>NW_026262581.1:112062770-122062770 GCF_021869535.1 Mytilus californianus | reverse complement strand
ATAAAGTTCACGTCTTTTTCAGGACTTCTGATCCAACCATGTAGTATGGCATGTTTGTGAGATATGGTTTTGGCCAGTAGGATGTTCATGAAGGACCTGTAGTACAAAGTATATCACTGGATTGAGCTCATTGTCTAAGTGTATTATTAAAGTGCTTTGCTTTGAGCTCAGTTCATTGTTATGCAATTCATTCTTTGTGAAATAAAGATTTGACAGACAACTCTCATGTATCCATTCTATGAACAATGTAAGTAATAGGGAGATAAAAGCATTTTATTTAGATTTGAACCACATTGTTTGTCCATTAGCCAAACTAAAAAAAAGAAGCACAAATTCACCAAACAATGCTACTGGCGCTACTAGCAATATGATGCTAGGTTCTTTTGTTACACTTTATTATGCCCCAGCCGTATCGGAGGGGGCATTAAGTTTTACCCTTGTCCGTCTGTACGTACATACGTCCCAAAATTGGTTTCCGTTCTCTAACTTTAGTTTGCCTCAACCAAATGTTATGAAACTTATACACAATGCTTATTACCACAAAACACAGATCAAGTTTGAATTTTGGTTGCGTCACTTTTACAGTTCTAGAGTTATGCCCCTTTACAAATGGAAAATTGCTGAATTTATCATTTCCGTTCTCTAACTTTAGTTTGCCTCAACCAAATGTTATGAAACTTATACACAATGATTATTACCACAAAACACAGATCCAGTTTGAATTTTGGTTTTGTAACTTTTACCGTTCTAGAGTTATGCCCCTTTACAAATGGAAAAATTGCTGAATTTTTCGTTTCTGTTCTCTAACTTTAGTTTGTTTCAACCAACTGTTATGGAACTTATACACAATGCTTATTACCACAAAACACAGATCAAGTATGAATTTTGGTGGCATCACTTTTACCGGTCTAGAGTTATGCCCCTTTACAAATGGAAAAATTGCTGAATTTTTCATTTCCGTTCTCTAATTTTAGTTTGCCTCAACCAAATGTTATGAAACTTATACACAATGCTTATTACCACAAAACACAGATCAAGTTTGAATTTTGCTGGCGTCACTTTAACCATTCTAGAGTTATGCCCCTTAAGAAATGGAAAAATTTCAAAAATTTTATTTTTTTCTAAATATCAAGTAATTTTTTAATTGGAGTTATCTTCCTTTGTCCATGATTATAGTTGAATCAGCTACAATCAATGCTTTATACAATGCAATGTTTAATTTTGACTTCCACTGATAAAACACAAATCAAGTTGAATTTGGGTAGTGTCACTTTAATCATTATTGAGTTATGCATCTTTATAAATTGAAAGATTGCAAAAGTTTTAGTTTCCATTCTGTAAATTAAGTTTGCCCCAACTAAACATTATGAAACCTATACGCAATATTCATTACCACAAAACTAAGATCAAGTACAAATTTTTTGTTTCCGTTTTCTAACTTTAGTTTGCCTCAACCAAACGTTATGAAACTTATACACAATGCTTATTACTACATAATACAGATTAAGTACGAAATTTGGTGGCAACACTTTTACCATTCTTGAGTTATGTCCCTTTATAAACAAAAAAATTGCTGAATTTTTCGTTTCCGTTCTCTAACTTCCAAATGTTATAAAACTTATACACAACCGTTCTAGAGTTATAATTATTTATTGGGTGTTTACAAATAGAAATTGCTGAATTTTTAGTTTCTGTTCTCTACTTAAGTTAGCCTCAACGAAATGTTATGAGACTTGCACACAATGCTTATTACCACAAAACTAGGATCAAGTTCAAATTTGGGTAGCGTCACTTTTACCACTTCAGTTATGTCCCTTTATAACTGTATGATATGCAAGTGGGGGCATCATCTGTGTCCACATGTGGACACTATCCACATTTATTTTTTTTTTACATCTGTACTGCCTACTGGTGACTCAGTTCTGAGTGTAAATGGTCATTCAGTATGTTAAGAAAAAGATCAGAATTTATAAGGCCTATCTGGCCTCATTGATTTCTAAAATATATTTCATTGTAAAATTCAACATTTATCATTCATTTGTTTATTTCTTAATTTGTGTGAATTAACAGTAAATGTTAGTTAATACACTTTCATACCATAACAAAACTGCCTTACTGTATTGGTATCACTTATATTTGTATCCATATAACAAAAAAACTGAAAAGAGAATACTTTTGCAATAGCTTTTTCATATTGAATACTAAAACTTTTTAGATATTTAGACATATTAAGTAGATGTTCATAATATCCACTTGACATTTTATCATATGACTTCTGTAGTTAGTTATGAGTCTTTGAAGCATGCTCACAAAGGTTCTGTTGTTGATATCATTTTCATATTGGTCAAAACTTTTTTTTTGCTTTGACCAGCTTTGGAGGAGATATTTTCAAAGAATTAATAAAAAATAACACAACAATTCACTTTCAAGCTCATCTAGCCCCAATCATCATGTCAGGCATTGTCATTACTAAAAAAACATTAAATGTCTTCTAAACTGAGAAACAATTTCCACATTTAACCGAAATCTTTTACTTATGATACTGACAATCCCCCACAAAGTAATATAAATAGAACCATACAAATAGTAAGCAAATACATGTTCTCAGATACCATCCCCATATAAAAAAAAATCACATCAAGAAAAAAATGAACCTATTATGTGTTCCTCTCCTAGCTACAAAATGTATCCAAAATCAAAGATGTGGAACATATATATTCTATCATAATCATTTGGTAATTAATGCAATTAGTATCTGTTGAACATAAAAAACTAAATATTACATAAACAACCCCCCTAATGCTCATGTTGGTTGTCATTGTGCAACACAGTTGATACATAGAAAACATAAAACATAGAACTCCTTTTGTCATATAAAACACTGTCAAACATCCAATCATACTGTCCACACTGATCTGTGTCCACACTTGTATAGTATACAAAATAATAAATTGGTCAATTAATATTACAAATAAAAAACAACGCAACCCTTTTATCACTATGGGTGAAAAAGAGGTTTTCAGTATTTGTGAAATAAGTTCAGGATAGTACTAGCGTAGAATAAAATTTTAAAGATAGATTATTAATAGAGTTCATGCACTTCGCATTGATTTTATGTTGACCAGGCTTTACGAATCAGGTTCGTCAGAATTGATTCTGTTCCGCTTCAGAATTTTCCGTTGTTTTGGTATCGGACGATTCCATGGGTAAAAATCACTGGGTCGGGTTGAATTAATGAATGGACTTTTATCAGATAAACTATCTGCTTCAAGATTTTGGGTGTTTCTGTTCTGTGTTTCTTTGTAATCCGTGTGTTTTGGTTCTCTGTCATCGTTTGGTTCGTATAATTCCCCTTCTATGAAAAGTTTATCTTTTACCAATACAGCTTTCTTTCGGTCTTTCTTTGCCTGCTTTAACACAGGATATAGGGTTTTCCTCTTCTTTTCAATTTTTACCGGAAATTGTGCTCTGACAGAAATATTTGTCCCCTTTAATTTGTGACAGTTCCTCATTACTAACTGTTTATCTTTCAAAGATACAAATTTAGTCATTATTCTTTGAATATTTTGTCTTTGCTTTCCAAAACGATGTACAGAAACGAAATTGATATTTTTACCGATTCCAAGTTTTTTGTGGATAAAATCCATTACAGTGTACTCTGTATCCTCATTTGGCTCCTGTTTTATTCCGGATATAATGATATTCGATTGTTAGTCATTGATCTCCATTGTAACTCTTCGACATCGCTCTCAATATTTGTCAATCGCTCATTGACGCATTTTATATCGAATGCGTTTTCTTTATCATTTTTTACTTCTTCTAACAATGATATTTTCGACATATTTTCTTTGCAGCGATCTATAATTTTATGCACAACAGTACCCATTTGTTCTCCTTTTTCTTCGATCATTTTATTTCGGTTAAACACAATTTTGCACTTCTGTTCTACGTTTTCAATTCGTGTTACCTTTTCAACTTTTCAACTTTTATTTGATCACTCAGACACAATACATACGTGTAACAAGAGGAATACAATATTTACATATATACAAACAATACAAAAAAAAAATGGTGGGTATAACAAAGGAAAAAACATAAAAAATACATTTTTAAACAATCATTTTACAAAATGTTCTTAAGTTTACTAATAAAAAGTGTTAGATTTTTTAACACTTTTACATTACTTAGTGACAATAAGCCTATCATTTTTTGATAACATGGATATCTAGTAAAGTAAATAGGAATATGTTTGTTTCGTATTATTACGACTGTCGGAAACTGACACTCAAAAAGGTAATCGGAAATTCAGTACCAATTCCTTTATGACATAAGTGGCATATTCTTTCTTCTTTTGGAATGTTTGTCCACCCTCCGGTTTCTACGGGTATTTTTAAATTACAACACCTCAATTTTTTTAATAATTGTCGTTCTCTTGGAAATAATTTTAGAAGGTAGTTTTCCAGATTAAATTCTAATTTAAATTGACCATAAAATTTTCCTCTTGATGAATTTTCTTTTTGGCTATACCATTTTTGGATGAACTGATCTACGAACCTTTGCTTTACAGTAACTTTTAATTGAACTGAATTAACTGGGAATTGCTGAGTCCCGTATTATCAAATATAGACTTTAAATGATTTATCCACTTAAAACTAGTATTACCTGATTGACTAAGCTTATACATTACTCTGTATAGCACACTGCTTAATTTGTTTTGATTCACAATAAGTTTATTCCAAAAACAGACCATTTTAAAATTAATAGCTACCTCAATTGGAGTTCTGCCAAGTTCTCCATAAGACATGAAATTAGGAGTAGTGGTTCTTAACTTAAGTATATTTTTGCAAAATTGTAGGTGAATTTTTTCTATCATCTGAATGTTTTCAAACCCCCACACTTCGCACCCATAAGTCAGGATGGGAAGTATGAGGGTATCGAATAAGCTAATCTGTAAATCAACAGGCAATGATATATTGCGTATTTTTCTGTATAAACTGAATAATGCTTTTTGCGCTTGCTCGACTAATTTTTTCTTGGCTTTAACAAAAGAACCATTGTAACTTAAAATTACTCCTAAATAAGAGTAGGAATCTTCTATATCTAGATTATTGCCCAAAAGTTTAAAAATTGGGTTATGTTTGGGTTTTCTCTTGCAAAAAGTTACAACTTTCGTTTTATTCAAGTTCACTTTCAACTTCCATTTAGTACAATAGGCTTCAAAGATATCCAAAGCGTTTTGTAAAGACTCCGGTGTTTCTGCAAGAATTATGGTGTCATCAGCATAAAGCAATGCAAATATTTTGACATAAATATCAAGATTATCAAAACATAAACTTTCAACTTTTTCTAAGCTGCAATTATTATTTTGGATAAAGAAATCTTCTAGGTCATTTAAATAAATTGCAAAAAGGAAAGGAGACAGATTCTCTCCTTGTCTTACTCCTATGTCGCACATAAAGAATTCAGAACATTCTTGACTGCTTTTTACACAAGATTTAATATTATCATATAAACTATGCAGTACTTTGAACATTTTTCCAGTTATATCTGCATTTTGTAACTTAATCCATAATGAGGCTCTAGATATTGTATCGAATGCCCGTGAAAAATCAACAAAGGTACAGTATAATTTTTTGCCAAGTGACTGGTAGATAGAAATTAAAGCATACAAAGTGAAAATATTATCAGTTGTGCTATATCCTTTTCTAAAACCAGTTTGAGCTTCTGTTATTAATCCTATCTCATCTGACAATTTGCTAAGTCTTTCATTCAGGATAGCAGTGAAAGTCTTACCCAAACAAGACACTAATGTGATAGGTCTATATGAACTTGGATCATAAATATTACCTTTATTTTTAAAGATTGGTAGGATAATACCTTCTGACCAAGAGCTTGGTATTTTTCCGGAATCTAATATTATATTAAATAGTTTGCAGTATATAGGCATCATAAAGTGAATAGTATAATTTATATGTTCGTTTACAATATTATCATATACAGAGGCTTTATTGTTTTTAAGTTTTTTCACAACAGCCAGAATTTCGTCTTCTGTAATTGAAGAATTTAGAATATTATCAATATTCTCTGGAGGAATTTTATCAAAATTAATATCATGTTCTTCATCCCCATCAACCTTCTCATTCAACTTTTTAAAATATTCATAAAAAGTATCCAAAGTAACCTTGTCGTTATAACTAGATTTGGGTTTGTCAATATTGTTTAATATTTTCCATAAGCCTTTAGGATCGGTCTTAGATTTTTGTCTCAGAGTATTAGCAGTTTTTATCTGATAATCGTGGAAATGCTTGTTCATCTCTCTTCTGTACTCTCTACTTGCCTTCTTTAATGAAGTTTTATTTATCTGACTTTTTAAATACCCATATTTCCTTTTAGCTCTGTGAAAAATCTTTCTTTTCGATGCACATTTTGTATTATACCAAGGTTTGTTATTAAATTTCTTATATTTAGAATTTTTACATGTCTTACCAAATACGTTAGCAGATGATTTTTAGGCAGTTAAGCTGCCTTATGCGAGCACCCTAGATTTGTGTTCTACCCAATAAATGCTGAAATACGTGCCATTGTTATTATCTAGCTGGATATAATGTTATTTATAACTAATTGAATAGTTTTTTTCATACTTTTAATTCTGGATTACAAAAATATGACCAGAAAAAACCTTAAATGATCGTCGAACCACCCAAAAGTTTTGAAGTTGCACATAGGAAGTAGAGCACATTAGGAATCCTTATGTAGTTTATTATCCCCTGTGCTTTTGGCTAAGATGTCAAAGAACAATTGTATGAAATATTTAATCGCCGAAAATCTGTAAAGACAAGTAGTTTAGATTTCCCAAATGGCAAAAGTCGTAGGAATATTGTTTGTCGTCAATACGTGTTACAACTACGTCAGTAGTCTATTAATAAGTTCCACTGTTCATGCTGTTGGCGGCAACTTCAAATTAGAAGACGAAATTTTCGTATCTTTTCAATTTGGAGGCAGGGATTCAAATTAGCGTTGGTCCGAGGTCCGCGACCTTCCACTTTTGCAATCGGACTCTCGACTTGGTTACTAGCTACGCCCGACGGACCTTTCACTTGAAAGAAAATTAAAAATAACTTTGCAAACCTTTTTACCAAAGTCTCTAAATAAACGATCTCAAAACGTATTTTCATCTTTATTATTCATGACAGCGATGTTCATTTTGTTCAACCGCTAGCTTTATACAAATAATCGCCTACAAGTAATGTGTAAATTCGAGTAAAATCGTATCTGATTGACAAAAACAACATTGAAAAACAATGGATGCCGTGTAGACAATTACAATATCGGGTACGATTCCGGAAGCGGATAAGGGTAATTCCGGGTTTTGGAGATCAACTACAAAAAAAAATTTCAGGCAGGTGACAAAATACATCTATGCATGGTAAATAAATATAAACACTAGAAATGGAAACCAAAAGATATATGTAAAAGAAAGAAAAAGCAAAAAATATTTGATACAGAAACTCAAAATTACTTTTTGACAAATTTTAATGTCAAAATCCAATACAATGTGACAGCTGGGAACAGTATATCTAACAATATATATGTTCCTGGTGACAGTATAAATCTTCTTTATCAGTGATAAATGTTGATAATGCATGTAAGATGCTTTTAAAGTGTAAACATATTACTTTAATTTTTTTCTCAATTTTGAAGGGTCAGTTAACATAGCTGGAAGTTTCTTACTTTGTTTTCGCAAATAGTGCAACTAGATTTTATGATACCTGAATGTAAGCAAATCATATGATATATAGGTGGAATCCTTTGGGTCACTCTACCCCCTCCTGTTTGATAACTTTGAAACGGATGAGATCCCCACCCCTAAACCATATATATTCATGTATGGGACTATATAACTAATCAAATGAAATATAGGGGGAAGTCCCTAGGGTTACCCCACCCCTCCTGTTTGAGAACTTGGAAACAGTCGAGATCCCCACCCCTAAACCATTTATATACATGTATGGGACAATATAACTAATCAAATGAAATACAGGGGAGTCCCTGGGGTCACCCCAACCCTCCTGTTTGGGAACTTTGAAATGGTCGAGATCCCCACCCCTAAACCAAATATATTCATGTATGGGACAATATAATAAATCAAATGAAATATAGAGGGAGTCCCTGCGGTCACCCCACCCCTCCTGTTTGAGAATTTGGAAACGGTCAAGATCCCAAGACAAGACAAGACAATTTATTTAAACTTAAGCACACGTATGGTGCTACATGAGGATAACAATTATACATTAACAATTACATATATACTTATACATTTACAAGCAAGACACACAATAAATAAATAAGTGATATCATACAATAAAATTGAAATAAACCATAGTTGGTTGATTTGTTTGCAAAATTCTTAATTGCAACGTGGATATGAAGTTATTGTAACATGCTTTGTATTATGAAAATGTTTTTTCAATATGTCTTAGAAACATGCACACTTTTGTTAGCAGTGGCACGTTACAGTGTGATAATAGACCAGTAAGTTTCAATTGGGAAGGATTTTGTGTGTAATATGTAGGTATATATCTTTCTCTTAAAGACATAATTTGTTCATTGGAGCATACAAAAAAATAATGATCCCATAAACCATACATATTCATGTATGTGACAATATAACAAATGAAATGAAATATAGGGGGAGTCCTTGGGGGTCACCCCACCCCTCCTGTTTGAGAACTTGGAAACGGTCGAGATCCACCCCTTAACCATATATATTCATGTATGGGACAATATAACAAATCATATGAAATATAGGTTGAGTGCTTGGGGCCACTCTACCCCTTCCTGTTTGAGAATTTGAAAACGGTCGAGATCCCCACCCTAAACCATATATATTCATGTATGGGACAATATAACAAATCAAATGAAATATAGGGGCAGCTCCTATGGTCACTGTAAACCATCCTGTTTGAGAACTTGGAAACGGTCGAGATCCTCACCCCGAAACCATATATACTCATGTATGGGACTATATAACAAATCAAATGAAATATAGGGGAGTCCCTGCAGTCACCCCACCCCTCCTGTTTGAGAACTTGGAAACAGTCGAGATCCCGACCTCTAAATTAAACCATATATATTCATGTATGGGACAGCAGAACTTTTCAAATGAAATATAGGGAGAGTCCTAAGGTTCACCCTACCCCCTCCTGTTTGATAACTTGGAAACAGATGAGATCCCCACCCCTAAACCATATATACTCATGTATTTGGCAATATAACAAATCAAATGAAATATAGGGGAAGTCACTGGGGTCACCCCACCCCCTCCAGTTTGAAAACTTGATAACGGTCGAGATCCCCACCCCTAAACCATATATTTATTCATGTATGGGACAACATAAAAAATCAAATGAAATATAAGGTTAGTCCCTAAGGTCACCCCATCCCCTCTTGTGTGTGTTTTAAGAACTTGTAAAAGTTTGAGATACCAACTCCTAAACCATATTCATTCCTGTTCGTCATTTCAAACAGATTTGAATGACATACAAGGTCAATCTCATAGGCATCACATATGCATATCACTTTACTAGACCTAATCAATGTGTACTAGACTTTGCCCAATGTCAGGCGACCATGGGAATGAATAATTATGGCAGCTTTGTTTGGGAGACTTCGTAACAGCATTCTGTTACAATTATTTCTTGTTTATTATAAAATTTTATTGATGCAAAAAATGAGTAGGTTTAAAGAATTTACCTTAATTATATTTTGAATAATTTCTGGTTCTATAAAAAATTTCATTTTAATATGGCTCATTTTAAAGAAAACATATCTTTCTAGCCCAAGAGTGTTTGACCAACTTTATTATAATCACCTGTCATTTTATTCCAAACTTAGACATCATGGACTTGGGGTAAGGCGGGGGTCATTTACATTTACTATAGGCAGATCAGTCAGACCTCACCTTTGATCCCTGTAGTAGTAAACATTTGTCTGATTTGTGTCTCATAACTTTTGCACTGTAGAACACAAACTCAGTTTTCTTTCCAGGTAAGCAAGTCCATGCATACTATTACAAGCTCGTACTAAGTCAACTTGAACTACTTACAGTCAACTAATACCAACGTTAACTATCAACTAGAACAACTGCAATCATTTCGAACTTGTACCACTGCAGACACATGACCATTAAAAATATACTTGATATATGCGTTGCTTTTGAAAACCTTGATAAAATATGAATTATTTGCCTTAATAATTAATTCATTAAATGAACATAAATGCACAATATATGAATGTTTAATGTTAGTTCTTTTAAATCTTAAAAAAAATGAAGCAACATAGCCACAGTTTTCATAATTATGTTTGCCTTGGTTTTTGGTTAACTGCCTACAGCGCTTACAGTGCTTTGATTTAAACATATCACACAAATTATTCACAACTGTATCAATATCAGATTGTAATATATTTTGTTTTAAGAGTAACTCATCTAACGAAGTTTCTATATTTCTAATATTAGTTTCTTCATTTACTCTTACGTGTTCTATAAATTCTGTTTTCTTATTACTATTCCATTTTATATTTTGGTTTTGTGTAACAATGTCATTTGTTTCATGAACAACTACATCAACTAATAGTGAGAAACTAATCTGACAGTGAACATCTGAAAACAGGGGATTAAAGTCCTCTACTTTGAACATATTTATATAAGAAAACATATTAGAGGATAAAAGCAAGTAATCCACAACACTTGTATCATTGCAAGTAACATTTCCTATATATTTGTCACAATCTACTCTAGAATTTGCAATGTATAAATTATTTTTCTTACAGAGTTCTAAAAGTCTATGTCCGAAAGTGTTGGGTCTACATTTACACTGTGTATACCTGTACAATGATATTCCGGTCTTAACAATATTATTATGGTCATGAAAATATTTCAAAATTTCTTCATCACTATTAATGTTCATAATTTGTAAGAAATTATCATCGGGACTACAAAAGTCTGGAAGATCTGCGGTTTTGGCATTGAAATCCCCAACCAGTGCATATCTGTTATCATTATCTGATAATGAAATTAATTCGTTTTCAACTTCAGAGAAGGCATCTACTGATGAATACTTTGAATTATCAGGGGGTATATACACACATCCTAACAAAATCTCATCTTCAAAAAGATCTCTAGAAAATTTAACCCATTGTACATATTCAGAATCTGTTTTAGGAAATTTTAGGTAGTTTTCAAACTCTTTTTTTTAAACACTATAGTTATACCACCAGATTTTCTCCGAAACTTATTCCTACATTTTGAAATATAAGTATAGCCGTTTGGTAGATTTAATATATCTAATTTGTCTTGTTTTGTTTCTAAAAAAATTAATATATCATGTGACGTTATTAAAACTTCAAAATCTGGTATTAGTAATTTTGACTTGTTTCGACAGACATTTAGACAACACAATTTAATATCCTGAATTTTTAAAACCCTACAGTTCACTCCTCTTGTTGGCCTGTCCTACTTCCTTCGCCCTGTGTTGCTTGAAGTGTACCCAGTTTGGGAGGATGATTGTTGGTCGGCATCATTTATAACGGAGCCCTGTTCATATGAGTCTCTCCTTGCTCTTTTTCCTGGTCTTGGTGGTATGGGTGGGCTTTGCTGATTGGATTTGTTAATACTATCATTGTTTAATAAATAATTTTCCGGTTCGGCAATGAACTCTTTTCTATCGATGTATAATTTGTCTTTTAACTAGGTTCACGCGTTTGCCGTCTTGCCTCGCCTTCTTCATAACGGGATATAATTTCTTTCGTCTTGCTTCGACTTCGCCTGGGAATTGCTCCTTGATGCCGAATGGTTTCCCTCTAAGATGATATGCTCTATTTAGAACTGTTTCAAGATCTTTCCGATAAATAAAGCGGGCTACGATCGGTCTTACGCCGTTTAGTCCTGGTTTTCCGAATCTGTGACAATTTCCGAATACAAAATTTTGATCAATTTTAAGTTCATAATACAAAAAACTTTTCAGTTTTTCCTCAACTTGTTCATCTCTTTGAAAGTCTAGGCCGGAAAATATCAAGTTATTTTTCATGGACCTACACTGAAGGTCAACTATATGCTCTTCTAGACGTTTCATTTTTTCCGAATTGTCAGATATGTTTGGCTTATTTTTATCTGCCTCGATTTCCAGCAGTTTGACTTTCATTTCATCTATTTCTTGTCTGTTTTCTTTACACCATCTACCACCGTACTCAAACCTTCCACACTGTTCTCTATTTTAGAATTCCGTAAATTTATTTCATAAACGATTTTTTCTATATCACAAAGTTTTTTTGAAAAACTATCTATGCTTTCGAATTTTTGCTCCATTGTAACCATTCGTTCTTCTAAACGGACAACTGTTTTCAAGATATCCATTGAATCTAATTTCCCCTCAAGTTGCGATATCCTAGTAACTTCACGCTCAAGCTTTCCGCATTGTGTCTGGAGATCTGCCACGACAGCAAGTACAGAGTTCAATATAGAGATAGTTTTGGTATCGAATTCTTTGTAGTCCGACATTATTATTCAAAATACATATAATAAAATTATTTTCTTTGCAATTGAGAACAATTGAGAACAATCGATCGCCACTAACAACCCGACGACGTTAGCAACGTTAGCAACGCTCTTGTAGTGAACAAAATATTCAGAATATTCTTCATTATTTTCGACAAATCTGTGCAGTTGTTGAGAAATTAATTTTACCGTTCAAATAAAATACTTAAAATCTGTGACTCCAGTCCATTTGATAAGTTTATATGCTGGCCTAGATCTTGAAAATTAGAGTTTTTGCAGAAGCAAAAAAGCATGACTGTCCTTGCCAGTACATCCGGGCGGTTTTCGCAAAACCAGAAGTAATTTCACAGATCTTAATTGTGAAATAATATCATGATCAATTTAGCACATACTTACAACTTCTCGTCCAATCAAATTGCTTATATTTGCCTTCTAATTTTCATAGTACATACTTTTCCTGTGTACTAAGTAACTACGCATGAATGACCACAAGGGTAAGATTTCATTGTATCGTAATCAAGACATTTAAAACAAAAATTGCCACTGGCTATTTTGAAATAAAATGCTGTGTTCCAAATTAAATTAAATAGTTTGTAATTAGTTTTCACATTGATTTTTAAATATCCTGCTATTAAAATCTTTGGATCTAAAAAATGTTTTTGACAATTGCAAATTTTATCATTTAAATAAAGGGTAATACATATGGTTCTTTATACCTTGATTAGAGTACAACGATATCATAAAATTATGATAATGTATCATCCATGCAATTACTTTGTACACAGAAAAGTGTGTACTATGAAACCTGGTGAAGGAAAATTAAAGCAACTTGGTGATAATTTTTTAAACTTTCTTAAGGAAAGTGATCTATTTCGTCATGAATTGATTGATTTATTGATTATTGGTTGCTTAATGTCCAGTGGCAAATATTCCATGCATGTTCAGGACGATGTCATGAGTTGAAAAACTGATTATGTCTGAAGATAATGTGCCACCTATATATATATATATAAACATATTCTGATAAATCTTTTAGTTTTTACTTTGAACTAATAAAAAAAAAACAACACACAACCTATAATCTCTGATCTATTTGTAGTTGTTTTTTAATGCCTATCTGCTAGACTATATCTTTGGGGACAAACTATCTATATGTTTCAAATTTATTATAGCTTTAGTTTTACTGTGAAATTAAAAAATGTTTTCAAAACATGTAAAGCTTCCACTGCAATTTAATTATTGCCTGCTTTTGGTAAATTTATTTTGTCATCTTACCTTGTAAGAAGAACATGTACAGTAAAACACCGCTTTATATCAGTATATATACTTACACCAGCAGCTACCATCATTCTGGAGTGAAGGGCCTTTTGAAATCACATATTTTACAAAGATACTAGTGAGTAGATTTACAAAATTCGTTAATGAGCTCCGTTTTACAAACACCTGTGATACAAGTAGTCAGCCAAAATAAACTATCAATAGACCAATTAAAAGATTACTCGAGTTGTAAATATGTGCTAAATTGGATAGTCTATGGAAAGGTATATACTATGAAATTAAGAGCTTGGGGCAAGCCCCTCGCTCTAAATTTCATAGTATATACCTTTCCATAGACTAACCTAGACTTAATATATAAAGTAAGGTAAGTGAAATACAGGTAAAAGTGAGTTGTTTTCAGATCTCAGTACACATAAAAAAAGTAAAGGTAGAAATATAGTTTTTTTTAATCATGTTTTAAGTCATCTTTTTATATAAATTAGTATAAAAAATTAAGAATAAAGGAAAAATTTAACTATGAAATAGATTCTGGAATATAATATCTGTAAAATATAAATGGCTCATAATTACCTCCCTTTGATTGATAAATTATGCAAATATGTTCTACCTTGGTGAAACATTTATATTTATGGTCAGGTATATGTTGATTGTGAGTACCTTACATAGTAGACAGTGGGACTCTATTTCACAAGGTTCTGTGAAATATGGAACGGAAAATATATACTGGTAAATACCATCTGCATAAGACAGATAGAATTTCACTCCTCTGGATAAAATCTACCTGTGAAATACCATGTCTGGAGAAAAATTACTGTGACAAATTATCCCCAGGACAAAATATCACAGAGGAAGAAATAAACCGTTACAATGGCAGGTCAGTCTGCAAAATGTCCGACATAAAGTAATTTAGTCAATGGTCAATGAAGATATGATTGTTTATAACATAGTAAAATAGTGTTAACTTGCATAAATCATTCATAGGAAGTTTGTCCTATACTGTATACAGACTGCCCTCGTCATGTTGACAGCGAAACGTGTAACAAATAACCCCAGTTTTTGGTAAACAATGCGGCTTTCTCAATCGTGAATGAAATGAATATCGATGATCCTCGGCAGTATAGAAGGCTAAAATAATTCAAAACAAACTTACCTCAAAATATAAGCAACACACTTCTATATTAACGTGTTTTGTTGGACTGATGACACTGACGTCTATCATAACAAGGTGCCCTATCAGCTGTTCGTGACAAGCTCAAAATTGACGTCGACGAAACTTTCTAGCCAATCACGTGTCGAATAGTTTAGAAAATGACGTCAGATTGAGATTGCGATGCAAACACAGAAAATCATTGACTAATTTTTTTAAACTACATTAACTTGCCTGCGTGATAAAAGTAAGGGTCACCGTGCTATTTTTCAAGCTATAAGTCGTGCATAAAATCCCAAATTTGCATAGATTGCTCATGAAAAAACTTTTTTTCTGAATAAAACAAAAACTGTGGGATAGAATAATTAAGAAATAAAATATGAGAAGATAGGTTTTATAATATGCTTTAAGAAAATAAAAAGAAAATATTGTTTCACCGAAATTGTTTTCTTGCTACAAGTAAAATAAAAATTTCTTTAACATTTCTTTATAAAATTATTACTATTTGAATTATCTCCCCTTAAATGCCTTATTTGAAAAATTGATTCGAAAAAAAAACCAAACATTTAGTCTGTGTTAAAACAGTCTAAATAATGCAACTAATCACTCATTTTTCTTTATTCAAATAAAGAGTCCTACACATTAATTGCCAAGCTGTCTCAAAATTTGGAGATTTAAGCAAAGAGCTAGGCCGATTGTATACTGCTATTTTTCAATTCAAAATGGCTGTATACAGTTAATCTACCATAACAAATCCAATCCATTCATTTCATCATCCCAGTCACGTCTCAGTCATTACAACTGAACGAACGTGCTGGGTCAGCTCTCATTTACCCGCTATCATCGATGAGGGTTTACTGTTAGATGGATCAACGACTTACTACTTTCGATGACAGAAATCCTTTAGTTAGGATATAATCCGCGTAGGGCTAATTCCCGCGTCAACATACACTCCAAAACCCATTATGGATGAGGGAGTGGTATGCCGAGTGACGTCCGAGGGCTGTATCCTAGGTGTTAGATGATGGACCACCATTTCACTGTCTCACGACTTTGGTCCTGATAATGCTTCCTGTCATCGTTAATACTACGTCCGAGACTCATCTACCAGTACTCCATCATCGAGGTTAGCGGGCTGCCAAGCTGACCAACCTGGCCCTGAAAGCAGCCGTTGTGAAGTAAACAACAAAATAGTCAACAAACAAAAACAAAACAACTCACCAAATCCAAGATGGCCGCCTACCAACATGGCGAATTCCAACTGTTCCTGTCCGATTGCAAAAATATTTAAACGCTCACCAAAACGCCTTCGGGCATCGAGCCGACCGTGCGAGGGCTGAACAGCCAGTCAAGGTCGTTAAACACTTCCAGTAGTAGTATCTACCATAAGCCGATAATTTTTGTTCTTCACAGTTTCTCTCCATCTACTTTTAAAAAAAACACAAAAAATTATTAAAAATCATAATTTTAGGACAAGAACTCTCATAAGGAGCTGACAGTCGATTTCGGTCATGTTGAATAACTTTAAAACTTGACCTGCTGATCAATTTTGCTGTTCACCGTTTCCCATCTATCTACTATAGCTTCTGCAAAAAAAACCCCACAAAAATGGGTAACAAATCGTCTTTTCAGTAGGAAAAACTCGTCAATTGATGATTTCGACCATGTTAACTTATATAAATCATATCCTGCTTTGCATTTTTTAGGATTTACAGTTTCCTGCTATCTATGATAGTTTAAAAGTATTATAAAAATTGCCAAAAAATTGTGATAATCGTCATGTAAGGGCAATAACTCTTATCAGGAGTCATCTTACATTTTTGGTTTAAATGAAAGGTATGTAGATCTGGAATATTAAGATAAGAGACTTGCATTTAACACTTATGTTCTATTTTTAGCCCTGGGAAGCCATGTTGGTTGGGAGGCAGGATCATCGGACACATATTATAAACAAGATACCAAAGAATAATTGTGGTCAAGTTTGGTTCAATTTAGTTTCAGAGGAGAATATATGTTAAAGTTAACAGATAACGAGTCAACAGAGACAAAACCATTGAATGAGAGAAGCTCACTCTGACCCTTTGGTCAACAAAAACTATCAAAGATCTGTCATCGACACCTACTTTTTCGAATAGAAAAAATCCTTCAAGGTGTGACACGAGACAACCTTTTGTTTGACGAGTTTCTATTTGGTGCATAAATATGTGGTGGGGTTAAACTAATGCATTCAAAGGATATATCAGACAGTACAAAGGAACAACTACAAAACTCCGATCCCGCAGAAAAATAGACAAATAGTTTTAGATCACAAACCTCCCTCTTAATCTCAATTATTGAACTAAAAAATGTGCATGAAACATAAAAGAACACATCATAAAAGTCCGTGAGCTCTTTTATGTAAAGGTCTGAAAATGGAGTCAACGCGCACCTGTCAGGTCGTAACTAAACAATTTTGGATTTAAAGAAGGTTTCTGTACAGCTGATAAAAGTAGGACGAGCTGGTTAAACAAAAAAAAAGTAGAACGAAAGCATGATAGGTAAATATACGTTGACTCCTTTGTATTGTTGCTTAAAACTTCTGGTAATACAATACCTCGAAACTAAGTTGTATCTGGATGATTCGTACAAACCAATTTGTCCCAAGATGTATTTGTTAGAACTTTAATTTTTCAACGAGATGAGGAAAACAGTGTTCAACCATACACACACTTTAAAGATTAGCTTATTGCTTCGTATCACGGTGCGAAACGATTAGTTACATACGATATTCACGCCATCTGAAAATTATTACGTAACAAATAACTCTGGAACCACATTGATAAAGTTTTCAAAATCAAAAGGAACCTTTCTTCTACCAATCCTAATGTTTCGTTAAAATTTTGTAGGAATTTGTAAAGCATGATTGATTTTTTGAAGGAAGTGTTCATTGACAAACAACAGTATACCATAATACGTACCATGTATGATGGGCTTATAATACCACACGTATGAGTATACGCACACAGGAGATAAATTACACCTTTCCAATTCGGACATAAAACACGGCGGACCAAGACAACCATTTTAAGACAACTCGGACATCTTTTAATAAAGACAACGCAGACCAACTTAAAAATATACGGTAACTAGACCCAGTTTCAAAGTCGGGGGCCTCGGTGGCAGAGTGGTCTAAGTAGTTACTACTGTAATCAGTAGCCAGTCAACACTGAGGTTGTGAGTTCGAACCCCGCTCGTGCGGATGCACTCGACTCCAATCTTAATTGACTAGGATTGTCAGTTTTCCTATCGAAGGTCGGTGGTTTTCTCCGGGCACTCCGGCTTCCTCCACCAATTAAAACTGGCCGCCACGAAATAGCCCAAAAGCGGTGCTTAAAAGTGGCGTTAAAACACCAAAAATCAAAATCAATTTGGACTACTTATTTCAACTGTTTAATGTCTGTTTTACTTGCTTTATTCTTTATTTTTATATTTTTTTCCCGTCTATTCTTTGTTTATTTTCCCGATTAATCTCTATTCCTAATAAGTGGTCCGAATTGTCTGTCAAACTGGTCCTAGCTGACTTAAAAACTGGTCAGAATTGTCTTTAAAAGTGGTCCGAGTTGTATTTAAATTGATCTGAGTTGTCTTTGGTCAGAGTTGTCTTGTGTTAAATAATAATGTACTATAAAAATGCATCTCTATAGTTTATTCATTTTTATTTAATGTCAATTTGTTGCACCTGGGACTAACATGACTAATACAGTCTCTTGGTCCCAGGTTGCCAATTACCTCATTTGTTTAATTAAAAAATTATCAAAGACTATATATACTAGTTAATATTATTTTAAAAGAAATCATTATTTTGTTAAATTGTTTATTGTACTTCGAAACTATAATGCTAGTAAACGTCTCTAATGTGTTCATAAAAAATAACGTTTAATTGTATGGTGTATAACGGGAGTGATTTATATTGCACAATGAGAAAATTTCGATAAAATATTTGTTAAACTGATACCAATTACATTAGATATAAAACAAAAACAAACAAACAATTATGAATTATGGTTAGGTTTTATATATATTAATGTTTATCGGTTTACTGATAAAACAGGTTTAATAAAAGTTATAATTCCGTATTTATTCTCGAGTCCCCCTTTTTTCTTTGCATTCTGAACTTTGACCGTGTCTGTCACGTGACGTTAGCGTATTTTGACGTCACTTTTAGAATTTCCAGAAGTGTTAAGAGAAGACCAAGGGGTCAAAACCTTGACTTACAGTCAAAAGGTTATGTTCTTCATTGGTATGGCCAGCGAGGGATGAAATGGAAAAAAATGTTACCTTCTTCAGTCGAAGTGAATCTTAGATGTTATCCGCCTCCTCAAATTTTGATCATACATTTGGGTTCAAACGATTTGGTCTTATCAAAGGAAAAGAGCTTATTGAGCAGATAAGGTTGGACATTATTCGTTTACATGTGTTAATGCCAAACCTTTCCTTGGTATGGAGTGAAATTTTGCCTCGTAGATACTGGCACTTGGCAAATAATCAGGTGGCTATCAATTCGACTCGTAAACGAGTAAATTTAGCTGTTCATAATATTTTTAATTTTAGAATTAAATCACGGCCTTGTAATTGGCCATCCAAATATAACAGCTCAAGAAAGAGATTTGATCAGGCATGACGGAGTGCACTTGTCAGATGTAGGTATTAAATGATGTTTTCTTAGATAATGTTCAAGGAGCTTTAGAGTCGTTTGCAAGTTCTTGCCGTCGAGTATTTCCTAATTGATGAGTTTTATTATATTTCAGTACGGTGTAGTAAACCCGTTTCGTTGGGGATGAGAGTGTATAGACCTTCTCATTTGGCGGGATCTGGCAAGATGACAGAGGCGACAATGACCCTATAATTCTACGTTAGACCATATGCTGCAATATTTTCCTGTGGTACCACAGGGAAGTTGGGTTTTTTTATAAATGGTTTTCTCTTGTTTACCAGAGCGGCCGGTTCATTACTGATACCAGTTTTGAATTATTTTATCCTCCGAGTACCGGGGAAGCGTTATTCAAGTTGTGGCCTAGCGTCAGTGTGGGATCGTGCTCCTCGTTCACTCAAATTTTCCTTAGAGGAACTTTTGTTACTTCTATTACCAGAAGAACACCTACTTGCCGCCAATATTACAAATGCCGGCGGTTTGTATCGTCTTGCCAGACCTCGTTTACTGTTTTTTCCCTGCGGCCGATTTTATTCCACATATGATTTGTTGAATTATTTAAATCTTTGATAAGTATTAAGGAGATGCGGAATGATCGCCTATGAGACAAGTCAACTGTACAAACAACGTTGGTATTAGCAACTAAAGGTGACCGTACAACCTTCAACAATGAGCAAAACCCATACCATATGCGGCCGATTTTATTCCACACAATATTTCTTGAATTACCTTAATCTTTAATTAAGCTGGGACTATCATACTTGTACACAATGGTTACGACACAACAGGAGTCCAAACGGTTTATTCACGGTTATATCTCAAGGTTAAAGTTAGTGTTATTGACCAATTTAAACAAAATTGGCACTCAATCTTAATAGAATCGCCAAAAGCAATTAATTATTGTCTATTCAACAGACAATGCTGAAAGGGAAAACTATTTCAAAATCCTAGTGATAAAAAACATAACTCCCGAATCTGGGAGGTGGAATAATATACCTAGAGAAAATCGATATTGTAAACTTTGCAATTCAGGAGATATTAGTGATGAATTTCACTATATTTTAAAATGTTCGAAATTTAATGATGAAAGAGAAAAAATCTTAAAACCTTATTATCGAAATAGACCAAACCTTATTGGAATTTCATGACTTAATGAATACTAGAAACATCAGCATGCTGAACCATTTGAGCAAATTATCACTGATTAACAAAAGGCTGGACTTTTGTGGGTAAAATTGTTTATTAACAATTATATAATATTATATACATACATAATGTTTTTTTTTATATAAGCTGAAATTTGTAGATCATACATTTGTATTAATTCTGACTATTTGTTATATCATTGATGTTTTATATAATTTATAAATTTATAATATCTCTGTACCATGGATTTTGGTTTATGAGCATAAAGATATATATATCCAACATTTGAAAAATCCAACTCACATTAATCCAACAAGTGTCGAACAATAGATGGGCTTGGTGCTTATATAGCAATTAAAATTGTTGTTTTTGAGGCGGTGCATTACATTTGCGCGCTAAAATGATTAATCATTACGTTTGCGCGCAGCTTTTGGCTACATTTGCGCGCATTCTTTTACAGGTAAACTCGGGTAAATACAGATATCATTCTCAATTTTATAGATTATACTTATTTATTTATTAAACTATTATTTTCGAGCAGGATACGTCCGTTTTATTGTGAACAATCGCTTAGTCCTGGAAATATATACCGATATACATGTAAAATCATAGTAAATCTAAAGATTAAAAGTACTGATTTAACAGGTCGTAACGTGCACAAAATACATGGATGTGCTGAATAAAATTGCTCGTTGTAGTGAGCATGTTTTAATTCCGGGCTGTTTGTAGTACACATGGATTCTGCTAACGGTAGTGAAGCCCAAAGACCTTGAGGAAATAAGGAATCTGGTGAAATATCTTTGCAATTATTTACGGTGCATCTCCATGACTTAAGTTTTTTGTCGATACGGAAAGTAAATCCATCGTACACAAATGATCCCCACCCCCACGATTTGTTTCTCACAAACGAAACTCCATGTGTTCGCCTTGGCGCAATTTTATATATACAAACTGGCTTTGACTATTTATTAAATCGCTGTTCGGTAAAACTATGAAACAGAATGATATTTGCTTTGAAATATTCGCAATTAAGTTGCATGTATATCTTAAGCTTAGCTTAGCTTAGCTCTGTCTTAAGCTATTACGGGATTTCTTATGATCACTGAATATATTTTTCTTTTTCAAAATTCAATATGAAACTATATAATTTAATTTACTAATAGAATATGTTCAAAAATAATTCATATTAACTATAGTCATATTTATTTTGAATTATCTTTATTTTACTTGTTTTACCTGCAATCAAAAGCTGCTTGCAAACGTAAAAAGTAAATAAATTTGGATTGTGTCCACATGTGGACACAGATGATGCCCCCACTTGCATATCATATAGTTATAAAGGGACATAACTGAAGAACGGTAAAAGTGACGCTACCCAAATTTGAACTTGATCTGAGTTTTGTGGTAATAAGCATTGTGTGTAAGTCTCATAACATTTGGTTGAGGCTACCTTAAGTAGAGAACAGAAACGAAAAATTCAGCATTTTTTCTATTTGTAAACACGCATAACTCTAGAACGGTTGTGTATAAGTTTTATAACATTTGGTTGAGACAAACTAAAGTTAGAGAACGGAAACGAAAAAATTCAGCAATTTTTAAGTTTAAAAGGGTCATAACTCAAGAATGGTAAAAGTGACGCCACCGAATTTCGTACTTAATCTGTATTATGCAGTAATAAGCATTGTGTATAAGTTTCATAACATTTGGTTGAGGCAAACTAAAGTTAGAGAACGGAAACAATATTTGTACTTGATCTTAGTTTTGTGGTAATGAGTATTGTGTATAGTTTCATAATGTTTGGTTGGTGCAAACTTAAGTTACAGAATGGAAACTAAAAATTTTGCAATTTTTCGATTTATAAAGGGGCATAACTCAATAATGGTTAAAGTGACACTACCCAAATTCAACTTGATCTGTATTTTATCAGTGGAAGGCAAAATTAAACATTGCATTGTATAAAGCATTGATTGTAGTTGATTTAACTATAATCATGGACAAAGGAAGATAACTCCAATTTTAAAAATTACTTGAATAATGACTGATATTTTTAGAAAAAAAAATGAAAATATAGCAATTTTTCCATTTGTAAAGGGCATAACTCTAGAACAGTAAAATTGACGCCCCCGAAATTCAAACTTGATCTGTTTATTGTGGTAATAAGCATTGTGTATAAGTTTCATGACATTTGGATGAGGCAAACTTAAGTTAGAGAACGGAAACCAATGTTGGGACGTACGGACGGACAAGGGTAAAACTTAATGCCCCCTCCGATTCGACGGGGGCATAAAAAATGTAATCCCCAAATGCGCGCAAATGTAATGCGCCCGTTTTAGGAAGGTATAGTGAGACCTGCATATGATGTATGAAATGATTTTCATCTATAAAATTTTTAATAATAAATGTCAAATGATAAACAAATTTGGCTTGGCATATGTACGTTTGAGTACTTATTCTTGCTTTTATTTCTCCTGCCTTTACATCTTTACTATTGTTTTTTACGCTTTTCCATATATTGTGAGCTTCATTTAATGGATTGTTCTGTATCTCTATGTATTTAAGTGATGTTTTTTTTCCATTTTTTAATAATGACATTCATTTTTCCAGTATTCCTTGATCTTTATTCCTACTAGTCTTTTCCATTCGATTTTCTTAAGTGGTTTTTCTATGTAGTAAATACTAGATTTCAAATTGTATTTTGATAGAGTTTTTTCCACTCTGTTGATAAAGTCTTTTCCTCTTTGGTCTGAAAATGCTATTTGTCGGCGCAGAATTTCACATTCTATAGTTCCTGAATTTCGAACAATATTCATGAAGAAGGTAAGTAGATTTTTGTCTAATGTGATGGCAATAGGTTCTGCTCCTACCAGGGTATAGACAGCCATATTTGCTGTATTATTTGGAAGCCCTTGAATTTGTCGGGAGGATTTTTCTCTCTGCCAGTTCTAGCATGTCCTTTTTTCTTTTGCAAGTAAGTTCATCACCTCAAGTCCGTAGATTCTTCTTGGTACTGCATATGTTCTCCATAGCTTGTATGCGACCATGGATGAGAATCCCCTTCTGACATGTAAACCAGCTCCGAGAAGGCTGTATATTGTTGCTCTGCCGGTTCTTATTCTTTCTGACATATTTGCCCGGTTTTGCTCGTTTCTTTTGATACCTAGGTGTTTGGTTTCATTGGTTATATTGATGTCATCGTCTTCGAATTGCAGTGTTGATATGTTTGAGCCTTTTGCTTTGTATAAAACAGCTTCAGATTTAGTTGGATTGATTTTAACTATATATCTGCTTGTATGGTGCTGTACTATGTCTAATATTCCTTGTGCGTCTGTACTATTTGCCAGGACAGCAATGTCATCGGCACATGTGGGTGCAGGGACTTGTATATCACCAATACATGCTCCAAATCCACTTTTTAAAATGCTATCCAGTAGGACGTTGTTGTAGCATTTATTTAGCGTTGTAGATAGTTTTGCACCTTGTTGAATTCCTTGTAACACCATTACATCTTCTGTACATTGACCTTCCCAAGTAACCTTAATGCTCATGCCTTTATACAAGTTTCTCAGTAGTATCCAGAGTTTTCCTTTTATTCCATAATGGTACAGCTTGTTGAATAGTATTTCATGGTTTAGTTTGTCAAATGTTTTTTTCTGCATCAAGAGTTATTAAAATCATCAGTATCTTTAATTTCTTACTTTCTTCGATTGCTTCTGATGTGAGGAAAGCTGCGCATAGTGATGACACTCCTTCTGTAAAACCTCTTTGCAAGGAGTTTTGTATGTTATTAAATACAGAGTCAACTCTATCCTTCAGTATACTTTGTAATATTTTTGCAAAGGTTTTAGTCACAGTTATTCCTCTATAGCTAGATGATAATGTTTTGTCTTTTTCTTTCTGTAGGATTGGTGTAAGAATCCCTGTCTTTAGGAAGATTGGTACATACAGATATGTTAAAATTAAATTTAGCAAATGTACTATAAAGGGAGTTAACTCATCCATCCCATATTTGTAGTGTTCTGCCGAAATTCCATCCTCATCCGGTGCTTTTCCTGCTTTAAGTTTTTCTATAGCTTAGTTTACCTCCTTTACATTGACATGATCAATGCCTTGACCTTTTTCCCTTTCTATGGATTCTATTATATTGTTTTGTATTTCTACAAGCTCTAGCTTTTCAGTGTCAAAATTTTCCTCTAATGTTGGCGTAGCTAGTTGTTGGAAATGTTCTTGCCAAATGTTCATTATGCTTAGTCCATCTTCTGCAGTCTTTTCATTCAGTTTCAGTATCTTGGTGTTAGTAAGTGGTGTTTTTCTTTGCATGTTGATAAGCTTGTAAAAAAGTTTTGTGTCTGCATTTGAGGCTTTCATAATTTTTCCCGCTGTTGATTCTGTCTGAGAGGCATAAGCTTGTGTTTGTGCTTTTCGAAGTATTTTTTTTGCAGTTGCCATTTTGATTTTGAGCTCGTTACTTCTTTCTTGAGGTGCTCCATGTTGCCTCCATACTTTATATGCATTTTTTGATTGCTTTGATGCCTTTTCTATTTGTTCATTCCATATCGCCTTTCCCTTTGATTTGATTTTGATTTTTCTTCTATACTTTGGGATTGCCACTTCTCCGGCTTTATGTAGCAATTTTTCTAGATTTCTTATATCTTGCTCAATGATTCCTTTTGATTTTTGCATGAGGTTTGGAGATCTTTATTGATGATTTCCTTATAAATTTGATGGTCACAGTCAGTCCATTTAGGTTTTGCTATGATAGTTGCTTTTTCCCTTACTTTTTTCAGTTGGCTATTCAGTGTCAGAATAACAGGTACATGGTCCGAGGTATTCTCTGGGTCGGTATCAAGGACATCAATTTGTTTGATTTTATTTATTATTTCCGAGTTACTTTTGAAGAGGAAGTAATCAATTTGTCCTTTCGATTTACCATTCTGGTGATAAAATGTTTCTTTTAATGGGCATTTCTCAGTATTTCCTATACGTTTTTCCTTGCAGAAAGTCTGTAGAATTTTATCATGAGGTGTAGAGCTTCTATGGAGTGACCCGTTCATGTCTCCACATACTATAATTTCGTGTGTATCTTTATATTTCTCAATCATTTCATCAATTTGAGCCAAAGTGTCTTTGTATTCGATGTCTGCATTTTTGTTATCTGATGGCATATATACATTTATAAGACATATTGGTTTGTCTCCTTGTTGAATATGTATGGCTTGTATTCTATTTCCACCGTCTATCAGTTCCTTTATGTTTTCATTAATTTCTTTTTTCCAGATTATGGCTACTCCCCCATATCCCCTTTTCATTGATACGTTGAAATCAGGGTCTTCATTATCATCAACGCTTTTAGCTATGTATGCGCTATTTTCAGCAATTTCAGCTATGAATTTCTTTTCCGCATTGAAGAGCCAGTGTTCTTGAATGCATAACACCTGTACATCCCTTAACAAGTTTTTGATATAGAAAGCGTTTGACTTCACATTTTGTACATTGAGTGTACCTATAATGATATCCTCCCTTTTATCTTGTTTGATCGGCCGCTGCCTAAAAAATGATTTGGTTTCTTTCTATTCCCATCTTCTTTTGTTTCTAGATTGTCAGCCTGAACTAGTTCCTTTAGATGCTTAGGATCACCAACATTAGCCCCCCCTTTGAGAGGGAAACTTCTGATGGCAGTCCGCTTCCAGCGGGGCGTCCCCACTAGAAGTCGTTGTTATAAGACCAGTTCTGGACGTGACTTCTACTTGATGGTTTACTTCTGTATGCGTTTTATCTTCATCATTTTTCGCGGTAGTCAAAAAAGCTGAATTTGTTAGATTGATGTTCATTCTAGCTTCCTCTGTTAGTTCTTTGTCTATTTGGTTGATATTATCAGCCTGATTTGTTTGTTGTTGTAGTTGATTTTGTCTTTCAATTTCTTCTGCCTGACTTTGTTTAGCTATTACTGGCATGCTTGTTCTTTGGTCATAGAATCTTTTATTGATGTTTCTTTGACTTTGTTCCTTTCTGTTTGTCTGTTGTTGACTATATCCTTGGTGGTAATTTATATTTTGTGGTATAGGTTAAGGAGCTATCCTATATTACTGTCTGTATAAATGTGCATTTTGTATCATGTTAGTGTTGATACTGCCAGTTGGTATACTTCTATAGCCAGTGTAATGGTGGCTGCTTTGGCCATTTGCAGGTATAGCCTGTATTCTGCTATTGTGGTGCATTGACGCTTTTATATGGCCATGATTTATTCTGCTCTGTTGGTATCTGGCTATAGTGTGGAGGTGCCATATAATTCATGAATAGTGGATTGGCTTGATTAGGAATCCTGGATTGCTGATTTGTTAGCTGTACGCCAGTATGCTGATTACTCATTTGGTGTTGGTTTGTGTTCCTAGTATTATCCATATTCTGGTTATAAGGATAATATTCATGACTTCCTGGTCTTTGCCACATTCTTAGTTCTTTCTGTAGTTCCATTAATTGCAGTTTATTTCTTAATTCATTCATTTCCATTTGATGTTTAATTCTTAGGTCTCTATCTGCTCCTGCGAGTTGTTGCTACAGATACAATTTGGCTGATAGGATTTTAAATTACCTTTGTCAATGGTGCTTTCTTCTGTTTGCATCCTAAGTAGATTGATTGTATTTCTATAGTCTCTATTGGTATCTTCCATTATGACTATAGTCTTGCTCTGCATTGTGCTAATTGATCTTCCAGCTGTTGAGTAGTTTCATTTATATTTTTGCACTTATATTGCCTTTTCGGTTTTGTTTTCATGTTTTTTGGCTCATCTACATTTTCTATTTGTTCATTTCTGACATTCTGTAACATTTGGTTAGGCTGTTTGAATGTAGCCATTTTGTTCATTTCTAATTATTCTGTGTTTGCATTTCCTGCTTCTTCCATCGTAATGTCATTTCTAGTTGGACTGTCTTTAGATGTATTGTCTGGCACGTTTTTAACTATATGGGCCATTTCACTATATTCCTCTGTCGAGCCTTGTTCTTCTAGACTTACTTTTGTTATTGTTCCTTCTGTATCTATAATTGAGTTATTGCTTCTCAGTGATATATTAACCACATCCATGTCCATAATAGAGCAGCTCCTACATGAATACTGTTCTTCTTCAGTTTGGCTTATCCTTACAGGATCAATGTTTTAACATGTATAATGAAACAGTTGGCCGCATGCAATACAGTCTATGGATATTTCTGGTTGTGCTGTCTGTTTGCATATGGCACATTAGTTATGTATAGTAGACATGTTGACTGCACTTGTATCCTGACTGGGTGTTGGTTCATCTTTTGTCCACTCAATGGCTCTATTCCAGTTACTTAGAACTTCTTCGTCTGTATTTTGTATACATTCTGCCCCTTTGGATACTAGTATTCTATTACTGTGGTTGGTTTTAGGCTGATGAGCTGTTGTTTTTACAAGTGACTCATTCTGTTTTGCTCTTATTCCTATATCGGCTTCATTTCTCATGATTATGTTTATCTGTTCCTCTATCTGTTTGTTATATATCTTATAGTTCCCTCTTGATTTCATTCTTTCTTTTATATCTTCAATGTGTGTCAGGAAGAGTTCCATACCTTGGCCATTAACCTCTACCTTTGATGTAGCATGGAATAAGTTGATACGATAGAGTTGTCTGTTACTACTTCTATTTCTGACCGAATGTGATGCTCTGATGCATAGCCCTTGGTTATCATGCTGGTGTTTTGGCAAGAGCTTGTATGTAGAGTGTTGTTCAAAGTATATGTCTATTTCCCCCTTTATAATTTCATAAGCAGTGCTGATAGCTCTAGGATGTAGTTTTGATGTTTCTGCTCAATTTTTATGTCCATTGTTCTATTACATGCTTCTAGCTTTTTGTTCAAGGCCCTGGTTTTATTGATACTAAAGTTTTCATATTTAGCTGGTGTATAGCGCTGAGGTTTGCTCTTGGTTCTTGCTGATGTTCTTCGTCTTCACTGAAAATGTCCGGGTTTTTGTGGCCTTGTGATCTGTTCCAGCACTGAATGGAGTATGGCGGTACTTCTAAGAAGATGATTTCTGATTTTGGTTTTATTTTGGTGATGACAGCCTGAAGTTCAATAAATTTTCTTCTTAGATATCGGACGTTTGAATCGTTTTGGTTCACAAGAGAGATGTATATCTGGTAGTTTTGTTAAGTTCGGTTAAATTACAGGTTACTAGCCAAATATAAAATGTGATGTTTTTGTGTTGATGACAGATAGATGGTAATTCTTTTTCGGCCCAATCAATAGTTTGCTGTACTTTTTGTCCTTTTTTTGAGATAAATTTTATATTTAGGAAGTCTTCAGTTGTAATAGCTCTCTTTATGTAGTTGCCTTTACTATCAGATATAATTTTAGGTTGGCTTTGGGCTGTTTTATCCTGAATATCTCTCTTATTTACTCTGAAGTATCTGCTTGACTTTACAACTTTAGTCTCAGACATATATCAATCTTTGTGGGAACAGAGTACTAAGTTTTCTTTTATCTTTCAAACACAGTCAACACAGGATATTGGTTGAAACACAAGTACAGTGTGTTTAAAGGTTTAATTAAACTATATATGTATGCGATAAAAAATTTTAATAAGAAAATAAAATAAGAGAAGGGGGGTCTAGACTACAGACTATGTGGTCAAAAATTTAAACTTGACTAGAATAGAAAAAATGTTTTGTTCGAAATGATTATAAAGATGTCTGAATTATTTATTTTAATTATTTATAAGTCACAAAAAGACTTAGACTTACTGTCTGAAAAATAAAATTTTATATTTGTCAAAATTCAAATATGGCGCTGGAAATTTAATGGCCGTCCGGCAAGGCCTGCGGGAAAAGTTAGCTGAAAACACCGTGCAATTTACAAAAATGCCGCCTGAAATTATTAGTTAAACCAAGGTATAGTGACCTATAATATTAAATTGTGATGATGCAAGTGCAAATAAAGACTTAGAAACTCTCCGTATTTGGATCTGCATGTGATCTGCATGTGATCTGTGCAAAATCTTCGTGCTGCTATACAACGTCCATTCGGAACTAGAGATGACACTTAGTCTGAAACTTGGATTCGCCACCTTCTTACAAAGATAATTACGACCTCTGACTACTAATAACACTTGCTGTACATATATATATAGTCTTACTCCTTGTCCCAATAGAGCTAATTGAAGATGTGTGGTTAACTACACTTGGAGACGCCGAAGATATTGCCATCGACATAACAGCTTTGGCCGACCATGTCACCGAGTATTACTATCGACATTACAGCTTTGGCCGACTATGTCACCGAGTATTGGGTAGAATATATTACTATCAGACTGTCAACACCGAAAGAACGCTTTCTTCAATGTGAACTTATAGTCAATGCCTTCCTCTGTATGGAAAATTAGAATTCGTATTGCAGAATTTGTTGTGTAATACTTTTACGGTTTTCCATATGATTATCCATTTTCCTGGGCAAATTTATGTGCTCATTATATATAACTTGTCATATTTATGAATTTAAATACTGTTCGTGCCTACTAAGTTTATGTTGCAGAATTTTTATGTAATCCTATTAAAAGTTTCTCTAAGTTAATGCATTTTTCCTGTGCAAATTTGTGTGTGCACAAACCTTGTTGTATCTATAATTATACTTTAATTTTTGATTACTTTAAAGTTTATACTGCAGAATGTATTATGTAATACTCATAAAGTTTTTTAAGTTTATAGTATTTTCTTGGCGGCATATTTTCAAGATTTGATAGTGTGTTTGTCCTGTAGTCTTGTGATTTTTAGGGTTATTGTATTTGAATATTATCAAATATCTTTTCAAGTATCTTATATTAAACATTGCTTGTGGAAGTAAAAAAGGGTACCAAAGCTTGCCTTTAGATATGAGTAAATGAAATTAGGAAGTAAAACACTGATTAAATGTCCACACGAAAAGGACAAATCATTACTAATATACAGTATAAGCAGGTTAAACAGTTCTTAAAATGTCACGAAAGAACATTTTAAAGAATGTTACAAAATATTCTGTTGTAAAATTATAAAATCGAACCGCATTCAGTTAGAACTTTAACAATTAATATTCTTGAAAACAATATTTTTCCGTTTTCGTTTACAATTAATATTCTTGAAAACAAACATACTTTTTCCGTTTTCGTTTACAATTAATATTCTTGAAAACAAACATACTTTTTCCGTTTTCGTTTACAATTAATAATCTTGAAAACAAACATACTTTTTCCGTTTTCGTTTTCGTTTAATATTTCAACACAAGACTCTCCCATTATACACACCGTTTTCCGCGCTATTGCCTACATAAAAATGTAAAGTATTTTAGTTCCAGAAGAATACAGGTATCATTAAGAGAATCAGTTTGTTTATTTAAAGAATATGTACTTCATTGTATGAATGTTAGAATTATGTAAATCACATTTTTTCTGAATGTTAGGAAATTGAATATTTTAAAAGTGCAATATCATATATATTTGACTCAGGTTTAGAAAATATGATATATAGCAATCAAATTTAAGTACATGAAGAGCAACTCTTTGTTCAATTGTTTTTGAATAAACAACCACCTTAAAAAATAAAGCATCTGTTTTTCTGGCGATAGAACACTACAATACAGAAAATTGTTTTAGAAACTATTTCCAATATTTGTATTGGAGATAGACCATTGGTTTTTTAATTGTAATGTTTGATTTGCTGTGTATTACTCAAAGATTGAGTTGAAATAATCAAATAAATTGTCAACACAGAGATATGTCTCGCCTATTTGTTATTTTGATAATGCAAATGTTGAAATTAAAATAGCAATACTTTAACATGTAAGTTATGCAAATATTCAAAGTCAATGAACCATGACTGAAGGTACAGGGCTAAACAATCTCCATGGAAATAAGATGTGCCAATGCTAATACAACTGCAAACCAAATACCATTGACTTTTCATAAGTCGTTCCCTTTAAACAAACCTAAACACAAACATTAACTTGTAAACTATGTAAAAGTTTCAAAGTCAATGAACCATAATTAGGGGGTGGGGTTATATAATCTTCATGGAAATGAAACTTGCAAATGCCAATAAATTTGCATACCAAATTATATATATAATCATTGACTTAACATTAGCAGTTCATCTTAAACTGATCTAATCACAAACTAAAACATGTAAACTAAGCAAAAGTTTCAAAGTAAATAGACCATGACTGAGGGGGCGGGGCCAAATATTCTCCATGGAAATGAGATGTGCTAATGCTTATACAACTGAATACCATTAATGGTTCCCCTTGAACTGACCTAATAATAAACTAATGCCGACGCAGGAAACAGCATACCTATGTCTCGCTTTTTGACTCTGTCAAGGCGAGACAAAAAATTGAATCTAACACTCCTTATGTAGATATACAAAAAGACCCATTACACTGTTGTTTAAACAAATCTGTCATTATAACTTGACAGGATGTTTTCTCTCAGTATGTGCTAGATAAATATGCAAAAAGCCCATTTTAGACTGGTACCTCCATAAGTCTGGAAATCTCATAGCTAGTAAAATAACTGTATAATCTTCATTTATCATTTTAATCAAATAAAGTTTAATGGTTACAGCAGATTTTAATGATCACTAAAGTTAGAAAACCAGTAGAGAAGAAAAGTAAAATATAAAAATTATCTAAGTAGCTGATTGGTGAATGTCCTCATCAGTATAATAATGAAATCATTTGATAATTTTCCTGAAAACACAAGATCCCCCTATCCCCTAAATAATTTTCCCTTAAATATAAAACATATATTTTCATCTAACAGATAAATTTTTGTGGCCGAAGAATTTTGCATGTGTGTGTAAATCCAAAAATATTTTCACACCACAACTATTTGCATATATAAGCTTCGAGTGAATAATTGTGATTGCTGTACAATGAGTTCCATCTAAAGGAAAGCTTACACTTTTTATACGCCCGTTTACGGGACGTATTATGGTATACCGTTGACTGTCTGTCTGTCCGTCGCCAACATGTCGGATATTAATTAAAAAACGCTTTAACCAATATGCATGAAACTTTGGTGAATTGTTTATATCTATTGACGTGAGCTCCCTTTTGTTTTTTTATAAATTTCAGATTTACCATTTCCGAGTATTGGGGTTTTATTCATTAAAAAAGGGGGGATTTTCCAATTTTCGGACAATAACTCATAAAAAAATTCACCAATTTGCATGAAACTTTTGTGAATTGTTCATATCTATTGACGTGAGCTCCCTTTCGTTTTTTTATAAATTTCGAATTTACCATTTCCAAGTTTTGGGGTTTTATTCATTAAAAAAGGGGGGATTTTCCAGTTTTCAGACAATAACTCAAAAACAATTTCACCAATTTGCAAGAAACTTGGGTGAATTGTTTATTTCTATCGACATGAGCTCCCTTTTGATTTTTATAAATTTCAGACTTTTACATTTCTGATTTATGGGGTTTTATTCATTACAAAAAGGGAGATTTTCCAGTTTTCGGACAATAACTCAAAAATGCTTTCAGCATTTTTTTATGAATCTTTGGTAAATTGTTTATATCTATTTTTGTAAGCTCCCTTTTGATTTTTATAAATTTTCGATTTTACTTTTCCGAGTTATAAGATTTTATTTCTTTGTAGGCTGACAACAGATTTACAAAGTATTGCGCAACAGCACAGTGTATTGCACAACAGCAAGAAATCTTTCATATAACCAATTTCAAGTTCTTTGACTACATTTATTCAGAAACCAATAATGTATCAAATATTCAATTACAATCCAAATTCAGACCTGTATCAAGCTTGAATATTGTGTCCATTTTTGCCCCAACTGTTCAGGGTTGGACCTCTGCAGGCGTATCCAGCTGCGCTTAGTGAAGCAGTTTATTCCTCATAAAATATAGTACATCCATTTGCACTGTAAGAATTTTCAAGGCTGAAAATAATGACAAGTCTGATGGTAAAATATGATTTATTTTTTATCTAGCCAGGAGTACACTTCATAAGATATGTAACTCCAAAAAAATCAGGAAAAATGTTCATATCTTAGTTTTCAATGGTTTTGTGATTTTGACATGTATACACTAAACTAACTACAACATTTTATCATCACAACTTGCAACAATATAAAAACTAAAGGTTAAACGCTGTATCACTCTTCAGATTTGAGAAGAAATAACTATTTTATGGACCTACACCTTAACATGACTCTGTTGCTTTACAGCAAATGTAACATTTTTGAAAATTGGTGTTACTAAAAGTTTGAAGGTGGTTTTTAAATTACCTGCTGTTCTAGGGATAATCTCCTTAAGATTACAGCTAATCAAAACTTAATGTTTGATAAATTATGAAAATTCTTAAGTCGCTGAAGCATGCTAAATGGTGCAGAGCCTCATTTCTCCCATAGCAAGCTGATACAAATGCAATAGCATACGATATATCAATGATGTACTGTAAATTCAGAAATTATTGCGTGCATTTATTATTGTGAATTTTGAAGAATGGACTAAAATGCGAGATTAACTATTGCGATTTCGGGGAAATCTGCATACAGTTATATGGATCTGATATCAGAATGCGAGCTTTTATTATTGCGATACTCATGCAGTCGCAATATTCGCATTAATATAAACCTTGCAATAATTTCTGAATTTACAGTATCATAAATATTTCTTTCTAAACATACATAATAAGAACACTTAACTTTAAAAATATAAAGTCACATGAGCTGAGATCAAGAGTTTGATCTAGTACACTTACTACACTATTGAGATGCTTGTTAACTAATGTAATTATTTATAAAATAGTAATAAATTATCATAAGTATTCCTTCTAAGAAAGACTAATTCAAAAGACTTAAATAAGGTGTTGATGATACTGCTGAAAACCTTGCCAGAAAAATAATAATGAAGTCCTGTTTCACAATATTTTTCGCAGACTGAATCAATTTAAAAAAAGTGTATACATTCACTGATAATAACATTCTTTTAGTTCACAACAAACATAAATATTTTTTACAATTTCTGGAAATTAAAATGAACTAGATATCATTGAGATGGGAGCCATCTCTGTGGGCCCGGATGTGAATAACGTGTGGTAAAAAAGTTGTACATACATAATGACACACCCTCTGTTGTTGGTTAATATACATGTCAAGTATAAACTTTGAACTCATAGTGGTTCTCTAGATATAGAGCTCACACAATTTGTTATGGACTGACAGACGGACAGACTGATCACTATAGGGCGTCTACCATTCGGTAGGGCCCTACCCTCTGTTGGTTAATATACATGTCAAGTATAAACTTTGAAATCATAACGGTTCTCTAGATATAGAGCGAACACAATTTATTGACAGCCAGACGGACGGGCAGACTGATCACTATAGGGTGTCCGCCATTCGGCGGGGCCCTAATAAGTTTAAACCCATAAGTTGACTACAATTATGCATAATGTTAATATCCATCATAACTCTGTTGTCTTTTGACGGTTACTATATATATAGCTAACACCTTGTAGTCTATATATGGAAATGTAAAACTTAATTCAGATGACTCCATTCATGAATACATTTATCTATCTTGTGTAAATATCCACTTCATAACATTACTATGTATAATACATTACATATATTCAAAATAATATAATTCATTCTTTAAGTACAAAAATAAAGATATAGTATATGCTTCCACATACAGTAAAATATGTATAAATATACAATGAATAATGTATTGAATGGTTAGTGTTTAAAGGGAAGTAATAACAATATCACAGATTTACAAACAGACATTAAAGTTATATAGTCCTTAAAAACATAATTTTTATCTAAAAGCACAAAATGTTGTTTAGAAATTAAAAAATAAATTACTGTCATATTCTATAACCTATAAATTTAATAAATACAATTTAAAATCAGTGCTCTTTTTACTACATTTTTTTAACCTCTGAACTGTATTACATTTGTGTACACCATTTGATTTTATTTTTATGAGCTAAAAATTTCTAACCCACTGGCACATCTGGAACTGTTTGTATAAATAAGAGAAATGTTCTGCAAAAAGATAAAAAGGCTATTGGATATAACTGAGTAGGATCAGAATGTTGAAATAAATGTGCCCACCGATGATTTTCTGACTGCACTTCACAAGGGTTTCTATGGTATGACAAGTAAGAGTGAGTTGAGTATGCAAATAAATTTTGTTTATTTACTTCAAAGTGTATTGCAACATCCTATCCAAATAATAAATTCCTCCTTTTTCATTTTATTATAATTTTTTCATGTGAAATATATTTTTTCATTTAACACACAGATATTTAATGAAAAACCATGTTTATTTAAACTGACAGACATCATTGACTTCTTTCACAGGATAAACTATGAATGTAGATAAACTAATCTTACTCATTCCAGTTATTATAAATTCAGAAATTAATGTGTGCATTTATTATTGTGAATCACTCATTAATTGTAAAATGTGAGATCTTATTAACACAATTGCAAAAATTTTGTGAAAGAAAATCACAACCATCAAAAATTATTTTTTCTTCTCAAAACAAAAAAAATTTACACAACAAATGTCTTATCAAGTAAACAATTCTATGATGTTCTGGTAGAGAAATATACTTTTCTGGATATTTCCTACAATTTTTTGCATAACAGTCAAGATTCAAACATACTACAAGAAACATAATTTAATCTTCATACAAATCAATACTTTTCTTCAAGGTAAAATTGCTTTAAATTGGAACTGGCCACATACATTCCCAGGGAAAAAGTCTGTAAAGAAGATCTTAATGGCCTACTAGTATTGAGCAATACCTGTAAAATTCAACATTTATGAAGATACAAACTAAAAAATAAACTATGACTAATGAGAAAATGACAACATCTTTGAACAAATTTATGAATGAACTTAACAAATATTTGTCCTGAATAAATATGTTATGAACAACAATATATACAACTATAGAAAAAACAATACTTGAATCAAAGAAAGCAAAAACATATGCATATATATATATATATATATACAAGTCTAAATTGAAAACAACGTTCAAACCTATGATTACGTTGGATAAAAACCGCAATTTTTATACGTGCGCATGCAAAACAAATTTCTTGTTAGAGGGGTCTAAATACAGCACAAACAACATTTTCCAAAAGACCAAAAAAGTGAAAAAGTATATTTTAACAAAACGCATTTGACTAACAGGTCGAACAACAAATGTTCTTAAACCCTGCTGACTGCCATTGGCGATTGCCAAATAAACGGATCACCGATGTAATAAATGGATCTTAATTATAAATTAAATACTAGACAGAAAACAATAAACTTGCGGAAAAGATGGTATACCGCAAACAAAAGGTGCAAAGGTTTTTGTACACCATATCCAGATTTCGACAATAAATGTCTCTTCAGTGATGTTAGGAATCGAAACAGTATTTGGAAAGCCATACAATTTACCTCAATTTGGGATAGACTCTCGAATTTTGAGGAGTCAAAACAGGATGAACGGATCATATAAACCCGAAGGCAAATATAATACAAGCCCAAACGAAAAAATATAAACAAGTCTAAATTGAAAACAACGTTCAAACCTATGATTGCGTTGGATAAAAACCGCAATTTTTATACGTGTGCATGCAAAACAAATTTCTTGTTAGAGGGGTCTAACTACAGCACAAACAACATTTTCCAAAAGACCAAAAAAGTGAAAAAGTATATTTTAACAAAACGCATTTGACTAACAGGTCGAACAACAAATGTTCTTAAACCCTGCTGACTGCCATATATACCGGTATATATATATATGGTCAAAATTATACAATTATTGCCATGATAAATTATTTATAAAAATAATCTTCATATGTTTTTGCACTAAAAATATGTGACTGGAATGAAATGAAATAAATATAAAATTCTATACCTTAAAATTCTATACCTTAACATCTAAAAATATAACTTTTCATTATCTAAAAAAATAGAAACATTTACTGCAAGTGATAAAAATATATACTACAAGGGACCATGTATGTTTACATTATGTCATTTTTACAAAATCACAGAAAAGTCATAAATACAAAATAATGTCATAAAGTCTTAATTTAGGACTAGATTATATTTGTATAGCATATTAAAGCAGCAGTCTTAATAATTCTCACAATATGGTGTGACAAAAAGAATGGCTTAAGTAAGTATTCTATTTAAATCTTGCATTTTTTCAATTGCAGAAATAGATTGTATTTTATTTTGGTATGTTTAGTAATTTTAAATTGCAGAAATAGAAGATATTTTATTTTGGTATGTTTACTGTAGTAATTTTAAACAATTTTCTTAGAATGTCATTAGAGTTAAAGGAAATATACACTTAATTATCTCCCCTTATTTGTTGATATACACTGAATTTTATTGATTTTGTTCTTTGAGCTATTCGATTAACAATGAATATGACTATATATTTTTTTATCTGTACATATTCAAAATTTGATGTATGGTTAATTAGTCTTTTTTGGCTTTTTTATTGCATCATTCTAAGGAAGTGGTCACTTAAATATCCTTGTATTGAATGTACAAATACATTATCAATCGTTTCCACATATATGAAATAAAGATAAAAATAAAGAAAAGATACTGGTATCAAAAGCATGCATTTATTGCTGTTTCCCATCTGTATGCAACATGGGCAGTGATTAGAATGAGAATAAAACGAAGTTATAGTATAATTTAATATAAAACTCTACTTAGAATATTGAGAAATTTGTTTGATCAACCCTTTTACCATACTAGGGACATATATGTGAATGAAAAATAGCTTTTAGATCATGTAGAATGCCACATGCAGGGTGTTGGCTATGTTTGACACGGGTGGCGATTTTGAAGCAGAGAAAAAAAGATCAAGGTAAGTAAAAGTGTCAAAATTTCTTTTTCGAGAATTGTTAGCACCAAATAATGTATTGCAGGAAGCGAACCATAATCTATTTCCTATGCAAGTTTCAGGATTAAAAACTACTTTTGGCCATTTTTTTCCATATGATTCATATAGAAATGAATTCCTACCATAGAATTTAACCAAATGCCAGCTTCTTAGTCAAAATTTATTGGTTTTAAAGTTAATTTTTCATTGAAATGTAATGTGTTGCTGGGGGTGTCAGATTTAGTGGGGGTGAGGCATTTATTAAATTAAGAATAGATTTGCCTGTAATTCAGTCTTTATCTGATACTTTGTATTTCAAACACACCTACTCTGTTATGATGACTCATCAAGAACTTAAGGTATTTCATTTGACCCATTTTTTAGTTTTTTGAGTAATGTGCATTTTTAATGTTAGAAATAGAGAAAAAGCCTCAAAGTATATTGTTTTATACCTGAACATGATTTGTTCAACCACTGCACTACACCAAAGTGAGGGGAAAATAAAAAAAAAATCATTGCTCAATCAATTCATTATTTGTCACATGCCCCACTTGCTCTGTGTTGATTGTTTATCAATGTTAAAATCGGGTAAATTTCAGCAACAAACTCGAAAGTTAATAAGATTGCAATCAACAATCACTGAGTGAAATATTATTTGTCGATAATAAATTATAGAGTTGTAATAAATATAAAAAACTTGCATACAGGACTTAGTTAGTATATATGCATGCATGGGTTCAATAATTTGGATAACATTAAAATTACAAGAAACTCGTTTCGTATGACTTTAACATTTCCACACAATTACTAATATAAAGTGACATGTCCTGACTGCTATTTCCTGTTTTTGTTTATAGCCTCACTGAACCTTGTTGACCTTTTGAGTAATAATCTAATCAGAATGCCAGAATCATATAAAATTTACATATTATTATAAAAAGTAGAATCATGATAATATTAATGGAATGTCAGAAGGCTATGTCACAACAATATGAAGACAGTAAGGAATGCCTGTTTTTATTACTATCAATACCCTGTTATAAAAAAACAAACTTATTTGAAAATAATTTTGGCGATAAAAAAAATATACTAGATTAACTTTTATAATCAATAACAATACAAACTTAATATTTGAATAATACAAAATTATGAAAAAAACTTGTTAACAAAATAATACTTTACTCTGGAATAGGTGGAATAGGTCAAAATATGAATAACTATTTACAACCAAAAACTGATAAATACAGATGAATACCTTTTTAAAACCAAAAGATGAGGTGTGCTGATGAATAGCCATTAACAACCAAAAGCTGAGAAAAACAGATGAATACCTATTTAAAACCAAAAGATGAGGTGTGCTGATGAATAGCCACTAACAACCAAAAGATGAGGTGTGCTGATGAATAACCGTTAACAACCAAAAGCTGAGAAATACAGATGTCTATACTGCTGTTGATCTCATGGTGTAATCTTCATCAACATCATTTACAACATCAATCTATAAAAAGAATAACAGAATTGTTTAAAAGTTCTCACATTATTTAGAATGAATAGGGACTATACTGGAAATTAAACATATCTGTAATAAACTGTTAACAAAGAGATATGTCTAGCCTTTATGTAATTTCGATAGGACAATATTTTAAATTGTAAATTCTGCAAAACATTCAAAGTCAATGAACCATGACTGAAGGTGAAGGAACAAATAACTGCATGGTAATAAGAAATGCCAATGCTCACAAGAGTGCACACGCTGAAATGTCTCACCTGTTTTACTGACTATTGATTTTATGTTGAAAGTCTTAAAGATAAAGGTTTTTCTACAAGTATGAAATAAACTTAACATTTTTAAAGATCCATGACAATGAGATCAAGGTCAGATAAAAACTGTCATACAGACATGTACACCTTACAATTATTCCATACACCAAATATAGTTGACCCATTGTTTATGGTAACTGAAAAACAGACCAAAACACAAAAACTTAACTTTAACCAATGAACCATGAAAATGAGGTCAATGTCAGATGATACTGGCTAGAGTCCCCTAGACAGACATGTACACCTTACAATCATTTCATACACCAATTATAGTTGACCTATTGTTATTAGTATTTGAAAAACAGACCAAAACAAAAAAAACTTAACATTGACCAATGAACCATGAAAATGAGGTCAAGGTCAGAAGACACCAGCTAGACAGACATGTACACCTTACAATCATTCCATAAAACAAAAATAGATGACCTATTGCTTATAGTACTTGGAAAACAGACCAAAACACAACAAGAGGCTGTCAGAATGACCTTCTGAGTCTGAGAAACGGACTTAATGACGTAACTTTAATCTTGATCACTGATCCATGAATTCGGTCGAGGTCAGGTTAACCCTGTCTGACAGACATGTAGACATTGCAAAGAACCCATATACCCGATATAGTTATCCCATTATTCATATTAAGTGAGAAATTCACATGACAAAAGAAATGTAATTTTTTTAAAAGCAGTCGCTGAACCATGAAAATGAGGTCAATGACAATGGGCATATGACAGACAGAAACTTCGTAACATAAGGTATCTGCATACAAGGTATAAAGCATCCAGGTCTACCTTCTGAAATATAAAGCTTTATACAAATAGTTTACGCCGACGCCACCGGATAGTAATACCTATGTCTCGCATATTGCAACTTTTAGTCGCAGGCGACACAATAAAACTGCATACCAAATACTATTGACTTATCATAAGTAATTCCCTTTAAACTAACCAAAACACAAACTTGAACATGTAAAGAATGCAAAAGTTTCAGTCATTGAACCAAATTGAGGGGCGTGACCCTATTATCTCCATGGAAATGAGTCTTGCAAATTTGTTCATTTTAAAATGACCTAACCACAAACTTTGACATGTAGACTATTTAAAACACTCAAAGTCAATAGACAAGGACTGAGGGGATGGGGCTAACTCATTATCTCCATGGAAATGAGACGAACCAATGCTAATACTACTGCATACCAAATATCATTGACCTACCACTATTGGTTCCCCAGAACTGACCTAATCACAAACTAATACATTGTTGCTGCTGTTGGAAACAGCACACCTTTTGCTTTCTTGACTTTGTCAAGGGAAGACAAAAACCTGATTCTTTCTTAAAGTAAAAGCAAAGAAAAATGTCTTGTCAAATATCCCTTTTTACATTTTACAAGAGACTACAGATAATGGAACATCTGTATAACAAATGACCACAGATATGTTTCAATTGTTCTAATCACAATTCAGTCCTCTTTTCATTGATTGTGACATCACAGAATGAAACTTGTCATTAAATTCATAGTAACCATGAGACACATGATAGTTGCCACTAGTATAGCAGGATCTGCCTATCCTTCCTGAGCACCTAAGATCTCCCCCAATTTTTATTGGGGTTCATGGTGTCTTTAGTTTCTAAGTAGAGTATTGTTAACTTGCGTCTTTTAACTGTCATTTGTTTTTTCCCATTACGTTGTTAGTATCTCTTTGAATTATGACTTTTGAATATCCCCTTAGTATCTTCTGCCTCTTTTGTTTTATTGAAGGATTTTGTTTTACATGGGAAACATATAAGGCATTATTCTACATATGTAAAGCCTTACTGTGGCTTTCTGATGAAGAACAGCAGTAAAAACACTGTTCCTTTGCATTTGGTTTTTCATGTGCATGTTTTGATTTAGTATCATGAACTGATAGACCATATCTTTTCTTTTCCTTTATTCAGATCAATTCAAGACAGCTTCCAATATTGAAGAGAAACACTTTTAATACACATATTTTCATCTTTATTCACTTTGAATTCAAGTATGCATTTATAAATGTGAATATGAATTTTAACTATTTACTATTTGGTGATTTATTCATGCAAATTTATACTAGTCCTGATAAATGATTACTTGAAACTTAAATTGTTGCCTAATTTAAAAAAAAAAAGGAGTGTACCTGATCTTGAGATTCTTCTGTATTGTCTAGAGTATCTGATAAATGTTGATAAATATACTGTAAAGTTGGTCTGTTATGTTGTTCCTCATTCCAACATCTAATCATCAATCGATATCTGTAAAAAAAATATACATGATCTGTTATTAAGGATAGCTGGGTACTCTAAAGTTAAAACAATATAATTCAGATTGTGATTGGTTTTCCAAAAAAGACGATTTTTGCTCTTTATATTTTCACTTTATCTATTATAGTTTTAAAGATAATAGCCACAATATTCAAAAAAGTTGGTTTAAGGACATAAACTCCTAAAAGGAACTGTCTGTCAGTTTTGGTCAAAATGAACAGAAAGAAGATCTTGTTATTTTGAATATTTTTGCTCCTATTTAAATTATCTATTCATAATGGTTTTAAAGATAATTGACAATACTTTCGTTTCATCCCATGTTCTATTCTTAGCCTAAGCAGCCATGTTGGTTGGCAGGTGTGAACATCCGACATATTTTTTTAACTAGATCCTCTAAGATTGATTGTACTTTAATTTGGTTTCAATTGGCCCAGTAGTTTCAGAGAAGATTTTTGTAAAATTAACAGACGATGGAAGCCAAGCGATAAGAACAGCCCACATGGCCCTTTGAACCATGTGAGCTTAAAACAATTAAGTCCATTTTTAATCTCAACAGATTTTATCTGTACTTACAAGGACCTTTCACAGCAGTCAGGTTTTGGTAACAGCTCCCCTTCAGATAACTTGGATTTAACAATCCCTGCATCTTCTCCTAAACTCAACACTTCCCACAGGAACACACCAAAAGAATAACTATAAGACAAAAATTTATTCATCATTTGGCATTATATAAAAAAGACATAGCTCATGGCTCAGAAATTCTGAGACAATTGATCAACTTTTTCAAATAGGTTGATTAATTAATAACTGCTTAACCATGCATCAATGTAAAAAAGGTTTATCACATTGTTGTGCAGATGCAAACCCAAAAGATATAAAAAAAATCACAAAAGAATACATGGATGAGAAAACTTATTATATGAAATACTATAAAATGCCTAGTGTGCAAACTTATTAAAGTACTACCGACACAATAAAACAATCTGCTAAAGATCATAGAGCTCACAGAATTTGCCTTATAAACATATTTATTACCGTTAGGAAATATTTCTATGTTAAAATGAAGCACAATAACCCTATCCTTCCAAATCACCTAAAATCACAACAAAGTTTTTGTGAGCCTTTGTATTACCAACTGTGATATCTTAAGTATCTATGTTTGTTTTCATCTTTCCTTGTTTGTCTGTTTAACTACTGGACTAAACTGAACGAACAAAACACTTTATGACATGCAACAAGGAACCTTCTTAAAATGAACAGTGTAGTTATACTACTTTTAATTGATATATTGCACCATGTGAAACACCAGACCGTAGTAAATGAAATAGGCCTGTTTGTTATTCTGCAAATTTCAACTGCATCCTCAACTTTTGTGATTTGAAAATTTTGGCATATTAAGTCAGGAAGCTAAAGGACGACAAAATGTAGATTGTATTTTACAGCTAACTATGGCAAACATATAATAATAAAAGGCTCTGCACTTAAATTTTGTGGGTTTTAAGTTATTTTAGTATTTTATTTTAGTCAGTAAGCCTTTAATTAAGAGTTACCTACATTTCTGATTTTGATGAGAATATACATTCCTGGATTGATTCTGCCGCCATCCATGGTAAACATTCATCCGGTAACTAGAATAGAAAATTTTTTTGTAACAGTACAGTGCTCATTTAAATCTGAGAGAAATATAAGCCTTGTAACTTTCCCTGTTTATATAAAAACGTGAATTCATAATTGTTGATATGTATAACGATCGATGGCTGAGTAAAATCCCTGTCTACAGTTCATTATGTAGGACAGTACTAAGTTGTGACCTTGAAACAATGAAATAAAAATTCTTAAGAACTCCTGTGAATTAAAGGTAAAGTTTATTGAATTTTGATAGTTCCTGTAGTTAAACGCTTGTAAAATAGTTTATGAGATGAGTGGAATATGCTATATACATGAACCTAAATCTACCTCGAGAAACAGAAAAATTTTACTTTTAAAAAAGACTTCAAGCAGATGAGAGTGATTCTCTGATGTTATTAATTTTCATGTTTCATGTAATATAACACTAAACCTGTACACTATTTCTATACATACCTTTGTTGACTGTAATTCCTCAGTCTCTGATTCTATATTAACAGCATAAAACAAGTTTCCTATTTTACTTCTCTTATTCTCATCTAGAAATATGTCATTGGCAGATATATGTCTGTGTAGGATCTTAAAAGAAGTAAACATTCATATGAATTAAAAACTTTCTTTATCAGGCCTCTACAATAACTTTTTTTTCCAACTTGCCCAATAGGACAAGTATATACCAAAACTTACTTGTCCGAATGGAATTGTAACTTGTACAAAAAAAAACCTTTATATTAACCTTTTTTGCATTTTAGGTTGTTCAATGAACAAAATGAATTAAAACAAAAGAACAGAATTTGATTTATATCTCTTGATATCCTTTTCAAAAATATGAGTCGAGAACAACTGAATCTAGTCATGTCTAGTCACAGGACTTAGGTTCTAGTTTTCATCAATGCCAAAGTCTCATCAGATTCTGCACATCAGGCACAGTCTGGTAGGCCTGTCAGTCTACACTCATTTGGTTTGTATCCTGGTTTTTTATGCTGATAAAATATTGATTATTATGATTAATGCCTTACTACAATCAGCTTTGTTTTTAATATATTAAAATGTTTATTCAAACACAATCAAATATAGTTTTTTATAAATATGATCAAATATGATTTTATGAATTTTATGGTCAATAATTTCTTCATTTTTCTTTTAAAAATATTTTTGCTAAATAAAATTTATCATATATTTATCATAAAGCAACATAATAACTAGGAAAAGAGGTACTGGTTTGTCTTGGTCCCGAAATGTCTCCAACGGTGCCGAACGGTCTATTAAACATGGAGCAAACAATCGTGATGGTACCTAACTGTCTTGTTACCTTATCTACAAAGCCTGTAAGACTGGTTTCCAGAATAATATGCTTTTTATCTGTTAAAAAGTATCTGACAAAGAACCAGTTTTAAATTATCGATCGCAAGTAAACATGTCAAATTAATATTTGTTTTTATCAACTTTTCTTGTTTTTTGTTTATTACTTTGATCATCAAAGTTGGATTTAATTTATTTTCTTTTATACTTGTCCCATGGGACAAGCTTGATATGGCTTTTATTTGTCTGACTTTTTTTCCCTTTGGTACCGGACAATCGGACAAGAGTTATTGTCGAGCCCTGTTTATCCCTCTAAATATTACTGATTGTCCATAACTTTCATGGTAAAATAATTTAACTTAAACTTTAACCTACCTATAACCCAAACTTTAACCTGATAAAGAATGCTAATGAAAGAATGGATGGATAGATGAACAGACTGGAAAACATAATTGCAGGCAATGCAAAAAAAAAATAATGTGTTATTTGTTGTTTACTTGTGACATGTATTTCTGATTAGCCTTTGTCTATTTTTTAAGTCTTTGCTTCGGCCTGATATTATCGAATAAATTTTTTGATAATTGGATTTTTAAGCAAAAGTTCTAATATTTTTTTAAAATCAACTGGTCCACTTTAAAGAAATAATGAGAAAAAATTTGAGCAGAGCTCTCAAAATCATACAGTCTCTACCATTCATTTTCATTGTAAAGCAAATTCAATGTTTTCCAAGGGAAGCCCAAAATATAATTTGGAATCAAAATAAAATAGGAATTGCAAAGTGATCAGGCAAGGCCACAAGGGTTAGCATTGCTTAATTTTCTGAAAGTGTCACTGAAATCAAGTCCAAGAATAAGAGGGAGTGCTTGCAGTAAAGTTAATGTTTTTTCTAAAGAAAACTTCAGAAATTATTTGTATAAAAAATTAATAAGGAGCATTGAGTGTCTACAGAAACAGATGAAAAGACAATATGGATGGATAATTAAGCAGAAATGAGAGGACATAATAATTATACTACAGTTACTCTCCCTACTTTACTAAGTGTGTTTCTGGAGGTAGGGATCTGAATATTCTCCAATATACAACTAATTACACAAACCTTTTTATGTAATAAATACTCCATGCCACTAACTACATCTAAACAACATTTCATTAAATCTAATAGATTTCTCTTCAGTATTGTAGATGTGTGGTCTCTACAGGATTCTGTCAGGTTTCTTAGATAGGACAACATTACACCTCTACTACACAGCTCAAACACACTGAATGAATAACCTGAAGAAATAAAACTATCAGTTACAATATGTTTAGATAAGCTCAATAAATAACCTGTATTTTATGAATCTATGAAACTTTCAGTAAGCACAGAAACTACCATAAAATAAATAAATATATTGTATAAATTAGTACCACATAGTTAATCAACAGATTAAGGATCATCAAAGGTGTTTATTTGGCCATAAACATGTCACTTAAAGAAAACGGTTACATAAAAAAAAATGATGAAAATGTACTTTGAATTTCAGAATTAATTCATATGAAATAAAAAAGCAAGCCCAATGTGAAATTTTTTTTCCTATGAGAATTATGAGGATATGAAATGAACACTTCATCATGACATATCATCACCGGAATTCTGACTTTCATGAATCAAAACTAATTTTTCATAAGAATTAAAAGGTTAAAAGTCGTACAGTTTTGGTTTTGAAAGATAAAATGTTTAAAATTGTGTCTGAAGTTGTATATATTGCTCATAGTGCGTTTGCTGATATTTGATGTATTTTCTAGATTATATGTAGTATCAATGTAGTCAAACCTCCTCTTTGACCTTTCCGTGTCTTGATTTGGACAACAGTGGTTATATTTCGTTGGACACTTACATTTGTAGATAAAGCTATTCACGGAAACCCACAAAAAAACCATGAAAATTGGAACCCAGTGAATAAAAGGAACTTTCACAGTAAAGTTTTATACACTAAAGGAAAATCTGGCCATTAATTTTTTTTCTGGCCTTTTATATGTTACTATACAGAGTGGGTTTTGATGGTTGGTTGCTGAAGAACTTAAGGTGACTTGTAGGTGTTTATATGTTACTATACAGAGTAGGTTTTGCTGGTTGGTTGCTGAAGGACTTAAGATGACTTGTAGGTGTTTATATGTAACTATACAGAGTAGGTTTTGCTGGTTGGTTGCTGAAGGACTTAAGATGACTTGTAGGTGTTTATATGTTACTATTCAGAGTAGGTTTTGCTGGTTGGTTGCTGAAGGACTTAAGATGACTTGTAGGTGTTTATATGTTACTATACAGAGTAGGTTTTGCTGGTTGGTTGCTGAAGGACTTAAAATGACTTGTAGGTGTTTATATGTTACTATACAGAGTAGATTTTGCTGGTTGGTTGCTGAAGGACTTAAGATGACTTGTAGGTGTTTATATGTTACTATACAGAGTAGGTTTTGCTGGTTGGTTGCTGAAGGAATTAAGGTGACTTGTAGGTGTTTATATGTTACTATATAGAGTGGGTTTTGCTGGTTGGTTGCTGAAGAACTTAAGGTGACTTGTAGGTGTTTATATGTTACTATACAGAGTGGGTTTTGCTGGTTGGTTGCTGAAGGACTTAAGATGACTTGTAGGTGTTTATATGTAACTATACAGAGTAGGTTTTGCTGGTTGGTTGCTGAAGGACTTAAGATGACTTGTAGGTGTTTATATGTTACTATTCAGAGTAGGTTTTGCTGGTTGGTTGCTGAAGGACTTAAGATGACTTGTAGGTGTTTATATGTTACTATACAGAGTGGGTTTTGCTGGTTGGTTGCTGAAGGACTTAAGATGACTTGTAGGTGTTTATATGTTACTATACAGAGTAGGTTTTGCTGGTTGGTTGCTGAAGGACTTAAGATGACTTGTAGGTGTTTATATGTTACTATACAGAGTAGGTTTTGCTGGTTGGTTGCTGAAGGACTTAAGGTGACTTGCAGGTGTTTATATGTTACTATACAGAGTGGGTTTTGTTGGTTGGTTGCTGAAAGAATTAAGGTGACTTGTAGGTGTTTATATGTTACTATATAGAGTGGGTTTTGCTGGTTGGTTGCTGAAGGACTTAAGGTGACTTGTAGGTGTTTATATGTTACTATACAGAGTGGGTTTTGATGGTTGGTTGCTGAAGAACTTAAGGTGACTTGTAGGTGTTTATATGTTACTATACAGAGTGGGTTTTGATGGTTGGTTGCTGAAGGAATTAAGGTGACTTGTAGGTGTTTATATGTTACTATACAGAGTGGGTTTTGATGGTTGGTTACTGAAGAACTTAAGGTGAGTTGTAGGTGTTTATATGTTACTATACAGAGTGGGTTTTGCTGGTTGGTTACTGAAGGACTTAAGGTGACGTGTAGGTGTTTATATGTTAATATACAGAGTGGGTTTTGCTGGTTGGTTGCTGAAGGACTTAAGGTGACTTGTAGGTGTTTATATGTTACTATACAGAGTAGGTTTTGCTGGTTGGTTGCTGAAGGACTTAAGGTGACGTGTAGGTGTTTATATGTTACTATACAGAGTAGGTTTTGCTGGTTGGTTGCTGAAGGACTTAAGGTGACTTGTAGGTGTTTATATGTTACTATACAGAGTAGGTTTTGCTGGTTGGTTGCTGAAGGACTTAAGGTGACAGGTAGGTGTTTATATGTTACTATATAGAGTGGGTTTTGCTGGTTGGTTACTGAAGGACTTAAGGTGACTTGTAGGTGTTTATATGTTACTATACAGAGTAGGTTTTTCTGGTTGGTTGCTGAAGGACTTACGGTGACTTGTAGGTGTTTACATGTTACTATACAGAGTGGGTTTTGTTGGTTGGTTGCTGAAGGACTTAAGGTGACTTGTTGGTGTTTACATCCTGGTCTTTGTGTTTTTGGTAAATAGTGGCCTCATTGGCAATCATATCACATCTCATTTTTTCATATTGAGTAAAATTTTGAAAATGATTCAATTAAGCATACTTCAGTTATCCTGACCTGCCAGGAGGAATGGATTTAACAGAAAGACAAAAGTATACCATTATGTGTCCATTTTTGACAAGCATATTAAAATTAAAAACTATTATTCTTAATTAATTTCAATTAAAATTGCTAATGATCAACTATGATAATTCTGTATTTGTTTGATTAGCATCTAAGTAAATCAAATAAATATCTTTGTTGATATCATAGATCATCAAAAATTATTTATCATACCTAAATTAGTACCAATTCCAAAAAAAAAGACAACATTTTTCTGTTTGGGCAATTCTTTCAGCATTGCAGCATCTCTGTAGAAATCTTCACAGTCTGTGCTGTTACTCCCTGTAAAAAATATTTATTTTCATATTTTGTCTTGTATTAAGACATATAACAATACAAGACATATATTGACTCTGAAATATATAGATTCAACCACTGCATCAAAAGTGTTACGATATTTCTCCACTTGAGACAGTTAAATTTTAAAATTTAAACCATGAGGCTTGCCAAGCTTTTTGAATATTTAAAATTTAACAGTTGAGATAGAGAAATATTGTAATACACCTGATATAGTGGTGGAATCAGTTTCTCTAATGATTTAAGACAGTATCTGAACAAAGTTTATCCTTCCTTTTCAAAGGTTTGCAGAAAGTTGTGTTCTTTATATGTGACGTCATCAGGCATGGTTGCCTTTATCATGACGTCAAAATAGGAAATTCAGTAGAAATTAAGAAAGTTTGACGTCATAATTGAATTTGGACCAATCATTTGCTGAGAACAAAGCTTTCTATAGAGATGAGAAATATTTTTCTCACACCGATTGAGAAATGTGAAAATAACATGAAAATCAGAGAAAATGCAAATCAAGTCTCTATTGCACATGACCAAATACTATAAGTTATATGGTTCGCTACTAACCCCCTACGGATCCATAGAGGGTAAGTAAAATCCATAGGGGTGAGGCCGAAGGCCGAATCTCTTTTGGATTTTTCACCCTCTATGGTCCGTAGGGGGTCAGTAGTGAACCGTATAACAATTTATCACACGCAGGACTTTTTCTGCTGCGTTTTGTAGAAAAATGTACAATGAAACACAACAACATTAATAGAAGACGTCACCATTAACAGTAGACGTGACGTCATGAACCCCCTATGAAATTTACAAACCCCCTACAGATCCATAGGGGGTCACCACGTGACGGCGTTAAACCAATCACAATGTGATAATTTACCCGCGGTGCGATAAAAGTGTATATATTGTAGTAACCAATACTGGCTTTTATACAACAGGTTGTTTCATTGGTCTCTAACAGCAGAGTCTATTTTTTTTTTTCATATTACCACTATACTGCAGGAGATTTATCTGGAGAACTCTGGTACATTTATCTAACATTTTACTGTATATTGAGAAATGTTTGTGATGTTTTTTATTATTGTAAAAAATTGTGATGGTTTCACAAAGTGTTTTTGAAAAAATAAAATTTTCATCATAAAATTTAATAGCATTATCAAATAATTAATGTTACATTTTTTCCATTGTTCAACAATTGCTATGATAAATGCAAAGAGAAACATTTGAATTCATAGTATCTTCAGCTCAGTTGGTAGAGTACTGACTTATAACATCTGAATTCAAAGTATCTTCAGCTCAGTTGGTAGAGTACTGACTTATAACATCTGAATTCAAAGTATCTTCAGCTCAGTTGGTAGAGTACTGACTTATAACATCTGAATTCATAGTATCTTCAGCTCAGTTGGTAGAGTACTGACTTATAACATCTGAATTCAAAGTATCTTCAGCTCAGTTGGTAGAGTACTGACTTATAACATCTGAATTCAAAGTATCTTCAGCTCAGTTGGTAGAGTCCTGACTTATAACATCTGAATTCAAAGTATCTTCAGCTCAGTTGGTAGAGTCCTGACTTATAACATCTGAATTCAAAGTATCTTCAGCTCAGTTGGTAGAGTACTGACTTATAACATCTGAATTCAAAGTATCTTCAGCTCAGTTGGTAGAGTCCTGACTTATAACATCTGAATTCAAAGTATCTTCAGCTCAGTTGGTAGAGTCCTGACTTATAACATCTGAATTCAAAGTATCTTCAGCTCAGTTGGTAGAGTCCTGACTTATAACATCTGAATTCAAAGTATCTTCAGCTCAGTTGGTAGAGTCCTGACTTATAACATCTGAATTCAAAGTATCTTCAGCTCAGTTGGTAGAGTACTGACTTATAACATCTGAATTCATAGTATCTTCAGGAGTACTGACTTATAACATCTGAGTTCAAAGTATCTTCAGCTCAGTTGGTTGAGTACTGACTTATAACATCTGAATTCATAGTATCTTCAGCTCAGTTGGTAGAGTACTGACTTATAACATCTGAATTCGTAGTATCTTCAGCTCAGTTGGTAGAGTACTGACTTATCTTATAAACATTATAGTTTTATCCACAATAAAATATTAAGTAACTTTATATCAAAATCTCAATCTAGTGTTAGTGAGTTATAAGTTTTTAGGACAAAATAATACAATTTCCACATCAAGTAATATGTATTATCATAATTAAGCTGCCATTTCACAAATTGCAACAGAAAAATCTGGAATTTATGGCAAAAAGTTTGATATGGAGATAAATCAAAGCTATGGCTTTGTCTGCTTAAATTTCAATCCTAGCAAGAATTAATTATTCTTTTAACAATTATCTGGTTGTCTTTAAGGATTAAAAAATGACAACTTATTATACAACTGTAATAGGAAAAAAACTGTCAATATTATGCATCTCACTTGTCTGTTGAAAGACTTTATCTTGAAAAAAATCTGCAATTGAGAGTGCATTTTTATCAGAAAATACACTTTGAAATGCAATTTTTTTACAAGATAAAATATTTGAACAGACATGATAAAAAATAATACATTAGTTTGTCTTGACTCAACTGATTTTTTACATCGCGATGACCTTGGGGTCATTCAGATGTATTGCTATCGCCTAGATTTCCATTATGTAAATTAGTTTTGGGTTTGTAACCGATCTATAAACATGATAAATATGTGCACATAAACGAATGCAAAATAACATTCCTTATCGTTTGATATAAATACATCTCTTCAATGAATACTGATAAAAATATTTTTGTTTACAACATAAATTAATAATATGAAAATGTTTTGTAGTTAGATATATATATACATGTATAAGTAAAAAATCATTGATAATATCAATGCAGACGTACCGAAAAATTGTGTTAAAGCATGCGGAAGAATATCTCAGAGAACTTTTTGCGAGGACCGGTAACTCTGTAATTGTTTTTGCGGGAAAATATGAATGCCTACTCGTATCCAATCTTAGAAAAATCGAATTTTTACAGAAAAGTGTCCACCATGTATACTGATTTGTATCACTACAATATAATAGTTATTACGGTGAAGTTGAATTTCCTGTCATTTATTCATCATCCACGCACGAACTTGTCTCAGAAAAAAATATATCTCTGTACATTAACCTCAGTTTCAGGTAAAGAGATATGTTGTTTTTTTCTGAGACAAGTGCTTTTGACCATCCTCAAGAACTTGTGGTCATCCGATGTTCAGTACTTCAGTACTTTGATTTTAACTAGCATGAATTACTTATATATATTATTATGGTCCTGTGCATATTTCCAAAAAAAAGTGATGATTTTGCAGCTATGACACTTCATATATCCTGAATTTATCTGCTTTATCTATAACTTCATGGTTAGTGAAATTACATGCAAGACATTAAATAATAGTTTTACTGTATCCTTACACATGCAAGACATTAAATAATAGTTTTACTGTATCCTTACACATGCAAGACATTAAATAATAGTTTTACTGTATCCTTACACATGCAAGACATTATATAATAGTTTTACTGTATCCTTACACATGCAAGACATTATATAATAGTTTTACTGTATCCTTACACATCCATAACATTTATACTATTTTCAGTTATTTTTTGGCCAGCTATAGCTTGTGATAAAATAAATAAAAATTTCCAAAATGAAAATGTAGATTTGGGAGCATGGATGAAAAGAATTTGCAGAAATAACAAGAGGCTCTCAAGAGCCTGAATCGCTCACCTGTATTTCAGAGGAGAAGATTTTTAAATGTTAGCAAACTTGATGAACAAATTGTGTAAAATTGTCTTTATAGGGCAATAACTCCTTAAGGGGTCAATTGACAATTATGGTCATATAAACTTTTTTGTAGATCTTACTTTGCTAAACATTATTGCTGCTTACAGTTTATATATATCTATAATAATATTCAAAATAATAACAAAAAACTGCAAAATTTTGTTCAAAACTACCAATTCGGTGGCAGCAACCCAACAATGGGTTGTTCGATTCGTCTGAAAATTTCAGAGCTGATAAATCTTGACCAATTGTACCCCTGTCAGATTTGCTCTAAAAGCTTTAGTTTTTGAGATATAAGCCAAAAACTGCATTTGACCCCTATGTTTTATTTTTAGCCATGGCGGCCATGTTTGTCGATGGATCAAAACTTCGGATACACTTTATAAACAAGATACCCTAAGGAACATTTAGTTAAAGTTTGAAGGTATTTGGCCCAGTAGTTTCAGAGGAGAAGATTTTTGAAATAGTTTACGACGACAGACGACGACGGACGCCAAGTGATGGCATAAGCTCACATGGGGCCCTACGGGCCCCAGTGAGCTAAAAAGTAGCTTAACAATGTGTGAGTCTACAAAGAAGAATTGTGTTGCTTTTCATCTCCAAAAATGGGACCGTAAATAAAAAGTTAGGTTGAATTCTGATATTCTATTTCAAAGAATTTGTGAATTAATTGTGTGTAGTAGTAAATGACGACAAAGCTTATCTGTCAGTAGACGTAACTCTCAATGATATCATTTATCTGTCAGTAGTACTAGACGTAACTCTCAATGATACCATTTTTTATGTAGTAATTACTTTTAGGGCGTTATTTTTTACTTTAATAACTGTAAATTTTAAATCATAATTCAAATGTGTAAAATGGGATCACATTAATTAGAGATCACATTTAAATTCCAAAAAAACTTAAATTCCACATGCTAAATTTCAAGAAATTGAAGATCAGTGGCTCTTTTCACAAAAAATCTTGAGAGTAAAAATACTTGTAAGTCATACACATTACAGTATATCTTACCATCAATTTTAATCATAAGATTTTTTGTGAAAAGAGTCGCAGCAACAAAATTGAAAATTGAATACAATATTTTCTAAATTTACAGAGCTCATCAACAGGATAATTTTGTATGAAGCACTAACCATTTGGTAATATCCTGACCATGACTGGTGATGATCTAAACGTACTACAATACTTTCCAAATTTGATTTCAAATCTTTGTCCTGTAACTATCACTGGATACAACTGTAAATCTGCTGGATCTATCGTTTCTTCTTGACTATGTGTCTGGATTGTCTGAAAAGTAGTAACTTAGTTCACAAATGTACAAAAAGAATTTTTAAATCATTGAAATGATGACATACATTTTTTAAAATATACAACAAGGGAAACACAGTTATCCTGATTAACATTTGTAAATATATACACTCAGATATCTATGATAAATTTAACTGATGCCCCATCTTTTTCATTATTAGGGTTATTTACAATTGAAATGGCAGAAACAAATAGAAAACCTATGCAGCACTAACTATTGACCTCTGGATTCTTTTTCGGTTATTTGTGGCATTTGTTTGCTGTCTTCTTGACCTATAACCCACGTCTCCCCTTCATTCACAAATGATAAATTACAAAGGTGAAGAAAATAATAGTATGAATGTTTAAATGTAAAACTTGATTAAGGACATTAGTTTGTATCTTCTAGTGTTGTTTTTGTATTTTTTACACGTTTAACATGGTAAATTACCTGTATTTCTTCCCCAGGACTATCATCATGTCTTCTCTTTTTCGTCTTTGAACATAAACTAAAATTTTTCTTTTTACGCACAATAATACATGCTGCCACAATAACAGCTATCGTTAGGACTACAGAAACAGACGCACTGGTGGCGACTGCTATGTTATCCTTCTCGTTTGACATTATACCACCGCTATATAACGGAACTTCATCTAGTCAAAATATATAAATTAAATAATTATACATCAGTCTGGGACTAAAGCCAGTCCCCACTATCCACTTGCTGGCTTTAGTCAGACTGATTATACATGTAAATAAAGTAGTTTTTGAAATAAACGTTGTATAACATAAAAAAAAGATGTACTATAAGATATAAATCACTAATGCAGCCCTGATACAAGTATTCAGTTAACAAGAAGTTACTGTAATAGATATGAAAATGAATCACATGGTAAAGCATGCTCATAGGAAGCTAGATATCAAATTTCAGAAAGCTATGATTGGTAGTTCCTGAGAAAAATATGACTAAAATTTTATGCATATATTTATAAGTATTCTGATATCATCAGTGTAAATAAACCTTGTTTGACTTAACATTACACTTTATTCTAATGATCTTGGGGGCCTCCGTGGTAGAGTGGTTTAAGTAGTAGAACTACTGTATCCCTAGCCAGTCAACACTGAGGTTGTGAGTTCGAATCCCGCACGGGGCAGGTGCAATCGACTCCAATCTTAATTGACTAGGATTGTCAGTTTTCCTACCGAAGGTCAATGGTTCTCTCCGCGCACTCTGGCTTCCTCCACCAATAAAAACTGACCGCCACGAAATAGCACAATAGTGTTGAAAGTGGCGTTAAACACCAATCAATCAATCAATCAATCTAATGATCTTGTTCTTATTTAATGTTTAGGACTTGATGTGTTAAATACATATAAACTAGAGGCTCCAAAGAGCCTGTGTCGCTCACCTGATATTTTTGTTTACAACTGATGTATGAAACAATGCAACAATAACACTTTTTTTAAAGGAATTTGTGTGGATCAAAATCTAATCTTTCGTTTGATTTTAACTGTTTTCAACCCATTTGTCATTTTAAAAATTGAATTTGTCTATGTAGTTTCAGAGAAGATTTTTGTAAAAGTTTACAAAAATTCATGAAAAATTGTTAAAAATTGACTATAAGGGCAATAGCTCCTTAAGGTGTCAATTGACAATTTTGGTCATGTTGACTTATTTGTAGAATTTACTTTGCTGAACATTATTGCTGTTTACAGTTTATCTCCATCTACAATAAACTGCTTAGCTGAACGCAGCTGGATACGACCGCAGAGGTCCAACCATGAACAGTTGGGGCAAAAATGGACACTATATTCAAGCTTGATACAGGTCTGAATTTGGATTGTAATTAAATATTTGACACATTATAGGTTTCTGACACAGAATAAATGTAGTCAAAGAACTTGAAATTGGTTGTATGATTTGAATTTATATATAATTGAAGATTCCTTGCTGTTGTGCAATACACTGTGCTGTTGCGCAATACTTAGTAAATCTGTTTTCAGACTATATACAAACGAATTAGCAAAATACATTGTGACCACCAATTTTTTTCTTTGGAAAATTGACATTTTCTTAAATCTTGATCGAGGGAAAAAAAAATTGACCCCCCCAAAAATTTTGTTTTTTACCCCCCTCAAAAAAGATAATGTTTGAAGAGAATTTTCTTTTGCGGAAAAAAAATTGCCCCTCCCCCAAAAAAAATTTTTTTTTTACCCCCTTTCAAAAAAATTAATTTTGAAGAAATTTTCTTTTTGTAAAATGTGGTACAAATTAAGAGACATCCATACACTTAAACACAAGTTATTGCCTGAAAACTAGAAAAATGCTTGTTTTAGACCCTTTTTGGCCCCTAATTCCTGAACGGTTTGGGCAATTACCCCCAAAATGAATCCCAACCTTCTACTTGTGGTATCGAACTTTGTGGTACAATTTCAGAGCAATCAAAATACTTATACACAAGTTATTGTCCTGAAACTAGAAAAATGCTTGTTTTGACCCCTTTTTGGCCCCTAATTCCTAAACGGTTGGGACCATCACCCCAAAAAAACAATCCCAACCTTTTTTTGTGGTATTGAACCTTTGGGTTAAATTTCATAGAGATCCATACACTTAAACTAAATTTATTGTCCGGAAACCAAATGTCTTCAGACAACGCTGACGCCGACGACAACGACGTGATACCATTATACGACTGCAAAAATTTATTGCGGTCGTATAATAATATTCAAGATAATAACCAAAAACTGCATAATTTCCTTGAAATGACCAATTCAAGGGCAGCAACCCAACTACGGGTTGTCTGATTTGTCTGAAAATTTCAGGGCAGATAGATCTTGACCTAATGAACATTTTTACCACTGTCAGATTTGCTCTAAATGCTTTAGTTTTTGAGATATAAGCCAAAATCTGTATTTTACCCCTATGTTCTATTTTTAGCCATGTCGGCCATGTCGGTTGGTAGGCGGGGTCATCGGACACATTTTTTTAAACTAGATACCCTTATGATGATTGTGGCCAAGTTTGGTTAAATTAATATTTGTCTCAGTAGTTTTAGAGGAGAAGATTTTTGTAATTGATTACAATAATTTACAAAAAATTGCTAAAAATTGACTATAAAGGGGAATAACACCTTAACATGCTTAAGGGGTCAATTGACCATTTTGGTCGTGCTGACTTATTTGTAGATCTTACTTTGCTGAACATTATTGCTGTTTACAGTTTATCTCTATCTATAATAATATTCAAGATAATGACAAAAAACTGCAAAATTTCCTTAAAATTACCAATTCAAGGGCAGTAACCCAACAACGGGTTGTCTGATTTGTCTGAAAATTTCAGGGCAGATAGATCTTGACCTAATGAACATTTTAACTTCGTCAGATTTGCTCTAAATGCTTTAGTTTCAGAGATATAAGCCAAAATCTACATTTTACCCCTATGTTCTATTTTTAGCCATGACAGCCATCTTGGTTGGCCAGCCTGGTCCTCGGACACATTTTTTAAACTAGATACCCCAATGATGATTGTGGCCAAGTTTGGTTAAATTTGGCCCAGTAGTTTCAGAGGAGAAGATTTTTGTAAAAGTTAACGGACAACGACGACGGACAGTGATGAGAAAAGCTTATTTGGCCTATCAGGCCAGGTGAGCTAAAAAGCATAGGTGTTGACTTTCGGGTTATCACAATTTTATTATTTTACTGAGTCTCCTGAAGGAAATATTAAATCATCTCATGGACCAAAAAATAATCTCATATTTTCACATTAACTTGACTAATAAAAGACAATGCAAAATTAGTTTCACTGAATTTCCCCCCTAAAATTTATCTTTGGAGGTAACAAATTGAATATTAATGTGAATGAGACCACAAACCTTGACATAAAGGTCCAGTAAAACCTACAGCACAACCAAACTGACAAACTCCCGTCTTAGCATCACATGATTGGTCTCTACATGATGTACATCTCAACTTGCATCCTACTCCATAAGTACCAGAGGAACAAACTGGGAAAAAAACAATGATAACATTCAAATGTAGCCGGTACATATATGTAATATTGTAGTCATTGTAAAGTCAAAATATTTACCATATAGATATAGGAAGACGTGGTATGAGTGCCAATGAGACAACTCTCCATCCAAGTTAAAATTTACAAAAGTAAACCATTATAGGTCAAAGTACAGCCTTCAACACGGAGCATTGGCTCACACCGAACAGCAAGCTATAAAGGGCCCCAAAAAATTACTAGTGTAAAACCATTCAAAATGCATTTATTATTGTGATTGTTGAATAATGGACAAAAATGTGAAATTAATTATTACAATTTTAGGAAATACTACAAACAAGTGATGCTTTTAAAAATTTAAAAATGTCACTTTTTACTTTGCAAAATATCTCCAGTCATATTTTTCACAATATTAAAAGCATTGCAAATAATTCTGAATTTACTGTACATTATATATACAGCTGATAGCAAGAGTCAATTCCTTCCAAACATTCATACAAAGGTCTCATAAGACATACATTCCTTCCAGACATCCATAAACACAAGTCCATTAAAACATACCCTTTATACAACTTTCCTCATCAATTCCTTCAAGACATTCATACACACAAGTCCCATAAAACTGACCCTCATTACAACTTTGTCCATCCATTCCTTCCAGACATCAATACACACAAGTCCCTTAAAACTTACCCTCATTACAACTTTGTCCATCCATTCCTTCCAGACACCAATACACACAAGTCCCATAAAACTTACCCTCATTACAACTTTGTCCATCCATTCCTTCCAGACATCCATACACACAAGTATCATAAAACTTACCTCATTACAACTTTGTCCATCCATTCCTTCTAGACATCAATACACACAAGTCCCATAAAACTTACCCTCATTACAACTTTATCCATCCATTCCTTCCAGACTTCAATACACACAAGTCCCATAAAACTTACCCTCATCCATTCCTTCCAGACATCGATACACACAAGTCCCATAAAACTTACCCTTATTACAACTTTCCTAGACATCAATATACACAAGTCCCATAAATCTTACCCTCATTACAACTTTGTCCATCCATTCCTTCTAGACATCGATACACACAAGTCCCATAAAACTTACCCTCACTACAACTTTCCTAGACATCAATATGCACAAGTCCCATAAATCTTACCCTCATTAAACTTTGTCCATCCATTCCTTCTAGACATCGATACACACAAGTCCCATAAAATTGACCCTCATTACAACTTTGTCCATCCATTCCTTCCAGACATCAATACACACAAGTCCCATAAAACTTACCCTCATTACAACTTTGTCCATCCATTCCTTCTAGACACCCATATACACAAGTCCCATCTTCTTGTGTACATGTGGCATTCTGGCAACCTTTACATTCATACCCACAATACTGTCCATAGAATCCTTCTAAACAGCCTTTGGAACATTTTCCATCAAATCGATCACAGATTCCTTGCAAACAGTTTTCACTACAATTTACATCACATTTGTTCCCATAGTAACCATCATTGCAATCAAGGTTAGAGCATCCTCCTTGAACTTTGTAACATTTGTTTCCCTTACATCCATTACTACATGGCATTTGACAATGATCACCATAGAAACCTGGATAACACTCTCCTGAACATTGTCCAGTAGTAGGATTACAGCCTGGTTGATCACAGTTCTTTGGACAACTCTTATTACAATAATCTCCATAAAATTTGAATTCACAACCGTTTGTACAAGTTCCTGTTGTCTGATGACAGTTACGATAATTACAATTTTCATTACATGAATTGCTACAAGTATCACCATAGTAACCAGGTAAACAACCAGAATCACATTTCCCATGATGTTTGTTACAGTAAACATATCCATTATAGTCACTAGGTCTACAGTTAGCATTACATTTCTTGTCACATATTGCTCCATACCAATATGCTTGGCAGTCCCCACATGTGCCATTCTTTAGAAACTGTTTACTATCACTACAGTGTTCAGGGAACTTTTGACTGCAGTACTCATTAAACCAACCATTTTCACAACCAGATGGACAGGTTCCATTCACAAAACATGACTGTCCTTTACAGTTTCCGCAAACATACTGACATTTCTCCCCATGATAACCAGAATAACATCCCTTGGGACATTTTCCTGTGTCTTTATCACAGGCCAACCTACCCCCTATACAATGATCACTACAATTTAAACAAGACCCACTGGAATAATCAAAGTACATTCCAGTGTTACAAACTTTACAATAAGTTTTTCCAAAGTGGTCATCAGCACATATGTGACAGTTTGAAATCTGACATTGCTTATTACAAAGTGCCCCAAACCAACCAAGCGTACAACCCTCTAGACAATGTCCTGTACTACCATTACAATTACTGATTCCCCCATTACAATGCAGGCTACACTCTGTACAAATCAAGTTACTAGGGTACCAGCCTTGAGAGCAGCGACCACATTTGGCTGTATCCCCATGTGTTTTAGCTAAAACACACTGATCACAATGATTAATACTACAAACCCGGTCACAGTTTGTTCCATAAAATCCCTTTTCACAACCATTATAACATATCCCAGTGGTCTGGTTACATTCAGAATTTCCTCCTATACATTTGTCACTACAATTAACACATTTGTTTTCCCCATAACTATAAAACTTTCCCTCAATACACTTTGTACAAATAGGTATGTAATATACAGATGAAAATCCACACTGTAAACAAAATTCAAAATTACAATATTGCTCATTACATTTCTTCCCTGTCCAGTGTGACTTACAACCAAACACACAATCACCTACAGCATTACACCGACTCGACAAACATTTATCATTACATGTATTCTCACAATGGTCACCATACCATCCTATTTTACATCGATCACATATTTCTGTATTGTTTTCATTGTGGTAACATTCTAAACAGTCCGGAATGGAACAATTATTTTGGCACTGGTCACCACTCCAGCCTGGTTTACATCCATACCAACAGGAACCAGTAGAGGAGTCACAGTGTGATTTTCCAACTAGGCAATTTTCACTGCAGGAATCTGAAAAGACATATTAACAAGTAAACAATTTTTTTAATTTTCAATGATCTGACTAAAATCTCCAAACAAATAATTCTTCTTTCTTTGGATTCTTAGAATTTTAGTATAAATTAAATGTGATCGTGATACTGTTGAATTCTTTTCTTTGTTCTCTCATCAAAATAAATTGCAAATAAGTGACTGTCATAGAGAGAGGTGGAGGTGTTTTTTTTTAAATTTTAAATACAAATGTCCCTTATTGGCAAAAAAGACAATTTTACATACATGTATAATCATTGAAGCTTTTTCTATTGGTGGCAAAATAGGCGAGCAAGGAGATATACAGATAGTTTGTAGCTTTTAATTCTAGTTTTGCTTGCTGTTGTTGTTAGTGCATTGCAATAATGCAACTAGTTTTTTTCTTTTCCAGTTGCATGTGTTTGTGTTTACTCAAAATATTTTTTTAAGTATAAACAGCGATATCTGCCTAATGTTTATTGAATAACCGTTAGGTTCATCATTACTAATTGACAAAAATGGCTGGTGTTTACACCACAAAATTTAATCAGAGTACAGAGAAACATGTGCAACATGAAAACATTTATCGACTAGTAGCACCTAGATATAAAATAGCTACAAGCATTTTGTGTGTCAGAAAGTTAAACTTTTCTTGATTTTGACAAGCATTTACTTTCCTTGCCACAGAAAATGTTCAAATAAACAAACACTTTAGATTTATTTGATAGGTCCACTTAGTTACACTATTTAAATCACCATTTATTGTGCAGCTATCTATATATATATACAATGTATATAGCTAGAAGCAAGACAATTACCTGAAGGGGACCATCTCAAAAATTTCATAAAAATCCAGAAAAGATTTTAACTTTTTTAAACACAAAATGGATGTAACTTTTATATATCTAAGTGCTGCAAGGCTTTAAAGCTTTTCGAAATGCACAGTTTTGTGTCTAAAATTTTGTGGCGTAAACATAGCCATTTTGCATTGCTGAAAATCCTGCCTTTCAAAGGCACATCTTTGGTTTCAGAGTAAATTGTGTATTCAACATCAACAGCCTATCAAAGTTTATTACACTTTTATAAAATCTAAAAAAAAGGATAACTTAGATTTTGTTAATTCATGCCTTTGACTGTGTGATCGCAAGCAATCCTTTGATTTTATTCACTTGTATAGCTCAATACTCAATTTTCCACCCTGCCTAACTCCTTGTTTAGTGTCGAAGGATTCTGAGACCAAATTTTCCCTTTCAACTGATGTTTTTGCACCTACACTCAGATCATGCATGAGGGGCCATAGCGAACCTAAAATCCCAGCTATGTATAACTTTCTATATAAACTGTTATGGTTTACAACATCAAGCAGTGCTACAAATAAAGGTGTTTTCCTGTGTATTGCATCAACAATCGTTTTTCATAAAGTAGAAGTGCACAAAATAGTGATATTTTTGATGTGAACCCCCTCTGAAATCTGTTTTGGATTGTTTCAATTATTTGCCATTGGTGTTCTTTGAGGACTGGAGTATTTCTAAAACTTTGCCTATGAAAGGAAGAACTGTTATTCCTCTATAGATTTTGGGGTCTGTAGGCATGCCTCTCTTTTTAAAGATTGGTGATGAAATTCTTATCTTAATGTAGTTTGGGATAGTATGTATTACAAAAATGTGGTCCTCCATGAATGAAATGCTCAGCTGTTAATTATACAAATAGGTCAAAAGCTTTTTTAGTGTTTTGTTAACTGTGTCCTGCACTTCTGCAGTTGAAAAAGAAATTGGAGATGTTGCATCATCTACGGTTTATAGACAGGATTCCATGATGACATCAATGTCTGCTTCCCTGTTGGCGTAATTTAAGCCACATTTTATATATATTTCCCCTTCAAAAACTTTTTTTAGAACCTTATAATGACTGGTGAATGTTTTACACTGGACCCGGATAGAAAAACCTAGTGATTTTTTGTTGGTGGATAAAAATCACTGGGGATTTTCTTCCTCCGGATAAAGTACACTGGCGGAATGAAACCACCGTTACAGCTGTTGGTGTAAAAATAAACAAACACCTAAATTACATTTGATACTGTCCACTCATTTACACCCTTTAACTCACCTATTGTTGTGTAGATATCTATTGTCCATGCCAATCAAGGACAATCAATAAAATGCAATACAGTTGTTACCTGAAAGGGAGCATCTCAAAGATTTACCCAACTTACATGTAGTTTATTTTTACACCTTCTGAGAGAACAGAAAAAAATGCCTATCAAAATCCAAATTTTTTTTTTATCTTATTGAAACACAAAATGCATTTAACTTTTATATATCTAGTGGATGCCAGGCCTTAAAACTTTCCAAACTGCACAGGTAAGTCTGTACACAGAGTAGTTTTTGAGGTGTAAATTACAGCCATATTTGTCCATTTGTTATGATGAACCTTAACCTTACCTGTAACTTCTTTCAGAATGCTTATAATTAGGATCTGCAAATATACACGACAAAATAATAATTCCATTTTTTCATTGCTCGTCGTGATTCGTTCAACTGTTCATTCGGCAGTAAGCAGGTAAGAGAAGAATTAGTAAGCAAAACGTCAAAAATACAGGAAATAATAGGTATAACATCCGGATCGGAGCTGGGAAATATTTTATCTGATTTTCGTAGTCGACTATAAAAATCTATGTTTTCTCAAAATGTAGACAACGAATACTATTTATTGATGTAGATTACAAAATACTATTTTAGAAATTGCAATTTATAAAAAAGAACTTGATCCTGCAAAATTGTGTTCAGGGAAAAGAAGATAATAACAAGCATTTGTATACAAATCCTTGATAGTCATATATAATAATGTGAAAATATAAATAATAGATTTATATATATATATATATATTATAAGTGTTTATCAAATATGAGATAGTTATCTCAGATCAAAAACCTACGGACAACAAGAAGAAAATTGGTTCTCAATTTTCATTAACAAAAACACTCACTATACAAATCCTTGACATTTATAACAAAAAATAAATTATTTGAGTTATCTCCCCTCATTTAACAAATTTTGTATAGATAGTGAAAAAGTAATTACCATCAGAGACTTATTTATACATGTCTCCGGATTTATACAAAAGTTAAAAGATTTTGTGTCTAAGGAAGATACTAGGTTTCTCAAACTGATGAACAACAGAAGGTAAAAAAATAAAGAAAGTTGGGTAACATCTTTAGATGTTCATGACCCTCTCAGACAACAATTGTAAACTTAGATTTGATTTGAAAAATGGTATAATCAATATTAATGTGTCAATTTCTTGTTGTAGTTGTAGCATAAGTAATTTTCATTTTGAATCAAATCAAATCAAGTTAATGAACAAAAACAGGCCTCCAGCACACGGTACATTTATATGAAGTTCACAATTTATAACATCAACTATACTGTTTAATAGTAACATATATTTAAGAGGGGGGGGGGGGGGGGGTATGAGGGTCCTGATCCTGAAATCCCGGGCTTAATAACATGGAACCTCGAGGTCCCGAATTTAAAAAAATTAAAATGCCGAAATTCGAAAAAAGAATTCCCGGTTCCCGAAAGGATCAATCCCGAAATCCCGAGCTTAAAAACACCCGATACCGGAGTCCCGATAAAGGACCTACCCCCTCATTAAACAATACAACACACACATACTAAATATATATAATTAGATTGCTGACAAATAAAAATAAATTGTGTATACAAAAATAATATAACATCTACACACCCTGAAAACACATGTCTTATGTCTATATCTAAATTCGCCTTAAGTGACAAGGTAACACTTTGACTATTAAAGTTATATTTTTATATAGCGGATGTGGTCTAGTGGTCTAGAGCGCTGGACATGAAGCTAAGCATTTGGTGCTGTAGTTTAACAAAGGTGTGAGTTCAAATCCTGTTGAGGGACAAAAATTTGTCAGCATAAAAATCTAATTCAGTTATTCTAACACAGTTGGGTTTAATTTTCAGACTTATATAAATATTTGTATTAACCTTTTATCTCAAACACACTGAAATCCAGTGGGCATACATATTGTATGGTTGTCACTTGCTTAGACTTGTTTGTATGATATACTTATTTCTAGTGACTGTATAATGAATTGAATCATTTTCCCATACAGTATATAAAAAATTGTTGAGTTAGATTGCTGACAAATAAAAATACATTGTGTATAAAAAAATAATGTAACATCTACACACCATATTTACACACCCTATCTACACATCCTTAAAACACATGTCTTATAAATGTCTGTATCTAGATCCGCCTTACGTAACACGGTAACACTATGACTTTTGAAGTTATATTTTTATTTAGCGGATGTGGTCGAGTGGTCTAGAGCACTAGACATGAGGCTAAGGGATTGGTACTGTAGTTTATCAAAGGTGTGAGTTCAAATCCCGTTTTGGGACAAAAACTTGTCAGCATAAGAATCTAATTCTAACATTATTGGGTTTAATTTTCAGACTTACATATATATATCTAATTAATTTGTATAATGTTTGTAATAGACAAGTATTCATAATAAATAAATTAATTCACCAAGTATGTACATGTAAGTATGTTATTTTTCATAAAGTCACAGTGACAAAACTCCCTCTCTACAGCATTTAGCTTTTTTCAAAAATATAGCAAGACTTTTCAAAGTATGAATTATTAGTTTTAAAAAGACTAATTAACGTGTCTTTTTTACAGTTACATTTTTTATTTTAACTTGCCACACAAACTGATAACATTTTTGTCAAACAAACTTTATAATTTTAGACAAGTAGAAGAGCAAATGGATGTTAATCATTTGCAGCTCATGCTGACTGAAATTTTTTATATTCCAAAAATAACATAGTATGGCAATTCCCACTTTTTTTACTTTGATAAATGTAATTTATACTACATGTACTAGGGAAAATATAATATAAAATGTAACAATTATTTTCCTTTACAGCCGATCCTTGTCATCAACAGTAATTTCAGTGTTGAAGGAAGAAGCTGTTTCAATGTTGAAGCTGGCCTCGGTGGCCGAATGTTCTTAGTGGTTCATCTGCTATATAACTAGCCTGTCAACATTGAGGTTGTGAATTTAAACTCCTTATGTGGCTGGTACATTTGACTCCAATCTTAAGGATGTACACCTCTGAGGAGCCAAAAATTTCTAGAATTAAACATTTTTTCTTTACCTGATATTTGGGTTTATATGACTTTTAAAAAAATAATTGGTGAAGAAAAAATCATATGGTGGTGCACTTCTTTTTTGGCTACGGCCCTTAGGAAGTACCCAATTTCGATGATTTTCTCATTTTTCATCAATTTTTACCTATTTTTTGGCTATTATCGTGAAAAAAATCAAAGTTCCACAATTAAACTTTTTTTCATACTTTCAATAAAGATGAAGTGGACCAATCTGAATAAATTTAACTTAAAAAAACTATAGGTAGGTGTTAATATAAGAATGTTTTATCATATTTTGATGCTTTTTTGTGTCAAATTGACCATGCTGTCAATTTTGTAAATTTGTGTTTTTTCTCTGTTTTAAGAACAAAATGCATATTATTTCAACTTCTTTGTTAAAAATGATTGAAAAAATACATATCTAAGAAATTTGAAAAGAAAAAAGGGATATGGGATGTACATGTGTCTGGTAAAATCATTTCTTGTACCTCTCACCCATTTTCTCAAAATTTTGGCTAAAAAAAGACTGACTTGATTGGTAATAAAATTTGAAAAATTGATTACTCAAAAACTACTCATTGTAAATACACAATTTTTCACAGAGTTAAGTTTGATTATAACATTTTTTAAATTCATTGATATTTTCCACTTGTATCATATGTTTTAGAAATAATTCCAGAACGAGATTTCAACGAGACTGAAATGTCAGAGGAATACATCCTTAATTGACTAGGATTGTTAGTTTTCCTGCCGAATGTCATGGTTCTCTCCAGACACTCCACCAATTAAAAGACCAGAGGCAGATTTAGGGGGTTGACGGGGTGCCCGGGGCCCCCTATGGAGCTTCATTTATGGTTAATCCAGACTTTTTGCCAGTTCCACTACAAATTTTGTCTAGTTTGGGGGCCCGCATGCCCCCCTTTTTTCAAAATCCTGGATTCGCATCTGAAGACTGACTGCCATGAAAAACCCAATAGTGCTGAAAGTGACATTAAACACCAATCAACTAATCAATCAATGTTGAAGCAACATTAACATGTCTGTTTGGAGATGATTTACTCTTAAAAGGCATGTAACAAGGAAATATGAAAATAAAATAGTTTTGAAATCTGGAATATCTAGTGATAATTTATTCTGAAACTAACTGGACTAAGGAGGGTTGGCCATGTATGCATGGCTAAGGGGGTTAGTTAGTTTTATATGTATTTCTATTTGCATCTAATTGAAGACCCTATCTTAGCCTTGCATGCATGACTTACCCTAGTTTATAGACCAGAAATAAACATGATTTCCTATTTTCTTTTAAATTATTCCATTTTTTATAAATTACCTGTTTTATATACTCTCTTGATTTTTAGTAGGTTTATATCCATTTTGACAAAGATATCAATCAAGTGACATGACAGAATGCTTGCTCTCAGATTTAATCATCAGTTCAAAGAGATCCTCAATGTAAAACATGTAAAATTCAAATTAACTCTTAGAAATGGCAACTGAAGCAAGATCTGCTTACCCTTCTAGAGCACTTGAGATCACCCCCATTTTTTGGTGGGGTTCTTGATGCTCAGTCTTTAGTCTCTGTGTAGTGTTTTGTTGTTTTTGTTGTTTTTTTTTTTTTTTGCCATGGCCTTCTCAGTCTTTTTTGGACTTAAACGAGTTTTGAATGCCCCCATTGGCATTTCCATCACCTTTTCACAAGTGAACAGTAGTACATTTCATTGATAATGTCACATTCACAAAATTTCCATGATTATTTACAATTAATTGGTTTAAAATAAGAAAGATTTGTGGGAAAAAAAACATATGTTTAGTTTCATAGGCTTAATTGTTAATTTTGACTTTGTAAATTATGATAAACTATAGGAAGTATACTTCCCTGTCTTTTTAAATTTTTCTTATTTTGGTATTTAAGTTTTAGAACTTGTATATGACATAATGCATTCTATAAATTTGAACACTTTTATGAGAAATAAATTTATAGAACCTTCAATATATATGAATAGAACGTTTCTGCATAATTTCCATCAATGAAATGACAAGAAAGACAAACTTTTCATTGGTACAAATTTCACCCTTAAAATGAATTTAAATATGTTTTTCAAAATATAGGCCTTATAGAGACAAAATCTTCTATGTTAGATTTCCAGGTGATATTCAATTCATTAGTTACTCTTTGTATTCATAGGACACTTTTTTTTGGGTCAAAATTCCAAGTGGAAAATTCAAAAAAAAGGTATTCACAACCAGCTTTCATGGTAATATTTTTGATAAAAGCAAGCAAATTTAATAATTGTTATTTGAAACTCTTTTTTTTGGTTCAGTATTCTTATAAAGAAAGTTGGTGTTAAATCATTGGGCCTTGTGTGTGTGTGTTTTTTTATAATTATCAATTCTTAAATGTCAGTATGAAACTCAAGTATATTGTATATTTTTTATCTGTACCTGTGCAAAATGGTCAAACCAACTTAACCTAATTTTTCTTACAATCATGGGAGATAAACCGTAAATGCAGGTAATATATCAATATGACAGCAAACCACGAATGAATAAAAATCAAGGGATGCTGATTGTCTGGTACATCAGTTGTTAATCAAATAGGCATTTGTATTTATTTTTTAACAAAACGTACATGCTGATGATGTTGGATAGAAACAGTTAATTTGGGAATTATAACAGGCTAAACCAAATAAAAGAAAAGAGTTCCAATGTCCCCCGCATTGCACATATTTTATCTATCCAAGGATCAACTGCAATAACTAAAAAATACATTTTTCTTTGTTCTTTAAAACTGTTGATAAATATCTTAGAGAAATGAATGCTTCAGAGCAAATTCAATGTGATTTCCAATATAATTAATATTTCAAAGAGGCATAACTTGTTAAAAATATTTGATCAGCACTTATTTTTAGAAAGTGTCAAAGACATTGCTGATATAAACCTATGATATAATTTTCATAAAATTCTGGCAAAAATTGTACTCACGAGAACATTAAAATGAAATTTTCCATGTAATTAATATCTCCAAGGGGCATAACTCTTTAAAAAAAAAAATGATCAACAAAGATTTTTGAACTCATCAAGACATTGATGATATAAACCTATAATATAAATTTCATAAAAATCTGGCAAGAATTGTACCCATGAGAGCTCTCACAAGGCAATTTTCCCTGTTAGTAATATTTCCAAGGGGTATAACTCTCTTAAAAATAATTGATCGGCACAGATTTTCCAACTTCTCCAAGAAATCGCTGATATAAACCTACAATATAAGTTTCATAAAAATCTGTCAAGAATTGTACACATGAGAGCACTAATGATACAATTTTCCATATAATTATATGTTTCCAAGGGGCATAACTCTTTTAAAAATAATTGATCATCACTGATTTTTGAACTCGTCTAAGACATTGCTGATATAAACCTATGATATAAGTTTTATCAAAATCTGCCAAGAATTGTACATGTGAGAGCGCTAACAAGACCGGACGGACGGACGCCCGGATGCCTGGTATTTCTATTCCTCCCGCAACATGTTGCGCGGGGAACAAAAAGAAGACATCTTTATAGGTCAACACAAAGTCTTGATCAATAAGCAAATTTACAAACCATTTGACAAAATTTGAATGATCCCAAACCAAAGATCTAAAATCTGCAACATCTTCATTAATCTGACATGCAACACAAAGAGAGATAAGACTTCTGACTTAGGAATTCCTCTTCAAAATACATTTATAAAAGGAGATGTGGGTTATATGTCATTGAGACCACTACCCAACTATACAAAAAGTCTAGACAAGTGTATATACACTATGTTAAGCTCTAAGTCATCCTGAATCTAGACAGATAGTTAATAAATCTAATGGACACTATTAAAGATCTGCTATCATACCAAATTCCCTAGAGGACAAAAACATTAAGATATACATGTAGGGCTTACAATAATATTTAACTACCAGTTCTCAATGCTGGCCCTTTTATCTCAAAAGGAAGAGTATGTGAAAGTGAAAAAAACAGCAATAAAATAAATCAATACATTTTGTTATGGTATGCATTTCTGTCATTATAAACCAAATGACTGTTAAAAAGCACAAAGTAACATGTATAAGTAGAAGGTTAGCTTCAAATGAACAATACTTCATTTGAACTTGGGTGGATAGTTGTCTCATTGGCATCTCCTTATTTTTAAATAGATGTAGCATGAGCTTCAGCTCACTTCTTTCTTTTCATCCTCTTTCTTTGGAGTGAAACAAGATACATATATATATATTAAACAAAATTGATGTACACAACATATTGTAGATAACCACATAGCTTAGGTCACCAATGTCAAACTTGGTATAAAATATCAAGAAGGAATGATTTGTAGTTGTTGAGAAAAATGTGAAGAAAATTTATTACATGTACATCAATGGGAAGAACATTACCAGTAGGTGGCAAACAGGAAGTGGATTAATGATATCTCGGAAAGTGTGTCACACTGTATTGCTTTTCAATACGAAGCTTTGTGTACCTAATATCCAGGAGCTTTGATTTGTAGTTGCTGAGAAAGAAAAATGGGAAAGAAATGTGTTACGGACAAACAGAGGTTAACCAGTATATCACCCTTCCCTTTGGAGCGAGAGTATAACTAATGGTTCCAAGAAGCCAGGATCACATTCCTGGTAAAAATATGCGATATGAAATATGCCTTAGCAACAGTGGCATCATCTTTCTCACTTGGAATATTTAATAAAAAAAATGGTTAAGTCACCTAAAAACTATTACCTCAACTAGCAGGAATAACTTATATATGTTGCTTTATTTTCATTGTAGATCTTGATTTGCTCATTTTATTTTTTGACTGTTTACAGTTTTTCTCTATCTGTATAGAAGTATAAGAAACTTGTAACTGCAAAAAAAATCTAAAATTTGTAAAAAATTGTCAGTTGCTCACTTTATTTTTGGCTGTTTACAGTTTTCTTCTATCTGTTATATTTTTAAGTATATAAGTATAAGTGTAAGAAACTTGTAACTGCAAAAAAATTTAAAATTTGCAAAAAATTGTCATTTTTGAATAATTTGTAGATCTGGTCATCTGATAATTTTTGCAATAGAAATAATCTCTCTATCATTGCAGATTTCTAAGTAAAAGCCCCCCAAAAACCACCATGTAAAAAAAAATACATTTCAGGGGCAATATCTCCAAAATGGGTTGTCCAATTTTTTTTAAATTGAAGGTAGATAAATTTAGATTTGTTGATCATATTCACCCAAAATGTTTAGCTCTAACTTCTTTAATCATTTCTATATTAGTAAAAAATTGCAGTTTTACCCCTATGTTCTATTTTTGAAATTGTGATCATGTTTGTTGACGAATCAGAATCCCTGATATAGTTTATAAACTTAATAGTCCAATGAACATTCACACAAAATTTGATTAAAATCCATTTGTGGTTTTAGAGAAGATTTTGAAAAATGTTAATGCCAACCATGGACAACAATGCACACCAGGTGATGGCAATACCTCACATGGAACTTTTGATGAGCTAAAAAGGCAATGTGGGGCATATGTCAATACAAGAGTGCACATGCTGAAATGTCTCACCTGCTTTATTGACCATTGATTTTATGTTGATAGTCCTAAATATAAAGTTTTACTACAAGTATCACATTAACTTAACATGATCCAAGAAAATGAGCTCAAGGTCAGATAAACCAAGCCAGAAATACATGTACACCTTACAATCATTCCATACACTGAATATAGTTGACCTATTGTTTATAGTATACAAGAAACAGACCAAACCATGAAAACTATATATTAAACAAAGAACCATGAAAATAAAGTCAAGGTCAGATGAACCCTGACGGACAGACATGTACACCTTACAATCATTCAATGGATCAAATATAGTTGACTTATTGCATATAGTATCTAAGACAAAAACTTAAACAGGAAAAATGAATATTGACCAATGAACCATGAAAATGAGGTCAAGGTCATATGATACCTGCCAGACAGACATATACACCTTACAATCATTCCATACACCAAATATAGCTGACCTATTACTTATAGTTTAAGAAAAACAGACCAAAACCTCAAAACTTAACTTTAACCACTGAACCATGAAAATGAGGTCAAGGTCAGATGACACCTGCCAGCTGGACATGTACACCTTACAATCATTCCATACACCTAATATAGTAGACCTGTTGCTTATAGTATCTAAGATAAGGACTTGACCACGAAAACTTATCCTTGTTCACTGATCCATGAAATGAGGTCGAGGTCAAGTGAAAACTGTCTGACAGGCATGAGGACCTTGCAAGGTACGCACATACCAAATATAGTTATCCTTTTACTCATAATTAGAGAGAATAAAATTGAGAATGGAAATGGGGAATATGTCAAAGAGACAACAACCCGACCAAAGAGCAGACAACAGCCGAAGGCCACCAATGGGTCTTCAACGCAGTGAGAAAATCACGCACCCGGAGGTAGTCCTCAGCTGGCCCCTAAACAAAATTGTGCACTAGTTCAGTGAAAATGGACGTCACACTAAAATCCAAATCATATAAATGAATTAAAATTAAAAATCATACAAGACTTACAAAGGCCAGAGGCTCCTGACTTGGGACAGGCGCAAAAATGCGGCGGGGTTAAACATGTTTTGTGAGATCTCAACCCTCCCACTATACCTCTAGCCAATGTAGAATAAAGAAACACATAGCAATACACACAGTAAAAATTCAGTTCAAAAGAAGTCCGAGTCAGATGTCAGAATAGGTAACAAAAGAAACTAAGCAAAATGACAATGATACATAAATGAACAATGGACTACTAGCAGTTACTGACATGCCAGCTCCAGACCTCAATTAAACTGATTGAAAGATTATGTCTTCATCATATGAAAATCAAGTACAATCCCTCCCTTTAGGGTTTAGTATCATACCATCATAAAATATATGAGAAGAACATAACCCGTATCATGCCAACAACTGGTTATAGAATAAATGTGTTTATTTCCGATGCAAAGACATTACAAAAAATTTGAACTTTTTATTCAAGTAGTCACTGAACCATGAAAATGAGGTCAAGGACAATGGACATATGACAGACAGAAACTTCGTAACATAAGGCATCTATATACAAAGAATGAAGCATCCAGATCTTCTGCCTTCTGAAATATAGAGCTTTTAATTAGTTAATTAACGCCGCCTCTGGATCACTATCCCTAAGTCGAGCTTTCTGCAACAAAAGTCACAGGCTCGACAAAAATAGCAACCTGACAGCACAACTAAAGACATCAAAAAGTCAAAACACAGCCATTGGTCATAGATAGGTGTCTTTACAATATGTCAAGCTCATGACTTCTGTGGACCTGGTTTGGACTTTCCAAGAAATATTCAAACAGAATTTTATTACGAAAGAAATGTTACTTTTCCACAGATTCACTTTAAGGTTACCTGTCGATTTAAACTTTTGTAAGTTCTTTTGTCCCATCTAGTTAATGCAATAGCTATTGTTCTCTGTGGAGTTTATTCAATGGGACCTTTAAATTTCTTCCAAGAGAAATCCATCACTCATTGATTAATTTACCTGAACAAAAATTTAACTTTCAATCCTGAAAAAACATGTACCAATACTAAATAAGGACACACAAAACTGCATGCGATGTTGTATTTATTCCATATCAATAATACATTTTCAATTTGTTCAGTATAAACACTGATTCAAACATTAAAAGTTGATTTCTGAAAAATGATTAGTATTGTAACTATTGAAATTTGTTTTTGTGTGTTTGATAATTAAAAACTGGAAAATGATGATGTTTAAATTAAGGCCTTCTTAACTGTATTCTACAACTAGACAAACACAACAAAAATGCAAATTTCAATAGGAACAATGCTAAAATTTTTGTCAGAAATCAACTTTTTATAATTATAAATTAGTGTTTATATTGAACATATATTATTGATATTGAATAAATACAACATCACATGCAGTTTTATGAGTTGAAACATGTACATGTATTTTCATCAACTAAGAATGTTTTTGGTCGGGTAAATTAATCATTGAATGATGGATTTCCCTTAGAAGAAATTTAAAGGTCCAAGTGAATAAACTACACAGAGAACAATAGCTATTGTATTTATTGGATGGGTCAAGTGAACTGACAAAAGTTTAAATACCTTGACCAAGTGGAGATGACTCTGTGGAAAACTTTCATTTGGTTCGCAATAAGCATAGTAATTAACAGCAACTCTTAGTAGTAAGCTTTCACTTTATTAGAAAAAAAAGAAAATAATAATATTACAATGTTATCTATGTATATACTTTGAAAATAATAACAATATATGGTTATAATTTATAATTAACTTCAATGATGTATAAAAAATATTTGTTAACATACAAATGCAACATAACACATATATTGAAAATAAAAAATAAAAAACTTAAGTAACAAAAGAATTTATACGATCTCTTTCAGGGGAATATTGCAAGGGATGCAAAATAATCAAGTTTAAAAGACACCTTAATTCAAATGCAATTTGTAAAATAATATTATAAAAAAAATAATCAAAATACATGTAATTCAAAACATTGTATGGTAGAAAAAAAAATTCCTTAAAAAGTTGTTTCAAACTTTGCTACCAAAGTGAAAATCTAAATTCCAAATGACAAAAAAATGCTGTTGTTGTGTAAGGTCCATGATGGAACATTATATTTTTTACAATTCTCCATGCATCAATTCTGAATTCAACCTATTGTTGACATAATTGCCTAACCATGACCATTTGACCTTTGTATCTGATTGCATCATCCATCTTGTATGTGCAGAGATGCAAATAAACAAATGACAATGTACAAAAGATAGTAAATTCTAAAAAAAAAAAAAAAAAAAAAGTTGTCAAATACTTTGTGATTAAAAAATATTCAAAAATTAGCAATTTCTCATTTTACAAATTACATTTTTGTTCATGTTATCAATTAACCAGCAAAATCTAGGTGTCTTATAATCCAATAATCATAGCATTTTATACAAAATCTTGCTATTTTGCTATTTTTATATCAGATCTTCTTTAGTTGGCATATTATAAAGTCTTTATAACTATTGCAATGAAATGAAAAAAAGACATGTACATGTAATAAGATATAGTATAGAAGAGAAATCTGAAACATATCGTTTACTTAAGTATCTGATGGTGACTCTGACCCAATCTCCCATACATATAATGCATTTGTGATGTTATAAGTTATTTATAAATGAGATCTTTTTTCTGATAAACAGGATATATTTCACTTAGAACCACCTTCAATACCCCATTACAAATACATTAATCATGTATGTATGATACCTAGGTTAACTTGGTTATGTTGCAAGCATATACCTCTCCAATACATTTAAAATTCTATAGTAATTATTAGAATCTAAGATAGGAAAAACTGCTATGAATTGTTGTATGGTTAAAAAGGTGATGCAAGTATATTACTAATGTTTACATGAAGATTGGAAAATTATAAAAATTACTTTATTATTAAATAAACTTACCCTGTACAAGATTACTTTAGCAATATTGATTATTAATGTAATCAGACAGTCATAAAATATATAGACCAATCATACAAAATTTCAATTTTCAAAAGTTTAATTTAAAACATTTATTTTAAATATGAAAAGTCATTTTGAATGATAGTCTTGTCTACCAAGCCAAAATGAAAAAAAAACATAAAAATATGAATCAATTTGCAGCTCTATTGTAAATATATAGAGGGAAAATTCTTTTGTGCACACCTTTTTGCACTAAATAGTAGCCAAAAAAATATTCAGGCTGGTATATTTAAAAGGCACTACAGATGGACAACACTGGTGGACAGATCTATCTGAATCAGATTAGAAGGACAGTTAAATCTAAAAATTAAGCTGATATATGTTAAAATAATTAACAATTAAGAAAGGCAATTTCAGCTTCCCTTTCAATGGACCAGATGTGATATCTTATTCCTAAAAAGTATATGAGAGAAATTTGAATCTTACTGCCTCTATTTTAAATGCCTTTCCTGAATGCAAATTTAAATGGATTAAACAAAAATCAAACAACCTATAGCCTATAGATACCAAAAGAGATATTAAATCCCCCTAAAACCCAAACCAATACAACCTAGTGAAGTTTAAAATAAATTGATACTTCTACAATGAGAAGATTTATTCACCTTGTTCTAAATATGGCAGCCATTTTTACAGTACCCTGTAAATTGAATACAGTAAACTCTTATTATAATTGCTAGAAACAAGAGCATCAATAGCCATTAAACATGATAAAATTCAAAGTAACAAAGCAATATTAACTAAATCTAGCTGTAGTTAGTACTATGCACCAAAATTTTCATTATAATCCTCATATTCAGAATATGTACATTTACACTGTATACAATCGAAACAAGACATGAATCAATTTTGGGATTATTTTCAAAAAAATAAACAACCTTATAAAAACAGACCAATGAAAATATCAGAAACACATATTCGTACACTCATCATGACCTTTATTTACATATACATTAGGGTCACATTGATTCAACCTTGTCATTGTGTATGTACAAAAGTCAAGTAAAATTATCTGGAGATACAAATATATTTTAGGTACTCTCTATTTTAAATGTGTAATGAATTTTAAATGTTGTAAGGCAATTAACATTTCTCATTCTCATTTTTGTCAAAACTTGCAGCTGATAACAAAGAAAAGTGTTATTTCATCAAGTTAAAATATTTCAAACAATTGTGCACACTCTAAATTGTCTATCCTGTTCTCCTAATCATGATAGAAATTTATGTCCAAAGTCATCCAGATCATAATCTAAAGCAGGTATTATTTCTACTCAACATTATAAATGATCCATGAAAAAGATGTCAAGGTCAGAAGAACCCTACAAGACAGGCATGTGACCTAACTTCATAGTTGACCTATTGCTTATTGATCTTAGAAACAGACCTTATCACTAAAAGTTAAAGTTGACCAATGAAACATGAAAATAAAGTGAAGCTCAGATGAATTCTGTCAGACAGATATGTACACCTTACAATCAGCATGCAGCTTCTCCTGTAATTGCTTTAACTAATTTTTATTCATGGAAAAAGTAGTAACTTCTGAAGAGCTATACCGTTTCCTTGTTAATTCGATTGCATCTTGTAGAAAAAATGATGAGGAATTGAATCCAAGTATAATTAATTTTAAGAGTTGAAAGATTTAAATGGTATTTTATCAAGTTTTTGACAACTTGTCTGAGGTGATTAACCTTGGTCATTGTTGTCCAATTTTGAGCTATGTAGTATTAGGCTCTGTTTTTTTTCACTATGAAATGTTTTAATGCAATAGATTCCATTCAGAAATATAACCTATACAAAAATTACATGTACATATAGAAGCATTTCAAACTATTCTGCTGTCAGCATCTAAAATGTTATAAAGTGCCTGAGTTTTTTTCGCAAACCTTTCTTTAACTTAACTTTCTATGTTTGTTTCCTTTATTTTTGTCTACAGTAATATTTGATACCAATCAAACAGCATACATATTATTATCAACCTTGTCATAGAACCAAGACTCAAAGGAAAACTTCCACAATATTGTTATTGAATGTATGAGTTACTAAATTTGAGCGGGTTCAGCCTCTTCAGCTTTATCTTTTCTCGTCATGAGATTCAACTCTGTACTGGTCTCTTCTATGTATTTCTGTAAGTATATAAATATTAGTTTACATCTAAACATTTTTTGGCAAGTGGTCAACATTTTAAAAAAATTTTGAAGAACGCTGGATACCTATACTGTATATATTTGAACATTGTTGAAGGCCCTATGGTGACCTATAGTTGTTAATATCCCAGGGGGATAGCTGTTTCATTGGCAATCATACCATGTCTCCTTATTTATATGTTTTGGAGGAAAACAAGTAATTAAAATGTATGGTAATGTCGTAATAAGCAAGAGTTTTGATTCACACGGATAGTTAAAGAATGGTGGTGATAGTAACAGATTAACTGCATTTAAACAGGAATAATAAACTGCTGATAGGAAAACTTTTCAAAGCATCTCATACAGTCATTTAGTCATTTATGGACATATTTTAAGGAAGAAATCCAGTTCACACATAACAGTTGGCTGTTCAAAACTATATTTTAAGAAAGAAAATAAGTGATTGCTAAAGGGTAGTCATGTTCTTTTGAACACAATAATTTGCATTAAGTTTAGCAACAATTGACTCAAGATTATATTTTGGGGGAATGTAATGTACTAGATGTCCAATGTATGATACCTGGAAAGTCATTTCATGAATATTCATATGCTTACAAGCAAAACCTGAAATTTCATTTAGTCATATAAATATTATTCACTTTGAAAGCATCAAAATGCTCTAATCCTTTACAAACATAATTTTTCATTCTAAACATGTGGGTCAATATCCCTAATGCCGGCTAATGGGCCTCAAATTGAGGAACACAAAAGTTGTTCGTAAACAAAATCTCTGTGTAGTGATATTGGACTTGTTTCTATTTTTAACAAGTTCTGAGCTTAACCATTTGTGTTGATTTGGAAAGTAGAGGACCATAGAATAAATGTGTAAAAACTAAGGAGTTATTAAATGTATTCAAAGTATTAAATTTTCAAAGAACTTATTGTGAGTAAAGGGATTTTTTACCACAAGGAGCCGCATCACGAAAGGATTTTCGGAGTGTGCTAATTTACAGAAAAATGAATCTCAATTTGTACCCCGAAAATTTAACCACATATGTGAAAATGTCTCTGCTTTGAAACGAGCCATCATACATATCCAAGTTTACAATATGACCTGAGCTAGAGAAGAAAACGTTACCATTACGGCCTATAGGAAATCAATTACGCATACTGACCCATGTGTAGTTGGTTGCTTTTCAAACATTAATTATGTAAATATGACAGTGAAGACTGTTTGCCAAACTTAGAAAGGCATATTGATATTCTAAAATTTTAAAAGTTGAACTTAACTATAGCCAAGTGTTTTTCTAATAAAAAAAAATCACATTTAAAAGTCAGAGGGTCATACAGTAATTTGAAAATACTCTTCTTTGTGCAACCAAAGACATTAATATAAATGTCATTTCCAACTAGCTTTTGCTCTTATTGGTTAATATTGTTTGCCATGGGGAGATGTGGAAGTTCTTTAAGTAAAAAGAATAAATAATTTTGATTATGCTAAAATTTAAAATTTAAATAGTTGTTTTTGAATGGACTTAATTTCTCTGTCTCTTTATTGCGTCTTGCACTTGATTTGATTGTCTTTCATAATTATCAAATATTACTATCATTTTCAACACAGATGCTTCTATGTATGTACTATACAGTTTTGATAAAATGTATATAAAATTGAGAATGGAATATATATGTTTCTGCAGACTACTCTCGTTAATTCTTTTTTATATAATAAATGTAAAGCACATCTTTGAACTTACAATATGAATAACATTCTTAATATAATTCTTAGTTTAAAAAAAGTCATTTCATGCACAAAATTTAAAAGAAAAACAAAAAAGATGTATTACACTTATATATTCATTATTTAAACTTCTGTAACTGCTTTGTATTAATATTGCTTTATTACTAGAAACTTCTATAGAACTGAATATCTTATGCATGATTCATTTTTGATTAGATGAAAGAGAAAGTCTAAAATTGCTAGCATCAACAGGTTTGGGTTAAGGTTTACATCTTAACCCAAACAAGCATTCACTAATTTTCTTTCAAATGGTCTGTTCAATTTTGAAAATTACTAAATTTTATTGCTCAGGTGAATCAGAGTTCCACCTCAGCAATTTAGGTTTTAAAACATTGGTCTTGAAGAAAATCAAAATAAAAAAGACCATTTATGAGATAGTTAAACATCTCTTTCCATTTGGTCTAGAGGAATAGAAACTATTATATAATTCTATTAAGAAGCATTTAGGAGTTAATATGTTTCTATTGTTTGAGTTAACTTACTAGAAACATATTTGAAGAAAGAATTGCAGTTCACACATCTGCTCATAATTACATTATAAGACAGAAAAGAAGACACACATTTGAATATATCAAAGGCATAAATGACAATGTAGCACTTTGAAGCAAGAGAGTTTAGTTAAAATGAATTGTATTGCTCAAATACAAAACTGGATAAGACACAAGTCAAACAGACATTTGTCTGTATAACAGAGTGAAACAAATAAGCAAGAAATTATATTGTGGCAAGCAATCTTTTTCTTTTTACTTTTATAGAATGCTACTGAGTGACAAATTTAGCATTTACAAACAAGATTTGAATGCTTTTTCACTTCATTGCATGCTGCTGTAAAACAAATGTATCTGCATATTGCCTAGCTGCTATTTTTCAGTTTAATGTCATGCTGTTTTATGATAGAATTATTATAATTTAGACCATGTTACCTTATTGTATGAATTGATGAAAGACTGAATATCAAAATAGTATAAAAAATACATCTTAGTTAAGCTACAAAATATATCAATAAAACAGTTATACATATTATACTATTTAGCTATCTATCAGTATTCACAGAAGCTTTGTTACTTTTTCTACTCTTTAAATAGAACATGATATTAACAGTTATACATATTATACTATTTAGCTATCTATCAGTATTCACAGAAGCTTTGTTACTTTTTGTACTCTTTAAATAGTACATGATATTAAGGTGGCTTGATTAAACTGCACAGAAAGTTACCATACTGATAAAGATACATTTTGTGTGGTAAAAAAATAGATATTGTGAATTTTCGATTGATATAAATGATGGATCATTTGCATTTGTCATTAAAAGATGAAGTGATACATTTATTTCAAATGTGTCTATAGGCTTCTCGTTATCTAAGATGGAAAGTTGTGAACTTGCTAACGATACGTTCAAGTCTAATTAGTATTTGATGTGTCACAAGTATTGATACCATCCATATCAATATGTGTCTTCAGATATTTTCTCATTTTTGTTTCATTTCATATTGAACCAAATTATCTCCCTTTTCTTGCCAAAATTTCATAAAAATGTGAAATATTTATAACCTATTCTGTGACCTCAATTGTTAATTATTTGATCCCTTACTTTTAAAATTTAAAATACAAAATTCTGACAAAAAGTTCTATTACCCCTGAGCCACCTTAAACTGGATACAATACAATACAGTTTTTCAATGTAGTAAAATGTTTATTCTAAGGTTAGTGTTAGTACCATGCTACATCTAATGATAATTGGCCATTTTCTAACCATTAGTGTCAAACAAACTTTTTTAACATCTTGTCAACATTTTTCAAATGGTTAAGTTGAATACCATGTATGTCAAATGAAAATACATTTTGCAAATTTAAATAAGTATTGCACTATGTAAAGCATTCTAATAGATGTGTTTTAGTAATTTCTATAGTCTATTGTTTAACAACATTTATATACTTTTTGTGTATAAATAATAAACAGGAAACTTTTAATGTATTAGACTTACACGTAATTTGTCGCTGGCATAATATGGTCGACCATCTGTTCCATCATTATCATCAACATCAGCAACAAAACAGAGAAGTAAGGCATCAATTACCATCTGAAATGTGATCAGAGGATTATATTGTCATACAAGAAAGTACAATAAAACATTTTTTTCATTTTGAAATATGTTTCAAATGTTTCTAATAGCAAACGTATGACCAATTTTTCAAGAAATGAGAACTTTATTTATTTTGCATGCTTTTGATTTTAATTGGAAAGTTTGAAAGTCTGTAAAAAACATATCATTTATCTCAGAAAAAATTTGAATTTGAAGTCAATATGTCTTTGCTCTTTATAATACACGAAATATCTATCTGTATATCTTTCTTTCCAGGATTGAACACATGACTTTTGTGCAATAGGGCAAGTAAATATATTAACATTTGACACAATTACAATATCAGCAAAACTGTGTAGTCTCTAAAACAAATTAATCCAGTTCTTCTACATGATTTTATAAAATTCTTACCTCATATACAGATAAAAAGCAATGTGCAACAAAATAGGCAAATACACACACTAACAGCACTGGAACGGCATAAAAATGAAGTTCAGATTTGGTCTAAAAATTAAAAATAACAGTTCATTAAATCTTATATAAACACATTGCAAAATTAAATGTTACAAACATATGAAAATCAGACACAGACAAAGAAGAAAAACATCAAATAAACAAACGATTTTCAGATGGCAGTGAATTACTTCATATTAATATTCGGTCAAAAAATTCTTCAAATGTTCTAACTTTCTAAATACAAATAGTTTTTGTAACATTTCAAGGGGATTTATTTCATATACTTCAACTTATTAATTTGAATGCAACACCATCAAATAACTAAAAAAAAGAACAAATGTACCAACCTTAAACCACACTATTCCAACTGCACCAGTAGCTGCTGTCACACCTATCTTCCCCAAAAATAAAATGAAATCGCCCACACTATTTATAGCTGCAACTCTCAAAGCATTAGCTATTATTGTGAAAAATGCCTACAATGAAAATAAAGACTTAATCAACATTTTCATAAAAATCTCCAGGCTTTTTATATAATCATTTTAATAGTAAAAATAGTGATATGGATTAAAAGTTTAGCCACACATATCTTTAAAAATAATTTTACATATCAAATTTTCTTCATTCATTTTTGACGATAAAACAATTGATAAGCTAAGCTTCTTGTCACTAAATCCTTTGTATGTGTACTGATTGGTAATTTAGTATTGGAAGCATTGTTTATTTATTACTTGGCACTGAACTAGCTTCCAGTAACTCTGAGTACTCTTTGTGTTGTCTTTTTGTTAGTGATTTTGTGTGCTTAGTGCAGATCAGCTGAATTCAGCCTTTTTCAACTGATTGTTATAGTTTGTTCTCATTTTGTTAAGAAACACCACTGTCCCAGGTTAAGGGAAGGCTATACTGAGCCCTATAGATCCTTTGGTCTTTGGTAGATAGTTGTCTCAATGGCAATCATACTATATGTCCTTATTTTCATAAACTAAAAATTCGTTTATGAAGCAACTATCTTAGTGTACTGCAATTTATAGTTTTTTTCTCAAATAATTGAAATTTAAAAATTACCTTCCTTGCAGATGTACAGAAACTTGTTCCATTTATTGCTGAAATTATATACAAATAATGAATGAATTAATCATCCAACCATTTGGCAAATACAGCATTTTGTAAACACGAAAATAATAATTCAGAAACATTGCAAATGATCTCATACACCCCAAACAAATGAATGAGTAGTTATATCATGTCCATTTATGCTCAGGTAATATGCTTTTATCAAGAACTCGACCTGAAATCTTTCATTTTTTTCACAAACACCCAAAGCTATACTAAATTTTGTTTAAAAGTAGATCAAAACTTTTGTCAAAAGAAATAAACTGAATCTGTATAAATCTGCATACTTACCAACAACTGTGTAGGCATTTTGATTTAGAAATTTAAGACACTTCTCCAAACAACATAGACAACAAATACAACATTTCAAACAATATTCAGCACACTTGTTACTCCCCGCTGATGACTTTAGTCTGTAAAATAAAAATATCAATACTTAAAAACCTTGCAAATTAATGTCTCATTTAATCATGTGACCTTAGAAAATGTTAGATCAGTTTACAACTGTAAAGTTGGCTTTAAAGTGACCTGATGACATGAGGCAATTTTTAAATTTGAGCTTGAAACCTAAGGGGGTATCTACCCGAGTCCCATGTCAAAAAGACAGCAGACACATATTAAAAGATTGGACTGTAGTTTGTAGAACTGTAGAATTAACCATTGAATGAAAGACTTTTGGGAGTTATTTTCTGTACCACAATAAAGGTTCATTTTGTTAAGAATAACCTGAGATTTTAGGTTTGATTGCAATCTTGAATTTAATGTGAAGTGTTTGAAATTTTTTCTACGTGAGTTTGAACAGCAGGAAACTAAGTCCTGAACATGTAACAAATATTTGCCACTGGACAATAAGCAAATAACACTCAATTCCAGCAAGAAGCAAGTCACTTAGCAGTGCTGGAGTTGTAGTAATGTGAGTGAGTGTCAACTAAATGTGGATCTACAGACTGCACCTCTATTTCTGTCCTGTTGATAGAAAGACATTTTAAAGTGCTCAACTAAAATAAAATTTAATCAAGAATGCGTCCATAGTAAATGGATGCCCCACTCGCACTATCATTTTCTATGTTCAGTGGTCCGTGAAATTGGGGTCAAAACTCTAATATGGCATTAAAATTAGAAAGATCATATCATAGGCAACATGTGTACTAAGTTTCAAGTTGATTGGACTACAACTTCATCAAAAACTACCTTAACCAAAAACTTTAACCTGAAGCGGGACAGACTGACCGATTGACGAACGAATGGACGAACGAACGAACGTAGGTGGGGCATAAAAAATTAAACTGTTTCAATTATACTCACTTTTTGTGTATATACATAAGTATCATTCGAGGAAGTTTGACCAATGTGATGACAAAGGCTCCAAAGGCTACTGATCCCAGATGATAAAATATCATCATCTTCATAGATTTACATATGGTGCAGCTTAAATCATTTCTATTTCTACAAAATAAATTGAAACATGCATTCAAAAAAGGCACAACTTAATCTTTTTTATTCATACTGTTATATTTTTTTTATTATCGTGGCATTAGCAGCTTTCAACAGTTATAAAATAAAATTAATGCTATTTTGTCCTCGACACCAAGCTTCTAATATTCAGCTAGATTGGTTTGCTTCCTTGTTATGCAGTAAATAGATTATACTACCACAGTTGTATGACAAAGTTTGATAAGGTCAATTGTGACGTAAATGCAGATTTAAATAAATGGGGAATGTGTCCATGGGACACAGATGATGCCCCCGCTTGCATATAATGTTATAAAGGGACATAACTCAAGAACTAGTGACACTACCCAAATTTGTACTTGATCTGAGTTTTGTGGTAATAAGTATTGTGTATAGGTTTCATATCATTTGGTTGAGGCAAACTTAAGTTAGAGAAAGACAACGAAAAAACCAGCAATTTTTCCATTTGTAAAGGGGCATAATTCTAGAACTGTAAAAGTGACACCACCAAAATTCAAACTTGATCTGTGTTTTGTGGTAATAAGCATTGTGTATAAGTTTCACAACATTTGGTTGAGGCAAACTAAAAGTTAGAGAACAGAAACAAAAAATTTTGCAATTTTTCCATTTGTAAAGGGGCATAACTCTAGAACGGTAAAAGTGACACCACCAAAATTCAAATTTGATCTGTGTTTTATGGTAATAAGCATTGTGTATAAGTTTCACAACATTTGGATGAGGCAAACTTAAGTAAGAGAATGGAAACAAAAAATTTAGTAATTTACCGTTTGTAAAGGGCATAACTCTAGAACGGTAAAAGTGACGCCACCAAAACTCGAACTTTATCTGTGTTTTATAGAAATAAGCATTGTGTATAAGTTTCATAAAATTTGGTTGAGGCAAACTTAAGTTAGAGAACGGAAACAAATTTTGGGACGTACGGACGGACGTATGTACAGACGGACAAGGGTAAAACTTAATGCCCCCTCCGCTACGGCGGGGGCATAAAAAAATGATATTAAAGTTTGATAGTATTGTGCTATTTCAAATATAGAACGACTCTACATTCATGGAATATTTATTGATCCCATTTCCCTTAGCCATCAATGCATCTAAGTCTGAATAAGCAATATTCAATGGATGCAAATTCGTCAACTTGTATCCCCTTATCATAAGCCTCAAAACTATAGAAAAAAAAAAGTCACAATAGTTGGCACGCACCTGCTAAAATACCATGTAGCCACAGTTCCTGATACTACAAGTTGTTGACAAGCAATGATAAATTCACTGGTCCATATCAAACCTATTAGATGATACCACCAGAAATAGGATACAGTCTCGTGTTCTCTATAATCAATATGTCCAGTAACATTATTATATTCTCTTATCTCTGAAATAAATAAATTATAAATATATATATTTTCATCATACTACATCCGAGCAAGTAATTGAAGCTATACAATCACATATTTACTATTACACCACTGTCCCAGGTTTAGGTCTGGGGTGGGGGGTAAGGGGTTGAGCACTCACACATATGTTTAACCCCATCATATTTTTTATAAGCCAGTCCCAAGTCAGGAACCTGTTATTCAGTGGTTGTCGTTGATTGCTCTCTGCCATATTTGATTTTCCTTTATTGCTTTTAGCATTCATCAGGTTGTTGGTTTTCTCTTTTGAATTGTTTTACATTTCGTCATGAGGAGGCCTTTTATAGCTTACTATAGGATATGTCTTTTGCTCGTTGTTGAAGGTCTTAAAGTGCCCTTTAGTGGTTTACCTCCTTGTCCTTCAAACTCAAATCTTTATTAAAACATTGATTTGTCTGATAGTACATGTGCCACCTTTTTTGAAAGTTTTGCAAAGAAAATAAGTGGGGTCTAATTTCTTCAAAGGGATAAATTTCAAACTACTCCTAAATGATAGTGACTGGCAGATAATGGACTGATGGCATTCTGTCACATTCTGTATGTGCCTGTCCCAAGTCAGGAGCCTGTAATTCAGTGGTTGTCGTTTGTTGCTGTATATCATATTTGGTTTTCGTTCATTATTTTGTACATAAATCAGGCCATTAGTTTTCTCATTTGAATTGTTTTACATTTGTCATTTTGGGGTTTTTTATAGCTACTATGCGGTATGGGTTTTGCTCATTATTGAAGGCCGTACAGTGACCTATAGTTGTTAATTTCTATGTCATTTTGTCGCTTGTGGAGAGTTGTCGCATTGGCAATCATACCACATCTTATTTTTATATGATGAGAATCTAAATGAAAAATAGGTTTTGATTGCTCATGGCAAAACACAGTCAATATATTTTAGTTCATTCTAAAAATTTACAAGGTTGAAAATGACAAAAGCTTTACCACTTTTTTTTAAAATTCAAGTCTGAAAGTATGATCTAGGTGCATACAACTATTACATTTAATATCAGTTAAAATAGCCAACTAACCTGATGTTGATAGATATGCCAGTATAATAACCCAGTAGAAGAAGAATGCCATTAGAAGTAAAAATGTCCACAATGGCTGTACTAGTAGTAATGGTACAGTGGACAAACAATCTCCTGCTTCATAGAACAATGCTACAACCAAACCAACTCTCTTCCTCATTACTAAGATTATTAAAAGAAGGATAACCTGAAAAATTAACATTATATAAATAACTTCATAACTTATTGGCAAATGATTGGAACAATTTTGTTCATTGTTTTGTAGATCAATCAATAAAATATCAGAAATAACAGCTTATCGAAGTAAAAAAAAAAATCACGGGAAAGTCACAAAGTAAACAGTAAACAGCCTGTCCCAAGTCAGGAGCCTCTGGCCTTTGTTAGTCTTGTATCATTTTTAATTTTAGTTTCTTGTGTATAATTTGGAGTTTAGTATGACGTCCATTATCTCTGAACTAGTATACATATTTGTTTAGGGGCCAGCTGAAGGACGCCTCCGGGTGCAGAGTTTCTCGCTTCATTGAAGACCCATTGGTGGCCTTCGGCTGTTGTCTGCTCTATGGTCGGGTTGTTGTCTCTTTGACACATTCCCCATTTCCATTCTCAATTTTATAGTACTCTAAGAACAATTATTTTAGAATTAATAATAAAACTTGAGCTTTAAATTCACATTAACAGATCATTGAAGCTGGAGCAATGTTGGTCTGCTGTTTCAACATTAACCATCTATATCTTAGGACTAAGTATTATATATAAAGTACATACTGTTAAGATTGAGGCTATGATTGAGTAAACAAGGAAAGCTGTTTTAGCCCTAACTTCAATGTCCAGAAGTGGAATCTTGTGCATTATATCATCATTCAGGTCATTCACTATATCTGCATATGTCCACCATAAGAACCCAGTAGCAGCTGTAATAGATATAAAGTTAAAATTTATCAAATTTGTTTTTTATTTTTAAATTCTAGTTAAAAACAGCTGCACCACTACTACTACAGGGTGTTTAACAACCTTAACTACCGACGAGGGTCTAGCACAGTCAATATATTACAGCTGCACCATTTTTGCATGCTACCCTATCGCTCTTATTTAAACCATAAAGGGCACATTTCTTCCAAAATGACAAATCTGAAAACAGAATTAACAGTGAGGTAAATTATATTGGTTTAAAACTGTTGTAAAATTTTAAAGGATTAGGAGAAAGAAAACTGGACTTCTGTCAGATACACAAGACCTTGCCTTTATTTCTCTGCAATGACAATTCAGCAACTGGGCAAAAATTGTTCAGTTTATATGCATCAACGGAAATCGTTTTCATCTTGAATTGGACTTAAACTTTGGGACCGAATAGGGCATGATACCCACACACTACTCCATTAGTAAGATCAATCTGATACATCATAAATGAAATAAAAACTTTGTCCATAGAAGTGGCACAATTGTTATTTAAAAATAATCAACAACCCAACTTCTGGCTACTTCATCTCTCTTTAATCAGCATAATATACACAATGACAGGGGACCAGTATCCCTGTACTACACCCTCCTCCCAATTCATACCGTAACAACATATAATTACCTAAACTGGCTACTATAGCTACAGCTAAGATGACATATACAATGATGGAAGCCATGAATCTGATCAGTAAAACCATTATTACAGCAAAAACTGTAAATTAAAATAAGATTCGTTACATTAAGTGTCACAAACTGTTATTCTGTCTCTATCAGTTTTATTTACAATGAACATGATGAATACAATAATTTTATTACATATAGTTTGAAAAGCCATATTTGAAAATCTTATAAAATCCTTGTTATTTTTTCATAGTTTTTGAAAGAAAAAAAGGTGCCTATGATAAATGTATGAAAATTCTAGAGAGAATCATTTCCCGCCAAATTTTCAATGGCTTATATCTCGAAAACAAGCACACAGACCTTTCATTTTTTTCTGCTTTTTTAGTTCCTTTATTCATGTACTATCAATTCATAACAGTCTTTTAAAAAGCTTGTTATTTTAAAACAGAGTAGCAAACATCCTTAAGCTGAGGGTTTAAGATCAATAATTTTTTGAATGAATGTTATTCCTCATAGCAGTACATTAAATCAAAACAGTAAAATATAATAGTATTATTGATGTTATTATATACATAAAATAAAGAAAAATGAAAACAAAACCACATGAACAAAACAAAAGATGTGTTTGGTTAGTAACGATATTGTTGCCATAGATGTTAATAATATACAAAAAATAATCCTTTCATATAGTCATCGCAATCTTCCATCTTTTAGATAAATATCTTATTGTTATCAATATATCTTCTGATCACAGTGCTTTTTCAAATCAGAAACAAAAGGGAATTGCAGAAGTACTGATAAACAACTTCTGGCAAGTTTCTCAATAACTCACAGCTTCTAGGTATAAAGCATACCTGTTTGATTTGCTATTATTTTATGTTAAGCTTGAGTTTGCAATTGATGAAAATATTTATTGTTATAGAGAAAAGTGAAAAAAACATAAAGAACTGCTGAATGACTGCAAAAAGAATATTTATGTTCAATGGACACAAATGAAATTGGGATGTGACAAAAATAATGGAATACATGTTTGAATGACATTGATCTCACAATGAAAAATATATTCCTACCTAAAGCCAGAAGACAAAGAAGAATCATTTCTTTCCACGAAGCATAAAGATCACTGAGAGCTTTCTGGAACGTATCACTTTTATTCAGAAATTCAAAAAGATCTGCCAGTTTGTCACCCAAAACAGTAAGTTTACTGGGGACACACCTAAACAACAAATCGTCACTGAAAATAGGAAAAAAGAAATTTGCTACAAAATTAATCACATTCCAACTCAATTTCGATACAATTTATTGTATTATCATCTGATTTTGTTTTATCACTAAATAAATAAATTTTTATTTATCTATTTAGTTAGATTTTGTTCATGAAAGATTGTTATTTCAAAAATACATTTCAATTACTGTACTGGAAAATCAGCTGATAATATAACTAAAAACCAAACTGAACCAAAGAAAATGCTAGGAAAGAAACAAAACTCAGGCATAAATACATTGAGTGCTAAAATATAAAACATGATGTAGGTCACACCATAATTCACAATTTATAAAGATATGAAAAACATAAATCCAAAAGTTAGTCTTTTATGAATCTGAATAAACAGCAACTTCATTATGGAATTGGAAAAATTTACTCTGAAAATAGCATTTGAATATTACTAAAAATAATATTCAAATCTGGTTTTTAATTTGGTTCAGTTGGTTAGTAATTTCGTTAATTGTGTGTAAAATTAGTTAGGACTACATCTGTCCTTGAAAATATTAATATGGTCTGACCTAATACCACTTGCTTAAAAAGAACACATATATAATGAAAAGCTATTACAGTTGAACATTAACAGAAGAGATTTATAAATATTCAATGAACATTAACACAAGAGATTAATAATTATTCAATGAATAATAATTTTTACTTTGATTTCTCCAGTAATGGAAACCACTAAACTAAACATTAAATGAAATTAAAACACTACTAAGTTTTAATAAGATCAAATGAAAGATCATGAGACTTTGAGTCATAAAAAATACTTCCTTTTAAACAAACTAGAGGCTCTAAAGAGCCTGTGTCGCTCACCTTGGTCTACGTGCATATTAAACAAAGGACACAGATGGATTCATGACAAAATTATGTTTTGGTGATGGTGATGTGTTTGTAGATCTTACTTTACTGAACATTCTTTCTCCTTACTATTATCTCTATCTATAATGAACTTGGCCCGGTAGTAACAGTGGAAAATATATTGTAAAAATTTACAAAAATTTACAAAATTTATGAAAATTGTAAAAAATTGACTGTAAAGGGCAATAACTCCTTAAGGGGTCAATTGACAATTTTGGTCATGTTGACTTATTTGTAGATCTAACTTTGCTGTACATTATTGCAGTTTACAGTTTATCTCTATCTATAATAATATTCAAGATAATAACCAAAAACGGCAAAATTTTCTTAAAATTACCAATTCAGGGGCAGCAACCCAACAACGTGTTGCCTGATTGGTCTGAAAATTTCAGGGCAAATAGATCTTGACCTAATGAACAATTTTATCCTCATCAGATTTGCTCTAAATGCTTTGGTTTCAGAGATATGAGCCAAAAACTGCATTTTACCCTATGTATTATTTTTTGCCATGTCGGCCATCTTGGTTCGCGGGCGGGGTCATCGGACACATTTTTTAAACTAGATACCCTAGTGACGATTGGGGACAAGTTTGGTTAAATTTGTCTTAGTAGTTTCAGAGGAGAAGATTTTTGTAAAGGATTACAAAAATTTACGAAAAATGGTTAAAAACTGACTATAAAGGGCAATAACTCCTTAAGGGGTCAACTGACCATTTTGGTCAAGTTGACTTATTTGTAGATCTTACTTTGCTGAACATTATTGCTGTTTACAGTTTATCTCTATCTATAATAATATTCAAGATAATAACCAAAAACGGCAAAATTTCCTTAAAATTACCAATTCAGGGGCAGCAACCCAACAACGGGTTGTCCGATTCATCTGAAAATTTCAGGGCAGATAGATCTTGACCTAATAAACAATTTTACCCCATGTCAGATTTGCTCTAAATGCTTTGGTTTCAGAGATATAAGCCAAATTCTACATTTTACCCCTATGTTCTATTTTTAGCCATGGCGGCCATCTTGGTTGGTTGGCCGGGTCACCGGACACATTTTTTAAACTAGATACCCCAATGATGATTGTGGCCAAGTTTGGTCAAATTTGGCCCAGTAGTTTCAGAGGAGAAGATTTTTGTAAAAGTTTACGGACGACGGACGCAGGACGACTGACGACGGACGCAAAGTGATGAGAAAAGCTCACTTGACCTTTCAGGTCAGGTGAGCTAAAAACTTGTCCTTTACCAATAAAAAGTTTTACTCAAAAATAAGCTGGTACCTCTACCCCAAAATTATTTTATTTAGGTTGTATCCAAAAACAATTAGTTCACAGTAGGAACACATTCAATACTGGAAAATATCAATTAAAACATGAAACTGAAACTATAGTAATTGGAAGTAATGAAATGAGAATTTAATTATTTTTTTTGGTGACCTTTTAACTTTTTTCATCATTTTCTAAAATACTTGGAAGTTTGTCAACTGTAATAGCTTTTTCTCCATTATAAAATATAACACATATATAAATATTACAAAGAATTATACCTAGTGCTAGAACACAAAGCTGGAGAATTTCTCTCCAAGCTCTAGCTAAGTCACTCGTAAGTTTGTTGAAAAGATCAAAACTGTTAAAATATGCTATGATAGAGTTTCCTTTATCAATTAATTTAGCAAGGCTTCCTGGTACACAATAACTCATCAAAGGCTTGCTGAAAAATTCAAATCAGGTTCATCACAATATAACATAGATAAATCAGTATAACGGCAACCTTAGTGTCACTTTATTTATACCCAGGTGAAGTACCTTTGGATAGCTATCCTTTTTTGAAGTTGAAGACAGGCCATTTAACAATCATTTGTTGAAGTAAACTGAAAAACAAACAGGATGTCACATCCTAATTTTTATGGTGATTTTGTTTATAGGTTTATAGATACGATAAATTTAGATACGTTCTATCTATATATGGCATTGCACAAGGTTTTTCTAAGGTTGTGTATGATGTCTGTTCACTAAATCTGTTGGATGTATACTGATTGATATTTTAGCTTACCAGTACTATACTCATTATTGTAGGCCTTCAGTTGACCTATAGTTGCTTACATGCATATGTGTTTTTTTTAATCTTTTTAATCTTTCTGTTAGTGGCATTATTAGAAGTAGTGGTTTTTCTGGGTTAATTTTTTAGCGAGTTTTATTGTTGTCACTTGAAAGGGTACAAGGATTAAATTGACTATTCATCAGTTTAACCCCATACATATACCCACCCCACCCCACCCCCCCACAGTGGTTTTGGTATTTTCATTTGACATGGCGTTCAGTGTGCTTTAAAATAAATACATGAAAAGAAGGTGTATTCTTCCTTATCTTAATAAGGTGGTAATAAGAAACACATAATCAATCGATCCTTATTTTAAAGAAAAACAGTGAAAATGTGACTATCCATTTGATGCTTCATAGTTTGTAGTAAAATCACATAATGACATTCTGAGAGAGTAATAACATAACCTGCAAACTCAATCTATGGTGCCACAACTCAAATGAAATACAAATATTTCTCTTTTTATCATGGCAAACATTTCTACAGCATTTTATCAAATAGTAGTTTTATACTATTTCCCAATTTTCATAACTTTTCTTCCAGGCGGTTATCAAATTCTGTCACTATGGCATCATAAAATAAAAAAATTTGTAACAACTTAATATTGAATGCCTATCATCTAGTTAACACTTAACTTCCTAAAACTATAACTAATCCCCTTCACTAACCATCTCTATAAGATGGGCATTTTATACTTTCCCAATAAAAATTGTGTATATAAAATGATCTTTCCTCTATGAATGTGATTACCTTGCCCATACAGGGAAGTTTTGAGGACATTTATCTGCATTTGCTGGATCTGTAATTTTGTCTATTGGTACATCATAACGACATAACTTGGAACCTTCTTTAATGGCAAACTCCTGTACTTGCTGTATAGTTGTAAGTTCCTTATCTGGACATTTAGTTACACATAACATCGTTGTCTCAAGCGGCTTTCTGATATCAAGGAAGAAAACATAACTGAAAAAAAATTATTCATGAATGCATGCATTAATCAGTAACTTGTTGAATATTTTACAATATTTGAACTCTTAGATAAACTATTCTATAAATATTTCATTTTTAAGAATAAATAAGTTTGTTTTAGAAATAAGAACGATTTTAAAGGGCATTTTTTTTGTCATTGAGGTTGTAGATGGAATTGATTTGTAAGAAAGAAGTATCTACTCCTAATAAGAGCCCAGACAATAAGATATTTGGATTTGTTGAAACTTTCATTTTTTCCTTTATGGTTGAGCCAAGAAAATGATGATTTATAGATTGTTGAAACTTATGGTTTACCTTTACGATTGAGCTCAGAAAATGAAGTATTTGAATTGTTGATACCTATGGTTTTCATTTATGGTTGAGCCAAGTCAATGAGACATTAGGATTTGTTGATACTTATGGTTTCCCTTTATGGTTGAGCCCAGTCAATGAGACATTAGGATTTGTTGATACTTATGGTTTCCCTTTATGGTTGAGCCCAGTCAATGAGACATTAGGATTTGTTGATACGTATTGTTTCCCTTTATGGTTGAGCCCAGTCAATGAGACATTAGAATTTGTTGATACTTATGGTTTCCCTTTATGGTTGAGCCAAGTCAATGAGACATTAGGATTTGTTGATACTTACGGTTTCCCTTTATGGTTGAGCCCAGTCAATGAGACATTAGAATTTGTTGATACTTATGGTTTCCCTTTATGGTTGAGCCCAGTCAATGAGACATTAGGATTTGTTGATACTTACGGTTTCCCTTTATGGTTGAGCCCAGTCAATGAGACATTAGGATTTGTTGATACTTACGGTTTCCCTTTATGGTTGAGCAAGTCAACAGACATTAGGATTTGTTGATACTTATGATTTCCCTTTATGGTTGAGCAAGTCAACAGCCATTAGGATTTGTTGATACTAACGGTTTCCCTTTATGGTTGAGCCAAGTCAACAGCCATTAGGATTTGTTGATACTTACGGTTTCCCTTTATGGTTGAGCCAAGTCAATGAGACATTAGGATTTGTTGATACTAACGGTTTCCCTTTATGGTTGAGCCAAGTCAATGAGACATTAGGATTTGTTGATACTTACGGTTTCCCTTTATGGTTGAGCCAAGTCAATGAGACATTAGGATTTGTTGATACTTACGGTTTCCCTTTATGGTTGAGCCAAGTCAACAGCCATTAGGATTTGTTGATACTTACGGTTTCCCTTTATGGTTGAGCCAAGTCAATGAGACATTAGGATTTGTTGATACTAACGGTTTCCCTTTATGGTTGAGCCAAGTCAATGAGACATTAGGATTTGTTGATACTTACGGTTTCCCTTTATGGTTGAGCCAAGTCAATGAGACATTAGGATTTGTTGATACTTACAGTTTCCCTTTATGGTTTACCTTTACGATTGAGCTCAGAAAATGAAGTATTTGAATTGTTGATACCTATGGTTTTCATTTATGGTTGAGCCAAGTCAATGAGACATTAGGATTTGTTGATACTTATGGTTTCCCTTTATGGTTGAGCCCAGTCAATGAGACATTAGGATTTGTTGATACTTATGGTTTCCCTTTATGGTTGAGCCCAGTCAATGAGACATTAGGATTTGTTGATACGTATTGTTTCCCTTTATGGTTGAGCCCAGTCAATGAGACATTAGAATTTGTTGATACTTATGGTTTCCCTTTATGGTTGAGCCAAGTCAATGAGACATTAGGATTTGTTGATACTTACGGTTTCCCTTTATGGTTGAGCCCAGTCAATGAGACATTAGAATTTGTTGATACTTATGGTTTCCCTTTATGGTTGAGCCCAGTCAATGAGACATTAGGATTTGTTGATACTTACGGTTTCCCTTTATGGTTGAGCCCAGTCAATGAGACATTAGGATTTGTTGATACTTACGGTTTCCCTTTATGGTTGAGCAAGTCAACAGACATTAGGATTTGTTGATACTTATGATTTCCCTTTATGGTTGAGCAAGTCAACAGCCATTAGGATTTGTTGATACTAACGGTTTCCCTTTATGGTTGAGCCAAGTCAACAGCCATTAGGATTTGTTGATACTTACGGTTTCCCTTTATGGTTGAGCCAAGTCAATGAGACATTAGGATTTGTTGATACTAACGGTTTCCCTTTATGGTTGAGCCAAGTCAATGAGACATTAGGATTTGTTGATACTTACGGTTTCCCTTTATGGTTGAGCCAAGTCAATGAGACATTAGGATTTGTTGATACTTACGGTTTCCCTTTATGGTTGAGCCAAGTCAACAGCCATTAGGATTTGTTGATACTTACGGTTTCCCTTTATGGTTGAGCCAAGTCAATGAGACATTAGGATTTGTTGATACTAACGGTTTCCCTTTATGGTTGAGCCAAGTCAATGAGACATTAGGATTTGTTGATACTTACGGTTTCCCTTTATGGTTGAGCCAAGTCAATGAGACATTAGGATTTGTTGATACTTACAGTTTCCCTTTATGGTTGAGCCCAGTCAACAGACATTAGGATTTGTTGATACTTATGGTTTCCCTTTATGGTTGAGCCCAGTCAATGAGACATTAGGATTTGTTGATACTTATGGTTTCCCTTTATGGTTGAGCCCAGTCAATGAGACATTAGGATTTGTTGATACTTATGGTTTCCCTTTATGGTTGAGCCCAGTCAATGAGACATTAGGATTTGTTGATACTTACGGTTTCCCTTTATGGTTGAGCCCAGTCAATGAGACATTTTCCATCATCTTGTCTGCATTATCTTCATCACATGTGTTTCCAAAACTATCATAGCCATACACCAATCTAAAGGCATCTCCATGTGACACAGAAAATGCTGCTATGTATATCTGAAAACATTTATTTTTAAATAATTGGTCTTTTAAACTATGTTCCACTTAATGTCTTTTCGATTCATAGGTTGTCAGTGTAATAGTTTATACTGGAAAAAGCTTCAACTAATTGATTGATTGTTGGTTGCTAAATGTCCAGTGGCAAATATTTAACATATTTCAGATGACACCAAATTAGCAATACAAATATAAACTCACAGGATCGGAACAGTTGGTACACCTAGTGAAGGAGCAATAGTTTTGACTGCCACTATACATCAGGGTGTAAATTGTAGGGTCAGAATTTTGGCTTATGTGTCACCTGTGAACCCAAATGAAGAGCTATTGCTCTGGGTTTTTAACATACAGAGTGTAACACTCTCAATACTCACACCTTGGATTTAATGTCCCCTTGTTACATTGTACATTACTTAGTACATGAATTTATTTATACCACATAGCCAAACAGACACCCCTCAACAACAATCTTACTGATGGATAGAAAAGGCTCTCATGATAGCCACTCTTATTATAGGAGCTTACCGTAGGATGGTAATGATAATGAGGCCTCAGTTTTTTAAGCTCAACTGATAAAATACATGTAGTAAATCAAAGCATTGCTGAAAATATCATATTCTGACCATTTTCTGATTTCAATATATCTAAATGAAAATAACTTGATAACTAGTTTGTGCTGAAGCTTTCAGAAAGAGAAAGAAATTTTATGCTTTATGTAGATATATCCACATGACACAACTAATGCATGTAGCCACTGAATGTATAAGTAGTCTTTTATATTGACAGAGTCCTTTTCAATCTGACTACTTGTCTAACGCTTTCCCTATTTACACATTCCATTAGCTGGTAATTCTTATCTTTTATTTAACTAAAAGCTGATATTTCATTGGTCAAAACAACTTTTAGATGAAAGCTTACACACAGAGAAATTCTTGTTCAGGTGTATCCAATGAAACAAATATGGTGCCTGGTCAATGACACTACATTTGAAGAAAACAATAAACCAAAATTTGGCAATGCTAAAGAATTTCCATTAGGTTTATCATATTAAGATTTGTTTGCATTTAAAGGTCATTTTTTTCTCCAAATGTCATTTTCATTAGATTACAAATGTGAATTTTGAAAGGAAAGTGAGACTTCTGAAACCAGATTCCTAACCTTTAAATACTAGTGAAGACTTTTTTTAAATGGCTTAACTATATATTCAATGGGAATTATCAGGCTTAATTAAATTGTTTTTTAAGAATTCAATTGATGTATGAAAATTTTTTTTCTTTAAAACATTAAATAATGAATAAATGGGGAATGTGTCAATGGGACACATATGATGCCCCTGCTTGCATATAACGTTATAAAGGGACATAACTCAAGAACGGTAAAAGTGTCACTACCCAAATTTGTACTTGCTCTGAGTTTTGTGGTAATAAGCATTGTGTATAAGTTTCATAACATTTGGTTGAGGCAAACTTAAGTAAGAGAACGGAAACGAAAAAATTCAGCAATTTTTCCATTTGTAAAGGGGCATAACTCTAGAACGGTAAAAGTGACGCCACCAAATTTCTAATTGATCTGTGTTTAGTGGTAATAAGCATTGTGTATAAGATTCATAACATTTGGTTGAGGCAAACTTAAATTACAGAATGGAAACGAAAAAAATCAGCAATTTTTCCATTTGGAAAGGGGCATTACTCTAGAAAAATAAAAGTGACGCCACCAAAATTCAAATTTAATCTGTGTTTTGTGGTAATAAGCATTGTGTATAAGTTTATTACATTTGGTTGAGGCAAACAGAAACCAATTTCGGGACGTATGGACGTACAGACGGACAAGGGTAAAACTTAATGCCCCATCCGCCACGGCTGGGGCATAAAAACCCATTGAGCATTTATTCAGTTTAGTAGTGCAAACAGCCAGTTTACATATAAAAAAAACTCCTGAAAAAGAATGCTTTATCCTATATGAATGTCAGATAGGAAATTAAAGATTGTCTGCAAAAATTTTTTAAGCAGAATGAGATGAATCTCAGTAAACACATCTTTTAATCTATTTGAACTTACCATTCCTGCCCAGAAGAGGACAAATATAAGTAGTACAGGTATGTCCGTACATCCTCTGTTTTCTACAGGATTTGTCAGCCGAGCCTTCTCAGATGAATCTTGCTACAAACAGAAAATTTACAATCTCTTTTAGTATTCATTAAAGTTGTGTTGTAAAGTTCTACTCTCGCCACGCTGAATTGTTTTCCGAAAATGTTTTATTTCATTTATTTGCAAAAATATGCAAATAATATGCAAATGAGAAATACCCTGCTACTGATGTTTATTGATGACAATAAAGCTAAGATATGAGATTACAGGGTGGGATGGGAAGGTGGAGGTGGTTTAGCAGAATGCTGCCTTAAAATTGTTCATCTGGTGCGAATAGCATCAATTTTGACAATTTTTTCGTCCTATTTCTTGACCTGGAGGACTGAAACAATTACTGATTTGATCTATTAACTTATGTCCTCAACAGACAGGTTGTAGAAAAAAATCAATAACTTCCTATTGACATAATGGGGTAAAAAATTCAAATATTTTTATTTCTTTGCACCTTAAATTTATCATCACTTAATCTTTACCTTTTCTTGTGCTAAATATTTTTGAAACATTTGCCACTGGATAATTGTCAATAAATAATCAATTGCCTTTAATAGAGTAATTATTCACTGATGTTGAAAAATATTCCGGTTCTATGGTCTTTTGGTTGAAAGTTGTCACATTGGCAATCATACTGCAACTTTTTATTTTTATATTTCTGGGTCAGACATTAGGTCTGCCCAGGGTTTAAAAATGTCTAACAGGTCTGCCCAGGGTTTAAAATTTAATCATATCATCAATGCTTTACATATTACATTTTGATTGAATACTTGAAAAACTTTTTTACTTAAAGTTTTCAAATAAAATAAAGGATACCTGTCATATTTTTCAAATAAATCATTTTTATAAAACCTAAGAGCCACCAATCTTAATCAGGATACACAATTTACCTGCCTTGTACAAACAAAGTTGAGAGAAAGACAAATGTTTAACTTGTACTGGGACTGTTTCCCTACTTCTTTATGAGACAACCTCAAACAGAAACATAAGGAAAACTTTATTTTCCTGTCATGCTATTAAAAAATGTAATTCTATAATCAATAAAATGCATTAATATTTCAGTTAATTCCAGAATTTAAATACTTGTTTTCCTGTAATTATTCAATTGTTTCTTCTTGCTATAATCGCCTACAATTTACCCAAGCAAATATTAGAGAAAAAAAATCTTCTGAAATCACAATGTCAATATGTAACCAATCAAAATCTTCAATCAGGCAAAATTATTCTTTGAAATAATTGCATAAAGCATGTTTCTTTTAAGATCCAATTGATTTTACCACTGACTTAATATCAATCATAATTATTTAGTTATCTAAACTGGTTTAATAAAGAAATCGAAGTAAGATATCTAGAACATTGCATTATGGGATTTCATGCTGACAGCAATTTATGATGAAATCTGAAGCATTTAAACCTTGTTAAATTGAATCATTTATCTAGCTTATGCTCATGCTCACAGAAAATAGCTTTTTGATCTTCAATGTGTTTTCTTCTGATACAATCTCAGTAATTTGTTTCTTCTATAATCAATAGGGGATAGCATTAAGACATAATTTACTGTAGACAAAATTCAAATTTAGAACTTAGGTTTTGCAAGTATAAAAATTGTTTACTTTTTCAAAAAAAAGTGCTGTTTTTCTTATAGTAGCTGATATCTGCCTAAACTTGGGAACCGAAGGTAAATTTTTGTAAACATGATAAAACAAACAAAACTTTTATTGATTTTTAATTTCTTAAATGTACCAAGTGTCTACGCAATAATGTGACAATATATTTTGTGACCTCGCCTTAGAGGGTTAAGTTACTTGGAATCATCTTTCTAGAAAAGTTGGTCTCTTGTGAGTGGTCACATGCATGCAATCTTATTCTAATGCCGATTTCAATTTTAAAGTCTTTGAACAACTCAAATTCTGCAAAGGAACTTTTAAATAAAATTGTATCTTTCCCATACCATAATACAATTAACAATATCACTGAATACAATAAGGGAAATAAAAAAAATGCTCTTGTTTTCTATATAATTTTAACTAAATTCTGATTAAAAAGATTTTATTAAATTCACAGGCAAAAGTTAAGACTAAGGCAAATAATAGATGACTGTTTTATTAGTAATTAGTCTAATGAAATTTCAGGGTAACAGACAGAAAATAAAAAAACAAGCAATTTTGAAGTAACAAATATAAAAATATCTATTTATTTTTTATATTTACCTGATCACAACAACAGCAATCACCAGCACACATAATTACTTCTTATAATCTGAAAATAAAAGAAAAAAGGTTATATTGATATATATTTCAACCCAATTAATTCACCTATTTCAAGGTATGTAACAAATTATTTACCTTAGAGTACACTGGTTAACAAGATATTTCCCACTCAAACTCAGGTAATCTTTTTACTTCTGCCAATGGAAAACAATATCTGAATTATCATGTCTATTCAGAAACCTCATGTCTTGTGGTAGTGTATGCTCTTTTAACTTTGAGTGTGGGAGGTTGTGTATTCTAAGGCAACTTTCTTTTAAGAGATTGTCTAGATTTTACTAGTTAACATATCTGGATGACTTTATCAATATCTGCTTTATAAAGCAATTGGAATAACAGGTGCTGAGAATATAGACCTCATTTATTATTTTATGTGTTACAGTAATTTTCAATAATTTTTTATTATTTCAGCATGTTTTCCTTATTCAATATATGCTCTCCCTCATACCAACACAATCAAATAGGGACTGTAAAATGCTGTCCCTATTTGATTGTGTTGGTAATTCATACTTGGCAGGGATACTATGCACATAGGGTATTGTATCCTCTTTCACAGCTAAAAAAACAGGACATTCCCATTGGTGCCAGAGTAATTCTGGTTGATTTTATAGTTGAAAGAAAATATTCCAAATAATGCTAAAAATCCAGGCTTATTTCTCCCAAACATAAGGAAAATGAGATGGTTTATGTATATTGGGATATATCCATATTTTTCTCATTCAAAATCAGTGTAGTCCTACTTTGTTTGTATTGGATTTCAGGATTCTTTTATGTAGAACTTTGTGATGTTTAATGTATAATAAACAATTTTAGAATGGTCTGAGAAATAAAAAACAAAAATAATGAGGCAGAATGTCATCCCACAGTCTTAGTAGAACTAAGAAAACACATACTTGACATCTGAATATTCACCTATATGATGAAGAACAGCAATAAAATCACTATTAAGTATAAGTAAACAACAAAAGACTTGATATCATTCCTGTAGTATTTTTTCCCATAGGGTTAAATGTCCTCTTTTAATAGGTTTTCTTGTGTGTTTTTCTGACATATATATATATATAGTTTAATATGATTTAGCTGTTAAAACATAATAGAATAGAATTGTTTTGATTGATCAAATGTTCAATAGTCAACAGGCATAATTCTGAAATGGACCATTCTGACTAAAGTTCAGATCCTGTGTCTAAACAGGATCAATGCTTATACAATCCTATAAAGTTACAAGAAAGAAGTATTCAATTCTTATATTTAGTGACTTTTTTATGCCATCACCATGAAATTTCTAGTTAAATCAAGATTTTTGTCTGTTTTCAGTGCAGTGTTGTAATATTGTCATGGAGAGCACATGCATAGATGTAGCATTTTATTAAAATATTAAATATTATTTTGTAAAATGTCTCAGGATTGTTGAATGCCAATCAAAATTATTGAAACTTTTGTAATATACCAATTTGTAATGTACTACGGTAATTGTCCCATGCAGGATCCATATGTTAAATTTTATATTGAAATTAATGATGAAACTGTTTTAATTGAGAAGAAACTCAGGTGTCCTAGGATGGCAAACATTTGAAAAGGTACAATTTATTTACATTTTAAAATAATGACCAATTGACATTTCTTTGTTACACAATTAATTCATTCATTTGTTCACACGACCAAATGTATCATTTTTTTAATACATTCATAGATATGATTTAAGTCAGTGTAAAAAAAAATGATAAAAAAAGATTAAAAAAATTAAATACATGCAGTATAAGTTTTCATATATATATGTACTTCTTACAACATTTCAATAAAAGCTGTACCCAAAAAAAGTTGAAACAGACAAGCCAGTAACTAAAGAACAGTGTGAAACTATATATGTCAGTCTGGAAAGTCGCTGATGTAATCGTACAACAATTCAATAAAAGCTGTACTCTAAAGGAAAGAATATACAAAATAATGCTAAATCTGGTCTAACAAAAGATACAAAAATAATTTCAATCGATTCACCAGTGTCTGAGAGTAAGTGATTTACAACACCTATCCTCAGCTTGCTTTCAATTGATTTTTAACTTGTCTCAAAGACTTAAACATCTGATAAACATGCAAAATAGTTCTGGACTGTCAGTGAAGCAAGGATGAAAATTCAATCAACATCAGAACTGGATTCCATCTGAAGGAAGTTGTATGTATTACTGCCATAAAAAGAAGAATGGTTTCATGCAAAAGTCTTATCCATCAGATTACTACTATAGAATGGTTCTGGGCTGCCAATGAAGCAAACATCAAAAGTTCAATGAACAGTAAAAAATGAGGCTCCAGACGGGTTGCTAAAGAAGCAACGCAACATCAGATCCCAAATGGATTGTCACTGAAATTTGCATAAAGCTTTATAAATATAAAAAGGCCCTAGCTGATTTGTTAATGACTTTATATGAGCAAGAAAATCAACATAGTTTGTTTTGCATGATACAATAAGTTTTTTGTAAATGTAAGAAAGAGGGTCTACTTAGAATGTTAGTTCACTGTATGTAATATGATCCAGATGAACTGTAATATCACTATATGTTACAATATGATCAAGATTTACTGCAAGTTCTTTATATAAAACCAGAGAAAATTTCATTGGAAAATAGGTATTAAGGTGGGTTTAAATCAAAGCAAAGATAATGGTTTGGAATATTGAGAAAATTAAGTCCTCTTGAATCTGGATGAACCATCAAGTGTTAAACATCAATATTTTGAACGAAAATTCCAAACAGTAAACCAAATATCAAAATTAGACTTAGTCAATAATTATACAAAAATTGTCTTTGAATAAAATCTCAAAGTTCAACGGACAATTGATAAAAATAGGTTTTACAAAGGTCATAGACAAAAATCTGTCAATAACAAGAAACTCCATATTGTACAAGAACAGTAAGCATGATAACAAAAGGCTATTTTTTTTTGTGGGGAATCTTCTTATGATGGTAAAAAATTATAGCACAAGTTAATAATAAAATTACTAAAGTTACAAAAATAATGATGGCTGAATGTCTGACTATATCAATACTTCTATATGAAATAAAAATAAAATAGTGCTTTATGACACTCCATCAATATTTTTTTCTTAATAATATTTAGATATAATTTCAGTAAAACAGAATCAAGGAATAAATTCCATGCTTTTGACACCATTTCTATTCTTTAGAATTTTCCTTATTTCTTTGATAATTGTTTGTATAACTTAATTTTCATTTTTTTTGTTAAAGCAGATCTGAATTATTCATATATACAGCATTAATGATTTTCTACCCTTGACAGAAGAATCTAAAACTAATCTCTCATGAAAATTACTTGGTAAACTGCTTCAAACTTGGTAAATTTAATCTTTCACAACCTTCAAGATTTATGTAAATTTGGTGAACTTTGCAAAAATCAGTTAATTAACAAGCCTTCAAACTTATAAGTGAAAGAAGAATTTCTTTGGACAATGAATGTTACAACGCCATTCAACTGTAATGGCATAAAGACTTTCTTTGGACGACAATGTAATATTACAATGCTATTCAACCGTAATGGCATAAAGAATTTCTTTGGACGACAATGTAATATTACAATGCTATTCAACCGTAATGGCATAAAGAATTTCACTCTCAATAACAATGTTTTGTTCTTAAACCTTTTGCCATTTTAAGTGAATGAGAAATTGTTGACGACAAGTATATTTGGTCCTGATCTAGAATTCTAATCAGTCACTATAGACATCATGTCAAGTACCTATTGTACATCCACAAAGCCAAAACCATTTCCTATTTATTGCCATGATTGAGATACATGACTTGTTCCATATATCAATTCATAAATCATAGAACTCCTTGCCAAATTCAATCTCTACTAGAGTGTAAGAATTGAATTTTCTCTTGATGATAGCTATACTGATTGTCTGATTGCATTGCAGCATAATTCCATTACCGATTCAGTATTCTTAGGGGCATGTAATCCATTGTAAAAACCATCATTTTTCTCACCAAATGAAGTAATTAGGAATTGTCAGAATCTTTTACACTAATCAAGTCAAACAAATCAAATCTGTAGAGCAAGAAAATATAAAACATAAATTATTTTGATGTCTTGAAGAGGAACATAGAAGAAATTATATGATTTTACAGAAGATTTCAGTATTGATTTTCAACTATAATTTCACATGAAATCAAATGCTGAGGGCAAAATTGCATCAATTATTGTGTTCTGTATGATATATTAAATCATTCTTGTTTGAGATAAATGGCAGATCTAGAATGTCAAAGTCTGACAGATCCTGTATTAAAGATAAGCCAAACAGAGTATCATACCAGTACGGATGGATGTGTAAAAACACGACTGACCATTTATACTATAAAAGGACATAGTCCAATATGACCTCATTATCTTTATTTATAAAAATAAGGAGATGTGTTAAGATTGCCAATGAGACAACTTTACTTTTCTTTTGAAAGCTTGTATTTCATAAAAGGTGTCTGCATATAGTTAAAAGCAATCTGTTACATTTTTTTCCAAATTGATTTATTTTCTTTTTTTTTTTTAAATCTTACAACAGAAAAACCCAAACAACTGTTACAGTAACATATAACTCTGTTCTACCATTAGCTTACATGACGAACAAAATAAAAACATTGAAAACAAATAATCTTACTGTTCAAAACTAATCAAGATTGTCAAGCAAAAAAAATTGACAACTATGATCAAAAGTACAAAGAACAAATACATTTCCTGAAACCATGCAATTAGCTTCAGTAATTTCTCCATATTTTTCTCCAGAAAGGTTATAAACATTCTGAATTTGTCACCAAAATTGCTCAGTATTTCTCATTTTGAATATCAATTAGGTAATTGATTCTGGCAGTGAATTCTTCTACAGAATATAAACGTCTAATCATTGGGGATATCTTCACAACTTTTACTTAATTAAACAAAAGGGGCCACTTCACTTTTACAATTCCTCAATTTCAAATTCTTTGCATTTAACAATTATTGTGCAGTTAAAATTTACTCAGTGTAGTCAGTATTTCCTATTTAAGCAGAACATAATTCTGAAACATTCTGACAACTGCTAATGGTACTTGATGAATTCTGAATCCTGTTTTTTTAACCATATCAATATTATCAACTTGTATCATCCAAGACCGATGTTACTTGAGAATTTAAATGTCCACGATATCAGCATGACAAAGACAGCCTTGTCACAACTCTTTGAGAGTGTTTTATAGGTGGTTTGTTAAACCACAATTTTGTTTCATGCACTAGTATATGACTCTCTTCTGTGGCATTTAAAATTCTTCCATTTATTAGTTCACATTTTTATATTAACCATATTCCTTCTACCTAGGAGTTTGTCATAAGGGGTATTAGGTGGCAACCACCCATGCTTGATTTGATGGTTACAAGTGTCTGTTTACTAGCTCTGTAAGTGAACTGACAGTGAACTCAATTCATGAACAGAATTTGATGCCCCAAATCTTTCAAGTGCAATACTGTTAAATCTCCTGAATATAAATACTGTCTTGTACCTGTTAAGTATTAGTTAACTGAAGAAATAATATGACAAAATAACATTAAATATTGATATATTACTGTATAATTTTCAACTTTACAAGAATGATAATAATTGGTTCACTATTTGACATATATGTGAAGTGTTACATTTTTCATTGAAAATTTGTGAAATACATGTATCTTCAAGTATTCTTTCCAAAAAGCTGCAAATCTTTTTTGTTTCTCTTACTACTGTGTATTTAGCATAATGTCTGTTTTGTTTGGTGTAACCAAGACTAAACAAATTAATTATTACACTTCAGGCAAGTACCAAGACAGAACATATCAATTATTACACTGCTGACAAGTACCAAGACTAAACACTTAAATAATACACTACTAGCAAGTACCAAGAAAGAACACATCAACTATTTTACTGCTGACAAGTACCAAGACTAAACACTTAAATAATACACTACTGGTAAGTACCAAGACAGAACACATCAATTATTTTAATGCTGTCAAGTAGCAAGACTGAACACTTAAATCATACACTACTGGCAAGTAAGAAGACAGAACACATCAATTATTTTAATGCTGTCAAGTAGCAAGACTAAACACTTAAATTATACACTACTGGCAAGTACCAAGACAGAACACATCAATTATTTTACTGCTGACAAGTACCAAGACTAAACACTTAAATAATACACTACTGGTAAGTACCAAGACAGAACACATCAATTATTTTAATGCTGTCAAGTAGCAAGACTAAACACTTAAATTATACACTACTGGCAAGTAAGAAGACAGAACACATCAATTATTTTAATGCTGTCAAGTAGCAAGACTAAACACTTAAATTATACACTACTGGCAAGTACCAAGACAGAACACATCAATTATTTTACTGCTGACAAGTACCAAGACTAAACACATCAATTATTACACTGGTGGCAAGTACCAAGAATGAACACATCAATAAGTATAAGAGCACACATGCTGAATGTCTCACCTGCTTTACTGACCATTGATTTTATGTTGAAATCTTAAAGATAAAGGTTTTAATACAAATATCACATAAACTTAAAATTTTTAAAGATCCATGACAATGAAGTCAAGGTCAGATAAAACCTGTTAGATAGACATGTAAACTTTTCAATTATTCTGTACACAAAATATTGTTGACCTATTGCTGATGGTAATTGAAAAACAGACCAAAACACAAAAACTAAACATTGGCCAATGAACCATGAAAATGAGCTCAAGGTCAGATCATTCCTGTCAGATAGGCATGTTATCCTTACAATTATTCCATACACAAAATATAGGTGACCTATTGGTATTAATACTTGAAACACAGACCAAAACACAAAAACTTAACATAGACCATTAAACCATGGAAATGAGGTCAAGGTCAGATAATACTGGCTAGACCATCATGTTCATCTTACAACCATTCCATACACCAAATATAGTTGACCTTTTGCTTATAGTACTTGAAAAACAAAGCACATTAACTTAACATTGACAAATGAACCATAAAAATGAGGTCTATGTCATATGAAACCCTTACAATCATTCCATACACCAAATAAAGTTGACTTACTGCTTATATAGTATCTGAGAAACATTCTTATCATGTAATTTTAACCTTGATCACTGATCCATGAGAACCTGTCTGACGAACATGTTAATATTGCAACGAACCCATATACCAAATATATTTATCCTATTACTCATAATAAGTTAGAAATTCGCATGACAAAAAACTATAATTTCTTTTCAAGCAGTCGTTGAACCATGAAAATAAGGTCAAGGACAATGAACATATGACAGAAGGAAACTTCGTAACATAAGGTATGTGAATACAAGATGTGACGCATTCCAGGTTTTCTACCTTCTGAAATATACAGCTTTATACCAATGGTTAACGTTAGTCGGATAGTAATCCCTATGTCTCGCATTCTGCGACTTTTGTCGCAAGCGAGACAATACTGCTGGCAAGAACCAAGACTAAACACATCAATTATTACACTATTGACAAGTACCAAGACTGAACACATCAATTATTTTACTGCTGGCAAGTTCAAATACTGAACACATCAACTGTTACACTGCTGGCAAGTACCAAGTCTGAACACATAGACTATTAAACTGTTGGAAAGTACCAAGACTGAACACATCAACCAGTACACTGCTGGCAAGTACCAAGACTGAACAAATCAACTACTTTTTACACTGCTGGCAAGTACCATGACTGAACACATCAATTATTACACTGCTGGCCAGAATCATAACAGAACACATCAATTATTACACTGCTGGCAAGTACCATGACTGAACACATCAACTATTACACTGCTGGCCAGAATCATAACAGAACACATCAACTATTACACTGCTGGCAAGTACCAATGAATACATCATCTAATTAAACAGCTAATAAGTTTTGATACTGAACTACTGGCAAGTACCAAGACTGAGCACATCAAATATTACACTGCTTGCAACTACCAAGACTGACAACATCAACTAATGTTACACTGCTGATAAGTACCAAGACTGAAAACATCAATTATTACATTGCTGACAAAGACAAAGCCTGAACACATCAATTATTTCACTGATGGTAAGTGCAAACATTGAACACATCAATTATTACAATACTGGCAAGTACCAATACTGAATACATCAACTATTACACTGCTGGCAAGTACCAAGACTGAACACATCAACTATTACATTGTTGGCAAGCACCAAGAATAAACAGCAACTGTAACACTGATGGCCAGTACCAAACACTGAACACATGAACTGTAACACTGCTGTACAGAACCAAGACTGAACACCTCAACTAATACATTACTGGCAAGTACTTAGACTGAACACCTAAATTATTACACTGCTAACAAGTACCAAGACTGAACACATCAATTATTTTACTGCTGGCAAGTACCAAGGCTGAACACCTCAACTATTACACTGCTGGCCAGAACCATAAAAGAACACATCAACTAATTACACTGCTCATAAGTACCAAGTTTGAAAACATCAACTATTACACTGCTGGCCAGTACCAAGACTAAACACATCAACTTTTACACTGATGGCTAGTTCAAAGACTGAACACCTCAACTAATACATTGCTGGCAAGTACCAAGACTAAACACACCAACTAGTTCACTGCTGGCAAGAACCAAATGTAAGCCCTATCAAGTGTTTAAGTAGATATGATCATACATAAAAGAGATTCATTCCGTTAGTCTGGAGCCTATTTTCTTATGATCCAAATTTTCTCTACAAAGTCTGTTGAATCCTTAGAATTGAAAAAACATCCATTGCATTACATACAATCTTGAACTGTTGAGCTCATTTTTGCACAATTCTGAATTTTCATATGAAATAATGTGATTTCCTTGTTTCAATAAAATGTCCACAACCACAACCTGAATATTTCAAAGGTTCAAATGCAAGTTCCACAAAGAGTAGAAACAGATACAGACCTTTTACATTTTTACCACTTACTCACAGGCTCCTAGGGTTCTAAATAAAGAGTTAAATCTCTTTAAAAAAACACAAAATTTTTGTACAGTGAGTACTGATATAAAATTTTTTTCTTTCAACAACTTACAATTTTGTATAAAGTTGTTCGTACTGTAAAATCAGAAATTATTGCGTGCATTTATTATTGCGATTTTTGAAGAATGACAAACATGCGAGATTAATTATTGTGATTTTAGAAAATTTGCATACTGACATATGTATTAGATATCAGAATGCGATTTCTTTTTATTGCGATACTTTTACACAGTCGCATTATTCCCATTAATAAAAAGCTCGCAATAATTTTTGAATTTACAGTATCTATGCAGTTGTACTGAAGTCTTTTGGAGAAATTCAATGTATATATTTTTTTTTCATTTCCAATAAACTATTTGGATCTCATTAAGAATATAAAGAAGCTAACTCACCTGTAAATGTTTCTTTCTACATAGATATACAAATCTCATTCAATTATTGATATTTCATTAGAATTATCTGGCTTTAATAATCTTCAAAGAATGGCACATTGTACTGCAAAACACAACTCTAGCTCGATATTTCTTTTCACATTCTGATGGCAATAAAATATTGAAGTGCTCTCAAAACCAGAAACTGCAATTTACTTTTCTACTCAAGTCGGCAGAGGACAAATTAACAAGCGTATGATTCCAATGCTAAATGAACTCCTCCGGGAGCAATTTGTGTTTTCCGTGAGTGGAAGACATTTTGTATTGCTATGCAGAAATATAAATAGTTACAATATTTAATGTTTTTACCAAATATTCATAACAATATGTAATATCATGGTATGCTCACTGCTTGTGACAATTAGCTGCAATGAATCATAAAATAACTGTAAAATAAACCTCAGTACATATACATGGTGAATGTTAATCTCACCAATCAATACGTATGATCAATAGTAAAGACAATTCCACTATTGTCACTTCAATACAGTCATTAAATTCCCATATCATGCTTTCACGGAAAAAATCAAACATATTCCAATATTATTTTAATAAAATAGAAAAGTATCCTTGATTTTCTTTAATTTCATAATATTTTTCCTATTATACAACAAACAATGACATAATTATATAAGTAACAGCTTGAGAAGATGTTATTTTTGAAGTCTATACATTGGAAACACTAAATGGAATATCTTGTTTCTTTTAATATCTATTACAGAGGAGAACTTAAAAGCATTACATGTAAAATAGCCAACAAAATAGCTACATGATGAAATATCATATTTTACTTCAAATCATTCATAATTCATGATTACTAAAAAAAAAGAAATTCTTCGAGATTCCATAATAAATGGTATTGCCCAGAAGGTTAAACACTATCATGTATCAAATATTCTGTTTTCTGTTCTATCTAGTAACTATGATCAGCAAAAGCAGTGAGGATAAATCCAATTTATCAGGCTGTACTTATGCATACATATGTATGTTATGTCAAGACAATCTCAGGATAAAAGAAACTTGGCAGCATGTATCTAAAAGTTTAAACTCTTTAAATTTCAAAGAAGGAGGTATGACAGGAGCCTTTTTTTGGCCCCTGAAATTGCAAAAATAAAGAACACCATTCAAACCTATAATAAATTGCTTCGCCAACCATGAACAGTTGGGGAAAAAATGGACACAATATTTGCGCTTGATACAGGTTTGAATTTGGATTGTAATTAAATATTTGACACATAATAGGTTTCCGACACAGAATAACTGCAGTCAAAGAACTTAGAATTGGTTATATGATTTGAATTTATATTCAATTTTTTGCTTTTTTTTCACCTCCCCCCCCTTTTTCCCCCAAAAAAATTTCTTCCCTCAAGATATGGTCATAATCTCAATTCAAATTTCCAATGGAGTTTACCCATAATTACCCATTTAAATTTACCATAGTGCTAACTTAATCTATTTTATAATAGAATTTAAAATATGATGTCAAATCTTTCATATGGATTTTTTTGAAAAAAAAAATATGCAACATTTGTAGATATTTTTACTGGTCTTCCTTTATAAATATGCATTTCTTTATACATAATTTAAAAGCAGTGTAAGGGAGGTAATCAAAACATTGTGTTTGGATTACCTCCCTTACACTGCTTTTAAATTGTCTTAAGTAATTGTCCATTAACCATTTCTTTATACATAATTTAAAAGCAGTGTAAGGGAGGTAATTCAAATGATGTGTTTGAATTACCTCCCTTACACTGCTTTACATTATGTTTTGTACTAAAGTTACTGTCCATTAACCAGGACACCCTTGTTTTCCCCCTTTTTTGCCCCTAATTCCTAAATGGTTTGAGCCATAACCCCCAAAAGCAAATCCTAACCATTCCTTTGTGGTATGAAAACTTGTGGTATAATTTTGCCCCTAATTCCTAAACGGTTTGAGCCATAACCCCCCAAAGCAAATCCTAACCATCCCTTTGTGGTATGGAAACTTGTGGTATAATTTCATAGAGATCCATACACCGTTCAACAAGTTATTGTCTGGAAACTAGAAAAATGCTTATTTGGGCCCCTTTTTGGCCCCTAATTCCTAAAACTGTTAGGACCATAACCCCCAAAATCAATATCAACCTTCCTTTTGTGGTTATAAACCTTGTGTTTAAATTTCATAGATTTCTATTTAATTATACTAAAGTTATTGTCCGGAAACCAATTGTCTTCGGACGACGACGAAGTGATACCAATATACGACCGCAAAATTTTTTGGTGTTCGTATAAAATGATTGTAATTGTATTGATAAATGAACAAGTTAATATAATATGGACACTTTAGTGCAGAAAACTAGTGATGTCAAAATGATGTCACAATAAACTGCTTCGCTGAGCGCAGCTGGATACGCCCACAGAGGTCCAACCCTGAACAGTTGGGGCAAAAATGGACACAATATTCAAGCTTGATACAGGTCTGAATTTGATATACTAAATATTTGATATATTATAGGTTTCTGAATTAATGTAGTCAAAGACCTTGAAATTGGTTATATGAAAGATTTCTAGCTGTTGTGCAATACACTATGCTGTTGCGTAAAACTTAGTAAATCTGTTGTCAGACTATAAACAAATAAAATCTTATAACTCGGAAATATAAAATCAAAAATTTATAAAAATCAAAAGGGAGCTTACAAAAATAGATATAAACAATTTACCAAAGTTTCATAAAAAAATGCTGAAAGCATTTTTGAGTTATTGTCAAAAAACTGGAAAATCCCCCTTTTTGTAATGAATTAAACCCAATAAATCGGAAACGTATAGTCTGAAATTTATAAAAATCAAAAGGGAACTCATGTCGATAGAAACAAACAATTCACCAAAGTTTCTTGCAAATTGGTGAAATTGTTTTTGAGTTATTGTCTGAAAACTGGAAAATCCCCCCTTTTTTAATGAATAAAACCCCAAAACTCGGAAACGGTAAATCCTTAATTTATAAAAAACAAAAGGGAGCTCACGTCAATAGATATGAACAATTCACAAAAGTTTCATGCAAATTGGTGAAATTATTTTTGAGTTATTGTCCGAAAACTGGAAAATCCCCCTTTTTTAATGAATAAAACCCCAAAACTCGGAAACGGTAAATCCGAAATTTATAAAATACGAAAGGGAGCTCACGTCAATAGATATAAACAATTCACCAAAGTTTCATGAATATTTGTTAAAGCGTTTTTGAATTAATGTCCGACATGTTGACGACGGACGGACGGAACAGACAGACGGACGGACAGACGGTCAACGGTATACCATAATACGTCCTGTAAACGGACGTATAAAAATGTAAAAATTGACATATTTAAACTAAAACAAAATACGTATGAGCAAAGGCTTAACCCCAAAAGATATTCTACACACATTTGAATTTTATTTTGCTACAATAAAGTTTGTAAAATAAAAATTGAAGCAAAATATATTTCTGGAGAAAGCCTTTGCTCATATCTAAATATTAATGCAAAATGAGGCTATTCTGACAGTTTTTGCAGTTTTGCACTAAATTCAAGAAGTTTGAAGCTCTGATGCCAGCATGTAAGACAAAAATTCTAAAATATAAATACCGATGTCTAACAGACTAACGTCTTATAAACATCCAAAGTACGTTATTTGGTATCTGTTTCTATATGGGTACATTGTAGAATCCCTATGGGCTTTATAACAATGATGGTAGATTTATTTTAATTTTTTTCATTTTGAAATTCAAGTGCAAAGATCAGAGGTAAACCAGTATATCACTGTATTCAGATTGAGGAATAATTACTTCCTATACTTTTAGTATCTTTAACAAATTATTTCTTATAATATCTGAATCAGAAGCCATACTTTTCAATTTGGACAGTTCTGAACTGAATGATATTACAGTGCAAGATGTAATAGAACAACAAGCATAAGTCAGCTAACTTCAAAGACCACAGAGAATGAACTAAGCACTTAACAGTTGGCGTGTATGTCAAAGGGGGTAATTATCTATATGCATCAAGAGAGATATCAGCCAAACAGAAAATAAATTACATATTTTATTATCCAATATTGTGCATGCAGTATGCTCCAGGTTCTAAAAAAATCAATGTCCACATAGTTCTATTTGGTAAATGCTTTATACTGACTCAATGAAATTCTGGCTGATAATTCTATAAATAAATCCAAATAGAGAAATAAAAGAGGCAGAATTGCAGAGTAAAACACATCAAAGAAATTAAGTCATCTTTTTTTTTCTAAATATGAATATGGGTAAAAATCTATTTATTTCCTCAGTTTTGTCCAAGATGGCATTATGATATGTCCTGTTCTTGTGGTGCATGTCTTTATCTTTCAGAGTTATAGGGTGTTTTTCTTGTGAGAGAGCAGTCTACATTTACATTTTATAATTGTTCTGTGTACATCTACGTCATTTGGTCTCTGGTGGATAGTTGTTTAATCAGCAATCATACAAAATCTATTCATTATTATAAATATAGTATAAAATTCACAAACCACCTACAGTTAATAGATCAAAAGCAAAACATTAAACAATCAGAAACTATCTATCAGACAATTATATATCAATATAAGCTCCATACCTACAAGGATAGCTGAAGGTGGAGAGGCACGATCAGAAACTACCTATCAGACAATTATATATCAATATAAGCTCTATACCTACAAGGATAGCTGAAGGTGGAGAGGCACGATCAGAAACTACCTATCAGACAATTATATTTCAATATAAGCTCCATACCTACAAGGATAGCTGAAGGTGGAGGGGCACAATCAGAAACTACCTATCAGACAATTATATATCAATATAAGCTCCATACCTACAAGGATAGCTGAAGGTGGAGAGGCACGATCAGAAACTACCAATCAGACAATTATATATCAATATAAGCTCCATACCTACAAGGACAGCTGAAGGTGGAGGGGCACCATCAGAAACTACCTATCAGACAATTACATATCAATATAAGCTCCATACCTGCAAAGACAGCTGAAGGTGGAGGGGCACAATCAGAAACTACCTATCAGACAATTACATATCAATATAAGCTCCATACCTGCAAGGACAGCTGAAGGTGGAGGGGCACAATCAGAAGCTAGGAGGGGCATGATCAGAAACTACATATCAGACAATTATATATCAATATAAGCTCCATACCTACAAGGACAGCTGAAGGTGGAAGGGCACGATCAGAAACTACCAATCAGACAATTATATATCAATATAAGCTCCATACCTACAAGGACAGCTGAAGGTGGAGGGGCACAATCAGAAACTACCAATCAGACAATTATATATCAATATAAGCTCCATACCTGCAAGGACAGTTGAAGGTGGAGGGGCACCATCAGAAACTACCTATTAGACAATTATATATCAACATAAGTTCCATACCTGCAAAGACAGCTGAAGGTGGAGGGGCACAATCAGAAACTACCTATCAGACAATTATATATCAATATAAGCTCCAAACCTGCAAGGACAGCTGAAGGTGGAGGGGCACAATCAGAAACTACCTATCAGACAATTACATATCAATATAAGCTCCATACCTGCAAGGACAGCTGAAGGTGGAGGGGCACAATCAGAAGCTAGGAGGTGCATGATCAGAAACTACATATCAGACAATTATATATCAATATAAGCTCCATACCTACAAGGACAGCTGAAGGTGGAGAGGCACCTTCAGAAACTACCTATCAGACAATTATATATCACTATAAGCTCCATACCTGAAAGGACAGCTAATGGTGGAGGGGCTTGATCAGAAACTACCTACCAGACAATTATATATCAATATAAGCTCCATACCTGCAAGGACAGCTAAAGGTGTAGGGGCACGATCAGAAATTACTTATCAGACAATTATATACTGTAAATTCAGAAATTATTGCGATGTTTTTATTATTGCTACAAATGCGACAGGGTTATAATCGCAATAATTTAAACTCTCATTTTCGAATTTTTTTATATGAATTAAACAAGATTTTTATCAATATCATAAAAATTGAAATCACATTCTAGTCTAAAATGACAAAATCGCAATAATAAATGCACGCAATAATTTCTGAATTTACAGTATTAATATAAGCTCCATACCTGCAAGGACAGCTGAAGGTAGAGGGCACGATCAGAAACTACCTATTAGACAATTATATATCAATAGAAGCTCCATACCTGCAAAGACAGCTGAAGGTGGAGAGGCATGATCAGAAACTACCTATCAGACAATTATATATCAATATAAGCTCCATACCTGCAAGGACAGCTGAAGGTTGAGGGGCACGATCAGAAACTACCTTTCAGACAATTATATATCAATATAAGCTCAATACCTGCAAGGACAGCTGAAGGTGGAGGGGCACCATCAGAAACTACCTATCAGACAATTATATATCAATATAAGCTCCATACCTGCAGGGAAAGCTGTAGGTGGAGGGACACCATCAGAAACTACCAATCAGACAATTATATATCAATATAAGCTCCATACCTGCAAGGACAGCTGAAGGTGGAGGGGCAAGATTAGAAACTACCTTTCAGACAATTATTTATCAATATAAGCCCCATACCTGCAAGGACAGCTGAAGGTGGAGGGAAACCTTCAGAAACTACCTATCAGACAATTATATATCAATATAAGCTCCATACCTGACAGGACATCTGAAGGAGAAAGGGCACGATCAGAAACTACCTATCAGATAATTATATATCAATATAAGCTCCCTACCTGCAAAGACAGCTAATGGTGGAGGGGCTTGATCAGAAACTACCTATCAGACAATTATATATCAATACATGTATAAGCTCCATACCTGCAAGGACTGCTGAAGGTGGAGGGAAACCTTCAGAAACTACCTATCAAACAATTATATATCAATATAAGCTCCATACCTGCAAGGACAGCTGAAGGTGGAGGGGCATGATCAGAAACTACATATTAGACAATTATATATCAATATAATCTACATACCTGCAAGGATAGCTGAAGGTGGAGAGGCATGATCAGAAACTACCTATCAGACAATTATATATCAATATAAGCTCCATACCTGCAAGGAGAGCTGAAGGTGGAGGGGCACGATCAGAAACTACCTTTCAGACAATTATATATCAATATAAGCTCCATACCTACAAGGACAGCTGAAGGTGGAGGCGCACGATCAGAAACTACCTATTAGACAATTATATATCAATATACGCTCCATACCTGCAAGGAAAGCTGAAGGTGGAGGGGCACAATCAGAAACTACCTTTCAGACAATTATATATCAATATAAGCTCCATACCTGCAAGGAAAGCTGAAGGTGGAGGGGCATGATCAGAAACTACCTTTCAGACAATTATATATCAATATAAGCTCCAAACCTGCAAGGACAGCTGAAGGTGGAGGGGCATGATCAGAAACTACCTTTCAGACAATTATATATCAATATAAGCTCCATACCTGCAAGGACAGCTGAAGGTGGAGGGGCACAATCAGAAGCTAGGAGGGGCATGATCAGAAACTACATATCAGACAATTAAATATCAACATAAGCTCCATACCTGCAAGGACAGCTGAAGGTAGAGGGGCACCATCAGAAACTACCTATCAGACAATTATATAACAATATAAGCTCCATACCTGCAAGGACAGCTGAAGGTGGAGGGGCACCATTAGAAACTACCTTTCAGACAATTATATATCAATATAAGCTCCAAACCTGCAAGGACAGCTGAAGGCGAAGGGGCACAATCAGAAACTAGGAGGGGTATGGTCAGAAACTACATATCAGACAATTATATATCAACATAAGCTCCATACCTGCAAGGAGAGCTGAAAGGTGGAGGGGAAACATTCATTTTCATGGCATTTTCTACTGGTAAATAAAAGTTGAAACTTACATGTGATATCTATGTAATAGATCTACTCAGTGTACAGTAAATATGACTTTTTTGCAGAGTTTAATTTAATTCACATTTTTTAGGGCCAAATTGGGACCCATATTTCTTTTTTTTTTTTTTTTTGTCTCAACTCATTTACTGATCTTTATAAAGAAGGAGATACTATCATGATGTTATCTTAAATTATTTAATTTACAGGGAAAAACATTTTCCATTCTATAGTACCCCAGTACCAAAACTAAGCTCAATCTGCTACTGATCATAAAACAACAAACTGTTCATAAAATCAACTGAATATTCATAAACTCAGACAGAAGAAAACTTACAATCTATACTTTTCATCTCTATACTCGTACAGAGGCCATGGATAAGATTTTTGAGAAAATGACAAATGGTGAAAAAAAACTAATAAGAACGTCATAATTATCTGGCCATCGTGAGTGCTAATAATGCTTAATAAAACTTTATAATTTAAGCATGAAATTAAGGTCAGAGTGGCCTACTAATGAAGGACAACTCATTTAACATAAAAGCAATTAGATACAAGCAAAAGTATAAAACAAAATGTCTTCAAATATGCATAATTTATTAGTTTTTTTTATTTCTGAACAAACAAAAAAGTTCAACAAGTTGAGCTTTACATCACAATTTCTTCATTAATAGAACCTTACATTTTTCACTGCAGAACAAATGATCAATTCCACATCAAAGAGAAGCTATCAGATGCAAGTTGTAATCAGAAATGTTTCTTCCTTCTAATTAACCCTGTCACTGAAGCCAGATTGATTGTACAACATCATCATACTTGACTAGACATCATTTATATCATTTAACAGCATTATAAAACTTTTATTTGCTATGCTGATTTTACCAGTTATCTTTGAAAGGGATTATTGATGTTATAAAACTGTTGAAAACTGGAAAACCATTAATGATATAATGGTCCAGGTCTTGAGGCATGAATATAACTGAAGCTGTGTCTATTACAGCATAAAATGACTACAAGTTACAATGGCAGATACAGAGAGGAAAGTTCAAGCTTACTACAATAGAGAAAGATCAAAGCAGGCCATGTACTACTAGCTGGTCAATGTCACATGTTGGAAATACTTCAAAATATTTTCCTTCCTGATTTTGCACTTATCAAACAGAACTTTAAAAAATGTTTATCAAACATGTCAAAGTTTATATATGTACAAAATATAAGGAAGTAATGAATGTCATATCAAAATCACTGATTATACATGTAGGAGCTCTAATAAGGGCAAACTTGGAGAACCAGTGATAAAGTTATTCTAGGATAAAAGTTAAAACACAGTAGTTGATATGTTTACAGATATTGACGATCAAACATATATTGGAGATTTTTAAAATTTTATATATAAGATTCATGCTACTTCATTTTTATTTGATGCATTTGTACTTGACTTTTTTAAAAAGATAACTATGATATGATACTATAGGCTAGTAAGAGTCTAGAATAAGAAACATCATTTTACATGTCATATTTATATGCAACAAAACTGACACCTTACCTTTATATTTCAACATCACAATCATTACTAGTGTTTGGACAATTCTGACATTTATAACAAGTCTTTAGTACCATTGTGACATTCAGATATGATCAAAACACATGATACTGTTAAATAACTCCCCAAAGGCATCATTTTCAATTGTCAATAAATAGTTGATTGCAAAAAATCTATATGATTTTGTTATCCTTTGTAAACGTAAACAACCAAAACGACATTGGTAGATTAAATATGTCATTGAATGTACCCATAAATGTAGATGAAATTGAAAAAGCAGTTAAAAATCTGAAAAATAATAAAGCCTCTGGTGACGATGTTATTATAAATGAGTATTTGAAGCATTCATTTCATATTCTATCTAGTATATTAGTAAAGCTGTTTAATATTATATTTGACAGTGGCATTATTCCCGAGATTTGGTTATTGGGAAATATTATACCATTATATAAAAACAAGGGTGACAAATTGGATCCCAAAAACTTTAGGCCTATCACTATTATTAGTTGCTTTGGTAAATTATTTACCTCTGTTTTGAATACAAGATTAAACAATTTTTCTGATGATTATCAGATAATTTGTGAAAATCAGTCAGGATTTAGAAATGGATATAGTACTACAGATAATTTATTTGTTATTTACATGTTATTTAGCTTAATGAAAAGTAAAAAGAAAAAAATGTATTGTGCTTTTATTGACTTCGCTAAAGCCTTTGATAGTGTATGGAGAAATGGATTGTATCAGAAATTGCTTGGACACGAAATTAATGGTAAAATTTATAACGTAATATTCAATATGTATAGTGGTATTAAATCAAGAATTGTATATAATGGTCAATCATCTGACTATTTTCCTTGTAATATTGGTGTAAGACAAGGAGAAAATCTCTCTCCTTTTTTATTCTCCCTATATCTGAATGATTTGGAATCTTTTTTACAAATGCATGATGTTTTGGGACTAAGCTGTATATCTGAAGAAATTGAGAATGAGATGAATATTTATATTAAGCTTTTTGCTTTATTATATGCAGACGATACTGTTCTATTTGCTGAATCAGTTGAATCTCTTCAGTCTCAACTCAATACATTTAGTGAATATTGTAAACTTTGGAAACTTAGTGTAAATTCTAGTAAAACGAAAATTATGATTTTTTCTAGTGGACGTTTATCGCAAAATCCTCATTTTTATTTTAATAATATTGAATTAGAAGTTGTCAAAGAAATTCCATATTTGGGATTGACTTTTTCGAGGACAGGTAGCTTTGCAAGTACTAAAAAGATATTAGTTACTAAGGCATATCGAGCTATGTACGATGTACTTAAAAAGGGGAGAGTTCATAACCTTTCTATGAGATGTCAGTATGATTTGTTCGATAAGATAGTGAAGCCTATTTTACTTTATGGGTGTGAAATTTGGGGGTTCAGTAATATAGATATTATAGAGAGAGTACATTTGAAATTTTGCAAGCTACTACTGAACTTGAAGAAGTCGACCCCAAACTTTATGGTTTATGGCGAACTTGGTGTCTATCCCATGGCAGTCTACATTAAACTGCGTATGGTAAATTATTGGTGTAGAATTGTTCACGGCAAAGAAAATAAGTTGTCACACATTTTGTATAACTTTATGTTTTTTAAATATTCACAGAATAATTGTACGTCTGAATGGGTTATTTTTATAAAAAATATTCTTGAAACATGTGGCTATAGTAATATCTGGTTAGCACAAACTGGCTTTAACACAAAATGGCTAAATAATAGTTTAAAACAGAAGTTATTTGACCAATTTCAACAAAACTGGCGTTCAGATATATGTAATTCGTCAAAAGGTTTATCGTACAGATTATATAAGGATAAGTTTGAATTCGAAAAATATTTAGATATATTACCAGATAGAGATAGGGTTATATTTTGTAGATTTAGAACTGGTAATCATAGATTACCAATTGAAACTGGTAGATGGATAGGTTTAGATAGAGAAAGGAGATATTGTAATTTATGTCAATGTCAAGAATTAGGTGACGAATTTCACTTTCTTCTGAATTGTAGATCCCTAGACGACTCAAGAAAACTGTTTTTGGATAATTGTTATTGTAACAGAGTAAATGTAATTAAATTTTGTAAATTATTACAAACAACACATAGAAATAAGTTAAAAAATATATGTAAATTTATAAAGGTTATAAATTCATTAGCAGGTCTTCCTGGTTAGCCTTTGTCTATCTGTTTTTCTATTATAATAACTAAATGATCTTGTATAGTAATTGTAACATTCATATCTTGTCATGTGCACAATTTATTTTGTATACTATGTATTATTATTTCATTCTTTGTACCAATGTGTATACAATGGTTTTAAAGAATAAAATTGTCTTGTCTTGTCTTGTCTCTTGTAATAACATTTAATTACCAGGATGTCTCATTCCATCCTTAAATGAAAACATTACAATTGCTAACTTACTAGTCTTCTAAATATTATTCTCACAGAAATGCACACACCCACATACACATAAATTTATGTAAAGTTTAGAGTAAAAAAGGAGACTGGTAACGAATGCAACTGTGTCAGAATAAACAATCTAGCTAACTAACATGTTCTCTGTGTTCAGATGAGGAAAATAAACAGAAAACAATGAAAAAAAATTTGATCATTTGCTGACTGATGCTTGACCATTTATGTTAATCATCACTTCCACAAATTATAGGACTAAACTGTATTTCTCCATCAAAAAACATCCTTTAACTTCCCTGAATGCAACTATACTTATATTTGCCATTAGCTACTGCAGGTGCCACTAATCATGGTCACAATCCAGTCCTACATTTATTATTTCCTTGATTATGACATATTACAAATTGTTTTATACCTAAGGGCCACCAAGGGAGCAGAGACTGCTCACCTTTCAAACTACCTCAGATTTTTTCCAAATTAAACAAGTACTAGGTCAAGTTAATTTCCAGAAGAGAAAATCATATATACCATGTTTGTTCCGTGTTTGTTTCAAATTAAAAATGTTAAAAATAGTGGAATGTGAGTTTACAATAAACTCACATGCAAAGAAAGCACACAAGAACATATTAAAGTAAGTTTCCCAAAGACATCTTTCATCTACTTTTCAAATGATATATAATCTTTTTATAAAACCAAACTTCATAATTTTAAAATGACAATAAACAATTTCTATCCTTTGTAAGCCTTTACATAGAAAATGTAGTACATGTTGCAACAAAATTAAACTAGAAACCTGTGACAAGTTTATTTCTAAGAGGATCATTTCTAAAATCACATTTCATTAATTTGCATTTAAATATGTTTAGATGCATAGCCATTTATAATAAATGATTTAATGATAAATTTGACTAGGTGTTTCAGTACCTTGACACTGCCAAAAGCACAATATAAAACTTGTTTACTTCTACTGAAAGTATACCGTTTGTTATTTACACTAAGAGCTGCTATTTTTTACTTTAAAGATAGTTTTCATTCTTAAGCTGGATTTTTTTTTTATATTAATGACTAACTTTTATTTCATTTGCATTGCTAAATATCCTTTTAGTACGTAATTGATGAGTTGAAGTAATGAAGATTTTTTGTAAAAATATTGTGTACTGATTTATAGTATAAAACTTAGTGCATCAAACTGTGCAATAATGCAACCTTATGTGAACATGTTTTGCATACTAATGCAGCAATGTGCATTAGTTAATAAGAAATATGTTCAGTTTGATCTTAATTAGCAAAAATCCATAGACTTACCTGTTATCTAAATCAAGGTCTCTCCAAAAAAAACTTCTCTACACCTACATATATTTTGACAGATCATCAAATCTTTGTCCTAAATTACACTACAAACTTCAAAGTGGGTGATGCATGAATCATTACATATTAACTATGAACATTTACAATTACTCTCTTAGATGTTGTTATATAGTTATGGTTGAACTGGTACAACAGGCGTAGTCAATATAGCAATAACTTCACACTTAACTTTACCTTTATGTCAACCAAGAATATCCATCCAAATCATTCAATTTCTCCTGTAAGGAGAAAATGTACGACAAATTATGCATGAAGGAATGTCACCAGGATTCTTACTACAGTTACAACAATATGCATAATAACATTGTAATTATTATCTTGTATGGTAGAAGACTTTGTGAATGATGTCTCCACTGATTTATTGTAATAATATAGCTCAATACATTTCTATAGGGAAAACCCAATCATTGAAGTTAGGTTTCATATTATTGTTATTTTTTTCTATTTATAAACAATGGAAACAGAGGACTAAAAAGTTTGTCTAGGAATTTTGAAATTTGCTGTGTAAAGCATGATTTTACTCTCTTTCAGAAAGCATTCAATGCCATTTAAATATATAAATGTCAATGAATGTAGCAAAAAGATTCCATTAAAACTAATAGACATTAAAGACAACAATAAGTTTCATCAATTTAAAAAAGTCTCTAGATGAGTATACAGTACAGTATAACTACTGTGGATTCATTGTTATTCATGAGTTACAAATGTGTGTAGATTTTGGGTATAGGAGAACAGCGATTTAAAACAAATAGAGGCAGAAGATACCATAGTGCTCAACAAAATACATATATCCTGTACAGGTATTTGTGAACAAATATAACCAAGAAATAACTATCAATTAAAATGATTTTTCCCTAATTCCACACATAATAAATGACTTCCCAATACATAATTTATAAAATGCTTCGCTGAGCGCAGCCTGATACAACCGCAGAGGTCGAACCCTGAACAGTTGGGGCAAATTTGGACACAATATTCAAGCTTGATACTGTCTGAATTTGGATTGTGATCAAATTTTTGATACAATATAGGTTTCTGACACAAAATAAATGTGGTCAAAGATCTTACAAATCTATTGCGCAATACTGTGAAATTTAAGGTTTCTTCTTTTTTCTTGAAACTTTTCAAAAATTTGAAATTTGTAAAAATTTTGAAAACAAAATATGAAGCCCTTAAAAAAATTGGAACCCCACCATTTTTGAATCCCTCCTTGGAGTAATTACCTCCAAACTCAATCCCAGCCTTTCCTTTGTAGTATGGAACCTTGTAGTACAATTTCAGAGAGATCCATTCACTTAAACACAAGTTATTGTCTGGAAACTAGAAAAATGCTTCTTTTTGGCCCTTTTTTGGCCCCTCATTTCTGCATGTATGGGACAATTACCCCCAAACTCAATCCCAGACTTCCCTTTGTGATATGGAACCTTGTGGTACAATGTCAGAGAGATCCATACACTCACACACAAGTTATTGTCTTGAAACTACAAAAATGCTTGTTTTTGGCCCTTAATTCCTAAACTGTTGGCACCATAACCCCCAAATGAATCCCAACCTTCTACTTGTGGTATTAACATTGTGGTACAATTTCAGAGCAATCAAAATACTTATTCACAAGTTATTATCTTGAAACTAGAAAAATGCTTGTTTTTGGCCCTTTTGGGCCCCTAATTCCTAAACGGTTTGGACCATCATCCCCAAAATCAATCCCAACCTCCCTATTATGGTATTAAACCTTCTTAAAAAATTTCATAGAGATCCATTCACTTAAACTAAAATTATTGTGCGGAAACCAAATGTGTCTTCGGACGACGACGACGACACCATACCATTATACGATCCCAAAAAAATTTTTGCGGTCGTATAATAATTGGATCTTAACATTTCATTTTTCAGGTAGTTTTCATATGGCAAGTACATTTTTTGTATTAACCTTTATAACTACTGGCCATATGTGTAAACTTTTTCCCAAAGAAATAAAAAAAATAGATACACTTATAATTTCACAATATTTTAGTGGCACGTTTTTAAAGGAAAGAACATCCATGACCGGACTTAAAATTATTGAACTGAAAACAATACTGGTGTCAAGGACATTTTGGTACTTAGTTAGGTAAGAGCAACTAATAGAAGTAATATCAAGCTCACAATCAGTAATATTTAACTGTTTTATGTTTTCTATACACGAAAAATTCTTTGGAAAACAATGAATTTTCCCCCAAATTGCACTGATCGTAAGCCTGATTTTACTTCTTTAAGTTGCTATTACTTGGCAAAGTACCAGAATCTCCACACACAGAAAAGGCAAAAAATATATACCTCAGTGTCAAAAGTGAGATATATAGTCTAAAGTAGAAGATGTCCATATGTATTGATATATCCAGCCTACACAAGTACCAAGTGGATGTTTGTATGAGAGGTATATTGTTCATATACTCAATTACTTTGATTAATTATTTAGTTGGTTCTTGCATGCATTCTATATTTGCAGTTCAGAAAAAATTGACAATAATTAGATGTATTTATATGAAAATCACTTGGAAGTGGCTTTTCTAATATGGTAAAATTACTTTTAATGTGATATCATGGATCTGAAACAATCTATATTTAGACATGAAAGAACTGTTAATCAAAGTAATTGCATATAAATAATACCGCTCTTACAAATATCTACATGGTACTAGCAAGGACTTGATTTTTTCCACTCACAAATTAGTCGAACTATGCATTTTGTTAGTTCCTTTAGAAGAGTTTACTTTATGCCAGCATTCATCCTTCAAATCTTAGTGAATATTTAAAGGAATTCCTCTGAGTTTAAACTTTGCACAGATCTATCCATTAATTTATAGCAAAAATCACATGATTATGTAATACTAGGATTAATTATTATTCTTGGAGTACTCATTTTCGTGCATTTCATAGGTATATATGTGAACCTTGAATTTATCTATTTAACTAATAACAATTTACTATTAAGTAAGTAAATTTTAATTTAGAGTCAACACATACATATTAAAACTCAACAAAAAACATTCTATTGGCATCAATGCAAATTTGGTTGAAACAACAAAATGAAATATTTGAGAAAAATCAATTTCTCACAATCCTTATGCATCTCCTCCTTTGTCCTGTTTTTGAATAGAAAGTTTACAGCAGAGACGTAAATCAAAAATATTCTGTTCTATGAATTCAAAACAAAAACTTTTCTGTACAAATCTAATTACAATGAGCAGAATTGTTTTCCAACCAACACAAGTGTTGGCAGGTGTTTTCTATGTAATCAGATCATTATGTTTCCCACTAAATCCCTGTAGCACAAAATCATAGACTGGAAGTGCTGGTGAGAAGGACTCTCCAGCGATAAAAGCTAACATATTGCTTCTCAACTGTTACCAATTACAATTTTTTTTCCATCTTTAAAGATCATTATGAAACTCAATTGAAAAACAATAACATTTTAGTTAATTAGATTATAATTCCAGCAACTAATGAAAATGGACAAGTTTCAGAAAAGTATTAATTACAGCTTTAGAATCAATTTCATCAATTCAACATTTCCAATTTAGTTGCTTCCCTTTATCCTAATTGAGATACAAAAAATCAATTTCTCAGGAAAAAGACATTTTTGTACAATCTGTCAAACAAAGTTAAAGCTAAATAGAAGCCCTTCAAATAACTCAAGATCATCAATCACAGAAGTTCTCTATGTTCCTTGTAATGAATACTAATGGAGTCTGGCATTTCCTGTTTCCTTTTAACAGCTCTATTGCTAGCTTCCTGCTATTTCAGCCATTTTATTTGTCAGTCGTAGGCAACATTTTAGCTTTTAAGTCATAACTATATGTAATGTTATCCTACCACTCACACTTAATAACTGCCTTCTAAAAAGCCATTGTAATTCACCAGACCATTTTGTGACAATTATGAGAAATAAAACTGTCATTAAATTCATACAATTATCTCACAATTATTATTTTAATTCATTTTAATGTGCAATTGTCAATGTAATAAAACAAAAGCAGTCAAAATATATCATATGAAACTTCCAGTGAGGCATTATTTAAAATAAAGAAGAAAAAATAAATGAGACAACAATCCTAGAAACCTAAAATTGATATGAACACATTTTTCTTTTCTTGAAAGTTTCTAAGTTTCTGTAGGATTGACAATAATACTTAGTCTCAAATGGATACATCAAAATAAAGCCAATCAAAATATATATAAATAATTAATATAAATCCAGGGTCACTGACTTTCAGGAGGTTCAGGTCAAATTCCATTATATCAAAATAGTTTCAGCACATTTGTACCAAATAAGCTAAAATTTTCTTAATTCTTCCACAGAAAGATGGGCAAATGTCCTGTGATTGGTGTCTTGCTGAATCAAATCCTCCCAAAAAACGATTTAACAAGAACAGGTTCTGTCTAAAGATGAATACCAGAATTCATTTTGGGTATTACAAATGCAAATCTAATTAAAATCCAGAACCTGTGTTGAAGTTTTGCTTACATGGATCTGACAACACTCTATTTTACTTTCTGTTCTGGTAAATTTGACATCAGCCAATTAAATTTTCAGCCTACAAAAACCAGAAAATCCAGAAAGCTCTATAGAACAGAAAGTAGAATGGAGTGTTTTCAGCAAAACTTGAACACAGGATCTGTATTTTAAAGAGGTTGCACAAATGTGAAGTTAAGTGGCTTGTAACTAACAACATTCGTAGACTAGCAGATTTTTATTTGCCCTCGTATATTGGTATCACGTCCTCATCGTCGTCTGCGTTGTCTGAAGACATTTGGTTTCCAGACAATAACTTTAGTATATGTTAATAGAAATCTATGAAATTTAAACACAAGCTTTATAACCACAAAAGGAAGGTTGGGATTGATTTTGGGGGTTATGGTCCTAACAGTTTAGGAATGAGGGGCCAAAAAGGGGCCCAAATAAGCATTTTTCTAGTTTCCAGACAATAACTTGTGGAAAGGTGTATGGATCTCTCTGAAATTAGACCACAAGTTTCCATACCACAAAGGGATGGTTAGGATTGGCTTTGGGGGGTTATGGCTCAAACCGTTTAGGAATAAGGGGCAAAAAAGGTGGAAAAACAAGAGTTTCCTGGTTAATGGACAATTATTTAAAAATACAATGTTATTTTTGGATTACCTCCCTTACACTGCTTTTAAATTATGTATCAAGAAATGTTGTATTGTCTTGAGGTGATTAGCTGTCAATTTATTTTTAGAAGTTACTATTAAAAATGCTGATTAAGGAATATTGATTTTAGCCATGATTACGTATGTCATTTTCTATTATAAGGCTTTTATGATGTATTTTTAAATGGGTAATTATGGTTGCAAACTCCATTGGAAATTCGAATTGAGATTATGACCATATCTTGAGGGGGAGGGGGGGGTCAATTTGCAACAGCATTAGTGTATTACACAAAAGCAAAAAAAGGGGGGTAAAAAAAAAGTTTTAGGGGGGGGGGGGGGCAATTCGCAACAGCATAGTGTATTGCACAAAAGCAAAAAAATTGAATATAAATTCAAATCATATAACCAATTCTAAGTCCTTTGACTACAGTTATTCTGTGTCAAATATTTAATTACAATCCAAATTCAGACCTGTATCAAGCACGAATATTGTGTCCATTTTTGCCCCAACTGTTCAGGGTTGGACCTCTGCGGTCGTATCCAGCTGCACTCGGCGAAACAATTCATTATACATGATGTCATTCTAAATTGATAATTTGGTTGTTAAATATTTCAATCCAGATTTTTCTACATATATGCAAATGAAACTAATTCACCTCATTATGACCTGTATCATTCTTACTAAAGCAAACCTTAATAGTACTTTTAACAAGAAATGATTTTAACTGGATGCTGTTTCAATGTCTCCCAAACAAATTCCCCATAAATATATTCCCCTTGGAAATTACCTTACATGCATGTCAAATCAACTAAGGTACACAAATATCATCATGATCATAGACAGAGGGTGTCAAATATTTCATGCATGTCTAAGACGAGAACAAATTAGGTTCCGCAAGGTAGGGGTTGACTGGGATGAGGGTGGGAAATTTGGAATGGCACTGGAAAATTAGAGTGTGTTAGATAAGGACAGAAATTTTGTTTTTCAAGAGGCCACCTACTGACCTGTCTCAAAGAGTTGTTGCAAAGGTAGTTTAACATGTAGAGTGTGTGGCACTCTCTCTACAAAAGGCATAAGATTAAACTTCCCTGTTCAGCCCTGACGTGACTATGAATTATACATCATGCACAGCCAACTGGACGCACCACTTTGGCAAGGGTCTGTTGGTAGAAGACCAAGTGACCATATTTCTAAACTCCAGTCACCCTTGGAGTGTGTCACATTAGATGTTGTTACACACTAATGTAAGGATATTGCATGAAAGCATATGTTTAATTTTCATACATGAAAGCAAAATTAAGATTTTGAATGATGTTTTTCCTTATGTTAATTATGCTTCCTTACCAGTATTAGAATGTGTTGGCCAAGAAGTCAAATGACAAAACATAAACAAACAATAGTTTGAGACTTTTATATCAAAACATCAGGTGTTGACCCTTGATCATGTTGGTAGTCATTGGTAGTACATGAGTAAACCAATAAATATGTCATGAAACCAATAAATATGTCGTTACCTGGAATTATCAAACAGCTGAAAAATATAAATCCTAACAAAGCAACAGGACCTGATCTGATTCCCTGCAGAATCCTGAAAGAGACAGCAGAACAAATAGCACCATACTTGAAGGTAATATTTAATAAATCCATCAAATTAGGAACAGTACCATCAGACTGGCTCATCGGTAATGTCATCCCGATTTTTAAAAAGGGCGATAAAACAGATCCAGCAAATTACCGTCCTGTCTCTCTTACATCTGTCCCTTGCAAAATTATGGAGCACATCATCTTTAGTAGCATTATGAACTACCTGGATGACAACAAACTCCTGTCATCATACCAGTATGGATTCAGGAAAACCACTCGTGCGAACAACAGCTTATCAACACCACGGAAGATCTAGCTAGAATAAGAGATAATAAAAGCCAAGCAGATATACTGATACTGGACTTTGGTAAGGCCTTCGATACCGTGCCACATCGCCATCTTGTACACAAACTCAGAAACAAGGATATTGATAAGTACACAGTAAATTGGATAGATAACTGGCTCCAAAATAGAAAACAGACAGTACTCCTAGATGGCTATAAATCACAACCTGCAACCGTACAATACTGTACTTGGCCCTCTTCTATTTCTGCTATACATCAATGACATTGGGGATAATTTAACAACTGATACCAGCATAAGACTCTTTGCAGATGATTGCTTATTATATAGAGACATCAAAACTCATAATGATACAGAAATATTACAGAAAGACTTAACTGAATTAGAAAAGTGGTCTATTGATTGGAAAATGTCATTTAATCCAAAGAAATGCTACGTTCTACAGACAACACATAACATCCGTAATAGAATTATAAGACCATACTTCTTACATTCTACAAAGCTGGAACTAAAAGAACATAACTCATACCTAGGGGTGGAGCTAGACAGCAAGCTCAATTGGAACCATCACATTACCTCAAAAATTAACAAAGCTTCACAACAACTGAATTTTATAAGAAGAAATTTATAGAGATGCCCTCAAGAAATTAAACAACACGCTTACATTGCTCTGGTAAGACCACATCTGGAATACAGTAGCTCAGTATGGGACCCCCATTGAAAGAAGGACATCAAACGTATAGAAATGGTACAACACAGGGCGGCAAGATTTGTAACCAAGAACTACAACTACCAACCCGGCTCTATAACCCCAATTATACAATCTTTGAATTGGCCTACCCTTGAAACAAGAAGAACAGCAAATTGCTTAATATTATTTCAGAAAATACTGTACCACCAAGTAGCCACAGAAATTCCCAAATACTACCCCTTCAACAACAGGAAAACATGTTATAGCCACACAGTCAGCATCATGCAGCCACAATGCAACACCTCCAAATACGAATTCAGCTTCTACCCGAGAACAATCCGAGACTGGAACCATCTACCAGGAAACATCGCAACTGACAAAGACTCGGACACTTTCAAGGAAAACCTCTGGTCACACTTCCATCCTGAGACCAGAGACACAGTGATACAGTGATGCTGTAAAGATCATCCTTGTTTTTATCCTGCACCGACCACAAGTTTAAACTTGTATATATTTATTTTTTTTTTCGGTTTTGTTGATCACAACTTGTACAGCACCTGCACTTGATGACACAGCATCAGCGTGATGGTATTTTTCCGTTGCTGATTAACGAAAGAAGAAGAAGAAGTCAAACACCCTACTATAAACCAGGTATTATAGCGCTTCCTAAGTATGATAAATATTTAGTAGTTTAATCCAATGTATTTTAATTTGTTCTTTTAATCATTTAATAAACTGCTTCCCTGAGCGCAGCTGGATACGCCCACAGAGGTCCAACCCTGAACAGTTGGGGCAAAAAAGGACACAATATTCAAGCTTGATACAGGTCTGAATTTGGATTATAATTAAATATTTGAGATATTATAAGGTTTCTGAATAAATGTAGTCACAGAACTTGAAATTGGTTATATGAATTGAATTTATATTCAATTAAAGATTTATTGCTGTTGTGCAATACTTAGTAATCAATAGCTATAAATAATGCACCAAAGTTTCATGAGAACTGCTGAAAGCATTTTTGAGTTTTTGTCCAAAAAATGGAAAATCCCCCCTTTTTTAATGAATAAAATCCCATAACTCAGAAATGTAAAATCTAAAATTTATAAAATTCTAAAGGGAGCTTACATCAACAGATATAAACAATTCATCAAAGTTTCATGAGAACTGCTGAAAGCATTTTTTAGTTATTGTCGGAAAACTGGAAAATCCCCCCTTTTTTAATGAATAAAACCCCAAAACTCGAAAACGGTAAATCTGAAATTTATAAAAAACGAAAGGGAGCTCACGTCAATAGATATAAACAATTCACCCAAGTTTCATGCATATTGGTTGAAGCTTTTTTGAGTTAATGTCCGACATGTTGACGACGGACGGACAGACGGACAGACAGACAGACGGACAGACGGACATACAGACGGTCAATGGTATACCATAATACATCCCGTAAACGGGCGTATAAAAACTATAAAGAAGTGTAGATATGTGATAGCTTACAATGTAATTTTCCATATCAATTTTATTTCCATGAGCCATAACTCCTATAAAAATAGTTGATTGGCACTGATTATCGAACTTGTCCAAGACATTAATGACATAAAAGTTCAATTTAAAGGAATGTAGGCATGAAATCCTTAATAATGCATTTTTTTTTAAGTAAGAAGATGTGGTATAATTGCCAATGAGACAACACTCCACCAGAGACCAGATGATATAGAAGTTAACAACTATTAGTCACTGTACAGCTTTCAACAATGAGCAAAACCCATACCACATAGTCAGCTATAAAAGGCCCCAAAATGAAAAATGTAAAATAATTCAGCCTCAAAATGACAAATGTAAAACAATTCAAACAAGAAAACTAATTGCCTAATTTATGTACAAAACAATGAACAAAAAAACAAATATGATATACAGCAGCAGGGATTTACATTTCAAAGGGAAATAATTCCTGTAAAGATAGTTGATCAACACTGATTTTTTTAACTGATCTAAGTCTTTGCTGATACATATAAACATGATAAACATTTCATAAAATTCTGACAAGCCTGTTAAAGAGTAATGTACAAAATGAAGGCTTGATAGCACTTACAATGCAATTTTCCATTATGATTGTAACTATGATAGAATTTATATTTTCAAGGGACATTACTCCTGTTAAAGTAATTGATCAGCACTGGTTTTGGAACTTGTCCAAAGCATTTCTAATATTGACCTTTTGACAATGTTTGATAAAAATATAATTTTGTTTTAAAGACCATACATACAGACACTTAAACTTTCCAAGGGGCATTACTCCTATAATAAGAATAAAAATGCATTCCAATATCCTCCCCTGATGCACATACCTTATCGGTCAAATGGCAATTACTCAAAATTTGTTTTGGTTCTTTTAAACATTTACATATATATATATCTCCTACAAGAAATGTAGGCATGATAGAGACTGCTTACACTTTGATTTATCAGATATAATTTATATTTCCAAAGGGCATAAATAACTCCTGTAAAAATAATTAATTTGTGCAGATTGAGCTCATCAAAGACCTATCATATAACCGTTAATATGATAAATAGTTTATATATTTCATAATAATCTGACATGAAATGTAGGGGTAAGAGTGCTTTCAAAAGTGCATAACTTCTTTAAAATAGTTCATTAGCACAGAACACTACTTTTTAACTCATCCCAAACAAGTTGGTTTGGTGATATAAGTATTTGATATACATTGAATAAAAATCTGGCAAGAATTGAATGCATGAAAGCACTTACAAGAAGGGACAGACGGAGGCAGGCATGGAAAGACTCCCTATATTTCTATACCCCTGACCAAGTTCAGGCAATGAACCAGCAATTTGTATTCAGAAACAAAATCAAGAACCATTCAGTGGAGAATAACCTGGCATGAAATACAGGAACACACCTAGGGACAGTAGAAGAAGGCCTGAAGGGGTGGCCATATATCATACTACAGAGCAGAGTATCAATAGAAGTATACAGCAATTCTATCCTTTTACCATGCTTTGTAAGAGATTGAAACCTTCTGCAAGATAAAACAGAAGCTGCACGATCACTAAATCTAAACTATTTAGTTTATCCATGTTATCTATTTATTTATTTTTTCAATTTTGCAGAGCTGAATTTTGAAACACTTAAGTATAATGAGGTCTACTCCTTGCAGGAATAAAGAGAAGAAAAAGAAAGTTCAATATGCCTGTTAGTTGTAGGTTACACCCAGTATAAGTGGGGGGGGGGGGGGTCAATTTAAATTTCAAAACTATCTCAGAGACTGTCTTTGACTTTGTATCAACATAATGGGTTTTTTTGGTAGTTCTGGAAGATAAGTGTTTAACAACTACCATATGTTATCTGTGTTAGGACACAGTATATTTACTGTGTTATTTGTGCACATATATTACAATTTCAGTCAATGAACTGGATGAATCATAAGACATAACTCATACTTTCACTTTCTGTTTGAGATATCATAATGACACTCAGTTTCCGGTTGCTGTATATTACACTATCATTCTGAAGCACTGTAAAATGGATGATGTTTGTTGCAGTCATAAACTTACCTCTTACTGTTTCAGTTTTTGAAAAACTACAGGATCAATGCTGCTGGAAACCTAGAGTTTTGTTTATGGTAGTCTCCCCTTGAAATGCTACATTTTATGATGTATTGTCTCCCTTCGAATGCAAAAAATTATTGTTAAAAATGATCAAAATGTTATTGGAGTCTTTGAAGTTGAACACAAGGATTTTTATAGCCTAACTGTAAAAATCCTTATTGAAAATAATTATCATAGTATTACTTATTACTTAGATAAAACTCAGTTTCTGTCTCAAGTAAATGGGTTTGTGTCAGTGACTTCAATTCAACTCATGTTGGAGATACCCTAACCAGAGACATATATACACTCTCTGCCCTAACTAAGAGATGTAAATTTAACACTCCCAAATTAAAACTTAGTCAATTAGCAGAGCAAGAATGTCTCTGAGAGTAGTAAACACTGTCATTCGTATCTTTTTTTCCCTTTCATATTAGGTAGTTCGTTACTGTTGTTTTCAAGGTTATATTAAAGTGCAAAGTAAATTTTAAGATTTTTTATAAATTTCGTGCATCCGAACTGAGACTACTATGTTGTACTAGTCACAGATCCGATGCGCTTTTCTTGATTTACTTTTATCAGGAGCGCTCAAACCAGAGGCATGATAAAATATTGTATTGTATGTCTCTGCTCAACTCTAAACATTTGAAATCCAGATCATGGTAAAAATCACAAGGACTCGTTTAGCAGATTAATTTTTTTTAATTTTTATTTCGTATTTCCTGTCTATTTGTATTACATTATTAACGTATTTAACGTTAGCATCAATATTTCTATGGTATTTATTTTAGCAATGTGCAGTTTACTATCCAGGCATATCCGAATACTGAAATATTGTATTATAATTATGTCTCTGGTTCAATCGTGCATCATTAAAACTGGGACTTAACATGATATTGGTCCCAGATGGAAATGAACTTATATATATCATGGCCGACTTATACGTTCACAGAAAGGATTGTGTAATTCAATCAAGGATCAAATCCTTGAGTTAATTCTTAGAAAAAGGTTAGTGTGAATCGGCCAACTTCGAACAGTAAGGCTGCGCAAAAAAAAAATAAACAGGGCGATTCTACACCAAGCAGTCAGTTTTGGCACTCGCAGAGTTCAATATATATAGAGGACTATACTGATATTTCAATATCGTATGGATACGAGCAAGAACACATCAAATAGGTAAAAACAGGTTAAATATTAAAGAATATCTATTTTTCTTTAGATGAAATAGAGAAAGAGGGTCCATTCCTCACTGAGCGCCTTTGTGTCTATTGAAATGAAATTGTAGATATATAAAATATCTGAGATCCCTAAAAACTTTATATTTCTGTGGTTACTGACTGCTCTAAAAGTGAAATAACATCAGAATAAATATACACACTTCCTTCAGAAACGATCATATAAACTAAATTGGATTGCAATGGGTGTTAACTGAAGTAAGACGCGTGGTTTATTCTACACTGTCTTAGTCCTGAAGACAATTCTTTGGCGTGAATCTTTATTCGTCTGCAAGAATATAACAATGTATCACATTTAGAGTTTACATCTAACCTTAAAGTCACCAAAAATGTCTTGGAATTTATCTTAATATGATAACTCATTTAAAATCAAAATATTTTGAGTTCAGCCAATTCGATTTTAACAAAATTTCAAGGGTCCACAGTATTAGATTTGAAATATGTGTGTCACGGCAGTCTGCATTTGACACATTGCACATTCAGACAACGTTTTTAAAAAGCCATTGAAAACAATTACAATTAATGTTTACTTATAGAGTTGATATCGAATTAAGTACACATTGGGGAATGTCGACTTCTCTATACCTAATCTGCAATTTGATATGTTCACTCTTTATTTCGGCGAGATATGGAAACCAAACAATATTGTAACCCTGCACGTTAGGAAAGGATCGAAGCGTTGATATACATATTGAGGGGAACCATACTGAAAGTAAGTATGAAAGTACATGATATACAATTGCAGACGCTGCACGTGTTCTTGGTCTTTAGTTTGCCAATGGGAGATTTTCGATATTCACTATTAACATATATGTTGAGTAAATATTGAAATATAATCCTTGGGGTCAAAAGACAGTCACCAAGCATGGCTAGTAGACTAGAATGTAGCAGGAGTCCAATGTTGATTTTCTCATTATATTTGATGTATAATTATTATATGAGACAATTAAAATAAATAGAGATAGAATATTATATAGTGCATTTACTGCAGATCAAGAACTATCTCAAGAAAACTAAAAATGCTGGTTTTCTACCCTAAATAAAATATTTAAAGTACTTAAACTTGATGCAAAAGATTTGACAGATAATGGTGTTTTTAAAAATAGTCTTATAAGATATTATAATCAGCAATCTGACTCACAACTACACAAAATCAATCTGGGGCTAGCGCTGTGGACAGCAAAACTGATGCTTTTCAGTATTTTTTTGTTTCAAATTTTGTTCCCTTCTATTTTGGAACCAATCTTACCAAAAATATAAAAAAAAATTACACAACTACGTATCAGTGCTCATTGTTTAAATATAGAGCGGGGTAGATATAATAAACCCAAAATTCCAAGAGCAGAACGTTTTTGCGAATTCTGCGCTGAAGTAGAGACAGAAGAACATTTTTTTTATATCTAATCATAAATGTAAAGATATAAGGCAATCTATTTTTTCCAATCTTATGCTTTAGATTTGAAAGATTCACATAATAATTATTTTTTAGTTTCTAAACTTTTAAATCCACAAAATATTATTGAATGTAATTATTTATACATATTTATAAGGGATGCATTAGAAACAAGAAACAATTCTTTTAAAAATTATGTGTACAGTTGTATTATTATATACTACATGTAAAACTTTGAAATGTTGTTTTGTATATTATCATATGATTTGTAATGGAGAACACTTATGTAATATTAGTTATCTTTGATAAAGAATCTGAATCTGAATCTGAGTAAAATGATAACCGAAAAGTGGACAATCTGTTTGAATTGTATAGAGAAAGGTATATATTGTTGCAAATATAGGGATGATCTTTTGTAGGCGGTTTTAGGTTAAGGGTTAGTTCTGTTTTTTATTTTAATTATTATCATCTTAGGTAGATCGGAGTGGGGGTGACTTGTCTTTTTTCAGTTCTACGGATTAAAGAAATTTAAGAATTTGATGAGAAACGAATGACATGGGTGAACAATTGTTAGTGGTTTTATCATAACATTTAAGAGGACAATATAATCTTTAAATCTAAAAACAGACAAATAATTTATATAGATTCGAGGCTCCGAGGAATTGTAAAATTAATGATTACACGGGAAAGTCTTGAATTGTTTTTCTCACAACAATGTTTCAATACTGGCATTTTCAGGAGTACTTCATATATCTTTTTTTATCATTTTTGAACAACTAGGTTCTTTTTTTCCTATTTTGGTTTTAACCCAGCGTTTAGTTTTCAAACTATTAGTCATGTTAAGTTCCATATAATATCAAAATTCTCACAAGTTTGGTATCATCCCATGGTCATTGCGGCTACTGTCTGGAATTTTTTATTCCAAATATTTGAAAAACACATTCATCAAGTATATTTCTAACCTTACTTAGTACATTAATGACAGTAGATAGGGATTTTAATAGTGTGTATGCGATAGAAGATAACTGAGTCTCGTAAGCAGATACTAATTTATACCAATAATGATATTAACGGTACCAATTTTACTCCTTTAAATGCGTATTTCGACAATACATTTCTCTTCAGTGATGATTGATGCTAAACTAGTTGAGAATCTAGAACTTGATAAAAAAATGAAAGGCTATAAACCAAAAAGGACAAAGGTTATAGCCAAAGCCGGGCAATTAGCATACCATATATGTCTTTAATTTAATGTCCAAAGGGTATCTACCAAACTCCCCGTATACCATATACTAGTAGTTCAAGTTAATAGTATGACACTTGGAATCAATTTGAAATTGCAACTCACATAACTTCATATCAATTTTCGTGCTGTCCTTGCACACAAAGTTGTTTCTTACAATTTGTGATTTTGTAACAAAAACTTTTTCCCGTTTTGTTTTGACAACAGCAATCAATTTGGAATAGCATGTCATACCTATATATAATTATTCGTTTAAATCCTAGAAACAGAGGCGGAGGATACCAATGAATCATTCAAAACTGAAAGAAAAAGTCGAAGAGAAACTGACAAAAAGATGTTTCCCGAAATTTGCGATTTTGTTTAATCAAAAACAGTTTAAACAAATCATGTTTTTAGTTACTTCAAATTTGTCACCGATAATCAATTTTGCCGAATGTCTATTAATCAATTTTGGTTGAAATCCTAGCACAAATAGATGTTTCTAAAAAATAAGATTTTTTTATAGCGAAAAACAAGTTTTAATACCAATTATTTTACAATTTTCTTCCCAAAACATTTTTGCTATACATATTTGACAACGAGAATCTACTTGGTAAGCACATATTATAATTATGTATCAATGTTTGTTAAAAATTCTAGCACAAATGATGTTTCTGTAAATTGCTTTAAAAAACACTTTTTCCATAATTTTTTGACCCATTTTCACAAAAATCGAAAGAGATTCTTTTATATATTTAAAGACTGTGCATACAATATATGAGAATCGGTTGGAGAGCAATATTGACTTATGTGCGACATAAAACTGCCGACGGACAGACATACACAGTGATTACTATATGGCACCGACTTTGCGGGGGCCCTGGTGAATTGCACCACGATACTTGACTCATACTCAGACTCAGAAAATATCGTCAAGTACTATGCTTTTGTCATACCCATGTAATAAATGTATTTTATTTGTAGACAATGACATCTTGTGAACCCTGTCACAGGAAAGGCCTTGACGTTCCTGCAGTAAAATGGTGTACTGAGTGTGATGAAGCACTGTGTACCTCCTGCTATGATTCTCATAGGTCAATGAAAGCTTTGTTGTCACATCGTATTGTTGACATCGATTTAGCAAAGACGACTCCTGTCCCAGGTAAGAGCCATTTATACTTCTCATAACAAACTATTTCCTGTCATACAATAAAGAAAAGTGTAAGCGCAATAGACAACGGTCGCACCCAGTTTATTCATATTGCTATGCACGTCTCACACATGTTCAAAAGGTCCTCTACAATATACAAACAAACATATAATTTGTGTTTTCTTCGCTTCAGCTTATGGTGTCATAGGTGTGAGCTTTTAATGGTTTTTGTTTTCGATATTTGTATTGATTTTTTCAATTGTCGTTGTCTTATCCTATCCTGGATTTCAGTAATGATTCTGAATGGCCCTTTCCATGCATCTGGCTTAAAAATGTTACCATTGCCACCCTATAGATGTTACATATAATTATATGTACTAAAAGTATAAAGAATCTTTTACCGTACTAAAGACATTTTTCACAGTTCTGTTTTATTATCTTCTTTGGGCTGAGGGGGTATTTGTTTGAATTTTGTTTTTACATTTTTCTAAAAAGTCCTACGTGTAAAAAAGATGAAATTTTCAAACCGAGATGTAGATAAGAGCAAAGAACTAAAAATTATTTCACACGAGCAAAGTATTACAAAAAATGTCAATTGCAAACAAAAGTATACGATTGTATATGAATTTAAAAAGTATTTAAACTTAATTTTGAATACTGGCAGAGCTCCAATTAACATAAAACCAAATCCTCTTAAATTCCATTGTATTGAACTTCAAAAAATTAAAATGTCGCATTAACTTAAAGTCCAGTCCTTAAAAATTTACATACAATATACAACAAAACAATATTGATAGAAATATTTCACAAGGTAGACGGGTATAGACTCGGTTCCAATATAAAAATGGCTTGATACAGTAAGTTTAGCGAGTTACTTTTTTTATTATTCTTTCCTTAAACTGTTAGCATAAATAAGAACTAAAAACAGGTTTTTTATGACAGTAAATATTTGAAATATGCTGAGTTCAATTATAATTATTTGAAGTACGATTTTTTCATCATGACTTTATTTCTTTACGCTTATGGTAAGTTTGTCGTGTCATATACAAATGTGTACATCTTATTTTTTATTGCATTCTTTTTCAGCTTTGATGAAATCATCAAGCCAGTTCTGCAAAAAACATACCAATCAGAGACTTGAATATCACTGCTTGTTCCACGACGCTATATGTTGTCAAAACTGTATGACCCATAATCACCGTGCATGTGCAAACATTATTCCAATAGATATTGCTGCTAAGGGTGCCAAAGAATCAAGAAGTATCAGCGATCTTCTGTCACAGCTAGAAAATATACACAAGTCGCTAGATGGAATACGGCAGAAGAAGCTGCAAAATATAAAACAAGTAGAAGACCAGGATATAGCTATTCGGAATACGGTATCTAGACTTAGACAAAAGGTAACAGAACGCATGAACGTAATTGAAAAAGAATTGTATGACAAACTGACAAACCTAAAACAATCCGGAAAATCCAAGCTAGAAAGAGAATCAAGAAAACTTCAACAAACCGAAGACTTAGTGAAGTCTCATAAAGAACAAATAGAATTTGAAAAACAGCATGGTTCAGACAGACACACCTTTCTAGCTGCCCATATTATAAAAGAACACATTACAGGTATTGAAGAAAGAATTCTACATATGAAATCTCGAACTGGCACGATATCATTAGTATTTCAAGAAAACGGAGACATCTTAGATAGTCTTGGTTCATTTGGGTCTATATCATTATCATCAGATACCAAAACATCGTTCAACATGGATGAAAAACATATCAAAGAAGTAGAACAGAGGGAGTCTTTCATACAAGGATTTGATTTTAGTTATAAATTTGATGTAAACGTAAAGCAAGATGTTATGATAACTGGTATAGCAGCTACAGACGACAATCGTTTGCTGTTGTGTGGTGGCGGTAAATGCAATATAATCATCTGCACTCTAGAGGGAAAATACTTGCAAGATTGTAAACTGACTGGTGAACCTTGGGACGTAGCAATCACCCGCGAAAGAGAAGGAAAAGCTGTTGCAACTTTGCCAATCTTGTATGCAATTCAGTTTATCAACACCAACAGTATGGTAGCAGGTAAAATGGTCAAATTCAATTGGCGAGTTTATGGAATCGCAGCAATTGGCAAGAAAATTATTGTTGGTGGGAAGAACAGCTTGCAAATATTGGATACCGACGGTATTAAATTAAGTGAAATAACTGTACCTAGCATGAGTGTATTTTATATACATCCCAGAGAAAATGGGGATTTTTATTATTCGGATTGTACTTATGTTTATTGCATGAAACCGGATGGGCGCCATGTGTTTTGTCAAGATGTATCAAACTTAGCTAGTCCTAGAAATATTGTTACAGACACTCGTGGCAACATTTATGTCGCTGGCCATCGATCCAATAATATTCATCGTTTATCTTCAGACGGCATCAGTTTGGATGTACCTTTGTCAAAAGAGGATGCTATAAATGGACCGTTTGCTATATGTTTCTCAGTAGATCAGAGTAAACTATGTGTATCAAACAGCAATGGAAAGACAATCACGGTTTATGACACGATGTATGCACCTCAATCGAGGGAAAAGGAAATCCAAAACCTTCTTAAATATCTATGAGATGGAATTTATGTTTGTGTTTCGTAACAAAAAAAAGCACAATAATAGAGATATATTAATAGTCTCTAAAGTATTACCTGTAAATAATAGGAGCTCTGTTTCATTGATTTCGATTTCTTGTATCTCCTACCATATAGTCTTTTCAGCGGTTTGGGAAATTGGTATTCAGAAAGTGGGATGTAAAAGAGATTGAAAGAATCATTTGCAACCAGTGATTATAGATATATCAAAATAAAGTACATTTCTATTTCTTATTGTCTTTTTATTTCTAATTTTAGGTTGAAGATTTCAGGGGGGGGATAGCCATCCACTTTCTTGAGAGGCAAGTGGCGGCTGATGGTACCAAGATGGGTTTAAAAACAATAAGTTGTGAAACTAGAGGCTCTAAAGAGCCTGTGTCGCTCACCTTGGTCTATGTGAATATTAAACAAAGGACGCAGATGGATTCATGACAAAATTGTGTTTTGGTGATGGTGATGTGTTTGTACATCTTAATTTACTGAACATTTTTCCTGCTTACAATTATCTCTATCTATAATTAACTTGGCCCAGTAGTTTCAGAGGAGAAGATTTTTGTAAAAGATTACTAAGATTTACGAAAAAATGGTTAAAAATTGACTATAAAGGGCAATAACTCCTAAAGGGGTCAACTGACAATTTCGGTCATGTTGACTTATTTGTAGATCTTACTTTGCCGACATTTATTGTTTTTTACAGTTTATCTCTATCTATAATAATATTCAAGATAATAACCAAAAACAGCAAAATCACCTTAAAATTACCAATTCAGGGGCAGCAACCCAACAACGGGTTGTCCGATTCATCTGAAAATTTCAGGGCAGATAGATCTTGACCTGATAAACAATTTTACTTCTGTCAGATTTGCTTTAAATGCTTTGGTTTTTGAGTTAAAAGCCAAAAACTGAATTTTACCCCTATGTTCTATTTTTAGCCGTGGCGGCCATCTTGGTTGGTTGACCAGGTCACGCCACACATTTTCAAAACTAGATAACCAAATGATGATTGTGGCGAAGTTTGGTTTATTTTGGCCCAGTTGTTTCAGAGGAGAAGATTTTTGTAAAAGATTACTAAGATTTACGAAAAATGGTTAAAAATTGACTATAAAGGGCAATTACTCCTAAAGGGGTCAACTGACCATTTCGGTTATATTGACTTATTTGTAAATCTTACTTTGCTGAACATTATTGCTGTTTACAGTTTATCTCTATCTATAATAATATTCAAGATAATAACCAAAAACAGCAAAATTTCCTTAAAATTACCAATTCAGGGGCAGCAACCCAACAACAGGTTGTTCGATTCATCTGAAAATTTCAGGGCAGATAGATCTTGACCTGATAAACAATTTTACTTCATGTCAGATTTGCTCTAAATGCTTTGGTTTTTGAGTTATAAGCCAAAAACTGCATTTTACCCCTATGTTTTATTTTTAGCTGTGGCGGCCATCTTGGTTGGTTGGCCGGGTCACGCCACACATTTTTTAAACTAGATACCCCAATGATGATTGTGGCCAAGTTTGGTTTAATTTGGCCCAGTTGTTTCAGAGGAGAAGATTTTTGTAAAAGATTACTAAGATTTACGAAAAATGGTTAAAAATTGACTATAAAAGGCAATTACTCCTAAAGGGGTCAACTGACCATTTCGGTTATATTGACTAATTAGTAAATCTTACTTTGCTGAACATTACTGCTGTTTACAGTTTATCTCTATCTATAATAATATTCAAGATAATAACCAAAAACAGCAAAATTTCCTTAAAATTACCAATTCAGGGGCAGCAACCCAATAACGGGTTGTCCGATTCATCTGAAAATTTCAGGGCAGATAGATCTTGACCTGATGAACAATTTTACCCCATGTCAGATTTGCTCTTAATGCTTTGGTTTTTGAGTTATAAGCTAAAAACTGCATTTTACCCCTATGTTCTATTTTTAGCCGTGGCGGCCATCTTGGTTGGTTGACCGGGTCACGCCACACATTTTTAAAACTAAATACCCCAATGATGATTGTGGCCAAGTTTGGTTAAATTTGGCCCAGTAGTTTCAGAGGAGAAGATTTTTGTAAAAGTTTACGGACGACGGACGACGGACGCAGGACGACGGACGACGGACGCAAAGTGATGAGAAAAGCTCACTTGACCTTTCAGGTCAGGTGAGCTAAAAAAGCAGATCACGACTTGTTTTACATTTGTCATTTCGGGGCCTTTTATATCTTACTATGCGGCATGAGTTTTGCTCATTGTTGAAGGTAGTACTGTGACCTATAATTGTCATTTGGTCTCTGGTGGAGAGTTTGTCTCATTGGCAATCATACTACATCTTCTTATTTTTATACACCATTAACAAAAAGAAAACGACGGAAAGACAAACAGCAGTTCACATACGAAATAGTAACATTATAACCGAAATCAAAGATTGGAAAACACCTGGTGTCCAGCAAATATGCGCTTTTCAAAACAACACAACCACCAACTGTTTTTGTATCTAGCAAATATATGCTGCTGTCTAGAACAACATGAACCCCGCCCACTTAAAACAGAAAATGTATGCTTTTCAGAACAACACGAATACCAACTCACTTTGTATCTAGCAAATGTATGCCTGTTTAGAACAACACGAACTCCATTTTACTTGAAATCAAGAAAATATTACGCATTTCAATACAATAAGAATACCAAATCGCTTGGTATCCATCAAATGTATGCTATTCAGAATCTAGCAAAAAACATGCTGTTCAAAATTCCACTTTTCTGAACATACTAAGTATGTACAATGATATCAGCATGTCTTGCTTTTCAGTAATCAACACTTATGGTCCTACATCCCGTCGAAACTTGTATTTAAGGTCGTGCATTTCTCAGATTGCTTACGTCTTTAGACTAAGGAGGACCACCGTTTGAGACGACTGTTTGATATTTTAGTTTTTAGTCTGGAGAAATGTGGTATATGCATTTGTTTTATTTGGGTTTCAACTAGTTTTTAGAAACTGAGAGAACTTTAAGATCGGTTAGTTTGTCATTTTGTCTTTTTGTTAGTTGTTTTGTGCATAGTACAAATCCGACGAGTAACGTCCTTTCCAACTGATGTTTACAGTTTTTTTTTTAAGTATTAGTAGTATCTGTCTAAAACCAGCAGCCTGGAATGCAGCAGTCGTCGTTGTATGATGGACTTTGCTCATTGAATATACCCTAGACGCTATAAATCATGACCACGACAGACACCAAATCATTGTTGGAACAATGACCACTCGATCAACACAAAGGGAGGAATCCTTGTCTGTGGTCTTTCTAAAAAGTTTGAACACATTTGGGCCTCCAGTTTATCATAGCAGACATATGCAGAACACATTTGGGCCTCCAGTTTATCATCGCAGACATATGCAGATTTACTAACAGGAATACAGTATCAATATTTGGTGTTATGTTGGCATTCTTTTTTTGTACGAAGTTAACAATTTGTTTCAAATAATCGACTAACCATACATCCTTCCTTCCATTTAAGAATATAAGTGGCCCAGGAGATTCAAGGGAGATGATGAACATGTGTAAGATAAATGGACGAGGGACGCCAAATTATGATTAGAGTCAAAACCGACCCTTTGTGCGGAACTTCTTATACGTATAGTGCACAAATAATAAAATTATTTATTTAAGAATAAAAAAAAGTGTTTCGTAGTTATAATAGTGTGAATTAAGTGTTTCGTAGTTAAAATATTGTGAATTAAGTGTTTCTTTAGAACAGAACAAACTATATATGAAAAAGGATATAACAAGATCGCAGAACAATGCACGCGGATTTTATGATATACTGTGACGAAAAGTTAAGTAAAGTGTTAAACTAAAGTGCGTATCCGTGTGTTGGTGTTTGTGCTGTGTTGTTGGGTGTATAAGTTTCGGGTCGTACCTTTCACTCGTACACGGACGACAGATGCCAATGATACACTTTTACAGGATTACCCTAATTCAACTGGTAGCGTGATATAGGGAAGCCTGGTCACATAAATAAAATAAATAGATCCTGGTAGTCTGAACGAAGTCTTGTAAGTGAACATAAATACAAAGTCGATTAAAAGTTCAATACTGTATTATTCAAAATCCAAAGTAACAGTGATAAAATTTACAACATCTAAACTGCAGGCTCAACAATACGGTGGCATACTCCGAAATCTCCTACGTACACCTCTCTCGTATACACAAAATCGTAACTCCCTCTTTACAGCTATTTCTCTCTTTTATACCACTTTATTTGCCCTCAGTAGCCCGATTACAAATATGGTTAAATGACTCCTTACAAAGAAATAATCAACCGGAGCTGGGACAACAGGAGCCCGGAGCCCGGAGCAGAGGTCAACCGGAGCCAGGAGCTGAGGTCAACCGGACTGCACCTGTATAAACAGAGCAACGGGGCACCAGATTAACATGATTAATTTGACATTTAACCTCTCATTGAAGGCGATAAAAATAGATTGTAATGAATTACTTTATAACGGTAAATGAGAATAAGTAATCTTATACAATGATAATAAAACCCACTGATGTAACATATAAAAACGTTACAATACGAAGTATATCAACAGTTTAATAGAATTCAAGTAAAAATTAAATTTCTCTTAATCTATGAATATGTTTATAGCTCAAACCGTTTGCTCCCCTTTTAAAAGTATACATCACTGGTCTGCATAACCGTACGAATGCATATTTTGACTTACAACATGTGGAAATACCGCAACTTTATGTTATTTATTTGATAGTGTGGGTGTCAATATGTAATTGAGTGAAAAACTAATGCTATCATATTAATAATTTAAAAAAGAAAACACAGAAGCGTAATCCCTTGTCGTCAATCTGACGCACGATACAATATCTATCAATATACATTGCCAATCTAGGGGAAAAAACTAGTAGATGAAATAAACTGTTCAGGAAGACCAATGCAATGACATATGCAGAACAAAACGTCAATGGTGGTACATTGAACTTTTATTCAATAAATGACGATTTAAAGTAAACAATATATCCACCACAAACTAACATGGAGCTACAATTCAGTCATGAATTTATAATTTCCAGGAACATAACATTGACATATCACGAAACTTCATACACGGAAAAGAAGTTATGTATATTAATCCATGACGCAAAATCATCATAAAGATAACTAAAGATAGAATTTGTGAAATCGGTAGATGTAAACATATTTTAAATCCTTTTCAAAGTGTGCCTTTGATTTACTAGTAATTTTCATTTGAATTACAATCCAGTAAAATGAATTTCGGTATGTCCATTCATCAAATATACAGATAAGTTGTAGCAACATCGAACCTCGCGCTATCTAGAGAACTTTTTGGACCGTCATCTTCACCATCTTCTGATACTGTTGAATATTTCTTTCCAGAAAGCTGAACAATTCTATGGGAGAATTTAAACTTGTACTTCATGTCTTTTGCATATAGTTTATGTTTGGCCTCGCAAAGTTTCAGTGCGTTTTTGACAACAGGATGCTGGTTCATATCCTGATTATTTAATGCTAAATGGAATGACAACGGTGAAGATACAGGCAGTTCAAACATTGTAAATCCTGATGGGTTTAAAACACATCCTATTACAGTTGATTCTTCAAACGAGTCTATGAGAGTGAATAATCCAGAAAAAGATTTCAGTCTAGGCTTTTGTTTACTACTGATGAAGCGCACTACCATAGGAAACTTTTGATTTTCAATAAGATATTTACTGTTGACAGACATTCTGTTATTGTTCGTCAATACCTCGGAAAATTCCCCAGGATGATGGAAGGGAATTAAAATCTGAACATCCTTTTCGTCCTTACATTTTAGATAACTATGTTGAACAATATCCTTTCTTGACCTGGTAGTTCCAGTACAAACACTGTCGACGATGAACACGCTGCCAGGAGTGTAATCTACTTTGGTATAATCGTTTGTGGCAACATTTTCACCAATGCGGAAGGCTGTAAATTTTGTCATGTTTAGGAAAGCTCGCACATTATTTTTAGCCATTGCTTCAATACTCCTGAAGCATGTATTATCTTTGCATGTTCTTGACTGCAATCTTAGAAATAAACCTGAAAAATTCTTGAATTTGAAGATATGTGGAAAGAAATATATCATCAAAGCATATCTTGGTTTCATTTAAACAGTTGAACAAGAAAACACTTATATCAAGAGAGGGATGGAAAATTAAATTACTTTTCAAATCAAATGTTAAATATTGTATTATTTGGACTTCCTATCTTTTATTTTTTACATAACAAGTATAATGTCTATTCAGATTGTAATATAATTTATTTTAATACATTTATTGTATATCAATGTTTTTCTACAATACCGGAAGAAAATATGATACAATATATTTTATAAAGAAACACCATACCTTCATAATCAGCAGGTATAACAATAGTTTCATTACTCTCAATGTATTTGTTTGACACTGCATCAATACCGATATTTTTGGCCAGCAGTTTCCGAATGGTTCTTTTGTCATAAAAAACCAGTGGGTTGCCAAAGTTTATAGGCAGTGGAGAGTCAGATGTAATCCTCACAGAATCCTGGTTACATTTCACAATCTGAGGTAGACTGAACTGTTTTAATATCTCTTCTGTTGTATACTCCTGGTTGCTCCATTGTGCTTTCTTAGGCTCCTCACGAATACTTTCTTGTCTAGCCACAGCTTGGCGTAAGCGAGTCTTCTTCCTTACAGATCCCGACATTTTAGAAGAAGTTCGTCATAACATTATATTTATGTATTGTCATAGAAAACATGCGATCACTTTCTTTTTTAAACAAAATGTTTCCGGACAGTGGACAAATCTCTTCACATATGTTAGTGAAGTGTAAATTATTTGTTTTCCGTGTATTGAAACGCACTGATTCAGTCTTGTGTGTACTATCCCATTGTGGCAGTTATTTTGGTTCAGTAATTATTTTTAAATCCCATTCATTAATACACAAACGAACAAGAACTTGTCCATCAGATTTTTTATTGACATAACACTTCATAGATAAACTGGTTTCTCACCCTTACTTTTGAAACTCTAAAATTGATTCAAAATCGCCCAGAATTTATACTACCTTTAATTAGGACATTTGACGAATCTGAATTTTATCATTCATAAATCATCAGACTTCATTAAAATTTGTAAAAAAAAGAAAAGTTCATTTTTGATTGTACTTGATCATTGAACCTGATAATCCCAGTTATATTACTCAAATGTACTAATTACAATCTTGTAGGAAATTTGATTTATAAGGCACTTCAAACGTCCTTCATGCGTTAAAATATTTATACTTGGTAAATATTGGACAACATGAGTTTGAAAGACTTTCTCCAGTTTGACCTTTTTGTAAACTTTTGTAAAAAATAATACGGTCCACAAAAATGCCAGGTTTACCACCCTTTGCTTTGCGAATACTTATTATAGTATTTAGGTTAGGATATGACGAAGATGTGCAGGAAAAGTCATATAGGAGTGGTATATAAAATATATATAATTTGTATACAAGTTACTTTTTGTGCAACTTATCCTTTTTTTGACAATCACCCTACAGAAGGTGATATAAATTTACCTTCAATAATTATAACCAGCTGATGTTTTACTAAAAAATATTTATCAGTATACTACAACCTATATAGATATAAGAAGATGTGGTATGAGTGCCAATGAGACAACTCTCCATCCAAGTCAAAATTTATAAAAGTAAACCATTATAGGTCACAGTACGGTCTTCAACACGGAGCCTTGGCTCACACCGAACCTAGCATAGTTTTTAGGCACTGCCCTCTCTGCCCTAAGCTACAAATGAGGACACCAGATTGAGTTTGATTCTGTTCAAATTTTTTGCTATTAGGAGATTCTAAGACCCCAAATATCCAACAGTGTCTTATATAAACTTTATATCAGTGTTGTATATAAAAGACTGTATAATAATGTGACCATCGCTCAAATAGTACCCACGGGGACTTGAAGTCTACCACCAGCGCACAGTTACATTTTCTGTTAGTTTGTTTGCTGAACTTTTTCTCTAGATATTCTACACCTGTTTTTAAAAGTAACAGTACGTCGACTGGCTTCAAAGATTTTTTCTGCATTTTGTTGAGCTTTGTATTATCTTTATCAATATTGTATAAAGAAATGCATTCTGGTCTTGGAACTATCTTTTTCAAATGAATGACCCAACTTACAGGTCATTGCGGGTTGCAAAATATCCGTATTTTCCATATATGTGACATTTGAATACAATTTACGGTGATAAATAGCCTAATTCGACATAAACCGTTTCGTATGATGGAATTTAAACCATATCACATCAACATCTAGCCATTATAGTCATACATTAAGAAATTCAAGCCGCATACGAATCCTTTCTTGTTGTTTCAAGTCATTAAACATGTAAAGAAACATCTCAGTCAGGTGTTACAATTTGTACAGTAGTGACGTTTTCTGTCCGATTGACAGGGCTGTCAGAGCTAGCTTAGACACCTATGTTGACGTGTATGACAATTTAATTATAAACAAACCTTTTTTTTTATCTGCAACACAAAATTGTTAGGTTTAAAGAAATATTTCAATGATATATACAGTCTTAACACACAAATCGCACAGGTCGGTTTCTTCAAGTAGACCTTAAAGAAAAACGTGCATTCTTATAGTTTATTACTAAGAAACATGTGAAGTTTAAAATTGAGAATGGAAATGTGGAATGTGTCAAAGAGACAACAACCCGACCACAGAACAGACAACAGCAAAATTTGTATACAACTTTTCATTTATGCAGCTTTATGTAAACAGCTGCAGGATATCATACCTAAGAAGTTATTCAATAGAATATATTTTGTATTCTTTAAGAGATAGGTAAAAATGTTGATATTATCTTAATTCTAATTCGTTTTTATTGAAATTTACTCATCCGTCATATTTAAAAACATTTTTCTTTAGAAAACATTTAAATATGGCGACATTAAAGATGTGTAGGTTTATGAGTGTGTATATATCTACTGTGTGACCGGAATTATAACTAAGTAAACACATTATCAATAAATTCATTGAAAAAATGGAAGAAGATGATCATTACGGTGCCGAAAGAGTGATAAAAACCAGAAAATTCAAAGGAGGCAAGCGTAGGTTACAAACATCCAATAAAACGTTAGACTTCAAATGGAGTACACATTCTTATACTTTGAATCATATAACAAATAACTTTAGACTTCCTTGTGCTGTCAGGTGTAGTGTTGAGTCCTGTAGTCTAGATTGGAATCTTTTACACTTTGACCTATCTCAGCCTTTGCTGCTTCACAGCCACAGATCAGCAAAGAAGGTGAAAGCTGCGGTCATGAGACTAGACTCCGAGAAAGGAGAACTCCAGCAGACTGGCAGACATGTTGTCATACCACAGGACTATAGTGGTAAGTAAAACCTATAATAACAGATGTCTGTATCATTGCGGCGTTATTGTATTGTTTCCTTATCCTTTGGTTTGTGGGGCTGCGGCTGATCAGGAGATAGCGTTGTGAAATTGTCTAGAAAATGTGTATTTTTGTTTACTTAATTCTTTATTGCCTTATTCAAGTTAATGGTCATCCTCTTGGCAGCTGTATTATACTGTTTTTATTTATTGTGTGTTCAGGTTCTACGACGTCAACGGGAAGGTTCGTGCACACGTAAAACAAGTTAACCCCTCTACATAACATTTATGCCTGTAGTGTACCAAGTCAGGCCATCTGAATTATGCGTTGTTTTTTGTTGTTGGTCTTTGTTTGTACGTTTATTTTGGAGGAGTCATGGTGGTTGACTGATGTGGCCTGTTGTATTATTGGATTCCTGTTGTCTTATTTTATGTATTGTGAATACACCAACTGGAATTTTTTATAGCTTTTCCCAGTCGTGACGGTTTCTATAGAAGGTCCTGTGCGTATACTTAATGTCCTCATAGTTAGGAAACCTGACTTGCACAGTTTTCCAAAATTCACATGAGTGAAACACATATGGTGAAAAGATGCAGACAATCTCACCTCGTACGAAGAAAAAGGACGAAAAGACGAACAGAGAATCATAAATCAAAATACAGGTGACCAGACAACTGGCGTAGGAGCGGGGGACAAGGGATGCAATTTGGTTAATAAATATTATTGAAAATATAAAATGAAAATGAATGTTAAAACTGACTCACTTTTAGACTATTAGACTATAAACAAGTTTTTTGACTTACAGTAGTACCCCCCCCCCCCCCCCCCCCTTTTCAGTCTACCCCTACTCTATTGCCACCCCTTTCAGTCAACACATACACTATTGCGGACACAAAGAAAATTCTATAAAACACTGTATTGTATTCAACTAAAAGAGGAACCAAAAATACAATGTATAATGTTTAGTGCTTGGACCCATGTCATATCTTATTTCCTATGTTATCATTTATTCTATATGTCTATATCCATCTCACAATTGATGCTCATTTTTTTCCATTTAGGTTGGTTTACTTTATTGAATAATCCTACAGAAAAGTACTTACCTGGTACCACACTAGAGTCAGTAGCAGAAAAGGATACAGACCAAGTTTTGGTAGCAAACAGTATCAGTTGTTTGTGTTTAACAGACAGCGAACAAGGAGAAAAACAGACAGAAAGAAAACAAATCTCTTCTGGTGAAATTCTGCAAATAAAACGAACTGATGTTGCTGGATCTTTAACGAGAAGATCCCCGCCTTCCAAATATTTGGTTTGCACAGACGAAAAAGACAAAGAAATGTATTTACCAATTTCACAAAATGGAAAATTTTACAAAGTTAACAAATCGGTAACGAATGATGGATTATTTCAAATTAAAGACGTCTTAGACGATCGATCTCATTTACCAGTGAACATTCGGCATGTGATAGGAGAAGTCCCGCTCTTTTCCTCTGAATATTCCAGTTACCTACAATGTTATGACATTATTGAGGAGGAAACAGCACTTGCTTCTACAATGGATGACGATTTATTACTTCTTGAATTGCAAATCAAAACACCAATGAAATTTTACATTGCTTTAAACGAAGCTGTTATGAAGCAGAGTGAATATTATTCAGATGCATTTCAAAACTGTGAAACGGAAGGTGAGGACTATATTCGGGGTATCAAATTTTCATTCACACTCTCTCCGGAGTCGTACTCTGTGTGTAATTCTCTCCTTTCACTACACGACGATGATTCTATGACGGAATCATACTATGGCACTGACAGTGACTTGGGAGAAGAAGATGCACAATCAGAATTTACAATAACGTGGGATCCGACAAACACTGAAAACTCTGAAAAACCAGAAACAAAGCATGTGCCTAAAATTTTTAACAGCAGTATTAACAGTCCAAAGACTGAAGACAATGTACGGCAATGGAACGAAGAACCTGATACTGTGTAAACATGGTTAAATTAGATTACTGTTACTTGTATGATTAATAGATGCCGTCGGCATACTTTTGATCTCGCGCGTTCTTTTAGAACACGTGTCGTTGGGTGTCATACGCTTATACAACAAATAAAAACACATAGGAAATATAAATCAGAATAAACTATACTGAATCAACCTTTACTTTTGAGATGCTCTGCACTTAAAAAGAGCTGAACATGTATTTAAAATGCTTTTCAATTTCATTTAACACCTCATAGATTTGTTCAAAAAGCCACGAGCTGCAGCAATGTGAAAATACCTTTAAAAAAAGTGCCACATGTCCGTGAAAAAAAACCAACAAACAAATACATCCAAAATTTGAAAGAGATCTCAGGACTTTTCAGAGTCGTGTTTTGTAAAACATAGTTGCAATATTGTTTCTTGCTGTATTAGCTTCAAGCTGATTAACATCTCTCAAATAAAGGTACTAGTTTAAAATAAAACGCTCTGAATATGTGATTTTATGTTTTTTGGCAACTAGCACCGATTTGAAAACTTTCAGGAACTGATTTTTTTTTTTAAATTCCGTATGGTCTGTTATAAAAAATAGTATCTGGTATCTAACGATGTAAGACTCGAAAACATGTCGCTAGTGAGTTGAGACACAGCCAAATCGTATTGGTCATCGAGTTGAGACGTAGACAAATCGTATCGGTCATCCAAAGTCGTGATGGTGACCGTAACATTAAGTACTATCGATTTAGTTCGTTTTTCCTCATAACTTTGTTGGAGCAGTTTTTGTGTCAAAAGCACACCTCTGCTCATGAAGTATGTATAGTTTAACATTCACGAACGTAATTTATTAATTGAAACCATAACGTTTGTCATAGGTTCTATTTTGAAGTCGTCCATCCGTGTCAATATCGAGGAAAAGATCAAGATATGAAACAGACCTTCTAGTTTCCGTAGTATCCTTAATATCAAGTTCAATGGGATTTAGGAGATGCAAGCACTCACTGAAATGTAGGTTATTGAGTGACAAGACATCAATAATATATGAAAGTGAAATGAAAGAACTTTGCAATGTTTTTTTCTTTTTGTCTTTGAGTAGGTTCTGTATGAATTCTGCCTCATATATATATATAAAGGAGTATACAAACAAGTCAGTCAGTAGGTGGCACAATAAGTACTCGTCGGAATACAGACTGTCCGTTGGAATATAACACTTATTAGATTTTGTTTTAATCGGTTATCACAAAATTAATGTTTTTCAATGGTAAATTTTTTATAGTGTCAAAGGCTAAACTGCCATCGGTAATCAACAAGAAAGCCACGCATCTGAAATGCAAAGACTTTCTTAATATATGACCAGAAATGAATTCGATTGGTACAGTAGTTTTATTTTCTAAAGAAAGATGTATTTTCATATATGCCATAAGTCCAGTGTAAAAAAAAATCCTGGTGATGCAGATGTCAGCTGTATACGATTTCTACAGAAACTTTGAAATTTCTTCCAAAATTGTAGATGCAAGCATAAAAACATTACAACCGATCGCGAGACAATGTAAAGTAGTTACAGTTAACCCAGACATTTTACGAGGCCTTCATCTCTCGCAATCTAGCAGTATCATTTCAGAAGCAAAACGGGTCTAAATAGAATAGCTAAAATCGTCTAATATGAAACAAATATAGGAGCTAGCTTGTGACCATAGACAACAAATTAAAAAAGCAACTTAGATCCAGGAACCGTTGGACAATACAGAAGAAAACTAAAAAAACCCAGTCAGACGCTCGTCATGGTGCTGCCGCCATTTAAAAATATTTCGAAAGATACAATTGTCTCCAGCGTCAACAATAGTAATCTGATTTTCAGAGAACGATGGCTCTAAGACTAAATAACGGCATACGATCTCTAATCATAAGTGTCATTGAAGATAGGATTGAATCGTAGATTAATACTTTAAAATCAAAGCACGCTTTTACATGAAAAAGTCCTCTTTCTAAATGCATTAAAGGAACTATTGACAATTCTAGAAACCTAGATCATTAAATACTTGTTGAGTTCTTAGAATTAAATACAGAACTGTTTTCTCGATGGCGAAAAAGAATAACAAGCAACAGAAAAAAAGGTAAGAAAAAAAATAACTGCCGTTTATACTGATCAAGTCCTTCGACCATTTACTTCAGGCTGCAGAGTCATCAGAAATAGGCGCCAAAACAATACATGTATTAACATTTTGTGGCACTAATTTTCGACGGTAAAAGTATGCTGCATTCCAATAGTTTCTAATTTCATGATTTGGAGTTAAGTGTGGCGTCCTTTTTGCTGAACTAGTATACATTATTGTTTAGGGGCCAGCTGAAGCCCGCCTCCTGGCGGGATTATCTTGCTGAAGACCCATTGGTGGCCTTGGTCGGGTAATATTCCTCCAAGGTTTTTTATTATATATATTGATATATATATTGATATTCATTAAAATGATAATGATAACATATTAAATTAACAATAGTTCATCTATACACATACTCTCTAAATAATGTAACAGGAAAACATTAACAATTCGTCAAATGCTGACAAAAATATAACCAGCGAAGTTCTCATACTTTGGTACACATAAACTTCACAAAACAATTCAATACCTTTTAAAGACAGATTTGCTGCCTAACTATTTAAATAAATACATTTGACAAACCTTTTTTGAAAATAAAATATAAACATCTATTCTGGATAAAAGGTTCTAAGTATGAATCAAGGCAGATTCAGGCTAATTTTATTAGTTCTCAGTCAATACACAAATAATGCTTTTAAAAGGCTTTCATTCATGGTTTGAGGAAATTTTGACGTTCCATTTACACATATTACAGCAACTATACACATTTACTTCATGGTTTTTATTCCATGTAATCAAGTCTGTGAAAAGATACATTTAAATCCCACAAATCCATCGAATCTCTGAATATTCAACAAAAAGTAAATTTTATCACAATATTTGGATTTATAAGAAACCAACAGCCCAGTGTCAATAAATAAAAGAACTGTATGATTTGACAGTGAATATTTATTTAAACCTTTTTCAATCAGTCACTCCTACCACTTTTGCTACCTTTCCTCCCATTTGTCACTCCTTGGACCAATTTATTACCCAGTTATTTTGATATACATATAAGAATAACATAAAATGTCTCCAGCGTCAACAATAGTAATCTGATTTTCAGAGAAAAATCATTATGGCTCTAAGGCTAAATAACGGTATACGATCTCTAATCATAAGTGTAATTGAAGATAGGATTAATACTTTAAATCAAGGCACGCTTTACCATGAAAAAATCCTCTATCTGAATGCGAAGAAACCTAGATTATTAAATACTTGTTGAGTTCTAAGAATTAAATACAGAACTGTTTTCTCGAGGACGAGAAAGAATAACAAGCAACAGAAAAAAAGGTTAGAAAAAAAATAACTGCCATTTACACTGAACAAGCCCTTCGACCGTTTACTTCAGGCTGCAGAGTGATCAGAAAGGTAAACGGACAAAAAGTCAAAGGACAAAAAATCACATGAGAGAAAGTCACAAATTTAATAGGACAAAAAGTCACGAATAATTTTTTAAAAATTCTTTGAATATATGAGAGAAAGTATTGAAATAATTTCTTTTCTTTTTTTTTTTTTTTTTTTTTACATATATTCATTTTACAGTTAAGGAAATTGTTCATAAGCGTTGATAAATGAAGATTTATCAAATTTTAATCATGCAAAGGATATATTCCTTGTCACCATGAAGCCATTTAGGTACCAAGCCACTTTGACAAATTGTTTTCATCAAAATTATATGAGCATTATTGTTTTTTTTTCAGAATAAATTTTGTTTACAAAGTTGCTTTATATATAATAATTCAATAAAAATACAATTCATGTTTTTAAAGATAAGTGTTTTCTTATTCAATGAAAAATAATCTCAAAACTGAATTGTGACTTTTTGTCCGTAACTTTTTGTCTGTGACTTTTTGTCCTGTGACTTTCTGTCCTACATTCATCAAAAATAGGCGCCAAAAAACAATATATGTTTAACATATTGTGGCACTTATTTTCGACGATAAAAGTATGCTGCATTCCAATAGTTTCTAATTGGACTGGGGATTGCCAGTGAAACTTCAAAAGATAAACAAGTTTTAATTAAAACACCAAAAAAATTGACGTCTTTAAACTTAAACGAATTCAGTTAGATGTATTTTGGAAAATACAAGAGATTTCCAAAACAAGTTACAGACATATATGTTCCATCTTCAATAAGGGAGTATAAGTATACTTTTTGGAAATTCACATCACAAGTTCAGATATAAATAGATAAAAAAAATAAAAATAGTTATCCAATGGAATCTACACACAGTGGTACCATGTTTATTGACACCAAAGGCTTCTCCTATATTTCATACACAAACTATCACGTATGTTGTCAATACCAAAGCAAGATGACTTAGAAGGATTAAAGTATTATGTTCGATGTAACAAAAAGTAAGTATTTTGCTCCCCAAACATGGGTTAACAGCCGGGACAATCTGCTTCAACAACCACAAGCTGTTTATTACAAATATAGCTTAAACTTATTAAATGCAAAAAGTACAATAACATTTTCTGAATGAAGGCCTTAAGAATCCAAAATAACATCAAACAGTTATAAGGAAATTACAGTTAAACTTATCTTTATTTGGTTTATATCAAAATAATGAACTTGAGAAACTAACATCAACCCCATCTTACCATATTGTGTATGGAGTAAATAAGATAGAATAAGAAACCTCACTAGTCACAAAATACCAACAAGAACACAGAAAAGCAAAATCAAATAGGGAAAATTCAAAATAGACCTTTCTATAAGAGATGACTACTACGGTCAAAGGGACATAACTTTAATTATTTTGCTTTAAGCTAATTTCAAAGTTTAGCTACTACAAACCATTATTTACCTTACAAAACACATCATCTCCAAATCTCTGCATTCAGAGTTGACTTTTAAAGGTTGGTGTGATATTTCTATAATCTGCTTTATTAATAATTACAAAAACTCTACTTAAACATAGTAAACATTTGCAAAAATAAGATCCATAAATGCAAAGCTTGATGGTCTCCTGAACAGGTTGGTTTATATATTTGGACATATGTACGTCTGTGTCACAGATGACTGACATGTTTGATCATTGTTATTTGTAATAGTCATTAACCATCCCTTATTTATGAGTTATGTCAGGATGTGTAGAAAAGTAATTCCATTCAATGGATGTTAAGTGCACAGGAAATTCATCATTATTATGAGTCAAAACATTTCTGTAATAACTTATGGCTACCAAACTTCCTGTAAATGGAACTGAAGTTTGATGTAAGTGTTTTTAAAATTTTGTTTCAATTGCATGATTTGGAGTTTAGTGTAACGTCCTTTTTGGTGAAATAGTATACATTTTTGTTAAGGGCCAGCTGAAGCCAACATCCGGATGCAGGATTTTCTTGCTAAAGACCCATTGGTGGCCAAGGGCTTTTTTCTGCTCTTTGGTCAGGTTGTTGTCTCTTTGCAATTCCCTGTTTCCATTCTCTTTTCTTTTTCAAACAAAGTGGCCAATGTAATAATCATTATCATTATATTCCAAGGCTTTTTATTATATATATTGATATTCATTAAAATGACAATGATAACATATTAATTTAACAATAGTTCATCTATACACATACTTTCTATCTTACACCATACTTCTAAATAATGTAACAGGAAAACCTTAATAATTCGTCAAATGCTGACAAAAATATAACCAGCGAAATTCTCATACTTTGGTACACATAAACTTCACAAAACAGTTCAATACCTTTTAAAGACAGACTTGCTACCTAACTATTTAAATAAATACATTTGACAAACCATTTTTGAAAATAAAATATAAACATCTATTCTGGATAAAAGGTTCTTAGTATGAATCAAGGCAGATTCAGGCTAATTTTATTAGTTCTCAGTCAATACACAAATAATGCTTTTAAAAGGCTTTCATTCATGGTTTGAGGAAATTTTGACGTTCCATTTACACATATTACAGCAACTATACACATTTACTTCATGGTTTTTATTCCATGTAATCAAGTCTGTGAAAAGATACATTTAAATCCCACAAATCCATTGAATCTCTGAATATTCAACAAAAAGTAAATTTTATCACAATATTTGGATTTATAAGAAACCAACAGCCCAGTGTCAATAAATAAAAGAACTGTATGATTTGACAGTGAATATTTATTTAAACCTTTTTCAATCAGTCACTCCTACCACTTTTGCTACCTTTCCTCCCATTTGTCACTCCTTGGACCAATTTATTACCCAGTTATTTTGATATACATATAAGAATAACATAAAATGTCTCCAGCGTCAACAATAGTAATCTGATTTTCAGAGAAAAATCATTATGGCTCTAAGGCTAAATAACGGCATACGATCTCTAATCATAAGTGTCATTGAAGATAGGATTAATACTTTAAAATCAAGGCACGCTTTAACATGAAAAAGTCCTCTTTCTAAATGCAAAGAAACCTAGATTATTAAATACTTATTGAGTTCTAAGAATTAAATACAGATCGAACTGTTTTCTCGAGGATGAGAAAGAATAACAAGCAACAGAAAAAATAGGTCAGAAAAAAGATAACTGCCATTTACAAAAACAAAAATGTATACTGAACAAGCCCTTCGACCGTTTACTTCAGGTTGCAGAGTGATCAGAAAGGTAAACGGACAAAAAGTCACAGGAGAGAAAGTCACAAATTTAATAGGACAAAAAGTCACGAATAAAATTCTTTGAATATATGAGAGAAAGTTCTTGAAATAATTTCTTTTCTTTTTTTTTACATATATTCATTTTACAGTTAAGGAAATTGTTCATAAGCGTTGATAAATGAAGATTTATCAAATTCTAATCTTGCAAAGGATATATTCCTTGTCACCATGAAGCCATTTAAGTACCAAGCCACTTTGACAAATTGTTTTCATCACAATTATATGAGCATTATTGGGGTTTTTTTTCAGAATAAATTTTGTTTACAAAGTTGCTTTATATATAATAATTCAATACAAGTACAATTCATGTTTTTAAAAATAAGTGTTTTCTTATTCAAAGAAAAATAATCTCAAAACTGAATGGTGACTTTTTGTCCGTACTTTTTTGTCTGTGACTTTTTGTCCTGTGACTTTCTGTCCTACACTCATAAAAAATAGGCGCCAAAAACAATACATGTATTTAATAACATATTGTGGCACTAATTTTCAACGATAAAAGTATGCTGCATTCCAATAGTTTCTAATTGGACTGGGGATTGCCAGTGAAACTTCAAAAGATAAACAAGCTTTAATTAAAACACAAAAAAATTGACGTCTTTAAACTTAAACGAATTCAGTTAGATGTATTTTGGAAAATACAAGAGATTTCCAAAACAAGTTACAGACATATATTTTCCACCTTCAATAAGGGAGTATTAGTATACTTTTTGGAAATTCACATCACAAGTTCAGATATAAAAAGATAAAAAAAATAAAAATAGTTATCCAATGGAATCTACACACAGTGGTACCATGTTTATTGACACCAAAGGCTTCTCCTATATTTCATACACAAACTATCACGTATGTTGTCAATACCAAAGCAAGATGACTTAGAAGGATTAAAGTATTATGTTCGATGTAACAAAAAGTAAGTATTTTGCTCCCCAAACATGGGTTAACAGCCGGGACAATCTGCTTCAACAACCACAAGCTGTTTATTACAAATATAGCTTAAACTTATTAAATGCAAAAAGTACAATAACATTTTTCTGAATGAAGGCCTTAAGAATCCAAAATAACATCAAACAGTTATAAGGAAGTTACAGTTAAACTTTTTCTCTTTATTTGGTTTACCGGTATATCAAAATAATGAACTCGAGAAACTAACATCAACCCCATCTTACCCCATTGTGTATGGAGTAAATAAGATAGAGAAAGAAACCTCGCTAGTCACAAAATACCAACAAGAACACAGAAAAGCAAAATCAAATAGGGAAAGTTCAAAATAGACCTTTCTATAAGAGATGACTACTACGGTCAAAGGGACATAACTTTAATTATTTTGCTTTAAGCTAATTTCAAAGTTTAGCTACTACAAACCATTATTTATCTTACAAAACACATCATCTCCAAATCTCTGCATTCAGAGTTGACTTTTAAAGGTTGGTGTGATATTTCTATATTCTGCTTTATTAATAATTACAAAAACTCTACTTAAACATAGTAAACATTTGCAAAAATAAGATCCATAAATGCAAAGCTTGATGGTCTCCTGAACAGGTTGGTTTATATATTTGGACATATGTACGTCTGTGTCACAGATGACTGACATGTTTGATCATTGTTATTTGTAATAGTCATTAACCATCCCTTATTTATGAGTTATGTCAGGATGTGTAGAAAAGTAATTCCATTCAATGGATGTTAAGTGCACAAGAAATTCATCATTATTATGAGCCAAAACATTTCTGTAATAACTTATGGCTACCAAACTTCCTGTAAATGGAACTGAAGTTTGATGTAAGTGTTTTTAAAATTTTGTTTCAATTGCATGATTTGGAGTTAAGTGTAGCGTCCTTTTTGGTGAACTAGTATACATTTTTGTTTAGGGCCAGCTGAAGCCAACATCTGGATGTGGGATTTTCTTGCTAAAGACCCATTGGTGGCCTAGGGCTTTTTTCTGCTCTTTGGTCGGGTTGTTGTCTCTTTGACACATTCCCTGTTTCCATTCTCTTTTCTTTTTCAAACAAAGTGGCCAATGTAATAATCATAATCATTATATTCAAAGGCTTTTTATTATATATATTGATATTCATTAAAATGACAATGATAACATATTAAATTAACAATAGTTCATCTATACACATACTTTCTATCTTACACCATACTTCTAAATAATGTTACAAGAAAACCTTAATAATTCGTCAAATGCTGACAAAAAAATAACCAGCGAAGTTCTCATACTTTGGTACACATAAACTTCACAAAACAGTTCAATACCTTTTAAGACAGATTTGCTACCTAACTATTTAAATAAATACATTTGACAAACCATTTTTGAAAATAAAATAAAAACATCTATTCTGGATAAAAGGTTCTTAGTATGAATCAAGGCAGATTCAGGCTAATTTTATTAGTTCTCAGTCAATACACAAATAATGCTTTTAAAAGGCTTTCATTCATGGTTTGAGGAAATTTTGACGTTCCATTTACACATATTACAGCAACTATACACATTTACTTCATGGTTTTTATTCCATGTAATCAAGTCTGTGAAAAGATACATTTAAATCCCACAAATCCATCGAATCTCTGAATATTCAACAAAAAGTAAATTTTATCACAATATTTGGATTTATAAGAAACCAACAGCCCAGTGTCAATAAATAAAAGAATTTTATGATTTGACAGTGAATATTTATTTAAACCTTTTTCCATCAGTCACTCCTACCACTTTTGCTACCTTTCCTCCCATTTTTCACTCCTTGGACCAATTTATTACCCAGTTATTTTGATATACATATAAGAATAACATAAAATGTCTCCAGCGTCAACAATAGTAATCTGATTTTCAGAGAAAAATCATTATGGCTCTAAGGCTAAATAACGGCATACGATCTCTAATCATAAGTGTCATTGAAGATAGGATTAATACTTTAAAATCAAGGCACGCTTTAACATGAAAAAGTCCTCTTTCTAAATGCAAAGAAACCTAGATTATTAAATACTTATTGAGTTCTAAGAATTAAATACAGATCGAACTGTTTTCTCAGGATGAGAAAGAATAACAAGCAACAGAAAAAATAGGTTAGAAAAAAGATGTCTGCCATTTATACTGAACAAGCCCTTCGACCGTTTACTTCAGGCTGGCCTGCAGAGTGATCAGAAAGGTAAACGGACAAAAAGTCACAGGAGAGAAAGTCACAAATTTAAAAGGACAAAAAGTCACGAATAAAATTCTTTGAATATATGAGAGAAAGTTCTTGAAATAATTTCTTTTCTTTTTTTTTTTTTTTTTTACATATATTCATTTTACAGTTAAGGAAATTGTTCATAAGCGTTGATAAATGAAGATTTATCAAATTTTAATCTTGCAAAGGATATATTCCTTGTCACCATGAAGCCATTTAAGTACCAAGCCACTTTGACAAATTGTTTTCATCACAATTATATGAGCATTATTGGAGTTTTTTTCAGAATAAATTTTGTTTACAAAGTTGCTTTATATATAATAATTCAATAAAAGTACAATTCATGTTTTTAAAAATAAGTGTTTTCTTATTCAAAGCAAAATAATCTCAAAACTGAATTGTGACTTTTTGTCCGTAACTTTTTGTCTGTGATTTTTTGTCCTGTGACTTTCTGTCCTACATTCATAAAAATATGCGCCAAAAACAATACATGTATTTAATAACATATTGTGGCACTAATTTTCAACGATAAAAGTATGCTGCATTCCAATAGTTTCTAATTGGACTGGGGATTGCCAGTGAAACTTCAAAAGATAAACAAGCTTTAATTAAAACACAAAAAAATTGACGTCTTTAAACTTAAACGAATTCAGTTAGATGTATTTTGGAAAATACAAGAGATTTCCAAAACAAGTTACAGACATATATTTTCCACCTTCAATAAGGGAGTATTAGTATACTTTTTGGAAATTCACATCACAAGTTCAGATATAAAAAGATAAAAATAGTTATCCAATGGAATCTACACACAGTGGTACCATGTTTATTGACACCAAAGGCTTCTCCTATATTTCATACACAAACTATCACGTATGTTGTCAATACCAAAGCAAGATGACTTAGAAGGATTAAAGTATTATGTTCGATGTAACAAAAAGTAAGTATTTTGCTCCCCAAACATGGGTTAACAGCCGGGACAATCTGCTTCAACAACCACAAGCTGTTTATTACAAATATAGCTTAAACTTATTAAATGCTAAAAGTTCAATAACATTTTTCTGAATGAAGGCCTTAAGAATCCAAAATAACATCAAACAGTTATAAGGAAGTTACAGTTAAACTTTTTCTCTTTATTTGGTTTACCGGTATATCAAAATAATGAACTCGAGAAACTAACATCAACCCCATCTTACCCCATTGTGTATGGAGTAAATAAGATAGAGAAAGAAACCTCGCTAGTCACAAAATACCAACTAAGAACACAGAAAAGCAAAATCAAATAGTGAAAGTTCAAAATAGACCTTTCTATAAGAGATGACTACTACGGTCAAAGGGACATAACTTTAATTATTTTGCTTTAAGCTAATTTCAAAGTTTAGCTACTACAAACCATTATTTATCTTACAAAACACATCATCTCCAAATCTCTGCATTCAGAGTTGACTTTTAAAGGTTGGTGTGATATTTCTATATTCTGCTTTATTAATAATTACAAAAACTCTACTTAAACATAGTAAACATTTGCAAAAATAAGATCCATAAATGCAAAGCTTGATGGTCTCCTGAACAGGTTGGTTTATATATTTGGACATATGTACGTCTGTGTCACAGATGACTGACATGTTTGATCATTGTTATTTGTAATAGTCATTAACCATCCCTTATTTATGAGTTACGTCAGGATGTGTAGAAAAGTAATTCCATTCAATGGATGTTAAGTGCACAAGAAATTCATCATTATTATGAGCCAAAACATTTCTGTAATAACTTATGGCTACCAAACTTCCTGTAAATGGAACTGAAGTTTGATGTAAGTGTTTTTAAAATTTTGTTTCAATTGCATGATTTGGAGTTAAGTGTAAGTCCTTTTTGGTGAACTAGTATACATTTTTGTTTAGGGCCAGCTGAAGCCAACATCTGGATGTGGGTTTTTCTTGCTAAAGACCCATTGGTGACCTAGGGCTTTTTTCTGCTCTTTGGTCGGGTTGTTGTCTCTTTGACACATTCCCTGTTTCCATTCTCTTTTCTTTTTCAAACAAAGTGGCCAATTTAATAATCATAATCATTATATTCCAAGGCTTTTTATTATATATATTGATATTCTTAAAATGACAATGATAACATATTAAATCAACAATAGTTCATCTATACACATACTTTCTATCTTACACCATACTTTTAAATAATGTAACAAGAAAACCTTAATAATTTGTCAAATGCTGACAAAAAAATAGCCAGCGAAGTTCTCATACTGTGGTACACATAAACTTCACAAAACAATTCAACACCTTTTGCAGACAGATTTGCTGCCTAACTATTTAAATGAATACATTTGACAAACCATTTTTGAAAATAAAATATAAACATCTATTCTGGATAAAAGGTTCTAAGTATGAATCAAGGCATATTCAGGCTAATTTAATTAGTTCTCAGTCAATACACAAAAATGCTTTTAAAAGACCACCATTCATGGTTTGAGGAAATTTGATGTTCCATTTACACATATTACAGCAACTATACACATTTACTTCATGGTTTTTATTCCATGTTATCAAGTCTGTGAAAAGATACATCTAAATCACACAAATCCATTGAATCTCTGAATATTCAACAAAAAGTAAATTTTATCACAATATTTGGATTTATAGGAAACCAACAGCCCAGTGTCAATAAATAAAAGAACTGTATGATTTCACAGTGAATATTTTACAGTAATATATGATATTTATTTACACCTTTTTCCATCAGTCACTCCTTTCACTTTTTCTACCTTTCCTCCCATTTGTCACTCCTTAAACCAATTAATTACCAAGTTAATCTTATATACATATAACAATAATAAACAATGTCTATGAGATCTGAAACACTAAATATGAATGAGCAGTACAACACATTTTTAAAAATCATATCTAAAATAACAAATATTGAATATATATGAATAATTCTACCCAAGTTAGGTCTGTACTGAAAAATGTACCAAGCTGACCATAATACAGGTTTTCTGCTGAGGACTAACATGAATAGTTTGTTTAAAATACATATAAATTATGTAATTTCAATTGCAGGTGAAATAAAAATTACACCAGTCAAACAGTTATTCTGATATTAGCAGCAGCAGTAAGGGAATACCAAGGCTTTGTCAGATTGTTTTTCGACTTAAAGAGTTTAAATGTCCCTTTGGTATCTTTCACCTCTCTTATGCTGAACATGCTGAAAAATTATTTAGTAGTCTGAATAAAACAATTGTAAATAAAACCCTTTTCCATAAAATCACCCAGTTTCATTACTTTAAATATTATGAAATACTATTGTCACAGATTGTACACTTATATTAAAACATTAATGGATCTCAATATCTGCAATGTTCATCTATTCAGAAAATATTTATTCAATAGAAATAGGATAAATTATGTTAAAAATTTGTAAGTATTATACTACAAAAATCCTAATTGTATGTGTTTTAAATGCAGTTTATCATTTCTTGACATGTTTTCCTTAATATTTATGGGCTTTTGAATTGTTTTCCTGAAATTCTAACTAACAATGTATACATCTATATTGTGTATCAGGTCATTTTCCACAATCACCAACTCACACAAACAACTACAAGAAAATTTCTATTCTTTTAGGTACAATAACTTGTTAACAATATTTTTTCTGTATTCAAGGTCTTAAAATATTGGAATATGATAACTGTACATCTGTGCATCTACTATTTTAGTCCTATTGTTATCAATAAAAAGATTACCAAATTGTAATTTGTTAAGGTAAGAAATCAATATTTCATAACATGATTTATAAATAAAATCTGCTGATTTCAGGGGAAAAATGTGATGTGTTTTGTTTAAACAATCCAACAGAGCTCTAAACAAAATTGATTTGTTGCATAATATATAACTATGGAAATAACCTTGCATCAGTGTAATAAGACAGTCTTAAAATATACATTGGTATTTAAAAATATTATGGAGATCACCTTTGAGAGAAGGAATCTTACATTTCCACTTTGTTCATATATAATGTAAAAATGAATGACGAGACTTGCTGTATAAAATACACAGTATTTACTTATTTTGTATATGAGCAGATGTTAACTTACAGTTGTACATAAAGACTAGATGAAAAATGGATGAAACAAATTCTCTTGTTCTTTGTGAAATGATTATATTTACAGTGAATACAAAGTATGAACAAAATTTAGAAAGTAAATCAGATATGACAATAATAAACAATAAGTTTGAAGGTATATACATATCTTTTTACATGACATTTTCAAGGGTAAAAATGACAAAGGATATTTTAAACATAAATTATACACAACACCTGATACTAAGTCATGTTATTCCCCACTTTAAAATAAAAATTAAAAAAAAAAATTTTGTAAAGTTAATTGCAGAATCTTTGTAAACTTACATAATGAAACATTAAACCAATAGTACTCAGTAATTAATATGCAGTTACTCCACCCTAAAAATTGAAAGATTGTTTTCATTGATGGAGAAGCACCAAATACTGGTTTTAATATCTGTATTTTTGGTTTGACCAAGGCAGGGATTGAACAAAAAAGATGAGCACCAGAGGAGAATACTGATAGTGGTGGTCTTTATCATAAAGTCAATTATGACAGCATTAAAACATTCACAATTTTTGAGGTCCTTATTTGACAATGAGTTTCATAAACATGATAAACAGAATAGTTTTTTAATTGAATTTTAATTGATATATGATACATTCTTTTCCATTTTGATATAACAAAAGTTCTTTTTAGTGCTAGATATTTAGTTGGTAGTTTCTGACAATCTTGAGGACTAATATAATTGTGCAACTATTAATGATTATTTATGAAAGACATACATGACATAAACTGAAACAACTGTTACTTTAATTGTATACTCAGATTTGAATTGAACAATATAAAAAATAAATAGAAAGGATAAATATGGCCCTTAATATTATAGTAAAAACCAAACATTATAGTGCCGTAAGCGAACAAGCACTTCTCTTTCAAATTTTACCACTTCTCCCTATCAGTTTCAAAAAGAGAAGTCATTTCTCCCTATGATTCTGAAGTAGTGTGAGCCCTGTAATACATATATATATATATCTATTATACACATTTTAATGAAATTTATAAATTGTATGGTGATTATTTTTTCCCAAAATCTCTAGTTTTCCTCAACTCATTTTCTATATTTTGACCTTCCATCCTAATCTCTTTAGTCGTCATGTGCTCAATGATGGTACAGATTAAGTAAGATCAAAGTTTAATCTGCCAGGAAATAAATTATCACAACTTTTTTAAAGATGTCTCCAAAATTTTTTCTAAATATTTCTCATAATGCCAGGGCAAAATTTTCCCCTTAATACTTTTGATTTCTTTCCACAAATACACCTATTATTTCTTATGAGAACATGAGTAAAAAGACAATGAAAAGGTCACATAGGAAACAAACAAACAAAACCTTCCCTCTATAGTTTAATTTACTGTATTAAACACCTGTTCAAATTCTTTTTAACATCAGATTTGATTCAATTTCATAATGGATGACTGTATAAATCATTTTGTATGGTTGTGTATGTGACAGCTTGTTTTATTCTCCATTTTCTGTTTGTAGTATTTTTACTGTTCAATACAAAGTGCTATTGGAAAAATTGTGAAGCAAAAAAACAATAAATAATAGGATTTTAAACTTAATGTTGTACATGTATTTTCATTTTATTACATACCAGGACAAGATGTCAAGATAACAGTTTTTCTAGCTATTGTAACAGTCTAACAAATGAATCGTGAAATTATCTGTGTTCTCATAAGCGAGTCCCATTGGTCCTGGAACATCTAAAGCATTATTCTAATTAAAATATAATGGAATGCATGATGCCGATAATGGATAATCAATACATCTTTGGTACCACAAATTGGAAGACAAAGTTCACATAAATAACACAATTATAACGATACATTAATTACATTCTCCTACAGGGGACTAAATAACACAAGAATAAAGATACATGTAATTACACATGTCTACATTGGACTAAATTGATAAAAAGATAAATTACTTACATATTTCTACATGGGACTTCACTGACATAAGAATACATGCCTATTTAGAAAACCTATACATAGTATAGTAATCTAAAGAAGGAATGAGCTGTCAAATAGATTAAGGACCATAACTCCTGAACGGCAAAAGTGAGAATCATTAATATCACACTCGACCTCCATTTTGTCATTAGTGACAACATTTTATAATTTGAAAACCATCAGTAGAAGGGTTCATAAGATATTGAATGGAAAGAACAAACAGAGCCATTTTCCACTATATCAAGGACCATAACTCCTGAACTGTAAAAGTAAAATCCTCAATATCCAACTTGACCTCCATTTTGAAATCAGTATCAATATATTCAAAGTTGAAAAGCATTTGTAGAACGTTTCATAAGTTATTGCATGTAAACTGTTGGCAGCTAACCACTTGTTTACTTTACCAAAATAATAACCAACTTTTTTTCTAGGAACCTTGTTATAAAAATCATCTGGATATAAATATACATTGGATCCAGGGGAAGCTTCAAAAAGGGGGGGGGGGGGGGGGGGGTTCCAGGGATATGAATCCCCCTTTTTTTCCCCCGATTTTTTTTATCTTTAAATTTTTTTAATTATGTTAACGTTTCATGGTGTTTTGAGGGTTGGAACCCCCTTTTTCAAAATGGCTGGATCTGTGCCTGATATAGAAAAAGGAGATGTGATATGATTGCCAAACAGACTATCCACCTGAGACCAAATGACTTGGATGTTAGCAACTATAGGTCGCTGTAAAGTTTGGATATCATTTAAGTTTTGGATAAAAGATAATTTCTATACTTGTGATATGAAGCTGAGTGCTATGCATATACATAAAAAGCTGTACAAAGAAAATATAACAATGGATTTTGATAAGATTACAATCCAATGAAATTCTTCTTTCCACTTGCTTTCATAAACACCAATAGTCAAAAACCCTAATTTTTTTACGTCATTGATATATCATTAAAACCAAAATCAGTGAATAAAAGTTTTCCACTATATAGCATGGCATAACTTGTCACCAGTTACATGTGAAATATTTACAAAAGATTTTTTAAGTAAGAGGTACTTAATTTAGCATTGAACCTATTGCCTTTTGGTTCAGAATTGTTTTTGTACCTTCTCCTTTACATAAAATATTAATGAATGTAGCTTGAAACTTTTTTTTTAACATAGTAATGGTTTGAATAGAGGCATTTAGGATATGTTCTGGTGTATAATGCAAAGTAACTAACAATATAATCAATACCACAAACAAATATGACTAGCAAAGAAACAGTTTGACAATAATAGTTTGATCATTACGATAGAATAAAGACTAGAATAGTTCACTAAGTACACGCTAAAAATATATTTATTTGGCAAAATTGATCTTCCAAGAAAATACATTTAAAATACCCAAAAGTATGATGGTTGCTTAAAATCATACTTATGCTAATTATAATCTACTGAGTGTTCCAGGAATTGTGAAGTAGAAAATTTGACCTTACTTGGTTTGGCTATTCTGTTTAGGTTCCTTTGTACATTTGATGATATGTAGAATCAGCTTAAGTTTTATGGATGATGGCCTTCTTCACATCAGAAAGTATTTCCTGTCTTTCATATGGACAATGTGATTAAACTTGGACTAAAGAATTTATTCATTTTTAGATTCAGCACAATAATAAAATCATACACAAAGAGAAAATTTTCTCCAAATTCATGGGACACACAGTAGACTAATAAATATCATCATAATAATACTGTTCAAAATAAATGTAATATATCTCAACATTTCAACCTAAAACCTCTACACATGTTTTACCCAGATTGTTTCAGAAATAAATAATTATGACTACACAAATGATTGCTAGACTTACATTTCAGTAATAAGACCAACAAACATTGAATGGCTAGATAAACAAATAGTCTGAAGTCTTTACCAGGAAATTCTTAAAGAGATCAATGCTACAAATGAAATGAAATTATCTTTTTCTTAAATCCATATTTGGTACACAACAATTTGAGATAAGTCCCCCCTCCTGATACTGAAATTGGCACTACTCTCCCCCTAAAATATCTTTGAATACTGAATCTCTGTCATGTGTAGTGCAGGACGGAGTCAATACTTTTAATTTAAATAAACTATTATCACAGAGATATGTCTCGCCTTTTGGTAATTTAGATAATGCAAATGTTGAAATTAAAATAGCAATACTTTAACATGTAAGTTATTCAAATATTCATATCCATGAACTATGACTGAAGGTACATGGCTAAACAATCTCCATGGAAATGAGATGTACCAATGCTAATACAACTGCATACCAAATACATGTACCATTGACTTATCATAAGTTGTTCCCTTTAAACAAACCTAAACACAAACATTAAATTGTAAACTATGTAAAAAGCTTCAAAGTCAATGAACCATGATGAGGGGGTGGGGCTATATAATCTCCTTGTAAATGAGACTTGCAACTGCCAATAAATTTGCATACCAAATATCATTGACTTAACATTAGCGGTTCATCTTAAACTGATCTAATCACAAACTAATACATGTAAACTAAGCAAAAGTTTCAAAGTCAATAGACCATGACTGAGGGGTAGGGCCAAATATTCTCAATGGAAATGAGATGTGCCAATGCTTATACAATTCCATACCAATTATCATTGGCCTACCACTAATGGTTCCCCTTGAACTGACCTAATCACAAACTTATACATGTAAACCAAGCAAAAGTTTCAAAGTCAATAGACCATGACTGAGGGGGCAGGGCCAAATAATCTCCATGGAAATGAGATGTGCCAATGCTAATACAATTGCATACCAAATATCAATGACCTACCACTAGTAGTTCACCATAAACTAGATCTAATCACAAACTAATACATTGTTGACGCCGCCGCCGACAACAGTATACCTATGTCTCGCTTTTTGACTCCGTCAAGGCGAGACAACAACTTCACCTTTTGCATAATAGGTCTTATGATCACTCCATGGTTATGAACCTTAAAAACGTGTGAGAATTATAGTTTGAACTGTTGAGAATAGCTAAATTGCATTTTTTAACGATAACAATCATGAACAAATTTCCCCATATAATTATACTAACAGTATTATATACTAACAGTAGTATATTCTAACAGTATTACTATACACTATGCATCAGATTTCTTCATAGCACCTGCTAGTTTTTTCAAATAATCAAAATGATTTGACAAAGTCACTAATAAACCATCAGAAACCACTTTATCTGTAGTAGATGAATAGTCAATAAAATCTCCTTGTAATGTTGTCATTTTACCATCCATAGAACTTAAAATTGCATTAGCTGCACATAAATCCCACTTTTTTATTTTTGTTGTGTGAAGATATGCATCTGCATTACCTTTAATTACTTCTAAAGTTTTATAGCCTGCAAAAAACAAAACAGAAAATATAACGTTATAAAGAAAAAATGTATAGATACAGTATATAGCAAAATTGATAAACAAGCAAATCGAGACCTAAAAATCATTTCATTGGTAGTTAATATTTGAAATATTCTTGATATGTCATTATGGGTTCTTATTCTCTCTTATTGTTTTCATAGTGAAAGAGCTTCACAAAACAAAACTTCTGATAATCTGTTTTTTTAAGATATTAAGTTTAATATGTAAAATAAAAAGTGTGAAAAAAACCACATTATTATCAGTGAAAATAAGGTGGCATGGTGTACAGTATATGGCAGGTCATCTTACTTTCACAGAATCAGACATAAGAGTATAGAGGTATATAAGAGGTTTATAATGGTGTGATATCATTGATCTACCATCATTGATTTCCGAGTAAATTGTTGTAATAAGTTTTTGTTGATACATGTATGCTGTAACTGTACCTGCACCAGCTCCTTTCAATACAGTTTTCTCCCCTAACGCAGCTTTAGCCACTGATTCTAAATCCCCTTTGTGAAATATTGATACATGTATATTATAACTTTACCTGCACCCGCTCCTTTCAATACTTGAGTTTTCTCCCCTAACGCAGCTTTAGCTACTGATTCTACATCCCCTTTGTGAGATATTGATACTATAATTCTATCAGGATCACCTTCCTTCTTTTCAGTCTTAACTGCTTCTAAGGTTTTGGATTTTCCATATCCAACCCAAGCCCAAACTGAAACAATAAACACTTTCAAAATATGGATGGATTCTCAATGCAGTTACAAAACATTTGTATAATTCTAAACATGTGTAAATATACTTATATAAGTAATAACGCTTAACATGAAATTATAATTTTTCTCCAGTATGTAATGAGAACTAATTTCAAAACACTGAATGTGATGAGATCTATATTATCCACACTTAAATAATCTCTTACAAGTTTTAAATCACTTTATTGACATTTAGTTTTTGTACATACACTTAATTAAACAAACAATTAACAATGGTTGAAGTTATTTTTATTAATACTTAATTTTATCTGGTAAATATATCATGTAATCACATCATTATGTTTTGAATATTTTGTTTGATTAAATCTTATGAAAAAACAATCTGACTGCTTTTAATATCCTCAATACTTCAGTAGACTGTGGATTAAATACTGAAATCATAGCATTTACAATTTTTGGAAAAGCAAATAGTAAAATTAGCCCTTAACTGAATTGTATATCAAATGTTCTCAAATTTGAAGAAAAAATTGTTGAATCAATGTTTCTCAATAAAACATTGCTATTTTAATGAAAGAAAGAGTTGCTCTTAATGGATGATACAGACATGAAAAGACAAGTTATTTCAGTAAAGTCATGAATTTGCAAAAAATCTTAACTACTGGTATTTGACCTATATAGATGCTTAGAAAGTAGAGAGACAACAACTCAAGCCCAAAAAGACATTCACACAGGAATTGTTACGTGTTTATCTACTTGCTGAAACAATTGTTTTGGGTGCAGCTTGTGCTGTACATTATTTAAGATGAAATATTCCTGAAGTTAGCATATTTTTGTGCTTAAATTTGGTAAATAAACACGATATGACATTATGTCAATGATGTCACAGTCAATTTGCATCATCAAGACAAAATTAATTTTTACATTTTTAGCAAAGGCCTATATTTGGCTGGTTAAACAGGTAACACATAATGGTATCATCATTTTTGTTTTATTTTCAGTCAATTTACACAGCAAATGTAAATTCTCCTTTAATATGTTGATATCCTTATGTTCAAGCCTAAAAGGAAAGCAGTTAACCTTGACAAATCTGACTTACTAATACTTGTATTATAGTTATTGCATTGTCAAATCTGACTTACCTGTCACCTGTAGCCATTGACAAATCAGACTTACCTGTCTCCGCCATTGTCATTCACAAATCTGACTTAAATGTCTCTCCATCTTCATTGAAATATCTGACTTACCTGTCACCCATTGCCACTGACAAATTGGACTTACCTGTCTCCCCCATTGTCATTGCCAAATCTTACTTACCTGTCTCTCTATCTTCATTGACAAATTTGACTTACCTGTCTCCAAATTTGTTATTGACAAATCTCACTTTCATATCTCCTTACTGTCATTGAAAAGTCTGACTTACCTTTCTCCCCATTATCATTATCATTTTATAGCCATTGATAAATCTGACTTAACTGTCCCGGTTATTACATTAAAAAGTCTGGCATACCTGTCTCCCCTTTATTATCATTGACAAATGGTTTATGTATGACACCAATAGTAGGATGGCCATCTACTGCAACACAAACCATGGTGGCCACATACTCTAACTTCTTTTCTGTAAATAACAATGTCATTCAGTTTACTTTATAGGTTCATCAGATTATTTTCACAAGACAATGCATGCAGATTCAATTGATTGATTGATTTATTGTTGTTTACTTTATGTCCATATACAAATATTTCATGCATGTTCAGGATGCAATTTAAACCAAATGAACAATAAATACAAAAAGGTAGGTCCTGTAATAGGGGTCAAAAGGGATGAAGGGCCGAAAAATTGGAGTTTTACATCCTGCACAACCAAACAAGCACCCTACTTTGGCAAGGATTTCACAGACAGTTTGAAGAATAAAAGTGACAATATTCTATTTTTTTCAATTTTGTTTTTTCATTGTTTCTGCTTTACACTTTGTGTAAGAATTTGAGCTCATCAAAGCTGTCCCAAATAATTCAATCTTAAAAAAACCAATATGTATTTTTCAATAGTTCATGTGAACAGACTATATAGATTCATACATTTCAAAATTCTATTAAATCATTTCTCTTTTCATTGGCAATCTTTGGCCCTTGAAATTACAAAAATAGAAAGTTCTTCAACCTTGTCAAAATTATGTAAAGTTAGTTGATAAAAGAATGGGGAAACATCAGTGCAGAAATTTCAGTTGTCCTGTCCCTTTTACATAATATACATGTTTGACTGAAAACTGTATAGATTGTTAACATACATGTATCTGGCTAAATCATGAACAATAACTACTGTAAATTCAGAAATTATTGCGAGGTTTTTATTAATGCCAATAAACGCAATAATAAGAACTCGCATTATGATATCTGATACATATATATATATGTATGCAGATTTTTTTCTGAAATCGCAATAATTAATCACGCATTATTGTACATTCTTCAAAAATCACAATATTAAATGCACGCAATAATTTCTTAATTTACAGTATTCTGGATGAACAAATACATACTGTATATTGGAAAAAACAACATAAAACTGAAATTTCAACATAAAATAAATTACAAGTGTGGATGACGCAAACACCAGTATAAGGTAACAAGTATAAAATTATAATTTGAGTTTGCATGTTAAAAATTTGATTAATTGATGATTGCCTAACACTTAATGCAATGTCACACAAAAAGGCTTCAGCTGTCAGTAACTGTGAGTACCCTCAGATCTGTACTTAGTCTTTTTTGTTGTGGGGATGTATACATACCCTGCCACATTCAGTCTGTGTTTTTGTTAGATGTATTTCTGCTTTCTATAGATTGTTCTTATGTTGTACTGTTACACCACTGTCCCAGGTTAGGGGAAGGGTTTGGCGCCAGCAAATTAGTTTAACACCGCCACATTTTGTATGTGCCTGTCCCAAGTTAGGAGCCTGTAATTCAGTGGTTGTCGTTTGTTGCTGTATATCATATTTATTTTTCATTCATTGTTTGTAAATAAATCTGGCCGTTAGTTTTCTGGTTTGATTTTTATAACATTTGTCATTTCAGGGCCTACTATAGCTGACTACGCAGTATGGATTTTGCTCATTGTTGAAGGCTGTACTGTGACCCATAGTTGTTAGCATCTGTGTCATTTGGTCTCTGGTGGAGAGTTGTCTCATTGGCAATCATACCACATCGTCTTATTTTTATATTCAGATATATGTCTTGATGACAAGTTTAAAAATTAAATTTGTACACTTTTATGCTTTCGCTGTATTTAGATAAAAAGAATAATGAGCGTATATTCAAGTGTACTCCTACTTGCATACCAGTGTATTCTTTTGTAGCATCAAGAGGGTCCACCCATACTGTAATTTTCGAGTTTGATATTGACTGGTCACTGGATATTGTTTCTGCAACTTCAGTTAAATGTTTATTTGTGTCTTTAATTTCCAGTAAATTCACAGGCTTAAGATCTTTTTCTTCAGATATAACCTAAACATAAATGTATGAGTTCAATTGTATTCAAAATCACTGCTAGACTACATGTACGCATGTACATTATGTACCATGTACATCAAACAAGGCTACTTTTGAATTATTTGAGAGTTCTTTATAAAATTTCGTTCCTGTAAAATTTATTGTATAATATATATATCTGTATTTGTTTTAAATAATTTGTATTTTTGGTTGTTTTCCTGCTTTTATGACATGTATGACATTAAAGATTATTTTTTATTATTAATTTATCATTAATCAGCTAGCAGTTTATGGTCTACTCTATCAACTTATGAAACAACCAGGAACCTGTTTGCATGAAGGAGCCAACAGTTTACATTATACAAGTTATTCTAATTTTATTTTTGAAACTTTTACTATGAAAAATTGGTGACATTATAATCAACAATGGCTGATACAAAATATATATGCTCAAGCTTATCTTTAACCTAGCCTCAGCAGTTGTCATACAAAAATACCCAAATGAATTATTAATATATTCTGATTTTTTTTAAATGATCCAGATATTTAAATCCTCATGTCCATAAAAGACTGATATCATGTGAAAAAATATCTGAATCCTTCTCGGAAACCAAATTTGTAAAATGCATCAGAAAAATAGAAATGCATTTTGTTAATATATTGAGTCAAATCATGATGAATGTATATACTATCACGGGTGATATTACAATGCAGGATACTGTGGGAAATATAACAAAGTTTGGTTTATTAAAATATATTGTAAAGTACATACATGACATATGTTCATATTATTGATGTACTGTAAAATAATACTGGTTTGACCACATGGATTTTGAAGTCAAAACATTTAACTCCTTCCAGATCAACATGGACAAAATGATTGAAATTAATACTGTAAATTCAGAAATTATTGTGAGGTCTTTAATAATGCAAATAATGTGACTCAGTGGTGTCTCGCAATAATACATGTCATATATCACTATGCAGATTTTACTGAAATTGCAATAATTAATCTCACATTTTTGTCCATTCTTAAACAAGAGCACACATGCTGAAATGTCTCGCTTGCTTTACTAATCATTAACCAATGAACCATGAAAATGAGGTCAAGGTCAGATAAACCATGCCAGAACGACATGTACAACTTACAAAGATTCAATACACCAAATATAGTGGTCCTAGTGCATATATTTTATTGAAGTATCTGGAAAACAGACCAAACCATAAAAAAATTTACATAGACCAATGAACCATGAAAACGAGGTTACGGTCATAATAACCCTACCAGACAAATATCTACACCTTACAATCATTACTTACATCAAATATAGTTGACCTATTGCTTATAGTATCTGACAAACTGACAAAATCACAAAACTGAACATTGACCGATGAACCATCAAAATAAGGTCAAAGTCATATGAAACCTGCTAGTCAGACATGTATACCTTACAATCATTCTATACACCAAAAATAGAGGCTCTATTGCTTATAGTTTCTGAGCAACAGACCAAACCACAATAAAATGCTCCGCAGGGCGCAGCTTGATACGACCGCAGAGGTCGAACCCTGAACAGTTGGGGCAAGTATGGACACAACATTCAAGCTTGATACAGCTCTGAATATGGATTGTTATTAAATATTTGACACAGCATAGGTTTCTGACACAGAAAGAATGTGGTCTAAGAACTTGAATTTTTTTTAATTTACCTATTATGGTCCAATGTCCAAAATCAAAATACATGGTTAGATTCAGCATATCAAACCAAAGAACCCCATATATTCAATTTTTGTTGAAATCAAACAAAATTTAATTTTGGACCCCAACTTCGACAAACTTGAAAACTGGGCCCATAATCAAAAATCTAAACACATGTTTAGATTCAGCATATCAAATAACCCCGAGAATTCAATTTTTGCTAAAATCAAACTAAGTTTAATTTTGGACCCTTTGGACCTTAATGTAGACCAATTTAAAAAACGGGACTTAAAATTAAAAATCTAAATACACGGTTAGATTTGGAATATCAAAGAACCCCAATAATTCAATTTTTGATGAAATCAAACAAAGTTTAATTTTGGACCCTTTTGACCTCAATATGAACCAATTTGATAGCGGGGCCCACAAATAAAAAATCTAAATTCATGGTTAGATTCAGCATATCAAAGAACCCCATATATTCAATTTTTGTTGAAAACAAACAAAGTTTAATTTTGGACCCCAACTTGGACAAACTTAAAAACTGGGCCCATAATAAAAAATCTAAACACATGTTTAGATTCAGCATATCAAAGAACCCCAAGAATTCAATTTTTGTTAAAATCAAACTAAGTTTAATTTTGGACCCTTTGGACCTCAATGTGGACAAAGTTGATAACGGGGCCCAAAAATCAAAAATCTAAATACATGGTTAGATTCAGCATATCAAAGAACCCCATATATTCAATTTTTGTTGAAATCAAACAAAGTTTAATTTTGGACCCCGATTTGGACCAACTTGAAAACTGGGCCCATAATAAAAAATCTAAATACATGTTTAGATTCAGCATATCAAAGAACCCTAAAAATTCAATTTTTATTAAAATCAAACTAAGTTTAATTTTGGACCCTTTGGACCTTAATGTAGACCAATTTGAAAACGGAACCAAAAATTAAGAATCTAAATACACGGTTAGATTCGGCATATCAAAGAACCCCAATAATTCAATTTTTGATGAAATCAAACAAAGTTAAATTTTGGACCCTTTGGACCTCAATGTGGACCAATTTAAAAACGGGGCCCAAAATCCAAAAACTTAATACACGGTTAGATTCAGCATATTAAAGAACCCCAAGAATTCAAGAATAAAACCCCATTGAAATTGATCAAGAAATAAGCAATTTATACGAAGTATCTTCTTTTGCACAATACTGTGCAATTGAATATTTCTTGCTATTGCGCAATACTGTACAATTGACAATTTCTTGCTATTGCGCAATATTGTGCTATTGGATATTTCTTGCTATTGCGCAATACTGTGCAATTGAAGATTTCTTGCTATTGCGCAATACTGTGCAATTGAAGATTTCTTGCTATTGTGCAATACTGTGCAATTGAAAATTTCTTGCTATTGCACAATACTTATTATATAATAATTTACACATCCTGTTTGGTGTGTATCTCCTACCATATCATTATTATTTGCTTTTAAATATAAATCAGAAATAACCACCTTAAAATGGAAAATTTAAAAAGAAAAAAAAAAGGAAAAAAAGAAAAAAAAAAATCCCCCCCCCCCCCAAATTTTTTGAACCCCTTATGATTCATCACCCCCAAACTCAATCCCAGCCTTCCCTTTGTGGTATGGTACCTTGCAGTACAATTTCAGAGAGATCCATACACTTGAACACAAGTTATTGTCTGGAAACTAGAAAAAATGCTTATTTTTGGCCCCTTTTTGGCCCCCCAATTCCTAAACGTTTCAGGCAATTACCCCCAAACTCAATTCCAGCTTTCCCTTAGTGATATGGAACCTTGTAGTACAATTTCAGAAATATCCAAACACTTACACACAAGTTATTGTCATGAAACTAGAAAAATGCTTGTTTTTTGCCCCTTTTTTGGCCCCTAATTCCTTAAATTTTGAGGCAATTACCCCCAAAATCAATTACAGCCTTCCCTTTGTGATATGGAACCTTGTGGTACAATGTCAGAGAGATCCATACACTTACACACAAGTTATTGTCTGGAAGTTACAAAAATGCTTATTTTTGGCCCCTTTTTCCTTAACTGTTGGTACCATAACCCCCAAAATCAATCCCAACCTTCCTTTTGTGGTATTGAACCTTATGGTAAAATTTCATAGAAATCCATTCACTTAAACTAAAGTTAGAGTGCGAAAACCAGTGTGTCTTCGGACGACGCCAGACGACGCCGGACGACGACGACGCCGGACGACGACGACGACGACGACGACGACGACGTCATACCAATATACGACCAAAAAATTTTTAATTTTTGCGGTCGTATAAAAACTAAGCATTGTCCAATGAATGTAAAAATAAGAAGATGAGGTATGAATGCAAACGAGACAACTCTCCACCAGAGACCAAATGACATAGAAGTTAATAAAGAGCTGTGCCATGAGCGCATGATACGCCCGTCTCTTTTTCAAAGAATATAGTTCCATAACTACTCAATGTCATATCAGAAATTTAAAAAAACTAAAGGAATGTTATTATAATACATGTAGATATAAACAATTCACCAAAGTTTCATGCAAATTGGTTAAAGCGTTTTTGAGTTATTGTCCGACATGTTGACGATAGACGGACAACAGTATACCATAATATGTCCCGTAAATGGGCGTATAAAAACCATGGGTCACCGTACAGCCTTCAACAATGAGCAAAACCCATGAACCATGGAAATTATGTCAAGGTCAGATAAAACCTGCCAGTCAGACATGTACATCTTACAACCATTCCACACACCAAACATAATTGACATATTGCTTATAGTATCTAAGATACAGACCATGACAAAATAAATGGGGAATGTGTCCATGGGACACAAATGATGCCAACCCTTGCATATAACGTTATAAAGGGACATAACTCAAGAACAGTAAAAGTCACGCTACCTAAATTTGTGCTTGATCTGAGTTTTGTGGTAATAAGCATTTATATATTTATTTGTTCAGTGTATGTTCACTGGTGTTAATATGTCCTTTGATTGAGTTAAGCTATTTCAGTTGATATTTTATAGTGTGTCTTTCTATGTTGTGACGTTACAATATTGTTTCAGACTTAATAGGGTGAAGGTTTGGTACCTTTAAACCGTTTAAACCCGCTGCATTTGTTTGCACCTGTCCTAAGTCAGGAATCTGATGTTCAGTAGTTGTCGTTTGTTGATGTGGTTCATAAGTGTTTCTCGTTTTTTATATAGATTAGACCGTTGGTTTTCCCGTTTGAGAGGTTTTACACTAGTAATTTTTGGGGCCCTTTATAGCTTACTGTTCGTTGTGAGCCAAGGCTCCGTGTTGAAGACTGTACTTTGACCTATAATGGTTTACTTTTATAAATTTTGACTTGGATGGAGAATTGTCTCATTGGCACTCATACCACATCTTCTTATATCTATTTGTATAAGTTTCTTAAGCAAAACTTAAGTAAACTTAAGTGAGAGACCGAAGTGAAAAATTCAGCAATTTTTCCATTTGTAAAGGGGCATAACTCTAGAATGGTAAAAGTGATGCCTACAAAATTTCAAAATCAATTTCTGTTTTGTAGTAATAAGCATTGTGTATAAGATTCATAACATTTGGTAGAGGCAAACTTAAGTGAGAGAACGGAAATGAAAAATTCAGCAATTTTTCCATTTATAAAGGGGCATAACTCTAGAACGATTAAAGTGACGCCACCAAACTTCAAACTTGATCTGTGTTTTGTGGTAATAAGCATTTTGTATTAGTTTCATAACCTTTGGTTGAGGCAAACTTAAGTTAGAGAATGGAAACCAACTTTGGGACGTACGGACGGACAAGGGTAAAACTTAATGCCCCCTCTGCTACAGAGGGGGCATGAAAAATTAAAAGGGATATAAATTATATGTATTATTAATGAATTTTATGACCAACAGCAAAGGTGGAGGATCAAAAATCGTGCTTCCGACACATATTCAAATATAATATTCATTGGTGAAAACATTTATTCAAATATTGTTTTTAATATCTTAAACATTTATATTAATATTTCATATTAAATATATTATTTTTCAATGTAAAATATTTATATTAAAATCATTTTATCACCTTTAATGAGAAGGGATGACTATGTAGTATATCTGATGGCATTTAATATGTTGATTACGATTTTATTAGAAGTTATATCAAGAATAATTATAATAAAAACATATATTAGAGAAGTTTATATATAGAGAATGGAAACCAACTTTGGTTCCGGTCGGCATGGTCAAGATTTTTCTGCTCCTGCAAAAAGTCAAAAAAAGATAAGTTTTCTGTGTGTTTTTGTGAGTCAGTTGTCAAATAAGTCAAATATTTTCAGTAAATAAGCCATAAATAACTGTATATAAATGTAAATGTGGATTAATTACTGACGAATAGTGAAAAATCCTCTTTGAAAATTGTGCATTGACACTAGGCCTGTTGCCGCCATATTGGATTTTTTTTTTTTTTTATTTTGAAATTGAAATTTTGTATATCCGAATTTTGACATTGCATAAGCAATAGAAATTCATGTCAGTGAACAAGATAATAAAAGAATACAAAAGGGTTTATAACCTATTTAAAAGGCAGGGCCTTTCAAGAGAAACCGTGCTTTTCACGGACAGCAAGGGGTTTAGTGTAGATAAAGTGGTCCCAGACAGCGTCCGTGACAAGTTCCACATAATAGCCAAGAGCGGAACTACAGCCACCACTGATGAGCACTTAAAAAACCTCTTTGCAAAACTAGAAGAACTGAAACAAAAAGACCCAATTATTCTAATCTGGTTTGGAACTTGTGAGATTACCACAAAGGGAAAATACACATACCTAAGAATTTACCCCTATCAAAATATAGAGTCAATTCTAACAGGCTATAGAGAACTAAGAGACAAAATACTTACAAGATTCAAATATGTCACTATAATCTTTCTTGAATGCCCATATTATTCAATCTCCACATTTAATAAAACAATCAGAGAAGGGAAGAAAAATAAAGACATATTAGAACAAAACAACAATCAGAAAAAACCATCAAACTACTCCTTAGTAGTGAAAAAGTATAGTGGTACCAGAATTGTAACAAAAAAGGAAAGAAACAAGAGGCATTACCCGGCATTAGTAATTGATAAGTCTAAAGGGTTTAGATCAGTAACACAAGCGAGTAGCTTGGATAAAGAACTGTGCTACCAAGTAGACTACTATAATAGTCAATTAAAATTACTTAATAAGAAGTATAGAGCACCCAGATTTTCACAAGACCAAATAATATCGAACAAACCCAAAAACAAAACCAGGGTGAGGTACAGGAAAAACTATAAGTTATTGTCAGACGGCATCCACCCAAATAGAACGCTAGCTAAACTATGGGTTTACAAAATGGTGGAGCTATCCCTAGAAGTGTCTGAAACCTGTTAAGGAGGAGTCACTGAAATAGGGAAGCCCTGTTTCAGTTGCATAAAGTAAAAGGGAACTGTTATTATTATATATATATATATAATAAACCCAGATAGGGAAGCCTTGTCTGGGCATAGTAAATTATTGGGGAGGCAAGACAGAATAGGGAAGCCCTGTTCTGTACATAACGAAGTGAAATATTGACTCTATAGATAGGTACTTCAGTTCCATAGACAAGGAAGCCTTGTCTTCAAATTTAAAGCAAAAAAGCATATTCTAACAGAGAAATAATAATTTTAAAAAAAAAAAAAATTGAAAAAATTTTTAAAGTAATAGGGAAGCCCTATTACGTAGAGGTAAGCCTAGTTTTATTTAAAACGTGAACAGAAAACAAGGAAGCCTTGTCTTCTGAGTAAGGGAAAGGAATATATACAACAAGGAGAAATAAAAACAAAGGAAGCCTTGTTTTTATTAAAAAGGTCAGTGCTAAAAAATTTTAGGAGGATAAGGAATCCTTGTCCTGAAAAATAAGTAAAGAGAGATAGTTATTGAGGAAACAGGGAAGCCCTATTTCTATCATTTGAGAGTGCAGTTTATGTCAAACGGATGGGGAAGCCTTGTCCCAAAATAAATTAAACACGTGATAGGGAAGCCCTGTCAAAATTAGGATAGTCTAGCTTCATTTGAAATCGAACTTTAGACAAGGATAGGGTAGCCTTGTCCTTTAAATAAAAGTAGAATAAAATAAAGTACTACAAAATAAGTTGGTGTAAGGAAGCCTTATACAATTCCTCAGCCAGGTAAAAAAAAAAAAAAAAAAAAAAATAATAATAATAAAAAAAAAAAAAAAAATAGGGAAGCCCTATTTTTATTAAGTAAGAAGTATGGCGTCAACCAGAAAAAACAGTACCACAGGCCCCAAATCGTCACAAAAAAACAAGTCAAGATGAGGATGAAGCGTGGACATGCGCAAAATGTACCAAAATCTTCAGGGAGCCAGAGGCTCAACTTATGGAATGCCAAAGGTGTAAGGAACATTTCTGCATAACCGGTCTAAAGAAAACAAAAGCGGAATACAGCATGCTATGTAAAACAGATGCAATGTGGTTTTGTGGGAAATGCAGAATAGTCATGGAACAACATGCAGTCACCGATATTGAAATAGAAAGAAGGTGCAAACAGATAATGGAGAGTTATGAGGAAAGAATTACATTACTTGAAAAAACAGTTGAAAATAAATGTGACGAGGATAAAGTCAAGGAGATTGTTAGAGAGGAAATAAAAAACTGCAATGACGATATGGTAAAATTGATGGTACAAGAGGAAGTTGGCAAAATAGAGGCACCAATCATAGAAGAAAGTTGTAATGAGGAAAAAGTTAAAGCCATAATAACAGAAGAAATAAGCAAGATACAAAAGCCCGAGAATAAAGGAGATAGCGATTCCACAAACAATGAGATAGATATAGCAGCCAATCCTATAACAAGAAAGGAGACTGTAACAAATGTTCTTGAAGAAATTAATGAGAGAAAGGCAAGAGAAAATAACCTGATCGTCTTTGGGATCCCTGAAATAGATGACGAGAGCAAAGAAGTAAGAGATAATACTGACAAAGAAAAACTAAACGAGCTCTTTACAGACTGCAAAATAAAACTGGATAAGGAAAATTTGAAAATGGTTAAAAGACTTGGGAAATTTAACAAAGAAAAGCTAAATAGACCAATCCTAGTAAAATTACCTAGTGCAGAACCTAAGATCACCCTATTTAGAAACATCCATTATATAAAAACAAACCCAAAATACGAAAAAGTGGGAGTCAGTAACGACCTAACCCAAGCAGAAAGAGAGCAAGAGAAAAGATTGTGGGATCAAGCGAGAAGACAAACCGAAGAAGAGATTTCGGGGGACTACCATTTCAAAGTAAGGGGCCCACCTTGGGCAAGGAAGGTTGTCAAATTAAGGAAGCTAGACTCCTAAAAGATAAAAGAGGAAAAGAGAATGTAAATAATTTTAATGGTAAAAAGGTTTTTAAAAATGTAAAAACAGATAATTTTACAGTTTTACCCAAATTAAGCTGTATATACACAAATGCAGATCAGTTATTCAACAAGCTGCCTGAATTAACAGTAAGAACAAGAGACGATAAACCAAAAATAATTGGTATTACAGAGGTTAAACCTAAAAATAATCGGTACAAACCAGGAATTTCAGAATATTCTTTAGCCGATGTATCCGATTACAACATGTTTGGTAAAAACCTAGACGTTGACACAGGCAGAGGTCTTTTATTGTACATAGATAAACAACTGGACGCATCACAGGTCCAAATGAATACAGAATTCCAAGAAAACTTATTTATTAAGATTAATTTAAACCAGTCAGACCAGCTATTATTAGGACTAATATACAGAACACCATCAAACAGATCACAGGAATACACTAAACAATTAAATACGCTTACCACTGAAGCTTGTAGTAAAGGCTACTCACATATCCTATTAATGGAAGATTATAATTTTCCTGAAATAAACTGGGACAGTTGGAATTCACCAGGTGAAAGTACAGAAAGTAATGAATACAAATTTTTAGAGAATCTACAAGAAAACTTCTTATTTCAACATGTTACAAGACCAACACGATGGAGGGGTACAAATACACCCCATACCCTAGACCTGATTTTAACAAATGAGGAAAATATGATCTCAAATTTAGAATACCAAAGTCCACTGGGAAAAAGCGATCACTGCACTATGAAATTTGACTTTAGTTGCTATACAAATATTAAAAGTAAACCAAAAATAATTAAATTATTTAATAGAGGAAACTACATAAAAATAAAAGAAGAACTAGATAACATTAAATGGTCAGAATTACTACAGAAAGAAAATGATATAAACGAAAATTGGAGATCAGTTTTAAGTATAATTCAAGATATGGACAAAAAATATATACCAACAAAAGAAAGGAAACAAATCGGGAGAGGGAAAAACAATTTTCCAATGGATAAAAACACCATAGTTAAAATTAAAAGGAAAAACATCCTCTCAAAAAAGATAACGCATAATAACGACCCAGATGTGAGGAAAGAATACAATAAGATAAGGAATCAAGTAAAAAGTAGAGTAAATAAGTTGAAGAGGGAATATGAGAAAAATCTGTCTGAAAAAGCTAAAGAAAACCCAAAAGCTATCTGGAGTTATATCAAGTCAAAAACTAAAACCAAAGAAGGAATTGGGGATTTACACCTGGATCCAGAAGACACAAAATCAGATAAAACGGAGGATAATAGCAAGAAGGCCAAATTACTAGTAGAATACTTTTCCAGCGTATTCACCAAGGAACCTGACGGAGTAGTGCCATCACCAACGCCGGTATTAGTAACTAATGTAATGTCAAATCAGAAAATAAAGGAAGAAGTAGTGCTGAAACACTTAAATGCATTGAAAATAGATAAATCTCCAGGTATGGACAAACTACACCCTAGGCTGCTAAAAGAGATTGCTGAATCATTGGCAAATCCTTTATGTATAATATATAATCAATCACTTGAAAGTAAGACAGTACCTAACGATTGGAAAAATGCTATGATAAGTGCTATATTTAAAAAGGGTAATAAGTCACTAGCCAAAAATTATAGACCAGTCAGTTTGACATCTGTAGTATGCAAAATAATGGAGAAGATATTGCGTGAATTTATTATAGAGCATATGAAAAAGAACAACTTATTCTCTAAAAAGCAATACGGATTTATTGCAGGGAGGTCAACTGGTCTTCAATTATTAGAAGTGATTGATAAGTGGACAGAGGCATTAGATCAAGGTTTAGACATAGACTCTATATATACTGATTTTATGAAGGCCTTTGATAAGGTACCTCATAAAAGATTAATAGCCAAAATCAAAAATCTAGGTGTCAGTGAAGATATAGTAGGGTGGATAACAAGCTTCTTAAAAGATAGGAAACAAAAGGTCATAGTGAATGGTGAAGAATCAGACTGGGCTAACGTTACATCTGGGATACCCCAAGGATCAGTACTACATTTGTACTAGGACCATTACTATTTGTTCTATATATAAATGATCTTCCAGACCAAGTGGATTCTGATGCATACCTATTTGCGGATGATACCAAGATCTTTAGAATAATAAAAACCCAGAAAGACAGACAAATTCTACAAGAAGACCTTAACAAGATGGAATCCTGGAGTGACAAATGGCTACTCAAATTTCACCCGGAAAAATGTAAATATATGAAAATATGTAAGAAATCTAATAGCACTGACCAACCATCAAATTATAGTCTTCTAAACCATCCAATAGCACAAGTTACAGAGGAAAAAGATATAGGAGTCCTTATTGACTCAGAACTCACCTTTGAAAATCACATAAGTGAAAAAGTGAACAAGGCCAACTCTATATTTGCAGTTCTTAGAAGAACATTTAAGTACTTGGGAATTGAGACATTCATGCCATTGTACAAAACCATGGTTAGAACCCACCTAGATTATGCCAGCTCAGTCTGGTCCCCATACAGGAAAAAAGATATCGACAAAATAGAAGGTGTCCAAAGAAGGGTAACAAAACAATTACCAGGTCTCAAAGACATGAGCTACCCAGAGCGACTTAAAAAACTAGGCTTACCAACATTATCGTATAGGAGAATAAGAGGGGATATGATTGAAACTTTCAAAACAATGAATGGATACTACGACAAAGAAGTAAGCTCATTTTTAAGAACGGCAGATGATTCTCAACAAAGATTCAGTAGCAGGACCAACAGTAATAAAGTCATTCATCAAAGATTCAAAACAAATATCCGTAAACACTCTTTCTCTGTTAGAATTGCTAAAACCTGGAACAAATTACCAGATAAAATAACAAAGTCACCATCAATAAATGCATTTAAAAACCGATTAGACAAATTTTGGTCAGACGAAGAGATATACTATAATGACTACAGAGCAGAAATATCCGGAAGTCACGGACAAAACAGTAATAGAAAAACATTAAATTATGAGTCTGGTGAAGAGGAACCTTGAGGGGTCCTGTACTGGAAATCAACTATAAGTAACTATAAGTAAGTAAGTATATATAACATCAATCAAGTTGGATAAAATTTTATGATTTTTAGACGGATATAACATGTATAGCACCACAGGCCAGATATCTAGAATCACTCACTGATAAGACCATGCTCCGAAATTATATACCCCAAATCTGTGGTGCTTTAAGGGCCTGTGAAGAATACTGCCATTGTAGATACAAAACACTGAACCCAATACTAAATGACTAGATAATAGATTATACAATTACTTGCATTAGATCTTACATAACATGTACCTTCAGACCAGGGAATGCTTTTGCCAATCCATATACAATAGCCCTGTGAGACTGTGTATCTCCTTCTGTCTTAACATCTTTGACACCTTCGTCAGTTTTTCCTTTCAGATTTTCCGCGAGTTCATTACTTGCTAGTCTTACATCTTTTACTCGTTTGCCCCCTTCTTGTGCAAGCTGTATACACACTGATAAAAGTTCTTTCATGCTAACTCTGGGTTCTCTATGGAACCAGTCGGGAAGACCAAACATGTACAAAGCTGCACATACACCAAGAGCTATAAATACAGCTCCACCAACAGGGTTAATTCTTACATTTGCAGGTCCCATCGTAGATGATGTCGAGCTGGAAAAATAAGAAGAAGCTTGATGTAAAGACTCAGTTTCGTATAAAATTCAAACCTCTGGCATGGAATGCATTTTCACAAAATTAATGTATCTGAATTAGATACCTACTGGTATGTACTTTTAATTATTAGAAGCACGATAACACAATGAATTTATAGTTTCTTTTTATTCGAAACTAAAGGTAAACAGACAGACGATCATGGCTTCTATGGAGGTATTCCACTTTTATATTTCAGCCTTTTGTTCGTTAAATTACTTTTGTTATGTGCAATTTAAAACTTATAGTTAGACTCACGTGTTTAAGCATTGAATTATGTCTACAACAAACACGACACAAAGATTTTGAAACAGTGTAAAGTAACGAAAAATTTACTTCCGAAAATATCAATATGGAAAAAAACGTAACGGATTTGTATAGTCGAATCCTTGAAAAAAAACCAGATAAATTCATAATAATTTTAATTGTGCCAGTCTAAAATATTAGTTACAGTTTCATTAGAGACTTAGAGTATATAGATAGTTACACAGGAATATATAATTTCTATATTTGGGATTATACCAAATTTCCTTCCTGGAATTGAAGGGAAAGTTAGGGGAATTCAATCTTTCCAATATTAATACACAAGTCACTTGAAATTAATGTGTAGGATCACATTGAGTCCCCTATCAGACATTTTCCCATGAAGATGATTTCATAATGATTTAATTTTATCTGATTGTAATGAAGTGTACATTTGTACACATACATATAAACACTATTTATTATCAGTCCAGGAAATTATATAGTTAACACATACCATTCTGTAATCTGTAATCGTAATTCTGCAAATCAAGGCACACCTCCATTCACATAGAGGAAAATGTCAGTTCACAATAATTTACAATACCGTAGACTTAGGTTTGTTTACGTATGCAGGTTCTATGCATTTGAAATTTGCGTTCATAGAAATAGTGAAAATTACACAAATCAGAAACGGAATTTTAGTTTCACTGTGATTTTATTTTTTTACAACAATTAATCACCCAATAGCATTAAGAGTCTCTACAAATAATCTTTGGTATGTTCGGAAAATTTAATGTCAATATTTGAGTCAACAGGATGTGTAACACCCTCTCTTCCGGTACAGTTCCATAACACGGAGTCTCATACTCTGTACAAGCCTTCTGAACTTTAGTTGAGCAAATTTATTCCATTCAGCAACAATTGCGCTTCTTAAATTGCTAAGATTTTGCAAAGGTGGATCTCTGCGATTGATATTTCTGCCAATGGCATCCCAGACATGTTCGATAGGGTTCATGTCTGGAGACATGGAAGGCCAAAAGATAGTGTAAATGGCTTCTTGCTCTTTGTACTCGGTTACAATCCTTGCCCTGTGTGGTCTAGCATTGTCGTACATGCACAAGGGTCTTGAAGCAAGTGGAGGATTATCAAAATGAGGGACTACAATGTTTCTAAGCACCAAATCCCTGTATGTCTGTCCGTTCATGTTACCCTGCAGGATATGCATACCCACCTTACAACAGTATGAGAAGAAACCCCATACTGTAACACCACCAGCAACGTTTGCAGTCGTTGGGCAAATGTTGTTTTGGTCATTAGCAGTTTTATTTCCACGACAAACTCGTATTCTGCCGTCTATTGGTCGTAACAGAAACTGATTCTCATTTGACCAATGAACAGTTTGTCAGCTTCTCATGTTCCAGCGTCGTTGGTCATTAGCCCTTTGAAACCTGATTATACGGTGCCTGGCTGTTAGGGCACGTCTCTTGATAACATGACATGCTCTTAGGTAGCCTCTATGAAGTCGACGGACCAATGTTCGAACACTAACATGACCACCTTGACGCCAGTGGTGTCTAAGTTGTTGGGCAGGAGTAAATGGGTCGGCTTTAGCACAACCAATAAGGAGTCTGTCATCACGATCGGTAGTTAAACGGGGTCTTCCGGACCTTGGTCTATCATTTACAGTTCCTGTGTCAACATGACGTTGTAAAAATCTGACAATGACGGTATGTTTAACATTGAAATGGTTACCTATGCAACTAGTGCTCCTACCGGCATTTGACATGTCAATTGCTTGCCAACGTTCAGCCACAGATAACTTACCCCTTGCCATATTTCACAGTGACTTGGTGAAGGTCAAATTTCACCTGTACACGGGACAGTAGGAAGATGATTTAAAGGCATCAAAACAGTGTATTCGAAAAAGTGCAGATGACCTTTAATAAAAAATTGCTTGGCGTGTTTATCGGAGTCTATCTTTTTTGGTCGTAATGAATTTTCTTAGTGTATATTATAGGCAATTCATAACACCAAACATAAATATTTTTTTCGCAATAGTTAAAAAAATATTGCCAGTTATATTTAGGTGGTGCTTAACTTTTGGCGGACTGTATATATTAAAATATAAAAATTTCCGCCGCCTCAAGAATTATTATATTACGAAGCACAAATAAAACAATAAAACCATTGCAAACTTGTACCAAAGAAAGTCAACTCCTACTACTGCTAGTTTGATCATGTGTTAAAGCATGAACTTGCAAAATTTATTACCAACTTATCACTGGGTCTAATGAACAGAAGATGATGCTTTATTTCCAAAAATAGCCATGGGCTCACCAAGAGTATATTACAATATTGGAGATTATTACAGACAACAACAAAAAATCAATAATCAAGTATATATTCAATATATTTGTTTGCAAATTTTGAGATTAGTTGACATGTTACAAGCTGAATTTTGTTGACATGGTATGAGCTGACAATGGTACTGAGTTTGCAAATTTTGGTATTAGTTGACATGGTATGAGCTGACAATGGTACCAAGTTTGCAAATTTTGATATTAGTTGACATGGTATGAGCTGACAATAGTACAGAGTTTGCAAATTTTGGTATTAATTGGCTTGGTATGAGCTGACAATGGTACCAAGTTTGCAAATTTTGGTATTAGTTGGCATGGTATGTGTAGACTTGTTAGCTCCTGTCTGTTGTGTACATGCTATTGCAAATTGGCAGTATTGTAGAGATATTACATATTTTTTTTATTCATCAAGCAAGGGCTCATAGAGGACATTATTACATTTATACAATTATAAATATAAGAATCGACTTCCCATTAAGCTCCATAGGTTTTTTCATAATAAAGGAAATTTTCTTAGATATAGCTACATGTACATACACATACATTACCTTAACTACAGTGTACTACATTTAACAGTCTATATTATGAAATTAATTTCATAGTTCCTTATTATCCTGTGAACTTTATGGGAACTTGTCATTAGGATATGGGAGGTTATTAGTTTGTCTTTTGTTATTATAAATAAGAAGATGTGGTATGAGTGCCAATGAGACTACTCTCCATCCAAGTCACAATGTATTAAAAGTTAACAATTATTGGTCAAAGTATGGCCTTCAACACAGAGCCTTGGCTCACATGTACACTAAGGCCATTATAAAAAAAATCCTGGTTTCTCATCCAATTTTAAAAAAAGGGGGGTATTTTTTTTCTGAATGTATTCAAATAGATTGAACTACTTAACCAATCCATATGAAGATTAGACCAAAAATTTGTGTAAACCTTGTTTATCTATTTTTATGAGAGAGGTGACAGGGGCATATAGAATTGCTTTTGTAAAAGTACATATGTCCAGAAATTGGTTTCTGGATTCTACCTTGAATAAGCCTCTCCCATATTATTTGAAATGTGGAAATGTTATATGCGACCCCTAAGCACAGATCCAGTTGGAAATTGACAGATTTTACTTACATAGATAGTCTTTCCAGATGTAAGGCCCTTGATCAAGCACAAAATAGCATTTTTTTAAATTTCTGGACTGTCCCCTGAGTAAGTCTACACCAAATCTTGTGAAATTAGAAGATGTTGCTAGGAATCACTAAACACATATCCTATTTAAAATCATTTGAAACTTGGAATTATCATATGCATAAAAGGAGATGTCGATATTTTTAATAAGACAGCAACATCTATATGTAGAGGTCATCTGCCAAGTTGTACTTTGAATCATATACCTGATTCTAGACCTACAAATGCTAAAGTATTCAAAATTTGTGTACAGACTGTGTAGAACTTGTAAACATTTTCTTTTCAGAAAAGATTGCAGAAAGAACTTACAGCTTTAATGAAAGATCCTCCTACAGGTGTTAAAGTAGATGCTGAAAGTATTTATAAGAATTTATCTGAGTAAGTCTTCTCAATAACTAAAAGAATTCAACAAGTAAGTTTTCTTGTGGTTTAGATAATTGAATTTTTGTTTAACAATATCCACAGGAAAAAAGCTTCAAACTCACTACACTAAGATGAGATTACACAATGAAAATGTGCAGTTATCTAATAACAGAAGGCTTGAGTTTAATGGCATCATATATAACTATAGATTTGCATTGGGTTTTGGTACATACATTATTTTTTATCAGGTACATGTAACATTGAATAAAAATAATGTAATCATTTCTTCAAAAGTTCTATTTTCATGGACATTGATACCTTGTACGACTTATACATTTTATTATTTGTGGAATTTTCTTTTAGATGGATAGTTGACCTTGATGGAGCCCCTGGAACATTGTATGCTGGCGAGAAAATGCAGTTATTATTCAAATTTGGTTCAAGGTACCCATTTGATTCACCACAGGTAAGTACTGGCTACACCAGGACACTTTTTATTTCATTAGAAGTTTACTATAGTTGTAAAAAAAATTAAATAAATAAAATAATTAAATAAATTGAGATAAAAACTTGCTTTACTTACACAATAGATTTATCACATACCATGCAAGTTCCTTTGAGAAGTCAAGGTCATTTAACACCCCTGTAGTGGTAGCAATACAGTTTCTCTCTGAGGAAAATATTATTGTCAATAAACAACTTTTTCGGAAATCTGCACTTCCTTTTTCAGGTTACATGGATTAATTTAAAAATTGCTTACATGTGCCTGAAGGTTCTTTTTTTAAAAACTACATGAATAAATGATTGAAACTTTTATAATAATTACCTCTTTGCTTTTTTTTTTGTAGTATAATATTTAGTCCTTAGACTTGTTACTTGCTTTTAAAAAGAAAGATGTATGTGGTATTCTTGTAAATTTCTTTCTCCTAAAAATTGTTTTTTAAAAAAGTATTGTGATATAAAACAAAAGTAAAAATACATTGCCTTTTGCCCTGCATATGTTTACATGTACAACAAGGTGACATGTATTTAAATTTCTTGCTTGATTTTTTCCTAAAGCAATTCCTGCTAGGAAATTTGAAACAATGGACATTTTAAAAGTGAAGTAAAGGAAGTCATACATATGATAACATAATCCTATTGAATATAAAAGATGGATAATGAAACTATTCTGGAAAAAGGTTAATCGAAGATAATAAGCCAATCAAAAGGGTGGATAAATCCACACAAATGCCAAACCAGCTGTTAAAATTCACAATAATTTTCCATATGTTGGAACATTCATTAAGTTGTAGGTCAGTTTAGTAAGTGGCCTATTTTCTCTGGTAATTTTTATACGACTGCAAAAATTTTTTTGGGATTGTATAATGGTATGATGTCGTCGTCGTCGTCCGAAGACACATTTGTTTCCGGACAATAACTTTAGTTTAAGAGAATGGATCTCTATGAAATTTTTTTAGAAGGTTCAATACCACAAAAGGAAGGTTGGGATTTATTTTAGGGATGATGGTCCCAACCGTTTAGGAATTAGGGGCCCAAAAGGGGCCCAAAACAAGCATTTATCTAGTTTCAGGACAATAGCTTGTGTATAAGTATTTCAATTGCTCTGAAATTGTACCACAATGTTTAATACCACAAGTAGAAGGTTGGGATTTATTTTAAGGGTTATGGGGCAAACAGTTTAGGAATTAGGGGCTAAAAAGGAGCCAAAAACAAGCATTTTTCTAGTTTCCGGACAATAACTTGTGTGTAAGTGTATGGATCTCTCAGACATTGTACCACAAGGTTCCATATAACAAGAGGGAAGGCTGGGATTGAGTTTGGGGTTAATTGCCCCAAACATGTAGGAATTAGGGGCCAAAAAAGGGCCAAAAAGAAGCATTTTTCTAGTTTCGAGACAATAACTTGTGTTTAAGTGTATGGATCTCTCTGAAATTATACTACAAGATTCCATACTACAAAGGAAAGGCTGGGATTGAGTTTTGGGGTTATTGCTTCAAGGGAGGGATTTTTTATTTACAATTTTTTTAAAGGATTCATATTTTTTTATTTTGAATTTTTGAAAAGTTTCAAGAAGAAATCTTCAATTGCACAGTATTGTGCAATAGATTTGTAAGATCTTTGACCACATTTATTTTGTGTCAGAAACCTATATTATGTCAAAAATTTGATCACAATCCAAATTCTGACAGTATCAAGCTTGAATATTGTGTCCAAATTTTCCCCAACTGTTCAGGGTTCGACCTCTGCGGTCGTATCAGGCTGTGCTCAGCGAAGCATTTTATTTACAATCTCATACATGTAGCTGTCATATTTTCCATCTCCAATTGAATCTTGTTAGTGGAGGATATATATATACTCTTGAAATCTATTGCATTGTATTCCTTTGGCTTTGTAAGTATTTCAGAATCAGTAATAAACTCTAACATCATAATACATGTACATGTGTATCAATGAAGAAATTTAAATTTCTAATTTTAAAATTGAAGTCATTGTACATTGAAACTGATCCTATATAATATTATTCTGAAATGATAATTTTCCATACTAATTCTAATTAATTTCTTTTGTTTTGTCATACTAAAATTGTTTAATACAACTGATGTTTTCAAATACTAATTATTATGATAGTTTAATTTTTTTACAGCCAAATAAAAAAAACCAAACAAATTCATGCATATTTAATTTCTTGCAAGTTCATACCTTTGAAGATGACAGACTAGTCTACATGTATTTCAGTCCAATATCCACAAAATAATAAAATGGCTGCTTCGATACTGAACTGATCATATTTTAATTTTATATTTTATGTAGTTTTTGCTAAAATTTAAGGACCTACATGACAGGCAACACATGGCAATGCAATTTAAATTCATAGAAAAATGGTGAAATTCTTTATCAATTGAAATAAACATCTTTATTTGTTGATAAAGAATTAAAACTTGAATATTGTGAATTGTATAAACACCTAATGAAGCTGTACATTTGAGTGTTTTGTGTAATTTAATTGTCATCAGCACCATATACTAACTTACTCTGAATGACTGGTATATTTTTCAATTAATTGATTTTATGTTTGTTTCAGGTTATGTTTGTAGGACCAAATATCCCTGTACATCCACATGTATATAGTAATGGACATATATGTTTGTCAATTCTCACAGAAGACTGGTCTCCTGCTCTGTCTGTTCAAGCTGTTTGTCTTAGTATTGTCAGTATGTTATCTAGTTGTACAGAAAAGGTAACAGTCAAGACATGTTTTAACAAACCCAATTTAAATATATATAATGCGTTGGGGCAATATTGCAATCACATAGACCATTTGTGAGTCTGTTCATCCTTTCATTGAGATGTCTGTCTCAGTGGTCACCAGCTTGACAGTGATAAGTTGTAACATGTGAGCTTTTTTGCTTCTGTAGAACACCTACTTCTGGTTTGCTTATACTGTAAATTTATCAAAATATTGAATGGACTACAATTTTTTTCTTCACATAATTCTTCAATACTACTGAAGGTAATGTCTTCATATTTATTCAGCAGCTTGGCAGTGATGAGTTGTAAGATGTAAGCACTTTTTGGATCTGTCAGACACCTACTTCCTGTTTTCAGTACTTTGAATTACAAGTACAGACATTTCAGACGTACACAAGCCAGTCAAAAATAAATTTTACAAGTCATGACCAGAAAATATGACCGTTTTGGAAGCCATGCAGTATACATGCATGAATTTCCTATGTTAAGTTGATATGCTTTAATCTATATAGATAAAAAGAGTTCTTTCATCTCTGTAACATTCTTGAAGTGTCTTTTAAAGTTTTTAAATACAGATAATGGATGTTTTGATGGTAAATACATTATGCATGATGAAAATATTGTTAACTTTGAATTAATAAATGTAAGAAAAGAAGAAGACTACATAGTTATTTTTTTGTGCATCATCACCCAAAAGTACTTTGATGGTTTTTCTTCAGTAGCTTGGATTGATTTTTTTTGTTAGCTATATTTAGAGGAGGGGATAAGGCGTCTGCGCAATGCTAAGTGTTATTGCTGTAGAAGTATGAAGTGAGAAGTACAGGTTCCAGCCTCGCTCGGGGAGGAAGTAAAGAATCAAATCTACTCTAACATTGTTAGGTTGATTTTCTAGGCACATTATATATATATATATATATATATACTTTTTTGGTCTTTTGGAAAATGTTGTTTGTGCTGTATTTAGACCCCTCTACCAAGAAATTTGTTTTGCATGCACATGTATAAAAATTGCGGTTTTTATCCAACGCAATCATAGGTTTGAATGTTGTTTTCAATTTAGACTTACCGGTATATATATATATATAATAAGTACGTCTGACAACTCTACGACAGATTTTATCCATCGGATCACTAGTGATGGTGATACAAGGCTGAAAACACATTCTGTATATATAGTTCGTCTGAACAACAGGCCAACAATGTTAGATCTGTAAATTTGCGGAAGCAAATTTTTGTTCTTCCCTGGCCGGGATTTGAACTCATGCTACTGAGATATCGTGGCACCAAATCGCCTTGCACTATGCCCGTCGTGCTAAACCATTCGACCACCAGGGCTATATATATATATATGTATTTTGTGTTTTAGTATAGTTGTTTAATCTATTATTGCAGAAGAGACCACCTGATAATGCTTTTTATATAAAAACCTGTAGTAAAAATCCTAAGAAAACAAGATGGTGGTATCATGGTAAGTTTATATTGTGAAGTCAAGTTAAAGTATATCATTTGGGGATATCACAATTATTGTCTTGCCTAGAAGAAGTCATGAAGCAGACCTAGGAGTGCTGTTTCCCCTAGAAGGTGGCATCAACAATTTGTTGGAAGTTTGTGATTAGGTCAGTTTTAGAGGAACCGATAATGGTGATTAAATGATATTTGGTATGTAGTTGTATTAGCACATCTCATTTCCATGGAACTATTAAGCCTAGTCATGATCTATTGACTTTGAAACTTTTGCAAAGTTTAGAAGTTAAAGTTTATGATTAGGTCAGTTTAAGGGGAACCACCAATGGTAAGTCAATGATGTTTGTGATGCAGTTGTATTGGCACTACTCATTTCCATGGAAAGTATTATTTCTGCACCATCAGTCATGGTTCATTGACTTTGAATGTTTACATATTTTACATGTTAAAGTATTCCCATTTTAATTTCAACATTTGCATTTTACTATCAAATTTACATACATGCAAGACACATATCTCTGTGTCAAAGGTTTATTATAAGATTTTTCATTCAAAGAGGATATGTTTTTAAAATTTTGAATACATTCCAAAATTGATCAATAGAAGTAAAATGAATAACACATGTTAGAATAGATTTTTGACAAAACAATAGTTTATGCTCCACAAAAGTAGAGAGGCATAGTGTTTTCTTGTATGGGTCCATTAGTAATTCCATCCATCTGTTTTTCTGTCCATCTTTTTGTCTGTCCGGTTTCAGGTTAAATTCATGGACAAGGTATTTTATCATGAAGTTGTAGTCAACATGAAACTTAGTACAAATGTTCTTTTAATGTGAACTTTCTAGTCTTCATGCTAAATTATGGTCATGACCAAAATTTCATGGTTCACTGAACAAGGAAATGTTATTGAGTGAAAGCAGTAAATTGTCAGGTAAAAGTGTTTGTTTAAGATAGTTTACCATGAAGTTTAGGTCATATCAACTTGAAACTTGGTATATATGTTTATTATACTGTTAGTTTTTAAAATTATATGACAAATTTGTTTTTGGCAGACTCTTTCTCAAACCGAACAAAGACCATTAACTTATTCTGAATACTGTCTCTATGCTTAACATGCTATTTGAATAATAATAAATACTTTTGATTGATTGACAGTTGTTTGCTAAACATCCAGTGGTTTATATGCTATTGAAAATCAAAAATGAAAACTTAAAAATCAGCCCCAAATTTGTTATGAAATAAAATGGAACAATTTGAGCTTTTTGATGATAAACTACTAATATCTGTTCACAATCTGTTTCAGATGATAATGTATGAGGATGAAGTATTGTAGGTGGCAAACTTTTTAATTTAAACAGACAACTTGAACATTTAGATTCTGATGGCTGTTAGTGTTGTAAAATATGGACCAAGTTAGATCTGAATGGAAATATTTGTGTACAGTTGTAGATTATGTGAAAAATCAGATAAACATATGCTGTAAAGGTTCAACACTGATTTATTTGTGTACTTCTTTAACATATCTTGTTTCAAGGAGTGGAAAATGTTTTGTTATATATACATTATATGTTTATAAGGGTATTGACTGATTTGAGCCCACTCATAAGAACTTGTTATTCTGTATGTTTGTGTTTCTTACTTCTAAGTGTGATTTAGATTGTACATAATAAATCTCTGTTTTTCCAATATGTCACCTGAAAGTTTAACTGACTTTATAACCATACCATCAATGATGTATGTCAGTAATTGTTTGCTTGAAAGCAAACAGAGGCATTGAGAGCCTATTTTTGATAAGTTTTCAAAATTATTTTAAAAGAAGATGTAAAGACAACACCAAATCAACCGTTTTTTTAATGGAAAAAGGCAAAAAATATTCATATTTCTGGCGTTTTTTTGAGAAAAGAAACCATAATTACTGTTGATTCATTATTATTTGTGGTGTACTTATTTACAGTGATTTGTGGTTAAAAGTGAAACATGATGTGTTCAACAAAATTACAAATTTTCTATAGGCTTGTTTGCATAATTTTTTGAACCCGTGAAATCATTTACATGTATCACTGAAAATGACTTTTTCCACAGTCCACAAAATTGACACTTACGTTAATGAATCCACAGTATCTTTATCATTATTTTATACAAGAAAAAAAAATGAATATTGGGTGAAATTTTGCAGCAAGTATAAAGGTAGTGTACCAACATTATTTGAAATTTCATCACAATACATTAAGAGGATAACAGGATTACAAATAATATTAGAGAATAGAAAACCCCACATCAACATCCGACTCAGTCCAATAAAAATTGACTTACAAACAAAAAATAATCTAGATAGACTGACTTGAAATAAGCACGAATTGTGATTGTTTAATCTAGGTATAAACAGAGAAGGCTTTTTAAAAAAAAAATTTTGTTTCTTAAATGAAGTCTAGATATTTTTAGACTAGGATGTGTATATTGTATGCAAAACATTTTGTTGTTTCTTATGTGCAGGAGCAATTTCTATGCTTTTTCAATTTGGTTCATCACAAATTGAATATTTTTTGTTATCTTCTGAAATGTAGGTGTTCAAACTGTGATATTATCTGTTAATTCTAAAACCTTTTGTTTTATGATTTGCTTTTGGGGTTAAAATAAGTCCCCTAAATGTTGTTATATTATTATTTTTCATTTTTTTAACAGTTTCAATGTTTGAGTAGCTATAATATTATTTGATAAGAAAAGCAAATATTTTTAGCCATTAAATCAATTGATCCTAAGATTGAAAACTTAATTTTAGTTTTAATTTATGAATAAAAGGAAACCTCAGTGAGACAGCAACTACAAAACACTAAAACCAAAAGAAATCTTAAGGAAAGTTACAGAAGAAAAAGCCTATTGTAACCAAAATGATGCATATGTCAATTGAACAGAAAAGGGTTATCATATACATTGTTTGGGTTTAAGAAGGGTAACTGTTTTTCTCAACTAAATGTATTGTACTCTTCAGTCATGCATACCAATGCAGTAAATATTACTCAAGGATGTAGTATTGTATATTTGTTTGTTATTGACTATATTTTGATGATAATTTGCCCATGCCAATAATCTGTACATACACATGGCTTTATTTTTGTGCAATATACAGTTGTTATAAAGAATACTATTTTACACTACTGTAACTTGGTATTAAACCTATATTGATAGTTTAAAATGACAAAAGGAACAGGTATGTTATCAGCCATTTTTTGGTCCCTAAAATTCTAAACCTTAAAAATTCTTGAAATCCTTTCAAAATAAGTTCATTTTAAGTGCAAAATTTATTTTCAATTTATGATGTCATTATGACTCAAACATTTCATAAGTAGCATACTTCACAACATTTCCATTTTTTATAAAGTTTATGATCAAATTAACCAATATCAAGAGCCTTATCCAAAAAAAGGTCTGTAGATAGCCTCATTGTCATCTTTTTGCAAAATATCAATTCTGGTAATGCTGTTGATCTAAACAGCGATGAATAAAAATTTTGTTCAGACTATTTAAAAAAAAGTTTTATCAAAATGCAGCAAGTTTGACATCCAATAGAAAATAGGTGAGAATTTTATAACAAGAGTAGAAATAATTTGTAATAAAATAAGAAGACTTGTGATTTTATGGATTTCAAAACATGTTACATGATCCATTTATAGTACTTAGTGATCTTTTAATCTGTTGGGCTTTAAAACAGCCTTTTCATGTCTTCTGAGGAAATAATAGCTTGAAAATTGAATAAAGAGCATATTAGAATGTTTTCTTTCTAAAAAAAATATAAAGAAATCAATTCTCCTTCAGTTTGACATTAAATAGTGTAGAAAAATTCCTTAAATTTCATGGTAAAAATGTTATAATAAGTTTGATAAAAATTAAACCTTACAATTTCAAAAGGGGCCATACATTGTGACTTGGATGGAGAGTTGTCTCATTGGCACTCATACCACATCTTCTTATTTATACAAACAGTGATTTTAGACCTATAAATATTTAAGGAGTTGTCATATAGTTGTTACTCCATGATACAGATTTTCAGCTTATTTATTTTTGTTATCATTTTTTATTACTTTAATTGTTATTTTTTGTAGCACCATTTAATTTACTGCTTAGTGAATGTGAAAGTCTTATTGTTAATATATATTGTTTTCTTTTTTAGAAGTATGCTATAATTGTGTTGATATTCTATCTGTGATGGAATATGTGTATGTAGCTGTATAGAAGTGATTAAAGCATACATGTATATATTTCATTATGTTTGCAAGCAAGTTCATTCCTTTGGGTAAAAATAGAGCAAAACTTACATCTCAGTATAATTTTATTGATAAAATGGGAACAAGTAAAAATATCATAAAGCTATCAAAAATGACTCCTGCATGTAGACAGCACTTCCTTAAATTGAGAAAGTACAGTTAATTTGTTTTATAATTACAGTTTAGTCATATTCCTATAACATGAAAGAAAATATATCTTTGTGAAAAGAAAAAAAATGCAATTTCTGCCACAACTTATTTGAAGTATCGTAACATTAAGAACAATATATAAATGATTTGTAAATGTCTGGCTAGGAAGAAAATCTAAGAACACTTTTTAATCAATATTCATCCAGAAATAATACTGTGTTGCCTTTTTGGCTTTTAAAGAATAACACAAAAGAAGGCCTGATTCTTTTTTGTTTTTAATATTTTTTGGACAAAGAATTTATATTATATTAACAATTGAAAACCTATATGGTAACATTTAACAATTGTTCATTAATGCATCAATCTTCCTATTTAAATTATCGTTAGTAAACCGATAAGGTGTATTTTGGTAAAGTAAGGTTAAGAATTCCTTGACTATTATTTTGTTTCCTTTATTGTTTTAATGCACAATAATGATACACATAAATCACTTGTATGTTATTAAGTGTGATGCTATTAACTTCCTTTATAGTCTGTGATAACTTCAATGTGTTTCTTCAGTACATACTGTCAATTGTTAAATAGTCAGAAATATACTGCTTCCTTTTTATATGCCAAGTTACAATTATGATGTTTATCCAACGAATAGTGTTTCCATGAGGACCATTGAAGTTCCATTTTATTTTCATCACCATGAGATAATGTAAGCAACTACTCTCACCATTACTCCTCTTTGAAAAAGTCTACGTTGTGTTAGAATTTAATTTTTTGTCAGTTTCTTTATATGATTCCATATGATAGATGAAATACTCCATGATGCAGCAAAGTACCAATCCAATTGATTTTGGCTAATAGTTTAAAAATATATTTGTTTTGGCATTGTCCCTAAATTTCTAATTTTCCTTCCACCTGAAAATAGATTTACCTCATTGCACTACTTTTCCCATAAAAGGAGTTGTTAGTTGGTGACCAAATGATCCACACAACATTCAAAAAGCCACATTTGAACATATTTCTTTATGGGAAAGTTTATAAGAAATTCTTTGAAATGGATGTGTGGAAAAAAAACAGGGCTTGTATCCCCCAAAAACAGCTTATCTCAGTTGACCTTGATGATCACATGACAGTCATTAAAATAGACTCATCAGTGACGCTTGAATAAAAATTTGTCAACACAGAAGTGCTAAATACTGGGCTGATGATGCCCTCAGGGACGAAACCTCCACCACATGTCATGAGAAAATAAAAAAAAACCTGATAATATTTATAAAAGATACAATGTCGTTGAACTTTTTGGAAAAAAATAGTAATTAGGCAATATAGGATTGAACTGATATTTTTTTTTTATTAAAGGTAAGCAAGAAAAGTAAAAAGTTTCAAGACGAGGCATACAAAAATCATGTTTGAGGACAGGGAAATGAAAAGACAATCACCAAAAAGAACTTTACACTTTTTTGTTTTTTCTGTATATCAGTAGTTTGTTTTGAGCATTGCACAATATCATGTCTCTTCCTGAACTATTTATGACCTTGCTCAATGAAATGAAGTATATTAATTAAGTGTAAGATTGCTTGATTTCTTGTCAGCAGGTTAAGTAATTTGAGCTTATTTTCAGTAATTGCATTCTTTTATAGTATATACTTTGTTAGCTATCATATCTTTATTTTAGAGTTAAGTGCTTTTCCTGCACTGGTTTTTACGTTCTTTTTTGTATATTTAATTAATCTTTTAATCAAGGTTTGAAGGAAGAGGGTTGAGATATAAAAAAACTAACCCCGCCCCATTTTTATGTTCCTGTTCGAAGTCATTAATCTCGTCAGTAACTGTTGTATGTCATATCTTAATGTTTTTCCTTATTTAGAATTTGGCAGATATTTGATTGTTTCTGCTTGATTTATTCAGTGTTATAGACTCGGGATGATCAGAAATTACAACCCCAAAAAGTATAAACATAACTATTTATATGTCATTAGCGTATACTGTATAAATGCTACAACTTGGTCACTTCTCTGGAGTTTTATGTTACAAATGATTGTTTAAATCAACTATTCAGACTCTAAAGGGCTATAGGTTATACAAGTCAGGAATATGGCAGTTGTTATCAAATAATCCATCTCTATGTATGTTGGCGTTTGTTTTTGTAGCAGTTCAGTGTTTCTGTTGTTCGGTTTTGGTTTATGACCCGGATTTGTTTTCCCTTATTCGACTCATGACTATTGAACAGTGTAAACTACTGTTGTGTTTATTTATACCATTGTTTGTATCCCAAAATGAAAATAACATCATGAAATTGGTGGAATTTTGATGTACGCTTATAAAATATTACACAGAATGCAATAGATTCTGAAACGGTGCAGTGATGCTTTTCCTGTACCAAGTCAGGAATATGGCAGTTGTTATCTACAGTCCGTTTCTATGTATGTTGGCGTTTGCTTTTGTTGTAGCTCAGTGTTTCTGTTGTTCCTTTGTTTTCCTCTTATAGTTGATGTGTTTCCCTTGGGTTTAGCTTGTTACCCGGATTTGTTTTTGCTTAATTGAATTATGACTATTTAACAGCGGTATACTACTGTTGCTTTTATTTAAATGTTTTATTTATTTGGCGTCCGAAATTCATGGTTAAGCTCACCTGATGAAGTTTATTCCAGAACATTGTCCTGTCTACTAAAATTGTATCAAACGTTTAAATTGACAGCTAGAAAAAAAGGAAATAAAGGTTTAGAAACCAATAATGGGGTCTCTCCCAAATCTTCTGATTCGTATCTACCGTCAACGTAGCATCTGAACCAATCTCTGAAAGAGTCTTTTCTAAAATGACCCAAAATCCACTTAATGATAATAAAACAGAAAATTTCTAAAATCAATTTTAGATATCATATTTCTAAACGGCTTTATGCTGTTGCCATTTAAAGATAAATATTGCTGGCAAAGTTGTAATGTACACTTACTGAACACATAACATTTAACTAGTGGTCAAATGAATTTTTATTTGCCAAAAAACGAACTGATAGTTCCATGTTTGTATCATTTATACCTTGACTTTTATCATTGACGACCCTCTTTGTTCAGTTTATTTATTGCGTTTTAATGTTATTTGGCATATAGAAATAGTGAATATAGAATAGAGTTATCTCCCTTTGTATATAAGTAGCACTGTATAATCTTTTTTTTTGCTGCATCTCTATTGGGTTTTGGCAACCATTTAAAGGGGCTAAGGTTTGATTATGTATCAATCCAAAGTGCATAGTTGCTGTTTTACAGCATAACATTATAGGATTCCTCTTATAGTTGATGTGTTTCCCTCGGTTTTTGTTTGTTACCCGGATTTGTTTTTGCTTAATCGAATTATGACTATTGAACAGCGGTATACTACTGTTGCCTTTATATATAAGAATATTCGAAGGTGTAGATTCATATGCGCTCAAAACTCTGAATCGAAATTATTAAAGTGTTAAACTTACATAAAACAAAGACGATTGGTTTCGTATTGGAGATATATTAACGAAAGTGAGTATCGATTTCCGTTAAGTAAAAGTCCAAACTTTCTCTTTGTGACACTAAGACGTCTTAGACTGACGGAATGAAAATCGTAAAATTTTGTCCAATTGCTGAATAGAAACAGAAACAGAGTATAGAGGGGGACAATTTCACATATGAACAATGTTGCTTCAGAATTCTATTATGCGCAACTGCGAAATATATATATATACAGTTATGCTGTAAAACAGCAACTATAATATATACATGTATATCAAAAACGAATCTTGCAAAAACAAAATTGAACAAAACATTTTAAGTGTCTCAACTTTATCCAAAGAGAACGCTGCAGGCCAGCCGGTACGGCAAACTTCAATGACTAATTTACCTTCAAACATATTGTACCTTCATAATGGTAAAGGCATCTTTCAACATCTTCAAATATCAGATAGGTTGACACTCTCTCCATACTAGGCAACGGAATTAACGTCTCATAACGACCGGGTGTGACCGCGTATCAACCAAACGGATATCCATCTTAAGCTATATTGCCGGATAGAAGTTCAGGCGATCATATTTCTAATACCAACCTTGAGGGTGGTAAGATTAAAGGTAACCAGTCAACAAATTGTCTACATTTAATGCAAACTTTGTGATAAGTCTGTTCATTAATTAGGCGCTTAATCTTATTTTTATCAAAAACACTTTTGTTTTTAAACATGTTTTCAATTCGACATACAAAAACTGTTTCCCAATTCTTTAGTACGGGTAATACGATTTTTACACTCAAGAAAAAAAATTCATCAAATTTCGACAAGATCAAACCAAAGCAAAACATTACTACTTATTTTATTGTCATAGTGAATTTACAATTAACAATTCTCTTAAGTTGTGTTGTTTTAAAATTTCTTCAATTTCGTATTTGATTGGACTTACCAACTGTTTTGATTCGAACGCCACTGATGAATCTGATTTGAACGAAACGCGCGTCTGATGTACCAAATAATAAACTAGGTATCTTTGATGAATTTTCCCATAAAACAAAGGAAAGAATACTGAGATTGTGTGCCGATTTCCACTAACTAGATTTCGATACTTAAAAACACACATACTTTTCCATGACACAAAAACCATCTCGGACTGACTGACTGACAGACTTGAAACGGTCAAATTTTGTTCAATTACTGAACAGAAACAGAAAAAAGAGCATAGAAAGGGGGTCGATTTCACACCTGTATAATGCTGTGTCAGAATCCATTATGTGTATTTGCGGAAAAAATATGATATATTTAAAAAAATAAACAATAATAAACCAAACATTTCAAGTGTCTTAGTTATCACAAGAGTATGCTGCAGATCAGCCCGATACGACAAACTATCTTACAACTTATTGACCATCAGTATCTTCTATAAATTTAACGGTGCATATTTTACAGCTCCAATTTACAGCAAAACATTTACAAAGCACTAAAATCAAAATCATGCACTTCTTTACTTGCTGATCCTCATAACTATAACGCTTTCAGAATTGATACATTCATTGAGGTATAACACAATCCCTGTAATTTTCTTGTCATGGAAACAGAAGCATTGGAAGTCGTTTGTTGAAAAACTATGAAATGCCTTTGCTCAAGAAAATATGTATGTGTGTGTGTGTCCATTTTTCTTATTTTGTACAAGACCATCCTCTATGAATAAATGGGGATATGGCTGTTTTATATCTTATAACTTTTGATCGGTACATATCATTTTGGTCAATAATGGGTTCAACTTTTGGTCAGCACATAGCATTGTGCTGAATAATGGATTTTAAATTGTGCTGAAGGATTGGTATTTCAACTTTTTGTAAGTAATTGATAGTTTACTACTGATAAATTGGTTCTTCCACTGTTGGTTAGTAGCTGATCATTCTCCTATTACGTCTTTGTTTTCCAATGAATTTAAGTTTTTCCACTTAGGTTTATATCTGTGTTTTGTAATATTTACCAGTTTTTATATGTTTAATGCACATTTCTTGATTTTCCTTTATCTGGTAAGCACAGACAACGATGGATCAATACATAAAGAGCTATATAATTAAAGGATACAGAAAGCAAATAGCAAAAACAAATCTAATGTTTTAATGTTGCGATGTTAAGATGGTCACTACTGACTACTGTTGCAGGTAAGGGAAGGGTTGTGCGCTCACATATATGTTTAACCGTATCTCGCACCATTCTTTGTGTGCCTGTCGAAAGTCAGGAGCCCGTAGGCCAATGGTTGTCGTTAATCGCTATGTGCTAAAGCTATTTTTCGTTTGATGCTATCAACTTATACCAACTAGACCGTTAGTTTTCTCTTTTGGATTGTTTATTATTTTGTTACGCAGGGGGCAGTTATAGCTTCATTGAATGTTGTCTGCTAATTTTTACTGGTCGTACGGTGACCTGAAGTAGATTGCATCCTTATCATTTGGTTTTAGTGGATAATTGTCTCATACCACATCTCCTTTTTATGTTAAGTAACCAAAGGTTATTTGAAATTTTGTTTTTTTTTCTATTTTAATGTTACTCTCAATCATTTCGTTTAATCATTATTTATTATTTTATTTCTTTTTGTATACCCGCATTAAGTCTTTTGAGAACGTCGTCAATTTTGGATATACCTTTTCCGTACTTCTCTAGCTTTTACTTAAGCATGCATACAACATAAATAATAAAGTTCTACCATTATTTAATCATCATTGAATAAAAAAAATACATTCTAAAGATGAATACTAGTACAAATAAAGTATACAGAAAGGCAACCAATCCTCTGCAATTGTATCCCAAAGTGAAAGTTACCTCTGAACTAGCTGGAATGTCCATATACATTATGTTTTTTCTCAATGTCATTCCTTAATTGTCCAAAAAATTACCTGAACTTTAAAGATAAACATATCTTAAATCGTCACGTTCGCATTCTTTTCTATAGCACTACATTCAGAGAAGTATTAGATTCTTAAAAGTTGGTATAACATCAGCAATATGAAATAATTCTAATATAAAAAAAAGTAAATAAAATGCATGGACTTCAAGCCGTTAACAATCATTTAGTAGAAACAACTGTCTGGACTTCGGATCTAACATCACCAAACACAATTTTGTCAAAGAATGAAAACACACAAACAAACAGAATAAAAACAAAACAAACATAAACAACATGAGGAATGTATAACCTGACTTTTCTCTATCTTAAATAGCGAAAACCGAATAAGAAAACATCTGTTCTGTTCTGCTTCCTATATGATTTTCTTAGTCTTGTTAAAGACATAATAAAACATCCCCAGTGCATTATCCAAATTCCTTTTCTAGATCGTAAAAAAAACACAATAAAAATCTTCCTCAATACATCTATTAACTTACTTTCCCTTTCCCTGCGTCGTTAAAGAGACACTTAAACAGATCAGTAAACCTACCAACTTGCCTTTCTTGACCTTATGTGGTAAACACTCATAGATACTAGGTTTACAATTGTGTACGCCATTGTCACATTAAAAACCTGCTTAGTAACTTAACAACAAGATAACTAATAAGCAGGGATTTATAGAATCTTCATCTCAGTTTCATTCTTTCTTCTGTCAGTTTAATATTTCCTATTAGTTAAAGATCGCAAACGTGTTGTGGAAAACGTTTTTGCACATGCGGCAGAGGGTGGTGCTTACCTTCCCAACAAACTTGGTCTTAGTCCGTTTGGATTTCATGCGATTCTTTCTAAATTTGTCTCTTTTTGTGTAATTTTTAAATAGTTTTCTTCAGTTTCTGTTTTTTACCTTAATTTGTCTTTTCCAATCGATTTACGAGATTTGAACATCGGTAAACTACTGTCGCCTTAATTTGTACATTGGTAATCTACCGTTGCCTCTTATTGATACTATTTGTATATAGATTTTTTGATTTCCCTCATATACACTTTCTTGTCTGCAACAATTTTCTAGACCGATTATCAGTATTCTGGTGTATATACAGTGGTAACCTGATAAGAAAATATTTGCGGCAATTTCGGATTTTGATATGATTAGCCTTGAAATATGACAGTAGATCAATGAGAGTTATTCAGTGAAATGTAAGAAGTAGATGGCGTGTAGATTTTTACTTAGACGGACTTCTGATTTATAGGTTTGTTGCTTTGATATTTGACGCAGACAACTTAATCAACGTTGATCAATTTGTTCCTCAAGCAACGGAACCGTTTTCTGGCTTCACTGCATCAATAAAAACGTTCTGGTTTCCATTTTCATATTAAGCTCGTCTCTACCACAATATCTCCTTCCATTTATCACCAAAGAATTTAATGTCAGTTAGCATGAAGTTGTATCTATCTTATTTGGCATGTTATCTTAATATTCAATTTATCGCCATCTATATAGAAAACTAAGATGATATAAACGGAGATACTGTCTTATATCAAACATTATCTAAATAATCATTTACAAAATTGAAATAAATCCCTAAAGATATTGTTTTGAAATATTCCATAGCTTTTTTAAACTTAATCATTATTCAGAGAAGCCCATCTCATCAATTCTGAAAATTTAATTACAATCTTATCCTTCCTAACAACAAATCGACTCCGTCTTTCTGGAAAAGAAACTGTAACAAGTAATTTCTATAACAAATTGGAATCATTTGGATGCAAATGTGATAGTCTCCATCACTTAGTAATCGTTTAACGCTGTTAGATTGTACCATCATGTCTGTTTCTTGTATCAAACTTTTATAAGTTTGCACGTTAACGATTCTGTCTACTTGATTTTATTGACATTTTATTTCTAAAACGCATACAAAACTCCATTACTTTAATCGTTTGTTGTAACATTATGAAGTTGTTCAATCTGAAATGGTATGTAAGTATTAATCAAATAGAATGACTGAAACCCGTTAACAAGTTGAATTCTTTAGTCTTAAATATATTTGAAAGAGTATAGAACACGTGTCATATAAAGGTCACTAAACCATGACATACATAACGCCTGTCCAGGCTCGTCAGAAACTTAGTTTAATCATTATTTTCAACTTATTACTTGAACTCGGAATTCTTTATGTAAAATCTCAAAAAAGTTTTAAATGGTACGTGAATCCTAACTGGGTGGATTCTTTTGGAAAATCTGACAAAATATCATTTAGTCAGACATTTTGTATAACATTTTTTAAGTACACGAAGAAAGATTTTTAAAGTGGAGGGTTGAGTACTCACATAACTAGGTTAGTCTTAGCTTATGATAGAAAGTGGACGGATACAAGGAGGACAATCGAAAACTACAAGTTTTTGAAAAACGATATAAAGAAAATCAAAGAAAACTAAAGATCGAGCAACATGAACCCCAACAAAAAGCGGGACGACCTCAGGTGTTCCGGACAGATGAGGAGTTCCCTCTCTGCTAGTGGTGCCCATCGTGTAATGTTCGTTTCATTTTCGAAAAGATGACTTTAACTTTGCCGTTAAGAACCCTTGGTTCAAAATTTCCTTGCGAGCACCAACACTCTATCAAAGAAATCATGACAGTCAACACAAGACCTGCAAAAATGTGTATACTCCAAACGTAGTTGCTGCTAGAATGTTGCTACAAAAATAAAAAATTAAAAGAAATCATCTCGCATGTCGTAAAGTTAATGTGTCTGTCCCAAGTCTGTGTAAGTGGTGTATATGGGGTATTTGCTTTTGTCCTTTGAGGAATTTTGTGTTAATGGCAGATGTGTATATAGTCTCTGTTAATGAATGTCTTCACTTTTTCTATACAGTTGCGATTTACAGTTTTGCATTTGTATTGGCACTTGTCTATTGCTGAAGTTGGCCTTTTTTACATTTGTAACATTGGGTATCTGTCTCATTGACTATAAAATTATATATCGAAGAATTTTTCATGCAAATGTGTCGTATCAAGAAATGTTTTTGTTCGACCCATTCAGAATCTTTAAGAAAATCCAATGCTTTTGATAAATTTTACTTAATTTATCTGTACGCAACGTGGCATTGCAGTATTCTAGAAAAAAATGACATAGCACGATGTTTACAGTTAGATCTGAAACAGCATGACTTTGAGATTAAATCTGGCATAATGGGATACTTAAGGCAAACTTGCACAACACAGGATGTTTGCTTATACTTTGGGTTCTCAAATTAAAAAAAGATAAAGTAGGTGGTCTAGTGACATCATTTTTTCTGTTCTGAACATTTTTGTCCAGCTAAAGGTCAAGAGGTTGGAAAGGTATATAAAATATGTATAGTATCATTATTTTTAAATCCAGGAAGATTAATCATATGAGAAATTATAACTGTAATGAGTTTATTGTCTCGTTGGCAATCATGCCACATTTTCTTATTTTTATATTATTTTTAGTTGATTTTCGCTGATGAACGGGCATGTGTTTTGCTCTTTTACACTAACAACAGAATGACAAAGCAAACATCATACTGAGAGAAATATGTATAGAAAAGGAAACTAGAGGCTCAAAGAAGCATATATTTGCTAACGTGACATTTTTGCATACAATTGAAACAATGCAATAACAATATTTTGTTCGGTGAATGAAAACTTCGAGTAAAATTCTTGTCTATCTAATTATTTTCGCTGGAAAAGGTTTCGGTCTATCCAAGATAGTTTTCAAGCTAATGAGTAAATTCTGAAAATTGTTGTTAATAGTTTCAGCCGACTTTTAGCTTTTAAATTGTTGGATAAAAATTTCAGCCATGTTGACTTATTTGCAGATCTCATCTTGTTGACCGATGGACTTCAAGCTACCAACAATCAATCAATTTCTTGTTGACCATGTTTTATTCTTTTAAAGTTTCTTTCTGTGTACAATAGTTTTCGCCAAAAAAACACAAAGATGGATAAAAACAATAAATGAAAATGCAATAATTCCTTAAAGAAGACGACCGACTGGTCATGTTGAATTATTAATAAATCTTATTTTTGGGATTATTTTGGCTGATAACAGTTTCTCTTTATCTATCATAAGTTTCACAAAAAAAACGCAAACACATCGGTAAAAATCATCATAGAAGACTAATAACTCCTATAAGGAGTTCATTGACGATTTCGGTCATTTGTCTTGTTTGTAGATCGGTCTACTTAATCACCAATGGTGTTTCTCTCTACATATCGTAGTGGGTTTTTTAGATTATAATGAACTAAAATGGTTCATATTTAAGGGAACACCTATAAAGAGTAGATCGAAGATTTTGGTCACTCAGATCTATTTAAAGGTCTTAGTTTGCATTACACAACAATACAACCACTCTACAAAAATGATGTTGAAAGAAATATTGTAGAGAAATGTCATATCTCACGATATTTTATGGTGAAGTCTAGTAAGATGACATGTTAATCCGGTCAGAAAAGGAGAAGGATGAGGAATTAAACGTCATAATTAAATTTAACCAATTAAAATATGAGAAATGAACAGTATTTTGTTGACCAAATAAAGAATAATCTCCGTATAATCAAAGAAAGAAATAAAAGGAGAACGAGAGAGAATCTTTAAGCGATAACCGAAAATAAAATATCCATTGGAAGATGTAATCAGATAGTGGTTTGGTTTTAGTGTTTTTAACATTTGATTTTAGGACAACTTTTGTTGTTTATTCCATAAGAAACGGTTGAACATTCGATCATGTATTTTCCAAAGGAGAGCATAAACAACAATGCAATATTTATTCTTTCATTAATTTTTATGTGTCTAGAATAAATCTTCAATGACCTAACTTGTATTTTCATTACAATGTTACTCAATAATAGTAAAAAACTCACATATATAAAACACACTAAGTTTAACAATAATAAATATTTAATAATAATGCAAGGTAAAAATTTCTAATTAAGAATGAATTTACAATTTGGTACTAGAAAAAAAGTTTGTTTGATTTTAATGAAAAAGATGTTATATGTATACCAATCACAATATTTGGTTATGTTATACACTTTTATACAGTTTGATAATGTTCACATAATGGCTGTTAAACTGAAGAAACTCCCCTGTCACTTTTGGTAAATATTCACATGTATCTGACAGGGTTGTCCTATACCACAAATATTTTATCCTTCGAAACACGTGTTTTAATTTATGTATATATCTTAATGTGAATACAAAAAAAAAATGAATTGTAAACTTTTCATTAAAACTTTTTTTTTAAATTCTAATCAGAAATGTCAAGTTGATTGTCAACATTCTCGTGAAACCAAAATGCCATCTTTACTTTCACGAGCGCTATCAGTAAAAAAAATCTATTTTCAAGAATATCTGAACCAGTGGAACAAGCAACATACTTCATAGGTGTATTGGCTTTTAACACTTTTACTTTTTAATAGAAATATAACAATGTCTATAAAGACTAAAGTTATATTTTGCACAATCTGTAATAAATTTGTGAAAATGACACACAAAAAACATGAAATGGATGTATAATGATACAAGTTAGAAAAATTTATGTTTATCATCATATAATTTGTTTTTTTGACATATTTTATAGGCATTATGTATTTAATTTAAACGGCAACAGGTTTAACTAATGGTGCCGTGAAGAAATATCTGTTTAGCGTGATAATTTATTTGAAAACAATTAAAATCTTTGTATTCACACGATTCCAAGTTGTTAAGTATGTTGTTATCCGTAAATTATAGACATTAACTTATCTGTGCACCGTTAAGTGTTGTACGAAGGTCCTGAAGTGATCCGCATTATTAGTTTCCTTAGGTTGATAACATTGTATCACCGGTTTATGGTCCAGTTTAGAAGAATTCGACATTTAAGAGCTTATACAAATATTAAATGTTTGATGTTCCTTGGGTACGAGTTGTATAATTACAATATTTGACTTGCAAAACTCGTCATTGTGTTTATATACATTTACTGATAGAAACGAACTTTTTGCAATATATCCAAAGAGAATGTATATGTTGCCTTGCAAACGATTAGTAAAACAGGTATGGAAGGTAATGGGTCACATTAAAACATCTTTAGAAAAATTTTCAGGTTTCGAATAGAGCATGCAGTGTCATTGTGAAAGTGTCACTTTCGACCCAATGCTTGGTTCATTTTGATCGAAATATTTACAAATCAATAACGATTTGAAAAAAACCAGGAGTAACAAAATTAGTTATCGTATTATGTTAGACTGAGCAAGGAGCGATTCTTAAGAGTGAATTAGTAATTGCATAGCTACTACGTATGGTGTTTGGAGCAACTTGATCTACCGTCGAGTAAGAATCGCATAAAGACAAACACAATGATGTGAATTAATGAATTTTAATACACTGGAGAGAAAAAGATAATTTTCCTGTCCTGTTCTGTAGGACAATAACATCATAAAACTTAACAAGGACGACTGTATACAACGTCAACAAGACACGCTATTCAATAGATAAAACGTTTTCGCTCATGCATACTGAATAGTAATGAAGTTATCCTTCCTAATATATCCTTGATTTACATTTTGAATGAAATACGTGTAAATAACGTTTTCATCGATAGGAAGTTATAAAAAAATGAAATGGCAAGGAATATAACAGGAAGACAAAAACATTTATATACAAGATAACAACAGTAGTGCAAGAGACAATTGTAAAAAAGGTGGTAGCATCACATAACAATCAAAACAAATTGTAACGAGACGAGGTCGAGTAAAAAATTGAACTAAAACAAATAAATATATAAACAATCAAATCAAACTGCATCATATCTTTTAGTTTAATAAACAAAACAATATTTTCGAATAAAATATTAACATGCTACTCAAAACATTAGAACTAAGATAATAAAAAAAAATATAAAAAAATTCAAAAATAAGGCAAATGTGTATTTCTATATCTAGGAATTGAAATCGGCCATCATCGGAGAATTGGTAAAGAAAATCATATTTCATAATACAAACAGCTGGCAACTTTCAGCAATAACTTTTCATATCACTTGTTCAAAATAAACTTATAATAATCCATCCTATTTTCATAAACCATCATATATTTGGTTTTATTTATAATATCACAGCTAAAAAATCACAATCTGACTACAGGCAAGTGTTCAGTATTCTATTGTTTTCATCCAGGATTCAAGAGTAAGCCCAAGATACTAATAAGTGATCGTAATATAAAATATATTTTTTATCAGTAATAGTAATGCCAACAATATCTTTAAGAATTATACATAAATATGTTTTATAATATCATAGATATTAACAATCAATGCAATATTTTTCCTCTTTAAAAAAGCTGGGACTAGATTTCTTAATATGAAACAAGTATTCCTAAGTACACACACGTAGCACCGTATGATAAATGGCACGCCATATTCATATTTAAGTTTAAGGTATCTCATATACTTAATAAGATATCAGCTATCCTATAATAGATTAATACAGTTAAAAATATATCTTGTAAAATAGAAGACATCATATAAACTTCCCTTTATAAGATATCCTAGTTATTATATGAGACAATTGTAAATTTTAAATTATATAAGATATCCTATAAAAACAAAAGATATCTTACAAACTTTTCTTTATTCGACATCTCAATAAATATACAAGATATAATATAAATTCTATCAAAGATCTTTATCAATTATTCAAAATATATCATAGATATATTATGCAAATCTTTTAAAGAAAATAAGATATTTTTTTCTTTATATTTTACTTTTGTTATTAGATATATTACCTGTGTTATATTTTTTTATACTGGTATCTATGATGAGTTTAATCATATTTGATATACACGTATCTCATAAAATATATAAAACACTTGAAAAATGAAAAAAAAATATGAGGTATCAATTATACATTATGAAATATCTAATTTGCAAGATATCTTATATCTTTTATTATTTTTTTTAACTTTTTGACGGAGTGTGAATTCTCATGGCGGATAATGCATGCATATCCGGAGACGTTTACCCTTCAACAATTCAAATCTCGCTCATTTTGGAGTTCATGCGATTCGCTCAAGTTTTGTTTGTTACCTTGTTTTGTGTCTTCTTAATCGATTAACGAGATGTGAACATCGATAAACTACTGTTGCCTTAATTTATAACCTGTGAAATAATTTGAGATGCCTTAAAACTTTTTGTAAGATAACTTTTGAAAGTAAAGACATCTAATAAAGTAAATGAGATATTTTAAGTTGAATAAATATAAATACAGCCTGCCATGCTGTTCTCCCTAAATGGTACAAAAATTGAAACCACGATGACATTTATGTAGAATTTATAATAAACTGTCTATACACTTTCCATATTCATCTAATGTAAATTATGCTAATTGCACAAGCATAATTATGTAGGATATATACATAGCGGTGTAGGAGCCTTCATAAAAAATCAACAAGAAAAAGGGTTATTATACTATTCAGTGACTTTTTTAGATTAAAGGTTCACAAATGTATGTTCAATAAAGCACAACTAAATGGGTATTATTCTTACAAATTCTGATAATAGCGGTAATCATCGTACTAGAGATATCACTATGCCCAGTTTTGTAGAGAAAAAAACGTTTTTTATGCACAATTGAAATGAGAAATCTATAAAAGTTTTGGAAATTTTATAAATATTTAAGTATGATGATCTCATACACACTGTATCTAAGTGATTGTTCAATTCATTGTCTGTTATTTGATTCTCACTGTTATTTCAACATTATTACTCTTCAAATGAATAAGATCCATTAAAATTAATCAATAGACTTCTAATCTATTCTTTATATCAACTTCGCATTTAATAAAAGAGGTTTTATATCAATACATAATTACAAGACATAGAATTAAATTTTATGGTCCATAAATTGGCATTACGAAATATATTTCTCGTCAGTGGTGTGCGATATCCAAAGTGATAGTCTTCTTATGAAAATACTTGAAAAATGCAATTATCCTACCAGCTTTACAGCTCGAATAGAAATGACGTTTATAAAGTGTAAGAAAAATAATCATCAGTCACCTTCTCAAAAAAGGAAAGAAAAAAGGTGGTCAAACTTTACCCAATAGTATGTAAAATGCCATATTAGGTATATATATTTTTGGCAATACCAATGAAAATCTAATGACAAAACTCAAATACTAAAAAAATATTTCACATTTTTATCATTCGACGATTTGGCCTATGTTGAAAAGTTGCGATTTATCAACTTCAAATAAAAATGATTAGTTACTATTTCATAATTTTACGTTCTTTATATTTACAAAAATATCAAAGTTATATCACTTCATATACGACCACTGTTAGTTTCAGGATAAAACTCAATAGTGTAACCTTATTGAACTTGATTGACCTTTCAACCTGACTAATACAAATGTAACTTTTTGTTCTTTCTAACGGAATAAAACACGATTTTTGAAAAGATTTATTTTAAAGTGTTTATGGATGTCTAAGGGAAATGATACTGATCGAAATTAAATACCGTAATTAGCAAACGGTCAAAGACAATGGGTTCAAAAACCTAATATTCTGAGCTGAAACATCCTAAAACTATCCGATAGTAAACACTCAATTGTTCCATGTATGTTGACTATTTGCAGTCACATAACTTCAAATGCTGCTATCTACATTTAAAGTACTGTTTTCCTTCTTCATTTCCAACTTACAAGGTTGCTTTCTTATATCTACAAGTATAAATAAATGGTTTACGTATTATGTCACAAATATATCAGACAAATCATGTGTCTATATGACAAAAGTAATGAAAGTATATCAACAATACGCAGAATCATTTTTAACGACCTCTTCTGGCAACCTAAATACTCGTCAACATCACTCGAAGTTCTACTTGAGTGTTAGAATGAACATTCATTGACTTGGCATTCGACTTACTAGTATTCATTTTGAGGTGCTCTTTAACTCTAATATTAAGGTCTAAATGCTTGACGTATTAGTTGTACGATTTCTGAACTGGGGCATTAAAATGTTTTAGGTTATTAATATGAATAAGTTATTGAGATTTGTGAAATGAAAGTTACAGTGAATCTAAAAATAAGGTGAATTCCGAGTAATCGGAAGCCACTCGGTAAACTCATTGGAATTTTATTATCTATTACCGAGTTCGTCGTTCACTTAAAAAAAAAACATTTTTCTATTTTTTTTTCTCGATATATATTTTAAAGAATTAATAAATTTCTAATAGATATTTTGAACTCATTTGTATACTGATTTTCATGAAATTTTGACCAATAATCTCAGATATATATATACGTATATGAAATGTTGATATTAATAAGAGTTCCCGACTTAAAAAACAGACTTTAATTTTATCCTCCCGAGGTTAGAATAATATGCCTGCTGTCCTTTTTTGTAACTTGTGAAGTAGCACGTTCAAAATTCGAAAATGTCTCATACCATGTTAGAGTCTTGAATATATGTAACAGTAGAGCGGATGGCAAAATATATATAAATCATGGGAAGAAATTCCGTAAATTTGCCGCAGGATGTTTACCAACAAATTAATCAATTAATCACTAATCATGTGGCACTTATTACTCGGTCTGAATCTAGAATCACATGACCGAAGATGTTATCCTATCTACGTACGTGGACTAACTCCGTATGCGATTCCGACTGTGGTCACCTCTATATTTGTCTATTTGAATCTAGAATCATGAGATTTGTATTGGAAACACGAATAATGGTATACAAAAATTGTGTCTTTCGGAAAGTACTGAATGCACAAATAAGAAAAAGAGACAGACACAGATCAAATTCATAGATCTTCAATATATACCACCTGCGATCAACAATGATATCTGATTCTTTGTAGTTACCTGGAATAACATGTACTGTTATGTAATATGCATTCATCTTTAGAGGTTTTATGTTTAGTTATATTATACGTTATATATTATTGGTTAAGATAATGTACCTATTTCTAGTATACACATTCCGTCACCCACTTGCATTCGCAGACGTATATTGGTCCTTGCCACTGTCTCCAGAATGCTGTCTACTGAGATTGTTAATTAAAGCATCTATAGGTACTACGGTACTTTGATTAGAATTGGAATATATAAAATCCCTTTGGTCAGCATTTGATTTTGCATCCAGGTTTTCATTGTCAAGAGGAGATAACCTGTTAAAATTATGAGAAGAAAAACTCATGTCAGAAGGAGAATGATCACAAGAATTTGAGCCTAATATACTTTCGTCTACATCTAAATTGTCCGATGGACTTGTATCGTTCTGACACGATTGACCATCACACTGCCAATTTGATAATTTATGTTGATTTGCAATACTGTCACTGAATTCTAAATCTCCGATGCTTTGACTTCCAGTGAATTCTGTTGATATTTGAGAACTGGGACTCGCCAAATACTTCCCATTGTTGTCATTGCCATCTTTAACAGGACTCTGATTTAAATCAGAAAATATGTTAGAATTTGTTTGTTGAAAATTGACATTATTGTCAGGAAGAAAAACGTCATCGTCGTTCGTCGTCGATTTATCTGTTGAAGGAAAATTATTCTGAAGGTCATCCTTTTTCAAAATTGATTTTTTCTTTGTCGGTGGCTGATCAAATAAAGGGGAGCTACTGCAGCTTCGTGTTTTTGTTTTTGCCACTCTGTCCATATCTAATGTTCCTGAAATTGGAAATGAAATGAGTAGTAAGCCTCACTATAGCCAAATACAAAAACATCTAATGCAGTTTACATTAAAAATTAATTTTATAGCAAATTCGAACATTTGAATTCATATCGATTGTGTTATATTAACCTCTCTTCTTTCGGCAAATTTTGTAACAGTTAATGTTCTTTGTGTGTGTTTTCTTAACACAGTGTATATAATGTCTTTGGAGATGTTTATGAAGATTTTACTAATATTCCTAAGTCCATAATAGTCAGTATTCGAATGTACCAAATGAATGCCTTTGCTACAATTTTTTTCATTTCTAAATATTTCACGTTTAAAGCATCAACAATAAAACTGAGTTTTTTTTCCTATACAAACTTTTCAGAGAAACCACAAGCAATACAAATCTTAAACAAAGTGGAGACCAACTCACGTTTGGTAAATTGACGTCATCAATCTGTTAATACTTCTTTTAAACAGGAAGAAATTGATAATATCGCATCTAAAGTAAGCCTGCGAACTATATTCTTTATCCATAGTATCGTAGAGAAAGCAAGTTTTCAAACGTTATTTAATATCCATGGCATCGCATAGAAAGTAAGTGCAAAATTATTGCAACAAAAGCAAAAGCATAATGAACTAAGACTGAGACAAAGAAAGAAACAAGGATTTCAGGGATATGCAAACACTGGTGTGACCAAGTAATAAGCGGGATAAATGGAGCGAAAGTCAACACACCGAATGTTTGACATATTGTATATTGGGACAGAAATACACTTAGCTCATATATATTTATATATAAAATTCTTATCCCAGACTTAACATTAGTTTCTTTATGTTGTTGCTGTATTTCTAGAAAAGTATTACGTTTCTTTATTATGGATAAAATGAGAAACTAATTTATCATATTCTAAATCTTTCTAACTATATACCATAAATATTTGGAATAAATTAAAGTTGTAAGCTAGTATATTTAAACTAAATTTATAAAAACGTATAAAAAACACTTGTAACTTGCAAACAAGTCATAATATATGCTATATTAAATTGAAGTTAAAATAAATATTAAAAAAAAAACATTAAACCATCAGAGTGAAAAAGGAAGATAAAACAAAGAACATAAAACATGGAACGAACTAAATAGGACCAAAAGCTAGGTAAAAGCTAATTAAAGCGAAAGTTGATGATGGTGGGTAGATTGTGGATTTTATATGCAGCACAGGTCACACCAATGTATCGCACCTGAAATCTGTCTTTTTCATCGGCATTGGAATTCTTCACTCAGTAAAGGAGAAACGTTTCGTCTGAAAGACAAAATAATTCAGCATGCAAATAGGTTTAAAATTTATGAGTGTTTTCCAAAACGTGTCTAAAGAACATACAAAATAATGTGCAAACTATCTATCTCAGTGTGCAAGCTAGTCTATATATATACACATATATATATAAGGTGCAGGAAATAATAACAATCAGCATATACAGGTGTATTATCAACACGCATTCCGACTATGATCTTTTTAGAATTTTGCCATTTAGTCTTTAGAGTACGAGTCTTTCATAATTTATAAGGTAGAAAAATTTTGCTACAAAGATAAAGGTTTCCACTCAAACCCCCCTTTTAACGGTCGTTCTGGTTGTATTTACAAGGTGAAGGCTCGTCTTATATATTTAGTACAAATTGCATCGATGGGATTAGAATAAGAAGAGAAATACATCTGTTGTTTCTTGCTAATTGTGCTTTTGTAAGTAAAAACATTTTCCCCTTAAAGAATAACCTCAAACAAATGTACAGATTGCCTCAATGCTTTTACAGGAAAATATTACTTTGCTATCTTTCTTGTCAAAAATAGTCCTTATTGTAGTTTGTGAAGTATGCTATATTTAAAAAAAAACATGAGTCCCTTTCTGAAGAAAAAAAAATCTTCTCTAACATTGTTGTGCTTGCCTAGTCTACAAAAACACAGACAGAAAAAAAAGTTATATAAAGATTTACGACAACAATGTGTTTACCTGATTGTGGATTTGCGATGAGGTGATAATTTGCAAGTTTTCTTCCTGTTGAAGGACTAGAATGAAGTCTGCTTGCCAAAGATACAGCTTTTCTAAATTTAATACTTTTGTTTTTTGAAGATGTACATTCCGAGTGAAGATTGTCTGTTGATGAATAGCTGCGTTCTTTAATATCACTAAAATGAGGATGTTTTTCATTGGTCTCTGATTTGTGTCTCTTAAGGCTAGACCTTTTCGGATTCCCAAGTGGAACAGTGCTAGGCGGTTTAATTTCAGGCCTAACATCTTCTTGCTGGGGATTTGGATATAGCTGCCATGTTGTGGTGAAACCTTCATTCAATTTTTGTATCACTTGATTCGATTGGCTAATTGGCGGATCAGAAAATGCATTTACAACTAGTGGCTGCTCAGAGTCTTTTTTCTCTAATGTACTTTTACCACAAATACCCGTAAGGTCATTTAATTCGGAATTTATAGTTTCCATACCAGAATCGGAGTCATCCATAGGATTTATATATAAATTATGTTGAGCATTTGAAATTTTCCCACACAATGTCTTGCATGTGGGACTACATAAAATATTGCCCTTGCCTGGCGACTTGTTAAGAGGACTATTCGGTGGTTGAGTCAGACAACTATTGTAAGTATCTGTACTAGTGTTACTGTTTTGTCTAACTATTGTCTTCATTTCAATTGTGCACCGTGTGATATTATTGTTATCAGCAGTAGGTTGATATTGCACTGGTTCCTGTAGCAAATTAAATGAGGTATTGTGTTAGTATATATGCATGGTTATGTAAGTATGACAAGGCGTGACGCTTTACTTTATTCTTCATATATATGTTCTAAGTAGAAGGGCTACGTAAATCAATTTTCTAATTCTCAATCAAATCTTTTATGGGTTTTAAGCTGTTTTAAAATCGACCTTTTTTCAGAATGAAGATTATAATTTACTTACTCTTTGTCAAATCATAAAACATCATGCCTTGTCACAACATGCAAGATAACTTTGTCACCATAACATGTCATATATAGTGCGAAAACATTAATTAATAACTAGTATGAAAATGATGAATACAAAAGCATGATGCACACGAATAGCAAACGTATTTTCTAAACACGCAAATAACGAACTGGTTCATTGACTGTTGGATAAAAACAAATGCATTCGGTTAACAGTTGGCAGAAACTAATTAAAAAAGCATAATCAAAATTTCGACCCAAACTTAAAATTTTTAATAGCAAATAAAAGCATTTTATAGAGTTGTAAATATTTGGAACTTGTGGTGTTTTTTTTTTTGCTCGTCAAAATAGATAGTAGATACTGTAAGAAAGATATAAAATTGAGAATGGAAATGGGGAATATGTCAAAGAGACAACAACCCGACCAAAGAGCAGAAAACAGCCGAAGGCCACCAATGTGTCTTCAACACAACGAGAAAATCCCGCACCCGGAGGCAGGCTTCAGCTGGCCTCTAATAATACAAATGTGTACTAGTTCAGTGAAAATGGACGTCATACTAAACTCCAAAACATATAAATAAACTAAAATTAAAAAAAACATAAAAGACTAACAAAGGCCAGAGGCCCCTGACTTGGGACAGGCGCAAAAGTGCGCCGGGGTTAAACATGTTTTGTGAGATCTCAACCCTCCCCCTATACCTCTGGCCAATGTAGAATAAACAAACACACAGCAATACGCACAGTAAAACTCAGTTTTAAAAAAGTCCGAGTCCGAAGTACAAAATGACAATGATACATAAATTAACAAAGGACTACTAGCAGTTACTAGCAGTTACTGACATGCTAGCTCCAGACTTCAATTAAACTGATTGAAAGATTATGTCTTCATCATATGAAAATCAAGCACAATCCCTCCCGTTATGGGTTTAGTATCATACCATCATAAAATATATGAGAAGAACATAACCCGTATTATGCCAACAACTGGTTTTAGAACAAATGTGTTTATTTCTGATGCAAAGACCCTATGAGTGAATCAATATTAATACCAAAATATGCCATCTTCAATGACCTGACAACAGTATCGTAACTATATCCCTTTTGAATAAGTCTGTTTAAAGGTTTGGTTAGCTTTTGAGGTGAATGCCGACATTTTTGAGCTTTGTAATGATTATTACCATAAAAGATTGGATGTGAAATGTATTCCACAGTAGAATTCATGACGAAAAAACAATATTCATCTAAAATGATAAAGGTTATTACAAATATTTAAAGGGGCATTAGCTGTCAAATTAGTGTTCAGCGATTTGACTCAAATTCTCGTAATTGATTTATAACATACTAAAACGTATATCCAAATTATAAAAAGTCTAAATTAATCAATTTACGATGCACGGACTCGATAATATGTATCAACATTTTGTGTGTATTTTAGTCTAGACGCCATCTAATTAACAATCGAGGTGACCTCCGAAGACTGCCGACGGTCATATAACCGGATATAAACATAAACAAAGATATAAATAGATATCGAACTCGTGCAATTGGATTTTTCGCGGGTTTGTTTGATTTCATATTATAGGTTTAAAACATATGTTTATAATCGTTTTTACCTGTACAAGAATGAGTTTTTGTAGATCGAATCAGTCAACCAAATGGTTAGCCCTTGCTTCACTTCCAATATTGACATTCTTTTCTTTTTAATAGCTGAACACGCCTATTTCATGCGTAACCCATCTCTAGCTAAGGGGTTCAATTGAAGTTCACATGAATACGTTTTTAATGAGGTCGAATTATTCACTTGCAAGTGAATAATTTTTTAGCGATATTCTTTGCTTATTTTGACAAAACTGAACCAAACTGGCTGCTAAAAGCGAATTATTATATCACTATTTCACTTTCATTAATGATTGAAGAAAAAAAAATCATATCTTATTTTTGTCTATATCTCGTAGCTAATGCCCCTTTAATCTTTATAAAGAACGTTTTATAGATGTGAATTCAATATAATTATTAATTCAAGTTGTCATTTTATTTTAAACATTCTCATTCAAAGCAATACACAAAGCTCGTAAACATATTACTTTTGTTTTCTTTCTTAATCTTGTTTTTCACAATTGAATTTAGTACATATATAAGACAACGACATTTGAAACACTATGCAGTTATCACCTACTTAAGTATTTATTCGCTTCTTTACAAACTGGTGTTGCAAAATATGCAATGATATTAAAAAGATAGTGAAAGTGTATTTTTGTTCAAATTTCAGCTTGATCAATGATAATAACCTCAAGGATACAAGAAAATAATAGGGGGAAAACGCAATTCAGACCACATGTTAACATATTTATAATGATCATTTAGAACATCATAGACAGAGGTAACAATGATATGTGATTTAAAAAACGGATTTCTGACCAAATCCGAGATAATCTAAAAACACCACAGCTTATACCAGATTCTGAGTATGTCTTACTAGAAAATGAAAGCTGGCAAAGATATATGATCATCACACGAAGACCTGTACAGGACTCTGAAGGAGTAATAACAGGAAAGTAAAAGAGAGGCGGAAGATACTCATAAGTCGAAAATAAACTGACAACGCCATGGCTAAAAAAGAAAAAGACCAACAAACAAACAAACAATAGTACACAAAACACAACATAGAAAACTAAAGACTGAACAACAATAACTGATTCACAATACTAGTATAGAACTGGAACTATTTATAGCTTGTAATATGGTTTGGTCACTTTCTCGTGGTACTTTGATGAACAGATCTATGGTGAAAAGTGTTCAAAAATACCAGGCTTATAATTTAATATGTCAGACGCTGTTTTATCTGCACGAATCTCATCAGTGGCCGTCAAATGAAAATAGCTTGACAGCCAAATCAATTACTAGTGTGACGAGCATGCATAGAAGACTAAACAATTCAAAACATTGTAGAAGAACCGTAAGTGTTTCGAATGATATAAACATATTACTGATGACCCCTAAATTTTTAATAAACCTGTATTGCTGAGTTGAAGATAAACGTTTCTTGTTGAAGGTAAATAATATACAGGAATTACCATCTGTCAAACACATCTGACATAAATTGTATCCGAATTTAAAATAAAATGTCATGAAATTGTTTTGACTGTTGTGTTGAGAAAATCCCCACCACAAACAACTGGGTCTTGAGCTTCATGAAACATCAATTCATAATTCATAATGAATTGCATGTAAAAAAGTATCATAAAAATACCAATGCAAACTCAACAAGAGGCAGTCCATAAAAACTGAAAAAAATCAAACGCTATCAATCAACGGAACAAGTGGAAACCAATTGCAATATTCCTAAATTGATACAGGCATTTTCCGAAGAAAATAGTGGGTTGAACCTGATTTTATAGCTAGCTAAACCTCCTACTTGTATGACAGTTGTTTATAGTTGTAAAGGTATCTTAAATTTTACAAAATGTATTAGGACTTACTATGGGTGTATGTATTTCAACTTTAATGAATATAATATTAAAAATTATAATGATGATGATGAAAAGGTAAGTCATGCTATATATTTTACGTTAACAAGATTTGTAAGTTTAAGAGTATTTTGTTTGACCTTTGTGGTTGGTGTAAGCTTTGGCGCCAATTATGAGTCTTATGCTGACGAATCGCGCGTCTGATGTCCAAATTATAATCTTTAATGAGATTTTTAGACAGGTAATCAATTTATTAACGATCTATCTTTATACTTGATATTTCTATGAATAAATATTATTCGCCTGCAGTTACTTAAACACACAATTAACTTATTTTCATGCATTTTAAATTGTTTTTGCTCTTTTATAACAGACGCTGCACACGATCTTGCTTTCTAACAATATTGATCACATTGCTATACGAAATCTATTGAATAAAGTTTTTAAGAACTAGTTTAACCACACACTATTTTCGTGTGCCTTCCCATAGTCAAGTAAATTGTCAAAAGTTACCGTTAATGTTTTCTGTTATTTGGAGAATTTTTGAAATTGTATGTTGCCCTCTAGATGTCTTTTGGTTATTATCCCTATACCCCACATCTCCTTTTATTCAAAAGGATTTTATTGGAATGCAAGAAAACATGGTCTTTCAATGAACGCATACAGTACTTTCTTTTAACTAATACATGTATCGTCTGATATGGTATTTTATGGTCCTGTTTATATTTGGTTTGATTAATGTTATTCTGTGAAACCGATATAGTGAAATCAATTAAATAAAAAAATCTACAACAAAACAGGACTTACTAAAAAGTAAAAAAACTCATCCAAGAAATAGCTTTTTAATTTGTTTCGACAGACGAGCGTTTGGTCTATATAAGACTCATCATTTATTCTCGAATCAAAACAGTAGGAAAGTCACATAAAAAACGAAGTTGAAGAACATTGAAAACCAAAAATTCCGAAAATCCAAATTCGACTTAGATACAAGGCTTATACTTTGGTATGCCAGATGCGCGTTTCGTATACATTAAACTCATCAGTGGTGCTAAAAATATAGTTAGAAAGCAAAATCAAGATCGAAGTTTAAGAGAATTGAAAACAAAAAAATGTGTCAACTACGACTAAGGCTTAACCCTAATAAGTCGAAAAAATGATACAACACCATGGCCAAAAGAATAGAGAAAGTGTAATAATATATCAAATTGAATAGTGATAAGTCGAAAACAGACAGACTACAATATGGCAAAATAGAAAGAATATAACAAAAGGAATCAAAAACTTAAAAGAAAGATGAAAAATCAACAAACCAATAAACTAAATATCAAGGCAACAAGAACACATTCAAAAACATAAAAATTACCAGAATACAGAAATGAAAAACAGCATAATAAGAAAAAAGTAAATAGATTCAAGATCCAAACGCCTGGGTTACACATGTTTCTTAAACAATAGAGACTAGAGAAAGTTTCATAATGAAAAATCTGTAAGCAACTCTAGTATGAGAAATTAGGTGTCCTCGATATACTATAAGCCGGTTCTGCACTACGCGCAATTGAGTGCTAAACGTATGGAAAATGAAATACAATATAGACATAATGGTTTATTTTCAAAACTAAATCGAATAATCATACAGAAAATAATAAAGAATGCAAGCAACTAATGGATCTATTGGAAAATGATGAAAAGATATATGATAAATGATATTGCATGACAACTTTTCATCAGCAAGTAAATGGTTTGGTTGCATGATGTTAACACTTTTCGACTTAAAAGAAAATGCTTAAGAAAAGAACAAGTCATAATGAAACTTAGACAAAGATAAATCCATTACTATATATTGTCTTAAGTTCTTTTGTCTATATGGTACATCAAAAACAATCTTATACCTGACGGAGTATCAGAAAAAATGATCAAAAATATCACAAGTTTTATTAAGCTAATGCTCACGCTACACACGAATGTGGAAACTACTATACTCACAATTGCAGGAGAAAAATAATGAGAGAGAGAAAAGAGGGACAATTATGAACAAGAGTGCTAGGCCGAAATTTCTCGCCTGCTTTACTGACCATTGATTTTATGTTGAAAGTCTTAAAGAGAAAGGTGTAACTAAAATCATCACAGAAACACAGGTCAGATAAATGCTGTCAAGACAGACATATACACCTTACAATTTATTTAAACACAAAATATATTTGACCTATTGCTTATGATAATTGAAAAACAGACCAAAACAAAACAAAAAAAAACATAACATTGACCTATGAACCATGAAAATGAGGTCAAGGTCAGATGATACTTGCCAGACAGACATATACACCTTACAATCATTCCATACACCAAATATAGTTGACCTTTTGCTTATAGTACTTGAAAAACAGACCAAAGTCAGATGAAACCTGCCAGACTGACATGTACCAATCACAGTCATTCCATACACCTAACATATACTGACCGACTTTAGAAACGCAATACTAGATTATTCTTTTTAATTCCCATTTTCAAATAATCATTTTTGTTAAAAAAAACTTATAAACAGAAATTTTTTTCATTACTTCATTGTTTAAAAAAAAATTGGCAGTTCGAAAGTTGAATTGATTACGTCATTTTTAATGTTCAATTCATGTGGTATACACTGAAACCCTGGTTTTCCCCTTACTAATGAATGTGTCACCGTCAAAAGCAATGACTGCCTGTAACAAACGTCAAAATGATTGTCAGAGAGGTCAACCAATTCTGTTCGGCATGTTTTTGGTTCTGTTTTGCACGTTCTGATTTTGCCTTTGTTCCACCCATTACAATGGGTTTTGGCAGTTAAGCGGTTGAAATCTAAGGACTTTAAATGTTTTTCTGCAGTCTATTCTTTGGCAGTTCAGTTTATGGGAAACATTTATGGCATGAATCTGTGCGCAATGGCATTCGGCAATTTGATTAGCAGTTGACGTTACGGCCGTAAACATGTCTCGCAAATGACGTTGAGAGATCAAATTCTATTGACGTTGCATTGTCACTACATGTTGATCTGGTCATTGATGGTCATCAACAAATCCCGTATACCTGTATCGTTGTCGGAAGGACAGTAAGACGAGTTTCTGACGTCAAATTGTCTGGTTGCCGCGCGTTCACGTTTTCCTGTTTGCAGTATTCTTATGGGCTAATTCAGTTTTTTATTTCTCAGTCTTGGCAATATGGAGATGCAACATTTTTTAACTGATTTAAGTGTGGCCAAGGATTTGAAGAACTGTTTCAGGAAGAAAAAAACCTGAAAAAATCTTTTATGGGTTCCAAAATTCGCTTCAAGAAATTCGTGCGACTTCAATAATCCGGTATGTTCAATAAGCACTATTAAGTCAGATGTTGATTTTTTTTAAAGAGAAAGAAGTATGGTAAGCATGAATAGTAGTTGTATGAGGATCAAACATGATTTGGTAAAAAAAATCAACAAAATGCGTGTTGCGTTTTAAAGTCACTCAGTATAGTTGACATGTTGCCTATAGTACTTGAAAAACAGACCAAAACACAAAAACTTAACATTGACCAATGAACCATGAACATGAGGACAAGGTCAGATGATACCTGCCGGACAGACATGTACACCTTACAATCATTCCATACACCAAATATAGTTGACCTGTTGCCTATAGTACTTGAAAATCAGTCCAAAACACAAAAACTTAACATTGACCAATGAAACATGAAAATGAGGTCAAGGTCAGATGAAACCTACCAGACTGACATGTACCCATTAGAGTCATTCCATACACCACATATCGTTGACCTGCTATTATAGTATTTGAGAAACGGACCTAATCACGTAACTTTAACCTTAATTAATGATCCATGAAATGAGGTCGAGGTCAGGTGAACCCTGTCTGACTGACATATATACGTTGCAAGGAACCCATATACCAAATATGGCTGTCCTATTACTAATAATAAGTGAGAAATTCACATGACAAAAAAAACTCGAATTTTTTTTTTTCAAGTAGTCGTTGAACCATGAAAATGAGGTCAAGGACATTGGACATATGACAGTCGGAAACTTCGTAACATAAGGTATCTGTATACAAGATATGAAGCATCCAGGTCTTCTACCTTCTTAAATATAAATCTTTATACCAATAGTTTACGCCGCCGCCACCGCCGGATAGTAATACCTATGTCTCGCATACTGCGACTTTCGTCGCAGGCGAGTCAAAAAACTGAATATGAGATGCATAAAACAAATGTCAAAAGCCATTAAGCGAGTCCATGGTAGTTTGCCTCATATCTTGAATTACATTTAGTATTTGACAACGAGGGTCGGTTGCGAAAAATGATTTCAGCTCCCCAAATAGTGAAATTTCAGTTTTTATATAGCAATATTCCAGCAACGCCTGCATATGGAGTATAAATATCCCAGTTGATACGATATTCAAGAGCTTGCATTTTCTATCCTATTTGATAGAGGGTTGCCTAACAAGGACGCAATTGAACTAAGGTTGCCAAATGTTAAAGTTGAGGTCATCTTTTCGACAGTTTACCGGGCCTTAGCGGCCGAGTTGTCTAAGTAGTTTATCTATTCTACCGTAACACTAGCCTGTCAACACTGAGATGGGGGTTCAAACTCCGCACGTGGAAGGTGCGTTCGATTCCAATCTTGTTTTACCATGATTGTCAGTTTTCCTTCCGAGATCGGTGGTTCTGTCCAGACACTCCGGCTTCCTCCGACAATAAAAAGTGACCGCCACGCTAAAGCAAATATTGCTTAAAGTTGTGTTACACAACAATCAACAATCAATCAATCAAACAATTGAAAGCTTTCCGCATGCTATCACGATGTTATTACCGTCATGGAATACCTGACCACGGATATGTTCCAATGGTTGTAACCACAATCCCGGCCTCTTATCTTAATTATGACATAACCAAATTAATCATATTACTGCATTGTACTTACAAAAAGCGACCTGACGTCGTCACTAGTGGACCAAGATCTGCTTACCTTCTCTTAGCACCTGAGATCCACCCCAGTTTTTGTGAGGTTCGTGTTGCTCGGTCTTTAGTTTTCTATGTTGTGTTTTGTGGACTTGTTTGTCTGTTCGTCGTCTTTGGGTTTTTTTTAACACGATATCAGTTTTATCGATACGTTACGTTCGTGCATGTTCATCGTATTAGGACGTCACTAGCAGGGATGTGCTCCTTGTTTTATACCTTAACGGGCCTTCGGCTGTTTTCTGCTCTTTGGTCGGGTTGTTGTCTATTTGACACATTCCCCATTTCCATTCTCAATTTTATTATTATGATATTTGAACATCGGTAAAATACTTATGCCTAAATTTACTTCGATTTATGAGTTTATATTTCTCCTCTTTTGTAGTGTTATATCTAGTGTCTGTATCTCTGACACAAGATAAAATAATCTGTTGCTTATATGTTACATGTTTTGGTGATGGTTCTGTTTTTCTAGAAAGTTTAAATGTTTTCACTAAAATGTACTTATTTGAATTGTTAATTTTTAGTTTAATCAATTTATCTTTGGGTAATGAACTTTGCTAAAGGATTGATGAGCGTGTTTGGTTAGGTTGACAGCTTTAGCAATTCGGAGGATTTGAAAAGGGATTTGGAAGTTTTAAAATTGATTATCTGACATGTAAACTATACAATTAATTTTTCAAACTTTAAGATGACTATTCTAAAATTCTTTCATATAAGACACAGTAACTGTAAATTGAAACAGCAGTATTTCAAGGACTAATTTGTTGAACTTGTATAACAATCAAAGGAACACGAAATGGGGCCAATACTTCTCTATAAAAAGTTTAAATCCACACAACAAAACAATGTTAAGACAGTGTGCTGGACAAGAAAGAACCGAAAAAATGATATATGCTTCATGTTAAAAAACACACAAAAAATCAGTCAAACATCATCATTTTAGGGCAATCACTCATTAAGGAGTCATTCAACGGTTTCAGTCATAATTGCCATTTCAGTAGCTCTTGTATAACTGATCTTTTCTGCAATCGAGTTTCTACCTATCTTTTATAGTTTACCATTTGAGCCAACATTTATTAGTTGTAAAGAAGTGACTCTAATTCTAGCATTTTCGTGGTTATTTAGACATTATTAAATTTCAGCGTAAAGATATGCACAAATATTTCACTCAGAATTAAGATTACGGATACTATAAAGAGATTGTTAAAGATAACTTTTATTGTAATATAAATGATACTTCTATTGCAAATTGTTTTTATGATATCCTATATCAAATCTTTTCTTTTTTTTTTGGCTTTTGTGTTTCTCGCATAATGATGAATGTATGTTCATCCCAAGAACAGGTAAATTCTAAATGACACAGATAAGAACCATAATTGTCTTTCGGAATTACACATAAACGGTATCCTCTTTTCTGTTTATAGCTGTATTGTAACCAGTTGGACATATCACATTCTAGCACTTAAGGATAACTAAGAATACATTGGTTGAGTGAAACAAGAAATGAATTAATAAACATTTAGGCACATTTGGTTTAAACCCACTGGAAACCAATGATAACGATAATAAGGGTATCATTTTTATATGAAACGTAACCAACGTATGTCAGTGGATTAAAAATATGTTTTCTACGTATAAAGGATAATTTGACGAATGTTTTTAATGGAATTGACTTGTAAAATGTGGTATCTCCGCGTCACGTTCTGTCACTTAGCTAGGAAAGATCGATATTACCAACGATACAGTATACCCAGTAGTATAGTATAAGAACATTACATACATCTCAAAGCCTTAATAATGTTTTAGCTGACATCAACACCACAAATTTGAAATTAAATACTCTAACACGAAACTGTATGAAACATCCAAGATTATTAAACCTGAACAAAAACATCTATTTATATTTATATTTGAGATGAGATTAATCTGAAAGCGTAATACAGTGTTATGACAGCTAGTATTACGCAGTCGTCGGGTAATTATTACTTGGACTAATTTGATAACTGAAACCCATAATCTGTGCCTATAGTTAGACCATTCAACAGTGGATTCCAACACTTGACATATATTTTTGGTCATTGACATTGTATAAAATTTAAAAATATTTAGTGAGGACTTGTTTGAATATTGTTTGAAAACATGAACAATAAATCTCAGAACAAACTATCCAGATAACATCAAATCTGCAAACGGACATGACTGTCTCTATGTGCCTCAATCAGTATCCATCGGGGTCTACCAAATCAATTAAGTTTTTTTTTAAGAAAATTTCTTTTAATATCAGAAGTAGTTTGAAAAACTGCAAATATTAAGTTATAGTATATCTAACGAAGACATAAGAAGATAACGCTGTTAATGAAACAAAAAATACATGGAAATCAACAATGTCTTAAAAATACAGTGGCCAACAGTAATTTCACAAATTGAAGTTATAATATTTTTTAATGAACATAGATTCCAACAGACAATTCAATGTTTGCACATTGTAATTAACCGATACTGCTCTATCTCGCATCGAGACCGTCTCCATTTTCAAAAACAATAACTTTACAAATACGAATAAAATGAGAAGGCAAAAAAAATAATTATTTAGCCGATTCAGATGCAGGTAAGAAACGAGTTCCATAGATTCTGGCAAAATTCGTTTAGCAAAACGAGCATTTATTAGCGAGTTTTAAGGGAAACAAAATAGCATATATACAAACAGAAAATAAACCACCCATGCGCAAGTTCTTGTCAAAAAGCGTAAAGAAGAAAGAGAGAAGATAACAAGGCGGCAATTTAAAATCACAAGTCCAATAAAAACGGACAACCACATGATAAAAAAGAAAAACAAAACAACGAAAAAATGACTATCAATAACAAAACATTTGAGAGAAAACTCAAAATTGTGCAACACAAATAAACCAAAAATCAGGGGTAAACTTGAGGTTTCCTGGAGGGTAAATATAGCCAACAGTAGTTTACCTATAATCTCATAAATCAAGCGTTTTTGACTCCAATAGTGACATCCGTCGTGTTGCTCATGCAAGTAAACATCTAATGAAAAGAAGCATTCGGTGGTGTGATATTCGAGGGACTGAGGACGGGATTGTTGTGGAACATATTCGTGGTCGTCTGTATCAAAGATGCTCCATAACGGTCAACCAAATCGTGATGGTGGCACATTTTGGTGATTTAAACATTCGATTTGAGCGTTAAAACATCATGGAAAATTCACATTTTTAACACAAAAAAAAAACCCTAGTAGACACCACTAGGTAAATCTTCATTTTTAACAATAGACAGGTAGATGTCCATACATTATGTCAATTTCAAAAGCCGCCCCGATTCTAGAAAAGTAGTGACTAAATTTAACAGAAACTATAAAAGGTCTTTCATCCATACCAAATTTCTCAAGATGAATTTGAAAAAAAAATACACAAAAAATAGCAACATTAAGACATGACAAAGACTTGAACCATGAACATGAGGCATGTTGGGCTAGTTGTTGTGACATCTCCCCGCTCCCTCTTTTAATCAATCAATAGACCAACATAATGTATAAAACTAGATTAGATGTACATGTCTTGATAAATGTTAATGTTATTGCTAGAATCCAAGTTGTCAAACGTGTGTGGTTCAATTGTTGTTTGTCTATTATTATATGTCTCGTTCCTTTATTTCGTTTGGTGGCACACTCGTACCAATTAAAAAAACTATACCACAAGTATTTCATACAATCAGAAAACTGTATCCACATAATCAACATGAATCTAAATGATGATATCAAAATTGCATTATTGATGTTTTCAAATAACGAACTTTGACAAACTACATAAAAAATCTCTCGAGGAGATGAACAAAACAGCAAATTGCGTATGGGCGTATTTACATTGTGTAACACGTGTTTGAACTAGACGGAAGTTGTTGACGTTCAATTGAAATGTAATGAAATTGTATTAAAAATTGAACTGACTATTGAAACAATAGTCAAAATAGTTAGAAAAGTGGTATTGTATTGATATTGATAGACATAATATTAATTTTGAACCATATGAAGATTAAATGATACTTTATAGAAACGTTACGAAAGCCAGCAAATTATTAAAAAAAACTGTCTTAGATGTCATGCAAAAACAGAAAAATAATGTGATAGACATTATCAAAGATGTAACAAACAGCTTTAATCAAAACAGATCATTTCTCATGTACCAACAAATTAATATGAAGAAGTGGCGGTTAATGATGTTTCATGTTAAAGCTGCGGAGGCTCAGCAATATTCACACACATTGAAAAAAATGGAAAGAATGCGTACCTACCTGTTGGCTGATATTCAGTGCAGGTTGTGAGGACGCCATTCTTTCTAGACAATCGTCTGTAGATTCTGTTGCAGTAGAGGTACCTTGTTTTTGAGTGCCAGGAAGACTTTTTGTATCACAGCTTTCATTTCTAGCTTTTAAAGTGGCAGTGCTAGACTTGGTAACACACGGAGATCCCGACCCTTTCCCATCATCACTATATCCATCACAGCTATCTCTCCTCTGATTTTGTCTATTACCGTTTATGCTAACTTCTAAAAGATCAACACTTCTAGCAAAAGCATCACGTAAATTTATAGAATGAAATGACACTATACTTCCGGTTCGTTTCGCACGCTCTAATGCGTCACGTCTTTTGAGCGCCTTTTCCCGTCTCATTTGATCTTTGTAAAATTCTGCGAAGTTGTTTACTATAATTGGAATAGGTAGAGCAATAACTAATACGCCACATATACAACAAACACTTCCAACGATCTTTCCAGGTACTGTGGTCGGATAAATATCTCCGTAACCGACCGTCGTCATGGTGATGGCTGCCCACCAAAATGTTTCGGGAATACTGATAAATTTTGTCTTATACACATCTTTTTCGGCAAAATATGCTAAACTAGAAAAAAGTAAAATTGAAATTGCTAGAAACATTAATAATAATCCTAATTCCTTGTAACTTCTTTGTAAAGTATATCCTAATGACTGTAACCCAGTAGAATGTCTTGCTAGTTTCAGAATTCTTAGAATTCGCATTATTCGAAAAATCTGTACAACTCTTCTGACGTTATGGAATTGCTCTGTTGTATTTTTATTGGATTCTGTTAACCCTAAACTAATAAAGTATGGCATAATTGCTAGAAGATCTATTATATTTAAAGGTCCTTTGAAAAATTTCCATTTATTAGGAGATGCCCAAAATCTTGCTAAATATTCTAAAGTAAACCATCCTATGCATACAGCCTCTACTATGTCCAGTTGTTCGTTGTCTTTGCCAGGTTTGTTCTGCATCTGTGGCATCGTGTTGAGAGTTAAGGCAATAGTAGAGAGAACGATGAACAATATGGATACAATGGCAACAACCTGCAAAAAATTAATACACTTATAAAGGGCTAAATAAAAAGGATGCAGTTTTGTGCCATCTAACCAAGAATATTTTGTTTTTTAAGATATCTCAGTATGTTTTATATAAATCTCTGTCGTACGAAATATCTATATAGATGAGTTACGATATATTTTTTAACTCTTTGCAGCAAGTGTCTTTATTTGATATTTTATTCTGAAACGTTTCATTTCCTATTGATTAACATTGCTTCATTTATTACGAAAATTTGAAGATAAATTAAAACTAACACCTCTTTTTTGTATGAACATCTATAAGAGGTCAAACGTTCATTTGCATTACAAAATAAATGCTAGTTTCTTATATTGCTGTAGTTAAAAGTTTCTTGTAAAAGTTCACCAGTAGGCTATACATGTATTGGATATTTTCATAGTTAAAAAAAACTTAAAATATGCTTCATACAATGCAAACATTAGTTTTGCCAAGATGGACAATTTTTTTGGTTTAAACTTTCAGGTTTCATTCAGAAAAAATTCGAATCACTTTTTAAACAGATATAAACCATTGAACATAAATCCAAATTGTATGTTATGCGCAATTTACATTTTGTCAATTTAATTATACCAGCGAAAATCGACTACAACGTGCAGTTGATTGAACCAAGATACAAAACGTTAAGGACAGCTTGAAATAAGATGAATAATTTCAAGTTCACCTGACCGCCATTGTTTTAATTAAACTCATTATTGGTAAAGCAATACATATTTGATCTCGACGTGCCAGCTATGCAATAAAAGACTGTACAATCGATGGGACATTTCATTACCGACTTAACACACTGTTTACTGTCATTGTTTATTACTTTGCTAATGGAACGTCGTGCAAATAAAACGAACGAGTAGAGTACAAGCAATGACTAAAATACCAAGTAGTTCATCTGTTATGTTCACTATTTCAGTATACGGCTTCATTTCATTGATGGGTTTTGGATCCTAAAATGCAACTAGTAAATTTCATGGTGCTTGCTTTGATATTTATTTGTAAATAACATGATGTCAAGCAGAAGGAGCGACGGTCTCATGGGATTGGACAGGAAGTTCAACAATTTCATTACTGGTCGTTTTCTGAACATACAATGAGTTTATAAAAGGAAACAGGGGAATATATACACTCATAAATTAGTCTAGCTCATAAATCCTTCAACGTAATATGTCTGTCTTCTCCATAGGCCTACTGTAATTGTCTGTTAATCCTGGTAAAATTCTATATCAAGTCGATTTTTGATAGATAAATAAATACATATTTAATAAACTAAATGTTAAAACATCATTTGTTCGAACAGCAAGAAACTTCATAGCTGTAAAACATACAGTTAATACCGTTCCCTCCTGTAACACATACAACAACAATTTCTGTCTGTTTTTAAAAATTTAAAACAAGTCAATTACAAAAGCTTCCTTTTTGAATTTTTGAAATGACATTGCCGTGACTTATATATATTATAACAAAAGAGTAACCAATCATAGTTTCTGCAGAGAAATGTATTTCAAAAAATGTCTATGTAATTTGGTAAGACGAAAAGAGGACTTTAAAATGAAATATCACAGAAACTCTGACAGAAAACAGTAATTCCATATTACTGTTTGAATAACATGAGGGAAAATACCAGAATTCTTAAGCTGTTAACTATACAGTTAAAGCAAAAATGTATGTGTATCTGTATACCTGCTAATTTGTACATTATCTTGCTGAAATACATTAAACTGAAAATGAGACTTATATAGTTCCGTCAATGTAAATCGTTTAGTTTTTATAGTAGTGACTGATTGGACAGAGTGTGGAAACTACTTACAACACCAAAATACGATAAGAAATTTTTGAAACAAAGAGAAAGGTACCAGAAAAGGAACAAATAGTCATCGATCATGCTCTCTTCAAAACCAAATTTAGTTGCTTTGACATTACAAAAAATACATTGTGATTGAAATGGAACAATAGGTGGAATGTAAGATTTGATAGGAAGGGCAAGGGAAAGTTTGGTTTAAAAATGTTCCAAATGCAAGAGAAATTTTAATGGAAAAAGGATCAGAAAAGGACAGACGGAAGATACCAAAGTGATATGCAAACTCAAAAGTCGAAAACGAACTGACAATACCATGGCAAAAAAAAACATGTCATGCTCTTTGGTCTAAATATAAGAAAAAAACTGGTATTGTATAAAATTGATGTTTTGTCTAAACACCAGGAAATACTAAACACCAAAAATTCAGGATATACTTTTAAATAGGAAAAGCAGGATAAATCAGAAATCAGAAGCAACTAATAAATGGGACGGTTTCAAAATATATGCAAACGGACTATTTGGTAATTTATACATAAACATAACCTACTTTCAGTTGTTTTTAAAGGGACTTGTTGTTATTTGATGTCAAGAAAAAATAGTACTTAACTAATGGCCGCTTTCAAACCGCGCAAGTGAATATGATTTTAAGCATATCGTTAGAACTCGATACTAAATATATGATATTAGTTGAATAGTTCTAGAGCCTTGTTTTTGGAATTTTTGCTACAAATAAAGCCTAATTAAATCTTTTAATTTACATATTTGTTTTGTGATGCCTTCATTTGTGAAAGCATTTAACATGTCCCATGTGAGGATTTACCTTTACAACGCTCGAATTTAATCAAAAACATAAATCAATGTTTCGTCATTTCCATTTCAATTATTAGTTTCCTACTTATAAACTATTTATCAAACAATGTAATACTACTAAAATGAATCTATTGTGCCATTAGAATTAAAATGACAATAATTTACGGTTTTTACAAACTGCATTTTCCTTAAAATTAGTCTAATTTTATCCTTTTCAAATCAAGTTCTCCAAAAAAGTGTACTAAATATTTTGTTATTTCTTATTTAACGAGAGTAAGTTTATACCTTTATATCAAACTGCCAGGTAATATAGGTGTTCTGACAGACAGTTATTCTGGTAAATCATGCCAGGTGTAAAATTATTTAATGTACTTGCACCCACTGTAAAGTCACAAGATAAGTTCTATGGTTATGCACTTGTTTCTTTTTGTCTATTGATGAAAAAAAATAAGATTTGCATTCATTATTAATTTCTACTACTGTTTTGTCTACTTTCAAACTTATTAGTAAGACTAAGATGCAGCTATTGAATAATTGATATGGCTTCAAGCTTGAAGAAAAGCTGACTTAAATGCTGATTGCTGTTTAACCGTCCTTTAAGGCTCACTAAAAATTCTTGTTGGCGAGCGCCAATAGTTACGCGACAAAACTATGCGATTAACAGATAAATGCAAATAAACAAAACTGATAGGAAGTTAGCCTTATTGTAAATCGTAACAACAACCTAAGCTCTACTATGAAGCAAGCACATTAAGTAACTAGTCGCCAGCTTTAAGCCAAATCAATCGAACCTTTAGCTTTTGGCCTATCCACCTTAGCTAAACAAGCCATATAAATTGACTAGTATACCGTGCAACTTTAAGATCACTCACAACTCTTGAACTTGGCGATATTGAAATGTTAACTACTACAACACCACGTGATTCATAAAAAAACTTCTTCCAATATGGAGTTCTCTTTTCAAACAAATGATTTGAAGAAAGTTTTCACAAATAGATTTAAAAGGTGTAAAAAAAGGTATGTTTAAAAATGGGGAAAATAGCATACTATAAGCGATAATTATTGAAAGCAATTAAAGTTCTTACTCAAAATTTAATTATATATAAATACTTAAAACGATTATAATGCTGACATGTTAATATCGCCATTTCCAATCAACGATACAAGGGGCAAATATTGGGAAGATTACACTGGGTTACGTTACCTGTGAGAGCTTGGCCCAAATTGTCTCTGATAAAGTCTGTGAAAATAAGACATGAGTGTTAAATAATTTCGATCATTTTGCTTTCGTAAAATGAAACTACTTCAAATGACTGATAAGTGATGGATAGGCGGTTTAACTGTTTAAGGATACACTACGCGACTATCATTAAGTCATAACTTGCTTGCATTGGAATGATTCGGTGCACAAACAACCTTCACACACATATAGAAGAAAGAGTCCCTCAACCAAGACCTGTTTTAATGGCTATATTTCTTACAAATAGCTTCTTCATGAAATTTTCAGTTTCAATTATGATTTATTGCATCTAAAATATTTTCAGTAAAGCAATTATTGATTGGTAAAGAATTAAAAGACAACGAAAAGGCAATCGGGGAGAAATGTAGACAACTCCATTAACAAAAAGAAAAACTATTAGGGAAAAAGTAATTGATACAAAACAATACCAAAGAAAACTTGATCTATCTTATTTTGTTCAAACTCCTGACATGATCACGTGATATGCGCCGGAATGGTAAGAAGTTCAAGTCAAACATATTGCACACGTTGCAAGCGGTAAAATATGAACAATCAAATGTGGTAATGTCATAATTAAAGAAAAACCAAAGGGTACGTATGCGACGAAAAGAAAACACATCCGTGATCTTTATGATACTGATATTCCGTAACGGTAAACCAGGTCGACGTGATGTCGACCGAATGCCAAAATTTTAGATCCCAACTATCCGAAACCCTCCTCATCCGTATCTGCTACTAAGGAAGACATTATAGGAGTATCAATAGATATATTATTCATTAGAATGTAGGTAGAAAGTCGGACCGGATATATGTGGTTCGTTATAGTTTATGTTAATTGGAAAAGATGTGGTAATTATATAGACTCAACTGAATTCTCCTTAAATTATTTGTTTTATGAATACACTGCGAGTGCATATTTCTTCTCACTCTTTAAACGTTTCTATTCTTGGTATTTTCGTTGCTTGATTTTGTTTGTTTTGTGTGCATTTTTTATCAATATGCGGAGCCAGTCAAAACAAATTCTGTAAGTGTATTGTGAGAGAATTTGAATTATAGTTTGTTTATAGCAACAATAGAACAGAGAATGGAAACGCAGAATGTGTCAAAGAGACAATAACCCGACTATAACAAGCATTCTTTAATTGGGGGTCCATTTGGCTTTGCGAGATGTACAAACACGTAGCAAAATCTGAATTGATAAGGAGGTTAAATTAAAACAACATTTTGGGATATTTAGACCTCTCTAAACGCAAGTAAACACACTAGAAAGCCTTTGCTGAGGAGTATCCGTTTGACTGTTCTTGGTATATAGATACTCAGTGATATCTACTGACTTGCTGGGGGTGCAAAGGTACGCTCGCAAGTCTGACCTGGTGAGGGCGTTAATCTAAATACCTGTGGGAGAATTCAATGTTCTTTAAACACACAAGAACACATGAGACTCACTTTTGCTGACGGAAGTCCCATTCGCTGTTCAGGATATATAGATACACAATAATAACAGTATTAGGATATATAGATACATAATAGTAACAGTCTAACTTTGAACGCTGGCCCGTCTGAATTGACTGAGGACGTCAAGATAAATATATTTGTCTGAGCGTATCCCTGACTCTCTTGATGCACAAGAGCACTTTAGGCTTTTCTTGCCGAAGTTCGTCCGTTTGATTGTAAGGGACAATAATTTGTTATCTGCAGTTTGCAATCTTTTTATCAAGCAGCGTTGGAGTAATTCTTTAAAATTGTTTCGTTTTATTAGTGTTATTATGCTCCCTCTACAAACCATACATTCGTAAAATATAAACATTTATATAAGTACGTCTCTTTTAAATAAGAAAAAGCTTGACAATGAAAAAGTAACTGAAGCCTACAATTATAATGATTTTTCTAATGTTTCTTTTAGCCAATTATCACTCGAAGAAAATGTATTTATGCGTTATTTGTGTTTGTTAATTATCGAAAACTATTGGAATAAAACCAAGCCGTTGATTCTATACATCATGGTTCAGAACAAATGTAAATTTCCTTAGCAACGGTAATGATCATGTAAAATAAATTGTCAAACCTGATACAAGTTAGAAAGAACCGCGAACAAAATCATCCAATACTTGTTCTGTTTTAATCAAATCATCGTCGTTTAAATTAAGAAAATAACAATAATTAAATTGGTCGTAAGTGTGGAGCTAGCTGATACTATTGGCTTCATTATATAATCGTTAACGATGAGAAAAAGTAACGAATAATGTCACATACATGATAAGGAAGAAATCAATAGTATAATGTCTCATCTGTCGTATGGAAAGAAAATAGGTATGTTTATCAATCTCTAATAGTTATTTCCTAATTCAGACGGGTGTCTTTACCATACAATGCCCCCTCTATCTAATTACAGAAAACAATTATGTATCTGTGCGACCCAAAGTTGAAAGCTTTACAACAGCATTATCAAGACAGGTTGTATCCATAAATAAAGGGAAACGTAAGGTATACGTCAATGAGACAGCAATCTAAATGCACTAATAACGAAAGACTTTTAGAGGTCAACAGTCTTCGATGTGCAGGTGTCTATATAATAAATATGCCAAACTTTAAATCGTCCGATTTTCTTAAAAACGATTTGAATAAATCAAACAGAAACTACCACAGATTTCATTACGTTCTATAATCGAAATGTCTGTAATTTTTAGTCAATGACAAAATTATGCAGCTAAAACATCTTCATCAGACAGCAGATATTTGTTTGGCCTTGGTAACTACTATACGGTATGTGTACTCGCAGTCAATCGATAGCATACTTTACTGCTATGAAATACTTACTTTCTGCACAATTACTATAAACGTACATTCTTTACATAGTCCTTTAACAGCACTATTTGATGAAAATATTTATGTGCCAACTTTATGACAAATGTCAAAATTTAGATATAAAATTTTGAAGAGCACATAACCAAAATGACTAATATAGATCGGCTAACATCCATCTATATTATATGACGCGGAAATTTACAGAAAAATACATTTCGCCGTGTTTTGTAATTACACACCACTTTCCTATGTAAGTGAGAAGTTTAAAGACTCACATCTTGGTAACTCTCCTAACTGTAGTCCAAACTTTTTCTGATGTTTGACGTACTTTTTTTTTTTGGGGGGGGGGGGGGGGGAGGGAGGCTTGCTTGTGATTGCCTTTTTCGGACTTGGGACAAAACAAGTCCACATAAAGCCCGTCAGATGTCAGAACAATCTCGAACTACAAACTAAGAGCCTGGAGTCTATTGGTTGTCGTCATCTATACCTGTCGTCTTTGTTTCTAGTTTTGACATCAGCCTTATATACTAGAAAACTATACTGTTAATTGTTATTTTTAACTCACCTAGCTCATTTGGGTTACATGAGCTATCACCACTTAAGGTATTTAGAATAAAGTCTCTGAATGATTCTTATAGTATCTTCAATAAAGTTTGTGTATGTGTTTGTCATGTCAAACTGTTAACTTCAAGCAAATTGAGATTTTAAGGAATTTCATTGGTTGTTAGAATTGAATGGACTCTTGGCCTATTTCATTATACAATGTTCCCTAAAAGTACTTAGTAGTACATTATTATAAAAACGCAGGTGGGGATTTTTAAATTGCCATTATTGTTATAAGAACTGCGAAATTAACTGTGGTTACCGGGCTATGATAATAGAGTGAAAATTAGGTTTCACATATTGATCTCGGTCCGAAAATCGTTGTTAAATATATACGACCGACGTCTTTGCAGAACAAATTGAACAATCAATTGGTTCATTAAAAATCATATGAAAGGAAATGATACTAGCCATTTGTAAATAGTGTAATGAAAAATCAATCAAACTGCACGATTGTGTTTGTCGTTTGACTACGTGTGCGGAATAATCGGCAATTTACCATTTTGATTACTAACTGTTATCAACATAATATCTGGCTATGTGTGCATAATGCACGTTCGGCAATCATTTTACGAAGAAATTTATTCAGACACAAACAACGACTCGGACTACATGCCTTCTTTCACATTTGAACGTAGTAGAGAAGAGGTATACATCTTGATTCGAGAACCGATTACATGGGAACGATTTTTCCCACTTTCCTAACAATCCATACAGTCAAGAGAAAGATTTTATGACTCCAATGAGACTCGTCAGAGTTTTAGACGGTCTAGCCAAAAGGTGTCAAAGATTTTTGAACTGTGTTTGATTCTTTGTTCTCATTACGTTCGTAAGCAAATTCTTACAACAATATCGGCAAGTAAACTCAATTTTCGAGACGTCAGAAAAAGAAGTCATTGTGTGGGATTTCTACTTATACATTTTTTTTTAATGTAGATTGCAAAACATACCCTCATGATTGTCAAATTAATATACGATATATGTACATTGTCCAAAAATATAAAATTTATGTGTACGAGCTTTAGAAACAGGACGAAAAGCATGTCGTCAAGCTTTTCTCCTGTTTCGTAGCGAGTACAAATAAATTATATATTTCTGACAATGTACATATATTGTTTTTATCATCCAATTTATACCCGGATCTTGAAGCTTTAGTTGTTTAAATCCAAATAGTTGTCTGATTTTCATGGAAGTTGATATAGTTTATACGCGGACCGCGAAGAGGACCCCAAAATGAACTGTTACGCAAAAAGAAATATTCACAGTACCGCTTGCTCAAGATCGAGCTGGGTAACAGGAGATATTATTGGTATTCAAGTAAATACTGTATTTGTACTATCGTTTTCTAATTGCATTATAAAAGCTGATAAATGTTTTATAAAATCAAAAGATTTGTTTTAATCGACATGCTATTTTTCTGGAAAAGGTTCAGAAAGCTTGTGTGCCGCCGTGCAAGAAAAAAATAATAATGTAGATGTTCAAAACCGAGTCAAATGTGTCCATGGAATGAACGTGTTTACTTATGGGCTTGTGTTTAACCGTTCTACTTCATCTGCATCTGCTTTTAGTTGTTTATTGTATTCTCCATAGATATTTTATAAGATAAGATGTATCCGTCGATTGGAGACGTGGCACTTACGAGTGTTACTATCTCTTGTTTACGTGGTTAATCTCTATAATCAAAGGATATCCATAAGCTTTGTTGTACCGAGATAAAAGGCACTTTTCATACATGAAAACTCCATATCAATCATAGACAACAATACAATATGTTGTCATGGAAACGAAGAGTTATATTCAAAGTGATTCAGTTTGAAGTCTTTTTTAAAGCATAATGTCGTTTGCATTTTTAATGCCCTGTAATCAAGCTGTATTTATTTTACTGGATTAATTGATTTTAGCTCAGACCTGAACTTGACTGTTCGATTTTGTTTACGTTATAGAATTCAAATTTCAATATAATATTATTACTTTTTACGCAGTCATCTCAATGCAAAATACTCAAACCAGGTTACGACTAATCACAAAAAAACGAAAGGCAACAGAATTAAACGGATAGTATTTACTTTGCAAGGTAATAGTCTGTTATTACTATATATATGATAAAAAAAACAGCTACGGATTCGATGCATAAGTGAGAGCATTCTGTTTGAGTTTTATATTTTCCTGTATATTTTCCTGATTTATTCCCCACACTTTCTAAAACCGTAGAAAGCTCTCTTTACACTATATTTTTCTGAAAGACCTGTTCTGTATTTTCTTCTTCCCGTGTAAACTGAATTTATGCGAGACAATTATATACTTTATATTCCGTCCTTAATTTAATGGTAATTCCCCTTTATGCCCATCTTTCGACTGTAATGTGGCCGGCAATGTGTTCAATTTACCAAGAACATGGCACTAATTAGCTTTCAGATGTATAATTATTTATAATAATTATTTTTCTATCATTCTGCTACAGTTTTTCTTTTCATAACCTGATAAAAGCATTTCTTACAGAAGTCGCATTAATTATAACAAATCCCACTGCGGACTGTACCGCTCGACTGTACGTCTAGAGAAGGTCAGTCGTATAACCACGTTCCCATTAGGTTATCAATCGATCGTATAATCATAACTATAAACAAAATTGGCATTTTTAATTTGCTTACATGAGCACATTGGTATGACGGGGACACTTGGGAGTACCAGATTCTCTTATATAAAAGGATTTATGTGTTATATGCGACTGCAGACGCGTGGTTGTTCACAGTTGTGAAAACCAATCGATGGGCCTCACTGGGACTAGTACGAGAAAGGTAATGTACTGGTAGCTTTATCTACATGTATGTCCTGCTCTCTACGCTGTATATCAAGCGCTTGGATATTCATATATTCATTTATATTTTCATAGACTCGCAAGATGGTGTACCAATTTTTTTCTGTGGAGTAACGTACAATCATCGTCCAACCAAACGCAACGTAGTACTTCTCTAATAAAGTATCGTTAAAAAAACAATGTTCAGCAGTTGATCAGCATTTTGGAGTAAACTGTGTCATGTTCTGGAGCATATTATTTTTTGCTAATTTCACGTTCTATCATTTTTTGAATATCAAATTTAGTCGTAAATTTGATTATGCCGCTAATTTGTACGGTATACTGACGTAGACCAAAAACTAAATGTATGTATTAGTCCTAGATATTGAATACATCATTTTGTCACCACATGTGAGAGAAATAACAAAGCAACATGCATGCAAATATTATAACATTATGTTACTATACATTTTTTCGAATGTACTATTTTACGTTTTTTTTAACATGATTTTGAAATAAAAAAGAAGATAAAAGTATATAATTCACCATTTTAGTAGATACATTCTGGTATTTTTGTATTTTTTTCCATAGCCGTGATCCTAAACGATGGATATCCAACCAATGGCGTCAAGTTATTTCCTAAACGATGGATATCCAACCAATGGCGTTAAGTTATATCCTAAACTATGGATATCCAACCAATGGCGTAAAGTTATTTCCTAAACGATGGATATCCAACCAATGGTGTAAAGTTATTTCCTACACGATGGATATCCAACCAATGGCGTAAAGTTATTTCCTAAACGATGGATATCCAAGCAATGGTGTAAAGTTATTTCCTAAACGATGGATATCCAACCAATGGCGTAAAGTTATTACCCAAAAGATGGATATCCAACCAATGGAATAAAGTTATTTCCTAAACGATGGATATCCAACCAATGGCGTAAAGTTATTTCATTTTGGAGTACGATTAATGAAATTACTCGCAATCTTTAAATAACTGAAAGGTTGAATTAGACAAAGGCTCTCCAGATGGTAAGCCTGGAATCCTGGCCCACTCCTCGACCCGAAACACTGACTGTGACTTACTTAAAGTACTGAAAGGGTGAATTAGACAAAGGCCCTCCAGATGGTAAGCCTGGAATCCCGATCCACTCCTCGACCTGAAACACGGACTGTGATTTACTTAAAGTACTGAAAGGGTGAATTAGACAAAGGCCCTCCAGATGGTAAGCCTGGAATCCTGGCACACTCCTCGACGTGAAACACGGACGCGACTTACTTAAAGTACTGAAAGGGTGAATTAAACAAAGGCTCTCCAGATGGTAAGCCTGGAATCCTAGCCCACTCCTCGACGCGAAAATATTTACATGTGAATTATGATTGATCGATCGATTGATTGATTGTTGCTTGCTTAACACATCTTCTGTTAATGACAAGGTGGAAAGGACTATACAAACTATGAATATGATGATAATCTTAAACGGAGGAATCAAAGGATGTATTTTGTTTGTAGGTATGTTCTTTATTTTAGGCAATTCACAACAAAACAATTATTACAGATACATATCATCAGAGCGAATAGTCAAATCCAAGTTACGTCCCAATTTTAAACCACGATAGCAGTAGTTTAGACGTTTTTTTTTATATGTATTGTTTTATTTTAGTTAAACATTTAAGTTGAATTGTATCTTTTTTTCTTCTTTTTTGTTGTTGTTAATTCTCGAGAATTTATGGTGACCGTCATGCTGTAAATTTCACACCAATCCTCCTAGTATTTATCTACTGTTAACGGCTAATTAATATTAATTTTTATTAATAATAATATTAATTTTCCATGGAACAATATCATTTATTATGTACAAATATGACGAAAACTGGTTAATTACCAGTAATAAATTCAGTCCATTGTCATTCCATCGACGTAAGATATGGATTATATATAATGGATTAACCAATATAAACAGAATAAATTTAATATTATTGACGACTTGTAAATGAACTGACCACATGGCCAAACCAGATCAGATTCCCAATTGAGTAATTCCACATCACTTGTATAGATAAAAAGTCACTTATGGACCAACTATCACCACTTGTTTTCAATGAAATCAACTGAAGCTCGACTCAAGAGTACCAAAAATTAGGCGTATTTGTATAATTCTATCTTTGAGACATATTATTTCATTTTAAAATTAGCTGCATACAGTTTCAGTAATTTCATATTTTGAGTCGATTGATTTTCAAAGAAAACATTGACTATTCGATTAAGCTCGGTGAACTGATAAGGACTAATTTTTGTTTCGCTGTTGAAAACTATGATTATTGCCAAAACTCTCCTCCGCCCATTGTTTGACTTAATCCCCTGCAGAGGCCATTATTATAATTTTAAAGAATGGATGATGCTCATGATAACTTTTTTTTAAAGTAAATTGTCCATTCTATATCAAAGCATGACAAAATGGGTGTAAAGGAACTAGATGCCCCAAGGAGCCTGAATCGTTCACCTGTCAATTTTGCATAAAAGTAATACAATGCAATGAAATATTTCAAATAGTTTGAAGCAAAAAGGCAAAAAAATGTCATATCTTCCTTCAAGCGCAGTAACTCCTAGAAGGGTTCAGTAATGTTGACTGAATTGTATATCTAGTCCTGCAGATCATTTTGTTTATTACAGTTTCTATCTATCTGATATAGTTTCCGCAAAAAACTCCACAAAATGGAAGAAAATAGTCTTTCAATGGTAATAACTCCTTTAAGGAGTCAACTGACAATTACCGCCATATTGTTTAATAGTAGATCTTGATTTGCTAGTAATTTTTCTAGTTACAATTTATCTCTATTATACTTTCTACAAGAAAAACAACAAATTTCTGGTAAAAGTGTCTTCCAGGGGGAAATAACTCCTCTAAGGGGTCGCTTGTGAATTACGGCTACGTTGAATTTTTTTGTAGATCTTGTCCTGCTAATTATTTTTTATTTACATTTTTTATTCATCTGCTGTAGTTTCTGCAAAAAGCTCAAAAATGAGTAATAAATCGTCTTTCAGGGACAATAACTCCTATAAGGTGACAGTCATATCTAAACAATCAAAGGTAAATTAATTAAAATATCACATGTCGTTTTCCATATCGTTCCCGATATCAGCTTCAAGGCTAGACCGATCTGTCTCGAGCTTATACACCGACTATACAAAGCAGTCTCACGTTAATACGCTGGCTATATACATTGTAGTCTCAAGTTAATACACTGACTAGACATAGCAGTTTTGGACTGGTACGCTGGCTAGACATAGCAGACTCGGGCTTATACAATCACAATAGACATAGCAGACTCGGGCAAATACCATGAAAAGACATAGTATCTCGGACTTATACTTTGGCTGAACATAGCAGCCTTGGGCTATACCATGGCTAGATAAAGCAATCTTTGCCGTATATCATGGCTATATAGACCAATAATCTCGGGCTTATACCATGGCTAGACATAACAGTTTTTGGTGTATACTATAGCTTTATATAGAAGTTTCGGGCTTATCCGCAGGCTAGACATAGTAGTCTCTGATATATATAAATTATTCTAAAATTTTATCAACACTGAAATTAGATCTTTGAATATTGTTTTTATCGGTATAGATATTGATTTTGTTATCAGGAAATTAAGACCAACCTAAATACTATTATACACATATGTTCATTCCTGGTTCTACAATCTGTCGATGCCTATACTTTGGCATCAACAACGTCATGTTTTTCTCTGAATGTTAACGCCTCTTTACATGCACTAAATCCATGGGATGTTGGATGTGTACTGATTGATATTTAAGTCTACGATACATCATTTTTTATTAGTTGTAGTTGTTATTTGCTTTGAACTAGCTTTCAGTAACTGCGAGTACTCTCAGATCTTTACTTTTGAGTCTTTAGTGTTTTTGTTAGGGTTTTACAGTAATTCAGTGGTTGCCGTTTGTTGCTGTATATCATATTCGTTTTTCGTTTATTGTTTTGTACATAAATCAGACCGTTAGTTTTCTCGTTTGAATTATTTTACATTTGTCATTTCGGGGCCTTTTAAAGCTAACTTTGCGGTATGGTTATTGAATACCACATCTTCTTATTTTCATATATAGATATATATAGGTGAATGTGAAATTTAAAATCAAAGTTATTCATAAAACTGTATTCAATTGTGGACAGTGTCCAAAACGTTGTAAAACTGATAAAGTAATGGCATAGCATGGAATCTTTTACCTTGATTAATGAAGTTTTTTCATGTTTTTGCTGAGAACATTTGGGAAATAATTTGGGACCAGGACATTGCTAATCGGTTTTTTAATATTTTTTTATAATTTAATTCTAAAAGATTCCGACCGAAGGATCTAAAGGCGGAGCTGAATAATTTTAATTTTCCACAACGATATTAGATCTTTTTTCATTCATAAACTTTTCTTGTTATCTAAAACAAATTGATCAGTTCGAATTCGATAATATTTCTTAGCAACAATGTATCAATTATTATATTTATCAAGCTTGCACGTGCTGCGGTTGCTATTAACCTTTCATTGATGTAAGTTTATCTGCGCTCATTTAATCAGTGATTGTGTTTGTTTATTTATATGTACATTATTATGCCAAACTTAATTAGCACCGACACATCTGTGGGTTCTTGCTTACAACTAAGATTATGATATTAATCACAAATGACAAATGAGTATTTAGCATTAGATATCTTTGATTATTTGATTTAAAGATATCAACTGAGGAAATTTTACATTTAAATTGACACTACATAGAAATATAATACATCGGGTTTATTCTTATAATTTATCATAAAGAATATTACTGTTATTTTCTTCTCTTTTTTTTTGGGGGGGGGGGGGGGGGGGGTGATATTAGCGGATGTAACATATTGCAGTTAAACGATGTTATTTTGCCGTAATAAATTAGTGTGGTATGGAAAAAAAGTTTACAAATTACAAAAGGGACAATCACAATCTATTAGTAGAAAAATAACAGATCAGTACTATGGCTGAACAAGACAAACACACAAACCATTATGCAGAAAACTAAGCACTGACCAACACAAATCCAACTAGGATTTGACTTCAAAGCACAAATGGTACCAATCGTGTTGAGCATGAGTAATACGTAAATATCTGGTAAAAGTCGCGATTGAAAGTTTGTAGAATTAATAACACCATAGTTTGTATGCTATTTAAAAGAGCAAGTCACAAATCTAACTCATGGCTAATGATTTTCTGTGCTGTTGAAAACTATATTACGATTGATGTAATTATGATAATTAGAATTTTATATTAAATAATGGGATAAAATTACATTTTTCCCCAGTGAACAAAGAGCATTGAGGTAATTACAAACAATTTGACAAAAATAAATTTCTGTTATCATTAAATTTGTCTGTGTCGCTTGTTTGTCTCTGTGTTGTTATTGATACAAAAGACATTTCTGCTAGTCGAATATTAAATAATGACTGAAAGAAAAACCGAAAAAAAAAAATAAAAAAAAAATGGTATAAATCTGCATTAACCGATTTTTTTATCTGACATAAAAACTTTTGTCTTACGACGACACACATTCGTTCGAATATTTCACAAACCGATTGCATCTGTCTCAAGGCATTGTCATAGCAGAAAATAACATGATTGGTGGTGATTGGTCAATTTTCGGGATTTCCGAGAGAGTGGCCATATCAACGTGGAAGTTGAAAAAGTAATTATTAGGGAACATTTTTTCTATGTATAGCCTAGTGCTCCTAATATTTACAGATTTTGATTTTAAATACTATACCACTTTTCCATTTTTACCTTCAGCATATAAGAGCATAATGATAAGGTGCCAAATTGACAGAACTTTACTTAAGGGTGTACTTAGATGAGGTTTTGGAATTTGTGTTAAATGTTCGGACTCCTCGGTTTTTTTCCATACAAAATAAGGTAAAATATTTTGCCCCATAACACCTATTTATCTTTTAACATAAGAATTAATAGCTCATAAAAGGTCATTTGACAAAATTTTAGCAGATTCTTGATTTTCTTTCTTCTGATTTGAGACCCAAATAATACCAATGCAAATATAAGGTAAAAGTCAGAGTCAGCCTTTTCCCGCCATATTTCATAAATCAAATATCTCGAAAAGGAGCTCCATGACCTATCAATATTTTTAGCTTATTTTGATCCTTAAGTAATACTCTTCCATCTAAAAGTATCAATTTTGAATTCTTGATTTATTTAATTTTACCTTAGATCACCTAAGTACATCCTTAAGACGTGTTGTTGACCCAAACCAACCCTATCTGCCTGACGTAACCACGTCACTACGGTGTATAAAATGGGAAACAATCTTGGAACTTCCGTAAAACAGAAGGAATTTCAATACTCTCACATCATTATTTCTGTTCTAGATTATTTTTGACATTATGTTACTAAGACCAACATAGCACTTGAGATCAGTCAAAATATGACCGGTCTTTTTTAATCTACCTCCTGGACGTAAAATTCTGATTAAAATCGAAAATAAGATTGCCCTAAGAACATAAAAACAAATTACAAACATATCACAAATGCATCGAACTGACAGGAACCAAACTGGCATGTTAATCATCTCAATCTTAAGTTATGCTACTTTGTGTGCATTTCTTGTGTGAATATTTCAATATTGACAATAGCAATTAATGATTAAACAAAAAAGATGTATACCACAAGAAAATAACCGCCCACACCAAAACTTGGCAGAAATCTACAGTTTTGTAGATAACGAGAGATTATGGCTAAAACAGATGTATTGCTTCTTATCGTAACATAATTATCCTTGATGAGCATAAATTAAAGACAAAAATCACGATAATTGTAGTCATCTTTGGGAGAGAGCTATTATTCTATAAAGCACAGACAGGATATCCATAGAGATGACTGAATTCCAAAACTAACTGCCAGAATATTATACATAATAGATGTATATATCACGAATATCATGATTTGTACTTGTAATTAACAAGAAAATCTAAGATATAAAAACGTCATTTATTATGTATTACATCATCTGTCATATAGTGTGTAAAGCAATGTACCATACACGAAGTACGCTACATACTTCACATTGCTGAGTCATATTTAGAGCAATGGAATTATTTTTCTTAGCAGTGATTTTTTTTATTTATAATAAAAATAATACACTACTTGAATGGTTGACTGACGACAGATGTAAAATCACACATAATTTTGTGCTTGTGATGAAAACTTCGATGCATGCAATTTAAAAAATGTGTGGAATGAATATAAAAAAGTGCAGACGATATTTGAAATATAAAAACTGCTAAATGGGATAAAAAACATAGGTACTTACACGTGCAGCCATAGAAGTTGTAGGTTTTTCCAAAAGATCCCATATTTTTTGTCTCCATGCAGCACACTTTCCAGTTCCAAAGTCTTCTTCATCTCTTTGTCTTAAACTCTCAGCTTCCTTTCTAATTTCCTCGTAAACATGTTCTTTCCTTTGATAATATTTATGTTGACAACAAGACTCTAAGTACAGTTCATCTATTCCCCAGTATTCTAAATCCTCACTGAAAGACAATACACACATTTCTTCCACTAGATGTAATTTTCCTGTTCTATAAAAATTTAAAATAGAAGCAAACGACCTTGGATGTCGATCAAAGAAATATTCATTATGAACTATTGAATAATCATCGCAGATTTCCATCAAACTTTCATGTGTATTACACAATTTCAATTTGCCAAGTCGTGTATGAGGCATTCTATCCAATGTTCTCCATAAAACTTCATGTTTAACACCACCGACATTTAACACAACACGTTTGGACATTTCCTTACTCCTTACAATAGCATTAGGGTCCGGGGGTCCGCTTTCTGTATATGGATAATATGCCCCTGTACCAGCTTCTCCTGGCACCCCCATATCCACAGAAATCTGCATCGATGTGATTGAGTTATTCGGTGGTAAAGCAGACGTTGATAATGAATTTGGATTGGGTATTATTTTCACTTCTGGTTTTGATGTATCCCGCTGCCGTCGAGCTTGGTATTTGTTTGTGTTTACAGAACAACCCTGTGGCTCAAATGCAATAGAATCTCTTTTACATTTAGAATCGTAGTGTAACGAGGCGCTTCTTGATGATAGATTGCTTGTTCCGTCTGATTCACGCCCTTGTCCTGAGCTGGAAAATAATCACGTCTTTGTTAATTATTTTTACATCGTTATTCCCAGAAATAATCAAGTATTAACTATAACGTACATTGCATGCAAAGAAATCAAATATACACGATGTTATTGACCGCTTGCACGCATAATCAGATCCAACATAAATGTAAAATGTACACTGGGACAGCATATATATTCCATCTTTATACGACTAGAAACACAAATTAAATGCACGTTTTATACGGAACCTGCTTGTAAATGGATTATTTTGCCACTCCGTTCAATGTTAACTAATACAGATAAACTAAATAGATTACCGCATAACAAACCACCGATAGTAAGCAATAAAAAATCACACAACAAACCACCAATAGTAAGTTATAAAAAATCAAATAACAAACCACCGATAGTAAGTTATAAAAAATCTAACATTGATTTCTCTTCAGCAGAAAATGGATGGACTTTAAGAAGTCGCAAAGCAGATAAATTACAGTTCTGTGAGCAAACGGAGTGTATAGGTTTATCAATTTATTTGGTTTGAATTTTTCAGTTATTGTAAAAGAATGTATTCAATATACTTCAACTGGTTTTACAGTCAATTAACAAATATACAGCAAAGTCTTTAAGTAAAATAGGCTTAATAATCAAAATTATAATTCACGTTCAGCTGATGGCAAACTGTTACATCTTCCAAAGCCATTTTTTTTTCAACAAGACATATATGTATACTGGATCTCAAATATGGAACAGTCTACCAAATTGAGATATAGATTTGTAAGACTCTTGCATATTGTAAAGAAATATGTTTTCATGAAAAAAGTATATTGATATGTCAATTTCGTCAATATTATATAATATTGTATATGTGCAAGTAGATATAATATTTTATGTCCTTCTCTAATTTGCAATTATATTTTACGACCCCCTAGAAGATATGCTGTAACTGATGAGGCTATCTTCTTTAACTACAGATAATTTATTTATTGATTTATTGTTTAGGACTAGCGCAAATGACTTATATCAAGGGATAAGATTTTTGGCTCTGCAGTGCACTTTCCCACCCAAAATTTAAAGTAGTCATCTTGCTTATTTCAATACTTTGGTTTTGAGAATTAAAAAAAAATATGAAAATCGTTTCAATGAAACTGAGCCACTCGTCATTATGCAAACAACAACCAACCAATCAGCTAACGAAATTGATCCATTTTGCATTATGCAAACAACAATCAATCAATCAATCAATTAAAGAAATTGAGCCACTTTGCATTATGCAAACAACAATCAATCATTCAGCAAGAGGACACTACAGTGATACTGTATGATAGTATCAAACCGATTTCCGTACAACACGTGTTGATGTAATCTTACACCAAATACAAACCCAACCGTAAACGATTCGAAATATTCTAAAAATAACACTGTATCGGGCAAAGTAAACTATGAACAATGTGATGATAAGGTTAGACAACATAGAATTTCAAGGTAAGGGAAGCAACAAAACGACCACTTCTGATCTAGGGACGTTGCAACACAACCCCCGTTCATGGTAGGGAGACAATAACACGATTACTTCTGATCTAAGGACGTTACAACATAATCCGCGTTCATGGTAAGGGAGACAATTAAACGATTACTTCTGAACTAAGGACGTTACAACATAACATGTGATCATGGTAGGGAGACCATCAAACGATTACTTCTGATCTAAGGACGTTACAACATAACATGTGATCATGGTGGGGAGACAATTAAACGATTACTTCTGATCTAAGGACGTTACAACATAACCTGCGATCATGGAAGGGAGACAATTAAACGATTACTTCTGATCTAAGGACGTTACAACATAACCTGCGATCATGGAAGGGAGACAATTAAACGATTACTTCCGATTTAAGGACATTACAACATAACCTGCGATCATGGTGGGGAGATAATTAAACGATTACTTCTGATCTAAGGACGTTACAACATAACCTGCGATCATGGTAGGGAGACAATTCAACGATTACTTCTGATCTAAGGACGTTACAACATAACCTGCAATCATGGTAGGGAGACAATCAAACGATTACTACTGATCTAAGGCCGTTACAACATAACTACCGTTCATGGTAAGGGAGATAATTAAACGATTACTTCTGATCTAAGGACGTTGCAACATAACCCGCGATCATGGTAAGGGAAACAATTAAACGATTACTTCTGATCTAAGGACGTTACAACATAACTACCGTTCATGGTAAGGGAGACAATTAAACGATTACTTCGGATCTAAGAACGTTGCAACATAACCCGCGTTCATGGCAAGGGATACAATTAAACGATTACTTCTGATCTAAGGACGTAACAACATAACTACCGTTCATGTTAAGGGAGACAATTAAACGATTACTTCTGATCTAAGGACGTTGCAACATAACCCGCGATCATGGTAAGGGAAACAATAAAACGATTACTTCTGATCTAAGGACGTTACAACATAACTACCGTTCATGGTAAGGGAGACAATTAAATGATTACTTCTGATCTAAGGACGTTACAACATAACTACCGTTCATGGTAAGGGAGACAATTAAGCAATTACTTCCGTTCATGGTAATGGAGACAATTAAACAATTACTTCTGATCTAAGGAAGTTGCAACATAACCCGCGATCATGATAAAGGAGACAATTAAACTATTACTTTTGATCTAAGGACGTTACAAATAACAAACCCCTCTCATATATATATGCTATCCAAGAGATATTTGTTTATTATTAACATGCTGAAAATTAGTTCCTGTAACGTCTGCTTACCGTTTACGTTTCTCTCTCACTGAAAGCCACTCACTACTATTTGATGTTAAATTGAATTCGTATTTTAGTTTTAAATTTGTTTTTTTGTTCTAAAAGACAAACGGATTAGACACTAGTTTTGTAACTTAGTAACTTCTTCTCCAATACATATATGAATGTACACATGCATGAACATATTTTGTGTCGTTGCCGTTTTGAAATATTATACTGTTGTTCAAGGCAATGTATATGTACAAGCACAATGAAAAACACCAACGCCGTTTAATTGTGTTTATTTTGTTATAAAACAATACTTGAAACTCTAACCTTTATATCATATTGCAAAATTATGTTTTAAAGGGCAATAAGATATACTGTTTAACAACAATCAAAGGGTGAAAAAAATGACCTTCGTTTCTTTTTTTTTCACAAACGGTTTTCTGTAATATTCTGGACTATATGAACTGCGACTGCATGGTTTAGATAATATAATATTTAACTTAGTATAAATACTAAATAAAGCAAAGGGATAATTTCATTAAAAAATTCTTTTCAGTAACTGAATGTCATCTTCCTATTCAATTGTTAGTTGTAATTTAGTTAGAGTTTAATTAAACAAAGCGAGCCTAATAAGGATAATACCGGAATAATTAATTTTAGATACCTGCAGAGTCCAGTAAAAGCCGTTACTTCGCGAACTGAAATTCAATATCAGCACTGTGTGATGATGTTATTACTTATAATTGTAATACACACGATTTATCGATTGTATCAACAAGGAAAACCGAGAATTAAACTATTTAAAGGAAAATCAATTTCATATGATATTTATTGTAAATAGAAATGTATCCGCTAACTTGTATTTGCTAATTTCTGCAAAATAAGGATGGCATAAATCAGAAAATTTAATCGTAGATTACAGTACAGGTCAATGGATTTATCGACTTTTTACACTACTGGTTGATGATGGTCGTAACGAATAACTTCCTCGCTATCTGAAGATGGATTGAAAAAAGTGGCAAAACGAATACTAAACGACAGTTGTGAATATTCATAAAGATCGTATGTCGGACTTTCTAGTAGCTCCTATTCTCAATGAAAAATGCCTAACATGATTTCTCTAGGGACTATTTGTTTAAAATAATGTCAGATTTGACTTTTAGAAATATTACTATAGGGCCTAGATTCTAATTATAACTAAATGAAATCTATTTCGTTAAAAGAACTTGTGTATCATTAGGGAACTGCTATAACTTCCCCCTCATAAGCGCCATTCTTATTGGCCGACATGGAATTAGAAAAAAAAAATACCGACAATTCTTCTGAAAAACAACAATGTGTAATATAATTTACAGTATCTTGTTTCTAGAAACGTTTTAAAGGTGTTGTATGCACGAATTTGGGTAAATGGCAAATTGAAAAAAAGACACTATGTTCTTTGACTTTTTTCGCTTATGTTTTCAAGAAAGAAGATTCTATAAAATGGTTCTCTGGGGAAAATAAAGCGTTCCTTTCAAAAACGGATGACCGTGTTTAGCTGTACTTTGTATCAAGCAATTTTCAAATGACGTTCTAGCTTTTTTCCCTCCATATATTTGGTAACAGTATTTTTTATTTACCCATGAGACTCGCCTTTTTTCAAAATAATTCTATAAATAATTGAATATAATCCCTGAAATGAGATAACATCGCCAATACTTATCTAAGTAATAGCTATTGATCGAGGATTGGTCGGATTTCTTACACAACTGATTAATTTCATTCTATCATATTAATATATGCATATTCATAATACAGTGTTCAATAAATTACAAGTAAAACGAAAATTTAATCACTGATAGAAAATTAAATGATTCACGTATATTTTTAAGAATTTTTTTTTAAATATACAACTTTGAGGACATTCCATAAGAAACCTTTTAGATACCTTTTGCAATAATTTGAGGCATTGATTACAATAATTAATTTTAGCAAAATTTCTTCCTGTAGATCATTAATAAAAGGAAATGGCCACTCGATACATTTCGGAAGCAATTGAAATGGCCACTCGATACATTTCGGAAGCATTCAAAAATTAAATATAAAGCTTCGCTGCTTTGGAAACTGATCAATAATTTGGTCAAATTTAATAACGAGAATAAATAAACAAATTACGACATTATATGGACCAAATAATTTATCTTAAAGCTGTAGGAAAGTCAATCAAACACTCAGTTAGATATACCAAAAATGTTCTCTATGTTATACACAAGTCTGACCATTCCGAATCTCGGTTGGTCACAGTTTTAGAGTTCTAACATTTATAAGAACTTTTAACAAATTTCGAGTTGAGAAGTTGAAAAATTTAAGTTTGCGAACGTTCTAATGGCACTGAATTATATCGTAGCCAACCAAAGTTTGGAAGCAAATACTCTTGAAAGTTTTGCGAGTTACTTCCGGTAGTCTGTTTGGGTTATTTTATTCAGTGGTAGGTAACCGTTAAATCATCCTCTATTATTTTAGGAACTGTGGCCGCATTAGTGAAACTATATTATAGACCTACCCCTCGTTGGCAACGGCACATGTTCCTACATGTAACATTTAGGTGTGGATTTGGACCACTAATATCATTACGTCCTTTCCAAGTTCCCTAGTTCACAAAAGTCTACACTTATTCTTCCTGTTCAAGAAATGTTAAGTTTATGTCAAAATCAATACAATGATCAAATTTGGCCGATGATCATCTACTGTAAATAAACTCCAGACAATTCTTTAGAAAATGTCTTTTTCTTTGACTTCGAGATGACATATTGTAAAGAAGATGTCAAATGAAGATGACGTTTCTGGGTTTACAGAACCACTCAATTGTTTACACAAGTAAAAAGTAATCTTATTAAGGAACCGTTTTAATCCATCAAACACAACTAGTGCATTTTTACGGTGAATCTTGTCATAATATGTTCCTTCTCTAAGAGATAATATCACAAATCCTAGTTTCCTATACGATTCCATAGTCATGGTAATACATTAAGTCATGTGATTCTACCATTGTTGAAACAGCAAACAACGAGTCCTTATGCTCATTGATAAACATGGTATTTAGTTAATCCTACCAGACACCAAGTTAAAAATCTGTTTTATCACAAAAGCAACTACTGTTTGCTTAGAAAATTGTCAACATATTGATTCAGGCGACAGGCTTCGTATCAACAGTAATTTGTTTGCAGATAGCAGCACATGTACCTTAGTCTCGTGCGAGAAACACGGTAGTTCACCAGGTGCCAAACACAGTAAGAATAAACGACACTATTGCTGATTTCTTTTTATGGAAATGTTGATCCGCAGCATGGTCATCCTTTTAACTTGTCTTCTGCTTCGTATTGATTTTGAAAGAGCTGTCGTCTGCTAGCGTATACATATAATTATTGTCAACTATTGTGACACGAACTATTTACATACGTAGATGATGATAGCTCGTTTATTATTTATAAATCGTTATTAGAAATGTATGAAGTCAGGAAGCTGCATAACTATAAGCCCATACTGATTGTATCAATTATTCCAAGCGATTGCATCGCGATATTTTACACACAGATAGTCGCCATTAGCCGTTTTCGTTCCACTTACAAATTTGTTTCAATTCTGTTACACCTGACTTTGAATGGTGATGGTGTTGGATCGATACAAAAGTATTTGTTATATATGTATTTGATTGGCAAATATAAAATCTTAAAGATTTGCTGCTCAGAAAAAAAAATGTAGTTAACATTAGTAAATGTGTTTTATTTCTGGTAAACATGATGTCATTATTTGTTGTTGTTAACGGCGAGTAAAGTGAGTGGCGCTAGCCTTACAGTATAAAAAATGGCACTATGGACACCTTTGTAAGCGGCCCACAATATCTCACGGATTTAAAGAAATTCAATGCTATAAAGAATAAGCTAAAACAATGAAATAAAATGCCCTTAATTTTATATTTTTAATCAAAAATTTTATTTATCATTTAGCCTTACCAACAATATGTTTTCTGTTGGCAGATTATACACATGCTATATATTATAATAAATTCCAAAAATGAAAACAAACAAGTCAAAGGTACAACCAGTAACTTTAGATAGGAATGTGATCTAATGATCACAGATAGACCTCGCCCGCAGCAACAGAGATATCCCATTAAAACAGGCGGTGATCCCAGGTGCTACACAGGGAATAGCAGATATTGCTCCATATGTGGCACCAGTCATGTTGCTAATAAGTACAAATTCGATAATCAGTATCATGCGGTAATTCCACAATCAAGGAAAAAGAACGGTATTGTGATAGCGAAAATTGAAACATATCCGTCGTCATCTGTGTCGCAGATATTCCAAAACGGTCATCTAACTCGTAATTGTGTCCGTAAAACTTTCAAAGGGATGACTTCAATTTTACCACTGTGAACCCTTGGATCAATAGTTTCCCTGTAAGCAGCAACCCTCCATCAAGGAAATCATGACAGAAAACGCAAGGTCTGAAATATTGTATCAACTGGGATACATATACTCCATATGCAGGCGCTGCTAAAATTTTGCTACATAGAAATGTATAGTTAACCATTTGGGAGCTGATATAACCTCTTTTGTCGTACAGTGCATGTTGTTCTCAACCGACCATCATAGTAAATTTCTAAAAGTAAGTTAAGATATGAGGTAAACTTAACTCTATCTGCGGTATCCTTTGTTTCAAGTTCGATGGGATAGATGCGTTCAACATAGTCACCAAACTTTGAATTATTGAGTGAGAGGGCATCATCAATATAAATGTGAAGTTAAAGAATTATAATGCTACCTTCTTTTCTTTCTTCCTAAGTATGAAGTCTGCCTAATATGAATAAAGGAACACGACAAGAATAAGAGCACAGTTGATTTCCATAGGAATGTTGATTGTCTGTTTTAAAAAAACAAGTCCTCCAAACGTAGCAAATATGTTGTCAATGACAAAAATCAAGCATCTTGATGATGCCAGTTTCAGAGAATTATTTTTTGAATCAGAGTAGGTTTTTTTATCAAGTTAGATTTATCCCTTCCTAAATCAAGATATTTGATTCTTCTTTGGCCATCTTTTTTATAAAACAAAATTGAATTTATTCTTTCAGTCTGTCTTTAAGCTTACATTTATTGATATATTGTTGGTGTTTAAAGCTACCTTTAGCACTCTTGTCTATTTCATGTCTGTAAGTATTCATTGGTTGAGGAAGCCGGAGTACCCACAGAAAACCACAGAACTTCGACAGGAAAACTGGCAATCCGAGTCAAAATTCAGATATCGGAGTCGAACGCACCTTGCCACGAGCGCGGTTCGAACTCACAACCTCACTGTTTACACGCTAGTGATATCCGTAAATTAACTACATCGCCAACCGAATCCCCACTTTAAGTTTAGAATGGGGAATGCTAGTGTAAAGGCTAGAGATATCAAATGTTTGTAAACCATTACAAGATAAAGAAAGATTGTATTTACTCTAACAGATCTTTGATTATTCTTAGTATCAACATCTAATTCACACCGCTCCATAAGTTGGTAGTTTCACAGTAACTCGGAAGCCCGGTTTTGATTGCTAATAAAATTTAAGTAATAGGTTTCGTGGAGTTTTTGGTAAGTATACTTCTGTAATTTTGGTATCCAGTATGGTGAATGGTGGATCAAGTTCTCCATCTTTGGTTGAAAATACAATATAATTGTTCCTCTCCTGTTTGGGAAGTGTCGAGAGAGTATGCGTTTACTTACCATGAGAAATATCAATACATTATTCCGTTAACAAGCAATTTATGAAATGTGTTTTACACACAAAAACGATGTTATTTGGGGCTTCATTTGCGTGGACAACAACATGTGTGCCATGGAGGTAGGATAGGTGTTTAGCAGCCATTGGGTCTTTGAAGATATATGCAGTATGAGTGTTCATAGACCTATTCACTTTTTTTAATTCTAATTTGTATCAACGACTTCACATCCACGTCTTTTCTCGTTAAGCCAACTGTATGGAATAATTATTGACTGCATCCATTAGAATTCAAAGTTGTGTTTTGAATTTATGGAATTAGGCTTATTGTTTTCGGTCCTTCAGTTTTCTCGAAAAATTGGTCTTGACAAAAAGTAAAATAACGAAAATACCGAACTCCAAGGAAAATTCAAAACGTGACAATATTTTAGTCATTAGTAATCAAGTGGCCAGCCTTATATATGAAATCAGAACTAGCACACGTCAGATGCATTCAGGAGGTTTCAATATTCAGATCCTGTAATACGTGTCTATAATTAAAAAGTATAGTCGCAATAGGTGTGATGTAGGTATCAGTTATGATTGGATCTTTAAACTAGGGAGGTATTTTCAATTGAACTGACTTATGACGAAGGATATTGCCTAACTTGATGGTATCGAGACATATGTTGGCAAAAGAATTTTTAGATAAGATCGTTTCTCATCTTTCAATACGAGATGATAGCTGTTAGTTGTATTCAAACATAACTTTAACTAGAATGAAGTTTCAAAAGCGGTAGTGAAGATAGCTTTGTGTAGATATGATGAATTATACAAAATGGCGTCGGTTTAAATGGCAGGTCATGAATGTCAACATGATCAGTATGTGTTGTTTAATTTCGATTAACATGGCTGCGTCTACTTTGGAGGAGCAGAGTTGAAGATATTTTCACATTTACCGACCTGCAGGCTACAGGAAGGACTAGATATAATACCTATACCATCAATTCTGTCAATGCAACCATAGGATGTCGAAGTTCACAGTACTCGAATCCAGTAGTCTTCCTTTCGTTTACAGATAGGTGTTGCAAAATATGACTGTTAGCTTCGTAGTATATTTTTTTTAAATGATGCGGACTCGCATAGCAAAGATTAAATGATAAGAATTTGAACTGTTGCTAAATGATTACCAAATAATTCAAAGTTTGGTAACGTCCGCCTCATATCTTGACTTACATTAAGAAATTGAAAATGAGTAAAGTTTCATAAAACTTTACGACAAAAGAGATGATTCCAACTTCCAAATTGTGAACATGCAATTTCTATGTAGCAACATTCCAATAGCGCCTGTTAATATGATATTCCAGAGTTTGCATTCTATATCATGATTGTTTTGATAGAGGGCTACTACTAACATGAAACTATTGTGAGAAACTGAAGTCATTCCTAGGGAAGTTTTACGGACGCCATTATGGGTTGGTTGACCGTTAAGGAATGTCTGTTTCACATTCTAGTATGGCGACTGATATGTTCCTATTGTTGTAACAACAATCCCATCCTCTTTTCCTCCATTGTGACATTCCTGAATGAGACTTATCACTGAGTTGTTTGTACTTACACGAGCAACACGACGGGTGCCAAATGTGGAACAAGATATACCTACCCTTCCACAGTTTTCAGTTTTCTATGTTGTGTTTTGTATACTGTAGTTTGTCTTTTGGACGTTTTTTTTACCATTGCGTTGTCAGTTTGTCTTCGACTTATGAGTTTCAATATCCCTTTGGTATCTTCCTTCTCTCTTTTGTTAAAATAATAGCATTGACCTCTTCACAATATCTAGTGTTTTTATAATAAGAAAAAAACGCGTCTACTTCTTTGGAACGTTATTACTTTTCCTTATACTGATTCTTTTTAATTTTGCATGTGTACAATAATTTTGCAATAGTCTTAATACTATTTTGAAAATGACAAATGGATCCGATACAAGTTTTACAACTTAGTATCGTCTTCTCATAGTTTGGTTTGGGGAGTGGGATTGTTATGGTACAATGTCAGTTATACTATTCTGGCTATGAATGCCTATTCTGTTGGCTAACCTCTCATTCAGAGTTTATGGAACAGAGAGGCAGCACTTAATAATCAATTATAACTTATCAATTCTGCTTTCATTGCCAATTAATCGTCAAACTGTCTGTTATGACTGATTTGCATTTCATATATCATTGATATAAAAAACTGAATAAATAAGTATTGTTTATAATTTTAACAGCGCCATTTCAACAGGGCAACTTTTGTTTTCTTCCTTATTTACAAAAGAAATTTAATCACTACGTATTTATCGCCTGTTGTTTACGTAACGTTGACCTTTGAAGAAGTACTGCTCACCCTAACGGAGCTCCTGAGTTAAACCCGGTATCTAGTTTGGTTGAATACATGTTTTTCTATCTTGTTTTTTGTAGACTGTTTTATGTCAGTTCGTCATTTTTCTTTCAGACATGTTGTCTGTGTTTCTTCGATTCATGTTTTTTATGGTCCCTTTGGTATTTCAAAACTTTTCAAAAACGTACAAAAGTCATTAGGATATTGGTTAAAAAAATCTTTTACACGGGATATATATATATATATATATATTTCTCTAATTCTTCGTCAATTTATCCCTTTCTGCACCCATTGTATAAAAAAAATTTAATCAACGTGTGGTTCGTTTGATCTCAGTTCATCATTGGTAAAATCCGATTATGACGTCGAATGTTCTTGCTTTCCTCTGAATTTCCTATTGTGACCGCATGAAAAAAAGGCGACCATGTCTGATGACGTCACATAGAAAGAACACATCTTTTTGCAGATCATTCGAAAAGAAGGAATAACTTTGCCTGCATATTGTTAGAAAATCATTAGAGAAACAGATTCCACCACCAAATCTCGTGTAATACGATATTTATATGATCCGTTCATCCTATTTTGACTCTTTAAAATTCAAGAGTCTATCCTAAATTGAGGTAAATTTTATGGCCTTCCAAATACCATTTCGATCCCTAACATCACTGAAGAGACATTAATTGTCGAAATCCGGATATGGTGTACAAATTTTTGCACCTCATGTTTGTGGTATACCATCTTTTCCACAAGTTTATTGTTTTCTGTTTGGTATTAAATTAATATTAAAGATCCACTTCGTTAGATCTGGTGATCAATTTAGTTGGCAATCGCCAATGGCAGTCAGCAGGGTTTAAGAACATCAGTTGTTCGACCTGTTAGTCAAATGCGTTTTGTTAAAATAGACTTTTTCACCTTTTTTGGTCTTTTTGAAATTGTTGTTTGTGCTGTATTTAGACCCCTCTACCAAGAAATTTGTTTTACATGCACACGTATAAAAATTGCGTTTTTTATCCAACGCAATCATAGGTTTGAACGTTGTTTTCAATTTAGACTTTTATATATTTTTTCGTTTGGGCTTGTATTATATTTTCCTTCGGCGTTTATATGATCCGTTCATCCTATTTTGACTCTTTAAAATTCAAGAGTCTATCCTAAATTGAGGTAAATTTTATGGCCTTCCAAATACCATTTCGATCCCTAACATCACTGAAGAGACATTAATTGTCGAAATCCGGATATGGTGTACAAATTTTTGCACCTCATGTTTGTGGTATACCATCTTTTCCACAAGTTTATTGTTTTCTGTTTGGTATTAAATTAATATTAAAGATCCACTTCGTTAGATCTGGTGATCAATTTAGTTGGCAATCGCCAATGGCAGTCAGCAGGGTTTAAGAACATCAGTTGTTCGACCTGTTAGTCAAATGCGTTTTGTTAAAATAGACTTTTTCACCTTTTTTGGTATTTTGGAAATTGTTGTTTGTGCTGTATTTAGACCCCTCTACCAAGAAATTTGTTTTACATGCACACGTATAAAAATTGCTGTTTTTATCCAACGCAATCATAGGTTTGAACGTTGTTTTCAATTTAGACTTTTATATATTTTTTCGTTTGGGCTTGTATTATATTTTCCTTCGGGTTTATATGATCCGTTCATCCTATTTTGACTCTTTAAAATTCAAGAGTCTATCCTAAATTGAGGTAAATTTTATGGCCTTCTAAATACCATTTCGATCCCTAACATCACTGAAGAGACATTAATTGTCGAAATCCGGATATGGTGTACAAATTTTTGCACCTCATGTTTGTGGTATACCATCTTTTCCACAAGTTTATTGTTTTCTGTTTGGTATTAAATTAATATTAAAGATCCACTTCGTTAGATCTGGTGATCAATTTAGTTGGCAATCGCCAATGGCAATCAGCAGGGTTTAAGAACATCAGTTGTTCGACCTGTTAGTCAAATGCGTTTTGTTAAAATAGACTTTTTCACCTTTTTGGTCTTTTGGAGATTGTTGTTTGTGCTGTATTTAGACCCCTCTACCAAGAAATTTGTTTTACATGCACACGTATAAAAATTGCGGTTTTTATCCAACGCAATCATTGGTTTGAACGTTGTTTTCAATTTAGACTTTTATATATTTTTTCGTTTGGGCTTGTATTCTATTTTCCTTCGGGTTTATATGATCCGTTCATCCTATTTTGACTCTTTAAAATTCAAGAGTCTATCCTAAATTGAGGTAAATTTTATGGCCTTCCAAATACCATTTCGATCCCTAACATCACTGAAGAGACATTAATTGTCGAAATCCGGATATGGTGTACAAATTTTTGCACCTCATGTTTGTGGTATACCATCTTTTCCACGAGTTTATTGTTTTCTGTTTGGTATTAAATTAATATTAAAGATCCACTTCGTTAGATCTGGTGATCAATTTAGTTGGCAATCGCCAATGGCAGTCAGCAGGGTTTAAGAACATCAGTTGTTCGACCTGTTAGTCAAATGCATTTTGTTGAAATAGACTTTTTCACCTTTTTTGGTATTTTGGAAATTGTTGTTTGTGCTGTATTTAGACCCCTCTACCAAGAAATTTGTTTTTACATGCACACGTATAAAAATTGCGGTTTTTATCCAACGCAATCATAGGTTTGAACGTTGTTTTCAATTTAGACTTTTATATATATATATATATATATAAGTGCCTATATTGTTTCAGCAAATAGTCATCCAACTGAAAAGATATCAGAATTTGTAGACCATCATCTAAGACCTCATGTGGAAGAACTACCCTCTTACATCCAAGATACGACTGATTATCTAAAGAAAATGGAAAGCCTCAATCCTCTACCATAAAATACTATACTTGCATCCATGGACGTGTCTTCTTTATATACCAACATTCCACAAGACGAAGGAATAGCAGCGTGTGAAGAGGTATGGAACACTCGTAGTGAAAAAAATCCTCCAACTGAGTGCCTTGTTACACTTCTGAAACTAGTGCTAGAGAACAACAACTTCTCTTTCAATGAAAAACATTATCTCCAGATAGACGGTACTAGTATGGGCACAAAAATGGCCCCGTCATATGCCAACATATTTATGGGCCAACTTGAAAAACGCCTCTTGGCTAGTGCTCCATACCAGCCCTTATCATGGTTCCGATTCATTGACGATATTGATTTCAAATGGACAGATTCACAAGAACATCTTAATGAATTTCTAGGACACTGTAACTCTTTCCACCATTCAATAAAATTTACATATGAATCATCTATGGAGAAAATAAACTTCCTCGACACTACGAGTTACATCAAGAACGGAACCATTATAACGGACCTTCATACCAAACAAACGGACAAACATCAATTCCTTTCTCCTAAAAGTTGCCATCCTAAACACTGCTCCCGTGGCATCCCATTCAGCCAGGCATTGCGAATCAAGAGAATATGCTCTACTGAAAATACGCAAAATGCTAGACTTGGACAACTACGTAAACATCTAGTTGTTCGAGGATACAATAACAACATCATTGATAGCGCTTTCGAAAGAGCAAACAAAACTAGTCGCCAAGAACTTCTAGAGTACAAAGATAAGAATAAAGCAGCTAACAGAACACCCCTTGTACTCACTTACCATCCTGATTTTAAAAATGTGTCTTCCATTGTTCAGAAGCATTGGAAAATTATAGAAAATGATTCAAATCTTAAAAAAGTATTTCCCTCACCACCAGTCATGGTCTTCAGAAGACCTAAAAACATCCGTGACAAATTAGTGACATCTGTATTAGCAAAGCAGCCTACTCCATCTCCCGGTTGCTACAAACAATGTGGTCGAAGGAACTGCTTGTGTTGTAAAGCTGCCAATACAAGCAGTTCTTTCATCAGCTCCGTTACTAAACAAAATTATACCATCTACTCAAATTCCAACTGTAAAACGGAGAACTCAATTTATATATTAACATGTGACACTTGTGGCATTCAGTATGTGGGAGAAACAATGGACAAATTTAATATTCGGCTCAATAACCATCGTTCATGGTACAAAACTAACAAAAACTGTCCTCTCACAAGACATCTTCGTTCAACGAAACATTCTTTTGATAATGTTACTTTCCAAATCATAGAAGTCAACACTGAGTGGGACACCACGGCGAGAAGGAGATGAGAAAATTTTTGGATCCACCAACTCCACACTTTAGAACCTGATGGTCTTAACGAAAAAGATGAGAAAAGATACAGGAAAGATAAAGAATAATGTAGTACACAGCGTCGTCCTTTTTATCCTGTAATATTGGCCAATGGACGTTGCTAACTTCAACTACCAATTTTGTAAAAATCTTGAACTTCATCCAAATTATGTATTATTTTCAAGGCAGCTAAATTCAAGTGCAACATATACATTGAGCTGCAAAAGTTTCTTATCATCTACATCCGATTTCACCTGGATAGATGCACGCTTGATAAAGCTAGTTAGTCTAGCGAAATATTGCGTTTATTTTCATCATTTTGTAAATATTTTAAACATTCTTATATTTACATACTAAATAGTGTGTTAAAATTACATTGTTAGGCAATCTATATATATATATATATATATATATATATATATATTAACTGGGCTTCTTGTTTTTAGTTTCTTTTTACAACTTCTTTTAGCCTTGAACAAATAAATAAATAAACATGATAACGTGTAACAAATCTCTGTATGCATTTTTTGTTGTGTTTCGATTAAAGCATATATCTAGATTAGACTCCTTTTTAAAGGTACTTATCATTATCATAGATACCAGGATTAAAATTTCATGATAAATTTTTATGGATGGTGATGATATTTCCACTTTTTATGAGGTTCCATTAATCCTTAAACTACCTTAAACTTTGCTGTTATGATATTTTGGAAATCATTTGAAATTCAGGAATCTATCTCATTCACGCAAATCTCTGATTTCTTGTTCAAATTTGGCCATACTTTTTTTTTTGGTTTGATCAACTCTTCAACATTTGCACTAGGTAATGGATTTTCAAATATTTTGAAAAATACCCGAAGCAAACAGCCAAACCCGTCATCACTGAAGAAATCAATTGTCAACGTGTGCATTTGGTGCAGTAAAATTCCTAAAATTATTGTCACTATAGAACATTTAAATTATTTCGGATGTGAGTGTCTGACATTTGTTGATTTTTATATTAAAAATAAAGGGAAAATACCAGAAAGGCGATCAAACAAGTTTAAAAAAAAAACAAAAAAAACACAACACCATGGTCAAAAAGACAAGCGACGAAAAGACAATCAGTCCACAAAACACTTCACAGAAACCCGAAGATTAAGCAACTCGAACACAACAAAAATTCGTGGGTGAACCACGGTGCTCATTGTGTTTGAACACATAATTTCTCTATAAATATATGTAACTTCTTTTGGCAGTTCTCTTATTAGATCGAAACATTAGATCGCCGGAAAGTACTGTTTTATCTCCATTTCTAATGCATGAAATTCTTATCTATTTTTTTTTTTGTTTTAAATTGTCATATTTTTTACGAACTGTGTTGAAACAAGAAAGAAATATGTCTGTATACACGAACACTTTTAAGATACTATGAATGAAAGCATGAAAATAAAACTCAGTCAATAATATGTTTTAAAACAAACTGACTTCTATAGTATGATTCCCATTTAGAAAACTGTTGTTTATCTTATGAAGACCTGACTGGAACTGGAAATACCTTATGCCATCGTAATGTTTGATGTGAAAATTATCTTGAACATTAGGTATCATACGTATATCAACAAAATCTATATTCAAAATTGAATGAATATGCACGCACTTTTTTAAAAGGAAATCTGAAATACCAATGATCGTAAGTAAAAAATAGCAGATCATACACTCTTGTAGGCTGATTTTTGTCTTTGAGTAGTTTTTCGTTTTTTGCCATGGCTTTGTCAATTTGTATTCAACTTACGAGTTTGAATATCCCTTTGGCTTCTTCCGTCTGCCTTTTACATTATACAGATATGACAAAAGTTCATATATTGGAATTTTCATCCCTCCAAAAAAGACTTTCGGGTCAAACGTTAGATAAAAAATGTATAATTTCATTAGGTACTATCGATTCATTCAGCTAACATCTCTGAAGAAGTTGTGGATGCAAGATGTCTACAGCCTCCTGTTGTTTGCCGTTGGAGTCTTAAAAACAGCTGGATAATAAACTAAACTATAAATAAACTCATCATAGATACCAGGATTAAACTTTTGTACACCAGACGCGCGTTTCGTCTACAAAAGAATCCTCAGTGACGCTCATATCAAAAAAGTTAAAAAGGCCAAATAAAGTACGAAGTTGAAGAGCATTGAGGACCCGAAATTCCGAAAAATTTTGCTAAATAAAGCTAAGGTAATCTATTCCTGGGGTAGAAGAGAGATTATAGGAAAATCTTTTCAATGAATTTTCTGGTTAAGGAGGAGTTGCAGATATTAAGTCCAGATGGATGAAAACAGTAGCAGAATATATGTCTAATATAAACGTTTTTTTATGTACATGTACATGACACGCGAATTTTGATTTTTTTCACGAGGACATTCAATAGCATGATTTTAAGAAAAGAAATTACAAAGCATTAGGGAACTTCAAAACGTAAAAATAAAATCTAAACGAATATTCAACCCCCTCTAAAGTCACGTATTTTAGAAGCATCGTAAGATTAAGTTCAACAATTTCCTTTACATAGTGTTACAATAAGACGAAAATGTTGTCAATAATTCATTCCTATAAGTGAGAAAAGAAAAAAATGTATCCCCTCAAAATGTTAAAACATTTCAGCTGACAAAATGAAGAAGCGTTATGCTGTCAACTTTAGCTGAAGTTACACATATTAGGAGCATTCGCACAAAAATAGTTCATAATTGTTAACTACAACATCTTGAGAAGTATCACACGATCGTCACAGCCTTCGTTGATTAATAATAAAGGATATCCAAGAGCTAATCCTTTTTGGATTTTCCTTACAGGGGAATAGCCTTAATTCAAAAACTACCCTAGCAAGGTTATTAGGATGACCGAATTGACAATCTCTGCCGTCTCTACAATGCTTTTTTTTATTGACAGAATGTCCAAATTTCTCAACAACTCGAGTTAAATTTAAACTGTCGTAGACAAAAGATGTCCACTCATATCAATTTTACATTATTAATTGTTTTTTCTTATTAATTGCTTTGACATCGACTATTGGATTTGACTTTTGAATAAAGTGACGGATGCATAACAGGATATGCTTACTTTGTCGACGCGACTGGATTCTCACCGTTTGGAGATCAAACGATTGCAATGGTTTTTGTTTATCTGTTGTCTGTTTTATGGATGGGTTTATGCGATATTCATTGAAAATCGCTATATGCCCTTTATATCTACTATCATAAAACACTCTTTGTTTGGTACTACAAATGTCAATTTATTCACTTTGCGTACATTGTACAACTCTAAACTATTGATCTTATGTAGTCACCAGTTCCAGCCACTCTATTTAGTAACGTACGTAGTGATTTGCTGTTACTTCTAAGACACATTTATTTCCGTCAGCTGACCAGTGACTACTGTTTTATTATTAAATTACGTTTAGGTATACTTGATTACTACCATGTCTCTATACTATTCTGATGAACACAAAATACATTTCTACCTATTGATTGACCAGTGAACTCCATTATTTCTGTCTATTTAGATATGATTATTTGATAAACGGAAGTGTAAGGCGACACCAGATGGTTCTTTTTGTCCTCTGTTGTGGAGAAATGACGATTAAACCTGACATATCATCGATAGAACTATCTTTTTTCCAATAGCTATAGATGGTTTAAAAAACTTCATGAATTAGTTTGCTGGTACTAAGTCATTATTGCATATTTATTTTTTGGTATCAGTAATTCAAAAGTAAGTCGCAGCTATATAAATATCGCCTAACACGAGTAAATATTATATAACTACATCATTAAGAACACTTCATTATTCCAAACGAGACTTGTTTTTTTAAAACAAATCCCTTTTTCTTTTAGTGAGTGTGACGAAATTTTGTATTTTGAGAGATCCGGTCGTAAAATCTGCTTCTCTAACTACACTGTTTCGGCTGTATTTGACAAAACCTTTCGGAATTTTGGGTCCTCAATGCTCTTCAACTTCGTACTTTATTTGGCCTTTTTAACTTTTTTGATTTGAGTGTCACTGATGAGTCTATAGTAGACGAACCGCGCGTCTGGCGTACAATATTTGAATCCTGGTGTATATGATGAGTTTATTCACGTGTACCGTTTTCGGTATTCAACAGACAAATGACATGCTTTACAATGTCCATCTAAGAAACTAAGCACGTTAGACACATTTCACAAATTCACTAAATTAATCATCCATTTTAAACACATCATGCATATTAATATTGTTTATTTATTTTCATTTTTTTTTATCAAAAGCATTTACCTTAACCTCCTGATAGTTTAATATGCTCCTACGTGCATGGACGTGATCTAAAATTCATTTCAAATGTTTTAACTTTAATACAGTGTGATCATGGCAATTAAAAACTTATTTGAAACTCTGGCTAGGAAATGGACAATAATGGGGCATCATCGAACATACTCTTTTCATACCAAGTCAGGAATATGACAGTTGTTTTCCATTCATTTGATGTGTTCGAGCTTTTGATTTTCCTATTTGATAAGGGACTTTCCGTTTTGAATTTTCTTGGAGTTCGGTATTTTTGTTATTTTATTTTTTTTCATCCATGTTTGACATAGTTCATTTATATAAACAGAAAGAGTAAATGAATGTGTGATTATGTAAACATTTTATTGTTGTTTATACTGATATACAAATAATGAAAACGAATTTTATAAAAATGATACATCTGAAATATCGATGTTGGCACCTTCAATAAAATGAAGATAAATAACAAATATGGATGATTGTTCAACAAATAAGCCCGTATAACCAAGTCAATTATTCTTTTGAAAAGAATTATTGCAAGTTTGTAACAGAAAAAACCCTAAAATATAATGATAGTCATGGTCATTTGTTTATTTGCAAATTCCATCTTTAACACAGTCATGATAATCTAGTTTTCTTTAAAAGAGTGACTCTTTCCCGTGAGAAAACATGCCTTTTCTTAATTGAAAATGGCACTTCTTTCTAAACTGGTAAAGGTTATTTTAGTTTGCTTTCACAAAATACTATCTTTATACGATATGATTTGGATTCGGTGAAAAGATAAGAATCGATTTTAAGGCTTTCTCATTAGATGTAAGAATTTCCATCACAATTCCTCAATGGATGAATTTGAATGTTCGTAACGAATTGACGTCCTCGTACATCATCTGTATTATTTTGTGACCGAAATGATTTATGGAATGAACTACAGCTCAACATCCTTTCTATCTTTCCGTGTATGGGGTTATATATCTGGAGCAAATGACTTCAACAACTTCTAAAACAATGAACATAATTTACTGTAATATATATAGAGTGTATAAGAGCAATATTTATCTAAGAAGAATTTAAAATAGTTTGCAAAACGCTTCACTGCCATTTTAGTGAGCGTACACCATATCCTCTTTTCACAACACAGTATACCATATCAGACATAGGTATCCCCTATTGAAAACTTCATAATAGTATATCATATCAGACACAGGTATCCTCTATTGAAAACTTCAAGATAGTATATCATGTCTGCCATAGGTATCCCTATTGAAAACTTCATGATAGTATATCATATCAGACATAGTTATCCCTTATTCACAGCTCCATGAAAGTATACCATATCAGACATAGGTATTCCCTATTCACAGCTCCATGAAAGTATATCATAGCAGACAAAGGTATCTCCTTTTGACAACTCCAAGAAAGAATGCCATGTCAGACATATGTATCCCTATTGAAAACTCCGTGATAGCTTATCATTTCAAACATAGGTATCCCTTATTGACTACTCCATGATAGTATATCATATCAGATATAGGTATCCCCTATTGGCAACTCCTTGATAGTATATCATATCAGATATAGGTATCCCCTATTGGCAACTCCTTGATAGTATATCATATCAAACATAGGTATCCCCTATTGACAACTCCTTGATAGTATATCATATCAGACATAGGTATCCCCTATTGACAACTCTATGATAGTATATCATATCAGACATAGGTATCCCCTATTGACAACTCTATGATGCTATATCATATCAGACATAGGTTTCCCCTATTGAAAACTTCATGATAGTATATCATATCAAACATAGGTATCCCCTATTATCAACTCGCTGATAATATAATATATCAGACATCCCCTATTGACAACTCCATGATAGTTTATTATATCAGACATAGGTATCCCCTATTGACAATTTTATGATGGTATATCATATCAGACATCCCATATTTACAACTCCCTCATAGTATATCGTATCAGACGTATGTATACTCATGGATTTAAGTGAAGCCTTTAGAGAATCTTGCTGGCTAATTATTTTACTATACGTTTTATATTACTTTTTTATCAGTATTTCTTCATATGAAACAGTGACCTACATTTTGAATAAAGGTCTCCCTTGATGATGCCTTTTCTGTCAGAATATATATATTTAAAAAGTAAAATAACAAAAATACCGAACTCCAAGGAAAATTCAAATCAGAAAGACCCTTATCAAATGGCAAAATCAAAAGCTCAAACACATCAAACGAATCGAAAATAACTGTCATATTTCTGACTTGGTACAGGCATTTCCTTATGTAGAAAATGGTGGATTAAACCTGGATTAATTTATCTTTGCAAAGTCGTCATCTATATAATATCATTGTACGCCTTATATTCATTCATTTAAATAGTACGTGGGGGTTCGAGCACTTAAGCTACAAATTTATCATTACACGCCTTCCTGATAAATATTAAAAGCCTTGTAAATGATATATTTTGTTTAAACTGATCAAAGACACACAATTTATTACGTCAAACGCGCGCATTTCGTCAACACAAAAATCATCAGAGGAGCTAGAATCCAAGCTGTTGGAGGACCAAATTAGTTTTGAAGTTGAAGAGCATTGAACACCAAAAATTACAAAAAGTTGTGACAATTTAACTAAGGTTAATTTATTGCTGGAATATTGAATGGTGCATGAACGTGGCGACAACAGAAATGTGTGTTATATACAAGCACAAAATCTATGGAAAATTAAAAAAAATACCGAAAGAGGGATTCAAAATATATTAGAGAGAGCAACAACATCTTCAAAGGAAAAAGGTCGAAAATACAAACAATATTCAAGAAAACAATTTAAAAAAAACTAAAGATTTAACAACTATTTACAAACTATATTGCTCCAGAAGAGCAAGCAGTACCTTCTCAAATTTTAAAAGTTGCTGATGATAGAAAAGGTATAAATCTTATTCTGAGTATGAATTGTATATACGTGATGATCTATGCCACAAGTAGAAGTCGTTTTTTATACAATGGATAACTTGTCTTATTTGAATTGTTTATAGTCTTTAGAAATACACATAACAACATAAACATCATAAGTGATTCTGTTCTTCCTTGTCCATACTATGGACAGGTTTTCTGTCGGAATGTCTAAATTGATATGGAGCTAGACCACTGCCTCGCAAATTCATATTTACATATACACCAAGACAAAAGTTAAGTATCCCCTGAATTTTTTGAATTACAGCATATTACCACGAATTTCAATTTAAATGCAAATAATGATTTTTACAAGACCATTGTTCCCTTACAAAGGTGTGACCGGTAATGAAGATATTGAGGTATCATGCACGTGAACCACGCCTCCCATGCAATATCCAAAATTTAGTATGTCCACTCTTCAAATTTGGGTATTTTAGTCTGGCGTTTTGAAAAATGTATTCATTCTTTGTGAACATGGTATAAAGACGAATATCGGGGGTTCAAAGATGGCAAATTATCGGCATGCGGTCAACAAGGATGTCCTTTAAAGCTATTCGACGTCAGATGGGCTATCAATATACTGTCGTCAGCAGGCTTGTGAGAAAACACATCCAAACCAACACCATGAAAGACTTGCCAAGATCCGGTATACCACCCGTAACATCGCAGCGTAAAGACAGGGCACTGCATCGCCTGGTTAAACGAATGCATTTGCAACTAGTCCTGTTCTTACAAGGGAATGTTTATCTAATAGACGTCTATCAACCAGAACAGTGAGGAACCGGTTGCAACCAGCAGGACTGAAGTCAAGAAAAGTAATCAGATGTCCCATGTTATCTGATCGACACCAACGATTGCGTTTGGCATGGTGTTTAACCACGACGTGGTTGGAACTTAAGGACCTCGCGCAGGATCCATTGGTCAGACGAGAGCCGGTTTCTGCTGCATGCAACAGATGGACGAATGAGAGTTTGGAGACAGAAAAATACGGCACGTACCACAAGGAACATCGAACCAACTGTCCTTTACGGCAGAAGCTCTGCAATGATATGGGGTGCATCTCTCATGATTGTAAGTTTGACTTGGTGATCATACGAAGAAATCTAACAGGTGTTTATACACCAAAGAAGATCTCCAGCCAGCTGTTGTCCCCAATTTTGACAACTATCCACTATCTGCAAGACCTGTGTTTATGGATGACAACGTCAAGCCACATCGTTTAAGGGCCATGACCGTCTAACTTTAAGGTGAAGCCGTGATTTCTCTTCCATGGCCATCCATGAGCCCAGATTTAAATCCGATTAAGTATGTTTGGGAAATGTAAGACCGTTTACCAGCAGTCAAACCTCCTCTTCAAAAATAGCGTCAGTTGAAAGCAGCATTGTATCGGAAATAAAGACAGCTACCACAGCAGGAAATCCAACAACTGACTGGGTGGATGAGACACAGGGTTAAGGCCGTAGGTAAGGATATGTGGTATGATTACCAATGAGACACCTAACAAGAGTTCACATTGATTAATTGGTGTTGTTTAACGCCTCTTTCAGCACTCATAACAGAGTGGTCAGTTTCTATTGGTGATAGAAGCCGGAATACCGGGAGAGAACCCCCACAAACGACAGAAAACCTAGTAAATTAAGATTGCAGTCCAACGCATCTGCCAGTGCGAGGTTGAACTCACAACCTCAGTGTTGACAGGCTAGTAACGCTGTAGGCAAACTACTTATACCACACGGCCATTGAGGCCCCAGAGTTCAAACGACGTGGATGTAAGCAATTATAGGTCACCGTACTGCCTTTAACAATAAGCAAATCCCACAACGTATAATCAGCAATAAAAGGCTCCGACAAAATGTGAAACAATTCAAACCAGAAAACTTACGGCTTAACTTTTAACAATACAATTTACGTAAAAAAAATATGACAGACATGAACCAACGACAAGCACTGGATTATAGTCTCCTTACTTGAAACAAGCACATGTCTGTGAGCGCTCAACCCTCATATGCATGTTAAAACTATGTTTAACCTTTCCATTTATGGGTATCCGGAGGCTGTGCTATGATCATAGAAAACTTCGTGTAGGTGACTGTGTCCCAGTGGCTGGAAAAAAAGTTCCGCTTCAGGATGGTCCTTGGATGGGAGGATTTTTTTTAAGAGAAAAGGGTGAAAATGTGTATAGTCACAGTCGATGAACGATAACGAAGATAGACGATGGACGCCAGGCGGACTAAAAGAACGGAATTTCTGTGAAAGATATTTTAGAGGTAATCTGTAGTGTCTTTCATAGAAATAGGAAATTGTCTATATATGCGTCATGAGTTAGTTTTATTTTTAAATGCTACGACAATGATAATGTGTATATATATATCTTTTTAAGTTGTAGCGTGTACTGGCACGATTAGATCAACGTTTTATTTTGCTTGTCTGATTTGCTGTTATTTCAAACAAAAACAATAATCGTTCCCACGAATGGTATGACGCACATTGAAAAGTATATATACGGCATTAGCTGTAAAACAAATGTAGCAAAACACAAATAAAAACTAAGTAAGATATAAATTACTATTCTAAATAATTGTGTTATTCAGTATCGATTCCCGCTTCCCCAAGAATCAAAGGCCAATGCAAGGTCTGGATAATAACAGAACTTGAGTACTAATGATCCACAGAAATAGACTTCTCTGCAATACAACAATTCATTTCACCATACAATTTACTTTAATGATATTTCGTTAACTTTGAAATAATTTCAAAGCTTTGTTAACAAGAACATTAATTCAGGATGGAATCACACCGTGGTTCAGTACTTATTTAAAACCAATAGAATCTGTCTTGTAATGCCAACCATTACCGATGTTTAAAACTATCTGAAAACCATTGTCGAATTTACATCAAGCTAAAATTTAAATGATTCAACCAATTCGCAGGGGAACAAATTCATAATTAAAGTCGAAATAGAAACTTGATGAGAGTGTCAAATAATTGACATCTTAAGTAATCGAATAGACAAAGAAGGTTACCGAATCTTTCGAGTTCTGTAAGATCATTTACTTCAAACTTTTTTTCTGGGTTGATTAATGAAAACTAGATGATAGCGTATAACTCATTTAAATTATACTGACCTTTTACGGAAAGTAGTATTCGTGTTTCGTGCGATTTTTATTATTTATGGTATTTCCTTTTACTTTTTCAGAAGCGAATACTGTATGTGATTAACATTAAGTAGCGTACAGTTATTCTATTTATCAAACATATTTAGTGACCAAATTTTATTGTTTTCAACTATAAATAGCAAGATATATAGGTTCCCAACAATGAACTATTCTTGTTATGAATAAAAGGAGATGTGTGGTTAACTTAAATGAGACGGAAACCCAACGACAAATCCAAAAACATCTAGAGTGCAACACACAATCTTCGACAATTGAAAGGACCATATGTCTAAAAATCGATATCTGGAAAAGTTCATTCACATACTTTTGTAGTTAGATAGTTATTTGGTGTTTAACGCCACTTTAAGCGACTTTGACTATATCATGGCGACCACTTTTAATTGGTGGAGGTAGCCGGTATACCTGGAAAAGCCACCGACCTTCGGCAGGAAAACTGGCAATTCTTCTCGATTTAGATCGGAGTCTTACGTGTGGGGTTCGAACTCACAACCTCAGAGCTAACAGGCTAGTGAAACATGTAGCTGTAGATGAACTAAATAGACCAACACACTTTTTGTAGTTCTTGCATCATAACATACTCAAAATAAAAGCATACTATAGATCTTGAAATTTATGGTTGAAAGGCTTTTTTTCAAAGGTGGATCAAAGAAGTATCAACATATCCCGATTTAGATTTGATATTCATGTAATTTATTATAATTACAGCCTCGAAGTAAAAGGTGATTAGATTAAAGCATGTGGGATAAACCCGAGATACAAATCTTAACATTTGAAGGCAATGTTTATTGCCTTTACTGAATATTTATAACTGGACATGACTGTCAATAAAAGTCTTAAAGGAATGAAATATAGCGTTAATTTGGGACCTACGTCTATATTGATATCTATTACTGGTGAATGTGGGATGCCTTAATTACATCAATAATCAACAATTTGAACTGTAGGGTTTTACACGTAAAGATTTGCTGTACTGTAGCAAATATTCTAAACGAAAAGGCGAGTTATTTTCAATGAATCAAAGAAAGCTATCTACAACCACAGAAAAGGTTTTGACAAGGCAAAAAAAGAGAAGAAATGAATTGCTAAAAACTGTGGCCTCGGTGAAGGTTTTTCGTTCTCATTGACAGCAAATCCATGTATCGGAATAAAATTAAGGCATAATTGTTATAATAAACTTTCGTTTTTTTTTATTTATTATTCATAAGTCTGAGAACTCTATGCTGATGAATGAATATGTCACTTTGATTGATCGACTGTATTAATTCTATTTACTCATTCTATAAAAAGGTCCCGGCATTGACGATAGCAGGTGACAACTGTCTGATCTTGATTTAAGGATCTTTTATGATATTTTATTATAAATATTTAGTTAAATAGATTCAATGAAATCAAACGATAAAAAATCTTATAATGAATAACATAACAAAAATAGAATAATCCTGAACAAAAGCACAACATCGTGTATAAAGCAAGTGTGTCAGTAACACTTTGATTAATGCAGTTAAGTAAAGCCCCTAGAGTAACATCCTACATATATATGAATGTGGTGGTAGGAGTTTTCTTAGAAACGGGATTCTAGTTTTATTTCACTGTCTGAGACGTTTTATAAATTATGGGCAACATAAATATAGAGTACGTTAGTTCTGTGATGGATAACAATATAGAGTACCTTGGAAGCATTTTCACATCTAGAATATCTTGTGTATCCTAAGAGCATTTTCATGTCTTCTTTTAAAATATTTATTCTAGGAAGATCACCAGTGAGATAAGTCTGTCTTATTTTCCAACCTAAATTTACGGAAATTGACTGACTCTCGAGACCACAGAATGACGTCATATAAAGTCAATGCTTTGTTTATTTGCCGGTAAGGTGAATTTGTTGGCTCCCAATATTTAAAGCAGTCTTCGGGGGATTAATGAAAAGCAAAATAAAATGTGTAAGTCTATTTTGTCGGAATGGTGGGGTTTGGTCTGTTGTAAGGTTTTTATGTATTATATGTTGTTTTTATGTACTATATGTTGTTTTTATGTACAATATGTTGTTTTTATGTACTATATGTTGTTTTCGAACACGACTTTAAACTTTTGAGTTTGGATATAGCAGAAATTTAGAATCCATATACCTTATGTTTTATATCAAATACTTCTTGTGTGTAGTAATCAGAAATAAAATAATAATGTCGATAAAATAAATAGGTTTTCTAGAGTATTTCAATGCATTCAAAACAAGTACTTCATCGGATTCTATGGTTTTCAGGTTTCTTATTTGTTGCTTAATTTGGTATCTAGTTGGAAATACAATGTCAATGAATATTTCATCGCCACTATTCCCGCTTAATTAATTTTTGACATTTCCCATAAATTCGTTTCTTGTTTTCTGTAACAGGCGATCCCATGATATTTTGCTGTACACAACTGCACAAAACTTCACATTCAATTAATTGATAATTTGACTCGAATCGTAATTTACCGATAATCGTCGATTAGCAATGCCATTTGGGTTTATTACAGGTACGATCAAACGTAGATTACCGTTTAATAACATATACATATGATGTTGTGTAAACCAAAATTTTATTTATTGTAAAGAAAAAAGGCTGCAGTGAAGTAAAAACACATTATAGCTGCATTACCATCAGTTATATCAGAGAATTTTTACATCGCGATGACCGTGAGGGCATTCCGATGTGATGTTGCCGACGAGATTTCTACTTGCGTAACTTTCGTGTTTGACTGGTAACCGATCTATTTTAATACGCGGACATTATCGAGTGCAAAATAGCATTCCTTATCGCTTGTTATAAATTCATTTCTTAAATGAATACTCATAAAATATTTTTGTTTAGAACATAAATTAATAATATGAAAATGTTTTGTCGTTAGAAATATATATATATATATAAGTAAAAAATCATTGATAATATCTATGCACACGTACAGAAAAATTGTGTTAACGCATGCGGAAGAATATCTCAAGAACGTTTTGCGGGAAAATATGAATGCCTGCTCAAATCCAATCTATTAGAAAAATCTTATTATTACAGAAGAGTGTCCACCATGCACTTGCACTGCACTATTATTAGAATAGTAAAATAGAATGATATACAAATGGATGAAAATTATATTTTATACATGTAACTGTTATATACAAACATTAATATAATATATAACACCAAACCAGAGTATACTGATTTGTATCACTACAATATAATAGTTATTACGGTGACGTTGAATTCCCTGTCATTTATTCATTATCCACGCACGAACTTGTCTCAGAGAAAAATATATCTTTGTACATTAACCTCACTTTCAGGTATACAGATGTGATTTTTTTTCTGAGACAAGTGCTTGTGACCATCCACAAGAACTTGCGGTCATCCGATGTTCAGTACTTCAGTACTTTGATTTACATCCGCTACGACGATTTATGCCCAGACAAAATGCCCCAGCGGATTTTATTACTGATAATATGTCGCATTTCTCGTTAGTTATTTGGTATATGTGCAAAACAAAACACGCTTGAAGTCTCTAAAGGAAAAAATTACAACGGTTCGTTGTACTTTTTATTATAAATTTGTACTTCTGATATTAATTTTGACAGTGTCTGTAACTTGTTTGGATTATTAGAAAAATCATGTAAGATTGACTTGTCACTTATTATCCAGAAAAATAAGATAAATAAAGACAACAGTAGTATACCGCTGTTCGAAATTCATAAATCGATTGAGAAAAAAGCAAACTTAAACTGAGGGAAACACATCACATATAAGAGGAGAACTACGACACAACAGAAACACAACATTAAAATGTAGCACACACAGAAACGAACTATAATATAACAATGGCCATTTTCCTGACTTGGTACAGGACATTTTAAGAAAAAAATGGTGGGTTGAACCTGGTTTTGTGGCTAGCCAATGAACGACTTGTTGTAGCAATTATTGTCAACAGCTTGTTTTAAAATGCAGAAAAGACTTATATCATACACCTAACATCAATTCTTATTGAAGCCATATACAAGAGAGGAGCAAAGTGGTTTTTGGTGGGGTTCGTGAAGCTCGGTCTTTAGTTTTCTATGTTGTGTTTTGTATACTGTTGTAAGTATTTAGTTTTCTATGTTGTGTTTTGTATACTGTTTGTCTTTAGTTCGTTTTTCATCTATTGCCATGGCGCTGTCAGTGTTTTCGACTTATGAGTTTAAATGTCCCTTTGGTATCTTTCGCATCTCTTTTAATCGTATCATTCACTGTTCTCACCGCCGTCATTTAAGCATTGCTTGGCTTGGAAACGTTTAAACCAGGAATAATTTCGAGATATGTTCTATTTATATATAAAATTTCATTATGAAATTGTTCATACAATATGACGGGTCATTTCGAAAATGGCAGCAATGGATAATTCTTGACACTGGGAATCGATTCAAAATGACATATAAATTGTAACACAAAAAGATTTTTTTCAAGTTTTGTTATACAAACTCAGTTTTTACCGGAATTTGGACACTGATAATCAATTAATAATAGTATAATACACTTAGTTTAATTACGATCAAATCCTAGAAAAGAAAAAGTTTCTTCAAATTTGTGATTTGTTTTTTCAATACAGTAACTATTTCTAAACAGAAATTCTACTCTGGGAATCAATACGGATTTCATAATACACCTAAATATAAATTGTTGTTGAAATTCTAGCTCATAAAGATAAAGTTCATAATTTGTTAATTTAAAAAAAAAACTGAGTTTTTTCAACAGTTTCACAAGCCACAAATTTGGAATCCCCGGAGATTACGCTTGATTCCAATCGTTGTCTTTCCGTCAAGTGTTTTTTATCTGACGTTATTTGACGTCATTTGTGCGTTTGTTGGGCATAAAATCTACGTCAGTACGCAACTTCCGAAGCAAGGTTGTCGGCTCTCCGGACTTTCCAGAAGTCCTGCGTTTGATTGCCGAGTTTATGAGCTTCAGTCCTTGCTTGGAAGTTGGTCAGTACGTTGAGGTAAGGGATGAATATTCTAATGGGATGACTTCCTTATGATTGCTCTGATAACTGTTTTAAAATGACAAAATTAATATATTTTTTGGCAGGGTTAGATTATGTACGTAAGAATAAAGACGGGTGTTTGAAAAATTTCAAGCAGTCACAATTACTTCATAAGTTCAAAGATGCAGGGGTCCATTTAGCCCATAAAACGTTTAAATAACGTGAGAAATCAGCGTATAGTAAAAGAGTATATCTGGTTATGGAAATGATATGGATCAAATCATTTTCCATTGAAATTCTAGCTAAAAAAAGATATTTATCAAATTTGTGAAATGTTGAAGAGCAATCTGCCTTTTGTAGTTTTGTAAAAACGGTGATATTTTAAACACTGATTTTTTTAAGATACTGTTCATAATGTTGACCGATTTTGACAGACAGTTTAATTTTTTTCAAAATTTGTACTTATAATTCAATTAGTTAGATTATCTATTGACCTTGTATGTGTCTTCTCGATAAAATTTACTTCACGATCCCATACCAGACTTTTCAAGATCGTATCGCAATACTTGACCACCGTTACTTATTCTTTCGCGATCATTTTTCTCGATATACCGAATGACAACCGTGCTTTGGGAATTGCGCATACCTTATGAATGCTATTTGAGTCAAACTCCAAGTACCTCGACAATCGCATCATTTTAATTAGACATGATGCACTAACAGGATTTGCCGGTTGCATCTTTCTTAGACGAAGTTGACCTCAGACGATATGGTGTTTTTAGTAAACCCTATTACCAGTGAGATAAAATAACCAACTGATTATTTGAATGATGCAATAGTTAAAACAATTATTTAGAATATACAAACTTAGTGGATTTAATCATAAAAGTATTAGAACAAAATCGCACTAATTCTGGCTAAAATTTCCAATAAATATAAAGCATATTGCACATACGTATGCTACTAAATTTCTAGGAAGAAACAAAATTCAAACCAAATCTCGATTTACATTTATATATTAATTTGCGAATATACACATGTAACATATGTATTTAAGGAGATGAATTTACTTTTAATATATAAAATGTGGAAAATTGACAAATTAAATGTAATCATTTTCTTATGAAATACAAGTATGTGAAATAAATCCGTTGTAATTGCCAAAATATCAACAACAACCATACCAAGTATGAAAAACTAAAAAAGCAAACTAAAAAGAACTAAAAGAGAAAACAGGGAATCGAACTTAAAGGTACACATCTTTACTCCCAACGTTAACTCTACAATTTATGTTGGCTGGCTTGATGAAAACCACTTTTTTCCTTCTATAAATACAACGTATAGAATCTTTAGAAGTGCCAAAACTTAAAGAATTATATATTGATATATCTATATAAACTAAACACTTTATTTTCAACTAATGATTTTGGATTTTCGTCGTTGTGCTTCATATCAGTAGCACATTACAGACTTCAAGGAGGGACTTCCGAATGACGGCAAATAAAAATTGCAAAAGGTAACTTTTTAAACTTATTTCATTATATTACAAAAATCAGTTGATTAGTGCATCCAAACTTAACTCGAACAAAGTGAACAATTGAACTCCTTTAGAGTGACTTCTTGAGAAGCGTTGATTCTTGAAAAAGAAACAACGATTAACAAATAGCCCGACTTCACATCAATAGTTTAAACGTTTATAAGATTGTTTTACCATTATTCTTGTATTGCATTCAAATATGGAGTACATAATACTGTAAATAATCGGAATACAACATAATCAATCAAAGGTAAAAAACAAACAACTCAAAAATGTAAACAAATCTATAAATATTAATTAAGTTTGTTTTCAAATTAAAAGCATTACACCTTTTTTGTGCTCTGTCGAAATCTAGACGGAGTTCATACCTTTCGCTAATATATCTTTCTCTCCCCCATCTCTCACTCTCTCCCTATTTCTCTTGATTAATTGACTGATTGATTTGAGTTGATGAATCAGCAAATGTCAAATTGGCCTTTTACACAGCCTTCACCATGTGACATTCAAACTGCTCAATAATTGATTAGACAAAAGAGGAATTTGAAGTTTTGTACATTTTATGCAAGGGTTGCTTGTAATTTCTTTAACGCACATCTTAATTGCTACATTTCAGTTTTAAACTCAGTCAGTGTAACCACAGGAAAGTAAGAAAAACAGAAGGGAAAGATATTTTAATCAGTTTAATGAAGACGGGTGCAAGACTTCATATTTTATCAAACTTTATCCATACAGATAAATGCAAAGGAAACGGTATAAAACCTTTTTTAACATTTCTTCGGAATGACTTACATCATTCAAAAAAGTGTACTAACTTGTCTTTGTATTGTACTCTTAACATCGCTGTGTCTTCTAGCCTATAAATAATGCTGATGTCAAATCAATATAATAAATCCAGCTTACCTTGTACTACCCACATGATGAGGGGAAGACAGCGTTGACATTCGCCTGAAAGATTGAAAGAAAACAGTGATGATGCAAGATCCATAACTCATGTTCAAAATTTAAACCTAATCTTGTTTCTTACAGGTTTTACAACATCTGTGACAGAAATCTATTGATTTCATATCACAAAAGGCGACAAACTTACTTAAAGTAATTAATCGAACTAATCAAATGACTTACATGTGCGGAAACACGTCTACATCCAACATATTGTGATGTTATTTGTAAGCTTGTAACCCAGGAATAACAACTCTAAAGTAAATTTCTTACTCCATTATCGGGATTGGATTATATCCCTTTTATTATAAACATTTCAGCGGAGGAAATTTCCACGGATATAAATGCTTTAATATCTAAAAAAATAAATATATTTTCTTAAAACCTTATTACATCAGCTTACTACAAGCTTTCATTCGTGTTTAAGATATCGATTCTTGTAATTTGTATATTGGTTATAATTTATGTTCTTTTTGTAGATACCTTAACTAATTGCAATAAAACATAATTGGGTCTTTTTATTATGTTTTCTGAGACAGAATCTGAAAACCCTGTTATCTATTATATATTTATTCATCTGTATTAATTATTGTTTTGGAAAAAAAGCAACATCGCTATAGCAGTAAATTCAACAACTTCATTGTATCAGTAGATTTTCAATGTTTTACATGCGCTAAATTGGTGTGTAAGGCGCTCAGGAAAACAAGGAAGAGTATATCAATAATTACATTACATAGAAGTTTCTCTTTAATTTGGTATGCAAGGCGCTCATGAAAACAAGGAAGCGTATATCAATAATTACATTACATAGAAGTTTCTCTTTAATTTGGTATGTAAGGCGCTCATGAAAACAAGGAAGAGTATATCAATAATTAAATTATATAGATGTTTTGCTTCGATTTTGGTATATAAGGCGCTCAGGAAAACAAGGAAGAGTATATCAATAATTACATTACATAGATGTTTCTCTTTAATTTGGTATGTAAGGCGCTCAAGAAAACAAGGAATGGTATATATCAATAATTAAATTGCATAGATGTTTCTCTTCAATTTGGTATATAAGGCGCACAGGGAAACAAGGAACAGTCTATCAATAATTAAATTACATAGATGTTTCTCTTCAATTTGATATATAAGGCGCTTAGGAAAACAAGGAAACGTATATCAATAATCACATTACATAGATGTTTCTCTTTAATTTGGTATGTATGGCGTCAGAAAAACAGGAAAGAGCATATCAATAATTACTTTTCATAGATGTGTATCTTTAATTTGGTTTGTAAGGCGCTTAGGAACACAAGGAAGAGTATATCAATAACTACTGTACTTAGATGTCTCTCTTTAATTTGGTATATAAGGCGCTTAGGAAAACAAGGAAGAGCATATCAATAATTATACATAGATGTTTCTCTTTAATTTGGTATGTAAGGAAAACAAGGAACAGTATATCAATAATTACATTATTAGATTAAGAGAAACATCTACGTAATGTAAGTATTGATATACTCTTCCTTGTTTTCCTAAGTGCCTTATATACCAAATTAAAGAGATACATCTACGTAATATAATTATTGATATACTCTTCCTTGTTTTCTTGAGCGGTTTAAATACCGGAAAAGTGTTTTCATGATTTTAGAGTTATCTTTCATATAATGCTCATGTCTTAGGTTTTTTTTTTCTAAAAGCTACTGGATCTATTCCTGGTATTTTCACATCAAACTAACTTTAGCATATTTTAATTGGTGTTTTACTACTCTACAACAAACTGGCAATTACATAATTATTGAAGAAAATTGTCCTTCGCATAATTAATGCAATAACTCAATTTTCATGTTCATGTACTAGACTATATTTTTGCAATGTCATAGAAGGACGGAAAGATTGATGAAACATACACAAACATTGACGTTTTCAATCATCTTAAAAATGTCTATTAAGGACATTCTTGTTTGTCAGAACAAAATTTTATGAAATCAGCACCAAGAAAGATTATTTCATTGCATTTTATAAAGAAAATTACATTACTTTAAAATGTCAAATTACAGAAATATTATTGATTTTCTGGAGATTGCAATAAATGCTTCCCAATTAAAGTTTCACTTGTCTTAAAGCTAATTTTACAATTTTACAAAATAGATATCAAGAAAATCTGCGTTTGAAATTAAACTAAATAAAATTTAATATGGTTCAGGTGAAATGATTGTAATATTTCGCAGGACACACTCACTATTTTCATCAACAAAACTGGCATACAAACGTATGCATGGTTCTACAGAAAACCTATATGTTAATTAAGAGGGAATTCTTTAACGAAACCTCTTGATGTCGTTTAGTATTTTTGTGTGCTTTGGTTGTTGTCTCTGACCCCCCCCCCCCCCCACCCCCATTATGTCCTTCCATTCGTACGATAGATTTTGAATACTTAGGTCTTTCAAATTTTCCGTGGAAAGACCTTTTGCTTTTGTTCTGATTGGTTCTTTCCACTTTCCGTGGAAAGACCTTTTGCTTTTGTTCTGAATATTTTTTCTTCCGCCAAATTTGTTTCTTTCGCTGTATTGTTGTTTCAAAAGATGTCGCTTAGATATTTGGTTTATGATATACAGTTTATACGCTTTTGAAACTGACCCTGTTTAACCGAACACTTTTCTTTGTAAGAGTTATCTCACCAAACACTGTTTTTCTTGTTCGCACTACTCCTTCGCAACCGTAAAAGAAAGCGACAATTTTTTTTTTACCAAATTGCTCGTTATATCCTCAGAATGTTACGTTTAATTTTGACCGAGGCGTTCCGGAAACTCCATATGAGAGTTATTTCCCTTTCTGTATTTAAAATAAGTGAAAGGTAATTGTAACTAGTAAATCATAGATGATAGAGACCTAGGGTCTTTTGATTTGAGGTCCTGGGTCAACCAAAAAGAAAATGAGGTCATGGGTCAAGGGTCAAGATCATGTTTTATTTTTTTTGCTTTTGCTTGTGCATGCTACTCCTAAGAAATTGTAATATATATCGACAAAAGATTTTCACTAAATTGTTAGTTGCGATCTGTCGTAATATTAACATAACTTATTAACAATTAATAAGTAGAGACCTAAAGTCTTTTGATATGAGATCCTTGCTTGATGACCTTGAAATTGAGGTCAAGGTCATTTGTAAATTTGACGTTCTAGATTTTGACCTTTGCTTTAACTTCATATTTATACATGATTAAGCCATGGGACTTCTTGCACTAGGTTGCACGCCATATGACCTTGAAAAAGCCAACGGAAGTGACCTTGTGTGAACCGGAAGTAGCTATTATTTGTACTTATTTAATGTAAAAGTATATAGAACCATATATTTTTGGAATCAGTGTCAAGTCAACTATCATATAATACCGGAAGTAACATTTTTAAACCGGAAGTAACAAATCATTTCCCTTATTTCAAACAAAAGTGTATAGAAGCCATATATTCTCGGAATCAGCGTACAGTAAGCTATCAACTGGCACTGGAAATAACATTTTAAACCGAATTTTGATATATTTATATCCAAATATATCGTTTCGGGTGGAAATACCTTCAATTGTTCTCTGAACAATTTTGTTTTTAATTGCCCTTTTACTGAGATTAAGATTTCGGATGATTTAGAATTCGGCAATTGATACGGGCGCTTTTCTTTCATATCTCATATAAAATATGAGAAATGGTGTCATAACAGCATCTCATCTGTCGGACTAGGTGTCATACGACCAAGCACATTTCTATACCTGGAGGAATAACAGCGGACTATTGATAATTGTGTGACTGATTATGTCATACCAAAAGATAGCATTGCATTCGCGGGCTACTTTTCATCACAACTGCGATTTGCAAATGTCAACCACAAAGTCGGTTGCATGATTGTTGATACTGTTGGTAACTGAGAGTCCACCATGTCCGAGGTACTAAAAATTAATTCTGTTGATAATCTCAGGAATCAACAGTCCGCCATCACTGATGTCATTAATTTTGTTGATATTTTGGGGACTTATAGTCCATCATGACTAAAGTAATTGATCATGTTGATAATCTAGTGGATGTTCATTATTACCGAGGTTATTTTCTGCTTGAAAATCTCGAGAACTATGAGTGAAATTATGACTGAGGTAATTAATTTTGTTTGTATCACTAGTAACTAACAGTCCTCTATGACTTAGAAAATTATCTCGGGAACTGACAGTCCAACATGACTGGGGTAATTCATTATGTTGATAATATAGAACTACTTACAGTTCATTATGACCGAGGTTATTATTTGTCTTGATGATCTCGGGAACTGTCAATCCAACATGACCGAGGTGATTTATTCAGTTAATAACCTCGATAACTAACAGTCATCCATGACTGAGGTTATTATATATCTTAATGGTATGGTACTGACAGTCCAACATGAATTAACTCTGTAAGTTTACTCGGGGTCTAATAGTCCAACATTTCTATGGTTGTTGCTAATCGTATGAACTATCAATTCATCATGACTGATGCTATTTTTACTCAAGACACACTCAAAGATCCAGTCCAAAACGACCGAGATACATTTGTAATCATGTTGGCACATATTATTTGAATTGTCACAGTCCATCATGACTGATATCGTCAATGTAGTTGACACGTTAGAGGACTCAATCAACAAGACAATTATGCCTGTTGGCAACCTTGTTTACATCCACTTCATTTGAACTTTGTTGGATAGTTGTCTCATTGGCAATCATACCACATCTCCTTATTTTTATATTGTGTACAACGCGAATTTTCTATTTTGACTTTATTGAGGTAACTTGACATCCTTCAGAAATAATAGTCCTGAGGTAATCTATGGACAGGAGTCTAAAGGTCAAATATGACTCGGTAAAAATAGAGGCAGAAATTACCAAAAGGATAATAAAAAATCTTAAAACGACAATATCAAAACTAAAGAGATGAGGTGTGATTGCCAATGAGACAATTATCTACCAGAGTACAAATGACGTGGATGTAAGCAAAGCAATAAATAGGTGACCATGTGACCTTCACCGAGAGCATGACAAAAAACGAAAAGAAAAACAACAGTCTACAAAAACTTCATATAAAACTAAACACCCCATCAAAAATAGGGGGTGTTTTATCTCTTGTGCACCAAAAGGGTAAGCAGATCTGTTACACTATCATGCTAGTATAAATTCGGTTATCAGGTTCATATGGTGAAAGAGGACACGATTTTGGCTACGACACTTGGAAAGTATTCTAGGTTATCTATGACACAGATATTCCAAATAATGATGGCGTGTGTTAAGCAATCGAAGGAATGGTTTCATATTTACCACGCAGGAATACTTGGTTCAAAAACTTTCGTGTAAGTATCAACCCTCTATCAAGAAAATCAATATGTGAACCTAAGTTTTGGTATATTGTATCAGCTGTGAGATATATACTCCAATTAAGGGCGCTGCCGGAATATTACTACAGAGAGACAGTAAGTTTACAATAGGAAAGTTGCAATCATCTCTTTTGTCGTCAAGTTTAATGGTCACAAAAAAACCTCTCTCGGTTATATTCTCTATTTTAAATCCGATGGAATTTATGCGTTCAACAAAGTCACATCTTTATACAGGGGAATAGCAAGTTAAAGTATAATGCTAGTTTCTGTTCATTCTACCTGACGATTTTGAATGAACTCTTGCCTCGTAAGAATGAGTAGCTCCTATTGATAATTTTCGGCCCTAACAGTCATGTGTGACTGATGTGTTCAGGCCAGTGATACAATTGGGCACCAGTACTAAACCGTAACTGAGAAAATTTTAGTTGGTGATACGCTTTGGTAGTAATAGTTCAATATGACAAAGAACTGTGAAGTTAAAAAATTTACAGCATGCAGGTGCCATTTTCTGAGCAGTGGATAGTGGTCAGTGAAACTAGCCTATTGAGGTTTAGTGTTCAAATTCAGTAAACGGAGAATACCTAATTAATTTGCCAGGTCGAATCCTAAGTTAACGTTTGCATTCAATTAATTCACAATTGCAGATTGTAATGCATTATGGGTTACATTTTCAAAAGGGTACAACTAAATAATGTGATTGGTTAACAAGTCCTAAACAATGGAAATTCATCCAATAAGGTAACATTATGTTTACTCTAGTGGATAAAAACTGAAGTTATCCATAGTTCTTTGGATTCTGAAAATGCGAATAGACTCACGCCATAGATTTTGAAAAGGGTCAACTTAGACATGGTGTTGCATTATATGAACATAACTGATTTTGACGTTTGGTCCAGAAGTCATTGACGAGGACAAGCTGAGACTTTGCAAGTTCAAGTTTAATAGTTCAATAGTTTATTAGAGTCTCACCACATACATACATACAAGTATAAACACAATATGACATTTGATACACAATTTAAAATTCAGAATGCATGTGCCATTCTTAAAAGAACTATGAGAGACTGTTATATACAATATTTAAACATCAGAATAAAACATAGTTTTGCTATTTACACAAAACATAAAAGTGCAATATCACCATGCACATTCAAGGATAAAAATGATACATGTACATACAAATATCAACGATATAAAATACGTTTAATTTTCGTCGCAATAACATATTATGTCAGGTTTTGGCAACAGTAATTTACAAATGTGTTCGTGTTACCATTTTTTTTTACCTTTTACTTGAAGAAACCAGAAAACTATTTCGAATACTGTAGTTATCAATTTTAATTAGGCTTGCAGTTGCACTACGAATTTGAATTAAAAGTAATCTCATGTAGTAAAAAAAATGAGCTAAATTCGTAGTCTAAGGATTGATAAGGTTTTAATTTTGTTCACATTCTGTGTAAAAGCTTTTTACGATATCCATCAATTGACTTTTAACCTTAATATGACGTAGATTATTTATTATTTCCAATGATATTGATAATGAATGATTATTATGTTCAATTATTTTCTATAATTTGTCTACAATCTCTCAGAAAATAAATATAATATGTCACTCCTTATTGAAATATGTAATATCTCCCTTAATTTGACCCGATTTAATCAATTTATGTCTATTAAAGGAAACATTAAGCATGATGGGACAAAAATAAACAGAACCTCTGGTAAAAGTCAATAGTTTTATCTACAGAATGCATCACGTTTTTTCCATGCAAAAGTAATATGAAAAAGAGGCTGAAATACCGAAAGGAGAATCAAAACTCGCAAGACGAAGAATCATAATAGGGGATATGGGATATACAAGTAACAATAAAAAAGAAGCATCTTTAGGTCAACATACCGGTATATTTTCAGCATAGATTCTATGCCATTTGTCTAAAAACTTCTTAATGCTGACTAAGTGTTTTACAGAGACTATCAAATTTATATCACTAACTCTAAATTCCTTAATCATTCAACAACCGAATTTAGGTTTTTTTTATACGTAACTATATAACATAAGACGGAGGAGTAAAAACTAGATTTTTGGACTCTCATTCCTCCCTTTATTTTTAATGTCGGTCATTTGAATAACAAATGAGTACAGAGGAGAAAAAACAAAATTTATAAAGATGTTTTAGCTCAAATAATCTATATCGATATTACAAATGACAAAAATAAAAAAAAAGCGCTCTAAAAATAAAAGTATCTAATGATGCAATATCAAAGAATACATGTGCTATAGATTACATCTCTGATATTCCGAGTAATACTTGGCTCATTAGCGTAACGAGGGTTGGGTGGGTCCAAATTATGGTAAAAGCTCTGAAACTCCATATTTAACAAAAAACCTCACACAAGAGGCAGTAAATTTCATATTACACTAATGTGACCTTAACTACAACTCCTTGACTGCAAATATGTAAGATCTAAGGCAATTACCTTTTGGTATTTTTGGCATGAAACATAGAAAACAATATTATACTATTATATCCTTTACCTGAGGTCGATCCGAGGATATATCGACTGAAGACGAAGTCGATATACCGCTTTATGTCGATATACCCTCGTATCGACCTCATACAAAAGCCACAATTGTTTTTTTTTTTTTTCAGTACCCCTGAAATAGAGTAGAAATTCATTTGATCGGTTGTTATGATTGTGTCATAAAGGATTGGGGTTGTTAGACTCCAATTTATAGACGTTTTAAAAATAACTGTGAAATATCACCTTTCTATCTGCCGTTTTCACTTTACCTTTGAAAATACAGTATAACATGTGACTAATTCTGAACGAATCCAATTAGTTAGAATATACAAATAATAATATATATGAATATAATGGGATGTTTGGTATCCGTCAATGAGAATTCAACCCAACGACAAAATTATTCAAAAGGCATCTAGAGTTCAGTATACATCTATAAGCATGATAAGCAATAGACAGATATCTTTATAATATAAATAATCTCAAGTCTAAAAAGATCTGCCATCAGCACCAAATGTTTAAAATAAAAACAAAACACCTGTTATAAGATAGTCAGAACAAAACACCTGTAATAAGATAGCCACTGGCGAGGTTTCTGGCTAGAGCCCACCACATGGACATGTTTTGGGGACCTCAAATCTCCCCCCCCCCCCCTTTTGATCTAGTTATAATAATTCGTTTACAAAGATATTTTAAAGAACCACCACTAATATCAGTGCAGGTACTTGAAAGTTACCAATATCAATTACATCAGGATGGTTTTACCTTCTTTAAATGTTAATAACAAATAATCTTGCCCGTATTGTTTTATTCATTTTCATTATATGAAATATTGACTGTCTACAGTAAAGACTTCTAAAGGAAAAAGGTCCAATGCAGTTTTATTGCTTTTTCCGGAAACGTCATCAAACAGCAAAATATAAACAGGATGGAATGTAATAAAAGAACGTCCATTGACTCCCTTTGATGTTTAGTTACCCATCAACATTGTTTTGCCACCTATGAAATGTGTTTGATTAACCATAATATCGATGTAACTTTTATTGGTATCAATTATTAACCGGATTCAAAATCGAAACAAGGAAATTGTTCGTCTCAAATAGACAGTGCAGAATATACATCATATGAACAGCAGTGAAAATTGTTGAATCATTCTTACATTACCAGTCTTACGTTACCAGTCTTACATTACCAGTCTTACGTTACGTGCGTAAGAATATGGAACGCCCTAACTGCCTTATGGTACTTCCATCTTTATCATGATGAGGTTTTTCTTTATCATGATGAGGTCTTTCTTTATCATGATGAGGAATTTCTTTATTTTGATGAGGTTTTTTTCTATTATGATGAGGTTTTTTTCTATTATGATGAGGTTTTTCATTATTATGATGAGCTTTTTCTCTATTATGATAAGGTTTTTCTCTATTATGATAAGGTTTTTCTCTATTATGATAAGGTTTTTCTCTATTATGATGAGGTTTTTCTTTATTATGATGAGATTTTTCTCTATTATGATGAGGTTTTTCTTTATGATGAGGTTTTTCTATTTATGATGAGGTGTTTTTCTTTACGAGCATTTTCTTAATTATGATTAGCTATTAGAAGGGAATCATGGGAAATTAAGAGAATTAACATAAAACAAAAAGAAAAATGGCAGAATCAGAAATGTTGAAAGTTCTTCGGAAAGTTGGCTTGCTCCATGTGCGGGAAATGTTTGAGAAAGAAAAAATCACACCAAATATTATCAGCATGCTTTCAAAACATGAACTGAAATATCTAGGAGTTACCAGCGCATATGATGACACTGAGAATGGAATGAATCAAGTATGGAAACATGAAACCTGTGAAAACTGATGGTTTGGATGGTCATCCAAAATACCATGTCAACAAAAATGTACTGGAATCGTTGTTGGGTTGTGACTTCAAGATATCGGACATTGGAAATCTCTTACAACTCTCAGAGAGAACAATCTATCGACGGATAGCTCATTTTGGACTACAGAAAAGAGATTTTTCTGACATTGATGATGACAACCTTGACAATATACTTTCCGGCATTGTCGTGGACGTTCCTCGTTGTGGCGAACGCATGTTGCGTGAAATACTGAAAGGAAAAGGAATTAAAGTACAAAGATGTAGGTAAAGAGATGCCATTCATAGAATAGACTACGCTGGTTCCCAAGAGAGAAAACCCGGTCGACTGCACAGGCGTGTATACAACGTGAAGGCACCGAACCACTTATGGCACATAGACAGTAATCATAAATTAGTAAGATGGAGATTCATTATACTGGGTGGAATTGATGGGTTCAGTAGGCTAATCGTATTGAGTAGCTTCCTCTCTGGAGTAGCAAATTTTGGTATACCCTTAAGGGTTCGGTCAGATAAGGGACTAGAAAATGTATCTGTGGCGGATTTCATGTTGATAAAACATGGTGACGGCAGTATGATTACAGGCCTAAGCACGCACAATTAGCGAATAGAGAGATTGTGGAGGGACGTTTACGAGGGTGTTTTGTGCTATTTCTACAACTTATTCTATCATATAGAAGACCAGGGAATTCTCACCCACTAAATGAACTTCATTTAGTAGCCCTGCACTACATTTACATGGATGAAATTAACAGAAGACTTGATATTGGGACTCAAGCTTGCGCTATTTCTTGGCCTGTTTTGTGTCCCCAGTTTTAGTCTTGTTTTTGTTAACCGTCATAGAACTCATCTGGTACACCTATGCCTAGTCGTGAGGAGCATAGTGGGCGGCAGAAATGAGAAGCAGGAGCTGCTTACCCTTCTGGAGTACCCGAGGCCGTCCCAGTTTTTCGGGGTTCGTTTTTTATCCCCTCGCCAACGTATAGGAACGCCTCCATCGGCCGTAACAATTCTTGTAAATACCATAGAACCAACATCCTTTATTGGATTTCAAACAAACTTGGTACAATGAATGTCCATAGCAAGATCTTGAAAGCTATTGATTTTTAAGGTCATGGGTCAAAGGTCAATGTCATTTTAGACTTTAAATTTTTCAGCAAATATCATCCTTGTGAACACTATAGAATTAACATTGCTAAATGGATATCAACCAACTTGGTACAATGAATATCCATAACATGACCTTGAACCCTATTGATTTTCAAGGTAATGCGTCAAAGGTCAAGGTCGATATGGGACTTCAAATTTTCAGCGGAAATCCTTATGAACACAGTCACTCAAGAATCAATATCTGTCAATGAATGTCAAACAAACGTAGTACAATGGATGTCCATAGCAAGACCTTGAACCCTAATGATTTCAAGGTCATTGTTCAATGTCATTTTGGGACTTAGAATTTTTCATCGAATATCATCCTTGTGAACACTATAGAATTAACATTGCTAAATGGATATCAACCATTTTGGTACAATGAATATCCATAACAAGACATTAAACCCTATTGATTTTCAAGGCCATGCGTCAAAGGTTAAGGTCGTTATGGGACTTTCCTTTCAGTATTTCACTCAACATGCGTTCGCCACAACGAGAAAAGTCCACGACAATGCCGGAAAGTATATTGTCAAAGTTGTCATCATCAATGTCAGAAAAATCTCTTTTCTGTAGTCCAAAATGAGCCATCCGTCGATAGATTGTTCTCTCTGAGAGTTGTAAGAGATTTGCAATGTCCGATATCTTGAAGTCACAATCCAACAGCGATTCCAGTACATTTTTGTTGACATGTTATTTTGGATGACCATCCAAACCATCAGTTTTCACAGGTTCCATGTTTCAATACTTAATGCATTCGATTCTTAGTGTCATCATATGCGCTGGAATCGTAACACCTAGATATTTCAGTTCATGTTTTGAAAGCATGCTGACAATATTTGGTGTGATTTATTCTTTCTCAAACATTTCCCGCACATGGAGCAAGCCAACTTTCCGAAGAACTTTCAACATTTCTGATTCTGCCATTTTTCTTTTTGTTTTATGTTAATTCTCTTAATTTCTCATGATTCCCTTCTAATAGCTAATCATAACAAAGACCATGGAAACAGATGATGCCCCCGCTTGCATACAACATTATAGAGCGACATAACTCAAAAACAATAAAAGTGACGCTACTCAAATTTGTACTAGATCTGAGCTTTGTGGTAATAAGTATTGTGTATAGGTTTCATAATGTTTGGTTGGGGCAAACTTAAGTTACAGAACGGAAACTAAAAGTTTTGCAATTTTTCGATTTATAATGGGGCATAGCTCGATAACGATTAAAGTGACGCCACCAAAATTCAACTTGATCTGTGTTTTGTGGTAATAAGCATTGTGTATAAGTTTCATAACATTTGGTTGAGGCAAACTTTAGTTAGAGAACGGAAACTAAAGATTTTGAAATTTTTCCATTAATAAAGGGGCATAACTCTAGAACGGTTAAAGTGACGCCAACAAAATTCAAACTTGATCTGTATTTTGTGGTAATAAGCATTGTGTATAAGTTTCATAACATTTGATTTAGGCAATCTCAAGTTAAAGAATGGAAACCAATTTTGGGACGTACGGATATACGTACGTACGGACAAGGGTAAAACTTAATGCCCCCTCCGCTACGGCAGGGGCATAAAAATGCTCATAAAAAAAAAAAAAATCATCATAATAGAGAAAAACCTCATCTTAAAGAAAAACCTCATCATAATCATAACAGAGAAAAACCCTCATCATAATAGAGAAAAACCTCATCATAATAAAGAAAACCCTCATCATAATAGAGAAAAAGCTCATCATAATCGATAAAAAGCTCTTCATAATAGAGAAAAAACCTCATCATAATAATGAAAACCCTCATCATAATAGAGAAAAACCTCATCATGATAAAGAAAAACCTCATCATAATAAAGAAGGAAGTACCATAAGGCAGTTACGGCGTTCCATATAAGAACATTATTTATACGTATCCACAAATTTAGGGAGATAGATATATAATTTACATATTAGTCAGACTTTGGTAAAGATGTTTTTATGTCGTTAGGTTGCATATTTAGGAAAGAGAATAAATTAACAATAATCAAAAACAGTAGATTCTGCATTGTGGGTCAACCAGGATGAAGGGCGGGAAATTTAGATTCCCTCTGCGAAAAGAAAAAAAAACGGTATGTTGGAAAAGGAAAACATTTTTTACTTTCATCAGGCCACCAGTATTTTTCAAAGTGTCATGAGATATGATCATATGCATCGATGTGACATCAAACAAACGTAAAAGGGTTGAAATGGGGTGTATGCTCAATTAAACATCTGACATTGGGCAGTAAAAAAACAATGCTTAAGGACAAAAAGTGTAGCAAGGGTTCTTAGACTGCAGAGGTGGTGGCATCGGGTTTAACTCCCCATTTCTAAACATTGCTTCTTTACTACCCAATGTCAGAAGTTCAGGTGAGCATACTTCTTTTTGCCCCATTCCAACCCTTTTAATATGTTCGAGTGCTGTCACATCGATGCATGTATAGAAAATACATAAAAACCACGTCGTATCTGAATAAATCTATGATCTGTGTTATCGAGGGTTTTTCTCCTCCTTTTTAAATTAATTAATTGTAATGTGAATTTACATATATATTTGGGCAATGCGTATAATTCCTTGGTTTAATTGTAACCGCTAAAATCAACAATATTAAATGCTTGGTTTTATTAAAACATAGGGTTTGAAGCTGCAAATCTCGATCAAAGCTCAGAATTAATTATCTATGGAATAAGTACAAGAATAATTCTTAAAAGAAATTCTTGAAAAGAAATACACACTCGAAAGTTTATTCAAGGTTACAAAAACGCGCTGCTGGTGTACGTACCAAATTATAAGCCTGATATCTTTGGTGAGTTTGTTTTCTATTGATAAAAATTGACCATTTATATTTCTTGAATTGTTTGAAACACTTTGAAATTTACATTGGTTAAGTTGTGCCGTGCATATCCACTGATGGGATTGTTGTCCCTGGTTTCGTGTTGTACAGTTTCACGGTTAATGCATGTTGATTGAAGCCTATTTGTGACTGATGTGAAGGTTTCAATTAGGTTTTATGTGATTTTTTGTTTGTTTCCTGTTATAAATTTAACATTTATTTCAGGCCTCACGCGAGGTTTAATTTGTGACAAACGATTTTCAAAAATCAAATAAATGAAATTAAACGGCCCAATTGCTGCATTATCGATATCAAATTTACAACATTTTCCTTTCATTTCTTATGGGTTTTTTAAATCTGTTATACCGTTATGCAAGTGCTTATTCTTTACTGATTATTATTCTGCTGTTTCAAGAATTTATCGCTGATGGCAGATCTAGACTTTAATATTTTTTCATGTTGAACTTTACATAAACTTAGCAATATTTTTAAAAAATACTTACACGATGTTTATGATTTTTGTTTGTCTTTTTGAGTTGAATGTTATGGTAATTTGTAAATTGACATTTTTCTGTATTTTACCATGCATTCATTATAATGTTTAGTGTAAATGTATTGATTATATAAATGTGTTTATGTGCATATATGATGTCCTCTTGTACACCTAAGTGTCTGAGGTTTAGAAATAAAGTATTGTCTGTTATCTACTAATAGAGCTTGGCATATTGTATAGACCCGTTCACACTTTACTGTTATATTGACGATTGTATGTTTCCCTTGATTGCCTTTTTTGGTTATGTGTGGTCTTGGGTTGCAGTCTCTTTGACTTTTGCCACATATCTGTTTTATTCATGAAATTAAGTTCAACTCGTATTCAATCAATTCCAACAATAACGTTCATAGATACCCCTACATCCCCTCCCCCTCTTTTCCATATCCTAAAAAAAACACTCATTGGAAATTCATACTTTAGACCACTGAATTTTTCATTTCGTAATCAAATTAAACACGAGTAAGAAACAACTAGTATCTTTATCAACAAATAAGTCACAATTGTGACAATCGAGATATTAACCTTTGTTTAAAAGAACCTGTATAAGTCTACCCATTTTCAGCTGGTACTGTGGTCATATTGACATATTCCACTCTAAAGTATTTGCATTTATAATAAAATCTCCATATCTATCATGTAATAAAACCCCACTTGATTTTCTCCCTTTCATTTCCTGGCCAGGAGACTGTACTCTGCCTTAATCACGTTAATATTGCCTTTAATACTGCCGATCATTGACAGAAATTAATAGACAATGCGGGAAAGGAAATAACGCTGTCTAAAAACATCAGTGAAGTCATCGATTCTCCAGAGAACAATGAATATAAATAAAACTTGTCAACACTGATGCTAAGCTGTATAGTAAAATAAATGCTTCTGAAATTGTTGATTGCAGCTATCTTTTTCTTCTCGCAGCTATTTCAATTTGTTTTATATTGTGTCATGCTTTTAGAAGATAATATCAAATGCCTAAGAGACAATATGTTTAACGGATAGTTATTATTTTTAATATGTATATTTCTCTACTCTGTTGCTCGCAACTAAATAAAATTCAATGTTATACAAAAACAAAATGAAGAGTCAGTATCTAAATTTAGTGCGAATTGAAAGCTTAGTTTCAACCAGCTCCTATTTTTTATCTTTAGTTTTCCTGTATTGTTTTCCGGAATGTTGTTTGTCTTTACGTCTTTTTACTTTTGACAATGGCATTGTCTGTCTGTCTTCGACTTATCGTTTTTTGCATCTTTTCAATCTTATACTAAGACTTCTTACCTTCTTGGTATCAGAAGCAAAAGTTATATGTAATGGAAATAACTGAAATAGAACGCCATACAGGCGTTTCGTTTATATAAGACTCATAATGGCGCTGGAAACGAAACCGTTGGAACGCCAAATTGATTTATAACATGCTGAAGAGCATAAGCAACTAAAAACTCAAAAATGTTGTGTTCAATCTGCCTCCATCTATGCTTTGGGGAGAACAATCTTAGTCAGGGTTTCGGTTAGGAACAGTAAATTTACAGAAAATGATCGTAAATATCATTCCAATGGAACTTAATATCTTCTAGCCATGTATTTATTTTTATTTTAATTATTTATTATAATACTTTTAATAATTTAATCAATTTGAAATAAAAATGACGACCCTTGGCTTTCAAACTTCTGGCCTTGAGCATTCCCGATGAAGGTACATCCAGAGAAGCGCTTTGGGTCAAACTAATTCATAAAGTGTTATTTTCATTTAAACCTATATCCTCATGCAGACATGCATTAATTGTGAAATTCTACAACAATATTTTTCAGTGAACTTGTATTGAAAGGTTGCTGTCTCATTGACGTTTATTTCATATCTCCGTTTATTCATTGTTGGAAATCCATAATTATATATGTGCTCCTCATCACCTGTCTTTATTGGATTTAATTTAGAACCAGACAGATAATGAGAGTTAAGTACAATAATATACATATATATCTACAAATTTACACGTAACTGAATACTTGACTTATATCAAATATAAGGTTAGTTAATGGTCAAGTAAGGTTAAAAGCCGAAATCATTTTGCTGATATATATATATATATATTGTATACTATTAACAAGTCTTAATTGAAAACAACGTTCAAACCTATGATTGCGTTGGATAAAAACCGCAATTTTTATACGTGTGCATGCAAAACAAATTTTTTGGTAGAGGGGTCTAAATACAGCACAAACAACATTTTCCAAAAGACCAAAAAAATGAAAAAGTATATTTCAACAAAACGCATTTGACTAGCAGGTCGAACAACGGATGTTCTTAAACCCTGCTGACTGCCATTGGCGATTGCCAAATAAACGGATCACCAGATGTAACAAAATGGATCTTAACTATTAATTTAATACCAAAAAGAAAACAATAAACTTGCGGAAAAGATGGTATACCGCAAACAAAAGGTGCAAAAATTAGTACACCATATCCGAATTTCGACAATTAATGTCTCTTCAGTGATGTTAGGAATCGAAACGGTATTTGGAAGACCATATAATTTACCTCAATTTAGGATAGACTCTTGAATTTTAAAGAGTCGAAATAGGATGAACGGATCATATAAACCCGAAGGCAAATATAATACAAGCCCAAACGAAAAAATATAAACAAGTCTAAATTGAAAACAACGTTCAAACCTATGATTGCGTTGGATAAAAACCGCAATTTTTATACGTGTGCATGCAAAACAAATTTCTTGGTAGAGGGGTCTAAATACAGCACAAACAACATTTTCCAAAAGACCAAAAAAGTGACAAAGTATATTTTAACAAAACGCATTTGACTAGCAGGTCGAACAACGGATGTTCTTAAACCCTGCTGACTGCCATTGGCGATTGCCAAATAAAATGATCACCAGATGTAACAAAATGGATCTTAAATATTAATTTAATATCAAACAGAAAACAATAAACTTGCGGAAAAGATGGTATACCGCAAACAAAAGGTGCAAAAATATATATAGAAGTCTATTAAAAGGACCAACCAGCAAATTTAATATGTACCAGATCATCAAGAATAGGCGATACTGTGCAGATAAGGAAAAAATTATAAAAGTCTAAAGATTTGCGCAACGGTACTATTATAAGATGATATTAAACGAAGATGATGTTAATCTTTGTATATTACCATCTTATATTAGTACTGTTGCACAAATATTTAGACTTTTATATATATATTTCAATTTGGCTAAGGGCAATAACTTCAAAAATATGTTTCTTTTTTTTAACTTTTTCTTTATTAATGTCCAACAAGAAATATAAACAAGTATTATTGTATACTATTATTATATATATATATATATACTTCGTATTAAAGTGATCGAGCCATTAAATATACACTGGAAAACAAAACATCTGTTTAATCATTTACAATTCTATTTTCGGTGTCTAAAAAAGGCATCTAAATTTTTTGGGACGCAAATGATCTTTTTTACGATTGATTCTCGTCATCCCAAGATGAAGAAAGACAGTATATTAACACAGTCTATATTATAACGATCCTATCTATCAAAAGACAAAATAAAAATATTCGTTTTTAAAATGTGAAATAGAATTCAATATTATTATTTTTCTTAGTACAAGATCTTCAATTAATTGAGCACCAAGGGTTCACATCAAGCAATAAAATCTATGCATGGTGTTTGAATGCGGTATTCATGTCCGGTTGTGGTGGGGAGGTTAAATCGAATGCTGCGTATAGGGAGAGTGCCAAGATCTCAGCAAATTTAAGAACCATTTCAACATTTCTTTGAGAGGCACGGAGGTGGCTTGTTGCAAAATAAAATTTCAATCCTTATCCAACATACCCAAATGTTCCTATGGCTGTCGAAATATCCGCCTTTCGTCCCGATCGTACCATTTTTCAGAACATTTCTATTTGGATTGACTATTTATTGGTTCTTCTCTGAATGTGCATGAAATAATGACAGTGGACATTAAGCCAACAAAAATCAATCCAAAAACAACTGTATTTACACAACATATTATTCCGGACAAAGCAACGATACACTGCAACACAATTTCTTGATAGGTCTATAATGAGTGGACGTTCGTGTCAAAATAACGATACTTCCATCATGATAGTTTTTCCATCGTGATGGTTTTAACAAATATCCCGATGTTTTTAACAAGTACCATGATACTTGTCAAAAGCATCATAATACTTATCAAAAGTATCATGATACAAGTCTAAAGTATCATGATCCTTGCTCAAAGCATCACGATACAATTAAACTGACAATAGCATCGCGATGCAAGCCAAAAGCATCACGATGGAAGTCAAAAGCATCATGATGGAAGTTAAAAGCATCGCGATGGAAGTCAAAAGCATAATGATGGAAGTCAAAAGCATCAGGATGGAGATTAAAAGCATCACGATTAAAGTCAAAAGCATCATGATGGAAGTTAAAAGTATTATGATATAAGTTAAAATCGCAAGGGCGCAATGTTTGTTTGCAGCTCACCAATGAAAGCAATTCTTACAACTGACGAGCCGATTGTGTAAAAACGAGAATTGGACAAGATGGCCATCTCAGCTTTAAATGTTCCAACATGATGCTTTTGAATTCTATTATGATGCTTTTTACATCCATCGTGATGCTTTTGACTTCCATCACGATGCTTTTAACTTCCATCACGATGCTTTTGACTTCCATGATGATACTTTAGACTTGAATATGATACTTTGATAAGTATCATGATGCTTTTGACAAGTATCAAGGTAGTTGTTAAAAGTATCGGGATACTTGTTTAAACCATCACGATGGAAAAACTATAATGATGGAAGTATCGTTATTTTGAAATGAACGGCCATTCATAGTCTCTTCAATACATGTAATAGTGTACCAATTATAATGTTGTGTAATTTACTCAGAGAGGATCTTAAATCAAAAACTACGTGATACACGTTGTTGATACAAAAACAAATAATCTAAACTGGCTAGATATGTATTAGTAAGATGCCTTTCATTTTTAATCTTCTACAAGATAGCTGCATGTGACTGATTATATGAACGCAGAGAACTTATTAATGTTTTAGTATTTTATTCTAATAGCGTTTGTTTATATATTACATCATCATTTGTAATTTTTCAGATGTAAATCCTATCTGGCCAGGGAAATCTTGTAATCTGAGAAAAGGTTAATTGTAAATTAATGGCCATGAAATGCACGTTAAAAGTGCATTTATCTTTTAACATCGAGTTTCAAACATGAATGATTTATTTTTTAAATGATAGAATATTGCCCACATTTAACCAAGTTTCAAATCCATTTCCTCGTATTCGGTTAATTTTAAATGGTTTAAAGTAATAGCCCGAATCATAAGATTTAAGGATGTAAAATAGTTTTTTCTCTATTGACTGCTAGGCTGCACTACACAGTCTAACGAAATAAAAAAAAAGGTAAAAAAGAGACAGAAATTACCAGGGGAACATTCAAAACTTACAAGTCGAAAAAAAACAACTGACAACGCCATGGCAAAATCAAAACAAAAAACGACGGAAAGACAAATAAGTCCACAAAAATAGAGATTGAGCAACACGAACCACCCAACAAATCGGTAGGAACTCATGTGCTCTGGAAGGGCAATCAGATCCTGTACCACGTGTGGTACCCGTCGTGTTGCTCATGCAAGTACAAATCCAGTGACAAGTCTCATTCGGTGATGTCTCAAAAGAGGACGAGATGGTGGTTAAAATAATTGGAACATATCCATGGTCATTTGTGACACGGATATTCCATAATGGTCATTTGTGACACGGATATTCCATAATGGTCATTTGTGACACGGATATTCCATAATGGTCATTTGTAACACGGATATTCCATAATGGTCATTTGTAAATAAGAGGAAGATACCAAAGGAATATCCAAACTCATTAGTCGATCACAAACTAATAACGCCATGACAAACAAAAAACGAGAAACGACGAAAAGGCAAACAACAGTATACAAAACACAAAATAGAAAACTAAAAACTAAAGACTAAGCAACTCTTGGTAACTTTTATAATTCATTAACTACACACAAGCCGATGAAGCCATAAATTATTGAAGATACTGAACATATTATGCCCATCCTTTGGTATCCATACTATTGCTTCACAGTGTTCTCTGATTGTAGTAGCATCATTAATGCTTATGAACCTAAAAACATCACTGAAATTGACATGTCAAGGATTTCAATATCAGAAATTAAATTGACCCAAAATCTTCATCAAATTTAAGCATTGGTATGTATTCAAAACTTATTTTGAATTTACAAAAAATGTATAATTTACTAGCAGGTATTTGATAAAATATTATTCCACTTATTTATTTTAAAAAGCATTGTAGAGAAAGAAAAACATTGCAAATTAATCTTTGAATCTTGTTTCAATTTTTCTATAGTCCAGGTAAAGGAAATAAGACTAAAAATAACACTATCTTTATTCTCATGACCATTGCAGATACATAGGTACAGAGTATGTGCAGCATATGTTTAGAAATATGCATACATTTACAAATGATTATATACAATACAGTGATTTTTAAAACAATTATACATTTTTAGCCAGGAGGACTCACGTGTTCGTTGCTCTGACTTTTTGATAAAAGAGGGACGAAAGACACAAGAGGAACAGTCAAACTCACAGATCGAAAACAAACTGACAACGCCATGGCCAAAAATAAAAAGACAAACAGACAAATAATAGTACAGATGACACAACATAGAAAACTAAAGACTAGGCAACACGAACCCCACCAAAAACTGGGGGTGATCTCAGGTGCTCCGGAAGGGTAAGCAGATCCTGCTCCACATATGGCACCCGTCGTGTTGCCTACGTTATTACAAATCCGATAAATAGTCTAATTTGATAAACTTTTAAAACGTTTATATATTTACCAGAAAAAGAATATAGTTACTGTTACAACGATGAATATGCTAGTTCAGATATCATCTAGAAATAAAATGGATCAGAATTTTTTTAAACGGAAAGGAACCTTGTGATTATGTCATTAATGACGCACATCCATAGATGTATATATATATTATTAATAATATATACACTCGTTATACAAAAAACTGACCAAATGACCTTTTCCTGTGTCGTTTGCGTTTTGAATCATAAAGAGAAAGAAAGGTTGTTATTGATTATGAGGATATGCAACTTATCTAATTATATGTATTATTTCTTTGCTTTAGCAAGGAAATGTATGATATATTTTATTCTGATTTGTGTTTTTATAATTGCTAAAGTTTGCTAATTTGCGAAAATCGCATGTCGCTTTTTGCCGTTTATTATTTCGGGATGTCCTGCTGACTGCTACAAAGATCTCATCTATGAAACTAAAAGTTTTTTGAAATGTAAATAAACATATTATTCATTAAAAACAACTCTGGCTGAAGTCGTTCTATATTTAAATTGAAAAAATGTAAATTGCTTTTGTCTCAAAACATATGCTTACTTCCGTAACTTTTATCTTTTTTCTTCTGTTTTATTGAAACAATCAGAATTTAGGTACATACTTTTAGCTGAATCTTTTCAAAATCATCATACTATCAGGTGAAATAGGTATCAAATGTGTCAAAACAAGAGACGTTTTGTAAAACATGATCAAAAGTTACTTCCATGGTTGTCTCATTTAAGACAGTAACTTCCGTAACGGCTTTTATTGTCGGTTACCTTTCTTCGATTATACTTTTTCTTACATTGGCAATAAAGACTCTGTTCATATTTTTAATTTTCCTTATTGTAGGTTTATTTTCCTTTGATGAATAAGAAAAATTAAGTTCTTTTCTTTATAAATATAACATCCGTAACTTTTAACTTCCGTAACATGAATTTACGGAATTGATTGACGAAACCGGGTTTGTACTATACGTAAGGTAGCACTCCACAGTTAGAAAATAAAATTAAAAATGAACCACAAAATATTTTATCATCTCCTATTCCTGGATTTCTAATACATTAACCTAACTGTTTGTGTTGTACGTGTGCATATGTATGTAATCAGTATCTTCCATAGATTTGATTTTCAAAAGTTAAAAGGGTGAAATATAATTCCTTCTATGTGTATCCATGGCAACATTCTGCATTTATTTACCACAAAATATTGCAAAAAGGGGGTTGAAAATGTCACATATCCCCCCAAAATTTGGATCAAACTAGAATTTCAATGCAAATGAGTGATACCTTTTTAGAAACTGTTGAAATTAATCTTCCTAATAATCAAATAAAAAATGGGTGTCTTTCGCCTCATTTTTTCGTAAAATTTAATTACAAAGTTCGTGCGACAAAAAGTTGGAAAAAAACATTACAATAATTGCCGGACCAATGTATGGTATGGATATGCAAATACGGACTGTCATACAGAAAACAGCCTTTATTACATACATTACATTATCTTGATGTTCATATAAACCCAATAGGCAGGCTATTTTAATCCTCAGCTATCCAAAAATGAATTTTATTGCACATTAGCTCTCATATTTGAAAAATCCACAGGGGCCAAAATGCGAAACTACACACCTAACTGTGGAGTGCTACCTTAAGATGAAATTTTCCCCCTCCTGTCTCAATTTTTAGTATATTTTCTGTGTTCTACTAGCTGTTACGATTAAAATGGTACCTTAGTTTTTAAAATTGGTCCAGTAATAAAGATTTTATGAAGGTTAGCAGTTGATGTTCAAACGCGACAAAAAGTGATTTAAAAATGAATGCTAGATCATAGTGAAAAACCTCAAGTCTGTCTCATTTTTGGGATAAATTTCTAAAACTTTTCCCTTTTTTCTGTTTAAAATCTTAAAATTACCTTAAAAGAGGAAAAATTGTACAATTTTTAGGTATTTGAAAGCACTCATAGGTCAATTTTGCTGTAAATAGCATACCAAACCTAGGTTTAGAAGCTCTCAAGCAGGGTATAAATTTCTAAAAGTACTGGCATCATTAAATTTAATTAATACCAAATTATAATATAAAATCCTGCTAAAATGTTTATTTGACTTATTCGCATTCAAAAATATAAAGCGATACATTCTGAGGATATCATATAAAGCGCAATCTTTGGTTACAAGGGCGAAGCTAATGGAGTACAAATTTAAGACCGCAACATGTCTAAGTGTCAAAATGTGTATCTTTGGTTGCTAAGGACAGTAAACAATAAAATAAACATGAATTGCAATCCTAGCAGATTTTTTACCTTCTGAAATTAAACAAAAACCTAAAAGACTAAAGATTTGTGGTCAAATTTATCTTTAAAAAGGCATTTCTGTGCTTTCTGGTGTGCCATAATTAAGATGAAATTTTCCCCCTCCTGTCTCAATTTTTAGTATATTTTCTGTGTTCTACTAGCTGTTACGATTAAAATGGTACCTTAGTTTTTAAAATTGGTCCAGTAATAAAGATTTTATGAAGGTTAGCAGTTGATGTTCAAACGCGACAAAAAGTGATTTAAAAATGAATGCTAGATCATAGTGAAAAACCTCAAGTCTGTCTCATTTTTGGGATAAATTTCTAAAACTTTTCCCTTTTTTCTGTTTAAAATCTTAAAATTACCTTAAAAGAGGAAAAATTGTACAATTTTTAGGTATTTGAAAGCACTCATAGGTCAATTTTGCTGTAAATAGCATACCAAACCTAGGTTTAGAAGCTCTCAAGCAGGGTATAAATTTCTAAAAGTACTGGCATCATTAAATTTAATTAATACCAAATTATAATATAAAATCCTGCTAAAAATGTTTATTTGACTTATTCGCATTCAAAAATATAAAGCGATACATTCTGAGGATATCATATAAAGCGCAATCTTTGGTTACAAGGGCGAAGCTAATGGAGTACAAATTTAAGACCGCAACATGTCTAAGTGTCAAAATGTGTATCTTTGGTTGCTAGGACAGTAAACAATAAAATAAACATGAATTGCAATCCTAGAAGATTTTTTACCTTCTGAACTAAAACAAAAACCTAAAAGACTAAAGATTTGTGGTCAAATTTATCTTTAAAAAGGCATTTCTGTGCTTTCTGGTGTGCCATAAGGTAGCACTCCACAGTTAGAAAATAAAATTAAAAATGAACCACAAAATATTTTATCATCTCCTATTCCTGGATTTCTAATACATTAACCTAACTGTTTGTGTTGTACGTGTGCATATGTATGTAATCAGTATCTTCCATAGATTTGATTTTCAAAAGTTAAAAGGGTGAAATATAATTCCTTCTATGTGTATCCATGGCAACATTCTGCATTTATTTACCACAAAATATTGCAAAAAGGGGGTTGAAAATGTCACATATCCCCCCAAAATTTGGATCAAACTAGAATTTCAATGCAAATGAGTGATACCTTTTTAGAAACTGTTGAAATTAATCTTCCTAATAATCAAATAAAAAATGGGTGTCTTTCGCCTCATTTTTTCGTAAAATTTAATTACAAAGTTCGTGCGACAAAAAGTTGGAAAAAAACATTACAATAATTGCCGGACCAATGTATGGTATGGATATGCAAATACGGACTGTCATACAGAAAACAGCCTTTATTACATACATTACATTATCTTGATGTTCATATAAACCCAATAGGCAGGCTATTTTAATCCTCAGCTATCCAAAAATGAATTTTATTGCACATTAGCTCTCATATTTGAAAAATCCACAGGGGCCAAAATGCGAAACTACACACCTAACTGTGGAGTGCTACCTTAAGATGAAATTTTCCCCCTCCTGTCTCAATTTTTAGTATATTTCCTGTGTTCTACTAGCTGTTACGATTAAAATGGTACCTTAGTTTTTAAAATTGGTCCAGTAACAAAGATTTTATGAAGGTTAGCAGTTGATGTTCAAACGCGACAAAAAGTGATTTAAAAATGAATGCTAGATCATAGTGAAAAACCTCAAGTCTGTCTCATTTTTGGGGTAAATTTCTAAAACTTTTCCCTTTTTTCTGTTTAAAATCTTAAAATTACCTTAAAAGAGGAAAAATTGTACAATTTTTAGGTATTTGAAAGCACTCATAGGTCAATTTTGCTGTAAATAGCATACCAAACCTAGGTTTAGAAGCTCTCAAGCAGGGTATAAATTTCTAAAAGTACTGGCATCATTAAATTTAATTAATACCAAATTATAATATAAAATCCTGCTAAAAATGTTTATTTGACTTATTCGCATTCAAAAATATAAAGCGATACATTCTGAGGATATCATATAAAGCGCAATCTTTGGTTACAAGGGCGAAGCTAATGGAGTACAAATTTAAGACCGCAACATGTCTAAGTGTCAAAATGTGTATCTTTGGTTGCTAAGGACAGTAAACAATAAAATAAACATGAATTGCAATCCTAGCAGATTTTTTACCTTCTGAACTAAAACAAAAACCTAAAAGACTAAAGATTTGTGGTCAAATTTATCTTTAAAAAGGCATTTCTGTGCTTTCTGGTGTGCCATAAGGTAGCACTCCACAGTTAGAAAATAAAATTAAAAATGAACCACAAAATATTTTATCATCTCCTATTCCTGGATTTCTAATACATTAACCTAACTGTTTGTGTTGTACGTGTGCATATGTATGTAATCAGTATCTTCCATAGATTTGATTTTCAAAAGTTAAAAGGGTGAAATATAATTCCTTCTATGTGTATCCATGGCAACATTCTGCATTTATTTACCACAAAATATTGCAAAAAGGGGGTTGAAAATGTCACATATCCCCCCAAAATTTGGATCAAACTAGAATTTCAATGCAAATGAGTGATACCTTTTCAGAAACTGTTGAAATTAATCTTCCTAATAATCAAATAAAAAATGGGTGTCTTTCGCCTCATTTTTTCGTAAAATTTAATTACAAAGTTCGTGCGACAAAAAGTTGGAAAAAAACATTACAATAATTGCCGGACCAATGTATGGTATGGATATGCAAATACGGACTGTCATACAGAAAACAGCCTTTATTACATACATTACATTATCTTGATGTTCATATAAACCCAATAGGCAGGCTATTTTAATCCTCAGCTATCCAAAAATGAATTTTATTGCACATTAGCTCTCATATTTGAAAAATCCACAGGGGCCAAAATGCGAAACTACACACCTAACTGTGGAGTGCTACCTTAAGATGAAATTTTCCCCCTCCTGTCTCAATTTTTAGTATATTTTCTGTGTTCTACTAGCTGTTACGATTAAAATGGTACCTTAGTTTTTAAAATTGGTCCAGTAATAAAGATTTTATGAAGGTTAGCAGTTGATGTTCAAACGCGACAAAAAGTGATTTAAAAATGAATGCTAGATCATAGTGAAAAACCTCAAGTCTGTCTCATTTTTGGGATAAATTTCTAAAACTTTTCCCTTTTTTCTGTTTAAAATCTTAAAATTACCTTAAAAGAGGAAAAATTGTACAATTTTTAGGTATTTGAAAGCACTCATAGGTCAATTTTGCTGTAAATAGCATACCAAACCTAGGTTTAGAAGCTCTCAAGCAGGGTATAAATTTCTAAAAGTACTGGCATCATTAAATTTAATTAATACCAAATTATAATATAAAATCCTGCTAAAAATGTTTATTTGACTTATTCGCATTCAAAATATAAAGCGATACATTCTGAGGATATCATATAAAGCGCAATCTTTGGTTACAAGGGCGAAGCTAATGGAGTACAAATTTAAGACCGCAACATGTCTAAGTGTCAAAATGTGTATCTTTGGTTGCTAAGGACAGTAAACAATAAAATAAACATGAATTGCAATCCTAGCAGATTTTTTACCTTCTGAACTAAAACAAAAACCTAAAAGACTAAAGATTTGTGGTCAAATTTATCTTTAAAAAGGCATTTCTGTGCTTTCTGGTGTGCCATAAGGTAGCACTCCACAGTTAGAAAATAAAATTAAAAATGAACCACAAAATATTTTATCATCTCCTATTCCTGGATTTCTAATACATTAACCTAACTGTTTGTGTTGTACGTGTGCATATGTATGTAATCAGTATCTTCCATAGATTTGATTTTCAAAAGTTAAAAGGGTGAAATATAATTCCTTCTATGTGTATCCATGGCAACATTCTGCATTTATTTACCACAAAATATTGCAAAAAGGGGGTTGAAAATGTCACATATCCCCCCCAAATTTGGATCAAACTAGAATTTCAATGCAAATGAGTGATACCTTTTCAGAAACTGTTGAAATTAATCTTCCTAATAATCAAATAAAAAATGGGTGTCTTTCGCCTCATTTTTTCGTAAAATTTAATTACAAAGTTCGTGCGACAAAAAGTTGGAAAAAAACATTACAATAATTGCCGGACCAATGTATGGTATGGATATGCAAATACGGACTGTCATACAGAAAACAGCCTTTATTACATACATTACATTATCTTGATGTTCATATAAACCCAATAGGCAGGCTATTTTAATCCTCAGCTATCCAAAAATGAATTTTATTGCACACTAGCTCTCATATTTGAAAAATCCACAGGGGCCAAAATGCGAAACTACACACCTAACTGTGGAGTGCTACCTAAGTGGACTTAATTTTAACGTTACGCCGGTCAGATGAAACAGAAAGCAGACAACATTTTTTTTGGAATACAGTATAATTTAGTGAATGGAGCAATTGAATAATTAAGTAAGTATTGGATTAATGTTTGCAATGTTAATAAAAAATATAATTAATGAGGTTAAAAAGGAGGTTTTCCTTAAATCAAACGCTGAAACCTACCTTAAACAATAAACCACATTTCGTCTGCTAACTACCGGTGAAATGGGAAAATTTCAAGCACAGAAAATATTGACCAGGCCGTTACGGCAGTTATTTTGAAATAAACAAACAATAGTGCATCATTCTAGGACAACCATATTAATGTTTTCTTTTGTCGTTTTGGTCAATTTATTTCACCAAAACTTTCTCGTGAAGTTTAATGTAAAAAATACTTGTCTTTCCCACTATCAAAATGCACGCTACGTATGTTAAATAAAATGAATACTATATATAAACTGAAATCAAATGTTCTTTACACCTAAAACTAAACTAAATTTTGTTTCCCTTTCTTTCACAGGTATGCCACTTTCAAATGCAGAGAGACAAAAGCGATGGAGGGAGCGCCAGAAAGAAAAAGATATTAACAAGTTCTTAGATACAGAAAGGAAAAGAAAAAGGGAATCATATATTCCTATTGCCAATTTAGGCAAGAAGGCCCAAAAGAAGAGACGAAAAGAAGTAAGAGATCGTGTGAAACAACATTATGAAAGAAAAAGGCTTGCAAAAATGTCCGTAATAAATATGCCAGATGAAGGCCCTAGCACATCAACGAGAAAATCAACAAGACTACAGAAGAGAGATGTTCTTTTAGTCAAATTTCCATCATGTGAAAGAAAAGGACACTACACGAGAAAACGTCATAAGAGATCTCTAAGAAATGAATGCCTACCGTAAGATACAAGAATTAGAATGTAAAAATGACAAATTGGTTCGCGGCAATAAACGTATACAGAAAAGAATTGAAAGACTAGCAAAACAAAAAATAAATCAATCTTCAGATGCCGATAATGAAACTAGTACTGCGCCTGAAACAGAGTCCTTGACAACACCACCAAACTCACCAAATATGACTCCACGATCAAAAACAGATGCTCTCCTAAAAAGACTAAAACTTAATCCAACAGGAAGAAAAATACTTCGAAAAAGACTTTTATTTGCCAACTGTATAACTAGAGATTTGAAAGAAGCTGTGGGTACTCTAAGTAAGGGCATAATGAAGAAACTACCATTTTTTACATCAAGAAAATATAGATTTATGTCTAAGCTAAATAGAAAAACTGGAATAGATAGAAAGAAAACGACAAAAAGAACTGAACCAACAAAGAAAGAGTCGGAAAAACTGAAACTGCAAGGGCAAATTACGAATTTCTTAGAACGAGAAGACAACAGTTCAATACTTGTTGGAAAGAGGAAAAATGAAGCTGTATATATTGACCAGATTGAGTACCAAAAGCTAATATTGTCTGACTATATGCACAATCTGCACGATAAATTTCGTTTAGAAAATCCAGAGGTGAAAGTTTCCCAAGCAAAGTTTTACCGTTCAAGACCAAACCATTTTCTTCTGGCCAATTTTGCATCGAGAAAAACATGTCTCTGTTCTAGACATCAAAACATGGCACTTAAATTAAAAGCTATGAGATCATTAGGATTGAATATTTCTAAGAGTCCAGACTCATTTATTAAAGACCAGGATACAAATGAGAAACTAAGAAACACACTAGAGACTAGGCTACCTGAAGAGGTTAAGTTCACTCAGTGGAAAAAAGTTTTAGATGGAAACAAACAAAGATGGAAAGAGATAGAAGAAACAGTAAAAAAGATGAATTCATGACTATAATTGAAAACCAAACTACGGATTTCCGAAGTCATGTTGAGAGAGTAAAAACTCAGTATTCAGAAATGAGAAAATTAAGAGAAAACTTGCCAGAAAATGAAATAGTATTATGGATGGATTTTGCGGAAAATTTTGTGTGTACATCGGTTGAGGCAGTTCAGTCCTCGTATTGGAATCAATCCATGGTGAGTCTACATACAATGGTAGTATACTTCCCAAAGGATCATGGACAACGTTTACAAAGCTTTGTAGCTGTCTCTGATGTTCTGTCTCATAATGCTACAGTCGTATATACAATCTTGACAAAAATCATGCCTTTGCTGAAGATAGAATGCCAGACTCTAAAGACAGTCCATTATCTGACGGACTCACCAACCAGTCAGTATCGTAACAAAACAATTTTCAAAATTTTGACGGATCATATGGAAGATTTTGGCGTTAATGGTCGGTGGAATTACCTTGAATCAGGACACGGCAAAGGCCCTTGCGATGGCTTAGGGGCTAGTATTAAACGAGGAGCCGATATGGCCATTAGACAAGGCAAATGCTTGATCCAAAATGCGGAGGATTTTTATGCTTGGTCGAAACAAACAGAAGAGAATTGAAGCAAGATAAAATATTTATATTACAATCAGACCGATGTAGATGCTTGCAAAGAGGTATTGCAAATCAGAGAAAAACCCATACCAATATCTGGAACATTTAAATTGCATGCTGTAGTTCCAACAAGTACATCCACTTTATATGGACAAGAGACATGTCATGCTATTGTGACGAATGCCTAACGGATGTTAAAACGAGTACACATGGATGGGAAGAACATTTCATACATAATAGGCAACAAGATAACAATAGAAATCCGCATGACAATTCAACAATCAATGAAAACGAAGTAGCATCTGTTTCTGGCGAACACCCGGAAGTACATGTAGATGAAACCGAACATATTTCAGACCCAGAACTAAAGTTGGAACAATCATGCTGGGTTTCTGCTGTGTATGACGGAAGTTGGTACATTGGACAAATAGTGACAATAGATGAAGAAGAAAATGACTTAGAAATAAACTTTCTAGAGAAGTCAGGAAAATATGGTAAAGCCTTCAAGTGGCCACAAACAAAAGACCAGATATGGATACAAAAAAATAAGATACTTACTGTATTGAAAGAACCACGAACCGTAGGAAAATCGAAACGAATCAGATTTCAATTTGATGTAAAGAAATTAGATGAGATTGAAAAAACATTCGATGAGTGAATCTATCATTGTTTATTGTGTTTTCACTGATATTCTTGACTGTTCATTTGCATATTAACTTCCGTAACACAATTCCGTAGGTCAATTATTCATCTTAATAAAGGCAAAGTTCATGTCAATTGCGATTGTTATACTTGTTTTTTTGGAAATATGATATGCATACTTTGAAGTTGTAATAAAATTGGGTTACATTCTTCACACATATGTATAGTATTGGCTGTCGTTTGTCTGGTACGCGTCTAAAACAAAAGGAGTGTTCTTCCAAGATTAATTTTGAACTTATACTTCAAATTGATGCATTTTTTTTTTATAAAAAGCATGAAAATTACATTTGAAAGAAGAAACGTATAATACAGGTCCGTCAGTTATCATATTTTTCTGTTCTTTCTTACTAATAACTTCCGTAACGAGATTTTTTACAGGTTTGTAAAATGAGTCAAAATATAAAAATGAAAGAATATTTGTAAGTATTTTTGTTGTTTTCTTATCGCATTGTGTGTTTATATGAAGGAAAAAATACTACATAGCATAAATTTGGGGAATATTTTTTTCGTTTTATTTTTTTGGAATTGGTTCAAATTCCATAGAATGATATAAAGCTTTATATACCTCTTTGTTACATCTAAACAACATCTTTCTCTACTGCATGTTTTAGATGCTATAAATATAGATTCTACCACTGCATCGAGTGTGATACGATATTTATCCACTCGAGACAGTTAAATTTTCAAATTTAAAACGTGAGGCTCGCCGAGCTTTTTAAATATTTAAAATTTAACTGTCGAGAGTGGATAAATATCGTATTACACGAGATTTGGTGGAGGAATCTGTTTCTCTAATGATTTTCAAACAATATGCAGGCAAACTTATTCCTTCTTTTTGAATGATCTGCAAAAAGATGTGTTCTTTCTATGTGACGTCATCAGGCATGGTCGCCTTTTTTCATGCCGTCACAATAGGAAATTCAGGGGAAAGCAAGAAAATTCGACGTCATAATCGGATTTTAACCAATGAAGAACTGAGATCAAACGAACCACACGTTGATTAAATTTTTTTTATACAATGGGTGCAGAAAGGGATAAATTGACGAAGAATTAGAGAAATGTATTTACATAACTACATGACAAAAATGCTTAATATTGGTGGAAACTTGCCATGTATCAAAAGTATATCAGTGTAAACCAAACATTTATTAACTTTGAAAATGCATAGCAGAAACAACAACATTTCAAGATTAACTCGTACACGAACAAGAATTGGGAATTGAGAGAGATTAAACAAGATAGTTGAATATGATTTCAAGAGGAGAGAGATAGAAATTATTTATTTGCTGGTCCAACCTGGACAACCGATCAAACTGATTGAGTTATCAGCCATAATGCTATGATACTGTTGTAGAATATAAGATTGACGCCATCGAATAAACGTTGTTTTATTTATCAATAAATACAAGTTAATTTCTTTTTAATTGATGAATAAACGAAAGCCATTGGGAATATCATCTCACGCTGTGATATCCTGGAAAGCTTACCACAACGAAGCTGGTACATTGGTAGCAAGAATTCATAATATATTTTGATAAGAACAAGCTCTAATAGAAAACTAATTAAGGCTTACTTGTAGCAGTTGTTGGAAGTTCGGCAAATTGAAGCACATATTCCTCGACTCATTGTAATGTCTGTCTAGTTGCAGATAACTATAGCATCAGACCTGTTTCTCGCCTACGTAATCAGTTTAAAATCACTACTGTCAACAATATGTAATCACTTTTACCATTTACCCAAATTAAAATTAAATTAAATTATTCATTACTTCGTATTGTGTGTTTTTATTTTCCAAGGTAACGCAGTTCCATTTCTGACAGAGGAAAACACACATGCTGTGCATTCAATTTCAGTAACAGTAAAGCACTTAAGTATGTTCTGTTTAATCTTTCATAAAGTTTTGTATTGAACTAAATGATGTTAGGCTATACACTGGAGGTTTTATTGAACAGAAACATGCCCAAGCAGAAAGATTTTGCTTTTTACATTATCAAACTTATTTAGATTTTATTCATTTTAATATTATTTTCTTCTTAACATTGTCAAAGAACGCCTCATTGACGTGACATGATAGTTGCATATTCCTTTTAGCCTAGATTAGATTTTTACACAAGCCTCGTGTAAAAGTACCATATATAAAAGTTAATCAACTTAAAGGCAAATTTGATGAATTAAGCACCATGATATGAAGGAAGTGTCAGTCTTTGCTAACAAAGGAACTTTGGTTAACCTGACCGCTATTCCACACAACCGTCGAATATATAAATTCTTTAATTATTTGAAATTAGAAAAAGCACATTGTATAATATTTTTGATTATACTGCATTTAGCACACTGCTCACGTCCTACAGAAAAAAAAATATCTCGTTTACAGTCAGAATATTTTAAATCAGAAAATACGAGTCTTTGCAAATAATAAGTATGCAAGTAGAGCTTGCTTTGGCTATAAAACATACATAAGATAACATAATAACAGCCATGTTAATTATACCGATTATTAAAGTGGTTGTCAGCATTTCTGAGAAGGTTTTTTTTTATCTGTTGATTGCCGAAACGCCTGAAACGACAGTTTACGCCATTTTGATAATGAACAGCATAAATTGCGTTATCAGAATAGTTGCTGCTTCAGCTAAAGAGCAAATTAAGTATTGAACTATGATTTATCTGAAGACATGGCCCTAGGACATGGGTTTAATGATTCATAAAAAGTATTGATTCATATCTATACCTTTACTTTAACAAATAAATCATAGTCCTTTCCATGTTTTAGGACAAAGTCGATGTCAAATATAAACTAAAACCTATGGATTTTTTTTTAATTACCCGTAAAAAACCCACTTAAGTTGTTGGAAATGCAACATCTTTAGTGATGAATATAAAACTAGTTATTAAAAGGACAATCATTATGAATCTATATATTTCTTGTCTACTGTTAAGTGGAAAGATGTTTGTTAAATATCCGCGATTTATGTTTCAACCTAACTATAACGAGGTCCTGCTAAATTATTTGGTACGAATATCAATCTTGTATTTTACTATAGTACGACAGGCTGAGCAGCATACTAACTCACAAGTTTAGGTTTTTGGTATACAGTTACATTTTGTCTATGTGTGTTCTCGCATTTTGACACGATGTCAATTAGAATATAATAAAATGATGCAATAAAGTTCATTTTTGTCAAATATTATGGAACCCTTTTAATATTACCTTTTTAAAATGTGGTTTAGGTTTTATATTCATATTTATTCCTGACATAAGTTTGTGTACTAAAATTGTGTTAACATGGTAATATGCAATATTTACCTTTTTTCAGATGAATTAACAAAAACTTCCAGAAAGGCACCAACCAAAGTGATTGAAGTTTCTAATAAGATATTAGACTAAAATTTAGATCCAAATCTATTTTCAGTTTTAAACAACATGAAATTTCATTTCATATCCTTGCTGTGCATAAATTAAAACTATAGACCGTTAGAGCATATTTTACTCAAAGCAGACCAGTCTTTAATCTTACTCCTAAATTCAACGAGCTTCTTTTAGCAGGGAACTAATATCAATAACAAATAATCCTTGTGATCCGGTCCCACATTTTCAAAAAAGCACAGAAATCTATGCGGCTCACTGTTAACAAATTTTCATGCCCCAAAAGCAATGTAGATTTTGAGAAAGATATGCATGCTATTTTTATGTTGCATTGTTTATACAATGAAAAAATAAAATCACAAAAAAAGTGGATTTTTTTAAATCACACACAGTTTAGCCTTGCATCTGCCAAACAATCTGAAAACGCACGAAAAAAAAATCATTCAAGATGATTCATTAATACGGCCAAACGAGGATTTAAGGAATGAACCAGTAGAGAATATGAAACTGACAAAGCTTTATGGTTTCTTTCAATTTGAAGAAAAGTAATTTAATAAATATATCAAAACATTTGGTAAAAACGTTAAAAGATATTGTATTTGTCGTGGTTAGTGGTAAAGTGAAACTTATGATTGCAAGATAAATGACGATTATTCGTTTCATCAGAATTATCTGATGTTTCTTATTTGATTTATGTAATATTGTTAGATTGCAATATGTTTCCATGGAATTATTCCGAATCTTATGCCCTAGACGGTATTAGGTTTCCTCAGGGTCAAATACGTAAATTAATTGGAATCCACCTATCCCAGACACCTATATATTGTTAATAAATCAAAAGGTCGGTTACATTAATCCATCTCTTTTAGGCATTGCCGAAATTTTTGCATGTGCAGTAGATTTAATGCATAACTGTATTTTTTGGAACATAAAGCCTAAAACTTGCGATAAGATGTGAATTTTAACTTAAGGTTAAATCATCTTTAGCTCTAATCAAAATTAAAAAGACATGATATTACAATTTTTCAGTCAAAATAACAGCGACACAGCAACATCGACGAGGAGTCATCACAGGCACTTGTCTCTGAAAAAAAAATTACTTATACACCTTAATACAACAGTGTTATATTCAGGTAAATATAGGTACCTTTTTCAGAAACAAGTGCTATAGGAGTCATTCATTATGTACATGTACACGACGAAAAAGGAAAATGTTAGAATAAGTAGCTAACCGGACAAGATGAAGCACAAATAAGTAGCTAACATGACAAGATGAAGCACAACTATTTAACAGATTGATCACTCCCTTTCATCACATTTCTTTATGGAAAGTACATCTTGAAAAAAATATGCATCGTCGGATATGGATATCATTTGTTGCATTTCTATTATTAATCCGTTCAGTTATATTGAAAAGGATAAGAGATCCTTTTCTGTATTGTAAATAAATTAATTTGGACAGTTGGGATGACCAAAACAGAAAGAAATACTTTAGAAAGTAAATCTTGAATGAAGATATCAGATGAATACTTAGGTTAATAAAGAACAAAACATTGATCTTCGTAACGTTTCTTAGTTTAATTGTTATATCAAAACTCTAAAAAAATAATATTCGTAGTGTTTGTATTGTACTTTGTTTTGTTGTTATATAAAACTCTAAAATAAATCGATCTTCGTAACTAACTAGTCTTCTGGACTAACCAGGAAGTAACAACAATAAAACTTTGCAATAATAAGTTATCGGTATTAATAAAAAAACATTCTTTATATGACAGCAACACAGGATTAGAGATGAAACCTGAATAAATGACAATCCATTTCTGTATGTTTGATTATGCAAATGAAAGGATTTTTTTTAATATGGGATACTCAAAAATTAAATAATGCAATATAAGTATCCGTTATCTGTAATTTTCTATACTCTTTTGGATCCATAATAAAAATTAAAAAACACTAAAAAAACACTAAGTTGTAAATGTAAGTTTGACAATGCATCAAGTACTGGAACAAACCTTGTAATATATGCACCGATTTCACTGCATATTAATTGATTTTTCAATTTCTAGTTCATACTAATAAATAATGGTGCTAAAAGTAAAGTTGCAACTCCCTCAGGTAAGTTAAATCAAACGTTTTTTAGCTATTAGTTTTGGTTTTTTATGGTCTCAAACGGTTTATAGTTTTGACTTTACAAACGTTTAGTCACGGGCATTCCTGGTAAAGGTCATTGCAAGGTCACAAGCAAACCTGATTAAGGTTATTGCAAGGTGACGAGCGTTCCTGATGAAGGTAATTACCAAGTCGCGAGCGAAGCTGATGAAAGTTATTGTAAGGTCACGAGCATGCATGATGAAAGTTGTTGCAAGGTCACGAGCGTACCTGATCAAGGTTATAGCAAGGTCACGAGCATACCTGATGAAGGCTATTTCAAAGTCACGAGCGTTCCTGATAAAGGTTATTTAAAGTTTACGGGCGTATCTGATGAAGGTTATTGCAAGGTCGCTCATGACGGTTATTGCAAGGCCACGAGAGTAGCTTATGAAGGTTATTGTAAGGTTACGAGCGTACCTGATGAAAGTTATCGCAAGGTCACGAGCATACCTGATGAAGGTTATTTAAGGTCACGAGCGCACATGATGAAGGTTATTACAAATGAGCGTAGCTTATGAAGGTTATTGCAAGGTCAAGAGCGTACCTGTTGACAGTAATTGCAAGGCCGCGAGCGAACTTGGTGAAGGTTATTCATAAGCACGGGCTGTGCGCACAGAAACCATACTGTTTGTTTGTTTGATAAAGATCTACTTTTGTTATTCATTTATTACATTAATAAGTGTAATTGAGAGAAAAAATTCCGCAGTATGTATGGATTTTGAAGTTCCTTCGTCAAAATTGGTCTATTTATTATAATTAAAGAATATTATCTATGGATATACAAGTGAAAATAAAGTATTCGTAAGACTTATCCTCCTGGTTTTCCTTCTAAATCGTTTGCTTATTTTGAATTCCAATAATGCATTATATTTGTTGGTAATAATATTTTTGTTTTCTTCTATAATTAATATGATGCATTATTTATATATTCGTAGGCAGACTGTATCTGGAATTTAATGATTCTTACCAAAAAGGCAGAAATTATTGTTGATATGTATCCCTTTCAGAATATAGATTATCAGGTTATATCAAGTGTCTGAACGACCTAGGATAATTAATATTTCATAATATAATATCTTACAGTTTAACTCATCCGTCTTAGATTTCATTCACTAATCAATAACCGATCCTGTAATTTACGTTTTACATCACTGTTTCTTTTGAAGTGTGATTTGAAATCTAAAGATGAATGTGCATGCTAAGAAGACCTTTTGTTAACTTATGACATTCCAACATGCACAGCGGTAGGTCATATCTAGAAAAGAGGAAGACTGCTAGGAAAGCTTCTTTCATTGCAAAGATATTACTGGTGTCAAAACGAATCGTTGAGGGAAAAGAAAAGATTTGTTTTATATGCGCTATAATGTCTTGCGTTGTATTTTTACTTAACTGTTTAATTTTGATTTTAACTGGAAAAAGTTCCTCTCGATCATTCGAAGTCCTTACTTAATACATATTGATTTAAATTTACTGATGATCTGTTGCTAATACTGGTTAAATTTCAAAGACAGTAAATTGTTGCTTAGTCTTTGGTTTTCTATGTTGTGTCATCTGTACTATTATTTGTCTGTTTGTCTTTTTATTTTTGGCCATGGCGTTGTCAGTTTGTTTTCGATCTATGAGTTTGACTGTCCCTCTGGTATCTTTCGTCCCTCTTTTGTAATGTTTCAAAAGATATTATGTGTTATAATACACGTTGTAAAAGACTTTCAATTTTATCATATCAAAATAAATTATGTCATTTAGGAGTCCGAAAATCGATTGTCTTTCTAGAAATGAAATGAAAACTTCCTTATTTCTTTGAAGTAAAGTAGAATGTAGTTTTATAACTAGTTCGAAATTGAAGATCATGGTACGAGGTGATTCAAACATTTATTTTGATTGAGTTCAGGATTTTAGAGATACTTAAAGTTAACAATATCGTTTGTCTGCCATTTAGCTACACAATTTATATTAGAAGATGACAAAACAAAAAATGTTATTCTCATCTATAAATTTAACGAGAAAAAAAGGAGAATGTCTACATGGCGCCAGGGTCTGCTGTTATATAATATTGTTCATAAACTTTGGAGAACACTCAATAAAACTACGTCGTAATATAGTAATAACAAAACTTAATGTTTTATCAAATTTAATGACCACTCCTTATATATTTTAGGATAATTTCCAATTAGATTGCCATCTACAATAAACGTTTGATTTAATGTGGATTGTCTATAAATCTAAAAAGCACTAGTCCATATTCAAGTGCAATAAAATTAGTCTACGGTCACTAATGACGTCAATACACGGCTAAATTATTCCTTGAAAGCATATGTAGAACTAAAGGAACAAACGCATCACTTACTTGTAATTTGTCCTAATTGAGGGGAAAAAACTTTCTCATAATTCTATCATGTCTTAATTTGCTTTCGTCTTTACAAGTATCAATTCTGTTCAACTGAGATTGCTTAATTCTAAAACCTAATTTTATTAAATTAAGAAACATATAAATATTTACCGTCGGAATCGCCCACGTTTACATATAGTTATAATACTCAGCATACCAGCCGTTTGTCAAGCAAATCGATTTTGAAGTTATAACCTGTGTATAATGAAACGAAAGCACAACAGAAAAAAAAAACAACATGTACAACAGTCACGTGACAACAGGTCGAAGTCGGATAAAACAATATGAAGTCAGTCAATAGAAAAAGATTTGAATATGAAAAAATGAACATTCTAGTATAAGATAAGCAAGGTTAATGTATTATACTAGTGAAGAAAAAAAAGAAACACCAGCACACATACACAGGGAAAAAAGGAAAATTACAATTAATGTTTGGCGAAAAGTTTATGAAATACTGCTTTTTCACATTTGGTGAGATATAGAATAGCATGAAACCTTATTTTCCATGACACCATGAAAAATGGAACGGCATGTAAATGATTGTAATTTTTTATGTAATTACAAACAAATAAGTTAAATTTCCTCCATTTGTCTCAACACCATATCATTTATCTTGTCAAGCTATATCGATTATCGTCGCAAATTTCAAAAATAGCAATGGTTACTATGAAATGATAGTTATGTAGATTTTCAATCCAACATCTTTATTCTAGGATTTAAATCGTTTCTTTTTAAAATTATAATATTCAAGAAGATTCAAGTATCTCAGATCATTCTCAGTATGTAGATGTTGTTTGCAAATGGTTTCAGACATAGATAATTTCAAAATTTTAGAATATTATCTTTAAAAAGACGACACAAACACATACATAAAAAGAAGACAACAAATATTATACACAAATGAAAGCTTTAAAAGTTTTTATATGAAATCTACTTTTCGTATTGTTTCGCTCCGTTATTGTAGTCTTCGGCATTAAGCATCGAACGAAGATGACTATTGACAAATTGATGAATATATAAAACATTGTTATTGGGGAAAACTGTATAGGATTACAGTTAGAATACAATGAATATTTGGCAAAGAGTCTTACTTCAATGGGATCAAATGAGCAGCGAATGGAAGCATGCCATGTTGTTGATTGATCCTTCATTAGTTAGTTATGAAGTTTGACCCTATGAACTAATATTCTGTTACTGGACATTGATATTTTAGTTGTAATAGATCTTACCATAGATGTATAAGCCCATACATCTATGATCATACAGTCTAGACTAAACGTATTTATGACCAGGATGATATTCACCCGACTACTAATGGTAGTTAATAGCTTCCTCTCGATATACTACAGGGAAACAGTTGATGCTACTAGTTGAAACGTTTACACAAACATCATTAAATGTGAGAAAAGGATTGCAACCATTTATTGTAAATTGAATTATGTAAACCTGTTTTCCCCAAGGGTTTAAATTCTGTTGTGAGAAGTATATTACTGCATTAATCAACTTGGTCTTGCCTACTGTGTCACATGGCTAAGTTCGACCAAGGGGTATACATCTAATATAGAGTTTTGTTACAATAAATTTTACTGTTTCGGAGAGGGTATTAGAACAATACTTGAATAATTGGGCATACAAAATATAGCAAACATTACCCATCGTTTCCTGTCCGCTAAATTGCAATAGTAATGCAGCTTTTATATTTCTATTACACTAAATATCTATAATATGAATTAGGCAAAAAAAAATAAAAAAATCGAAAATATAACCAACTTTAAAAACCAGGCTAAATGGTATGAACTATACCTCGGTGGATAATCTTGTGTGTGCTCATATGAATCTTCACGATAGTTACCATCTTTAATAAATAGTATGTTATTTTTCTGTACAGTAATTGATTCACACATTTGTGTATGTACATAATACGGTTGATGACAACGGGATAATGGATTTAATTCCAAGTTTAGATCGAAATACAACCATTTGAAATTTAAAAACCCTCATAATAAAAACAAAATAAAACAGATAATTGCCTCTGCGTACTGCTTTTGTAACACAAGTTGTTGGCAATTCGTTTGACAAAATTCTATCGTTTAATGAAAGAATGAATATGACAAAAGCAATATGTGATATTTATGTAACATTTGATTTGTTTTCAGATACGATAAAACGTCAATGAGTTAAGTACTTTAAGCATAACGTAAAAAAGAAACAGACGGATATTTTTCGTGATGTGTTATTTACGGAAACCATTAAATACCAATTCGTTGTACTTTTGAGGAAGTCCTTATGTTCCAATGGACGAAGACATTATTGAATTTTGTATAATCAGTTTCTATATTTTTCTTAGAATTCTGCAACCTCTGTTGTTTTCACGTAGATAGTGTTGTGTAAACGTCTCTGGATTTATTACCCAATTTCTTATTCATATACTGAGTCATTTCTTATTCATATACTGAGTCATTTCTATGTTTATTCTGTATGCGTCCTCCTTTCTTCATCATTCTTAAACCTTGATCCAGAATATAGAAGAGTTGAAGCTAAACGCATGGTTAATCCACCGTTCAATCAGCAAAATCAATATTCACTTGAACAGGATCCGTCCATCTAACTGCTGTCATCAAACAGACAGAATAGTTTTGTTCGTTGACAACATAGCCAGTGTAAAGAATTCAGGGCGTTTGAAATAAAAAATCCAAATTGTATGGACTCTGTCCACGATAATTTGATATATCAAGCATTTTTTTTTTTATATCAGATGAGCAAGATACCAGATATTGTTATGACTAGAGTCAAAATATACAGACTGTCCAGGTACTATAAAGATACAGTTGTAAAATTAGACACTATTGCAGCAATCGTTGTAGGACTATTAACGATTGATAGTTTGGAATATCTGACACAGATGACTACGGATATCTGGTTATTTTTATGGGTTCGAGTTGTAGTCTTTGCAGTGTTTTTTATACTGTTGTTTGTCTTTTCGTGGTTTATCAATGTTTACCATTGTGTGGTCGGTGTATCCCTAACTTGTCCTTTTGGTATCTCCCGCTTCTATTTCAATGATAGAACCAAAGAGAAATTTGATACTGTCGTTGGTCCATATGTTATATTTCCTATTTTGTGAATTGGAAACAAAAGAAGTTATAGATATATTTTGAAATTTACAATTTACAAAGTAGGAAATATAACATATATATTCCATATTTGAATATAAAAATAAGTTGATTAGATTAAGAAGGCGTATTTTAAGGAATGCCCTACACAAAAATACTAGATATCAGATAAATTCAGAAAGCAATCTTTGCATACCTTTTAATAATTGGCTCAACAAAAGGTGATAATGTTGCTTCACTTAAAGTCGACACGCAGAAATAGGAAAAAATGAAGATCAAAGATCAAAGTAAGCACAAAAGATTAACATAATATGTATGTAGTCCTAGGATAATCATTTGCATGTAATTTTACTAGTACTATGATACATTATTGCTTTCTACAAATATTTTTTCTGACCAATTAGTATGACATCATTTACCTATTTGTTCATGTATTCATTAACACCATAAATCATCAAACAGCTGTTTCGGAATAAAGAAATTTATAAATTGACGCGGTGTCATACAGTTTATATCACCAAACGAAGGATTGTCTACATATCTATCCAAATAAAACGGAAATTGAACACAGAAACATATTAATGTCTATGATATGAATATGAACCCAGCTTTAGACTAAACCGGCACGCTGATCGGGTTATTTCTGGCAAGCTCATATGTCAATCTACCCGGACATATATTATGACCTTGAGAGAATGACCCGTCTTCGCTCTTACTCCTTAATTTCGTGCTTTTGGCGGAGAAGCAGTAAATACAAATTTTCAAATCTTCGGTTTGTCACGACCGGAAATCGAACCCACAAACCTCTGCGCTCGAGGTGAGTACGCTACTACAAGACCACAAAGGCGTCAAGGTTATTAGAAAACCTGGCTTGAAAAAAATCTTAGAATATAGTACCTTTTCATTCAAGTAATTTGATCTTTTTTGTGTAACTTTTGAACAATGAAAGATATTTTGAAAATTTAATTTCAGACGAACGCTTCAAAATATGTAAATAATTATCAAATGCTGTTTCATAAATAATTCGCAAATATATGCAGATTTCTTACATGTCAGAAAGTAAATGTATGTATACCGTTGAAATACATATTGCAACAAATGGCAATGATTAAGTTCTCTTTTTATGTAATTTTAAGTATGTATTTCAAAGACCTGTTCAGCAAGGATACAGTTTTAAGGTTTGAATTGAACAAATTGGAATGATGAACAAAAGCTTGACATTATGATAGGAATCAACAGACATGAGTTAGTTGTTTTAGCTGTAAATTGGGTAATACAAACTCATAATTAAGTTCTCATGTGAACATATCTTGATCTGAATGATACCATTCACTTTACCCTAATATTAAATCCTGTGATGAATTCAAGTCGAAAGTTTATACTGACTTACAAAAAACTAAAGTGATTAACCATCTGTGAAAGAATGACTATATATTCAATAAGTTCATGCACTTTGGCATTAAAACAACGTTCAATGCAGAAATGATATTTCAAGACGGCTTCACCTTCAAAAATATAGCCATAAATAATCAGTGCAAATAAAACCTTTAATTGTCTCTAGTGCTGGGACTACAATTTGCAACTAAACAATTTACAGAATTGTGTTGATTCTGCATCCAATATAATTTAAACAGTTGTCATCTCTAACATTGAATACAAAATCAATGGATTCCACACTGTATTGTATTGAAAAATAGAATAAAAACGATTCTATTGATTTATGTTAAGGCTAGAAGGGCCATAGGACCAACATAACTCAGATGAGGATTTGATAGCACTCATTTCCCACCTGGTTTAGAATTAATTTCAGTAAAATAATGATACAATGCACATTCCTGTACCAAGGAGCTATTTCTTTTTATTACCAGATTTATTTTAATGTTCCCAAGCGTCACATAACTCTATATAAGACTATAGAAAATCGCCAATGGAAGTGTTCAAGGAAGATACATTTTTACACATAATTACAGGTTATTGGGAAAACTTAAAGATAAACTCGTCAAGGGAACACCTTAGTATTACAGGATGTTATGAAAACGTAAAGATCAATTTGTCAAGGGAACACCTAAGCATTGTTTGTACACATGAAAACATAACATTATGCCGTTGTTAAACAAATGAATTGCTAAAACGATGTATATTTAAAATGCAGATGCAATTAAATCTTACGGTTAAATACTGTTTTCGTCAGTCTTTTCATTGATGGCATGATAGATTTACAACTACATCATAAAATTTATTTGCATTGCAAAATTAAACTAACTGACAACATAGGTTATGATCGTTAACAATGAACAAGCAAAAATTATAAAACTTAGCCAACTCCGTGACTTCCTAAAACAGGAATGTGCATCTTAACCAAAATAACCAAAGTTCCCTATTGTTAATTTTCCTTTTTTGAATGGTGATGTTCCTTTGGCACCATCTTACGGTGTTTATATTTCACAACTCGTTCACTATGCCCGTGTCTGTTGTGACGTTTTTGATTTTAACGAACGTAATCTATGTATTACTGGTAAATTATTAAGCCAGGGATTTCGTTAACACAAATTACTTAAAACCTTTACTAAATTCTTCCACAAATATCAAGATTTGGTTTTTAAGTTTGGTTGTACCTGTAGAAATCTTATTTCAAACGGGATTGCACATCCTCATTTTTACGGCAATATTGTTTTCCGTGCCCGGAAATTTAGAAAAGATCCTGATAAACTTATCGATCCTTTAAATAAACTTATTCTAAAAGGTTACCAATTCAACACTGTAATTAGATCATTAAATATTGTTTTTATTGGTACTAATATTGAATTTGTTATCAGTAAATTAAAAGCAAACTAAATATTATTGTTATATACATATACACATTCATGGATCTACAATCTGTCGATACCTGTATCTTGGCATTGCACAAAGTCATGTTTTTCTCTGACTGTTTATGACGTCTTTACGCTAAATCCATTGGATGTTGGATGTGTACGGATTGATAATTTAGTCTTAGATGCATGATTTTTTTTATTAGTTGTTAGTGGCTTTGAAGTAGCTGTCAGTAACTGCGAGTACTCTCAGATCTGTACTTAGTGTCCTTTTTGTTGTTGTTTGGATGTACAAGTACCCGGCCACGTCCACTTGTATTTGTATTATTTGTATTTTTATCCATCTGATGAGTAAAGCCTATTTCAACTGATTTTTATAGTTCGTTCTTATGTTGTACTGTTACACCACTGTCCCAGGTTAGGGGGAGGGTTGGGATCCGCTAACATGTTTAACCCCGCCACATTCTGTATGTATGTGCCTGTCCCAAGCCAGGAGCCTGTAATTCAGTGGTTGTCGTTTGTTTATGTGTTACATATTTGTTTTTCGTTCATTTTTTGTACATAAATTAGGCCGTTAGTTTTCTCGTTTGAATTGTTTTACATTGTCATTTCGGGGCCTTTTATAGCTGACTGTGCGGTATGGGCTTTGCTCATTGTTGAAGGCCGTACGGTGACCTATAGTTGTTAATTTCTGTTATTTGCTCTCTTGTGGAGAGTTGTCTCATTGGCAATCATACCACATCTCCTTTTTATCTCACCTGGCCCGAAGGGCCAAGTGAGCTTTTCTCATCACTTTGCGACCGTCGTCCGTCGTCGTCGTCGTCGTCGTCGTCGTCGTCGTCCGGCGTCGTCTGTTTACTTTTACAAAAATCTTCTCCTCTGAAACTACTGGGTCAAATTTAATCAAACTTGGTCACAATCATCATTGGGGTATCTAGTTTAAAAAATGTGTCCGGTGATCCGGTCAACCAACCAAGATGGCCGCCATGGCTAAAAATAGAACATAGGGGTAAAATGTAGATTTTGGCTTATATCTCTGAAACCAAAGCATTTAGAGCAAATCTGAAATGGGGTAAAATTGTTTATCAGGTCAAGATCTATCTGCCCTGAAATTTTCAGATGAATCTGACAACCCGTTGTTGGGTTGCTGCCCCTGAATTGGTAATTTTAAGGAAATTTTGCCGTTTTTGGTTATTATCTTGAATATTATTATAGATAGAGATAAACTGTAAACAGCAATAATGTTCAGCAGAGTAAGATCTACAATTAAGTCAACTTGACCAAAATGGTCAGTTGACCCCTTAAGGAGTTATTGCCCTTTATAGTCAATTTTTAACCATTTTTCGTAAATTTTTGTAATCTTTTACAAAAATCTTCTCCTCTGAAGCTACTATGACAAATTTAACCAAACTTTTACACAATCATCATTAGGGTATATAGTTTAAAAAATGTGTCCGATGACCCCGCCCGCGAACCAAGATGGCCGACATGGCTAAAAATAGAACATAGGGGTAAAATGTAGATTTTGGCTTATATCTCTGAAACCAAAGCATTTATAGTAAATCTGACATGAATAAAACTGATTATCAGGTCAAGATCTATCTGCCCTGAAATTTTCAGACCAATCAGGCAACACGTTGTTGGGTTGCTGCCCCTGAATTGGTAATTTTAAGAAAATTTTGCAGCTTTTGGTTATTATCTTGAATATTATTATAGATAGAGATAAACTGTAAACAGCAATAATGTACAGCAAAGTAAGATCTACAAATAAGTCAACATGACCAAAATTGTCAATTGACCCCTTAAGGAGTTATTGCCCTTTATAGTCAATTTTTTACAATTTTTTCATAAATTTTGTAAATTTTTGTAAATTTTTACAAAATATTTTCCACTGTAACTACTGGGCCAAGTTCATTATAGATAGAGATAATTGTAAGCAGCAAGAATGTTCAGTAAAGTAAGATCTATAAACATATCACCATCACCAAAACACAATTTTGTCATGAATCCATCTTTGTCCTTTGTTTAATATGCACATATACCAAGGTGAGCGACACAGGCTCTTTAGAGCCTCTAGTTTATATTATATCGATTGATTCTCTTGATATCAAAACTTTTTCCCTCAAAATTCCTGTTATTTCAAATAATTGTAGCCAGGTCGATCAACTATGAGCTAACGAGATTCGACTCTTATACGGGATATCCCTCGCCAAGAATAAGTATACTATACATATAGTAGGTTTTTTTAAATAAAATTATTCCTGATCGATCTGGAATGATAAGGTAATATGCAATTCATTACTATTCGGAGAACCTGAGTTCACATCCGGGTTTTGGCGGAGCTTGCGATTTTTAATTTTCAGTTTTCTGTGAAGCCTCTGTGGATGTGTTATTTTTTTCGCCTATCTTTTTTCTTTTGGCAATGGCGTTTTCTATATTATTTCGACGTAATGTGTTTAAATGCCCCTTGGTATATTCTTACTTTTTACACGGTTTGTAAAATAATCGTATGATAACATTTTCTATAGTACTAACTGTTTACCGTTACTTGAATAGAATATTGCTGAATCGTGTAGTGGTTTCAACAACATCAGATTAGAGAAAATTAATCGAGTAAAACCATCGTTGATTTATAGAAAAATAGGAAATCTTCTGATTATTTCAAGTTAATATCTATTTTTTCATCTCTTTATGAAAACGCTTTTTAACTTTCGGTGTTTGTCATGTTCATTTGTGAGTAAGCATAACATTCATGTACGGTTGATTTATTTCTCACGATACAACTCTATTGTCTAAACACAACAACCTTTATTGTCGCCTCGATTGCTGGAGGTCGTGGGTTCAAACCGAAGATGGAAAAGCATATGTATGCCGCTTCTGTGCTAAGCACGGCATTTAGGAATAACACTGGTCAGACTAGAGTCAGAAAAATGTGTCCGGGTATGTTGACATATCTTCCTGTGGACTGCATGTTATCTTGTGGACTACATGTTAAATTCCGGCTTAATGTGTCTATCTAGTACAAAGCAGACATATATTTGATGCCACATTTTAAAACACGTTGTCGTCTTAATATGCTCGTAGTATTTGCCACTGGACGTTAAACATCAATTCAGGATCATTATCAATAGTAGTCGACAGTATTTATTGGAGTTGGATGCATTGTACATATGTCTATCTGGTTAACCAAGTAACAACTTAAATAAACATGTACAATTACAATACAGATTATCAAGTTATATTAAACAGTACTAAGCAAGATGAGAAATTATTTATTTGTATAGCAACATATTTCCTAAAAAAAAATGTAACGAAAAGTGCCTAAAAGTTCCAACTATTTCAGCAATTAAGGTCTGCTAAAATGGTTTAATACATTTTTGACAGTATAAAACATCAGTTTTGAAAGTATAGGTATGTTTGGGTATTCTACGGATAAATATTTATTAAATATAATTACATATATTCATCTGCTTCAGTTGTTAACTTGTAGTATAAATTGAATACTTGAGATTGCTATCTTTTAAGTAAAACAAAAAAAAAAGATATTTTCCAAGTGGAAGTCTATGGTAAACAGATCGTAACATGACATTTTTTTTATATCAGATGTATTACCCTAGTTTGATATAACCTCTCGAGCATTCACTGAAAATTTAAATTAGTCACTATGACTATTCAGTTAGTCAAATATTAGCCGAAAGGTAGTCAACAGCATATATGACTACTTATCTAGTCATCGTGACTACCTGCGCGGTCAATTTGACTATGTAAGTGGTCACAGCACCACGTGGTGTAGAGTATCGGTTTTCACGCGCACTCTTTCGCGTTCCCTTTGTTCCCTAGATCGTGTAGATGTAAACAAACCAGGAGGCACGAAACTGTTATTTTGTCAATTAAACCAATTGTTTAACGTAAGTATCATGTATATATGTTTTAATTCTAACTTACAAAAATTAAATTTAAGAAAGAGAAGTGTAATGAATGTAATATCGGCACATGTTGACGTAATGACAATAAAAAAGGGGGAGAAATGTATACGGGATATCAATTTTGATACACATTCAACGTATTGTCGATTGAAAAGAGTATTTACCGATATCTTTTTTTCTTATGACCAAAAACTGTTAAAAATAAACACTGCAATCGATATTCACAACAATAAATTAAAAAAAATCCTCAGGGTGGCTGTCAAGATCCTGGTGCTTACATTACAATGCTGTGATATAGGATGGGTGGCTGTCAAGATCCTGGTGCTTACATTACAATGTTGTGTTATAAGATGGGTGGCTGTCAAGATCCTGGTGCTTACATCACACTGTTGTGGTATAAGATGGGTGGCTGTCAAGATCCCGGTGCTTACATTACAATGTTGTGGTATAAGATGGGTGGCTGTCAAGTTCCTGGTGCTTACATTACAAAATAATTGTAAAAGATGAGTGACTACATCACTAGATCAAAGATTTTGAAATTTGTTTTTTTTTTCTTTTAACTTTTAACATGATTGATATACTTGTTTATTGTTATATTTTAGCTTCTAAAATGATATAATTATATTTTTCAGCAAATGAAGACATTGCTATTTGTATGAGCACAGCTGAGAGATTTTTGACCAGAGAGAATATTACACAGACACATGCAGAGTTGATACCGACAAAATATCTTAAATAAACACTTCAAATTCTGACATACTGAAAATGTATAAAATATATATTTAAGTTGGGATATCATAATGTATGTAACAATGAGTTTATAATAAATACATTTTCTTTATTTGATTTTTAGACTTTTAATATATGTCACTGAGTAATGGTAACACGTGGAAACTGAAGATATAGGAAGGTTTTGAACATTGAGCACTTTGTGGTCCTATACTGTTGTCATTGTTAGTATTGCTGCTGTGGTATTTTTTTGATATTATATTCCAGATGCATTTTTCAATCCTACGGAAGAGAAACAACATAAAGTAGAATAACAGAAGAAATGAAACACAAAAGTACAGAACGGATAGAAACACACACAAAGTAAAATGGTAGAACAAAAAACACAACACAAATTAAAATAACAGTCTAACAGTCGTGACTATTCACAGTAATCATGTTGACTAACCAACATGGTCACTTTCGACCATTTCAATTAGTCATATGGACTGAATTCAATTGTCAAACTGACAAATGTGCATAGTCAATTGAACAATCCAATTCGTCATAACGAGTATAACATATAGTCATTTTGACTTCCTAACATAGTCATAATTACCACCCTACTCAGTCAAATGTGACTAACCATCTAGTCAAACGACTAAGAGCATAGTCAAAATGATTAAAGTGCATTGTCATCTAGAGGACAGTCAAAATGACCAATTAAATTGGTCAAATTGACTAATTTAGGTTTTCAGTGTTCGGATCATGGACTTATATCACGACCTAGGGCTGACGATACATCTGATATGAAAACTCTCATGCATTAATCTGATAATATTGCACTGTTGCAAATATGGCTTCAAATTATCGACGTCATCAGTGATAAAAAATATATTTTCAATAGGTTTTTTTTTAACTTTGCAATACAAAAATAGTTATTGCATGAGTATTGTGAATATAATAGCCTTATGATACTTCAAATTTAACAATAAAGTTGAATATGTTTTGTAACCCGGATTTGTTTTCTCTCAATCGATTTATGACTTTTGAACACCGGTATACTACTGTTGCCTTTATTTATATACTTGAATGGCTAAGTTTTACTCTTAAAAAAGAGTACATAGACTATCTTATAAAAGAAAATCTTTTATTATAAGTCCTCAAAATATGTGCTGCTATTGAATTATTGTCTTCCAGTACTGAAGTGACCTTAACCATGAAAATTCAGCAACCGCACAGCGCAATGGCGAGAGAAAAACCGAGATGGAATTAAAGGTAAACAAACGTAGAATATAGTATTAACCGATTGCGAAAGAAAATTTTAATACACCAAATCATTTTAATTTTAATTAACCAATGGTACCACATGGAAAACATTATAAAAAACAAATATATTCATTCTTTTATTACATTTATTTTTCACGTGCTCCGTAATTCTGTGTTGATTGTTTGTCAATGGGTAACAATCGCTTAATTTCGACACTAAAATCCGAAAGTAAATTAGCAGGTAAAGTGTTCGTTCAACACCCACAGAACGAAATATTGTTTGTCGAAAATACGTTATGGATTCGTAATAAATGTAAACAAAACTTACACACAGGACTTAGTTTAATATATATGCATGCATATGTTCAATGATTTTCTTAATATAATAATTACCAAAAACTCGTTTCATATGACTTTTACCCTCGTAGAATATAAACTGCACTCGCAAGCTCGTACAAAAAAAGATATCTATCTTGGACAATATTCACCGATATGCATGCAATAGCTCTATATTACACGGTTATTCTGAAATCTATAAATGGTCAATTAATGTAACTTAATTGATATACGACATTATCTCTACATAAAAGTTCACAACAATATTTGTCTTCTTCTTCTTCAAGGTTGAAATAATTGTCTTATTTCAGTTACTTCAAGGTGAATAGTATTGGTCTAATTTGTATTTTGGTTGATGGCTTCATCAATATTGTTTAAGAATTCAATAGAGACTGCAGTCTGAACTTTCTCGAATCATGTAGGTTCTCATGGAAGAAATAACTATAGATCTGGGTAATGATAAATGATTGCTTGTTATTTTTTTAACCGATAGCAAACAAAACATATGCTGAAAAGGTGTTGTCAGACAAAGGAGAAAGCAAACACATTACAGATTTTGTCAGTATGAACTTCAAATAAAACTTGTCCTGTACCGCTTTTTCGCGAGGGTAAGCACGACCTGCTTCGCATGTGACATCCGTCGTAATGCCAATAAATTTTTTAAATCATAAAGTGTCAAATCGGTAAAAAAAAAAAACCAAGCATATATAAGAAAAGTGTCTAGCTCAATGGGGTAGATGCAATTTTGATTATTTTTGAATATTTGCATTTAAAGAAACTACATTCTCTTTATAGCGCATGGTAGAACCGGGCCAACATCTTTTCATTTATTATTACTGAAATTATTTGGTTCTTACTGTTAAACGAATTCTGAATCATACAACTAAATAACACTAAGTCGATAACAGACAGATAATACCATGGAAAAAAGAAAAGAAATATATACTGTATGAATATGAATGGAAATATCTAAAAATAGGGCATTTTAAAGGTATTTGCTTATTTTTCTTACATACGTATTTTGAAAACTTTAACCAAATATGTAAAACAAATTTCAAATATATTATTTTTGATGTATGGTAGACTTTATTCTTGAAAACCTCTGGATGATATTATTCACATGATTTATAATACTTTTTATTTTTTAATTCCAAGGCCAAAAAAAATCTAGCATATACGTATCTTCTCCCTTGTCCCAAACTTAGAATAACAAAAGTGTTTTAATCAGTAACAATAAGTTATTCTACAAAGTAGGGAAAATTTATTTGGAAGTTAGTATATAATTTTTTTAAATTATACAAAATATGATTGAATTTGAATGTTAACACACTTAAGTAAAACACATGTGTTATTACGATCATGTGATTTAAAGGGTATTCCATGTTCCTGAAGCCTTGTTTCTTTTTTTTTAAGTATATGGACGCTATAGGTCTATTTTTAAATTATATAATTATATATATATTGACGGCCAATATTGAAAATCTTGAGAGAAAGAATATTGAAGTTCATTTTCATAATACACTATTTACATATGTAATATATAGATTAAGGACTTTTACTCAGTCAATACGTTATATATGGACCTGAAGGTTGGCGCCTATTAAAACGTTTAAACCCGCTGCATTTGTTTGCACCTGTCCTAAGTCAGGAACCTGATATTCAGTGGTTTTCGTTTGTTGATGTGGTTCATAAGTGTTTCTCGTTTCTCCTTTTTTATATAGGTTAGACCTTTGGTTTTCCTGTTTGAATGGTTTATCACTAGTCATTTGTGGGGCCCTTTATAGCTTGCTGTTCGGTGTGAGCCAAGGCTCCGTGTTGAAGGCCGTACTTTGACCTATAATGGTTTACTTTTACAAATTGTGAATTGGATGGAGAGTTGTCTCATTGGCACTCATACCACATCTTCTTATATCTGTTACATTATGTTGACTATCGGACTTTGTCCTCGGTCAATATAATCTGAACAGGTCCATATATAACCTATCGGACTTCGTCCTCGGTCAGTATAATCTGAACAGGTCCCTATATAACGTATCGACCTCGTCAAAGTCCATAATTGATAAATATATCTTTTGCATCGTTCATTATATCGTGAACACTTAAATGTCTTAAATCTTTAAACAGAAAAATGTATATTTGGATTCGGAATGCTACGATAGACAATAATTTGATTTGTTTAAACAGCACAAAAATCTTTACAGCAGATGATGTAATTTCATTACCTATCCTATATTTATCTATGACTAGTAAAACTTCATTCCAGTAAAGACTATCATAAGCTATGTTCTATCATATTTTAGGTCAATATCTAGTCCAGATCTTTGAGAAACATGCCGCAGATGTTCAAAGAAGATAATATTTTCACGTTAGGATGGATAGATATTAAATTATAAAGATAGGCTGGTTCAATGGAAATATATGTTTTATTATCATAGCTCTTTATAATGCTAAAAATAAACTTCTCATTGTTCCTTTTAAAAATAGTTGTTTTCAACATCTCTCTCATCTTTAAAAACAGAATTATATATGGTTAAGAGACCAAAAGATTCAATTTGGTATATATACGATTTCGATTTTAAATAAGAAAAAAGGAAGATCTAAAGGTAAACCGCGTCGATCAAACTAACTAAATTATTAAAGAATACAAGATTCAAAAATGGATATTATGCTAAGTCACAAAGCAAAATAACAGAGCTTTCTTGAGAGAAATTATAAGATTTGTTGGTAAATTTTAAGCTAAATCGTTCATTCTGTTAGTGTATTCATTTCTCATTTTCATATATATTGATTTAAAATTTACTTGAAATTTGATTTGCATTATTGTATGAATGTCATTTAAGAACGATAGATCGGATTTCTGATCGGAATAGAAAGATTGCACGACGAAGTAGATTAAAATGAAATAAAGCAAGGACATGTGACTTCTAGATAACAATGCTAAGGTTTCATGTATGCAACTTTAGGACCAAAATGAAATTATAACATGTAGGACGGTTATTTCTGTACAAGGTTCTTCAGATTCGTATTGTTGCACAACACAATCTCAAATGTTAGGCAATCCTTATTGGAAAATTACAGAATACGTAATTCGATTAGAGCTTGTTTTTGTTCAAATTCTTTGATTTTATCTATTTTCGTCTATTTATATCGACGTTCCGCGCGTTTCGTATATTTTTATATTTTCATTTGAATTTTTTTAAAGCAGATTTAACTATCATGCGTTGGAAAAGAGAAGATATTGTGAATTAATTTGTAACACAACTTCCTACCTACACATACTCGAGAAAAAGGAAAGCAAGGTACTGCACTGTAATAGTTCTACTTGTTTCTTAATTTTACCAAACCATTTCAGATTTGTTTATTATTCTTACATCAAACACTAGCATATTTGGCAATTTTTGTTTACATCATATAGCTATAAAAATGCAAAAAAGTATCTAGGATAAATTTATCATTATAATTAGTATTCATAAAATTTTATAGTTATTTATATTGATCTGTGTGCTTTTTCAGTTCATCGTATCTTTAAAAATATTTCTACTGTTTTTTCCCGAGGATATAAGTTAATCTTTAGTATTGATAGTTCCTGTTTGGCGCTACTAAGAAAGATAGAAGATTGTTCTACTCTGGATCTTTTTTTCCAAATTTTTGGTAAGGTTTAATCTAGCATATTTGTGTCTGCTTTTACATTATATAATATTCCATATTTGAGCTATATTTTTTTGTTTTATCTATATTGTAAACGTTTAATGTGCTAATGATGGGTCCTCTATTGGAAATAAAAATGTATCTATCTATCTAAAATAGTTATGTCCCAGGAATAGTTCTTAACTGGTTTATGTTAATATTTTAAGTTTATCGATGATTATCTTTTTTAACATGTTGTTGTTGTTGTTTACCTGTACGCAGCTGAGCTAAAATTGCCTTCAAATTAACACTCGAGTAAATATTCATGCTTCTGCAATGGCACGAACACTATACCTGATGGTGTTACATACAAACAAACATAAAAATATCTATTTAGGAGGTCTTACATACTACTAACGTAGCAAGATATTCTTCCACTGCATCACGTGAGAACATTCTATAAAATCAAGCTTGTACTATGCCGATGAGAATGCGTTTTCATATTTTATTTTAAATCCGTATAAATGAGTTTTCATAAAAATCGAATTGAATCGAATTGCATTGACTAAACATACATTGATGGATCGAAAAAAATTACAAATATTTTGCCAAGTATTGAAATAAGCTGGGAAAAGGATAACAATATTTAATGTCCAAGAAATAATTAAAGGCCATGTTTTTTTCATGAATTTATAGTTTAAGGATGTATTCTTCTGACGTTTCAGTCTCGTTGAAATCTCGTTCTGGAATTATTTCCAAAACATGTGATACAAGTGGAAAATATCAATGAATTTAAAAAATGTTATAATCAAACTTAACTCTGTGAAAAAATTGTGTAGTTACTATGAGTAGTTTTTGAGTAATAATTTTTTCAAATTTTATTACCAATCAAGTCAGTCTTTTTAGCCAAAATTTTGAGAAAATGGGTGAGGATTACAAGAAATGATTTTACCAGAAACATGTACATCCCATATCACTTTTTTTCTTTTCAAATTTCTTAGATATGTATTTGTTCAATCATTTATAACAAAGAAGTTGAAATAATATGGATGTTGTTCTTAAAACAGAGAAAAATTATAAATTTACAAAATTGACAGCATGGTAAATTTGACACGAAAAAGCATCAAAATATGATAAAACTTTCTTATATTAACACCTACCTATAGTTTTTTTAAGGTAAATTTATTCAGATTGGTCCACTTCATCTTTATTGAAAGTATGAAAAAAAGTTTAATTGTGGAACTGTGTTTTTTTCACGATAATAGCCCAAAAATGGATAAAAATTGATGAAAAATGGGAAACTCATCAAAATTGGGTACTTTCAAAGGGCCGTAGCAAAAATAAAAGTGCACCACCATATGATTTTTTCTTCACCAATTATACTTTTACAGTCATATAAACACAAAAATCAGGTTAAGAAAAAAAGTTTAATTCTAGAAATGTTTGGCTCCTCAGAGGTGTACATCCTTAAGAAGACTGAATATTAACATCCATTGCGTCAATCAATCAGAAAACAGAAAAAGCTATTACAAGGAGAAGCTCGTTTCAATAGGAAATTGGAGCTAAAAGTAAGATCAGTTTCCATTTTGAGAACAATCTTGACATGTATTGATATAACAATGTCACAAACAGAAATTGTAATGGACCTAATCAATATGTCTCACACATTACAATTGTAGAAGATGTTTATCAGCTCATTTTGTTATAACTGTTATGTTATTGCTGGTATATTAGTCAACTAGCTATGTTATTCTAGGTCTGATAATTAAAAAAGTTTCAAGTTCATGATCACAACAAAATCTCGTCTGACATTTAATATTTTTTGGACATTAGGACAATCTATAGGTTTTCCACTTTTTTCTTCTTTGACATAAATAACTGCCGCTATATTTTCAGATCTAAAAGTATCAATTTACTTCAATGTGTAAATCAGGACAAGGAAATAAGAATAACCGTTGTGGGCAGTTGTCTTTTACAATAAACCTATTTAAAGTGAAAACCTCTACATAGCTGACATGTTCCATGAAGTATGTAATCTTGCTTCGTGTAGGTTTGTACCACTACGAAAATCATAACTGCCATAGAATAACTGCAATCAGTGTTCGTATCGAGGCATGTTTATTCTGGATAATGTCATAACTTTATACAGTACCGGTAACAAATGTCACAGAGTTGGCACATGATCGTTATGAGTTAAGCATCTGGAATTAAATGTGTTTAAGAAATTTTCAATTTTTACGTTCTATTTTAGGCAACTATTCAAGAGGGAGCTTGACCGTGATCTGTTTTCCTTTATTCGGATATGAATTGTTAATATATTATTCTTGTACAGTTATATCAAACCAAATGTACAAAATTTTGAGTGATTTTATATATACCGTAAAGCTTTTTTAAAAAAAAGTGAAAAGAAAAAACCTTCAAACGGGAAAAAAAGTAAATACAAAAGAGATTTTTTTTTCATAGTTTCATTTAATGTGGCTAGTTTCTAGTATAATTCAGGAGTAGCATGACTTCGTCATGTTCTCTCTACACTGATTGGTTATTCATACATATGACAAGCTCTATGCCGTCCTCTGTCGAATCAAATTGTGAAGATGCCCAAAATGCATGACATAAACGCCAATCAAAAAATTCGAACTTGATCTGTAACTTATCGTGATAAAACTATCTATCAGTTATCAAATCAATATCTCCAAGCATGACGAAAAAAAGTGAGGAAAAATGATTATTTGAGTGGATTTTCTAAGTCCAAGGACCATAACTCTGCACGAAATCATCAGACCGGAACAAAATTCGAACTTGATCTGTAACTTGTCATGATAAAACAATACACTAAATATCAAATCAATATCTTCAAGCACGAAGAAAAAAAGTGTGAAAAACTGATTTTCCGGACTGACGGATGGACAGACAGACAGACAGAGACTTCGTCGGTAGGGGACTAACAAAAAAGAGAAAAAGGACACACACCGGAAATATCTCAGATTCGCCTTCCCATGTTATCAAGTGAACACGGTTTCAGAAAATGTTCTGATTAGCATCAGTGAATACTTCAGTACAATGAGTATCAGTGCCGAAAATGTTTGGTAAAATACTTAAAACAAGAAATGATTGTAACAGGATGCTGTTACGAAGTCTCCCAAACGAAGCTCCCATAATTCGTAATTCCCAGGGTCGCCTGACATTGGACAAAGTCTAGTGAAAATTGGTTTGGTCCAGGAAAGTTATATGCATTAGTGATGCCTGGGGACTAACCCTGTATATCATTCAAATCATCTTGGCATGACAAACCAGAATATATATGGTTTAGGGGTGGGGATCTCCACCATTTACAAGATACTAGAACATTGGGGGTGGGGGAACCCCTGGGGATTGACGCTAAACGTCATTCAAATGTTCGAGACATGACGAACAGGAATATATATGGTTTAGGGGTGGGGATCACGACCATTTACAAGATATTAGAACTTTCTCAAATGACAGGGGGTCGGGATGACCCCTGGGGACTAACCCTGTATATCATTCAAACCATCTTGGTATGACAAACCAGAATATATATGGTTTAGGGGTGGGGATCTTGACCATTAACAAGATATTAGAACTTTCTTAAATAGCAGGGGGTGGGGGTGACCCCTAGGGACTAACCCTGTATATCATTCAAACCATCTTCATATGACAAACCAGAATATACATGGTTTAGGGGTGGGGATCTTGACCACTTACAAGATATTAGAACTTTCTTTAATGGCAGGGGGTGGGGGTGACCCCTGGGGACTAACCCTGTATTTTATTTGATGTGCTTTATCATGACAAACCAGAATATATATGGTTTAGGGGTGGGGATCTCGACCATTTACAAGATATTAGAACTTTCTTAAATAGCAGGGGGTGGGGGTGACCCCTAGGGACTAACCCTGTATATCATTCAAACCATCTTTGCATGACAAACCAGAATATATATGGTTTAGGGGTGGGGATCTTGACCACTTACAAGATATTAGAACTTTCTTAAATGGCATGGGGTGGGGGTGACCCCTGGGGACTAACCCTGTATTTCATTTCATGTGCTTTATCATGACAAACCAGAATATATATGGTTTAGGGGTGGGGATCTTGACCATTTACAAGATATTAGAACTTTCTCAAATGACAGGGGGTCGGGATGACCCCTGGGGACTAACCCTGTATATCATTCAAACCATCTTAGCATGACAAACCAGAATATATATGGTTTAGGGGTAGGGATCTCGATCATTTACAAGATATTAGAACTTTCTCAAATGGCAGGGGGTCAGGATGATCCCTAGGGACTAACCCTGTATATCAATCAAACCATCTTAGCATGACAAACCACAATATATATGGTTTAGGGGTGGGGATCTTGACCACTTACAAGATATTAGAACTTTCTTAAATGGCATGGGGTGGGGGTGACCCCTAGGGACTAACCCTGTATTTCATTTCATGTGCTTTATCATGGCAAACCAGAATATATATGGTTTAGGGGTGGGGATCTCGACCATTTACAAGATATTAGAACTTTCTTAAATAGCAGGGGGTGGGGGTGACCCCTAGGGACTAACCCTGTATATCATTCAAACCATCTTTGCATGACAAACCAGAATATATATGGTTTAGGGGTGGGGATCTTGACCACTTACAAGATATTAGAACTTTCTTAAATGGCATGGGGTGGGGGTGACCCCTGGGGACTAACCCTGTATTTCATTTCATGTGCTTTATCATGACAAACCAGAATATATATGGTTTAGGGGTGGGGATCTCGATCATTTACAAGATATTAGAACTTTCTCAAATGGCAGGGGGTCGGGATGACCCCTGGGGACTAACCCTGTATATCATTCAAACCATCTTAGCATGACAAACCAGAATATATATGGTTTAGGGGTGGGGATCTTGACCACTTACAAGGTATTAGAACTTTCTTAAATGGCAGGGGGTGGGGGTGACCCCTGGGGACTAACCCTGTATTTCATTTAATGGGTTTTATCATTTAGAACATTTTCAATTAAAAAGATTGTGTCTATCACAAACGGTTTTCAAGTTATAATCATTTGAAAATTTTAAAAAATAAAATCCCATAGGGTTCTATAGTAAAACCCTCTTTTCTTTTTGCCCCTCAAAGTACCCCTTTATAAACCCCATTGCACAAACAAAACCCTGATTGCACCACTAGACATGTTAGTCTAACATATTGTCAAACCCTAAGTTAATCTGACAAGTGGTTTTGGAGAACGGGTGCGGACAAGTTCAAATTTAAAAGCGGCGGAAAAGGAAGAGGAAGAGGAAGAGGAAGAAGAATAATAATAATAATAAGAACTGAGCAAAAACAATAAGTCTTCCCAAACTTCGTTTGGGAGACTTAATAATCCATATTTTAAAAATGGTATGAGAAAACAGATGTGTGTAACGAAAAGTACAGTTAAATTTCTTAGGCAAATATATCGAAACAAAAATGTAATGAATAATGATCCTGTTCATTTCAAAGAGGATTACTGTATAAAGAAAGCCTGTGAAGAACGTGTATTACAGAATAATGGGATGAATTTTAGTTTTTTTATTGATGGAATGCCCAGAGAAAACCACCGACTTTCGGTCATCTATTGAATAATCCTGACGAGTAGGCCTTAAACCAACATTTTGAATAAAGTGATTTAGAATTATTACATCAATTTCAATGTTTACTTTACGTGTTATTTGAATTAGTTTCATTATATACGTTTTAAGCCAATCTTTAGGAAACCAAAAATACATAAACCGTTTGGAATCAACAAACCTAAAGGACATAGAACGTTTGGGATCGTCAAACTCAAAAGAAAAGGCTTTCATGGGATCGTCAAGTTCAAAAGAACATAAAACGTTTGGCCATCGGATCGTCAAATCGAAAAGAACATAAAACGTTTGGGATCATCAAACCCAAAGGAACATAAAACGTTTGGGATCATCAAACCCAAAGGTACATAAAACGTTCGGGATCATCAAACCCAAAAGAACATAAAACGTTTGGGATCATCAAACCCAAAAAAATAAAACGTTTGGGATCATCAAACCCAAAAAAATAAAACGTTTGGGATCATCAACCAAAAGTCAACGTTTTGGGTCATCAAACCCAAAAGGATCTTAACAAAGCAGGAAAAATAAACGTTAACTTTGGTCAAATGATCTTTAACTTCAGTTAAGTATAAGTTCAAAAGTTGAATATGACAATGAAAATGGATAAAGAAAAACTACAAAATAAAGTACTTTGTACTTTCTAGGGACCTAGGATTGCCAGTTTTCCTACCGAAGGTCGGTAGTTTTCTCCGGGCACTCCGGCTTCCTACACCAATAAAAACTGACCGCCACGAAATAGCTCAATAGTGCTTAAGTTGGCTTTAAACACCAATCAATCAATCAATAAAATCCAACAGCTATCACTTTGTCATTATCAAAGATACTAAGACAAATGAAGTGCCATTTAAAAGGAGAGATAGTCAGAACGCGTTTCCAAAAATGACCATATTAGATGGAAAGTATTAAAAGATACACTATTCTTATTTTATAATTAGATTGTCAGCCTAAGAGATATTAAAAGTTTGTTTATTTCATCAAAAAAGAGCTATGTCTCCGATATTTTTTCATAAAAGGTAGTTTAAAAATATATTTATTTTTAATACTTTCAATTTTATAAGGTCATTGGAACGAAAAGAGATCCAGTCTGACAATTATCCGTTTAAGGACACACTATCATAAATCTGAGACACGGTTTTGGAGCTTATATCCTTTGCTTTATCATTCATGCAAAATAAAACTACAGCAATACTTAAAAATTAAACAAACTAATTTCGACAATAAGAAATTAGAAAAAATATTAAAATTTTCTCCGAATATGGTACATTATTATTTTCGTATTTGTAATATGAGTAACAGTGAGTGTAAAGCAGCAGCTCATTGATTCTTCTTTCTGTTAGCACCCCATCTTTATTTAAATCTGTGCAGATGGCAAATATACAGAATTGAAACAATAAACAGTCGAATTTTCAATAAAAAAATAAAAAATCTGCTGTGCTACCTAAAATAAAGTTTGTAGATACCAAATAGGTACTCGGTAGCTTTTTTCAAAAGACAGGAAAACAAATTCAAGAGAAATAACAACAATCCACAAAAACATTACGAAAAAAAAGCAAAATACACAAAGATCATCTCAAGGAAAACATAGAAGTAAATATAATAAAATGATTTAGTCACTGTATTGTCTAGGTATAATGCATTAACTGAACGATTCTATCCATTATGTACCTATCATTGTTGATGGGCTTTTGCCTAAAAAACAGTATGATAATTTGTATACGTTTTACATCAATAAATGTTTATGTCATCAAATTTTCCGTCCGTAAAACGCACATGTATATATGTAAAATATATGTTTTTCATGCATGGAACGTTTCATTTAATACTTATGGATACAAGCAAGCGTGGTATATTCATATCCGCAAAAACGGATGTTTGGAACGAACATCCGTAAAACGGACATTGCTGTTTTTCCTGTGTAGTATACTATTGAAAATCGTCAAACGAGATTCAGATATCATAAATTGGTAGAAAATGTTACTACATTTGACCACCAATTTAGAGATTTATTGTGGAAGTACGATTTCAACTGCAGGTATTTAATAAAAAGTAGCTTTTTCCATTTAACGGTACTATTTATATAAATCTAACAAGTTTAGGGATTAGCACAATGAATGTATTGAAAATGGTTAATATGCAACTAGGGATAAACGTCAATTAGTTACTAGTATTTAATCTTTTGAAGAAATACTTAAATAATTATTTAGTTTTTCTGCATTGTGGAATTTAGTACAGCTTATTCTTGGCACTGCACGAGATCGTGTTTTCCTGTACTATGACGTTGTTTTATAAAATCTTGTATTAAGTACAACAACCGATTATTGGACTCCATGAGTCAAACAAGGTCAGTCACCAAGTCAGGAATATGATAGTTGTTGTCAGCTCGTTTCATTTGTTGATAACGTTTAATTTTGTCAGTTTTTATGAACTTGCAAACATGTTGAACCCGCCACATTCTGTATGTGTCTGTCCCAAGTCAGGAGCCTGTAATTCAGTGGTTGTCGTTTGTTGTTGTATATCATATCTGTTTTTCGTTAATTTTTTGGGGGTTTTGTACATAAATCAGGCCGTTAGTTTTCTCGTTTGAATTGTTTTACATTTGTCATTTTGGGGACTTTAATAGCTGACTATGCCGTATGGGTTTTGCTCATTGTTGAAGGCCGTACGGTGACCTATAGCGTTTAAAACTTCTATGCCATTTGGTCGCTGGTGGAGAGTTGTCTCATTGGCAATTATACCACATCTTCTTATTTTTATACATCCAACGAAATTAAAGTAACGACGACATAAACAGTCGGATTGAGTCATGACCTAGTGCAATACAGAAATATAAGTATAGACAGGATGTACAATAATAAGTTTTTGACTGTTTAACAATACATATTTAAGTTTTTATTAATTCAAAACACATGCAATGTTAGAAGTGATAAAGATCTAACAACAGTGTAAAATTGACAGCCTTTTAGAATAAGATTATTCATAGGACTAGTAATTAAGTTTATATGTATCGTATCTTAATTTGTGTGCTCTATAAACAACATAACCTTAACCATTAGGAGGTTATATCCCGTTTGATGTAAGATTTCTATCGATTTTTGTACCTATGAAAGAATTTGTAAAGGTTTTAAGTAAATAGCGGTAACGAATTTTTGTATAGAGTTTCATGTGAGAAACTGAAATATTCCAGTATGATCTAATGTTTTTTAACAGTTCAAAGACAAAAGACTAAGTTTCATCCGATATGGTAGTAATTTGATAGAGCTTTGTCCAGAACATGCTAGAATGTGTAAATTATTCAAGTAAGTCGTAAAGTGTAGGTTTTGATTCCTGCTCATTATATTAGGACTTGAACATACACCATAGAACTTCTTGATCCTGTTCTCACACTTACTTATATTATTAATATCATCGATTGACAAGTAATAAAAATTTCAGGAATGATTATGTATATCAGAAACCAATATGTTTAGATGTTTATAAACTACACAAATCCACTTATAAGAATCCATCATTTAACAACAGGTATTGCTCGTGAAGAATAAATTAAAACGGAAAGTGAGGTCTATACGATCTCTCTCTCTCTTCGTTTTTTTTTCTTTTCAGTAAACTCAAATTCAGAGACGACGGAAATATAATATTATCAATTTTTGTCACATACATACTTTTCTATTCCAATTGATTTTTGTGTAATATAAATGTACAAGTATTTTATTGATGTTATTTATCATTTCAAAATGGCCTTTTATTTCATATTTGACATTTACGTAATGTCCAATCGTGAAAATATAAAAAAGAAGATGTGGTATGATTGCCAATGAGACAACTGTCCACATGCCTGTTTGGTACGTATTTTTTAAAGAAGAGATGTTTTATTCTGTCTCCTTGGTTTAAAATTGAATCCAATTAAATAAGTTGAAATTAAGACTATACACGAATGACAAGATATCTATATGATTTTTAATTTCTATAATGTACACAATGAACGAAGTTTTTTCAAATGTAAATATGTTTAGATTGTAGCTATCTTCTGTTATAACCTACAAGTTTTTATATTGTCTTCAAGGTTATCAAAAATTAACAAACACAAAAAGATTTATCTTGTGTCTTGTTAATAAACATCACACATCTAAAGTTTTATAGTGTAACGGTTCGTGCTCTGCTCATGGTATCCTAGAAAGTATGTCAAATTTTGTCGTGTGTTCATGGCTAGCTTGAAAATGTAGCAAATCTATAGTTGCATCATGTGCTCATAATAACAGAAAGCATACATAATGTTGAGTTTCATCATATGTTCATGGTCATCTAGAAATATTATTAATCTATATTAAACGTAATCTTTAAACAAAGACGTACCTGTAATTTTCGTTTGCAGCCAAAGAGCGCCTCCTGTGTTCCGATATTACTTTTAAATTCTCCAGTAACATGGTATGAGCCTTATCTGCGTGTTTCATTCTGAAAACTAACAGTTCTCCTAAATACGGTCACCAGGTATGTTTGATATACAAATCCTACGCATAATTACTACATGGAATAGCTTTCCAATTAACACTGACAATTTAAGTCCTGTTTTTCAACAAGAATGTTCTCCAAATATACAATTTAAAACAATCCTTGTTGCGTCGCTGACTGCAAATAGATTTCATAATCAGTGCAGAATGTACTGTCAATGATGTATATCGTCAAATCAGACATTCGTTTCATTAATAACTTCAAATGACTGGAATCTATTTTCAATATCAGAACATAAACTATACTGCTTGTACATATAGTAATTAATTTCTTTTAACAGCTGTGGGATAATAATACATGTGTTGACATATTATGGAAATATAATAACATTACCTATAATCACAAAAAGTATATATTTTAGATTTTCACAATATATGCGTTAAATGCCCGTGATAATTGTTTTTTTGCATACAAACTGTTATGAAACAGAGTCTAATGCGTTTGAAAGAAAAAAGGTCGATTCACAAATTCTTCGTTTTTGGTATTTACTAATAAACAATTGTTTATATATATGACGATCACGGCATTTACAAATCTTATCTGTCTACAGAATTTAACACCCTTTTTCACACCAATATATTCCTTTTCGAAGAATAAATATATAATCCAATTGCTTTCAAGTACGATTGACAGACAGTTTTAAGAATTAAAGCCATTTTATATATCAAAAGTATTCTCCATATCTAAAGACATAAAGCAACATTTAAACTAGTTGTGACTAGCTTCAATATACCTGTTGAATTCCGTATTCTTAACTGTCGCTCAAGTTACACAGAGATCCACCTGGCATTCATCGATCCATCTGTTTAACCAACGATTTCATATTCTTCAAAATCGTCATTCTAATATCTGAATGCAACAGTTCGCGCTCAGCAGTTGTTAAATCTAAATGCACTGTTGAAATAAAATTTCATGTTTTCTGCATATAAAATTACCAATTAAGGAAGGTCGATTAAAGATATTGTGTTTACGGCACAACGTTTTGTGTTGACATTATTGAAATAAAAGATTAAAGGTAAAATTGAGCAAGCGGTTGATCTTAGTTGCTATCTGCAATTTTTCAATACACACAGATTACAGCGAAGAGAAATGACTTTTAAAGACGTCGAGTGAACTACATTAGTGTCTGTGCTTAAGTGCGACTTTTAGAATGTTCCTTTTTTATTGACGTTTTATGAAAACTTTCAGTTCCAACTTTTTTCAATAAACATTCTTCTTTATGGTTAGAATTTTGTGTTATACACTTAAATGAACCAGAGATTACGGCGGGGATATATACCATGAATGTCTTTTTCTTCTATCCAAAACAGCATGTATAGATTAACGGGGAGTCGAGTAGACTGATCTTTCAATTCAGTAATTTTAGCAAATCAATGTAAATTTCGATCAATCTAATTTATAAATTGAAAAAAACAGTACACAACAAAGTAACGTTGATTTTTGTCAGATTTCAACAGATAAGATCATGGAATAACCATTGGTGATATAGTCATTGTATTTGAGTGGAAATCGATACAAATTTATATTAATATCTTTGTAAAACAAGGGATAATTTGATGAAAATGTCAACTTGGTATTACAAGGCAGACGACAACAGGTGTCGTCTCATCACATTGGTTTGTACTTCCGATCTGAAATGAAAACAAAGTAGTTTAAGTTGAGAGACTAGAATATTTATTGTAACTTGGAATTGACTTATCTTATATTGCATTTGTCAACGTAAAGCCTTCTGTTAGCCTTATAATACTTAAATCAATGAAATCATTCAACAGAAAAGGCGACCAATTATTGACATAAAAGCCAACACAAAAGCCTAGCGGACACTATCCCAATATTGCAGAATACACTTAATTAGCGCAGCCTTCTGACAAACCCTTAGATTACAGTTTTGATGAGCAATTAGATCTAGATTAAAAGAGATACTGATATATTCTAATTAGTGTGTTTTATTGATTTCTACTTACCATGTAACTACTGACGAGGAGGATGATGTGTTTAAGATATTCTAAAAGGATCAAATTGTTTTTTTTACATAATTATATAATAATGCAAAAAAAAAAAACATCACATAGTAAAATTTTCCAATATACAATTCATTAATTGAATACGAACTTTTTACTACGTATGAGCGAATCGAAGCTTGAAGGGGTAAATGCTCATAGACAAATAAAGAAACAAACATTCAAATATAAGAGTCATCAAGATATTCTCGGCTGTCATACCAAGGCAGGGCTCGTGATCAATATATGAAAGCGGCAGAGGATGTTCCTCACTTTATTTTTTTATATTAAAATATCAACTATTGATATTCAGCCGGGTTTATAAGTTTTACCTTATCATGAAAAGGAAAAAACTTGTAAATTTCAACAGTTGTTGTCTCCACTGTGTAAACTTAAATCCAACAGAAGGTCGTTCCTCCTGGTTAAAAACTTGTTTAGTTTGTATTTGATTCCCATTAAATCATATCGTATGTAGTATGTTCCCTAAAACATTTTGGATAATTTGTTAATATTAAGAATTGACATCTGGGTCACTTAAACGTTTTCACTTAGTAAACTGACAGGACACGCCTTTTAATTCTCAATTTCACATCTTTCATGTGGCGCCTACCATAAACATTTTAGTTCGCATTACTTGTTCATTATTATCATGTACCTTTCTATGAGGCGCCGTTTTACTATTTATTCCTTATTTTCTGATATCAAAAAATATTTCTTGATATCAAAAAATTGAATTCCTGATATCAAAAAATGATTTTTTGATATCAAAAAATATTTCTTGATATCAGGAATTCAATTTTTTGATATCAAAAATTGCCTTTTTTGATATCAAGAATTCGATTTCTTGATATCAGAAAATAATCTTTATTTCTTGATATCAGAAATTCGATTTTTTGATATCAAAAAATCATTTTTTGATATCAAGAAATCCATTTTCTGATATCAAAAAATAGATTTTCTGATATCAAATATTACTAACGATATTTTGTTATCAAGAAATACATTTTCTGATATCAAAAAATGATTTTTTGATATCAAAAATTCGAATTCCTGATATCAAAAAATATCAACGATTGCTCCCTGTGTGTCAATCAAAGCATCAACGTTCACCAATGAGCCCTTACATTAAGTCTGGTGTTTCGGTCGTGTAATATATTATACGAAAGCATATATCAGAGTTCGACTTCATCAGTCTTAATATAAGAACTTTTGTGTTTTTTTGTGTTTCACATATTTATTATTTTAAGGTTTATAGTCAACAATTGTAAGTTCTCGCTTCTTTTATAAGCAATTATTGGTTTCCTCTGAAACAGATTTGTGCAGTCAGGTTTTTGCAAATATCAAGCCCCAGTGTTTTGTTCATCTTGTTTTTAAATTTTTTTCCCGTTGTTTATGTTGAGGATTTAGTAAGTAAGTTAGTTCTGTTAAGTTTAAAAATAAGGAGATGTGGTATGATAGCCAATGATACAACTAGCCACCAAAGTTCAAATGAAGTTGATGTAAGCAATTATAAGCAACCGTACGGTCTTCAACAATGAGAAAACCCCATACCATATAGTCGCCTATAAAAGGCTCCAATATGAAAAAGAAATAAACAACTCAATTTAGAAAGCTAAATGCCTATATGATTTATAACAAAACAATTTACGTAAAACAAATATGGCAGACATCATTCGTAAATATAAATCAACATGCAGACTTCTTTACAAAGCACAAAAATGTCGGCATTCACCTCAAAATCTAACCAAACCTTTAAACAGACTTATTCGGAAAGGATATACCGGTAGTTACGGTACTGTTGTCAATTAGTCATTAATGATTGCATATTTTGGTATTAATATTGATTCACTCATAGGGTCTTTGTATCGGAAATAAACACATTTATTCTAAAACCAGTTGTGGACATGATACGGTTTATGTTCTTCTTATATATTCTATGGTGGTATGATACTAAACTCATAACGGGAGGGATTGTACTGGATTTTATTATGATGATGAAGACATAATCTTTCAATCAGTTTAATTGAGGTCTGGAGCTGGCATGTCAGTAACTGCTAGTAGTCCTTTGTTCATTTATGTATCATTGTCATTTTGCTTAGTTTATTTTGTTACCTGTTCTGACATCGGACTCGGACTTCTTTTAAACTGAGTTTTACTGTGCGTATTGCTATGTTTTTCTTTATTCTACATTGGCTAGAGGTATAGGGGGAGGGTTGAGATCTCACAAAACATGTCTAACCCCGCCGCATTTTTTCGCCTGTCCCAAGTCAGGAGCCTCTGGCCTTTGTTAGTCTTGTATGTTTTTTAATTTTAGTTCATTGATATGTTTTGGAGTTTAGTGTGACGTCCATTTTCACTGAACTAGTACACAATTTTGTTCAGGATCCAGCTGAGGACCACCTCCGGGTGCGGGATTTTCTCGCTGCGTTGAAGACCCATTGGTGGCCTTCGGCTGTTGTCTGCTCTTTGATCGGGTTGTTTTATCTTTGACATCCCCCCCCCCCCCCCCATTTCCATTCTCAATTCTATGAACCAAGACAATGCACGAAACTGCAGGCTCCGGACTTCGAACAGACACATAAAGAATGTGGCGGGATTAAACATGTTTGAGCGCTCAACTCTCCCCTTAACCTGGGACACTGGTGTTACATTACAACATAGTGTAAGAACAAACGTGGCAGGGTAAAAATACAAACAGACACAAATTACAGATGTCTATTTCGTCTTTTTACGAGACTGCTAGTATTTCTTATGAACCGCGTCTTCCATAAACCTTTTAAATACATATGAGCTTTTTCTGTGAAGCAATGAAACGTTTCAGTAGGTTGGATGTACGTTTTCATCTCTAAAATACCTTCATTTTGGAAAAGTTTGTCTTTATATTGAAAGGATTGTCAAGAAATTTTCACTTCATTTTGAGAAAAGTGGTAAGTACAATTTAGTAGGGTATACATTTCGACTCTTCAAAATTCAAGAGTCTATCCTAAATTGAGGTAAATTATATGGTCTTCCAAATACCGTTTCGATTCCTAACATCACTGAAGAGATATTAATTGTCGAAATCCGGATATGGTGTACAAATTTTTGCACCTCATGTTTGCGGTATACCATCTTTTCCGCAAGTTTATTGTTTTCTGTTTGGTATTAAATTAATAATTAAGATCAATTTTGTTACATCTTGTGGTCCGTTTATTTGGCAATCGCCAATGGCAGTCAGCAGGGTTTAATAATATCCGTTGTTCGACCTGTTAGTCAAATGCGTATTGTTAAAATATACTTTTTCACTTTTTTGATCTTTTGGAAAATGTTGTTTGTGCTGTATTTAGACCCCTCTACCAAGAAATTTGTTTTGCATGCACACGTATAAAAATTGCGGTTTTTATCCAACGCAATCATAGGTTTGAACGTTGTTTTCAATTTAGACTTGTTTATGCATTGTATTAGATATATAAGGCGAAAAGATCGTGTATATCGCCAGTTGAACCTGAATATATTATCGAGCCATCGTATCTAAATCTTGAAAACATTTTCCAGTATGTAGTAAATTCTTAGGTCGACATATCCCGCCCATTCGGATTGTACAACACAAGAGTAAATATGTTTTATTTAGGAATAATTGTAAAAAATCTTCCATATATTGTCTTTTAGTGCATGGGTCTTGAATTTCGTAATAAGTTGGATCAAACTGAAGATTAGTGTAAATACTTTTTTTGCTTCAAATATTGTTATTAAATAGCAGTTTTCCGGAGACTTTGAAGTCTTATTCATGTTTATAAAACTTGAAGTGTATAAGCATTTTTTTTGTAACAAGGGACACAATGTCATCAATATAATGACCAATACCGTGTATAGTGGTACTTCACACTATAAAACAATTGGTCTACCGGGAACATTATTTCAGATATTTCCTGATGTTTGGCCTCACTGGTGAGCCTGAATGTTTTAAATGACACACAGGGAGCCATCATTCATTTATTTCTTATTTTCTGATATCAAAAAATCATTTATTGATATCAGGAATTCGAATTCTTGATATCAAAAAATCATTTTTTGATATCAAAAAATCTATTTCTTGATATCAAAAAATCAAAAATATTTTCTGATATCAAAAATTCGAATTTCTGATATCAAAAAATCTATTTCCTGATATCAAAAAATGAATTTTTGATATCAGGAATTCGAATTTTTGATATCAGAAAATATTCTTTATTTCTTGATATCAAGAAATCGATTTTCTGATATCAAAAAATAGAATTTTTGATATCAGAAAATCATTTTTTGATATCAGAAAATAGGGAATAAATAGTAAAACGGCGCCTCATACCTTTCACGACCAATTATTGCCAAGCTATCTGCAATAACGGCTAACATAAAAGCTAGACGTAGCCAACATTAACTCTTAAGGTTAGCCAGCAACATCCGAAGTAACGCTCTTAGCAACTATCAATTATTCTTAAACAATAACTCTTGTTGTATATATTCAATACAGTTCTTCCATGCATAGCCCCCGGCGAGGTAGTCACTGAAAAGATAATAAAAGTTAAAAAAAAGTATTCTGCAAGGTCCGTTTTCACCATTGGAACTGAAAGTAAAGAAAGGAGTATATTAACCAATAAAGCTTCCGTAAAACCGATCAGTCGTATTCGTTTTCTGCCAGAACTTTTATAGACTGTGAACGATTAAAAGCTCGATGTATTGTGTGGATACTGTATCATATGTGTCCTCTTAATGTTATTGGTTACTTTTGTCGTTGGGTGACTACCCATTGCCGTACACTCCACATCTCCTTTTATTCATATGTACCCAGCAATAAATTTATTATAAAACTGAAGACTAAAAATATACATTCATACATTTGCTACATTCTTTATGTGCCTTTGCAAAGTCAGGAGCTTGAAATCCTGGGTTTGTCTATGGTTGCTGACTGCAGCCATATTTGTTTTTTTTTTTTTTGTTTGTTTTTTTTACATAAATGAGGCCATTGGCATTGGTGTTCTCTTTTGAATTGTTTCATATTATAGCCTGCTATACGGTTATGTTTTCGCTCATAGTTGAAGGCCGTACAATTACCTATTGTTATTTACATCCTCGTCCTTTGGTCTCTTGTGGATAGTTGACTCATTGGCAAACATACCACATAGCTCCATATTTCAAGATCTTTCTCGATAAATTAAGAAACGCCTACCGTAAAGAATTTTACCGGCGTTCACGGTATATATATATACCACATCCTCTCATAGAATCTAAAATAAAGATATCCACAGGAACATCACAATCGGACTATCGTAACTCGCTTTATACTCGTCGAAGTTATAAACATACACAGCGAAATCACAGATCCATTGGAACATTTATATCGTTTCTTTTTTCAAAGTTATGTATGCGAATATTAATTTCTGAAGACATTGCGGTTTCGTAGGTTTGTTATTTTTCATTCTCATCTAGAAATGTACAAGTCAATCTAATAATAGCAATCTCCCATAGCATGGAATTGTTGATGACATTGTCGAAACCTCAGTGCATATATGATATCGTATTTTAATAATGTTCATGACTTCTCGTGTATTTTTTTTAAAATTATATTTATAAATGATACTTGGTTTCAGAAAGACTATACCTTATTGTATCTTTATTACTTACTGAATTAGGTTAATTACCTGTTGATAATCTGTTAAGGACTTTTTGTTTTGAAAAGGATTATCAGTGATAAAAATGGAAAGAAAAAACGTGTTTTATTTAACGAATCATTGTATGACACGCATATGAAACCCATGCGAAAGAATATGTTTGATGAGTAAAGTCGATTGATGATTGTTTTACATTCAACGGGTAATATTATTGCACAATATCACGTGAATATGATAATGAACAAGAAACCTGATTGGTTCTAGAATGACACACTGAGTCGAATTTTTAATGTTCTAGCCAGCAAGGTAGCAGGCCACAGGAAGACATTTCACCCTATCTGGGCACATTAACTTGACTTCGAGCCGACCAGTTTCTGCCGTGGAGATTCAGTTGATGCAAATTTAAAAGTCTATACTTTTTTGTCTCGGCACAACGAGGCTTCCACACTAGTTGTGCTCACTTAAACCTTAAAGCTGTTAACGCATTAACCAAAAACTACTGAAGGCACTTCATTGATATTTCAGTCTAATTTTTTTGTCATTTATAGAAGTCGAAAACATTGCACATAATTCCCAAAAACCCTTATCAGGATCGCTCGAATCCAAAAGTCAGTTTACATTTATAATATTAAGTCATGCCTTCTAGTGGAATTTAGCCCATCTCTAATCGCATTTAGAAAATGAGATAGATTGTAGTATAATACTTCTGTACGATATGCAAATGCATGTAAAACTGATTGTGTATTGGTATGATTAGCATAACGGTATTGAATCTTCAAAACAAGATAGTTAAGTCTAAATATCAACATAATTATATTTTGTATTTCTGGAGTTTTTATTACAATTATTTTACGTTATTCACAGATGTTCAAATGCTTAATTTCTTTCATCATCACTGCACTAATTGCCATATATATTTATCAAATTTACGTAAAACAGTTTTTTGTAAAAAAAATTGCCCACTCATCCCGAAATAAATAATGACAAATGTAATTAAGTTAATAGATGCATTTTCAAGCATTCTAATATGACATCCTGTTTTGTTCTTGGTGAAGTACTCTAAGATTCCAATGAACGTAATGTTTTCTATGTTATTCTTTTTACAATAGAGATGTAAATATCGTGAATCCTTATGAGAGGATCGGATGCAGTTTACAGAACAGAGAATTATGGACAAAAAGTGCAGACTAAATGGGGGGAAAACGAATAAAGAAAAATGCAAAGATTAAAGAATAGAGAATAATGGGTATCAAAATATAAAAAATAGAGAATAATGAGCAAAATATATAAAGAATAGAGGAAAAAAATGGTCTGAATATTAAAGAAAATATATATATTTAGTTAAGATCCATTTTGTTACATCTGGTGATCCGTTTATTTTGGCAATCGCCAATGGCAGTCAGCAGGGTTTAAGAACATCCGTTGTTCGACCTGCTGGTCAAATGCGTTTTGTTAAAATATACTTTTTTACTTTTTTGGTCTTTTGGAAAATGTTGTTTGTGCTGTATTTAGACTCCTCTACCAAGAAATTTGTTTTGCATGCACACGTATACAAATTGCGGTTTTTATCCAACGCAATCATAGGTTTGAACGTTGTTTTCAATTTAGACGTGTATATTTTTTCGTTTGGGCTTGTATTATATTTGCCGTCGGGTTTATATGATCCGTTCATCCTATTTCGACTCTTCAAAATTCAAGAGTCTATCCTAAATTGAGGTAAATTATATGGCTTTCCAAATACCGTTTCGATTCCTAACATCACTGAAGAGACATTAATTGTCGAAATCCAGATATGGTGTACTAATTTATTCACCTTTTGTTTGCGGTATACCCTCTTTTCCTCATGTTAATTGTTTTTTGTTTGATATCAAATTAATAGTTAAGATCCATTTTGTTACATCTGGTGATCCGTATATTTTGGCAATCGCCAATGGCAGTCAGCAGGGTTTAAGAACATCCGTTGTTCGACCTGCTAGTCAAATGCGTTTTGTTAAAATAAACTTTTTTTCACTTTTTTGGTCTTTTGGAAAATGTTGTTTGTGCTGTATTTAGACTCCTCTACCAAGAAATTTGTTTTGCATGCACACGTATAAAAATTGTGGTTTTTATCCAACGCAATCATAGGTTTGAACGTTGTTTTCAAGTTATACTTGTTTATATTTTTTCGTTTGGGCTTGTATTATATTTTCCTTCGGGTTTATATGATCCGTTCATCCTATTTTGACTCTTTCAAAATTCTAGAGTCTATCCTAAATTGAGGTAAATTATATGGCCTTCCAAATACCGTTTCGATTCCTAACATCACTGAAGAGACATTAATTGTCGAAATCCGGATATTGTGTACAAATGTTTTCACCTCATGTTTGCGGTATACCATCTTTTCCGCAAGTTTATTGTTTTCTGTTTAGTAATAAATTAATAATAAGATCTATTTTCTTACATCTTGTGATCCGTTTATTTGACAATCGCCAATTGCAGTCAGCAGGGTTTAAGAACATCCGTTGTTCGACCTACTAGTCAAATGCGTTTTGTTAAAATATACTTTTTCACTCATTTGGTCTTTTGGAAAATGTTGTTTGTACTGTATTTAGACCCCTCTACCAAGGAATTTGTTTTGCATGCACACGTATAAAATTTGCGGTTTTTACATCGCGATGACCATGAGGTCATTTCGATGTATTGCTATCGCCTAAATATCCATTATGCAAATTAGTTTTGGGTTTTCAACCGATCTATAAAAATTATAGATCCGCGGTCACTTATCTAGTGCAAAATAACATTACTTATCGCTTGTTTCAAATTCTTTTTTTTAATGGATACTCTTATAAATATTTTTATTAAAACACAAATTAATAATATGAAAATGTGTTGTCGTTAGTTATATATATAAAAGTAAAAAATCATTGATGATATAAATGCACACGTACCGAAAAATTGTGTTAAAGCTTACGGAAGAATATCTCAAGAACGTTTTGCGACACTCCCGGCAAGGACCGATAACTCTGTTATTGTTTTGCGGGAAAATATGAATGGCTTCTCATATCTAATCTTTTAGAAAAATCGATTTTTTTACAGAAGAGTGTCCACCGTGCACTTGCACTGCACTATAATTAGAATAGTAGAATAGAATGATATATAAATAGATGAAAATTATATATACATGCAACCGTAATATTAATATAATATATAACAACAAACCAGACGTGTATACTCTGACACTATTATCATATTAGTATAATAGTCCCAGGTATACTGATTTGTATCACTACAATATAATAGTTATTACGGTGCGGTTGAATTTCCTGTCATTTATTCATCATCCATGCACGAACTTGTATCAGAAAAAAAATATATCTCTGTAAGTTAACCTCAGTTTCAGGTATAGAGATGTGATCGATTTCTGTGACATGTGCTTTTGACCATCCACAAGAACCTGCGGTCATCCGATGTTCAGTACTTCAGTACTTTGATTATCCATGCAATCATAGGTTTGAACGTTGTTTTCAATTTAGACGTGTTTATGTTTTTTCGTTTGGGCTTGTATTATATTTGCCTTCGGGTTTATATAATCCGTTTATCCTATTTTGACTCTTTCAAAATTCAAGAGTCTATCCTAAATTGAGGTAAATTATATGGCCTTCCAAATACCGTTTCGATTCCTAACATCCCTGAAGAGACATTAATTGTCGAAATCCGGATATGGTGTACAAATGTTTGCACCTCATGTTTGCGGTATACCATCTTTTCCGCAAGTTTACTGTTTTCTGTTTGGTAATAAATTAATAATAAGATCTATTTTCTTACATCTTGTGATCCGTTTATTTGGCAATCGTCAATGGCAGTCAGCAGGGTTTAAGAACATCAGTTGTTCGACCTACTAGTCAAATGCGTTTTGTTAAAATATACTTTTTCACTCATTTGGTCTTTTGGAAAATGTTGTTTGTGCTGTATTTAGACCCCTCTACCAAGAAATTTGTTTTGCATGCACACGTTTTTATCCAACGCAATCATAGGTTTGAACGTTGTTATCAATTTAGACTTGTATATATATATATATATATATATATATATATATATAAGTACGTCTGAACCAGTGACAACTCTACAACAGATTAATCCATCGGATCACCAGCAGTGATACATGGCTGTGTACATTCTGTATATACAACTCGTCTAAACATCAGCCCAACAATGTTAGATCTGTAAATTTGCTTTCGCAAATTTTTTTTTCTTCCCTCGCCGGGATTCGAACTCATGCTACTGAGATATCGTGACACCAAATCGATTTGGTGTCACGATATCGAACAAAAAAATTGCGAAATATATATATATACAAGTCTAAATTGAAAACAACGTTCAAACCTATATATATATATATATATATATATATATAATAAGTCTAAATTGAAAACAACGTTCAAACCTATGATTTCGATGGATAAAAACCGCAATTTTTATACGTGTGCATGCAAAACAAATTTCTTGTTAGAGGGGTCTAAATACAACACAAACAACATTTTCCAAAAGACCAAATGAGTGAAAAAGTATATTTTAACAAAACGCATTTGACTAACAGGTCGAACAACAAATGTTCTTAAACCCTGCTGACTGCCATTGGCGATTGCCAAATAAACGGATCACCGATGTAATAAATGGATCTTAAATATAAATTTAATACTAAACAGAAAACAGTAAACTTGCGGTAAAGATGTTATACCGCAAACAAAAGGTGCAAAGGTTTTTGTACACCATATCCGGATTTCGACAATTGATGTCTCTTCAGTGATGTTGAGAATCGAAACGGTCTTTGGAAAGCCATACAATTTACCACAATTTAGGATAGACTCTTGAATTTTGAGGAGTCAAAATAGGATGAACGGATCATATAAACACGAAGTCAAATATAATACAAGCCCAAACGAAATATATATATATATATATATATGAATCTACATTATACAAAGCAACGAATCTATGATGTATTTATTCCGAACGGACGCACAGACCGAAAAATATAATGCCCCGAGGTGGGGCATAAAAATAAACGAAAAAACAAACACGATAGACAGCGATTAACGACAAAAGAAAACCAATGAATAGACTCTTGACTTTGGACAGGCACATACAGAATGTGGAGCGGTTAAACATGTTAGCGAGCGTTCAACCCTCCCTTAACCTGGTATAGTGGTGTAACAGCACACCATATGTTATTATATAACTAAACAATAAATTGGGTTAAAAATGAAGTAATTTCTGAATGACACTTCAACCTGATTTAATCTACACGTACCATGCATTTACTTTTAATATTTGTCAAAATATTATACCAAAATTATGTTTTAAAATTATTGCAGATTGTGTTAAAATACAAGTAGAACAGAGTAAGATACACATCTCGTTCAGGAAATGCTACGATGTCGTGTATTTGTAAATACTGTGCACACATGCCATATAGTTTGTTGTGAATATGTGCGATTTAAAAATAGATTAGATCGGATGCCACAACGTCAACTAAACCTGACAACGGAAGATTGATCAAGATTGCAGTGGGTAATCAGATACAAACCTTAATTTCCTTCACAAAATTTTACAATTTCAGCATAAATGAATCAAACAGAAAGTACAAAACAAGAGTGTAGCCTGTGCAAAAGACACAACGAGCAAAATGTATCAACACACTGGTGTCGTGGATGCTGTGAAGCATTTTGTGACGACTGTTTACGCCTTCACAACGATAACCTTATGAAGTTTTCTGAAGATCATAAAATTTCGAAAATTGAAGTAATAAATACTTATACCAGCGAAGACCAGCCTGATTCAGTAAGTTTGATATCCGATACATGTTCACTTCATAAATCGAAAATTTTAGACGCCTTTTGTTTTGACCACCAAGAACTTTGCTGTGTTCACTGTTTAACCTTACAGCACAGAAAATGTGAAAACGTTCAAGCCATTGACTTGATAGAAAGTTTCAACAAAGATAAGATAAAATCGCTCGAATATGAACTAACGGAAGTAAAAAATAAAATGGATACACTTGCCGAGGAGAAGGATTTCGAAATAGAAAGACTTGATACTGTTTTCAAACAAATCAAGATGGATGCAAAAGCCACCGTTGTGTCTATGAAAAAGAAACTAGATAGTCTTCTGGTTGTCCTTATAAAGGAATTAGATTTAATACAAGAAGAGCAAATACTTCTTCATGATGAAAAGTCAGAAACTATAAAGACATTTCTGAAACGCATAAATCAGTTACAAAATAAGACAAGGATTGTCCGACAATATGATAATCTAAATCAGATGTTTATTCATTTTGAAAGATCTAAAAGCGAATTTAAATCTGCAGTAAAGGAAGCAAGCCGTTTGAATACAGATACAATCGGGGATGCAAACTTTGCTTGAAACGAAATACTGGACCCAGTTGTAAGTGCTGCTTACTTGGGCAAGATTGACATCACAAAAATGTCGGCAATTGACAGCTATCAATTTGAAAAAGCTTTTTACCCAACGAGAAGTGTTCTCCTTGATAAAATTACAATTAAAGCTTCACTTTCTGCTGTCAAGGAAGCCAGCAAATCTTTGAATACAGTGTCGGTTGGGGACACAACATTTGTTATAAGCGAAACACTGGAATCCGATCAATTTGTAAATGATGTAGGCAAGATAAACATCACAAAAAAATCTGCTATTGACAGCGATCAGTTTTGCCCCGTAAGAAATGCTCAACTAGATAAAAATACAACAAAAACTCCACTTTGTGCAGTCAAGATAGCAAGGAACACTTTGGAAAGAGATTCGACTAGAGACGCAAAACTTGTTTTAAAAGAAACAAAAAAATCCAATCCAGTTGTGGATGATGATTACCCAGGCGAAATAAACATCACAAAAAAGTCAGCGTTTGACTGCGATCAATACCAAGCAAGAAGTGCTCTTCTAGATAAAACTAGACCACCACTTTCAGTTGATAACATTTGTCTCCAGCATCGTAAGACTGTTCAATTACCAGGCTTTAGTATTTACGCATGTGTTTATATTTCGGATGAAATAGTTATTTTGGGTGAAAAAGATAGTTCAGCTGGGAAAATCAAGGCTCTCGACATTTCAAATGAAAACGTTTTAGCTGAATATAGCTTTTTTAAAACAATACAAAAGACTTGAATACGACATTGAAAGCAAATCCTTATTTCTTTCATGTTTCAACTCAAAACTATTCAGTTTAAAGTTTAACGGCAATTTCAACTCCGAAATTGCAATTAAAACAGACAATTACTTGAGAAATGGAGACTTGTGCTTATTTGAAGGAATTTTATACATCATAGTCCATAATTCTGTGCAAAGTATTAGCATCGGAAATGTAAAAGAAGGGAAGCTACAGTCATGTTTTACTACACATACAGAATGTACTTATCTTAATGGACTTGTAATCAACTATAAGAATAAACATTTGCTACATACATCAAACGGAGAAGGACTCGTATGTACGTCATTAGAAGGTGAACTCATCTTTTCTTATAAAGATGAACAATTTAAACGAATATCAAGTTTAGCAGTTCATCCACAAGGGATTATATTCATTGGGAGTAGGAATGGGGTGATATATGCCGTATGCGAAAATGGAAAACAAATGCGAATACTTTTGGATAAATGCAAGGAATTCAGAGTCATTAACGATATTTGTTTTAACAACAGTTTGGCCGTCTGTGGATCTACTTATTTAGAAATATACGATGTCATAGTTTGAACAAAATGACAAACTCCAGAAAGAAATAGAGAGTTATTGAAAGTTTGTTATTGTTAATATAAAAAAGGAAACAAAAGTAAAAGATTTGAAAATATCTTGTTTCATTTAGTTGTGAATAAAAATTAAGCTGTACAGTTAAAGATCTTACATAGTCGTATCTCTTGGTTGCAAGATGTCTTGCTTTTGTAAAGAAACACAAAGTGGGTCACGCTCAGGATAGGAGATGTTGGATGAGATAAAAATGTTTGTTCTAAGTTATTCAAGTGGACTGAGCGTTTTTAGCTCGGTCATGTGAGCTTTTGTCATCAATTTGTGGCCGTCGTCCGTAAATTCTTTTTGAAGCTCTCCTCTGAAACTGCTTAATGGATTAAAACCAAAGTCTGTCTTCTCCATCTATAGGATGTAAGCTATACAGTTTGTGATTATCGTGCATGGGTTGATTAACCAACATGAACGTTGTGTCTAAAAAAAGAACATGGGGGTCAAACTACAGTTTTTGGTATATATCTCTATCACTATAGCATTAAGAGAAAAACTGACAGGGTAAAAATGGTCAGCACAACAAGTTATATCTATCCATAAAATTTTGGAAAAATCGGTCCACTTGTTTTGGAGTAATTGCCGCTGTAATGTTGATTATTATTTGTTTTGCATTTCCTTGTCATTGTTTCATAATCTACAGAAGCTAGGTTAAAAGTGTATATTGCAAAATGATCAGCATGACAGGCTTTGCAAAATGATCAGCATGACAGGATGTGTTCATCTTGAAAATTGGAGAAAAAAATCTCGCATGTTTTCGAGTTATTGCCTCTGAAATATTCATCATAGGTTTTTTCCCAATTTTTAGAAACTTTTTGCAAGATATATCTACCCTGAAAATAGGGAAAAAATCTTGAAGTCATTGCCCCGGAAATGTTATTTTCGGCTGTCATCGTAAAGAGCTAGGTTTAAAATTGTAAATTGCAAAAAAAAACTGTACGATAAGATCTATTCACCCTGACCTGTTTTTGAGTTATTGCCCCTGAAATATACATCTTTATTCATTTTTTCGCATTTGTTTGCTGAACTTTTGAAAACTATTGGAGCTAGATTAAATGTGTACACTGTAAAAATGATCTGCATGACCAGGTCTATTTACTGAAAATTTGACAACCCTTTTTGGAGTTATTGCCCCTGAAATGGTGATTTTAACTGTTTTTTTTTTTAGTTTTGGCTGTTATCCAATAAAAACTCACCAGTGAGCGATACAGGACCAGGTGTGTCTCTTGTTAATGTGTATTCTTAGCTTTGAAGACATATTTACAATTATATCCCTTTGTCACGATCAACTTAAAATTGTTCTTCTGGAAGGCGACCATTTCATGTACCAAATGTGATATGCATTTGAAAAGAATTAATTTCTTATAACAAGGCGTTGACCATCTTATAAATTTCCGAATTTAATAATTACAAACATTTATTAATGCTACGGTATTTAGTCTTGTTTTGCGTGTTACTATGTTCTGGTCCTCTGTAAAACTGTGATATGTCTTGTTGATCTGTATAGTACATATTAAGCAAAGAGTTCTTAGTGGTAAAGTTAAGTGGAAAATGTTACAGACTTACGCCATCATGGATTGGTTGACCGTTGGGAATTACGGAATACCTGCATTGTACTTGCCGTATTCACAACCCGTTCTCCATTTTGATGACCGAGGCAAACGCGACTTGTCACTTGTTTTATCATTGCCATGAGCAACACAACAGGTGCCACTATCGGTTCAGGAACTGCTTTTCATTCCAGAGCAGTTCGTGTTGCTTTCAGGACAGTATTTTCTTTACTTGTTTATCTTTTCGTCTTGTCTATTTTTGGCAATATTGTTGTCTGTCTTAATGATTACTTCGGTGATATCTATCTCAACATCATAATCAGTGGAAGAAATATTTTTATTTGCTACATAGTGTGAGTCTGTTTCAAATTAAGATTGTCGTGGCTGGGGTTGTCAGATTTTTTCGAATTTGGTTGAATTTGTTGAAATTTTTTTTGCAAAGTGCTAAATTGGAATTTGTTATACATCACACAATGAACGATTCCATGTATATTCTATGAACTTCCCGAATCCCCAATTTTGAACTAAATAGTCTTTGTACCTTTTCAAAAGTAATGAATCGCGTCAGCGGGTGTCTTATTGATTTGCATCACGATGCAAAGCTATTAGTTTCAGTGATACACATGCTATCTTGAAATCATAACTGAACAACAAGTAGTTTTGATTAATTGCTTATAGTTGTGTCTACGATTCTATGGCATGAAATAGTTATAACAATTGGAACACACCAGGAAGGGGAGAAGTGAGGTACTGATGGTCTGACAGTACGGGTAATCGAGATGTGATCGATGAATATGTTGATACAGGATCACATATTGTTGGATAAGCGCTGATATTCCATTATGATACATTTATTATTACGTATTTCAATTGCTTTAATATGTATAACACCATAAGTTGTATTCACATTATTTCCTATGATTTGTATAGTGTTAATATAAGTCATTACATATAATATACGAAAATGATAAACTCTGTTCACTGATATTTGTTAAAAGTCTTTTGTTTAACTATAACATTGCACAATTGAGAAAGTATGGAAATAAAATATATACGTCATATTGTAATTGTAACCCTGAGAAAATGTTACTGAGATGTGAAATTCGGGCTCATTTGAGAAGTAAAAGGAAGATCTAACTCTTCATTTTGTGCTATGATACTTTTATATCTACATTTAAATCTTTTGAACAAACGCTAAAGTTGGACAGTACAGTTGGTTTCAATACATGCTCTACAGATGTATTCAGAATATTCAATTTTCTTTTCGTCTGTCTTGGAAGGACTAGAGTACATTCAAAGTGAAACCAGTCGTTGTATTCTTCATACGCAATTGTGTCCATTTCAGCCTTGCAAGTTGTTGCCTCTAATTATTTCTTAATGTTTTTGACATTTAGGGCATTTGGTGATGATGATATAAGTTTGAAAGATTCTATTAAATATTTAACAACTTGTCCAGACGAGGCGATTTGGAGCTTGATTAAATGTATAGACAATTTGTCAATGGTCGAAAACAGTATGCTTACCTCTTGATTACTTTTGTTTTGTGTTTTTGTGTTATGTTTGGTTGCTGTCTCATTGACGTGAACGTCTTATTTCATTCATGTAGACAGATTAAGACGACGTTATATATACACTACCAAGAATTATATAACACGTTTATTGCACTTTTCTACCCTCTTGTAAATTAGTACTGAACGGCAACATGATAAAATTGTAATGTTCTACTTTTGGTAGATTCAGTACTGCTGAATTTTATATTTATATTTGTACAGTTACTTATTTTTAATTTTCAGTACTGTGACAGTACTGTAACAAATCTGATTTATTTCCCTATCGAATCAGTACTTACTTTTTAGTGATCACCTTTTCTTTATAAATCATTTCCTTTCTGTTTAAGTAGGTGATCCTATTATCAATTTACATCATTTAAATGGCAGTTTTTGTAGCCATCATATATTTTTTAAGAGAAATCTATGGATTTTAAATTGGAAATTTGATGCTTTATTGACATAATTATTAAAGTACTTTTTTCGTTGATTTTATGTGGTTTCTATACAAATGTTTACCTATTTTGAGAAAATTCAATCAGTGATATTTTTAGATAATAACAGAGATAAATGCATTATTTTTGGATATATAGTTATAATTCAATGAGCCAAAGCTGTATGCAAAGTTTTACCAAAATCTGAGACATAGCCAATTTACTGTTCCTTGACCTTAAGTAAATGATACAGTCCGTCTATGTTAGTATCGTTTTAAGGATGTTAGTTCACAACCAATCACTGTTTCCATAATTATTGTTTTACATTTGTCATTTCGGAGCCTTTTCTAGCTGACTATGCGGTTTGGGGTTTTGATCATTATTGAAGGCCGTACGGTGACCTATAGTTAATAACTTCTATGTTATTTGGTCTCTGGTGGAGAATTGTCTCATTTGCAATTATACCACATCTTCTTATTTTTATATGTATATTCAAGAGAACGCTTTGGTTAATTTTTTATACTATTTTCATAGATTGGGTGTGGCTTTTATTTTAATTTGAATGCATTATATATCAAGAAATTTGTTTTGCATGCACACGTATAAAAATTGCGATTTTTATCCAACGCAATCATAGGTTTGAACGTTGTTTTCAATTTAGACTTGTTTATATTTTTTCGTTTGGGCTTGTATTATATTTGCCTTCGGGTTCATATGATCCGTTCATCCTATTTTGACTCCTCAAAATTCAAGAGTCTATCCTAAATTGAGGTAAATTGTATGGCTTTCCAAATACCGTTTCGATTCCTAACATCACTGAAGAGACATTAATTGTCGAAATCCGGATATGGTGTACAAAAACCTTTGCACCTTTTGTTTGCGGTATATCATCTTTTCCGCAAGTTTATTGTTTTCTGTTTAGTATTAAATTTTTAATTAAGATCCATTTATTACATCGGTGATCCGTTTATTTGGCAATCGCCAATGACAGTTAGCAGGGTTTAAGAACATTTGTTGTTCGACCTGTTAGTCAAATGCGTTTTCTTAAATTATACTTTTTCACTTTTTTGGTCTTTTGGAAAATGTTGTTTGTGCTGTATTTAGACCCCTCTAACAAGAAATTTGTTTTGCATGCACACGTATAAAAATTGCGATTTTTATCCAACGCAATCATAGGTTTGAACGTTGTTTTCAATTTAGACTTGTTTATATTTTTTCGTTTGGGCTTGTATTATATTTGCCTTCGGGTTTATATGATCCGTTCATCCTATTTTGACTCCTCAAAATTCAAGAGTCTATCCTAAATTGAGGTAAATTGTATGGCTTTCCAAATACCGTTTCGATTCCTAACATCACTGAAGAGACATTAATTGTCGAAATCCGGATATGGTGTACAAAAACTTTTGCACCTTTTGTTTGCGGTATATCATCTTTTCCGCAAGTTTATTGTTTTCTGTTTAGTATTAAATTTTTAATTAAGATCCATTTATTACATCGGTGATCCGTTTATTTGGCAATCGCCAATGACAGTTAGCAGGGTTTAAGAACATTTGTTGTTCGACCTGTTAGTCAAATGCGTTTTGTTAAAATATACCTTTTCACTTTTTTGGTCTTTTGGAAAATGTTGTTTGTGCTGTATTTAGACCCCTCTAACAAGAAATTTGTTTTGCATGCACACGTATAAAAACTGCGATTTTTATCCAACGCAATCATAGGTTTGAACGTTGTTTTCAATTTAGACTTGTTTATATTTTTTCGTTTGGGCTTGTATTATATTTGCCTTCGGGTTTATATGATCCGTTCATCCTATTTTGACTCCTCAAAATTCAAGAGTCTATCCTAAATTGAGGTAAATTGTATGGCTTTCCAAATACCGTTTCGATTCCTCACATCACTGAAGAGACATTAATTGTCGAAATCCGGATATGGTGTACAAAAACCTTTGCACCTTTTGTTTGCGGTATATCATCTTTTCCGCAAGTTTACTGTTTTCTGTTTAGTATTAAATTTTTAATTAAGATCCATTTATTACATCGGTGATCCGTTTATTTGGCAATCGCCAATGACAGTTAGCAGGGTTTAAGAACATTTGTTGTTCGACCTGTTAGTCAAATGCGTTTTGTTAAAATATACTTTTTCACTTTTTTGGTCTTTTGGAAAATGTTGTTTGTGCTGTATTTAGACCCCTCTAACAAGAAATTTGTTTTGCATGCACACGTATAAAAATTGCGATTTTTATCCAACGCAATCATAGGTTTGAACGTTGTTTTCAATTTAGACTTGTTTATATTTTTTCGTTTGGGCTTGTATTATATTTGCCTTCGGGTTTATATGATCCGTTCATCCTATTTCGACTCTTCAAAATTCAAGAGTCAATCCTAAATTGAGGTAAATTATATGGCCTTCCAAATACGGTTTCGATTCCTAACATCACTGAAGAGACATCAATTGTCGAAATCCGGATATGGTGTACAAAAACCTTTGCACCTTTTATATATAAACAAGTCTAAATTGAAAACAACGTTCAAACCTATGATTGCGTTGGATAAAAACCGCAATTTTTATACGTGTGCATGCAAAACAAATTTCTTGTCAGAGGGGTCTAAATACAGCACAAACAACATTTTCCAAAAGACCAAAAAAGTGAAAAAGTATATTTTAACAAAACGCATTTGACTAGCAGGTCGAACAACGGATGTTCTTAAACCCTGCTGACTGCCATGGCGATTGCCAAATAAATGGATCACAGATGTAACACAATGGATCTTAATTATATTAATTTAATACCAAACAGAAAACAATAAACTTGCGGAAAAGATGGTATATCGCAAACATGAGGTGCAAACATTTGTACACCATATCCGGATTTCGACAATTAATGTCTCTTCAGTGATGTTAGGAATCGAAACGGTATTTGGAAGGCCATATAATTAACCTCAATTTGGGATTGACTCTTGAATTTTGAAGAGTCGAAATAGGATGAACGGATCATATAAACCCGAAGGCAAATATAATACAAGCCCAAACGAAAAAATATAAACAAGTCTAAATTGAAAACAACGTTCAAACCTATGATTGCGTTGGATAAAAACCGCAATTTTTATACGTGTGCATGCAAAACAAATTTCTTTGTAGAGGGGTCTAAGTACAGCACAAACAACATTTTCCAAAAGACCAAAAAAGTGAAAAAGTATATTTTAACAAAACGCATTTGACTAGCAGGTCGAACAACGGATGTTCTTAAACCCTGCTGACTGCCATGGCGATTGCCAAATAAACGGATCACAGATGTAACACAATGGATCTTAATTATATTAATTTAATACCAAACAGAAAACAATAAACTTGCGGAAAAGATGGTATATCGCAAACATGAGGTGCAAAAATTTGTACACCATATCCGGATTTCGACAATTAATGTCTCTTCAGTGATGTTAGGAATCGAAACGGTATTTGGAAGGCCATATAATTTACCTCAATTTGGGATTGACTCTTGAATTTTGAAGAGTCGAAATAGGATGAACGGATCATATAAACCCGAAGGCAAATATAATACAAGCCCAAACGAAAAAATATAAACAAGTCTAAATTGAAAACAACGTTCAAACCTATGATTGCGTTGGATAAAACCCGCAAGTTTTATACGTGTGCATGCAAAACAAATTTCTTTGTAGAGGGGTCTAAGTACAGCACAAACAACATTTTCCAAAAGACCAAAAAAGTGAAAAAGTATATTTTAACAAAACGCATTTGACTAGCAGGTCGAACAACGGATGTTCTTAAACCCTGCTGACTGCCATGGCGATTGCCAAATAAACGGATCACAGATGTAACACAATGGATCTTAATTATATTAATTTAATACCAAACAGAAAACAATAAACTTGCGGAAAAGATGGTATATCGCAAACATGAGGTGCAAAAATTTGTACACCATATCCGGATTTCGACAATTAATGTCTCTTCAGTGATGTTAGGAATCGAAACGGTATTTGGAAGGCCATATAATTTACCTCAATTTGGGATTGACTCTTGAATTTTGAAGAGTCGAAATAGGATGAACGGATCATATAAACCCGAAGGCAAATATAATACAAGCCCAAACGAAAAAATATAAACAAGTCTAAATTGAAAACAACGTTCAAACCTATGATTGCGTTGGATAAAACCCGCAATTTTTATACGTGTGCATGCAAAACAAATTTCTTTGTAGAGGGGTCTAAATACAGCACAAACAACATTTTCCAAAAGACCAAAAAAGTGAAAAAGTATATTTTAACAAAACGCATTTGACTAGCAGGTCGAACAACGGATGTTCTTAAACCCTGCTGACTGCCATGGCGATTGCCAAATAAACGGATCACAGATGTAACACAATGGATCTTAATTATATTAATTTAATACCAAACAGAAAACAATAAACTTGCGGAAAAGATGGTATATCGCAAACATGAGGTGCAAAAATTTGTACACCATATCCGGATTTCGACAATTAATGTCTCTTCAGTGATGTTAGGAATCGAAACGGTATTTGGAAGGCCATATTATTTACCTCAATTTGGGATTGACTCTTGAATTTTGAAGAGTCGAAATAGGATGAACGGATCATATAAACCCGAAGGCAAATATAATACAAGCCCAAACGAAAAAATATAAACAAGTCTAAATTGAAAACAACGTTCAAACCTATGATTGCGTTGGATAAAAACCGCAATTTTTATACGTGTGCATGCAAAACAAATTTCTTTGTAGAGGGGTCTAAATACAGCACAAACAACAGTTTCCAAAAGACCAAAAAAGTGAAAAAGTATATTTTAACAAAACGCATTTGACTAGCAGGTCGAACAACGGATGTTCTTAAACCCTGCTGACTGCCATGGCGATTGCCAAATAAACGGATCACAGATGTAACACAATGGATCTTAATTATATATATATATATATAATTCCTTAATACCACAAGATAAGCGTGACCTATCCTGATTGACTTATATATATTCCTGACCATAATATAGTTTTCAAATACTTACTGAGAAAATTTGTTTGTTTTAATATGTCAGACCTATTAGTGCCAAAGGATTCGGTTACTTTCAAATTGACTTAAACTACTCGATCTATTTTTGATGAATATATATTCATTTTAAAGTATGGGTTGTCTATACTTGTAAGCAGTGTTCTGGTTCAGGTACAATACCAGATGTACATTGATGTAAATAATATTTAATTATTCTGTCGCTTAAATAATACATGTTACATAACTTTGAGAAATGTTTCAAATGATTAAATCAATTAATCCCAACTTTAATGTGAAGAAGTGCTTCTAGTGATTTTTTTCGGTTGGAATTAAGCAAGCCCTAAACTATTACTGCATAATCTGATACTATACTTTTTTTTTGTCTCCATCAGAAAATGCAAGAAAACGTTCTTCTTGGTCAAATACCTACAACTGACAGGGTATTTCATAAAGTGTACCATATTTTTTTCTCCAATAAGGTTTTGTGTGAATGGGTGTGAATATGAGTATTGCAGAGATTTCAAGTGTATGGTCAGATCAGTTGTATGACTATGTATACTTATTATACTTTTATAACATGATGTCTAAAATCAACAGTTTCTTGTGCCGTTGAAAAACGTATAAGTCAACTGTATTTCTCCATGATTGCTGTGGACAATTGCAATGATTAAAACTTTGATTTTAATATTCTTTTTACGAACCACATTGTATTAATCCCGCACAATTCAGTCTACATTTTTAGTTCACAGGTGATATTTCTTGCTTCATGTAGCTTGGTTATTCCAGATGACACTTTAGTTCTAATATGAGCTCATTATAAGCATCCATCTTTTATGTTTTGGTACTTGTACGAAACTCGGGATTGCATGGTTCATGAATGTTATCTTTTCTGATGAGTGCCATATAAATACATCCTTTTGAACAGGTCTTTAACTTTCACATCGAAGGTTCCCATTTCAGCTCCAGTCTTCTGTGCTGTTAATTATTCTGTGGAAAGAAAATGAAATGACTTTATGAAGGCTATCACACTTTCGTATGTTTCATTTCTGTGTTGTTTTAATAGAAAAGAATGCACAACTATTAAAGGGAATAGACCACTTTCGAGTTAAGTCCTTCACCCGAAAAGTTCGTCACTTTTGTGCGCCTTTGTGACGTCATTTACCAGATAGACGGGATCGCCTGTATCCCTGCTCTATTAAAGTTCACCAAGCGTCTTTGTGATCGCCATTATGCAGGATAAACTAGATATAGTATTTGTTCCGTAAGTACTTAATTACAATTCCCTAATGATATCAGTGCTGAATATCAATTATAAGAATTTAATTTGCCGAATAATTCGTGCAATATAGCATTATCATTTTTCAACCAATTGCTCAACACAGGAACGGAAGTGACGACGCCCCTAAACGCACGAATGATGTTCACTAAAACCAAAGTTTTTGACGGAAATGCAACGAACTCGAAAGTTGTCTATTAAAATGTACTTATTACGTTTTGCTGTGTGTTTGTTTATTGGCTAGAGGTAAAGGGGAGGGTTGAGATATCACAAAACATACTTAACCTTGCACCAATTTGTGCCTGTCCCAAGTCATGAACCCACCTGTGTGTTTTTTTAAATTTTGGTTCATTTGTGTGTTTCAGAGTTTAGTGTGGCGTCCATTTCGCTGAACTAGTATACATTATTGTTTAGGGGCCAGATGAAGCCCGCCTCCGTGTGTTGGATTTTCTCACTGCGTTGACCCCTTGGCCTGTTTTTCTGCTCTTTGATTAGGTTGTTGTCTCTTTGGCACATTCCTCGTTTCCATTCTCCCTTCTATTACCCATCCTAAACAAGCCTTATTCAGACAATTTTCTAAAAAGATTGACATTGGTCGTACCTAAGTCTCGCTGGAACTTTAATGTGATGTGTAATCTCAATAATCCTAAAAATGCTAATTTATTTTGCAACATCAAGGAGTATTTATTCAAATTCTTTAAACCACACTTAATTTATAAACATGTGCACATAAGAAACTGAATTAACAAAAGAGTACTTAATATCCACATTTTAATGGTCTATCTAGTGGATAGTTTTCTTATTAGCAATCATACAACATCTCCTTATTTTGATTTATCATTATGGCAAGAGTTGTTGATATTAAACTAACAAAAAGACTTCACAGAAAGAGTGACTTCAACAAGATGAAATATCAATAAGAAACAGCAATCAAAAGTAAGTAATGAATCACTACTGAAATAAATCAGTCTAGACACAGTACTGAAATAATACTGAAAAAAATCAATACTGAAAAAAACAGTACTGTTACAGTACCGAGAAATCAGTACTGTTACAGTGTAACAGTACAGAAAAAAATCAGTACTGTTATAGTACTGAAAAAATCATTACTGTTATAGTACTGAACAAATCAGTACTGAATTTACCAAAAGTAGAACATTACAATTTTATCATGTAGCCGTTCAGTACTGATTTACAAGAGGGTAGAACAGTACAATAAACGTGTGATATAATTCTTGGTAGTCATATATAATATGTATACTAATATTAAATCGTGTGTTCAATACAAGAATACGAGATCAGATTTTTCCCCGTGTATGATTGGAGTTTGTCAGGGTCAGAATCTTTCCCCTTTTTTGTTTTTCATATTCTTAAATGACTTAAAAGACAACTTAAGAGAGCTTAATGTTTTACCTCTAGAATTAATTAAAGAAAAATGTTATAATGAATTACATGTATTTTTAGACATTTTTGTTGTGTTTTATGCAGATGACACTGTAATCTTTGCTGATAACTATGATGAAATGCAAAACGCTCTCAAAGTTTTTGAAAATCATTGTACTATTAGGAAACTTAGTGTGAATATTGGTAAAACTAAAGTGATGATTTTTAGCAAAAGAAAAGCAAGAATGGATTTTGATTTTAAACTTAATGGTACATCTCTTGAAATTGTAGATAGCTATACATACCTTGGTCTTTTGTTAAATTATAATGGGTCATTTGTTTGTGCAAAGAAAAAACTTGTGAAAAAGTCGCAAAAAACACTTTTTGCTGCATATACAAAGATTAGAAAATAACATTTAACCATAAATTTACAACTAAAATTATTTGATTATCTTGTAGAACCTATGTTATTGTATGGATCAGAAATATGGGGATTTGAAAACATTGATATAATTGAAAAGGTTCATCTACAATTTTGCAAGAGACTTTTAGATGCGAGATCAAGTACTCCAAATTTTATGGTATATGGAGAATTAGGAAGGTTTCCACTAGAAATAAAAGTTAAATTAAGAATGTTATCGTTTTTGAGTAGAATGGCTAAAAATGTAAACAAACTTAGTAGTTCTATGTATAAGTTTACTTTTAAATTACAAAGTGTTGATATTTGTGAATTTAAATGGGTGTCATTTGTGAAATCTATATTTGACAATTCAGGATTAGGTTATATGTTTTTCAACCAATATATTGATTATTTAACTATTAAACCTGTTATAAAACAGATTCTTCAAGATCAGTTTCTTCAAAAGTGGTTTAGTAATATTGATAACTCGTCTCGTGGCGAATATTATAAGTTATCCCAGATGCTTGTTAAAACCCAACAACATATTGGCAGTATTTGGCCACAGCCTTTAATATTATTTAATTTATACATATTGTATATAAATGTATGTATGTGCCGCAGATCGCTTGTAATTTAACTGTCACTTGTATATCTGAAAATATGAGGTTACCAGCATATCGCTGATTATGGCAACCTTACTATCAAATATACATATAAATGACTACCACAGATTGTGGTAACTGAATATAAGATTAAAACAATTTGGATCACCGTGGGAACACAGGTGATGGATCAAAACCCTTACATAAATACTACCACAGATTGTGGTAACTGAATATAAGATTAAAACAATTTGGATCACCGTGGGAACACAGGTGATGGATCAAAACCCTTACATTGTTCATCTGTAGTGAATGATACTATTTATAAAACGAAATGTTTTTTGATGCAGCGAATTATGCAAATCAGAGTACATTTGTAAATCATTCTTTGAGGACAGTTCTTTTTACATCAATTAGAATTCTTCATCTGTTCAATTCGCAAATTACTTGAAGGCGTCCAGAAATGTCAACTCAAACATAACCTGAAAAGATAACATCAACCAAAGCAATTTCTAATTCTCATTATATTTAAAAGACAGAAAAAATTCTGATTTTTATTTTTTTTTATTGCATTCTCAGTATCAGTAACAAATTTGTTTACTGATATTCTCAAGTATTGACGCTTTTTTCCTGTATTAAATTCATATTTCAAAGATTCGATAACATTAATTTTATCTCACTCCTTTAAATTTCAGGTTGATATAAAGAGTTTTAGGGCATGACAATTAAATATACTACATATTTGCAGAACTGTATCAGTCATGGTAATGTTCAAGTGTTTCTTCTGAGAGAAGTCCTTCACTTTTAGTGTTATTGTTACTTCTTAAGTATCTGTTTTCTTTTTCGATGTAAAACAGTGTTCACATTTGCAAACTAAAAAACACAAATAAATGTTTGATTTAAATGGCATATGCACCTACTAGCACTCTGCAGAATCAACCCCTGCACAAGTCATTATAAAAATTGGTTAATCAGGATAACACAACTCTGTGTCCTCACTTGTTATATTAACTAAATAATCAATTTACTGGGAGGGAGGGCGGGTTTTTGGTTTTATATTTCAGCTGAATTGTCTTCTGCCTTCCTCGTTGGATCCAAATTGAAAAAGGCTCGTTACGTCAGATTTTAAGTTTCAGTAACCACCAATGAGATTCGGGATACTTAAACTCACTAATAACCAAACAAAACATATATGGTACAGCGCACCGTGATAACTGAATTTACGTACAGGACTTAAATTCTATTATCCCAGATGCTTGTTAAAACCCAACAACATATTGGCAGTATTTGGCCACAGCCTTTAATATTATTTAATTTATACATATTGTATATAAATGTATGTATGTGCCGCAGATCGCTGGCAATTTAACTGTCACTTGTATATCTGAAAATATGAGGTTACCGGCATATCGCTGATTATGGCAACCTTACTATCAAATATATATATAAATGACTACCACAGATTGTGGTAACTGAATATAAGATTAAAACAATTTGGATCACCGTGGGAACACAGGTGATGGATCAAAACCCTTACATAATGACTACCACAGATTGTGGTATCTGAATATAAGATTAAAACAATTTGGATCACCGTGGGAATACAGGTGATGGATCAAAACCCTTACATTGTTCATCTGTAGTGAATAATACTATTTATAAAACGAAATGTTTTTTGATGCAGCGAATTATGCCAAATGACATTGAAACCAGACCTTGGTTACACTGTCAACCGCCATTAAATGGGGGGTTCGCTGCCAAGCTGTGTGCCAAATACATTAGCCAATAACCAAAACATGTCAAACTTAAATTATAAAGTGGCGTCAATAATTGAAAAGTTGAAAATCATTTTTATGTAACTTAATCTTTACAAGCTAGATAATTAATCATACATTATTTTTATAAAATTGAGAATGGAAATGGGGAATGTGTCAAAGAGACAACAACCCAGACAAAGAGCAGACAACAGCTGAAGGCCACCAATGGGTCTTCAATGCAGCGAGAAACTCCCGCACCCGAAGGCGTCCTTCAGCTGGCCCCTAAACAATTATGTATACTAGTTCAGTGATAATGGACGTCATACTAAACTCCAAATTATACACAGGAAACTAAAATTAAAAATGATACAAGACTAACAAAGGCCAGAGGCTCCTGACCTGGATCAGGCGCAAAAATGCGGCGGGGTTAAACATGTTTTTTGAGATCTCAACCCTCCCCCTATACCTCTAGCCAATGTAGAAAAAACAAACGCACAACAGTACGTACAGTAAAACTCAGTATAAGAGAAGTCCGAGTCCGATGTCAGAATAGGAAACAAAAGAAAATAAACAAAATGACAATAATACATAAATAACAACAGAATACTAGCAGTTACTGACATGCCAGCTCCAGACCTCAATTAAACTGATTAAAAGATTATACCAATCTTCCAAGTTGAAAATATATACTTACCAATTGCCTTTGCATGAGCAACAAAACCACCTTTGGTCGATATAAGAAAATTCCAAGAGAATATAGAGAGTGCAAAGTTTGCAAAGTTTTAGATACTGAGGAACACTTTTTCCTTCATTGCCAAATCAGCAGTAATATTAAAAATCCCATTATAAATACAATTAAAACCCATTATCATAATTTTAACCAGCTTTTCTCAAAATGTAAACTATTTTAGATCCCAATAAAAATATTTAGTCTAGTGTTGTGGCTATATTATACAAGCAATCAATGGAGTTGCGAAAATAATGTCCACATTGGTCAATTATCTATATACTTATAAATACAAATGTATATTATTAATATTAATTCGACTCGTTTAGAACTTTTTTCGTGTATTAAATGCTTCTTGTGTACATGTCTAGCAGGGTTTAACTTTTTGCAATAATGTTATGTATTAAGATTTTTTTTTTTTTTTTTTTTTATATATATATTATTTCTTGCCAATAACAGATGTACCCCATCTGGAAACATTAAAAGTTATATAGTATGCATGCTGACATTAGTTATTTAAAAAGACCGAATAAGGCAACATTTCCCTAATGAATGATATCGACTGGTTCCAGAGTTAAAATGTAAAAGAATACGTAGTATCATCTGTACTTGTAGTGGTGTGTACCCCTGCAGTTGTATTTAACATTCGGTTGAAGAAGTCTGATGTGGTAAATAGCAATACTATGTAGCTCCAATTTGTAACAGAAGTAGTTGTTGTTTAACTGTGGTACATGTATCAATATAGTTGTTAGCCTTTTGTTGACTTTCTTGCAGAAGCTGCAACTGACAGTTATTGGTGTAGTTTGCTTTTTCTTGCCGACTGTCTGCACTAAGCAGACATAATTGCGTCACCTGCACTGTTTTATTATTGACTTTCTCAACTTTTTATAAGGGTGAATTTTCTATTGTTCTCGTTCACTAGATTGCCTACTGCTTCATAACTACAAAAAAAAAGTTCTTAAGATATACATTTTGCTAGCTTACCGTAATGCAACTGTACATTTACATACAATGATATCATGAAACAAATTATCAATGTAAAATTTGATAATAATCAATAATGACAAACAACCCATCCGTAAATATGAATTAGATAAAACAAAAACTATCTCTTTATGATGTTGGTCATCCTCATAATTAAATGTTGCATCCACAGGCTTGTTTCTCATTTATTTTATGTTTTCTTTTAAAAGCCCATTTAGTTGGCCTATTAAAATCTATACAAGCCCAGTAGTAATTTTTCAATCCTGGGTTGAACATCTTGTAGTGGATCTGCTCGATGATCGGGTTGTTGTCTCTTTGACACATTCCCCATTTCCATTCACAATTTTAGTTCATTGCAATAGATACAACACGAACATCAAAACTAAACGTATATTGTATTAAACTAAAATAAATATAAGTTAATTTAATTATTATTTAGGATGTGACCGGTTGTTTATTCAAAATAATGTTATGTGCAATGCATTAAATGCATACACATACAAACTCTGTATTTTATCCTTAGTCAATAACACCCATATTTGAATGACTACTAATGAATGCTTAAACAAAACATAGGAAACATTAATTTGTTAACAAAAGCAAAATATTTTATGGATGCCATAAATGATAAAAACTGTAAAATTCGTTAACGTATAGAGTCTTGCAACCTAATGTGATATTGCAAACTGCATAACTCATTATTTAGCAAAGAAGGTGAGAACCTAATCCAAAATCCTCACACAAGCTGGAGAAATTTAAAACTAAGTAAAATCTAAAATGAACAATGATGTTAAATTTCCACTAAAAACTATCACAAATGATGCAGTCGTACAAGGTACTGGATTATGGAAATCTTGCTGCTATTTACTTCTTTCGTTCTTACTTATTCAGATAATGCAATAAGTTAATAGGAACAATTGAATCTGGTTATATATCTGTAACTTTGGAGTTCCACAAGGTTCTACACTTGGACCTTTATTATTTCTGGTCTATTTAAATATATAAATAATTCCTGGCATAATTTTTCAAAGAATTTAAGGAAACAACATAATTTAGATATATTCAAGATCAATTAATTATTAAACCTTACAATATGAAAATACCGATAGACCAATCCCCTTTTATGTGATTTCCGTTCACCATCAACCCGACATGGGATATACACACCAATAACATCGTAGCTAAAGCAAATAAATCATTAGGCTTCCTGGGAAGGAATATCAATAAATTCCCGGAAAAAAAGGAAAATAAAGCAAAACAAGTTTGAAGTTATTGCAAGACCAAATGTAGTAAATGCCAGAAGTGTTTCGGATCAATAAAACCTAACCAGCAAAATCTCATAAAAAAGATAGAAATAGTGCAAAGTCGATAACCATTAACACAGTACAGAACCTGTATCAATCACTACCATACTTTAGGAAATAAAAACAGTCATTAGAAACCAGACGTAAAAGTAAAAAACCTCTGCCTGTTTCATAAAGCACTATAAATACTATAACCTCATTAAATAGCCATAAATATGCCAGATAATGTAGAACATCAAAACAGGGCAACCAATGTATCAATTCAGAAATCTAGCATCAACCAACACACACAAATACAGATTGTTTCCTCGTATCGTCAAAGGCTGGGAACAGCCTACCAACAAAACTATCAAATATCGATGATGCAGAAGCATTCGAGAATAGCCTCACAATGCGTCACATCTTATCTATTAGAGTAGTCTACAAAAAAAAAATCATAATTTTAATCTACACATGTACATCACTTTATTGAATGGTTTATTTGGTACTTGCGTGGTGGATACTACTCTGTATTTCAACAATTTAGAAGTAGACCGGAATCAAATGTATCTATCAAATGTAAAATTGAATAGCTCTGTCTAAGCCGTAAGCGGTTACCTGGATAAAATTCCAATTGATTAACCGGTTAATACGTCGACAAATTTCACACAGACACAATTCGTGAAAAAATAATTCGGGGTGGGGGTGGGGTTGGGGGGGGGAGGGGAGGGGGGGACATGGCACGGTTGAAATACTTCTGATGAATAAGTGTGGAACTATAGTTCATCGAAAGGATGCCCAATCTATAAATAAAACCCAATACTGGCAATAGTCAAATAAAATAACTTGGTAAAAAAATTCGAGAAATGATTTTTTTTTTCTTTTTTCCATGTGGTCGCCATGTGCTTCTGTATTTCAGTCAGCATACGTAAAAAAGTAATTCATAATTGACGTCCCTTTATGACGAAACACCTCTCTTGCGTTAGTTAAACCACCAAATATAACTTCAAGGGTTTAAATAATTCTAAATTCTCCCTGACAATATTAAAAATTTCCTTTTGGTTTTATATTTTAGCTGAATAGTCTTCTGCCTTCCTCCTTGGATCCAAATTGAAAAAAGGCTCGTGACGTCAGATTTTAAGGTTCAGTAACCACCAATGAGATTCGGTATACTTAAACTCACTAATAACCAAACAAAACATATATGGTACAGCGCACCGTGATAACTGAATTTACGTACAGGACTTAAATTCTATTATTTAAAGCTCAGTTTGGTCTTGAAAATTATTTACTACGTCTTCCAGAGGATAAAAGAATCTGGATTTCGAAACTGAGAACATGCAATCTTAAAATTCCCATGGAAACTGGCAGATGGTACAACGTCGCTAGAACCGATCGTCTATGTACCTTATGTAATGAATGTGTTGGTGATGAATATCATTATTTATATGTATGTAAAAATACTTCTATCACTGAACTTCGGAAGAAAAATATACCGAAATATTATACAACATACCCATCTGTACTGAAAATGCAAAAGATGCTGTCATTATGTCACTGTCAGTTATTACATCATTTATCTATATTTATCAAGAAACCATCTACACTCATCTAGTTAGATACATGTACCTCTATAAGTTTTGTAATCTTTAGATAGTATACTTTTGTTATTAGTTTCCTGTCTATTCTGTCATTTATTGTATTTGATTTGTAATTTGTCCTCATGTAACACATATTTTGTGTCTGAGTGTAAATAAAGAGGTAGTGTAGTATTTTGCGCACCAAACGTTGTGAAATTATTAATGGTATCGTCCTATGAAAAACTCGTGATTTTTGTCAAAACATTTTCCAATCGGAATAGGAACAATTTATGACAATCCATGTATCTCCAATTCTATCATGGAAAGGTCCTAAATATACGCTCTACTCGGGATAAAATGTTCACGAATATATGGCATAGTCTTCAGTAAAACACGCACTGCCATTACTGTTATTTCTTAAATAATAGATCATATAGAAACAGACTATTTTAAAATATCAATTGAATGTCATGGTAAATATTTACTCCATTTTTTGAAAATAAGAATCAGATGCCTGTTCTGATTAAAGCCTTCCGTTTCTGTGTTTCAGTTTGGTTGTTTCTTACTATACGTTTGATTTGATTCAAAGGCGTGACCTTTATTAATCTGTCTTTGGGTTCATTGAAAAGGATTAATGTTCAGTGCACTTTAATGGCAAAATATATAGAGAGATATAATACATGGAATGTTGTTCTTCATCTCGATACTTGCTAGAACGCTTACATGGTGCATAATCTTCTTTAAAAGCCCATGTTTAATCTCTTTTTCCCATTTAAAAAAATGGAAGACCTTCATTGAGATAAATATAACTCAAAGTATTATTTGTTGTCGGACTAGTATGTGTTTTATGCATAGAATGTTTTAGTGTTTCTAGATAATAAAAAGCCGATTTATGCGTTTACAATATATTCATTGGTATTTCTGGTCTATTGATCATCCCCTCGTATTTAATATATTGTGATTTGGAAACACTCAAAATTTGTACATTTAATGAAACATACGATGGCTTTATATTAGGTTTTAACCACATTTTATGAAACATGATTTTATGTGTTATTATACCATATTATAAATACGTTTTATCCTGAAATAATTGTTTATCTATTTTCGTAATTCAGATATAATTCAAATAACAAAACTTATTTATATCGGTAATTTCACTGCCAATTAGAAGTGGGTATAGTTATGCGACTTCTCGAATCAGGAAGTGTACAGAAAATAAAAGCAATTTGTTCCATATTTGTAGCTAAATTTAAGGTTCAATTAAAATTCAGATGAAATCGGACCCGGATTCTATTTTTATTGATGATATTGTTGGAAAAACCGCCAGTATTTATTAAAACCGTACAAAGCAAAGAATACGAAAACAAAACCTTCAAAATGAACAGCGAAGTGTCCTACATGTTAACCATTATGAGTTAATTGGTTTGAAACTAAAATAACATTCACCGCCTTAGACTTGATAATTGGCATGCGCATTTAGACATACAGGCCAGATATAACTCTAAGAAGCAGGGACATGAAGTAATGTAAAGAGACATAACCAGTTATAATACAATAAATGATCCTGTTGTACTAATCAATACTTTCAAAGTTTTTTTTTTCATTTAGAAAAATTATAATAGTTGATAGTGATTATTCTTAGTCTAACATCAAATGGTAAATGTTTCTTGTATATATACAGGACGATAACAAATAAAAGAGAAAATAAATTAATTGGAAGGTTCTGCAAAGTTGGTCGACCGGGATGAAGAACATCCAAATTTGACTATCACTAGAAAAGAGGCTACTGTGGGTAGGGTAAAACATTCTGACCTTGCATTAGGCCATCTATGGAGACATAAGAAATTTGATGAAAAGGTCTTTTAACGTCCAGTTAATCCTGGCAGTCTTCCTAGTTGATCCTGACACTCTCCCTTGTTGATCCTTGCACTCTCCCTCCTAATTGGTCCTTGCACTCTCCCTAGTTGATCCTTGCACTCTCCCTAGTTGATCCTTGCACTCTCCCTAGTAGATCCTTGCACTCTCCCTAGTTGATCCTAGCACTATCCCTCCTAGTTGATCCTTGCACTCTCACTAGTTGATCCTAGCACTCTCCCTAGTAGATCCTTGCACTCTCCCTAGTAGATCCTTGCACTCTCCTTAGTTGATCCTGGCACTCTCCCTAGTTGAGCCTTGCACTCTCCCTAGTTGATCCTTGCACTCTCCCTAGTAGATCCTTGCACTCTCTTTGGTTGATCCTGGCACTCTCCCTAGTTGATCCTGACACTCTCCATATACGAGGCCTTGAATTTAATATCTCCATTCCGACTGGGCGTGACTGAATCTTTTTACATTCGGCACATCCAATAGGACGCGACGCCCCCTTTCAACTTGGATTTTTTTCTGTCTGTGAACCGTTAATTCCTACACCTGTCAATCCTTGGGGTTCAGCCCACTGAAAAATTTGCATGATATCATTATAGACTATATAAGAGTAAAGTAAAACTCTTAATGTTTTATCTCGAGCTCATCTATCTATTTACCGGCATTTTTTTAATTTTTCGCGTTCTTGCTTTGAATATTTTATACAATATGTTACAACTATAAGCTGCTCGTATTCCTATATATTCTATTCGAGAAAAGTATCATTACATCATCTGGTCAATTAGGTGAAAATGGATGAATGTGTTAGACTTGGGGCTAATAATCAGAAAAGGTGTGGATTTCATTTATATTTCATCATGATTTTTTGTAAAAATTGCACTTGTAATATGATATATATCCAAAATAAAACACATTGATTTAAGAATTGAATGCTTCTTTTTGTAAATTTATTGGGGTGTAAAAGCGTTGACCGAAGTACATTTTGTATGAAGCGCGGAAGCGCTTCATTCTAAAAATGTGCGCCCGGTCAACGCATTTACAACCCTAAAAAATTACTAAAAGAAGCATTCAATACTTATAATTACATTTTTTTGCTAGGATCATGAAAACACGATTTGTATCAAGTTTTTCTTTTATTTACCTGTGCACTTTATTGTGGAAGCACGTGTCATGATGAATGTTACATTTCATTTTGATATGAAGGTTAATATCAGAATGACGCGAGATTGCTGTTAGCCAATCAAAATAACGTATTATAATGAAACATACATGTACTCTTGAATGTGATCAAGTCGATGTGAACTATAGCATTATTATTTTTTATCTTCACGTTTCGCTATAATTATGACGTCCTTTTTTCAATAATTGATAATTGAAATGAAACTATAAATGCATCACAGAAATTTGTACTTTTCAGAATACCCTTTTTAACCCAATTCCAGAAGTATGTCAGAAATGCTTAAATTGTTCTTATTGACCAATATATTGATTCTTTCTTATTGACATAGAAAAATAGCAGAGCAAGGAAAATTAATAATGGAAAGCTCTTCAGGAGATCATAAGACTGATTGCTTAGTGTACTAATAATATCTGGTCATTCTCTTGAATTCGTTGGCATTCTTGTTTAATATTAGGTATAGACCGCCAACAAATCACATGGTTACTTATAGAGAATCCATTTCTTTAAAGTTTATGTCAGACTTTACATAAAATATACTTTAGTCTACACTGATTATTAAAAAATAGTTATAAAATAATGATTTGTTTAGCACCTGATATTTGAAAAAACCCAACATTTAATGTAAAATAAAATTTATCCAAAATTATTGTCATGCATACTGATTAGTCTCATTTACGCCGTTATTCTAAGCTGCTTGTGACGTTATCTTACTGACAATAACTGTTCAGCAGTGTTTTTTTCCCTAGTGAAGGGTTATGACACCATTGGCGTCATATTGACAAGGTGGTAATATGGTTGTTTGGAAAACAATAGCCGTTTATAGACATGTTGTGACTGTTATACTATTTAAATCTGGTTGTATAACCATGGTTCAATCTATACCCACAGGTAACATTTGATAGACCTTATCACTATTTGGAAATCTGCGCAGCTTGACCCAAGAATCTTCGCCTCTTGAACTATTGACGTCATACAACAATCACTTTTCCATTGTGGCGTCAGATATTTTCTATTGTGACGTTAAAATTTTACGGGAACCTTTGTGATGTCCAGTAATGGCGGACAAATAGCGATAAAGTGTATTCTTTCATTCCAGCATTATATTTCATACATGTCGACACGAAATTATTTCTAATGCAACATATAAAGATATTAGGAGATGCAGTTTGATTGTCAATTGGTCAATTATCCACCAGAGACCAGAGGACGAGGTTGAAAAAATATAGGTCACAGTTCGGTCTTCAACAATGAGGAAAACCCATACCATATTGTCATTTTGCTTAGTTTCTTCTGTTATCTATTTTGACATCGGACTTGGACTTCTTTTTAACTGAGTTTTACTGTGCGTATTGCTGTGTGTTTGTTTATTCTACATTGGCTAGAGGTATAGGGGGAGGGTTGAGATCTCACAAAACATGTTTAACCCCGCCGCATTTTTGCGCCTGTCCCAAGTCAGGAGCCTCTGGCCTTTGTTAGTCTTGCATGTTTTTAATATAGTGTCGTTGCGTTCCCATTAGTTTATTAAATTTTGTCATAACAGCTGTTGAATTATTTGGTATAATAAAACTTTTCTTTCGGAACCGATTAATACTGTCTTATTTCCACCTTTGGTTACCTTTCATTTCATCACGGTTTCTCCCTTCGCATTTGCGCAGTGCGGCTGCGAATTTATAACAAGAGATGGCATGGTAGAGTTCACTGCATTCGGAAAAGCTGTCAGCGAATTAGAGTATGGGAAGACATTAGTTCAATTGCAGTACATTTTTAAAGATTTGGATGAAATAAATTATTTTCTTTTAAAAGAAAGTCTAAGTACAAGTGGTGTATAGTAAAACTTAGCCATCCTTTTATATAAAACATAATTTATACAACTTATTTGTTAAATTTGAAGAATCATATGGTTTTAACTTATTTATGGATACCGCATTAAGCAACTTAACTCTACTAAAATAACCTGGTTAAAAGATAGCCATGTGTTTTAAAACAGTTAACTATTATTATCATTATTTTACAAATTGATCGATATCTTACATGTATGTGTTTGAAATCTTCCGCCGTTCTAAAATTGGACCGACCAGAAGGAGACGAATTTAACAACATCAAATCTATGTTAGTAAGAAATTGGAATTAAATAAACTCATCAGAAATTATTGATTACACGGAATACAAAACGGTCACGCTGGATGTTTGACTTCTCAACGACGGTCATTACACGTTTACAACTTTGCATCTAAGTACCTTGTATGAGTATTTGTAACGTCACTGATTCCAAGAATATTCGGCTTCCAGAAAATTTGGCCTTCAAAAGTTCATGCAAAAAAATCAATTTGCAAATACACGCTACGAAAGATTTTGCTTGTAGGAAGAAATAAGCAAATGCAGAAAAAACATGAACTACTAGTATCTCTATACATGTATCTTATTCAGTTAGGGCGTTTTCCTTACTTTGATATTCGACAAATTGGCTCCTTACGTATTAAAGATACGCATGACACAATAATGACATTTTCAATCTGTTATAAATCTCTGTAAAAGATCCCAAATGTCCGATTTTGTCTTGTTCCAGGTTTTGACACTTTCTGAAAGATGCGACTTCGACTCGTGTGACTGATGATGCATTCATTCCAGATACTTCAACTGTATGGTCGTACCCCGTTTAGATTTCATGCAATTCCTCTTTTTTAGTGGTCGGGTCTGCTATAAACGTAAGAATTTTTACTGCACAAAGATATGCTTCCATTAACAAAATGATATTAACTGCACAACGACATGCTTCCATTAACAAAATGATATACAACACTAACATTAAATTACTGATAAAAGAATACATGTTAAAGTACTTTGTCTTTATCTTGTAAAAGTTGCAAATATTGCAATAAAAGGGAGATTTGATATTATTGTTCTATAAATACAGAAGCTATTGTTATAGCAACATTGAGTAATTATTGGAAGTGCCGAAACGATATTCTGTAGGACCTCTGGGTTGTTTTAATATCGCCTACTGTATAATCTTTGGAAATTAATACATTATGCAGGAGCTATAATCAATACTTCATAAGGCATTTACTTGTCTTCTCTTCAAAACTTCAGAAGAAAAGATTTATTGAATTATTGGTCAATAGGTACATCTACGTAAAACTATGTAATTCACCTTGAAAAGACCCAAAAAAGCTCTAGAATTCTCAATTTAACATTTTCAATATTAGAAATTAAATTTAAGGCGAAATTCAAAGACAATTAGACTACTGGAAAGTGCAATCTATTTTCACAAACCAAAAATAGTTGTATTGATTTATGATAAATAAATATTATCTAAATAATGAAAAGTGAAATAACTGAAAGTGACTTTAAATTAATATGCTTTGTGACCTAAGTGTTTTGTTGGTTATTTATTTTGTACGTGGTATCGATCTGATGAGTCATGCGCTTTTCAGTGGATTTTAACAGTTTGGTTTATTTTGTGCGTGGTATCGATCTGATGAGTCATGCGCTTTTCAGTGGATTTTAACAGTTTGGTTTATTTTGTACCTGGTATCGATCTGATGAGTCATGCGCTGTTCAGTGGATTTTAACAGTTTGGTTTATTTTGTACCTGGTATCGATCTGATGAGTCATGCGCTGTTCAGTGGATTTTAACAGTTTGGTTTATTTTGTACCTGGTATCGATCTGATGAGTCATGCGCTGTTCAGTGGATTTTAACAGTTTGGTTTATGTTGTGCTGTTCATCACTGTCATATAAGAGTAGATGAATGTTGGCCCCCCTAAAACATGTTTAACAACGCCAGATTCTGTATGTGCCTGTACCGGGCCAGGATCATGTAAAACAGTGGTTGTCATTAGTTCCTATCTATCGTATTTGTTTTTCGTTTATTGCATTGTACATTAATTACATACGTTTGTTTTTTCGTTGAAATTGTTTAACATTTTGACATGTCGTGGCCTATATAGCATGCTACGCGGTATGGGTTTTGCTCATTGTTGAAGTTTGAATGGTGACCTATAGTTGCCAACATCTACGTCGATTTGGTCTCTGGTGGATAGTTGTCTCATTGGAAATCATAGCACATCTTCTTATTTTATATTCACATACATCCGTGATGTATGAAACAAAATATCAATTTCTTGATTATACAGACTACCTACATATGAATCGTTTTTCTTGCAAATCAGATAATATAAAAAAATGAACAAAACCAGTGATTACCCATCGATAAACTTAAGAAAAATGGTTTAACTCTCCGAGTATATATCGGAAAGTTCATAATACCTAGTGGACTTTAAACAATAAAAAGTATCCATAATACATTTTAAAGATTTTCAGTATTTTTACAAATATTCATAAACTAAAAATGTTATTTACAACGAAACATTTCTGATGAAGACAATTTTGATGAAATATTGCAAATTTTATTTGTCATTACTACTTTTTCGTGATGAACACCTGTATAGAAATGAATTGATTCACTTTTGAAAGAAAATCGCTGTTATGTTTAGATATTTGACATAATGGTATCAGAGTTCAAGTACAAAACAGCTGATAGTGATACATTGCGTATTAGGGTGGAGCGCTCACAAACATGTTTAACCCCGCCACATTCTTTATGTGCCTGTCCCAAGTCAGGAGCCTGTAGTTCGGTGGTTGTCGTTGGTTCATGTCTGTCATATTTGTTTTTCGTAAATTGTTGTGTTATAAATTAGGCCGTTAGTGTTCTCAATTGAATTGTTTCATATTTTTCATGTCGGGGCCTTTAATAGCCGACTATACGGTATAGGTTTTTCTCATTGTTAAAGGCCGTATGGTTGCCTATAATTGCTTACCGGTACATCCACTATATTTGAACTTTGATGGGAAATTGTCTCTTGGCAATCGTACCTCATCTCCTTATTTTTATAGTAATTATGAATGAAGAGTTAGACATTACCCGTCATACATGGTACAGGGAACATTGCTCCTATCTCATGAATGAAGGGTCAGACATTACCCGTCATACATGGTACAGTGAACATTGCTCCTATCTCAAATGTGCTATTGCATTTGTCACTTCTAGAAATGGTAAAATAACATATTTAATTAGGTTTGATAACTCCTCAGTAGATGGGGCTTTTATAATAAATATTTCATTCCATTTTGATAAAAACTTGCATGCTAGCAATTTAGAGCAAGTTGTCAAATAAGAAAATAGATATGAGATTGAATTCGGTTGCATTCATATTTTTGTCGTTCTAATGCAGACTATACATAAATAGGGTAGTATTATTAACACTAAATTAATTGTTGTCGTTCTAATGCAGACTATACATAAATAGGGTAGTATTATTAACACTAAATTAATTGTTGTCGTTCTAATGCAGACTATACATAAATAGGGTAGTATTATTAACACTAAATTAATTGTTGTCGTTCTAATGCAGACTATACATAAATAGGGTAGTATTATTAACACTAAATTAATTGTTGTCGTTCTAATGCAGACTATACATAAATAGGGTAGTATTATTAACACTAAATTAATTGTTGTCGTTCTAATGCAGACTATACATAAATAGGGTAGTATTATTAACACTAAATTAATTGTTGTCGTTCTAATGCAGACTATACATAAATAGGGTAGTATTATTAACACTAAATTAATTGTTGTCGTTCTAATGCAGACTATACATAAATAGGGTAGTATTATTAACACTAAATTAATTGTTGTCGTTCTAATGCAGACTATACATAAATAGGGTAGTATTATTAACACTAAATTAATTGTTGTCGTTCTAATGCAGACTATACATAAATAGGGTAGTATTATTAACACTAAATTAATTGTTGTCGTTCTAATGCAGACTATACATAAATAGGGTAGTATTATTAACACTAAATTTATTTAATTAGTTTCCTAAAGTACAATGTAGACAGCAATAATCTTCTATCTTTTTTCTTGATTTGTTTTTGCATTCTACCTGTTAAATAGTTTCTGACTATATATGTGCATCTGTTTTTCTTTGAACCGAATCGCATCATCTATCTTTGACCTTCATTGAACAAAAATAACAACAGACTAGAGAACAAATAGTTAAAATAAAAGTGTACCCATTTGTAGTGTTCTGATAGAAGCCAGTAACCGCCAAACTTTTGAAGAAAATGATTTAAAGACTTAAATTGGAAAATACTGTAAAGTTGTTTATTGTATTCAAAGTTTGCCATTTCTGGTATTTTTACGTGCATTTTGCCAGATTTACACCCCATGATGCAAAATCACCCTTTTGATGTTACATATTTATCAAATGTTTGACTTTAGGAGTTAAGTAAATTAAGGATTAAAACATACCCTAGGTCTGAGATTACTATAAACTCAGCCTAGGTGCTAACCTCACAACATATTCTCGATGATTGTTACATAATAACACAGAAGAAAAGTGTACTGTGTTTGCTCTTGTTTGCAACAAATCTTTAGTCTGCATAATAACAATAACTTCATTTTCCGATGAAAGGCCATATGAGATCCAAGTTGTTCGGAATACATTTTACTTACATTCTATACTGTTGGAACATTAGTAGTCCCTTGATTCCTCTTACATAATACAAAGAATCGATTATTTGTATTCAAAGAAGAAGTTCAGAAGATTTATGCTCATATACTGATAATAAGAAGAGTCCATTTATTCCTGTTTCCTTTTATCTTAATGCAGTTTACTTTTTAGGGGTATAAAATTTGATAGTCGGTTTGAAATATTATATTTATTATCGGTATTTCGTAATATTCTTCATAATCATAAACATTTTTGTATCTATAATTTGTAACTCTATATTTAGTGAAAAATAACAAAATAGTTAATTCAAATTCAAAGGAATACATAAATGTAAATCACCCGAATACTTTTCATATTAATTAGTCGTATCATTAGCATTGCTCGCGTGTTTTATTATAATATAAGTTATTTTATTATGAATTAAAATCATTTTATATGGTTCGCAATTCGTGCAGAATAATTTAAGTTAAACAAAATGTATTTCTTACTGTAAATAATGCTGGTTAGTTACTTGTATAAATGTTAGTTTTACATTTGGTCAGTTGTTGATTTTCATAATGTGCATACTAGCAACCATTTTGAATAATATTTTTCTATAAACAACTTGAAGTATAGTCACCGTTATTAGAGTGTAGAACTGCATGATTTCAGCAGTTTTGTGACTTTGAGATTACTTTCAGTAACTGTGAGTGTTCATTCTTTGAAACCGTAATGTGGTTGTTGTTTGTCATATCTGAATATTTTTTTTGAGATTTGAAGAATTTAATCTTAATGTCAAATCTTTGAATGTCTCAATAGATAACAAAAAAATACAAGTTATAACACAACAATGATAAACTCTATATAGTATCAAAGATTCCGAGCTCTAAGCAACCAACCTACTCATTTGAAATCATATTTCATACAGCTCAACGTCATAAACAGTACAGGCAGACAGGTATGAAGGGCCGTTCGGGTCATAATTCATTTTGTTACACGTACGCTAGAGGTACGCGTAACAGGTCGCTCACGTATCCTAGAGGTACGCGTAACACTTTGCTCACGTACCCTAGAGGTACACGTAACACTTTGTTAACGTACCCTAGAGGTACACGTAACACTTTGTTCACGTACCTTAAGAGTTACGCGTAACAGTTTGTTCACGTACCCTAGAATTACGCGTAACTGTTTGTTCACGTACCATGGAGGTACGCGTATCTGTTTGTTCTTGCAGCTAACCACAACAGAAACCTGTCATCCCTTTCCCTGAATACTGGATTATCTGTGTCAGCATCATTTCATTATCCCCCCAACCTCAAACTACTTGCAACAGAAGAACAAATGTTTTGTGTCAGGAAAAGTATAAGTATTCACCAGGAAAAAATCCCCATCAAATGAATGCAGATATCTAGAATTATAAGGGAAAGAAATTAATTATATCCTTTAAGGATGTGTTGGATAAGGGAGATAACTCTAAAAACTGCTTAAAATTTGGCAACAACCAAAACCATACGGAAAATACTGTTTTCCATGTACACAATCTGTTGCCAAAACCATAATTATAGGTTTCAATCAATAATTTTAATCGAGTTTTAAAACTTTTAATCAAGTAATTAAAATGTAGTAAAAAGGCCTGATTTAATTGGTCAATTAGTATTCTCCAGCAGACGAGTTCATTGTGCATAGGGTATAAAGATTATTCCGCATAATTAATCAAACAGTTACGTGTACCTCTAGGGTACGTGAACAAATAGTTAAGCGTAACTCTAGGGTACGCGAAAAAAGTGTTACGTGTACCTTTAGGGTACGTGAACAAATAGTTACGCGTAACTCTAGGGTACGTGAATAAAGTGTTACGTACCTCTACGGTACGTGAACGACCTGTTACGCGTACCTCTAGCGTAATGTAACAAAATGAATTATGACCCGAACTGCCCTTCATAGACAGGGTCTTGTAAAAAAAAAAATACAGAATTACAATGCATTAGAAAAAAGAAATATTTTTGTGTTGCTTTAAACCATAAATTAGCAAATTAACTTTATCACAAAAAAACGTTAATACCAGACACAATGATTGACAACAATAGATATTATGTTTAAGCAGAAATACACTTTATAGTACACGTTAACACAATTACTAGTAGAATGCTGTCTGAAAACAAAATGGTTTATGTTATTTAAGGCCTAGTCGCAGCGGCATTGGAAATGAGTCCACGGATTGTAGGCTATATTGTACTGAAAAATTAATCGGCTTACAATTTCCTCGTTTCAAATTTAAGACTAAATAAAAAAAAGGTGACATCTGTAAGAATATGCATGCGTCAGTTAATGAGCAGTATGTGTAGAAGAAGGAAAATAGTTCGTGAGGGATATGGGAAAGTGACAAAGGAGTCCAGAGAAACAGATGATTGAAAGTATCTGGAATAATCGTATAGATATATATGTTTACGATAGGTCTTTCATGTCAGTTATTGTAGAACAATAAAAAAAATCGACTATTCTCCCGTATTGAAAGATTAAAAATATTAACAAAACGAGATAGGACAACAACACACATGCACGGAACATAAAAAAAATGCATAAAGAGGTCCGCGGAACCCTGTGTCTCGCCTGAATTGCTGCTGTCAGTGTTAAAGTGTAATGTTGACTGTAAAAAGTATGTCCATTTATCAGTAAAACACGCACAGTTTTTTTTTTTTTATCAAACAGGCTCCTTATTTGGGACAGGCACTTATAGAATGTGGCGGGTTTAAACATGTTTACGAGAGTTCTACCCAGTCCCTCATCCATCCCGGGGAAGTGGCGTAACAACCCAACACAAGAACAAAGTGTTAGAATAATGTTTACCACTGGTGAGGACCCTGGCTTGAGAAAGACACATGAACATGTGACATGATTCAACTATGTTTCTAATCTTAACGGTCTTCCATTCAAAGCACGGTCATTGGAGAGAGAAAAAAAAAACAGAATAAAAAGCAGTCCAGTAAAGATAACCGTCATCATGTACCATTAAGACCAACACTATAGAAAGCTAAATATATATTCGCAAATGTACTCCGAAAGAAATAAAAATGTTTGGTAAAAGAATTTGAGAAGATAAAAAAACATTAACGTGTACGAATATTGGAAGCCAAACATCTTTTCAAGTCAGTAAATCAGTTAATTTTAAAGCCAAATATTTCATATATACATAATCACATTGTCTAGACGACACTGTGACAGTATTTATAGCTACTATTTAAAACAACTCTAAAAATAAGTGCTTGCTTTAAATGCCACCATCCAGAATTGTTTCAGTATGATTTTGTTTAGCTCTCCGCGTTAACAACAGATGCAATCAACTGTCACAGTGTTTGGAACGATAGAAATTAAAGTGATAAAACGATTCGGAAAATAATAGAAAATCAAAATTGCTTCGTGCATACTATTTCCATTACTTGTTCAATTTAACAAAAATACTATTCTGATTTAATTTACTACCCAACGAAAATTGCATTGCTAGAAATTTAATTAAAATTGTGCTGTTCATTTACATGTAAAACATGATTAACTTGGGGACGATGATTTACAGCTATTGCACGTAAAGACTCGGTGTGGAACGCAATTATTTAACTTTGAAATCAACAGCTCATGAATTGAGTGCTATTTTGTAGCTCGTAAGTGACGAATGAAGCTACTATGATACTAAATACTAGTACAATTTATATTTCTTTACAATGTGTCCTGGATATTTCTCATATATTACAAGATCATTTCTCTTATATAAGAATGACTTTATTCTCTTCTTGTACAAATTTTAAATGTGTTATAAGCCGATACAAAGATCAAAGCAAAAGATAACAATAACAGGTAAGAAGCTTTTGAAAGAATTTAATCGACAAAGGGAAACGAAAACACGTTTACAAACAGACATCACAGGCGTACTGAAAATGAAAAAAAAAAGAACACTTAAAAACTTCCGCAACAAGAATCTTCACAACTCCTAAGTTTCCATTAAAAGCCTGGTCGGACATGCTGCAGACAAAATTCATATGCTATTTTCAGAAAAAAGGGTTAGCCTATATTATCAAGCCCCTTGCTGTCCTTATACAATAGGTAATCTTTCCTTAAACCCAGACAAATATTCTGGGAAAGGATTATTATTCTTGTCTTACTGAATATTGATATATTTGATATTGAACTTGAGATGGGATTGAGTGGTAAGTGTACCATTGAAAAAATGTAGAAAAGACAATTAACTTGAGGCAATTCTGTATAATAGATACAATGGATAAGCGTTGATTCATGAAAAAAACGTCTGTCTTAAAATTATTATGCATCTGAATACTATCCGTGATTTACAAAATGAGACATATTCGATTTTATTTCTAAGTATATATAATGAATATGTGTTACCGAAATTTCTAGCAAGAAACCTTATTCTAGGCACATCACTATTTACTCGCATAGGGTTTGCGAATAAGCATTTGTAAAAATATGTAGTAAACAGATGAAATCATACTATATTTATAAAACAAAAATGGACAAATTGATGTAATCATTTTCTTATCAAATACGTGAAATAGCCAATAATAATCCAAAAATAAACGGGAAAACCCGCTATTTGTTACACAAATATCCACAATAACATACAAAATAAGAGAAACGGAAAACTAAAGAATATGGACAACAAATAAAATATAGGGATTCGAACCTTAACCGACAAGTCTCTACTTCTAACTTGACTTGCATCCCAACTCCTTTGTTCTAACAGGGGTGATCTGAGTCGGATCATCCCTGAGTTTCTTTACACCGCGTCCTCATGGAATAACTATTACTGTACAACTCATTGATCTAAATCTCGCGGCTACCAACCTATACTATACTATTGTCTATTATGTATTAATATATATAATTATGTGAGTCCATTTCAGCGACAGATTGATTCAATTCAAATTCAAATTCTTTATTTATTTAACCTCAGACACATTAAGTGTACAAGAGGACAATAAACTAACATTGTATACATAAATGATGGCAGGCGAGACTGACAAAATACAGAGAAAATACAGTAAAATCGAACATATGCATGATTTTTTTTATTAGTTGTTAGTGGCTTTGAACTAGCTGTCAGTAACTTCGAGTACTCTCAGATCTGTACTTAGTGTCTTTTTGTTGTTTGGATGTACAAGTACCCGGCCACGTCCACTTGTATTTGTAGTATTTGTATTTTTAATCCATCTGATGAGTTAAGCCTCTTTCAACTGATTTTTATAGTTCGTTCTTATGTTGTACTGTTACACCACTGTCCCTGGTTAGGGGGAGGGTTGGGATCCCGCTAACATGTTTAACCCCGCCACATTCTGTATGTATGTGCCTGTCCCAAGTCAGGAGCCTGTAATTCAGTGGTTGTCGTTTGTTTATGTGTTACATATTTGTTTTTCGTTCATTTTTTGTACATAAATTAGGCCGTTAGTTTTCTCGTTTGAATTGTTTTACATTGTCATTTCGGGGCCTTTTATAGCTGACTGTGCGGTATGGGCATTGCTCATTGTTGAAGGCCGTACGGTGACCTATAGTTGTTAATTTCTGTGTCATTTGGTCTCTTGTGGAGAGTTGTCTCATTTGCAATCATACCACATCTTCTTTTTTATATATGATATCATGCTACAACATACTATTGAAATTCAATCTGATACATGGTTTTTCTAAAAATACTTCCGAGATTTTTTTAAGGAACAATGACAGGTTTTTGTATAGTCGAGCATGACATAAAGATAACATATTTTTCATTTTTATCTCACTTGGATAAATTTTGTACTAAAGTAACTAGGTACATATGTTTTTCTAAGTTTTACAAATGGTGGAAATACACATTGGAATAAATAATGAAATTCATTCCCGATTCCGTTTTTGCAAAGGTTACAAATTCTATTCTCTTTAGGTATCCCGGCCCATCTTCCAGTTTCTATAGGAAATCTAATATTTGCACATCTCAATTTAGTAATGAATACCCTTTCATGTTCCTCGAGATTCATCAAATATTTTTCCAATTCAAACTTGTTTTTGAATAGAGAATAGAATTCTCTCCTTGAAGAATTTTGAATCTGTGATACCCAATGCTGAATGAATTGATCGGTTAGTCTTTGTCTTATATTTAATTAAGCTGGTTTTTATCCATATGTACCTGGTTACTCCAAACAAAACTTTTAGGACTAGTTTTATGTAATTCAAACATCAATTTATACATAATTGTTGATAATTTATGAAATTACAATTTCCAAAGGATATCTCCCAGTTTCACCATAAACCATGTAGTTAGGTGTGGTGTTTCTAAGTTTCAGTATTTTTTTGCAAAATTGAAGATTTTTTTTTCTATACAATTTTTATTTTCAAAACCCCATACTTCAGCTGAATATAACAAAACTGGAACAACAATACAATCAAAAAGTTTAAATTGTAAATTAATAGGTATACTGATATTTTGTATTTTATAGAATAAGGCATAAAGTGCCTTCTGGGCTTGATCATGTAATTTCTTTCTAGCAGTTGGAAAAGTTCCATTGTAATTAAACATGATCCCTAGGTATGAATATGAATCCACTGTTTCTATAATTTGATCATTAATCTTAAATGCATTACAATTCTTCATCTTTCTTTTACTAAAAACCACTACCTTTGTTTTACCAATGTTAACTTTTAGTTCCCATTTATTACAATATTTCTCAGATGATTCCAATGTTTTTTGTAAACCTTCGGGCGTTTCAGACATGTGTCAAACAGTGTCGTCAGCATACAATATCAAGAACAGTTTGATATAAAGCAATAATTTTTCTAAGCATAAATCTGAGATATTTTCTAGAAAGTCTACATTATTATCCACAAAAAAAGTCTTCTAGGTCGTTCAGATAAGTTGAAAACAAAAATGGTGACAAATTTTCTCCTTGCCTCACACCAATCTCACAGTTGAATATGTCCGAGTACTCTTTACCAAGTTTGACTCGTGTCTTTAAATTTTGGTACATATTATAAATAACAGTTAAAATTTTACCCCTGATACCAGATTTTTGCAATTTATTCCACAGCCCTAGTCTCCAAATGGTGTCAAAAGCAGACTTAAAATCAACAAATGTACAATAAAGATTCCCGCCTAATGAAAAGTAAATAATGACTAGGGCGTACAAGACAAATATGTTATCAATAGTTGAGTGCCCTTTACGAAAACCAGCCTGTGAGCTTGAAATAAGGGAGATTCAATCTGATAGTTTACCAAGTCTATTATTTAGGAAAGACGAAAATAATTTGCTGAAACAAGAATTAAAGGTAATACCCCTGTAACAATTTGGGTCCGACCTTGTACCCTTGTTTTTGAATATTGGCACTAATATTCCAGCATCCCATTTTTCTGGTATTACTCTAGTATCAAAAATTAAGTTAAATAATTTTACATATACAGGCATAAGAGTGTTAACAGTACTCTTTATATATTCATCCAAGACACCATCATCAACACTTGATTTATTATTTTTCAAATTACTAATAGCGAGTTTAATTTCTTCTTCGCTTATAATACCATTAAGGATATAATTAATGTTTTTGGTATAATATCATTATCAAAAACAAAATCTCCAGGATTTTCATCTGCCTCATCGTTTTTGTTTAACTCCCTAAAATGTTTATACAAAGATTCAATAGAAATATCATTTATATTATCTGTTTTGGAATTGCGAAAACTATTTAAAATCTTCCAAAAAGATTTGCTATCACTTTTAGAAAGGTTCCGAAGATCGTCTGCCATCTTTTGCTGATATTTCTTTTAAGCAATGTTTAATGTGCTTTTATACTTTTTGCTAGATTCAATCATCAATCTTCTATTTTCGGCATTCTTTACAAAACTATACCTCTTGCGTGCTTTATGAAAACCCTTTCTGTTTATTGCACATAAATTTTTAAACCAGGGTTTAGAATCATCGTGTTTTTTAAACTTGTTTTCTCTTTTTAAAGGCATACGATACAGTTTTAATCCTACGGTGATTTATTTAATAAAATTTGCATACAAGCTATTTTTCATCTTGTCAATTCAAATATGTAATAAAAAATATACCTTCATGTGCTACTTATAGATATATCAGGGTCGGAATTTTAGACATTTACTCAAAATTTCGGTTTCTTGGACATTTCTATCCTTTGGATACATACCTAACTTTTTTTGTTTTAAAAGATAAGCACAAGCTCATTTTTCAAAAAAAATATTTGGAAAATCTTCTTTGCATAAGAATGCTTTAAATTTGTGCAACAATTCTTTGGAAATAATTCCTTTTTATCAAAGTTTAATGATTTTAGAAAAAAACGACATTTCTTGCTGTATATTTGTCTAATTTAAAACAATTTCATCGGTGATTTTTTCATAAAAATTGATACAAATAATCTTCATGCATAATCAAACCAAATGTCATTTTAAAAATGAGGGGTCAATGTACTCGTTTTCAAGCTAATGATTAAAATCAGTCAAAAAATGCATCTTTTCCCGATATGTCACTGTTTGACATCGCGAAAAATAACATTTTACGTTAGCAACGTCATTATCTCCCCTGAAACTGTATCGTATGCCCTTATTAAACTTTGCTGAAAGTTTCTTTAGCTGCATTATGAACATTTTGGACTATTTTATCAACAATAACATCAATATCACTCTGTTGTACTTCATCACATGATGAGAGATTTTCTATACTAATTAATACATCAGCCAATATAGCCTCACTATCTGTTTTAATACAATTTACAAATTCTGAACTAAGAGTTGAATTCCATTTAACAAGTGATTGGTATCATTTAAATCGTCCAATTTGCCTCGAGTATGTGTGAGCAGTGAAGCTTGAAGTTCAAAACAAAGCGCACTGCGGCAATCAGAAAATAACTGTTCAAATTCAGCTATAGCAAATTGTTTCAACAAGGAAATAACTGAGAAGATAAAATTAAATAGTCAACAACACTGATATCTTTGCATGTTCTTGCTCCTACACCTTTATCATCACCGACCCTCGAATTAACAATATAGATATTTAATTTTTTGCATAGATTCAAGAGTCTGTGACCATAATTGTTTGGTTTACAAGAACATCCACTCACTCGACGCAATGGAATATTATTTCTTAGTAGATTTTGATAATCAAATAAATATTCCAAAATTTCATTATCTTCATCAAGATTCAAAATATCTATAATATTGTCATCTGGAATAATATAATCAGGTAACACACTAGTTTTGGAATTAAAATCACCAATCAAACCATATTCAAGTTTTTCTTTTTTCAAAAATAACATCAGTTCATTTTCAATTTCGTCAAACGCTTCAACATTTGAGTACTTAGTATGTTCAGGTGGTATGTATATGCAACCCAATAAAATATCTGTCTTTAGATTAAAAAGCAATTTTGAAATCTGCATCCAATAAACAAATTGACAGTCAGTTTCATGAAATGTAATATACTTTTCAAATATCTTTTTGTAAACAATTGCTATACCACCTGATGCTTTTTGGAATTTTTTTTCTGTTTTTAGTTTTACAAACATAATTACAAGGCAGATCAAGAATATCAAATTCAGTTAGTTTAGTTTCTACAAATAAAAGAATATCATTTTTGTTTATAAGATCAACAAACTCTGGACATAACAATTTAGATTTTATACCACAAATATTTAATAAGCAACATTTCAAGTCATTCAAATTGCATGGTTGTCCTCCTGTACTGTACCCCTAACTTCTTGTCCCATCACGGTTTTCTGATCTAGGAGGATGGGGGTAGTACTGCTTATGGTCGATGTAAAGTTTATCGTCCCGTAAGACAGCATTTCGGTTCTTACTTCTTGCGTCTTTCAGAATTGGTATCAGTTGTCTTCGTCTGTCGGCTACTTCGAAGGGAAATTGCTCATAGACAGAATATCTAGGATTTTTAAATCTTCATAAAACATGACCAAGTATTGTCTGACCAATTTAGAACATATTCACACTTTCGAGTGACCTTACAAAATTATCCTTTCCCATTGTAATATTCAAACCTAAATAAGTATTCACTTTTTATAATGAAGTGAATGTGTAACATAGGTAATGATCATTTCAATGGATGGAATGAAATAGCACTGACATGATTTGTGATGGCAAAAAGGATAAATTGTTCAAACATTTGAGTTTTTCTTCTGCTTCAGGTAAAATTTAATACTTAATATATACCTTAAATTTCTTGATTTTAAAAAACACACAATGTTACATAAATCCGCTTTTTGAAATTTGTATATTTTTTTATAATTATAAAACTCACTCAATAAATATTTCAATTACGACCATTTAACATCTTATTGATGAATGTACATGTATTGTGTTTTTTTTTTTTTCGAAAAAAATCCTTTGCTATATATTTTAGCATTCTGGCATTGTTTTCTTGAAAGAAAAAAACATAATAATTGACTCGAATATCTGGTATAAAAATTGAATAAAAGATTATTTTACCTACATCTTTTCCCCCATTGCATTTTTTGTTTGTTATATATATGTACCATTATGAGCATTTGCAAAATTCAAAATGTTTTTATAATGCAAAATTCAAAATGTTTTTTTTTTATAATTCTTTTCTCTTTCATCTTTAATCAGTAGGCTATTTTCCCAAGGAAAATGCCTTAGGGGATTGTACACTTCGTTAGTGTAGTTATTAAGAGTACACTTTCATAATTAATCTACAATGAAAAGTCATTCAAATATAGCATTTTATAGTGCATGGAAAGCCATGTACTATGAAAATTAGAAGGGAAAAAACTGACTTTTCATTGGACGAGACGGAGTGAGTATGTTCTAAGCGTTGATTCTGTAATAGTTATTCCATGAGGACGCGGTGTGTCAGTGTCCGGCCATCGGGGTGATCTTACACTGACACACCGCCTCCTCATGGGATAACTATTACTAAATCAACATTGAGTTTGTACCCAATCGTCCTGGTGTAGGGGTATGAATCGTGGCTTCATATGCTAAAGGTCTGGAGTTCGATTCACCGCTTAGACACTGGAAAATAAGTAGATTTTTTCTACATAATTTTGAAAGTTTGTCTTTATTCCGATTAAATATTTCTAAGTTTTATTGTGTGTTCGACATTCCCGCCAAAATGTTACATAACAAAAGAAAGCATGCATGCAGAACAAAGAAACTCAAGGTAGGGTGATCTGGTAGGACTCGGATCATCCCTGATAGAACAAAGGAGTTGGGATGTATAGAAAAAGAAACCACGGTAAATGAATAGGCAGACGTCACGGCAATATTTTAAACTTATTTATCTGCTGAATTCATTACGCTTTTATAGATACCATGCTAATTAGACATATTATCGTTTTCTAATTCTGATTTCTCAATAATTTTACATTTTACGTTGTGTTTTTTTTTTCTCTGTAATATCTGTATACCATGTTTCTGTTAATAAAATATAAACCACTAAAATTGAATGACGAGTGATTAGATAATAACACAACTCCGATGCTGGCATTATTGTTATCTTTTGTTCCTATAAAATCAAATTGTCTTACACTTTTATCTGATGTGAAGTAGCCAGCCTTGTAATTTTTAATGCAACATTTTCACATCTAGTCTGGCGTTAATACCGTATTAGAGGTATTTTAATTAAGTTTCAAATTTGGCTATGTTCAATCGGTCGTATATTTTTTTCAGATTGGTATTTGTACGATTAAATTAAAAACTGAAAAGTCGGATCTCTGATGAAGCAATATTTATTAGTGACTGTTCAGGTTGTAAATTCTGTTACGTTGTTTTTACAATTAGTGCTGCATTTGGAATCAAATAAAAACAGAACAATTCAAATAACTTTGTATTATGGTTTTGTAGACATTACTTCTTCGTGCATAATTTGTTAACCTTTAAGTACAGTGATTACTTTTTATTACAGCAAACTGTCATTAGCTCTGTGAAACGGTATAAACACTCTAAGTCGGTTTTCTTGTATAAATAGTCATCGATCACTGAATTGGTTTTTTATATATCAAACTATTCAATAACTGTGTTCTTGCTAAAATTAAGTCGACAAAATACCTAGCTTCTCAACAATTATGACCACATTGTTACAATAGAAATTCATCTGGCAGTATCATACCATATGAAAAGGAAAATATATATGTTGGAAGTACTTGATAAATTGCATGCATATATTGGTGATTTTGAATCTGTTCAAAGTTTAGATTTTTCTACCCTATATACCACATTGCCTCACATTCTCATTAAGAAAAAATTCACACACCTAATTAAATGGGCATTTAAAAAGTCAGAATGTGAATATATATGTTCAAACTCTTTTAGGTCATTTTTTAGTAGCAATAAACAAAAAAACTATGTCAATTGGACATGCTTTGATACTATATATGCCCTTGAATTTTTACTAGATAACATTTTTGTTCGCTTTGGAGATTCCGTATATCGTCAGGTTATCGGAATTCCAATGGGGACTAACTGTGCACCACTTATTGCGGACCTTTTTTTGTATTGCTATGAGTTACAATTTATGACAAAAATCAGTAAAGACCCATCGAAACAACATCTGATACACAAATTTAATAATACTTTTAGATATTTGGATGATATTTTGGCTCTCAATAATGACGACTTCAGTATGTATACTAAAGAAATTTATCCTGTTGAACTTACTTTAAATAAAGCTAATACTAACAATGACCACTGCCCTTTCCTCGATCTTGATATCTATATCATTAACGGAAAGCTTAATACTAAAATATATGATAAAAGAGATGATTTTTCATTTCCTATCGTTAATTATCCATTTTTAGATGGTGACGTTCCCTTGTCACCATCTTACGGTGTTTATATATCTCAACTTGTACGATTCGCTCGTGTATGTAACAATGTTTTAGATTTTAACGAGAGAAATTTATGTATTACTGAAAAATTATTACACCAGGGTTTTCGATATCACAAACTAGTCAAAACATTTACTAAATTTTATCATCGGTATAAGGACATCATTCGTAAATATAGCTCAACATGCAGACTTCTTATACGTTCAGGTATTTCACATCCAATTTTTTATGGAAATATTCTTTATAAAGCACAAAAATGTCAGTATTCACCTCTGAAACTAACAAAACCTTTAAATAGACTTATCAAGAAGGGATATAGTTACGATACTGTTGTCAGGTCATTAAAGATTGCATATTTTGGCGTTAATATTGATTCACTTATAGGGTCTTTGCATCGGCACTAAACACATTTATTTAAAAACCAGTTGTTGGCATGACACAGGTTATGTTCTTCTCATATATGTTATGATGGTATGATACTAAACCCCTAACGGGAAGGATTGTGCCTGATATTCATATGATGAAGACATAATCTTTCAATCAGTTTAATTGAAGTCTGGAGCTGGCATGTCAGTTAACTGCTAGTAGTCTGTTGTTATTTATGTATTATTGTCATTTTGTTTATTTTCTTTGTTTACATCTTCTGACATCAGACTCGGACTTCTCTTGAACTGAATTTTAATGTGCGTATTGTTATGCGTTTACTTTTCTACATTGGCTAGAGGTATAGGGGGAGGGTTGAGATCTCATAAACATGTTTAACCCCGCCGCATTTTTGCGCCTGTCCCAAGTCAGGAGCCTCTAGCCTTTGTTAGTCTTGTATTATTTTTAATTTTAGTTTCTTGTGTACAATTTGGAGTTTAGTATGGCGTTCATTATCACTGAACTAGTATATATATTTGTTTAGGGGCCAGCTGAAGGACGCCTCCGGGTGCGGGAATTTCTCGCTGCATTGAAGACCTGTTGGTGACCTTCTGCTGTTGTCTGTTCTATGGTCGGGTTGTTGTCTCTTTGACACATTCCCCATTTCCATTCTCAATTTTATGGAATGGCGAATTCAGGATAATTTTGAGTCCGTTTAATGAGCATTGTTATCAGAGATGGATCCTTGAAGACTTTTGATTTGATCATTTCTATTACTCACCGAAAAGGTTCACATTGTGGCTCGCGGGTAATAATTTACGATATCAATGTGTAGAAAACCCGATAATCTATACGTAAAAGGACGTTCCCGTAAGATTTTGACGACTCAAAAGAAATTGTCTGACGCCACAAAGCAACACTGATTGTCAAGAGGACATGTGTTGCAATGTCACAGAATAAGGTCCGTTTCAATGGTTTAAAGAAAAGTTAAAAAGGTGTGTGTAAGCCTTAAGTTTCAGTATTGCAGTATCAGCGCAGACTTCACCGGATAAGTACCACTTATGGTCTCAATCTATCCTCTTTCTTTAAGACTTAATTTTCAGGCTAACCATGAGAAAGTTGACAAGTTATGTACAACACATACTACCTACTCTTCCATGATACCTGAGTTAACATCGGTTTTAAGTACAGCTCGTGCTGCTCTAACTTTTTTTTAACTTCTTTTAATACGTCAGATCATGACCAATGATGAAACATTGATTACATGTACTCTGCGGTACTAATGTTCACGGGACACTCTTGTTTGTAAATCAAAGTGTAACATATTGACTCTCCTGTGCTAATTGTGGATTTCGTTGTGACCTTCTTCGTTGACGTTCAGAGACCAAGATTAGGAAAAAAAACTGAAGACAATTTTAAAGTAAAACATGGAACAAATGAATTACAATATGTAGACTGAGTAGCTTGTCGTTATGCTTATTTTAAATGCACATAGTCTACATTTGTTTAGTATATTCTGGTGGCTAGTATCATTAATTTTAAGTAATCTTCTTTTTGGCAATAATTAAATTAGGTGTCATTGTCAAAATATAATTTTTCATCGGTTTTATGATATATTAATACTGTTGACGTGAGAAAGAATGAAAACAGTATTTATGCTTCGCTATGTGGCCTAACTTTGTCGCATCATCATTAAATGACGTTTTAGTGGTTTATTTTCATAGCTTGAGTCCCTCAGGATATCCTGGTTGTAGACATATTTCCATTAGAAATTGCATTTTTGCGACAATTTATGCTGTGAAATGCTATAAAAATCCATTTATTTTTCTAAAATTGATCCTAGTACATTATAACATATTATTGTACACAAATTAGACAAACAAAGAGGAGACTGTCATTTATAATTTTCAGTCGGATAAAAGACGAATAATACCTAAGGGATAATAATCAATATAAAAGCAATGTACCGATGTCCAGTTTAATATCATGTCAAGCTATAACACTGGCAAAAATGTTAGTGAAAAATAAACGAATCTCATTAACGGAAGGAGATCAGGCCATCATACGTATCCAAAGTCATTTCAAATAGTAAAAAGTAAAACAAAAAAAATACCGAACTCCAAGGAAAATTCAGAACGGAAAGTCCTTTATCTAATGGCAAAATCAAAAGCTCAAACACATCAAACGAATGGAAAACAACTGCCATATTCCTGACTTGGTACAGGCATTTCCTTATGCAGAAAATGCTGGATTAAACCTGGATTTATAGCTAGTTAAACCTCTAAAAGTCTCTAAGCCAGGACTTTAAGTAACCAAACCTGTTGTAATGTTAGATAAGTATTTGTGGATATGTGGGGTCTTGTACAGATGTCACTAGTGAGCTGGGAAACCGAGACACTATTTTAAAAAGTCGATCAATTCATTATGGCGACCGTATAACTTGTTAATTGGTAAACTTGTTATTCTTCCTAGCATACTCTATTGATGAAAATGAGAACGTATATTTTCATAACCCGGCACAACAAGCGTCGATTTTTTTTTTTGTGCTTCTGATTCTCTTACTGAATTCACTGGGATGGGTTCACCCTTACAGATCACAGTCAATGACTCCATGGTTAAAACAGGAGAGACTATACCAAGAAACAACCAATCAAAAACCAGAGGGAAGTTCTTTACATTGAAATTTGTCTTGTTCCTGTACATTGTCCTCTATATTTCGATGTTGACTTTTCAATTTCACTTAGCTTTTTAAGTAGCTTCAGCCAAGATAATTAGAAAATTTACAATAATAATTAAAAAATCAGATTCATAATTAGAAATAAAGGTAGCAGTAGAACACCTAGTAAGAATGTATATAATGCTACTAGTATGTTGCACTTTAATGACACATGACATGGTACATTCTCTTCTATTCGCTGACATTCCTTCACTTTGTAAAGTCGTCCAATGTTGACTTAAAATCAAACCATCTGGCTGTCCATTTGTCAGTTCTTCTCGTTCTTTTGCTTCTTTAACCTCAAAATTTGTCTGATTGGTTATATTTAAATTTAACTAAATATCTAGTAGGATCCTGGATATTATCAAACATATAGTAAAAAAAGTATGATTCCAGATTGTAATGATTTATTTACTTTTTGTATTCATCATATACACATCCAAAGAGTTGATTGTTTCACATTTTGTCATGTCAAAAAAGAAGTATTGTCAATACTGAATTGCAAACAAAATCTGCAAAAATACAATTACAAGCAAAATCTGGCAAAATAGATTTGCATCTGATACATACTTTCTTTGAGTTATATAAAAACAATTTATTTATAGCAAAATCTGCTGATAATTTGTTTATGACATCTTGATGAACAAACAAATGTTGGCTTTGCGATATTAACATGTAAGAATATTACATTTTCCTGCACAATTATAGACGGAAACCAAATGACAATCATCATCCAAGTTTATTTTTTTACATGCCTGACTTTGTGAAGTTTCTGAGAGTGATGAGGAGTCAGTGGAATTGATTCTAGGAAAACATTTTGTACGAATGTCGACAACGTCATCTAATGAATAATACTTTGTAAAATATCATCCTTAAAGGAAATCTTATAAATGCACTCTGAATCGTTAATAATTTCAATAATTCAAACATTTTGGACTGTAGCAAATTTTAATTTATTTTCTAGCAAGAAAGCGAGTACAGTGACCCCATACTATTTATTTTTCCAAAAGTACATTATAAGAGCTTTCTTATAATTTCAAAATTCTATAATCAGGTTTTCTTTCTATTCACTCAAAAGTCTTCTTTTTTCACACTTATAATCCGTACAAAATTTGACATAACCTGTAGCTTAAAAAAAACTAGGTGACCCATACTTTTAATCATATTGTTAAACAGTATTATATAAACTACATTTTGTCAAAGTATGAAAAAAATCATGTCGTTTTTAATTGAGACCCCCTATGTAACTTTTTTTAAAGACTTTCATCAATATAATACTCATGTAGAGTTGATCATATTTTCAAATCAATTAACACCGTTGTTATTAAAAAAAAAAAAACTCGTTAGTCTTGTTTGCGCAAGCCAGGATACTCCTTGTCAAACTAGATATTCTTATCTTTACAAGGTGACATTGAAATTTCGATTTGTATATATCAGGTTTCCAATTTCTACTAGTAGAAAATGGAAATCGAATTTCTACTAGTAGGTTTCTTGATCCTACTGAATTCGTATTGTATTGTGGCATATATATACAAAAATTGAAAAACGTTTTAAGACTGTGATATTAATTTTTTTAACACAAAACGAGTACCCTCCATCGAGTATCCAGCTAATAAAACCACTGAATTATCATCGTCTTGAACATCTTCAAACATTACTCGAATGTAGTTTTGAATGGGATTAAAAATTGTGTGTTTGTGCATGATGTCTATATATTCATTATTAATATTACAGGATTTTAACTTTTCATGAACTACAGGACAGGTGATATTATAAGTGCAAGAACCGCTTAAAATATTAGCCGTCCGAAGCACCTGGTTGGATCCCGTTTTAAATAAATATCGCATCACACTCGATGCAGTGGTAGACTCCATGTCATACGTCGTTGTAACCAGTACTGGCTTTTATACAACGGGATGAAGGCGCCGTCGATATGTTGACGGTTCACGAGGGCACATTTAAAGCCATCTACGCTTTTTGCGCGCACCACTGTGACTTCTAGATGGTTCCAGTTAAGTATCGTGGACAACAAAGAATGAGTTGGTATGTTGTGGTGTTCTACTGGTGGGAATGTCAAAACACCTAGTCTTTCTCACTTATTTTTCGACAATGTTTGTTGTTTGAAAGTTGTCAAACTTTTTGACTGTGATGGTTCTTCTTGGTCTTGCTGATTTTAGTACTCGTTTAATCAATAGCAGGAACCAGCCCCACGACCACCTTGTCCAAAAATATAAGCTTTTGCTTGTACTTCTATATTGTAGTTCTTGTAGTTCTAATTTGGCAAACATGTTTGTTATGCATCCATCTTCTCTTGTTTTGTAATCGCTTTTTATAAACCTTGCTGCTTGTCGTTGTATTCTTTCTAGCTTGTTGGTATCTGCTACACAGTATATGTCCCATACTGTTGCTGCATATTTCATCGTTGATCGAACTAGTGAAACGTATGCAGTTTTATTTCCGATTCCGCACGGTGGCCGTGACAGTACCTTATGTTCCTTCTGAGAAAACACAGGGCTGAAGTTGCCCTTTTGCAACTCAACTTGTATATAGAAAACATTAAATTAGAGAGATTAATTCTAAAAAAAAACGTTTTTTTTTAGAATTAATCTCTCTAATTTAATGTTTTCTAAATAAAAATAAAGAGATGTGGTATGATTGCCAATGAGACAAATATCCACCAAAGTTCAAATGAAGTGGATGTAAGCGATTATAGGCAACCGTACGGCCTTCAACAATGAGAAAAACCCATACCGTATGGGTCGGCTATAAAAGGCCCCGACATGAAAAATATGAAACAAATCAATTGAGAAAACTAAAGGCATAATTTATAACAAAACAACTTACTTCATTCTTGTTATATTCATTGTCATTTATTAAGTTCTTTTCTGTACAAATATATATATTGTGATATTGATTATTTGAGTCCTTTGCTGTGCTTTGTTATATGATTTAAATATTGGTTTACATTATTTATTGATAGGTGTCGCTGTATTTGTTTCCGGATGTTGACTATCTGTCTGCTCTTTGCACCAAAATGGATCAGGAAATTGTGTAGTGAAGAGTACAAACACAAGTTTCTGTTTGAGAAGAAATATTTTCTATTGACAAAAATAACTTATAGTGGCAATCAAATGCACTTCCCCTCAGGATAAATGTTGTCGGTAGAGGGTTGTCACATGTTCATGAGTGGGCGTAACTTCTACTGTTTTTGTCTGATTAAACTTTAATTCCAGTGTTCTTTAACACAACTTACATTACAGAAACAAAATATGGCTGATTTCCTGGCAGAAAATAACCAGTGTGGTCAAAATATTCTACGCCTTGTGTCTAGGGGAAATGCCATACTTGCTGAATTATTGAGACTTTCAGAAGTAATACCACCAGTTTTTAGACAGGAAAATCCACATGAAAAACTTAAATATGCTGACATTATTAGTGATTTCAGTTACTTTAGAAATGCAGAATACTTTGACAATAAGATTGAATCCAAAGTGGTAAGATATTGGAAATTAACCTTTACCATGTTAACCCTCTTGAGTGAGTCTTCTTAGTCCTATAAAATAAATATCATTTTCATACATTGAAAACTATTTTTTTCGAGGTAAAATGCATATTTTCCATATATTTTGAATACAAATTATTCACTGTGTATGACTTTATTGATTAATTTGACTTTGTGAACATTAAGTTTACATACATTTGTGTACTTGACATTACAAAAACATTGTTCCTTTATTTTCAAATTGTAACTTAACACATATGACATCAACAAAAAGAGTGTTATTCGTGAAATTTCATGAGGTTGATGTGTAAAATGTGATAGTAAACTTCTAGGTACTTGAAAATACAGTTAGTGTTGTACAGTCAATGGCTTAATTGTTAAACGGTTATAATGTATTCAATTTTCATAGTATAAAGTGTTATTGATTGCAAAACTTCTAACCGAATACCACAGTTTGATTTCAGGTTTGAAATATATTTGATATCTGCTCAAATTAACTAAAAGAAGGTTTTATTATGGGAAAAAAATATATTACTAAAAAAAACTGTTGACTGTAGTAAAAACTCAGAAGTATAGTGTCGAAGCCTGGAATAATTCTTTATAAATAGTGTCGAAGTCTAGAATAATTCTATATAAATAGTGTCGAAGTCTAGAAAACTCTTCATAAATGGAAAATTATATCCAAATCATTACTTCAGCAAGTAACCAATATGCAGTGAATTAATATATTGACCACATTATTATTCTAACTTTGCTATTATTTGAGATTTCAACCGGCTTGTCAGTGGGAAGAAATTTTTCAGGCTGCAGGTTGTCAGCGGAAAAGACAGGCCGGAGCGTCCTTCCATTTCTATACTCTGTATTAAAAGAGCAGAAGCAGGATTATATATATGTCAGTCTGTTTAATCATCAACGGGTTCTCAGATTCAGATTGTGTGATAAATCAAGTTTAAAAAATATTTATATATCTAAATAATTCCATGAAACATGCAATACAAATTGAATATGTTTTTTTTCCGATTTCAATTAAATTTCAATTTTTCATCATTTTTGTCGAGCCTTCGACTTTTGTCGAAAAAGCGAGACATAGCGATCCTACATTCCGTCGGCGTCGGTGTCGTCGTCGTCGTCGGCGGCGGCGTCCACAAATATTCACTCTGTGGTTAAAGTTTTTGAAATTTTAATAACTTTCTTAAACTACCCTGGATTTCTACCAAACTTGGACAGAAGCTTGTTTATGATCATAAGATAATATTCAAAAGTAAATTTTGTAAAAAAAAAATTCCATTTTTTCCGTATTTTACTTATAAATGGACTTAGTTTTTCTGCCAGGAAACATTACATTCACTCTGTGGTTAAAGTTTTTGAAATTTTAATAACTTTCTTAAACTATCCTGGATTTGTACCAAACTTGGAAAGAAGCTTGTTTGTGATCATAAGATAGTATCCAGAAGTAAATTTTGTAAAAAAAAAATTCCATTTTTTTTGTTTTTTACTTATAAATGGACTTAGTTTTTCTGCCAGGAAACATTACATTCACTCTGTGGTTAAAGTTTTTGAAATTTTAATAACTTTCTTAAACTATCCTGGATTTGTACCAAACTTGGAAAGAAGCTTGTTTGTGATCATAAGATAGTATCCAGAAGTAAATTTTGTAAAAAAAAATTCAATTTTTTTTTGTATTTTACTTATAAGTTGACTTAGTTTTTTCTGCCAGTTAACATTACATTCACACTGTAGTTAAAGTTTTTAAAATTTTAACAACTTTCTTAAACTATCCTGGATTTGTACCAAACTTGGACAGAAGCTTGTTTATGATTAAAAGCTAGTATCTAAAAGGAAATTTTGTTAAAATTTTGTTCCATTTTTTCCGTATTTTACTTATAAATGGACTTAGTTTTTCTTCCAGTTAACATTACATAACAGTCTGCAGTTTAAGTTTTTATTTTAAAACATTTATTAGATTCATAAACTATCCTGGATTTTTACCAAACTTGGACAGAAGCTACTTACAATCAAAAGATAGTATAGAGAGGAATATTTTTATTAATTTTTTTCCTCATTTTTGTTGAGCCTGTGATTAACAGCAGAAGTAGGCGAGACACTGGGTTCCGCGGAACCCTTACGAATTTTTTTGTGTGTGAAAACTAATAGCCAATAGAAAGAGAAATCCAAACATCAGAATGAGAATCTAGGACTTTTTTTTGCTATAGCCTCAACGTGTATTATTTGTTATTTTCCAATTCATATTGATGACAAAAAGTCTTTTGGAAGTAATTGCTTCATATCAAATAAAAAGGTTATGTACAGTGACTTTCTCAATCACATGTTGGAACATTTTGTTAGCTTCTCACAAGTTCTTTTCAGTTATAATATGAACTGACATTATAATTTAAATAAAGTTTGGATGTACATGTAAGAATGGAATTAAAATAAACATTTTATAATCGTTGAACAGCAAAGAAAACAAAGTTCTACAGAAAATAAAGGAAACACTGAGATGAAACATCTACTCAAAGATCTCCATTTTGTATTTTTAGGGTCCTCCCCTAATTTAAACGAAATACTAGATTAAATTTAAGTTATTTAATTAGTTTCTTGAAATGCTGTGCATCTGTTTTACTTTTAAGTGTTTGCAAAAAAAAAACCTAAATGATGAATAAACTCACAGGCACTACTATGATTTTTTTTTGAGGGAGTGAGGTTAAGGGGTTTATCAAATAAGTGTATCTTCCATAGTGAACTGTTATGAATAAAAGGAGATGAAAGGTATACGTCAATGAGACAGCAAGCAAAATAACAAAATAATAGACATCTAGAAGACAACACGTATAGGTATTTACACAATACATTTTGTATGTCAAGACCTAAATCAGTTTTGTATATAGTGTTGTCCACTTTATGATCTTATAAGAAAGGGGAGGATATTATATAAAGACAATTGTCACTTTAAGTTTTGATTGATGTTGCTTGTTTAACATCTTGTCTGTAACAGAATATTTGATAGAAGATTTTTGTGTCATATTTCTTTCAAGTTGAAAAGGCCATCATATATTTGTCAACTGTTAGAAAAATGTGGTACTTCTCTGAAGTTTGTTTTAATATTTTACTAATTGATGTAGAAAGAACGAGGAATTAAGATATTACTATGTGTATAACTCTCCCTCCCCTGAAAGTTGCTTATATTTTGTCTTAACTAGGGGCTATTGAAAGTTTGATATATTGTCATGATGTTTGTTTGGTTATTGTACAAAAAACATCAGGTTGAAGGCCATACGGTGACTATATAGTTGCTAACTCCTACATCATTTGATCTCTGGTGGAAAATTGTTGCATTGGTATAAATTAAGTATAATTATATCACTTCTTTTGTTTTTTATTATAACTTAGTCTGCAAGACGCCTGTTTCGTCTACATTAGACTCATCAGTGTACTCAAATCAAAAGTTTGAAACCCAATTAGTAAAGAAATTGAAAAGAAAAATGAACAAAAAGCAAATTAAAAACATAAAAATGCAATATTATGCATAAATATGTAGCCTGTTCTGATCAGTTACTTGTATTTTGTGTTTTCTCCAATCATAGAGATGTAAATTAGTTAAACTATATCATATTTTGCAAATTCTGTTAAATTGTCAAATGGCATTTGTTGTCTATATTAGAACTTTCATCAGTGATTCAAACTGTGGTTATTTTCCTTTATATTCAGCCTTTTTGTCGAGCCTGCGAAATTTATTTCGCAAAGGCGAGACATAGCGATCCTAGATTCCGTCGACGTCATCAACATTTAGGTTCAGTCTGTGGTTAAAGTTTTTTTAGCTATAGTCATCAATAAGTTTGTCAAACCTACATGGAATTTAATGAAATTTGGACAGAAGCTTGTTTATGATCAAAAGACAGTACCCAGAGCAAAATTTTGAAAATATTTATTTTCATTTTTCCGTATTTTACTAATAAATGGACTTAGTTTTTTTTTACAGTTAACATTCAGATTCAGTCTGAGGTTAACGTTTTTCAGTCATCAATGACTTTGTCAAACCTTCATGGAATTATATGAAAATTGGATAGAATCTTGTTTATGACCAAAAGACAGTATCCAGAGTGAAATTTTAAAAATATTTATTTTCATTTTTCTTTATTTTACTGATAAATGGACTTATTTTTTTTTACAGTAAACAAGGAGTCATAGTCTGGGGTTAAAGTTTGATGCACTTCAATTACTTAATCAAACCTTCATAGAGTTTTATGAAACTTTGGCAGAAGCTTTTTAATGATTAAGAGATAATGACTGAAGCAAACCTTTGAAAATATATTTTTTTCATTTTTCTGATTGATGGACTTTTTTTCACATTATAAATTTGTAAACCTTCATGGATTGTTACGAAACTTGGACAGAAGCTAATCTTCAAGAACAAGAAATAGCATCTAAAGAAAAAGTGTTCTACAGACCCCCTTACAATTTATTTAAATAAACTTCTGGATTCTACTGTTTAAGTGTTATTCTGATGTGTTGTCTAGCATGTCTAGTGAAGAACAAAAACTAAATACTGATTTAAATATCTATATATTGGCCTGCACATGCTTTTAATCAAAGTTCTGCAGATCTCCTAGCTGACAATTAATTTTTGTCGATGATATTAATATTCTATTATTCTGGGTTGTCTTTCACATTTCAAGATTTGAAATGTAAATTTTGTCTATTTTAACAACAAAACCTCTTTAGAATTAGTTTGACAGATTAATAAATATATGTCAAGTCACAGTCTCTGTGGTGCTAAAGATTTTATATTTCAGATGAATCAAAAATCATGTTTTATTTTGGGTCAAACTTATTTATGTCATGAATATGTACGAAATATATTCAGTCTTTCATTCTCTTAGGTTGTGTTTGTAATTCATTAAAAAGCTTGAATTTATTTTTAATAAGCATTTTGCAGCTATCAACTAACTGAAGACAACGGTAAGTGCCCGACAAAAATTTACGACGTAATATTAGACATCACTTAGATGAATCTGGTTGACGTCACGAAATGCCAAAACTTTAGTTCGAAAGTCAATATTCTTAATATTATAAATATTATACCCAGAAATTTTCAAAAGCAATTATTGAATATGTTGTAAATAAAATCAAAATCCTATATTTTGCCACCTTGAGAATAACTTAAATGTGCTTCACTGTTTATAAGAAGTAAACTCTGATAAAATGAAAATGAAAGCTAAATGGAGAAATATAACAAAATTTCAAAACATTGACGGTCTGTTTGATGTTTTGCCAGGGTAGATTTGCATGAAAATACGTAGAAAATGTTTGTAGAGTACAGGGTTTTAAAACGAGTACTTATTTATAAGTTCTGTCAGTACATTTGCAGAGTTCTACTCGATTACATTTCATAACCATGTGAAATTGACATGTGTATTTTTGGGACCTGGTCAGTGGTGGACATATATGTCTGCTTGGGACTCGGAGGGTTAACCAAAAAAAAATAGGTGCATGAGGACAGGACCCTGTGTTGGGCCCCTATTGTCCCTCCTTCATTATAATAAATCCCAGATTTTCCAATTTATATCAGTTATTTGTACCATATGTATACCAATATGCCATATATTTACTCTGAATGTATATGTTTACTATCATCAGACCTCTTGACTATTTCTATAAACATGTATGTTGACGGTCGTACGATGACCTATAGTTGTTAATGTCTGTGTCATTTGGTCTCTTGTGGAGAGTTGTCTCATTGGCAATCATACCACATCTTCTTTTTATATATTCAGTAAATATATGGCATATTGGTATGGTATACATATAAACAGATTAATGCTCACATGACCACTTTGATTTAATAATTCTATTTTATAGTTTTGCAGTTAGGACATTTATCACCCAGGTTACAATACATCCTTAATCTAGAAAATTTACTTAATCACATGTTATCTACCGGTACTAAAAAAAAAGCAAGGTCCATGATGTCACCTTTGATGATTATAACTTAATACATGTAATATGATTGGATGAGCTTATAGACAAATTACCATATAATGTTTGAAAAGTACCAATAGATACATTGTTCAAAGAGAAACAAAACATGATACATGTAGCATAACTATATATATATGTTCTGGACCATATGAGTATTTGGACCATATGCGTATGGTCATGGCCATATGTGTATATACATATGGTCCGGGTAATTATCTGTAAATTTGAAAAGGTGTCGCATAATTAAGAGTTTCTTAAAATGAAAATTTGACATATATTCAATCATATGGTAATCAATGTTACATGATCAATGAAACAATGCAAATTTTACTTACAAGTAAGAATTATTGTGTTTGTTAAATTAGAATTTCTTAATTATTTCAAATTGTTTTTAGTTATTTTTAAAATGTGTTCTTGCTCCTACTCATACGATCTTACAATAACATTAAGTTTGTATATAATTAGGTGCAAGAAGACATCAATTAAGTGAAAATAAGAAGAAATTAGAAGAAATTTTGTTTCTGGAATAATAATTTAAACACCAAGAAAAAGAACATGTCTCAAAATAGGTACACATCTCAAACACCTGTTGTTTCACTTACAGACGAAATAGTCGACAGCCAGGAGAAAGGCGCTTTAAATTGATGCTTGCGAAAAATAAAATAATAAATACACCTTAATTCAGACAATATATGAAAAAGATAAAGAAATTCAATTAGTAACGTGTGCCGTTTTTGGTTTGGAGAATGAGCTGTGTGTTCCTGCAAAAGCTAGAATTTATTCCAAAAATACCTATATGGTCTAAATACTCATATGCCTTATGGTCCGGCTCATTAATAACCAAACCAGTATAATCTCATATGGTCCGACCATATGAGTTATACGCATATCGTCATGACCATATGCGTATGGTCCAAATACTCATATGGTCCGAAACATATATATATATATATATACAAGTCTAAATTGAAAGCAACGTTCAAACCTATGATTGCGTTGGATAAAAACCACAATTTTTATATGTGTGCATGCAAAACAAATTTCTTGTTAGAGGGGTCTAAATACAGCACAAACAACATTTTCTAAAAGACCAAAAAAGTGAAAAAGTATATTTTGACAAAACGCATTTGACTAACAGGTCGAACAACAAATGTTCTTAAACCCTGCTGACTGCCATTGGCGATTACCAAATAAACGGATCACAATGTAATAAATGGATCTTAATTATAAATTTAATACTAAACAGAAAACAATAAACTTGCGGAAAAGATTGTATACCGCAAACAAAAGGTGCAAAGGTTTTTGTACACCATATCAGGATTATATATATATATACATGTCATAATGTATATAATAACTTAAGCTTACAATAAGATACTACTAAGTTATTATTTCAAGAGTTTTTACCTTTCTTGGAAAGAAATTACCCTCGATTTCTTGCACTAGTATATTTTTTTTTTATCTTTCAGGAACTTCAAGATTTAGATGAAGAATACAGAGAAAATAATATTGAAATTCTGACAAGATTTTATCAAGCATTTTCTAGTGTACATAAATATATAATAGATTTGACAAAGTAAGTACACTTTGAATACCTTAGATTAATTTGCTTAGCATTTATATTGAGACTACTTGTATTTATAGCAGGGTTCTCACTAACGCGAGTCTATGAGTCCTGGACTCATGAATATCTGTTTGGACTCATTATTTTCAAATCTGGTGAGTCCAAAGATGCATCAAGATTGTAAAATGTTGTATCAACTGAGCAGATATATTATCATTTTATAACAAAAGTTTAAAAGTCTTACTCTGTTTTGTCATGGGGACTGAAATAATAAATTATATAGTGATAAAATTTCATCTTTTCACTGTTGGACTCGCCATGGCCAAAAGTGCTGAGTTCCTGGACTCGTCTTCAAAATTGCCTGTTTATAGTTAATAAGATTGGTACATGTATCCCTGACTGATGAGGTATGATAGCAAGATATTAAACCGTTTGGAGGTTTGATAATTATCTGGGTGGTGATTAGTTTGGTAAAAACTTTTGACTTTATCAGAACATTGGTTCATATAGAACTCATCAAAAATTACATAATCATCTTCCTGATCTTTATACAAATACTGAACAGAATCTTTAAGGTTATGGGGTACTAAAATTTCTCCATTCCTATTCAAGCTCTGACTGCTAAAATCAATTATTAATTTTAATTTGTCAATTCCTATTGTTTTCTCTCCTGAAATAACTAGACTTGAAACTATAAAATACGATTTATGAATGCTGATTTATAAAACTCTCTGGAAGTGATAGAAATAGCTACACTGGTACACATATTTTAATTCAATCCAATAGTGAATAATATTTTCATTTTTTTAAACTACTTGGCAAGTCTGTATAAAATAATTTTTTATCATGATTTTTATTTTCAAACTTTCAAAGTGCTATACTTGCACCAACACATTCAAATATTTATTGTAACAGCAGACTTTTTAAGATTTTTTCAAATTGAGTTAAAGCTACTATCTAGTAGATAGGTACAGATTTAGGTTGGACTTCTGTCCTGAAACATAATTACATGAACAAAATACTACAAATGTATGTCCTTAAATAGTTCTTATCTAAGAAAACTGAACAAGTTTTTCTTAATGTTTTACAAGGTTTGTTCAAATGTAATATTTGTCTCTGTGCAAGAATAATGAAATAAGCTGTGAAGAGAAACTGTTAGCACATCTGATTAAATAATAGCAAAATAAATGTAGTTATTTATACTTGTACTTTTAAGATTCTGTCTGATTGTATGGATTTTCTATTATTTTTACAGTATACCATATCAGTAAGGCCATTTCCCAGTTACAATGTTTTCAGTTACAGAGTTTATAATTCGGATTGATGACACTAAATTTGATAAGATTAAATTGTTATTTATCAAACTTCTACAATTTGATTGTTTTAGATTCCTTGAAGATTTAGAAGAAGGAATATACATACAACATTCATTGGAAAGTGTTTTGATTAATGATGATGGTAAACAGTTATTGGTAAGAAACCATTATAAAACATTGAACATATGTTTTAAAAAGCTGTAGCAAGAGATAGAAAGGGACCAAGACCTATTCACCCTAACTACTCCCATTTCAAATACAAGTAGAATGAAAAGGATTGGGTTTTTAGTACAAAGAAATTATTATTATAAATTTCCTCATGCAAGTATCTATGTAAAGGGGGAAATGGAATTGTACTTATGTTTGTTTTTTTTTAAATTTTCATACCAGATGCTTTTTTTACAGAATATGCCAAAATGTCTTTAACATGTGTGGTTCTTGAATTATGACAGACATTTGCACATGTGAGGTATCTGATTAGGGACATACACATAAGCATGTGAAGTTCCTGACTAGGGACAGACAAATGAACATATGAGGCTCCTGACTTATGACAGACACATGAACATGTAAGGTTCCTTAATTGGAACAGACACTTGAACATTTCAATTTGGGGTTCCTGAATAGGGACAGACAAATGAACATGTTAGGCTCTAACTTATAACAGAAACATGAACATGTATGGTTCCTGACTTGGGACAGACACATGAACATGTAAGGTTCCTGACTTGGGACAGACACATGAACATGTAAGGTTCCTGACTTGGGACGGACACATGAACATGCAAGGTTCCTGACTTGGGACAGACACATGAACATGTAAAGTTCCTGACTTGGGACAGACTCATGAGCATGTTAGATTTCCGACTTTGGTCATACAAATGAAAATGAGAGGTTACTGACTTGGGACGAACACATGAATATGTAAGATATCAGACTTTGGACATACAAATGAAAATGAGAGGTTACTGACTTGGGACGAACACATGAACATGTAAGGTTCCTGACTTGGGACAAACACATGAATATGTAAGATATCAGACTTTGGACATACAAATGAAAATGAGAGGTTCCTGACATGGGACAGACACATGGAAATGAGAGGTTCCCGACTTGAGACAGATTCATGAAAATGAGAGGTTCCTGACTTTGGACATACACATGAACATGGGAGGTTCATGACTTGAGACAGACACATGAACATGTGAAGCTCCTGACTTGGGACATCACATGAATATGTGAGGTTCCTGACATGGGACAGAAACAAACATAGGAGGCTCCTGACTGGGGGCAGACACATGAACATGGGATCCTGACTTGGGACATACACATGAACATGTGAGGTTCCTGACTTGGGACAGACACATGCACATGATGTTCTTAACTTGCAACAGAAGCATGAACATGAGGTTCTTGACTTGTGACAGACACATTAACATGTGAAGCTTCTGATTAGGGACAGACACATGCACATGTGAGGTTCCCAACTTGGTACAGACACATGAAAATGTGAGATTCCCAACTTGGGACAGACACATGAACATGTGAGATTCCTGACTTGGGACAGACACATTCACATGAGGTTCTTAACTTGCAACAGAAGCATGAACATGAGGTTCTTGACTTGTGACAGACACATTAACATGTGAAGCTTCTGATTAGGGACAGACATATGCACATGTGAGGTTCCCGACTTGGTACAGACACATGAAAATGTGAGATTTGCACATGTGAGGTATCTGATTAGGGACATACACATAAGCATGTGAAGTTCCTGACTAGGGACAGACAAATGAACATATGAGGCTCCTGACTTATGACAGACACATGAACATGTAAGGTTCCTTAATTGGAACAGACACTTGAACATTTCAATTTGGAGTTCCTGAATAGGGACAGACAAATGAACATGTTAGGCTCTAACTTATAACAGAAACATGAACATGTATGGTTCCTGACTTGGGACAGACACATGAACATGTAAGGTTCCTGACTTGGGACAGACACATGAACATGTAAGGTTCCTGACTTGGGACGGACACATGAACATGCAAGGTTCCTGACTTGGGACAGACACATGAACATGTAAGGTTCCTGACTTGGGACAGACTCATGAGCATGTTAGATTTCCGACTTTGGTCATACAAATGAAAATGAGAGGTTACTGACTTGGGACGAACACATGAATATGTAAGATATCAGACTTTGGACATACAAATGAAAATGAGAGGTTACTGACTTGGGACGAACACATGAACATGTAAGGTTCCTGACTTGGGACAAACACATGAATATGTAAGATATCAGACTTTGGACATACAAATGAAAATGAGAGGTTCCTGACATGGGACAGACACATGGAAATGAGAGGTTCCCGACTTGAGACAGATTCATGAAAATGAGAGGTTCCTGACTTTGGACATACACATGAACATGGGAGGTTCATGACTTGAGACAGACACATGAACATGTGAAGCTCCTGACTTGGGACATCACATGAATATGTGAGGTTCCTGACATGGGACAGAAACAAACATAGGAGGCTCCTGACTGGGGGCAGACACATGAACATGGGATCCTGACTTGGGACATACACATGAACATGTGAGGTTCCTGACTTGGGACAGACACATGCACATGATGTTCTTAACTTGCAACAGAAGCATGAACATGAGGTTCTTGACTTGTGACAGACACATTAACATGTGAAGCTTCTGATTAGGGACAGACACATGCACATGTGAGGTTCCCAACTTGGTACAGACACATGAAAATGTGAGATTCCCAACTTGGGACAGACACATGAACATGTGAGATTCCTGACTTGGGACAGACACATTCACATGAGGTTCTTAACTTGCAACAGAAGCATGAACATGAGGTTCTTGACTTGCGACAGACACATTAACATGTGAAGCTTCTGATTAGGGACAGACATATGCACATGTGAGGTTCCCGACTTGGTACAGACACATGAAAATGTGAGATTCCCAACTTGGGACAGACACATGAACATGTGAGATTCCTGACTTGGGACAGACACATGACAATGTGAGGTTCCTGACTTGGAACAGACACATGAACATAAGGTTCTTGACTTGGGACAGATACATGAACATATGAAGTTCCTGACTTGAGACATATGCATGCACATGGGAGGTTCATTACTTGAGACAGACACACGAACATGTGAAGCTCCTAACTTGGGACAGACACACGAACATGTGAGGTTTCTGACTTGGGACAGACACATAAACATGTGAGGCTCCTGACTTGGGGCAGACACGTGAACATGTGAAGCTCCTGAATTTGGACAGACACATGAACATGTGAGGCTCCTGATTTGGGGCAGACACATGAACACGAGGTTCCTGACTTGGGACAGACACATGAACCTGTGGCTGATTGAAATTATTTTTTTTAATACTCAGTCCTGTATACAATTCAGTTTTTGCACTGGTTGATGTATTGTGTGTCATTTGATTTATTATGTGTATTTTCATATGTTGACACTAAGATATTCATGTATTATATATATGTAATCTCTTAATTAATGTTTTCCTTTTTGAATAAAAGTCATTGGAGTGAAGAATTTTGTCTGGTTTAAAAAGTGTTAGAAATATCTGGGGATTAAAGATAAAGATTTTCTAACATTTGCATAGGCATTGCCCTTTGGAAATTCATTATTCTTTTCAGGACAACTACAAATTAACTGTTATGTAATTAAGAAATGTAAACAGGGCAACATTGTAGAAGTGAGAAAACACTTTCAAACTGATGCTTAATCAATGCAAAAACATTTAAGACTGTTACAAGATCAGTCAAATCATAAAATATATTTTCCCATAGAAGTGATATTTCATTGCATATCATTCTTTGTGAAAAACAAAAAAAAAAATATAACACAGTTTTGTTTTACACTTGTTATCAATATTTTCCCTCTTGTCTTGACTTGGTATAATAATGAAAAAAATTGCCTTAAAACTTCTATTTTCATAGATATTGCTTTATCAAATCCAAAGTTGTAGATTGATTTTTTTGCTCACTGATAATCTTTCTATCTTATTGTACTTTCATTTCTAAAAAGGTATGTGAATAATAAAGAGATGTAAATCTTGACACCTGTTGAGTTAAAGATTATATATGACAATATGAATATTGGAAGAATACAAACATTGTCAACTGTATAACTCTGGTTTCATCTGTTTACTGGTCCAGTACCAGTTAATGTCAGAAATTCACAGTTTTCTTAAATATTTTTCTACAGAAATTCTGTTAGGACCTAATTTTGTAACATATATCACGGTACCAAAAGTTAGTTCTAGCACCATATACTCAGACTTCAAATCCTCCTATAATTAATGTAAAGTCTAGTACTCGAGTGTAATTTTTGTGAGAAATTTTACAAACTACGATTAGTTACCGTCACTACAGAGTCTAGCTACTAAATAATAGAATTTTTTTTCCTTATCTAATAATTAGTTTCATATTTTGATATTCTGATAAAAAGAGAAAGTTGAATGTCAACTTAAGTAAACATATAGTCCTTCCATCCAAAATTCCTAAGCTTTTCTTCCTTTTGTTAAATTTGAACTGATCATGCATTTATGTTTATTGAAATCAACAAGTTCCACTGTATTCAATAGAATCAAAGAAGTTAATTTTTAAATTGATAAATCCTTTTTTTATTCAAATGAAAACAAGTTTTGTTATTAAGCAATTTGTGGTATTACTTGGTCTGAAAATGGTAAGTTTTCTAAAAATAGAGGATACATGAAGAATAAGTTTTTGATACTGCATTTATATTCTTGATATGTTTTTAATGTTTTCTTTAAATGATAGTAAGATCAGTTGCTGAAATGTTGTACATATTTTGATATTTTTACAGTGTGAGGCTTTGTTTTTGTATGGTGTAATGTTACTCATTATTGATACAAGAATAGAAGGTATTATTAGAGAAAGAATACTGGTGTCTTATTATAGATATAGGTAAGAAATGTTTAATACTGTTGATTTGTCACTTGGTGTAACAAAAAACGAATTTGTTGATTATCATTACTGCCCACACAGATGACCATGACTTCTGATCTTATTACATTGAACTTCATTAGTAAAAATTGTTTTTTATATTTTGACTTTCACTTTGGAACTTAATGCGTCTTTGTATCTTTCTCTTTTAAACAATAAACATTACTTCTTTCAACTGCATGTTGTCTTTTTTATGCTTAAATTATCTCCCTTTTTATACCTTTTCCAAAATCCCTTGAAAGGAGTTTTAATTTAACAATACAAAATTAGCAGAAATTTGATTTTGAATTTCATATAGACAAATTTTTGAAATTGCACAACAGTATGTGTTATTTTAGCTGTAAGAAATTTTAAAAGCGATCTTTTTGCACAGACAAAAATATCCAAAATTGGGTCAGTTTGCTTAAAACTTGAGGAAATATAGATTCCACCACTGCATCAAGTGTGTTACTATATTTCTCCACTCGAGACAGTTAAATTTTAATATTTAAAGCTTGAGGCTTGCTGAGCTTTTTAAATGATTATAATTCAACTGTTGAGAGTGGAGAAATATCGTAATACACTAGTTATAGTGGTGGAATCTGTTTCTATAATGACAATATCTAAACACAGTTTCCCTTTCTTTTCAAAGATTTGCAGAAAGTTGTGTTCTTTAATATATGTGATGTCATCAGACATATTTTTCTCACACTGATCGAGAAATGTGAAAAAAGCATGAATATTGACGAAATTTCTTATACTAACAATCTTCTTTCTTTACAGTGCCCAGAAAGCTGCTGCTGGTGATTCTAACATAGATGATGTATGTAAACTGTTAAGAAGTACTGGATTCTCTAATGCACCAGGTGCTAAAAGACCTCCAAACTATCCAGAATCATACTTTAAGTAAATACTGTAAATTCAGAATTTAATCTGTGCATTTATTGCAAATCTTTGACAGCAAGAAAAATGTGAGATTACTTACATGTACTGGTAATGCAATTTCTGTACCTTTTTATAATAAAACATTATCGGCAAAAATAATTTACTGACGATTTTGGTTGTTTTCCAGAAAATGGGCTTGAAATTCTACATAACTAACAAGATACGACAAATCTGTGTTTAAGTTACAGAGATGTTTTTAATAAGGTTAAAATGTGAAAAATCACAGTTCATTCATAACAGTAAGAGAACTTTGCAGTGATTGAGCAATTTGAGTTCAAGCTGCCCAGAATCAACTTTATGTTAAAAAAAACTCCATTTTCCTATATACTTGCATCTTTCTGGAAAATCTTTTCATTGATTATTTTCATTTGAAATTTTTTTTAGCTTACATGGCATTTTCCTCTATCTTTCAGTCGAGTACATATCAACAGTGACTTTATCAACATGGTGATTGGTCGATTGAGGTCAGATGATATATATAATCAGATATCAGCCTATCCTCTACCAGAACATCGCTCTACAGCTCTGGCTACACAGGCATCCATGCTTTATGTCATTCTATATTTTGAACCTGAAATTCTACATAACCAACAAGCCAAAATGAGGGAAATAGTAGATAAACACTTCCCAGATAATTGGGTAAGACATTCTATCTAGCAATGTCATCAGATTAAGGTTCATCATAACAAATGGACAAAAATGGCTGTGTTTAGACCTCAAAAACAACTCTGAGTACATACTAACCTGTGCAGTTGGAAAAGTTTTAAGGCCTGGCATCCACTAGATATATAAAAGTTAAATTCATTTTGTTTTTCAGAAAGATAAAATCTTTTTTTGATTTTGATGACCATTTTTTTTTCGTTCCTGCAGAAGGTGTAAAAATAAACTAAGTTGGGATACAACTTTGAGATGCTCCCTCTCAGGTAAAAACTGTACTGAATTGTATTGATTGTCCTTGATTGGCATGGACAATAGACAAGACAATAGATATCTACACAACTATAGGTGAGTTAAAGGGTGTAACTGAGTGGACAGTATCAAAAGCATTTGAGGTGTTTGTTTATTTTTACACCTTCTGCAGGAACGAAAAAAAATGCCCATCAAAATCCAAAAAAGAATTTTATCTTTCTGAAAAACAAATTGCATTTTACTTTTATATATCTAGTGGATGCCAGGCCTTAAAACTTTTCCAACTGCACAGGTTAGTCTGTACTCAGAGTAGTTTTTGAGGTGTAAATACAGCCATTTTTAGTTCACCTGGCCCGAAGGCCAAGTGAGCTTTTCTCGTCCGTCGTCGTCGTCCGTCGTCATTAGCTTTTACAAAAATCTTCTCCTCTGAAACCACTGGGCCAAATTTAACCAAACTTGGCCACAATCATCATTAGGGTATCTAGTTTAAAAAATGTGTCAGATGACCCCGCCAACCAACCAAGATGGCCGCCATGGCTAAAAATAGAACATAGGGGTAAAATGTAGATTTTGGCTTATATCTCTGAAACCAAAGCATTTAGAGTAAATCTGACATAGGGTAACACTGATTATCAGGTCAAGATCTATCTGCCCTGAAAATTTTCAGACAAATCTGACAACCTGTTGTTGGGTTGCTGCCCCTGAATTGGTAATTTTAAGGAAATTTTGCAGTTTTGGGTTATTTTCTTGAATATTATTATAGATAGAGATAAACTGTAAACAGCAATAATGTTCAGCAAAGTAAGATCTACAAATAAGTCGTCATGACCAAAATTGTCAGGTGACCCCTTTAGGAGTTATTGCCCTTCATAGTCAATTTTTAACAATTTTTCGTAAATTTTTGTAATCTTTTACAAAAATCTTCTTCTCTGAAACTACTGACACAAATTTAACCATACTTGGCCATAATCATTATTTGGGTATCTAGTTTAAAAAATTTGTCCGATGATCCCGCCTTCCAACCATCATGGCCGACATGGTTAAAAATAGAACATAGGGGTAAAATGCAGTTTTTGGTTTATATCTCTGAAACTAAAGCATTTAGAGCAAATCTGACAGGTGGGTGGCAAAAATGTTCATCAGATTTAGATTTATCTGCCCTGAAATTTTCAGACGAATCTGACAACCCATTGTTTGGTTGCTGCCCCTGAGTTAGTTATTTTACAGAAATTTTGCAGTTTTTTGTTATCTTAAATATCATTATAATATCTAATATCTAATACTATTAATTATGATTTTAACCTTATTTTACATGATTTCCAAAGCATCAGTAAATACAGGTGAGCGACACAGGCTCTTGAGAGCCTCTAGTTGTCCATTTGTTGTGATGAACCTTAAGGAAAGAACATACTATAGTTATCTATCAATTTTGTTTATTCAATTTTAAAATTAAATAATATAACACAAATAAAACCTATCTGAAGAAACTGTTGAAATTTGAATGCTATTTAATAGGCAATGTAACTTTACACATGGTTCAAATGATCAAATCTGAAAATAGCCATTGTTTTTTCCAATTTTATCACCTGGAAAAATATTATTGTTTTGTTTTTATACGACCGCAAAAATTAAAAATTTTTTGGTCGTATATTGGTATGACGTTGGCGTTGTCGTCGTTGTCTGGCGTCGTCCGGCGTCGTCCGAAGACACATTGGTTTTCGCACTCTAACTTTAGTTTAAGTGAATGGATCTCCATGAAATTTTACCATAAGGTTCTATACCACGAAAGGAAGGTTGGGATTGATTTTGGGGGTTATGGTACCAACAGTTAAGGAATTAGGGGCCAAAAATAAGCATTTTTGTAACTTCCAGACAATAACTTGTGTGTAAGTGTATGGATCTCTCTGACATTGTACCACAAGGTTCCATATCACAAAGGGAAGTCTGTAATTGATTTTGGGGGTAATTGCCTCAAAATTTTAGGAATTAGGGGCCAAAAAAGGGGCAAAAAACAAGCATTTTTCTAGTTTCATGACAATAACTTGTGTGTAAGTGTTTGGATATTTCTGAAATTGTACTACAAGGTTCCATATCACAAAGGGAAAGCTGGAATTGAGTTTGGGGGTAATTGCCCGAAACGTTTAGGAATTGGGGGCCAAAAAGGGGCCAAAAATAAGCATTTTTCTAGTTTCCAGACAATAACTTGTGTTCAAGTGTATGGATCTCTCTGAAATTGTACTGCAAGGTACCATACCACAAAGGGAAGGCTGGGATTGAGTTTGGGGGTGATGAATCATAAGGGGGTTCAAAAAATTTAGGGGGGGGGGATTTTTTTTTTTTTCTTTTTTTTTCTTTTTTTCCTTTTTTTTTCTTTTAAAATTTTCCATTTTAAGTTGGTTATTTCTGATTTATATTTAAAAGCAAATAATAATGATATGGTAGGAGATACACACCAAACAGGATGTGTAAATTATTATATAATAAGTATTGTGCAATAGCAAGAAATTTTCAATTGCACAGTATTGCACAATAGCAAGAAATCTTCAATTGCACAGTATTGCGCAACAGCATGAAATCTTCAATTGCACAGTATTGGGCAATAGCAAGAAATATCCAATAGCACAATATTGCGCAATAGCAAGAAATTGTCAATTGTACAGTATTGCGCAATAGCAAGAAATATTCAATTGCACAGTATTGTGCAAAAGAAGATACTTTGTATAAATTGCTTATTTCTTGATCAAATTCAATGGGGTTTTATTCTTGAATTCTTGGGGGTCTTTAATATGCTGAATCTAACCGTGTATTAAGTTTTTGGATTTTTGGCCCCGTTTTTAAATTGGTCCACATTGAGGTCCAAAGGGTCCAAAATTTAACTTTGTTTGATTTCATCAAAAATTGAATTATTGGGGTTCTTTGATATGCCGAATCTAACCGTGTATTTAGATTCTTAATTTTTGGTTCCGTTTTCAAATTGGTCTACATTATGGTCCAAAGGGTCCAAAATTAAACTTAGTTTGATTTTAACAAAAATTGAATTTTTAGGGTTCTTTGATATGCTGAATCTAAACATGTATTTAGATTTTTGATTATGGGCCCAGTTTTCAAGTTGGTCCAAATCGGGGTCCAAAATTAAACTTTGTTTGATTTCAACAAAAATTGAATATATGGGGTTCTTTGATATGCTGAATCTAACCATGTATTTAGATTTTTGATTTTTGGGTCCCGTTATCAACTTTGTCCACATTGAGGTCAAAAGGGTCCAAAATTAAACTTTGTTTGATTTCATCAAAAATTGAATTCTTGGGGTTCTTTGATATGCTGAATCTAACCATGTATTTAGATCTTGGATATTGGACCATAATAGGTGAATGTCCAATTTAAAATTTTTAAGTTCTTAGACCACATTCATTCTGTGTCAGAAACCTATGCTGTGTCAAATATTTAATCACAATCCAAATTCAGAGCTGTATCAAGCTTGAATGTTGTGTCCATACTTGCCCCAACTGTTCAGGGTTCGACCTCTGCGGTCGTATCAAGCTGCGCCCTGCGGAGCATTTTATTTTCATTTTGTAAAACTTGCCATGTAACAACAAGCTTCCGCAAAATAGTTGGTGTGACCTACATTAGTGTTTTCTCTAGGCTTTCAGATGTCAGATTTCCAAAGTGGCATTCAATTTTAATTCATTGCTACAGTCCTCTTTTTCAGTAGAATTTTATTACACAACATGAACTTCTTTCAGTGCTTGAATGAATGAACGATATTTCATATTGTGAACAAGATCTACATGTATATAAGGAAAAATCAAATAACAAATTTTAGCAGGTTTTATTCAGATACACAGTTTTCATGATCAAAACAATAGCTTTTCTTTGTTTTCCAAGCCTTGGGTCAAACATTGTCACAAATGTGATAAGTCAAGAGTTATGAAGAGCTAAGCAGAGTGATACGAGGACATGGAAGAAAGATAAGTCTATATCTATGCCCTACAATTATATTTTTAGTGAATTATATTACAGGTAATTAGTGTCTACATGGGAATGCCAGTCAACCTGTTAGATGCCTGGTCAACATATAAAGCAGCATCAACAGCATTAAACAACACATTAGAAACTGGAAATGTCAGAGAACAGGTACGTAACTTTTTATATAATTAACATAGCAAGTAGAGTTCAGTTTCTGGACAGAAGGTTTGTTTTCAGATGGGAGAAGTATGAATGTATCTTTTCAGTTTTCTATTGGAATGTTAAACCAATTTTTTCATGAATATTTTTAAATCACCTTATCAAAAGAACCAGTATTACTTGGCATTAGTCATTTGTTAATATTGTCAGAACAGAAATTGTCTCCTCTGAAACCACTGGACTTTTTGAAAATAAACTTGGCCACAACTATCTTTAAAGTACCTTAGATTAAATTAATTATGATTTTGTTTTCTGCTAATTTCAATCAAGGAGCCTGTTATTATAAATGTAACTTTTACCATATATGCCTATGTAGAATAATGACTACTTTAAAATTCTACTCCTCTGAGATCATACGAATTATGTTGAAAGCTTTCATAGTTGTTGCGATTGTATGTCATTATGTTTATAAGCAGCTAGGAACACTTTGCTATGGCTCAAAATGTTGCAAATATTAATTAAAGGTTATGTTTCAGTAGTACTATTTAGAGAATGTCCCACAGACCATTAATGGTTTTATGGGGGAATCTGAATTCTTATCTTCCAAATAGGGTTCTAGAAGTATTTTTCATTGTGGCTGAAGTTGATCCAAAGGACATAAGAGTTTCATGCAACAAGTTTTTTATGCCCCGCCTACGATAGTAGTAGGGGCATTATGTTTTCTGGTCTGTGTGTCTGTTTGTTCGTTCGTTAGTTCGTCCTTTTGTTCGTTCGTCAGTCTGTCCTGTGTCAGGTTTAAGTTTTTGGTCAAGGTAGTTTATGATGAAGTTATAGTTGCATCCACTTGTAACTTTGCATACATAGTCATTATGATTCGGACTTTCTAAAAAGTATGGCAAATTTGGGTTTTGGTCCAAATTTTACGGTTCATTGAACATGAAAATGGGATTGTGTGAAACAGCTTTTTTTGATGAAGTTGAAGTCCAATCAACTTGAAACTTAGTACACATGTTCCCTATGATATGATCTTTCTAATTTTAATGCCAAATTAGAGTTTTGACCCAAATTTAACAGTCCACTGAACATAGAAAATGAAAGTGCGAGTGGGGCATCCATATACTATGGACACATTCTTGTATCTAACTGTTACTGGTTTAATATCATAGTTGACATGGAAAAATACTGGAAGAAAGCTTCACCTTTGAAACCTTTCTAAAAAAGGTTGAATCCGAACTTGTCATATTGAAATGGTAAACATTACATTTGCCAGATGAATGAACCAGGCTTGATGGAGCTACTTAAGATATATGAATTAAATTTAAGTTTGATACTTTTTTGTTTGAAGTACTTTATGATATATTCTATCTTAATGCTTAAAATGTTTAAATACATGTAATCATATATTGCAATGCAATTAGAAGTAGATTAAATAACAAAAATCAAGTGAATTGTATGAAACAGATGCAATCAATACACAAAATAATCTTTGTAAATTCATTTCCTTTTTCTTTATTAGGCTACAAAATATGCCAATAAAGTAGTGAAGCTTCATACTCCATTAGAGAAGTATTTGAAAGAAGGTGTATTGACAGAGGAGTTTGTACTGGACAATATACCAAAGATGATGAATGTTATGAGAGATAGCAATGTTACTTTGAGGTGGCTTATGTTACATACATCAGCTCTCTCTCCTAGTAAGTTTTCAGAAAAAGTTTTCAGGTACTGAAACTGATACAAGGTTAAAGCAAAATGATAAATGTAATTCGTAATGTCACTCAAAGTTGGTTGTTGTAACAATAGTCAGACCTATTAGTCTGAGTGATATTAATGTAACTCTAAGGTGTCATAGTTTACTCATTTCAATCTTGTTATCTAATGGTTATCAAAATTATAGGGGAAGACACATTTTACAACAAAAATATGATTGTGTTAATGTAATGTCTCATGATATGTTATGAAATTATTTCACTAACTTACTTTTTATGCCCCGCTGTAGCGGAGGGGGCATTAAGTTTTACCCTTGTCCGTCTGTACGTACGTCTCAAAGTTGGTTTCCGTTCTCTAAATTTAGTTTGCCTCAACCAAATGTTATGAAACTTATACACAATGCTGATTACCACTAAATACAGATCAAGTTTGAATTTTGGTGGCGTCTACTTAACTGTTCTAGAGTTATGCCCCTTAACAAATGGAAAAATTGCTAAATTTTTGGTTTCCGTGCTCTAACTTTAGTTTGCCTCAACCAAATGTTATGAAACTTATACACAATGCTTATTACCACTAAATACAGATCAAGTTTGAATTTTGGTGGCATCTACTTAACCGTTCTAGAGTTATGCCCCTTTACAAATTGAAAAATTGCAGAATTTATTCGTTTCCGTTCTCTAACTTAAGGTAGCCTCAACCAAATATTATGAAACTTATACACAATGCTTATTACCACAAAACACAGATCAAGTTTGAATTTTGGTGTCATCACTTTAACTGTTTTAGAGTTATGCCCTTTACAAATGAAAAAAATTGCTGAATTTTTCGTTTCCGTTCTCTAACTTAAGTTAGCTTGAACCAAATGTTATGAAACTTATACACAATGGTTATTACCACAAAACACAGATCAAGTTTGAATTTTGGTATGGTCACTTTAACCGTTTTGGAGTTATGCCCCTTTACCAATGGAAAAATTGCTGAATTTTTTGTTTCTGTTCTCTTACTTTAGTTTGCCTCAACCAAATGTTACGAAACTTATACACAATACTTGTTACTTGAAAACTCAGATCAGTAACAAATTTGGGTAGTGTCATTTTTGTCGAGCCTTCGACTTTTGTCGAAAAAGCGAGACATAGCGATCCTACATTCCGTCGGCGTCGTCGGCGGCGTCCACAAATATTCACTCTGTGGTTAAAGTTTTTGAAATTTTAATAACTTTCTTAAACTATCCTGGATTTCTTCAAAACTTGGACAGAAGCTTGTTTATGATCATAAGATAATATTCAAAAGTAAATTCTGTAAAAAAAAATTCCATTTTTTCCGTATTTTACTTATAAATGGACTTAGTTTTTCTGCCAGGAAACATTACATTCACTCTGTGGTTAAAGTTTTTGAAATTTTAATAACTTTCTTAAACTATCCTGGATTCCTATCAAACTTGGAAAGAAGCTTGTTTATGATCATAAGATAGTATCTAGAAGTAAATTTTGTAAAATAAAAATTCCCTTTTTTTCCGTATTTTACTTATAAATGGACTTAGTTTTTCTGCTAGATAACATTACATTCACTTTGTGGTTAAAGTTTTTGAAATTTTAATAACTTTCTTAAACTATCCTGGATTCCTACCAAACTTGGAAAGAAGCTTGTTTATGATCATAAGATAGTATCCAGAAGTAAATTTTGTAAAAAAAAATTCTGTTTTTTCTGTATTTAACTTATAAATGGACTCAGTTTTTCTGCCAGTTAACATTACATTCACTCTGTGGTTAAAGTTTTTAAAATTTCTACAACTTTCTTAAACTATCCTGGATTTGTACCAAACTTGGACAGAAGCTTGTTTATGATTAAAAGCTAGTATCTAGAAGGAAATTTTGTTAAAATTTTGTTCCATTTTTTTTCGTATTTTACTTATAAATAGACTTAGTTTTTCTTCCAGTTAACATTACATACAGTCTGCAGTTTAAGTTTTTAAAACATTTATTAGATTCATAAACTATCCTGGATTTTTACCAAACTTGGACAAAAGCTACTTACAATCAAAAGATAGTATAGAGAGGAATATTTTTATTAATTTTTTTCCTCATTTTTGTTGAGCCTGCGATTAACAGCAAAAGTAGGCGAGACACTGGGTTCCGCGGAACCCTTACGAATTTTTCTTTTCTTCAGTTATGTCCCTTTATAACTTTATATGATATGCAAGCGGGGGCATCATCTGTGTCCCATGGACACATTCCCCTTTTATTTCAATTTAATCCTTTAATGAGAAATTGTTTATTTACCGGTATGTTACACTTTGACTTTATGTACTTGTCAACTATTAATTGATCTGTTTTGAGAGGTTCTGTTGACTGAAGGCATATTTTCTGGTGTGTATTAGCTAAGTTGCTTGTCTTTTAAGGTTATTTTCTTGGGATTACTGTATAATATTTGTGTTTAGGTGCTGATATGAATAAAAGATGCAGACAGCTGAGAGAACAAGTGTTAGCTGATGCCAAGTTTAACGCCTTAACAGTATTTAGGTTGCTACTTAGTGTAGGACAGTTTGAATTCAAACTTAAAGAGGTATTTCTTTTCCTCCTTATTACCATTGTGTCGTCTTGATAGTAATTAGATTATCATTGTAACTTTAATAATGTGTAATAACTTTACTGAATTTAACTTATATTAGAAAAAAAATGATTTAGTGAGATCTTTTCTTATGTTATTTAGACTTTGGTGGATAGTTCTATTAGCCAAGAAAAAGAAAGTATGTCCTCTGCTGTACAAACCTTAAATAAGAATTTTTTACAAAAAGTTTTTAATTCTCAATAAATCTTCTTTTAGATGTTTAGACACATGTTGAATGAGAAAGAGAATAAATGGGATGAACACAAGAAGGAGGGAACGGAGAGAATGCAAGAACTTGGAGAAGTTTTCTCAGGGACCAAACCACTCACAAGGGTGGAGAAAAATGGTAAGTTTAATCTATTTTGAGAGAAAAAAATACTTTTATTCATAATTTTTATATGACCGCAAAATTTTTTGGTCGTATATTGGTATCACGTTGTCAGAGTCGTCGTCAGAGTCGTCCGAAGACAGATGGTTTCCGGATAATAACTTTAGTATAAGTAAATAGAAATCCATAAAATTTTAACACAAGGTTTATAACCACTAAAGGAAGATTGGGATTGATTTTGGAGGTTATGGTCCCAACTGTTTAGGAATTAGAGGCCAAAAATGGGCCCAAATAAGCATTTTTGTAGTTTCCAGAAAATAACTTGTGTTAAAGTGTATGAATCTCTCTGAAATTATACCACAAGTTTCCATACTACAAAGGGATGGTTAGGACTGACTTTGGGGGGTTATGGCTCGAACCATTTAGGAATTAGGGGCAAAAAAAGGGGAAAAACAATGGTTTTTCTGGTTAAAGGACAATTGAGACAATTTAAAAGCTGTGTAAGGGAGGTAATCCAAATCAAAATCCAAATCAATTTAAATAACAATGTTTGATTACCTCCCTTACACTGCTTGTAAATTATGTACTAAGAAATGATGATTGTCAGATACTGACCATAACTTGAGGGAAAGAATTATTTTTTTTTAATAAGGGAAATGGTGGGAGGTGAAAAAAATTGGAGGGGGACAATTTTTCTCATTTCAGATTTCAGAAATTAAAAGAAAATTTCTTCAAATATTTTTTTTTGGGGGGTTAATATTCAACAGCATAGTGTATTTCACAAACGCAAAAAAACGGGGTAAATTTATTATATTTTGATCTTTAAAAAAATCATACATGTACTAAAATTGTTGTAATTGTATTTATCTTCATTTTTGATTGACAGAAAATTTACAAGCCTGGTTCAGTGAGATGAGTAAGCAGATAACGTCACTGAGTTTTGATGATTCAACTTCTGCAGGCAGAAAAATAGTCCAACTTATACAGGCCTTAGAAGAGGTAATATTCAACAATATATGTTATGTCCCTAGAAAAGTTGTGTAAAGAGAAGCTGTTTGGTGCTGTAAATTGAAGAACATGGAAAATTGTATACCATTTCAAATTAATTTTCTTTTTAAATGTCTGAAGAAATGCTATTAGAAAATGTAAATGTAAGCTGTTACATCATTGCACACTGCTACACTGATTTTGATAATGGAGATTAGCCAGATTTTTGTACAAAATAGGCAAATTTGCAGAAGATTAACATAGTGCACAAGTGTTGCTCAAATTGATATTTTTGTCAATGAGTTGATAGTCTTAAATGAACTTCCTTAATGAATATCTTTTTGGAGCGAGGGTTTTTCTCCTATGATTTTATTTCTTAGAATGTTTGAATCATGTTTTGATTTTATACAATTTTTCAATTTTACTGTAAATTTCTGTCATTTAATTGCTGTTTTTATCTGAAAAGAGGAAATGCTTCAAACAATAACAAAAATGTTTTCTTTAACTATGTAGAACTAACATTTAATTCTGTCAAGTTAAGTTATATTTTAGCTTATCTCCTTTTACTTTTAAGGTACAAGAGTTCCACCAGCTGGAGAGTAACTTACAAGTAAAATGATTTTTAGCTGATATCCTTTTCCTTTTTAGGTACAAGAGTTCCACCAGCTGGAGAGTAACTTACAAGTAAAACAGTTTTTAGCTGATACTAGGAAATACTTACATCAGATGATCAGGACAATCAACATTAAAGAGGAGGTGTTAATCACCATTCAGATTGTAGCTGATCTGTCATATGCCTGGACCATCATTGATAGGTACTTAAAATAAAACTGGTTTAAACAAATTTGGATAATCTGTGTAAAATGTTAGTGGCAATTATTTCCCTTTTAAATGATAGGTTGTACATTGGTAATCTCCCTTACATGTAGTTTTGCATTGTTAATGTATAAGTAAAAATTATGGGTTGGAAAAAACCCATTACAGGACAATGTTTCATTCAATCTTTGTAAGTGGTAGAGATTATACTTTTCAATATTTCCTCTTGTACATGTAGTTTTTAATCTTTTCATTTAATATGAACAATAGATATATTAATTGAATATGAGAGGTTAGTGGGATAGCAACACAAGAAAATAAGAAAAAGAAAGAAAAAACAGATATATATAGAGTTTATAAGTTTATAAAATGTTGTATTATTATTTACACCAAGATGTCGTTAAATGAAATTGGATACCCTGCATTTATCATGCTTTTCAATATCATATGATCAAATCGCTGAAAGACCTCCCTCCTAAATTATTGAATGCTGCATTGACACTAATATCTTGGTGTAAATTAGATACACCCATTTGGTTAACACCCTCAAAGTGTATCTAATACATAAACTTATTTCTTTTAAAAGTCCTGGTTCAGGATTTGTTTGACATCAGTTTCGAAATGTTTTAAAAGATGTCCTGCATTAAAGATATAGTATTTAAATAGCATGTTATAAAGTTTATTACACCATTATTATGTTATAGTTACACAGGCTACATGCAGCAAGGAATAAAGAAAGATCCTTCTCTTGTCATTAAACTAAGAGCTACATTTCTAAAGGTAACAGTTGGTTTTTATATGCCACAGCTATTGACTTAATTGTAGTTTTAAATGTCATCTCTAGTCTTAAATCTTTAAATTAATTGAGTTAGACAATATTTTTTGTGAAATTTAATAGGATACATTGCATATTTAGAATAAAATCGTTAAAATCATTTTCTTTATAGCTTAAATTTGTATTTATAAATGATTAATGAAAGTCTGTTATACACAAGCTTAGTTGTCAAGCCTGAAAAGACTTGAATAGAAATAAAAATGAAGATTCTTTTATCTTGTCCATTTCAACCTTACACACATCACTGTACAGAATAAATAAGAATAAATGAAAACATATATATTAAAGACTTTCATGATATAGTTCTACATTTGATGAGTCTTAACCAATCCAACGTTTTGATTTTGTGACAATTTTAACCAAGTAAATATGCTTACACATATAATTGCAGATGGCTTCAGCTCTAGATCTACCATTGCTAAGGATTAACCAAGCCAACAGTCCAGACTTAATGAGTGTATCACAATATTACTCTGGAGAGTTAGTCAGCTATGTTAGAAAAGTATTACAGGTAATATACCCCTTTTAAATTATAACTCACATTTTATTTCCTTAAGTTTTATATATTTGATATCTTAAATTTGTAAAGTAATATAATGAAATAAAATTTAATGGTTCATACATTCCTTGAAGTTATGTACCCAAACAAACCTATTTAAAAAATAAGTTATACCGTACAACTAAGATTTTGAATATGAAATTGATACATGTAATTTTAATAAAAATGTATTTTTACAGATTATACCACAGACAATGTTTAGTTTGCTGGCTAGAATCATAGACATGCAGACACATCAAATTAAAGAAGTACCTACCAGACTAGAAAAGGATAAAATGAAAGAATTTGCACAGTTAGATGAGAGATATGAGGTAATGATTTATAATTAACGATATATTTAAATAGTTCCTTTGGATGAAAGATCATTTTAGTAAACAAGAGGTTAACAGTTTTTTCATAGGAACTTTTATTATAGATAAGATAAATGTTATGCATAGATGTATAAATGATGGTTCGACGATGAAACCGAAAAAAAAAGAAGATACCAATGGGACAATCAGAAAGCATAAGTCATAGAAGGACAAAACCATAGCAAAAAAAATAAATATAAAAAGACAATAGCTCACAAAACGCTACACAGTAAACTCAAAATCTAGCAACTCTGAAGTCACCCAAATTAGGAGTGAATTTGGTTAATATTCCTAAGTACCTTCCCTGGGTCCCATGTATATCTTTATGAAACTGTCCTAAGAAGAAATATCTCATAAGACCAAAGAGATTTTCAAAACGTAATTTCATTTTATTCAGTTGTACCAGTAACTAAAGGAAATGAAAGCATACACTCTCTGCATCACTTCACCATTAATATGGACCCTTTGAAAATATATGTACTTTAGAATTGTTGATTAAATTATAATTATTTTTGGGAATTTTTACTGTTTTTTTGCAGGTAGCCAAACTAACACATTCTATATCTGTGTTTACTGAAGGTATTCTTATGATGAAAACTACTCTGGTGGGAATTATAAAGGTAAGTAACTTTATTTAGTCATTGCTTTTTCATACCAGCATCAAACTATGATATGTTTTTAAGAAAGACAAAACGTAGAATACAAGAACATACTCAAATTTATTCGAACAAACCAGACTATTGTAAGGCTGCCTCAGATAATCAGGAGAATAGCATTGAAATGAGTGGAACAATGTACAAAAGAAAGTGAATTTTCAGGTAGCTTGTAATTTCCACTTGTGAATGTAGTTTTTAAAAATGCAATTAATATAAGGGCTGGGATGTATTTAGGAAACACCTTCTGTCTTACTGTTTGTCCATGGATCAATCTGTCCATTAGCACAGCTTTTATATGCCATGAAGAATTTTAGTGTAGAGTGGCAGTATACTGTAAAGGTGTGCATGAAGGAATAAGATTCTACAAACTGGTCTTAGTGCATTTTAATCAACTTGGCAAAATTCTACCTCGTAGCTGCAACTCTTCTTACAGGGTTTAATGAATACATGGTACCTATTTATTGTTTTAACAAAACTGAAGAGCAGTGAGAAGTACATTATGTTTATTAAAATCAGTTTGTTACTCAAAATTTATATATTTGTCTTTCTTTCAGATTGATCCAAAACAGTTACTAGAAGATGGAATTAGGAAAGAACTTGTACAACAAGTAGCTTTAGCTTTACATAAAGGATTGATGTTCAACCCAAAAGCTAGGGTAATTTTTTAAGTGATGAAGTACCCGTAATTCATGCACAAAACTTTTAACCGTAAATGCTTTTCACAGGTGATAAAATTTGATATCATTGCTTCATCCAGTATGATAATTTATATCATTGATGTTGAAAGAATATTAAAAAAATCATGTTTAATCCATTTGTGACTATTTGTAATAACTGAAAATCATAGAAAATGTAACCTTTAGTAGACAAGTACATGCAATGACATCCAAGGATTCATGTTTAATAAGAAGACATGTCTTAATGTCAGTTTCAGTGAGGTTCATTTAAGTCTCATTTCTCAATATAAAGATAAAACAGTTAATTATCATGAAATGTATCTTTCATAGACCAGTGAATTGATGCCTAAGTTAGAATCCTTGGGAGACAGAATGGATGGTTTCAGAGTATCATTTGAGTATATCCAGGACTATGTTAATATCTATGGATTGAAGATTTGGCAGGAAGAAGTTTCTCGGATCATTAACTATAATGTAGAACAAGAATGTAACAGTTTCCTTAGAACTAAGGTAAGTGTTGAAAGATACAGAAAATCATAACACTTTAACTAGTAACAAAATGATTCACCTCATTCTTTTATGGATGCTACTAAGTTATCTGATTTTTTTTTTGAATTTGGACAATTATGTTGTGTATAATAACAATCTACCCTACAATGAAAGTCACTATTACCTACATTTTATGCTTCATTGACTTCAAGTAAGGTTTATGTCAGAGTTCTGTGATCAAATACCAGATACTAAGTGACTTACGATCACTTATTTAGGGAGAAATATGCATTTGGGTTGTAATAAAAGCCTCCCTCCTGAAAAATAGATCACTTAATCTACATTTCATAATCCATTTACAAAGTTTTATATTCCAGTTCATTTCTAGGAAACTAAGTGACACTTTGTCATGTAACTTGGTGCAATGACATATCCAATTTCAAGAACTGATTGAGGATTACCTATGCTTTAACTTTGATATAGGTACAAGATTGGCAGAGTATATACCAGTCAACAGCTATACCTATACCTAGATACCAACCTGTAGACGAGAGCGTCAACTTCATTGGCAGATTGGCAAGGGAGATAATTAGAATCACAGATCCTAAGTAAGTATAAACCTGTTAAACATAAAACAAATTTATTGATATGCCAGCTTTACTGAGGCACCTTCTGGTAGACAGGAATGTTAAAAAACAAAGGAAATAATTATGATTACAGACCAAAGCATATCATGTTAGGGCTGTTTCATTTAAAACATACACGTTACCCAGGAAGGCACTTTGAAAAGAAGTCCCTTATATGTTTTTATGGAACAGCCCTAAGTAAGGGTTAAAATTAGACGATCAGAAAAAAAAATCTGTTTGAAATGTAGTCAAATATTATTTCATAAAAGCTTTTTTCCAGACTTACATCCTATATAGATCCTATGAAGGCTTGGTATGATGTGAAGACAAAACAAGAACTAGTGAATAGAAAATTGTTCCAGAAACTTCAGGTAAGGAACATTTTGTTGAAACATGCTTTGGATTTACAAAAGGTTCCTTAAAACCATCTCTTTGGACAGTTGTTTATATTTTTTAGAAAAAAGATTATGTAAAAATAAAATTTCTCTTTTTTATATATGCTCCCTTTTCCTTTGTTTTGTTGTCCCGGGTTTCCTTTGTTTTAAATGCTTTAATGGTTTAGTTAGATTTCTTTGTATTGATGGAAGTTTTTTATTCAATCTGCATTTTTATTTCAGAGATCAGTTGGTACTTTTGGATTAACTGGACTGGATCGTTTATTGTGTTTCATGATTGTAAAAGAATTACAGAATTATCAAGTTTTACTTAACAGAACTGTACTGAACCCAAAAGACAAAACATGGCTTGACTTACTTAATAGCTTTGTCAAACAACTCACTCCTGTCAAAGGTATTATAGGTAAGGAGAAATTTGGCAAGTTTAGAATGGACAAAAGATTAAGAAAACAATACTACTCGGTATTTAGATTAAATCAAAATTTGATGCTACTGATATTGTTTGGGATCAATGGAGACATTTATTTAAATATTCAGGAGGGAAGGGCTATTGAAATATTTATATAAGTATACAGTAAGACTGTAGAGACAGTTTTATAGATATTTTATATGGGATATGAATATGTTTTGTACTTGAGTGACACTCTTAGCCAATTTTTTAATGTGATTGTTGATATTGTAACAGTTCATGGATAGATATGTCACCACACCATGATGTAATATTCTGACTCAAAGCCACTAGTCTTTGCTTGTACTATTTAATCCTCCATTCTTAGTTAAAAGCAAAAAATACAAGTGGTGAATTAATAGTTTTGAATATGATTATTTGTCTTCCTATGGACTGTTACTTTGTGAAGTAACACATGAAATATACAACTCTTTTGATACATTTATATAGATATTTTGGGGACAATGGTAATGTTTACATGGATATTTTTGGGAAAAAAAGATGGAAAAACACCAGAAATTACAGTAATGAAAAATATGTAGAAAGGGTACTAAATTTAAAAAAAAAAAATTTTAAATATATTTTTAATAAATTGAAAATGAAAAAATTTTGTAAAGGTATATTTTTTTATTTGTAGGAAATCCACAGAAGGTATATTCTACTATGATGTCCAGGTTAGGAAAATTGTGGCCACATTTCATAGATGTTATATTAAGAGTAAGTATGTTTAAATTTTAAAAACACATTTAACAGATATTAATTCATTTCTGAAATTTAACTTTCTTTTATGGAACATCTTTCTACAGATATTGTTTAGACTTCATAGATACATCATACATGTAGAAGCATACATGTCAAACCTTGTCATGTGTAAAGCCAGGAGAATGCATATGACAAATCTAAAATGTTTTTTTTTCAGATTTATTCAAACATGGTGATAAATTAGTATCTCATACAGTTGCAGAAACAATATAGCAAAACATTATGAATAAAATAAGTTGTGGGGTAGTTGTCAATGAAACAGCAACCCAATAACAAAAAAAAACAAGAAGACCATCTCTTGAGTTCAACATATGGTCTTTAACAATAGACAGGTGTTTTCAATATGGCAAGCTTTATTTGCCTCAGGTAAAAAAAATTGCATAAATTTTACAGAGACTTAAGGTTAATCTGTCCATCTGTTTGTAGGGATATCTGTAATACCGTGTAGACACAGTAGAGGCTACCAGTTATATCCTATCAAAAACACATTTGGTGTACTACTTCACTGAATGTTTTTGACAAGATACCACTGCTTATTATAAGGCTATATATAGAATTTTCAATGTCAACTTATATTTGGGGTTGTTGGGAGATGCTGTTTTGTCTCTTGGTATTTTACAATGTGTACAATTGATACATGAGAGTAATTAAAATGCATTTTTGGAAAGTTTGCTATAGCTTGCTATAGCAAAAACTTTCCTAAGGCATTGGCCTCAAACAGGAAGTGACAGACTATCTTACTTTAGGATGTGTGTTCTACTCCTAGATAATGTAGTACTGGTGTTTGACAACTAATTCTAGAAAGATGCTTTTGAAATTTTGAGTTACTTCTTTTTTGATAAGCTTACAGCTTACAGCTGCACGGAAAGTAAAATCAATACACATCTACACGAGACAGCAGTTTCATACATTATGCTTTTATCGGTATTCCCCAGACATGCGTGAGATCCATATCAACGGGAGTACTATAATCCCGGTTTCAGGGGTTTCCTCCCATCCTCCGGTTGAAGAGAAAATAAATGTAGTGTTTAAAATATTTCATGAATGAACATTTTTCGACGCTTACTACGATTTTTACAATGTTTATTAAAAACATAAAAGCCTGAGAGTATCCCGGTATCTCATCTCGGCCCACAACAAACTAGGACTATAATAAACTCGGCCTATTACATAATCGGCATCAGAAAATCGGACTATAACAAAATTCGTAATTATACTACTTGCTATTAAGTCTCCCAAACAAAGTTTGGAGACTTATTGTTTTGCTCAGTTCTTATTATTTTTCTTCTTGAGATCTATTTAGGGGTATTTTGAGGGGCCAACAAGGGAGGGATTTACTATAGAACCCTATGGGATTTATTTTTTTTTAATTTTCAAATGACTATAACTTGAAAACAGTAAGTGATAGACACACGCGGTTTTCAGTAATGATCACAGGATCATAAAACAAATCAAATGAAATATAGCGGGAGTCCCTCTGGATCAGCCCCACACCTCCTGTTTGAGAACTTGTAAACGCTTGAGATCCCCACCCCTAAACCATATATATTCTTGTATGGGACAATAAAACAAGTCGAATGAAATATAGGGGGAGTCCCTGGGTGTCACCCCTACCTCATCCTGTTTTGAGAACTTGTAAACGGTCAAGATCCCCACCCAGAAACCATATATATTCTTGTACGGGACAATAAAACAAATCAAATGAAATAAAAGGCGAGTCCCCTGGGGTCACTCCCACCCCCTTCCTGTTTATGAACTTGTAAACGGTCGAGATCCCCACCCAAAAACCATATATATTCTTGTATGGGACAATAAAATAAATCAAATGAAATATAGAGGAAGTCCACAGGGGTCACCCCACCCCCCTTCTTTTTGAAAACTTGTAAACAGTCGAGATCCCCACCCCTAAACCATATATATTATTGTATGGGACAATAAAACAAGTCAAATGAAATATACGGGAGTCCCTGGGTGTCACCCCCACCCCATCCTGTTTTGAGAACTTGTAAACAGTCAAGATCCCCACCCGGAAACCATATATATATTCTTATACGGGACAATAAAACAAATCAAATGAAATAAAAGGCGAGTACCCTGGGGTCACTCCCACCCCCTTCCTGTTTAAGAACTTGTAAATGGTCGAGATCACCACTGATAAACCATATATATTCTTGTATGGGACAATAAAACAAATGAAATGAAATATAGAGGAAGTCCACAGGGGTCACCCCACCCCCCTTCTTTTTGAAAACTTGTAAACGGTCAAGGTCCCCACCCCGAAACCATATATATTCTTGTATGGGACAATAAAACAAATCAAATGAAATAAAAGGGGAATCCCCTGGGGTCACTCCCACCCCCTTCCTGGGAATGACTAATTATGGGAGCTTTGTTGCATCATGTTACAATTATTTCTTGTATTTAGTAATTTTTATACGACCGCAAAAAAATTTTGTGGTCGTATATTGGTATGACGTTGGCGTCGTCGTCGTCGTCGTCGTCGTCGTCGTCCGGCGTCGTCGTCCGAATACATACTGGTTTTCGCACTCTAACTTTAGTTTAAGTGAATGGATCTTTTTGAAATTTGACCATAAGGTTAAATACCACAAAAGGAAGGTTGGGATTGATTTTGGGGGTTATGGTACCAACAGTTAAGGAATTAGGGGCCAAAAAGGGGCCAAAAATGAGCATTTTCTAGTTTCCAGACAATAACTGTGGAACGGTGTATGGATCTCTCTGAAATTATACTACAAGTTTCCATACCACAAAGGGATGGTTAGGATTTGCTTTGGGGGGTTATGGCTCAAACCGTTTAGGAATTAGGGGCAAAAAAGGGGGAAAAACAAGGTTGTCCTGGTTAATGGACAAATACTTTAGTACAAAACATAATTTAAAGCAGTGTAAGGGAGATAAATCAAATACATCATTGAAATTATCTCCCTTACACTGCTTTTAAATTATGTATAAAGTAATGGTTAATGAACAATAAAGATAATCTAAAACAGTGTAAGGGAGGTAATCCAAATACAACGTTTTGGTTACTTCCCTTACACTGCTTTTAAATTATGTTTAAAGAAATGCATATTTATAAAGGAAGACCAGTAAAAATATCTGCAAATGTTTTCATCTTTTTTTTTTACAAAAAAATCCATATGAAAGATTTGACACTATATTTTTATTAATTCTATTATAAAATAGATTAAGTTAGCACTATGGTAAATTTAAATGGGTAATTATGGTTGCCAACTCCATTGGAAATTTGAATTGAGATTATGACCATATCTTGAGGGAAAGAATTTTTTTGGGGGAAAAAGGGGGGGGGGGGATAAAAAGAAATTGTGGGGGGCCAATTTTTTCTCATTTCAGATTTCAGAAATTAAAAAGAATTATTCTTCAAATATTATTTTTTTTTCAAATTTCAAATATTGAAAAATTTCAAGAAGTAATCTTTAATTGCACAGTATGGCGCATTAGATTTGTAAAATCTTTGATCACATTTATTTATTTGTTATGCCGAATCTAACAGTGTATTTAGATTTTTTATTTTGGGTCCAGTTTTCAAATTGGTCTACATTAATGTCCAAAGGGTCCAAAATTAAACTTTGTTTGATTTTAGCAAAAATTGAATATATGAGGTTCTTTGATATGCTGAATCTAAACATGTATTTAGATTTTTGATTTTTGGCCCAGTTTTCAAGTTGGTCCAAATTGGGGTCCAAAATTAAACTTTGTTTGATTTCAACAAAAATTGAATATATGGGGTTCTTTGATATGCTGAATCTAACCATGTATTTAGATTTTTTATTTGTGGACCCCGTTATCTAATTGGTTCATATTGAGGTCAAAAGGGTCCAAAATTAAACTTTGTTTGATTTCATCTAAAATTGAATTATTGGGGTTCTTTGATATTCCAAATCTAACCGTGTATTTAGGTTTTTAATTTTGGGTCCTGTTTTTTAAATTGGTCTACATTGAGGTCCAAAGGGTCCAAATTAAACTTAGTTTGATTTTAACAAAAATTGAATTCTTGGGGTTCTTTGATTTGCTGAATCTAAACATGTGTTTAGATTTTTGATTATGGGCCCAGTTTTCAAGTTGGTCCAAGATAGGGTCCAGTATTTAAACTTTGTTTGATTTCAACAAAAATTGAATATATGGGGTTCTTTGATATGCTGAATCTAAACATGTATTTAGATTTTTGATTATGGGCCCAGTTTTCAAGTTGGTCCAAATTGGGGTCCAAAATTAAACTTTGTTTGATTTCAACAAAAATTGAATATATGAGGTTCTTTGATATGCTGAATCTAACCATGTATTTAGATTTTTTATTTGTAGGCCCCGCTATCAAATTGGTTCATATTGAGGTCAAAAGGGTCCAAAATAAAACTTTGTTTGATTTCATCGAAAATTGAATTATTGGGGTTCTTTGATATGCCAAATCTAACCGTGTTTTTAGATTTTTGATATGCCAAATCTAACCGTGTTTTTAGATTTTTAATTTGGGTCCCGTTTTTTAAATTGGTCTTCATTGAGGTCCAAAGGGTCCAAAATTAAACTTAGTTTGATTTTAACAAAAATTGAATTTTTAGGGTTCTTTGATATGCTGAATCTAAACATGTGTTTAGATTTTTGATTATGGGCCCAGTTTTCAAGTTGGTCCAAGTTGGGGTCCAAAATTATACTTTTTTTGATTTCAACAAAAATTTAATATATGGGGTTCTTTGATATGCTGAATCTAACCATGAATTTAGATTTTTTATTTGTGGGCCCCGCTATCAAATTGGTTCATATTGAGGTCAAAATGGTCAAAAATTAAACTTTGTTTGATTTCATCAAAAATTGAATTATTGGGGTTCTTTGATATTCCAAATCTAACCGTGTATTTAGATTTTTAATTTTAATTCCTGTTTTTTAAATTGGTCTACATTAAGGTCCAAAGGGTCCAAAATTAAACTTAGTTTGATTTTAGCAAAAATTGAATTCTTGGGGTTCTTTGATATGCTGAATCTAAACATGTGTTTAGATTTTTGATTATGGGCCCAGTTTTCAAGTTTGTCCAAGTTGGGGTCTAAAATTAAACTTTGTTTGATTTTAAAAAAAATTGAATATATGGGGTTCTTTGATATGCTGAATCTAACCATGTATTTTGATTTTGGACATTGGACCATAATAGGTAAATTAAAAAAATTCAAGTTCTTAGACCACATTCTTTCTGTGTCAGAAACCTATGCTGTGTCAAATATTTAATAACAATCCAAATTCAGAGCTGTATCAAGCTTGAATGTTGTGTCCATACTTGCCCCAACTGTTCAGGGTTCGACCTCTGCGGTCGTATCAAGCTGCGCCCCAGCGAAGCATTTTATTTTTTAAAGTCCAAAAAAAAGTTAAACTCCCAATCTACACATTTACAACCTATTTAAAATATTACACATCTACTGTTGCAAACTTTCCACAGGTGCTATCCAGCACTTTGATTATATAAAACATTATGTCTGAAATTCTAAGCATGTTACACTGCATTGTTTATCACTTCCAGCTGTTTTTTGTCATGGAAAAGGGCTACAAACCTTTGCTAACATGTTTATTCTGTCATAAGATTATACAGTATGCCTACAAACCTTTGATAACAGTGTTTATTCTGTCATACGATTATACAGTATGGCTACAAACCTTTGCTAACAGTTTTTTATTCTGTCATAAGATTATACAGTATGACTACAAACCTTTGCTAACAGTTTATTCTGTCCTTCTGTATAGGTTGGTCAAATGCAGTTATTGAGGAGACAGATAGCACATGAGCTAAGTACATCATGCAAATTTGATTCAAAGTTTTTAGCAAGTACATTACAGACTTTTAATGAGTAAGTATTGACTAGATACCAAGATATATTTAAAAACTTGTACAAAAATGTTGTGGTTTTCTTGTAATATAAGTTAGGTGTTGTTATGATCATGAGCTTTTCTTCTTGACTTGCAAGTTAATGACAGTGGCAAACATTTGTAAGGAAATAATCAATAAAAGGAACAATATTGAAGGAAAAAAAATTGGAAATAAATAAAACAACTAATTGTTTAAAGAGGAGGAGGTGGACAGGGGTATCTGATTCCCACTTCCTTACCTCCCAAATCCCTCTCGCCTCCTTCGACGCCAAATTCCCTCTCCCCTACACCCACTTCCCTCCCCTGACTCTCAGACAAAAATCTGTCAAAAAACTTTTCCCAGAATATCCCTATTTTTACTATCCATATTCCCTGGTTCCCACCCCTGTGACCTCCACTTCCCTTCCCCTGACTCCCTCTTCCTGCCCCTCATTCCTGTGTTCATTTATCCCTGACCACTGCCTTAAAGAGAAGAAGCAAACGATCCAACATTTTTAATCAATTAAAACACTCAGTATAAAAATATATATATTTTTTTATGACAGCAAATATGTGTTTAACTTGTCATTCTGCACAGTTTGAGTGAAACTTTAATACCATTGAGTCACCTTAATACTCTTTCTGATTTCAGTGCTTTGATGGCAGACATAGAACAGCATTACCAGGACCCAACTCTACCTTACCCTAAGGAAGATAACCCTCTGATGTATGAATTAACAGCTTATCTAGAGTCAGCTGGATTCCATGATCCATTGGCTAAAATTTACATCACAACAAAGAGACTGCCACATTTTCCATTATTTAATTGTTTGTTTGTACTATCACACCTTCCTAAGCTAGTATACAGCAAATCTATCAGTAAGTACAATTATTGATGGACATGTTTATTTTATCTAGATTTTGGTCCTTTGTACTTAAATGACTGTGTATGAATAAAGAAAATGTTGGGTATATGTCAATGAAACAGCAACTGAACGACACAAAAAACCAGAGACATTAATAGCTGTATAGATCACGTCAATCTGTTATATACAGTATGGTAGGAATGGGAGATTGATTTCGGTTATTTGCAAAATTTGTTAGGTTGTTTCATTCCACCTATGTACACATTTTAGAATAATGTTTTATGGGTTATAAGTTCATTGGAAATTTAATATCAGGATGTTTACCATTTATCCATAGTTTTAAGTTATTTGCCCTCAATTTGCCTGGCATAGCTTAAAAAAGAATTCCTCACAATCAGGGAAGACATTCATTACCTTTTAGTATAGACTTTTAAATTGTTAATAGAAAACTCCAATAAATATGGTCAATATTAAGCCATTGTACATTTGTCAAAATTTATGTTGATTTTTGATATCGTAATAATCTGTGTATTTGTAATTGTAGGTGGATTGACATGTAAGAAATTAACAGATCCTTTGGATGGTCCACCATTTGTGACTGGTTGTATAACATTGCTGAAACAGTTTCACTCAGAAAATACTGATTCATTCTTGGCATTACTGGGCCAGTATGTACGATCTACTGTCAGTATGCTTCCTAAGTAAGATCCTTCATTTATCTTATGGTTGCCTAATTTTCAATGTGATTCGATAGTAAATTTTCTATTGTATTTGTATTCATGCACATGTCTTTATTTTGTTGTGTGAAAGGCTTAAAAAAAGTACTGTATTCAGTTTTCAGATTTAGGGTTGAAGTTGTAAATTTATATTTTTTAAAGTAAAATTTTTTTGATAGTTATTTCGAGCTTATCAACATTAACATTTTTGTCTTTATTTTCTTTATTTTAATAATGAAAAGTTATAGTGTTCTTAAAGAATTTGAATATACTTTAAATTTGAATTATGTTTTAGTGTGAAGTCACCAGATTTGTCTCAGGATGCCTTGAATGTATTGGTATTCTTGGAGGATTTTATTTACTATAGTGGAATGTCTAGAAAGGTAAAACTGACTTTCTTGGTTTTTTCTGTTTTCCAGTGATATCAGCTTCAATATGAATTTATCACACTTGTTAATTGGGCATAGCCATTGTACTTAAGACATGAAGTGATCTTTAGCTGTTGGTAGTGTTTATCTTTATAGATATTTAATCTAAAGAAAAATATGTTACATAAAAAACAGTTAGTTAGGAGTTAACGAAATAAAAATCAGACAAGAAAACTTAAATGTTTTGAATTGAAATTTTCACCTTCAAGCTTGTTTACATAAAACAAGAAAAGTATGCTTTGCCTGCCCTTAGAACTATACATTTATTATAAAAAGTTATACATATAGATTCTCACTGATAAAGATATTCTTGAAGAAAGTACATGCTGCAGAATTACATAGTAAAGAATGGTAAACAAAATTAATAATTCAATGCAATACAAATGTATTACTGATTTTGATCTCCTCTGTTATAGGTGATAGAAGCTCAGGTACCACCATACTTGTTTGATGAATGTAAAACTCAGCTGGCACAGGGATGATGGACTGGTTCTGTTGTTTATATAATGTGACATTCCAAGGAAGTGTGACTGTTTCCAGATGTATTGAACTTACTGCAGACTGAATACATTACAAAATTGTTATTAACTGTTATCCAATGGTGCAATATATTTTTCTAACATTGTATTTAGCTTGTTGTTGATAATTATTATAAGATTTTTTTGTACATTCTTTGTTCTTTTTCTTCAGTTTTTGGCAATATTTTAAAAGATTCTGATTTCTTTATTAGACTGTTCCCTTCCTATTATGGGGAGTTTAGTGGGTATATTTTACATTGGAATCACTCTGTATGTCTTTCTGTGCAAATTTTAGCCTGGTTTTATAACTTGTGCCTCTAAGAATGTTATTGATACAGGATATTTTTCTAGCCCACCACCAGGGGATGATGTTAAAATCATGATAAGAGTCAGCAAGGTCAAGGTCTCAGCCCTATTTCAACTTTACATATGGCTTGTATATGACTATGTGTATTTGTAAACTTTTTTATATCTCAAAGGAGATTTGTAAAGGTTTCAATTTTTTTTTTATTTTCACGGAATTTACAGGGCAAAATAAGCTCTTGAAAGTTCTTTCCTCTTTTCATATTTGTAATTAATTGGTATGTTTTAACTGAACTAAATCTGTTACCTTGGAATTTGCAGGTCAATATTCCAACCTTAGTAGAAGATAAACCTCTGGTAATACCAAATGTTATTAATATTCTTCAACCCATTCAATTAAAAAGCTGGACACCACTTTTTACCTGCTGAAGGCAGAAGCCAGTCTAGTAACTACTTGACTCCGTCCATCCTTTCGTAGTTTTCTTGGCTTTGCTTAAAGGGAATGATTTAATATTTGGTCTGCAGCTTGATAATGTTGAGTTGTAGCGAGAAAGCAATTTTTTACATCTGTTGTGTTGCCACTTCCTATTCAGTCTGATTAAAACTAGCCCCCACTATCCACTTGCGTTTGCAGTCTGATTAAAACCAGCCCCCACTATCCACAACTCAAGTGGATAGCGGGGGCTGGTTTTAATCAGACTGCTTCCTGTTTGCCGTAGTTTGAATTTTTACAACACTCAGTGTTGAAGGAAAATTTATTGTCAAAAGTTTTCTTGGCATCTATGAAAGGGTTTGATTCAATGATTGGTCTGCAGCTTTATAATATTGATTTGTAGCAAGTAAATTTTTTTACATCTGCCATGTATCTACTTCCTGCTTGCCGGTAGTTTGAAATTTTACAACACTCATTGTACGAGGAAAATTTTCATCAAAGTTTTCTTGGCTCTTATTAAAGTGAATGATTTTAATATTTGGTATAGGAATGATCAGTTATGCTGCAGTATACAAGTAACCTCAATCAATTGCATGCAGTGATGCAGGTCTAGACCCGATATTGGTCTTGGTTTTTGTCGAGCCTGCGACTTTTGTCGCAAAAGCGAGACATAGCGACATTCTGTCGGCGTTGGCGGCGTCCACAAATATTTACTCTGTGGTTAACGTTTTTTGAAATTTTAATAACTTTCTTAAACTATCCTGCATTTCAACCAAACTTGGACAGAAGCTTGTTTATGATTATAAGATAGTATCCAGAAGTAAATTTTGTAAAAAAAAAAATCCTGTTTATCCGTATTTTACTCATAAATGGACTTAGTTTTTCTGCCAGTTAACATTACATTCACTCTGTGGTTAAAGTTTTTCAAATTTTAATAACTTTCTTAAACTATCTTAGATTTGCACCAAACTTGGACAGAAGCTTGTTTATAATCAAAAGATAGTATCCAGAAAAAAATTTTGTTTAAAAAAAATCCTGTTTATCCATATTTTACTCATATATGGACTTAGTTTTTCTGCCAGTTAACATAACATTCACTCTGTGGTTAAAAGTTTTTCAAATTTTAATAACTTTCTTAAACTATCCTGGATTTGTACCACACTTGGACAGAAGCTTGTTTGTGAATATAAGATAGTATTCAAAAGTAAATTTTGTTAAAAAAAAATCCTGTTTATCCGTATTTTACTTATAAATGGACTTAGTTTTTCTGCCAGTTAACATTACATTCACTCTGTGGTTAAAGCTTTCAAAATTTTAATAACTTTCTTAAACTATCCTGGATTTGTACCAAACTTGGACAGAAGCTTGTTTATGATCAAAAGCTAGTATCTAGAAGGAAATTTTGTAAAAATTTATTTCCTGTTTTTCTGTATATTACTTATAAATGGACTTAGTTTTATTCCAGTTAACATTACGTACAGTCTGCAGTTAAAAGTTTTTAAAACATTTATTAGATTCATCAACCTTCTTGGATTTTTACCAAACTTGAACAGAACTTCTTACAATCAAAAGATAGTATCTAGAGGAAAATTTTTAATAATTTTTTCCCCATTTTTGTTGAGCCTGCGACTAACAGCATAAGTAGGCGAGACACTGGGTTCTGCGGAACCCTTGTGATTTTTTTTGGTAAATACCAGTAGTTTAGTTTATATGTTTAAAGTTTGTGATTATGTCAGTTTAAATTGAACCACTAATGATTAGCCCATGTTATTGGATTTTCAGTTGTACAAGCATTTGCACATCTACTATCCATGGATATTATTCAGTGCCACCCACTCAGTCATGGTCTATTTTGCAAAGTTTACATGTTTAAGTTTTGGATTAGGTCTGTTTAATGATAAAACAATGATATTTGCTATGCAGTTGTATTAGCATTTGCATGTCTCATTTCCATAGAGATTATATGGCCCAGCCCCCTCAGTCATGGTATTGCATATATATCATATTAAAGTTTGTGTTTAGGTCAGTTTAAAGGGATAAGTCAATGGTATTTGGTATGCAGTTGTATTAGCATTGGCATTTCTTATTCAGTGGGGTCAAAATTTTTGATTAGGTCAGTTTAAAAGTTGTATGAGCATCAGCACATTTCATTTACAAGGAAATTATGTGGCCCTGTCCCCTTAGTCATGGTCCTTTGGAATCTTTTGCATAGTATACTATTCTTTTAATTCTGTGATTAGTATATAAGAATAAGATGTGATATGATGCCAATTAGACAACTCTCCACCAGAAGCCAAATGACATAGAAATAAGCAACTATAGGTAACTGTACGGCCTTCAACAATGAGCAAAACCCATACCACACAGCACGCTATAAAAGGCCTCCAAATGACAAATGTGAAACAATTCAAAAGAGGAAACTAACAGCCTGATTTATGTACACAACAATAAACAATTATGATATACAGCAACAAATGACAACTACAGAATTACAGGTTGCTGACTTGGGACAGGCACATACAGAATTTGGCAGGGTTTTTTCTTTTTTTCTGTCCAGTAGTTCAAAGAAAATCATTCAACCTTCAAATCTTAATTCAATACATGAAAACTTAAGACCAGTAAATATAGAAAGTTTTATTTCAATAAACATAAAATGTTCCTTATAAAAATAAATGGCAAATGACTGTCAACAATCATTAAACATGAGAATTATTTGTATAATATCTTGGATTTTAGTTTTATCTGAAAAATACAATAAAAAAAAATGCCTATTATTATTTCATCACACTACTGATGGCTTTATCTAAACCATATTCCTAGCTCTACTTTAAACATTCATAATAATCTATATCTATTCTTACAGTAAGAGGTATTTTTAATTAACACTGTCTATGTAATAATTCAGACATTATAACAAAACAAAATATTAATGATGTAATGTTTTAAGTAGTGCAACAAAGCACTGCATACTTAATTTTTAGAGATGTATTTAAAAAAGTCAAATTTTCAATGACATATTCATCTCCGATTAAAAAAAAATGAATATATTGTTTCACCTCATATTTTTTTTACTTTAAATTCAATTATATTGCAAAAAGATGAAAATGGTTAAACTCATTGACAACCTATGAAAAAGGAATTTAAATTTTGAGTAAAACTGTGCATACACCTTTAATTTAAATGAAAAGATTCCTCAAAAGAAAAAGTGTCAATACAAAAACAGTCAAATGAATATACTTTAATAAAAGTAGGAAATATGTCCAAAACAATTAATCAACAACTATAAAAGCATACACTAACACATGAACACCTTTTACTGAATAAACACTGTATGTAGTTACAACGTAGTATTCATAAACTGCCTGCAAACATCTTTGTTACTGAACATTAGTTCATACCTTCCAACTTTTCAAAATCTCTATGGGGGATTTTAAGTGCAAGAGGACCTAATGCTCCTCTTATATTGTCATAAGTGTTCTTAATCTACTACTATATTGTTTGAATGAGTATATATGTGCTTAAATACCCTTTTAACTCATTTGAATGCCTGTTTTGAGGTCTGCAGATTATATAATAAAGAATTTCAAAATTCAGGTCAACATCTCTCATGGGAGATATCCCCCATAAATCAGGATAATTGGCAGGTCTGTTAGTTTCTGGATTTTCAGTCTAGTTTCTTGATGTTTTAATTTCTTAAATAATATGTCATTAAAAGAATCTACCGTAAGTATTCTCTAAATTTATATTTATATCTTCATCTTTCTTAAACATAAATTCTATTTCCGTTTAATACGTTTTCTGATTAGTACAATATTAAATAGAAAAAATAATGGAGCATGTAAAATGTCCATTGGAGTATAATGTAAATTTTGTACTTTAAGTAGCAAGCTCAGATCTGTAGAAAAATATGCAGGTTACAAAAAATAAGAAAATATGTAGCATACAAAAACAGCAGGATTTCATTTTATATAGCACATATTCAAATATATTTGAAAACGAAAATTTTATATGAAAATCTTTTAAGCGTGTTATGTTAACAAGTTCATTAGAGTTAAGTTTTAGTAAATAAACTGAAAATATATACAAATCCAACACAATCTCACAAATGATTTCTCCTTTCCCTTGCACTACATACACTTATCACTTGAGCATGACTTTATTTGAATACGCAAGCTGTAATTGGGTACAATTTTTTTAGTTGACGGCACTGCAAAGTGTGCAAACTGTCAATCAATTAACAGTTAATGTTCACAGATCTTCCATACTCAAATTGTGTTCTACTTAGAAATGTGATGTTAGACCCTTATATTACATGAAATATAGGAATTACCACTAATTTAGTTGCAAAGTAGACAGAGATTTTCATAAAGAATTATAATTGAAATAAGCATACCATTTTGCACTTTATTTAACAGTCAATCACAGGAACAATAAATTTATGACAGATCTGTTAACATCATCAAAATCTCATGTAAAATAAATGATGTAACTAGCAGAAATATTTGGTTAAAAAAAAATATTTTAGCAATTTTTCAGTTAGGACTAGAAAAGCAGCTTCCAATCCAGTCTTTGTGTAGTGCTAAGGAAAATAAAATTAAAATTTTTATAAAGATTGGTCAACTATTACTAAAATTATTGTGAAACAGACATATGTGACAATAATTCTCAATACCCTTAAACAATTGCAAAATATTGCAGATCATGTAAGGTTAAACATTATTTTTCAATGAAATTCTAATAATCTAGTAATGAATACAACTCCAATGACAACAGCCAATGGTTACTTTTTTTCTGTAAATTTACACATCAGGTTCAAATGTACCATCAGCAAACATTCTTTGCCATTCACTGCCACATGGGTATTCAAACTGTTTAATTGTTCCTTCTTTAATACCAACCAAATAACCTGGAACCTGAAAATACAATATAACATAAATTAAAAAACCCAAGCTCCAAGAACAGCAAATGGGCCATGACACTTATTTGTTAAAATTTTGCATAAAATTTTGGCATGTTGAACTTCAACTGAAATGTAAAAAAAGCAAAAAAAAAAGCATTCAACTGTTGTATTTCCTTACTTATAAATGTTATGATATTTTTGCATGGATAAAACAGTATTGTATTTTCAGTTGGTGTCTATAAAACTTTTACTGATGCTAATGTCTGTTTCCTTAGATCTGCTTTGTGTAGCCAGATAAACTCAATTTGTGACAGTTAAACCAACATTTTACAAAGACCAAGCATAATATACAATAGTAAATTTGTAGTTTGCTTAGTAACTCAATGCAAAGTTATACTGGTACTTTACAATCTTCAAAATCAGATGAAAAGTTAAAGCAATAAGTTGCCATTTCTCCTTGTTTATCTTTGATCTGCTTCAAAATACATGTATATTTATCCAATGGCCTTAGTCCTAGGTGTTTTCATTTGATGTGCAGCATATTAATGGAATAAATAAACTTACAGTAGGTACAACATAATTGCCATTTTTTATTGCAACTGGAGCTTCCATGTGTTCATGTAAGTGGTCAGCAAATTCTATCATTCTGTAAAAACATCGTTTCCATAAATCAAGTATATAACAAGTATGATTTCATAGTTATATTCATGACAACCAAGACAGTCAATGTAGAAAAGGTCAGATTTTGCACTTTATTTCTTTTTCCTTTTCTTGATAGATGAACAAGATTTTTTTAAAATAATTCATTTATCTCATGACATATATATTAATATAAATATGATATATTATATCTTAACTGTGCATGATTCAACAAACAAAGGTTTGTTACAAAGGATAAAAAAAGTTAAGGAGTTGGTAGAAAATTAATTGTCTCCCCTTGACTGTGTTTCATTATTTCTTTGTTGCCCATCAAAAACCATGTTGACATAAAGTCTTGTGATCAGGAGAATTAGAGTAAAAAGCTTTGACCAGCAGTGGTGACATTTGTTTCCAGACAACATACCACTTTGTGCCAATAAAAGAACAGAGCAGGAGAATGAGTTTGACCAATGAATTTAATAATAACAATTCATTTATGTTTGGAAAAAAATGAGGTTGATCACAGGCATTGGATTGAATATCAACGACTGTCAGTCAATTTAGATTGTTAAGACCCTTTTTAAAATTGTACCTAGTATTTATCATACCGATGAATTGCACAGTTGAATCATTTTAAAATTGTTCATTTTGGTTTTCCTTTTTTTAATATTTCATACAAACCTGTTTTCTAAAGAGCAACCAGCTGATATGAAGTCAAATATGGATAAGTGTTGTACTAGTTCACACAGACCTACACCACCAGCATGGGGACAAACTGGAACTGAAATCATAATTTAATAATAAATTTATAAGCAAAAAAAATGTGGTTACTGGTAATTGATTTTGGCATGATATTTTACGGATATGAGGACTAGTTAAAATCACTTATGAATCTATCCACCACTAAATAATAAAAATGTCCACTTAATCTGAACAATAATGTCATATTTTACTATTGTATAGGAAGAAGAGAAGAAATTTGTCAAATTAATTATTCCTTTTCTAAATCTGACCTTTTATTATAAATTTACATCACTTAAAATCTTAAAATTTATATTGTATTGAAATGGATAGTGTAAGTTAGAGATTTATAAACCTTTTTAATTAATTCTTAGAAAAGAAACTTTTAAAAGAAAGCAAGCTTAGATATTGGTTTGTATGAAAACAGTTGGGTTTGTTAAATTAAGGCTAATGTAATGTCATATCTCATCATGAAATTTCCCATGAGGCTCAAATGATTAGAAAAATTGTCATTTTCCTGTCTAGATAAAAAACAAAGCAGATTTTTATACGACCGCAAATAAAGCATAGTGTATTGCACAAAAGCAAAAAATTGAATATAGATTCAAATCATGTAACCAATTCTAAGTTCTTTGACTACAGTTATTCTGTGTCAGAAACCTATTATGTGTCAAATATTTAATTACAATCCAAATTCAGACCTGTATCAAGCGTGAATATTGTGTCCATTTTTGCCCCAACTGTTCAGGGTTGGACCTCTGCGTTCATATCCAGCTGTGCTCAGTGAAGCATTTTATTTACTTTTGAAATAAAAATATTTGTCTGAAATAACAGTAGTATTCATTATCAATGCAACACATCAGTAATAATATCAAATACCAGATGACTGTAACTGGTCCTAGATCAGTTCAGATTTGTTAAAAAAAACAGTCCCTTTTACTTTAACCCCTCAAACTATACTAACTGTTATATTTTGCTGCCATTAAAATAACTGCCAAACATTCATTTACTCCACCCAATCTACAGGCATCAATCTGACAATACTGCATGGCATTGGCCTTCAGAAATTGTTTAAACATTACTCTGTTGTGACAATGTTCTCCTGTTGCCACAGCAATACCAACAGACTTCAAACCCTAAAACAAAGAATAAATATTATAATAAGAATCAATAGTACAAATGTATTTTTAAACTACTTTATTGCTACTGTTCTACAAAATCGAGTAAGCAAATTGAACTTTTTGCCAACCAGGCTTTAAAAATATGAAATATGTCATGTCACTAACTTAACGCAGTATCATAAAGACCACTTACCTGTCCAATATATTCATAATCATATCTTTGTTTAACCTATTTTTATTTTACTTTAATATCATGTATGAAAATTATCTTTTAATAATTCTGCTCATTTTGGGCCCCATGATCGGCAAATAAAGTATTTGTTTGTTTCCATGAAAGTTTCAGCTCACCTCAGCAATAGCAAAATGGCCTGTAGCATCATTATGGTTAGTTAACTTTATTAACAATGGTTGAATAGACTTATACTTCAATACCTCTGTGTGGTCCATCATATTACCTTGGTTTCATAATAACCTATACTTACCTTAGTAGTAACCAATCATCATCTGGATTTGTGGTATTTAAAGATTTCATGGCATCCAGTGTCCAGTGGTCTATTTTGAGACTGCCTAGGTTCATGATACAACAGAGGAATCTATATGTGAGTTCCTCTGAAAATACATGATTTCTTCTTACCTCAGCAGTACAAGCACATTTCATAAAATCTTGAGGATTTTAGGGTTTCTCTATTCACAATAATTTATGCTTACCTCAGCAATAGCAGCATGGCCCATAACATCATCAGGGCTAGCTGAGTTGGTTCCTCCAGTTTCAATAATTTAGGCTTACCTCAGCAATAGCAGCATGGCCCATAATATCATCTGGATTTGTGGGTTCCTCAATCCATAATGGTTTATATGGGGCTAACTTTTTCATCCAATCAATAGATTCCTGAACCTCCCATTTCTGATTAGCATCCACCATCTAATAATATACAAACTTGTGATAATAAAATTTCAGAATATGGTGCTAACAAGGAGTAAATTCTGTTGAGAGGAGAATACATGAAATTTTTGCACTTATTTTTTTCTTATTTCACAATTGCAAAAAACATATAAATATTTTCATAAGGTAAAATTTATATAATAATGGCATTTTGTAATGCAAATAATACCCCTTCCATTAGTCATCTCAAGTTGTTATCAACAATTTGCTGTACCCATATAATAACTATCATTATATGTGTTTTATTTTGAAATAACAACTACAACCAATGATATCATGCAACATCTACAGGTTAATAATTACATTCACCATCAGTAATCTTTTATTCCCCATCAACCCTGCAAACTGTTACCTATTTCATATTTTGCAAACTCTTTTATACTTTTTTGATTGCTGAGTTATTTTCTATCTATTCTGCGTTGTTTATAATTGTAATGGGATGTCCACAACTTATACTTCATACCAAAGGGGGATTTCTGTGGAATTTGAAAAAACCCTCCAGAAATATGCACTTATATCTCCAAAAAGGATTTAGTTCTAAACGATAAAAAAAAAACCACATCAAACTGCTTTAACGTAAAAAATCTTAAATCAAAAAAATTTGTAAGGGTTCCGCAGAACCCAGTGTCTCGCCTACTTTTGCTGTTAATCGCAGGCTCAACAAAAATGAGATGAGGAAAAAATTTAATAAAAATATTCCTAAGATACAATTTTTTTATTGTAAGAAGCTTCTGTCCAAGTTTGGTAAAAATCCAGGACAGTTTATGAATCTAATAAATGTTTTAAAAATTTAACTGCAGACTGTATGTAATGTTAACCAAGTCCATTTATAAGTAAAATATGGATAAACAAGTACAAAATTTTAATAAAAATTTCCTTCTAGATACTAGCTTTTGATCATAAACAAACTTCTGTCCATGTTTGGTACAAATCCAGGATAGTTTAAGAAAGTTATTAAAATTTTTAAAACTTTAACCACAGAGTGAATTTAATGTTTCCTGGCAGAAAAACCAAGTCCATTTATAAGTAAAATATGGAAAAACAGGATTTTTTTTTTTTAAATTTACTTCTGGATACTATCTTATGATCATAAACAAGCTTCTGTCCAAGTTTGGTAGAAATCCAGGATAGTTTAAGAAAGTTATTAAAATTTCAAAAACTTTAACCACAGAGTGAATATTTGTGGACGCTGCTGCCGCCGACGCAATGTAGGATCGCTATGTCTCGCTTTTTTCGACAAAAGTCGAAAGGCTCGACAACCAGACACCAAAACACAAAAAAGGCCAATCAAAAGCATTTAACAAAAGATACATTGAAATACAAACAAAAATGCTCCATGCAATATGATCTCTAAATGTACATCAATCAAATTGTTACATGTATACATTCAATTGCAATTAAATATATTCAATAATGGGTACAAGTATTTAGTTCACATGGTTATTTTATACTAGGTTGACTTGTATCTACCAGTACATAGAGGTAGTTTTGTATCTAGGTAAATTGTACAGCGAGACATTTCATATATTTCATAAAATTTACTTCAAGACATTTTGAATCTTTCTACAATTTGTCCAAATTAGTGATATAATGGACTTGAGTACATATAGATTCAGAATTTAATTTCTATGTGGCTTGATAAAACTAAACAATGAGAAAGTGAATGCTGATTAAAACAAATTGAAATAATGACACCTTTGCCATAAGTATTCGGTAACCAGGACATTGATGTAAAAACACATCACATGGTATAGCATGCTCACATATTACATATTATTATATACAGGTTGAATCCAAATTTCAAGAAGATCTTGCTTCATAGTTCCTGACAAAAATGTGACCAAAACTTTATGGGGGGATGTACAGATAGAATGATAGATGGTGGGGTGTACTTCAATACAATTTATTTTTAATCTTACCCATAATCTATCATATCCAATTGTTTCTCTGAAGATTTTGGCCCTTCTGATATCATCTTCAACATCTGCCCCAACTTTCATTTTAAATCTTAAAGTAATCAAACTAATCGATGTCAACATTTAAAATTCTGCAAAATGTAAAGGATTTTATAAAAATTCCTATCTTAATTTTTTTGTTTGTTCATTTAACTACACATGAAATATCTATAACAAACCATACATGCTTATCTGCACATGCAATATCTATAATAAACCATACATGCTTATCTGCAGTCAGCTGCACATGCACAATCTATGGTCAAATTCATATATTTACTATTCATATGCACTATCTACAGTCAACCACACATCTTTTACATGTTATGATCAAGTACACATATTCTGGTAAAATTAACATAAACAGTACTAATTTTCCGATACCAGATGAACAGTAAACCATACATAATACAAACTTAAAACATAGCCATCTTACCTTTCCATACCTTTACTGATTGCTTCACTTGCCAACTAAAACAGAAAATATCAAGTTAATTTCAAGCAATCTTTTTCATTTTTTTGAAAAAAATCTATTTAGATATTTCAGATTCATTCAGTTCAAATCATCTGAAAGTTTCAATTTCAACCTCCAAATAAAATCAGTAAAATCATAGTAATAAATGTTACTGATTAAAAATTGGACATATTTCAATGTATACTGATAATTAAATCTTGCTTAGACCAATGATTATGATTTGATTTTGATTTTTGGTGTTTTGAAGCCACTTTTAAGCAACGCTTTTGGGCTATTTCTTGGCGGCCAGTTTTTATTGGTGGAGGAAGCCGGAGTGCCCGGAGAAAACCACCGACCTTCGATAGGAAAACTGACAATCCTAGTCAATTAAGATTGGAGTCTAGTGCACCCGCACGAGCGGGGTTCGAACTCACAACCTCAGTGTTGACTGGCTAGTGATTACAGTAGTAACTACTTAGACCACTCGGCCACCGAGGCCCCTCCAATGATTATGAAATTTTTGTGCAACATAAGTATGATAAAACTTTTCTTCTTTATACTTATGTTACATAAAAATTTCAGAAACATTGACCCAAGCAAGATTTAATTAGTAGAAGACATTGAAATGTGTCGGAAGTATTTCATCATTAAAGCTAATTACTTTTAAAGCAATAACCCAAAATAATAAAAATTAAATGAGCTTTTCATCATGAAAAAAAATGTTGTTTGAATTTTTTTTAATTTGTAAAAGCTAATTTAAACTATCATCACTTGTGTAGAAAAATGTAATTTTATAAATGAAAAGTTCTGTATGTCCAATTTTGTAAAAAAAAAATAGCAGGATTTTTGTCAAAGTACCCATATGTTTAAGAAATTGTGTGATAAGCTTGGACAGTAAAATAAAAATAAACATACAATGGTATACCATAATACCCCTGATCTTTGACAGTCATACATAAATTTAAACTCTCTTGTTTTTGAAAGAAAAGCAAAGAGGAATGATAGAATAAAAATATACCTTTCTGATTTTATCATCTGGATAAAATAACCAACCACATGATGTTGTGTAAGCTGGGAAGCCTTTACTTTTTAGTTCAGCCTCTAAATTAACAGAATTACCAGATTTATTATATTATAAATGTAGGGGGAAATAACAATTAGACTAATTTCACAAATTGTAGGCATATTACGTATTTCATTTGAAAGGTATACAAAAAATAATATACTGTATATTGAGATATTTTCAAAAAAACTTTTTCCTACAGTCACTTAATTTAAACAAAGTCTATTATCTGTTGTTTATGGCAGAAAAGTCTCTGTGCATGAAGTTACATGTTTCGCAGGAATATAAAGAAAAATTAGGCATCACAAATTGAAGCCTAAATGGGTATCATTTCATTTTATATATGAATGTCTATTTTGTATAAACCTGTATTTTTTCAGTTTGATATTGTTATACTTATATTCTAGTCTTGCACAAAAAACATAACTTATCTTTCAATTATATGATAAGTTGATACAAAATTTAACAGGAAATCAATCCTGATTTGTGATCAAAGAATATCATGATCTTTGACATGCAGTATGGGTTCCTTACAGTCTGGGCTAAAACTGAGCATTAAAACTCAATCATGTAACATTCATGCATTGCTGTCACTTTAAATAATCTTTCGATTATGTTACCCTAATCTTGGCCTGATGTTTTAACTTCATATATCAAAGATAAAAGGGAGTTGGAGTCATCCAGGAAAAGGATATATATATGCTATCTACTTTTTCCTGTGAAAATTAAATTACCTCTTTCATCTTTACCAGCTTTTCTTGATTTAAGAAGTTCTGAAAGTATATAAAACTTATCATACACTCCTGAAATATAACTACAAGTCAACATTAAAATCTGTCACCTTCGATCAGCTAACATTTGAAAATGTTTTTTTTTGGGGGGGGGGGGGGGGGGGCATGACAAAAAATTTAAGGATTGTAGTTTTAGGGGCGTTTTGCTTCCATGTTTTTGTTTTCTCCAGAAATAGTGTCATATTTCTACTCTGAAATTTGAAATATATATCTCAACAATAATGTTAAAAATCTTTAAAGATACCAACCTTCTATTGATAAATTTTATGATCAATATCAAAATTTCCTTTGCCTATAGTTCTAAAAATTGTTTCAATACTTACATCCACTTTATTTGAACTTTGATGGATAGTTGTCTCACTGGCAATCATACCTCATCTCCTTATTTTTATATTTACATTGTTCAAAAGAAACTTAAAAATAAAACTTATCATGACAAACTAGCGTAAGATTCAAATTTTGTGTGTTTTTTTTATTTCTTTATCCATGCATAAACAAAAGTTCTACCTAAGCTAATGATTGAGTGATTACTGTTTAACAAATGTCCTGTGGTAAATATTTCATGCATGTTCGGGACAATCTAAGCTTATGATATAAAAATAAATCTCATCTTACCTATGGCTTCTGCTTTTGTTAATGCATCATCCCTGAAAAAGGAAAGCTAATTCAAATGTAACAGCAGAATTGAAAACGTACAAGTTACTTCAAAATTTGAATAGAAAGAGACGTGTGGAAATTTCTATCCAACAGCAATTTTACAATATAAGTTGAAAATTGGACAAGTACAAACACCATATGGTCTATTCTTAATCTCCCCAAATCAAGAAAAAAATGTATGGATACCAACAGAAGAGACTGAAGATGTGACATCAATGTTAATTTCTGTAAATGAAAAAAAAAGAGATAAAAGAGACAGTGACAATTGCTAAGATTCCTGACTTTAGACAGACACTTAAATATGCATTTTCAAAAAGTTTTGTATGTAATTAATCTAACCTCCCCTCTTAATTTTCTGGAGCCTGTATTTGCTAAAATGGATATTTGACTTTTGAGGCTCAAAGTATCTATAATTACAGTATCACTGACATTTAGGAAACTAAGGTGTTATTTTATGACAGACCTTAAGAACACTTACATGTATCTGAAATCAATAACAGAAACAAGTTCCTCTGGTTCCTGTCAAAATAAACATGAAATTGGTGATGACTACCTCCATCTCAATGGTATACTTTTCATTATATTGAAATGAAAACATTTTGTCTTCTTTCTTGAAGAAATTTTTTTTTTTTTTTTTATATCATTCCTTTTGGCATAACTTTAAAAAAAAAACTCAAGAGAAATGAAATAAGGTTCTGTTACTCTTGTGTAATTAAACTGCTTTGTGAGTAAGTTAAAAACAAGTCACATATAAAACACTGTATGTATACATTACCATATCCACTAAAAGTTTCCACAGTGGCTGAAAAAGAAATATTTACACATAAAAATTTGACCAGGCTTTAGAACAAAGCTTTTGTATTATGATTAAACACTAATAAATTAAAAAAATATAACAAATGTTAAATGAAGAAGAAAAGGAGGCTTAATTATTAAAATATGATGTTTTGATGATGGAAAAAACATAATGATTTCTGTTATGGACAACATGATTTGTAAAGTAATGGTGGTCATCTTAGATTTTTGGGAAATAGAAAGGATATAGAGAAGATATACATGAGTAAAATATCATGCAATGCAACAAATCTGCATCATTTGACAAATGGAGCTGCCAGATACAATCTAAAAAGATCAATTTTTATAACAGTACAATAATTGTGCAAAAAATGAGAGACTTTGGGGGTATACCTAGATGAGACAGTATCATAACAACACAAAATTAATTGACATCTACACTTACCTTTCCTTCCATTTTGGCCCATAAGTCCCATAATGCATTTATAATGGCTGCTGTAGCTAGATGTGTTACACCCTTTTCTGGTCCTAACTGAAATTGTAAAAATGTGACTTTTTATAATAAGGTAGGTGACTTTTATTTTTCGATCAATTTGCTCCTAAAATGAAACCAAATTATAATATTAGTCAGCACCAATCAGTGGATGGTAGCTTTATAAAATGACAAGAAATATCAAATTTTGAAGACTGTTTTATATATCACATAGAATTTACAATTCCAATTAATTGGTTTTTAACCTTTATAACATGAGAGCAAGAAAGAACAATAAACATGAACTGATACATTTTTGAATGATAGTAATTATAGAATAACTAATCGAAGAATTCAAATAGAGAAAAATATTCAACGAGTAACCAAACAACACATTAATTCACGAATGCGCGTAGCGCATGAGTTAATTATCAGTGTTGTTCGGTCACGAGTTGAATATTTTTCGATATTTGAATTCTTTGATTAGTTATTCTATAAATATTCAACTCGTGACCGAACAACACTGATAATTATTTGGTTTGGAAGTTTGGCTGTACATGTAGAAAACTTAACTACAATGGGGATATCACATCCTCATTTTTATGGTACTTTGTAATGTTGTTTATAGAGTCCATAATTTTAGATACAATCCAAGTAAACTTATCAATCCTTTAGATAAACTTATTGTAAAAGGTTATCAATTTAACACTGTAAAAAGATCTTAAAATATTGTTGTTATTGGTACTAACATTGATTTTGTTATTAATAAACTAAAATAACTAAATATGTATTCCTAGTATGCAGTTATAAACACTTACACTTACTTATTAACCTTTCATAAAGTGTTTGTTCAGGTTATTAAATGCAAAGAAAGTATATAATATCTTTTACATAAAAACTAAATATTGACTCATTTCTTTATTAAGTTGTCAATCGGAAACAGGCTTTTAATTTGTTTTTTAGAATATCTCTTGACCTACCCATCTGATTTGATCTTCACTGCATAAGGACTGCCAGTATTTTCCAAAATTTCCAAAAATATCAACTAATTTTTGTCCAACCACCAGCTTCCTGAAGGCTTCAATTGCACAACACACTAAAAATATATTAATTTACTATTTTATCCTCCTTGTGACAGAAAGTTTGTTTTTTTAAAGTACATTTTTCTAATTTGGACTGTTGTCACCATCTATTCCAGATGTCCATAATTTGTATCAAAACGTTGTTCTGTTTGCAATAGTTTCTACTTGCTAATTAAACATTCAACAAGTCATTTCAAAAAAATTTATACATACATTTAAGACTATTTCATCATGGTCATGAATTTCATAACTGGTTTTGTCAAACAATGCCATTATAATATAAATTATCAAGAAAAACATGACTTTTAGGATTCAGTATAACTCACTTAAAAGTATGCCTTTCTAATATCACCTTCTAACAAAGTAACTTAGTGAGCCTATTTTTAATAATTTCAAAGATGTGCCATCAATACCGAGTTCAAATATGTCCAAGTGGAGCTAAACCTGTTTTCAATGGTTCTTAACAATGATAGAATGATAAATTATTGAACATAAAAACTCTAAATTTACCAAATCTCTGGAAACTAGAAGAGATGAATGAAAGGATTGATTGATATGTTGACATGTCATGCTCAAGATCATCCTGAGTCTCAATCATAAGAATAATGAATCTTATCAAAGATCTGCTATCAACACTACACTCCACACAGACAAATCCACTGACAAAGTTTCTGAAACTTATGATACTATGATTAAATGTTTACTGAGAACATCCATGGTAAAAAATAATCATGATCAAATATTTACTGAGAACATCCATGGTAAAAAATAATCATGATTAAATAACTTGTACCTATTTGTGTTCCTCTGCCGTTCAGAAAGGTATTTCCATTTCCTTGCAACTTTGAGTCTGTCTTCAAAATGACATATGCACATGAATAATCTGGTGCTGTATGCTGCAATGAAAGAAAACAATTGTGTATACTTGATGTGTAAGTTCTTCTATTGAATTTTTTTTTTCACTCCACTCAAATGATCTTCAGCTAAATGACCTATTTTATTACTAATAAATAAAAGTTTGTCTAAAATATGTCCAAAATTTATGATAAAAGAGATGATTTTTCATTTCCTATTGTTAATTATCCATTTTTAGATGGTGACATTCCCTTGTCGCCATCTTATGGTGTTTATATATCTCAACTTGTTCGATTCGCTCGTGTATGTAACAACGTATTTGATTTCAACGAAAGAAATCTCTGTATTACTGAAAAATTATCACACCAGGGTTTTTCGATATCACAAACTAGTCAAAACATTTACTAAATTTTATCATCGGTACAAGGACATCATTCGTAAATATAAATCAACATGCAGACATCTTATACGTTCAGGTATTTCACATCCAATATTTTATGGTAATATTCTTTACAAAGCACAAAAATGTCGGCATTCACCTCAAAAGCTAACCAAACCTTTAAACAGACTTATTCGGAAAGGATATAGTTACAATACTGTTGTCAAGTCATTAAGGATTGCATATTTTGGTATTAATATTGATTCACTCATAGGGTCTTTGAATCAGAAATAAACACATTTATTCTAAAACCAGTTGTTGGCATGATACGGGTTATGTTCTTCTCATATATTTTATGATGGTATGATACTAAACCCCTAACGGGAGGGATTGTACTTGATTTTCATATGATGAAGACATAATCTTTCAATCAGTTTAATTGAGGTTTGGAGCTGGCATGTCAGTAACTGCTAGTAGTCCTTTGTTCATTTATGTATCATTGTCATTTTGCTGAGTTTCTTTTGTTACCTATTCTGACATCGGACTCGGACTTCTTTTAAACTGAGTTTTACTGTGGGTATTGCTATGTGTTTCTCACAAAACATGTTTAACCCCGCCGCATTTTTGTGCCTGTCCCAAGTCAGGAGCCTCTGGCCTTTGTTAGTCTTGTATGTTTTTTTTAATTTTAGTTCATTTATATGTTTTGGAGTTTAGTGAGACGTCCATTTTTTACTGAACTAGCACACTTTTTTTTTTAGGGGCCAGCTGAGGACCACCTCCAGGTGCGGGATTTTCTCACTGCATTGAAGATCCATTGGTGGCCTTCGGCTGTTGTCTGCTCTTTGGTCGGGTTGTTGTCTCTTTGACATATTCCCCATTTCCATTCTCAATTTTATCAATATGTCTACATTATACATTGTTCAAGTCAGCAAAAAATATTATTGTGGTAGTAGAACTTTGTATATTTTCACTTTCATTAAATGCTCTTATTTCTTCCAGCTACTGATTTAATTAATTAAATTCTACTTACAACATTAAACACTTTTTGTATTAAAACAGAAAATAAGAATAAGTGCACATTCACTTGCCATTGAAACTGGGAGATACAGTAAACCAAAAACTTTAGCAACGGAAAGATTCTGCAAATCTTGTGGAGATAAAGTAAAAGATGAAGTGCACTTCCTTTTATATCGTCCCCTATACAAAAACCTTCGAGAGAAGTTTAGAATTTTCCAAAATTTGATTAAAGATGATGATATCAAATCAGCAATATATTTACTTATTCCAAATAATTTGGCTAATGCTTTTGAAGTTCATAATAACCCTTGGTGTCAGTTGGTCTACCATAAGTACTATACAAAAATAAAAATAGACTTGTAGTTACATATATATAGCATATCATTCATTGTCATTAATTTTTTGTTATGCATAATTATGTTTTATTAATATTATTTGTCATGTTGTATATGTCATTATAAAAATAAGGAGATGTGGTATGATTGCCAATGAGACAACTATTCACCCAAGCTCAAATGAAGAGGATGTAAGCAATTATAGGCAACCGTACGGCCTTCAACAATGAGAAAAACCCATACCATATAGTCAGCTATAAAAAACCCCAACATGAAAAATACGTCATGTATGTTGTACACTTAGATTATGCAATGTCATATTTATTTTATGTGTTTTATCCAATAAAATATTTGAATTTGAATTTGAAATGTGCTGTCTGTTGTGTTCATTTTGTTGTCCTGAATGTGCATGACATAATTGCCACTGTACGTTAAGCAAGCTACAATCAATCAATCATGTTTTGTCTTGGTTGTGTTGATAACATTTCATTATTTGTTTTTTTTTATGTCAATCTGAGAAAGTCTCTGTAGCCTGCTTGCCTTGAGGCAAGGATTTGCAGGAGGTTGTGGGTTCAAAAATAGTCTAGGTCAAAACAAAGACTTGAAAATTGGTATTTGCTAGTTCTTGCAAGCATGCAGCATTTAGGAATTAGTGTTAAGATTTTTATGCTTGGAGCCGGAATATTAGTCAATCTGGATAGGGTGAAATGTCATCCTACAGATAATAATCTTGTTAACATTTATGATTTATGAATAAAATCAAGCTGAAGAAAGTTGGCCTACTACATAGCAATGTTCATACTTATACAGTTAAAAAGCATCATTATGGTCTTGTCTTGGTGCATGAAATATTTGCAGCTGGACGTTAAACACCAATCCATCCATCAAATGGCTACTATTTGATTTAAGCATCAGTTTTGACAAGTATAAAGACCGACTAACCATTGCATCAGAGCCATCTTTCTCTAATGAAGTTGGAAATCGAATGTCTTTCACAATTAAATCAGTTATCTTAGTCGGCAAGCTCATTTTTTTATGATAAAATTTTAGCCGGTTGGTCTGGTCCGTCCTGTATATTAACCCCGTATCAATACTTACTCTCGTACCCTTTCAGTAAAATACTTCCCTTTGATTAACTGTATCATTATGATCACTAAACTGTCAAAAGACTCTTTCGTAGTAATTTTTTAATCATCCCAAAATGCTAATTAAACACGGGATCATGTGTTACAGTTTAAAATTGACAGAGTTACGCCAACGTTCGTATAATTTATGTTCTTTCGCCCTTTTTCAAGTTCGCCCTATTCATTCACCTCAGATTGCCGCCCCGAAAAGGCCGAGTTTTATAGCTGTTATTTCAGTTGATCTCAGTTGGGAGTCTGGACAACCAGTGTAATTAGATATCAAGTCATTGGAAGATATATTATACAGGTGATATGTTCAATAGATAAGAATCTGCGGCTCTTTTCACAAAAAATGTTAAGAGTAAAAATACTCGTAAAGTCATACACATTTCAGTATAACTTACGATCGATTTTAATCGTAAGATTTTTTGTGAAAAGAGTCACAGTATCTGTGACTGAATCTTGTTTGAACTTGTGTTTTGTTATCCATTAAATTAGAGTTATCTCTCTTTGTACACCAGACTGACTCTCTACTCCAATCTGGTTGTTGTGTATTGTGTCATGTTATCCATTAAATTAGAGTTATCTCTCTTTGTACCAGACTTACTCTCTACTCCAATCTGGTTGTTGTGTATTGTGTCATTAATAATTATTATCTGTTAGATACTTTGTTGAAAATAGATGTAAATATGTGTAAATCAATTGCCTACTTCGATTCGTCCAACTCTGGTTGACTAGAGTTATAAAATCAGTGTTCATGCGCATGTGCGCACCCTTCCCGAATTGAAGTGAAAACTCTTCTCGAGTTGACTCTCAAAATGGTGGCTATAAATACGGCAGCAGTTGTTAATTTTCTTTTTATTGACGTCGATAATAAACAATTTTATGTTCAAATTTGTAAATTTATTATATTAAAGAACTTCTATCATTTATTCATTTCCAGTTCTTACCAGGTCATTTTATTCATTTTAAGTAATGAGAATGGATTGGCGTAATATATTCACATCTTACTCTTCGTAACTCAAAATCAAGAAAATATCTTTTTTTCTCTGCTCTATAAACATCACCGAAGGTATTTACACACGAAAAATATTTATTTAATGCCAAAAAAACAACAAAAAACTAAATTTCAATAACAGCCCCTTTCTCCAGTTGTATTTTGTAAAATTTTGGTTATTTAGGTCTTTCCACTTTTCTGTGGAAAGACCTATTGTATTTGTTCTGATTATTATTTTTTTCTTTCGCCAAATTTTTTTATCGCGTAAAATTTTTGTTTCGCAATATGTCACTAAGATATTTCTTCTATAGTATCATACAGTTTATGCGCTTTTTATTTTCACCCATTCTAAGCCGAACAATTTTCTTTGTAAGAGTTATCTCCCTATTCACTGTTTATCAAGTGTGTGCATCTACTTCGTAACAAAAAAAGATATTGACAAAATTCTTTTTCTAAATTGTTCGTTAATCCTCAGGAAATTTTGGCTAATTTGGATCGAAGCGATTCGATGAAATTTAAAAGGAGTTATCGACCTTTACCAAATAAATTTGTTGGTATGTTTTTTTAACTCATAAACCATTAACTGTATAACCCTGGAATCTTTTTATTTGAGATCCCTAGGTCCTAACTTAGAAAATGAGGTCAAGGTCAAAGGTCAAGGTCAAGTTCTCAATTTTGACTTTTCCTTGTTTTTGCATTTTCTCAAACACTTTTAAAGATATATATGAAACAACAAGTGCAAAATGTTTGCTTTATTGTAATGAAGATATGTTACATTTGGTCTGAAACAATCTAATGCATCTTATAGGAGTAAGTGCCCCTGAAATGTCCAATTATAAGGTTAATTGATTATTACTTCAACTTGGTTCATTATAAAGCCATATGACCTTTTACAAAAGGTTGGATGACATATGACCTTGAAAAATGACAACCGGGAGTGACCTTGAGAAAACCGGAAGTAGCCATTTTTGCACTTTTTTCATGGAAAAGTACTCGGAATCCATATATTTTGTAATTTTAATACATTAACTTATCACTGAAGACTAGAAATGACTTTCGATAAACCGGAAGTGGCCAATTATCTCCTGGTTTACAAGCAAAAGTATATAGAAACTATATATTTTTGGAATCAATGTGAAAGAAACTATTATATGAGACTGGAAGTGACATTTACTTCACCAGAAGTAGCTAATTATCTCCCTTATTTCACTCAGAAATATATAGAAACCACTTATTTATTGCATCAGTGTGAAGAAACTGACGATAAGATGCCAATTTTAACTTTGAGTAAACACGAACTAGCTTCTTTTCAATTTAAAAATTGCTGTGGAAAGACCTTCAATTGTTCTCTGAACAATTGGTTTTTAATTGTATCATACTTTTCTTTGCTAGAGCTGCTTGACGCCATTTTGAAACTCTACTAAACCTGCCCCTACCCAGGGTTGATGTCTAGTTAACTAGGGTAGGTTCAAAAGGTCAAACTTGGGGGTTCAATTGTCAGTCGAGTAAACTCGACAGACTCTACTAACCTGAGTTGGACGAATTGAAGTAGGCCAATGTTAGTGCATAATTTATTTAGTTGCTGTTTCATCGATGTATACTCCACAATTCTTTTTAAATATATTTACAATAATACCCTATTTCTGAAATAATACTTTGGGGTTTATATAAGCTTTAACTGGATTATATTAACTTTTTATCTCATTTTTTCTGTTGATTATACTAACCTCAGACTTTGGAGAACTTTTTCAAATTGGACTAATTGGTAATCTTTGGACAATAAGACAAGATCATTTACTTCTAGATTATATTATACATATTGCTTGTTTGTTTGTTTCAATAAGAATAGATAAACATTAAGTTTAGTGGTTAGCCTTTTGTTACAAATTTTTAAATTGTAACAATAAAAAAAATAAAATTTGTATGCTTTCTTGTATGATCAAAGAAGCCAATACTTGTGAAGTTCAGTAATAGTTTTCAGTTCAGTTATTAATTAAAATTGTTCACCTAGGATCTTTTCTTCAGTAGAAGTAGTAGGTATGCACCTTTATTACTAGCTGCTTTGTCAGCTGGTACAAACACAAAGTGCTTCCTGTGAGTGTTTGGTTTGTTTTTCAACCATTATACAGTTAATGAGTTTTAGTAGAACAACTTTGTATAAAGTTGCCATCAAATTGTAAAATATGATAATCAACCCAAATTCATACATTTTTGTCATACATAAGGATGCTTTTAATCCAGCAGCAAATGTATAATATTTGTTTAAAGCTTTGTATATCAGAAGGTAAAAGAGCTGGATAATTCATACCTTGCATACAGATGCCTTATGATCTTAAGTTCCCATCTGGCATATGTCCATTGTCTTTGATCTTATTTTCCTGGTTTAGTGACTTAACAAACTGTATTTTTTTAAGTGCACAATCATTTTTCGAGTAATTATGAGCAGAGACACATACACTTCTATATATATATTATCTCTGTAATGAGTAATAGGACAACTTTCTTTGGTATATATAACTCATTGCAATGAATACATGCCTGCCAAATAAAGTTAGTCTGACCTTGATCTCACTCCTAGGTTCAGTGACCAACATTATGTTGTATGTTGAGGTCTGTTATACTGTAAGTTATACAGTAGAATGCTATTTTGTGTATAGAGTATTGGTAATTTGCACATAATCTTTTGATTGGGTTCATCTATCCTTTACCTCAATTTCATAGTTCCTGGTCAATATTGAATGATTGTAAGGTTTCCATGTCCTTTTGAGGAGGTTTATCTCCCTATGACCCCATGTAAATTAGCCATTAGTCATAAGTTTTTGTGATTACATCAGTTTTTTGGATAATGTAAGTTAAAGGTCAACAATGCTTTGATGTTAAGTTATGTTTTTTTCAGATACTGTATAATGAGGATGATGATGGCTTGGTATTAAATATCCAGTTGCAAAAATCTTAAATTAAAACTTTTAAAAATGTTATTGTTATTAAACTAGAGGATCTAAAGAACCTGTAAGGCTCACATTGCATTTTTGCATAGAATTGATACAATATTAATGCAATCAGAATATATCCAATCACTTCTGGCAAAGTTAAAATACAAAAGGTAAAAATCATAATTCAAGGGCACTAACTCCTTTAAAGACTCCACTTATCATTTCTGCTGTGTGACATTGTTTAGAAATTATCCTGCTGTTAATTTTTTTTTTTTTTTTAGTTTCATTTTAGTTTCCACCAAAAACACCAAAAATGGGTAAAAATCAGCATTCAAAGGCAATAACTTCTACAAGGAGTTGAATGACAATTTCAGCCATATTGACATTAATAAGGTCTTGTTCTGCTGATTATTTTTGATAATTACAGTTTCTCTGTATCAAATATAGTTCCTCCCACCCAGAAAAAAAAAAACAGACCAAAAAAAAAAACACACACAAATATGGGTAAAAATCATCATTCATTCAAGGGCAATAACTAGAAGTTGGCTGGCTATTTCGGACATGTTGAATTATTTGTAGGTCTTGCCCAGATGATAACTTTTGCTTATAAGCACAGTTGGTCTCTAAAATTAGTTTCTTGAAAAAAACCACAAGAGACTCCTTCAAACCTGATTCGCTTACTTTTGTTTATAGTTTCTACCTATCTCTTATAGTTTTTGAGATAATAGGCAAAATCTTGAAATAAGTAAAAAGTAGTTAAAGAAGACCAATAACCTCTTTAAGGACTCATCCAATGATTTCAGTCAATTTTAGCATTTTGAAGATTTTTTATTGGTGATAATATTTGCTGTTCACAGTTTCTAACTATCTGTTTTAGTTTTCGAGATAACAGGCAGAAGGCATTTCATTCTTTTAAGAGGCTAAATTGACAATTTCTATCAAACTGATTTATTTGTAGATCCTATTTTGGTGATAATTTTGCATTTTACAATTTTTCTCTATATATTATAGTTTCTGCAAAATACACAAAAAATGGTTACATTGTCTTTTAAGGGCAATTACTCCTACAATGTGTCAATTGATGATTTCAGCCATTATTCACATAACAATTTTGCTGTGATCAAGTTCTTACTATCTCTATACAAAATTGTACCAAAAACACAAAAATATGTAAAATTGTCTTTCAAGGGCAATAACTCATATAAGTTATCATTGACAATATCGGCCATGCTGACTTATTAGTAGATCTTATTTTGATAATTGTTTTATGGCTTAAAAATTCACTTTTTCTGCTACAGTTTCTACATCAACAAAAATTGGATTGTCTGATTTTTCTGAAAATTCCATAGGATATAGACCTTGACCTGCTGATTATTTTACCCATGTCAGATTGCTCAAACTGCTTTAGTTTTTGAGATATAAGTCAAAACCTGCATTTTACCCCTATGTTTTATTTTTGGAAACAGAGGCTAAAATTGTTAATGGATCAAATCCCTGGACACAAATTTTGAACTCAATTCCCCAAGGAACAAAGTTTAGTTTCATTTTGCCTGGTTGTTTCAAAGGAGAATTATTTTTAAAAAGTTTATGACAATAGATGGATAGAAGGATACTGAAGGTAATAGCTCTAATGACTTTTTATGGCAATTTTGTTCAATAAGGCAGAAAGTAGATCTTGACATTTTGAACATTTCTGTTCCTGTCAGATTTTCTTTATCCTATTTAATGATTTATAAGATAAACTTGCATTTTATTTTACCCCTATTTTCTTTTTTTTTTAAGTCTTGTCGCCCATGTTGGTTGGTATCAGACATATTTTTAACTACATATACCATGAATGATTGTGTCAAGTTTGATTTAAATTGGCCCATTAGTTTCAGAGGAGAATTTTGTTTTACACCAGGCACTGGACGACAGATGTATGCCAAGTGATGAGATGAGCTTAAGGTGAGCAAAAAAAAAAAATAAATATAGACATTTACAGCATCAAAAGAGGGTATCTCTTTAAATGTTCCAAGACTAGTAAACATATCATTACACAGACATCTGATGTATGGCAGACAGACCTATACTTGTCAGAACAAATATACATACCAAATATTGTTGACATGTCATTCATAGCTACAGCTGCTACAGAGGAACAGACCTAATCATGTTAACCCAATCTTAACATTGCAGTGTGAAAGTGAGGCAAAGGCCACATGACATATCAGATAGACATACATGTATACTGATACTCTGAAAACATAACCTGACCAGTGAAATGAAAGTGGGGTCATGGTTACCTTACATATGTCAGATGGATCAACTCATACTTGTCCACATAATACCCATTTTTGACCTTCAAAGGAATACCTGAATCACATCTTACATGCAGGATCATGCAGGCTTAATAGAGACAGAGTCTTAAAAAACAAGATCAAACAGCTCTCATTTTCACTCTAGAATCACTGAAATAAAGCTACACCAATAAATATATTATTGTTTATTTTGATTCGTGTAAAAATTTCATATAAAAATAAATAATTAATAACAATCAACAACAACCTCTGTATATTACGGGAAAAAAAAAATGCATCTGTTACAGGGTATAATGAAACTATACTATTGCATAATCTTTAAATCAAAGTTTCCTTCACCAAACAAAAACAAAATCAATCCATAATTTGTTAGCCCCTTTCTGTATAAATATGGCAAACTCTTATCCCATAACTTAATTTATAAAAATGATTACATACCTCATAAAGAATATGGTTTACATAATGATGGAATTCTCCCAAAAAAGTAGGCATTCAAAAATAAAATAACTATGGCAGCAACTTGGTAAATACAGTCAGATATAATTATGGATGATTTAGAACAAAATTAAGTACCAAGAGGCTGAAAGAAGCTTAAACCACTCAACTGTGTAATGCTGACCATGAATACAGTCAAGTTTGCTTTATACGAATTAAAATTTTCAAAGAAAAAAGCTTTTCCAAAGTAATTTTAAATAAGGTCTTAACTGTTCCCTAAATAATACTGCTGAAAAGATTTGCAGTAATTCACAATGTTTCTACCTGTATAAAACTTAATCTGAATTTGATGTCTGTTTAATTTGCCTGGTTACTAATCTTTTTAAATTTATGCATGTACTTAAAATGAAATGTGACACTGTATTATTTCAAGTATTTCCATATATCTTTTAAACATTGATTAAACCTATAAATTCAAAAGATGTAATGCTATTTTACCTAGTGTAAACTACAGTCTGATTTAATGTGTATTGCACAATTTCAAATTGGATAATATTATAAAAAAGGTTAAAAATGCCATATGAAAAATATCAACAATCTATGTTTCTGAGACATAAAACATAAAATGAGCTAAAGGCTGTCTGTATCTGTTATAACAGAAATTATAATCAACCAAAAGTTGACTGAATATAAAGAGATCAAACAGTCAACTTTAGTCTTTTATATTACAGTAGTTAAAACTACACATCAGATTGAAGTCAATTACACATCAGGTTCAAATGTACCATCAGCAAACATTCTCTGCCACTCACTTCCCATTGGATATTCAAACTGTTTAATGGCTTCTTCTTTAACACCAACCAAATATCCTGGAACCTGAAATGATATCAAAAGATGAAATAATGAAACCTTTTAACGTTAGTGGCAACATTCATTATGCATGTACAAAATGTTTTTCTTGCCCATGAGACAGCTCTTACTTATCTATGTTTCTTGCAAGTAGTTGACAAACTCAAATGTCTTGCTGGCTGCAATATTAGAATTTTAATAGCAAAATTGAACTTTCAAGGCCAAAAGACATATGTCAAATGAACATTTGCTCCTTGAAACCAATACTCATACCAAATAGAGCTAAGCTGTCATTTATAGTTACAGAGGAAAAGACCTATTCCTGAAACTTAACCTGATCACAGGAGTATAAAATTAAGGTCAAGATCATTTGACATATGTAAGACAAAAATGTATTCCACGCAACCAATCTGCATACCCAATATCATTTATCTATTATGTACAGTTACTGTGGAATAGACTTCATCCTGAAAACTTAACTGATCACCAGTGTTTGAAATCAAGGTCAAAGTCACATATGTACCACAAATATATATTCCATGCAACCAATTTACATACCAAATATTTTTGACTGTACAGTAACTGAGAAATAAACTTCATTCTGGAAACTAACCCAATCCACATACCATTTTCTGACCTCATCCTGTAAACTAAGCCTGACCATAAAAAAGAATTCAAGGTCAGGTGACAGTGTTTGGTAAAGTATCATCATGAGCTACCTCATTACTAGTTATAAAGGCAGTTTCTTTTTGAATACTATTTAAAACTGGAGTTATATAGTGTGATGATGATGATTTTATTGTGTTTTATACTATCAATTTCAAATGAACTCAATGAGTGTTACAAGCTCCTTTGAGCCTAAAGACTTTGGCCAGTATGATATATTCCATCAATATGCAGAATAATTGTGAAAGCCATAAACTTACTGTAGGTACTACGTAACAACCATTCTTTATTTTAACAGGTGCTTCCATATGTTCATGTAAATGATCAGCATATTCTATCATTCTGAAAATAAAATCAAAGGAGATATTTATTTAATCATATCAATAAATTTTTACTTAGTGGTTGTATGAAAATCTAACAAATAAACAAGGTAAAATTTTCACCTATTTTAAGCACCATTTCCTTAAATAATCAAAATGCCTTTTGACAAGAGCAAATGACATTGACGGGTATTTTTGTGAAACAGTATAGTGGTTAAGGTTTTTGGTAAATCAGTTCAGAAAATGACCTTCTTCTAAGTAATTTTCATGTTCAATTAAGCGAGAATGAGAGATGTGAAGTAAACATCAACGAGACCAAATAACATACAAATCAAGATGTATAACACAACCATCAAAGATCTGCCATCCATACCAAATTCACTTTAGAACAAAAATAATTCAGATATAAATAAGTAAAGAAGTTTGCTGACAAGGTTCCTGACTTTGACAGGCAAATGAACATGTGTGTGTATCTGGGGTGTTTAACAAGTTTTCTTGGCCTTCAATCCTTCCTTTTGAAATTTACATCAGTCCATTAAGGTAACATTTTACAATGACTTAAAATCAGTTGTAACTGTTAGAAATCCATTACTGGCTTACTCTGAATATAAAACAAGGAGATGTGGTAGGATTGCAATGAGATTTTTACACATCCTCTAGAGATCAAATGATGACAATGTAGACCTTAGTGACACATTACTAAACATCTGCAAAGTCATCCTTTAACATAAATGATTTTTTACTTGAATATTCCTCCATTTTCTTAATCCTCAATATATAAGGTATACAGACCTGTTTTTTAAAGAGCAACCAACTGATATGTAGTCAAATATGGATAAATGTTGTACTAGTTCACACAGACCTACACCACCAGCATGGGGACAAACTGGAACTGAAATCGTAAAATATTCATAGCATGTAAATATGTCTACTAGGGAATATACTAGAAAGGAAGTTATACTCTTTGTTAATACTATTCTGCACCTTCAAATTATTGCTATGATAGGGCTGAAATCTAAAATTTTAATCACATTCAATTTTACTATCAGAATTCTTATCATAAACATCCTAAAAAGTCCTTAAATCAATTTGATTGAGTTTATAAAAAGAAAAATCTAGTTTTTTTAAACTGATTGTCATTCTGGAAACTGGATATCCTTCCCAAAGAAGTTCATATTGTTATAGTAGCCCATCTACATTATATGAAAATATACTAACTGTTATATTTTGCTGCCATTAGAATAATTGCTATACATTCATTAACACCACCCACTCTACAGGCATCAATCTGACAATACTGCATAGCCTTGCCCTTCAGAAACTGTTTAAACATTACTCTGTTTTGACAATGTTCTCCTGTTGCAACAGCAATACCAAGAGGGTTCAATGCCTGAAATAAATTAAGTAAAAATATCAGTCTTATGCTTCTACACCAATCAAGAGAAATTAAAGCCTGTAATATTGAAATATTCAATGATTCCTATATCCCCAGCTGTTTGGGATTGCCTCAACCAAAGAGCAGTTCAGCCTATAATCATAAGAACTAGTCAAATTGTCTATCCACAGTTGTTTGTTACAATACAATATATACATGACCCATTGTTTGTGCAATAGTCCACCATCAACAATGATACATCTCATGGACATTTGTCGCCATTACTGCCCATCTTAGATTGTCCCGTAAAATTTTTACGTCATAAGAGATTAATGGGGAATGTGTCCATGGGACACAGATGATGCATATAACGTTATATAGGGACATAACTCAAGAACGGTATAAGTGACAATATCCAAATTGATCTGAGTTTTGTGGTAATAAGCATTGTGTATAAGTTTCATAACATTTGGTTGAGGCAAACTTAAGTTACAGAATAGCAACAAAAAATTCGGCTTTTTTTCCATTTGTAAAGGAGCATAAGTCTAGAACTGTAAAAGTGACACCACCAAAATTCAAACTTGATCTGTGTTTTGTGATAATAATCTTTGTGTATAAGTTTCCTTATATTTTGTTGAGGCAAACTTAAGTTAAAGAACGGAAACGAAAAATTCAGCAATAAGGGGCATAACTCTAGACAGTTAAAAGTGACGCCACCCAAATTCAAACTTGATCTGTGTTTTTTTTGTAATAAGCATTATGTATATGTTTCATAATATTTGGTTGAGGCAAACTAAAGTTAGAGAACGGAAACCAATTTCGGGACGTATGGAGGTACCGATGGTTGGATGTACAGACGGACAAGGGTGAAACTTAATGCCCCCTCCGCTATGACCGGGCATAAAAATGTGTCGCAACAATGAAAAAGTGATTGTTGTATGATGTGCTGCAAAATCTCTGGTCATGGATTGCAGATTCTGATATAGGGATAACGTCTATTTATGCATTCCTAATGGATAGCAGCATGGCTTTAAACATCATCAGTATTTGTGGATTCCTCTATCCACATTCCCCAATGTTTTATATTTACTTTAGCAATAGCAGTACAGCCCATAACATCATCAGGATTTGTTGAATCTTCTATCCCTCAATATATTTATGATAACTTTTCCAATTGAACCATTGTCAATACCATCATTTTATCATCATTAAGGATAGCTTAATTAGTTTCTCTATTCACAATAATTTATGCTTACCTCAGCAATAGCAGCATGGCCCATAATATCATCTGGATTTGTGGGTTCCTCAATCCATAATGGTTTATATGGAGCTAACTTTTTCATCCAATCAATAGATTCCTGTACTTCCCATTTCTGATTAGCATCCACCATCTGTAAATTAGGTTCACAATTATTAAAATTGAGAATGGAAACGGGGAATGTGTCAAAGAGGTAACAATCCAACCAAAGAGCAGAAAACAGCCCAAGGCCACCAATGGGTCTTCAACACAGAGAGAAAATCCTGCACCCGGAGGCAGGCTTCAGCTAGCCCCTAAATAAAAATGTGTACTAGTTAAGAGAAAATGGACAGTACACTAAACTCTGAAACATATAGATGAACCAAAATTAAAAAAAACATACAAGGCTAACAAAGGCCAGAGGTTCCTGAATTGGGACAGGTGCAAAAATGCGGTGGGGTTAAACATGTTTTGTGAGATCTCAACCCTCCCCCTATACCTCTAGCCAATGTAGAATAAACAAACACATAGCAATACACACAGCAAAACTCAGTTTAAAGGAAGTCCGGGTCTGATATTAAACAAATGTAATATAGGGATTTGTTAACCTAATTAAAACAATGGCAAGAAAGTTGCAGTTAAAACTCTACTAAAAACATTTAAATGATATCATATCTGAAGTTTAAGAACTGCACAATAATTAAGTTATGATGAAAATGTGTTGAAAAATCCATGCAAACTTTTAAATGACTGCATGTAGCAAATATATATAAACAACTTTTATATTCATTATTATGTAGGCGACTAGAAATCCATTCAACCAGGGGAGATAACTTTAAAATAAAAATTACTAACATACTTTTGCAATATTTATATATTTCTACATTCTTTAAAATGCTAACATTTTGAAATAGGATCTATTATTTCAGAAAATTCAGGTCTTGTGGCAGAGGTATAGTTGTTTATAGGAATGAATTTATTAATACCAAACATAAAAAAAAACCTTGCAATTACTACATTTTCAAACTGAGTCAATCTAGAAATCCAATTTAAAAATGAGAAAAAATCTCTTTCAAAACATATATGGATGCTATGCTATTGTTTTGTGACTCACCCATAATCTATCATATCCAATTGTTTCTCTGAAGATTTTGGCCCTTCTGATATCATCTTCAATATCTCCTCCAACTTTCATTTTAAATCTTAAAGTAATTAAAATAATGTATTTAAAAACTTGCATTCAATAACTATAAACCTTTCTTCAAGAATAAAATAACTATCTTAATTCATTTTTTGTAGGTCTCTTAAGGAAAACAACATAATGATAGTTAAGTGTATACACCATTCAATGATTTTGTTTAAAGCTTTCAAAAGGGCTGACAATAATTTAATAAATGATATATCAGTTTGCACTTTTTAAAAGACACGTCTTATCTACAATAAATAGTTATCAAAGGTACCAGGCTTATAATTTTGATAAGCCAGACGCGCGTTTCGTCTACATAAGACTCATCAGTGACCCTCCGACTTCAAGCTTCGTAGAAGGGGTGAGCAGCTGAGACATCCAGTACACTGCCCTTTTCCTACATTTTGAATATCTAAAATACATACCCTATCATATATTTAAAAATATATATATATATATTTATAGCTATCATGATTAGGCTATTTCATGGAGAGTAAATAGATTTGACAAATATCTGAAGCATTTATGACAGTATTGGTGTGAAAAAAATGTACATCTGATTAGTTTCAGATACTTATGATATAATCATCTACATTGGCATCTTATGACATCACTGATATATTGTGTCCTAACACAAATGAATTAAAAAGCACTATGACCAGCTAACAACACATGTACTATCTACAGTCTACATACTAAAACCATAATGATCTTACCTCTCCATTCCTTGACTAATCGCTTCAGTTGCCAACTAAAACATAAATACAAAGGCCTTTTCAAGATACTTTTATAGGCTATTGAAATAGATATTTCAAAATGTATTTCTGAAATTTTCAGATTTCACTTCCAAGGGCACAGTAGTTGAAATCTTTTTTTATTAAATCATAATGAATGTTCTCATATTTTAATGGTCCTCTTCTACAATAATTACATTATTCGAAAGCCCTCAGCTTTTTTTCATTGTTCATGTTTTTGTTTATTTATTTTCTATAGTGGGAGATTCAACTAAAATGAAAGCATGAATATACCTTTCTGATCTTGTCATCTGGATAATCTAACCAACCACATGATGTTGTGTAAGCTGGAAAACCTGCACTTTTCAGTTCAGCCTCTAAAACAAAACTTACCAGATTTATTTTATGTTATATTAGTATAAATATTAGAAGGAAAGTTAATAAGATTAGATTTATATTACATATTTTCGTAATAAGTTTTATATCATTCATAAGATGCATGTAATATAATGTTTTATTTCATAAAAACTGTCCTTTTCTTTGTTATTTTTCACATAGAACAGTAAGTCAAAATTCAACTGAATGTACTATTTCCTATTATGCCAAATAGAAAGCAGAGACATTCTGTCTGTGAAATTTTAATATTCAAATCCCATTTTCAAATGTAAAGTTACAATTTAACTGAATGTACATGTACTATTTAAATTATGCCTAATAGAAGGCAGAGAAATTCAAATTTCAATATTTAAATCCCAGTTTCAAATGTAAAGAAGTTCTGACACACACAATGAAACCTTTATTTACAGTATTCCATGGATAATTATGACTTCAAATTTAAATGCTGTTAGTACTTATTTCAAGACAGTAAACCAAAAATATTGCTGTAGCTAAAAAGTTTATCAAAAAGTAGGATGATAAACAAATTTCAACCAAGGTTCTACATAATCTGATATTATACCAGAATTGCTATCATTTGACCTCAACACTAAGATCACCTCATATATTTTATTAAATCATAATTACCTCTATCTGCCTTTCCAGCTTGTCTTGATTTTAAAAGTTCTGAAAGTATAGATCTTATTATCATATTCAGTAATATTAATACTAAATACCATGAAGTTTAACACATTTTTTTATAGATACATGTTCCTCTCACTGATGCATCCTAACATCCATCAAGTTATATGATTGGTCACTTAGTATCTGAAAACTTATCTCTGATGTAATAGACGTCACCGAAATATAAAATATTGGTCAAATTTGCATAATTTTTTATGGTGACTGTCACTCCCCTAGATGCATCCTTACACCAAGTTGTATGGTTCAGATTCAAAATCAATAAAGACTGAATTATTGGTTGTTTGACCTTCATCTAATATAACATGGACAGTCTTTCAAAATTTTATGGCTGTATATCAAGTAATCTGAGAACTAGTTGAGGATTTGAATGTGGTCAGGGACATCCATGTGTACATGTATGTGACACAGATGATATTCTATCTAAACTAAAAACCTCTTCCTTTCAAAAAGTTATGTTCCTACATTATAACTGAACTGAACTATCAAATTTTGGTTGTATATTCTTTCAATCTAACTAAACTTTAATATCTTGTCCTGATTTTAGTGAAAAAGCAATCCTATTTCCCTTTTAACTATGCTACAGAAAGAATAAATTCCATCGTACCTATTGCTTCCTGTTTTGTTAATGCATCCTCCCTGTAATTAAAAAAAAATTCAGTAAATGTCTGTTTACAAAATATATGGAACACTTACAATTCTCTTCTAGGGCTGATTACTCAGGGGAAAATTTTAAGTAATACTTATTATACATAATGAAATAGCATTCTATCATTGAGACTTAGATTAAGGGGAGACTAATTTAACAATGCTGGGATATGTGTTTAACCTATGGATAAAAACAGTTTTGCGAATAGATGCTTAATGTTTATTTAGGAAATGAATCTTCCTTAATGATGAACAATTTGTGCTTTAAATAGAAATGACCTTGTTCAAAGATAAATCAGAAGTGAGATGTGCCCCTCTAGCTTGAAGTCTCTTCTTAAATGTAAATATGCCTTAAATATGAATATTTTTTTTAGTAAATTTTGGTTATTGTGATTTCTATTTGCACATTTTCCCAAATACTTTATACTTGAGCCATGGTTTACCAAAAATAATCTAATGAAATAATTGTCATTTGTTAAAGTACATTTGTATATTTCACAATTTCATTACCAAAAATTCACATTTGAAGTTTTACATACATGTTTGATCATCAGAAACACTGTATTTTCACAGATCAACAGTTGTAAATAGTAATAGAAGAATGAGTGACCTTGAGAACACTTACATGTATCTGAAATCAATGGTTGAAACAAGCTTCTCTGGTTCCTGTCAAAATAAACATAACATTCATTACCTGCACAAACAGATATATCTATGTGCATCTACAAGTCAGAATCCTCCTCTGTATTTGTCTTATGTCATATATTAATTTTGTAAAATGATACATGTATTTGGAGAATTGGGGTTGATGGCATTGATTGTTCCTGTTTTATTTTTTCACAACATTTATAGACTACTGAGGTTATTTTTGTGGTGCGGTTGCTGTCTCATTGAAGTTTACCAAACGTCTCCTTTTATTCATATTCAAACCAAAAAAGTAACTTGTTAACTCATCTGGTACATAGGATCATTGTTAACACTTGCATTCACTTTATGTCCATTTTCGTCAGACATCTGTTTATATACTATAACAAGTTTCCTTATCTCCTTTGAAACTATATTGCTAAAGTGAACCAAATTTGGAGGGCCTAATGTATTTTTTCTTCTTTTTTTTATTGAGGAGAAAAGCATGGCCTCAAGACAATTGCTAGAGGAAATTGAATGGTCACATTCTCTTCTTCTCTGTAACTATATGGCTAAATCTTTTATACCATTTCAGGAATGATGACTGGGATAACCCCTTACTGGGAAGTAAATGAGAATTGCATATTACACCAACATACCAAATTTATTTGAAATCCTAGCACAAAAAGATGATTTTTAAAATTTGTGATTTTTTAACAAAAAAATAAAGATGTCAACACAAATTTGACACCAGGAATCAATTTGGATAGCATATTATACCTGCTTATTAATTTTCATTGAAATCCTCACACCAAAAATGTTTCTCAAATTTGTGATTTTCTAACAAAAACTAAGTTTAGTTGAATTTTTCCAATTTCCACAAAAATCAAAATGATCTTTCATAAATAGATATGATGACAGTGCATAAATATTAAGAAAATTTGTTGAGGCAATCTTAACTTATGGTACATGTAGGACATAGAAGTGTTGATGAACGCAGAGAGGCAGAGTTACTACAATAGGGCAACCTGACTTGTCCATATAATAAAAATAACAGTATTAACATTATATACATTACCATATCTGCAAGAAGTTTCCACAAAGGCTGAAACAAAAGCAAGACAAAAATTAGATAGTTGTCAAATTCGAAAAGCAGACAAATTATCAGAAACAAACTCATGTGATTAGAAATAATTCATATTTAAGTTTTCATGTAAACTGGCAGTAGAAGAACCTAATCAATAGTAAATATGAGTTCAGTACCAGCTGCTTAGAGTAATAGAAAATGTAATTATAATGATCTGCAATGCTTCACCTTATCTATAGTAACTGTGTCATGAAATAGAAGTTCCTTTATAATATAAGTTCCAAGTGGAAGATTTAATATTCTGTAATATAATTTCCACCGGAACAAATATTACAGTATTTGTTCCTATTGAATCCTAACCGAATAAAGGGTATAAAATATTTGTTCCAAGTGGAAAAGATATCATTGCATTGTTTATTACAAAGGTTCCAGGGGAACTTCTGTTAGACGGAACAAATATACGTTGACAATTGCATGTGATATGTAAAGTACAAAATAATAGGTTAAAAGACTTAATGGGGAACCAATCAATCGTGACAAAACGATTCTCAACAGATAAGATGTAATGCATTTAAAAAAAATCCATTTTAAATTAGAGCGCTTTTGAAATCATAATTGCACATACAAAACAGTTAGTCTCAACTATTAAAGGTAAACATTTGCAGTTAATTTGACCTCAGTTTAATTTTGGCAGCTACTAATATTTCAGATAGCTCTTTTTGTGAAATCAAATACATCTGACCAACTGCAATATATAAACATCTATACAATTGATTCATTTAATTTGTGTTCTAAGATTTGCTAATATAACAGCAAAATATATAAATAACACTCACCTTCCCTTCCATTTTAGCCCATAAATCCCATATTGCATTAACAATGGCTGCTGTAGCTAGATGCGTTACACCCTTTTCTGGTCCTAACTGAAAAAAAAAATGAAATGGACCATATGTTTTCAGTTGCATGATTTCTGGTCTATTTGATTAATATCTATGTCTTGAACTTTGACCTCAGAATGATAGAATGATATTAAATTCAAAAGTGGGTGGGTGCTGGCAAGCTAATGTTTGGCGTGATACTTGTAAAATGTCTATGAATTTATCATATGATGAAGCTCCATAGGGCGAGTGAGAGGGCCAGCTCCACCACCTCTTCCTGAATCCGCCTCTGGTGGTACTGAGATTAAAGCACAAAACAAAATAGTTAAGGATAAGCACTTAATTAAATGATAATAGCTTTAAACAAATGACAAAAACATCAAAACATCAACTATAACAATATGAAACAAGAATGTGTCCATAGTACACGGATGCCCCACTCGCACTATAATTTTCAATGTTGAGTGGACCGTGAAATTTGGGTCAAAACTCTAATTTGGCATTAAAATTAGAAAGATCATATAGGGAACATGTGAACAAAGTTTCAAGTTGATTGGACTTCAACTTCATCAAAAACTTCCTTGACCAAAAACTTTAACCTGAAGAGGGACAGACGGACGGACGAACGAACGGACAAACGAACGAACGGACGCACAGACCGAAAAACATAATGCCCCTAGGTGGGGCATAAAAATACTGCTGCAAATTTCAAGTTGCTTTATAAATAACTGTGAGATGAAATCGTAAACACATGCATATTTAACTTACTGAAAAATATACACTCCATATAAATATGGATCCAATTAGGCATTACCATCAAGGAAAGGAAGTCAATAATGAGAAAAGAAGTCCTTTCAATTTGTCATAAATTTTGGTATAAAGATTTCCAAGGTTAAAAAAAAGATAGATCACTCGCTTTTAACTAGGGATGTCAATGAAAACTCGAGTATCACTCAGTAGAACCAAGTATCGAATACCAAAATGATACTCAGATAATTGGTTTCCTGTTAGAATGTTGTGGCCTTCTTTATATCTAATTGATTATTTTAAGAACACCTCTAAGGAAATTAAAAAGTAATCTTTGATTAAAAATTACAATTAAAATATCTTTCGAATGTTTGTGTTATTGTCATTAAAAATTCTTCCGAAAAAGGTGGGCTATGCACCAGAGCAGCTTTTTTTGGCTTTTAGCATGTTTAGTGCCTTAGCCATTCCATCATATCTGTACCTTCAGAGCAAATATTTTCATCTGCAGGACTGTTAGTTAAGTAACAAAGTTGAGAAACCGAATATGCCTAGAAAAGTTGACAAGATCATATTTCTAATACATTTGTAGCACCCTGTGGTGACCCTCAGAGAATGTATCATTATATGTGTTTAATTGATGATTACCGAATACTGTTGTTTGATCTGATTTGACTTTGTAATCATTTTTCAAAAGGTGTTTATTAAATAATAGATTATATTATTGTTTACATAATTAGTTCATGTAGTAAATGAGCTATTAATTATGATATAAAATTCTTTGGACTTTATATTGTCCTAGATGATAATGTTGAGGGTTTTACGTCCATTAAACAACAACCCCAAATACGTAAAATATGTACAATTTTGTGTTTCCATTTTGAAGATATTTTTTACAAGCGAGTACTTGAGTATCGCTTGCTGAAGCAAACTAGTACTCAATTAGTAATACTTCAGCGAGTTGAAATCCCTACATTTAACATTGGCATGAGTAAGAGTTGAAATCCCTGTGTTTATTGAGTGTCAGCCATGTCATTATGTGTATCCTGATACTATATAAAAATAAGGAGATGTGATATGATTGCCAATGAGACATCTATCCACCGAAGTTCAAATGAAGTGGAAATAAGCAATTATAGGCAACCGTATGGCCCTCAACAATGAGAAAAACCTATACCGCATGGTCGGCTATACTCCTCTTATACAAAATGTATTATAGTGAAATGTATAAGCTTATTCAAAATATACCTAGCTGTTAAAGTTGACTTACCCATCTGATTTGGTCTTCACTACATATAGACTGCCAGAATTGTCCAAAATCTCCAAAAATATCAGCTAATTTCTGTCCAACTACCAGCTTTTTGAAGGCTTCTACAGCACAACAGACTGAAAATAAAACATTGGAGAAATGAACTTTTTATAATGTAATTAACAAATAATTTTCATGGATTACTAGTTTTCACTATTCATGTAACAAAAGAACAATCAATTATAATGCTTGAAAACTGTATTCATACTAGAATTCATAGAACAACATTATAAAACCATGAAATGAGTGTACCCGGTATGTTTCATAAGCAGAATAAAAAGTTTTTAAGACTTGTAGCTAAAAGCAAACGTGCTTATTTATATCTGTGATAAGCTAAAACAGTTATACAATGAAAAAGAGTGAAGTGGGGAGAGATTGCATATACTAAAGCAGATATTTTTTATGGATTTGTGATTAAAAATTAAGAAAAGGGGAACAAAATTTCAAGTAACAAAACAATAGAACTTGTTATTAGCTGTACCAGTTTTTTAATTTATCATAAGCCAAGAACAGAATAAAATGCTTCGCTGGGCGCAGCTTGATACGACCGCAGAGGTCGAACCCTGAACAGTTGGGGCAAGTATGGACACAACACTCAAGCTTGATACAGCTCTGAATTTGGATTGTGATTAAATATTTGACACAGCATAGGTTTCTGACACAGAAAGAATGTGGTCTAAGAACTTCAATTTTTTTAATTTACCTATTATGGTCCAATGTCCAAAATCAAAATACATGGTTAGATTCAGCATATCAAAGAACCTCATATATTCAATTTTTGTTGAAATCAAACAAAGTTTAATTTTGGACCCCAACTTGGACAAACTTGAAAACTGGTCCCATAATCAAAAATCTAAACACATGTTTAGATTCAGCATATCAAAGTACCCCAAGAATTCAATTTTTGTTAAAATCAAACTAAGTTTAATTTTGGACCCTTTGGACCTTAATGTAGACCAATTTAAAAAACGGGACCCAAAATTAAAAATCTAAAAACACGGTTAGATTTGGCATATCAAAGAACCCCAATAATTCAATTTTTGATGAAATCAAACAAAGTTTAATTTTGGACCTTTTGACCTCAATATGAACCAATTTGATAGCGGGCCCAAAAAATAAAAAATCTAAATACATGGTAAGATTCAGCATATCAAAGAACCCCATATATTCAATTTTTGTTGAAATCAAACAAAGTTTAATTTTGGACCCCAATTTGGACCAACTTGAAAACTGGGCCAAAAATCTAAAATCTAAATACATGTTTAGATTCAGCATATCAAAGAACCCCATATATTCAATTTTTGTTGAAATCAAACAAAGTTTAATTTTGGACCCCAACTTGGACCAACTTGAAAACTGGGCCCATAATCAAAAATCTAAACACATGTTTAGATTCAGCATATCAAAGAACCCCAAGAATTCAATTTTTGTTAAAATCAAACTAAGTTTAATTTTGGACCCTTTGGACCTTAATGTAGACCAATTTAAAAACGGGACCCAAAATTAAAAATCTAAATACACGGTTAGATTTGGCATATCAAAGAACCCCAATAATTCAATTTTTGATGAAATCAAACAAAGTTTAAATTTGGACCCTTTTGACCTCAATATGAACCAATTTGATAGCGGGTCCACAAATAAAAAATCTAAATACATGGTTAGATTCAGCATATCAAAGAACCCCAAGAATTCAATTTTTGATGAAATCAAACAAAGTTTAATTTTGGACCCTTTTGACCTCAATGTGGACAAAGTTGATAACGGGGCCCAAAAATCAAAAATCTAAATACATGGTTAGATTCAGCATATCAAAGAACCCCATATATTCAATTTTTGTTGAAATCAAACAAAGTTTAATTTTGGACCCCGATTTGGACCAACTTGAAAACTGGGCCCATAATCAAAAATCTAAATACATGTTTAGATTCAGCATATCAAAGAACCCTAAAAATTCAATTTTTGTTAAAATCAAACTAAGTTTAATTTTGGACCCTTTTGACCTTAATGTAGACCAATTTGAAAACGGAACCAAAAATTAAGAATCTAAATACACGGTTAGATTCGGCATATCAAAGATCCCCAATAATTCAATTTTTGATGAAATTAAACAAAGTTAAATTTTGGACCCTTTGGACCTCAATGTGGACCAATTTAAAAACGGGGCCCAAAATCCAAAAACTTAATACACGGTTAGATTCAGCATATTAAAGAACCCCAAGAATTCAAGAATAAAATCCCATTGAAATTGATCAAGAAATAAGTAATTTATACGGAGTATCTTCTTTTGCACAATACTGTGCAATTGAATATTTCTTGCTATTGTGCAATACTGTACAATTGACAATTTCTTGCTATTGTGCAATATTGTGCTATTGGATATTTCTTGCTATTGCGCAATACTGTGCAATTGAAGATTTCTTGCTATTGCGCAATACTGTGCAATTGAAGATTTCTTGCAATTGTGCAATACTGTGCAATTGAAAATTTCTTGCTATTGCACAATACTTATTATATAATAATTTACACATCCTGTTTGGTGTGTATCTCCTACCATATCATTATTATTTGCTTTTAAATATTAATCAGAAATAACCAACTTAAAATGGAAAATTTTAAAAGAAAAAAAAAAGGAAAAAAAGAAAAAAAAAGAAACCCCCCCCCCCCCCAATTTTTTGAACCCCCTTATGATTCATCACCCCCAAACTCAATCCAAGCCTTCCCTTTGTGGTATGGTACCTTGCAGTACAATTTCAGAGAGATCCATACACTTGAACACAAGTTATTGTCTGGAAACTAGAAAAATGCTTATTTTTGGCCCCTTTTTGGCCCCTAATTCCTAAACGTTTCGGGCAATTACCCACAAACTCAATTCCAGCTTTCCCTTTGTGATATGGAACTTTGTAGTACAATTTCAGAAATATTCAAACACTTACACACAAGTTATTGTCATGAAACTAGAAAAATGCTTGTTTTTTGCCCCTTTTTTGGCCCCTAATTCCTAAAATTTTGAGGCAATTACCCCCAAAATCAATTACAGCCTTCCCTTTGTGATATGGAACCTTGTGGTACAATGTCAGAGAGATCCATACACTTACACACAAGTTATTGTCTGGAAGTTACAAAAATGCTTATTTTTGGCCCCTTTTTGGCCCCTAATTCCTTAACTGTTGGTACCATAACCCCCAAAATCAATCCCAACCTTCCTTTTGTGGTATTGAACCTTATGGTAAAATTTCATGGAGATCCATTCACTTAAACTAAAGTTAGAGTGCGAAAACCAATGTGTCTTCAGACGACGCCGGACGACGCCATACGACAACGACGACGACGACGACGACGACGACGACGACGACAACGACGCCAACGTCATACCAATATACGACCAAAAAATTTTCAATTTTTGCGGTCGTATAAAAATAAGGAGATTTGCTTCCCATGACACCTTCCAAAAACGATAGGAAAACAAAAGAAAAGCTTGACATAAATTTCGTGACTGTAGCATAAAAATTTAATTAAAAGAATTGATTGCTTCCATGCTTCTTACAAATAGTGCTTTGGTCAGCACTTTTGCACAAAAATCAAATTACAAAAAGAAGATATGGTTAGTCAATGCAAATCCATCACAGTATGGTATTCAGATTAAACTTTTGATATAACGATCACAATGATAGTATGTTTTTTACAGAAAACAAAGAACTTTGGTTTAATAAAGAACATGATTATAAAATGTGAATTTATTTGTGGTCCTCTGCTATTTAGAAAGTTATTAACCCTGTTCCATGCAAAGTAAAGTTAGTTTTCAAACTGATATACTGTATGTTCATGAATCATCCGGCTGGTACTGCAAAAAAAAAAGTTTTGTTTATGTACCTATGTGCGTTCCTCTACCGGCAGTAAAGGTTATACCATTTCCAGCAAAAGCAGAATCGGTAATCAGTGTTACATGGACACATGAATAATCTGGTGCCCTGTGCTGCAATAAAGGATTTATATATTGTACCTATTTCTGTGCCTTTACCAGCAGTAAAAGTTAAACCATTTCCAGAAAATGTGGAATCAGTAATTATTGTGACATATGAACATGATAAGTCTGGTTTTTTACACTGAAAATAAAAACAGAACAATAAATTGTAAACCATATATTCTTTTTAGGGAAAACTGTACAAAATTCTGTCCTTGAGAACATTTCAAATTCAACGATTTTCCTTATTAAGATAGGTCTAATGATCTACCATTTAAAAATGAAAGAATTTGTATTGTTTCATCATGTTCATTCCAAAACAAAAAATTTTGAGTTGAAAGTCATTTTTTAATTATTGGGATATAACCATAGCCTTTTAGGTATTTCTTTGTATCTTTCATTGCTTTCCAGATCTAACTAAGACAAAGGATTTGATTCAGATTGTATATCCCATTAAGTTGTTGTACAACTATTTCAATTACTATTTTCCCAATTAAAATCTTTTTGAGAAAATCTAACATTTTTTTAAGGAAAATCATCATTGTATTAATACATGTAATTATTTTTTATTCATTCTTTTGCGGTTTATTTGAGATAACTTAACAGCACTCTAAAGAAATTAACTTTACATATCAATAGTTTCAATACATGTATTAAAAAATAACAGGAATGAAATGGTTAAATAATTATAAAAAATTGTTTAATTTACATTTTTATGAAATCTGAAATGTTCACAAGTACAGAAAAATGTACAAGACATGATAAATAGCATATCATGCTTAACATCTATAAGTGTTCCTCAGCCAACAATGAATGTCATGCCTTGATAAAAAAAAACCATATCATGCTTAATACCTATATGTGTTCCTCTCCCAACAGTGAAGGTCATCCCTCGTCCCTCTATTTCACTGTCTGTCTTTACAGTAACGTATGCAAGAGAATAATCTGGGGATTTATGCTGAAAATAATTAAAATTTTGGCAGTTCACCTCAATAGCAATTTTTGAAGGTTGAGAATGTAAAACCATCAAACACACTTTGTTTTAATACTTAATGTATCACGATTTCATGTCCATTAAAAAATTCTGGTGGTCTTCTTTTAATAATCCTATATTTACACTATATCTTTATTTCATTGACAAGTTTTATTGCGTTATGCATGCATATTTTGCAGTGGTAAAAATTTAGTCAGTGTCACCAGTTATTGTGAAAATTGAACTAAATACTTCTTAGTTTATAATTATGAACAAATGTTAGATTAATTGGAGTTTGGTTTCTAAAGTGTAGTTAAACATTAGTAATTCAATGAAAAAAATAAGGTAAAATTATATATAAAAAAAACATCTTCAAATAATTACAACTGGTTATGCCCAAGGCCAAAATATTTGAAAGTCCAAAACCTTATACAGATGTTGAAGAGCTGACAAAACCCAACAGACACAAAAGTGATATCCAATTAAACCTTTACAAGAAATTATAACAATTCTTCCTGAGTGAGATTTCTGCTTTGAAAATTTACAAACTGATTTAATTTTGCTTTCAAAACAAATGGTATATAGTAGTAAACATATTTGATGTAGGTATGAAGTTTTTGGTAATCTGGTATGATAACTGAAAAATATATACGAATGTGCTCATTTCACCAAAATGTAAAGTGAAATTGTATCAGTATCAAAATTTTATCTAAATCCACTTCTGACTTTTATGCACAAGAGGAGGTACTGGTGCAGTCTTTCAAAAGCTGGTTTGAAGACTTTGATTGACTTGGTCCTGACCTCTTTTCCCGTCACGGTGTCAGATGGTTCCAGTCAACAACCATCTTATCAAATAATGACTGATTATACTGATGAGTGTGAGAACATTACAACTCTGACGAAAGGACAGTCAGACCATTTTAAGACAACACAAACCAGTTTGAAAGACTACTCTGGTCACTTAAAAAAATATGGACAGTTTTGAAAGACTTCTCAGACCAGCTTTGATGACTAGAAGACTACACAGCTAGCCCACCTATAAAGACAACTTACTTGTTACCTCTTAACACAGAGAAGTTCTTTGGACTTAATGCACAATTGACTATCAAGAATGATTGTAGTTTTGCAATGCTAAAAAGTTTTTGGTTTATAGAACTGGGACTAATATATTTATCTATTTGTCTCAGATTTGTATAAACTATTAAATTATATTTTAAAACTGTCATCACTAACTTACCATTGCATCAGATCCATCTTTCTCTAATGAAGTTGGAAATCGAATGTCTTTTACAATTAAATCAGTTATCCTAGTGGGAAGACTCATTCTTTCAACCAGCATACAACGCTGTTAAGCCAAAAAATAAAAGGGGGTGTGTCAAAATAAGTAAACTCCCGAAACATCAGAGAGGTTCCGAGTACAGTTATTGTTTCCGTTACGGAAAAGCATGGCGGGGGATAAAGCCGTTTTAAATTTTCTTGACGTTTCTGAATTAGAATCTATCCCCTTGTCAGTCAAAACAAAGTTAGAAGCAGTGTACAACAAATATCAAGATGAAAATGATGACCTGAAAGTAAAATATGAGAGACTAAGAGTAAACTCTGGTACATAAATAAGATTATCAACTACATATATAGATTCTAGATTTCTTAAGTCGTCACAGATAATTTGTTAAATCGGTATCTTGTATCCTTCTTTTGAAACAACCAGAATGGCAGGCTCCAGCTCCTATTCTCTGCCATGTCGAGCATTAAGGTTTATCAAAAGGAATTGAAAAATATGGCCGTGTTTACACCACAAAATCTACTATGACTATGAGTACAGACAAACGCATGCATCTAGGAAATTTTTAATGCATGGCAGGACCTAGATATATAAAAGTTTTATATAGTTTATGTTTCAGAAAATTAAAAATTTACCTGGGTTTTGATGTGCATTTTTTTTCCAGTCTGCAGAAGATAGCAAAATAAACAAACACATGAGTTTCATTTGATACGGTCCACTCAGTTACACAGTTTAAATCACCTATACACCTTATGGCTATTTGGAAATATGTGCTGCTTGACCCGAGAATCTGCACCTCTTGAACTATTGTCGTCATACAACAAATACTTTTCAATTGTGGCGTCAGATATTTTCTATTATGACGTCAAAATTTTCTGGGAACCTTTGTGATGTCCAGTAATGGCGGACAAATAGCAATAAGGTGTATTGTTTGCAGATGTCTATTGTCCATTTAAATCAATGCTACTCACAACATTTATTACATGAGGGGAGCTTCTCAAACCTCTTTCCAAATTTAGTTCATTTTGGCACTTTCTGCAGGAATGAAAAAAAATGAAAGGCAAAATCCAAAAAATCCAGGAAAGTATAATTTTCTGAAACATAAAATGCATTTAAAATTTAATTATCTAGTTCCTGCCATGCCTTTAAAACTTTATAGGAGCATAGGTTTGTCTACTCTGAGTAAAATTTGTGGTGTAAATATGGCCATATTAGCCAAAAGGTTATGATGAACCTTAAAATCCTAGTATTCAAGTCAAAGTACAAATCATTCACAGATATTTTGTGAGGGTAGGGGTAGTCCAAATGATTATGACATCTTGAAAGGCTATTTTAATTTTTTTTGTGACGCCTTCCTACGACGTAAAAAAATAACCTTTCAAGACATCATAATTATTTGGACTAGGGTAGGGGCAAAGGTATTTGGAATTTAATCCCTGCATAACAACTGCAGAATGAATGTTCGTCAGAAGAGTCACAGTTGCATATCAAGTCACTGATGTAAAGAGTTTTAATGTTTATCATATTAACAATTGGACAAAAATGTCTGTATTTGCACGTCAGAAATTACACTGTGTACACACAAACTGGAAGAAGTAAAGTAGTTGTAGTTGCAGTCTGTCTTTAAATTTTTTTTGTTCTTTCTGGCTTATTTCTGTGGCATGAGAATTAAGTTGTTTCTATTGTCAGCATCTTTATATCAATAGGGACAATCGAAACCTGTCTAGTCTCAGTTTGTGACAGAGTAATAAATTATCTCTGAGCAATATGAGCAATGTCAATGATTAATCAGATGCTGAACTTTCAAAATATTTACAAACACAGAGTGAGGGGCCTTGTTGGCAGAGTGGTCTAAGTAGTCAAACTACTGTATCACTAGCCAGTCAAGACTGAGGATGTGAGTTCGAATCCCGCAGAGGGCAGGTGCACTCAACTCCAATCTTAATTGACTAGGATTGTCAGTTTTCCTACCGAAGTTCTGTGGTTCTCTCCAGGCATTCCGGCTTCCTCCACCAATAAAAACTGACCGCCACAAAATAGTACAATAGTGTTGAAAGTGGCGTTAAACACCAATCAATCAAATTTATACAGTGAAAACTCCCAAAAAATCAATGAGAACCAGTGAACCAACAATATAAACTACCCGAAAACTCTTATTTATATGGTGTAATACTGCTTTTATTGATAATTTTAAATGACTAGAACTCTTGAGCTACGTGTCATTTTTACTCAGAAGTAAAATTTAACTTCAGGAATTTAATGTATGTGTCTTGTATGCAAGTTCCTTGTATAACAATATGGCAGATGTAATTATTTAAATTAACATCATATTCCAAAAGTAAATGTGATTATTCATCCTTTTTTTTTTATTCCTTTTTATTGAGTATTAAAAATGACATATATCTTGAAATTATAGTCTTAATTAATAATTATCTATAAATGATTAAAAGCAGTATTATACAATATAAAATAGAGTTTTCATGTGATATCTATTGGTTCTCTGGTTCTTTGAGTTTTTGTGAAATTTGGGTACCGGGAAATTTCTTTGTCTCTGGACGTGTGACGCTATAATGGAATCTGTTAGATGCACGAAATAGGATGTGATAATCTGCTGCTTGTTGAAGAGCAGTAAAACAAAATCATAGAGTTTTATATCACAATCCAATTGCCCTATATATATAATGTGATGTGCATACACAATAGACTGTTTGGTCTTAAAGTCACTTGCCCAATTTGGCAAAGGCTGAGCAAAAAAAAAATTGTGTAAATATAAAATCAATAAATAATTTCTAATTACTTTGTAATAGAAGAAACTATTATTAAATCAATATTTCTTTAGAAAATTATTTCATTCAAATAAAGAAATCAAAAAGTAAAATTATTTAATTGAAGTGTAGGATATTACAGAAGTATTATTTCACTTTGGATTGCAAATGATGTGTTTAGAATTTTATTAAAATGAGCTAATTTTGATACTGAAATCAAATTTATTTGCAAGTCTTTTCATGCAAAAAGATCCAAATAGATTATTTTAATCCTTGGACAATTACAGAAAGCTTTTTGAATTGAAAATAATTTAGACTTTGATATGTATAATAACTTAATTTATCGCCTTCCTTTTGTAACATGAAAACAAGTTTGGTGTCCGATAAAAGTTATCTTTTTATACCCGGGCTTTAAAAAAGGTGGGTATACTGTTTTACCTCTGAAAGTCTGTCCATCCCTTTAATATATTTCGTAACATTTTTCTCAGGAACTACATAAGGATTTCTGAAATTTTTATACCTCCACTTTAAAAAAAGGGGGGGGGTGGGGTGGGGTGGGTATACTGTTTTACCTCTGTCTGTCCGTTCCATGAATATTTTTCGTCACATTTTTCTCAGGAACTACATCATAAGGATTTCTGAAATTTGGTTTCAGGGTTTATATAAGTCAGCTATACTGTGTGATGTGTTTTCAGATTCATCACTTAACAGTATACTGTCAAGTATTTTGGCGGGGGTATCATCAGTGAGCAGTAGCTCGCAGTTTCACTTGTTATTTTTGTGAAAGGGATATTCAAAGTGTTAAATAGGGAGTTTTCATATTTTATTTCAAAAGTCTATAATTATGAGAACTTGCACATTGTATTGCTAGAAAAAAGCTTGGTGATATACCTTCTTTACAAAAAATTTGGAAACAGCATGATTTAAAAAAAGTGTAAAAATTATTTTGCCTTGAATATTCTAGTTTATTCATGTACATATCTCTATCTGACAAAACTTTGCCATTGTAGAACAGCAGTATTTTGATGTAGAAAAACAACTTGTTAGCAGTAATAACAAACTAGAATCAGAAAGTTCTACAAATGCAGAGCTTAAGGACACATTGGCACAGTTGGGTAAGTAAAGTAATAAAATAATAGTACATGCATGTTTAAGTAAAAGGAAACATTGTCATTCTTAAGAGATCTTTTTTTTTATATAAAATGGAAGGTAAAATCAGTACATTATGTAGTTATTGTAAAAACTATGTTTTGGTTTACAGTTGAATAGTAAGGTGAAACTTACATATATAGCACATATTAAACAAAGATTGATTTGAGGAACCATTTATTCTAAGAAAGTGTAAAATATATACATTTAATTTGATAGCAACACAACTTACTTTTAACTGTTATAACAGAATGTGTGCAGATCAGTAATACTCTTGAAATGTTAGATAATTATTAAGATTATCAGTATCTAATTTGTTATGTACAAAGTAAAAACTAATTTTTTAAAGTCGGGAATAATTTATGAAACCAAAAATACAGTGGGTTAATTATGTCAACATAACAAGCCATTATAACACCAGAGAGGATCTATAGTTTCTATAATGTGTGAATGTCTGAATTTGAATGGATAAAGACTAGCATTAATTGATATTGTACATGTCTTGTACATATATCAATACAGTCATGTCATAAATCTAATAATACCTCTAGGTTATTTCTTCTTGAAACATTTTTTTGTTTGCTTAAATAATCAATATGGATGAGACATAAGTGAAGGAAACTTCTTTTCCTGCAAAAACAATCTGTAACAATAGAATATTGATAGATCATGCATACAATACAATACAATACATAATTGTTTATTGTTATATTGAATTACGACATGTAATGATATGAATTGTTATACATGTACATAGTAAATGTACCTAATGATGTTTTATACAGAAACCTATTAAAAAAATGTATGTTCATGCCAATTTTTTACACAGAACAAAAATATAAAGACATATCAGAGAAATTTACAGAGCTTGGAGATACACAAGAAGGGAGCCTCACATCACAGGTAAATATGCTGATTTCCAAAAACTGATTGAGAAATACTTGATCCAGACCAAGGATCTGGAAATTTTTTCTCACAATTTCGGTCATTTTGAGATGACTTAAAAGTTGGGGTCCTTTTTTCAAACTGTTGAAATTATTCACACTAGATTCATAGCATCAATGAACTTGTATTGGCTGTTTCTTCGCATTTGCTTCATGAATTTTCTTAACATTTTTCTAAAACGTTCAAGAACAGTATATGGAATGCAACCGTTTAAAATTGAAACGATTTAAAGACTCAAAATGGTAAATTTCCCAGACATCTCTAACGTTTCTTTTGATTTTGAAGACGAAATTAAAACAGGAAGTTTCACAACAATTCTAAAGTAGGAGTATTTCTGGATTCATTTCCGGGATTTGTTCTGTTTATCAAATTAACAGGAAATCACCAGATTTTTAATTTTATTACCTTTAAAAGTGTTTGAATATAGCAGATAATAGTTGCACTCATTTAATTTAACATGAAAACATTTTGCATCTTTCAATTAAGTGTCTAATCTGGTGAAGACAATGTCATGCATGCGTATTACATAGTAAATAACAGCACATGTTTGTCTCGTGAAAAATTTCTTTTTTCAACGTAAAGTTTTAATTTTTTAATCAGAATAGACGATTGTCTTTGCTGAAAAGTAATTAATTAATTAATGAAGAAAGTTGTCATGAATTTTCAATTTCTTTATAATATTAGTTCTGAGCTTGTGGTCACATTCAGGTGTGAATTTAATCACAGGTAAAAAGTGATTAGCGGTCATAAGCCAATATTACCCGGAGGCATTAATATGGTTATTAGGAGCGCCCTCAGGATTATCATACTATACTAGAGTGGTAGTTTTATAACAGATAAGGAATAAAAAAACAAAAACAACTGCAAAATGGCGATTAAGAAACCTGAGCTCATAAAATGTCCGAAATTATTTCAGTAAAAAAAATAAATTTGTCCTAAATCCCAATCTGCAGTTCAGGACAAATAGCTTTCAGTTTAGGTCATGACCGGCAAATATGACTGTTTGCAGACCCTTGATCCAGACCAATATTTTGATTTCCTACAAAGTAAAATGTAAAAAAAACTTGGTTTTTACAAATGATTTCTTAAAATAGCATTCCATGCTGACAAGTTTATTCAAATATATCACAAGTATTATTTTTTTAATTTAAAAGCTACTTTGAAAAATTGATGGCACATAAACACAAAGAAAAATAGAACTTTGTCATGTGTTTTACAAATGTTTCTATTTTAATTAGTTACAACTGACAAGATCCAATGAACAACTTGAAGCAGAAAAAAGAGATCTTACTGTGTTATTGGAGAAAAAGAATAAAGAATTAGACCGGTTAAATGGTATATCAATTTATGTTTATCGATAAAGCTATATAAAAATAAGGATATGTGGTATAATGAGACAACTGTCCACCAAAGAAATACAGGCTCCTGGCTTTAAAAAAAATTGTTTTTTTTGTCATTATTTTATTGAACTGCAACAACTAAAAATGATTTATTGATTGCTTGATGCAAGTTTGTAGTCCAATGAAATGTGAGTCATATGTCATAAACTTTTAAAATAATCTTTGCCTCTGACACCACAGTATAAATTGTAATGAACTTTGGCTATAATCATCCCTATGGTGTCTTGTTTCAAAATTGTATCCGATCTTCCAGTCAATTAACTAACATATAAATCATTGCAAAAATGTACAAAAAAAAAAAAAATAGAAAAAGAATTGTTGAAAGGTTATTTAATTAGAAAAACTTGAGACAAATAATACATTGGTAATCATCTTTGTAAAAAATGGTTGATGTTGATGCTAACCACTCTCAAAGAATGATCACTTTTTATATTAAAAATAGAAAATTTGGTAAACATTTTATAGAAATAAAATTGAGAATGGAAATGGGGAATGTGTCAAAGAGACAACAACCCGACCATAGAACAGACAACAGCAGAAGGTCACCAACAGGTCTTCAATGCAGCGAGAAATTCCCGCACCCTGAGGCGTCCTTCAGCTGGCCCTAAACAAATATATATACTAGTTCAGTGATAATGAACGCCATACTAAACTCCAAATTGTACACAAGAAACTAAAATTAAAAATAATACAAGACTGACAAAGGCTAGAGGCTCCTGACTTGGGACAAGCGCAAAAATGCGGCGGGGTTAAACATGTTTATGAGATCTCAACCCTCCCCCTATACCTCTAGCCAATGTAGAAAAGTAAACGCATAACAATACGCACATTAAAATTCAGTTCAAGAGAAGTCCGAGTCTGATGTCAGAAGATGTAACCAAAGAAAATAAACAAAATGACAATAATACATAAATAACAACAGACTACTAGCAGTTAACTGACATGCCAGCTCGGGACTTCAATTAAACTGATTGAAAGATCATGTCTTCATCATATGAATATCAGGCACAATCCTTCCCGTTAGGGGTTTAGTATCATACCATCATAACATATAGGAGAAGAACATAACCCGTGTCATGCCAACAACTGGTTTTTAAATAAATGTGTTTAGTGCCGATGCAAAGACCCTATAAGTGAATCAATATTAACGCCAAAATATGCAATCTTTAATGACCTGACAACAGTATCGTAACTATATCCCTTCTTAATAAGTCTATTTAAAGGTTTTGTTAGCTTCAGAGGCGAATACTGACATTTTTGTGCTTTATAAAGAATATTTCCATAACAAATTGGATGTGAAATACCTGAACGTATAAGAAGTCTGCATGTTGAGCTATATTTACGAATGATGTCCTTATACCGATGATAAAATTTAGTAAATGTTTTGACTAGTTTGTGATATCGAAAACCCTGGTGTAATAATTTTTCAGTAATACATAAATTTCTCTCGTTAAAATCTAAAACATTGTTACATACACGAGCGAATCGTACAAGTTGAGATATATATACACCGTAAGATGGTGACAAGGGAACGTCACCATCTTAAAATGGATAATTAACGATAGGAAATGAAAAATCATCTCTTTTATCATATATTTTAGTATTAAGCTTTCCGTTAATGATATAGATATCAAGATCGAGGAAAGGGCAGTGGTCATTGTTAGTATTAGCTTTATTTAAAGTAAGTTCAACAGGATAAATTTCTTTAGTATACATACTGAAGTCGTCATTATTGAGAGCCAAAATATCATCCAAATATCTAAAAGTATTATTAAATTTGTGTATCAGATGTTGTTTCGATGGGTCTTTTTATGATTTTTGTCATAAATTGTAACTCATAGCAATACAAAAAAAGGTCCGCAATAAGTGGTGCACAGTTAGTCCCCTGTAAAAACTATATAAAGGAACTTGATTTACAAAACTTTTCTTTTCGTACATGAATTATCCTCTTTAAGATTAATGGTTAGTGAATCAAACTACTGTCAGACATTAGTACCACTATTAGTGAAAATTGAAAAAAGTTATAGAAAAAAAATAATTCTTTTGTGGGCCATGTTCAAGATTAAAACTGTCAGCATACAAATGTTATGAGTATTTCCAAGAAATTTTACCTTTTTAATAAAATGTTATATCTACAAAATTAGAATCCTTATTTTGAAGTTAACCAACAGCATACAAAACAAACGGGCTATATTTCCAGAGCAAAAAGAAATATTCAATTCTTACACAATTAGATGATAATAACTTTATATTATTTTACATCAAATGATGCTACATATTTGGATACATTTAATGTTGGATAAATTGGAGCAGCTTAATATGTCAGATTAGTATTCTTATAAACCAATGTCATCTAGCACAAATTTAGAACAAATCAATATTCCTTGCTTATTATAATGAGATTGTAAAATATGAACAATTAACATATATTATTTTTTATAGATGAATGGAAGGATTTCACAGAGAAGTTGTCGAAGGCAAACACAGCCAAATTTGAAGCACAAGCCAAGTTATCAGACATACAAAGTAGTATGGTTACCATAGAGGTAAAAATAGAGGATAATTTATTATTTTTTGTGACTCCAACAATACATGCATATAGATTTCATTATGTATTGATAGGACAATTTTATGTAAGACAGGTTTCGAATTGAGATACATGTACTTGTGTTCTTACAAATAATTATAAGTTGAAGGAAAATTAATTGTTAATAATGAGTATCAAATGTAAATTTTAAGCTGTATCTAAAATTTATTTCTGCCAATCTATGCTGAATTGTCCTTTACCAAAAATGTTCATCTTAGTGTTTCCCCCATAAATGATATGAAGGATGATTGGAAGGGCACACTTTCTAAAGCATTGTGGCATAATTGAATTTTCATAGAATAATAAGAAAATCTATTATTTGAAGGATAGTGGGTTAAAATTAATGCATAATGATTTAGGGAAAACACAACATGATCTTACTGTAGTTTATTTAAGTAATTTCTCCGTCCTTTTGTGAGGACATAGATTGCTCCAATATGTATTTCATGTAAAAAAAAAATGCAGTATTTTTGCCATTCTCTGATTTATATAACATGATATATAAAATATGAACAACAGATGGTGTACGGGTATATATCAAAGAGACAGCTACCTAAAGATGCAAAAAAAACAACCCAATAGGCATCTAAAAGTCAACATGCAGTCTTCAACTAAAAAAGTGTCTACACCATGGGCTAAGTGCTGACTCCCCCTTAGTCTTAGAAAAGTTTTGAACAAATTTAACAAAGATCTCCTATCTACACAAATTCCTTAAATGACAAGAAAGATTATTATTTTATGATTTGCTTGGACAAATTTTATGAAGTTAAAGAAAAGAAAACACTCCTGGTCCGAGAATAGTTCTCATTCAGAATCAATTATGTCACAATATTTTTTATCGATAAATTTTATGAAATTAAAGAAAAGAAGACACTCCTGGTCAGAGAATAGTTCTCATTCAGAATCAATTATGTCACAATATTTTTTATCAAAAAAGTTTGTTATATTGTTTTGTTTTGAAAAAAAATGGAAACATTAGATGACACATCAGTCTCCAATTTGTTATATTTAATGAACATTTGTCAATCAAATTTAAAACAAATAGATTATGATGAAGAGAGTTGCTACTCAACTAGAACTACTCTGTGACCAGAAGTGAGTTTTGTCAAGAAAAAAAGAAAAGAAAACTTGTGAAGAAAATGAGATGTGGGGTTTAGTCAAAGATGCAGCAACCCAAGTACAAAATAATGTTTTCTTTTTATTATTTTGATAGTTTCAATCAAAAAGATTACAACAGGAGAATGAACAGATGAAAGGACAGATTGATTGGTTAAATAAGGAACTTGGTGAAAAAACAAAGGAATTAATGAATAACAGGAAAGAACAGGTAATAAGATATGTGGCATACTTTTGTGCTTGGATTGTAATCCTCATATTTGACCCATAATACATTGTCAGTTATGTACATGCAGAAGTTTTTAAATTTTTTTTTAGCTTAACAACAGAAGATTTTTCAACATTAAGTCTTGTATATCTCAGAGTTAAAAAGAAACGTAGACTCCTTTAAGGATTTATATTATCTCCAAAGTTTAAGCAACTGGACAATATTTATTTGAATTAATTAGATTTGATTTAATGGTTAAAAAAGGTAAATGCTTAAAGTCTTTGATTTGTACTATAAGTGTATTTTTGCACCTCTGACAATTTTACACTTATTTAAGAATTGAGCATATATTTAGTTTGCACAGAAAAATATAACCAAAATTTTAATTGTACTAAATGATCTTTATTTCAGTCAAGTAAATTGATAGATATACAGACACAATTAGAGGAGAAGACAGAAGAATTAAGACAATTAACTGATTCTATGGAAACTTTAAGGAAAACAAACAGTGATCAGGCTCAGAGAATAGATAAACTCATTCAGAAGTCTAAAGACGTGTGTGATTCACAGATACAGAGTGAAGAACAGTTCAGACAGGAGCTTGAGGCCAAGTCAAAACTTTCAGAACTTTACCGGGTAATTTGGATAAGATTACTTTGTGACAGGCGTAAATTGTTTAATAAAAAGGATGATCAAGTTTGTTAACATTCTGATAACTTTTTCTACATCTTAAAGTAATAACAGAGGTTGATACTGGGATTATAGTATATGTGCTTGTGATCATGTAGTAACACTTTCTCTTTTGCAGACGTCAGCAGAGGAAGCGGAAGAAAAAATAAAGGAATTAAGTAGAGCTGTAGATGAACTACAGAAATTACTGAGAGATTCTGCAAATGGTACACTATATTTTTACTTTTCTCCATGATCAATTCATAGCTTTTCAACTCTTTAACTAGATTATAACTCCTGCACCTAGATCTAGATTTTGGTAACTCTTTAACACATTTTAATTTGTGTGTATAATTGACAAGAAAACAATGCTACGCTTACTTTTGTTTTTAAATTGTCAGAACAATCAATGGTACATGGAAAAATGATATGATAGAAATGGTTTTTTGTACGTCCTAAACAAATAAAAGAGGTTAAAACAAGGATGTTAGTATGTGTACTTGTGGTCATGTAGTAACACTAAAAAATAAACTTACTCTGAACACATTTTTTCAGACTTCAGTGAAGGAATCATTTTAAAATGTATATTTCCTTTTTCACGAGTTACTGACATTGTCCTAATTTCATTACTTGTCCCACTGTGTGCAGTATGATGGTGTTATATCAATGAGATCATTACAGCATGTGTCATATGTTTGATAGCATATACTAGACTTTATATATTTTATTCTGTTTTGTCAGATCATACTAATATGGAAAAAGAAAAAGATAATGAGATTGAAAAACTTAATAAAGAGATTGAGGATCGAGGTAAATATAGCTTAACTTGCAAAGAAGAAAAGTCAGGAATTTATCGAACTTTTATGCCGACCAGAATGGTCGTGAAGTTTTAAAAATTAATATTTTGGTTTTAGCATTAAAACTAGATTTTTTTGTATCGTAACTGACCACTATCATGGAATCTGGTTTCAAATTTCATCATATTAGAATATCAGATCAGATTTAGTGCCTATCTGAATCTTAGATGACTTTAATGTATAACTTTTTAAAGTTTTACGTTAAATGAAATTGTATTTTTAAAATAAATTTTATTATGTATAAAATGTATAATATGATGTATAATTTTTACAATCTGATACAAGGAGATTTTTTACATTTTGCAAGCATGGCCCCACTAAGGGCCTAAACATTTAGAATGACAACATCAAGATTTAGATATTGAAAAACATAGATTTATAACTAATTAAAAAACACTATTAAAGTTTCAACGTAGATATAGAATAAAGCTAATGATATGATAATAAACTAGGCAAGTGTTACTGAAATTTGTTTCAATAATTATGAATGGCTGTATTTAAATAAACATGATGATATATATAAGATATTATATAGAATTGTTTACTGAAGCAGATCAACATGATTGCAATCCTTCCCATGTCAACAGCAAGTAAGGAAGCATTAATTATGTTAATTGTCATGTTTCAAAGAAATGTATCCTATTTATTTATCATGTAGAGAGTGGAATAAGGCTGCTAAAGCAAGAGTTAATGAATGCCAATGACCTTATTGATGCAGCAAGGAAGAAAAGTAAGTGTTCATTTGGAACAATTCTTTTTTGAATTTTTGAATTTTATAATGGTGATTTACTGCTTATAATGGTTATGAAAACATATTTTATTGTTATATAAAGACAATTTAAGAGCTAAGAGGAAGATAACACTATGATATTCCTTTTATTTTCATTTTCCAATACTATTACTGCAATACTCCAGTTATGATATTAAATTTTCAAAATTAAAAAAAAATACAGGCTTTCATATAAGGATTTTATTATAAGTATGCAGTTATAGAAACTTTAAAAGCATATTATTATTTTACCAGATGCCACAGACCAGCAAGTGGACTCCATGTTTCCATCTGCTGCTACCACCAGTAAATATTTAAAATCAGGCATGACATTAACACAGGTAAGATGTCGTCACCAGTAAATATTTAAAATCAGGCATGACATCAACACAGGTAAGATGTAGCCACCAGTAAATATTTAAAATCAGGCATGACATTAACACAGGTAAGATGTAGCCACCAGTAAATATTTAAAATCAGGCATGACATTAACACAGGTAAGGTGTTGCCACCAGTAAATATTTAAAATCAGGCATGACATTAACACAGGTAAGGTGTTGCCACCAGTAAATATTTAAAATCAGACATGACATTAACACAGGTAAGGTGTAGCCACCAGTAAATATTTAAAATCAGGCATGACATTAACACAGGTAAGATGTAGCCACTAGTAAATATTTAAAATCAGGCATGACATTAACACAGGTAAGGTGTTGCCACCAGTAAATATTTAAAATCAGACATGACATTAACACAGGTAAGATGTAGCCACCAGTAAATATTTAAAATCAGACATGACATTAACACAGGTAAGGTGTAGCCACCAGTAAATATTTAAAATCTGGCTTGACATTAACACAGGTAAGATGTAGCCACCAGTAAATATTTAAAATTAGGCATGACATTAACACAGGTAAGATGTAGCCACCAGTAAATATTTAAAATCAGGCATGGCATTAACACAGGTAAGATGTACATATAGCCAGTCTGATTGCAAAGCCTATAGAGTTGCAGGTTATCTCATAAAAAAGACACATAGTGTTTTCATTGCAAGGTAGGATGAATAACTAGTAGGTCAAATTACACAATTGTCATGCACATGGAACAGATTTCATAACACATTTGTTTTGTTGGATAATTCTTTTTATCAGACTATTGATTGTATTTTCTATTTGTATAATTTATGACATGGTAACAACTTTCTTTTGATGTCCATTACAAAAAAAAAAGAACAAATGGAATTTTAATCACTAGTCACACATTTCAAATTTCACGAATAAGACTATTTTTGTGCTTCCAGCCTGAACTTGAAAAAAGAAACATCACACTTATAATTGAAAGTAGATACAGGCTCACAGGATAAACATTTTTGAGGTGACAAAACAAGCATGGATGGTAACCAAAATAAAGGTCTTACTCAATGTATGGGGTATCCAAGCTCAAAGTCTTGACAAGTATTCTTAAAATTTGACCAAGTATTATTCATATTGCAGATATACAATGCTTATGTGAATGTATCTGATGAACTAATGTTAGAGAAAGAAGAAAACAAAAGACTACAGCAGTACCTTGATGATATACTTCATGTAAGACTCAAATTATGATTCTAAATCTGTTTGTATATAGATGTACATGGTTTTATCTAAAGTTAATTCTAGTTGGTATGTAAGATAATTTATAGACAGTTAAAATAATTAAACAACTGAAGCTAGACATATGAACTTGAACATTTAGCATAAACTGACATCGTAAAAAGAAGGAAAAAATCTATACATCAGCAAAATACTAAAAAATTACAATGAAAACAAATAAATCAAAGACAACCAATGAATATTTGATTCCTGGCTCTTAACCAGCAAAAATGAAATGTATTTTCTATTTCCTCTGATTTTCAATAATTTCAAATGAAGATAATCTTCAAGAGAAATCAGTGACATTATTGTGGCATTTTAATATTTAATAGTGTCACTCATTGATTCTTTAACTACAAAAATGTAAAAAAAAATATACTGAGGTTTCAACATGTACAGGTTGTATGTTTATTATTTGACAAGAATTACAAGTTAAGTAAACTATTCAGTTGACTTACATTAATTTTGTTCAAAGTAAACCTGTTTCATCAAGGATTCACTCATTTAGATTTGTACTAGTTATTAGACATAGTATAGGTAGTTCATAATTAAATAAGTGTTACTAATTACCTGTACAGGAAATAGAAGAAAAGGCACCAGTCCTAAAGAAGCAGAAAGAGGATTATGTACAGGCTTTACAAAATATTGATCAGCTGACCAAACAGTTAGATAGTTCATTGTTGGTATGTACAATTATGTACATGATATTGACCAGTCGACCAAACAGTTAGATAGTTCATTGTTAGTATGTACAATCATGTACATAATATTGACCAGTTGACCAAACAGTTAGATAGTTCAGTTAGATAGTTCTTTGTTGGTATGTACAATTATGTACATAATATTGACCAGTTGACCAAACAGTTAGATAGTTCATTGTTAGTATGTACAATTATGTACAGAATATTGACCAGTTGATCAAACAGTTAAATAGTTCATTGTTGGTATGTACAATTATGTACATAATATTGACCAGTTGACCAAACAGTTAGATAGTTCATTGTTAGCATGTACAATTATGTACAGAATATTGACCAGTTGACCAAACAGTTAGATAGTTCATTGTTAGTATGTACAATTATGTACATAATATTGACCAGTTGACCAAACAGTTAGATAGTTCATTGTTAGTATGTACAATTATGTACATAATATTGACCAGTTGACCAAACAGTTAGATAGTTCATTGTTAGTATGTACAATTATGTACATAATATTGACCAGTTGACCAAACAGTTAGATAGTTCATTGTTGGTATGTACAATTATGTACAGAATATTGATCATTTAAACAGTTTCGTAGTTCAAATAGGCAAGTACTCTTTATTTGGGTTAAATGTCAACAAGAGCCAAAACATGATGTATTGAACTTACAGTAAATTGCACGTTTGAAGTATATTCAGTAGGCTTTATTTAGGCAAAACCTGCATTTCAATAACAAGGTTTTATTAAACTAGATGGACGCAAACATTTTGTTTTAAATAAATGTATTTTAATAACATGAATCTAATGTATCTCTTCAGGAAAATCAGAACTTGAGATCAGAAGCAGATGAGAGTATCAGGAAATTCAATCACATGCAGCGAGAAAATCACAAATACCAACAACAAATGTTAGATCTATCACATCAGGTAGGCTCTGTACCATAAAATCACAAATACCAACAACTCGTGTTAGATCTATCACATCAGGTAGGCTCTGTACCATAAAATCACAAATACCAACAACAAATGTTAGATCTATTACATCAGGTAGGCTCTGTACCATAAAATCACAAATACCAACAACAAATGTTAGATCTATCACATCAGGTAGGCTCTGTACCATTAAATCACAAATACCAACAACACATGTTAGATCTATCACATCAGGTAGGCTCTGTACCATAAAATCACAAATACCAACAACTCGTGTTAGATCTATCACATCAGGTAGGCTCTGTACCATAAAATCACAAATACCAACAACAAATGTTAGATCTATTACATCAGGTAGGCTCTGTACCATAAAATCACAAATACCAACAACAAATGTTAGATCTATCACATCAGGTAGAATCTGTACCATTAAATCACAAATACCAACAACACATGTTAGATCTATCACATCAGGTAGGCTCTGTACCATAAAATCACAAATACCAACAACAAATGTTAGATCTATCACATCAGGTAGGCTCTGTACCATAAATTACAAATACCAACAACAAATGTTAGATCTATCACATCAGGTAGGCTCTGTACCATTAAATCACAAATACCAACAACAAATGTTAGATCTATCACATCAGGTAGGGTCTGTACCATAAATCAAAAAAACCAACAACAAATGTTAGATCTATCACATCAGGTAGGCTCTGTACCATAAAATCACAAATACCAACAACAAATGTTAGATCTATCACATCAGGTAGGCTCTGTACCATAAAATCACAAATACCAACAACTCGTGTTAGATCTATCACATCAGGTAGGCTCTGTACCATAAAATCACAAATACCAACAACAAATGTTAGATCTATTACATCAGGTAGGCTCTGTACCATAAAATCACAAATACCAACAACAAATGTTAGATCTATCACATCAGGTAGGATCTGTACCATTAAATCACAAATACCAACAACACATGTTAGATCTATCACATCAGGTAGGCTCTGTACCATAAAATCACAAATACCAACAACAAATGTTAGATCTATCACATCAGGTAGGCTCTGTACCATAAATTACAAATACCAACAACAAATGTTAGATCTATCACATCAGGTAGGCTCTGTACCATTAAATCACAAATACCAACAACAAATGTTAGATCTATTACATCAGGTAGGCTCTGTACCATAAAATCACAAATACCAACAACAAATGTTAGATCTATCACATCAGGTAGGCTCTGTACCATAAAATCACAAATACCAACAACAAATGTTAGATCTATCACATCAGGTAGGCTCTGTACCATTAAATCACAAATACCAACAACACATGTTAGATCTATCACATCAGGTAGGCTCTGTACCATAAAATCACAAATACCAACAACAAATGTTAGATCTATCACATCAGGTAGGCTCTGTACCATTAAATCACAAATACCAACAACAAATGTTAGATCTATCACATCAGGTAGGCTCTGTACCATTAAATCACAAATACCAACAACACATGTTAGATCTATCACATCAGGTAGGCTCTGTACCATTAAATCACAAGTATATCTTTAATTTATAAAAACAAATTCGGATTTCAGTCTTATCAAGTATTTGACCTGCAATATATTATAATGCATCAAATTGAATTGTGGAATTTCATTCTAACTCCTAAATCAGTTGTCCATGTTGACTTACTGAAATATTGAATATATATATTTTATATTGTTAGTTTTAGTAAAATGTAACAGTTTATTCACTCTGTTTTTATAATGACAATAACATTTATTTACACCTAGGTTCAGTTCTTAGTGAAAGAAATAGAGGAAGTCAAAACTGGAAGAATTGTAAGATCAGATGATGACAATGTCTCATCATCAGAAATCAGTAGTTCATGCGAAGCTATATCATCTAAACTAGTCACTTTCAGGTTAGTATGAGAAATTATCAGTTTATCAGAGACAATAGCATCTACCGAGTTACTTTCAAATCATAAGTAAAAAGTGTCAGTTTATCATGCTATATCATCGAAACTAGATACACTGAAGTCAGTAACAAAAACTCTCTTCTTCTGGGGCAATATCTAAATATCACATCCGGTTACATCAGATAAAGAATTTGTCAATTCTTCCATGTTATATCATTCAAATTATTTCCATGTAGGCCATTAATCTGTTTAACAGAGAGTATATCAGAAGACATGTTTAAAAATATAGTTCATCAGTAAATATTACTTCATCAGAGCCCATATCATCATAACAAGTAAGATTCAAATCAGTTTAAGTATCAACAAAAATCAGTTAAGTTGATTTTATATAAATTCATTAAGCTCTAATCAGTAACAGAGACTATAATTTGTTAGAATCCTCTTCATCTAAACTATATAGGTCAGTAAGGAATTGTTTTCACTAAAAAATTTTATGCCCCACCTAGGGGCATTATGTTTTTCGGTCTGTGCGTCCGTCCGTCTGTCCATCTGTTTTTCCGTCTGTCCCACTTCAGGTTAAAGTTTTTGGTCAAGGTAGTTTTTGATGAAGTTGAAGTCCAATCAACTTGAAACTTAGTACACATTTTCCCTATGATATGATCTTTCTAATTTTCATGCCAAATTAGAGTTTTGACCCCAATTTCACGGTCCACTGAACATAGAAAATGATAGTGCGAGTGGGGCATCCGTGTACTATGGACACATTCTTGTTTTCACCTCAGCTTTAGCTTAACTGAGAAATTACTCAATTAAGTATTTTTTTATTCAAATTTGAATATGTTTGTTTACTTGTCTACAGAGATATTGAAGATTTACAGAGACAAAACCAGAGACTTATAGCTGTGATACGAGAATTAAGTGAGAAAAAAGAAGAAGAAGAAAAATTAGCCACAGAATCTAAGTAAATTATCTGTTAGGTTGTACTTTGCATGAGTTTTTATATGGTATACTGTTGTCCGTCCGTCCATTGTCAACATGTCGGACAATAACTCAAAAAATGCTTACACCAATTTTCAGGAAACTTTGGTGAATTGTTTATATCCATTGATGTAAGCTCCCTTTTCGATTTTTATAAATTTTCGATTTTACATTTCTGAGTTATGGGAATTTATTCATGAAAAATTGGGGATTTTCCAGTTTTCTGACTATAACTCAAGAATGCTTTGAATTATTTTCATGAAACTTTGGTGAATTGTTTATATATATTGACATAAGTTCCCTTTCGATTTTAAAAAATTCTGATTTTACGTTTTGGAGTATTGGGAATTTATTCATAAAAATGGTGGGATTTTCCAGTTTTCAGACAATAACTCAAAAACATTTTAACAGTTTTCATGAAACTTTGGTGACTTGTTTATATCTATTGAAATAAACTCCCTTTTGTTTTTAAATAATTTCGATATGACATTGCAGAGTTATGGAACTTTATTTGTTGAAATTTTTTGAAAACTGTCAATTTTTCACACTTTGGATGGTTAGAGAATTTTATTCTTTCAAAAATGAAGGCCACAAACTTAGTAAAACTTGAGGTAGCCTTAATAGTGCCAAATTATTCATGTTTTGTATCAATGGATACCACTGTGTGTGCATGTCTCTTTTTTTGGGGGTGTCTATTTGAGCAGCAGCTCTTTATTAGCATTTGCATGGGGAAAAAATGTCGAAAAGAACTAGATTTGAATTGTGTCTATAAAGCATTGATCTGAAATGTAATACAAAGTTTCCATTTGATTGCTTCTTGTTTTTGAAAATTCAGTTTGCTCTTGTTTAAAAAATCACTTATTCTTTTTAACATTACAGAACAAAAGAACTAAAAGATCAGCTTCATATAGCGCACAATGAATTGAAAGAGCTAAAGATGGCTAGAGACAGACAACAAGAGATGGTAAGCAGTTATTATTAACAGAACATAAATTGTTATGATAAAAGTAAAGAATACAGTTAAGATAAATGAACATGGCGAGCTAACTCTACAAAAGTCTTTCAATAACTGCAGACATGTAGAATAGAGAATGGAAACGGGGAATGTGTCAAGGAGACAACAACCCGACCAAAGAACAGAAAACAGCTCAAGGCCACCAATGGGTCTTCAACACAGTAAGAAAATCCTGCACATGGAGGTGTGGTTCAGCTGGCCCCTAAACAATATGTATACTAATTCAGTGAAGTGAATGCAACACAAATGAATCAAAATTTAAAAGAATACACAAGACTTACAAAGACTAGAGGTTCCTGACTTGGGCAGGCACAAAAATGTGGCGTGGTTAAACATGTTTTGTGAAATCTCAACCCTCTCCTATATTTGATTACAGCATTAATACATGTAGTTCTGTTTGTACTCAATATTGTAAGGTCTTCGTTATGAATTAGAATAACAATACAGAATAGCAAAATTAATTATTCTCATTACATTAATACATGTAGTTCTGTTTGTACTGATTAAAATTTTTAGGTCTCAGTTAAGGATTAAACAATAATACACACAAAAACAAAATAAATGATCACTCTACTATTGATATTTTGAAGATAATATCTTGTTATTTGTTGAAATTTTGCATCTTATTATTTAATAGGTTGAAGCTATTGTGAATCAGAGAGATATGTACAAAGTTCTAGCACAAGAGAGTTCTGTGAGTTTATACAGGATATTTCTGTACACTTTCATTGTTTACAAGATTCAAATATGATTTTGTTTCTTTTTTCATATTCAATGGTATTTATCCATCAAATTTCTCAAGTAAAAAAAACCTAGATCTATCAGTATGAATTGTAACAAAAGTTAATACTACGAAACAAATCGAAAAGTTCTTGATTTTATTTCAAATTTCTTGATTTTATATGCTTTATATTATAGTACAGTCAAAGATAGGATGACATGCTTTTATGATTGATTCATTTAGATGTTGGTTAAGAAATATACCATAGATTCATTATTATTCCTGGAGTACTAATTCATGTGGGTATAGGTGAACCTTGAATTCAAGTGTTCAACAAAATATATTTCTATAGGCTTTTATGCAAAATTTGTTAAAACCATGAATAAAACTTTCGACAAAAGTACAATTTTTCTTTCATCCATGAAAATTGGTACCAATAAAAATAAATGAATCCACAGTATTTGAGAAGGTGTGTTGTACTCATTTTGACTGAGTTGGTTCTTTTTGTGACAAAGAGTTAAGTCGGGTTATCCTGTAAAATAGTTTTATGTATAGAAGACCTATGTTAATCTTTGTAGGAAACATTAACTGCTATTTTAAATATCTGTTGAAATTAATCATACACAATATATGCAAATATGTAATTGTAATATGATTACAGGGAACATTACCACCTTCCTTCATGACCACACCTATTCCCAGTAGAAGTGTCAGCTCTAATCTAAAGAGTCCTGTAGCATCAATAAGGAGTCCAGGTCTAGATAAAACTATGGAAGAAACCAGGGTTGCATTGAAACAGATGACTGAAGATTTCAGTACTTACAAGAGAGAAAGAAGTGAAAATGAAAGGTACATTACACAATCTAGGTTAGAGCATCAAATGAAATTCTTTAGTTTGTAAATACTGACTTTTCTTCTTAATATCAGAGCAATTATAGAAATTAGCATATTACAAATTATGTTCATTTCACCTGATACTAATTTTAAAAGATTTTTAAATGTTTCAGAATGTTAAATGAGCAGATAGATACGATAAGACAGAATCAAGCCGATACCAGAGTACAGAATGCTAAATTAGCTTCACAGGTAAATGTACTTACATAGAAAATCTTAAAAAGTATGATACATAGGGCTTTCATCAATACCCATCTCCTCTTCCTCCTTGTTTTTAACTTTATTAACATTAACCATTACAAGAATAATTTTGATAAACATTTCTTAAGTCACGCCTCTTGTAAACGTTTTTAATTGCTTTTCATTTATAACTATTTACAGTTAGATTTCCAGGCTGAGAGGTATAAAGTTTTACAGAGTAATAATGACGGTTATAAAAAGGAAATTGCCTCCCTCAGAGAGAAAGTACAGAAATATTCTACATCTGTAGCCAAACATGAACAGACAGTCAATACACTTAGACAGGTAAATATTAAATATGTGTATCATATACTTAAATATCAAGACAGTTAAATAAATCAAAATTTGTGACATTCCTTTTTTGAGCATGTATTAAAATCTTTAAGCAGGGGAATTACTAAATTCTTAAATTATGCATTATTAAAATCACTCTTCAGCTGGTACATATAGATAAAACAAGTAAATACAATGTTAAAAGACTTTATAGATAGCTTTGATTTTTAGTGAATAAAGACAAATAAAAGAAAGTACATGTACTAAATCTTCTTATTCTTTTTTTCCAGCATTTAAAATTTGTTAGTTTATGTTCAAATTACATGAAGTGATTTTTGAAGAAGATCAAAGAATTTCCATTTAAGCTACATTATTTCAGTGTGTTATTAGAAAAATAAAATAAACTGAATTAGAGTTTGATTTTTTGTCCAGGCAAACTATGAATTTCTTATTAGCTGCTGTAAATATCAAAAACATTAACTGGTTCTGCAATTATAAATGTGAATACCTGTTCCTTGGCATTAGTAGACAACAATAACATTGTCAATCCTTAAAGGGCAGTTTTAATATGCTTATAATGATTTGGTGGACATCCTACCAAAAGCTCAGACTTTTCTTAAATGTCTTGCAGTAAAGTTTGAGTTGGAAAATCAGTATGAAGAATTAGCTATATTATATTTGTATATAAACAAAATTAGATGTTGGGTATGCTTATAGACACAGAAACCAAACAGCCCTCATTAAACACTTAAAAGTCACTTCAAGGTCAACATATGGAATTCAACAAGTTGTCAAGCTCTAAGTAGCCTGTGTTTATGGAAGTTGATTATTTCCCTGCCTCATTTAAATGTCTGGTATGGTAGCTTATCATTATAGCATTATACCTATGTTTATGAAAATACAGTTTACACAGAACAGAAATGTTACTAATCTCTATTATATAAAGGGTCTACATTTCATAATTTTAGGATGCAATGTCATCACAAGAAAATCTTGCTAGAGCTCAGGCTCAAGCCCAGAACTACAAAATGGAGAAAGAACTTCTAAAGAGTTCTGAAGGAAGATTACTTCAGGAAATAGAGAGTCATAGAAGAGAGAGGCAATCACAGAGCATGTTAATGGCAAACTTGGAGGCTATAAAGGTTAGAATCAAAGATGTCATCCAATTATAACTATAAATTATATTTCTCCTGAATAATATTAATTTGATAAAATTAAATTTTTTTGTGAAATTTTAACTTTTAAGTTTATTTCTTTCTGAGAGAAAGCAACTTTATTTTAGCCAATAGACAAATTCATTCACAGCATTATTATTTTGTAAATACCATATAGAATTATACTCCCTGCATACACATTTTAGAAGGTATTATCTGGTATGTTAGAAGCAGGCTGTAAGCTCGTCTGGACCAATTTCAGACTCAACAGGCTAAAATGTGTTCAGTATGAAGGTATGAATTGAAACTGCAACTGAAAAAAGTGTTTTTCCTATTAGCAATCTTAAAGGCCAAATCTGATAGCATAATTTCAGTTTCAGACGTGCATGATATGGGATGATCTTGTCCATTGAATAATAGAGTTATGCCCATTGTACTTCATATATTTCTACCTTATTCAGAGTTAACTTTTCATTCCAATTCCTCTTGTCCCTTATATCCTTTATTTTTTTTTTTTTATTTTGATAGCGCTTCAGTATGCAAGATATATATAACTGTGAAAGACTTGTATTCTTGAAAATTATCATAAGTATTTTATTCCAAAACAGGGTTGTACTTTCAGATTTAACATTTTGCATTTTATTTCTATTTTCAAAAAATTATAAGATTCTTTTGTTAATATAGTCAGTACTGTACAACATGTTTGAATTAATGCTTATTCATTAATTTTTTACAGAATAATTTAGAAAGGTCAGAGTTTGACACAAAAACAAGGTACAGTAATAAGATAGAATCACTAGAGATGGAGGTCAATACATTGAAGAGAAAGTTGAAATCTGAAGAAGACGAACACAAAGCACTCAATACTCTGTTGGAGGTATTTAACTTTTTATGTGCCAGTCAAACTCAGATGTATGGTTATATCTTCCATCCGTGCATGTCTTATGACAACTCAAAGTTTGCTTTATCAGACCTTTAATGAAATTTTACTTAATAATTGGTTCTCTACAAGGTATAAATTGTGGATGAGAGTTCCACCCCTACTACTCAATCTTTGACTTTTTTGTTTTATATCCTCTTCTAAAGACCTAAACAAAAGAAAATGAAATTTATAATTACACACAGAAAAAAGAAGTAAAGAAATTGTTTTCATGTAATTTTAAATGAATTATTTCACAAAAACATGCTTTACTTGTTAGTCATTCATTGGATTACTGTAAACCAAATTATTTTCAAGGATAATGTTTGTTGAGTTTTCTAGCTGATCTTAGCAGCAACTTATTTTCGTGAAATCCTATTTTGATTGGTATATTCATGTTAGAGTAGATCCTAGTTGACATATATTCAACAATTTATATTCATGTTATTCATCTACTCATAAAAGTCACAAAAATAAATTTTAAATTGCAAAAATTAGCCAGTTTGCAGTATTCTAAGTAATGTCTTTGATTTTCTATAAAATGATTATTCTGTTCATCTGTTTAGTTGAATTATAGATAGTTCACCTTTTCTGTGGTCTATGATAACTTCAAGATAAACAGATTCAACAGGAGTATTTAATTTAAGAATCAACATTGAACTTAGTAGAGCCAAATAGATTTGACAAAATTGAAGTATTTAGGAGTCAAATTGAACTGTCAAAATTGTATATACTACTCATAAAAATTGAACATGTTTGATTGTCTTTGTAGAACTTACAAATGAAATATGGCGATATAAAAATGCTGTAAAATTTTCTTTTATTCATTCATAGTGTTAGACTGTTGTGGTAAATTTAATTTAAGAAAATGAAATAAAATAACTTCATTACTTTGCTTTCTAGAAACAGACGAAGAGTTTGAGGGCACAGCTAGAACAGGCATTAAAACATCAAGAAAATTACAAAAATAAATTTACAGTTTTAGAGAAAGAAAAACAACAACATAATCAGCAGGTTTGTTTTAGATAAATGATGTTCATGTGTAGGAAGTATTTGTTTATTGCTTAGTAAAATAGATAAATGCTCTGATGGAAGACTATGACACAAAATTAAACATACCTAAATTTAGTAAACACTTAGATGTTGAAACATGTTCAAGGCAGACAAAGGCTTTCTGAAAGGAAAGGAAATAAAATTGGAAAAGTTTTTAGTCCCCTACCGACTACTGTCTGTCTGTCTGTCTGTCTGTCTGTCTGTCTGTCTGTCCGTTCGTCCATCAGTCCGGCAAAACTGTTTTCCACACTTTTTTTCTTCGTGCTTGAAGATATTAATTTGATATTTGGTGTAGTGTTTTATCATGACAAGTTACAGATCAAGTTTGAATTTTGTTCCGGTCTGACGATTTTGTGCAGAGTTATCGTCCTTGAACTTAAAGAAAATTCACTCAAATAATCAGTTTTCCGCACTTTTTTTTGTCATGCTTGAAGATATTGATTTGATGATTGATATATAGTTTTATCATGACAAGTTACAGATCAAGTTCAAATTTTGGTCCGGTCTAATGATTATGTGCAGAGTTATGGTCCTTGGGCTTAGAAAATTCACTCAAAAAATCAATTTTCCACATTTTTTTCATCATGCTTGAAGATATTGACTTGATATTTGTTATATAGTTTACACCATGACAAGTTATAGATCAAGTTAGCATTTTGTTCCAGTACAATGAATTTTTAAGCGGTAGTGGACTATGTATTGCCAGGTAATACTCACAGAATGCTTGTTAAAACTGATACTTCATAGACTCACTTTATCTCAAATATTAATGTTTTAAAATCAGATCAATTTTATACTTAATATATATTGGCAAAATTATAAGGTGAACATTTGGTGTTGGAAAAGAAGGGATATTGGGTTGAAATATGGAATTACTGATTGTATCGATGCAATGGTTTTATATGTAGCGAAGTAAATAATATCTTTTCAAATAATCACAGCAGATATTGCTTAACTCATGGATGATGCTTTTTGTCTCGCCTTGAAGGAGTCAAAAAGCGAGACATAGATATGCTGTTTCCGGCATCGGCGGCAGCGTCAACAATGTATTAGTTTATGATTAGGTCTAGTTTATGGTTGAACCACAAGTGGTAGGTCAATGATATTTTGTATGCAGTTGTATAGCATTGGCACATCTCATTTCCATGGAGATTATTTGGCCCTGCCCCCTCAGTCATGGTCTATTGACTTTGAAAGTTTTGCTTAGTTTACATGTATTAGTTTGTGATTAGGTCAGTTTATGGGGAACCACTAGTGGTAGGTCAATGATATTTGGTATGCAGTTGTATAAGCATTGGCATATCTCATTTCCATGGAGATTATTTGGCCCCGCCCCCTCAGTCATGGTCTATTGACTTTGAAACATTTGCTTAGTTTACATGTATTAGTTTGTGATTATATCAGTTTAAGATGAACTGCTAATGTTAAGTCAATGATATTTGGTATGCAAATTTATTGGCATTTGCAAGTCTTATTTCCATGGAGATTATAAAGCCCCACCCCCTCATCATGGTTCATTGACTTTGAAACTTTTACCTAGTTTACAAGTTAAGTTTTGTATTTAAGTTTGTTTAAAGGGAACGACTTATGATAAGTCAATGGTATTTGGTATGCTGTTGTATTAACACTGGCACATCTCATTTCCATGGAGATTGTTCAGCCATGTACCTTCAGTCATGGTTCATCGACTTTGAATATTTGCATAACTTACATATTAAAGTATTGCTATTTTAATTTCAACATTTGTATTATCAAAATTACAAAACGGCAAGACATATCTCTGTGATAACAGTTTATTTTTATGTTGAGGCACAAATAATTGATTTAAGTCAATGCATTCAAACTCAGATTTTTTTTTAATATGCCACAGCCGCGGCAGAGTGGGCATTAAGTGTTACACTTGTCAGTCTGTACGTCCGTATATACATGTACCATAATTAGTTTTCATTCTCTAACTTTAGTTTGCCTCAACCAAAAGTTTGAATTTGGGTGGCTCTAGTTATGTCTCTTTATAACATTATATGCAAGCTAGGGCATCATCTATGTTCCATGGACACGTTCTCCATTTATGTTCTTTTTGTGTTGCATATTTACAGACTATAGAATTGGAGTACAAATTGAAAACTGCTGAACAGACTTTAGCTAATCGTGGCACTGTAGCAGGTAAGAACATTGCTTAAAATGTTGTAGTTAATTTTCAATCATTTTTAGTACTGGATAAACTAGTTTTCTATGTTACCACCTTTATTCTAAAGATATTTCCTTTAATATAGCTGGAAAATAGTCACTTGTTTATTTTTGATTGTTAAATTTAATTTGTTTCATCCAAAGGTTTTCAAGTTTTTATTTATTATAAAGTTCAGTGTTTTTAAGACTTGGAGTGGCTTTTGCTGATCAAACTTTTTTAATCACAATTGGACTTTTGACTTTTACATATTGTTATTTCTGAGTAATGATTAACATGAAAGCTTAAGATAGTCAGTTGATCACTTAACACTTATAAAGTATAACACGAAAGAATACAGTCGTTTTTTCTTATGATATGATGAAAGTCAATGAATCAAATTCTATCATCCTGTAGTTTTATATTGCTGTGCCAAATCTAAATTGTTTAAGCTTTCCTTATTTTACAAGTCATTGAAGGCTTCTCTGTTTTAGGAGTACCTACAATACCAACATTAGAGTCAAGTACTGCAGACCAAGAAACTATTAAAGACCTTAAGTTAACTATTGAACAATGTAACCTGGAAATCAAAAGTATGTTCATACCCTTGTATTATACCTAAATATAAAAATAGAAGGCTGATATAATCAAACCAGCTTCTAAGTATGCAACCTGGGCTACTTAGGTATTTATATATCTGGAAATGCTTGAATAAAAATATTTGTTATCATTAAAAAAGAACAACAACAAAAAAACAGCTTTTGACTCAACCTGAACGAGAAAAAAAAAGAAAATGTAACAATAAAAGGTAACACAAAAAACAGTCAGGGGCATTACTTAAACAAGTTATTTTTTTTTAGTTACTTATATAGGTAATTTTTGTTTTTAAAAATTATTAAATTACTCAATAAAGTTATTTTAAATTTCAATAGAAGCATGACTAAATATAGTTTTTATGAATTTTTACATCATTTGAAATCATCAAAGAATTTGTTAAATTTGAGATGAGTATAGAGATAAAATGTTACATTAATAATAATGACAAAAATATTACTTGTATAAGTTATTTTATACATCTTTGAAAAAATTAGTAATTACAATTATTTATGGAACATATCGTCTTTTGGTGTGTATAAAACGCACTCATGCATAGTACACGACCCATTTTTCACCCTTGAAAATTGAGAAAAAAAGTTTCTTCTTATGCTTAACACGCAGGCACTTTCTGGAAAAATCCCAACTTGAAACTCAGTAAATTGCAGCCTTTGAAAAGTGATTTCTTTTTTTGGAGATACTTTAAACTCCAATCCTGGTTGATTACAGGTTAATGAAAATATTGTTGCAGAATAAATAATTTAGCAAACGATGTTTGATTCTTTATTGTTTCCACGGATTTGTTTGATTGAGAACAACAGGAAGTGTTAAATCAGGAAGTTGTTTAAATGCAAATCGCAGTCGGTATGGAATACGGAATCATTTCGAATATTCTTAAATACACAATGAATAAATAAATTGTAATATTTTAGTTGATAAATTAATGCTGAAATAAATATTAATCTCTGCTACTTTTATTTACTGTTTGTTGGTACTCATTGAATAGTTAAATCCGGATTATCACACTCTTATTGAATATCAATTAGGTAGTTTGTAAAGTTTACAAGATGGCATTGACATGTCTGCAATTTTGATTTGTATGAAGTGTTTTAAAAAATGTTACAAAGTAAAAACGTGTTTAAAATCATCACTTTATTCAACTTTACAACCATTAAAAGTCACATGACATGTGATCACCTGATACTACGAAAGTAAAAAAAAACAATTACGGTCGCTATCATCAAAAGGGTGTTCCATTGACAGAATTTTTCATCTATAATTTGGACATTATCAAATGCAACCTCTGGGCAGAAACGGAGATCACAAGAAAACGCAAAAAACAACTACTAAAGCATTTAAATGATTTTTATTTTGCATATAACATTACAAATCAGATAAAAGAAGGTACAAATATTCATGTAAAACATAACAACAATCATGCCTATGCTACGAAAATATTTTTCTCCAGACCACCTGGTTTCTGGGTCGTAATTCGACCTGAAAAATGTGTAAAGAACAGTGTAGCTATACATAATATGCACCCCCTTTTCAGAAATCATTCCCAGGGTAAAAACCTGCTTACTATACACACCTAAAGACGGTATGTAATTGTTTTGGGTTACAAATTATAAACAACTTTAAGTCTTACTGAAATCACAAGTTTCCATCTATTTATATCTGTCTAAGATTTTCAAGGTAAATGATATTTTAATAGTCCCAAAAGACCAATCTTTGACCCAGAAGTATCGATATGAAATATAAGTGCGTCAGACAGACAATTAGTGTTTCAGGAGGATTAAATTTTTCAATTCATGGGAAAAATAATCAGATGTCTGTGAAAATTTGTTAAAGCTAGTAAAATCTGTATGAATAGACACCTATAGAAATAATATTTACAAAAGTTACTTATATAAGTAATATTTAAAATAGCCTTGTTTTCAACATAACTTGTATAGGTAATTTTGAAAGATACTTGTTTAAGTAATGCCCCTGACTGAAAAAAAATAAAATAAATAAAAATTGTACAAATGTACAGAAATTTATTTTAAGCAAATCAGTATGACTATACTTTGTAAAGTTAAAAGGTTTTAAATTAATTGAATAATATTTGCAGACCTACAAGATCAGTTACAACATATCAAAGAGCAAAAAGAACAGTATAGGTCTATATCTGAAGGACTACAGAAAACTGTTGATGAACATTCGGATGTAAGTTTGTAGTTGACATCTTCCATTACACACATTGATCATTATCGATTTCTCAAAGCCAGACTCACTTTTGCATGCTTCATATTGGGTGTATGCAATGCTTATCAACAACTCTTGTTAAACCACTTAACTTTGCATAGATTGGTGTTCAGGATTTGAAGTTTTGAACATTCTTTTTTGTCTTGATTTGAAGGGTTTTTCTGGGTCACTATGGACTTTAATGGATTGTTGTATTAATCAAGGATTAGTGGAAAGACCCATTCCGATGAAGTCCCCAAATTTATAGACTTATCCTACTAGTTTGATAACCAAATAAGATTTTTGTGTAAAAACTTTCCAGATAATTATCTATATGTTATTAAATATTTCCAGGTTGCCAAAGAGTTTGAGCAAAGTCGGCAACAGATTATGGAAGGTATGTTTTTTCATGAAATGCCGTACACACATTAATTACTAAGTAAACGAAACTTTTTTCTCACAAAGTGTTTATAAATATGAAATCTAAATGACATAAAGAAAATATATATGACAATGTACAATGAAAGCAACTTTAATTCTTTTCTGAAAAACTGTCAAATTAAGATATTTTCAGTGTCTGTTTTCTAACTTTACTTAGTTGTCAAAGGTATTGCTATCTGTACGTTATACTTAACAGAGATGCAGAGGGCTAAACAGTTAGCAGAAAGATTACAAAAGGAAAAGCAACAATTAATGAATGAAAATATCAGATTGTCAGAGGACAGCCATACTCAGGTAGGCAACTATTTTATTTTCATCATAAAATATCACAGAAGAGTTTGTAACATTAATTTTGTTGGGAAAGTTTTTTTTTCAATTTTTTTTGGAGGAATAATTTTGTCTTAAATAAAATTCTAATGTTTTTAGGAGTTTTGAGGAATTTTTTTGTCAAACAAAATTCTAGTGTTATAAGAAGAATGTCATCTCTAAATCGTAGAAAAAATGTCCACATATGAAATGATAATCTTCAACCACTAAGGATAAATAAGATGATACATTTCTTTGTGTACCAACAATTGACATATGTATTTCTTTTCATGAACAAATATGTCACTGGGCGTAGTCCTCTCTCAACATTTAGTGAATAATTATACAGTTGTGAAAAGGAATTTCATTAATTATTGATATTTGTTGTCCAGAATGCAGACATCAGAAAGAAATTAGATGAGACACAAATTGAGTTACAGGAAGCCACTGAAAGAAGAGAAGTGGCAATTTGTAATGAGATGGTTGCTGTGGAAGAAAGTTCTGTACAGAGTAAATTAGCTGCTGAGGTGATTTATTATCCTAAAATGTTGATAAAATATTATCTCTTATCATTTAAAATATTACAAAAGAGAGAAAAGAACAGACATTTGAAGTCAAATTAACTTTTAATTGGTTAGCAGTGACATACCTAGCATACAGTTACAAGACTATTGGTTAACAGAAAAATCAAGGCAAACATTAAAAATCTTTAAAGTATTTTAAATATGAGAATGCAATGTTCCAATAGATTACTTTATAGCATTTTCTGTTGTGGTTTTGTACCATCCAGAAATTCACATATCAGACTGAGGGCTTTGGCTGTGAAATGATACTGTTATTATCAATGTATCTAATATTTGATAGTGGTCTTATATGACAGGTAAACAATGTTGGTATGAATTTATAATGAACTACAATAATATAAGTAGTTGATGTGGATTTTTATTATTGTATCATAACTTAGTACAGGGACCTGATATTTTAAGTACATATGACATTTGTAGTAACATGAAGTGTTTTTATAATAATTTGTTATTTTACAGACCCAGGATAAGTACCAGAGAGAGTTGATATTACATGCTGCTGATGTAGAAACTCTGACTGTGGTCAAAAGACAGGTATGAATCGTCATCAGTTTATCAATACGGAAATATCATAAATAATTATAATGAAACAGAATGTATTGTCATTATTACAAGTAGATTTGTATATGTCAATAACTATATGTTTCACTAGGAGTGAAGTCAGTTCATCTGTTCATATAATAACTTTTCAGAATGAAAATTAAACAAATTGAATATAGTTTTCGCTAATAAGTTTAAGAATCAATTCTTCACCTGATTATGCTTGATATATTTGTCATCTATAAATGTGAACTGTTTTATTTTTCACTGCACTATATTTAAGCTTGAAGAGTTTAATACCAGACTGGCTACAGAAAGAGATATCAGAATTCAAGCAGAAAGAAAATTGGAAGAACATTTGGTAATAAGAATTGATGTATTGTTATCAGAGCAGTATAGATATATTCACTTAATAAAAATGTAATGTTTCAACTTTATGGATTTTTAAAAAATTCTTGATACCTTGGAAATGCTCTTGAGAACGGAGAAACATTCACGAAAGAATTTTATTTTTCTCCTGTTTTATTCTGAATGAAATTTATATTTCCCTACATTTCTGACATCATTGTGCTATTAAAGATTTTTTATATCAGAAATGTACATATACATGGAAATGATTGAAATAAAGCTTTCTCAATTATGTTTTCTGAACATTGTTTTTCTAATGTATCTAAATGTAAACCTTTTTTCAGAGTTCATCATCAGAGAGGGAAGGATTGATGAAAGTAGAAATAGAAAGAATAGAACAAAGAAACAGAGAATTAGTTAACCAAAATAAACTGTTACATGAACAGATGGAAAAGGTAAAAACTAGGGCTGAATTACAGGGGATACTTGGTAAAATTCTTAGTGTTTCCCACCAAACGAGGTTCATTCAGTGTATGATATATGTTATTTAAACTACTTTTATTTGGTACAATTTTAACCTTGGTTGCAGGTTAATTTTTAACTTGTAGCTTAAAATACTTCTCATGGCTCGATGCAGTCAAAGCATTGACTTATTTAACATACCTTTAAAATAACTACTATTCCAGCAAAAATTATTACTAAGACTTATATAAGTTTCTATAAATAATAGAATATTTGCATAAATATAAATATTAAAAAAAATAAATCAATAAAACCTCAAGGAGTGATAAATGGAACAGGGACCCTCCTTGGCTTGTCAGACATATAGCGTAAACATCTTAATTAAATGTGTAAATATTAGAGCAATTCCATTTGGATCTTAGTCGCAGGTCAGAACACAAATTGCTCATTAAATAAGGGATATAAACCTGGTCTTGGTTAAAGGTTGAGATGATCACAGGTGGTATAGCTCTGGTAATCATAGGAACTAGAAATGATCATGTAAGGTTCCTGGAGGGCTGTGATCTGCCAAAATCATGTGGACTATAAAATTTTATAATAGTGCTTACCTCCACTACAGTATCTTAGAAACAATTGATTAGCTTAACTGAGGGACATTAGAAATCCTCTGAATAAGGGCATACTGATTCCAGTATTGTAAACACATGCATGGTGAATAACAACAAGAGATACGGCGCTAACTATGATGTACAAGTCAACAACAATCCAAAATTGGGACGGGAGAGTGACGATGCTTACCATTATTTCCCTGAAAGAAGATTAGCCCTGTTTACAATATATATACATAGCCATAATATAACAAGCAGGTGAGAAAGTTGGACAAAAAGTATAGACCAAACTTAAACTGGTCAAGCAGTGAGAACGAAGCCTGTTCCAACTATATTTTCCCTTAGTTAGAATATACATACAACATGTTCATGACAGCAATACCTTTAAAAAAAGAAAGTTCATGTGTAGAGTTCATTCATCCATCACAGCTGTATGAAATACCCAAGGCAAAAGGACATGAACGTGCTAAGAAAAATAGTGAAAGTAAACGACATGACTGAGTAACAAGAAAATCAAAAATAGAATACACACAAACCAACCATTCCTAACACTTAACCCTTATTAGTAACAATATGTTTGTTTTAGATGAGTAAAGAGATGTTGTCAGTCCAAGCAGCAGTTACAAGGAGAGAAAGTCTAAATACATCCTTTGGTGAAGAAACATCCAAGTCTTCTGAACAACTGTTAGAAGTTATAAAGTAGGCTATTTCAAAAATGATATTACTTTAAAAAAATAGAAATACTAATCAACTGAGGGAAAGTTAACAAGATGTTCATAAATTTTACCATCAATTTAGGTTTTGAGTGTTTGTTGATTTATAAAAATGATAAACTTGACAGATATTGTTGTGTTTAAGAAATGGTTTTGCTTTCAAATTGAGTTTAGAATCCATATAAAATGCATATGATTTTCATTTTGTTTTTAAAATATAAAAAATTCAAAGCTCAGCTTTCCAAATTTTCATATGACATATAGGAATTTAACATTTCACCATTATCTAGATAGAACAAGTCCATAATAGATATTTAATAATGTTGAGCTATTTCTAGGTTTCTGAGAAAGGAGAAGGACATAGCTGAATCAAGGTTAGATGTGGTACAAGCAGAAACAGCCAGAATTAAACAGAGAAATGAACTTCTACATAGAGAGATAGAGGACATTAATAAATTATTAGCAGAAGAGAGAGAACAATCACAGGTACAAATCAAAAGTTAAATTACAGATACAACTTAAACTATGGAATCATGGGTAAAAACTCACCAAAGATACCAGTAAAAACTGGAGGTTAAATCAAAGATACTTTCTAAACTGTGGAAGAAAAAGTAAATATTGAATTTTAAATCACAGATACAAAAAAACTAAATGTAACATCTATACACTCATTGGTAAAAACTAAATGTAACATCTATACACTCATTGGTAAAGACTAAATGTAACATCTATACACTCATTGGTAAAGACTAAATGTAACATCTATACACTCATTGGTAAAGACTAAATGTAACATCTATACACTCATTGGTAAAGACTAAATGTAACATCTATACACTCATTGGTAAAGACTAAATGTAACATCTATACACTCATTGCTAAAGACTAAATGTAACATCTACACACTCATTGGTAAAGACTAAATGTAACATCTACACACTCATTGGTAAAAACTAAATGTAACATCTATACACTCATTGGTAAAGATATACACTCATTGGTAAAGACTAAATGTAACATCTATACACTCATTGGTAAAGACTAAATGTAACATCTACACACTCATTGGTAAAGACTAAATGTAAAATTACAGATACCCTTTAAAAGTATATATATATATATATTAAACGTTGAAATGCACATATAATCAAATCGACTTTTTACAGTACATGAAATTTAAAAAAGAACATGGTCTTTAAAAGGGTTATTCGTGAAATGACAAGTGGCATTTTCAGAAAAGTAGTATAATTGGGGTATTTTTGATTTAGTTACCTCTTTAATTGAAATAATAGAGATTTATTAATTTTTTTACAGGCTAGTTTACAGACAGCAGCAAAGCATGCTGAGCTGATGAAGAAGGTGGAAAACTTGAATCTGCTGACAGATAGTAACAAACTATTGAGGGAAGAAAAGGATAAATTACAACAAGAAATGGAGACATTAGAGGCTAAGGTAGGGAAAGCATAAACTACAACAAGAAATGGAGACATTAGAGGCTAAGGTAGGGAAAGGATTAACTACAACAAGAAATGGAGACATTAGAGGCTAAGGTAGGGAAAGGATAAACTACAACAAGAAATGGAGACATAAGAGGCTAAGGTGGGGAAAGGATAAACTACAACAAGAAATGGAGACATTAGAGGCTAAGGTAGGGAAAGGATTAACTACAACAAGAAATGGAGACATTAGAGGCTAAGGTAGGGAAAGGGTTAACTACAACAAGAAATGGAGACATTAGAGGCTAAGGTAGGGAAAGGATAAACTACAACAAGAAATGGAGACATTAGAGGCTAAGGTAGGGAAAGGATAAACTACAACAAGAAATGGAGACATTAGAGGCTAAGGTAGGGAAAGGATAAACTACAACAAGAAATGGAGACATAAGAGGCTAAGGTAGGGAAAGGATTAACTACAACAAGAAATGGAGACATTAGAGGCTAAGGTAGGGAAAGGATAAACTACAACAAGAAATGGAGACATTAGAGGCTAAGGTAGGGAAAGGATAAACTACAACAAGAAATGGAGACCTTAGAGGCTAAGGTAGGGAAAGCATAAAACTACAACAAGAAATGGAGACATTAGAGGCTAAGGTAGGGAAAGCATAAACTACAACAAGAAATGGAGACATTAGAGGCTAAGGTAGGGAAAGGATTAACTACAACAAGAAATGGAGACATTAGAGGCTAAGGTAGGGAACATTGTTAAGTTGTGGGATGATATTGTCATATGGATTGGTAGGTAGAGTAATAGATTAAAACAACCAATTGAGACAAAAGTTGTGAAAACTTTTGCTATAGGGTGGATTTGCCAGATGGACTTTCCAAATCAGAGTAGGAAATTTTAAGGGATTTTACTATCATTTGAGGAATGAACTGCTTAAATCATGTTAAAAGTTTTTGAGATTTTCTTTTTTTGTGTTTTCAAGGTCATCTAGTTAAGAATTGTATTTCTATTTCTAAAAATTCCTTAATAAAGAAGAGAAAGTTAGTAAGAATTTGGTTATGGATACTTTGAAAGAAAATAAAACCAATACCAGATGATAATAAGAAATCATAAATGTACAGTTATAATATTTTATTTCAGGTGAATAAACTTGAAAGAGATATAAACCCAATGATGCAGACAATCAGAGATAAACAAGTTATCATAGATACTTTAGCAGCAGAGAAAAATGCTCTGAAAACAGAAGTGGATCGATGGAAGGCTAGAACTAGTCATCTTATAGAACAGTCTAATAAATCTGATCCAGAGGAGAAAAAGAGATTAATGTATGTTTACTAATTATTTAGACGTAACATGTGTACATACATGAAATGAAACAAGCTGTTAATAATGCAGGAATGCTACTTCAATTTTGCTGCCCTCAAAATAAAGACATTTCTTCTAGGACTTTGAAAAAAAATTTAAATCATGATGTCATTTTGTATTAAGTCCACTACATTTTCTCTACTGCAAAAATAAAAGGACAAAGTTTATGTGTGAAAATATTTATTTAGTAAGGTTTTTAAATGAAATATGTGTTTTTAGTTCAATTTCATTTGTAGACTTACTGACATAATTTGCAAATAGATCTGTTGATTTTTTTTTTAGACAGGAACGTGAAAACTTGAGAAAAGAATTATCTGGAATGACAGAAGAGACCCATAGACAAAAGTATGTACTTATCTGTATATTTCATAGAAATAAATATTGAATAGAAAAAAATACATGCTAAAGTACAAGTGGAATTTGCCAAAATAAACATTTTACAAGTGGATAGAATTTTTGGTTGAGGTTTGTTCAGTCCCTAAACTAGGAATTTCTTTACTGGCAAATTCATATTGCAAGTATTAAAAATTTCCATAAGTTCACCAGATATGTTCATCTTATGGAAAACAGAGTCAACTTTCCGATTATGGTTTTGTGGTCCCTTTTTGGGGTATTTATTTTTGAATTGACAGTGAGCACCACTGATATCAAATGAATGTTCAAAATCCAAATAATGTGCATTGCATTAATTTCAGCATCTTGTAATTTTGTACCACTTTTATTTAAAAAAAAAAAACCCACAAAAACCTAAAATATTCAATAAGGGCTTTTCCTGAAGGTTTATCTCATTAAAATTTGATGGGTGGTGGTTGTTTTAGACAGACGGCCTTAATAATAATTATATGAAATAATCCAATTAAAATTTTATGCATGGGTAGGTTAAATAAAAAGACCTCTCCCCCTACATTTATTTCTGGAAAAGACCTAATGTATATTTTACCAAAAATATGTTTTAGTTAAGCTTCAGTTTGAGAAAATATTTTCCCTTATTCTTAGCCAATTTATACCCTCGTTAAAAAACGGTTCATTATTTATGCATAATCAATCTGTGGTTCACTTGATCTCAGACAGTTCTTTATTGGTCAAATTTCATTTACAACATCAATTTTTTTCTTCTTCTGATTTAGCTGTTGTAACTTCATGAAATAAGGGGACCATTCCTGAAGAGTTCATATAGAGATAACAGATACTTTTTGAAGTTCATTGTAAAAGAAAGATAAAACTTGCCTACATAACAAGTAAAAACCATTAAACAGATTCCAACACTTTATTTCATGCAAAATGATATTTCTACTCTCAAGACAGTTAAATTTTAAATATTTAACTGATTCAAGAGGATAAATATTTGATCACACTCCATGCAGTGGCAGAATCATTATTTATAAAAGGATGATAAATTTTATTGGATTATCAATGTAAGGCTCATTTTGCATGAGGATGCTATTGGTTTTAAGTATGTTGACGTTAGCTTTACTGGGATATCGCATCAGAAGCAGGGCTTCCAAAAAATCTTTGAGCCAGCCGGACATTTTATGTCTTATCCCGATTTCAATCCCTTAAGACTTAGTAACAAAAGGCAATTATGGTTATCAGTTGGCCATCATATAACCAATGACTGACAATAAAAAAAAATTATATTAAACTTTACTTTGATATAAATTCGATGTTCTGACGTAAACTATTAAATTGACAGTTCAACATTTAGAGTGTGCAACATCAGTGTACTAATATCTGCCTTAGACTCTTTATTCATGCAAAATAACATTATCAAAAACTTTACTTTTGTTTTTGAAAAGCACATTTTCCTAATACCAGATGTTGACTTGAAAACAGTAAAACATGGACCAGAGATGGATACGTAAAATCCATGTGCGTTTACAAAGCACAATTGAGTTTAAGTAACTCTCTCCACGTAATTTCTTCAAGAAAACACTTGAAATGAATGCTAGATAAAGGTATCAATGATAATTTTAGCTTTTTTGAAGAATCGGGATGCATAATTAAATTTTCCACCTGTGCACATGCGCGCTAGTTCAAACAACATTCAAACAACGTGGTTCTGATGACCTTTTTAAATTTTTCATCAAATCATATTTATAAACGTATTTCTGATAATTTTAATATTTTTGAATAATGTAATTAGAGGTAAATCGCTGAAATGTAAGAAAATAACTTTGAATAGACTGATCAATGTCCGGTACAAAATAGTTTACCTGTCAACTGAACAGGTAAAGTTCAGCTGTCCGACAACTAGTTAACCTTGATTATAATGAGAAGGTATTAAAGTAGGGTTTGTTTTGATAGTACTTATTCATCATGTCACTTTTATGACCGGAAATGTCTGGCTGTTGGCAAAAGGTCGGGTCAAAAAGATCGCATAATCTTCCAATTTTTTGGGTGAATTATGTTAAATTGACCGTCTCTTAAGAAAGCATTGAAAAATAAAAGTAGATGTCCGTTTCATGCTTTTCCCAGACGGACAATGTCCGGACAATTTGAAAATGTCCGGAATATATGACTGTTTTGGAAGCCATGATCAGAAGATCAGGGGTTATTTTAATATCATTTTTACGGTAAGAACCCTGAAATATCCTAAATATGTTGAATCTTCATTAAAATTTAAAGAAAGCATAATTAAAGATATACAACCAATTCAAAAACTTAATCATGTATTACTAAATACACATTTATTTTTTTACTTTCAGAGCAGAGATTTCCAGAATAAATCAAAATTTACAAAATATGCAGTAAGTATGTTTCAAGGCAAATTGTGTTTTAAGAAAAAATAAGCTTGTATTATTTATTACACATATACATGCACACTCAAAATAAACAAGTGTTTTATTTCATTCTTTAAGTATTGGATCATAAGTTATTTTTTCTACCTTGAAGATTTTTCTAATATGTTTTTTTTCTTACATTTTCAGGACTGAGCTTTCTAAATCAAATCAGAATGTACTAAATGCACAGTAAGTATCACTATGTGAGATTTACATACAATAAATTTTTGGGGTATGATTGCCAAAATCACCATGTGAGATTCATATGGATTAATTAAGATTCTATAAGTTCAATTAATTTTTGATAACAAAAAAATATAATGCAAATAGATAGAACTTATTTAGCATTTTTTTTAAATTTAATTTACTGGACTTCTGTTTTTTAGTCTATTTTTCAGAGTCCCATTATGATAGATCAGTGATATTTTACAACTGCAATATTTTTGTATACATTTCAGTGTTGTTTTTTTTTTGGTTAATGATACACATTTCATGCTTACTTGAATATGAATTTATGCACTTTTTATCTCACCTGGCCCGAAGGGCCAAGTGAGCTTTTCTCATCACTTGGCGTCCGTCGTCGTCGTTAACTTTTTACATTTTGAACTTCTTCTAGAGAACCACTGAATGGAATGAAACCAAACATGGCATGAATGTTCCTTATGAGGTGCTGATCAAGTGTTGTTACTTTGAAGCCCATCCATCATCCAAGATGGCCGCCAGCGGGGGACTTAGTTTAACATAGGACCCTATGGGAAATACATACAAATGTCTTCTTTTAGAGAACCACTGAATGGAATTAATCCAAACATGACATGAATGTTCCTTATGAGGTGCTGACCAAGTGTTGTTACTTTGAAGGTGATCCATCATCCAAGATGGACGCCAGCGGGGGACTTAGTTTAACATAGGACCCTATGGGAAATACATACAAATGTCTTCTTTTAGAGAACCACTGAATGCAATGAAACCAAACATGGCATGAATGTTCTTTATGAGGTGCTGACCAAGTGTTGTTACTATGAAGCCGATCCATAATCTAAGATGGCCGCCAGCGGAGGACTTAGTTTAACATAGGACCCTATGAGAAATACATACAAATGTTTTCTTTTAGAGAACCATTTAATGGAATGAAACCAAACTTGGCATTCATGTTCCTTTTGAGGTGCTGACCAAGTGTTGTTAATTTGAAGCTGATCCTTCATCCACGATGGCCGCCAGATGGGGACAATGTTTAACAAAGAACCCTATGGACAATACATACAAATGTCTTCTTTTAGAGAACCACATACTGAATGGATTGAAACCAAACATGGCATGAATGTTCCTTATGAGGTGCTGACTAAGTTTTGTTACTTTGAAGCTGATCCTTCATCCATGATGGCTGCCAATGGGGGGACTTCCTTTAACATAAGACCCTATGGGAAATACATACAAATGCTTCTTCTAGAGGTGCACTGAATGGAATGAAACCAAAACATGGCATAAATGTTTCTTATGAGGTGCTGATGAAGTGTTGCTACTTTGTTGCTGATTTACTGTTCAAGATGGCCACCAGAATTTTTTATTAAATTACAGGACCAATATTAAACCAAATTTGGCCTCACTCATTATTAGGGTATCTGTTATGATTTTAATCTATTTTTACATGATTTCCAAAACCAAAGTAGAATCAGGTGAGTGACACAGGCTCTGGAGAGCCTCTAGTTTAAGTGTGCCATCATCTCTTGTATTGTATATTACAGGCAAGAAATCACCTCACTGAAGGTGGAAATAGAGAACTTCAAGTAAGCATTAATGTAAAAACATATTTAAATTACATTGCTGATTTGTATGAAGTGAAAACCAAGTGCATGTCCATATAACTGTACTTTGTATTTGTGGCAATGATACTCTAATTGGTGATAAATATATCAGGAAAAGTCTGAAACATAGCCATGCAAAATAGTTGGTGATTGATAGCAGTATTAGCTAGTTTGTATTTCTCGTCGGGTATGTTTGAATGCTTGTAAATTTAAATGTAATGTGAAAATAAGGAGAGCTGGTATGATTGCCAATGAGACAACTATCTGCTGGAGTTCAATTGATATGAAGGAAAGCAATTATAGGTTACGGTACAGCCCTCAACAATGAGCAAAATTCATACCATATAGTCAGCGATAAAAGGCCCTGAAATGACTGAATGTGAAACAATTCGAATGAAAAAACCAATGGCCTGATTTATGACAAAAGAATAGACAAAAAACAAATATGACCAACAGCAACAAACAACAACCACTGAATTACAGGCTCCAGACTTTAGACAGACACGTAAAGAATGTGGCAGGTTAATCATGTTTGTGAGCGTGCTAGCCTCCCCTTAACCTGGGACAGTGGTGTAACAACACAGTATAAGAATAACTGTAAAAATCTATTTGTAACCTTACAGCCTTCAACAAGGAGCATAATCCATACATTGCTAAGAAATTGTGACTAAAAAAGACAAAACTAAGTTTTACAAATATGAGATTTGACTTAAATTAAAGTATATTGGAATAAGTGTTATTGATAGAATTCCCTTTAAGTTACAAGTAAACTGCTTATCTTAATTTAATATTTTAAACTTTACATTGTTACGACTAATGATTTTTTTTCTTGTCAGAAAAAAATTACAAACAACAGAGCAAGATCTGCAGACCAAAACAAACGAGGACGACACTAAACAGAAAACAATAGTTCAGGTAAGTTAATGTGTTATAATCATGGTCACCAGTTTCATTGATATTGTACCCCAAGGGTGACTGGGGAATAGAAGTATGGTCACTTTTGGTCTTCTTCTGACCGCAGTAAAACCCTTGTCAAAGTTTGGCTATCGTTTGGTTGTGGGAATGAATAAATATGCAGCCAAGTTGGGTCAGAATGAGGACATTAATCAGATGGAGTGCCACGCTTTTTGGATGCTAAGAAACCTTGCAACAACTCTTCGGGTGACCTGTTTCAAAGATACTTTCTGTCCCTATCCTGTATACCCTCATTTCAATGGCAGTTTATATTACCTGCCATTCATCCCAGTTGACCCCCAATACTTTAAGAATGACCTTGACATACAGCTTTAAACAAGTCTCATTCTAAAATATAGCTTGTCTAATTTTATAGGCGTGCAGATTTTCACCTAATTTTAGTTTATGAAGTTGCATGATGACAAATAATCAAGTATACATTTTCGAATGGCTGACTTACTCTTGGTGTTTTATTTTGTACATGCATAATGATGGGTTTCTGGTTTCTTTACATTTTTCATTTCAGTTAATCTAATTTTTACAGAAGTTTAACCCTTAGACATTAATTCTTTTTTAAAGTTTGCTACTTATTTTTTGTTTGTATATTGGCCATTGGTTTTGTACTTATTTTTGGAAATGTATTTATGATTGATTGATTGTTGGTTGCTTAACGTCCTAAAAAAATAAAATATATTTATGAGTTAATGTTTTGTTCTGGTTAAGGCAATGATGGTTTTTGCTGTCATCCTGTTTGATAATTTGTATTTTTGCATGTCATGACATAGTATGATTTTATGATATAGTTGAAAAAGATTGGAAGAAAGTACAAGGAACAGACAGAAATTATAAGTAAAGAAATGGAGGATTTAAGACAGAAACTGGCATCCCAGGAGGAACAACAACCAAGTGCAGCAGCTATAGAACAGGCTACCAGCTCTATCAGAGAACAACTGGCTAATACAGAGAAAGAGAGAGATGAACTCAAAGTGAAAGTAGAACAGAGTGAAAATGAAAGTAAACAGATCAGAGAACAGGAAATGAAAATTAGGGAGAAAGTACAAGAGGTTTGTTACTTGTTTTAAGAAGTCAGAGGACAGATTAATTAAGGTCGAGTTACAATTAAAAAGGTGTTCAACAGTTTTGCATATTTACCTTTGACCCGAAAAAAATAAAAAGAATTCATATTTTTCTGTTGCTGTCGGTAATCCTTCAGTTATTTTGCACTATTTACACACAATTTTTCAGGCAACAAAATTTTTATCATTAAGGAAGAAAACAAAATTGCATCTAATCATGTTAAAAAATTCAACACTTTAATGAATTATTTGATTTCAGTTTTCAGTTAAAGTCTTAACATATTTTAGTTGTATTCAAAACCTTTCCAAAAGTATGTGGCATTGTCAAGTTACTGAACCCTGGCATTAAGACGAGTGACAGTAATCAAATTTTGACTTTTAGACTATTTGTGTACCTGAATATGAAATTTGTAATAATTGTATTTTTGATTGTAAGACTTCTATTTTAATTGTCATAATTTCTACAAAGGAACTTAATCAGTTAAAGACTGATCATGCTAAAGTGAAAGAAGAAAAAGATGATCATGAGAGAAAGGTAACCCAGTCAAAACAAGTACTTTTAACAGCAAGGAAAAAGATTGGTTCACAGAATGAAGAAATTCAAAATCAAAATGCTGAACTGGAAAAATTACGACAGAGAATAAAATCTGAGGAAGAAAGCTCAAATGGTAATTACAAAATTCTGTTTTACAGTGTATAAGATTCTTTTAATGTGTTTCTTAAGTGAGATGCAAATTATTTATCTTTGGATCCAAAATCCTTGGTTATTTTAGAAATAATTCATGTGGGCTTGAATTTATTGTGATTTTACCACGGGTTGGCCCTTTATGCTAAATATTTTACCTCGAGCGATAGTGAGGGGTAAAATATCAGCATAAAGGGCCAACCTGTGGTAAAATCAATATAATTTCAAACCCCCATAAATTATTTCTATCCTAATAGGGCATAGACAGCAATTATTTTGGATTGAAGCGCTCTAGGTGAAGAGAAATGTTTGCTGTTCTCGTAATTGAACACACTATTAATATTAACGTAAAAGGCAAAGAAAACTGAATTCGTGACATCCTTAAACTATATACAATAACATTAATTATAACAATAATAAAAAGGTTTGGATGAGGTTAATTGATTATCTTACTTTTATTTTAAAAAATGGGCTTCCAACAAATTCTTATCATCGTTTGTTTATGTTTTCATGTTTTGGCGACTTTCAGTTTCACATTTGTGCATTTTCCCGTAGAAAGTGTTTATTATTATGTCATCCTTCAATGATGGTGGCCAAGTGGTCTAAGTAGTTCTACTACTGTAATCACTAGCCAGTCAACACTGAGGTTGTGAGTTCGAACCCCGCTCGTGCGGGTGCACTCGACTCCAATCTTAATTGACTAGATTTGTCAGTTTTCCTATCGAAGGTCTGTGGTTTTCTCCAGGCACTCCGGCTTCCTCCACCAAAAAAAAAAACTGGCTGCCAGGAAATAGCTTAAAAATGGCGCTTAAAAGTGGCGTTAAAACACCAACAATCAATCAATCAATGATGTCATTTACACCGTCTGACCTTGAGTAACTCGTTCATAAAAGCAAATGACATGGGAGTAAGATTAGAACAGCCCAAACAATCCATGAAGTTGACGATCAGCTGACATATCAATATATTCATATTTTACCATGGGTGTGTACTCAAAGCGTTTGAAGAACGTCATATTAGAATTCAAAGCATTTCATGAAGTTGTTTTTATTTTATTTGCAGTGACAGAAGGTAGATTGAAGAGTCATTATGAATCCAGAATTACCTCCCTTGAAAAAGAATTATCTGAACTAAAAGAAGTTGCAGTAGCAGCAAGTCAGGTGCCTGAACTGAAAACTAACATAGATAGACTTGAAAAAGAGAAGGCTGATTTACAGAATAATATAAGTGAACAAAAGTCTAAAATTGTAGAGCTTCAAACAAAGGTAAGGTTTTAATGAATATTTTTAAAGTGCTTTAGTCCGTGGTTGCCAGTTAGTAATTTCCCTAGTTAATCGAAACCACAAATTAAAAAAAAATTGTGTATTGATTCGTTCTATAAAACACATAGTTTCAGGTGCAGATCAAGAAATGTTTAAAATGGAGGTTCTAGGGGTTTTAACTTGGATAAAGTGGAGGTTTCAGCCTAATTCTCATGATTTTTTGCTTGATTTAAAAAAAATCTTAAAAAGGAGGATGTGGCTTCCTATCTTCAGAGCATCATCTGTGTTATACAAAGAAGATTATTCTGTAAATCAACTAATGTCTGTTAGCAATTATTTTCAACATGTTCTTGAATAGAAAATAATGCCTTGTGTCAGTACATCAAGAAAATTGGATAATCCAAGAAAAATACATGCCTCGAAGTCAGCTAGAAACGTGAACTAAAGTATCCACCAAAATAAGTTGGTTAACATTAGTTGTATACACTATTATACCTGAATTAATGAATAGAAAAAGATTTTGTTAGTAGTTGGATGCTTCTAAAAATCACATACTTCATTGCAGATTCAACAGTTACAGAAACCACCTAAAGCAGTGGCACCCAAGACACAAGTGGCTAGACCATCACCAACTGTGGCAGTTGAGGGCACTAGGTAGGAGAAATACATTTCATTTGTTAATATTAGAACAAAAATGCTTTTTCCTTATGAAGCTTCTATTGTAAGAACCTGTTGACTATTCACTTTGTTGTGACCATTTGTGATATTAAGATCACCATTGCTGCAACAATCTTGGTATAAAGCTATCAAAAATATTGAATCATAATGAAGAAATTTTATATCTGAGAAATTCAGACAGCTTGTTTATTGTACTTTTGCAGCCAGTCATCAGAAGCTCCACCTCCAAAGACAGCCCCAATCAGACCAATAGCTTCTCCTGTTGCCAGGGCCCATCCTACACCTAGTCAGACTCAGGCCAATATGAAGGCTACAGCTAGTATCAGACCTATGCCTTCTCCATTATCTGTTTCTATTACTACACCAACTGCAACTGTGATGCCAACAACTGTATCCCATCAAGAACCACAGGAGGATGGGGTACCAGCAGCACAAATATCTCCGGTGACAACAACAACTAGGCCTACACAACAAGTCCAGAGAGTTATACCTCAACAAGAGTTGTCAGGTGAAGTTTTGAAAAAAAATCCATTGTTTTATGAAGTATTTTGTACTATTTTCAGGTTCAGTTTTTTGCAGAAAATTAATTGATCATTGTTCATGTTAAAATCATTGACTATGAGAACAGAAATCTTTCTACCTGCAATATGAAAGGTCACTGTAGCAATTAAATTAAAGTTTTATAATGATGTTAAGCTTCTTAATAATTTTTTATCCCTTCATCATGTTTCTGTTCATTAGGTATCACTTGATACCAAGCATTTTCATTTTTTTTTATCAAATACTCTTTATTTAATATAGGCTGTTAATCATTAGTACCTTTATGGAAAAAAAAAAACGAAAATTTAGGAGTGGGGATCCCTTATTACCTGAGGTATGTTTTATTTTTCAATTTTGCTCTTTTCCTCATATAGACCAAAGTTTACCAGAATCTGAATCATCGTCATCTCAACCAGAGACTGTTGTTGTAGAACCTCAGCAGTCTTCATCAGTACAGCAGACAACAGTTGTCACACCCATGACTCAGACTGCTGTGGCAACTACACTGGTACAGCCTACAGTACAGCCATCCACATCAGCTGGAACCAGTAGAGAAGGAGCAACTAAAAGAACAAGAGAGGATAGGTTACTAAAACTATGATGTCAAAATTTTGAAAAATATTGTTTCTACGGATTTAAGATTTTAGTTTTAACTTTGTTTTGAGGTGAACTAGCTGAATATCCTTGCCATTCAATAGTTTGTGTGTGTATGTGTTCATAGGCAATTCTTAGATTGTGATAAATTAACACCATATATTTTTATGTGTAGTTGTTATTTGAAGAGACATAAGATAAAGGTCATATATCCTATACAGCAGAATGCATTGAGTGTGTAGGTAAAGGTATAATCTTTGGTTAGCTTGCTTGTTAGCTGAACCGTGAAGTTATTATTAGGTTATGTATACTACCCTCCTATCGGAGTAGTCTAGTCCTACAGACAGATAGGTTGGTTATCTGTCGGACTAGTCTAACTTTAAAAGGAGGGTAGTTTACCTAACCTAATAAGGACTTCACGGTTCAGATAACAAGCAAGCTAACCAAATATATTACCTTTACCTACACACTCAATGCATTCTGCTGTAATTTATTCTAAATAATACTGTTGCTTTTAAAATCAGTTTGGGGTAAAAAGTTGCCTTTAATCATGTGCATCCCACCCAAATTGGGTCAAACTACAAATACATTTAATGCATCAATTTTGATTAAAATTTGATATCTGAGTTATTTCTGTGATAAATTTTAACTAGCAATTATGTACCGTAGATACTCGCCTAATAGTCGATCCTACTATAAGTCGGGGGCCCTTTTCAGCTCCAAATTCTAAGGATTTAGTCTTGACCCTCGTATAAGTCGGACAAAATTTGGGCATTTTTTTTTCAGCTGACAGTAACTGAACGCCGGTAAAACCAATGCAAATCCAGGAATAATCTTCATTTCTGCATTAATGTTTGTTTGGTTTGAATTTAGTTGATGCTCATCATGATAATTTATATTGCTGTTAATAATAAAGATGTATTCATTTCTCTTGTTTTGTTCACTGTTGAAATGTTAGATTAGCCATGTGTTGTTTACATAATGCATCAATGATTTTGTAGGGTATGACTAATAACCTATTGTTTGAGAAAAGCGAATATAAACCAATATGAACCTGAAAAATTTAAAGTCAATCAACACTTGATGAAAATATTTTTCACAGCATACATAACTTGGTGTTAAATGAGCATGTACACTTCATAATTCTTATTATATTGTGATGATTAAAGGATTAAAAAAATTAAGTGAAGCTAATCAATATATTAAAATAACTAACTCCAACTCATTAGTGTCATCTGTTTACCTATCACTGATAGTTTTCACACCTTTAGTAAATACAACTCTTTGTCTCTTAATTGGGGTTATCAATGGATTATATTGGCTTGTCAATCAATTTTGTAATTTTTGTTTACCTGAGACACTTTAATGAATAATATTTTGATTTTGGGAATGAATCTTAAAATTATTTTTTGATTATTATATGATTTATAAGCATTGAATTGATATCATGATATCACAATAATGACACAATAACTCCGCTGAAAACATCCTTTCACATATTTGGTACATTGTTATCTCCTTTTCATTTTTGGTTCTTGGCTCTTCTTTTGGGTTTATAGGAAAACCATGTGACCATGAAAATCAATACACAAACCGGAAACAGTAGAATTTCAACACGAATTTGCAGAAAATGTTTACCAAAGAACAAATAAAACACAAAGACAGTATTGTAGTCATTTATTTTCAACAAAAACTTTTTATTTATTGATTTATGTAGGTTTGGCAATCAAAAACGTAGTTTTTACCAGGAAATTCACTCCTGACCACTTTTCTCAAGCTTGGATTTTTCCTCTGGTCGCTAGATCTCGTCTATTAGTCGGTCCCTCTCTCTGGATTATGAATTTTACTCCCAATTTTCCGACTAATAAGCGAGTAGGAACGGTAGTAGGCTTTTTAATTGAATCACAAGGTTAATGTCAATCTCATTAAATGCAGTCATTGTGACCTAAATTTCACTTCTTGCACTTAAATTAAATTTTACCTCCATAACAGTTTTAATAACTTGGATTTCCTGTAATAATGAATAGGAGAGACTTTTGTACATTCAAGAAACGTTTTTTTTTTTGTTGAACTTTTGTGAAATACTGATGTCTTTATTCGTAACTCAAAATCTCTATTATGTTATCCCCTTTTATCATAGTGTTATGTTTTTAAAATGGATTTTTTACAATCATTTTTAGTGTTGAAGAAGAAACTGAGGCTAAAAGATCAAAGATGATACAACATCAGGTAGGTATAACTAGATCAACCTTGATATTAACATGTTACTGTATAGTTTTAACAGTTTACAAAACATGGAAATGTGATAGTGTGAGTGGGCCATGGCCTATGGACACATATTTGTGTTGAGTGAGATTTGATTTGAAAATATATGTTTATGAATAAAAGAATATGAGGGGTATGAGTCAATGAGATAGCAACCAAATGACACAAAAACTTCGTTCAATATTGAGTGAAATACCTATTATTTATGTTCATACAATTTCATGGCTGTCAATTTCCATGCTGGAGGAAATTTGATTTATCAGGGATAAGCCACCAACATGCAGTGAAAACTGACAAACTATCACATCTCCATAGAGCGAAGTTCTCCTTTCCAATTTTGTATACAGATGGGGAATGATTAGAATCTCAGCCAGAATTATATATATTTGTTTGTTATTAAGGAAGCTCAGGTGATACCCAGTATAGTGGTCACAGAATCATCAGACAGATTACAGGAACAATTACCTGATTACCTGAGCGCAGAGGAAGAAACACAAACGGAGGAGCAGACTCTAACAAGTCAAGCAGACGACCAAACCCAGACGTCAGAACCTGCAACTCTGGTAATTATTTAAATACGTTAAATTTAATGAGCACAGCATTGGCATACCACTGGTGGAATTTCGGAATTTGTTTTATAAGGCAGTTTTTGTTTATGTTTTGGTTAAAAAAAAACTCTTTTTTATGATTATGGCAGTTGATGAGTGAAGTTAACATTTTTTAAACTTTAACATTATTTTATAATGATAAAATTTCTTTTAGAACTTGTGGGGAAGTGAACTGGAAATTTTGGTTTTCTGGCCTTATTGATTCACAGATAAATTTTGAACTCTATTTTTAAACAATTCCAACATCTAAATACTGAGTTAGTAATTTTATTATGAATTACACTAACAGTTTAATGCTTGACTTTGTTTTGTATTAATCTTATGATGAAATAGTATATTAAACCTTTATTTAAAAAAATAAACTTATCTTAACAGACCTTCACAGAAGAGGATATAGCAGGTTCACAACAGCAGTCAGATGTAAGTACAAATTACACAATATCCTCAGTCAGATGTAAGTACAAATTACCCAAATATCCTCAGTCAGATGTAAGTACAAATTACCTAAATATCCTCAGTCAGATGTAAGTACAAATTACCCAAATATCCTCTGTCAGATGTAAGGACAAATTACCCAAATATCCTCAGTCAGATGTAAGTACAAATTACCCAAATATCCTCAGTCAGATGTAAGTACAAATTACCCAAATATCCTCAGTCAGATGTAAGTACAAATTACCCAAATATCCTCAGTCAGATGTAAGTACAAATTACCCATATATCCTCTGTCAGATGTAAGTACACATTACCCAAATATCCTCAGTCAGATGTAAGTACAAATTACCCAAATATCCTCAGTTCTTATTCATGTACATAGATGTATGCAAATGTTTCTGTCACAATGTTTTAATGCTCATTTTTGAAACTACCAGTAACAATTATGGTGATATGTGTTCGACTCTTAATTGACAAGGATTACTGAAGATCATGGTTGTCTCTGGGCACTCTGGCATCCATCCTTGGAATTCCATCAGTTGACTAGCAATCAACACTAAATTCACAAAGCAAAACAACTAAATGACAATGACATAAATGATTTAAGCAGGCACATAAACATGTGGGGTATCAACATGCAATCATTGTATCAGATAATGAAATATATGTTTAATTTGTCAATGTACTATCTTGATACAATTAGATGTGTATATTCAAATAAGAATACATGTAACTGTGATGCAGATTAAGATCATTCAACTGTCTAAGGAATACTTGTTACTGTGAAACAGATGTAAGATCATTTATCTATCTTAGTATATAGTCAAAAAAGAATACATGTTTCTGTGAAACAGATGTAAAATCATTTATCTATCTTAGTATATACTCAAATAAGAATACTTGTTACTGTGAAACAGATTTAAAATCATTTATCTATCTTAGTATATAGTCAAAAAAGAATACATGTTACTGTGAAAAAGATGTAAGATCATGTATCTATCTTAGTGTTCACTATCTGAATAAGCAGTGTAATTTTAATCTTAGTAATAAAAATATATCCTGTTTTCCTCAGACCGTAGAAACAGCCATTGTTGAAGAGGAAGAGGCTGATGATGAAGATGGTATTATTATTCTAGATGAAGATAATGAGGAAAGTGTAAGTATCATACACCTAGTAGATAATAATGAATCATTTTCTTTAATTTTTCTCTTTTGACAACAGTCCCTGTTTAGAATTATTGTGAAAAGTGATATTGTTTACATTATGATGTTGCTGATTATGATTCCATTGCTTTGCTGCCAATTTGGTGAATTTTCTTTTAAGAATACTGTCCCTTATAAATTTTTAAACGTCTGATATGCTTGAATAGTAGGTTTCATATTTCCATTTATGAAAATTTGCAAACAGAAGGAAAAGTAGGGGAAAAACAGATATTCGTTGTAAAAATGAAGTTTATTTATAAACCTGCTAACAAAGATATGAGGGGTATATAGGAAAAACCTGTCCATCCATCTGTCCATGTGTCAACTTCTCATAACAGGCTGGATAAATAATTTATGAAACTTTACACAGTTGTAGAAAGGAATATACTGTAAATTAAAAAAAAAAATTAAAATTGCATTTTGATGAAAATGCCAGAAAATGTGTGATTAATTATTGCCATTTCAGGAAATACTACATACAAAAATGTTATCAAGATTTACAAATGCAAGATTTTACTTTTGTGAAACCTACATGTATCCTGTCACAATTTTGGCCATAACAAAAACAGTACAATTTCTGAATTTGCAGTAAGCTTGGTCCTACATGTAAAAGAGCAGATAATCCTCAATAGTGCAATATGTGGTAATAGTCCCACTTAAATGCAACTCAAATTTTGAGTTTTTTCATCTACGATTATCTATGATCCAGACAAAAGTTTCCTTTCTGTGTTTATTTTGTAGATGTTTCCTTATTTATTATATAGTTCCACCAATTTAATTTTTGAATCCATATTGAATCAGAGAAAAATGGGTTTGAACTGACCCCCAAGCGTAACATGATTCTGTACTGAGGAGTACCCAAATTGCATCCATGCTTAAATTCGCATCCGTAAAAATCAAATAACTTATGTTCTGTTTTATTTCTCCAAATATTTGGAACAATTTCACAATAGTCCATGCTTATGTTTCATTTCTTAAGAAATGGATGCCTTTAACATATTTTAATTGCTCATTTTTAAAAGTTTACTTTTTGTGGATGTCGCATGGCGATGTTTCCGTAGATTTTTCTTTTTTCCAGTGAATACTTCATCTGTTGATATTTACTGTGAAAGTTTTGTATATTTTAAATTTATTTGGCTATGTCGAAAGACATGCATAATGTCAAATAATAAAAATGCAAATTGTTAAGTCACTAAGAAAACTTGTATGATTTCCACTTCTAGTTTTGCTAAATGGGTGCAATTTTGGTACTCGTGCAATTTGGGTACTGTGACGTTAGGGGAATATTCATCTAACTTTACACAGGTGTGTAATACTATTCGAGAATGTGCATAAAGGAGTATCATCCCTGTCGTACACATTAAAGGGGGAATCTTTAATATTCTATTAGTATTGTGTAGGATAGGGTAACATTGTGCTAGTATAATATTGATTTGAAATTACACATTTTGATAGTCAAAAGCTATTTGAAAAAAAAATTAAATGTAGGGTGAAGAAGAATATGAAGATGAAAATGAGGGTGATGATGAGGAGGAGGTAGAGGAAGAAGAAGTTGATATTTATGAAGATATGGATGAATACCATGATGCTCAAGAAGGAGATGAACCAATACAGGAAGATGAATATCAAGGGGTAAAATTTAGATATATATATATTATATAAAATGGTAAACAAAGATGGATACAAAAAGCATCTTAGAGTGGGGAAGAATCTAGATGTAATTGAAAAAATGATTATTATAAAAATAAGGAGATGAGGTATGATTGCCAATGAGACCACTATCCACCAAAGTTCAAATAAAGTGGATGTTAAGAATTATAGGCAACCGTATGGCCTTCAACATTGAGAAAAACCCATACCGTATAGTCGGCTATAAAAGGCCCCGACATGAAAAATATGAAACAATTCAATTGAGAAAACTAACGGCCTAATTTATAACAAAACAAATATGACAGACATGAACCAACGACAACCACTGAACTACAGGCTCCTGACTTGGAACAGGCACACAAAAAATGTGGCGGGGTTAAACATAATTGTAATATCATAATGCTGAGGGGAATATTGAGATTCAAGAATAAAGCATTGGATATTTTGTTATTACTGTGAAGCCTAGGGGTATGAATTAATACCTAGTACAGTTACCAACTGTTCTTGAATAAAATAAATTTAAAAAGTCTTTATTAAAATATCTTAATCACAAAAAAACCCAGAGCCAAATGAACAGTTGTACTGAACTATTGACTTGTGAAAAATTGCTTAGTAAGCACTTTCACCCTTACAGTTTTTGATTGATTTTGATAAAGTTTGTAGGATCATTTGATATCAACATCATCTCAATCGAGTTTAAAACCAGGACCAACTGAAAACCTTTTAATGGAGTTATGCCTCGGAAATATAATTTACCTGAAAAATTGTCCTGTAAGGGCTTTCACTCTTACAGTACCTTAATGAAATTTATATGAAAGGTTTATATCAGCAATTTTAACTTATCTAGTTTTGACTATAACAGGATGGTGATATGGAGGAAGAGGAAGGTTATTCTGTAGACCAGGAAGACATGCAGGATGATCAGAGAGGAGAAGAGGTAGATGACGATGATGATGATGATGCTGTCGTTGTTATAGGTTAGTACTAAAATTGTCATATTTACTTAATATATATAACCATTTCTCTCTCATTGTTATAGGGATTGTTTTAGAAGAGACTTGTGTATCCTTGGTTTGGAAGTTTCAGTGGTATTGCAGATAAATTTATATCATATTTGATATCTCAATTTGTTAGATCTGGGTTTTTTTCTTCTTATGGCAACTTATAATGTAGGTTTTGACCTTAGTAGTCACCATACCCTATTTTTTTATTCTTAAGGAACAAGTTTGAATTATTCTGAGATAGGATTTTTTTCCCTGTTACTACATATGTAAAATTAAAATTTTGGATCAAGTCTGTTTCTTAGAAACAACACATGATAGGTTAGTATGTAGATTCATCATAATGACCATGTCTTACTGATGTCATTTGACCCCGATCTCACTCTTCAATTATTGTAGAATTGTCATTCAGATATTGCTGTGTGAGACATTTTAAATAGTGTGCAATTTATTTGTATACTTAGGAAATGATAGTAGAATGATGATTTTAAACTTATTCAGATATTTAAAAATTGATAATGTAGCCATTACAATATCAAAAATTATTTTATAGAGAGTGATGAAGAGGATTCTAGAATGGAGGCTCAAGAAGGGGAAAACCAACCAACAACACAGGCTGTGACAGTTTCTGTCCAGCCAGTGATGCTTCAACAACAAGCTCAACCAATAGAAAGGCAGACATCTGTTACTAGGGCACAGTTAACTCCCTTTATCATTGGGGTAAGATGACACACCTATGTTTGTCTAGATATCCTTAAGGCCTATATTGCTACATATGTAGTGTCATGTTTGAAAGAACAACAAGTTGATAACACAAAACCAAATAAGATTGATAAGAACTAGCACTAGAATCTCATTAAGAGTACATATATTGGTTTGTTGTCTTGACTTTTCCTTTATATAGGGAACCTATACTTTTGTGTTATTGTTCAGAATAGGATTATGATGAGTTTCAGGTCAGAGTTAAGTTAAGGAATAAGGTAAGGCTAGGGTTATGGCTGTGGTAGATGCTGTTGAAGGAATATTGTCTTATTAGTTAGCTTAACTTAAAGAAGGCTTAAAATTTCAACTAAGAGGTAGGCAATGAAAAAGCTTAGAGAAAGGATAAATGTATTAGATATATAAATATCATCAGAAATGATAAAGAATAGCTTTTTGATTTCATCTGGAAATAGTCTGGAAGTTATTTATAGCATGTAGTTTGTTATATTCTTGACTTAATCTACAACAGTCTATTAACAGTTCAAATTGTTATAAGTTCCACTTTGTGCGTGTTAGTAATGAAAATTCAGATGGGATAACTATATGTTTAGAAACTTTTGATTTTCTATATAGAGCCAAGGATATGAAGATGGAGAGGATGGAATAGTACCCAGTACACCTACCTTATATATTCCCATGAGAGGGGACGGGTTTGCCGAAGCTATCAGGTATACACTAGATAGTTATTATAATTCATTGGCAAAAAATTGATATGTTGAAAATGTTTAACATTAGAAAAGAACATAAGAACCAATTTTGGAATTTTCAGTCAGGATTTTACTTCTGCAAAATTATCTCCCCATTATGCCACAAAATTTTTATAATCGTAAAAATGGAAGCCATTGTAGTGATGACGCGCTGTGAATGTAGCTCTTGAAAACCGATCAATTTATCCACAAAGCATCATTACGATCCTTATATGCCAGTTGTATCTTAAAAGACAAATGTATCTACTTTCTATTGAGCATCATTTAACGTACTTTTATCCTTTTGGTAAACTTAAAACTATTGTCTGAATGGTTGTCAGGGGAAATTATTGAAAGTTCAAAATTATTTAAAAAAATTCTAATTTCGTGGAAGGGCAGACTAAAAATTTTCAGAGGTTGAGGACTTATTACCCTAGATAACAAGCACAAAAAATCAAGTTTTTTAGAAGTTATACATTTTTAAGATCCACTTGTTCAGTCTGTCGTTTATGCACAAAAAAGATCCACATGTATTTGCACCTACCCCAATCGACTGTTTTGTGAAAATGTGTCTATAATTTAAAAGTTTACACATATCTCAAAGCTCCATACTATAATTTAAGTAAAAACACATATATAAGATGCATAAAATTCTAAATTATGCAGATTCGTTTAACTTTTAAAGCCCATAGAATAGATGTAAACAATTCAAATTTACCAACTTGGCCTTTTTTACCTTCTCTAACAAAGAGTTCCATTTCTTTTTTTTAATTTCAACTGGGTTTCCGCTTGTATTTGTATGCACTATTTGCTGAAATGGCAGTAACTGATCCTGAATTTTATGTCTATATATTATGCCAAAATTTCTGAATTATAGTACTTAGAAATAATGAATTATACAATTCATTGATTTGTGACACCAGTAAAATCTAAATTGTTTTACAGTTCACCAATGGTACAACAAAGATTTACATTTGGATTATCATCATCAGAGAGTCAGTCAGACTTGGCTCAATTAGAATCACAAAGAGGTTTGTTTTTAAAAGATGTAATGAAAACAAAAAATGTATAAGAAAAAAATCATATTTGATATACATGACAATGTTTTTAATGTAAAAGAAATACAAGGTATATATGTTTTCAGTAGTAGCTGTTCTGGTGAAATAGGATATCAGCTATGTTTTACTCTCCTCAAAAATGAATGTCTGTTAAAATTAATTTATGCATAGTGAGATGCATAGCAAAATCTACCGGCTAGTATTATATTATGGACTACAACAGGCAATTATTAAGAAATTATATATAACAGTGGATGCTTTATTTGAGATTTTTACCAGGATTAGGCCTTATTTTCATGAATATTTTCCTTTTAGTGAAAAGGTTAAAAAAACAAAATATAAACACCCCCATGGTAAATTTTAAAATAACTTACAAGATGCCATGAGATATTTAAACATCCCAAGAAATCGGCCAAAGTGTGCTGTTAAGGACAATTCCACGAACAAATTTATTAATTTTTTAAAGGCACAAAATATATTGTGAATATATCCTCAACTTTTGTAATTCTATTGAGAATTTTTTCATGGAACATATCATAAAGCAAAAAGAGAATCACAAATATTATTGAAGTAGCATCATATCAACACCAGTATTAACCATTGTGATGTCAAGAAAGGTTTTGGCAGGGGTCAGTCAGAAACCATGCAAAAAAAAAACTGTTCCTTGAAGTATTACATAGAAAACTGTACTTGAATCCCACTTTATACTGTGTGTTTACTCAGGTGTTGATTTCTTCGATGGCGATATACACAAGGAATAACAGCAAACTGTTGTAAAGTATCAACCTAATTATGTCAATAAAACCTGGCAGTGTAACCTTCATATATTTTTTTTCACAATAACTGTCCCGATTTTGGTTGTATCATCCCGATTTTCATGTCTCAACCCGAATATCGATATCGGGATCATAAAACAAGTAAAAATCATGATTTTCACAATATGTACCTGAAAAAATTGAGGTTACCGATTTTGAAGTTTTTCTGATCAATTTTTATAAATCTATATAATTTTACCTGGCGACATATTGATGGCAAGTGCACAACTCCAAGCTAATCAATGGTCACAACAGGTGTCATAATTTGTTGTTACAGGTAATCTGCTTATCTGATGGGTCATAATGATCTTCAAAAATTAATTAATTTGTAAATAGAATTGGTCAGTCGGCATTTCAATTTTAATCAATTTATCATACAGTCACAATTTGCAACGTTTACCGTAGTTTCATGACAAAACTCATTAGGAAACATCGTTTATCTTGAAATCCATTATATTTTTTTAATTCAGACATGTTTCTGTCCAGTTCTGATTTAAAATCGATGCCATATTGGATTCACTTCTACTGTGTATAACCCCCTGCCTGTAGGAGCACCTCTGAATACCAAGAAAAATAGCTCAAATTTCATTCATTTTCTCATTACTGATAGACTATCTCAATCTGTCTTCATCCATCCAACTTTAGGACATTTAGGTAGAGGTCTTTTGAGCCATGGTGCAAAGATAAGAAGGTCTTTGGAGGGAGGGGAGGGGGTCTTCATTTTGTTAGGCCATTTTTCTATATTCTTAAGTTATTTTGCCTATTTATAAGTACAAGAATCATGCAAATAAAAGAAATCAATGCTTATTAGCTCATCATCAGTATACAAAAGAAAAAGGAAGAGACATGAGACTATTTCAAGAGTAAAAAAACAGTGAACACAGGAACGCCGCAAAAATTGTAACCCTTAAAAATCTGGTTGCGCACCTAAACACCCATGGGAATTTTCAAAAGTTGGTAGGTCTGCAATATGTCAGTTTCTATTAAGACTTGTTAATAATAGATATAAAGCATGCAGTAATCAATCAACAATCAATCAGTCAAAAATGGTTGTGGTTAACTTGTGCAAGATAAGGAATGATAGATATGAAATTTTGAGACATGATCCTTTTACAAGGAATTTTTGTGAACAGAGAATTTGCAAATATAACACTTGTTTGGAGTAAGTGAGGGAATATGTTTTATTTTCAGCCTGTGGGATGGATGACACACGTATGGATTTATCACAGTTACAGGAGGGTAGTGGAAGAAGTGTACCTAGTACTCCACTTAGGACCACAGCTCCTGGTAGGTCTACACTGGATTCATATATATTCGGGGGTATTATTTTTGGTGGCATAGAAGAATTGAATTTGTTGATTGCCACTTTTGAAATTGAAAAAGAAAAATGGTATTAAAATGCATCAACTAATGGAGTGCTAGTTTCAGTATTAAAAAATGACATACTTTATGTCTGGAAGGTGTTAATGTATTGAAATAGCAATTTATTACAAAACACATTTACACTGGAAATCATTATGTCAAATGAGTTTGCAGATAAGTTCAAGCATTACATTACTCATTCCTACAGTTAACATGTTATCAATGGCAAACTTAAATAAGTTCCTCGTGAAGTACCATAAACATGAACTGTAAATCATGCATCAGTTTTCAAATATCAACAAGATGGTTGCTTTACATTTAACATTTAAATTTGTGGTCTGCTGTGATCCTTGAAAACCACAAAAATTGGTATACTATTAATAAAATGATTTCACAGTACTGGTATATCATCATGACAGGGTGATGGACAAGGGCGTTGTTCATATTGTACTCCTCTTTGGATCTCAACTCTTGTTTGACCTTGGTTTGTGTAGATATTTATCCAGTATTGCTATAACATAACTGATCATGGAGGGAAAACCATCTGTCTGCTTAGTGTCGTAGATTTTGGTAGATGTACAGTGGTTGTAGCATGTAGAAGGGGATACGGTAACTATTTCCCATATGCTCCCACTTATAACTACAGTTTATGTTAGTTCTGTAAGATAATTACATATAGGATGGGTGGAAAAGTAGATGTTAAACCAGAATTTTATACTGGGAAACAAATCAAGGTAGCTCTTATAAGGTTATATTTTCATTGTTTTCACTTAGGAACACAACTCCCGGTAATTTTTTAATGGATATAATACGTTAATATAAGTGAATAAAATCATGAAATTATGTTAATTACAAACAAAAAATTTCATTATTAAAAATTAGGAAAAGCTATACTTGCATAGAGAAAGGTACAATACGAATAATACTGTTACTAAAAATACCATAAACCCCCCACTACAAGTAAATTACCTATAAACTTCCCTAGTGTGAAGTGTGTGTTGATATGTGATTATAGTAAAATAAGCTTTAATTCTGAACTATCAAGATGAATGCAGTGATACTTATTTATTTCAGTATCAATCAGTGAGTCAGCCTTGGCAGCAGCTGCAGCAGCCAGTCAGGCAGCCACAGAATCAACTCAAGGAACAGAGGAGAGTAATTCTACACAAGATGTACCAGGGTTTGTATATGACAACTAAATAAGATAAAACAGAAAATTTGGCATTTCCCTATCTTAATCATATCAAACAAAACAGTTTCTAAAATTAAGTAAAGTATTTTTCTGAAGATATCAGCAGTATCTTGATTTATGTACCACTTCTATTATTGCATAAAATACAAGGTGAAAGTAACTAGACATATATTATGTCATTGGTTGATATCAGAGGATATTATATTTGTTATCAGGGAGGTGGGTACATGTGATCTGTTTCTTAAATTGGCTTTTATATACTTAATGATTAAATTAGTTTTAGTAAATTACAACTTATATGATTAAATTAGTTTTAGTAAATTACAACTTATATGATTAAATTAGTTTTAGTAAATTACAACTTATATGATTAAATTAGTTTTAGTAAATTACAACTTATCCGATAGTACTCCATTAACCAATAGTAATTTTTAATTAAATTGTACAGTTTTAACTAAGCCAACAAATTTAGTACTCCGATCTAGCTGAGCAGTAGCTGGACTATTTTAACTATAGGTGTGATATCTGATTGTGTATTTTATAGAGTTGTAGAAGAGCAGACAGAACCAGACTCTACAGACACTGGTGACAATGCTCAAGGTAATGTGATAATAAAAGTCTGTATTGTACTTTACTTGGCATTGTGAAGTTATTCTTAAAACAACATATTTAGTTTGTTTTTTTTTAGTTTCCAGATTTATAGCATTACTATAACATCAAACATCTTTAACTCAGATAAATTCACAAGTGTGTTCAATTCAATCAAATATTTAGTTTGAAAGTGTAAGTTGACTGAGTTGTCAGGACAACTGTTCTGTATTTACCTGGTAATGTTTGTGTTCCTGTGGAATTTACAAAGTTGTATGGACGTACTACAAAGGTAATAGATCAAAAAGTTGATAAGAAATCACTGAATATGGTCTGTTTTTAGAATCTAATTATATGGTTACCCACTCCTTTACTATAAAATTTTGTTATACTTGCATATAGCATGTAACATGAGATACAGACAACAGTCACTAGATATCAATATTTATAGAATAACTTATCCAAGAATTCAATTATAGAAAAATATTCAAGAAGTGACCTAACAGCACATTAATTCACAAATATGTGTAGTGCATGAGTTAATTATCCGTGTTGTTTGGTCATGAGTTGAATATTTTTTGATATTTTAATTCTTAGATTAGTTATTCTTTTTATTACATTGACCATGGACTTTTTAATGGAAATAAAGAAAAAAATGAAAGGAACTATATCTTTTTCTATGCATTCTCAATTATATTGATGCAAAGACTTGACAACCTCTTGACAGCACACATTGTTGTATGAGGTTAGAGGAGTGAAGTTATCAGATTTATTTCACATGTGTAATTATCGCTTTTTATACCCCACACAACGAGTTGCGGAGGGTATAATGTTTTTGACCCGTCCGTCCGTCAGTCTGTCAGTCTGTCAGTCCTGTTTCTTGTCATCGCAACTCCTCTCAAACCACACAACAGAATTTCACGAAACCTTTTTAGATAATAAGGACATACTATGTAGTTGTGCATATCGACAGGAAAATTATGATTCAATTCTTTTTCTAGGAGTTACGCCCCTTTGAACTTATTTACTTTAATGTACTACTGCAACAGTTTGTCATCGCAACTCCTCTCAAACCACACAACAGAATTTCATGAAACCTTTTCAGATAATAAGGACATACTACGTAGATGTGCATATCGACAGGAAATTACGATTCAATTTTTTTTCCAGGAGTTGCACCCCTTTGAACTTATTTGCCCAATATACAACTGCAACCTTTTGTCATCGCAACTCCTCTCAAACCACACAACAGAATTTCATGAAACCTTTTCAGATAATAAGGACATACTACGTAGATGTGCATATCAACAGGAAATTACGATTCAATTTTTTTTCCAGGAGTTGCACCCCTTTGAACTTATTTGCCCAATATACTACTGCAACATTTTGTCATCGCAACTCCTCTCAAACCACACAACAGAATTTCATGAAACCTTTTCAGATAATAAGGACATACTACGTAGATGTACATATCGACAGGAAATTACGATTCAATTTTTTTTAACAGGAGTTACGCCCCTTTGAACTTATTTGCCCAATCAGGCCTCTACAATAACTTTTTTTTCAACTTGTCCAGTAGGACAAGTACAACCCAAAACTTACTTGTCCGAATGAAATTGTAACTTGTCCAAAAAAAATCTTAATAATAACCTTTTTGGCATTTTAAGTTGATTCAAGAAACAAAATGAATTAAAACAATAGAACAGAATTTGATTTATATCTTTTGAAATACTTTTCAAAAATATGAGTCGAGAACAACTGAATCTAGTCATGTCACAGGGCTTAGGTTCTAGTTTTCATCAATGCCAAAGTCTCATCAAACTCTGCACATGAGGCACCGTCTGATAGGCCTGTCAATGTACACTCATTGGATTTGTATCCTGGTTGTTTAAGTTGAAAAAAGATTATTCCAATGCAATCAATAAAAAAAAGAAGATGATGTATGATTGCCAATGAGACAACTCTGTGCGAGAGACCAAATGACACAGAAATTAACAACTATAGGTCACCGTATTGCAAGTATTGTTTCTTTCTACATATGATCAAATATGATTTTGTGAATTCTATGGTAAATAATTTCTACATTTTTATTTAAAAAAATTACCGGTATGGTATTTATTATAAAGCAAAAGAATAAGGTAGGAAAACGAGGTACTGATTTGTCTTGGTCCCGAAATGTCTCCTGCGTTGTCAAACTGTCTATTAATCATGTCTATTAAATATGTCTCCTACGGTGCCAAACTGTCTATTAAAATTGTGAGCCGAATCGTTTCCGAGCTGGTGACGAACTATCTTGTAAAGTAGGCTGGTCCTCTCCCTTGCAACATTTACCTCAGAGCCAAACAGATAAAGGACAGAGAACCAGTCTATCTTGTAAAGTTACCTTTTCTACAAAGCGCATCGCTGATTCGGATCAGTAAAACTGGTTTCCGAGAATAGTATGCCTTTTACCTATTAAAAAGTACCTGACAAAGAACCAGTTTAAAATTATCGGTTTGCAAGTAAACATTTCAAATTAATACTTGTTTTTATCTTCTTTTCTTGTTTTTTGTTTATAATTACTTTGTTCATCAAAGTTGGATTAAATTTATTTTCTGCAGAATAATTTTACTTGTCCCGTCGGACAAGCTTGATATAGCTTTTACTTGTCCGACCTTTTTTTCCTCTGGTACCGGACAATCGGACAAGCGTTAATGTCGAGGCCTGCCAATATACTACTGCAACCTTTTGTCATCGCAACTCCTCTCAAACCACACAACAGAATTTCATGAAACCTTTTTAGATAATAAGGACATACTATGTAGTTGTGCATATCGACAGGAAATTACGATTCAATTCTTTTTCTAGGAGTTACGCCCCTTTGAACTTATTTACTTTAATGTACTACTGCAACAGTTTGTCATCGCAACTCCTCTCAAACCACACAACAGAATTTTATGAAACCTTTTCAGATAATAAGGACATACTACGTAGATGTGCATATCGACAGGAAATTACGATTCAATTTTTTTTCCAGGAGTTACGCCCCTTTGAACTTATTTGCCCAATATACTACTGCAACCTTTTTTCATTGCAACTCCTGTCAAACCACACAACAGAATTTCATGAAACTGTGTAGATAATAAGGACATACTATGTAGATGTGCATATTGACAGGAAATTATGATTCAATTTTTTTTTCTGATACAATTTTTTTTTCTTACACTTATTTTATTTATCCAATGACAATGTGGGGACGTGGGGTATGTGAGCGCGCTCACTAAGGTTCTTTAATTATTTCAGTAGGAAATCCAGGTAATTCATTTCAACCAATGTAATAAAAGATTTATATTAAACTTTTAGGAGTAGATGATACAGATGGACAGCCGGGAACATCTGCTGACACTGGTGAACAAGATGGTGCATCAAAAGATGATTTCTCTGACAGATCAGATGGTACTTACTTTATTCCTGTTAACCTCTAATGAAAAAAAGATGTGTCAGTGAGTTGTCAATTCAATAATATAAAAAGACACCTAGAGGTCAAGATACAGTCTTCAACAACATACAGCTGTTTATACCAAGGGTCCAACAAATTTTTCCGAACCTGTTCATTTTTCACAACTTATGTATACTCACCAGAAGCATGTAATTAAGAAGTCTTGAAGGCCCTATTTGGCTAAACAAGGAAAGCATTTTAAGCCTTCCTTTTTGCATAACTTACCTGAGATAGTTTACATAACTGTCTGAATCTGCTAAGAGTGTGCTTCCATCTCTAAAATGTATCATGCATTTAACCCAAGTTTACTTGATAATCATTTGAAATTTGAAATTTTTAAAGCAATTACAAAAAAATAGCACTCATGTTCATCATTTCTGACAGTCAATCTAAAATGCACTGAAGGTTTGAATTTTACTTTATCTGGAAATTCCAAACATATGGCTGAAAGTACCTAATTTTAGGCTGGAAAAATAGTATGGAAATGTTGACTATAATTAATACAGCAAAATAATTATGAAATTACAGTATCTGTTGACCTTGATACAATACCTTTTTCATGACTTATTGAATAGGTGTTACATTTATTGTAGCTGTTGATTTCTTTGTTTAATAAGATATTGAGTGAATTAGTGTTCCATTGAGTATTTCAGAGATTTGTCAGGTCAGGTAATTGCCTCATATAATTTATTATGTAGCTACATTTCACTTGTGGTCATGACAACTAACAATTTGAGATTTCATTGTTAAATTCACTAATTTGTATGATAATTGGTAGGCAATAAAGCAATCAAATAGTTAGTGGGAAAAACACCTGTTACAAAAAAATGCTATAAAATGGCCATTTAAAATCCTTCCCTTTGACTAAAATATTACATTTGTTTCTCCTTAGGAAAACCAAAGATAGAACCAATTGTATGGGAAGCTGGTGCTGCCATCAGGACACAAACAGGTCATACTGGTCAGGCATTCCGTTCACGGCCACCTCGACGAGGGCAGCCTCCATATCAGAGTCATAATCAACAGAGAGGTAGAGGACAGTTTAGCCAGCGAGGCAGGAGTCCTGTTCCACGTAGTACACGAGGTGGAGCTAGAGGCAGCAGAGGAGGAATGTTCAGATCTCCAAACATGTACTGACCCTAGTTATATAGTGTAACTTAGCAATGTTTGTCAAATAAGTTGAGCATGGATGTTTAAGTTTTAAAATCACTAATACTGATTATGTCTGAAAACTTATTTCTTATTATGTCATTTTGAAACATCAATACATGATTAATGAAAAATATTACGACTGATATGATAATGTTTATGAAACATTCTGAAACTCCTGAATTTAATAATTTTTATCATGTGCAATATAAATATTGGTCTGATAACAAGTGCATATTAAATGAAGAAGAAATTCTAAATGGTACCACTTTTTTTTTTTTAAATTTCTTGTTTTGGTAAATCAAGATTTTTTGAAGTAAATCAGAGAGGTTGTTAAAATATAAGTGCTTAATGATTGTAGATTCTTACAGACATTTTACATATTTATGTTGAGCATCATCTTCTACAGTATAAGAAGAAATATGATAAATTGTGTCTGACTTGACTTATCCTGTGATCTCTAGAAAGTAAACAAGGATGTTTTGTTAAAGCAAATGGTGCCTCATAACACAAGTGCATGTTATTGCTTCAATATCTTGGAAGTTTTATTTTACAGAAGATATACACAATCTTCTAACTAAAATTTAGCCTTTAAATAAATGATAACTTTTCACAAAAAAATCACATTTCATGATAAGAGGGACACACAGTAACCATAAGCATTGACAATAAATTCTGTATACTGTTGCTCACAATTTTGTTTTGAAGGATTTTTTTCGATGGTTTTTGGCACTAGTAATGATTTCAGGCTTGTTCTTATTATGGAAGAAAAATTAAGAAAGTTGATATGTGACATAAAACGTGAATTCTATGTAATCATTTTATTGTTCATATGCTCCTTGTTGTTGCTTTTCTATGAATGATTGTGTATTTAACCATACAAGGAAGAATGGTTTGTTATAAATATGAATGATATGTGGTAATGAAAGACTTTTGCATTAAATGATTAAATGTAATTGTTTTTTGTTATTGTGTGGCCTGACAGTGTCCAGCTGTAGTGACACATGGGTGATGATGATGGATTGATGCTTAATATCCAGCGGAAAATTGAATGCATATTCCGGGAACATGTTAATGTTTTATGAATATTAAACCTGCTTTGTACTAGACTGACATGCTGAGCTAGATTTTAAATGTGCTAGTTCACAAGGAAACAGTCTGCAGAAAGACATGTAGCCTACCCAGACACATTAATCCGACTTCAAGGTGACCAGTCTTTGCTCTTTCTCCGTAATGCTGTGTGCTTAGTGGGGAAGCAGCAAAATCCAATTTTACAGTCTTTGGTTTGACCCAGTGAGGGTCGAAACCACGACCTACCACAGGACCATATAGACGATTGTGACATGATCATTGTTTTTATGCACCACCTACGATAGTAGTAGGGGCATTATGTTTTCTGGTCTGTGCGTCTGTTTGTTCGTCCGTCCGTCCGTTCCGCTTCAGGTTAAAGTTTTTGGTCAAGGTAGTTTTTGATGAAGTTGAAGTCCAATCAACTTGAAACTTAGTACATATGTTCCCTATGATATGATCTTTCTAATTTTAATGCCAAATTAAGAGTTTTGACCCAAATTTCACGGTCCACTGAACATAGAAAATGATAGTGCGAGTGGGGCATCAGAGTACTATGGACACATTCTTGTTTGTTATTTTGTTGCCTGACAGGGTCTAGCTGAAGTGATACAAAAGTATCACCTCTATCACCTTGTGTCATTGTCCAAGTCTAACTGAACAGTAGATTACCAGCAACCCCTTGAAACAGCTTGATAGAATTCCACATAATGTGTTCTCAAGGGGGTTTATTCTGCTAATTTTGCAATGAAGATAAAATTGCGAAAATATCCCACTGTGCAAAGGAGTAAGTTCGGTAAGGGTAATTTTTGGCCCCAATTATTAAGTTAAATGTTTCAAGATAATAAATGTTTTAAAGTGATAAAAAGACATGTGAGAAAGTTGAATAGAACTTTTTTTGTCAAAGTTTTAGTTTTAAAGTGTTGATTTTTACATCCCAAATAGGTCAAAAATAGAGATTTTGCGAAATTTGACCCAAAAAAAAAACCGTTTTCATTGAATTTTCATTGAAAATCAAAATGAGTGCTATTTGTGACATCATGAATAGAACGCAAGTACGTACATTTTCAACAAAAAGACATGTTTTCTATCTAGTCATTGTATTAGCTACGATTCATTGTGATATTGGTCAATAAATCCTAATTTTAAATTGTAGCTAGAAATAGGGGCTGTTTTAGGGTGTTATCGAACTTACTCCTTTAATCTTTATGGAAAATCAGAATCATTGACAAGAAAAATGTGAACATATTTGGTACTAGAAGTTACAGAATTTAAACAGACATGAAACTGTGCATCTGCTGTTACAATATTAAACTTGAATGATTTTCAGGGTTTCCCTTACCAAAACATGGACTTTACAGCAGAAAAGGGAAATTTATTATTATGACAAAAAATAAGCACCTGAACAAGTTCCTCATAATATTGAAGCATTTGACACACAACTGATTTATCATGCAGAAGTGATCAAAAGATGCCCCCAAAAAATGTTAATAAATGTACCATAGAAAATGCCCTGATGTAGGTCCCAGTGAGACATGTATGCAAATAGATACATCTAAATCTCAAAAAGTATTTGAACAAGTTTTGTCTATTGTAATGACCTGTGCCTACTCATTCATATTGTGTGAATATATCAATGAAATGACTAGTCAAGCTACAGTTTACTTGGTATATCAGATAATATCTGAGGTAGCAATACACAGTTAAGAGTTTGGTTTCGCATTTTGACCCCAGTATATTTTTCAGATATGAAAGTTAAAATTAATTTTTAGATAGCTGAAGAACAATATAGCCTTCAAAGTGGGTTTATATGAACATCAAGATGGTTTTAGCATATTTTATAGGCCATTTTCTGTTTGACAGTCCAAATTTTTACATCCTTACTGGCTATATGTCTAGAAATTATTGAAGTGTTTTCCAAATGATATTTTACACTCGAACTTTTCGTTTCAATTTTATGGAAAAATGAGATGAAATGCATGATTTTATTTGACCTCTTGATAGTTAAATGTCAAGTTTCATAAAAGGTATCACTCAAATGGATTGAAACACATTTCTACTTTGGACCAAATTATTTGGTCATTTGTGATATTTTCACCCCCTTTTTTGCAAGATTTTGCATCAAATAAATGTAGATTGTTGCCATGGTTACACCAAAAAGAGATAATATTTCACCATTTCAACTATTGGAAATCAAGTATATGGAACATGAGGTTCACATTCATGACACAAACATTAAGCCTTATTTGTTAGAAAGCAAGGGAAAGAGGAGGGGGTGGTCAAAAACTATGAGTGTCAATTTTATGATTTTTTCCAGCTGTATTGCTACCCGATATGAATAAAACAAGACCAATACTGGGTCTGCACCTGCATCGCTGCATGCAATTGATTAATATGTATACTGGAGCATAACTGATCATTCCCTTTCACTGATGCCAAGAAAACTTTGTACAATGAGTTTGCAAACAGGAAGTGGCTACATGGGAGAGGTAAAATTTGTTTACTCCCAACAACTCAACATCATCAAGCTACAGACCAAATATTAAAGCATTCCCTTCAATAGGAGCCAAGAAAAGTTTGACGAAACTTTTTCTTGTACAATGGTGTTTTAAAATTTCAAAGTATCGGCAAACAGGAAGTGTCTACATGGCAGATGTTACAATTGCTTACATGCTACAACTCAACATTATCAAGCAGTAGACCAAATATTTAAATCATTTCCTTGTGTCAATAGGAGCCAAGAAAAGTTTGACATAAATATTCCTTGTACAATAAGTGATGTAAAATTTCAAATTATCGGCAAACAGGAAGTGCCTTCATGGCAGATGTAACAATTGCTTACTCAACTCAAATTATCAAGCAGTAGACCAAATATTAAACCATTCCCATTAATAGGAGACGAGAAAACTTGGACAAAAATTTACCTTGTACAATGAGTGTTGTTAAATTTTAAACTATCAGCTAACATGAAGTGGATACATTGCAGATGTAAAAATAACATACTCACTACAATTCAACATTATTAAGCTGCAGACCAAATATTAAATCATTCCCTTTCTTTGAAGCCAAGAAAACTGTGAGGAATTTTATATTAATGATGTTATCTTTCACACGTGTTTTCATGGAGATTAAAATGTGTCTGATAAGTTGTTTTTTTTCACTTAGCTTTTGTCACATGTTTGGTTGATTGCAAAAAAAAGTGAAATCCGTGGCTTGGTTGTATTATATAACATTGAACAAGCTTGTAATAACTTTTCAAATAACAGAATAAGGACACAGATTTTTGATTCAAGATAAAAACAACTTTTATTGTTCATATATTACATATATATTGATTTACTTTTAAGCACTCGCAGATTTTTTTATTTTAAATCTTTAATCTATTTAATTGGCATGATCTTTCCGATATAATATAATAAATAGTTCATAAACTTTAAAAAGCAAATTGTCATTGTTCAAAAAATAAAAGAAAGTTGATCAGAAAATATATGCAAAGATGCAATCAAAATGAACAAACACACATACCGTGAAAGACTAATTTGTAAGTGTAATAACAAATTTCAGATACACATAAACGATACAAATAATGAACAAATAATGGAAAAAGAAACAAATTCATAGCATGGACGGACATTTTTGAACATCTGTCAATAAATACTGTTAAAAAAATTGAGCTCCCTTGATTGTTTATGCTAGAACTGCTGATTTTTGACGCTGCATACCAGTAAGTGTTAAATTTCTTTCTAGTTCAGTTTGTGGTTTAACTTGAAGTTTTTTACGGACATCCATACATCTATTATCAAGGTTTAATGAATTAATCTTCAGAGCTAGGTCGTCATTGATTCTGTGAAGATTGTTCTCCAAACCATCAAGTGCATGTCTGAAAAAAAAAAATATCTTGCATACAGTATTGTTGAATTATAAAATTTCTATTTTATATGAGGTATTATAGAATAACTAATCCAAGAATCCAAATATAAAAAAATATTCAACGAGTGACAGAACAATTCATGAATGCATGTAGCACATGAGTTTAATTATCAGTGTTGTTCGGTCATGAGTTGAATATTTTTTTATATTTGAATACTTGTATTGTTTTAAATGAGGTAATCACTGGTATAGCATCTTAAGGAGAGCAAGGTAAATAAAGAAAACACCAAATCAACTGAGCAGAAAAGGAAAGGGTAAGTAAATGTAATTGGTAAACCAATCATGTTGCCAAAAAAGGTATCATAATATTTTTAACATGTATAGACAACTTCATTTGAACTTTGGTGGATAGTTGTCTCATTGGCAATCATACCACATCTCCTTATTTCTAAATAAACTAAATAATTTAGTGTGATACATGAATCATCAAATATAAAAAAAAAAAGAAACTTACTTTGCCTGTTTACATTTTTCTTCCAGAGCTCTCTTTGTTGCCTCCAATTGTTTAACTTCATCAGTAAGACCATACTGTGGAGCATCTCTACATAATTCTACATTTGGACGGTATGTCCTGTTCTCCAGACGTGTCTGGGCAAGTTTCATTGGTGCATCCTTAGCACGAATCTTCTCTTCAATACCTCGGATATCATTTTCAAGTTCAGCAATTTCTTCCTCAGTCTAAAATTAAAGTAGGTAACTCAACTATTGTGTTACATAAAAAAGCACAGGCTCAGCAATATTTTTTATAATAAAATAATAAAATTTGTTATTAAAATAAATATTTATGAATGGTTCATCCTCTGTAACATTAAGCAATACAATGACACTAAACAATGCATAGGAATCCTAGGATTTACAACAAAAGAAAATTTTGCATCATGTTTTCCAATGTGTACTGTACTACTTTCAGATGTTTCAGCAGCTGGTCTTTTGGAGTTCTATATTCTTAAAACTTCATAATAGAACAGTCAGCTTTCATAAATGCATCATAGACCTTTCATAATGCTAAAAAATTTTGATACTGATCCGGTTATCAATATCTATGAGTTTCGGCTAACTTAATTACAAATACTCTTACATTTTTCTTTTGCCAATCCAGTTCATCCTTTGCCCGCTCAAACTCATGGATCCTTCTCCTGTATGCATATTCTGTTGCAATTTTCTGGGCTTCTAAATCATTGGCAGTTTGTTGGAGGGTGTGATGGATTGCCTCACGTAGACGAGTTGATGATTTCATTTCTGCTTCAGCACGATCTTTGTTATATCTGGAGAAGTCTTCCCACTGTTGGGGAGTTGTGCTTCTACAATATACAATAAATCTAAGTTTGCTTTTATTAAAAAAATAGTACCTAAAGTGGTATGGTAAAGATGCTTATGAGACGTCATTCAAACAGAATAGTATTGAAAAAAACACGTTAACTAAAGAAAGGAAAGGTGCAAGTAATTAAAAGATAATTAGTCTTCAACATCACGATAATTCCTATATCTAACAGGAAAATTGGGATCACTCAAAAAGTATGTCACCTTAAATGCATACAAACATATTTTTATTAAAGCGAGTACAAAAAAAACTTTATTGATGCAGCAAGACGAAAATTTTCACGGATTTTTTTCATGAATTATATGTTTAAGACAAAATATGATAGGAGTATTTAATGTTAAATACTAAATAGAGTTGTGTTTAAAATGCTTCAGCATTACTGCAGATATCTAAAATAAATACTCAAATTTGAATTATTATGTATACTTCAATACATTCTTACAAAGTCTCAGAATAAAATAAAATAAAAATGTTAAAACACCATCTTGATAGGATGCATTTTGGCTTTGAAACATAGACATCTTATGATTCAAACTTTCAGGCAAGAGTGCACATACATGTAACAATGCACTTTTATGTTAAAGTAATATATCCCTGCTGATGCTAGATCATAGGCCATCAGAGTGGGTAAATGATTCAATTTTATAGTATCTTGAATGAATGATTTACTTTAAATTGTAATTAAAACAATAAAAAAAAACACTGAATTTTCTAATAATTGTAATAAAACTTCCAAGAACCAATACAGCAATATATCTTTTTTTTTTAAATGTTTCAAAAGATCATGATTTTGTATTTGAGTCTCTCTACTGAAATTTTCTATGGAAAATGTACCTGGAGAAATAGATATCAGATAAATAAATGTTATGATAGGGCTGTAATCTTACCCTTTTGGAACACGGAGTGAATCTGGTTTGAAACTGATGTTAGATGATCTATCGGTTAAATTATACTGGTCAATATCAATACCAAGTGCAATATTTTTATCTTGTAAATCAGCCTGTATCTGTTGACGAGCCTCTTGCAGTAAACATAACTGTTCAAATGCATCACCAATCCTTGACTGTAGTGCTTTCTTTATACCATCAATTACTTCAACTTCCTGTAAAATATCAATATTGAAATTCGAATTCATGCATCAGAATGCTATTTTTTTAAATACACAAACTTATCAAAAATAACCATACACAAAGTATAAATTATTTCTTGACGAAAACACTATCTTACACATTGATTATATTCAAGATACAGTGCAGTAAACATGTACATTTGTACTAATAACCTGTCAATTTTATGGTCAATAAGAATTTTACATCTTTACAATTAATTATAAAGAAAAAATAACCTGAAAATCTTCAATATAAACCCGATTTTATATTTACCTTATGTAACTGGTTTTCTACTTCATCTTGAACTACATCAATATGTTGCCTTCCTTCTCTTAATGTTAGACATTCAATTGCAACATCTGTTGGCAAATTTTTAGCTTCCAAAGATTCTTCTGTAAGTTCTTTTGCTTCTGAAAGGTCAGCAATTTCTTTATCAATATCAGCTAATGTCTTTTCTAAAATTTCTTTCCATGTCCTGATATTATCTACTCTATCTCCCAGCCTAACATTATTGGAATGTTGATCCCATTTTGTTTGGTTATCAGTTTCATTCCTGAGAAATCGGCTTTCCTGACGAACTTGATTAGATGCATCTCTTTGCCTCTCAGCGTTGGTTGAAATTGTGTAGTTGCTTGTAAACCAATCTGGTGGTTGATACCGAGTTGTGGATCTTAGTTCTGTTGCCATCTTGCCTAAAATGACATAACAATTCAAACATTTAGCTGTTTATAGGATTAGTATTACTGATACATGTATTCAAAATAAATAGTCTACAAACACAAAACTATTTAGTGCTATTGTCTTACTGGGATACATTCTATTGTTGATATCAAATGCCTATTCTTACATGTACAATGAATATCAATTCAAATTTACTTCAGCAGATCATTACATGTATATGAAACTTGCTTCTTAAATTCTTGATGAAAGATTCATTCTCACAAGTACTGGTTAGAGAGCAGTTCTCACATATTTTTCTGTAGGTGACACTGGATTGTCTTGATTATTAATTTGGGCTCATGTGTATAATTTGACACTGGTAAACTGTTAGTGGTTATACGAACTTTATGTATGTTTGGTCACCTAAATTAAATGAAGGCCATGGAAACAACATCTTTTTAACTTTAATTCAGTTAATTACGTGTAGAAACTGCATTCGGTTTATTCACTAAACATCTGTTCTAATTGGAAATGCTAATGCATAGTGTATGAGATAGCAAAAATATTTAAATTTTCACAACACAATCTGTCAACAGAAAGGGTAGAACTGGGGTGTTCGGTATATCAATCGGACTTGAAGTTGAAGGTGTGTGGAAATTCAATTTCCTTTCACAAAAAGATGTATATAAATCAAGGCAATTGCTATGAAAAGTATTTTACTTTGTTGTCCAATTCTTAATAAAGTGTTAGTGTAAATTATGGAACTTACCTTAAAAATCTGCTACCGTATTGCACTCGGTTAGTGTATTATGCGAATGCTTTCAGTTTCTAGCCAATATGCTGTTGTTGCTAACGAAACATCAATACTATGGTATTTGTTATGGTTGATCTAATTGGTTACATTATATTAGAGTGGCCAATGAAAAATACGAATACTTCTTTTGATAAGTTTAAAGGTCAATTTCCATAGTGACGTCTACATCAATAAACTACCTGGCGGACAAAAGAAACTTTTACAAAGGCGCATTACTCTAATTATTTATTTTTCCCTAATATGTTCCAAGTAGAAAAATACTACGGCTGCATATAATGCACAAAACAAGGATGGACAAACAAATAAAAAAAATTAAAACCAAAATCAAAATAATAAAATGCTTTTTTTTACAACGCCAGAAAATAGCATAAATATGCATTTGTTCCAAAGAAATACATGTCAATCTTTTTTGCTCGTTGGGTCAAGTCTTAAAGTAAGGGACTGATCGTTTTCTTTCATTGCGGGGGATGGGAGGAAACATCTGAATGTCTCTTATTTTTTCAAGTCCCCACCTTGAAAAAGAAAGAAAATCAAAACCCTCATTTTTGACGTTGAATCTTTATGTCCCGAATAATAATAATATAAATAGAAAATGTATGCATGTACTTCAGTTTTTGTTGTAAAGAATTTCACCCCAACATGTTTCAATACTTTTATTCTTTACAACAAAAGGGGGGGGGGGGGGGGGGGGGTTGAGAAGCATTTTTGAACGTTATGGAAGTTTTCTTAATTGTTAACCAAACCTTATGTTTTCAATAATTGGCACATTTTTTGTTCACCCGTCATATGGTTACTCAAAATTGAATTTTTAGATTAGTTTGATTATTTAATTCTATATAAAAATACTTCAATAAATGAAAATTGACAAACATTGAACGTACAAAGTTATCCTAAAAAGTCTATTGTTGATAATTTCATCCTGATGTTATAGGCTGTAGCATACTGATCGATCACTGCACTTTTGACAATTTCCGTGCTGATATGAATATATATATATGGCCATTGAGTCTCTCGCTTGTCATGGTTGATCGCAAATAGGTTTTTAAGAGTTTGAAAGAGCTGAAAGTCTTGTAATTCTCTTAATAAGGCTGTTTGGTGGTATTCTGTGTTTCCGTGAAATTTACATTCACCATTTACCTTTACCAAATTCTGTGTCCGAGGTTGTGGTCAGCAGTTGCAGAATTTAAAAAAAATAATTAAAAAAATCTTGTGGATATTATAGAGTGAGAAAGTATTTTTCTTCAAATTAAGCTATTAGAAAACGTCGTTTTAATGATTAAACCAACAAAGTAATACAATATAGGATAGCAGCCTTGGATGGTCTAAATTAAATCCTTTGATCCTCTAATTATTTCCCCCAAGGCCAATAATATGTAATTATGACATGTGTGAATTTAACGGAGTGTAGCGCCGTGACAACGTGTCACCCAATTAAGTGCTCACTGAATATTCAATTTTTAATAAAGATAACATTAAAAAAAGAAATGATTAAAGTGATTGTATGCTTTTTGCTCACAAAAAATATTTCAAGATTTTCAAGCGGGGGGGGGGGGGGGGGGGGTTCCACCCCCCCCCCCCCCAAACCCCCCTAAATCCGCTAGTGAAGTGGGAAAGTTGTTTGTGACTACAGGAAACATTATTTAGATATGCCTGTTATCATGGTCTCGTTCACATTTACCACACCTTCATTCTATTTCAGCACATTGTTCCTATCCTTTATTAAGGAAATTAGTTTATTAAATTCAGATAAAAATACTTCCTGGAAGAACATGTTGAAACCTAGGATTTTTTTCTGAACAGTTGAGCTGAGCGGAGCGAGGCGAAATTTTTGTTATGTCTTTCCTGCCAAAAAAATATATTTTCTTTATTAAGGGGAAGCGTTGGGTGTGGGTCGCCTGACTCCATATCTCCACGTCACAAAGGAAACTTATTCAAGTTAAGACTTATTAAAAAAATGAAATATATGCTTAATCATGAGTTTTGCGATTAATCATGTAAGGAAGCAACTATTAAAATCATCAGTGTTTTTATTATATGGAAAGGGGTATGCTATTAAGAAAATCTTCGCGAAAAACCTGCAAAAAATGAATGACATCAAACCATAATTCTCTATTATTGTCATTCTTCATGTCCAACAAACAAACAGAAGATAGTCATGACTCAAATGAATAAAACATTTAATATTGAAATGAAGTTTGAAGCCAAAAATTATGACATTATAGTCATAGATATGATATCTGAATCAAGTGTTAGACACATCTGTTGAATAATCCGATACTGATTACGAGTATTCACCAAATTAGCTATATTTTTTGCATGTTTGAAATACAGAATTGCTAAAATCTTGTATTTTTTTTTTCGATTCCCCTCATCTGAAGTATTGAAAAATTGAAAACTCCCCTTTCCATTCACAAAAATGTCAATGTCCCCTTTTAATCCCCCCCCCCCTTTTCCAGGTTGCAAATAACCAGTCGCCTAAGGTTAAATAGGGATCTAGATTTTTCTCGGTACTGAAAGATTTTATAGCTATAAATACGTTACCATCATAAATTCTGAGTGTAACCCCAATTGCGTCATAGGTCAGATGGAAAATCCCGACTAAAAATAAACGTACTCTCACTGGTCCGGACATATACCCCTGTTTGCCCATATTCTCCCATTCAATTTCCATCTGCGACATCGGTCACACGTGCAAATATATACAGATTCAACAGAGAAGTGTTTAGTTGTTTGTAAAGTTTTTGAATAGCTTAATTGCTTTTCATATTGTGTATATTATTGGAAATTTATTCCCTTGTTTAGTTTGAATTTCTTAACAAATTATTTGTGTTTTTTTGACTAAAGTAAATTTTATTATGGACTTTAATTTGAATAGTCCGTATGTAAATATTCCTGGTTCGGACTATCTCTTAGATGGGTCACTACCTTTAAGTCCCCCCCAAACTACCAGTACAATGACCGGAGTTTCGACAACGGTGTCTGGTAATGCTACCTATCCGACCCTTTCACAAGGTTCGGCCATGCATTTTGGGGGGGGTACCTACGTCAACTTCAGTGACTCATACTTTATCTAGGCCTGTTAATTCATCGGGTACTATTAGTTCTGTCCCAGGTACAGCTATGGGCTTGAACTTGCCAGGTTCTAGACCCCCATTATCCTATTGTGGGTATATGCTTCCCAACTCGGGCACACAACCTTTACCCTCATGGTCTCAGCCACCTTGGCCACAGTCTTACCCTTATGGTGGGTTTATGCCAAACCAACCTGGTTTTTGGCCTTATAGGGACAATTTCTATGGTCCCCCTTCTGGGGTAGCTACTGCACCACCTTTAGCTCCTGCTCCACCCGTAGCAGTATCTTTGACTCCTGCAGTAGCTCCTTCTACCACCGTACCTGACTCTCGAGCTCAATCTTCTAGCTCTTCTCATGGTACTCAGGGTTCTGATCATGCATCATCTTTGGATGGTTTTCAGAAGTTGCTTTTGGACTTTGGTGAGTCTTTCAAGGCTGAATTTAGTACTCTATCCAGTCGTATGTCTCTACTGGAGAATAGAGTTTCTTCTCATCAACCTTCTCCAGCTAAGTCTGTAGAATGTGATGAGAGGGAGGATGACGAGCTTTCTGTTTCCCCTGGGAGTCATGAAAGGGCTTTCCTCACTGATGAGGATGTTGAAAGTTCTTCTTCTCCCAAGGTATCGAAGACGGCCCCTGAGCCTTCTTCTAAGTCAGCTCAACAACCTCCCACCAAGGAGACTGAGGATCCTCCATCCTTGAAGGATCTTAGGGATAAGGTGTATACCTTGATGAGGGATGAAGCACATATCCCTTTTGCCTCTCCTTCCAAGCCGAAGAAACCTTCTTCAACTTTTGAAGCTTCCTGTGGTATTTCTCAGGATACTGTGACTTCTCACAATTCTTTTCCTGAATCTGGCCATATGGCATTTGCTTTACAATTTATTAATGAAGGTATCGCTAATTCTGCTAGTGAAAAGGTTGCTAATAACAATATCTCTGGATTTGGAATGTCATCCTTTTCTGATCAGGTTAAGTACAAGGATTTTGATATCTTTGATTCTTCACTGGGTAGACTTGTTCCCAGTTGTGACAAATCTATGTCATCTTTATTGGGAAAAAAGCCAGTAGATGGTCTTCGTCTCACTCAACCTGTTTGGTCAAAGACTGAGAATCTCCTTCGTAGTGCTTCTCAAGTTCTTGGCACAGCCGAACATTTTCTAGCTGCAACCGGACATTTGCTTAACAGCGAAGATTCGGTTGTTCCAGCAGAAGTACGATCCTTCTTACTTCAACTGGATAAAGCTCTAGGTTCATCTCAGTTGCTTTTAATGGGTTCTATTGCTAATTGCACCCTATCTAAAAGAGCAGAGTTTCTTGAAAACATTTCTGTTGCTGAGCCTTTGAAAGATTCTTTACTGAAATCTCCACTTACTGACAAGATGTTTGGTTTACCCTTACAGCGGGTTCAAGAGGAACTCAGCAAAAACCCTCCTCCAGTCAAAGTTAGTGTACAAGTTACTAATGGCAAGAGGTCGGTTAATGCTACATCTAGTTCTACTAGTACTTCTGCTTCAGGTGGTCCTCCTTCTTCTGCTAAGAAAAGGAAGAATAACTACGGCAAACCGCAGAACAAACCCAATAACTCCGGAAAAAGCTCAGGTAAGCCTTCTGGTGGTTTTAAGGGTCCCAAGAAATCTGGGTCTAGTACCTAGGTTCTTGCCCCCTCGTACGTTATTGACAGCTTCCCCAGGGGAAAATTTACAACAAGTTCCTCAAAAATCAATACCAGTAGGGGGGAGGTTAAGTTTTTTCCTAAATCAGTGGAAGAAAATTACCTCAGACTGTTATGTGCTGTCAATAATTCGAGGGGGATTAACACTTCAGTTCAAGAACCCACCTCCTCTGTCTGCAGTTCCGATAAGTTTGTCTCATACTCAAGACCCAGTCAAGTATCAACTTCTATCAGTAGAAGTGGACACAATGTTACAAAAATCTGCAATAGAGGAGGTGTCGCTCTTAACTCTGTCTCCGGGATTTTATTCCCGTCTTTTTCTGGTTCCAAAGAAGACTGGAGGAATGAGGCCGGTCATAGACCTATCTATTCTGAACAACTTTCTTATTGTTCCCCATTTCAAAATGGAAACCAACAGATCAATCAGGGCTTCAATCCTTCCAGGAATGTGGACTACTTCTCTGGATCTTTCAGATGCTTATTTCCACATTCCCATTTCCCATACTTACAGGAAATACCTTCGCTTCGTTTGGAACAACAAAGTTTTCCAGTTCAAGGCTCTCCCTTTTGGCCTGTCTACAGCCCCTTTGGCTTTTACCAAAATCATGCAGGCAGCTATAGCTCACCTACATTCCCTGTCTATTCAGATTCATTCCTACCTGGACGATTCCCTTCTCAAGGAATTTTGCCCAATCAAATTGAGGGTTCAGACAGATTTGGTCATCAAATGTTTTCTGTCCCTAGGCTTCCTAATCTCTTGGAAAAAGTCAGAGATAATTCCTTCTCAAGACTTTGTTTTCCTGGGAGAACATTTCCTAACCAGTGTAGGCCTAGTCCTCCCACCAGAGGAAAAATTTACAAAACTATGTCAGAAAATACATTTATTCCTGACGGTTCAATCAGTCACAGCACGTCAATTCTTGCAACTTCTGGGTCTATTGAACTCACTGGCAGATGTAATTCCATTGGGACGACTTCACATTCGTCCGCTTCAGTTTTATCTGCACAAGTTATGGATTCCAGCTTCACAAGAATGGGAAGCATTGATTCCAATCACTCAGCCTTTATTTCCACACCTTCAATGGTGGTTAGTACGGGAAAATGTAATGAGGGGCCTATGTCTGTCCCCTCAAGTTCCCAGTCTAACATTATTCACAGATGCCTCCACCCTCGGTTGGGGAGCATATCTGGAGGGGCTTACAATCTCGGGAGTCTGGAATCCAGATCTTTTGGAAGAGCATATCAATGTATTGGAAATGAAAGCAGTTCTGTTTGCACTGAATCATTTCCAAATGTCTCTAAAGAACCAGTCTGTCATTCTGGCCACGGACAACACAACAGTTGTAGCTTATCTCAAGAATCAGGGAGGAACTCATTCACCTTCTCTTTATCAGATAGCCAGAGACATTCTCCTTCTGTGTTTTCAACTCCAGGTTCATCTAGTGGTGAGACATATTGCGGGGCACCTCAATATTCTAGCCGACACTCTATCCAGATCCCTTGCTCCAGTAAACACGGAGTGGGAACTACTTCAAGTAGTTTTCAAAGCTGTGACTCTTCATTGGGGGTCACCTCAGATAGATCTGTTTGCGACCAGTCTCAATCACAAACTTCTAACATTTGTGTCTCCGGTTCCAGATCCAAAATCTTTTGCGGTAGACGCAATGAGCCTATCTTGGAAAGGAATGTTCGGGTACGCCTTCCCTCCTTTCAGGTTTCTCTCCCCAGTACTTCAGAAAATAGCAGGGGAAAATTGCAAGATCATAGTTATTGCTCCAGCATGGCCGAAACAGTCTTGGTTTCCAGACCTTCTGCGCCTATCATGTGCTTGTCCTCTAGTTCTACCTCTGAGACCAGACCTTCTGTCTCAAATCAAGGGCAAGGTTCTTTATCAAAATCCAGAAAAACTTCATCTACACGCCTGGCTTCTCTCAGGGTTAGCCTCAGAAAGAGAGGTTTTTCTGAAGGAGCAACCAAGCATCTCACAAAGTCTGTCAGAGACTCCACTAGCATTGTCTATGATGCAAAATGGTCAATCTTCTCAGATTGGTGTAGTGAGCGGGAAATTGATCCTTTCCAAGTCACTGTACAACAATTAGCAGACTTTCTAGTTTTTCTTTTTGAATCCAAAGGATTATGTCCCTCTACTATTAAGGGATATAGATCAGCTATTTCAAGAACTATTCATATTTCTGGTGGCCCAGATTTTGGAAACAATGAGCATATTTCTCTTTTGGTTCGTAGTTTTAGTCTTGAAAGACCAAGACAAAAAACTTTAGTTCCTAAGTGGGACCTTGGACTAGTTTTATCCTTTTTAAAACTTCCTCCTTTTGAACCAGCAGAAACAATAGATTTAAGGTTTCTTTCCTATAAATGCTGTTTTCTTTTAGCTTTGGCTTCTGGACGGAGAAGGAGTGAAATCCATGCCTTCTCTATTTCTGATGCTTGCCTTCGATTTAACAGGGATAAATCTTCTGTTACTCTTTTAACGGATCCTGCTTTTTTGGCAAAGAATCAGATTCCAGATAAGGGTGCAGAATCAGTCGTGATTCCTGCACTCCCTAGCGATTCTATTTCTGTACTTTTATGTCCAGTAAGAATCCTTTCTATTTATCTGGATAGAACGAGTAGTTTACGTTCTGTTTCTAACTCAAGACTCTTTATTCCTATTAAAAAAGGAATCTCAGATCTTTCTGTTAAAACTATTTCTACTTGGATATGCAAATGCATATCTTTAGCTTATGGTTCTTCTAAGTCAGAACTTTTAAATAGTTTTAATGTTAAAGCTCATGATGTTAGGGGTATCTCTACATCCTGGGCTCTGTTTAACAGTGCATCTTTAGAAGAGGTACTGTCTGCAGGTTTCTGGAGAAATGAGAACTCTTTTATATCTCATTACCTCCAATCTATGGCTACTTTTGCCGAGAGTTTATACTCTCTTGGACCTATAGTTTCAGCACAAAGATTGAACTTTCCTCCTGTTTCTTCTGTTACAGGGGATTCAGCTTTACGTTAGATTCTGTTACTCAGAATTTATGATGGTAACGTATTTATAGCTATAAAATATTCAAATTTTAAAGTAAATTTGGATTTTATTAGATAAATACTTACCATCATAAATTATAGGTCCCACCCACCTCCCCTTCATCCCCTTTCCCTACGTTTCTGTCTTGAGGAAATTGAATGGGAGAATATGGGCAAACAGGGGTATATGTCCGGACCAGTGAGAGTACGTTTATTTTTAGTCGGGATTTTCCATCTGACCTATGACGCAATTGGGGTTACACTCAGAATTTATGATGGTAAGTATTTATCTAATAAAATCCAAATTTACTTTAAAATTTGAATAATTAATGACAATTTTTTTTTAAATTCTCTGTTGAAGAATTAAAGAAATTGTTATTATGTAACTAATGATACAACTCCCACCGGAAAAATTGATAATACATTTATCTGTCTATTCAGGTATCTTTTGATCATAAAGCTTCTCTAGTATTCAGATAGTATACATCCTTGGCTTTCAAATTGTTTGGTTCGAGTGCTCCTGATGTCCAGAAGGTAAATATAGAAAAGGCTTTTAAGCGCTTCGAACGCACGGAATTCATATATAGATATAAGAAAATGTGGTATGAGTGTCAATGAGACAACTCTCCATGGTGTTTCAATTTGATGAAACACCTGTTTGTTGTAGGAGATTTTTTTATAACCAGCAATTGCAATCATGTCCTAAGACGTGACATTTACTTTTTAATATTCCGTTGTCTATCTGTGCTGATTGTCTCTTTAGAATCGTTTCTGTCAGTCCTGATAACGTTATCATCGTCGTCGGCAGAAGAAATAATAAAAAAAAATGTTTTAGTGTTCACTGCATATACCAATGAGTGGATTCAACGGTCAATATCTGTTATTTTTTCAATTGACAATTCATCATTTTCGAATAAAAATTTGCTTGGGTGGGGGGTAAGCCGGATATTTTTCTTGGACTACCGTTTTTCGGAGGGGGGGGGGGGGGGGGGGTAATAGATGAAAATCATAGCGAATCTGGCATACTTTCTTCGAGTTTTCACTGTAACGAAGTCATATATTTGTTCTGGGATATAATATATATATTGTCAGTAAACTATTCCCAGCTTTGTATAAAGCATATTTTTTTTTCAAATTGAATCAAAATGACTGATCCTGCCTTAAATTTCAACGAAGTGACAAAGCCATGCTTAGGATGGCATGACAAAAGTTTTAAGAGTTTCCTTACTGGATGCAGGAACTGTTTTAAAATGCACATTATGAATATGCTTCACACACTGTACATACACATGTTGTAAACGACTGTTTGTGTATCATCTATCTGTCTTTCAGTGATTTTTATTGTAGTTTGTTTACTTTCTCAATAATGTATATCCCAGATTCCAGATATCCTTTTATGTATACAAAGTAGTCGACGACTTATCTCCACAAATAATCAAAACAAAAAACCTCAGGAAATAACGACATATATGGCATATACGATTTTACAAGATCTTTCATATACTCTCTCTAATGTTACGATTGTTTTACTCACAACTGCATTTTTTTTAAACATGGTCAATCGTCAGTGTAGCTTTGTATTTATTTGTATTTGTTATTTGTTTATTTGTAAACGATTCAATACTAAGGAAACATAATGTGTCTTCCTTTAAGCCAACAGTGTATATAATATTCAAGGCATGCTAATTCTGATTCTTTGGACGCCGATGTTTGATAAAATCTATATTCTAGATCTATTGTTACGTGAAAAGACAATCATCCGTAAGTGACATTGACTTATTTCTCAACACAAACATCAAAGTAATAATTTATTTACAATATGTTGTGCTCATTAAACTGTCACATCTGATATAATTACAGCAACCAACTAATCAACATACAGTGTTACAATTAAAATAAACCAAGGGTCGCTTTATATACAGTATTGTGTATTATTGTTTTGCTTTTCTTGGTTTTTTTTCAGGGAATCATTGCTTGAACCTTTCAATAAGAAACACATTAAGGCAGCTGGCGCGCAAATGATCCAATCCCGGCACGGGGTTTGACTATCAACTTTTATGAATGACAAAAGCAAAAAGAAAAGAAAAGGAAAGAAAAAGAAAATAAAACTAGAAGTTGTCCTTCAATATACTGGCTAAATGAAATAAATCCGATGGCTCGTGTTTGGAAAGGGTCACGATCTCTGTGAGTTAATGACTATTTTGGCCCGGGATTGCAAGGCAAAACTTGTGCCCCTATCCAACATGTATACCTTCGTTTTCCTGTGCCAGTCCAACCTTTCCGCCCCGCCACCCTTGTTGGCGAGCATAGCATCTAATATATTATAGATTTACTGAATACTTTAAATATGGGATATTTACCACTGGACTTTAAACAAACAAACAACAACACATCTATTGATCAAAACATATTAAGAGTATAGAAAATTATGTACATGTCTTAGAAGCATATAAGAGATCATATAAATATCATTTATGATTGTAAAATAGAAAAAAAATGGTATACAGTTGTAACGCCATAACATTGAGTATTACGTTCTGATTGCATGCGCAATGGATCCCATAGGCTGCAACTATATTCAATTTGGGTCTTACGATGGATTTGTATGCACGTGATTTTATTTCGCTGTTTGAAATTTTTCTTTTAAGAAAACCAAGAAACTGGTTTGCACTAAATGTAATATTTTCATAGTGGTTGTTCCCCTTTAGGTTCGATTGTAATGTTACAAAGTTTGTTGTGTAATTAAATATTCTTGCCTCCATTCTCTCAAAAGTTTTGCAAACGAGCCCCCCGCTTAAATATTCTAATCTAATGAATTAAAATGACAAATATTGGAAAAATAAAACTGTCAAAATGGTTCAACATTATGATCAGTATCCCAGAAAAATCAAGACTTAAAAGTACATCGTTTTTACAAAACTGCAAAAGGCAGACTGCTAATCGAAATTTCAAAGACATAAAAATGTAAACAAACATGATTTTTTTTCATATTTTGAATGTATAACTACTTTTATCTTATAAATGTCGTTCCATATTACTCTTTAAAGTGGTTCTTAAAGTTATTTTGTAGTAGTTTAATCAGAAACTTTGCAAAAATGGAAATATTTCGGATCGTGAAAGATCGGATACCGCTTTTTGGTGATCGTGAAAAGGAACGTGAAAGATCTGTTGCCGCTTATTCGTTATTGCAAAAATCAACGAAAACGATCTAATCATTCTTTAAACACTTGAAATCTGGTTTCTAGCTAGCTTAAACGCCCAATTGTATGACCGTTGTTTAATTCCCGTTATATTGCCAAATTGTGTGAGCAACCCAAACAGGCATAATACAATGCAATACATTGTAACTGGGATCCATCAGCCAAAATTGTGTTAACATACATCACAGGCATATAACACAATCGAACAAAACATTCAAACACACATACAATTAAATCAAAGAAAGACGTCAACATAAATGTTTTGTATAGTTGATAATACAGTCAGAATAGTAACGCATAATGACATATACACTTTCCGGATGAAATACAAAATAAGTAAAATATAAATACGAGGGTATACAAAATGAAACAACACTATCAAACATCACGTGTCCGAATCGCATCTCTGGACCCACCCGCATAAGGAACGCCGAAAGACAAAATCCTTAAAGCTGGATGAACATATACCGAGCCACGTCAAGATTCATACGAACAATAGAAACATAATTGTACAAAGACAAATAAAGGTAAAACTATAGATAAAATTCTACACAGAGTTATCACCTAGAATCTATAACTCAAGCATCTTGTATCATTTATGAAGTAAGACACTGAATATTTATCTATTAGGTCTTGGTACTTTCCAATGAATTTTTGAGAAAAAGGATAAGATGTTCCTTGTCAAATTGGCAAAATCATGGCTCATTATTTTTTGACTCAGACACCGACTTTTTTTTACAAATTATGAGTAGCAGCTGCAAGCTCCTGAATATCATGCGAGTTGAGAAATGTATACTCCATACGCGGGTGAAGTTGATATATTGCTGCTAAGGTGAGAAATATTTATGATTTCAAAATTTGAATCATCTCGTTTGTCATATACTCTGGTATTGAGATGACATCTGTAGTCAAATTCGTGGTTTATCTAAAATGGGACTGAGGAAGCTGTATAGTATGTGGTGTCTGTAATCTCTAGTTCAGGACTCTTAAAGGGACCAACTCAGAAAAGTTTGTATTGTTAATGGAAAGAACATCTTCATATATCTGTATGTAAAACTAAACGATATAGTTTCTTTGATCTAACCCTTGTGGAAAAAACGGAGTTGCGTACACATAAAGATATTTCAAGGGGAACACCTCCAGATCCGATCTCGCTTCACTCATTCGTGGATGCATTTAGCATTATTAGTACAAATATATTTACTTCTCGATAATTTACGCTCCTGGTTATCTTATTATCTTGGATGCCTAGTTAGAATTGCCTCTTAAAATCAACAAAATGATACTTTTTCGAAAATAATATGAACTTTTTCAGGTATGAAAATAATTTTATTTTACTAAACTTATTGACACACTAAGGATAAAGTTTTAAAGGTTTATATGTTTCAAACATACCATGCTATATTGGAATGTGACCATTTTAGACACAAAATGTAATTTTCGCATATGATTGGTTGTCGCCTTTTGTGTTTTCTTAAAAAGTACTACATTTTTTATTTACCGTAGTGCTCAGTATTATTAAGGAAGTTGATTCATTTTGACAGACTTATTTCTTCTTTCAGATTTGTTCCACTTTTTGAAAATACAGCAGATTTTTTTCACAGATTTTGAAGTAGAATTGCACTTAATTGCACTCACGATCCGATACCAGATCTTTCATTATCCGATCTCGATATACCGAATTACACCCGTGAATAGGAAAATGAAAGAGTATGGGACAATCTGATTAAAATTCGAATCTCTATGAACTCGTATACTCGTCGAAGCATATGAGTATAACGAAATCAGATATCTATATTTTAATCAGATTGGGACATGGGAAAAATGCGCATGCGACATCACATTTATTTAAATTCATTTAAAGTTCACCAATTTGAAAATAGTATATAATTATCATACATTGGTGGATTATCCTTACTAGGAACCCTGGCCAGTTAACAAAGTGTTGTAGAATTACCGTAGTGACACCTCTATGTGTGTGTGGTGGACGGACAGAAAGTTACAAAATTGATAGGACAAAAAAAAATCACAGGACACAAAAGTCACAATTAATTAGTTCAGACTCATTTGATGCCACTCAGTGAGAAGACTGCATCTAATAGATAAACTCTAAAGTGCTATATTTTTTATGGAAAATGAGAATTTCTTTTAGAATTCTGAAAGGAATTTATTGTATGAATTGGGACGAGAATATGTCATTACCATTCAACTCACAAAACTAAATGCTAGATATCGGTTATTTCCCTGCCAATGAAAGCTTCTTGTTAAAATTAGATAAATTTAAAGGTAGATATAAGATAAAATGAACAAGGAAAGTTAAAAGTTCAACGACATGATGAAAATTAAAGGAAACAGAAATGAAAGGTTATATAAGCATACAGATATTTCCCATTAAATAAATGTGCCAAATACTTCGACAGTAATCAAGTTTAATCAGTGAAGAAATAAGGCACGGGGTGTTACGTTGAGCAGTAATGCTGATCAACCCAAGTATTTGACGGACGTATTTTACCTCATTAGAAGGCAATACACACAAGGGAAAGTGATCATTATTTGTACAATTAGTTTTAACAGAAGTATAGGTAAAAGAGAGTTCATCTTCAAAGATAACAGTTACATGTTTGTTTCTTCACGTGCTGAGGTAATTGGCATGCTTAGCAGCAAAATGTAAAGACGGTAAGTTATTTTAAAATGTTTATTTTCAAATTTTCTTTATTAACTCGGCATGCTGATCAAGTTTTTATGTTTCATATATAAGCGTGCCAACTAAACAAAAAAGTTTCCGAAAAGTATGAACTACAATACCAAAGGACACTTCAAATACCTTAGAGTATGACTTCTACAGACAATTATGTTAAATCCTTATTTCTTTCAATTTCCCCTCTTAAGCGTTTTGTATGTTTAGCTTTCCAAAATGTTAGGATCAAGTGTGCCTGATGAAGGTCACGTATGGAACACTTGTTATGCGCTCGGAAATCAATTCAATTCTTTATTTACACTCAGACACAAAATATGTGTTACATGAGGACAAATTACAAATCAAATACAATAAATGACAGAATAGACAGGAAACTAATAACAAAAGTATACTGTCTATTATAAGTATTACAAAACTTATGAGGTACGTATCTATCTAGATGAGTGTAGATAGTTTCTTGATAGATAGTTTCTTGATAAATATAGATAAATCATGCAATAACTGACAGTGACATAATGACAGCATCTTTTGCATTTTCCACACAGATGGGTATGTTATATGTTATATAGTATTTCGGAATATATATATCTTCCGAAGTTCAGTGATAGAAGTATTATTACATACATGCATATAATGATATTCAAATCGTAGCATACGGTTAGTTATAAAACCAATGTACACACGAGCATATATAGTTGCAATGGCTCCTGCTTACAATTATTATTAAATTTGAAAAAGAATGGACATGGACACAAGATGAAATGGAAAACAATAAAACATGTTTCTGAATAATATAAAAAAAAATGATTTAGAAAAAAATCTCAAACATTCAGTTCATTATAAAATTAACACACAAGAACGAGTGGTTCTACTTTTACTACGAATTTAACATATATAAATAAAGCATCGAAAGTCATAGTAGGGATTCGCAGACATCCTTGTCCACGCCACATTCTTATTGTGTCTATTTCAAGTAATTCAGTGGTTGTTGTTGGTTGCTGTCTGGCATATATTGTTGTTCCTTTATTGTTCGGCTGTTGTTTTTTTTTTCGTTTACATTGTTTCGCATTTTGTCATCCCGGTGTCTTTTATAGCTTACTTTATGGGGGTTTCTCATTGTTGAAGGCCGTATTATGACCTGTAGCTGTTAACATCTACATCCTTTGGTGCCTGGTTGATACTTGTCTCATTGACAATCATATCACATCTAGTTATGTTTATATTAAAAGTATGCGAGAGAGAAAAATCAAAACCAACAGTTATATTTTGAATAAATCTTGAGTCTGTCAAACAATAAGAGGAAATTAAATATGAATATAGATTAAGATCCAAATTTGGTATCGTGACAAAATCAACTGCAGTAGGGACATGGAAATATTCCTTATTATTTGAGTACTGAAGAAGATTCACGTTATTGTTAACACCATTTATCTAAAGAATAATTTGATGGAGACGGCAACAAATAGCTCGCTCTCCTCAACAAAAAATACAAGATGGAACGAGGTCTTTCAGTAATTGCTTGTAAGCTGTGGTTTTGTTTGCTGTCTTTAATGCCGTTTTCATTTGGTTTGTGCTTTTTCTATAGACTGTTTAATATGACGCATGTTGTCTGTGCCTTTGTAATTTCACTGACCAGGAGGATATATGGTAGGCATTGAGTACTCATAAAGGCATTTTTACTCAGCAACATGTTATATAAGTGCCTGACCTCGCCAATAGTTGTCGTTTCTTTGGTGTAGTTTTATCCATTTCCGAATTTTATTTATAGGTATTTTGTGGACTATGTGGAATTCATTCTCAACTTATATAGCGTCAGCTAAATTAAAGCAAGGCATATAGTATAAACACTTACGTCATGTCTATCATTGTAAATGACATGTTGACCTCTTTATGTTCTGATTGTTGTTGGTTTTTTAACTTTAAAACTGTTTTAATGTATTTATGCATTGGTTTTTAGTAATATACTTATAGGCTATTACGATGATGACGATAGTGGCAAATATTACATGCGAATCGGGACGAGAATATGTTAAGGCGGTATGAATGTGAACCCTGTTTTCTTTTAAACCGACACGTTGACCGATTAAAGTCCTAGTTCATAAGTTATCAGTCCACAGGAAGACATGTCAGCCTTTCAGGACACATTATCCCGACCCGGAGCTGCCCTTTCTTTTATCTTACTCCTAAATTCCGCGAGTTAAGTGGAGAAGCAGCAAATACCAGTTTTCAAGTTTTTGGTTTGACACGTCCGGAGATCAAACCTAATATCTCTCACTCAAAGCGAGCATGACACCACGAGACAAAGGTTAAAGATATTCCAGTTTTTTTGAAAGTTTTGATTACAAGTCGAAAAAGATTTACTCATGTAAAAAATGGACAGACATTATTTATTTTTACTGACATTTTTCATACTTCGTAATGAAATGTCAAATGTATTTACTAATAATTAAATGGGCTCTATTTTCTAAGTCTTCATCTGAATTTAAGAGACATAAGTTTTTATTTCAGGTTGCGTTAAAATGTAACTTGTATAATGAACAATAATATAATACCGTTGAGACACTCTAGTTTACCAGGGGATGTTCGACTGCCGAAACGATATGAACAACTAGAGGAAATGACCAAAGAAAGGAAAGGAAGATTATCTACGACTAATACAGCAGACGAAACCATGAGTGAACGTCTGGATGATTTATCTCAAGCTATGGTTTGGGTAAAGCACGAACTTGTGAGTAAAATCTATTTATTTGATAGAGTTTTTGGTACTTTTATTTAGACTGGTAGAGTCCTAATTTAAAGGTAAAAGTAATTATTTATGTTATTGTAAGATATTTGTTGTTATTATACTTCATGTCAAAATGTCAGATTTTGATTGGTTGATAGGAGGGAGACAATTTACTCTATCACATGGCAAACACTCTATTACCCTTCATGAAGACGCTTGATCAAGTGTGCGCTTTAATAAATACGGATGATTGTTATGTACAAGACGTCACAGTTTATTTCTTTGAATTTGATATTCAATAGACAGTAATAACAGAACATTCAGTATAATAAATTAAATAACACATTTCTGAGAGTGTGATAGAGCAGATTGTTACCCCTCGAAAAGACATTGTCAACCTTGGCTTCGTCCAGTTGACAATGTTTTCTCGAGGTAACAATCTGCTCTATCACCCTCTCAGCTATGTGTTATTTATATAAAGTATCGATCGTTTCCATTTTCCTTCTTAGTGTCATTACTAGTGGATTTTACCAAGAATAAACGAATTTGTGCAAAGTGTGGAACAGGAACTATTTACCCTCCCGTAGCCTCTGGTTCACCCAAATATAAGGGGCTTTTTACCATAGGAGATTGGAACAAAGACTGACCCTCTTTTAATTTTCAGTTCTTTTTTTCTTTATTATTTCAGTGTATTTCCCTTTACGTAATGTGTTCTTGCTATTACTAACACAATATTACATTGTGAGCAGTTGATATGTGTCGCCCCTTCTTCTTTATTTTTTCATTTGTTAGTAATAGCAAGAACACACATAATAAAGGAAAAAAATCTGAAATATTTAAAAAAAAATTATTGAAAATATTTACAACACTTAAAAGATAAATGATGGATCTATGCTCTAAGTGTCTGCCAACGTTACTAAAATTAATGTTTATGTGTGTTTTGGGGTCTATGTAAATATGATTGATACGTTTTGTATTCATTGTCGACATAATTGAACTTCTATAAGAAATGGAACCCCTGAAATACGAAACCAAATGTATATAATACATATTTCCCAATAAATAGATCGAACTTGCGTTTCAAATGCTTGTGAATGAATGTATAGTCAAAACTTTGGAATCCGAAGGTCTTTCAATCGAGCACGACAAAAAATCAAAAAGATGCATAAAAGAGTAACACGAAACGTCTACATGTGAATTGGACCTCGAGTACTTGGAAACCAATTTTAATAAAAATTCTACAAATGTGTCGACTGAGAATTCAAAATAATGTATGCATGCAATAAATCATACCAGTTGGAAGGATAAAAAAAACCAGACAATACAATAATACAGCTAAGCAAACCAGTTTGATCTTTAAAAGATTACCCCAAAACGATTTTGAATATATCCTTAATGTCAATGTACTGGCAATGCATATAATTTATGTATAAAATATGACTTCGGGAACGAAATTACATCCACAAACAACTGTGGATTTAATAGTAATTATATTTTAAATACTATAAAATTGACATTTTTAAAAACTAATACGCAAAAAGTATTTTTTTATTTTATATATTATCTATGTGACTTGTGACATTTCGTTCGCACAATTATTTACATAACAGTTTTACAATGATAATAGTAAATGATTGACGTATGACCGGTGATAGTAGGAAATTCTGAAAGAAAACGAAGATAAAGAAGCAAAAGTTCAATACACAACAGCATAGCAACTGCACATTATTCAAATCTTTAACGGTGTTATCTTTTGTTTACTTCCTGTTTTAATTGATATCCTATCAGCAAAATGTTATAATTTGTTCATTTCCAAAGCGTCTACACCTCGTTGCCATTGTTTTGTTGTTTACATGATGCGTGACATAGAATTCGAAGTCAAAACTTTTCAAATTTATAATTTTTTTTTATATAAATCATGCCGTTGGTTTTTTCGTTTGGATTGTTTCACAGTTCATCATGTCGGTGCCTTTATAGTTGACTTTACGGAATAAATTCTGCTCACTTACCTTGTTTGTATTGGATACCTAAACTTCACAAAATTCCGTACAAACAACGGTACATTGCCGGCTCATCTGCATGTTCCACTAAAAAATTGTCCATTAGATTGACTAAAATTATGTCCGCAGTGAAACAGGGTCTTCAGAAATACTGTGAAACTGTTTACTCGCGTAGTGGTATTAACCATATGTGGATTCTTAAAAACTCTAAAGAACTTCTGGATAATTTTAAATCTCGGTCTTTTCTGAAATTAGTTCTATCAAAACTTTTGATTTTTCAACCTTGTATACCACCATTCCCCATGTGAAATTGAAAAACCGTCTAAAAGAAATAATCCACAATGCTTTTCATCATAAAAATGGTAGCATACGCTATAAATTTATTACTTTGGGATACCATAAGGCATATTTTGTTAGTAGTGAACAAAAGGGTAAAACATGCTACACAGAGGAACAAGTGATCAGTATGCTGGAGATTCTTATTGACAACATATTTGTTGAATTTGGAGGTAGAATTTTTCAACAAATTGTCGGCATTCCTATGGGAACGAACTGTGCGCCTCTCCTTGCCGACCTCTTCTTATTTTCATATGAATCGGAGTTCCTTCAGACACTTGTCAAAAACAAGGAGATCAAAGAAGCTCGGTTATTTAATTTTACTTTAAGATATATTGATGATGTTCTTTCCATTAACAATCCGAACTTTTCTGATTGGGGTCCATTAATATATCCACCAGAACTAGAAATTAAAGAAACAAAAGACACGGCTTCCTCCGCCTCATTTTTAGACTTATACCTCGAATTTGACATACACAGTCATCTCAGTACCAGAATCTATGACAAACGAGACGATTTTAATTTTGAAATTATCAATTTCCCCCACTTTAGTAGCAATATACCAACTTCACCTGCATATGGGATATACATTTCCCAACTTATTCGGTATTCAAGAGCTTGCAGCTCCTACTCAGACTTTGTAAAACGTCACCAGTGTCTGAGCAGAAAGTTGATGAACCAGGGGTATGTCAAAGAACGTCTCGTCCTTTTTCTAAAAAAAGTTCATCGGAAGGTACCAAGAACTTGTTGGTAAATATTCCGTATCAACTTCACAAATAATACACGATGGTCTTGAAGTATAGATTTTGCGTACTGACGTTGTTTATCATCTTAATAACGTGTTATAGTATTCTTTTATTTATCTTTATTAATATTACTTTTACTGTTAAGTCTGTTTTTTGAGATATCCATTTGACGTGACTCTGTGCTTATGTATCACGTCATACTTTGAACGACAAAATTATTTAATTTATTAATATTACTTTTACTGTTGAGTCTGTTTTTTTTTGTGATATACATTTGACGTCACTCTGTACTTATGTATATCGTCATACTTTGTACCACACAATTATTTTATTTTATTTATTAATATTACTTTTACTGTTAAGTCTGTTTTTTGTTATATCCATTTTACGTGACTCTGTATTTATGTATCCCGTCATACTTCGAACGACAAAATTATTTTATGTCTACCTGTGCGAATTTCAAACGCGCGATTTTACGCCTGTACTTAAAACCTGCCATCCTTTATGGGTGGATTTTACATAGATAAATAAAATCGTATAATATAAGCAAAATGAGGATGTTAAATTTGATGACCATCATGTATGCCTTTTTGTGTTTCTTCGTTACATTTGTTTGTTTTTATAGTGATTAAGATGATAACACAATGTTGACTGCTGTACCCCTATTTTTGACATTTTTACCTATTGTGTCTGTTTGTTATGTTCACGCATCGTTGTCAATATAATGGAATTTGATGCGACTGTCATACAAGTGAGAGGTTTAGCTAGCTATAAAACCAGGTTCAATCGGAGTTCAGTATTTTTGTGATTTTACTTTTGAAGACCATACGGTTACGTATAGCTGCTTAGGTCCATTTCATTTGAAATCTAGTGGATAGTTGTCTCCTTAGAAATCATACCACATGACCTTGGATACATCTTGCACCTACGCATTTAAGGAAAAAAATTGAAAACAACACGTTTAATAATTTCATGCGTCCGAAGCGCTTTTCTGGATTTACCTTCATCAGGAACGCTCAATACCAAACATTTGAAATACGAGGGATGTATAAGTACCGAAACAGTTGAAGAGCTATATGACAAAAATACCTAAAACAAATAGCCAAATTCATCTAAGGTCAACTTTGCCTGAGGGAGTTGAAACCATAGTTTCTTTATAATTTCAAAATTTATAAACGGACAATTTTAGAAAAGTTTGTTATAAATCATGTCAGTACCGAAGTACTGACTACTGAGCTGATGATACCCTCGGGGACTGATAGTCCACCAGCAGAGGTATCAACCCAGTGATGTAAAAAATTGAAAACAACACGTTTAAGGAAGTTGCATGATGTTATTATCATCAACGCGTACCTCGTAAAATTTCATTCCTTAATATTAACTGAGTCAATTTGAGTAGACGACGGACGCCAAGTAATGGTAATAGCTGACATGACCTTAAATTAGGAAAATGAACAAATAATCTTCCTAGTGTGTGCTATAGGACAACAGACGTGCATGATTGTATCCGTCGGATTTCAAACAAAATGATAAGGATCGGTTGTATTGTGTGTAAAGTACAGATGCATGTAAGCAGAATATACAGTTATTTAATATCATATGTTTATCAACAATATGTTGTTATAGCGTGATTTAAAAATCTATTTACAGATACTGCTACGACAGCATGATATTTTATATCATATGTTTATCAACAATATGTTGTTATAGCGTGATTTAAAAATCTATTTACAGATACTGCTACGACAGCATGATATTTTATATCATATGTTTATCAACAATATGTTGTTATAGCGTGCTTTAAAAATCTATTTACAGATACTGCTACGACAGCATGATATTTTATATCATATGTTTATCAACAATATGTTGTTATAGCGTGCTTTAAAAATCTATTTACAGATACTGCTACGACAGCATGATATTTTATATCATATGTTTATCAACAATATGTTGTTATAGCGTGCTTTAAAAATCTATTTACAGATACTGCTACGACAGCATGATATTTTATATCATATGTTTATCAACAATATGTTGTTATAGCGTGCTTTAAAAATCTATTTACAGATACTGCTACGACAGCATGATATTTTATATCATATGTTTATCAATAATATGTTGTTAAAGGGTGCTTTAAAAATCTATTTACAGATACTACTACGACAGCATGATATTTTATTGAAGAGACAGTTTGGTGATATTCAAGATACCATCAACTCCTTACATAAATGCAAACACAGAAGTCAGAGACACAAAAGTTCAAATCTGAGTCTTCACTCAAACTGTAGCAGTATTGACATTTCACTGGACAACTACACTGTAAGAACGGCCAATAGCATTACTTTGTTGAACGATGACGAATGTGATGACAATTTTGATACGGAAATGACGTTTCGACCTCGGACTTCATCAATGAAAACAACAAGAGATTTAGCAGCTTTAGCTAGAAGAAGGGGGAGTAAAGATTTGATTTAAATAAATTAGTCCTTAGTGATTGTTGTGCACATCACATTGATTTAGTGACCTTAGTCCAAATATTTCAAAATTGGCATTTGCCACTTCTCTAGCAGTTACGCGGCATTTCGCCATGTCGGCTCGAAATCAGAAACAATGTTTGCGGATAAAGTACCACGTCTACCTTCGGATTTGTAAGCTGTGAGCTGGCACTTAAAATTTGAACCAGCGTTCCGGAATATTGAAAAAGCAGGGTATTAGGCAGACATATATCGATCAATAAATACATTATTAACACGTGTTCCAACTACATTTATGACAAGTAACTTGAATTAACCAATAACACAACATATTTTTATTTTATCAGAGATGACTGTCATACACAAACTCCGAAAACTCGAACTTGAATGACTCTTAACACAAAATGTACTATGCTCCCTGTGGCCAAATTTAATGCAAATAAATTTCTTTTTTTTTTATTTCCTTTTTGAATATTAATTTCCACAGGTTACATCACAGCATCCAAATTGCACCGATTCTTTGACTTTTGAATATGTAAATTTAAGCATGGATGCAATTTAGGTACTCCTCATTATGTACAGAATCTTGGGTCGTTTTGAGGCCGGTGCAAAACCATTTTTCTATAATTCAGTATGGATTCAAAATTAATTGTGTTGAACTATGTAGTAAATAAGGATACATCTACAATATAAGCACAGAATGAAAATGTTTATCTTGTCTGAAATATACGTTGGTGAAAAAATCACTGCCAAAAATAAGTGCAACTTTAGTACCTTCACGTTATATTGTAATCTTATTTGCCTTAAGTAACTGGAATGTCATCCATTTCTCGAATAAAAAAATCAAAACAACACGTTATGAATTTCATGCGTCTGAAGCGCTTTTCTGGATTTACCTTCATCGGGAACGCTCAAAGCCGAATAGTTGAAAGCCAAGGATGTACAAGGACCGAAAACGTTGAAGAGCTATAAACCAAAATGGAACCTAAAAAAAAATAGCCAAATCCATCTAAGGCCAACTTTGCCTGTGGGAGTTGAAACCTTAGTTTCTGTATAATTTCAAAATTTATAAACGGGCAATTTTAAATAGTTTGTTATAAATCATGTCAGTACCGAAGTACTGACTACTGAGTTGATGATACCCTCGGGGACTGATAGTCCACCAGTAAAGGTATTGACTCAGTGCTGTAAAAAAATTAAAACAATACGTTATGAATTTCATGCGTCCGAAGCGCTTTTCTGACTTTACCTTCATTAGGAACGCTCGAATAAAGGACGACTTCCACTATGTGTGGCATTTAGTAAAAGTTAAATGAAGAATTTATTATATACAATTAACAATAAATACTAGGTTAAGAAAGCTCTTGTAACCGATCACAACATATATCCAAAACATCGCTAAAAGTAAAAGCAACTGTAAATATAAGCACATTTTACCATAAGATAAAACAGCATGTGTATAAAAACACATTTAAGTGTACCATAGGCTCAGAAATAAATGTATATAACTGATGTAAAACCAAGTTAAATCAAATAAAAGAATTAAAGGCATAAACAGAAAGCAAAAGTATAAAATATGAAAACAACACGTTATTAATTCCATGCGTCCAAAGCGCTTTTCTGGATTTACCTTCATCAGGAACGCTCAAAGCCGAATATTTGAAAGCCGAGGATGTACAGGAACCAACACAGTTGAAGAGCAATATAACCTGAAAGTACCCAAAAATAGCCAAATCCATCTAAGGTCAACTTTACCTGAGAGATTGGAAACCTTAGTTTATAAGTATATACTAGTAGCAAAACATGAAGGCAATAAACAGGTAAAAAAAGATAGCTGTAGCAGGAATAAATTCAGGCACGAGACAGCAATGGTTTGTTTTAATTTACATGCATCGCGAAAACATTCATTATGTGTCAAGAGACCCGGAAATAAACATTTTCAAACATCTGATGAAATCTTATGACAAAACATTTGTATTTATTTATTTCCAACTGTTGTCGTTTCTCTTTTTTGACCAGCATACTTATCACAATATTCATTATGCCGATAATTAAGATTCTATATTTTTTCTGCTTTTGTCGCATTTTCAAATTTATGTTTCTTTACGACGACCCTGTTATCTCTCGTGCAAGCACATTGTTCTGATATCTGAGCCTGCACTCAGCTTTAAACAGAAACTCAATTTCTGACTTTATCAACAAGTTCAGTCAAGTTCTAAACAAACAAATCTTGTTAGGATCCCGCATTATGGGATAGCATTAAACTAACATGTACTGTAAAATCGGTTAAGAATAACACTACCTTTAATGTTAAATCCTAACAAAAAGGCAAACGTCGCACGCTTGATACAGTGCTTGCTTTTATAAAATGTATATACCTAAAATATTTTGAGTTACCTTTCTTTGAAAAGACTATTGTGGTTTTATCTTGGGTATAAAACCATCATTCAACGAACATTTTTCATGTTTTTGAAGTATTGTATATTTCAAGTCATAGTAATAAATTTGAAAACTTCCAGTTTTAACCAACTGTTTGTTTACGAGATATAAAAGTTTAGATACCTTTTCTTTGAAAATTGTTTAATGTACTAAATCTGTGTCATTGTTGCTAATATATAGCTGTTAACAGAATTTGCAGGAATTAAGTAAATTATGATATCAGACCTGCAGTTTATTAACTGCCAAAGTAATTAGTTACATTTGTACCAGCATGGTTTCAAGTTTTCACAATTCATGTCTTTCTTTTTTAAATTTAAACAGCGTTAGATCTTCAAATGTTTAACACCTTTCTTGTCTGAATATCTTTCCATCTATTCCGAAAAGTATCTCGACAGGAGCTGATAAATAGATGTGTTTAAATATATAATATAATCGGACAAAAAGCAAAGGTTGTGGACAAAAAACAAAAATTTTTCAGCAAAAAAAGAAAATCGGACAAAAAGCGAAAGTTTCGGTCAAAAGGCAAAAACTTCGGAAAAAAAGCAACGTCGGACAAAAAGCAATTGCGAAAAAAGGCATTGTATCAGTCCGATACCCCAAAAGTCCAACATTGAAAAATTAAACGCTCAAAGCCGAATATTTGAAAGCCAAGGATTTCCAAGGACCGAAACAGTTGAAGAGCTGCAGTTCAAACTGCAAATATCGTGTTACCAAGGAAGGGAATTAGTTTTATTCAAGCATAGTTACGTTAGTTTCCGAACAACAGCGACTTAGATTAGTTAATTGCATATTAATAAAACATCAAACTTTTTTTCTGTACAGTACATTACGATTGTCACTCGTGTCCTTAAATATTTTTTTTTCGTGCCTCTTTAAAATTATCATTGAATAAAAGGTGCTATGTTCTTTTGCATTTACAGAAACAAATCGCAATTTTAATGGATTGAATAACAAAGGCAAACATGTGAAATGACTCTGTAACAACCCATACTACCATTTTGGACATTGCCATTGGTATAAATTAAAAGTTGGAATACAGACAAGGCTTAGGAGTTAAAAAAAATAAAGCGAAAACAAGACTTTACATGAACCAAATTATTTTTTCATTAAAAAAATATGCATTTGTGAAATTTGGGAAACATCAACTCTTGCCAACCCACGTGCAGATTACCATGGGTCTATGCTATCACAGAAGCTAAAACACTCCGACCTGCTCAAAATCTCGGATCAATTCTTGACAAAACTGTGAATTTTTATCCATCATTAGAATTGTACTAGAAATGTAGAAATTACTTCAAACTAAATCCCGGAAATTGTTTGATATATGTCCTTTAAACTTCCTATTAATTGAATTAATTTTTTAAAGTTTGTTGCTTCAACTGATATGATAAGTGTTTTCCTGTTTTTGCAAGTAATCTTGTTCTTCCGCATTGTACAGAAAAAAAACCTCGAATTTAAGTTAATACTAGTTTTTTTTAACTCTGATATATAAGACCAGGTATTTGTTTAGAGATATTTAGTTTAATAAATACTTTAAAGGAATCGATACTTTGATGGTTGCTAAACCTTAAAATAGCAAATATTACACGTATAGTCGGGATGATGATATTGATATGATATGAAGATGCCCTGCTTTGGATAAATCGACAAGCGGAGTCTGGTTTTTTAAGTTAACTGTCCACTTCCACTAAGGCATTATTCCAACTCCGAGCCGACAAGTCTTTGTTCGTACTACATACCAATGTTAAGTGTCAATTATGTTTGATCTGTCCTCCTGTAAACAAATATCCGAGGCGAGAACGGTACCGCGTGACCACCGAGGCGATTGTAAAAGGAAACAAATCTTGTATGTGACATGCCACGATAGTTGATGTATAGCAATGTAAAATTATTAATGATTGAGCAAGTAAGCTTTCTCTGCCTAGAATCTCATTGTAAATGTACATTTATCTGAATCAGGTTTCTTTGAATTTGTAGGTGTGACTTAATCCCAAAAGGGTTAACGTTTGCCTCATATTTCGTTTTTTTTCCGTACAGAAGTTGTAGCATGCGATACACAGGAATGCTTTTTTTTATATCAAATCCTCATTTCTCAGAAAATAAATTCGTTTTGGAATCCAAATATAAACTGGATTATATATATTGAAATAGATAAAAAAAAGACTATTTCCTTGTTATACTTCCTTGGTTGAAATGATGTAATTGTACCTAGTTGTCCTATTAGTTTTTACCCAGTGGCAACTAATGGTATAAAATGGTGGTAATCTCCATGTCAGACATGTTCAATATGTTGTAGTCCGACATTCATGACACAATTCCAAAGAATTCATTACTCATGATAACTTAATTTGTTAATAGTGTAATTTCTGATATTATATACACCGTAATTCAGATACCTGGGTTTTTCTTACTCGTTAAAATGTAATAAATAGTAGTATGATGAACAGTATGATTTGTTGCCGATTCCTGGAATTAATTACACGATGTTTAATGTTGGGAAAGCTTAAAAAAGAAGATACAAAGGTGACTGCTTAACCAAAAGGAACTTAAAATAACCCGAAAGTAGATCCTAAATCAACTGTGCATGAGATCGTTACATTTTTAATCTTAATTTTGTCATCTGAGAATAAATTATAACATTCAAATTGTTAAAATCAATAATTGTCCAGTCAATTTCATTTCTCTTTAACACTTTACAATATTAGCACAGGTATACTCGATACTCAAAACCTGATCCAGCTAGGTTATAAAAGAGAGGCTAAAGATACCAAGGGATAATGAAACTTATAAGTCGAAATGAACAGACAATGCCATGGCATTAAACGAAACACGACCAAAACACAACATAGAAAACTAAAGACTTAGCAACACAAACCCCATAAGTGAAGAGAACGAATGAAATCACCACTTTATAAGGTCTAGGGAAGCCATTACGAATTTCTTGATTGGTAGTGTTTCAGTTTCCCCAACTTATTTCTGTTTGTGTCTGGACTTTATTTTGTTTCAACCTTTATCGGTATAATTTGTATTTCAGAGACAGTAAGATCGCACTGACTGATTAAGTATACTAAAACTGATTTGTAGAAAATTTTAATAAGTAAATACAAAGCTAAATACATAAACATTGAAACGAGTATGGACTATGGAGATATCAATAAGTGTATAAGAAATGTTCATATTTTAAGCAGAAAAGGTAAGAATAATGTGCTGTTATAAAATAAGTCGTTGTTATGTTATACAAAAAATGCTGTTTCAAATTACTTAGTAAGAAAAAACCTAGTGTTAGTTCTTCATTACATTACAAGAACATAGACCCTCTATAATTTTCATTGATTTCAAGTGTGTATAACCAAACATATCAAATCTAAAATTTCAACTAATTGTTTGCTGCAATGACACTTAAACTATGTACTTAAACTATGTCTAAAAATACATTTCTCGTCAAAATAACATAGTGTTCACTATTTCTCATTATTTTCACCTAGTTTAATCTTTTTTATTGAATGTTCAACATTTGCTTACAGCACGTCTCGAGGTATAAAACCACTAATTCATGGACCCATTGCTTTCTATGTTAAATTTGCAATTTCAAGCATAGCTATTGTGGCTTAAGTTCAAATAAATTGAAAGTAATTCCATGTAAAAACAATATTGATCATAAAATCAGCATACCCATAATTGCATATAAAAGCGCACTGGTTCCCGGAAGTTCGGAAGTAAAAAAAACCAGGTACTCCTTATATGAGAAACAGGCAAAGTAAACCCAGAGAGATATGTATATATATGTCTCTGGTAAACCTTACTATTTTCATTCATTTTGTTATTATTTAAAATCAACATTCAAAAAGTGTTCTACAGTGATCCATTGTCCATTAGTTTTCATTTGGTACCAAACTTGCGCAAATATTTCACACTTGCAGCTGTGGCAGAGGCACAAAGGTATAAAGGTTATAAAAATTCAGATACAAGTGCATGTGAACTATTTCAAATATGTGTTAAATATGTAATACCTTCTGGAATGAAAGCCCGGGCCCTGAATTTGTGGTTCTATGTCTTGATGTAGTTTGTTGTATCTGGTTCACATTAGAAGAGTGAAAGAGTTTTTGTTACCTGTGTTGACTAAGAAATGTTTCTGGGGTTCTATTTCACATAGATCTGTCTGTCAATTACAAACCGTCTTTCAATTGAACTTTCATGATATTTTAGACCATGGTGTATTAAGGCACATATTCATGTGTATCACATATTCTTTTCCAATTACCAAAATCTTATCATTAAAGCACTAAATGGTGATGTTAGTTGAAATAAAGCTAGCCTAGACAAATAATTTATCATACACACATTATTCAGTTGACTTCAAACTGAAAACACTTTCATTAACGATAAAACTCAGATTGTATGTGAATTTCAAAAATGTCTTTTTTTTTTTAAATATCTTTAAAACCTAAATATTCCAAAAGAATCTTTTTCAATAAAAAATAAATAACAAATATTAAATGATTAAAATTTCATACCATTAAATTTCGTGTCTAAATTACAATTATTTTTAGTTATTCCCACTGTATTATCTAACTACAACATACAAAGCAAAAAATCAGCAGGATTTATACCTCAAATGGCACTATTAATCCAATAAAAAATCAAATAAATAAAGAAATGTAAATTACATGTAACATCATAGCAATTTATCAACATCATTTATAAACATGATAGTATACATATAAAGTACTAGATAGTTGTAATAACGATAGCCAGCAAAGTCACTATTTCGCTATGGAGGAAAACTAATACAACTTCAACTTTCAGAGAGATTGAGGTGGTTTTGAGAGCTTCACTTCCATCAAAAGATAGCCGTCCTTGCTATACATGATTTGATTCAAATAAAAAATATATATATATATATATATATATAGAAAAAAATAAGAAATAAGATAAAATAAAATGAGACAATAAGGCAACACCAGGAAGGTAAAATATTAGCTGATCTTTGGTAATAAATGGTATTGGAACGCAGACATTTTTACTATTATTATTATAAATATATCTGCTAATCTACTGTTGCTTCCTTTTTATTACTTTAATTAATAAGTATGATTCTTAATGGATAAAACATAAAAACCACAAAATATGCTGGCTCATTGAATCAATGGAGGTTCACCATCAAATGGATAAAAATGGACTCTATCAAAAAATTTAAACAAAGGCTTTAAGCATTACATTGGTCTCCTAAAAAGTCAATACATGCAGTAAGCTGCAAAAAAAAAAATGTAAATGAAACATAATGAAAATAATATCAACTAAAAGAAAATAATATCAACTATTGAACCATACGATGTGAATGATATACAAGAAATTAATCTTATCTGCTAAAGTTAACAGTGGGGACAATTAAAATGTCTTGCTTTTGTCCCACAAAACATCAACCATGTCAATCACTGTTTCTCAAATATACAAAAACAAAGAACATTAGATAGACTAGAGACAATTTGGTGGTTTTACTCCTATGACAAGAAAAGGCAAACATAATATCTCTCTCTCTCTTATGATAACCTCTTTAACGGTAGATAACCAAGGTTTTACATTCCAAAAGCAACTTGTTTTATCTAAGACTACTGTAGTCTCATGTTACATCCATTCAGTCTAAACACCAATGTAATGTTGTGAAAGACAGTTTATTTACAAGGACGTATACATAATGTGTTTAATACAATACAGCAGCTTTATAAGCCTTTGAACACATGATGAAGCACTGTAGTTGTGACTAGTCATGACTTTGGCACGAGTATTTTTGTGTACATAATGGATTTTTCAGTTTTGTATTGCACGTTAAAAGCAGGAGTTGTAGGCTGACTATGAACCTCTTATTCTACATTTCAGTATCCATATACCTATCTGTAAAAAATAAAAAACATACGTTTGTAGAAAAAAAAACCTAATAAAATCTCGAAATTAACCAATCACAGACAAGAACAGCTACGTATCAGTGAAGTAGCACTTATGTTGTTACTCATTTGGACAATTGGTGATTCAGCGACAGTTTACCAGTAGTACCCGTCATACAATGTCAACACAATTTATGTATTGTTCCGAATTTTCTATTTTACAAGAAACTTTTTTTTAGTACTTAAACGGGTAAATACTTGAAAGTAACCCATAACAAATGATAGAGGAATGTGTTTCCTGTGCACTGTTATTTACCTGCTTAGTCAGTTTTATATCATGTTATTTTTATGGCCACTTGAGGATGACATTATAATGGATTTATCATGTTTTTCTGACTGTTAAAATTTAATTGAACCTGCTAAATTATGTACGGAAACACTTTCTGTAAGAAATGACATTTGTCAGGGCATTGTATAACGGTGGATGTTGGGTGTGTATTATCTTTATGTGACATATCAGTCTGTGGCGTCTCATTATTAATTTTTATTGTCCGAAAAATATAATACAATATCATATGTCTCTGGTATTGTATTATATTGAATATGATTACCTGTTATATGTCCGTTATTAGCCTCTCTGTTAGCAGGATGGTGGATATTTGGTGTATGAGTACGTACTACAGTCCCCCATCTCCTTAAATGTGTTGTTGCTGTGTATTTTCCTTTTCCATCCCCTGGGTCTCTTCTACTGTAAATTACATAAAAAATTCATACAATTATTTCATTCATGTATAGAATGAAAGGTTGCATAATGAATAAACCTTGAATGTTACACATCCGGCAAAAGATTTGACATCTGTTTCAACAAAAAATAGTTTTGTAATTCTTAAAGCATAAACGTAAAGTACATCTGATATTCGGCTTTATACATTAGCAGTATGTATTTTTAATACTAACAAAACTAGGCATAACATGCAGTATCACAATGAATTCCATTAGACAAATACAACATAATTGTCATGATTAAAATCACTTTGTCATTCGTATATTGATATGCACGTCTTGTTTTTTTTTTAAATACAACGTATTTAAAAAAGAATGACAAAACAATATGTTAGTAATAAGCTTTCAAAACACCATGTTACGATTCATGCATCTTAAAGGAGCTTTACTGCCAACTTTAAGCTTATTGCTGTGAGGTCCGTCAGTGATCTTTAAAAAAAAAACTTTGGTGCTGCTATAAAAAAGAAGTTTACTTCATCAACTTTAATTATTTTTTATTAAATGCTGAACAGCTTTATTTCATCTTTGAACAAAAATTAAGCAAAAACTTGAAAATGGACAGTGCGTTTTTATGTATTTCTAAGTTTATTTTAGACTTCAAGAGTGAAATCAAGTTAGCAGTAAAGCGCCTCAAATATCAAACATTCAACAAAATAATGACCGTCTCCTTAATCATAAAAAATGGAGGGAAATTAACTTACTACTTTTACTGATATAACACTGTACACTACGCGATATATATAATATCTTAGTTGTACTTATACAAGTTGCTTTTGTCATTTCTTTCCTTCTGTAAACAAGACACGGCTATTTTTTTAGTGTGACTACAGATAAACAACATTTATGATGCCGTTAACCTATATAAAGGTTATAATATTTAAACAAAAATTACCATATTTATGATATTAAGGAAGAAAAAACTTAAACAATAAAACAATTTGTCATTCATAGCTATGGTCTTCCGTAAAAAAAAACAACATATCGAGCATAGTTTCCTGCACATCCTTCTTGATTTCTTATCAATATATAATTGTTAACACATATATCCTGAACTAAGAAATGTAAGGCTAAAAAACGCTTATGAGATTACATCTACTGGTTAACATTAGCTGGTATTGTAGGTATATATAATCATTTAGTTTATTAATATGATTATGATATATTGATATATTTGAAAGAAAAAACACAAATTGTGTATATAGCCTACCTGCAGGCACATGAGATGAAAACAAACACCAGCAAGAATATAACCAGACCACAAACTGACATGACTACAATCAATACCAAACTTATGCCAGTAGGTTCTATACATGACATGCCCTTCCACCCAGATTTGCATCCCAATGGACAAGTCCCATTCTGAGAACAATATCCACCAATGCAGTTAGAACTACAATTTTTCTCACAGAAATCACCATAACGACCTGGACCACAACGAAGACACTTTCCATCGTCTTTCCCACAGTATAGTTCAAAACAATCAGCATTGCATGTCTGTTTACATGTTTGACCATAAAGACCTTGCTTACATTTTGTGCACAATCCGGATTTTCTATCACATCCGTCACAATATTTTGAACACATTTGATCACAGTTAACACCGAAGTAGTTTTTACTGCAGTTGTAGCAGTCTCCAGTGTTAGTGCACATGTTCGGATGAGAATAATCGCAATATCCAATGCAGTGGCATTTATCTCCAGAACGGTTTGGAACGCATGACAAACAGTCACCCGATTTTCTATGGCATCCCGTGTCCTCACAGTTGAAAGGACATGTTTGTAGGCATTTTGGACCGTGCCAACCTTTTTCACAGTTGTAACAAGTGTGTGTTGCTGTGTCACAACCCGATATACCACAGTTTCCAGAACAATTACATTTATCACCATACCAATCTGCTGAACAAGATAAACATCGACCATTACGTGAGCATTCTGAATTATCACAGTTTCGAGGACATGAATTAAGACATGTATTTCCGTGGAAACCTATTTCACATTCATGACAAATTCCAGAGGTCACGTTGCAGCCTCTACCTGAACATTGACCAGAGCATTGACACGTATTTCCATACCACCCACTTTTACAACTGACGCAATTTCCATTACGTAGGCAAATGTTGTCTTTACAATTTTTTGGACAAGGCACTGTACAATTGTCCCCTGACCAACCTTCAGCACACGAAAAACAAATGCCGTTTTCGTTACATTCTCTGGCATCACAATGTCCAATGCATGTACACTCAGCGCCATACCAACCCGTTTTACATTGGAGGCAATGTCCGTTGTTTCTGGCGCATGCTGATAGACAGTTGACAGGACATTTTTCCGTACACTGAATACCCTGCCATCCATCTTCGCATTCAAAACACTTTCCTGTGTCATCACATCCACTTTTACAGTGACCTAAGCACGTGCATTTTGGTCCGAAAAAGCCTTTTATGCATCCATCAGAACATGCACCTGTTATGCGATCACAATTTTTAGTCGCGCAGTTTTTCGGGCAAGACTGATCGCAATTGTCACCATGCCATGATGCGTTACAATTGTTACATTTACCTGCTGTATTGCATCTACCATTTAAACAATATCCACTGCAATTACAGAACGATCCAGACGTTTTCACTGGACATTCTAGACAATGTCCATTTTTACGTAGGCAGCCCTTCCTTGTACAAGTTGACGAACAAAAGTCATTGCATGCTAGTCCATGATACCCAACAGCGCACGTAAAGCAAGTTCCATTTAAATCACACTCCCCAGGTCCACACAGTCCAGTACACACGCATTTTGACCCATACCATCCTGCTTCACATTTAGAACAAGTACCGTCGGCTTTATTACAAATATTATTGTTACAATTTGTAGGACATGGCTCATTGCAAAATTCACCATGGTAACCAAGAATGCATTGATCACACGAACCTTCACCTCTATTACAACTTCCTTTACAATTTTGAGGACACGTCTGGTTGCAATTTTCTCCAAAATATCCGAGTTTACACTGATGACACCTGGAAATGAAAGGAATGATAATAATCAATTAGACTATCAAAAATTAAAGTATAGTGTGTGATAACATTTTGTGAGGAAATTCTATACCAAGTTTCATTTCAACGCACTGTATGACAATACCACTATACCAATCAGCATGATTTTTTTGTAGTGTTTTAAGAAATGATTTTACTTTGTATCCATGCATTATTTGTGAAACATTAAATGTTTTAAAATGGCGTATTTTCTGTATAAAGTCAATAATGATGTAGACTTTTGAAGCCCAAACTTTCTATTGCCTTAAATATGCAAATGAACGATTTTTATTCGTTATTGCAAAAATTGAACTTTAAATATCTGTCATTTTCTCCCTACCCAGTTTACCCCTATTACTTCTTATTATCATGATTATAATGTGGACCGGTCATTGTTATTGAATCTTACGCAATTTGATTTGATTAAGTTATTCATACACGTATATTGATTAAATCAGAGCATGCATGCATGTGTACAGTAATTTAAATTACCTTCAAACTGGACACTGGACGAGTCAACATTATTTTTATCAATGAAACTTAAGGTATGAAAGGTAAGAATTGCCACTTCTTATATTTTCACATATAGAGTAGATAAATTATATTTTAATAGCCTATTCCGGAGAAAAAAGAGAAAGTTTACAAATCAGACGTTTTATTCCATTAAACAAGTCATTTTTCGAAGAGAAATGCCGAAATACATTTTACGCACGGCTACGCCAGGTAAAATTATTGTTTATCTTAACAAAAACAAAAGCATTATAATGTTATAATTGCAATTAATCCCAAACAAAAGTAGTCAGTGAATACAGTCAAAATATGTCCGATCTGCCTATTTTTGGACATCAAAATTCAATACGATCGTTTTAAGGTCAATTTCGTCTACCTCACAAAATGTTGTTAGGCACTATAGTAAAATCTCAGACAGTTTTATTCAAAAACTTGCATACCATAAAAGTTTTATGAACAATTGACCAGTGGACAGATGACAGATGTTTCAGATACAACTGATAACCACAAGAAAACAATGCATGTCTTTAACAAATTGAAACTAAATATGGCTTTAAAAATCTATTTTTAAAATTAAATGCGTGTTGAGTTGCAGACGTGATAATACTGCAGATAAACTTGGCAGAGTAAGAAATGTTGAATGAAATTGCGTAGAGGCTTAAACTGTTACATTTCAAAGCATTAACTCCTATGTGAAATATGACAAAGTCAAATAGTCTTGTTTATTTTTATTTATATACTTGATTAATTTATCAACTGGATTCAAATTAATCGACCTTAATTGACACCCGAGTCTATAACTAGAACTTGAATACACGAAAGCAAACATCCAGATTGGATGAAATTATACGTATAATAGGTTACTGTTATACGGGTTCCGTAAACATGGTAAATATGAGTCGATTACATAGTCAAATGTCATACTTTTCTCAAATTGTTTATGACGTCTTTTCACTAAATTCGTTGGATGTGTACTGCTTGATACTTTAGATTGGGAGAACACGATTTATTTATTAGTTGTTTTTGGCTTTGAACTATCTTCCAGTTACTGCGAGTATTCTTAGATCGGTACTTTGTGTCTTTTGTCTTTACGTTGATATAAAAATAAGAAGATTTGACAAGATACCAAATGACATAGGAGTTAGCAACTATAGGTGACCGTACGGCCTTCAACAATAATTAAAATCTATACCGCATAGCAAGCTATAAAAGACTTGAAAAGGGAAAATGCAAAACAATTCAAACGAGAAAACTCATGCACGGCCTGATTTATGTACAAAACAATACAAAAAAACAAATTTGATATACAGCAACAAAGGAATATCACTAAATTACAGGCTCCTGACTTGAGACGGACCCTTTACACTAAATCCATTGGAAGTTGGATGTGTAATGATTGATAATTTAGTCTTAGATGCATGATGTTTTTTATTAGTTGTTATTGGCTTTGAACTAGCTGTCAGTAACTGCGAGTACTATCAGATCTGTACTTAGTGTCTTTTTGTTGTTGGGATGTACAAGTACCCGGCCACGTCCACTCTGTGTTTTTGTTAGATGTATTTCTATTTGTATCTATCTGATGAGTTAAGCCTTTTTCAACTGATTTTTATAGTTCGTTCTTATGTTGCACCGTTACACCACTGTCCCAGGTTAGGGGAGGCTTGGGATCCCGCTACCATGTTTAACCCCGCCACATTATGTATGTATGTGCCTGTCCCAAGTCAGGAGATTGTAATTCAGTGGTTGTCGTTTGATGATGTGTTGTATATTTGTTTTTCGTTCCTTTTTTTTGTACATAAATTAGGCCGTTAGTTTTCTCGTTTGAATTGTTTTACATTTGTTATTTCGGGGCCTTTTATAGCTGACTATGCGGTATGGGATTTGCTCATTGTTGAAGGCCGTACGGTGACCTATAGTTGTTAATTTCTGTGTCATTTGGTCTCATGTGAAGAGTTGTCTCATTGGCAATCATACTACATCTTCTTTTTTTATATACACACAGAATGCAGCGGTGTTTAACATGTTTGCGGGCGCCAAAACCTCGCCCTAACATGGGACAGTGGTACCGCACAACATAAGAACAAACTATAAAGATCTATAAAAAGCACAAAAACATTTAATAAAAATGCATTAAAGACAAATTACAAAGTACTCGCAGTTACTGAAAGCTATTTCAGAGCCAATAACAACTAATAAAAAAAATCAAGTATCAAAGACTCGTTATTTTGTGCATCGTGCCGATCTAATGAATCAAACATTTTTCCTATTGATTTTTATAGTTTGTTCTTATATTATACTGCTACACCACTGCCCCAGGTCAGGTGGAGGTTTGAACATTCGCAAAAATGTTTTAACTCGGCAAAAATAGCAAACACGAAAAAAACTTTTGGTAAAATTCGTCCTCTAAAGGCAATAACTCACATAAAATGTCGTCTGACAGTTTTAACGTTATCATCGGATACATTTTAACTAAATACTCCAATTATGAATGTAGCAAAATTTTCTTCTAATTGGCCCAGTAGTTGCAGAGGTGAATATTTTGTAAAAGTGACGACAGACTACGGACGCCTAGTGATGAGAAAAGCTCACTTAACAGTTCGGGTCAGGTGAGCTAATTAAATAAATATCAAATTGATATATAAGTTTTTCTCACCTCCCATCTGTGTTACACTTTCCTAGTTCAGAACAATGACCTCTGCATTGGCACTGCAAACCAAACCAACCAGACTCGCACCCGTAACATTCACCATTGCCTAAGCACCCCTGTTCATCACAATGATGCGGGCATGTTGAATTACAAAAATCTCCAAATCCACCAGTCTTACATCCATACGAGCATTTTCCACCACTCTTAGAGCATTCGGAACTGAAACAGTTGACAGGGCATATACTATGGCAGTCATTATCAAAGAATCCGACCTGGCAACTGCTACACGTTCCTGTTAATCGTTCGCAATCTTCTCTCAAACAATTTGACGAGCAGTTTTGGAGGCAGTTTTGTCCGTACCATCCACCAGAACAAGCCAAACATATTCCATCTGCACCACAGCCATTCTGAGTACAGTGTCCTTTACATTTACACTGTGGACCATACCAGCTAGGGTTACATCGTTCACAAAATCCACTGATTCTGTCGCATCCACCATCACAGCTGACAGAACATTTGCTGGTACAGTATTCACCATACCAACCACTGGAACATTTAGCGCATACGCCGCGCTCATTGCATTGGTCATTTTTGCAATTACCTAAGCACACACAGACAGATCCATAATATCCATCTTTACACGAAGAGCAATTTCCTGAATTTCTTTCACATTTATTATCGTTACAATTTTTAGGACATGATTTGTCACAAGACGTTTCGTAATATCCAGACTGGCAGTTTTTACATAAGCCGGTAGTGCTATTACATCCTTCTCCCGAACAATATCCATGGCATTCGCACTGATTTCCAGTAAAACCACGTTTACAGTTATAACAAGCTCCAGTTATTTTCTGACACCCTGAACTGTCACATCCCACTGGACACGTTAAAGAGCAATCTTCTGAATAGAATCCCTTCACACACTGAAGACAGTGTCCCGTATATTGTTCACAGAGGGTTTCATGGCAGTTTAATGGACACCGCGTTTCGCATTGTTCTCCATAGAATCCATCACGACAGGACAAACATTTCCCACTGTTTCTATCGCATCTGTCTTTGCAGTTTCCAAGACATGAATCTAAACAGCGACTTCCATGCCAACCTGGCGCACAAGAACGGCAGTTTCCTTGACTATCACAGCCAGCAAGGTCGCAATAGCCTTTGCATAGGCATTGAGCTCCATACAAATTGCTTTTACAGTTTATACATGTTCCATTGTTTCTGTGACATCCGTCTGATCCGCAGTTGCGAGGACAAGTCTGATCACACTTACCCCCATGATACCCAGTTTGACAAAAGTTGCACAATCGTGTGGTTTTATTGCATCCAAATTCATCACATTTCAGATTTTCTGATGTACATTCACAGTTTTCACCGTACCAACCGGACTCGCAGCCATCTGTGCACTTTCCTGTTGCGCAGGAGCATTGCTTCACGTCTTCCCGAAAATAAGCGCTATATGTAGTATTACAGTTAATTCCACATGATACGTCGCATTTTGTTCCACACCAGCCTGGTTTACATCCCTTTTCACTTTCACACACTCCGGTTTGTGGACTACATTTGTTAACGTAACCAGCAACACCTTTCACTACCATAGGAAAACAACCTTTGCTGCATGTTGATGTGCAATCTTGTCCATAGTAACCTTGAATACAACTATGTAAACATTTACCGCTGACAAGATCACATATTCTTCCTGTAAGTTGTAGACAGTGGCTGCTACATTGTTTATTACAGTATTCCCCGTAGACATCGTTTCTACAACCACCTTTACATTTCCCAGTGTCTTTCTCACACACTTTACTGAATATTCCCGTGGATATTTGTACCGTTTGACATTGAGAACCACATCTTTTAACGCATGGGTTACCCCACCAACCATCAACACATTCACCACATGTTTGACTACTGTCACAATGACCTGGCTTGCAGTTAGTGCAGTCTCCTGGAAAACAGAACTAATAATGTATTATAGATACTTTTCTGACAGACTTTCCTTAATAAAACATTGTTACATGCAGGTTTTTTCAACATGTTCAAATTTTCAAAGAGGTAGGACAACTTAACCCTGTATTTGTTTCATTCGTAGGGTTGAATGATCTAAACATGCCAAAATCCAACTGTAGTTTGAATATTAGGGAGTCTTTATCATGTACTTTAAACATTTTTCGACAATTTTAAATATTTCTTATATATAGTATAAAAGTAATTCAGCGCTATGTGCTGTTGTTGAAGGTATTTCGTGCAGTTAGCCTGGATCCCAGGTTAGTAAATATATAGCTTTGGTATATCATTTCTTTCTCTGAAAGTTGATTTTGAAAATACATTTTAAACAATTGATGGTTAGGGTTGATAGATTACCGGATTTGTTGACCTCAATAAAAAATTTATAAATTACAAAAATTACTAATAAAGCGCGTACCTACACGGAAACGAAATACGGTTATCTATTTCAGTTACATTCCCAGAAATAACAACAATACACAATTAGGAATCTGTTTTTTTCTCCTGGATTATCGATTGTTAAGTCACTATTTCAAATATAAAATAAGGAAATGAGTACCAGTCATCATGCTGAGAATATGTATGAGTAACAAGTTTGACCAAGATGTAATTAAAACAATGGAAGGCGAACTTCTATAATGTAGATGTTGGAAAGATGAAAAGAGTAAAAATTAGCTCAATAATTAAGGTTCTTCAAATGCTTTTAATATTTAGTAAAACCTAAAATAATCTATCAGACGTATGTTGTTTTGACGAATTTATTATATTGTACATTAAGTCTGGCGATCAAAATGAACACAACTAATTATAAGTATACAATCTTTATTTTAAACTTTTCGTTTCTAAATTGCAGTTGTCAGTGTAAAAAGGTCAACTTTGATATGTCCATAATACCCTGTTTATTTAATGCCCTTTTAATAAAACAGAGAAGTTTCAAGATTTTGCAGTCTGCTACTTTTGAGTCATGGGCGTAAAACAGAGGAAAAAATAGTATCAACATTGTGTTTTAATGAGAAACAAATTTAATTTTGTATAAGAATAATTCATGACTTATAGGGAAAACGCCAGTGAGGCAATAACATCACAAACATTTTTAGACTAATAATAAATACTGGATAATGTTTATTGAAAAACACGAAGATGCATAGAAAGAATTGTCTGTGAATGTGATGATATTTATTATTGATTGATTTGTGATTGCTTAACGCCGCATCAACCGCAAAAAGGTTGTATCGCAGTGATGGTGATGATATTTTAGGTTATATTACTGATGCACTAAAATCCATGTGGTTAAAGTAAAATGAAAATATAACAATTGGTAAAGGATTCCTAATTCTATATGGATATGGATGTATTATACTGTATATAAAACTTCAGTAGTGTGGATAAAGTTTGATCTCGACACTGAAGGTATTCAGACATCTTTGATCTGCGCTGCTGGACAATAATAATTTGGATGGTTTCATGGTTTACATGTATCTATTGCTTTCTCACTTGTCCATAAAACTCTCCTTGTATATAAGTTTTTTGGTTTTGCAGGAGCAACGCATAGATATGAAAACATTAGCAAAAGATGTTTTTTTTTATATTGAGGTTTGAATCAAACGATTTAGACCATTTATAGATTTTTATTTTTGATATGTGTATATGACTATACTACAGGTAAACAATAGCTACCAAATACTTTATATATATATAGACAAAGGACAGTTATGTCATTCCTATGATATTTGACAAATATTTATCTATAAACAATAAATAGTCTGTATCTTTTTATTGATACAAAGTTAAACAAGTCTTAGATTGTTTACTGTATGTACAAGTTCACATTATGTTAAAGGATCAAGGATGAAAGGCAGACAGTTTAATCATATTGAATTTTTAATAAATGCTTCTTTTCAACATTTAAGGTCGTAATTCAATAGACAAATATTATCGTTTCCGTTCACGTTTTGTCAAAAATGTTAAAACCTAAAGATTGTGCATGTTAAAAAATCAAATGGTATGATTTGATTTGTAAGCAATTACCCAGGTGTACAAAATCAACACAAAAGATTTCTAAAATAATATCAAATCCCAACTTGAGGCAAAACTGTGAACTTCACTGCGCTTTCTCTCATTTTCACAAACAAATTGTGAAAATATGAAACACAATCCTTGAAGACATTTAACTTTAATTAAAGACGGAAGTAAGGTGTTTGAGAGTTTGTAAAGATGATATGAATCTTGCTATTTTTCACGGGTTAATAGAAACTAATGGAGAGAGAGAAGATAGTATCAGTGAATTAGTCAGAGGAGTTTTGTAAAGTTCGATACATAGTCAACTCTAGACGACAATCTCAGTTTCGTTTTTTTAATACTATGTCTAAAAGCATTTGTCATAAAAGGAGGACATACAGTTTGAAATTAACAAAGTTCAGTTATGTATAAAACGAGTGCACGTACATGTATAGGTCACCTTTTTAGGGGTTTCGTCTATCATCTGAATTTTTAGTGGATCGAAACTAAATATTTTTTACTGTTACAAAATACGAATCAATAAGAACTCGCAATTTTATTTCTCGTAATAAATATTTTATAACTATCACATTTCCATTGGATCGAAAAACATGTGTAGTAATTTTAGATCTGTTGTGTATTGTTTGAAGCTTTTTATCGTACAAAAAAAAGGTCAAGTACTAAAGGTTTGTTTGAACAGATAATGTGTTGATTGTAATCGAACTATATTCATCATTTTCTATTTTTGATCTATAAATTTATGAAATGGTGTCAATAGAATATGGTTTAACGACGAGAAATGTTTCCTTAAATGTTAATTGAAGTGATAATTGATTTTGTTCATAATAAAAAGTCAGACGATGTATGATTTTCAGAAATTCAGAATTTATAAGCTCGTTGTTGTTTAAATCCTTGTCCTTTGGTCTTCGATGGATAGTTGTCTCATTGGCAATTATGCCACATCTCGTTATTATTATTTTCAAGCTGCATTCATATAAAAAAAATTAATGCGAAAAAAATCCAGAAAATAACTTATATATACTCATTATCCATTGGTCTTTTGTATGTTGGAAATAGAACTACAAAGACTTATATATAATACATATGAATAAAAAGTAATGTGGGTATACATGCATATACAGCCACTGCAAATTGACATAAAATAATGCTCCATTATCCATTCCATTATTAAACAACCAAACTATCGTCAAATCAACAGAATTTGTGAGAAAAACATCTTTTTCTTCAAATCCGATTAAACTAAAGCCAGCTTTTCGCGAGATAGCGTATGTTCAAAGTTTTTTTTTACCGCTAATCTTTATATAAACCACAGCTAAAACCACAATTCTAATGTCAAATGCCTTTTTTTAGTTGCCTTTTCCGTTTCATATAAGTTTCATATAAATTTATAGATTTAGACGATAAAATTCTCACCTATTTCAGAGTAATACGTATTTAATACACCCATTGAATCATGTCTCGCAATGGTCTTATTTATTAATGATATTCGAGAAAATAACATAACATGATAACACTCCCGAGTTACGTAAAAATTACATGGTTTGTTTGTTATCATAATCTTTTCAATTTAATCCCACAACTCTTTTCTAAATATCTTAAAAAGTTAAACCTTTATTTAAAGTAAAAGGTGTACACACATGCACTTTAAACAAATTGTTTTACATATACGAAAAAGCCTTCTAGCCAGTGTATCCATGTCAATATAAAAAAGAAGATGTGGTATGACAAGTCTAGTTTAACATTAGATCCTTAGGATATTAGTTAAAATACCGTGTAATATATACTTATTTTGATTTCATTTCATTTTAACAATAGTATATCTAGAGTTGATATCTTCGGTGAGTACCGGTTGCTGAGGTAATTGCTGTCCATCAAAGGTTATCTTAAATCAAGCTGAGATCGACTAATATTGCTGGGTGGTTAGGAAAATTTGAATTTTATAGGTTTTAAAATCGACATTTAAAGCGAATCTTCTTGGTCAGGGGAAAACAACTAACAGTTTAAAAACTTTATAGAAACCGACATTGTTGGTATATAATTGTGCTGGTTACACACTTTAAGAGTGTGTAAATATTACACCTTTCTGTGGTGGTAATCATAATAATATGTCCTTAATTATCTCATGCTTCATTACCGGACAACATGTCAAATATGTAATATTTCAAATGTTGATATTTATCCACGTCAATGTCAAATCTGGCGACACCACCTCGGTGTATTACTTTAAATAAAATTTATGAAAATCTAAATGATACTTTGCAGATTAATGAGAAGGTACATTTATCAATTATTAAGTCTCATAAAAGTACAATAATAAGACAATGTCTCATAAAATCATATGTGATTTGAATTATGATTTCATCAAAATTCAGTTTTATTGTTTTATCATGTGTTGTACAAGACCAACAAATACATATGTAACATGCAGTACGTTCTCCTACACAAAATACAATTAACCATTGACGCTTGAGTCAATCACCATTAAAGCCGAGGTTGTTATACATAAATAGTATATTTTGAAAATTAGTAAACTTTTAAGCTTACCGCTTTGCAACCTTTATAAGCACACACATACTTTTCTTGGCCTAACAGAGAGATGATATATATATATATATATATATATATATATATATATATATATATATATATATATATATATATAAGCTTAGGTATCCTAACTGTATTAACTACTGTATTAACTGATTAACATGTTTAAAGAAATCCATGTCCAAAAAATTGAACGATTTAGATAAAAGTAAAAAAAAAAGACATCAAAACAGAAAGAGCAGTTTGGCTCTGAACTGATTCATTGTTAGATGAATCGAATATGTCTGCCTTTCAGTGCCAGACAAAGAAAAATATGGGGATTTAATTTTGACTGAAAAGCTCACATGCATACCCCCACCAGTTTATAACATAAAGAACTAAATGTACATACCCGATACACCTCGAAATAATATCAACAACGTGATTAACACCTGTCCTAGGTAAATCACAAAGGATAGACGAACGGCCATCAATCAATTTAATTTTGCATGTTTCAGCGAAGATAAAGTCAAAATGGTTATCCATTTATGAAAGTCCTAATATTTTTATATTTTCACTAAAAACGGAATATGATGAGGAAATACACATCCTGTCTAACTGTCGTCTGTGGTGGTGCCTTTCGGGGTGATTCAATCGTTGACACCCACACTTTAGTTATGAATGAGAAGTACTGTCACAATTTTTATAAATAAAGTGCTGTTTCGGTCCGTTCTACATCGCTGAGTTTACAATACAGCATGTTATTCAACTTGACGATCATCCTATACAATTTTAATGATCACCTATGTATAAAGAACGTAATCTCGGACAGACAACAACATTATGTGTGAGCTAATCGATCAATAAATATTGATCGGATTATGGTAAATTTACCTTTAAGAACCTCGTGGACACGAGGAAGAAATATTGGGAAGTGACTTTTTATAAGTGTAATGTGTGATAAATTGATCACATTTATTTGATTTAATGTTAATGTTTTGTTTTGGACAGTGCGAAAATAATAAATTTAATGATTAAGTTTTAAAATTATGTAAGAAATATACCAGGTTAAAACAATTTCAAATAAAATACTTCATTAACAAAAAGTAATTTATGAGTATATCATCATATATAAACCGGTTGCATTGACTGTGCTATTTTATAATCCACAACACAGAAACTAAATGACAATATCACTGAACAAAATAAGTGTGGCTTTAACACCTCACCTAGCTGCTCGTCTGGATATTTCTTAGTTGGTGATATATTGTTTATTTACACATTTTTAATATACAATAATTTAAAGATTTTTTGTGGATTTTTATACTGTTACGGTGTACAATAGGTAAATGTGTCTGTATTCGATAAGATAAAGTCGTTTATTGCAAACAAACAAATTATTCTTTAGCATATTTTAATTAGAACATTGTCAAGTGAGAGCAACATGAAATTTCAAATATGGTAATTATAACAGTAGAGGTCAAACAAATGATAAATTATAAACATTTTGTTCATGAAAGTAGACAATATAACTGCTTTAAGATGAAAGTTCTCAGTTTCCAACTTTCACGCAAAAAAGAAAGAACCAAAACATATCGAATTGTAAATAACTGATTTTGTTTGAACTTATAGCAATGAATACAGTTTGTTAATATTTGGCCATGTACAATAATAATATCTTCAAAAATGTTTCAGTCTATACTATCTTTATGCTGGACAAACCATGTTATACGGAGTACAACACCTACACATTCTTTATTCCCTTCGTAGATTTATTTAACGACTTATCTCCATATTCATATTTAATACATCAAATGTTAATAAAGACAACATCTTTCAATATATATATCTTCTTCGAATTAAAACCTGCTTTTATTATTTAATACAATATGAGTTTTTTTTCCAGAGCTCTACAGATGCACGCCACAACTTATCTTAAAATGTCAAAACGAGAATATCTTTTTTCTTGTTCTTGTCGAGATAATTTAATCCCAGATATTTGTCACCAAATTTTCTCAACCATTATTGCAGATAAAATATCTGCGCGTTCAATTAAATTTTTAAGCGCTAACAATCACCCAAAGACCACTTCTTTATAACCTCTTATCAGATAAAATGAACTTAAAAGATTATCGTCAGCACTAAGAGTACTTCATGTTTCCGAGTTATAATTTTAACCCTGTATTTTAACTTTTGTTTCCTAGTAACATACATAGGTATATATGTTAAAGATCACCAATATATATCTTTATTACCAAAGTCTATATAAACTATAGGTACACATTTGAATTACATCAACATCAATAATACATACAATAAATACATAAACACAAACTATGTGACAGAATAGCAGAAGGTGTTGAAGTAATACATAAACATTATTTTAACATTTCGGTTCTAAACTTAAAAGATCTAAATATAAATTTACCTAAATTACACAGCTCTTTTACATTGTTTGAACTCATTAGTTTAATAAATTTGTACATCGATGGTTTTTTCCAATAATATGGCTTAATGTAAATTGTTCTAAAACCTTGAAAAAATGTACATTTGAGGATGAAATGAAACTCATCCTCTATATCATTTTTACAAAAAGTACATGTTCTATTATTTCTTGTTTTACCATAAAATCTTCCATTTTCTATAGCTAAGTTGTGGCTACTTAATCTTATTTTTGTTATACATGTTTTGTAAACCTTAGGAATTGGTTTACATAAATAAAATTGCAGACAAAAATTATCTAACATATATTTATACTTAGAACATTTTTGAGAAGTATGCAACTGAGCATCAAGTTCTTGTTTAAGACAATCATACATCCGTTGCTTTATAACAGCAAAATATACATCAGGCAAGTCTGAAATAAGGTTTTGGCTATACCATACATCACCTAAACCTATAACAAAAAGTTCATTCTTTATAAAATACAACCAGTTACACTTATTATTTGGACATCTCTCTAATTCGCAATATAAGTAATTGTAACAATTTTTCAATATACAGTTAGAAGTATTTAGCAATTTAAACCAATATTTGAAAATCTTGCATTTTCTTCTTAAGAGGCAATCTACCTAGTTCTTGATATATCATAACATTGTTAGTAGACAATTTTACACCAAGTATATTTTTACAATAGTTCATGTGGACTCTCTCTATTGCCGGGGCTTTATGTGCACCCCATATTTCGCTTGCATAACTCAATAAAGAATTGATATAAGTATCAAAAAGAGATAACAAAGTGACATAATTTAAAAACATACTTTTGACATTTCTTCTTAAAGCAAACATTGCTTTTCTACCTTGTTCTGACAATTTCTGTTGTAACATATTATATTTGCCATTAAAATTTAAAAGTACACCAAGGTAGGTAAAATTATCAACAACTTCAATTTCTTTATTATCATAATACCATTTCTCATCAAAATGAACTCTACCACCTTTCCTAAATACTACAATTTTAGTTTTATTAATATTTACACTCAATGACCATTTTGATGTATATTCATATAATGTTTCAAGCATATTTTGTAACCCTAAAACAGATTCTGAGAAAATAACCATATCATCAGCATACATAAGTAGAAATAAATTCAGTTCTTTCATCTCACGGTATGGCATTACTATTAATGAAAGCATTTCAGAATCGTTAACATATAGTGAAAAAAGTATGGGAGATAACACCTCTCCCTGCATCAAGCCCAATTCATTGGTGAAGTAATCAGAATTAAAACCATCAACACAAACACAAGAAGACACATTAGTATACATAGATTTAATTACAGATAAAAGTTTACCTTGAATACCAATTTTTGACAATTTATACCATAGCATAAGCCTTTGAACAGTATCGAATGCTTTTATGTACAAACACCACAACTGGTTTATTTATGGATACTTTTAAAATAAATTAACAAAATTTATTATGTATCGACTTTATTTCTTCTGCATGATGAAAACCCCATTTCTGCCGACGCCTAGTTAAAACAGAAGAAATAAGACTGCCATACATAGCATATTCTGTTCTGGTGAGATGTAAGTGGATTTTATTAGTAATAATAATAATAAATTCTTTGTACATGTATACAGTTAACATTCATACGTCAACATACAATATATATATATATATATATACATACAAATCAATCACTGAAACATTTAAATGGCAACAATTGATCAAGTTTTCGTATTCTAACCATAAAAGAAAAATTATTTGACTTGCATAGAATTTCAAGAAAATGATTGTAACAATGTTTCTTGAATTATAATTCCACATTACGACAATTTTTAATTGTGAATGGTAAATTATTCCATACCTTGGTTGCAGAATAATGAAAATATTTTTTTTATAAAAAATAGTATTTGGTCTTGGAACAAATAGATCGTTATTAGAGACAGATCGTAAGTTTTAGTGTTGAACATCATTATTATTTAGCATTGATAAGTAATGTGTTTGTTAGTCCATTTACAATTGTATACATTAAAATTGATTGTTGGTATTTTATTTTTTCTGTAAAAGATAGCCATTTTACAGAAGAAAACATAAAATTAGATGGAACAGAAATATCACATTGAAGTATAATTCTTGCTACTCTTTTTTGAAGTTTTATGATTCTATCTGAATCTTTTTGTAATAAATTTCCCCAAACTGAACTACAACAGTCTATATATGGTAGAATATATGCATTATAAAATATTTGTCTTATGTGAATAGGCAAATATTCTTCAAGTTTATACAAAAGTGATATTTTAGATGAGATAATCTTACATATACGATCAACATGTTTTTCCCAGCTTAAGTTTTCATCAATGTCAATTCCAAGTAATTTGAAAGAATGGACATTCTCAATACAGGTTTCGTTGATGGTAATACATAATTCTGATAGTTGTGAAAGTTTTTGTTTTGAATTCAATTTCATACACTTTGTTTTTTGTGCATTAATGTTCATACTGTTATTGTTACACCAAGATTGTACAGCATTTAAATGATTTTGCAATATGCTGTTAATTTTTTCAATTTTCTTATCATGAAAATGCAATGTTGAATCATCAGCATATAAATCCATGTTAGATTGTTTAACATGAAGTGGTAAATCATTAATATAAATTAAAAATAACAGAGGACTTAAAATAGAACCTTGAGGCACTCCATATTTTACAAACTTTTTATCAGATTTAATGTTTGCGTATTGAACTTCTTCTTGTCTTTCAGACAAATATGATTTTATCCAATTTATCATATGTTCTCTGATATGATAAAATTTTAGCTTTTCTAAAAGTATGGCATGGTAAATGAGATCAGAAGCCTTACTGAAATCCAAAAAACACAGTACCAACTATTTCTCCATTATCTAAATATCTTAACCATTCATCAATTTAGATAATGGAGAAATAGTTGGTACTGTGTTTCACATTAAGGCTAGCGCTCTATCATACAGTTGTATTAGACATTTTTTGGTTTGTTAAAAGTTACCATTGTAATGAAGTAGCACTCCAAGGTAAACATAAGAATTAACAACTGTTAAATCCGTGTTGTCATAGTACCAAACATAATGTATTGTTTGTCATCTTTTACGGAAACTACAACTTACAACTGTTTTTATTCTTGTTTACTCCAATTTTTTTCCATCTTGTATAGTAAACAAGTTGTTTATCTAATAGATACGGAAGAGTCTCAGACTTTTTTTCAAAATATCACGGTATCATCTGCGAATAGCAGCAAATATATCTAAAATCAATTTAATTTTAATGATAAACTAGCTCTTATAATCTTGTATACGTAGGTTTTCAACAACGTCATTTATAAAAATATACGAAGAGCAGAGGAGATAATTGTTCGCCTGGTTTTACACCATATAGTTTGTCGTACCATTAACTGATCATTCAAATCTATAGTTATTAGGGGTTTAAAGTCCTCCTTTCATTGGTACAGGTATAACGATTCATTCTTTTCAGTTCTCGTGATATATTTTAAATTGAAAAAGTTAACTAGTATTAAACAAAATTGTTAGAAACGTCAAAACAGCTTAGAGCCTGTCAAAAACATTTCGGAACCAGCTCCATCCATACCCGTAATTTTCCCACTCTTGAGTTTTTGAATTGCAGATTCAATTTTTGATTCAGCTAATTCGATTCGTCTATGTGAAGATTTTCAGTCAAGTCTTGACTAAGAAAGTCTACAAATCAGTAGACTCCGAAAATTCTTTATGATTCACTTTAGCCAACCGACTTGATTGGTGTCATTGCAAACTTTTATTTCGTATTTTATTTATTTTTTATGTCACATAAAATCGCATTTTCGAAACGTTCGGATATTGCTGAAAACGGTTCCGTGCTTTATAAAATTCGCTTTTATGGAGGTTGCATCCGTGATCTAACCAATCATTAGTACCAAGTTTATGTTCATTTTCTTTCGAAACTCAAGTTCTTATATATTTTTTTTTCAGATCACAATATCTATCTAATGTTGTGTAACCAGTTTAACATCACTCAATTTTTGGCATAAATCTATTTATCAAATCTGAGCTTATTCACTCTACTGTTCACATTATGCTGTTACCTATAAAAGACTCTATTTTTTCATGTTTAGTTAGTCTACTTTCATTGTTTTCAATTTTGAAAAATAAATCGTCAACCCATGGAGGTTTCTGAGACAAACTTGATGGTGATATGCGTTGCATAGTTGACGGGCAGAATGGGCTTCAAGTGAAACAATTCTGCGGTTTTGATGTTGCATTGTTTGTGAGGGGTTGATATACTGTAACTGTTTGTTCATAGGGCAAAATAAAATTTCATCTTTGATATGTGCGAAGAATTTTGATGTTCGGTGTTATGTTTGTTAACATCTGACATACAAGTGTCGTTTGTTTTAACTTCCGATTCACTGAAAGTTTTGGGATTTGACGTTTTTTACATTTTTCCTTCATATTATTCTATAATTCTGCAAATTTACATAAGCCATTTCTAACACATCTGATCACCATGCCCCTTACATCATCAGTGTAATTTTAGTTCTTGTACAAATTGTATGCACGTTTTATTGAAGAACTAAACTATATCGATACCAAGATATGACGGTATTACACGGATGTCCGCACTTGCAGCATATATGATAATTAAATATACATTTCTGGAATTTGAATGAAGAGTAACATACATTAGCAACTCTGTGTTCATGAGTTTATAGTTTGGCCAATACGGCGAAACAGAGGAATTCAGAATAGGAAAAGTCGGTCAACCTTGGTTACAAATGTTGCTCACCAGATAAAACTCAAACTTGAGTCCCAAAAAAAAAGTCGACCAAAGAGTAGGAAACACAAACTTGATCTGTATGTCATCATTATAGACTTGTATACCAAATACGAGTCATAAGCTTGGGTTAGGAGCTCATCTAGAGAAAGGAAACCTTGATTAATAAACCCCTGACCCTCCTGATAAGGGGGTTGTGCGCTGGGCTAGCTACTCAGCCACGAAAAGAAAACTTATGCTACAGAAACAGAAACAGAAACAGGGGAAAATCAATTAGTTCAGTGTAGACAGATGGAAACCTCTGCAGGAATGCAGCCTATGATGAGTGCGAAAAAACTCCGAGAAACTATGTTCTGTTTCATAAACGAACTGTAACATTTGGTTGTTAGAACGTTAGAACTATGAACGAAACAAGCAGAACTGCGCAAACTATTAAGGAAAGGAAGATATTCATTGGGTGTTAGTGGATGCAAGATGGACTGATTCAGGAATGTTTACACACAATTCAAGTACAGACATTTACTATTCAGGACGTACAGATGGTAGACACCAGGAAGGAGTAGCTATTCTATTGAGTAAGAGAGCAAGCAAGTCTGTGGTAAAATGGATACGGCAAATGAAAGAATGATAAAAATACGCATGAAGGCCAAGTATGGGCACATGACTGTTATCCAATGCTATGCCCCAACAAATGATTACATAGTTATCATCACCTAGTCATTGGAAAGATCAGACTAAAATTAAGGAAAAATAAATGCAAAACACCAAGCAAGATATATAGACTTTCATAAACTTTAACAACCTGAAACAAAGCAAAAATTCAATATCGAACTGAGGAACGGATTTGAGGTCTTACAATTTGAAGACAATGAAGATTAAAATAAACTCTGAATGGCAACATAAGGCCACACTAATTTGATTCCTAGTTCTTTGGATTTTCCCGCTCCTATTTTGGAGAAGTTGACTTTTCAATAATAAAAAAAATTACAGCTTTCGCAAATTTGTGGTCTGCATCCCGCTCATTTTTAATGAAAACAACTTCTATCAAATGATCTTTGAGGGGCATTTGTTTGGATACATACACGTGTTTTAATTTTATTCAACATGTGTCATTTACCTAACTAACATAATTTCTCTTGTAAAACCCTTGAATCTCTTTCATTAAACCTTCACTCTAAAGAAGAGTATTATGAACAGATATGTATGACAAAAATGTTTTATTAGATAAAAAATGAAGATTGCAGTGGTTGCTTTGCTTCCTAAATATATATATAGATTTAAATGAAAATTCACGCAGTCAAAGCTTACTGAAGAAAATAACCAAAATGAACTAAACCACAGGGAGACAAGTAAATCTGGTATGGTACAGGCACCAATAAATCAAACTATATGCATTAGAGCATCTGTTGTCCTCCTCTTTTTTCATTGAAGTAACCCAGTTATAACATGTACATACATGGTACAACTTCTAAATCGCACAATTTAAAAAAAAATATACCGCTCGCTTCACTTGTAGGGCACTGGCCTAAAATAAACTCATTTTCAAGAAAAAAATAAAACAAAAACAAAATTCGCTCGCTCGCCCCACATTTTTTGGAGCATTTGTCCGAAGAACTGGACATCAAATCGGTGTGGCCTAAGAGTGAAATTTATTTAAAAACTAGTGAATACATCTTAGGTTACAAAAACGAAGACAGAAAAGAATGGATATCTGATAAAACTTGGGCTCTTATTATGGAAAGAAAAGCATTAAAATCAAAAACCAATCAAGCAACAGGAGATCAATTAGAAGGACTGAAAGAGCTTTATAATAGTAAAGAAAAAGATGTGAAAAAGAATGCAAAATCAGACAAAAAGGTATACATAGATAACATTGCAAAAGAGGCAGAAATAGCACCTAAAGTTGGAGATATGAGAAAGCTATATAACATCACAAGACAACTCAGTGGCAAAGTAAATATCACCAGTACTAACATCCAAGACAAAGATGGTCAGATAATATAAAAATATGAGAAACAATTGGAAAGATGGAAAGAGCATTTTGAACAGGTGTTAAAAAGACCTGAACCAGAAATCTCAGTTGACAGGTCAGAGGAAGCTCCATCGCCAATAGAAATAGAAATAGGACCCATTACAGATGATGAGATCAAAACAGCCATTAATAAAGTTAAAAGCAAGAAGAGGATGATCTCACATTTAGTATGCAACAGTAACTAAGGACATATATAGACAATAACAAATGCAAATTTAAATACTAACTATTAAATAAATCTACTTCTCATAGGCCATTGAACATCTGTAGTTTTTAAACTAGCCAATTTGCGTAATATATAGCTTGACTATCGAACAACAATGAACGGACCATCGCACTTCAGCGTGGCCATCGCACTTCAACGTGACCATCGCACTTCAACGTGACCATCGCACCTCCGAGTCCGTCCTACATATATAAATTATGAGGACATTGAGAAAGCATTTGATAGCGTCCATAGAGAGTCACTTTGGTACCTCATGAGTATGTATGGAATTCCAAAGAAAATAATTAACATTATTATGGATATGTATGATGGTTTTAGATGTGCAGTCAGACATGATAGAGAACTATCAGAATGGCTTAACATCACATCTTGAGTAAGACAGGGGTGATTAATATCTCCTTTTCTATTTATATTGGTGGTTGACTGGGTAATGAAGAAGGCAACAACTGAAAATCATGGCATACAGTGGGGACTAACAGCATTTTTGGAGGACATGGACATGCTGATAATATCAGCATCTTTTCTCACACACATGAACAAATGCAGCAAAAGACTTATAAAGTAACATCTGAGGCAGCAAAAGTAAAACTGAAAATAAATGCAAAGAAAACTAGTGATGAAGGTAGCTACAAAGAACAAGAACGTAATAACAGTGAACGGAAAAGAACAGGAACAAGTAAATTCATTCAACTATCTTAGTAGTAGAATCAATACAGAAGGAAATATCGAAGAAGAAGTCAACATCCGTATTGGTAACGCAACTGCTGCATTCAAAATCAAGAACAACATATGGAAAACAACAGATTTTCTAGAAAGACTAAGATTAGATTGTATCTGAGCAATGTCAAATCATAAAGTTGAGAATGGAAACGGGGAATGTGTCAAAGAGACAACAACCCGACCAAAGAGCAGAAGACAGCCCAAGGCCACAATGGGTCTTCAACACAGCGAGAAAATCCCGCACCCGGAGGCAGGCTTCAGCTGGCCCCTAAATTCTGCTATAGTTCAGAAACATGGAGAACAACTAAAAAAATTAGAAAGTCGAGTTAGAGGATTTAAAGCACGCTGTTTGAGACGAATTGTTAACATCAGATGGCCAAACGTAATTTCAAACTGAACTATCAGAAAGAACAGGTGTGATGAATATAGTAAATGAGATCATGAGAAGGAGATTGAAATATATTGGACATATATTGAGAATGGGTAACAACCGTCATGTGAAAAAAGTGCTGACATGGACACCACAAGGGACAAGGAAGCCTGGAAGACATAAAGGCACATGGAGAAGAGACATAACAGCAGTGATAAAAAGACATGGTTACACCTGGAATCAGATAGAGACAGTCGCGAAAGATAGAACGAATTGGTGGTCCCTTTTTGATGCCTTATATGTTCAAGAACATAAAGAGGATTAAGTAAGTAAGTAACCAAAAATCAGCTCCAGATCTGCTTGCATTATAAAAAAAGTGCAATTTCAAGTAATGACATTTTCCAATTACAAGAAATGTAATCCCACAACAGGTGTTGTTTAACGTTCTTTACGGACATATTTTGTTTCTAGTCGAACAGTTTTTACTTTAGCCGACAACGATTGTTGCTTACACTGCTTGCTTAGTTGTAGTTGTCAATGTTGCATTGCTTTGTTATAGTGAATAGATGTAAGGCCGAGGAAGTTTAGGCTGGTGTTGCATTGCTATATTACTTTTACTTGCTGAAGATTTATAAATGGCTTCTATCAGGGCCAGGGAGATCAGCTGGGAAGGAGGAGCAGCCCGCTCAAAAAGTTGATGCAATCTGGTAGAACGAATCGAGGTTACATCAGGGAGCTTGGAAAAATCATTTGTACAACATTTTGAATACGGGCCTGCGGACGTCTTATATAAACCTACATAGCTACAAAGGGTTTCACAGTGCATGCAGAGGATAACTAAAATTGGCAATAAAAACCAAATGTGAGGTAACTGTTTAGTGTTGAATTCTTGCAGTAGTCATGCATAACACAAGAACGTCCCACACCATTAACTAACCAGTTATCCAAGTTATATCTTATGACAGGCAAATAAACAAACAGGAACTGAACTGACACGTTCTTTCATCTGTAATGACTGAGAGGTGGCTGATACGAAGAATGATCCAACGAAATAGAAATTGCTTCTGCTTATATGTGAACATACGACCATACCATTCTCGACGAAGATATAATATTTCTGTATCTATTTTGCAACGTAATATATATTATGTCATATTGGGATTTTGTCATTCATACATATACTTTTAAACACTCATATATCAGTTCATTTTATTTCTACTAAATTATAATGTGACTTTGTCCTACGTCATTTTTTAAATTGTATTAATATAACCATCCCAAAATGTGACGTTTTTATAAGCTAATTTACATTTTCTAAAATATAAAGAATCTTTCCTTTACATGTTTACAATACAGGTAAGACGGATGTATGTGACATATTCTGCATAAAGGGATCGTCAACAATATGTTACAGGTAACACGGATGTATGTGACATATTCTGCATAAAGGGATCGTCAACAATATGTTACAGGTAAGACGGATGTATGTGACATATTCTGCATAAAGGGATCGTCAACAATATGTTACAGGTAACACGGATGTATGTGACATATTCTGCATAAAGGGATCGTCAACAATATGTTACAGGTAACACGGATGTATGTGACATATTCTGCATAAAGGGATCGTCAACAATATGTTACAGGTAACACGGATGTATGTGACATATTCTGCATAAAGGGATCGTCAACAATATGTTACAGGTAACACGGATGTATGTGACATATTCTGCATAAAGGGATCGTCAACAATATGTTACAGGTAACACGGATGTATGTGACATATTCTGCATAAAGGGATCGTCAACAATATGTTACAGGTAACACGGATGTATGTGACATATTCTGCATAAAGGGATCGTCAACAATATGTTACAGGTAACACGGATGTATGTGACATATTCTGCATAAAGGGATCGTCAACAATATGTTACAGGTAACACGGATGTATGTGACATATTCTGCATAAAGGGATCGTCAACAATATGTTACAGGTAACACGGATGTATGTGACATATTCTGCATAAAGAGATCGTCAACAATATGTTATACGTAACACGGATGTATGTGACATATTCTGCATAAAGAGATCGTCAACAATATATCCTTACCATTATACTAATTAGTAGTATTTTGTAATCTGTCAGAAAAAAAGTGTATGTTGTTTACATCTTTAGCAATATAATTCAGTGATTTTTCTAGTGTATTTTCCTATTCAGCGAAAATTATACACAATGAAAATTAAACCTAACGACGACGCGAAAAAAACCCCGATATACGGTACGTGCAAACAATAGACGGAACAACCAGCATACACAGAAATTAGACCCAGTGTTGCTACAGAACTTACTAAGAAAACAATCTTATAATGTCATGGAGATAAAATCAATTATCATACATAAGATTCCTCCTTATCCTAATGTCAACTGATTAGCAAAACCCAGCCCCTCGAACCTAAAGTATCGATGCTCAATTCAGGGTCTGTAGTTAAGCTGTCTGATTGAGCGGATGCATGCGATGATTGCGAAGGATGGTATCATGCCGATTGCATGAATATGAACACCCGTAAACACACTGCACTAATGAAACCAGAGGCATCATGCATATGTTGTGCATGTGGTGTACCCAATTTTGATACATCATTTTTTAATCTTTCATCTTGTTATTATAAAACACCCATGCAACCCATGCAACCACGCATCCCATATTGCCTGATAGGACCCAACACCTTTTTAGTGTTTTAAATTGACAGTTAAAGCTTGGGATGGGCATCTTAAGATGCATTACTTTAGTATAATCAAATATGAAAATTATACATGTATATATTGATATATTTATATATAAACGTCAGCACTAGATATTATGACAGATCTGCCATTATCAGGGGTCCAACTGTCAATTTTATATTATAGTCTTTAACTTTGATCTAACGAGCATGCTCCTACACTATGTTTGCAATACGCAACTATTAGTACCACATCGACCACTTGTACACATACTTCGTAAAACTGCAATAAATGCCAGCGTTTTTTTTAATTTTACGTATATATGGGTTATATTTAGTTATCAAAACTAAAGGAATATTTTCTTTTGCTTTCAAATTTTTGTGCTGTAATAATTCAGTACGGTCAATTGATAAAGCACCAGAAATGCTATTATCCATTTCGATGTTATCACAACCCTTATCTAATAAATTCTCTTTGAAGTTAGTCATGGTCACTTGTGTTTCCTATCTGCCGTATTGCTTCACCTTTAATAAATCCCCGGAATACATGCTGTGAGTGACAGCTATTTCGTTACAGATAGAGAAAAGAATTTGTTTCTTTAAAATGTATTTCAAGGTCAAGAATGCCATGTGTTTAGATCTTTGACCTTTTTTGAAAGTATAAAAGACCCATGCAACAACACATATCATACGGCCTGATAGGACCCTACATAAATTCAGCTTTTTGAAAATATCCAACACTTAGTTATTATTTCCATAGACCGTATTTATTTGGAACAGGAGAAATTAGCGTTCAACATAACAAAATCCTTTTCAGACATATACACTATCCTACTGCCTGTCGTTACTTTTATTTTGGCATTGCACAAGTCATGTCTTCTTTGACTGTCCATGGCGTTAAAACACTTTATCCCTGGGATGTGTTTTAGTTGATTTTAGTCTCTGATGCATGATTTTTTATTATTAATTGTTTTTGGCTTTTAACTAGCTTTCAGTAACTACGAGTACTCTCAAATCGTAATCACACAATTTGTAATGCATTTTTGTTATTCAATGTTTACTTATTTTGTGTTATATTTCGTCTCACTATTTTTAATATGTACCACCTTTGATAAGTATTTAATATGACGATAAATTTTCACTGCTGTTCTCGTACTATGAACAGCAAATTTATTTATTTTGTAAAAAAATATCTCCGTACTCCTAACAACACAATTATTATATTTAAATTTACCTGTGTACGTTATTTTATTTAACGCCATTCTGTCCAAGGTTATAGTTGTCTTTTTGATATTGTGTCATCGATCAAATTTATTCGTTCATTGCATGTTTATTTGTTTTTGTTAACATGTCTTTTTGATTGAGTTAAGCCATTTCAATTGATATGTTATAGTGTGTCTTTCTATGTTGTAATGTTACACTAATATTTCAGGTTAGGGTGAAGGTTGGTGCCTGTTAAAACGTTTAAACCCGCTGCATTTGTTTGCACCTGTCCTAAGACAGGAACCTGTTGTTAAGTGGTAGTCGTTTGTTGGTGCGGTTCTTAAGTGTTTCTCGTTTCTCGTTTTTTATATTGATTAGACCGTTGGTTTTCCTGTTTGAATTGTTTTACACTAGTCACTTTGGGGCCCTTTATAGCTTGCTGTTCGGTGTGAGCCAAGGCTCCATGTTGAAGGCTACTTTGAACTTTTGTTTACTGTTTACACATTGTGACTTGGATGGAGAGTTGTATCATTGGCACACATATCACATCTTCTTTTTTCTATATAGTTATATAAGCCAAACTAAACAATTCTTTGATTAATATTGATGTATATTAAAGTGTACTCGTATCAAATAACATCAAACATTATATATACTGTATATATTTTTCTAATTGTACTTGAATATATATTTGCTGTCATCTTGAATTTTCATATATTGTTATTATTTGGATAGGATAATGTTAAGTTGTTATAACTTGTATCCATTCCTTTTGTTTATTTAGATACCAAATGCTCCTTTCGACAATAGATGTCTCTTCAGTGATGATCGGGGGCAACATATTTGAAAATCCTTATTTTTTATTATAATGTTTTTATGCATTCCGTAGATACCAACCTCTGTGCATTTGTATATTGCCTTCATATGAAATTGAAAATAACACATTATAATTTAAATGAGTCTGAAGCCCATTTCTGGATTCACCTTCATCTGGAACGCTCAAACTCAAAAAATCGAAAGCCGAGGTTGCGTAAGTGCCCAAGCACTTAAAGAACTATATGACAAAAAAGGACCATAAAAGACCAGCCAAATCCATCCAAGTTTAACTTTGCCTGCAGGAGATAGAACCTTAGTATTTGATAATGTTTAAATCTATCAACGGAAAATTTAAGAAAGTTTTATTCTAAAATCATGCCAGTAAAAAAGCACTAACTATTGAACTGAAGATATCTTGAGGACTAGTAGTCCACCAGCAGTGGTATCGACTAACTGCTAGAAAATGAAAATAACACGTTATAATGTTGATGCGTCCGTATATGTGACAGGAACACGGCAATACTCTGTTTTGTACGAACTAGACCAGATCCTCAAGTTCAAGAGGATATCACTACCACAAACAGATTGGCATGCATCAAAGATTAACACATTGAAGTGCAAATTTAAGGTAGCACAATACAAAAGCAACTAAATTTTATCAAAATTTCATTTTCAGCTGTTTTTGTTACTTCTTAATATTCAAAAACCACAGAAGAAAAAAATATTTACATATCTTGAACTTTTAATGAGTTTTGATGATAATTAGTTTTATAAACAAATGCACGTGTCTGACTGATACAAGATAAGAACATGTGGGCAGTACTATGTGGTTAATCAATAGCATAATTTAATAGATTTACGACCACTGACCAGCAATAAAAATAACAGTTATGAAAAAGAGGTGGATTAGGGATTTATGGAAAAATGAAGATAATGCATTCCAAATAAAAATACATTTCTGTATTGGAGCTGCCAGGAGAAAAAACAAAACAACTATTTGGAGCTATAGAGGGAATCAAAATATAAATGTACAGATATTAAACAAATATAATTGTACAACAATAAATGTTGCTGATGTTTATACTAGAATTTCTTGAGGAGAATGTTTAAATATGAATTCTTTTTAAAAGAAAATACAAATTAAATATTTCATTTTCAAACTGCAAAAAATGAAAAAAATCTACTTTGTGTAAAACACCATATTGTCACTGTATACAATTATAATTCTAGAAATCCCCCATAAGGATCCTCTAGACTGACCAACTGATCATTTTGTGTACACATGCATAACTTACTTTTTGTTACAATGCAAAAAACAAAATATATTTTTTATGTACTAAAAGAGTAAAATCCATATTGAAAATATACTTGTAAAAGTAAATGCAATGTGTAATTAAACTTCTGAGATCATTAATAGTAAAGGTTTATCATGTTGGGCGGAGTTTTGACCATATCAGTAGCAACTGACTTACAGCAAGGTCAATAATGATATAACATCTCCCGCCAGATCTGATTTTTGATGCATAGGGTGTGCATTTTCTTCATATATTTAGAATTGCTGAATTGGAATGCTTTCTTACTGGTCAAAACCTAATTGATTTTTGATTAAAGGCCAATCCTGAAGTATCCCCATGATACATGTGTGAATTATATTGAAGTTAAAGGGGTACAAGTAGGAAAATCCTTATTTATTCAATTGTGACACATTCATTTTTGTCATGAAAATGTAGTTTTAAATGAAATTAGCTCCTAGATGGATGCCCCTATATGCTTGATTTTCACACATATTGTTCCTTGACCAGTTATCTTCAAAAGGGTGTCTCAGATTTCCAAAAACATCAATAGAACAAATTTTATACCCAATTTAATTTATTGATCTCTTATGAATTGAGGTTGCAAACTTTATGGAAGGTTTATGAGAGAATGAAATACAATAGGAAAAATCTGAGACACCCTTTTGGAGGTCAAACTGTGTTGCACAAGAATCTATAAAATATTTTGGGATGGTATGAATAACAAAGAAGCTAATTTCATTCAAGTGTGGACATCACAATATATCAACTAATTACATAATAATTGATTATGTAATAATCATGACATAATGAAATAATCACCGTTTGAAAAATCAATCTTTCTTCTTTCTTTTGGTACCTCATTTATAAAATTTAAAGCTGGATGAAAGAAATTACATCAGTTTAAAGTTGTCTGATTGGGGGTGAAAAAATCTTTGTATTGTGCTACCTTAAATAGGAATTATTTGGAGATAAACAAGTTTAAAATGCGGAAAAATTGGAATAATATTGTATTATAATTACATTACGTGTATGTTTCATTAAAATTCGCAAATTTGTTTGGCCGACAAAAATCGGGAGCACTCCAGCATCATATTTCATATCTGTATAAAATACAACAGCCTATGACTGCACGTGCTTTAAAATGATGCATAGAAAAACAAACAAAAGCTTGATAGAACTGTTAAATTCATAGTTGTAGCATAACATGTGATTATAAGAATTGAACTTGCGTTCTAAATCATAAGCCCACTATCTTTGACTTCTTATTACAATCACAGGGTTGATGCCACTGCTGTTGAACGGTTCGTCCCCGAGGGTATCACCAGACTAGTAGTCAGCATCTTTGTGCTGGTATGGCATATCATTGATATTGATTTTAAAATCATTCTGACTACTAAGGTTGTTTTTTTACCTCCATGCATAAACAGACTTTGCCACATTTGGCATAACGTTTTGGAATTGCTGGTTTTCAATTCTGTTCAACTTCGTTATTGATTTTGCCCCCTATTTATTTTTATTCGAGCCCACTAATGAGTCTTATGTAGACGAAACACGCTCCTTTAAATTATAAGTACGGTACTTGATTTTTTTTCAGATTTAATTTTGGTTTACGGCAGTATTGTGGATAAAACAGATCATCCTGAAAGGGTTTTATTCCGGTCGTTTGATTCTATTGTAAACAACGGACTAATAAAACATATACAATATACAAAGTTAAATAGTCATACTACTTATATTTCAACAACAAAATAATGTTTGGTAACAATATATAAATATATATATATAAGTCTAAATTGAAAACAACGTTCAAACCTATGATTGCGTTGGATAAAAACCGCAAATTTTATACGTGTGCATGCAAAACAAATTTCTTGGTAGAGGGGTCTAAATACAGCACAAACAACATTTTCCAAAAGACCAAAAAAGTGAAAAAGTATATTTAAATAAAACGCATTTGACTAACAGGTCGAACAACGGATGTTCTTTAACCCTGCTGACTGCCATTGGCGATTGCCAAATAAACGGATCACAAGAAGTAACAAAATGGATCTTCATTATTAATTTAATACCAAGCAGAAAACAATGAACTTGTGGAAAAGATGGTATACCGCAAACATGAGGTGCAAAAATTTGTGTATATATATAATAAGTACGTCTAAACAAGTGACAATTCTACGACAGATCCATCCATTGGATCACCAATGAAGGTGATACACGGCCGAAAACAGATATTATATTCATAATTACTCTAAATAACAGCACAACAATGTTAAGTCTGCAAATTTGTGCTTTTATTTAGAGTAATTATATATATATATTAATTTAGACTTAAATATATATAGTTTGAACGTTGTTTTCAATGTAGACTTGTTTATATATATATACAGTTGTTCGACCTGCTAGTCAAATGCGTTTTGTTAAAATATACTTTTTCACTCATTTGGTCTTTTGGAAAATGTTGTTTGTGCTGTATTTAGACCCCTCTACCAAGAAATTTGTTTTGCATGCACACGTATAAAAATTGCGGTTTTTATCCAACGCAATCATAGGATAGAACGTTGTTTTCAATTTAGACTTGTTTATATTTTTTCGTTTGGGCTTGTATTATATTTGCCTTCGGGTTTATATGATCCGTTCATCCTATTTTGACTCTTTCAAAATTCAAGAGTCTATCCTAAATTAAGGTAAATTATATGGCCTTCCAAATGCCGTTTCGATTCCTAACATCACTGAAGAGACATTAATTGTCGAAATCCGGATATGGTGTACAAAAACCTTTGCACCTTTTGTTTGCGGTATACCATCTTTTCCGCAAGTTTATTGTTTTCTGTTTAGTATTCAATTTATAATTGAGATCCATTTATTACATCGGTGATCCGTTTATTTGGCAATCGCCAATGGCAGTCAGCAGGGTTTAAGAACATCAGTTGTTCGACCTGCTAGTCAAATGCGTTTTGTTAAAATATACTTTTTCACTCATTTGGTCTGTTGGAAAATGTTGTTTGTGCTGTATTTAGACCCCTCTACCAAGAAATTTGTTTTGCATGCACACGTATAAAAATTGCGGTTTTTATCCAACGCAATCATAGGATAGAACGTTGTTTTCAATTTAGACTTGTATATATATATAGATATATACAACTCGTCTAAACATCAGCCCAACAATGTTAGATCTGTAAATTTGCTTTCGCAAATATTTAGTTCTTCCCTCGCCGGGATTCGAACTCATGCTACTGAGATATCGTGACACCAATTCGCCTGCATTGTATCCGACGCGCTAGACCACCCGACCACCTAGGCTTCACAATAATAAAGCTTTCGGAGGCCGGGTGTTACCTTTCCTCGTCAGTTTTAATCTAGCGTCGTAATACCGTACATGATATATAAGGCATGAAGATGGAATAGTAACAGATTAGCTGAAAAATCTATTGTAAAGAATCCTACAAATTAATGCAAGATACAGTCACAGAAATAATTATATTTATAAGTACGTCTGAACCAGTGACAACTCTACAACAGATTTATCCATCGGATCACCAGCAGTAATGGTGATACATGGCTGTGTACATTCTGTATATACAACTCGTCTAAACATCAGCCCAACAATGTTAGATCTGAAAATTTGCTTTCGCAAATTTTTAGTTCTTCCCTCGCCGGGATTCGAACTCATGCTACTGAGATATCGTGACACCAATTCGCCTGCACTGTATCCCACGCGCTAGACCACCCGACCACCTAGGCTTCACAATAATAAAGCTTTCGGTGGCCGGGTGTTACCTTTCCTCGTCAGTTTTAATCTAGCGTCGTAATACAGTACATGATATATAAGGCATGAAGATGGAATAGTTACAGATCAGCTGAAATATCTATTGTAAAGGATCCTACAAATTAATGCAAGATACAGTCACAGAAATAATTATATTTATAAGTACATCTGTATATATATATATATACAAGTCTAAATTTAAAACAACGTTCAAACCTATGATTGCGTTGGATAAAAACCGCAATTTTTATACGTGTGCATGCAAAACAAATTTCTTGGTAGAGGGGTATAAATACAGCACAAACAACATTTTCCAAAAGACCAAAAAAGTGAAAAAATATATTTTAACAAAACGCATTTAACTAGCAGGTCGAACAACGGATGTTCTTAAACCCTGCTGACTGCCAATGGTGATTGCCAAATAAACGGATCACCAGATGTAACAAAATGGATCTTAACTTTTAATTTAATACCAAAACAGAAAACAATAAACTTGCGGAAAAGATGGTATTCCGCAAACAAAAAGTGCAAAATTAGTTTAAATATTCTCTGCTGAATAAAACAGTTTAACACATAAATTTCAAAACAGTTATATTCTCGAAATGATTGTACAAATGTATGCAACTTTTTAATTATTCTTATTCTAGCTAATAGCGATATATATATATTTTTATTGTAAAATACAATTAGTATTTAAGTTTCACTTTCCTGTATTATTACTAATAAGTGCGAACATTTTCATTTGCATATCAGTTGTTTATTTGTGTAAATTTCATTTTGAAGCTATGTTTGTATATCAAAATGGAAAGCCAACGCAAGAGTCAGCCCTTAAAGATCTAGAAAAATCCAGTAAACTTAATATTTTCCTAAGCTGACTAAGTAAATCCTAATACTGAAAACTAAACTTGGCGAAGACTGATTGAAAAATATTTTGTTTTGTTGAAGACTAGACTAAACAAGGAAACAAACAATGTCCTTACCTCAAAAATTAGAAAAGGTTGCTTTGAATTGATTCATGCGGGAGGAGTTTTTCTGAAGAGATTCAATAATCATGATAACTAGTATTAAGTAACTTGTAAATAATTGTTATACATTTAAAAGTACTTTCTTCAACACGCTATATAAGATTTCTATAAAAATTACAATATACGACTTTCTTTTGTCATAACTTCATACAGGTACAGGATTACGTGAAAGTTCTGAATGTTCCATAAGATCGTCAACTTTGCGAAAACATCACTATTCGCCAAGTTCGGCATATTAGCAATATTCTGAATATGAGTCTGGTTCGCCAACTTCTCTAACTTCACTAACTCTCCTAATACATAAATGTTAGTCAAGTTTGGCGAACATTTCCCCAATCCTGTACCAGCCTTGATAACTTAAGGCCCTGTCTGTTGATTTCCGCGGCTATTAAATCTTGTTGCTAACCCAAAATTCAGCAAATTTTTCGGAATCTCCTTTACTGACTTTCTGGGTTGACCTGAGTAGATAGTCCAATTCTCAAACTTCCTGACTGGAATTATTCCATCTGTCTTGTCAGAAGATCTGTCAATTCATGTATTCAATTTTACATTATTCGTATTGATTAAAAATATCGTTTGTCAAGCATTTTGTTCTATAAGAAAGATTCAGTCTTCGATTTGAAATTACATTGAATCAATAATGATAAGATTAAAAGGCTCCTTTACTCTTTCAAATATATAAAAAAAAATAGACGTTTCGAATTGATTGTGGTATGAGCTCTTTTATGGATAATATGTCACCAGAACCACTCTTGGCAAAACAGTATAGAAAGACAATTACATAAGGACAGCTTTGTCCAAAAAAAGTAAAAATAACAAAAATACCGAACTCCAAGGAATATTCAAAACGGAAAGTCCTTTATCAAATGGCAAAATCAAAAGCTCAAACACATCAAACGAATGGAATACAACTGTCATATTCCTGACTTGGTACAGGCATTTCCTTATGTAGAAAATGGTGGATTAAACCTGGTTTTATAGCTAGCTAAACCTCTCACTTGTATGACAGTCGCATAGAATGAGTGACTTTTGAACCATCATTGTAGTAAACATTACAATATTCACTATTATTCTAAGTTATAATACTCTGTTATTGGACTTAATATGATAAAAACTGCTGGTGCAATACAAAAATGTCAACTCGGCCAATACTGATTTTTTTTCGTATTTGCCGAGTTATGATCCGGCCAATACAGGATTTCGGAACGTGTCTGTTTCTTTTTCTTTTTACATTACATTTAGAAGTGCTGCACCCACTTTGCATTTACATAAAAGAAACCCCTGACCACCTCTTTTGAAAGCTTTTTAACTGCTTCACGTAGCGAAAGTTAAAGCTCAGGAACCGTTGCTGCGAATAAAGATGTGTCTTTAACAGCTTCAATTTGATTTCTTGACAAATATCCTGTTAAAATTCCTACAGCTGTTCCAATGCAGTACCCAAATTCTCCAGATTCAATAATTAATTACACTTAAGATATTTCGAGGATCAGTTGGGGCACGATCATACTGAGGAATTGGACATTATCCCCCACAGCAATTTCTGGTAATTTCCGTTTCGTTTTCCTTGTTAGATATTCGGCTTGGGTCTGTTGGCCAGACAGCCCACGCTTCCTGGCACGTATAATTGATGTTTCGACGTCAGTGTCATCCTGATTGTCACTCGGGCCAATTTCTATTATACTATCAGAATTGTCACTGGGGCCAATTTCTATTATACTATCAGAATTGTCACTGGGGAAATTTTTATTATTCTTTCAGAATTGTCACTGTGGCCAATTTCGATTGTACTATCAGAATTAACTGGCATGCATGTATCAATTACATTCCCTGTCTCCATCTGGGTATTTTTGTATTTTGTAAGTAAGGTTTATTGTGTGGTCATTGAATAAAAAATCTATAGTGTGTATCAATGCTTTTTTTTTATAACAAAATCCATACTAAAAATGATTGTACAAGTTATAAGTGAATTTTAGTCAAATTCTGTACAAATTGTAATTTGTACAAGCACTTTTTGTACAAATTACAATTTTTACAAAGTCAAAATACAAATTATAATTTGTATATTTTTTTTGTACAAATTATAATTTGTATAAAATGATAACTTGTACACAACATATACACCAAAACATGCTTAAACTTTCTATGTGGCAAATATTTCAGGTTGAAGACGATCACATTCATTTAAAAAGCCTTTTGTATGCAGACAATTTAATATTTTCAGGTTTGGGCAGTCTGTAGATACACGGAAACATTTAGCGTCACAAAGCAAATATCTTCACGTCACAATATCCTATGACGCGTTCCCTCCCCTCAATGACCCCAGGTCAACCGGGGCAGTTCAATCATAAAACTGAAATTGGAAAGTCATTGATTATCACAAAGCTCATTTCATGTTATGTCAGTAAACAAATATTTGAAGAACTAAGACACAGTTTAGTCATGTTGTTCTACATAAGGAAATGTCTGTACCAAGTCAGGAATATGACAGTTTTTTTCCCATTCGTTTGGTGTGTTTGAGCTTTTCATTTTGCCCTTTGATAATGGACTTTCCGTTTTGAATTTTCCTTGGAGTTCGGTATTTTTATTATTTTACTTTTTTCAGAATGATTCATCGAACCAAACACAATATTGTCATTTTGCATATCTGACGAGAAGAACTACTTTTTGTCATCGATTCATTAATTCTGCTACTAATAATTAAAATTACCTTGATTTGGATAGTTTTATCTTGCAACAGAGCAACACAATACCAACCAGGATGAGAAAAGCAGCAATGGCACTGCCCATTATTCCTTCATAGTATATTATTCTGTCGTTTTCTGTAAAACAGATATTTGAAGCATATGATAATATTGTATCCACAACGTTTGACAATGTTATGCATGATCTTGTGGAAAAGTAGTGACAATTTTCGTGCAATAAAACATGTATCATCGAACATATCTATGTTGTCTTTACTGTTTCAAACGAAACTTTTTCCTCAGTAAATCGACCAAAACGGCCACACAACAGCGATTTAAACTGCCAAAAAAATATAGAACAGCCAATCGTTGGTACAATAATTTCTGCATACGACTTTTTCTGATAGATGATCTTACCTCTCTGAAAGTTCATAGCCATAGTTTCTGTAGAAATTAGAATAATTCATTATCTTAATGTGGGAAAATATGATTGACTGCACAATTGCTTGCGCAGTTACTGTACATTCAGATAAAAAGAAAAAGTGGGCATTAAACTTTCATAGAGGTAAGATTATTTATCAGAAAAGTGTATTTTTCTTAAATTGTTGTTTTTTGTTAGTTTTAATCGCTGTTGTACGACAGCCTATTCAGTTTACTCGAAGTTTCGCCATTCTAAGGAAGCGTTTGGTTGCATATGTTACGTTTACTATTTGATCATACATGTAGAATGTCTTCGTATTCAAATGCTGAAGCAGAAACTTTATATAGTAACATGTGTATCAATCTAACCTTGCAATAAAAAATTTGCTATTCTTTCGAATGGAGGAGCGCCTCCAGAATGACAAAAAAAACCCACCACTGTGGTAACTATCATCCCAAGATGACAGTAGCATCCTCCCAACTTTGACAATACAATAACTTTATTTTGAATTACTGAATGACTTGAAATCAACGTGGTCACACCATACAGCCGACCTGCACCATCTGTTCAAAACCAGACAGATACGAACATGCACCGCTGTATAACTGAGGAGCGTGTCAGAAAGTATGTATTATATTTTATTATAATTTCTTGAATTGACCGAAGTTAATTTAAAAATTTTTAGTCTAAAGGGACAGGTGAAGCGATTCAGTGTAATATTTTATTGTCTTCAATCTAACAAAATGATCTTTTGTAAAAAGTGATTTTATGATGCAAAATTCGTTCTATTTTTGAGGAAGCGGTTCAGATATAAGCTAACAAGTATTCGATTAACGATCATGAGCTTCTTAATTTACAAGACCAAAATCGTTTTAATTCCCTATAAAATAAGGAGATAAATGTAAGATTATGTAAGGAACTATAGGACCTTCACAAATGAGCAAAACCATACCGTCTAGTCGTTTAAAAAAAGATCACGACAAAACCATTGTGATTCCTTGTCTGTTTTTCGTTTCATTTAAAATGCATACAGAGACGAAAGATACACCGTGAAGACTCGTGTTAATAGACGGTACATGATGTGTCATTGTCATCAAGGGATATCTCGTAAAATTTCATTTCCCAAACGTAACTGCTTCATTTTTAGTCTTGAAAATTGCACATGCTTCTATAATGGGTAGCATCAGTTTGTCATATTAAAACCTCATTGGTAATTGCAAAAGCGAGGTAAATAGACATCCTGTTAAAACTCGAAATAAACAGTTTAAAACATAGACACATGTTTATCGTTGACTATTTTGGATTATTTCGATAATATTAATTTAACTGAACCAATAAACAGTCTATTTCATTCAAGAAGTAAAGAAATATAAGAAAAAGAACAAAAAAAGAATATATAATATTCTTGTGCTATTTAACCTAAAAGATATGGCAAAATAACCAAGTATATGTTTCCTTTGGAGGGTAAAAACTGGAAGGTTGGTGAAACCTAGCGGAATTAGGAAATTAATGAGTCTAAATGATATGTTATAAGGTTTTCAACAATTTTAAAAACGAAACAATATTCTGCGTGATACAGTTTGAAGATAATGACGGTACCTTTTTACAAATTTTACATTTCTTTTTTAATTTTGCATCGAAGGACATCATATTCGACTTGAGCGTTCTTGATGAAGGTAAATCCAAAAAAGAAGCATGAAATATATAAAAGGGATAAAAGGGATTATTTTTCATCTTAAGGATGGTACAAATATTTACATCTGATAGACCTGTATTTTTTGTTTTTATATTTTTGTTTTCTTTTATTAATTAAAGAACTTGCCAACATTCACTTAGTACTTTATGGTCTTTAATATTATGTAGGTATTTCAAACGATAGGGTTGTACGATTACTCGATTATCTGCACTGATAACAATCTGTGTCGCACGAACGTTTAAACGAAAGGAAACATAAATATTCAAAAAGGCCTTCGATAACATTATAAAATTTACGGTTAAATAAAAAAATGTCTGTTTGCTTTTTCTTTCTGTCTCCATCGATGAACTAAGATTATCTAAATGTAATTTTGAAACTGGGTGGCACCTTACAATCTTATATTTAACATAGAAATAATATTTATGTCATTGTCGTACCTTTCGAGTTTGCGTATCATTTGTTTTACTATAGTTAAAATTATTTATGTCATGATCTATACCTATTTCAACATCGGTGTGCACTATATTTGACAATTGTTTTTACACTAAGCCTTAGCGAAGTGTAAAATATTGTCAAAGACAACACCTATGTTACAAAAAGTATGGCATGAAATAAATGTTTTGCAATCTGTGTAAAGATAGTGACAGTATGATACCCACTAGCATATATGCGTGACACGAAATTATTATTTGGATTATAATAGGAAAATTCAGAACTTTTTTCAATCGAAGTGGACATATAAGGCACGTTAAAAAATGTTGCGATTTAGATAAGATGGAGGAAAACCATTTTGAAAAACCAAACGTTTAACGATTAAAATCATATAACGTTTCCAAATCGACAGAAATGTCCAGTTTGATCTCTGGTACAATATACGAATAATGTTGCAAGTTTAACTGTGACTCAGTCACACACGAGTAACCAATTACGTACAATTAGAATATTGCTATATTACATAAGGAGATTTGGTATGATTGCTAATGAAACGACTACCACTTAGAGACCAAAATGACTTAGATGTTAGCAATTATAGGAAAACGAAATAAGAATGCCATATAAAGCACTTTCTGTTATATGACTGGACATGCGTAAAAAGAGTAAAAAGAAAAACGATCCTCTCCTGTTGTTTAGGGACCATACTTTGTTTATCTTCCGTTGTCGGCACTTCAGGAATGGTAGTTGTTTCTTCTGTTGTCGTTTGTATAGGGACAGTGGTTGTTGTCTTTTCTGTTGTCGTTTGTATAGGGACAGTGGTTGTTGTCTCTTCTGTTGTCGTTTGTATAGGGACAGTAGTTGTTGTCTCTTCAGTTGTCGTTATAGGAACTATGGATGCTTTCTCTGCAGTAGTCGTTAAAACCACTGTTTTTGTGTTCTCTTCAGTTGTTGTTTTCTCATGAGTTGTTGTTTTCTTTTCAGTTGTTGTTATTGGGATTGTCGTTGTTTTCTCTTCAGTTGTTGTTATTGGGACTGTGGTTGTTTTCTCTTCAGTTGTTGTTATTGGGATTGTGGTTGTTTTCTCTTCAGTTGTTGTTATTGGGATTGTGGTTGTTTTCTCTTCAGTTGTTGTTATTGGGACTGTGGTTGTTTTCTCTTCAGTTGTTGTTATTGGGATTGTGGTTGTTTTCTCTTCCATCGTTGTTGGTTCAGACACTGTAGAAGTTTTGTCTGCAGTAGTTATCTGTTCAGTTGTGGTTTCCTGCTTTGTTGAAGATCGTTCAGTTGTAGCATCGGTAATTTGTGTTGTCATATCTGGACATGATTCCTAGATGTATGAAATGTTGTTTTAGAAAGTAAAAAATCTTATTAGTGAAAGATGTTATCTATTCATACAAAATTGTTATATTATCGAGATTATGATATGAGAAGGGTTGTCATAATTATTCTATCAAATGAATTCTATTATTGTACCTTACAGATATGATAAACAATTCTCTTAGGTAACACGTTATCACGTTTCATTGAATAATTCAGTTAATTTTATTTAAATCGCAAGGAAGGACAAATAGCCATAAAAATTTACACCCAGCTACGAATAACCCAATCATTCATCGGTGAATAACCTTTTGAGCTTCTTGATTTGTACACGAGTTATCTTCCATCAAAATGACGCCACAGACACATGTAAACAAAATGGCAACAGTCAGGTAAGAAGCCAATCGAGTGACGAGGAAACAAGGCTTTGAAATTGATCTAGTGCCGATGATATCTTTCATAAACGGTACTTTTCAGGGCCATCAATTTTTCAGAGAAAGAATCAAACTTTGTTGTACATACGAGATACATAATAATTATCTAAGGTAAATGTTTTGACAATCTATTACTACAGTAAGGTAAGTGCTTTATCAATGGTTCAAAGCGACCTTCCACTGTTAGTTCGGTACACTAAAACAATTGTGGCCCCACAAAAGCGTTGAATATCGGGTTGACAATTTTGGATTATCACCTTTTCTACCTGCCATACTTGTATATTGTATCTCAGTTGTTCAAAATTAATTCTTCTTTTAATCCGCATTTCATATTCATGACAAAAATTGTTATTTTTATTATTGTTTAAATACATAGGTACCAAGAACTAATCCAATCGTGAAAACTTAACACTGTAATTAACCACATTAGACTGAATTGATAGTTAATAAATATGTTTCGATAGAATGTAATTTGAGTTTGAGTTATTTCCATTGGCCTCCGTTTTTGAGGGGTAAATAATTTCTTATTTGATTAACCAAATTGAATCATGTGGTACAACTAATTCTGATGAAAGAAATTAAATAGGTCAGATAAAAGCTTTTTCTATAGTCTAGCGGTCAATATTAAAAGTTGAATTTGGCTGATTTGATCAGGAATGTTTGCACCTAGACCTCCAACATGGCGACAAAAGGGAAGTAACTCTTGTTCAAATTGTGTCAATTGAAACCCATTTGTTGTTTACTGTTATTATAATCGCCACGCTTGCAGATAATTGGTAGACTTTTAGCAAGAATTGTCGCACTTACTTGAAAAGAGTGCAATTTTTACGTTAATTTTAGTTGGATTCTGTTGGCCTGAAGAGAAGAATTTTACAGGCTCGAAAGCAATTTTACAAGCCTTAGCTGGTGGGGATGTGGTTAGTGTGTAGTCTGAAAGATATATGGTCATTTAAAAACCAGAAATATAGAAGCACTGGTGACTTGGCTTCCGCTTTACTTTTAAAAAGTATCTACACGCATTTTGGTATCCCCATAAAAAAAGAATTCAGGCAAACTAAAAATTATCACATTTAGTGGAAAATGTATTTCCTGTAAACATAACAATTTTCAAGTGAAACTTTTCTTAATACATATTTATCTGATCGATGTATGATCCATATAAAGCTTTTTCAAAAGTATATTCACCAAAACTACACATATGACAGATGTTGCATTACAAGAACTACACTCCTCATCATATATTATGATATTGACAGATTCTCCAAAATGAATGCCATCATTGGACAGACTTAGTTCATATCCTTCCGCGTCTAAAACTTCTGGTAATGACCGTTTTCGTCTGGATGATTGTAAATCGACGGATACCATGAAAGCATTTCTGTATTCAGCTTTTACAACATCTGCGTTAGATGTATATACCATTGAATCGTTCAATATCTACAAAATAAAGAGGTTGTTACTACCAATGCGGATTGGAAGTACTAATGAAGACAATGGGATTTTATTTGTGAACGACCTTATCATTAGTTTAGTCTCATTTGCGAATTTTCTTAAATCTCCATTGATAGATTTAAAAATCATTATGGAACTATGGTTCCATCTCCCTCAGGAAAAGCTGATCTTATATAGATTGGGCTATTATTTTTGGTCCTTTGTGATTGTATAACTCTTCACTATACATTTGTGGCTCTCAATGGTTTGGCTTTGAGCGTTCCTGGTGAAAGTAAATCTAGAAAAGCGAATCGGACGTATGAAATGTATACAGTGTTTTCCCCATTTTGCACAGTTTCTACATGGACAAAAGAAATAGTATGTTTTTCTGCAAAAATTTGAATACAGAAGTAAGCATCCTGCCAAGCCTTACTTTTTGTGATCATACGTATATAGTAAGATCTTTGAATGTTGTAGATTTAAAAGGATTATAAGAGCTCACACGTTGTTTATAAGATTTCTTATTGAGTTTTTTTTAAAGACTTATTTGTCAATGAATCAATTATTTGTCATACGGTGTTATGAGGTAGGAAAACATTTTAAATAAATAATGTAGATTTACATAAACACAGATAAATTTCCCACCGGTTTGTCCGTCCTGGTCGCTTTCAGGTCAATTTTACTGGTATTTTATTTTGGATAGGACAATTATACTTTATTTGGCCTTTTAAACATTTTTATTCGAGTGTCACTGATGAGTTTGTTGTAGGGGAAACGCGCGTCTGGCATTCTATACGACACATCCGATTGTTAACGTTCACTTTCCATCAAAACGTTGCAGCTTATTTATGAAGATATTACTAAGAAATTAAGGCTCCTGTTCCCCGAGGAAATTCTTTTACCCTTTTTGTCATGAAGCTCGCAAGTATTTTTACATCCTTAGCCCTTGGCTATAAAATTCATGGTTATATCTAACATATAATTTGCCGATCGGGAAATTTACTTAGAAATACACGAATATATATAACCTGGAAATGTCTTCGCTTGCACCATACATCTGGCGATGGGAACGTGCCAATTATATTTGTCTTTGCACAGGCTCTAGTACGTGTTCCACATAAACCATTTAAGGGTAAGCTGATATTAGAAGGAGCAACTGAAGTTGATATTGAACAGTCATCTCCAATGTAACCCTCGTAACACGAACATACGCCTACAGGTAGAAAAATATGAACAATAATTTTTCTTAATTTCTGTTTTTTTTTTAAAACATGAAGATGACGTTTAAAAATATGAAATGAACAGAATATGATGAGATAGATTTAACACATTCTCAGTCTTATTAAATACATTATCGATAATTAAATTACATGGATTTCATTACGAAATTAGATAAATCAGTAAAAATAAATTTTCTACTTAAAAAGATGTTAATAACGTAAAGAAGTATAGTTCTTGACTGGATTCGAGGTCAACAGAAATTTTGTTTGACACGAAGACTGAACTGCCACCCGAAACAATCGTCTGGAACTAAAGGTATTATACAAACAGGAAAAATGTGTACAAGTCTATAGATTTGTGCAACGATACTGATAAAAGTCATACATGAATAAAAGAAAAAAAAAACATTTCTATTAAATTAAACAACAATACTTGATGTGCAATTTCCATTTTCACTGCAGTTGTTAGCACATAGTAAACTGGTTACATATTCCAAAATGCTTTGAGACCCATTGTTAATTTCTGTTAAAGCCAAAGTTTCATTTCTAGAAACTTCCATTAAAGTGTAAGTCTGCATTGCTCCCACTGTGTCCTGTACAAATGTGGTGTCTGCAGTTAGCTAAAATCAGCAAAATGCTATAATATATTTTATGAATCACAAAATTGATTTTTTTATTTTCGTAGCATAATAAAATTGTTAAAAATTGTATTGCCTGTATATACTTATATACTTATTGTAAATTGTGCACGCGGATATGATTAATAGATATAAGAAAAGTGGCAGAAGATGCCAAAGGGACAATCAAAATTAAAAAAAAACCTTGTCAACGTCATGTTTTGTGGCGTTAGATTGATGTTTCATTGACGTATTTCACTGATATTCGTTTATATATATTTCCAATGGCCATGACAACTGATTTATGATTTTTATAATAATTTATATTCTAAAATAAGTAAAATAACACACATATTTGTGGGTTTTCTAATCTCTGTTGTTTATCTCGTATATAAGAAGGAGATGTAGTATGCTTGAGTCAAAATCACGTAGATTTAAGCAACAATATGTCACCGTACGGCCGTCCGTACGGTCATTTGCTCTGCAATACTAACAATAAGTATTGAACGGAACGGATATGTACTCGACAACGGATATTGTGCGGTATCTTGTCGTTCAGTAAATCAATGTACAGACTATGTATAGAATATGTATGTCCACTAAAAACTGTTTCTTACTTTAATATCCTCAATACAGGACTTGATATAGTCCTCATTAGTCAGCCCAGCCACATTGGCAAGTAATTCAGCTGGAAGTGCATTCTGGATATTTTCAGTACAGGTTCTATTTGCTTCCTCCTGAGTCCAACCATTTTGGAACTCTGGTTCCTTTCGAAATATGAAGGAAATGCATGATAAAATAGTCCCTAAAGCATAGATTATTATATCTTTATAAACAATTATTTGATTTATAATTTCACATCTAACAACCAATAACTGTAAATTTTTCTGGCAAACAAATTATAAACTTGGTATCTTTGATGAGTTTTTTTAAAAGCTTGCGCCGGTATACTATTCTATAGTTTTAAACTGCATTTCCTTTTTCTATCTTGCACTTAGAAGAAATAATGTTTAAATACACTTCAATTGCATCAGACATTGATTTTGAAAAAAATTCTAGTTCTTGACACTATGAAGGTATGATTGATGTAACAATGTAGTTGTAGTTGTTGTAGATCTAAAATCGAAAACCAAGAAGCTACACATTTCTTACAAAGGGACTCATTTTCGACGACTGGAAATCATGGCGCCGAATAAGATAAAAGATCATTGAACTGTTTCTGTCATAAAATGTCACGCTACTAGTGAACTATTTTAATTGAAATATACGTGCAAATGCATACAGTTTTGTTTTCATTAGTTATTGAGATAATTGCATTAAAAGCTTGTTATACTGATATTTAAGAAAAAGAAAATAACCTATGCTATACATAGATGAAAAAAATTCAATTGCTCCATTTTTGTAGAGTAGGTTATTTTTTGCCACAAGCTTTTACACTGTAAACAAACTAACTTTAAATAAATTGTGAGACAAAACCAACAACACAAAACATATCAAGAGGTCAACAAGTGGTTTTCAGGAAACGTCAGGTGTATGTTCAATATGTCAAGTTCTGAGTCTAGAAAGATTAAGGAGATGCGATGAATTAGATCTTAACACATTGTGTGTTGCATAACACAAGGACGAACATTCTTTAGTGTTCCATGTAAGTATCTTTTCCTTTAACAGTATATATTTACCGTAGTATTCAAAGAAGTATTCAGTGCATCTTTATCGTATTCGAGGGACGGAACGTCGATAACATCATCAGAATCGGACACGCTACGTCGATGTATACTATGTGTTAAAGACCGCTTCTTCCTTGAAATAGTATAACAAGACGTGACAAATGGTTTTATAGAATTGTCTTTATTGCTTGTAGATTGGTCATCCGATGAACAATATTGTGTGCTTTCCGACAAATTACACTGAACTGTATAAAACTGATCCAGATCATCAGTCGGTTTGGCCTCCTGGTCACAGACACAATATTGCGCAGTGCCATTGGTTTGAGATGTTTTTTCCGGAGTATCGATAATGACAATACTTTGTGTTTGAAAAGAAGGTTCGTTCACAAAAAGTTGTTCGTCTTTCATGACTATAGGATCAATTCTGCAATAATATAAAAAAATTAGGCACTGACAATTCATATTGTAAGAAGAGGAAAGAGAGGCGTAAATAAATTGTTGGTTTTTAAATTTCCTGTTTCATAGAGGAAATGAAAACAAAATTTCTTTCGAAAATTAGTAAAAAATAAAATAAAAGCAACATTGATTTAAAAAAAGTTGTTCTTCTATGTTATTGAAAATGTTTAATTGTTGTTTTAATTAAATTTGCAACTTGTCCCTAGAAAACGAAAACACGCACACTAACAAACAATGAATGGCCAATGTCGTAATAACATATTTTTCGTCTCAAACTTCTTTTTAAATTTGAGTGCGATCGTTGTAGCACGACTGTAGCTGAGGTTATTTATTATACAGGCGAAAGATACAAAAGTGACATTAAAACTTAGAAGTCGAAAACATACTTACAATGCCATGGTAAAAAACGAAAAACGACGAAAAGAAAAACAACAGTACAGAAAATTCAACATAGAAATCTAACGAATGTAAAACATGGTTTCAACATAAACATTATTATACATTGGCTAATAATCTTCGATACGGTATAATTAAGTATCTGCTTACAGGCAATTGTGTTTTATTGTTGTTATATCAATATCACAGTGTTGATTGATCTGTTTATTTTGTTGTGAAATAAAAGTATCACTATCGTCTCGCCTTAAATTTGTTTTGCTGAAAGATTGTCATTACGCATATGAGTTAAAAAGCACATCATGTATTGTGTTAGTAAATTGAATTACATTGATTTTTTCACCAAATATTTTGACCATCACAAAAATGTAGTGAATAAAAATTGTTCAAGCATTAAGGAACTTCAAAAACCTATATTAACTAATATGGTTAAAATACGGTGTAAATACAAATTTATCCAAGGAAAACAAAAACTACCATGAATGTTTAAACTGATCGAGATTGAAATGGATGGGTCAGTACTGCAGGAAACTGATATAACCCTGGAACACAAAGTTTATACACGAAAACAAGAAGACGTGAGGTATACGCCTCTATCACTCTTAAACACGTACAAAGACTTACAAAAGATGTTTCCCTCAGTCGAAGTTGGACTTTATCTAGATTTCACTAACACCAAACACTCTTAGACTGTTATCATGGTTACATTATGTATTTTTCAGTCTTTGGTGAGCTGTCCAGATCAACATGACCCTTTCAGATCAAAATTGGTTTACTAGTGAAAATGCAATCTACTTGTCGGCGTTCTTGTTATAAGTGATGTAAGTATGATCACCAATCAAAACTGCTGTTACAATCGGCATTTATTTCCTGTTGTAATTCAACTGAACGAAATGAAACGATCATTTACGAGTCGTGATTAATTCACTTGACTGAAGTGAAATTATTTACGACAAAAATTTCATTTTTAATCGCAAGTGCATTGACGAAAACTTTCTATTGCATTTTTTTTTGTGAGTAAGTAATATTCAATAGTCCATATATATGGACTTAAAAATTAACATATCAGACGACTATGCTGGTATATAAAGATGTAAGACCGCGAAACATGTTGCTAGTGAGTTCAGACACATGCACATTCTATCGGTCAATCAATTCGTAATGCTGACCGTAAAACTTATGTGATGTCGTTATCAGTTGTTCTTCCTTAAAACTCTGTTAGAGCAGGGTTTGTGTAAGAAGCACACACTCCTAATGAAGGCCATAAAGTGTGAATATGCACGAGCCTACCGTATCAATTTAGATATATAAACGCATTACGATAAGGCAAAGGTATGTTACTGCTGTGAAATGTGAAGATAATGTGTTTTGCCATGTTACTTGCATTTAATTTTAATTCAGATATTTTGATATTTAATTAAAGTTTATTTTGATTTGCTTTCTACCATACGTAGAATGTGTTTCCTATTTTTCAACAAAATAAGGAACAATTCCATCTTTTATAAAAAATAAAAAAATTGATAGTTAAACCAACTGTAAAAAATTACCACAAAAAATACAAGAAACTACTAGGTACATCTGAACTACCTTAGCCACGAAAATAAAAAGAATACCAAAATCAATTCGCCTTCCCTCAAAAACAAAAGCAAAGACAAACTATCTCTTCTCTGAAAACAAACAAAGTTAAAACAAGACTACCTGCTACTTTTCAAAAATAAAGGAGGGGTTTGAACATTATAAACATAAGCGATAAATTGATGTAAGACGCATCTATCCCAATTAAATCATTGATAAGATTTTTGAATAAAACATACCTCCAAGAATCTCCAAAACTTTTAATGTTAGTGACTGGTCCCAATTGACGATGTGTGAGATCGTCGGAGTTATCTTTTGTTACACTCAGAACTCCACATAGTCCTCTTGATTCATTGATGTCGTAGATCGAAGGTTTTATGGAAATTCGAGTTATAAATTTGGAGTAGGAAACGGTAAATTGTATTTCAGTACCAATTGGCAAAGTAATCTGTAATATACAAGACAAAATTTGAAAGACTTTGTTTACAAACCTGTATGCACTTGACACTTAAACCTATAACAGAAAAATGTATCATACCAATTTCCAAGTGCACAACACTAAGTCTGGAATAATCCTTCATTATATACGCTCGTCATAACAAGTTTGATGAGCCAAAAAATAATTCAAGCAACGAGGAGTACAAGCCAAAAGGTCATACATAAAACAGCAAAAATCATCTAGGGTCAAAACAAGTCTGAGTATAAAAACATAATTTTTAAATTGTAAATTTGCAGAAAATGTATGCACTATACTCTTTCCAGTATCAAAACACTGGCTATAATCGAGGAATTGTAGTTAAAAATTTAAGACCTTTTTCCGTGAGCACTATACGCGTTTCTTTAATAATCTTCATCATTTATGCGTGAGACTAAAAGTTCGCAAAACCACAAATGTAAACAATTGAAAAGTAAACAACAAAAATGTCACAAACAGAACAGCCAAAGCCATCTACAGTCAACTTTACCTGAGAGTTACAACCTTAAATTTCAGTACAAGAACTTTTTATGACATGGAAATTTACAAAATATATCAAATAAATCATGATATTATAGAACCACTAGTTACTGTATAGTGGTGGCATCGGGGACTGATACCAGCAGGTCAGCTGTACCGATCAAGTGGTAAAAACCCGTATAATACCAATTCAAAAAAATCTTTCTTATATAATTAAATTTGAATCCAATTCTGCACAAAAAAAAAAAGAAAGCATAATTTTCGGTTCAGCAGATTTGCTTATCGAAATAATCATTATTTACCAAATCAGCGATCTTTCCTGGGAAAATAATTCAAACATATATAGAAAGCATTTAAAAGGTTTTCATGCTAAAAGATAGCATGCAAATTATTTTTGAAAATACTTCATGTTAACTAAAATTATTGTGTACATGAATCATTATTCATAGAATACAAGTACACATCAAAAACCTTTCTAAGTTTAAGGTATATTAATGCATATTTCACATTTTGAAATTGAGGCTTTGTGATTGTTTTTGAAAATAACACCGAAGAAGTGTAATAATGCCTATCAAAAATTTAAATAAAGGTGCAAAATTCTATTAAGTGATTTCTGCATGTATTTTCTTGTAACTTGAAAAGCAGGAAAATCATCTGTTGAAATTTGTGATACAATTACATCATAATATTCAAGTAACACGTCCGTTATGGAAGGGACTATAGCGCCATAATTCTTTGCATGCCTTTTGTATGCCCCCACCGTACGCAACGGGAGCATTAAGTGTTATTCTTGACCGTACTTCCGTCTTTCCGTTCTTCCGTCCGTCCTTCCGTCCGTCCGTCCGTCCGTCTGTCCGTCCGTCCGTCTTTCCGTCCCTCCTTCCGTCCCATTTTCGTTTCTGCACTCTAACGTAAGTTTTTCTCATCCAAATTTTATGAAACTCATACACAATGGTAAGAACCAAAACTTGCAAACAGGCCTTTAATATGGACTTCCCCTTGTTTATCTGTTGATTGAAATTTTACATCATTATTATGACATATCCCGAGAACAAAAATTTACAAAATCACTGGAAATTACGCAAATCCAGCCGGACACCATATCTATTATAATATTATAAATATGTATTGCTCACCTTGTAATTGTTGCCATTGTGTTCTATTGACAGATCATTTTCATCACATGTTTGGATTTCAGTGTGAGGCTGTTGAAGTAAATACACATTGTCACGAGATATTCTTGCACATGTCCTTAGAACAAACAATGAATTTCTGCTTCGAACTGCTACACCACAATGACAGGATGCACCGGGCAAACCAGAGGCACAATTAGTAAATAAAGCATGAACCTTTTAGAAATTAAATTAAAGGTAATCATTACTATTAAATGCTTATAACGCATTTCGTCATAAAAAATATCGCTCTGACAGAACAAAAATTTAAAAATAACAAATTTACGAAGGGATGATTTCAACTTCACCATTTGGAACTCTTGGTTTAATAGCTTCCTTGTGAGCAGCAATCCTCTATTAAGGAAATCATGATAGGAAATACAAGCCCGGGAATATCGTATCAATTGGGAGATATATACTCCGTATGCAGGCGCTGCTGGAATGTTGCTACATATAAATGGAAAGTTCACAATTGGGAAGCCGAAATCATCTCTTTTGCCGTAAAGTTTTGTTTTCAACCGACCCTCATTGTCAATTTCTAGATGTAAGTCAAGATATGAGGCAGACTTAACTGTATCTGTAGTATCCTTTATCTCTAGTTCAATGGGATAGATTCGTTCAACATAGTCACCAAATTTTGTATTATTTAGTGAGAGAACATCATCTATATAGCGGAACGTAAAGTTAAAGGATATTGCTAACTTCTTATCTTAACATGTGTCCTCTGTAACATTACTTATTCTGACTTACGAAAATATTATGCTATAATCCTAGCAACTGTCGAGTAAATCTTATTCACATGTCACAAATCAATATGAGCATGACGTGTAAAATGTTAATTTAAAGGTGACCAGATAAATTTCAACCTTGAATGTAATACAAATTAATTATCTGATATTGTCTTTTATATTTTTGTGGTATTGTGAATGAAGGCGCTTATAAAAAAAATTAAATCGTCTTTTAATGCAATTGCAAAGTTACTGTGGAAAAAAGTCTTTGCAATGGTTCTATTGTGGTACTTTTGATTATTGCTTGTATTTTTGAATTAGAACTATACATGAAAATGCAGGTGAGCGATACAGGCGCTTCTAGTGAGTATCTTTTATAAATTTGATACATAATTGCAATGTTTACATGATACCTTTTTGTAAAATTTTGTATTGAAGGAAATCCATAGCTAAAACGAAAACTTTGTTTCTGAAAGACAATATATTGCTTTGCTTACCCTACAAGATTTCATTTATAATTTGAATGTTGCTGTTGCTCAAACTTTTGCTTTCTGTGCTGCTGTTTGTGGAATATTGTTTGTATTTTCTTTTTGTTACCATTTGTTCTCTGTCCTTTTTTTAGCGCATGATTTAAAAGATTTTTGGTATTTTCTTGCTTTTTTTCAGGATTCTATATTATTTTTTACATTCCATAGATAAAGAACCAAAACCCAAATACATCCAAAATGCAGTTTTGAGACATCTTAGAGCAATAATGATATGATTACATATTGCCAGTAGTCAGCACTTCTGTGTAGACATGAATTAACATTGATATGAAAATATCATATTTTTTAACTGTTAACAAAACTTTGAATTGTTAGAAATACTAAGGAAGTTTTACCCCAGGAATAGATTATCTTAGCTGTATTTGGTAAAATCTTCAGGAATATTTAGTCCGCATGCAATGCTCTTCAACTTCGTTCTATATTTAGCTTTTAAACTTTTTTAATTCGAGCGTCACTGATGAGTCTTTTGTAGACGAAACGCGCGTCTGGCGTACAAATTTTACGCCTGGTATCTCAGACTGTTTGTTGCATCTTTACACTAAATCTGTTGAATGCGTACTGATTGATACTTTAGTCTGGGAAAACATGCTTTACTTATCAATTGTTATGGATTTGCACTAACTTACAGTTATTTTTATATCGATATTATGTGTCTTATGTCTTTATGTGCCCAAGTCAGGAGTCTGCAATTCAGTGGTTGTCGTTGGTTCAAGTGTGCCATATTTGTTTTATCGTAAATTGTACTGTATAAATATTCTCGTTTGAATTTTTCACAATTTCCAGTAGGGTTGTTTTTTAAAGCTTACTATACGGTATTAATTTTTTCTCATTGTCAATGGCACGTACGATGACCCATAATTGCTTTATCTTTGTCATTTGAACTCTAGTGGATAATTGGCTTATTATCAATCATACGAAATCTCCTTATTTTCAAATTAGAAAAAAAATGACCATACCTCTATTAAGAGACATTTATCAGGTGAATAGAAATTACAATTATTATCTATTTATTCTTAAATAGAAGGTCCTTTAATAGCGCGATGGTTTCAGACACATCAAATTGCTCAAACAAGATCATGTTACTTTTATACTTATACAAATAACGATGAATATATTCAGTTCGGTTCACTTATTGGTATACATTTTGAAGTTCTTTTTTTTAAATCTTTTATATATTTTGCAATGCATGTATATAATATGTTTGGTAAAATATTGATTGTTTTCTTATTACCACGTAAAAATGGAAATATTGGTTCCGTGAAATAGGATATGAAACGATGTAAATGTAAAGGATAGTAATATTCCCAGGATAAAGGATAGATATTGTAGGATGTTTTGCACCATCTTCTTTTTTTGTATATTGTTTTGTGGAGTGTAGTTTGTCTTTCTGTACTTTTTGACCATTGTGTTGTTTTGTCTTTCTTCTAATTATGGAATTTGTATTGCCATCTTAGTTTCTTTTTATTTTTTATTCTAAACAAAGATATCGGTTTCTGTACGCACGTCACGTGTTTCTAAACACGTTTTCAGGTACAATCGAAACCAAAAGTTTGGAAAGCCAAAACTAAACGAAATATTAGATCACAACAGATAAACCAGTCTAAGGCTCACTTTGTTTAGTTTTAGTTTTATCACATGATTTATGAACTGGAAAAAAAAATAATCGTTTTAATTATGCCACCGCTGTCTTCTAATAGGATAGTATCCGCAGTGGACTAATGGTCTACTTGCAGCGGTATTTACTCAGTGGTAGTAAACTATGCAATAGGGAAATGTAGTTCAAAATACATTTCTGATCTATCTTATTTGTATATTTGAATGCTACATGGGACTTTTTAAATGTTTTTGTTATTATTTACAGATTTTATCTTTTAGCATTCCAAACTCTTGGCAGACCTTATGTGCGATAAGGCCAGTATTTTATACCTTTCTTTCTAAAGTTATTTTAGGTAAAAAAAATAATACACAAAGGTAAACAGATGTTTAAAATTAACTGATCTATCCAAACTTTTACCAAATCAAAAGCTTTTAAACTTACCCAATATGGTCCTCTGCTATTTCTATACATAGCGTATTCACCAACATCCATATAGTCATAATATTTTCCATCAAATGTTGTTATGTGTGGATCGTTGTATGATTGACACAACCTACTAGTAAGGGTGGAATCTTTATCTACAACAGTAACCTATCGAAAACAAATTCTGTTCTATTTACTCCAGAAATAACACGAATCCCGATATACGAAATAAGAATATATGTTTAACGAGTGTTATTTCATAAAGTTTAAGATATCACTCGATTGAATAAACAAAACAAAACAAAACGGGGAACTCAAAGCCGATTGAAATCCGGTTAGCAAAAACTATTTCTTTCAGTGAAAACTTGATCTTTTCCAACTATAAATGAGCTGTCATGTCACCTTGAGTACATGTGTAAAGAACAATTACAAGAATTGCACGCTCGTTTGAATCTCTCATAGATATAGGAAGATGTGGTATGAGTGCCAATGAGACAACTCTCCATCCAAGTTACAATTTATAAAAGTAAACCATTATAGGTCAAGGTACGGCCTTCAACACGGAGCATTGGCTCACACCGAACAGCAAGCTATAAAGGGCCCCAAAAAATTACTAGTGTAAAACCATTCAAGCGGAAACCATTTAACTGAAATATTTTAGGTTTGTTATAACGTAAATGTTAGATACAGATTTCAGTATGCATGACATATGTTTTGGGAATAGACCAGATCGGGTATGATTCAAAAAATTGAAATTATGTAAGGACATTTAAAGCGAAAAAACTAAAGAAACAGAACAGTAAAAATCATCTTAATACTACTTTTCTTGAAAAAGTTGCAAATTATTTTTTGTGTAGGAAAATTTGAGATGTATGACATCCATTATTCGTGAAGATTTTAAAAAAAACTAATAAACTTTGTTACCTCAAAATTTTCACCTCTAGTGTTTTTCTTTTTACGCAATTTTACTTTCCTCTATCAAAACCCTTTTTGGAATAACCGTTTCACAGATGATATCGGATATGTTCCTTATGTCGTAACTACAATACCCTTCCCTTTTCACGAATGTGACTTACCGAATTAGACTATTTACCGGATTTGTAATAACATAAGCAACACGACGGGTGCCACATGTGGAGCAGGATCTGCTTACCCTTCCGGAGCACCTGAGATCACCCCCAGTTTTTGGTGGGGTTCGTGTTGCTTAGTCTTTAGTTTTCTTTGTTGTGTCATCTGTACTATTATTTGTCTGTTTGTCTTTTTATTTTTGGCCATGACGTTGTCAGTTTGTTTTCGATCTATGAGTTTGACTGTCCCTCTGGTATCTTTCGTCCCTCTTTTTTTCAATCTTTTTAAAAATATCATTGAAATATAAGTAATATTTTACACATTAGTTAGCTTAAAAACTATGTCGATGACGTATACTTTTAATTGTGATTTGGTCAATATCAAATTTTGGTAAAGTTTTAAAAAAAAACTCATCAAAGATACTAGACTAGATTTTGTACGACAAACACGCGTTTATCATACACAGGACTCATCTGTTACGTTATAATCAAAACAGTTGGAAGGCCAAATCAAATACGAAGTCGATAAGGCAACCTATAACTAGGGTAGAAATACCTTATTTTAACATTATATTTCAACATTTTATAAACAGTACATTTACAGAACAAAGAACATATCAATGATATTTCAGGTCAACACGTTTGCCGACTACTGGGCTTGTGATACCCTCGAGGACAAAAGATATCATGCTTACAGTTTAGAACGCAAGACTCGCGTTTCGTCAAATTAAGTTTCACCAGTGACGTTTGAATGGAAACATGAAAATGTTCTATCTATTTAAATTAATAACCCAAACCGCTGTTTTTTTTAAGAATATGGAAGAATAAAACTAAATATTGTGCCGATTTAATTACCTTGATATCTGGTATCTTTATGTCTTTCCAGAATTCATTAAAAACGGAAACGGATTTTGTAGAGACTCGAATATATGTTGACCTGTCTTCAGAGTTATATAGACCATCACTAAACCCATATACTTTAAGGTACTTTGTCTGATTCCAATCAAGATTTCCTAGTTTGATTCCACAAAACTGTGCTTCAAATACAAGATCCCTTCTGGCAATATTATTCATACATGCTGCCGTATTATGTTGATACTTAGGTTGAAAAATGTAGAAATTCTGGTTGCAATTTTCTTGAATATTTGGATGAGAAGCAATGCAAGCAACTTGAACAGTTGAAGTGAATGGTATGTCAATGTGTTCACCCTCAATTACAGTATATGCATACTTTTCTGGCTATATAGCAAAATGAAAAATATAATGATAACACAAATCAAACAAACCAACCAAACATTCTTAATGTTTCTACAAGCAAAATACACACAAAGAATGCAGTTGTTGTCAGTCTCATTGCATATTCTCCAATTCTTCTTTTGATTATACAACTAATGAATAATGCACGCGTTGTAGTATGCAGCAGACTGTGGTGTATTTTAAGGTATCAACATTGTTGATAGCAAAATTATTTTTATTCACGCCAACCTTGAATGCAGTTCAATTTAAATTATACAAATGACGGAAATATGTCGAAATCTTTACATTGATACAATCTTATGAACAGAAAAATATTACACACAAGGTAAAATGTCTTATTTGAGTGGGTTTTTCATGATTTTGATCACATTTGGTAAAGTGTACCACACGAACAACAAAAAGAAATGAAAGAATGACAATTTGGATGGTAATCACTGATGGCAAGAGTTTTTTTTTCGAGCAGCAACGTTACACAGATTGTTTTCTTATTCATCATTTTTCATTCAACATGTCACTTATTCAGTGTTTGCAGTTATAGTTGGCCTTCCAACTGTATCCATTCGAGCGCCCCTAATGAGTCCAGCAGCGCCTGCATACGGAGTATATATCTCCCAATTGATACGATATTCCCGGGCTTGTATTTCCTATCATGATTTCCTTGATAGAGGATTGCTGCTCACAAGGAAGCTATTAAATAAAGACAACAGTAGTATACCGCTGTTCGAAATTCATAAATCGATTGAGAAAAAAACAAATCCGGGTTACAAACAAAAACTGAGGGAAACATATCAAATATAAGAGGAGAACTACGACACAACAGAAACACAACATTAAAATATTACACGCACAGTAACGAACTATAATATAACAATGGACATATTCCTGACTTGGTACAGGACATTTTAAGAAAAAAATGGTGGGTTGAACCTGGTTTTGTGGCTAGACAAACCTCCCGCTTTTATGGCAATGTTAAATATAACATTAAAATGACAACATTACATGACAGGACTACAATACAAATAAATGGGAGAACATATAGGACAGAGAAACATACGAATAATAGCTAACAAAAGGTACCAGGTTTAAAATTTAATACGCAAGACGCGCGTTTCGTCCACACATTACTAACCAGTGACGCTCAGATAAAAAAAGTTCGAAAGCCAAAACAAGTACAAAGTTGAAGAGCATTGAGGACCAAAAGTTCCAAAAAGTTGTGCCAAATACGGCTAAGGTTTTCTGTCTGGGATAAGAACATCCTTAGTATTTAGAATAATTCATACTTTTGCAAACAGTAAATTTATAAAAATGACTATATAATAGATATACATGATAACACCGAAGTGGTGACTTACTACAGAATAAAAACGGATACATAAAACAACATAAACCAGCACATAAAAATTCACAGCCGAGTTAGCCAAAGAGATCAACGCACAAAGTGACGTCACATTTGAATTTCTAAATATTTTCCCCAAAATAGGATAGAATTAGGATAGAATTCAAGATTAGGTTTGTAATACTCATATAACATTTATCAATAACAATGAAAATTACAATACTAATTAATATAAAATCGTGGTAGTAATTAGATAATTAATTGTATTATCTAGCTATGTCGGTGTTTCTTCAAAATCAAACTGTAAACCAAATATATCGTATAAATTTATTTGACCCAAACTAAAATCTAATAAATGAAATGGGTGATTAATTATTTTTACCATAACACACGAATACAACAGAAAAAAATAAGATTTACAACTACAAACGATAAGACATTTGACAAAATCCGATGAGAATAACAAATATAACATAAAAACTAAATACATGAATTTTGGATAGAAAAGTACCGTGACACGTCTTATAGCAATGCGAATTCACACTCAGCAAAACAGTCACAATCGGGAATAAGTCACGTTCGGTAATTAAAAGATCAGACGACGTAATGTAAAACCACAATCTAACACGTGGTAAAAATGTCCTTAGTTAGTTTGGACAAAGACACATCGTATGGATCAACCAATTCGTGATGGTGTCCGTAAAATTTACGTAGTGTCATTTTTAATCTGTCCTCCTCATAACTTTGTTGGAGCAGTTTCTGCGTTAGGAGCACACTCCTGTATATGAAGTCCGTATAGTGTGAACATGCACGAGCATAACGTATCAACTGAGATATGTAAACACCATACGAAGGGGCAGAGGGTATGTTACTGCTGAGAAATGGGAAATTGATAATTGGGAAGTTGAAATCGTCCCGTTTATCATAGATTTTCGTGTGAAGTCGTCCATCTGTGTCAATATTGAGGAAAAGATCAAGGTATGAAGCAGTCCTTCTAGTATCAGTAGTATCCTTAATTTCAAGTTCACTGGGATATATGAGATGTAAGTATTGGCTGAAATATGGGTTATTCAATGATAGGACATCATCAATATATCGGAAAGTAAAATTAAAGAATTTCGCAAGGTGATTTTTCTTTTTGTCTTTTAGAAGGTTCTGAATGAATTCTGCTTCATACGAGTACAAAAACAAATCGGCCAGTAGGGGTGCACAATTAGTACCCATTAGAATACCGACTGTCTGTTGAAATATAAATCCTCCAAACTCAACAAATATATTGTCGATCAAAAAGTCCAACATTTTGATAATATCATCTTCAGTATATTTTCTGGTAGATTCAGTGTGGTTCTTCACAAAATATGAATTATTGTAACCCAAAACAAGAAATTTGTATCTACGATTCCCATTTTTATAGAAAAAGCTCTGTTTAATGAGATGGTGAAGTCGATCTTTCAACTGAGCATGGGGAATAGTAGTGTAAAGCGTAGAAAAATCAAAAGTCTTTATGTTGCTGCAAAATTGCAAAGATTGTGATCGAAGATTAAGCAGTAGATCTTTCGAATTTTTGAGAATCCACATCTGGTTAACACCACTGGTAGAATATATCTCATCACAATATTTTTGAAGCCAAGAGTTCCAAATGGTGAAGTTGAAATCATCCCTTCGTAAATTTTACGGACGCCATCACGAGTTGGTTGACCGTTATGGAATAACCGTTTCACAGATGATATTGGATATGTTCCTTATGTCGTAACTACAATACCCTTCCCTTATCACGAATGTGACCTACCGAATTAGACTATTTACCGGATTTGTAATAACATAAGCAACACGACGGGTGCCCCATGTGGAGCAGGATCTGCTTACTCTTCCGGAGCACCTGAGATCACCCCCAGTTTTTGGTGGGGTTCGTGTTTCTTAGTCTTTAGTTTTCGATGTTGTGTCATCTGTACTATTATTTGTCTGTTTGTCTTTTTATTTTTGACCATGGCGTTGTCAGTTTGTTTTCGATCTATGAGTTTGACTGTCCCTCTGGTATCTTTCGTCCCTCTTTTTTAAACTGTATATGTGAAACAAATTAAATCAAATCAATGTTATATTTAAGAAACTTTCACCTTTCATTTGTACTATTAACCAATGTCAAACATACATAAAAACCTGCATGGAAAACTTTACTTTTATAAAATGGACTTGGCACTGCACCAACTGTATTTCGGACCCTTACTGAGCATGTTACCTGGAAAAAAGATCATATTTCTTGAATTCTTTTATTTGTTACAGTAGTTGTTTCCAAGAGATACAAATTCATCTTTGAAAATAAGTTTATCCTAATTTGAAAATGTGTCTTATCTTCTATTTCTACATAGTTGCGTATTATTATATTAAGTATAAATGTTATCTTGGCACATTTTAACTTGTAAAAATAATTTAAAATCAATAGGATGTACCATTTTATTTGATAACAAATTTTGCAAAAGTATTCTAAATTAAATTTGGACTCTAATTACGGTACAGACCTTTTAAACAAACGCGACGTGAAGTACTAATCAACCAATTAACTAAATAAGATGCGTTGGCTAGCGTTGTACAGTACCAATAAATGACTGTTGTATTCCAACGACTCTCGAAAGTATAGACCAATCCTCTCAATACGACAAAATTTATATCTAACTTGCATATCGTTACCGACCTTAATGTGCATGATATTTTGCAGCTGCGTTAGGTAATTGAAAATTAATGAAGTGAAATGAATTAATGTAAAGTAGCCAAAAGTTAACGGAAAATGAATAAAAACACATAAAATATTACCTCCATATTCATTTGATATTTTTCACGCCAATCTGAACTCATTAAGTAAGTGCTGTTGATGTTATCAAATTCCATATTTTTGTACATCGTTAAATTGTGTCCATTTATATACCAATTCACATCGTAAACATAAGTTCCATTAGAAATATCTTCGAATTTACATCTGAACACTGGTATAAGGCTTGGTGTAGGAGTGTAATTTGGTATGTTGAACTTTGGTCCATCTATCAGTATGGACTCCACTTCAGGTAAAATTGTCTCATTTGGAAATGATGCTATGTAAAAAAAGCAGCATACAAATTATTAAACCATAACATACGACTATTCTGTTAGATCTAATACCACGGAAAAATATCTCCTATGAGTTGAGGCTCAAACTCATCTTATCGGTTAACATATCTGGTTAGAGTCAATTGAAATTGTTCTTACTCATAACCATGCTAGAGTAGTTTCTGCGTTGTAAGCACACTTCCGTGCAAACGTATCAATTGAGATATGTACGCCCACTACCAAGGAACAGAGGATATTTTACTTCTGCTGAGTATTGGAAAGTTGAAAATAGGGAAACTGATCATGAAGTAGTAGATTGTAGATTAAAATCTTTCATATTTGTCAATTTCTGAAAATTTTAGAACATCTAAATGTGTAGTTGAACAGTTTAAGCCATGGCAGAATCTACTACTACGAAATCAAGCTAAGAACGTAAAAAAGAAAACCAACACAATTGCAGGAATAATGTTGAATACTTTTTTATATTTACATTACTTTCTTATAGATAACATTGTCTCTTGGACACTATATTCACACAAAATTTATAATATACGTTCACAAAATGACAAACGTTCTAATTTCAAAACAGAAATAATTCAAATGTTAAGACATCAACGACCACTGAGATAAATATGAGTTAACAAAGCAGGCAACCATGTATGAACAGGGGGAGGTTATTCAGGTCGGTTGCATAATCACACTTGCTGAAAGAGAAAAATTAAGTAGACCACATAAGGAAAACTGTAGGTGAATATGGCGAATCATTTCAGGTCTGTTTTGGTTATATAGCCCCTCGAGTATCAATAATTTACAAATCCTTTGAAATAAGATTATCTGAGTTGAGCGTTCTAAATAAAGGTGAACAAACCAAAAAGGGTTTCGGATGCACCATATTTATAAAGTGGTGTATTCATCTTATAACACTGATAGAATGTAAGTGCCAGAGGTTATCATCAGCTCAGAAGGAACGCGGTTTGGTACTGATATGGTTTAAAACTTAACTTCTCGATTGATTAATTTATGAATTGTTAAAAAAAATAAGGTTCCTCCTCCATCAGGCAAAGTTGACCTTTAATGGATTTAACAATAACGATAATAAAAACTGGCTGAAAAAGGTCAAATAAGTTAAATTTATATGGTCATTGTTTTAGACCCCTTTAAGTCATATAGCTCATCTCAAATACTCAAATATTTATGGTTTGAGCTTTCCTGATGAAGGTGAATCCAAAAATAAAAGCACTTCAGTCGAACCAAAGGAGGAGTTTTCAAAATGGGCAGGGTTTCCGCAGGCGTTCCCATTTTTGCATTTTGCAAAAAAAATAAAAATTGTGGCGATTAAAATTCATTATTAGCGAAAGATTTTGGCGAAAGAAATATAACGGTTCGACTTCGTCCATCTTGTTTACTTTTTTCAGGTTTCTCGGACTTTTTCCCTGATCAGGCCATACCGGGAATTCACCTTGATAGAAAATCAATAATCAGCTGATTGCATTTTATGGCTTTCTGCAACAAAGGTCTAATTAATTAAGGTGTTGATTGTATTGTATCATGAAATGGTGTAGTTAAATGACGTCACATGTCGCCTAAATGATTAATTTACAACTTTGATAAAAATAATTGTTTTGAAGTGAGTACTTCACAATCGTTTTAAAGACGCACGTGTTTGAAGCATAGTTTTACGACTCCTCTTTATCTTTCGACGATGGTTCGGAAAAGAATACTGTTGTTATGACGAAAATGTTCTAAAGTAAGAAAAATCTATTACTTTAAACTTTATCCTTTAACTTTGATAACTTAACTGTTTTGAAGTGGGTACTTCACAATCGTTTGAACGACGCACGTGTTTGAAGCATTGTTTTACGTCTCGACTTTTTCTTTTCAAGATGGTCCGTAAAAGAAAACAGTGGTCATAAAGAAATATATTCAAAAGTAAGAAAAATCTCTGACTTTAGTCTTTATCCTTCAACTAGACAGGAATTATACGATAATTTTTTAAAGATGTGAAGTCCAAAATGATAATTTCATGATCTATATTGCAATTTTACAGTATCTTTTTAAAAGGAAATGTTTGTTATTATTATTGACATACTTTATTCATTACAATGAAGATTTAAAAAATAGATATGTAGAATTATAATAAAAATGTGGCAAACTGAGTTTTCTTTTTTGTTGTTGAAAGAATTTCAAACGAAACATATTCTTATTTTAGTTGGCGAAAAAGAAAATTGACCCAGAGGAAACCCTGATAAGATCCATTGTTTAGCACCTGAAGTTTAAAAAAAAAAGTAAAATTATAAGCCTTTCAATGTTATGTCAATTTCATTGACAAATAAGAAGGTTGATGTAACCATAAAACTTTAGAGCAGAGAGGTCACTTGTTATGTCGCTATGACGTCATAATATTTGACCAAAAATGTTATTTTAAACGTAGTTTTGGGTCAAATAGATTCGAACAATGCCTTACCCGAAGATATATTTTACTTTTAGATCGAAGTTAAACACATCTTGTAAAAAATATCTTTTTTTGGTGCAGCCTACACTATTTTCGCTTTGTTTGCAGTTTTATTAAAATAGCTAGACGTTAGAAACCCTGATGTAAATATGAAAAAAAAAACATGTTCTAATGATTGACAGTCTAATTTATATTAGCACCTGAGATCACACCCACTTTTTGGTGGGGTTCGTGTTGCTCAGTCTTTAGTCTATGTTGTGTTTCATGTACTGTTGTGTGTCCGTTGGTCTTTTTCTTTTTTAGCCATGGCGTTGTCAGTTTATTTTCGACTTATGAGTTTGAATGTCCCTTTGGTATCTTTCGCCTCTCTTTTATATCTTATGAACATCTGAAGTCTGTTATTTTGCAGATTTATAATTATTTTCTATTTTCGAATTCAGGGGCCAAAAATGGCATTTTCATACCATCTCCTTTTTATGTATTGTTTAAAGATTGTAAGATTTCTTCATTCACTTTGTGTATGGTTGATGCAAGAAGTAAAGAATAAGAAACAGGGTAAAAAATTACTCAGATAATTCAAGGAATTTAAAACGCTTGTCCCGTCTAGTTCAAAATTACATTTGCTTGATGTACCTATCGAGAAATTATTAAATATGACCACTGCTGACTTGGAGTTGAAAATTGAAACGCCCATAATATAATTACTGAATATGATGCTTTCTTTTCAACCATAGACAACCAACAAAAAAACTGATATCAATCATCACATTTGTAGCTATAAAGCAGAACAAAATCCTGTCCATCGGGACGAATCAGACAAGAGGCCTGATATATGTACTAGGAATCAAGACACATCAAAAGGACATCGGGTTTACAACAAATAATCGTTTAATATGTTTTCATAGGACACAATACTCCGCTCGAACTACCACATTTTGATCTTCAGTGAACCTAAAATCTAGGTTAAATCCTAATTTTACAAATGAATTAAACAGTTCACTTAACAGTGAACATGCGTACTGACTTAAATATTAACATGACCGCAAACTAGCTAATTAAACAAAAGTTTTCACCTACCAAATCAAACCTTTAACCTAATATGCACTAACACATTTAATGTTAACAAACCGCAAAATCTCGGTCAAAACCTAGTTTTGTATATATAATAATCAATTCTCTTCATTATGAACAAGTGCACTAGGTTTAGTGATGATATTACAACAAACTATCTTAACTCTCAGTTTTAACCTATCTTCCACAAAACTGTAACCTGATATACACATTTCCATTGACAGTGCACCGCAAAAATCTGGGTTAAAACCAAAATTTGGCACATTTATTGATGATTAATATTATAATTAATGTGTGTACTAAGTTTTATGTTGATGTGACAAAAAACTACCTTAAACCAAACCAGAACTATAGCCCCCTCTAAACCAATACTGTAACCTACCTTAAACCAAAAAAATAACCTTTTACGGAATGGAGAGACTAACAGCCGTACGTACAGACCGGAAAACATTATGTCCCTATCAATGTAACAAAGAACATGATTGTCTTTTCAAAACAGACGTACAACGATTTTAGCAATGAAGGATCTGCAACAAACTTGTGAAAATTCAGTTGAGGTTGCTGTAAACGAGAGTCGCATCGAAAAAAAAACCTATCCTTATATACTTAATGTTTTAAAGTCAAAATATGTGATCATGACGTCATCTTAATACAGGTTAGCTTATGGACAACAGTAGTGTACCGATGTTCAAGTCTCGTTAATCCATTAAGAATTTAAAAAAAATCAATATAAAAAATGGGGGTATCACATGACTTTCAAACGGATCAAGACTGTGGACGTCGAAAGGATAATCGCCTCCTGTTATGAATATATCATCCGCTATACAAATCAAAACTTAGTCGAAATGTTACAATTGGGAACTGGACACGATAGGTTAATATACAGATCAGACGAATTTTGTAACTAATGACTGAAACATGTCTCGTGTGATTTGAAACATAGGAACATCATATCGGTCAACCAATGTGTGATGATAAACGTAAAATTTTTAAACCGTCGATTTTAAACATTGATCTCATTACATGTAGCAGTTTTTCATCAGGAGTACACCCCTGTAAATGAAGGCTGTATAATCTGAACATGCACGCACATAAAATATGATTTAAGATTTGTAAAGACATACAATACAACAGAGGGTATGTTACTGCTAACAAGTAAGACATTGGTCGTTGAAAATGGGAAAGATGAAATTGTCAGGTTTGTAATAGATACTTTTTTGAAGTCACTCATCTGTGTCACTATGAAGAAAACGATCCAAATGTAAAAGAGATCTTCCAGGGTTTGTATTTTATCTAAATGTCAAGTTCACTTGGATATATGAGATACATAAAATCCCTGAAACGGCGGTTACTGAGTGACATGTCATCAATATATCTGTAAGTGAAATTAAAGATCTTGGCAATATCGTTTTTTGTCACTAAGGAGGTTTTGTATTTTTTATAGTTATTTTGTCATTGTGTTGCGTCAGAAAATTATTTTTCTTCCCTCAGAGAGATTCGAACCCCTGCTTATGTGACATCGTGGCAACTGCAATGATAACGCAAATTTGCAGATCTAACATTGTTGGGCTAAATTTGAGACGAATTATATATATATTATGCTGTGAGTCCTGTATAACCACGGATTATCCGATGGAGAACGTCTGTCGTAAAGTTGTCGAATGTTTAGACGTTTATAACAGAATTATAATTTGATGTGACGGCATGGTAATTACATAATCATCCTTTACGACCGACAAAACATAGCTGATTTGAAAGAAACACCATCCTACTTGCCACTTTACATCATGTACTGTGTTACAACCCTAGATAAAGCCGACGAGGAAAGGCATAACTCGACTATCGAAAGCTATATTTTATAGCCTAGTTGCTCGAGTGGTCTAGTGCGTAAGACACAGTGCAGGCGGTGTTATCACGATGTCACAGAAGCAGGGGTTCGAATCCCGCTGAGGAAAGAACAAAAATTTGCTGACATTGCTGGGCTAAATTTGAGACGAATTATATATATATATATGTGTGGGGATACAAAAATATGGACCTTACTGACAAACTACAATGTATAGCAATAAGAACATTATTGGGAGTCGGAAAAAGGTCACCCTTACCCTATCTTATAGGAGAAACATGCTGGTTTGACGTGCAAATTAGACGTCAAATTAACATGATACGATTATGGTTGAAAATTATAAGAATGCTAGAAAGCCGATTACCGAAAAAGATATTTTTATGGGACAAACAAAATAGTCACAGGAATAGCTGGTCATTTGAAGTGAAGGCAATTTTGGACAAATGAGACCTATCACAATACTATCAAGAAAGTAGTACAATTAGTCTAGGAGTGACAGCTTTTATAGACATTGTTAAGAAAAAGCTAAAAGATATAGGGTCAGAGAAATGGAAAACTAATGTGAACGGGATGCCAAAACTTAGGACATATATCAAAATTAAAGAAAGTCACTATCAGGAAAAAATCATAAACAAAACTATGTTATCAAAGCAACGATCTGTTATTTCAAAACTCAAAAGTGGTACATTTTCTATAGAAATAGAAATACAAACAAAATGTAGGTCGTTACCGCCAAAAACCTATATCAGAAAGACTCTGCAAAGCATGCACTAATCGAGCTGTTGAGAACGAGATGCATCTTTTGATTCAGTGTCCTGCCTATTCCACCGAGGGACAAACCCTGATTTCTACAGTTGAAGGCAAGAACATACATACGCATTAACTTTATGAGGATGAACTGTTTAAATTACTGTTTGTAAACACCAGACACAATTTGTGAGGTGGCCAACTTTCTATTGGTAGCTTTGGACAAAAGATCCAGCTTAACATAATCAGTACAGTACTATGAAGTGTTCAGTTAAACAGTCATTATTGTAAAATAAACTTTTATAAAACTTTTTGTGAAAATATGTTTATGAATATATAAGTTTTTGATGTAATTTTGGCCTTTTGATATATTTTTGTTAGCTCCTGACAATTTTAACTACTAAATGTTTAACAAATTTGAAGAAGATTTTCGTTTATACCATACTCACAAATTTACTCTACCTAAACCAAAAAGAATTAAAAACCATTTGTTCAGAGAACAATTGAAGGTCTTTCCACATCAAAGAAGCTAGTTTCCTCAGACTGATGCGATAAATAAATGGTTTTGATCTGCTTTAAAGTGAACTAAAGGAGATAATGTGCTACTTCCGGTTAAGTGGATGTTACTTCCGGTCTCATATGATAGCTTCTTTCACACTGATTCCAAAAATATATAGTTTCTATATACTTTTGCCTGTAAACCCGGATGTAATTGACCACTTCCGGTTTACAGAAAGCCACTTCTAGTCTTAAGTGATAAGTAAATGTAATTAAATTACAAAATATATGGATTCTGAGTACTTTTATATGAAAAAAGTGCAAAAATGACTACTTCCGGTTTTCTCAAGGTCACTTCCGGTTTTCATTTTTCAAGGTCATATGTCACCTAACCTTTTGTACAAGGTCATATGGCTTTATAATGAACTTAGTTGAAGTAATAATCAAATAACCTTATATTAAGACATTTCAGGGGCACTAACTCCTATAAGATGCCATTAAATTGTATCAGACCTAATGTAACATATCTTCATTACATAAAAGCAGACATTTTGCACTTGTTCTTATATATGTATCTTTCAAAGTGTAGGAGAAAATGCAAAAACAAGCAAAAGTCAACATTGAGAACTTGACCTTGACCTTTGACCTTGACCTCATTTTCTAAGTTAGGACCTAGGAGCCTCAAATAAAAAGATTCCAGGGTTATACGGTTAACGGTTGATGAGTTGAAAACACATACCGACAAATTTATTTTGTAAAGGTAGATAACTCCTATAAAATTTCATCGAATCGCTTCGATCCAAATTAGCCCAAAATTTCTGAGGATATATCCAACAATTTGTAAAAAGAACTTTGTCGATATCTTTTTTTGTTACGAAGGAGATGCACACAGATGGTTCGGCTTAGCAGGGTGAAATTTAAAAGCGTATAAACTATACGATACAATATGAGAAATATCTAAGCGACATATTGCGAAACAAACATTTATCGCAAAAACAAAATTTAGCGGGGAAAAAAAAAAATAATAATCAGAACAAATACAATAGGTCTTTCCACAGAAAAGTGGAAAGACCTAACTATTCTACAAGATCATAAAGATCTTATCCGAAAGTTAAAGTTGATCAATTTATTTATATTTATTTTCAAAATTTGCTCAACTATTAGTTAATTTTTTTAGCAGTCAATGACATAAATTTCTTTAAATGTTACTGTACATTTTTATTCATACTTGTAAGTTTTACATTTAATGTATGCTTGGACCCCTTAGGAAATTTGAAAAAAGTTTATATGATCGCTTCATTTTTATGTGCTTATATGAATGCAATGTAGATTTTAATATAAATGTAAAAGTATAAGAGGTTACATATTAGCATTTACAGTACATACTTTTTGTATATAATATATATAATACGAATCATTTTACCGTAGATACAACCTTCAATATTTAACAAACCAACTCAAGACAAAACACTTTGTGGAATATACATGTATATTCACTGGAACAGGAACATAAGAGACAATAATATACTAGTACACAATGATGCAACATCACTTTGACACAATAGTAACACATAAATCTGTTGACACAAATACCTATATAAAAAAGCAGACATAATAAATCCAAATGAGATGCAGGCCAAAATTTCGAATTGAGGGAGATAACCTAAATGTACACCAAAATAAAATGGCAATCAGCACATATATACAAACTCTGGTCATTCATTTATATTTTATAACATGCTACATTGTACAAAGCAGGGTCTATTCAATGTTGGATGTTCATTGTTACATATGATTGTGTTGTACTAATTGTGATAAATAGTATCATATATATATGTATGCATGTACATTCTCTATTATATTTTGTCAAAAATTAACTATGGTGTTAAGATACTATTTTGCTGGGTCAGTAGATATGGTAAATGTTTTTTTATATGGATAAACTATACAACTGTCACAATTTAGCCAAATCTAGTTGATAAAATATTTATATTTTATCTTTTATCTTTTATTACAAATTCTATTTTACACATGATAAAATGTTGATACGAACAAAGAGAGGCAACTCTTATCCTCCTGCTTTTCCATGTAGAACCCTTACATTATCAAACCAATAATTACTTAGATACTTTCATCTGAAGAATTGTACTTTCATTACTTTATTTAACCAAAATAACTGTAATTGGAGGGTTCTTTATGTTACCCTATTTTTGTTAAATAAATGGCAATGAACTATTACATGTATATGAAACGCAATAGCAAGAGTATTGAATAAACATTTTTTGCTGTTTTGAAAAGTTGTCCACAATCAGACTACGATCTTTCAAGTTATATCTCGGAAAGGAAATGCCATTCATTTTGAAAAAGTGATGATTTTGGAAGTTCATAATGCCAATGCAGGTCATACAACATCAGTCCGTTATCATGTATTATCCGTTTGCAGCATTACATTTACACTTAGTTCAAACTTATGTTGGTGATCAAAATCTTGCAATTTAAATATGCAGTAAGTTATGATAAAAAAAAATATTTATACATACATGTGCACCCTGGATAATATCCGGATTCAGATGACAAACCATCGTCACAGAGAACGGGGCCATCTCCTACAAAAAAATTGCAAGTTCTTAATTTTACCAATTGATATGCATTATTAGATAACAATGGTTAACACTTTTATGGCAATTTCTTATATTGGTTCTAAAAATCTGACGACTAAATTCACTATTATTTCAATGTATAAATCTGGGCAATCCAATGATAGATTTTGAACTTGACGACCATTACCCATTAAGGTTTATATTTGGGTTATATCTGATAATTCAAATGACAAGTAAATCATAACTAAGAATACAAGTAAGGTTATCGCTAATATTTTTTCTGTAATCACACTACCCGTTATTATCATTGTTTCGGTGATTTATGTCTTTGTTGGTTTATAGGACCACGGATGTGACTATAAGTAGATTTCGAAACCAAGACAAGAAAGAATCGATAATTCACCTATTATCTAAAAATGTATTAAATCTTATAAAAGTAGATGATTTATTATATAAAGATTTATTTGTTTAGACTTTATTACATTAAAAGGGACGTCTTGTGGACATTATTTCTCAATGGTCGTTATAGCAGAACTGCCTTCAAAAGATTCAGTTGATGCCGTACTTTGGGATCAAATTATTTTCGAATAAATCATTTAAAATTCTGTGCTGTATTTTTTTAATGGATTTAGGACATAGCAGATTGGTGTTTTTGTCGATATTATTATAAACATGTGTTACAGTAGTCCATCTTAGTATATGTTCTGTATGATAATTTATGGCATGTTTGTTTATATAATCTTTTGTATATAGTTTTTCGATGTAAATTATATAATGATATACAGTAATGTTAACAGAGAAGACTAAAGAACTGAAGAAAACATTGTCTAAAACTGTGTTGTATTATGGAACAGTGATATTTATGTCAGGTATGTTCCCTCATGCAATATTGTACACAACAATAAATATGCCATCGACATTAACAGAACAAATTTGATGCCTTTGATACGCATTTCTAAACTTACCATTATCAAGAACACCAACTTGGGAGAGCTAAATATATAATATGAATGAATCAATAGAGATTTTTGTTACCAAAATGGTGATAAAAGAATAGTCACGACCAAATAAAATAACTTTGCTTAAAAGGTTTAAGTGGTTGCACCCTTAGGTTTGTAACATAATAAACTTTTTGTTAAATATTTACGTCCTAGTAATTATTAAGAGGCATTAGCTACGAATTCGACCAAAAAATAGAATATGATTTTTTTTTAATTTATAAAAGCGGAATAACGAAATAATATTCAATTTTGTCAAAATAAGCTAAACAAAACATCACTGGTGTATTATTGACATGCAAGTCAATAATTGAACTCATTTGAATCAGTATTCATGCAACCATTTAATTTGACCTTTAGAGGAGATGGGTACGCATGTGTTCATCATGTGGCTTGTTTATTCAAAAGAAAAGAATGTCACATTGAAAAGTGAATCAATGAGCCACCAGGAATAAACATTTCGTTTACTGATCTCGCCTACAAAAATCTGTCTTATACAGGTACAACGGTGCTTAAATATATTTTTAACCTATAACATGAATTCAAACTGACCTTGAAAAATCCAATAAACGTGTTCGCTATCTATTCATATTTATGCTTATATCGGGTTATATGACCGTCGGCAGTCTTAGAAGGTCATCGCGATGGAAAGTTAGATGGCTTCTGGTCAAAAATACATACAAAATGTTGAAATATTACAGCGAGCCTATGAATTGTTAATTGTTTCTTTTGTACTTTTTGTAATTTTGATATTCGTTTTAGTATGTTATAAATAAAATATGAGAATTTGAGTCAAATCGGTGAACTTGAATTTGACAGCTAATGCCCTTTTGACAATACAGCTTTTCACTTAGACAACATCAAATATTTTAAATAGCTCAAACATTTTTTGCTTTTCTTTGAGTATCACTATTTGATCTGACATAAGACGCTACCATACAATTTGAAACATAAGTCGGCAAATTAACCGCTCGAAGTCACACAATTAAAGAAGGCTTTAATGTTGGTGTAGAGACTCCATACATTGGAATCTTCTTCCGGATTTTTAAAAAAGATTTATAGATCACATTGACCTTTATACATAAAATATATAATCTAACCTGATTAGTTTCTATAGTTCTTGCAAAATAAATATCTCTATTCAGTAAGTCAAAATAGGAAAGATATACATTTCATTATTTCTTCGTGGGGTTTGATTGAAAATCATTTCTTTATAAAAAAATATACTAAACCTAAGGTCGTTTAAACTTTTAAATCGAATATTTGAAACCAGGCATGAATTTCTATTTACAGTTGGTAACGGTTGTTTATTGGATTTTAAGAAAATTCTGTTCCACAAGGAAACAATCTCCGAACTTATAAGTTCGTATTAATTACCAAAGCAATAGGCTGAGTTTGTCGTCGTATTAGGTAAATAGTAAACATAAAATCCCCCAGAACAGTTCATAATTTTTATGTCGATTTCTTCTTCACAAACGTCGTTTTGTGTCTGCTTACAAGCAACTAGTGTCACATTTTCTTCCCCTTCGTTTGGCAACGAGCCTGAAAAAATCATAATATTGTATGTGTTTAAGAAAAGGCGTGTTAAATTTGGGAAAACATATTCAGAAATGCGTTAAAACTTATCAAAAAGTATTTTTCTATGGTGTTGTTTGTTTTGAGATTAACCATTTTTAAATTAAGTAAAATCTACTTTCCTATGAAAAAAGGAAGACAATTGCTCCGTGATAATATATTTCATTACCATGCAAAGTGTAAATTAAAAGTAAGAAGGTAATCAGATAAAGTTTTTTCTTTCGCAAATTTAGTACAACTAGACCTCGAAACAACACTACACTAACCATTTAGCCAGATTGGGTTAATTGTACCACAATGCAATGTACCAGGAGGATATGTAGGCATTATTTCTCCATTGTCACTTATTACTCTGTACCATGTTTCATTTAATAATTCATCACTGATGGGTATATCTTTTGAAATATGCGTAATATATCCCGCAGACCTCTTTTCTTCATTTTCAATGAGGGTGTACTGGTTACACGGCCCTATAAAATAAAAATAAAAAAAAATATATATTAACTATAATGTGTTATGAAAAGAGCCAGGCATTTTTTTTTACAAAATTATCACAATCGATCTTGTTTGTATAAGATATTCAAACCCAGACCGAATACTACAAAATCTTACTATGAGTCGTGGAAATACTAGGAACTTTTGAGGGAGTCAAGCTACATTATTTTCTATTTTTGATTGACGTGCAATGAGATTGGTAAAACAAATAATAAGAAACAAGATGTGGTTTTTGTGGAGTTATACTTCAATTATTTTAGTTTTAGGTAAAAGGAGCCAATAACAATTATAAGTCGACAGAGGAAAAATGGAAAGAACATGTCAGAGTATTACACGCTAAAACAAGTGTCAACCAATTTATCAATATCGCCTCTTCGTTTAGAGACCACGTTATTCCTGTTTGTTACTCTCCTCTAGCTTTCATTTGCATCAAGTGTATGGAACCATTTGTTATTTAGGATAAGTTTGGCAAGTTTGACTAGAAAAGTGTTAGTTTAAGCCCCCCCCCCCCCCCCCCCCCCCAAACCTTTTCCCGAATTTATGTTTTGATCAATTGTTGTGTATATATTTTATAGAAATTTATTGGATATTTTATGGTCGTTGATTTCATAGTTTATTAGGCTATGGAGGCGGAGCCAGACTGTGCAATAACAACTTATGAGATGGATGCTTTTCCTATGATAAGCGGTCAAAGGCGGGATTTGAAAGTGAAATAACTAAAAAAAATCATTCAGTTAATGCACTCCTCTAGAAATAACAGAAGTTAACCCAAAAGGATCAAAGGAAAAAGTTACCATTCATGTTACAAATAAAGATAGAAACCCAGAGATAGTTCATTGGCTTTCGAGAATTTTTTCAAAGTAACCATGCTTTTTGAATGTATGTCCACTTGTAAGTATAGCGTCTCAGAAACCGACTACGGATGGATGTCAATTAAATAAGATGAATTCTTCAAAAATCTGTATATTTATGTTTGATTTGAATATACGGAATGATAAACCTATTTTACTAAAATATATATGAATTGTATAATTTGTATATTGATTCATCATGTTGAACATTGCCTACCTGCCTGACAAGTACTTATGTAATCAGGACAACAGTCACCTAACCATACACAGGCTTCATCACAACAACACCCTTCAAAGTCTGGACTACAACAATTTGTTCCAAGACAACACTGTGGTTCTAATCTTGTTGCACAGAAGGCTTGCTGGGATCTTTTATACCTGTGGATATTTGAGGTGACATTTCGAAAAAAACCTGAAAAGAAGTGTTTTAGAAAGTGTGATAAATGAACTATAACATCATCAAAATATGACTCTGCAGAACATGTGTAGCAATAGTATCCTGCAAATAAAGAACAAGGCATTTCGAGGTCACCAAAATTCTTGTATAAAAGAAAGATCTCACGTTCAGCTTCTTTCACAGAAGTACAGTTTGGAAACCAATTTATTAATTTAAAGAGAAGGTAATTATATTGATCGTGCGGTCCCCGTACCAAATAACCCTAGATTGTCAATTGTTAAAAGAAAAAAGGTTTTCACAGATGTGGACAGTATCTATGGACATCTTGTTTTCTAAAATAAACAGTTTCTTTTATTTTTGAGTAAATCAGTAAATTGTTTTTGTAATACATTATTATTTTCAATTATGCTGTACACGTACTCTAAAATTTATTTACAGAAATCAATGGCTTCCTGTAAGAATATATGTTTAATTCCACTTCAAAGTTAAAAGGCGGAAGGCCAATTTATGGTCCACAAGAATTCGAAAAAAAAAAAAAATAATACATCCATCAAATAACATTTTTCATGTATTCACAAGAAATAAGTTTGTCATATATCAGTAGTTTTTTTTATTATGTCCTAATAGAAAAAACAAAGGATATGGGGTATCCATCCATGAAACAAAATCAGTACATGCACAGCAAAAAAACACACAATTACATTCAAATTTCTGGCATTTCATGCAAAATCTGTCATAATAGCCTTATTCGGGGATACAATCATTTCAAAATACCTAAATATGACCCAATGCTTTTCCCGAAAAGATTATTTGCTACCAATTATTTTGAACGATGACGTTAATGAGAAATTATTTTTTTTTAGTAAGGCCTTGGCTTATAACCAACTTTACCAAAAAGCTATGCATAAAATGGTAATTTTCTGTAAAATATGTCAATTTCAAAATGTTTTTGACGTCAAAGTGACTGCACAACTGACTTTTCGATACTATATACTGAAGAAAATCCACATGCAAAATGTAAATATCACTATATAAACCACGAGTATGTGAAATGTAATGTTAGAAGAAACCCATTATTGCTGGATGGCAACGAGTATTCATGGGTTTCAGAGCTTGCGGTAGGCATGGTGTCTATTATACACCGTACCGTAGATACTGTTGATCCGTAAAAATCTGTCAGCATAGGGTAAGGAGGCACCCGGTATATCGCATAATCCAAGATACGCATTGCCGGATAGCATTATTATACGAGTCTCTACGTTTTATCTTTAAATATTTGCATCCTCAAGTTTGCATTAGGGCTTCAAACTTCTTGAATTTATTGCAAAACTGCAAAAACCACCACACTGGCCTCATTTTAGAATATTGTAATTGATTTTTTAATATCTTTTGTTTGTTTTATAGTAATTAAAATTATAACGCAATGTTGACTGCTGTACCCCTATTTTTGACATTTTTTCATATAATGTCTGTTTGTTTTGTTCACACATTGATTTTAATATAACTGAATGGAATTTTATGGGATGTCATACAAGTGAGAGGTTTAGTTAGCTATAAAACCAGGTTTAATCCGCCATTTTCTACATAAGGAAATGCCTGTACCAAGTCAGGAATATGACAGTTGTTTTCCATTCGTTTAATGTGTTTGAGCTTTTGATTTTGCAATTTGATAAAGGACTTTCCGTTTTGAATTTTCCTTGGAGTTCGGTATTTTTGTTATTTTACTCTTTTGTAACAAGATGCATTTTACAAAGAAGCTGATGTGGTTAAAATATCTTTTTGTGCAAAACCTTGGCTATTATCAATTTTTTTCAAAAAGCTATGCGTAAAATTGCCCTTTTAGGCACAACATGTCAATTTCTACATGATTATGAGATCATGGTGACATCGCATTATACAGTCAAGTGACACATTTACACTTAAGTGTTCATATTTTATCAAACTGTTCATGTATTCTATAAATTATTTTGAAAGGCTTGAATAGTTTTACTATTTTTGCCATTTCAAGGGCCAGAAAATAGCTCCTCATTTCAATAATAATAATAAAGGTAAACTGATAGTGTTTTAAGAGGACCATTCTCTAATTTTCACATTTCTCGATCGGTGTGAGAAAAAATATTTTTCACCTCTAGAGAAAAATTTTTTCTCGGGAAATGATTGGTCGAAATTCATTTATGACGTCAAATTTTCTTGGTTTAATCTGAATTTTCTATTGTGAAGTCATGAAAAAAGGCGACCATACCTGATGACGTCGCATAAAAAGAACTTAACTTTCTGCAAATCTTTGAAAAAGGAAGAATAAACTTTGATTAGATATTGTCTAAAAATCATAAGAAAAACAGATTCCACCACTCTAACTCGTGTATTACGTTTTGAGTGGAGAAATATCGTAACACACTTGATACAGTGGTGGAATCTATATTTATATCCGGATAAAAATTGTCTTCCTAATACAAATATATTTAATTGGTACTGTAAAAGTGTTAATATTTACTCTTCAGCAAGTTACATAGAATTAGAAATTTAAAGTTAAGAAAAACAATTTCATTTGCTATATAGTTCCATGTTTCAAATGTTTTTTGTAGGATTTTAATTACGAAGGCTTTCCGTGAACTTTAAATTTTACATTACGGAATTAAAGTATGCTCAGATTTGCCTTTCAGTTATATAACTTGGTTTTAGCGCTTAAGAATGCAAAGGAAATGTTTTGGCAAAAGAGATAAGTCGTGAAAAATATTGATATGAAAAAGTGACATTTAAATCCTTACTCGAGAAAAATTGCATACCACTGAGAACGGTTTATTCTGGCTATTCCTACATTTTGAATTTTATAGGTAAAATAGTAAAATTTTATGTTGGAGTTCCCAGAATTTTTATGTAAACAATGGGATTATGTAGGATTATGTTGTTACAACACTAAACTAATGAACCAAGGTAAATCCAGGTAAATCTTGTGGAAAATAAAGAAAAAGAATAGTTTATATTACAATATTTTATTTAATAATTTCATAGCACATTGTGTGTAAATAATATTCAAAAGCACAATATGAATTTATAGGCACAATGTTATTCACAAGCAATTGAAATTATTTAGGTGAAAACATTAATATATACAAGTAAATAATATCAATTGAAATATAAATATATTAAAATTGTAGTAATCATTTTTTGAAACAAAGCACTAAATTTTGAGTTACACTACATATTCATTGAAACAAAGCACAGAAAAGTAAACTAAATTGACATTAAAACAGAGCACTAACACAGTAATACATTGCACTAAATTGAACACACAAGAGAATACAGTCTTAATCAATGTGCAGGAGATGAGAAGCAGCATCTCCATACTGGACTGGCGTAAATATAAAAAAGAAGATGTGGTATGATTGCCAATGAGACAACTCTCAACAAGAGACCAAATGACACAGAAATTAACAACTATAGGTCACCGTACGGCCTTCAACAATGAGCAAAGCCCATACCGCACAGTCAGCTATAAAAGGCCACGAAATGACAATGTAAAACAATTCAAACGAGAAAACTAACGGCCTAATTTATGTACAAAAAATGAACGAAAAACTAATATGTAACACATAAACAAACGACAACCACTGAATTACAGGCTCCTGACTTGGGACAGGCACATACATACAGAATGTGGCGGGGTTAAACATGTTAGCGGGATCCCAAACCTCCCCCTAACCTGGGACAGTGGTGTAACAGTACAACATAAGAACGAACTATAAAAATCAGTTGAAAGAGGCTTAACTCATCAGATGGATACAAATACAAATACTACAATTACAAGTGGAAGTGGCCGGGTACTTGTACATCCAAACAACAAAAAGACACTAAGTACAGATCTGAGAGTACTCGCAGTTACTGACAGCTTGTTCAAAGCCACTAACAACTAATAAAAAAATCATGCATCTAAGACTAAGTAAGTAAGTTCATCATTCTGTAACCTTGTTTTCAGTGTTTGAAGTCTGTCATCTATTTCCCTGTATTTTCTCTTTCTGGTAACACGTTTCCCACCGGCTCTGTATTGGATAAGTGTGAGAGCATGGAAGGCTTCTCTTTGTCTCAACAACTTGATCATGCAGAAGATGTTTAGGTGAGGTGCTTTGACTAACTTCTTCAGTTTACTATGCCAACCTTCTAAATGATTTGTTGTTCTATGACCTTCTGTTGCGTAGTGATTCCATAGGCTTTGGTTGTTTTCTATCCAGTAGCTTGTTACATAGTCTGTGAAGTTAAGAGTTGGTGTATCAGTATCTGCATCATCGATGTCCTCCAGTGCGTTAAACCAAACATCTTCGACTGTATTGGGTGGTAAAAGTGGCAGAACTACAGCTCTCCGAACAAGTTGGTGAATGTCGCCTTTTTCACTGTATGCAGTCTGCAAACCATGCTTCTGAGCATTTCTCCAGATACACTGAGTGTAGTGAAAACAGTTCCCTTTAATGTTGATTCCTGGGAAGATTGAAGTGGCTGTGTTTCTGATGCTATTTCGTAGTCGAGGAACATCATGGATGGTTGAAGTAGTATGTTGAATTGGTTACATAGATCTTGCAGAATAGTGAGTAGCCTTGTGTATATCTGCTGATCTTTACCAGGTAGGAGACTGTAAACCAGTGGAAACATAATATCATCAACTTTAGCATGGAAAGGGTATAGCTGGTAGAACAATGTTGGACACACATAGAATGTTCCATCACAGTAGATGGTGTCTGCTGATGCTAGATGTTTGAGGTTTTCTTGGGTACTGAATACAAGCATTCGACCATTGGTGTTATCATCTGCAAGTAGGAAAGGTTGTCCAGTAGTAGTTTCAGCCAATTCACCATCTACTGTGATATCTGCTACTGATGTTGGTAGTGCAGGTAATGTCTTGTGTCTCTTGTTGTAAAGCTGGTCTTTGCATGAGTAGAAGTTTGATATGTGTGTAACTAGTTGGTGTGTGTCATAATTTATTCAAATAATGAAATTAATTAATTTTTTGAAGCTAAAGTTGAAAGTGTTGGTTACTGTTAACTGCTTTAACTACCTTTTCTTTTGAATAGTTTTTTTTCCATACTTTTAAATGCTTTTACTACTTTTTCTTTTAAATAATGTTATTTTCCAGACTACTAAATGCTTTTACTACCTTTTCTTTTATATAATTTTATTTTCAAGAAATTCCATATTAGAAACACTTAATTATATAACTTGATATATGTTTCAAACAAACAAAAACAAACTTTTTTTACATAAATTTCATATAAATAATTATTTTTATCTAATTTCCACAGGTAAATTTACCTGTAACCTAATTAGACATTAATGACTAAAACAACATATTTTGCAATATCAACATCTATTGTTCTTCCCATAATCTCCCATGTAGGAATAGCCAGAATAGTAAAATACAAAATGTAGGAATAGCCAGAAGACACCATGAGAACATGTTTTTCATAAACTACTGAGTCATTTGTAATATCTGCGTATTTGGGTATTCGCATGAACTAGTGACATATAGTTATTCTATATATTTTCAATGAAATTGTATCGAAAGAAAATATGTTGACAAGATGTCTTAATGTGTTAGAAACAAGGCATTTTGTCCATATTTCAATAACCTATAAACTATTTCATCTAGTCTCTGGTATATATTTGGCTTATTGGAAACCATAACACATCTCCTTATTTTTATATAGAGCAAGATCAGGTGCATAGACAGGATGAATCTCATTTAAACGAACGAATTTAGCTTACAAACGAAATGTGTCAAATGATCTTGAATGTAGGACAAGGAAGTTGCATGTCAGAATTGGATACAATGTTTTTTTTAATACTATTTAAAATCAGTTGAATAGTTTTAACGAGTAATACCTTTAAAATGTTTGAATAAGGTGTTTTATTGTAGATTACATTTGGTAATTTAAGTCAAAATTGTGGTGAGGTTTGTATATGTAAAACCGATTGCCTCAAAATCTATTAAAATATTCTTATATATTTGTGATAAATCTATGACAAGCATTTATGAAAAGTACTCAAAGTCCATACCTGTTTCGTTCCAATATAACTTTTCCTTCGCACCGGACCACTTTATGATTACTTAAATGGGAAAGGACTGCTTTAGGGATTTATACGGGGTGTATACCTGTTCTAAATAAGTTGACATCAATTAACTGAGTAATACCTAATGCGAAATTGAAAATAAGGCAGGGTGTCGTATGTTTCCTATCTAGGAAACTAGTAATAAAAACAAAAAATATCTCATATATTTGGGACTAGTCAGAAAAAACATACAAGAAATTAACAATATTTGAAGTTCAGATATGCATGCTTGGATTTTCAGAACATTACATAGAAAGCTATAGGACCATTTATAAGTGTCTTTATCCTATAGTAGGCAAATTTGTACACCTACCGAACACAAGAAAAAAATTAAACTGAGAACAGTTTGACAAACTAATAAAGAGGGCAATTTTGTTTTAACTCCATGTTAAATGCATCTTAAAATTTCCAATTACTTTTGTAGAGGGAATCAGTTTTGTTTTTTAATGATGCATTTTTACTGTCCACTATCAAAACTAAAATACAGTTGCTTTAATATCTTAAAGAACCACAATTGAATAACTATTGATAATACGTCTGAAATTTCCACACAATGATTACCTACAAAATTGGTCCTACTTCTTTTTCATTTTTGAATACTTGGTCATGTTATTATTTCTGTTAAGTTTTCATTTTATAATTCGTAACAAATTAAAATCTAATTTTGAATTTTTTTTCTCTCAAATTTTTATAGTTTTGTGGTTGATGCATTTTTGTTTGTCTGTAAAATAATCATATAAATTGTAAACGAACAAACCTGCATTAGTACTTCTAAATTGAAAGCAATAACAAACCATCAGAAATACTGCCAATAAATTATACCCTGCCATTTCACAATTCTAAAATTAAAATGTATATATAAACCAGGAAGAGACTACAATTAATAAATCTTGTATATACATACCATGGGTACATACTAATAACAAAAGAATAAGTCAGGTGATTAACTTTTAAAATAGTATAATTCAACGTGGTTACAGATAGCGATCGGTTTTCAATGAAATAGTACCGAAAGAAAAAATGTTGCCAATATGTCTGGATGTGTTTGAAACAAGGCATTTTGCGCATATTTCAATTTCAAGTTAGTACCTCGTTTAAGTTGAGGTTAAACAAATAATTTTAAAACATGGTTCTAAGGGTTCTTCAACTTTTTGTACAATAATTTCACAGTTTAATGAACTGTATTACCCAATAAAGAATTATATTAATTATATAGATCGTGCAATATTTTCACAAATGACCATACGGAGGCAGAATGTTTAGACTACAAGACCGATGATTACAGTTTCCCTCAAACCTGGTTAGGTACTGTACATGTATATGGGCACTTAGTTTTCTCATAAAATGGAGGTAACTATATGTGTTGTTTGAAAATTTCAATTCAAGATATTAATTCTTATTTTTAACCTTAAAGTTGTCTGACCATTTTCTTTGAAGCAGTAAAGAATGTAATATTTATTTATATTTGATAAAATGTTTGTTTATTATTTCTAAGTGCACTTTCAACATTTTTTGCATTTAAACCAGATGCCCACATGGTATTTTTTTGTAAAATTCCATATGGTTACTTTAAAGCTCCAAAATGATAAGTATTAGATGTAATAAGAATAATTATCTGATTTGTTAGGATTACAAGCTAAGATTGGCTAAAAGTTTTTCGATTGTATGAAATGGTTTTGATATTATAGCGACAAGTGATAAAGACACATTGTCTTTAGTTATGATCATGGGCATTTGACATTATGACATACTGAACTACCAAACGTTCAAACAGACCTTAGGCTTTGAGTGTTATTAATTGATTGATTGTTTATAACGTATCTTTCCGCATACCTTGCTAGATCATGGCGGAAATTAGAAAAAGATGTCTACGACTTTCAGACACTGAAACGTGATCTGTTGCTGTTATGAGATACGAGATTTATGTTGGGGCGTGGTCCTAACAAATTACCCTTCAGAAAAGTATGGGAAAAATGAAAAAGTTCCCATATTTAATATTTTTTTGTATAAACTATATTTACATAACTTTTGTGATCATTGATCTTGTATTGCTGTTCATTTAAACGCTTTTCAATTTCAGTCGACAGTTTTCAAGATAATAGGCAAAAATGTTCAACACAGTTATTAAGTACAGTAACTACTTAAATGAGTAAATTCACTATTTCAGTCAAATGGGCATTTATGTATATATAATATGACTAATCATTTTTGCTGTAAATAGTTTCTCTTAATAATTATAGGTTTCAATAAAAAAGACAAAACTGCTCGATTATGAAAAAAGTCATATATGATAGCAACAACTCATGCTGGCATTTGACTACGTGAGCTAAGAATGAATAAAACAATGAATTTGACTGTTTGTCTTGTTTGAGAAATGGTAAAAATCAGCTCGGTGAATTTAAGATATTCAACGAGTAACCGAACAACACATTGATTCACGAAGGCGCGTAGCGCTTGAGTTAATCATCAGTTTTGTTCGGTTACGAGTTGAATATTTATCGATATATTTTAATTCTTTGATTATTTATTCTTTTTATTACACTGACAATTGGCTCTTTCATGGAAATAAAGTGTAAACTATAAGGAACTACATCTTTTTCTACGTATTTCCTATTCGCTTTGATCCAACGTCATCGACAATATCCTGACAAAATCCATTGTTGCATGACGCCAGAGGAGTGAAATTATCGTTGTTTTTTACTAGGAAATCACTGTATTTCATTGTAACCAATGTAATAAAAGGTATTATTATCTTACATACACGTTTTTCATTTATTAAGAACTTCATTTACAGTGTTCCTGCTCAAACAGATTTGTAAGAAAGAACGACTTATACAGATATACCAACCTCACCTGCATATGGAATATACATTTCCGAACTTATTCGGTATTCAAGAGCTTGCAGCTCCTACTCAGACTTTATAAAACGTCACCAGTGTCTGAGCAGAAAGTTGATGAATCAGGGTTATGTCAAAGAACGTCTCGTCCTTTTTCTAAAAAAGTTCATCGGAAGATACCAAGACCTTGTTGACAAATATTCCGTATCAACTTCACAAATAATACATGATGGTCTTGAAGTATAGATTCTAGGTACTGACGTTGTTTGACATCTTAATTACGTGTTATAGTGTCCTTTTTATTTGTCTTTGCATATTTTTAACCTTGAGACAACTATCAACCAAATTCAAATGAAGTGGATGTAAGCAATTATAGGCAACCGTACGGCCTTCAACAATGAGAAAAACCCATACTATATGCTATAAAAGGCCCCGACATAAAAAAATAATAGTCCATTTTTGGTATATACTTTTGGCGTGGCTAGGTATTTATACATCCCGCCATTGTGTTATTGTGCTGTGGTCAATTTTGTATTCTTGTCTATTCTTTTTTGCTTATGTACTTTGTCTATAGAGTGTCTTTATGCCATTTTGTTTTTCTTTGTTGAAATAGTTATTTGTTTCTATAGTGATTAAGATAATAACACAATGTTGACTGCTGTACCCCTATTTTTGACATTTTTTACCTATTATGTCTGTTTGTTTTGCTCACACATTGTTGTCAATATAATGGAATTCTATATTACTGTCATACAAGTGAGAGGTTTAGCTAGCAATAAAACCAGGTTTAATCCACCATTTTCTACATAAGGAAATGCCTGTACCAAGTCAGGAATATGACAGTTGTTTTCTATTTGTTTGATGTGTTTGAGCTTTTGATTTTGCCGTTTGATAAGGGACTTTCCGTTTTGAATTTTCCTTGGAGTTCGGTATTTTTGTTATTTTACTTTTTACAATTAATATTTGTCTTTCATTAGTGAAAAAGTGAGGATCTTGTTATTCAGTTCGAGGAAAAAATACCGTTTTTGTCACTAGCAAAATAAAGTAAGCTGCCAAAAGATCACCAGTCTCAAATTCATGTATTCCAACAGTTGTTTTGCCAGACTTTTTTTCAAAATTCCGTTTTTTAATGCAATTGTGTTTGGAGTAATGTTAATGTTAAAAAAAAGTAGAATGAAGATATCAAAAGAACATTTTCAGATATCAAAATTTTAATATTGGCCTAATCAAAACTAATTCATACAGCGATTTTCATGGAAATTGTTAAGTTATTGTAATGTTTATTTATGCAAGATAAATTGCATTCACATTATAATTGGGCCTTTTTTTCGGATGTCTGTGTCTCTTTAGACAAACAGATAAATATTTTAATGAAAATCTTTATCAAATCAGATGACACTTACAATTAATTTCGTGAAGTAATAATCTGTTTACATTAATAAACAATTAGATGAAACCTTAAAATGACAAATAATTCAAAATGAAATTACTCAAAAGTCGAATTTCAAACAACAACAAACATTATAGAAAAGAAAAGAATTTACATCTTTACAATTACAAAGAAATAACTAAACGGTACAAATGTTACTGCACCAGATGTACAATTAGATAATATGTGTCTCTTCAGTAATACTCGAGGCAAAAAATAAAACATGCAGAGCTTATAAACAAAAGGGAACATTATTTATATAGAGACTATAAACGACCTATGGTTCATTTTAACAGATACCAGTCTAACGAAAAGAGACTAAATTTTGATTAGCAAAACAAAAATACAACAAATAACTCTTGAATAATTGACCGAAAAGACATTATAAAAATTCATTAGGTATTATGTTGTCTAGATTACGAAAAACGATTTTTCCAGAAAAATTAAAGAGCGGAAAACATGTAATTCAAACAATAACTCTAGACGAGTTATAAACTTTTAAAACTTGGTTTGGAAAAATGTCACTGAAGATCATAATGAAATTTTACTCATGATGCCGTATATAATATTACTCAAGATACCGTATATGCAGAATTAGTCTCCCAGTTCGCAGAATCAGAACTTGAAAATTATATTAAGTTTTTAAAACGTGAAAAATCTACAGGATATGTCATTATTATGACGAATGATATTAACGAGCAGAACCTTTATCCAGAAGATGTTGTGTAAATTGTTGAATTATATTTTGATGGCGGTTTTTCAAAAATATTGGTTAACAATATTTTTACTCTATTTTATGAATAAGATTGTGGTATTGTCTTGTATTCATGTGGGTAAACTGTCCAACACCAGGATTACTAAATGGAGCAAGAGACATAATATATAATAACCGATGCACAGTTTTGGTTCAGACAATGTTATGGAACAACCGATGTCATGTTAGCAGTTCATTCCATAATTTATAAGTGTTTCTTTAGTGGAAAAAGAATTTTATTGATGTTTTATACACTATGAAAAGTATTTGATAGTGTATTCCCGAATTCCCGAATTCCCAGATCTAATTAAATTCCATCCCAAAATCTCGAAGTTAATTTAAAAAAAAATCACGACTATACCCTTAGCTAAGATAGTGTTGTAGGCCTATATTGTTAAATTTCTAACACTCACTTTACCTTAAATGTAGTCTTATTATATAGAACTTCGGTTGGCGACGCTTTAGTTATAATTTTTTTTTCGTTTTTACTACTGGTCGGGGAGTAGTTACCGTCAGTTACCTGTTACCGCCAACTTGCATCTTATGCAATAACGAATGTGTTGCGTAAATACAGCATATTGCTATTAACTTCATAAGAATAAACTTATTCAACTTTTAAAAACTTGGTTTTGTTTCATCGTATCAAGATATGGAAATCGATTTTAGAAAGCTGACCGTTTTCATATTAAGTAATGGCAAAGCTTACTTTGAACATACAATTTCCTTTAGAGTAATAACAAAGGTTTATAATGTTAAAATCAATTTCTATGATCATCTTCAATGCAGTGTCACTTCTTGGTTTCAGGTGACATACATTCGAGATCAGCTCAGATGGAGCGAAATTCCGCGTGATTCGGAATTTTTTGACGGAATGACTATATGTTTGCCTCAAAACAGCAAAATAGGACAATAATTTTATAATTATTAGGATATTGCTATAATTTAGGACAGAGATTCATAAGTGACGGTAACTGGTCCTCGTACCCATAAAATTTCATGCAAAATCGGCACACTAGGAACCAGGGGCCTGTTTATCGAAACTGTCCTAAGATCGGTCCTAAGAATTTCTTAGGACAGAAATTAGGATAAAGTTAGGACCGACTTACGACATGTCTCAGCATGCACATCGAAGCTATCTTAGGATTATCTTAGCTAGGATGTCCTAACCGCTGTCCTAAGTATTGGCGTAAAAGAAAATAGCAAATTAAAAATGAAAAAAAATAATATATTGTAACCAATAATTATAATTTTTAAAAGATTAATAATTAGAAATAGTTATCAAAGGTACCAGGCTTATAATTTAATACGCCAGACGCGCGTTTCGTAGAAAATAATTCTTAGTTTTAAACTACAGGTAATAAATATTTGTATATACTTATTGTACATTTAAACTCTATGAAACAAAACATAAGACAAAAAAATTATAACTACGTTTTATATAAGAATTGAACAAACTAATTATAAATAGTTAAAACTAAATATATAATCGGTACAGATCATTATATGTTTTGAGTGAGTTGAATTCGAAGTGTCACGGTTTCATACTTTAAAAAGTTCAAAGGCAAATCTCGTGCATCTTTCATATAATATATACGAAGTACTTCAATTAATTCATTACTGTAAAACAAATACTTATGAATATGAGCAAGATACGAAATCCTAAATTCACCGATGCAGAACTACAGACTCTGTCAAATGCTGCAATCAATAGTGCTAACAAGAGGGCTTGGAATTTAATATGCAGTAAAATTAATGCAGACCACAAAAGAATAGTGGATAAAATTAGAAAGAAATGGAGCACGTATACAATTAATGCTAAAAAGCAGGCTGCCCGAATACAAAGAGAATCCAGGAAGACTGGCTGTGGACCGCCTCCTGAAGAGCTGACTCCCTTGCAGGATAAAGTTGTGGGAATAATAGGCAACATACCAATATATGGGATATTATTCGCCCTCTTCGTAAACGTATATATGCGGCGGCCATATTTGTTTATAAATTAACCATCCTAAATATATCCTAAAGTCAGGACCATCCTAAGACCATCTTAAGACACCTAAATTGGTATCCTAAAGTTAGGACAATTCCTAGGATTATCCTAAGTTGCGACATGTTTGATAAACCCACTTAGGACTAAGATTTGTCCTAAGGTGGTCTTAGGACACGTCCTAATCCTAATAAAATTGAGAATGGAAATGGGGAATATGTCAAAGAGACAACAACCCGACCAAAGAGCAGACAACAGCCGAATGCCACCAATGGGTCTTCAACGCAGCGAGAAAATCCCGCACCCGGAGGTGGTCCTCAGCTGGCCCCTAAATAAAATTGTGTACTAGTTCAGTGAAAATGGACGTCACACTAAACTCCAAATCATATAAATGAACTAAAATTAAAGAACATACAAGACTAACAAAGGCCAGAGGCTCCCGACTTTGGACAGGCGCAAAAATGCGGCGGGGTTAAACATGTTTTGTGAGATCTCAACCCTCCCCCTATACCTCTAGCCAATGTAGAATAAAGAAACACATAGCAATACGCACAGTAAAACTCAGTTTAAAAGAAGTCCGAGTCCGATGTCAGAATAGGTTACAAAAGAAACTAAGCAAAATGACAATGATACATAAATGAACAAAGGACTACTAGCAGTTACTGACATGCCAGCTCCAGACCTCAATTAAACTGATTGAATGATTATGTCTAACACTGCTTCGATAAACAGGCCCCAGCTTTTCACTGTTTATAAGAGGATTAAAGTCCGAGTTTATGATCCTAGACCTAACATTTAGTAACCCTTTTCATGTTAAAAGAATATTTCAAAAAGTATTTCTTGTAGTGTAAGACATGATTTGACAGCTTCAATAAAAACGTTTTGTCGACTACCATATATCTCTTCAAGGATAAAACGCGCATAGCAGTTGGCGCATAATAGTGCGTTGCATTGTGGGAACGTTTACGTCTTTAGATTTCCGACATAAAACACAAATTGAAATAAGAGCGTCAATAAAAACTTGACCGAGTTAAAACGGGACGAATCGGGAGTTTTTCTGAGGGACCGCAGAATCTCGTATGCCAGCAGAAATTCGTATGCCAGCAGAAATAATGAGGATATACTTGTGCTGGCATCAGTTGCCGAAAAAAAAGTTCCTTTAAAAAAATCGATGATGACCTCCAGAGAGTAATCGAGGAGCGGAAGAATAAATTCATATTTGAATTATTCGAAGAAGGTTTGATAAAGCTTCCCGACCCTGTTAAAATATTACCTGGAAGCTATATTAATTTTCTTAATACGTCAGCCGCAGATGTAAAATATTATAAAAATTTTTGTAAGAACAATTATTATATTACCACAACCCCCGTATATTTACCTAAGTGTCAAGGTAATTTAAAAAAACCAAAATAAATACAGCATCAATTTCCTATTCTATTAGCCTCCCTTAAACATCAAAAGCAACGCATGTTTAACAGCATAGTAATTCAAGTCATAGCTATATCAAAGAAAGTATAAATATTTAATACAAATATATAAATTTAAATTGAGAAAAGAGGCAGACGATACAAAGGGGACAATAACAAAAAGTCAATACCATGAACAAAAAGAACGACAAAGAAGCAGAGAGTAGTATACAAAACCTTATACATAAACATATTAAGACTAAGCAACACGAACCTCACGTTAAACTGCGAGTGATCTCAGGTGATGTGTGTAAGTGTAAGCAGATCATGCTCTGCTCAATTAGGGACACCCGTCGTGTTGCTCATATGAAGAAAAAAATCGAAGATAGTCGCATTCAGTGATGTCATAATCGAAGAAAAGAGGACGGGACTATAACTATAATATTGGAACTCATCCGTGGTCATGTGTGATACAGATGATAGCGTTGATAAAACTTTAGGAAATATTGATTGATGGTTGGTTGCTTAACGTCCAGTGGCAAATATTTCATGCATGTCTGAAAATATGACTTCAACTTAACTAATAGGAACCCTTTGTTTCATAGCTTCCTTGTAAGCAGCAATCCTCTATCAAGAAAATTATCGTAGGAAAATAAAGCTCTGGAATATCGTGTCAATGTAAAGATATATCATCCACAGACAGGCGCTGCTGGAATTTTGCTACATAGAAATGGAACGTTCACAAATGGAAGGCTGAAACCATATCTTTTGTCGTTAAATTAAGTACTAAAGCGGCATTGTCAATTTTTCATGTTATCCAAGAAATGAAAAAGACTAACTTTTATTTGTGGTATTTCAAGTTCGATGGAATAGATGCGTTCAACATAGTCACCTATGAATTATTTGATTAGAGGACATTTTCTTTAGAAGTCTGCATGTCAATATGTTTTTTGTTCTAACAATATGTTGATGCATGATATACATTGACTTAAATTTAAATATTCTTGATTTTTTAAAAAGATTTGTTAACCTTATACCATTAAAAACCTACCAGACAGCGGAATAAAACAACCTTGATCTAATACTTTTTGCAAATTGCAAATGTGGCTAAGTAATAAATATCATAGCAAAGCAGTTTGAATAAAAAATTAAATAAGGTGCAAGTCTGTTGTATAAAAGCGATTGCGATTAAAACATTTCAATCTTTTGTTTGAGATTTGGTGTTTACCAGTCGTGTACGTGGTCACAATAAACCAGGAAAGATGGTTCGAGGTGAATGCGAAGTATATTTTAAATTTGACGTTTAGTTAGCATGAACGATTTCTTTCTGGAAATACACCTAAAATTGTTAAGATGAAAAATCAAATAAAATTGAGAACGGAAATGGGGAATGTGTCAAAGAGACAACAACCCGACCATAGAGCAGACAACAGCCGAAGGCCACCAATGGGTCTTCAATGCAGCGAGAAACTCCCGCACCCGGAGGCGTCCTTCAGCTGGCCCCTAAACAAATATGTATACTAGTTCAGTAAAAATGGACGTCATACTAAACTCCAAATTATAAACAAGAAACTAAAATTAAAAATGATACAAGACTTACAAAGGCCAGAGGCTCCTGACTTTGGACAGGCGCAAAAATGCGGCGGGGTTAAACATGTTTTTTGAGATCTCAACCCTCCCCCTATACCTCTAGTCAATGTAGAAAAAACAAACGTACAACAGTACGCACAGTAAAACTCAGTTTAAGAGAAGTCCGAGTCCGATGTCAGAATAGGAAACAAAAGAAAATAAACAAAATGACAATAATACATAAATAACAACAGATTACTAGCAGTTACTGACATGCCAGCTCCAGACCTCAATTAAACTGATTGAAAGATTATGTCTTCATCATATGAATATCAGGCACAATCCCTCCTGTTAGGGGTTTAGTATTATACCATCATAAAATATATGAGAAGAACATAACCCGTGTCATGCCAACAACTGGTTTTAGAATAAATATGTTTAATTCCGATGCAAAGACCCTATAAGTGAATCAATATTAAAGCCAAAATATGCAATCTTTAATGACCTGACAACAGTGTCGTAACTACATCCCTTCTTAATAAGTCTGTTTAAAGGTTTTGTTAGCTTTTGAGGTGAATACTGACATTTTTGTGCTTTGTAAAGAATATTACCATAAAAGATTGGATGTGAAATACCCGAACGTATAAGATGTCTGCATGTTGAGTTATATTTACGAATGATGTCCTTATACCGATGATAAAATTTAGTAAATGTTTTGACTAGTTTATGATATCGAAAACCCTGGTGTAATAATTTGTCAGTGATACATAAATTTCTTTCGTTGAAATCTAATACGTTGTTACATACACGAGCGAATCGTACAAGTTGAGATATATAAACACCATAAGATGGTGACAAGGGAACGTCACCATCTAAAAATGGATAATTAACGATAGGAAATGAAAAATCATCTCTTTTATCATAAATTTTTGTATTAAGCTTCCAGTTAATGATATAGATATCAATATCGAGGAAAGGACAGTGGTCATTGTTAGTATTAGTTTTATTTAAAGTAAGTTCAACAGGATAAATTTCTTTAGTATACATACTGAAGTCGTCATTATTGAGAGCCAATATATCATCCAAATATCTAAAAGTATTGTTAAATTTTTGTATCAGATGTTGTTTCGATGGGTCTTTGCTGATTTTAGTCATAAATTGTATCTCATAACAATACAAAAACAGGTCCGCAATAAGTGGTGCCTATTGGAATTCCGATAACTTGACGATATACGGAATCTCCAGAGCGAACAAAAATGTTATCAAGTAAAAATTCAAGGGCAGATATAGTATCAAAGCATGTCCAATTGACATAGCTCTAATATATAAAGCATTAATATATATCATAGTAATTTGCATTATGTCTAACACTGCTTCGATAAACATGCCCCAGCTTTTCGCTGTTTATAAGAGGATTAAAGTCCGAGTCTTTGATCCTAGACCTAACATTTAGTAACCCTTTTCATGTTAAAAGAATATTTCAAAAAGTATTTCTTGTAGTGTAAGACATGATTTGACAGCTTCAATAAAAACGTTTTGTCGACTACCATATATCTCTTCAAGGATAAAACGCGCATAGCAGTTGGCGCATAATAGTGCGTTGCATTGTGGGATCGTTTACGTCTTTAGATTTCCGACATAAAACACAAATTGAAATAAGAGCGACAATAAAAACTTGACCGAGTTGAAACGGGACGAATCGGGAGTTTTTCTGAGGGACCGCAGAATCTCGTATGCCAGCAGAAATTCGTATGCCAGCAGAAATAAGGAGGATATACTTGTGCTGGCATCAGTTGCCGAAAAAAAAGTTCCTTTAAAAAAATCGATGATGACCTCCAGAGAGTAATCGAGGAGCGGAAGAATAAATTCATATTTGAATTATTCGAAGATGGTTTGATAAACTTCCCGACCCTGTTAAAATATTAGCTGGAAGCTATATCAATTTTCTTAATACGTCAGCCGCAGATGTAAAATATTATAAAATTTTTGTAAGAACAATTATTATATTACCACAACCCTCGTATATTTACCTAAGTGTCAAGGTAATTTAAAAAAAACCAAAATAAATACAGCATCCATTTCCTATTCTATTAGCCTCCCTTAAACATCAAAAGCAACGCATGTTTAACAGTATAGTAATTCACGTCATAGCTATATCAAAGAAAGTATAAATATTTAATACAAATATATAAATTTAAATTGAGAAAAGAGGCAGACGATACAAAGGGGACAATAACAAAAAGTCAATACCATGAACAAAAAGAACGACAAAGAAGCAGAGAGTAGTATACAAAACCTTATACATAAAAATATTAAGACTAAGCAACACGAACCTCACGTTAAACTGCGAGTGATCTCAGGTGATGTGTGTAAGTGTAAGCAGATCATGCTCTGCTCAATTAGGGACACCCGTCGTGTTGCTCATATGAAGAAAAAAATCGAAGATAGTCGCATTCAGTGATGTCATAATCGAAGAAAAGAGGACGGGACTATAACTATAATATTGGAACTCATCCGTGGTCATGTGTGATACAGATGATAGCGTTGATAAAACTTTAGGAAATATTGATTGATGGTTGGTTGCTTAACGTCCAGTGGCAAATATTTCATGCATGTCTGAAAATATGACTTCAACTTAACTAATAGGAACCCTTTGTGTCATAGCTTCCTTGTAAGCAGCAATCCTCTATCAAGAAAATTATCGTAGGAAAATAAAGCTCTGGAATATCGTGTCAATGTAAAGATATATCATCCACAGACAGGCGCTGCTGGAATTTTGCTACATAGAAATGGAACGTTCACAAATGGAAGGCTGAAACCATATCTTTTGTCGTTAAATTAAGTACTAAAGCGGCATTGTCAATTTTTCATGTTATCCAAGAAATGAAAAAGACTAACTTTTATTTGTGGTATTTCAAGTTCGATGGAATAGATGCGTTCAACATAGTCACCTATGAATTATTTGATTAGAGGACATTTTCTTTAGAAGTCTGCATGTCAATATGTTTTTTGTTCTAACAATATGTTGATGCATGATATACATTGACTTAAATTTAAATATTCTTGATTTTTTAAAAAGATTTGTTAACCTTATACCATTAAAAACCTACCAGACAGCGGAATAAAACAACCTTGATCTAATACTTTTTGCAAATTGCAAATGTGGCTAAGTAATAAATATCATAGCAAAGCAGTTTGAATAAAAAATTAAATAAGGTGCAAGTCTGTTGTATAAAAGCGATTGCGATTAAAACATTTCAATCTTTTGTTTGAGATTTGGTGTTTACCAGTCGTGTACGTGGTCACAATAAACCAGGAAAGATGGTTCGAGGTGAATGCGAAGTATATTTTAAATTTGACGTTTAGTTAGCATGAACGATTTCTTTCTGGAAATACACCTAAAATTGTTAAGATGAAAAATCAAATAAAATTGAGAACGGAAATGGGGAATGTGTCAAAGAGACAACAACCCGACCATAGAGCAGACAACAGCCGAAGGCCACCAATGGGTCTTCAATGCAGCGAGAAACTCCCGCACCCGGAGGCGTCCTTCAGCTGGCCCCTAAACAAATATGTATACTAGTTCAGTAATAATGGACGTCATACTAAACTCCAAATTATAAACAAGAAACTAAAATTAAAAATGATACAAGACTTACAAAGGCCAGAGGCTCCTGACTTTGGACAGGCGCAAAAATGCGGCGGGGTTAAACATGTTTTTTGAGATCTCAACCCTCCCCCTATACCTCTAGTCAATGTAGAAAAAACAAACGTACAACAGTACGCACAGTAAAACTCAGTTTAAGAGAAGTCCGAGTCCGATGTCAGAATAGGAAACAAAAGAAAATAAACAAAATGACAATAATACATAAATAACAACAGATTACTAGCAGTTACTGACATGCCAGCTCCAGACCTCAATTAAACTGATTGAAAGATTATGTCTTCATCATATGAATATCAGGCACAATCCCTCCTGTTAGGGGTTTAGTATTATACCATCATAAAATATATGAGAAGAACATAACCCGTGTCATGCCAACAACTGGTTTTAGAATAAATATGTTTAATTCCGATGCAAAGACCCTATAAGTGAATCAATATTAAAGCCAAAATATGCAATCTTTAATGACCTGACAACAGTGTCGTAACTACATCCCTTCTTAATAAGTCTGTTTAAAGGTTTTGTTAGCTTTTGAGGTGAATACTGACATTTTTGTGCTTTGTAAAGAATATTACCATAAAAGATTGGATGTGAAATACCCGAACGTATAAGATGTCTGCATGTTGAGTTATATTTACGAATGATGTCCTTATACCGATGATAAAATTTAGTAAATGTTTTGACTAGTTTATGATATCGAAAACCCTGGTGTAATAATTTGTCAGTGATACATAAATTTCTTTCGTTGAAATCTAATACGTTGTTACATACACGAGCGAATCGTACAAGTTGAGATATATAAACACCATAAGATGGTGACAAGGGAACGTCACCATCTAAAAATGGATAATTAACGATAGGAAATGAAAAATCATCTCTTTTATCATAAATTTTTGTATTAAGCTTCCAGTTAATGATATAGATATCAATATCGAGGAAAGGACAGTGGTCATTGTTAGTATTAGTTTTATTTAAAGTAAGTTCAACAGGATAAATTTCTTTAGTATACATACTGAAGTCGTCATTATTGAGAGCCAATATATCATCCAAATATCTAAAAGTATTGTTAAATTTTTGTATCGATGGGTCTTTGCTGATTTTAGTCATAAATTGTATCTCATAACAATACAAAAACAGGTCCGCAATAAGTGGTGCCTATTGGAATTCCGATAACTTGACGATATACGGAATCTCCAGAGCGAACAAAAATGTTATCAAGTAAAAATTCAAGGGCAGATATAGTATCAAAGCATGTCCAATTGACATAGATCTAATATATAAAGCATTAATATATATCATAGTAATTTGCATTATGTCTAACACTGCTTCGATAAACATGCCCCAGCTTTTCGCTGTTTATAAGAGGATTAAAGTCCGAGTCTTTGATCCTAGACCTAACATTTAGTAACCCTTTTCATGTTAAAAGAATATTTCAAAAAGTATTTCTTGTAGTGTAAGACATGATTTGACAGCTTCAATAAAAACGTTTTGTCGACTACCATATATCTCTTCAAGGATAAAACGCGCATAGCAGTTGGCGCATAATAGTGCGTTGCATTGTGGGATCGTTTACGTCTTTAGATTTCCGACATAAAACACAAATTGAAATAAGAGCGACAATAAAAACTTGACCGAGTTGAAACGGGACGAATCGGGAGTTTTTCTGAGGGACCGCAGAATCTCGTATGCCAGCAGAAATTCGTATGCCAGCAGAAATAAGGAGGATATACTTGTGCTGGCATCAGTTGCCGAAAAAAAAGTTCCTTTAAAAAAATCGATGATGACCTCCAGAGAGTAATCGAGGAGCGGAAGAATAAATTCATATTTGAATTATTCGAAGATGGTTTGATAAACTTCCCGACCCTGTTAAAATATTAGCTGGAAGCTATATCAATTTTCTTAATACGTCAGCCGCAGATGTAAAATATTATAAAATTTTTGTAAGAACAATTATTATATTACCACAACCCTCGTATATTTACCTAAGTGTCAAGGTAATTTAAAAAAAAACCAAAATAAATACAGCATCCATTTCCTATTCTATTAGCCTCCCTTAAACATCAAAAGCAACGCATGTTTAACAGTATAGTAATTCACGTCATAGCTATATCAAAGAAAGTATAAATATTTAATACAAATATATAAATTTAAATTGAGAAAAGAGGCAGACGATACAAAGGGGACAATAACAAAAAGTCAATACCATGAACAAAAAGAACGACAAAGAAGCAGAGAGTAGTATACAAAACCTTATACATAAAAATATTAAGACTAAGCAACACGAACCTCACGTTAAACTGCGAGTGATCTCAGGTGATGTGTGTAAGTGTAAGCAGATCATGCTCTGCTCAATTAGGGACACCCGTCGTGTTGCTCATATGAAGAAAAAAATCGAAGATAGTCACATTCAGTGATGTCATAATCGAAGAAAAGAGGACGGGACTATAACTATAATATTGGAACTCATCCGTGGTCATGTGTGATACAGATGATAGCGTTGATAAAACTTTAGGAAATATTGATTGATGGTTGGTTGCTTAACGTCCAGTGGCAAATATTTCATGCATGTCTGAAAATATGACTTCAACTTAACTAATAGGAACCCTTTGTGTCATAGCTTCCTTGTAAGCAGCAATCCTCTATCAAAAAAATTATCGTAGGAAAATAAAGCTCTGGAATATCGTGTCAATGTAAAGATATATCATCCACAGACAGGCGCTGCTGGAATTTTGCTACATAGAAATGGAACGTTCACAAATGGAAGGCTGAAACCATATCTTTTGTCGTTAAATTAAGTACTAAAGCGGCATTGTCAATTTTTCATGTTATCCAAGAAATGAAAAAGACTAACTTTTATTTGTGGTATTTCAAGTTCGATGGAATAGATGCGTTCAACATAGTCACCTATGAATTATTTGATTAGAGGACATTTTCTTTAGAAGTCTGCATGTCAATATGTTTTTTGTTCTAACAATATGTTGATGCATGATATACATTGACTTAAATTTAAATATTCTTGATTTTTTAAAAAGATTTGTTAACCTTATACCATTAAAAACCTACCAGACAGCGGAATAAAACAACCTTGATCTAATACTTTTTGCAAATTGCAAATGTGGCTAAGTAATAAATATCATAGCAAAGCAGTTTGAATAAAAAATTAAATAAGGTGCAAGTCTGTTGTATAAAAGCGATTGCGATTAAAACATTTCAATCTTTTGTTTGAGATTTGGTGTTTACCAGTCGTGTACGTGGTCACAATAAACCAGGAAAGATGGTTCGAGGTGAATGCGAAGTATATTTTAAATTTGACGTTTAGTTAGCATGAACGATTTCTTTCTGGAAATACACCTAAAATTGATAAGATGAAAAATCAAATAAAATTGAGAACGGAAATGGGGAATGTGTCAAAGAGACAACAACCCGACCATAGAGCAGACAACAGCCGAAGGCCACCAATGGGTCTTCAATGCAGCGAGAAACTCCCGCACCCGGAGGCGTCCTTCAGCTGGCCCCTAAACAAATATGTATACTAGTTCAGTAATAATGGACGTCATACTAAACTCCAAATTATACACAAGAAACTAAAATTAAAAATGATACAAGACTAACAAATTCCAGAGGCTCCTGACTTTGGACAGGCGCAAAAATGCGGCGGGGTTAAACATGTTTTTTGAGATCTCGACCCTAGCATCTCTTTTATCATAAATTTTTGTATTAAGCTTCCCGTTAATGATATAGATATCAAGATCGAGGAAAGGACAGTGGTCATTGTTAGTATTAGTTTTATTTAAAGTAAGTTCAACAGGATAAATTTCTTTAGTATACATACTGAAGTCGTCATTATTGAGAGCCAATATATCATCCAAATATCTAAAAGTATTGTTAAATTTTTGTATCAGATGTTGTTTCGATGGGTCTTTGCTGATTTTAGTCATAAATTGTATCTCATAACAATACAAAAACAGGTCCGCAATAAGTGGTGCCTATTGGAATTCCGATAACTTGACGATATAAGGAATCTCCAGAGCGAACAAAAATGTTATCAAGTAAAAATTCAAGGGCAGATATAGTATCAAAGCATGTCCAATTGACATAGCTCTAATATATAAAGCATTAATATATATCATAGTAATTTGCAATAATGTACAAACAATATATCAATAATAAACTCATCATAGATACTAATGAGAAACATAAAAATATAAAATACGTCTTTTACTACAAATTAAACCCCAAAATGCAATACAACATTTTTGGAACACGAGGTCTATAATAAAACGAGATACCTTCGTCTCAGAACGGGGAACAAAGCTATGAATCTTGTTTAGCTCAGTAATAACTTCTTCGTTAAATTTGTGTTGAATTTTATTGCCCTCGTGCTTAAATTTTAGCGAAACTTCTTCTTTTAACTTTTGGAAATAACGTCGTGTTCACGGACCAAATCTGATTTGAGCTTATTGTTAAAATACACTTTGAAAAGTTCAAAAGTATCGGCCAATTCACGGCGCTCTTCTGTTATATGATTGCGACTTTGAATTTGAATTTTCCTTGGAGTTCGAAATATTTGAATTGACCTTTTACAAATATCATAGTCAGTTCTAACTCAACCAATGAAAATAAAATTAACCTATTATGTACATTTTACACGTGTATCAATTTTAACCAAATTTGTTTCACTTGGTCTTTTTCTTTTTTTTGCCATGGCGTTGTTAATTTTTTTTCGACTTATGAGCTTAACTGTTCCTTTGGTATCTTTCGTCTCTCTTTTCTAGTAATAAAAAGTGTCATTATCATTTTCATGCTTTTATTTATCTAAATTGTCAATATTCAATTTTTATTTATACCAATATATCATTTTTCAGTTTGATAAATTAAAACAAAATTAAGTACTAAGATTTCAACTCCCTTAGGCAAAATTCACCTTAAATAAATTTGGCTACTCTTTTTAGGTCCTTTTTGTTATTAAGATACAGTTACTTACGTATCAGGTATTAACGCGTCTTTGGCTTTCAAAATGTTTGGGTTTGATCTTTTCTGATAAAATTTCAGCCGGTGCATCTAGCATACACGTTTTGGTTTATTTAAGGGGCATCAAATACAGTTTCAAGGAAGCTAACTATTGGCGTCGGCGACGTTCAACGTTCAAATTCCTCAAAACGTTACTTTCGGTGGGACGTCATGCCTGTATTTTTCCTTAATAAACTTCTCCTTCACATTTGAAATACATGACGTCACTGTAACGGGACCAAGTGACCTCAAAATCATTAGCGTCTTTTCACAACAAAGGAAACTTTGTCCACCAAAGTTTGACAAAAGTCTGATCTATGGCTCAAAAGATAATATTTCGAAACAAAGCTTTTCACAAAAACTTATTATAGTCAGTTTTTTTACCTAGACCTTTGACCTACCGACCTTTAACTTAATACGGTCTTTTCAAAGGGTATTTTAAAGCAAAGTTTTGAGAAGGTAAGACATGTGGTTTAAAGGATATCATTTGAAAGTCAAAATTATGCTCAAATTTCACTCTATCAATTGTGCTGTGTGACCTTGATCTTCAACCCCAAATCAATGGGATATCCACCATTTCTTGGTGCATTTTTAATCCAAGTTTAATAAATATTTGATGTACGACTCGAGCGATAGGCCCTTATTACCTGAAAACAAACGTTTCCTGAATTTCCAATGAATTTATGGCCACTGAACTTGATCTTGACCTTCGACTATCAAGTCTCAAAACAGAAAGAGGTTTCTTTATAAGATATAATGAAACCAAATTTAAAACAAATTAAACAGTTGCTTCAACAAGAAAATTAAAAGCACGGAAACATGTAAGAATTTATGTAAAAATTGATGAATAATACAACGTATAAGTATGAGTAATATTATACAAGATCGTTAAATTGTTATTTTGAAAGTCTGCTACCTTACATTATATGCCGATAAAGAGAACTGAACGAGCAAAATATCTAAAAATCTACCAAATATTAGTACAAAATATCTTGAATCAATTATGTATGTCAACGTGGATTTCATCTTGTTTTTCTCTTTCTTTGTATAAATTCCACATTTCAACTTCAGGTGTCGGTGCAAACTTTTCTATGCCTTTCTTGTTCCTAAAATTTATACAGTAATCTGAATGTAAAAATAATGAATCAAAAAACAAGTTTCTTGTTCGAAACACTCTTGTAAGGTTTTCAGAAATGTCGTTGAGACGTACAATAAACAAGAATACACACGTTGTCGTGCTAAGCATACCCTAACTCGTAATGCAAAACATTCGGTTAAGTTGTATTAGAAAAGGTGTGACACAACTTTTGGAGTTAATTCAATATATGGAAAAATTCAATGTGTCGAAAAACAGAAAGTAGGTATCTCACAAAATCAAAAAAAGTATTAAACATTACAATTTATCATTGTCAAGCTGCTGACAAAATATGACATTTTGTTCAGAAGTATTCGAAAAAAGTGTGACAAGAATATTTGATGGACGAAAGGGTAAACAGACGAACGAAGGTATAACGGAAAAAGCTATTGCAATCTTGTCCGCCTCCTAAGTCGGATATGATACCAAAGTGTACAAAGCCAACTAAACTGTTATATAAATTCTCCGTTGTTTTAAAAGCCTCTTAAATTTTGAAATCAGTTGCTTGTGACAGTTTGACATCTCTAAAAAACTTTCTTTCTTGTAATTTCTTTTCATGCTTTCGGAAATATATGACAAAACGTTTCTGTGCTCAGTAGGTATAATTGAAATTCAAAGTATTGTCAAGCAGGAATTGACTGCCCGTGAGACCTGGAAATCACTTACACTGTACAACTCATCATAAATAAGTTCCTGAGCAAATATCAAATCATTTCTGAATACATACACTGCGTAAAATGATATCAAAATTATTGTCTGGTCGTACGAACAGACGGACGCACAAGGTGAAATCCGTATATATCTGTAAGCGGGGTATAATTAGAAATTATTTTATGGAATTTTCATATCAGCCCTGGTATACTAGACTGGAAACTTTAATTATGGGTTTGATGCATGAGAAAATAATATTTATAACCAACTATTAATCATATATTCTGACAGCAATGAAGAAAAGATAGCAAATTTCCATTGACTTTTTATATCTTATAAAATGATAATTATAATCTGATTTGCTTATCTACAAATAATTGACTGGGATTGTTAGAATTCCCCCCCCCCCCCCCCCTGTTTACACTTCGATAGACCATGTTGCCGAAACTTCTTTCATAAGCTATGTAATCTCGATTTCACTGTCATATATTCATTCACGATACACATGCATGGGGTCTTGGGGCTCCAAGAAAATTAAAAAAAAAAAAGAAATCACTACGGAACTGTTATTCCTATTCTAGAGCTTTGAACAAAAAAAAGTTAAATCACAAAAATAAGAATAATAAGGAAAATTCATGTACATGTATTATTTTCGATTATACTGCTGTAATCTAACATTTATGGATTTCAGCAGCTTACTCATTCATTACGAAATGTCAACTGTGGATTGGACGGTAAATCATATCCAATATAAGAATATATAAAATTGCAAATGTTTTGGTTTAGAATTATGAGGATTAAACACTTTTAAGCGGGAGGTTTTGCTAACCATAAAACCAGGTTCAACCCACCATTTTTTCTTAAAATGTCCTGTACCAAGTCAGGAATATGGCAGTTATTATCAAATAGTCCGTTTCTGTGTATGTTGGCGTTTGTTTTTGTAGCAGTTTAGTGTTTCTGTTGTTCCGTTGTTTTCCTCTTATAGTTGATGTGTTTCCCTCGGTTTTGGTTTGTGACCCGAATTTGTTTTCGCTTAATCGAGTTATGACTATTGAACAGCGGTATACTATTGTTGCCTTTATTTACCTAGAGGTTATTGAGGTGTTAATTGAGTCGATAAACTCACAAACTGTTAAGTTTTGTGAGTCACCGGTACCAATTTGGTAAAGCTATATTTTAACTACTGGTATAGTGGCATGTCTGTATCATTGCAACAGAAGTTTCTTTTAGTACTACATGTAACATATTTGCATTTTTCCATACATTGCACAAGGTCATATTTTTCTCTGACTGTTAATGACGTCTTTACACTAAATTCATTGGATGTTGGATGTGTGCTGATCAATACTTAAGTCTAAGATACATGATTTTTGTTATTAGTTGTTATTGGTTTTGATCTAGCTGTCAGTAGCTGCGAGTACTCGCAGATCTGTACCTAGTGTCCTAGGTTAGTGGGAGGGTTGGGCGCCCGCTAACATCTTTAAACCCGCCATATTATGTATGTGCCTTTCCCTTTCAAGCTGTTAGTTTTCTTATTTGAATCGTTTTTACATTTGTCATTTGGGGGCCTTTATAGCTGACTATAGCGGTATGAGTTTTGCTCATTGTTGAAGGCCGTACGGTGACCTATAGTTGTTAACCTCTATGTCATTTGGTCTCTGGTGGAGAATTGTCTCATTGGCAATTATACCACATCTTCTTATTTTTATATTAGATACAAAAATGACGTAAGGATATTATTTTACTGCACTATTCGATTTAAACACAAAATCCATTCCACAAGTTTTGTTGCATTAAATTGCAGTATAAAAACAGAAATGAATTTAAAAAACCTATACTTTTATGTCAACATAAAAGAATGAGAGAAAAAGATTAGAACTCCACATTTGTGTGTAGATAGTATTAACATAAATACAGACATTTATGAGCAAAGGTATTGTTGAAAAGTATGTAGCACACTGAAAATGTCAAGACAAACAGTTGAAATGATCCTGGAAATGTTTTTACCAGGGACTCCGGCAACCGTGGAATTGACGATAGACGTTATGCAATAAAAAATGGCGTTACTTGTTATTTTGCGTTAAAATTAACAGCAGTATAACATTATATAACTCCGAAGTTGTTTGAGACAATTCAATATCTTTAAACAAACAAGAGTGCACACGTTGATATGTCTCGCCTGCTTTACTGACCATTGATTTTACGTCGAAAGTCTTAAAGATAAAGGTTTAACTAAAAGCATTACAGAAACTCAGGCCAAATAAAAATATATTTGACCTATTGCTTGTGATAATTGAAAAACAGACCAAAAACAAAAAAAAACAAAAAAAAAAACTTAACATTGACCTATGAATCATGAAAATGAAGTCAAGGTCAAATGATACCTGCCAGACAGACATATACATCTTACAATCATTCCATACACCAAATATAGTTGACCTATTGCTTATGATAATTGAAAAACTGAACCAAAACACAAAAATTTAACATAGACCAATGAACCATGAAAATGAGGCTAAGGAAGATGATACCTGCCAGACATACATGTACACCTTACAATCCTTCCATACACCAAATATAGTTGACCTGTTGCTTATAGTACTTGAAAAACAGACCAAACCACAAAAACTAAACATTGACTAATGAATCATTTAAATGAGGTCAAGGTAAGATGAAACCTGCCAGACTGACATGCACCAATTACAGTCATTCCATATACCAAATATAGTTGATCTATTGCTTATGATAATTGAAAAAAAGACCAAAACACAAAAACTTATCATTGACCAATGAACCATGAAAATGAGGTCAAGGTCAGATGATACCTGCCAGACAGACATGTACACCGTACAATCCTTCCATACACAAAATATAGTTGACCTTTTATCTATAGTACTTAAAAAACAGACCAAACCCCAAAATACATAACATTGACTAATGAACCATGAAAATGAGGTCAAGGTCAGATTAAACCTACCATACTGACATGAACCCATTACAGTCATTCCATACACCAAATATAGTTGACCTATTGCTTATGATAATTGAAATACAGACCAAAACACAAAAACTTAACATAGACCAATGAAGCATGAAAATGAGGTCAAGGTCAAATGGTACCTACCAGACAGACATGTACACCTAACAATCATTCCATACACCAAATATAGTTGACCTGTTGCCTACAGTACTTGAAAAACAGACCAAAACACAAAAACTTAACATTGACCAATGAACCATGAAAATGAGGTCAAGGTCAGATGAAACCTGGCAGACTGACATGTACCCATTAAAGTCATTCCATACACTACATATAGTTGACCTGCTGCTTATAGTATTGGAGAAACTGACCTAATCATGTAACTTTAACCTTGATCACTGATCCATGAAATGAGGTCGATGTCAGGTGAACCCTGTCTGACGGACATGTAGACGTTGCAAGGAACCCATATACCAAATATGGTTATCCTGTTACTCATAATAAGTGAGAAATTCACATGACAAAAAAAATCAATTTTTTTTTCAAGCAGTCGTTGAACCATCAAGGACATTGGACATATGACAGACGGAAACTTCGTAACATAAGGTATCTGCATACAAGATATGAAGCATCCAGTTCGTCTACCTTCTGAAATATAAAGCTTTATACAAATAGTTTACGCCGCCGCCGTAAGAGGACAATTAAAAGTGTAAAGAATGGCAGACATCGCAAAGGACTAAGGAAAAAAAACCATATCAACAACATTCAATAGCAAACTACTTAATGAGCAACAAAATGCCTTTATTTTTTTAATGAAAATTCAAATATATTATATCCGTATAAAGGATTATACGGGGTTATCCATTAAGGAAGAAACAACCAATAAAATACAAATAACCAACAGACTTCTGGAGGTCACCATACAGTCTACAACATTAGATAATAATAAATCTTTAAAACGTTCAGTATTTTAATCTCTATTGTTGTAAATTAATTTAACAGAAACCATCAAGGCCATCAACACCAACTTCTTCCAATAACAAAATCAAACATGAATAATACATAAAAATATGTTAACTGTAGTGTAAAACCTTCAAAGATCAAATCAAATACGAAGTTGAAGAACATTGAAAACCAAGATCCTGAAAATTGCTAAATACGGCTTAGGTCGTCTATGTCTGGGATAGAAAAAAACCTTAGTTTTTCGAATAATTAAACATTTCATAAACAGTAAACGAGAAGGTATTACAAGTTCACTTTTTTGGTCCTTGAATTCAAAAAACTAAAAAAGATTAGACAACTACCAAATAATATCCTTCAGATGTTCATAAGATATGAATCTGTCGAGCACCAGGAAAATTTGTAAATATGGTCTCACATATTGGCATTTGGGCTTTAAACTGCCAAAGTAACCTCATTTTGAGATCTTGTCATTATTATTCAGATGTGAACATCTTTAATCAAAAAAGGTATTTTGCTACAAAATGTATTTTACAAAATTTTTTAATTTGTGTAAACTATCTTTTTGGGTAAAGCTGTTGCTCATATATATTGTGTAGCCATTTCAGGTTCAATACGTATTTTTTTCTTGTTTATGACGTCATAGTGACTTTACAAGTGACCGTTCTGCACTAGTTTCAAGATTATATAAACCTGTTCAATCATCATGAAAATAAATATAATTTTGAAAGGTTTGAATAATTTAACTGTTTTTGTGATTTCAGGTGCCAAATAATGGTTCTGACTATACATCCAGCTTTACAGAAAATGGACGATTCATGGTACCAAAGATCACTGAGCACTGACCATGCGATACCCTTGAAAATGAAAGGTCCATTCGTAGTGGCATCAACCAAGTGGCTATTAAAACTCATCACAGATACCAGAATTATGATTCGGTACGACAGACGCGAGTCTACATAGTACTCATCAGTGGCGCTCGAATCAAAACAGTTGAAATGCCAAATCATATACGAAGTTTAAGAGCATTTCAATATTACGAAAAATTTTGCCAAATACCGCTTAGGTTAACTATTCTTTAAGATGTTTTGAATAATAATACATTTTATAAACAGTAAATTTACAGAAAAATGAACGATTAATGATATTTCATGGCAACACAAAGTACTGACTAATAGAACTGCGAAACGTCCATCAGCAGGGACATCAACACATTTTTTATCAAAGATAACAGGCTTATAATTTGGTACGTCAGACTCATCAGTGACACTCCAATCGAAACCAAAATACGATGTTTAAGAACATTGTAAACTAAGATAACGAAAAGTTTTGCCAAATACGGCTTAGGTCATCTATAGCTGAGTAGAACAACCTTATTGTTACGAATGACTAAACCGTAATAATCGATTAATTTTAAGAAAATGAACGATCAATGATATATAATCGTTTAATAGATTTTTGATTTTTTTTTAACAGATGTTATAGCTTTGGTTATCCAGACAACAAATTCCAAAATGTATTTTCTAATAATAACTTTTTCCATACAAACTATTTTTCATCTGAACTAAAGATGACAAGTGAAAAGATATTAAAATAAAAAGATAGTTTGATACATGCTACACCGCAATAGGACAGTAACCAACAACATAAAGAACGACATTTACAGGTCAGTACAAGGAATTCGTCAATAGACAAGTGTCTATACCACAAGTTAAAATAAAAAATCAACCAGATTTCTTTCAGTTTCAAAAAGATTTAAGAGAGACGATCAAAACTGTGCCATCGGCATCCATCTCAATCGATCAATCGACTGAAAGCACTAGAATGTTGAAAAAAAACTGAAGATGAAGTTCATGAATTTGTGCGGGCATAGTAACATATGGAGAGGTTATGTGAGTATCAAACTCTCCCCAATTTTTATTTGTTTTATATATTTTTATATGTGATATTGCAAATAAAAAGGTCATTGTGGGTCAAATTATTGATATAATTCCTTACTTGATAAAGGATTTGGGTTTTAAATTCTTTTTGTTTTTTCTTGTGTGTGTGTGTCTTTTTTTTAGTTTTTTAGGGGGAGGCTCGTTTTTTGTTCATCTTTTTTTTTTTTAAATTTTTAGGACGATTAATTGTTCTGGTTTTTACAATCTGTTGATAATTATGTTTTAATTGCATTTTCTATTTTGTCTGACAACATCTACATTTCATTTTCACCAATACTAACCTTGAACTGAATTTCCTTACTTTTAAGAACAAAAGTATGAATATGACTGTGATGAATAAGAGTACGCCAGCCGTTCCAATAATGATGTACTTAGTATATGGGAAGTGTTTCACACTTTCTAAAACATTTAAAAGAGTCTTTTATAAAAGTATACATAGATTAGCTGGTATAAACGAAGTTGTAAGTATTGAAAAAATTAGGACGGAAGAGTATACTTACTTTTTCTTTTCAATTTTTTAGTATCACATTAATACCCATTATGTCGTGTTCCGGCTTTAACACTTACTACTAGATATGACTTTGGAATCGTGTGACCGTAGAATGTTATATCAGGGGATGCTTTCCCTTTCTACACAGTTTGTGTCACTCCAATTGGAGTTCTAGCGTTTCCGATGGTCTACTTTACTTTTCGTATGTTTTAATTTTTTACTTGATATACATTTCCCGAACGTAAATATACTACCATAGTCCAAACATCATAATGTCAAAACGTACATTTTTTTTATATTTACTTTATGATCCAGAAAAAGCAACTTAAATCAATTCTGATAATTGAATTATTCATGTTAACAAAAATGTGGTTATTTTTTAGGAATAAAACATATGAAACTAAACTTTCTACTTACCAGTGACAGTTTCTGGAGGTTCAGAAGTTGTTACAGGACACGATTCCTGTAAGTCAGAATATGCATTTGTTTATGTCACCAATTTACTATTCAATACTAAAATGTACTATTTTTTTCAATAAAAGGAACCCAAACAGAAATCTATCAGCAGCGTTTTACAGAGAAATATATTTTGTTTTGAGGAAACATGATTTATAAGACACGTTTCTTAAATCAAAACTTAAAACTAAGATAGTTTTGGTTATTCTGATTACGTCCCGTTGGTCATATAACTCTTTCAGTCTTTATACATCCCGGCATTAATTTGTGTGTTTGTTTGTGTTTATTCAGAAAAGTTCTACGAACCATCAAATTTCTGAAGTGTTATAACAGTTATTGTTTTATGTTTAAGGAGAACTATTATTACATTTCACATACAAACTTGAATGTAGTTTTTAATAATTTTACTATGAAGAATGAAAGAACTGTTTTTCTAATTGAATAGGAATATTCTATTCACCACACAATGTTTAAAATCACCAACATCATTACAAATCGTCATGTTTACATTATATCGTATTTCAAAATTTACATTGTATTGCATTGGCTGGATGCATAACAAATATTCAACTGCTACAAAATGTTCACGTGAGAAGACTTTACAGGTTTGATTGACTTGTGTTTTATCATTTTTATGCATATTCAAGCAAATAGAATATGTGTCAACCAAGGAATATATTCATGGGCCTATAAGGGACTTTGGTGATATTACAGTTCTTTGTTTAGATCGTGGCACATTGTATATACACTTTCCTTTTGATAAAGACCGTGTTATGACCTCCAAACATGTTTTGTTTTATATTCGCATTTTTAGTTTGCAGTTTCATTTACAAATACCTAACATCTATCTTTCTATATATATATATATATATATATATATATATATATATATAGTAAAAGCATGAATATGTGAAGTACATTACGCGTAAGAAAACCTTAACAAAGGATGTCTTTTAAAATCACGTCAGTTGCCAAAACTGAATCATCACCAAAGTCCGTTTTAAAATTTCTTATGTTCTTAAGGTTTTAGATAAACGAACCAATAAAAAACATTTCTTTGACTTGGTATCACATGTAAAGCATAGTTCATCAAAAATAACTATGTTGACGCTATTTCCGAACTGTTTTCCATCATTCGACAAGCTGAGTTCAAACCCATCTGCCATTACCACATCAGCTGTAGACCGTTTACGTCTTGGTGACTCTAGATTAACAGATATCATGAAAAGATTCCTGTAATCTGCCTTTATCATTTCGTAATCTGATGTGTATTCATGTGATCCGTTCATTATCTAAAAATATACGGAAATGTTAATTGCAAAAGAACCTAATGTTATACCAGTTTTCATCGAAAGGCAACTATGCTGTTACCCCAGCACACAATGTCCGAATCATTATCTCTATAAATATACATAAATCACAATTATATACACCAGTAAATTGATAAACTAAAAAAAATAATGTATTCCTTAATCAAATGTCAATCATATATACCCTTACAACAATAGAACTAAGCAGGAATCCAAATCATTGTTTTATTGCCAACATATTGCTCTGCTTTGTAAACATGTTTTCTACAGGCAATCCGCATCAAATAGAAAAGCCAGAATACATGCAAGCGCTTCGAAAAAAAATAATTTGCATAAAATAGCACCAACCTTAAGGTTCTTTTCTCGCTAAATAGAAAACTTGCATTTCATAAAATATTTCGAAGTAATGAGATTACGTTGACCGAATATACTGCACTAAATTTATATAGCATTTACAGCTCAAAAATAATTTATCTTGCGATCGATAGATAATATTCACTGTTCGATCACATGGACTTTTACCTTTAAAAATATAAATTTTGACATGAAGCATTTACTTGGTCATTGTTGAACTTTTAGGCCTTGATACGAATAATCTCGTATATTGATTAAGAAGAGACAAATCAAGCTAACAAAAACTTAAGGAATAGCATGAACTCCAAAAGGAGCGATACCAGTTGCGTCGACATGGTAAGCATTACCTGCCATGCCAATCCACACCCAGTCAAAATGTCACAATCGGGAATAGGATAACAGATCAGATAGCGATTCTGGTATCTAAAGATCTATGACCGAGAAAAAATGTCGCTAGTGAGTTGAGACATAAACACATTTTATCGAACAACAAAATCGTGATGGTGACCGTAAATCTTCTGTATACTCGATTTGAGTCGTTCTTCTTCAAAACTCTGTTAGAGCAATTTTTTTGTGCAAGGAGCACATTTTTGTTACTGACGTCCGTATAGAGCAAACATTCATGAGCGTAACGTATTACCTGAGATATGCATGCGATGAGGCAGATGAGAAAAGGATAGTCGACAACTGAAAGTTTAAATTATCACGTTTGTCATAGATCCGTCCATCTGTGTCAATATTTATAAATTAACTGTAAACATATATTTGAATTTTTTGAAATAATAAGGATGTTCTACCCCAGAATTAGATTGCCTCAACTGTTTTAGGCAAAATACTTTCGGAATTTTGTGTCCTCAATGGTCTTCAATCTCGTACTTTAATTCACCTTTTTTCGATTGGAGCGTCACTATTGAGTCTTTTACGAAACGCGCGTCTGGCATACGAAAGTTTAACCTTGATATCTATGATGAGTTTATATAAGAGTATATGTTCAAATAAGATTTAAAGTTTAATTAAAAATCGGTGTTTTAATTAAATTGCATTTTATTACGATTGAGACAAAAATTTTAGATATGATTATTGTTTGTTTTTAACATTTATAAAAGTGGAATATTGAAATAATATTTCGTTGATAGTGGTTAGTTTGGATCAATTTTGTCCAAATAATCTAAGATACATTGTTGATGTCTTATTTGCTTAGTTTGAGATGGGTGACGCTAAGCATGTTCAGTCATAAAAAAGAAAAGAATGTCAACATTGAAAAGTGAAACAAGGGAACCACTGGGAAGAACCATTTGCATGACTGATTCAATCCACAAAAAAGTCATTCTTATACAGGTAAAACTAATGAGTGGGCATTCTCCTGAGGTAATCTCGATGGTTTACTAGATGACGTCTAGTCTAAAATATACACGAAATGACGATACATAATAACGAGTCAATGCATTGTTAATTGTTTCTTTTTGGAATCTTTGTAATTTGAATATACATTTATGTATGTTATAAAGCAATTATGAGAATTTGAGTCAACTCGCTGAACGAATGACAGCTAATGACCCTTTAATAACACAGTTGAATATTGTAAAGTTTATTCTGATGCACAAAATAAAAGCACAATAATTATCGATGCTTTCAAAATTATCACCCCATTAGAACAACTATTTTGTCAATGCATGTATTTATAGTTTTTTTTTTACAAATAATGAAGAGTCAACATTCAATATTTTGAGTTGCCAGTAAACATTTTATTGAAAAATTCGCAGTTGACATATAAAACAATCATCTCACAGTCAGAAATTCTTCTTCTATTCGTATATTGTATAAAACATGCATTGCCTTGAGTTACCTGGCATTAAAAGACTGTGTATGTAACAACGTATTTGATTTCAACGAAAGAAATCTCTGTATTACTGAAAAATTATTACACCAAGGTTTTCGATATCACAAACTAGTCAAAACATTTACTTAATTTTATCATCGGTACAAGGACATCATTCGTAAATATAAATCAACATGCAGACATCTTATACGTTCAGGTATTTCACATCCAATATTTTATGGTAATATTCTTTACAAAGCACAAAAATGTCGGCTTTCACCTCAAAAGCTAACCAAACCTTTAAACAGACTTATTCGGAAAGGATATAGTTACGATACTGTTGTCAAGTCATTAAGGATTGCATATTTTGGTATTAATATTGATTCACTCATAGGGTCTTTGCATCGGAAATAAACACATTTATTCTAAAACCAGTTGTTGGCATGATACGGGTTATGTTCTTCTCATATATTTTATGATGGTATGATACTAAACCCCTAACGGGAGGGATTGTACTTGATTTTCATATGATGAAGACATGATCTTTCAATCAGTTTAATTGAGGTCGGGAGCTGGCATGTCAGTAACTGCTAGTAGTCCTTTGTTCATTTATGTATCATTGTCATTTTGCTAAGTTTCTTTTGTTACCTATTTTGACATCGGATTCGGACTTCTTTTAAACTGAGTTTTACTGTGCGTATTGCTATGTATTTCTTTATTCTACATTGGCTAGAGGTATAGGGGGAGGGTTGAGATCTCACAAAACATATTTAACCCCGCCGCATTTTTGCGCCTGTCCCAAGTCAGGAGCCTCTGGCCTTTGTTAGTCTAGTATGTTTTTTAATTTTAGTTCATTTATATGTTTTGGAGTTTAGTGTGACGTCCATTTTCACTGAACTAGCACACAATTTTTGTTAGGGGCCAGCTGAGGACCACCTCCGGGTGCGGGATTTTCTCGCTGCATTGAAGACCTATTGGTGGCCTTCGGCTGTTGTCTGCTCTTTGGTCGGGTTGTTGTCTCTTTGACATATTCCCCATTTCCATTCTCAATTTTATGATAGATTGAATATCTAACTTTGAGTAAAAAAACCGACTATCTACTGAGTTAATTACCTGAAAGTGCCTACGCCTGCACCAAATGGTGTTTGATTTGAACGTTCCATATACATTAGTCCTTTTACAAGCCCTTGTTCTTGTTCCACACAAACCATTTGCTGGTAGTGTAATATTAAGTGGCGGATTTGACATTTCTTCAGAACAATCATCACCAATGTATCCATAATAACATGAGCAAACACCTAAAATTAAAATGTGAGTTGACAACGCTTTATATTTGTATATCAAAAGTATACAAAAGAAATAAATTATTGTATATTCATAAGATGAATAAAAATGTGTTTTATTTGTATGACAAAACAATAGAAAATCGTTATGTAAACACATCCTTGATTTCAAACAGATTAGCATATATATTGACTTAATTAAGGTCCAGTCTAGCTCTGAAGTGTAGACCGAGACAACGATTTCTATCAAACTAGCATCACTATTTTATAAACAATGTGTACCAATCAACTCTTAAGTAATAAACTATTTGGGAGTGTTTGGAAATAGTACACAAAACGATTTTACTAGGATTTTTTTAATACTGAGTAAATAACGATTCTAATTGTAAACAAAATCACAGCCACAATATAATAAAAATCAGCCTACTTTGTAGAAACGAAATAATGAAGAATGAAGATTTGTCATCATATTTATCGTTTTATGCTATTTCCATTGAGAATACTAAAAGTTTGAACGGTAGTATTTACTTTCCGGGAACAACGTTCCTACTTTACAAACTATACTCAAGTCAATAATCAGGGCCGTAAATTGCCTGTCTTGTAAGGGGAGGCAGCTGAGTTTCACCGAGCTGAGCGACCCATTTTAAGCAGAAAATGATATGTTTTCGGGCCTTTTCCCTGTATGCAATGTACCTCCTCAGAATTCACCACTTGTTAAATTTTTGTTATATTTCAATAAATAAGCGCCTGGAATATATTGAAAATAGTTATAAACCAGAGTTAGATTACATGTGCCGGTAAAGTAAGATTTTTTACGCTTCATCCTGCTTTATGACTCTTCACAAGCTATTTTTACTTATTTTTAGGGAAACAATTTGCGAACTTAAAATGAAAGGCCCCCTAAAGTTGAGCCCTTTTTTGTGGTTTATCATGCTTTTTTGGCTGTCCCAATCGAGCTATTTTGACTTCGTTTCAGAGACAAAATTTTCAAACCTTAAAATGAAAATGCATACTTAATAACTCATAACTTTTAATTATCAAATTCAAATTATTATAACGTAACACTTTTTGTTTACACTGACAATTTTATTCGGTTAGGCTTTGTCAATTGCTAAGGGGATTTTTCTGTGCCCGGACGAATCCCATCTCTTTAGCACTTCTATGCATTCAATATTGCCAACATTGTCACTTCTATGTGTAGCATAGCCAGACCACGTAATCAGCTTTCCGCCATTTTTGACCTGTTCCATGTTTTAAGGCGCCGTAGCGCAAAAAACGATCTCTCACAACTGCAGGACCCAACTGGCAATGCTAACAGAAGCAAAAGTATTTGTTTTATATTTGGGTAAAAGTGCATGTGTTTGATTGCTTGCTCTATTGTACATTTTGACCCAATCTCATTAATAGACGTAAAAGTAACAACCAGTGCTATTAAAATAATGCTTGATTTTAACAATTTTTCTTTTCAGTATTTTTTTCTTCATTTTTTCTTTTTTTTTGTCAGTCCGCAATAGGAGGCAACTGCCTACATGCCTCTATGTAATTTACGGCCCTGCAATAATATATAAACACTGACAAAAATACAGCATCAAATGAACATTTCAAAGGAATCCGGTGTAATACAATATAGAATGGTCTTAAATTCAGTTTAACATGCATTTCTGGTATTTATTTTGACTGCACGTAAAAAACCCACAACGCACTAGTAGCCATAGGTTTACATAAGTAGCGAAATAGAATAATTAAGAGATCAACAAGCATATTTAATAGAGGGCCCAGCGGCGTGATTATCGGCTTTTAAGCAAAGTGCTTGTCAGAACATTGTTAATAAACATAATATAAGTTCACTACATTAGTTAAATCTCCAATTCAAATCTTATGATAAAAAACGATGGACGTCATTTGCCATATTCGATAGTAAGGGTTTTAAAAGAGTACAGCGAAATTGTCAAAATCCATTCGTTCATGTATAAAGACCTCCTTTTAATTGAATGTATTCCATCTCTACAAAACTAGTTTCAATATAAATTTTCAACACTATTTTAGGTTGCACATTGTAAATACAGCTGTTTCACAAACCACGCCTCTTTTGGGGAGATATATAATATTCACAGATATTTTGTTTTGTTTACCTACTGGTTCCCAGATGTGATCTCTATGTTTCATTTTGTAGAGACATAACTTGGGAATGTTACCAGTATAAATACACATGAATAGCGGCCAAATTGAAATATGTACAAGACCCAAAGTGAAGGGTGGGGTAGTACAGAATTTTAAGATAAGTTTACACTCTTAAAAGTTCGGGCATATAAATATTGAACATATGCCGCACAGCCCTATATTTTGACCTTTAAAAAAAAATAGAAGTGCATATGAGCATACGAAACTTCCTAGTAAGAGTGGTACAGTTTTAGCTGTAAAAGGAGTTCGTTTGGGAAATTGCAGTGTCTATAAGTACAGAATTGCAACCTATACCTGATGTGCAATTTCCGTTTTCAGTGCAATTGTTAGGACAAAGTAAACTTGTAACATAGTCTAAAACAGATTGCGATCCATCATCTGTTTCTGTAATTGACAATGTTTCATTCCTAGATAATTCCATAATAGTTTTTGTCTGCACGGCACCAACTGTATCTTGTACGAAGGTGGTCCCTGCAGTAAACTGAAAAAATTAAGTTATAGAAACTATATATTTAGAAATGTATATTTGAAGTGTACATTTTAAAGGTTTCCAAATACTAATAAGTTCATACATTTTAAGAACAAACAAAAATGAGACATTACACTTTTATTTTCTTGTATCTAAATATAATCTTATCTATTACTGAGTTCACTACAGATTCCCAAAAAGTAATCATTTTTCAGACAACAAAAAAATACCAAGTGCAGCCCAATAACGAAGAATCAATAAGGATAGTCAAAACATTGGTAAAAACAAGAAAAAAAATGAAGCATAATTATTCTTCCACCGGTTTTTTATTTAAATGAAATTGAAAAATATTTCACCTATGGCATGGTATTGGTTGCAAAAATTTGATATTTTTCATTTAAATGCAATATTTTTCATTTAATTGGTATATTTTTTCATTTATATGCAATATTTTTTCATTTATATGCAATATTTTTTCATTTGTATGGTATATTTTTTCATTTAAATGGTATATTTTTTCATTTATATGCAATATTTTTTATTTTAATGGTATAATTTTTCATTTATATGGTATATTTTTTCATTTAAATGCAATATTTTTTATTCAAATGGTATAATTTTTCATTCAAATGGTATAATTTTTCATTCAAATGGTATAATTTTCATTCAAATGCAATAGTTTTTATTCAATTGGTATAAAATGTCATTTGAATGCAATATTTTTTATTCAATTGGTATAGTAGTTTTTTATTTATATGCAATAATTGCATTATGGGAAATTCTTTGACGTCATAAGGTCAAATTTGCAACAACGTTTGTGATTGGTCGGAAATTGTTTGGATTTCTCCCCTTTCTTTCTAAACATGGGTGACCAAGAATTAAAAAACGCGTCAGAATATCGCCCCTCTAACTAAATCTAACGTTCGTGCGAGTCCTGCACTGGCTGTTAAAATCTTGTGGTCATAACTAGTATTTCTATTGCAAAATTTCGATGGTCAAAACGTTCGGTCCACTTTTCAAAAACCGTTTCATTGTATATGGATTTATATGCAAGTATATCGGGTTTTTAAATAGATTAGACACCGTTGGTTTTCCAGTTTGAATGGTTTTACACTACTAATTTTTTGGGGCCCTTTATAGCTTGCTGTTCGGTTTGAGCCAAGGCTCCGTGTTGAAGACCGTACGTTGACCTTTAATGGTTTACATTTACAAATTATGACTTTGATGGAGAGTTGTCTCATCGGCACTCATACCACATCTTCTTATATGTATATTCAACGTAAACCAGACGTTTCTCAGACTGTTTTCTTTTTTTAATAAATCCTTTGCCGCGCGTTGTGTACTGATTGATAACTCGGTCTGGGAGAACAAGATTTATTTCAGTACCAGTTGTAATTAGGTTTGAGCAAACTTCCAGTAATTGCAAATACTCTTATGTCGGTGCTTTGTGTCTATTGTCTTAATGTTAGTTTTTGTGTGTGTCTCCTATCGATCTTTTGAGTAATTTGCTGATTTGTGCAGGTTGTTATTTTATTGTACCGTTACACCACTGTCCCAGCTTCGGGATGGGTTGCTCACAAACATGTTGTTGTACTGTTACACCGCTGTCCCAGATTAGGGGGAGGATTGGGATCCCGCTAACATGTTTAACCCCGCCACATTCTGTATGTATGTGCTTGTCCCAAGTCAGGAGCCTGTAACTCAGTGGTTGCCGTTTGTTGCTTTGTTATACATATTTGTTGCCTTATTAGCAATCATATTCCATCTCTTCATTTTTATATTATATACGTGACTTCTAAACTCGTGTTTTCCTGAACAAGCATGAAATAATTTTCACTGAGCGTTAAAATTAGCAACAAACAATCAATCAATTTAAACTTGTGTTAAATTAGAGGAAACCCATTTGATATTTATTTATTTGTTGGGTCGGGGGACAGAAGGATTTCATATATGAATATGGTTGCCTGGTAAGAGCTGAAAAATAGGCATGATTAGCGACAGATTGAAATGAATAATAATGCCCACTCTCCCCTTCCCCATCCTTCATCTATAAATTTAAACTGACCACCACGGAATAGCCCAATAGTGTTGAAAGTAGCGTAAAACACCAATCAATCAAAATCCCTTCCCTAGAATATCAAATAATCGTCCCTTAACTGTTATTGTCCGTGTAGTTCTTATATTTATCCAGCTTATCGTCCTACAGGGATGTCCTACTAAGGCTGTCATACCATAAAACGTTTATAAAACAGCTCACATTCTAATATATCTGCATTCATAAATTTATTAATTTCATTTAGACTAAACGACGCCATGTTTGTTATGTGCCTCTGCCGTCAACCTATCAAAAAAGAAGAGGTGGAAGAGAGCCAGAAGATCTTCCCAATGCAAAAAAAAACAGAAATGGACTTCTTCTGGCTCACTTCCGAAGAACAAAAAAAAAACGCGTCCCATTGATATGTTTTAAAAACGCCTTGCCCCTACCTTTTTTCCAAAAAAATGGCATTATTAAATATATAAACATATATATAATCATCAAAATTAAAATGCTATTGTATTTTTATAAGACCTACTTTATTACATGACCTGGGACTAATGACATCTATCTATAAGTCCTAGCATACATTAATTATTATAATATGAATATGTTTCTTGTTTTAATAACCACATATGATGCTATGCATGAGTCACCATTTATCAGGACATGAATTGGGTTTACATAGAGAGGATAAGGGACGACATCAGAAAATCAATGAAGGATAAAAAACTTAATTCAAATAGTTGGGGGGGGGGGGGGGGGGTCAAAATTGCTGCAAGTTTTGTTTAATTAACATCGATTTTATATATATCCTTATTGGTCAATCAATTTTTCCCAAATTAAGAAATTAAATTAAGAGGGGGGGGGGGGGGGGGGGGGGGGGGGGGGGGGGGGGGGGGGGTAGGGGGTCAGTGACAAAAAACTATATGAATTATTTTTTTTTTATCCTACATTTAACTTTTGATGTCGTCCCTAATGTGCAAAAAAATAGATAAGGGTCGGGACCAAACCTATAGAAAACATAATAAAGAAATGATGAAATATACAGAATACGTTGATTGACTTTTGGTTGCCTTATGTCCAGTGGCAAATATGTCACGCATGTTTAGAACAAATATAATAGAGATCAAAGGATAAAGAATAGAGTGAAATGGTAAAAACTAAAAGATATAGAATTATAGAAACGATCTTTGATCTGAAACCCCCTTCCCTCACACACACACCATAACCATTACTGCCAATACTCGCATATATACATCTCTATACAAATATCTAAATTTGAACCTACTCCCCCCCCCCCTTTCTAGACACCGAGGTTTTGGATCCGCCCCTGTTAAATGTGTCTAATTATATACATTGTGTACGGGTCTAGATAATACCTAAACGTACAATCATATAATTTGTTGGATACCTAATTTTATTATATAATGTGTCACAAAATAAACTTGTATACCCCCTTCCCAATGCAGTATTGAAAAGTAAATCATTTAAAAGTCCTGAAGATAAAATATGTTTTGAAATATGCCCTGCATACTTATTTATGCAAAGACATATAGTAATTATTGAACTACTGTGGGGCTTGAAAAAAAATCTATTTAAGGGATTCGGAGGCTAGAACAGTTAAAAAAAGCTCAGCAACGAATCCTAAATGTAAAATGATTTGCAGCATAAGACATGAGAGCACATATCATAGATAGTATTAAATATGAAGTTCACGCCTCATATAGTGAAGTCCTATGTCATAGGACTATTGTTGTAACATGGGTTAGTAACTGGTTCCAATTTGTCCTGAATTGTCTTTATTAAAGAATTAGTTCCGGAGTATAACAGCTTATGTCTCTACTTGTGGGTTTCTAGTTCTGCTGTCGTAATTAGGTGATTTTTTTTCTTCATGTAGTAAAAAAGAGGGGGCTTAGTCCAAATAATTGTAACGTCCTGGATGCTTTTTATTCTTTTTTCATGTGCCTTCCTGCAACGTCTCTGAGGATCAAGAAAAGTAAAAAATGATATAGCACTAAAGAACGTCATGATTACACGTATCTGGACGTAGAAGAGGGAGGGGGGCTAGCTATGTATTTTTTTTTTTATTTCAATGTGTAGACAGTAGGAGAGTTTCTTCAGAAAAGGTTTTCATTGGAGGTGTTTTTGCCATGCACGCAGGCATCTGTTTCAGCGCTATCCATGAACAAGTTGTGTGTCAAATTAATTATTATTACTTGTCACTCGCATTTTTTGCTCGTCCTGGCCATTATTGGCATTAACAGCCAGTGCAGGACTCGCACGAACGTTAGATTTAGTTAGAGGGGCGATATTCTGACGCGTTTTTTTATTCTTGGTCACCCATGTTTAGAAAGAAAGGGGAGACATCCAAACAATTTCCGACCAATCACAAACGTTGTTGCAAATTTGACCTTATGACGTCAAAGAATTTCCCATAATGCAATTATTGCATATAAATAAAAAACTACTATACCAATTGAATAAAAAATATTGCATTCAAATGACATTTTATACCAATTGAATAAAAACTATTGCATTTGAATGAAAATTATACCATTTGAATGAAAAATTATACCATTTGAATGAAAAATTATACCATTTGAATGAAAAATTATACCATTTGAATAAAAAAATATTGCATTTAAATGAAAAATTATACCATTAAAATAAAAAATATTGCATATAAATGAAAAAATATACCATTTAAATGAAAAAATATACCATACAAATGAAAAAATATTGCATATAAATGAAAAAATATTGCATATAAATGAAAAAATATTGCATATAAATGAAAAAATATACCAATTAAATGAAAAATTTTGCATTTAAATGAAAAATATCAAATTTTTGCAACCAATACCATGCCATATTCACCAGCTAATTCTCTTCCTATAAAAAGTTATCAGGTTTTTTTTTATAAAAAGAACTACACACAAAATTATGACTTTTCATGATAAAATAAACTGAAGACCTCAATTGTATCATATTTTCATGAGTTTACAAAATAATTTTATTAGTTTAAAGGTAGATTCATGGAATACCGCCATCTTGGATTGTACAATCGCAGTACACAATCGGTCTAGATCTTTGCCCAAATCTGCAAGTTTGGAGACAGACAGGCAATTTATATGTTAGACTGTTTATTCAATGAAAGAAAACTTGGTGATTTATTGCATTATTCAAAATGTTTAAATAAATACCAAATAATTGTGTTTTTAGAATTATTTTTTCAACTTGGCCATTTAAGGGGAGATAACTCTTTTAGTAAAAAAATTATACTGGACTGATAGGAAAAATTTTAATTGTTTACTTGTAGTAAGAAAACAAGTTCGGTGACACCATTTTTTCTTTTTATTTCCTTAAAGCATATTATAAAACCTATCTTCTCATATTTTATTTTAAAATTCTATCTCATAGATTTCTTTTAATGCACACAAATGTGTTTTTTCATGAACAATCTAAGCAAATTTGTGCAATTTCGTACGACCCGTAGCTTGAAAAATAGCACGGTTACTCATACTTTTTATTATATTTTTGGAAAAAGCATAGAAAATCTTTATTTTGGCAAAGTATAAAAAAAATCTATCTGAGGAAATATATACCTATGATCTACCTTAAGACATTTTTTTAAATACACGACCGTCTTACACGTTTACATAAAAGTAGTTTACTGATGCTAAAATCGCATAAATCAATTTAGGAGATACATATCAAGTTAGAAAACTAAACTGATGGAATCTCATGAATTCCAAAAGGGATCGGGTACGTCGAGAGCTGCTAAGCGTGCTCTTCTATAAATGACTCACCCACAATGCGAATCCACCCTCAGTCAACCTGTCACAATTGGAAGTAAGTTGACCCTACATGGATTTTAGCTATTCTTTTTTCTTTTTGGGTATAAACTCTTCGCGTATTCAAGTGTTTATAGATCCTTGGGTTTCTAAACTTTTTTTAGGTAAATTTTTATGAAAAAGGATAATCCAGAATAGGGCTTCGAACGCATACAATTTATAACATGTTATTTTCATTATGATAGTCAAATTTAGTTCGAAACCTCAGATTCACAAAAAAATCAAATCCTGGCTTTCTAGTAATGGCGGCCGGATCAATCAAAACTTCTAAAACACGAATAACATCATTTATAACACATTTTACTAAATTGCCAATTTCTCAGCAAATGAGAATATATTAAATTGAAAGGGGTTTCAAATACAAAGAAACTGGTGTGAAAGTGTAATGTAAGAAAAAATCATCTAATATTATGAAAATATAAAACTTTTCAATATTTTAAGTTAAAACTAATATTAATTTGACCTTAATATCTATGATACAGGACTGGATGTAGTCTGAATCTGATAATCCTGGTATGTCTGGTAGTTCAGAAGGGATGGATTTCTTTATGCGTTCGGTGCATGTCAGATTTGCCTTTTCCTCTGTCCATCCATCTCTGAATGGCAAGTCCTGTCAGAAGACAAGATGCATACAGCCTCAAAAATGAAAACTTTAGAATTATGTTTTTCTCGTCATTATGGATCTAAATGCAAGTGTACATACTAGTATTTTAATTCGAATATTTAGTTAGATGAATTGAAAATAAGAAACAACGTTTATATTGTATTTGCCTTCAAACTTGGTGTGTAACATTTGTAATTGTTATGAAAATGTATAATTTTTACGACAACCTCTATAACCTCTATAGTCAAAATAATTAATGAAAGGGAATCGCTAAGGAACCATGTGAAAAAGTTAAAGGGAATCGAAACAATTTTCCATTATATTGCTATTTTGCAATATTTTGTAAATTAGCTAAGATTTATGAAAAATCACATAATAAAAAACAGGTTGGATGAATGAATAAATACATCATTTTTATTTGAAGACCATAAGGTTATCAAAACAATCTATATACACAAGATATGCAACATAAGATATAAGTGCATTATCGGCAAAAATAAATACATATTTACTGCGTTTCTTTATGAGAAAATGAGAAATTGGGATTTTTTTTTTTTCGTAAAATATTATATATTTTTTCCAATAGGTAGCCTTTCGCACAGTTATTTTCATTTTCATTTTGAGGTCGTCATCATTGGAACTTGTATGCAAGCTCATTATGACGGTTGCAATTATTTCCTTTACACAGTATCAACCCCATCTTAATAGTCTTACGATCTAATTGCCTTACAGTGAAAGTGTCGTTAACGTCATCATCGTAATCCAAGGAGTCATTGTCCAAAACAACATCATCGGTATCTGTAATGCTACGTCGAGTTCTATGCGACAACGATCTTCTCTGCCTGCTTGATGTACAAACTGTTACAACGGGATTATTTTGTTTTTCATTCCCAGGTAACAATTGTTCATCAGAAGGACAATACTGTGTACTGTCTGACAGACTACACTGAGCAGTATAAAACTGGTCGTCTGCTGTTCCTGCTTGTTTCTCACAAATACAATAGGTTCCTGTCGTCACGTTTGCATTTGAGTTGTCGTTTTTAATTTCAATTTCAATGCTGGGTTCCTCGGAAAGAAAATGAGGATTTGGTATGAAGAGCTGTTCTTTCGGAGTTGAAGTAGGATGAATCCTGAAAACAATCACATTCAACATAATATATATTTATATCATAAGACGTATATGCAACATTTTTTTTAAGTTATAACTTTCTATATTAGTAACTTTCACATGCATTACATGTTAACTATAATATAAGCCTCAATTGTTTTCATTTTTTTTGTCAGTCTCTGAAGGCAATATAAGCCTTGATGTCAGTATGCATGTTTTAAGGGCATACGATACAGTTACAAAGATAATGATGTAGCTAACGAAAATTTAAACAATTCTTTTTTTAAATCGTGACAATGATATAAGAATTAATAATTTCAGAGAGTTGTACTTATATAAAGAAGATATTCAAAAGGTTTTGACAAAAAATTGCTTCTGTATATCTTTTGAAACAAAATAGTATGATATGTCTGTTCATGGGATAGAAATGTAAAAAATAAATTGAGTAAATATCTGTAAAAGTAGCCCATGAAAGTATATTTTTCATAACGTAATTGAGTTGACTAGGTGCAAAAAGGATTGTGTTCGTCAAGAAATCACCTTGGGATCAAAACTGCATCGTATGTCCTTATACCATTTGAATGAAAAATTATACCATTTGAATAAAAAAATATTGCATTTAAATGAAAAATTATACCATTAAAATAAAAAATATTGCATATAAATGAAAAAATATACCATTTAAATGAAAAAATATACAATACAAATGAAAAAATATTGCATATAAATGAAAAAATATTGCATATAAATGAAAAAATATTGCATATAAATGAAAAAATATACCAATTAAATGAAAAATTTTGCATTTAAATGAAAAATATCAAATTTTTGCAACCAATACCATGCCATATTCACCAGCTAATTCTCTTCCTATAAAAAGTTATCAGGTTTTTTTTTATAAAAAGAACTACACACAAAATTATGACTTTTCATGATAAAATAAACTGAAGACCTCAATTGTATCATATTTTCATGAGTTTACAAAATAATTTTATTAGTTTAAAGGTAGATTCATGGAATACCGCCATCTTGGATTGTACAATCGCAGTACACAATCGGTCTAGATCTTTGCCCAAATCTGCAAGTTTGGAGACAGACAGGCAATTTATATGTTAGACTGTTTATTCAATGAAAGAAAACTTGGTGATTTATTGCATTATTCAAAATGTTTAAATAAATACCAAATAATTGTGTTTTTAGAATTATTTTTTCAACTTGGCCATTTAAGGGGAGATAACTCTTTTAGTAAAAAAATTATACTGGACTGATAGGAAAAATTTTAATTGTTTACTTGTAGTAAGAAAACAAGTTCGGTGACACCATTTTTTCTTTTTATTTCCTTAAAGCATATTATAAAACCTATCTTCTCATATTTTATTTTAAAATTCTATCTCATAGATTTCTTTTAATGCACACAAATGTGTTTTTTCATGAACAATCTAAGCAAATTTGTGCAATTTCGTACGACCCGTAGCTTGAAAAATAGCACGGTTACTCATACTTTTTATTATATTTTTGGAAAAAGCATAGAAAAATCTTTATTTTGGCAAAGTATAAAAAAAATCTATCTGAGGAAATATATACCTATGATCTACCTTAAGACATTTTTTTAAATACACGACCGTCTTACACGTTTACATAAAAGTAGTTTACTGATGCTAAAATCGCATAAATCAATTTAGGAGATACATATCAAGTTAGAAAACTAAACTGATGGAATCTCATGAATTCCAAAAGGGATCGGGTACGTCGAGAGCTGCTAAGCGTCCTCTTCTATAAATAAGTGTACATACTAGTATTTTAATTCGAATATTTAGTTAGATGAATTGAAAATAAGAAACAACGTTTATATTGTATTTGCCTTCAAACTTGGTGTGTAACATTTGTAATTGTTATGAAAATGTATAATTTTTACGACAACCTCTATAACCTCTATAGTCAAAATAATTAATGAAAGGGAATCGCTAAGGAACCATGTGAAAAAGTTAAAGGGACTCGAAACAATTTTCCATTATATTGCTATTTTGCAATATTTTGTAAATTAGCTAAGATTTATGAAAAATCACATAATAAAAAACAGGTTGGATGAATGAATAAATACATCATTTTTATTTGAAGACCATAAGGTTATCAAAACAATCTATATACACAAGATATGCAACATAAGATATAAGTGCATTATCGGCAAAAATAAATACATATTTACTGCGTTTCTTTATGAGAAAATGAGAAATTGGGATTTTTTTTTTTTCGTAAAATATTATATATTTTTTCCAATAGGTAGCCTTTCGCACAGTTATTTTCATTTTCATTTTGAGGTCGTCATCATTGGAACTTGTATGCAAGCTCATTATGACGGTTGCAATTATTTCCTTTACACAGTATCAACCCCATCTTAATAGTCTTACGATCTAATTGCCTTACAGTGAAAGTGTCGTTAACGTCATCATCGTAATCCAAGGAGTCATTGTCCAAAACAACATCATCGGTATCTGTAATGCTACGTCGAGTTCTATGCGACAACGATCTTCTCTGCCTGCTTGATGTACAAACTGTTACAACGGGATTATTTTGTTTTTCATTCCCAGGTAACAATTGTTCATCAGAAGGACAATACTGTGTACTGTCTGACAGACTACACTGAGCAGTATAAAACTGGTCGTCTGCTGTTCCTGCTTGTTTCTCACAAATACAATAGGTTCCTGTCGTCACGTTTGCATTTGAGTTGTCGTTTTTAATTTCAATTTCAATGCTGGGTTCCTCGGAAAGAAAATGAGGATTTGGTATGAAGAGCTGTTCTTTCGGAGTTGAAGTAGGATGAATCCTGAAAACAATCACATTCAACATAATATATATTTATATCATAAGACGTATATGCAACATTTTTTTTAAGTTATAACTTTCTATATTAGTAACTTTCACATGCATTACATGTTAACTATAATATAAGCCTCAATTGTTTTCATTTTTTTTGTCAGTCTCTGAAGGCAATATAAGCCTTGATGTCAGTATGCATGTTTTAAGGGCATACGATACAGTTACAAAGATAATGATGTAGCTAACGAAAATTTAAACAATTCTTTTTTTAAATCGTGACAATGATATAAGAATTAATAATTTCAGAGAGTTGTACTTATATAAAGAAGATATTCAAAAGGTTTTGACAAAAAATTGCTTCTGTATATCTTTTGAAACAAAATAGTATGATATGTCTGTTCATGGGATAGAAATGTAAAAAATAAATTGAGTAAATATCTGTAAAAGTAGCCCATGAAAGTATATTTTTCATAACGTAATTGAGTTGACTAGGTGCAAAAAGGATTGTGTTCGTCAAGAAATCACCTTGGGATCAAAACTGCATCGTATGTCCTTATACCATTTGAATGAAAAATTATACCATTTGAATAAAAAAATATTGCATTTAAATGAAAAATTATACCATTAAAATAAAAAATATTGCATATAAATGAAAAAATATACCATTTAAATGAAAAAATATACCATACAAATGAAAAAATATTGCATATAAATGAAAAAATATTGCATATAAATGAAAAAATATTGCATATAAATGAAAAAATATTGCATATAAATGAAAAAATATACCAATTAAATGAAAAATTTTGCATTTAAATGAAAAATATCAAATTTTTGCAACCAATACCATGCCATATTCACCAGCTAATTCTCTTCCTATAAAAAGTTATCAGGTTTTTTTTTATAAAAAGAACTACACACAAAATTATGACTTTTCATGATAAAATAAACTGAAGACCTCAATTGTATCATATTTTCATGAGTTTACAAAATAATTTTATTAGTTTAAAGGTAGATTCATGGAATACCGCCATCTTGGATTGTACAATCGCAGTACACAATCGGTCTAGATCTTTGCCCAAATCTGCAAGTTTGGAGACAGACAGGCAATTTATATGTTAGACTGTTTATTCAATGAAAGAAAACTTGGTGATTTATTGCATTATTCAAAATGTTTAAATAAATACCAAATAATTGTGTTTTTAGAATTATTTTTTCAACTTGGCCATTTAAGGGGAGATAACTCTTTTAGTAAAAAAATTATACTGGACTGATAGGAAAAATTTTAATTGTTTACTTGTAGTAAGAAAACAAGTTCGGTGACACCATTTTTTCTTTTTATTTCCTTAAAGCATATTATAAAACCTATCTTCTCATATTTTATTTTAAAATTCTATCTCATAGATTTCTTTTAATGCACACAAATGTGTTTTTTCATGAACAATCTAAGCAAATTTGTGCAATTTCGTACGACCCGTAGCTTGAAAAATAGCACGGTTACTCATACTTTTTATTATATTTTTGGAAAAAGCATAGAAAAATCTTTATTTTGGCAAAGTATAAAAAAAATCTATCTGAGGAAATATATACCTATGATCTACCTTAAGACATTTTTTTAAATACACGACCGTCTTACACGTTTACATAAAAGTAGTTTACTGATGCTAAAATCGCATAAATCAATTTAGGAGATACATATCAAGTTAGAAAACTAAACTGATGGAATCTCATGAATTCCAAAAGGGATCGGGTACGTCGAGAGCTGCTAAGCGTCCTCTTCTATAAATAAGTGTACATACTAGTATTTTAATTCGAATATTTAGTTAGATGAATTGAAAATAAGAAACAACGTTTATATTGTATTTGCCTTCAAACTTGGTGTGTAACATTTGTAATTGTTATGAAAATGTATAATTTTTACGACAACCTCTATAACCTCTATAGTCAAAATAATTAATGAAAGGGAATCGCTAAGGAACCATGTGAAAAAGTTAAAGGGACTCGAAACAATTTTCCATTATATTGCTATTTTGCAATATTTTGTAAATTAGCTAAGATTTATGAAAAATCACATAATAAAAAACAGGTTGGATGAATGAATAAATACATCATTTTTATTTGAAGACCATAAGGTTATCAAAACAATCTATATACACAAGATATGCAACATAAGATATAAGTGCATTATCGGCAAAAATAAATACATATTTACTGCGTTTCTTTATGAGAAAATGAGAAATTGGGATTTTTTTTTTTTCGTAAAATATTATATATTTTTTCCAATAGGTAGCCTTTCGCACAGTTATTTTCATTTTCATTTTGAGGTCGTCATCATTGGAACTTGTATGCAAGCTCATTATGACGGTTGCAATTATTTCCTTTACACAGTATCAACCCCATCTTAATAGTCTTACGATCTAATTGCCTTACAGTGAAAGTGTCGTTAACGTCATCATCGTAATCCAAGGAGTCATTGTCCAAAACAACATCATCGGTATCTGTAATGCTACGTCGAGTTCTATGCGACAACGATCTTCTCTGCCTGCTTGATGTACAAACTGTTAGAACTGGATTATTTTGTTTTTCATTCCCAGGTAACAATTGTTCATCAGAAGGACAATACTGTGTACTGTCTGACAGACTACACTGAGCAGTATAAAACTGGTCGTCTGCTGTTCCTGCTTGTTTCTCACAAATACAATAGGTTCCTGTCGTCACGTTTGCATTTGAGTTGTCGTTTTTAATTTCAATTTCAATGCTGGGTTCCTCGGAAAGAAAATGAGGATTTGGTATGAAGAGCTGTTCTTTCGGAGTTGAAGTAGGATGAATCCTGAAAACAATCACATTCAACATAATATATATTTATATCATAAGACGTATATGCAACATTTTTTTTAAGTTATAACTTTCTATATTAGTAACTTTCACATGCATTACATGTTAACTATAATATAAGCCTCAATTGTTTTCATTTTTTTTGTCAGTCTCTGAAGGCAATATAAGCCTTGATGTCAGTATGCATGTTTTAAGGGCATACGATACAGTTACAAAGATAATGATGTAGCTAACGAAAATTTAAACAATTCTTTTTTTAAATCGTGACAATGATATAAGAATTAATAATTTCAGAGAGTTGTACTTATATAAAGAAGATATTCAAAAGGTTTTGACAAAAAATTGCTTCTGTATATCTTTTGAAACAAAATAGTATGATATGTCTGTTCATGGGATAGAAATGTAAAAAATAAATTGAGTAAATATCTGTAAAAGTAGCCCATGAAAGTATATTTTTCATAACGTAATTGAGTTGACTAGGTGCAAAAAGGATTGTGTTCGTCAAGAAATCACCTTGGGATCAAAACTGCATCGTATGTCCTTATAATATTATCCCCTTATACTATTTTATAATTCCCTAGTTAATATGATAGTGAAATTTATAAGAATATTTTGAAATGTTGTGTTCAACATCTAAAATTCGAATTTTTATATACTTTTTTTCTTGATAAAACACAAAATAATAACATTAACGTTAAAAATGTAATTGCACAAACTGCACATTTCGAAAATAAATATCTCTTTAGTGATGTTTAACGCCAAGGGAGTAATTAGATTAAAGCTTTCATCAATATTAATTTGAGAACAAAATATTTTATTATAAAATTTGATTTTCTTATGAAAAATGACAACGTAAATACATGTAATGTAATGTTATTTTTTGAATGCTTTATGATAGGCTTTTCATTCTGCGATTTGTAATAAATAATTTTTCATAGAAATTAAAATTTATTTCTATGATTATCGCCATACTGTCTCGCCTGCTTGACTGTCCATTAATTTTATGTTTTAGATATAAAGCTTTACCACAAGTGTCACATAAACTTAACATTATCCAAGAAAATGAGGTCAAGGTCAGATAAACTAAACCGAAAATACATGTACACCTTACAATCATTCCATACACCAAATATAGTTGACCTACTATTTATAGTTTCTAAGAAACAAACTTAATCAGGAAAACTTAACATTGACCAATGAACCATGAAAATGAGGTCAAGATCAGATGAACCATGCCAGACAGACATGTACACCTTACAATCAATCTATGCATTAAATATAGTTGACCTATTGTTTATAGTATCTAAGAAACAAACTTAACCATGAAAACATAACATTGACCAATGAACCATGAAAATTAGGTCAAGGTCAGATGATACCTGCCAGACAGACATATACACCTTACAATCATTCCATACAACAAACATAGTTGACATATTGCTTATAGTATCTAAGAAAACAAAGTTAACCATGAAAACTTAAAATTAACCAATGAGTCATGAAAATGAGGTCAAGGTCAGATGATACCTGCCAGACATACCTATGCACCTTACAATCATTCCATACACCAAATATAGTTGACCTGTTGCTTATAGTTTAAGAAAAACAGACCAAAACACAAAAACTTAACACTGAGCAATGAACCGTGAAAATGAGGTCAAGGTCAAATAAAATCTACCAGACTGACATGTACATCGTACAATATTTCCGTACACCAAATATAATTGACCTATTGCATATAGTATTAGAAATAAAGACCAAAACACAAAAACTTAACTTTAACCACTGAACTATGAAAATGAGGTCAAGGGTAGATGACACCTGCCAGTATGACATGTACATCTTACAATCATTCCATACACCAAATATAGTTGACATATTGCTTATAGTATCTAATATATGGACTTGGCCACGAAAACTTAACCATGTTCACTGATCCATGAAATGAGGTCGAGGTCAGATGTAAACTGTCTGATAAGCATGAGGACCTTGCAAGGTACGCATATACTAAATAAAGTTATCCTATTACTCATAATAAGAGAGAAATTAATATGACAAAAAATCTGAACTTTTTTTTCAAGTAGTCACTGAACCATGACAATGAGGTCAAGGGCCATGTCATATGACAGACGGAACTTCATAACATAAGACATCTAAATACAAAGAATGAAGCATCCAGGTCTTCCACCTTCTAAAATATAAAGCTTTAAGAAGTTAGTTAACGCCGCCGCCGCCGCCACCAGATCACGATCCCTATGCCGGGCTTTCTGCGACAGAAATCGCAGGCTCGACAATAATCACTTCCAGTTATTCGGAATTGCATAGCAACGTGTCCCATCAACCCAACGTGCAGTTCAAATGTGCCTTAATGTGGGCAACAACTTTTTCATAGAAATACAGTTCAACATGTGTTTTGTGATGCGACTATTAATTGCATGCTAATTTTTAGAACGTTCTATTTTTTTTTTTTGTTCCATAGATTGGATTCCGTCAGAACAGTCCCCCAAAGGAGACTGACAACGAACATGGACCGTTCATCATCGCGTCAATAGTTATCTTCCTTGAAAATATCTAGACTCCCTACCTTCTATATTTTACAGATCAAATTTGGTTGAAGACATGTTTTACATACTAGTATATCAAGTATTCTGACTTGTCATCAAAACATTGCACCTACTTCCAAGAACGGGCAAACTCCTGATCGTTGTTTATAGATCCTTGTTCACGGTGAAAAAAATCATCAGATGGGTCTTTAATGGCACTTGGAACTCCACAAAGACCTCTTGCTTCATTTATGTCATAAATGGAGGGCTTAACAGATACCATTGTGATGAAACGTGAATAAGTAGACACGGTAAATTTGATTTCCGTTCCTATGGGTAATGTGACCTAAATGAAATTGTGATATAATTTTAGAAATAAAATACAAATTCACAGTGCAAAAGTCTTACTCTTGGATTTCATTGAAAGAATTGAAAATTGCATTTTTGGCACCAACTTTTGGTACACAACTTACTTCTCTATTGGCTGAATAATTTGTCTTATTACTCCATAGGCCAAGGTTGACGTTCAACAGTTTGTCTGTTCTTAAATTCTTTTGATTTTGATGTTTTCAAAATATTTTGTATATTTGACATCACAAGAGGTATAAAACTAAATAAACTACAAGAATAGTTCATGTCCGGAAATATGACAGTTATTTTTAGAGTTTATATAGCATTATTATATATCTTTAGTCTGATCTTGGATTCACTCTAGTATCATTTATTACATAGATGGTGTTACCATACAAGGTCATTTACCCACTGAGCACTAGAAGTATACCTTTAGCAAATATTCAAAGAGACTTCTGCATATATCAAATGAACAACCGAATGTGTCTATCTATAATAATGTGTAAAGAATTTTAAGAATTAAGAATTAAAAATATGTTTCCCAAAGTTACTTTACTATAAACATATTGAATCATAAATATATTGCACACTTACAAAAGCGGTAGGGATACTTCGCTAAAGAGTAGCACTCTTGTCACACGTTTTATTTAATTATAGGATTTTTGAAATCAGGTTCACTTGAGTCACAAAAGCAAGTGACTTTTATGAGAAAGGTTGATATTGACAATTGGGAAACAGCCCTTATAATAATATTTTCGTGATTTTACAATTAAAGAAATGTGTTTTCATTCATTCATTTGTCTTTGTTTTCTGCGATAATCTATATATTGTAAAAAAAGAAATCGAAATTACCGTGTAACTATTACCGCTACTGACAACTGACAAATCACTATCAACACATGTTCGGATTTCAGTTATAGGCTGATCTAGTAGGTATTTTTCTGTTCGTGAAATCTTTTTGCATGTCCTCAGTACAAACAAAGACTGTCTGCTCCTGATAGCTATTCCACAGTGGCATGCAGATCCAGCCCAACCAAATCCACAGTTGGTGAACAAAGCATGTACCTACATATATTCAAAATACCTAATACTTGAAAAATGTAGGATCTTCGTCATCCATAAATGCTTGATACATGTACGTTTTATGCACATGTCCGTTAAGGCGGAAATGGAAAATATTAATTGATTACACCTAACTTAGTTGCTTACTGGAAATGAATTTCATCCTGACAAAGGAAAAGGTAAAATAAAATAAGACAGTAGATTGTTTTAAAAGCAGGAAGAGCCAATAAAGCATTAAATTTTAAGTACTATGTTTACCATGGTTCTTACGAATTAACATATCTAAACAAACGAATCCGAAAGAGTAAGACACGTGGTATATATAATTTGTTATATAGATAAAATGATTGACAGCTTGAACTGATATTAGCCAATGACCTCGGTACGAATTTATCCAATGAGATGGCGGCTCCGCAAGTCATTATTGTATTTGAATTACAATGGCGGTCTGGTACACATGCAGATTTGTAACCAGCAGATGGGGAAGGGGAACAAACTAAGCAACCATTATGAGTGGAACATGTAAAAACTGTATGCATTATCCATATTTGCAGTTTCATATATGGTTAAACCACACCTCCTTCTTAATCCATCTCTGACAAGGATATTAAGCATTATTCTAATGATTGTAAGTTTTGTTTTATTGTTAATTTTCAAGATATTGTACAATCATTTTTATTCCACACTTTGTTCATTTCATTCGAAAAAGTGCGTAAATTTACCTTATAACTTTTCGTATTAACGGTTTTTGTAGGGTTTGTTAATGGTTCTCATTTAAAATCATATTTCTCTAATTCTTCGTCAATTTATCCCTTTCTGCACCCATTGTATAAAAAAAATTTAATCAACGTGTGGTTCGTTTGATCTCAGTTCTTCATTGGTTAAAATCCGATTATGACGTCAAATTTCCTTGTTTCCTCTGAATTTCCTATTGTGACGGCATGAAAAAAGGCGACCATGCCTGATGACGTCACATAGAAAGAACACACCTTTTTGCAGATCATTCGTAAAGAAGGAATAAATTTGCCCGCGTGTTGTTTGAAAATCATTAGAGAAACAGATTCCACCACCAAATCTCGTGTAATACGATATTTATCCACTCGAGACAGTTAAATTTTAAATATTTAAAACGCTCGGCGAGCCTCGCGTTTTAAGTTTGAAAATTAAACTGTCTCGAGTGGATAAATATCGTATCACACTCGATGCAGTGGTAGAATCTATATGTATACAAATTCTCGAGAAGCGGCAAAACACATTTATAAGAACTATTACCAAAAACTAAAGACAACAAATATATTACAAAAGTTGTTTCTCTCTATAATTAGTTCCTTAATAGTTGAGAGGCTGATATATTTCAGAAAATGGGGTGGAGCTTCAGCCATGAAATAACATCAAAATGAACATGTTATACTATAGCTATAAGCTCCGCCTTTTTTCCTCTTAGATTCTAGTTGTGTTTCATGTTTAGTTATCAAAGTATGGTACACCATCAAATTGCAGTTAATAGACCATGGTTTTCCCTCAACACACTTTTTAAGCAAATTATTTCATTTTAACATCAAAAGTAAAAATGCAATTTATATCACAACACGTAGTTTATACCATTTTTTACTTTCAAAGCATATCTGAAAATCTTGTTAAATAACATGACGTCAAACAAACGTTTGCGTGAATTTGAAAGTAGCTGTTAGGGAAAGCGGACACTCTTTTTACTAATAAATTGTACTATTGGATAAAAGACTGGTTACTTTTGTATTACTCAAAACCTTGAAAGTGTCTGGTCGTAATGTACACTGGGAATACCTGCACCACAACATAAATTAAGCAAAGCGAATAAAACGTCTTACCCAATAAGGTCCTCTATCATTTCTATAAATTACATGCTCGCCAATATCCATGTAATGATATGCTCTACCATCAAATGTTGTGATATGAGGGTCATTGTAAGACTGGCACATTCTGCTCGTCAAAGCAGAGTCTTTGTCTATAACAGTTAACTGTGATAAAGAAGAAACAAATAAGCTAGACACAAAAAGAACTACATTCTTCAAATCGGTTGTATCGCTCACTAACTGACAGAAATTGGCTATTCCAATGCATTTTAAAATACCTTACATTTATTTTTAAACTATATAATGAAGGCAAATCGAATAAAAATTACGAAAGTTACGAATTTGAGTTCAAAATATCATTTCATCTGCTATTGGACTCCTTTGTTAGTTCCCAGATTTCGATGAATTACGATGTTTTAGCATATATCCTGTCGTTAAAACGCAATTCATTTGGCCCAGACCTACATAAATTGTTTGGGATTCCTTAAATTACAGAATTTTAATTTTTGAAAACAAGTTATAATGACTGAAGACTTGAAGCACTTTCTGACCATTTTTTTTTACAATAAAATGTTTTCCTGTTGAATTATTTAAAGAACCCTTCTGGACAGCAAAAGACAACGGATTATAGTAAATCCTATACACAATAAATACATGAAGTAGGAACTGCTGAATTGTCTTGGTCACTGGAGATAATACGAGGGTTTGGGGCTTTACTATTTCAAAGTCTTTACTTTTATTTTAATTTTTACTCTAACATGTCTAATGTGTTTTATAAAAGTATAACCTGCTCATCCTTCTGATTGTTTTATTCACGTGTTCATATTATTAATATGAATATTAAGTAAATCAGCTGAATTTTGGTTGCAATAGATACACTGATAAACGAAAAAAGAACTATCAAATTAAATTGACTACAACCTATTATCAAAAATATGCATGCATTTTATTTGTCAGGTATACCATAGAAATTTCGTTGAGAAAGTTAAAAAAAAAACTTTGGCACTCATATATGTACCACATCTTCTTATTTATACTTGAAAGAATAAGTCTAATTCGGTAGGTCACATTCGGGGAAAAGGGGAAAGGATTGTAATTACAACATTTGGAACGTATCCGCTATCATCTGTGGAACGGATATTTCATAACGGTCAACCAGCTCGTGATTGCGTCCGTAAAATTTACGAAGGGATGATTTCAACTTCACCACTTGGAACTCTTGGTTTAATAGCTTCCATGTGAGCAGCAACCTTCTATCAAGGAAATCATGATAGGAAATACAAGCCCTGGAATATCGTATCAACTTGGAGATATATACTCCGTATGCATGCGCTGCTGGAATGTTGAAAGTAAGTTTACAAATTAAAATTCAACAGATATATCCTCTTTTATATTTTACTGACAAATACATTCCGTATTCAGGGGATATGTCCCCTTTGATGAAAAAGAAAACATTGTTGTCATGTTTATAGACATGCATATGCCAAATTTCGTCTTTGGCATCTGTTTCAAAATGATATTTTCTGTGCATAATTGAAAATTGCTCTTTTCGGATAATATAATTTCTCTAATTCTTTGACAATTTATACCTTTCTGCACTCATTGTATAAAAAAATTTAATCAACGTGTGGTTGCCGGTGATCTCAGAAGATGATTGGATGAATTTAAGGGTCATAACCTTTATCAGCTCAAAAAATGCTAACAGGTGTTAATGAAATTGACAACTTTGTGAAATGTGGAAGGCACTCGAAGGGGGTTTTGGTTTAACAAAAAATGAAAATGTATTTTTTAATCATTAGAGAAACAGATTCTTACATAGTTACTCGTGAATTATAGGATTTATCCAATCTCGATAGTTAAATTATAAATTTTAAAGTCCTCGCCAAGGCTCAGACTTTAAAATTGATAATTTAACTATCTCGATTGGATAAATCCGATAATCCACTGGTATCAATGTAAGAATCTATATTTATCGCTATTTTACGAAATTTTCCTTTGATCTTACTGACTGATAATTTCCTTTCTCAGCACAGTAGAGTGATATGAAAAATTATCGCTAGAAACTAAGGGAGCACGTGGCGTTGTCAGTGAAATTGACAATGTCATCATAGGTAAAATAGCGATAAACAGATTATCATTGGTCATCTCAACTCGATTGCTTTTCGCACTTTCGCTGTACCAGCTCAAGCGAGAAAATCAATCTCGTTGAGATGATCAACGATAATCTATAAATATTTATTACAGACAAATCATTTAGTGGCTTAATTTACACTTATAACTAAAATAGAGATAAAATTATACTGTAAATAGTAATGACAGTACATACCTTGATATCGGGAATCTTGATGTTTTGCCAAATATAATTGACATCAGATACAGATGTAGCCGAGAATCTGATGACGGTTGATCGGTCTTGGTGATTGTAGAGACCATCGCTGAAACCATAGACTTGTAAACGTTTTTTCTCCTTCCAATCAAGATGTCCTACTTTAATTCCACAGAAATTTGTTCTGAAGACAACGTCTCTATTGACGATGTTATTTTTACAACGAACAGGTTCATCGTTGTCATACTGAGGTTGGTATATATAAAAATTCTGATAGCAAGTGGATAGTATGTCAGGATGTGATGCTATACATCCAATAGGAACTGTTGAAGTGAAATCTATGTTTACGTGTTCACCTTCTATTACATTATACTTATATTTCTCAGGCTAAAAAGGAGATGATGCAAAACAAAAATAAATGATATTCAGTGCTACGATATGTTTTTTCCTTCTTTTGAAATTTATAAACACAATTGTTTTACGTATGAAGCAACTGGTTCATAAATTCTGCAACATTACTTAAAGTCTGTCAGATCAACAGATTAGGTTCACGCAAAGATTTAGTTCCACAATTCCAAGAGTTTATACCAAAGGCATAGATTGCCTTAAGATTGCATTAGCCAGATTTGGCACAACCTGAAAGTTATTTAACTGTTAATGCTATCCGTCTTTTAATTGATTTCTCATTCTTTCTGTTTTGATTCGAGCGCAACTGCCGAATATTTTTTAGACGAGTTCTAAATTCTATTGCTAATATCTATGATGAATCTTTACACCCACTGGGTCGATGCCACTGGTGTTGGACGTTCCGTATAGAGAGTATTGACAGCTAGTTATCCAGCGCTCGTGTGCTAACCCTTAATAACATTGAAGAGATTATTTTATAGAAATTTCCTTATACATATTAAAAACAATTTTAAAAATTTTCGACACACTCAGGTTTTTCTACAGCCTCAGCCAGATTTGGCACAACTTTTTTGAATGCTTGGTGTTTATAGCTCATTAAGTTTGTTGATGGTTTGTCGTTCCTATTGTTGTAATTCTAGAGCCACTGCATGATGAGTATTAGGAAGACGAAATATGCTTCAGGTGTACTAAGTTATAAGACTTGTATATTTGAATTTTTACAAACATTCGCTCGATGCAACTGCAGGTGGATGTTCGTCCATCCGCGAGTATATCATCAATGCTTATGTGGGAACATGATATATCAATGATCACAGGCATTTCCTATAAATAATTTAGCCACCCTACTGTTTTGATTCGTACATCTTTCATGAGTCTTGAGTAGACAAAACACAAGTTTGACATACTAAATCATAACCCTGGCATAGTTGATGAATGTTGATAAAATCGTCAGGTTCTGAAAATTTTATATTCATTTTTATGTTTATTATTTTAACTGAAATAAAAATTATTTATAACAACATATTTAAAAATACAAAAAAGAAGCGGAAATCGTTTTAATAATTCAACTTACATAAAAGCCTGCCTTGTATACTGTACTTTTGTGAAATGGACCTGGTAAAGATCCTACACTGTATCTTATCCGTACAGAGCATGTTACCTACAAGAAACAGGCAAATATGATTGTCCATTTAAGGCAATTACAAAATATACCGGTATTTCCTGCTAAGAGTTAAAAAAACCGGGTTTTTTTTTCTCTCAGATTGAATTAATTGGTACGACTATTAGTCTTAATGCTAGAAAGTACAGTGTAGTTTGTTATCCACACTTTTCATTCTTTATCTTGTATCATGCGGCCATGTGAAATTTGAAAATGGACATAATCCAATTCATATGCCTCGCGATTTTGCGAGTGCTTTTGTTAACAATATGCATTTTAAATACATGTCTATCTTTCCGTTATAATTAAAGCTGATAAAGATTTTAACTGCTGGAAATAGAATTTTTACAATTTACACAATGAATATATGAGAGAGATTCGTAATATCTTCAACATGATAGTGTTTAATTTTTATAGTGTTAACGTACATTCATATTCATCTGATATTTTTCTTTCCAGTCATCGTCCTTCAAGATTGTACCGCTTATGTTACTGTTCGGAATACTTTTATAGACCGTCACAGTATTCCCATTAATATACCAGTAAATATCATAGACAAAGGAGTCTTGTGGTCCAACCTCGAAGCTACATTGAAACGCTGAAGATAAACTCGGTGTCGTTTCGTAATTTGTAACATTGTAAACGGGTCCCTCTACCAATATGACTTCTACGACAGGATAGGCCGTTGCATTTGGAAACGATGCTGAAAAATATATGATAAAACACTTATACCTAAAAGGCTAGATACTTAAACAAATGTTAGACTATCTCTGTTGTGCCCAACACATGTTTCTGTAAGTAGATGTAATACATATAAAACACTTATGAGATATATGATATCATATATTGTACTAAAGGTACATGATTAAAAGCTGGAAGAGTATGATCTATTTATAAGTTAAAATTTGGGTTTGAACTAGCTTTCAGTTACTGCGCGTAATTTTAGGTTTTTTTTTTTCTTGTTACATTTTTTTTGGACTTTCAGTTATTCATTTTTATTTTTTTTTTACTTTCAGTTATTTTTACAGTTTGTTCTTATGTTGTGTTGTTACATTACAGTCCCAGGATTGGGGAGGAAAAGGCACTTACAAACATTTAAAACCCTGCCACTTTCTTCATTTATAATTTCGATGCCACGAGTATGTGTTTGTCACTATCCAATGGACGTTAAACACCAATCAATCATCGATGATATCCGTTGCAAAATATAATGCCTCTGAACTTCTCAAATCAAAGATTGACCACTGCCCAATCTGAATAATTGATTATCCGGAACAAAAAATTAACCAATCATACAGATTATGTCCTAAATTTGTAATTTGAGGAAGGATGAAGACTGTAATATCATATAATTTTATATGGATATGTGCATCTTTATCAATATTTGTTACCTAGCATATTATTTAGATTATTATATGTTAATTATTTGAAGTATTCTTCTAGTTGGCTATCAGGTAATTTTGAAATGAATAATTGTGTTGTTATTGTGTTTGTTTGTGTGTTGTCTTGTTTTAAATGTAATTAAGAGTACCTTGTTGTGTGGAGAGAACTTCCAATTGCTTAGCCTTTTGTCTAATCTAATTCAATTTATTTGAATAAACTATTGTTTACACTAAGTGTTATCAATACTTCGGTACTCACCTAATCTGTAATAACTATATACTTACAAGAACATCCAGGATAATAACCAGATTCTGAGGACAAACCATCAGCACAAAGCACAGGTCCACTTCCTTGAAAATTATTAATAATAAAAAAAGTTGAATTTAATCACGAATTAAAACTATAATCGGTAAATTTAATTTTAAAACAGGCTTAATTTCTGTTTAATGTTTAAAAACAATGATATTTATTATTTTAAATTCCAACAATGCCCCGAGGGTCTGCAACTGAATATCGAAAAAATATATATACCGGTAAATGGTTGAAAAGGGGGCGTTTCAAAGGATGTATTTTTTAGTCATATTTTAGACTCAGATGTAATTAGTAGTACAGATGATTTCAACATAATGAAAATATAGGATGTTTTCCTGAGGCATGGTATACAAATCCTTATAATGTTCTTATACCGTTTTGTCAGGAATATCAAAATAGAAATAAAATAACAAAAACCTCATTTTGTTCATTAAGTTACCGAAGCAGTAAGCCGAATTTGTTGTGGTATTTGGAAGGTGATAAACATAAAATCCTTGTGAGCAGTTAACAATTTCTATAGCAATCTTCTCCTCACAGATACCATCGACAGTTTCTAAACATGCCTCTCGGGTCACGTTCACTTCATCTATGTCAGGTAAAGAACCTATAACAATAAAGAGGAAAATAATTTCTCTCCTCTATATGTTTTATTTTGTATTAAAGTATGGTTACCTCCGAAAGACCACAGTCATGTTGACATTGATTTTTTGAAAGTAAATAACTTACACTTAGGCCACACCAAATTAATTTCTAGTTCATCGGTTTCTTTCCTTAAATAAATGGAGAATGTGTCTATGGGTCACAGATGCCCCCGCTTGTAAAAACGCATGAGTCAACTTCCACATACAGGTGCAGGATTCAGGTAATTAAGACTGTTTTGTGATTATAAGCATAAGTTTCACAACATTTGGTTGAGGCAAACTAAAGTTAGAGAAAGGAAACGACAGATTTAGCCATTTTTTCATTTATAAAGGGGCATAACTCATGAACGGTAAAAGTGACACCACCCAATTTCGAACTTGATCTGTGTTTTGTGGTAATATGCATTGTGTATAAGTTTTATAATATTTGGTTGAGGCAAACTAAAGTTGGAGAACGGAAACAAATTTTGGGGATGGTCGGGACGGAGAGACGGGACAGACGGGACGGACGGGATAGACGGGACGGACGGACGGACATGGGTAACACTTAATGCTACAGCGGGGGCATAAAAATGGTAGCGAGCGAGCGATTTTTTTTTCGAAGTTTGATTTTTGGCAGGCGAAAGTATTTTTTTCTAGCGAGTGATATTATTTTTGAAATATTAAAAACATAAAATCTATGAAAAGCATTTTATGCAAGCGAGCGATCAGAAATTTACACAGATTTGGTGCTTTATGTTTTTATACATCTCATATCCTACCTAGCTCTTATATTACCCTACTATGCTTTCAATTTGTTCTCAGACACCCTGTTGAATATTTTCACAACATTTCCAGTACAAAAATGGTTATTAACAAGGGTTCTAGTGTTAGAGTTGAAGTCGAAAGTTTTACGCGTGCAATAATGATTCCATTGACAGTTATGGAATTTATGTGTCACAGATGAGCAACACGAAGGGTGCTACAAGTTGAACAGAATCTGTTTGCCTTTCCGGAGCTCCTGAAATCGTCGGTTTGTTTCTGCAATTGTATTGTCGGTTTTATTCGATTTATGTTTGTATCGATCATTTTGTTTCTCTTGCGTGTTTTGGATAATGTGTCCATTAACATATAAACAATAGTAAACTAAAATAAACTAACTGTTTAACCTGTAGCCGGTTGTACGAACGTGTCATTAGCCTAATGGGTCATTAAGTCTTCATATGATGCATTAGGCTAATGAAGACTTAATGACTCATTAGACTAAAGACACGGTCGTACAACCGGCTGCAGAACAATAATGATTTATTATTACTGTCCAAATAAAAAGTGCGCCCCAATAATATAAAATATTGATATGCCACTTTTCTAAACTTGTACAGCAATTCATTTGAACACAATTGTAGAATCGTTTGTTTGCTTTTTGTTTGAAAAATTTCCAAGTAGTCTGAACATAGTAAACTTTCATTGCCAACATTCATGGTGATACGAAGTACATTTGTAGGTGCATTTTGTGTTTTGAACAGGGAATACTTTAGTTCCGGCGTGTGCATGCGGTCGATAAAATCAACTCGTCCTGTCATGGATTGTTTTATAAATTATTCAAAAAGGGTAAAATAAACTGCCGGAAGACATTTCCTTCTCAACAGATGTATACCTTAACAAGTTTCTCAAAAGGATTAGCACATTGTGTGCATATATCAGATGAACTATTGACTTGAACAAACAACATTGTTTGTTCACATGACACACAATTACAATTGGTTCTGTTACAGTACAAACGTTGTATGAAGGTTTTCGAATACTCAGTGTATCTTTGGTGTTTGCGACGTCCGATTTAAACAACATGCGCCCAATTATTGTAACGTCCTCTTGAAATTCTTTTAAACGTTTATTCCTTTTGTGTTATTGTTAGATTCCGCACAAAAGCTGTGAAAAAATATTGTTACATAGGTCGTATATGACATACACACAGAATACAGACATCAAGGGGGTTATTTAGAAATTGAGTCATAGTTGACAGAAAATGTACCTGATTCTGTGTAGTAGGCAAAAAAGAAAAGATTCTGTCTTTAAAATTCAAAAATGTACAAGTTATTAGCATTTTTAGCTCACCTGGCCTAAACTTGGCCACAATCATCATTGGGGTATCTAGTTTAAAAAAATGTGTCCGATGACCCCGCCTGCCAACCAAGATGGCTGACATGGCTAAAAATAGAACATAGGGGTAAAATGCAAGTTTTGTCTAGTATTTTGAAAACCGTTATAAAAAGAGAAAATCTGACAGGGCCAAAAATGTTAAGAATGATGAGCTCTACCAATTGTTTATTTACGTCAAAACTATCAGACGACTTCTTATAGGAGTTTTTTCCCTTAAATGACAAATTTTACCTTTTTTTGTTCATTTTTGCCTATTATCTTGAAAACTATAATAGATAGAGAGAAACTTATAATAACAATATTGATCAGCATGATAAGTTCTACAAATAAGTCTGCTTTGTCCAAATCGTCAGTCGACTTCTCATTAGAGTTATAGCCCTTTGATGACGATTTTTACCATTTTTTTTTTGCGTTTTTGCCTTATATCTTAAAATTTATAATAGATAGATAGAAACTTGAATAAGCAAAAATGATCAGCAAGACAAGATCTATAATTCAGACTATACGAAAACAGTCGTTCAACGACTCCTTATTGGAATTATTGCCCTTTGATGACGATTTTTACATTTTTTTTTGGGTTTTTGCCTTATATGTTAAAAATTATTATAGATAAATAGACGCTTTAATCACAAAAACAAGGCAAGTTCTACTAACAAGTCAAATTTTGCCGATATAGTTAGTAGACTGTCACTCTTTGTAGGAGTGGTTGCTCTTAAATTAGGATTTTTTTTTACCCTCTTTTGTGTTTTGAGCAAAAACTAAAGAAGAAAAAGGGACACTAAACAGACTAAATGATCAGCAATATAAGATCAACAAAACAGAGATTTTTGTCATGAATTCTGTTCTCGTCTACAATGTTGGAGAGTGTCCTTTGTTGAAAATGCACATAAACCAAGGTGAGCGACACAGGCTCTTTAGAGCCTCTAGTTTTGTTTTAATATGAGTCGGATGTTACCTGATGAGCTACCAAAGATTATTGGTGCATGTTTCTTTTACTTACCATCATACCTTTTGATAATCAGATTTAAGCGAAAAATCTTTACTCTCGTGGTGTAATCAGATACAAATTAAAGGAAAATCGTATGATTCTTTATGATGTTTTAGGAAAACAAAAAACCAAATTATAACTTTAAAATGGACAACTAACCGAAAACCCTTGGAATAGACAACATTACTGACGATTTTAAGTGCATTTTACGTTCGTTTGCATTTCAACCAAACAAGATGACTCAATTTAAGGGTAAATGTTAATATTCAAAAAATCACGGAAGAGTGTAAAACATGATTATAAAACCATGTTTAACCCACCATTTTTTCGGAAATGCCTGTACCAAATCTGGAAAATGAGTTGTTTTTCACTCGCTCCATTGGTTAATAATGTTTGGTTCTGTCAGTTTTTATAAACTTCGTTTTTTTAATTTATCTTGGAGTTATTGTTATACTTTTTTGTCCCATTTTAGATTTGTCAAAGTACTGCTGCATACAGATGCTACTATGTAGAAAATATGCATTTCTGAAGAAAAAAATATTTTTTAAAGTATCATTCTAATGGATAAAGGTTCTCAGTCAAGCTATACAAGTATTGTATTGAATTTGTCAAATTACAGATGCTAATATGGAGTCAAATCGCAATTCTACAGGAAAATCTAATATTTTTAAAAATATCTGATGGATTAAGATTCTCAGTCAAGCTATTCACATATTATATAGTTCTTCACAAATTGATAACATGAAAACTTACCCATTTACTAAAACTTTGACCGTTAGCATATCATGCCGTTTGTCAGTTTTTTCTCTTAGTACTATAGGGTTTTTACCTACCATTTAGCCAGATTGGATTTAGTGTACCACAGTGTAGGACTCCAGGAGGATATGTCACCAGTTCGTTGCCATTTTCACTGATAACTCGGTACCATGTATTATTTAATATTTCATCGCTAATAATGTCATCCGTTGATTGATCAGTAATGTACCCCGCAGATCTTTTCTCTTGGTCTTGAATTGTAGAATACTGATTACAAGGACCTATGATTGTTAAAATCCACATTGTAAAATAACATGCTGATTGATATAAATAACAAGTTTGATGTATATTCTCAAGTAATTATACATTATGAAGGTTCCTTGTCTGTGTTTTACGCAACAGCTATACAAATAAGCCACATCGAGGAGGTGAACACCAATGGATGAATAAAATAAACATTTGTTCAGTGTATGTTCAATGGTGTTAATATGTCCTTTGATTGAGTTAAGCTATTTCAGTTGATATTTTATAGTGTGTCTTTCTATGTTGTGATGTTACACTATTGTTTCAGAAAAAGGGTGAAGGTTTGGTACCATTAAAATGTTTAAACCCGCTGCATTTGTTTGCACCTGTCCTAAGTCAGGAATCTGATGTTCAGTAGTTGTCATTTGTTGATGTGGTTCATAAGTGTTTCTCGTTTTTTATATAGATTAGACCGTTGGTTTTCCCGTTTGAATGGTTTTACACTAGTAATTTTTGGGGCCCTTTATAGCTTACTGTTCGGTGTGAGCCAAGGCTCCGTGTTGAAGACCGTACTGTGACCTATAATGGTTTACTTTTATAAATTTTGACTTGGATGGAGAGTTGTCTCATTGGCTCTCATACAACATCTTCTTATATCTATAAGATGAAAACAAATTAAAAAAGGATTAATTCATAGCTTATGGTTTTGCTTAACGGACAACGGCAAAAACAATCATGTATTTTTAGTAGGACGAGAACAAATCAACAGTACAGGTAGGCTATGCAACGAATTAATCAACCGGGATAAAGGACAGGGAATTTGATTACCACTGGGACAGACGGTACGTTGGAGTGTGCACAAATGCACAACAGGTCACCTACGGACCTTCGAGAGTTGTTCCTGGTTTTTTTTAACGTGGAGTAAATCATGACACTATCACTTCAAGGTTCATTGGATTTGGCGTCTACATTCCGACCCGAACCTACTGCATATCTATACATCCCGCTCAATCAAACGAACGTTCCTCTTTTCAGAGCTTGACATGCTATATAGACACTTGTCAATTATTGAAGACGTTATGTTGACTTTTGACTATTTGTGTCGTATGGACTGCTGTTTCATTGACATATATCCCACATTTCCTTTCAGTTATCCCCAAGCACTGACTGGTGTACATAAATATGGTTATCTGGATTTCTTCCATTCGGCAGTAAAACGCATGTACTTTTTTGGCTGAAATGGGATGTATAAATGCGCAGTCACGTTCAGGGCATTAAATAGGATATACCTGGGACAAAATGGCATTAAATAAAACAACGTACACAGGTAAATTTAAATATAATAATTTTGTTGTTAGGAGTACGGAAGTAAACTTTTTTTTACAAAATTAATAAATTTGTTGTTCAGAGTACGCGTACAGAAGTGAAAATTTATCGTCATACTAAATACTTGTCAAAGGTGGTACATATTAAAAATAATGTGACGAGATATAACACAAAAAAGTAAACATTGAACTACAGAAATGCATTACAAACTGTGTCAATAGGTCAAATTAACACGAAAGTACGATTTGAGAGTACTCACATTTACTGAAAGCTAGTAAAAAGCCAAAAACAATTAAGAATAAAAAAATCATGCATCAGAGACTAAAATCAAATATTAAAACACATCCCAGGGATTTAGTGTTTTAACGCCATGGACAGTCAAAGAAGACATGACTTGTGCAATGCCAAAAGTATCCACAGGCAGTAGGATCGTTAGGATTTAACCTTATAATAAAAAAATTATTACACCAGGGTTTTCGATATCACAAACTAGTCAAAACATTTACTAAATTTTATCATCGGTATAAGGACATCATTCGTAAATATAGCTCAACATGCAGACTTCTTATACGTTCAGGTATTTCACATCCAATTTTTTATGGAAATATTCTTTATAAAGCACAAAAATGTCAGTATTCACCTCTGAAGCTAACAAAACCTTTAAATAGACTTATTAAGAAGGGATATAGTTACGATACTGTTGTCAGGTCATTAAAAATTGCATATTTTGGCGTTAATATTGATTCACTTATAGGGTCTTTGCATCGGCACTAAACACATTTATTTAAAAACCAGTTGTTGGCATGACACGGGTTATGTTCTTCTCATATATGTTATGATGGTATGATACTAAACCCCTAACGGGAAGGATTGTGCCTGATATTCATATGATGAAGACATAATCTTTCAATCAGTTTAATTGAAGTCTGGAGCTGGCATGTCAGTTAACTGCTAGTAGTCTGTTGTTATTTATGTATTATTGTCATTTTGTTTATTTTCTTTGGTTACATCTTCTGACATCAGACTCGGACTTCTCTTGAACTGAATTTTAATGTGCGTATTGTTATGCGTTTACTTTTCTACATTGGCTAGAGGTATAGGGGGAGGGTTGAGATCTCATAAACATGTTTAACCCCGCCGCATTTTTGCGCCTGTCCCAAGTCAGGAGCCTCTAGCCTTTGTTAGTCTTGTATTATTTTTGATTTTAGTTTCTTGTGTACAATTTGGAGTTTAGTATGGCGTTCATTATGACTGAACTAGTATATATATTTGTTTAGGGGCCAGCTGAAGAACGCCTCCGGGTGCGGGAATTTCTCGCTGCATTGAAGACCTGTTGGTGACCTTCTGCTGTTGTCTGTTCTATGGTCGGGTTGTTGTCTCTTTGACACATTCCCCATTTCCATTCTCAATTTTATGTATCAAATAGAAAATAAACTTGGATGTGTATTTATATATCCCAAAAACCATTCGAAAAGAATACACATTTAGTTATGTTTTAATTTGTTGATGAAAAAATCGATGTTAATGCCAATGTAAACAATATTCTAAGATCGTATTACAACATTAATAAGATAACCTTTACTAATAAGTTGGTTTAAAGGTTCGATGAGTTTACATGGATCACATAGTGATTTCCGCGCTTTTAGTACAATCTTACCGTAAAATTTAGGATGTGAAATACAAGTTTTCTACAAGTACAGCCAAATTTACTAATCAAATCTTTGTATCTATGAATATATAAAAAACGAGAAATGAGAAACACCTATGAACCACACCAACAAACGACAACCACCGAACAACAGGCTCCTGACTTAGGACAGGTGCATAAAAATGCAGCGGGTTTAAACTCGTTTATTGGTCCCCAAACCCTCCCCCTAACCTTGGACAGTGGTGTAACGTCAAAACATAAGAACGAACTATGCAAAACAATAAACGAAAAACAAATATAAGGAACAGCAAAATACGACAACCACTCAACTACAAGCTCCTGACTTGGGACAGGCACATAACGAATGTTCAGTTTGTCTTACGCTTAAGATTCAGGGTATGATAAATACGCCAGGATAACGATAAATTAACCATAGATTGTTGAAATTTTAAAGCCAGCAAATTCTAGTGTTTTTCTCAGTGGTCTCAGTGGTCTCAGACAGCCTTAATTTTTTATCATGTATCAACATAAATGTTTAATCCAATGACCCATTTGAGAGAATATAAAGTCCAATATTGAACCTAAAATCATTAATACAATATTCTTTAATGAGAGGCAAGAACTAGTAGTTGTTCTTTTGGAAGTCAAAATTATTTACTCTGTTCTACCAAAATTAAGCAACAAATCTGTGTTCTATAATCCTTTTTTTCCAATTTCAATGTAAAGAATGTGTTTAGTATTCCACAAAATTTTCTAGTGTAACGTGTGTGTGTGCGTTTGCTTGCTTGGTAGTGGCTTTTGACCATATTCTTGCTATATCTGTAACAGGATATGATGCCACTGTAGGCCTATAGGCCTAACTAGGTAACTTTTTTTTCAATATTAGACTTACATATACATATCACAATTCCGGAAACCAAAATAAAAACCTGATGATATGTACATAATATACACATGCTCATAAACTGCGTAAAAATGCTTCTTAGAAGACCTTGAATTACAGCATTTCATAATTGTTACATTTGTGTTATTAAGTTGAAAATCATGCCATTTCCTACAAGACATTAAAACTAGTTCTATAGATATGCACACCTTTGATATGTGTACGATAACCACTCCAGAAAAAAATAACTGTAAATCTTCAACTTCGTAAATGAAGTTAGCAGGAAAAATGTGTACCTAATATGTGAAAAGGCGATTGAATAGGATTAAAACGATAAGACCCCGACATAAAAATAATGTTTTTTTTGTTATATTTTAAAGTTATATTTAACTTACCTGCCTGACAAGTTCTTATATAATCAGGACAGCAGTCCTTTACAACTAAACAATGCTCGTCACAGCAGCATGACACATCTTTTTTTTTTACCCTACAACACGGACTTTCAAGACAACATTGCTGTCCTGGTCTCGTTGCACAAAAAGATTGGTCAGACCTTTTATATCTGTACAGATAGTGGTTGCTAGACGTCTCCCGGTCTGTAAATATTATGAATAATAGGGTATTGTAATACAACTACAGTACAATTATAAAATTTATGGAAACTGCAATCTGTCAATTTTTCAGAAGACAACTTTTTACAACAGCAAAGCTTAATGTATGGACATTATTATTGAGTGTCTAATTCATGCCAAAATATACCGATAATCTTCATTGAATGCTTATTTTTGTAGCTTCATTGCGGTATAAAAGCGTTGACCAAAGCACATTTTGTATTAAAGTGACCCTTTATACTACAAATGTGTGCACGATCAACGCTTTAACAACTCTTTGGTACCCGTCGTGTTGGCCATGGCACGATCATTATTTACCATATTTTTGAAATATGACACGTTTTTTAGATACAACCAAGGCAGGTATTCACCATTGACTAGTGTTGTGTTCTTAATTTCAATAGATCAATAGATCACATGATGTGGGTTCGGCCAACCGTTGCAAATAAAACAAAAATTGACAACAAAATGCACCGTGTCCAATGCCATACTTTGGCAAGGGTTCACTCGACTAGGGTATAAAAAAGGTATTTTGAACTTCTCCTATTCCGACATTAAACCCCTTACTAAAACAAGGCGTCTGTTTGGCTGTGTGGGATGTACACATACCATACGTCCGTTGGAATGGGACGTTAAATCCAATTCCTCGTGTTGTGTGAGAGCCACACTCTCTACACATAAAAGACTCCTTGTAACAACTCTCTGCGGACTACGTAGGTTGCCGGCTTGCAAGAATTTTTACTTTTATTCAATATACCCTAATTTATAGTGCCAGTTCAAATTAATCGTAACAGTAGTTATCGACGTTAAAATCTTGCTTATCCACTTTAAAAATACAAACCATGATCAATATCATCAACTACAAATAAAGTGAAGATGGACGCGTCGACAGGGAGAACGCCTTCTGCTGTTTTTGCATCATCCGCCATCCGAACACAGACATATTAATTAAAATGTCACAATAGGGAATATGACATGTTTTAATCTTGTGTTAAAATCAGAACATTTTTAACGTAATGTTTTTTTTTATCAATAATGCATGTAGTAGCTCCGAACTTATTTTGGGAAAGAGGCTAATTGAGACAAAATCCAAGACATAATGTACAAAATTTATCATTGTTATGTGCCAAGTTGTATCAAATTTTGAACTTCAGCAGTTACATTCGCTGTCTTGTATCATTGAAAAAAAAAATGATTGATAGGCTCTGTTAATTTTGGGTTCGGAATTAACATTTGGAATTATGTTGACATAATAGACTTTTGATAAATAAAATGCTTGATTACATAAATGGTATTCAGTTAGTAGGAGAAACTGGACGCTATTTATCTTAACGCACGCAAGAACATCTTTGTCGTTTTAGAAGACCCCATAATTTTAAAAGTATCATTTATCAATACCCTAAGAAGCACAATCATCCTTTTAAATATTTAACAGTTCAACCTTTAGAAGTTGTAAATAAGCAACCTGGGGAATCTCATTCAAAGTTTGTACAATCACGGAAAATAATTGAATTAAATTGGATTTAAAAATTACAGACAGTCTATCCTCTCGGTCTTAATGATAATAACATGGGAATTGGTAATATATCAAGAACCGATTCTGTTAACATTTTGGATATAGTTTTTAAAACTGTTCGGAAAAAACCGTTCTCATATGTGTAGAATTAATCGCAATCAAAGAATATTTCGTACCAACAATACAAATATTTCGGACCTAATTTCTATTTTAAAAAACAACGGCAGACATTATCTGTTAACCAATCTCTGTTCTTTACCTGTTAAAAAATTACATCAAATTTTAGAGGATTGCAACACAATTCCATATTGCAGTCCTAAGTATGAAATCGTCCAAATTATAATTGCATATTGTTATTCTAAACTGTTTCCCAAAATTGATCGCCCTGAAGATCATAATTTTTTTTTTATTAAAATCAAATATGTCAATAAAGAGATATAAGAAGATGTGGTATGAGTGCCAATGAGACAACTCTCCATCCAAGTCAAAATTTATAAAAGTAAACCATTATAGGTCAAAGTACGGTCTTCAACACGGAGCCTTGGCTCACACCGAACAGCAAGCTATAAAGGGCCCCAAAAATTACTAGTGTAAAACCATTCAAACGGGAAAACCAACGGTCTAATCTATATAAAAAACGAGAAACGAGAACCACATCAACAAACGACAACTACTGAACATCAGATTCCTGACTTAGGACAGGTGCAAACAATTGCAGCGGGTTTAAACGTTTTAATGGTACCACACCTTCACCCTTATCTGAAACAATAGTGTAACATCACAACATAGAAAGACACACTATAAAATATCAATTGAAATGGCTTAACTCAATCAAAAGACATATTAACACCAGTGAACATACACTGAACAAATAAATTTGATCTATGATACAATGTAAATACAAAATAAATAAACTACGGGAAGAACAATTAAAGTGACATGTTATACCGCTGTGAATTGTTAAACAATTTAAGAAAAACAATAAGGTTTTGATTTTGTAAATATTGCCGGTATTTTTAATGATCATCATTCTGTTAAAGAACAAATTCCTTGCTATTTTGATAATACTGAACGCCCTCTTATTTGTTATGTTTAAAAAAAAATATAACCGGAAATATGTGTTTAATTATAGCCAAGTATGTAAAGATGTAAATATCATACACAATACACCTACGTCATGAAATTGCAGTAATTCCGAATACATTTATGGCCCCAGTTCCCATGTTATAACAGGAGACCTTAATATCGTTCGTGACCGAGAGTTGAAATCAATCCTCAGTAAAGGACCTAAATATCGTCCCCCGTCAATTACTAATTGGAATGAGTGTCGTAACATCATCCACGACTCACTCCGTACTTACTGCTCGAAATGGATAAAACTAGAAAAAGCTGACAAGAAATCCTTAGATTCTTTTTCTAATTTAGTAATGAACATAGTTGATATACGTACACAACATTTTAATGAACATTTTACTCCTAACAACAGTCATAATAACCCTATTTCTCATATCAAACATAAGCTAAAAGGACTCGCCAAGGAATTTGTTTTTGTCCCGGCTGATAAGGCTGCTAATAATATCATTATTGTTTGACGTAAATTTTACATTGAGGTTCTGCAAAAGGAAATCACGAATTCACCAACATTCCAACTGACTTCATTTTCGGAAAATGACATCTGTAACAAACATAAACTTTTAGCTACTTTTTTACAAGCAGAACCAAATACAATGAAAGTTCCAACTATGTACTGGCTTCCGAAACACCTTACAAATAAAGATTTATTTCGTCTTCAAGCCATTGTTCCGCTTAACTGTCTATTCTACTTACTAGTACACTTGGTACAATCAAAAACCTGGTAATAAATTGTTCAAATAAGGCTATTGAAAATAGTGGAATTAATTACTTTTAGAGTGTCAATTTTTACTAGATAACATTTTTGTTCGCTATGGAGATTCCGTATATCGTCAAGTTATCGGAATTCCAATGGGGACTTATTGTGCACCACTTATTGCGGACCTGTTTCTGTATTGTTATGAGTTACAATTTATGACTAAAATCAGCAAAGACCCATCGAAACAACATCTGATACAAAAATTTAATAACACTTTTAGATATTTGGATGATATATTGGCTCTCAATAATGACAACTTCAGTATTTACACTAAAGAGATTTATCCTGCTGAACTGACTTTAAATAAAGCTAATACTAACAATGAACACTGCCTTTTCCTGGATCTTGATATCTATATCTTTAACGGGAAGCTTAAAACCAAAATTTACGATAAAAGAGATGATTTTTCATTTCCTATTGTTAATTATCCATTTTTAGATGGTGACGTTTCCTTGTCACCATCTTATGGTGTTTATATATCTCAACTTGTTCGATTCGCTCGTGTATATAACAACGTATTTGATATTAACGAAAGAAATCTCTGTATTACGGAAAAATTATTACACCAGGGTTTTCGATATCACAAACTAGTCAAAACATTTACTAAATTTTATCATCGGTACAAGGACATCATTCGTAAATATAAATCAACATGCAGACATCTTATACGTTCAGGTATTTCACATTTAATGTTTAATGGTAATATTCTTTACAAAGCACAAAAATGTCGGCATTCACCTCAAAAGCTTACCAAACCTTTAAACAAACTTATTCAGAAGGGATATAGTTACGATACTGTTGTCAGGTCATTATATATTTTGGTATTAATATTGATTCGCTAAAAAGTAAAATCACAAAAATACTGAAGTCCGAGGAAAAAAGGAAAGTCCCTAATCAAATGGCAAAATCAAAAGCTCAAACACATCAAACGAATGGATAACAACTGTTATATTCCTGACTTGGTACAGGCATTTTCTTATGTAGAAAATGGCGGCTTGAACCTGGTTTTATAGCTAGCTAAACCTCTCACTTGTATGACAGTCGCATCAAATTCCATTATATTGTCAACGATGCGTGAACAAAACAAACAGACACAATAGGTAAACATGTCAAAAATAGGAGTACAGCAGTCAACAATGTGTTCATCTTAATCACTATAAAAACAAACAAATGTAACAAAGAAGCACAAAAAGCCATACATCAAATTTAACATCCTCATTTTGCTTTAGTAAATAGGGTCTTTGCATCGGAAATAAAAACATTTATTCTAAAACCAGTTGTTGGCATGATACGGGTTATGGTCTTCTCATATATTTTATGATGGTATGATACTAATTCCCTAACGGGAGGGATTGTGCTTGATTTTCATATGATGAAGACATAATCTTTCAAATAGTTTAATTGAGGTCTGGAGCTGGCATGTCAGTATCTGCTAGTAGTCATTTGTTAATTTATGTATCATTGTCATTTTACTTAGTTTCTTTTGTTATCTATTCTGACATCGGACTCGGACTTCTTTTAAACTGAGTTTTACTGTGCGTATTGCTGTGCGTTTGTTTTTTCTACAAAGGCTAGAGGTAATGGGGAGGGTTGAGATCTCACAAAACATGTTTAACCGCGCCGCATTTTTGCGCCTGTCCCAAGTCCGGAGCCTCTGGCCTTTCTTAGTCTTGTATGATTTTTAATTTTAGTTCATTCATATGTTTTGGAGTTTAGTATGATGTCTATTTTCAATGAACTAGTGCACATTGTTGTTTAGGGGCCAGCTGAAGCCCGCCTCCGGGTGCGGGATTTTCTCGCTTTGTTGAAGACCCGTTGGTGGCCTTTGGCTGTTTTCTGGTCTTTTGGTCGGGTTGTTGTCTCTTTGACACATTCCCCATTTCCATTCTCAATTTTATAAGACTAGTTTAGATCAAATTAACATAACAGTCACAGTCCCCTTGTTGCACATGAATCACCGTCCCCATACTATATGGAAAATTGTTACAGAAAACTGTAAAATTGTAAAATTTTAGGAAACACACAATTTTATAGTTCTTAGTAAACAGTTGGACAACCTATGTTTCTCAACATGAACTGGCATGAGCTTAAACAGGGGGAAATCGAATGCAAGTTTCAAATTTGAAAGAAATTCTAATTCATTGCGCGACTGTTCTTCTTTTTTTTTTACAGATAATGTATGCAAACTTTGTCCTGTGAATGCCTCTTTTAGTTGCGCAATCCGTGCAACACTTTTTTTTCTCTCTCACTAAAATGGCCTTGATAATTAGATATTTAATGAGTTTTACTGATCTATCTTGTTCGATGCGACAACATTTGCTGTCCCTGATGTGTGGCATTGAACACGGTGGTGATGCACTGTCCGTTGTTCAGATTAATGAAAAGAGAACTATTGGATCAAATTGACTAAAATATGAGCTTAAGCTACTTATTACAGAATCAGTTCTTGGTTTGAATCCATGCTCATCGTTCTAAATTATTGCCATTAAATTCTCTCAAACCAAAACGATTGGAACTTTTAAAAAATACAGATTGGGTTTGATATTGGTTCGGTGCTGGCATTAAAATACGAATATTGTTTTATCTAAGTTTGCTGTCATAAAATTTTTAAATCATTTTAAATTTATGAATATATCTCCCTCATGCAAAGTTCAGACTCCCTGTCCAGGTTGTGTTATATTGTTTGTCCTTTTTGGTTTTACATGCTATTGAACGTTTGTATTAGGTTTTGACCTTCAAATATTTCGGCCTCGAGCATTACTTAAATAGACATTATCAAAATGCGCATCTGGTGCATCAAAATTGGTATTGTTAATGCTTTTTTCCCGGGAGCAGTAAAAATATACGCCCTTCGGACTGATCGATCAAGTTTGCTGAATCTGCCTATTAGATTTATTTCTTTTTTGTTTTCGTCATTAATATGCATGAAATATTTGCTACTTGGCGTCACTCGTAAAAAAACTTTTTTCCTATTTAACGTTTAGAAGTATTTGATATTTTTCACGGTACTAGATTTCAGGCTGGTATAAGATTGGGGAAATGTTCGAAAACCCACCAACCTGTTCGCCAAGTCGCCAACATTTTGAATAGGACCCCTGTTCGCCAAGTTCTCCAACTTCGGAAACATTCTGAATAGGACCTCTGTTCGCCTAGTTGGCCAACTTCTGAAACATTCTGAATAGGACCCCTGTCGCCAAGTTCGCCAACTTCGGAGACATTCTGAATAGGACCCCTGTCGCCAAGTTCGCCAACTTCGGAAACATTCTGAATAGGACCCCTGTTCGCCAAGTTCGTCAACTTTGGAAACATTCAAACAAGTATCCTTGTTCGCCAACTTCGCCAACTTCGGAAACATTCAAACAAGTACCTCTGTTCGCCAACTTCGCCAATTTCGGAAACATTCAAACAAGTACCCCTGTTGGCCAACTTCGCCAACTTCAGAAACATTTTAACAAGTACCCCTGTTCGCCAAGTTCGCCAACTTCGGAAACATTCTAACAATTATCCCAGTTCGTCAAGTTCGCTAACATTTTAACTGTCATTTATTAAAAGGTTCAAAATAGGATCCCTGTTCCAAAAATTTCACTATCTTTCAATTTTTTTAACATGAACCAATTGCCTTCTTATCTCTTTCCCATCTTTCATACTTCATAAACATTCTTAAAACTGGTTGCCTGTTTGTCGACTTCAGCTTCTTCAGTTTCATTAAAAAAAATGCCCATGTTGACCGTATTTAAAATAAAGTTATGGTTTTCTTAAATACAGTATTCAATGAATTGTTAATATAATTTGTAAATAGTATCATGAGTAAAACATGTAATTGTCATGGGCTACATAAAAAAGCTGTAATAGCTTATCTGCTGCGTTGTATTATGTTTAATTGAAAACTCACAAAAATGTAAATCTGTGTTTGCCAAATTGGGTGCCAGGAAGAAGTCACTTCTCCCTAAAATTATAATGTGTGGTAACCCCTGATATATAACTTACAAATCATTATAAAAACCAATGAAAAATAAGAATTGATAAAAAAATTTAAAAAAAACAAACTGAGAGTTACTTCACATTCTTCTGTGGAAAAGGAAATTCATACAAATCTAATACCATCTCCAAAAGAAATGAACTTAATTCAGTTGGTCAATTCCAACCTGTCCAGAAACTAAATAGTGCTACAGTTTGATAATTAAATAGCCCATAAAATAGTTTTCAAAAAGGAAAACAAATATCTTTAAAAAAAAATCACTGAACAGCCTACTAACAGCAATATTACATTACCATTATAAAATGTAACAAGTGCTTTTAAGTTACGGGAATATAAAACTGAGAGCAATTTCACATCTAAAACTGTAAAATGAACAGGTTCTCATAAATTATCCACAAAAACACTATCAATTAGTATCATTGTTGACTTTTTAAGTAATGGTCATATAAAACAATCCAAATCCAAAATTTAATAACACATTTAGATATTTGGATGATATATTGGCTCTCAATAATGACCGCTTCAGTATGTACACTAACGAGATTTGTCCTGCTGAACTGACTTTAAATAAAGCTAATACTAACAATGAATACTGCCCTTTCCTGGACGTTCCCTTGTCACCATCTTATGGTGTTTATATATCTCAACTTGTTCGATTCGCTCGTGCATGTAACAACGTATTTGATTTTAACGAAAGAAACAGTTCAGGTATTTCACATCCAATCTATTGTGGTTATATTCTATACAAAGCACAAACATGTCGTCATTCACCTCAAAAGCTAACCAAACCTTTAAACAGACTTATTCAGAAGGGATATAGTTACGATACTGTTGTCAGATCTTTAAAGATTGCATATTTTGGAATTAATATTGAATCACTCATAGAGTCTTTGCATCGGAAATAAACACATTTATTCTAAAACCAGTTGTTGGCATGATACGGGTTATGTTCTTTTCACTTTTCATATATTCTATGATGGTATGATACTTAAACCCTAACGGGAAGGATTGAGTTTGATTTTCATATGATGAAAACATAAGCTTTCAATCAGTTTAATTGAAGTCTGGAGCTGGCATGTCAGTAACTGCTAGTAGTCCTTTGTTAATTTATGTATCATTGTCATTTTGCTTAGTTTCTTCTGTTACCTATTTTGACATCGGACTCGGACTTTTTTTAAACTGAGTTTTACTGTGTGTATTGCTGTGTGTTTGTTTATTCTACATTAGCTAGAGGTATAAGGGGAGGGTCGAGATCTCACAAAACATGTTTAACCCCGCTGCATTTTTGTGTCTGTCCCAAGTCAGGAGCCTCTAGCCTTTGTTAGACGTATGTTTTTTTTAATTTTAGTTCATTTATATGTTTCGGAGTTTAGTGTGACGTCCATTTTCACTGAACTAGTACACATTTTTGTTTAGGGGCCAGCTGAAGCCCGCCTTCGAATGCGGGATTTTCTCGCTTTGATGAAGACCCATTAGTGGCATTGGGCTGTTTTCTGCTCTTTGGTCGGGTTGTTATCGCTTTGACACATTCCCCATTTCCATTCTCAATTTTAGTTTTATAAGTATCACATAAACCTTACATTATCAATGAATGATCTATGTAAATGAGGGCAAGGTCTGCGAAACCCAGGCCGACACACAAACATGTTCACCTTACAATCATGCAATTCACCAAATATAGTGAGCCTATTGCTTGTAGCATACATGTATGATACATTAACCTAATTAAGACAACTAAACATTGACCAATGAACCATAAAAATGAGGTCAAAATCAGATGAACCCTGCCAGCCAACATGTACACCATTCAATCATTCCTTACACTAAATATAGTTTACCTGTTGCTTATAGTATTTGATAAACTGAGGAAAAAAATGAAAACTTTACATCGACCAAATGCAATTGACCTATTGCTTAAAGTATCTGAGATACCGACCTAACCACAAACACTTAACTTTGATCACTGATCAATGGAATAAGGTCTAGTGAACCGTGTCTGACAAACATGTAGACCTTGCAAGAATCCCATATACTAAATACAGTTATCCTATTAATAGTAATAAGTGAGTTTTTCACATCTGACAAAAAACTCCCGAAACATTTTCAAGCAGTAACTGAACAGTGAAAATGAGGTCAAGGACATGTATTTATGACAGACGGAAGCTTTGTTACATTATGTATCTGCAAAGAATGTAAGAAGCATCCAGGTCTTTAACTTCTAACAAAAAAAAGCTTTATACAGTTTATGTCGTCGCTGCCCCCGGATTTTAATCTCTATGTCTGTCATTCTGTGGCTCTAAACAGCCTGTGTCACACACCTAGATACATTTGCACCTTCAACAATGGCAAATGAATGGCCACTCTCCAATATTGTAGTCTAAAATATAATTCATGACTAAAAAAAATATTTTTAATTGTCTTGTTGATAATTTTTGCTCTTTACAATTTTTTTTTTTATTCACCAAAGTTGTCCCCAAAAATGCAAAAATGGGGAAAATCTTCATTAAACTACATGGCAATAACTCCTATAAAGAGTTAACTGACAATTTCGGGAATCTTTCTAATTTTTTTAATGTTGTCCTGCTCATCATTTTTCCTTATTAAAGTTTCTATCTATCTACATGTATGATAAATTTCAAGATAATAGGCAACAAGGAATGAGCTGTCAAATTGACAGCAAATTGGGTTTTTGTATCTTGAAACGCGTTTTCAGGCTTTTTTGACCTGCAACATTCTATGCCTATTTTCAAATCTATCAAGGACCATAACTTACGAACGGCAAAAATAAAAAATGATCACCATTTTGTTAGCAGTAACCATGGTAACAGAATATCAAAATTTAAAGAGCATTGGCTTAACAGTAACTGTTCATTAGTAATTGCATGGAAACAACATAAAGTGCAAATTTCCAATTATAAAGTGCCATAACTCCTTAAAGTCAAAAATGAAAATCATCAAAATATAAATTATGACCACCATATCATTTTGTCATCAGTAACAGCATATTAAAATTTTAAGAGCATTGGTTGAACGGTTCATAAGTAATAGTTTTAATTGCACGGAAACATACATGTAAAGTGCCATTTTTCAGTCTATCAATATCCATAACTCCTAAATTGGAAAACGTTATAATCATCAATATCATACTTGACCTGCAATTTTTTTCATTAGTAACAACATATTAAAATCTTAAAAGCTTTGGTCAAGTGGTTCATAAGTAATTGCACAAAACGACATAAAGTGCAATTTTCCAATAGATCAAGGACCAAGTAGCAATTAGATCCGTCTTTCAACATGTTCAATATGTGTAATGCTTTATTATTACACTTTTAACTTTACTATTGTTTATTTCTAGGAGTAATACCACCATTGTTTTCCCCCTATTAGTCTTTGTTAAATTGGCACTTTTAAAAAAAAAATTTGCAGAATTTATCTTTGTTTCAACATGTTCAAATTAAGAAATACTTGGCATGAGTAAAGTTTTATCCTGTCCAGTACTACAGACAAAATTTCACATAACATGTCATCGCATATACAATAATAACCATCACTGGAAGTTAACCAATCAAATTTTCACCCTTTTTACATGTTTACAAGCTTAATTAACCATGTAACCTCAACATTTCAAAAACATTTTATAAAAAGACTTAATAAAAATAAAATGGTGCATGCTTTGAAACTAACTCCCAAGATATATGTTTATGACTCAAAACCTTCTGCAATGAAATGCAGGGTTAGCTTCCTACAAATACTGGCAAATTCAAGGGAATATTTTTTTCGACCCTTTTTTATATGAAACGGGATGTCACGTACTATGATTTGGTGGTATCACACATGAAGAAAACATTATTTTTAATAAACTGAATGTGATTATTTTTCTGTGAAATACTGATTATTTCAAGCATTACTGGCAAGTTTTATTATTTAATCAGTTCAAAAGTTTGATAGAAATTTAGTATAATGTATGACGACCTCTACAGCTATTTGAGGAAAATTTCTTCGAAAAATTCAAATCACACCGCATCATGATAAATATTGTGTGGACCAATAAATTCACCAATAAATAATCAAATATTCATTTCATCTGCATAAAAACAGTTGAACATGATACAATAGATGACTCTAAGATGATAAACACCACTGGTGTTCCTCTGTGTCTTCATTATAAGGTCCCTTTTTGTAAAAAAAATGTGATAATAAATGAGTAATTGAAGTGTTCAAGCTGAATGAATTATCCATATAAAAGTTTACTGACTCCATGGAGGTTTCAATAAGTCCTTACGTAAAACTTAAATTAACGCCGCGCTCCAGAGAGGGACATCAAATGCTTCCCTTTTAGTGAATAATTTGTTGTTGCTGCTTCAAAAATAATTTCATTTATTTATAACTGCATATTTAATAAAGGATTACTAAGGAAAAAGTTTTCTATTATATATAGCAAAATATAAGAAATAAGGCGAAAAAGTCCGAAAAAGCTCCCCAAAACACTGAGTATGGCTTGCTCTGTCTACTAATTATGAGAGTACATACAAGGTCAAAGGTGCAAGTGCAGCTTCCCATAATAGGAGTTATACCACCATTGTTTTCCCCTATAAGTCTTTGTTAAATTGGCACTTTTAAAAAAATTGTGCAGAATTCATCTTTGTTTCAAAAAAAGAAATACTTGGCATGAGTAATGCTTTATCCTGTCCACGGTCATAACTGAACATAATATAAACATTGCTCGAGAGTTCAGTTAAAAATGAAAATATTCTGTCAAATAAAATGCAAGAAATAATTGTGTACAGATTAAAAATGAATGTGCACGTGACAAGGCGAATTTTAATAATAAGCCATATAGATACTAGCAAAATAAGAAAAGGAATATACTGTCCCCTTGAATTCCTCCTGCCCCACCCCCAGAAATTAAAATGATTCTCTTAGGTAACTCTTTCCCTTTGTATTTTATAATAAGTTTAATTTTTAATTTAACTTTTCTATTGTCTTTATAGAAGTTTTTTATAAATTTTAGGACAAAAATATTCATATTGACCAGGTAAAAGGGAATATGTCTCACATTCTTATAAGTTGGTAGATGGACATTTGAGTTGAACCTGAGACGTTCAGCAAATCAAAAAGTATCAAATTTCCTGTGGTATATTTGGGGAAAAAACTTAAAAGTACCCCCCTTTTTGGAAAACTTCGACATGAGACGTGATCACCCGTGCATTAAAATTTGATTCATTTTGGTTGGTATTTGCTGTTTGGGACTTACAAAAAATTGGGACATAACATATAGTCCCAGCAATAATGGATCGTAACCCTTGGCGAGCGAAGATGCACCCAACGTTGGTGATTTAAATTCGGATTTCGGCCTAATGTATCCGCCCTTGTCTCCGGAAATATTATACCCACACAAGCTGTCAACATCCGTTTTCAAACTGTTTAAATTGTTCTTCACAATCTCCCTGGAAATTATTTACCGCTATAGGAGGGGACTGGATCGTAACCCTTGGCTAGCAAAGATGCGTTGGGTGTAAATAGTGGATTTAATATATGAATAGGAAATGATGATGAATGGGATTTCATGTTTCAAAAATGTTACACTGCATAAAACTCCGGTCACTTAAGGACATTTTTTATTTTATTTTTCTGTAGACTTAGCTTTGTTTTTTTTATTACCGTGTATTGTCAAGCTTGTTACTCATAATTGTTTCTCAATCACTGAATCATGTACGTTGTTGTTACAAACTGAAGCAGCTGACCCCGTTTGTTTACCTTCAAATTGTAATGGCGGCAAACCACGTGAATTTAAGTTCATATTTTAAATTTTGACTTCTACATTTATATACAAGAGTGGCTTCCGGTCAAGATTTTGCCCTTTTCGTCTAATGTATTGCTAATTATTTTTATATCATATTATTTGTTATTAAATTATCTATAGAAATCGTTTTTATGATTTTGACCGGGTTATATGTTTTTTCGTGAATTTAAGTTTAGAGATCCGAAATTGGATTGCCAGAGTCACGCTTAACAAGTCTTTTTTATTTTAACTTATAGAATATCTTATAAGCTTTCAAAATCCGTTTCAAGTGTTCATTTATCTTAAGCAGTTCCAGAGAAATCACTTATAACATATCAATTTTACCCTTCCGTGTTTTCCCACTTCCGCGTTTTAGACCTTCCCACACATTGGGTCGTTATAGACGAATCCAATCGATCTAGAGTCAATTAGGGGAATTTTTAGTCTAAGGCAATTATATGATTTGTTTGTATGATATTGCTTTGAAATTGTTTGTAATGAATTGGGGTTTTATTTAACCGGACACCTCATTATTTACTATGAGATTTGACATCAATGGAATGTTTTATTAATTTTCACTTATGGTCAGAATATTTGATTTTTTTTAAATGAACAAAAGTGTTTTTTTTTTTTTTTTATTAAATAAATAAAGTACTGAGATAGGAAAGCATGTTGATATACCAGTTTAGACCAAAATTCTACTCATAAAAAATATATATTACACATATTTATTATAGAATCAAACAAATTAGTATCTATAATAATCAACAGTTTCCTAATGTTCATGAACACTATGAACGTTGCCACCTCTTCTCATATACTACATGTACCTATGGAACTTTTTTAGAAGAAAGTAAGTATTTCTCAAATGTACCTAATGCTATCACAAGTGCCCACTTTTTGAAGATCAAAATCACACTGTTACATGTCCATTCTGGCGTAAACTACCTACATACACATCATTTCCCAATATTGAGTCCTCAGTGTTGCAATTCTGGTTTCTGGAAATTAACAACTTTCAAATATTCTTACTCTTAAATTTTTTTGTTGTCTTCCTGTTCCTGTTAACCTGGTCTTTTACTTCATCTATCTTATATCTATTTTTTGTTATCTAATTTCATGAATAATAGACTTTCTTATACTTACCAAATTCTAGATATAGGTATACAAGAATTTTAAATGTTTCAAATCAAATATATAAATTTCTGAATAGGAAGAAAAGTGTTCTATAAACAAATTTAAAATATTAAATCTATCAAATTTAACAAATTGTGTGACTTTCTGCCATTACATGAAATATTTATTAACAAATATGAAATTTGGAGTTAAACAAGGGAGATAACACTACATACTTATTCATTTCTATTACCTTGATATCACTCTAATTGGGTCAATTCAAATTGTTTTTTTAAATTAAATTTAAATAAAAAAAGAGACAGATGTGTATAAAATAGTTTTTTTTTTCAATTAATATACTAATAAACGTTAAATTGTTTATTAACCTACTCGATCTATACTTTCTGTACAAAAAATATGGCATGTACATGTGCACGTTTATTTCCACAAGGTATTTATCTAATTTTCTTTCATTTTAGATGCTTTTTCGCGGGAAAATCGCTTAAAGCAGTAAGGTGCTTGTCATTTTGAAATTCTTTAAAATACGATTTGCTTGGCCTGTTTTGTCTGCCATTAAGTATGATGACGCGTAATGGAATGTGAACAAACTATATGCAACTATTCCAGTCATAGTTACGTTCGATAACTCTGCATGTTACTGGTTTAATAAGAATTATGTCAAATTTACTGGTTACCCGTGGGATGATTAGAAAATTGAAAAAATATAGATATTTCACCTCGGTTACCATCCATTCGAGGTTTTCTTTTATTGATATAAAATAATAGCATCAATTAATTTCATTATAAGAATCGACCAATACTACTAGTAATCTACATGTACACAGGTCTTGTCAAAACTTACATCGTGATTAGGTGCCATGTTTGTTTTCTTTGATCACGTTGATGACTTAATATCTCCTTGATCTAGCTATGTCCTTGGGTATTATTAAAAATACAATAACGTGTCATACTTAATTGCAGTTATCAACAGTGAAATCAAATTGAATCATTTGCATGGGTAAAATTAGTGTCGAACATCTTCTACGTTTGAAAATTATTTGGTCGCCATTTTTTTACGTAGCTTCGAAATTTTATCAAAACAAACAGCATGTATCCACTTTAACAAAGAGAAACAATGTTTGATTCTATGCTGCTTTAAGGTAAGACAATTACTGAAAACGCATGCATCCAACATTTATTCGATTTTCATCGTAAATATCTTACAAAATATATCTTCACAAGTCGGCCCAAGCTGTCAATGTAAACTGCATGGTTAATGCATATAAATCTTAATTTTGAGTGCGAGAGACTGTTTCTAATAAATATATTAAAGAAAAGGTGAAATAAGAAATTTCTTAAATACACTTCAATAAAAATTTGAAATATTACTTTTTGATTAATAACTAAATGAATACCGGCATGTCGAGTCATTGTTTACTTCCAACACCGGCCGCCATGTTTAAAATATTGCTAACGAATGCCAAAATGTCAACTTTTCAATCAAATTTTGAAGCAAAAAGTTTGATACCTAAACTGTTATGGTTTTCGATTTCATTTATACGAATATATTGCTGATCTTTTTAGGGGTTGGGAGGATATTAGCAACAATAAATAAGTTGAGAAAATTGATTATATAATAAGGTCCCATTGCAATTTTATCGAGTTTTAACGAAGAATGTGTGGTTATATCACCTCAATTTTCAAACTTATTTTGAATCAAGAAATCATATATCTGAACTGAAACTTAAAACATTTTTAATTGTAAAAATGAATATACTGTAAAACGCGGGGTTGGGAGGTAAAATACACAATGTAACAATAAAGTTATGACCGTTTAATCTATGTACCCCGTTCATTTTCATTGATAATCAATCGGCCATTAATGATATACAACTGAAGTGTAAAAGTCACGTGATGACCGCGATAGGTGGATATGACCGGCGGCTGAGCAATGGAGGCCAGAGACATATATATACATGTATAGATATGTCTCTGGTTTACCAAACAGATATCAGAATTAATGTAATTTTTTCTTTGGACATTTTGTTCTTTGGCAGTAAAAAAAGTCTTGCAATTAAAGTTAACATGATTAAATTTCAAATTATAATCTTTAATAGTACATTAAACGAAAAAAGAATAAATTATAAACTCGTGTATTTCAAGTAGGTAGCAAGTGTTCGCTGTCTCCTGAATTTCAAGTAATTACCATGTGTTCGCTGTATACAGTGATGAACAACTAGCATTGTTTAGTCAATATACAGTGAATGAAATATATGAAAAGCTCATTTACCGATTACATATTTACCTTTTTATATTATTATGTTTTGTTGCAATAGTTTTATAACGTTAAGAATTTTTCTCAAATGATCTATAGTGGATATTGAATTTCATTTTTCAAATTATGAAATTGTGAATTGTCTGAAATATTACATTTTAAATTTTATATTGATAGTCGAATTTCAATTCTAAGCTGTACACTTGGTATGTTAAATAAAAACACAGGAACAATTTACTATAAACCTGCTTGTCAACAAAAAATCCTATGAAACTTTGCATACAATACTTATATTATAAATGTTACTTTGAACTATAGTTGTAACTGTTTTTGAATTACTGTTATTATAATAAACCTACCGTTGTTTCCAATTGTCAAAACTGTCAAAAAATTCACAACAAAGAGCAATAACCATATGATGGTACCTGCCATTTAGAAGGCTGGAGGAAAAGTGAACCAGGATGCGACAACTTCAGACTTTTAAAGAAATAGGAAATATAGACGTACATACCAATTATAAATATTTTATTCAAAATCGAATACGTAATGTGTATGACATGTAATGATAAGTGCACATGGTCAAGTATCAAAGTTGCACTTGTATTTGTATTTGTTGACGGAATCATTGTTGAGAGGAGGAAGGAATTATTTAACACCCAAGCATCTACTTTAAGAACTTGAAACTTTACGAATTACAATCACACCATTCCCTTGCGGTTAATTTTACTTTCCAAATAACCATTACTATGATTATCTGTGAACAGTGAAACCGATAGATTCAGGAGAAAATTTTCGATATATAGCAGTGTGTCTAAACTACCTCGGCAAAAAAAAAATGGACTCAATAGTATCTACCATCAACAGACAGAGAATAGATAGGATTTCTATTTATTTATTTAGGATTTTTATGATATTGAAGAATATAAATACACATTCGATTGTGAGATGTAATATCTTCTACAACCGTTCTAGATCAACGGAGAAATAAGTAAAAAGGCACTTCAAAATGATGAATTGAGTGGACCTTGCCTCGAATTTGTTTAATTTCTCGTTAAACTGTACACATTGTACGGAAAGAAAGGTACGAAAAGAAAGATATTAACATGCAGATTGCAAGACTAGTCACTTTGAGCACTTCAACATTTGTATTAATTTGCATTGAACGAAAGTTAGTTATGTCAACATGTATTTATATTCTTCAATATCATAAATTATAGCAAATAAATAAACAGAAATCCTACCGTTTATTTTCATGTTGGATTCAAATTGGAGTCCATTCTGACGTTATTATGCAAATCTTTTATCAAAGTCCTTATTTTGCTCTTCAAATTCTAGTCTCCTCTTATTTCCGTCCTTATTCTGGAATGCACATTTTATTTATAAAATCAATCGGGTACCCGAGATATTGAATGCATTTATATATATATGATACACGCACATTTTATTTATAAAATCAATCAGATGCCCGAGATATTGAATGCATTTATATGATACACGCACATTTTATTTATAAAATCAATAGGATCCCCAAAATATTGAACGCATTTTAAGGAATAGATTTGTAGAGAAAAAGCGGAAAAAAAACAGGAAGTTTTGCATAATATTATGAACGGCGCGGGAAGTATGCGCGTTTTAAAAGGGCATTTGCGCTTTAATATTAAAGATATGTGTGCTTTTTCGATAGGACATTTGCGCTTTATCAACTTTGGGTTATCATGGTTAAAGGTTAAAACACAAAACATTCATATATTTATATAAAGATAAAAGAGTTTATCTTTCCCTAGCATTCTTGTGTCAGATGACAGCGACAACACTTCAAGAGGGCGAATGGAAATATTTCCTTGTAATAATATAACAACCAAGTCAACATGAACTATTGGACGTTTAAAATTTTCTGTCTTCAAAAATTAAAACAAAGCTTAGATAAACCATGATGGTACAGTACCTCAGACTATCCATGCAATAGAATGGACATAAGAGGAATATAATTTCCAATTTTAAATTCACGAATTGTATAAAGCTTCTTGAAGAATTTAGGGCAAAATTCAAATGTTCCATCCATAAAAATTTCGTTTTCTCTGATATTGTCATTTGTTCGGAAGAACTTTCAAAAGAATAAATAAACTTTCCATAACTTTGGTAAATTTGGTTAATATTACAGGTAATATTATCATTGGTAAAAAGCACAAATGTCCGGTCAATTTTAGTTCAGGTGTATCAAAGTTTAAAGCGCAAATGTCTTTTCGAGTTGCAGGTAAAAAAGCACAAATTGCTGCGCCCATTATGAATGTGTAGATCGTGTTACTCAGACACAAAGTGGTGAAGTCATAGAAATAAAAAAAAACAAGGCATATTTTTTAGGTTTAGAAAAACAGAGACAAGTAAAAAAATCGATAAATAAACTGAGTAACGAGAATGGAAATATAACAACAGATCAGGCCGATTTATTGACAAAAATTAAGCAATATTATGAAAATCTGTACAGTACGAAATGTCAAAGAAAAGACTTAGTCGAAAATTATATCTATGAAACTGAATTAGAAATTCATTCAAATAACGTTGAAAAATCAGTTTGTGACGGAGAAGTAACAATAGAAGAATGTATTATAGCTATAAATACAATGAAATTAAATAAAGCACCAGGGCTAGATGGTCTTACAGTCGAATTTTATCAGATGTTTTGGCAAAAAATAAAATATTTTTTAGTCAAGGTTTTAAATAAGGGTAATCAAAAAGGAAGTTTATCGCACTCACAACGCACTAGTATTTTGACATTATTGTTTAAAAAAGGAGATCATTAATTATTAATTATAGGCCAATTTCTTTACTAAATGTAGATTTAAAATTATTGTCTTTTGTTCTAGCACAACGCTTACAAGGAAGGAAGGCTAAACAAACGTATGTGCGGGCCATAGATCAGATATCAACCTCAATGCAAACGACATTCTCTACCAGCATTTTAATCAGCCTGATCATTCCATCGTTTCTATGACAGTTCGTATAATCGAAAAAATATACGTCAAGACTAACAATCCTCAACTTGCAACGCCTCTCCGTAGACAAAAAGAGGACTACTGGATTCGACAATTGGAAACTGCGACACCATATGGTTGCAATGACAAAATTGATGGTATAGGTATTCTATCTAGTCCTTCCTGTAGCTCGGTGAATGTAATGAATATTTTCAACTCTACTCCTCGACGTAGACGCAGTCATGGTCATCGTCATTATACATCACCTACTTTGCATGATGTCTCTATTAATGACTTGCTGCCATTTATACAAAAACCGTTAAGCATTCATCACATTCGCACGAAACTGTATTCATTACCCCTTTCAAAACTTCATTCTCTGTTTAATTTATGTTTGGAAACCACTGTTACAAACCCTCATTCAAACCAATACAAACTTACAACTATCATTTCGGATATTGCAAGTCACAGACTTTTCAAACCAGTTCGCATTAGAAAAGATGAAAAAGAGAAAAGATCTTTTCTTGAACTTTCCTTTGCCAACAAAGGTCTCGATGGCGTCAACTTAGGCAATATCCTTCATCATAAATTAGTTCAGTCGAAAATACCACCTTATTTTAAAGATCAGTCTGTACCAATAATTTCTTATACCTATACCAAACCAATTGCAACTAAAATTTTCAATTACAAACACGTTTTGCAGGATCTCAACATTGACGACTTCAAGTCTAAACCTCCTGATTGCACCTGTGCTAGTTCCCAATTCACATATAATCCGGCTGACCACGTTATTGCCGGAGACCTCAACATTGTTAATAACACTTCCCTGCGAAATTTGTTATCCAAAGATCCGAAAATCGTGAGCCTAAATCCATCAAATGGAAATACAACTTCAAAATACTGATGGATTCAGTCGAGGATTGTGCCAGGCAATGGGCTAAACGCGAGAAAGAAGACGTAGATACTCTTTCCGAATGGATTAAGGCTGTGAGGTCGTTGATACAAATCCGAATTAAGAAACTAAATGGGCATATCAATACCCACGCTACGTCAATTTTTAAAGACCCTAATGTTGCAAAACACTTGTCCTATCTCCATGACAAATATGTTGTTGTCCCCGCAGATAAAGCCCAACACAACATCGTTTTTGTGTGTAAATATCATTACATAGACTGCTTGATAAATAAATTAGGTATTGACAATTCACTTGGAAACTCTACATATACCCTCACGACACTTACCAAATAGGAAATCCTGGATAATCATAGGTCTGTTCTATGTTCCTTTGGAATTTCAACCAAAGATGAAGAACTGGATCTTCCATCACTGTATTGGATACCTAAACTACATAAGTGTCCTTACAAACAACGGTATATTGCTGGGTCTTCCAAGTGCTCCACGAAACCTCTTTCTAAATTATTAACATCTATTTTATCAGCAATCAAAGCCGGGCTCCAAAGTTATTGTGAAACTGCCTATTCTAGAGGTGGCGTGAATCAGATGTGGCTACTAAAAAATTCCAAAGATCTTTTAGAGTACATACAATCTAAGACTCTCTCATCTTGCAATAGTATTAAAACATTTGACTTTTCTACACTTTACACAAGTATTCCCCATTCCAAACTAAAAGACAAATTGAAAGAGTTGGTATTGCTTTGTTTCATCAAAAAGAATGGCGAACGTAGATACAAGTATCTTGTCTTAGGGAGGGATAAATCCTACTTTGTAAAGAATCACTCTGATTCAAACAAAAAATTCTCTGAAACTGACATTATCAAGATGCTTGATTTGTTGATTGACAACATATTTGTTACGTTTGGAGGACGTGTTTTTCAACAGACTGTCGGAATTCCAATGGGAACCAATTGTGCCCCTCTTCTTGCCGACTTGTTTCTTTATTATTATGAGGCTGACTTCATACAGGAACTTCTTGGGAAGAAAGATAAGAAGTTCGCAATATCCTTTAACTCTACGTTCCGCTTTATAGATGATGTTCTCTCACTAAATAATACAAAATTTGGTGACTATGTTGAACGAATCTATCACATCGAACTAGAGATAAAGGATACTACAGATACAGTTAAGTCTGCCTCATATCTTGACTTACATCTAGAAATTGACAATGAGGGTCGGTTGAAAACAAAACAAAAAAGCTTCCCAATTGTGAACTTTCCATTTCTATGTAGCAACATTCCAGCAGCGCCTGCATACGGAGTATATATCTCCCAATTGATACGATATTCCCGGGCTTGTGTTTCCTATCATGATTTCCTTGATAGAGGATTGCTGCTCACAAGGAAGCTATTAAACCAAGAGGATCTGCTTACCCTTCCGGAGCACCTGAGATCACCCCCAGTTTTTGGTGGGGTTCGTGTTGCTTAATCTTTGGTTTTCTATGTTGTGTCATCAGTACTATTATTTGTCTGTTTGTCTTTTTATTTTTGGCCATGGCGTTGTCAGTTTGTTTTCGATCTATGAGTTTGACTGTCCCTCTGGTGTCTTTCGTCCCTCTTTTTTAAAGAAGATACTACCAACAATTATTAATGAAGATCAAACAGGGTATATTAAAAACAGATTTATTGGTTTTAATTTGAGACAGATTCAAGACATTATTGATTATGCGGACGCAATAGTTTTTGTAGATTTTACCAAAGCTTTGATTCATTGGAATGGGATTTTATGTTAATCACTTTGAAACATTTTGGATTTAACGAATCATTTATAAACTGGGTAAAAACATTATATGATAGGTTACAAACTTGTGTCTAGATAAATTACTAGCTGAAGCAGAGGAATGTATACAATTTAATGAACTAGATTTTAAAATTTCTGAAAAAGAGGTTCTTGATGCACTGAAATCTTTGAAAAATAAAAAAGCCTGCGGATTTGACCAAATTTCAAATGAGATGTTAAAATATGGTTTTCTACATTTCTCCCAACCCCTTTTGAAAATATTTAATAATGTCCTTACTTGTGGAATTTTTCCTAAGATTTCGTGTAAAAGTTTTTTAACTCCTATACATGAGTCAGGTGACACCAAAGAACCTAGTAATTACAGGAGAATTGCTATAAGTAGTAATATTGGTAAGTTGTTTACTAGAATATTAAATAACAGACTTGAAAAATATTTAGAAAAACATGGCATTATATCCCAAGAACAAGTTGGTTTCTCTAAAGGTAAAATGACAAGTGATCATCTTTTTGTCTTGAAAACTCTAATAGACAAACACACACAAAAAGGCTCAAAACCATTATATACATGTTTTGTTGACTTTAGAAGAGCTTTCGATACTGTTAATCATACAGGACTGTTTTATAAACTTAGTAAAATTGGAGTAGGAACCCATTTTTATAATATAATCAAAAGTATGTATTCTAATAACATACTATGTATAAAAACACGAAACATATTAACATAACAGCTGACTTAAGATCATGTATTGGAGTAAGACAAGGCGATAATCTGAGCCCCAGTCTCTTTAAAATATTTATTAATGATTTTAAATCTTTATTAGATGAAACCTGTGACCCAGTATTGCTATCAAATATTTCATTTAATTGTCTTTTTTATGCTGATGATCGTGAACTGCTTTCTGAATCTAAAAAAGGCTTACAGACTGCATTAAATAAGCTGGAAATCTATTGTGAAAATTGAAGTTTAGAAGTTAATTTAGAAAAAACGAAATCTATAGTTTTTAATACATCTGGCCGTATTAAAGATGCACAGCTTTCATATAAAGACACATACATCCAAAATACCCAACATTATACTTATCTTGGCGTAACTTTTAGTGCATCTGGCAGCTTTTCAGAAGCCAAAAATATGTTATATAAAAAAGGTTTAAAAGCTTTCTTTAAATATACTAAATATTTTACTAATTATAAACCTAATATCTCCACTCTAATGCACATTTTTGATCACACAGTGAAACACGTATTATGATATGGTTCAGAAATATGCTGGTTGTTTTAATTCAAAGAAGTTTAAGAATGACACAGAACTAAATTATTTCTATAGACTTTGTAAAGATCTAAAAATCGAGAAAGTACATCTAAAATTCTGCAGATTTACATTAGGAGTGAATAAGCATGCAACAAATTTGACCATATTTGGTGAATTAGGTCGTTATCCTCTAATGTTAGATATTTTAACAAACATGATCAAATATTGGAAAAGAATTCATATTACAAATAATATTTTATTAACAAATGCATACTCTCTCTCAAATACATTATCGAAGAATTCTTGGATTAGTTGAATCATGCTATCCTGAAATTGCTTGATTTACAAGAGTATCAAGTACTCTCATCTAAAACAAACATTAAGAATATGGTGAAAAAGAAATTATATTTGAAATATTGTAACTTATGGAAGAAAGAATTAGTCAATGATAAAAGACAAAATAAGACCTCTGGAAATAAACTTCGAACTTATCAATTATTCAAACCAAACTTTAATTTTGAGCTATACTTATTGAAATTACTATATCTTCAAAGATGTGTTTTAACAAGATTTAGAATTGGAGCTCACAAACTTGAAATAGAAAAAGGTCGTTACTTTAATATAAAATTAGAAAACAGAATATGCAAACTCTGTAATGAGGAAGTAGAAGATGAAATGCATTTTCTTTTAACATGTAAAGCTTTGGTTAATGTTAGAAATCCTTATCTTAGCAAAATATTTAGTAAAAATAAAAATATTTCAAAACTTGATAACAAATCTCTGTTTATTTGGTAAATGGGAAATGAAGATAAAAATATTTTGATAATAATTTGTCAATTATTAGAGGTTTTAAATAAAAACAGGAATACAATACTAAATTAGAATACTTTATATAGAGTTATAGATATATATGATCATATATGCATTTACAATAGTTACTATTTACATTTAATTAATAATTGGTATGCTGTGAGGTGTACTGTCCAATAAAGGGTCCAGAATAACAAACAATGGGTCATATTATATATTTTTATTATAACAAATTACTTATTTCAGTTACTTTGATATTATATATTAATCAATTAAATCAAAATAATCATGTTATGTACTTTTTTTAACCTATTTTTAATTTACTTTTATATTATGTTTGAAATAATATTGTAATTATTCTGCTCATTTTGGGCGCCGTGATTGGCAAATAAAATATTTGTTTGTTTGTTTGTTTGTGTTATTAATGATGGATGGATTTCAGAAATTTTTCATATCAGCTCTCCTTTTCGTTTTATCCGTGGAGATCATGGCTTTAAGATTTCGAAAAAACAAAGATATCAAAGGGTTCGTAGTTAAACTAGATAATAAAAATCATAGCATTAAAATTTCTCAATTAGCTGATGATACGACTTTATTTCTCAGTAATAAGAAAGAAATTAAAGCTGCAATGAACGAAATAGAAATTTTTGGATCATTTTCTGGGTTAATTTTGAATAAAAATAAAACAGAAGGTATATGGATAGGAAAACTGAAAATAGTAAAGATAAGGTAGCCGGGATTAATTGGACAAATAAACCAGTTAAAGCATTAGGAATATATTTTGGTCATAACAGAGAAGAATGTGAAAAACTAAACTGGGAGAATAAAATTGAGAAAATGGATAAATTATTTCATTTATGGGGGAAACGTAATTTAACTTTAATCGGAAAAATACTTATTATAAAAACATTAGTTTTACCACTTTTTACATTTTTGGCAAATGCCTGTACAGTTCCAGAGAAATTTAAAAAAGATATAGAAAGTAAATGCTATAAATACATCTGGGATGGTAAACCAGACAAGGTTAAAAGTAATACCATGATTAAGTCGTACGAAGAAGGTGGGTTACAAATGATTGACAAACAAAGTTATTTTATGTCTCTCAAAGCATATTGGGTAAGTAAACTCATTAGTAACGGTATTTCAAACTGGAAGATGATTCCTTTAAAATATCTCAGTGTGGTTGGTATATATTGGTATTTTTTTAGTTAGATGAATTTTGAAGAGAAGCAAATTCTAGATTATATCAAGCACATCCCTGAATTTTATAGAGAAGTATTTAAATGTTGAGTAATATCAGGTGGTGGACAGACGAAAAAACCTACCCATTATTTTTGAAAATTGGATAAAGAGTATCTTGATATTTGTCAATAATGTTATAGATGACACTGGTGATATATGTCAACATTTTATTTTGCAAAAATTAGTCTGTAAGAATAATTGGATAGCAGAAATAACTGTATTTTGAAAAAAGCCACCCCAAAAGACTGGCTTCAGATGTTAAAGTCTGAAAGTTCTATTAAGAGTATTGTAAATATTCCTAGACATTAAATTGATCTGGAAAGGTAATTACATTGAGGCTTCAAGTTTTTCAACAAACATATTATACAAGTCAACTTGTAAAGATAAAACTGAACCCTCAATTGGTGTTAGCAAATGGATGCGTATTTTACAAATTAATGAGAACCTTAGTATTAATTAATTATATTTTTTCAAGTTTCAATATCTAGAAGAGAATATTAAGTTAAAAATATATAGATGGAAACTTTTACAATTCATATTACCAACAAAACACTTATTATTCAAATGGAAACAGAAGAACGACGGTCTATGTAATGTATGTAACGAATAAGAAGATAATAACCACTTTTTTATTTCTTGTCGATTTTTATGAAATTTTTGGAAAAGTATTCATGAGTTAATGAGAAAATCAAATTTAAATTTTAGCGTATCGTTAAACCAATTAGTCTTTGGGTATAAGATTTTTGACAAAAATTATTTTGGTCTGAATTATTTCCTTACAATTTTAGGTTTTTCTATATACAAATCATATTATGTATCTAATCAGAAATTGATAAATGTAAATGTTTATCAAATTTTTGTTCGAGAATACATAAAAAGATATAACGAAAACAGAACAATGAAATTAAATCCATTACTGAAGTCACTAAAAAGATGTATACACAATTGAATAGATAAAAACATAATGCATAAAACTTTTGTACAATTGTATTTCAAGAAATTTGTATATACATAAATATCAACAGCTGATTACTAACCTGGGTAATCGGTGGAATATTACATGATACAGCAAGAAGAGCTTGGACTCTTGAAGTAACAATGTAACAAGCATATTTGGTGAATAAAAATATAACGTAATTAAAAAAAAAAATTTAAAAAAATTAAAAAATAAATATATCAAGTGAACGCATAAGCAAGGTCATTTCTTGTCCGTCAAAAGGGAATTGCAGGTCTGTTAAAGGATGGAACACTACACACACCATAACGGAATTGCGTGTACTAAATTGATATCAATCGGTCTACCAACAAAACTTTGTTTCAGAACCATAATTTGAGAAAACATTATCAATTTTATGCGTGAATCTAGATAATCGCATTTTTTTCTTCTTCAAATGTTTGGTCTAGCGTGAAACACAAAAATAGATGAAGCGGGACACATGATTATCTGAAAATTTAATTTGTGATTAGACTCCCAGTCTTGGGCTCCTGCAAGAATAATTTATCAGAAAAACTGAAACTTTTACTTTGCATGCTGTATTTGGTATTTTTTTCAAGATAAATCATTATGTAGGTAGAGTTAATTTACTAAAACTAATCAAAATAATTAAAATTTCAAAAGCAACAATTGCAAGAGTAATCTTTATCTAAGTACTAAAAAGTGCAAGTATCGATCAGAAGCTGAGAAAAGGATCATATAGGTCTTTACATATACATAAAAAAAAATAATCCGTTTATGTATGTTTACAAAAAAAAATCTGTTAAGTGTTCGTATCGAAACCGAAGGAATGTATTGTACCAAATGAACAATAAACTATTTTTATATTACCGACTTTTGACTCCGGATTATATAATTTGTCGACTGGTTACCTTGGACATCATGGTACTCGGTCAAGTAAGAGCAACCAAAATAAGTAAAATCAAACATATAATCGGTGTAATTTGAGGGGAAAGTTTACTGTTTTCCGATGATTTTGTAGTGAAAAAAAATGTTAAGCAGGTAATTTTCCCCCAAAATTGTACCGATTGAACGCTTGGCTTTACTTCTTTAGCTTGCTCTTACCTGACTTGGTACCATGATGTCCAAGGTAACCAGTCGACAAATTATATAATCCGGAGTCAAAAGTCGGTCATATGAAAATAGTCTATTGAACAACCCATGTCTTGATTTGATGTGTTCACCGCATTCCGATGATGTATTTATACAGAAAAATAAACCATCAAATATTAGCCCCATAACAAAGTTGTCGGTTTTAAAGGATATACCACTTGATCTATTTTATATTAAACAAACATATGCATCTATATTTATCTTCCTTGTTGAAGTAAATGTACAACAGGGAAAGTTTATTTTTAAGAAAAATATACCCTTTATGGAGTTCGTCAAGTATGATTGGACAACTTGCAAAGTCTTACAAAGTAATATACACTTCCCAATAAAAATATTTAAAAAAACAGAGGATGTTTGTTTCCTGTCTACAAATCCAAGACACGCGATCTGAATACCATTTTATGTCCATAAATTAATGTATACTGCAACTGTGTTATTTGCGCATTCCAACGGTATTGACTGTATATTCATTTGTGGTATATTATATCACAGGTAGTTGCATCTGAAAAAAATATATATAAACTTTAGTATTAAAGTATAAAGGCAAACAAATTCCGAGACAACTGCCTGTGTATTATATACATATAATTGGATCCACCAGCTCCATACTTTAGAACCTGATGCTCTCAATGAAAAAGACGAGAAAAGAGACAGGAAAGATACGGAATAATTTATTATGTAGCATCGTCCTTAATATCTCTATAATATTGGCCATTGCACGTTGCAAACTTCAACAACAGATTTCGTAATTAAATAAATAATATTAAAATTCATCCAAATTTTGAATTTATTTATTAGGCAGCAAAGTTCAATGTACAATGAGCTGCAAAAGTTTTTTTTATCTGCATCCAATTTCACCTGGATAGATGCACGCTCGATGAAGCTTGTTTGTCTAGCGAAATAGTGCGTTTATTTTTTTATCGCATTGTAAATATAATATTTTCATACTAAATTGTGTGTTAAAATTATATTGTTAGGCAATTTATAATTTCATTTGTGTAATTGTATTAATCTTTGTATTGATTAATCCACACTCAAATAGCTTTGTGTGTTATGTGTTGCTATTTATAGGCACTTATAGATATATATAGATTCTACCACTGCATCGAGTGTGATACGATATTTATCCACTCGAGACAGTTAAATTTTCAAATTTAAAACGCGAGGCTCGCCGAGCGTTTTAAATATTTAAAATCTAACTGTCGAGAGTGGATAAATATCGTATTACACGAGATTTGGTGGTGGAATCTGTTTCTCTAATGATTTTCAAACAATACGCAGGCAAGTTTATTCCTTCTTTTCGAATGATCTGCAAAAAGATGTGTTCTTTCTATGTGACGTCATCAGGCATGGTCGCCTTTTTTCATGCCGTCACAATAGGAAATTCAGGGGAAAGCAAGAAAATTCGACGTCATAATCGGATTTTAACCAATGAAGAACTAAGATCAAACGAACCACACGTCGATTAAATTTTTTTTATACAATGGGTGCAGAAAGGGATAAATTGACGAAGAATTAGAGAAACATATATAACGTCACAGTACCAAAATTGCACCGAGTACCCAAATTGCACCTATTCAACAAAAATCTTACAAGTTTCCTTTGAGACTAAATAATTTATATTTTCATGATTTGACATTATACACGTCTTTCAACAAAGGTAAATATATTTAAATATACACAAAACTTTCACAGTATATATCAACAGAGGAAGCATTTACTGGAAAAAGTAAATCTTCGAAAACGTCGCCATGCGACGTTCACAAAGAGTCATCTTTTAAAAATGAGCAAATTAAATATGTTACAAGCACCCAATTCTTAAAAAATGAATAGTAAGCATGGACTAGTGTCAAATTGTTCTAAATATTTGAAGAAACAAAACAAAACATCTGTTATTCGATTTTCAAGGATGTGAATTTAAGCATGGATAAAATTTGGGTACCCCTCAGTATAGAATCATGAACCATTTGGAGGTGGGTTCAAACCCATTTTTCTATGATTCAATATGGATTCAAATTTAAATTGGTGGAACCATATAGTAAATAATGACACATCTACAAAATAAGCAAACAATGGAAATTTTTGTCTGGATCATAAATAAACGTAGGTGAAAAAACTGTCAAAATAGGTGCAATTTGGGTACCGTCACGTTATATATGTTCACTGAACGTATATCACCATGGTTGTGACGTTGACATTTTGCGTTTCTGTAAATTTTTATGACATTAATAAAGAATATAGGTTCGTGACATTTTTACGTCATCTGCTTCAAATTGAAACAAATAATTGTTTTTTTTTAACCAAATTCAATACAATTCGTCCCAAAATAATTCGTTTGGAACAGTTGTAAGAGTTGCAGTATAAAGAGAATAACCATACAGGGTCTCGAAATGTTAATTTTAATTGTACTCGGCTCGGAACTGGATAGAAATGCTCAGCAAAGCCTAGCATTCAACCTGGTTTAAAGCCTTGTACAAATAAATTTTATGTATACTTATTCTATATGTAATAATCGAAATTGCAAGTTTCAGATATAATTTCATTATACAGGTAATTGTGTTGTACCGATTAGCAACAGAATATGAAAATCATTAAATTAGTTGTTCATTACTCATGGTTCCTATTGTATTTGTATCACTATTCCGAAGTATATAATAGATGTAGTATCTTGTAAATAATATAAAAAAGTAAGAAGATGTGGTTAGATTGCTAATGAATCAACTCTCCACCAGACGCCAAATGACGTAAAAGTTAACCATAGGTCACCATACAGCTTTCAACAATAGGCAAAACCCATACCGTGTAGCAAGCTATAAAAGACCTCGAAATGACAAATGTAAAACAATTCAAACAAGAAAACTAACGGTCTGATTTATTTTAAACACAATGAAAGAAAAAAACAAATATGATATACAGCAACAAACGACATCGCCTGGATTACATGCTCCTGTCTTGGGACAGACACACGCACACACGCACACACACACCCACCCACCCACACACACACACACACACACACACACAGATATATACAAACATATTATGTGGCGGGGTTAAACATGTTTGCGGGCGCCCAATCCTCTCCCTAACCTGGGACAGCCGTGTAACAGTACAAACATAAGAACAAACTATAAAAATCAGTTGAAAAGGACTTAACTCATCTGAAAGATACAAAGCACAAAACAACTAACAAAAAACAATAAAGCCTTAGACACAAAGTACAGACCGAGAGTACTCGAAGTTACTGAAAGATATTTCAAAGCCAAAAAACAGCTAATAAAAAAATCATGTATCTAGGACTTAAATATCAATCAGTATACACCCAATATCCAATGGATTTAGTTTATTAAAGACGTCATTAACAGTCAGAGAAAAACATGACCGTGTGCAATGCCAAAATATAGGTATCGACAAAATGTTTAGTTGGGTTTTAATTTCATTATAGCAAAATTAATGTTTATGCCGATAAAACTGATATTCAAAGATCTAATTTCAGTGTTACATTGGTAACACTTTAGAATAACTTTATTTTAAAGATCGATAAGTTTACTTGGATTTTAGTAAAGGTTTTAAGTAATTTGTGGTAACGAAATCCTTGACTTCACAATTTACCAGTAAGACACAGATTACGTTCATTGAAATCCAAAAACGGCGCAACAGATACGCGCATAGCGAAAGAGTTGGAATACTATGATATAAACACCGTAAGTTGGGACCAAAGGAACATCAAGGGAACGAAAAATCGTCATTTTTCTGTAAATTCTTGTGTAAATTTTACTGTGTAAAACTAAAATATCTAAATATAGGAAAGGACAGTTATTGCTCTTTATATTTGATTTATTTAAAGAATGTTTCCTGGGTAAATTTCGGCACTACATTAAGAGAATTCTTAATTATTTAATAAACAAATATCACCAAACTAACGGTAAGTGTTGTTGAATTTAATTAAATGGAATGAAGACTGGTCTTTACTGAGTTTGGCCATAAACTGTGATTCAGAACAATACGGGAACAAGTCTGATATTAAAGACAAGCAATTGGTGCCAATAGGAATATCTATAACCTGTCTAGAAATTTATTGCCTAAAGGTACATAGATGTTGTCAAGGAGAAAATTTACAGCTTTGATCACCTTATCACACCTCATATAAGTATATCTAGCATATGTACCTTTCTCATTAGATAAAAAGGCTTTATATGAGTTACAGCAAATTAATTTGCAATCAGATTTTTGAAACAACCATTCAATTAAATAGAAAATCTTTTATTTGATAAGATTGTGTGCAAGTGTAGTATAAAACACTAGTAGTGGAAAAGTCAAAACAGTCAACCGAATCAAAAGGACCATCAAAATCACGTAATTTATCTAAAACATCCAAAGAAACTTTTACACTCCAAAAATAGTTAGTTCCACCGTTGTGTAGTTAAAGTAACCAATACATAGTGGGGACCTTCAAATGTTCAGAGGAGGCCTTACGCTAAGCTGTGGTAATGACATGATTATTTACTATTTGACTCTCTGTGGAGCGTACGGCCTTGAATGTTGTTTCATTCTTAAGAACTTTCGTGCAGTATTTACGCCATACCAAAGCTACATTGTTGGCTGCTTTGTCGGTCGGTACGAACACAAAACGCTTAGCAAGTCCTTGAATTTTGTTTTAAATACTAGAAATGGGCGTATTACTTACCCTTTTATTAATTTCTAAATTATTTTCGAAATATGATTTTGGAATATCCACAATATTCAGACATTTATTTAAATAGGCGTCACGTGACTTCTTTGTCAGATTGCTCCCGTTTTACCAAGTTTTACAATAGGATAAAAGATCATCTTTGTTGCCTGATGATACTTTTAACAATTTCGATATTACCTTCTATACATTTCTAGGTATATGATTGGTTAACAGCAACCGCCGTGGAGACCGTGTATATTCCATATTGGGTTAGTAGGCGGGGTTTATTTCAATACACTGTTAGTAGTGGTGTTACGTCCCTTTATAAAAACAACACGGTGTTGAGGAAAAATCTTATCTTTAAGGTTTCAACAGACGAAGAAATTGATGATGAACGATTGAAATAAATTCATAAAACACATTTAAAGCTAACAAGTTGTTACTGTTGGCATTTGATTTTGTATAGACCAAAGGAAGTCGGTTCTTAATACTAACGGTATTGAAGACTTGATCACTTTGATAGGGCACTAGTCTAAATACCACATGTTAAGATAGTCGGTAAGATAAATTCGTTACATAGTGTGCTAGTGACCTAATACGATATGTATGGGGTCAGTAAATTCCATATGAGGATTCGAGCTTCGCTCTCACCCCATATGGAATTTACTGACCCCATATATATCGTATTAGGTCACTACCACACTGTGTAACTAATAATGTTCGACGATTGACGATATTCAGATTTTTTCCCAGAAAGTTGAACGATGTTGAGGTCCCCTCTAGTAATATAGCCATGGGTATCATAACTAAACTTTAAGACTACTCTGTAGACTACACTGTAGCAGTAGGGATATCACCTGCAGGAATTATAAAAAATAATATTTCGCATCCATATTTTTACGATTATATTGTCTATGAAGCAAGTTTGCTAGGAATTGTACTTCAAACCTTCCCTTTTTGGCTTAATATACTTAATGATAAAGTTTTAATTGTACACCAACCTACACACACACACTTATATCCACTCCCCCAAATAAATATAAATATATATGTATAAATATTGATTGTTGACATTTAATTTACCAAAAAAGTCAACATTTAAGTAAAAAGGGGACAGTACTTTATCAGTGACGTCTGCAGCTGAATGAAAAAGTTAGCTTGATTGCGTAAATCTAGTGCTACTAAGGAGTTAGCTTTATAGTTTAACTCTGGTAAATCGGCAATTCAGTTACTAGAAAATAGAAAATCGATGTTAGTGAAGCTTACGTCAGTTGCATGACAATGCTTACTTTCTGCATCAATATACTTAACGAACAATTTTTACTGGATGTCATTCAAAAACATACTCTACATTTTGTAATAGTATAAATAGAAGAACGCTCTCCTCGTGACTTCGCTCTATGACAAAATCGGGAAAGGGACAAATTAAGAAATAAAATGTCTTGATGTTTGGATTGCTTTCCGAAATCTAAACTGAGAGTATAAACTTGTATTAATTGTTGTGAATACAATATATAGCTGGAGTAAAACGACTTAGCACATAATGGTTATATAATGGCCCACTGTTAGGAGGTACTGAAATAAGAATAGAAAGTCAAATAATTAAAGTAAATATTTTGATTGATGTAATGCCAGATACATTATGCTAATCATTGGTATGTGCGGTTGAATAACTATATAGTGGCTTTCTATACACCTGGCATCCTCAAATAACCCATTGACCAAACGATTGGTTATAAAACTTATCAAAGATATCAGGCTAATAATTAGGAACGCCACAAGTGCCTTTCACATAAAAAGACTCATTAGGGGCACTCGAAACAAAACAAATGCAAGGTTAAATTAAATACAAATTTGAAAAGCACTAAAACAACTGTTCTGACAAGCTTTTATAAATCAAGACGTCATTATCGAAAAAGGTATAAAAAAATTGAGTTTGTCTTTCAATACGATATTGTTTTATCTTATTCATATGCTAGTATATTTTTTATCAGTATTTTGCACAAATCTTTTGAATTGCATATTTTCCCTGTTTGTATATTATTATAAGGTTTCAGACGATGACATTATTTTTTCACTTAATAAAGTCATTGTTATCTTTTTGAATGTCATAAAGTTGGTATATAAGCGTATCTAATTGTTTAAATCATGGAGGGAAAAATAAATGTTTTCATAAATATCCTATATAAACAGACCAATGTCTATGTCAATGTATAAATCAATTATAAAATTGTGTCCAATTTTCTTAAAACCTGGTAATGACAAAGTCTTGAGAGTTTGCACATTTGTTCATGTCTATTCATTTATGTTTTCAAACTATTCATAATCACATCTTAGAAATCAAAAGGAGGTAAACTGTTTGAATACTAGTATATAATTAATGGATATGTACAGCACTAAACATTTATTTAAGGAACTGTCATCGGTGCAGAATAATATATACTGACGAACTTTAAAAACGCAACACACATTTTGGTGTTGGTGATATTCAGCTGTAATTTATCTTCATGTTTGATTGAAATACAATAAAAAAAACTCTACCGTTTGTCCACCAAAAACATATTTCATACTGAACGTAACCAAAAGTTAGCATGCAATAATGTAACTAATTACACCTTATGTAAGAATCCTGGGTTTTGATTGGTTGATAGCCAGTGTATTTTTCACCAGTTTACTTTTATCAAATGAATATCGTTCATTTTTAAACAACGCCGGGGTATATTATAAGTTATATGGTTCGCTACTGACCCCCTACGGATCCATAGAGGGTTAGTAAAATCCATAGGGGGTGAGGCCGGAGGCCGAATCTCCTATGGATTTTATTCACCCTCTATGGTCCGTAGGGGGTCAGTAGTTAACCGTATAACGAATTTATCGCACGCGATACTTTTTCTGCAGCGTTTTGTAGAAAAATAAACAATGAAATACAAAAACATCAATAGATGACGTCACCATTAACAGTAGACGTGACGTCATGAACCCACTATGGAATTTACTAACCCCCTACGGATCCATAGGGGGTCACCACGTCACGGCGTTAAACCAATCACAACGTGTTAATTTACCCGCGGTGCGATAAGTAAAAAGGATATGCCTTTTTTTCCCTCTCTGCCGTGGTATTTGCCAAAAAATACTCTATCCGACTGGACGCTTGTAATGTCACGATCATCAATGCGTTTTGTACGTTAACATTCGGTGTAATTAAACAGATATAGCATGTTCTTGAGGGGTATTTGCGAAAAATACCAGTCTTGAGAATGAATTTCCCTCGCCTTACGGCTCGCGAAATTTAACATTCTCTCGACTGGTATTTTTCGCAAATACCCCTCCTTAACATGATATATCTGTTCAATATTGCATTAGGTGAAAATATAGCTTATAATAAGTGGTGTCATCACTTACACAAAATGATGTTTTAAACAGATTTTTCAAGTGTTGCTATACAATGAAAGGGTTAGTGCATGAATATTGGTGAATATCACTCCTCGTACAATACAGATTGGAATAACAAGCTCGTGCAATATAAAATTCTACTCTGACAGTATTCACCAATATTCAAGCAATTACCTATATTATATATTACAAATTGATTGTTTTGATTTTAGGTGTACTGATGATATAAAAAATTCAGAGTTATTTAACATCTCTGATCTAGGCAATAGGAGCTACAGTCATCGAAAATATACAACACATGCAGTTCAAACCGTGTATGTGGGTGGTTTGTTATACTCTTATAAAATTTTTTTAAGAATAAATGGAACAGTTTTCCATACACTTCTGTTATATTGATACACATTTCTTCTAACATCAAATTGATGCAATAGTTATTAACATTGCTAACCTCAGGCTATTAAAACACGTTATATTTTTTCCAAAAATGCTGGAAAAAGTAGTAGAATTTGCTTAAAAGGGTTAATATATCGATGCTGTCAATATTAGTAATATTTTCCCTGAAAGAAGCAAAATTCAAATCTCCATACTGCTCTTCTTATATCCACATATGCATACAAATATAGTCCCGCTGGTAATATTATAACTGGAGACATTGGCATCTATAACAATGAATATCTAAGAGATGTTAGCCAAAGGTCCAAAACATCGAATTTCCCAGCCTATCAACTGTAAACAGTTGAAAACTCAGGTTACTGATAGATACAAATAAAGACTATGCCAGAAAACGGATAAAACGCAATATGAACCGAATTAATGCGACAATAGTAACAGATGTTCAAATCTCGTCAATCAATTAAGAAGTTAACAAACAAAAATTGAGGGAATCGCATGAACTCAAAAAGGAAGGAGACCTGGTTTAAGGCAGGGTAAGCGTCTTCTGCAATGCATGTTTCAACCATCTTGCGAATCCCAACTCAGTCAAAATGTCACAATCGAAAATAGCACACAATCATTAGAATTACAGATCAGACGAATATACTGGTATATAAAAAGCAAAGAAAGCAAAATCATGACGCTGGTCAAGTGAAATACGTACACAACGTATCAATCAGCCAATTTGTGCATGGTGATTGTAAAATTATACAATGTCTATTTCACTCGTTCTTCCTCATAACTATGGAAGTGGTTTTTGTATAAGAGGAATATCCTGTTAATGAAGTCCGTATAGTGTGAATATGCACGAGCGTAGCGTATTAATTGAATTATTTAAACGCTGTACGAATATGCAGATGGTATGTTACTGCTGAGAAATTGAACGTTGAAATTTTCACAATTGTAATTGTTTCTAGTTTGAAGTCGTCCATCTGTGAATATCGAGGAAAAATCTATTTATGAAGCAAACCTTCTTGGTACAGCAGTTCCCTTAATCTCAAAATTACCGGGATATATGAGATATAAAGTGGGTTATTCAGTGACATCATCGATATATCTGTAAGTGAAATCAATGAACCTTGCAAGATACATTTTGTCTATACGAGGGTTCTGTATGAATTCTGATCTATCAAACAAACTCATCAACTATAAGATAAGGAGATGTAATATGATTGTCAATGAGGTAACTATCCACCAGAAACCAAATGACATCGTTGATGTTATAGCAACTATAGAGTACAGGATTTCGATGATATCATCTGTAGTGTATCACAAACTAGGATTTTACATGACCTTTAACAAAGGATTTGTTTCTACTATTACAAATTTGTAGAAAAAGCTTTATTTAATGAGACGATTTATCAATAAAATTTACATTATCTTGAAAGGCTTGAATTGTTTTACTATTTCAGGGGCCAGATAATGGTTCTTATCATACCTCCTTTTAATAAAAAACAACTAAATAATTTTAACTCTTAAACAAATTTTATAGAATTAAAAATTCAAAGATAAGAACACTTTTCAAATTGCTTTACTGTGCCATTTTTCAAAAGGTTTTTCTCTAGGGTTTTATTCCGACGGTGTTTCGTGAACCGGAAATTCTACATTACAATGAATGAAAGTATAAAGTAAAACAACAAAAATATCGAACTCCAAGGAAAATTCAAGGTAGATGGGGTGTCTAAATTATAATCCATAGAATTTTTTAATAATTTGCCAAAATGTAGTTTATATCATGTTTTTTAAAAAAATAATAATAAAAAGAATGGGTCACGGGGCTTATTTTCACGCTACAGGTTGTGCAATATTGACAGATTTTGTATAGATTATGCATGGAAAACCCAATTTTCTGCCATAAAACGAAAACTACACCATAGAATTTTAAGATAAAATATGAGAAGATAGCTCTAATAGTATGCTTTCAGATAAGAAAAAGAAAAAATGGGGTCACGGGACCCGTTTTCTTGCTACATAATAAAATAGGTAAATTCCTAACACATTCTATTGTAAAAATAACTTTATCTGAATTATCTGCCCTTACATTTGAGTTGCCTCCCCTTATGTGGCAAAGTTGGAAAAAATAGAATCAAACAAAAGTATTCTGTTTTTTTTGTAAAATACAACCATAAATATGATAAAATATGTCATTTTCTATATTGATGTAAAAAATTCTTACACAAGAATTACCTACTACTCTCAAAATTTGCACCTTTTATTAAAGATCTAGACCGATTGTTTTCTGGTATTTCAAAATCCAAGATGGAGGAAGACACCCTATCTACCTTAACAATTGGCAAAATCAAAAGCTCAAACACATCAAACGAATGGAAAACAACTGTCATATTCCTGACTTGGTACAGGCATTTTCTTATGTAGAAAATGGTGGTTTAAACCTGGTTTTAAAGCTAGCTAAACCTCTCACTTGTATGCGTATGCTCACATTTTTGGTATTTAGAATCAAATAATATAATTTGCCTTGGTTTTATAACTTGGTTTTTGCAAAAGGAATGAGTCGCGAAAAATTTTGATTTGAAATAGCGAGATTGAAATTCTTTCTCGAAAATGCATATCACTGAAAACATTTTTTTCATAAACAACTGATTCCTACGATATAAATTCAGAAATGGCTGATCGCATGAACTTGTGGTGCATAAACATGATGTGAGCATATCCTTTTAATGCACTTATCACTCAGCAATAAGACAATTTCTTAAAAGGAATTATTATTCTACTTAAAGGTTAACTAGTGAACAGCACATTAAGTATAGAAGTCATTACAAAGACAAACTAGGTAATACAATAGCGTTTGTATATGTTACCGGAGGGCCTAATCTGCGTTCCAAAGTATTTACTGCACCAGGCGGGGTTCGACCTGGAACCCCTTGCACAGTACGCCATCGCTCTACAAACTGACCTAAGGGAGTACTCAAATAGCACAGCTGATGGAGGGCAGTTATAAATTTAGCAGGTAAGTCGAGGCCTCGCTACACTACCCCAACCTCAAGAATCTTTATACCATAATGATGATATCTTCATCACTTCCCCTGGCTAGGCATTATTGTTTTCAAACTGTAGATTTTTTGGCACCAATTTTGTAATCGAAGAGCAGGATTTTCCTTCCAAAATTTATTGATGCACCAGTTGGGATTCTATACCGGAACAACTGTCTAAGTAAGCCGCCGCTCCACAAGCGAAGCTAATGGAATGCGGTTATAAATCTACCAGGTAAGGGAAAGCACCGCTACATACATAAAGTTTACACAAGAAAAGTGTCTTATTACTTTGAATGTAAGGAAATTGCATGACTCTGCACACAAAGTATGTTTTTAAATGTAATAAAAAAGCAACACTTTCAAAATATTTTAATGATATGCTTTTATTGCAGATTAGATTAAGTAATTTAAGTCAACTAGACAAAATATGTGGTGTTGTTTTTATTTGTAAATATTGCCTCTAAAGCTTGTAACAAAATATTCTTATAAGTTCTTATATATCTCTGACAATGGTTTATGAAAAGTACTCAAGTGATTGTAATTTAAAAAAAATGCTGCTTTAAGGCTTTCGACAAAAATGCGCAATGGGGAAACAATACCGGTTTTGTTTCAATATAATTTTTCCTTCGCACCGGACCAATTTGAGATTACTTAGAATGGTAAATGACTGCTATATGTATGTACAGGTAGATACCTCCGGTAATCGGAGCACCCTTCAAAGCTGCAAGGGTACATTAATATCCGTGTACACTGCCTATGAGGATTAATGGAGATATAATAGTTTACTTGGAGGAGAAAAGATCAATCTCAGGCGAGTAGAATAGATCTAATATTGATTGGTAGCAATTTAAGACCTCAGATAGATACATGCAAAATCAAACCGGCAACAATTCAGTATACTGATCATCTGAGTGTTTGTTTAATATTTAAAAAGGGGGCGTCGGAAAATGGGTGTGGATTTTGGAAACTAAATAACTCTGTCTTAGAAAATAAAGAATATCAAAGTTTAATAAATGATTTGATAACTAACTTTTTAAATCAATACCAAAATAGAGAAACAGACTGTCGGATTTTTTGGGATATGTTAAAACTTGAAATTAAAGAAGCTACTTTAAAATATTGTAAATCAAAAGTTAAAACCAAAAGAGAAGTCACACGCACCTTAGAAAAAGAATTACAAGAAAAGTTGTTTAAAAGAGACCAGTTAAATATGTGTAACTCTAGTTTGAATGATCGTATTAAAAATTTGGAATCTGAACTGAATAAGATTTATGATGAGAAAGCCATTGGTTCACAAATCAGAGCCAGAGAAAAATATGTTGAATTTGGAGAAAAAAATAATGCGTATATTTTGGGACTTGAAAAGCAAAGACAAATTAAGAAATCAATAAATAAATTATTGGATGATGAAAAAAACAATGTTTTAAAAGATCAAAGCAAGATATTACTTGAAATTAAAACCTATTATGAAAAATTATTTTCATCACAAAATCCGAATGACACATTATCTAAAGAACATATTAAAAATACAAAATTAGAAAAAGAATTAAATGATGAAGAAAAGCTGATGTGTGATGGTTCAGTTACGCTTGAAGAATGTTCTGAGGCAATACAAAATATGAAATTGAATAAGTCTCCTGGGCTTGACGGTCTAACAGTAGAATTTTATAAAATGTTTTGGGAGAGGCTTAAATAAATACTTGTTAAAGTATATAATAAGGGTCATGAAGATAATTTATTGACCTACTCGCAACGGTCTAGTGTTTTGTAGTTAATATTCAAAAATGGGGACCCATTGGAATTAGAAAATTATAGACCAATTTCATTATTAAACGTAGGTCTTAAAATTCTGTCCCATGTACTAGCTCAACGACTGAAAAAAGTTCTACCAAAACTTATAAACACAGATCAATCTGGATACATAAAAAATAGATTCATTGGATTCAATTTAAGGCAAATACAAGATATTATAGATTATGCAGATATATATATAATATAAAAGGGGCTATTGTTTTTGTCGATTTTTAAAAAGCCTTTGACACTCTTGAATGGAAATTTATGTTAGATACTTTATATCACTTTGGATTCAATGAATCATTCATAAATTGGGTTAAAACTTTGGATAATGATATTCAAACATGTATTATTATTAATGGGTGGATTTCAGAAATGTTTAAAAATTCAAGAGGAATTAGTTAAGGGTGTCCTTTATCTGCTCTACTTTTTGTCATATCCGTTGAAATATTGGCACTGAGACTTCGAAATAACAAAGACATAAAAGGATTTCAGATAAAATTTGATAGGAAAACACATTGTATTAAAATAAGCCAATTAGCTGATGATACAACTTTAGTTTTTAATGATAAAAATAATATCGAACTAGCATTGAATGAAATTGAAATCTTTGGATCTTATTCGGGATTAATTATAAATAAAAATAAAACAGAAGGGATATGAATTGGAAAACTCAAAAGCAGTAAAGACAAGATAGCAAATATTAATTAGACAGATAAACCTGTGAAAGCTTTAGGAATTTATTTTGGACATGATCATGAAGAATGTGAGAAATATAATTATGAAAATAAGTTACAGAAAATGGACAAATTGTTTTTTTTCTTTGAAAAAAGCGAAATCTCACTATGTTAGGAAAAATTTTGATCATCAAATCTTTCATTATACCACTCTTCACCTTTTTAGCTAGCTCATGTGTATTTCCAGAAAAATATAAAAAAGAAATAGAAAGAAAATGTTTTAAATTTATCTGGAATGACAATCCAGATAAAGTTAAAAGAAATACGATGATTGGTAGTTATGAAAACGGGGGTATGAATATGATTGATATTGAAAGTCACTTTGAATCACTAAAAGCATCATGAATAGGTAGAATCTTAAATACAGATATTGCCTGATGGCAACTTATACCTTTAAAATATTTACAAGGATTGGGGGAAATTGCCTAGTAGTTTATATAAATATGGATTATAATAAAGTTGATCAATATTTACCAAATATTCCAAAATTTTATAAAAATGTATTACAAAGCTGGATGAAAATAGGAGGAGGTCAGACAGATAAACCAAAAACCTTTTACGAAATTAGAAAACAAATTATTTGGGGAAATAAATACATTCAATTTGATAACAAAAGTCTATGTTTCAAAAATTGGATAGACGGTAATTTGATTTATATAAATGATATTTTAGATGAAAATGGGGAAATTTCACAAGATGGAATTTTGCAAAAAATAGAAAATAAAACCAACTTGGTAGCTGAGTTAACATCCTTAAAAAACGCAATTCCAAAGGATTGGGTACAATATCTCAGATCAGAGAATTCCACGAGAAGTAGAGTCAATGTAAATCGTTTTGTTGTTGATTTTCGTTCTCTTAACAAACATATTGTAAATTTAGATGCTTATCCACTCCCTACAACAGACGAAGCGTTAGAAGACAATGTTTGTCAATAAGTGGTAATTATATTGACATTTCTTTTTTGTCAAATTAGTTATTATATAACGGATTAGTAAGGAAAAAAGTTTTAAAAACGATTGGTATAAATATATGGTTGAAAGTATTACCATTAAAAACAGAATTTCATTTGAAATCATTGTACAGCTTTATTTTTTACTATTTAAAAGAAAATAAATTGAATATTTATCGATGGAAACTTTTACAAAGTATATTACCTACAAAAAAGCTATTGTTTGGATGGAAGGTAACAAACAATGATTTATGTAACAAATGCTTTACTGAAGAACATTATCTTCATTATTTTATATCATGTTCCTTTTTAAACAATTTTTGGAGAAAATATTCATAATTCATTGCAAAAAGTAAATATAGAAAAAGCTATTACACTAAAAGATCTTGTTTTTGGCTATAAAATATCAGATAAATATTACTTTGGCTTTAACTATCTTATAACTATAATTGGATATTCAATTTATAAATCCTACTTTTTATCTGAACAGAAAATGAAAGGACTTGATGTTTTTTGTCTATTCATTAGTGAATTTACAAAACGAGTGCGTTATACTAAAAAGTTAGAAGAAGTTAAATTCTTAGTTAATGTAAAAAAACATTTATTAGATTGATGTTTTATAATTTATTAATATAATAGAATTGTAAATTATATTTATTCTTCACAAGGAGCTTGGACTTGTTGAAGACAAAGTAACAAGCTATTGATGGAAATAAAGAAATATCCTATTAAAAAAAAAAGTATTAATGGAGATGTGCCAATCGCTTATGTACAACCCACCACCGAGGACAATACTCAACCCAACACCATGGGAGTGTTAAGATACCGGGAAATGTTTTTACCTATTATGGTGTAGGAAACTAAAGTCCTCGGAGAGAACCAACAAGCAACTCGGTGGGAACAGACCGAAGAGATATCTGAAGGTTGATCTGCTGGTCAAAGTCGGGGCCACTTTGACCAATCGAGGCCACCGAAGTACCCATTCTAATATAAACTCCGGTCTGCGTACCAGAGATGTGTTTGGGAGGGCGAAAATTACCCTTCTCATGTACTGAAATTTCCAGCGCCCACGGTCTGAATCGAACCGGGGACCTTCAACACTAGCCATCGGTCTTAACCACTAGACCACGAACCCACACACCATAGGAATTTGTTCAAGGTGTGAACATATTCTAAATAAATTGACATCATTTGACTGAGTAATATCTAATACAAAATTCATAATAAGGCCAGATGTTAAATGAAATAGAATAGTTGTCTTTTATTTTTACTAGGAAGCTATTTATAAAACAAGTCGAATCTACTAGTGCAAGACAACTATTGGTATTTCTCGGACCAGTTAGGAAAAACTTATCAGAAAGTAAATTTATTTGAACCTAGGAAATTTTAGCTATGCATGCTTGAAATTTCGAATATAACATAGAAACTATTGGACCATGATTTTTAGGTTTTATACTATGGATAGACAACATTATAACAATGAGGGACTATATGAAGTAAAAAATTTAAATAGCCAAATGAGGTATATTCCTATTCATCAAATGCATGTTTCGGTAGTAACGATAATATCTGCTTTTATTCAACAATTTTTTTTTCAAATAGACATAGTACGTTTCAAATCAAAGAACATATTTCTAGCACTCTTAGAATCTATGAGCTTCCAAAGCTACCGTTCACCTACCTAACGCTAGAAAGAAAGGAAATTGAGAACAGGTTGAAAAACCAACAAGAAAGGCAAATTAAGTGTTAACTCCATGTCACATACATCTTAAAATGATCTAACTGTTTTTGAAGAGAAAGTAAGTTTTGTTTTCTCCTAATAGAGTTTGACTGTCTTCTATCAATTACGACCATCTGGTTGCCATAACGTTGTAAAGAGCTTCAATTTGAATAATTATATTTGTAAGAGGTAGTGCCAATTTCCACTGATTTTTATTCACTTTGGAAATTCGAACCAAATGGAGTTTCCATACTCTTAAAAGAGGGACGAAAGATACCCGAGGGACAGTCAAACTCATAGATCGAAAACAAACTGACAACGCCATGGCCAAAAATATAAAGAACAAACAGACAAATAATAGTACAGATGACACAACATAGAAAACCAGACTAAGCAACACGAACCCCACCAAAAACTGGGGGTGATCTCAGGTGCTCCGGAAGGGTAAGCAGATACTGCTCCACATGTGGCACCCGTCGTGTTGCTTATGTTATTACAAATCCGGTAAATAGTCTAATTCGGTAAGTCACATTCGTGAAAAGGGAGGGTATTGTAGTTACGACATAAGGAACATATCCGATATCATCTGTGAAACGGTTATTCCATAACGGTCAACCAACTCGTGATGGCGTCCGTAAAATTTACGAAGGGATGACTTCAACTTAAATGTGCCTAAAACAGTGTTATAAATAATTAAACGTATTTCTTTAAGTCAAAACGTTTTTTATTATGGAAGACAATTCTGATATATTGCAAATTTTATCTTTTTTTGTAAAATTGTGCTTTGAATGACATCTTTTAATGAAATGACATTCTTTGTATCTGAAAGCATATAAATGTTGCTACTTACACTTTTTGAAAATTGCCCGCCCTTTTGTGAAATAAATTCATGATAGATTAGTCCTACCGCTTTTTCGATTTTGAATACTTGGTCATGTTATTGTTGCGTTTTCCTTTTTGTATTTATAATAAAGTTCAATCTCAACTTGATTATTTTTTTTATCATATTTTATACGTTGATGCAATTTTGTTTGTAAAATAATCCTAAATTCTAAACAAACAAACCTGCATTGGTACTTCTATATTGTAAGCAATTACAAATCATCAGAAATACTGGCAATAAATTATGCAATGCCATTCCACTTTTAATTCACCAGGAAGAGACTACAATAAATGAATTGTGTATATAAATACCAAGGGTATATGTACATAATAATAACAAAAGATGAAGTCAGGTGTTTAATGATTCAAATAGTATAATTCGACATATCATGTTACGTAATAGTGAAAATCATTCGTCATATCATGTTACGTAAAAGTGACAAGACTGTAAGGGTCGTCGTCTTTCCATGAATAAGTATCGATAGAATTAAAAGATATTGCCAAGATGTAGAAATAATATGTGGTATGATTACCAATGAGACAACTCTCCACCAGACGTCAAATGACATAGAAGTTTAAAACTATATGTCACCGTACGTACGGTCTTCATCATTGAGCTAAACCCATACCGCATAGTCAGCTATACGAGGCCACGATATGAAAAATGTAAAACAATTCAAACGAGAAAACTGACTGCCTGATTTATGTACGAAAAACAAATATGATATACAGCGTCAAACACCATCCACTGAATTACAAGCTCCTGACTTGGGACAGGCACATACAGAATTTGGCGGGGTTTAACTAGTTGGTTGGCACCCAACCCTTCCCTAACCTGGGACAGTGGTGGAACAGTACAGCATAAGAACAAACTATTAAAAACACTTGAAAAGGGCTTAACTCATCAGATTGATAAAAAGAAGAAAAACATCTAACAAAAACACAAACCGGACGTGACAGGGTATTTATACATCCCCACAGCAAAAAAGACACTATGTACAGACCTGAGAGTACTCGGAGTTACTGACAGCTAGTTTAAAGCCAATAACAACAATTAAAAAAGGATGTCTGAAAGTCTTTGAAGGAAGGCATTTTGCGCATATTTCAATTTCAAATTGTATCTCGTTTTCACTGAGGATAAAACTAACATTTATGTAACGGTCGTTACGAGTTGTGATATATGCATTTTGCGCATATTTCAATTTCAAATTGTACCTCGTTTTCACTGAGGATAAAAATAACATTTATGAAACGGTCGTTTAACGTTCAAGTTATCATTCTTCCTCTTAACCTCAATGTTTTGACCACTTTTTTGAAAGCAGTAAAGGATGAAATTTTTATATTTGGTTTAATGTCTGTTCATTTTTCATTTTTTTTTTATTTAAACCAGATACCCACTTGTTTTTTTTAGAGATACATAAAGTACCGGTACCTTATCCCGTCCTCGTTAACGGGCACATACAGAATGTGTCGGGGTTAAGCATGTTTGCTGGCGCCAAACCCTCTCCCTAACCTTGGCCAGTCGTGTAACAGTACGACATAAGAACAAACTTTTAAAATCAGTTGAAAAGGGCTTAACTCATCAGATTGATACAGAGAACACAAAACACCCTAATAAAAACACAAAAGACACAAAGTAAAAATATGAGAGTACTCGCAGTTACTGTTAGCTAGTTCAAAGCCAAAAACAACTAATAAATAAATCTTGTGTCTAAGAGTAAGTTATCAATCAAGTACACATTCGACATACAATAGATTTAGTGTAAAGCAGTCATTCAGTGGATGTCGTTTGTTGGTGTGGTTCATAAGTGTTTCTCTTTTCTCGTATTTTTTATATAGACTAGACCGTTGGTTTTCCTGTTTGAATTGTTTTACACTAGTCTTTTTGGGGCCCTTTATACCTTGCTGTTCGGTGTGAGCCAAGGCTCCGTGTTGAAGGGCGAACTTTGACCTATAATTGTTTACTTTTTACACATTGTCACTTGGATGGATAGTTGTCTCATTGGCACTCATACCACATCTTCTTATTCATATTAACAGTCAGAGAAAAAAATGACCTTGTGCACTGCCAAAATATATGTAGATTGTAGAACCATGAATGTAAATATGTGTATTACAATAACATCAAAGTTTTTTTTAATTAACAAAATCAATATCTTTATTGATAAAAGCAATATTCAGAGATCTTATTACAGTGTTGAGTTGGTAACCTTTTAGGATAAGTTTATCTAAAGGATATGTAAGTTTACCCGGATCGTATCTACATTTGCGGGTCCGGTAAACAACATCACTGTAAACATTAGGATGTGCTATCCCGTTTGTAATAGTTCTTCTACAGCTACAGCCAAACTTACAAGCCAAATATTTGTATCTACGGAAGAATTTAGTAAAGGTTTTGAGCAACGAAATTCTGGACTCAATAATTTACTAGTAATACATAGATTACGTTTATTGAAATCTAAAACGTCACTACAGATACAGGCATAGCGAACGAGTTGTGATATATAAACACTGTAAGATGGTGCCAACGGAACATCACCGTCCAAAAAGGAAAATTAGTAATAGGGAACGGAAAAACGTCCCTTTTGTCCTTAATTTTTGAGTAAACCTGAAATATCTAATTCTAGGAAAGGACAGTTATTACTGTTTTAATTTGATTTATTTAAAGTAATTTCCTTTGGTTAAATTTCGGCAGTGTATATTTTGAAAATTATTGATTTTCTAACGAAAAGTATTGTTGAATTTATCAATTAAATGCAATTTCGGCCGGTTTTTCTAAGTTTGACCATAAACTGTGATTCAGAACAAAACTTGAGCAAGTCTGCTATTAAAGGGGCGCAATTGGTGCCTATAGGAATACCTACAACCTATCGATAAAACTTTATTGCCGAAATCTAAAATCAGTGTTGTTCAGGAGAAAATTTACGGCTTCGATATCTCATCGCACCTCCAGTAAGTACAGTGGAGATCACTTCTAACCTCTAATTAAATCTGTCAGGAGAACTGTTCTAGGACAGTATGTAGAACTGTCAGCATGACACCTTTTAGACAGTTCTAACCTAGAACTGATTTGGTCAGTTCTACCTAGAACTGATTTGGACAGTTCTACCTAGAACTGATCCTGACAGTTCTACCCTAGAACAGTTTTAGACAGTTCTACCTAGAACTGACCAAATCTTTGGTTGAATTGATTTATAAATTCTACGACTAGAATTGATTTATAAATTCTACGGCTAGAATTGATTTATAAATTCTACGGCTTGAATTGATTTTTAAATTCTACGGCTAGAATTGATTTATTTTTATGAACTCTTTGTCTTAAATATAAGGCTTCGGCAAAATAGTGATTTATATAGAGTTTTGCTATTTTGCCGGTCTTATTTCAGATTTTTAATCAAGACAACATGTTTAACCCCGCCATATTCTGCATGAGTGTGCCTGTTCCAAGTCAGGAGCCTGTAATTCAGTGATTTTCTTTTGTTGATGTGTTACATAAATTATTTGTTTTTCGTTCATTTTTTGTACATAAATTAGGCCGTTAGTTTTATCATTTGAATTGTTTTACATTTGTCATTCCGGGAGTCAGGATGACTCATATAACAAAATTATTTGACCTCATTAACCAAATGTAATAACTTGTTTCCCAATCCCCTATTATAAATAAATATGTTTTTAAATTAAACTTAAACTGACCATATTTGCTCTTCATCATGAAAATCTATATACATGTAGCCGCACACTGCAGAAATACAGTTATATTTTTAGGCAAGGATGGATTGTACAAATGACAGCAATTATATTGAAAAACAATGACTTCAAATATTGTTTGCATCAATTTATAGTACCAGCATGTCCTCTTTTTATTCAAAATATTGAATCGTAAACAAATATGATATCTGTTTATGAGTAGTTTTCATACCTTGGACGGACCCGTTTAACAAAAATCTTTTGACCGCATCAACCAAAACTGACCATATTTGCTTTTTTTTTAATGTAAATCTATGTAGCTGCACAGTAATTCAGTTATAATTTTATGTCAAGAGGGACTGTAGTATACAAATAACAACAATATTGGAAATCAAAGACCACAAATTTTTTTCGCATCAATTGAGAGTGCCAGCATTTCCTCTTTTTATTCAAAATATTGCATCAGAAACAAATATCAGTAGTTTTCATACCTCAGACTGACTCATGTAACAAAATTATTTGTCCGCATCAACCAAAACTGACCATATTTGCTTTTTTTATGTAAATCTATATAGCTGCACAGTAATTCAGTTTTTTTTTTAGGTCAAGAGGGACTGTAGTATACAAATAACCGCAATATTGGTAATCAATGACCACAAATTTTGTTTTCGCATCAATTGAGAGTGCCGGCATTTCCTCTTTTTATTCAAAATATTGCATCGGAAACAGATACCAGTAGTTTTCATACCTCAGACTGACTCGTGTAACAAAATTATTTGTCCGCATCAACCGAAACTGGCCATATTTGACAGCATCAACCAAAACTGACCATATTTAACTGCATCAACCAAAACTGACCATATTTGCTCTTTTTTATGTGATAATTTTATGTAAGGATGGATTGTAGTATACAAATAACCGCAATATTGGTAATCAATGACCACAAATTTTTTTTTCGCATCAATTGAGAGTGCCGGCATTTCCTCTTTTTATTCAAAATATTGCATCGGAAACAGATACCAGTAGTTTTCATACCTCAGACTGACTCGTGTAACAAAATTATTTGTCCGCATCAACCGAAACTGGCCATATTTGACAGCATCAACCAAAACTGACCATATTTAACTGCATCAACCAAAACTGACCATATTTGCTCTTTTTTATGTGATAATTTTATGTAAGGATGGATTGTATAATACAAATGATAGAAATATTGGAACACAATGACTACCAAATTTTGTTTGCATCAATTAAGAGTGCCAGCATGTCCTCTTTTTATTCAAAATATTGCATCATAAACAAATATCAGTAGTTTTCATACCTCAGACAGACTGGTATAACAAAATTATTTGTCCGCATCAACCAAAACTGACCATATTTGCACTTTATTATGTAAATCTTAATAGCCGCAAAGTAAATCACCTATATTTTTATATCAGGATGGATTGTATAATACAAATGACAGCAATATTGGAAAACACTGACTAAAAATTATGCTCGCATCAGTTTATAGTGCCAGCATGTCCTCTTTTCATTCAAAATTTTGAATCGTAAACTAATTTCAGTAATTTTGATATCTCAGACTGACTCATATAACAAAATTATTTGTCCGCATCAACCAAAACTGACCATATTTGACAGCATCAACCAAAACTGACCATATGTGACAGCATCAACCAAAACTGACCATATTTGCACTTTATTATGTAAATCTTAATATATATATATAGCCGCATAGTAAATCACTTATAGTTACATATCACGATGGATTGTATAATTCAAATGACAGCAATATTGGAACACATTGACTACAAAAAAAATTCCACATCAATTTAGAGTACCAGCATGTCCTCTTTTTATTCCAAATATTGAATCGTAAACAATTTCAGTACTTTCGATATATCAGACTGAGTCGTTTTAACAAAAGTATTTGACCGCATCAACCAAAACTGAACATGTTTACACTTTATCATGTAAATATATATGGCCTCATTGTAAACCAATATTTCTATGTCAAGACGGATCGTATGATAAAGATGACACCAACTTTGGAACACAATGACTACCATGACTACAAAAGTTTTTCCACATCAATTTAGAGTGCCATTATTTCCTCTCTGTACATGCTGTATCCATAATAATGAACCGTCACTTAAGTCAGTGGTTCGTGATGGTTTGTTGTTTTAAACAAAACTATTTAACGGCATCATCCAACACTCACATGACTCTGGGAACAGTATATATGTTCCTGCATGACTGATTCATATACTTTAAAATGAAAAGTACATGTATGAGAAGTTTTCTTCTTGGAATAGTATACTGTTAATATATTTTGATTGATTGATTGATTGTTGGTCGCTTAACGTCCAGTGGCAAAATATATTTTGAAGAAGGCAAAGAAGAATGATTGATTTTGTGTAGCCTATTTTCGTCCAGGGGAAGATGTTTCATTCATGTTCAGATCGAGTATATTTTTCTGACGTCCCAGACTCCCAGATATCATTTAGAATCATGTGCAAAACAGTGTAGGCGAGACCATTGATTGGCGCGCTAAAATATCCCATTGACTGGGTCAGATTAGGTGAACGTTCGTCTGTAACGCCCACAACTCACGACGTATTTATTATAAACATTTAAACTGTGGGGTTGCCAAAGGGTTTCAGTATATATACGAACTACAGTGCACAGTATATTATATACATATTTTATTTGCGATCATAAAATGTACGAAGTCGTCCATTAATATGTAAATTGGGTCGATTAAAAAAAAAGCTGAAAATGTTTCTGTTGCCAAGGGTTTTTCACAAGTATAGTAGTTAGCAGAAAAGTTCACCAAACTATACATTTTACCTATTCAAAAACGTAAATGCAAATTCCACAAGGCTTGATCCAAATAGCCTTTTTATTGTCTAATAACTTGCAAGTACGAAAAAGACAGGACAGAAGTATATTTTGTCTATATGTTTTGTGTACGCACACTTTTTAAAGTTGATCATGCATTCGTTCTAAAATAAAATTTTGACCAGATAAAAGTTAAAAGATGACATAATTGGACATGCAACCGCAATTGTTAAATATCTTTGACGTCCGAAAAAAAAGATAATAATCAACACATGCATTGTAACTTTTAAAGCCAGTTAAATCCTTTTTTTTTTGTTGAAAGAACGTGCGATGTCATAAAAATTGATTATCAAAACATAACGAAAACACAAGTAAAGAACATTTACACTGAAATGCAGTCAAGTTTAGCGATTGATAATTCATTGATAACATTCTGGCGTATCACAAACAAACAACTTGTAACGTCTCACTTCATTGGCCGAAAGATTTAAATACAACAACAATTGTTGTGTGCACGTGAATTGACACAGGTGACCGACAATGGAATGTACTACGTTACTACGAACGTAAAAAACAATGATTTTTGGTCGAAATAATTAAATAAGTATTTTGTGAATTTCAAATAGTGGGGTCGAAATATTATACTAATAATTTGTGTTAAGTAATATTCTTTATGCATGCAGCACTTGTACCGCACTATGAAAAATATAAGGATAAAATAAAATACATGTGCCGCTTTTATACGGATGAATGTATGAACCACTTTAATTTCTTTCATATTGACGCTAGGTTATTATCCTGACAATGTCGTAGTTACTTATAATAAGGTGCTCATAATACTGATCCATTTCAAATTTATGATGGTTGCACATTCCTCTTTTATTGTTTTCATGCTACAAAACGAAAATAAAGAAGCTAAGCGTTTGGTCATTCAGAAATGACGTGTCATAAACGAGCAAATTGTCCCCGAAAGATCGTACCATGTGTGCACGTGAATATAGATGTACTATGCAATGTACTATCATGGTCACCACGAAATTCAAATGAATTCAGTGAAGGCATGTTGGTGTAAAAAGGTTTGAAATGTTTCATCGGCGAAGATTTTATTTTTGCATGTGTGGAACTAAAAAATAAATAAATACTTGTGAGAAATGTCGTAGTTTATAAGGAATTATATAAATGTACTGTTTTCGATTTTGATTGGTTGAAAATTTTTCCTTTAATTTCATACCGTAAGAATAGAGCTTTGCATAACATTGTTGAACAATCCGCCAAAGTAACGTGTGGCATGCGTGCGTATTAAAATGAAATACAAAATCATACATGTATGATAAACCTATAAACGAAATATTAAGAAATTAAGGATGACTACTGTAAAAGTATGTACAAAAATGGAGTCACCTTTTATCAATACATTTAGTGAATAACCACACTGTTTAAAACTGATTGTTTTCTATGCAACTATTTAAATATTTACAATATATAATTTTCAACCGAGGATAGCAAAACAGTTAATTATAAATTAAGAAAGTATATCGCTGGAGTTTATAAAGTACATTTCCTTCCACTGTGCCATGGTTTGCCATCTCCATTTTTTCTCTAAACAAAGCATGGCTGGTTACATGTTCTGAATTTACTTAGAATTTCGGGATTTTTTTTTCAAAATCAAGTAAACTAAATCAGAAAAAAAATCACACTATCCTAAAACTTATGAAAGAATATGAATAATGAACATGACAGTTTATAACACAAACCCATTTACTATAAAAATCGAGCAATATCTTTAGTATGTAATTTGGTTATTTTTGTAGTTAAGTACGGTTTCATTTCAAGTACAACGTTAATTCATCAAGTCCATTGAATAAAAGATAAGGCAGGGTGAGCAACTTGACAAAAAAAGGCAGGATGACGATTTATGTAAAAAATCAGGATAAACGAATAAATATAGTCAGGAGCTAACAGACTGAAAAATAGAAAGACAGGACAGAGATAACAACTGAAAAAAATGCAGGACAAAATGTTTCATCCAAGTCCTTCACCCCCAATCAAAATAAAATGGTAGCTCCCTTAATCCAGGACCAATTGAGAGGAGACAGTTGAATTAAATATTTCGACGTGACTGTTAAGATTAAAGTTAAAAATTTTACATGCACATGTATAAAAGCTAGAATTGCCATGCGATAATCAAGAACACAATCATGTTCGGGAATACGACGATGGAAGTTTTTAACGACCTTGACCGGCTACGTGAATACTGATCAGTCCATTCAGCTTTATAGCACGCGTGTTCTATTTTTGCAGGTGTGAGGTCGAAGGTTTGAATTGACCAATGAAAACGATCGTTCCTTAACGAGTTAATCTAATAAAGTTTGTTTGACTGATTATGTTGCACGACCTTTCGCTAAGCTTGACCGCAGTTCAATGTAAGTATTCAATATAAATCAAAACACAAAGGTTATTCCTGATTAGTTTTTCGAATTATTTTATTTAGGCGTTGAGACCCTTTGGTGACCTCACAGTTTAAATGTCTATAATAAATACGTCGTGAGTTTTGGGCGTTACAGACGAACGTTCATCTAATCTGACCCAGTCAATGGGATATTTTTGCGCGCCAATCAATGGTCTCGGCTACACTGTTATGCACATGATTCTATAATCGTTATGGATAAGTCTGTCTAAATTGACGAGATGGTGCAAATGTACATACTTATACAACACGTATTTCATTAATATCCCATAATTAATCCACTGTACAATTTTCGTTTAAACATTTGTCAAAAAAGAATCTTAAATTATGAATGTAAATCCAAGGCAAACAAGGTAAATTACGATTAAAATTCCATGAATAGACCACTTTCGAGTTCATCCTTCACCGAAAAAAACTCGTCAATTATGCACGCCTTTATGACGTCATTTACCAGATAGAGGGGATCGCCTGTATCCCTGCACTATTAACGTTCATCTAGCGTCTAAGTGATCGTCATTGTGCAGGATAAACTAGAAATAATGTTTGTTTTGTAAGTACTTAATCACAATTCCCTAATGACAGTAGTGCTGATTGTCAATTATGAGAATTTAATTTGCCGAATAATTCGTGCAATATAGCAATATAGTTTTCCAACCACTTGCTCAACATTGGAACGGAAGTGACGACGCCCCTAAACGCACGAATGATGTTCACTAAAACCAGAGTTTTTGACGGAAATGCATCGAACTCGAAAGTTGTCTATTAAATGCAGACTTATCTTTGGGAAGAGACTGTTAAAAACGGGGAACTAAGTAAGGTAAACCATGATGTTTATATGCAATCATATAAAAATATTTCTCCGATGAGTTGGATAACCTTTCTATCCGCTTCGATATTTGTAACGTTACATGTAACTTTTGATCAGTAAAAATATAGAAAATCTGCTATTATACAGTAAAGTAATTGGAACTGATTTTTTTTCTAAATTCTAAGATGCCCTTACTGCAGTGACGTCATTTAGAACTGTTCTACAGTCCTGACTGATTTAGTCAGTTCTGCTGACAGTTCTACGGTTAGAACTGATTTGGACAGTTCTACCTAGAACAGTTTTAGACAGTTCTACCCTAGAAATGATCCTGACATTTAGTCAGTTCTACCTAGAACTTATTCTGACAGTTCTACTTAGAACAGTTCTAGGGTAGAACTGTTCTAGGTAAAACTGTTCTAGGACAGTTAAGAACAGTTCTATGACAGATTATTCTGACAGTTCTAATGAGAGGTTAGAAGTGATCTCCACTGTATATCTAGCATATGCACTTTTCATTAGAAAATGAGGCTTTATATGAGTTACAGTCGGTTTTTTAAACGACTATTCAATCAAATAAGAACACTTTTGCTTGATAAGATTGTGTGGAAATGTAGTGTAAAGAATTGAAGGTCAAAACTGTCAACCGAATTAAAAGGACCATCAAAAGCACGTAATTTATTTAAAACATCCAAATAATTTTTTACACTCCAAAAAAGTGAATTCCACTGTTTTCATATGTTTTATTACAAAAAGTGAATGATAAGTTCTTTGGTAGTAATTCAGGAACTAGCTAAAAGCACTGAAAGATTAGTTGTAGAACACTCACTATAGGCCGAGACGAAATGGCATTTAATGTTTTTGTGTAGTCTATCTGATATCGTCATTAAACACTAATGAAATATCTGCAGCCATAACAAAAAAACAAAAACAGACAACTGTTTGAGTAAAGAATGACAGAAGGACAGCAGAGGGAACGAGGGACTTTGGTAACACCATTTGACACTGGATTTGTGGAGGGAAATACACTGGAAACCTTTGGAGTCTTTTCAGTTTTGGTCTTTAGAAAGATTTAACAGGTCAAAACATGGAATGTGACGAAGAGTGTTACCATGACAAATATGGAATTTCCAGTGGATATGAGCGCCTACAAAAAGTTAAGACCGTTTGCTAGTAGACATTATAGTCATTTTTATTGCACTTACTATTAAAATAAAAAAAAAAAACAGGCTATAAACCTGAATAACTGACAGTTGTTTTCCATTCGATAGATGTGTTTGAGCTTTTGATTTTGCCATTTTATAAAGGACTTTCCGTTTTGAATTTCCCTTGGAGTTCGGTATTTTTGTTATTTCACTTTTTATATGAATGGCAACGGATACTACAGACTCGACTCAACATTTGATTAAATCAATTTCAAGACAATGTAGAGCTCTGTTTCAAGTCAATTGGGGTCACCATTACTTATTTTCGCGGATACTTTATTTCGCGTTAAGCCGTTTCTATTCGACTTCGCGGCGATGTATTTTCACGATTTTCTTTTTCATTAATGTATTAATATAAGAAAAGATCGAAGTTTAGCATATTCCTGACGATTTATATTCGCGTTATTTTTCTATTTGCGAAAGTCGTGAAAATTAATCGCCCGCGAAAATTAGTTGGTTTACAGTATGTACGCGTACACTTGTTTTGGTTTAATGCATACATATTCATTAGGAAAGAGGAGTAAGATACCAAAGGGATATTCAAACTCTCAAGTCAAAAACAAACTGACAATGTCATGGCATAAATCTAAAAACGACGAAAAGACAAACAACAGTACACATTACACAACATAGAAAATTAAAGTCTGAGCAACACGAACCCCATCAAAGTCGGGGTTAATTTCATGTGCTAAAAAAGATGAAAAAAAAAATGTTATGACTATCATCATGCTTGATTTCAAATACCGGTTTAAGGCTTCATGCAAAAGTGTGATATACAAAGAAGCAGTATTTTTTTCACGCTTAGTTTATTTTTCTTTAGTGATAGGCATATTTCAGTGTGTACATGCAGCCTGCAAGGACATGCTTTCTACTTCTACAGCTTCCATGTGCATAAGGTTAGCAAATAAAAATCAATAGTAGTTTAACGATAAATCTATTAAGAAGATACAAACCAATGTTAATAAAAACTTCATGAAGTCAAAGAAGAAGCGAGACCAGTTGATTCGACAGGATAATTGTCTCCTGCAAGCAGACCATTCCTGATAATAGCAAATCTACCCAGACTGCAGGCCAGGTCTGGTCTGGTGTCAAGTAGACTTTAAGACGTCTTTAATACTTATAATAGTCTTACAGACAGGCTAGTTTTCTTAAAATATCGTGGTGTGCATCTTATAATGATGTATTTCCCATATGGTAATGGTGGTGTAAATTTAAGTTAAATATCATAGATATTTGACTGTGACATAAAACGTTATATAGGAATCGAATTTACGTACATGAAGAGTAACTCTTTGTTCGATTGGTTCCTTTTTAATAGACAAGCAACTTAGACAAATAAATCATCCCCTTTTTAGAGATAGAACATTTTACTACAAACAATGTAGTTTTAGAAATTTATCCCTATTTCCATTAGAGATATTCCATGGTTTTTTAACTTTGTAATATTCCCAATGCTGTACTGTTGGACTTGATAAGAAGTGCTCATAGATTGGGTTAAAACCATGCAAACCATTTAATCATAGTACTACTAAGATGATTATCAAAACATTGATTCTACAGCAAAAATAAACGAGAAATAGTGGAGATACACTATAAAAATATTTTTCTCTGAACTAACTAGATGAATAAGCCATTATATTCCAATGGGAGTGTGGAGATAGAATAGTGTAGTTCTGACAAAAACTCGTAGAGTGTAGAAGTCTCGTTCTATAGTTGTATGGAGAGATCTTGCACTTGGATATCAAATATATCGGCTATTTTCTCTGGACTAAGTAGATGAATACGCCATCATATTCCAATGGGAGTGAGTAGATAGAATAGTGTAGGTCTGATAAAAACTCGTAGGAATGTAGAAATCTCGTATTATAGTTTAGACCATTGCACTTGGATCTCATTTATTTAGCTGTCTCCGTTTTTATCAAAAGAGGATATATACCACTATAAGATTCAAACGATGATATAATATAAAAACAAAGGATACGGGGGTATCCATCCATGACACAAAATCCGTACATGCACAGCAAAAAAAAAAAAAAGATATCACACGATGATATGTTTACTTGTAAAGACATAGCTTACTGTTCGGTGTGAGCCAAGGCTCCGTGTTGAAGACCGTACTTTGACCTATAATGTGGTTTACTTTTATAAATTTTGACTTGGATGGAGAGTTGTCTCATTGGCACTCATACCACATCTTCTTATATCTATGTCTACTCCTAATCAGAAACGTGGACAACTCAATTTTTTAATGGTCCTGGTTTATGGTCCTGGTTTTTCAAATATGCCTGTTTCCGTTACGTTTATTTCATGATAATACCGTATTAAGATGTTTTAACATCAGGATATAACAAGGTAAAATCAGATGGCTTTAAAGCTTACATATCTATAATATAACAAGAAGGAAATTTCCGATGATTGCCACTGCAACAACTATCAATAAAACCCAAAGGGCAAAGATGTGAACAATTATATTACACCGTACGGTCTTCAATAATGAGCAAATCTCATTCATACCGTATAGTAAGATTTAAACGACCTCGATATGACAACATGTGCAACAATTCAAAAGAAAAATCAACGGCCTAATTTATACTACACCAATAAATAAAAAAACCAAATACGGCAGACAGTAATCAAAGGCAACCACGTTTTTACAGGTGTCACACTTAGGACAAGCACTTACAAATGTTGCGGGGTTAAGCATGACTGTGAAGGCTCAATTTTAATCTTAACTTGGAACAATGGTGAAACAACAAACAATAAAAAGAAACTGTTAAAATCAAATCAGAAAGGGATTGAATCATCTGATCGGTGTTGAGAGCAATAAACAAATAACAAAAGACAAAAAGTATTACTTCACTTTCATTAACGTCTTGTGGTCAGAGTTCTGTCGTATCTGCATATCCGTCATATTAACTTAGTTGCAGACCTTGTTTTAGATACCAAGATAGAATTATGTTTTTTTTTCTTTCTTTGCTTTTCGTTGTATAACGGCACTGAGTCATTCAAACTCGTATACATATTTACCCAATGGAAATCATAAAATAGAGTACAATGTAAGCACTGGTTATGAACAACATAATCATTACTATCGTGTCAGATTTTGAATATATGATACCACTAGTCTAGTCAAATATTGTTTTATCTATGGAAACTGAAGCTTCATCTTGGCCATGTGTGTCAAACATCGAAATGAATATTTTGTACATATTGGAAATAGTCCTCATGTTTAAAAAATTAATAAAAAAAATCTGAACGAAATGAGTAGATCTTTGGCACTATTCATTAATTTGTCACATAAAACTGATTTGACTGACAATAATTATTAAATCCACTGATATAAATTGCTACACTTGTTATCTTTTTAATTACTTTTAACTGAAATCACTCGAAATTCGAACTTAACTACAAGATATCACTCCCTTTTGTTGTTTGAAAATATCAACCATCCCATTTCTATTCATATAAGTATTAATGCCCTCCTTCACAATCAATTTAAAATTCTATATAAAAAAAAAATTACGAAAGCCCATTTAAGCAAAGTTAGTTTAAATAATAAATAAATAGATGCAAATATTCTTTCTGAGTATTACGTATTTGTATACTTTATACACATACATTCTAAACATAACATTTTGTGTTGCATTATACTTTATGTAAAAAGAAAAATCATTTGAAACACTGTTTGTTGCTATTAGTGTAACAAGTATGTTGAACAAACAGAGCAAAATCAATGCAGTCACACATTCGTAATGAAGATTTAAAGCAATGTTAACGCATTGCGTTTTAATTAACCTTATATTTCTCATGTATGCCTGAAATGTCAAGAAGAAGAATTATGTATGAAAATTATAGCAATTTCTTAGAGGTAAACTTCATGAAATTAAATTTGTCTGATACCACTTTTTCAAAATATTAGCAATAACTTGTTTATCATACTGCACACATCAATGTAAATTTCAAAAGTTGTAAAAGAATAGAACAGATTAATTTTAGTTATTTTTCTATGGAAACTTAATGATATTTAGAATAAGTATAACACTTTCTTGATTGGCACAATTACAATTTATATTTGTATTCCATAAGTAAAAAAGGGAAGATTTTGTTATTCGGTTAGAGGAAAAATGAGCGTTTTAGTCACTAGTAAAGTATAGTAAGCATGCAAAAAATTTGCCAGTGTCAATTATAATCATAATTCATGTATTCCAACATTTAATTTTCCAGCTTTTTTTTTCAAAATTCTGTTTTTATGCAACCGTGTTTGGAGTAATGCTTATTTAAGGAACAGTTCAATTAAGATATCAAAAGAACATTTTCATATATCTAAAAAATTTACTGTTGGCCTAATCAAAACTAATTCGTACAACAATTTTCTTGGAAATTGTTAAGTAATTGTAATGTTTATTTATGCAAGATAAATTGCATTCACATTATAATTGCGCCTTTTTTCCGGGTGTCTGTGTCTCTTTAGACAAACAGATAAACATTTGGATGAAAAGCTTTATCAAAATCAGATGACACTTACAATTAATTTCGTATAGTAACAATCTGTTAACATGAATAAATAATTATATATAGCCATAATATGACAAATAATTCAAAATGAAATTACTCAAAAGTCGAGTTTCAAACAACAACAAACACAAATTCATGAAATAATGGTTTACATATTCTCTAAAATTTGATTTTAGCAAATTGTGACCATATATCAGCAGCATTTTCATCATAAAAAAGAAAATAATTTACATCTTTACAATTACAAAGAAATAACTAAACGGTACCAATGTTACTGCACCAGATGCACCTTTAGTTAACAGGTGTCTCTTCAATGATGCTCGAGGCAGAAATAAAAAACAAAACAAAACAAAACAAAACATGCAGAGCTTATAAACGAACATTATTTATATAGAGACTATCAACGACCTAAGGCTGGTGACCTAAGGTGAATTTTAAAAAATACCAGTCTAATGCAAAAAGACTACATATTAATTAGCCAAATAAAAATACAATAACAAATGCTTGGACAATCGACCGAGAAGACAGTATAAAATCAACAAAGAAATATGTTGTCTAGATTACAAAAACCTAATTCAAAACGATTTTTCAAGAAATTTAAAGAGCGGAAAACATGAAGTTGAAGTACTTACCCTAGACGATTTTGAAATACACTTTAAAAGCTTGATTTGGAAAGATGTCACTGAAGATCATAATAGCAATAATACCAAGAGGTCGTATATAAAGAATTAGTCTCCAAAATTCACAGGATCAGATCTTGAAAACAATATTAAATCTTTAAAACGTGAAAAATCGATGACATGATATGGCAATCGTGGTATTTCTCTTGTATCCCATGGGGGTAAACTGTCCAACACCAGGATTACTAAATGCAGCTACAGACATAAAATATAATAACCGATGCACAGTTTTGGTTCAGACAAGGTTATGGAACAACCGATGCCATGTTCGCAGTTCATTCCCTAATTTCTTAGTCTTTACGTAGTGGAAAAATTTTTTATTGTTGTTTTATAGACTATAAAAGCATTTGATAGTGTTTTCCCGAATTCCCGAATTTCTTGATCTCATCAAATTCCATCCCAAAATCTGGAAGTTTCGCTAATACTAGGACATTAAGTGTGAACTGTGTGTTCCAGTATAACAAGTTTTGTATAGTACTGTAAATTCTTCAAACTGCAAGTAATTTCATTAGGGTAAAATATCGCTTAAAATAAACTCATCAGAGATAGCAGGATTGAAATTTTGTACGCCGGAGGCGCCATTCGTCTACAAAAAGATTCACCAGCGACGCTCAAATCAAAAATGTTAAAAAGGCCAAATAAAGGACGAACTTGAAGAGCATTGAGGACTCAAAAATCCGAAAGATTTTGCCAAATACAGCTGAGATAATCTGTTCCTGGGGTAGAAAATCCTTAGTATTTCGAATAATTCAGAGTTTTTATAAGGCACAAAATGCTAGAGAAAACAATACTGTTTTCAAATTTTTATGAAAGTCAGTGTTCCATTTGGACATATTGGTACTGGCATAAAAATACGGATATTGTCTTATTTAAATTTGCCGTTACAAAATTTAGAATAAATTATGGTATGTATCTCCCTCATGCATAGCTCTGATTCTTTGTCCGGGTTTGGATTTACCTTTGGTTCGTTTTGGTTTTATCGGCTCGTCAACGTTTAAATTAGGTTTTGGACTTATAAATATGTTGGCCTCGAGCATCACCGAAGAGACACTAATCGTCGAAATGCGCTTAAAATTGTTACCGTTAATATCATCAGAGAAACAGTGTCTATTTCATTATAGTAACACCTATTTCCATTGTCTTTTTTTACATTTAAGGTTAATTTATTCCATTATTTCAATTTCATAAAGGTAAGTCATTAAAGATTGCATATTTTGGCTTTAATATTGATTCACTTATAGGGTCTTTGCATCGGAATTAAACATATTTATTCTAAAACCAGTTGTTGGCATGACACGGGTTATGTTCTTCTCATATATTTTATGATGGTATAATACTAAACCCCTAACAGGAGGGATTGTGCCTGATATTCATATGATGAAGACATAATCTTTCAATCAGTTTAATTGAGGTCTGGAGCTGGCATGTCAGTAACTGCTAGTAGTCTGTTGTTATTTATGTATTATTGTCATTTTGTTTATTTTCTTTTGTTTCCTATTCTGACATCGGACTCGGACTTCTCTTGAACTGAGTTTTATTGTGCGTACTGTTGTACGTTTGTTTTTTTTTACATTGGCTAGAGGTATAGGGGGAGGGTTGAGATCTCAAAAAACATGTTTAACCCCGCCGCATTTTTGCGCCTGTCCCAAGTCAGGAGCCTCTGGCCTTTGTTAGTCTTGTATCATTTTTAATTTTAGTTTCTTGTGTACAATTTGGAGTTTAGTATGACGTCCATTATCACTGAACTAGTATACATATTTGTTTAGGGGCCAGCTGAAGGACGCCTCCGGGTGCGGGAGTTTCTCGCTGCATTGAAGACCCATTGGTGGCCTTCGGCTGTTGTCTGCTCTATGGTCGGGTTGTTGTCTCTTTGACACATTCCCCATTTCCATTCTCAATTTTAAGGAAAGCGATTCTATTTTAAACAAACAACTTTGAAACCTGCAAACCTGCAAATCCATGTGGGTTGAATTTAACAGTAAATGTGGTAATGAAAGCTATTATATTGAGGGTGTTTATGGTTTCATGATTTGCTGAACTTGTCAGAAATTTTCTCACCCCCGCAAAAGCCATCTGAATTTAAACTTTCAATAACATTTTTCAAACCATATTCATGATGCAGCTAAAGGGCTAATGTTAAATTAAAAGGGGTATACTGTTTTTCTCATATATTTTATGATGGTATGATACTTAACCCCTAACGGGAGGGATTGTACTTTATTTTCATATGATGAAGACGTAATCTTTCAATCAGTTTAATTGAGGTCTGGAGCTGGCATATCAGTAACTGCTGGTAGTCCTTTGTTAATTTATGTATCATTGTCATTTTGCTTAGTTTCTTTTGTTACCTTTTCTGACATCGGACTCGGACTTCTTTTAAACTGAGTTTTACTGTGCGTATTGCTATGTGTTTCTTTATTCTACATTGGCTAGAGGTATAGGGGGATGGTTGAGATCTCACAAAACATGTTTAACCCCGCCGCATTTTTGCGCCTGTCCCAAGTCAGGAGCCTCTGACCTTTGTTAGTCTTGTATGTTTTTTTTAATTTTAGTTCATTTATATGTTTTGGAGTTTAGTGTGACGTCCATTTTCACTGAACTAGTACACAATTTTATTTAGGGGCCGGCTAAGGACCACCTCCCGGTGCGAAAATTTGTGGCATTCGGTTGTTGTCTGCTCTTTGGTCGGGTTGTTGTCTCTTTGACATATTCCCCATTTCCATTCTCAATTTTATATATCAATGAAATATTTGCCACTTGACGGTTAAGCAAACAACAATCAATCATTCATATTATTATTTTTTTTTTAAATAGAGCAACAATAAACCCTCATTTTTTTTAACTGAACTTCTGTTAAGTCCAAGGTTTTGTCAAATATACAGAAAACTAAAAAGATGCAACAGACCATGATATACCTAAATTACCACCAGAAACTTTGTTTTTCAAAGGCTACAGTTGCTGTTGTTATCACATTTTTTTTCTTTCTCTTTACATGCTTCTTTAATTCTAATATCTCAAAATTTGCGAAAATCATAATTTGTAACCAATAACTCGCACAAAACCCAACTAATGGTTTCAGTTATTTTCATGACATTGATTGTTTATTTGTTCCCGTCTTGATTTTACATGAAATATTTGCCACTGGACGTTAAGCAACCACAAATAAATATACTTATATATATTTGTTTTATTTTAATTTTCTTAGAAAGCTGTACATTTATCAGCCGTTAAGGTTGGTAGTATAAATCTGTTTGTATTTGTAAGTACATTTTACAATGTATGATTTATAACTCTTTATTGGGTACAGAATGATTAAATATGTTACATAATAGAATGTTCAAAAATATGGACCACAAATGAATGACCATGAAAATCTGGGTATAAAAAACGCAGAGCCCTACGGCCTGTTTATCGAAGGTGTTCTAGACATATCTTAGGACATGATTTAGGATGGACTTAGAGTCTAAGCATGCACATGAAATAAAATTGAGAATGAAAATGGGTAATGTGTCAAAAAGACAACAAACCGACCAAAGAGCAGAAAACAGCCCAAGGCCACCAATGGGGCTCCAACACGGCGAGAAAATCCGGCACCCGGAGGCGGGCCCCAGCTGGCCCCAAACAGAAATGTGCACCAGCTCAGCGAAAACGGACGTCACACCAAACTCCGAAACACACAAATGAACCAAAACTAAAAAACACACAAGACCAACAAAGACCAGAGGCTCCCGACTCAGGACAGGCGCAAAAATGCAGCAGGGCTAAACATGTTACTTTTAAATTTATGGGGTCTTCTAAAACGATAAAGGTGTTCTTGCGTGCGTTTAGATAAATATGATCCTGTTTCATCTACATACTGAATACCGCATCCCGGTTTATTTCATGTGAGTAAATAGATAATACTGTTAGTTTTTCAATTTATATCAGTTTCAAAATTTAAGGAAAATTGCGACCATTAAACGTGGACCTTACCGTATTGTTGATGTAAAGACGAAGACATGTAAGTCATTTTTTGCCATGACACTTATCGATAGAAGGGTAACCACGATTTTTATTATTAAAAATGTTAGCGATTGTAGTATTTTTAGATAAGCAATTTTGAAGATTGAGACGTGTAGATACCCTTTGAACGAGTTTGGTATTTAGTATTTTTCCATTTCTGAGTTTCATTTTTTTTATCCGTATTACCAATTAAAATGAGCAAAGACTGGCGTCCAGAATATGAACCTGCACACAGGAATTGAATAAAGTAAAAAGATAAAACTGTTCGGCTAAAGACGTCAAACGCTATACGTCATCAAGTTCCCGACAAAATAAGGTTCTCTTATGATTATCTTACATAGGATGTCCTAACCGCTATCCTTAATGTTGAACTATAAGTAAATAGCAAAATAAAAAATTGAAGACTATATATTAAGATAAAATTCATAAAAATTAACCAATGAATGTAAATCAATGATTAATTTTAAAAAATGATAAATAAATCTAAAAAATATCATTACTATCATTATACTGATTATAAAAAACCCTTATATAATGATTATACATCTAACCTTTACGAAACAACAATGAACAAACTAGAGGCTTTAAAGAGCATGTGTCGCTCACCTACATCTTCATAACCTTTTAGTAAAAAATCATCATAAAAGGGGAATAACTCTATTAAGAGTTCACTGACAATTTCATGTTTGTAGATCTTATCCTGTTGATAATTTTTCCTTTTTAAAGTTTCTATTTATCTTTTTTAGTTTCAAGATAATAGGCACAAAATGCATAAAAATGTTAAAAATTATCATTTGAGGGCAATAACTCAAATAAAAAGTTGACTAAAGATTTCGGCCATTATGGCACATTTGTAGATCTTGTTTTGCTGATAATTTGTGCTTTTTAAAGTTTCTATCTATGGCAAAAAATGGGAAAAAATTGGGAAATCGTCATTAAAGGGCAATAATTTCAAAAAGGAGTCGACTAACGATTTCGGTTATGTTGACTTATTTGTAAATCTTGTCTTGATAATTTTTGTTTGTAAAGTTTCTATCTGTAATAGTTTTTAGATATAAGGCACATACGAAAAACATTGGTAAAAATCGTTATTAAAGGGCAATAACACTAATAAGCAGTCAACTAAAGATTTCGGCTATGTTTTGACTTATTTGTAGTTTCTGTCGTGCTGGTCATTTTTGCTTTTAAAAGATTCTTTCTATTTATCATATTTTTAAGATATTAGGCAAAAACGCAAAAAAATTGGGTAAAAATCGTCATTAAAGAGCAATAAATCTAACAAGGAGTCGTCTGACGATGTTGGTTATGTTTGTCTTATTTGAAGATCTTGTCTTGCTGATCATTTTTGTTTTTTAAAAGTTTCCATCTATCTATTATGATTTTCGAGATGACAGGCAAACAATTTTAAAAATGGTAAAATTCGTCATTTAAGTGCAATAACTCCTATAAGAAGTCGTCTTACAGTTTTAATTTATATGAACAATAGGTAGAACTCCACATTTTTGAACATTTTTGATCCTCGCCAGATTTTCTCTATTTATAGCGGTTTTCGGAATAATAGGCAAAACTTGCATTTACAAAACCTTTTTTTCATGATGTGGTTGTAGTTCCTTTCATTAAATTACCATGGATAGTTGTCATTGATAACGTACACCTAACAGTTGTTAAAAATATGTACCGTTATCTCGGCCTCTTCTGAGAGAGACATGTTTTACTCCTATGTTTTATTTTTAGCCATGTCGGCCGTAAAATTATCGTGTAAGGCGAAAAGTCTTCATTGAATTCATTCAACGGTTTGAATGTTATGTTAAGTACACGTCCTAAAATATGTCATAAGACAATGTCTAAGGGCATATCTTACGATACTTTCGAAAACCAGGGCTTTGATTACAAAACTTTAATCGTTTAAATAGGAAGGTTTTTTTATAAATTTATTTTGAATGTTATTCAAGTAAGTATGTCATGTTATTCCCAAAAATATTAATAGTAGATTTTAAATCAAATAATTAAAATTGTTCCACAGTTTATAGAATTGTTATATTTTTTTTTTTATTTAACTTTTTCTAAATTACGAAGATCGTTAATTATCTTCTTAAAAGCTTATGAAAAATTCTTTTTGAAAATATCTTGTGTTATTGACGGAGAAAATTGTCAAACTAAGTATACCAACCATTAATTAATTTCGTTTAGAAAATTCTTGACATTTTTACAATACCAAATGAAATGCTCTCTAGTTCCCATCTTTTCTTTACAGAAATTTTCTTATGGACTTCATGTTCATGTCTTAAACCCAAGTTGGCCTTAGGACTTTGCTAAAACTTGTCCTAGGATGTAAAACGAAGTTATCTTATGATGGTCATCCTTCAGATCATCCTACCACCATTCTAATTTTATTTTATGCTAGTTAATGAATATATGTATAGAGAAGTATATGAAATAAATTTATGAGATTTTGTAATAATATACATGCATAAAAAGGGGAGTGTCACATCATTTCTATTATAATACAAAAAAATCTGTTACAAAAATAAAAATACAATGAAAAATATACTGCTGCTAATAATATAACAAAAAATAAATAAGATACAAAATGTTTTAAGTACCGACCAATCATTTTGTTTGGGAGGGGGAGGATTAAAAAAATGTTTGAAATAAAATTTCTTGATAAACATAATTTATTATTTGTTTCAGAAGGGAGGTAAACAAATATTGTTCTCATAAAAAATTAAAAAAAACAAATTCAACATTGAGTTTAAAGAAAATCTTGTTCTTCTATGTTAGAGAAAAATGTTTTTTTTTAAATAAAGATTGAACTTGTTCCGTGAAACAAAAATGCCTCGTCCCCTCAACAAAAAATAAATGGTCTGCGCATAACACTGTGTCAAATCTACCCCGGCAAACATGCTTCGAATCGATAGTATTTAATATCCAGAACGGTGACAGATAAAAGGTAGGATTTCTGTTTACTTATTTGTTATTTGTATGCAATTGTAGAATCGTCTGATAGGTAGATTTTATCCGTATATCTTAAATTTCTGGGAAATTTTAACCCTGTCATATTTATTTTATATACAAGACAATAACATGCAAATTATCCTTACGTCCCAGAAAATATGTGTTTTCCCTACATTTTTGACGCCATTTTAAAAGAAAGTTTCTCAATGATTTATCAGTCGGTGAAAAATTAGTTTCCAATTCCTGTATACTGGAATTTTAGATTTGTTTAAAAAAATGTCTTCATGCAGATGAGAAGTGTTATACAGAATGAAAGGATATTGACATTCAAAAGTGAAATTTTTCAACCATATTAAAAAAATAATAAGATGACGTAACGTATACTTTGTTAACAGATGAACATGGGTTTTGACATTCTAGCGCAAAGGTTACAAAACACACAGAAATATGTTATTTTACTGAGGCACAGATTTGTTTACCAAAACACAAAGAAGTAGCACATTCCTTTCTTTGTCTCGAAGGAAACAAGAGCAATCATTAAAACACTATAAAAATAGAGACTGAGCGACATGAAGTGACGATGAAACTGAAGAGGAGGGATGTGAAGATCTCTTATCTAGCGTAGTCGTCTTTTTCAAATTTGATGCATTGTCGAATAAGTAAAAACGAAAGACCATGGCAATCTATTGATAAACTATGGGAATGATTTTTGCATTATTAACAACAAAGAATGTGAGCCGCCCTCAGTGACTCTTCAAAATAATATTACAATATATATGATAATAAATGTAATAATCAAATGCCACACTTGTACAATATCCAGTTAGGCTGTTGTCCAGGACTCTTGCTTTATTTGACTGAAAACGTCCTCTCTCTCACTGGTATTAAGTCTAACTGCGCGTCGAAAATTCCATGAATTTTCCGGAGTATTCTTTAAAAATGATCCAGGCTGTCCAGTATAGATGCTCCACCTTTTTACTTGATAGGAAGAATCCACGCTGTCCATTTCGTCTGTATTCCTGATAAAAATTAAAAGTAAATCGATGTTTATCATTTATTTATATATACCTTTATATGAATAAAACAACAAATGTGAACGAAAGCCATTTGAATCATTTGTCTTATTTTTTCACTTTTCTCTACTCTTAAATTTAACTACATTACATGTACCAATGATATTCATATAATTATTCATTTGTTTTAGTAAATTTGATTATTTTTCAATAGTTAATTGGCTACTCTGTTCTCTCTTTCCCATGCCGAACTTTTTGGACGTGTCTATATACTCCAATGTATTGTATGTACCATTAATGTTTTTACCCTTTCTGCGATTTTGTTGTCTTTATCTTCCAGTAAACAAACACTATGATAGATATCAGAAGAAAGATAACTACTGAGCATCCCATAACTATTGGTCCTACATAAGAAACAGCCTCGTCTCTATCTGTAAATGTAATTCAATATTTTAACACACATTCAAATAAAAGCAGCGATTCTAAAAATCATGCACAGGAACTAACTACTTTAAGTTATTTTTTTTTTCATTATTTTGTGATCTACTTCAGATTATTTTAAAACGTAATACCATTTCCGGTATAAAGTCATAAATCCAGGAAAAAGCGATTGACGAAAAAAGTCTTCTAGTAAACAATAAACACACCAGGGGAAGTTGATTTTCACTAAGTAACTTTGATATGGTATGTCAATTTACCTCCACCAGCATTTATATATATTTGAAGCAACTAAAGAAAAAAGAATTTGCGTCAGTTTTACTCTTTTCCAAATCATACTGGCCATAATACTCTCTTTTTTTCATTTTCAAACCTCATTCATCGATTTTGTTTTTTCTTTTAATGGTTAAATGATTTATGTAGACATTATTTCAGTTTGACACTGGGAGTCAATACTGTATTCCAATTATAGCGTTTTTCATTTGAATTGTAGAACTTCTCTGACACGTATGTCACGTATGACGGATTGTTCCACCGTGGTAGCAAAATATAATTTCTCTCTTGAAGTAAAACGTTATCTTTACATTTTTTTTTAATTTAAAATTGATCGATTGTTGAATGTTTAACATAGAATGACGAATATGTCGTGAATATTCAGAAAAACAATTCGTAATAGATCTAAAGGTCAAAAGAAGAAGCAAAAAATGAGAAGTCATATAATTCTGTGATGATGACATGGGTGTTGATGATGATGTCGATGATGATGATGATGATGATGATGGTCCGTGTCAGTATCAATAACGTTTTATGAAGGTACAAGAAATATGATTGACCTTTTGATGAAATTTTGAACATGTTTGAAAAATCGGACTATTTTGTTCATTCGAAAATTCCAAGTTTCTGCAAATTAACAGTTTTTTTATCTAAAACAAAGTTTTCGGAAAGCCAATTAAGATTATTTAGTAAAGGTTCTATACACGAAGTGTATTTTGGACAAACGAAAAAGAAATGGTGAACATCCTCAATATCTGAACAAGAAGGATCAAGTATAATATAAACTCGAAAAAGGTAAAAGTTTAAGACTGAAGCGGAAAACCGCAATTGAGTTAAAATAATAATCAATTTCCTCAAACCGTACAAATAAAACGTTTCAACTTTACTTAAACAACTATCGGTTTTCAATTCTTTCTTAAATTTAATTTAAAGTCGACGCTGCGAATTTTTTTGTTTAATCAAGCTTATTCCACTCGCGTATTGTGGAGGGAAATATAGAACAACTATACACTGTCTCGAAAATTTAAATTTTATTTGTATAAGGCTTAGAAACAGTTGGAAAGCGAGACTCTACCGAGCATTTCTATCCTGTTTTGAGCCGAGTACAAATAAAATATATACTGCAACTCCTACTTAGGGTAAAACCCATCTTTTTGTTAACTTGGAGCGAACGACGTAATTCCGCGAACCTGTACTTTTAATGACGTCATAGATAAAACTCTACGAAAACACATTGCCAACATCATAAACAAGGCGATATATAAATACAAAATTAGATAATAAATTAATTATTACACAAAGATAACATTACTAACCATGTTATCAATCATACAATTCAAATACATCTAAATATTTTTTCTAATATACCTTTTCTTTCATGGTTAAAAAATTGTTTTGTAGAATGAGCCTATTTCTAAGCTCAGTTTTAAAAACAGAAAATACATTAATATTCTTTGTTCTAAACTCTGACAGATAGTGTATTTTGTGAATTGAAAACATAATCACTGTAAGAAAAAAATTAATATCATAGTATTCTATATCACTTATTTTGTAACCCCAAATCAAATTTTTTAGTGTTAAAATGTGTTTTCCAAGTTTAACTTTTTCTAACAGATTAAATATTTCTTTCCAAAATTTATCAAGAAAGTGGCATGTAATAAAAAAGTGTTCATAATCTTCTGTAATATTACAGTGATTACAGTCTGAGTTTTGGCATATTTTCCATTGTTTTAATAAAACTTTGTTTGGAAGAATAAAATGTAAGAGTTTCCATCTGAACATTTTTAATTTATTTTCTTTCAAATAATTATGAACAAATTTTAGTATATTTTGAGCTTTATTTTCTAATAGATACCTAGTCAACCTCAGAGTACAAGGTTTTAGTTTTAGTGAAAATTTGAAGACCTGTTACAATTCTTGCGGCCTCTAATTGGAAGTTTTCTTATTTATGTGAATAGCATATTAAACTCCGTGGCATATTCAAACAAGAGGTCATAAAGAGCCTGTGTCGCCAACCTGCATTTTCAACAATGGCCAGTTTTTAGCAAAAATCACTAAAGCGGAATAACTCTATAAAGAGTTAACTGGCAATTTCAGTCATGCTGACATATTTGTATGTGTTATCCTGACAACTTTTCATTTTGAACTTTCTATTTTTTTTTTTATAGTTTTCAAGATGATAAGCAAAAACTGCATAAAAATGTTAAAAATTATTATTTAAGGGCAACGACTCAAATAACAAGTTGACTGAAGATTTCAGCCATTACAGCACATTTGTAGATCTTGTTTTGCTGATCATTAATGCTATCTAAAGTTACTATTTATCTATTATAGTTTCAAGATAAAAGGCAAAATACGCAAGAAAGTGTTAAAAATTATCATTAAAGGGCAATAACTTCAATAAAGAGTCGACTATTGATTTCGGTTATGATTGATTTATTTGTAGATCTTGTCTTGATCATTTTTGCTATTTAATGTTTCCATCTATCTATTATAGTTTTTAAGTTAGAAGACAAAAACGGAAAAAAAATTGGTAAAAATCGTCACTTAAGGGCAATAACTCTAGTAAGTAGTCGACTGAATATTTCGGCCATGTTGACTCATTTGTAGATCCTGTCGTGCTGATTATTTTTGATTTTAAAAATTCTATTATAGTTTTTAAGATATTTGGCAATGACGCAAAAAAATTGGTAAACATCATCATTAAAGTGCAATAACTTTAATAAAGAGTCGGAATAGTTCAATATATAATATTAATGCTTAATAATAATTATGTTTAAACTGTCAAAATGAAAACTGAGTTTGATGAGAAGCCATTTTTTTTAACCAAGCAATTAACAATGACATTATATTTGAATATTCGGTTCTTAATAGAAAGAGGGTTATTGCATGCAGTGCTAGCAATGATTTCCCTAAAACAGGTATATACTTATTCAAGTGCACCTTCTACGGTACGCTCGACTTTAGTGACTCAACACAAGGTTTTTTGCATTGTAAAGGTTGTCAAGGACTTTTTATAAACAATAAACGCCAGCACATCATGGACAAACAAGTGAGTTGTCTATGTTTATAATTTAAAAACGAAAACCTCTGTAAATGAAGTCTGTGTATTTTCTTCAAAAATCATGGCTTTATTCGCCGCAAATTCCCCATTTTCTAATAAATGCAATGAAACAATAAACAGTATTGCTTTAAACAACGTTTCCCTTTGGGACATGTACAAAATGGCACGTCACTTTTATTCTGTACTTTTGCTGTTTTGATATTGTAGCTCTTTAAAAATATCTTAATACACAGGCCAACAGAAGGAGTCACCAACTGCCTCCTATAGCAGTTTTTTTTTTGGGAAAACATCCTCAAAATTGACAATAGTTTTATCGAAAAGAGAAAGTCGATTACACATTTCTTCCTTCAGGCGTGTTTGAGTTGACTATTATGTCTAGAAAACGTATAAAGCAAAAAATATTTGATTCATCATCTCGCTTCAGATTCTATTATTTTTATATATTTAGGCTTCATGTTGATATAATAACATTAAAAATTCACAGTGCTAATAAAAAAAGGAAATATATGGGTCAAGTGAAATACCTTTCTGATGAGTCATCACAACAGAGTAGGTGTGTTTGAATAACAAAAAGAGCTTCGTGCTATAACACATGTTAGAACTTCTGGATAATTTTAAATCTCGGTCTTTTTCTGAAATTAGTTCTATCAAAACTTTTGATTTTTCAACCATAAAATTGAGAATGGAAATGGGGAATGAGTCAAAGAGACAACAACCCGACCATAGAGCAGACAACAGCCGAAGGCCACCAATGCAGCGAGAAACTCCCGCACCCGGAGGCGTCCTTCAGCTGGCCCCTAAACAAATATGTATACTAGTTCAGTGATAATGGACGTCATGCTAAACTCCAAATTATACACAAGAAACTAAAATTAAAAATGATACAAGACTAACAAAGGCCAGAGGCTCCTGACTTGGGACAGGCGCAAAAATGCGGCGGGGTTAAACATGTTTTTTGAGATCTCAACCCTCCCCCTATACCTCTAGCCAATGTAGAAAAAACAAACGCACAACAGTACGCACAGTAAAACTCAGTTTAAGAGAAGTCCGAGATCGATGTCAGAATAGGAAACAAAAGAAAATAAACAAAATGACAATAATACATAAATAACAACAGACTACTAGCAGTTACTGACATGCCAGCTCCAGACCACAATTAAACTGATGTATACTACCATTCCCCATGTGAAATTGAAAAACTGTCTAAAAGAAATAGTCCACAATGCTTTTCATCATAAAAAAGGTAGCATACGCTATAAATTTATTTCTTTGGGATACCATGAGGCATATTTTGTTAATAGTGAACAAAAGGGTAAAACATGCTACACAGAGGAACAAGTGATCAGTATGCTGGAGTTTCTTATTGACAACATATTTGTTGAATTTGGAGGTAGACTTTTTCAACAAATTGTCGTCATTTCTATGGGAACGAACTGTGCGCCTCTCCTTGCCGACCTCTCCTTATTTTCATATGAATCGGAGTTCCTTCAGACACTTGTCAAAAACAAGAAGATCAAAGAAGCCAAGTTATTTAATTTCACTTTCAGATATATTGATGATGTTCTTTCCATTAACAATCCGTACTTTTCTGATTGGGTTCCATTAATATATCCACCAGAACTAGAAATTAAAGAAACAACAGACACGGCTTCCTCCGCCTCATTTTTAGACTTATACATTTGACATACACAGTCATCTCTGTACAAAATCTATGACAAACGAGACGATTTTAATTTTGAAATTATCAATTTCCACAACTTTAGTAGAAATATACCAACTTCACCTGCATATGGGATATACATTTCCCAACTTATTCGGTATTCAAGAGCTTGCAGCTCCTACTCAGACTTTGTAAAACGTCACCAGTGTCTGAGCAGAAAGTTGATTAACCAGGGGTATGTCAAAGAACGTCCCGTCCTTTTTCTAAAAAAGTTCATCGGAAGGTACCAAGAACTTGTTGATAAATAATTCCGTATCAACTTCACAAATTATACACGATGGTCTTGAAGTATAGATTTTGAGAACTGACGTTATTTATCATCTTAATAACGTGTTATAGTATTCTTTTATTTATCTTTATTGATATTACTTTTACTGTTAAGTCGATTTTACGCCAGTACTTAAAACCTTCCATCCTTTATGGGTGGATTTCACATAGATAAATAAAATCGTACAATATAAGCAAAATGAGGATTTTAAATTTGATGTATGCCTTTTTGTGCTTCTTCGTTACATTTGTTTGTTTTTATAGTGATTAAGATGATAACACAATGTTGACTGCTGTACCCCTATTTTTGACATTTTTACCTATTGTGTCTGTTTGTTTTGTTCACGCATCGTTGTCAATATAATGGAATATGATGCGACTGTCATACAAGTGAGAGGTTTAGCTAGCTATAAAACCAGGTTCAATCCACCATTTTCTTATGTAGACCAAGTCAGGAATATGACAGTTGTTATCCATTCGTTTGATGTGTTTGGTTTTTTTTTATTTTGCCATTTGATTGGGTACTTTCCTTTTTGAATTTTCCTTGGAGTTCAGTATTTTTGTGATTTTATTTTTTTAGTAGTTTTTCTTATTTGTATTTTTTTAAATTTTCATTCACTAATTTTCAAACTAAAATTTCGGCGTATTAATCATTTTATTCATAAAATGTAATTAAAAAAAGGTCGGTAAAAAGGTTGAATAACATCCCACTGAAATGTTTACTAAAAGCCCTTGACGACAGACTTTACTTGTTGATCTTTTTTGTGCATACCTTAAAAAAAATCATTTTGTGTGTGTGTTATCTAGGGTTGTTACATCTTCAAGCTATGGAATATTTCAGTCTGTCCTTCCCCGATTGAACTTTTGAAAATTACCCCTGAAAACCAATCAGACAATAGTTTTTAGTTGACAAAAGGCCTGAAGTACATTATAAGCGCTGAATTGTAAAAGTAATATTGAGATCCATGACTTATACTGCAGCAGTTACATTATTCCACCTCTATTTGTTATCAAGACGCAAGTACACACCTTATTTACAACAACAGGTTTGACGGATGCAATAGGAAACACACATCTGCTGTACACGATAGTCAAACAATTGTTTGTAACAGCAATCAGGAACATACATCCTTTTATATCTGTCGTACCGATAGCCGGTAATATGGTGTAAGGTTATTACCACTTTGCGTGATTAATTTTAAATTGATAACCTTATCAATAACATTAAAACCTACCAGAAATCGAAGGTTTCGCTGGAGCTTGAGATTCTGATGATTTTACGTTCCAGTTTGTTGTTACCTCAGATGTAGCATCCTTTGTGGTTATTTCAACTACACTTGGTGATTGAGAAGTCATTCTTTCTTGTTGTTGTGTTGCAACTTGATTATTTGATAATTTTGTTGAAGAATCAGGTTCTACTGAAAACTTAGTCAGATGTGTTTTTGTTTTCTCCGTTGCAGAACTAGTCAGGGTAGTTGTTTCCTGCTCTGTTCCACTTGGAATGTCATTTTTTGCTCGGGTGTACTTCTCACATTTGTTTCTTGTTCTGTTGCACCTGCACTTGTTGTCGGATGGGTAGTTGTTATTGTTGTTTCTTGTTCTGTTGTACTTTGCCTTGTTGTTGGTTCACTGGTTGCAATGGAATTTTCTTGTTCTTTTGATACCAGCATGGTTGTTGGTTCATTTATGACAATGGTTTTTTCTTGTTCTGTTGTTCTGTTGCACTTATTGTTGTTGTTGGCTGAGTGGTGGTAATGATTGTGTCTTGTTCTGTTGCACTTAGCGCCGTTGTCGGCTGGGTGGTGATAATGGTTGTTTCTTGTTCTGTTGTACTTAGCGTTGTTGTCGGTTGATTGGTATTAATGGTTGTGTCTTGTTCTGTTGTACTTAGCTTGGTTGCCGTTTGATTGGTATTAGTGGTTGTTTCTTGTTCTGTTGAGCTTAGCGTTGTTGTCGGCTGAGTTGTGGTAATGGTTGTGTCTTGTTCTGTTGAGCTTTGCATGGTTGTCGGTTCAGTATTAGTTATGGCTGTGTGTTGTTCTGTTACAATTAGATTGGTTGTCGGTTGATTGGTAAAAATGGTTGTTTCTAGTTCTGTTACACTTAGTTTGGTTGACGGTTGATCGGTATTAATGGTTGTTTCTTGTTCTGATGATCTTAGCTCGGTTGTCTGCTGATTGGTAATGATGGATGCGTCTTGTTCTGTTGTGCTTAGCATGTTTGTCGGTTCAGTGTTGGTAATTGCTGTGTTTTTTTCTGTTGAACTTAGCGTGGTTGACCGTTTTGTAGTGGCTATTGTTGTTTTTTGTTCTGTTGTGCTAAGCATGTTTATCGGTTCAGTGTTGGTAACGGATGTATATTGTTCTGTTGAACTTGGCTTGGTTGGCGATTCAGTGGATGAAATTCTTGTTTCTTCTTTTGTACTTTGTCTGGCTGTCAGTTCATCGAAGGCATTGGTTGTTTCTTGTTCTTTTGAACTTAGCGTTGTTGTCGGTTCACTTGTGGTGGTTGATACTTGTTCTGTTGCACCTAGCTTGGTTATTGGAACGATGATGGATGTTGTGGTTTTTTTTATTTCCTTTGTTGTTTTTGGTTCAGTGTTTAAAGTCGATATGTGTGTCGTTGCATTAAGGATAGATATCGGTTCTGTGGTGGTGGTTTCTTTTTGTAATAGTGCATTTTCCATGGTTGTCGGTTCAGCGGGGTTGGTTATAATTTGCGATGAGGTTTGATTTATTGTTGGTAATTTAAAAATAGTCGTTATTACGTCATGGTTTGTGCTAACTAAATTAGTCGGTTTAAGATCTGTAGATAAATTTTGTTTTATAGAATGTTCAGTAGCTGTCGTTTCGAAATCTGGAAATTTTTTCAGTGTTGTGGTTTTGTCTTGAGTTGTCGATGAATCAATGTCGTTCTTCCTTTGCTGCTCTGTTGTACTTTGTAAAGTTGTCGGATCAGTTGTGGTGGTTGCCTTTTGTTCTTTTGTTTTATCTGTAGTCGTTAGTTTAAAATTTGTCGTTTTCTTCCCGTTTGTTGTTTTTTCTGAATAATCGGTTGTTAGCTTTTGATTGATAGCATTTTCTGTACTTGTCAATTCGATACTAGTAGATGTTGTTAATGGTGTTGTACTTTCTTCAGTTGATATGGAACTATTTGTAGTTATTGGTTCAAAAGTGTCAGGTATTGTGTCTGTTCTTGTTTTATCTGTAGTTTTCAATTTGAAGCTTGTAGTTGATGGTGGTTCGGTCTGTTTTTCTGTAGTTTTTGTCGTTTTTGGTTTTGTTGAAATTTCAGTGATGCTTGTTGTTTCCTGTCCTTCTTTGTTGTATAGAGTTGTCGATTGCCAGGTAGCCCTTTCTGTTTCATTTGTTGTTGGTTTAAATACAGTAGTTGTATCATACTTTTTATGCGTGGTTTCAAAAGGTGATGTAAATTTGTCCTTGGGAATTTCTTCACTAGTAAGAATTGTGTCTACTTCTGTCAATGGCTTTAATGTTGTAGTTACATGTTCTACCATTGTCGTCAATGTCAATTCGGATGCTCCCTCTCTCGAAGATAATTCTGGGGTAGATGTTGTAGATACGCTAGGTGTATCAGTTGGTGTTATTTCTCCTGAATTCGACATTTCAGATGATCTCAAAGCAGTATTAGACGTTGTTTCTGCTATTGATGTGGTCAGTTTTGTGGAAATACCTCTACTGGGAGTGGTATGTTCACTTGAAGATTCTGTATTTGGCCACGTCACTTCAGGACAAGTATCCTTAAAAAAATTCAACATTAAGCAACATTTTCTTTAATACCAAATTCTCAACAAGAAAAATATAACCTTGTAAATATGACAGTCCCTTTAAAATTTTATTCAAATATACTTTCTGTCCAATTTTTACTTACGTTATTCATAAACTAGGAAATAGCCACTTCTGCATATGTAATAAGATGTATAGAGTTTATTCAAAACAGAATAAACTAAACGTTTTCAAGTGCTGTTCGAACACACTGATGATGGTAACCTCATAAAAGCCCGGGCTGGCTTCACGTAGTTGGGCTGATATGGGTCAACTCGGTGAATTAGCACACTAGAGGTAAATAATATTCATATTGACTTATTGCATTTTCCATATCTGCCCAGTTATTATCACTCGTCCAATATCAGAACATATCCGATATAGAAAAGACCAAGTATTAATCTGTAACAAGATTGCAGTTAGCCTTTGGAGATTAATTATATATCTATTTTCTTGACAAACTGTCCCAAGTCAGGAGCCTCTGGTCTTTGTTAGTCTTGTATGTTTTTTTAAATTTTAGTTCATTTATATGTTTTGGAGTTTAGTATGACGTCCATTTTCACTGAACTAGTACACATTTTTATTTATGGGCCAGCTGAAGCCCGCCTCCGGGTGCGGGATTTTCTCGCTGTGTTGAAGACCCATTGGTGGCCTTCGGCTTTTTTCTGCTCTTTGGTCGGGTTGTTGTCTCTTTGACATATTCCCCATTTCCATTCTCAATCTTATTCATTATATAACCAAATATAAATGTTTCGATTGATTGAAAATCATTTCCATATTTCTATATATAAACTTACTAGAACTATGCATATGATGGATGATGCATTACAAGAATAGCACTCGTCGTCATATATTATTATATTGACAGAATCTCCAAATTGATTTCCATCATTTGACAAACTGAGTTCATATCCTTCTGCTACCACTGCTTTTGATATGGAGCGTTTTCGTCGAGATGATTGAAGATCCACTGATACCATGAAAGCATTCCTGTAGTCTGCTTTAACAATCTCTGCATCTGACGTATATTCATGTGTATTGTTCAGTATCTAAAAAAATGAGTACATAGGTCTACATCTTCCAGAAAAAGTATTGAAATAATAACTGTTGTGTTTTGATTTCAATTGCAACTAAAGCTGCTACAATGTACAACCTTATGTTTAACCCTTGTAGATATTGCAAATATATCAACAGAAAGAAATATCACTTATGTACCTCAAATAGATAATATTGTCTCATAAAACCTATTTCTATAATATAACCTATAATTTTAAACATACAAAATTATGCCTTGTGCTATTCGTAACGTGTTTTAAAAGATTAATTTAATAAATGTTCTTTTTTCCTGTTTGGCACATACAATTTGTCCAAACTGTCCCGGCAAAGAAAAATTTCGTTTGACTCATAAATATTTCTTTTCAATATGGTTACAATTTTTCAATATGGTTACAAACCACCATACGACAGCTAAAAGTAGGATTGCTGTTTATTTTTTAGTTATATGAATGAAATTGTAGAACATGAAATGGACATATCACTATTTCTGGCTGTGAGATGTAATATTTTCCACACTAATTTCAGATTAATTGGATAATAAGTGAAAATGCAAGGAAAAACGATAATAACAGTGATCCCACCCTGAATGTGGCTCAATATATCTACAAGTCATTTTTTGCCGGGGTAGTTAGAAATTGGATAGAGTAACCATGAAAAAATATGGACAAACTCCCATCCATATTTTGAAACCAAAACTAACAATGAACAAATAGCTTATCAAATGGTTTTGTTTAAAATTACCTGAAAGTGCCTTCGTTTACACCATACATTGGTTGATGGGAACGTCCCGAATATGTTTGTCCTTGAACAGCCACGAAAACGTGTGCCACATAAACCATTAGAAGGTAATAGTATGTTTAAAGGTGGCGTTGACGTTTGTTTTGAACAATCATCTTCAACATAACCTTCATAACATGAGCAGATTCCTGCCAAAAAAAAATTGCAATATAACATAATAACACCTTATACAAGTATCCGGGATTTTGATTGGTTGATCGCTAGTGTATTTTTCATGTATGTTTTTTTATATAACTATCGCCGGAGTATTTACACAAAGATATGCCTTTTTACCTTTTGCCAAAACGAATGTACCTTTTTTACCCATCACGTAGACACATGATCATTTGTGCGCTTTTTTATTAAATGCTGTTTTTTGTTCTTTTGCAAACGTCTTGAAGCGAAAAAAAATGTGGATTACATTTTTGATGTGTACTTAAACAGATATATCATGTTTAGGAAGGGTATGTGCAAAAAATACTAGTAATCCTAAGAAGATGATTTCATTCGCCTAGCGGCTCAGGAAATTTTCTGTCTCTCTACTGATATTTTTTTCGCAAATACCCCTACAGAACATGATACTATCCCTTTAATTCAATAAACAACGTGTATACGTTTCACTATAACTATAATGTATTAAAAGTACGTTAAATTTGTAGATTTCCGAAGAAACTGTGCTTGCGACTCCCTTAGAGTGGAAAACATAGTGGTCAAACATTACCTCCCCAGCACACTGAAATATTGAACTCTTAAATGTTTTACACGAATTTGAGAGGAAGCTACTGATAGAAGTAAGAGCTCACTTAGGAAATTGGTGCATTTTTATTATACTTAAATTTTCTGTAACCATATATACAAATTCGCTGGAAATTGTATGCATCTTTTGGCGTATTCAGAAACAATTGAACAGGTATGATGTTGAGAGCAATTATTTTGCCCCAGGAATGACTTTAAATGCAGGGAGAGCAATTTGATGTCGCAACATATATAAAATAGCCATTTAATACACAGTTTTCGGTCAAAATAGATATGAGCAACAGCTTTATACAAAAAAGATATTTACACACATTTCCATCTATGTAAAATACGTCTAGTAACAAAATATCTTTTTGGGTAAAGCTATTGCTTATATCTAAATATTAAGTTTTCAGACTGAGGCTTATTTAGTAACTTTTTGCAGTTTTGCTCAAAATAAAAGGAGTTTGAAGCACTAATGTAACTAAAAATAAAACAATACAGACGATTGATAATCTAATGGTCTGTGAACATTTAATTAGAGCCTACAATTTTCTAAATTATATACATTTTGATTTTCGAAGGAGAAAAGGGAGGGGGGGGGGGAGGGGCAAAAACGTGGCCTTATCATATTTTCTTCGTTTTTTTATGATGTTTATAAAAAAATGCCGAAAAAACGAAAACCGGAAAGACGTTTTTCGTCATATTGTTATACACTTTTTAGCATGATAGCAGTACCCCCGGTAGACCAAAAATCGAATAATTTGACAAGAAAACGTTCTGGAACTTAGTAAACATGATAAAAATAAAATAGAAATAAAACAGAATTATCTAATATATTATCATTTCCCACTTTAAATAACAAGCCATGAGCCAGCAGGCTATATGATTTTTTAGGTAAAATTGGGTTGAAATGTTGCTATGGAATAAATTCCTCGCGTATCAACCACAATTTATTTTTCTTTTGACTGTATACGTCACTTGAATGAGCCAATTCTCTGTATATATAAACTGCTAATGCAGAGATTTTCATGTCAGAAATATTAACAAAATCGATTGATATGCAGCAAAAAATTTAAAGAATAGAATTAAGGTCATTAGACAAAGTCAAACAAATTGGATGGTGTCTAGGCGGTGTCCCCCACGGCCATGATCTGGATAAATTTTTCATGGCCGTTTGTTGCCGATTTAGTCCAGATTGCGTTCAGATCTTGCCGAATGCGAACCTTTGTCGATTCACTCTCTGGCCACTGTCTGATCCCTGTTGGGTCGCATTCGGGAGAATCTGGACGCTGTCGGGACAAATCGGTCGTTTTTTTACCACGCAAAAGATACGAATCGGATTGAGAACTTAATAATTGGGACGAATTCGTCTGAAAGCGGCTAAATTGGGACATTTCTTATACGATATCTGATTAAATATATGTTTTTAATAAAGGTTGAATTTCCAGCCACGATTCACAAGACAAAACAGTTGACAAATTTAAATCGAGAATAGTCCTATCAAGGACGAAAGTAAAAATCCTGAAATTTGTGACGGAGAGCTCTTCACTCTTAGCTTTCAAATATTCGGTTTTGAGCGTTTCTGATAAGGGTAAAAATAGAAAATTGCTTCGGATAAATCAAATTGATAAAGTGTTATTTTCATTTTTAATAGATATAAGAAGATGTGGTATGAGTGCCAATGAGACAACTCTCCATCCAAGTCAAAATTTATAAAAGTAAACCATTATAGGTCAAAGTACGGTCTTCAACACGGAGCCTTGGCTCACACCGAACAGCAAGCTATAAAGGGCCCCAAAAATTACTATTGTAAAACCATTCAAACCAACGGTCTAATTTATATAAAAAACGAGAAACGAGAAGCACTTAGTCACACCACCACTACATTATTTGCTGTTTTGTCTGCCGGAACGAACACAAACCGCTTTGCGAGTACTTGGAGTTTATTTTTTATGCTGGAAATGGGAATATCATGGACCCTATTACTAATTTCAGAATTGATTTCAAAATGAGATATACGAATATTAACAGTATTCATAATTTTATTCAAATAACTGTCTAGAGATTTTTTATCAGATTTTTCACGTTTACACCAATTTTTACAGTAGACAGACAGAGCGTCTGTAATGACCTGACGACACTGTTTTCAATCTATTTTAGATGGAGGACGATATTTCGGGCCTTTCTTAAATTTAGACTTCAACCGAAAATTTTAACTTTTCAAAACTTGAAATTATGACTTTAACTCGAAAATTTTAACTTTCAAAGTCTTCAAATTTCTACCCCTAAAAAACTTTTATATTGACGATAACATAAACCTACCTGAGGTACAGTTTCCATTATCACTGCAGTTGTTTGGACAAATAAGACTTGTGATGTATTCAAGAATTGTTTGGTTTCCATCACCTGCTCTAGTTAAAGATAATGTTTCATTTCTGGAAACTTCCATAAAGGCGTACGTTTGCATAGCCCCGACTGTATCTTTTATAAATGAGGTGTCTGCTGTTAGCTGGAATAGGTTACAATGTTAACTTATATTTATTGCATTTCAATGCTGCGTCTATATATTGTTTGTGTAACTTTATATTTGTTTATTTCTCTAATGCTCAATAAAAAAGAAAACAAATCAAAATCAAATTGTTCTTTTCAATCATAATGATCATCGAAATGTCTAGGCACTGAAAATGTTTACCGAAACGGTTGAACTTCAAATATTTTGGTATTTTTTTAAACCACTGGATAATTGACATTTACATTGTAACGGCACCAAGTTAAATGTTTTCGATATTGTCAATAATACTGAATTATTCTTACTTTGATATCCAAAATACAAGACTTGATATAATCATCGCTGATCAATCCACAAACATCTGTTAGAAATTCAGTAGGGACTGAATTTTAAATACGTTCGGTACATGTTTTATTTGCTTCAACTTCTGTCCAACCGTTTCTGAATTCAGGATTCTGTAAACACGAAGACAACATTTGATGTATGTTTAAAAGTTATACACATTAAGACAGTATCAACTAAACAATTTCAGTATGAGAATAAGGAGATGTGGTATGATTGCCAATGTGGCAACTATCCACCAAAGTCCAGGGGTCTGTTGTTCAACTTGTGATTAAACTAATCATATGATTAAGTTTAATGAGTCATTAAAAGTTAATCGCATGATTAGTAAATACAATGATTAAATTTCGTTGTTCAACTTATTTTAATCATTGTATTTACTAATCACTGTATTAATTTTTAATCATATGATTAAGTTTGGGTAGTTAGCAAGTGTTTCCCACAATGCATTGTCAATCAGGGCCTATATAACTTCCCTTTCTGCTTTAAATTATAACATTCTTCTTTTTAAAACCAGTTTTTCGGTGCCAATAATTATTGAATAAATATCTTATAACATGTTCATATTTTTTATGGAAACATATACATATTTAAGATATGTTTCCAGTTCAAAATGAAATGTGCTTGAATGGAAAAATAATTTCAGTGAATGTAGAAAGTAATACATATATGCATTTATTTACCATGAAAATGGTTTAGAATGCATTTTGTAATAATCAACATTTGCATTCCACTTTAAATTATGACTAGGGCCAGAGTTTTTCATGTGTTTGCTTATAAATTTTGGTATCTGAAATGATGAGGTCATGCAGGTGGTCGAAAAACCCCGGGGGGGGGGGGGGGGGGTTACTTCCTATGTTTTTAGTGGTACGAGTGTGCCGCAAAACAGGGTCGCTTTTTCATGCCCTGCTGGTGAGAACAGGGTCTTTTTTTTAAACAAAGTATTTGTCTAGAACAGGATCGCTTATTTAACTGTTTAAGATACAGGTCTCTGTCTAGAACAAGGTATACATTTTCTGAGCGTGTCTAGAACAGGGTATGTTTTTCAATATTTCTGTTTAAAACAGGTTATGTTTTTCATTGTTTTCTGGTTAGAACAGGATATGATTTGGCAAGTGCTGTCGGCACATTTATACCAGAAAGGATAGTCAGTAACCCCCACCACATGGGGAAGAGTGCTTTCTTTCACGTCCGCATTTCATCAAGTATGGCATGCCAAGTTAACATTTAAGATATTTTTTACGGATGGTATAGATCGCGATATACCGGTATAACAGAACTGTGATCGATTGTAGTTCATACGGCATAAGAAGATACAGTGTGACAATTTTAAATATTCAATTGTGCAAGTGTAATGGCATAAAGCACAGTCAGAGAACCTTTTCAATGATTTAAGAAGAAAGGGGACTACAACTTCATTTCGTGTTTGGATGGGATTAAAAAAAATAACTTGGCCTGGGGAGAGTTGAAAATAAAAATTCTGCAACACAAAATGCAGAATACAATTGTCTACAAAAAATGGAAAAAAAAACGTGTGAAAAAATAATGAGTAGCAAAGGAGGAAAATTAATATTCAACACGGATAAAATCCTCCTGATTATCCAGTTAAAAAGTAGGAGATGTGGTATGATTGCCATTGAGACAACTATCCACCAATGTTCAAATGAAGTGGTTGTAAGGAATTATAGGCAACCGTACGGTCTTCAACAATGAAAAAAACATATACCGTATAGTCGACTATTAAGGGCAATTGACATAACATTGCATCGCATATCTGACGTAAACTCTGATATTTAAGAGATGTGATGTAATCTATAAATCAAATAGATAGTTAGTAACAATTAAAAGGGGTTTATTTATGGACACAGGGATTATTTTTTATGTTGAACAGGTAAAATATTGACATAACATTAAAATTGAGAATGGAAATGGGGCATGTGTCAAAGAGACAAAAACCCGACCAAAGAGCAGCTAGAACACTTGTATACATCTAGAAAAATATGTATTTTTCATGATGCTAATGGTTTAATAGGACCGCGTTGCAAAATATTGTGTATGATAAAAGTACCATGATCTACAATGCCGTTAGGCGAATTATATTTATATTTGATTTATAATTAAATTATTCAAACTTGCTAGTTTTTATATATGTATATGCCATCCTTTTTAAGAAATAATGTTGTAAATCTTGAAAAGGACAGCATAAACATTTAATAAAACTAGCAAGTTGCCATACAGTTGGAAAACAAGTTGCCGTACTGTAAATATGTGAACAGTAGCAAGTTGCCGTACCCTAGGCTGGATTCATTTTTAATGATATTCTTTAGAAAACGTCTTTTTGAGATCGAATTTCAGTAAATATGAAGTCATACATTCATAATCAAAAGATTTGTCAGGAAAAAGAATGAAAATCAGTTGAGTATTTTGCTAACGATGGGACGGAAGGCGATTGGCCTCGAAATTTTCTGGTACTAAGTGCACCGTTTTGAAGTATAACACTCATTTTTTCCTTTCTCTCCGCTTCGTTATTACCAATTTCCGGTGGCGATGATACACAGTGAACCAGAGAAAGACCATTCACAATTTGTCTAATGTTGTTTTTTTTTAAATTTAACTAAAAAAAAAAGATAAACCTTTCAAGTACGTCGTGACCGGCAACAACTCTCTATATTTAAAAAGACAATTTACAGTGTCGCTATACGCATGCATGTTGTCTGCTTGGAGTCGATCCCCACCTGAAAAGAAAGAAATAGCCCAACTCTAGGATATTATGTTCCTGCATCAAGTGATTTTTACCACGTTGGGCTTACATTAGAATAAATACCGAATATAGAAAGTGAAACTAAAATTGAAAACATAAAGTCTGAAGGCACATTGAAGAGAAATAAGATTTTGTTTTTTTGGAAAACCGTGTGCCAGGGGTACCCCGCTCTCTGTGTTCAAAATATGCATGAAATATTTGCCACTGCACCTTGTCTGTTCTATGAATTATAACCCTGAGCTTTTTATCTGTTACATGCCAAGAATTCCTCGCTCAAAACTCCGGTGGACCTCCTACTGCACCCATTAGTAGATAAAGATTTGATTCCATAAAATGAAATTGATTTATGACCTGCATGAACGTGTCGCTAAGAACACGACCATAAAACAGATGGTCAATATAAATTATCCATGTTATTTGCTCTGTGGGATGTTTGCAAGCTCTTTATTTTTACTATTGATGCAAATTATACATTATCATTTCTTACTCGGACTAACCAGAGAAGCATAGTTGAGTGTTAAAAAATTCAAATATATATTCTGTGCCGGATGATCTAAATTATTGGAAAGACCGGCACTAATAACAGAAATCCTTCCCCTCTCCCAACAGGGGTGCAATACGTCTCTTGAAATATCTCGGACACTCGGAAATAAGATTTCTCAGCCTCTTAAATTAATAACAGGTGCTTGTTTTTCACGGTATATTGTGTCAGATGAGAAATGTGATACATTTCATTGACTCAGTCTCTTTATACTTTTAATCACTAACATAAACCACTTACGGTAGTACATTTTCATGATAGATATTTGCAGATGCGGATCAGGGGAGGGGGGTCCGAGGGTTGTTACCCCCTTATATTTGACAATTAAACGGCTTTTAAAAGGCGACTTATGGTTGGAACAACCCTTTTCACCAGGACACCGTTGGAACCCCCCATAATGGCTTGATCCGCCATGATTTGGATCTTCGTCAAGCTCATCATACTAAATGGGAAAACATATATGATGTTTAAAAACTCCGTGTAAAGATAAAAATCGTAAGGTCCGAGCTATCTGTGGGACGAATTTATCCGTTAGAATTTACCTGCGTAAACAGTTAGGTCAAGGGCGCTACTGAATGTGCTAATATTTGAACTTCGAAAAATGGGAAAATTAGCAAAGACTTGCTTTGGAAATCACGTATGGCCTGTACATTAATGCTATGGTAACATTCATTATTTATAAAAGCTGTTCGTCATAATTTGTTGAATGATTACACACAATAATGCGGCCCGTCTTTACATTTAGTCTTTGAATTATCATCACAGTCACTGAGCGGTAAACAGGTAAAATATAAACGAAAAAACTGCCGAAATGTGCAATTTCTTTCTGTTATCAAATCATTTGAAATGACTATATATGTATCCGTCCGATCCTTCGCCCTATCTGGTCTCATGCCTTTCCAACTTATGTTTCAACACTCCTAACACATATATTGTGTTTCTTTCAAATCTAAAGTACTTTCACAGATAAAAATCCCCTTGCAGAAGATAAATATCTCTTAAACCTCTCATATTTCGAGCAAAAACCAATTTTTTCATTGGTACAGCAGCCATGTTGGATGCTTTAATCATATGGTTAAAATTTAATACACCTCAAAGAGGTTGATTAAGTTTAACGACAGTTTTAGTATTTTTAACACCGCGTTAAAATTAACGACAAGTTGAACAACACACTAATCATATGATTAATTTTAATCGAATGATTAAGAAATTTTAACGACGTGTTAGCACTAACGACAAGTTGAACAACAGACCCCAGATGACGTTAACAATTACACCATACAGCCATCAACAATCAGCAAATCCCATACCGTATAGACAGCTATATATTAAAGGTCCCGCATGACACAATGTGAAAAACTTCAAACGAGAAAACCAACGGCCTGATTTTTAAAAAATAGATTGAATATTAAATGAAAAACAAATTTGACAGACAGCAACCAATGATAACCACTGAATTACAGGTTTAGGACAAGTATATAAAGAATATAGCGGGGTTAAACATGTAGGTGGGCGCTCAACCTTCCCCTTACCTGAGGCAGTGGTGTGACAGTACGACATAAGAAAAAACAGTAAAAAAAAACAGTTGGCAATGGCTTAATTCAACAGATTGGTACGAAAAATACGAAACAACTAACATAAAAGACAAAAGACGCAAAGTACCGATCTACTTAAACATTAAAGTTCAACGGACTGAATATTAGCTGCTATAGATTATAATAACGATAACACAATTGTATGTCACGTCGTTTTTAGTTTAGATGACCAGAGGGGCAATATGAGCTATTAGTATTGGTGTCTGTCGTTGTCTTATAGAATATTTTAAAAAGTCAGTTTTAAAACACCAGGCCAAATTGAGAAGATTGACTGGATCTTCCTTGCGGCGTCTGCTTTAAAGTTTGTGATTTTCATTGCAGTCGACCAACCAACATACCCGCCATGGCTAATGAAAATTGAAATGCAATGTCCGTTATCTTGAATATTATAATAATATAACAAATATGCACAGATTGTCAAAATATTCCAATTTTTCATCATTTCTACTAAAATGATCAGAATGATGACTACTTATCGGAGTTATTGCCCCCTTAACGGCGAGTTTTGACCAATTTTATCGTTTTTTGCAATTATTTTGAAAATTATAATATACATAGAACGAAACTTTAAACAGCAAAATTGATCAACAACCCAAGATCTACAGATAAGCCAAATATCAGAAACTGTCGAACGAATTGTAAAATTTAAAAAAAAATGAATAATTGATAAATATTTTGAAAATTATCTTAACCACAAAACTATATGATATTTTGAAAATTGACGTCCATAGTGAAGTTCTGGCCTAATTTTAGTATGATGCCCTGTCTAATAAAGTTAATAAAGTGAAAAGCAAACGATAGTCTATTTCCTGATTAAAAAGATTTTCCAGTTTATACATTTTGTTATTTCACAAAATGTAAGGTTTCAAAGAAATAGATCCAATAAAATAATAACTGTGCTGTTTTATTATAAGATATTTGCAGTCTTTCTATTTTCTGTCAAAATGTTCTTGCATTTATTTTTGTTATCTGACCAATTTGGCCAAGAGCGTCTCTGATGATGGTTTATCCAGGAAAAAGGTTTGAAGACAATAAAGAGTTTTTACCTTTTTTTTAAGGAAAAAAATAATGTTAAGAAACCAATCAGTTTAGTAATGGCAAACACTTATCGATATAAACATTCATTTTTTAGAAGGCGGGAATTGATAACATCTTTTTTTATTTACAGCAAAAGAAATAAATCTCCTTCAAGACACATTTCTACAACAGCAATATGGTTTTCTCTCCTTTTTTTGGACAATTTTGTGAAAAAATTGTGTTAAAATATGTAAATAAATAATTTTAGCATGTAATATATACCGCAAAAGAAGTATTCTGAATATCATCGTCGTATTCAAGGGGAGAATCATCTATAATGTCATCATTGTAAGTGGCGCTACGTCGATTTATCCGGTGAGACAAAGACCTTTTCTTTCTTGTATTATAATAGCACGAGGTAACAAAGGGTTGAACAGAGTTGTCATTTTCCTTGGTTTCAGATGAACAATGTTGTGTACTCTCTGTCAAGTTGCATCGGACTGTATAGAATTGTTCCAAATTGTCGGTCGGTCCCGCCTCTTTGTCACAGACACAGTATTGGGAAACTGTTATATTTACTTTAGTACTTTCTTCCATATAAATTACAGCATCATCGTACAAAAAAGCAGGCTCTTTGATAAAAAGCTGTTCATTTGGCGTAGACAAAGAATCAATCCTGTAATTACACTGACAATTAACAAACATCGCGTTGACAATCTGAAACTAGTTAAAGGAAAGTCAAGGAGTAGTAAATGGGAAATGAAACAAGTTTTGGAAGACTTTTCTTACACCTTAGATATTATAGACTCAAACAAAAATTTAAACAAAAATAAAATATATTCCACTAATAAAAGGTAAACGCGTTGTTTTTCATTTTTAATTCCAATAGCGGTGATAAGTCACGAAAGATGAAAGGGGCTTACTAGAAATGAATCAATTAGTCATTTGTTTGAAAAATATTTAGCAATGGTCATGATGACATATGTCGACCATTCGAACAGAATTATTTCGAATACTTAAATATAATTCGGAAAACTCCTCTTTTTATTTTTGATAATTTTGATAAAAAAAAAGACACGCTTTGGAATATCGTATCAACTCGGAAATATATAATCCATTAAGTTTTTTTTATTATGCTGCTAAATAAAAAAGAAAGTATACAATGAGAAAATTAAATTCATATCTATTTTGCAAAAAATAGCTCTTAACCGTTTATACAAATTGAATGTTGATTTCTAGTTATAAGTTGTATGAAGCAGAACACGGCTGTAACGGGACAGTTGAAACAACATGACAAGAATTTTATTACAATTGTTTGTTTTCTGTTGTATCAGACGAACACAGATTATAAAGGTAAAATGTCAACAATTATAATCTTATATACCTGTATTCGAGAACAAGGTTATTGTTAAAATATATGAATATTTAACGTACATGTTGTACCATACTGAAGAAATGAATAAACACAAGTAAACTTGTTACAAAGGGGACAAAAAAGCCTAAAAATGAGACTAAAATTGGTGAAAGAACTCAATATACCGCCACGAATCTGCAAAACTCTTCTCATTATTTATAGGACCCAGATCACGATGTGTAAAATCATCAGAAGTATCTTTTGTTAAACTTGGAACTCCACAAAGTCCTCTTGCTTCATCGATGTCATAGATAGAGGGCTTAATCGAAATTCCTGATATAAATTTACTATATTGTGATACAGTAAACTTTATTTCTGTTCCCGTTTGCAAAGTTATCTGCAAAATAGATTTAAACGTAAATCATTATATTACTATTTGCATCGTCAATACTTTGTTATAATTAGTGGTGTATCTAATTTCTTTGGTTAACGTGGTGAATTGAATTCATGAAATTAAATACCACACGAAACACATTACCATCAAAGATCCCTTAAGTGGCAAACTATGAACCTCAAAACGAAAGGATTTTTCTGTAAACCACGAATAAAAGTCTAACAGAGTATATCACATATGTATTTGTCAAAAAAAAAATTGCTTAGCGAGCTTTACAAACGGGTTAAAATGACAGAGTTGCCAAGCACCATAATTTTCTGTATTCTTAAGTTTTCTCACAAAGTATAGTACAGTATTTTTTTATCATGCAATTTTTTAAAGGGTAGCTAATATTTGTTGTTGACCTATCACAGTTCAAAGGTAAAGTTTTGGAGAAAGAAACCAATGAAACCTATGGTTTACTTATTATGTTTGGTTGATATAAGTTCAACTATTGATTAATGTTCATGTCTTGGACATCTTAATATGTAGGATAATAACATTTTAAGAAACCATCAAGGCAAAAAAGACGTTGGTAATATTTCATATCTGAAATCGATTTGGAGTCCGTTAAACAATTTGGATATATATTTACATTGCAATTAATATAAAAAGAAGATGTGGTATGATTGCCAATGAGACAACTCTTCACAATAGTCTATTGTTGGACAATGGATAGAATTATGAGGCAAACTTCTCTTCATCTTAGATAATTATTCTATATTTTATCAGAATGAGCTAGGTCCAGTTATGTTTTGTCGTTTTGCTTTTTCATTATACAACACGATAAGCAATATTCAAATACTAGCCTTGTATGTATTTCCAATGTGTTCTATTGACATATCATTGTCATCACAAGTTAAAAGTTCAGTATAAGGTTGCTGAAGAAGATATTTGTTGTTCCGAGAGATTTTTGCACATGTTCGCAGAACAAACAACGAACCTCTGCTTCTAATAGCTATACCACAATGACAAGAAGAACCACTCCACCCAAATCCACAATTTGTTAACAAAGCATGAACCTTGAATAAGAAAAGAAACATATTTGCATTTCACCATCACCAAATATATACATTTCACATTTAATCTTATATTTTCATATCGTAATTTTAAAAAATCTTTTACGCACAGTAATATTATAGATGGTTGTCCAAATCATCTCAAAGGATAGCTTGTCATAGTTTGTTTCCAAATTCTTTCTATATAAATTTATGATTATTTGAATGCATTTCACGCATCAAATTTATAAAAGAATATAGCATGTTATAAATTTGGTGCGGTCGAATCACTTTTCTGGATTTACCTTCACCAGGAACGCTCAAACACAACAATTTTAAAGTAAATTTATTGAATATGTTCCAATTGACGTAACCACAATTCCGTCTTCATTTCCTCGATTGCGACATCATCGAATGAAACTTATCAACGTTTTTTTACTTGCACGAGCAACACGACGGATGCCACATGTGTAGCTGGAACAGATTAACCTTCCAGATCACACAAGTTCACTTTTGTTTTTTTGGTTGGGAAAGTGTTGCTTTTGTTTTTTTAAGTTTTTTATGTAGTGTTTTGTAGACTTTTTTTTATTACCATGGCGTCGTCAGTGTTTCTTTAACATATGAGTTTCAAATGTTCCCTTGGTATTTTCCGTATTTTTTACCAACAAGGAAGGTTGTACTTTTATGCAACATTTAGTGCCTTTTATTTATGTATCCCGTCATACTTTGAACGACAAAATTATTTTATGTCTACCTGTGCGAATTTCAAACGCGCGATTTTACGCCAGTACTTAAAACCTTCCATCCTTTATGGGTGGATTTTACATAGATAAATAAAATCGTATAATATAAGCAAAATGAGGATGTTAAATTTGATGTATGCCTTTTTGTGCTTTTTCGTTACATTTGTTTGTTTTTATAGTGATTAAGATGATGACACAATATTGACTGCTGTACCCCTATTTTTGACATTTTTACCTATTGTCTGTTTGTTTTGTTCACGCATCGTTGTCAATATAATGGAATTTGATGCGACTGTCATACAAGTGAGAGGTTTAGCTAGCTATAAAACCAGGTTCAATCCACCATTTTCTGCATAAGAAAAATGCCTGTACCAAGTCAGGAATATGACAGTTGTTATCCATTCGTTTGATGTGTTTGAACTTTTGATTTTGCCATTTGATTGGGGACTTTCCTTTTTGAATTTTCCTCGGAGTTCAGTATTTATGTGATTTTACTTTTTATTTACGAGAAAAACGTCATTTTGCAAATACTTATTGTATCAGAAGTCTTTGCAATGACGTTTTTAGTTTTCGACACACCACGGACGCCACATAATGAAAACTAAGTTATGAGAAAATCTCACATTGTATACTTTATTGGTTAGTTGTAATTTATATTCCTACAGAAAACAAGTACAATAATTGTCCTTTAAATCTTCCTTTCGAATTTTATAAACTAGTTCATATTTGTTATAATTACAATTTGGAAGATTAATATCGGTTTGCTTACTTACAATTTTAAATGTTTTATTTCCTGATTGAACTTTTGTGTACTTTTACTTTGGACACTGCACATGATTGTGTTTTTGAAATTTGTGAAAATTTTCAGATATTGCGATATTAAATTAGCGAGATGTAAAACTGTTAATATAAGGAGTTTAAGAATGCAAGAATTTTGCAGATTAAGTACGTCAATATGAAAATAAAGAGATGTGGTTTGATTGAAAATGACACATATATCCACCAGAGACCAAAAGGACGATGTTGTAAAGCTTATAGTTCTCCGTACGGCCTTCAACAATGAGGAAATAACCCATACCGTAAAATAAGCTACCAAAGGCTTCGGCATGACAACATGTGAATCAATTCAAACGGAAAACCAGCGGCCAGATTTTAAAAAAATGAACGAAAACAATTGCAGATAGTAACCAACGACAAGCACTGAATAAATAGCTCCTGACTTGGGATAGGTACATAATGTGGCGGAGTTAAATATGTTAGTAAGCGCTAAACTCTTCTCTAACCTGGGACAGTGGTGAAACAGCACAACATAAGAACAAACTTAAAAAAATGTTCAAGTCTTCTTTCAGTTACTGTGAGCATTCTTCCATAGGGTATTATGTAGTATTGATTCCATTAACTTTTGTTTTTGTCGTGGGTAATACTGATGATAGAGAATTAAGGTTTTTTTACTGTGAAGATTTTATTTTGCCCTTTTTATGTATCTTTTGTCATTCCTCTGGGTTGAACTGTTAAAATGGTAGTTTAACCATGACATATGTTAATGTTCCTATTCATTTCAGGTTAATGTTCCTACTCATTTCAGGTTAATGTTCCTATTCATTTCAGGTTAATGTTCCTACTCATTTCAGGTTAATGTTCCTACTCATTTCAGGTTAATGTTCTTATTCATTTCAGGTTAATGTTCCTATTCATTTCAGGTTAATGTTCCTACTCATTTCAGGTTAATGTTCCTACTCATTTCAGGTTAATGTTCCTACTCATTTCAGGTTAATGTTCCTACTCATTTCAGGTTAATGTTCTTACTCATTTCAGTTTAATGTTCCTACTCATTTCAGGATCCTCTTAGGTGTTGATGGCATATCTTTGGTGGTCTATCTTAATTTATTTTTTAGAAATTTCTGTCTGCCCTGGTCAATTTAGAGCTTGATTTTAAGTATAGACATTTACTAATTTATTTGAGCTATATTGTTTAATATACTATCGTTCTGAATAAAAACAGTCTAAATATATCCTAGGTAGTAATTTAAAATAATAGCTTATTGTGAATATTCTTCAAATACAAACTGAATTATATTTTGAAATTATCTATGAACACATATTTTTGGTCTTAATGTTCTTGACATATACCCTTATCTCATTCCTATTTTTTTTTACTTAGAATTTTGACAACTTCCCCTTGATAAAATTGATAAAATATTTTGCAAAGTAAACAGGTTGTTTGGATGACACAAACTGTAGCTTCGTAAAACTGTTAGTTGATAGTAATTTAAAAATACATTTGTAGTTAGTATTCAATTCTGGATTCTTGCTTTTCTTCAAATAGGTCTTTGAAATTTAAAAATATAATACTTGTCATATTTGTCCATAAAAAAAGATAAAAGTAAGATATTATTAATGAAACATCAACCTACCAAAAACACCAACTAAAATATTTCTTTTACAAAGTTATTACATCGCTTAACTAAAATAGATGAGATTGAAATGTGTTACCCAATATGGACCTCTGTCATTTCTGTAAAGAACGAATTCCCCAACTTCCATATAATGATACAACCTTCCATCAAACGTTGTAATATGTGGATCGTTATATGACTGGCAAAGTCTTGCTGTTAACACTGAATCTTTGTCTAAAACTGTGACCTTCAACAACAATTCATTAGATAATAAATATCAAAACTTTCTCATTTACCTATCTGAAACTGCTTTCTACAAACTTTTAAGCAGACAGTTGGCACTAACAAATTACAGGTATTTTTAAAACAGCCTCCTATGGTAGAAATTGGGTGTTGAAGATGACGTTGTTTTATATATGCTTGAAAACCTACAAAATCTTTTATACAATGAGCCTGACGGAATTGAAGGTGATTGTAATTTTTCATTTTGACTGTCCCTTTTTTTTTACAGACACTAGATGTACAGTGGGTTTTTTTTTTTGTTGTTTTTTTTTGGGGTGGAAGCTAACTACCTTTTTAGTGTGTTTGTGTTTTCTGTTTTCGAACTGTAGTTTAGAGTATTAGTGGAATCGTGAATTATAGTTATGCAAAATGAAGACTTTTTGCCATAAATATCGATTTATTTCAATTACTATTACTGGGTCTTGAAAAAATCTTTCAGTTCAAGTTTCAGAACAAAGTTTATCCATCTATCATTAAAATACTGAAAAATGAAAAACGAATCATATTTCGAAATTCCACTGCAGACAATATCTCTTAATTATTAAACAATAGCTTCTTTAACTCCAGACTACATTTGTGAATGTTTGCTAAAAAATTAATTCCCTTTACCAGTAAAAATACGGAAAAGGGAAAACAAATATTTTCAAAATTTTGCTCTGGATACTGTCTTTTGATCATGAAAAGCTTTTGTCTAATTTTCGTAATATTCCATTATGATTTGCTGTCTGATAACTTTAAGCTTACACTGTTTCTTAATGTAAACTGAATAAAAAAAACTATGCTATTTTCCAGTAAAATAAGGAAAATGAAAAGAAAAAGAAAAAAATATTTTTAAAATTTAGTTCTGGATACCGTGTTTTGAATTTTAATAAGTTTCTGAACTATTCACTATTGAACAGCGGTATACAACTGTTGCCTTTATTTCAGTCCAATTTATCGTTAAATTCCATGAAAGGTGTTGATGCAAGAAAAAACTTTAACCACTTGCTGAACCTAAATGTTGACGCCGACGACGGAATGTGGGATCGCTGTCTCGACAAAAATTATAGATAAGTAAAAGTGTTTTTTTTTTTTTTTTTCTTCAACTGAAATGTTCAAACGTTTCCCGTTTATGTCTGTTTCTGTTAATTTAGATTTTGAACTATTGGATCATTTTAGTATATCTACTTATATTTATTTATAATAAAATTGAGAATGGAAATGGGGAATGTGTCGAAGAGACAACAACCCGACCAAACAGCAGAAAACAGCCGACGGTCACCAATGGGTCTTCAACACAGCGAGAAAATCCCGCACCCGGAGGCGGGCTTCAGCTGGTCCCTAAACAAAATGTGTACTAGTTCAATGAAAATGGACGTCACACTAAACTCCAAAACATATAAATGAACTAAAATTAAAAAAATCATACAAGACAAATAAAGGCCAGCGGCTCCTGACTTGGGACAGGCGCAAAAATGTTGCGGGGTTAAACATGTTTTGTGAGATCTCAACCCTCCTCCTATACCTCTAGCCAGTGTAGAATAAACAAACACACAGTTATACGCACAGTAAAACCCAGTTTAGAAGAAGTCCGAGTCCGATGTCAGAATAGGTAACAAAAGAAACTAAGCAAAATGACAATGATACATAAATTAACAAAGGACTACTAGCAGTTACTGGCATGCCATCTCCAGACTTCAATTAAACTGATTGAAAGATTATGTCTTCATCATATGAAAATCAAGCACAATCCCTTCCGTTAGGGGTTTAGAATCATACCATCATAAAATATATGAGAACATAACCCGTATCATGCCAACAACTGGTTTTAGAATAAATGTGTTTATTTCCGATGCAATATCCCTTCTGAATAAGTCTGTTTAAAGGTTTGGTTAGCTTTGAGGTGAATGTTGACATTTTTGTGCTTTGTATAGAATATTACCATAAAAAATGGGATGTGAAATACTTGAACGTATAAGGTGTCTGCATGTTGATTCATATTTACGAATGATGTCCTTGTACCGATGATAAAATTTGGTAAATGTTTTGACTAGTTTGTGATATCGAAAACCCTGGTGTAATAATTTTTCAGTAATACAGAGATTTCTTTCGTTAAAATGAAATACGTTATTACATACACGAGCGAATCGAACAAGTTGGGATATATAAACGCCAAAAGATGGTGACAAGGGCACATCACCATCTAGAGATGGATAATTAACAATAGGAAATGAAAAATCATCTCTTTTATCATAAATTTTGGTATTAAGCTTCCCGTTAAAGATATAGATATCAAGAACCAGGAAAGGGCAGTGTTCATTGTTAGTATTAGCTTTATTTAAAGTAAGTTCAGCAGGATATATCTCTTTAGTGTACATACTGAAGTCGTCATTATTGAGAGGCAATATATCATCCAAATATCTAAAAGTGTTATTAAATCTTTGTGTCAGATGTTGTTTCGAGTGGTCTTTGCTAATTAAGTATAGTACATTTGTTGCATTGTTCATATTCAGTGATATTTACCTAACAAAGATATGAACATATATTTAGATTATTGCATGCTTTTCTCGTTTGTTTCAATCAAATATACTTAAATATAATTGGAAAAAAACAGCATTTCAAAAAGAATCACGCTAATTAATATATCAACCTTAATCTCTGGTATCTTGACGTCTTTCCAGATTTCGTTGAAAGCTGAAATAGATTTCGTAGATATCCGAATAAATGTCGACCTGCCCTGATGGTTGTATAGACCATCACTAGATCCATAAACCTGTAGATATTTCGTTTCATTCCAATCTAGATTTCCTAGTTTTATTCCACAAAATTCTGCTTCAAAAACAATATCTCTTTTAGCGATATTGTTTAAGCATGATGCTTTATTTTTGCCGTACTTAGGTTGAAATATAAAGAAGTTCTGAGCACACTTTGTGCGGATGTCTGGATGTGAGGCAATACACGATACTGGCACTGTTGATGTCATCGGTATGGTGATGTTTTCACCTTCGATAACAGTATACTCAGTTTTATCTGGCTAAAAAATGTGAAAGAATAAAAATTGTAAAAATACAGAGCATATACTTTCGAAATCAAAATTTCAAAACTCGCCGATTAATGAGAGATTTTACTTACTTCATTACTATAATTTCAAATAAAATATCGAATTAACAACTGAATAAATCAATAAAAAAAAATTTAAACGTATATACAGGTAAATAAATCAAACAAAAGGAGTAAATCGTTTGCGTTTTTTTTTTTTAGATAATCCTGTTATGCTTTTCCAACATCCATTTCCTGTACTATAAAGTGCTGTTGTGGTCAAATTTGGAAACAGATAGATCAAAATATATCTTTATGGAGCTGGAGTTTTGCTCTAGCTTGAAAAACAACTGGACATGGACATGGAAAAAATATTCAACATGACCAACAGGAGACGAACAAACCGAAAAACATTGAACACGAAATTGTAAATGTAAACAATAATCCAGAATAAGACTTAATGTGCTACAGAAAAGAACCCAAAATATGCAAATGAAGTCAAGATCTGTAAAAACATATCAATCTTAAAATTGAGTTTACTACAATCAGAAAACATAATTCAAAATAACGAACATACTTAGTATTTTTCAATGACAACACCAGAAGACGAAGATCGAACAATTCCGAAAATATAAGACACTGGGCACTCAAATATCGAAATCGTATAGCAGACAACCCAACAATCGAAATATTTCAAGCCTAAACATGCAAAACGATCATCCCATTTCAGACAGTCGAGTACTGATTGATGGAAGATACGTTTAGAAAGGGATTGATTCGTCAAAACTACCGAATTATAAGGATATATATATATACAAGTCTAAATTGATAACAACGTTCAAACCTATGATTCCTTTGGATAAAAACCGCAATTTTTATACGTGTGCATGCAAAACAAATTTCTTGGTAGAGGGGTCTAAATACAGCACAAACAACATTTTCCAAAAAGACCAAAAAAGTGAAAAAGTATATTTTAACAAAACGCATTTGACGAGCAGGTCGAAAATCGGATGTTCTTAAACACTGCTGACTGCCATGGCGATTGCCAAATAAACGGATCACCAGATGTAACAAAATGGATCTTAATTATTAATTTAATACCAAACAAAAAAACAATAAACTTGCGGAAAAGATTGTATACCGCAAACATGGGGTGCAAAAATTGGTACACCGTAACCGGATTTCGACAATTATTGTCTCTTCAGTGATGTTAGGAATCGAAACGGTATTTGGAAGGCCATATAATTTACCTCAATTTAGGATAGACTCTTGAATTTTGAAGAATAGAAATAGGATGAACGGATTAAATAAACCCGAGGGCAAATATAATACAAGCCCAAACGAAAAAATATAAACAAGTCTAAATTGAAAACAACGTTCAAACCTATGATTGCGTTGGATAAAAACCGCATTTTTTATACGTGTGCATGCAAAACAAATTTCTTGGTAGAGGGGTCTAAATACAACACAAACAACATTTTCCAAAAGACCAAAAAAGTGAAAAAGTATATTTTTACTAGCAGGTCGAACAACGGATGTTCTTAAACACTGTCGACTGCCATTGGCGATTGCCAAATAAACGGATCACCAGATGTAACAAAATGGATCTTAATTATTAATTTAATACCAAACAGAAAACAATAAACTTGCGGATGTATATATATACATCTAGTTGTCGATGTAGTTGATCTAAATAATGACCCGAGAACATGAAATTACCTAATTTCAACACAACAATTATACATGTGAAGGAAATAATACAAATGTTCAATTCTATGAAGAGAAAATCAATTATATTCATGATAGCCGTTATAGAATCACTTTATCAGGAATTCTACCCAGATCGGATTGCAACAAATACAACTGACATCAGCACAAACGACATGAATAACAGAACCGACGACTAACTATGTAGGAGACAAAACAGGTAGGCTGCAATAGACCAACGTTCAAATACTTGAACAAGATACATACATATTTGCTACTCCTGGAAATATATAACAACAATCATTAAGCGAAAGAGCATATGTAATTCATCGGAGAGACCACACACAGTTTAGATTGGTGTTCCCAACGATTTATTCTGGACCCTTTATTATTTATAATTTATGTTAATGATTTAAATTTTTGCTGTTACAGTAGATAAAAATGTCAATTTGACAGAGCAAATGAATATAATATCTTACTTGGAAGAAAAAAAATAAATATGTAATTGTGTATGTTCAAATTATCAGTTTTGCTCATTTGATACTTGTAAAAGCCTTAGGGCAATTTTATGACGAAAACATTTTAAAATATACACTGGTGCACAGATACGGATGGACTTGCCTCAAGTAAAAAGTTGCAATTTTTGAAACAGTTTAAAGATAAATCTTTTGATTTCTTTAATGCATTTTTAACTTCCCTGCAAGCAGCTGCAATCTTACCAATCCACAAAAAGCTAGCAAAATTATTATCAAGTAAATAATCAACCAACAATAGCAAAGGAAAAGTTGTTCCAATTGTCATACATTTTAGCATGAAGACTATTATGAGAAATTCTAATATCAAATTCTAAAACACACAAGAATTAATTTAGTAACCATAAGTTCAAGTAAAACTCATTGGTATATTTAGAAAATTACGCTCGTCTACAGGGAATAGTCTCTACATTTATATGGTATTGCTGAACATATCTTTCAAGTGGCCATGCGCTTTATAATGTTTATCCATATGTGATAACAGTACAGGTAAGTTTCATATGCTTCTGGCATTTTGAATATAAAACAATGATGAATAATCTTGCTATTTGTATCTTAAAACGTACATAGAAACCTGCTCCAAATATCGGACTAGTATAAAACGGGCTAGGCAGTGAACCGTTTGTAAACCGGACTCTTAACTGTGCATACAACCTAAACATGAAAACAAAATGATACAATATTTATGCATATTGCGATATAGATTAAACAATACAACAGGAATTACCATTTAATAACATAGCAAAATAAAATGACAATTTTATTATAAGAGTCTTTGTCAGCTTTTCTCGTGAGGTATGTTCAGAGGATCTACTATCCCATGGTCAATAAAAAACTTCCAACCTTTATTGATCATCGAACCTTGAAAATCTTTGAAAGAATGATCGAAATATATTGGTTCATTCAAATACTGTGGGTGGCCCCAAGAACTAGCATTAAGATTCACTCAGGTATTAGTTTTAATAATATAAATTATTATGCATTTTAAGATTCTCTTTCAATACATATCAGGTGTAAAATAGGATGGTATATTTTCTTATTCTGAATAAAGTTTAAAATATACTTCATATTCAATGTGAGTTAGATGTAGATACCACAAAAATTTTAAAGATCTGTTAAAGTATTTACAATCAGAGTTCCTGTTCACGTGTGACAGTATAAAAAGATTTGACCTTTCCAACCATTACACAAATATTTCTTATTTCTTAACTTAAAAAAAACATTGGATTAAATGATTTCAAATTTAAGTCCTATATGATTTGGTATCGAAACCGATTTTCCAAAACTTTACCTCCATGTTCATTTGGTATTCATTGATCCAATCAGACGTCTTTAAAAATGTGCTATTTATGTGACTTAATTCTATATTTTTGTGCATTGTCACATTGTGTCCATTAATATACCAATACACATCATAAACATAAGTTCCATTAGCAATATCATTGAATCGACATCTGAACGCTGGTAGAAGACTTGGTGTAGGACTATAATTTGGTATGTTGAATGTTGGTCCATTTATCAACAGGGGCTCAACTTCGGGTGAAACTGTCTTGTTCGGAAAGGATGCTGCCAATCAGAGATAATTAATTTACTATTTAAGTTATACTTTTATGGTTATATGTTAAACACATATTATCGACTTCATTTGGAGAAAAAAGTTCTCAAAAAAGAAGTTAGTTTTTACTTGTCAATTCATATCCATTTTCAGCATACTTGCACTTTAATGTTCATTTGTCATGTTTTACATATTTATCTTTTTTTGTACCTTTTCCAATATGACAAACCGTTTTAAAGTTTATATGACGTATTATAGGACTAAAATCTTAGTTCCAGTTCATACATTTTCCAGGTTTATCTTGCGTTGTGTGTGGTCTTTGATTGGTAACTGTCTTATCAAAAATCACCGATATTGGCTAAATTTTTTATTGGAAAAACATGCTATAAAAAAACATACACAGACGGAAAGGACAAGAAAGTCCCGTTAGTGGCCTCGTCACTATGTGGTTGTGTTTATCTAGAGATGTTATTTGTAGTTCTGATTTTGATTGCTCTCTTTGTATCTTCTTGCTTAATTGAAGACTATTTTGACCTATAAATGAATTTCGTGTTTTTGTGTGTTATTAGGTTACTGTATTATTGACGTATACCTATATATCATTTTATTCATATTGGTAAGCTTTATTCAAGTCATTGTCATTTATTTCAACCGGTTTGAAGTCGCACAACTAAATTTTGTGACCTTGTTGTACTATGTTCTGCGATGTCGAACGACTATCATTTGCAACTAAGTGAAACCAAAACTTGTTTTGACAACACATTATCTTCCCCGTTACTGTACTGTGTGTAGTGATTCTTTCATCGTTGGCCAAACGAACAATTTAAGTAAATGCACCCTATCAATATTTTACTCTTTTTATGAAACTTCAAAACGATACCTTCAAGTATTACAGGGATATAGCATATAATTCCCCCTTTTTTATTTGAGGAAAAAAAGAATGGTTTGATGTTACAGTTAAGATATAAAAAACTGATCTTTAACATACAATGTTTCAAATATTAAAAATGTCCTTTTTTAATTAATGTCTGGAAAAAAATAGTTATACAGAACAATGTCACATGTATAATAAATCTTATATCTTTTTTTAATCTAAGAAAGATACCTGTCGTGATATTTTTTTTCGACAATTGAAACGATAGAGAAGTTTTCATAACATAGAAATTGCGGCATGATTCAAATACATTGGTAGGAAAACAATACGTTATACTTACAAGAACATCCTGGATAATAACCGGTTTCTGAAGACAATCCATCGGGACAAAGCACAGGTCCACTTCCTTATAAAACAATGATAGTTACATAGCACGTAGCATTCATTACATATTATGGCTGTCGTTCGGTATATGGGATAAACTTATCATCGTGAAGGAATAAAGATCTTTCAAGATCCAAAATATAAAATGTTTATATGCATAAATTTTTGTCAACACAGGCTTGCTCTGTTTGATGGGATGAAGGAATGACAAACAAACACATGTAATGAATTGAAAACTGTCATTTATTATTAAAATGACGAAGAAGCATAAAAAATAAACATGCATATATGTTTATAATGACAAAACCTTATTGACCCATCCCATCAAAGATGGGGTTACATTCGAATATATCACTGACATCTAGTACAACAAAGTAAAAATATGTATGTACCTTACTCATGTTACTTTAAATATGTCAATTTTAAAATGATTTAAAAATAATTATTACAGAAAACAGTTTTCCAGGGAGGGATGGGGGTATAATTTCAGTTCCCAAAATTTCCTCCCACTTTCAATCTGCAACTGAAGCGCCTTCTGAAATCAGATAACAACAGGGGAAGGAACTAACTTTGTATTAAACATTTCTCCAACATAAAGTCAAAGAGTTATGCCACTTTATATAGTACTGCCAAGTTTGCCAAAAAATCATTTTTGATAAAAATTAGCATATTCCTCTTTTTCAAACATTGTTCATAAGCTATTGTAAAATTAGAAAACTGAAATGTCTGCAAGGACCTGCTCATTTTTTGTATGAGGCACATACACTAATGCATGCATGCAAAATAAACCATGTAAATGAGTTGTCAATTATAAATTATGACACCAGCAGTTATTACAGGATGTTTTCTTGATAGTATATTTTTGTTAAAATCCAAGCAATATGTTTTCTGGTTGGCATTTTCGTAAAATGGTGGGCAAACACTATTTGTTTACACATCATTCAGAAAAAGCATATCATACCTACATACGGTGTATTTGTAATGTTTCATTTAGACGACCGTTTGATGGCTTTTATATCTAGATCTATGACTATTTAACAGCTACTGGTGTAATTAACTTATAATTAAAATAGTTTATGTGACATACCAAAACAATAAGCAGAGTTTTTTGATGTATTCTGTAGATTGTAGACGTAAAATCCTGCAGAACAATTGACAATATTGATTATAATTTCTTCCTCACAATCGTTTTGAGATGTCTGCATACAAGCTGCTCGTGTTAAATTTCCTTCTTCTGCAGTTGGTAAAGAATCTTAAAGATATGTATAAAAATATATTTAAATATTTTCTACTTAAAAGGTATTTATTATAGATATAATCAGAAATATTTGGTTACATGTAGTTTTGCAACTATTTTCAAGAAAAGATAAGAGAATGAGGAAAACTTGCATGTATGGGGTAGGACATAAATCTATCACTGTTTCTATAAGTAATGTGTACAGACAAGTTTTCTATTCGGACACACGAAATTGATAGTGTTGTTTTCATTTAATAGCAAATAATTTCATAATAGCTTAGCTTTGCATTAACCATGTATATTCTTGTCCCAGTATAGGGAAAATAGTAGTATTTTATTTTCAACGCATTAGGTTGCATATTTTGTACCATACTAAGTTGATTAAAGTCAACTTTGGATGTATGAGTATATATTATTTATCAAATCTATTTATGAACAGTCGAGTTTGTATAAATACCAGAGAAGCCTTGAAACAAATTGAAATTCTTTTTAGAGAATTTTTTCAACTGGCTTTTTATTTTTCATTAAAAAAAATGAAGGTAGCTTTGGATACTGTTGGTCAGCTTTTCAACAGTTCAACCGTTTGTTGTCGGCTGTTCGACCGAAGACAGCTTTCATTTTTTTCTGTGAATGCCCGGTTTATGCACAAAACAGAACTCATCTTTTTAACTACTTGTTTTCCTTTTTAAGATCTGGTAACTTTATTGATGAGTCTTTTGTAGACGAATCGAGCGTCTGACGTACCAAATTATAGGCCTTATATTGTCAATGAGTTTTTATCAAATGGAACCTCAAATTAATTCATAATCAGAATAATATTATGATCCTAGTTAAAGAAGTATAACATTTTAACGTTTGAACTTTATATGTGTTTTTTTTCCCTTAAACAATATTTTAATGAAGTAAAATGTAAATATTTTAAAAATTCTAGGTGACATAAGACAGTGATTGCTTTAGAAAATTGTGTGTGTGCATTATTCTTTTATGGAACTATTGTACAAATTTTTAATTGTTTCATATTGTTGCGTTGCTCTATACGTATACATTGTAACAAATTTATATTTAGGAGACGACTAGTTGTGATAACTTGTGTCAGATCTTAATTTTATACATCATAGCAAATGAAATATTTTAAATATATCAAATATTGTTAGTAAAGTCAATAGTAGGATTAACATGTCGTCATATGTTAATCCTACTATTAACATGTCGTCATATGATTTTAATTTCTGAAACTGAAAATGTAGAACTTCTAGCTCTCATAATTGTCTCGTTCTGATTTTCCCCTTTTGAAAAAACAATACTGAATGCGGATCTCAAAGAATATTCAAATTATCATGAAAGCTATTTGTAAGACAAAATATTAAAATGCTTTCTTATATTCAGCTAAAAGGGACCAATACATTAGAAATGATATGTTATTGCTATACACCACATTACGAGTGGTGTTATATTTTCATAAATTACTCAGCACTGTATTTTACTCTTCTTACCGTTGAGCCAGATTGGATTAACTGTTCCACAATGTAATATACCAGGTGGATATTTAGGCATTTCCTCGCCATTTTCACTAATAACTCGATACCAAGTATTATTAATCATTTCATCACTGATAGGCAAGTCAGTTGTAATATTCATGACATACCCTGGTGACCGTTTTTCCTCATTTTGAATTATTGAGTACTGATTGCATGGACCTAAAAGATAATGTATGCGTTAACAAGCTAAAGTAAATACTGACGAACCTGTTAAAAAGCAGATACAGTCACTGTTGATTGAATTCAATGTTCATTATAAAAAGACAAATATATCTTTAGTGTAATAAAATAATCAGGTCAGATAAAATGCAAGGATACTTGGCGTATAACTATTAACAAATATGTTGATTAAATACTAAAATCGAGATTTTGTTTAATGTACATAAGTTTTACTTTTTGGTATTTTGGGTCCTCAATGCTCTTCAACTTTGTACTGGTTTGGCTTTATAACTATTTAGATCTGAGCGTCACTGATGAGTCTTAGGAAGACGAAACGCGCGTCTGGCGTATTAAATTATAATCCTGGTACCTTTGATAACTATTAAATGCTTAATCTTCTATATTCATATAAACCTGATTTTGTTGAATATATTTCTATTCCCCACATGGCGAATACTTGCATCTTAATTTAGAGACTGTGTGTGCTGGAGTTGTATCTTGTACAAGAATAGACTATTGACAAGCAATTTTAATATAATCAATGCGATACAATCTTTACCATTTAGTCAATATTAATCATACTTCAACTTTGAGAGGATTTCATCTATCATGTTGAATGAACGAATGTATATTGACTAATTAGCGACTTGGTGCTGAAGAAACACCTTGGTCATCTTCGTATAACTAATTACAATGTGTATGCGGGGTGGGTTCTGTTGATTCTAACAGAGATTTCTCTTAAACTGGCGACATCAAACCATTAATTTCATGCTCGGATCAAAAACATTTTTGTGTTTTCTAAACGTATATTTTGGGTATGTTATGATTTATTTTTCGCTTGTTATATTCTTATTATTCGGTTGATTCATATGATACGAATTTCTGAACTTAAAATTGAATTTTACGGGAAAACTTACCTTTAACAACTAAAATGGTAGTCATTTTCTAACTAATTGTGTACTTTTATAAAACTATTAAAACGTATATTGAGACATTTTAAGTCGTATTCAGGTGGTGGATTCAAAGTTTGGATTCATGACGTAGTCCACCAAAAATGACGTTATATATCATGTCATCTAGCAGTTGACCGGAGTTCTGAGCATGTGTGACCGGAGAGGTTTTCATTTATTGCATGTGTGACGACATATTACGTGACCGGAGGATAGTAATGGATACCGCCTATTTGTACAGTAATATAGCGCATTCCGGTACTCACGCTTTTTCACACGAGTGTAAAAAAATCTCCCGCCTTTTTTCGTTCGGAAAAACCTCGATCGTATTAATGTATGGGTATTTCGGTTTTTTAAAATAAGGTAGCTTGGCAGTTTGGTCTGTGGTTTTACTTTTAAGTCAGTGTGATTTATTCAAATATGAAGGTTAATATGTGGAATAAAACACATTTTTTGATAGCTGAAGATTAATATATCATTCAAAATGGGTTTATATGAACATCAAGAATTTGTTATGTATGTTTTATAGGCTGTTTTCTATTTGGCCGTCATTATTTTCACATCCATACCAAAGCATCTTAATTTTTCGTAATATAGAAGATAGATGTGAACGGTTTCAGAAACAGGATTGAAATTGAATTAATGTTTTGGAGAACATGCGCCATTTCCAGGCCCCTTTTGCAATATTGTAGAGCAATTAAATGCAAAATAGCCATGGATACACAAAAAAGAAATCATACTCTCAATTTTAATTATAAAAATCTACGAAAGAGGGGCAAAAGATACCAAGAGAGACATTCAAACTCGTTGATTGATAGCGTTTGATTTTGTCAGTTTATATTGATTTCCCTTTTTTTAATTTGCCTTGGAGTTCGGTATTTTTGTTATACTTTTTTTCATAAGATACTTAAAAGATCCAGTTGCACATGTATGACACAAGCAGTTAGCTTTATTTATTAGAAAGCCAGGAAAAGAGGATAGTTAAACATGTTGTGGGTTAATTTGGAGTTTAATTCCAAACCGTGGTGTGCTACCTTAGGTAAAACTTGAGATACATATCCATTACTATAACATTTTTTTCATACAACCAAGGTTTCTACGAACGAAAAATGGCAGGAACTAAAGAATGGCATGCAGTTACGTATGAGCTATATGATTTTCCAAGATGGTGACCTCCGTTACTGTTTTCCGGACACGTAATTTGTCGTATCACATGCGCAGTTCACTCTCCTGTCACATGATATCTGATATCTACGCCTCACATGCGTAGACCTTATTACGATTCCTTGATGGATATTATCACATCTGGTTGATGACGTCACGAAATCATCACCTGAATACGAACTGAACTAATTGAGTATACATCTGTTATACTTTTCTAGCGTGACAGGACGTACACATCCTGTACACGTTCCTGATGTCTTACCTTCGACAAATGTAGTCATTATTGGTATTTTATTTTTACTTCAAATTGAGATAACTGTTTTGTTTAATTCAACATGGACAAATAAATCCATTGCAACTGACAATAGCTACTATAAATACACAACTATAAAGGAAAACTAATTAAAAAGTCATCGTTATAATTTGTGTAATGAAAAGCGAGACGTAAAATTTCTTAAGCAATTTCTGTGCTCGTTTTCCGAGCCGAATTATTTGTACTGATTTCTTTTTAAACAGTAAAACTACAGCTTTAATTTTTACAACAGGGCCCGCGTACCCATAATGCATAATCAAATTATAAAAGATACTGATATTCTATGTATATGTATCAACGAGCTAATTAATTGGAATATTCATTACAGATGCAAATGCTTACCTGCCTGACAAGTACTTATGTAATCAGGACAGCAATCATTATACGATATACAGGCCTCATCACAACAACAGGATATGCCATGTAATGAAACACTGCAGCATGGTGAACCCAAACAACACTGTGGATCTTCTCTGATTGCACAAAAAGCTTGCTCGGATCGTTTATATCTATGAAGATCCCATCTAACCTTTTTAAAACGAACTAGAAAGTATCAAAACATAAAATTATTTGCAAAATTCAAACTTACAGACAACAAAAGTGTAAAATATTTAAAAAAGTACAATAAGTCATGCGTTTCCCTTTAAACGTTGTCGCGGACCAAAGAATCGAAACCGTTTATGTTAAGTGATATGATATATATACTGAAGAAACATCTCAAATTAAATGTAGTAGACACAATGACATCGTTAACCTTTTAGTTTAACTAGTTAAATGTCGAAAAACGAATTCAATATCAGAGGACTGTATTTGTTTTTAAATTTTTGAATGATATGATCTCAGACATAAGTATGGCGGAATGTAACCGTCCCTATTTGTCAAATAAGTATTTCAATTTCAAATTGATATCGACTTGTCAGTTTATTAAGTTTACTTGTCAGAAAAATAAGTGCGCTTTTTTCTCAATATACTAAATCATGCGTTATGCCCGTTTTATGCTAGATCTGAAAAGTAGACTTGTGTATCGGACATTAACATGTGGCAATTGTATTTACGTATGCAAAAAAACACATTTGACCAAATACATTCTATTTATAAATACGAAAATTTGTATAATTAAACAACTTCATTAAGGTCAAAACGAAAAATTTTCTTTCAGTGCTACAAACTAGAAGCTACAAGAAGCCTGTATTGTTCACCTTACCTTTTTTGCATAAAATTAATACAATGCAATTTCTGATAGGTTGTGACAAAAAAGAAAAACGGGTAAATATTTTCATTTAATGGAATAAACTTCTAAAAAGAGTCGATTGCCTTATAAGAAGACCTTATCCTGCTGATCATTTTGATGTTTACAGATTCTGTCCATCTACTACAACTTCAGTCAAAATTTTAAAAAGTGTAAAACATCGTCTTTTAAAGGGAATTAACGTCTAAAAGGAGTCGACTGACGATTTTGAGTTATTTGCTGATAATGTCGTACTGCTAATTTTGCTATACACAGTTTCTGTCTATCTGTCATAGTTTCTGCAAAAGAACACAAAAATGAGTAAACTATTCTTTCAAGGGCCATAACTTCTATAAAGAGTCGACTTATGATTTTAGCCATGTTGACTTATTTGTAGTTATTGACCTAATAAAAATGTTTCCTTTAAACAGTAACTGTTTCTCTAATATTATTTCCACAACAAACACTAAATGGATAAAAATCGTCTTCCAAGGCAATTACTCTTATAAAAAACATCAAACAAGGGAAAGATTCGTCTTTCAAGGGAAATAACTCTTTGAAGGAGTTGACTTGTAATTTCATGTCTTGCTGATCATTTTTGACATTTACACTTTCACTTTACCTGTTATAGTTCTAAAGATGACAGCCAAAATTGCAAAAAAGATAAACATCGTCATTTAAGGGCAATCACTACTATGTCTAGTCAAATGGACGGTTCGTAAATATTTTTTCTGCTATTTCAGATTTACTCCATCTATAACAGTTTTTAAAATAAAGAAGAATACTTGTGTTTTATCCCCATATTTCATTTTGAGCCTTGACGACTATTTAAATTTGTAGACAGGATCATGTGACACAATTTTCAAACTTGATACCCCAATAATAATTGTGGTCAAGTTTGGTTCCAATTGGACAAATAGTATTAGGGGAAAAGATTATTGTAAAAGTAAACAGACAATGAAGACCATTGATGAGACCTTTGAGCTAAACATGAACGCCCAGAAGCCCGGATGTTGAGACAAAGTTTTCTAAATGACATTGAAAAACACAACTTTCTATTCTTGCCCTCCGTTTAAGATTATTCTTAAGATATCTGCCTTTTGTAACAACTTATATGTGACAATTTTGATCCTTTAAACACTCAAATTGTTGTTGTTTGTTGTCAGATTGTGTATCTAATGACTTCCATATTATTTGATTCGTTTTGATAATAAATGGTAATTTTTTAGCCACATTGTGTATATTTTTTCCTAATAGTCCGCGCCGGCATTACATTGTTTGATTTGCTTTGATAATATGTGGTATTTTTTGTAGCCACATTGCCTATTTTTTTTCCCCTAATAGTCAAGCATTTATATCATAACTTTTTTTTCTAAGCAATGCTTTTCTATCCAGTAATTAATTGCTATAGCAGAAAAATTCAAATAAAAAAAGTATATGTTTTCTATTTTTGTAAGTTCTTTTGATGGTGGAAATCTTTTAGATATTTATCATCATTTGCTTACAACACATGATTTAATTATATCCATTTTTGAGTTGAAGTTATTATTTCTGTTTTCCTATTCATTGACAACTTTTTGTAATTTTGTAATGGCTTGTTCCCAGTTAATTGTTCCAAATATAATACCTTTAAATAATATTTTTACAAGTTTTTTTTTTTTTTTTTTTTTTAATATTATTTGTTATATTTTATTATATATTTTTCGTTTTTTGCCATGACATTGTCAGTTTGTTTTCGACTTATGAGTTTGAATATCCCTTTGGTATCTTTTGCCTAAGATATATCAATTCTATCTTCATGCCTTATATATCATGTACTGTGTTACAACTCTAGATTCTACTGACGAGGAAAGGTAACACTAGGCCACCGAAAGCTGAATTTTTAGTTTAGGTGGCCGAGTGGTCTAGAGCGCTAGACACAGTGCAGGCGGTGTTGTCTCGATATCCCAATAGCATGAGTTCGAATCCCGGCGAGGGAAGAACAAAAATTTGCACAGATTTAACATTGTTGTGCTGATATTTAGAGTAATTATGTATATACATATATGTAGGACTCGGAGGTGCGATGGGGACGCTGGAGTGCGATGTTCACACTGAATTGCGATGGTCCACGCCGAAGTACGATGGTCCTTTCGCTGAGGTGCGATGGTTTAGCATGCATGACGTTTGAATATTGTGACGTTTTCAAATACAACATGCATTCGCAGGCTGGAGGATATGGTTGTAGATGATGTTTCGTGCTAACAAAGGAAAGGAAGGGAAAAAGAAAGTAACGAACGTTTCAAGTCCCGGAAAGTTTTGAGCATTACATGTGGAGGCAAATCATGGGGCGCAAAGCGGCTGAAAGATGAACTTGGTCAGCAAATGGGCTTACCAGTTTTCGGAATTATGCCGCTAATTTTTTGCACGATAAATAAAGTATATTGATCTAAATATTATTTTTGATTTATCTTTAAGTAAGCGTCACGTGATTTTATGTGGACAATTTAATAAAAAAAAAAGAATAATTGCTATATTAGCAATGTTTTTGTTATATCAAGTTGATATAATGTTTTATTTCCGAGATAAATCCTGATTTGTAATAACACCGTCGCTCTAGTCTTATTCTATTGTGGTTACAGTGTTTATTGTTTACAACATGTTAGGCCGAAATTAACATGACTGGTCCCTACGTGTACTTCCCAATCTATCATCCTCAACTAAATTTTTCATTGAATAATTGACAAGTCTCGCTATTAGTCAAGCATAAATGTACTTGGCGTTTTTTTTTTACTTCGTGGACACTGTTCCGACATCAGGTATATATAAATGGATGAATAATTGTTGTGAGCAATTTCTAAGTTTTGTCATAATATTTGATAAAATGAGATGGACCCTGCATAGTACTATTATATAGACCTACACGCTGAATCTTATTTTGATTTCCCTCTTGAACACCCTATTTTCTGAACCCATACTACTGCGTGCTAATTGGAGCATTGGCAAATTTAAAATTAGATATAAAAAAATCAAAATTTACAGTCATTGGTTTGACCTGAACAGAAATTAAAAGATCTTCCAAATGCGAGGCTAGTAACTACTGCTGTCAAATTTTAGGGAACGACTGACAACAAAAATATTCTGAATCCAGATTTTCCCAATACCTTATAGTGTTAAATTTTAATATAATTATTTTGATTGAAAGCGTCGAAAAACAAAAAAATGTTAGCGCTTTGCGTGAAAAAAATTTCTGACTCAGACAAAAAATCATAACCCCACCCCCTTTGAAGTTAAATGGTTGCTCCCTTAATGAATGATTTTCCATGTATTTCATTTAAACAGCTCATGTCTATATTGCTTTTATACTCAATGTCACAGGCAGACCATCGCACTTCAGCGTATCCACCATCGCACTTCAGCGTAGCTATCAACAAAGTTAACGTCACAATGCCACCATCGCACTTCAGCGTGTTAACCATCGCACTTCAGCGTGGACCATCGCATTTCAGCGTGACCATCGCGGTTCGGAGACCATCGCGGTTCCGAGTCCTACATATATATATATACCAAGAAAGTTTTAACATGCACGTTAATTCCAACTGTAAACGGAGAACTCAATTTATGTATTAACGTGTAACACCTGTGGCATTCAGTACGGGGAGAAACAATGGACAAATTTAATATTCGGCTAAATAACCATCGATCATGGTACAAAACCAACAAAAATTGTCCTCACACAAGACATCTTCGCTCAAAGAAACATACTTTGATAATGTTACTTTTCAAATTATAGAAGTGAACACTGAGTGGGACACCACGACGAGAAGGAGGAGAGAAAACTTTTGGATCCATCAACTCTTTTCTTTAGAACCTGATGGTCTAAATGGCAAAAAAAAAAAAACGAGAAAAGGTACAGGAAAGACAAAAAATAAGTTTACTTTCTGGTATCGTCCTTGATATCTCTGAAATATTGGCCAATGGACATTGAAAACTTGCCGTATTTCAGCAACAGATTTCGTAAATTAAATAAATAATCTAAAATTTCATCCAAGTTATTTATTGACCAGGAAAATTTAACGTTCAATGAGCTGAGAAAGTTTCTTATCTGCATCCGATTTCACCTGGATAGCTGCACGCCTGATGAAGCTAGTTTTTCTAGCGAAATATAGCGTTTATTTTTTATCGCATTGTAAATATTTTTTAACATTTTATTATTTACATACTAAATAGTGTGTTAAAATGACATTGTTAGGCAATTTACACACACACACACACACACACACACACACACACACACATATGTATATATATAGAGTCTATCCTAAATTGAGGTAAATTGTATGGCTTTCCAAATACCGTTTCGATTCCTAACATCACTGAAGAGACATTAATTGTCGAAATCCGGATATGGTGTACAAAAACCTTTGCACCTTTTGTTTGCGGTATACCATCTTTTCCGGAAGTTTATTGTTTTCTGTTTAGTATTAAATTTATAATTAAGATCCATTTATTACATCGGTGATCCGTTTATTTGGCAATCGCCAATGGCAGTCAGCAGTGTTTAAGAACATTTGTTGTTTGACCTGTTAGTCAAATGCGTTTTGTTAAAATATACTTTTTCACTTTTTTTGGTCTTTTGGAAAATGTTGTTTGTGCTGTATTTAGACCCCTCTAACAAGAAATTTGTTTTGCATGCACACGTATAAAAATTGCGGTTTTTATCCAACGCAATCATAGGTTTGAACGTTGTTTTCAATTTAGACTTGTATATATATATATATATATATATATATATATATATATATATATGTGTGTGTGTAGGTCATTGATGTCTTAGGTACGTCACAGTACAAGAAGACTGGAATGATGCAAGCAACTATAAACCTGTATCACTCACCTGAATATGCTGTAAATTGATTGAACATATTATTGTAAGTAACACTATGAAACATCTATAAAACTACAAGGTAACAAATGCTGTTTTGAAAGAAGACGAAGCTGTGAAAGAAAAACAACTCATCACACTTTATCATAAACTTGCATCAGCTCGAGACAGAGGAAAGCAGATTGATATGTTCATCATCAACTTTTCTAAGGCCTTTGATCGTGTCCAACATGGACGCCATTAAGAGAATCACAGGACATACGCAAAAGTGATACGATCATTATTATGTGGTCTTACGCAACAAGTCATCTTTGAGCGAAAGTTCTTGTGGTCAGTGGGAATTGTACTAGGACCATTACTATTCCTACTATTTATCAACGACTTACATTTGTACCTGGTAACATAACATATTTTTGCTGACGATTGCATGGTATACATGACGATACCATCACTCGCTGATATCAATATACTGCCGGAAATTTTATAAACTTACATAATGGGAAAAATATTGAAGCATAGACTTCCAACCACAGAAGTGCAGCGTACAAACTACTAGTACCTACCAGATCACGCTCACCAATTACACATTCGTACACTCTAAAGGGACAAGTCATTGAATGATCACGAAGTACCAAATACCTTGGAGTTGACATCGAATACGACATGTCCTGGAAACAACACGTCGATAAAAAAGTAAACTAGCTTATAGCATGCTAACACCATGCTGAGATTTATTAAGCGCAACCTAAGAACATCTAATAGTTATACAAAGACGAACGCCTACGTTGCAGTTCAACTTAGATTACTGTGCAACAGTATGAAATCAGTATCAGAAAGAGCAGGTGACAAACGTTGAAAAGGTCCATCGCCGTGCTGCCCGTTATGCCACCAACCGCTATGGAAACACCAGTAGTGTGATTAGCATGTTCGGGAATCATTAAAAACAGGAGGAAGGAGCTGCAATTGGTAATGTTTTACAAGGTCGTAAACGATCTTATGGATACACAATACGACTATTATCTTACACCAATGTCAACAAGAACTTTGGCAAGATCATCAAATAGCTAGAATTTCCGGCAATACTCAATGAAGGTAAATGGCTTTGATTACAGCTTTTTTCCTAAGAATAGTGACAACCTGGAACTGTTTACCAGCAACAGTACTTAAGGCTTCCTTCTTGATATCCTTAAAAAGGAAGCTTTTAACATTCTCTTTCTGGTCTGTCTCCCAAATATCCAAGCGAGTCAAATAATAGAGTGGAGCTGTACCGGCGAGGATTTTATTTCCCTGGTCCCGCCACGGAAGCCGGATTAATTCAGCCCAGAAAGGCAGATGAACTAAAAGCAAAAAGTTATTCTCCCTTTCTTTTATTTTTTCGCATATTATTTTTTATTATTTTCTATCATAATCATTTTACTTGCTTTATAAATTCTTGAATTTATCTTATTACTGTATGTCTTGTGCCCACCGGAAGCGTCGAATATTGGTTAGGATTGACAGTTCAATGTATAAATGTCGATGTAGTATGTTTTTACAAAATATAGAATATTTTTTATTGATATCATTATTTTTAACTCGGTCGTATAAAGAGAGAAAGTTCTTTTAATTACATTTTATAAAGGAATGTACAGAAAATTTTATTATTTTTTATTACAGCTAGAAAAAAGTTCGATACCACATTTTCTCTAAAAGCATTTTATAATATTTTATTTCAAATTGCCATTAAGTTTTATTTCTATGACCATAATACTTTTCCTCTGTTTTATCCTTCCAAAATGTGTATATTTTCACAACATGTGGCTTGAAAATAAACTCGGTCACTTATATAATTTATTTTGAATAACACAAAATAAACTGCATTTTGTCATAGTATACAAAATTCTGTCATTTTTTGTTTGTTTGGCTGAAATAGGTTTAATAATTTTTTTAAATTGGGACAGTTGATTACAGTAATTTTGAAGTATAAACATTCATTCGCGATTCCATTATTAAAGCTTACTTTTCTACTTTCCGAAATCATTTACATTTTTGTAAACGATGCGGATATAGTATGCAGAATTCAGTTATAAGGGACCGGTCAAAATTTCTTGATGCATGGGACCGGTGCAAACTGTAATGGGACAAGCACTTTTTGCAGTGTTTACAGGAATGGGACTCAATGTTTTTTCATTATTGGCAAGCATGGGACATGAACTTTTTGAAACAATGTCTGTATATGAAAAAAAAAATATTTGATAAATCTATAACAAACAAAAATAACATCATGAACATCTAGCAATGTGAATTTAACAGTTACAACATACCAAATTCATTTTCAATATTTATTGGGGGATTGGGACCGGTGCAAAACGCAGTAGGACACACATTTTTTTAACTTAATTTTTGATAGGACTTCTACTTTTTTAGTTTTCAGCACTGATAGGACAGCAATATTGTTATGGCATATGTATGAATGTAGAAAATAGTCTATACAAATTTAATTACAACAAAATAAATAAGATTAATTGAGGAACAAACAAGTAACATATGGTGTAAATCAGCCCATCTAACTAAATTGAATATAGATCTATCAAAATTCCAGTTTTTTTTGGTAGTTTGGTTCATTGCTGTGAAATTAAAGAATTAAATTAATAGGTAAAAAAAATTTGATGAAATTCAGATAGTCATCTTTAATTATTTTTATAACTTTTTCAAATCAACTTGGATTTTCATCAAACTATACAGCTATCTTAGTTATATATTGATCTTACTGAATTCCAGGTCGTTATGTAGTTTGGTGTATTGCTGTCAAATTTAAGGATTAAATTAATCTAGGTAAAAAAAGATAGAATTTGCATTTTGGACTAAATTCAGATAGTACACTTTAATTTGTTTTATAACTTTTTCAAATCAACTTGGATTTTCATCAAACTATACAGCTTTTTCAGTTATATATTGATCTTACTGAATCCCAGGTCGTTATGTAGTTTGTTGTATTGCTGTCAAATTTAAGGATTATATTAATCTATGGAAAAAAAAGATAGAATTTGCATTTTGGACTAAATTCAGATAGTACACTTTAATGTTTTTTATAACTTTTTCAAATCAACTTGGATTTTCATCAAACTATACAGCTATCTCAGTTATATATTGATCTTACTGAATCCCAGGTGGTTATGTAGTTTGGGGTATTGCTGTCAAATTTAAGGATTAAATTAATCTAGTTCAAAAAAGCTAGAATTTGCAGTTCAGACTAAATTTGGATAGTTAACTTTAAATTATTTTATAACTATATTTTCAAAGCAACTTGAATTTTCATCCAAATCTACAGCTATCTTCATTATATTTTTATCTTACAAAAAAACCCAGGTTATTTGGTAATTTGGTTTATTGCTGTCAAATTTAAATATTTAAATTATAGGTTTCTATCTGAATTTTGTCAAAACTGAAAATTTTAGCCTTTTTTTACCTATTAACTAAGTCCTTAAATTTGACACAATACAATAAGATAAATATAAAATAAAGATAGCTGAAAAATTTGATGAAAATCCAAGCTGATTTGAAAAAGTTATAAAATTTTAAAAATGACACCTTTGTTTTGTTAAAACAAAAATTTAATATAATCATGATAATAGAACTTTCATAACAATCCTTGATAACCTTTTAAAAAAGGAAATGTGTTCCAAAGTTACAGTAAAAATTTATTTTAATCAAATTTAAATAAATTTTTGTCAGATTTAAAGACATGGCATACAAGAGGCACTTTAATAAGGTTTAATTAATTACATCAGTACATGTGTGTTTTACAGGTAAAAAGAAAGCCCTACTTTTCTTAAACTCGTGTATTACTTATCGAATGTAAGACAGAAAGTCACAGGACAAAAAGTCACAGACAAAAAGCCACAGGACAAAAAGTCACAGACAAAAAGCCACAGGACAAAAAATCACAATTCAGTTTTGAGATTATTTTTCTTTAACAAGAAAACACTTATTTAAAAAAAAACATTTTTGTACTTTTCTTGAACTTTAGTATATAAAGCAACTTTGTAAACAAAATTTATATAAAAAAAGTATTTATAATGATCAAATAATTGTTATGAAAACAAAATGTCAAAGTGGGTTGGTACTTAAACGGCTTCATGGTGCCAAGAAATATATCTTTTGCATGATTAAAATTTAATAAATCTTTATTTATCAAGTCTAATGAACAATTTTCTCAACTGTAAAATAAATATATGTAATAAAAAGTAAATATTTAAAGATCTTTCTCTAAAATATTCAAACAAGTGTATACATATTATTTGTGACTTTTTGTCCTATCAAATTTGTGACTTTTTGTCCTATCAAATTTGTGACTTTTTGTCCTGTGACTTTCTGTCCATTTACCTACTTATCTAGTGAATTCAAAAGGCCTTGCGATTTAAGTTTAACAGGATGTTGCAATTTTGAATGAATGTTATTTAGAATTTAATACTCTCTGGTAGGTGTGATCTTTTTGCCCCAAGCAGGAGGTATTGCTTTATACTTCACCACTTTAATCAGAAGGACAATTTTAATAATTTCTTTAATGTTTGATCCCTTTTTGATATATTCATATAATATATATCAACATGTCGAGACTAGTCAAGTAAAATGTGAGCACAAAATCTGGTCTTTTCAGACTGAGCAGTTTGTGGTGTAGATAATGAACAAATCCAAAGTGATGAAGAAGATGACCTTGTAATAAGAGCCTATGACAGTTCTGACAGTGATAATGACAATGATGATAATAATACTAAATGATGAATACCGTAGAAGTCAGTGGCGGATCCAGAGGGGGGCGTAGAGGGCGTACGCCCCCCCCCTTTTGCTTGCACTTTTTTTTTTTTTTTTTTTTTTGTAAAATGATTAATCAGACTAGACTTCGTGAACTTTGCCATTTCCCGTGTATTTAATTTTTATGCGACAATTCTTTACTTATAAAGATATTTTTCGCTAGTATTTAGTGTAATATATTATTGATTATGTCAAAGTCATGTGATTCTCTACGGTGGAGCTGACCAGTTCGTCGAAAAAAACGTCACTCAGTCAGTTTGAAATTCAAATCACAGTAACACATTGCTTAGGCTGAGGATGACAAGCACGACGCCTTCAAAGCGACAAAGTATTGAGCAAGAACGTATTGAATTCTATTTCACAATTCCACCCAACAGAAAGTAATACTCTATTACACTCTCATGACAAAAAAAGTTCCACAGCAATATTATATTTACCTACGAAAACATGTTTAACCCCACACGCCCCAGCCCATTAATAACATTGCTGAATAGTGATCCCCAGTCAGTAAGCTATAGATATAGATTTAAAGTCTAAGGTACGGACCATTTGATCTGAGGGGGCAGTCTGAGATTTTTAAGAGAAAAAATTCTGACCCTGATTTTTGCCTTAAACAAAAATTCTGGCCGTATCTGGATTGAAAACAATAATCTTGTCCACTTTTTTGCTATTAGAAAAAAATATTTTCAACAGAATTATTTAGCATTAAATGAACATGATGAATAAAAAACGGGCGTAATTTTTTTTTTGGGGGGGTTAAATTGCATGTGAATCCCATATCTGACCGGAATGTCTGTTTCGCCGAACTGATATACTGAATACTTTTTCAAGGCCCGACTGCAACCTGCCTGCTGGGTGTGGCCTATATGTCTCCATGTGTCGACCGTCATTCACAACTTCATTGTCATTTCCGACTAATTCGTAGCCTTTGGTTGATTTGGAACCCCTCACTTCCTTTGTTGGGTAAAACATTTCAACCAAACATTTGGATGAAAATTGCTTGTTTGTCTTTCTTCGTGTCGGTCGTATTGTAAAATTCATTGAATAGCCATATATCTTGTTTACAACAAGAAATCTGTGAGGTTATGCTAACTAACCATACAACAAACGATAATTTTCCATGTCCATTTTTTACTGACAAATCCCACATCAAATATATTAATTAGTACATAGCTTTGGATCCATCCAATCATTTCATAATAGACAATTGGTGGAGAGAATACGGCACCAAAAATGTCCAACCCCTACACTTTAACTATAAAATGCATTTTACACTTATTTTATGTTTTTTAGCCATAAAAAAAGGTCAAAAAATTTTTTTCGCCTCGCTCCGCTCAACTTTATTACTACGCCCCCCTTTCCAAAATCCTGGATCCGCCCCTGGTAGTAGTAGTGGCAGTGAAAGTGAAAGTGAAATTGAAAAGGAATCTTATTTGCCTTCTTCAATTAAGGAGGAGATCATTTAAAATTCCAGACAAATTCAAAGACTACTAGATGTGGTATGATTGCCAATGAGACAACTCTCCACAAGAGACCAAATGACACAGAATTTAACAACTATAGTCTGTTTGATTTATGTCATAGAATAGATAGGACATATACTTATTTAGTAGATATTTCATATAGGACAGAAACTTTTTTTGGTATATTCAGAGCTTTTTTTAAGGGAGAAATATGAATTGCACCGGTCCCAACCCCCAATAAACATTGACCAGTCCCTTAAAGAAATCCTTAAAGAACAGTGAAGGCAACAAAAAAAAAACTTTGGAACAGAATAAACATGAAAAAATACTTTGATATAAAATTAAAAAAATATGTAAAAATTTGATTAGATATTTTACATGTATAACTGTTTAACAAATGTAAAAAAAAAAAAACGAATTCATGGATAGTGTTTCTGCACAAAAAAGCATGATTGTCAAATATAATTCTGTCCTCCCATAAAGCCGAATTACCTACCCACTGTTAATTTAGAATAGTCAGATTCTAAATTAAGCAGCAATTTTTTTGAAAAAATGTATTCTACCATACACTTCATACATGTTAATTGTTTAATATTGCATGTATCATTTATTATAGTCAATACCATATTGTCATCTGTTTGGGCTCCTGTGTTGGCAATAAAATATGCTTATGTATTGTTTTGTTTACTTTATAACAGCAATATAGATACAGTTCACACATAGTAGCATTATTTTTCAGCTATCCAAATACATTGTAGCATGAAATGTAGCCACATGCAACTCTGATCATGTTTTTTGTGTTTTAACATGGGACACACACTTTTTTACTAGGTAAAGTGCATGGGACAAGCATATTTTTATTCTGCCAGTAACCATGGGATCAAGAGAATTATTTCAGACAATTTTCTTTTTGCACCGGTCCCATGCATCAAGAAATTTTGACCGGTCCCTAAAGAACTTATGCCTAGTTCGGGTATAACTCTTTGCGTTGTAATTATTTATACTGAATGTACTATTAGTTACACAGTGTGCTAGTGACCTAATACGATATCACTATCACACTGTGCGACGGATATATCTTACCGACTATCTTAACATGTGGTATTCAAACTAGCGGATTAAAGTGATCAAGGCTTCAATGTTGAGAACCTACTTTCATTGGTCCATATAAAAACAAATACCAATAATAACAATCTGTCAGCCCTTGATGTGATTTCTGCATTTCTTTTCAATCGTTTATCATCCATTTCTTCATCTGTTTTCTGGGTGAAACGTTTCAAATTTTTCTTCAACGTCATGTTGTTTTTATAAAGGGACGTAACACTGCTACTAACCGTGTATTAAAATAAAACACGTCCACTAACCCAATTGTAAATATACAGTGTCTCCACCTGTTCTCTTTTAACAAAAATATTCCTAGAAATGTATAGGAGGTAAAATAAATACCGGTTTTGTACAGTATGTAATGTGATTGTACATGACAATGATACCCCCAAAACAAACTTCAATCAATCAAAATACAACAAAAGTGCAACAGAGCAATAACATTTAATAGTATTATACAAAAAAAGCACCCCTCTAAACGCAATAATAAAAATGGGGTCTTGCAACAACCAATGGACTAATTAAAATAAAGTTCTGATCTTTGGCAATTCTGATGATGCTGTAACTTTAGAACACAGAGGTATTATTCTATGAAATCTGATAGCAATGGTATCATATTGATTGTCAGAATATTCGTTGTAATACATAAGTATAAAAGTATGAATAGTTTGCATTTATTTTTAATGAGAACAACTTAATATAGAACATGTCTTCTTTTTTTAGCGTGGTACTATCTCATTTAATCCATTTTAAATTCATACTTATATTCAAATGATGATGAGTGTAGCCTGGAAACAACAACAGATATAAATTAAAATTCTCACCAATCAACGTCAATACGTATTAAGCAAATAGAAGCAAATTGTTAGACACCAATACGGATACTTAACATTAACTTTCAGACAATTCGACATTATCAATACAGAGTACAGAATCATATAGATAGCAATACACCTGACATAGGAACAGAAACTTGGCTCGAATTAAGTACCAAAAATATTGAAGCGTATAAATATAGAGAAATGACTTGAAGGGTCGGGAGGGGGTGGTGTACGTATTTCTATAAAATCAGACTTTATATGGGATGAAGTGGAGGTATTTGACTAAAAGATCAATCTAAAATGATTAGAGCAATATATTTTATTAATGGAAGCAGATCACTTTATGTATCAGCCTTTTACAGTCCTAAATCATCTAACGAACAAAGCTTAAACTGACCTTTTATAGCCGACTATACGTTATGGGTTTTTCTCATTGTTGAAGGCCGTACCGTCTCCTTAAATTGCTTACATCCATTTCATTTGAACTCTGGTAGATAGTTGTCTGATATTGGCAACCATACCACATCTCCTTATTTTCATATAAAAGCATCTGTTAAAAAAAGCTACTCAAATTAAAAAAATACAACATTATTAATTGCAGGAGATTTTTATCTCCCAGGGTGAGATTTCAAAAAGATAACAATTCAATCAAAACAGATTGACTAAATGAATCAGCAAAATGTTATAGATTAAAGTAGTCTCAATGCAAATAGTGTTTAACAATAAGGAAAAAAGAGGGAGGATGATTGAATGGTTAAAAGTTCATAAATGCTCTACTGCATTTTTCCAAGAAACACATTTTGAAGAAAACGTAAGAAATGAAAGGGCGAAAAAGATATGTAAAAAGTAAAATCACAAAAATACTGAACTCCGAGGAAAATTCAAAACGGAAAGTCCCTAATCAAATGGCAAAACCAAAAGATAAAACACATCAAACGAATGGACAACAACTGTCATATTCCTGACTTGGTACAGGCATTTTCAAATGCAGAAAATTGTGGATTGAACCTGGTTTCACGTTTTCAGTAGTCATCATGATGATTGTAGCTTAAAGAGTTCGAAGGGGGTAGCCTTTTAATAATAACAGTAACGGTGCCAATTTTTATGCACCGAAGTGCATTTCGACAATTAATGTCTCTTCAGTAATGCTCAAGACCAAAATATCTGAAAATCCAAAACCTAATAAAAACGTTGAATAATAAATGGATATAGGAAGATTAATAATCTTATTCATAAGTATACTAATGAAAATAAAGATAAGGATTGCCAACTATTGTGTGACGTTTTAAAAGAGAAATAAGGGAGATAAGTATAGCATATTATAAAAATAAAAAAGAGGCTGACCTAGGACTAGGTAGATAATTAGAAAAAAACTAAACTAGGTTAGAGATGAATTACCACATGAGGATTAACATGCAGAAAGGGAAATAAAAAAAATTGGAAGCTAATAGATGTAGGACACACGAACAAAATGCAAGAAGGCACAAGTAAGGTCAATGGAGAAATGGGTGAAATATGTCTTTTAGCGCAGATTCAACCTACTCAAATTACTAGGACTCGTTGTTTGTTTGGTTAAAATTGTGCAATGAAACTTATGGAGAATCACAGCAAACCCCGATGTTTATTATTATTCCCATTAACACTGTGGCTTGCCATTATACAAATCAACAGGACATGTTCTTAAAACCATCTTAATTATAAATTAACTGTTTACAAAAAAATGAAATATTCGAACCACTATAGATTTTCTACCACAGGAATAGATTACCTTTGCTGTATTTGACAAAAGCTTTCGGAATTTTGTGTCTTCAATGCCCTTCAACTTCTTACCTTATTTGGCCTTTTATACATTTTTTTGATTCGAGAGTCACTGATGAGTATTATGTAGACGAAACGTGCGTCTGGTGTACACAATTGTTATCCTAGTATCTATAATGAGATTATTTATGACATACCTTTGTCCTAAGTGGGTCTATCAAACATGTCGCAACCAATATCTAAAGGCTCTAAAGAGCATGTGTCGCTTACCTAGGTCTATGTACATATTCAAATAAGGACACTCTCATTGAAGACGAGAATAGAATTCATGACAAAAATCTCTTTTATGTTGATCTTATATTGCTGATCGTTTTGTCTGTTTAGTTTTGCTCTTAAACACAAAAGAAGGTAAAAAATATCCTCATTTAAGGGCATTCACTCCAATAAAGAGTGGCAGTCTACTAACTATATCAGCAAAATTTGACTTGTTTGTAGATCTTGCCTTGCTGATCATTGCTGTTCTTTAAAGTTTCTGTTTATCTATTATAACTTTTATCATATAAGACAAAACGCAAAAAAAAATGGTAAAAATTGCCATTAAAGGACAATAACTCCAATTACTTGTCTTAATTGTAGATCTTGTCTTGCTGATCATTTTTGCTTATTTAAGTTTCTATCTATATGTTATAATTTTTAAGATACAAGGCAAAAACGCAAAAAAAATTGGTAAAAAACGTCATCAAAGGGCAATAACTCTTATAAGGAGTCGGTTGACGATTTAGATCATTAGACTTATTTGTAGATCTTGTCTTGCTGATAATTTTTGCATTTTAAAGTTTCTCTGTATCTATTATAGTTTTCAAGATAATAGGCAAATATGATAAAAAAAATGGTAAATTTGTCATTTAAGGGTAATAACTCCTATAAGAAGTCCACTAACGTTTTTGTCGTAATTAGACAATTGGAAGAGTTCAACGTACTGAACATTTCTACCCCTGTCAGATTATCTCTATTTATTACGACTTTCAAAATATTAGACAAAACTTGCATTCTGCCCCTATGTTCTATATTTAGCCATGTCGGCCATCTTGTTTGGCAAGCGGGGTCATCGGACACATTTTTTAAACTAGACATATTAATGATGATTTTGACCAGTTTGGTTGAATATAATCCAGTAGTTTCAGAGAAGAAGATTTTTTTTAAAAGTTTACTGACGACAGACGACAAACGACGAACGCGAAGTAATGAGAAAAGCTCATTTGGCCCTTTTGGCCAGTTGAGCCAAAAAAAAAGAAGCAATAAATGTGTCTTACAAAGATTCCATTAAACCAAAGTTCGAAGTGATGAAGTTGGAATCATCCCTTCGAAAATTTTACGGACGCCATCACGAGATGGTTGACCGGTATGGAATATCTGTTTCACAGAAGTTGAAGGATATGTTCCACTTGTTGTAATCACAATCCGTTCTCTTTTTCTCGAATGTGATATACCGAACAAGACTTGTCACCGAGTTTGTTCAATTACTCAACATACTGTAAACTACTGTTGCATCTAAATCACACCTTATTTCTATTTAACTCATATGCTCTTACAAAGATATTACATGAGAAAAAGATGAAATTGTATGATTCAGACAATAATAGCATAGGATGAAACAATTTTGCAATATAATTGATAGTAAAAGTTTTACTACAGTCCTAGAATTTATTCAATGTTTAAGGTTTACTTGTTTGTTCATTTAAAACCATGAAGAAACAATTAATCTCAGAAGAAAAACAGCTTTTTACAGTTTATATTGTGTATGATATATAGTTTGAATATTTGTTTCAATTGCAGTTCAGTATAATGTCTAAGGAAGTTAAAATATTTGAACTGAACATTTATGTGTCAATGCATTTAATATTTGATAATTGGCAAAGGCTTTAAAACTGTTAAAAAAAAGATATATCCATTCAAATCGTTACAAACTTATATTGAATAATACAAAACATTTGACGTAAAAGATGTTATTTAAATTGAAAATAAGTTTACTGGTGTTACATCATCAAGAACATATAGAACAATGTTTTTTTCTGGCATTAATTTTATTTAAAATATTTACAGTTGGTGACAAAATGGTGCAATGTGTTTTGTTTTTGAAATATCGTAATCAACTATATAAATAGAGAAACTATGTTTTAAGATTTGGAATAATGGGCGAAATAAATAAGATCTAAGTAGAAAAACAAATACATTCTAAATGTGCCTGTCCCAAGTCAAGAGCCTGTAATTCAGTGGTTGTCATTTGTTGCTGTATATCATATCTGTTTTTCGTTCATTGTTTTGTGCATAAATCCGGCCGTTATTTCGGGGCCTCTTATAGCTGACTATACGGTATGGGTTTTGCGCATTGTTGAATGCCATACGGTGACCTATAGCTGTTAACTTCTATGTCATTTGGTCTCTGATGGATAGTTTTCTCACTGGCAATCATACCACATCTTCTTATTTTTACATGAACTGAGCAGGAAAGGACACTTTATAAAGGTATGTCAGATGCCCAAATTGAATTATGCTTCATTTCCTAAAAGCATACATTGCATTTTTTTCAAATGCTTTATAACATTTGCGTGCATTAAAAGAGTATTTTTATTATTTTGTTATATTTATGCGTATTTTTTAAACTGGTAACACAGCTAATAATATACTGATTATAAAGGATGAATATGTCGAAATGATACCTCTGAAAATTGGAAAATGGCTTAACGCCATTAGAAATGGCGGATTTTGAAAAGTGAACAGTATTCGTGTATATGAGAGAATGGTGATCCCTTTATTATGATTAAATACAAGAGTCAGCTAGTACTTATCATGAAGGTGGTAATTATGATTATCTTTTAAACTTATATAAATATTTAGAACACCTAGTCCAATCAGATTGCTTGATATTACATTCTAAGTTGCATAGTACATAGAATCAAATTCATAACAGTGTAGAAGAGATAATTCGTTGGAGCGCTCAATTCACCAATTGACTGGATCAGATCAGGTAACCGTTTGTCTGTTACGCCTACTTAATACGTTGTTTTTACAAAGGACATTTAAACGTACGGGGTCACCAAAGGTTTCTTAACGCCTGTAAACAAGTAACTCGAAAAAAAATACTACAGGCGTATTCATTAACATTGAATATTTTGACATTCGTCAACGACAATCGATAATCAAATTATTTATCATACCGCACGTTCTTTAAACATTTAAATAAAATTTTACTAGCTTCAAAGGTAGTAATGAATGTGTAAGCAATAACCTTTTTCGGATTTAAATGCGATTTTACAATTGTCGCTTTCTAAAATCCTTATCTTTTAAATTTTATCTTGTCTAAAAGTATTCATTTTAAGAACGAATGCATGATAACTTTAAATCGTGGTTGCAGAACCGTATTCCTGAGTTCATGATTACGCACATACCACTCATTTGTTCTGAGAGTGCGTTTTATTTTAATTTAATTTAATTCATGTGTGTGTGTGGCGGGGGGGGGATTAGTTCGTTTCTTATGAACATACAGGAATAATATTTTTTAATCTCAGTGTCGTATTTCTTTTTATCCCTAATTCTAAATTGATATGAATTAGTTTTTTCACCTTTTTTCCTGAAAAAGTATGTTTTCCTACGAAACATAAATACATTTAATCAGGACGGGTACACTATCATTCATTGGCACACTAACGTTCCCTCTAATATAAATGTTTGATTGCATAATAAGCAATATTTATTGACTTAAAGAATTGACCAATCCATTGAATGGGTTGCAATGTATGATGGACTACTATGTACTTTATCGAGAACACGCGCGTTTTTCAGTGACCTTCAACTCACTTTTTCTTCTTTTGTGTCTACGTTTAGTATTTGTAAGAGAAAAATCAATGATAATCCCTTTCTTCATGGTTAAGTACGAGTTTTAGCGGGTACTTATCATGAAGAAAGGGATTATCATTCTCTAAAAAACTTAGAATGTTGTAACGTGCTCAAGGCTCAAATGATCTCTTGATTCGTTGTATTCAAGAATTTGTTTCATTGTCAGTGCAAGGTTATAATTAATGGATGACTTCCTTTTAGGCATTTTATTTCATTTATGGATTCGTTTTAGTGATGTACACTAAAAATAAATTGTGTATTTTAGACGTTAGATGATACAACAGTACGATGAAATAGTAGGAGTTGTATAAGTTTACTAATTGTGAGTATGAATGTTAATCATGTAATATTTTAATGAGGAATTATCTTTTTGTTTATTAGTTCAAATCAATGAATTCAAGACATGAGTTACAACTAAATTTTGTTTCACAGCCAATAGAGGAGTCAAGCTTTTTACACCAAATACTACTTCATTGTGTGAAGTAATTAACTAAAACTAAATGTTCATATAAAATGCTTTTTATATATATTCAAAAGTTAAATTAAATTTCTGCATTTTTCTTAATCTTATCGGATTATTGGAAATTACTGTTCTTACCAACAGCGGAAACAGTAATCTGAGTTTTGGTAAGCGTATTAGCTAAAGATTTAGGTCATATTTGATTTTAATACTTTTTTTGCATCGCTTTGATATTGTTTAATTTTTTAGTAAGTTTGAAGTTATAAATATTCTTATAATAACATTAATGGTACCAATTTTAGTGCACCAGTAAACTTCGACTTATTTTGATTTTGTTGTTTGTTTTAAGATTAAACTTTTAGTCAGTTTCAATCACAAATCCTTTCAAGCTGATAAATGTGCTTCGGGCACTTGTAACTCATTTATAGAAACTCTTTGTTTTGAACTGTAAATAGGCCTAAGCAATAGGATAATCCCTTACTAAGAACATGATTTACTTTCATTCTTCACAATTAAGAAACACCAATTCCTACAAATTCATTGGCTGAGAGCACTTTGCTATATACTAAATAAAGCATAAGGTGTATGCTCAGATTAAAATAACAAACGGAGAGCTGATGAACTGTAACACCTGATAATTTGTAGTTTATACTATTAAAACGTTTAAACCCGCTGCATGTGTTTTCACCTGTCCTAAGTCACGAACCTGATGTTCAGTGGTTGTCGTTTGTTGATGTGGCTCATAGGTGTTTCTCGTTTCTCGTTTTTTATATAGATTAGACCGTTGGTTTTCCTGTTTGAATGGTTTTACACTTGTCATTTTTGGGGCCCTTTATAGCTTTCTGTTCGGTGTAAGCCAAGGCTCCGTGTTGAAGACCGCACTTTGACCTATAATGGTTTACTTTTACAAATTGTGACTTGGATGGAGAGTTGTCTCATTGGCACTCATACCACATATTCTTATATCGATTAGACAAAAAAACACCCTGTAACAGTGTTACAACCTATGTGTTACAATTAATCTGTTTAGTATGAGGCTTTTGGTTAATTATTCTACTACCAAGATATTATGAACACATTATTTAATGCATGGATAGATAAAAAAAATGTAAGTACAATTCTTAATTAGATTGTTATGATTCAACTGCTGCAGTTATCAGGTCGGGATATTTCCAGAGGTGGATTTAAGTAAGGGGGATATGGAGCTTCATACATGGTTAGTGCATAGACTTTTTACATGTGCTACTCCTAACGTGGTCAATTTTGCCCCCTTCGTTTTCGAAATACTGGATCTGTATCTGATTTCCTTATACGGATATGCAATATTTAGCATTCTTATGCTTCCGCCAATACATGTATCAGTGTTTGTTTACAAATAATGCTTTTTTTTCTGGGCAATTGACCGAACAATCCACTGAATGAGTTGCAATGCATGATGGACTACTATGTGTTTACAATTGTTTATAACTGCATGACATACAATACAATTTTTAACACATTGCCGTAAAAAAATCATCTTTATACCATATTCATTTGTGTTTACATATATGGTACAAAATAAAAATCGACATGTTTTACATTTGATATATTTTTCTATAATTTAACGATATTTCTCTGCACATTTATTGTTATTTCAAGTGAAACTGTTGGGTGTGCTGATAAAAAGAATGTTTAAAACAAATTCCATTTAAATTTTGTTGAAAGAAAGTTTAATTTTATGTATCGAAATGTGAAACAAGTGATTATTTAAATCCCCACTGCAAGGCCTCTGACAGACTGAGTGAGCGTAAAATCATTGTTATCGAAAGGTAAATGATTCGATTTAAAAAAATATAATCATTACGGTTGTCCACACTGTTATGGGACTACCTCTATTTTTTGTACTATGCATAAATGCCCATAAGGGTAAGATTTTGTTGTATTGTAATCTATATATCAAGGGAAAAAGTGCCTCAGGCTATTTTGGAATATAATTTTGTGTCCTATTTTAAAGAAGTGTATGGAATTATTCTTCACATTGATTTTTATATATCCAGGGGTTTAACAAATATTATTAAAAGACCCGATACTATCATTTAAATAAAAAATAAAAAGTATGATTCTTGATACCTTGATTAAAGTACGAACCAATTTCATTATTGTCGTCATCCTTCATCCATGCAGTTACTTTGTACACAACAAAAGTATGTACTATGAATCCTTTTGAAGGGAAATTCAAGCAACTTGATTGGACGAGGATTTGTAATGTATTTACTTGAGAGAAAATAATAATGTCTCATAAAATGTTGTGATGGCGATCTTTTTTTAAACGTTCTTAAGAAACTTTTCCTTTCATCATGAATTGATATATGATACACCTAGTCCTCTATGCACGATTGTTTTTTACATTTATTATGAATCCATAACATATGATCGATAAAACAAATAATTCACTTACTAAAACACTTCCCTTCTAATTAACGTTCATGATTTTGTTGAACTTTACTGATAGTGACCTCAATAAACAGTCTACACAGAATCATGGAGCACGTGCAAAATAAGTGAGATACTAGTCATGCAATAGAGCAATGTTTAATTGTTTTCATGTATTTCATGCATTTCTATTTGTAAATTGAACTTTGTCATAACAAGCGTTAAATGATTTGGTGTATAAAAATTTGTCTTTCGGAATTAATTTACGCTATCTAACTTACAACTTTGTTTACATTTTTGTAGTCTCGTGGCTAAGGTCATGTTAAACGGAAAAGATATCGGCGAATTAAAGTACGGGAAGATAATAATTCACCAGCAGTACATTTCTGAAGATTTTAATAAGATAAAGGATTATCTTTTAAAAGAATGTCCACGTAAACGTGTTTTTATAGCAAAACCTAACCATTCAAGTATATAAAACAAATTCAATTTTTTGTTTTACATTAAAGGTATCCTATGACTTTCATAAGATTACTCGAGTTGTAAATAGGAGCTAAATTGGAAAGTCAAGGGAAAGGTATATGATATTAAATGAAGTGTTCGGGGCATAGCCCCTCGCACTAAATCGTTAATTACAATATTGTAAAGTGATCAAGGCTCGAATAAACTTCTGATTGGTTTCGATCAAGAACTGATTTCAATGTCAGTGAAAACGTTATAAAAAATGCACGATTTCACTTTCAAGCATTTCAGTTTTTGTAATGTAAGGCATTTATCCTTAGAATCTTTTCCATAAACTATGTGAAATATTTCTCCTCCTTTTAATTCAAATAGTACTGTTTTGTGTGAGGTTGATTAAAACTGAAATACTAAAATAAAGATTCAAACGAAAAAAATTGCATTTGAAATTTAAATTCGGTAAACTACGGTTGTATTTTATATATATCATACCCATATTTCTTAAAATTTACCAGTGTTTACTTGTAAACTGATTGCGCTAAAAAGTAATAATCTACGCGCAAATGAAATTATCTTTACCCGCAAATGAAATTATCTTTACGCGCAAATGTAGAGGCAATTCACGCAAATGTAATGCATCGAATTGTTTTCTAACATTTTTCTCGATATACTGAATGACGGTCGAGAAATTAAACTATTTGGTTGATAAGTATCATACTTGTACTAGTTTTAAATAGTTATACTACGCATACGTTTACACTAAACTGAGTTTTTAAAACTCCCTCAGATTCACCCGATTTAACTTACTTAAACTATCATTATTTTTCTTAAAATGTTTTTTTTTCAAATTGAAAATCACAATGACCCCTATGATTGTCATTTTCCATATGTGTAGTGTGGCTTTTCGTAAAATATACACATGAAGGCCGTACGGTGTCCTATAGTTGTTAATTTCTGTGCAATTTGGTCTCTTGTGGAGAGTTGTGTCGTTGGCAATTATACCACATCTTCTTATTTTTATACATAATTATCATACAGAGATTTTCCTAACCAATGCTAAAAGATTTCTCTGTATAGATTTAGTAAATTATCTTTATATGGTCTATAAATAATCCATTAACTTTCAAAAACTACTGCCTTGACGTTTAAAATAATAGTTTCTTAGCACAAGGAAAAACGTGTGAAAGGAAAGTCTCAGTGATTTAAGTTCTGTTTTGAATTGAACTAATTAGAAAGATACATGATTCCGTTCACCTTAAATTGAATTTATCTCATGTTTTATTTGAAAGGAAACACACTTACCAGACTCCTGTGAAAATACTATCGAAAAATATACCAACAAAAAAGGTAACAAACTAGTAAGCCTTGCCATTATAGTCTGAACTAATATTTAGAACCAGGAAGAGACGATTAAAATATACCTATCACTTGTGGCCTATTTGCACGATCAAATATTTAAATCTTCAAATATACTCGAGAGAACGAAAAAGTTAAAACAATTTAATATATTAAGCTTTAGAGTTAACTAATTATTTTGTCTTTGTCTTTCTTGGGAAGCGTTTACAACGATAATTCGCATGAAAGTAATATTGAGATAAGCATTATTTATTTTTCTTGTGTTTAATTGACAGTTATTGCTACGAGTAAAAAAGGGTACGAACATTACACGCAGCAATTATTTGTCAAAATGGTAAATTTTCGAATAATGATTAAGATTTACTTAAATGGCTAATACCGCAGGTTATTGAAAGCGTTTAACGTAAGTGTGTTCATGTATTGTTTTTCGAATACAAACACATTAATTTTAGTTCAAGGTTTGCACACATCTAAAAAAAAATGTCGGGAAATACCAAGGGGACCTTTCAAAAAGTCGAGATAAACTGACAACGCCATGGCAAAAACCGAAGACGACGATAAGAAAAACAAGTTCACAAAACAACATTTACAACAAAAGACTGAGAAACATGAACACCAACAAAACCTGGGGACGATATCAGGTATTCAGAGAGGGTAAGCAGATCCTGCTGCACTAATGGCACATGTAGTGTGTATCATGTAAGTAAAAATTAGGTGACGAGTCTCATTCAGTGTAAAATAAAATAATGCATATATAAAATATATATTATTTTATCAAAAGATTCTTCAGTAACAATATATACATTTGAATAACATGTATAGCTATTGATATTTTTAATAGTTTGGGTAATTCTTTCAGTATAATATTCAGATTCTTTAACAATGATTGCAATATGTTTCATATGACAATTTCCGATATTGACTATGTGAGTGAAATGAACACAGGCGATATTATTCATACATTCTTTTTCTTTACATGCAGTGTATGAAATTACGTGGACAATAAATAAATCATTAAAATTGACTTAAAAAATTTATTTCAATTACACTGACTGAATCAACTTCTATTTTTTTTTATATACATGGTTACTATGCAAATTTAACAAAGAGACTTTGATACAGCATAACATTATATAAATCATACAAAACTAAATCAGGGTAAAAGATTTATGCAACAGAATTAATAGTTTGACTACAGTCCTAGAATTTGTTCAATATTTAATTTTTTCTTGTTTATATCAGTTGTTACCTGAGGGTATCCCAGCTCAGTATTCAGCAATTTTGTGCTGAGGTGAAATGTCATTGATTTGTTCATTTTCTGCAAATTTACTATTACTGTTTATAAAATGTGGAAATATTCAAAACGCCAAGGTTGTTCTGCCCCCAGGTAAAGATTGCCTTAGCCATTTTTTTGCACATTATTCGGATTGTTTTGTCATTAATGCTCTTCGGATTCGTAGTATTTGATTTGGCATGCGACTCTTTTAATGCAAGCGCAACTCATGCGTCTTATGTAGATGAAACGCGCGTCTGGATTAGCCTGGGATCTTTTAAGAGTTTCTTTATTGATTTAAAAGCAGTAAGACAAACTCAAATCTAAGAAGTTAAACAGCATTTTACAATTTATATTTTGTATGATATAGAGTTGGAATATGTGTTTCATTAGCAATTCAGTATAATGACTAAGGACGTTAAAATATTTGAACTTGATATATATGTGTCAGTGCATTCAATACTAGTATTCTTTGATTGGTTCAGATCTATGAAAAAGTAGATATATCAATTTAAATTGTCAGTCATCCTGAAATATTTTACTGAATGATACAACACAGTTGTATAAGATGTGAATCAAATCAAAATAAAAGATTAAAAGGTGAACTGGTATAATTACATTATAAATAATATTTAGAAAAAAAGTATTAACAAAAATACCGAACTCCGTGGCAAATTCAAAAAAGGGGAAGTCCATAAAATCTGACAAAATCAAACATATACAATCTAATTAAAATTAGTTCTCCGCTTTTGCTCCTCATTTTCGTTCGGTTGTTTATATGTCGCGCGTGGGATTTTGAAAAGATTGAAACGTATATATCAACTAACATAACGAATGGAAAAAAGTGTAATATTCCTGACTTGGTATCTGGATTTTCCGAAGAACATGGTGGACTAAACCTGATAATTGTTTTATGTGACAATAATTTGCACCCAGCAGCAAAAACTGTGTAAACATACATCACAGACATATAACAAACTGACTAATAGTTTAAACGAACATACAAATAAATAAATTTTTTTGCTCCATGTTGAAGGCCTCACTGTGACTTTGAGATGAGGAACAGCAATAAAAGCGCTGTTCCTTTGCTTATTGTGTGTTTTTTTGCTGTGCATGTACTGATTTTGTGTCATGGATGGATACCCCATATCCTTTGTTTTTCTATTATGACAGTGACGCCAACAAAAAACTTTTTTGTAGTTGATAGTAAATCTGACAACAAAAAAGATTTGTAGTTAATAATTCATACATTAAATACAATCATAATTGCTGTGCATGTACTGATTTTGTGTCATGGATGGATACCACATATACTTTGTTTTTCTATCATAAAGCCGGACTAGTATACACTTTTCCGACAAAAAATGCAAGTTAATTGAAATATAAATACAATGGTAAACAAAATGAAGATAACACTGTAGAAACCTCTTGCTTCTGAATCGCACCTGTACAAGAAACGCCTAAAGCCAAAACCCCAATAGGTGGATGCACCAATATGGAGTCACGCCAAGAGTCATACGACCAAAACGAACATAATAGAACAATTAAAAATAAGGGGAGAACTGCAAAGTAAATAAAAAGATACACAACTTCACCACCGAGAATCTGTAACTCAAGACCATATTGTGTTATTTATTTTTAAGAAAAAGGACATGTTCTTTGACAAAACCCTGGCACGTTATTATTTTGCTCAGACAACGATGAAGTCTGGGTAGAGCTGCAAGCTCTTGAATATCGTATGAGTTGAGAAATGTATATTTCATACGCAGGTGAAGTAGGTAGATTGGTTTTTTTTTTAATCTCTAAGAGAAAGGAGGATATATCAATGGGACCCAATCAGAAAAGTTTGGATTGTTAATGAAAATAACATCATCAATATACCTGTTCTTGAAATTAAATGATCTAGCTTCTTTTATTTTCTTGTGTTTAACATGTGTCTGAAGGAACTCCAACTCATATGAAAATAAGCAAAGGTCGGTCAGAAGAGGTGCACAATTGGTTCCCATAGGCATGCTGACAACCAGCTGGAATATTCTACCTCCAAATTCAACCAATATGTTGTCAATGAGAAACTCCACTATACTTGTTCATCGATTTCTTCTTCTAGCACAGATTTTATTCAAACTATTAAAGATGGTTTAGACATGTAGTAAAATGGCGCTTTTTAAACAGACTTATTAAGAAGGGATATGGTTACGATACTGTTGTCAGGTCATTAAAGATTGCATATTTTGGCTTTAATATTGATTCACTTATAGGGTCTTTGCATCGGAATTAAACATATTTATTCTAAAACCAGTTGTTGGCATGACACGGGTTATGTTCTTCTCATATATTTTATGATGGTATAATACTAAACCCCTAACAGGAGGGATTGTGCATGATATTCATATGATGAAGACATAATCTTTCAATCAGTTTAATTGAAGTCTGGAGCTGGCATGTCAGTAACTGCTAGTAGTCTGTTGTTATTTATGTATTATTGTCATTTTGTTTATTTTCTTTTGTTTCCTATTCCGACATCGGACTCGGACTTCACTTAAACTGAGTTTTACTGTGCGTACTGTTGTACGTTTGTTTTTTCTACATTGGCTAGAGGTATAGGGGGAGGGTTGAGATCTCAAAAAACATGTTTAACCCCGCCGCATTTTTGCGCCTGTCCCAAGCCAGGAGCCTCTGGTCTTTGTTAGTCTTGTATCATTTTTAATTTTAGTTTCTTGTGAATAATTTGGAGTTTAGTATGACGTCCATTATCACTGAACTAGTATACATATTTGTTTAGGGGCCAGCTGAAGGACGCCTCCGGGTGCGGGAGTTTCTCGCTGCATTGAAGACCCATTGGTGGCCTTCGGCTGTTGTCTGCTCTATGGTCGGGTTGTTGTCTCTTTGACACATTCCCCATTTCCATTCTCAATTTTACTTTGTATGATTTGTTTAGATTTCGAAGTATCGTAATAAACTAGGTAAAATTGGGAAATTTGCTTTAAGATTTGTAAAAATGGGTGTAAAATAAGTTTAAGAAGAAATAATTGATGAACTGAAAATGGAAAAACACTTTGGTGAGACCGATTTGCTTTTCTGGATTTATCTTCATCATGAACGCTAAAACAAAAACAAAAACGAAAGGCATGAATGTATAAATCCTGAATACTGGAGGAGCTATATGATCAAAAGGTACACTAAAGAATTAGTTTAATTTTCCCAGCTGATGGAGATCGAACCTTAGTTTCTTCATTATTTCTAAATTTATATGAATGCATAGTTTAAGAAAGGTATGTTAAGTTAAGTGTCTGATTACTGAGCTCAGATACCCTCTGGAACTTACAGTTCAACAGCAGCGGTATCAATAACATAAACGGTACCAATTTTGCTGCTGGACCAGATGCGCATTTCGATAATCAGTGTCTCTTCAGTGATGCTCGAGGCCAAAATATTTGAAAATCCAACGCTTATTGAAAAGATGAAGAGCTTTAAACCAAAAAGGACAAAAAAGGATAGCCAAAGCCGGGCAAGGAATCAGAGCTTTTCATGAGGGAGATATATTCCTTAATCTAAAATAATTTCCAAAATTTTGTAACAGCAAATTTTAATAACACAAAATCCGTATTTTTATGCCAGTACCGACCGAGTGCTACAAAATAGGAATAACAATTTATAAATCCAGTGCGTCCGAAACGCTTTTCTGGTAGGTGATATTTAAATGTATCATTTAAATCAACCCAGAACCAGAGAAATAGCTACTAGTACGTTGAAATGCGTCAATCCCCAATAATAATGCATAACAAGGGTTTCGAACGAAATGACATGTATTGTTATACATAATTTGTACTAAGTTGTTTACATCTATGTTGTATTTGCCTCATTGGCAATCATTCAACATCTCCATATTTTTTTATATTTTCGCTAGAAGCAAGTATTGGACTTAAGATAACAAACATTTTTTATTATGCACTTTGAGATGGCACGAGTTTCTAATTTGGGTTATCTCCCGTCTATCAGAAAGAAATCGCAACTTTAAAAATGACTCAAATTTACATCTACAATTTGAAATGCCTCATATGTATGCTTTTTAAGTCCAATAGTAAAGTAACCATAAGTTTTGTCATTCCTGTAAAATAACTTTCGTACTTAACTATAACAAACGAGCCGAATTGGACAGGGTATTACCAAACAATTATTTTTTTTAAAAGCGTGGCTCAAATTGAAAGATGTTAAATTTTTTAAAAGCATACATTGAATTCTTCTTCAAGTTTCTATTATAATAATTCCTTAACGTTAGGAATATATAACTACATTGGCTAGAGGTATAGGGGGAGGGTTGAGATCTCACAAAACATGTTTTTGCGCCTGTCCCAAGTCAGAAGCCTCTGGCCTTTGTTAGTCTAGTATGTTTTTTTAATTTTAGTTCATTTATATGTTTTGGACGTATTCAACATTTTAAAGATCATTTTACTCCTAACAACAACCATAGTAGCCCAGTTTCCCGTATCAAACATAAGCTAAAAGAACTCGCCAAGGAATATATTTTTGTCCCGGTTGATAAGGCTGCTAACAATATCATTAATGTTTGACGTAAATTTTACATTGATGTTCTACAAAAGGAAATCACGAATTCGCCAACATTCCAACTGACTCCATTTTCGGAAAATGACATCTGTAACTTTTAGCTACCTCTTTACAAGCAGAACCAAATACAATGACAGCTCCAACTATGTACTGGCTTCCGAAGCTGCAAAAAAACTCCATACAAATATAGATTAATTCCGTCTTCAAGCCATTGTTCCACTACTAAACTATCTATTCTACTTACTAGTACACTTGATACAATCAAAAACCTGGTAACAAATTGTTCAAATAAGGTTTTTGAAAATAGCGGAATTAATTACTTTTGGAGTGTCAAAAATTCGTTGGAAGTACTTGATAAATTGCATGCTTATATTGGTGATTTCGAATCTGTTCAAAGTTTTGATTTTTTTACCCTATATACCACGTTGCCTCATAATCTTATTAAGAAAAAATCCACACACCTGATTAAATGAGCATTTAAAAAGTCGGAATGCGATTATATATGTTCAAACTCTTTTAGGTCATTTTTTAGTAACAACGAACAAAAGAACTATATCAATTGGACCTGCTTTGATACTATAACTGCCATTGAATTTTTACTAGGTAACATTTTTGTTCGCTATGGAGATTCCGTATATCGTCATGTTATCGGAATTCCCATCTAACAATGAACACTGGATATTGATATCTTTATCTTTAACGGGAAGCTTAATACCAAAATGTATGATAAAAGAGATGATTTTTCATTTCCTATTGTTAATTATCCATTTTTATATGGTGACGTTCCCTTGTCGCCATCTTATGGTGTTTATATATCTCAACTTTTTCGATTCGCTCGTGTATGTAACAACGTATTTGATTTCAACGAAAGAAATCTCTGTATTACTGAAAAATGATTACACCAGGGTTTTCGATATCACAAACTAGTCAAAACATTTTCTAAATTTTATCATCGGTACAAGGACATCATTCGTAAATATAAATCAACATGCAGACATCTTATACGTTCAGGTATTTCATATCCAATATTTTATGGTAATATTCTTTACAAAGCACAAAAATGTCGGCATTCACCTCAAAAGCTAACCAAACCTTTAAACAGACTTATTCGGAAAGGATATAGTTACGATACTGTTGTCAAGTCATTAAGGATTGCATATTTTGGTATTAATATTGATTCACTCATAGGGTCTTTGCATCGGAAATAAACACATTTATTCTAAAACCAGTTGTTGGCATGATACGGCTTATGTTCTTCTCATATATTTTATCATGATATGATAATAAACCCCTAACGGGAGGGATTGAAGACATAATCTTTCAATCAGTTTAATTGAGGTCTGCAGCTGGCATGTCAGTAACTGCTAGTAGTCTTTTGTTCATTTGTGTATCATTGTCATTTTGCTTAGTTTCTTTTGTTATCTATTCTGACATCGGACTTGGACTTCTTTTTAACTGAGTTTTACTGTGCGTATTGCTATGTGTCTCTTTATTCTGCATTGACTAGAGGTATAGGGGGAGGGTTGAGATCTCACAAAACATGTTTAACCTCGCCGCATGTTTGCGCCTGTCCCAAGTCAGGAGCCTCTGGTCTTTGTTAGTCTAGTATGTTTTTTAATTTTATTTCATTTATATGTTTTGGAGTTTAGTGTGACATCCATTTTCACTGAACTAGCACACAATTTTATTTAGGGGCCAGCTGAGGACCACCTCCAGGTGCGGGATTTTTTCGCTGCATTGAAGACCCATTGGTGGCCTTTGGCTGTTGTCTGCTCTTTGGTCGGGTTGTTGTCTCTTTGACATATTCCCCATTTCCATTCTCAATTTTAAGTTTCTTGTTGACACAAGGAAACACATTTGATAGAAATATCTTAGTTACTTTAGTTTTTTTATGAATTAAGCTGATAACAAGATATATTATTGAATTTAGCTTAAATTTTTATTTGTTAAAAAACAAAATCACCAGACTTCTTTGAAAATACTAGCAGAAAATATATCAACAGAAACGTTAAAAAATTATTAAACCTTGCCATTATAGTCTGAACTAAGATTTTGAACCAGGAAGAGACATGTGAAATGAATACCTATCACTAATATATAATACTATATACATTATATAATAATGCATGATCAAATGTTTAATCGTTCAAATACACTCGGGAGCCGAAAAGAAGTCAAAACAACTTTAGGTCTATGGCTATAATACTAATGAATTATTTTGTCTTTAACTTTCTTGGCAATCGTATAACAGTGAAATTCGCGAAAATAATATTGAAGTTCGAATCATTTCTGCCAAAAGGATTACGATTCACTCCCGTTACATGCAATATTAAATGGATTAGTGTAGTCTAATAGGTTATAATACTTCACGGTAATATGCCAGATTTTGATTGGTTATTTCTATGGATACCTTCTACTTTATAATACTTTATATCAAAATGCCAGATGTTGATTGGTTAATACGAGGGAGATAATTTATTTTATTATACTTCATGTCAAAATGCCAGATTTTGATTGGTTAATACGAGGGAGACAATTTACTCTATCCCATGGCAAATACTCTATACCCTTCACGGAGACGCTTGCTCAAGTGTGCGCTTTAATAAATACGGATGATTGTCATGTACAAGACGACATAGTTTATTACTTTGAATTTGAAATTTAATAGACAGTAATAACAGAACATTCAGTATAATAAATTAAATAACACATAACTGAGAGGGTGATAGAGCAGATTGTTTCCCCTCGAAAAGACATTGTCAACCTTGGCTTCGCCTCAGTTGACAATGTTTTCTCGGGGTTACAATCTGCTCTATCACCCTTCTCAGCTATGTGTTAATTATATACTATCCCATGGCAAATACTATATTACTCTTCACAGAGACCCTTGATCAATTGTGTGCTTTATTAGATACGGATTATTGTTATAAACAAGATTGCTTTGAAAAGTTTTAAAATTGACAGTAATGACAGAACATTTGGTATAATAAATTAAATAACACATAGTTGAGAGGGTGATAGAGCAGATTGTTACCCCTCGAAAAGACTATGTGTTATTTATATAATATCCCATTGCTTGAATTATATTACCCTTGACATAGTCGCTTGATAATTTGTGCGCTTTATTAAATACGGAATGTTTTTTTATGTACCACGCCTGGTAAACCAACAAATCTCAACCAAATTGTTAAGCGAGAAAAAAGTTTACTGGCACTTCCTGTTGAGCTTTTCTGGTACAAAATATCAAAAATATAGATAGGGTAGGTTGACTTTTCATCAATTAATTGTCAATCTGTAAATATTTTGTTAAATAAGAGAATGTCATGCCATAGACAACTAAATGATAGTTTGTCTCGTTCATTACAATTTAATTTAAAATTACATCGGAATGACTTTTCTCCCGCAGGTAAGTGCGGCCAACACAGTGAGTCTTTGATAAAATGACAATGAGTTCATCAATACTTAACGTATATATCAGTATATAAGTGTTCTTCTTCGTCACAATAAACGTATATAATAACAGGTTTTTTTTCTATTTCTTTACGAACATAATTTTATTAAGATGAATATGTTATAAAGTATGTCAGGTTGAGATTGTCTGGTATCGGTTATGATATTCTGGAACAATGTTGAGATTTTCTGTTAAATAAAACTTCCAACTAGCTAATTGTCAATCTGATACGACCGTCAAAATTCGTGAACCCTCTGTATAGTGGTTTTCATTATGTTTCTTGTTTTGACATTAGTTTTGTATGATCGAGTCCTGCTGGTCTATTAATACAGATACTAAAGAGTAGACTGTTTTAAAAGCCTAAAATGCGAGATGTAAAGTCTAGCGCTGAAGAGCTGAAGCTGTTAACTAAGCTTTGGAGAAATAAAGTCTAGCGCCCAAGATGTAAGGTCTAGCGCTGTAGATGTAAAGTCGAGCGCTGTGGGTATTAGGTAGCAATACACAGTTAGGAGATTTGTTTGGTGAATTTGTCAAATAAGAAAGTTGGTGTGCAATAAAGTTTATTCTTAGATAGCTGAAGAATAATAACAACACTTTAGTATCTGTATTAGACCAACAAGACTTCGTATATAACTAATGTCAAAACCAGAAATAAGTTAAAATGACAACCACTATACAGAAAGTTCATGAATTTTGACGGTTGTATCCGATTGATACGTAGCTAGCTGAAAATTTTATTCGACAGCAGATCTCAACATTGTTCCAGAATATCACAACCGATACCAGACAATCTCAACCTGACTTTCTTTATAACATATTCAGCCTAATAAAATTAAATTCGTAAAGAAATAGAAAAAAACTGTTATTATACGGTTAAAATGATTGAGAAGAGCACTTATATACTGATATATAAGTTACGTATTGAAGTAATTTTGTCAAAAACTCACTGAGCTGACCGCACTTACCTGCGGGAGAAAAGTCATTCCGATGTCATTTTAAATTACATTGGTGCGAGTAATGAACGAGACAAGCTCTCATTCAGTTATCTATGGCATGACATTCTCCTATTTAACAAAATATTTAGAGATTGACAATAAATTGATGAAAAGTCGACCTACCCTATCTATATGTTTGATATTTTGTACCAGAAAACAACAGGAAGTGCCAGTAAACTTTTTTCTCGCTAGATTTGATGGTTTACCAGGCATGTGTACGTCATAGTTTATTACTTTCAATTTGAGATTTAAAAAACATTAATAACAGAACATTCACTTATAGTGCCAAACAAGATTTTGTGAGGTAGACGAAATTGACCTTAAAATGATCGTATTGAATTTTGATGCCCAAAAATAGGCAGATTGGACATATTTTGACTTTATTTACCAACTGCTTACATTATAATGAGACTGGAAAATGTTTTTTTTGTTGTTAAGATAATCAATAATTTTACCTGGCGTAGCAGTGCGTAAAATGTTACGTATTTCGGCATTTCTCTTCGAAAAAAGACTTTTTTAATGGAAAAGAACGTCTGGTTTGTAAATTTTCTATTTTTTCTCGGGAATAGGCTATTAAAAAATAATTTATCATCTGTATATGTGGAATTTTTTGTGAAAATATAAGAAGTGGCAATTGTTACCTTTCATAGCTTTAGTTTCATTGATAAAAAAAATGATATGGACTCGTCCAATGTCCAGTTTGAAGGCCGTTTAAATTGCTGTACACATTCATGCGCGTTCTGATTTAATCAATATTTATGTATGTAAAAATTAAACAGTTTGAAGGTAAACTAATAATAACTTAATCCAATCAAATTGCGTAAGATTCAATAACAATGACCAGTCCACATCATAATAAGTAATAGGGGTAAACTGGGTAGGGAGAAAATGGCAGATATTTTAAGTTCATTTTTTGTAATAACGAATGAAAAATTGTCAACCAAAAGTTTTGCTAAAATTTCAAAATCATGTGGTTCTGTATTGGTAAAGTTTTTGGATCTTTCATTTGCGTATTTAAGGCAATAGAAAGTTTGGGCTTCAAACGTCTACATAATTATTGACTTTATACAGAAAATTCACTATGTCAAATAACAACTAATAGTCTCAGTATTCATGTATTATTTGTGAATCATTAAATGTTTAAAAAGGGTGAATTTTCTGTATAAAGTCAATGGGTAAGAATTGCCACTTCTTACACATGTGTTATAGTAGTCTCAGATGGATACAAAGTAAAATAGTTTCTTAAAACACTGCAAAAAAATCATTCTGATTGGTATAGTGGTATTGTCAAAAAGTGCGTTGAAATTACGAATCTTTAATGTATTATCGACAAATAATATTTCATTCAGTGATTGTTGATCGCAAGCTAATGAACTTTCGAGTTCGTTCCGAATTTGACAGGATCTTGACATTGATAAATAATCAACACAGAGCAAGTGGAACACGTGAAAAATAAGTGAATTATCAGATGCATGATGTTTTTTTTTTTGTATTTTCTTTTTGTTCCCATTTGTTAGTTTAACTTTTCCTTAACAGTTGTTATACGATTTGGTGTATTTAATTTGTTCTTAAGAATCAGTTATTACTTTTTACCTTCAAATCCACGTTTGTTTACATTCTTTCAACATGGTTATTCCCTCGCACTCGCGCTATGCGGTGGCCGAAGTTCTAACGAGAGGTCTCATAGTGAGGTCACTGCATAAGGGAAAATATCCGAATTAGTGTATTAGCCATTCAAGTATATAAAACATGTTCAATTTTTTTTTTAATTTGAAGTTTCATATGACTTTAATATTTTCAATCCAGAACACTCCAACGCCTTAAATCTACCATGTGCTAATCGCTCCTGGTCTCAGTGGGAAATCTTGTGAACGAAAACAAAAGAAAATTCACTCTTCTTATGATAGAGTCGAGAAAATCAATAATAAAACAATGCCGGTGACGATACTGGTCAAAAGTTAATTCTAAATAATAATTGTACATTTTAAAGAAATTATTTGTTAAAATGTGTTATAAGAAATATACATGCAAATACACGATGTTTTATGTTCAGTATTTATCGAGATAACTGCATTAGAAGCTTGTGAAACTGAAATTTAAAAAATGCCAATCTTTGATGCATATTGATAAAAAAAAATTGGAAAAATCATGTACATACAAAATCTAAAGATCTTTCGGGTCACCAATTGTTGGAGTGTTCCACAAAGTCCTTAGCATGTTACAATTTCCCAAAGTATACTTATTTTTTCACACCTAAATTATCGAGCACACCGGTCTGCTCTTGTCACACGTACATTCAATAGAGAAATATTGCCGTTTCGTGGATATAAAAATTTAAAAGTCTGTTTGTGCAGGTTAAAAAATTAAAGATAACTATTCTTATCAATTAGGTATCATTCTACTATTTTTTTTTTATATAATTTTAAGAAAAGGTCGTCTCAATGTTTGTACATTTATTTGCGGTCTTCTCGATCTATTCACATGCAATGTTAACATCGAGATAAGGTCCATTTGAATTTGCTTAGTAACTTAATTTCAAAGCTGTATATATATACTAGTATATATTTTGTTGGGGGGGGGGGGGGCTAAAAGGGAGTTCCGGCACTGATTTCTTTGTTCAAACATAATAATAACATGCCGAACTATGGTGCAATATGTTTTGTTTGATTTTTAATTTCAGAAATATCTTAATAAACGGAGTAAAATGGCAAAGTGAGTTTTATGAATTTTTAATGATGGACGATGAGATTAGTTGTTATGAGGTAATTTATGAACTGATAATGTAAAATAAAAAAAGGAGGTGTGGTTAAATTGTGAATAAATACCATTTTCCATTATATATACCACAGGTCAAAGATGTGAACAATAACAGGCCACCGTTCGGCTTTTAGCAATGATCAATACACAAACTGAAATTGAATTGTCAAAGATTAGATTAGACTGTCAGATTTCTCGTTTGAATTGTTTCACATTTTTCATGCCAGGGACTTTCATAGCTGACTATACTGTATGGGTTTTTCTCATTGTTGAATACCTATATAACTGCTTATATCCATGTCATTTGAACTTTTGTGGATAGTTGTCTCATTTGCAATCATATTACATCTCCTTATATTAATATTCATTGGTAATTTTACAGAATTTTGATAAACCAACAAAAATGAATTTATCTTGACTATTCATTAATTCAGGGAAAGTAACAACATTTTCAACTTTACGTATCTCTCCAAGTATAAATGTTTTTCTCTCATCATTGAAGAAAGTACATTTAAATATCAAATAAAATTCATCACTCAATTCTTCTTTTTTATATAAATTACAGACTCTTCCTGGTCTTTCGATACTAAAAAAAAACTACCACTTTCATCATATCTAACCTATTGTACTTGAATTCCACAGACAGTACCTGCTTCGTACCTACACTAATACATAGAAATTAACCGTGTGGATCAGTTGAGAATTCAACTTTGCAACAAAAGATCTGCATATAGAGATTGTATCTTAACACAGAAAGAATTATCGAATATTTGTTATTTTCATTGTAAATCATCTATTACAGCTGGTACCAATGGTTAAACATATTCATGTTACGTCCGTATATTAAAAATTCTGGTGGTGGGGGGAGGGGGATAAATATTTAAGATTGTAATTTTATATTCATTTTACAATCGTCTTTTAGAATTTATAGCGATTACCATTGTAAACTAATAAATGCAAGAGTAAATATAATCATTAGTAACATTCTACGATTTTTAATTTTGGTCTGTTCAGAAACAAAGATAAATATGCCCTGTTGTCTTTGACAATAAGCTTCTACTGAAAAGACACGCACCTTTCTTGATTTTCGTTACAATCATGAATGAACACTTTTATAATATAGTTGTTCCGCATATACAGTGTATATTTCAGTTCCTAACACGTTGTTCATCAACTTGTGTGATCAAGTCATGACAGTAAAAAGGCAAACAAAACGATACATCCCGTATAGAAAGTTGGAGCAAATAGTTTACTTTATCATATGAATAATTTAACTAAGACCAATTCTCTAGTCATCTTTCCATTGATAGTTCAGTTTGTTTTTGGTGAGAATAAGTAGTCTTGAGAAATGTTCGAGTGTTTGAATAAATAAAAAGGTATAATAGTGTCATGTAACGAAATAGACGGCGATGACAGTCTGTGTACATAGATGACTGACATAGTCAGCCATCAGTCTCCAGACCACTAGTATTGGTAAATATAGGTAGGATGTTTAAAGTGGCCAAAATGTATCAGGTTATCACACCCTGACGCCGTAATGCATCCGGACACTATTCTGTCATATAACACAAACAAACAAGAAATACATAGAATGTGTTTCTATATTCTGAGACCTATATACCTATATACTACTTTTTATTCTATAAGAAATACGAATATGAATACTAGTATATTTGCGCAATTTGTGTCCAAAGGAACAGAGGACACATTCCTATCAAACTACGATAAAACAATGTCATTGTAAAACTAAAATAATCGTTTTTCCTAATACTCTTTTATATATTTTTTAAATATTTTTGTTGATTGAAAAGATCATAATCATAATTACAATGTATTTAAAGAAACGATGGAATTCAATTTGAAATTATATATTATTTCTAATTGGTACAATACCTGAATAACTATAACTATTATACCAAAACTTTCTTTTACTTTTCTGTCGTTTTTGTCTGTCCAGGCATCTCTTTCTCTGTCCTTTCTTCACACTTTCTTGTAACGCAAACTCTTGTCATTTGTAAATGGGAATACAAATATTATACTTTTGCTTAAGTTAAGGATCCAATAATTGAAAAAAAAACTTAATTCATGTAAAAGTATCATCTCGATGAGTTTGATTTCATGAACGCATTATTTAATGATATCCCATCGAAATCGTTAGTTTACTGTACAATTCGAAACATTTTAGTAATAAAAAAATTAAAGAAACAGTATGTATTGTTCATAACAAGTCATAGATTTTAAGATTTAGAGAGCATATCACATGTCATTCCGTGACCTTTTACTATCACTTTTAGCCTACATTTTAGTTCACAAAATTATACCTAGATTACTTTTTATATGGAAATCATTAGAGAATATGCTATTTGATTAGACATTTTCAAACGTGAAAAAGTAATTTGTTTTATTTTAGAAATGTTTTTAATATTTCAAAAATCTTTTGACCTTCTCTTTTTAATCTTTTTTAATCAAATATCGTTCTAGTTTTGTCATAGCATACTAAAGTTGACTCTGAAAAAAAATATCCATGTACTTTAATATAAATTATATAGGTATTTTTTTCAGAGACAAGTGTCTGTAAGCTGAATAACGAAAACAGTCGCCTTCCTTATGTAGAGGGTAAAATACGGCGGCAATGATGGATAGTTTTTAATTCGTTGATATTTTATCTTATTCTTATCATAAAAAGGTTAACAACAGACAGCAGATTCGTGCAAACCATGAACAGGCAACACTATTATGTCAACATCAGAAACTCTATTTTAATTAAAAAGACATCATAATTGTTTTAAACCATTCATTCATTCTATTAGATCAGTACACATTTGCCTCTCTTTATTGACATATTATATTGGGTTATTTGTTTGAATTAGAAATGTAGTTCCTTTTTTCGATACGATGTAACGGGAAACCGTTCATCATGTTTCTGATGACTGTCATTACTTCATTATTACTTAAAAGATTATAACTAAGTCAATATTACAGATAAAGAAAACTAACACATTTCTTGAAAATTTTGTAACAGACTTGAAAGCACCTAGATTTGTTAATATCTTGTTGTCGACTTAATTTTACAGCTTCAAGAACGAAGTAATGGATTGCAGAATAAAATTTCTTAGAGGTAGTGAGATGTTCAAAAATCATTGTTTCTACGATGACTAAAGCGGACTAGACACCCATGTATCTTAATTTAACATTTTTTATTAATACTTGCGTTAGGTTTTTTTTTAAAGGAAGTGTAACCTTGGGATTTTGGTGACCAGTTTAGATCTTTCTTGTCCGTCCTTAAAGTTATCCTAAACAAAGTTGAATGATACTGAGATATTATCCCTGGGGTCTACATCCGTGTTTTTGTTTGTGTAAGCTGCCAGTTCTTAGTATTTAAAAGTAATTAAATCATATAACTAATTTTACGGAAGATATATACGTCCAAGTTCTTCAGTTATCAAATACTAAGTATACTGCAATCATATAATTTGTCGTAAAGATTTTCCACAGAGGAGTATAGCAGCATCAAATAAAACATACGTCACTTTGACCTACATTTTACGATTCAGTTGCTTATACATTTATTTAGTTCAACGTTCCATTTAAAAATAAGTTGTAGTATGATAACCAATGAGACAGTTCTCCACCAGAGACCAAATGACGTAGAAGGTTAGAAACAATAAACAAACACCATACCGCATAGCAAGCTATAACAGGCCCCGAATTGACAAATGCAAAAGAATTCAAACTAATGGCCTGATTTATGTAAAACAATAAACGAAAACACAAAAATGATAAACAGCAACAAACGGCTGCCGCTGAATTACAGGCTCTTTACTTGGGACAGGCACATACAAAAAGAGACTGGGTTAAACATTTTTGCGGGCGTGCCAACCCTCCCATAACCTGGGACAGTGGTGTAGCAGCACATCATAAGAACAAACTATAAAAATCAGTTGAAGAGTTCTTAACTCATCAAATCAATTCAAAAAGCACAAAAACAACTAACAAAAGACATATAGTACAGATCTGAGATTACTCGCAGTCACTGAAAGCTAGTTCAAAGCCAATCACAACTAATAAAAAATTCATGTATCTAAGACTAAAATATCAATCGGTTCACATCCAACTTCCAATGGATTTATGATAAAGACGTCAATAACAGTCAAAGAAAATCATGATATTGTGCAATGCCCAAATATAAGTACTGACAGATTGTAGGATTTCATTTTACTAAGTGACCTAAAATAATATAACTTTGAACAAGAATGCACCTTCATCAGTGTAGCTGCACGCCGTAAAAAGTATGTCCGTTTGACCTAAATTTTACACTTTCAAATGACAGAAACTAAGTGGCTTACAATCATACAACTGGGTGTGAGGATGAACTTAAGAAAGAATAGCATAGCAAGAAAATAAAAAGGTAACTTTTATCTCCGAAATATTTCTGATACAGAGTGACCTACAACAAAACTTGATGTGAGGATTCATTTAGGGGAGCATAGTAGTTTACCACAGGTCAGTCACTGTGGTCTATACTGACTTACATAACATAACATGGTCTGTGTGATGATGTGATCATGTCGTCACTATTACATGCATTATGCTTACAATCATATATTTAAGTTGAATTAAGGGAGTATGAATCTATATTTTTCACTTCATCAATGTATATTGATATAACATCCACGTTCATTTCCCAGATACAAGGTAACCTACTACACTTCAGTCCTTTTTCAGAAGTAATATTTTGCTTTTAAATTATTTTTATTATGATATATAGGGATTATCAAACTAAGTCTTTCTTCATCGTGTTTAGAACACAATTGAATGAATCTTTATTGCATTAGCAACAACATTGCTTTAGCAAAATAACAAGGTATATACATATATGACAAATATGACAGAATACAGAGAACAATTAAATAATGCAGAGATCACTTATTATAACACATACATGTGTACAACATATTAACTGATAATTTGCGATCTTAATTTCCATGCAGCCTTTAGATAACTACATAGTTTCTTAGTTAAGCTTTTTGATCCAGCTTCTAACAAAAAAATTAACTTTCGTGTATTTGGCCATGAACAATAATATTTAATAAATTGTCTAGTTTTGGTCCGTTTCCTGTAATAACTGTTCAAGTCCTGCTTTGGTCTTCCATATGCTGATTGACGTCCATCCAAGGAAAGTTGCATAAATAATGTATTTAATAGTCATATTTTAATTTTTCTTGCAACTTTATAGTCTCTAAAATAAAATGTCAAATTGTTATTATATTTCTAATCTGCACATTCTGCATTAAAAACAAGTTTATATATATTTTTCATTACCATTCTATTGTTTTCATAACAACATTGCGGAATGCTCTAAAGTAACCAATTTTAAAGCTTTTTGTTTAACGATTTTCGTTTTTTTTTTAATATTTACAAGCCCAAGACAGGGCACTTCGAGCTAACCAGAGTTAAAAACGATATTGGCTACTTGTAGACTGCTATAGTATCTGCTGGTAACATGATCTCAGTAGTCAGTGCTTCCCGGTACTGACGTTATTCATTACATACCTTTCTTAAATTCTCAGTTGATAAACTTATGAATTATTAGGAAACTCAGGCAAAATTTACCTCAGGTAGATTTCACTATTCTTTTTATGCTCCTCGGGTATTTATACATACTTGGGTTTCAAAGTTTTAGATTTGAGTGTTTCTGGTGAAAGTAAATCAAGAAAAGTGCTTGACGAACCTATGTACAAAGTGTTATTTTCATTAACACGGTGATACATGGATCATGATACAAATATTAACCTTACACGGTGATACATGGATCATGATACAAATATTAACCTTACACGGTGATACATGGATCATGATACAAATATTAACCTTACACGGTGATACATGGATCATGATACAAATATTAACCTTACACGGTGATACATGGATCATGATACAAATATTAACCTTACACGGTGATACATGGATCATGATACAAATATTAACCTTACACGATGATACATGGATCATGATACAAATAATAACCTTACACGGTGATACATGGATCATGATACAAATAATAACCTTACACGGTGATACATGGATCATGATACAAATAATAACCTTACACGGTGATACATGGATCATGATACAAATAATAACCTTACACGGTGATACATGGATCATGATACAAATAATAACCTTACAAGATGTTATATTATTGTATGTAACTTTGTACTGTCCAATCAGAGATCTGGGTATGAGATTGATACAGTTCATGATATCATCATTTAGGAAAAGCATAAAATTGGCTGGAATTACTTGAAAGGAATAGAAGAAGAAATGTGTTAAGGAAAAATAAGCATGTGTAAGACATTCTTCATCTTTATGTAAAAAGACTGTGTTATTGCATGTCTTATATATACTTTGTTATCATTAGATGTTTTTAATGAATTACTGTTGCATATTTTAAATCTATTTGAAGTTTACTTGATATCTTTTTTTCATTTTTAGTAGGAACTATGATTGAACTTCGTGATCTGGTTTACATTGTAAACATGCAAAGAATATGATACAAAATGTGCATGCAAGTATACATCCATACAACTGGTATGGCAGTTAACAGCAATAAGCAACTTATCTAACAACGCAGAAAATAGACCAAGAAAATAATTCTCAATTTGTATTGAATAGGATATTAGTGTGTGACTTAATATATTTACATTGTGTCATGTCGGGACCTTTTATAGCATACTATGCGGTATCGGTTTTGCTCATTGTTGAAGGCCGTATAATGACCTCTAGTTGCTTAAATCTACGTCAGTTGGTCTATAGTGATAGTTGTCTCATTGGCAATCATACCCTGTCTTCATGTTCTTGTATTATAAGTCGTCCAACTGTCACTAACTACTGACAAGCGCCTTAACAATATGGCATACTCAAAATCACCTGGAGTTATGGATGAATACAAATGATAAAACCAATAATCTTACATGACCACCCTTCTTCATCAAATTTAAATTAACGCTCTACTCCGTAAAATTTTGAATAAAAATACAACCACATGAACACGTATGTGCAAGGTTCCTAACTTAAGATAGACACAAACACATGCATGTGGTGGACTTGTATCGGTTTTGTGAATATTCGACCGAACGAAATACTAGCAAAATCATAACTAACAGGAATTCTGCAAGCAAGATTTAGTCTGAAAATAAAATAATTTTGAAAGAGTAAACCAATTACAGCATTAAATTATAATCATGTAGACATTGTGTATTTTAAACTGTCACAAGTTATTAATTAGTTTGTCATACTTCTTATATAGATACATTGTATACAATTTTGAATATTGTAAATGTTGTATGGTTTGTGGACAATTTAATCCCGTGTTTAAAAACAAATATTTATCCTCTTAGAAAATTCCAAGTATCTTTCTGTATTGGATAAACGTTACAATTGGTACATAACAGGATAATATAAAGTGTTAGTGTGTAAGCAAATATTTAAAATGAAAATATTACAGGGTTTACACGGAATTTTGAGAGAGCACAATTTGTCCGGTTTTCTCAAAATGAACAATTTATTATTTCACTAAAGGGTTTATAATAATCATATTTAATATTATAATTTTTTTCTCAGTAAATTGTCGAAGATAAGTATGTTCAATTTCAATATAGTATAAATTATTTATTTCGACTAGAGTCAACCTCGAGGAGTCAATCAACGGCGGCAATGACGTCATTTTCAAGTCTTTTCAAGTATCGATAATAAATTTGCAAGCTCGCCCAGAAACTCGAATGGATTGCAAAGTGCTTCATTTTCAAGGAACATTTGAACAGTGCTATATTTATTTTCAGGAAAAAAATGTTTTACCATCTTTAACAGTTAATGATTTGGCCTTGCATGTTGCCACGTTAGGGTATATAATCGTGTCCAGTAGTTGTTTTTCACATATGCATGAAAATGCAACATGCGTTGTAATCTATCAAATGTGAATAGAGGAACTTAACACCCTCTACTTAAATGCCATTTTCTAACACAACTGTTGTAAAAGTTCACTTTTATACACCCAAATGATATTCGATATAAGATCATACAAAAAATAATGAAATTTGTTGACATTCAAATAGATTTTTGGAATATGTTTATTTATGGCTAATTGATTTAATATTGAATAAATTATTAATTGAATAATATCATCATGCGTTAACTCTGCCTAATATTAAAATTGTAAACATAGAATCGTAATTACAGCTATGTGTTCTAACAGTGTCTTCCATGACTTTAGCACTTTTGACTGTAAAGGGCTTATTAAACACAACATTTTGTATTTTCTACAAATAGTTATTTTAATACAACACATTATTCACATTTTTCACACATTGCTATTTGAAAATTCAAGATGTTGAGCAAAAACACCCATTTCCTGTAATAATTTACTAATGTTTTAACTGTTTTAATTATACTGTATCAACATACAATTTGAATATTAACTTCAATCTTTATCTTTTCCATGATCGTCCCATGAATCCGATCCATTTCCGGTTTCTGACGTTGGCGATTTGTTATTTTTATCACGGTTTTCTGTATTTAAAGAAATTCCACCATACCCGGTTTTGTATGGCTGGACACAAAACGGCGATGCAAAAAATCCAGGCAGCTGACTAGAGTTCAGTGAAGCGTAACGAGAATACGGATATTGTGCAGGTGACGAAAATAAGTCCATCGACCTCAAATGTGGAGAATAAAACGACGTCCCATAAGAATTTGACGGAGACATGTTTTGACTGAATGCTGAATGTAGTCCATTAAATGATAGAGCAGAAGGAGAAGAGAACGGACTGAATGCTGATCGCATCGATCCTAATGGCGAAAGTTTATTCATGTCATAGTTTCTCAATGTACTCTGAAAATTATGAGATCCTAAATATGGATGGTGCCTGAAGTCTTTTTTGATTGTAGAACATGTCTGCTGTGCTGTCATGTTTTCTTGCGTCGAAAGAAATTGTTCAATGGCTTTCACAAGATCACCGTTGCAACCTTGTAAAACAAGTTCTAAAACTGACTTCCTTTGAAATGGAAATACTCTCTCCAGTATTTCTAGATTGTTTAATCTCCCTGGTAGAAATGTAGTTGGTGCATACTGAGTTGTCTCCTCTTGGTGATACTTGTCGCCACTGTCTACGGACTCTGGAGTTGATGAGTCTATCCGACGTTCATTACCAGATTCTGTACCTAAAATCAAAAGGAATATTTCTGTTATTTGATAGAAATATTTCATATAATATCAGTCTTAAAACAGTAAATTAGTCAAATAAATTTATAAATAAAATACATTTTATGGATTAAATTTATGTTTAAATACATGTTTAAAAATAAATTAAATAAAATAAAAGTACTGTGTTTTCAATTAAGATACAATTACTATAAATGATATTTAATATTAAACTTGATATTTTTTTTTAAATAAATAGATATTGCAAAATTACTGCACTACTTATTTATACTTATTATTCCTTAAGTCCAGAATTTATATTACTTTCAAATAAATAAACCGTGATGTACAATATTTGATATGGGTTATTTTTTCAATTTTAACTGAAAGTTGTAGGTCATCTTTTTTTCAGTAAGTGACTGGTAGACAAGACTGAGACAAGTACAGTTTCAACAATGGAATCAACAATGGATTCTTGTAAAAAAAAACACTAGTCACGATATTTACCACTTCAATACTGCAGTAAAATTTTGAACAAATTATTTTCATAACTATAGATCCGTTTCTTTTTGATGATAGGTTTTTGTCGTTAAAGAATATGAATAAAATAAACTTTTTTGATTAAAATTTACCTTTTTCCTTTTTTTCCTCGTCTGTTTTGGATTTCTCAGGAGGAGTAATGGCTGAAGATCCCCATAAAGGTCCTTGTGTCATTACCGGTATACCATGCTCACTTGTACATGCCCTTAAACCTAAGGCAATGGCATCTTCAGCGGCCTGTTGTCTCTTCAGTGCTACCTGTGCTGCCATAACTCGTTGTCGCTCGGCAATAAGATTGCATTTGGCACAAGCACATTCCTTGTATTTACAATGTCTTTTGTGTCCTTTAAGCCATGATACCATACCATGATTCCTACATCGGGCACACTTGGGCTTTCTCGTCCCTTTCTCTGTTACGGGGTACAATGCTGTTATCGGATTCATTATCGTTTCCTATCAACAGTTTCACACGTTTTTAATTTTATCATTCAGCACTGAGATGTTATAACCAAAATCATAACTCCGCCCAAGTTAGAATTATATCATTAGATTTGTGTTAAATATTTACTTTAGAACTAAGACGGGCTGTAATGTAAATACTTGAGATTCACTGGAAGTGTTTTGGTATTGGTTAGAATATTTTGACGAACCTCCCTGATAGTAATTATAGAACCATATTGAACACACTTGTCATAATAGTCTAATCATTTTTACCCTCTATCCACTTCATTTGTTTACATTTCTTCTCCTTTGACAGAGTTACAGTGCGTTATTTCACATAATTTGCATTAACTCCAATCTTTTAATCAAACCGAGGAATAAAGGTATTCATAACAAATATTAATTAGGTAAATAAACCTTAATTTTCCCAAAAGACGTATCGATAAACACACCTGATATTTCATGATAATTTGTCTTCAAATTTTGAAGAAGAAAAATTTTAACAACAAATATATAAAATTCATGTTCATGAACTAAAATGTTACTATTCTTTAATGCTTCAGGTTCTTCGTTTATTTATTTTTTTGTTATTAATCCATTTCATTTCTTTCCTTTATTTTTCTCTTCTGGAAGTACTTTTAGAAAAAGAAGAGACATAAAAGGCTTACTTCAGTTAACTTATTATTTGCAAGTAATATCGACAATATGGTGATATAGATACAAAGAATGGAGAAGGCATTCTAACTTTGTTTCTCTACTGTGTCGATTTAATTTATCAGAATAAACCATTTAAGGCGTCATATTTCTAACCTTTCTATACAAACACTAACATGTTGGTTGTAAGTTCCGAATATTTTTTCATTTTAAATGCGTAAAATATATAGCGTATTTGGAATATAATTAATAAGCTTTTTTATGTGATTCTTTTTTTTTTTATAGTTTTAGGAATAAAACCATACGGCCCGCTATATATTAATTATATACCGATTTTTTTTCAAAATTTCAAAGCATAATGAACAAAGAACATGATGGTTGTCTCTTTAGGTTATCTTATTGATCTCTTATTAAAGCATCCTGTATTATTTTTCATCAAACTTAAAATTTGATTTAGGTTTTAGTTATTTGACTCATTAATAAGTTCACATATGCTCTTCAACTTCGTACTTTATTTGGACTTTTTAACTTTCTTTTGATTCGAGCGTTCCTGATGAGTCTTTTGTAGACGAAACGCGCGTCTGGCGAATAAATTTGTAATCCTGGTATCTAAGATCAGCTGATATACAGCTGATAAAAGTCTCGAATTTGAATATACCGGATGTGCGAAAAGTGCGTATTTTGGAAGTAGTTTAACAGTATATTGTCAAATAGTTTTGGATTAGCAGTCTTTAAACTTGATTTCATACTGAAATGCAACCCCCACCCCTCCCCCACCCTTTCTGATAGTATCATTGCGAGATTGTGATTCCATCAATTATATCTAGTTTCGTTCGGTTTCGTCGATATAAAGAAATGACTGTAATAGCTCAAGCTCAAACAACTATTGAAACTGCTAAAAAAACTATGCCCTTTATTCAAATATCTATAAAAAAAATCAGCTCTACAAATTCTACAGTGACAGAGAGCTAGTATATCAACAGTCGAACAAGTCTTAGTATGGACAACATTTTGTTACTATTGTAACTGTTGTTTATCACGGATTTTCATTCGTTTAAAGTACTGTATCATGCAAAAAAGTCAAAACCGATCTTTAAATGCATGCTTCAAAAACATAAACCAATTTCTACCAACGTATTATCAATTAAGATCCTATTGAAAGAGGAATAACAATTGCGATTTGAATTTTTATAAATACACTTTTAGGGAATGAATACAATGTTGAAAAAACCCAGATTGCAGAAATCAGAAAGGAAGTGAACAAAATAGTGTCAGTTTCCTGAAAATTGAAATGTTTAGAAAAGGCATACCACATCTTCTTATATCTATATATAGTTTAAAACTACAACTTGTATCATATTACAACATACAAAAAGGAAACTCTTTTAGAATTAATTATTGGTTTTGTTTTTGTATTTACAGTATCTCTTATTTTTTCTTTGAAGAAAATGTCACATCATTGAATAGAAACCAATGTTGTAATATTGCCGCCATGTATGCTAACACGAGGATCTCCCAATCATAATACCTACAAAGGTTCAACCATTATTGCCTTGTACATTCTGAGGCTACAGAATATGAAAATGACCACTAAAAAAATAGACTCTATCCGACTTTTTGTCTTATAGAAACACAACGAGAAGCTTTTTAATAAAATAAATTTCATATGTTAATTAAGCTATGGCTTATTTCGAATGGCCACGTTATTGTAGAGAGGAAGTTAAAATGCAATATAATGCATCATAACCTCTAAAACTCGCATCATCTGGAAGCGAGGAAACTTTGTAAAGGGTCTCTCAATTGTCATGTGATAGTTGGCCTTGCAGTTTCATATCTATAATCAATCAAGGCAAAATAAAAAAAAATATATATAAAATTCCCTTTGACGGCAAAAATTTTAATTTGTCCAAAATGAAAAATAATGATGAATTTATATAAACGATCTTCAAAGGCCCAATCCTGCTAAATGTATTGAATGGTCAAGTAGTTAAAATGGAGACGGTTAAAATGATGCCTCCTCAACATGTTTAATGTAATAATGATGATTGGTTGGGGCTTAAAGTGTAGTGGCAAATATTAGATACATATCAGAACCAAAAAATGTTAGAGATACGAATATGAACCTGCATTGTTCTAGACATTTGTAAGTCGGATTTTCAACATGCTAGTTCATAAGGTAACAGTCCCCATGCAAGAAGACATGTCACCCATACCCGCGCGAGACCAACGAGAAGATGGGTTCAATGTAAACCTGTGTAACACCTTTGACGACTTGTTTGCGACACCAGAATTCTTTAAGAAACACTCCCACATCCATCCTAAAATTTCGTTGAATTTAATCAGATACTCATGGTCATGTTTTTACTCGATTGAAAGCCAATAAGGAAATTCAAAAAACAGTACTCCTGAGTTTTTTCCATGCAGTTTGGTCGAGTATTTTCCAGAGAAAATTTTGAACATGTGGAAAGAAAGCCATTTTTCATATATAAGATACATGTATTGAAAGACAAGAATAATACATCCCTTTGATACAAACTTTTACAATTTAGTAGCTCTTTGTTTCGTGAAATGTTTTAAAGTGTAAATTTATAAAAAGTAAGCATGTGTGTTTTCAGTAAGGTCTGATAATCATTTGGAAACGTTTAAAACAAGAGTTGATTTGCTCAGTGTTTACAGAATTCTTCAACGTGTAGATTTGAAAATTCAGTACATTTTTCACGCTTTTCTTCTTAGAAAGCGCAATACAACTGACACCAAAAAATGTTAAGCAAATTATAGAGTGTCAATTGAGTATTTAAATAAGTAATACTTTGCGACAGGATACTTTTTATTACTATATTCATTTTTCACACATCTTAAATACACTGGGCTTGGCTGGGCGGATCGAGTACAATAACCTGTTAAAATGGCGATTCAATACCGTACAATCAGTATTCCAATAAAACAGGGTAGACTTACAAGTGGTTTCGATGTGCAGTTTGTCGTGTATCAATAAATTTCTAAAACGGTTAACAAATTCTCAATGGAGTTTTTAAGAGTAAAATTAATTCTTTTCTTACCCATTTTCTTAATAAAGGGAAGCTTAATTAGATTCTGTGATATCAAATGAGGATGATTATAGTTTTTAGCATTGTGTCATTTTATGTCAAAAATATAATTTTATTTTAATTTAAACACCTGAGCAGGGTTTTAATTCGAATGCAAGATAAACGACAAAGACACAAAAAGTGAAAAAGAACAAAATGCTGAACTTGTAGAAGGCGGAGTTTTTCTTAAATTGAGATGTCATTTTGTGTAATTTTGAATATCATATTTTATGTAAAATTTCATATTTGATTTGTTAAATCTAATTAATTTTATCAAATTACAGGCTAATGGAACGGTCGCCGGGTGTAACATTAGTAAAAATTATACATTTGATAAATTGAATTAAATAAAAGTGAATTGAATTATAATTATTCAGAATATATATAGTCAGATAAGTCGTTAATTTGATTAAAATAGTACATTTCACATTGTTCAATTTAATTATGAATTATTAAAGGCATTCCTTTGCTTTTATATTATAACCTGTTTGCATGTAATACGCCATGACCAATCAGTAGGGATAAAAGTATGATGCACCTTTTACGTAAGTCCATATAATTCATCAAAGGATCTTTCGAGCCTTCTCTTGATTGATGTAGATTATATAGATATCATTACACTAAAACTTTTACACCTTGTATCATAATCAATTTGTACAAATTGTGTACGGTAGTTTGTAATATGAGTGCATATTTGATTTTTTCATAACAACACCGAGGAAAAAACACAAAAATTTTACCACCAATTTCCATGTGCAGGGTCATTTAAAAAAAACCTCTGTGATGTTTTACTGACATTAATACTGTTAAAGTTTCATATGCAAACTTTCATTTTCTGTTGACGTTATAGCGCCTTTCTGAATAAAATTATAACTGTTTATTGACAGCTAAAAAAGCGGTTTGAAGTATTACATCTGAAACAAAAATGAAACAGGAAGGCTATTCTAAAACAAAACATAGGGGTAGGCCAGATTCCCCTGAATTCATTCCACAACTGAGACATTTGTAAAATGCCTTTCAATATTTTACTAAAATTCCCAGTATTACAGTATACTCTAATATTTTAACAACATTATGATGTATTCCTTAATATTTTACTGTAGATGACTCGAAAATCTATTACAGTTTTGAGTATTTATATAAACAAGATTGACATTTTTAACCCAAAATAAGATAGCTAAAGTATAAGAAGAGGAGAAAGAACACACGAGGGGATCAGAACCCGTGTGTCTAATAAGTGTGGTCTTTCAGATAAAAATAATTCATTTTGGTGTCGTGTTCGCTCCGTTTCAAGTTTTCACAAAAAGACTAAAATTTGCAATGTTGCATGAAAATTGACTGAACGTCGCTGTGTTGTGTTGAATTATATTTTAGATTTATGGATATATGTATATAATTGTTAAGAATCCTTTGAATCATTTGCAAAAACTTTCTTCAAAATTAGGAAAAGTTACCTTTAGCATAATTATTGATACTTGTTGAAAGCCATTATTTAACACTTCAATACTAACATCAACTTCCCGCAACCATGAGTTAAAGATATACATTGGGACGGGGGATGGCAATTTTCTCTTAAAAAAAAAACTAACATATTTGATACATGTACAAGTACGTATAAGGTTTTAAAAAAACATTGTAAATTGATTAAGTTAGGTGGATTGAGGATAAAAAGAATATCTGTGTAAACTTGATTTCGTGGTTTTAGCAAATTCTGCATGCATTGCAACCTAAAGTGAATTATATGTTTGCTGAAAACCTGACTGTATGGTTTTCCTTTTCATACGAAGTCAACAAAATTAATAATGTTGAATTCCTAGTCTTTTATTACTAGTAATTTAAAGTCATGCTACTTTGTACTTTAAACGCAGAATTCATTTATTTATTTTCTTATTTTTAACAAATATATATATGGCAATTTTCATATATATATATATATATATATATATATATATATATATATGCTGTGAACAAAATGTCTCTTTTAAAAAAAAAACCTGGAAGTATTTTGTCATGATATTATCCGTTCCGTTGATATTTAACCTGATACAATATAATGAAATAATACACCTTAATATTTACTGTTATTATATCTTATGTGAATAAAGTAATAGTATCAGTATCCTTTATGCAGAATTTCATTTCTTCAGTTTACTTTCAGATCAATTTAATTGATTTAGTGCTAATTTTCTATGTATATAATCTATGTATCTTTTGTTAAATATTGGTGATTTGATGAATAAATGAGCAGTTTCGGCGCCAGAGAGTTGTCAAACATTTGAAACGCCATTTTAAACAGAATCGGCAAATATTTGCTCATCTTGAACACCATATAGACCAGTTATAATATAATGGTTGCACAGCTAATTAAAAAACTTGTATCCTACTTAATTATTGGTTCCATTGTCGAGATCTATAAATTGATACAAAAATTAAACATTTAGTATGTTGGTGGCATACTCAAGTTCCATGTTGGAATTTGTTACTAAAATTTTGTGATTTTAATGACCATGAAGATTATATTTATAAAATAAATAATAATTATTATCGAAAATGTCTTATGTTTTGAGATTTTTCATGTGGTTGAAAAAATACCTAGGAAGCACAAAATAAGAAGCCGACAAAAATATGTCAGAAAAAATCCTTTAATTCAAACCTGAAAGGTAAATAGTGGCAGATATTACAGAATTATTATAAGATCGAAATCAAATTCATTCGAGGACCTGCATATTGATTGACATTTTCTTTCAAATTTTAGTTACGCTTAAACATTGTATGGTAGATGTTATCAAAAAATGTTATTATTGAAAAAAAAATTAAATTGTTTTCCTTGCATTTTCATATTTATTTCCATTAATTGTATAATTTCCCTAACAAACTTAAGTTTGTATATTGTTTGTATAAGGGGGAATAGCAAGCTTTTACAACTGTAATCTGTGAAAACATGGACAAACTTTGCGCCGAAAATTTAAGAAAACAAATGAAATTACAAGAAAAAGATATTGTAAGCTTCCTATGTGTTCCCTGTCGGTAATACAGAAACAAAAACAACAAATTTCGTGAGAATCGTATGTGCAATATGTGTGGCCATTTTATGGAAACTTGTTTGGTACTAATTGAAGTCAATATTTATAGATTGCTGACATGTTTCAATTCTTGAAGACCTATAGGTGAGATTGATTTGAGCCACATGTCCATGTATAAGTATATTGATATATACAGATACAAGAGTTGGATTAAACACATATGAAAACTGACATTTCATGAGATAAGATCTTTTATACCGTCTTTATTTACATTTTCTTACACCTTTCCAACATTTAATTTTGACAAATAAAAGGGAAAGAGAGTAGTATAGATCAAACTAGATTATTAAGCACACTTGTGTATATAACATTTTTTGAAAGTTTTGATAATTTGAAGATTCTACTTTTTAAAGTCAAACCGTTTTAGTTAAGATGTATTAATTGATAATTTAAGTCTGATGATTCAAACATAAAGTGATATATTTCAATTTTTGAGTCACGTCCTTTGGTGATAATACAAATATATTGACCTTAATTTAATGACTTTTTACAGTAGCAAAAGCTTTTCAACACGAATGAAAGACGCCGTGTGTTTGCGTCAATGATACAGCAACCCAAAAATACAATAAAACCAGAAAATAAAACAGGTTAGCAAAAGGTCTTTAACAGTAAACTAGTGTCTTATAATATGTCAAGCTCAAAATCGGGACAGTCCAGACAAGTTGTAAATTATAACAAAAAATACAACCTTAAGATCGGCCGTGAACACAGAAGACAAAAGCACAGTCGTACACAACGACAATCGTTTTACATGTTGAGGGGTTAAACGGACCAATTTGTACAACCCCAATGTCATATGTTAAGTTTTATTTCATTGGTTAGCGTCATGACAACCAAAAGGTTTATACATGTATATACCTGGTTAATGACGGCTCGATCATTTCTAGATGGAAGTCAACTTAGGAAGCAGATATAACTGTTTTTGCAATATCCTTTAGTTTTAGTTCATTGGGATAGATGCTCGACACGAGTAGGTAGTTTCATAGTAACTCTGAAGCTAAACTTTATTTCTGATATTGCTTGGGGCTTTGTCTGCAGGAACAACAACAATCTTGAAATGACGTTAATACAGATGTTTAGCACAATTCAGGTCTTTGAAAATAGATGTAGCATTAGTGATAATATAAACATTTTGACCTCACAGCCATATCGGAAAGAGGATTCGTTTTCTTTTTCACGTTTTGCTCACTATCTTCGACTAAATCCTTTAGTATGTTAAAAGTTTTGTTTTCAGTTTATGAATTAAGGCTCACGGTTGATCTGTATTTTGGTCGACACATTTCGTAGAGACAATGGGATTGGCACAAGTGATAACGTAGGAAGTCGGATTATATCTGAATAGGAAACTTCCTCAGGTGCAATCAGGAGGTTTAAATTCGAGACGGTCAATATTAAGGTCCTTTACAATACGTGTTGGTAATTGATCTTTTCCTTTGTTTCTACAACCAATTAATAACGATTATATAACAATTATGTACGCTTTTGTATTAGTTATGAATATGTTAACATGGTCTAAAATCGAGCATTTCGATACCTTCGGTTTACAAGTCCATTTCAGAAACAATGGAACTTGTTCTTGCAGGAAAAGGATTTGTTTAACACTGTTAACCTAAGCTATGATCATCGTTTCATAACAGGTATCAAATTGTAAAAAAAAATATTTCTTTGCTATATAATATATATATGTGATTTTTATCATGCAACTTTAAGCATATGACTCTTCGAATATTACTTTTTTTTATAACTTTTCCAGTTAAAGGTTTAACGTTTTTATCAAACTTAAAATAGTGCATTTGCTAACAAATTCAGTTGAAATGTCAAATCTGCAAATGAAATTTTTTAAAATAGATAAAACGATATTTTTCTTATCGACTCATACAATTATCGGACTTCGTCATATGTAAACAAAAACGGAAATGCAAGGAAATAGTTAATTGATACGGGGAATGGTGCTATAATACTTGTAGCTTTCTTGATCCTTACAGCTGCTCGAAAATCGAGTCGGACTCTTGTCAGCCATAGCATTCTGTTTAAGATATAACACATTTATAGTAGACTCAGGTTCTCTTTACAGATAAAGAAAAAAAGAAGCTCAATAAATCAAGAATTTTTACAAATTTTACCAAAATAGGATGAACTTAAATAAGTGTTTTATTAACGATTAATATGTATTACGTGTAAGTTTGCTTTGTTCTTAAGGAAATGTTAGTAAGTCCTGTAATATATATTTAAAAAAAAAGAAGTGCGATACTGTTTATGTTTACTTCAAAATGAAGATACACACAATGATAAAAATATGCATTTGCTTTGACTTTAAATCAAGTAAGACGGTAGATATACAACTATTATTTCAGATGTATCGACGGTGTGTAAATCGACTGCTTTGCGTGCATCACCTGTTACACGATTAAAAAATCATATTCAGAAGTAGATGTCAATCCAAGAACATAACAAAATCGGTAATAATGTCAGAATGGACATGTAGAATCTGTGACATCGGAAGATTAAAATTCGCTAGAGTGAGTTGAAAAACCTAGGCACTGTTCCTATCAATCTTTAGTTTTAAGGTAATCGAAGGACTAATGAAAGATAATTTCACTCGTCCTTCCTCATAACCCTGCTGCTAAAAGTGCCATATAGTCTATGGCAGTTGGCATTCTACTATACTCATGGAAGTATGCTATACTCAAGAATGAGAAGTTGACAATTGGAATGGTGAAATAATTGCGTTGTCCATCAACGCCAAATAGATAAAGGTATTAAGGAGTCAGTTTTGTTTCTATGTGAATGAACTTTATTCTCACAAAACTACATGTCATAGTTACAGAGAAAATATATATCTACAATTACATATATGTATATATAAGCATGCACATGTGTGAACAAACGTAACTTAACTTGTAGTATCCTTCATTTCAATTTCACTTGATATATGAAATGTTAGTAATCACTCATGCACTGCAAACAGTGATTACGGAATGTCCGTGGGGAATTTTTTTTTTTTTTTGTCTACTAGAAATATAATATTTTGTTTAAAAATATTTTCCTTGTATCAATTGCAATATTGTAGATATCTAGATGTAATAATTTTGTTAAAATTTTCATAAAATCCCATCTTTTAGTTTTAGTATTTATTGCCAAAAGAATCCTGTGTAATAATGATCAAACGGTTTGTGCAAAAATAAATTATAACAACAAACAAATTAGTTTTATTGTATTCATATTAATGAAAGCATTTCGTAGACTGTTGCTGTAAGGCTTTGAAACTTGCTTGCCAGTATCTCGCCATCTTCAAATAAAATGTAGACTTTCAGCAGTCCTTAATCTACTTGGTTATTTTTTTAGGAACATAGGACTTAAACATGTAAATGTGTTCCTTGTTTTCCGGTACAGAATCTGACTACGACATTTGAAACCTTTTCTCTTGGTCAGTCCTCTACATTAAAATGTTGTTTTCGGCCTTTCTGTGTTATGGTTAAAAAAATGTGTTTACCCCTGATAGTGAATCTGTTCCTAGATGAGGTTTCATTATGACATTTATGATTGATGTTTTACAATATAAATATCACCTACCACCGTCATTATAACAAGCAAGGTGTAGAAATATGTCTATTCTGGTGCTATTTTATTAGACTAAGTGATTTTTTATGTTTCAAAACATTCCCCCAGTTTGTAAACTTTCAGTCGCTATCATATACCTGAAAAATGACACAGAGTGATCAGAAGTACTAACCGGTGGTGTTCTGTTCACAGTATGAACCTTTTACATTTAAAATATATACAGAAATCAATTGTTTTATATTGAACAGCCATGAGGTTTACTAGTGATAATTAGTATTATTTAAAATATTTACAATTGTATGGTTTACCAGCTTATCATTTAAGTGTGCAACAATAAACAACTTATCAAAGTTCGTAATGGATTAATGTTGTCATAGAATGATAAAAGATCGTGTACTTTTCATGTTATGTGCATTTAAGATTTTAAGTTATCTGTTTGTTCAATTGCACCTGTACCATTGCTTTAACACTATGGTTCAAATACTATGATGCTGCGCTTGTACTTTTTCCATTGTTTCAATTTAACAACCCGAAGCTTGTCTTTTGTTCCTTTTATCACCATACGCTTCATCTGGATGTAGCTTCCATTGTTATAAAATAGTCCACACATCTTTTTGACCTTATAGAAAAATGAAAAAAAAATGTCAATAGAAATATTTTGTTACAAATTTCAAAAACGTATATGTCCAAAAGAAAGTAATGTTTTTGATTATACATTTTCAAATATAATTTACAATAGTTAGTATTGAAATCGTGTTAATTTTCTAGGCAAATCCACATATTTTTTAATTGGTGAAAAATGTGATATTTTTCAGTTACTAACTAGTATCTTATAAAAAGGGATCAACATTTGTAAACGTTATCAATATTGCAACAAATGTCTGAACACAATCTTTAACATGTTTTCGTCAAAAAGAAATGGCAACTTAGGCTTCATGAACATTGTCAGATTTAAATTCTATGTTGTTTCTTTTACTTTTTAAGTATCAGGCTAAAATACACTTTTTTTTTCTTTTTTGTTTGTTTGTTTACTAGTACAAAAGACGACAACATGTAAATGATATGATATGACAGAATGATAAGAAATACTACAAAATATCATATACAAATAATAGGAACCGATTTAAAAGGATTAATTTTATGTTAACCTCTCATATACACATAGAACCATTCTACTCGGTATAAAGCTCGCAGGTACGATTCCTTGTAAAGTAACTCGTATCAAAATAAACACAGTATTAAAGAATAATATATAAATCACAAAATGCATCAAAATTATAAAAAGTCCAAATCTTTCTGGATATGAACAGAATCGATCATGTTACGTTAAGTGCTAACTCGTGATGATTTTATTATCCATAATTGTAAGTCGTCAAAAATAAATAATTGAATAAATAATTAAATAAAAATAACCAAAACAAATAAATAATAAAATTTCAAATTGAAATAAAATGAAACAATATAGACTCCAAAAGAGCTTAATGAATGAAACTCGTTTTACTAAGGATTTTATTGTTCTATTCCTACTTATGAAAACCATGGACACATCTTCTCATTCTGTTCAGTCATGACATTTCAGTTGTTTAAAAAAAGAAGCGAAAGATACATCAGGGCAATTAAAATGCATAAATCGAAGGGAAACCGACAAAATCGTGGCAAAAATAGAAGACGACTAAAAGACTAACAACAGTCTATAAAACGCTACATAGGAAACGAAAGATTGAGCAACACCACCAAAAACATTTTTACAAATTGTTCGAAAATACAACTGATTAAACAATACCATTTCATTAGAATTTATCATGTTTAAAAAAAACAGTTCATGACCAGTAAGATGATATTTCAAAGCCTCGTAGACGAATGATTATAAAAAGGAAATAATGAATATGAATCAATATTTATATCACTATAACAATTCATATAGATATATTTGTCGTTATATACGTATTGTATAAAATATTGACATTGCAGAGTATGTTCTATACATTGTTACTGTATTTATTTTCGCCACTAAAATTCATGACAAAAATTACTTCATATAGCTATAATAATTCAGGCAATATTTATATAACAACCGGTAAGCCTAATATTAAAAGTCATAGCACGCCAGTCGTTACAGACATATTTACAAAATGGTAGTCATTAAGTCTGTTTGATTATTTTCCGCCCGAATCTGTTTCCTTACACTATTTCTATAAAACACTTTCCTACTATACAAAAACCTGTAACTCGAAACAATGTTCAATCAGATTTTGCATACTAATTTTTGACAAAATAAACTGTCGGTCAAGTGATAGCCAGGCAGACTGAGAACATGTTGATCTAATGGTAGATAGATACAAAAACAAACACGTTACCTGATATCACTTTGATATGATTTAGACAAAATCACCAGGTTAATCTTTGACGAGTGTATGAAGAACGGATTATAATTTGTCCCATCTTTGACATATAAATAGATATTATGTTTTTGTAATATTGGTAGTTTACATAGCTTTTATATACTGCTGTTTACTGTCATGGTTTCTATTCAACTGATTTCACTTTGAAGAGGTTGATATTTGGATATAGTACTTATTTAGAGCTACTTCAGAAACAAAATCTGGAAACAGAGGTGACACGACTTATAATCTACACAAATAACTATTATACAATGTCATCATTGGTTCTATAAGTGCTAAATCTTAAGTTAAACTATCTCCTGTAGAAAACGAATATATTAAGTATAATTAATTCTTATCACAGTAGTTGTTTAAACACTACCATCGTATCATCAATATATAAAGTTAAGTTCAAGTTGTATAAGTTTGTCATGAATATTCTTACTTGTGGGTTATATACGAATACAAACATATGAGGTATACTTCAGTGGACAGCATCCCAACTCCACAATAAAGACAAAAAAGAACATCTATGGATCAATATCCGTTATATAGATATAAACACATGGTTTCAATATATGTAAAGCTTTGGATCACTCTGAGTACAGACAATACATTTAACACAGACAATCAGTTTAGAGATCTTCTTTTTAACAAGAAAGTGCAAGGTGTAAACAATGAAAAGCACTGTCAATCTTTCATTAAAGTTCACAGTATGCGTTCTTTATATTCTTTACAGCATTTTTGCGTATTTCCGAACATGTCTCTAAATTATAATTGTCTTAAGAAACTGCAATTTTGATACATTTTGCCAACATTTTAGCTATTATGAAAGAAAATGTATCTTAAAGAAAGCCTTTCTTAACAAAAACCAAAATTCTATTTGAAGTAATTATGAATACTATAGTTGTTTTAAATTCTATGTCATTTGGTCTCTGGTGGAGAGTTGTCTCATTGGCAATTCTACCACATCTTCTTATTTTTATAGTATTGTCTTTCAGATACATTTTTGTTAATTATATCTTTTCGATGAATAATTTTTCAAAAACTTGTATACTTTGCACATTTGTCCTCAACAGCAATATGTAGCGCTAAGAAATATTGACTTAATGGAAATATATAAAGTTGTTGAAAAGGTAAATTATATAGACTATTCAGTACTCGAATTCTAGAAGTGTTTTTACAATTTCTGAGTTTATCCCTGTGGGTGAAACAAAGTTGCTTAAACCTACGTCATTTGGGCTCTGGTGAATACTTGTCTCATTGGCGCTCTAACCAGACACTTTATTTTCCCTTAAAGGAGAAATTTCCCTACCTGTTTCTGTTTGGTAAAGTTATAAACGTTTATATTCAACGTATTCTAAAATAAAGATGAAACATATTTTTTTTATATTGATTAATGAAAAAGCTTTGGTGACAACAATACAAAAGTAGTAACAAAATATCAAAATAAATGGTACGATGACAAAGTAAAGCAAATTTCATTCAATTATATATGTAGTGAAAAACCCGTAAATTGACACAATCATATTTAGACGAATATATGTTTGAGTAAAGCCGACGAGGAAAGGCATCACTTGACTTACGAAAGCTATATTTTCTGTGTTGACATGAAATATCATTGATATGGTCATATTCTTAATCTTTATAAAACTTTGAATTGTACTAAGGATTTTCTATTCTGAAATAGATTACCTTAGCTGTTTTTGTCAAAAGCTTTCGGAATTTGGGGTCCTAAATGCTCTTCAACATGTTTTTTTTTTTTTGCCTTTTTTAAAATTTTTTGATTCGAGCGTCTTTGATGAAACTATTGTAAACGAAACGCACGTCTGGCGTACAACATTATAAGCCTGGTATCTTGCATGAGTTTGCGTGGCCAAAAGGTCTAAGTGGTTGGACACACCGCAGGAGGAGTTCTCACAATGTGACAGAAGCATGGGTTCAATTTACGCTAAAGGCAGGACAAAAATTTGCGCAGATCTTTAATATTGTTTGGCTTAATTTGACCGAAGTATTTATAATTTGTAGTGAGATTGGCGATGTAAAGATCTGAGATTTTATCAGCGGTCATCATTGAATCATATATCAGTGATGTTTTCATATTGTCACATTTTAAGTAATACCCGTTTGTTTCCTTTCAGGATTTATTGGAATTTTAGGAACGATGAAATGCAATTGTATTATTGTTACGGCGCCAATCTCACAGTTAAATCCTTTAATCTAGACCCTGAAATCTCATTCACCATTAACAGAAGTGGATTGCGGTCACGTGTCTCGACCTATGACATCTGTCAAAGACACTTCATCAGCGCTTATGGTAATCCCCGCAGACGATAGGGATAAATGATAACCTCCACTTTGTTAGAATTCAATAAACACAACACTTTTTAAGGCAAACACGCTTGTTTCGAGTGGACTTCATGTCATAATAAAGTCATTATAATCATATCAAGAATTTAAACTGTCACATTGTGTATCGCTTAATGTCTGAAATTCCTTAATTGCGTGTAATCTTCTGTTGATAGTTTCATATGTTTCTATTTGCTCGACTAAATCCTTCAGCACGAAGCTACTTAACGTCAGTTTTCTCTCGATTCTTGCAGAGAAAAGCTAATTCTTTCGCCACGATGACTTTTTCCAATAGTTTATGTTTTTGGGAATCGTGAGAACTGTCTAGGTATTCCATTAAAAGGTATGCACTTTTGACACAAAGTATCGTTGTTATCATTATATACCTCCCAAGTAGTAACGCTTTCTGGTAACTACGCTACCTGGTGTTACTACAGGTATTAATTTATTTTTTCACCTATTGTAATTGTCAAAAGTCAATTTAATACTTCTTCTTTTTGTTTAATCTTTTTATCTACCGTCTTAACTTGAAAGGTTTTCTTTCTTAAATATTATACGCTCAATTTAGTATATAATATATTGTAGATCATAATGCATCCCAAATTGTGATTAAACGATGTTCCAGTTTTTTATGGTTTGGGTCTTTTAAAATTATTGTATGTTTAAGAAAAAGAATAACATTGACCTTCATATAAATAAGAACTAAAAAGACCGATTAACTTTTAGACTCTTTTAAGTCGTGTGTTGTTGTAACTTTGCTGTAACATTTATTTGAGTATTTTATGAATTCTCATGTTGCTAAACAAGTCATCGGTTATCTAACACGAGAACCACAAACCTAATGGACAACATTGACTGTATGTATAAGTTGTACTCTTCTCATATATGAGTGGCGTTAGCCCCGAAGATATGAGACGACTATACATCTGATTTACATGGAAGTAACGAATAAATATTTTACCTTTTCTCTTGTTCTGAAAAGTGCAACTTGCTTTGATAAAATATGATTAGTTTCATTATCACAAATTTTCCAGGTGCAGTAACACTTTCAAATGTTTTGTAGTTATGGATTCGGAATGTAATCTTACTTGCGTCTATTTTTCTGTTATCAAATTGATAACTCATCACTGCTTTTGTATGAAAAAATGAACCGCTGTACTATCTTGTCTTTTCTGGTTTAATTGACAAAATCTTACCATTTTGCTGATAAATGATAACACTTTTATGAAAATATAAGTAGCAACATGCTAACTTCATATTACATGTAACGCCATATTTGACTGGGTGACGTCTACCGTCAATTTTACCGGTTGCAATCGAAACTTCTTTCAAATGTTTAAAAATGAATATTTTCAGGGTGTAGCATAAAGGTAGCAATAACAAAACTGTATAAGAAGATTTGCCACCGTGGGTTTCATTTTTGGGATTTAACTGTCGCCAGTAAAATTACATTTGCGATCGTCAAACTCACATTTAACGGTGACAAGTCTTCAAATATAGTACCGTTATTCCTCACACAAGAAACAGAATACTGATATGTATAGTAAAAGAACAGATGTGTTAAATTCGTTTAAGCAGATAGGTTTGGATACTTACAACATCGAAAACATTATCTTTTCAAAGAAATTTTAATTATATTTTTCCAATATTTTGATTTTTTTAAGAACACAAAAAAGCACCAAGGACAGTCAATTAAAAACACATGTGAACAAAAATGCAAATTACGTCACTCTATGAATCTTTTTGATTAAAAAAAAATAGTGACATTTTTGGATTGCAAATCCAATTCGACTTTAAGGTAATTGCTGGCGCTGCATTTTCACTTGTCTTTAACATTTTCTATTTTATTGATTCATTGCTGCTTCAAATTATCAAAATCAGAAAGAAACTGAACGCAAAAAAATGAAACAAAATAAGCAAATTAATAATTATAACACAATAAATTGGCGTGTGTGGTCTTTGATTCAAACTATGCGAGCATATTGAGAGGAAACAGTATATAAACACGAATATTATGGAATTCATTATCTCAAAATCTGGCAGCTATTGTATGATCGAAACATCTAGAAATATCAAATAAAAAATCTTAGCTTAAAGCTACATGTAGGCTGATGAAACAGTGACATTTTTGTGGAATACAGTATGTTTTACACTGCAGACAAACATATGGTAGGAGCTTGATACTGTAAATCAAAATATTTCTTATAGTGATGATTTGATAAGAGCAATTAGAAAGTTTTGTTTATACATCATTGTATCTGCATTGTTTTATTTTCACAGAATATCCTTTGCTCCGGGTATCCTTTTCGCAGTGCTGAAATTAAGAATAACGGATGTTTATTCTGACTTTAGGCAACTGCTTTCATGTTAGAAAGACGAGTGCATAAACCACATATAGCAATTTCCCGCCTCTGCCTTCTGCTTTGGACAGTTTGTCTTTAATAAGTTTTATAAGTGACTTTCATTTTTTTGTCTACTATGTTTACTATGTTTTTTATGTTGTGTTTAATTTTATATTCAAAAAAATCATAGGTAAGTTAAAGAAACTAATATATAACCGGGGAAATGTATATGATAATTTAGAGAAATTGAAATTATTTTAGAGGTATTATTCCATCAATTCAAATGCATTAAATCAACATGCTTTCGTTTTATTCAATGTATCTCAATCAACAAGGATATTTCGAAGCAAAAACCGTTTTTAAGTTTTACAACGTTGATTTTCATTATGAAAATGAGATTTAAAAAAAAGGCTATAAAGTGTTGGTAAAATTACACGAATATATGAGAAATGAAATATGTACAATATAAATGAAGACGTACTATTATATTGAATAAATCATCCTGATTTTTTTTCGTTTATCCTGTCTGTTCAATTGCTTTTTATTCAAGTCTTTTTAAGGGAAAAAAATAATAAAAAAATGTCGCCAAGAATTTTAATAATTTCATGAGGAGAAAGAAACATTACATGATTTCAAAAGTACATATTCACTGGTAATATCCAGGAGAAACTATAACGTACTCACTGATGGAACAATTGATAGAGACTGTGATCTAAAGATATTAAAAGCTCAAAATATCTTACATTTTTTGCTTCACACTTTGATTACGAAAATTGTAGTGGTGTCTTTTCACTAATGCTGGAACTTCCTGAAATTTCTAATCACTAATTCTATCTACACGATCTTTGTGTTGTCCTTTTTGTAGGGAAATATTTACATGCTGCAACATATAATGTTATATACTGAAAATAAGGAGAAGACTGTAAATTGATAAGCTTGTGTCTCATCCTTTTCCCTTTGTTTTTTCCAATTGAAATATATTTTAATTAAACCGATTTTTTAAAATCAAAAGCAGCACCATAATACTAATTTCTAACTTTTTATGCTTATTCAGTATCAAAAATATCAATTAATTTGTAGCCCTGTAATTTTTCGGTCTTTAACGTTTTGGATCAATTTGTAGAATATAGCTGTAATGAGGTTAGATTAACACATTTTGCGGTAAGTCAATTTTTACAGAGAGTAGCTACACTAAAACACAGACTGTATCTTCACATGAATTTTGAAAGATAAGACTTTACCATAATAATTAAAACACACAAAAACATGATTTTTCAATATTTGCCATTTCTTCATTATTTATAGATATCTAATTTTGCTGACAATCTCCCACAGAGAACTGAGTTTTCACCTTTCCCCCACGTAAAATTATTATGAATCACTCCCAGTATTTACTCAATTGACAGTTGTCTTTTTACAAATGAAAAGTGATATTTTGTATTGATAATGGTCTTGTATTATTACGAGATAGATTTAATGATTGAAGGATACTTAGGCTAAGAACACTTAATGCACAAACGAGCAATTGACACGAAGACCACACAGTAATATGCTATTATCATGTTTTGTGAAATTGATAATATAATATTGATATTGAAATAAAGGCAGTTTTCAATCAGAAAGATCTTTGTGAGTTTATATCGGCATTTTCAGTTTATTTATTTGCGATAATAAAATATTTTTTCTTTTTATTCCAGAGTCTAGAAACAGTTGAAAAAAAAAACATAACAAATAAAGGCGAAAAAGCAATTTTTTAGTGATTGAAAATTATAGAAACGGATAGGCTTTTTTGGAAACTATCCTCATGAATGTATAAAATTACTTTCAAAATAGTACCTACCACTAATTTATCTACATACAAAGAATAGAGACTAAAACGATCTGACGATCTGACAACGTAAAGTGAACACTAAAACCATGCACTGTTCATTTAGGAGTTAAAGGGATATAGGACATATAGTCTTAGACTATCACAATTACACCTTTTTTTTAAAGAGAAAAGAAAAAATAAAACAGGAGAACGAAACATAAAAAACGCAAAAATTATTTATAACCAATTATTGTTGTCTATTTGAACTCCAATCTGTTAGTACATGTCGTTGGGCATTCTCAATTTATATAAACCGGTTTTGTCATTTTGATTGTTTAAAGCCCAACACATACTTGATATTGGTTTTGCATGTGATTCCAGTATTGACTTTCATGTAACTTCCTCAAAGACAAAACGAAAAAGCATCGTGACAAGTTAATTTATTTCACTTTCAGATTTATTGAAGATGTCCCGTAACTCACTAACCCACATCTTAGTAAGTGCTTGCAACTCATATATCCCAGTAAACGTGAAATTAAGGGTACGACCGAATCTATAGAAGGTCTGCTTCATATCTGAATCTTTTCTTGATATTGACACAAATGAATGACTTTAAAAATGAAATTAACACTTTATCAAATGCATGCGTCCGAAGCGCTTTTCTGGATTTCCTTCACCAGGAACGCTCAAAGACGAATTTTTAAAAAAACATGGATGTATAAGAACTGAAACAAATGAAGAGCTATATGACCAAAAGGACCTAAAAATAACAGCCAAATCCGTCTAGGGTCAACTTTGCATGAGGGAGTACCTTTCTGGAGCACAGGCATGAGATCAGCTCCGGTTTTCGGTGGGGTTTGTGTTACTCAGTCTTTTGTTTTCTATGTTGTGTTTTGTATACTGTTGTGTGCCTTTTGATCTTTTTCGTATTTTGCCATGGCGTTGTCAGTTTATTTTCGACTTTTTAGATACCAAAAATAGTCGTCTGACATGTAAATTTACCGCTTGTATCCTATTCCCTTTTGTGGCATATTGAATGCGTGTGAATATAAATTAGTCTATGACACATGATTTTTTGTTAGTTGTTATTGGCTTTGTACTAGATTTCAGTTACTGAGTTACTCAGATCTGCACTGTGTCTTTTGTGTTTTTCTTAGGGTTTTATGTGCATTGTATCGATCTGATGAATTAAGCCATTTTCAACTAAATTTTATAGTTTGTTCTTATGTCATACTGTTCCATGTTAGGGGAGGGTTTGGCTCCAGCAAACATGTTTAAAAAGTAAAATAACATAAATACCGAACTCCAAGGAAAATTCGGAAATTCAAATCGAAAAGTCCCTTAACAAATATGTCAACAAAGAAAAACAAAATGGCATATAGACAAAGCAAATAAGCAAAAATAAAAGACAAGAATACAAAAAATGACCACAGCACAACAACACAATGGCGAGATGCATAAGTACCGAGCCACGCCAAAAGAATATTACCAAAAATGGACTAAACAGTTAAGGTTAATAATTTACAAAGACAAATAAAAGAACACTATAACACGTAATTAAGATGATAAACAACGTCTAGAATCTATACTTCAAACCATCGTGTATCATTTGTGAAGTTGATACGGAATATTTATCAACAAGGTCTTGGTATCTTCCGATGAACTGTTTTAGAAAAAGGACGAGACGTTCTTTGACAAAACCTTGGTTCATCAACCTTCTGCTCAGACACTGGTAACGTTTTATAAAGTCTGAGTAGCAGCTGCAAGCTCTTGAATACCGAATGAGTTGGGAAATGTATATTCCATATGCAGGTGTAGAAGGTATATTTCTACTAAGGTGGGGGAAATTGATAACGCTCAGTGTAAAATATCGACAAATATAATGCCTACCCATGTTAGAATGAGCAAAGAGCACGACATGAATGAATTATTTCTTAAATAACAAATATAGACCTTATATTTCGAAAGGTCGTGATACCAGTATGACTATGCGATTTGCGCCGAAGAGGTCCATTTAAAAGTGAAGAAAATAAATCATTGTAAATTAGAAAAAAAGAAATTATCGAAATTTTATGAGAAAAACATCTGGTCAGACAGGTATTGAAGATAGACAACCCTTTCTCACAACAAATACACAGTATTTGAAGTAATGGTTACAGATATAAAATATAATCGACTCTCACGATGTATCTCTTTGTCTCAAAACATGGTTTTGGTGTCGGCCAGGATGATATTTGATGGCTCACCCCATTGTTTGGACTCATGGTATAAAATACAGAGGCCACGTCTTATCACTCACATGAAAGATCTTGCGTTGGATATTGTCGTCATTGGATACCTAGGGTGACTATCAGATGTCTGTCTTTATGGATGTGTGGCTCAATTGCGGTCTAACTGAAGTTCACAAAACATCTTTTATTCATTTATGCAAGACACTCGAGGAAATGTCCTCGCCTAACAAAGCAATCAAAAGTCTGCCGGTCCCAAGTCGGTATCGGGTCCGTTCGCGCCCAATACACGTTCGCACCCTAAACGTTCGCCTCCTGGGTCCGTTCGCACCTTTTTTTTTATTCAAAAAGCTGATGAATGATTAGATGTTTTTTTAGATGTTTATATCAAAATATTTTATTTTCACAAATAACAATTCGGGAATTTTTAAATGAAATATTGTTTGAAATTGATTTGATGATTAATTATTATATGTAGTTCAGTGGTTGTCGTTAATTCATGTGTGTCATATTTGTTTTTCGTAAATTGTTTTGTTATAAATTAGGCTGTTAGTTTTCTCAATTGAATTGTTTCATATTTTTCTTGTTGGCCGACTATACGGTATGGGTTTTTCTCATTGTTGAAGGCCGTACGGTTGCCTATAATTGCTTGCAAACACTTCCTTTGAACTTGGGTGGATGGTTGTCTCATTGCAATCATACCACATCTCCTTATTTTTATATCAATGATATTACAATTGATTAATTTGTGTAATCAGTGTATTCCAATTGGTACTTGTTAAGAGTTCCTGGTAAACCGACTCGCTCTTGTATTCACATGAAGTGAACTTTATGTAGATTTAAGCGACAGTAGTTTACCGATTCCAAATCTCGTAAACCGATTAAGAAGAGACAATTCGAAGTACTGTAAATTCAGAAATTATTGTGTGCATTTATTATTGCGAATTTTCAAGAATGGACTAAAATGCGAGATTAATTATTGCGATTTCAGGAAAGTCTGCATTCAGTTATATGTATCAGATATCAGAATGCGAGTTTTTATTAATCCGGTACTCATTCAGTCACATTATTCGCATTAATAAAAACCTCGCAATAATTTCTGAATTTACAGTAACAAAAACATTTGAGGGAATCCTAAGAACTCCAAAAGCCAAAAGGAGCGAGACCGGTGCGTCCATAGGGTAAGTTTCTTCTGTTATGCATGCATCACCAGCCATGCGAATTCACACTCAGTCAAAATATCACAATCAGAAATGGGAAACATTCGGTAAAATTAAAGATCAGACGACTATATTGAAATCTAACGATCTAAGACCGCGAAAACATGTCGCTTATAAGTTGAGACACCGACACATTGTATCGGTCAACCAATTCGTGATTGTGACCCTAAAATTTGGTACTGTAGATTTCAGTTATACTTCCCCATAACTCTGTAAGAACACTTTCTTTGTAAGAAGCAAACCCCTGCTAATGAATTCCGTATAGTGAAAACATGCACGAGCGTAATGTATTAACTGATATATGTAATCTCCATACGATGGTTCAGAGGGTATGTTACTGTAGAGAAATGAGTAGTTGACAATGGGAAAATTGAAATCATCCCTTTTGTCAACTAGTTTGAAGTCGTCCACCTGTGTCTATTTCGAGGAAAAGATCAAGATATGAAGCAGACCTTATATTTACGGCAGTATCCTTAATCTAAAATTCACTAGACTATATGAGATGTAAGCATTCACTGAATAAACTCATCATATTTTAAAATTTTGATCGCCAGGCGCGCGTTCGTTTCGTCTACAAAATACTCACCAGAGACGTTCAAGTTAAAAAAAATTAAAAAGGCCAAATAAAAAACGAAGTTGAAGAGCATTGAGGACCCATAATTCCAAAAAGATGTTTTCCAAATACAGCTAAAGTGATTTATTCCTGGATTAGTGCGTAGTGAAATGTGGGTAATTGGGTGACAGAACATCATCATTATATCTGAAAGTGAAATTAAAGAACTTAGTAGGATGCTTTTTCTTTTGTCGATCAAAAAGTCCAGAATTTTGATGATATCGACTTCGGTGTATTTTTAGTATTTATAAATGAATTAATCGAAACACTCAGGTTTTTCTACCCTCAGGTATAGATTGCCATAGCTTTATTTGGTACAACCTTTTTGAAATTTTCGGTTTTTAATGTTTCCAACTTCTTTTTGAATTGGCCTTTCAACTGTTTTAATTCGAGTCTAATGTAGACGGAACGAGCGTCTGGCGTACACAATTATTAGCCTGGTGTCTTCGATAAATTTTTACAATGACTGGGTCGATGCCACTGCTGGTGGGTATTTCGTCCCCGAGGATATCACCAGCCCAGTAGTCAGCACTTAAATGTTGACATGAAATATCATTGACATGTTCATTCCTGTAAACTTACTGTTTATAAAATTTGGTTTATTGGAAATACTTAGGTTTTTCCATACCCTGTTTTTATTGTCCATTTTTATTTGACACAACATTTTGGAATTTTCTGTTTTTAATATTCTTTAACTTCGTATTTGATTTGGCCTTCCAACTGTTTTGATTATAGCGTCACTGATGAGTCCGTTATGTAGACAAAACTCGTGTCTGGCATACATATAAACTAATCATAGATACCAGGCTTAAATTTGTGTACGCCAGACGCGCTTTCCGTCTACAACAAACTCACCAGTGACGATCGAATAAAAAAAGTTAAAAATACCATATAAAGTACGGAGTTGAAATTAAAGCATTGATTACCGAAAATTCAAAAAGGTTTTTGGCGAATACAGTTTAGGTAAAACATTCCTGGGGTAGAAAATCCTTAGTATTTCGAAAAGGTTTGTAAACAGTTTATATTTCATTATAAGACTCGTCAGTGGAGCTCGAATAAAATTTAGGAGACAGTAGTTAACCGATGTTCAAACCAGTTTGTTGATAAAATAAAATACAAAGTTGAAAAGCATTGAACACCATTAATGTCGAAAGGTTGTGCCAAATACGACTTCAAGATATTTATGCCTGTGGGCGGGAAAACCAATAAAACGGCTTGTAGGCCAAATCAAATCAACATCAAATGTTGTAGAACATTGAAAAAAACTAGTTTCGTGCTAAATACAACTTTATGCCAACAACTAGAATAACCAAATTTCATAAATGTAAATTCTCTAACTCTTAAAGTTCACTTCACTTTCCTTGAATATAAAATTTTGAAATAAAAACACGGTTTTATGACAACGGACAAGACTTTACCAATTGAAACAACACAGCTATTGAAAAAATAATACAACATTGAACAATCAAAATTAAACCAAAAGCAACACGACTTAATTCAAATCAAAACTTCGGTTAACTCAAGAGGCCAGGAAGTGAGTTCCTAATCTATTAGTTCCACCCGTCGTGTTACCCAGGGCAAGTATCTTCCGATCATTAATCACATTCTGTAGTTTCGGGGACATTGTATCAACTCGGGAGATATATACTTCATATGCATGTGCTGTTGGAGTGTTGTTACATAGAAAAGTAAACTTCACAACAAGGAAATTGACATCATCACTTTAATATATTGATATTACATCACTCAATAGAGACAAATCAAAATATGATTTCCAACATCATTTGATTCTGACGTCAGTCAATAGCATGTGATGGGGGCCAACTGATAAAAATAAAACACATATGGTACGATATTGTATCACTTCTGTTGAAATAAATATGGCATGCTAAAACCACTTTTTTTTATCAATACTGCATGTACAGAGCTGACCTATATTTTAGTTATTGTTCTTTTAAGCACGTTATCCTTCTCATAACGAGATACCTATCAACATACCAACGTAGAGATATAGCAATGATATATAATATACAAATATCTTTGGTAATGTTTCTTGTTTCAATTCTGCAGCATATATCAATAAGAACGATTTTGGCACCAATTCTCATGACCATCTAAGCATGAACGAGCGGAATAGAGCTTTTTATTAATCCTACAAAGCATTAAAGTTTGAATTACCTAATTTTTCCATACCAAAAGGGTAAGTGGAATTTAGAAATCTGGTCAAATGGACCTTCATAATTACATAAAGATAAGCACAAATGGGGCATCTGTGATGTTTAAATAAGTAGATGGTCACCATGGTGACAATAATAGTATACATTGTGTTGAAAATTGTCATGCTCTCAAGTTTAAAAACCCTGGAAAAACTTTAAGGAGTGAGAAGGTAATTTGTCAGAAGACAAATTTCTACAAATTCATAAGTTCTCTTCCATTCTAGAAGCAGTCCAAATTTACCAAGCTTAACTAAAGTAAATACACTGCAGAAGATACCTTACCTGATTTATTTATATTATCCATGGACCATGTCCTTTTACTTAAAATATGTAATATGAGTAGGCCACATATTTTGTATGATTAAATTATAAACTTTCCATTATAATAAGTGCAAACTGTTCAAATCATTATCAAGCCCAAGACATGAAGTACTCAAGAAAAAACATGCAACCATTAGATTACTGAGTTGGTTCCAATTAATATACATCCAACATATATGGACCATGTTAATTAATATATGTAATATGAATGGACCACATTTGTTGTAGGGACACAAGTACTTTACCCTATACACTATAATGCAAACTTTCAGAACCATTCTGCAACCTTTTCAGTGAATGGTGGTACAGAAACATAAATTTCTATTCAATCTTCTGGGAAAAACAAAAATAGTACAACAATACTATCAGATGAAAGGTTTTTTTATTCAAAGAAATAAAACTGACATTTGTGCTTTTTTTTCTTTAACAAATGAATGTTAATTACTGTTTAGAATATGTAATGTTAATCCAGTTATATTTCAACTTGTATTTTCTCAGGTTTTATTAACATAAGAAAAAGGAACCATGCAAGGAAATATATATGTATGCATATATTCAAAGGAATAATCAAGATGTATGTATTACTGTTAGGAAATTTAAGATCTAAAGTACTTGAGACAGTTATTTTAACAATCAGAAATGACACCTTCACTACAAAATTTCTACAAACACTATGATAAAATAAAAAAATAGAAGTATTTACTGTAAATTCAGAAATTATTGCGATGTTTTTATTATTTCTCAATATCGCAAAAATTAAAATCGCATTATAGTCTAAAATGACAAAATCGCAATAATAAATGCACGCAATAATTTCTGAATTTACAGTAATAAATGGCATTTACTCACAATAGTTTTGTGCAAAATTTAAGTAGATTGAAATTTCAATATATTTTTTCGTTTTTCTTGCAATTAATTTTGATTAATAAAACTTTAAGTTGCAATTATTTCATTTCTTGAAGTTAAAATAAACCATGATAAAAGTAACTTATAAAAAACAAATAACATTATCAAAAATACAAAATTCAAATACAAGGAAAAAAACCCAATATAAACAAAGTGAAAATATTGCAGATTAGAGTTCATCATGGGCTTGAGTTGTTCCTCCTGCAGGCTGTGAACATCTACATGGTGTTTCAAATTCAAAAGCATATTCACATCTACTGGGTTCACTGGAACTTAACAGTCTGTGTTCCAAACCACATTTTAAATGTACCTGAAATGAGATTTAATCAGTCATTTAATAGTACCAGTATTCCAGAACCAATCTTTTTATTCTACCATTTATTTTTAAATAAACCTGCTTTTGCCAGGCCCCATTTACTTCATTTATATTTAATACTTACTTTTTATAAGTATCTCGACATTTTGACAGGTGTTGAAAAAGGAAAATATATGTATATAAAAAACTTAACCATGCTGTTTTCATGCATGTAGTTCATTAGAATAATTGCTAGTTTTGTTTTATAGGTCTGTACCATTTCTATAAAATGTAAGTAGATTCATTGCTACTTTTTCTGTTAGTGATACTGTACAACCAATCAAATTTATTTTTCAAATATCCAGAGTATTTTGTTTGTATTTCTTCCAATTAATTTGTTTTTATAGGGTGTTATCCATTACTGCTATCTGCATTTTTTTTCTTATAAATACAAATATTTTCCTTCAGTGTACATTAAGAAGCTTCAGTAACTGGAACAGTCTCATTACTTAAGCAAACTTTTGTTTTGGTGTATGACTTATGCAAGTTGCACAAAATTAGTTCACTATTTTCACTGAAGTAGATGGACAAAAATTGATGAGTAAAATTATGTTTTATTCTTCATGAAACCTAGCATTATCATATTTTCCTTTGCTATCTATATTTTAAAGATGTGAAAAGCATTTAACTAGATTGCATAAATGTTCAGCATTTTTTTTTAACAAATGCCACAGAAAAAGATAAACTTACCTTAACAGATCTATCTGGACCATTCCAGCAGTTCTGTCCCTTCTCATATAACTGAACAGAATATTTATCATTTTCGGGGCCAGCCCAATTTCCCCAATTCCTAAAAAAGGAAGATATATTACATTCTTTTAATTTCAAAATAATGAAATGCATACAGAATTAAAATCTGACAAAGTATTTTGTGCCAAGAATGATTATCTAGCTGAGAAATAAACACATTTTACACACATAACCAATGGTTTATTAGTTCATGCAAAAAAAAATGAAGAGAAATTTGATGTGCAGAAAGGTTGTCTAGTTGTAAATGACAAACATATAATATAAAAAAATAGTTGTATGGAACACACATTCATGCACAAAACAGTTGTATAAAACTCATTTTGTGCACAGAAAATTTGTTTTGTTTATAAAACACTGAAGTAATTGAATAGCTTGCATTACAAACTAGAGATGTCATCTGTAATGATCAAATTTTTCACAGTTCAAATGTATGAGCATAATTAAAGAAAACCACCTGAGTATCCTGCTTGCCTTGAGTGCAGAAGGTCAGGGGTTCGATATCCAGCTTGGATGCTTCTTGCTAAGCACATGTCATTTAGGAGTAAAACTATACACAGGTCAGCTAGGAGTCAGAATAATGTGTTCTGGTAGGATGACATGCTCTGTTGATTGTTACCTTGTGAACTAGCATGTATCAAATCTGTTTTAGTGTGTTAGTCTTATACAAAGCAGGGTTCATATTCATATCACATTTACTTCCTAATATGCATGTTATAATTGCCACTGGATGGTTACCACCAATCAATCCAACAATCATAGTTAGAGATAAAAGAGAAATGAACTATTCTAACCAGAAGCACATCGTTGTATCAGGTTCTCATAATGTGCCAAATTTCATGTACAATAAAAAACAAAAACGTGTAGTTTCAGGACACGAGTTGTTAACCTTACAATGGTAAAAATTTACAAGTTAATTGAAGTATTACAATTTGAAAACTTAAACTTATCTTATCAGAATAAAATTACACCACCAAACAAAGCATTTAGAAATTGAGGCCATAGTGAGCAATATTATACTCAACATGGTCAATAAAACTATGTTCAAAGGGGCATAACTTTTAGTTACTAATCCTTTCCATATACATTTTACCTGTTCAATCTAATAATGTGATTAGTTTCATGAAAATTTACCAATGTATGGACTGATAAAAAAACATCTTGCATCCTGTATACTTCATAAACTTTGTTTAAGGAGGTATCTTAAATGTATCTTATGTTTTTTCTTCTATGTTAGAAAAAGTTAGTTTCATCCAAATCTATTCATAACTTATACTTGTCTGACAATTGAATAGCAGATCTTAAATCTTCATAAACCATAAGATTACATACCCTAAACTAGTTTCATGTCCACCACTTTTAGGTCGCTGTGATCCCTTTGAAAATGGACAGTATTTATATGTATATTCTCTATCTGTATATTCAAAACACTGATCTTGTAAAATTGCATATTCTCTATTTGGTCCATAATCTTGTTCTAAATAAGATTTTATAGATCTGAAAATACATGAAATGTATGGAAATAAATATTAGATTAAAAAATCATTTTATTTATCTTATAGATGTGTTATCTCCTAAAATGGCTTTCGTTTGTTAAAGAAATCAATTGGTTTTCTTGAGATGAAATTATCTATTTGATTCTTCACAGAAAAATAAGTACACTTTAAAAAAATATCAACTAACAGGAAAATCCTACATATGTGATATCAACACCAGAAGACCTGTAATTGCACAAAATGTCCAGCAAATATAAGAAATGTATAATTTGTCCAGTAAAACAGACAGTCATTCAGAATATGCAAAACATCTTTGAAGTTCAAAAGGCACATCTTTTGGAAAATCTTGCTCATTTAAAATCCTACTGGTAAACAAATTAATACTGCACGATACCTCTAATGATTTCCTGCCACTTTTTATATGTTGTTGGTATAACTATTTAAATGATCATTTCTTACATAAATCAGTCCCATAATGAAATACATCAAAACTAAGTGTTCTATAATAAGTAATGATGGCAATGCTGATATGGTTGGAAAATCCCATACAAATCATTATAAGTTTGTTGGAAAATCCTACACAAATCTGGAAAATTTGTTGGAAAATCCCATAAAGATCTAGATAAACTGATTGGAAAATCTCTTACAAATCATGAAGTCAATTTGGCAAGAGGATTCATGAAAAGTTACAAAAGCATTAACAGATATGAGAATAGACAATAACTTTGGCATCATTTCACCATCTTCGTAAATCAGGCTAAAAAACTTACGAGAGTTCATTATCTAGTTCTTTTAATTTACTGTTGGCTTCATCATAGTTCTTTCTAGCTTCATCAGCAGCTAAAAAGTAATAACATTTTAAATGATTAAATATGTCCTTTTACAAAATTTAGAAGTTGCCACATTTGTTTTTCTTACATCTGAACATTTAGACACAGATCATATTGACATATTTTATATGTGTAAACTAATACAGATCATATTGACATATTTTAGATGTGTAAAATAATATGCAGATTACCAACAAAATAATTTTAAAACAAGGATTGAACTGTCAAATTGCCAGCAAACTGGATTTTCTGTATTTTGAAAGGCACTTTTAGGATTTTTTGACCTGCCACATTCTATGCCTTTTTTCCAATTCATCAAGGACCATAACTCCTGAAGGCCACAAAAAAAAATTGTCAATATCGAACTTGACCACCATTTTGTCATCAGTAACAGCATATGAAAATTTTTAAGAGCAGTGGCTGAACAGTTCATAAGTAAATGCACAGAAACAACATTAAGTGCCATTTTCCATTTATCTATCAAGAACCATAACTCCAGGACGGCAAAAGTGAAAATCATCAATAAAAATTGACTTCTATTCTGTCATAAGTAACAATATATTATAATTTGAAAACCATTGGTACAGTTGGAAAGCAAGTCCTTAGAAACGTCCGTTGTGGTCAAGCGCTATCAGCAACAATAGCAGGGGGAATTAATTAGGTGGCGCTACAGTCTTCCGTGACGTCAAAAAGTCCGCCAAATCAATCGGCTAAAAGATTGACATTTAAAGTATTTATTTCAACTTGTCATGCTTTTATTATAATTGAATTTTAAAATTTGTAGGTTTTGCGACCAATTTAGATTCAATACGTCATACAAACATTATCAAAAATAGCTTGTTATTACTATTTCTTTATCCTGTCCGTTCTAAAAAATTTCAACCATCTTTTTTGTTCGCCAAAAACATCGATTTTTCATAACTTGATGTTTGCGTATCCAAATACGGAAGAGAACGGTAATAATCTTAAATGAAACCGGGTAAACTATTTCAAATTTCTACACAATTTTGAAGCCATCATTTTTTACTATGATACATCAATTTTGATGACCACCAGTCATGTCAATTTGTACCTGGTTTTGGCTGCGTTTCTACTTCAAAACAGTAAAGTTCAACTTCTTTTCATTGTACCTGTTTCCAAAGTACTCTCAAATACTGATTTTATTATAGATATGAATGAAATTGTGATTAAAAATTGTTGTTTTTCACAATTCCATACGATACCTCCATTTTAAAGTAATTAAAACCGTTTTTGATCCCCTACACAAATTGACGGTGATATTGTTTTCTTTTTCAACATACGTCATATAACGTTTACAAAATATGTGTCAGGGTCATGTGCATAGTGAAAATTTACACATTGGACAAGTGAAACAACAAACAAAGTTCTTCTTTATGGCGTTTGAAACTATAGGTCTAAGAAAATTTCATTTATACTGGAAGCAAATATAGCAATAGAAAATGCATTGCAAAGAAAATTTCTGGAGGAAAATACAAATGAAAAATGAAATGAAGGTCAGTTAATTATATTTATATGTTATAAGTTAAAAACCTTGCTTATTAATTATCTCTTTACTAAGTAAGCTACATTAATAAGAGCAAACCCTAGCTTTTCAAGTCAAACAAGAAATTAATTCATAGAGATGTGTTCTTACAAAATTGAATTTATTCAAATGGCAAATTCTTGTAAAATTTAATCATCATTGATCATTATTAAAGTAAAATGCACAAGATTTGTCATACCAATGTTCATTTCTGAGATTAATATCCAATTATTCAGGTAAAATATACAATACTTTGTTTATAAATATGTAAAGCAGCAGATACAGCAACACTTTCATAATAAATAAAATACCCTGAGAAATTGGACAAAGGCTACTGTGCTAGCTAATCTAATAATTGAATTTTACAATAATAATGATTTTAAAATTCAAAATTATGTCACTTTCACTTATAATTTTAAGCATTATTTTTTTACAGAACTTTTGTCATTTTTTTGGTAAACTTTTCCTTTTTCTGTAGGATATTTTCTAGGCAGTACTGTACTGTTCAACTAAGAAACATAGGCTTGAGTTAAAAGGCTTTTTTACTTTGAAGAAACTAAATTTTTACTCTTGGTCCCACTTTATAAATATAAAATATAAATGGTCAGTACTATTTTTTTTTCAGAAAGATTATTTAAATTGTATACAGTATGTTTTATTGCATTACACATTGTTAGAAGTAGTTAAAAAAATCCATTAGGAGTGACCTCATATCCCATTATAAAAATTGCAAACTGAAAGTAAATGTCATCAGCCAGAGCTAATTTATATCAATTCAGCTAGGTTTCTAGATCTAATTTTTACCAATTTTTTATCTTTTAATTTTTACCTGTAATCCTTCTCTGAAAAGCAGGGAAGTATCTCTTCTTAATATTATAATAACATAGTTGTTAATCGAATTTCTTTTATTTTCTTCTTGATTTTTGTAAAATAAACTCCTTTTTATTCATTTTGGTGGGTTTTTATTTTTGACTGGTGATATCAAGGGGAGATAACCACTTGCACAAATCGGCAAAAAAACCACAGCTTTGTGTTGAACATAACTTGACGTTTGCGTATCCAAAACTGTATTACCTAGATATTCATATCGAGTGTTTGTCTTAATGAGATGCTTTATTAAATTTAAATTCAGCCCATCATTTTTAGTTTCCTCGAAAAATATTTAGATTTTTCCATCAGGAGCCTTGACAATTTTCACACAAACTTCAAGTTTGAAGATAAAATAAAGAATAAAGGACTTTGAGTTGATGTGTCAGTTTTGACGAGTTAAAACTATGTATATTCAAGATTATTTTGATCAATAAGTTTTTACCATGACAGTGGTATTTTAGTGAGTAAAAGTGAGGTTTGTCTCATTCGTAGTTTTACTGAATTTTCACGGTCACGTGACTCTATTGTTGCTGATAGGCTTGGGGTCAAACCGTGACCTGCTTTCCAACTGGGTAGAAGGGTGCATAAGTTTTTAATCAGAAACAACATAAAGTGCCAATTTCCGATATATCAAGTGTCATCAACTCCTGAACGGTAAAAGTGGAAAAATGTAATTATAAAAATTGACCCCATTTTTGTCATCAGCATAAACATTTAAAACTTGAAAGGCATTGGTTGAACAGTTCATAAGTTATATCACAGAAACTGTTGACAATTTAAAATATGATTAATACACTGAGATAAAAAAAAAATTGAGAATTTTTTTTTTTTTTATAGAGAATGAAATTTTACATAATTGTATGCCCTTTATGTCAAAATAACTAATTTCTAACCCTTCCATTCATTACTTGACATAGATATAGACATTTGATTTTTAAACCCAAAGAAATTTATGAGTGGTACGAACTTCTTTTGTTGTTGAATATATTTTCATGCAATTCTATAACCTATATGTTATCATACTAACGCCATTTCAGAAATCTATGGTAGTCTAATATTTATATCTGTAATAGTTATTATTATTAAAAAGTCTTTTTCTTATTCTATTTTAATACTTTTTACCTTCTATAAGTTTCTTTGTTTCTTCATCATATTCTGGCATACTTTCTTCATCCTTCTGAAAAATTCAAAGAGTAGAAGGGTTTAAGAAAATAGTATTCATATAACATTTCATCACTACTGGGCAAGAATACCAATTACTGGTAAGTAACCCTTTAATTTAACATCAATAATTTAACAACTATGCTTCTATAGCAGAATCTTTTTAAATCTATTTTTAACTCTGCCCCTGTCCATAAGCAAAAAGTGGTCGAATATAGGATTTCCTTAATGACTACATTTACTATAATGCAGCAATAACTAAACATCTCTACAGGTTATATTTTACATTTCATTCACACTTAAATATATTTATAAATATAACTTCCGATCCAAAGCTCAAATTGTGATTTCTGAAATTTGTATGTGTATGATCAGGTCCACATACAACAAAAATATTATATGGACCATTAGAATTACATTCCGCAGCTATTACATATTGATGTCAAATTCATTTTCTCATTGTTTCAAGTGAAAGCTAACTTAATAATGTTATCTCTCCCGTTTTCCAAATGAAGATTTGTTTGTCACTTGTAAATTCTACTGTGAAACACCAAAAATATAATACAAAATGCTTTAACAAACAAAGTCTACCCAAATATTATTTATTTCTTTATAGTTTATATAAATTCTCAGTGAGCCTTAAATATATTAAACAAAAGCATTAAGTAAAATTTAAGATTTCTGTTCAAGTCATCTAAAAAAAGTTTTGAACACATATGTGTATGTTAAATGCTTTCCAGATTGCCTGAATTCTTGTCATTTAATGACTCTTACAACAACTTACAGATAATTATCATCAATACCATGCTTATAATATGTCAACCTCAACATGCATATCTATAGAACTAAAATGCACATTGACAACCAATCCATGCCAGATTAATAACTAACAGTCTTTAATTTTGCCCCAAAAATCTAAATACATATTTCCTTCTTTTTACCACTATTTATATGTATTTGCTTTAACCATTAGATAAGTTGTAATATATCTTCTCATGTGATCAAATCTTTTGATCATTATATCATGCAGCTTTATCTTTTCCTTGTTTCAATTCTTTTATGCAACAATCACATTAGCATATGAATTCCATCATGCAGCACACAACACAGCCATATAATCAGTGATTATCATTTTATCATTTTTAAATTTGAAACATAAAAAGACCTATGATGCTGAGGTTTCTCTAGAAAAAAAAACTTACATTAAAATTAGTGGCCTAATTGTAAATCACTGCAATATTTTGTCCTGACAGGACCTATCTGACAAAGCCCAATACCTTTATGCAAACATACATTTAAAAACAATCATGCTGGGTTTGGGTTACTGACTACAGCATCATACAGTTTTTATATAAAGTGTCAATTGTCTTGGCAGTCATTGAATTTTGTTGTTTTTCAGTATTGCATTTTTTTTCAAATCAAATACTTTTAAATAAACAGTCAACGTAATGGAAAACATTTCCATAAAAAATTTAGGTCATAGAAGTTAGAGTTATTTCCTTCATACCAAATTACAAAAAGATCAAAAGTTGACAGTCTATGCTACACTGATTGATGCTCTAAGTCATAACACAAATCTAGGAGCAGGCAGGAGTTTCTATCTATCTGACACCATTATACCTCCTCGCTAGGCTTATCAATAATCAATTCTGGTTCCCCTGCCATTCTGCCTGGGGTAGGAACACCAGTAATGGGAACAGTTGGTACTGTTTGCTATTGTACACAAATCTTATGTTACATATGGAACATTATCTTTGAATGTTATACTTTTACATAGATGCTGTACCAGAATCAAAAGGCAATGTGTAAGTTATATTTTATAATACATTGTACTGATATTCCTGAACTACAACTTTATCATCTTTATAGCAAATTCTACTGCACTTTCATTTTCAGTTCCATTTCACAAACATTTTAACTCTAAAATAGCACTGCAACTTTAAATGTCCTTTTTACCATTTGTGTTTAAAGTTGAAGTATTGTTAACCTTTTAATCAACAAAACATGCTAGAACTGTACTATAATATTCAAAAAGTGATATCAACCTGGACTATTCATGTATTATCTTAAATCAGTACCTGTAAACCTGAACCAAAATGTGTATGTTATATGCTCCCATCTAAAACCTCAATTAAAAAAGTATGCAAATAAATGTCAATAAAATGTATGAATATAAAAATATTAGTAGCCTTTCCCAGAGTTAGTAAGCATTTCCATTTCAGCTACACATGTGTGTACTAAACTGAAAGTGAAAGAAGACTCACATCATTGACATCTGGTTCATCTACATCATTGTCATCATCTTCATCCTCATCATCATCATATTCCCCCTCCTCTTCCACCTCATCTGGGGGGGATGGTGGTTCCCCAGGGGCAGGAGGCTCTATCTGTTTTAATTTATGTTCATAAATAATTGTTTCATACACCGATTACATAGTTACTGACTGGAGATTAGGTAAATGAGTATCTTGTTTGACCAAAGACCTTTTTCAATTTTCTTCCCAGAGATGCAAACAGTTTTTTTTTCTGTCAGACATTGGGGCCTACAGGGTAGCAAGTTTTGTCAGACCCAACAATTTTTTGACAGACCTACATATTTTTATATCAGCTTTTTATACAGTAAGAGAACGAAGATAGGATGTCTTTACAGTGACAGCTGCTTTAGTGGATTGTTTTTAGAAAATATCTAAAATTCAATTGAGTTCTTTTATTTAATAATTACTACAATATATTTTTAATTTTTTTTATTGTGTACCACTGAACTGCAGGCTAGGGCCATTCTCCATTTTTTTGACAGTTCTCTAAGATTTTTAATTGATTACAACTTTCTCAGGAAAGTGAGGACTGAAAAGTCAATTCAGTATTAAATTTCCCTCTTTAAAGTTCCCAGTTACAACTCTCATCACATGAATACATGTACTTACAAAAAATCAATCAGATTGATATAAGCTGTGTGCAGCTTGTTTCCAGATCTTACTTTTTGTTATCCTTGTATATTTTGATATATTTGTAAATTGCATGAATAAATATGTTTAAACTTCAAAAAGCAACATTTGAAAATTTTATAATTTTTTTACCATTATGTTGGTACACAAAATTTTGTTTTAATGGAAGACTACTTTTTATATAATAAATGTCACATTTTAAGTGTTCAGATACATTAACTTTTATTTTGGTGGATAATTACTCATCAATTGAGGTGCTCCTTTATTGGAAGAAGATTCGCAATACAGTTACAGTTACAGAAAGAATGAAAACTGCTGTTTCTCTCCCCAATCTCATGTATCCCAATTGTTTACCGCGAAAGTTGACCTACAAAGCATTGATGTTTGAATCATGTGATCTACAGCAAACATACTAACTAACTTTAATTAATAAATTTTCAACAAGGCAAATTTCAATTCCCCACTAATAAGTTAGCACCAAAAATGCTAAATCTTACTAAAATCCTAGAGAACTGTCTGCCGGTCATTAGGTCTTGCACAAAAGCCCAATTTGCCGGACCTGCTCAATTTCTGCCCCCTCGGGCCGACAGGTCTGACGATTAGTTGCATCTCTGTCTTCCAGGTCAAACAAAATTAGTCCTTTACTAATGATCCAGTTAATTTCCACTTCATTATGACCTTCCAACAAATTAATGATTCCATAAATCCAGCCAAATAAAATGCAGACTATAGTAGTCAATCATTAACCATTTACTTTTTAAGGTTATACTATAAATTATATTTTCCAAAAATGTAAGATATTTTATTAAAATGTGTCTGATTTTTCAACATATTAATTATTGAAAGTAATTTTGTTTAAATCATTTGTCTAAATTGGTTCCAGAAATTTGCCTTAAAAGGTTTTTTAAGATTAAGGTATAACAAAACAAAATGAACATCAAATAAAAAGGCATGTACATTACATCTTAAAACTGTTAAACACATGCAGATTAAAATTTTTGAAAGATAAATATCAATTTGAAAAAAAAATCTGTTGAAAGGGAAACAACTGATTTAATACTGTCTAAAAAGGTGTAGAAGATGATGACGATGTTGTTTGTCTGAACAGACGTAACATAACTAATAAAAGTATACAAGATTTCTATGTTCTATAATATATTAATACAGGATGTGTATAAACCTTTTACCAAAAACTGAAGCTGAACTAATACTATTGTATGTATGATATTATGAAGAAAATGTACTATGAATGAACTATATAAAAGGGAAGGTTTTTGCTTCTTTATTTTTACTTGTAACACCAAAAAAAAGTTGTGCATGATTAATTCATTCTATGTTTATTTGTAAAGCTGATCAATTTCAGTTTCTTTTTCAACCTACAGATTAACTGAAAAGACAAAAATCAGATAATATCAAATAAATGGTTTTTAGTTGCTAATGACCTTGGGAAGAAAGTAACTTTTGGGTAACCACTATAAAAAAAAAACCGACCCAACATTTTTTTTAAAATAGGAGTCAACTTGAAAATCGTGGTGAATTTGAAAAGCAATATCATAACAACACAAACATGTATATGTAAGCTTTGTTTTTCTCTTATTTTTTACCAAGTTAAAGTGAATAAGGAAAACCACAATATAATTGGGTGACTTTTTAAATTCATGTATATGAGAGAGCCTGACCATTACATGGTATATATAATCATAGAACAAGAACTAAAAAAACCCAGAAAACTTGATTATAATGAACATGGATAATAAAAATATGTGCTAACACTGAATTGTTTTTTTCTGTAAATCTCTACTGAGAGTAAAACAAATCCCATTTAAATGTTTATAAAACTAAAGAAGTGTTGTGAATGTATAGTATTTTTTAAAAAAGACTGAATTTGCCAACTCTATATTACCTTCAAACTAAAAAACACTTCAGTGAAATAGCACAGTAAAATAAAATTTTCTACAAAATTATTGATCTAGTATAACTATAGATGGAAGTTCTTTATGAATGAGGTTCAAACATGTGGATTTTATATAGCTATCACCACCTTCTATAAATGATACGTATCTTACCTGTTCTGTTTGAGCCTCCTCACCTCTGGCCTCAGTTGATGGATCTACCTCTGGTGGAGGTTCCTCTGTTGATGGTTTCTTATAAATGTCCTTTACATGAGGCCAAATATCTTTGACAAATGTGTCATAATCAACTCTTTCCTTATCCTCTAAATGTTCCTATAATATATATATATAGAATATTAAGAGCATTTGCAAATAGTAAAAAATACTGAAAGTTTGCAAATAATCAAAACTATTGATTCAATTATCAGTTTATAATGTAACCCTATATTAATTGTGTCTCATGTTGTTTTTAAAGTTGCAAACAAATAGACATTTTTTACAGTATTCCTTCTGGTCTTCATAAAGGAACTTAGTTTCATTCCTGGTTGAAATGTGTCACCAGCTTTCTTGTAAATAGGTTATAAATGTTTTGTATTTAGACCCCCCCCCCCTCCAAAAAAAAACAAAAAAACTCGCAAGTTGTAAAAAAAAAAAAACAGAATTGATTAAACAATGCACATCATTTTGCATATTCTAAAAAAAACATGATGATCAATCAAAATTTTAACTGTTATATCTGTTCAAAATGAACCCTTTACAAACAGAAATTTAATCACAGAAAAACAATCATTACGCTTTCACTATAAGTTTGCATACCTTTGCCTCTTCTTCAGACACAACACCATTAGAATCTATATCAAACTCAATGTGGGCTATGATTTCCAGCAATTCAATACTGTAATAAAAACAACAAAGTCAATGTGGTCAATGATTTCAAGGAAGTCAACATCAAGGTCATGTTTTTCTCCAACTGTTAATGATGTCTGCACACTAAATGCATTGGATGTGTACTGATTGATATTTTAGTCTTAAGACACATGATTTTTTATTAGTTGTTATTGGCTTTGAACTAGCTTTCAGTAACTGTGAGTACTCCCAGATCTGAACTTTGTGTCTTTTGTGTTTTTTTTAGGGTTTCTTGTGTGCTTTGTATAGATCTGATGAGTTATGCCCTTTTCGACTAACTTGTATAGTTTGTTCTGATGTTGTACTGTTACACCACTGTCCCAGGTTAGAGGACATTTTAACCTCGCCATATTTTGCATGTGCCTGTCCCAAAGTCAGGAGACTGTAATTCAAAGTCGTTTGTTGCTGTATATCAAATTTGCTTTTCATTTATTGTTTTGTACATAAATCAGGCTTATAGTTTTCACGTTTGAATTGTTTTACATTTGCCATTTTTTGGCCTTTTAAAGCTTACTATGTGGTTTGGGTTTTACTCATTGTTGAAGGCCATATGGTGACCTATAGTTGTTAACTTCTATGTCATTTGGTCTCTAAGTGGAGAGTTGTCTCATTGGCAATCATACCACATCTTTTTAACTTTATGTTGTAATGAAAACAACAAAATCACTACAGGTTATGACTTTCAACAAGTCAATAATAAAAATAAAAAAACTCGCATAAACCAATCCTTGTTAATCCCCTCCCCTGTAAGAAATCAAAAGGCAATAACAAATTTAGCATTAGAGCTTTTATTGTTTCAGACCATTTTATTCATTTTTATAACCAATACATGGAATCACTGGTGGTATTAATATATGTGAAATCTTAATGCTAAGATTGAACAGTTTGAATATGTATCTCCACTAGACATGTAGACTAACCTGTTATCACCATTAGTGTCTAATTCTTTAAAAGCCACTGAGGCTGCTTCAACTTCTTTCTTTGCTTGTCTTTCAGCTTTCAATTCTATAATTCAAATATTTTTCTCTCTCCAGAAATTGAAATTGTAAAGTATCAATATATATGCAAATGGCACTGTTTGAAACAATCAGTATTTTTCTCAATCTAAAAAGAATCTGCTCGTTTATGTAACCTCTCATAAACATTACAAAGTAAGTATGGTTTCTGTTTTCTTACTTATGAGTAAGAGTCATTTACATAATTAATAATAGAAATTATTAGGACATTTGCTCAAAAAGATAATTCATCGTTATTCCTACCAAATTAGCACCCATCATGATTAATCAGACCTGGTTCATGTGTCATCAAGATATATACCATTCTACACTTTCCCTACTGAATTTAAGTTTTTGTGTGATTTCCAACTCTACTCTAGTTTTTTTAAGACTTCTTTTACTTTATGTACACAATTAGTTTTTTGTGGGATTTCCTTCTCTACTTAAGGTTTTTCAATACTTCTTTTACATTATGTTCACAACTAGGTATACTCAGGCAATTAGAGCTTTTCATGTGCTACAGAAACTTTATATCTATTGTTGAAAACCTTTTCATGGCCTATAGATATTTTCTTGTTTAAGCTTCTTGGGTTGCTGTCTCATTGACATATTCTCATTTATTTATGTATCTACTTCATAAACTTAATTACTAACCATCCCAAGCTTTTTGGTGTTTGTCTTTAGCTTCTGTTTCTGGACTTTCAGCTTCTAATTTGGCAGCTGTAAAATCAATTTGTATCCTCATTATTGCCAATATAAATAATTTACTTCAATTTTTCCAAAACATTATATACAATTTTCATAAGAATTACTATCAATATAAATCATATTTATAAAAGTTTTCTTTTTTTCATAAAAGCATAATATCAAAAAATATATTAACCAATACATTTCCCCATATATTATATCCAAATAGAATTTTGAACTGAGACAAATTTCCCTTCTATGAATAAGACTTATTGGATTCATCACAAATGCCAGTACTTGTATTTCCAGTTAACATGCCTACAAATTTCGATCTGCAACAACCTCTTTTAAATAATAGTAAGCTCAAATACAAATAAATCCTTTGAATGAGAAGTGTATGACAATACTTGCTTTCTAATTCTTTAACTGTAACTTCTAAAGTTTCTCTTTCTTTTTCAAGTTCTGCTTGTCTACTCTGAAATTAGAAAGAAAATAAATGGGGAATGTGTCCATGGGACACAGATGATGCCCCCGCTTGCATATCATATAAAGTTATAAAGCGACATAACTGAAGAACAGTAAAAGTGACACTACCCAAATTTGTACTAGATCTGAGTTTTGTGGTAAAAAAAATTGTGTATAAGTTTCATAACATTTGGTTGAGGCAAACTTAAGTTAGAGAACGGAAATAAAAAATTCAGCAATTTTCCCATTTGTAAAGGGGCATAACTCTAGAACGGTTAAAGTGACGCCACCAAAATTCAAACTTGATCTGTGTTTTGTGGTAATAAGCATATGTATAAGTTTCATTACATTTGGTTGAGGCAAACTAAAGTTAGAGAACGGAAACCAACTTTGGGACGTACGTACAGACGGACGGACAAGGCTAAAACTTAATGCCCCCTCCACTACGGCGGGGACATAAAAACATTGATGGAATATAACGTGACTGTACCCAAATTGCACCTATTTTGCAGTTTTTTCACCTAAGTTTATTCATGACCCAGACAAAAGTTTCCATTCTGTGTTTATTTTGTAGATGTATCTTTTTTTTCTACATAGTTACACCAATTCAATTTTGAATCCAAATTGAATCATAGAAAAATGGGTTTGAACCAACCTCCAAATGATCCATGATTCTGTAATGAGGAGTACCCAAATTGCATCAAAGCTTAAATTCACATCCTTAAAAATTGAGTAACAGATGTTTGTTTTATTTCTTCAAATATTTAGAACAATTTGACATTAGTCCATGCTTAGTATTCATTTTTTAAGAAATGGATGTTTGTAACATATTTTATTTGCTCATTTTTAAAAGATGACTTTTTGTGGACGTTGCATGGCGACTTTTCTGTAGAATTTACTGATTCCAGTGAATACTTCATCTGTTGATATGTACTGTGAACGTTTTGTGTATATTTAAATATATTTACCTATGTTGAAAGACGTGTATAATGTCAAATCATAAAAATACAAATTGTTTAATCTCAAAGAAAACTTAAAAAAGATTTCCACTGCTATTTTTGCTGAATAGGTGCAATTTAGGTGCAATTTGGGTACTATGACGTTATAAAGAATAATACTAAAATGTGTATACAATGTATAACAAAGTTTTATTCTCTTGCCCCTTAAATGCATCCCCAGAGCGCGAAATGAATGCTTCAATCTAAGGGACCTCATTGTGACAATAAAAAACAAAACAAAAGCTTTTCTAGTCTGATCCTTACTGACAGACTAAACAAATATTTTTTAAAAAAGCTTACAATCTTCTCCTCATGAACACGCTTGCCTTCTTCAGAGAAAGTTTTCTGTTTCTCGAACCCTTCCTGTTGAAGTTTTCTGGTTCTATCCTGTTCTTCTCTCAATTTCTTTCCAAGGTCCCTGTAACCAAATATGTGGCATAATTAAGCTAGTATTCTTTTCAAATGTTAACATTATCATTTAGGTTCATGTGAATTATAGCCTTCTTTACAGGGCTTCCAAAAAATATTTGTGCCAGCCGGACATTTTTTTAAATTGACAGTGCATCATTCGAAGTGTGCAACATTAGCATACTAATATCTGCCTTAGAATCTTTATTTGTGCAAAATTACGTTGTCTAAATCTTTACTTTCGTTTTTGAAGGTACATTTTCTTATTCCAGATGTTGACTTGACAATGGTAAAACACGGACCAGAGACGGATACAAAAAATCTGTGTTCGTTTTCAAAGCACAATCGAGTTTAAGTGGATACAAAAAATCTGTGTTCGTTTTCAAAGCACAATCGAGTTTAAGTAACTCTTTCCAACGTTATTTCTTCAAGAAAATACTTGAAATGAATGTTAGATAAAGGTATCAATGATAATTTTAGCATTTATGAAGAATTCGGATGCATAATTAAATCTCACAACTGCACACATGCGCATGCGTGTTCTTTGTTCAAACAACGTGGACCTGACGATTTTTTGGCTTAAAACCTTTATATCTACCTTTTAAAATTTTCATCAAATCATATTTATATGCGTATTTTTGATAATTTAAATCTTTTTGATTAAATTAATAAAATGCAAACCGCTGAAATTTACCGATCAATGTCCGGTACATATCAGTTTACCTGTCACATGAACAGGTAAATTTCAACTGTCTGACAACTTATTAACCTTGATTTTAATGAGAGGGTATTAAAGTAGGGTTTGTTTTGATAGTACTTATTCACCATGTCACTTTTATGACCGGAAATGTGACTGTTTAAGGCTAAAGGTCAGGTCAAAAAGATCACAAAAACTTCAATTTTTTCTGAATTGTGTTAAAATGGCTAACCCATGTTAAATGTCCATTTCATGTTTGGCACAAGAAGTCATATTTATAATTTATCGGTTATTTCCGGAAAATACAACCGTTTTGGAAGTCCTGCTTCTTTATAACATTTTCAAGAATGCTGTGTTAATCAATCAAAATGATTTACCAATTATTATCATCATTCTTTTTATGTATAGCTTGAGAGCAGAAAACCTTGCAACCTATTTCTCAAAATGTTTACTGATTTTAAATGTTTTTAATAATTTCTTGAGTGTTCTTTAAAACTTTTTTTTCTCATTTTCAGAAAATGTAGATATTTTAACTAGCAAGAGTCAACACAATTATATGCCTCAACTTTGGCAATAAATGAATTATTCAAAAGTTAATGAACTCCCAGTAATAATTTTACACTGTCAACTATTATTCAATATTTCATAAAATATAGGTACAAATAAAATATAGAAGAAGATTAGAAAAGCTGCATAAGCATGTGTTCTCTCCGGGAAGTTTACAACATAGGTGATTTTTGTATGAAAACACATACTTGTAGACTTGTATTGTGTGAATGAACCAAGATTTATACTTTTAAAATGTCATTTGAAAAAAATCCTTTTCTACTTACTTGCAGTTATTGACACATTCAATTCTGCCAGCATCTTCATCTGTACCATCACAACAATCTGTAATTCAGAGAAATGATATATACATTGGAAAACATGTTTGACTTGAAAGTCAGGATTAAATAAATTCCAAAATTCTGCATTTATGTCCTTGACTTACTGCATAAGTATTTAATTTGATAATAATAGTTTTTGATATAGAAAGAGAACAATTCATAATTGAAAAAAATGAAATTCAAAAATATTTAAGGAGGAACTATTTGGGAATCAAAAATGGCCCTTTGGCAAAATGTTTGGTGAAATTCTCTCTATATTTCTTAAAATTTGTCTTTTCATCTATAAACCTAAACTTTTTTTATATTATCAGTATTTGTACTTAATTTTATTTACTTCATTCATATGCATAAGTTTTTGCTCCTTCAGAAATCTCAACTCTCTATTGCCCAAAAGGAATATTTATACAGAATGTGTATTGTTAAAATTTTGTTTTGGACCACCACTGCCCACTTAGTATGGAAAATAAGTAATTCAGTCAAATCATGTCTGATTAATTCTGTTGATTTGACAATGACCTGTAGATGTCTTTTGGTTGTGTCTCTAGGTTGTTGTCTCATTCATGGGTCATGCACAAAATTATGATTTTGTAGTAAAGTCAAACATCATCAAAAACAACAATCAGTTAGAAAAATAGATGGCTTATTTTTATTTATGACACAAAAGTAACAATGTATTATTGTGATTTTTCACAAACTTTCTTAAGTCATGTTATGATAACTCACCACAAACTCCATCATTTACTCTAGATGATAAGATATTTGATGGGACATATCCAGCATTGGTACAATGGAATTTACCATTAGGGCAAGCAGAAGTACCTGTAAAAGAATAAAAACAAGTAAATGTACCTACTTAAAACAAGTAAATGTACCTACTAAAAACAAGTAAATGTACCTACTATAGGTACTGTGGATTTATTTATTTATCGGTACTAATTTTCGTAGATTAAGGGGAAAAAATGGTGAACTCTTGCTTACTATGTTTAATTGTATGTGTGCATGACTTGATATGTAGGTTTTGTTTGTTCTGCTTTTGTTTTGTCGGTTTTAAAAGCTCTTCAGAGCTTATGTTTGTAATTGTATTGTATATAACGACTTTTAATAAAGCTGTACGTCTTATGTCATAATTAGATTAAATGTTTAAACTCATGGTTCATCTATACCCATGACAATTGGTATCCCACAAATAATACACAGTAAATGATTATTATCAATCAATCATACCTGGTTCATCTGTTCCATCATTACAATCACAGTAATCATCGTTAACATACTCATACGGAATTTTGGATGAACCATCTAGACAGGTAAAGGTACCATCTTCTGCTGGCTGATACAAAGAAGCCACTGAAAAATAATAATTCATATCCTGACTAAGAAATTATAATAGCATATAAATAAAATTGAGAATGGAAACAGGGAATGTGTCAGAGACAACAACCCGACCAAAGAGCTGAAAATAGACAAGGCCACCAATGGGTCTTCAACACAGCGAGAAAATCCCACACCCGGAGGCGGGCTTCAGCAGGCCCCTAAACAATAATGTATACAAGTTCAGAAAAAATGGACGTCGCAGTAAACATGTACATATATTTCTGAATAAATTCTTTTCATTGTTTGCTAAAGGCGAGTAACATGAACTAAACTGTAGTCAACCAGATATATTGGTTAATATCAATGACCTCAACTTGTGTGAAGTATTTTACTATCATGATTGCTTTAATGTTGGAATATTGGGTTATTATATATAATTTTCAAACCCACTTTTCTTCGATTTAGTATGGATCAGGGACTATAGTATAGAAAGTCCCTGTATGGATTCAAATTCAAATTTGTTTAACTATATACTTTTTATGGATACATATACAAAGTAAACACAGAATGGAAATCTTTGTCTGTTTCTTTAATAATAAATGGAGGTGAAAAAATTGTCAAAATATGTGCGATTTGGGTACCATTATATATATGTCGGTATACTTTTTTACAGTGACAAGTGCCTGTGACACTAACTGATCATTATTAATTTATTCATTATACCCACTAAAAATCAAACAAAAATTGCCACATTGGTTGCCAGTTTTCTCTTGCATGGATGATTTAAATGATTGATAATTGATTGATGGTTTTTTTTTTGCTTAATGTCCAGTGGCAAACATTTGACACAAATTCAGGAGGATTTATTATTAAGTCTATGGTGCTAAACATAGCTTCTGTAAATTTCAGACGGTAAATGGTACTAGCCCAGTATGGATGTGTAAGGCAGTATACATATCACTGAAGCAAAATCAGCTAGATCGTTTAGGTGTTTTGTACAAACAGTGATCATCCCCCCTTTTTTGGAAAATAAGAAATTGAGAAACAGTCAGTGGATTCTCACTTGAAATAGAGACACCCCTTGGTCTACCAATAGTTGCATTTATGATACTGGAACAAAATAACTGTGCCAATATAATGAAAAATGTGTGCTGTGTTCTCATTTTCATTATCTATCATCAGTTCACGTTGCCGACATGGAAAACACCGATTGGCTTAGAAAGTAATAAAGGGACATAATTTCAGCAGTTTTTTCCGTAAAAGTACAATTGACCGCAATGATTTGAACACGCATAGTGTGGACCGACCACATGCACTTGTCTCTGAAAAAAACCTTTATACTTTAATGTTAAATTATATGTATAAAAAAATCCAGAGACAAGTGCCTGTGGGGTCGACAGAAATATAACATGACGGTACCCAAATTGCACCTATTTTGACAGTTTTTTCACCTGGGTCTGGGACTAGTCCCAGCCTGGGTGTATTTATGATCCAGACCAAATTTTCCATTCTGTGTTTATTTTGTAGGTGTATTTTTGTTTACTATATAGTTCCACTAATTTAATTTTGGATCCATATTGAATCATAGAAAGATGGGTTTAGTTTAAACAATATTTTATTTTCAAAAGTGCACAAATTACAATTGTACAATAGAAATACAGGGATTCGGAAACAAGAGGAACTTATATAAATCCGTCTCCCAAAGATGGGTTTGAACCAACCTCCAAACCATCCACTATTCTGTAATGATGAGTACCCACCCGTGTGAGTACCCAAATTGTAATGATCCATGCATAGTTGTTTATTTCTATGTCATTTTGGTCTCTTGTGGAGAGTTGTCTCATTGCAATTGGCAGTCATACCACAACTTTTTATTTTAATAATTATTATACAATTTTGTAAGAAGACTAAAGATGACTATTAATATCTGCACTTTAAATAGATTTTTTGCAAAAAATTTAAACCCAAATAAATATTTTCTCGTAAGAAAACGACGTAAAATCATGTATGTATTGTCTTTTAGATGGGATTACTTCGTTTGGTTACTTGAAAAACTAATGTCCTTTGATGCATATTTTTTTCAACAAAAAGGTGTTGACTTTGAAATATTGTATTCCGGCTTTTAGTAGTACGGTACCTGGGACATAATATATCAACATAAAATTGAGAATGGAAATGGGGAATGTGTCAAAGAGACAACAACCCGACCAAAGAGCAGAAAACTGCCCAAGGCCACCAATGGGTCTTCAACACAGCGAGAAAATCCGACACCCAGAAGCGGGCTTCAGCTGGCCCATAAACAAAAATGTGTACTAGTTCAGTGAAAATGGACCGTCGTCACACTAAACCCCAATATATATAAATGAACTAAATTTTTTTTTAAAATACAAGACTAACAAAGGCCATCGGCTCCTGACGTGGGACAGGCGCAAAAATGCAGCGGGATTAAACATGTTTTGTGAGATCTCAACCCCCCCCCCCCCTATACCTCTAGTCAATGTAGAATAGAATCTTCAGGATCTCACCTAACTTAGTTTACTGATAAAGAGTAGAACAGTATCTGTAGTATCTATATATTCCCAGATGGTACTTAATAAAATCTGATAAAATGGTTACGTTTTAATTTTTGACAATCTTGTAAGCACGGGCCAGGTATTCTCAATCGGTCATCATGGTCAGTTATTCAAACCAAGGATTTGTATAGTCTTACTATGATGGCCAATTGAGAAGTAAATAGATATAAGATACCGAACAGCAAGCTATAAGGGGCCCCCAAAATTACTAATGTAAAACCATTCAAAAGGGAAAACCAACGGTCTAATCTATATAAAAAACGAGAAACGAGAAACACTTATGAACCACATCAACAAACGACAACTACTGAACATCAGATTCCTGACTAAGGACAGGTGCAAACAATTGCATCGGGTTTAAACGTTTTAATGCATGGTACCAAACCTTCACCCTTATCTGAAACAATAGTGTAACATCACAACATAGAAAGACACACTATGAAATATCAATTGAAATGGTTTTACTCAATCAAAAGACATATTAACACCAGTGAACATACACTGAACAAATAAATTTGATCGATGATACAATGTAAATACAAAATAAATAAACTAAGGGAAGAATAATAAAAGTAACATGTTATACCGCTGTGAAATGTTAAACAATTTAAGAAAAACAATATGCTTGAACAATATCAGCCATTTGCAATTACTTTAAACACTAAATTCCGTTATATTTACAACGATGTTCACGCATCGTTGTAAATATAACGGAATTTGATAAGACTGTCGTACAAGTGAGAGGTTTAGCGCTATAAAACCAGATTCAATCCACCATTTTCTACATTTGAAAATGCCTGTACCAAGTCAGGAATATGACAGTTGTTGTCCATTCGTTTGATGTGTTTTGTCATTTGATTTTGCCATGTGATTAGGGACTTTCCGATTGAATTTTCCTCGGAGTTCAGTATTTTTGTGATTTTACTTTTTAATTGAAGTTCTCCACTTATTTGGACTTCTTTCATTTTAATGCAGCATATACATACGGAATACCTATGAGGGTCTGGATAGGGTTTACAGAACAGAGAATAATGTATGGGCAAAAGTGCAGAATAAATATCTTTAAAAAATTAAGAATAGAAAAAACTTGATGGGAAAAAAAAAGAATTGATAATAATGGGGTCCTGAAATATAAAGAATGGAGAATAATGGGCATGCTAAATAAAAGAATAGAGAGAAAAAGGTCTGAATAACAGACCCTCATATATATCTCCCATTTCATACGATATTCTTGATAAAGGGTTGCTGCGTATATAAGGCAGCTAAGGATGACTTATATTGTTATCGTTTGATCACTTGATTAAATCAAGGATTTGTATAGTAAGACTATACAAATCCTTGATTAAATAAAAGAACAGTATCATCCAACTCAGTGTTTACGATATACTCTTAAGCTACAAAATGTGTTCTTCTTAAATTTAACAAATATAACATCTTTAAATTCCAGGCTAGTGCTTGATAATTTTTGCCATAATTTTTAACATGTGAGCTATTGCCATACCTTGGTGTCCGTAGCCGTCCAGTGTAAACTTGTTCAGATATCGTCTCAACCGAAACTACGTACTGACTCAATTTCAACCGACTAACTGACTTTTTATAGTGTACAGACTTTTTACAAGGCCCTCTCCTAACATTGCCTTGTTGTCCCCCCTCCCCCTTTGTCAAAATCCTGGATTGGCTAGATTATAGTTTTTAAAAAATGATAGAACCTTATTCCATGTCCATGGTAGTACATACTGGCAACATTTTTAGAATTGAGAGTGGGGATAGTTAAATATAAAACTAAGAAGATGTGGTATGATTGCCAATGAGACAACTCTCCACAAGAGACCAAATTTATGACACAGAAATTAACAACTATAGGTGGCCTTCAACAATGAGTAAAACCCATACCGCATAGTCAGCTATAAAAGTATGCTTTGGGGGATCAAAAGGGAGTGGATATTACTTTGGAAACCTATGGAAATATTTTAAAGCTATGTTCGAAGTATCATAACGAATTGTTCTTGCATCAATGGAATTATAAATTTCGCAGCATTACATACTTGGTAGCATGACAAACTGGCTAAAACAATACAATTGCTCTTGCGATTCTAATTTTGGTACATTTCTTTAAGACTCTCGATGAGCTTCTATATATTGAACAAATCATATGCTAAGAATATGACTTAGATCAATTTCCGGGAAGTTTATATAGAACAACAATATTTTTAAAAGTACCGAGCAACTCTATATTTTTTAAACATTGGACAATTTGAATTTCAAAAGGAGGTTATTTCAAGTTTTATAGTGAATTACCTCACAATATTTATTTTACGAAAGGTTACTTGCATCAGTTGCAAGCTTTTATCTGGAATAATTTCTTGCGATTCCAAGTTTTGTAATTTCCGGAAAGACTACAAAATCCACATTGTTTCAAAACGAGCTAATAAGTTTCAACACAATTTGGAAACATATTGATCCAAGCTTTTATATGGAACAATTTCTTGCGATTCCGAGTTTTGTAAATTTCCTGAAGAGAGAACTTTTTCTTCTGATTCTTTTTTTTTGGGGGGGGGGGGGGGGGGGGGGGGGATATATTTCCTGAAAGACTCTCAGACACACGATTTTCGAAGGAAGTTGGCTCCTTTCACAGTGTACCTTTCTCGGTTGGTTCGATCATTGCTTGTTTACAGTCATATCTTAGATTTCAATGATTGTAATATTAATATTGCTAACTTTGTTTTTACATTAGCGATAATGATATATATCATAAATCAGTCAAAACTTTAACTAAAGGAGTAGCTAGGTTCGATAAGGCCCTAATTACGTCCCCATTTCTAACTAAAATTTCAAATTAGGATTTACGGACCAATTTAACAATGAATCATAACTAAACAATGACTTGATAGGAAATAGGTCTTTTTTCAAGACGTCACAAATAGCCCACATTCTGATTTTCCACAACAATTCAATGAAAACAGGCCAATTTCCATTGATTTTTTGGACTGAAAACATAGAGCGCATGTAATGATAAAAAAAAATCGTTTAAGTTAATGTTTTGTCGATATAACATTGAAGCCTGCGCTTTTTTCCTACGTCTAAATTTAGTTGCAATCCAGACGATTTTGTCAAAGGAGAAGGTATGATAAGTCCACCTTTTTGGTTCCTGAATTCGAAAACTAAAAATTATTTTAAATCCGCCAAATAACAGCATTTAAATGTTCACACTGTGACAGGACATAAGAATATTATCATCAGATCACCATTATTTACATTAGGGCTTCAAACTTCTTGCATTTTGTACAAAACTGCCAAAAATATACAAGCACTTGTCTCTGAAATAAATTACCTATATACTTTAATATAACACTAACGTATATAGGTAATAAAAATTTCAGAGACAAGTAAGTGCCTGTGCAACTGGTGATCTTTTATCGTTTTATCAGCTGTTTATAGTAAAATATTATGGTTTCCCGTAGGTTTAAGTGGTCTTTCTGTGTGTTCAGTGGTGAAATGACAGACCCTTAATTAATATTACGATATGTGAGCTACAGCTTTCCCTAAAAAGATATTTTGCAACATGAATAATGGTTCTGATCATACATCCTCCTTTCACCAAAATCTCTACTTTTGGTGTATTCTGGTTTTAAGAATCATAATTATATTGTTGTTCAATTGTTGCATCTGGTTTATTTTTGGGATGAAACTCAATTTCCTTTATTCATAATTCAAAGCAAGACGTCAAGACTTGCATGTTTTTTTTTTGCTTTGAAAAGTTTGTTCTAGGAATATCACAAAAATGTGTCTACCTGTTCTGCTGATGACGTTGGTGTGTGAAACATCACTTAGATTGACAAAACTTTGTCACATGATGCAGAAGCATTATACTGACCTTGACTTTGACCTTTGACCCAAAATTGGTTTCCTTCTCTAACTTAAGTTTGCCTCAACCAAATGTTATCAAACTTATACAAAATACAGATCAATTTGAATTTTGGTGGTGTCACTTTAACCGTTCTAGAGTAATGCCCCTTCACAAATGGGAAAATTGTTGAATTTGTTTTGTTTCCGTTCTCTTACTTTAGTTTGCCTCAACCAAATGTTATGAAACTTATACACAATGCTTATTACCACAAACTACAGATCAAGTTTGAATTTTGGTGGTGTAACTTTAACCGTTCTCGAGTTATGCCCTTCACAGATGGGAAAATTGCTGAATTTTTCGTTTCCGTTCTCCAACTTTAGTTTGTCTCAACCAAATGTTATGAAACTTATACACAATGCTTATTACCACAAAACACAGATCAAGTTTGAATTTTGGTGGCGTCACTTAAACTGTTCTAGAGTTATGCCCCTTTACAAATGGAATAAAATGCTCCGCTGGGCGCAGCTTGATACTACCGCAGAGGTCGAACCCTGAACAGTTGGGGCAAGTAAGGACACAACATTCAAGCTTGATACAGCACTGAATTTGGATTCTGATTAAATATTTGACACAGCATAGGTTTCTGACACAGAATGAATGTGGTCTAAGAACTTAAAAAATTTTAATTTACCTATTCAAACCATATCATTATTATTTGCTTTTATATATAAATCAGAAATAACCAATTTAAAATGGAAAATTTTAAAGAAAAAAAAAGGAAAAAAAGGAAAAACAAATCCCTCCCCCAAATTTTTTGAACCCCCTTATGATTCATCACCCCCAAACTCAATCCCAGCCTTCCCTTTGTGGTATGGTACCTTGCAGTACAATTTCAGAGAGATCCATACACTTGAACACAAGTTATTGTCTGGAAACTAGAAAAATGCTTGTTTTTAGGCCCCTTTTTGGCCCCAAATTCCTAAATGTTTAGGGCGATTACCCCCAAACTCAAACCCAGCTTTCCCTTTGTGATATGGAACCTTGTAGTACAATTTCATAAAGATCCATACACTTACACACAAGTTATAGTCATGAAACTAGAAAAATGCTTGTTTTTTCCCCTTTTTGGTCCCTAATTCCTAAAATTTTGAGGCAATTACCCCCAAAATCAATCCCAGCATTCCCTTTGTGCTATGGTACCTTGCAGTACAATTTCAGAGAGATCCATACACTTGAACACAAGTTATTGTCTGGAAACTAGAAAAATGCTTATTGTTGGCTCCTTTTTGGCCCCTTATTCCTAAACGTTTTGGGCAATTACCCCCAAACTCAATTCCAGCTTTCCCTTTGTGATATGGAACCTTGTAGTACAATTTCAGAAAGATCCATACACTTACACACAAGTTATTATCATGAAACTAGAAAAATGCTTGTTTTTTGCCCCTAATTCCTAAAATTTTGAGACAATTACCCCCAAAATCAATCCCAGCATTCCCTTTGTGATATGGAACCTTGTGGTACAATGTCAGAGAGATCCATACACTTACACACAATTTATGTCTGGAAGTTACAAAAATGCTTATTTTTACCCCCTGCCTCTTTTTTACATGTATTCATCTTAAAACAAAAAAACAAAAATAATTATGACGGATGCATACTGTGGAAATTGTCATAGGTAAGACAAAAACTAACATGTGTTATCCAATTTTAAAGCAACTGTCTGTTCATTATGTATCATGTCTTTTTGAATTCTTTTTATTAAATGAAAAATGTGTATTTTCTCTTTCCTTATTGAAACAAGAAATATTACCACTGAAACCAGAACAACAATAAATATATAATAAATTTTTTTATGTACACATAAATATTACATCATGGACGGAATGTTAAAGTTCAAAATGAGAAATTCATATCAATGTGCTGCAGTTCCGTCTACATTTAGTCTATAAACAGCTGCAAAATGGTCATAGGCTGAATCTATTACAACACGTAAATGTTGTGCCTGTATATTGCCTAGATTTATTTCTTCTGACTGTAGTTGCCCATCATGAGAATTCATCTCTGAAAAGTGGAAAAAAACCTTTTGCATCATGATAATGTAAAGACTTGAATGGATAAATACTGATTTGTATAAAAATTTCTCACAAGAAAACTGAAGTAAATTTTATTTATATTTCACCACAGAAGACAGCTTCACTGCCATTTAATGATCAAGACTATAGTAAACTATTTGTAGGTAACAACATGCATTCCTTGAAGATCTGTTACCAGTGATATAATCTAATTTTTTATTTTTTAGTAATCTGTCATTACTCAAACTCTGGTAAAAGAGTATTTAAAAGTATTTTATATGGAGTTTTCTTACCATTTGATTTAATGTCATATTTCAGTCTTATTGTACGTTAAAAAGAAAAATTTCCTACAAAATCCCAAAGCAACATTCTTTACAGAATCCTTTATATCATTAACTTCCAGATTTCTTTTAATTTGTCATCATAATCAAAGGCACTTGGGGAAAGGATGTCCCTTTTTCTTTAAAATTTCAACTTATTTTCCCTTTTTCAATGTATCCTTGCTCTTATCAATGCTATCATAAAAATGTGAAATTGAAAGTTGATAATAAAGGATATTTTTAAAAAGTAAAGTTCACATGTATAATCCCATTTCTTTAAACTATAATTTTCTTTGTTTTGATCCACCTACATGACATTATTGTTTTGTTTCTATAAGTTGGTCTTGACAATCAGAAATGCATGCAATGTTGCTTCCTTTTAAAACAAGACATTTTACATGTTTAATATGTTATCATAAAACAAACAGAGATCAACAAAGATCAGTTAGTTTCCATATATGTGTTTAGAGGATTAGGAAGTCTATAAATATTGCTTATCTAATAAAATTTTAAATATCACCAAAGACTAACTTTTCAGAGTTATCTGTTCAGTGTTCAATGTTAACCAATAGGCCTAACAATCCCGGCTTGTAAAATTGCTATTTAGCCTATGAGTTTTCTATTTATATTATACTAAAACTCTAAATTTCACATAAGAACACTTTCAGTAAACACGTTTATTTTTAACTCTGTTGTTTTAAGTATATACATGTGTTTGTAAATGGCTTTTTTGCTGGCCTGTTGTTCTTGTTGTGGATGTTTGTGGAGTTTACCCTGTCCATGGATCTTTGGATATTTTCAAAATTTGAATTTAAAACATGTTTGTATACACTCTTGTATCTTTCACAAGTTTTATATCAAAATCTTTAATGAATCAATCATACCTATTTCTTTTATTGGTTCAAAATTTAATGGTTCGCTGTCTGTACTTTTCTCCAAAATCAACCGTCTAACTAAAATCGAAACAATATAACATGTTAAAATACTTTGAGAGTACATTTTCATGCAAACAAATATCTTGTATCAGAAATTCTAAGAAGAATGAAAAACTATTGCATTTAAATTCTAATGAATTCAAATTAAATGATATCAACTGTTAGTTTGATAAACAAATTGAGTACCAGTACTTTTTTCCAGTGACTGTAAATCTACAGTTTGACATAAGCAAGCTTTAGAACTTATCAGTTGTTCTTTCGATCCAAAAAAAAAAACTGACTAATAATTGTTCATTACTTATATAAACTTACCATTACATGAAGCTAATTCTACCTTTGACATGTTCATCATTGATGTGAATTTTATAACAAATTCCTGTGGAAATAACCCTGTTGTTGTCCAGAATGTTTCTTGATCCCTAAAATGAAAAAAAAAAAAACAATAAAAAGACTCAAATGCCTAGGTTGTATGTAGTGCTTCTTATACAGTGAAGAATAATCTATAACTCAGGTCCATTTTGCCATACATGTATGCAATTGTAGATTTTTAAAAGTGTAAATACTACAACAATTATGTATTCATCTTGAGACAAAAATACTTTATTTAGAATTTCACTTTAATAAAATTTCAGTTCTTTAGTATGCAAATTACCATTTAAATATTGTCTATAATAACACAATGATCACTTTCAAAACTAATTTAGTAAGAGTAAGATCCTGATCTCCAACAGTGATATACATGTATTGCTTTGAATTTTGACACTCTCTTTGGACTTGCTGGAGACATTTGACATCAAATCTCAGTCCAAATAGAATGGATATTGCTGAGCTGATGAGGTGAAAAGTTTTAACTTCATAATCAAATCCATTGTCAAACAGAAAAAAATCATACACTATTTGTTTCTTTGTTTATTTGTCTCAAAAAATATATATCTTTTAATCACAGACCACATTTATGACAACTCTACCCTGTAGCACAAATCAAAGCTTTATTTCCTCAACCTCCATTTTCAGCAGTACAGAAAGTGTTAAAACATCAATGCAACAAAAATAAATAACAGAAGAGACAAGTCATGTCATTTGCTGGTAGGATCAGGATCAGTGTTAAGGAAATCCCTTTGAGAGTTCTGTGTCTGCCATAATTTTCTGATTAGGCTGACACAGAACCCCTTATCATACCCACAAAAAACAATTTTCTGATTAGGCTGACACAGAACCCCTTATCATACCCACAAAAAACAGTCTGAAAAATTTTAACAATTTACAACACCTTGAACATGTTGAACCTTACCAGTGTTTTTTTTTCATGGATGGAAACATTCTGTACAACATTGTACAATCATAGCAGCAAGGTTGCCAAAAAAACCTGTCAATACTAGTATTAATCAGGACGGAGGTGAATACTGGCATATACATGTACTGGTCAATTGAAAATTTGATAGGACAAGACTCTAAATACCAGTAAAAAAACTGGTCAATTACTGGGTAAATGGACAGATATAGTCTCAGTGTCAAAATGTCTTCAAGCAGTGATCTATGTAATTTATCGGATATTGGTACACTTCTACTTTTAGCTGTGCCAGTGATATGAGTTCACCTGAAGTCAGTGATCACTCATCAGTTATAAGGCCTTCCTATTGAAGTCGTAATATAAATGTATTATAAATTGTGGCAGATACAAATGCTGATTAATTAGACATTGTCTAAGACAGTTTTGCCTTAACTTAACATGGAAGCTATCTGGAGAGGAAAAGCAGAATAAGAAGGCATAGCAAGTTCTGAGAAAGAAGATGTCTAACTATATAGGAATAACCGTTGCCTTCAACAAGTTCAAGGTTTCCTTCAAAAGAAATGTACTAGACCGATTCAAGATCAACCTGGGAACACTTGCAATAACATCAATAATGTGAATATTCATCTGCTCAACAGGTAGTCTGTGAAGATTCTATGAAAATACCAGAAATACCACAGCCAGTTTCTGATATTAGATCATTGCTGACTGCGATGATTGTAAAGGAACCGTCAGGTCAGACATCAGAAGCTGATACAGGAAAGTAGATGCCGATCCAAAAGAACCCAGTAACAATGGTCGAAATGATTGTATACAACAAGCCCCACTACCCATTTATCTGTAGTAAAGATCAAAGATGACGTTTTTCTACTTATCTACAGCAACACCTTTAATAGTAGCATATATACATGTATATAAAGCTGTTCTTAATTAAGAAGACTGTTTAAATTAATAAAGAGACACGAAGATGCATGGCTGGACATACATTTGTACGTGAATAAATTATAGTTTCATGACGTATAAAACCCAAGTACCTTGTGTTATAAAGTAAAGGGTATAATTTTTAGAGAGAGAAACAATTGGCTGTGACGGCAGTGGACTGTTTTATGAAGCCTTTATAAGCACATTGAACTCAGTGGTTTAAAATTGAGGTTACCCGTCTATGATATTTTCAGGAGGGTATTTGTCATCACTAGATGTTGCTAACACAACCTGGGCACCAGCAGATTTTAATGCAACATCAAACATTTTTAAGTTTGTTATTTACAACCGATGGAATGTTAGGGCCGTTCGGAATATTTATGGTTGTCATCGCAAAACAAAGTCTTCCATCCCGATCCGACCTCCTGGGAAATGATTCTGAAAAATAAAATATATGAATAAAAAACAGAACAATTATGCTGAAATGACTCATGTATTAACAAAAAATTATATTGTTTATTAACAAAAGCAGTGTCTAGAACATTAAAAGTAATTTGGCTGTGGTTAAAGAGAACTTTACCGGAAATGATAACCGGCTTTTATAAATCCATTCGGAAACTTTTCCCGCCAAATTCCAAATCGACCCCTTGCTTCTAAAATTTTTTGTTTTAGGCAAGGATTTGTATAGTAGTTAGACAAATCCTTGTTTTAGGTAAGTAGTTGTACTGTCTTTATTTTAAGAGAGTGACACATTTAGCATAATATTATCCTCTCTGATGCTCTTGTGCTTTGATAATTAAAAAAAAATAAATACAAAAATATTATTAATGTCAACACTACAACAGAGACATATATGTCAATAATGAAATATCAAACACATTCATGACATTACATGTATGTATCTATGCATGTATAAATATTATTGACTGCCCTTCCAATCATTCTTAATTTTGAATAATTACTGTTAAAAGTGATGAAAATATTTACTTAACTTTATAAAGGTTATGGTTAGTTTAGCACTGTGCATACATGTACACTGTATTAAATAATTAAATAAATTTATTTTAAACTTCTTTCTAAAATATATTTCTTAACTCTTTTTTTTTTTAACAAACTTTTCCCATTTCACTGCTGCAGACAGGTGTCTGGGATGCTGCACAGAGAGCCACATGAGCATGAAGAGATGTTATTTGAGATTGTTGCCATGTTGGACAGTTTTATTTCTAGATTGTGTTTGCATAAATATCCTCTTAAAAGTATTAAAGACAGGTAATCTCAAATTCAAACATTATTGCATTTAAAGTCAAATAAGGGTTTTTATCAAGATTTTGCAGTTCATCAATCATTGTCAATATATTAATGAACATGGAAATGTGATAGTACATGTTGCATGGCATGGTGTCTATATACACATATATTCCTGACTTAATCATTCAATCGTTAATGCTTGATTAAAAAGAATTAGGTATGCAAAGAAAGTATTTTCTCTTTTTAGGAAAACTTTGCAAATAAATGTTTAGAAATGACATGAATAGAAAGTTACTTAAGACCCATGATACATCTGAAGAGAGACAAAAAACGCCAGAACGTTTGTTGTCACAGTGCATACACTATGTAGCAGAAAATCTGTGCTATGTTGACTCTTTTTATGGATTGCCAGATTTAATAGCAGAACAGATCTTCAGAAAAGCAGAATCCTTAGACAAGTTTGATTTAGATGATAACTACAGCTTTCATGCACTTTCAGTATTTACCACTGTATATGAGGACCTTGTTATATCAAGTTTGAATCTCAGTAACCAATATCTTGGAGTTAATTTCTGTCAGGATCGTTTAAATTTGTTGTCATCCCTTAGAGAAATAGATTTGACTGGTTGTAGATTAGGAGATGAACATGATTTCTTAAATGATTTGGGACAACTTCGGAGGTAAGTCTCCCATGCATAATTGCAGTTTGGACAACAAATGTATGTGGATCATAAGATTAAGGGTAAACACTTCAAGCTCCACTGATGAGTTTGGAAAACAAACTGATGTGGATCTTAAGATTAAGGGTACATACTTCAAACTCTGCCAATGTGTTTGGTCAGTTTGAATTGATATTGGGTAAGAGTATCTGTCTATAATCTGCATGTAATATATACTTAGTACTACCGTACAAGTATGTCATTAAACTGTCCACTTGAAATTGGGAAATTGAGATGCATGAAGAGTTAAAACATCATTTTCTTTTCTAAGAAATGAAAACATAATAAGTTGAAGATAATTGGTATAAAAGTTTTCTAATTATATACAACAATTGTTCATGTATCATAGCATTCAAATCCTTACATTTATATTTGAATTTCATAAATTATCATTGATATGGTCATAATTCTCAACTAACTGTTAACAAAACTTTAGTTTCTCGAATTACGAAGGATTTTCTACCCCAGGAATAGATTACCCGAGCTGTATTTGGCAAAACCTTTTGGAATTTTGAGTCCTCGTTGCACTTCAGCTTCATACCTTATTTGGCCTTTTTGATCTTTTTTTTTATTCGAGGGTCACAATGAGTTTTTTGTAGACGAAACACGCATCTGGCTACAGAATTTTAAGCCTGGTATCTATGATGAGTTACCTCATTCAAATTATTTTCATGACCAACCCTCCCAAAATGCAGCAGGGCAATGCAGCATTAAACATTGCTATTGTTCATCTATCTACCCTGTTTTGGTTTCTGCTAAAAAACTGAAGTTAGCATGAATAAATCATTTGAAATTTTGAAAATATTACCATGGGCAATTTATCACATGTTAAGCCTGATTGACATATTTCACTAACAAGTGCTTATATCTGAGTTATGCTCTAGTCTTTGATCATGTTGATAACATTCATGTGGAAAATAGTAAAATTTAAGAATTTTTGGTGTTAATAAGTATAACTATAAATATATTGTTGTATTTACCACAGTGTTTTCCCTAGGCTATTCAAGCATTAGGGTACCGCTACGCATAAATTTCATCATTGCCGCAATGCATCCCGCTATGTGTGAAAATTATAACTGTGTAAAATATTTATTATCGATATTTTGAAAGTGAAGTGACAAGTGACAACACTCCACAGGTGTTTTAAACTCATACGACTGATAATTGGATGCATCACGTCGTGCGTGCCAGGATTTTACAACCTTTTTGATTAGTTGGTTATACATCGAGACTTCGGTTACATAAAAGAAGTTGCCAGTAAGTTGATAAATAAATAGTCAGATTAATCTCCCAATGCATAACTTTCTGTGCTTAATAAAAAGTTTAACCTTTTGCAGTATAAATTTCACCCTTAAAACGGGTGTTTGACATCGTTATTTTACTGTGATCATTAAAAAGTAGAAATTTAAAATTTGGTATAGTCTCTGGTATAATAAAATAAAACTAACGTAATTTCACCGAGAATGGGCAAAACTTTTGTTTTAATAAAGTTTCGCAGTTTTTTCATCAGCTATATTTACATCGATGAATTATTTTTTGATTGGTCACAACAATCAGTTATTTTTAGATTAGTCGCGGTTGATTGATTATATCAAAGAATACACATCACCGCCACCAATTGGTCTTCTTTTGCCAGTTTCAACAGCTGATTGTGAAAGGTGTTTTTCATGCTTGAACAGAGTTAAAACACCTTTGAGAAAAGACTATGCCAAAAAGTGCTGAATTGCTTAATGCATATATCAATTGAAGGACCAAAGGAGGAAGATTTTGATTTTGAAAAATGTGTGGTGACCTTTGGAAAGTTGAAACAGAGGAAGATATCAACAAAATAATGTACATGGCATTAACTTTTAAATAACTATTGCAGACTGGATTATTTTTATTATTGTTTATAAAGTCTTTCATTAATTCCTCTCATCTGTAATAAATACTTTAAAGTTCCATGACTTATATGAATTGCTGTACCTATAATAAAACAATTAGATTGGTATATGGCTTTAAACATATAAATTATGTAGTGTAACTAATTCTGGAAAAAGAAGCGTCGCGTGCCGCGTTGCAAATTCACCATGGACCCACCATGCATGAAAAATTTTCTAGGGAAGACACTGTACCATGTAATTTTGATGGTCAAAGCTCTGAAAGAGATAATTATTTCAAGTGTATTGAACCTTCTCCCAATATGTTTTAATTCAAATAATGATTTATTGAAGTGCTCAAATTATTATAAAAATAATTAGTAGATGTGTTGAATGTATAACATTTATTTCTAACTTGCACTTGATTTTAAGGTTAGAGGTCCTGTGTTTGAGAGACAACAGTTTATCAGATAAAGGGATCCAGAGATTAACTTGTCCTTACAGAGTGTGTGGTCAGGGACCAGCAAGATTGACTAAGCTGGATGTATCTGGTAAATATGGAGTCGGAAAATGATATTTGATTTGAAACATAAAAAATGTTTAAAATTATCTACTAGTATGTAACTTTTAAGTTATTGAAAAGTGCAAAAAAGGAAATACACTATTTCATACACTTCTTCAATTTATCTTAATAATTATGGCACATTTCCTCTTCACATTTTACACAGGTCATACAGTTACGGAAAAAAGGTAAACAGAAATAATGAAAACTGTGATAAGCAATTCAATCTATCAATCATATTGTCTACCTGGTAACTGGGCTTATTGGAATGTTGATCAGAGTTAACATCAATCATCCTAGGGATGTTTCAAAAATATATCTGACTTATACAAAATATGTAAGAATCAGACATTAGATGATTTTCCTGGACCATATAATTTTTTTAACCATAACCACTTTAATGCAATAAATCTTATATTCAAAGTCCTCTGGAATTATAATATTTATTGAAATGTTTGTTTTGTGCTATTGACATAATGATGTAGCATATAAAAGAGTAGGTCAATTCATCTACCTGTACCTTGTTTATGGATAAATAATATTTTTTACAGATAACTGGGAGGTTACAGGAAAATGTTACAAGTACCTTAATCCATTTTCCAAATTGACAGTAATTGATGTCACTGCAACACAGGTGAAAGTAAGTTCTAATTTTTGTAGAAGTTAGGAGTTTTGGTTGATCGTTGGTGTTTGATGCCACTTTCAGTACCATTGGCTATATTGTGGGGGTCAGTTTTTATTGGTGAAGGAAGCCAGAGTCCTCGAAGAGAACCATCTATCTTCAGGAAAACTGGCAATTCTAGTCAATAAAGATTGGAGTCCAACACAGGACAGGTGTCGATACTCACAACCTCAGTGTTAACAGCTGGCTAGTGATACAGCAGATGAACTACTTAGACCACTTAGCCACCAAGGCCCCTCTTTGAGTTTTGGTATTATAAGTTTTGAATGAAACAACAATCCATTGAAGACAGTTTGACATAATAAACATAAAAAACATAAGATATTACCTTCTGGCATGTTGTATGATATTGAATTCTTGTCCTCTCCCATGTGGTCAGGTGAAGTTTTCAGGATATAAAGGTTCTGTGCATATTTCCTTTAGCATGCTTTTAACTTATTTAATGTTGAAAAATTTAAGTAATAAAGAAGGCAGGTGACAACTTTTCATTTGTCAATGCCAGTATGAATAAAAACTGATTTCAAAGGAAGCTTTGTAGTCTCTCTTGTTGGTTATGGAATCATGCGGACCTTTATTACTTCTGCATGCTTCTTTGTAGTCTTTTTCCATACTGACACATAATTTGTCATTATAATGTGTTTCAGGGGAATCCAGAGCTTCTAAAAACCTGGAAATTTAAGCCAGTAAAGGATGATGGTACCTTGAAGACTATAACCAATAAAGGTTGGGCTTCAGATATTGTTCAAAAATGGATGAAAACAGCAGTTTTAAAGGCAACTTGTGTAAAAGTAAAGAAGGAACTAACAAGGACACAGCAATTCTGTAAGTTATTTGTCTTTCTTTTGCTCTACAGAAATATTTTTTAATAATAAATTAATTAGAATTATCTTTTTTGTTAAATTTGCATAAACTTGTATAACTGGCCAGTCCTCTGGAAAACAAACAAAAATGACTGCCATCTCAAAATAAACAGTTAACATTTAGTTTAAATTGACATTATTTCTTGGCAAAACACACAACATTTATAATTTTTGTCCCCTGCGTAACACTTTGCGGGGGACATGGAAATACTGGGCGTCCGTCCAGTCTTGTTAGCGCTCTCATGGGTACAATCTTGATGATTTTTATAAAACTTATACTATAAGTTAATATCAGCAATATCTCGGACAAGATATATAATGGTGGCCGTTCAACTTTTTTAAAAGAGTTATGCCCCTTGGAGATGTTAAATTTATGGAAAATGGCCTCAGTAGCCACTCTCGGGTACAATTCTTGCCAGGTTTTTATAAAACTTATACTATAGGTTAATATCAGCAATACCTCGGACAAGTTCTATAATGGTGGACGATCAACTTTTTTTAAAAGAGTTATCCCCTGGGAATATTAAATTTATGGAAAATGGCCTTGTTAGCGCTCTCACGGGTACAACTTTGGCCAGATTTTTATAAAACTTATACTATAGGTTAATATCAGCAATATCTCGGACAAGTTCTACAATGGTGGACGATCAACTTTTTTTAAGAGAGTTATGCTCCTTGGAAATATAAAATATGTGCAACGCTGGGGACATTGGAACTCTTTTCTTTTATTTGTTTTTGACCTAGCAAAAACATGATTTTTATGTATGAAAGACACATGAGTTAGGTTGTGAAACATGATTTGATAGTCTTAACTTTATTCACTTGTCTAGACCCTGATATAAGTTCTAGACATATGGTATATACACTTGTCTGTTGTTGAAACTTGAATGTTATCTCTAAATGTCATTTTAGGATTTTTTGTGTTTGCTGTGTCATCAACATATACTCAACATTTGAACATATTCAGTTTTAATTTGGGTTTTCACAATCATCAAGACATGATAAAACTTTTTTTCTCAATGGATTCGACTATCAACTTATTCATGAAAGGACAAAAAATCCATAAGATGAACCTAAAGATAATTACTGACGAGGTTCCTGACTTTGAGGCACATGAAGATGCAAGTTACATCAGCCTGAATAAAAACATATTGTCAAAGAAGAGACATGCTTGATAGTAGTATCATTTACATGAAATTTTATTTATCAATATTCAATTACAGACATTCAGGAAAAAGGAAGCTATTTCCAACACTTGGTATCTGTAGGTTCGTCCTTCCATATTTAAAAAATCCTCTTTTCATTCCAGTCAGCTGGAAAAAAGGATACTTTCATTATAACCAAAAATAATTCTTGTTAAGAGCCCATCTAATTTTAAAAAGTCATACTGAAGTTTTGATAGACATATGAGGATTGGAGATTGTCCATCTTTAGAGCCTCAAGTTCCATTTATTTTGTTACAATTTCATATTTGTCACTTTTTAGATTCAAAGAAGAGAAAAAGAAATACTGATGATAAATTGATTGATACTGAGTCAAAAGATATCAGAAAGGAATCTGGATACAGACTGCATCTGGTCAGACTAGAAATAACTTGTAAAACAGTACCTCTTGACAGTAAACAAACCGATTGTAGTGATGTTGATAAACATTCCGAACATAGATTAAAAAAGCAAAATCAGTCAAATAATAACAGTGATGATATTAACAATTCAGACACTGATTTGCTCAGTATGTATGGAAACCCAGCTCATGCAATGAAAAATGAACAAAAGATGACTCTGCAGTCTGCCCTGAAATCTGGGGCTTGGTAAAACACAACAAATGTAAAATGAATTGCAATAGAACTGAGTGGAAACATATTTTGAAAAATTATTTAATAAATAGATATATTTATATGTTTTATTCTTGTAATGTTATAACTAGGAAATTGATGATCAAGATATTAAGATTATTTTACCAGTTTGTTTGTGTCTATTTGGTTATTTATAATTTTAATGCCCATGCTGTGGCGGAGGGGACATTCAGGGCCTACTTTGAATTGTCCTACTCGGGTTGACTAGAGTTATAAAATCAGTATTAATGCACATGTGTGCATCTTCCTGAATCGAAGTAAAAACTCTACTCGTTTTGACTCTCGAAACAGAAGATGTAAATATAGCAGCAGTTGTTAATTATCTTTTTATGGACCTCTACTATAAACAACTTTATGTTCAAATGTAACATAACTAAATTAAAGAACTTTTATCATTTATTCATTTCCATTTCTTACCAGGCCATAATATTCATTTTGAAAATCCTCTTTGCCCCATCGTCCCCTAAGTAAAGGGAATAGATTTTCGTAATACTTTCACATTTTACTCTTAACAACTAAAAATCCTGAAAAAGATATTTTTCTGTCCTATCGATAAACATCACCGACAGAAGTTACACACGAAAAATGTTTATTTAATGCCAAAAAAATAAAAAAATAGATTTCACTTTTAATAAAGCCCCTTTCTTTGGCTGTAAAATTTCAGTTATTTTGTATTTAAACTCTTCTTTGCTGTTCTTGTTTGTCACCATTTTGTAACTCTAGTAAACCTGCCTCAACCCAGGGTTGATGTCGAGTTAACTCTGGCAGGTTCAAAAGTTCAAACTCGGGGGTTCAATTGAAACTCGAGTAAACTCAACACACTCTACCATGTCTACTAACCCGAGTTGGAAAATTCGAAGAAGGCCCATGATTACCCTTGTCTGTCTGTCTGTCCTTATGTCATAGACTGTTTTACATTCTCTAACTTAATTTTGCCATGACCAAATATTATGAAACTTATACACAATGCTTATTACCCCCAAACACAGATCAAGTTCAAATTTTGGTGGCTTCTTTTTCATCGTTTTTGAGTTTTGTCCCTTTATAAATGGAAAAATTGCTGAATTTGCTGTTTCTGCACTCTAACTTTACTCTGCCTCAACTTAATGTTATGAAACTTATACATAATGCTTATTACCACCTTAAATAGATCAAGTTTATTTTTTGAGTGGCGTCACTTTCACTGTTCTTCAGTTATGTCCCTTTATGAATGGAAAAAATTGTGAATTTTCTGCTTCGCACTCTTACTTTACTATGCCTCAACCAAATATTATGAAACTTATTCAAAAATGCTTATTACCACCAAACACAAATCAAGTTCAATTTTTGAGTGGAGTCACTTTCACTGGTCTTCAGTTATGTCCCTTTATAAATGGAAAAGATTTAGAATTTTCCATTTCTGCACTCTTACTTTGCTTCAACCAAATGTTGTGAAACTTATTAAAAATGCTTATCACACAGATCAAGTTAGAATAAGGGTGGCATCACTTTCACTGTTCTTGAGTTACCCCATTACTGTTTTTATTGAACAATGAAAGCACTCCGACCCAGAGCAATCTCTAATCACAACATACAGAAACACATGCCATTAGGAAAACAAAACGTTAATAGGTGTGAATTAGTACATTGACTTTTGCATATCTACAAGCGGGGGCATCTGTATCCCATAAGCACATTCTTCTTTTAGTTAAAAAAACATATATTTGATAAATTACCCAAGGTATTTTATAAAAGTTAAGAATGAAACATGGCTAACACATTAAGGTTGAAGAAAACATGGTAGAACTATTATGAGAAATTTCATCTTGCAAGATGCATCTACCATGATAGATTGTAAAATCATGGTAATTATTAAATGGATATTATACAGGACAATAAAGAGTTTCAGAGATTGATTACCGGTAAATGTTATTCTCAACAATTTTATACATTTGAGCAATGCAAAATTTTCTAAAGTGACTGAAGTATGCTAAAAGGCTTAAGTCTAATATTTTGGTAGAAACAGTAAAACATAAATTCAACATACCAAATGTCATTTGTCTAGAATGGATACTTATAAACACATCTAATCAGAAAACTTACATTTGACCAATTCTAAGTTCCTAAAGTAAAAGAAAAGAAAGAGAGAGAGGTGGGTCCTATATTCTGCACAAATGGAAACGCTTGAATGCTAATTTTACCTGTATACCAAATTTCAATCATCTATCGACTGCCAGAGTGGTTTAATCCTTGCCTCGAGTGGGGAGGTTTGTTCAATCACAAACCAAGTTGAACCGAGACTTTAAAATTAGTATCTGCTGTTTCTTCACAAAGCATGTCACATTGAGGAGTGCTGAAGGAGTCCAATTAGGGTGACATGTCGTCCTGTGGACTGTTACCTTGTGACCTAGCACTTTAAAAATCCAGTTCAGCTTGTCTGTTTTGTACAAAGCAAGGTTTTATATTTACATCATATTATAATGTTCTCATCCTGAATATGCATTTATTTTGCCTCTGGACGTTAAACAGCAATCCACCATCAATCATCTATTAGAAATACCTATTCTTGAATAAATTAAATTATAAAAGTCTAAATTTGAACAATGTTAAAATTCCAAACTTATTGATGCATTACACTTGGAACTGAGGACCTTATATTCTGCATAAAATTGAGATACATCTTGCTAGTGTCAATGTCTCCAACTTGTCAATTATCTATCACAAGTAAATCTTGTGCTGTATGGATTATAATGTGACTGTATATGATCAGTGGCGGATCCAGAGGGGGGCGTAAAGGGCGTATCCCTTTGCTTGAACTTTTTTTTTTTTTGTTTGTAAAATGATGAATCAGACTAGACTTCGTGAACTTTGCCATTTCCCGGTCGTGTATTTAATTTTTATGCGACAATTCTTTACTTATAAAGATATTTTTCGCTCGTATTTACTGTAATATATTATTGATTATGTCAGTCATGTGTTTCGCTACGGTGGCGTTGATCAGTACGTTTGAAACGTCACTCAGTCATTTTGAAATTCAAATTACAGTAACACATTGCTTAGGCCGAGGATGACAAGCATGACACCTTCAAAGCCAGAACGTATTGACTTCTATTTCATATTTCCACCCAACAGAAAGTAATACTCTATTACACTCTCATTAAAAAAAAGTTCCACGACAATATTATTTACCTACGAAAATATATTTAACCCCAAACGCCCCAGCCAATTAAAAACATTGCTGAATAATGATCCCCAGTCAGTAAGCTCTAGATATATTAAAGTCTAAGGTACGGACCATTTGATTTGATAGGGCAGTCTGAGATATTTTAGAGAAAAAATTCTGACCCTGATTTTTGCCTTAAAAAACAAAAATTCTGGCTGTATCTGTAATGAAAACAATTATCTTGTCCCCTTTTTTGCTATAAGAAAAAAAAATCCAACAGAATTAATCAGCATTAAATGAACATGGTGAATAAAAAACGGGCGTAATTTTTTTTGGGGGGGTTTGCATGTAAATCCCATATCTGACCGGAAAGTCTGTTTCGCCGAACTGATATACTGAATACTTTTTTCAAGGCCCAACTGCAACCTGCCTGCTGGGTGTGGCTTTTATGTCTCCGTTTGTCGACCGTCATTCACAACTTCGTTGTCATTTGATTTTCACTCATTCGTAGCCTTTGGTTGATTTGGAACACATCACTTCCCTTGTTAAGTGAAACATTTCAACCAAACATTTGGATAAAAATTGCTTGTTTGTCTTTGTTCGTGTCGGTCGTTTTATAAACTTCATTGAATAGCCGTATATCATGTTTACAACAAGTAATCTGTGAGGTTATGCTAACTAACCATACAACAAACGAGAATTTTCCATGTCCATTTTTTACTGACAAATCCCACATCAAATATATTAGTACATAGCTTTAGATCCATTCAATCATTTTATAATAGACAATTAATGGGGAGAATGCGGCATCAAAAATGTCCAACCCAAGCTTACACTTCAACTATAAAATATACATACCCCACGTTAGGAACCGTCACTAAAAATGTGCATTTTACACTTATTTTATGTTTTTTAGCCCAAAAAAATTTTCGTCTCACTCCGCTCGGCGAATTTTACATACTACGCCCCCCCCTTTCCAAAATCCTGGATCCGCCCCTGATATTTATGAAATATGTTATCTTCAGTTATCATCCTTAAATGGACATCATCAGAAAATGAAAATATTAAAAAAGTAACACACTTTGGGGTAATTTTTCAATGTTTCAATTAATATGAAAAAGCTTTTGGGAATTGGATGGGAAAAGTTAAGCAAGGGTTGTTCCATAGATAACTTGCTGAAAGCTTGTAAACTTTGCCATGTTGAAAGTCTAAAGATAAAGGTATTCTACATGTTTCACATAAATTTAACATTTTGAAAGATCAACAGCAATGAGGTCAAGGTAAGATAAATCCTGCCAAACAGACATGTACACCTACAATTATTCCGTACACCAAATATAGTTGACTTATTGCTTATGGTAATTGAAAAACAGACCAAACACAAAAACTTAACCTTGACCAATGAACCATGAAAATGAGGTCAAGGTAAGATGATACCTACTACAGACATATACACATTACAATCATTCCATACACCAAATATAGTTGACCTACTGCTTATAGTATTTGAAAAAACAGACCATTTACTTTCAACTTTAAATGAAAATGGGGTCAAGGTTGGATGAAACATGCCAGACTGACATGTACCCTTTACACACATTCCATACACCACATATAGTTGACCTGCTTATTGTATCTGAGAAACACCTAATCTCTTAGCTTTAACCTTGATCCCTGATCCATATAATGAGGTCAAGGTCAGGTGAACTTTGTCTGAAAGACAAGATGACGTGGCAAAGAACCCATATACAAAACATAGTGATTCTATTACTTATAATAATTGAGAAATTCCCATGGCAAAATAAATGGAGAATGTGTCCGATGGATGATGCCCCTCTTGCATATAACACTTTAAAGAGGCATAACTCGAGAACGGTAAAAGTGACATCACCCAAATTCGAACTTGATCTGTGTTTTGATCGATAAGCACTGTGCACAGACGTACGGAATGGCAAGGGTAACACTGAATGCCCCCTCTGGAGAAGAGGGGGCATTAAGAATGAAAAATGTTTCAAGCAGTCGCTGAACCAGGAAAATGAGGTAAAAAAACAATGGATGTATGACAGACGGAAACTATGTCTCGCTTAATGACACTCAAGCAGGCAAGACAATAAAAACCATGTTTTCTAAGACTTTTTGTGATTTCGGGGCTTTTTATAGCTTGCTGTGTGGTATGAGTATTGCTCATTGTTGAAGGCGGTATGGTGGCCTATAGTTGCTAATACTAAGTCATTTGGTCTCTGGTTGAGAGTTGTCTCATTAGCAATCATACCACATCTTCTTTAGTATACCAATGTAGGACTAAAAGTGTTGGTCTTTTTGACAATTATATTCAAACTCCTCATTTTGAAATGTCAAGTTTAACTTATTCTTATAGTCTTATGGCACCACATTATGATCATGTAAAATTGGGTTTCTATACACTTTTTGCTATTTATCCATCATAAATATATATCACACGGGTTCCTGTAAAATTTTGATATCAGAAGAGAAAAATTATGATGCTACAGTACAAAAGCAATTGTATAAAATCACTAGGTCAAGAGTCACAGCCAAATATTGAACTTGTAGAAATATTTTTGGTGTATTACCATGTGGGCATCTACAAATGTAGTATTCAAATGAACAATATTTAATTCAATCTATTTTTCTTGCACCTAACTTTGAAAATATTTGGGTAGAATTCTGGTTATGATTGCTAAAGAGAATCTGAAACCTCACTACAAAGCATTCCAAAACAGATTTAGTTCCAAATAGTTTATTTGATTATTATTGTCTAAATACATAGTTATTTATTCTGGCACATGTAAAAATACAACTATTTCATTAATGATTGACAAATTCATCAATGCATGCAAAATTAAGCAACAACAAAATGTGCAGACAACTAAATCACCTAGTCAACATTGTCAGACTAGGATACAGTCACTTACCAATAGCATCACACACAAGTATTATCGCAGACTGGGATGTCACTTACAAATAGCATCATACACAACTACCGGTATTGCATATTGGGTTACAGTAACTTACCAATAGCATCATACAAAGGTATCACTGCAGACTGGGATCCAGTTACTTACCAGTAGCATCATACAAATATATTACAGTTGTATGAACCGGCGAATAGTGGCTGACCTGAACAGTATTCTACTGATATCAGTCAGGGGTGCTACTTAAACAAGTGATTTCATCATCACTTATTTCAGTGATTTGATAAATTCAGTTATCACCTATTTAAGTGATTTTAGTGTTTTCTTTGATCTTCAAATGCTAATTTCATTGATTTTCCATATTTTCACAATCTTTTCTATAATTTTCCTACATAAACCAATTATCCCTTTTTCTTTGTATATTAATTTCACCAGTGCGCTTGGGCAGGAAGTTAGTGCGCTAAAGCTTTTAAAAGTACCCTTGGGAATTTTTCTGTAATCAAAAATTCATTAACTACTCTTACTATCAGACAAAGATCAACAATATTAGGTAACCTGATTGGTTTTCTTTAGAGTTAGAATGATCTACTTCAAGGTTATGACCTGATCTACAAACTATTCCAGTTTTTGCATATTTTAAAAAAACTGTAAAAGTGTCAGGCTTATCAAGCAAAAGACAATTTCTGCATGTACATAGTTGTTTTTTCAAAGGAATTGTTGTCTTTTTACCAATAAAAAAATCAAGCTTGTGGGAAAAATATCAAGAAAATGTTATAAACACTTATTAAAGTGATTACATTTTAACTTCTAAAATTACTTGTTTCAGTGATTTTAAAAAGTCTGTGTGAAAATTTTTAATATTTCACAGCCAAAATCACTCGAGGAAGTGATTCTGAAATCACTTGTTTAAGTAGTACCCCTGACTGGATACTGGTCTTACTGTTGTATAATATTAATAGATTAAAACAACTTAGAGTCCTTACATGTGAAAACTAAATAATGCTCAGTTTTCTGATAGAAATATTGTAACACCATGATTGTGATGTCCACATGGAAATTAATTAATTGAATATTTAATCCTACTTTTTAACTCATTTATTCAAATAAAAGTTTCATTTAAAAGCTGACCCCTGGGCCAATTGAAAAATATTCCTTTCTGGCTAACCAACCATTTGTGGTATTATGCCTTTACAGCAACAGAAATAACTCAACACTGACCAAAAATAAATTTATGTAGAATACTAAAAAGATGTCATCAAAATCTGCTCATAAAATTTATAAACTTGCTTATAAAAAAGGGTGAATCAGAGATTGACAAAGGGTATGGTCACTAGTCATTGAAGAACATATATTGACCTCCAGATGTCTCTTTTGGTTTGGTTTTGTTGCTAAGTGTTGTCATCGATGTAGCCCAATACCACCTCCTTTTATTCAAATAATACTTACCATTTTTTTTTTACATAACTTGCTATCAAAACAATCCTTTTCAATACATACCTTCTGACAGTACCAAAACCTTATTCTAAAAATTTAAAATGCCAGAAAAAAAGAGCCCAAATGTACTTTCATGTTAAAATTAAAACCACAAATTATTTAAGACTAAATACATTCTTTCTTTAACAAAACAGCTTCAATCCAATAACAAAAACAATCTTACTTCAGAGATGTTAGAGGAAATGCATTTTGACAATTCCATACCTTTTAATAAATTACAATGTTCAACAAAAAATGGTACTTAGTGAAATACAGCAATAAAAGAACAGTTCCTTGAACCATTCTTTTCTTCAGACTAAAAAATGCAAAATTATTCAAGTGAGCTATAGTTCTGTATCCCCTGAGCTAAGTTATTTGTCATGAACCATTTTCTAGGAATGGACACTTGGTGAACAGGCTGACCAAAACATCCACTTACTCTAATATCAAACTAGATCAGTTACTTAACATATATATGCTATATATCACTAATCTATAAATGTCTATATATTACTGGTAAAAATGTCACTCATTAAACAAATGCAACAAAAATATATATTAAAACAGTCATTAATTAGACTGACAATAATGTCATATAACAAAATTACTGAACAAATATACTCATATATTTATTTTGAAAATTTTATTATATTTCCAACTCATTCATTTGTCATTAGGACTGTAACAAATTTGAAAGTCAATGGGAGTGCCTGAGCACATTTTCCTTTCACTAAATCATGTATACTTAAAGTTTATCATGTCTTGTATTTTGAGAGGTACTTTTTGGTAACAACTTATTCCCTAAAATGATGGGCCTTTATAGCTTACTCTTTTATATATGTAATTGTTATTTTCATTTTCAGGGACAAAGATTATTAAAGTAAAAGTTAAATTAATTATTCAAAAAATTACAACCCTTTGACTTAAATTTAGGATAATGTCAGTTGCCTTCTGATGGTCCTGAAACATCTAGTTTGCTTCTATCTAGATTTAACAGTAAAAATACTCAGAATTTCTCATCTCACAAATAAAAACACTGATCATATTCAACATGATAAGTCCCTTGACTCCCCGAAGCAGGAAACTTACTTTTAATTATGTTTAAAAAAAGAAAAATTAAGAAAAAGGAAATCGCAAGGAGAAAAATCCACTAAGCTAACTTTACATAAACTGTTATCACAGAGATATGTCTCGCCTTTTTGTAATTTTGATAATGCAAATGTTGAAATTAAAATAGCAATACTTTAACATGTAAGTTATGCAAATATTCAAAGTCGATGAACCATGACTGAAGGTCCATGGCTAAACAATCTCCATGGAATGAGATGTGCCAATGCTAATACAACTGCATACCAAATACCATAAGTCGTTCCCTTTAAACAATCCTAAACACAAACATTAACTTGTAAACTATGTAAAAGTTTCAAAGTCAATGAACCATGATCAGGGGTGGGGCTATATAATCTCCATGGAAACGATACTTGCAAATGCCAATACATTTGCATACAAAATATCATTGACTTAACATTAGCAGTTCATCTTAAACTGATCTAATCACAAACTAATACATGTAAACTAAGCAAAATTTTCAAAGTATATAGACCATGACTTAGGGGGCGGAGCCAAATAATCTCCATGGAAATGAGATATGCCAATGCTTATACAACTGCATACCAAATATCATTGACCTACCACTAGTGGTTCCCCATAAATTGACCTAATCACAAACTAATACATGTAAACTATGAAAAGTTTCAAAGTCAATAGACCTTGACTGAGGGGGCGGGGCCAAATAATCTCCATGGTAATGAGATGTGCCAATGCTAATACAACTGCATACCAAATATCATTGACCTACCACTAGTGGTTCACCATGAACTAGACCTAATCTCAAACTAATACATTGTTGACGCTGACGCCGGAAATAGCATACTTATGTCTCGCTTTTTGACTCCGTCAAGGCGAGACAAAAAGCATCTTATTTTATTTTAAAACAATAAAAAAAAATCTTTTTTATTTTTAAATTTTCAAAATTAAGACATTCTTACACTGTTTCTTTCTGGATAGACGATCTTTTTTAAAATTCTGGTTAGGTTTTGATTTCATGAATTTCTGTATGAATTAATCTTATTACACATTATTCAAATAATAACTTAGCAATCTGAAGGTATGCTCAATACAATGATATATAATATACAATATAATGTAAAAAAAAAACTGCTTCACAAGAAAATCATATTATGACCAAAATTCTGATTTCATCAATACCATGTCAAAGTGTACATACCAATTCACTTAAAGCTGTTTTACTTGTTTTTTTCAATTTGATTTAATTTTTATCTCAAACGTAGTAAAAGTTTTAAAATAACCCATTGAAATTAATTGATTGAAGACCCTTCCCTTAAAGGAAAAATACATGCATACATTTTGTAAATACACATGTATCAAATCAAACCATGAACTGTAATCTTAACAATGAGATAAAGGATGCAAAGGTTTTTTCTGATAAGCATTTTTCATTCACAAGTTGTCAATGCTAGAATTATATTAGAATTAGCACAGACATTTGTTGAAAGTTTTCCAGCTACGCATAAAAATGAAAACATTCACTTTAATAAGTGATTATGAAATCATATGGTCAGCATATCTAGATATTTAACTGTTTTATCATTTTTCTTCATTTAGAAACTTTAGGCTGCATTTAAAAGACCTTAGATATAAGAACTTTTTAGTCATAAATAAAAGTTTACAAATTAGAAAGATATTTTCAAATCTGTGTCTAGGCAATATTGCTCCTACTAAACAAGATACTTAAAGCTGGTTATAAACACCATAAAAACTCACACAAGTAAAGCATACTGTTTTGTTTTAAGTAGTATGGAGGAAAATGATAACATTATTGCATATTAAAATGGCCAATGTCGTTTTAAACCTATTACTGGTCATTTCAACAATAAGACAACAAAGCTTTCTTTGATATTTTTCTCTACTAATGTCACTGGTTCTTTCAATTTTGAGCTGCTAACTTCCATACTATCTAAAAAAGAAAAAAAAAATTCCTTACAAACAAATATCAAATTTCCTAATCTTATGGAAAATAATCATTATAACGATTTTCTCTTGTCATCTATAAATGTACTTTAGTTGAAAATAGGCACTTCTTAGTAAAAGGTGGTGTGCTTAAAACTACTTCACATAATTATTTTAAAATTTAAACTTTCAAAGTGTAAACTGCTACAGTACTGACCTTGTACATTTTTGTACTTCTGAAACTCAAGTGTGTAGCATGAACATTTTTTACTTATAAAATCCATTTTCAGAACTTTTATGCCAGCTTACCAAGAAAACTGAATTGTAATATAAGTCAATCTCTTCTCTTTTTTGTGTCCATAATATATACAGGAACTATTTATCTACCATTTGTGTTCATCCTCTGGGTTTTTTAAGATTTATTTTGTCGATCTTTGGTCTTCTGTCATTATTTTGTTGATCAATAATTTTCATTTTGGTTTTGTTGTTATTTTTTGAAATGACATATTTTATCTAAAACTTCATATTTTCTCAAATGTATTTAAATCATTGCGATTAACTCAGAATTATTATAAAATAAACATATTTGTCTGAAGAAAATTAATTCAGCTGAACATGTGTCCTTTCAAAAGACACATTTTATCACCAAACCTCTACCGCCTTGATCCAGATTTTCTTTTCTCAGATGAAGATGATCTTGATCTTGACCGTTTTCGTGTTTTAGGACTGGGTGATCCTGACCTGAGGGAGAAAAAAATTTAAAACAATGAAATATTCAACTCATTTAAAAAAAATATCTAAACCTATTGTAACGGTATATGCACTATGTATAAATATACTGTAAACCAACTTATTTTCGCGGTTACTTTATTTCGCTTTAAGTGCCTTCCAGGCCATTTCGCAGTGATTTAATTTCATAACTTTCAAATTTACTTTATCTTGTTAAATAAGGAAAGATCCAAGTTTTACATGTTCGTGACGATTTATATTCACGTTATTTTTCTACTCGCGAAAGTTGCAAAAATAAATCGCTCACGAAAATTTGTTGGTTTACAGTATTACGAATGGACATAAAAGGAACAGGCTAGTAACATCTCTTAATATGTTAAATTTAAGTCTTAAATAGAATTATATTTAAATTTTATTTAATATTCTCCAAAGATACTATCTGCTTGAATAAGATTAAAGACAACTGGAGTTTTTACTTCAACTATAATCCTAAAAAGAGAACTTTTGGAACTTGTAATGGTGAGTTAACTGGTGTAAAGTGCTAATTGAAATGTCAGTCATACTAGTGAATTTGTCAATTAGACACAAGTACTGTATTTAGAATTTATTGCATGCATTTATTATTGTGATATTTTTTTGAAAAAAGGCAAAAATGCAAGATTAATTCTTATGATTTCAGGATGAGTCCTTATTATTGCGATAATCAAGCTGTTGCCTTACTCACATTAATAAAAACATCCCAATAATTTCTGAATTTACAGTTCCAGGGTACTTGTAAGTTAATACAGGATTTAAATATCTGAAATATTGTTTACACTAAGGTCTTGTGTATTTTTTTTACTTACCTGTGAATCATTTGATATACATATAGATCACATACATTAATATTACGTAAATTGATAATGACCTTTTAACCTTTACCAATGTAACCCTACTGTTACCTTGACCTGGACTTCCCACTTCTTTTTCTTTTTGACCAAGATGATGATCTTGATCTGGACCTTGACCTTGATGAAGAGGAAGACGATGAGCTTGATCTTGATGATGAGTGTGATTTAGATCTAGATGACCTTGATGATGATCTTGATGATGATTTACTTTTCTTGCCATCTTCATCAGAACTTCCTTGGAGGTCATATTTGCTTGCATCACCACCATCATCATCATCCTGCATTAATTAAAAAGGGGAAAATTCAGTTTTTACTATAAAATCTAATTGCATCATAAGAATGCACATGTTACTGTGCTAAGTATAACCTCACTCATAATTCAAATTATCAGAAAACAAGAAGTCTGACACTGCCAAGCTGTAGATTCTTATGTAATCATTCCGTTCGTTAGTTCTGTTTACTAGTACTGGAAATATGTGTAATGAAAAATTTTCTGTTCATTCAACATAATGGAAAATTCAATGTATCTGCAAACAGATAGTAGTCTGACGGATCTGAAAAATGATCATACATAACTCATCACTGTTAAGCTGATTAGCAAATATGAAGTGATTCTGATCAGTAGTACCTAAGAAAATGTGACAGAAATGTTTGTTGAAAGAACTGACAGAAAAAAGGATGGGCAAGGTGAATGCAAAAAGGTAGAAGGTATAATTGTATGATTTACAAATCAAAATTACATATTGGTACTTGAAGTGTATTTGCAGTTTTGTATACATTTGAACATTGTAAGAATAACTGATGCTCTGTGTTCTTACTAGTAAGGTTTTTCAGTTCTAAATGAAATTGGAATTGTTTTTGTAGTATTTTATCTCAGTTGCTTTTTTGGAGGGGGGGGGGGGGGGGGGGGGGGTGAGATCAGCACATGCATACATATTCAGACATACAACTCTAATAAACATGTGGGTATTCAATGAAAAAGATGCCTATAACTCTAGTAGGTTTTAACATGTGGAACTTCTGAAAGATAATATCTTTTAAAGTTATATTTTTATCCAAAATTCAAATCCAAAACACATTTTCAGAATAAAAGCCAGTCTGAGACACATTTCTTTGGGAGTTCCTGGGGTTGTGGGACCAGTAAATTATAAAATAAGCTGTCAGATGTAACTGCTGTAAGGGCCCTTTTTAGCCCTCAATATAAAGTCCTTTATTTTTAAGATGAATAGTATCAATTTGATGAATAAACATGTGAGAAAGTGAAATAGAACAATTAACACACAAAATATACCAAAAATTCGTAAGGGTTCCGCGGAACCCAGTGTCTCACCTACTTTTTCTGTTAATCGCAGGCTCAACAAAAATGAGGAAGTAAATCAATAAAGATATTCCTCTTGATACTATCTTTTGATTGTAAGAAGCTTCTGTCCAAGTTTGTTAAAAATCCAGGATAGTTTATGAATCTAATAAATGTTTAAAAACTTTAACTGCAGACTGAATGTAATGTTAACTGGAAGAAAACAAAAATTTCCTTCTAGATACTAGCATTTGATCATAAACAAGCTTCTGTCCAAGATTGGTACAAATCCAAAATAGTATAAGAAAGTTATTAAAATTTTAAAAACTTTAACCACAGAGTGAATGTGTTGTTTCCTGGCAGAAAATCTAAGTCCATTTAAAAGTAAAATAAGGAAAAAATAGATTTTTTTTTTTACAAAATTTACTTCTGGATACTATCTTATGATCATAAACAAGCTTCTGTCCAAGTTTGGTAGAAACCCAGGATAGTTTAAGAAAGTTATTAAAATTTTAAAAACTTTAACCACAGAGTGAATGTAATATTTCCCGGCAGAAAAACTAAGTCCATTTATAAGTAAAATACGGAAAAAATGGAATTTTATTTTTACAAAATTAACTTCTGGATACTATCTTATGATCATAAACAAGCTTCCGTCCAAGTTTGGTAGAAATCCAGGATAGTTTAAGAAAGTTATTAAAATTTCAAAAACTTTAACCACAGAGTGAATATTTGTGGACGCCGCCGACGACAACGACGACGACGCAGACGGAATGTAGGATCACTATGTCTCGCTTTTTCGACTAAAGTCAAAGGCTCGACAAAAATGGGATATCATAATGAAAATTGACAAAATCTTCTGGATTTCAAGCAAATCTAGGTATAGGCGTGCACAGTTCGACTCACTTCATATACAAGTAAGATAGGTTATTTGTTACAACAATAATAATATTAAAATATTTTTATCGCCCTGCCATAAAGTGGTCCGGGCCACATAGTTTTACCCTTATCCGTCATTCCAACATTCTGTCATTAATACGTCATTCCGTCATTCTGTCATTCCGCAACGAACTGTTATACAGACTTTTTTTCTAAATAAAATTGAGAATGGAAATGGTAAATGCCTTCACTTATTGAGCTGATTTTGAGTTTGTAAGTCAACTTTGACGAGTTACAGATCAAGTTTACGTTTGGTTCTGCTCTTCTGATTTTTTCCAAAATTATGGGCTTTGGACTTTAAAATTTCGTGAAAATAATAGTTATACGGACTTTCACTCTCAAATTTCCACTCCTAAAAATAACTTCAAGCTTTTTTTGCAAGTGGGGCCAATCGTTACGACACATCTAGTTTTTACATGTTTCCTTTTCCTTAAAATAAATTGAAATCTGCCTATTTTCGATGTTTCTGTTGAAAGTTTATACTCATCTACAACTAATTATGAAAACTAATATATAACCTTTGTCAAATAGATATAAACAATTATTTTTTATCAAGGATGTTTCCTCCTCTGTTTCAAAATAACAAGCTTTTGAAAAGACTGTTATAAATTGATAGTATATAAATAACAGAACTTAAAAAGCAGAAAAAATAAAAGGTCTTTGTCCTTTTGATTTTGAGATATATATATATAATTAATTGAAAATTTGGCAGGATAAAATTTTCTCTAGATTTTTGTTATACATTTAACATTGGCACATTTTCTCTTTCAAAAACTATGAAAAAATAACAAGGATTTTATAAGATTTTCGAAAAGTGGATTTTTAAACTATATGTAATAAAATTATGAAAAGAAAAGGGATTAGCGGGCAAAATTCTTATTGGCACTATATGGATAAAACTCAAGGATTCCAAATATCTGACAAAAAGTCAAAAACTAGAGTAGCAAACATCCTTAACACACTAGAAATCTAACCTCATCAGAATCTAGCTGGTATTTAGATACATCCTCATCATCGTCATCATCCTCTTCTTCCTCCTCCTCCTCTTGCTCCTCATTTTCTTCATGCTTTGGTTCTGGTTCAATTACCTTTGTTTCAGTAGAATTTCTAAATTTCTTTTTCTTTCTACCAAACTAGATAAAAAAAAATTCATTAAGTGAACCTTCACAATGTATTCAAATGGACTAAATGTGCAAATATGTATAGATATCTTAAAATAACTGATCAGATACTTTCTTGTCTTGCTGATCATTTTTGTCATTTTAAAGATTCTATCCATCTATTATAGTTTTCAAGATAAATGACAAAAACTGTATTTTACCCCTATGTTCTATTTTTAGCCATGATGACCATGTTTGGTGGAAGGCGGCTTCATCAAACACTTTTTTAAACTAGATACACTGTTGATGATTTTTTCAAAGTTTGGTTAAATTTGGCCCAGTAGTTTCAGAGGAGATGATCTATTCAAAAGTTAAAGGACTACAGACCTCAATGATGGCAAAAGCTCACACTTGCCCTTTAGGCCAGGGGAGCTAAAAAAGATAAAATCTATGTATTTATCATTGTTAACATAAAAATAAGAATTATTAAAAAAAAAAACACAAACTACAATCTCATAGATAAAACAAATACTGAATTGTGAAATAAAAACAGAAATAACCTCATCAACTAAAGCATCATCTTCTTCAACATCCCGGTGTACATATTCAACAACTTCGTCCCTTTCCATATAACCTCCTCCAAATCCTGCAAAACACAATCATTAAATTAACACATTGAATTGTCTTAAACCATCATTGCATATTTCAAAACTGTAATCCTCAGCTCCACATCTGAAAATCTAGTTACATATTTCAGAGTAATCACAGATACAAAATGCCTTCCACCAATTGTCTGTATTTGAAGATATGGTTAAGTCCATGTAATATATGTGCTATGGAGAACCCTAAAAATCAGATAAAAAATAAAGCAAGAGGTACCAAATGCAAACTACATAAGAAAGAAAACAAAACAAAAAAACAATGAACATCTTTTGCTGTAAAACACATGACGTGAACCAAATATTGTGAAATCATACATATTGTCAATGTAATTGATAAATCTAAGTGTGCATAGATAAATACTTATAAATGTTTTAGTAAAAAAATAAATAAAAGAAGGTTGCAAGACATTTTTATGGATGGACAATACACAAAACTGATGTTCAACCAACTTACGGTAAGACACACAGAACTGTGTCTTCATGTATAATATTTTCGTTTATAAATAAAGTTTTTCAAAATGTCTAACTTTTCTAAATAAAATTGGAAACCAAAACAAATTTGACATACCTGTTCTTTGCTCAGTTTTCCCATACTTAGGAGCATTACACAAATTACATGTCATTCTTCTGGCCCAGTTTACATTCCCACAACTACAAAATAGGGAATGATACATTTTGATCAGTTTGCATTGTTTTGCAAAAGTATATATTTGCTTAAGCATATTTAATATGAATATTTATGTTTGTGAAATGACTTCTCGGAGAATCAACAATTGCAACTTCACAGTAAATAAATGGGGAATGTGTCCAGATGATGCCCCCGCTTGCATATCATATAAAGTTATAAAGGGACATAACTGAAGAACGGTAAAGTGACAGTACCCAAATTTGTACTTGATCTGTGTTTTGTGGTAATAAGTATTGTGTATAAGTTTCATAACATTTGTTTGAGGCAAACTTAAGTTAGAGAACGGAAACGAAAAATTCAGCAATTTTTCCGTTTCTAAAGGGGCATAACTCTAGAACAGTAAAAGTGACACCACCAAAATTCAAACTTGATCTGTGTTTTGTGTTAATAAGCATTGTGTATAAGTTTCATAACATTTGGTTGAGGCAAACTATTGTTAGAGAACAGAAACGAAAAATTCAGCAATTTTTCAATTTGTAAATGGGCATATAATAACTCTAGAACGGTTAAAGTGACACCATCAAAATTCAAACTTGATCTGTATTTTGTGGTAATAAGCATTGTGTATAAGTTCCATAACATTTGGTTGAGGCAAACTTATGTTAGAGAACAGAAACGAAAAATTCAGCAATTTTTCCATTTGTAAATGGGCATATAATTACTCTAGAAAGTGACGCCACCAAAATTCAAACTTGATCTGTGTTTTGGGATAATAAGCATTGTGTATAAGTTTCATAACATTTGGTTGAGGCAAACTGAAGTTAGAGAAGGGAAACCAACTTTGGGACGTACGGACGGACAGACAAGGGTAAAACTTAATGCCCCCTCCGCTACGGCGGGGGCATAAAAATAAGCTTGACAATAATTTATCTTCATCCTTATAATATCTAGAATAAAATATATTCGTGATCTTTTTGGCCCATACTTTTCATTGTAAATGATATTTGCTGAAAGTCACAAACACAACTCTTTTCATAAATGATAACTTTTTCATTGAATAACATATAAAATACACAAAATTAATATGAGTTACGAGTACTGCTAGCTATGTTCACAAAATGTTACACTGAGCCTCTGGTAAAATGGAAGATTTGCGATGGAAAATCCCATAAAAACATAATGTAATTCCAATAAAAAACAAAATACTGTATAGCGGGTTATTTTTGCTGGGTGTTAATTTTCGCTTATTTTGGCGGTTAAATGAAAATCGTGAAAATAAATTCTGTTCTGTACTTCCGAATAGGTAAAGCATTCTGTCAAAGATCTCTATTTTTCCTGTAGGCAGGTCGATAACGGTAAATGTTAGTTTTAACAACATAAATGTCAAAAGGCATTGTACATACATGTACTTTATAAAATGAGTCTTGAGTTCTATCTAAACTATATACACTTATTAATTAGTGTCAAATAAGGTACTCTGTCAGGTATTTTACCATTATCAATTAGTGTCAAATTATATGAGAGTTGAAAGTTCACTCTTGATACTTTTATAACTCAATAAGTACATCAAAGGTCAGGTCAATTTCGTAACTAATCAACTGCAACATTTACAAGTAGCTTATACATCTGTGACAAATATATAAGTTACCACATTCTATTGATTAACTGTATCAGAATATAATCAATAAATAACACGTCAATCAGGCAGAAAAATTATTTAATCATTACAATAGACACTTGTTTGATTTATTTTTTTTACTGCAACCATTTCAGTATCCACCAAAATATTAGTTGGCAATTGAGAATCCGCCAAAATATAAACTGCCAAAATTTTTGGTATACTTTGTTGCCCCTAAATCGTAAAATTTTACACCCACGAAAAAAACCTGTTATACAGTAGGTGCACAATGTCTGGATTTTTCATATCAAATGTAAGGATATATGTTAAAGCCACTTGAAACACTCATAACAATCAAAATACAATTGACATTTCAAATCCCAAGGCAAAATAGCCATTTACTGGGCTATTGAACCCACCAAGAAGGCAACATAGAATTTTAATTTAAGTGGTTTCAAAATTTGTGAAGTCAACATTAAATGTATGAAAAATATATGAGAAACAACAAGCATTCTGAGAGTATTGCACGGCAATACATAGTCCCCTACCGGGTAAAAATTCATTATACTGGAAAAAAATGCTAACTTGTCATGGTGTGAACAAAAAGAAAATATCAAGTCAATATCTTCAAGCATGACTAAAAACTGTGTGGAAAACTGATTATATGAGTGAATTTTTCAAGTCCAAGGACCATACATATGTAACTCTGCACAAAATTATCAGACAGAAACAAAAATTTGAACTTGATCTGTAACTTGTCATGATAAAACTATATACCAATTATCAATCAATATCTTCAAACATGATGAAAAAAAGTGTGGAAAACACTCTAGCATTAGATGTGATTAATAGTTCTCTAAAATTAGATATGATGTAATACAATGTATATTTATTTTCAAGTTATAATCAAATATAATTAATAGTTCCAAATATTTTTTCTTTCATTTGTCACAAACTAATATAGATTTGTAACTTATCTATAAAATGTCAACAACTTTTATCTATACACAATGTAATGTAATGAAAAATATACCTTAATAAAAATTTATTATTATCTAATTAAAAGATTTCACAATTTTTTTTTTTATGTATATAGCATTCAGAAAATTAGTTTATACAAAATAAAAACACTTCAAACAATTAACCAAAGAATGTCTTTAAAAAAATGAGTTATCTCTCTTTGTACAGAAATATGGTTTAACATACAAAATGTAGTACTCTAACATTAGATATGGACCATGATAACTCTGGACTAAATCATCAGACCGGAACAAAATTCGAACTTGATCTATAACTTGTCATGATAAAACTATATGCCAAATATCAAATCAATATCTTCAAGAACGAAGAAAAAAAGTGTGGAAAGCTGATTTGCCGGACTGACAGATGGACAGACGGACGGACAGACAGACAGACAGATGGAGTGCAAACCTAAAGTCCCCTTCGACTTCGTCGATAGGGGACTAATAAAAATTTCAAAATATGTGTACTAAAAGCAATCTTAAAATGTAAACTTTACAAAAATGTCGAGAAAGAAAGGGGTTGCTGAACAAAAATTTTAGTTAACAACCAAGGGAGTCAGAGTGCTTACATTGTACATGATAATATATTAAGAAAAAAATTAAAACAGTGTGATTAGTAATGGTATTACACAATTCTTTATTTTATGGTGAATTTGCTGAACCAAATAAGTCCCAAATACACTTTCTCCTTTATAGCATATACACAATCAACACTGATAAATCACTTGTATATGAGCACTATTCTTTTTACCTTTTACACTGCCAGTCATCAGCACTAAATAAACCTTTACTTTTTTCTGCCAATCCTTTTCCTATTTCTGTTCCTCCTTTCTTAAAAATCAATCCATCTTTCTTTTCTGTAATAAGAAAAGAAAGAATTAACAAGCATTCTGAGAGTATTGCATGGCAATACATAGTCCCCTACCGGTTAAGAATTCATTGTACTGGAACAAAATGCTAACTTGATCTAAAACTTTGCATGGTGTAAACTATATAACAAATATCAAGTCAATATCTTCAAGCATGACGAAAAAAAGTGTGAAAAACTGATTATTTGAGTGAATTTTCTAAGTCCAAGGACCATAACTCTGCACAAAATCATCAGACCAGAACATAATTCGTTCTTGATCTGTAACTTGTCATGATAAAACTATATACCAATTTTCAAATCAACATCTTCAAGAATGACGAAAAAAAGTGTGGAAAACTGATTATTTGAGTGAGTTTTTTAAGTCCAAGGACCATAACTCTGTACAAAATCATCAGACCAGAACATAATTCGTTCTTGATCTGTAACTTGTCATGATAAAACTATATACCAATTTTCAAATCAATATCTTCAAGAGTGACGAAAAAAAGTGTGGAAAACTGATTATTTGAGTGAATTTTCCAAGTCCAAGGAACATAACTCTGCACAAAATTATCAGACTGGAACAAAATTCGAACTTGATCTGTAACTTGTCATGATAAAACAATACACCAAATATCAAATCAATATCTTCAAGCATGAACAAATGAAATGCTCCGCTGGGCGCAGCTTGATACGACCACAGCGGTCGAACCCTGAACAGTTGGGGCAAGTATGGACACAACATTTAAGCTTGATACAGCTCTGAATTTGGATTGTGATTAAATATTTGACACAGCACAGGTTTCTGACACAGAATGAATGTGGTCTAAGAACTTAAAAATTTTTAATTTACCTATTCAAACCAAATCATTATTATTTGCTTTATATATAAATCAGAAATAACCAATTTAAAATGGAAAATTTTAAAGAAAAAATTTTTTGAAGCAATTACCCCCAAAATCAATCCCAGCCTTCCCTTTAACTTTGTGGTATGGTACCTTGCAGTACAATTTCAGAGAGATCCATACACTTGAACACAAGTTATTGTCTGGAAACTAGAAAAATGCTTATTTTTGGCCGCTTTTTGGCCCCTTATTCCTAAACGTTTTGGGCAATTACCCCCAAACTCAATTCCAGCTTTCCCTTTGTGAAATGGAACCTTGTAGTACAATTTCAGAAAGATCCATACACTTACACACAAGTTATTGTCATGAAACTAGAAAATGCTTGTTTTTTGCCCCTTTTTTGGTCCCTAATTCCTAATTTTTTTAAGGCTATTACCCCCAAAATCAATGCTTATTTTTGGCCCCTAATTCCTTAACTGATGGTACCATAACCCCCAAAATCAATCCCAACTTTCCTTTTGTGGTATTGAACCTTATGGTAAAATTTCATATAGATCCACTTACTTAAACTAAAGTAAGAGTGCGAAAACCAATGTGTCTTCGGACGACGACGCCAACGTCATACCAATATACGACCGCAAAGTTTAAAAAAGTGTGGAAAACGGATTTGCCGGACTGACGGATGGACAGACAGACAAACAGACAGAGTGCAAACCTAAAGTCCCCTTCCACTTTGTCGGTAGGGGACTAAAAATCAAAAAAAGTTGGTAAATAAAAGAAGAATGTGTCACTTGTAAATATATGGCAAATTCAGCAATTTTTCAATTTATAAAATTCGTAAGGGTTCCGCGGAACCCAGTGTCTCGCCTACTTTTGCTGTTAATCGCAGGCTCAACAAAAATGAGGAAAAAAATTAATCAAAATATTCCTCTCTATACTATCATTTAATTGTAAGTAGCTTCTGTCCAATTTTGGTAAAAATCCAGGATAGTTTATGAATCTAATAAATGTTTTAAAAACTTAAACTGCAGACTGTATGTAATGTTAACTGGAAGAAAAACTAAGTCCATTTATAAGTAAAATACAGAAAAAATGGAACAATATTTTAACAAAATTTCCTTCTAGATACTAGCTTTTAATCATAAACAAGCTTCTGTCCAAGTTTGGTAGAAATCCAGGATAGTTTAAGAAAGTTATTAAAATTTCAAAAACTTTAACCACAGAGTGAATGTAATGTTAACTGGCAGAAAAACTAAGTCCATTTATAAGTAAAATACGGAAAAAATGGATTTTTTTTTTTTACAAAATTTACTTTTGGATATTATCTTATGATCATAAACAAGCTTCTGTCCAAGTTTGGTAGAAATCCAGGATAGTTTAAGAAAGTTATTAAAATTTCAAAAACTTTAACCACAGAGTGAATATTTGTGGACGCGGCCGAAAAGTCGAAGGCTTGACAAAAAGGACATAACTCGAGGACAGCTAAAGTGACGCCACCAAAATTCAAATTTGATCTGTGTTTGGTGGTAACAAGCATTCATAATTTCATAACATTTGGTTGAGGCAAACTAAAGTTAAGGTGCGGAAACGGCAAGTTTAGCAATTTTTCCATTTATAAAGGGACATAACTTGAGAACAGCGATAGTGACACCACTCAAAATCGATCTTGATCTAATTTTGGTGGTAACAAGCATTGTGTACAAGTTTTATTACATTTGATTGAGGCAAACTAAAGTTAAAAGACGGAAACTTATTTTGAGAAGTACAGACGAAGTGTAAAACTTGATACACCCTCCGCCGTGGCAGGGCCATAAAAATGTCATTAAAGGCCAATAACTCCTATAATGAGTCGTTGTAAGATTTCAGTCATACTAACAATTTTGTAGATCGTGCCTTGCTGATCATTTTTGCTCATTTAAGTTTTCATCTATTTTTAAGATATAAGTCAAAAACACAAAACATTGGTAAAATTTGTCATTTAAGGGCAATAATTCCTATAGGAAGTTGTCTGAAAGTTTTGATTTGAAAAAACAAAACGTAGATCTGAGCATTTTGTATCAGATTTTATCCGTTCATAGTGGTTTTCAAGATAACAGATGAAACTTGCATTTTACCCCATATTCTATTTTTAGCCATGTCAGCCATGTTGGTTGACAGGTGGGGTCATAGGTCAACTAAATATCCAAATGATGCTTGTGTCTTATATTAGTTTGGTTAGATTTGGTCCCGTAGTTTCAGAGGTGAAGATTTTTGTAAAAGTTAACAGACGACGACATACAATGCCATGCAACTGATGAGAAAAGCTAAAAATGCAGATGGATGGACAACTGTATACCAAACTATATCAGTCAATGAAAAGTTAGTAAAAATTATAAATTACCTTTACCACATTTGTTACACTGAGTTCTTCTAGAAAAGTTGACATTGCCACACCTGTAAGATAGATATTGCAGTTACATATACTGGTATACATTATATATAACTTTAAGTTTCATTAACAAGTAGTTAAGAAAACCTTTTTTTCAGCAAAAGAAAACCATATATATGTCAGCGCTATTAGGAATATTGACAAAATAATTGACAAACAAACAATTAAATACCACAGCAAGGTATACATTTGTACCTTTATATAGGTCAACATATGAAATATTGACCCTTAACAACAAAAGATAAGATTCTACAATAACTTTTTAAACCTGTTCCATCACCATACATCAGACAAGGACTTTCAAATTTGTTTCTGGTCTAAAGTATTTTTTTTTTTAATTTGACCAAAGCATTAAACAAAGAAAAAATATTTCAAATGATAACATGTATATTTTTTCTATCATGTTACAAAAATGTAGGTAATTCTATCAAGCATTATTACTCAAATTCTTATATTTTTTGTAGGGATGTCAACTCGGTGAACATTTACTAATCAAGTACTAGTTGGTTTTATTGAGCAATACTCGAGGACTCGCTTGGGAATATTTCTACAACATGGAAACACAAAAATATGTATTTTACATTCTGTGGTTTGTAACAGTTGTTCAATGGACGAAAAACCATCTACATAAGTATCTGGGACAAGGAATTACACACCATAATTAATAGCTCATTACCTACAAGTACTACTTAATTTAAAAACAATAATCTAATAAATATAATTTAATGGACACCTATTCAAAAATAATAATAAGGAAAAACCATATCAAACAATAGTATTTGGTAATCGTTAAGAAAACACATCTAATATTTACAAAGGCGTAAGGATTAGAAGTTTATCTATTAACTGAGGGTCACCAGAGGATGCAATGAATTTGTTTTATTTGGAATAATTATTTTGTCAACTATTATTGGGGTCAGTCGGTTTTGCAACTTTGTAAAAACAGTCTTGCAGAAGAAAATATTTGCTCTGATGGTACCTATGTGACGGAATGTCTAAGACATGTTTAGTTTAAAGTGTTGGCCTTGGTATAGCCCATGTATTTTCGGAGGCATTTTAAATGGAAATTTAGCACAAGCATTCGAAACAAAATGTATTTTATTTACTAGTATGATTAATCAGTGATGCCTATTTAATTTTTCGAAAGAGGTTCTCGAGAAGATCAATTTTATATATAAAAGACAGCAATATTCTAACAGGAAACTGATTAGTCAAGAATTGTTTTGGTATTCGATACTCGGTACTACCGAGCGATACCCGAATACTCAAGTACTCATTGACATCCCTAATTTTTTATAAGTCCATCACTTTGTGGTCCAAAAAGGCCCTTAATGCACAAACTCAATCACTTGTGACACAGTATAAACATAATCATTACCTGATCTGTACATAAATCAGGCTTTTAGTTTCTTAATGTGAATTGTTTTACACTTGTCGTTTTAAGGGCTTTTATAGCTTGCTATGCGGTATGGGTTTTGCTCATTGTTGAAGGCCATACGGTGACCTATAGTTGCTAACCTTTAGTGATCGGGAAGGTCTAGCGCAATTTGCGCATTTTGACCAAAAATGGTGCTAAGAGTGACAAATGTCAGCCCCAATGTGGCGCACATTATTTTCGCTTGTATCAACATTTAGATATCATAAAAAGTATTTCCGTGTCGCCATTTTTGTGTACAAAACAAGGTTGTGCTTTGCTCCAATGACAGGAGCACCACCTACATTTTTGGGCCGTCGAAGGTGTTTTGCTTCATGTTAACAGTTAACAATAGCAACTTGCGGCATATCTGAACCCCAAACCATGATCAAATTTTCAAAGTAAACAACGTTTATTCTGTGAAAGTTGGCTAGTACAGATGAGAAATTTTCTCAAATTATAATCTTTAAAGTAAACTTGCTATAATTTTGATCGAAAAACCCAAGGGCCTTTTTTAAAATATCGTACTTGTCTCCATAAAAGGCGCTTCATTGTTCTTGTCAATTTTTTGGTCTTTGGTTCGTTTATAAATTTTGTAAACATGCCTCCAAAGAAGCAATGAATTGTTGTTTTGCATGGCCATTGATTGCGATAAAAATAATAATAAAAAAAAAATGCTGAGGAAATGCCTGAAACGTCCTCAAATACAGAACTTCGGACAAAGTATGTCAGTTGACGAAGACCCAAATTTAATGTCAAAGGAACTTGAAAAATAAACAAGGAGACTGTACTGGTGAAGGTACTAGTATTAAAACAGTAAATAAAGATTCTCATAAATATCACCCTGTTTGGGAGAAGTTATGGCCCTGATTATTGTATGATGGCAGCAAAATGTACAGCAAATCTTGCCAAAAAGCTGGAAAGAAAAATACCATGGCATTAGGCTGCACAACATTTAAAACCAGTACAATCTTGATTTCAGCATTTCCTTAATCTTGATTCATGTTCATTGAAGTGGTGTTGGTCTTGGTCATATGTTGTTCAGTTCTATAGTTTTTATTATAAGTCATAAAGTGTCAATTTCTGAGTGAGGTTAAGTATCATGAACACATATATATATGATGTCAGTCTTAGCTGGGACTATTATACTAGTCCCAGGTCTTAGTCACATAAATCACCATGAACTAAATATAAATTAACATTTGTTCACTCAAAACTACAAAAGCACAGGAACAATATCAATTAGAATCATACAGGTTAGTACCTCTTCATGCTCTTTGCTGAGACATACACTTTTGATATTTTTTTGTTGCCCATTCATTTGACAAATTGCCCATTAACTCTAAAAATGGCCCATTGAATTTTTTTTTTTTTGGGGGTATGGTACCTTGCAGTACAATTTCAGAGAGATCCATACACTTGAACACAAGTTATTGTCTGGAAACTAGAAAAATGCTTATTTTTAACCCCTTATTCCTAAATGTTTTGGGCAATTACCCCAAACTCAACTCCAGCTTTCCCTTTGTGATATGGAACCTTGTAGTACAATTTCATACACTTACACACAAGTTATTGTCATGAAACTAGAAAAATGCTTGTTTTTTGCCCCTTTTTTGGCCCCTAATTCCTAAAATTTTGAGGCAATTACCGCCAAAATCAATCCCAGCATTCCCTTTGTGATATGGAACCTTGTGGTACAATGTCAGAGAGATCCATACACTAACACACAAGTTATTGTCTGGAAGTTACAAAAATGCTTATTTTTGGCCCCTTATTCCTTAACTGTTGGTACCATAACCAAAAATGTTTTGCAGTCGTATAAAAGGTACTGTGGTCGTTGGTTTAATCCTTAGTGTGGTCAGGCTAAAGACTTTAAAATCTATATTAAATTTGCTGCTTCTCTTCTAAGCATGCAACATTTAGTAGTAAGAGCAAAGACTTGTTGGCTGTTAGTCTGAATAGTGTGTCCGGTTAGTGTAACAAGTCTATCTGCGGGCGTGAACTGGCACAGATTGTCAGTTTAGTACAAATCAGGGTTCATATTTATATCACATTAACAAGTTCTTGTCCTGATTAATGCATTTAATCTAGCCAGCCATTCATCATCATCATTCTTGAAAACATATTATTTGGTTCAGCCTAAGAGTAATTATATGCATGTACATTGGACCGTATAGAAAATATTTTGTTTGGATGGTCTTCTTCAGAATTTATGAATATCAGGCTAGTTGAAAAGCTATTATACCTTTGGGCTTACATGTATATTAAGTCTTATTGGCAGAAAGCCCATAGAAAAGGTCTATACATTATCTGTTATGTTCACAGATTCGTTTTTTGGTACTGATTTTGAATTACCGGTATATAGTCATTTAAGAAAGCCAAGTATTTGGTGTCAATTTGAAGTAAAAATGTATGGCTGCCAATTATTTATATGAATTCTAATATTCTAATGATCTCTTAGTCCATGCAGTCTCTGGTCAATGTTAACAAGATGATTCATCAGACTGTTTGCAATCCACATTCGTTATGGGTGATGGTATTTATTAAATGGCAAATTAATAATGAAAGAAACATTTTTTTTTAATCATCTTTTGTCATGTTATTTTCTGTCAGACAATTTTTCTTTTTTTGTTTAGTTGCAAGATTTATTTTATTTTGGTCTGCAAAATTTTTTTCATAGAGATAAGTGTTTTTACGATATATATAAGCCCCCCTTTCCCATTTAATAAAACCTCGTTTTTTATACGATCCTAATTAAAAAAGTTAGTGTTTTTTTTTATTTCCCATTGAAAAATATTAATTGTTTTCAAAGATTCTGGCCTCCTGGGTGTAGTAAGTAACCATTCAACTTCCTGCTTACAAGGTGTCAATTTAAACTCAGTCATTAGAACATGTTGTGATTTACCTGGTTAACAAATAATTCACACCTAATACATGTCACATTGCGAAATTACGTCTCTGACACGTTTATATTCAAATTAGAAATTTATTGCCATTTAGAATTAAATATTTATCTGAAATACACATTTAGAACGTGTAGAATCCATAAATTTGCGAACAATAACAGAAAAACTCAATGCAAGCCCGTTATGAAACTATCAAACTAAAACACTAAGAAACCATAATTTTACCTACAATCATAAAAACAACTCAATTAAAGCCATATGAAAGTATCAAATAATTATAAACACATTCTCAATTTTACAATATAATTAATCAAGAATCATATATTATTATTTAATATCAAGAATACAAAGCCGACCATGATTAAAGATTAATAAACACATAAATTAAAATAATAGCAAGTTTATACTGGGACATAATATATTAGTATAATAGTCTCAGTTTGATACAAACCCAGGTTATATAATTTGATTATGTTATTTATTACACTGAAAGCCGAGTCGGTTTCATAACAGAGGTTGTTAGAACATTCATCATTACTTTGAGAACTTTTAATTACCAAAGTAGATTGCGCGAGGATTTATTAGTGGCCACGAAAATATACGTTAGTTCGCCGAGTTGCGAATCTCTTGTACTATATGTCTCTGGTTATACTACACATAACAATTAGTTTAACTGACTTTAAATTCAACAATTTAAAGCTAGGAAACTGCCAGATCACTTCAATTCTACATCTTGGCAAATTCCAAAGCATCAGTGCTTGCCAACATTTCTTTCACGACTTTGGCGAGCAGAGGTCTCACTAATTAGCGACAAGAAGCGACAAGAAGCGTCAAGAAGCAACAAGAAGACAAATTTAGCGACAAAAAAGTTTAAATACTATTAAAACTAGAGGCTCTCAAGAGCCTGTGTCGCTCACCTGACTCTACTTTGGTTTTAGAAATCATGTAAAGATAGATAAAAATCATAACAGATACCCAAATAATGATTGAGGCCAAATTTTGATTAATATTGGTCCCGTTATTTAATAAAATATCCTGGTGGCCATCTTGAACAGTAAATCGACAACAAAGTAGCAACACTTGGTCAGCACTTCATAAGGAACATTCATGCCATGTTTGGTTTCATTCCATTCAGTGGTACTCTAAAAGAAGACATTTGTATGTATTTCCCATAGGGTCCTATGTTAAACTAAGCCCCCCCCCCCCTAGCGGCCATCTTGGATGATGGATCGACTGCAAAGTAACAACACTTGGTCAGCAACCCATAAGGAACATTCATGCCATGTTTGGTTTCATTCCATTCAGTGGTTCGCTAAAAGAAGACATTTGTATGTATTTCCCTTAGGTCCTTTGTTAAACTAAGTCCCCTGCTGTCGGCCATCTTTGATGATGGACCGACTGCAAAGTAACAACACTTGGTCAGCACCTCATAAGGAACATTCATGCCATGTTTGGTTTCTTTCCATTCAGTGGTTCTCTAAAAGAAAACATTTGTATGTATTTCCCATAGGATCCTATGTTAAACTAAGTCCCCCGCTGGCGGCCATCTTGGATGATGGATCGGCTACAAAGTAACAACACTTGGTCAGCACCTCATAAGGGACATTCATGCCATGTTTGGTTTCATTCCATTCAGTGGTTCTCTAAAAGAAGACATTTGTATGTATTTCCCATAGGGTCCTATGTTAAACTGAGTCCCCTGCTGGCGGCCATCTTGGATGATGGACCGACTGCAAAGTAACAACACTTGGTCAGCATCTCATAAGGAACATTCATGCCATGTTTGGTTCCATTCCATTCAGTGGTTCTCTAAAAGAAGACATTTTTATGTATTTCCCATAGGGTCCTATGTTAAACTAAGTCCCCCGCTGGCGGCCATCTTGGATGATGGATTGGCTACAAAGTAACAACACTTGGTCAGCACCTCATAAGGAACATTCATGCCATGTTTGGTTTCATTCCATTCAGTGGTTCTCTAAAAGAAGACATTTGTATATATTTCCCATAGGGTCCTATGTTAAACTAAGTTCCCCGATGGCGGCCATCTTGGATGATGGATCGGCTACAAAGTAACAACACATGGTCAGCACCTCATAAGGAACATTCATGCCATGTTTGGTTTTATTCCATTCAGTGGTTCTCTAAAAGAAGTCATTTGTATGCATTTCCCATAGGGTCCTATGTTAAACTAAGTCCCCCGCTGGCGGCCATCTTGGATGATGGATCGGCTACAAAGTAACAACACTTGGTGAGCACCTCATAAGGAACATTCATGCCATGTTTGGTTTCATTCCATTCAGTGGTTCTCTAAAAGAAGTCATTTGTATGCATTTCCCATAGGGTCCTATGTTAAACTAAGTCCCCCACTGGCGGCCATCTTGGATGATGGATCGGCTACAAAGTAACAACACTTGGTCAGCACCTCATAAGGAACATTCATGTCATGTTTGGTTTCATTCCATTCAGTGGTTCTCTAGAAGAAGTTCAAAATGTAAAAAGTTAACGCCGACGACGGACGACAAGTGATGAGAAAAGCTCACTTGGCCCTTCGGGCCAGGTGAGCTAAAAAAATAGGAATATTTCAATTAATTGCAGTTGATTATTTGCTGTTTTATAAAGTTTCAATCATGTTTGTTAGATTTAGTACCACTACGTTCAATATAGTATTTTAATGAATTTTTAGAAAAAATATTTTATTACATTATATTAATGTATGTATCAATCTGAACATTTGTAACAATCCCATGTCCCATCCTATATATATATTATATATATGGACCTTTTTAGTGAAATAAATAAAGATTAGATTATCTGATAATTTGGTTTGAACCTTTGATATATCAACCATGCCGACTCTACGTATTATCGATTTATTCATTTATACAGTAAACTGTAAATATATCTATTTAAACATATTATCCTTGAAAAACTCTTTCTAGAACATTATTTTCTTCGCTCAGTATCATTAGAGACATATATGTCTCTGGTATCATGAAATAATGAAAATTCTCGTATATTTAAAATAAAACCACACACATTTTAATGCATGTTTCTATATCTATTTGTTTCAAATAATCATTATTTAGATATCTTAACGCTAAATTTATTTTCTTGTCGCTAAATAAGCTTTCTTGTCGCTTCTTGTCGCTAATTAGTGAGACCCGTCTCACACTTTACCTAGGGCTGAGGTAACAATCATTAATTATGTTTGACACCCATGCTGCCAAGGAAAGCCATCTATGTCCAAATTAATTTTGGCTTAACTTTAAATTTGTTGATAAACCAGAAACAAATGTACATTGGCAATATTAAATCGTCAATTTTGCTGTTGTTAATCGTATGAAATGGTCTTTGTTGATGGTAGGAAATGGCAATGGTATAAAATGGTATAAAATGGCTCGCTTCTACTTCTTACACAAGCTGTATCATCTACTAATTATTACTTAATTTTCTGGTTAAATTAAAAGAAAAAATTATGTTGACCAGGAGTAAGTCCAAATTAGTATTACTATTAAACTACAAAATAATTTATCAAAATATTACGGTATGACTGTGCTTAGACACTACAGACTACAGTATAGGATGCTATATATGTTTTGCAGCATCATTAAAATCACCATACATATGCATGAAATTATATACTTGGTATCATTGCAGATCCAGTCGCCCTCATTAGGTTTGAATCTCGACGACATATTTATCGGGAAAAATGGCTTTTCCTTGCAAAACGCCTTGCTAAATGCCGCTTGTAACCTTGAGAAATAAAATTTATGGCTTTTGATTCCGATCAATATTTTTCATTTCTTAAAAAAACAAATAATATCAACACCTCAAACGTTTAATGATAAATATAAAATATTTGAAAATTTAATACACGTTAATAATTAAAATATATGTATATAAGCAATAAATATGTACCGATACAGTGTGTTAAATGTCCTCCTTTACGCCATAACCCATGGTAGTGCTCCTACTAAAGGAGGAAGATACAGAACATTCATACATACTGGCTCTCCCCAATCATGTATTAAACTAACTAACTAACTAACTATCTAATTTTATTCAGTATAAAATCCAGTACAAAAGGATCATCGGTAAAATACATGAAAACATTGAAAAAATAAAACAAAAAAGGGACAGCAATTTTGTGACGTATAACAAACAATAGTCAAAACACCCACATCAATATTATGCAATTATTCCCACTGATGAATTTCTGATCATGATACATTTGTCTATATATATAAAAGAAATCTGTTGAGAACGTCAGTCTCCGAACAGTTCATTTAATATCTAAATTTATCAAAATTATCTAAATTACAAAAACATGGTACAATATTAACAATGTATACGTCATCATAAAACTTTTCCTATCGTCTTGATAGAGTTGGGTTGCCGCGTGATTCACATATGAAATGAAACTCATCTTCAATTTTGTTATCAATACAATGTTTACATATTCTTTGAACCAAAGGCGTATTATTATATCTGCCTTTTTCGATGTGTATATTGTGGTTAGAAATTCTTAATTTACAGAACTGTCTGACTAATATATTGTTTCGAGATATTCAACTTTGTATAAGTCTCAGTTTTATATTCCCTTTTTAGCTTGTAATATGTACGTAATTTGTTTTGGTCTTCACCTGATAAACACGAGAAAAAATATTTTTCATATCTTTCTTGTAATCTTTTTTTCATTGCAGATATGAGTTTTCCTTCTGACTGTCTTCCTTTATTATTCCAGACATGGTCAAAACCAATGAATATTAGAAACTGAAAAATGTGTTTGTTAAAGGTACATGGAAAGGTACAATCAACATCTTCGATTGACTTATATGCTAATTTTGAAAAATTCAAAAGAGGGTCTTTATGCCCGTACGAAATTATAAGGCGTATTACGACTGGGAATCTGGCGTAAACCAGGCGTAAGTGGTAGTTACGTGTCCAGATCCAGGCGTAAGTGGTCGTTACGTGTCCAGATCCAGGCGTAAGGGAACAGGAAACGTAAATTTGTAGTCCTATACGGGCGTAGAAAATATGGTAAACCTGGCGTAAATTGAAATAAGCAAGGCGTAAATTTTCCTACGGGCGTAAAACTGTTGGTTTGGCGTAAATCATAATGCTTTGTTGATAAAGGATCATGGGATTTTTTTTCAAAATTTGGCTCTTTCGTTGGTATTATTTTGCAAGAGTTCGACTTATGGCAGCTTTATATATTCAGGGATAATTAAGATTGTTTTGTGCTTTTTGGAAGAATTTGAAATTGGAATTAAGGAATTATGCAATCAAATTGATTAATGAAAATTGTGAAATAAAAGGAAAGTAATATACATGATAAAAGATAATTATGTGAGTAACTAAGTTTTTTTTTAACAGTAATTTTGAATTCTGAAAACTTGCCTTCATCCTTGGATGATAACATTAAAATCTTTCACATTAAGTTAAATTGCAGTATAATCATAGATATTTTGGTTCAAATGACATTAATTTTCAAAAAAACTTAGTTAAAATGCTGGTTTTATTTCAGGAAGAATTAATGGTCATAATTCTAATTTAAACTTAAACATATTTGAGCCAGTGTCTGTCTAATATGTATTTATTTATATAGCTTCTTCAATTAATGGTTAATACTTCAAGTGTCATGTCAAACAATGAGAAATTTAAGCAATAGTACAGAAGTTTGTATCAAATACACAAAAGTACACAGCTAGGGCAATACACTGATTTAAAATAAGTGTAGTATTATGTGAGGATATTACGCCTGGTTTTTTTATTGACCAGGCGTACTCATTTGCATATAACGCCTGGTTTTCTGTGGACCAGGCGTACTCATTTAAATATTACGCATAATTTTACGCCTGGTTTCCGCCTCAGTTACGCTTGGTTTCCGCCTGGTTGACGCATGGACATGCATTCCGTAAACACTACAATGACGCCCTGATAGAGTATGATTTCTACGCCTGGTTTCCGTGTCATTTTCGGGCGTCCCATTTCGTACAGGTACAAATATAGCCAGTATTTAAGAGACTGCAAAATAACAAATATAGAAATTAATTTTGGGTAACGACCAAATTCTGCCATACTGGCAATATTAGAAGCATATTTAGTGGCACCAAGTACAAATTTACAATATCGAATGTGAAAAATTTTAAAAAGTCTTTTCTAAATCGTCATTTAAACCTGGTGTTAATCTTTTGTCCAGGTTAAGAATCATGGTACGGACCCCACAATTCACTTCCATATAGAAGTACAGGTTTAACACAGGAGTCAAAAAGTTTTAAGAGCAAAGGTGTATTATTATGTGAACAATGAAATTTACGTTTAATCATGAAAATTACTTTAAGAGCTTTCCTACTAAGATCTTCGACTGCAGTACTGAAAGAACCTGATGCTCTCATTACAATACCTATGTATTTATACTCTTGAACACTTTTGATGAGATTTTGACCAAAATAAAAAATTACAGTCTTTCAATAATTTACCTGATTTATTAAACACTATTATTTGAGTTTTTTCTATATTCAGTGATAATTGCCATTTTTTACAAATCAAATCAAATCAAATCAAATATTTTATTGTCTTATAAACTTTACAGTTTGTGACCAACATGTATTAACACAATAAACATATATACATACATATCAAACAAACACAATAAAAACAGCATCAAAATTTATAAAAACAAACAAGTTGTTAAGAGTCCCCTGCCCTCAGTTCTAATGACTTTTTCAAGAAGGATCCTAACTTATTTGTTTGTAAAGGCGTTGATGGATTTAGTAAATAATGAATTTTTTCTTCTTCATTTAAATTATTAAAGTTATTATTTTCAGTACATATGTGTTCAAAAAAGGCATTTCTTAGTGTTTTATTATAATCACAATAGAGTAAAAAATGTTTCTCATCCTCTAGTATTTTACATTTATGACAAAGTCGTTCCTCTCTTGGGATTTTAAAATATCTCCCCTTTTCAATTAAGAGGGAGTGATCACTTAGTCTAAATTTAGTGATCAATCTCCTTATCTGAAAATTAGATATATTTAGATAAGATTCTAGTTTGCAATCCTTTTTAAGTTTTTTATATAGATAAAATTTACTTTTATCATCAATGTTTTCAAATTTAGTTTCAATTAAATCTTCATATCTATTTTTCATTTTTAACTTTATATCGTTTTTTATTTTATTTACATCTTTTATGTCCTTACAATTAGAAAAAATATTAAGGTCAATATTAGTCTCTTCAACAATATTCTTTGCATATGTATACCATGAATAAGTTCCAGTCAAATCTAGAGACTGTGCTAGAGAAAAAGCTTCCTTTATCAATGGATTAATATTATTATTATATAGTCTAGCTAAATATAAAAGGGTTTGTGTTTTAATAAAACATTCTATAGGCAATCTTCCTAATTCAACTCTTGCCCCTAAATTGGATGCATTTTTTCTTATTCCTAGAGTAGATTTACAAAATTTAAGATGCATATTTTCAATAGGGGTTTTGTCTGTAAAATCAAGTTGATTAATTTGTTTTCCTGAAGATAAGGCTCTGTTTTTGGCTCTATGAAAAGAAATATATGTATCTAAATATGTTACTTCTGAATTATAGGTCATAATTGGTTTTACTAAAGAATCAAAAAGGTTATTTGCTACTTTTATAGGTAGATTATTCAATGATTTAGTATAGGATTTTATTGCAAAAAATACTTTTTTTGCCTTTTTTGTCAGCTCTAAGGTACTTTGTGATAAATTTCCATTACATTTTATCAGCATTCCCAAAAATGAATATTCTGATACGCTCTCTATGGCTTCATTCTCATAGTAAATATGTGATGTTTCACCATTTTGTTTGGACTGACTGAAAATCATGGATTTTGTTTTGTTTGTACTTAAAGAGAGTTGCCATTTGTTGCAATATAATTTAACATTATTTAAACTGTTTTGAAGACCCTCTTTCGATTCTGACAGGATCAAAAGATCATCTGCAAAAAGGAGGCATCCCACCTTACTATTTATAAGCTTAAGGGGACTTGAATCATTTCCCTCAAAATTTTTTACAATATCATTTATGAAGACATTAAATAAAGTTGGGCTGAGGGTGTCTCCTTGTTTAACCCCTCTAGCAATATTAAAAAATTCTGATACATAATCTTTGTATTTGAAAGATGATTTAGTATTTAAGTATTGTTGTTTTATAACTCTGTAAAAAGACCTGCCAACTCCCATTTTGCATAATTTATAAAGTAAAGCAGTTCTCCATACTGAATCAAAAGCCTTTTTCAGATCTATAAAGCAGGCATAAATCTTTTTTTTCTCTTTATGTAGATATTTATTAATCAAGGACTTCAATAAAAAGATGCTATCAGCTGTTCTGTGATTTTCTCTGAAACCAAACTGACAATCACTTAATTGTTTGTCAACAATCTTGATTAGCCTATTATTCAATATGGCATTAAAAAGTTTTGGTAGATTACTTATAAGAGAAATTCCTCTATAATTATTAGGGTCTAACTTGTCACCTTTTTTATGTAAAGGGATCATGAAAGATAATTTCCATGAATCTGGATAATTACCTGTCTTTAAAATCAAATTAAAAACTTTTACAATAGAATTAATTATCACAGGTTGTGAATGTTTGAGTATTTCATTCACAATTCTATCTGGACCTGCTGATTTGTTTACTTTAAGGTTTGAAATGACCAGTTTTACCTCAGCAAATGTAATTGGTGCATCAGTTTCCATATTCAATTCAATATTATCCTCTAGAATGTTTAATTCACATTCCAGTTTATTTACAAAGGGTTTATCATATGATGTTGGTGTACCCTGATCCTGAAAATGTTTTATGATTTTATTTTCATTCATTAAAATTTCAGGAATATCTTCTTCAATATTTGGTTTCTTTTTTATTGCCTTTAGAACATTCCAATATTCTTTTGGATTATTTTTAAAGTTATCTGAAAGTGATTTATAAAGTTTTTGGTGATATTTTACAATAAAGTTCCAAAGAGGATAAACAGTTTTGTAGCCCTTCTTTGGTTTGAGACATTAATATTATGTCATCTGCATACATTAAACAATTTAAAGTTGTATTCCCTATATCTACTGGATCACATTTCTCATCAAGGTATCCTGGAAAGTCATTCATAAATAAATGGAGAAGAAGGGGACTCAGTATACACCCTTGTTTTACACCAACATTTGGGAGTATGGAATCAGTTAGCTAGTCCAGAATCTAGTTTAACTGAATATCTAACGCATGTATATGTTAGCGCCAATAAGTAAAATTAGGCATTAAGCTTAAATCCTAGGCAATAAGCTAACGCATAGGCATTAAGTTATTGCCTGAAATTTTCAGGCATTAAGCTTATTTCCTGAAATATAATGATGACTATTCAACCTATTGCCAAACATCATTTCAGGCAATAAGTGAACTTTGGGATTTTTTTTAATCTTCCAAGTAAATGTACAATTGGTAAAATGTTCTTTGTTTAAAGTATTTTTTAAGTTGTATTCCAAATATTGATATACACTTGGTCTAATTCAACTGAATTTACAATGATAATTTTTTAACTTTTAGAATACCCAGAAAAGATGGCATCTATAGACTACTGCAATTAAAAAAAAACGTATTACATTTTTTTTTACCTTAGGAGACTTTGAAAGATTGATAAGTACAGTAAAGGAGAATGATGAGAAAAAAATTCAAAATTAATTTTTTTTTCTTTATCGTGGTACTTTGGAAAAGGAACATTTAATATTTTCTTGTTTGGGCCTTAATTTTATAGTCGACTATATGGTATGGGTTTTTCTCATTGTTGAAAGCCGTAATGTTTGCTATAATTGCTTACATCAACTTCATTTGAATTTTTGTGGATAGTTGTCTCACTGGCAATGATATCACATCTCCTTATTTTTATACAAACAGGTCATGGCGACAGAGACCGTATGATTTAAACAAGTTAGTAGTGACTATATACAAAGTAGAATAACAAAAAATACCGAGCTCAAAGGAAAATTCAAAACGGAAAGTCCTTTATCAAATGGCAAAATCAAATGCTCAAACACATTAAACGAATGGAAAACAATTGTCATATTCCTTACGTAGAAAATGATTGATTAAACCTTGTTTTACAGCTAGCTAATCTTGTTTGACAACAATGTTTGACCAAAACAATCAGACATTTTAGGTAAAATGTCAAAAATTGGGGAACAGCAGTCAAAATTATGTTATGATCTAAATCACTATAACAAATAACAATTTCAAGAAAGAAAAACGAAATGGCATATAGACACTTTATAGACAAAGTACATAAGCAAAACTGAAAGACAAGAATACAACAATGTCAATATAAATATTTCTGCTGATTCCATGGCTACGCGAATATTTCCATCGAACAATGTCTTTCACTTTGGGAAAATTGTAACATGAAGAAAAGGTATTTAGGAAAGGGAGTAGAATGGAAAGCCATTTCATCCGAAGAGTTCAACAGTAGAGGACAGGTTGATTTAATGGATTTCCAATTAAACAAAAATGGAAACTATTAATGTCTTATAGCATACCAAAATCAACTTAAACAAATTTTTACCATTAGATTTTGTACGTCAAATGTGCTTAAATAGAGGTGACTTTTGTTTTAATTAAGGGTTTCATAATTTTAATGATTTTATTTTTATTTTTTAAGTGCGTCCCATAAACTGCATTATCACAATGGTCGTGAATTTACAGCTTTGGTTATACCCGAGTTTCAAAATAAAATGGTCAGAACTGGTGACTTTATTCCAAGGAGTTGACATTTTAAACTTCAGTTCTTATCATGTTATTATGTACCAAATGTGTGTTAATTTTGAACACATGTTTTTTATTTACTCTCATTTACATTTTAGGCATTAAGATTAATGCCTGGACACATTTTTCAGGATTTAAGATTAATGCCGAACACTATTTAGGCAATAGACTTATTGCCTAGGCGTTATAGCTTGTTGACTAGGATTTAAGCTTAATGCCTAATTTCACTTATTGCCGCTAACATATACATATCTTTGATTAAATGGAAAACCTTGCCACTAATACCTTGCTCAAGCAGTTTAGAGAAGAGAAAATTCCTACGTACTGTGTCAAAGGCTTTTCTAATGTCAACAAAACAACAATATAGATATTTTTTTGCCCTAAACATCTTATCCACAATAGATTTTAATGTATAAACATGATCAATTGTTCTGTTAGCTATTTTGAAGCCTATTTGATTTTTACATTGTATGTTGTTCTCAGTTACAAATAAATCTAATCTGTTGCATAGGATCTTTACAAACAACTTATTTAGACAACTAGAGATTGCTATACCTCTGTAGTTACTTGGATCTCTAACGTCTCCTGTTAGAAGAGGTTTAATCATACTTTCTATCCAACTACTAGGAAATAAAGTTGACTTCAAAATGATATTGAAAAGTTTGCAAATACAATTCAACATATTCACACTAGAATGTTTAAGCATCTCATGACTTCTACAGTCAAAACCTACACTTATGTTATAATTTAAACTTTTTATAGCTTTAAACACTTCCTGCATATTTATATCATAATCAAGTAAAACATAATACCTAGTGAAATCACAACTTGAAGGAAAATCATCCTGTTCATTACTATAATCTACATTTAAAAGTTTATCAAAATGATTATACCATTCATCAGAGGGAATATTAGAACTTTGATCACTGATGTCATTGTCAGAATATTTAAATTTATTAATAATATCCCAATAAGCCTTGGGATTTTTGTTTTCTAATTCCAGTAAGGAGTCAAGCATCTTTTCTTTATACTGTCGTGTTTTTTTTCGTACTCATTTTTTTAACTGCTTTTTTTGTCTAAAGTAATTCTTCAACTTTTCTTCATTTACAGAACAATTAGAGAGTGAACGAGAAGACTGGATTAAAGTGCAATACATTGACTCGCACTCACTGTTAAACCCTAAACTAGATTTCTTTCGTTTACGTTTTTTAGCTTTAAACCTGTTACCCTTGGGAAGATTTAAATGACTTCTTATCTTATTGATAATGTTATGAAACAGATCTGTTAAATCATCAGTGGCTTCACCAATCCCATTTCTTTGTACTACTCTGTCTTTACCTAAGAATAGTTGTACATTAGATTCAACTTCCTTTGACATCATGTCTGCATAACATTTTTGAACCGCATTGTTCCATTGTAAACCCTTAGGTATTGGTCTCCCAACTTTTTGTTGTACTTAGCAATAATTTAAAGATAAACATACATTTATAGGACAGTGATCAGAGTGGTCAGTAAAATCCTTTACAGTAAAAAAAACATACATTTTTTAGCATATTCATGATATTATTACTAACAATACAATAATCAACAACAGCACTATCATTATATTGATGGGAAGTGGGTTTACCTAATGTATCACCTAAAGTTCGCCCATTTAGAATTCTGCTTCTAGATGATATGCAAATCTCTAATAGGCGTTTTCCGTATTCATCAGTCTTAGTATTCTTTTTAGTACAGTATCTCCTATAATGTACATTATCTGCCATATATGAACTAGGAAGTATATATATCTTGTAAACTTTTAACATGATCAGATGAAATAAAATCCAAGTCATTTTCATTGACATGAGCATTTAGGTCCCCCATAATGATAGTCTCCCCTAAATTTGAAAGCTTACTCTGGTCTTGTTCGATCTTCTCTAGTGTTGATAACTCACTTTTTAGAGATTTAGAGTAGCTAGACTGTATTGGTGAGTTGTAAGCAAAACAAACAAATATATCAGATGAACATGATGTTTTACTTAGTTTTGCCCACAAAAATTCAGAGCAATTATTTTTTATTAATGTAATTCCTTTATTAACATTTGGTCTGGCATATAGAGCAATGCCTCCATGAATAGCTTTACCTTTCCTGATGCGAATGACTTTTTCTATAAGGCATAACCTTTCAAACATATATTATCTTCCTTATCGGCCTTTGTTTCTAATAGAAATATAATATCAGAATTTATATGTAATTTTCACAAAAATCAGGACCATTAAGTTTGCAATATCTATTCCCATCTTCCCTGTAAAACAAACCATGCACATTCTAAGAACTAATTGTTAATTTGTTTTTTAACATTCTTTGAATTTTAAGGGATTCAACAGAAACCTTCAGAGTTGAAAAACAAAATTTTAGAAAAATTATAGAAATGTTGAAAAGTTATTTAAATGTAGGATTTTTTTTTCATCTTTTTTAATATGTATCCTTTCAAATTTTGAAAAAAAAAATATGACTTGCAAAATTTAAAACAATTGACTAGATAATAATGAAAACAAAACGGAAAAATAAAAATAAAATATAGCTTAGATAAAATAAACAATAACTGTAGAGTCTTTAAGTATGTCAGGTATACTTTAACATGGTGAGACTAGTTAATTCTTGAACATTTGAAGGGTTGCAACAGTGTTTACAACCATTTCAATCATTTTCATATCCTTGTTATCTACAAATTTGTGGTTAACATTGTAATTTCTCATGTCGTGCTTGTTCATTTGATCTTTAGAGTATCCATCATAGAAACCATGGTTTTGGTAGTTTTTGCCACTGGTTGTATTATTTGTTGGTACTTTGTTGTTCTTTTTGTATGAAGGCCACTTTCCATTTAGCACACAACTTAGGGTCTTTTTCAAATTACCTACCAAGACTCTTGTTCCCTCATTAATGTTAATGTGAAGACCATCTTTGTCATATAGATTCAACTTGACATTATATGATGTGTCATCAAGAAAAAAGTTAGAGTTGTCACTCCATGTAACATTTTTGTTGTCTCTTAATTTTGAGTACAATGTTTCATTGAACTGACAAATATTCCTAGTAAGCCTAGTTATCCTACATGGTAAAAGTGATGAGATAATTATTCTTGCGCCGAGTCTTTCGAGATTTTCAATGATTTCAACATATTTATCCACAGCGGAATACACAACATCAGGTGACTGTCGTAGATCATTTGTTCCTACATGACGAATTACAATAACGTCAGTCAGATCTTCATACTGTTGAATATACTCTTTAAGGTCTTCTAATGTGGCGGTTCTTTTAGCCAGACGCTCCAACTGAAAAGATGTTGTCAGCCGCTTGATATCAATGAACTTTGGGATTGTACTATTATGGAAGATAACCTTTTTTTAACTGGGTTTTGCTTAAGGGTGGAATATTGAACAAATGACACTTCTTTCTCCTGAATCATTGTATCATTGATGCGGAACTCTTTGTATTGTGATGCAAATTTGACTGGTATTGGAATCCAGAAGTTTTTGAACACGACTAATTTTTGGGTTGTTCTCCCTTCACCGGTGACCATTGACCTCCTAATATATATTCTTTCACTGTTAGAAGCATATCATGTAATTTCTCAATGGTGGCATCTTTTTCCTGTAGTTTAGCATGATTTTCATGGAGAAGAATTTCTAGTTCAGTTTGTTTTTCAGTGAGAACTATAATCTTATTCTGTAGCTGTTCCTCCGCTGCATGAAACACTTGTTTTGCTTGATTACTATTCCTCTCCAATTCCTTGGCTTTTAACTCAGGAGTTGACATTTTTCTATTTCAAAGTTTTCAATTCTCTTCTTTTTATCAATATCAGATTCATGCATTTTTCACGTAGCATCTTTAGTTCTCTTGCGTGAACTTGTTTAAGTGTTTCTATAGACTCGGGAGATGTTTCAACTTTATTCATTAATTTCATTACGTCTTCCACGATATCACTTCTTAACCCTTGGAGATTCTTACTGAGTAATATTTCAAAGTTTTTGTTATAGACGAATGTGCAAGCAGCATTTAGAATTTCAGATGGCATACTTATCGTGCTGTCTTCTAAGATTGATAACCTTTGCTGAATTTGAGAGGATTCTGAAGTTGAGTGTGGTTCATCTGATACACTATTGTTTGTGTCTGTATTGATTATGGTATTTTCATTCTTTGACTGCTGATGTGATTGGTACATTTTCCGGAGTTTTAGATTTGATCTTATCTTGTTGTTGTAGGATTACTGAATTTGCAGATAGGATTTGATTGAATTCATTGACATGTGCACTTTTTGGAATGGTATGGTGATTTGTGCAAGACTTATTATCTACTCCGTTTTCAAATTCAAGAATTATTGGGGTGGTCATTTCAGCACTAGCTGACAAGTTTTCAACTATTCTTAAAGTTTGTTGATATTCGTTTTAGCACCACTGCTTGAAGGACATTATTTTACCTGTGGTCAGATATACAATAACTTTAAACATCAATGTATCCCCTTCATAATCCCCAACACTTTCTGAAGAATGTACTTCAAAATCCGTTCTTTCAATTATACCTTGTGTGGTGGAGTCATGCCATTCAACTTTCACTGAGGGGGTTATTCTTGTTACCCATTATGAGCACCTGTCCTAATGCGCAAAGCCAGCAATGCATTCTTTCACGAGATGTGATAAATACGGTACAGTATGCGGTTTCTCTATATAATTTAGGTCTATCTTTTCGAATGGTATTAATATTTTATTGTCTTTTGCTCCTTCTTATAAAGTGCTGATGGTAAGGTATATAGATTTTTTAATTCAGATAACTGGCACCGGTTTTCATAATTCACCGCCATTTTCTTTGTTTACAAATTGAAATATATAGCTATTTATAAATAGCTTGTTATCTACTGATTAATCACATCGATTAAATTGCATTAAGTTTGTTTCTGTTGATTATCCCTTGTAATGTTTGCTTAATAAAGCATTATTATATGTAAAGTTTCTGTTTGCAAAAATATCGTGGTGCCGATGCGCTGATATATATATGTTTATAATCATGTTTCCATATTTGTTTTTTAATCATTTTTAAAGATAAATAATCAGTATGTATGTTAGATTGCACGTGTTTGTTTGTGTGGATATTGTATGAACTTTGTGATTTGTGTTGATTTATATGCTCTATGTGGGCCCTTTAATTAATAGGAATAAAGACATATACTGATTTAATTTGACTTCGAATAATAACTCACTAATACCCGATACAGGATACAGATTGTGAGACCCTTTCACCATGTTTACTTCCTTAATCCTGTCTGTATCCTGTATCGGGTGTATCATGTATACAAAATCATCTTATAGTTGATGTGTTTCCCTCGATTTATGACTATTGAACAGCGGTATACTACTGCTGCCTTTACTGTATCCAAGATGACAGCCTCCACAGGCAATGATTCGAAAGATTATGCAAGGAAAAGGAACACTAACATTAATAATATTTTCGTTGACACATCAAGGAGAAATTCTAGTGTTGAAAGCACTAAAGCACGTAATAAAACACAGATAAGTGCCCTTTTCATTTGGCCAACAGTGGTCATATTATATACAGTCACCTACGTGTGTCTGCATGAAGTAAAATATAACAAATATCCAGAGCCTAAATACTCCACAGCCTATGCAGAGAAGGATCAATTTTTTGAAGATGGAGCACGTAAACATTTGCTGGAATTGTGTAGCTTTGGACCTAAGGTGGCTGGAAGCAACGCAAATGAGGTTCAAGCTGTACAATATATTGTTAATCAAATAGATATTATAAGAGAAACAAGCCAAGAACATTCACCAGTGAATTCTCTGACAATTGACATTCAGAAAGTCAGTGGATCATTCCTTTTAAAGAATTTTGTACAGACAAACTATTATTCTGTGTATGAAAATCTTCAGAATGTAGTGGTATTGCTTGAACCACCAAATACTTCCAAGTCAAGCCTTCTCATTAACTGTCATTTTGATTCAGTGGTTGACAGTCCAGGTAATATTGTGAGCCATAAAAGTGTCCTGTGAAATAGTGTCCATGCGGACACTTTTTCACAGAAAAAGTATATTTAAGGTAACACAATACAAAGATTTTTTTACTTCCAATCTCCAACCTTTAAAATGATGTTACTTGCTTATGACTGCATACAAATTAATAAAAGAGGTATATATAGATAGATAAAAAAGATAAATCTTTTAAATGAATGCAATATTTTTGTTATGCAATCATTATGTAATCAATTATTATGCAATTAATGGCAAAATCTTGGTCAGTTCACTTGAATGAATTTAGCTATGACATCTCTATAACTACAGAAGAAATTTTAACGTTATCTTAATCAACACAGCAGGAGCTACAAAAGGGTTTCTCAAATTATCGCTATCGTATTCCATTCTCTCATAAATCTGTAATTAGTGTAAACATCCTTACCACATAAAAGTAAGATTATTTGATTAGGTGTAAAATTTGATCTATACATTCTATCCAAAATCTGAGACACCTTTTTGTAGATAATGGCTCTAGGAACAACATATTATAAAATCAACCCTCTCGGGGTATCCATGAAGAAGCTAATTTCAATTAAAAGTGGAAATTTCTTGTAAAATTTTGTAGACACAGTTAAAATTATAATTAATTACATAATTGTTGTACAATACTAACATTGCATTAATTTGAAAGAGTAATCTGTTAGCTATCCATAAATACCACTTTTATAAATTTTCAAGCATTATAAAGAAAGTTACAGCATTTTAAAACTGGGGAGTTGGAGGTATAAAATCTTTGTATTGTGCTACCTTAAATGTGTCCGATGCTGTGAAAAAGTGTCCATTCAATCGGACATAATTTCATGATACAATACTATTGAATTATGTCTTGTCAAGGTTTATTTTCAATCAGAGGACACTTAAGTGTCCTTTGAAGGGAGATAATAAAAAAAAACCTCTGAAATGTTTTAGCTATATTTATTTTTTTATTACAAACAAACCAATTTAGAACCAGTTATAATTTGATATAAACAAAAATGGAATGTGTTGAATTCCAAAGAATTTTCAATTATCTTAGCTATAAAGATGTCGACAAAAAGTATTCACTAGCCTCAATTGACAATGAAAAAGAAGTATCAAAAGAAAAGCACCCAACTATGAAATAAACAATGATGAACTGTACTTTACAACTATTGAAAAAAAAGAGAGGGTATTGTTTTATTGTATAATATATGTTTAATTACACATGGTGATGATCACATTTTGTAAGAATTAAATACTCCAGTTTACATGCCATGTTTTGATGGAGACAAACCCCCCATGCTAATTTTAAAAGTTCAATTTAGATAAAGAACTGAAGCTATGTATACATTTTGTAGGTATTGAGCATGGACACTTTTTTCACGTGAAATACTGTCCTTTCTACCAGAAGGACACTTTTTCATATGAAATATTGTCCGTTCATTGAAGGACACATTTTCACATCTGTGGACACGATTTCATAGGTAAATATCGTCTGGACAATATTTCATAATAACATTATGTCCGTGGACACAATTTATTGTGAAAAAGTATCCGGTAGACATAATTTCATGGCAGACAATATTTAATCCTACAATATTTCATCTATTTATGTAATAACCAGACCTGGGGTAATCAAAACTGTTATTGTAATTACCTGTAATTAATTAGAATTTGAAAGTAATTTAAAGTAATGCAGTACTGCCAAGTTTTCATGAAGCAAATCCGTGAGATTAGACCAAAATTGTAAAGAACAAAGAGAAAAAAACAATAAATCAAAGGAAAATGCCACCAAATAAGCATGAAAATGCATGAGACTTGGCAGCCCTGGTAATCATGATAATGTGTTATTGAGCATATTTTCAATTACATGTAATTGAAAGTAATGAATTGTATTGCCTTTTTCATTGTTTTTGGCATGTTGATGATGTAGTTTATATGAATTACTTTTGAATTACATTCAATAACATTGTAGTTTTAAAACATTTCTTGTTTCTCTGATGCACTCACACATGTATACTACATTTAAAAAAAAAAATTGTATGCATTAGTTACTTTGATTTGAATTTCTTTTTATACTTTAATTGTTTTAAATAAGTATAATGTGTAAGAAAATTAATACATGTTATTGCTAAATACAGCAAAGTTTTATAGAATGTATAATGATCTTCATTCTCATTTAATAAATATAAATTAATTTCTTCACATTTGAAAAATCAAAAGATTAAAAACCGTGAATACCAATTCTTTTACATGTTATTGTAATGTAATTAATAACAGATTCAGATTCAAAACATTATGTAGCTGTTATGGTTATAGTTTACTGCATCAGCCTATAATAAATGTAACTGACCATCAAATTATCAACATGATCAAAAGAAAAACAATTTTCGTAACTAGTAGGGTGATGTCACTGCAAGAGAATCAATAATGAAGCTACACCTACCTCAGAAACTCCATTTTAATGAATTATTATCAGAATTTGATGTGTACATGTAAAGGAATAACCTTCAGCTTGAGAGATTTCATTCTTAGGACATCATGTTTTAAACTGCAACAGCCAGAAATATGAACATTTGTGAGTCTGCACTAAATATTATCGAGAAATTTATCATGCTGTTGTTTACAACATTGTAAAAAGCAAAAGCAGCATATCATATTAGAATACATATTTTACAATACCTTTAGCAAATTTTTTTAATAATATTTATAATTCTGAATCAATAATTGTACATGTTTTTTCTGTGATTAAACTTGTGATATAACTTCTTTTCAGGAGCTGGAGACAATATTGCTAGCTGTGCGGTTATGTTAGAACTGCTGCGAGTTCTGTATATATCAAAAGACCCTCTCAAACACAACATTATATTCTTATTTAATGGAGCAGAAGAAAATATTTTGCAGGTTTGAATGTATAAACATTACATTTCAGCTTCACAGTAATATTCATTGCTTTAAGTCAGTTTTTGGAAGGGAGAAATCATGTAATACATGTAAATACTTATTGACTGCATTGCTTATCAATATGTGCGGTATGGTTTTGACAATCATTCAAAACACTTGTTTAAGAAGTGTTTGGTAAACAATTTAACTGTAAATTTTGATGTTTTTAAATTTATGTATATGTACATGTTTACTACATACAATTGTCAAATGAAATGATAAAGTGAAGATCAAATCTTCTTCTAAATGTTGTAATATAAAGCTATCATAAATCTAAAATCTTGGCATAGGACCTTCACAGTTAAATATGGGATCTAATCATTCCCTGCAGTAGGGCTACATTAAAAAAAATCAGATCAAAGTATGATGACAGACACAGAATTTGTAGAGATCAATAAGCTTATAATAGAGAAAAATATTCAGGACATCATAATTTTCTGTTATAAACACTGTCACAGTCATTCCAAAGGTCAAACAGTTTTTCCATTGAACATTTCTGCCCTTGAAAGAAATGCCCAGTTATAATTGAAGCTTAAAATTTGTTTTATTACAAATATATGTCATATTTGTTCTCTTGTTAATCGATGGATACTCTATTTTTAGGCAAGTCATGGTTTTATAACACATCATTCATGGGTTCCATCTATCAAAGCTTTTATAAACTTAGATTCAGCAGGAGCTGGAGGTTGGGAAATAGTCTTCCAAACTGGTACGTGTTTTTGGGGTGAAGATTGCACAAACTGTAATCAAAAGCCTTGTGTCACTGGCTTGATAACTACATGTATATATTGCTATATATTGATGTATTATGATAGACTAATAAAGTTGAAACTTATATTTATACCCCCGCTTTAAAAAAGTGTGGGTATACTATTTTACCTCTGTCTGTCCGTCCATCCATCCGTCCTTCCAGCCATCCGTCAGTCCATCCATCCGTCAGTCCATCAGTCCGTCCGTCCGTCCCATGAATATTTTTCTTCGCATCTTTCTCAGGAACTACAATACAAGGATTTCTGAAATTTGGTTTCAGGGTTTATATAAGTCAGCTATACCGTGTGATGCGTTTTCAGATTCATCACTTAACAACTTCCTGTTTATACTTTTAGCGGGCGGGGGTATCATTAGTGAGCAGTAGCTCACAGATTCACTTGTTATTTCTATTCCATAACAAGAAATTAGAATTTTTTACCACCCATATTTGTTACAACTTATCAATGTATAGTTTAACAATAAGTTTATAGACCTTTCTTCAGCTATAGATAATGTTGATCTTGGTGGTCGAGTTGTCTAAGTAGTTCATCTATACTAGCCTGTCTACACTGAGGTTGTGTGTTTGAACCACGCCCGTGCAGGTGTACTCGACTCCAATTATAATTGACAAAGATTGTCAGTTCCTCCCGAAGGTCAGTGGTTCTCTCTGGGCACTCCGGCTTCCTCCACTCAAAAAAAACTAACTGCCATGAAATAGCCAAAAGTGCTGAAAGTGGCGTTAAACACCAGTCAATCAATCAATCCTGGTTATCCCCTTTGATGTATACATGTATTGCTCAAAATTCTTTAAGCTTTAATACTATAAAATTCTGCAAATAATAACATAATCTTGCTTGCAAAGGCTGTTGCATTTTTAGCATTCCGGACACCTGGGATAGGCACTTGGAAATCACATCTTTTGGTTGGTTCCTAACTTTACCCTTAAAACAAAAATCAATGAAGTTTATTCAGTCTTGTCAGTAAGTAAGTACTCACTTCAAAGTGCTTTCCTTGGGTGCCATCTATAACAGTATAGTGCGGGATTTTCTCTCTGCGTTGAAGACCCATTGGTGGCCTTCGGCTGTTGTCTGCTCTTTCGTCGGATTGTTGTCTCTTTGACATATTCCCCATTTCCATTCTCAATTTTAGAATAACTTACAGGTATATAGAAAAAGTCATATAGAAAGTTTGATGTCATTTTGGAGTACATATTGTTTCTTTTTGTTGAAAGTTTTTATGAACATAAGGACAAATTAAACAACAAATGACTATTGAAAGCACTGAAAGTTTAAACTATTTAATTAACTTAAATTGTATAAATGTAGTCACGACCATAGGTATTACTTTTATCAGTAGGTGTTTCTTATTTTAGGACCAGAACACCCATGGTTAGTCAAGGCATATGCTGAGTCAGCATTATATCCTTATGCTTCCATAGTGGGTCAAGAGATCTTCCAGAGTGGTGTCATTCCTTCTGATACAGATTATAGAATATTCAGAGACTTTGGAAATCTTCCTGGTAATATATTAATTCTTATGGTATGATAACCTTTAGAATTCACATTCTTGGTGAAGTTATGTAGATTATACCACCCAATCCCCACAGCTTCTTTAGTTCATACCTTTTTTACTTTACACAATTTGTCCATTTTCCCTATTCATTCCATTTGTGCAAGGATATATACATGTAGAGGGGATTATAACAGCTGCTGACCAAATGTTGGTCATGACAACTGGGTTATAAAGTTAAAATCCATATTAAGTTTTTAGATATTAAATTACCTTACAATTGTATAAATTGAAAATGCATAGGATAGTAGGACAGCCTTCTATCAAAATTAGGTAACCAAGATTTTGGCAAATACGTACGAATTTTGAATTTGTCTGCTAAATGCCAGAAATTTTCACTTAATAATCTGAAATATCACATTTTTCTATTGTGCAATGTTGTGTGGCAAAAAAGAAAGGAAAATGTGTGATCTTCTTCACTCTATATATATGAATTTATCAAGAGTTTGTTTCACTTGAAATCAGAATTATACATTTTGTATACTATGATGTAGGGGAGTATAAAGTCTGATTGTGATACTTTTAACAAAAAAATTATAATAATGCAAGCTAGTGCTCTGTGTGGAAACATTAAGTGTGGAAACATTAAGTTTTATATAATTGAGGACAACATAAAGTTATATACCTTCCGAAAATCCATTAAAAACAACATAAAACTCTGCATTTTCCTGTCTGTACCAAAAACAACAAAACTTATTTTTTATGAATAAAATAAAAATATTTATATGAAGTAAACATCAGTTTGCTGTATATATGCATTATGTTTTTCGTATGTTTAATAATATGTGATGGAAACTGGTTACAGACTCTATCTGGATCCTAACCAGTAGTGTTTGAGAAATTTCCATTTACATTTCAGGTTTAGATATTGCTTATATTGCCAATGGCTACATTTATCATACACAGAATGATAAACCACAGTATATTCCATCAGGCAGTATTCAGAGAGCGGGTGAGTACTTATTACATACTAACTGATAACCTGGGTATCCCATATGCATCCCATATGCAGTATTCATTCTGAGAGCCGGTGAGTACTAATAAAATACAAAATGATAAACCACTGTCTATCTCATAGGCAGTATTCAGAGAGCTAGTGAGAACTTATTACATACTGACTGATAAACCAAGTATATCCCATCAGCCAGTATTCAGAGAGATGGCGAGTACTTGTTACATAATGACTGATTAACCAAGTATATCCCATCTGGCAGTATTTAGAGAGCTGGTGAGTGTTCATAACACACTGACTGATAAACCACAGTGTATCCAATTAGGCAGTGTTCAGAAAGATGGTGAGTACGTATTACATACTGACTGATAAACCAAGTATATCCCATCAGGCAGTCCCATCAGGCAGTATTCAGAGAGATGGTGAGTACTTATTACATACTGACTGATAAACCAAGTATATCCCATCAAACAGTATTCAGAGAGCTGGTGCTTATAACATACTGCCTGATAAACCACAGTGTATCCCATTAGGCAGTATTCAGAAAAATTGTGAGTACTTTTAACATACTGACATAAACCTGGGTGTATCCCATTAAACAGTATGCTCTGGGCTGGTGAGCACTTGTTGCATACAGAATGATAAACCACAGTATATCCCATTAGGCACTATTTAAAGTGCTGGGGCTCTTTTCACAAAAAATTTTACGATAAGTATTGATTGTAAGTTATACGGAAATGTTCATGATTTCCGAGCTAATTTTCTCAAAAAATGTTTTGTGAAATAAGTCGCTAGTGAGTTCTTATTACATACAAAATGATAAATCCATCAAGCAGTATTCAGAGAGCTGGTGAGTACTTATTACATACTGACATAAACCTGGGTGTATCCCATCTCACAGTATTAAGAATTTCAGAGAACTGGTGAGTATGTATAACTATTGTAAACTAAATGATAAAGCATGATTTACAAATGTATCCTACCAGGTAATATTCAGAATGCTGGTCAGTAAATATAAATATTACACAAAAAAGATAAACCAGGATGCATTCCATTGGCCAGTATTTAGCATACTGGTGAGTATGTATTTATAACTATTATAACAGAATGATAAATCCGGTTAATCCTATAGGTAGTATTCAGATATCTGGACTGGGTGGCGCAAACATCAATTAACGTTAAATGACATTAAAATTTTATGTGTTACTTAAATCTGTTGTAAATGATTTAATTTACACTTACACATTTTGTTAATTGATGTTTTTGCAACCCAGTCCTGGTTACGGGTAGTATTGATTACACCATGATGTCATTAAATATAATTTCTCTAATTTGATAACATGCATTTAAAATGTTTTATCCAAAAATAAGGACAAATTCCTAAAGATCCCTCTTTAAATAATCGATTATCATCATTTTGCATTAACCATAACATCAAGGTGTAAGTTAGATATACCCTAGCCTATACGACTTAAGCCATCAAAGGTATATCTAATACATACAGGATGCTAAACCTTGTCTTTTAACAAAGTGACCTCAAAACTCTCATGAAGAGAAAATTGTCAAACAATGATTGGTTTTAATAGTCTGTGTTTATTCATTACATTATTAGACAAGTTGACAGATTAGTCATATCTGATCATATTTAAGAAGCATTCTAACTATTTAAGATGGAGCTTTCATAAAGAAAGTAAAAATATACTTTGAACTAAAATTTCCTTTATTTTTTGTTGTAGGAGACAATTTATTGAGTGTGATAAAAAACCTGTGTTCCAATGAGCAACTTGAGGACCCTGGTGCAGATCAGCATGGAACTATGGTGTTCTTTGATTTTTTAGGACTGTTTATGATTTATTATCCTAGCAGAATAGGAGCTGTATTTAACTGTGGTCTTCTTGCGATTGTTTCAGTGACTCTACTGTTGAAATACAAGATTAAGACTAAGAGGATCCTAAGTTGTGAGTTTTACAAATTAGTATATATCTACAGGTCTTGTCTAATTGTGAGTGAAGTAGTAGTGATGGATGACCATTAAAGGGTTCTATTACTGTAAATTTCAGAAATTAATGTGTGCATTTATTATTGTGAATCACTGAAAACGGATTTAAAAATTTTGTAAAGGAAAATCACTACTGAAATTATGAATGCAAGCTTTTATAATTGCGAACCGGATACTGTCGCATTATCGTATTAATAAAAACATCTACATAATTTCTCAATTTACAGTATTTATATCGACAGGTCATATCATAATCGATCATTCTGACGTTCCAAAATGGAGAATTACTGACTTAACTCAATTGTTTTTTATAGAACCGACATATGATGAGGTTATTTTTTAATGTTAGATAATGAGCAGGTGTTGGATGAATTTTCATTTCATTTTGTTTGACCAAGGATATGTATAATCCTTGGTTTGAAATACTTCCACAGAAATATGGCATTTGATTTAGATAATTTGAGTCCAGTAAATTTTGTTCTAATATTTTCATATGCAGTTGTGTAATGGGTAGCTATAAATTAATGTTGCAATTAATTCTGTTTTTTACCCACCTTTTTAAATGTAGATTTTCAATAGCTGAGGTAATCATATTTTAACCACAGTCTACAATGTAATTACTGGTTGAAACCATAACAGAAAAGAATCATACTCTTTTAATTCGAGTGTCACTGATGTGTCTATTGTAGACAAAAAGCGTCTCAGGCATACAAAATTTTAGCCTGGTATCTATCATGAGTGTACCTTGTAGTAAACAGAAAAGAATGTGCCATTTGGTCTGTATAGTTATAATTGGGATTATACATTTTCAGATCAGGATGTATCAACAGACAAAACCTTACTACAAGCTTTAGTTCTGTCATTAGTATGTTGGATATTGTTGTCTGGAGTGGCAGCCATTGTTGGAGTTACAGTTGACTTACTGGGACATCCTATGTTTTGGTTCTCAAGGACATACAATATCATACTTGTGTATGGTGTCATGTCAATTAATATCATCTTAGCATTCCATTATCTGCTGAAACATACAATTTATAAGGTAAAAAAGGTTTTGAAGAAAATATGACCATGATTAATGTACTTTACACATCTGAAAGAAGCGAAAAATCACAGTCTTAAACTACAAAACAAAAAACAAAGTACAAAAAATAAGATAATGGTATGTATGGTTTTATGAAATTCGATAAAATATGGAGTAGAGTATGTGATCATATAAAGATATCAAATAAAATCCCTTGGAAAAGATTTAAAATTCCTGAAATCGCTTTAATGCACCGTACTAAAAGAAAAAGACAAAGTTTCTATACAGCTTTATAAAAACCATATCAACTTCAGGAAAGGAAATCTACAAAGGAGGAGGTATGATAAGAGCCATTATTTGACCCCTGAAATTGCAAAAATAGTAGAATGATTCAGGCCTTTCAAAATTAGGTTGATTTTATTAATAAATGAGTATCTGGACATGTAGTGCACAAAGGTCACTTGTGATTTCACTATGCTGCAAAAACGTGGTCAAAATTAACATTAACATCTTTGTAAAAAATATCTTGTAGAAAAATATCTTTTGAGGCAAAACTGTGACATATCTTAATAGTTATGGCAAGATCTCAAAAGGCTATTTTTGCAATTTTTGCAGTTTTGCACTAATGCAAGAAGTTTAAAAGTCCAAACTCAAATATGTAGGATAAAATTCAAAAATATAAATACTTATGTCTGTAAGACTAATGTCTTATAAACATGCGAAGGATGTTATTTGGTAGATTTATATTACTTTTTGATTTTCTAATTCAAAGTGCCCAGATCATACTTTCTTCTTTCACTAAAAATGACAAGAAAAAAATACAAAATACAAAAAATGAATAAAACATGTTTATTGCATAGTTCAAAACTGACTTCGGAGAGACATACAGATTTTGGAATGAGTAAACTACTTTTATTTGCCCTATATCAACTTTCATTAATCAGTATCTGAGAGAAGCACTTAGATATTTTAAAGGTAAAATTTACCTTTATAAACTTCATCATTATCAAAGTAAATACCTAGAGGTTTGATCTATTAATAATTAAAATAAATTTAAGTTTGTTTCATCCTAAATTTTGGTTATGACATCAGTGGTGTGAAGTTTTGTTAAGTATGTACATTTTGTAACTATGGTATTTCTATTCCAGAATACACCAGATTGGTATGTGGAATCCCTTTACCATGATGCAGCAATGATCATATTTTGTTTGATAACATTATTTCTAACTTACATGGACTTTGCATCAGCTTTTTTGCCAATGTTATGGATATTAGGACCATATTTAGCAAGATATGTTGTCATGCCATTTTTCAAAATAGATAATACTCTAGGTATGTATTATTTATAAATGTTAATTTGCAACATTTTTTTTTGTCAAATTTCATTTTGAAATATAATTTTACTTTGTTCAGATTATTTAAAATATCTTTTGTCATAGGTTTAGGTTAAAGTATAAGGAAGAAAACATAAATTTAGTATAGGAAATAATATTTTTTGTTGCCTTATATTGCTAGATGGACATTATATTGACTTGTACCTTATATTGTTAGATGGACTGTGTATTGCCATTTACCTTATATTGCTAGATGGACATTATATTGACTTGTACCTTATATTGTTAGATGGACTGTGTATTGCCATTTACCTTATATTGCTAGATGGACATTATATTGACTTGTACCTTATATTGTTAGATGGGCTGTGTATTGCCATTTACCTTATATTGCTAGATGGACATTATATTGACTTGTACCTTATATTGTTAGATGAGCTGTGTATTGCCATTTACCTTATATTGCTAGATGGACATTATATTGACTTGTACCTTATATTGTTAGATGGACTGTGTATTGCCATTTACCTTATATTGCTAGATGGACATTATATTGACTTGTACCTTATATTGTTAGATGGGCTGTGTATTGCCATTTACCTTATATTGCTAGATGGACATTATATTGACTTGTACCTTATATTGTTAGATGGGCTGTGTATTGCCATTTACCTTATATTATAAGATGGACAGCATATTGACTTGTACCTTATATTGTTAGATGGGCTGTGTATTGCCATTTACCTTATATTATAAGATGGACAGCATATTGACTTGTACCTTATATTGTTAGATGGACTGTGTATTGCCATTTACCTTATATTATAAGATGGACAGCATATTGACTTTTACCTTATCTTGTTAAATGTAAATAAGACAATTCCAAATCTTCACATGAATGCAAATTTATATTAAAATTAAGTATCTGTCTGCTAACTATTTATAGATACATTGTATGTAGGTAAGATAATTGTGCCAGATATCATAGAATTGCATCAGGACTATCAGAGTAGTCAATAAGAATGAATACATGTATAAACTCTAGTATTAGATGACTTTAAAGAGAACTTTAAAAAAAAACAGTAATAAAAACACCCAATCTGGTATTACTTGTAAAAATAGCTATTCCATGATTGCTAACTAGATGAGAGACCAGTAAATATTATTCAAAGAGAAATCTTGTATGATTGTATCTCAGACGGCAACTTGGGGGAACAATTGTTTTCTAGATTTAAGTCCATATTGCAAAGGTTACATGTTACCCTTACATGAATTATGTTATCTTTTTGTGATCTCAAAAATTTTAATTAATTTTAATTAACTTTTTTGCAGGTCCATCATTTTCATATGTATTTATAACCTTATTGGGTCAACTGTTCCAACTGTTAACCACACTTCATTCAGTAGAAGCTGTTTTAACGTTGTTTATACCCATATCAGGAAGGGCAGGATGCAATTCATATCCAGATATATTAATAGCAATGCTTACAGCTTTTACAGTTATAATATGTATGCAGTATTTAGTAAGTATAACAAATGTTGTAAATACAACTTGTATTCTGTAAATTGGTAGGAGATAGATAGTATGTGGGTTGTTTGATGTTTTATGTCATGATGATATTTTATTAGACTTTATAAGAATAGAATGTTTCTAAATCATAAATAACAAATGTACTACACTCCAGTGTAAGTTAACAAAATAAAAGAACTGAACCTATCTGGAACAACACTAAAACATGTTCAAATAAAAAAAAAAAGAAATATAATGTGCTAAACCAGTTAACACAACATTTACATTTAAAGCAGGCAGTTTAAACAACCTAAATTTAATTGTTTAAAAGACAATTCCATATTTTGTGGCGCTATGCTTATTTGCTAAGTGTTGATTATTCGTCAGATGTAAGGAAGAATATTAATTCTCAGAGTTTTGATAATGCATCTGTTATGTAGCGTCTTATTTCGTAACATCTCAAATTTTAATGTACGTAAGCTAAGTCTACATACAATTATACACATACAGTATATATATAAATGTGATTAAAAGCAAATTACTAATTCTATTGCAGGTTGGTTTTGTATATTTATGTTCTAATATGAAGCCACTTCTTGCTGCATTAAGTGTGATACTACTTAGTAGTCTTCTACTTACACAGTTTACTAGTCTTGGATTCCCATACAGTGGTAATGTGGAGAGTCCCACGTCACAGAGAGGACTGATCTTCGTAAGACATTTCTTTCTTAGTCCTGTTTTTATGGCCCCGCAACAAAGTTGTCGGGCCATAGGTTGTCGGGGCCATATAGTTTTACCCTTGTCCGTCATTCCGTCATTCCGCAACAAACCATTATACGGAATTTCTGGTATGTGAGTTAACCATGATGCGTTACAGATCAAGTTTAAGTTTCGTTCCGCTCTGCTAATTTTTGCCGAAATTACGGGCTTTGGACTTTGATAAATTGTTGAAAATCACAGTTATACGGTCTTTTTTTCTAAACGCCTTCAGATATTGGCTGATTTTTGGTATGTGAGTTAACCATGATGAGTTACAGATCAAGTTTAAGTTTCGTTCCGCTCTGCTAATTTTTGCCGAAATTACGAGCTTTGGACTTTGATAAATTGTTGAAAATCACAGTTATACAGACCTTTTTTCTAAACGCCTTCAGAAATTGGGCTGATTTTTGGTTTGTGAGTTAACCATGATGAGTTACAGATCAAGTTTAAGATTCGTTACACTCTGCTAATTTTTGTCGAAATTTTGGGCTTTGGACTTTGATAAATTGTTGAAAATCACAGTTATACGGACTTTTTTTTAAACGCGTTATGATTTTGCCCTGATTTTTGATATGTGAGTCTACCATGATGAGTTACAGATCAAGTTTATGTTTTGTTCCGATATGCTGATTTTCATGTCGTTTCAACACATCTTCAGTACATCCACTTCCTGTTTGCTGATAGTTTGAAATTTAACTATTCATTGATCAAGGAAATTTTTCATCAAACTAGTATTCGTTCCGACACATCTAGTTTAATTTGAATCATAGGATAGAGAATATTTGATAAAAATTAATTGTTGCTTTTGACGGGTCTTATTTTTTCTAGAGTTTTAATTTTTTTTATATGATTATGTGCAGTTAAACCTGTTTAAAATTAACACTGTTATAAAGTGGAACACTGTCTAATCTTAACTCTTGTGTCAGGATACACGATTTATATTCTTTAGTAATTTTACCTGTATATGCCAAAACCTGTCTCATCTAAATCAAACGGGTTCAATTTAAGCATGTTTAACTGTAGTATGAATATCTACTCATAACACATTTTTATTATTTTTAAAATGCAACAGCTGTACAATCTAGCTGTCTAAACATATTTTTGCTCAAGATTACTTATCAAAAGGTTTGATGAAAAGTGATGCTGAAAATATGAAAATAAGTACATGTATGCTTAAGATGTCTTTTCCAAAATTTGGTTATCAGTGTTGATGGAAAGATATTTCTATTAAAATTTAAATTAAAGCATAGATGTGAGGAGAACAATACAGGCTACTTTGAACCTCGTGTTTATTTATATAATCACATAAAGAGAAAGAGTTATTTTTCTATAATAATGTGCCTTCACAAAGACTATTGAACTTGATATGGGATCATAAAATATCTTAGGAATGTGGGCATTTCATAATGTGAATCAGCTGTCTCTTCTTTCAGCATATTAACAGAAACTTCCACAACCATGATAGAAGTATAAACAGGAGTGATTCAGGGATATGGTATTTGGCATTTGATCATAATGGTGCCAACTTAATACAGGACAATCCAGTGATTCGTGATAGCCAGTATGTCAAGTGTGAGGGTAACTACTGTGGCATGCCATACATGTACCCGCTTATACAGCTATTTGATGCTAGGTGGGTGTGGGATACTAGAATGCATGTTCTTTTATTTTGGTTTTATGTAATAAGTGTCACTTGTTTTGTTAACTTTCTCCGCTTCAAAGTGTTTATGCTGTTATTTTTGTGTTGCTGCATATTTTGAGTCTGGTGTACAAGGGATGATATCCTGATGACAAAAGCTTGGTGTAAAAGTATTTGAAGAATTAAATTTAGTTATGCTGGAAAAAAAAGAAATGTTGCATTTTTAAGAACTTTTTTGTGCCAGTCTTTGTAAGAATCAGGCAATTTAGAAAAAATTCAAAACATGGCCGAAAAAAACCCATCGATCTAACCAACCTATTTTGAAGGTACCCTCATCCTGAATTAGAAATGGTAGGTCTTTCGTTTCTGCTTCTCTGGTAATTCGAGAAATATCTAGATAAATTTTGGTTACATTGATAGCAAATTATGGAGTCATCTCCCCTTAATTGTTTTTTTCTAGTGCATTTCAACCAAATTATATCTTGAATTACCAGAACAGTGAAAGGAAACGAATGTTATATTCATGCACCATTATACATTCTGAATTTAAATTAATGTAAAGTTGAGCGGGTTTTTGTTTGTCATGTTTTCACCACTGCCTGATTCTTAGGCAGATTGGCACTTAACAATGGAAAAGTTGAATTAGTAATTTAAATTTTAAGCAACAATACGCAGCTTTTTAATAATCAGGTGTAGAAAAGGCAATATCATTGATTGAAAAACGACCAGGTAGTACCTGTATCTAATAGGAGAACTTAGAGCTACAGACGTCTATTATAACTCCTATTTCTCTGCTAGTAGAACTTAACATATGATTATAATCACTTTAACAGAAGCTTTATAATATTTTATAATAATTTGATCACAGAGTATGAACTGTTATGTAATATTATAATCCACACCACATCCATATACACACTGTCCATCTATTTACTGGTAGCTAAAGGAAACATTTTTAGTTAAATTAAAATGCATGCATTTTTTTTGTTGTCACAAATGTAGTTGATTCCATATATATTTATGTTTATATCAACCTGGATTCTTGTCAGCGGTCACTATGTATAGGTGATGTGAGGTATACATGTCAATGATTCAGCAACCCAGTGTTTATAGGGAGATCATGCCTTTAAGAATGTTTGCACTTGGAAGTGTTTATAGGAAGATCATGCCTTTAAGGATGCTTGCTCTTGGAGGTCATGCCTTTAAGGATGTTTGCTATGCTCTCGGAATTGTTTATAGGGAGATCATGTCTTTAAGGATGTTTGCTCTTGGAAGTATTTATAAGGAGATTGTGTCTTTAAGAATCTTTGCTCTTGGAAGTATTTATAGGGAGATCATGTCTTTAAGGATGTTTGCTCTTGGAAGTGTTTATAAGGAGATCGTGTATTTAAGGATATTTGCTCTTGGAAGTATTTATAGGGAGATCATGTCTTTAAAGATGTTTGCTCTTGAAAGTGTTTATTGGGCGATAATTCCTTCAAGGAAGTTGACTGCTGAAATCAAAATATCAACACTTTCCAAAATGACATTTTTTCTAAATGGATAATGGATAATACTTTGAAAATTAAGATAGTTAGTGTTTGTTTCGTGATACTAACAAGAATTTGAAAAATTATAATTTTTGGAGGGAAAAGGTAATTCATATTTTTATCTTGTCTGCAAAGAATGTAGTGTATTGCCAGATATAATGATGCTTATCTGGCAGCGTAAAATATGTGTATAAAGCTTTATATTTCAGAAGGTAGCAGAGCTAAACAATTCATATCTTGTGGTCTGAAGTTTCCATCTGGCATATGTCCAATATCCTGTGATTGTTTTTGATCACATGTTTTTTTTAAATTTTATTTTACAAGTAACAGGACAACTATATTTGGTAAATAGAATGGTTTGAAGGTAAACTTTTCTGTCATATAGGGTTCACCTGACTTTGACCTCATTTCATGGTTCAGAACTCATGTTGTCATGATGAAGTCTGTTTTTCAGATTTTTAAATAATTGATCATTCTTATTCAGTATTTATAGAATTTTCTTAAGGTTTACTTGTCTGACATCTTACTATTACATCTTTTTAAGTTCCTTATTCATTAAGTTTTCAATAGTAGATCTGTTTCTATTTGGTGTAAAGAAGGAATGTAAGGTGCACATACCTGACTACCAGGGTTTATGTGACCTTGCCCTCATTTTCATGGTTTTTTGATACTGTTAAGTTTATATGATACATTTAGTAGAACCTAGATAAAAAATGTTTCAACATAATATTCAAACATAATCAGTAAAGCAGGCTAAACATTTCAGCAGAAGCACAGCTGCACTCTTAATATGAGCACCATTCAAATTTTTCAGACACCAACTTCCTGTTTGTTGATACCTTGAATTTTTCAATATGTTAAATGAAATTAACAAATTTTGTCACATTTGTCTCAAGTTCTATTGAACAGAATTACTTAATATTTAGTCAGCAGTTTATCAGTGATGAGTTTCAAGGTTTTAGCTGTCAGACACATCGTTCCTATTTCCGATACTTTGAATTATTAGTTGGGGTATGCTTGATATGACAACATGTGCATTTTTGTTATTATTTTACATGTATGTGTTAATGTTGATCGAAAATTTTCCAATATCATAAAAATTGCATGAAATAGCTTTTGGATCTTGTTACAATATGATGAAGCTAAAACAATGGCTTATGAGTCATATAAATCAACACACAATTAATTACAAATTCATACAAATATATGAAAGAATGGCAAAAAAATTATTTTGAAATGTTTGGTTGCAATTAGTCCATTGATTATAGGAGAAGACTTTTGAATAAACATTAATTGGTAGACCCACAGACCTTAGGAACTAAGTGATGATGAAATTTCGCACTGGCTCAATAGGCCAGCGTAGCTTAAAAGGAAAAAGGTTTGTTGCACTAAGCAAAACATTTAGTAGATAATAATAAATAAAAGGAATTTGTAAAATTGAAATTTTACAGAAATTGGTAGTCTCAAAATGACACATTATTATCCTTTATCAGTATTTTTGTGTGCCACCTTCTTTCAGTTTTTTTTCTTGTCTTTTTCAGGCTTTCATTATACAGTCAAAAACCACCACCTGTTATTAGAATTCCTGTTACTGTTACGCTGACAAAGAAGATAATTGTCAAGGACAGTCCAAGAATTGTCAGATTTCACATTGATGTGACAGGTTTGTATCTTGCAAAGGGTTTTTGAATTAAATTAGAAAATAAAGAAACCAATAGAAGTATAAAATTCAAAGCCAGGGAATTGAGGGAAAGAAACAATGATATATATATTTAGGACTGTAGGTGTAATTCGGACGATGAGGTGTGATGGTCATGCTGAAGTGCAATGGTCAGCGCTGGAGTGCGTTAGTCTTTTTGCTGATGTGCGATGGTCTAATAGAAACATGATTGCTAGTTTAAAATCTACATTGATGATATGTATGTGCATGATTGAAATAAAAAAAAATCGTAAAAAGAATTATCACCCTGCAATAAGCCTGTTTACCATACAAATTAGGATTATGTGATAATTGTATACTGTTTGAATGTCATCTGTTAGTACCCTGCTAATATTATTGTTTCATCTTACCTTTAATGTACATCCCTTTAAACAATGTTTGTAACATTTGAAATACAAGAATATTTTTCATATTATGTATATCCTCAGTTACAATTGCATACTAAATGAGAGATTGTCCTCTTTAATTTTGCTGCAAGTGAACATAATTCTGTGTTTACAGTTTATTTTAACTTTGTTCCTTTCATGAGTTCTATTTTTACTGTAATATTATAATACTGAGTGTCTGTCTGCGGCCCTGTAAGTACTTAGATAATGCCACGCTCCATTATATGTAAAAAAAAAACGTCTATACATTTCGCAAATAAAAGGATCAGAAGACTAAATTTGACCTCTCTACCAATCACTCCCCTTTTCCGTAGTATTAAAACTTTTTAAATCCCTTTTTTAGCTCACTAATTGGCCAAGTGAGCTTTTCTCATTACTTGGCGTCCGTCGTCCGTCGTTGTCGTCCGTTAACTTTTACAAAAATCTTCTCCTCTGAAACTACTGGGCCAAATTTAACCAAACTTGGCCACAATCATTATTTGGGTATCTTGTTTAAAAAATGTGTCAAATGATCCCGCCTGCCAACCAAGATGGTCGACATGGCTAAAAATAGAACATAGGGTAAAATGCAAGTTTTGTCTATTATTTTGAAAACTGTTATAAATAGAGAAAATCTGACAGCGGTAGAAATGTTCAGAATGATCAGCTCTACCAATTGTCCTGCATATATATATCTATCAAAGACTCATGATAGAGAGATAAATTTTATAAATTCAAGAAATGGGGGACAACTTTTGGTATCATGAAAAATGAAAATTGTTAGAACTCAATAAATATAAGAGTTCATCTTTAGACTGTGATAAAACTTCTTTGGCATTAGGTTTATATTTACCTACGATATATAATACCTTGCAATGAGTCTTCAGAGAATGGTTAAAAGAAAGATGAGAATGACACTAGTCCATGATAAACATGTGTTAAGTATGTAGAAAATTGATACACTTCAAAGTTGAAAAGATTGATTGTTTTATATTTGTAGGACCAGATCATATGTCCTTGTATATTACTCCAGTCCCTGGTGCTGTACTTACAAGATGGTCTATAACTAATGATTCTCGTCTATACCATACAAGACTGCCGTCAGGTGTTCCAGGAACTACATACTTCATTTACTATTCTTATGGAATAAAACCAGATCATCCATGGAATTTCTTTGTTGATATAAAGGCATGTAGTATTGTAATGTTAATCAGTTTAAAATTCAAACTCATTATTTGAATTTTTATGATACAGACTACAAACTTCAGATGGTTAAGATGATAAACACAATTCACTCTTGTCATTTTAGACTTAAATCGCTATTGAAACTTACATAGTAGGTGGAATATTTTGACAAAAGGTGTTTTACCAAAGTTCTGCTTGACATTTTTATATAGCTCCTGTAAGAGTGTGGTTATATTTGATCAGTTAGTATGAATTATATGGTCTTCATGATGGTATGAAATTATTAGTAATGGGCAGTTTATCTAAGTTTTTGTGTTTATAGGCACCTGTTGGATATCCAGAGGACAAGCCATTGGTTGATATTGCCTTGAGTGGCCACTACTCACATGGCAAAGACAAGACATCTCCTGAATTGGATGATTTTATAAAGAGTCTACCCGATTGGTTGGTCACCATGTCATGGATATGTTCTTATGATTCATATTTGTTTTGAAAATTGTTATGATTTATATACCTATCAGTATTCAGGTCCATTACAAAAATGTTTTCTTGGATTTTATAATTTTTTTTATATTATGAATTCAAAGTCATTTAGACTAAGTTTGATTCCTGTATCAATTAGCAATACTACCTTTGAATCAGTGGGTACCATTATGTTATGTAGTGTTAATCAGCATGAATGTTTATAGATCACTATTTATTGTTCGGAGTCATAAATCCAACGCACATATACATATCATTACAATTTTGTACTTATATTTTGTCAACAATAATGATTGGGTGATATATATTTACCCTTGTCTCTCCTTTCCCCCATTTTTGTTGTTTAACGTCAATAAGAGGAGGAGGAGTTAAGTGGGAGGGAGGTGGGAGTAGGTAAGTGTCCACCCCCTCAATGGTGATATGGCATTGATTTACCACTGCTACATTCGAATTATAAATTGGATCTAATAGCTGGTATTTTAACTTAAGATTACAGACATCATAAGTGATATTATAATATGTTGCTACTGTATTATTATAATGTAAAACAAAGTCCATTAACATTATGATAACTTTTATACTTTGACAACTCTTACACTGAAAAGTTCATAAGTCCCAATATCCCAAACACAGACACTGAATACTTTGTGAGTCCCAATATCCAAAACACTAACCCTGAAAAGTTAATAAATCCTAATATCACAAACACTGACACTGAAAAGTTAATAAGTTCCAATATCTCAAACACTAACACTGAGTAGTTCATAAGTCCCAATTTAGGCAATACCCATTCCCTAGCTGCCATCTCTACCTCAATGTATTATGCAAGTACTGTCTCAGTTTCATAGGGCGATAGAACAATTTTCAATGCATAAATATTATAAATAGTGCCTTCTGTGCATGAAACAGATCAAATGTTCATGCTGTTTTATATGTTATGTTGGATGTGATCTTTTAAAGTTTAAATCAAAGTATGTGTATAGTTGTTTGTTTAAATTTGTTTAAATCCATTTTGATATATTATATTTATATCGTGTTCATATTAAATTTGTTAGAAATTTTTGTATAGTACTTAATGTATTATCATGTTAATTTTGTATTATATTATAGTTAGAATGGATACATTATTGCATTTGTAGGTTTATTTAAGGTAGATATGTTTTATTTAAAACAGATAATTTTCTAAATATCTAAATTATATTTTGATGCTTATAATTTCATTTCCCTAATGTTTCCTAAGGATTCCATCATTTTGATTGGCAGACAACAACCACATGGTTTCTTAAAGTGATGTTTAATATTCCAATAAAATGCAATGTTCATGGTTGGCAGATTGTCCATGCTGCCCATGACCACATTCTGCACTATTTACCTTACTCAGTATAAAATTGAGAATGGAAATGGGGAATGTGTCAAAGAGACAACAGCCCGACCATAGAGCAGACAACAGCCGAAGGCCACCAATGGGTCTTCAATGCAGCGAGAAACTCCCGCACTCGAAGGCGTCCTTCAGCTGGTCCCTAAACAAATATGTATACTAGTTCAGTAATAATGGACGTCATACTAAACTCCAAATTATACACAGGAAACTAAAATTAAAAATGATACAAGACTAACAAAGGCCAGAGGCTCCTGACTTTGGACAGGCGCAAAGATGCAGCGGGGTTAAACATGTTTTTTGAGATCTCTACCCTCCCACTATACCTCTAGCCAATGTAGAAAAAACAAACGCACAACAGTACGTACAGTAAAACTCAGTATAAGAGAATTCCGAGTCCGATGTCAGAATAGGAAACAAAAGAAAATAAACAAAAATGACAATAATACATAAATAACAACAGACTACTAGCAGTTACTGACATGCCAGCTCCAGACACCAATTTAACTGATTAAAAGATTATGTCTTCATCATATGAATATCAGGCACAATCACTCCTGTTAGGGGTTTAGTATTATACTGTCATAAAATATATGAGAAGAACATAACCCGTGTCATGCCAAAAACTGGTTTTAGAATAAATGTGTTTAATTCTGATGCAAAGACCCTATAAGTGAATTAATATTAAAGCCAAAATATGCAATCTTTAATGACCTGACAACAGTATCGTAACTATATCCCTTCTTAATAAGTCTGTTTAAAGGTTTTGTTAGTTTTTGAGGTGAATACTGATATTTTTGTGCTTTGTAAAGAATATTACCATAAAAGATTGGATGAGAAATACCCGAACGTATAAGATATCTGCATGTTGAGTTATATTTACGAATGCTGTCCTTATACCGATGATACAATTTAGTAAATGTTTTGACTAGTTTATGATATCGAAAACACTGGTGTAATAATTTTTCAGTAATACATAAATTTCTCTCGCTAAAATCTAATACGTTGTTACATACACGAGCGAATTGTACAAGTTGAGATATATAAACACCATAAGATGGTGACAAAGGAACGTCATCATCTAAAAATGGATAATTAACGATAGGAAATGAAAAATCATCTCTTTTATCATAAATTTTTGTATTAAGCTTCCCGTTAATGATATAGATATCAAGATCGAGGAAAAGACAGTGGTCATTGTTAGTATTAGCTTTATTTAAAGTAAGTTCAACAGGATAAATTTCTTTAGTATACATACTGAAGTCGTCATTATTGAGAGCCAATATATCATCCAAATATCTAAAAGTATTGTTAAATTTTTGTATGAGTATGAATTTTTAAAAGTAGCACAATAAGAGACCTTTGACTATAACTGGTTTATTGTGTTATAAAATTGGCTACTTGACTTGTGTCAATAAATTTTAGATCAGGTTTAGAATTATTGGTAGAATTACATTCATGAAATACATTATTAAAGGGTGGGTGGGAGGAGGGGTTAATTCTCAACCTCAATCAATCTTCTATAAAAGCTTATTCGATTTTTTTTGTTAATTTGTCACAATTTTATTTTGTTACTATTTGACAATTGTGTCAATTTTTGTTTAGCCTGCATCAATTGAATGGTGCAGAATGGGAAACATAGGTAAGCTAATCTTTTGCTGACAGCAGTGTTCGTGTAAAGCTTTATATACTTAGCAAGTAATAGAGCAGTATAATCTCTATCTGGTAAACAGATGCCTTATGGTCTGAAGTTTCCGTCTGGGATGTATCCTTGACCTCATTTTCATGGTTTAATGACCACTTTATTACATTTTTTTAGTGAATATGAGTAATAGGACGACCATATTTGATATATTGAATAATTGCAAGACAAAATAAAGGCAACAGTAGTATACCGCTGTTCGAAACTCATAAATCGATAGAGATAAAAACAAATCCGGGTTACAAACTAAAACTGAGGGAAACGCATTAAATATAAGAGGAGAACAACGACACAACAAAAACACAACATTAAAATGTAACACACACACAGAAACGAACTATAATATAACAATGGCCATTTTCCTGACTTGGTACAGGACATTTTAAGAAAAAAATGGTGGGTTGAACCTGGTTTTGTGGCATGCCAAACCTCCCGCTTTTATGGCAACGTCAAACACAAATGTCCATCAGACATGATTAACCAGACCATGACCTCATTTCAAAGTTAAAGGATCAACATTAAGTTTTTGTGATTATGTCAAATTCTCAGATACTTCTAGTTATAGGAGAAATCTTGTTAAACTTTTCATAAACTGCATGTACATAATTGAGAGTGATTGATTTTGATATTTTTTTTGTTGAGTGAGATGTGTGCTTTATTTCTGTAATATTTGTATTTTAAGTCATTCCTTATTTCCTTTGGACTTTCTCAGAATGTAGTAGAAGGTATTTTCCTTTGAATCACTAAATATTTGAACAGAAAATATATTTGTCTGAAATTAGTCGTGAGAGATGCTTTCATAGATATAGATTGAATGCACAAAAGTATAGATTTCTAGTCTAAAAAAGCATATTTCCCAGTTGTAATGTATATTCTTGCCCTAGCTGCACTACAGACAGTGCATCTTGTTGACAAGGTTTCACATGTCAATCATTTCTCTTAAAAAAAAAAGGATAGATTTTTACCCCTAATTTACAGACTATTTATATATATATATATATATTGTTCCTTTTTCTAGTTTCTAGCTTACCTTATATGGAATGACCTAATTTCAGACAGATCTCTTGGTGTCAATTGCCCATATACTGTAAACATTTCTTGTTTTTTTGCATACTAAGGGTAAATCTCAGAAGATAATTTTGATACAGTGTGAATGACAATCATGAACTTATGACACTTTCTTGAGTATAAAAATAGGTCACAATGACCTGTATTTCATACTTTACTGATAGTAAGTAATGTTTAAAGTATGTAATTATGGCCTTACTTCCAACTTTTGTTTACCTAGTTTTTTTTTATTGAATTTTATATTTATGTTTTGATTGAATTATCTGTATCTTCTGGTATGTTTAGTATTGTACAGTTGCTTTGGAGTGTACTTTTCTTCCTTTAGTTATAAAACATGGGTTCAAGTTACTATAGTTTCTATGACCTACCATGATTCACTGCAATTAAAGTTCCATTCTCTGTAGTCCTTTGTTGAGAAGTTTAGTAGGGCATACATGTTTTAGTACTTGACTTTTATACTGTTAAATGTTTGTTGTTGTTTTATTTTCCTGCATGATTTTTCTGTACACTTTCAGATTTATCTGTTTTGTAGATACAGGTTATTGGTTATATATTAATTGGACAATTATGAGGTAATACAAGAGGGTTTAGGTGGCAAGTCCTTCATTCCTGTATTCTTAAATTTTTGGGAGCATTTTTCTTCATCTTTAAAATTAACACTTATTCTGTGAAATTCTCATGAAAATTATTTTATTTTTTTGAAATAATCTGTAATTATATGATTTATTTATTCTGTACATTGTTCATTTCTGTAATCAGTATTGTATTACCTAATTTTTTTATATTCCACAGTAATTCTTTATACTTTTGCACCCTGTTATTCTCTATTCTTTATTTTTTTGCTCATTTTTCTCTATTTTTCTATATTTTTTTTGCTATTATTCTCCATTTTTTCATATTTTTTTTTGCTATTATTCTCTATTCTGCCAACCTCATCCAGACCCTCGTAGAATATGATTTAAATTTAGTGTAGATGACAAGTGTTTTGGTCATCAGGTACCCTCAGGACAAAAAGCTTAGGTATAGCCTATTAAGAAAATGAAGAACATCGAAATAAAATTTTAAGGAAGTAATACAACTGTATCATAACAAATGTTCAATATTTTTCTGTGTATGTTAATTGGTTAAATGATATAAATATATTTTGAATCGAATGATATAAAAAATTTATAATGTTTTAGATGTTTCATAATTTTTTAAACACTTATTTATAAGAAGTGCATATTTTACCTTGTTGATAAAGCACTTTGACAAAACTTCCATGTTAACTGCTTGTTGTTCTTACAATGGTAAACAAAATAATGTATGCATGTTTATTGTTATATGTTGTAAATTTCCACATACCTTTTCCATAAAGTCTTTTATCCTGCAATCAGCTAACTATTGTACAAATAACAGGTACACAAATAATTTTTTGCTTTATTTGTACTTGTACAAATAAAGTCTCCTGTTACCCCGCTTCCATGTTGAGCAAGCGGTAATGTGGATATTTCTTTTTGCGTACCAGTTCATTTTGGGGTCCTCTTCGCGGTCCGCGTTTAAACTATATCGATTTCTTTGAAAATTTAGAGACAATGATTTAGATTTTAACAACTAAAGTTTCAAGTGTTGGTTGTAAATTTCAGGATAAAAACAATATATGTACATTGTCGGAAAATATACAATTAATTTGTACTCGCTACGAAACAGGAGAAAAGCTCGGCGAGCCTCGCTTTTCGTCCTGTTTCTAAAGCTCATACAAATAAATTTTATATTTTCCGACAATGTACATATATTGTATATTTATCTAATTTGTCTTAGTTAGTTTTTTTATTGTTTTTAACAGCTTCATCCCTGTTGACCCACTTTTGGTCTGCTTTATAACAGGACTTTGGAATTTCTGCAACACACATTTAATAGAGGCTGATTCTAATTTGTTTGTTCAAACATAAAATCATCAAAGATACATCATATATAAAATTTCCAGAATGACCTTTTTATATAGTTTTGTAATTTCTGGTAGAGCAAATAAAATATATATACATTTGCCTAAAACATTAAAGGCTAAAGAGCTAGCATACCCTGAGATTAATAAAACACTGTGTTATAGTAATCTCAGTGTTATAGTAATCATGAGCATACCTTGACTGTAGTTGGGTTATATCTGGCATATGGAGTCGGCCTTGACCTCATTATCATGATTCAATGACTACCATTAGCTAAAAGTCAAAATTGTTTTTGCACTGAATGAGGTTTTTTTTATTTACTATGAGGAATATAATGAAAAAGGAGGGACATGGTGTATAAATTCTCCCTATAGGCATTTGACAAACACAAAAGCTAAGGAACAGTGCTTTTATTGATGTTCTTCATCTCAACAGTCATGATTAGGCCTGTAGCTTGGATTAAAAGCTTACATTTCAGATCTCATTGCAAGTTCATGATATTCATAGTGTTGGTTTCAGTGGAATTCCTTCCTATGTTTGATAATTCTACATATGTGCTGAATGAAGAACACAAAAGTGAGGTAATAGCAACAAAAACTATAATAAGAAATGTAACAAATACTCCTAATTTCCATGACAATCTCATTATTAAGTACAAAAATATTATAAATACTTAGGGCACATCAAGGTATTTGTTCAATAACTTGACAGGAATTTTACAATCATTGTGACATCTGATATCTCTGGGAATAATTCTTACTGTATGCTGACCAAAAGTATAAGATAAACACATTTATACTAAAAAAATTATATTTTGCTTTCTTTGACCTGAACATCTCACAAACAAGGATGCAGTTGTGTTAACCACTACATCTACAAACACTGAAATATAATTCCCAATACTTCTCATGTATATATCAAGGTATGCAAATTAACTGAAAAACTTGGGTTGTATTTTAGAGTCTTTGTACTAATAAGTTTTGTTAATGTGCTTGATAGTTTGGTTATACTTTCTAATCAAATAAGTGTACTTTAACAATGAATGTGATGATCAACAAAAAATTAAAGAAACAGATGAAGTTTTGATTTTTTTAAATCCTCCTCTTTCATGTCAATTTTAATTTACAAAATTATCAAAAAAGAACAGGCGAAAGATACCAAAGGGACATTCAGACTCAAAAGTCGAAAATAAACTGACAACGCCCATGGCAAAAAAACAAAAACAACAAAGAGACAAACAACAGTATACAAAACACAACATAGAAAACTAAAGACTGAGCAACACGAACCCCCTTCAAAAACCGGGGGTGATCTCAGGTCCTTCGGAAGGGTATGCAGATCCACATGTGGCACCCGTCAAGTTCGGAGTGTAGTATGGCATTTTGGCCATGGTGAATTTTTTAAATATGAAATTTTTTGTGCATTTAAATTTATTTTTAGATAGCTGAAGAATAATATTGCCTTCAAAATGGGTTTATATGAACATCGAGATTGTTTTTTTGTATGTTTTATAGGCCATTTATCTGTTTGACAGTCCGTATTTTCACACCCAGAAATTATTGTTTTGTTTTTCAACAAATATTTGACCCTCGAACTTTTAAACTAATTTTATGGAAAAATGAGGTAAAATGCATATGATTTTTTTTTTGACCTCTTGATAGATAAATGTCAATGGTTTCAGAGACGATATCACTCTAATGGATTGAAATTCTTTTTTGGACCAAATTTTTGGGACTTTTGTGACATTTTCACCCCCTTTTTTGCAATACAATGTATTTTGTATCAAATAAATGCAGATTGTTGCCATGGTAACACCAAAAGGAGATTATATTTCACCATTTTAACTATTTGAAATCCAATCTGTGGAAGATGCTGTTTCCATACATATCCACATACATGACACACACATTATGCCTTATTTGTTAAAAAGCAAGGGAAAGAGGGTGGTTTAAAATTATTTTTTTAAGTGTTTTTTAACTATGTTTTGCTACCTAATGTTGCTAGTGTAAGTACAAACCCGGTGATAAGTCTTATTCGGTAGGTCAAAGTCCGGGAAAAGAGGACGGGATTGTGATTATACGAAAATTGGAACATATCCGTCGTCATCTGTGTAACAGATATTCTATAACGGTCAACCAAGTCTTGATGGCGTCCGTCAAATTTTCGAAGAGATGATTTGAACTTCGCCACTTAGAATTCTTGGTTTAATAGCTTCCTTTGTGAGCAGCAACAATTTTTCAAGGAAATCATGATAGCAAATGCAAGCCCTGGAATATCGTATCAACTGGGAGATATATACTCCATATGTAGGCGCTACTGGAATTGTGCTACCTAGAAATGGAAAGTTCACAGTTGGGAAGCTGAAATCTTATCTCTTTTACAGTAAAGTTTTGTTCTCAAACGACCCTCATTGTCAACTTCTACATGTAAGTCAAGGTATGAGGCTGACTTAACTATATCTGTTGTATCCTTTATTTCAAGGGATATACATGTTGAACATATATGTATATAGTAACCGGCAAACTTTGAATTTTTTAGTAAGAGGACATCATCTTTATGGCGAAAAGTGAAGTTAAAGGATAATGCTAGCTTCTTTTCATTCTTCCTAGGAAGCTCCTGAATGAGGTCAGCCTCATATAATTTAATGAACAAGTCGGCAAGAACAGGAGCACAATTTGTTCCAGTGGTAATGCCGATTGTTTGTTAAAAAACACGTCATTCAAACGTAACAATTATGCACAAGTAATCCCCATTCCAAACTAAAAGACAAATTGAAAAAATTGGTCCTGCTTTGGTACATAAAAAAGAATGGTCAAGTATCTTGTCTTAGGGAGGGATAAATAGTACTTTGTAAAAAATCATTCTGATCTAAATAAAATATTCCCTGAAACTAACATTATCAAGATGCTTGATTTCTTGACTGACTGTGTAAAGGGTAGAAAAGTCAAATGGTTTAATACTATTGCGAGATGAAAGAGTCTTAGATTGTATGTACTCAAACAGATCTTTGGAATTTTTTGGTATCCACATCTAGAATAGGTAGTTACACGATAACTTTGAACAGTTGAAGCTCGGCTTTGATTGCTGATAAAAATGATGTCAATAATTTAGAAAGAGGTTTCGTGGAGCAATTGGACGACCCAGCAATAAAACGTTGTTTGTATTGACACTTATTTACTTAGATTTCCAATATAGTGAAGGAAGATTCAGTTTTTCATCTCTGGTTAAAATCCAAAGGAACTTAGAACAGACCGATAATGACCAGGGTTTCTTCCTTGGTAAGTGTTACGGGGGTATATGTTGAGTTTCCAAATGAATTTTCAATACTTATTCATTTATCAAGCAGTTGTAATGTGATTTACACACAAAAACGATGTTACACCTCTGATTAGGTACCGTCAAATGACATTGAGATTACTTCTTGTCTTTGTAAATTAACAGCTGCACATAACAGTTAAAATACCCAGAATCGATCTTAACCTAATAGTATTAAATCAGCTACCTATAATAATCATCTCAACCTTAATATATAGTATGTTAAATATTTGATACCGATATCATGTCTACTAGGATTTGACTCACAAAGTCCGTACAAAACACAAAGCAATCGGAAAGGAATTTCTTCATAATTTAACTTATTTCCACTTATATTTATATAGATATATATACGTATATAAACAAGTCTAAATTGAAAAAAACGTTCAAACCTATGATTGCGTTGGATAAAAACCGCAATTTGTATACGTGTGCATGCAAAACAAATTTCTTGGTAGAGGGGTCTAAAAACAGCACAAACAACATTTTCCAAAAGACCAAAAAAAGTGAAAAAGTATATTGTAACAAAACGCATTTGACTAGCAGGTCGAACAACGGATGTTCTTAAACACTGCTGACTGCCATGGCGATTGCCAAATAAACCGATCACCAAATGTAACAAAATGGATCTTAATTATTTTTTTTTAATACCAAACAGAGAACAATAATAATCATGAGGTGCAAACATTTGTACACCATATCCGGATTTCGACAATTAATGTCTCTTTGGTGATGTTAAGAATCGAAACGGTATTTGGAAGGCCATATTATTTACCTCAATTTATGATAGACTCTTGAATTTTGAAGAGTCGAAATAGGATGAATGGATTATATAAACCCGAACATATATAATACAAGCCCAAACAAAAAAATATAAACAAGTATAAATTGAAAACAACGTTCAAACCTATGATTGCGTTGGATAAAAACCGCAATTTTTATACGTGTGCATGCAAAACAAATGTCTTGGTAGAGGGGTCTAAATACAGCACAAACAACATGTATATATATATATATATATATTGTCTATCATCAACAGACAAAATAGCTAATCTGAAAGGTACACCATCTACTTGCCACTATACACCTTGTACTGATTCAACCCTAGATAAAGCCGACGAGGAAAGGCATTCCATCGACCACCGAAAGCTGTATTTTTATGTAGCCTCGGTGGTCGAGTGATCTTGGGCGCTGGACACCGTGTAGATGTCATAGACACAAGGGTTCAAATCCCGATGACGGAAGAACAAAATTTTCTAACGCAAATTTGAAGATCTAACATTGTTGGGCTATATATATGGGTGTTCTTGTTCTTTGTATTTTCTTGACATTTCATCAGAGACTACCTTAACCAAAATCTGAGGTTACTCTAATAGACAGAAATTGTTTTATTTTGGCCCGCAACCATTAGAATCTGCAACAGAATACAAGTACCTAGGTATTGTCTTCAACAATAAGGCTAGACTAAATATAGCAGCTGAAAATCTTGCTGATAAAGCACGCAAGGCATATTTTGCCTTAAAATCAAAAATACCATATACTCAACTGTATTACAGTGGGAAAATGAGTGAGACTTTTCAACTCATTAATTTCACCTATAATGACTTATGGATCTGGAATTTGTATCTCAGATTTTAATATAAACAAAGACACGGCAGATAAACTTCCATTTGAAAAGGTTCAGAATATGATTATGAAAAATATTCTTGGTATCCATGGTAAGGCTTCCAATCTATCTTTACGTACAGAACTGGAACATTATCCATTATTGATTCTATCATATCGATAAATGTTTAAATAGTATGCTAGATTAACTGACATTGAAGTTGTGGTAACGACAAAAAAAAAATTATCTATTAAGATCTGCATTTATAGAAGATAAATATTTGTATTCGCAGAAGAGCTCTTGCTGGCTAAAATCATTATTCAAAATAAAAAAGTTACTTAATTTGGATTCACTTCAAGTATCATATACTGCGTTTGAGGATTCATGAAAAAAACTTTTATAAATGCAAGAAATTAAATCAACTTGAGCATACTAAATCTAATAACACAGGTAAACTCAGATTATATAGTAAAATTTGCTCATTATTTGACTTAAAAGCTAACCTACGCTTTGATATACCAAAATATGAGAGATCACTTCTCACAAAAATTAAAATAAGTGCACATTCACTTGCCATTGAAACTGGGAGATACAGTTAACCAAAAACTTTAGCAACGGAACGATTCTGCAAATTTTGCAGTGATAAGTAGAAGATGAAGTGCACTTCCTTTTATATTGTCCCTTATATAAAAACCTTCGAGAGAAGTTTAATATTTTCCAAACTTTGATTAAAGATGATGATATCAAATCAGTAATATATTTACTAAATCCTAATAATTTGGCTAAGGCCAAACAAATATATAATTATTAGAGACACGCTTTTGAAGTTCATAATAACGCAAAGGGTCCTCCCTCTTTTTTACTACACAGGCATGCAAGTGTCACGCTTTTTTTAAAAGTTGCAGGTTTGGCTAATTGTAGAACAGCTTAGTCTTAGTGTTAATAGCTCTCTAGAGCTTGGGAATGTCTAATTATTCCACTTTCTGTTGAATTAACTGAATATAAATACATGTTTGTGTGTTACAAAGGGTGCAAAACACATTATTTAACTCTCTATCACTTTTTTGAATCCCCTTAAACTCTGATTATGATTAACAAGCATTTGATAGGCCAATTATCATGAATACAGGTACAACAGTTCTGCTTTCTCTAGACAAAGTGCTCTTTAGATGGAGTTACCAGTCCCTTGTTTTTATGGGTAATCGGTCTAGAATCAACCAATTGTAATAACATGATGAGTGATTGTGTTTGCTTAATGTCCAGTAGCAAATATTTCATGCATATAATTCAGGATGAGAACCAACAAGAAATCCAATAGAAAGGTTCTTCCAAATGGATGAACTGAATAATAGACATTAGACTATTTATTAATGCAAACACATTTTTAATACAATAAATGGTTATGGCATGAAATACAAACTATAAAACAAGAATAACAATTGTATGATTTATACTGGAGTGGCAGTGGCTTTCATATGGTAAAAAACTGGGAAAAAATGTTGACATGTACAAATATATCGTCGTGTGAATCTTATAGTGTTATATGTCCACTTTTGATAAAAACGGAGATAGCTATATATTTGAGATCCAAGTCTATCTTTACGTACAGAACTGGAACTTTATCCATTATTGATTCTATCATATCGATAAATGTTTAAATAGTATGCTAGATTAACTGACATTGAAGTTGTGGTAACGACAAAAAAAAATTATCTATTAAGATCTGCATTTATAAAAGATAAATATTTGTATTCGCAGAAGAGCTCTTGCTGGCTAAAATCATTATTTAAAATAAAAAAGTTACTTAATTTGGATTCACTTTAAGTATCATATACTGCGTTTGAGGATTCATGAAAAAAACTTTTATAAATGCAAGATATTAAATCAACTTGAGCATACTAAATCTAATAACACAGGTAAACTCAGATTATATAGTAAAATTTGCTCATTATTTGACTTAAAAGCTAACCTACGCTTTGATATACCAAAATATGAGAGATCACTTCTCACAAAAATTAAAATAGGTGCACATTCACTTGCCATTGAAACTGGGAGATACAGTTAACCAAAAACTTTAGCAACGGAACGATTCTGCCAAATTTTGCAGTGATAAGTAGAAGATGAAGTGCACTTCCTTTTATATTGTCCCCTATATAAAAACCTTCGAGAGAAGTTTAATATTTCCAAACTTTGATTAAGGTGATGATATCAAATCAGTAATATATTTACTAAATCCAAATAATTTGGCTAATGGCAAACAAATATATAATTATTAGAGACACGCTTTTGAAGTTCATAATAACGCATAGGGTCCTCCCTCTGTTTTACTACACAGGCATGCAAGTGTCACGCTTTTTTTAAAAGTTGCAGGTTTGGCTAATTGTAGAACAGCTTAGTCTTAGTGTTAATAGCTCTCTAGAGCTTGGGAATGTCTAATTATTCCACTTTTTGTTGAATAACTGAATATAAATACATGTTTGTGTGTTACAAAGGGTGCAAAACACATTATTTAACTCTCTATCACTTTTTTGAATCCCCTTAAACTCTGATTATGATTAACAAGCATTTGATAGGCCAATTATCATGAATACAGGTACAACAGTTCTGCTTTCTCTAGACAAAGTGCTCTTTAGATGGAGTTACCAGTCCCTTGTTTTTATGGGTAATCGGTCTAGAATCAACCAATTGTAATAACATGATGAGTGATTGTGTTTGCTTAATGTCCAGTAGCAAATATTTCATGCATTTAATTCAGGATGAGAACCAACAAGAAATCCAATAGAAAGGTTCTTCCAAATGGATGAACTGAATAATAGACATTAGACTATTTATAAATGCAAACACATTTTTAATACAATAAATGGTTATGGCATGAAATACAAACAATAAAACAAGAATAACAATTGTATGATTCATACTGGAGTGGCAGTGGCTTTCATATGGTAAAAAACTGGAAAAAAAATGTTGACATGTACAAATATATCGTCGTGTGAATCTTATAGTGTTATATGTCCACTTTTGATAAAAACGGAGATAGCTATATATCCAAGTACAGTGTTCAATCTCCCTATACAACTGTAACATAAGATTTCTACACTCTACAAGTTTTTGTCAGAACTACACAGTTCTATCTCCACACTCCCATTGGATTATAATGGCTTGTTAATCTAGTTAATTCAGAGAAAAATATTTTTATTGTGTTGTATCGCGGTATTTTTGCTGTTAAATAATTGTTATCAAAATTATCTTAAATTGTTTTGCATGGTTTGAACTCAATCTATGAGCAATGCTTAGCAAAATCCAGCAGTACATAATTGGGGATATTACAAAGTTAAAAAATCTATGGTCTATCTCCAATGGAAATATAGGGATACATTTCTAAAAATACATTGTTTGTAGGGAAATGTTCTATCTCCAAAAAGGAGGATACATTATGTATCTAAGTTGCTTGTCTATTAAAAAAAAACAATCGAACAAAGAGTTAATCTCCATGTATCTAAACTCGATTCCTATATAACTTTTGATGTCTCATTCAAATATTTATGATACTGAGCTTTTAAACTTTGATTTAAATGTTTACCACTATTACCAAATAAATGGGAAATACATCATTATAAGATTCACATGACGAATTCTGAGTATTCTTGTAAAATAACTTATTTCTATGTACAATAACAACAAATGAACAAAGAAAACTTCAAGTTAAAAGACATGTTTGTTTTAGAGACTATCATTTTTATATTTTGCAGTGATTTTTATAATGACTCACTGGGAAAACTCTTCTCAACAGTGTGGACATATGCCTCAGTTATCTTGCTGAATATAATTCGGTAAAAATAGTGAGATGACATAAGAACAAATAAACAAAACTGTGTTTGAAATTTTTCAGGTATAAGCCACCACAACAAGGAGGCCCATCTGATGATCCAACACTGAGGCCGTATGTGTGGACTTATGATGAAGGTAGGAATTAAGCCTTACGTTTTGACATATGTGCCTTGATAAATTTGATCATTCAGAACTAAAAATTCTTTTCTACACAATGGGTTGTTAAACAAAAAATGCTTAATTGTTAGCAAGGATACTGTACTTACTCCAAAAAAGTTGAACTGTTCAATATACAAACAAGATATAAAAACAGGAGTTTCAGTTTGTTAAAATATTGAGACTAGTAGTTATATTTTACCTTATATAAAAAATCCGTAAGTCATGTTACTATTAATAATAAGTAGTTTATATTATAATTATTTGTCATGTTTTGTATTTCAGTTAAAATGGTGTGCTTGGGCAGCAGTTTATTGTTCTTTTATTAGTTTTGCAAATTCTCGTACTTCAGAAGACACCAAACAGATGCTCAGTAGTTTTATGTAAGTATTACATGTTCTATACAGTTGTATGCCAATAGAATATACAATGTTTGAAACATAGATGAAAAAAAAAAATTTTAAAACTGAAATTTCTTATCAAGGCAACTTCTCCTGCAGTTTTCAACTAGTTGGGGATTTTATTCCTATTTTTCCATACTTAAAAACTTTTTAGTCAATATTCAGCAAAATTTACAAAAGACAGTTCCTATTTCTATTATTAACTTCTCATACAGTTTTCAACTTAGACCATTGAACTTTACAGAAAGCTTGTACATATATTGTAGTTTTGCACCTTCTATAATGAAGTTGTATAATGATTTTTTCCTTCTCACCAGATTTGGAAACGTAAGCCACTCATCCTAGTTTTCAATTCAGATCCTTGAAACTTCACATGGAATATTGCACACAAATTGAAGTTGTGCACCTGCTGTTATGGAATTGTTCTAGGAATTTTTTCCAAACTTTCATCTATATTTTATATTTCCATATACAAGTGTATATTTTTAAATATTCATTATAAACCATTTTCCATTGTTTAACAAATTCTGTGCAACCCGTCCATTTGAGTCATGAGTTTATTTTGATATTATATTATGTATGTAATTCTGTGTATATAATATTTCATTTTCAGGTTATCAATATCGGCAGTTGTGATGGCATATTTACAGAATCCTCAGCCAATGTCACCACCATGGTAGCATTTTTTAACAGAACCTTGTTACTTCATTCAGAGTAAAGTTGAGAACTGTGATCTGTAATGTGTATACATTGTATGAATATATAAGAGAAGCATTAGGTCCTCTTGCGCTAAAAATCCCACATGGAGATATGGAAAAGTCGGCAGGTATGCATTCAACACATTTCACCTGAAGTAATATATTACTCTGTAAAAGGAAAAAAAAAGATTATGATATTAAAATAAGGAATAACATGAATAAGTGAGACAGAAATGTTACAGATTTTACTGATCGAAGAAAAAGGGATAGAAGTAGAAGTGCATGGGTACAGAGAACATGAAGAATTATTTCCTGTAGATGCTAGTATTTTTAGATCTGTTTAGCAGAAAAAAAAACATTTTGGCCACCGTTAAAACATTTTTTGTTTGATGTTGCCTACCCATTCCTTGTAGGGTTGGGTAGGTAGATAGGGATTTAATTGTTTTGGTGCCAACAACATAAGTTACATGTGTACATAAGAAAACACACATTAGAGTAGGAAGAAATCTTTGATTTTTTTTAATTTTAAACGATTTGTGTCATAAAAATTTTCGGGTAGGCTGCTTTTTAGGTGGTTGGGTAGACAACATCAAACATTTTCAATTTTTTTGGGCCTTATTGTCGTTGCATTTGCCATAAATATTTATAAGGCAGGATTTAATCTACCAATCAGAACATCAGTTTTGATTTTAAGATACTGGGTGCATTTCATTTACATTATATTAGCTTGTCAATTTCTAGCTGTATTTCAAAATAGTAGGCTCTCGTTTTCTAAATGCGATGCATTTATAGTTTAAATTTAACTATATATTTATGGAATAATGTTGATCGTGTGAAAATATTAAATGACACTATTATTCCTCATAGTCAATGTTAAACACAGCATTATTTCTTCAAAAAATGGTTATTAAAATTATGAAGTATGGCAGGCTGTATGTGCAATAACTTGTGAACAGTTTAACCAATGCTTTTCAAATTTTAATATCATGTTGCTACTGTAAATATTAAGTCAATGAACTATATGTAACTCTATAGTCTGGGAAAACACCAGAGTGCATATGTTTACTATCAAGTTGAAATTCTAATCAGATGCTAAACTGTTACTATCTATGTTATCTTTATATGAGAACTGTTTCCATGATATCGTCACTTGTGTGCTTTACACTTTACTGTAAACATGTATATAGTTTAGTTTAGAATAAAACTTATAACCAGTCTTATGTATATATATATATATATATATCAAGGGATATATAAATATTTGTATTAACTATGTATCTCTATCACACTGAGATCCAGTGGGCATATATATTGTATGGTTGTCACTTGTTTAGACTTGTTTGTATGATATACTTATTTCCAGTGACTGTATAATGAATTGAATCATTATCCCATACGGTATATAAAAATTGTTGAGTTAGATTGCTGACAAATAAAAAAATACATTGTGTATAAAATAATAATATAACATCTACACACGCTTAAACACATGTCTTATGTCTATCTCTAGATTCGCCTTCCGTGACAAGGTAACACTACGACTATTGAAGTTATATTTTTATATAGCGGATGTGGTCGAGTGGTCTAGAGCGCTGGACATGAGGCTAAGCGATTGGTGCTGTAGTGTATCAAAGGTGTGAGTTCGAATCCCGCTGAGGGACGGACAAAAATTTGTCAGCAGAAAAATCTAATTCTAACACTGTTGGGTGTAATTTTCAGACTTATATAAATATTTGTATTAACTATGTATCTCTATCACACTGAGATCCAGTGGGCATATATATTGTATGGTTGTCACTTGTTTAGACTTGTTTGTATGATATACTTATTTCCAGTGACTGTATAATGAATTGAATCATTATCCCATACGGTATATAAAAATTGTTGAGTTAGATTGCTGACAAATAAAAAAATACATTGTGTATAAAATAATAATATAACATCTACACACGCTTAAACACATGTCTTATGTCTATCTCTAGATTCGCCTTCCGTGACAAGGTAACACTACGACTATTGAAGTTATATTTTTATATAGCGGATGTGGTCGAGTGGTCTAGAGCGCTGGACATGAGGCTAAGCGATTGGTGCTGTAGTGTATCAAAGGTGTGAGTTCGAATCCCGCTGAGGGACGGACAAAAATTTGTCAGCAGAAAAATCTAATTCTAACACTGTTGGGTGTAATTTTCAGACTTATATAAATATTTGTATTAACTATGTATCTCTATCACACTGAGATCCAGTGGGCATATATATTGTATGGTTGTCACTTGTTTAGACTTGTTTGTATGATATACTTATTTCCAGTGACTGTATAATGAATTGAATCATTATCCCATACGGTATATAAAAATTGTTGAGTTAGATTGCTGACAAATAAAAAAATACATTGTGTATAAAATAATAATATAACATCTACACACGCTTAAACACATGTCTTATGTCTATCTCTAGATTCGCCTTCCGTGACAAGGTAACACTACGACTATTGAAGTTATATTTTTATATAGCGGATGTGGTCGAGTGGTCTAGAGCGCTGGACATGAGGCTAAGCGATTGGTGCTGTAGTGTATCAAAGGTGTGAGTTCGAATCCCGCTGAGGGACGGACAAAAATTTGTCAGCAGAAAAATCTAATTCTAACACTGTTGGGTGTAATTTTCAGACTTATATAAATATTTGTATTAACTATGTATCTCTATCACACTGAGATCCAGTGGGCATATATATTGTATGGTTGTCACTTGTTTAGACTTGTTTGTATGATATACTTATTTCCAGTGACTGTATAATGAATTGAATCATTATCCCATACGGTATATAAAAATTGTTGAGTTAGATTGCTGACAAATAAAAAAATACATTGTGTATAAAATAATAATATAACATCTACACACGCTTAAACACATGTCTTATGTCTATCTCTAGATTCGCCTTCCGTGACAAGGTAACACTACGACTATTGAAGTTATATTTTTATATAGCGGATGTGGTCGAGTGGTCTAGAGCGCTGGACATGAGGCTAAGCGATTGGTGCTGTAGTGTATCAAAGGTGTGAGTTCGAATCCCGCTGAGGGACGGACAAAAATTTGTCAGCAGAAAAATCTAATTCTAACACTGTTGGGTGTAATTTTCAGACTTATATAAATATTTGTATTAACTATGTATCTCTATCACACTGAGATCCAGTGGGCATATATATTGTATGGTTGTCACTTGTTTAGACTTGTTTGTATGATATACTTATTTCCAGTGACTGTATAATGAATTGAATCATTATCCCATACGGTATATAAAAATTGTTGAGTTAGATTGCTGACAAATAAAAAAATACATTGTGTATAAAATAATAATATAACATCTACACACGCTTAAACACATGTCTTATGTCTATCTCTAGATTCGCCTTCCGTGACAAGGTAACACTACGACTATTGAAGTTATATTTTTATATAGCGGATGTGGTCGAGTGGTCTAGAGCGCTGGACATGAGGCTAAGCGATTGGTGCTGTAGTGTATCAAAGGTGTGAGTTCGAATCCCGCTGAGGGACGGACAAAAATTTGTCAGCAGAAAAATCTAATTCTAACACTGTTGGGTGTAATTTTCAGACTTATATAAATATTTGTATTAACTATGTATCTCTATCACACTGAGATCCAGTGGGCATATATATTGTATGGTTGTCACTTGTTTAGACTTGTTTGTATGATATACTTATTTCCAGTGACTGTATAATGAATTGAATCATTATCCCATACGGTATATAAAAATTGTTGAGTTAGATTGCTGACAAATAAAAAAATACATTGTGTATAAAATAATAATATAACATCTACACACGCTTAAACACATGTCTTATGTCTATCTCTAGATTCGCCTTCCGTGACAAGGTAACACTACGACTATTGAAGTTATATTTTTATATAGCGGATGTGGTCGAGTGGTCTAGAGCGCTGGACATGAGGCTAAGCGATTGGTGCTGTAGTGTATCAAAGGTGTGAGTTCGAATCCCGCTGAGGGACGGACAAAAATTTGTCAGCAGAAAAATCTAATTCTAACACTGTTGGGTGTAATTTTCAGACTTATATAAATATTTGTATTAACTATGTATCTCTATCACACTGAGATCCAGTGGGCATATATATTGTATGGTTGTCACTTGTTTAGACTTGTTTGTATGATATACTTATTTCCAGTGACTGTATAATGAATTGAATCATTATCCCATACGGTATATAAAAATTGTTGAGTTAGATTGCTGACAAATAAAAAAATACATTGTGTATAAAATAATAATATAACATCTACACACGCTTAAACACATGTCTTATGTCTATCTCTAGATTCGCCTTCCGTGACAAGGTAACACTACGACTATTGAAGTTATATTTTTATATAGCGGATGTGGTCGAGTGGTCTAGAGCGCTGGACATGAGGCTAAGCGATTGGTGCTGTAGTGTATCAAAGGTGTGAGTTCGAATCCCGCTGAGGGACGGACAAAAATTTGTCAGCAGAAAAATCTAATTCTAACACTGTTGGGTGTAATTTTCAGACTTATATAAATATTTGTATTAACTATGTATCTCTATCACACTGAGATCCAGTGGGCATATATATTGTATGGTTGTCACTTGTTTAGACTTGTTTGTATGATATACTTATTTCCAGTGACTGTATAATGAATTGAATCATTATCCCATACGGTATATAAAAATTGTTGAGTTAGATTGCTGACAAATAAAAAAATACATTGTGTATAAAATAATAATATAACATCTACACACGCTTAAACACATGTCTTATGTCTATCTCTAGATTCGCCTTCCGTGACAAGGTAACACTACGACTATTGAAGTTATATTTTTATATAGCGGATGTGGTCGAGTGGTCTAGAGCGCTGGACATGAGGCTAAGCGATTGGTGCTGTAGTGTATCAAAGGTGTGAGTTCGAATCCCGCTGAGGGACGGACAAAAATTTGTCAGCAGAAAAATCTAATTCTAACACTGTTGGGTGTAATTTTCAGACTTATATAAATATTTGTATTAACTATGTATCTCTATCACACTGAGATCCAGTGGGCATATATATTGTATGGTTGTCACTTGTTTAGACTTGTTTGTATGATATACTTATTTCCAGTGACTGTATAATGAATTGAATCATTATCCCATACGGTATATAAAAATTGTTGAGTTAGATTGCTGACAAATAAAAAAATACATTGTGTATAAAATAATAATATAACATCTACACACGCTTAAACACATGTCTTATGTCTATCTCTAGATTCGCCTTCCGTGACAAGGTAACACTACGACTATTGAAGTTATATTTTTATATAGCGGATGTGGTCGAGTGGTCTAGAGCGCTGGACATGAGGCTAAGCGATTGGTGCTGTAGTGTATCAAAGGTGTGAGTTCGAATCCCGCTGAGGGACGGACAAAAATTTGTCAGCAGAAAAATCTAATTCTAACACTGTTGGGTGTAATTTTCAGACTTATATAAATATTTGTATTAACTATGTATCTCTATCACACTGAGATCCAGTGGGCATATATATTGTATGGTTGTCACTTGTTTAGACTTGTTTGTATGATATACTTATTTCCAGTGACTGTATAATGAATTGAATCATTATCCCATACGGTATATAAAAATTGTTGAGTTAGATTGCTGACAAATAAAAAAATACATTGTGTATAAAATAATAATATAACATCTACACACGCTTAAACACATGTCTTATGTCTATCTCTAGATTCGCCTTCCGTGACAAGGTAACACTACGACTATTGAAGTTATATTTTTATATAGCGGATGTGGTCGAGTGGTCTAGAGCGCTGGACATGAGGCTAAGCGATTGGTGCTGTAGTGTATCAAAGGTGTGAGTTCGAATCCCGCTGAGGGACGGACAAAAATTTGTCAGCAGAAAAATCTAATTCTAACACTGTTGGGTGTAATTTTCAGACTTATATAAATATTTGTATTAACTATGTATCTCTATCACACTGAGATCCAGTGGGCATATATATTGTATGGTTGTCACTTGTTTAGACTTGTTTGTATGATATACTTATTTCCAGTGACTGTATAATGAATTGAATCATTATCCCATACGGTATATAAAAATTGTTGAGTTAGATTGCTGACAAATAAAAAAATACATTGTGTATAAAATAATAATATAACATCTACACACGCTTAAACACATGTCTTATGTCTATCTCTAGATTCGCCTTCCGTGACAAGGTAACACTACGACTATTGAAGTTATATTTTTATATAGCGGATGTGGTCGAGTGGTCTAGAGCGCTGGACATGAGGCTAAGCGATTGGTGCTGTAGTGTATCAAAGGTGTGAGTTCGAATCCCGCTGAGGGACGGACAAAAATTTGTCAGCAGAAAAATCTAATTCTAACACTGTTGGGTGTAATTTTCAGACTTATATAAATATTTGTATTAACTATGTATCTCTATCACACTGAGATCCAGTGGGCATATATATTGTATGGTTGTCACTTGTTTAGACTTGTTTGTATGATATACTTATTTCCAGTGACTGTATAATGAATTGAATCATTATCCCATACGGTATATAAAAATTGTTGAGTTAGATTGCTGACAAATAAAAAAATACATTGTGTATAAAATAATAATATAACATCTACACACGCTTAAACACATGTCTTATGTCTATCTCTAGATTCGCCTTCCGTGACAAGGTAACACTACGACTATTGAAGTTATATTTTTATATAGCGGATGTGGTCGAGTGGTCTAGAGCGCTGGACATGAGGCTAAGCGATTGGTGCTGTAGTGTATCAAAGGTGTGAGTTCGAATCCCGCTGAGGGACGGACAAAAATTTGTCAGCAGAAAAATCTAATTCTAACACTGTTGGGTGTAATTTTCAGACTTATATAAATATTTGTATTAACTATGTATCTCTATCACACTGAGATCCAGTGGGCATATATATTGTATGGTTGTCACTTGTTTAGACTTGTTTGTATGATATACTTATTTCCAGTGACTGTATAATGAATTGAATCATTATCCCATACGGTATATAAAAATTGTTGAGTTAGATTGCTGACAAATAAAAAAATACATTGTGTATAAAATAATAATATAACATCTACACACGCTTAAACACATGTCTTATGTCTATCTCTAGATTCGCCTTCCGTGACAAGGTAACACTACGACTATTGAAGTTATATTTTTATATAGCGGATGTGGTCGAGTGGTCTAGAGCGCTGGACATGAGGCTAAGCGATTGGTGCTGTAGTGTATCAAAGGTGTGAGTTCGAATCCCGCTGAGGGACGGACAAAAATTTGTCAGCAGAAAAATCTAATTCTAACACTGTTGGGTGTAATTTTCAGACTTATATAAATATTTGTATTAACTATGTATCTCTATCACACTGAGATCCAGTGGGCATATATATTGTATGGTTGTCACTTGTTTAGACTTGTTTGTATGATATACTTATTTCCAGTGACTGTATAATGAATTGAATCATTATCCCATACGGTATATAAAAATTGTTGAGTTAGATTGCTGACAAATAAAAAAATACATTGTGTATAAAATAATAATATAACATCTACACACGCTTAAACACATGTCTTATGTCTATCTCTAGATTCGCCTTCCGTGACAAGGTAACACTACGACTATTGAAGTTATATTTTTATATAGCGGATGTGGTCGAGTGGTCTAGAGCGCTGGACATGAGGCTAAGCGATTGGTGCTGTAGTGTATCAAAGGTGTGAGTTCGAATCCCGCTGAGGGACGGACAAAAATTTGTCAGCAGAAAAATCTAATTCTAACACTGTTGGGTGTAATTTTCAGACTTATATAAATATTTGTATTAACTATGTATCTCTATCACACTGAGATCCAGTGGGCATATATATTGTATGGTTGTCACTTGTTTAGACTTGTTTGTATGATATACTTATTTCCAGTGACTGTATAATGAATTGAATCATTATCCCATACGGTATATAAAAATTGTTGAGTTAGATTGCTGACAAATAAAAAAATACATTGTGTATAAAATAATAATATAACATCTACACACGCTTAAACACATGTCTTATGTCTATCTCTAGATTCGCCTTCCGTGACAAGGTAACACTACGACTATTGAAGTTATATTTTTATATAGCGGATGTGGTCGAGTGGTCTAGAGCGCTGGACATGAGGCTAAGCGATTGGTGCTGTAGTGTATCAAAGGTGTGAGTTCGAATCCCGCTGAGGGACGGACAAAAATTTGTCAGCAGAAAAATCTAATTCTAACACTGTTGGGTGTAATTTTCAGACTTATATAAATATTTGTATTAACTATGTATCTCTATCACACTGAGATCCAGTGGGCATATATATTGTATGGTTGTCACTTGTTTAGACTTGTTTGTATGATATACTTATTTCCAGTGACTGTATAATGAATTGAATCATTATCCCATACGGTATATAAAAATTGTTGAGTTAGATTGCTGACAAATAAAAAAATACATTGTGTATAAAATAATAATATAACATCTACACACGCTTAAACACATGTCTTATGTCTATCTCTAGATTCGCCTTCCGTGACAAGGTAACACTACGACTATTGAAGTTATATTTTTATATAGCGGATGTGGTCGAGTGGTCTAGAGCGCTGGACATGAGGCTAAGCGATTGGTGCTGTAGTGTATCAAAGGTGTGAGTTCGAATCCCGCTGAGGGACGGACAAAAATTTGTCAGCAGAAAAATCTAATTCTAACACTGTTGGGTGTAATTTTCAGACTTATATAAATATTTGTATTAACTATGTATCTCTATCACACTGAGATCCAGTGGGCATATATATTGTATGGTTGTCACTTGTTTAGACTTGTTTGTATGATATACTTATTTCCAGTGACTGTATAATGAATTGAATCATTATCCCATACGGTATATAAAAATTGTTGAGTTAGATTGCTGACAAATAAAAAAATACATTGTGTATAAAATAATAATATAACATCTACACACGCTTAAACACATGTCTTATGTCTATCTCTAGATTCGCCTTCCGTGACAAGGTAACACTACGACTATTGAAGTTATATTTTTATATAGCGGATGTGGTCGAGTGGTCTAGAGCGCTGGACATGAGGCTAAGCGATTGGTGCTGTAGTGTATCAAAGGTGTGAGTTCGAATCCCGCTGAGGGACGGACAAAAATTTGTCAGCAGAAAAATCTAATTCTAACACTGTTGGGTGTAATTTTCAGACTTATATAAATATTTGTATTAACTATGTATCTCTATCACACTGAGATCCAGTGGGCATATATATTGTATGGTTGTCACTTGTTTAGACTTGTTTGTATGATATACTTATTTCCAGTGACTGTATAATGAATTGAATCATTATCCCATACGGTATATAAAAATTGTTGAGTTAGATTGCTGACAAATAAAAAAATACATTGTGTATAAAATAATAATATAACTTAGCACATACTTACAACTTCTCGTCCAATCAAATTGCTTATATTTGCCTTCTAATTTTCATAGTACATACTTTTCCCGTGTACTAAGTAACTACGCATGAATGACCACAAGGGTAAGATTTCATTGTATCGTAATCAAGATATTTAAAACAAAAATTGCCACTGGCTATTTTGAAATAAAATGCTGTGTTCCAAATTAAATTAAATAGTTTGTAATTAGTCTTCACACTGATTTTTAAATATCCTGCTATTAAAATCTTTGGATCTAAAAAATGTTTTTGACAATTGCAAATTTCTTTCATTTAAATATTTAGGGTAATACATATGGTTCTTTATACCTTGATTAGAGTACAACGATATCTTAAAATTATGAAAATGCATCATCCATGCAATTACTTTGTACACAAAAAAGTGTGTACTATGAAACCTTGTGAAGGGAAATTAAAGCAACTTGGTGATAATTTTTTAAACTTTCTTAAGGAAGGTGATCTATTTCGTCATGAATTGATTGATTTATTGATTATCGGTTACTTAATTTCCAGTGGCAAATATTTCATGCATGTTCAGGACGATGTCATGAATTGAAAAACTGTGATTATGTCTGAAGATAATGTGCCAATTATATATACAAACATATAAACATATTCTGATAAATCTTTTAGTTTTTACTTTGAAATAATAAAAAAAAAAAAAAACACAAAACCTATAATCTCTGATCTATTGGTAGTTGCTTTTTAATGCCTATCTGCTAGACTATATCTATGGGGACAAACTATCTATATGTTTCAAATTTATTATAGCTTTAGTTTTACTGTGAAATTAAAAAATGTTTTCAACACATGTAAAGCTTCCACTGCAATTTAATTATTGCCTGCTTTTGGTCAATTTATTTGGTCATCTTACCATGTAAGAAGAACATGTATAGTAAAACACCGCTTTATATCAATATACATACTTACACCAGCAGCTACCATCTTTTCATTCTGGAGTCAAGGGCCTTTTGAAATCACATATTTTACAATGATACTAGTGAGTAGATTTACAAAACTTCGTTAATGAGCTCCGTTTTACAAACACCTGTGATACAAGTAGTCAGCCAAAATAAACTATCAATAGACCAATTAAAAGATTACTCGAGTTGTAAATATGTGCTAAATTGGTTAGTCTATGAAAAGGTATATACTATGAAATTAAGAGCTCGGGGCAAGCCCCTCGCTCTAAATTTCATAGTATATACCTTTTTATAGACTAACCTAGACATCTACACACGCTTAAACACATGTCTTATGTCTATCTCTAGATTCGCCTTCCGTGACAAGGTAACACTACGACTATTGAAGTTATATTTTTATATAGCGGATGTGGTCGAGTGGTCTAGAGCGCTGGACATGAGGCTAAGCGATTGGTGCTGTAGTGTATCAAAGGTGTGAGTTCGAATCCCGCTGAGGGACGGACAAAAATTTGTCAGCAGAAAAATCTAATTCTAACACTGTTGGGTGTAATTTTCAGACTTATATATATCAAGGGAGTATATATTTGCCACGTCAATATAACATGGTGGCAACGGTTTAAAACATTATAGTTACACCGGACAATTCTTTGATTAATCCTGTAGTAGTGCAGTACATTGACTGAAATTATGGCAACATTTCAAGTCGCAGCTCCAGAAAAGTTTGACTTAAGTATGCCAGAAACGTGGACCAAATGGATCCAAAGGTTTGATCGATTTAGATCAGCTTCGGGCTGGAGAAAAAGACAGGAGCTACACAGGTCAACTCTTTAATCTACACGATGGGTCCGGAAGCAGATGACATATTTGCATCATTTGATTTGTCGAAGGAAAACAAAAAGAAGTATGCAAAAAAAGTGTAAGAGAAATTTGACAACTGTTTCATTGTTAGAAGGAATGTTATCTTGTGCAAAGTTCAATACATCTTTATACACATTAACTGAACATTGTGAATACAACGATTTAAGACAAGAAATGATAAGAGACAGGGTAGTTGTCGGTGTCAAGGATTCCAAATTATCATTGAAATGAAGCTTGATCCGGAGCTTATACTCTTAAGAAAGCAACTGACATGGCCCGCCAATCGGTGACTGTGAAGAAACAGCAGGATATAATGAGATGTGACAATCCGAACTCTAATGTTGATGCAGTTAAATCGAAATTCAACAAAACTTAATTTGTGAAAAAGCAAAAGCAGCCTTGCCATTCACAACAAAAGGGATGGATGCCAAAGATGCGGAATTCGCCAATTTCACCCCAGAGAAAAATGCACAGCTAAAGGAGCAAAATGTTACAAGTGCTCAAATATCGGACACTTTGCAAAATGTTGCAAGACCGGGAAAACAGTTGAATCAGTCAGCGTTTATTCGGACTCTGAAGGATTTCTGGGAACAATCAACACAGTCGATGATCGCCCTTGGACAACAAAACTTTGCATTCGTAAAAAGGAGACAGATTTCAAAATCGACACTGGTGCGGATGTTACTGTAATTTCTGACAGTGATTTAAAACTGAGTGGACCAGGAAACACAAACTTAAATGTTGTAGGAAAACTTCAATGCATGCTTGAAACAAAGGATAAATTTAGTGTTCAGGATATAAATGTTGTTAAGGGATTAAGCAAACCATTATTAGGTAGGCCAGCTATCCAGGCTTTAGGTATTATTGATAAGGTTAAGGTTTCGTCTGTTAACGCGAGTAGCGAAGCGAATAACTACTATCGTGGTAAATATCCTTAGATATTTAACGGTTTAGGGAAAACGAAATGGACGTATACGATTGCGCTAGGTGCAGACGCGAAACCGTTCGGTTTGTCAACACCGCGCAGAGTACCGTTACCTTTGGTGGATAAGGTAAAGGCTGAGTTGAAAAGAATGGAAAAGCTAGGGGTCATCTCAAAAGTCGATGAACCGACCGAGTGGTGTGCTGACATGGTTGTTGTGCCAAAATCAAACGGTGACGTGCGCATATGTATCGATTTTACAAAATTGAACGAATCAGTCAAGTGTGAAAATTATCCGCTTCCAGCTGTAAAAGAGTCGCTTGCAAAGCTTGCAAATGCAAAATTTTTTACAAAATTGGATGCAAATTCTTCGTTTTGGCATAATAACCTAGCAGCAAAGTCTCGTCCGCTAACAACATTTATTACGCCTTTCGGTAGGTAATGTTGCAATCGGTTACCCTTCGGAATAAACTCTGCTAGTGAATTCTTTCAAAAACGTATGTTCGAGATAGTAGAGGGGTATCCAGACGTATTGTGCCATATGGACGATGTTCTCGTGTTTGGTGCCTCACAGGAGCACGACGGGCGCCTAGAGTGAATTTTAGAAGCGATCGGAAAAGTGTGAATTTTCAAAACCGTCAGTCAAATTCTTGGGTCAAATCGTTGATGCATCGGGTTGTAGGGTAGACCCAGACAAAGATAAGGCCATTGCCGAGATGGAAAAGCCAACTGATATATCAGGAGTAAGACGTTTTTTTGAAGAATGGTGAATCAACTTAACAAATTTTCGTGCAAGGTGACAGAGCTAACTTAGCCGCTCTGTGAACTATTAAAGACTCACAACGCTTGGCATTGGGGTATAGCACGAGAAACCGCATTTGCCGATATAAAGAATTAATGAGCTAGCTTAGTCCGGAACGCTTGGACATTATGAACCAAATAAGGACACTGTAGTGTCAGCTGACGCGTCGTCGTTTGGATTAGGCGCAGTCATTAGGCAAAAACATAGAGAAATATTGAAGCCTGTTGCGTATGCTTTGCGCTCTATGTCAGATACAGAACAGCGCTACGCGCAAATAGAAAAAGAAGCGTTAGCTTTGACCTGGGCATGTGAAAAGTTCAGCAATTATTTGATAGGTAAGAAGTTCAATCTTGAAACTGACCCAAGCCATTCGTACCATTACTCAGCAGTAAAGGTATTGCAGAACTTCCGCTGCGAATACAAAGGTTCCGAATGCGCCTTTTGAGGTTCGATTTCACAATTGAGCACGTACCATACATAAACTCCACACATAGTAGTGACATTGAGTCAGAGAACTTAGTCAGCTTACACATGTTACACAAACATGTACTTTGAAATGGCAATTAATCTAAGAATTTAATAAAACAATTTTTTTTTATTAATTAGTAATCTTTATTTAGATACAGACGAATTCATATAACACCATAAATTACTCTGTTCATCAGGTACGCTAAAAGCCCAAAGTGTCATTGTGCACATTATCAATATGGAAGACATTTAACTTTGGATTCAGGCAAGTGAGTTAAGAGGTCCTACAAGCTGATTTTTCTTGCAACTGTGGTCAGAATGGACAAGTTAGAAAAAATAATAATGTATAGGCCTGCAAGTCAGGAATCTGTAATTTAATGATACAGTGGTTGTCGTTTGATGCTATATTTCATATTTGTTTTTTTTTTTCTTTTCTTAATCTGTACATAACTTAGGCTGTTAGTTTCCACGTGTGAATTGTTTCACACTTGTCATTTCGAGGGCTTTTTAAAGCTTGCTATGCGGTATGGGTTTTGCTCATTGTTGAAGGCGGAACGGTAACCTTCTATGTCATTTGGTCTCTGATGGAGAGTTGTCTCATTGGCAATCCTACCACATCTTCTTTCTTTTATATCTTAAATGCTAAGACTTCAATAAATGTTTCAAAACATTTATACATGTAATTTATAATGAACCAAGAAAGAAATTTTACAAAATCAGTATGCTCATAATACAGTGCCCACTGAAGAAGCAATAAAACAACATTAAGATCATACAAATATATTCGTATTTTACCACGGGTACTTCCTTAAAGCTTTGAAGAACTTCATATTAGAATAGAATTTACACATGCGGCTTTAATAAAGTGTCATGGTCATCGTTAAATTGATTTGGTTTGCCAATTGCGATAAATAAACTGCTATAGAGCAGGAATTTCATTGTTTAGTTATACTGCACATAATAATTTAAAGCCAGGCAACTGCCATGTCACTACAACTCGCCATCTTGGCAAATTCAAAGGCATCAGTTCTTGTCAAAAACTTTTCTTTAGCGTCTTTGGTAAGCAGAGATTTCACACGCTTCCTTGGCCTGAGGTAACACACATTAATTAACAGTATGTTTGACACTCAAGCTGTCAATGAAAGCCATCTAGGTGAAAATTAATTTTGACTGAACTTTAAACTTGTTGACAAACCAGTACAAATGTACATCTTCAATGTCAAATCGTAAATTTTGTTGTTATTAATGATACGAAATGGTCAGGCTTTGATGATGGTAGGAAATGGCAATTGTATAAAATGGCTTGCTTCTTACAGTACATGTACATGTTTAGTAATCACATGAGGAATAGACTTTTTAATTGTGGAGTTATGTGAATGGACAAGGAAGACTTTTAAAGCCAATATATATAGTAGACTTTTAAAATTAAGAGTACTGTACATTGTGTTTTCTTATAGGTGGTGGGTAAATGTGAATATAACTATGATGCTGTACAGATTATATTCCACTGTGTAGTGCGAAGATATAAACTTAGGCCCGCACATGCAGAAGAAGTTTTAAACACGTATATATATATATACTCATGAAGGATATCTGTTATCCGAAATATTTATAGATAGTCCATAATACTTACATTTATTTTTCCTTTTTTTAATAATGGTGTTGTTTTGTACACTTTTTAGGCGTTTATATAATTTATTTATTGTGTACATGTATCGTTACTCGTATCGATCCAGCGCCCTCGTAAGAAAGATCGTTGACTAATATCTAGACGTTTTATATATCTATAGACGTTATATATATATATATATATATATATGTTGTCACTTGTTTAGACGTACTTATCAAAATAATTATTTCTGTGACTGTATCTTACGATCCTTTACGATAGATAATTTAGCTAATCTGCAATCAATTCCATCTTCATGCCTAATATATCATGTATATCATGTACTGTGTTACAACTCTAGATTCTACTGACGAAGAATGGTAACACTAGGCCACCGAAAGCTGAATTTTAAGTTCAGTCTATGTGGCCAGGGGTCTAGAGCGCTGGACACAGTGCAGGCGGTGTTGTCTCGATATCTCAATAGCATGAGTTCGAATCCCGGCGAGGGAAGAACAAAAATTTGCTGATTTAACATTGTTGTGCTGATATTTAGAGTGATTATGTCACCTTCACTGGTGATCCAATAGATGGATCTGTCGTAGTGTAGTTACTTGTTTAGACGTACTTATCGTTTTTACACTAGTACTTTTTGGGGCCATTTATAGCTTGCTGTTCGGTGTGAGCCAAGGCTCCGTGTTGAAGACCGTACTTTGACCTATAATGGTTTACTTTTATAAATTTTGACTTGGATGGAGAGTTGTCTCATTGGCACTCATACCACATCTTCTTAATATATCTAATTATCAAAATAATTATGTCTGTGACTGTATCTGACGATCCTTTACGATAGATAATTTAGCTAACCTGCAATCAATTCCATCCTCATGCCTAATATATAAGAGGGGCGTAAAGGGGGGTGGGGGGGGGGGGGGGTATCTGCACGGAAGAACGCGAAAAAAAATTGCTATTTCACGATGAACGAACAATTAAAAATTTCTTGCACGTTGATCTTTTTACCGATTTCACGAAACACAGTGAATAACGAACCTTTTTCACGGCTGCACGTGAAACAAAAATGGCACGAAAATAACCCTTTACCACCCTCATATAATGTACTGTGTAACAACTCTAGAAGTTTTACTGACGAGGAAATATGGCAAGCCGTTTTACTATTTATTCTAACTTCAAGATATCTCATATAATATATAAGATATCTCACATAATATATGAGATATCTTATATAATCCAGTTTTTATAAGATATCTTATATAATTTATAATTAAGATATCTTATAAACTTTATAAGATATCTTAATATATACTTTATAAGATATCTTAATATATACTTTATAAGATATCTTATAAACTTTAGAAGATATCTTATAAAGTATATAAGATATCTTATAAAGTATATAAGATATCTTATAAAGTATATAAATATCTTATAAAGTATATAAGATATCTTATAAAGTTTATAAGATATCTTATAAAGAAAATTATATGAGATATCTTATATACTTTATAAGATATCTTATATACTTTATAAGATATATTATATAGTTTATAAGATATCTCATATAATTTATAAGATATCTCATATAATTTTATTTATAAGTTATCTTATAAACTTTATAAGATATCTTATATATTATATGAGATATCTTATATGTTTTATGAGATATCTTATATAAAATTTATTTATAAGATATCTCCTAAAGTTTATAAGATATCTTTTATAAATAATTGCATTGAAAATCAAAGTCTCCCTTTAAATCAACCAATCAAAAAATATTATCAAATTAAGTACGAACTAGTAAACTGGTTTCCTACGTTTCATTTCATAAATAATTGTGTCCATGGACCAATCTTAGCAAAACCTACTAACATTATTGCCTACAGAATATTTTATTTCTTGTCCGTATCTAGTTTCTATAATGATTTTCCATGTATCGCTGTGTATACGTTAAATGCAATTTTATATGCATTTAAATGTTTGTCTTCAATTGAAGGTTTAAACTATTATAGCTTTGTTAATGCATGATTTGGTGATTCATATACATAGCATGTTTCGCTTATATATATTTACTTTAACATAAATATATTATCTTTAACTGTTTAAACCTTATTTGACCTTTTCTCGGTAGATTGTTCTGTGGTTAATTATAAACTTTTACACATCTATTTATTTGAAAGGATTTCCCCAACGTAAATTAATGATCTGTGGTAATCAATTGGTCTTCTATGAATTTCTTTAACTTGATGATATTACACATGGTGTTTCGGATATCACTTTAATAGGTCAAGTTCGACCAAGGCCGTTCATCCTCGTCAGGTGCCCTGGCTTAATTTATTTTTATTAACTATAACATTTGATTATCAATTACTTTTTAATTATAATCAATATGTTTCTATCGTGTAACGTATCAAATGCAGTTACATTTTTAAAGTTCTGATGTAGGGAGCGTTTGTTATTTAAAAATAATGGTTGAAGTCGCGGTTATAAGATATCTTATAAAGTATATAAGATATCTCATATAATTTTCTTTATAAGATATCTTATAAACTATATAAGATATTTCATAAATTATATAAGATATCTTATTAAGTTTATAAGATATCTTATAAATATTTTTATATAAGATATCTTATATACTTTGTAAGATATCTCATATAGTTTATAAGATATATTGTATAGTTTAAAAGATATCTTATATAGTTTATAAGAGATCTCATATAGTTTATAAGATATCTTAAATAGTTTATAAGATATCTTATAAAGAAAATTATATGAGATATCTTATAAATTATATGATATATCTCATAAACTATATAAGATATCTTATAAACTATATAACATATTTTATAAACTATATAAGATATATCAACTATATGAGATATCTTATAAAGTTTATTAGATATCTTGAAGTTAGAATAAATAATAAAACGGCTTGCATAAGGAAAGGTAACACTAGGCCACCGAAAGCTGAATTTAAGTTCAGTGTAGGTGGCCGAGTGGTCTAGAGCAGTGGCGGATCCGAAAATTTTCATAGGGGGGGGGGGGGGGGCACTGACTGCCTTAAAGGGGGCCCGCTCCAGTCATGCTTCAGTGTTTCCCTAAATAATCAACCAAATTTTTCCCACGAAAAGGGGGGGGGAGGCGGGCCCCCTGGAAAACCCTCTAAATCCGCCTCTGTAGAGCGCTGGACACGATAACTCAATACACCTTATCGCTATTTGTCCGCCATTACTGGACATCACAAAAGTTCCCGTAAAATTTTGACGTCATAATAGAAAATATCTGACGCCACAATGGAAAAGTGATTGTTGTATGACGTCAAAAGTTCAAGCGGGACGGATTCTCGGGTCAAGCGGGAATAGCGATGCGGTGTATAGCATGAGTACGAATCCCGGCGAGGGAAGAACAAAAATTTACTTCCCCAAATTTGCAGATTTAACATTGTTGTGCTGATATTTAGAGTGATTATATATATATATATTATATATATATATATATATATATAATATTATAATATTTAAAATCCGTTGCTCTGATTACACAAATACCCTATGGTGCTCCAGATAGTGGAGGGATTTACTTAAATAAAAAAAGCTGAAAGCCGCTTATAACCTTGAGAAATTAAATTTATGGCTTTTGATTCCGATCAATATTTTTATTTCTTAAAAAACAAATACTATTGACAATTCAAACTCAAATGTTTAATGATAATAATAAAATATTTGAAAATTTTAGCCACGTTAATAATTAATATATATGTATATAGAAGCAAATGATAATGGATATTAATAGTTTATCTGAAAAGCATTTTCTCGGTTTTAGCATTTCACTTTCTTAATCCTGGTTAAATAAAAATGACAGCCTCCACAGGCAACGATTCCAAAGCTCATTCAAGAAAAAAGAACACTAACATTAATAATGATATTTTCGTTGACACATCAGGGAGAAATTCTAGTGTTGAAAGCACTAAAGCACGTAATAAAAAACAGATAAGTGCCCTTTTGATTTGGCCAATAGTGGTCATATTATACACAGTCACCTTTGTGTGTCTGCATGAAGTAAAATATAACAAATATCCTGAGCCAAAATACTCAACAACATATACAGAGAAGGATCAGTTTTTTGAAGATGAAGCACGTAAACATTTGCTGGAACTGTGTAGCTTTGGACCTAAGCCTGCTGGAAGCAATGCGAATGAGGTTAAAGCTGTACAATATATTGTTAATCAAATAGATACTATAAGAGAATCAAATCAAGAACATTCACCAGTGAATTCTCTGACAATAAACATTCAGAAAGTTAGTGGATCATTCCTATTAAAGAATTTTGTACAGACAAACTATTATTCTGTGTATGAAAATCTCCAAAATGTAGTGGTATTACTTGAACCACCAAATACTTCCAAGTCAAGTCTTCTCATTAACTGTCATTTTGATTCAGTGGTTGACAGTCCAGGTAATATTTCATCTATTTACATGTACATGATGTATGTAATTACCAGACATAGGGTTATCAAAACTGTTAATGTATTAATGTAATTACCTGTAATTAATTAGAATTTGAAAGTAGTAATGTTTAATTGAGCATATTTTCAATTACATGTACATCGGTCCAACGATTTACAGAAAAAAACGACGATTTACAGAAGAGAACTGAAAAAGACCGAAAAGGACCAAAAACATGAAAAAGAACCGAAAAGGAACCCAAAAGAGCATACATATATTTATTTTATAAACAATGTATATATACATGAAATTTTGATTTTGTTAACAATTCCTCGTAATAAATGAACGCATAATTCGAACTTTATAGATTGTACATTTATAGGGATATGTGGACACAAAAAAAAGAGACAGTATAACTTGGATTTTAGTAATATTTTTTAATATATATATATGATAAATTATCATTTATTTTCTATCAAGGATTTTAATCTTATCATTAAAATATTTGTTTATAAGCATATTATATTGTTTAAATAGTACATGTAATATCTTAATAGATTTTGCAGTAAAAATAAATGAAAAGCAAATACTATCGTACTCTTAATGTTTATCCTAACATTTAAAAAAATATTTTCGTTTGTTTATATGTAGATGTTAGCATATTGCCCCGTGGCATTGGGTATGGTAATATAAAAAATGTACAAGTCAGCATCACCATTTATTCTCGGATGTTAAATGTCAAATGCACACAGAGATTGAAATTTGATCAAATCTACAAATTGGAGAGGCCAAAATCTACCAGATTAGGAAAGGGGAGAGATATTGTTAAATATTCAAATAAATACAACACATAAATAAATGTCTGAGCTTTTTTCAAAATTTATTTGAATAGTCCCTACCTGTAGTATATAAGATAGGCATCCGATCCTACTTGTAATTTTTCACATGTACATGTAAGTTAATTAGTCCTGTTGCAGTATAAGGTTTAATAAGAAACTTTTGTGGAAAATATCTTTTCATTTATAGACTTAAATGATTTGCAATTTGCTAGTCTCCTTCGATTACAAAAAAAAATCGATTTCCTTTTTGGTTCTTTTCGGTCCTTTTCGGTTCTTTTCTGTAAGTCGTCACTCTTTTCTGTAAGTCATCGGACCCCATGTACTTGTAATTGAAAGTAATGAATTGTATTGCTTTTTTGGCATGTTGATGATGTAGTTTATCTGAATTACTTTTGAATTACATTCAATAACATTGAAATGTTTTAAAACATTTCTTGTTTCTCTGATGCACTCACTCATGTATACTGCATTTAAAAAAAAAAAGGTATGCATTAGTTACTTTGATTTAAATGTCTTTTTGTACTTTAATTGTTAATAAGTATAATCACTATAATGTGTCAGAAAATTAATACATGTCATTGCTAAATACTGCAAAGTTTTATAAAATGTATAATAATCTTCATTTTCATTTAATAAGATTTAAAACCATGAATACCAATTCTTTGACATGTTATTGTAATGTAATTAATAACAGATATAGATTTAAAACCTTATGTAGCTGTTATAGTTTACTGCCTCAGCCTATAATAAAGGTGCATTATAACTGACCATCAAAAGATCAACATGATCAAAAGAAACACAAACATTTTCAAATTACATTAATATATTATTGTCTTGCCTGCGAAGAAAGTTGCAGTATGCAAGACATAGGTATTACTCTCCAGCGGTGGTGTATACTATTTGTATAAGCTTTATATTTCAGAAGGTAGAAGACCTGGATGCTTCATATCTTGTATGCAGATACCTTATGTTATAAAGTTTCCATCTGTCATATGTCTAATGTCTTTGACCCCATTTTCATGGTTCAGCGACTACTTGAAAAAAGTAGTTTTTTGTCATGTGAATTTCTCACTTATTATGAGAAATAAGACCATATTTGGTATAAGGGTTCCTTGCAACGTCTACATGTCCATCAGACAGGGTTCACCTGACCTCAAACTCATTTCATGGATCAGTGATCAAGGTTAAAGTTACGTGATTAGGTCTGTTTCTCAAATACTATAAGCAGTAGGTCAACTATATGTGGTGTATGGAATGACTGTATTGGGTTCATGTCAGTCTGGTAGGTTTCATATGACCTTGACCTCATTTTCATGGTTCATTGGTCAATGTTAAGTTTTTGTGTTTTGGTCTGTTTTTCAAGTACTATATTAAGATATAGGTCAACTATATTTGGTGTATGGAATGATTGTAAGGTGGACATAGATATAAGAAGATGTGGTATGAGTGCCAATGAGACAACTCTCCATCCAAGTCAAAATTTATAAAAGTAAACAATTATAGGTCACAGTACAGTCTTCATTTTCATGGTTCATTGGTCAATATTCAGTTTGTTTTGTTTTGGTCTGTTTTTCAAATATCATAAGCAATAGGTCAACTATATTTTGTGTTTAAAAAAATTGTAAGGTTTATATGTCTGTCTGACCAAATTTATCTGACCTGAGTTTCTGTGATGCTTTTATTAAAACATTTATTTTTAAGACTTTCAATACAAAATCAATGGTTTGTAAAGCAAGCGAGACATTTCAGCGTGTGCACTCTTGTTTACTTGTTTATGCAGGACATATTTGCCACTGTAGACCAAGTACCACCCATCAAATCAATCAGTCCAATAAATCAATAAATGCATTTCAATACAATTCAAAGATCAATTATATCAAATGTAATTTTAAATGAATGCATTTAGTAATCATCAAAACTCTTATAGATATCTGAATACCTAGAGAAGAAAAACACCATAGGAAATAATCTATGCCAGTCATAAATTTGTTGGAAATTTTCACATGGCATGTTCTATTATATAAAATTAATGAATATAATGGCACAGGCATGTGTGAAAATGATATCAAATCTATGGCTTACATGATTTATTTCCATTCTTAATAGACAAATTACGGTAATTCAAAAGACTGAAGTGAAGACTTTGATTCGTAACAAGAGGGTGATGTCACTGCAAGAGAATCAATAATGAAACTACACCTACCTCAGAACTACACTTTAATTAATTATTATCAGAATTTGATGTGTACATGTAAAGGAATAAATAACCTTCAGCTCGAGAGATTTCATTCTTAGGACATGATGTTTTAAACTGCAACAGCCAGAAATATCTACATTTGTGTATCTGCACTAAATATAGGTATCCAGAAATTTATCATGCTGGTGTTTACTACATTGTACAAAGCAAAAGCAGCACATTATATTAGTATTCATATTTTACAATATTTTTAAGCAATATTTTGAATAATATTTATAATTCTGAATCAATTATTGTACATGTTTTTTTCTGTGATTAAATTTGTGATATAACTTCTTTTCAGGAGCTGGAGACAATATTGCTAGCTGTGCGGTTATGTTAGAACTGCTGCGAGTTCTGTATATATCAAAAGACCCTCTCAAACACAACATTATATTCTTATTCAATGGAGCAGAAGAAAATATTTTGCAGGTTTGAATAAGAAACATTACATTTAATCTTCACAGTAATATTCATTGCTTGAAGTCAGTTTTTGGAAGGGAGAAATTATGTAATACATGTAAATACTTATTGACTGCATTGCTTATCAATATGTGTGGTATGGTTTTGACAATCATTCGCACTTGTTTAAGAACTGTTGGGTAAACAATTTATCTGTAAATTTTGATGTTTTTAAATTTATGTACATATACATCATGTGCACATGTTTACTAGATACTATTGTCAAATGAAATTTTAAAGTGAAGATCAAATCTTCTTCTAAATGTTGAAATATAAAGCTATCATAAATCTAAAATCTTGGCATAGGACTTTCACAGTTAAATATGAGATCTAATCATTCCCTGCAGATGGGCTACATAATAAAAAAATCAGACCAAAGTATGATGACAGACACAGAATTTGTAGAGATCAATAAGCTTATAAAAGAGAAAATTATTCAGGACATCATAATTTTCTGTTATATCTACTGTCACAGTCATTGCAAAGGTCAAACAGTTTTGTCCATTGAACATTTCTGCCCTTGAAAGAAATGTCCAGTTATAATTGGAGCTTAACATTTGCTTTTACACAAATGTTTGTCATATTTGGTCTTTTGTTAATCTTTAGATACTTTATTTTTAGGCAAGTCATGGTTTTGTAACACAGCATCCATGGGTTCCATCCATTAAAGCTTTTATAAACTTAGATTCAGCAGGAGCTGGAGGTTGGGAAACAGTCTTCCAAACTGGTAGGTGTTTTTGGGGTGAAGATTGCACAAAATACAATCAAAAGCCTGTTGTCACTGGCTTGACAGTTATATTTTGCTATTTATTATATACTTAGTAGCAAATACATGTAAATTGTATGTGTAATATGATCAATAGCATTAATATTATCAATGGTGCTGTATCAGCCATACGTGATGATATCGATATCAGTCATGGTTGCAAAGGCTTTATCACACCCTTAATCTGTATGATGTCAGGTCATCGACATCAATCACCGTTGCAAAGGCTTTATCAAACCCCTAATCTGTATGACGTCACGTCAAATGAAAAAACATCTACTTGAGATATATAATAAAGTGTATATGATATGGCTTTTTCAATATCATAAACCGTATCAAACCTCAACCAATATAATCCCTTGAGCAGAGCTCTTGGGATTATATTGATGTCTTGGGTTGATATGGATGTGATATTGAAAAAGCCATATAATATAATATTCTCTTTATATTGCTGTATTATAATAGACTAATAAAGTTGAAACTTGTATTTATTTCTATTCCATATCAAGAAACTAGTATTTAGTCAAGGTATATGCTGAGTCTTTTTATTGAAAGTTTTTATGAACAAAAGAACAAATAAAACAACAAATGACTTTTGAAAGCACTGGAAGTTTAAACTTTTTAAATATCTTAAATTGTATGAATGTAATCACAACCATAGGTATTACTTTTATCAGTAGGTGTTTCTTATTTTAGGACCAGAGCACCCATGGCTAGTCAAGGCATATGCTGAGTCAGCATTATATCCATATGGTTCCATACTTGGTCAGGAGCTGTTCCAGAGTGGTGTCATTCCTTCTGATACAGATTATAGAATATTCAGAGACTTTGGAAATCTTCCTGGTAGTATATTGATGTTTAGTGTATGATAACTTTTAGATTTTCTATCTTGGTGAAGTTATGTCAGTTATTCCACCCAATTCCACTGCTTCTTGAGTTCATATCCGAGGAATTTTTTTCTACTTCAAGTATACACAGTTTATCCATTTCCCCTATCCATTCCATATGTACAAGGATACATATATAGGGGATTACAACAGCTACTAACCAAAAGTTGGTCATGACAGTTAGGTTATAAAGTTAAAATCCAAATTAAGTTATCCAATATTAAATGACTTACTACTGTATAAATTGAAAATGCATAGGGTAGTAGGACATCCTTCTATCAAAATTAATTAACCAATATTTTGGTAAATGTGTACCATTTTTGGTTTGTGTTTTATGGCTACAAGGACCAGTTACCATCACTTATGAATCTGTCTGCTAAATGCCAGAAATTTTCATTTAATCTGAAATATCATATTTTTCTATTGTGCAATGTTGTGTAACATATATATAGAAATGAAAATGTGTGATCTTCTTCACTCTATAAATATGAATTTATCAAAAGTTTACTTGAAATCAGGATGGCTCTTTTTGTATGCTATGATGTAGAGGAGTATAAAGTCTTTTTGTCTCGCCTTGACGGAGTCAAAGAGCGAGACATAGGTATGCTGTTTCTGGTGGCGGCGGCGTCAACAATGTATTAGTTTGTGATTAGGTCTAGTTTATGGTGAACCACTAGTGGTAGGTAAATGATATTTGGTAAACAGTTGTATTAGCATTGGCACATCTCAATTCCATGGAGATTATTTGGCCCTGCTCCCTCAGTCATGGTCTATTGACTTTGAAACTTTGGCTTAGTTTACATGTATTAGTTTGTGATTAGGTTAGTTTATGGGGAACCACCAGTGGTGGGTCAGTGATATTTGGTATGAAGTTGTTTAAGCATTGGCATATCTTATTTCCATGGAGATTATTTGGCCCCGCCCCTTCGGTCATGGTCTATTGACTATGGAACTTTTGCTTAGTTTACATGTATTAGTTTGTGATTAGGTCAGATCAAGGAGAACCATTAGTGGTAGGCCAATGTTAATTTGTATGCAGTAGTATAAGTATTAGCACATTCATTTCCATGGAGATTATTTGGCCCCGCCCCCTCAGTCATGGTCTATTGACTTTGAAACTTTGGCTTAGTTTACATGTATTAGTTTGTGATTATGTTAGTTTATTGGGAACCACTAGAGGTAGGTCAATAATATTTGGTATGCAGTTGTATAAGCATTAACATATCTCATTTCTATGGAGATTATTTGGCCCCGCCCCTTCCGTCATGGTCTATTGACTATGAAACTTTTGCTTAGTTTACATGTATTAGTTTGTGATTAGGTCAGTTCAAGAAGAACCATTAGTGGTATGCCAATGTTAATTGGTATGCAGTAGTATAAGTATTAGCACATCTTATTTCCATGGATAATATTTGGCCCCGCCCCCTCAGTCATGGTCTATTGATTTTGAAACTTTTGCCTAGTTTACATGAATCAGTTTGTGATTAGATCAGTTTAAGATGAACCACAAATGTTAATTATATAAGTCAATGCTATTTGGTATGCAAATTTATTGGCATTCGCAAGTCTCGTCTCCTTGGAGATTATATAGCCCACCCTCTCATCATGGTTTATTGACTTTGAAACTTTTACATAGTTTACAAGTTAATGCTTGTGTTTAGGTTTGTTTAATGGGAACAACTTTTGATAAGTCAATGGTATTTGGTATGCAGTTGTTTTAGCATTGGCACATCTCATTTCCATGGAGATTGTTTAGCCATGTACCTTCAGTCATGATTCATTGACTTTGAATATATGCATAACTTACTTGTTAAAGTATTGCTATTTTAATTTCAACATTTGCATTATCAAAATTACTAAAAGGCGAGACATATCTCTGTGTTAACAGTTTATGAAATTTATAAACCCCTTTTAATACTTTTAATAAGATTTGTTTATAATGTAAGCTTAGATATTGCTCTGTGTGGAAACATTAAGTTTTATACAATTGAGGACAATAAAAAGTTATATACCTTCCCACAATCCATTAAAAACAACATATAATTCTGCATATCCTGTCTGAACAAAATCCAACGAAATTCGTTTTTTATGAAGTAAACAGCAGTTTTCTGGATATATACATATATATGAATTATGTTTTTATTGCACGTTTATTAATGTGTGACGGTAACTGGTCACAGACTCTATCGGGATCTCAACCAGTAGTGTTAAGAATTCTTCATTTACATTTCAGGTTTAGATATTGCTTATATTGCTAATGGCTACATTTATCATACACAGAATGATAAACCACAGTATATTCCATCAGGCAGTATTCAGAGAGCTGGTGAGTACTTCTTATAAACTGACTGATAAAATTGATATCTATATCTCATAGGAAGTATTCAGAGAGCTGGTGAGTACTTATTACAAACTGACTGATAAACCTGCGTATACACATCCTATTCAGAGAGACAGTGAGTACTTATTACATACAAAATGATAAACTGCAGTATATACTATGAGGCAGTATTCAGAGCTGGTCAGTGTGAGTAGAACTTTGTTACATACGGTCTGATAAACATAGTTATCAGTGTTCCCACTGTCTGTATCACTCTGCTCAGCTCTTCAGAAAAAAACATATCATGGCTTTGTGACTTCAAATATGTTAAACCAGCCTAAATAACTTTGACCCAGACATATCAAAGACGTCATAATGAATGAACCGACGTTGATAAGTTTGACCTGAACTTATCAAGTAATCTTCCGGTTTGCTGGTGAAATAAAGAAAACCCTTGTTTCTATCATGCAAAATACACAAATACAATTTGATAAATCAATTATCAGATTTTCATCATATTTATATTGTAAGCTATCAGCTGCTCGACACAATATGAAGCCTTTTTAAACTCGTTCATTGCACTCACTCGACAAAAAGATTTCGTACAGTCTGATAAACCTAGTTGTATCCCATCAGGCAGTATTCTGAGAGCTGGTGAGTACTTATTTCAAACTGACTGATAAACCTAGGTATATATATCCTATTCAGAGAGACCGTAGGTACTTATTAAATACAAAATGATAAACCTCAGAATATAATATCAGGCAGTATTCAGAGCTGGTCATGGTGAATTATTGTTACATACATACTGATTAACGTAGTTGTATCCCATTAGGCAGTATTCAAAAGGCTGGTGAGTACGTATTTCATACTGACTGATAAACCTAGTTACCATTAGGCAGTATTCAGAGAGCTTGTGAGTACTTATTACATACAGACTGATAAACTACAGTGTATCTCATCAGGCAGTATTCAGAGAGCTGGTGAGTACTTATTACATACAGACTGATAAACCAAGTATATCTCATTAGGAAATGTTCAGAGAAGTGGTTAGTACTTATTATACTGTCTGATAAACCACTGTGTATCCCGTCAGACAGTATTCACAGAGATGTTGAGTTCTTATTATTTACAGAATGATAAACCACAGTGTATCCCATCTGGCAGTATTCACAGAGCTAGTGAGTACTTATTACATACTAACTGATAAACCACAGTGTATCCAATTAGGCAGTATTCAGAGAGATGGTGAGTACTTATTCCATACTGACTGATAATCCACAGTATATCCCATCAGGCAGTGTTCAGAGAGATGGTGGGTACTTATAACATACTGACATAAACCTGGGAGTATCCCATTAAACAATATTCTGTGGGTTGGTGAGCACTTAATACATACAAAGTGATAAACCACAGTATATCTCATTAGGCACAATTTAAAGTGCTGTGGCTCTTTTCACAAAAAATCTTTAGATCAGTATGTAAGTTATACTGAAATGTTCATGATTTCCGAACATTTTTTCTCGTAAAATGTTTTGTGAAATAAGTCACTGATGAATTCTTATTTCATGCAAAATGATAAACTTTGGTGTATCCTATGTGGCAATATTCAGATAGCTATTGAGTACTTATTACATACTGACATAAACCTCAGTGTATCCCATCAGGCAGTATTAAGAATTTCAGAGAGCTGGTGAGTATGTATAAATATTGTAAACTAAATGATAAAGCATGATTTATCCTACCAGGTAATATTCAGAATGCTGGTGAGTAAATATAATTATCTTACCTCCTATACATTTCTAGGTATATGATTGGTTAAAAGCGTCCGCGTGGAGACCATGTATATTCCATATTAGGTTAGTAGGGAGGCGGGGCTTATTTCAATACACGGTTAGTAGTGGTGTTACGTCCCTTTATAAAAACAAAACAGTACTGAGAAAAAATCTTAAAGGTTTCAATAGACAAAGAAATTGATGATGAAGATTGAAATAAATTCATAAAACACATTTAAAGCTATATATGACAAGTTGTTATTGTTGATATCTGTTTTTGTATGATCAATTGAAGTAGTTTCTTAATGCTAACAGTATTGAAGAATTGCTCATTTTAATAGGTCACTAGACTAGATGTCTAAATATCACACGTTAAGATAGTCGGTAAGATAAATTCGTTACATAGTGTGCTAGTGACGTAATACGGTATTTATTGGGGTCAGTAAATTCCATATGGGGATTCGAGCTTCGCTCTCACCCCATATGGAATTTACTAACCCCATATATACCGTATTAGGTCACTAGCACACTATGTAACTAATAATATTACACACAAAAGATATGCATCCCTTTGGCCAGTATTTAGCATACTGGTGAGTATGTTTTTATAACTATGATAACAAAATGATAAAACTGGATATATCCTACAGGTTGTATTTAGATGTCTGGACAGGGTTTTTGCACAAACATCAATTGGTGTTAAAGGACATTTAATTTTTTTCGATACTTAAATCTGTTGTAGTCATTAATGATTTAATTCACAATTAAAATTAAATAATGTTTAACCTTTGTGCAACCCAGTTCTCTGGCTAGTACATTTGAGTATTGTTTACACCATAATATTATTATATTATTAAATGTAATTCAATTAATTATATAATTTGATAACCTGCATTTATCACGCTTTATCAAAAATAAGGACAACTTCCTAAAGATCCCCTTTTAAATTATCGATTATCATCATTTTGCATTAACCATAATATCAATGTGTAAATAAGATCTACCCTAGCCTATATGACTCAAGCAATCAAGTGTATATCTAATACATACAGGATGCTAAACCTTGTCTTTTAACAAAGTGACCTCTAAACTCTCATGAAGAGACAATTGTTAACCAATGATTTGTTTAAATAGTCTGTTTCTTTTCATTAAAACTATTAGACAAGTTGACAGGTTGCAAGCATTTTTATTTGAAAAGTGATATCTGATCATATATATCTAAGAAGCATTCTAACTGACATATTAAGATGGAGCTTTCTTAAAGAAGTAAAAATATACTTTTAACTTAAATTTCCTTTATTTTTTTGTTGTTGTAGGAGACAATTTGTTGAGTATGATAAAACACCTGTGTTCCAGTGAGAAACTTGAAGACCCTGGTGCAGATAAGCATGGGACTATGGTGTTCTTTGACTTTTTAGGACTATTTATGATTCATTATCCTAGCAGAATAGGAGCTGTTTTTAACTGTGGTCTTCTTGCGATTGTTTCAGTGACTCTACTGTTGAAATACAAGATTAAGTCCAAGAGGATCTTAAGTTGTGAGTTTTACACATAAGTATATATCTACAGGTCTTGTCTAATTGTGAGTGAAGTAGTGATGGATGATGATTGAAGGATTCTATGACTGTAATTTTAGAATTTAATGTGTGCATTTATTCTTGCGAATCACTGAAAACTGGTAAAAATGGGAGATTTAAAAATTTTCAGAAGCATTTTCACATTAATAAAAACATGTACATAATTTCTAAATTTACTGTATTTATATTGACAGGTCATATCATAATTGGTCACTCTGACATTGCAAAATAGAGAATTACTGGCTTCACTCAATTTTTTTTATAGAGGTTATTTTTTTAATGTTAGATAATGAGCAGGTGTTGGATGAATTTTCATTTCATTCTTTTTGACCAAGGATTTGTATCCTTGGTTTGAATTACTTCCCATCTAGTATTTTCATATGTAGCTATAAATTAATGTTGCAATAATTCTGTTTTTTACCCACCATTTTAAGTGTTTATTTTCAATAGCTGAGGTGATCATATTTTTACCACTGGCTACAATGTAATTACTGGTTGAAATCATAACAGAAAAAAATCATACTCTTTTAATTCAAGTATCACTAATTAGTGTTTTGTAGACAAAATGCGTGTCAGGCATACAATATTTTAAGTCTGGTTCATGTATCTATCATGAGTTTACCTTGCAGTAAACAGAAAGAATGTGCCATTTGGTTTGTAAAGAAAAAGTTGTTATTGTGATTATACATTTTCAGATCAGGATGTATCAACAGACAAAACCTTACTACAAGCTTTAGTTCTGTCTTTAGTATGTTGGATATTGTTGTCTGGAGTGGCAACCATTGTTGGAGTTACAGTTGACTTACTGGGACAACCTATGTTTTGGTTCTCAAGGACATACAATATTATACTTGTGTATGGTGTCATGTCAATTAATATCATCTTAGCATTCCATTATCTGCTGAAACATACAATTTATAAGGTAAACAAGAAAATATGACCCTGATTTATGCACTTTGCACAGTCTTAAATTACAAAACAAAAAACAAAGTACAAAATAAGATAATGATATGTACGGTTTTATGAAATTCAATAAAATATGGAGAAGAGTATGTGATAATATAAAGATATCAAATAAAATCCAAGGTAAAGTTTTAAAATTCCTGTAAAAGCTTTAATGCACCTTACTTCAAGAAAAAGACAAAATTTCTATTTAGTTCATTACACCTTGATAAAAACCATATCAACTTCAGGAAAGGAAATCTACAAAAGAGGAGGTATGATAAGAGCCATTATTTGACCCCTGAAATTGCAAAAATAGTAGAATTATTCAAGCCTTTTAAAATCAGGTTGATTCTATTAATAAATTAGTATCTGGGTATGTAGTGCACTTGTGATTTCATTATGCTGCAAAAAACTGGTCAAAAATTAATATCTTTGTAAAAATTTTGAGGCAAAACTGTGACTCATATCTTATTAGTTATGACAAGATCTCAAAATGATTATAAAGATAAGAAGATGTGGTTTAATTGCCAATGAGATAACTCTCCACCAGAGACCAAATGACATAGAAGTTAACAACTATAGATATCTGTACGGCCTTCTAAATTTTATCATCGGTATAAGGACATCATTCGTAAATAAACTCAACATGCAGACATCTTATACGTTCGGGTATTTCACATCCAATCTTTTATGGTAATATTCTTTACAAAGCACAAAAATGTCAGTATTCACCTCAAAAGCTAACAAAACCTTTAAACAGACTTATTAAGAAGGGATATTGTTACGATACTGTTGTCAGGTCATTAAAGATTGCATATTTTGGCTTTAATATTGATTCACTTATAGGGTCTTTGCATCGGAATTAACACATTTATACTTAAACCAGTTGTTGGCATGACACGGGTTATGTTCTTCTCATATATTTTATGACGGTATAATACTAAACCCCTAACAGGAGGGATTGTGCCTGATATTCATATGATGAAGACATAATCTTTCAATCAGTTTAATTGAGGTCTGGAACTGGCATGTCAGTAACTGCTAGTAGTCTGTTGTTATTTATGTATTATTGTCATTTTGTTTATTTTCTTTTGTTTCCTATTCTGACATCGGACTCGGACTTCTCTTATACTGAGTTTAACTGTGCGTACTGTTGTGCGTTTGTTTTTTCTACATTGGCTAGAGGTATAGGGGGAGAGTTGAGATCTCATCAAACATGTTTAACCCCACCGCATTTTTGCGCCTGTCCCAAGTCAGGAGCCTCTGTCCTTTGTTAGTCTTGTATCATTTTTAATTTTAGTTTCCTGTGTATAATTTGGAGTTTAGTATGACGTCCATTATCACTGAACTAGTATACTTATTTGTTTAGGGGCCAGCTGAAGGACGCCTCCGGTTGCGGAAGTTTCTCGCTGCATTGAAGACCCATTGGTGGCCTTCAGCTGTTGTCTGCTCTATGGTCGGGTTGTTGTCTCTTTGACACATTCCCCATTTCCATTCTCAATTTTATTCAACAATGAACAAAACCCATACCGCATAGTCAGCTTTAAAAGGCCTCAAAATGACAAATGTAAAACAATTCAAACAAGAAAACAAACGGCCTGATTTATGAAAAAACAATGAACGAAATACAAATATGATATACAGCAACAAACGACAACCACTGAATTACAGGCTCCTGACTTGGGACAGGCACATACAGAATGGGGAGGGTTAAACATGTTAGCGGGCACCCAACCCTCCCTCTAACCTGGGACAGTGGTGTAACAGTACAACAGAAGAACAAAATATAATCAAAGTGCTTGTAAGCACTGAAGGGTAAAGATTGCTTTTAATTTATCAGTGGGAAGTGAAATTAAACCTTGCATTGTATAAAGTATTGGATGTACTACAATTATGGACAAGGGTAGATAACTACAATCTTAAAGATTACTTTAACAATGACATCATTGATATTTTTAGAACAGATATTAAGATTCCTGCACTTACACATCTTATGTAATTTTCTTGACAAGTTTAACATCATTTTGTAACTTCAATATCTAAGCATATATTTCCTTGATAAATTTCTGGGAATGTTCATGGATAGGATGTTTAGAATTTTATGATCAATGCACTATATTTTGTGTATCTCTAAAAGTAGTGATTAACCTGGAAGATTTAGATATCAAGTCAGTACCATAGGGTTTTAATTGCATTTTATGCAATCTTTACCCAAAAATCAGTTGAAAAAGGCTTAACTCATCAGATGGATACAAAGCAGAAAAACATCTAACAAAAACACAGACTGGACGTGGCAGGGTATTTAGATATTTTTAAGGTAAAATTTACCAATATAAATGTCATCATTATTAAAGTAAATACCTAGAGGTTTGATCTTTTGATAATTCAAATAACTGTTTCATCCTACATTTTGGTTGTGACATCAGTGGTATGAAGTTTTGTTAAGTATGTACATTTTGTAACTATGGTATCTCTATTCCAGAATACACCAGATTGGTATGTGGAATCCCTTTACCATGATGCAACAATGATCATATTTTGTTTGATAACATTATTTCTAACTTACATGGACTTTGCATCAGCCTTTTTGCCAATGTTATGGATATTAGGACCATATCTAACCAGATATGTGGTCGTGCCATTTTTCAAAATAGATAATACTCTCGGTATGTATTATTTATAAATGTTCATTTGCAACATTTGTTTTTGTCAAATTTCATTTGAAATGTTATTTAACTTTGTTCAGATTATTAAAAATGTCTTTTGTCATAGGTTTAAGTTAAAGTATATGGAAGAAAACATGAATTTAGTATAGGAAATAATAATTTTTGTTGCCTTATATTGCTAGATGGACATTATATTGACTTTTACCTCATATTGTTAGATGAGCTGTGTATTGCCATTTACCTTATATTATAAGATGGGCAGCATATTGACTTTTACCTCATATTGCTAAATGTATTTAAGGCAATTCAAAAAATCACATGAATGCAAATTTATATTAAAATTAGGTATCTGTCTGCTCACTATTTATAGATACTTTGTATGTAGGTATATTAAAGATAATTTTGCCAGATATCAAAGAATTGCATTAGGACTATCAGAGTAGTCAATAAGAATGAATACATGTGGAAACTCTAGTATTGGAAGACTTTAATGAAAGCTTTTAAATAAACCAGCAATAAAAACAACCAATCTGGTATTACTTGTAACAATAGCTATTCCATGATTGCTAACCAGATGAGAGACCAGTAAATATTATTCAAAGAGAAATCTTGTATAATTGTATCTCAGAAGGCAACTTGGGGGAACAATGTTTTATCGATTCAAGTCCATATTGCAAAGGTTACATTTGACCCTTACATGAATTATGTTATATTTCTGTGATCTCAAAAATTTCAATTAATTTTAATTAACTTTTCTTGCAGGTCCATCATTTTCATATGTGTTTATAACCTTACTGGGTCAACTGTTCCAACTGTTATTCACACTTCATTCAGTAGAAGCTGTTTATACATTGTTTATACCCATAGCAGGAAGGGCAGGAGGCAATTCATATCCAGATATATTTATAGCAATGCTAACAGCTTTTACAGTTATAATATGTATGCAGTATTTAGTAAGTATAACACATTATTATACTTCACATCAAAATGCCAGATTTTGATTGGTTAATATGAGGGAGACAATTTACTCTATCCCATGGCAAAGACTCTATTACCCTTCACAGAGACGCTTGCTCAAGTTTGTGCTTTAATAAATACAGATGATTGTTATGTACAAGACGACATAGTTTATTACTTTGAATTTGAAATTTAATAGACAGTAATAACAGAACATTCAGTATAATAAATTAAATAACACATATCTGAGAGTTGTTACCCCTCGAAAAGACATTGTCAACCTTGGCTTCGCCTCAGTTGACAACGTTTTCTCGTGGTAGCAATCTGCTCTATCACCCTCTCAGCTATGTGTTATTTATATAATGTTGTAAATACAACCTGTATTCTGTAAATAGATAGGACATATTATGTGGCTTGTTTGATGTTTTATGTCATGATGATGTGTTATTAGACTTTATAAGAATAGAATGTTTTGAGAATCATAAATAACAAATGTACTATACTCCAATGTAAATCAAGAAAAAATAAGAACTGAACCAACACTAAAACATGATCAAATAAAAAAAAAGAAATATGTGCTAAACCAGTTAAGACAACACTTACATTTAAAGCAGACAGGAAAGAAACCTTAATTCCATTTTTTGTGCACTATGTTTATTTGCTAAGAGTTGATTATTCATCAGATGTAAGGAAGAATAATAATTCTCAAGAGTTTTGATAATGAATCTGTTTGAAGGGTCGTATTTCAAAACATCTCAAATTTTAGTGTTTGTAAGCTTAGTCTACTCACATTCACACACATATATAAATGTGATTTAAAGCAAATTACTATTTCTATTGTAGGTTGGTTTTGTATATTTATGTTCTAATATGAAGCCACTTCTTGCTGCATTAAGTGTGATATTAGCTAGTAGTCTTCTACTTACACAGTTTACTAGTCTTGGATTCCCATACAGTGGTAATTTGGAGAGTCCCACGGCACAGAGAGGACTGTTCTTCGTAAGACATTTCTTTCTTAGTCCTGTTTTTTAATTTGAATCGTAGGATAGAGAAAATTTGATATGAATTAGTTGTTGCTTTTGACTGGTCTTATTTTTTCTAAAGTTTAAATTTTTTTATATGATTATGTACAGTTAAACCTGTTAAAAATGAACACTGTTATAAAGTGGAACACTGTCTAATCTTAATTCTTGTGTCAGGATACACGATTTATATTCTTTAGTAATTTTATCTGTATATACCAAAACCTGTCTCATCTAAATCAAACTGGTTCAATTTAAGCATGTCTAACTGAATTATGAATACCTACTCATTACACATTTATTTTTTATCCATAAGCTACAGCTGTACAATCTAGCTGTCTATACATATGTATGCTCAAGATTACGTATCAAAATATTGGAGGAAAAGTGATGCAGAAAATGTGAAATTAAGTACATGTAAGCTTAAGATGTCTTTTCCAAAATTTGGTTATCAATATTGACTGAAAGATATTTCTATTATATCTGAATTAAAGCATGCATGTGAAGAGAGCAATACAGGCTACTTTGAACATCTGGTTTATTTATACAATCAAAATAAAAAGGAAGAACTATTTTTCTATAAAATTGTGCCTTCACAAAGACTATTAAACTTGAAATGAGATCATAAAAATATATTAGGAATGTTGGCATTTTATTTTAATTTCATAATATGAATTAGTTGTCTCTTTTCTTTCAGCATATTAACAGAAACTTCCACAACCATGATAGAAGTATCAATAGGAGTGATTCAGGGATATGGTATTTGGCATTTGACCAAAATGGTGCCAACTTAATACAAGACAATCCAGTGATTCGTGATAGCCATTATGTAAAGTGTGAGGGTAACTACTGTGGCATGCCATACATGTACCCGCTTATACATGTAATTGATGCTAGGTGGGTGTGGGATATTAAAATGCATGTTCTTTTATTGTGGCTTTATGTAAAGTGTCACTTGTTTTGTAAATTTTCTCCGCTTCAAAGTGTTAATGCTGTTATTTTTGTGTTGCTGCATATTTTGGGAGTCCAATGTACAAGTAATGGTAACCTGATGACAAAAGCTTGGTGTAAAAGTATTTATAGAATACAATTTATTTTTGCTGGAAAAAAAAAGAAAATGTCACATTTTTAAGAACAACAATGGAAAAGTTGATTTTAAGCAACAATAAGCAGCTTTTTAATAATCAGATGTAGAAAGTCAATATCATTGAATGAAAAACTACCAGGTAGTACCAGTATTTAATAAGATAACTTAGAGCCACAGACATCTATAATAACTCTGATTTCTCTCATCATAGAACCTAGAACTTAACACATGAATATAATTACTTTAACAGAAGCTATATCATAGTTTATAATAATTTGATCACAGAGTTTAAACTGTTATGTCATATTATAATCCACACCACATCCATATACACACTGTTCCCCATACTAACCAATATTATCTTGACAGACCATCTATTTACTGGTCACCATATCCATATACACACTGTTCCCCGTACTAACCAACATTATCTTGACAGACCATCCATTTACTGGTATCTAAAGGAAACATTTCTTGTTACACTAAAATGCATGCATTTTTTTTTGTTATCACAAACGTAGTTGATTCCACACATATTTATGTTTATATCAACCAAGATTCTTGTCAGTGGTCACTATGTATAAAAGGTGATGTGAGGCATATGTTACAGTACAAATTGGAATCCAGTAGGATCCAGAATCCTCCTTGTACTAGTAGAAATTTGATGATCCAGATTTGTAGTAGGATGATCCTGGATTGTACTAGATGTTTACTTAAAAAGTCATAATAAAAGAAATATTTTGTTTTTCTTTATAATGAAATAAACTAATATAATCGAACTTGTCTAATTCAAGCAGAAAAGCAGTAGGGATAATTTCTTATGAATTTATTTTACAGTAGTGCATTTTTCTAAAAGTCCTTTAATCTTTTCTAAAATTCACAGTATCATAAGTTCATATGAGGTACTTAAAAAGTTTTAACAACACTTTAGTTTATTTCGGAACATTTGATCAAAGTAAATATAGAATTGAGAATGGAAACAGGGAATGTGTCAAAGAGACAACAACCCAACCAAAGAGCAGAAAACAGCCCAAGGTCACCCATGGGTCTTCAATGTAGCAGGGAATTCATGCTCCCTAAGGCTAGCTTCAGCTGGCCCCTAAACAATAATGTATACTAGTTCAGCGAAATGGAAGCCACACTAAACTCTGAAACATATAAATGAACCAAATTCAAAAACACATCAGACTTACAAAGGCTAGAGGTTCCTGACTTGGGACAGGCGCATTAATGTGGCAGGGTTAAACAAGTTTTATGAGATCTCAACCCTCCCCCTATACCTCTAGCCAATGTGGAATAGACAAACACACAGAAATACACACAGTAAAACTCAGTTTAAAAGAAGTCAGAGTGTGATGTAAGAATAGGTAACCTAAACACCTATATATGGTTAAACACTTCAATTTTGACAAATTTTAAGCAATTATTTGAAATAAGTGTAAATCAAAATTCCAATTTCTACTGGTGGATATTTGAATTCCAATTTGTACTTGGAGAATTCTGAATCCTACTGGATTCCAATTTGTACTGTAACATAAACATGTCAATGAATCAGCAACCCAATGACACAAAAAAAACCAAATAACTGTCTTAAACATACTCAGTTCAACTCTTTGAAGTGTTTACAGAAAAAGATGATTCCTGTAAGGAGGGGGATGACACACTTTTGGGATATAGGATATAGGGAGTAAATATTTCTGTCAAGTATGTTCTCATGTACTACTGAACATAATATATCAGTTCATATTTGTTCACCATCTTGACATGATGAGTTGTAACATATGAGCACCATTCAGATCTTTCAGACAACTACTTTTGGTTTGGAGATACTTTGAATATTTCAATATGAACTAAAAAAACTACTTTGAATTATTAGTGGGGGTATGCTTAGCATGATAACATGTGCATTTTATAAATTTTCATATATGTTAATATTGATCAAACATTTTCCAATATTATAAAAAATACATCAAATCTTTTATTTTAAATTATGTAGCTAGAACAATGGCTTTTGAGTTTTAAAAAAAATTGACACCTGCTTTATCTGCAATAAATCTGTAAACAATCAATTACAAATTATCAGCAGAATACCTGAAAGTATGGCTGATAACCTTAGTGGAAAAATGTTTGGTTCCAATTACCGGTAGTCCATTGAATTTATAGAGAAGACTTTTGAATGAACTTTAATTGGTAGACCCACAGACCCTTGGACACTAAGTGATGATAAAATCTTGCATTGGCCTATTAGGCCAGCCGAATTTTAATGTGAAAAAGGTTTGTTGCTTTAAGCAGTACATTTAGTAGATAATAATAAACAAAAGGCATTTGTAAAATTGAACTATTACAGAAATTGGTAGTCTCAAAATGACACATTATTATCCTTTAGCAGGATTTTTTTGGGCCACCTCTTTCACAGTTGTCTATCTTGTTTTTTTTTCAGGCTTTCATTATACAGTCTAAAGCCACCTCCGGTTTTTAGAATTCCTGTTACTGTTAAGTTGACAAAGAAGATAATCGTCAAGGACAGGCCAAGAATTGTCAGATTTCACATTGATGTGACAGGTTAGTATCTTCCAAATAATTTTTTAATTAGAAAATAAGGAAACAAACAAAAGTATAAAATTCAAAGCCAATGAATTGAATGAAAAAAACAATGATATTATATATTTAGGACTTTAGGTGTGATGGGGACACTGAAGTCCAATAGTCTGCATCAAAGTGTGATGGTCTTTTCGCTGATGTGGGATGGTCTATATAATGCATGATTGCTAGTTTAAATTCTGCATCGATGATATGAATGGGTATGGTTGAAATAATAGATATGTTAAAAGAATTATCATTCTGCAATAAGCCTGTTTACCATATAAATTAGGATTATGTGATATTCTTGTACTGTTTGAACATCATCTGTAAGTACCCTGCTTATATTATAGTTTTATCTCAACTGTTAATGTATATCCCTTTAACGGTGTTTGAAACAATTGAAATACAAGTATTTTTCATATTATGTATGTAGTTACAATTTCATACTAAATGAGAGATTGTCCTCTTTAATTTTGCTGCATGTCACCATAATTCTGGGTCAACAGTTAATCTTAACTTTTTTCCTCTCATGAGTTCTACATTTACCGTAATATTATTATACAGAGATTCTGTCTGCCCCCCTGTATGTATTTTATTAAGAGAATGCCTCACTTCATCGTATGTAAAATTAAAGAACCTTTGTGAGCAAGCTAACATACCCCACACCCCTCATTGTCACTAGGCAAACAAAATACTAAGTTCAAAGACTCATAACTCCTAAAAAAGTCAACTGATAAAAATTTCTTGTGCATATGCAATTCTGTTGTGTATAGTGATGACAAAGTTGCAGTAGTATATTTAGGCCAAAATTTTAAGTTCCAAGGGGCCTAGAAAAAAAATTTAATCACAATTTCCTGTTGATATGCACATTTACATAGTATGTCCTTATCATCTACTAAGTTTCATGAAATTCTGTTGTATGGTTTCAGAGGATTTGAGAAGACAAACTGTTGCAGTAGTATATTAGGCCAAAATTCTAAGTTCAAAGGAGCATAACTCCTAGAAGAAAAGTTGAATCATAATTTCCTGTTGATATGCACATCTACATAGTATGTCCTTATCATCTACAAAGATTCATGAAATTCCGTAGTGTTGTTTCAGAGGAGTTGCGATGACAAGAACAGGACTTAGAATTTCAGCATAAATATACTACTGCAACAGTTTGTCATCACAACTTCTCTGAAACCACACAACAGAATGTCATGAAACTTTGTAGATAATAAGGACATAGTATGTAGATGTCCATATTCTAAAGAAATTTTTATCAGTTGACTTTTGTAGGAGTTATGAGTCTTTGAACTGAGGAATCTGATGAGACTTCGACAATGTGGGGCTTTGGGTAAACTTTTGGTATTATGAAAAATGAAAATTGTTATTGAGAACTAAATAAATAGAAGAGTTCATCTCAGACTGTGATACTTGAGTTAAGTAAAATTAATACACTTCAAAGTTGAATAGATTGATTGTTTATATTTGTAGGACCAGATCATTTGTCCATATATATTACTCCAGTCCCAGGTGCTGTACTTACAAGATGGTCTATAACTAATGATTCTCATCTATATCCAACAAGACTGCCATCAGGTGTTCCAGGAACTACATACTTCATTTACTATTCTTATGGAATAAAACCAGATCATCCATGGAATTTCTTTATTGATATAAAGGTATATAGTATTGTAATTTTAATCAGTTTAAAATTCTAATTCATAATTATCAGGCTTATGATACAGACTACAAGTTTCAGAAGGTAAAATTGAATAACACAATTCACTCTTGTCAATTTAGAATTAAATTACTATTGAAACTATATAATAGTGGAAATCTTTGTCAGAGGTGTTTTATCTAAGTTCTGCTTGTCATTTTTAAACAGCTCTTGGAAGAATGTGGTTATATTTGATCACTTAATATGAATTATATGGTCTTCATGATGGTATGAATTATATGGTCTTCATGATGGTATGAATTATATGGTCTTCATGATGGTATGAATTAATTAGTAATGGGCAGTTTATCAGAGTTTTTATGTTATAGGCACCTGTTGGATATCCAGAGGACAAGCCATTGGTTGATATTGCCTTGAATGGCCACTACTCACATGGCAAAGACAAGACATCTCCTGAATTGGATGATTTTATAAAGAGTCTCCCCGATTGGTTGGTCACCATGTCGTGGATATGTTCTTATGATTCATATTTGTTTTGAAAATTGTTATATTTTATATACCTATCAGTATTCAGGTCCATTACAAAAATGTTTTCTGGAAATTTATAATTTTTATACGACCGCAAAAAGTTTTGAGGTCGTATATTGGTATCATGTCGTAGTCATCGTCGTCCGAAGACAGTTGGTTTCTGGACAATAACTTTAGTAAAATTAAATAGAAATCTATGAAATTTAAACACAAGGTTTATAACCACAAAAGGAAGGTTTGGGATTGATTTTTGGGGTTATGTCCTAACAGTTTAGGAATTGGGGGCCAAAAAGGGGCCCAAATAAGCATTTTTCTAGTTTCCAGACAATAACTTGTGAAAAGGTGTATGGATCTTTCTGAAATTATACCACAAGTTTCCATACCACAAAGGGATGGTTAGGATTTGCTTTGGGGGGTTATGGCTCAAACCGTTTAGGAATTAGGAGCAAAAAAAGGGGGAAAAACAATGGTTTCCTGGTTAATGGACAATTTTTTAAGACAATTTAAAAGCAGTGTAAGGGAGGTAATCCAAACACAACGTTTTGATTACCTCCCTTACACTGCTTTTAAATTATGTATAAAGAAATGTTGTATTGTCTTGAGATGATTAGCTGTCAATTTATTTTTAGAAGTTACTATTAAGGAATATTAATTTTAGCCATGATTATGTATGTCATTTTCAATTTTAAGACTTTTATGATGTATTTAAATGGGTAATTATGGTTGCAAATTCCATTGGAAATTTGATTTGAGATTATGGCCATATCTTGAGGGGAAGAATTTTTTGGGGGAAAAAAAGGGGGGGGGGGGGGGGTGTGGGGGTTCAATACGCAACAGCATAGTGTATTGTTGCACAAATACATAAAAAGGGAGGTAAATTTTTTTTTTTTTTTTTGTGGGGGGAGGGGGGGTCAATTCGCTACAGCAAAGTGTATTGAACAAAATAAAAAAATTGAATATAAATTCAAATCATATAACCAATTCTAAGTTCTTTGACTACAGTTATTCTGTGTCAGAAACCTATTATGTGTCAAATATTTAATTATAATCCAAATTCAGACCTGTATCAAACGCGAATATCGTGTCCATTTTTGCCCCAACTGTTCAGGGTTGGACCTCTGCGGTCGTATCCAGCTGTGCTCGGCAAAGCAATTTATTTTTATATGAATTCAAAGTCATTTAGACTAAGCTTGATTCCTGTATCAATTAGCAATACTACATTTGAATCAGTGGGTACCATTATGTTATGTAGTGTTAATCAGCATGAGTTTTTATAGGTCACTATTTATTGTTTAGAGTTGTGAATCCATCACACATATACATATCCTTACAAGTTTGTACTTATATTTTGTCTACTTATATCATTGACATCACATAACTTTATATAAATATTGACAATCACTGACAAGAATCCTGGTTAATATAAACATAAAAATGTGGGGGTAAACATAGCTAATAAGACTAATATCCCAAAAACTAACACTGAGTCCCAATATACAAAGCACTGATGCTGAATAGTTCGAAAGTCCCAATATACCAAACCCTAACAATGAATAGTTTGTGACTCCTAATATCCCAAATACTTATAACACTGAAAAGTTCATAAGTCCCAATACCCCAAACACTCAATACTTTGAGAGTCCTAATATCCCAAGCACTAACACTGAGTAGTTCATAAGTCCCAATTTAGGCAATACCCATTCCCTAGCTGCCATCTCTACCTCAATGTATTATGCAAGTACTGTCTCAGTTACTTAGGGTGATAGAACAATTTTCAATGCATAAATGTTATAAAAGTGCCTTCTGTGCATGAAACAGATCAAATGATTATGCTTTTTTATATATTAGATATATTATGTTGAATGTGATTTTTTAAAGTTGAAATCAAAATTTGTGTGTATAGTTGTTTGATAATCCTTTTTACTATATTATATTTATATCATGTTCATATCAAATTTGTTACAGATTTATGTATAGTAATGTGATGTTTAATACTCCAGTAAAATGCAACGTTCATGACTGGCAGACTGTCCATGCTGTCCATGACCACATTCTACACTATTTACCTTATCCAGTATGAATTAAAGTAGCACAGTTAAAGACCTTTGACTATACTCTGGTTTATTGAGTTTAAAAATTGGCTATCTGACTTGTGTCAATAAATTTTAGATCAGGTTTAGAATTATTGGTAGAATTTATTCATGAAATACATTATTAAAGTGGTGGGTGGGAAGGGGAGGGGGGGGGGGGTGACCCTCTATAAAAACTAATTCAATTTTTTTTGTTGTTAATTTGTCAGAATTTTATTTTTTGACTATTTGACAATTGTGTTAATTTTTGTCTAGCCTGCATCAATTGAATGTTTCAGAATGGGAATCATAGGTAAGCTAATCTGTTGGTGACAGCAGCGTTTGCTCTTTGTTTAAAGCTTTATATTTTTGTAGATAAGGAGCAGGATAATCACTGTCTGGTATACAGATGCCTTATGGTCTGAAGTTTCCGTCTGGGATATATCCTTGACCTCATTTTCATGGTTAAATGAGCACTAAAAAACTTTTTTTTTAGTGAATATGAGTAATAGGACAACCATATTAGGTATATTGAGACATGATTAACCAGACCATGACCTCATTTCAAAGTTCAAGGGTCAACATTAAGTTTTTGTGATTACCTATGTCAATTTCTCAGATACTACAAGTTGTAGGAGAAATCTTGTTATATTTAATAAACTGCATGTATATAATTGAGAGAGATTGATTTTGATAATTTTATTTGTTGAGTGAGATGTGTGCTTTATTTCTGTGATATTTTTATTTACTTATTTCATTCCTAATTTCCTTTGGTCTTTCTCAGAATGTAGTAAAAGTTTTTTTCACTAAACATTTGAACAGAAAATATATTTGAGTCTAAAAATATGTCAAAATGAACTGTAATTCATACTTAACTGATAGTAAGTGTTGTTTAAAGTATGTAATTATGGCCTTATTTCCAACTTTTGTTTACCTAGTTTTTTTTTAATTGAATTTTACATTTATGTTTTGATTGAATTATCTGTATATTCTGGTATGTTTTGTATTGTACAGTTGCTTTTGGAGTGTACTTTTCTTCCTTTAGTTACAAAACATGGGTTCAAGTTACTATAGTTTCTATGACCTACCATTATTCACTGCAATTAAATTTACATTCTCTGTAGTCCTTTGTTGAGCATCTTCGCTAGCCAAGGGTTACGATCCACTTCCCTCCTCTCCACCCTTGGCAGATTAAGCCAACATTTTGTGATAACACTGTTGCACCATCTATTGGTAGATTAAAGTCAAGCCCATTCCGAATACATTATTCTTGACCAATGGTAGCACTTGAACTCTTCAATTTGGAGGTAAAACACGGTAGCGTCTAGATTCTACACACTTGGTAAAGCAAGGAAACGAAAATATATGTTGACATTCATGCATTTGTGCAAGAAACATACACGGGAACTTCTATTAATTGATTAAAAACATTCAAATTGTCACTAAATATAGTTGTATGCTTAGGGATGTAAAGACTTGTTGCACAATAAGCACGTGCCAATTGTTCACATACACTTTCTACATTTACACGTGATCATGCTATAGGCGCTTTTTGATTGGATGCAGCGAGTTTCGAATCATTACCTTGTGTCTCTGAAATTCTATCTCAATCCGCCAAGGGTGGAGAGGAGGGAAGTGGATCGTGACCCTTGGCTAGCGAAGATGTTTGTTGAGAAGTTTAATACATGTTTTAGCACTTGACTTTTATACTGTTAAATGTTTGTTGTTGTTTTATTTTCCTGCAATATTTTTCTGTACACTTTAAGATTTATCAGGTTATTGGTTATATATTAATTGGACAATTATGAGGTAATACAAGATGGTTTAGGTGGCTAGTCCTTCATTCCTGTATTCTTTAATTTTTGGGAGCATTTTTCTTCATCTTTAAAATTAACGCTTATTCTGTGAAATTCTCATGAAAATTATTTTACTTTTGAATTTATCTGTAATTATATGATTTATTTATTCTGTACATTGTTCATATCTGTAATCAGTTTTGTATTACCTAATTTGTTTTATATTCCACAGTAATTCTTTATACTTTTGCTCCCTGTTATTCTCTTTTTTTTTTTTCTTTTGCTCAATTTTCTCAATTTTTTAAAAAATTTGTGCTATTATTCTCCATTTTTTCATATTTTTTTGCTATTATTCTCTATTCTGCAAACCTCCTCAAGACCCTTGTAGAATATGATATAAATTTAGTGTAGATGACAAGTGTTTAGGTCATCAGGTATCCTCAGGACAAAAAGTTTAGGTAAAGCCTATTAAGAAAATGAAAAACATCGAAATAAAATTTTAAGGAAGTAATACAACTGTATCATAACAAGTGTTCAATATTAATAACATTTACTTTCTTAAATTTGTACCGTATATTCCTTTTCTGTGTATGTTTAAATGATATTAACAATATTTTGAAACAAATTATATAAAAATTTTATAATGTTTTAAATGTTTTATAATTTTTAAAAACTTTTTTATAAGAAGTGCATATTTTATGTTGTTGATAAATCACTTCGACAAAACTTTCTTGTTAACTGCTTGTTGTTCTTACAATGATAAACAAAAATAATGTATGCATGTTTATTGTTATATGTTGTAAATTTTCACATGCCTTTTCAATAAAGTCTTTTATCTAATTTGTCTTAGTTAGTTTTTTATTGTTTTTAACAGCTTCATCCCTGTTGACCCACTTTTGGTCTGCTTTATAACAGGGCTTTGAAATTTCTGCAACACACATTAAATAGAGGCTGATTCTAATGTTTTTGTTCAAACATAAAATCATCAAAAATACATCGTATATAAAATTTCCAGAATGACCTTTTTGTATAGTTTTGTAATTTCTGGTATAGCAAAAAAATATATACACATTTGCCTAAGACATTAAAGGCTAAAGAGCTTACTAGCATACCCTGAGATTAATAAAACACTGTTATAGTTATCTCAGTGTTATAGTAATCTCAGGCATACCTAGACTGTAGTTGGATTAAATGTGGCATATGGAGTCAGCATTGACCTCATTAACTTGATTCAATGACTACCATTAACTAAAGTCAAAATTGTTTTTGCCCTGAAATGAGGTTTTTTTTTATTTATTATGAGGAATATAATGAAAAAGAAGGGATATGGTGTATTAATACTTCAAATCCATACAAGCAATTGACAAAACCAAAAGCTAAGGAATAGTGCTTTTATAGACATTCTTCATTTCAACAGTCATGATGAGGCCTGTAGCTTGGATCAAAAGCTCACATCTCAGATCTCACTGCAAGTTCATGATAATCTCATAGTGCCGGTTTCAGTGAAATTCTTTACTATGTTTGATAATGCTACATATGTGCTGATTAAAGAACACAAAAGTGAGGTAATAGCGACAAATTATAACCTATTACATTAAAGAAAGATAACAAATACTCCAAATTTCCACGACAATCTCATTATAAATTACAAAAATATTACAATTATTTAGACAAACATAGGGAACATCAAAGTATTTGTTCAATAACTTGATATGAATTTTACAATCATTGTGACCTCTGATATCTCCGGGAATAATTCTTACTGAATGCTGACCTAAATATATGATAAACACATTTATACTAAGAAATGATATTTTGCTTTCTATGACAAAGACAGACATGAACATCTCACAAACAACAAAACTGAACAAAGATGCAGTGGTGTTAACCAATACTTAGATACGTACACTAAAATATAATTATCTGTACTTCTGATGTATATATCAAGGTGTTCAAATTAACTGAAAAATTTGGGTTGTATTTTTAAAGTCTTTGTAATAAGTTTTGTTAGTTTGCTTGTTAGTTTGATTATATTTCTTAACTAAATAATAGTACTTTTACAATGCATGTGATGGTCAACAAAACGTTTAAGACACAGACGGAGTTTTAATTTGAAAATCCTCCTCTTTCATGTCAATTTTAATTGAACAAATTATCTGAAAAGATAGGCGAAAGATACCAAAGTGACATTCAAACTCATGTTCAGTGGTTGTCGTTTGTTGATGTGGTTCATAAGTGTTTCTCGTTTCTCGTTTTTTATATAGATTAGACCGTTGGTTTTCCTATTTGAATGGTTTTACACTAGTCATTTTTGGGGCCCTTTATAGCTTGCTGTTCGGTGTGAGCTAAGGCTCCGTGTTGAAGGCCGAACTTTGACCTATAATGGTTTCCTTTTACAAATTGTGACTAGGATGGAGAGTTGTCACAATTGGCACTCATACCACATCTTATATCTATCATAAGTCGAAAATAAACCGACAATGCCATTGCAAAAAACGAAAAAGACAAAGAGACAAACACCAGTATACAAAACACAACATAGAAAACTAAAGACTGAGAAAAACGAAACCCACCAAAAACCGGGGGTGATCTAAGGTCCTTTGGAATGATAAGCAGATCCTGATCCATATGTGGCATCCGCGTCATGTTGCTCATGTAAGTACAAACCTGATGATAAGTCTAATTCGGTAGGTAACATTCATGGAAAAGAGGACATGATTGTGGTTACGACAATTAGAACAAATCCGTCGTCATCTGTATAACAGATATTCCATAAAGGTCAACCAACTCGTGAGGGGACGTGATGGTGTCAGTGAAATTTTCGAAGGAATGATTTCAACTTCACCACTTTGAGCTCTTGTTTTAATAGCTTCCTTGTGAGCAGCAACCCTCTATCAAGGAAATCGTGATAGGAAATGCAAGCCCTGGAATATCGTATCAACTGGGAGATATATGCTCCATATGCAGGCGCTGCTGGAATGTTGCTTCCTAGAAATTCCCAATTTGGAAGCTGAAATCTTATCTCTTTTGCAGTCAAGTTTTGTTCTCAACCGACCCTCGTTGTCGATTTCTATATGTTAGTCAAGATATGAGGCTGACTTAACTGTATCTGTTGTATTCTTTATTTCAAGTTTGATGGGATAGATGAGTTTAACTTAATTACCAAACTGAATTATTAATTGAGAGGACATCATCTATAGAGCGGAAAGTGAAGTTAAAGGATAATGCTAGCTTCTTTTCGTTCTTCCTAAGAAGCTCCTGTATGAAGTCAGCCTCATATGAATAAAGGAACAAGTCGGCAAGAAGAGGAGCACAATTGGTTCCCGTTATGATGCCGATTGTTTTGTTTGAAAAACACGTCCTCCAAACTTTACAAATATGTAGTCAATCAAGAAATCAAGAATCATGATAATGTTAGTTTCAGGAAAATTTTAGGTTGGAACAGAGTGATTTTTTTTACAAAATACGATTTATCCATACCTAAAACAAGATACTTGTATCTACATTGGCAATAATTTTTATGATATAAAGCAGGACCAATTCTTTTAATTTGTCTTTTAGTTTGGAATGGTGAATACTTGTGCAAAGGGTAGAAAAGTCAAGTTTTTTAATACTATTGCAAGATGAAAGAGTCTTAGATTGTATATACTCTTATTTTTGGAATGTTTTAGTATCTACATCTAGAATAGGTATAGCTTCACAATAATTTGGAAGCCCGGCTTTGATTGCTGATAAAATAGATGTCAATAATTTAGAAAGAGGTTTCGTGGATCACTTGGAAGACCCAGCAATTTAACGCTGTCTGTAAGGGACAACATTAAAAGATCAATGTAGGATAAAAAAACTTAATTTGAGGGGAGAGAGGGGGGATTCAAACATGCTGCAAGTTTTGTCATCCAACATTTATTTTTCGGGTTATAAAAACACATGCAAAGGTTAGATCCTAAATGTGTTTGGACTTTTCATAAAAGGTTGTAACTCGTACAGGGAAAATAACAGGTTTATAATTTGGTAGATATAAGAAGATGTGGTATGAGTGCCAATGAGACAACTCTCCATCCAAGTCACAATTTGTAAAAGTAAACCATTATATGTCAAAGTACGGCCTTCAACACGGAGCCTTGGCTCACACCGAACAGCAAGCTATAAAGGGCCCCAAAAATGACTAATGTAAAACCATTCAAACAGGAAAACCAACGGTCTAATCTATATAAAAATGAGAAACGAGAAACACTTATGAACCACACGCCAGATTCGCATTTCGTCTACATAAGACTCACCAGTAACACTCTAATCAAAACAGTTTGAAGGCTAACTCAAATATGAAGTTGAAAAACAGAAAATTTAAAAAAGTGAACTGTTTCATGGTATCTATGTCATTGGAATCATAATTAAATGGCAATTTTTTCATGGTATCTATGTCATTGAAACCATAATTATATGGCAATTTTGAATCTCAGTGAAACATAATACAGATAAACACAAGATTTGAAAGCAATATAGAATTACCGCGGGAACGGAAGAAAGATGTTATACATGTATAGGATATATAGATTTAAAATTACAGTGATAATTTCATGTACACTTCAGTCATTATGGATTTTGTCATGATTACTCTCCATCTCCTCCACTGAATGGTAAGCTACTAACAATCAATTATTGTCGATGAAACATCACTCATGATATTTAAAAAAAAAATCTTTTAAGGCATATTCCTATACAGGTTAATCAATATTTTCCAAATTAAGGTACAAAAGGGTTGGGGGGGGCGGGGGTGTTCCAGGAAAAAAAATGTGAATTAAGTTATTTATCCTACATCGAACTTTCGATGTGGTCCCTAATGACACTTATGTAACTTCGGTACCCAATACAGTGAAGGAATTAGATCCAGTTCTTCATCTTTGGTTGAAATCCCAAAGGAACTTAGAACAGACCCATGATTGTCCAGGATTTCCTGCATTGTAAATGTCCTGGTGGTATATATTGAGTTTCCAAGTGAATTGTCAATAACTTATTCATTTATCAAGCAGTTTAAGTAATGTGATTTACACACAAAAACGATGTTGTTTAGGGCCTTATCTGTTTTTGAATAAATAATATACTGTTACACCTCTGATTTAGTTACGGTCAAAATGACATTGAGATTACTTCTTGTCTATGTAAATTAACAGCTGCACATAACAGTTAAAATAACATAGCATCGATCTTCACCTAACAGTACATTTTGTAATCAGCTACCTGTAATAATCTCAACCTCAATAGTATGTTAAATATTTAATTGATACAGATATCGTGTCTACTAGGATTTGACTCAATGTCCGTACAAAACACAAAGCAACCGGAATGCAATTTCTTCATATTTTAACTTTAATTTCACTTATATTTAGTTATATCAGGGACGTTCTGACTATAGTTAGTATAGAAAGTCCCTGGTTAAATATATCGGAACAATATATATGTTCCTGTGTCAGTCCTGAATATATCAAGGAATATATATATAATATAGATATGGTTCTTGCTCTTTGTATTTTTGCTGACATTCCATCAGAGACTAGTCTCAACTTTAACTAAAATCTGATGCAACTATAATCCAAAGACATTATATGTCTCTACTACAACTATGTCTCTGCTATGCAAGGAATTGTATATCTAAATAGTCAAAATAGATCAAAATACACAAACCAACCCTAATTTGGCCTATTCAGTGGTATAAACGCAATGATTTTTTTTTTTATATTTTTCCTTGGGCCTAATACTAACTTTATATGTTGTCCTAGATTTTCCGTATTGCTGTCTAGATATGACATTTCGACATTTTACGGTCTTTTATTAACTATCAGTTTTCACGGATATTACCTTCGCCTCACGTGCATTCGACTTTATTTTTACAACTCAAAAAGCGTCTTTCAGCCAAGTGTTTTAAACCACATAAATCTGTGAGCAGAAAAAAGAACATAATTGATCGTTTGCCCATACGAAAGCTGATTTTTCGATTTTTCCTTGAGGCTTTTTTCATATTTCATCGAATACTTTTTGAAAACTTCAGAAGAATTTAACAAAAAACGGACAATTAAAATGACTGGTGCGGGTAATAATGTCATTGACCCTAGAAGACCGAATAAAGTTGTCAGGTAATAATTTTAACGTATAGATACTATAGATAAATGTTGACACTTTTAAGTTATAAACAGTAAGGCAGTTACATGTCAGTAAATTTAAACTCAGTGCCCATTCCCTAGGAATTGGAAGAGGGCGTTCTACCAATATTGAAAGAAAACAACGCATTTGCCTATCCTGTAATAGACAAGAAATTAGGGATGAATACCACCCTAACCCCATTTCTTCGCAGTCTACATGTGTCATGTATATACTGATATTTTTACAAGTCTAAATTGAAAACAATTTTCTTGCGTTGGATCAAAACCTCGATTTTTATACATGTGCATGCAAAACAAATTTCTTGTCAGGGGTGTAGCTATGTATCCAATAAACTGTAGGCACAAATTGCGGCAGGGGGTCTGGGGGCCGCAGAAGGCCCCCAGCAGGTACAGGGCAGAGCCCTTGTTGGGGGATTACGGGGGGCGAACCCCCCCGTCGGAAAATGGTTTTCAGCATTTTAGTTGCAAAATTTTGTGTAAAAAAAAACCATGAAAACTGGTCATTTTATCATGATAATATACATGAAAAAAATTTTGAAGAAATTATAATATACATAATTTTACGATTACATCTTACTGATGAATTAACCGGCAGTACAATCGAGAATATATAAAAAAAAAATATTTACAATATGCATTACCCAGCGTGGATCAGCGTAGCCCTTTATTAAGCAGCACAACCTGTTTAGTATTTTCATATCTTTTCCTTTCTGATTGAGGATAATTGATATATACGTCAATTGATAGTACATATTGACGATCCTACATTTAAAAGAAACCTTCACCGTCCCCTGGCTACACAAACACATACACACACAGTCTATGCCTCATGCAGAATTTCTGTTCTGTTCATACTATCGAACAAAATTCAAGAAATTGATATTTCCTTATATCCTGTACTGTAAAATCACTACCTGCTTGGGAATTTGAATAATTATGGTCATTACACGTAGATCTGAGAGTACTCGAAGTTACTGAAAGCTAGTTGATTGATTGATTGATTGCTAAACGTCCAGTGGCAAATAGTTCATGCATGTTCAGGACAAAAACAAATTTACAATAAATACAATAGGTACATGTAGCTAGGTCCTGTAATAGGGGTCGTCCAGGACGAAGGTCTGGAAATTTGGAAACGCCATGCATTGGAAAATGAGGGTTTATTTGATAGGAACAGAAATTTTGCCTTCCAGTAGACCACCTACGACCCCCTCAAAGAGTTGTTGCAAGTTTCTTAACGTGCAGAGAGCGTGGCATTCTCTCTACACTAAGCATCGGATGTAACGTCCTCATTCTGACCAGATGTGACTGCGTATTTATACATCCTTCAGAGTTCATAGCAAAACGGACGCCCAACTTTGGCAAGGGTTTTACTATAGGTCGGATGAAGACCAAGTGGAAAGCTAGTTGAAAGCCAACAACAACTAATTAAAAAAATCATGTGTCTAAGTTGAGGTTCATTCAAGTATTTGTTGATATAAGACAAATGATCTGAACCAAAGTTCTAGTTTATAGTTTCTATATAAGGGGGAATATAATGCCATACAATTCTATCCAATACTCCATTCACTAAGGATGATAGACTAGTGTTCACATGACATTCGATAATTAAAGAGTTTTGATGACTTCACTGGCGTGCATCTACAGATAACGTTGTTTATTATTTTTTTTAATAAAAAACAAAATATTTGTGAAAAAATTATGTGTAGGCACGTGCCTAAAGTGCCTAACGGCAGCTACGCCCCTGCTTGTCTAAATACAGTACAAACAACATTTCCAAAAGACCAAAACATTTTTATACGTGTGCATGCAAAACAAATTTCTTGGTAGAGGGGTCTAAATACAGCACAAACAACATTTTCCAAAAGACCAAAAAAGTGAAAAAGTATATTTTAACAAAACGCACTTGACTAGCAGGTCGAACAACGGATGTTCTTAAACCCTGCTGACTGCCATGGCCATTGCCAAATAAACGGATCACCAGATGTAACAAAATGGATCTTAATTATAAATTTAATACCAAATAGAAAACAATAAACTTGCGGAAAAGATGGTATACCACAAACATGAGGTGCAAAAATTTGTACACCATATCCGGATTTCGACAATTAATGTCTCTAAACAGTGATCTTAGGAATCGAAACGGTATTTGGAAGGCCAGATAATTTACCTCAATTTAGGATTGACTCTTGAATTTTGAAGAGTCAAAATAGGATGAACGGTTTATATAAACCCGAAGGCAAATACAATACAAGCCCAAACGAAAAAATATAAACAAGTCTAAATTGAAAACAACGTTCAAACCTATGATTGTGTTGGATAAAAATACAGCACAAACAACATTTTCCAAAAGAAAAAAAGTGAAAAAGTATATTTTAACAAAACGCATTTGACTATATATTTTGATAAGATTGTCATTTGCATGTAGGCAGAAACAAAAATATGCATTCCTTTATTTTGGCATTGCACAAGGTACATGTAATTTTTCCCTGACTCTTAATGACGTCTTTACACTAAATCCATTGGCTGTTGGATGTGTACTGATTGATATTTTAGTCTTAGATGCATGATTTTCTTATTACATGTAGTTGTTATTGGCTTTGAACTAGCTGTCAGTAACTGCGAGTACGAGTACTCTCAGATCTGTACTTAGTGTCCTTTTTGTTAGGGATGAGGGATGGATAAATACCCTGCCACATCAGATCTGTGTTTATGTTTGATGTTTTTCTGCTTTGTATCGATCTGATGAGCTTTTTTCAACTGGATTTTATAGTTTGTTCTGATATTGTGCTGGAATCCATGACAACTTGCCCCACTGTCAAATCGCCCCATTTTTAAAAAAATTGCCCCACTCTTGTTTACCAACTCGCCCCACTTATGAAAAAGGGTAAAATCCTGTTGAATGTAGGTCTGACAACTGGCCTCTCTTATGAAAAGGGTTTAAATCCCGCTGAATAAAGGTCTGCCAAGTCGCCCCACTTAAGAAAAATAGAAAAATCCTGATGAAATTTGTCATGCCAACTCGCCCCACTGATGAAAAATGATGCAATCCCATTGAATATAGGTCTACCAACTCACCTCACTTATGAATAAAAGAATTAAACTGTACTGTATGAAGGCCTACATGTACCAACTCGCCCCAAATATGAAATTAATGAATACATGTACTTATGAAAACCTTAGAAATACTCTTGTTTTTTTAATTCTTTAATTTTCTTTTGGTTGAAATAAAGCAGAAAGAAGTGAGTATCAGCATTTCTGTGCCAATAAATTTGTCAACAACAACAAAACCTGCTTTGACTACTTTTACTTACAAAAACACGACACACACTTATTGTTAATGAATGAATTGACACTCTCTTTGATATCTATTTGAAAGAAACATTTGTCTTTCACTGATTGTTCGTTAGTGTTTAAATGCCAGATATAAGAAGATTTAGTATGAGTGCCAATGAGACAACTCTCCATCCTAGTCATAATTTGTAAAAAGTAAACCATTATAGGTCAAAGTACGGCCTTCAACACGGAGCCTTGGCTCACACCGAACAGCAAGCTATAAAGGGCCCCAAAAATGACTGGTGTAAAACCATTCAAACAGGAAAACCAATGGTGTAATCTATATAAAAAATGACCCTTTTTCATAAGTGGGGCAAGTTGGTAAACCAGTGTGGGGCGAGTTGGTGAAAAAGTGTGGCGATTTGGTGTGGGGCGATTTTCCAGTGGGGTGAGTTGTCTTACTTCCGTTGTGCTGTTACACCACTGTCCCAGGTTAGGGGGAGTGTTGAGCGCTCACAAACATGTTTAACCCCGCAACATTCTATATGTGCCTGTCCAAAGTCAGGAGCCTGTAGTTCAGTGGTTGTCGTTGGTTCATGTCTGTCATATTTGTTTTTGTTAATTGTTTTGATATTAATTAGGCCGTTAGTTTTCTCAGTTGAATTGTTTCATATTTTTCATGTCTGGGCCTTTTAAAGCCGACTATACGGTATGGGTTTTTCTCATTGTTAAAGGCTGTACAGTTGCCTATAATTGCTTATAGATATAAGAAGATGTGGTATGAGTGCACGTGCCAATGAGACAACTCTCCATCCAAGTCAAAATTTATAAAAGTAAACCATTATAGGTCACAGTACGGTCTTCAACACAGAGCCTTGGCTCACACCGAACAGTAAGCTATAAAGCGATATATATCCACTTTATTTGAACTTTGGTGGATAGTTGTCTTATTCAGACATTCATGATTGGCAATCATACCTCATCTCCTTATTTTTAAATTATACTATTTTGTCTCTTATAATGTAAGGAAAAGTTCACAGGAAAATTTAATTGAAATTGTATGAAGTTAATATCTACTGGATAGTATTTCAACATCTTTTAATGAGAGGAAATTGAAAGAATGCATTTGCAAATCATATTTGGTTTGGTATTATAATTGCTAACAAAAATGGCGACGGCAAGCAAAACGAAAACAAATATGACTACACATTCACATTATAAAGCAGTTAATTAACAATATTGGAAATCATTTGAGGATGGCGGAAGATAATTTTATGATGGCTGGGATCATCTGAGAATGTCGGAAGATAATTTAACAAGGCAGTGCGCCATCATAAAATAGGCCATGAAGATCCCTGAATATCTTTAAATTAAACTTTATCACGTATATGATCTGTTGGTTTTAATAATTTTATGTATTTCATACAAAGTGTAATTAAAACCATTCTTTTTCTCTGAATGAACTTATAAAATTAGAATTAATTATATATATATAAGGAGTGTGGTATTTCAATTACTGTGTTTATTGGAAATTGAATAAATTTTACAAGATTGTAAATGAAATGTTGTCCATGTAAATGTCTAGTTTGGCTTCAATTCACTCTTCACATTTTATGTCAATCGTCTTCTGTCAGGACTCAAAACTTAAAAATGTAGAATTTTTTAAAATGCTATGTCATTTAATTTATTTACCAATTTGAAAGATCCATATAAATGTTAAACATGGTTAAAAGGGAGAACAAATTAATTACTATCAAACATTTGTACAAAAATAGACATTATTTCCTATGATCATACTATCAGGTTTGGGGCTTTTTCCCTATATTTTTATCAAATATGTTTTCCCAATTAAATGTCTTTTTTCCTGTGATTTTTTTTCTGTTTATGGGGACAACTGGTGTAACTTATTAATATAAGTAACTGGAAATCTATTCTACAAGTTAAGATTTGTTTACACTAAAACTAATGTGCTAGTTAATAGTTAAATATTATTCCACAGTTGCTTTAGTCAATAGTGTTCTCCCCAGGTCCTTATTGTTAATTTCCACAGAAAGTTAAGTTGCACGTTTTTCATGTTTTTTGTTTATCTTTGTATTACATGTGTATATGATGATTCATAGGGCCCTCCCCTCCTAGTTACTGTTTAATGCCTCTTACTTTACTACACATGCATGCAAGTGTCACACTTTTTTTAAAAGTTGCAGATTTGGCTAATTGTAGAAAACCTCATAGCTCTTGGTGTGTATTCACTTCTACAGTTTTGGTTAAATTTGTATGATGCCGTTACAAAAATGTAGCAATTGCAAAGGGAAGATTGGTCACCTACATTGTAGTTTGAAATAGTGTGTTAGTGTTTATAGCCCTCTAGAGCTTGTGAATGTCTAATTATTCCACTTTTTCTGGAATTAACTGAATATAAATACCGGTCCATTTTTGTGAATTACAAAGTGTGCAAAACAATTATTTGGCTCTCTATCACTTTCTTGAATCATCTTAACTCTGATTCCCAAGCATTTGATAGACCAATCATCATATATATGTACTAAAGTTCTGCTTTCTCTAGACAATGTGCTCTTTAGATGGAGTTACCAGTCCCTTCTTACTATGGGTAATGGGTCTAGAATCAACCTATTGTAATAACATGATGATTGATGGTGTTTGCCTAATATCCAGTAGCAAATATTTCATGCATATAATTCAGGATGAGAACCAACAAGAAATCCAATAGAAAGGTTCTTCCAAATGGATGGACTGAATAATAGACATTAGACTATTTATTTATGCAAACACATTTACATTTAATGGTTATGGCATGAAATACAAACAATAAAACAAGAATGACAATTGTACAACTATACTGGAGTGGTAATGGCTTTCATATGAAAAAAAAACTGAAAAAAAATGTTGACATGTAAAATATCTGTGTATCCTTGTAAAATCACTTATTTTTATGAACAAAAACAAAGAAAACTTCAAATTAAAAGACAAGTTTTCTTAATTAGAGGTCTACCATCATTTAAATATTTTTTATATTGACTCACTGGGGAAACTCTTCTCAACAGTGTGAACATATGCCCGAGTTATCTTGCTGAATATAATTCAGTAAAAATTCGAGATGACATAAGACATATAAGAAGAACAAATAAACAAAACTGTGTTTGAAATTTTTCAGGTATAAGCCACCACAACAAGGAGGCCCATCTGATGATCCTACACCTGATTATATGAACCTGCTTGGAATGATATTTAGTATGTGTGGACTTATGATGAAGGTAGGAATTTAGCCTTAAGTTTTGACATCTGTGCCTTGATAAATTTGATAATTCAGAACTGAAAATTATTTTCTACACAATAGGTTGTTAAACAACAAATGCTTAATTGTTAGCAAGGATATTGTACTTACTCATAAAACAGTTGAACTGTTCAGTATGCATTCAAGACAATATAACAGGAGTTTCCTTTTCAAATATTGAGACTGGTACATGTCTTAACTACACTACAATAATAACAAACACAAAGCAATGCATTTAGCCGTGCAGACTAACAGAGCCGGCGTTTAATGTATATTTTATATTATAAATACATATATGAAATACAAATACATTCCAAATTGAGGTACACAGAAAGAATAAACATCTAAAGAATTTCTACTATGAAGCAATAATAGCCCATATCTCTATGTATGTATGTAAATATATCCGTCTTTAACGTAACCTCGCCGCCCAGGAAAAACCACAAAAATTTTACTAAAGAAAATTGATATGGAAACCCGTGTTACGGAGCAAGTGCAAGGCACGCCTAAGGACATTGATGCCGAACTTCATCAAAAAAACAAATTAACATATAATATCAAATATTATGAAATATTGAAGTTTAGTGTTGAACGTCTGCAGCTAGAATGATTTTCAAACACAAGAAAATGAAAAACCCGCTTTCACCTCATTAACATAAGAATACTTATTGACAATCCAAATGATTGGTCCATGTAACCATGTGTACAACTACACATAACAAAAAACCGCCAAAACATACCGTTCTTAAAAAACATTCCTTTTAGACAACATTTTCCCGCTAATATCCGAAACGCGGGAAAATACATATACTATCATGATTATGGAGGCTTTTTTTGATGTAGTCTATGAATACCTTATATAAAAATTCCATAAGTCATGTTACTATTAATAATAGAAATTAAATATTATAAACTAATTGACGTGTTTTGTATTTCAGTTAAAATGGTGTGCTTGGGCAGCAGTTTATTGTTCTTTTATTAGTTTTGCAAATTCTCGTACATCAGAAGACACCAAACAGATGCTCAGTAGTTTTATGTAAGTATTAAATGTTCTATACAGGTGTATACAAAAAGAATATACAACATGTACAATGTTTGAAACATATATGAAAATAAAAATGTTAAAATTAAAATTTCTTATCAAAGCAACTTCTCCTGCAGTTTTCAACTTGTTGGGGATTTTATTCCTATTTTCCAATACTAACAAACTTAAGTGAATTTTCAGCAAAATTTACAAAAAACGTCTCCTATTTTCTGTTATTAACTTATCATACAGTTTTCAACTTAGACCCTTGAACTTTACAGAAAGCTTGTACATATATTGTAGTTTTGCACTTTCTATAATCATGATAATGGAGTTTATAATGATTTTTTTCCTTCTCTCCAGTTTTGGAAACATAAGCCACTCATTGTAGTTTCAATCCAGAACCTTGAAACTACACATGAAATATTGCACACATATTGAAGTTGTGCGCCTTCTGTTATGGAATTGTTTTTAAGAAATATTTTCCAAACTTTCATTTATATTTTATATTTCAATATACAAATGTATATATTTTTAAATATTCATTATAAACCATTCTCCATTGTTTAACAAATTCTGTGCAACCCGTCCATTTGAGTCTTGAGTCCATTTTGATATAATATTATGTATATTTCATTTTCAGGTTATCAATATCAGCAGTTGTGATGTCATATTTACAGAATCCTCAGCCAATGTCACCACCATGGTAGCATTTTTTATCAGAACCTTGTTACTTCATTCAGAGTAAAGTTGAGAAATGTGGTCTTTAATGTGTTTACATTGTATTGAGTATACATTGTTTGAAGAAAATATGTAATTCCATTCAAATGTTCAAACTATTCATCATGTTCATTGATGTTATGCTTTTATAACATTTAAGAAATTAAGAACATTGATCCACATATTCATGTTATTCCACAACTATTTTTAAACAGAACTGAAAAAGAAATCATGTACAAAGTGTAAAATAGAATGAATGTTCAGTGCAATAAAGATGTTTATAAATTGAAAGTATTTGACTATTTCTACTCTCATTTGTCAAATAGTTTCTCTTTGTAGGAGCTTTGATCTGTTAAACATTGGGAGACCTGCCAACTTGCACAATTTATGGAGGATTTTCCCCATGGGAGGTGTTGACTTGAATATTGAAATTCTTTATTATATAAACTAAACACCTTAAAACAGGCATTCAAATGAGTAAAAAGGTATTTAATCACATACATACTCACTCAAACAAAACAGTATTAGATTAAAAACACTTTTGAAAATACAAGAGAAGCATTAGGTCCTCTAGCGCTTAAAATCCCCCATGGAGATTTTGAAAGTTGACAGGTATGCATTCAACACATTTCACCTGAATTTATATATTACTCTGTAAAAAGAAAAAAAGATTATGATATTAGAATAAGTCATAAGTGAGACAGAAATGTTACAGTTTTTACTGATTGAAGAAAAAGGGATACGAGTAGATGTTCATGGGTAAATAGAACATGAAAAATTATTTCCTGCAGATACTAGTATCTTTAGATCTGTTTAGCAGAAAAAACATTTTATTGTCATTGCCATTAATATTTAAAAGGCAGGATAAAATCTACCCATCAGAACATCAGTTTTGATTTTAAGATACTTGATGCATTTAATTTACATTATATTAGCTTGTCAATTTCCAACTATTTCAATATAGTAGGCTCTAATTTTCTAAATCCTGTGTATTTATAGTTTAAATTCAACTATATATTTATGGAATAATGTTGAAAGTGTGAAAATATAAAATGATGCTCATAGTCCATGTTAAACACAGCATTATTAACCAGATTTTCTGAAGAAAAATCTGGTTATTAAAATTATAAAGTATGGCTTGTAAATCGTTCAACCAATGCTTTTTAAATTTTGAATTGTTGCTAATGATGAAAAAAATGGAGGTCATAGATATTGGCTATTTTCACTTTTGCCTTTCAGGAGTTGTGGTTCTTGATATATTGGAAATTGACACTTTTTTCCGAACTGCTACACACAGATGTGTCAAGTAAAACAATATGAAAATAAGATGTGGTATGATTGCCAATGAGACAACTCTCCACCAAAGACCAAATGACGTATGAGTTATCAACTATAGGTCACCGTATGGCCTTCAATAATGAGCAAAACACATACAGCATGAAAGCCTGAACGCCCCATACATTAAAATAATGTCATTGGTTAGAATATTAATATTTGCTGCTTCTCATCAAACCACACAAACCTTAGGAGAAAGAGCAGTGACTGGTTGGTTCAGATTAAGAACAAGGTATCTGGGTATGGCAATATGTCTTCCTGTAGACTTGTGAACCTCATAGATACAAAGATTTGGTTTGGAAGTTTGGCTGTATCTGTAGAAAACTTAATACAATCAGGACAGCACATCATAATTTTAAGGGTGATGCTGTTTATGGAGCTGGTAAATTTATATATAATCCAGGTTAACTTATTGATCCTTTAAATTAACTTTTTCTAAAAGGTAACCAATTATATCTTTGAACATTGTTTTTATCAGTATAAATATTGATTTTGTTATCTATAGTTTAACAAGAGTGCACATGCTGAAATGTCTCACCTGTTTAACTTATGATTGAATTCATGTTCAAAGTCTGTAATATGAAGGTTTTACTAAAAGTATCACATAAACTTAACAATATCAATTATCCATGAAAATGAAGTAATTCATGCCAGACAGACATGTACACCAAACAATCATTCCATGCACCAATTATAGTGGTCCTATCATTTATAGTACCTGAGAAACAGATTAAACCACAAATTCTTAACATTGAACAATGAACCATGAAATGAGGTCAAGGTAATATGAACCCTGACAGACAGACATGTACACCTTACAATTATTCAAAACACCAAGAAACTGATAAAATGACATAACAACAAAAACCTATCATTGACCAATGTACCATGAAAATAAGGTCAAGGTCATATGAAACCTGCCAGACAGACATGTACACTTTATAATTATTCCATACACCAAATATAGTGACCCTATTGCTTATACTATCTGAGAAATATACCAAACCACAAAAACTTAACATTATCCAATGAACCATGAAATTGAGTTCAAGGTCAGATGAAACCGGACATATACACCTTACAATCATTCCATACACCAAATATAGTTGACCTGCTTATAGTATCTGAGATTTGGACTTGACCAAGTAGCTTTAACCTTGATCACTGATCCATGAAATGAGGTCAAGGTCAGGTGAACCCTACCTGACAGACATGTAGACCTTGCAAGGAACCCTTATACCAAATATTGTAATAAGAGAGTACAAAATGTATTTCAATTTTCAAAAATAGCTCGTCATGGCAAATAGCTGCTGCCGGATTGTAATCCCAATCTTGCATTCTGCGACTTTCTTCGCAGGCAAGACAAAAACCTAACTAATTATTATTGATATATACCGGTACATCTATGAACAATCAGTCTTACAGTCTGTCAATACATATATTTTGACATTGCACAACATCATGTTTTTCTCTGACTGTTTATGATGTCTTTACACTAAATCCATTGGAAGTTGGATGTGTTGATTGATATTTTAGTCTTAGATATATAATTGTTTTTGGTAGTTATTTGCTCTGAACTATCTTTTAGTAACTGCAAGTACTCTGATCTGTACTTGGTCTTTAATGTTTTTGTTAGTTGTTTTTGTGCTTTGTATTGACCTGATTAGTTAAGTCCTTTTCAACTGATTTTTATACTTATGTTGTACTGTTACACAACTGTCCCAGGTTAGGGGAGGGTTTGGTGCCCACACACATGTTTAACCCTGCCACATTCTGTTGGTGCCTGTTCTAAGTCTTGAGTCTGTAGTTCAGAGGTTGTTTCTGGTTCATGTCTGTCATTTGTTTTTCGTAAATTGTTTTGTTATAAATAAGGATGTTAGTTTTCTCGATTTGAGTTTGTTTCACATTTTTCCTGTTGTGGCCTTTTATAACCAACTATACAGTATGGGTCTCATTGTTGAAGGCCTTACAATGGCCTATAATTGCTTATATCCACTTCATTAGAACTCTGGTGGATTGTTGTCTCATTGGCAATCATACATCCCCTTATTTCTATATTGTTTGAATCATTTCTGAGAAATTTGAAAGTAAACTGAGAGACTAGGAAAGGTGTCATGTGATTGCAATAGCTATCACAGCCTTCATCTAACTGGGCTAAAATAATGCAGGAAGAAAGCCAGGTATTCCAACAAGTACCATGAACAAATCCAGTTTGCCCTGATATTTGTACGTTATCCTTCCTAAAACCAGAGTATTTAGTGAAATAGCCTATAAACATACATATATACATTCCATTACTTACTCTCATAAAACCTTTCTTACTTAGATATTTGTTGTGGAAAAGAATAATAATAAAACAGGCAAAAATATTTATCATAAGCATTTATTTATTTTACATGCCTCATTTTTTAATCAAAATTAGAAATATGCATATACAGTGAAAATTCTTCAAACAAGCAACCTTTAAAACCAAAATATTAGAAAGTACTGGGTAAATTGAATATGACGATGATCCAAAATTTGGTAGTTGTAATGAAAGATGGTATATTAATCAAAGCACTTATTCATTGTCATGTGTGCTGTTTTATTGAATGGAATATGCTACGGTGTAAAACTTTTAATGTGCTCAACTGTGGCATCAATCTGAAATAAAGGTGAAACAGTAAAATAATCAACAATCTATAACCTTGATTTTGCTGCTGAAAAAATAATTACATAAACTTAAACAATCATAAATGGGCCTGAAAATAAAAGCCAAAATTGTCCGTTATCTGCTTTGCCAAGGGTGAGTTGCTTCCTAATTTATAATAAATAAAAAACGGTTTAAGTCCACCATAAATTTTTGTTAAATATACACATGCTACAAAATTTGAATATCAACAAATATAATGGAATTTTCTGTTGTGTTAAATTTATTTTCCACCTTTATTGTAGGGCATCAAAAGTCAGCTGCCCTAATGTCCCAAAGATTGACTTTTATGTATGGTAAACCAGTTTATAAGATTTTCACTGTACATGTATTTCCACATTTATTTATAAAAAAACAATTGAACACACTTTATAAACAAACTGAACACATTTGGCTAAAATCTAAAGCATGCTACAAATTTTAACTCTTCTGGAATTTTTTAGTCAAAAGACTTTATACAAATGATACACATCCTGTGTCTACTAGAACAAATAAACATTTCATGCAAATAAGTTTCAAATGCATTTTATTATTTAAACCGTATTGGTTCTGATAATTATTGCCAGGAATATAAGGAATGATCGATATCACCAAAACATGTATTTATGTGTTGACATTAAGTGTCCCAGTGTTAATTATCTCCCCCTGGTTTAAACACATTATATCCCATCATGCCTAAACCAGATTCTTTTGATTTGTGAATAAATTTTGAACAGTGTCAATCTACCATAAAAACTAGAGAAATGAGGTATATAAAGTTCTTTCACATCCCCCCTCCCCCTGCAAAAAAAATAAATGAAGAAGAACTATGAGTGAACCAAAATAAAAAAAGATTGATTGTCTCCCCTTTAACCCTTTTACATTTTGGACTACAATCATATTCCTTCATGCACATCCTCATGTATGCTTCTTCAACTGTGTAAAGTTATTAACTACTGCCTTCCTGTTTAGAAGGAGTCGCTTACAACAAACTATTACCACATATAGCAATATTTAAGAAAGTAAGTTAATTATCTTTCCTTTATAAACATGGTTGGACCATAATAATATTCCTTTTATATGCACATTCTCATGTAGTGTTCTTCAACTGTGTTAAGTTTTAACAATATCTATTTAGCTGTTGATTGGTAGTTGCACTTACAATAGACTTTTACCACATATAGCAACATTGAATTAAGTTAGATTATCTCCCCTTTAGCATGTAGGACTATTGTTTTAATCCCTTTTGGACCTCCCCAGGTAGTGTTCTACAACTGCTTAAAATTTAATCAATGACCATCCAGCCATTTAGGAGTTGTAGGAACATGGACAGATGGACAAGGTAATTCCTTTAGTATGCCTCCCCCTCCCCCAAAAAGTTCATTAACTTTTTGGGGGGGGGGTTTACTTATAAAAATAATCACCAAACAACAAATACCCTTTTAAAAGATATTGGTAACACTTATCCACTAAGCTAGTTGATAAGACTATAATACAGCATCTCTAATAAAAATAACGTCCATTTGTGAACTGGTCCTTTGGACAAAATGAGCTATATCAAAATATATACAATGTTTTTCGTTAGCCATCTTATTTACAAAACAGCACATGACTATAAATTGATATGAACTACAGGATCAATGATAATCACTCAAGGACAATTTTACTTTGATCAAAAAGTATAAACTTCAGCACAATAAAATCTGTAACAAATATGTCCAAAAATATAATACCCTGATTTTTGCATGTCATGTTTGGTCTTCTTGACCTTTGTAGCTCCTGAAAATACTGAATTGCATATAAAAACTGTTACAGGAAAAACTTGATCAAAATTGAGTTTTACATACATTAGCACAAAAACCTGTATACAAATGTGATCATGATTGATATGATAAATGAACACATATACCATACATTACTCTCTTTGTTCACTAAATGTCCAAAAATCTTTATAAAAGAAAACAACAAATAATTGACCACCAGCATGCATTTAATGACTTGTTTAAACTAAATATCAGGGTTCTGATCAAGTTGAGACCATGGGTCCTGACATCAGACTAGAAATGACACTTTAAAACTGGCGAGTACAAAGATGCATTTAGATTTTTTCTGCAGAGTCTAGTCATTATCAACTCATGCTTGTAAAAGTTAAAAAAAGAAATGAATTTTTATTCTCATTTTGTTTTTACAAGAGGACTTGAACAGGTGAATTAAGATAAACTGTTTTTCTTAATTACTTGCAATGCATGTAGTACAAAATGATGAGTTTTAAAATCCTCAGGGAGAACCTTGGTTATCTGTCTTTGAATTTAGTTAATCAAGACATATCAATATATATCATAAAAGAATATTATGCATTGCATTGAAAAAAAAGTTTTAATATTAAAATCTCTGGTCATTAACTGGGTGGTGTTATCTTAACACCATGTAAATATATATAATTTCTGCAAAACAAAATTAAAGCAAAAACCATTTTAGTCATAATTCTTGTAGGTGGCCAAAAAGTCAGATACAATATTTCTGAAAATAATTGATTTGAACTCTCACATAAATGTTTCAGCTAAAAAGGCTGTGTCATATCATTGTAAGACGTATATGCAATGTTTGGTCTAACAAAAAAATTGAACACTGGTATAAATGATACACCTTACACATAGTTTGATATGTACAAAAATAAATACTGTCGAAGTCCTTGATTAAATATCATCTTAATATAAATTTTCCATTGGACAAAATATTTTCTGATGCAATGTGGGTGGTATATTTTATATGTGTTTGATTAGTGTTTTAGTGTCTGATTTTTACTATTTCAGCATTTTTTCAGAAATAATATTCTACATTCTGGCAAAAACCATAAAAATACTTGTCTGTTTCAAATACAATTTATATGATGTATGACAATATGCTGGACAAAATACATTACTCATGTCTACTCTTTATGCACTAATTGTTCTTATTATTTAAACTATACTAACATGACTAAGCTATATCATTAATTTAAAAATAACTGACTAAAATTCATTAAAGCCCTATTAAATCAGTACTGGCACATAGATAAATAAATGAAATCATCTTTTACAAAGATCAGAATTTTCAAACCATCTCAGTTGTCAAATTATCTTGAGCAAGCTCATTGTCTGTTGAACCATCAATAACTTTCACTAAACGCTGAATGTCTAGATCTTCACCCAATGATGTAAAGTTAGACATATATTCAGATTGAATCTTAGCACACATTGCATTTGATAACAATATTTTACATCATAACATTTTCACTGTCCAAATAAGTTTTACCTGAAAAAGAAGTAACAATATTACCATTTATATCAATTCGAAAAATATTTATAACCAATTATAAGATATCCTGCTCTTAACTTTTTCATAGGTTAAAACAGCTGGTAAAGTCACAACCAATAATGAGATATCCTGCACACTTTATAGAGGTTATAAACAGCTGGTAAATGTGTTCAGGTGGATTGATTGATTATTACTTGCTTAATGTCCAGTGGCAAACATTTCAAGCATATTCAATACAATTGATCAGTTAGACAGTTCTAAGAAATGTAATAACAGTGATTCAGCCAGGCACTGATCACAAGATATATCACTTTTCTCTCTAAATATCCTGAAGGAATTTGAAAATAGTTAAAACTTCTTAAAGAGGCAGCATCTACTGGGTTCACCAACAAATTGGGTGACATTTTTTTCAAGAATGTAGTACTGTAAATTCAGAAAATTATTGGGTGCATGTTTTATTGCGATTTTATCATTTTAGACTAAAATGCGATTTTAATTTTTGCGATATTGAGAAAAATCCTGTTTAATTCATATAAAAAATTTCAATATGCGAGTTTAAATTATTGCGATTATAACCCTGTCGCATTTTTCGCAATAATAAAAACATCACAATAATTTCTGAATTTACAGTACATTGTGTATATAAATAACAAATGAAAACTGTTTTGGTGCAAATATTGATGTTTTTTTGGCGAAAATATACTTTTTATAGAGAAGTTGAATTTTTGACACCCCATATTCACATAACCCTTGATTACCTAATAAATTTTGACAAATGTTAGATACATGTACATAATCAATGTAAAACTGCCAGATTTTTTTTTTCTACAAGATAAGGATGTTTTCCACCAACATATTAGAGAGAAATCATTAAAATTATATACCTACTCAAACAATGCCAGTTTGTCGTCATCAGTCAAGCTGTCCTGGGAACTTTGGATTACATCACTATCCTCATCCTCCATCATACTGACAGCAGCTGTAGCACCATCTGTGCCTTCTTTTAGTTCTGTAAAGTTCTCCTGGGAACCTGATGCACTCCCATGTGCACTTGAAGGCTGCCAATTTAATAGAGGTAGCGTATTGGATCTTGAAGTGCAGCTGTTGTTTGTAGATGTAGATGTACATGTATCTATATACTTAATTATCAAATCCATTCTCCCTATAGCCATAAAGCACCTCCTTAAAAATTCTAAGTCCTTATCTGTTACAAAACTTCTTTTGTCCAAGAAAGAAATCAATTCTATAGAATTGTTTACTTTTTCAAGATCTTTTACTGTAACAAGCTCGTTCAATTGTAAAAGTAGTTTCAGAGATGAAAAATCCTCTTCAGAAAGCTCTTTTCCACACTTAAGAAGGGCAACTGAGTAGTTATTAGGAAAATCTTTACTAACTTTCACAGGTGATTGTCTGTCTCTTCTATGCATTTTAAATAATTGAAGTTTTGGTGGCATCCTGAAAATATAAAGAAACAATGATACAAACAAATGTTAGATATACTGTTCCCAGATAAAACTAAACAAGAGATACAAACAAATGTTAGATAAACTGTTCCCAGATAAAACTAAACAGAGATACAAACAAATGTTAGATAAACTGTTCCCAGATAAAACTAAACAGAGATACAAAGAGATGGAAGATATGCTGTTCCCAGCTAAAACTAAACAGAGATACAAACAAATGTTAGAAAAACTGTTCCCAGATAAAACTAAACAGAGATACAAACAAATGTTAGATATACTGTTCCCAGATAAAACTAAACAGAGATACAAACAAATGTAAGATATACTGTTCCCAGATAAAACTAAACAAGAGATACAAACAAATGTTAGATAAACTGTTCCCAGATAAAACTAAACAGAGATACAAAGAGATGGAAGATATGCTGTTCCCAGATAAAACTAAACAGAGATACAAACAAATGTTAGATAAACTGTTCCCAGATAAAACTAAACAGAGATACAAACAAATGTTAGATATACTGTTCCCAGATAAAACTAAACAGAGATACAAACAAATGTTAGATATACTGTTCCCAGATAAAACTAAACAAGAGATACAAACAAATCGAAGATATACTGTTCCCAGATAAAACTAAACAGAGATACAAATAGATGGAAAATATACTGTTCCCAGATAAAACTTAACAGAGATACAAACAAATGTTAGATATACTGTTCCCAGATAAAACTAAACAGAGATACAAACAAATGGAAGATGATGAAACTAAAGAGATACAAACAAATGTTAGATATAATGTTCCCAGATAAAACTAAACAGAGATACAACAAATGTTAGATATACTGATCCCAGATAAAACTGAACAGAGATACAAACAAATGTTAGATAAATACTGTTCCCAGATAAAACTAAACAGAGATAAAACAAATGTTAGATAAACTGTTCCCAGATAAACCTAAACAGAGATACAAACAAATGTTAGATAAACTGTTCCCAATCACTAAACAGAGATACAAACAAATGGAAGATGATGAAACTAAAGAGATACAAACAAATGTTAGATATACTGTTCCCAGATAAAACTAAACAAGAGATACAAACAAATGTTAGATAAACTGTTCCCAGATAAAACTAAACAGAGATACAAACAAATGGAAGATATACTGTTCCCAGATAAAAATAAACAAGAGATACAAACAAATGTTAGATATACTGTTCCCAGATAAAACTAAACAGAGATACAAACAAATGTTAGATATACTGTTCCCAGATAAAACTAAACAAGAGATACAAACAAATGGAAGATATACTGTTCCCAGATAAAACTAAACAAGAGATACAAACAAATGTTAGATATACTGTTCTCAGATAAAACTAAACAGAGATACAAACAAATGTTAGATATACTGTTCCCAGATAAAACTAAACAGAGATACAAATAGATGGAAGATATACTGTTCCCAGATAAAACTTAACAGAGATACAAACAAATGTTAGATATACTGTTCCCAGATAAAACTAAACAGAGATACAAACAAATGGAAGATGATGAAACTAAAGAGATACAAACAAATGTGAGATATACTGTTTCCAGATAAAACTAAACAGAGATACAAACAAATGTTAGATAAACTGTTCCCAGATAAAACTAAACAGAGATACAAACAAATGTTAGATAAACTGTTCCCAGATAAAACTAAACAGAGATACAAACAAATGTTAGATATACTGTTCCCAGATAAAACTAAACAAGAGATACAAACAAATGGAAGGTATACTGTTCCCAGATAAAACTAAACAAGAGATACAAACAAATGTTAGATATATTGTTCTCAGATAAAACTAAACAGAGATACAAACAAATGTTAGATATACTGTTCCCAGATAAACTAAACAGAGATACAAATAGATGGAAGATATACTGTTCCCAGATAAAACTTAACAGAGATACAAACAAATGTTAGATATACTGTTCCCAGATAAAACTAAACAGAGATACAAACCAATGGAAGATGATGAAACTAAAAAGATACAAACAAATGCGAGATATACTGTTCCCAGATAAAACTAAACAGAGATACAAACAAATGTTAGATATACTGTTCCCAGATAAAACTAAACAGAGATACAAACAAATGGAAGATGATGAAACTAAAGAGATACAAACAAATGTTAGATATACTGTTCCCAGATAAAACTAAACAAGAGATACAAACAAATGTTAGATAAACTGTTCCCAGATAAAAACTAAACAGAGATACAACAAATGTTAGATATACTGATCCCAGATAAAACTTAACAGAGATACAAACAAATGTTAGATATATACTGTTCCCAGATAAAACTAAACAGAGATACAAACAAATGTTAGATAAACTGTTCCCAGATAAACCTAAACAGAGATACAAACAAATGTTAGATATACTGTTCCCAGATAAAACTAAACAGAGATACAAACAAATGGAAGATGATGAAACTAAAGATAGATAATTCATCTGCCATGATCACAATTTGTACAATTCCGACATACAGACAGAGGAATACTACTCAAATGTTCCAAACAAGTTAAAAAATTAGCATGTTTGCAATACCAGAAACAACGATTTTGAATGACTGATCATGATTGTCTCTTGGGAAAAATTCAAAATCAGAAACAATTTTTTATTCATGTAGAAACTCACAAAATTGGACAGGGCGTCTCAAAAAGGGACGAGGAATCTGCTCAAAAACCTTGGCTTGATCTGTGTCACAAAGATGGCTATACGCCATAGCATTAAAGCAATTGCTTTAAAAACTGGTCACCACAAATAACCGATAGTGCTGCAAGTGCTGTTAAACACCTTATAATCAATCAATCAATCAAAACTGACTGGATTGGCACTATTAAAATGACTTGAATATTGATTATATGCAATCAACTGACATAATATTAGTTATCTTGGAGTAATCAGGGGTGTACAGAATTTTAAACCGTTGTTAAAAATTCATACACCCTGAGGCGTAGCCGAATGGGTGAATGAATTTTTCAACTATGGTGTAAAATTCCGTACACCCCTGAATACACCAAGATAACGAATCTATTTCTTTTGAAACATTCCTTTCCTTATTTTTATACTAGGTTGTAAAATTCTGATGAAGTTCTAAGACGAGAAAAGCAAAGTATGTCTCACATTTTTGGTTATAGACGACGAAAGCAAAGTGTGCAGCTAAGACCATTTTAGGTTATAGACGATGAAAGCAAAGTCATAGTGTGCACCAAAAAACATTTTAAGTTACAGATGACGAAAGCAAAGTGTGTGGCCAGGACTATTTTAGGTTACAGATGACGAAAGCAAAGTGTGCCACCAAGACTATTTAAGGTTACAGACAACGAAAGCAAAGTGTGTGGCCAAGACCATTTTAGGTTAGGGATGACGAATGCAGAGTGTGTGGCCAAGACCATTTTAGGCTACAGACGATGAATGTAAAGTGTGTAGTCAAGACCATTTTTGGTTACGGACTACGAATGCAAAGTGTGCAGCCAAGACCATTTAAGATAGGTGCGCATCCAACACTGTTTTTGAATAAAGATACATGTTGAAACTTTACAATTCAATTTTTTTTTAACTTAACAATTAACATGATAAAAGGATATATGTAACAAGTTGAAAGGCTCAGAATTTGTCATTCAACATGTGATGACGTTGTGTTTTTATTGCTTGAAAACTATTTCCACTTTTCCGATATTACAGTTACTGAATATTGGCCCAAATGGCTTGTTAGAAGTTTTAGTAATTGTTAAATTTTGACTGGCAATACACTCAACTTGGCGATCTCCCATTTCTGTAGTAAAACATTCATTCGAAAACAGCTGATCAATGTCAAACTCATTTAAATTGTTAATTACATCCAAATTAGAGGCTGGTACTAGTACATTTGAAACGCTTTGGGAACAGTAGGAAGTGTTAACATTGTGTGTGCTTTTGGAGCAGGTAACTGCAGTTGAGGTGTAGTTGAAGGTTGAATTAAATTCTGAATGGCTTGGCTCATTTCTTCCTTTTCTTGGTCAGACACAAGATGGTAAACAGCCAAAGAGTTAACAGATTTGTGTCCCGTCACAGCCATGATTTGTGAATCAGCAAATTTGTTCTTAAATAAAGCTATTGTACTGGTAGCCCAAAATTCATCCCCGGGTGAACTATGGTGCTGTCTTATTTACACCAGGGTAGTTAACCAATCAGATTGCAAGATTCTTCCTTCATAAGAAATAATTTTATTTATTTGTTTAACATGTTTAAGGGATCTGTTTAATGTCTTTTTTAATTATGACACCAAGCAAGAATAATCAGCTGAACTGTTTATAAAAACAATGTTACCATTTGTAAATAAATGTGTAACTTTTTTAAAATTGCTAATTTATGTTGCTTTTCTGAGTATGAAGAAATGCTTCTTAAAACAATAGATTAAATATAACTTGTTTAAGTAATGCCCCCGACTGATATTATTTCAACTGTAGTCTTAACCATAAAAATGTTCAATGGAATTGTGAGTTTCACATGTAGAATCCAGCTGAGGTAGTAAGCCTTTTATTTTAAGGGCTCATTATTGAACACAAAAGTCCCATTTTTTCTGAACTTCATTATTACTTCTAAAGAAAATCTGGCCACAGTCTATTTCTTTTTTAAATTCATGGACTCAATTAGTTCTTTTTAATGTCATAAAATTATGAATGATTGATTGTTTTCCATCTGATTAAAATTCAGATCCCATGTCTAAGCTTTGCCTACAAGGAACTGACAACACTTCTTTTTACTTTCTGTTCTGCTAATTATTGCATCAGTCAATGAAATTTCAGCCTTCAAATTTTTGAAGGTGTGGATCCCAAAATGTCTTTAAAACAGAAAATGGAATGGAGCATTTTAAGATCCTTGTAAGTAAGGCATGATCACACACAGGATCTGTTTTTAATCAGATTGATGTTTTTTTATTTTCCAGTGGCAAGTATTTCATGCATTTTCAGGATAAGAAAAAAATTAGGACATTCAGAAACTCAACATTACTTAAACATTGTTGCAGGCTGTCTATTTAATCCTTCCTGCCCGGTTCAAATAATACCCCAATGAGGAGATTATCAAATCTGAAACACTTTTCCAAACTATGTTGCAGAGTTTACCTTTCCTTAAGCATTATGCTACCATGAACCACAGGTAAATACTGAATTGGTTATTAAAACTCTTGTAATGATCAGTGATGATGACAGGGAGGGTATAAGGTCCATTCTCCCTGGGTTCATTCGTCCATAGAGTACGTTCACCCTGGGTTCCTTCGCCCATAGAGTCTGTTCACCCTACTTTTATATAAAATAAATGGGGAATGTGTCCATGGGACACAGATCACATGCAGATGATGCCCCCGCTTGCATGAAGAACAGTAAAAGTGACACTACCCAAATTTGTATCTGAGTTTTGTGGTAATAAGTATTTTGTATAAGTTTCATAATATTTGGTCGAGGCAAACTTAAGTTAGAGAACGGAAACGAAAAATTCAGCAATTTTTCCATTTGTAAAGGGGCATAACTCTAGAACGGTTATAGTGACGCCACCAAAATTCAAACTTGATCTGTGTTTTGTGGTAATAAGCATTGTGTATAAGTTTCATAACATTTGGTTGAGGCAAACTAAAGTTAGAGAACGGAAACCAACTTTGGGACGTACGGACAGACAAGGGTAAAACTTAATGCCCCCTCCGCTACAGCGGGGGCATAAAAATATTAATGGTATTAAGGTTGATTACTGTATTAATTATCTATTGTGGATTGATAATGAAAATAACATTTTATATAAATAAACAAGTCAGCTTGGAATGAGTAAAATCAATTACACATGAATTATGTGAGAAATTGCAAATAATGAAAGGAAATTTTTTTCGCAGCTTGGCTTCTAAATATATTATGACTCCGGTAAATCATGGTCTAGTTATTCAAATTCTCATTCAAAAAGAAATGTGGAGCGAACAGCTGTGCAATTGTGTTTTTTTAGTTTTTTTTTTTATAGACTATGTCAATTCAGTACTCTTTAAAAATAGTGTTAAGACATAACAGGTGTGTGATGTGTATGACTAAGTTCAAGTTAGATCTTGCTATAACTGTTAATGAGTGTTTTAGAAATTGTTAAAATGTTTCAATAAAGATAAATACATACAAATAACTGATTTTGCAATGTATCCGTGTATTATATGTTTAAAAATAAACGCTTTAAGAAGGTTAATTTTCTGTATATTCAATATTTTGTTGACTTTTGAAGCCCAAACTTTCTATAGCTTTAAATACGCTAATGAGAGATCGAAAAACTATGCCAATACAGACATATAGGTTTTTGAACTTCTTACAAACAGTTTGGGTAATGAGTGTTTTGTAGTATTAACAAGAAATTGTAATAACAAATCTCATTTTCTCCCTACCCAATTCACTCCTAACACTTAATTTGATATGGACTGGTCATTGTTATTAAATCTTATGCAATACGATTGGATGAAGTTATTATTGCTTCACCTTTACCTGTTTACCTGTTCAAATTTGTCCTGTGTGTATTCTGTCAGCACGCGAAATTTTATTACGTAACAATAATTATTGTTTAAGGTGTAATACCACCATTGATTTTCCCCTATTAGTCTTTGTTAAATTTGCACTTTTAAAAAAATTGTGCAGAATTTATCTTTGTTTCAAATAAAGAAATACTTGGCATGAGTAAAGTTTGATCCTGTCCAGTACTATAGAAAAAATTTCACATAACATTTCATTGCATAAAGAAAATAACCATCACTGGAAGTTAACCAATCAAATTTTCCCCCTTTTTTAACCTGTGTACAAGCTTTAGTAACCATGTAACCTCAAGTTTCCAAAATATTCTATAGAAACCCCAAATAAAAAAAAAATGGTGCTTTGAAATACCCAAGATATATGTTTATGACCCAGAAATGTTTTACTGCAATGAAATGTAGGATCAATTATCTACAACTGTCAAATTCAAGGGAATATTTTTTTTCGACCTATTTTCGTATGCAACCGGATGTGACGTACTATGATTTGGTGGTATTACACCTAAAGGAGACAAGGATGGCAACTCTAGGTCTGAAGTTAAAAAAATCTTTAAGAAATTATAAAAATACTCTTGTTTGTGGATTAACAATTATAGTTGTCTTTACTTTTCTGTCCTAATATTGTACTAAAAGGTCAGGTCGAATTTCAATTATTGTTTTTTCAATGAATACGATTAAACTAATGTTCTTTAACAAGAGAAATTGGATATGTTACAGTCAGTCTTGAGAATAATGGGCAATATTAGTGAAGAATAGAGTAAAATGACTTAAAAATTAAAGAATATAGAAATGAAGATCCCCTTCCAGACCCTCCTACTTAATAATTCACAATTTAACTTTGATGATCTTTCCTAATCTGAATGCATTCAAAGTATAATTATATGCTGTATATCTGAAAACAGATTAATTTCGTTTTACACACACGTGTGCTACAATTGATTGACCATCAAACTGTACACTGGACGAGTTCATGATATGTTTATGAATGAAACAAAAGGTATGAAAGGTTTGATTTTGCAATTCTTACTTTTTTACGAAATTTTCGTAACACAGTGAATTTTTACAATAATGAAATAGTGCGTTGTTTACGAAATTGAGAAAGTTTGCAGATCATGCATTTTCATTCTTTGAAAAACTGCTTCGCTGAGCGCAGCTGGATACGCCCGCAGAGGTCCAACCCTGAACAGTTGGGGCAAAAATGGACACAATTTTCAAGCTTCATACAGGTCTGAATTTGGATTGTAATTAAATATTTGACATATAAGGGGTTTCTGAATAAATGTAGTCAAAGAACTTGAAACTGGGTTAACCGTTATATAAATTGAATTTATATTCAATTAAAGATTTCTTGCTGTTGTGCAATACACTGTGCTGTTGCGCAATACTTAGTAAATCGGTTGTCAGACTATAAACAAATAAAGTTCAATTAATTCTCAATATCATATTAGAAATTTATGAAAATCAAAAGGGAGCTTACATCAATAGATATAAACAATTCACCAAAGTTTCATGAGAATTGCTGACAGCATTTTTGAGTTATTGTCCAAAAACTGGAAAATCCCCCCTTTTTTAATGAATAAAACCCCATAACTCAGAAATGTAAAATGTAAAATTTATAAAATTCTAAAGTGAGCTTACATCAATAGATATAAACAATTCACCAAAGTTTCATAAGAACTGCTGAAAGCATTTTTGAGTTTTTGTTCGAAAACTGGAAAATCCCCCCTTTTTTTTTTAATAAAACCCTGTCACTCAGAAACGTAAAATCTTAAATTTATAAAAATCGAAAGGGACCTCATGTCAATAGATATAAACAATTTACCACAATTTCTTGCAAGTTGGTGAAAGCATTCTTGAGTTATTGTCCGAAAACTGGATAATCCCCCTTTTTTTAATGAATAAAACCCCATAACTCGGAAACGTAAAATCTAAAATTAATAAAAATTCGTAAGGGTTCCGCGGAACCCAGTGTCTCGCCTACTTTTGCTGTTAATCACAGGCTCAACAAAAATGAGGAAAAAAATTAATAAAAATATTCCTCTCTATACTATCTTTTGATTGTAAGTAGCTTCTGTCCAAGTTTTGTAAAAATCCAGGATAGTTTATGAATCTAATAAATGTTTTAAAAACTTAAACTGCAGACTGTATGTAATGTTAACTGGAAGAAAAACTAAGTCCATTTATAAGTAAAATACGGAAAAAATGGAACAAAATTTTAACAAAATTTCCTTCTAGATACTAGCTTTTAATCATAAACAAGCTTCTGTCCAAGTTTGGTACAAATCCAGGATAGTTTAAGAAAGTTGTTAAAATTTTAAAAACTTTAACCACAGAGTGAATGTAATGTTAACTGGCAGAAAAACTAAGTCCATTTATAAGTAAAATACGGAAAAAATGGAATTTATTTTTTACAAAATTTACTTCTGGATACTATCTAATGATCATAAACAAGCTTCTTTCCAAGTTTGGTAGAAATCCAGGATAGTTTAAGAAAGTTATTAAAATTTCAAAAACTTTAACCACAGAGTGAATGTAATGTTTCTTGGCAGAAAAACTAAGTCCATTTATAAGTAAAATACGGAAAAAATGGATTTTTTTTTTTACAAAATTTACTTTTGAATATTATCTTATGATCATAGACAAGCTTCTGTCCAAGTTTGGTAGAAATCCAGGATAGTTTAAGAAAGTTATTTAAATTTCAAAAACTTTAACCACAGAGTGAATATTTGTGGACGCCGCCGCCGACGCCGACGGAATGTAGGATCGCTATGGCTCGCTTTTTCGACAAAAGTCGAAGGCTCGACAAAAAACGAAAGGGAGCTCACGTCAATAGATATAAACAATTCACCAAAGTTTTATGCAAATTGGTTAAAGCGTTTTTGAGTTAACGTCCGACATGTTGACGACGGACGGACAGACGGACGGACGGACAGAGGTATACCATAATACATCCCGTAAACGGGCGTATAAAAATATATTATTTTGAAGAAAGACATTGAAATTCATTTTACGCACGTCTACACAAGGTAAAAAGCTTGTGTGTCTTAACAGAAAAGAGCATGTTTCAGTCTCATTAAGCTGTTATCAGTCCAATTTAATACAAATGAAAGCAGTGAGTTAATGAAGTAAAAATATGACCGATCTGCCCATTTTTGTACTTAAAAAGTCGAATTGATCGTTTTAACGCCGGATTTGTGTACCTCACAAAAACATGTTAGGCACTATAGGGCAAATGTGAATCAAGGGAACGGACCAGGATTCTACAAGGAGTAGCTGACACAATGTAAAGCATTATTAAAATCGATCATTTATAAACAAAGGCATTGCATAAAATGATAAAGGCTCAGTCAATTTAATCCTTAAACATGCTCCTTTGTTGCACATCAAGCTGCTTTGTGCACAAAAGAGGTCCTTTTAAATTAGCGTTTTAGAGACCTTTACAAATAAATAGTGCACCTTCTTCTTTTTCTTTATTCTTCCCTCCACTATCTGGAGTACCACTACTTTTGAAGTGTAATACGGTTAAGCAACTACTACTGTAAGCAACAAATGGATAACAACACTGCCTGGTGTACTTACCACCAAGTTAAGGTTCACCATAACCTTTTTTGCAAATATGGCCCTATAGTCTGAGCCAAACTGTGTTAGAGTTTGTCTGACTGAAAAAGAAATTTGACCTTTTCTACTATATTTTGAACTAAAAACTCTAAAAATTTCTGTCTGACCGGATGAATTTTTGTCTGACATTTTGTCGGTCAGACAGAGTTTGGGATACATTGGCCCTATTTACACAATAAATTCCACCCTGAGTACAGACAAACCTGTGCACCTGGCAAAGTTTTAGAGCATGGCTGGATCTAGATAAATAAAATTGAGATGCATTTTAAGTTTCAGAATATTATTACAATGTATTCTTTTGAATTTTTACTACATGTACCTCTTGAACAGTATTATATCTTAACATGCTATTAAGAATACATTGAACTACTTGACTGTAAATTAACTATGTGTAAATATATGTTTTTGATTGTACTGTAATTTGTGAGGGCCTCAGGGAAGATTAGTTTGTTGCAACTAACTGTGTTTACCGTCTTTAAATAAAGAATTTATTAGGTCTTTCCACTTTTCTGTGGAAAGACCTATTGTATTTGTTCTGATTATTTTTTTTCTTCTTCTTCTTCAGCCAAACCCTTTTCTTGCGGTATAAAGTTGTTTCGCAAGATGTCGCCTAGATATTTTGGATATTATATCGAACAGTTATTGCGCTTTAAAAACTCATCTTGTTAAGCCGAAGATATTTTTATTGTAAGAGTTATCTCCCCAAACACTGTTTTTCTTGTTAGTGTATCTCTTCCGTAACCAAAAAACATAACGACAAAAACATTTTTCTGATTTGTTCGTTACATCTTCAAAAATGTTTGGCTGATTTGGATCGAAGCGATCCGGTGAAATCTTATAGGAGTTATCTACTTTTACCAAATAAATTTGTCGTTATCTTTTTGTAACTCAAACCGTAAGCCTATAAACCTAGTCTTTTTATTTGAGGACCTTGGGTCCTAACTTAGAAAATTAGGTCAAGGTCAAAGGTCAAGGTCTTTTTTTGCCTTTTCTCTGACACTTTTAAAGTTATATATAAAAGAACTAGTGCAAAATGTTTGCTTTATTGGGATGAAGATATGATACATCTGGTCTGAAACAATCCAATGACATCTTATAGGAGTTATTGCACCTGAAATGTTTTATTGCTCAATTCAAACACGAAACATGAAACACAAGTAGCATAAAACTATATAATTCACTATTATACGTGCAGGGATCTGTTCAATCACCATACTATAATAATGGACTGTCCATAACGTTTATAACCCTTGGAAATTACTTAAACAGAATAATGTCGTGTCTTCAATAAAAATCATGTAATGACAAAGAGGAGTAGAGCACTCATGACAACCTTTCATTTCTTCGTTTTGGCTGGTTTTAATGCTGGGTATGTTCAGGGGAATATAAGTAAGGTATGTTGTGCCACTTTCATCCATTGATTACCCGCGAAACTAGGTTGCTTCCCCTTGTCTTGTCCACATCTTCTAAGATGAAGTATGCAAAACGAATTTTAAAATGATTTAAAATTAAAGCAAAAAAATAAGGAGTTGAACAAAAATCGAAAATATCAATTAAATCAATTAATTTTCTACCCAAAATAGTTTACTTAGTTCGGGAATATTCAATACATTATTTTTTAAATCGAACTATTCGTTTTAAATTTCAACATCTCCGTACGAAATTTGTATTAATCTAGCGGGCTGCACAAACATGTCAAAATACATTTATTTGATTGAACTGATATTTTTAACCGGAATGGCAGATGGAATTTGTGGTTATCGTCCCTTAAAAAACTTATAATACACTGGAATTAAAACTGAGAAACTGAATAACAGAGAAATAATTATTGATATAAGTTTATTTTCAATCAATTCATCATGTCATGCCAGTAAATAACATTTCTTATTGAGAGAAAAGAAATAAACTGAACATGTGTGATGAGTTATTTACAAAACGTGTTCCAATATTATTCAAGAGTCCAGACAGGGAGGACAGGTAAACAGTTTTCTGTCTTCGTTTTAATTGATGCATTATAATATAAAATGTGGGGTACAGGTCAAATCGGCACCTATAGAAACTAAGAAAGTCAAATCGGCACTTGGTCAAGTCGGCATCAAGTCAAATTGGCACCTATTTAAAGTCATTTCAGCATTTGGTTAGTCAATGTGGCACCAAATATTTTTTGTTTACCTTTTTATTTGGGGATAATAATTTTTTTCGTTTGTTTATATATTTTTTTTTCTCCAAAAAAAGATTTGAAGAGATGTAGGAGCATCTTTTTGCATTTACCTTAACCTGAGACTACTATAACCCATAGTGTTATAGTAGTCTCAGCCTTAACAAGCTTTAATGACCACTTAGTGATGACATTTAAATGATTCTGACACTTCGTGCTGCATTTTGTTACAGAAACCCAAAAACTAATATGACCCTCCTTTTCCTACTTATAAATTCTGAGTTTTCATCTATTAAATCTTATTTTTGTTCTGTAGTCTCTTCCTGTCCATTGTTGGAACTGATGCAGACTTAAGGAAACCAGTTGTGAATATCAATCACTTAATGGATTATACCTCAATTGAGGTATAATCCATATTTTCACAAAATGCAGCACCGGAAGTCAGAAGCAATTATATGTCACCCAAGAGAACTCATCAAAGCTTAAGATGGTATAGATGCAAAAAGATGCTTGATTATCTCTTAAAAAAACTTTGCGATAAAAACTACATTATACTTGACAAGACGAGGGGAAGTCAATTAATGGCTATTCCTGACCTGTTGAATTAGGTGAAGAGGTCCCCTTCCCTTCAAACATTTCCTTTTGGTGTAAAAAAATAAAAGTACCCACATTGATGACCCAACAAACTTTTAAGTTATCCAAGTATTAGATGTAAGCTTTTCCATATCTGAGGGGTGTCAGCCCCCAAGATATGAGACGATTACATCTGATTTACATAGAAGTAATAAATAGATATTTTGTCTATTCTCTTGTTCTAAAAGAGCAATTAGTTTTGATAAAACAGGAAAAGTGTCATTATCTCAAATTTACCAGATGCAGTAATCACTTTCAGAAGATTTTTTGTACATTGTAGTTATGGATGTGGAATGAAATCTTACATTCTTAATTGGGTCTATTTTTCTGTCATCAAATTGATACTGTATCTGCTTTTGTATAACAATATAAATCACTGTACTACAATGTATCTTGTCCTTTTCTGCTTTAATTGCCAAATCTGAACTTTTTGCTGATAAATGATAACACTTCTATGTAAACATGGTAAATAGGAATGTAACTGACCCCATGCTCATTTGACTTTTATAATCTAAGATTGTCTTCAATATAACATTTACAATCTTATCACTCAGTTAAAATTTTTGGGAAAATGTAATATTTAAATTAATCATAGATTACAGATTGATATCATATGTTAGTTTTCTTTAATTTTCCACTTTGGTTTCTGGTATGTAATGCAAAGAGTACATTGTTGCCTTAGTTGAAATTGCATGTATTAGATTTTGTAATTTGTATTTTTTTGCAACAAACAAAATGACACATATTTGGAATAGATGAATTTATGTAACCATGTAAAAGCTGAATGGATGTACATAACATGTTTTTTTTAATTTTCAGGCGAGAACATGTTTATTTGAAGATGGAACTTCAAACCTTGTCGTCACCTCTCCACAAAAAGGTAAAAATTACCTGTATTTCATTCTGTAAAGAACCAAAATTAGATAATTTCAATAGATTACTGGACCAGATATTTATATTGTTTTTGTATAAGATATTTACCTGATATTATTAATGCTTATTCTTGGCAGTTTTCAAAGGCCTTACACATTGAAATAGCTTGACAATTGTAACTATTGGTTGATTATACTTCTGGACCTGGTTGTTCATCACAAGGTTATGTTTACAATAAATCAGTCATAAAACTTAATTGCATACTGTAAATTAAGAAATTATTGTGAAGTTTTTATTAATGCGAATAAGCGACTGGGTGAGTATTGCTATAATAAGAACTCACATTCTGATATCTGTATGCAGATTTTCCGGAAATTGCAATTATTGCTCTCGTATTTTTGTCCATTCTTCAAAAATCACAATAATAAATGGACACAATAATTTCTGTATTAACAGTAGTTAACAAATTTTGAAAATTAAAGAGAATAAGACAAAAGTGATAAGATAAACAATTAATACAATAGACATGATAGACAGGTAAACATGTATAACATGTATGATGTATTTAATACTGTAAACCAGGAAATTTTCACACCCTCTTTTTTTGCCATTTGCCAACTGAATATTAATTTGCACCGTTTTAAATTCGTGATCGTGGGAGCTACAAAATGTATTTACAAATTTTTTGAAATGCTACTGTGATGCATGTAACTTATATCAAGTGTTGAAAATCGATCAGAAAAAACTTTTTATCTGAACAAAGCGAACAGTTACACATGTATCATCTGTCACGAGTGTTTTATATATAACAGTATCAATAATTTCCGCTTGCACAAGATGACTTTCATTTGGATTCGACTGTCATGAGATAAAAGTTTTGATTTCTGATACTGCCCTTTATTCAGAAATAAAGTCAGTAAAATTGTTTTTATAAATCGCACCTGTTCATAAACCTATGTGTATAAGTTCATGCATGGATTGGTCCTCATCCGTTGAAATGGGTTTCCTTGAAATATTACCAGAAGTTTAATTTTCGTGTATTAATTCTTACCGCAAAAATAACAAAATAAAACTTCTGCGAAAATTTCCCTGTTTACCATGTTTACAGTCACATGACAGTACTTGAAATTCAGAATACAAAATGTACCATGTTATAAATCATATATTATGAATCTATGAAAGGTATTAATTCTTTAATTTAAGGAGCTGGTAGTAAGACTGACAGATGAAAGAGATTTATTTTTCTTGTACACGTTAAGATTAGGTGAAGAAGATTTTCAGAGGTAAAATGTTTATTTTTGTTTGTTCCTGCACCATTTTTATACGACGGCAAAATTTGAAAATTTTTTGGTCGTATATTGGTATGACGTTGGCGTCGTCGTCGTCGTCGTCGTCTGGCGTCGTCCGAAGACACATTGGTTTTCGCACTCTAACTTTAGTTTAAGTGAATGGATCTCCATGAAATTTTACCATAAGGTTCAATACCACAAAAGGAAGGTGGGGATTGATTTTGGGGGTTATGGTACCAACAGTTAAGGAATTAGGGGCCAAAAAGGGGCCAAAAATAAGCATTTTTGTAACTTCCAGACAATAACTTGTGTGTAAGTGTATTTATCTCTCTGACATTGTACCACAAGGTTCCATATCACAAAGGGAAGGCTGTAATTGATTTTGGGGGTAATTGCCTCAAAATTTTAGGAATTAGGGGCCAAAAAAGGGGCAAAAAACAAGCATTTTTCTAGTTTCATGACAATAACTTGTGTGTAAGTGTTTGGATATTTTTGAAATTGTACTACAATGTTCCATATCACAAAGGGAAAGCTGGAATTGAGTTTAGGGGTAATTGCCTGAAACGTTTAGGAATTGGGGGCCAAAAAGGGGCCAAAAATAAGCATTTTTCTAGTTTCCAGACAATAACTTGTGTTCAAGTGTATGGATCTCTCTGAAATTGTACTGCAGGGTACCATACCACAAAGGGAAGGCTGGGATTGAGTTTGGGGGTGATGAATCATAAGGGGGTTCAAAAAATTTGGGGGGGGGGGGGGATTTTTTTTTCTCCTTTTTTTTCTTTTTTTCCTTTTTTTTTCTTTTAAAATTTTCCATTTTAAGTTGGTTATTTCTGATTAATATTTAAAAGCAAATAATAATGATATGGTAGGAGATACACACCAAACAGGATGTGTAAATTATTATATAATAAGTATTGTGCAATAGCAAGAAATTTTCAATTGCACAGTATTGCACAATTGCAAGAAATCTTCAATTGCACAGTATTGCGCAATAGCAAGAAATCTTCAATTGCACAGTATTGCACAATAGCAAGAAATATCCAATAGCACAATATTGCGCAATAGCAAGAAATTGTCAATTGTACAGTATTGCACAATAGCAAGAAATATTCAATTGCACAGTATTGTGCAAAAGAAGATACTTTGTATAAATTGCTTATTTCTTGATCAATTTCAATGGGGTTTTATTCTTGAATTCTTGGGGTTCTTTAATATGCTGAATCTAACCATGTATTAAGTTTTTGGATTTTGGGCCCCGTTTTTAAATTCGTCCACATTGAGGTCCAAAGGGTCCAAAATTTAACTTTGTTTGATTTCATCAAAAATTGAATTATTGGGGTTCTTTGATATGCCGAATCTAACCGTGTATTTAGATTCTTAATTTTTGGTTCCGTTTTCAAATTGGTCTACATTAAGGTATAAAACCACTAATTCACAGCCCCATTGCTTTCTATGTTAAATTCTGCAATTTCAAGCATAAATGGCTACTTTGTCTGAAGTTCAAATAAAGTGGCAGTTATTTCATGTCAAAACTGTACTTTATGCTGACTTGTGCTGAAAAAATCAACATACCTTTAATTGCATATTAGAGCGTACTGGTTCCCGGAAGTTTGATAGTACAAAAACAGGAACTTCTGATCTGAACAACAGGCCAAATGAGCCCTCCTATTAAAATTGCATATACTTCTTTATTATTCAAATAAAACTTTCAACAAGGGTTCTACAGTGATCCCAAGTCCCCAATCTTTCATTTGATACTAAAACTACCCAAATATTCCCACTATTGACAAAGATACAGCTATGCGTAGGAACTATTTTGTTTAAAATATGTACTACTTTCTTGTATGTTCTTTCCGACCGGGCCTGAATTAGTGGTTCTATACCTATAACAGCACCAAACTTGTTATATTGACTTCTGCTTGACTTAATTTCCTTCTATGATCTATTTCTAGCATAGAAAAACACATAAAGCTTTTGTCAAAACACTATATCACTGAATTCAAGCTCAAATTGGACTGGTAGTAACATATGCGTTAAATAAAGAAAACTACATATGGATACCAATAGTGACAGATATGACACTTTTTCAATTTTTACCAGTTCTGATTTGTTAATATCTACTCAAATAACAGTGTTCTTACCTATATGTCTTATTTTTATCAGAAATTCTTCCTTGAATATAAATACAGTGGTCCAAACATGAAATATAATTGATAATTTTGTCCCCCCTTTTTTCTACATGTTGGAAAAGGAGAGTGATTTGGTAAAAAAATCATACTTTTATGTATAAACATGGATCAACAAGAGCAATTTATGTATCTCCAAGCTAGACAACTTGCTAAAATGGTTATTAAATGCATTTCAAGAGAGATTTTGGAATTCCTATATAAGTATACACCAATTTTCCTTGAAATAAATAATTCACCAAGAAACACAATAAAACTTGAACACTCACTAGATAATTTGACCAAAAACAATATTTATACTATAAACTAGTCATAATATACAAGTTTCATTGGTTTCAGTGTTAGATAATCCAAAAATTTAAATTTCAGGTAAAATCTTAACTGTGTGCATGCTAAATGACCAAAAAAGGCTAAACTACCTTATTGTAGCAATTTGAGGGCCGTAATTTGACACTAACATAATTGTTACATAAAAAAAATAATGTAACATGATTTCTGACAACAAATGTGACCAGTTTTCACTGTAAAGGGTATGATTTCTAAAAATAGAATTTCACATGCCTGTCAGTAATAGGTATAAAACCACTAATTCACAGCCCCATTGCTTTCTATGTTAAATTCTGCAATTTCAAGCATAAATGGCTACTTTGTCTGAAGTTCAAATAAAGTGGCAGTTATTTCATGTCAAAACTGTACTTTATGCTGACTTGTGCTGAAAAAATCAACATACCTTTAATTGCATATTAGAGCGTACTGGTTCCCGGAAGTTTGATAGTACAAAAACAGGAACTTCTGATCTGAACAACAGGCCAAATGAGCCCTCCTATTAAAATTGCATATACTTCTTTATTATTCAAATAAAACTTTCAACAAGGGTTCTACAGTGATCCCAAGTCCCCAATCTTTCATTTGATACTAAAACTACCCAAATATTCCCACTATTGACAAAGATACAGCTATGCGTAGGAACTATTTTGTTTAAAATATGTACTACTTTCTTGTATGTTCTTTCCGACCGGGCCTGAATTAGTGGTTCTATACCTTAAGGTCAAAAGGGTCCAAAATTAAACTTAGTTTGATTTTAACAAAAATTGAATTTTTAGGGTTCTTTGATATGCTGAATCTAAACATGTATTTAGATTTTTGATTATGGGCCCAGTTTTCAAGTTGGTCCAAATCAGGGTCCAAAATTAAACTTTGTTTGATTTCAACAAAAATTGAATATATGGGGTTCTTTGATATGCTGAATCTAACCATGTATTTAGATTTTTGATTTTTGGGCCCCGTTATCAACTTTGTCCACATTGAGGTCAAAAAGGTCCAAAATTAAACTTTGTTTGATTTCATCAAAAATTGAATTCTTGGGGTTCTTTGATATGCTGAATCTAACCATGTATTTAGATTTTTTATTTGTGGACCCGCTATCAAATTGGTTCATATTGAGGTCAAAAGGGTCCAAAATTAAACTTTGTTTGATTTCATCAAAAATTGAATTATTGGGGTTCTTTGATATGCCAAATCTAACCGTGTATTTAGATTTTTAATTTTGGGTCCCGTTTTTAAATTGGTCTACATTAAGGTCCAAAGGGTCCAAAATTAAACTTAGTTTGATTTTAACAAAAATTGAATTCTTGGGGTTCTTTGATATGCTGAATCTAAACATGTGTTTAGAATTTTGATTATGGGCCCAGTTTTCAAGTTGGTCCAAGTTGGGGTCCAAAATTAAACTTTGTTTGATTTCAACAAAAATTGAATATATGGGGTTCATTGATATGCTGAATCTAAACATGTATTTAGATTTTAGATTTTTGGCCCAGTTTTCAAGTTGGTCCAAATTGGGGTCCAAAATTAAACTTTGTTTGATTTCAACAAAAATTGAATATATGGGGTTCTTTGATATGCTGAATCTTACCATGTATTTAGATTTTTTATTTGTGGGCCCGCTATCAAATTGGTTCATATTGAGGTCAAAAGGGTCCAAAATTAAACTTTGTTTGATTTCATCAAAAATTGAATTATTGGGGTTCTTTGATATGCCAAATCTAACCGTGTATTTAGATTTTTAATTTTGGGTCCCTTTTTTAAATTGGTCTACATTAAGGTCCAAAGGGTCCAAAATGAAACTTAGTTTGATTTTAACAAAAATTGAATTTTTGGGGTTCTTTGATATGCTGAATCTAAACATGTGTTTAGATTTTTGATTATGGGACCAGTTTTCAAGTTTGTCCAAGTTGGGGTCCAAAATTAAACTTTGTTTGCTTTCAACAAAAATTGAATATATGGGGTTCTTTGATATGCTGAATCTAAACATGTATTTAGATTTTAGATTTTTGGCCCAGTTTTCAAGTTGGTCCAAATTGGGGTCCAAAATTAAACTTTGTTTGATTTCAACAAAAATTGAATATATGGGGTTCTTTGATATGCTGAATCTTACCATGTATTTAGATTTTTTATTTTGTAGGCCCGCTATCAAATTGGTTCATATTGAGGTCAAAAGGGTCCAAAATTAAACTTTGTTTGATTTCATCAAAAATTGAATTATTGGGGTTCTTTGATATGCCAAATCTAACCGTGTTTTAGATTTTTAATTATGGGTCCCGTTTTTTAAATTGGTCTACATTAAGGTCCAAAGGGTCCAAAATTAAACTTAGTTTGATTTTAACAAAAATTGAGATCTTGGGGTACTTTGATATGCTGAATCTAAACATGTGTTTAGATTTTTGATTATGGGACCAGTTTTCAAGTTTGTCCAAGTTGGGGTCCAAAATTAAACTTTGTTTGATTTCAACAAAAATTGAATATATGGGGTTCTTTGATATGCTGAATCTAACCATGTATTTTGATTTTGGACATTGGACCATAATAGGTAAATTAAAAAAATTGAAGTTCTTAGACCACATTCTTTCTGTGTCAGAAACCTATGCTGTGTCAAATATTTAATCACAATCCAAATTCAGAGCTGTATCAAGCTTGAATGTTGTGTCCATACTTGCCCCAACTGTTCAGGGTTCGACCTCTGCGGTCGTATCAAGCTGCGCCCAGCGAAGCATTTTATTAAGGTTAATGTTCCTTTAATTTTAATAAGTTAATCCAGCAGGGGCGTAGCTTCCCAGAGGCACGACAACACGTGCATCCACATCGTTTTCACCACAACAAAAAACGAGAGAGACGGACAAAGTTAACATATAGGAATTGGTCAATCGGACAGAGTAGGGGGGGGGGGGGGGGGGATATTAACGTGATGCATCTATTATCTATTATGGAACGTGATTCTGTATTTGTTTAATGTTCTGAGACTGTTTGTGTCTTGCCCCCCACCCTAACTGAATCGTCGACTCTGTCTCCATCTAACCACCCTCCTTATCCAGATATTTGCAATATCTCAGTAGAATGTTTACAACAAGACAGAGTGAAACTAGATTGGCTGACAAAAACATCATGGGAAAATGTTGCAAAATACAAGTTTCCTTTAAGGTAATTTATAATTTTACGAACAGAAGTATACTATTTTTAAGCAAATAAGGGTAGATCTAAGTCTAAGAACAAAAACACCTCAAACTTTAGGACCAGTTTAAAAAACCCATATCGTCCCCTTCATCAATCAGGAACTATTTCTGGCAGAAATCTAATATTTAGTAACAAGCTTCATGAATTTTTTTACCTGTCAGTTCCCTCCCTACTTCTTGTCTACCAACTGATACCACTTTGTAATGTAGGGTTTCCTAGTTAACTAGTAAGCAATAGCTCACAGTTGTAGATTTTGTATTTAGTAAAAAAAAATACTCAGCTCATTGGTTGACAGGCTTAAGAGTATAGCCTCATACGATGAAAAATAAAATCATCTCCTTCAGAATCCCCTAAAGCCCCCCCTAATATATCCACATATAGTATTGTGTTTTTGTTTATTATCCCCTGCGTAACGTGTTGCGGTGGACATGGAAATACCGGGTGTCCGTCCTCCGGTCTTGTTAGTGCTCTCACAGGTACAATTTTTGCCAGATTTTTATAAAACTTATACTATAGGTTAATATCAGCAATATCTCGGACAAGTTCTATAATGTTGGCCAATCAACTTTTTTAAAAGAGTTATGCCCCTATGAAATATTAAATTTATGGAAAATGGCCTCGTTAGCGCTCTAACGGGTATAATTCTTGCCAGATTTTTATAAAACTTATACTATAGATTAGTATCAGCAATATCTCGGACATTTTATATATTAGTGACCGATCGACTTTTTTAAAAAGAGTTATGCCCCTTGGAAATATTAAATTTATGAAAAAATGGCCTCGTTAGCGCTCTGTACCCACTGGGGGGTCCTTAGGTGGCCCCCAGACCACACACCATTTAGTTTGTGATTCCACTTCATTAAGAAGGTTGCTTCGCCCCTGCCCAGGTACATTGTGTGTGACATGTAATTAGTCCATTTTGAAAACCTGTACTGAGTTCTTGTGATAACTGTCACTTTGATATCGTCTGCCTTTTTACATGAAGTCAAGATTTTTTTATCCCAGTTTAGGCTGGTTGTAATACCATCTAACAATTGTTTTTTATTTAACATATTTATCACAGGCACTTGTCTCTACCAAAATAAAAATTCATGAGTTATATTAAGTTTTTTTTTCAGAGACAAGTGCCTGTAATGTTTTTATATTAAAGACTTTTGTTGCTGTATATCATATTTGTTTTTCGTTCATTATATTGTACATAAATTAGGCAGTTAGTTTTTATCGTTTTAATTGTTCCACATTTGTCATTTCAGGGCCTTTTATAACTGACTATGTGGTATGGGTTTTGCTCATTGTTGAAGATGGTACAGTGACATATAGCTGTTAACTTCTATATCATTTGGTCTCTTGGTGGAGAGTTGGCAATTATACCACATCTTCTTATTTTTATATTTGTAGTGAACATGTGAATATTTTTAATGTACAAGTTCATATAAATTTCTTTTTTATTCTTTTTGTAGTTTGAAAACTCAGCAAGGTTTGTTGGTGGATTTTGCTGCTTTTCCACAGAAGTTTATAGATCTGTTAGAAATGTGTATACGTGAAGAACACAAGGAAATGCCAAAGTAAGCCAAGATAAGTTGGTACATTGTACTTACAAATGATATGATTAATTTCTCTATAAATGTATTTTGATTCCTCCTCATGCTTATATCAGTTTCTTTTGATCTTTGCACTTTCAATATTTATATTCCCACTTTGAGGGAGGGGTTATACTGTTTAACTTCTGTCTGTCAGTCTGTCCAATGTAGTTTCTGTTGCAATTTTCTCAGGAACTACAAAGAGCTTCCAGAAATTTGGTTTTATCCCTCATCAACTTCCTGTTTACGATATTCCTATATATTGTAACACATAATGGCTGTATATGAAATTTTCTTCCATCACATATTTCTCGAGAACTTCTAGTAAGATCTCTCTGATATTTGTTATCAGGCTTCATGTGAACATGTTATACATGTACCAGGAAATGCATCTTCATATCCATTGCTCTTCAACTTCCTGTTTATAGAATACTTAAAGCAGGGGTTTCATTAGTGAGCAATATCTCAAAGTTCTACTGGTTATACATATTTAACTCTATTAAGAAACTCTATGGAAGAAAACTATTAACATCAGTATAAATCACTGAATGTGTTGATTTTTTTCTGTCCTAAATCCTAAAAAACAGTCCCCAAAAAAAACAGCATAACAAACCAAATTGCATTTTTTGTGTTCTTTGGCAGAACATTTCTTTGTGTTTAAAAAAGAATTGACCTGTTGTTCAATTCTTTTGGTGATCATACTTTTTTTTTTCTATTATGATTGTAAATTTATTTTCTATTTTTCAGATTTATCTTACATTTTGTGAGTCAAGGTAGTTACACTAATGAGAGAACTACAGGAATGTTAAATGTTATAGAGACAAATCCATTCAAACATCTTACACATCTTAGTCTAAAGTTTATACCAGGAACAGATTCAGATGTCAAGAAATATCTGGCAGATTGTCTTAAACAACTAAAGGTAATATTTCATAGATGTAAAAAAAAGTTTTAAGATAAAATTGCATTCATATTTGATTCTTATTCTGTTTGTAACTTTTATACTGGTTTGACAGTGTTGAAAACTTCATGAATCAAAACCACTGTTGTTCACTACACATGATGATAATTTTTATACTCAAGAGTTATTTAGATATAAAGGAGTTAGCATTGCAATGTTGTTTTTTTCTGTCATCAATCTGTAATTTAATGGTTGCTCTCAGCAGATAATGAAAATACACATGTCTTCATATTTTACTTTAAAATCTATCAAGAAGGTTGCCTGAACAAATCTCTCCCAAAATTACTATTATATCTTAATAAATAGACTACAGAATTAATTCAAATGTTTCTTAAACAATCAGTAAAATGTTATGCTTGCTCATAGAGTAGAAAATTGATTAAATCAAATTTAATTGAATCTGCTTTGTCCGAGTATTTTTAATGAAATGTGATACTTGACATTATGAAGGAATTATTTTGCTTCAATCAAAAAAGTATACCAGTATAAAGCAATCATTTGACAAAAGTAACTATTATTGAAATCAAAAGTACCCGGTATGTTTATTTCAGGATACCAATGCATTACTACAACAAAGATTAGAGCATACAGATACAGATCTAAATCAGAGACTCCAGCAAACACAAGAGGTAAGAACAGTTATACTGGAACTTAAAGGTATAAAAGTAACCATAGCAAATAATTGTTAAACAAATTCTTGACTAAAATAGTAACTTTCAATATACGCATGTAATACAAGAAGAATTTCTTAATCACAATTAAGCAATATAACTAAAAAGAGCTAGAGAGAAACATAGTTTGATATTTTTTCTCATAGAATTAAGCCTAAGCAAAGCAGAAGCTCATAGCATTTTGGATGATTTAAAACTGTATTGTTTGAATAGATATACAACATGTAGGTGTAATGTTATTACGGACTGTTTATACATTAATTCAGTGTTGAAATTAACCCTAAAAATATTAAAGAAAGATCCTACTTCGTAGGTTATTCAGTAGTTATATTATGGGTGTGCTATTTGGATATAAATCATTTTGTCAATGCTTTTGCTTGCCAAAATTGCCTATTTTGTTTGAAGAAAATGTCCTCTAAAAGTCTAAAATTGTGCTTAATGAATATTTATGTAATATTGATCTATTGTATGTTTTCTAAAAAGATTATTTCTTGAAATTTTACAGACATTGAGCAGTAAGACAATAGAATTAGATAACCATAAAGCTGAATGGTCAGCCAGATTGAATGAAATGTCTGCTAAACATAAAAATGAAATGGCAACTGAAAAAGAAAAGATGCTGCAGGTACTGTATAAAGAAAAACATTCATTTTACCATGTTCATATTGTTAATATAGGGAATATGCTTAAAATGCTATATTATATCTTTTGAAAGTGGGAGCACAGAGTTTGGAATGTGACAGCCTTTCCAAGTGACCATTAGAATTCAAAGCATTTGGGGTAAAATTTCAAAAAGTATACACCAAAACATTATGGACATTCAACCAATAATATGACTTTCTATTTTTGTTAGGAACAACAGAATTACCAAAGTTCTATATATATTGAAATAGTGACTGTCACCATTTGGATTATTTATCCTCTTATGTCGTTAGCAATAATTTTAACTTCTTAACTTTTGTATAAACCTTTCAGTTATATTATTATGTATTGGCTATATCCATGAATCAGATCATGATTCATTTTGCTTATCAGTTATAAAGCTTGACAATTTTAGTGATTTCAAATGAATTCATGAAAGGTTTGTTAGAACCTTGATACTCAATGTTTTAGAAACGTATACATTGTGTACAAATTCTTTTCTTGTACAATTTGCAGTCTAAAGCTTGTTCCATTTTAAAATAAACAGTTCTTGCTCAGGGCTTTGAATTACTGTTTTCCATTGATAGATGCAGAGTAATTTCCAACAGAAACAGGAGCGAGATAGGAAAGATTTAGAACAAGCACACATGAAGATTGTAAAGCAATTAGAATCACGCTTGTATGAATTCGAAGGATCTAATAAGGTTTGTTTAGACAGAAACGATCAGGGGCAATTATTTGCCTAAATTTAGTGCATATTTAAGTTACCATACATGATCTTTAATTTGCCCTTACATGGATGAAGTTAAAGAAGTTCAAAAAGGAAAGAAATCCTATTTAACAAGTAACCATGATAACAATCCAGGATATTCATTGTGTTGTATTCATTTTTGAGTATTTTTTTATTGGAAAAGTATGGGCTCACCCCAAAAAAACAACTTTATATTTGGTGGGAATATATGTCTTTTAAAAGAAACATTCTCTAAATTTTATATTTATTTTGCTGTTGCCAATGTTTCCACTATTGAAGGAATTATGGATGTAAAACTGCATCAGATCAGCTTTTTTCTTCATTTTCATGAAATATGTGCATATTATGTTGTTATTACATTAAAATTCTTATATTATTTGCATATCTACAAATACTTGAATGTTACAGGTTCATTAGAATTTCTTTTCCTTGGTTTACACTAAGTTTACTATGTTGCAGAAAGTGCTTTCTAACATTTTTTCACTGCGGTATATTCATGTGAGACACATAAAGGTGAAATTTTTTTTTTAAAAAGTAGCAACTGTTTGGGATGAGAGTTTGAAGGATTTAACACATTTCCTAGAGGTTATTGGTGTGTTAAGGGCATACAATACAGTTACAGGGGAGGTAATAACGTTGCTAATGTAAAATGTTATTTTTCACGACGTCAAACTGTGACATATCGGGAAAAATGCATTTTCGACTGATTTTTATCATTCAGACTGATTTAACTTGAAAATGAGTTCATGGACCCCTCTTTTTAAAAATGACATTTGGCTTAATTATGTATGAAGATTCTTTGTGCCAATTTTTATGAACAAATCACCGATGAAATTTTTTAGAATTAGATAAATATATGGCAAAAAATGTCGTTCTTTGACTAAAATCATGAAAATGTGATAAAAATGAATAATTTCCAAAGAATTGTTACACAAATTCAAAGCAAACTTATAAAGAGAAGATATTCCAGATGCTTTTACAAAAATCCGCTAGCGTTTATCTTTTGAAACAAAAAAGTTAAGTATGTATTTCCAAAGGATAGAAATGACCAAGAAAACGAAATTTCCAGTAAATGTCTGAAATTTCGACCCCATCTTTTTCTAAAAGTAGCACATGAAGGTATATTTTTTATTACATAATTGAATTGATTTAGGTGAAAATTGGCTTCTATGCAAACTTTTGTCAAAAATTTACTGTGGGATCAAAACTGTATCGTATGCCCTTAACTGGGCAGATGCACTCACAAACTTAACATATTAAGATGTCTGATGTTATGTACATCCACTTTGTCTTTTTCAATAATTAATAAGATTCTTACTAATTTTGGTGTCTATTTTATTGTATTTACATTGTAGGATCTCACAGACAGGAAATATAAAGCAGAGTCTTCTATAAGAGAGTTGAAATCTAAATTATCTTCTCTTGAAGAGGAACATTTGAGGGCAAAACAGGAACTTCAGAGTTTACGGAAACAAAATACTACATTGGACAGTGAATATCATGAACAAGAAAAGTTAATAAATCAAATGAGAACTAAATTAGCTGTGTTAGAGCAGGAGATGAAGGATAAGGAAAATCTTATAGCAAAATCTTCAGATTTGTTAGGATCAGAGCAAGACCAAAAGGTAGTATCTTATTAAAAGTAAAATTTCTAGATTAAGAAATTTTACTGTCTGTAGGTTTTGAATTTGTTTAAATTGTATCTTTGCTAGTTCTTTGTTGATAACAAAGGCCAGTTTTAGATTATGCATTTTAAGATATTTGCCATGAGCAGTTTTGATTAATGTAAATCAAGATTATTGCTGACATTAAAAGTGGTATGTCTATATTATTTCTTGTTTGAAACTTTGATGTCTACAAATTGTAAAATCTTTTGAACATCACTCAGTTTCATGTAACATTCTCAGTAACTGATACTTCAGCCCAGTTTTGAAATACCTTTATATCCTAAACATGAACAGGTATATGAACTTAATAAAAATATCAAAACATGGTACACACAATTCAATTGAAATGTTTTAGTGTATGTATGACACCTGGGTTTTTATTCAGCTGGGACTCGTCACTTCTCTGATGAGTCCAAATGAACTCCAATAAATCTGCTTTCTAGGTTGGTTAAAAGCTTTACTTGAATGGTCTGATTATAGTAAACAGATATAACAACTTGATAATTCTATTTATTGGTGCATATGCTAAGGCTTTTCAGTTAAAATGAATGTGGGGTGGTAGGGAAGCAAATTTTATTTTTGGTCATTGGTTATTTACAAATGGTTTTCTATCTAATGTAAGCAAAATTTCACTCTCGAAAGCCCTTCTTATCCTCCCACATTAGTTTTAATGGAATAGCATTTAAACTGAAGTAAAATAAATTCAAATTATCCCCCAAAAAAGAACATTTTCATATTTTATTTGTAATAAGAAATTGTTTATTTTACATTTATTATTTGTTTTACAGAGAAAATATGAAGAAGAACTAGATGGTAGAGTGAGAGAAAAACAGAGGCTTGAAAATAAAGTTAAAGCAATGTCAGAGGAACTCATGAAGGGAAATGAAATAATAAAAAAATTACAAGGAGAAATTAAAAATTATCATGCTAAGGTTATTATGAATTATGAAATGTTTTTGCTCATGTTATATGCTTGAAATAATGTTTAAAATTGTAAAAGAGTGATGCAATATAACTGTAAACACAGCAAGGGCTAAAAAAGAATTTTTTATTATCTTATTTGTGGTATATGCGATTATGATAAATTTTCTATATAATTCCCAGTAAAAACACACCCAAAGCATCAATATTTGAGTAGTTAGCAAAGCATTAGAGGAATATATACATCACTTCCTAGAGAACAGTTCTCTAAAATATTATGTTTCTTAAAATATATGGTATACTATGTATGTAAAAATGAAAAAAATGAATGTTACTAATATAATTTGGCTTATTTCAGATTAAATTAAGAAATCAGATTGCCACAGAACAAGAAAAACTTTTAGGAGATAAAGACCATGAATTAGAAAAGTTACGTCAAGATTTAGCGACAACAAAAAATACTCTCAAGACCACAGATGATGAGGTTTGTCAGACAAATACTTAAGCTTTGCTAAAAATTAAGATTTAAATTTTATTTTTAAGACAGAATGCGGCATTGTTTTATAGGTGTTCTGCAATAAATATCTTGCCACTTGTGTACTTAAAAAGTCAAAAACAATTAACTATTTTTAGCTATTTTTATCAATTTTTTGTCAGATAAAAATTACTGAAAAGTATCTTTAATATTGATGAATCTTCTTTTACCAGTCACTGTATTACATCATATTTCAGAATAAAAAGTTAAGTGAAAACTTAGAGACAACTATAAAGAAGTTAGAAGAAAGTAAACAGTTGTTAAAGACAAATGAGAATGGTATGTGTATTATTATAAGTGATATGTGAAAATGGTGTGTATATTATTATAAGTGATTTGTATGCTCTGTCCTTATGCCAAATTCTGATGCATTGTAATAACATACATGAAAGTAAAGATTTCCCATTCCCATGCAAATCAGTCCATTAGAAACTTGCAAGAAAAATACATACGGTTACAAAATCTTTCTTATATATCTATATGCAGAATACTTTAAATTAGGCATTTGATGAGCTTAGCCTGTATGTACATGTCCACAATGAAGTTTGGGTTTGAATTTTCCTTATGAAGGTAAATGAAAGTGTCTCAGAAATTTTCCAAATTTATAAAGTGTTATTTTATATTACTTGACATTAATCTATATCTATATGTATACTCTCTCATTTTCACAAAACTTGCATGAGCAATATGTCTTGCCTTCTGTTGGTCATGTTGATAGGATGTTAAGTTATGATACTTATTTGATTGTTATGATACCATATCACACATACAAATATTTCCAGCTTATGTATTTTTATATAGAACTTAAGCCTATGTTTATTTTATCAAAATATAAAAAAAAACATTTCCTTTATACCTCTCCTATCAAAATATAAAAAAAAACATTTCCTTTATACCTCTCCAAACTTTGTTTGAAAGGGTAAAATAGAGAAAAACACACAAGCAGCATTACAATATACATCATACATTAGAGTACACATAAGACTATATATTATACTTGGAACTGACAAAAGGATATAATGTTAGAAATTGTTATTAGTCTAAAAAGAAATGCTGTATTACTTTAATTACGATTGTAATGTTTAGATAACATATAATATCATATATGTAGCTATCAACTATTCTCTAATAAGTACTTTCAATATACTATATTCATGTTATATTTTTTATTTAGTGATTAATTGGTTAAATAAACAGATTAATGAGACACAGATGACACATCAGAGATTAGGAACATTTGAAATGCCAGGAGCCACATCTAAATTTAGACCTACAGGAACTGCTGTGGTTTGTAGAATTATGAACATTTTATTAAAAAGAAGGATGTATCTTGACTAGGGGTTATGTTACAGAGGTCTATATCTCCTGGAATATAACTATACATATTTTTCAAGATTTAAAGTAGGAAGTAGATGAATCTGTTTAATGATATACAAATACTGTCTTGATGAGGTAAATATATGATTTAATTGACTCTTTTCATATAATGAAGACATAATCTTTCAATTAGTTTAATTGAGGTCTGGAGATAGCATGTCAGTAACTGCTAGTAGTCCTTTGTTAATTTATGTTGATCATTGTCATTTTGCTTAGTTTCTTCTGTTACCTATTCTAACATCAGACTCAGACTTCTTTTAAACTGAATTTTACTGTGCGTATTGCTGTGTATTTGTTTATTCTACATTGGCTAGAGGTATAGGTGGAGGATTGAGATTTCACAAAACATGTTTAACCCTGCTGCATTTTTGCACCTGTCCCAAATCCGGATCCTCTGGCCTTTGTCAGTCTTGTATGTTTTTGTCTCGCCTTGACGAAGTCAAAAAGCGAGACATAGGTATGCTGTTTCCAGCGGCGGCTTCAACAATGTATTAGTTTGTGATTAGGTCTAGTTTATGGTGATCCAAAAGTGATAGGTCATTGATATTTCGTATGCAGTTGTATTAGCATTGGCACATCTCATTTCCATGGAGATTATTTGGCCCTGCCCCCTCAGTCATGGTCTATTGACTTTGAAACTTTGGCTTAGTTTACATGTATTAGTTTGTGATTAGGTCAGTTTATGGGGAACCACTAGTGGTAGGTCGATGATATTTGGTATGCAGTTGTATAAGCATTGGCATATCTCATTTCCATGGAGAATATCTGCCCCCTTAGTCATGGTCAATTGACTTTGAAAATTTTGCTTAGTTTACATGTATTAGTTTGTGATTAGGTCAGTCCAAGGGGAACCATTAGTGGTAGGCCAATGTTAATTGGTATTCAGTTGTATAAGCATGAGCACATCTCATTTCCATGGAGAATATTTGGCCCTGCCCCCTCAGTCATGGTTTATTGACTTTGAAACTTTTGCTTAGTATACATGTATTAGTTTGTGATTAGATCAGTTTAAGATGAATTGCTAATGTTGAGTCAATGATATTTGGTATGCAAATTCATTGGCATTTGCAAGTATCGTATCCATGGAGATTATATAGCCCCACCCCCTCATCATGATTCATTGACTTTGAAACTTTTACATAGTTTACAAGTTAATGTATGTGTATAGGTTTGTTTAAAGGGAACAACTTATAATAAGTCAATGGTATTTGGTATGCAGTTGTATTAGCATTGGCACATCTTATTTCCATGGAGATTGTTTAGCCATGTACCTTCAGTCATGGTTCATCGACTTTGAATATTTGAATAACTTAAATGTTAAAGTATTGCTATTTTAATTTCAACATTTGCATTATCAAAATTACAAAAAGGCGAAACATATCTCTGTGATAGCAGTTTATTTTAATTTTGGTTCATTTATATGTTTCGGAGTTCAGTGTGACATCCATTTCGCTGAACTAGTACACATTTTTGTTTAGGGGCCAGCTGAAGCCCACCTCTGGGCACACAAAAGACGATAATTGTTTTATTCCATATTCTGACAGAAACAATGTAATTAATGGCATTATCTAGCAAAACCAATTGTACATCAAACATTTCACCATAATCATACATGTAAAGGCATGTGACGTTTAGCACAGTAAATATGACTTTTCTTCGTGTGAATATGCTGTGTTATTCAAAATCCAATTCATATAGAAAAACCTACTAAAATAATACAAATAAGTAAATAATCATATATATTGCTCACCAACAGGAAAGTAGTAGTTAAGTTATTTATTTTATTTAAAAGTAGGGTTATTTATATGTCTGAAAATAATGACAGTGGTAGGAAGTAATATATTTCTTTTTCTTTATCTTGTTTGTTAAACATTGCTTTTATTTTTTCGTATTAGTACATGTATTAGAATATATTGAGATTCTGAAATTATATAAGATTAACAGTTGGATAACATACACAGATATCTCACAATTTACAGTAATGTTTGCCTTACAGCACAATTATAGTACATCTAGTTATGGTTCAGCAGGATCTCACACGGACTCACACCATTATAACTCAGGAGTAGGAGTACCAAGAAATTATCCTAACAGACAACCACAAGTAAGTTAATAAACTTCTTATGTTAAAAAAGCTAAGACTATACGGTACAATAAAAAAAAGTAAATATGTGCCAGATAGGTCTGTAAAGCAGTTTTCATATTTCTAAAACACTACTTATTTTGGAATCTGATGATTTTTTATGCCCCACCTACGATTGTAGTAGGGGTATTATGTTTTCTGTTCTGTGCGTTTGTCCGTCTGTCCGTCTGTCCCGCTTCAGCTTAAAGTTTTTGGTCAAGGTAGTTTTTGATGAAGTTGAAGTCCAATCAACTTGAAACTTAGTACACATGTTCCCTATGATATGATCTTTCTAATTTTAATGTCAAATTAGAGTTTTGACCCCAATTTCATGGTCCACTGAACATAGAAAATGATAGTGCGAGTGGGGCATCCGTGTACTATGGACACATTCTTGTTTTAAATAAAACAAATTAATGGATATTTAACGATAGAGCTACAATACATAAATAATTGTAGGTTTCATAACAAGTGAGAATTGGATATTATACATTTATTTCCGGTGCCTGAGGGAGATATGAAGATTTGATCACCCAAGAAAAATCATATTTCCTGAGAGCATCGCCGAGGGTGAACAAATCTTCATCCCTAAGCCAAGGGAAAGTGAACATGACATTAATTTACATAATTGTTTTCTTATCTGCTTCTTTTTTGATAACTTAAACACAACATAAACAATGAAAATCAGTATCGATCAAAAGTTAATTTTTATTCTTTTTTGTTTGTTTTTATTACCCCGCTTTAAAAAAGTGGGGGTATACTGTTTTACCTCTGTCTGTCCGTCCGTCCTTCCATCTGTCCGTCCATCCATCTGTCAGTCGGTCCCATGAATATTTTTCGTCGCATCTTTCTCAGGAACTACATCATAAGGATTTCTGAAATTTGGTTTCAGGGTTTATATAAGTCACATCACATATGTCTGTTGCCATGGATGAAATGTACATAGCCAAATGTAATATTGTCTCATGATGCTGGACAACCAAATCAAATTGACTAATTTTTCGTATCATATGCCGTGCAGTGTGATACGAGAAAGATCTTTTCATGGAAGAAATAGATAACAGGTCACAACCATAAGAGAAACTATACTTTTGTTATGAAGTGGGCATAATTATTTAAATAAACTTAAGTCAGTCAGGAAAAATTTGACTTGGATATTGTGTTAAACATATTTCAACAATCATACCCAAACATTTTTTCAGGTGCAATACAACCCAGGTAATCCTAGGAGAACTACAATACCTCAGCCATCAGGAAGTAGAGGTGGTCCTCCTCCTCCTATTCCAGAGGAGATAAGACCTCACCACCACTCACCTGCCTCCAACCATTCAGGAGGAGATAAAGAGAAGTAAAAAAGTTTCCTCAGCCAGTAGTATTATATTTTATGACTATCCACAAGTACTACTGGTTCTTTGACTATGGTATACCAGAGGACACAAGACAATAACCTTAATTGGGATAAAGGACGAACAATGATAATCCATTAGTACATGACAAAATGCTCTTATGAAAGTTTCATTTTAAAAGTCTTCCAGCGAATCCCTTCATGCTTATTTTACAATATTTATAAAGAGATTTGACCAATGTAGGATTCAGTACCATTCATAACCAAGTGATTGCAAGAAAGACAAGATGTATCAAAATTTATTTCACATCTTTATTAATCTTAGGAATTCCTCATCAAACAGTGTCAAATCTCAGGCACAGCTTATAACTAGTATGTTTTGGTAGAAACTTTATATTTGCATTTGAATTCTTATTATGATATAGTGATGTCCAATATTTTAGATATTCTCTTATTATACCCCACGCAACCAGTTGCGGAGGGTATAATGTTTTTGACCCGTCCGTCAGTCCGTCAGTCCTGTTTCTTGTCATCGCAACTCCTCTCAAACCACACAACAGAATTTCACGAAACCTTTTTAGATAATAAGGACATACTATGTAGTTGTGCATATCGACAGGAAATTACGATTCAAATCTTTTTCTAGGAGTTACGCCCCTTTGAACTTATTTACTTTAATGTACTACTGCAACAGTTTGTCATCGCAACTCCTCTCAAACCACACAACAGAATTTCATGAAACCTTTTCAGATAATAAGGACATACTACGTAGATGTGCATATCGACAATTACGATTCAATTTTTTTTCCAGGAGTTACGCCCCTTTGAACTTATTTGCCCAATATACTACTGCAACCTTTTGTCATCGCAACTCCTCTCAAACCACACAACAGAATTTCATGAAACCTTTTCAGATAATAAGGACATACTACGTAGATGTTCATATCAACAGGAAATTACGATTCAATTTTTTTTCCAGGAGTTACGCCCCTTTGAACTTATTTGCCCAATATACTACCGCAACCTTTTGTCATCGCAATTCCTCTCAAACCACACAATAGAATTTCATGAAACTGTGTAGATAATAAGGACATACTATGTAGATGTGCATATTGACAGGAAATAATGATTCAATTTTTTTTTCTTACACTTATTTTATTTCTCCAATAACAATGTGGGGACGTGGGGTATGTGAGCGCGCTCACTAAGGTTCTTTAATTTGACCAGAATTTTCATCATGGTACGTTTACCTTAATTTCAATAAGCATCACTAATTCAAAATGAGTGTCAACAATAAAAGTCATCTAACATGTCTAACAAAAGACTTATGGGAAAATAACAAATAAAGGTAATTTCCATTAAATTTCAGAGACAATTTCCCCCAGACTAGGCCTGAATCATTCTGACATTAAACAAAGGGATATGCTTTACATTTATAATAAATTTATTATTTTCTCCTTTCAGTGACCCACCTTTAGACCCAAAGTATTTACAGAAAAGTGATGAAGCAATACACATCAGAGGACTAGGACCTAGGACACATTCTCCTCCTACAATATCTAGCTCTGCTCCAAATCTGAACTCTGTCCGACTAAGTCAGCAGGGTATTGTACCAAGGACTACACAACCTCCTCTTGCCTCAGCTTATTTTCCAGGACAAAAAATGTCTTGATGTTTAAAAGATATTTTTTAGGAAAACTTTATAAAATATCAATTTTGCCAGTGTCTAACACAATCAACTCTAGTCTGTTCAGAACACTGACTAGATTAGACACTAGATTTCTGCAACAGTTGACATCTTGCAGAATAGCAAAGAATTCGACCCTCCACTTCATATGCATCTATTCATAAGCTCTAATAATATGTTCTAGTGTCATTTGAAGAGGATATGTTTAATGAAATATTGTTATTTTGTGTGAAACAACAACAAAGTTAATTCATGAATGTTAATAAACCTAGCTTGTTTAACTATATGCTGTAGCTAAACTTTCTGAAGTACCTCTAAATATGTTGCATGGTATAAGACCTTTCCCAGTAAAAAATATAAAAAGCATTGGTGTTGAAAGACACCAAAAATAAATAATGTATAGTTGGTTAGGGTTTTGATGACATACATTGTTGATTACTATCTGGTGGCGACTACAGCATGAATTATTTGAATAAAGCTTTATATTTCAGAAGGTAGAATGACCTAGATACTTCACACCTTGGATGAAGATGCGTTATGTTTACAAAATTTCTGTCTGTCATATGCCCATTGTCCTTATTTTCATGGTTCAGTGATTGCTTGAAAAAAAATGTATAATTTTTTTTGTTTTGTGAAATACTCGCTTATTATGATTAATAGGATAACTATATTTAGTATATAGGATCCTTGAAAGGTCGGAATGTCCATCAGACAGGGTTCACCTGACCTCAATTTTATTTCATGGATCACTGATCAAGATAAAGTTTTTTGTGGTCACGTCCCTATCTCAGATACTATTAACTATATTTTGTGTATGAAATAATTGTAAGGTGTACAGTAGGTCTGGCAGGTTTCATCTATCCTTGACCGAATTTTCATGGTTGATTGATCAATGTTAAGTTCTTTGTGGTATCTCAGATTCTATAAGCAATAGATCAGCTGTTGGTGTATGGAATGATTGTAAGGTTTACATGTCTGTCTAGTAGGGTTCATCTGACCTTGACCTTATTTTCATGGATCATTGAAAATGATAAGTTTATGTGATTCAGGTATTAAAACCTTCCTGTTACAGACTTTCAACATAAATTCAAGCACTCTTGTTTTAATCTGGTGAAAATACATTTTGTGTACTTAATATCAAATAAATTCTTTAGAAGTTATGACCCCTTAGTCATTCATGATTTATTTTGTAACATCAGTTTTATGATAATTTTTCATTATTTAACAGTTTTTAGCATAAATAACTTAGGCCACAATCCGTGAATCCGAAAATTATTGTGTCTAGGGATTCATTATAAACTTTGAACATTTTAGAGCCAATGTTTTACTGAAGCTTTTAGGTCTGAAAAATGCTGAAAACAATGGTGTTTTGGCATCATCTTAAAAATGTGATGACTTTGGAGTCTATAATGGACTCTTATGAAGAGATTGGTTTTACTAAGCATTAAGGCATTGAAATACATTTAAGAACTTAAGTGTGGCCTTTTTGATATTTATGATGAAGATGAAATTCAAGCTATATTTTGGAAAAAGTGAACCTTATCCTTTACAAAGTTGGTGGATATAAGAAACAGTGTCTTCCAAACTCTACATTTTCATTTTATAGCCATAAGCAATTTTGTTTCTATAAATGGATAAACATATTTTTTATGAAAAATTCCAACCATTTCATACTGTGTAGCATCACCACCTGATAAAGGTACCCCAAAGCGGTGGAAAAACAAATTTGAAGTCAGGTAAGGTCAAATTCTACTTATTTTCATTATATTCTACATTTTGCTGACAAGTAAAGTTTTGGGATAGTGATTCCTAATAACGTAGCTACTATTTAGGGCTGATAATGATCCTTTATTGACTCTCTCTCTCTTCAAATTGTCAGAATCAGATAAGGTGGTACCTGATAAACGAAGCATGTGACAAGTTCAAACTTGTTAAAAACACATCTATCCAACTATTCATTTGACATTTTTGTAGAACAAAGGTATATCATATTTCAGCTTGAACAACACTATTTCGAAAATAAACTATTGTTTACACAGAGAAATTCCTTCAAATAAAGCGGATAAATTGTTTGGCGAATAGTTTACTGTACAGGGATTAGAATAGGTTCTTTTTCTATCATTGTTTCTTTGCTTTGGGAGTACCTATATCTGGTGGTGATGCTACACAGTGATACTCCTAGGGTTTCAGTCATTCCCAATCCACACTAACATTTAAAACCTTACCAGGGTAAAATAACTATAGGACAAACATTATATTTTAGTGGTATTTCTTCTTCTCGTTCATGTTCTCATACTATTTTGTCTTCGCCAAAACCTTTTTGAACCTTTGACATTTACATAATATTTTGCATGAAGGTGTCTTACCATAAGACGGCATGTTGCATATCATGATAACCTTCATATGACTTTGTAGTTCACTATTTGTTTTGTCCCCAGGAGCCTGTCCCCTTCATATTAATTGAGAAACACTCTTCAAATCTGTTCAGATCCCCACCCCTTAACCATTTATATTTTAAACTTCCATTGCACGATAGGTTTTGCTCCTGGGGTCATGCCCCTGCCCCTCTCACATCATGATTTTTTTTACATGTCTCTTCTTCTGTTCAAAACTGTATCCTTTAAATGGTCCATATTTGAAATTGCCATGATAAGACCTTTCTACTCCTTTATATATCTTTTTGGTGGTGGTGGGAAGGGGAGAAGGGGTGTAGAGTGTTATATATATCAAAAACCATCAAGATGACCACCAATTAACCACATATGTTCTTATTTGCCATGACAGTATTAGAATGTGTGTGTTGTGCATTTCATTTACATAAGTGACTTCTATACATGCTATAGATGAATGGGAGACACATTATAGTCCACTGAAATATTTGCAGCTAGTTTTCTGTTGAATTATTTGATGTGAATAGTGGCCTTTTTACACATTTGGATGTATTTTAGAAAAAAAATTAACAAGGTTTTTTTAGGTACCTTCCCAACAACTTGACAACCAAACTTTGATTTATGACATTGAATTTTACACAGAAGATAACATTTTATCACTCCATGCACCTGCTCTATGTATTGATGATATTTCTATTGAAATAGTAATTTATATCATTATCTTTGCTCAGGTTGAATTGCCATTGTAAATCTTATAAAGAAAAAGACCTCTATCCTTGTTTAGAGTGCACAAAGTGCACTGAATTTTATTTTTCTATATTTCGGAGATGGACCATGAAACTAATATTACCTACTTTAGGATTTACAGCCATTATTGTCAAATCATGGAAATGTTCAGAAAAGGATTCCTGTAGAACTAGTCTGACGAGATATTATTTCCACATTTACGAATGCTAATAAAGAATTAATGGTTCAACTAACAAATAAGCAAACTTAACTTGTATGCTGATGACACACTTGTTGAACTGTTATAAGATATAATCCCAAAATTTATTGGTCAGTAAAACAAGTGTTATCTATCAAGTTCATGTGCAATTCGATTCATAGAAATATGTCTTTTGAAATAAAATAGTAATGGGTGAGGTTATTTAGATATGTTTATTACATCATTAACAATATTTGTTAAAGATTATTGAGCGTAATTACTGACTTGTTGACTGGATACTGCACTTAAATAAAAAATTGTACAGAATTGTAAATCCATGTATTAAATATTTATATAAAATAATATATAATAATAAATTCATAAACCAACTGAAATTTTGTAGTATTGATAAAATCAATGAAGAGAGAAAAAAGACAACAAAAAGCCTTATTGTGTTTTGTGCTTTTGTTTTATGTCATTCACATTGTATTGGAATACAGATGTTAATATTGACAAGATTTTAGTTAACCTGGTCAAAGAGCTGTTGCCATCTTTATTAAATATCATGTGTGGCAACCAACCATCCTTCATACAATACTATAAATAGAACATTTAAGGACAAAAAAACTTGTTAACATTTGTTTCGATGGAATTACTTTAACCAAATGTGAAATGTTCCTGTGTCGGCCCCCTTTTGGAATCAGGTAAGATATATAGATATTACTAGATTTTACCGGTACTGACACCAAGCCTTAATTGGTTGCAGAGTTACTAGTTACATTGGTCAGTTTAGCACGATCTTATAGGCAAATTTGAAATGATAATCAGTCTTTCTTTAAAAAGCTTGACAAATTTAGCCTGAATCCTACGGGTCTAAACTGTTGATGAATCATCCTGTCACATTAAAACAAGAAAAGAATAAACTTCTCGAATGGAAATCACAATGCTAAAATTTAGTTAAACAAAATCCACAAAAAAATGAATTTTGGGGTATTCATGTTAAAGTGAATGACAATCTAAACCAAAATCCAAGTTCTGTTAATAAAGGTTCATCAGAAGGAATTAACACATGGCCATGTTTTTATGTTTCAGAAAATTAAAAAGTTACCTGGATTTTGAAATTTCTTTTTTTTACAAACCTGCAAAATATTGTAAATAACGAAACACCTGAATTGCATTTGATACGTCCATTCATTTACATATTGTTGTGCAGATATCTATTGTCCATTTCAACATTACAACTCACTACAATTATTACATAAGGGAACATCTCTTACATTTTTCCCAACTAAGTTTATTTTGGAACCTGTGAAAAAAAGGAATTTCAAAATCCGGGAAAGTTATTATTTTTTTAAAACAAAATGCATTTAAAATTTATTTCTATGATCAGCAATGTGTATGGCTGAATTACATTTTAATTTTATTAAAATTGGTAAAAATGGTTTAAAATCTTTCAGCATATAACTTTATTCACATTTCACTAGGTTTAAAATGAATACCAAAATGTATTATTGCTTGATTAACGTCCAGTGACAAATATTTCATGCATATTCAGGACAAGAACACATTTACAATGCGATTACTTCGGCAAAGTGGATTGAAGGGCTATAATTTTGGGCTGCTGCTGGCAAGTAAAGATAAGTTGGGTAGGGATAGAAATGTTGTCTTACAAATAGGCTAACTATGGACCCTTATAGGGTTATTGCAAGGCTTCTTTAACGGGCAAAAAGTGGACTATTTACTTTAGACGAGGCATCAGATTTAACATCCAGATTTCGACCGTCAATGCCTATGCATTTATTCTTTCAGCAAGACCAAACTAACCACCCTAACAAGTATGAGTTTTACTGTTTAGATAGAAGTATAGTTATCCATATTTCTTTTATTCTTTGGGTACCAGAATTATCCTACGAGTGAAAAAAAACAACAGTAAGTTAACAATACCTTTTCTGGCAGCATGAGTGATAACGATATTTACTTCTGAAATTGAAAGCCTGTAGGAACTAAATTTAGGTACAAGAGAAAAGTTGTGTGTCACTTATCCTTTCCTGGTTGTGTTCAATAATTCACATCCCATCAAGCGTAATGCTATTATTACTATAATCTTTGAACAACTTCAAGGCAAATAAGAAGTAAATTTGTACGTTTGTAATAAGTTCTTTAATTAAGTAAGTAGTTCTCGTAATTGAGATTTGATGTATAATATAGGGTTAATACCCTCAAGTCCGGTCTGCCCATTTTTATACGCCCGTTTACGGGATGTATTATGGTATACCGTTGACCGTCTGTCCCTCCGTCGTCAACATGTCGGACATTAATTCAAAAACGCTTAAACCAATATGCATGAAACTTTGGTGAATTGTTTATATCTATTGACGTGAGCTCCCTTTCGTTTTTTTTTTTTTATAAATTTCGGATTAACCGTTTCCGAGTTTTGGGGTTTTATTCATTAAAAAAAGGGGTGATTTTCCAGTTTTCGGACAATAACTCAAAAACAATTTCACCAATTTGCATGAAACTTTTGTGAATTGTTTATATCTATTGACGTGAGCTCCATTTCGTTTTTTTTTTTATAAATTTCGGATTTACTGTTTCCGAGTTTTGGGGTTTTATTCATTAAAAAAGGGGGATTTTCCAGTTTTCGGACAATAACTTAAAAACAATTTCATCAATTTGCAAGAAACTTTGATGAATTGTTTATTTCTATCGACATGGGCTCCCTTTTGATTTTTATAAATTTTAGACTATACGTTATATGGGGTTTTATTCATTACAAAAAGGGGGATTTTCCAGTTTTCGGACAATAACTCAAAAATGCTTTCAGCATTTTTTATGAAACTTTGGTAAATTGTTTATATCTATTTTTGTAAGCTCCCTTTTGATTTTTATAAATTTTCAAATGTAGGTTTCCAAGTTATAAGATTTTATTTGTTTATAGTCTGACAACAGATTTACTAAGCATTGTGGAACAGCACAGTGTATTGCACAACAGCAAGAAATCTTTCATTGAATATAAGCTTCTTTGACTACATTTATTCAGAAACCTATAATATGTCAAATATTTAACTACAATCCAAATTCAGACCTGTATCAAGCTTGAATATTGTGTCCATTTTTGCCCCAACTGTTCCGGGTTGGACCTCTGCGGGCGTATCCAGCTGCGCTCAGCGAAGCAGTTTATTCAACCCGATCAGATCCAGATAATTTATCCCATGCATGTCACTGTATTCACACTCTCTGAAATTATGCATACACTTTCTTTTAAAATACTTCCGTAAAATTCCGTTTACGATTCATGATTAATATGCTGTATCTAAGTAAGTACTCGCAACCTTTAGATTATTTTACGTGTCCGAGAGCCAAAGTGCATCATATATCTTTATTGTTTGACTAAAAAACCATTCCTTTTCACACGCACATGGGGAAATTCAGAATTTCTCTTCAAAGAAATTTACAAAAAGTAGTTGTTTTCTGAAACAACTCCTTTAAAACCATAGAAAGTAAGTAACTTCTACATTAGAAAAAATAAAATTAGTTACATATAATGGAAAAGACTTCTTTGAAGAAAATAGGCAGTCTTAACTTTCATTTTTATCCATCAAAGATTTGTACAGTATACTATACAAACACGTATACAAATCACTGGGTTAATACACACACACACACACACATATATATATATAAATACTAGTAATTTGTTATAAAATATGATTATTGTTTAACGTTAATATTTTACATTAGTTTATACCAGATACATTCATATTATTTAGAGACATTAAAAATAAATCCACTGACAAAAATGGAGTTAAATCAAAAATCAGACAGTTGTTTTTTTTTCTGTTCAAATAATTTTATCTTTTCCTAGGATAATCTTTATGAAATACTTTTTTTTAAACCTGAAGATTGAAAAATGTGTACTTTAAAAGTCTCGATAAGACTGTTTTCTCAAAATTTTCCGGTGCGATGTTTAAAAAAGATAGTGACGTTGGAACTCTGCATTAAAGTTTTTTTCAAGTCAGAAAGTATTAAACACAGAATGTTGGGCAATAAAACGAGAAACAAACTTTTTACTGTAATTTCGTAACAACACAAAGAATATATACTCCCTTAAACATGATGCACATGCGAAATGAAGCGTTGGAGTCAATAACTTAATTAATGTTGGAAGTAATGAATACATATTTAATTTATAAAAATAAAACATTGAAAAAAAATTGCAGTATCATTATTGCTGTGGTCAAATAACATCTCTCAACTCATATTTCACATTTATATGACATCAGGCTGTCCGAACCACAGATACAGACCATAGTATACATTTTACCGAACAGCAGACTATGTCCTATGTATCTTTACTTTGTTATATCACTTAACTCAGTAGACTCGTGATGTTTATTCGTTTCTGATTTTTGTAGTCCTCCCGATGTTGATAGTTCTTCATTACTCTGCCTCTCTCTGCATCTGCCAAATATTTTGTCCACGTGAGCTATCCTGTTAAAGGCAGCTTGAAATTTTGTATTTGTAAAATAATAAACTAGCCAGTTAAAGGAAGGATGTAAATGAGCCCATACTGTAATATAAATGTGAACTTCATGGGGAAATGTATTGTATCTGTCTGAAACAATTAGCAGTGCGTATGGTATCCAGCATGTAGTGAAAACTGCATATATGATGAATAAAGTTCTAGCAAGCCCACTCGAGTACGAAGTCTTTCGCATGGAACTGCTATGCTTTATATTTTGTCGTGATTTGTGAACGGACAGAAATATACTAAGATATGAAAATCCTACTATTATTACAGGAATCCATACTAATGTAACCGAGAACATTACAGTGTATGGATATGTATCCAAACGGTCCCATATACACTCTAAACTCTTCCTATCAAATGAATGGTCGCCTATTCCGGCAAAGTTCAATAAGACCAATGTAAACCCGATGCCGTACAGACAACAACACATAATTATGCATGTTTTCTTTTGAAATATTTGAAAGTAATATTTGTGGTGACATATATACACGTATCTGTTGAAGCTAAGAAGAGTGATACTTCCTAATGAGTTCATACAAGCTATTGTACAACCAGAGGCCACTGTCCGACAAAATCCTGGTAATTTGTCAAAGAACTCTTCGCCCTCAAGTTTGGCTGGAAAAAAATTGCATACCGTTAAAACCAAGCAATGAATGTCCACATTTAATAAATTTAGAACAGTTTGAGTATATTTGCAGAGTATCAACAGGTATCGACTTCCTTATTTATACAATAAATTTTGCTTTATGTCTGTAAATGTTCTACAAATCTTTACTGTGAAGTCTTTTGAGGCTCAGTTTGACTTCGTTTTAATTTTTATTCTCCGTAACGTGAGACTACTGCATAATCTTGTCAAGCAGAAATTTTCGATTTTAACAGAATGATCTCTCAATTTCATTTTAATTTATAAAACTTACAAACATGCACCAAAAAGTCATATGCAAAGAAGTGATGAAGGTGATCTGAGCCATATATTTTTTGCTTTGCTTGATATCATTCTTTTCGTTGGAAGATATCGTTTACGGTTGAGTGAAAGGTATTCCGATTGAGACTGACTGTGTCCCTCTGATAGCATACTTGTTACTTAAAAATTATGAAGAGAATTAAGTTTATCCTTTAATACGATATTAATAACTTTCTTTCCCGTAAATGTGTATTAAAACAGCATGAAATAATTTCACATATAAAAGATATCACTAACATATTTAGATAATACTTACCTACTATACTCAATGGATCAGCAAGCAACGTGACATACATATCAGAGAAAGCCAGGTTTGCCATAAAGATACATTCCAACCGTTGTAAGTTCTTTGTTGTGATGATTGTAATAAGAATAAGGCTGTTTCCAAACGTACCGATAAATGACGCAAGAACTAGAATGATAAGTATAGGAATAGCAACTGCTGGGGATTCGTCAACAAATTCATATCTCCCAAATACAAGTTCTGCTGTTGAAGAATCAGTCAGGTTCATGTTTATAGTAAAAACCATACATTCAGTTTTGTTATGTTAAAACTAATAAGGAAGTTTTTACTTTCACAATAAAAGTTCCCCTTATGTGGAATAATCAAATAAAAGGTATTTTACCTGTAACTGGTTGCGATAAGAATCGATGTTTTCAAACATACTATGATATTTTACCTTATTAATAATAGTTGAAGATATAAATAGTATTTAGCTTTCTTGTGTTAAATAGTTAAAACATGGTCCTCTCTTCAAAATCTCAAATGGTCTTGACCGTTTCATCATGAAGTTATGAAAATGATAAAATATTAAGGGAATAGAAAACAAATATATACATCAACGGAGGACGATCGATACCATGACCAAACAAGGAAAGTTAACGACTCATTCATAAAGAAAGTCCTCAAAATACTACACATTAATATAAAGATGGAGCAAAATGAATCCTTCCAAAATAAGTTGCTCCGGAAGTTCAAACAGTTGCGTATTATCAAGTGTCACCCGGCTTGCTGCCCATGACAAGTAAAATATCATTAAAAGTCATATTGGTGGATTTTTATTGATGAGGAAAAGAGGTTACGAGAAATGGAATGTATCCGTAGTCATCTGTGACATACAGGAAAGATCAACCAAATAATGATTTTCCCAAAAGTCATTCAATGGCACAGCATAACTGTTTAGACATTTTCCTTTCCTATTCTCTCATCTATTCCTTTTTTCTAGGATAGTCGATACAGTTCACTGGTTGTTATTTCAGAAACTCAATTTGTAGCATGTCCAAAAATACAAATTACATTGTTTCAAACCTGAAAGTTCCCACATTAAGATAGACGCTAATCAAAGGCAAAAGTGTTAGCAGATTATGTTTTTGAGTTTGTTTTTAATGAATGCAAAGATTCTTTGGTACAAGTTTTAGCGTTTATCTAATTTACTGAAAGTTTTTCTCGAATACTTTTTTTGTAATTCCTCCGATTTCCATCGAACGTCGGCGGGTTGAATACTCAAAAACTAGTTGACCCTGTTACATGTTATTTGCCTACTTTATTCTGGTTCATATCGTAGTTCCTTGTCCTTTTTTCTTTGATTTTTTTGTGTGACGATTCCATATCCATTGTAGTATAATTGTTATTTATTCACAACTTGTCAAGACTAGAGATGATTGAGATTTTGATAGTATTAGACATTTGTTTAGTTTTGAAAACACATGTTGCCCTAAATGATTTTATTTCTGGATTTATATTTTTTTTAGTGTTATTGACTCATTGACATATATTCCATGTCTTCTTTTGTTAATAATAATTATTGGTATTCATTACATACAAATATAAGTAAATATCATTTCATATCAATAAGGAACATTGCATTTTTATTGAGCTATTGTTTGTATAAATATTACAATATGCGCAAATGCGGACATAAAAAAATGTTAATTTGCACTCAAATGTTGAATACGATGGCGCACGTTATTGCTTTACCAAATTAAGTTAAAATAGTAAGACTATACAAATCCTTGGACAAATTTAAGAATATGTATGATAACTTTTAAATTTGCAGTAATATTTGGGCCAAGTAAGGGCCTTATTGCCACTACTCCTGGTAAAATCAGTCCTTTAAATAAACTTATTCTAAAAGGTTACCAATTCAACACTGTAATTAGATCTTTGAATATTGTTTTTATTGGTATAAATATTGATTTTGTTATCAGTAAATTAAAATCATACTTAATATTATTGTTAGGCCTATACACATATGCGCATTCATGCTACTACAATCTGTTGATACCTATATTTAGGCATTACACAAGGCCATGTTTTACTCTGGCTGTTAAATGTTGGATGTGTACTGATTGATATCTTAGTCTTTGATGCATGTTTTTTTATTAGTTGTTGTTGGCTTTGAACTAGCTGTCAGTAACTGCGAGTACTCTCATATCTTTACTTAGTGTCTTTTTTTTTGTTGTGGGATGTATAGATACGCTGCCACGTCCGGTCTGTGTTTTCGTCAAATGTTTTCTAATTTGTATCGATCTGATGAGTTAAGCCCTTTACAACGGATTTTCTTAGTTTGTTCTTATGTTTTACTGTAACACCACTGTCCCAGGTTAGCGGGAGGGTTTGGCGCCAGCAATTTTGTTTATTCCCGCCACATTCTGTATGTGCCTGTCCTAAGTTAGGAGCCTGTAGTTCAGTGGTTGTCGTTGGTTCATGTCTGTTATGTTTGTTTTTCGCAAATTGCTTTGTTATAAATTAGGCCGTTAGTTATCTAAAATGAATTGTTCCATATTTCTCATTGGCAATCATACCACATCTCCTTATTTTCATATTTCGTACAATAGGTCACATTAAGACGTTAACAAATACTAAGATTAGTTTGAATTGTGTTTTTAATTCAACGTTCATTCTGTTAAGCACTTTGAGACTGTACAGAAGTCCCAAATGAACATTCTATATGCGCTGTCACAAGACAGGAAGGAGCCTGTTATTCAGTGGTAGTCTTTATTCGTTATCTGTCATATTTGTTTTTCGTTTATTGTTTTGTCATTAATCAGGCCTTTGTTTTTGTTTGGTTGAATGATTTTACATTTGTCATGTCGTGGCCCTTTTTAACTAAATATACGTAATGGATTTTTCTCATTGACGAAGGTCGTACGGTAACATATAGTTACTAAAATCAACTTCATTTGGACTCTGTTGGGTAGGTATCTTATTTCCAATCATACCCCATTATGATTTCCTTATTACATATTTCAACAAACTTAAAAGTTTACTAATGTTGATCATATCAACCAGATTACGAAGTAAACTTGAAGTGAAGGATACAACAGGTATATCATGCTTCATATTTTGACTAACATCAAATACAAATACAAATATTTTATTGTCACAAACTTATTAACGGTAAATGCTTAAAACCTATTGAGTAATATAATAATATTTACGATATGATAGAATGAAAACAAACTAATAAATCATATTATTAAATTATTCCTTATATTTAAACACGCTGATATGAAAGATGAAGACAGTTTAAGTGTAATAATGCTCGACTATTGTTTACCAATAGAGATATTTGTTCAACAGTGTTAATGTTGCGATATATTTTAAATGTAACATAAATTTCATTTTTAACATTTATAAGATGGTCAATTGAAACCCAAATTGTACGACTAAAGAGATGACTGCAATATTTTCCATAGTGAATCTTCTATTTTATTCAAAATTTCAGCAGAATCTGTATGTAGAGTATATATACTTCCCAATTTCTATAATATTCCAGAGCTAACGTTTACTATATCGATTTTCATGATAAAAGGTTACTGCTTACTTCGGTTCTTAATAGTCAACTCGAAGCTATCTTTGGAAATTAGTCGTACTACCCAATGGTTTGGATATTATTTTGGAAAAATCTGTCACAAATCGCAACTGATATGTTCCAGTTAATGTAGCCGTAAGTCACAATGTCGTCCTTTTTCGGTTTATGTCGTCGTGGGAAACATAAATGGTCTCTCTAGTGGAGCACGAACTGTCTATCCTTCTAGAGTACCTAAGTTTATCCCAAGTTATTGGTAGAGTTCGTGTTGCTCAATCTTTGCTTATTTGTGTAGTGCTTCGAAGAATATTGATCATCACTGAGGAGACATTAATTATCGATATGCGATACTGAAGCAATAAAATTAGTACCGTATATGTTATTACTACCACTGTGTCTTTAACTGTTTACAAAACTTTGAATTTTTCGAAATGTTAAGGACTTTTTACCCAATGAATACTTTACCTTAGCTACATTTAGTACAACCTTTCGGAATTTGGGTCCTCGATGCTCTACAACTTCGTGTTTTATTTGGCTTTTTAAACTTTTTTGTAGATGAAACGCGAGTCTGTGGTACAAACTTTCAAGCCTGGTATCTATGATGAGTTTGTCTATTCTGTTAGTTCCCGACGGTATCACAAGCCAACCAAAGCAGCCAGTATTTTGGTGATGGCATGAAAATACGGATATTGTATATTAAAATTTGCTGTTATAAAATTTTGAAAATCATTCTAAAATGAGAAATGTATCTCCCTCGCGCATAACTCTAATTCTTTGTCCGAGTTTGGTTTTTGGCTATTGATTTTCGTGTGTATTTTTGGGGGGGTTTTATCAGATGTTCAATTTTTGTATTATGTTTTGGATTTTGAATAATTTGATTTCGAATATCACTAAAGAGACATTTTTTTCGAGATGCGCAACTGCGGAGGTAAATTAAGTACTGTTAATACTATTAACTTAATATTTCGACTTATGTATCTTTATTGACCCTTAGGTAATTTCTTTCTTTTTCAACGGTACAACAGTGGAAGCAAAGACTAAAAAGAGACATCGGAATGAAATGAAAATAAATGATCTCACTTCAGAAGAACCTCAAAAGGTGATGGATGCTTTTAAGTGACAATAAACAATTTGTCTATTTATAATGCATTCTTTGTTTCTACTTACAAAATATTTTAGAAAAAGATTTATGGACATAAAATAAAACTGAGAATGGAAATGGGGAATGTCTCAAAGAGACAACAACCCGACCAAACAGCAGAAAACAGCCGACGGCCACCAATTGGTCTTCAACACAGCGAGAAAATCTGGCACCCGGAGGCGGGCTGCCGCTGGCCCCTAAACAAAATGTGTACTAGTTCAATGAAAATGGACGTCACACTTAACTCCAAAACATATAAATGAACTAAAATTAAAAAACATACAAGACTAACAAAGGCCAGAGGCTCCTGACTTGGGACAGGCGCAAAAATGCGGCGGGGTTAAACATGTTTTGCGAGATCTCAACCCTCCCCCTATAACTCTAGCCAATGTAGAATAAACAAACACAAAGTAATACGCACAGTAAAACTCAGTTTAGAAGAAGTGCGAGTCCGATGTCAGAAAAGGTAACTTAAGAAACTAAAATGACAATGATACATAAATTAACAAGGGACTACTAGCAGTTACTGACATGCCAGCTCCAGACCTCTATTAAACTGATTGACAGATTATGTCTTCATCATATGAAAATCAAGCACAATCCCTCCCGTTAGGGGTTTAGAATCATACCATCATAAAATATATGAGAAGAACATATCCCGTATCATGCCAACAACTGGTTTTAGAATAAATGTGTTTATTTCCGATGCAAAGACCCTATGAGTGAATCAATATTAATACCAAAATATGCCATCTTTAATGAACTGACAACAGTATCATAACAATATCCCTTCTGAATAAGTCTGTTTAAAGGTTTGGTTAGCTTTTGAGGTGAATGTTGACATTTTTGTGCTTTGTATAGAATATTACCATAAAAATTTGGATGTGAAATACCTGAACGTATAAGGTGTCTGCATGTTGATTCATATTTACGAATGATGTCCTTGTATCGATGATAAAATTTAGTAAATGTTTTGACTACTTTGTGATATCGAAAACCCTGGTGTAATAATTTTTCAGTAATACAGAGATTTCTTTCGTTAAAATCAAATACGTTGTTACATACACGAGCGAATCGAACAAGTTGAGATATATAAACTCATCTTATGGTGTTTATATATCTCAACTTGTTCGATTCGCTCGGGCACATCACCATCTAGAAATGGATAATTAACAATATGGACACGCTGTTTTATTGTTATTATACGCTGAAAATCCTAGTTTTACTCTGTTTAATTAAAAGCCAGTAAATAACTTTTTCCCTTCTTAACGTTTAGGCTAAAGTATATCATGTCACACAATGATTATGAATATTTGTCTTACCCTGTAGAGGCACCCAGCCTAGCTTCGTTTGGTGTTCCTGCGGTTCCCTCAGTTTATGTTTTATCTTGATTTTGTATATTTGTAATGGAATATAAGAGATTTGAACACAGGTTAACTGCTGTTGCCTCTTTTTTACGGGAGATGGGATCTACTTTTTATACATTCTAGGAGATTGTTTTTATAGCGTGTCCTGAGCGTCCTCTACCATGACATTCAGTAAAATCATACTCTGATCATGACAATGAATTGGAGTTCAACTCTTTTTTCTGAGATTTAACTTGAAGTTGTCAGACATTTAAGAGAAATATGACCTATCTAATATCGTTTTGAAATATCGGATATCAATTTGGTTCAATATTCAAAATTCAACATTTATTGGTTTTTTTTCAATTTTCAACATCCATCATTCTATTTCAAAATTCAGCATATAGATTTTTAACATTCAACTTGCGATGTCAACATTGAACGTTCAAATTTTTAACATTCGAAAATTGAATGTTGAATGTTAAAAATCGAATATTGAATGTTGAATATAAAAATAAATAAATATATATATATATTAAAGAATGAGTGTTTAATTTTGAAATTAAATGTTGAATGATAAACATTTTAGCATTGGGAAAAATGCATGTTGAATTTTAAAAAACGATAAAATTTAAAAATTTAAACATTGAAAGAAAAAAAAACCTAATAGCAATTATAAAAAAAAATGGATTTGAATGTTGAATGTTGCACGTTGAATGTTAAAAATATAAACATTGGAAAAGAGAACAAAAATTAAATGTTGAATGATAAAATAATATGTAAAGTTGAAAGAAGAATTTTGCATTTTCGAATGTTAAATTGAACATTGAACTAAAGCCAATAGTAATAAGAATTTGGATGCTGGAAAAAGAAAGTTCATTTTTTAAATCGAATGTTGAATGTTGAAAACTTGAACATGAAGAGAAGGTGTCGAATGTCGAAACCTTAAAAAAAAAAAAAAATGTTGAAAATTTTAACATGAATAAAAAAAGAATTAAAAAAAAGGAAAATGAATATTGAATTTTGAAAATAGTGACATCGGTGAATATTGATTATTGACAGTTTGTTTTTATGTTGTGCTTTTACACAACTGTCCCAGGTTAGGGGAGGGTTGAGCGCACACAAACATGTCTAACCCCGTCATATTATGTATGTGTCTGTCCCGTTTAATGAGCCTGTAATTCAGTGGTTGTCGTTGTTTCTGTGTCTCATATTTGTTTTTCGTTTATTGTTTTGTCATCAATCAGGTCGTTTTTTGTTTTTGTTTGAATTGATTTATATTTTGTCGTTCATAAATGAGTATGCGGTACGGATTTTGCTCAATTTGCTTAATATACGCGTCAGTTTGACTCTGTTTGATAGTTATCTCGTGGACAATCATACCACTTGTTCTTATTTTATATATTTGTTCAAAAAGAGAGGCGAAAGATACCAAAGGGACATTCAAACTCAAACACAAGTCGAAAATAAACCGACAACGCCATGTCAAAACGAAAAAGAAAAAGATAAAAAAGACATACAACAGTATACAAAACACAACATAGAAAACTAACTACTGAGCATGACGAACCCCGCCAAAAACCGGGGATGATCTCAAGTGTTCCGGAAGGGTAGGCAGATCCTGCTCAATAATCAGCATTAGCAGTCGTCTGCTAATCATCCGAAACATACTGATATAAGGGACAATGATCTATAGAAGTTCCTAATGTCAGTGTTTCACAAAAAAACCCATTAATATAAATCCGACGTTTACGTGGGATGTTATTCTGTAGGAAACCTTTCATCTAATCTACAAGCATCACATACATAAATATATTGATGATGATCTGTCACTTACTAACCTATATTTCAGTGAATGCTTGCATCTCATATATCCCATACTTAAGGATACGACCGAAACTAGCAGGTCTGTTTAATATCTTGATCTTTCTCTCGATTTTTACACAGATGGAGACTTCAAACTAGAATCTATGACAACTTTCCAATTCTTAACTTCCCACCATACATCAACAGTAATATACCCTCTGCCCAGGTTTTACGTTTTGCCGTACTTCGTGCATGTTCACACTATTCAGACTTCGTTAACAGGGATATGCTCCCGACACAAAATCTGCCCAAACAGAGTTATAGAAACTTCAAGGACGACTGAAATCGACACTACATAAGTTTTACGTCAACATCACGAATTGGTTGATCAATACGATGTGTGGATGTCTCAAATCACTAGTGACATGTTTTCGAGCGTTAAATGATGATGCATGGCTGCTTATCGTCCAGCGGCAAATTAATATGCATATTCAGGACGAGATCATGTTAATGTAATATGAAATTTAGCCCTGCTTTGTACTAGACCGACACGCTGAGCCCGTTGTTTAACGTGCTAGTTCACAAGGTAACAGTCCGCAGGAAGATATGTCACCTTACCCGGACACATTATTCTGACTCCGAGCTGACCAGTCTTTGCTCTTATTCCTTAATGCCGCGTGCTTAGCGGTGAAGCAGCAAATACCAATTTTAAAGTCTTTGGTTTGACCCGGTCGGGGTTCGAACCCACGACCTCACGCACTCGAGGCGAACACGCTACCACGAGACTACCGAGGCGGTCGACCTAGTCGTCTGATCTGTAGTTTTACCGATTGTGACTTTTTGACTGAGTATGGATTCGCATGACGGGGATGCATGCATGGTAGGAGATGCTTACCATGTCGACGCACCCGGCCTCGTTTTTTTTGTACATTTTCAGGCCACCTACGGATCCCTAAAGAATTTGTTACACAAATTCTTCAAGGGACTCATGAAACCTCTTAGAGGTTGTTGCATGGTCTGGACCCTTGCTCGCTGTAACAAACAGTATTTCATTATATTTTATAATCTTCTTTTCTCTACAAAAATATATTTTCTTTCCCTAATGTGCGAATAAAAGAATTGCAATGCATTATATTGATAAATCTTTAATAGAATGATATATGTTTACTAAAGTAAAATCATAAGTTGCCGAATGATGAGAAACTCCATGTTCCTAAAAGGAAAAGAAAAAGCAGTAATATATAAAGTAAAACAACAGGTTATAACTTTAGAGAAAACTACAGATTTGACAATATGAAGCCCACCGAAAAACGCGTTTACTCGTGTGCCTCTGACAAGAGTTTGTCACGCAGCTCATTACATATAACAATCCGATGATAAGTCCCGAAGAGGACAGGAGAATGAATACTAGTACAATAAATGTAAAATGGATAATCCGTAAAGGAAAAAAGTAAAGGTTGTGTTTGTAAACTTTCGAAGTGAACATTTTTTAACACTGCCACTAAGAAGCCTTGTTCGTTAGCTTCCAAGTAAGGAAATGCCCTCTATTTGCCAAAAATATTAAGAAAACAAATAAATTAGATACATTTAAGATCAAATCTATTTTATAATCGGCTGACATTTAAAAGCTTCTGTTATATGTATGAAAACGTGTGTATATTGGTAGCAATTTATAGGTTGACACAAATATTCATGCAGACACGTGTATATTGTTGAAATCATATATTGACCTCTAAATGGCTTTTGAGTTTGGTTCATTTGCATATACCCAATATCTTCTTGAATTCACATATACCATATTATCGGTTGTAATCGATTGTACTGATTAGTTAGTGATTTTTCTTGTCGGTTGACATTTAACGTACAAAAAGTGCTTTAGATTATTTTTATATTTGTAAAAGACCTTGAATTGCTGCATCTGCTATAGGTTAGGTCAGTTGTAGGTATATAAGTTGTAAATTGGAATTCTAAGAACTATCGTAAATAATTATTAATGTATATTCTGTTTGAATCCATGTGTTTGTAAATATGATATTCGAATCTTGTTTATTTAAGAAACGAGTTGCTCTCCAAACCGATTAAGCAAGTGAGTTGTCATGTCAATGTTTCCAGAGAAACAAAAATCCTTCTGGTGTAAATGTATTACAATAAAATTGTCCAAAAGAAAAAGATAGACATAAGACATCCATCAGGAATGAGTTTTTACATAATTTATAAGAATACAATGATCTACAGCTAAGATCGTTTACTATTAGATATAATGTTTATTTACTAAATAAACAACAAAGAACATATTCATTTGTATAAGCGAAATTAATTCTGAACTTGACATCAATTTTTTTAGAATAATCACTTTAACATTTTGGTACGGGACAATAGTCCCAAATCGCATTAGGGTCTGTGGTAAAACACCAAGGAACCCCTGTATTGTCTGGATCTCTACAATAGTTTGTATCCTTATCTGGACCTGCTGGCATTGTCACCCTATGAGTCCAGACGTCGCATGGAATACCAGCAGACGTACAGGTGACTTTTCCTTGATATGTAGTGCTATCAGTATAACAATCTTCGTCTGTCATAAAAAAATACAATTTGTTTTTATTTACTATTTTACTAAAAAAAATTAATTTTGTAAATCATGAAAAGATTCATTGTTACAAACTTTATTAACACTTTATAAATTTGGTTCGTATATAAGTGTTTTTTTCTGAATTTACATGAACCGTGAACGTAAAAAATGGAAAGCCGGAAATTAATACTTTAGGACTAAATGACCAAAAGGGACATAAAAATAATCACTAAAACAATGTTTTCGAGGGCAAGTTAAAAGCTTAGTTCATTAATTATATCAAAATTTTTCAACGGAAATGTATATGTACAAGAGAGGCGAAAGATACCAAAGGGATATTCAATGCTTATAAATCATTACTAGTATGTGCACAATATTGTGTTTTGAGATTATATTAAGGCAACAGTAGTTTATCGATGTGCAAAACTGAAAATAAATTGATTAAGTAGACCAATCACGGATACACGCAAAAGCTGAAGGAATAGCATGAACTCCAAAGGAGTCATTCGTTCAAATAAATTGTATGTATTCTTTTATTCACAACAGCTTTTTTGACTTATTTTCGCAATATGAAAACAAGTTGACATGAAATTGAGAATGGAAACGGGGAACGTGCCAAAGAGACAACAACCAGACAAAGAGCAGAAAACAGCTCAAGAAAATGTACGTTACTAATAGTCTTTTCTAAACTTCTATTTACTAACATTAAATTGCATATATTGACAAGTCTTATCTCTTACAAAAGGAAAAGAAACCAGAGCAATGCATGAGAGATAAATTCTTTAAATAAATATAGATTATTTCTAGTGACTGATATTTGGGTAGTATTCAGTTAAAATAATGCTGAATGGAATTGTATTATAGCTATCACAAGAAAAATAAATTATTCATAACTTAAATATTTTCCTTTTGAGACATTTTAGATGACATTACTATCAAATGTATCATAATCTTATGTGCTAATGCAAGACAGCCAAAATAATCTAGTTGTATCAATATCTTCAATTTGTTCTTTACACATAATTATTTTACATTTATGCTGCAACTTTGTACTCCGTGCTAACAAAAGAACACCCTTATTCATTCACATTTCAAGAGGATTTTTCAAGCTATTTCAGATTTGTTTTCCTACCCATACGATCAAAATAATCCATTGTCCAATTTCAGTCCAAGAACCGTCTTTTTTTGCAAAAAAAAAAAAAAAATAACACAAAAGTTAGGACAAACTAAATCCCTGTATACAAAACTTACGGATAGAGAATGTTTAAATAATTTTTGATATGATAGGTGTTTATGTATTCACTATTTCTAAATCGAGAGAAAATACAAATCAAAAGAAGGGAATAAATTTTACGGACATACAGGCACAGACGTATACTAAGAATTAACAGTGAATCTAAAATATATAATTTTCGACACCGTTGATAACCTGGAGTTCTATATTGCGCTTCGCTTGAGACATTTATCAAATAGCCCAGTGGTCAAAGGTCGCAATGAACCATACTCGAAAGTGTAAAACATCGATCACTGAATATGATATGTCACTCCGACGCAAATTTATAGCGTCGATTACTACCAATAGTTATGGTTTTACCGTACAAATAATAGTTCTTTGAAAACTGTATCTTGAATATTGATCGTTTATATTCGAATGAAAACAGTGACACAACTAGAAAATTTACATCCTGACACTACTTTCACATACTCTGCATAAGACAGGCACAATATCAAAAGTACCTGTGCATGAAACAATATAATCAGTCGTCCACTGATCATCCGAACCACACTGAGATACGGGACAGTGATCTACAGAAGTTCCAGCTGCCAGTGTATTACATGTGAACACCATTCCAATAAATTTACCGACGTGGAAGTGGGATGTTGTCCCGATCGGAACCACAGGAAGTCTTTCGTCAACACCACAGGCATAACCTGTTCATATACAATATGTGTTTGTTGTTTATGAATAATACATATTCATTTTGTTAAAGGATTAATGACTTGTTGTTTTTTTTCCGAAACTACATTGTTGTTGGTTTAAGGCACAGCAATGTAATTAAATAGTTTTATCACGTAATTGAATGCAATAAATGGCTATTAAGTATTTGTTGTTGAAGTTAATATCAATATCGATATATACTGTGTGATCAGATCTTTTCCGATTAAATAAACGTGCGAGTAAAAATTTATTAATATTCTACAATAAGCTCAATCTACCATATTTGGTTCATATGGCATTATTGCTTATGATTTGCATTAATACTTTGAATAAACATATCAACTCACATTTTACAATGTAACAATATTCCCAGTTGACAGCTGGGTCGGAGGTGTAACAACCGGGGCCACCTTCATAATGAGTTGATTCTCTACAATAGTTTGTGTCGTTAGCCGATGTGTCTAACGGTACATAGTGTCTAATATGTGGGGTGTCGGTGTTCCAGTACTGACATGGAATACCACTAACTGTAAAGTTGATCGTACCACTATATTCCAAACTAGTTGACAAATAACAATCAGCCGCTGTGTGAGGTAAAAATAGCAATTACTAGTACAGCCTTTCCTCTTTCAGCATTCCATCATCCATGCATTTTCAACCGGGTCGTTTAAAACAAATCAAAACATTACTTAGTGAATGACTTGAGATTATTCATAGTAAGTTTGTGTTTAATGTTGAAATGACAAAAAGATTTACATATGCCCTTATCGTTTTGCAAATTAAACATATTTCGAAATTCTAACACCATACGCCTTTAAGACTCCAAAATGCAGTTTAATCCTTTAAGAAACCATTAAAAATTCCCTGTGCGCAGTCTTACCGAGCTGGCCTTTGCGAAATCAATCAACTGTACAATCGACAGGACAAATCAAACAATATTTAATCTGTCTTTATGTCAGTTATGTACTGGAAGTACAACGAATGTCACTTGCCTTCATTTGTCTCTGTTTGATGAGTTTAAAATACTCGTTTGATAAAAGCGTAGTTGCTAATTTGAATTAGATTTGTAAAAAGCCAATCATTATTCTGCAATGAATAATACATGAAGGTTTGGTTATTCTTTGATTTGATGAAATATTGTGTTTGAATAAAGAAACGTTACTTTCGTCGGGTGTATGAAGTGCCGTCTTATTCTTATAATTAAACATAGATTACCCCCTAGTATTGTCCAGTTCCTTTGTTGTGAAATTGGTGTAGATACTGTTTCTTCTGTTGTTGTTTCCTGCATGGTAGACACTGATGTACCTATAGTTGTTCCTGAATCTACAGCGAAAGTTGTTTCCTGCATGGTAGATACTGATGTACCTATAGTTGTTCCTGAATCTACAGCGAAAGTTGTTTCCTGCATGGTAGATACTGATGTACCTATAGTTGTTCCTGAATCTACAGCGAAAGTTGTTTCCTGCATGGTAGCCACTGATGTACCTATAGTTGTTCCTGATGCTACAGCTAAAGTTGTTTCCGGCATGGTAGATACTGATGTACCTATAGTTGTTCCTGATGCTACAGTTAGAATAAGATGTTTTGACATAAAAAAATATCTACCTTTTTTCAAATTTACGATACATTTCTGTCCGCCAAAAAAGGTAGTACCATAGGTGCATACCAACAGTTCACATGTTTTAGTAACCTTTCTGTATTACCTATTATGTCTGTTTGTTTTGCTCACACATTGTTGTCTATAATATAATGGCGACTGTCATACAAGTGAAAGGTTTAGCTAGCTATAAAACATCTTAGGGCTTGACTAGATTCAGATGCGACGAAATACATATTTTTGTTTAGTATTTCTCTGATAAGGTACTTTAAAAGCATACATTATACATAGTTGACATTTATATTTTACTTTGCTGTGTAAAAATGATTTGAATATATGAACAACAATATAAACCTAAAAACCTTTTTGGTATATTCCATTTTACGAATATCATCATTTGTGCCTGAAAGATTGCATAAATTGACCATTGCAAGTTATTAGGACTTTATTTGTTCTAGATTGACCTTATTGTGATGTAATTTGTTCTCTTTTTAAGGCAGAAACATATTAACGTTTTACGTCATTAAGATATGTAGTTAAAGATTCATTACATTATAGTAGACAGTCTCGGCTCCAGAATCTTCGTTTCACGACCGGAATACAGCATGCTTCGTACTTCAACCAACCAACTAATTAACCGTTAAACTTGAACAGAACTATATAATATTTGATATCAGTACAGTTCCATAACCGATCATAACCAGTAGAAAAAATATCTTGCTACATGTAGGTAAAGTAGGTGGTAATTAAAAAACAAAACCATGAACTTTCAATCTTTTTTTCTTTCTGAAAATCGGAAAATTTGGGTCGGCGTATCGTAAACAAACAAATAAAAAAAACTCAACTTATATCAAAGGTAAAAATCTAGAACGGCAAATTTAAACTTAAACCACAGGTCCATAATATGTATGGTTAATAGTTTCCTGCATGTACCAAACAGCTTATTTTGAATATTTAATGGGGAAAACTTATATAAAAAAAGTCACCAGCGTATTCCCATCCAAACGGAGTAGCGCCATGTCACAAGTTACAATTTGCCAAAAACCTTATGTCAACTAATTTTTAAGGTTTCTGAGAAATTGAGAAAAATTTCAAAGTTCGAAATTTAATAGATGACCTTGACTTCAATTTCCTGGTAAATGACCAAAAAAATCATATCAAAAGCCTCTAGATCTGTATGACTTCATTTATGAGTTACCCTAACATACATTGTGTCACTAGAAAGGGAAATAACTCTTTGTAACAACCATTTTGGAGAACAAGGCTCTACATGGTTCACATTAACTTTTCAAGGAATACAAACAGATGCTAATCCAGCCCATATGAGCTCAAGTTTGTGGCTAAAACATCATGACCCCCACAGAAGATTAATTGAAGCTTTGATTTTTTAAATTTGAATTTTATGTTTATGGTCTATGGGATTGAAAATTTTAATATTGCAACAACGAATTATGTTCATAAAGATTGATTGATTGATTGTTGGTTGCATAACGTCCAGTGGCAAATATTTCATGCATGTTCAGGACGAGAACAAATTAACAATAAATACAATAGGTAGGTCATGTAATAGAGGTCGTCCGGGATGAAGATCGGGGAAATTTGGACTGCCATGGGAAAATGAGGGTATATAGGATAGGGCCAGAAATTTAGCCTTGCAACAGGCTATCTACGAACCCCTCAAAGAGTTGTTGCAATGGTTCTTAACGTGCAAAGAGCGTGGTGCTCTCTCTACACGAGGCATCATATTTAACCTCCCAATTCTGACCGGGTGTGGCTGAAATCTTGTACACCCCGCACAGTCAAACGGACGCCCCGCTTTGGCAAGGGTTTTACTGCCGGTCGGAGGAATACCAATGGTGACCATATTTTTATTCCCGAGTCAACCTTGGGGGTGTTCATAAAGACATTTATAAACAATTAAAGTAATGCAAAGTACCAAAATATTCCAAAGTTAAAATATTTTTATGTACTCTAGGTGGACAGGGATATGTTACAGGCATTTTCTAAATTTAGGCATTATGTAAAATGACTGAATTTTCAGGCAATTTATAAAATGCATATCCTTGACAGGCATTATATAAGTTGACTGAAAATACTGGTTATTTTGTAAAATGACTGAAATTTTTAAGCAAAATTCAACAAACTGCCTGTTCACTTTCTTGTTAAAAAGAGGATAATTATCATTGAGATGCATTTAACCAAAAACACAATATCTTGTTAAAAAATTAACTGATTGTTCGGTAAAATTGCGTTTATCTTCCAAAACGAGCTTGGCAAGTTTGTATTCTTTTTAGTGGAACTACGTAAAGTATGTACTGTATTTCAAATAGTAATTGTATGATCTTCTTGTCATGATGGGAGAAGGACAAATTGTTCTTACAATAGAAAAAAGTTTAGAAACGAATTTTTTAGAAATCTAGATTCAAAACTGAAGTTGTAATATGACAGAAAAGTTGCTTCGAATTTATACATTCTGAACAGCCAAACAGATTCCCTCTATATAGCATGGGTTTCGCCATAATTTATGTCTAGTTCTGATGCAAAGGTACATTCATCTTCACTGCCCAAAAGAATTCTTGGGTCTTTACAATTGGATGAATTAATGCTTAATTAGTTAAACGTTGTAAAATCTTGAAAATCGATCAAGATGAGACAAATAAAGGTGCCCCAACTTGGTCCCCTGTTATGGATGCATCAACCGACATGCGCATAGCTGCTTCAGTTTGTTGAACTTGCTGATAGCAAAAAAGATGTCAGTCAAGCTAATCATGGTAATGTGTCTTTGAATCCGTTTGGAACACATGACAAAGAAGACATTCATGTGTCTACTTTTTGCGAAACCCATTGTTGGTTGAACTTCAAGTGTTCAAGTTATCAGAAAAAGTATCGACAACGCTGTATGTGTGATGGTCAGGGTTTAAGCAGATGTGGTTGAAGTGATAAGTCTTAGAACAGATTTGACTTCAAATGATGTATTTGCAACAGAACAGGACAAATGAGTAACATATCCTGCCATCCAAAACTTTATATGAAATAACAAATAATTGTCGAGTTCGTTGCTTGTGGTAATTTTAAATAATTCAGTAGAATTTACTTTTAATTATTTAAACTCTTAATATGCAAGCTTTAAAATTCATTAATTATCATAGATAAAATTGCTCTGTTGTTCGATACTTTCAATTGCTCAGTTTTTGTTAATAATTGATTCATAAAATAATTTCAGGCATTTTCTAAATTGCTTTTCAATTTTTAAATTACCAGGCATTTTACAAAATGCCTAAACAAACTTGTCAAAATATAAAATGCCTGAATCTTACTGTAAAATGCCTAAATTTTAAAAATGCCTGTAGCATATACCAAGAAATTTGTTTTGCATGCACACGTATAAAAATTGCGGTTTTTATCCAACGCAATCATAGGTTTGAACGTTGTTTTCAATTTAGACTTATTTATATTTTTTCGTTTGGGCTTGTATTATATTTGCCTTCGGGTTTATATGATCCGTTCATCCTATTTCGACTCTTCAAAATTCAAGAGTCTATCCTAAATTGAGGTAAATTATATGGCCTTCCAAATACCGTTTTGATTCCTAACATCACTGAAGAGACATTAATTGTCGAAATCCGGATATGGTGTACAAATTTTTGCACCTCATGTTTGCGGTATACCATCTTTTCCGCAAGTTTATTGTTTTCTGTTTGGTATTAAATTAATAATAAAAGATCCATTTTGTTACATCTTGTGATCCGTTTATTTGGCAATCGCCAATGACAGTCAGCAGGGTTTAAGAACATTTGTTGTTCGATATGTTAGTCAAATGCGTTTTGTTAAAATATACTTTTTCACTTTTTTGGTCTTTTGAAAAATGTTGTTTGTGCTGTATTTAGACCCCTCTACCAAGAAATTTGTTTTGCATGCACACGTATAAAAATTGCGCTTTTTATCCAACGCAATCATAGGTTTTCAATTTAGACTTGTATATATATATATATATGTATGAATATAATTGATTATCTAGGTATATGTATCAATCAAAATTTTATTTACTCTCCAGATAAACATTCAATTTAATTTTTTTTTCTAAATTAATTCCCAATCACCAGAAAGAAGACCCAAATATGAAATGTAAGATAAACTTCAATTTTTATAACCTCATTCGGTCAACTTGGAGGAGGGTTTCTAAAAGACATTAATTTGTATATCTGTTACATAAAATTAAAAAAGATAATTTAAAATGTCGAAATGTGCATCTGCTGCAATAAAAATTGTATCGGTAATGCTATGATGACTTGGACATGTCTATGGGTGGTCTTAGGACACGTCTTATTTCTAAGTCAGGTTAACAAAAGTCCTCATAGATCATACCCTTAATTTTGTTCTAAAGTTTGGTAAACTAAATAGTTGTCTTAAAATGGTCTTAGGATAGTTCTAAACGTTAGGATTTCGAAATAAAAACTTCAAAACGGAAGTTTGTTGACATCAGTCATCCAGCAGAGTTTGGAGTTTTGTTTTCCGAAGAAAATGAACTTGAACGAAGTCCTTTTCTTCGCGTGATTCAATGAACACGTGAGTACAGGTAATGAAAACGAATAGTCTGGACCAAATGTGGAATCTTTAAAAAAAAAAATTACAACACAGTTTTAACCCCTAATTAATCATGTTCATTTAGTTTCTTATTTTTTATTATCAATTGTAGTATGATCATTTATCGAATTGTTATTCTTGTAACAGTTTATTTAGTGTCAGAATATAACTAATGTAATATACCCCGTATACATGTATACTATACTATATCATAAATTTGTTTTATGTACTTCCCTCTCTCTATGTATATATAAAGGAACAAGACATAGTATTTGTCGGTAACAGATTGGTACATTAACGTTACTAGGATAGATTGCGGTTAGGTGTGTGGAACTGTCGAAGATGGTCAATTGATTCTACCGAAAACCTTCACGGAGATCTATTTAGCGATTTTTTATCAGATGCCAATTTTGCTATGCTAAATGGTCGATTAGGCGTTAACGATTACACACACACACACACACACACACATATATATATATATATATATATATATATATATATATATATATATATATATATAAACGCCTAAAAAGTGTACACAACAACACCAATAACAAAAAAAGGAACTATAAATGTAATTATTTATAAATATTTCGGATAACAGATATCCTTCATCAGTAAATATGATTGTGATGTTGAATGAATCATATATCAGTCTACTTAGATTAAACTATACAAATCTTGAAATTTATACAATAAAAATGTCAAACCGAACATCAGGTAAGACGCTTGCACAATTCTAAATATGTGTTAAACACGACATAGGTTATATGACTAATTACAACAGAGAGTTCAAATATATGCTTTAAATAAAAATAATAATGTGCGATATGAACTAGCACAATTCTAAAGCTTAAACGGTGACGACAGTTATGATGTTACAAGAACGATTGCGTCAATAAGAATTCCAAATAAACAGCACTGAACGATCTAAATTTGTAAATATTTCAAATTTAACAACGGTAGAGTAGTTGCAACAGAGTCTGTGTATTTAAACATCGCAAACAAACGGCCGTTTGTTTGCGATGTTTAAATACACAGACTCTGTTGCAACTACTCTACCGTTGTTAAATTTGAAATATTTACAAATTTAGATCGTTCAGTGCTGTTTATTTGGAATTCTTATTGACGCAATCGTTCTTGTAACATCATAACTGTCGTCACCGTTTAAGCTTTAGAATTGTGCTAGTTCATATCGCACATTATTATTTTTATTTAAAGCATATATTTGAACTCTCTGTTGTAATTAGTCATATAACCTATGTCGTGTTTAACACATATTTAGAATTGTGCAAGCGTCTTACCTGATGTTCGGTTTGACATTTTTATTGTATAAATTTCAAGATTTGTATAGTTTAATCTAAGTAGACTGATATATGATTCATTCAACATCACAATCATATTTACTGATGAAGGATATCTGTTATCCGAAATATTTATAAATAATTACATTTATAGTTCCTTTTTTTGTTATTGGTGTTGTTGTGTACACTTTTTAGGCGTTTATATAATTTATTTATTGTGTACGTGTATCGTTACTCGTAACGATCCAGCGCCCTCGTGGGAAAAATCGTTGACTATTATTCAGACGTTTTATTTTTTTTTTTTTTTTTTTTTTTTTTTTTTTTTTTTTTTTTTTTTTTTTTTTTATATATATATATATATATATATATATATATATCGCCAGCCGGTAGATCTGTTGTGAACTATATTTGTCTGCTGTACGAGCAATTAAACTGTATTTTAGATTTTAATGTATTACGAATGTCGAATATAATTGAGTCTGTGGATTGCTACCTAGAAAGTATACTCGATCATTCCGTTCTATTATGTGATCTTAAATGAGATATCAACGTGAAGTAAACGATTGTAAAGTGAGTAATAGTATAAAACGCAATACCAGAAACGTTCCGAATGATTTTCTTACTGACGAAAGTGTGCAACAAATGGTTCGAGACACAATTACGAAAATAGAAAATTTTAATCACGTCGACCAGGACATGCTTACAATGAATTTCAAGAGCTTGTCCAACGTGAAATGAGCAATAAAAACCAAAGGTCGAAGTCGTTTTATAAACCGTATTGGAACCAAACACTACAGAATCAGTGGAATATTGCTTGCGAATGTGAAAAACAATGGCTGAAATTACAGGGATCTCCATAACGAAAAAACTTATGAAAGATAGATATTGCTCCGAAAGGAAAACTTTCGATAAACTTAATCGGAAATTTAAAAGAAAATATAACATTCAGAAAGAAAGGGATTTACAGGAGCAGTTGAATTCGAATTGCAAGCGTGATTTTTGGAGAAGTTTAGGAAAAAAATACAGACAGTATTCTACTATGGTTGAACCAGTGTTATTTTATTGTTCTGGAATCTGGGGCACAAAAGTGTATTCAGTAATAAACTCTATTCAGAACAAAGCAGCTAAAGTTTTTATGTCTGTTGGAAGCTACACCTCAAATACCGTGATTCGAGGCGATATGGGTTGGACCTCGTGTTTTATGAAACAACGAACTGCATGTATACGATTATTCTGTCGGATATTGCGACCCGATGATACGCGTTTAACTCGAAAGATTAACATATAGATTTTAGAAATGTTTGTACATAAGTCTACATAAGGCTGGATGTTTGGTCATTTTAATTCTGTGTTGTTTATGTAATTATGTCTGATCAAATATGTGACACTATAATAAAATAAATCATTATTATTATTTACTATTATTAGTATAAAATGGTTTAGGATAGTCATATCTTAGGTAGGACCATGCCCAGGCACCTTTCTTTTACATCATAAGACATGTCTCAGCAAATTCCTAGGACTATCCTAAATCAAGTCATAAGACGTATCTTAGGACATAAATTTGGATACTTCCTTTGACATACCCCTAATAACGTTTTTGTCATACCTATACATTTTTTTTATATTACTAGGCAAGCTTAAGACTTTTATCTACGTGTTTTATGTTCTGTAATCGTACTGTGAACAACAAATTTATTTTGTAAAAAATGTTTCTGTACTCCTTACAACAAAATTATCATATTTACATTTATCGGTGTACGTTACTTTATTTAACGCCATTTTGTCCAAGGTTAAAGTTGTCTTTTTGACATCAATATATCTTTTTTATTTATATTGTTTTTATATTGTGTCATAGATCAAACTTATTTGTTCAGTGTATATTTACTTGTTTTTGTGTATATGTCTTTTTGATGAGTTAATCCATTTCAATTGATATTTTATTGTGTGTCTTTTTATGTTGTAGTGTTACACCACTGTTTCAGGTTAGGGTGTGGTTCATAAGTGTTTTTCGTTTCTCGTTTTTTATATAGATTAGACCGTTGGTTTTCCTGTTTAAATTGTTTTACACTAGTCATTTTGGGGCCCTTTATAGCTTGCTGTTTGGTGTGAGCCAAGGCTCCGTGTTGAAGGCCGTACTTTGACCTATAATTGTTTACTTTTTACACATTGTGACTTGGATGGATAGTTGTCTGATTGGCACTCATACCACATCTTCTTATTTATAGGTTAGATTTTGTCTCTTCATTGGTATATGTGATTATTTTTTATGCTTTTACCTAAACAGTTTTATATGAATTGGCATATACATCTTAAGATTTTTATTGTATCATGAAATTAAAATTAAATTTTTTTTAAACAAATTTGGAAAAACTGAAAAAAAAACAAACTTATTTTATCCGCCATTCTTCTGATAGACTTTCACAGTAACCACTCTATAACTACACCTATTAATGATCTATTTGCTATAGAAAGTCATTTCTGATTTCTCGTACTTCAATTTATATTTTTTAAAATTAAGTGAAAACAGTAAATGAAGAATTCTGAATCAGATAAAAAAAAATAAAATAAGGGGTTATTCTATTTCATGTGTTTTTCAAAAAATTGTTTTTGTTTTTAATATTTTGCAATGTGAAGTTAAAAAAAATCGGAGAAACATAGTTGATGTACATGTTTTAATTTTACCTTTTTTTAGGATTAGAACTACATCTTGAGATAAAGTCCTGTTGGCAGAACTAGGCTGGGATTGACGATACAATCCACACATCATTGTTGTAGTATTGAGAACTGCCGTCATACAGGTAGAAGTTATTCCACACAAGGAGGTACAATGTATACTACTCCGAGCATATTCGAATCTTATCAAATATTCATTTCCCGGGGGTTGACCCGGCATAACATTAAAATAGTCTTTGTGCTGTAGAGACTTGACCACCATCATAAGTGTCAGAGTAAGGATGCCTTGTAGTATACCGACTTTCACCATTATGATTAGACACAGCTTTCCCAAATGATTAAACTATCAGAAACCTGAATATTTATATGTGCGTCTTACTGTCGACGATGAATTAGCATAACAAAACTCATCAAAGATACCAGGCTTATAATTGACGATTTGTTTTAGTAACAAATATTTGCCGATTGTGACATCGAAAAGAAAAGACAAAGAAAAAGACGATCATAGTAATTATATACAACATGAATTAAAACCCGGGCCTCGTTTTCTAAAAAATCTATAGAAATAATACATATATCTATATTTTAATTACTGCTTCCAGTATTTATATTGAAATAATTAATTGTTTCCGAAAATAATTTATTTTCTTTTTATCCTTTAAAAACTCTTTAGTGATTCCTATAAATTCTACAGTGAATTTGAGCAAGTTCAGATCATTGGAAAGTAAACTGTATAATCGAATTTTGCTAATACAAAGATTATATTCAGAAAAAACAATGTCCTGAATTAAACCAGTGAATGATGTGGAAAAAAAAACCTTCTATTTTTTTTTCAGTGAGTTTAGAAACTCCAAAGTCAAAATCAGGGAATTTACTAATTTTAAAACTATTCCACCCAGGTATTATACAAAAACTCAAAAAATTTCAGAGATTTACAACATATAGGCAAAACAATAATCACATAAACGGAGGATCAGTATGAGAACAAAAGGAGAGAGAATGGGAGTTGTTGGTATCTAGACTGAAACTTGAAACGTACCTTATCCAAAATATCACTAGTCTTCTTGTAAACTTATACTAGGTATACGTTTATCAATTTCATACTTTATACATTTTTATTTGCGTTGATTGAAAGCGAGAGTTTGAGACAAATTAAGATCACATTGAACAGTATTACTGCTAAAGGTTTCATTAACCAATATGAAAGAAAATTGTTTTGAGTGATCATCAATACACAATCACTCTTATTTGTAAAATTGTCAACTCGATTCTTGATTAAAAAAATGATAGGAAAAATATTAATTTACTTAGTCCGGTCCAGGCCAGGTATACAATGATATTATTCGGAATATGGTATATTTTATTACACATTGATAATTAATGTTTTCATTTAGTTTATGGTCGGTTTCAATATTGTTACTTTACCAATATAATTTTGAAGGACAGTCGTCTATAGATTCATTACTTCATGGTCAATATTGTTTGAAGCGAAGCAATAAACTCCCTTTATTAATTTTGATATTGTTTATAGGTTTGTTGACTGGTTAATTGTCGGGTGTATTTTACAAAAAGGACAAGAACAGAGTCCCATGACACAACTATCAGAGACATGTAAATACGAAGAAACACTGGGTAAGTTCAAACATTCAAAATTCACGTTTGATCGACAAAACCCAATTTGTATTCATTTTTATAAAAGATTAATACATATTTTAATAATAATCAAAAGATAAACTGGATTAAAAAATCGTCAGTTTTAATTTAACCTTGAGCTACTGTGATCCCTTGGATCTGTTTGTTAATTTTGGATAGAAAAATAAATTAAAAAAATAATTCGGCGAAAAGACATCTTTATGAACATTGTGTGTTTCAGAGGAGTTTAAATTTTTCCGCATACAAGAGAGTGCAATGCATATGAATAGTTTCCAACTAATAAGATTACTTTTACTGTTCCAATTTGGTTGGTATGCTACATTTGCAGAAATTACAGACACGGTGAGTACTGAAATTGTCATAATTGTTATGAAAAGTTAATCTCTTAAACAATTTAAATAGTAGGGATAAGAACAAAATAAACAGAACTAGTTTTTTAATTGTTTAATGAATGACGAAAAGTATTAGTCACTGAAAAGGTAATACCGATGAAGGAAGATCGCGGTATTACACTCTCCGGTAAAACTAACATTTTAGGTCAACATATTCACTAGTTAACATAAGAAGATGTGATATGATTTCTAAAACGACAACTTTCACTAGAGTCAAAATAACATGGATGCAAGAAACTCAGTATGATTTCTTTTTTCACTTGCTTTGTCGCATAAACATTTCAAAACTATTAATTCAATAAGTGGTAATTCTATATTCTTTTATTCAATAGGAAAATACTCGTATGAAATTTATTTAGATTCACACGACATAGCTTACTTGTTTCGTGTGGTAACAGTGTACAATATAGCAAATTATAGTAAGCATATCACAAAAAAAACATGGAGGTGATTGTCTCTTATATTGAACCAATGCGTAGAAAAAGAAATATTGGTTAGTGTTGTAGTGTTGTAATGAAATACTTTTCCTCACGTCTATTTCAATTTACTTTTGATGTATCATTTACCCATATTCAATCTATTCATACTTAGAAGAACCATTTCCCTTCATGTCATCCCGCCTATTTATCTGAGATATTGTCTTTACAAAATGTTTGTAACAGCTTTGGTTGTCCACTTGCTATATTTTATGTTTGATTTTATTCAAATCACTCAAAGCTCTGGAGACTTGTGCATTTTAAGTCAGGCCTCAATATTGGTCATCAGCGTGAAAAAGATATAACGCAATATTATGGATAGCAAACATGTGAGACATTGAGGAAAGTGCAACTGGTGAACTTTTATGTATTTTTGTCATTTTTATGGACTTTTGATTCAAACCAAAATTTTAGATTAAAAACGAGACAACCATAATGATTATTCTCATATTTTTATGAATACTCAATGTCTTCTGAAGCAAATTTAGAATACAAAGAGAAAATATTATTTGATTAATATTTAACATTGTATTTTACTGCAATTTTTCAAATTAAACAGGCTCCGAATGGAATTGGTTTTAAAGCAGTATCGAGATATTATAAAATCATGGGACCAGTTGGGCAAAGTCGGGAGGCGTTTGAAGAAGAAGAAGAATTGGAGGTAATGTTATAATCAGAACTCTTTCAGTCCTATCCCTTTTAGAGCAAAATTAACCACTCTCCTAATGTAACAGTACAGCAGATCAACAGACCTATCAATAAAGAATATTAATCTATTATGGAAATGTCATTGTGTTGGGCGTTTGAGTCACGTGCACTGAAAACAATAAACGTTTACGAACACTTAAAATTAGTGTTCCAATGATAAACATCCTTCAAAAACATAAGTAGTATACGGGGAGTATATCATTCTAATACTATAACAGCGCTGCAGCGTTAAGTCAAGTGCCAAAAAATCTATAATTAGGCAAGTGTCGAAATCAGTTAAAAAAAAGGTGACATTGTTACGAAAATATTACCATGGTCATTTGTGACTCTTTCGTTTATAGTATAAACATAAGGAGATGTGGTATGATTGCAAATGAAACAACTATCCACCAAAGACCTAATGAAGTGGATGTAAGCAATTATAGGCAACCGCACGGCCTTCAACAATAAGAAACACTCATACCGTATAGTCGGTTATAAAAGGCCCTCAAAAATATGAAATAATTCAAATGAGAAAACTAACGTCTTAATTTATAACAACACAATTTACGAAAAACAAATATTTCAGACATGAACCAACGACAACCAATGAACTACAGGCTCCTGCCTTGGGACAGGCACATACAAAAATTTGGCGGGGTTGAATATGTTTGAAGGCGCCAATCCTCCCTATAACCTGGGACACTGCTGTAACGGCACGACACAAGAACCAACTATAAAAAACAATAAACGAAAAACAAATGTGAGAAACAGCAAATACAGGTTCCTGACTTGGGACAGGAACGTATAAAATGTGGCGGGGTTTAACATGTTTAAAGGCGCGAACCCTCCCCTAACCTTAGACAGTTGTGTAATTGCACGACATAAGAACAAACTATTAAAATCAGTTGAAAAGGGCTTAACTCGTCAGATAAGTCGAAAGAAGAAAAAAACACATCTAACAAAAACACATACCGGACGTGGCAGGGAATTTATACCTCCCTCACAACAAAATAGACACAAAGTACAGATCTGGGAGTCTTCGCAGTTACTGACAACTAGTTAAAAGCCAGTAACATCTTATAAACACATCATGTTTCTAAGACTAAATATCAATCAGTAAACTTCCAACAGCTTGGATTTGCCACTGGACGTTAAGCAACCAACAATCAATCAATCCAACAGCTTGGTATCTTTGTTTTTTAACGATTGCCCATGAAGAAGACTGTAAAAGTTTTGTAATGTTTATGCCAGATTCAAAACTGACATCAACATTACAAAACTTTTTTTATAGAGGACTAGGTCAGTTTAACCCCGAAATACCAGTTATTGAATGAGAGATCGATGTTTCTCACGGAAGTTATCAACTGTCACATGTGTACCTGTGGTAGGTGATGTAGTAATATTTTTTGGATTATTATTATTTTTAAATAACTAACACTAATTATGATAATAAGTTATCTGTTTGGTCTTCAAAATAGCCCTCTTTTAAGTGTATACCACTAGTTAACCAATTTTGAACTGAAACGGTTATTTTGATCTGAACAGCTCTTAAAAGACTCAACACTATATTATAAAGTCCTGTTCAGTCTCGCAGTACACATTTTTACTTGTCCACTGTGGTGAATTCAGTACTGTTCAGACACTTGCAGTCAATCTGTTCAGTTTATGTTTAGGCTGTATAGCAATTGTTATTTACCTGTACACAATAACAACATATTGAATTGTCTAAAAAGCTACCGAACAGTTCTGAATTGTCTGAACACTGGTAAATTTACAATAAGAAAAAACCAGAAATTAACTTAGATTTTAACAAGACTAAATGCTCAATTGTACTCCATCATTGCATCATAAAAGTATTTTCGCTGACAATAGACTTGGGTTAAGGTCATTGTAATGGTAATTGGAATAGGTTTACTGCTGCAACATTGCAGTCTTGCAGTGTTCTCTCAGTAGTGACCATAACTTCTCCTCGGTAACAAATTCTTACATGTCTAATATGAATGCTAAAGCCATGAGACTGATTTATGCTTCATGCAAGTAAAGCAAAAATTTGCTAAAATCAGTACAATTGATGCCCATCGGAGTGTCAATCAAAAATTCGAATATATATCCAGTTAATTCATGCTGAATAGTGAATATTTTAACCAAAAGAATGTAATGCATATAGCGCAATTCACTCTGATATGATATAGCGTGATAATATAATTTGATGATGATGATGATGATGATGATGATGATGGATGGCTGCTTAACGTCCAGCGGCAAATTAATATGCATATTCAGGACGAGAACATGTTAATGTAATATGAGTAGTTACCCTGCTTTGTACTAGACCGACACGCGAACCCGGATTTTTAACGTGCTAGCTCACAAGGTAACAGTCCACAGAAAGACATGTCACCTTACCCGGACACATTATATTGACTCCGAGCCGATTAGTCTTTGCTCTTACTCCTTAATGCTGCGTGCTTGGTGGAGAAGCAGCAAATACCAATTTTAAAGTATTTGGTTTGATCCGGCTGGGGTTCGAACCCACCGAGGCGGTTCAATATAATTTGAAGGATGGGTATCATAGAAGTCATTTACTGGCCATGAAATTGCATTTTTAGTTATATTCCCCAAATTTATCTTTCTGTTATTATTACTGAATAGGATTATATCGTATGGGACCTTTTTGTGAAGAAATCAATAGTGTTAGTACAATGGATAAACGAACCCAGAAGGTTAGTGGTATCTTTTTAATGATCCAACGCTTATCCATTGTGTCAATTATTTCAGATTACCCACAGTTTTTGGTGGGGTTCCTGTTGGCTCTGTTTTAAGTTTTCTATATTGTCTTTTATGTACTGTTATTTGTCTGTTGGTCTTTTTTTATTTTTTAAATATGGTGTTGTCAGTTTATTTTCGACTAATGAAATTGAATGTCACTTTGGTATCTTTCTCACCTTTTTTTAAAACTTTTGTTGAGATGTTTTTTTTAAAAATTACTGTTGTTATATTAATTAAGACCTATTATCAGTGACTTCATATAACCACCTAATAATCATGAATGATTGACTAGAAACAACCAATAATTATAAGTATACAGGTAGCGGATTTAGATTATCGCATGCACTTTCAGTATACTGTACTCAAACTTCCATTGCATTATTATGAATCTGATTGTTATCTGTAATTTACAAAATGAGGCATATTCAAACAAATTTTTGTAAGTATAGATCTTCTATGGTAACATTCTATACAAAGCACAAACATGTCGTCATTCACCTCAAAAGATAACCAGACTTATTCAGAAGGGATACTGTTATTTAAGGTCATTAAAGATCGCATTTTTGGAATTAATATTGATTCACTCATAGGGTCTTTGCATCGGAAATAAACACATTTATTCTAACACCAGTTGTTGGCATGATACGGGTTATGATCGCATGTTTTATGATGGTAAAAAAGTGGTCTGACTAGACCTACTTGCATTTTGTGAAAGTTTGACTTAACTTTCAAAAAGAAATGTAAATCAAAACCATTGATATCGAGGAAATGATATGTAATGAAATGAACATACTCAATGATATTTCATGGCAGCATTAAAGTGCTGACCACTGGGCTGGTGATACCATTGGGGACGAAACGTCCACCAGCAGTGGCATCGACTTATATATAATTGTAACATGCAATCTGTAATCTTGTTTTTAAAGTAAACACATAGACGGATTGCCCATGAAATCTTTTTTTTCTCACGAGAACTACAGCTTTTACCCTAACTAGTATCACAACACTTTCAGATAAACCCTCCAAACTTACCTTCGGAGGTGAATTTGTACACCTGGTTATCACCCTGATTGCAGGAATTTTAGATTTTGTCATTTATTATTTTTTACTAAATAAACATCTGTTGCATGTTATACATTGATGATGCACTTATTAATCAGTACATCAGACGGAGTCGCATTGAAGCTAAAAAAATCATATGCATATACTCTCATTCATAAACTTTCTCTTTCTCTTAATATTTGTCGAATGGAGCTGTTGGCAAATTAGTTTGAGTGCATATTTCAAATGTTGTTACACTCATGTTCTACCTGAATGAAATATCGTGGTGTGCCTGCTGACAATGCCCCGAACAACATTGTTTTTGTTTCTAAATCATATTACAAATACTGCTCAATACAGAAACTACGTATTTACAATTCACTCACATATACTCTGACGACACTTACCAGTGAGAAAATTCCGAACTATCATTGAACCTGTTCTATGTTCATTTGGAATTTCAACCAAAGATGAAGCACTAGATTTTCCGTTACTGGTCTGAATACAAAAATTACAAAAGTGTCCTTATACACAACGTTGTATTGATAAGTCTGCAAAACGCTCCGCGAAACCTCGTTTTAAATTATATTATCCATTTTATCAGCGTTAAAGATCGAGCTTCAGAGTTTGGAGACTAAAAATTCCTAAGATTTGTTAGAGTGGACAGTCTATTTTAGGTTTTTTCCTCTTGCAACAGTTTAAAAAAAAACATTTGACCTCTACGCCAGTATTCATCATTCTAAACGTAGAGACAGATTGAAATAATAAGGCCGTTTAATTGAACGAATTCAAAAAAAAAAAACGCGTGGCTCAAACTGAAAGAGATAAAGTTAAGATTGCGTAGGTTGTTCTCGCATTGGGATATAAGCCATTACAAGCATGAACCTGTATTGCGATTATTTCGGAGCATCTAAGATGACCCCCAATTTTTGATGGGGTTTATAATGCTCCGTCTTCAGGTTTTTATGTAGTGTTTTGTTGAATTTTGTTTGTCTTTTCGTTGTTTTCGTTTTTTTTTTTGCCATTTTGTTTTGCCTGTCTATGATCTATGAAGCTTTTATATCATCCGTCTTTTTTTCAAATAGAATTTTTTCAACTTTTATTTTATTCGTCTTTCTTTTCTTTTGTGTTGCATTAGTATAATTATAATTTTAGTTATTGGCAGAATTATATAGATTTTATTTCAAAACGTTGCGTTTAATTTCTAATTATTTTAATGTTTTTTCTTCTTTTCAATGATTTTATTCGAAATATTCAAGTTTTATATAACAAAACTAACAATTACTTTCATAATTGAAATATTCATAATATGTGTATTGTTTTTTTTTTTGCAGTTGCATGACTCTATGACAATTGTGATAACCGCATAAGACACGTAAAGTGAATAAATAATTATAGTATTTAAATTCTTTATTCAAAAGAATATTATTAATTTTTCTTTTTTCAATTCTGTAAAGTGGGCCAGACTTGAAAGATGACAAAATATATAATAAATTGTTAAAAACTATTTTGCATCCCAATAGATACGATTACGAATAAAATTTTGAAGGTAGACACTTTTGACAATTGTTCTGTGTACGATAACTGATACATATGTAAATACTTTATGGTTGACCAATATATAATTTTATGTTACTTATTGTTGATATGTATTGAACCTTATTTTCAAATGTAACTTATATACATTTCAATCAATTTATTCATTACCATATTGGCAGAAGGGGAGAATGTAAATTCTTTTTGACATAGATATTATGGTGGCCTACCACGCATTGTTACATATTTGTTAACCAACCCTCAGACATTAGTTACTGATGTTTTCAAAAATATATTATTTATTATCTGAAATTAAATATGTACCTATATAAATACATAAATACATAAATAAAAACAACTATATAAGTCTTTTTGATATATATAGATAGAAGTAAAAAAACCCAAGGAGAAAGGGAACTTCGCATACAAATATACCGATTACGTCTTTTCTCTAAATAATTCTTACGTAACTAAGTTGGTTTCATTTGTTTAAGAAGTTAACTTAAAGACAGATGATTCATTTATTAATTAATGTCATCCTTTAATTTGACGATTGTGCTGTTACATTATATTGATTCATATTCTAATTTTGTTCTGTATCGAGTTTTTGTTTTTAGTTCATTACCATTTTTTGATCAAAACTATTCGGCGACTGAAAACTATAATAATTAAGTTTCTACAAAGTTTTTTTATTATTTTGTATGGAAACAATTCGGCGATTGTAGACTGTGATGATCCCAGAGGCAAAAAGTTAATAATGCTAACCCCCTGAACAATATCATCATTTTTTTTACCTGAATATAACGAATCAAAAGTTTTTATTCTAATCCTGTGTACCTGTGGATGATTTGCATAAGCTTTTTTTTTATTTGAATGATTAGATTTGCAGAAAAAATACTTTTTTTTATAACGGTTTCAAAACGCATTTATTTCTTACCCAATCTCTGACTAGCAATCACTTGTAGGTTATTCGAATTCTCAGAAATCGTGAACTGAAATGAAGTAAATTAATACACAGTTCAAGATGTGTACATCCTACAAAATGTAAAACTACTTCTTTTTTGTACGTTTTGATAGGACGAAGTTAAAGCAAAGGAAGAAAATGACGAAACGTCTGGTTACGAATTTGAATTACAGAAGGAAGAAGAGCAATATATAGATTATCAGGAACAAAGGAAATTAGCGATGGAGAAGGGACAAGATCCAGACAACGTTAAAGAATCATTTGAAGCTGAAAATTATGAAGTATGTTCACAATTATGTTCATATTTGTTCGAAACAGTTATGTTCTTCTTGTATAATTTATGATGACATGATACTAAACCCCTAACGTGAGGGATTGTGGTTGAATTTAATATGATGAAAACATAATCCTTCGATCAGTTTAATTGAGGTCTGGAGCTGGTATGTTAGTAAAATAAGTTTTACTGTGCGTATTCCACATTTGCTAGAGGCATAGGGGGAGGGTTCAGATCTCAAAAAACATATTTAACCCGTCGCATTTTTGCGCCTGTCCCATGTCAGGAACCTCTTGCCTTTGTTAGACGTGTGTGTTTTTCTAATTTTGGTTCATTTGTATGTTTTGGGGTTTAGTGTGACGTCCATTTTCGCTGAACTACTACACGTTATTGTTAAGAGCCAGCTGAAACCCGCCTCCGGGTGCGTGATTTTCTCGTTGAAGACCCATTGGTGGCATTTGGCTGTTTTCTGCTCTTTGGTTTGGCTGTTGTTTCTTTGACACACCCCACGTTTAATTGCTTGATACCTTATCAGACGTTCATAGTTTCAATATTTTACTTTCATTGGAAACCTTACGGTAGTATGGCTGTTTTCCGTCATCTTGGATTGTAAAATAGCAGATTACAATAGGTCTAGATTTTTAATCAAGTCAGCAAATTCAATGCAGGAGTGGAATTAATAAAAAAAGAATTTTTATTTAAATGTACAAATTTATGCGATTTTTAGTTAGAATAAACCTTTTTATTTACAAAAGTAAAATGATTTTGCTTGGTTTAATTCTTTATTACTTTTTCTATTAAGGGAAGGTAACTCATAAATAGTACAATGCATAAAGGAAACTCCAGGGAATGGTTCTATTTTATGTTACAGCAGGAAAAAGCGCACGATAACCCCATTTTTTCTTTAAATATTCTGAAAGTATTTTATAAGAGCTATCTTTTCAAATTTTATTTCAAAATTATATCATTTAGTTTTTCTTCTATTCACATTATGAGACGTTTTCTCTGTATAATCCATGCCCCTTTTTTTGTCCTTTTTTCAGCCTTTGTAACTTGAAAACCAGCTCGGCGACATATCACATTTATTAGATTTTTGAAAATATCACAATTTATACTACAGTTTGATACATATGAAAAATGTCTATCATTTTTAGCTCACCTGGCCCGAAGGTGAGCATACAAATGTCTTCTTTTAAAGAACCACTGAATGGAATGAAACCAAACATGGCATGGATGTTTTTTATGAGGTGCTGACCAAGTGTTGTTACTTGAAGCCTATCTTTCATCCAAGATGGCTGCCAGCGTGGGACTTTGTTTAACATAGGACCCTATGGACAATACATACAAATGTCTTCTTTTAGAGAATCACTGAATGGAATGAAACCAAACATGGCATGAATGTTCCTTATGAGGTGCTGACCAAGTGTTGTTACTTGAAGCCTATCTTTCATCCAAGATGGCTGCCAGCGGGGGACTTTGTTTAACATAGGACCCTATGGACAATACATACAAATGTCTTCTTTCAGAGAACCACTGAATGGAATGAACCAAACATGGCATGAATGTTCCTTATGAGGTGCTGACCAAGTGTTACTTTGTAGCAAATCCATCAACCAAGATGGCTGCCAACGGGTAAATTAGTTTAACAAAGGACCTTATGGGAAATATATTCAAATGTCTTCTTCTAGAAAACCGCTTAATTGATTGAAACCAAACATGGTATGAATGTTTCTTTTGAGGTGCTGACCAAGTGTTGTTACTTTGTAGCTGATTTGTCATCCAAGATGGCTGCCAGCAGGAGGAGTAAGTTTAACATAGGATCCTATGGGAAATACATACAAACGTTTTCTTCTAGAGAACCACTGAATAAAATGAAACCAAACATGGCATGAATGTTTCTAATGAGGTGCTGACCAAGTGTTGTTACTTTGTAGCCGAATCATCATCCAAGATGGCCGCCTGTAGGGGACTTAGTTTAACATAAACCCTATGGGAAATAATACAAAAGGTGCATTGAATGGAATGAAACCATATATGGCTTAAATGTTACGTATGAGGTGCTGATGAAGTGTTGCTACTTTGTTGCTGATTTACTGCTCAAGATGGCCACCAGGATTTTTTATTAAATTACGGGGCCAATATAAAACCAAATTTGGCCTCAATCATTATTAGGGTATCTGTTATGATTTTAATCTATTTTTACATGATTTCCAAAACCAAAGTAGAATCAGGTGAGCGACACAGGCTCTTGAGAGCCTCTAGTTTGTTTATATTCCAATACCACCTTAAATGCATGTTGTACATTCATACTTTATATTGCTACCTTAATCTTTTATCGTTAAGAAAAGAAGGTCCTTCGAAATAAAATTTCTAATTCAATCGCTACATGTTATCTCAAATAGTGGCTGCTAATAAATATCTTATGATCATCATGCATTTACTCTATTGCGATTTGCAAATTGAAATGTCAACAATATCGCAAATGTGAATCAAATTTTTGGCGTAAACTGAAGGTAATATATTTTTGAGAAATTTACAGCCTGAACTTGAAAAGAGAGACGATCTAATGTCAAAAGAAGCGCGGTAAATTTATCATTGTCTTAACTTTTTTTCACTGGTTAATATGTTTGTTGATATGTGATTCGACTTAGTTGCAGGCTGTCCATAATTTTGCAATTGTTTTTGGGGGAAAAAAGGGGGGGGGATTGGGCTTGGTCAATAACGTGTTACTAAGTTTAACTGAAAATTCCTTTTGACAATCACTGGGTCGATGCCATTCCTGGTGGCGGTTTCTCCCCAAGGGTATCACCGTATCACCAGCCCAGTAGTCAGCACTTCTATGTTGACATGAATTATCATTGATATGGCGATCATTATAAATTAACTATTTATAAAATTTTGAAATTTTCCAAATACTAAGGCTTTTCTACTTCAGGAATAGATTACCTTTGCTGTATTTGGCAATACCTTTCGGAATTTCGGGTCCTCAATGCTCTTCAACTTCGTACTTTATTTGGAATTTTTAGCTTTTTTGATTCGAGCATCACTGATGAGTCTTTTGTAGACGAACCGCGCGTCTGGCGTACAAAATTTGAATACTGGTATCTATGACGAGTTTATCTATAATGACTTAACCAATTCCTTACAGAAGAGTTATCACGTTGGACAATCGTCCAAAAATAAATTGCTGAAGAAGACAAGTAGATCAAAGAGACTTGCCATTGAAGATTCTGATAAGTACTGGGATAAAGGAATTGTTCCTTATACATTTACAGACACCATTGAAGGTTTGCTGTTAATTTTGCTTTGTATTGTAATGAAACCAATGCTTACACCAAAATTGTTATTACGGTATACATAATTCAATGTGGTGTTACAGGTGAAGAATGCCACAAAACGTCGAAATAAGCGTAAATTCATCGCGTTGTAAGCGGTGAAACATCGATTTTTGACGTTTTTCACTACAAACTAGGTAACCGATTGATTTATACATCGAACACAAAGTCGGTGACCCTATGAATATTTTAGCCGTTTAACTGTACCTTGACATTAATACAAAATTAATTTCCAAAATAAAATGCTGCTGTAGCAAACAAAACAAAAATCCCAAGGAAAACAAAACGACAACACACAAACTTTACCTCACCTCTGTATTGATTAGTAAATTATTCAAAAGACGATCGACCTTTTGAATTATTTATTATGTACATTAGATTTGAATATGAAAACACAAAAAGAACTATAAATAACAACTTTACTTTTATTTGTTCGTTATAATGAAAGGCTTTTATCGTAACAGATTTCAAACAACCGCTATACAACCTATATATATTTCCACAGCCAGTTAGTTTGTTTTCAGTCTCAATTAATTTTTTTTATCGATTAATAATTTAATGTCTCTACCCCAAATTGTGTGCAGGAAGTCCGTTGTATTCGACTTTACTAACAGTCCGTATAATCGACTGCCCGTTTACAAGTCTGTAACGCAAAATTTCGCACAATATTTATTCTGGAATGGCTTTGATTAATTTGATTTGTCATTGGATTTTTTTATGAGATAGAATTTTTGGGTCTCTAATTGCCAAACATGGATTCTGATACGTCTTCAGATGGGAAAACTTGTAAAATAATCAGCATTTTACATTGGTATGTGTAGAAACCCACGAAACAGATTCACTTCATACTAAGCAATCTGATTGAAATATAGATGATGTGTTCACGTTTTTCTTGCAAGGATCTGACAACCGTTCATTCTACTCTTTTGTTTTGTAGACCTTCTTGGGATCAATTTTTTAAATTGTTTTGAATCGAACGTCACTGATGAGTATTTTGTGACGAAACGTGCGTAAGGCATACCAAATGATAAGCTTGGTTTTTATGATGAGTTTATTCACCTGGTGGTTGTCGTTATGTGAACACGTCTTCCAAAAAAATGCTGGGGGAAGACATTTGGTTAATTATTAGAACAGAAAGTAGAACGGAACATTGTCAAATTCTTGATCCTTGTAAGCGAAGTGTGGACACATGATATATATTTCAATCACTTTCCAGAGCATTCGTCATTCCAATCTATCCTGTAGAAGATATATAAAAATTAAGCGAAACTATTTCATAAAACGTTAAACTGTACATTTCAAATTTTTGTTGAATCAGAAATTTTCATGTTATCGTTCTTTGTTACTCAGGCTTGCTTGTTTTTGTTTTTGTTCTGTTATGTTATTGTGTTTTTTGCACATGGGAAAGTGTGTCATTAAATAGTCACATTTTAAACTGGAATGGAGCGAAACTTACCAAAATTGTCCCAACATGAATAGTTGTGCATTTCAAAGTTTTGGGCAAATCGATAAAAATATTGTTACTGTCTTTTGTAAAATTACATAGGAGGAAACGGGAGACATTTTATTGTGTCAGAAAAAGGTTTGTTTTTTGTTTTGCTTGATCCTTGATCTTTGTTTTTTGTTTTGCTTGATCTTTGTTTCAATTTGCTTTGATTTTTGTTATTTGTTTCTTATTCTTCACGGTATTTTCTTCTTTGGACATATGACCTTGTATTATAGAAACTAACGTAATGTCGAAGATTAGAGCTAAAAGTAGATTCCATTACTGGACCTGTATCCGATTTGTTCCCTGGACATCATCTACTAGTCAACAATATTCATTGGATCATGATAATTATTTGATACATGTTGAGAAAAAAGGGTAAGATTTAACAATAAACACCTACTTTTAATCAACAATCGCAATTAATGAAAATATGAAAATGTGTAAGCCATTCACGTATAGACATCTTATTTCAATTTTATTAACGTCAAATTGCAATAAAAAACATCAATTGTATTGTTTTATACGAATAAATGTCTGACATATGAACAAAAAAGAAACAGTATAAACATTGATAAGACAGCAACCCACCAACAAATGTATATTAACTATCTGCTTGTAGACTTTCAAATATGAACAATAGCCGAAAATATATGGTACGTTCTAGCTCGCACTCGTCTGAATGAATTCTTCAAAACAATCAATCAGCATGAAAAGAACCCATTTTTGTTCCCACGCGTAACGCGTTGTGGTTAGTTAAATATCAGCAATATAGCTTAATATCAGCAATATCTCGGACAAGTTCTATAATGGTGGCCGATCGACTTTTTTTAAAAGAGTTATGCCCCTTAGAAATATTAAATTTATGGAAAATGGCCTCGTTAGCGCTCTCTCAATTCTTGCAAGATTTTTATAAAACTTATACTATAGGTTAATATCAGCAATTTCTCGGACAAGTTTTATAACGGTGGCCGATTGACTTTTTTAAAAGAGTTATGCTCCTTGGAAATATTAAATTTAAGGAAAATGGCCTCGTTAGTGCTCTCACGGGTACAATTCTTGACAGATTTTTATAAAACTTATACTATAGGTTAATATAAGCAATATCTCGGACAAGTTCTATAATGGTGGCCGATCGACTTTTTTTAATAGATTATGGAAAATGGCCTCGTTAGCGCTCCCACGGGTACAATTCTTAACAGATTTTTATAAAACTTATACTATATGTTAATATAAGCAATATCTCGGACAAGTTCTATAATGGTGGCCGATCGTCTTTTTTTAATAGATTTATGCTCCTTGGATATATTAAATTTATGGAAAATGACCTCGTTAGCACTCTCACGGGTACAATTCTTGCCAGATGTATAAAAAAACTTATACTATAAGTTAATATCAGCAATATCTCGGACAAGAGATATAATGGTGGATGATCGACTTTTTTAAAAAGAGTTATGCCCCTTGGAAATATATAAAATATGTGCAACGCGGGGGACATTGGAACTCTGTTCTTTTATATTCTATTATGACAAGAAAAAGGGAAGTATTATAAACAATACAGATTATGATAGCATGTAAATTACGTATTTGCAATTTAACACGATATATAATGTTCTATCTAGGGAATGGTTTCTATGAACAAAAATATGTTAATGTTTTAAAAGCACATAAGGGAAAACAATACTTTGTTTATCTTTAAGATGCTGGTCTCATGTTGGAAATATGAAAATGGACGGCCAGAAAATTTCATGTTGTAAAGGTGTAAGTATGCATCCTACTACTACGGGGGTGTTTAACGACCGTGACTACCCATGAGAGTATCGTAAGTATGCATCAATCCCCTTCTGGTTTGATTCTTCAAACTGAGGATAGAAGGTTTGATTTTCATGTCGCTACAGATCCTTCATAGCGTATAATAGACTGATCAAAGGAATATTTATATACAAAATAAACAAAATCAGAGAAACCAATTTTGAAGAAAAATACATATACTATTTATATTTAGCAGATTCTCAATTATATAAGTAACACTATTTATTCTAGGGAACTACAGTTAAATCAGATCGTTATTGTAACATGCAAAACTAGATCATGAAAAAAACCCGATAGAAATGTATTGTTAACTAAAAAAGCAAAATTACAATTCAGAGGTGCTGAATAAAATATAAACCTTCTGACGATTATTTTTAAGAATTTCTCCAACATTTTACAAAAATTTATCAAGAGGAAAAGTCTTGTTTCAAAAAACGCGTACCAAACATTTAACATGCTGCTGTTTCTTTTTATGAAAATACAACAATTTCTCAAGAGTATAAGCTCTTTTCCTATATTTTGAGGCATGGGGTGTGTTAACTTGTTCACTTAAGGTTTATTTTTTGTATATTACTTATTTTTTAGAAGTCGTTATGTGACCAGGGTTTTGGGGAATTTGTGCTTTATTTTATTTAAGGTAACGTGTATTCATGAACTTGGGCATGCGATTGGTCTTCACCACGAGCAAAAAAGTCCACTACGTGATGTATATTTGAGAGTAAACGAAGAGAACATTGAACCAGGTAGATATCTTTTATACACATTTCATATCTTGTTTGGGATGAACTGCACAAACAGTTTCTAATATCATTTAATACTAATACTAATCAATACTTAATTCAAATAATAAGGTATGAAGAAATATGTTTTTAAGGGTTCACTATTTGCCTTTTCAATAGCCTATACCATTGCACTTTCAAATGTAGTTTGCCTTTGTTAGGAGCCTTAAGAACATTCATTTCTCTAGATGAAATTAAAAAAACATAGGTTAATCATCAATTTATCTTTCGGACTTTCAACTTACTATTTATATTCTAGAAAAAATTAGTGGTTATAATGAGGTAGAACCAATGGAATCCAAAACTTTTGGATACTTTGATATGGCCAGTGTTATGTTGTATAATAAATACGTAAGTATCAATAGAAAAATGAATAAATAAACTGAATAACAGATGATTAGTAGCACAACTTCAGTTAAGAATGTAGACTACTGATATCTCTTGTAAACTGTTCACTGTGAGTTAAAAAAAACATATTTAAAAAAAATATATACAAAAGTAAACTGCAGTTAAATATTCCTCTTCGCCTACTTAATCTTTTAAGCTCAACACATTCGACATTCGGTTTATCGATAATCCGATGTACTGATATTATTTTCAAGTGGCTATCAATCCGATGAGTTGAAATGCTTCTTATTTTAAAGAGAAATTTTATTTTAATTTTTTTTTATAGATAAACTTAAGAAATATATGCCTTGTTAGCTCACCTTTCCGAAGGAAATGTGAGCTTTTGCCATCACTTAGCGTCCGACGTCGTCTGTCGTCGTCCGTCTTCGGCGTCCGTCTTCGTCGTCGTCCGTCCGGTGCAAACTATTTCAAACATCTTCTCCTCTGAAACTACTTAACCAATTCCAACCGAACATAAGCTGAATGATCCTTAGGGTATCTAAAATAAAGTTTGTGTTTTATTTTCTGTTTTGTCAAAAAACATGGCCGCCATGGCTAAAAATAGAACATAGGAGTGAAATACAGTTTTTGGCTTATATCTCAAAAACTAAAGCATTTAGAGCAAATCTGACATGGGGTTAAAGTGTTCATTATGTGAAATTCTATCAGCCCTGAAATTTTCAGATGAATCTAATAACCCATTGTTGGGTTGCTGCCACTAAATTGGTAATTTTAAGGAAATTTTGCAGTTTTTGGTTATTATCTTGAATATTATTATAGATAAAGATAAACTGTAAACAGCTAAAATGTTCAGCAAAGTAGGATCTACAAATAAGTTTTCATATGACCAAAATTGTCAATTGACCCCTTAAGGAGTAATTGCCCTTTAAAGACAATTTTTCACAATTTGTTAATCTAGTTTGCTTACTTTAAAAAATCTTCTACTTTGAAACTGCTGAATAAATTTCAGTCAAACTTAGGCTGAATGAGTTTCAGAGTATCTAGTATAAATTTTGTATTTTATTTCCTTGTATGTTAAGAAACCAAGCCACTAATAGATACAAAAACATTTAAATGGCATTTTTAAGCCACTCATTAATATATAATGAAAAGCAATGATGAAAGATTTAAGCAAAAAATTACAGGTGAGCGATTCAGGCTCTTGAGAGCCTCTTGTTAAAAGATTGCATTAAAAAAATCCGATTATATTATAAATTTTTTTTGTGAATAGGAAAAGACTACCGACATTAAAAAATGCTGAATTATAATGCCTTTTTACATGTTTAAACAACTTTATGGAGAAGATTGATAAAAAGTTTCTGAAATAGGTTTCTTTCTATGTTGTGATGTTACACTATTGTTTCAGAAAAAGGGTGAAGGTTTGGTACCATTAGAACGTTTAAACCCGCTGCATTTGTTTGCACCTGTCCTAAGTCAGGAATCTGATGTTCAGTAGTTGTCGTTTGCTGATGTGGTTCATAAGTGTTGTTTTTGTTTCTCGTTTTTTGTATAGATTAGACCGTTGGTTTTTCCCGTTTGAATGGTTTTACACTAGTAATTTTTTTGGGGCCCTTTATAGCTTACTGTTCGGTGTGAGCCAAGGCTCCGTGTTGAAGACCGTACTGTGACCTATAATGGTTTACGTTTATAAATTTTGACTTGGATGGAGAGTTGTCTCATTGGCACTCATACCACATCTTCTTATATCTATTTGTATCATCCCCAAAAAAAACCAGGAAGATTAGAGCTACCATCATGCGCGTGAAATTGCGAAAACTGTCCACATCATGTTATTTTTTGTATGAATGATAATTTTTTATCTGGACATTCTAATGAGTAAATGTTAGTTGTGTCACTTTGGTAAAATGAAGATATAGACATTTATTTCACCAACATGGTCAATTTTACACATAGTTTTACGCAAAATGACAAGAAGTTTCACACATTAACATTTTTATATAATATGACTGTAGGCAAAAGACTTGTTGGATTCTTTTGTCATCATTCAGATCATTCAAGAATGTTTCCATGTCCGTTTAACCTCCTCTAACGTCCCCTTTAATTTGCAAATAATCAAACATAGAAAGGGGAAAATGAAGATGCTTTCATGTCAAGCAATTTTATTTCAAATCACAACCTCATATGATCATACAAGTTTTGACAAATGCCCAAACCCCACAAGGAGATAATAAAACGCAATTTTTTATAAATTATTAAACAGCGCAAAATCCGTACCACACATTTAATAAAAAAGAAAACTTGACAAATATTTACAAATAGAATGTATGTCCATGAGTAAAAAACGCAAAGCTAATAGAATTTATTTGCTATGAATAATGCTACAAAAGTGTTGGGCATAAGATATAAAATACTATTAAATGCCTTATCCGTTACAATATATGATAACCAGAAAATTACAGCCCTGATGGTTTCTACTTAATTGCTTATCTGTTAGCCAAATAAGACAAACATGTTCTTAGAAATGACTATTTTGATTCATCCCTTGGACTTCCTGCTGTTAAACCCTTGCTCAAGTGGAGCATGCGTTTGGATGTGCAGAATGTATAAATACTCGGAATGGGGACGTTAAATCCGATGGTCGTTAAAAAATTATGGGGCCCGTATGTGGCCTGTTGCAAGGACAAACTTCTGTCCCTAACCAACATACCCTCATATTCCTATGGCATTAAAAATTTCGCGCCCTTCAATCCGGTTGACCCCTACCTTGCAGGACCTAACTCTTGTGTTTTTTGTTAATTTGGTCTCCTCCTAAACATGCATCAACTATTTGCAATTGGACGTCAACCAAACAACAATCAATAGTTTTTTCACATTTTTTTCTATGCAAAAATGTTAAATTATGTCTTTGGCAAAACATTTTGTTGTTACAGTGTTTTGAAAACGTTACACCAGAATATAGAACGTTTCTCTTTAACAGTAGTATTCAAGTTTACCAACAATTTTATTTGTTTTTGACCATGACATTTAGGCTTTTAAAATAACAATAATGATAGTAAAAGGAACAATTCAAATATCTTTATATTTAAGGCTTTTTCAAATAACGGCATGCCAACATTAACGTTGTTTGATTCCAATATGGAGTACCTTCTTACCAACCCAGATCCACATATGTACTACATGTTTAAAGAAGTTACATCTCTATATAAATGCAAAGGTGTGTATTTCATTTCTTTCAACTTTAAACCATAACTAGCATTAAAAGGAACTAAATTCAATACTTTTTTTAAATTTTTTTTTAATTTTTATTTCTCTAATTTTCTAGTTTTTTGCATCTTTTCAAATTATTTCGATTTTAGACATGCTTCTGTAAAGAGTAATGAAGCTGGCGAATTTATTGAACACTTCGTTCTACCCGACTGATTAAAGCTCTTCGTCTGTAATTGTGCTTTTTTTAATATTATACAACAGAATTTAAAGACAATAATCATTTTACTATTTGTCTACCGAAAGGGGAAAGCGTCATAGTTAATTTCGTAATTAAGAGGTAATATCTATAGTAGACATTGTTTTAACTATATGATACACAGTAAGTAATACTATTTTAATTATTTTCTTTTTTTTAGAAATGAAATGTTCAGGTTTTGCAACAGAATGTAAAAACGATGGATATGTAGCATTTGTTCGGGATACCTGTATATGCAGATGTCCTAAAGGTCTTGATCCAAGAACAGGATGCACCACTGTTTATCATGGAGGTAATTAAATAAAAGTGTACCAAAATAAACGATAACATAGCTTTCAACGCTATCATTTTTATCCTGTCCTTTGTGGTGTGCTTTAGGTAAGTGATAGGTATTAACAGTCAAAAGCAAAATATATTTGTTCTATAGTTGTAAGGTAAATCATGTTGAAATTTCAACCCAACAACACAAATATAAGAACATAAAAGATATTAAGGTTTTGATGGTGTAAAATTCAACAACTATGAGATTCATATCCCATATGCTGGAATGTGGCCACAAAGGAAACAAAAAACACTATTGGAAAGTTGCAATCATCTCTTTTGTCGAAATTCAGTATTCAACTAACCCTCATTGTCATTTGTATATGTACTCCAAGATATGAAGCAGACTTTACTGAATCTATGATATTCTTTATCGAATTTAATTTGATAGATGCTTTAAACAGTCACCAAACTTTATATCATTCAGTGAGAGAACATAATCTATGTATCGGAAGATAAAGGATAATGCTACCTCATTTTCGTGATGTTAAGATCTTAAAACGCTTTTGTATGAAATCTGCCTTATATGAATAAAGGAACATGTCGACAATCCAATGGTTTTATATAGGAATATGGATAATATGTTGAAAACCAAGTCTTCCAAACGTGATAATATGTTGTCAATCCATCAATTTCAAAGAACGTTTTGTATGAATCAGAGTGTTTTTATTTTTACACAGAATGATTTATCCATCCCTAAAAATCATATGTGAAACTACATTGGGCATTTTTTTTAAAACAAAGTCGGACAAACAGTTTCAATCTGTCTTTAAGTTTAGAATGAGGAATCTTGTGTAGAGGGTAAAGAAGTTAAATGTGTTTTTGCAAGAAGAAAGAGTCTTGGATTGTATATTGTAAAAGTTTTAATATCCATATCTGATTTACACTGGCCCTAGAGTAAGAAGTATGTCTTTTACTTTAAAGCCGAATTTCGATTGCTGATAAAATAGATGTCAACAATTTGGAATGAGGTTTCTTGTAGCATTTAGAAGACCTAGCAATATAAAGGTGTTTTGTAAGGACATCTGTGTAATTTGCATGTCAAATACTGTGAAGGAATATCCATTTTTTCATCTTTGGTTGATATTTCAAAAGGAACATAGAACAGACAGATGATTGTTCAGGATTTCCTCTTCAATTAATGTCGTAGGAGTATATGTATTTTTTCCAAGTGAATTGTCAATACCTAATTTTTTTATCAAGCTGATTATGTAATGTGATTTTACAAACTAAAACAATACGATATTGTAAGGGACTTTATCTACTAGGACACCAACCAATTTTTCATGGAGGTAGGACTGCTGATAAGTAGAAATTGGATCTTCAAAGAAAGATATACGTTTTCGTAGACCTGATACGTTTGTTTTAAATTCTGATTTGAATATACGGCCGCACAGACTTTACTAATTCGAAAAATAGTATTTACGTCTATCATTCCGCGGTCAGTCCATTGTTTGGCATAATGCATAATCCTTAACTGATTCCAATAGTGTGATCTACTAGAACAGTCTCACTAGTAGGACTTTTTAATACTATTTACTAGTTAGGATCTCATATGAATTGCGTTTGATCCTACCATAATACGTTTTCCCATGAGTATATTTGAATTTTTTCTTGGAAGTGCATTGATATTTACTATTCATCTTTCTTCATTTCTCATAATGTTTTTAAACATTTTGAATTTTGGAAAATGACGACAATATTATCTGTCGTATATATTGTAAATACATGTTATGCATTTTTGTATCTGATCTTCCCAACCTACCACAACCAAGAACATCAGAATCATATAAAACTAATAGTTGCAAACAAATAATTGAAAGTGCATACAAGATGCCATAACTTAACATTTTATTTTGTTTTGCAACAAAATGAACTGTTTTTTTTCAAAAAATATTTTCAGATAGAATATTGCAAGGATTGAGATGGCCGTTGGGTGCATTTTCAATCTTGAAACCAGAAAACGGATGTCCCTTAAACTACGAAGAAGGAAATATAATACAATACGTAGAAAGCATAAGGACATCAACAAAGTTTAACCTTGATTTTAGACACGAAACAACTAGCTTCGATTTCAATTTCTGTACTAAGAAATCAGACACAACAAGCGATAATCGTGCTGTTTGGGAACCTGGTCAGTATTGCATTCTGAGTCACAACGGATTGTGTCCAGAGGGTAGGTAGTAGAATTTTTACTGAATTAAAATCTGTATTCCAAGATTCAACCTCTAATGAAGTTGGAACATTAAGGCTCGTATTTGGCCCAAAATAGTATTCAAACATAGAAGTAAAAAACAAAAAAACATCACTACACGGAATGTTCTTACTAATGAAATTACAAATTCTGATACAGTCAAGGTCTCCTCTTCACAAAACTTTTGTTTGTGTAAAGTACAAAGAACTCTGTTAACATTTAAGATACATTACGTGGGTTTGATCGTCCTGTTAATTCGAATGACAGCGACGACTATTCGACTATCTACACTACACGTCCACAGAATCTTATCAGAACTTTTTCATCTAATCATATGGTCGCTTGAAACTATCTGATTGCAAATATTTTTCGTTCAACTCGTATATAGCTGTTTTCTGTAATAAAATACGTAAACATATTAGATGCACCTACTCCAATTCAAATGATATAATTTAATCTGTAATTTTTATGCTTGATATCTATGTACTTTTCGGCAATCAAAATTATCGACAGGTTGTAGATAATTCTATGGGCACCAATTGCATCCCATTAATAACAGACATATTCCTGTTTTTTTTTTAAATTAACCACAATTTTTGAACACACTCAATATATGATATTTTTTGCTTTAAATAATCAAAAATCTCTAGTGACACTGCGAAAATTTTCTCAAGGAAACTGACTATAAATAAATCAAATGATATCAGTAAAAATTGTCCTTTCTATCAGTTGAATACGGGAAAGTATAGTTTAAAAATTACGACAAAATAGACGATGTATCGTTCTCTATTTCTAATTTTTTTTTGGCACAATGATGTTCTTTTGACCCCTCCCTTCATACGATAAGGTTTTCCCATACTCGTTCGCTATAATCGTATCTGTAGTGACGTTTAAGATTAACATGACCGTAATCTATATAGAACTGGAAAATCATTATATCGGGGATTTCGTTCCCACAAAATACTTAAAATCTGTTAAAAACTTAATACAAACGGGAAATCACATACTTATATTTACGGTGATAATATTAATTGAGCCCGTAAATTTAGACACGATCCATATAAATTCATTTATTGTTTGGAATAAACTTATTTTGTAAGGTACTATATTAAGAATCGATAAATAAGGAAATTATTAAGTAAATGAAAAAAAAAAACACTTTATAAATTTTATGCGTCTGAAGCGCCTTTCTTAATTTTCCTTCATCAGGAACTCTCAAATCCAAATATTTGAAAGCCATGGATATATAAACACCGAAACAAGTGAAGAGCAATATGACCAAATTGGACCTTAACGTAATAGCGAATCAATCTAAGGTCAAATGATAAATTTATAAACGGACAATTTAAGAAAGGTATGTTATAAATCATGCCAGTACCGAAGCACTGACTATTTAGCGATGATGATAGCATCGGCAACTTAAAGTCTATAAGACCGGTGTTATGAAAAAAAAAATAAAAATTAAGAATTGTATGTGTCTGAGCGCTTTCCTGGATCTGACTGAGAAACAAACGTTCCAACTCCATTAGACAACGTTGACCTTAGGTAAATTTGACTATGCTTTTAAGGCCCAATTCGTGATATCGTTCCTAAAGTTTCTATGTAATTATACACTCCTGGCTTTCATCTACTATTTGAAATTGGCTTTGAACTATATCTGAGTAACGAATACTATAAGGTCGGTACTTTGAGCTATATGAGTAACGACTACTATAAGGTCGGTACTTTGAACTAGATCTCAGTAACGAATACTATAAGGTCGGTACTTTGAACTAGATCTCATCAGTAACGAATACTATAAGGTCGGTACTTTGAACTAGATCTCAGTAACGAATACTCTAAGGTCTGTACTTTGAACTAGGTCTCAGTAACGAAGACTATAAGGTCGGTACTTTGAACGTGATCTCATCAGTAACGAATACTATAAGGTCGGTAATTTGAACTAGATCTCAGTAACGAATACTATAAGGTCGGTACTTTGAACTAGATCTCATCATTAACGAATACTATAAAGTCGGTACTTTGAACTAAATCTGAGTAACGAATACTATAAGGTCGGTACTTTGAACTATATGAGTAACGAATACTATAAGGTCGGTACTTTGATCAAGATCTCAGTAACGAATACTATAAGGTCGGTACTTTGAACTAGGTCTTAGTAACGAAGACTATAAGGTTGGTAATTTGAACTAGATCTCAGTAACGAATACTATAAGGTCGGTACTTTGAGCTAGATCTCATCAGTAACGAATACTATAAGGTCGGTAATTTGAACTAGATCTCAGTAACGAATACTATAAGGTCGGTACTTTGAACTAGATCTCATCATTAACGAATACTATAAAGTCGGCACTTTGAACTACATCTGAGTAACGAATACTATAAGGTCGGTACTTTGAACTATATGAGTAACGAATACTATAAGGTCGGTACTTTGAACTAGATCTCAGTAACGAATACTATAAGGTCGGTACTTTAAACTTGATCTCAGTTGCTAATAATATATGGTCGGTACTTATTTTTTAATGTTTATACTAGATCTGAGTAACTAATACTATAAGGTCGGTACTTTGAACTAGATCTCAGTAACGATTACTATAAGGTCGGTACTTATTTTTTAATATTTATGTTGTGATTCGTGCCGATCTGATGTGTTGGGTTTTTAAATCGAATCCAATGATGAAATGTGAATGTTTGAAATGAAACAGTAACAATTTGTCTGGACAAATGAGAAATAGGAACACAACCATATAATATCTAGCAATTATTTTAATTACCTTTAAATGAGGTTAACAATCCCAAAAAATAATTCGAAGAGGCTATTTTTCAAAATATCACAAGAAAAAACCTGGAATATTGATTTTAAAAGCCCCGATTCATTTGTCAATATTTTCAACACACTTCTTCGAATGTTATAATGAAAATAATTTTAATCCTATAATTGAACTGAAAAATCAATATGTTGAGATTTATGTCTCCTTGTACAAACATCCAAATTTAAAAATAAGTAAGTTCAGTTATGGTCCTAAATTGCTCCAATTATTAAGTCCATTGTTTCACGATGAAAGTTTTTTTTCAAGTTGATCAAAAGACCTGTAAGAAAGTGAAATGGGACTATGTTTGTCGAGCAGTTCATATAAAGTGTAACATTTACATCCGAAAAAGGCCAAAAATATATTGGTGTTATGGTGAAAGGCCACAAACTCGTCCGGATTTCAACCATATTTTGGCTTAGGAAACGTAGAGCTTAGAGTTTGGCAAACTAAAATTGCAGTCAGATTTGTATTTTTTATTAACAAACATAATGTTTAAGGGTTTTTTTGTCGACTGATGCTCTGTATGTTTCTGGTCCTAACAATTAAAGGATCCAGACCTGTCTTCATTGATTCTAGAGAAAAATCAAAATTAGTGCTATTTGTGACGTCATTAAAAGAACGCTGAATCGTAAGATTTCAATTAAGAGACCGGTTTCAAATCGAGTCATAGTTTTAGCTATGATTCATAAATGAAATGGCTAACAAATATTTATTTGAAATCTTAGCTGGAAGAAGGGGCCATATGAGGGCCTTCTCGACTCCTTTATGTTGCTTTGTCATGTATCGTGAGTTGAAATTTGAAAAGCTATGTTAGGAAAGCAAATAATCATTATATCTTACATTTTTTAAGGTTCATGAAAATAACACTTGTTTAAACTTTATGCACCCGAAGCGTTACAGTTGTTTAAAATACAGTTGAATAACATTGATGTTGCCATAAATGAAGAAATCGATGCAGGATAAAACTTATTTGCCTTTAACCTGTGAATATGAAAAAAAGGTGAATATGTCATTTCAAGCTAATATCACCCGACATTCGATTTCAATTCGTGTACTTTCACATTCAGATCTATGATCTATGGCTATACTTTTTTGTCCTTTTTGATTTATAGCTCTTCATCTTTTTAATAAGCTTTGGATTTTCAAATATTTTGGCCTCGAGCATCACTGAAGAGACATTGATTGTCGAAATGCGCATATGGTACAGACAAATTGGTACCGTTTATGTTATTAATCAACTTCTGTGATATTCTTCAAAAACGTCTAACATGAAATGGAAACTGTGGCTAGTGGTGTCACATTTTTTAATTGACGACTATTAAATCGAACAGTCCCAACCTTTTGTACCTGTCATTAACCAGAAACTGTTTACGCTTGTTTTCATTTATATGTCAGTGTATGTTGCATTTTGTTGTCTTTTCGTATTTTTTCATTTTTTTTTGTCATGGCGTTTTCAGTAAAAAGTAAAATAACAAAAAAAAAAAAGAACTCAAAGCAAGGGAAATTCAAAACTGAAAGTCCCTAATCAAAGGACAAAGTGTAAGGCTCCAAAACCTGGTTTTATAGCTAGCAAAACCTCTCACTTGTATGACAGTCGCATAGCATTTCATTATATTGAAAACAATGTGTGAGCAAAACAAAGAGGCATAATAGGTAGAATTGTCAAATATTGAGGAACAGCAGTCAACATTGTGTTACAATCTTAATCACTTTTTAAATAACTATTTCAACAAAGAAAAGTTACCTACGGTATCTTCCGTCTCGCTTTAAACGAATTTGAGGATGACGGCAGACATAAGCACATAGTCTATCGATTTTACTCACATTTTCCATTCTTCTTGGTGAGATTTACAGCTTAATATATGGTAAAGACACTTTTTTGACAGCATGGTTACTTCTAAATTTCTTTTCTTGTTTATCGTGCTGTTGGGTTGCTAACTCATTGACGCATACCCAAAATCTATATCAATATATAATTCACATTCTTCTTGAGGAGATTTTCAAAGTGAGTCCCCAGGCACCGGGACAGAAATCCAATAGGTTCATGAGCCGTTGGAATGAAATTTTGTTTAACTGTTCAATCCAGCTACTTCAACTGTTACTTTCTTTTACAACCACAAATCACAAACAAATTGTAAATGAAATATCTGATATCATCAAACGTGGTCACATTTCACGTGACGATTTACCTAGACTAAAACGTCGATTCGAAGATATCGAAAAAATTGAACAATCAAAACATAGGGAAAAATAAAGGAATAAATTTCAAAGAGATAAAGTTCACACTGTTTCTTTAAATCAGCATACTAATGATATCAATACAACAAACCATAAGGCCCCTAGAAAAAGAAAATTTAAAAGACGAAAACAATAAAATGAAAGTATTGTTGTAAATTTGTCATCTAAAGAATAACACATGCAGAAGAATCTCTTTTAAGTAAAGGTTTAAACTTCTGTCCTATCCCATCAAATGTAAATAACTTTCAGCTAGACGAGGACTTAGACCAATTCGCTAGACGTTTACGCTTGAAAGATTTTTTTTACAATAGGGGCAAGAAACACCTTGAAGAAGCCGGATTAAAAGATCCAGATACTGAGGACAATGAAGAAGTCACGCCCAACCCAAAATTTAGAAAGAAAAGTTCATGGAAACCACCAAAAAGTAAAAACGAAAACATGGAGTCATTTATTAATTACGTGAGGTCTGATGTAAAGTCCTGTTTAAACAAATAAAAGAAATTATGATTTATCCAAGTCAGAAAGCATCGCTTTGAAAGCGTTAGAAGAACAAGAGGATATTGTAATAAAACCTGCAGACAAAGGGGGCGCTGTGGTTGTCATGAATAAAACAGATTACATAGCAGAGGGGAATCGTCAACTGTCAAACTCCAATTTTTACAAGCAATTAACCACAGATCCAACACAAACTACCATTCGAAAGATCAACACCATCCTTTAAGAGATGTGCGACCAAAAGCATATCGATAATGACACCTTTGAATATCTTCGACCTCTTGAGAACGAAGCAAAGGCTGGAAGATTCTATATGTTGCCTAAAATACACAAAACTGGCAATCCAGGTCGACCTATTGTTTCAGCGAATAGTCACCCAACTGAAAAGATATCCGAATTTGTAGACCATCACTTAAGACCTCATGTTAAAGAACTACCCTCTTACATTCAGGACTACAGATTATTTAAAGAAAATGGAAAGCCTTAATCCTCTACCTGACAATACTATACTCGCATCCATGGACGTGTCTTCTTTATTTACCAACATTCCACAAGACGAAGGAATAGCAGCGTGTGAAGAGGTATGGAACACCCGTAGTGACAAAAATCCTCCAACTGAATGCCTTGTTACACTTCTGAAACTAGTGCTGGAGAACAACAACTTCAATGCTCTTTCAATGACAAACACTATCTCCAAATAGACGGCACTAGCATGGGCACAAAAATGGCCCCGTCATATGCCAACATATTTATGGGCCTACTTGAAAAACGCCTCATGGCCAGTGCTCCATACCAGCCATTATCATGGTTTCGTTTTATTGACGATATTGATTTTAAATCCTATATGTTCTCCCATTTATTTGTATTGTGGTCCTGTCATGTGATGTTGTCGTTTTGGTGTTGTGTTTGACGTTGCCATAAAAGCGGGAGGTTTGACCAGCCACAAAACCAGGTTCAACCCACTATTTTTTTCTTAAAATGTCCTGTACCAAGTCAGGAAAATGGCCATTGTTATATTATAGTTCGTTTCTGTGTGTGTTACATTTTAATGTTGTGTTTTTGTTGTGTCGTTGTTCTCCTCTAATATTTGATGCGTTTCCCTCAGTTTTAGTTTGTAACCCGAATTTGTTTTTATCTCTATCGATTTATGAGTTTCGAACAGCGGTATACTACTGTTGCCTTTATTTAAATGGCCAGATTCACAAGACCATCTGAATGAATTTCTTCAACACTGTCACTCTTTCCACCATTCAATTAAATTTACACACGAAACATCTATGGAGAAAATAAACTTCCTTGATACTACGAGTTACATCCAGAACTGAACCATTATAACGGACCTTCATACGAAAAAAAAAACGGACAAACATCAATTTCTTTCTCCTAAAAGTTGCCATCCTAAACACTGCTCCCGGGGTATCCCATTCAGCCAGGTATTGCGAATAGAGAGTATGCTCAACCGAAAATAAGCAAAATGCTAGATTTGGACAACAACGTAAACATCTAGTTGTTCGGGGATAAAATAACAACATCTTTGATACAGCTTTCGAAAGAGCAAACAACACTAGTCGCCAGGAACTTCTGAAGTACAAGGATAAAAATAAAGGAGTCAACAGAACACCTCTTGTACTCACTTATCATCCTGATTTTAAAAATGTGTCATCCATTGTTCAAAAGCATTGGAAAATTGTAGAAAATGACTCCAATTTAAAAAAAAGTATTTTCCTCACCACCAGTCATGGCCTTCAGAAGACATAAAAACATCCGTGATAAATTAGTGACAGCTGTATTAACAAAACAACCTACTCCACCTCCCGGTTGCTACAAACAATGTGGCAGAAGGAATTGCTTATGTTGTAAATCTGCCAATACAAGCAGTTCTTTCATCAGCTCCTTTACAAAACAAAGGTATACCATCTACTCAAATTTTAACTGTAAAACGGTGAACTCAATTTATGTATTAACATGTAACACTTGTGGCATTCAGTATGTGGGAGAAACAATGGATAAATTTAATATTCGGCTTAATAACCATCGTTCATGTTCATGGTACAAAACCAACAAAAACTGTCCTCTCACAAGACATCTTCGCGCAAAGAAACATCCTTTTGATAATGTTACTTTCCAAATCATAGAAGTTAACACCGAGTGGGACACCACGGCGAGAAGGAGAAGAGAAAACTTTTGGATCCACCAGCTCCACACTTTAGAACCTGATGGTCTTAATGAAAAAGACGAGAAAAGATACAGGAAAGATAAAGAATAATTTAGTACACAGCATCGTCCTTTTTATTCTGTGATATTGGCCAATGGACGTTGCAAACTTCAACCACCAATTTTGTAAATAATTTTGAACTTCATCCAAATTTTGAATTCTTTACAAGACAGCTAAATTTATGTACAGTGAGCTGCAAAAGTTTCTTATCTACATCCGATTTCACCTGGATAAATGCACGCTTGATGAAGCTAGTTTGTCTAGCGAAATATTGCGTTTATTTTTTATCGCGTTGTAAATATTTTAAACATTCTAATATTTACATACTCAATAGTGTGTTAAAATTACATTGTTAGGCAATTTATAATTTCATTTGTGTAATTGAATTAATCTTTGTACTGATTAATTACCACTCAAATAGATTCGTATGTTATGTGTTGATATTTATAGTTACTTATACTATATAATTCACATATATAGATTGTGGTTTACCATCTACGTCGTCTGGTCTGCTTAGTACCGAACGTGACCTATTCCCGAATATGACTGTTTTGCCGAGTGTGAATTCGCATTGCTATACGACGTGTCTCGGTATTTATATATCCAACATTCGTGTATTTAGTTATGATGTTTCTTTTGTAAGTTCGATTGGAAACTTTGTTATGTTTTATGTTCGCTGTTGGAGACGACGTGGTTCGGTATTTATAAATCCCGCTTTCGGGAATTTTGTTGTTACTTTCGTATACGTGTGGGTCCGTCGGGTCATTTTGTGCTGAGTTGTTGTCTGTTTATTTCGTTTGTGGTTTGAATATTGTATTTTCGGTACATTTCAGAAATGTCTTATTTGTCAGTATAGTCGAGTTACTTGTGGTTCGACTACAGGGTTTTTGTTTTATGTTGTTTGTTTTCATGTGTGTTTACTGTCTGGTCTTACATGATCTTGCCTTATATTACACTTATTTTATTTTTATTTTCTATATGAATGTAAAAGTTAAAATAAAAAATCAGCTACTTCAGTTATATGATTTTAAGTTTCAAGCAACTAAATGCACAGGATTTTTTTGATTATACACAATTTTAATTTAGAAGAAAAAGCGACATGGTTAGAAACTACAAATAATAAAACCATTACAAACACAATTTCATTTAAATATTTTGTCATGGTTAGAGAATACATAAAATAACACCATACTCAAACTCAATCCCAATTTACTATTCTTGTACGTGTCTATAAATAAAACTAATCTATTTTATTTTTAGAAATTTTCCTGTGATAATATAAACGTCATAAAAAATACGTCACTTTTTGTGAGGTTGATCCATTCATGTGTCGCGCAGTTTATATTTCGTTTGTGGTGTCCTGGTGTGCTTTCGTAAATTTATGGGAGGTGTCCGTTGTTACTCTGTGGTTTACATGTTGTAATGTACTATCATCTTATTTATTTATGTATTTCTCTGTGCTGAGTGTTCTTGCGTTTGTTTGTACTGTATTCCTGTTACGTAGTGTTGTCATTTTAGCGGTATTTTTAACATTGCCATATAAACGGGAGGTTTGGCTAGCCATAAAACCAGGTTCAACCCACCATTTTTTTTTCTAAAAACGTCCTGTATCAAGTCAGGAATATGGCAGTTGTTATCTACAATATGTTTCTATGTATGTTGGCGTTTGCTTTTGTTGTAGTTCAGTGTTTCTGTTGTTCCGTTGTTTTCCTCTTATAGTTGATGTGTTTCCTTCGGTTTTAGTTTGTTACCCGATTTGTTTTTGCTAAATCGAATTATGACTATTGAACAGCGGTATACTACTGTTGCCTTTCTTTATAAAGCAGTAGTATTTATCATGAATAAAATCATTAGGAATAAATACAAAAAAGACAAGATTGACAGAATCCCATTTGTAATAAAAAATCAGACCTTTTTGGTGTTATCATTTGGACATTTTAGACAGATAACAAGAATGAGTTGGATATGCAGTATGTATATGCAGTTGATGATAAAGGGATATTTAAATGCTTGTAGAGGAAAAGAAAAATAGAAAAATAATTTATATTGCTTTGTTAAACACAGTTGTGTTACATTTCTTTCAGGATTTATTGAGGGATTCATAAAGTTTGGCAAAGGCGATGTGAAGATTATTAAGAAACCAATACCGGACGGGAAGTTTACAGGTGACTCCATGGTATGGCATTTCTGTTGCAGAGAAGACGGTAGTTGGAAAGATCCGTTATATCTACCAACTAAAGAACCATTTACATTATTCCCTACAGACAGTGAATGTCAAGAGGTGAAAGGTAACTTACCTTTATTGATTTTCTAATGATCTTTTCATAATAATAGTATATAACCATTGAATATGTCATTTAAATGTCAATGTGCCGTTTTAGTAGAGGCGGTGTTGCATGTTCTATACTTTTTTACGCTGTGTGCTTGTTTAATCTTGTTTGGCATGTGTTTACCCACATGTTGAAAAAACCTTAAAATATATTATAAGGGATGCACTAGTTTACATATGCTTGAACAAATAATAAACTACATATGCTAAATAGGAACAAATCACTTACAAGTAAGATCACTTTGAATATAACCAAATGCGTTTTCTGAAACCGACATCATCAAGTTTTACTCAGTAAACAATCTGCAGTACATGGAAATGTTAAATGACGTTTCGTTCATCCGAATAATCTAGTAAATGATGAACATTTTAAAGACGTATGTTTTAATTCTTCTACACATTCATTTGTTTAAAAAACGAAGGCTTCAAGGATAAAAGAAAATAATTGTTACGAAGGTAGCTGACTTTCACCGTATCAACAAGCAAAATTACGAAATAAATAAGAAATTGACAATCAAATAGCTGTGTTTCACTCTTCAAATCTCAATATTTCGAAGTAACTCAAAGTATATTATGTAGTAGCACACGATTTGTCATTCTTCTTTTAGCTTGAATTTGATTTTGTTTGTTTAACAGTGTGCATTTATTTTTGTTTTTAATATTATTTTTTAAATTGAGATATGAAAGCAGAAAAGCAGTGGTTCATGCTGAAGGGTGGCAGCAGAGTCCAAATTGCTGGGTTAGCACCAAATTCCCGGATAGCAAGAATAACGTCGATTTTTATCAACTTTTGCTACTACTGGCCAATTAATTATGGTATGCTTATACATCTTTAGTTCAGTATACGAAATATTGTTCCACTTGTAACTAGAATACAGCAAACTAAAGATAATGATAGAAATAAAGAAAACACCGATGTCTGATATAGGGAATTGTATTATTGCCTATAACCTTTACTCTTTTGCATTATGTATTCTGCTTTTGTTTATTTTCTACTATCAATAATAGGATAAGTGTGGTTAATGAAAATATTAAAGTCAATCATATCAACATCTACAGTTGCTGATACTGTTTTTTATTATAGGATAAAGCCAAGGCCAATTCTATTTAATATAACTATAAATTGCTCATTTTAGATAGTTAAATAGAACTACTGTCGATATTCCTGACATATTATAAAGATAGAGATATGTGACGGGTTAAATTATTTTTATCACATTTTAGATTGCGGTGACATAATAACGGTTTCAGAGGAGAACCCGATGGCCATCATAAATTCTCCAAACTTTCCACATACTTATAATTCTAAACAAGAATGTAGCTGGACAATTAAGGTAAATCTAATTGCTTAAACAATCTGTAGACAATTATAAGAAGTATGATAACAGAGTAGTATTAAGTTCATTGCATATCATAAAAATAATACGTTAAAGGTATGTTTAACCATAGTGATCATGGTACATTCTAACAGTTATTTCCTCAGATTTTGTATTGAGTCTACACGTTTTCCGAGAACTCCAAGTAGACGTTCATTTGTCTGTGAATTTTCAAAATTGTCTTACAAATGTAGCATGCTTATTTATTATTTATACTGCAATCAGCTATTTTACTATACAGATAAAGCTATACGTATAAACATTAGCTTTATACGTCAATGACCTCAACTAACCTATTAGCCACGCCTACTTACCGGAACTACTGTATTTCATCAACAACGTCACGTCACAACCATGACAACGTGTAGTAACAATTGTCAAACTTTTGTAAATTTAAACTTGTTGTCTTGAAATTCGTAATTTACATACCATGTTTATTAAATATTATTAAATTATTTTATTTTCTCTTTCTAATTCCTAAAAATGTCAATGTCTTATCGCCTGGACTTTATGAGTTACTACGCTTATAGGGAAATACCCAACAATGGTACACCAAGAGGGAAATTCCAAACACTTTTTTTTTAACAATAAATTTGTTACGTATTTTATTTTTTTTAATGTTTTTTATCGATTTCAGTATAAAGACAATATACGTATAGTGTCTTGAAATATGAAATTTATTTGTATTCGGCACGAAACGGGGAAATGCTCGGTAAACCTCGCATTACCCCCGTTTCTTAGCCTCATACAAATAAATTTCATATTTCAAGACACTATACGTATATTGTCTAAATATATTGTTTTGTTATAATTCAGGCCGTTAGTTTTCCCAACTGAATTGTTTCATATTTTTCATGTTGGGGCCTTTTATAGCCGACAATACGGTATGGGTTTTTCTCATTGCTGAAGGCCGTACGGATGCCTATAATTGCTTACATCTACTTCATTTGAACTTGGGTGGATAGTTGTCTCATTGGCAATCATACCACATCTCCTTATTTTTTATATTATATCAAACAACTAAAAACATTCATTATTTTACTGTTCATGAAATGATGATATAACATGAGGATATTAACGGACAGAATTCTACTTCGTCAGAATTGTCTCCCCATAACACGTACAGATTTTTCAATCATGATAGTGGAAGCCATTGTAGGGGTGAGGCACTGTCAATTTAGCTCTTGAAAATCGATATAATATTCTAATTGTGTCATTTCGATACTTACTTGTAAGCTGTATTCTAAAAGACAAATGTTTCTTCCAGCTAATAAGCATAATCGTTATTGTTTGAATGGTTGTCAAGGAAATTTTCAAAAGTTCAATAGAAAAAAAAAAAGAATATTTAAGTATTTCGTGGAAGGGAAGACTAGAAATTCTCAACGATTGAAGACTAATTATATTCTACATAACACACACAAAGTCATTTTTTAAAGTTATGTATTTTTAAAACCCAAGAGTAAAGTCTGTCTTAAAGGACTTTTGGCAAAAATGTAAGGGTGTGTCAGTGAACGGATTAACAGACTTTACTTTTTCTAGTACATATTCATAAAAAAATAATTTTAAGTACTCCTTAATTTCGATTTTTAAAATGAGTGAACGAAAATTAAAAACAAGTATGTGATAAACTAAATATTTTAACATTTGTAGTAGCAAGAAAGGTGTTTTATTTTGTTATTTGGACACACTTACTCTGTTGTGATGACTTTTTACAAAGGTATTTTATTTGACTCATACATATGATTTCTTAGTACTGACAGTGTGTATTTAAATTTTATTTTATCAACATGTAGCCTAATAATTTTAAAAGTAATGAATCTGAGGCACGATGATATCTCATCTGTTTTTGTATTATACGTTTGAAGGACAAAACAATTGACTCAAAAACGTCTGAACGGAAAAAACACTACCTGAATTTTAAGATAAGATGTTTGCCCATTTTCAGGAATTTTCACCATAATACTATTGTCAAGGTACAGTGCCAACAGTTTCTATGCATTAACTTTTGAAAAGTTTCATCAATGATTTTCAAATTATCTTGTGTTGTCACTGATAACTAAATGGAGATTATGTTTGATATTGACGATTTCAACTTTTACCGTTTAGGAGTTATGGTCCTTGATAGATTGGAAAATGGCACTTTATGTCGTTTTCGTGTCACAACTTTTTTAGTTTGTTGTTACTCATGACAAAAAATGGAGGTCAATTTCGATTTTAACGATTTTCATTTTTACCGTTCAAGAGTTTTGGTCCTTCATATATTGGGAAAAGACATTTTATGTCTTAAACGGGCAATGACTTATGAACCGTTCCACCAATACATTCAAATTGTATTATGTTGTTACTGATGACAAAATGAAGATACAGTTAGATATTTCCGATGTTCACTTCTATTGGTGCCATTTATGTTACAACTGTTTAGGAGTTACGGTCTTTAATAGATTGGAAAATTACACTTCATGTCCTTCCCGTGCAATAACTTATGAACCGTTCAACCAATGATTTTAAACTTTAAATATTTTTTCTAAGTGATGACAAAATAGAGATCAATATTAGATATTTATAATTTTTACTTGTGCCGTTTTCAACAGGATATACGCATGTTTGATGGACGGGAGTCATGAAAGGCCATAGTTGGTCTCAAATTTGACAAAAAATAAGACATTATCCAGAACAAACTATTTCGTATTATCGGATATAATCGGATTGTAATACTTTAAAAGAAAGTTAAATGTTTTTCTCTTGTCTAAATTTTAAAGGGTCAATGTCAAAGCAGCAATTAAGTAAAAAGTGCAAAAAGTATTTTTTTCAACACCATAAGTAGACAATGCAACCTCAGAATACGAAATTTTTCGTTAACCCTGATATTTAGAATTAGTTAGTGTATTTGTTTCAGTTGTAAAAATGCTAAATATGCTATTTGGCACAATTGGAAGGTCATAATGACCTTTATACAAAATGATTATAAAATACTCAATCCATTTACTTATATATGCATAAACACTTTTCAAAAGAATGAGACAGATTTTGTGGTTCAACAACCGTCAAGTAAAACAGTAAACCTGACTGTTCATATTGGTTTTGATATGAACAAAAACGAAGAGATGATCTATATGCCTCTTAGAAGTAAGTTGCAGAGCTCAATGATAAACTTTTTCAGTCAACTATTCTACAGCAAAATAAAATGTAAAGAGAAGTATGATAGTAATAAATTACCCCTCGATCTAAATTTGTGAAATATTGTTCCCAAATTCAGAAAAAAACAGAGGATGTTCTTTTGCATTCTGCTATTTATCTAAATAACAAATCATAAATGGTAACGGTCAAACGTATGTTTACTTTCAGAGTCCTGAAAATACCAAAATGAAGCTGACATTTGATAAATTTGACATTGAGTCAACTGTTGACAGTGAAACATCCTATCCCGTATGCGATGATTCATTAGAAGTACGATTTACACTACCAGGTCATCCAGGCGTCAAGTAAAATATTTTATTTGCAAAACATGTTTTTGATTTAATATAAGTCTTTTCATTTTAATCCACAATTTTTTGGACTACATCCCAAATACTTCTGACAGATATTATAGATAGTACTGAAAAGATTTAATAGTTTGATACAAAAAGCAAATGAAATAAAATTATGTTTACTTAACCAACTTGAGCAGGAAATCTTAAAATAGTTTTTCTGCTCACTTATGGTTTCCGTGTTAGTATGTAAATTCTGATAAATAGTAAAATCCGGAAGTCTGCTGTCTTGTAGAGAAAGAGATTAAAAAATATTTTGAAGCACAGTATATTTAAATAAAGCATCCATTAATATAGATAAATTTATATTGCAAAAATGTTTTGTAGTTACTGCGGACAAAGGTTTAGCTCTATAATAATTACAGAAGTGAATTACATTGGACTAACATTATCGTCCGGGTTAACAGGAACCGGAAATGGTTTTAAAGCTTTTGTGTCATTGATTACTGGTAAGTATATTCTATATCGGATATTGCACTATAATATCGCTTAGGTTTAAAATAGATTTCTGTCTCTGTTAATTATGACTATATTGTATATAAACTGTTAGAACATATAAAGAACATACTTAGCAATATCTTTTAAAGGACCTGAAAATATCTGAAACTTTTTTTGTTATGCAATGAAGTGCGAAATCCCATATTATGTTGTTAGTCGTATAGGAAAAGACGTAGAAACGATACACATGATAAATGTTGTAGGAATCTAATGTTGATGGCAGGTATTTGAAAGGGTTTGTTGAATATATGCACAAATTTTCTAGACCCAGTTTTAGAGCTTGACATAATGTAAAGACAGATGTCTACTGTCAATTGCCTTCTATATGAAATGTTTTAGAAAAGTACTCTCAAAAAAGTATTAACAAAAATACCGACCTCCAAGGAATCAAAAAGACTATAAAAACTGACAAAATCAAACGTTAAACTTTTATTAACCAACGGACCGGATGAAAAAATACTGTCATATTCCTAACTTGATATAGGCATTTTCCGAAGAAAAAGTTAAACCTGGTCTGATAGCTAGCTAAACCTCCAATATGTATGACAATTGTTCATAGTTCCGTTATATTGACAGCGACCCCAAAAGTCATTATATGTGAATGTGACAATAATTTGGATCCAGCAGCCATAGCTAGGAAAACATACGTCATAGACATACAACACAAGTGACAAAAAATTCAAACAAACATACAAATACAAGTTATTAAGTACTTAATTAACACGGAATTATTATTCAAACAGGACATCGCTAATACTTTGTACACCACTATAACAGTGTTTTTTCCCCGGCAACTGCGATACGTAAAATCAACTTTCAAATTATAATTCAAGTAAAACGAAAATTAAAAAGCAAAAACAGTTTACTAAAGTTCATGTTACAGTTTTATATGCACATTTGTAGATATACAAAATATCCCAAACTAGAACTAGAGGTAATCTTGATTTTGCTTTGAGGCGAGAGTTTTTGCTCGAAATTGCATTGAAGGCCTCACTTAACTTTGAGATTACAAACTGTAATAAAGGCATTGTTTCTTTGTTTTTTTTCAAGCGTGTAGTGATTTTGTATCACGAACAGTTACACCATCTCCGTTCTTATCAAGTACTCCAAGATGATTAAAAGATCATTTAATTTTAAAGTAAGCAAATGATTATTCAGAAACCACTAAACTGAGAGACAGACATGAACTACTAAATAACAACTTAGAATGATGAACTGAGACGGAAGGAGTCTACGAAAGTATGATTTGATGGATTGATTTACTTTCATTTTTTACATGCGCATGATTTTAATCATATTTTCTTATAATAGATAAAGACATGTGCTACACTGGTAAAGGTAATGATTACCGCGGCACAGTGAATGTCACAAGAACGTTTGAATCATGTTTACCTTGGACAAGAGTTCAAAACTGTCCTCATCACGCATTTAATTCTGGGTAATACTCTATGTTTCAGTCATAAGTAAATTCAAAAATTTCTCTGCTTATACAATTTCTGTTAAAAATCTTACGTTCTCTTAAATTATCAAATTGAAAAATGGCATTGATAATCAATCTTTTTATACCGTTTTGTTAGAAATATTTTTAATATTTTCTTGAATAAAACATTAAGCCTTGTGTGCTTATTCTTGTCATTTCTAGTATCTGTACGTTGTTTTGTTTTCACTTTCGTTTATAGACGAATTCTATTTGATTAACTTGCTTATTATTTGGAAACTCAGTAAAGCTTTAAACTTTTTTTTAAATGACCAAAGAATTACAGAAAAGCTTTTGCTATGATTATTCTGTATCTATTCGTATTCCTATATATTGTTTTTGAAGTGTAATCATATTCACAAAGAACTAATGTGTTAATACTTTATTTAGTGATTTAGACGATGATTTAGTTGACAATTACTGTAGAAATCCGGGAAGTGGAACAAAACCATGGTGCTATACTCACTATGAAGACTGTAACAGAAATTATTGTGATCCATGTGGCTTAGGTAAAATTCGTTGACATAAATAGATGAAAGGAAAACTGGGGAAAACAAAATCACATTTCGTCTTTTTAAAAGTATTAGTAAATCAATGAAAAATATATCAACTCTTAGGAAAAATCTGATGTCAATTGGTTAAAAACAAATATATTTACTATTTTCAACTGCTTTTCATCTAAATCATAAATGGAATTTGAAGTTAATGTTTTTTTTTGTGCAAAGATGAAAAAACAAATCTTATAGAGCAGACAGATGCATTATGCAAAGTTTAATCGGCATAACCCTTAGATGCTTCAAATGTTCATGTTAGAATGTTCTCTTATAAATTTTTATACACCATTACTAGTGATTGAGTAATTGCATTTAATTTTTAGTTTTAAATTTGGTGTTCAACATGTCAGCAAAGTATGAAAAAATCTTTTTCAACAAAGACCCCTATCTACCTCAGGTAAAACGATATGTTCAAAATCGTGTTATGATGTCTTGAAGTTTATACAAAGCTATTTCTGATTCAACTAAAATATTTTGTTTTTATTTTCTGGTTCTGATTAACAGTTCTAATTAAACGTTCTATTTATTTGTTGTGAGTACTACTTACAGTGGAAACCAGCATTTGCTACATACGAACTGTGTTTCCTGATAAAAACGTAGAGTGTAGAAAATTTTGGTTGAAAATAAGTGCGTTCTAAATTTTGAAATAAACTGCACTATAAAGTTTAAACTGATGTTTCATCTCTTAATGATAAAGATGACCTAAAACTACTTTTTACTGCTGTCTTAAGCTTAAGGTCTGCTGTAGCTCAAAATACTGCTAAACTTGCACCATAGTCAAATTGAAGATTATTTTATTTTCACAAAGTAATTTTTCACGATGAAAGTAATACATTTTCCCTGTGCATGCCTAGATATTACAAGTCATTCAGATACGACAAAGGCAAAACAATATTAAAGATATGGAAAGAAAAAATTTTGGGACGTATTACTAGTACCATGAAACCTGTTTTTACAATATTTGAATTATAAAGGTATAAATGAGTGACTAATTGTTTAGTGATATATTCGCAACTCCAAGTTTATTAGAAGTAGTATACATTAGCTCAAGATGATTGTTTTGCTATTAGCTACGTAATTTATCGTCTTTACATTTGTTCAAAGAAAGTTGTTATGATTTGTTGGATGACTGTGCTACTCTTGTTGCTGAAGAACCAACATTTTGTCAGAATAATGTAGAAGCACAAAGAATTTGTAGACAATCTTGTGGATTTTGTATGATGGGAAAACCAAAACCAGGTATATAAAACACATCAAAGTTATATTCAACTAATAGATATATCTTTTCAACTCTTATAAATCTAACTGAAAAATAGATATTTATATACTTTTTTTTACCTATATGGTATGCCTCTGTCTCAAGTCACTGGCAACATGTTTTCGTGGTTTCTAGAGTTTTATTTATCAGCATAGTCATCTGATCTGTCCCATTTATGATTATTACGTTTTGACTGAGTTTGGATTCGCATGGCAGATGGTGCACGCATAGCATGAGATGCTTATCCTGTCGACGGACTCAATCTCGCTTCTTTAAAGTTCATGCAATTCCCGCAGTGTTTGTGTTTACTCCGATTTGTTTCTCCCTTATCGATGTTATTGAGATTTGAATATCGGTTGACAACTGTTCCCTTAAATTAACTGGCATTTTTACAGGAATCTGACAGTACTACATAAAATGTATTGCATTTGACATCTCCATTCTTTTTTAAAAGGATTTCCAAGGTATTGTTGGAAGTATTTTTAAACATCTAGCAGGAAAAACCTAATTTTATACAAATTAAATTCTTGAATGTCTTACAAAGTAAAATTTCATATTATGTGTTCATCAACAATGTCGTTCTTTTCGATCTCGAAGATTCTAAAAAGAATCTCCTTTCTTTCTTCATTAGGGTTCCAAAATCTACAATGACTAAATGATATCTATAAAAAAAAACACTGGAGAAGTCCTTGCCTCCGAACTTTTCTGAATTTCTTAAAGCCATGATGAGAGAACATATTTAAATTGAGATAAATCTTACTGCGATATCGGATTACGTGAAACATAGATATTGTTTATAAATTAAACAAATGTCAGGTTAATTTATTGATGAAAACTGCGACCGAATGGATATGTTTTATGTTTTAAAACAAATTAAAAAAGTTTTGTATTTTCCAAACAATGAACAAATTTATAGACATAATTTTCTTCCTACTACAATTGATGATGAATGTCGTTAAAAGTGTAATTTATTTCACATTACATATTGAATTATGAATGCCTTAATCATAAAGAATCTATAAGAAAACATGTTTATTTTACATCAATAATTCCCCCGTTTACATCAATACTGTATTATAGAGTCCAAATGCATTAAAGCAAGATTTATTGTTTAAAACGATTAGAATATGTCTTTAGAACATCCATGCTTTACAGAGGTGTAAATATTACTATAATAACAAATTGTATTGGATCTTCAAAAACCATAAAAAACATTGATTTAATGTCAATGTCAAAGCAGTATGAAAGACTTATTCTTTCTGTTTATTAGTTATTTTATTTTTGTAGATTTCTAGTTATACATTTTAAATGATATATAAATTAGTTATCTCTGTTTACTTACGTATATGTTTATATGTTTTAATTTAACGCTTTGATAAATTTACAATGTTTTTACTATATAATAAACTTTTATTTTGTGTCAATACTTGTTAAAATAAATATTGCTACTTCAATGCGAGGAACAACTATAATTGTTTTTAGTGAATGCATGCGTATCAGTATATAAAAGATTGTATTTAGGTACAAAAAATACAAGAAATACTTGTATTCCTTATAAAATCACGTTTCAAAATCTTTCTATAGCTTTTGAGACAATATTGGTTGTAGGAAAAGTACGATCTTTAAAATTAGTTTTAGCTCTATAGCCAACAGGACCAGTGTGAGCTTAAAGCAATACTTGGCGTTTGTCGTCGTTAGTTAACCGTTTAGTTTGATTTGTCTTTTATAAAACATTTGCCTTTGAATCTATTTTTGAAGGGATAATGGCCCCGTATGACTCCTCGTGTATTTCTTGGTTCTGATTTTTTTGGTTTTCAAATTTATTTATTTCAAAACGTACACCGACAAACATTTTAAATATTATAGGACTTTGATGTCTATTATAAGTTTGGTCATGTCGTTTTGTTTTGGAAATCATGACCACCAAAGGAATTTCCTTTTTTTTTAATCTAAGCTTCTCACGAAATATTTCTGACGTAGTGTTTATTGGGCTACTACAATGTTGACAGTTAAATATTCATTTTATAAATCGAAAAACATGGTCTATTTTGTATCAAACTTGAAAGATTGACAAATATGATTGTAAATGTTTATTTCAAGAATGAAGCGTTTCCGGATGTCTCAATGGCAAACGTTTCAACACATGCAACAAATCTCCCTTGAAAACACCAGAAAATAGAATATTTGTCCTTTTCTCTATTTTTATTATGTCTAAACTAGGAAAAACAAAGAGTGTCTTCTTTTATCCTTTACTGAAATGTTTGAAATCTAAAAGAAGGAGAAATTATATTCCGAACGCAAAACTTAAAACAAAAAGGTATTACATTCAGCACATGTCTAAGATATAATATTATCTATATATTAATAACAATATTGTATAATATATGTATGAAGTTATTTGTATTTAAGAGTTCAAAACGCATTAATTAAAATGCGATGCACTGTGTATTTTTCAGTCTCAAAAGTAAAATGCCGTTCCCCACCATTGTTGTATGATGCCATTTGTACAGAACGTATGAAGAGACGTTACAAAGTTGGAGAAGTCGTCACATTTAAATGTAAAACAGGCATAGAAATTGAGAGAAGAATATGTTTGGCAGATGGAAGTTGGTCTGGCGGAAATTTTGTTTGTGGAAGTACGACTTTTTATTATATCTATCAGGGTTTCTTTCGTATATGTTTTTACATTGTAAGAGAAAAGACAAATTCCTTTTTTCAATTTACCTACAGAATTTTAGTTGTCGTCCCTCTGATCTGTATTTTTTTTTGCACCAATGATATTTAGAACATATTTGAAATATTGAGTATTTTCCTCCTGTAAATATTTGTTAGGAATAAAAACATTTTGGAAGTTACTGGATATACAATATAATTCAATTACGTAAATGTTCGGTATGAAAAAGTTTTGATATATGTAGTATTTTCCCTGTTAATAATAGTTACGAATAAAAACTCATATTCGATTTCCAATTACACAAATTTTAATTCATTGTTTTCATTGAATATGTGTACTTCTCGTGTTTACATTTGTAAATGACCAGAACTTATATGACTGTTGTAAAGAATTATTCCATTAAAGGTTCTTTTGCTTTATTGTTCCTAAAATCAAATGTCGAAGACGAACTGACATGACAACACAATGGCGAAAAACAGCAAAAAGAAAAATAATCGTCACAGCATAGACCACTAAAATCTCCAAGAATTCCACCAAAACCCGGTGGGGGGGGGGGGGGGGGGGGGGGGGGGTGGAGGGTTTATCTTTTCTCTTGAAAGGTAAACGTGTGGCCCCAGTCGTGTTGCTAATGGAAGTTCAAATGATAATTCTAATTCAGTGATGTCACATTGGCAGGACAAATAAGATCATCAATGAGGACAGATTGTATAAAAACTATGATAAGAATTCTACTTGGTAAATTCGTCATTTTTTTTGAAAAGTATTACAACTTCACTTGATCAACTGTCAACAAATATATATATATAGACAACCACGGCATTTAATTGGATATTCATTTTTATTCAACTGTATTTTCTATGTAGTGTTTTTATGAGTATTGCTTGTCTTTTTGATATGTTGCCTGTGATAATTGCTGTCCTCTTCACATGACTTTATATATTGTCCCTTTGGTATTTTATTTTATCAATGAACTATATGATTGTATAAAAAAGATAAGCTTTATCAAAAAACATTTTAGTCTTATTTTCCACTAACCGTAATCTTCCAAATAATTATACTTCATTTTTATAGGATGTCCAAATGGTTGGTTTCCATTTCACGGGAAATGTTATCGATGGTTTGACACATATGAGAACATGACAACATCTAACGAGATATGTAAGCGTCATTCAGCTGTGATGACATCAATCAAAGATGAGAATGAATTCAAATTTTTATTACGGCTAAGGTAAGAATTTTAGGAATGATGAATACTTCAATATTTATTTAAAAAAGTGTTTATTTTGAAATGTTGACATATGTACATAGTATTTCGAAAATGGAATGGTAAATTAGAAGAAAATATCTGTCTTGAGAAACAGAATTTTGATATGATTTATTTCTTCAAAAAATATGTACTCTGCAAAAATGGAAACGCAGAATGGTTTTAAATAAAGGTTTGTTGTAATGACCTAAAATTTACACACTAATGTAAAACAAAATCTTAAAAAAGGTCAAGAACGATAAAGTTAGTAAATTTCCAGTGACTTTAAAGTCAGTATCTATTTTGACCACCAATTGCGACTAACACAGTTCTGCATTCTGTATTTGGACTTGCGGTATCCTTTGACAATCATGTTTTAATACTTGACTGAGTTGATCCAATGATTGAGGTTGGGTTGAGGTTGACTGACGCGTCTATCAAGTCCGTCTAAAAGATGTTCAGTGGGGTTTAAATCTGTCTACTTTGATGGCCATGACAATACATTAATGTTGGTTCTGATTTAGAAAATCCATGGTTACCCTTGATGCATGGGAACAGACACTGTCCTGCTAAAACATCTCCCTCTGTCGGTCAAAGAAACTGAGCATATGGGGCTGCAAAGTATCTTAGCCGTTCAATTTCCGACACACAATAAGGATATTTTGCAGTTGAAGGATATTGCTGCTTCTATCGCCAAATCTGTCAACTTCCTTTTCACAAACAGAGTAAAATCGTTCAATAGTCAATTTTTTTGGATATGAAACTTGATTCTTTGCTTCACCAAATTCGGTGCAACTTCTTCAAAGTCCAGACCCTCCATCTTTTACACCAATAAGCACGTGGACGTTTATGAACAATGGTCAAAACTGGTCCAACGTGAGGTCGCCTTGGGCTAATTCTGCGTTTGCGAAGCCTGTCACGGCTGTCTGGGTAGAAATTCACAGTAAACCTTGTATACTATCATCAATGGTTTTAGCAGTGACTTTTCGATTTCGTTAATTTATAACTCAAGGCTGGAGTAGTAATGCGTGACCTAAAACGTCTAGGGCGATCTTGAGCTGATCTGGTTTGATGCAATCGCTGCCAAAAGTGTGAAATTGTACTCTGGTGATCGTTGAATTGTTGGACGACTTCAGTTTGAGATACTCTAGTCTGAAGACGGCATATGACGTAGTTATCTGTCACAGGGACCAATCTTGGCATACCGACATTTTATAGTAACAATGACAATCGCCTGCTCCACACCTAATTTTTTATATGACAGTTTCCCGGATGATTAAACCAATTGTTTCCCGAGAAATACATGCACTGTTTCCCTGCACGGTTACTTAAACTGTCAATTTTACGGTCTTTTAAAAATACAATTGGTTATTTTTGATCGTACTCACTTTCGGTATTTTAAAGTGACCAACCGTGCAAAACCCTAAATGGTAGCCAAGATCGTTAAACACTCCCGTGATAGTTGTACTATAAATGCACCTTAAATAACTCTTTGCTTACATATTTGATTATGGCATATCCATTTATGTATTGTCGACTTAATTTAAATAAATGAATTCTAAAGAGGTTCATCGGAAGATACCAAGACCTTGTTGATAAATATTCAACTTTACAAATAATGCATGTTGGTCTTGAAGTATAGATTCTTAATACTGATGTTGTTTATCACCATAATTACATTTATAGTGTTCTTTTTATTTGTCTTTGTATATGTTTAACCTTTACTGTTCAATCCATTTTTGGTAATATCCTTTGGCGTGGCTCGGTATTTATACATCCTGCCATTGTGTTATTGTGCTTTGGTCATTTTTTGTATTCTTGTTTTTCAGTTTTGTTTATGTGGTTTGTCCACTGAGTGTCTACATGCCATTTTGTTTTTCTTTGTTGACATAATTGTTTGTTTTTATAGTGATTAAGAATATAACACAATGTTGACTGCTGTACCCCAATTTTTTACATTTTTACCTATTATGTCTGTTTGTTTTGCTCACACATTGTTGTCAATAAATGGAATTTTCTGCGACTGTCATACAAGTGAGAGGTTTAGCTAGCTATAAAACTAGGTTTAATCCACCATTTTTCTACCTAAGGAAATGACTGTACCAAGTCAGGAATATGACGGTTGTTTTCCTTTCGTTTGATGCGTTAGAGCTTTTGATTTTGCCATTTGTTAAGAGACTTTCCGTTTTGAATTTACCTTGGAGTTCGGTATTTTTGTTATTTTACTTTTTAATAACAATAATGTAGATGCAAATTAAATGTTTTACTACAATATGGAGTAATTATCTCCCAGTTGATACAATATTCCAGAGCTTATCATGAATTCCTTTCATTTTCAAATGGCAAAGTTACGGCCATCCAATCGAAAGTTTTACTCACTCTATCCCAAGTTGATTGATGTTATTGAATATCAAAGATGAACAATGATATGTATTAATTGTCGTAACAACCATCCCATCCTTTTTTCTTCGATTGTGATTACACCGAATAAGATTTATCACTCACCATGACCAATATGACGGGTGCTACATGTTGAGCAGAATCTGCTAACCCTTCCTGAACACCCGATTTCATCTCTGTTTTGATGGGGTTCATGTTACTCAGTACATCGATAAACTACTGTTGCCTTAATTTTTCTCTAACTCCTAAATGCCAAGTGCTTAGCGGAGAGTAAGTACCAATTTCAAAGTCTTTTGGTATGATCCGAGCGCGCTACCAAGATATCACTAAGGCGTTAGGTTCTTTTTCTAACAAAACATTTAGGTGACAGTGCACGAGAATTGTAACAGAAGCTACTTAGTCAGCATTTTGAATTTATATGTTTGTATGGTTTCCCTGCAGTCCTGTTAACTTTCTCTTATACATCGATGATTAATTTACCTGTCTTCCATTGTTTTGTATTGTGCTTTGGAAATTTAATTTTTTTTTTTACATTCATCTAATCTCATATTTGCCTATTGGTAGACAATATACATCGTTTTATATGCTACGAACGAAACGTTGATATTTAGTCACTTGAGGGTTTGTGATAGTTGCTTTTCAAATATATTGTTAAGGTCCTATGTGTACGCCGTTTACGTTTATAAAATAGTATTTCAATTGTATCGTAAATAAATGCATCATTTAACAAAAAGGAAGCACTAGAAAATATTACACGGAACCAATCTTAAATGATTTACAATAAAAAAGCAAAGAATTGGATAAATTCGGCACTGTTAAAAACGTTGCTACACATTTTCACAATAATCATTATCTGTTATTTACCTAGGCAAACTCTTAATAATGAATAATCTGTAATTTAAGGGAGCAGATCTGACTAGATTGCAAGCAAAATGTATAAAAAAAAGCAAATGTTTTACTCGTAGCCTTAATTCGTAACCAGATTTAACTTTAGATTTAATTAGACAAAAATGACCCCTACATACTAAAAAAAAATTAGTCGGTTATACACGTGTGGAAAAAGTAAAATAACAAAAATACCGAACTCCAAGTAAAATTCAAAACGAAAAGTCCCCTATCAAATGGCAAAATCAAAAGCTCAAACACTTCAAACGAATGGAAAATAACTGTCATATTCCTGACTTGGTACAGGCATTTCTGTATGTAGAAAATGGTGGATTCAACCTAGTTTTATAGCTAGCTAAACCTTTAACTTGTATGACAGTCGAAGAAAATTCCATTGTATTGACGACATTGTGTGAACAAAACAAACAGACATAATAGTAGAAATGTTAAAAATTTCTCTTATCCGTTGAATACCTTTAATACATTTCGCAGGGACTTTGGTACCTATAGCATTGTATATCTCTAGATTTGTGAGCCAAAGAGATCTTGGGGGTTTCACCGAGCCATCTACATCTTCGTCTTTAAGAAAAATAGGTTTTACGAAGTTTCCGGGATCATTAACATTGATTTGATGTGTCTCAGTTTGATTGTTTTGATTGTTTTGAGTTTTACCAGTTACTACATCAGAAAAAGACGCCATTTTTTCTTTGTTTTGATTTTGTTCATTCACTTCATCTCCGTCAGATTCACTTTCTTCATTTTGTAGAACACTCAGGAGGCGTTTCATACGATCAGCCGTCATACGCTTACATATTGCTTCAAATTCTGGGTCCATCTTACCTCTAATTTACTAATTATTAAACTTTTTTAACGGAGTGCTATCTCAACGAGCCGTAGCAACAAGGGACATCACTCGTATAAGATAAGAGAAATGTGGCGCCTTTATATGGACAACGAGGAGGACAGACTGTCTTTGTTAGTGACAGGGCTAAACCTGCGTGGCAGGCAGGTACTCCTGTACTCGCAAAATCCTCGAAATCCTGGTAGGCTGCAAGAGAATACTATTCGTATTAAGGTGAAAAATGTCCCTCTGTCCGCTGACGATGGACAAATCCACAGAGCTCTAACTCTACAAGGGTGTGAGATTCAAGGCCTTTTCCGAGAATGTTTGAGAGTAAATGGCAAATTAACTGCTTGCCAAACTGCTGACAGAGTGGTAATCAGTAAGGTACTAGACAAGACCATACCAAGAAATATACAGATAGGTAAATACATGGCTAGGGTTTTCCATGCTGGACAGCCAGAGTTCAACAGAAGCATCAATTATGAAAACAATGTAAAAACTTGTCATAAATGCTTGCAACCTGGTCACTTGATATATGGATGCCCAAATGACTGGGTTTGTAAAACATGCAACAAAAGTGGGCATAAAATGATGGATTGCCCAATTGGCTTTCAAAGTGAAAATATAAATGAAGACAACTCAGAGGTTAATGTCAATGAAAATGAAAGTGCAGATGTAAATCTACAGTCCATTGAAGCTCAAACAAAAGAACACATTTCTGAAACAACTGACAAAACATCTAATACACCAATACTGAAACCATCACAAAATAGCTATTTATCCAGCAAATCTAGTGATACAAGAACAGGTTCAGCAAAGAATGTGCAACTACCAAGTTTGAGTAACACAGGCAATGACAAATCACAACAATCAATTGATAAATTTGTAAGAACACCAAAAAACACAAGAAGAACAACAGCAAGAAATCATACGCCACCTACACCCACAGAAAACATTGGACCTAAGAAATCAAAAGCATAGAATATCTTATCACTATCTTGTCAAAATAACTGTTGTATCATATTTCAAAATATTGTATTAATATAATTTATCAACAAACTGTACATTTAAAAGAAAATTGTTTATTTTTTTATTATTTAAAAAAAACCAATAAAAAACATATAAATGAAAAAAAAATCAAGCTCAAATACAGAGTTTAATCTAAGTAATGATGAAATGTTTAAAAATATTGGAATGTTTTCAAATAAGATATGGTATGAAAAAGTTTATATGGTGTACAAAACGATATTAATATGTATGTATATATGTATTACTAAACAAAGGTTTGTCGTTATAAAATGTCAATTGACGATATTAGAAACAAAGATATGGTGTAACATATACGATTTAACGGGCCAAAAGCTAATATATATTTTCAATATCATGTACAATCAGATTCTGCGTAAACATTTGTTTACGAATTATCATTGTTTAGAAAAAAAAGTGAATCAGCTGTTTTTAAAAAACTTGGTTTTCCCTATGTTATATTTAGAAACATCAAACCACAGTGAAATTCTATCGGATAATAATGGTTATTCATGGACCGAAAACCATAGTTTATATTATACACTGTGTTGTTGCTTTATAAATTTCAGTCAAATATATTTAGCTGTTAGTACTGCACCAATATTATTATGAACATGGTTATGCAGTACTATCGTTCTGTTATTTGCCAAATGTAAATTGATTAAATTTGAAATGTTTATATCTAAAATGAAAACAACATACAACAATTATAGATTTGTAAAACAAAGATCAACATGTGAAGTTGAGACTTTACACAGTTGCTATAAGATACTGTATGAGTTCTTAATCAAATTCTATTGTATTAAGCTGATTACATGTACATTGTCGATGACGTCATATATTAAGCAATGTTGTGCTTATTTACGATACTGGTTTTTCCCAGGGCTATTTTTAGAAAAATGTTATAGCATAAAAAATTATGAAAATACTTTTAAACAAAAACAAAGTAGATTATATATTGTCATTTTTAAAACCCGTAAACATATGCTTGTGAGGCAGTTATTACTTACAGTGTACACACATTTTTATAATGGTATTGGGAGTGAAAGTGATTCAAATATGCATGTACATTATAAAGGCGATGCTTTTTGGAACTTACTGTTAGTTGGTAACAAAAACAAATCACTTGATGTAAGTGATAATAAAGTAATTTATAAACAAACATGTAAAAACAATATTGAACAGATATCCAAAATTACCTACCTTTTTAGAAATGTAATCTTCTTCAGAAAACAGTCGTTTCAAAATCGTAAAAGTAATCCAAAAAGACATTTACGTATGAATTCTAAATTAGTTTTTAAATCCTTTCTAAATTCAGACTAAACTATAGTCTACCACATATATAAGTGCACTTTTCAATTGCGACATACTCAGTTCATTTGTTTAGAGTGTTTAATTCACACACTATTTTTATTACACTTAGTTTTTAGTGAACTGCAATATAATCCAACTAAATCGAAAGCAGTAGATTTATTTATCCAAATTGAATGCTTTCCTATACACAATGTAGCATGTGATGAAACAAACCGTTTGTACCTGGGTACGCCCGTACTTCACGGGTTAATAATTGACACGAGGTTAAATAAGGTCACGTTTTTCTACCTATTATCGATTGAAAATTTTAATGTTAAAATAGATCGTACAAATAAGTCAACAAAATTAAATTACCCTTTAAACTACACGTACAATGACAAATATTAATTTATGCACACTTAATGTTAATGGTATGAAAAATAAAGAAAAAGGATTAAGAGTTATAGATTGGATTAAACGTAATAAGTGTTCCATTGCCCTTTTACAAGAAACACATCTCAATGAAGAATCAAAGGCTAGTCTTGAAAAGGATACGGATTTTATTTTTTACTGCAGTAATGGAACTACGGCAAGTAGGGGGGTAGCAATCGGTATTAACAAATATGCAGATATTGAGGTCATTAATAAATTCTGTAATAATGACGGAAGACTTATTTTATTAAATGTGAAAATGGACAATATAATTTTGTCTCTAGTTTGTCTTTACGCGCCAAATTACAGAACAGATAGAAATTCTTTCTTCAAGAAAGTAAACAATTTTATAAAAGAAAATTCTATAGGCATTACTCTAGTTGCCGGCGATTTCAATGAAGCGTTAAAGATTTTAGATAGGAAAAGCGTTAATAAAAATACAAAGTTTTCTGAGCCTGTAAATAGTTTAAAAACCTTTATGAAAAATCATAATTTTATAGATATTTGGCGTTTCTTACATGAAAATACACAACAGTTTACATGGCTCCTGGTCTCCAGAAGAAAGGATAAGACACAAGCCAGTAGGATAGACTTTATTTTAATTGGAAAAGAATTTCAATCTCTCGTGGAATATTGTAAAATTAAACCGGCACTAATTAAAGTGACTGACCATCAAGGGATGGTTTTAAACTTTAGGACAGGAGCTTCTGAAAGAGGGAATGGGTACTGGAAATTGAATAATTCTATTTTAAAAGATATTGAATATAAAAAAACAATCAACAGAGTAATTAATAAGTTCGAAAATCGTATAAACAATAGTGATAGTAGCGATATCCGTCTATTATGGGATAATCTAAAAATCGAAATTAGGGACGAATCTATTCTTTACTGTAAAAGAAAATCGAAATTATCAAGGGAGACAACAAGAAAATTAGAAAGAGAATTAGAACACTTTACGACACTTAGAGATGAACAATTAAACGAAGATGAAACAATAACAAATAATATTAAACAATTAGAGTTACAATTGGACAAAATTTATGAAAATAAGGCAAATGGGGCTCAAATAAGATCAAGGGAAAAATGGATAGAACTGGGGGAAAAAATAATTCTTATTTTCTAGGTTTAGAAAAACAGCAACAAGTTAAGAAATCTATTAACAAACTCAGAATTGAAAATAACGAGGTAACAACAAATCAGGAACAAATTCTAGAAATGATAAAAAACTATTATAAAGTATAATATACAACCACGAATCCAGATAAAAATCTACTACATAAATATGTAGGCGATACTGTCATGGAAAAGGAGATAAATGGAGACGACTTTAAAATTTGTGACGGGGAGGTTACTATAGATGAATGTACTAATGCTATTAATAAGATGAAGCTAAATAAATCACCTGGTCTAGATGGTTTAACATTAGAATTTTATAAGACGTTTTGGGAAAAATTAAAAACAATGTTAGTAAAAGTTTTAAATAAAGGACACGAGGAAAAACTTTTATCATATACACAACGAACAGGTGTTCTATCTTTATTATTTAAAAAAAATGACCCATTATCTTTGGACAATTATCGCCCAATATCATTATTAAATGTAGATTTGAAAATATTATCTCATGTTTTGGCACAGAGACTAAAAGAGCTTCTTCCTAAACTAATTAATGAAGATCAAACCGGATATGTAAAAAATCGTTTTATTGGATTCAATTTAAGGCAAATCCAAGATATAATGGACTATGCAGAATCAAACGGAATAGATGGGATATTATATTTGTTGATTTTACAAAAGCTTCCAATTCTTTGGAATGGGAATTCATGTTAAGCGTTTTAAAGCATTTTGGTTTTAATGAATCATTCATATCATGGGTGGAAACACTATATAAGGGAATACAGACGTGTGTGATAAATAATGGATGGGTATCCGAAATTTTTGAAAACTCTAGAGGAATTCGTCAAGGATGTCCTTTATCGGCTTTACTTTTTGTTTTATCAGTCGAAATTATGGCCGAGCGATTAAGGCAAACCTCAGACATTAAAGGTATTCGTATTACTATAGATAATAAAACACACAGCATCAAAATATCACAATTGGCTGATGATACAACACTTTTTTGTAGTTCAAAATCAGATATATCAAAAGCTATGAATATAATTGAAAAATTTGGTTCTTTCTCTGGTCTGAAGTTAAACCGTAATAAAACAGAAGGAATTTGGATTGGGGCGCTTAAAAATAGCATAGATAAAATTGAAGGCATACGCTGGACAGACAAACCCGTTAAAGCTTTAAGTATTATTTTGGTCAAGACAAACACCAATGTGAAAAGATAAATTGGGAACCTAAAATAGAAAACATGAAATCATTAATTAAAACTTGGGAAAAAAGAAAATTAACAATGGTTGGGAAAATATTGATCATAAAATCTTTAATATTACCAAAATTTACATTTTTGGCTACTTCGTGCAAAGTTCCAGATATTTACCTAAAAGAAATTGAAAGCTGCTGTTTCAAATATATTTGGGAGGGAAAAAATGACAAAGTAAAAAGAAACACACTTATCGGAGAATACCAAAAAGGGGGATAAAAAATGATTGATTTTAACAGTTATTTTACAGCACTGAAAGCTTCATGGGTCTCCAAATTAACAACAACCGCACTGCCGAACTGGAAGATTATTCCTACTAAATATTTTAACACTCTTGGTAAAAATTTTCTTGTCTTTAAAATGAATTTAGATAACATAAAATCACCAAATGAACTTGGAAACATACCTGATTTTTATTTACAAGTAATTTCAAGTTGGGTGAAAACAGGAGGAGGTTTAACAAAATTTTCTGATCACTTTTCGGGTATCAGAAAACAGATTATTTGGGGAAATAAATATATTAAAAATCGCAATAAAAGTTTGTTCTTCCCGAACTGGGTTAAAAGTGGATTGGTGTATATTAACGACATACTGGATAGTGAGGGAAAATTATCCGAAAGCTTTATTTTAAAAAAGTTAAAGAATAAATCAAACTGGATTGCAGAGTTTAAGATGTTAAAATCTTGCATTCCAAAAGAATGGCTGCAAGTTTTAAAAAAAGAAAACTCCGTTAAGAGTATCAACATATGTAAGGATAAATTAAGTTGGCAAAATAAACAAATTGAAGAAAAATATATCAACAATAAAATACTTTAGAATACTTTAATAGATAAAAAATATACAAAGCCAATCGGTATTAATATTTGGACAAGATATTTAAAATTAGAATACACACCACATAAGACATTTGTATACGATTTTATATTTAAAATTTTAACAGAAAACAAGTTGAAAATTTTCAGATGGAAACTACTTCAGTATATTATTCCTACAAAGCAGTTACTTTTAAGATGGAAAATATCTGAGAATGATAAATGCAATTTTTGTAAAACAGAAGAAGAAGATTACTTGCATTTCTTTATTACATGTTCATTTTTGAAAGATTTTTGGGAGAAGGTACATTATCTTCTAGCAAAAATGAATTTTCATAACAAGGTATTAGCAAAACATATAGTATTTGGATACAAAATATCAGACCAGGGGTATTATGGTTTTAACTATTTTTTGACGGTTCTAGGTTTTTGTATTTACAAGTCATATTATGTCTCCGAGCAAAAACTTAAATTTTTAGATGTGTATAATATGTTTATAAAAGAAATACTAAGGGTTATGAATGAGAACAAAACAGTATCTCAAAATGTATTTTTCATTAATTTAAAAAGATTGATATAATAGAAAAAAAACATTTATATTTTATTATATTCTGAGTATTGTCCTGGATACTCAGAAAGTATTTCACAGGGATACTTTATTGGAGCTTGGACAGTGAAGTGAAATTGTAACAAGCATTCTGAAGAATAAAGAATATTTATTTGTTGTTAAAAAAAAAAGAAATGTTAAAAATAGGGGTACAGCAGTCAACATTGTGTTATAATCTTAATCACTATAACAACAAACAAATATGTCAACAAAGAGAAACAAAATGGCATATAGACAAAGCACATAAGCAAAAATGAAAGACAAGAATACAAAAAATTACCATAGCACAATAACACAATGGCGGGATGTATAAGTACCGAGCCACGCCTAAGGGATATAGCAAAAAATGGACTAAACAATAAATTATAATAACTATTGTAAGAGTATTTTTTTTCAAAATTCTTGGTAAAATTAAAATAAAGGTAGGAATTCATTTTCTAAAACTCGACTAGCATTTACTTTGTATGCTATTACTATTACTAGTTAACATTATTGCTGAAAACAAAACAGTTTTGACTTATTACAATATTTTTTTCTCATTGGCTGGATTGATTATACAGAATATTAATTTCTGGATAAAAAAGTTACAAACTGAAATTCATGTGTTAAAATTCATTAGCTTCTAGATAATATTTTTTTTATTCAGGACTGATGTTCGTCCCTTCTGGCTTGGTTTACAGTTTGAGGACAGTTTAGGAGATTCTATTTGGCTAGAGGATGGTTCGACTGTTACCTTCAACAAATGGGTTTCAGGTGAATAAATCTTTCAAAACTTACATCGATTTGCAAGAATATAAAATTATTTATATTGAATAAATATAGTGAATCATATATCAAAACTAATGACATTCATTCATGTTAAATATTAAGTTTATTAAGAAATGAAATCATATCACTTGTCAGGATAAACCTTTTCGTGTGCGAACAATATTCAGTTGTATAATACGCAATGGGTATGATAAATTTTAATTGAAACTGCTCAATAAATTTATTTATTATATAATTTTTTTTGTAGGAAACAACAAAGGTTGCGGATATGTGGATAAAACCGGGAATTGGAAGGGGATTTCTTGTAACAGTGTCCAATATCTCTCTGTCATCTGTAAAATGTCTCCATCAGGTTTGACATACAATATTTGATGAATTTATTATAGAATATAAAGCAATATTCGATATGATATCTTACTTGAGGGATTTTCAGATGTGCAAAAAGTTTAACGAATGTACATTCATTTAGATATTTAAATTGGTAGTATACGTTTATATTCAATTATACTACTTTTATAAAAATACTTACAACGTCTCCATCTTCAGTTTATGACCTAAACTTTTTCTCCATTTAGCAAAGAATTTGTTAGCACAAAATTCAAATTAAAATGTAAGATGGCTCTGTATTTTAAGTGGAAAAGAAATAAATGACGAAATGAAGGAGATACCAGCGATGGCCTAATTATCTCAAATCAACAAGGAAGGACAATTTAATTAGCAGTTTAAAACTTCTCTTAACTATTAACTATATTTCAACATACTTTATTGTGAGGAATCTTACAAAATCTTTTAAAACGTAGGAACTCTAATAAATAAAATAAACACTTCCTTTCAACTTTCCTTACCGCTCCTCAAAAGAATTGAGATTTCGTCGGAATATATGTGACTCTATAAATAACTTCATCACTATTTCTAATGTATAGATAGAAAAGTATGTAATGACGCTAGGGATGACTGTGAGGAATTCATCAAAGAAGATCCTCGAGCATGTGGAGCACATCAAGACTTTGCATGGCACGTCTGTCCAAAATCGTGTAATGTCTGTAATGACGGATCAGGTAACATCACTTTATATATATCATTTAACACTTATTTGATTTAAAACAGGTCAACTCGCTCATTATATAAAACATGTCAGCCGTAAAAAATGTGCAAAAGAATATTTCATAATTACCTTATATCCTATTATTATATGCCAAACCACATTATGAACAATAAGTTTAGCAAGAAAGTAACACTTGTAGGTGTCATACTCAATGGCCAAAGACAAATTGAAGGGTATGTCTTGTAATAATTTCAAACCATTTAGACATTGCATGTTGTCTATCACATAATTATAAGGAATTTCTAGATCTGTTTTTCTATTATTCATTGCTAATTGCTTAATTATAAGGCAAAACACCACGTAAATAAAACCTAATAGCACGGTTTAACTTGTTTGTAATAAAACACCAAACTTAGTATTCGATCGAATAGTAAGCTGAACATAAATATGAAGAATATGAAGAAATTATAATGCCATTATCTACTTAATAAAAAGACATTCCATTATCTATTTCCCAGTGTGATGGCATACGATTTATAAAAAGAATAATAGAATATATGGTAAATATACTATTAGACGTGTTTGGAAAGTCAATACGATTTTGACGCTGATGTTAAATACCAATACCACTACAGACTATAGTGGGGACCATCTCAAAAAGTACAGCTAATCATTCATTAATTAAAGTTACCTGCATGAGTTTGTTTGATAATACTGAAATGATTTTTAAACAATTAAATAATAACAATTTATTTTGCAATACAGCAAAACAACACGACCATTATTAATATTATCATCATAAACTGCATTGTTACATAGTAGTGATCGATTCGGTTTAAGATCGTTGTTTCCCAATTTCTTACTATTTTGGTGAACGACTACAAGGAAAATCTGCAAAGTGATCAAAATAAATGAATAAAAAAAAACACTGCAATCAAATCACATCCGAATCAGATTTTTTACTTTACATCAATCTTTGTTCAAAATGTTCGTTCATTTGAAATTTATTTAAAATATACTTTTCATGCCGGGGCCTTTCATAGCATTTACGCGGGATGGGTTTTGTTCCTTGTTGGGGACTATACGGTGACCTATAATTGTAAACATTTACGTCATTTATTCTCTGGCAGAGAGTTGTCTACTTTGTCAATCATACCAAATTTCCTTATTTTATATCATTTTCTAGAATAGAGAATGTTTAGCTTAAAATTCAAATAAAAAAAATTAAAAAAAAATAAAAGAATGAAACAGAAGAGTATTCTATTTCATTATCTTTATCTTTTTATTTTATCTAGAAAGGTCATTCTTGAAATTTAATGTATTGTTAAAATGGGACAATACCTAAAAAAAATTAACTGACATTTTCTTTCTATCAACTTTTGTCAATTAGTGAAAAAGGTTATCGAATTAAGCTTGAAAAGATTACCACATTTGGGCATTATTCAAGCATGTTAAATTAACGTTTTACTGAAGGTTCGGAAGTTTTTTTCTTCGTTGTATCACGGCTTTCACTACCAACACAACAGAACACCACGATTGAATTGAGATACTGTTGAAAGTGGCGTTAAACTTTCATATGGAGAAGTAAATTTTATCATCTTTGTGTCAGGAGGATATATTGAGAATGGAATATTCATTTTCACCTTTTGCAAATCCTGCTAATTTATATATCGGGTAATTGTTTTCCGATTTATTCATTTTGTTTTGCCTAATATTCACTATACACTCCGCTTTCTAAATTGGACAGTATATAGTGATGGTCGGATGGGTTCCTTCGTCCGTTCTTTCGTCTGTCTGTCCATTCATTGCATTCATACCCAGATAGTTCTAGACAATACAAATCACATACGGCTCATGAAAAATGGTTTTCTTGAACATTAAAACGATGCGCAGCAAGACAACCTTCTTCCAAGAATTGGCACCAACTTGGAATTGGATTTTCCTCCAAACTGTGTTAATTTTTGTGATAAGATTTATGTGAACCTTCCACCAATTGTTACGCCATAAAGAAGGCAACAAGTAAGACAAAACCGAAAAGGAAAAAAATAAAATGCAAAAAACTAAATAGAAGAATTTCAGAATGTCAAGTTAATGTCGAACACGCTATCAGACGTTTAAAACATTTAGGGTTGTCGGTACTTTGTGGAGACATCCACAACACGAATCAAATCAAAATTGCAAAACAGTTCCATTCAGATCATAACATTTGCAAAACATACTTTTCTGTTCCATGATAAGATAGTGAATTGTCATGGGTAATTTTTCTCTTACAAAAGCTTCACATTGATAAATGATTTTTGATTGCCTAAATTCCAGTGGTAAATATTTTGCATTATCCACATCTCGTGTATTGTCAGGACTAATGAATATGATTTGGTTTATACGTGAACCATAGAGATACGAACACCACAAAAATAAACAACATTCTATACAGATAAATATACGGTTTTCAACCATTTGAAGGTGTTAAAAATACAAAGAAAGAATTGAACAACACGAACCAAACCAAAAGACGGTGAGAAATCAGGTCTTCCAGATTTATAAGTAGATCCTGCTGATAGTTCGAGGCAAGTTGCTCACGTGAAAGTCGCGTAATATCACAATAAAGAAAAAGAGGAAGGGAATGTGGTTACTTTTTAGGTTTCATTTGTTCATATATCTCTTCACGTATTTCAGGTATTTATTCGTCTATGATTTTCAAATGTTTTTGTTAATGTGTTTGTCATTTCGTTGATTTTTGTTTTGCTATAGTGTTGAATGTTTTTATTAGACAAATGATTTTCGATTGCCTCCTTGGTATTTTTTCCCTTCTTTTATAAGAAGTCTTATGCAGGCAAAACATGATTCTGATTGACTAAAGTATACCCCTTTTTTCCACCAAAAATTAAATAATAGAATAAACCCCTATTCAAAATTCAAAATTGTGTTCTGGACTTGTGGAGAGGCAAACTGAGTTATTTGACTATTAAACATATTCTACTCATATCATTTAATATATATATTTGAACTTGTGGTCGTAAAATCGTCATTCCCATTCTTGACCCTTACATATATTTTTTTAAGTTTTGTTTTGCACTCCTAAATCAAACAAATGCAAATAAATGTATTAAGATCTACGTAAGGCCAATGCACGTCTTAAAATTTGGAGTCGACGTTAACCGTTTGCTTCAAATTGTATCAAACCCATCGCAAAGCTAAACTATACTGCGCCGGGATACTTTTCAATTCAATTGCATTTTGAGAAAGTCCACACTTAAATCTTGTATCGGTTTTGGTATTTAACATCAGCGCAGTATTTAAATCCCTTTCCTAACACGTCTATAATCAACCACATATGACACGCACTTGTTACAAAAAGCAAATCAATTGATCTTCGTTTTACCTATAAGACATACCATTAAATCTCTGTGTTTTGTTATACCGCAATTCCTATACTGTTTTGAAAACTCACATCTGAAATGACCTATTATTTTCTGACCAAGGAAAATTGTATTATAAGTTGAATGATTATGTTGAAAAAGGATCTTTCAATTTTACCTAGTCGTGACATGTCCTCTGCCACCCATACCAAAGAACGTGGAACTGTTGAATAAGATTAAGGACCTCCGCCCTGGTACGATGATAGAATATAAATGTAAAGACGGATTCATTCTTGCCAATGGAAATCTAAGACGGGCCTGCTTAGTTAATAAAGATTTCACAGGAAATGAACCTGTTTGTGTAGGTATGAGGTCTCATTTTTTATTTCTCAGCTTAAATTTTGGTATTATCTGTACTGAAAAGATATTTTCTCGTGAAAGTATATGTTTCTTTTTTTTTTTATTATAATCATCTAAAGAACATGCCTTTTCCTTTTGGTTTAACATTCTTTTATCTTTAATACTTCATCTTTAAATTTTACGTTGAATGAATAGAATGATTTTCAGAAATGGTACACACCATTGGTAAACCTATTTCAAGCCTTTACTCTCTCAAAATTCATTATACTGATATGATTAAAGTAGCCAAACTATTATATCCTGATTTACGGAATTTTTAATCCATGTGAACAGAATTGCTTGAAGTTTAAACCTGGCTTTCATATATTTCAGCTATTCTGTTATTTACCTTATGTGTTATAAATACAATTATCACTTATCTATATTACTTTCTTAGTTTCAAGTTTGTAAGTATGAAACTTAATATATAAACATATATTATGGATAGATGTAGACGAGGTCACATCTCGGGAGCATTATCATAGAATTCATATGCAAGTCAGAGCGAATATAGAAGTAAGAAGATGTGATATGATTGCTCTCCACCAGAGACAAATGACATAGAAGTTAACAACTATAGGTCACCGTACGGCCTCCAACAATGAAAAAAACCCATATCGCAGTCAGCGATAAAAGGCCCCGAAATGACAAATGGTAAACAATTCAAACGAGAAATAGCATATGCATTAATTCAAAAGATATGTTTTTCCTACTTATAAAGACAAATTCATTACGTTAAATTTTGTGATAATATTTATACCAGATGAAGACTTGGTACCATCACCAAACAACAGAATCGAGTTACGTCAGAGATCTGTAGATGGTAAGGCCGGGATGGCATATACTGCAGATAATGACGCATTAAGAATTCAAAGATCTGGAAAGTTAGTAACATGGGAATTCTATAGTATTTATGATGGTGAAGTAGCTTTTCAAGTATGGCGACCTACCAGTAAACGTGATAAGTAAGTGGATTTACAGGATTTTAAAGTTTTTTATGGTTATATTACACAACATGTCAGTGTTACATGGATATCTACCTACCTACCTACATCTATTTATCGATCGAAACTTCTAATATAGAAACGGAGGGTATTTCGAGCATTCAATTCGCCCTTCTGAATTAACCTGCATTTGAAAGCCGGGGATGTTAAAATACTCGAAGAGTAATATTATCAAAAGGGATCTATACTGAAGAGCCAAAACCTTAGGTCAACTTTGCCTGAAGGAGGTTTAATCTTAGTTTATTAATAATTCTTATATTGACAATTTAAAATTACATGTTCTAAATCATTTAAAATTTCTAAATTTATCCAACTTTTTTATAAAATATAATATGTTATGAATTATGTTAATGGCGAATCATAGACTACTGGGCATATACTAACCTTGGGGACGAACAGTTCACTTACAGATCTATCCATCAAGTGCTAGACAATAAGAATTACTTACATCTTAAGCCCGGATTTTAGAAATACTTGAGGAGCTATATGACTGAAAGGATGAATTGAGTTTCTATAAGCAGGCAAGGTCTCCTTAATGAACATGGAGAAATTGCAGTTATCAGTTGGTGTTCAGTATTTTTGTTATTCTTTTTTGAATGTATTATAATGTCCTACCCTCTTTTGTTTTTGTATCTTTGTAGAACTTTAAATTCTTAGAGCAACAATTACGTCAGTAAATGAAAGTAGTATACATGTATTCTAAAAAAAAATGCTTTAAGTTTAATACATTCATTAGATGTCAATTGAATAGTGATTCTTCGGTGTTGATACATTTCTTGTTAACATAGATTAGGATTTGGCAGTTTAATCTCCTGTTTAAATTTCCTGAATTTGCGTTAAGAAATGAACGTATTGTACCTAAATTTGAAAAATTCTACCCAAGTGAATATACTAGAAAACGATATAACAGTTCAAACATTGATCTTCGGTTATATTCAGGATGAGATGGGTCCTTTCTCAATCCCAAAACATTTTGAATATATAAAATGTTCGAATTGTCCATATTATATTAATACAAAAGATCTGTTCATAGAGAAAACTACTTTAACGAATCTTGACAAGTAAATAATTGGAATAAATCTAAACAGTTTAGTAAATAATATTTATATCGTCTAAAAATGTGTTTCCAAATATCAATATATGAACATAACGAACCAATAAGTCTAGCAGTCACTTTGCAGAAATGTTAAAAACGACGATATTTAATATTATAACTACACTAGAGACAATGAACAAGGTGGTAGAGGACATATTTACTTCCGGAAAATTTGACAATAAAAAGTATTTCATACTGCAAACAGGGATTGAGAACAAAGATAAATGAAAGTTGAGAAAAAGCAGTTTGCCTATTTCAAATCTCGTAAAGGCTTTTTGTTAATAAAAATTAGGACAGAAAAACCAAAAACAAACTGAGATAAACTTCCATTTTCAATTTTATTATTAGATATTCGCTTGAACTTCAAATGGAGTGACATCTAGGTAAGCGTATCTTGCTATGCATGCATTATCCGACATGCGAATCCACAATCAGCCAAAAGTCACAACAGGTAATATGTCACATTCGTGTAATTTACAAAAATATTGATAGGTATGGAATTTCTTTTTGAGATATTTAATTTTTTTTAAATGGCGGGACTTTTACCTTATATTTAGCATTTGCATTATTTGGGTCTCAAATCGTAAGAAAAGAAATCTAGAATCTGCTTAAATTTTTAGTACTGACCTTTTTATGAGCTATTGAAGTCTTCTATGCAAAGAAAAGTGGATGATATTGGACAAAATATTTTAACTTGTATCGTAGGAAAAACCCAAGAAGTCCGAACATATGACAAAAATTCCTATGTTTGAACTGACTACATCCTTAAGACACAAAGACATCGTATCGGTCAGCCAATTCCCGATGGTAATGGGATGTATATTCGTCAGCCTTACTTATCCGTTTCAGTAACTATAAGTCTCTAATAAATTTTGATTGTTCTGGACACTAAGAAAACATAAGTGAAAACATATAAATAGCTGTATAAAGTTCCTGATAAAGCCAATACAATGAAGTTCGTAAAGTACGAAGTAGGTTTTCTGTAAGATTCAGACAAGACTAGCTAATGTACAGTAGTAAATTAGTTTTAGTCTGAAACGGTTATTTTGATCTTAACATCATCTCAAAACTCTGAACTTTTAATTAATTAGTCATGTTCAGTACTTCAGCTATTCAGTTGTTTACAGTTTGAGTATTTCTTTAATGTTATTCCGTTGGAAATGTCATGTTTTGTTTTTCATATATCCCTGCAACAGTGTCATTTAGGAGTACTTTTGGCAGGGTTTTGAATTATTTTAATTTAAATCACTTATTAGTTGAGATTTAATGTTTCCTCTACAATCGTGATTTGATTCTATCCCCAAGAATCAAAAGCATAAAGGAGGTAATAATTCATCCAAAAACTTTATGTGGCATGTAAAATTCAAAATGATAATTTTGAATTATACCTTGCAGTATGTGTGGTTTTTTTTAAATCTATTGGAAAGATTGAGCATGAAAAGAAACTGGTCTTGTCTGAAAAGCTACTAGACAGTACTGAATTGGCCAGAAGCGAATTGTCTTGACAGTTCTGGATTTACTGCAGTGGATAAAAAACTGGCCATAACTCTAGCTTCAGTGTAACCATATTGATCTAAAAAATCTGCATGAAATGTAAATTAATCAAGAAAAAAACTGATGACAGAATACCACTTTGGTAAAAACCTCAGTAACAGTTACAATTGAACAGCTTAAGTGATGAGACAGCAGCAAGGTAGACTCAAAATGTATGAGTGATCACCCATTTATCAACTCTTACAATACCAACTGGTCAATTTAAATGTGTCATTGAACAAAAGGTATAGATAAAGGACAAAACCTATAGTCAAGGCACAGTAATAATTTATTGTATAATATTTTCAGAACTGTTTAGATTTAAATAACCGTTTCAGATTTTTACTAGTGATATCATTTAATAGTTTATATTTTTAGATTTAGACTGTTATGATATTTTTACTCATTTTCATCGATAAATGGTTATACACTAAAAGGTTGCCAATAATAAAACTAATAAAAGAATAATGGGAGAGGTAATAAATAGGTAAATACAAATATAAGAAAATAAAAAATTAAAATGGAATGATTTTGGAGGAACCAAAATTAACTCTGTCTCTACCCGAAGTTGGCATCGTCTTTAAGTTTAAACCATACTATAGCCAATGCAATCAAATGCATTTTCAAATGCGGTTTTATTGAATTCATACATTTGTTTGCATTTTCGTCTTTTTTAGCAATGGGTGTGTCTGCTTTCAACTTTTGTAGTCACATTTTGTTACTCTCACGTTACAGCTGTTTATTTATTGTGCTTTGAGTTTACATCTTATTCTGTTTAAGGTATGAATTGATTGGACAAAATATCATAGCCAGTACAGGGAACCATCGTTCGAGATCAGTAGATGTTCCATTTGAGGAGCAAGTTGCTGTAAAGAAAGGTGATATGGTAGGATTCTTCCTGCCAAAAGATAACAAAGGAGGTATAACGTTTGACAAATGTATAACAAGGTACACATTTGGTGATTTTGGAAGGCAAAAGGAAATCAAAACTAAAATTAGGAAGTCTTCTGAATGGAATGTTGGTGAAGTGTATACTGTGAGAAATGACAAGGACAAAGATTGTAAAATTATTTCACTTCGAGCTTATGTCTTGTAGATCTATGAATATTATGTTTTGTACATGAATAAATTATATTAATTTCATTAAATCATTGAAGCATCTAACGTGGTTATTCCATTGACGATAATTGAGAGGGTTAAAACAAACTAGTATAACCCGCCTCGTGATAATATGTCTGTTCAAATTCAGCAACCTTGTCGTTTGTTATATCGTAATGTGTTTTTTCTTTTAAAAAATTGGCGTCAATTACAAACTGTTAAAAAGTCTCTGTTAAATGTATTTATACATTGTATACACGGGATCATCAGGAGGGTAAATGCAAGTTATGTTTATCATCGTGAAAGGTAGAGAAAATCCCCTCGATTTTCATTTTTATTCATTTTAAAGTTTTTGGCAGAAATTATAGTAAATAGAGAGAAATAAACCAGAAATTAACCAAAAAAAAAAAAATAAAAGAGCAACAGAAAAAGAGATTTTAGTCATGAATTATATTATGGTCTACAATGTTGGTACAGGCATGTGAGCGATACAGGCTATTTAGAGCCTCTAGTTTATTCCACGATGATGAGACCTAAAACATAGTAAATTCTTGTAAAACCATAGAATTAAATAGCTGCTCTTTGAGTGAAAATATTATAATAGCGTCAACAGATAAACCATTTATTTTCGTCTTTTTTTCATACTCGAAATTACATGTTCTTGAAGTAAAACAATAACATTTAAGTATAACTTGCACTATTTGGACGTTCAATTTTACAAACCAAGACATTCTGTTCGTCACGAGATTTCGGCATATTGAAAAACAGTTTCGTTTCTGTTCTCGGGTCGATTGTAGCATCAAAATATGTTGCTTAGACATTTGTGTTTTTTTAGACAAAACGCGCGTCTGGCGTATACATTCCTGGTATCTATGATGAGTTTATTTTCAAGACCGTTTGTTCATTTTCAGACGTTTTCGATTGTTTTTGTGTCGTTCAAAAGCGTAGTTTATACAACAATTTATTACAACACGACGGGTGCCACATGTGAAGCAGGATCTGCTCACCCTTCCAGAGCACCTGAGATCACCCCAGTGTTTAGTGGGGTTCGTGTTGCTCATTCTTTAGTTTTCTATGTTGTGTTTTGTGTACTATTGTTTATAGATATAAGAAGATGTGGTATGTGTGCCAATGAGACAACTCTCCATCCAAGTCACAATTTATAAAAGTAAACCATTATAGGTCAAAGTACGGTCTTTAACACGGAGCCTTGGCTCACACCGCACAGCAAGCTATAAAGGGCCCCAAAAATAACTAGTGTAAAACCATTCAAACGGGAAAACCAACGGTCTAATCTATATAAAAAAAAACAAGAAACGAGAAACACTTATGAACCACATCAACAAACGACAACTACTGAACCTCAGATTCCTGACTTAAGAAAAACAGGTGCAAACAATTTGTCTGTTTTTCTGTTGGTCTTTTTTTTTTTAGCCATGGCGTTGTCAGTTTATTTTGGACTTATGAGTTTGAATGTCCCTCTGGTATCTTTCGCCCCTCTCTTATACCCACATCTCTTTTGATACGTTTAAATCAAGTTGGAACAATTTATTTATGTCCTGAAAAGTGTCAGATAAGCATTTGAATGCATCTGCTATTATATTCTAGCTTATATCTAGACAAGAGTAAGGGAAACTTTTGATCCTCATGTTAGTATACCGGACAATCAATTTCTATGTGCATTTAGTACCATTAATATTGTTGACCTCAATTAGTTGCAAAACATAGAACTAAATCGATATGTGATACAAATGAGTTAATTGCTAAGCTTAACACGCAAACAGATTAACATATCAATTATTTATGACAAAATCCAAAAGAAACGACAGTCTAATGTAAATTGACTACAATGAAAAAAGACAAATGTAAAGAAGTACACAAGACAAAGACTAGAAATGAGATGTAGCACAGTGTAGGTCTTCTGCAATTAGCAAAACCAATAACGTGTATTAAGCTATGATGACCCTATTAGACCAAATGTGAAACATTTCGAAAGGAAAAAAACCAAACAGCCTGGTTTATGTTCAAAGCAACAAACAAAAGAACAAATAAGGCATATAGCAACCAACGACAACATCTGAAATACAGGCTACTGAATTTTGACAGGTGCACACATTACGCGGCGATGTTAAATATTTTTTTTATCACACAACCCTTTCCCTAACCTGTGACAGTGGTGTAACAGCACAACATAGGAACAAACTATGAAAATCCGTTGGAACGGCTTATGCCATTTATTTTTGCTGTACCATGATTCCCTTTATATAAATCGAAGAATGAATACAAAACTCGGCAACTTTCAATGTTTGCTAAGAGAAGATAGAAAATCTTACCAAATAAATAAAAAAAGAATGTAGTAATATTTATTAACAAAACTTATTCAACAGAAAACTTATTCGATTTTTTTTTATGAATCAACATTTTGGTACTGGACAATAGTCCCAAGTTACATCAGGATCCGTAGTATAACACCAAGGAGCTCCTGTATTGTCTGGATCTCTACAGTAGTTTGTATCCCTATCAGAACCTGATGGCACTTGCCCACTATGACTGGACCAGACTTTGCATGGAATACCGGCAGCCGTACAGGTCACTTTTCCTTGATATTCAGTACTGTCAGTATAACAATCTTCGTCTGTCATAAAAAAAGAAAGGTCATCGTTTGGTTTTTAGTACAAAATTTAACTAGACACATGTTATATATTAACCATAAAAGATTCAATGTTGCAATTGTAATATTCTGATTTAAAAATAAAATTGTTTATTTAAAAGCATGAGTCTGTTTTCTGTTATCCCTTACACCTCCTTTCACTTTCTACAATTGGTGAATACAAAACCAGATAACACCGAGCGTCACTAGTAGTCTTATGTGTAAATTATATTGTCATTAAATACGTATAAAAAAAAGCAAACACGCCTGTCAACTTGCGATTACCCCTTAACCTTGAAATGTCTGCTTAATAAAAAGTCAGACTTGGGTATCAACAGTATATAAATACTGCGAAATAAAAACAAAAAACAACACGAGATTTTACCGGGATTTCTTTCTCTCCAAAAACCAAAATGTAAAGTACATATTAAAGTCATGTTTTAATATTAAAAAAAATATGAACTTATTTATTCCATCTCATCAACATTTCAAATGTACAAATAAAAATTCAGGCATGCATAAATTGGTTTTATAAAACTAACGAAACTCAGTAAGATGAAGCGAGAACAATACAAACGTAACTCTTATGATATAGGTAGACATAATTGTTTTTGGCGTCCTTAACCAAACGTATTTAAATTTATTTCAATACCACAATCCTACATTTTTAAAATATTATCTGTTACCATATGTTATTTGAAATATGCATGCAAATACGCGCATATTGTTTTGTTTTAATTATTTATTGAGACAATTGCATAAGAAACTTGTTATATATCTCCCAGTTGATACGATATTTCAGAGCTTGTATTTTCTATCATGATTTCCTTGTTAGAGGGATGCTGCTTACAAGGAAGGTTTTAATCCAAGAGTTCAAAATGGTGATGTTGAAATCATCTCTTCAAACTTTTTACGAACGCCATCACGAGTTGGATGACCGTTATGGAATATCTGTTTCACAGATGACGACAGATATATTCCAATTGTCGTAACGACAATCCCGTTCTCTTTTCCGCGAATGTGACCTTCCGATGTAGACTTATCACCGGGTTAGTACTTACATACCCCGGTACACAACACGGCGTGTGCCACATGTGGAGCAGGATCAGCTTACCCTTCAAGAGACATGAGATCAACCCCAGTTTTGATGGGGTTCGGTTTGCTCAGTCTTAAGTTTTCTATGTGGTGTTCATATTGATAAACAAAATTGGAAAACATCATAAACACATAAAATTTAAAGCCCCTCCAAAGACAACTTTTGTGATACGATTTAATTATGATCAGCTGTGTTAATCAGATGTTGATTCTTGAAAATTCTAAAAGATCTACTTGTCAATCTGCAATCATAATCTAAATAATTTTGCAGTAATTTCAATCTTTTTAAATTTGTCTACGCTTTACACTAATATTTCCTATGCTCAATTAAAAGATCGACTGCACTAAACAGAGCGTCTTTTTTTACAAAAAGGGAAAAGTAGATACAAATTCCTTGTTTAAGGTCATAACAGTTCTTACTTTGTTAAGAACCACATTTATTCCAACAACAAATCCACCAAAGATGATAATATCAAAATGCTGGACATTTTGATCGACTACATATTTGCTTAGTTCGGTGGATTGGTATTTTAACAGACAGTCGTCGATATATCAATGGGTATAATTCAAACTAGAATCTATGACAAACGTGTTGATTTCAAATTTTCAATTATCAACTTTCCATTTCTAAACAGTAACAAACACACTGCCCATTTGTATGATGGCGTTTACATATCTTCATTAATACATTTCACTCGTGCATGATCACACTATACAGACTTAATTAACAGGGGTGTGCTCCTTACACAAAAAATTGCTTCAACAGAGTTATGAGGAAGAACGACTGAAATTGACACAACATAAGATTTACGGTCATTATCACTCATTGGTTGACCAATAAGATATGTCGGTGTCTCAACTCACTGGTGACATCTTAGATCTTAGATCTTAAGGTACTAGTATGGTCGTCTGATCTGTAATTTTACTGGTTGTTACCTTTTCTCCGAATTAAGACATTTTGACTTAGTGTTGATTCGGATGACATGTATTCATAGCAGGAGACGCTTGCCTTGTCGACGCACCCAGTTTCGCTCCATTTGGAGCTCATGCGATTTCCTCAGTTTTCGTTCGTTACCTTGATCGATTTATGAGATTTGAACATTGGTAAAGTGCTGTTGTCTTTATATGAAACAATCATTGCTAGAATAAAATGTAACAATTGGTGCTAAAACAAATCTGAAATAAACTTTTCAATATATATTGTTAATTATATAACATGTTCCAACGTAATATGTAAGCGTTAAGTAAGATATCAATTATTATTAATTGTGTTTTGGAAATAACAAGTCGTGGATACCGAAGCCTGTTTGAACATTGCAATAGTTTGGGTTTTATCTTAGAAAGAGTAGGAGTGCTTGTAATCTTATTTTGTCTATATTTATATACAAATGAATACATTGACACAACTTGGAAAATATTAGTTTTGACAAAAGTCTTGACACAAGTGTCAAATATTATGCTTATGACCTTAAATCGTGAGATATAGCGGTTCTGGGACAACATGGTATAGGGTTTTATTTCTATATGTTACTTTGATTAAAGTTACTTATTTTTCTAGTGGATTGAATAATTTATAGGGCATAAACTCATCTTATTGAACAGTTAGCAGTGAATTCTATTCAATTTATATCTCACTTTACCAACACAAGGATTAAAATTGATTATTTATTTCCTTCATTGTATTGATTCAATGTAAGTTTGAAGAAAAATTCATTATGTTCTACCTGTGTCTGATTGTCATCCAAAATAATTGTAATTATATATCATAAGTACCTGTGCATGAAACAGAATAACCAGTAGTCCATTGATCATCCGAACCACACTGAACAACAGGACAATGATCTTTAGAAGTTCCTGATGCCAGTGTATTACATGTGAACATCATTCCAATAAATTTACCGGCGTGGAAGTGGGAAGTTGTTCCAGTCGGTACATCAGGGAGTCTTTCATCAACACCACAAGCATCACCTGATCATACAAAATATGTGCTCATTTCCTTCATTAACAATTAAGATTCAAATATTTCTTGTTAGTTGTAAACAGAAGCTATCAATTCAAGACTTGTTCCTTTCAAAATCTTCACTGACGAGTATTAAAACTATTACATTATATCCCAGAGTTGGAACTAACAGAGATAACGTATTTGTTGTGCGATTTGCTTTTGTACTATTAATACCTATACACTGTGTAATCATGATTTTGTCTCAAAGATGACTCAAATTTTAAAATCTTAAGAATATTAGTAATAACAAACATTTTAATATAAAGCACAATATTCTATAATAATCTCAGTTATCATTTATACAATCTGCTAAACATGTTATTATAATTTATGCTTGAATTCAGAATTTTGAAACTACCTAATGTACTTACATTTCACAATGTAACAATATTCCCATTGAACATTTGGGTCAGAAGTGTAACATCCAGGACCCCCTTCGTAATGATTTGTTTCTCTGCAATAGTTTGTGTCATGTGATGTTGTGTCTAAAGGTAGATATTGCCTGGTATGTGGAGTATCAGTGTTCCAATACTGACATGAAATACCACTGAATGTGTGGCTGATCGTACCACTATATTCCATACTAGTTGTCAAATAACAATCATCCGCTATAAGAAACAAACAAATAGTATTGATACGATTATTCTAAGCCATTTTCCTATTTTTATTTGGAATAAATGGGACAAAATCAAAAGAATATTAAAAAAGCGTACATTAAATATGGTTATAAGTACACATTTATTTTCTTTGTTTATTTCTATTGCAAGATAATTGCACGTATTTGTCTTATATAAAGCAGGTTTAAAATTAATTGACTTGATACAGTTAAGGACGCGGCGCATTTATCTCCTTGCTTGGGTTAGCGTTAAAGACTGCCCTATCCGACAGAAGTTAAAAAGTTGTCCACTGTACTCCATGGAAATGAAAAATGTTAGAAAAAGCAAGCAGAATTTTTCATTTTCTGTGTTACATTGATAACGCACCTAGAGTTAACATTTTCGCAAAAAAATCCTTCTCTTCGCTTTCAAACCAGAATTCCCGATATAACTAAAAGTGGCGACTATTTAAACATGTAAACAAACATAGGAATTATTTTTTAAAATGAAATGAATGATGTCGATGTGGTTATTTTATTGTTTCCATATTACCCTGAAAGACCACACTTTGTTAATTAGATGTTAAAACTTGTAAAACGACGATGTAACGATGGACATGTTTGTAGGTCCACACTTCTTACCAATACCTTACAATAAAGCGAACCTCGCACGGAAAAAAACTTGTGTCAAACGTAATTATAAAAAGTTTAAAATTTTTAAATCATTTTCTAGACATTTCTAAATCTTGGAAACTATCATGGAAATAATTTTTATTGAACTTATAGTGTTACTCCAGATAACACTATTGCAACTTGAATCCGAATCTGCAGCGTTTAACAAAATATCTGCCCTTGACCGTCAATATAGAGATTAAAACCTCGTTGCATGTATCAACTGTCCATGAAGATGCAATACGCCATAAGTTCGAACAATTAAGTTATTTTTACAGGAAAAACCGTTTTGCTGTGGGCAAAAAGTGTCTGCAATTGATATGAATTAAAATCTAAGTTAAGCATCATGTTTTACAGTTTGTTTCCGTGAAAGAGATGGATATATACATATATATATATGTATATATTCTTTGTATAAACAAAATATAATGTCGTTATATCTTCTAACTCTAAGACCACCCAGTCATCTACAGCCCCTTAAAGTTGTTCTTTAATGTGCAAAGGGCGTGGTGATTTTACTTAACGAAGCTTTGGATTTGATGCCCTTTTTTCGATCGGACGTAGCTGTCTATTTAAACATCCTGCACTATCAAACAAATGTCCCATACAGACGAAAAAAAAAAAAAAAATGTTATGTGTTTGGGAAAAGATTGGAAAAAAGTTAAATCACAAAAATACTGAACTCCGAGGAAAAATCAAAACGGAAAGTCCCTAATCAAATGGCAAAATCAAAAGCACAAACACATCAAACGAAAGGACAACAATATATAGCTTTTAATTATGAACTATGATTAAGCTTTGGTTATATACTTTAATATACAATACTAAGCTTGTTTCAAGTTTCTCCAAATTATTTTGTCTCTTTACATATCAATTTTATTAATCTGAGATCTTTAACGAAAGCAGTTACATAATTATATCGTCTGCTTACATCAGCACAATCATAGAATATTATAATCTACAAATAATGTTCCAGTTTGACTTCATAGTTGTTCTCATTTAGATGTGCAAAGTAAAATAACAAAAATACCAAACTCCAAGGAAAATTCAAAACGGAAATTCCCTTGTCAAATGGCACAATCAAAAGCTCAAACACGTTAAAACGAATGGAAAACAACTGTCAAATTCCTAACTTGGTACAGACATTTCCTTATGTAGAAAGTGGTAGATTAAACCTTGTTTTATAACTAGGTAAACCTCTCACTTGTATGACAGTCGCATAGAATTCCATTACCATGTGTGAGCAAAACAAAACAGACATGATAGGTAAAAATGTCAAAAATTGGGGTACACAGCAGTCAACATTGTGTTATAATCTTAATCACTATAACAACAAACAATTATGTCAAGAACGATAAAATGGCATATAGACACTTTATAGACAAATACTACCCTCACTATGAATAAAGCATTTTTGTTTTAATGCGTTGAACGATATTATAAACTGTAAAGAAATACATAAGCATTTGCTTAAACAATACTATTGGTATAAAATAGAGGAGCCAAATCACACAATTTTACAGGGCACAGCAGTAATTGATGAATCAGCTCGTAAGAATTACACATAATATTCCTATGTGTATAGTACCTCCTAGGATTGTCCAGTTCTTTTGTTGTGAAACAATAGGTGTGGTCTCTGATGCTGTTGATTGTGTTGTAGATGGAAATTTATCTTCAGTTGTTTCAAATTCTTCAGCCTCGGCAAAATTCGTTGTCGTAGGTATATCTGCAAAAAATAAAATGATTTGATACATTTGCTGGTGTAATGTTAGACTCCGAGGGTTTCAATAGATTAGAACTTCAGTACTTTTTGAAAGTGTGTGCCATGAAATTTGGAGAAACGGAAATCGCTTGAAATTTGAAAAAATATATCACTCATTCAAAGCTTTGATTCATTAACTGGGTATGGTTATACTTTTCCTCATTTTCGGTTATGTTACCTAGTAGAGATTTCCAATAAAATGACAGAAATCTGGCAGTTTTATTGATCACGTGGTTCTCCATTGTCTCGCCTTTATTTACACTGACATAAGATCACGTATAAACACATGTTTCCCTTACCTATCATACGATCGATTTGAGTTATCTTTCATGGTTTTGATTATGACAACTATTTTTTAATAAACTTTGCTGATGAACGCCCCATTATTCTATATTTTACATGCTTATCTTTTCACTATCCGATGTTTTTCTAAATTTGTTTATTTATCTTTTCATTATATTTGTCTCCGGGAAAACATATTTTAGAAGGATATATTTCTGACAATTTCAGAATTTGTCTATTGAAAAAAGTTGCAAATTGTGATAAAACTATCGCTTCTATTTAATTTCTAAACAAAAGTTTGTTTTTTTTTTAATAATAAAATGTATTGATAAAACATTCCCTATAGGTTGTATTTTAGAAGGTGTGCTCGATTGATGATTGTTCCGTGTTGTTTTGTTAAGGGGGACGTTATCGGAGTCCAAATACAAAAGACTTTTCCAGGCAAATTTTTTTATATCCCTTGAAGTTTAATTAAGTTATAATATTTTATCCATTTTGTTGATAACCAATAAATAGGGGTGAACGAATGTGTTTTACTGCATAAATCATTAATGGGAATGTTAGGTAAGAAGCATAGAACAACATAAGATGATAAGAATTCGATGCCAGATGCGGATCCAGGATTTTTAAAGGAGGAACATGCCCCTCCCCAACTAAATCCACCTTTGGATGCGTTATGCAGTCAAAACAGTACGCTTTTATTTTCTTTTCGATGTTTTATTCCCAATGCAAGTGTAGAAGATGACGATTTTGCGTAACGCTAAAATATAAGTATTAACAGGATGTAGTGCCATATATATAAGTGTTCGTTGCATATGTATTTTGCATATGCATATTAAGGACGAGTAGATGGATATTAATTGTATTTTACATCCATATTATTTATACATCCAACATTCATGTATTTAGTTATGATGTTTCGTGTGTAAGTCTGTTAGATATTGTGTATTGTCTTATCGTTTGTGGTTTAATTCTATTTTTTTCCATATGTATGTAAAAGTTAAGATAATTAATCAGCTAGTTCATTTATACGATTTTTAGTTTAAAGCATTTATATGCACATGATTTATTTGTTTTTACACAGTTTTGATTTAGAAGAAAAACCGACATGGTTGGAAAATACAAATAATTACACCATTACTGACACAATTCTATATTAATATTCTTGTAATGGTTAAAAAATACATAAAATAACACCATTACAAACTTAATCCCAATTTTATATTCTATTTTTAGAAATTTACATGTGACGTCACTTTTTGTGGCATTGATACATTCGTGTGACACAGACACACAGTTCATAATTCTATTTTTGTGTCCGTTTTTATTCTGTGGTTTACATGTTGTAATATACTATTATATTAATTATTTATGTATTTCTCTGTCTTGAGTGTTCTTGTGTTTATTTGTACTGTATTCCTGTGACGTAGTGTTGTCATTTTAGCAGTATTTTTAACATTGCCATATAAGCGGGAGGTTTGGTAAGGCATAAAAAAATTCTTAAAATGTCCTGTACCAAGTCAAGAATATGGCAGATGTTATCAAATAGTCCGTTTCTATGTATGTTGGCGTTTGTTTTTGTAGCAGTTCAGTGTTTCTGTTGTTCCGTTGTGTTCCTCTAATAGTTGATGTGTTTCCCTCGGTTTTGGTTTGTGACCCGGATTTTTTTCAGTTAAATCGATTTATGACTATTGAATAGTGGTATACTACTGTTGTCTTTATTTATACCGCAGGAAGACATGTCATCATACCCGGACACATGATTCTGACTCCGGACCGCCCAATTTTTGCTCTTACTCATAAATATTGCGTGCTTGGCAGAGAGGCAGCCAATCTTCGATTTGAACCGGACGAGGATCGAGCCCAAGACCTCCAACACTCGAGCAGTGGTGTAGTTTCCTTAGACGCAATGAGGCAACTGCCTCACCAAACTTTTGACCATAAAAAAATTGAGATAAAAAGAAAATATATAGCGTGTATTTCATAATATAGAGCACAGAGTGACCAAGAAACGTTGATTGCTTTACTCTTTACTAACTCATTCCTCATTATTGAAGCAAAGGCAACAGTAGTATACCGGTGTTCAAAAGTCATAAATCGATTGAGAGAAAACGTCTTGCAAAAAATATACATGAAACGTTCTTTAATAAAATTAACAAGGTAGATGCAAATATCGTTTAAAAGAAACAGACAAAGTATACCTGATAAAAAACTGATTCAAACAATAGGTCATAACTGTGAAACTGACATGATGCTTGATTTTTTTCCTTGACAACGAACGTATTACTTTAGGTAAACTTAGTTTTCAACAGACACTTGACACTCCTACATTGTATATAGTCTTCTTCCTCCTACTGATATGTACCTTAGTTGATATAAGCAAGACTTCATAGTTCACCCAGTTATTATATTCCATGCATTTTGACAAAAGTTAAACGTATAAAGTTAAACGACATAGTTGATCTTAAACTTAAATATCCCTAAATCTGTACAAAAGCATTTTAGAGGAGGTCATACATATAATTTTGTCAGTGGTTTTTGTTTTAATCAGGACCTGTTTGTAACTGAAAACTGAGATATTAATCAGCAGTTTCAGGATTTTTTTGATTTGATGCGCACTAGAAATATTATTATTTCATGATAAAATTCCATAAATCTGGATTTCTCATAGACAGGATCTTTGTGACTGTGTGTGACCTATCAAGAGTACGGTCAACTACTTTTGCGTTGCGGAATGTACCGGTCTGTACTCTATTCAAGAATAAAGTCAAGAAGTAGAAAAATAACTGATTTAGTTATGTGTAATCATATTTATTCTTGAAGATGCATCCTTATAAATTCAATTTGATAAAATTCTACGGAAAGATGACAGAGTACTTCAGATAGATGCATCAGTAATCTGAATTTCTACCTCTGACAACAGTATCTTGAAATGAAAGTATACTAAAAAGAAGCAAGTCGAGTACCCATTTACATTCCGACGTGTTTGAAACTCTTGATTTAATCTTATAACTTATAAATCATTTCGCTTCAGATTCCATTATTTTTATTTTTTCAAACTTAATTTTGATTTAGTAGCTTTAAGAATTCACCCTTTGAGGAATAAATATATGGGTCAAGTGATATGACTAAGTAATGATCGGTGCATTTGATTACTGGTAAGCGCATTAATTATTTCCCAAAAAATGTTGTTGTCAATAAATGATCCCGATTTTGATAAAGTATGTACAGAATTAAAATAGCAGATTGTGCTAATTTTTAAATAGCATCTATTCCAACAAAGCATGTGTTTTCAACCAGTCAAAAATTGCATGCAGTATATACTCCCCGCCGTCATCCTTCAATGTAATAGGCCGAAATACGGTCAGATATGTTGGTTATGTCGAGCAATGTCATTTTATTGAAAATCTCTAGTAAACGTTTGTTGTAGGTTATGTTTTTTCAAATATGTTGACCTTGAACATTACTTAAGAGACATTATTTGATGAAACGCGCATATGATGAAGTAACTTTGATGTCGTTTTATGTTATTATATAACTTATCTTATAACAGTTTGTTAAAAGACTGGGCAACAGAAATATTTGCAGGCAAGTAATGTAATGTTAAACATATCTTTTTTACTTCCTACAATTACTCTAAAATCTAAATTGAACATTATAAGTTTATATTACTTATCTTTCAAAAATAAAGTCAACGAAAGTAATTATTGTTTGTCAATTTCAAATGGGGAGAGTTCATCCTAGAATATTAATGGAGTTATTGTTGCTAAACTATAATAGTTCTTGCAGTACTTGATGCGTTTTGTGTGCCTATTCAGCTTCAATCTTTTGATAATGGTGTTGTTTGTTATTTTCGACATAATATTTTTATTGTGCTTTGTATTTTGAAATATATTTTTTGAAATTATATTTCTATTGGTAGATAAGGTTATTGCGCATTTTCATGGTATTTAAGTGCATATATTTTTCTCTTATAAAAATTTCATTGAACAAAACTTGAAATTGTTTTAACACTATTCACAATTGTAAATGACATTTGCATCAAAAAGGTTGGTTAAAAGTACACCGTTATTTAGATGTTTACATTTTGTTCGTTAGAAGACAAGTTTTTTAAAACATTGATTCGATTTCTGAAATATAAATCCAAGGTAGCCGTACGATTTGATTGATAAAAATTTGAGTGCCTTCAAAGTGCTATAACCTTCTTAATCATGAACAGGCAGAGTTGCTAAAATCTACGTCATTTGGTCTCTGGTAAGCTTCAAAATACAAAAGAGTGCAATTGGAGGATTATCAAAAATTGTGAAAATCTTTGTTATCGTGTACCATGCACATACTCAACATGCACAACAAAAATATCCATCAAACATATTTGAAAATTAAACATATTCCAAATACCGCATTGTTTTATAAATATCAAATTATTTCAAATATTCTTATTTCGTATGGTACCAAATCTGACTTTATATCTGAACAGACAACACAGTTATAGTATTGCAAATTATAACTAGATTGATAGTTTTACTATAGTTACTATTGCGTACCTTTTGGAATGGCCAAATACTGGTTTTTATCTGTGATATTTGTAATTACTACAGTTGAATGTCCTGTTCCATGAAATTCACACGACTTAGATAATTCGTTATAACTTACTGCTTTACAATGTGGACTTCTGTGACATTTTGATGCACAGTTAATCATGTTTTTTACTTCCACCGATTGTTCTAAAATCACAGTATTGTTCAAGCGATATCCTTGCCATACTGTAAACTGTTTCTCCTGTATTTGGTAACAGTCTGACATTAACAGTAACAGCAAGAATGGTGAAATGTAAAGAAACAAAGTCATCCTCAATTTATGTTAACGTTTTTCAGTTCGGTATTCTATAATATACACACGTCTGAGGACATACTTACCGAACGTAATGCTGATTGGTTGAGTCCATTAGTTTAGTACTTTAATTCCAATATCCAATGGCAGCAGAGTGTGATCTTATATAGGAAATTATTGGTTTTAGAGAATAATAAGACAAGGACCAGATTTTGCAACAATTTTGATGAAATATTGATATGTTTTTAGATTAGAGCAAAGAATGAGAACTTAAAGTAGCCTCATAAAAATCATAAAATATATTGATTAATTTTAAAGGTAATTTCTATCTTTTGACTTTGTAGTACTTTTGCGATAACTTTAGAAATTTTGATATGCACTATAAAAAGGGGTGAATTTTATTTTCAAGACTTTGATATACATTGATTACAATATATTTTATGATTTTTATGAGGCTATTTAGAGTTCTCATTCTTTGCTCTGATCTACAAATATATCAATATTTCATCAACATTGTTGCAAAAATGATAAAAATATTCTTTGTTTAATTTATATTTGTGATTAGCTTTCCTTCCTATAACGAAATGAAATCACCTGAGATATTTCGTCCTACAAGGGTGTAAGTTACCTAAAATGTACCAAATAATTATGTTACATGGCGGTCCATTTTTCATATCGCAATATAGCTAGGGTTGATATAATAACTGAATAACTGGTCGCCACCGCATGTTGGTTTCCAAATATGTCTTCAAGATAAACTGAAATTATTTTGCGAATATCTTACACTCGATTAAATCTTGCAAAAGATATGTTGCTGTCATTGATGTCGTGTGTTTGCTTAACCACACGTCTTTCTGAATATCTAGGTTCTGTACGTTAATTTTACTTCAACATATTTCATTTCCAAAATGAGGAAAATTACAATTATTAAGACACAAATGTTTAACTTACGAGGACTTCTTCAATACAAAATAAGCAATAGTTCACATGACATTAAAATATATGATATCTGAAGAAAACAATATGTGATATAATCAAAAAAAATCTATCTTGAAATGTCCTAATTGTTTTCGATATTCTCATTTTGCCTTCTCACACAAGTGACACCGTACTTGTTTTGTATCTACATTTTTAACTAAATTCATCAAGATCTACCAATGAATTAATTGTTTAGGTTTAGTTTCTTATTTTTAGTAGCTGTATCTAAACTTTAGTTGTTACTTTCTGATATTTTGAAATTATTTTTTATTCCACACCACAACTTTGTTTGATTTCGAGGACATAACCGTATACCGAGAAAAGTATATCAAAAAGTATTATTGGAGTAATCTATTTGCATACACTCTTATCCAGTTGTTATCTGTCAGAAATGTATTGTATTAAAGAATTAAAAAATTTAGGTATATTTTTAAAATCAGCAGAACAACTAAGAATGTAACTGCATGTATATAGTATATTTGTTCTCACATATTGTGTTTATTAAAGTATACTTTTCTCCGCTCGTATTTCATATTTTGTATTATTTATGTTCACTTTTATATCTATATATTGTGTAACTCAAGAATATTTCGTAAAAATTCTCACTATTAGTACATATTAAATCATTATCATTATGTGCATGTATCCTATAAGCTGTATTTGCTTTTGGAATAAAGTATTAGAATATAAAAACAAGATTCCTGTTAAATAAAGGCAATAGTAGTATACCGCTGGTCATGAATCGATTTAACTCGAACAAATCCGGGTCACAAATCAATACCGAGGGAAACATCAATTATAAGAGGAAAACAACGGAACAACAGAAACACTGAACTGCTGCAAAAACAAACGCCAACATACATAGAAACGGACTATTTGATAACAACTGCCATATTCCTGACTTGGTACAGGACATTTTAAGGAAAAAAATGGTGGGTTGAACCTGGTTTTATGGCTAGCCAAACCTCCCGCTAATATGGCAATGTTAAAAATACCGATAAAATGACAACATAACCTGACAGGGATACAGTACAAATAAACGCAAGAACTCTCAGGACAGATACAATTACTGAAGAGACATTAATTGTCGAAATGCGCATCTGATACAATAAAATTGATATCGTTATTGTTATTGATTATAATTAATTGAAGATGGATAGTTGCAGTAAAAGTTATAAATAATAATTTCTATAATGACTAAGTCTACAGTTAAATACTCAGCAAGTATAAAAGCAAATGCAGTTGCTTAAGTTGTTTATTGATATTTTCATGTCTCCTATCAAGAACCCGCTAATGTATATGTATCCCCTATGCTTGATCAGTGCTACCGGTATATGTAATGAAAGCGAATGGAAACCAATTATGAGAATTATTCGTTGTCAATGTGTGATCGAAGATAGAACATTGGGATTGAGATTCCGACAAATAGAACACATCAGTAAACGTTGTCATCTGCGACACAGATACAAACTAATTGTAAAAAGGAGACGATTGTTATACGTCAACAAGACAACAAACTTACACAACAAATTTATCTACGGGTTAAAATACTGTCTTCAACAAATACAAGTGACTATACAATATGCCAAACTCTAAATCGCTTCGAGTCTAAAAAAAACCCAAGCTAGAATGTAAATAATTAATACAAAAGTAAATCTTTTGAAATGACTTCGAAAGGATTATGTACCCTTTTGCTGTTTCAATGCTAAACATATGGAAATACATGTATTATAGAAAATCAACAGAATTTTCCTTTGTACTCTAATATTTTACAATTCGGAGCTTAATAGATAGAGGATTATTGCATGCAGTGCTAGCAAAGATTTCCCTAAAACTAGTTTATGAATAAAGATATTGGCAAAAACAAGTATAAATATGGACCTATTCAAGTACACCTTCTAGGGTGCGCTCGACTTAAATCTCTGAACATGTGGTTTTTTTGTTTTTGGTTTCTTAAGGTTGTTTATGACTTTTTGTAAACAATAAACGCTAGCACATCACAGACAAGTGTCACTGAGAAATCTATATTTAGGATTTTACAACGAAAATCTCTGTCATAATATCTGTTGATTTTCTGCAATAATCTTGGTTTTATATGCCACAAAATGCAATTAAACAATAAATAGTATTGCTTTGATCTACTTTTTCCATTGGTATATGCACAAATTGGCTCTTCACTTTTAGTCTGCATTTTTGCTGTTTTATAGTACTTTGAAACCCTTTTTCAAACAGACTTCTGGTAATCACAAGGTTTGGAATATTGTTTCAACTAAGATAGATATACTCCATAGAATTAGTTGACAATATTTGTTCATTCTTTTCGCTTCGGCTCACCTGGTCTCACTGCCAATTTCTGTTTGTGAATGAAGGTAAAAGCAGTCCTATCAGTATCTCTGGTATCCTAATTTTCACGATTAATTCGTTAGATGCAAACAATTCAGTCAAATAAACTTTACATCTGAAAAAAAAAAACACGTAATACTATAGAAGAGGGACGAAAGATACCAGAGGGACAGTCAAACTCACATATATATTGTGCTAGATCTTTAAAATTGGTCTTGACGGGAGTCACTATCGAAACAAAGACTGCAGACATTTCCTTTCATTCTGTTAAGGCTCAATATTTTGTATTCTGTGTATTGATTTGAGGACTAATGATTGTCTGTTCGCCATATTTATTTTACCCATGGTGTTGTGTATCGTCACACCGCTAAGCATCTTATTTTCTTTTTTTCTTAAAAATGTTCCGTAGGAAGACTCATGCGATTATAAGAATGGGTCGACGATGAGATGATCATAGTTCATTCTTATATGAATGTCCACTGATTGCTTATCAAAACAAAACGACATTTGAAAATCAAACATTTTGATGATGTCATACAACTTTTTTTTTAACCAGAGAAGCTTTTCTATAAAACTTTTGCGTTAAAAAAAAGATTGATCAAATGTACTAATACATATCTTTTTCTTATATTATCATAATATGCTTCAAACCCGTCTTTAAATATGTACTTTGACTAAAACCAATAAAACAGTGTTTGGTGTGCTAGTAATTTTAGAAAATGGAAAAAGACTACGTTGAGTAATTGGCAGAACTAGAAATTTATTATTGTTTTAATTATGCGTACATTAATTGTATATTCAGGAGGATTGTTCATTATTCTGTAAAAGAGAGGCGAAAACGAACTGACCATGCCATGGCAAAAAACCGAAAAACAACCAAAAGACAACAGTATGTTATAGACGTTAGAATTTCTTTCTAGTAATAAAATAAACTTGTACTAGAACTTTTATTCATGGTACTGCAATCATGGAATCAGCAGTGGTTTATTGTCTTATCTCGGTGTTTTTTTTTTTTACATTTGTATATTTCTTTAGTTTTAATCCATTTATTCCCTGTGTTCTCGTCTGTTCATTGGTCAATTTGGTCGAGATATCAAATTTTTCTATAGCTGGCGAATCTAGGACCAGCATAGAAGATAATATTTTCATCGATTACTCATACTCATTTAAAATTAATGTTTTTATATATATACATATATATATATATGAAATACAATGGCTACTAAGTAAAGCTTTGTCCATGTAAATGCTGTTTAAAGATGTATACAAACACTTCCTTTTCCGGGTTTCTGTTTGAGAATTGTCGTATATCGCATAAGCTTCAACATACAAAAGGAAAACATTTAACACCATTCTTTGTGATATATTTCTTCAAAAACTATCGATCTGCAATGAATTTATGAAAACATGAACAAATAATACTTTCTTTATGTAAAAGCTTACTAACAATATCAAAGTTTTTAAAGAACTTAACTATCTTTAGTTCAAATTAATCCATCAACTACTGTAATTATAGTTCATTGACGTCTAAATGTAGGGTTAAACATCCGAAATCGTTACTTCAACATTTTGAAAATTATAGCAAATAAGGGGAACATAGTAGGTGATATATTAAAATATGCTTGTATTAAATGTGTGTGTCTTTTTCTTCCTTAAAAGATTACAAATATGCATGTACTTTTATTAACACTTACATATGATAACGGAAGTCAGAGGAGAAAAAGAACGTTGGATTTTCTTTCATAAAGCAACGATTTTCCTTTATAATGTAAAGATTTATCTCTATAATTTCAAAAAGGTATTAGTAATCTCAGTTATATATAACCAAAAATTTTATTTTACAACATGAATTTATTTTATCTTTTTTTTTGTACGACATAAATTTTTTCACGAACATATTTTGTGTGGTGGTTTAAAAAAGAGCAAAATTTATAGTAACATTTGCAAATTGTTTAGAAATCTTAAAGTTAACTATATACACAAATATACGTAAGTTTTTCCCAACCATTCATTTTTTTATTAAAATAAGAAGATTAGGAGACAATTCTGCACCAGAAACCAGAAGACGTTGAAGTTTACCAACTATAGGTCACCGTACATCATCAACAACAAGCAAAACTCATACCGCATAGCAAGCTATAAAAGAGAGGCAGCAAAAAACCAAAGTAATATTCAAACTCATAAGTCGAAAATAGATTGAAAATGCCATGGCAACAACGAAAAAAGAGGAAAAGACAAAAAAACAGTCCACAAAAAATAACACAGAGAAGTAAAGTCTGAACAACAAAACCCCACCAACAAATGGGGATGATCTCAGGTGCACCGGAAGGGAAAGAAGATCCTCCTCCACAGACGCATCCGTCGTCTTGCATATGTAAATACAAACCCGGTCTAATTCGGTAGGTCACATTCAAGGAAAAGAGGACGGGATTGTGGTTACAACTATTGGAATATATCCGTCGTCATCTGTGAAACAAATATTTCAAAATGGTCAACCAACTCGTGATGGTGTCCGTAAAATGTTCAAAGGGATGATTACAAATTCACCACTTGGAACTCAATAGCTTCCTTGTAAGCAGCAACCCTCTATCATGGAGATCATCATAGGAAATACAAGCTCTGGAATATCGTATCAGCTGGGAGATATATACTCCATATACAGGTGCTGCTGGAATGTTGCTACATAGAAATGAAGAGTTTATAATTGGCAAGCTGCAATCATCGTTTTTGTCGTAAATATACAAACAAGAAGATGTGGTATGATTGCCAAAGAGACAACGCTCCACAAGAGACCAAATGACACTGAAATTATAATGGAATATGTAGACAGCTCTCTCACAAGCAATACACCCCAACTGTAAAATATAAGGGTATACACAGACACGGGGACACATTCTACTGCATCCACACAGCACGAGTAACAAACCCTTCAGTAAATATAAAAATAAGAAGATGTGGTATGATTGGATAACTCTCCACAAGAGACCAAATGACACAGAAACTATAATGGAATATGTTTTGTTCTCAACCGACCCTCATTGTGAATTTCTAGATGTAAATCAAGAAATGAAGCAGAATTCCTTTGTATCCTTTTTTCAAGTTCGATGAGATAGATGCATTCAACATAGTCATCAAACTTTGAATTATTTAGTAAGACGAAATCGTTTATATAGCGGAGCGTGAAGTTAAAGGATAATACTAGCTTATTTGTTTCTTCCGAAGAAACTCCTGTAGAAAAGACACCAAAATGATTTTTTTTAAACAATTTAAACGAGAAAACTATGTACAAAACAATAAACAAAACACAAATATGATAGCAGCAATATAATAAAGGACAACCACTTAATTATAGGCTCCTGACTTGGTACAGACACATACAGAATATGGCGGATTAAATATGTTTTCGAGAGCGCAAACCCTCTCGAACCTGGTAAAGTGGTGTAACAGCCCAACATAAAAAAAAACTCTACAATTCTGTTGAAAAGGGCATAACTCGTCAGATTGATACAAACCAACAAGCAAAAACACAAAAGACAAAAGACACAAGGTAAATATCTGAGAGTACTCAAAGCCAATAACAACTAATGAGACGTCAGAAAAAAAACATGACCTTGTAAAATGCCAAAATATAGGTATCAACAAGATGTAGGACCGTGAATGTGCATATGTGTATAACAATACTATTTAATTGTGGTTTAATTAATTGATAACAAAATCAATATTTATACTGATGAAAACAATATTCAAAGATCTAATAACAGTGTTGAATTGTTAACCTTTTGGAGTAGTTCATCTAAAAGATCGTTAGGTTTACCCCGAAAGTACCTACTTGTTCGGATTGATGAAAAAAACATCACCACAAATATTAGAATATGCTATCCCGTTTGTAATAAGTTCTCCACAGGTACAGCCAAATTCCTCAAGTTAATATTTGCATCTATGAAAGAATTTATTAAAGATTTTAAGTAATTTGTTGTAACGAAATCCTTGACTTAAAAAATTACCAGTAATACACAGTTAACGTTCATTGAAATCCAAAACGTTACTACAGACACGGACATAGCGACGAGTTTGGATATATAAACACCGTAAAGTGGTGCAAAAGGAACATCACCGTCCAAAACAGAAAATTAAAAATAGGGAACGAAAATTGTCTTTTTTGTCGTACTATTTTGGATAGAGTTTTTCGTGTATACTGAAATATCCAAATCTAGGAAATGAAAGTTATTGCGGTTTATATTTGATTTATTTGAAATAATTTGGGTAAATTTCGACAGTATATGTAAAGAATTCTTCATTATTATACGAAAAAATATCATCAAGATAACGTTAACATGGTTAAGTGCTGTGGAATTTATCAATTAAACGGAATTTAGATGGGTCTTTACTGAGTTTGGCCACTGTGATTCATAACAGTACAGTTACAAATCTGCAATTAAAGGAGCACAATTGGGACCCATAGGAATACATACAAAATGTTGATAAACTTTATTTCCGAAACGTACATACATGTTTTATAGCTTTAATCATCTCATCACACTTCCAGTAAGTATATCTAACATATTTACCTTTGTCATTACAGAAAAAGGCTTCATATGAGTTGCAGCAGATAAATTTTGAATCTGATTTTTCAAACGACCATTTAATTAAATAGGAAAACTTTTGTTTGATAAGATTGTGTTGAAGTGTAGTGTAAAGAGTTGAAAAGTAAAAACTGTCCACCGAGAAAAGAAAAGGATAAAAAGGTTCTTGATTTACAAAGGGAAATAGATTCACTAGAAGCAAATTAGAAGGAAGAATTAATAAATCAATTGACAGATAAAAAAACAAGAACTGGAGGATATAAGAAAAGAAAAGATTAAGTGTAAATTAATACGTTCAAGGGTCAAATGGATTGAAGAAGGGGAAAAGCCAACTAAATATTTTTGTGGTCTTGAGTCAAAAACAAAAAAAATTATTAGTAAGATTATAACTAAAGTTGAAACAGAAGATGGAAGGATGATAACAAAGCAATATGATATTCAAAAAGAAACAAAAATATTTTATGAAACATTATACAAAAATAGGGATTATAGTTTAAATGGCTGTAAAATTGAAAAGTTAGAAAATGATTTAAGAGATCTCAATTTTGAAAAACTGACAGAGGATGAAAACATTAACTTGGAAGGGGAGATAACTATAGCTGAGGTAGTTTAAACATTACAAAAAATGAAAAATAATACATCTCCTGGATCTGACGGGTTTTCGACAGAGTTTTTTAGATTTTTTTGGAAAGATTTAAAATGTTTTATTGTAGAATCTTTGAATTATGGATTTTGGACATTGGAACATTATCAGTCATTCAAAAACAAGGCACTATTACATGTTTGCCAAAGGATAATAAGCCACGGTATTTTCTGAAGAACTGGCGTCCCATTTCACTATTAAATACAGTTAATAAAATTGGGTCAAGGGTAATTGCAAGTAGATTAAAAAAGGTTTTAATTTAGATCAAACTGATTTCATAAGTGGGCGTTATATGGGAGATAATATCAGACTTATATATGATATTTTGCAGTATACTGAAGAAAAGGATATCCCTGGTTTATTGCTTTTGATAGACTTTGAAAAAGCTTTTGATACAATATCCTGGGATTTTCTCTTTGCAGTTCTGCCTTTTTTTCAATTTTGGGAATTCCATAATCTATTGGATTAAAGTATTTTATAATAATATGAGTTCTGCAGTCATTCAGGATGGAAATTAATCAGAATTCTTTGATATTGGACGAGGCTGTAGACAGCGGGACCCACTATCACCGTATCTTTTCATTTTATGTGCAGAGATTTGGGCAATAAAGGTTCGATGAAATACGAAAATACAGGGTATAGAAATCTCTCAAGTTGAACATAAATTATCTCAGTTTGCAGATGACACTTCACTGATTTTGGATGGAAGTGAAGAATCTACGGGAGAAGCTTTATCAGAGCTAGATTTGCATGCAACACTTTCTGGATTAAGGAAAAATAAGTGGTATTGATTGGAAGTAAAAAATACAGTAGAGAAATGTTATGCCAGAACAAAAATTTATCATGGGGTTCAACTTCTTTTAGGCTGTTGGGGGTATACTTCGATATTGATTTTGAAATTTTTTTAAACTTAAATTATACTGATAGGTACCTTCAATAAAAACTTTGATTAATACATGGTCTAGAAGAAACTTAACAGTTATTGGAAAAATATCGGTGGTTAAAACTCTTATTCTTCCTATGCCAAATCATCTCTTTTTAACATTACCAAACCCAAATGCGGAGATGATTAAGAAAATCAATGATGCTATTTATTATTTTTTGTGGAACTCGCCAGTTCATTAAGAAGTGTTACATATGGATTATATAAATTGTGCTTTAAAGATGATAAACATTAATTTATTTATGATAGCTTTAAAATGTGCATGGATAAGAAAATTTTTTAGTTCTAATTGAAAATGGCTAAATATTTTATTTACAAATGATAACGAGAAATTGTTCAAACTAGTAAATAGTTACACAACAAACACTATTTTAAATATCAAAAACCAATATTGGATGGATGTATTTAAAGCATGGCAATATTTTGTAGATAAAGATATAAATTCTAGATGGGATTTTTTTCTTTCTAGTCCATTATGGATGAATAAGAATATAAGCATCAATAATAAACATGTATTTATAGAAATTGGTATAATAAATATTTCATGAAGGTATGATACTAAACCCTTAACGGGAGGGATTGTACTTGATTTTCATATGATGAAGACATAATCTTTAAATCAGTTTAAATGAGGTCTGGAGCTGGCATGTCAGTAACTGCTAGTAGTCCTTTGTTCATTTATGTATCATTGTCATTTTGCTTAGTTTCTTTTGTTTCCTATTCTGACATCGGACTCGGACTTCTTTTAAACTGAGTTTGACTGTGCGTATTGCTATGTGTTTCTTTATTCTACATTGGCTAGAGGTATAGGGGGAGGGTGGAGATCTCACAAAACATGTTTAACCCCGCCGCATTTTTGCGCCTGTCCCAAGTCAGGAGCCTCTGGCCTTTGTTAGTCTTGTATGTTTTTTAATTTTAGTTCATTTATGTGTTTTGGAGTTTAGTATGACGTCCATTTTCACTGAACTAGTACACAATTTTATTAGGGGCCAGCTGAGGACCACCTCCGGGTGCGGGATTTTCTCGCTGCGTTGAACACCCATTGATGGCCTTCGGCTGTTGTCTGCTCTTTGGTCGGGTTGTTGTCTCTTTGACATATTCCCCATTTCCATTCTCAATTTTATGTATTGTATTTGTAAATGATGTGATTAGTAATAGTGTAAAGTTTCTCTCCTATGAGGAAATTAAAGACAAATTTGATATTTCGGGGAATATAATGATGTATAATAGTATCATATCAGCATTTAATCAGACAAGGAAGTTGTATTCTGTGGGAGATTATAAGCTCACAGAACCTTTTTTTTCCCTCTTTTGTTCAAAGCATTTTAAAAAGAAAAAAGCGAACTAAAGATATATATTGGATATTAATACCTAAAGTGGTTCCTAATGGGCAGAAAAAGTGGAATTAAATTTTGGAACTTGATGCATTAGAATGGAGAGAAATTTTCAAACTCACATCATAGATATATGGTTGTTATCCAATGGTATAAGTATCTCCTTCACCAAAAAGAATTTTTTGTTTCGTGATGTCTCACATGTATACAAGGGTGAAATGATTTTTCTGTGTCTTAAACAATATATATTATAATACAAGATGTTTCCAGAAAGATTTATCAATACATGCTGTGAAGAAAATATTAAAAGATCTTTATAACCTAGAGAAGTGTATAGCAGTTAAAAAACAATAAACTTGTGAGTTTCTACAAATAGTAGATTAAATTTACTCATTTATTCGAATTGTAATTAAAGTCCTATTATAATACATATGTGAATAACATGGTAGAATGTTGACTTGTTAACTAAAATAAAAAGTATTCATCAGAACATTATATCTATTTTCTTCTTTTTTTTTCTTTTTTTTTTTTTGCCTTTCAAATTTTTTATCTATTTAAATTTACTTATTTTTCTACAAAATTTCCATTCTTAAACAATAAAATTTAGAATATCTGTATGTTTGTTAAAATAATTATTCTATTTTGATCATACATTTACTGGTGGTCCTTCTTTTGAACATTCTATTATGTTATTTTTCTTTTTAAATGCATAATTCATACCTAGAAATGTGGTATTATATTTAGTGACTACAGCTGATATAATGTTTTGTAAAATGAACTAACAAACACTAACAGATATATATTTACATGTTGTATTACTAACATTAACGAGGCCGGGATAAGGTACCGGTATTCGACGTTTTTCCATACTAACAAATGTACAGATTTCAATAAAAAATGAAAATTAAAAAAAAAAACTGTCCACAGAATCAAAAGCACGTAATTCATCTAAAAACATCCAAAGATATTTTGACACTCCGAAAATTGTAAATTCCACAATTTGCATATGCTTTTTTACAAAAGCTACTGATAAGTTTTTTAACAGTAGCTAAGGAAATAGTTTAAAGCACTGAAAAATTCGTTGTACTTACTGGAGGTCGAGATGAAACCCTAGTTTCCAAGTTTTTTTGTGTAGTTTAGGTAACCAATACATAGTTGAGACAAATGTTCAGAAAAGGCATTAAGCAGAGATGTGATAATGATATGATTGTTTACTTGATGACTCTCTGTGGAGCGCATGGACCTAAATGCAGAAGAATTTCATTTTTAAGAACTTCCGTGTAGTATTTACGTCATGCCAACTTTCATTGTTGGCTGCTTTGTCGGCCGGTTCGAACACAAACCCACCACAACATTGTTGGTTGCAGTGTAGGCCAGTGTGAACACAAACCGCTTTGCGAGTACTTAAAGTTTGTATGTTATTCTAGAAATAGATGTATTATGTACTCTTTTATTTATTTCTAAATTATTTTCAAAATGTGATATTCGAATATCCACAATATTCATACATTTATTCAAATAAGAATCAGGAGATTTTAACAATATTTTTTTCGTTTATACTAATTTTTACTATAGGATGAAAGAGCGTCTATAATGACCTGACGACACTGTTTCTAATCTTTTTTAGATGGAGGACGATATTTTGGGCCTTTTTACAGAACGTTTTTAACCTCTCGGTACTAAATGATGTTGAAGTACCCCATAATAACATGGCCATAGGGATCATAAAAAAAATTCAATAATTCACAGTCTCAAGTTGAAAAGTTTCTCTTTTGTGATTGGACAACAGATACAGTATCTACTGAATATATATTCCCAAGCTGAGGTGTAGACAAATATGATATAATTTTACAAACAGGTGAAAATGAATTTTAAATTTTTTTTAAATTTTGTATTCACTGCATTATAAAAGACCTCAAAGCACTAGTGGCTTTATGTTTATAAAGATAACAGAAAAAGCAAACGGTTATCATACATAGTCATATTTATTTCTGAATACTATAACGAAAGTACTTAAGTTAACTGTGTATGTAGGTTCTAGGTCAATGTTAGAAAGTGGTGAAAATTCTGAAAACGCTACAATATTTATGTACGTTTCGGCAGCAAAGTTTATCGACAGGTTTTAGGTATTCCTATGGGCACTAATTGCGCCCATTTAATAGCAGACTTGTTTTTGTACTGTTATGAATCACAGTTTATGACCAAACTCAGTAAAGACCCGTCTAAATTGCATTTAATTGATAAATTCAACAACACTTACCGTTATCTTGATGATATTTTTTTCGTTAAATAATCAAGAATTTTCTCAATATACTGCCGAAATTTACCTAAAGGAACTTACTTTAAATAAATCAAATTTAAACGGTAACAACAGTCCTTTCCTATATTTAGATATTTCGGTTTTACACGGGAAACTCCACACTAAAATTTACGACAAAAGGGACTATTTTTCGTTCCCTATTGTTAATTTTCCCTTTTTGGATGGTGATGTTCCTTTGGCACCATCTTACGGTGTTTATATTTCAGAACTCGTTCGCTATGCCCGTGTCTGTTGTGACGTTTTTGATTTTAACGAACGTAATCTATGTATTACTGGTAAATTATTAAGCCAGGGATTTCGTTACCACAAATTACTTAAAACTTTTACTAAATTCTTCCACAGATATAAAGATTTGGTTTTGAAGTTTGGTTGTACCTGTAGAAAACTTATTTCAAACGGGATTGCACATCCTCATTTTTACGGCAATATTGTTTACCGTGCCCGGAAATTTAGAAACGATCCTGGTAAACTTATCGATCCTTTAAATAAACTTATTCTTAAAGGTTACCAATTCAACACTGTAATTAGATCATTAAATATTGTTTTTATTGGTAGTAATATTGATTTTGTTATCAGAAAATTAAAAGCAAACTTAATATTATTGTTATATACATATACACATTCATGGATCTACAATCTGTCGAAACCTGTATCTTGGCATTGCACAAGATCATGTTTTTCTCTGACTGTTTATGACGTCTTTACACTAAATCCATTGGATGTTGGATGTGTACGGATTGATTATTTAGTCTTAGATGCATGATTTTTTTTATTAGTTGTTAGTGGTTTTGAACTAGCTGTCAGTAACTGCGAGTACTCTCAGATCTGTACTTAGTGTTTTTTTGTTGTTTGGATGTACAAGTACCCGGCCACGTCCACTTGTATTTGTAGTTTTTGTATTTTTATCCATCTGATGAGTCAAGCCTCTTTCAACTGATTTTTATAGTTCGTTCTTATGTTGTACTGTTACACCACTGTACCAGGTAAAGGGGAGGGTTGGGATCCCGCTAACATGTTTAACCCCGCCACATTCTGTATGTATGTGCCTGTCCCAAGTTAGGAGCCTGTTATTCAGTGGTTGTCGTTTGTTTATGTGCTACATATTTGTTTTTCGTTCATTTTTTGTACATAAATTAGGCCGTTAGTTTTCTCGTTTGAATTGTTTTACATTGTCATTTCGGGGCCTTTTAAAGCTGACTGTGCGGTATGGGCTTTGCTCATTGTTGAAGGCCGTACGGTGACCTATAGTTGTTAATTTCTGTGTCATTTGGTCTCTTGTGGAGAGTTGTCTCATTGGCAATCATACCACATCTTCTTTTTTATATATAATTACCCTTAGTGCCCAGGAAATACTACCGTTCCATCTGAAAGAGCGTTATTTTCTATACTGACGTCTGATGTAACTGACGTAAAATCATACTTAAACTGTTTTGTTTTGTATGTATACGAAATAATACGAAATAAAAGGTGGTTCTATGTTATCAAAATTGGGGGGTAGTAAGTTTTGAATGGAAGTGTCTTTAAATGTATAAGTTAATTTGATAAAATCAATACCTCTGTTAATTAATTTAATTTTCCAAAATGCCGTTTATGATCTTCAGGTTTATCGATACGAGAGAACAGCATATATAGTGGCAAAAAGGTGATGTTTTTTATCGACCCGTATATTTAGATACAATCTGATTAAACTTATCGATCCTTTAAATAAACGTATTCTAAAGGGTTGCCAAGCTAACTCTGTATTTAGATCTTTGAATATTGTGATAAAAATATCGGTATACATATTGATTTTGGTATCAATAGATTAAAACCATACTAAATATCATTGTTATATAGCTATGAACATTCACGGTCCTACAATCTGTCGAAACTATATTTTGGCATGCATAGGGTCATGATTTTCTCTGATTGTTAATGACGTCTTTACACGTAATCAATTTGAAGTTGGATGTGTACTGATTGATATTTTAGTCTTAGATATATAAATTTTGTTGTTATTAACTTTGAACTATCTTTGAGAAACTGCGATTACTATCAGATCTGTACTTTATATCTTTTGCGGTTTTGTGATATTTTTTTTTTATTATTTGTATCGATCTGATTCTAAAGATTTAAGATCTTTTTAACTGATTTCTATAAATTGTTCTTATGTTATGCAGTTACACCACTGTTCAACGTTATGGATAGGGTTGGCGCGCTTGCAAATGTGTTTAATCCTGCAATATACTGTATGTGCCTGTCCCTAAAATTCAGTGGTTATCCATTGTGGCTGTATATCATATTTGTTTTTCAGTATTGTTTTGTACATAAACCGGGCCGTTAGTTTTCGCGTTTGAATAATTTTATATATTTTCATTTTGAGACCTTTTAATGCTTGCTATGCGGTATGGGTTTGGCTCATTGCTGAAGGCCGTCCGGTGACCTATAATTGCGATCATCTATGCATTTTGGTATCTGATGGAGTATTATTTCATTGGCAATCATGCCAAATCTTCCTTCTATTTCTAGAAGGCAGAAAAATCAATCACTGTCGATGCAATCGGTTTTGATCCATCTGCAGTTGATGCGATTCCTTCAGTGTGTGTTAGCTACCTAGATTTGTATCTGCTTCTAAATCGAATTGTCAATTTCAGTAGACTATTGTTGCCTTAATATTTCCAAAATTCATTAAACTTTTCATTACTTAAGATCATATATCGATATCTAAACATATCCAGATGCATGTCCCTTCTTTGACAATAAAAATGTAAATGTAAATTTAAATGTGAAAATGTTTAATGAATGTTCGATAATACAGTCTGAGTTACTAACCGATGGAACGACACTTCATTTAAGAATAATACAGAACAAGCATAGGCCAATTGTATGTCTGTTTGGATGATCGGCCAAAGATAATTATCTGATTTTAATAAGGAGGAAGATCATAAATTTCATAACTATATATACTATGAGTATCTGACAACGCAATGGCAAAAAAGACGACGAGCAGCCAAACAAGTTTTCAAAACACCACATAGAAAACAGATATGTTTACACCAACGTTTATGAAAAATACAATTTTATTAAAAGGAAAACTGTTAGTAATAATATTATTTTTGTTAACACAGACTTGCTCTGTTTGATGGGATGAAGGAAAGACAAACAAAAAATATGTATGAATTGAAAACTGTCATCTATCATTAAAATGACGAAGAAGCAACAAAATGGTAAACATGTATAATTAAATCAATAAATCATATTTATAAACATGTTATATTGACCTCTCCCATCAAAGATGGTGTTACATTCGCCATCATATTGTTACACATAGCAAATATTTGCATATACTGAAAAAGGAAATCATTTTCCTAGGCGAACTAACCTTTAAGGGAAAGAAGTTTATCTAAGACAAACAAAGAATTTTCAAAACTCACTAAAAATTGTAGTTTACACCATATATTTGTCACCGGATATATGTATTCAATATATTTTGCTCCATTTATTTAACATTTTATGTTATTTTTGTTTTCAGTGTTATATGTTTCACATTCATATCATATTCATATTTCATATTCATATTCCACTTGAGATTGACGGCAAATAGTTTTGCGCTGCGTATTTAGAAACGGACTATAACTTTGTACGTCATGTTTGGCTATAAGAACTGAATATTTAAATCACGGCATAAGTATTCAAATTAGTACTATAGAAGTGAATGCGATACTAAATTAATATTTAAATAATATATATTTATATTCAAATGGCATGAGCTATGCATGAATTCAAAGCGCGGCAATACTAACTATATATATATATATATACTAACAAGCACTTTTTGAAGTGAGTCACTGGTCAATATATATCAGGAAGGGCGGAAGATGAGAGGCGCCGCCACAGATAATTAATAAAAGTTTATATTTGGACGATTCACTTTATGCAGAAAATGGCCCACAATTAAAACCACTCTTACTTAGTCTTTGTTGTTTGGTGACTTTATATCTTCACCCAGTTGGCGATAGATTTGGTGTCCCATTTTTCCTGCGACAAATTTTTTATCACTTAATATGATATGTAGTTCCTAATCAGTTGTAAGTGCATCAAACAGAACTGTAAGTAATTGAAACTAAACGTTTTGTATATATTAAACAAATTGGTTTTTCATGTGAATTCGGACGAATGAAATTTATTAAGTGCCGTTAGATAAAAAATATATAATGCATAGTGAGATACTTGTGATTTTCTATGGTAGCTTTCAGTTTAATTGTCAAAAAGTGCTCGTATGGTCTGTCAATGTGAAGCACAAATTGATGACAACAAAAAGCTTAGATAATTTTAGTTAATTCAAAAAGGTACTGAAAATGGTATACAACTTCAATATGATAAAATGGAAAATTCATTCAAATGTGAATCGTAGAACTAAATTATCAGAGCAAACAATACATTGGCCGGTTTTCTAATACGGTTAAATGATCTGAAAGATTGTAAGAAAAACGAAAACTGCTCCGTTTCTAATGAATGATACATTTACCGGTTGATTATTGAGCACAATGTGTTTGGAAATACGGTCAAAATATCAAATGATTAGTTGTTAGACGTTGGCGGATCAAGGTTGTGTTAAGGGGGTAGGAACCCCCCTTTTTTCTATTTTTTTTTAATTATGTGAACATTTTATGGTGTTCCGTTGGTTGGAACTCCCCTTTTCAAAATGGTTCGATCCGCACCTGTTAGATGTGTTTCCCACACCATTTGTTTAGTCATTTAGATAGCGAAATAGGACCTTCGGATGTTTTAATTTACCCTTTTCATTACTACGTTTATTTGAATCGAGTTATAAAATGATTGTTCATATATTCTGTTTTCTTGGTTAAATGCATTTAACATATTTTTTTATGACTTGATCTAAATGAAAATTTTGAATTTAAATATAAATAAGTTAATACATGAATACCAATTAGTGTAAGGTTGAGAAAAACTATTTCTGTACCGATTTTTTGTGAATATAGTAATTTTTCATGATTCTCAACACATTTGCGGTTCCTTCATTTAGAACTGGTCTATTTTACAGAACCAAGCCATATGTGTTCTTTAGAATTCTTGTTGTATGAGACTTGTTTATCATTAAGATGAAAAAAAAAATCAACTTGAAGATAACTTTGAAAGATTTTGAAACATTACATGGACTGAATTTATTCGACAAATCCTTAAAGAAGATAGCTCTCTGCACACATCTAACCGAATTCTTCAAATATTAAAACTCGACAACCGCAAGTAACAGACACCTTAGTTATTCACCGTTGTCCTTCTTGACTTCAAACTTTTGAAATGATGACGACTTTTCTGTTTTAGACATTACTTTTGGATAAAGTTTGAAAACCGTAAAAGGAAGAGAAAATGTAAATGGTCGAAGATGTTTATAACATTTAGTTGCAATTGCGATATATTTTGACCGAAAAGGTTGATTCCATCTTTAAGGGAGATAATTCCAAATGAACGTTAAAGAAATGTTGTAAGAGGTCATAAATTAGCACTATGAGTCATAGAGAACCAGAATCGTCACCATTTGGCTCTTTGACATCTGATTTTCATAAAGGTCAAGGTCTTGACCATTCCATTATTGATCTAATTATGGGAGGAGCCCAAAAAAAACATGATAGTTCGACAAAAGAAATTATTGAGGGCATCAAGCCACATCTTCGTTATGTCTTGGCCGAAAATCTACGACCCTTCCTTTTGGGAGGTATTCCCAATATTGTTCCAGATATATGATAAGTGGTCTTTACTTTGAAATTATTAGTAATCGTTTAAAGTGTTCGTCATTTAATTGACTCCGTGCCTTGTAATTGTGATAAAGATTAGAGTTGTAAAGGTCAAAATTCCCGTGACATTTCCACCGTAGTAACATTCACGATACTAACTTTACTTCACCAGATGCTCATAAATCTTGTTATTGGTGAACTAGGTAAAAAGTGAGGAGACAAAGTAAGTGGAATTACATGCTAAGGACATGAAGTCACAGCTATGTCATCTTTGACTGAATAGATACGACCTCTCCTTAAATGAGGCAATCCCAATTGAAATGTTCCAGAAATATCGTTCGTGCCGAAACTATTACCTATAGAGACCTAAGGTAATCACCATTGACACGTGCACTATAGAAAGCTTGGTTCATGACTTTTCAGGTAAAGTATGGATTCGTTCCAATTAAAACATGTCAAAAATAAGTTGAAAATATAAATGCAATATCCCACACCTATATTTGTCAATATTTAATTTAAAGATGGCAACATTTTCAACAATTTTGAGAGTATCTTCCAACAAAGTAATACACTACATTGAAAATCTTACTGAAAAGTGCTTGATTTTTTCATTACATTTATTTCTTGTTCAAAAATGCATTACAAATAAATGTGGTCACAGGCGTTCAGGATGCATTCAATAAATAATAAATATACTTTGGCAATATCCCTGCATGGCTAAATGATATGTGTTTTTAAACTATATGTAAAGGGTTTCTTCTTGAATTTGATAAAAATTCTGAAAAGATGTCTAATTTTTACGTTCCATTATCAAAATATAGTCTTTCAGTCGTAAAAAGGGAATACCGACATTTAATTTGAAAAGTGTTCATAGTTTGAAATTCATTATGCTAGCCTTAATTCAAACCTAATTTTCATTAACTATTTCTGAATTCTGAATCTAGAGAAAATCAATTAACATAATTGTGAAAATGTGTTGAATTTATAGTCGTTTTTGTCTGTTTGAATAGCAATGTACCTAAAAGATAAAGATCTTTTTCCCTTTTCCATTGTCGCTAAATTTTTATGATAACACTTTATAATGACTAATCAATCTAATTTATTTATATCTCAAACATCTTTTCTTATGAAATAACGTTAGCATATCAAGGCTTTATTACATGCCAGTTATCTAAGTTGCAAAATTAAACGCTATCAATCAACGAAACAAGTGAAAAAAAACTGCAATAGACTTGGTACAGACATTTTCCGAAGAAAACCCTGGTTTTATAGCTAAACCTCCCAATTTTATGACAGTCGTTTTAATAGTTCCGTTATATTCATATTCACAAAATTAGGTAAGCAATACAAAAGACATTATGGGTTAATGCTACAATAATTGGGATCCAGCAGTCAAAACTGTGTAAAAAAACATCACAGACATACAACACAACTGACCAATTCAAACAAACATACAAACTAATCTCACAAAGACGCAAACAAAAAAGGTGTAGTAAATTGTAATAAATCATCATAGATACCAAGACAAAAATTGTGTACGCTAGATGCGCGTTTCGTCTACAAAAGGCTCAACAGTGACGTAAATTAGACAATGACGTCACCAACAAAAAGAGTGTTGTCGTTGATTGTACATACCGTAAATAGTATACACTTTCTCGACACAGTAAAATTAAGTAAAAAGAAATACAAGGTTAAACAAAATAGAAACAACACTGTAAAAACCCTTTCTGTCTGAATCGCACATCAGCACACAAAGATAGATGAAAGGGACATTCAAACTCATAAGCCGAAGACTAACTGACAACGTCATGGCAAAAAAACCTACTAAAAGACACCAGTCCAGTTGACATGAAATATCATTGGATTGTTTAATTTCTGTAAATTTACTGTTAATTTAATATTAAGTCATTCAAAACACTGAGGTTTTTCAACTCCCGGGCATAGATGCTTTGGCGTTATTTGGCAGAGTTATTCGGAATTTTCTGTTTTTTTTCAACATTTTGGTACTGGACAATAGTCCCAGCGTACATTAGGGTCTGTAGTATAACACCAAGGAGATCCTGTACCGTCTGGATCTCTACAATAGTTTGTATTCTTATCTGGACCTGCTGGCATTGCTCCCCAACCAGTCCAGACGTCGCATGGAATACCACCACCCGTACAGGTGACTTTTCCTTGATATGTAGTGCTATCAGTGTAACAATCTTCAACTGTTATAGAAAAGAACAACAATTAAGCGTCGAATAATAACTCTTATTTGACTCTTTCTGTCAATTTTCTTTAAAAAACGTTTTTAGTTTTAAGGTTTGATTTTTTATGTCTTTTATGAACGACAGATAGATTTCAAATAATATATGAATATGAACTTGTTACTGTAATGTACTTTTACGAAATAATCAATGTATTATGTTATTTTAGCGTTAATGTAATTATTAGACTTTACAAGTATCTTGTACCATGTTTTACTGCAATCATATAATGTTGTTTGTAAATACTATGTTTTGATGACGCAGGTGTCAGTACCCCGCTGGCGCTTGCCTCCGTTGTAAAGGGGTAGTTTCACAATAAAATATATATATATATTTAAACGAAGGTTACATGTGAACTTAAACTTTGCATGTGTCTATTATTTTGTTTTGAAAGATAAATCATTCATTGAAAGGCAATTGTATATTTTACTGTTAATCCTTACTCTTTTTTGACACTGACTACTATCGTTGTTTTTAAAAACCATGTGACACCGAGCGTTACTAATAGCCTTTCTTTTAAAGTTTACTAACAGACATGCTCAAGAAGCGTACATGCCATTCAATTTGAGATTATCCTCAAAACTTGTATATAATATGTTTAATTCGAGATCATACTGACAATTAAAATCAAATTCGGTTAATCCTGCGAAATAATGATTAACACAAGATTTTACCAGGAATTTAATCAAAATGTTAAATATAAAATATACATTATATTGATGTTTCGGTATTAAGAAAACATAATTAGAAGCAAGATAATAGTGTCTGGGAGACAATTCATTGAAAGAAAAGTGGTCAGTTAAACAGTGTCAGTTTCAAAAGCTTATAAACTGTATGATGCCATAAACTAAGTATCAAATATCTAAGCGACATCTTGCAAAACATCATAAACAAAACCCACGCGAGAAATAAAAATGGCGGGAGAGAAAAAACATTTAAAACAAATTGATCACAGAACAATTGAAGGCCTTTCCACTTGCCAAAATTCATATTTGATCGGAACATATTGTGAAAAATAATAGGTTTCGTTTTAAATTCATATGAAACGAGTTTCAGGTAATTATAATGTAACGGAAAATATTGATCAATCCATGCATATATACTAAACTGAGTCCTCTAAGCACTTTTTTAGCGATGCTATTTTTTTTATATTTTCAATGCATTTCCATTTGTTAATTAAACATTGGCATAGCCACTGTGTCTAAAGTACTCCTGCAAAAATGTAAAGTGTCGATAATATCTAATATCTGATACGGTGACGGGCCACCTACAGACAGAGAAAAAGTAGGATTTCTTTTTATTTATTAGTTATTTTTATGAAATTGAAAGATATAGATACACAAGTAACTAATTTCGATTGTGAGATGTAATATTTTTCTAAAATCGTTCTGTGTTTATTGAGAAATAAGTAAAAATGTACGTCAAAATGATGACTACAGTGAACATTATACCTCGATTTTGTTTAATTTCTCATTAAGTTGTGCACATTGTGCGGAAAGAAAGATATATACATGCATATTGCAGAATTAACCACTTTGAGCACTTCGATAGTTGTATTTCTATGCATTGAACGAAAGAAATGGGTAATGCGAAAATGGAAGGACCCAGTTTTGTCAATGTTGTTTACAATACAAGGACCCAGTTTTGGCTTTAGAAAAGCAGCACGGATTTGAACATTTTCCGTCGAAAGAAATTTTATTTTCTAGCATATGATATAATTTCCTTGGAAACTTTTCGAAATAGGGATTAAACACATGTTGCGTTATCAAAATGCTATAAGCATTCCTTACTGCACTGATCTACGATCTAATTTGTAGTGGAATACAAATACTTCACAGCAATTCTGTGATAAAATTATGAAAATTGTCTGTATATACTAGTATGCAATGTCGACTGCCTCGAACCTGTATAGAAAATGCGTGATCGGGGCTCAAATTTGTATCTTTGCTATGATAATTTCTTACTATATTATATATTTGAGGTTAGATAGTTTGGGTTAGAATATAATTTTTTTTTGGGGTGGGGGGTAAATTTGGTCAAAAACTAAACTTGGTTATAAGATTATGACTCCCAAAGAATTTATTTTGTTTTAACAATTATAACACAGATGACAGGAAACGTGACAATTGAGGGAGCAGATAAATCATTGCATGAGCTCGTTAATGACAACTCGTGTGCTGTTACAGCTTTAAACAACACTAACGTCACAATGACCAATGAACGATGAAATGAGGTCAATGTAAAATGAACCCTGCCAGAAAGACATGTGCACCATACACAAAATATAGTTGACCTACTTACAGTGTCGGAGATACGGACTTGACCACGAAAAGTAAACCTTGTATCACTGAACCAAAACTTGAGGTCAAGTTAGGGTGAACCTGACTGGCAAGGACCCCATATTAAATATATGTATCCTAACAATCATAATAAGTGTGAAATTTAAGAAAACCCAAAACTGTTCATTTTTTATGCAGTCGCTGGACCATGAAAATGAGGTCTATGACAATGAACATACGACAGACGGAAACTTCGTAACATGAGGGATATGTACATGTATACAAGGTAAAATTTCGGAACCATATAGTAAAATAGGCTTAATTGTATGATAAAAAATATGAAGATTTGTTTCAATATTTGGCATGATACTACCAAAAACACCTTTCAGTTTAAGAAATGCTTTTAGAGCTCTTTGGTATGAATCATTTTAAACGTGCTAGATTTTGAAAAACCAACACCAAGATATGTATAACACCGTACATTTTAAATCAACTTGCCATTGAAATAAAATTTTCGATTAATTAACTTTCCACTTTTATTGAAAAAAAAATATTCTCGTCTTCTTCAAATTAACCTGAATGCACCATGTACTACAATATTTTGCCAATTTTTTTAAACAGTATGTCAATCCATCCTTTGTTGTTGAAGATAATATAACATCATCAGCATATAATAAACAGTTAAGTTTACGAGTTCCAAGAATTTCAGACGAACACGCATCATCAAAAATATTTGGAAAGTCATTGATAAAAAATTTAAACAAATTTGGACTAAGATTCTCCCCTTGTCTCACTCCAACCTCTGATTTAAAAGAAGATGTTAATTCATCATTTATGCCAATACTTAATAAATTATTAGTATACATACTCTTTACAATTTTATAAAAAAAAGATCCCCTTATGCCAATTTCCAACAATTTTGAAAATACAGCTTCGTGAATAACTGAATCAAACGTCTTTTTAAAATCTACAAAGCATGTCCATAAATAAGATTTACCATTTAACGTACGTATATTGTTCTATTAATGTCCTCAAAATAAACATGTAATCAGCAGTACGAGCTTTCTTTTAGAAACCAATTAGAGTTTCTAATATAAGTATGCACACAAGACGAAACCGGGTCCTACTTTGTGAAATTTTACGACGAAACCCGGTCGTTCACATTTACAAAACCGGATCTTTCCATATTGACATGACCCGTTTAAGTCGTTCCATACATACAAATGCAAATATTGAAGTCCAAAAAGTTATAAATATCGCAATCTTTGTGTATATATCTTTCTTTCCGTACGTTTCTTTTTCGTACAATATGCACAATTTAATGAGAAATTAAACAAATTCGAGGTTCACGCTATTCAGCAATTTGTCGTGCATTTTTTTCTTTTTTCTCTTTTTATCTGGAACGATTGTAGAATATATTACATATTACAATCGAAAATAGTAATATATGTATTTATATTCAACGAATTCGTACAAATAACAAATAGATAAAAGGAAATAATCCTACATTTTCTCTGTCTGTAGGTAATGCGTCACAGTATCGGATATTAAATACTATCGAGACTAAACTTGGAAGGAATTTCAAATTTTCAGATGAGGCCTAAAGCTTAGCTGTGGCAGTGACATGATTATTTTCTATTTGAATCTCTGTGGAGCACTCGGAATTGAACGTAAATGAATGCATAATTTCATTCTTAAGTACTACTGTTTAGTATTTACGCCATAACACTATCACATTGTTTGCTGCCTTGTCGGCTGGTACAAAAACAAAAGGCTTTGCGAGTAATTTCCTAAAAATAGGCGTATTAATTACTGTTTTATTTATTTCGAAATGTGATATGCGAATATCTACAATTTTCAGATATTTATTTAAATAGGAATCAAGGGACTTTTTTTCAGATTTCTCTAGTTTACACTAGTTTTTACAATAGGATGAAAGAGCCTTTTAAATGTCCTGACGACACTCTGTCCAATTTATTATCGGCAGTGGACAATATTTTTGTGCTTTTTTTTCAGAAAATATTTTTATAACCACTACTGGCTGACTTGTTTGTTTTTGTACTAATATAAGCAAAATTTACACAGAAGAAAAAGCAGCTTGCTAGGTTTTTTATTTCACTTTAAAATATATTGATGACGTTCTGTCACGCAATACCAACATTTCAATGAGTATTTCGGTTACGTCTCACATATCATAGTGAACTTGAGATTAAGGATACTTTCGAAAGTAAACGACCTGCTTTAAATCTCGATCTCTTTGTCGATATTGACACAGATGAACGACTTCAAACAAAAAATCTATGACAAAAGGAATGTTTTCAACTTTCCAGTTGTCAATTATCCATTTCTCAGCAGTAACAATCCCCCTGTTCTATCAAATTGCGTTTACATAACCCAGTTAAAATGTTTCGCTCGTACATGTTCACACTGTATGGATTTCATTAACAGGGATTTGATTCTTCTACGTTTTAACAGATTTACGAGGAAGAACGAGGAAGAACGACTGAAATCAACTCTGATTAAGTTTTACAATTACGAATTGGTTGACCGATACGATGTGTCGGTGTCTCAACTCACTAGCGACATGTTTGACGGTAGTTCATTAGATACCAGTAAAGTCGTTTGATATGTAACTACCTCGATTGTGTCCTATTCCCGATTGTGACATTTTGACTGAGTTTGAATTTGCATGGGAGGTGATGCATGCATAGTACGAGACGCTTACTCTGTCGACACATCTGGTCTTGCTTCTTTTGGAGTTCGTTCGATTCCGGTTTTGTTTGTTTCCTTTTATTTGTCCCTTCCTAATCGATTTACGAGATTTGAACATTGGTAAACTACTGTCGCCTTAATTTGTAAGCAGCAAACCTCTAGTATAAAGGAAATCGTGAAAGGAATCGCAAGCTATAAAAATTCTTACCAACCGGGAGATACATAGTCTACAGACAGGCGTAGTTGGGATGTTGCTACATAGAAAAGGACATTTTATAATTGAAAAGTCGAAATCTTCCCCTTTGTCGTAAACTGTTTGTTCTCAACCCACCCTCATTGACAATTTATAAATGTAAATCAATATGAGAAGCCGACTACACTACACCTGTGGTAGCTGTACCCTTATATTTAGATACCAATATCATGTTTAGGTAAGGATTAATCATTCTTAGTAAAACCACTACTTTGATTCAAATATAAACAAATTCTGAAACTAATATCGTCAAGAATCGTTATTTCTTTTATTGATAACATCTTTGATATGTTTGGAGAATGTGTTTTTCAAGAAACAATCGGCATCCTTATGTGAACAAACTGTAGACTTATTCTTACTGACCTACTCCTTTATTCATATGAGGCAGACTTCATATAGGAGCTTCTAGGAAAAAGAAAAGAAGCTAGCATTATCCTTTAACTTCAAGTTCAGCTACCTAGATAATGTCCTCTTACTAAATAATAAATAATTTTATTTGAAGCATTTATCCCACCTTACTATACGTTGGATATTCTCTTTCGCGAAATAAAGATAGACTAAATATTTTAATGTTTTTAAATCTATAATGAGAAATCTATTTATTTTTAAATTATTTCTTATATGTTTTGATTTTCAATAAGATGTACAAAACAAAACACCAAACTACCCTAACAATCGCCACTAATGAACCCTTCTACCGATTTAAAAAAAAAACAGTTATTAAATAGAGTATTGCAGATACGATACAGACATAAATCTTACATTATATCACCATTTTGATTATGTTTGAATAGTTTGAATTATATTGAAACATGAACTTACTATGATTTCAATGATTTGAAATCATGGTCTAGTGAAAGAAAACGAAGAACAATAATGTATATACGAAAACATGTACCATATTCAATTGAGAAAGCTTCGCATGCAATACAACTCCGGTGGTTACAACAAAAAGGGTCAACATCGATCACTGAACGTGAAAATAATTTAACGTAAACACAACATTGTAAATGCAACCCTATTTTGAATACCATACTTCCTCCAATTAACGGTTTTCAACATCTTACTGTCCTGGGTCAGTCAAAATGGTGAGAGGTTCCTATTAATAAAAAATAAGGAGATAAAGTTTGATTGCCAATGAGACAAGTATCCACCAGACTCCAAATGACATGAGTGTAAGCAACTAAGGCCATGTTCACACATGTACTCAACACTTAAACTAAACTCTCCTACGTTCCTTTTGATAAAAATCAATGTTTGCATGTAGTTTTAATCAAGTTTTGACTACATGCAGTCGATAGTCAATACAGGTCTTGTGTGGGTTAAGTGTAAGTTAAATATTAAGAACGTGAATTTTGTTTAAGAATATTTAAGGAGGAAACATATATTGAATAAAAATGATTATAATAATATAATGAATAAAGTCTTTTTTACCTATTTATATAACAAAAACAATAAAATTGCTCAGTTACAAACTATTCAAATTTAAAAAGCCTCAGGAGACGACCATTTTATTTTTATTGGGAAGGGGGAATTTTAGTGCATGGAATATTGATTTTACACCTGTTAATAGTACGGCTTATTTATTTTGAGTGAAAACTATTTTCACTTTTTGTACACAACTATTTATAGCAAAGTACTGGATTTTGTAGGAAAAAATATTCATTTTCATCCAATGTCGGGCAAGGTTATGTTTAACAGTGAGTACCAATACAGAATATTCATTTCCCAAATCTTTTTTTCGGCTATGGTAACGCTGCTTTAGACTGCGTAATCGTGACATCTTTAGCACTCTCAAAGTACTCGAAAATCAAAACGATTCTCCGTAGGTATCGACCATTCATCTTTGTGGGACAAACCATCATGTTCTACTTTAATAAACCACAAACATTTTTTTCAATAAAATTGAGAATGGAAATGGGGAATGTGTCAAAGAGACAACAACCCGACCAAAGAGCAGAAAACAGCCGAAGGCCACCGATGAGTCTTCAACACAGCGAGAAAATCCCGCACCCGGAGGCGGGCTTCAGCTGGCCCCTAAACAAAAATGTGTACTAGTTCAATGAAAATGGACGTCACACTAAACTCCAAAACATATAAATGAACTAAAATAAAAAAACATACAAGACTAACAAAGGCCAGAGGCTCCTGACTTGGGACAGGCGCAAAAATGCAGCGGGGTTAAACATGTTTTGTGAGATCTCAACCCTCCCCCTACACCTCTAGTCAATGTAGAATAAACAAACACACAGCAATACGCACAGTAAAACTCAGTTTAAAAGAAGTCCGAGTCCGATGTCAGCATAGGTAACAAAAGAAACTAAGCAAAATGACAAGATACATAATTAACAAGGGACTACTAGCAGTTACTGACATGCCAGCTCCAGACCTCAATTAAACTGATTGAAAGATTATGTCTTCATCATATGAAAATCAAGCACAATCCCACCCGTAAGGTGTTTAGTATCATACCATCATAAAATATATGAGATGAACATAACCCGTATCATGCTAACAGCTGGTTTTTGAATAAATGTGTTTATTTCCAATGTAAAGACCCTATGAGTGAATCAATATTAATACCAAAATATGCCATTTTTAATGACCTGACAACAGTATCGTAACTATATCCATTCTGAATAAGTCTGTTTAAAGGTTTGGTTAGCTTTTGAGGTGAATGTCGACATTTTTGTGCTTTGTATACAATATTACCATAAAAGATTGGATGTGAAATACCTGAACGTATAAGATGTCTGCAAGTTGATTTATATTTACGAATGATGTCCTTGTACCGATGATAAAATTTAGTAAATGTTTTGACTAGTTTGTGATATCGAAAACCCTGGTTTAATAATTTTTCAGTAATACAGAGGTTTCTTTCGTTAAAATCAAATACGTTGTTACATACACGAGCGAATCGAACAAGTTGAGATATATAAACACCATAAGATGGTGACAAGGGAACGTCACCATCTAAAAATGGATAATTAACAATAGGAAATGAAAAATCATCTCTTTTATCATAAATTTTGGTATTAAGCTTCCCGTTAAAGATATAGATATCAAGATCCAGGAGAGGGCAGTGTTCATTGTTAGTATTAGCTTTATTTAAAGTCAGTTCAGCAGGATAAATCTCTTTAGTGTACATACTGAAGTCGTCATTATTGAGAGCCAATATATCATCCAAATATCTAAAAGTGTTATTAAATTTTTGTATCAGATGTTGTTTCGATGGGTCTTTGCTGATTTTAGTCATAAATTGTATCTCATAACAATACAGAAACAGGTCCGCAATAAGTGGTGCACAGTTAGTCCCCATTTGAATTCCGATAACTTGACGATATACGGAATCTCCATAGCGAACAAAAATGTTATCTAGTAAAAATTCAAGGGCAGTTACCGTATCAAAGCAGGTCCAATTGACATAGTTCTTTGTCTGTTGTTACTAAAAAATGACCTAAAAGAGGACCAATAACATACAGGAACATTTTTTAAAACTCCATGTTGACCCTAACACCCAGTTTTGTCAAAAATTTATTACATGTAATATTTGAATAATATATAGAGCCTAACATCAAATCATCGAGCTGTTATCTTACATTCTGTTACAATTTTTATTATTAGTTACTAGCACAAGGGGTTAAACATGGTTATTGAGAGTGTTCATAACATACAGTTCAATGTATGCTGGCAAGTTTATTATTTTGTGTTATTAAGCAAAATGTATTATTCATTATGTATCAAACTTACCTTTGCATGAAATAGAATAATCAGTTGTCCACTGATCATCTGAACCACACGTAGAAACAGGACAATGATCTATAGAAGTTCCTGGTGTCAGTGTATCACATGTGAACACCATTCCAATAAATTTACCGATTTGGAAGTGGGATTTTGTTCCAATCGGCACAACAGGAAGTCTTTCGTCAACACCACAAGCATCACCTGATCATAAAAAAGTATTTGTTAGTTTCATTTTCTGAACCATAAATTTTCAGGTATAACGTAAACAGAAACAATAAATTCCATTTCCAAAACTATATGATGACGGTAAAAGTCATAGTTTTATGTCACATAGTTTAAATATACGTGGATAAAGTGATTGTTACGTGATTGTGTTTTGTACGATGAATGAAATGCCAGTATCTATACACTTTTTAATCTGGTATTTTCCGTAAAATCCTTCCATGTATATAAATGAAGATCTATAAAATTTTGCGAATATATTTAAATACAAATCTTTCAAAAATACAAAGATCGGCATTCTATAATAATCTCGATCATTACTGATGTAATCATATCTTGGGAGGGGCACTTGATATTCAATAATAGCTTACTACATGACACATATTATGTTGCTGAGATTACAAAGTGTTTATGAGACACTGTTAATCAATATAGGTTATCAAAAACAGATACTGTGGAATAAACAGAATTATATGTAGACCCCCATATGTTATGAGAGTTCTTGAAATGTACAATAATAGGGAAAACTATCTCTTATACTTCATATTTAAAATAGAAAAAACAAAGGGAAGAATCTGAATTTTAACAACTTTTAAATATTTTACAAAATCGATATGTCTTAAACTCAGATGAGGAACTAAAAATTGAAATTCAAAACATAGAGGTAAGTTTTGAAATTGTTGAGAGAAATAAGATAAATGTTATAACTGCTAGAATGAAAGTAAAATGGGAAGCTGAAGGAGAAAAAAGTACAAACCTCTTTTGTAATTTAGAAAAGAGACAGTACAATGAAAACATTATTGATCAATAATCATCAATATTCATCAATGAATATTGAGAAGAAATCTTTAGAAGAACAGAAATTATTCTATAAAAATTTGTGTTCATCTATAAATACAATTTGCAGCGTGGAACATAAAAAAAAAATTTTCTCAATAAAAATAACTCTTTTGTGAATTTTTTATCGGAAGAACAAATATTAGAAGAAGAAAGAAAATTAACAATATCATGAATATCTGAACGCATTAAAAGAACATGAAAATAATAATTCACCAGAGTTGAATGGATACGCAGCCGAGTTTTATATTTTTTTTCTGGAATTACCTTAAATTCTTTTTTTTACTTAATTCCTATAACTATAGATTTGAAGAAGGCTCTCTGTCCATTTCGCAAAGACAAGGCATTGTTTTATGCATTTCAAAAGAAGGAAAATGTTAGATTTAAAAAAAAAAAAAAAACAGGCGACTTATCACACTTCTAAATGTTAATATTAAAATATGTTCTATTGCAAACAGAATAAAAATTTTGCTCAAACATATTATAAGTGAAACACAGTTGGGATTTAAAAATGGTAGATACATAGGGGAGTGTACAAGACTTATTTTTGACTGAGTAATAAAACCTGAAGACGAAAATATACCTGGACTATTACTCCTTATAGATTTTGAAAATGGCATTTGATACTCTTGAATGGTCATTTATAAAAAAAAAATAAAGCACTTGAATTCTTATGCTTTGGTCTTGATTTCTGTAATTGGGTCAAATCTTTATATTGCAATATCCAAAATTGTGTTATAAACAATGGACATTGTTCTAGTTTCTTTAATATAGAAAGAGGCGTCCGTCAAGGCGATCCTTTATCCCCTAACCTTTTTATATTGGCTTCAGAACTGATGAGTGCAGCAATGAAAAATAAACCAGACGTTAATGGTATCAAGATAGACAACTCTAAGGTTTTGCTTAGTCAAAATGTAGATGACTCAACCTTAACTTTAGAAGATGATGAAGATTCATCAAAACAGTCCTTATATATTTTAGAAAAGTTCTCAGAGTGTTAAGGTCTACGAGCAAAGTTAGAAAAATCCATATGGATTGGCTCAAAAGTGCATTCAACAGAAATAGTTCCCCGAGGTACTTTTAGGTATAAACTATGATCTGTTTGCTCTCGACAAGACTACAAATAATTTTGAACAGAAAATTGAAAAGATAAATACACTATAAAATACTTGAATTTACCAAGATCTTTCATACATTGGGAAAATTACAGTCATTAAGTCTTAATCATTGACAATTTCTCATTCAGCCATAACAATATTGCCAAATCCCTCCTTTGAAATTTAAAGAAAAATTAAAAATATTTGAAAAAAAAAGTTTCTATGGAATGGTAAACCAAATAAAATCAAAAGAAACGATAATCATTGTATAATTGGATTCTATAATACTGTTGGACTAAAGATGCCTCACATATAATCCTTCTGTTATGCACCGAAAATGACAAGGATTTATAAATTATTAGACCCTTTTAGTCTTTCTCCTTGGAAAATTGTAAAAAATATAGAAAATATGGAGTAGATAAAATGTGGGTGATGAATAAAGATATTATTAAACTAATTTCGGTATATTTTATTAGTTTTTGGAATGACATCCTTATAAATTGGGCTAAAATGATCAATGCAACCCACGACCAAAATGACTTCTTGACCAAGCCCATTTGTTTGAATAAAATTGAAAAATTGAAAATAAATCTATTTTTTACGAAAAATGGTTCGAGTCAGATATATTTTTGTCAAAAATTTACTGAATGAGAACAATGATTTTCTCTCTTTTAATCAATTTCAAGAAACATTTGATATTGAAACAAATTTTCTTTAATTCTATGGTGCATATCATATGATCCCAAGTAGTTGGAAGGACCACATCAAAAACTATTAAAAGTAAAATAAAAATTACTTGTGATAATTTAGAGTATTTGAAAACAAGTCAGAAATTATGTGCGTATTTTTATAAATTTTGTCTATTTATCATGATTAACCAATTAAATCACAAAATAATGGAAAGACATTTTGCTTTTGGAAAAATATTACTGGGATTTTCTTTATATGTATCCTTTCAAGGATACTTTAAGGAAAACACTTATAGTTTTTCGATACAAATTCAACACAGAATTTTAACCATAAATGACCTACTATATAAGCAAAAACTTAAAGAAACACACCTATGTAGTTTCTGCAATGATACAAAAGAGACAATAGAACATATGTTGGGGGAATGTGACATTGTAAAATGTTTTTGGTTTCAGCTAATTGATATATTACAATCAGATTGCAATTATCAGGTTCTGATATCAAAACAAAACACCCTCGTGGGATCAGTTTTTATATATTTCTCTGTTGTGCTAATGAAGTATTATATTTATTCTTGTAGATGGAGCTTACTGTTACCTTGTTTTAAGACAACACTAAGAAGTTAAAAAATTATTACGTAATTACAAAATTATCTCTCACTTTTCACAGTTCACCTGCAAAAGGTGAGAAAATAGCAAAAAATATGTTAATAGAAAGAATGCATATGATTATTGTATGAAATGAAGAAAAAAAATAAAGAATTATAAGAACAATAATCATATATTGCTAATATGCTATTTTTGCCCATTAGCATTTTAGAGAGAAAAAATAGCAACTTGCATTTCACAACGAAACAGTATTCCCAGAGGACAGTTGGATCAGAAGTGTAACATCCAGGACCACCTTCAGAATTAGTTGATTCTCGGCAATAGTTTGTGTCGTGTGCTGTTGTGTCTTTTGGTTTGAATTGGCTGACATGTGGACTATTAGTGTTCCAGTGCTGACAAGGGATGTCATTGACCGTGTAGCTGATCGTACCACTATATTCCGAACTAGTTGTCCAATAACAATCAGCCGCTGTAAGAAGCAAATAAATAGTGTCCGTGATACCAATTTTAGTCCTGTTATTTCCTTTAATTTTTTTAATGTGGAATCAATTCGACAAATTATTTAAGATATTCAAAAGAGTATTTAAGAAATGTTTTATTTCGAAGTACACATTTATTTTGATTGTTGGTTTACTATTACATAAAAGTTACGTGTCCGATTCAAATAAAACAAAAAAAATAACAATTAATTTGCCAATCACGGCGCCCAAAAAGTTCAGAATATTTACAATATCATTTTCAAACATGATATAAAAATTAAATTAAAATAGGATAAACAAAGTATAACATGATTAATTATGATTTAATTGATTAACATCGAATGTCAAGGTAAATAAAATAAGTAATTTGTTTTGATAAAAATATATATGACCCATCGTTTGTTACTCTGGACCCTTTACTGGACAAACACCTCTATGTTTTATCATTTTTAATTAAATGTAAATAATGTAAATGCATATATGAATAATATGAATATATATATATATATATAATTCGTCTAAATAACAGCCAAACAATGTTAGATCTGTAAATTTGCGCAGGCAAATTTTTGTTCTTCCCTGGCCGGGATTCGAACTCATGCTACTGAGATATCGTGGCACCAAATCGCCTTGCACTATGCCCGGCGCGCTAGACTACTCGACCACCTAGGCTCGATAAAAATCAAGCTTTCGGTGGCCGGGTGTTACCTTTCCTCGTCAGTTTTTATCTAGCGTCGTAACACAGTACATGATATATAAGGCATGAAGATGGAATATTACAGATCAGCTAAATATCTCTATATATATATAGGTGGTGGAGTAGTCTAGCGCGCCGGGCATAGTGTAAGGCGATTTGGTGCCACGATATCTCAGTAGCATATATATATATATAACTCTATTCAAAGATAATCAATGGATACGGATATTGTTTGCCGGGAAATTTCATTAATAAAAGGTGTCAGACCACCAATTAAATATCCCTATCTATTCAACCAAATTTTGCAATTTTCACAGCTTTCTAAATATTTTACCTTAAGTTTAACTTCATAGAAACCAGGTATATCCTGAATTGTACATGTATCAGCCATCTGCATGCCAATTTTCAACATACCTTTAAAGCCTTCTAAGAAAAAAACTGACCTTCAAAAAGAGGTACTCCAAAAATAACCCCTGGTTTTCTGGAAATCTTAAATTAGTATATTATGGAGCGCATTAATCCTCAATTTTTAATGCAAACTCATAGACAAGTAAATTTGGGCTCAAAATGGTCTAAATAGTTCTCTTTCACCAAAAGTTTCATTTCTGCAAATTTGTTGGTTAGTTTAAGTAAACAAGGACACCAAAAGCACTATTTTGTGTCAGAGTAGGGCTACTTTTACATACGTTCTAAATTTGAGGGAGTAATTGGTGGTCTGACACCTAAAAGCAGATCCTACATAATTGACCAGATACTCTTTAGGACCAGACTTATGTGTCTCCTTGGTTTTGTTTTAGCGTTTAAATGTCCTCTCAAGACAGAAGTTTATCCTTTACAAATGTACTTGAATTGTTTAAGAATAAGAATTTTGACTTTCTGATACATTGATGAACATGGACCTACAGTAAAAAAAAAAGTCGTTCTCCTTATCTTAAAGGAAGATTTTACGATATAAACTGAAGTGGTGACTATCCATACATGTAAAAAAATATAGCAATTTACTTTTTACATAAATGAATGGTGAGGATGTGTATAATTTATAATTTGTTATATTACCCTGAAAGAGAACATTTTGTTTATAAGGTCGATAACACTAGTAATTTAACTCCGATGTAACGATGAAAATTGTTGAAAGGGTTCTGAAAAGTGCAAAGGGCGTGTTGATTTTTCCAAACCAGGCATCATTTTCATGTTCTTATTCCGACAGGACAAGGTTATCTATTTAAACATCCCGCAACGAAACATATGTTTATACCCACGGTATTCTCGGATCCAGTTGTGTTTGGAAACAGATTTGGTGACTTTGAATTCATATACAAAAACATAAGCTGTATTCATATAAAGTAAAATATGATAAGCTTCAATCTATATATTATAAACCTTGCTACAAGTATCTCCGAATTTTTCTTTTAATGTCCATCTAATATATCTACGTTCTTTAACGAAAGCAGTTACCGTCTGCTGACCTTTTGCACTATGATTGAATATTCTCATTTTTAAACAATGTTCGATTTCGAATTTTACTCATTTTGATGTTACAAATACTTCACTAACTATGTATAAAGAGTTTTTGTCAAAGGCTTATTAATCTATAAAAACAACATTATTATCTGGAGCAATAATACTAACTTTGCAAAACAGAGCAACTAAATTTAACAAAGACATTTGTATATTATTGCGTGGGAGCATAGCAGTAATTGACGAATTTTTCCGTAAAAATTACAAATACTTTTCCTCTGTATTATGTACCTCCTAGTATTGTCCAGTTCTTTTGTTGTGAAACAACAATTAGAGTCTCTGACGCTGTTTCTTGTGTTGTAGATAGAAATGTATCTTCAATTATATCAAATTCTTTAGACTCAGCAGTATTCGTTGACGTATATCGTATATCTAAAAAGAATTAAAAAAAAACGATACCTCTGCTGGTGGACTGTTAGATTCCGAGGGTATCGGAAAGTACGGATGCTGATTACCATGAAATTGCAGTAATACAACTGAAATCGTTGCAAATTGAGGAATACAATGTATATCTTCCTCATTCAAATCTATGATTCATTGTCTAGGTGAGGCTTCGTCCTTTTCGGTTAATTACCGTTTGAAAGTTTGCAGTTACTTATCACAAAACATGATACAGAATATTGCAGATGTTAGTTAGTAATTGTTTGTCAAATTGAAATCTGGAGACTTCATCCTAAAATATTAATGTAGTTTTTGTTGCTTAACCTTATTTTTCATGTACTTGATTGACTTTTGTGTGCCTATGCAGGTTATGAGCAACACGATGGGAGCAGGATCTGTTTACCCTTCTGGAACGCCTTAGATCCCCCGTTTTTTGTGGGGTTCGTGTTGCTCCGTCTTAAGTTTTCTATGTTGTGTTTTGTGTACTGTTGTTTGTCTTTTTGGTCATTTTTTTGCCATGGCGTTCTCAGTTTATTTTTGACTTGTGAGTTTCAATGCCCTTTGGTATCTATCGCCTCTCTTTTACCTCTTTTGACCATGGTTTAGTCTGTTCTTCATCTTAAAATAATTGTTAATGTGTATTGTTATCTTCTTATTTATTTGTTTTATATTTCTATTTCTTTTGGTAGACGTTGGTTTTTTAGCATCTTCGTGGCATTTAAGTGCTAATATTTTTAAACAGTTATGAATTATTTTTACTTCTATACTTTCAAATTTGCAAAATAAAAATGCATTAAAAAGATGGATTAAAATACATCAGTATTTAGATGTTTTACAGTTTGTGATTTAGAAAATATAGAATCTTTTACTGAAATATAAATTTCAGGTAGCAGTACAGTTTGATTACAAAAACGTTGAGTTTTTGTTGTCAATAAGTTTGTACACAAAAGCTTTATAAACTGTAAAAGGAATGCTTAAACTTGAACAATACTAATGGTTCAAAACAGAGGAGCCAAATCAAACCAAGAAATGTGTATACTATTGCGTGGAGGCAGAGAAGTAAATACGTCCTCAAACAGTACACTAAGCTTTTCTCGGTATATGGTACCTCCTAGTATTGTCCAGTTCTGTTGGTGTGGAATAATAGTTGTAGTCTCTGTTTCCTCTGCCAATGTTTCCTGAACTGTAAATAACAATTTATCTTCAGTTGTTTTAAATTTTCCAGTCTCAGCTAAATTTGTTGTCGTAGGCATATCTACAATACATAAAATATATGATACCTCTCATCATCTGTTCGTCTTCGAGAATACCAGTAGCGCAGTACTTCGATACTTTTTTAAAGTACGGATTTGGTTCGCCATGATATATGCAGTGATAAAACAGAAATCGTTTGAAATTCAGGAAGATATCTCCCTCAATCAAAGCTCTGATTCATTGTCTTGATGTGGCTTTACAGTTTGTCTTATTATGTTATATTACCTCTTAAGGTTGCACTTTGTAAATACAGCATGAAATTTCATGAAGACTGAGAAAATCCTGGGCCTTAACTATGATGACTCAGCATAAAGTCACAGTTTACAGTATGCATAGTTTACCGAAAGCCCTGTATGCAAAGTAAAATCATAATATATGCATATTTGTAATTTTAATTATTAAGAAGTGCTTATATTTACTCTTCGCAGTCATTGAAACTCATAGATCCTTGATGAATATTGTTATTGGGGTGTTTTTGTCCAGTCGAAAACCTATAAATAAGCCGAAACACCTGAATGTGCTTTCTTGTGATCGCGGCATAAAAAAATAGATGCTAGAGATATAAAAATACCCCAATAAAACTAACACCTGAAAGTGTACTAATATTACATATTCACAGAAACAGCAGAATTATTTAGCAAAAGGGTATGATTTTATTATTATAAAGGTCTTTTGTATAGAAAATAATAACTGTGCTTTGAAGTTATACAAAAAACAGATTTTAGCAGTCACTTCTATAAAACTTTTAGTGAATTCATATATCAGACTGGTTACTTCATACATACAACTATTGCAAATATGGCTTTATTTAAACACTTCTAGTTCATATATAAGCCAAATTATGTTAGATATATGGTTAGAGTAGATATTATTGTGACAAGATTTTTAAACTAACCATTTGAGGCAGAAATTGTGAACTTTTATAGATAAATAGGCATACAGTAAGATGTGGACTGGAGACAGAGGCAGGATTGGATACTTTATGTAATCTTGAATGTTGGAATGATTAACTACTAAACTTTACATTTATAGTATTCTGAAATGCTTTCAATTTGTTATCGGAATAGTTTCATACAGGTTTTAGGCATTTCATGTCAGAAAACATGCACATAGGGTACGCTGACAATAACTAAATTCTTGTTTTCAAATTCTTTAAAAATTGAAACAGGGTTGGGGGTATGAAATGTACTGTAAAAGAAAAGAAAGAGTATATGAAGTGATTTCTTTTAGGCTATGATTCTAATAAATAAGTATTGTTGTGAGAAAAAGTGTTTTCCAAGATTTCTCTATTTGAATAAATGTTAGTAAAGATTGCACTTTGTAAATACAGCTGTTTCACAAACCACGCCTCTTTTGGGGAGATATATAATATTCATAATATTTTGTTTTGTTTATGTACTGGTTCCCAGATATAATCTCTATATTTCATCTCATAAAGACATAACTTAGAAATGTTACCAGTATAAATACACATGGATAGCGGCCAAATTGAATTATGAAGAAGACCCAAAGTGAAGGGAGGGTAGTACAGAATTTTAGTATAAGTTTAAACACTTAGAAGTTCGGGGCATATAAATGTTGAAAATATGCCGCACAGCCCTATGTGTTGACCTTTGAAAAAAATAGTAGTGCATATGAACTTTCCATTCTAGGATATGATTTTTTACGAAACTTCATAGTAAAAGTGGCACAGTTTTAGCCGTAAAAGGAGTTCCTTTGGTAAATGGCATTGTCTATATTTACAGAAGTGCAACCTTAAACGTTTGTTGTAGGTTATAGATTTTCAAATATTTTGTTAGAGAACATTTCTTAAGAGACTTATTTGTTGGAATGTACATCTGGTTAGGTTATCAAAGAACCATTTTATATTCTTATTCTAAACAAATACTTAAAATAACTTTTCTTATTACAGTATTTTAAAAGAATTGGCCATAGAAATCTATTAAGCCAAGTAATTTAAACCGTCAATTAAATTTGAATTTAAATTCGTCATTACAAGTTTGCGGTTACTTATCCCAAAAACAAGACACAAAATATTGCACGTGTAAGTAATTGTTTGTCAAATTAAAATCTGGAGAGTTTATCCTAGAATATTAATGGAGTTATTGTTGTTAAATCTGATTTTTCGTGTACCTGATGGACTTATGTGTGCCTATGCAGCTTATCTCTTTTGATCATGGTTTAGTATGTTCTTTCAACTTAAGATTTTTATTGTGTATTGTGTGTATTGTTATCTTCTGATCTATTTGTTTTATATTTATATTTATATTGGTAGAATTTGGTTAATTTGCATCTTTTTGGCATTTAAGTGGTAATATGTTTAAACAGTTATGAATTACTTCAACTTCTATACTTTCAAATTTGCCAAAAAAAAATGCATTTTAAGATGGATTAAAACACACCAGTATTTAGATTTCAACAGATTTAGAAAATATTTTAACACGTTCGGAACTTATAAACTGTAATAGAAAACATAAACATATGTTTAAGAATGCTAATGGTTGAAAACAAAGGAGCAAAATCAAACTAAGACATGTCAATGCTATTATGTGGAAGCAGAGCAGTAATTAATTACAACGTCCCTAAACATTACACATAGTACCTCCTAGTATTGTCCTTTTTGTTTGTTGTGAAACAATAGTTGTAGTCTCTGTTTCCACTGAACTTGTTTCTTGAACTGAAGATAGAAATTTATCTTCAGTTGTTTCAAATTTTCCAGCCTCAGCAAAATTCGTTGTTGTAGGCATATCTACAAAAAATTAAATAATTCGATACCTCTCATGGTCTTTTAGTCTTCGGGGATACCAGTAGTACAGTACGTCGATATTTATTCAATATACGGATATGTTTTGCCATGACGTGTGCAGTGATAAAACAAAAATCGTTTGAACTTCAGGAAGTTATCTCCCTCAACCAAGGCTCTGATTCATTCTCTGGATGTGGCTTGACCTTTAGTCTTTTTCAGTTATATCACTTTTTAAACGTTTGTACAAAGTTATAGATTAATTTCCAAATATTTTCATAGAAAATATTTCTTCAGAGACTTTTTTGTTGAAATGTACATCTGGTGACGTAAACAAAGAACCGTTTTATTTTCTTATTTTCAAAAATACCAAAACAATTTATCTTATTAAAGTATTTTAAAAGAATTGGCCATTGAAATATATTAAGCCAAGTAATTTAAACCGTCAATTAAATCTAACTTTAAATTTGTCATTACAAGTTTGCAGTTACTTATCTCAAAAACATGAAACAAAATATTGCACATGTAAGTTTTTGTTCGTCAAATTGAAAGTGGAGAGTTCATCCTAGAAATAGTGCTAAAACCTTTTTTTTCTTGCAGTACTTGATGTATTTCGTGTGCGTATTCAGCTTACCTCTTTTGATCAGGGTGTTGTTTGTCTTTTTTACTAATTTTAACTTCTTTTCTTTCAAATTTGCAAATTGAAATGTGCATTAAAGGTATGGGTAAAAAAAACACCGTTATTTAAATTTGAATATTTTGCGATTTAGAAGTTAAGTTGAGTTTTTGTTATTAATACGTTTGGAGACTAAAGCTTGATGAAATAAAAAGAAATGCATAAACATTTGCTTGAACAATACTCATGGCTCAAAACAAAGGAGCCAAAGCAAACTAAGAAATGTGTATGCTATTGCGAGGGAGTAGAGCAGTAATTGATGAATCCGTCCTTAAACATAACACATAGTTTTTTCTTTTTATTATGTACCACTTAGTATTGTCCAGTTCTTTTGTTGTGGAATTATAGTTATAGTCTCTGTTTCCTCTGCTGCTGTTTCCTGAACTGTAGATGGAATTTTATTTTCTGTTGTTTCTTTAAATTTTCCAGCCTCAGTAAAATTCGTTGTCGTAGGCATATCTACAAAAAAATAAAAAATCGATATCTCTTATAATGGACTGTTAGTCTCCGAGGTTATCAGTAGCCAGTTACTTCGATACCTTTTTTAAAAGTACGGATATGATGTGCAATGAAATTTGCAGTGATGAAATGAAAATTGTTTGAAATTCAGGATGATATCTCCCTCAACCAAAGCTCTGATTCATTGTCAGGGGCTTTACCTTCTGTCTTTTTCAATTATATAACCTCTTAAACGTTTGTAGTAGGATATGGATTACCCATATGGAAGAACTTAAGAGACATTATAAAAATAAGGAGATGTGGTATGATTACAAATGAAACAACTATCCACCAAACTTCAAATGAAGTGGATGTGAGCTATTATAAGCAACCATACGGCCTTCAACAATGAGAAAAACCCATACCGTATAATCGGCTATAAAAGGCCCCGACATGAAAAATAGGAAACAATTAAAAAAAGAAAATTAACGGCCTAATTTATATCAAAACAATTTAAGAAAAACAAATATGACAGACAGGAACCAACGACAACCACTGAACTATAGGATCCAGACTTCGGACAGGCACATAAAAAATGTGACGGTGTTAAACATGTTTTTGACTGCTCAACCCTCCCCCTTACCTGGGATAGTCATATTACAGCACAACATAAGAACAAACTATATAAATCAGCTGAAAGGTTTTTACTTGTTGAAATGCTCAACCGGTGAGTTAAACATAGTACCGTTGTATACTTTTTAAAACAAATACAACTTATCTTATTACAGTTTATTAACAATCTTGGCAATAAATATATATATTCAGAATAGGTAATTTTAACCTATAATTAATTTTAATCTAAAATCTAAATTTGTCACTACAAGTTTGCATTTACTTTTCTAAATATGATACAAAATATTCGACATGTAAGTAACTGTTTGTCAATTTCAAAATATTGGAAAACACCTAAACTTGTCCAAAGTTGAAGAGCCGATCAAGCTAAAATCGACATAAAGTGTAGCCAGTAATTTAAGGTAGCATTAAAATGTGATTTATAAAAATAGAGCAATTATTTTCCAATTCATAAACTGAAAAATATAAAACTGAAGTTTCACAATATAATTTAGTTCATTTAGAGATTTATAAAAAAAATGTAAATAGACTTGTTAGCTTGTGCCATGTACATATGAATGTACCAAAATGAAATATCGATCAATAAGAAAATGCTAGCATTTTGATAAGAAAATATTGGAAAAGCAAACATTTTCCAAATATTGTCTTTGTAAATTTTAAGTAATTTCAATATTCTCATTTGATTTGTTAACAACTCTGTCTGAATAGTCAACACTGTTACAGTAAAACGATTGTAGTTTTACTGTGGCTACTTTTGCTTACCTTTCGGAATGACTAAATACTGGTTTTCATCTGTAACATTTGTAATTACTATAGTTGAATGTACTGTTCCATGAAAGTCACACGTCTTAGAGAAGTCGTTATAACTGACTGCTTTACAATGCTGACTTCTGTGACATTTGAATGTACAGTAAATCATGTTTTTCCCTAGTAACGAAAGTTCTAAAATAACCGTATTGTTGAAACGATATCCTTGCCATACTGTAAACTGTTTATGCTGTATTTGGTAACAGTGTGACCTTAACAACAAGAATGGTAAAATATATAACAACATATTCATCCCCAATTTATTTTGTCGTTTTTCAATTTGGTTTTCTATTATATACACATTTTAAGGACAACATTACCGAACGTGATGCTGATTGGTTAAGTGTGATCTTTTACAAGAAATTATTGAGTTCAGCGAATAATAAGAGAAGGATCAGTTTTTGAAACAATGTTGATAATGTATCAATATATTTATAGACCAGAACAAAGAATAAGAACTTAAAATAACCCCATCTTTCGATTGATTTTACAGGTGAAGTTCATCGTTTGTCTGAGCAGAATGTTTGTGTAAACTTAAGAAATTTACGTGCACTTGCATTAGGTCGATTTCTTTCCGACAGGGCTCTAATTACTATATAAACTTGATAAGATTTGGTATGATTGCCATAAGACAACTATCCACCAGAGTTATGGAGTAGTAGTACGAAATTATATGCCACTGTACGACCTTCAACAATGAGAAAAACCATACTGTATAATCGGCTATAAACGGCCTAATAAAATATGTAAATTGATTTTCTAGACTGTGAAATATATATTGTATCATAAGGGTATTGGTTTCATTTTCTTTTTTGGGTAGGTTTCATTAAAAAAAAAACGAAAGCACGGGTCACAATAGCATGTTTGATTCCCAATGCCATTGATTTGAAAAACTTTTTCTAATATCATAAAGCGGATCTGTATGAAGTAGGATGCTTGCGACGCATAAACTCAGCAAAGATACCAGGATGGCCATTTTTGATGCTGCAATGTACCCAAGTTCATTACTTATTTCTGAATTTTATTTTAGTTTACTTTTTCCAAACGTTGATCTTATTGTGTCTTGTGTTTGCTTAAACACACAAATTTCTATTTATTCGTGTTCTGTACTTTTATTTTTTGATTGACTTGTTCTTGTAATTTTCTGCGATATTGTTATTTTGCCTTGACACAGGTGGTACAGTACTCCTTTTATCGCTACATTGTTAACTTATTTCAATGATGATGATGAAAGTCATTCCTCGAATCTGTGCCATGTGCACTCAGGTTTAAACTCACTGAGGAAGGTTAATCCTCAAACCTGAGTCATGTGCACTCACGTTTAAACTCACGGATGAAGGTTATTCCTCAACGCTGTTTCATGTGACTCAAGGTTAAACTCACTGATGAAGGTTTTTCATCAAACCTGTGTCATATGCACTCAGGGTTCAACTCCCTGATGAAGGTTATTCATTAAACCTGTATCATGTGCACTCAGGATTAAACTCCCTGATGAAGGTTATTCAACAAACCTGTGTCATGTGCACTCAGGATTAAACTCCCTGATGAAGGTTATTCAACAAACCTGTGTCATGTGCACTCAGGATTAAACTCCCTGATGAAGGTTATTCAACAAACCTGTGTCATGTGCACCTAGGTTTAAACTCACGGATAAAGGTTATTCCTCAAAGCTGTATCATGTGCACTCAGGGTTAAACTCCCCGATGAAGATTATTCCTCAAACCTTTATCATTTGCACTCAGGGTTAAACTCCCTGATGAAGGTTATTGCTCAAACCTGTATCATGTGTCCCTGTATCCCATATGTGCCAGTCCCAAGTCAGTAGCCTGTAAATGAGTGGTTGTTGTTTGTTGCTGTTTATCATATTTTTTTTCGTCTATTGTCTTGTACAGTTTGTTCTTGTGTTGAACTGTTTCACCACTGTCCTAGGTTTAGGTGGAAATGTAGGTCGCCGGCTACAATGTTTAACCCCGCCACAATCTGTATGTGCATGTCCAAAGTCAGGAGCCTGTAATTCAGTGGTTGTTGTTTGTTGCTGTAAATCATATATATTTTTCGTTTATTGTTTTTTTACATAAATCAGGCAAATCGTTTCGTCGGTTGAATTGTTTTACATTTGTCATTTCGGGGCAATTTATTGCTTGCTATGCGGTATGGGTTTTGCTCAATGTTGAAGGCCTATAGTTGCTTACTTCTACGTTATTTGGTGGAGATTTGTCTCATTGGCAATCATACCACATCTTCTTATATTTGTAATGAACGCATAAATTTTTTTTTAAATGTGTTCATTTTACACAAACAGATAGGTCTTTGATGTCATGTACATAACCGTATAGAAAGACAAGATGAATGATAATTAACTGTAGATAGCTAACTGCAGTAGAGGTTTGAAAAATAATTACAACGACAAAACACATAAAGTGCATACGATACAGAAAAGATCTTTCGTTGAGTTTTCCTAAAACATTTGACACAAAGTCAGTCTTTGATATGCACTAACGGAATATGCAAACAAAAACATACCCCATGACTTACTTTGAGGGATATTTCAGTTTGATTTTGGCCGATTTGATTTAAAAGAAAACAAAATTTCATCATCTCAATATATCGCCGAAAAAATTGCTAAACTTCCAAGCTATTTTGCCAATGCAGATGCATTTTAAAAAATCAATCGTTTTTTTTTCTTGCAACATTATCACAGCAGTACACAAACGACTGCAACAGAATATCATTGGATCCGTGTGCTTTTCTTTTTCTTTTTTTGTTGTTGCTTAAAGCAGAAAACCTTATTTTTTAATGCTATTTCTGGTTTTTTTTCGTAAAATAACATCGCTGTGTATTTGTTATACTACATCGTAATGTAAGCATTTCCGCCTTCTACCACAACGTTATACGCATTTCTGATATTTATTTATTGACTAATTTGGTACAGACAATCAACTATATGGTTTTAAACTCGTGCTATAAGTTATTCAGTAGATTTTACGTTCTTCCATAAAAGAAATTATGTTTTCCTTTGAGGCTGCATTCAAATTCGTGCAACTGATTTGATGACATCAGTGTGATTCCCGGGGATTTCGCATGCATATTATTAACAACATAGCGAAATCAACGTGTTAAATTTAGATGAGTTAATACCTGCCCCTGCTAAGCTTCGTATGACCTCAAATACTTATAAAATATAAAGAAATTGAAATTGGTTAAGTTGACTCTAACATCCATGTCTACTTTCTAGTACCTGTATAGTTCAAATATAGAAAGATATAAATGTGAGCAAAATTACATATGGGGTAATGGTAGCTCTTATTCGATTTCACAAAAAAAAAATGTTTGTTAAAATATGTGACATGTCGAAAAAAACAAAAAAAAATATAAAATGTTGTTTTGAATGCTTCTAATGTCAGAAATTACTTAATGAAGTGTCGTTCCAAAAAAATGAGGGAATCGTAGAAATAAGGAAGGAAACCAAAAGATAGGTTTAAGTAAATACCTGTAAATTTATGAAGAAAAAATGAATTATATAAACAAAAATTACATTAAGGAGTTTAAACTTTTCAAAGTAAACAACTGAAAAACTGTAAGGTTTGGAGAAACTTGTTTCGTTACCTATATTTGCGTTTGTAGTAAAACAGCAATCAGAGCTGGTTTGAAAATTTCGAACCAGGAAGATATTTCAGAAAAAAAATGGTTATTGTAAAAAATAATAACAGAAAAATAAAACTATTTTCTGGAAACAATATAAACCATTCATGCTAGATAATACATATAATTCATTAATAAATGAGTTTATATATAAAATTTGTTAATTTCATTGTTGATAATGACATAATTTAGATATTATTAAAACTATTATATCGAATATGATTATGCTTCCAGGAGAAAACGCTGATTTTCTGGTATTAACAAACATGGATCCTTTACTGAAATGCTTAAGTAGTAAAGTAAATTGTAGACACCGGAAGAGCAATATGTTGATGATTTTAAAAAAAGTAGGATTCTCAACAACTTTGTAATTGTTTCAATTAATAGTGATATCGTTTTACACAGCAACCTAACATATGTTCTTCAGAGAATTATTGACTGCAAATTGTGTATTCGTGTTAGATTCCTAAAAATGTCAAAGTGGAGCTAAAATTTGTAAATAATACATTAGGTCAACATCTGATCTAAAAATCTCGTATCGATCTTTACACTTGAAGAGAACTCAGAGGTTAACTAATTTTTTTCATCTTCAATACTCGTTTTGATAATTTTTTTTCAAAAACGGTAAAAAATATTTGAGACAAATGTCGTTGCTACAAAAGATATAGAAATAAAGGTAGTAACAAAATATTTAGTTCAAGTATATGTATGTGTCTGTGAGTACATTATTTGAAAATACAGAGTATTATCTTCTATTATAAAGGAAAACCTTATAAAAGAAAATCAATGTTCATTTTATCCTCTAACTTCCCTGTTCATATGTCAATGTTAATAAAAGTACTTGTAAGGAAGAAAAAGGCCACTAAAGATTTTATAAATGCATATTCAATTAAAGCGTCTATTAATGTTCCACTTGTTTGCTTACATTATGAAAATGTGTAAGCAACTATTGCGGATGTTTAACCCTACATTCATGCGTAATTATTCTATAATTACAGTATTTGCTGGTTTAAAAGGAATTAAAGATAGTAAAGTGCTTTAAAACATTGCTATTGTAAGTTGGATTTTACATGAGGTAAGTGTTATATATTGTTTTCATACATTCATTGCAGCTAGATACATTGAAGATTTTAAATAATGCTCCACTAAGTATGGTGTTAAATGTTTTTCCTTTTGTACTGTGAAGTATCTACAAAATACGACAATGCTCAAACAGAAACCAGGAAAAGGAAGTGTTTTTAAATATGTTTACATATTCAAACAGAATATATGTGGACAAAACGTTACTTAGTAATCATTTATTAACATAAATATAGACATTAAACTTTCAATGGGTAATCAATGAACATTTGTTCTCTTATGCTGGTCTTAGGTTCTCGAGTTATAGAGAAAATTTGACATCTTCGATAATTATAAAAACAAATCGTAAAATTGCCCAAAAAATAGACCAGAACAAAAGAAAACGTGAAAACTGAAGAAATTAACAAATGTGAAAAAATAATAAACACTATGATAGGTCAACAAACAACGGGACATGGATAAAAACACTGGTACAAGTTAACTAGAAAGAAATGTTTACCACTGCAACTTATATATTTAGCTTAAACAGTATTTTTTCAAATAAATTGAATTCGATTGGGCAACAGGCAAAACCTATGTAAGCCCTCTCCATAAAACAAGGTACAATATATTACATTCACACAAAACAACACATACACAAACATAATGACAACACACACATATATATAAACGCAAACATACATAAAATACAATTTTAAACAAACGAAAACTGTATGTAATAATATTGTATATAAACAAAATCATAACTGTTAACAGAGGCGAACTGGCCATTTATGATAAGACTTTAATGAAAGACATACAAAAAGATTAAAACTTAAGAAATACATGTAATTTATATTATATACTTTTTTTTCAATTAAGGATGTTTGCTGCTCTGTTTAAAAATAACAAGCTTTTTAAAAGATGGAGATAATCTTATAGTATATAGATTACGAAATTGATAAGGCAGAAAAAAAAAGATAGGTCCGTGTCCTTATTTTTAAGATAAGAGCCATTGAAAATTTTACGGGAAATGATTTTTCATACATTTAACATTGGTACCATTTTTCTAAGCAAAGCTATAAAAAATAGCTAGGATTTTATAGGATTTTCAAAAATGGCTTTTAAAACTATATGTAATAAAGTAATGAAAAGAAAAGTAGAAGTTAGCGGGCAAATTTTCATAATGGTACTACATGTATAAAAACAAGAGCAGCGAACATCCTTAATATGATAACGAGGTTCAAATCGTTGTAAGTACATTAGACAGAAAAACTGAACTATTAGAAATTGAACATTTTCTTGGTGTATATATCAAACGAATTGTGTGCGGTTTCTCGTGTAAACTAGAAATATAATGCATAGTAGGAGAATTTTGATTTTAATGGCTGCTTTCACTATAGTCGTGAAAATGTGTTCATCTACGATTTGTCTTCAAATGAGTATTTAGTAAGTACGAAGCCCCTTAAGAGAGATGTAAATATTTTTTTTCGTTTGCCGGAGATTTAATCTGGTGCGCATCAGTTTGAAAATTCGTGCACAAGACTTTTAAACTGATGCACACGACTTTTATACTGGTGCGCACGACTTCGAAACTCGTTCATATGACTTTAAAAGTCGTGCGCAGGACATTTTAAAACTGTTGCGCACGACTTTCAAAATAGCGCCTACGAGTTTGAAAGTCATGTGCACCAGTTTAAAAGTCGTGCACACAAGTTTTAAAGATTTTTCAAACAGGTGCGCATCAGATTAATTGTATGGCCAACGAAAATATTTATATTTACACTTAAGGGGCTCTGTAAGTAAGAACTCACTAAACATTTGAAATTTGTTTTTATTAAATGGGTACAGTGTTAAGTCAAAACATTAACATTGCAGAATGCTTTGTTTTCTGTTATTAACAGAAAACTCTTTCCCAAAATCCTCCTTGGAAAACAGGATATGGTGAATTAATTCACGACTCAAAAAATTCTAATACGCATTAGACCAAAAAAAAGCAATGCAACAAATCTTTTTGCTGTTTTTTATTTGTTTATCACTCTTGCGACCATTTTTACCAGCGAAATCAATCGGGTGTTCATTCTAAACAAATCTGAAAGATCTACTACAAAATCGCCTACCACAAGCTTTTCAATTTTACAGTTACATTCAAATTCTTGATTTCCAAACCCGTGACAACTACTTATATAGATGAGGAAAACCGAAAATGCAGAATTCGCATTGGGATTTAGATGGTATCAATATGAGCAATATTAATTTTTACTCAAAACTTCTACACAGAAAACAATGTCTGATTACATCAATGGGGATAAAACTTCGCCATTTATTTCATATTCCTACACCAAAACTATTGCATCCATGATTTCAACTACAAGAGGGTATTAGAAACCTTTACCCTCAAGGATATTAATTCGAAACCCAAAGATTGCATTTGTTCATCATCCCCTTACAAATATAGTCCCTCTAGTTCACCTGACAAAATTGATATAAAATTTGAGACGACTTTCTAGGCCCAGGATGATCTGGGCGATATGGACATATTGTGAAGACACTTGCCTTTGTTTATGTTTAAAACTCTATGTGTTACCCGAATTGTTATGTCTTTTTGACTCTGCCTATCTTATATAGGGGTCCTAAGAGCTGGCTGTAATAAACCGGAACATTGATTTAATACAAACTTTTAAGGTTGTAGGCAGACCAGTTTGTTTGAAAAAAACTGATCATTTATATCAATTGTCAACATTCTTTTACCAACATTCGTTAACCTCAATGTATATGTAATTGAATCTGTTCGTGTAACAGACAAATTGTTTGCTCAACAGAATAAACCAATGGATATTCACGCCAATTTTCAAGAGAAACTGGGGAAAATCTGACGCAAGTTTACTATAGTGAAAAATTAAAACAACAATGATTTACAGATGTTTTAATCACATAAATTGAAGACAAATCAAGGTAATAAAAAAACTGAGGAAATCGCATGAATGAAAAAAAGAAGAGATATACGAAATGACAGACAAAAGGTCAACGACAACCAATTGAAATGTTATGTTCTTTTTCTTAGTTATTTTTTTATAACAATAATTCCTTTTATATATTACATCGGAGAATACGATAATCTGCAGCAGTCAACAATTTCTACTAGAAGTGAGTTTTTCTTTCTAAATAGTTAAAAAGAGTATATTCATTTGTATTTACAAAACTTATTGAAAAGAAAAATTAATCTTAACTTGACAGTAATAAATAGAAATAATGACTTCAACATTTTGGTACTGGACAATAGTCCCAGGTTACATTAGGATCTGTAGTATAACACCAAGGAACTCCTGTGTTGTCTGGATCTCTGCAATAGTTTGTATCCTTATCTGGACCTAATGGCGCTTGCCCACCATGACTGGACCAGACTTTGCATGGAATACCGGCAGCCGTACAGGTAACTTTTCCTTGATATGTAGTGCTATCAGTATAACAATCTTCGTCTGTGAAAAAGAGAATACTTACAATTGTTCATAGAAATCTTATTGAACTCTTTTTATTTTTAAATCGTAAAAGATTCAAGATAACATTTGGCAAACAATTTGGAAGTGCACAATTTTCAGTTGTGAGAGTTAAGCCACTAATTGAAATGCAAATGTATGTTTTTGTTATTCCTTGGCCATATAATGACTTTTTTCTGGTTGATGACAAATAAGTATACTGAGCATAACCAACAGACCGTGTCAACTTACTACAGTGAACTATACGATTCTGTGAAGGAATTTGACATTTGCACAGTTGAGTAAATCGGTTAATGACAATGCTAACGAAATAATCAGGTTGATATTTTCAGCAGTAGGTATGATTTTATTTGATCCTATATATAGATATAAGAAGATGTGGTATGCATACTTTGTGCACAAACGTGTCTTCATAAGGATATGTTGAGTATGAATTTAATACTTTTGTTGACTTTGGAAGTCCTCTTTGTCTGTCGCTTTAGTTTTAGAAACAGGAATTAGGAAAAAAGCGCAAACTTATAGGTTTAATCAATTATTACAAAAAGTTTTACTGATAATTGTTCGGTTCGATCACTTTACCATATTTATTCATATAATACAATAAAGAAGTCAATTGGTTCAATTGTGTCAAAATAAGCTAAAAAAAAACATCGCTCATGTATTATTGGCTTGCATGTCAATAATTCAATATAGAAATAAGGAGATGTGGTATTATCGACAATAAGACAACTATCCATTAGAAATAAAAAAGTTGATATCAGCAATTATAGGTCATCATACGGCCTTCAACAATAACCCATACCGTATAGTCGGCTATAAAAGGCCCCAAAATAAAAAAATGTAGAACAATTCAAACGAGAAAACTAACGCCCTAATGTATAACAAAACAATTTAAGAAAATCAAAAATGACAGAAAACTGCTGAATTTCTTTAAGAGTCTCCTGGCTTAAGACAGGTACATAAGGTTTCAACTTTCGTTATTTGATCCCGTGACTCAGTAAAATTAAATTCAAAGGAATGGTAATAATAAAACTCCTTATAACAAATTAGAATCGCCATGCTGAAGTTTTCTTAACAAAAATCTCGTTAATTATTTTATGTAGGTGAGCGTGCGGGCAAGCGGGTCGATTAATACTGCAACCAGAGTTCATTTTTTTAAAACTTTAATATATCAGAAGAACACACACCTATATTGAATATTGATGGAAAGAGGAAAATGTGTACAGTTAGAACAGTTTGGTCGTAAACATCCAGAGTGGTCAAATTTTATGAAATTGAGGTCAAAGGTCAAAACTCAAATATTTCATAAATTCAAACATGAGGAACAAAGAAAGAATTTTCGGAACTATATTTGGTAGAATGCTTAAAATAACGATTTAATCATAAGCATTTACTGCAAAGGATGTAACATCCTACAAGTTTGACTATTTGTATGAACAGCTGCCATTACAAAATGACGATAATGATGAATCGTATGGTTTTTTTTCTCCATTTATGACTAAGAAAATGTAGATGTGTCCTTGGCCTTTTCAAATACGTTAATTCTTAAATTGCTTATCTTTTTTCACCACAGCATATGAGAGAATTATTGTCTAAACTGTAAAACACCAGTTTCTACATATATTTCAGTTTTTATTTTTCCCTTATAAAAAAAAATAAATTCAAACACTGAAACCGTGTTGTGGTTTCATTTTGCATACAAACGGATGTGTATTTTGGGAAATTAGTTTTCGGTAATAGATTAACAAATATCGTGCACTTGCAAAGTCGACAGATCAGTTTTAATTCAAAGAAAAAACATAGTCAACCGAGGCGAATGCGAAGTTTAAAACAATTCAGAGGGGTAAATTGGTTTGTTTTACCTGTTTCTTCAGTGATAAACCAAATCAGTTTTATGGCATGAACATTCTCTTTGTTGGATTACCCTGGTAAAAATGTGTAATCTCATTATTTTTTAGCGAAGTACTTGAAGATAATGTTAATTTGCTAATGTTGTAATTCAACAATCGGCCAAGACCCTTATATAATTTTTCTTTGATGAGCTACAAACATTAGCTCTGGTCTTCATCAAATAGGGGTTAACATTAAAAAAATACTTCACACGGGGAAATTATATATAAGATTCTTAGCTATACGTCAATCTCTTAATCATTGTATGCGAATCTGGTAAGCGTATTAGCACGCTTCGCCTGCTTGGCTGTACAGATTTCCAGGTACACAACAAATCGTGCAAGTAATCAGAGGACTATTCCCCTTGAAAAAGGTGGGATTCAATCCATTTTGGTCTTCCCAGCCAGAGTCTAAGGGCGACTGTTTTGGTGGCTGTGCCATATATGAAGAAGTCCAAATACTGGTCTAAGGAGAAGCTTTCAGGACATGTTGCACAAAAGTTGATTCGTATGGGGTTATTTTACCAAGCTAGCATCTTTCTGTTTAGCTTTCCTTATCCGACGTTTATTCAGATCACCGTAATCAAATTTTGCTTTCCGTTTCTGGTCACAAAGCCTTGCAACGAATGTTCTTCTGACATCAACTGATTCTTCATTGGCACCGCTTGAATGATAGTCTAAATCATGAAGTCTTCAAGATTGCCTTTATAAATTTGTTACAGATTTCTTCTCTATTCCTAACATTGACGATGTGGTGTCACAACCTATCAAAACATAAACAGCAATTAAAACTTTACAGATGGCAGGACAATCAGTATTGCTGGTTATTGTCCCCGTAATGCATGATTTCTGAGTTTAAATGAAATGTCGAGTCATGTACCCGAAAGTGTTATATGTCTTAACATCAAACAATTGCACTAAGGCTATTTCGTCCCTGATAAGTACGGTAGCGGATCGATCATATTGTGCCAACTGATGCTGAAATGCAGCTTCTGCTTCTGATTAAAGACAAAAATCGGCCTTACATGTTTTAGCATGGTGCCGTCGTTGTGGAAAAGAGAGATATAACCTTCTCTATAGTAATGTCTTCACGACACCCAGCAATAACAAGGGCACGACGGATTACTAATTTTAGACTAATATATACATTCAGTATCTCTGATGACCTGCACATGATTTTAGACTTTTTCGTTAACTCCTCGAAGGTTTTTATTTATGATCTAGATATTTGGCCATTGAAGTCACAGTTGTAACCTTCTGCCAACACATCATTGACAAACGATTTGACAGTTTTTATACCACCATCAAATGCTTTTGTCATTGAGAATCCAATTTCCTTATGCGAGTGCATTCCATTTGAGATGTTGATGACTGACTTGAGATGAAACTTTACATCAAAAGGATTTGTCTGTCGCTGGTGAACATGGTCTATGATAAGTTAGACATGCTCTTCGTCTCGGAGTAAGGCTGTTGGTCTAGTTTCCTCATGAGGGTTTTTCGGGAGCAGTAAATTCATTTTTTATCTCATTTCTGCATTAAACTCTGCGAGCATCCATGCTTTAATAATATTTTTCCCGACCGCTCGCATGCATATTAATTGCTCTGGTGACGAACATTGACACACAACCATCATTCATTGTTCTTTTTGGGATTAATCGGAGTTAACTTCACAGGACTACCAAAACTAGCCATTATCTGGAAAATGTCTTATCCAAAGGGTTCGGTTAACTATTATAAAAAGTCAAAATTTAAGCAACAAAAATATAACTTATTTACAGAAAAAGAACAACAACATGTGGTAAAAACACACTTAAAAAACTCAAAAATATCTTACAAATCACAGATAATATACAAAATCACATGGAAACTATCCTATCAAATTTATTGTTGGAGGTGATTGACGGATATGAAATTTCTGTGTGAGTGATGCTCTTATTTCTTGATTTTTGACAAAACTAATCGGAGTTTGTTCATTGAAATTTGCATGCAATATTTCGATAATACATTCTCTCCACTCAAATAAAAAATTCTGTTTTGAATCATATGTTTTCTCGTTTTCAAGAAAAAATGCGTCAAATTTCCAGCTAAAAACCTCCCAACTTGAAGTTTTAAAATTTTATTCGGGAGACGTATTTTAGTTATGTCTTCAGCATTCTGATGACCCTTGATGATATGTGCATCGAAAATATTTAAGAACAGAGCTTGAAATTGAACAAAGCATACATTTTGTTAAATTACAAAGTAACTACACAAAACCATAAATTGAGTGCCCATAAACAGGCCGTTAGTTTTCTCGTATGAATTGTTTTACATTTGTCATTTCGGGGCCTTTTATAGCTGACTATGCGGTATTGGTTTTGCTCATTGTTGAAGACCGTACGGTGACCTATTGTTGTTAATTTCTATGTCATTTGGTCTCTTGTGGAGAGTTCTCTTATTGGCAATCATACCACATCTTCTTATTTTTATTTAAAATACAAAAATGTGACCAAGGAAAGTTTTTACGACCAGACAAAAATTAAAATATAGATATTATTCTATCATTTAAATCAATTTTCAGTCGTGTGTTATTCCGGTACATTAATCTCGTTAAATAAACATCTTATTCAACGTCAGTTACAGTACTATATCCAGGTTTGCTGTAGTTTGACAGCCTCTTGTTTTGAATGAATTGATAAAATATGTAATTATGATTAGTAATCATTGCTTATTTCGTAAATTGTAAAAGACTAGAGAAAATGTTTCCGAAATTATGCATATATGATTAATTTTTATTTAGAAAATTTTATTTTTTTATGCAGGTGACCGTTGTTCAAGAAAGAGATTAAATTGAAAGAATTTGTACATGTTGGTTTCATTGTAAATGAAGCTCAGTTATTTTTGTATTTTGTTTTGGGGGTGAGGAGGGGGGAGAGGAGAGAGAGACTATATGTTATAAACCTATTGTTATTGTCGACAATTGGAAGTTATTGTACAATTCTTCGTCACTGGCCAGATGTTGTAGCACTGTCTGTCTCCTCCCCTTAAACATCTTTACTTTTTACAGAGCACATATTTTTATATACAAACACATGACACCATGACACAAAATACTCTTAGTTCTTATGAATGATTAGGTAGAATATATTCTTTTAAAAAATCAGGCCAAAATAAATGGATATAACACAACGAAAGACACGTATGTTGAATGCAAGTCACCAATTATATTTACTAATCTAAAATAAAATCTAAATCCAGTTTCGTCTTCTTTACGCGTTATCAAATTGGTTTTTTGTTTTCATTTGTGATCACATGATACATGACTGATACAAAAGAAAAGCGAAAGATACCAAAGGGACATTCAAACTCATAAGTATGATACAATTAAGACGATTGGTTTTGGCAATTGTTCATATGTCATGTAAGTTATTTCATGTATATAGCGTGTTCATGTCTCCCATTGTAATGTAAAATACAAGATTATAGTATTTTTTTTAAATAACAAATAAATGATCACGTTACTACTACTATTATACTAAAAGATTACATAAACTGTCCTGTACAAGCACATAACGTTTGGTAGTAAAAAAACATTTAATTGTTACATCATCTGATAGTCTCAACTATTTGAAAAAAACAATATTTTTAAGATAATACTATTTTAGTAAATGTAGTACAGCGCAGTTGTTTCTTTCGTAATCAGGTGAATGACAGTCAAAAGTGGGAAGCATGGAGTGCTCATTTCCCAATTCCCGCTTTTACCTTGTAATTTTTTCCAAATCCTACATTTTTCCTTCTTTTTCTCATATCCCACTTTTTTTTAACCCCTATATCCCACAATTCAAAAGCGTGTGAATTATTCTGAAAATTTAATGATTTATTTTTTCGTCTATCAAGATAAGTAATAAATAAAATGACCATTTCCAAAGCTTTTAACTGGTGCTGTTTCGGTACTTCATATTTTGATACTATTTAATGTTTTGATATATTTGACTTTTCATTGTCTGGCCTCGAGCGTCCTTCAAAGTGATGATTATTCAAGTACATAGGACAAAACAAACCAAAAAAACGGAGGGATCATGTGTAAAAATAAACGTGAAAATACGTATACGAACCATTCAGATTTAAAAAAAAACTAAAGTAAACAAAATTCCGAACTCAGTTCAAAACCGGCAGTTATAACATGTGGTCTGGAATGGTAACATATTATGTGACATTCATTGTATAATTCAGTGGTCAAAGCCAGTAACGAGTCAAACTCGAAGACGAAGGGTAATGTCAATCTCTGAAAGTGAAACCCCAGTCATGCACTTTGGTAGCGTTTCTTTACTTTTGCGGGTTTATCTTTGAAGAGCAAGAGTTAATGTACAGACTTGTTTTCTTCAAGTGTAGTTGTACTGGGTTAAAATAGTACGGTAGCTTATTTCTGTAGAGTACATAAAGTAATTTGTAGTAAAATCTAGTAATTGATTAATACATAAAGCACGGTTAACTGTACATTCTATCCAATTTCTATCTAATGTTACCAACACAAGGAGTAAAACTTGTAGATTTTGTATATTCCATTATATTTTATGCATGGTTGTTAGTTTTATTTTCCTTATGTTATACCATTGTCTGATTCTTAGACAAAATGTATTGAACTTATAAGTACCTGTACATGACGTAGAATAACCAGTCGTCCACTGATCGTCTGAACCACACTGAGACACGGGACAATGATCTACAGAAGTGCCTGGTGTCAGTGTATCACATGTGAACATCATTCCAATAAATTTACTAACGTGGAATTGGTATGTTGTTCCAATCGGTACCACAGGAAGTCTTTCATCCACACCACAAGCATCACCTGATCATACAAAATATGTGCTGGTTTCCTTTATAAACAATTAACATTCAAATCTTTCTTGTTAGTTGTAAACAGAAGCTATTAATTCAAGACTTGCTCCTTTCAAAAACTTCATTGACAAGTATTAAAGCTAATACATTATATCCCAAAGTTTGACCTAACAGAGATAATATATTAATACTGTGATTTGCTTCTGTACCATTAATACCTATACACTGGGTAATCATGATTTTGTCTCAAAGATGACTCCAATTTTTTTTTAATCTTTAGAATATTAGAAATAGCAAACATTTTAATTTAAAGATATATGCTATAATAACCTTAGTTTTTATTTATACACTTTGGTTAACATGTTATTATAATTTATGCTTGATTTTAGAATTTTAAAACTACAAAATGTACTTACATTTCACAATGTAACAATATTCCCATTGAATATTTGGGTCAGAAGTGTAACATATAGGACCACCTTCGTAATAATCTGTTTCTCTGCAATAGTTTGTGTCATGAGCTGTGGTGTCTACAGGAAGATAATGCCTGAAATGTGGAGTATCAGTGTTCCAATATTGGCATAAAATACCACTGACTGTGTATCTGATCGTACCACTATATTCCAAACTAGTTGTCAAATAACAATCATCCGCTGTAAAAAAACAAACAAATAGTATTCATACGATTGTTCTAAACTCTATTTCTATTTTAGTCTGGATTCAATGGACAAAATTAAAGAATATTCAAAAAGCATACATTAAATATGGTTTTATTTCGAAGTCCACATTTATTTTGTTTGTTCATTTCTATTGCAAGAAAATTGCACGTATCTGTCTTAAATAAAGCAGGTTAAACATTAATTGACCAGATACTCTCTAAGACGCGGCTCATTTATCTCCTTGTTTGTCTTAGCTTTAAAGATTGTCCTATCCAGACAGAAGTTAAAAAATTGTCCATTGTACACCATGGAAATGAAAAATGTTAGAAAAAGCAAGCAGAATTTTTCATTTTCTGTGTTACATTGATAACGCACCTAGAGCCTACATCGTCGAAAAAACTCTTTCTCTTCACCTTCAAGCCTGGATTCCCGATATAATTGAAAGTGGCGACTATTCATACATGTAAACAAAGATAGCTTTTTTTTTAAAGAAATGAATGATGTCGGTGTGGTTATTTTATTGTTTCTATATTACCCTGAAAGACCACATTTTGTTAATAAGTTGTAAAAACTTGTAAAACGACGATGTAACGATGGACATGTTTGTAGGTCCTCACTTCTTACCAATACCTTGCATGAAAGTCAACCTCACAAGGAAAAAACTCGTGTCAAACGTAATTATAAAAAGTTTTAAATTTTTAATCATTTTCTAGACATTTCTAAATCTTGGAAATAATCATGGAAATAATTTTTATTGAACTTATAATGTTACTCCATATAACACTAGCTATAACTGCCATTGTCCGTCAATCTAGAGATTAAAACCTTGTTATCAAGAAGACTTGATACGCCATATGTCCGGACAATTAAGTTATTTTAAGGGAAAACCCGTTTTGCTGTGTTCATACAGTCATTCTATATAAAATATTCAGTGTCTGTAATTGATATGAATTAAAAGCTAATTTAAGCATTATTTCGCACAGTGTGTTTCCTTGATAGAGATGGATATATATATATTCTTTGTACAAACAAAATATGGTGTCGTTATATCTTCTAACTGTAAGACTACCCAGCCATCTACAGCCCCCTCAAAGTTGTTCTTTAATGTGCAGAGGGCTTTGTAATTTTTCTTAACGAAGCTTTGAATTTGATACCCTTCTTTCGATCGGACGTAGCATTCTATTTAAACATCCCGCACTACCAAACAAACGTCCCATAGACGAAAAAATGAAAACATTTTTGTTATGTGTTTGGGAACAGATTGGATTATATGGCTTTGAATTATGAACAATAATTAAGCTATATTTATAACCTCAAATATGATAAGTTTAAAGTATGCAATACTAAACTTGTTACAAGTCTCTCCAAATTATTTTGTCTCTTTACATATCAATTTTATTAATCTGTGATCTTTAACGAAAGCAGTTACAGAATTATAATGTCTGCTTACATCAGCGCAATTATAGAATATAATAATCTATAAACAATGATCCATTTGACTTCATAGTTGTACTCATTTAGATAATGAAAATACCGAACTCCAAGGAAAATTCAAAACAGAAAGTCCCTTCTCAAATGGCAAAATCAAAAGCTCAAACACATCAAACGAATGGAAAACAACTGTCATATTCCTGACTTGGTACAGGCATTTCCTTTGTAGAAAATGGTGGATTAAACCTGGTTTTATACTAGTGTTACGGCTAGAAATCGCCTTGAAATTGTAGCCAACAAAAGACACAAATCAATAATAAAACTTAACAAGATTTATTATACACAAGTTTACAAGAAATATTACACAAAAAGAAATGTCAACTTAACTGTCAAAATATATGTCCGATCTTTTGTCTTATCTTTATCCGGAAATCTTCTCGGGAATCCAAACAGAATATTACGTCCAATAGGTCACAATCTAGTATGATGTTGTTCGTAAATAAAAGTGTCAATCCAACTGCTGAGAATATTAATGTCTATTGATGTCTATGTCTGAAAGTTTAACTTTAGTGTCTGTATATATATAGTTGTCACGGAAACTTCTTGAACACTACAGAAAGGAAACTCCCAGAAAACTTTAGAACGGAAACTTCTAGAACAACATAAGAAGTTTAAACTATATATGCATCTTTTATTATGATCATTCTGGAATCGTTATGTAAGTCAAATAGAAAGTTCTAATCATTCTATCAGTCTCTATGATTGTTCCAGTGATTTCTAAACTGCACAGTTACAATATCATTTTGTAAACAAGTACAAATATGTAAACATATCATAAGGCCACACAAAACAAATTAGGCCAACTAAATAAATATGATAGTTACAATATCATAACACTAGCTAAACCTCTCACTTGTATGACAGTCGCATAGAATTCCATTACAATGTGTGAGCAAAACCAACAAACATAATAGGTAAAAATGTCAAAAATTAGGGTACACAGCAGTCAACATTGTGTTATAATCTTAATTATTATAAAAACAATTAACTATGTCAACAAAGAAAAATAAAATGGCATATAGACACTTTATAGACAAATACTTTCCTCACTATAAATAAAGCATTTGTGTATTAATGCGTTGAAAGACATTATAAACTGTAAAGAAATACATAAACATTTGCTTAAACAATACTAATGGTATAAAATCTAAATAATTTTGCAGTAATATCATTTTTTTTTTAATTTCTACACTTTACACTACTATTCCCTATGCTCTATTGAAAGATTAACAACATCGTCTGCACTAAACAGAGCGTCTTTTTCTACAAAAAAGGGAAAGGTAGATACAAATATCTTGTTTAAGGTCATAACAATTCTTACTTTGTTAAGAACCACACTCATTCCAACAACAAATACACCAAAGATGATATCATCAAAATGCTGGACTTTTTGATCGACTACATATTTGCTGAGTTGGTAGATTAATATTTTGATAGATAGTCGTCGGTATATCAATGAGTATACTTCAAATATAATTTAATAAAAATACGACAATTGATGATTTCAAATTTCAAATTGTCATCTTTACATTTCTAAGCAGTAACATACACACTGCCAATTATAATAAGTATTTCCCAAAAACTGAATAGAACTTATCATCCAAATAATAAATTTGTAAAAGACACCATGAAAATCAATTTAATAAGTGTTATTTGAGGTATGTTGAATGAGTTACGAGTTCTATTTTTAAAACTTAAATTTTCCCATTCCATCAATGTCATTCAGACTCTCTCTGGACTTTATATACAAAATTGAGATAACCCCAAACCACATTTATTTTTAGCGATAAGATTGACCAATCGGAAACCGAGATATGTATCAGAGAGGGGAAAGATACCAAAGGGACAATTATTATTAATCATTCACTGCGAGAATAACATTTCCAATCTGCTGTGAGAAGACGAAATGATTACGCTTGACATACTTGGAAGGCCTGTTACGAATGATTCAGACAATATAAATAGGCGTGTTGTACACCATTTTTTAGATATTTAATGTAGATTTACGACATAACAAGTTTCAGTGGGATAGACAACCGCTGAATCGAAATATAACGGAAGTTTGCGTCCAGGTGACATTTCTCAAATATACGAGTTAGGTACCTTGTGTTATATTAAAGTATATAGGTAATCTTTTTTTCAGAGACAAATGCCTGTGCTCCCTTTACTTGAAGTCTTCCTGAGAATTCAATTTGACCACTATTCAACTGTACTGGTAAAATTCACAAGCTGTATCTCTATGAGGTAAAACATGGAAATCATATCTGGGAACCAGTAGGTAAACAAAACAAAATATCTATGAATACTACGTATCTCACAAAAGAGGCGTGGTTTGTAAATCAGCTGTATTTACATAATGCAATCTATGCGAAATATAATATTACAAGGAAAATAAATATTTTAATTATTCAACCTTAATGACATGTGCAGGTGTTTTCGAAATATTGAAACACATATGGAGATGTGGTCTAAATGTCAATCATTGAATCAGGCAATTACCGAATTAAAAATAGCTTTCTTCTCTCCTAAAGTTTTCAGTAATGTTCATTTAATATTGGAATATCCCCTGATCTGAAATATTCCTGTATCTCATTTAAGAATAATAAAAATAACAAATAACAAATAACAAAAATTCCCTACCTACCTACCCTATTGTTTACTTTCAATTTGGAGGCAGGAAACAAGCATATATATTTTGTTTTGTTTTACAAACGACAATTATCGTCACATTGTGAACGCGGTTATAAAATAAATATCAAAGTGACAATGAACAACTTTCATTCACTAATTGCATTACGAAATTACACAAATAAATGCTTAAACAGACTATAAAATTAATCTATTTTCACAGAACTTACTCCCTCTCGATACATTAAGGCAACAGTACTTTACCGATGAGCAAATCTCATAAATCCCTTAAGACGACAAATCGAGGTAACAAACAAAAACTGAAAGAATCGTGAGAACTCCGAAAGGAGTGTCGACGGTGTAAACGTCTCCTAGTATGCATGCGCCAATCGCCATGTGCGAATCCACACTCAGTGAAAAAGGCACAATATCATAGGGCACGCAATCGGTAAAATTACAGATAAGACGATTATAAGGGTATCTTTAGATCTTAGAATGCGAAAACATGTGGCTAGTGAATTGAGAAACAGACATATCATCTTGGTCATCCAATTCGTGATGGTGACCGTAAAACTTATGTAGTTTAGTTTTCAATTGTTCTTCCTCATAACTCTTTTGGGGCAGTTTTTGTGTAAAGAGCAAACCCCTCCTAATGAGGTACGTATATTGTGAGCATTCCCGAGCGTAACGTATCAATTAAGATGTGTAAACCCTATGCAATGGAGCAGATGCTATGTTACTGCTGAGAAATGGGATGTTGACGATTAGAAAATTGAAATCGTCATGTTTGTCATCTATATCAGTCTTCAAGTTTAACTTCTTATTTTGTACAAATGATCATGACTTACTTTTTTCGCGCAAAAGGAACAGGAAGATACAAGAGGGTTGAAAAACACACAAGACGAAGAACAACAGACACGGCAAAGTACAAGCATTCAAGCACAACTTAGATGCTCCGGGAGGGTAAATAGTCCTTATTCTAATATTATTATAGCAAACACTATCCCTGGAATACGTTCGTATAACACAAGCAGGTGGTGCTAGAATGTTCCTTCATAGAAATGAAAAGTTTAAAATGGTAAAACATCAAAGTCATCTCTTTTGTCGTAAAATTATGTTCTCAACCGACCCTCATTGTCAATAACTTAAACGATAACAAGATATTAACCACACTTAAACTGGGTTGGTTCTTTCAATTATTTCAAGTTGAATGAAAAATATCCGATCAACATAGTCATATATGTACAGTACCTCCAAGAATTGTCCAGTTCTTTTGTTGGGTAGACATCGTTACTGCTTCTGTTGCTGTAGTTTTTCCTGTTATGGTAGATGATGATTCTTTCTGTGTTGCTTCCTTTGTTTCTTTGCTGGTGATTCTATCTGTTACAGCCGATGTGTCATCAATCTCTGTAGCAGGTTTTGTTGTTTGTTTTGTGGTTGTCTTATCTGATACATATGTACCATCAGTTGTTCCGGATTCTACTGTTAATGTTGTTGTTGTAGACACGTCTAAAGAAGTATTACATTTATTGTATATTTTATAACTAGTTTCTGCCTAAATAACTTACATAAAAAAGGTAGGTGCAACTGTTGCTGCAATAATAGAAAAGAAAGGATATGGGGTATCTATTCATGACATAAAATCAGTACACGCACAGAAAAAACACAAAAAACAAAGGAAAAGAGTTGTTATTGCTATTCTTCCTCTTCGAAAAGCTTGTTTCAGTGCCTTATTATAAATCCTATTTAAAAAAAAATAGCCTCACGAGAACTAATGGTTTATTTTAATTTCAACATTTTTCGGAATGTTATATTTACATTGCTATTCATAATGCGGTGGTCACACATATCCGATTATGGCTCTCGTTGGAGATCAAAGAGCGCTACGCCATGAAAAGTGAAAACGTCGAGTTACTTTCCTCAATGATCCGGAATGTCTGAATACAGTCGTATACGTTAGTAACAGGATTCTATGGATCGGGAATTGTCCTCTAGATGTTCACCGAGCACTTTTAATGGTTATGTGCGTCCCGTAACATTCGGGAAACTTTTCAGATTTTGTCTACTAGGAACACAATCATGACTATGTCGTGACAGATTATGCTGTATCGGATCAAAACAGTAACACAGTCCTGCGTCGGTTCACTGTCTGGTCTCTTTCGGATCTTATTCGGGACAATATCCCCCCCCCCCCCCGGGACGCTGTCGGGACAGAATCGGTCGTTTATTTACCATGTGAAAGATACAAATCGAATCAGAAAAGGATTGAGAACAGGATTAAACAGGACGCTTCCTCAAAATTATCTGATTGCTGTCGTGATTAAATAAATGTGTTTACAAATTTCCAGCCACGAATCACAGGATCTTGATCCGACTTTTGACCAATCTTAATCGAGAATGGTACTTTAAAGAACGCAAGTAAAACTCTTTATGTGTGACTGGGGCGTTACTTGACAATAACATTGAAAATAGGGAAGGTCAATTTACACTTTATTTCACTCACGGAACATAAATCGGTAGGGTGATGAAATCGATTGGAATACTATATTGTTAGATAAATTCTGGATTTTCTTTCAAAATCTACCAAAATTTCATTTTTGTGCCAACTAAACATTTTGTATTTTGGTTTCATATCCTGAATTACGACAAAATATTTGTGAGAACTTCATATAACTCTGTAATATTTAGGCATTTAAAATTGTTCGTTAATTTCGTCACAGTGACTAAGTTGTCTCATGTTTATATACTGCAGTGCTGAGATAAAGAGTTTAACTTTTCGTATCATTCATGAATCTTTGTGTATGTATGCAGAGTGAGGTTCATATAATATTTTAACCAGCATATAAGTATATCATTTTGGGCCACGAAGTTTGAGAAAAAAAAGGGGTTTGCATTAAAAAATGATGAACATTGAATTTTATTTAAATTAAAACACTGTCTTTACAATGTAAATTTTTGTTTTAATTCCGAGAGTTACGATTTCGGTAGAGGTGCGGATCAATAGTTGACTTGCTCTAAAACATACGTTTAGTGTTAGATATTTGATGTTTCGGAAAGGGGGGGACTTGCTTAGTAATGTGTCGTAGGAATGAGCCGCTGAAATAGGTCACTCTTTCGAACCTCATGATATATGATAAGGTCGAAATATATGACACGGTTGCTGCTTGAATTATAAGTATCTGAAACTAATCAGATGTCGATTTTTTTTTCACAGATGTGACAGACTACAGACGTTAACTACAAATGCATCAGCTATTTATATTATCTATTTATCTCTCCATGAAATAGCGTAAGCATGATAGCTATAGGAATTTTTTTGTCAACAAATATTTGACAGGGTGTGTATTTTTGTTACTCAAAATATATGAAAAGGGTGGATACTCATTGCATGTCTCAGCTGCTGAGAAAAGATCGAAGTGTTGTTTATATTATTTTGACTTGTTTGTCCAAATGGCATTGAGGGGAGGAAATTTTGTTCGACTCAGACAATTATAATGCCGACGAATTGTCAAGAAAACTGAAATATTCAAACATCTTTTTAAATCTGTTAAAAAATCATGTTCCGCCTGTGCCAATGTTCAACACCAATTAATATAGAAAATTAAATTAATTTGCAATGATTAAAAACGGACGGAGCAAGCTGACACCCTAGGTAAAGCCATAAGAATTTTACTAAATATTTTATACCTGGCTTTGAATGTGACCTCATTTTTAAGTATAAATATAAAATTAATGTGATGTAGCCTGTATTTTTCATGACAATTAGACAATAATCAACCAAAAATCTAAGGACAAGGATATGTATTCAATTTTAAAAACTGTATGTACTTCCTGTCTGATAAAAGACACAATAGACCATTTTACTATCTGAAACTACTAGTGACCAAGGGTTAGAAATATGGTCACTTAGGTCTTCTTCCGACCTGCAGTAAAACCCTTACCAAAGTGGAGGGTCCTTTTGGCTGTGCGGGATGTACAAGTATGCAGCCACGTCTGGTTAGAATAGCGACGTTAAATCCGATGCCTCGTGTAAAGAGAGTGTCACACTCTTTGCACATTAAAAACCCTTGCAACAACTCTTTAAGGGGTCCGTAGGTGGCCTGTTGCAAGGCAAAATGTATGTCTCTATTCAGTACACCCTCAATTTCCAGTGGCAGTCCAAATTTCCCCAACCTTATTCCCGGGCGGCCTTTATTACAGGACCAACCTATTGTACTTATTGTTGATTTGTTCTCGTCCTGAACATCCATGAAATATTTGCAACTGAACGTTAAGCAACAAACAAACAAATCTATCAATCAATTTCATGCTTATTTATTGAATCAATTGGATGATGCCGGCGGTGTTTTTTAATGTTTGTTTTTTTTCGGAATTTTCCAATTTTGGACTCATCATGAGAGTACTTTTTTTATATCTTTTCTTGTTTTAGTTTTTCATGTGTTTATATTTCCAGCAAACATATGTTCTTCAATGACTAGATGTAAATTTGTCGAAATTAAGCAAATAATTACGTTCAATCTTTTGCAACTTTAAACTTGCAGTGTTGAATGCATCGCTGTAAATTTGAGATGAAGAACAGCAATTAACAGAACAGTATTATTCCTTTAAATCAATACACAACATCAGCTAATAAACCGATAGGATGGGTAAATAAAACTTATTTTTACAGACGTATTACGTTAGAAAAAACTTCACTTAATGCTTATGTAACAGCATTCACAAAAAGATGTTTTACCCATCTTTAAGCGGAATAAAGTTTTACCTCTTTGCAGGATCAGTTGTTCCTCTAGATATGAGCTGCTGTTGGTAGATTTAGATTCACGATACAACCCACAATGCATTGTTGTACTGTTGAAGACTGCTGATATACAGGTAGCTGTCATTGCACACCACCTAGCACAATGAATTTCACTTCTCGTTTTTTCTTTTTCTGTAATCAAATATTCGTTTCCTGGCGCTAACCCAGTTACAACATAAAAAACATCAGTATGCTGTAGAGACCTTCTCATAAAAAAAATCAAGACGGAGATCGCGTATGTTATATTGGGCAGCAACATTGTGACCAGACGTCTGATTGTTACATGACTAAAAATTCCACAGAAAAAGAATGTATACCATTCTAGGTTTTTTTTGCGTGTTCTTTTAAGGAATCGTTGATTGGTCATTGCCAATGACGATTTTTGATGCACGGGCAGCTAAGAAATACATATTTGCTTAAATATCTCATTGTGTTTTTTATAAGGAAACCAACAAGATGAAGACGACACTTGTTATTATATCCCTGATGAATTGAACAATTCAATTCAATTCAATATTTTATTTACGTCTCACATTGAACCTCTACAATTTAGAAAATGTATATAATGAATTCGATATTTGTTGTTTCAAGTGTTTAATTTTGAACAATTACCAATCCATCTTTTTCGCAAAGAACGCTAATTATCGTTTTGATTTCGATTTTTTTCTTTTAGCAAGTTCTATAACCGACTTGGAAAAAGTGTATAATTATGAATAATTACATTACTTTCATCTAAATGATGATAGAACTAAAAGGGAGATTATTTTCATTAAAGGGGGTATAGAGTATTCATAAAAATGGATATCTGTGTTATATGTGACTTAGGCAATACCCCAACACTACGATACGGTAAACATACGGATTCTAATTATAGAAAATTCTAAATGAAATGGATACAAAATTTCCAGAGACCGGAGACAGTAGTTAACAGCAATTTCCCTGAAAATGGCAAAAAATATTAAAAGATAACTTAAGATAGAACACTAACTACGTTCGTTGCTAGAGAGAGAGGCACAACATGGGATAGGGTTTTTATCTAGTTTTATAGAAATCTTTCCTTCACAATGTGATTTCGATCACTGGTCTTTCAAACGGTATATAGGAGAAAATACAATACAAAGTTCATTAAGAACGAAGACTAAATGTATAAAATCGGTATTCATGTGCGCTGTGTCTGCAACCTATACAGAAATCAAATATCATCAAATATGTAATGCAACAGGGTTCATGAGTTTACCAATTTATAACATGTATCGTCGTTCGTTATTTTTTATCTATGAATGCTTGTCTTGTTGATGCCAATTCTTCTTAATTAAGATATCTGATTGCTTCTTTGGCATTAAATACAGATCTATATTATACCCCGAAAACGGATGATCAGATTACCGAAGTTGCTTAGATTTGAATTGTGAGGAGTTTTGGAAGGCGGAAATAAAGGTAGAGTGTTTGATTCTAATTGGTCAGTACTTCAAAGACGCATTAACAATTATGTACGTCCTTGATTTATGTCCAACCGCAAATATGAATATATCTCATATTGCATATTCAAAACGAATAAGGGCGTCAAAATCTGTACATCAAAGCACCTGACTTCATCTGTATGTGTAACGCATTTAGGCGATTAAAACAGAATATCATGAATTCTTCCAGGATAGAAAATGTATACTCAGCGTAAAGAGAATATCATATTTATTTGTTACAGTGATGCGTTTGACGTTCTTTTGGATTACAGGATATTGTGTATCGTATCTTTTATTTTGTAGGATAGAACTTATCTTGATCCGTTATTTTCTGAATACGGTATATATTTCTGATTTATGGATAACATTAGACTACTTAGATGTAGAGAATTTTTGTTATGTGTTCATCCATAAACGCCAAGCGATGGCAGATGCTCATTACTAACAAGGTGATATAAACTGTGACCTCATTTATCTATCTAGACTGAATTACCTATCCCACTTAAAAAAATTGGTCAATTTTTTTTCCGGCACTTTTGATGCATGTTTTGCTAAATATAAATGGATACTATCTATTGATTTCAAAATAGAAATTATTGGCGGTAGAAAAATGCTGCGGGGAGGACAACTATCCACCAAAGAACAAAGGATAAGAATCAGGACAACTACAGATCATCGAATGCCCTTCAACAATGAGCAAATCCCATACCGTATAGCAAGCTATAAAAAGCCCCTGAAAGCCAAAATGTTACACAAGTCAAAAAGAAAACCAACCACTTGAGTTTATACTAAAGCAATAATGGCAGACAGCAACAAACGACAACCACTGGATTACAGGCTTCTGGATTTGGACAGGCAAGCAAAGGATGTAGCAGGTGAAATATGTTTCCTCGATCCTCTCTCTAACCTATGGTCATACAACAAAACACAGGAGCAAACTATAATCAGTTTAAAGGGCTTCACTCATCAGATCGGCACGGATAACTACAACGACTAACAAAAAGACAACAGACACAAAGGTCCGACATACGGTAAGAGAACTCACAGTTACTGAAAGCTAGATCAACTAATAAATAAATTATGAGTTGGCATGCTACACAGTGAATACAATAATGAACACTTTGTTTCGTGTGTTAGCTAAAATCCCCATGGAGTAATATTGGTTAAAATGTAAAGAAAGTGAAAGGCAAAAATAAACCATTACATAAATATTTTAAAACACTGTGTAACGATGATAATATGCCTGTGATGCACAATTTTTTTACTTTGATACGTTCTTAAGTTGTTTTTTCTTTCATCTTTAATCTTTAAGACATCTGCACCATGGATTATTTGGTTTATTCTGTCAATATGCTAATCTTAAACTGAAAACAATTGTTTTATAATTGACGTGTTAGGCTTTTAGCTAAAATGAACAACTATGACATTTATATTTTTTCATAATATTTTTTTTATAGAAGTGCATTGATCATTTTCGAGAACTATATCTCACTAGATATGCATGCAGGAATTGCCACTAGACATTAAGCAACCCTTTATCAACTACCGAGTAATGTTAATTTGATGTAAACATTATAGTAGAATTAACGACATAACAGTAAAGTCAAATAGATATTTTCTAGTATGAACGTAATATTTTCACCACAAAAACTTTAACAGTAGGGATTTGGATATTATAAATTATGCAAAGCTTTTACTAAATTTCATCACAAATATAGGGATTTATTGTGGAAGTATGATTCCACCTGCAGTATTTTAATAAAAAAAATGTTATTGGATCCAGCATTTTACGTTAATATTGTTTATAAAGGTAACAAGTTTAGGATTAAATTGTTGTTGCTCAATCATCTAGACTGGTATTTAGGGGGACAAACATCAATTCGCTAATTTATAATTTGATGCAAGACTTAACTGTTTCTTTATTTACGGATACAAAGGCCAGGAACCTCGTCATTGTTGTCTTATGTCATGTCCTAATGTATTTGTATTTGTATTTATATTTATATTTGTATATGTGTACTAGTATTTGCTTTTTGCTTTTGTTTTGTTATGCTTTGTTTTGTTTCTTGTTATTTGTAGAATTTGGTGTTGATGACAGAGCTTTGATTGTTCCTGTGAAACTGTTTGTCAACTTGCATAATCTCCGAACGATTTATAGCTTGACACATTGTAAGATATCCTCCATACAACTTTTGGTTATGTTCATCTTGGTATTGCTGTCTTATCAACATATAACCCACACTATAATTGTATGCCCATAAAGATAGACCATTAAATTATTCAATATATTTATTATATAGTGTTATTATTTTTTATATTTGTCTTTAGAAAATCATTGCCACTTATCGAAATTGTTTATTATGCAAAAAGTAATCAATTGTGTTTAAAACAAACTTATAATTTTCAACACATTATAATTGTATGCCCATAAAGATAGACCATTAAATTATCCAATATATTTATTATATAGTGTTATTATTTTTTATATTTGTCTTTAGAAAATCATTGACACTTATCAAAACTGCATATTATGCATAAAGTAATCAATTCGACCTTAAAATTAATAGATTTTCGTATGGATTTTTTTTTGTTTTTTTTTTTTGTTATTTTTTATTTCAAAATGAAAGCATTACACGTAAAATCACAATGAAACTTGTAATTAAAAAAACAACGATATTTAAACCCTGTACTTTCGTACAAGTTCTAAAATTTGATTTTTAAACGTTTTTTCTACAATTAAGAAGATTTGGTATGATATCGAATGTGACAACTATCAGAGTCCAAATAACAAAATGTCAAACAAATTCAAACGAATTACTAGCGACCTGAAGTATGAGGAACAATAACGATAAACAAATATAACAGACAGCAACCAACGACAAATACTGATTTAAAAGCTCTTGAAATGAGGCAGACATATATAGAAAGAAAATCAATAGCTCAATCCTTCCTAACCTGGATAGTTGTGTAATATCACAACACAAGAAAAAAAAATGTAAAAATTAGCTGGAAATGGCTCGACTCATCAGATTGGCACGAAACACAAAAACAACTACAAGTACCATAAAGACAAAAGACACAGAGTAAACACCATTACGTATTAATCTTTATGTTACTCAACGAAATTACTATAGAGTAAATTTTACACAATCATAGGTCGTTTTATGTTCCGCTTGAATTGCAGACTAACTGAAGTGTTTCTTTTCTCATTCAAAATGATACCCAAACTACAACTTGAAGTACAAGAGTGTCATGACATATAAAGTTATACTGTTTGTCAAATGCCCCATAACACCTATATTATTTTAACGGACTAATAGTTATTCTATCATCTGTTATAACTAGGCTTCAGAAATACTGTAAATCTGGTTATTCTTTGATTGGTGTGAACTAGATTTGAACACTCAAATAGCCCAAGGAACTTCACCCTCCAAAAATGCATTTGCTATATCCTGTACACAGGGGAGGGGCTATCGTACCCGTAAGCCGTGGAATGTCTAAATTCTATTATTTTGGCTTACCTCGTAGCAGGCTAAAAACAATAAGACGTTTCACTTCCTTATATTCAAAGATTTGTTTTAATGATAAAAGCAAGGGTGGGTGGGTCTCTTCCTATTTCAAGGTATACACAGACGTGCCTCTGGTATGGGTCACATTTGTGTGATGTGAAAAAATATCAATTGGGTGAAATTTCACGGAGGTAATATAACAATGGGTCAAAATTTATATGTCAATAGGTCATTATGTTCATCTTCTGTCCTCTCACTAAAAAATTCAAAGTTTAGTGATTATGTTGAACATATCTACCCCATCAATCTTTAAATAGAGGATACCAACGATACAGTTACGTTAAGAGAGAGTAACATAAACACTTCAACAAAACAGCTTTATAAATTTAGTCTTAGACGCATGATTTCTTTTATTAGTTGTTATTGGCTTTGAACTAGCTGTCAGTAACTGCGAGTACTCTCAGATCTGTACTTAGTGTCTTTTTGTTGTTGGGATGTACAAGTATCCGGCCACGTCCACTCTGTGTTTTTTGTTAGATGAATTTCTATTTGTATCCATCTGATGAGTTAAGCCTTTTTCAAATGATTTTTATAGTTCGTTCTTATGTTGTACCGTTACACCACTGTCCAAGGTTAGGGGAGGGTTGGGATCCCGCTAACATGTTTAACCCCGCCACATTCTGTATGTATGTGCCTGTCCCAAGTCAGGGGCCTGTAATTCAGTGGTTGTCGTTTGTTGATGTGTTACATATTTGTTTTTCGTTAATTTTTTTTGTACATAAATTAGGCCGTTAGTTTTCTCGTATGAATTGTTTTACATTCGTCATTTTGGGGCCTTGTATAGCTGACTATGCGGTATGGGCTTTGCTCATTGTTGAAGGCCGTACGGTGACCTATAGTTGTTAATTTCTGTGTAATTTGGTCTCTTGTGAAGAGTTGTCTCATTTGCAATCATACCACATCTTCTTTTTTATATTATATACTGGCTTACATGTTAAAATGATGAATCCGTTGAGAAGTAATTTGTATGACAAAACAGATGTTTTGTACTTTCTAACTGTGAACATTCTATGTATTTATAGCAACATTCCAGCGACACCTGCATATGGAATATATATTTCCCAGCTGATAAGATATTCAAAAGCTTGCGTTTTTTGACATGATTTCCTTAATATAGGATAGCAACTCACAAGGAAGATATCGAACCAAGGGTCTCTAAATGGTAAATTGAAGTTATCCCGTCGAAAGTTTAACAGATACTACTATGATGATTTGTGTTACTGTTATGAAATATCTTAGTGAAACAGATGGACACATATATATTCCAATTGTCGTAGTCCCATTCCCTTCCTCTTTTCCTCAATTGTGACATCACCAAATGCGACTTATCATTAAATATCTACTTGCCATGCGCATCACGAGTGTCACTGCTGAAGCGGAATTGCCTTATCCTTCCGGAGCACATGAGATCATCAACGGTTGAGGTTTTTTTCTTTTTTTTTGTGGAGTTCGTGTTGCTCAGTCTTTAGTTTTCCATGGAGACTGTTTGTGTTTTTGTTGTTTTTCTCTTTAGTTATGGTATTGTCTGTTTTTCTCTTTAGTTATGGTATTTGTCTGGTTTTCTCTTTAATTATGGTCTGTTTCTCTATTTAGTTATGGTTTGGTTTTTCTCTTTAGCTTTGGTATTGTCTGTTTTTCTCTTTAGTTTTGGTATTGTCTTTTTTTCTCTTTAGTTATGGTATTGTCTTTTTTTCTCTTTAGTTATGGTATTGCCTGTTTTTCTCTTTAGTTATTGTCTTTTTTTCTCTTTAGTTATGTTATTGTCTTTTTTTCTCTTTAGTTTTGGTATTGTCTGTTTTTCTCTTTAGTTTTGGTATTGTCTTTTTTTCTCTTTAGTTATGGTATTGTTTTTTTTTTTTTCTCTTTAATTATGGTATTGCCTGTTTTTCTCTTTAGTTATTGTCTTTTTGAAAATTTCGACCAATTGCTGAACGCTATTCACAAATATTTTGTATTTTTGGAAATAGAAACAGAAGCTTTCAAAGGGATAACTAAAAATCATTAGTCGAAAAAATCAGTCAATATCGTGGTGAAAAAAGACGACGGAAAAACAAAACTCTGCAAAGAACTAAGGACTAAACAACATGAATTCCACGGGTGATCTCAGGTAGTAAGATTGGGTATTCTTACTGCACTTGTTACACCGTCGTGTTGCTCATGACAAGAAATATTTTGTAAGAAGTCCCATTAGTAACGTCACAATCGAGGAACAGAGGACGGGATTGTGGCCGTATCCGTGGTCATCTGTGACACAAAAATTCAATAACGGTCAACCAAATCATGATGGTTTACCAATACCATAACTAAAGAGAAAAGTTTACAATTTGGATTGCGTGTTTCAAAACATGCAGCTTTTTGAAAGCACCAATCCTATTTCGAAGAAAATCTTGATAGGAAACGCAAGCTCTGGAAAAATTATACTTCGTATGGAGACAATGCTGGAAATTTGCTGTAAAGAAATGAATTGGAATGTTGAAATCATCTCTTTTTGCGTAGAGTTAACTTTTCAACCTACTGTAATTTTCAATTTCTATGTGAAATTCAAAATATAAAGCAGAACTAACTGTATTTGTGGTATCCTTTGTCTGCAGTACACTGGAATAGATGCATTCAACAAAGTCACAAAACTTTTGATTTGTTTGTGAGAGAAGAACAGATGTATACCGAAACGTGAAGTTAAAATATGTTGCTAGCATTTTGTCCATTTTTCCTGAGAAGATCCTGTGTGAAGTCTTCCTCATATGAATAAAAGATCAAATCGTTTAAATCAGACTTGCTTCTACAAAGTATGATTTATCCAATCTGAAAACAATATATTTTTATATAAGTCATCCATTCTGTTTCTTGAAACAAAGTTGGACTTATTATTTCAATCGTTCTCAAAGTTAAGATTGAGGAATAATTTAGTAAATCGTAGAATAGTCAAATCATTTTATATATTGCACGAAAAAAGATACTCAGATTGTATGTACTCTAACAGCTCTGTGTATTTTTCAGTATCTTAATCCGATTCACACCGTCACAAGAGTGGGTAGGTATACAGTAATTTCGAAGCCCGGTTTTTATTGTTGGTAAAATAGACGTTTATATTTATTTGGCGGGTTGTTTGCAAGGACACTCATGAAATGTGGATATTTAGTAAAGTGAAGGAAGATCCAGCTCTTCACCTTTTGTTGAAATTCCAAAGGAACATATGACAGACCTATGATTGTTCAAGATTTCCTCTTTGGTAAGTGTAGTGGGAGTATAATAGTAAGTTGGATTTCCAACCGGCCTAAAAAGTCTGTGGACGGGCAATATCCATGGTGATAGCTGTAAGTTTATATTGGTTATATAGGGTAGTGAATATATCCTAGGGTGTGATGTTTACACAATAGCTTCTTTATAAGTGGTAGACAGTTATTAAGAGAGACATCATGATGAGTAGGTGGTGTATACTAGGCGGAGAGTTGGAAAGGAACTAAATAAGAATACCTATACTATAAATTTTTGTCATTACACAAATAATAAATGGTTGAAGTCCCAGTTCCCGAATCCAGAAGTCTTACTTTTTATATCGAGGTGTTTCGAATGAGGATTGTGGTTTTGTGGTACTGTATATTTAGAAATTGTATGCAATATTTGCCTGTCACTGCAAAATATTGCAACGGGTTTGAGTATCATGAAAATTAAATACCGCATTTTATATTTTAACAGTTTTATTTCCTTAGATGGCAAAAATTAATCTGACAATCGCTAAAATAAATCCACACAAAACAACTGGAATATACAGTATTTTTTTTAGATGATGCGAATGAATAAACCAAAATAAGTAGAAAAGCAAAAATAATGTTCGTTTGTTTAGCCCATTTTTGTTTCACCGGTAAATACCAATCCGCAAAATCGTAAACAATACTAGTAGATATACAATTCGTATCATTGTTACACCTGATGAAGACGAGTAAGGTTTTTCAGATAAATTCTGATTTGAGCGTTTGTTATCAAAATTGGAAATTGAGTTATCGCTCTTTTGCAAGAAAGTTCAACAAAAAATAACTAGTTTATCTTTAAATAGGTCAATGATTTCTTAAATTAATAATGAACGTTATTCAATATTGACCAAATGAGCAGATAATAATAAATGTGACATATTGCATTTGATTCAGCTAGATAAAGCACTTGCTCCTGGAAATTTGATTAAATATCTAATATATTAATACTCCCGTTAACATAAACGTCATTGCCATCAATAATTCTGTGGTATGGACTTTGTTCTCGATATTAAGGCATGGCCTTTGCAGACAAACGTGGATGTTAATAAGATTCTCACCAACGACATTTGATGCAATATGAGTGAGGTACCATGTCGGTTTTTTAAGGAGACGCAACCTTGATATATTATTATGATACTTAATATCAAGGCTTAACATTTTAAACCTTAGACGCATTATGTTGGTAAGACATCACTGTACAAAAGACATACCCATTTCCTTATATACTGAGATATGTTTCGTTAACCTCGATACAGTTAAAATCTATAATTCTGTAGTACTTTTAAGACATTTCGCATTTACTTTTACACGCCATCTTTTATTCAAATAACAATTGAAAATCATGCAAACAATCTAAAAAACGTTTCGATCTTTACTGGATAGTAGGAGTTTTCAGCTAACCATTGAAGAGCTTGGGCTTTATATCGAAATGAAATTATATTATGATTATTTAGAGTAATTTAAACTGCACAAAGAACGTACATTCATAGCAAATGATCATCAGAAAATTGTGGTATTTTTAGACGATTTTGTCAATTAGAAGTGCGTGTGCCTTTATGTCTTGAATATCTGTCTAAAGTAACTTTGTCTTATAATACCTCAATACGCTGATTCCTATTTGCTATGAAGCAGAAAATTATGAATTATTTGGAAAAGATTGCTTCCTGAGCAACATTACTTGAATGGTGAAAACTTCTCATTTACACCATACATCAGTACACCATTACCACATACATTATTACACTATACACCATTCTCCTTTCCTTTTTCCTATTTGAATAATGCCTCATTCAGAATTATCTTCATTCTTACATGTTTGTGGGAACTGCTTATTTCAATATATCTTTATAAAACGAACTAAAAATTTAAAAACTGTCCAAGTCAAATAAAGTGTAAATGAAGTTCACAGAAGTCAGTTTAAATATCATAGATTTATATACAAACAGATAAGGATCGGAGTATAACAGTAGGAATCGCAATAACTATGAGTCAGACCAAATCCATGGACAAAATAAGCATTCAATTCAACACATGCATCCCCTATCATAGCAGTCTATGAGCTTGCTTTCAGTTACTTCGACAGTCGTTCACTTGGTATTTTCTATTGACTTATTACAGGGTGTGTAAGACGTGTGGAGCAGGGTCTGCTAACCCTTCAGAAGCATCTGAGATTACCCCCGGTTTTTGGTGGGATTAGTGTTGCTCAGTCGTAAGTTTTCTATGTTTTGTATTGTACACTGTTCTATGTCTTTTGGTCGTGTTTCACTTTTTACAATAGTCAGTTTTTCGATTTTTGAGTTTGGCTATAATTGCTTTGGTATTTTCCGCATCTCTTTTGTTTATTCCTCTACATATTCATGTGCCTGTCCCAACCCCAAAACAGCATATGTGATAATCATAAGTTGGTGTAGGTGTAAGGGATTTGGTCTTCATGACAGATCTTTGATAGTCTTTGTTAAATTTATATATACTAGTACTTTTAAGACATTTCGCATTTACTTTTACACGCCATCTTTTATTCAAATAACAATTGAAAATCATGCAAACAATCTGAAAAACGTTCGATCTTTACTGGATAGTAGGAGTTTTCAGCTAACCATTGAAGAGCTTGGGCTTTATATCGAAATGAAAAATGACAACAAAATTGTTGTTCGGATAAAGTGTATACTGTATGTACTATCAACAACAAAAGCGTTTTTGTTGGCGTCTTTGTCAAATATACTTTCAACTACAAAAACCTTTTTGTTGGCGTCTTTGTGAGATTTATTTATATGTTTTTTTTGTTGAAGTTTTTAGTAAGTTGTGTTGTGTGTCTGTGATGTATGTTAACACAGTTTTGGTTGCTGGGTCCCCATTATTGTCACATTAACCTATTGTGTCTGTTAGGGTTGCTCACCCAATTTTGTCAATATAACAGTACTATAAACAACTGTCATACAAGTGGGAGGTTAAGCTAGCTATAGAACCAAGTTTGACCCACCGTTTTCTTCGGGAAATGCCTGTATATAGTCAAGAATATGACAGTTGTGTTCCATTCGTTCCGTTGGTTTATAAAGTCTAACGTTTGATTTTGTCCGTTTTTATGGACTTCCCCCTTTTTGAATTTACCTTGGAGTTCGGTATTTTTGTTATATTTTTTTCCTATGATATAAAACATAAATGTAGTGGACAAATTCAATTGAAATACCTTAATTTCAGGTGCAAACAGATAAGCATCGAGATAAAACATTCTGCACCAAAAGAACAACTAGGAGTCTTCCAACCAGATAAACATTAAATTAAACATTTCCGGATATGGATATATCATCCGTCATAGCATTCTAAGATCATATTCAGTAGGAATTTAAAAATAGAGGGAAACGTCAAATGGAAGATATATAAGGTTTCATGAAACCCTAGTCGAAATAAGACAAGGAACGTCATGGTAAAAGTAAAACGACGAAAAAGACAGAATATTAAGTATAGAGCAACATTATTCAGATTAATGATTGGGATACAATCAGAAACGTCGAAATTGGTCAGTGGTTCCTCACAATTTTGGACACCCATATGTTTGCTCATAACAAGAAACATTAAATTAGTATATCTTATTCGGCATCAAGTCATGAACGCGGAAGGAAGATTGTATTGTAACGACCATGAATGAACCAAACCAATAATTATTATATGTGAAACAAATATTCAGTAAGTCAACCATATTATAATTACGTCTGTAAAGCTTTCAAAGAGATGATTTCAACTGTGAGATTGAAACTCTTTATCGAAAGCTTCGATGTAAGTATCAACTTTCTATCAAGGGATTTTTAAAAGGAACATTAAGCCTTGGAAAATTGTATCAGTTGGCAGATATATCCAAATGGATGTCTTGCGTGAGTGTTGATTCATCAAAAATGGAAACACTCTCAACGAGTAAATATTTCTATTGTGTCAAATTAAGAACCGATTGACGCTATTTATCGAATTCTATTTAAAACACAAGAAACTTTATTCACTGTTTCTTGTACTGTATTATCATTCATGTAAAAGAGATTCTATCTACTTTAATTAATATAGAACTATACCACTAGATATGAAAACATTTGTAACACAGGAATCAGATTGGTCAATGTAATTTTACCCTCTTAAAGGTAATACCATCACGATCAGTATGCTCTTGATGCTCAATAATAAGTTGTTTATTTAAGGCAACAGTAATGTACCGATGTTCAAATCTCATACATAGATTAGGATCCAAATTCAGGTAATAAACAAAAACTGTTCAAAATTGTCATATTTAAAAAAAATAGCTTTAAGTAACTGCGAGTACTCTCAGATCTTTACTTTGTATTTTTAGTGTTTTTGTTAGTTATTTAGTGTTTTGTATCGATCTGATGAGTAAAGCTCTTTTCAACGGATTTTTATAGTTTGTTCTTATGTTGTGCTGTAACACCACTGACCTATGTTATGTGAGGGTTGAGCGCCCGCAAACATGTCTAACCTCGCCACATTATGTAAGTGCATGTCATAAGTCAGCAGCCTGTAATCCAGTTATTGTCGTATGTTGCTGTTTATCATATTTGTTTTTCGTTTATTGTTTTGTACATAAATCAGAGCGATAGCTTTCTCTTTTGAATAGTTTACATTTGTTGTTCCGGGACTTTTTATAGCTTGCTAAGCGGTATAGATTTTGCTCATTGTTGTTGGCCATACGATGACCTAGAGTTCTTCTACGTCATTTTGTCTCTGGCGGAGAGTTTTCTCATTGGCAATCATACCACATTGTCTTATTCTTATATTAATACATCTGAAATACAATCAAACAGATCAAATTAGTTTATCATTAACATTCAAACGTTTCAAATGCCAACAATTGTTTGGAGCCATCAATGAGGACGATGTTGTATGAAATATTTAACAATAGTTTTAGCATCATGATAATACTCTTGACCAATGTCTATATCAGTGTTGTTTATCTGTCTGTTTCGATAAAAGTCGATTTGACAAATTTTCACAATGAAGTTATTATTTTTTTTCAAATTTTGTGTCATAGGATCTTTACAGATTATCATTATTGTCATTATTTTTGACACCCTTTCTCCTGAAGCTGATACACAAAAGGATATTTTCCTTGCACCGGTGCATATAACTAATAGAAAAAGTGTATATCTTTTCAAATATGATCATCGCCAAAGTATTAAGGTATTCTCAAAGATAGAAAATATTACCACCAAGACAAATTCAAAGATATTTAGTCAAAAGTTTAGATTACCATGGCCAAAAGAAAAATTAGGAACAAACAAGTGTTATATGTTTATCGCCTCAATGTTATCATATTGACATTTTTGTTTTATAAGAATTGAATTTGCTTTCTGATTTCATTAACCAAGGTAGGAAAGTGTGCCAACCATCATGAAAATTTAGGAACGCTTAAAGCAAATGGTAAAAAATGAACAAGGGACGAGAAGTCCCATATTTAGGCAAAATGTAATCTAAATAGATATACTTTATTCATGTAAATCATTATACTCATATTTTTTACTGACTAAATTTGTTCTATGAAAGATTATAGCAAAATAAATGTATATCCCTTGTCTCATAAAGAATAGTGTTACTAAGGATTCGCCAAATCAACACCTCGTTCGACCGATGCCACGCGCGTTGTACAAGGTCGGCAAGAACAATATTTTTTCCATAAAAACCGCTGAAAATGTGGCTCCACCCGCGTCTGGATCTATATTCACACATCAAAAATTTGTGCATTTAAAAGTTTATCATTTAAACGAGGTTTTCGACAAATAACAGATCAAGATTTTAACAAATACAGTAAAACTTGTGTTCCCGAGTCGAATATATATATATCGTCTCAACCAAAATATTTCTGCAAAATACGTCAAATGAGTGACCTGGACATGTTATTTACGATGCTGGTCGGTAATTTTGTCCGTCCTACGTTAAGTATAGTATATGCTAATGTTTAATTATATCAATTAGTTAGGGCGCGATTTCAAACGTGTGCATATAAGAATCTTGTGACTTTCAATATTGATATATAGTAAGTTTTAATCATTTTCATTTCGAAAGCTAGTCATTGCTGCCATCGCTTACATTTTTTGAAAATACAGATCAATTCTGAATTATTGAAAATTCAAAGTTCCTCCATTCATCATTTGTTCCTTTTCCTTTTCTAATATAACATAAAACGCATAATATTTATACATTGAATACATGTCTGGACGGTTGACTGATCACATATGGTCCATTCCATTTATATATCAGAAGCTTTCAACTCTGTATGATAATATAATACACGTGTATAGTAGCAGGATTTGAAAATACTACTGTTCTAACGCCTACAAACAAAGACTACATGGAAATCTGTATGGAAATATTAAAAGAAGGTAGACAGACTCATTGATGTTAAGTTCATTTTTAAAAAATGAACCGAATGAATATGAAAAACAATTTTAGGACCAAGATATATAGATATATAAATATAAGGCACAAATAACGTGCAAAATCTTTTATCGCTCTATTAAAAACATCTTTTAATTATAAAAAAGATATATAAATTTAAAAACAATGCTGCTTGCTTGAATAAATTCATTCCATTCATTTTGTTTTAATATTATTTCTAAAATATCATCGCTCGCTAGAAATAAATTATCTGTAAAAATCGATTTTTGATAAAAATTTAACCAACATTTTTGCTCGCTCGCTTCTCTTTTATGCAGTAAGGTCTAGATCACTCACCTGCTGATAGAGCACCTGCTGATATAGCACCACCAGCTGCTTGTGTACAAAACTGGTTATAAACCGACCAAAATTTATCATATAAATTAGCATTTCAATTCACTCTACGTGTTCATATGATGTAAACATAATATTTCTTACAGGATCGCCTTTGATAAAAAATAAGTAAAAAGAAGTCGAAAGACACTAAAGAGACATGCAAAACTCACAAGTCGAAGAGGAACTAAAAACGTCTTGAGGCAAAACCATGAAGAGACAAACAACCCTTTAAGGGTTTTCTTCTTTCTGGTTTGAAAGAAACACTGAATAGTCGTCTAATCTGTAAATTTACCGGTTGTGTCCTTTTACCTAATGTAACATTTTGACGGAGTATAGATGCACGTATATCCGATGACGCTTACCCTGTCGACGCACACGATCTCGCTCCTTTTGGGTTCATGTGATGCCCTCAGTTTTTGTTTGCTAACCAGATGTGTCTTAATTGATTTACGAGATTTGAGTAGTGTTTGAGGTGAAGAATGCAAAATAAAGAATAATAAAAAAAAATTATATCTGTTTAATAGGGTGGGAGCACAGGCACTTGTCTCTGAACAAAAATATTCCTATATACCTTAATATAACACAAGGTACTTAACTCGCATTTTTATATAGCAATAGATTGTTTTTTTTCAAAAAGTAAAAAAACAAAAATACCGAACTCCAAGAAAAATTCAAAACGTAAAATTCCTTATCAAATGGCAAAATCAAAAGCTCAAACACATCAAACGAATGGAAAACAACTGTCATATTCTTGAATTGGTACAGGCATTTCCTTATGTAGAAAATTGTTGATTTAACCTGGTTTCATAGTTTTAAATGTTTTTTTCAGCAAAATGTGCTTTAATGTCTCTTGCATTATAAACAATGGTGTTATAAATGCTACATTGTGAGAGACATAGGTCTGTACAAAGATGAATATCACTTTTGGTAATAAAATGACCGGATCACTGAGTTGTTTCCAGAAATCTTCATTTTATTTCAATCAGTTGTTTGCATAAATCACCATTTTAATTAAATCTTTAGAATTCACGTGACGTCTTCATGATAATATGTCCTTACGCATTGATGTAAAATAGACTTAATTTTTGAATAGACTATGTATCAATTTCACACATTTAAACGTTTCACCAGACAAAATGTTGAATTTATATCAACAGAGAACATTGTTACTAGTATAACCAGCATGAACCAGTCAAACTTGTTTTTTAACTTTTTATTTTTATTTATAAGATTATATTTCTTTCATCCGTTTCTGTAATATGTCCTATTTCTATAATCAAACATTTTCATCCGATATATGAAAATAAGCTGAAAATGTTCACCAGCACAACAATACATGAAACAACTTTTATATTTCTGTTTTAATTGAAAGTAGTTTGTTGACAAATATCCGGGCTTTCACTTTATTCAAGATTTTATTGGAACTGTTTTAAAAGGATCTTTAAAGTGAAGTATAACAAAGAATATAAAGTTTAAAAGTATCATAAGATATATAAATGCAGATAGTTAGTGCACAGGCAGTCAAAAATCAATCCAGCGTGAAGGAGCGTATTTTGGAAATAAACAAACATATTAAGTTTTTACCATAGAAACAATAAAGAAAATAATGTACCTCTACGATTCCTAATGCTGTAGACAAACATTAAAACCAAATAAAACAACTCCTTTTTCGTTTCTTTTCTTTTTACGAGGGGCGGCACTATATAAAGACTCTGTTTTACCTTCATATCAGCTTAAACTGAACATTTTAGATTCATTTGTTATTGGCTTTTAAGGTAGTCAAAAGTATATTAAAATTCACACGATCAAAATAATAATCAAAACAACATACAAACAAAGACAAACAACAACGAACAACAAATGGTTAAGATAGCCTGATTTGACCAAATGTCGTAAAAGTAAAACGCAAAACAAAGACTACACAGTCAAGTTACTAACAGGATGACCACTTAATTGAACAATAAAATAAACGACGCTATATAATTTGGAAATCAGTGTCAACATGTGCTCGATACAGCAGGAAGATCACTTAGGTAGCCAAAGCTATTGATTGAATATAACCGCTTTAAAACAACCCAAAACAGATATAACACGCCTGACAGATTTTATGAAGTTTCAAAATAGAATACTGAAATCGACTGCAAGTATTTAAATCAACAGACCATCGGAAGAAAGAACTGCTTCAACTGAATTAATATCACATATAGCCCTTGCTATTGAAAGATTTAAGACCTTTTCCGGAGTCCAGCCCAGCACCAACCCAGTAGTCAGTGTTTCGCTAGTGACATGTTTTATAACAAATATTTCTAAAATGTTTCGTTCATAGCTTTAATTTAGAAACTATTTGAACCAAATGTTCAAACTCCCTCATGCAAAGTTGGCCTAAAATAGAGTTTTCTATTCCTTTTGTTGTCTTTTTTGCCATTAAGCTTTTATGTATTTATACATTACAGACTTTCGCATTTATTGGATTTGAGAGTTCTTGATAAATGTGAATGCTGACAACCGCTTCGGACGAACGAAAGACAATGACGTCATAAACATATTGAAATGACACATTTGACCAAAACTTCACACATAGTTTTACTTAATTCAAAATATTTTTTCAGCAACAAAGGTGAAGATTTATTGCTATGAGGTTGTTTTTTGGTCTTTAAACCCGTTTTCTAATACACAATAGTAATAGAAACGCCAAATGAATCCGACATAATGGTTAAAAACCTACCAAATCAATTTATTATATACATTCCTCGGACTTCTTTTAAACCGAGTTTTACTGTGCGTATTGCTGTGTGTTTGATTATACTATATCGGCTAGAGGTATAGGGGGAGGGTTGAGATCATACAAAACATGTTTAACCCCGCTGCATTTTTGCGCCTGTCCCAAGTCAGGAGCCTCTGGCCTTTGTTAGTCTTGTATGTTTTTTTAATTTTAATTCATTTATATGTTTTGGAGTTTAGTGTGACGTCCATTTTCACTGCACTAGTACACATTTTGTTTAGGGGCCAGCTGAAGCCCGCCTCCGGGTGCGGGATTTTCTTGCTTTGTTGAAGACCCATTGGTGGCCTAGGGCTGTTTTCTGCTCTTTGGTCGGGTTGTCGTCTCTTTGACACATTCCCCATTTCCATTTTCAATTCTATTTCAATTCAATTTGATAGAATAGAGAATGGAAATGGGGAATGTGTCAAAGAGACAATAAACCGACCAAACAGCAGAAAACAGCCCAATGCCATCAATGGGTCTTCAACGCAGCGAGAAAATTCCGTAAACGGAGGCGAGCTTCATCTGCCCCTAAACAATATTTGTATACTAGTTGGACACCACACTAAACTCCTAAACATACAAATGAACCAAAATTAAAAAAACATACAAGACTAACAAAGGCTAGAGATTTCTGACTTGGGACAGGCGCAAAAATGCGTCGGGGTTAAACATGTTTTTTGAGATCTCAACCCTCCACCTATACCTCTAGCCAATGTGGAATAAACAAACACACAGCACTTCGCACAGTAATAACTCAGTTTAAAAGAAGTCCGAGTTCGATGTAAGAATAGGTAACAGAAGATACTAAACAAAATGATAATGGTCAACATACATTAGCAAAGGACTACTAGCAAGTTCTGACATGCCAGTTTAAGTATGTATGTAATGTCTTACGCATTAATGTGTGTATTGTAGAGCTAGGTTTTAAAAAGACTACGTATCAACTTCAAACATTTATCATCAGACAGTAACTTGGATTTCCATGATGGGGACAAGGTTATTGGTAGAACTGGCATATGTTGTGTCGATTTCAGTCGTTCTTCCTGATAACTCTGTTGGAGCAGGTTTTGTGTGCTAAAAGAGAACACCTCTGAAGTTCGTATAGTGTGAACATGCACGAGCGTAACATATTCACTAAGATATTTAAACGCCAAAAGATGTAGCAGAGAGTATGTTATCACTGACAAATGGGAAGTTGAAAATTGGAGAAGTGAAATCATCGCGTTTATTATATATATATTCTCATTTGAAGTCGTCCATTGGTGTCAATATCGAGAGAAAAATCAAGATATGCAGCTGACCGCCTACTTTCGGTATTATCATTAATATCAAGATATGAAGCAGATCGTCTACTTTCGGTATTATCATTAATATCAGTATATGAAGGAGATCGTCTACTTTCGGTATTACCACTAATATCAAGATATGAAGGAGACCTTCTATTTTCTGTAGTATCCTTTATCTGATACCAATGTCCCTGTACATGATACGGGTTCCAGGAATAATCTTAATTAGGTACGCTTGAGCCCTAAATACAGAAACCCAAAAATACCAAGCAAAATTACCTTCACAGAATATCCCAAACCGTCAAAGGTCAACTTCATACAAGAAATGCTGCATTCTTAGTTTTAGCACGAAAACATAATTCTTACACACAAAATGTATCATTTTAATCGTGCCAATATCAAAGCATCGGCTATTGTACATAGTGTATTCTTGTTCATAAATGGGGATTGCGTATATCCAACCCCTTATATTCAAATATATTGGTTTTTTTTGTAAAGTTACGAACATTTAATTGAAACATGTTTAATCCAAACGAAACACCAATAAGGAAATATGTTACATTGATAATATTTTGAAATATGCTTTACGTCTAAATAGAATTGTGCTGGTATTTTTTTACAAATTAGGGGAAATAATGATGGATGAAGGATGAAGATGTAAGGTAATGATAAGAATTGTGATATACTAAGGATAAATTGTAAATAAAAGGACAAGCGGCAGTAAAGAAATTTTTTATTTTCAAGATTGGGTGATTTAAATACCTGGTAGGTATTTTATTCATGAAAAAAAATAACATTATCAGAAGATTACTATATTTCAACATATTTATTTGATTATTTGACTGTTGGAGTAGAAAATTGAAAAAAAATAATAATAAGTTGTCCTTGTTCAAAATTATGAGGCACACATTACACGAGCTAGTTGCAATGAAATGTTTTAAGGAAACATGAGGCGTATTTTATTATACTATAGTACTAGTTTAAAATGCTTATTTGTGTGAATTATAGGAATCTGGTATTCAGGTGTTAAGCAGAACAAATCAATTAATATAAAAAAGAAGATGTGGTATGAGTGCCAATGAGACATCTGTCCATCCAAGTCACAATGTATAAAAATTTAACAATTATAGGTCACAGTATACGGAAGCCGATAAGGGCCATTCAAAAAAAAAATTTTATGTCGTAATTACGACATAACATGTCGTAATAACGACATCACTATGTCGTAATTTCGACAAAACATGTCGTTATAACGACATCGGTATGTCGTAATTTCGACATAACAAGTCGTAATTACGACATCACTATGTCGTAATTACGGCATAGCTATGTCGTAATAACGACATCGCTATATATATAAAAGAATATGTATAATGATTCCCAAGAGACTAAATGATACAGAAATTAACAACTATAGGTCATCATAATGCCCTCAATAATGAGAAAAGCCCCCGTATAGTCAGCTATAAAAGAGGGACGAAAGATACCAGAGGGAGAGTCCCTGAAATGACAGCTGTTTAACAATTTAATTCAAACGAGTGAAAATAACGGTTTTAATAATGTACAAACAAAGACCGAAACACGAATATGTAACACAGCAACAAATGACAACCACTGAATTACAGACTCCTGACAGCTATCTGATAATAACGACAACCTTATAGTTTAACTTTTCACTTTTTGAAGCGATTGGAATTTCAAAATGGTCGCCAGTAAAGGCAAAGTTTGTAGCGTAAACAAATTCATCTTTTTTTTTGAGAATATTGAACACTTTATGCAATCAAGCTAAATAAAAGTTATTCACTAGCACCTCAGACTTGCACATACTAGAACTTTATTTATAATCAAGTCAAATGAGACCAAGTTGAATAGGGGAACAATTCAAGCTCCTTGGAGCCTCTAATTATGTTTGGCATTGCAGGTTCTGAATAAGATGAATTTTAAGCTTTTCCCAATAAAGACTATGTTAAACTTTGGACTCATAGTGCTCAGACCCACGGATCTCTGTACCTTCATTTGTACACACTTGAATCTTAATGTACTACTGAGGCTTGATGCAAATTATAACTGCATTGCTATTGTTGGTTCTTAATGAGATTCTTCAAGCGTCCTCCCCATTGAAGCCCTATTAAAACTTTGTACCCCAAGTTCTTTTAACCACTGTTCCCCAGGGCAACTATTCCTACAAACTTAGAGGGAGGGTTGGGATCCCGCTAACATGTTTAACCCCGCCACATTCTTAATGTATATGTATGTCCCAAGTTTTTAATTTACATATTTGTTTTTCGTTTATTTTTGCACAATTAATAGGCCGCTAGTTTTTCTCGTTTGAATTGTATTACATTTGTCATTTCGGGGCCTTTTATAGCTGACTATGCGGTATGGGCTGTGATCATTGTTGAAGGCCGTACGGTGACCTTTAATTGTTAATTTCTGTGTCATTTGGTTTCTTGTGGAGAGTTGCGTTTTTGAACAAACCAGCGTATCCCAAAGCCTTGATAACCTCTGTAGGCCCCAAATAAGACGAAAACACATCAAAATTGGAGAGAAAACTGAAAATAAATGGTTTCTAACCTCAGGGATATTAACCCTTGGCATGCTGAATTGTTATCAGAAATTGTCTAAATTTCGATTATTTGTAAAAATATGCAAATGATATGCAAATGAGCTGTACCCTGATGCTGATGCATACTGATTGCATTAAATCTAAGATAGCCAAGGGTTAATATCCCTGAGGTTAGAACCATTTTTTTCAGTTTTCTATCCAATTTTGATATTTTTTCGTCTTATTTGGGACCTACAGAGGTTATCAAGGCCTTGGGATACGCCGGTTTGTTCAAAAACGCAACTCTCAACAAGAAACCAAATGACACAGAAATTTACAATTAAAGTCACCGTACGGCCTTCAACAATGATCACAGCCCATACCGCATAGTCAGCTGTAAAAGGCCCCGAAATGACAAATGTAATACAATTCAAACGAGAAAAACTAGCGGCCTATTTTATGTACAAAAATAAACGAAAAACAAATATGTAAATTAAAGACTTGGGACATACATATACATTAAGAATGTGGCGGGGTTAAACATGTTAGCGGGATCCTAACCCTCCCCTTAAGTTTGTAGGAATAGTTGTCCTGGGGAACAGTGGTTAAAAGAACTTGGGGTACAAAGTTTTAATAGGGCTTCAATGGGGAGGACGCTTGAAGAATCTCATTAAGAACCAACAATAGCAATGCAGTAATAATTTGCATCAAGCTTCAGTAGTTACTGTACATTAAGATTCAAGTGTGTACAAATGAAGGTACAGAGATCCGTGGGTCTGAGCACTATGAGTCCAAAGTTTAACATAGTCTTTATTGGGAAAAGCTTAAAATTCATCTTATTCAGAACCTGCAATGGAAATGCAGGACTTCATAATTTACACAAATCTGTACATGCCAAACATAATTAGAGGCTCCAAGGAGCTTGAATTGCTTCCCTATTCAACTTGTTCTCATTTGACTTGATTATAAATAAAGTTCTAGTATGTGCAAGTCTGAGGTGCAAGTGAATAACTTTAATTAAGCTTGATTGCATATAGTGTTCATTATTCTAAAAAAAAAAAAAGATGAATTTGTTTCCGCTACAAACTTTGCCTTTACTGACAACCATTTTGAAATGCCTATCGCATCAAAAAGTGAAAAGTTAAACTATAAGGTTGCCGTTATTATCAAATAGCGGTCAGGAGTCTGTAATTAAGTGGTTGTCATTTGTTGCTGTGTTACATATTCGTTTTTCGGTCTTTGTTTGTACATTATTAAAACCGTTATTTTCACTCGTTTGAATTAAATTATTAAACAGCTGTCATGTCGGGGACTCTCCCTCTGGTATCTTTCGTCCCTCTTTTATAGCTGACTATGCGGGTGCTTTTCTCATTATTGAGGGCATTATGATGACCTATAGTTGTTAATTTCTGTGTCATTAAGTCACTTGGGAATCATAATACATATTCTTATATATATATAACGATGTCGTTATTACGACATAGCTATGTCGTTATTACGACATAGTGATGTCGTAATAACGACATGTTATGTCGAAATTACGACATAGCGATATCGTTATTACGACATGCTATGTCGTAATTACGACATAATTTTTTTTTTGAATGGCCCTTATCGGCTTCCGTACAAAATGACTAGTGTCAAACAATTCAAACAGGAAAACCAACGGTCTAATCTATATAAAAAACGAGAAACGAGAAACACCTATGAACCACACCAACAAACGACAACCACTGAACAACTGAACTGTCCTAGGATTTGTTCTGAGACCTCTCTTAGGAATATATTAGGATAATGTTAGGACCGACTTACGACATGTCTCAGCATGTACATCGAAGCTATCTTAGGACTATCTTAGCTAGGATGTCCTAACCGCTGTCCCAAATGTTAGCGTAAAGAAAAATTGGAATTTAAAAATTTTAAATGTTTAAGAATGAATTGAATTTCACCAGTAGTAAATAATTACAAGATTAAAAGTTAGAAATATTATTAGTATTATCATAAAGAAAAGAAATAATATCTATCTAATAATGGTACATTCAAACTTTATGAAACAAAAACAAAAACACAAAAAATGTAACAAAGTTTTATAAGATTATTGATCAAATTATTTGTAAACAGCAGTAACAGTGAAAACTAATAAAGACACTCGGTAACAATCGTTATATATTTTTGAGCGAGTTTATTTCGAAGTGTCACGGTTTATACAGAGTTCAAAGGCAAATCTCGTGCATCTTTCATAAAAATACGGAATACATAAATTATTTCATTACGGATCACATGCTCTTGGGTAATGGACCCCCTTTTTCTGAACTTTTTTTAAAGTAAATATTCTTTAATATTTTAACCTATGTCCATTTATTTTATGTGTTTTATATATATACGATGCCCCTCTATTCTTATTTTTCCACGTGGAAAATATGAATAGAGGGGTGTCATATATATACTACTGTTTTTGTAATATATTTTGGATAAGAGCAAGAACACATTAATTAAGTGAAAATAGAAAATATTTAGAAAAAAGGGATCCATATATAGGTGTATTTGTTAACAAATTAACCATCATGAAATGTATCCTAATGTTAGGACAATCCTAAGACCATCTGAAGACACCTACTTAGGTGTGCTAAAGTTAGGACGATTCCTATGACTTTTCCTAAGTTACGACATGTTTGATAAACGCACTTAGGACAAAGATACTTCCTACCTAGTCCTAAGAGCGCTTCGATAAACAGGCCCCTGGCTCCTAAATTCAGAAATCATAATTTTTCCATTAGCATTTATGTAAAATATAGATATCATACCGTTTGAAATCAAATGCATGCCAAATTTAGATCGTCGCCGCAGGGGCGAAGCTGCCGTTAGGCACTTTAGGCACGTGCCTACACATAATTTTATCACAAATATTTTTTATTAAAAATAATAAACAACGTTATTATATACTTAGTAGTAAATACAGATAAATTGTATGTGTAATACGGTCAACGGCTTTCGTGCTGTATCAGCCATCCGTGATGATATCGATATCAGTCACGGTTGCAAAGGCTTTATCAAACCCCTAATCTGTTTAGTTTAAACTTATTTTATTTACTCAAAGTAAAATGGATTGGACACAAGTAAACCATACTTATGAAGTCCGCTCCGAATAACAATAAATTACAATACAATATTATTGTGAGCATGAAATAATTCAGAATATAAAATACTATAAGAATCTATCTATTGAAAAAAAAAGATAAAACAATAATAACGGAAACATTGGAATGATGATGAGGATGATGACGTGAATGTACCGCAAATACACTATTAGTATCGTATAACAAGAAATCTCTCAGACCTTTTAATAACTCGAATACATGTTTAAATATATTGACGTTTTGTTCATACGAAAGGTTCGGATTACCAGATGTTAGTAACTTAACATTTAATATAAGGTCACCAGGGAGCCATCTTAGATTGTTCATCAGAATTTCTCTCTGGTGTGTATATAAAGAACAGTCGAAAAGGAAATGGTGTACAGTCTCAATGTTGCATTTACAAAAACAAGATGGATCAGCAATTATATTGACTCTAAACAAGTCATAGTTCAAGAAAGATGAATAGCATCTGAATTGTGTTAGAATTATATTAAGTTTCCTCGGTCCATATAAATAGTGCTTCGGTACATCTTTATTTATAGTATTTAGCCTTTTTAATTGGATTTTAAATTTTGATATAGAGTCTGATTTTCGAAGGGACAAATCGGTATGATTCCATAGTCTAATAGTTGATGGTATAAAAGATTCTTTAGTAAGGGATAATCTACAAAAAGGAACAATGATATCATTGCCATTTCGCAAGGGATATACAGTCGTGCTCTGTACACTGGGTGGAACTAGATTACATAGATAATCCGGAGCATGTTTATATTGAATGTTATAAAACATTTGTAATTTTCGTCTTTTCCTCCTGTCAGCTAAAGTTTCCCACCCAACTTCCTCATACAGATTTTCAGATTTTGTAAATATAGGCAAACCAGTAACTATTCTAGCGGCTTCTAGCTGCAGACTTTCAAGTTTATTAGCATATCCTATCCCACAATTGTCCCAAACCTCAGTTACATATTCAAAAATTGGTCTTATGAATACTATATAGAGTTTTTCTAAGTTTTTCCTACAAAGTTGATACTTGAGTTTTCTCAGTATATTTAAATGTTTCGTTACACTAATAATCAGATTGTCTATATGGCTTTTCCACCGAGCATCAGAGTAAACGTTACCCCAAGGTGTTTATGACATTTTGGAATAGGAATTTCTTTGTTATTTAAGCAGAATTTTAGATCTGGAGCGTCATTATTTGAAAAAATCATTATTTCTGTTTTGTCTGGATTAAAATCATAAGCCACCTTCATGACCATTCGTTCAGCTCCTCGAGGTCACGACCAATAACATTTTTTTATATGTTCTTCGTCGTGCCCGGAATAATTAAACGAAGTGTCATCCGCATAGAGTCTGGTCAGGGATGTGAGTTTCTCTGCAATATCATTTATATATATCATAAAGAATAAGGGACCAAGGACTGATCCTTGAGGTACTCCAGCTGAAAGACTGCAAAATGAGGATGATGATTTATTAATCACAACTTTTTGTTTCCTATAACAAAGATAACTCTCAAACCAATTAAGTAAATTACCATATATTCCGTAAGCTTTCATTTTATGTAAGAGCCCTCTATGCCATACCTTGTCAAAAGCTCTAGAAAAATCGCAAAAGACAAAACAATTTATTTCCTTCTTTTCTAGTGAGTTAAGAATACAATTATACATTTCTAGTAGCTGATGTACAGTTGAGTATTTTGGCAAAAATCCAGGGGCCTGTTTATCGAAACTGTCCTAAGATCGGTCCTAATAATTTCTTAGGACAGAAATTAAGATAAAGTTAGGACCGACTTACGACTTGTCTCAGCATGCACATCGAAGCTATCTTAGGATTATCTTAGCTAGGATGTTCTAACGGCTGTCCTAAGTATTAGCGTAAAATAAAAATAGCAAATTAAAAATTTAAAAAAAATGAAAATATTGTATCAAATTTAACCTATAACTATAATTTAAAAAAAGATTAATAATTAGAAAATAATTATTAGTTTTAAATAAAAGGTAATAAATATTTTTTATATCATAATTGTACATTTAAATTCTATGAAACAAAACATAAGACAAAAAACATAACTACGTTTTATATAAGAATTGAACAAAGTAATTGTAAATAGCTAAAATTTAATATATAATTGGTAAAATCATTATATGATTTGAGTGAGATGAATTCGAAGTGTCACGGTTTCATATTTAAAAGTTCAAAGGCAAATCTCGTGCATCTTTTATATAAATGCTGAGTGCTTCAACTATTTTATTACTGAAAATAACATACGTGTGAATATGAGCAACAGACGAGATTCGAATTTTACCGATGCAAAATCTACAGACTCTCCTGGACGATGAATTTTGACAATTTGAAAAAAAGGCAGGACAGGAGTTTGGAGTAAAAATTTTTTAAAAAAAGGCAGGATGACTATTTATGTAAAAAAAGTCAGGATAAAGTAATAAAAAAGGACCGAATAGAGTGAAAAATAAAAAGGAAGGACAGAGATTCCAAAAATAAGCCCCCCCCCCACCCCCGCGGCCATAAAAATCAAATGTTAGCTCCCTAAAGTAAATGCAACCAATATAGGCCATATTTGTTTATAAAATAACCATCCTAAATATATCCTAAAGTTAGGACCAACCTAAGACCATCTTAAGACACCTAAATTGGTATCCTAAAGTTAGGACAATTCCTAGGATTTTCCTAAGTTGCGACATGTTTGATAAACCCACTTAGGACTAAGATATGTCCTAAGTTGGTCTTAGGACACGTCCTAATCCTAAGACTGCTTCGATAAACAGGCCCCAGATTGATATTCATAAATTAGCTTATTCATATGTAGATGATTATATACATGTTTAAAAACAATTCGTTCCATGATTTTACATACACAGCTTATTAAAGAGATTGGCCTATAGTTTGAAGGTAATGACGAATCACCTTTTTTAAAAATAGCAATAACATTTGCAACCTTCCAGCTATAAGGATACTTACATTGTTGAAGAGATTTATTTAATATTATTTGTAAAGGAACCGACACTTTCTTAGGGCAAATTTTCAGCATTCTGTGGCTAATCAAATCTGGTCCCGATGCCTTATTCGGATCAATAGTTTTGATGATATGAATTATTTCAGTTTGATTTATGTATATATCTTGAATATTAGTATTAGTTTTTACTTTAAATTCTGGAACAGGAACATTTTCTTCCTCGAGTTTGGATATCAAACCAAAATATTTGTTCAACAGGTCGCACTTCTCACTATCCTCATAAACTATGTCATTGAAATCCTCATCGTTTATTATGTTTTGAAGAGGAGGAATATTATTTGAACTCTTGTTCGACTTAATTAACATTTTCATTATTTTCCAATAGTTTTTTGAATTTGGAGCATTACTCAATATAATATTATCTAAATTAGTTTCAAATCTTTCCTTAGCGATCTTTTTTAAATTGTTAACTTTGTTTCTCTGTTTCTTGTACTTCGCAACATCCGATTCTCTTTTATATTTCAGGGCATTTTTTCTAAAACGGTCTCGTTTTCTAATTTCTCTTTTTAATTCACCATTAAACTATGGTTTATCAGAACTACGTATAGTAACTAATTTAGTTGGAATGCACTCCCTCGCGATATTTAAAATCTGTACAACGCTATGTCACATCATTCTATTAGAATCTACTCGAGGTATATAATAAAGTGTATATGATATGGCTTTTTCAATATCACAAACCGTATCAACTCTCAACCAAATATAATCCCTCGAGCAGAGCTCTTGGGATTATATTGGTGTCTCGGGTTGATACGGATGTGATATTGAAAAAGCCATATGATATTCTCTATTTATCTGTAGATGCACGCCAGTGAAGTCGTCAAAACTCTTTAATTATCGAATGTCATGTGTACACTAGTCTATCATCTTTAGTGAATGGAGTCATGATTGGATAGAATTGTATGTCATTATATTCCCCCTTATATAGAAACTATAAACTAGAACTTTGGTTCAGATCATTTCACTTCTATCATCAAATACTTGAATGAACATCAACTTAGACACATGATTTTTTTTAATTAGTTGTTGTTGGCTTTCAACTAGCTTTCCACTTGGTCTTCATCCGACCTACGGTAAAACCCTTGCCAAAGTTGGACGTTCGTTTGGCTGTGCAGGATGTATAAATACGCAGTCACGTCTGGTCAGAATGGGGACGTTAAATTCGATGCCTAGTGAAGAGAGAATGCCACCGTCTCTGTACGATAAGAAACTTGCAACAACTCTTTGAGGGGTTCGTAGGTGGTCTACTGAAAGGCAAAATTTCTGTTACTATCCAATAAACCCTCATTTTCCAATACATGGCGTTTCCAAATTTCCAGACCTTCGTCCTGGACGACCCCTATTACAGGACCTAGCTACCTGTTGTATTTATTGTAAATTTGTTTTTGTCCTGAACATGCATGAACTATTTGCGACTGGACGTTTAGCAATCAATCAATCAATCAACTTGCTTTCAGTAACTTCGAGTACTCTCAGATCTACGTGTAATGACCATAATTATTCAAATTCCTAAGCAGATAGGGATTTTACAGTACAGGATATAAGGAAATATGAATTTCTTGAATTTTGTTCGACAGTATGAACAGAACAGAACTTCTGCATGAGGCATCAACTGTGTGTGTATGTGTTTGTGTAGCCAGGGGACGTTGAAGTTTTCTTTTAAATGTAGGATCGTCAATATGTACTATCAATTGACGTATATATCAATTATCCTCAATCAGAAAGGAACAGATATGAAAATACTAAACAGGTTGTGCTGCTTAATAAAGGGCTACGATGATCCACACTGGGTAATGCATTTTGTAGTTTTTTTTTATATATTTCCGATTGTACTGCCGGTTAATTCATCAGTCAGATGTAATTGTAAAGTTATGTATATTATAATTTCTTCGAAATTGTTTTCCATGTATATTATCATGATAAAATTACCAGTTTTCATGTTTTTTTGTACACTAAATTTTGCAACTAAAATGCTGAAAACCGTTTTCCGTCGGGGGCTTCGCCCCCTTGAACCCCCTACCAGGGCTCTGCCCTGGACCTGCTGGGGGCCTTGAGCGGCCCTCAGACCCCCTGTCGCAATTTGTGCCTACAGTTTATTGGATACCTATATACGCCCCTGGTCGGACATTTGGTTAGACACGAACTTGGAGTATTTTAAAAGGCTACAGTTTCATTTGTTAAACAATTTCAAGTTTACATGTTTTATTAAGATGAAATTCTTATTTCTATTTCGTCCGATATAGGAACATATTTTTTTTTCTGATCAGAACTTCTATGGGAAGCAACTTTATTCATATTGCAGCGATTGGTTCGAATACGGCCACTTGTTTCCATTGTTGTTTTCTTATCCTTCATTTTCTTTTTTTTAAGCATTTCTTGTGATATATCCTTGTTCATATTTTCAAACATCAGCTTTTGCTAATGTGTTTGCACTTTTTAAATACACACTAACCACCAATAAGGAAATGTCAGAAATTCATTACTTTAAAGTGATAGACTTCTGTTTTGATAAAGTTTTGTAAACTCAGTTATAGTATATCACTATGGAATGACAGGTATAAAACGTCTAGAATGAATTGTGCGTAGTTATAATCGAATTGTGAAGTACATCAACATCGAAAAAAATCAGAGAATATTTGGAATTTTCAGGTTATCAGGACAAAACATTTAGTTTAAATATGATCTACCTTACGACGTAAAATAATACTGTATAGGTCTAAGCAACAGTTCTAAAAGGTGAAATAAGTACAAAGATATGATTTAGAATAAGAAACGTGATATATATATATATCTATATATATATATATATATATATATGCGCATAAAGTAATTATTAGTTAATGTAAATACAGTTCTTAAACAGTCAAAGATTTATCAAACGGAAAGTAAATAAAGATATAATGGATCATTTTACTTTTTATGGGGTTTGACACTGACCGATATTGAATACAAGCACTGATTGGTCTTTTAACATGTTTAAGTTAAGTTCTCGTTGTCAGTATGTATTGCAGTTCAGATAATTACCGTATAAACCAGACAAAAAGCAATTAATTGTGTCTCAGTGATTAGAACTTTAGTGGAAAACTTCAAACTAGCTGGGAACTGTAATTTTTATTCCTGTATTAGTTTGATATTGGGACGACTGACACGGGGATTTTATTTTGCTTTCTTTAGATTTATTTACCAGCAGCTTACAATGATCATGTTAGATTAGTTTGTTCGCGGCTTCAATATTGTGTATGTCGTGGATATTACTAAATAACACACTTTCAGACGGTCTTTCCTTATTCAATCCTTTATCATAAAAATTACAATAAAAACATATTAAAACACATTATGAACAAAATTAAAGCCAAATGATATAGCTATAGGTGGGTATACGTTACATTTTTATTCATATTAATACACATGTCTATCAAACTCGTGTCTAAACTATTATATTCAAATCCACATAACTACATAAATGAGAGTAAAGTACATGATTATATATCCTGGATCATGTATTCAAACATTGGCTTTTATTGATGGGTCTGCACTTTTATATTGCAAACGGAACACCAATAAGGAAATGTTATTTTTATTCAGATTGCACTTTTTATTCTTTTTCTCGGTAACAAATGCATTATAGCAATTTCTTTACGTCTACGGCATGCATTGAACATTCAAAAATCATTTATATCTAATGAATTGTAAGAATATTTGAAATAAAATTTGCAATTCACGTTCTAATAAATTCAAATAAATGGACCCTAAGTACTCTTTTCCACATTAACTGCATACAAATGTCAATTGACAGACTGAGTACTTGATGCGTAGAGTGATACCATTCTGTTGAAAGTACTTTCTGTTTAATGACTTTAAGCCACACCCAATAAGTAAAAACATTATAGAATCTTTTTTTCTTAACTATCTCTTCATTATGATGTACTGTTATTTGCCTAGCAGACTTTAACTAAAGCTTACTTGATTTGATTTGATCGTCATAGTGTACTGTTATTTGTTTAGGCGACTTTAACTGAAGCTTACTTCATTCGATTTGATCTTCATACTCAATCGTTTTTACTTTAAAGAAAAGTCGTTTTGTTTGTTTACAACGTAAGATCTATACTGTCAAAATTTTCCCATTATCATCCTTTGGCATGTATTGGATTTGTAATGTTTGTATGTCCACTTCAAATTATAATATCTCCCTCATTTCATACCACTGTATCTATACTGTTAAATATTTACCCTCCATGTTCTAAGTCATTGACGTATTTACGTGGGTATACATCTACATAAACAAATAGACATGCCCTTGTCCCTGTTTTAAGGTTAGAAGAAAGTGAGCTTTTATAATTTCATCCTCTTGCATTGCATGTTGAGCCTTATAATCATGTGTCAACGGAGCTTTGATCCTTGTCCCTTGTAAGTTGTCACGCAAGTTTTGAATAAAACTAAATATATTGGCATCTATCTGAATATCGTACAAATGATACATATATATATATATATATGCAACTTTTATACTCAAGGAGACATAATATACTCAAAATATGTATGAGCGAACAATGATTAATGTATTAACTGTATGATCGAACCATGCTTTATGTGTTACATGTATGATCGAACCATGATTAATGTATTAACTGTATGATCGAACCATGCTTTATGTATTACATGTAAGATCGACCAATGCTTAATGTGTTACATGTAGGATCGAACCATGCTTAATGTATTACATGTAGGATCGACCAATGCTTAATGTATTACATGTATGATCGACCAATGCTTAATGTGTTACATGTATGATCGAACCATGATTAATGTATTACATGTAGGATCGACCAATGCTTAATGTATTACATGTAGGATCGACCAATGCTTAATGTGTTACATGTATGATCGAACCATGATTAATGTATTAACTGTATGATTGAACCATGCTTTATGTTTTACATGTAGGATCGTACCATGATTAATGTATTAACTGTATGATCGAACCATGCTTTATGTATTACATGTAAGATCGACCAATGCTTAATGTGTTACATGTAGGATCGAACCATGCTTAATGTATTATATGTAGGATCGACCAATGCTTAATGTATTACATGTATGATCGACCAATGCTTAATGTGTTACGCGTATGATCGAACCATGATTAATGTATTACATGTAGGATCGACCAATGCTTAATGTATTACATGTAGGATCGACCAATGCTTAATGTTTTACATGTATGATCGAACCATGATTAATGTATTAACTGTATGATCGAACCATGCTTTATGTGTTACATGTATGAGCGAACAATGTTTAATGTGTTACTTGTTTGAACGAACAATGCTTAATGTATTACATGTATGAGCGAACAATACTTTTTTAAATGTGTTACGCGTATGAGCGAACAATGCTTAATGTGTTACATGTATGAACGAAAATGCTTAATGTGTTACATGTTTGAGCGAACAATGTTTAATGTGTTACTTGTATGAACAATGCTTAATTTCTGTGTCATTTGGTCTCTTGTGGTGGAGAGTTGTCTCATTGGCAATCATACCACATCTTCTTATTTTTATATTAATGTATTACATGTATGAGCTAACAATACTTTTTTAAAATGTGTTACGTGTATGAGCGAACAATGTTTAATGTGTTACATGTATGAACGAACAATGCTTAATGAGTTACATGTATGGTCGAACCATGTTTAATGTGTAACATGTAAGATCGAACAAGGCTTAATGTGATCGCTATGACAATTCATTAAAATATCTTCTTTATTCACACATTAAAGAATATTCAACTGGCACACCTGCCGAATATTATATGTGTTATGTGGGAAAAGTGGGAATTTCGCAACGATATCAGTCAGTCCTTTCAAACTAATGTTTTTCTTATTCTAAATTGAAAGTCCATCAAATATAATTTTACTTCTAATTTTCGAATCCCAATATAAAATCTGTCTGGCGATGTTTTACATGTCCGAAAATGAAGTGTCCATTCCATTGCTGTTACTATAGAAGTCTATATATAAAGAAAAAGGCCAACAGCAAATTTAATATGTACCGGGTCGTCTAGAATAGGCGATACTGCGCAAATTATGAAATTAGAAATATAAAGTATAAAAGCATGCAGTACATGTACATGAAAATGATAGATAGGGGTTTACGTAAATTAAACTTTGCTAGGTTATGTAACTATTTCGTAACATCAGATTGATAAAATCATCACATTCAGGTCACCTATAATATTATATTTCTGCATTGCACATTTGTTCAAATAAAAATGAACAAAAGGTTCAGGGGTAAATAGAGGGGTTTAGCACGTACAAACATGTCCAATTCTGCCACATTATTCGTGTACCTGCATGTCCCAAGTCAGGAACCTGCAATTCAGTAGTTGTCGTTGTTTATTTTCTGCTATATATGTTTTCCGATATTGTTTTTAGCATAAATAAGGTCGTTTGTTTTCTCATTTGTTGATGGTGACCTATAGTTGTGGACATACTCGTACTTTGGTCACTGGTTGATAGCTGCCTCATTGGTAATCATACCACATCTCCTTTTTATACAATATCATAGATGGTTTAAGTAATAACTGCTTAACGTCCAGCGGAACATATAACTGCATATTCAGGATAATAACCTGTATACAAAACATAAAAAGCTGTAATATACTAGACCAACACACTGAGTCGGATTTAAAGATGCTAGCTCACAAGGTAACAACCCAAACGTAGACATTATCCCGTACACGACACACAATTCTGACTCCGGGCAGAGTAGTCTTTGTTCTTACTCCCTCCTTAATGTTGCGCGTGTTTTAGCAGTAAATACTACTTTCAAAGTCTTAGGTTTGACCAAGCAGGGGATTGAACCAAACAACCCCGCACTCGAGACCACCAAGGAGGTGCCAATATTATTGAAGGGATGATATATGATAGACAGAACTTCAGCAAGTACAATGCCGAGGTAACTGAAAATAAAAGCAAACTAAAAACTTAATTGAAAACTAAAACAAAATCAAGTAAATTAGTCTTTACTTAGGATATCTTTTTAATGTTTTGTTTTTCATTAAAAGAAAAGAAGAATTTAAGTACCGAAGCAACGGAAAAAAAGTCAAATGTAATACCATCTGATTTTAGCCATGATTTTGATTAATTATAGTTTTGATAGAAAGGTGTTTCTTTTTAACTAGATTGTTTGATAAATCTAAATTTGATTAGGGTCTGCTATTTTAGGATCGACAAGTGTTTGTACTTTAGTCTGTAAGTGTAGTAGGTACAAAGATAACTAGTTCAGACAGTAACAAATATACCCAGTAAATTTAGTACATTAAGACCTATGTTTAAAGTTGAACTTACGATAAACGATATCTTTCATATTTCGGGGGTATTTATAAATTGAAAAAAAAAACAAATTGTTAAGAGGACAATTGGAGCAAGTTCACCAATGCTCTTTCTGAGGTTTAGATAAGCAGTTTTTAACTGAAATATTTACCAAATTACTTACTGCACGTATTTGGTGTGGGGTGTGCCTGAGATGAAAGCATTCAAAACATAAACATGTTTTTCTCAGACTGTTTATGTTATCTTTACACTTAATCATTTGAATGTGTACTGATTATATTTGGCTTTGAACTAGCATCCAGTAACTGCAAGTACTCTTATATCGGTATTTTGTGTCTTTTATCGATCTGTTGAGTCATGCTCTTTTTATCTGAGTTTTTACGGTTTGTTGTTATGATGTACTTTTACACCATTTCCCAGGTACATTCTGTATGAGCTGTACTGTTACACCATTTTCAAGGTACATTCTGTATGAGCTGTACTGTTACACCATTTTCCAGGTATATATTCTGTATGAGCTGTACTGTTACACCATTGTCCCAGGTACATTCTGTATGAGATGTACTGTTACACCATTGTCCCAGGTACATTCTGTATGAGATGTACTGTTACACCATTGTCCCAGGTACATTCTGTATGAGCTGTACTGTTACACCATTGTCCCAGGTACATTCTGTATGAGCTGTACTGTTACACCATTTTCCCAGGTTCATTCCGGATGAACATGTTTAAAGTGAAAAGCCTGTAATTCAGTTGTTGTTGGTTGCTGTATATCATTTTTGTTTTTCATTTATTGATTTGTACATGGAGTAGGTCCGGTAAGGGCCGATTTTGGCCTCAAATTTCAGGTTCATATGACGAAGGATTTTGGACACTTTTTGAACACTAAAGTGTCTATTTCAGTTGATTCTATAAATGAAAGTGGCCGCATCCGTGTTCATCCTCAACCTTTATATATGTTATGTATTATCATCAAATACAACTTACATTTCAATATTAAGAATGAACACAAATGCGGCCACTTTCATTTTAGACGGAAACCGTCTAAAATTTAACTAAATTGCTAAAATTGTGAAGATTTTAGTAATTTAGCCTGACTAAAGGATGCTAGTACCCGATATATGTGCATTGTATTGTCAAAAACAGCCCATATTTATGTAGCAGAAGCATTCTTCTTACCAATAAATAACTTAAAGTTTACATTTTCACAATTTTGTAAAACTGCTATATTTTGGGGCCAAAAAGGGGTCTTACTGGACCTTCTCCTTAGGCTGTTTGTTTTTTAGTTTTGATTGTTGTACCTCTATATAGCTTACTATGTGGTATTGGTTTTGCTAATTGTTCAAGGCCGTGCGGTGACCTATTGTTGGTGCTAACATTTGCGTCATTTGGTTTCGGATGGATAGTTGTATCATTGCATTCATACCAATTATCTTTATTTTTATAAATGTATTTTGCATGTTCAATATTTTTAAATCCTTTTTAGTTCAATGAATTTATCATTGATGTATATATCATATTTCCTTTGAATTGATAATTTTGTAAACAATCAACAAATATGTGTTAATAAAATGATTGAAGATTAGATAAGTCAGGTCATTACAGTTTTGTGCATAGATACTAGATAACAGTAGCCAGCACCAGCACGGGAAAAATGGAGTATACTTTTATATTTTAAGAGTATACTGACATGATTTATAACAATTTGTTCTTAAATTGTCCCGATGATAAATTTATAAATTATCATTAAGAAACTAAGGTTCTAACTCCCTCAGGCATCAGATAAATTGTGCTATTTTTAAGTACCTTTTGGTCACATTGTGCTTTACTCCATCCTTGTCTTTCAAATGTTTGGGTATGAGTGTGACTGATTAAGGTAAATCACAATGTGGGTATGAGCGTAACTGATGAAGGTAAATCACAATGTGGGTATGAGCGTAACTGATGAAGGTAAATCACAATGTGGGTATGAGCGTAACTGATGAAGGTAAATCCCAATGTTTGGGTATGAGTGTAACTGATGAAGGTAAATCACATTGTTTGGGTATGAGCGTAACTGATGAAGGTAAATCCCAATGTTTGGGTATGAGCGTAACTGATGAAGGTAAATCCCAATGTTTGGGTATGAGCGTAACTGATGAAGGTAAATCACAATGTTTGGGTATGAGCGTAACTGATGAAGGTAAATCACAATGTTTGGGTATGAGTGTAAATGATGAAGGTAAATCACAATGTTTGGGTATGAGTGTAACTGATAAAGGTAAATCACAATGTGGGTATGAGCTTAACTGATGAAGGTAAATCCCAATGTTTGGGTATGAGCGTAACTGGTGAAGGTAAATCACAATGTTTGGGTATGAGTGTAACAGATGAAGGTAAATCACAAAAAGCACTTCGGCGCACAATATTAATAAAGGGTTACATTCATTATGATGTATTTATTCTCTTCTCTTGTGTGACCTGCTTCATTTTCTCTCTTTCTAACAGCTTGTTTATCGAATTGCTATGCAGACAACCCGAATGACTTGTCCTGTTCATGTGTAGTATTTCCTGTCAAGTAATCTAATATTGATACCCGGGTGTGAACAATGGTTTTCAAAAGATATGTATTGTTTCATCAGTAGTATTGTTTTGTCATTTTATAATTGTAAGTAATGTATAGGGAAGTTATCCACTCTGAGTGGATGGAGAAAAAATCAAGAAAAAAAATAACATTTGTGACGTTGCAGAATCATTCTGATGTAGGGAGAATTCCGCATTAAAATGTGCATACAAAATATCATTTGCAAATAACACGAGAAAAGCTTATCCATGTAAGAGGAAGTGCCAAGTGCGAGAACAACTTGTACAATCTAAACTATATCTTTTCTAGTTTGAGCCACGCGTTTTCCTAAACAATCCGAAAATGTATTCCATTATTATTATAGACCCTCTATGGCGGGCGTCACGGTAGCATATTCGCCTAGACAGAGCGGGAGGTCATTGATTCAAATAGGATCATACCAAAAATATTTTATTTCATCTGGATATAGGCATTGCTAGCTTTATCGAAAAACCGTTATGGTAAACCTATGACCGTAAAGAAATGAAAATAGAGTTGATCATTTTGAAGACGTGATCTATGAAGGACATTATCCCGTAGTAGGTGATCGATATTCTTAATCGTAAAATGTCACATTTCAAAAGAAAATCAGTTCTACTAGTACAAATACAGAAAGCGATAAGTATTTATTTGTTATGTGCTAGAAGCAATAAGGTACATGGACATTTATAATTAAGTTTGGGTGTCTTTCAACTAGAACAGTAGAAATTGGGTACAGAGTACTAAAATTTAAATAAAGTGAATAGAATACTAGAGCCCTATCTATCAAAGGTAGTGATAAATTTGGTTTGTCTTGATTGTAAGACGCGATTAAATAAATCTTCTCATTGCCACATGGAAACTAAATGAAAGCCATGTTGTTTATGATTGTATTATCCCAAACTGCACGTGTGAAAAGTTCATAGTTTATCGAATTCGTCTATTTCATATTATCAATAGTAATACTTGTTTATCTATTGTTAACGATTGTATGTATTTTGCATTCAACTAAAATGTTCGACTATAATTTCCGTAGTCTTTTTCTTTCAAATGCATAAGTAAGAATACTAATATGTTTTATCCACGATGAACATGCAGTAACAAGCCTTTATTATTACTAATTAGAAAGATTTTCTCATTTTATAAAGAGGCAGACGTGATCCCGTAGTGAGTGATCCGAATTCCTCATCATAACTTATAGTATTTAAAAGAAAATCAGTTCTTCGAGTACAATAATAGAAAGCAATATGTGTTTATTATACCCCACGCAACTTTGTTGCGTGGGGTATAACGTTTTTGACCCGTCCGTCCGTCTGTCCGTCAGTCCGTCAATTCTGTTCTTGTCATCTCAACTCCTCTGCAACCACATAATAGAATTTCATGAAACTTTGTAGATAATAAGAACATACTATGTAGATGTGCATATCAACAGGAAATTATGATTTAATTTTTTTCTAGGAGTTATGCCCCTTTGAACTTAGAATTTTGCCTGAAATATACTACTGCAACACTTTGTCATTACAACTCCTCTTAAACCACACAATAGAATTTCATGAAACTTTTTAGTTAATGAGGACATAATATGTAGACGTGCATATCAACAAGAAATTGTTATCAGTTGACTTTTATAGGAGTTATGAGTTATGAGTTTTTGAACTTTGACATCTGATGAGATTTTGTTTACCAAGTGACAATGTGGGGGCTTGGGGTATGTGAGCGTGCTCACAAAGGTACTTTAATTTGAAATGGGGTACACGGTCATTTATAATTCTGAACTTCCAAAATTGAAGACTTTCAATTGGGAAAGTTGGAATTATGTAGAGTGTTGAGTGTACTAAAAACAGAAAGTGAATACAATACTTGTATCCCATAATGATCATATTTAACAGCAGATTTGGCTTGTCTTGATTGCGTGACACGATTAAATAAAACTTTATTACTTAAAACAACAACATCAACATTAATATTGCAAATGGAATATCCGTTTTTTTTTAGAATTATCAAGAACAATACACACTTTGGTTAATAAAGGGTACGGTAACATCTATACGTCTATAATATAATATCAATTATACCCCGGTTACAGTCATGTTTTATAAGGGACCAGGAACCATGTCTTAAGACCATCTTAGGACATATCTTTGTGGGTTTATCAAGAATGTCATAATTTAAGGTTTTTCTAGGAATTGTCCTAAGTGTATGTCACCATTTTAGGTGTCTTAAGATGGTCATAACTTTAGGATATATTTCATGATACTAAATTTGTATCTCAAACCCTCTTTTTAGCGATGTTGGTTGCAACATTGGAAATTTTTCTGAACAGTAAAGATTTATGCTTTCAAAAGGGACTGATGTTCGGCATCGGTAAAGTTAGGATTCCTCCTTTTGTTCATATTCAATAGTATAATTTTGGCAGTACTGATATAGTCTAACCACTCTGTATTATATTTAAAAGATGCACGAGATTTGCCTTTGAACTCTGTTATGTATGAAACTTTGAGACTTTGAATTCAACTCACTCAAAAATAATTAGAATTTTTATAGAAAACCTATCTATTTTTGTGTTGTGTCGTAAAAGTTTAAAAGATCATTATATGATATTTTTTTTATAATATTAATAATAATAATGTTAATAATTTTTATTATTTTATTATTGAAATAAATTTTTAAAAGTACAAGCATTATATATTTTTTTATAATCATTATACTAATACTGTTAATATTTTTTATTATTGAAATAAAAGTTAAAAGTATAGTATTATATAATTATATATTTTTTTTTATAATCATTATTTTATAATAATACTGTTAATATTTTTTATCTAAATGTTATTATTGCTATGCATTTTTATCTTAATACATCTGTATATTCGAACACTTAGGATAGCGGTTAGGACATCCTATAGGTAAGATCATCATAAGAAAGCTTCGATGTGCATGCTCAGACATGTCCTAGAAAAAAATAAAATCACAAAAATACTGAACTCCGAGGAAAATTCAAAAAGGAAAGTCCCCAATCCAATGGCAAAATCAAAAGTTCAAACACATCAAACGAATGGATAACAACTGTCATATTCCTGACTTGGTACAGGTATTTCTTGTGTAGAAAATAGTGGATTGAACCTGGTTTTAAAGCTAGCTAAACCTCTCACTTGTATGACAGTCGCATCAAAGTCCATCATATTGACAACGATGTGTGAACAAAACAAACAAAAACAATAGATAAAAATGTCACAAATAGGGGTAAATAGTCTAATTCGGTAGGACAGTCTTAAGTCTTACATAAATCTTATGTCTAAGGACAGATCCTAGGACACCTTCGATAATCAGGCCCCAGCTATTTATCTAATGTCTTAGTACTTGGACTGTCGTAAGACCGTCTTAGGGCATATCTTAGTCCTTAGTGGATTTTATAAAACATGTCGTAAGGAAATGTGATACGAAATGCCATTAGTTTAGGACACCAATTTAGGTGTGTCAGGATGGTCAGAATTTTAGGATATATTATATGATGGTAAATTTGTAAACAAATACGGCCACCGCCTATAAAAGTTTATTTAAGGAGACTGGCAAATAATGTTCGTAGAAATAGACTGCTTAAACTATTTGGATGACATTGGTATTATCCGCAAGTACAGATAATAATTAAATACAATAACTCCGTATTTCTAAGAAAGATGCACGGGATTTGCCTTTGAACTTTGTAAAGTATGAAACCATGAAACTTCGAATTCAACTCACTCAAAAATATTTAGAAATTCGTTCATTTTTACATAAAACGAACATATTTGTGTTTGTTTCATCAAGTTAAAATGTACATGTATTAGATAAATATTGGTTATTATCTTTATTATAATACTAATAATGATTCTAATCATTAATCTTATAATTGTTATCATTGGTTAAATTCGATGCATTTTTATATATTTTAATTTTGGATTTCCTATTTTCTTTTACGCCAACTCTTAAGACAGCAGTTAGGACATCCTACCTCAGATTGCCATAAGACAGCTTCGATGCGCATGCTCAGACATGTCGTAATTATCCTAGTTTATTCCTAAGATCTGTCTTCGGACAGATCCTAGGACACCTTTGAATAACAGGCCCTAGCTGTTTATATATATAATTATCTAATGTGTCTTAGGACTTGGCTGTCGTAAGACCATCTCAGGACATATCTTAGTCCTAAGTTGGTTTATCAAACATGCCTCAAATTAAAATATGTCTGAGACTTACATTAAGGCGTGTTCTATATTCTTAAGAAGGTCCTGGCTTAAGGATAAATTATATCTTAAAATCTCTGTATGTATTTGTAGATTTTAAAGGTTTAATGTATATAAGGTAGTTGTAATTTTTTGTTTTGGTTTGTTTCACCAATTAAATGTCAAATACAGTGAACAAGGTTCATAAAAAAAATCTTCACTTCAACGACACTAATCCTTAATATCTGTTCAAATACCATTTAACATTTCAGAAAATGTCTTATTGTAAAACCTTTTATAAATGGGTACAGAGATTTCCCTTTTACATTTAACGAACCCATTTCAGCATTAACATTATAAACCTAAATTTAAATGCAAATTGAAACCGATTTTTTTTTTTTTTCGTTATGTTTAAATCATACTCTTTGGTCCATACAATAATTCACTAGCCGTACTCAGGTATAGTGAAAACGCAGAAATGTACATTTAGGTAATATGAATTAATTTAAATCAGACAAAAGTAAATGGAAAGATGCGGAAACGGAATAACACTTCATTATATATTCTACACGGATATTAAGTGCGCAGGAAGTTCAGTGTTTTAAAATTGGTTTGTGGTTACCATTCAGTGTAGATTTGTCAACGTATATTCGTTCCGCTTAACAGAAGTTCCACTGGAGACTTTGTTATAAACAATGTCATAATATTTGTTCCTGTTGGAACAAATATTCTATACCATTTATTCCGTTAGGAACATTTACTGTAATATTTATTCCAGTGGAAATAATATTCCAGAATATTGTTTCCATTTGGAACTTATATTATGATGGAACTTCTATTCCTTGACAGATTGACTACCTCACAGAGGAATAGATTGGTTGTTGTACATTACATAACTTAATCTTATCAACTCCTATATTGTGACCTTTTCTACGTAATGACATTGATTTAAGTATAACGTTTCAATATAAAATTTATAAGAACATTCGTATACATAAATATTACTTATGATTTTTCAGAAAATAAATATAATTAGTCAAATGTATATGGATAAACTGAAATCATCGTTGTAACTTTAAAAGTGGTCATAAGTAGGACACAGATAAATAAATAAATAAAAAAAAATAAGAAAGAAAGAAATATTATTACCATAGCCCCGTTGTTGTTTGTGTGTGTGTGTAAGCATGTCGATAACCCTAAAATACTTTTAAACAATATTTCATGATGTTAAAAGCTTTGCAGAAAAAAATTGCTTTAATTTTTTTTTTTTAAATATCTCGCAAACTGTTCCTGTTGGAGAGGAATCGCGATAATAAATACGCAATTTTAAACCTCTAATTACTGACTGACACGTCCTTCACAGCAAGCTCAATCGATGTTTTTTTTTATATTTTAAGTATAATCTGGGTCTTACAGAATTTTAAACCAACCCCACTGATGTATTATGTAATAAAGCCTATGGTATCTGACACCTTTCCTTGGTAATTAAAAGTTTGTTTCAAGTTCAAAGTTGAAATTATTGGAAATCGATAACTACATTGTGCGTTTTTTCACGCTTATTTGTTGCATGTTGATTTACACAATAGTGAAATTCCACTGACCCTTTCTAAGCTTTAACACATGCCAATAACTATGACCCTAGAACATAGAATATGATCTTCAGCATTTAAGACTCAGTGCCTAATTTTTTTTCGATTTGTTTAAAGTAAATATGATAGTATCTCCAGCCTGATTTTATGGAGCTCCATAAGAAAATCCTCACCATTTCTTTTTTAATTGTACAAAATGCAACAACATAAGAACAGATTTGATAGTTTAAAAGACTTCTTACATGGTGTAAATATTTGACTCGTCACTTCGTGGTGTGATTTCATGAGTTAAGAAGGGAAATGTCCCATTTTCATGGTGTTTTTAATATATAAAAAGGTCTAAGCGATTTCTTTTTTTCTTAAATACTTATCTTGCATCCAACCTCTCAAGTTTCACTTTTCACCCTCCAAAACCCAAGTTTTCTTATAATCAATGAAGGGTTTACTTATACTCATGTTAGAATTTATAATATGTGTATGCTGCATTTAATTTAATATTGTTATCATATTGTATACAAGAGAAGATTTCATATGTTGGTAAAGCTTACGGGGCCTATTTGAATCATTGATTAAATGAAATAATTATAAACCTAAAAATAAGAATTTAATCAGTTGAACGTACTATAACTCTTTTTATTGGAGAGAATTTCAAGTTATTGAATCCATTCGATTCGTCATCGATAAAATAATTGTAATTGACTGCGAAGTTCTCATAACATTTTACAAAGCTGATCAAGACCACTGATGAGTTGATAGGTCATATACTCCTTCCTTTCCAAGACAGCGTAGGGATTTTGTGTCATGAATTACTACTCCATACCCTTTTCTTTTCCGTGAGAGCGTAGGGATTTTGAGTCATGAATTACTACACCATACACTTTCTTTTCAAAGACACTCACAGCGTAGGGATTTTGTGTCATGCTTTATTACGCTATACCCTTTCTTTTCCGTTACAATTTGCAGTTTAGTTTGGAAATGGGTGTCAAGAATAAATACGCTATACCATTTCTTTATGGGTTTTGTAATATTAAGAAATGCACTATATCCCATGTTTTTCAATTGTACTGACTGCTTTTAAATCGTGTGCTATTTGATGGTCATAGAACGTGCCTATGTGCTACAGGTGTATGCTCTCGTTTAGTTTTGTTTTCACATTCATGCTGGATTTATTTTTTGAGATATCTTCTATAATATGTACCACTTCATCTGTTCTCTTTCGATCTTTATGTTTATCGAACTTATTTACCTTAGTTAGATATGATTTTATTTCCGTATTTGTTAAATTTCTTCACTCGTTCTAATTAATAATTTCTTGATATTGATATTACGCCGCTCTTTGTTCTTCAATGCAAAGTGTTATTGGCATTCAATTCAAATCGCCACTGCTTACGGGATATGGTGTTTTGAATATGTAATTTGATGTGACCTTTTGATCTGTGTTGAAGGCTTTGCTTCTTCTTTATGACAAAGACCAACAATAAAAGCATTGTTCCATGACTTTATGTTTTTGTAAGTTCATGTAGGGATTTTGTGTCATAAATTGATTCACCATATCCCATCTTTACAAATACGATATGAATAAAAGGAATTATACGTCATTGGGACAGCAACCAGAGAACAAAAATAAAAAGAGGTCAATATTCGGCTTTTATCAATTGTCAACCAAATGTCTATGCAATGACCCACTTTGTACAACAACCACTTCTTTATTTACTGACTGTACTGCAGGAACACCGATGTTCAGTCAGCTTGACAAAGCAAACATTCAAAATTGTTGGTAACCGTGTTTCCCTATAGTAGAGATTTAAAACATATTTTAGGCATAAAAAGAAACAAAAAATATGTTTTTCCGTATACTCATTTTTGAGGGTCGTACGATGACCTAGTGTTGCATCTTTCTACGTCACTTGATCTCCGGTGGATAGTTGTCTCATTGGCAATCATACCACATCTCCTTGTTTTTAAATTAATGGATATTGCTTTTTTATTATATATCAATTAAGCAAAATATCTAATACATATAAATATTAGTTCAGTTTATTTCAGCTATACTATATTTTAAAGCTTTACAATTTAGTTCCGCGAAGATAGAATTCTGAATTATTTACATTTTAGGAATCTTTGGGATACTCAAATAAAAGGTTATTAAGGACGACAAAAATGTAAGGGCTATACAAATAATTCAGTTTGGATTTAACTGATTCAGTGGTTTCTGAGGGAAATTATTTGATAAGAAACGGACGATGGATGTCAAGTGATATAACTAGTTGAAAATTTCGGGCTTGGGGTCTAATGAGCTAAAAACGTAGAATATTGTGACAAATAGGTAAATCAGTGTCCGTTATATTAGATTAAAGACACAACAAATGTTTTATAAATTAAGAAAGCTTTTTATGAATAAAAATATTTATACAAATGTCAGAATACATGGTAAAATGCACAGATGTTAGCAAAACAAACACATGTGTTAAAACAGTAAAACAACAGTATGTCCTTCATTAAAATTACACATATCCCGAGCCACTAACGTGATCTAAGATCTCACATTTAGAGAACAATTGTCCAGTCTTTTACAAAATTTTGTCACTTCATATATACAAGAACCCGGAGTGTCAGAATGTCCTACTCCCACTATAATCAAATCTTTACATCTATGTAGTACTAAAATTTCCTGTCCTGAACTTCCTACTACTGTGTTTGTATCGTCTTTTTGTCTAAAACAAGTATAACAGTTTCCGCACAATTTGAGTTTCATTAAAGAGTTGTAGTTTCCAGAAAATGCACTATTGAATCCAATAACATCGTGGTTCATTACACTAAGGTCATTGCTACAGCACAGAACTTGTCCATCTTTGTTGATGATAGCAGCCCTCTCTATCTTCTTAGTTCTTGTCATTTTACGTATGTATTGTTTCCAGTCGACGTTGTTGTTTAAATCGTTCATTTTAACTGTCTATTAAAGCCTCTTGCAAACTGGTATTCCTGAATTGCACGATAATTTATAACACAGATATTGTTCCTGCTTCTGATACAGAAAATATAGTAGGTGATCTTTCAAATTGCTTCTTTTTCTTTCAATCTAAATATATAACTGCTAGTTGGCATCCACATTTCTTCTTTCTTTGCAACAAGATTGTAAACTGTTGAAATATTCTTTTTCAGAATGATCATACTGAAAAGTTAAATTGAAAGTAACTGTGTAAACCAATCTCACTATATATGTAGAGAGATAAAACTATTTCCACGTGATCATGGCATGGAAAACTAAAATTATATTGATTAATATTCAGTGTGTTCTCAGGTGAATTTAAATGACTATAAGTACGCATTTATTTACAGGTACAAATATCCGTAAATGGTAATCATATGGCAGTAATTGGGGGATTGTTAAGGTATAACTTCTTAATTGTCTCACCTCAATTCCCAACCAGTCGTCATAAATTTAGCTCAAAAAGAAGGACATTATTTAAAGGATTATATCAAAATTTTGGAAGGGGTTAAAATTGAAACTGCTGTAGAAATTGTCAAAAGTCCGATTTATTTGCATTCATTTAACAAAAGCAAAATATAAATGAATGAATAATATGAAACATAGAAAAAAAAACATTAGATAAGTATAATGCCATAATTAAATTTGCAAAGACAAAAATCAAAAATCAAAAAACGGAGTATCATACCTGTGGCTGCAGTCCGTTTGCGCTAATTGCTATTTTAGCGATAAATCATTTGCGCCAAATTTCAATTTTCAAAGAAAATTAATTGCACCAGAATTCAGAATTCATTTGCGTCCTATTAACTGTATGAATATTTACCAACTAACCTAGGCTTACCTATTACGTATAAAAGTCCTCAATGAATTATGATACCTTAAATACAATAAAATATGGAATAAACATGATTATTATCGCAGAAAGAAAAGTGGAGATTGAAGGTCATATTTGTCAGCAAAAGAATGGCTGCATTGTATCATATATGTAGATGAGCAGAACATTAGTGTTAAGTGGATTTCTATCAATTATGTACGAGACCAACACAAATAAGTTGGAGCTCCGATTACTTCGAATGGCATGTAAAACAATCACACCATAAATGGTATCCGAGAGACCATCACAGACCATTGTTAGGAGTTGTTCAAATTTCATGAAGAGATCTGTCCAGATTATTTCCAACAGTTGTAAAGTTTACATAACCTTAATCAAATTACGAAGTACAAAAGCAACAGCCTTGAGAATCAGACACAATTCGGAAATAAAATATGCAATTGCAAAAAGAATATCAGTCTTCAAGCAGGTGTAAACTGCGAGTCTTTAAAGTGTGCGGAGACTCGTTATTTAAACAGAAATAATATTTTATAGAAGCATAGGCGCAAAAATATATTTCTGGCGCAAATGATACTAGGTATTTTGCAATCAGTTAGTGACACACACGTAGCATTGCCGCAAATCAGTTGTGGGGTAAAAGGACACATTTTTGGCGCAAACGAATTACTACCATACATGTAAAGAAAGAGAACAGTACCACATGTCAAAAGGTTTAATTTTATAATGGTCCACGTCGTAAACACTCTTATGAAATTGGTAAAGAGTGATCTAGGGCGCAAAAAGGGAACGAATTTTGACTGCCACAAGAAATTGTTGGAGAGTCGATTAAAGGGGCATTAGCTACGAGATATAAACACACATTTGATATGATATCTTTTTGTTCAATCATGAATGAAAGTGAAATAGTGAAATAATAATTCGCTTTTAGCAGCCAGTTTCGTTCAATTTTGTCATAATAAGATAAGAAACATCGCTGATTTATTATTCACTTGCAAGTGAATAATTCGACCTCATTGAATCCGTATTTATGTGACCTTCAATGTAACCCCTTAGCTAGAGATTGGTTACGCATGTATTATGCGTTTTCTGCCATTAAAAGGAAAAGAATGTCAACAATGAAAGTGAAACAAAGGTGAACCATTTCGTTGACTGATTCGATGCATTCAAAAAAATAGATGGCGTCTAAATTAAAATACACACGAAATGCTGAGATATATTATCGAGTCCATGCATTATTAATTGTTTATTTCAGACTTATTTTAGTTTGGATATACGTTTAAGTATGTTATAAATCAAATATGAAAATTTGAGTCAAATCAGTGAACATGAATTTGACAACTAATGCCCCTTAAGGACGCATTCGTAAGCCTTTTGTGGATGTGCCTACTCTTCTTCGATCTTTAACGTGCATGCAGCGTGGCACTCTCCATACACGTCACACATTATGGTCCAAGACCACGTTATATAGTATGACAGGAAGTAGAAGGAACGTAAGATCTCCTCGGGAGAACCTCGAGAGGAAATGAGTGTTGCCAGCCGATAGTATATCAAAACCGATCGACGATTGGTAAAACTTAAGTTCCATAAAATATACAACTTTACAGTTTAATTACGTTTTTAAATTCTTTCTAACAACAATTGCTTCCTGTAAAATGAAGTATCTTTTTCATATTTCAAATAAAAGAAGATGCGCCGTCAAACACAAAAATAAATTACTTATATGCCGTTTGTTTTTGTATATTTCTTTTCACATATCTCTAAGAACTAATATATATAGTAATACTGACATATTCCTTGTAATGTGCCACTATGTAGCTTATCTGTTATATTCCTCGATAGGTCAGAAAGTTTTACTTTCACTAACCTTGAAATTATGTGTATTTCAAAATCGCACTATACATTAATCTTTAAGCAAGCAATACCTACTTAAGGCTAGACTTTCGGCGTGTAAATATTTATTTTGTGGACAATTCATAATATTAATTAAATTTGCATGAAACTTCTGAATCTACCTAAGAAGATTCTTAGTGATGTGGGAGTCTAAGCAAAGTTTGTCTTTTATTGACACCGAGCTAAGAATAAAGTACTATTTATCGCCAATCTATGAGCCAGGTACCATTTATCATCAATCTGAGAGCTAAGAATTGTGTTAGTTGTCATCAAGATTTCAAGATTTCATTAAAAAGTGTAACATGAGGTAAATATACAAAAATAAACATGAAATATAATAAAATGAGCAGCTAACAAAATTATACAAAAAAAGTATATATCACAATAAGTTATTTGGGTTTCATCTGTCTATATAAAGTAACATTGCAATAAGATAACATGACTGGTAACTTCTGTTTACTTGTATACTTTGTATAATAGCTAGGAAGTAATTTTTTCCCTTATATTTACCCGTCTTGGAGACTTACATATAAAAGATAATGAAATTTGTCTCCTATATTTTCGTTACATGGATTGCAGTTTCGTTCCTCCGCAGGAATTATATACCAACGCCAAGTTTCAATGGGAGTCGTAAAAGTAACTAAAGAAGTTCTTAATTTTGTCATCCAGATTGTATCTATTTCCGGAGTCTTTATAAACAAAAATTCATACGACCAGGTAACATTCACTCACAATATGTAGGTTATCGTTTGTAGAACAAATTCTATATTCTTATTGTCTGTCACAGTGAATTAATCATACAAAATATTTTTGGTAGAGGAAGACGCATCCTATACATTTTAGACTATCAAAACTTAAAGGATATTTTTTTTTAAATCTCGCATAACTTTGTTTATTTGCAGACAATACTTCGAATGGAAACTTCGACTTAATACATGACAATGTTTCAAAGGACTTAATCCTTAAAACGAATGATATCTTGTAATGAAAGACTCCTTAAGAGCAGCGTAATTGCTGATTCACAAAAGTTGTAAACAAAACAAAAATAGAATATAAAAATATAAGCTAAACACAAAAAAACACGTGAAATATCGTTTTGTCTCGGCTTCTATTGAAAGTAAGTGTCATACAACTGAAGTTTAACTAGTCCCTTAATACATTTGAAGAACGTATTATGAATACCATCATCAGACTTTTATCTATTTTTATATTTATTTTCGTCCTGAACATGCATGAAATATTCGCCGGTGGACGTTAAACAACCAATAATCAATGAATATTTTTATATTTAACAATAGAAAAACACTTTACATGTACGTTATGTATTTTAGCAGATTATATTAATGCTGATTTGTTTACTAATAACACAGTATATATTTATTAGATTATAGTACGGAAAACACGTGTGTGTGTTCAACACGTGGCTGGTATATCTTGTTCTATCCTTGCCTCTGCTATGATATGACTAAGAATTCTTACAGCATCCTGTATTTGCCCTGTGTTTGTTATATGTCTGTTATGTTTTACTATTAACGTCTTTCTGTCGGGTTTATAGTTTTTATAAGAATTCTCCAAATGTTCTATCTATTGTTTATATATTCCGTTATTTTAATCCTTATTCAATGTTATGTCCTCCGACCACAATGGGTTGGTGGTATGACGTAAATACTACACGGAAATCCTTAAGAATGAAGTCATAAATTCTTCTACATTCAGGTCGAGAGTCATATAGTAAATAATCATATCATTACCACATTTCAGCTAAAGGCCTCTTCTAAACATTAAAAGGTCCCTTCTATGTATTAGTTACCGGGCCAAACTACACCAAAAAAACTCGTAAGATATCGTTCCATCTCGGCCTCTAGTAAGTGTTCTATCGTTCCATCTCGGCCTCTAGTAAGTGTTCTATCGTTCCATCTCGGCCTCTAGTAAGTGTTCCACGAGTTCTAAAGAACTTATCATTAACTTTTGTAATAAAGCATATGCAAACAGTGGAATTAACTTTTTTTTGTTTAAAAAATTCTTTTGATGTTTTAGATAAATTATGTGCTTTTGATGGTCCTTTTAATTCGGTTGACAGTTTTGACTTTTCAACTCTTTACACTACACTTCCACACAATCTTATCAAACAAAATTTTCCTATTTAATAAAATGGTCGTTTTAAAAATCTGATTGCAAATGTATCTGCTGCAACTCACATAAAGCCATCTGTAATAAAAAAGGTAATATAATAATACTAGATATACTTACTGGAAGTAAGACGAGAGGATTAAAGCTGTAAATTTTCTCCTTAACAACATTTATGTACGTTTCGGCAATACAATTATCGACAGGTTGTAGGTATTACTATGTGCACCAACTATGCCCATTTAATAGCAGACTTGTACCTGTATTGTTATGAATAACAGGTTAAGTCAGAAAAGACCCGTCTAAATTCCATTTAATTGAGGAATTAAACAACACTTACCGTGATCAAGAATTCTCCAAAAATGCTGCCGAAATTTACCCGACTTATGATTAAACTCCAGGTTACTGTAGGCAAAACCTCAAATATTATAACATATAAAAAAGCAAACCTAACAAACGCACAATATACAAATGCACAAAGGGGATACTCAAGTTTGAATTCAAATTTATCATTAAATATAATAAATAGGAAAAACATCCATGTTCACAGCAAATGCATATATTCCGAAATCTGACCAAATCTAGAAGTGAAAAATATGATACCGCCTTGTTGAACATAGAAGTCAAAAGTATTTTGCGGTAAATAATTACAAAATTCGTAAAATCATTTCGAAAAGGAGAATATAGTATTCTAATATCTACGAAGGAATTCAAAAGTCAAATCAGACCATGTTTTTGTTAACTTTCAACGTTTATATTTTCAAGTTTAGCGCTTTGATTTTAATCTTAATTATTGTTTTTTTTTAAATTGATGGCGATAAAAATATAATTTTTGTAATCAATAAAATTGCGAAGAAAGAAAAATTGCGTTTTTGCTTTAAATAAGTGGTTTTGGTAAGAAGAAAACAAAACTTGCGGACATTAGACCAATTGGTCAATTTTTTAAGCTCGGTACCATGTACCCGATTTCATTGTATATACGAAAATGCATATCCTTCTATCATTTCTTTTGCTGACTAATTATGTAAGCAAATGACATTATGTGACATAAAATGAAAGCAACTATTTACTACTTCTTTTAGTTACTGTATGTAAATAAACTTTATCTCATCATATATGTTTTATTGAAGATAAGAATAGATAAAAGGAGATGTTGGGATACGTCAGCATGACAGCAATTCAGCGACCAAAACAACAAAAACCAAAAACCAAAAGACATATGGAGGTGAACACATCAACTAAAACACGTGTCTGTGTTATAGACACATAGTGATTAGATTTATCAACGACTATCAAATGTCTGTCATCTTTTCTTAAAACCAATTAACATAAAGATATAAATGACGAACGTGGAGAACTTGCTTAATTACAGTACAATGTTTACCAAACATTGCACACTGACAATCGTGGAGTACCTGCTTCATTACAGTACAATATTTACCACGCATGTCACACTGGCGATCGTGGACAACCTGCTTCATTAAAGTACAATGTTAACCAAGCATTTCACACTGACGACCGAGGGAACCTGGTTCATTAATGAGCTGCCATTTGATTTTCATAGGGGGGGGGGGGGGGGCTAGGATGAAAAATTTTGTCCTGCCATTTTTTTTAGTTGTAATCTCTGTCCTGCCTTTTTATTTTTCACTCTAATCGGCCCTGCCTTTTTTTTTAGTTTATCCTGACTTTTTTTTTACATAAATTGTCATCCGGCTTTTTTTTTTTGCAAAGTGTCTCATCCTGCCTTTTTTTTTTACTCTAAACTCCTGTACTGCCTATTTTTTTTCGAATTTCATCCTAGCCACGATCGTGGAAAACCTGCTTCATTAAAGTACAATGTTTACCGAGCATTTCACACTGACGATCGTGGAAAACCGGCTTCATTACATTACAATATGTTAACAAAGCGTTTCACACTGACGAGCGTGGACAACCTGCTTCATTACAGTACAATGTTTACAAAGCATTTCACAGAAACTTATGTTCATTGTGACTTGCGACTTATTATTTCTTTTTTCTCTGCAGGCTTTTGGTTATTGTATATTTTCTTCAAAAATCCCCATTTTTTCAATTAAAAGTGTTAATATATTCCAACCTCATTTTCTCATAGACTCATCTAATAGAATTGTATGTTGTCTATGTGGCCAATGTCTGTTCTTGCCTCTAATAATATTAAAGGACATCAATTAATAATTGCATACGCATATTTTTAGTGTTCTACAAGTATTTTTCCAAATTTGTAGTGTAAATAATGTTTATATACTTTCATTATTTGTTTGAAGATACAGTATTAATATGTGTGCAGTGGTTTTTTTAGAGAGTAAAATTTCTTGTTTTGATTAAACAATTTATCAAATTGTTCTGTAATTATACTTAGATTTACTTTCAACAAAAATCTCCAAATTAAGATCCGATTGTCATTCATAATCAGGATTTCTTCTTAAGTATTTGCATTCTCTTTCAGCAATAGGGCCTTTTGTTTACACAAAAAAGAAAAAGACGAATCCGATTATTGTATTTGTTATAATGTTACATGTTCACATGGCATGATTTAATGTCATAAATATGAATTATCAACAAAAATGATATATTTTATATTACATAATGGAATAGAGTTAAATAAAACAATCTACCCTAATTCTTCTAATGCCGCACACTACAAGTCAAGTGTTATAAACAACTATGAATATTAATTAACAGATAGAAAATTCACAGCTGTAAGAGCGTTAGTTTTTATAGCTAATTTACTGATTTGTTAAATTACATTCTATGGTATATATTATTGTACTAACCAAAGGTGTAGAAGAGCGTTATTTTCTCGGATTTTTATGAAATAAAGAAAATGTACGGCTATGTAAAAAAGAATGCGCATTGCGACTGTTTTTTGGAGATGTTTTAATAATTTCGATTTAGTTTTTATTTTGACAACTTCTATTCACATTGTATCTCTCAGAATAGGAATCCATCACATTTCCTAGTTATGCTTTGTGGTTAAGATTTACCAGCCTTTTTATAGAACTGAAGCATAAGTATTTTCTTTCATGATTCGAAGTAAAAAAAAATCAACAAACAGTACTCTTAGAGTAATTTGTTTTAAGAAATAATAATAGAATTTTGCATGAATATGAGCCACTTTCTTTCATTATTCTTCACATAGAAAACATTTATCATTATACAGATAACCTCTTTGTAGCCTTTTTCTATACGTTAGTGAGTCTGCTATGCCCAAACTTCCTTTATAGCTGTCTTTTATTAATATCAAAACAAGGAGATTGGTATGATTGCAAATGAAACAACTACATACACCAGAGACCCGGAAAGAGGATGAAACAACGAGCAAAAACCCATACCGTATATTAATAAGCAATAAGAGGTCTCCACATGTTAAATAGGAAACAATTCAAAGAGAAAACAAAAGGTTGATTTATGCTAGATACAAAAAACAAAAAAATAGGACTGGCAACAACCTACAACAGCCACTTAGCCAAATGTTCCAGAATTTGAACAGGCACAAAACGAATGTGGCGAGGATACGCCTCTTCATAGACGCCAAACTCTCCTCCTAACATATAGTGGTGTAACGCACAACATAAGAACAAACTGTTTTAAAAAATCAGTTGGAAAATGTTCAGCTATTTTATTTGTGCTTCTAAAAAACACCCAAGCTACCTTAAAATTAAAGCCTTGTTTAAAAATAGAACTGTGTGTGTATTCGTGCAGTTACTTGCGCACAACGTGTGTTTTGGTTAACCTTTTCAAGTATGCAAAATGTGAGAAATTTCTTAAATGTTTTATTTGGATAATATAACTACAAGAGAGACATGAGTAAAATTTCGTAAAGTATGAAGTTTTTATCAGACAGAAGTGCAGATGAGTTGTTTTTTTCAAGGATTGTGTTTCGCAAGAGACACATATACAACTATGGTACTATACATGTTTCTTGTTTTACCCCATGAAATAAAGGAATTTTACCGTTTTTGAAGGACAATAGTTTCTGTTGATAGTCATCTATACGGTCATTCATTTGAAATAAAAAAATCTTAAGTAATTTCAACCGTTTAATGTTGAATTTTATCATTCTTACAAGTTAAAAGACACATTATAATTCTTCTTACCAGTCAAAAGAACCCTTTACATCGGGCAAACTATATATATATATATATTTTCAAGTCTAAATTGAAAACAACGTTCAAAACTATGATTGCGTTGGATAAAAACCGCTATTTTTATACGTGTGCATGCAAAACATATTTCTTGGTAGAGGGGTATAAATACAGCACAAACAACATTTTCCAAAAGACCAAAAAAGTGAAAAAGTATATTTTAACAAAACGCATTTGACTAGCAGGTCGAACAACGGATGTTCTTAAACCCTGCTGACTGCCGTTGGCGATTGCCAAATAAACGGATCACAAGATGTAACATAATGGATCTTAATTATTAATTTAATACCAAACAGAAAACAATAAACTTGCGAAAAAGATAGTATACCGCAAACAAAAGGTGCAAAATTAGTACACCATATCCGGATTTCGACAATTAATGTCTCTTCAGTGATGTTAGGAATCGAAACGGTATTTGGAAGGCCATAATTCGCCTAAACAACAGCCCAACAAGGTGGAGGTCTGTTGATATGTTGATATTCAACAAACGCATGAATGGTCATCGAAGTGACTACACCTGCAAGCACGCCCAAGCTGATCTAAAAAAACCTTACCATCACTATCATAGACCACAACGAGGGTTGGTCAAGGGTCGACAGACTTGCTCGGGAACGTTTTTGGATAAGAAAGTTAAGGACAGTTTCCCCAGAGGGCATTAATGAAAAAACATAGAATGAGTCCCTACCATCACTTGTTTCCAGTAACGCAGGCTTCAGTACAGGACTCTTACAGTTTTAAGGAATTTATTCCTCCTCCCAAACATCAATATTGAAAAAAATTTACCAGCGTATTGATTCGTGATAATTTGTATAACGATCAAGATTATATTCTTACTAGTCAAGAGTTACATTTGCCCCTTTCTTACCAGTCAAGAAATACATTTTCCCCATTCTTACTAGACAAGATATACATTTGACTCATTCTTATCAAACAAGTAAATAATCTGCTTCATTCTTATCAATCAAGAGAACACTTTTCTCATTCTTACCAGCTTAGAGATACATTTTCCCAATTCTTACCAGTCGCGAGATAAATTTTCCCCATTATTACCTTTAAAGAGATACATTTTCCCCATTCTTACCACTAAAGAGATATTTTCCTAATAAATACATTTTCCCCATTCTTACTTGTCAAAAGATACATCTGCCCCATTATTTCCAGTCAGGAGAACACCAAGATGTTCACCATTCTTACCAGTCAAGACATAGATTTTCCCCATACTTACCAGTCAAGAGATACATTTTTTTTCTTTTCTTACCAGTCAAGGCATACATGTTCCCCATACTTACCAGTTGTGAGATACATTTTACCCATTGTTACGAGTCAAGTCATACATGTTCCCCAAACTTACCAGTTGTGAGATACATTTTACCCATTGTTACCAGTCAAGACATACATGTTCCCAAAACTTACCAGCCGTGAGATACATTTTACCCATTGTTACCAGTCAAGACATACATGTTCCCCAAACTTACCAGTTGTAAGATACATTTTACCCATTGTTACCTGTCAAGACATACATGTTCCCCAAACTTACCAGCCGTGAGATACAGTTTACCCATTGTTACCTGTCAAGACATACATGTTCCCCAAATTACCAGTTGTGAGATACATTTTCCCCATTGTTACCAGTCAAGGATGGAATTTCCCCCATGGGAGTTGGCATGTACTATAACGTTGAGTGGAGTGGAGTGGAGTGTTGGAGTGGAGTGGTGGAGTGTTGGAGTGGAGTCATAGAGTGAACACATGGAGTTAGGAAATGGAGTGGAGAGGAGTAAAGGATTTTGGTTAAATATTGAACGAATCCATAAATCAATCACACTTCATATCAAATGAAATTGTTAACGAATTCGAATGAAAATCTCAAATGAAAATCATTTATAATTGTTTTTTTTTCTTCTTTTTTATTGAAATTGCAAAACACGATGATTTTATCTTATTTCATTTGTCATATTTGATTATTCATCAAAGTTGGACAATGTTTTGAGTAGCATTTTATGACAGCTCAGTTAGATTTGTGATGATATTGTTTAGCTAGTAATAATTTTTACTGTTCGGAATTGTAGTGTATTTCTAATGGCAGTTTTTTCTGGACTTTGTTTATCTTAATCATTATATAATGTCTCATAACAAACAATTAAAATGCATCAATCAATTCACCTTGAAGGGTAAATAATTATCTGATGAAATGAAAAACCCATCATTGTTTCAAATATCAGTGAACGAAAACGTCTGCATTCAATTGTCTCTAGACACTTTCAATTGAAACAATAACAACACCCATAAGTAATACAAATTAATTCATAAAATATATTTCTTGTAATAATCTACATATAATTATGTATGATATCTGAAACTTCAATATTGTGTATTTTATTGCTCTTCCAATTCTTATAATTTTATGGAAATAATAAACTTGAACATTGACAAAATGTATTTAATACGGTATACTAAGCAGGGAAAAGGATTAACAAGGGCCCAGTAGCCTATGCTACTAAAATTTTGGACGAGCTCACAAAACTTTTATTGAAATGCCCATAGTGCTTTTGTTAATTTTCACATTGTGGCAGGTTTAGCCCCTAGTTAAAAAAATGTATGTCTTATTCCCTGCAAAGTCTGTCAGAGTCAAACAGAAGCAGAAAAGAGCTTTGGACGCATGAAATTTATGTAACGTATTGTTTTCATTTTTTTAATAATATTTGATAACTAGTGACTGAAAATTCATCTAGTCAATAAAGATATTAAAATTATTAATATTTTTGTTAACAAGGGACCAATATATAATAAAACTTAATTATCAATCAACATTTTCACTTTGATTTTATCATGTTAATTTAATGACTGTACTTTTTAAAATATTTTGTTTCTTCCAATTATAAATAGATAACGACAATGTCTCTAACCACCGTCACCTGTCAATAGAACCCATAAAACTGTCATTACTATAATATTACTATAACAGTATAGTTCTAATTTTCGGACGTGACCTAAATGTTTAAAAGATTATCCCATGAATCTGATGTGCTACATTTCATGTGAATGACAAGATTCTTAAATATTGAAATGTATAAAAAAAATCATTAATTGATCATCATCGAATAAAACTATATAATTTATGTCAAACAGACAAATTTTTTATTCTTGATTTAAAATTAACTTAAATGAATGATATATTGATCACTATAGATAAATAGATCTTTTACCAAATAAGCAAAATTCATATCTTTTGCAAATGAAACATACAGAAACCAAGTGTCGTTTTTCTTGCAAAGGACTGTTCTGTTTATGCTGTTGTTTTGTATATACTTGAAGTTTATAACTTAAACTTTGCTTTGCAAGTAAATATATTTACACCAGAATGTTGTTAACTAAGGTAAAATTGCTGAAAGGCCCCCTCCTAAGTTATAGATATCTATCATTTAACATTAATCATAATATTTTGGGGTGTAAATTAGATACACCTAATCGGGCTAACGCCCTCGTGGTGCATCTTACACATTTCAGGACATCTTTAAATGTGTGTGCGACCTAGACTGCATGTTTGGAGATATAACCTTAAATCATACCTATGACACATCCAAGGTGAATTATATTGGTACAATGTACACGAATGCAGTTGGACGTTGTTGAGACCAAACATCCAAATTCATTCTATGATTTTTAAAGCTATAAAAACATATCTTATAAATTGGTTTAATTTTAAACAATTGACCCAACAACTCAACTACACTCCATTTTCTAACTCCATGTTTTCACTCCATGACTCCACTCCAGCACTCCAATCCACCACTCCACTCCAGCACTCCAACACTCCACTCCACCACTCCACTCCACTCCACTCCACTCAACCTTTTAGTACATGCCATGGGAGTTACCTTTTTCTTTGAAATAGAGTCTAGCCTTTTCATTATATACTGGTATTTACTTTAGATTAATCTTAAAGCTAACACTTAAAGTATATTGACAGGCATATGACAAAATTTGTTTTAATGAAATTATCTTAACGGTAGGACGCGTGCATTCTGCAACGGACTCTTTTCCAAACTAATCTTGCTGGAATCAATAATCAAAATAAACTTCTTTTTTAAATATGGAATTACACTTTAAACTTAAAAAGGGCTACTGCGTATAAACAGAAAACCGTTAGCGGATATTACTTATTTGTTTGTTTTGTAGAGGAAATGCCTGATCATTATTTACGTTTCACTGACCGGATAAGTTTATCTTTTAAGGACAGGTGAAAGATATGCCGTATTGATAAGCTTATTAATCTATATAAATAAACACTATAATACATGAAATATAATCATATACAGAAAGATGTATGAAAAAACACAAATACATATATACACGATACGTGTGCATATTCAGAAACATCTGAATATTAAGATTAAAGTTATAGTTTACATAACTATGCATTTTAAAAAGGAAAAGAAGGTTTCTGTTTAAATGTTTTTTTTTAATTAATCGATCGATTAAAGAATGATGCTTTCATCTATTCGTAAATCGCATTCAATCGGACCGAACAATATGTCGTGCCGAATGCTTTTGCGTAAAATGATTCAATGTCTGGATTTCAAATTGGGACCATTTTTATAAAAACCGTGACTGACCAATAAAAATAATCACAGAGTTTTATTCCATGTTTGAACTTCTTTCTCTACGCCAGAATAGCAGGGACATTTTTAATAACAGCTAATCAGGGTAACCGTACGATGTGTAATTCTTTGACACAATGGGCATCCAACCTTTCATCTTTTGTCGATGAAAAATTATACCTACCAAGTTTACTTTGTGACTGAATAAAGTGGGTATTTAATGAATTTGTCAAAGCGCATTTATACTACATATTTGATCCATATGAAAGGTGTTTAAACTGAACATATGATTAACAAATAAAAATTTCAACGATTTTATTCTTCCTTTGAAACAGGTAAAATCAATTTAACGTATCGATTTTATTGTATGCATGTTTAAGCAAGTGATTAAAAATGTTATTCGAAACCCCTCGGACGGATTCCATAGGAATACATGGACTGTAAACAATATCCGGCATGATTAGAGAAATGGTAAGATAAATGTTTACTCAATTATATATGCAAAGTATATTCTGTTAAAGAGAATGTTTGAAGATAATTACACTGTCTTTTATACTTTGTACGATTTCTTTGTTTAGTCTTACAGGGATGTCTCCTCAGTGATCACGCTTACGGTAGCTATGATCAGCTATGTTGATGTTTATAAACACTTAATATAAGCAAAACAATTTAATATTAAAAACCCCTTTTGCAAGAAATATCTATTAAACAAGCATAGCCGATCTAATATAAGTATTTATCATATTTAACAAGGGAAAGTGGAATGTGAATTAATGTTAATTAATCTATTTAAGGAGTTACAAAATATCTACTGATAAATTTGAAATTGATAAAATATTCGAAAGCTCTTAAATGCCTTAAATCTGGTTTTGAAAACTTTCTATTAGATCAATTTTTAGTCTGGTCAAACTTGGCATGATTCTTTGATTGTCTTGTATTTTTTTTTTTTGTATTTTTTAAGGATTTTTGGTGTACTTATTGCCGATTTGATAAGTCAAGCTATTTGCTTTTAACTAATTTTCGTAGTTTCTTATGTTGTGCTGTTTAACCTCTGTCAATCCCAGGTTAGGCGGGGTTTGGAGGGGGAGGTGAGCGTTCACAATCGTGTTTAACCCCGCCACATTCTTTATGAACCTGTGTGTTCCGGGTTAGACCGGGGAAGGTGAGCCCTAACGATAGTGTTTAACCCGACACATTTTTTAAGAGCCTGTATGTCCCAATTTAGGAATCCCCAATCTTAAGGTCTTCAGGCGCCACTGACATCAATGTAAATCCTTTACGAATGAGGATATTTTATCTCTCTCTAAGCTCTTCTTTGGTTTGTATGCTATGAAGATTGCACTTCCGATTTTTCGCCATCCATTTAGAGCCGCTGTGGTTGTCGTTGATTGTTGTCTACTAGTATCATATTTGTTTTTCGTTGGTTGTTTCTAATATAAATCAGAACGTTGGTTTTCTCTTTTGAATTATTTTCCATTGTGTCGTGCCGGATTCTTGTAATAGCTTACTTTATATATGGGTTTTGCTCTTTGTTGAAAGTCCTAACGTGCCCTAAAGTTTTTTCACATCAATTTCCTTTGGTCTCTGATGAATAGGTGTCTCAATGGCAATCACACCCATATCCTGGTTTTTATTAGATGATATTATCATAAATATGTTCAACCGCCTCAGTGGTCTCGTGGTAGCGTGTTCGCTTCGAGTGCTGGAGGTCGTGGGTACGAACCCAGGTCGGTCAAACCAAAGGCTTCAACATTGGTGTTTGGACTACTTCTCTACTAAGCACGTGGCATTAAGGAGTAATTTTGATTTTGATTTTTTTGTGTGTTTTAACGTCACTTTTAAGCATCGCTTTTGGGCTATTTCGTGGCGGCCAGTTTTTATTGGTAGAGGAAGCCGGAGTGCCCGGAGAAAATCCTCGACCTTCGATAGGAAAACTGACTATCCTAGTCAATTAAGATTGGAGTCGAGTGCACTCGCACGAGCGGGGTTCGAACTCACAACCTCAGTGTTGACTGGCTAGTGATTACAGTAGTAACTACTTAGACCACTCGGCCACCGAGGCCTCCATTAAGGAGTAAGAGCAAAACCTGGTCGGCTCGGAGTTAGAATAATGTGTCTGGGTAATGTGATGTGTCTTACCTTGTGAAAGAGAGGCGAAGGATACCAAAGGAAAATTCAAACTCAAGTCGAAAATAAACTGACAACGCCATGGCTAAAAAAGAAAAAAAGACAAACAGACAAACAACATTACTCCAAACACAACATAGAAAACCAAACACTGAGCATCACGAACCCCACCAAAAACTGGAGGTGATCTTAGGTGCTCCGAAAGGTTAAACAGATCCTGCTCTACATGTGGCACCCGTCATGAACTAGCACGTCGTTAAAAATCCGGCTCAGCGTGTCGGTCTTGTACAAATGCAGGGTTAAAATTCATATTACATTAGCATGTTCTCGTCCTGAATTTGCATCATCATAAATATGTTTATCAGTCTCTTTCTTGTTATTTGACATTTTTGGCGGTACCTACTTGAAGACTTGATGGTCTGTTTTATATCTATGTTGTCCTCTTGTTTCTTATACCGCTATTACCACCTTGGTTGTCTCGTGGTAGCTTGTTCGCCTCGAGTGCAGGAGGTCGTGGGTTCGATTTCCAGCCGGGTTAAACCCAAGACGTGAAAATTTGTATTTGATGCTTCTTTGCGATGAATGCGCTGTTAAGGAGTCAGAAAAAAGACGGTGTCGGTCTCTAGTACAAAACAGTGTTTATATTCATATCATATTATCATGTTCTCGTCCTAAATATGCTAATTTGCCACTGGATGTTAAGCCGTCATGCAGCCATCTATCCATCCATCTTATACCCCTATCAGTATTCATTTGACGTAGGCCTTAACTCCAGGCTGTCCTAGGTTAAATACTAGCATCTATCAGCATAGAATAACGATAAGCGACATTTGTAAAAGGGTGAGCAGTTCCTAATCTACGCATGGCATTTGTAAAAGATGACCAAGAGTGAATTACAATCTCACCTCAAACAAAAGAAATTTTTAGTGCCATTAATTGAAAATAAGAATAATTTCTCCGACATTTATCCCTGATTCCTTTACCTGTTTGGATGTACCTTTTGTGATTTTCATACTTTTATGTTGTTTTGGTATTGGAATATTCTAGACATGAAGCAGACTTTAAATTCTCTGATTTCACGAAAAGTTTTAACAGGTGTGACCTTCTTATAATATCAATGACATTATAGCGGATGATTCCCTTATTTTTTGTTTTCCTGGAATGATTTACAAAGACTATTTCAACCTCATATTCAAATACTTGTCTTTCACCGTTACAAATAAATCTTGAAACCGTCTCAAAACATTTTCTTTGTATAAACTCCTTATACAGTAAGATTAATTCTGATAAATAGTAGTTACAAATGTATCGATCTAATATGAATTTATAAAATATTTAATTATTAGTTTGCATTATACTACAATAATTGTGATCAAACTGATTGTAGTTGAATTACTGTCAAATACCAAATATACATCAACCTTTCATATTTTAACATTTTAAAGAATTATTTTATTATAGTGCCGAATTTTACACAAGAGAACTGACTTTGAATAAATCTAATCTAGCCCTTTCCAAATAGTTTTTTTTCTCGCCTCGACGAAGTTGAAAAAGCGAGACTGAGGTGTGTTATTCCCGATGGCGGTGGCGGCAGCGTCAACAATGTACGAGTTTGTGATTGGGTTGTTAATAGAGAAACCACCAGTGGAAGATCAATGATATCTGATATGCATTTTTATTAGCATTGGCGCATCTCATTTCCATGGCAATTATATCGCCCAACTTCATAAGTCATAGTCCTTTGGCTTTGAAACTTTTATGTAGTTTACATGTAAAATTTTGTGATTATGTCAGTTTAAAGGGAACCACTAGTAGCATGTCTGGACCTTTTATAGCTTACTATACGGTATGGGGTTTGTTCATTAGCTGCGAAAGAAGGACTGGTGTTACAGTTCTGTTAATTTGCTGAGCACAAAATGATAGCACTATAAATATTTTGTGGCTTAGTTTCTGTATTTTTTCTGTATTTATTCTTAATTACAGATTCAAATATTTTAGAAATATTCATGACTCCAACGAACACAAATGGCGGGATTAGAGATCCACGAAGCAGCTGCTACAGGAGATTATGATTCATTGGAGGAATATTTGAAACATAGTAAAATTGACGTGAATCTCAAGGATATAGAATGGGACGACAGAACAGCTCTTCACTGGGCTTGTATGAAAGGTAAAAATGTTGAATAGCGCATGTAAGGGACGACAGAATAGCTCTTCACTGGGCTTGTATGTATGAAAGGTTAAATGTGAAAAAATACAAAATTCGTGCGGGAAAAGTCGTGTGGAGACATTTTTATGCGCTAATAGGGTATATTTTTGGTGTAAAAGCAATGACCAAAGTCTGATAGAAACATAAAAGTTGCCATAATGGTATAGAAAGAGGAAATAGGTGCTATATGCCTCGAAATGTTGATGCCCGTCACATAAATAATAACGGACTTCAGTATTTTTTTTCGTCCAAATCTAATCCCTGACACAAATTTCTGGCTAAATCATGTTCATTCAAGCAGCAAACAAAATTTAGCCTTTACAAGTAAAGATTCAATGAATTACCAATAATAACTTGGTGTTGTGGCCCATACTGGACTGTTGCAATGGCAAAATGAAGGAGGGGTGCAATTGGGAACACAAATTCTCTTAAAACAAACATAAATCGTTCTTAATCTGAGTTTTGCATATATTGAGGACTCTTTTTTGAAATTGAAAGTAAAGTTAAGCTAAGTTACATTTAATATTAACATAAATCGTTCTTAATCTGAGTTTTGCATATATTGAGGACTCTTTTTGAAACTGAAAGTAAACTTAAAGTTAATATAAGAAATTATTTTTTTCACCTCCACCTCCGGCTATGAGATTCGAACTCGCAATCTTCCTGCTGTGGGTTCGTTCAGTTTTCCACTGCACCGCTGGAATACGTGGTCAAAATGTTGAAATTTGAGTAGTTAACCCTACTATTAACGAAGTGAGAGAAATAAAAATCCAGCCTGTTTTCTTTTAGAAATTAAGTGTCGAGATAATATATAATTGTTGCCAATTACACCATTTTAAGCAAAAATAGGAGGATATCATACCTTAGTCTCCCATTTTTCGTGACATATGCCTGTTCCTCCATTTCAACAAAGGTGTTTTCAACATTACCATAAGCAAGCACTTAAGAAACAATGTTTTGTTACATCTATTTCAACTTTGCAAAAAATATTCATGATATTTTTAGGGGTTTTGTCTCTCTTTCAATTAATTCTGTAAGAAATGACCCAATATTTTGAGTGCAGTTCAAGTTTATGATTGCGTTGGTATAGTTTGAATCACTTAATATGTAACTTGTGTACAAGTTTTAATCATAATTTGAATAGTATTCTTCCAAAATAAACGGCACAGTTAATAAAAAAGTCATATTGCCCCGAAATAAATAGTGTACTTTACCATACTCTATGGAAATCTTGTGTTAAAATTATTTAAAAAAAAAAACGGTTTTCACGGGAGAAAATCTTGTCAGTAAGAGGCAATTTGGTATCAAACAGCACTTGATAGAAGTTTAAAGCACAACGAATTACAAAGCTGTGATATAGAGTATTGATTTGAGCCCTCAACCACTGCTGTACGTAAAAAAATGTCAAAGATTCAAGACTTAACGCAAACTAGTTGCCTGAAAACTTAGCCCAACGGCACGAGAGTACCGATAGCTAGAACGTGAAGCAGTTAATATCAGTTGACTTTTTGTATTTGACAACAGAATGTTAAACTTTTACATTTATAAATTCCGCTTAGACAAACAGACGCCCCTTCATTGTATGTCGTATGGTATACGTCCAGGTGTTCCCAAGTCAACCTTGAGGCGTTTGGCTTGTCCGGAATGTATCGGTTGTTCAGCTGTCAGACCACCAATTCAAAATCCCTATCTCTTCAACCATTTTTTTTTCAATTTCCACAGCTTTCTAAATATTTTGCCTTAAGTTTAACTTCATAGAAACCAGGTATATCCTGAATTATACATTTATTACCTTTCTACATGCAAATTTTCAACCAAAGTTTAAAGTCTGGTAATGAAAAACAACTTTTCGGAAGGCAACTGCTGTTTTTTTTTGAAATCTTAAATAAGTATTAAGGAGTGCATTAATCCATAATTTTTAATGCAAACTCATGGACAAGTAAATTTTAGCTCAAAATGGTCGAAATATATTTCTCTTTTACCAAAATTTTCATTTCTGCAAATTTGTTGGTTAGTTTTAGTAAACAATGACATCAAAAGCAATTTTTTAGTAAGGGAAGGGCTACTTTTACATATGTTCTAAATTGGAGTGGGTGAATTGGTGGTCTAACACCTTTATGATGAGATGCCATTTCGTTTCCTAGTCTAAACGGTAGCTTTTACGAAGACTGAGGCGCCATTTGTTTATCACGCGTGAAATAGAATTGATATGCAGATATAGTGTTTATGAAACATAAGTTTACCTTTTTAAAGACTGAGACTGACTTAAATAAAAGGGAACTGTTGTGCAGACTTGAACGCCATTGTTTAGCTTGTCTGATAGGTAACTGTTGTTCGGACAAACTCGGAATTTTTGTAAAGCAAATTATAAAAAATCATTTTGACCATAACTGTTTTGAACTAAACCCTTTGTTTTTTTAAGGTTATGTTGAGTGTATACGTTTGTTGATTGAACATGGTGCTGATGGGTGTGCACGCACTGACGAGGAATCTTGGACGCCTGCGCACTTTGCTGCGGAAAGTGGGAGACAGCATGCCTTACGAGCATTATTTGCAGCCGATATACCAATAGATAGACAAAACAAGTATGGTGATACACCAAAACGAGTAGCTGAAATTTATGGCCAACACGAGTGTGTACGATACCTTACTACGTAAGTTTTGCAAGTTTTTTGTGGTCAGTAAGAGCAAAGAATAGTAAGCATTTGTCTACATTTCTAATGTAATATTATTCTTATGACATGAAATAAACATTAATGTTACACAATTACCCAAATGTGTAAAGTTTTACAAAAGTTGATTATTGTCTAGCTTACAATATCAATATTAAAAACCATCATATGCAAGCAAGCTTGGCTATGTCCAGTTGATAGAATAATCAAAATTAAAAAAGTGTTTTTAGCACATGAACATAAAATGAAACTGAACTTCAATAGCACACATTTGTCTTAAGCATAATGAATAAAACTGAACACTTTGTGTTGACATGAAATATCAGTAATACGTTCATTCTCTATAAATTTAGTGTACATAAAAGTTGATTTATTCAAAACACTAAGGGTTTTCTGTCCCCATGCAGGTATAGATTGCTTTAACCGTATTTGGCACAATTTTCTGAATGTTTGGTTTTTAAAGCTCTACAACTTCGTATTTGATTCGGCCTTCCAACTATTTTAATTCGAGTGCCACTGATGAGTCGTAGATGGGACGCGTGTCTGGCGTACAAAATTTAAAAAAAAAATGGTATCTTTGTTGAGTTTTTTTTTTATGTGATGTATAAACGGTAACATTCAGACATATTCTTGGATCCAAAAATAATCAATTCCGTAGAAACAACAAAAATAGACATCACTGCAGTTTTCAATCATACCAATTTATGTGGTGTATTCTTTCAGTGCAGAAGAAGAGCAGTCTAAGTCTCGGAAGAAGCTGGGGATAGATGAAGATTCAGACGAAATTTTGAAACATTCGAAAAAGTGATTTTATACCTCGATATTAGCAAATATTTGTTAACTGTCTGATGTGGCATTTGTATGTGTTAGTAATAGTTCTAGTCATCAATTTGTGTCAAGTCAAAAGTCAACCTAGGGTTCATGCAATTGTTCAATAACTTCATAGCATACACACTTTAACATGAATAATTTTATTTGAAAGCTGTAGGAATGCTCGAAGTCCTTTCCCTTATTATATTTGATCAGGAACGTTCAGTGCCAAAATTTTTGGTACAGAATATGCATAGTTTTGCCTAAAAGATTAATCGAAGCTTTTTAATATTAACTTTCAAGGGGGGATGGAACGTTCATTGAGTTGTCATTTTTATACGACCGCAAAAAAAATTTTGTGGTTGTATATTGGTATGACGTTGGCGTCGTCGTCGTCGTCGTCGTCGTCGTCGTCGTCTGGCGTCGTCCGGCGTCGTCCGAAGACACATTGGTTTTCGCACTCTAACTTTAGTTTAAGTGAATGGATCTCTATGAAATTTTACCACAAGGTTCAATACCACAAAAGGAAGGTTGGGATTGATTTTGGGGGTTATGGTACCAACAGTAAAGGAATAAGGGGCCAAAAAGGGGCCAAAAATAAGCATTTTTGTAACTTCCAGACATAACTTGGGTGTTAGTGTATGGATCTCTCTGACATTGTACCACAAGGTTCCATATCACAAAAGGAATGCTGGGATTGATTTTGGGGGTAATTGCCTCAAAATTTTAGGAATTAGGGGCCAAAAAAGGGGCAAAAAACAAGCATTTTTCTAGTTTTATGACAATAACTTGTGTGTAAGTGTATGGATCTTTCTGAAATTGTACTACAAGGTTCCATACCACAAAGGGAAAGCTGGAATTGAGTTTGGGGGTAACTGCCGAAACGTTTAGGAATTGGGGGCCAAAAAGGGGCCAAAAATAAGCATTTTTCTAGTTTCCAGACAATAACTTGTGTTCAAGTGTATGGATCTCTCTGAAATTGTACTGCAAGGTACCATACCACAAAGGGAAGGCTGGGATTGAGTTTGGGGGTGATGAATCATAAGGGGGTTCAAAAAATTGGGGGGGGGGGGGGGGGGTTATCTTTTTTTCCTTTTTTTTTTCTTTTAAAATTTTCCATTTTAAGTTGGTTATTTCTGATTTATATTTAAAAGCAAATAATAATGATATGGTAGGAGATACACACCAAACAGGATGTGTAAATTATTATATAATAAGTATTGTGCCATAGCAAGAAATTTTCAATTGCACAGTATTGCACAATAGCAAGAAATCTTCAATTGCACAGTATTGCGCAATAGCAAGAAATCTTCATTTGCACAGTATTGCGCAATAGCAAGAAATATCCAATAGCACAATATTGCGCAATAGCAAGAAATTGTCAATTGTACAGTATTGCGCAATAGTAAGAAATATTTAATTGCACAGTATTGTGCAAAAGAAGATACTTCGTATAAATTGCTTATTTCTTGACCAATTTCAATGGGGTTTTATTCTTGAATTCTTGGGGTTCTTTAATATGCTGAATCTAACCGTGTATTTAGTTTTTGGATTTTGGGCCCCGTTTTTAAATTGGTCCACATTGAGGTCCAAAGGGTCCAAAATTAAACTTTGTTTGATTTCATCAAAAATTGAATTATTGGGGTTCTTTGATATGCCGAATCTAACCGTGTATTTAGATTCTTAATTTTTGGTTCCGTTTTCAAATTGGTCTACATTAAGGTCCAAAGGGTCCAAAATTAAACTTAGTTTGATTTTAACAAAAATTGAATTCTTAGGGTTCTTTGATATGCTGAATCTAATCATGTATTTAGATTTTTGATTTTGGGCCCAGTTTTCAAGTTGGTCCAAATCGGGGTCCAAAATTAAACTTTGTTTGATTTCAACAAAAATTGAATATATGGGGTTCTTTGATATGCTAAATCTAACCATGTATTTAGATTTTTGATTTTTGGGCCCCGTTATCAACTTTGTCCACATTGAGGTCAAAAGGGTCCAAAATTAATCTTTGTTTGATTTCATCAAAAATTGAATTCTTGGGGTTCTTTGATATGCTGAATCTAACCATGTATTAAGATTTTGGATATTGGACCATGATAGGTGAATGTCCAATTTAAAATTTTTAAGTTCTTAGACCACATTCATTCTGTGTCAGAAACCTATGCTGTGTCAAATATTTAATCACAATCCAAATGCAAAGCTGTATCAAGCTTGAATGGTGTGTCCATACTTGCCCCAACTGTTCAGGGTTCGACCTCTGCGGTCGTATCAAGCTGCGCCCTGCGGAGCATTTTATTAAGAATTAAATAACCAATCAACCAATTATCATAAGTATGTAATCAGTATGGTCACATGGTATCTTAGCTCAACAGGAATATTTGAATTTCATTGAATATTAATAGGCCTTGAAGAGTCTTAAAATGTAAAGATTTTTGGATTTCATATGACAGTATTAATTAAATTACGTAATGTGAATACCTTTTCTCGTACATGACAATATGATTCTGTTTTATATGTGACAACATTTGTTTTCAGGATAGTATTATTTGTATATGTTGTTTAGTTAAAAGCTACATTTCTTTACATGTTGTTTATCATTTACATATTAAATTATTTCTATAAATTTCATCTAATGTTGTTTCTCCAGTCACAATACATCAGTTTTATCAATAAGCTTTGGTAGAGAAGATCAGTTGTCAATGTGCATTGTCGTTAGAAGTTATGTGACCCCGAAAATAAGGATATTTTTTTAGATTTATACTCTGGAGTAGAACATGAAATACGAGTCATTTGTCGAATCCTTAATTTACTCTTATTTGAGTAAATACTGGTTTGAAGCAGAAATTTTAATAATGAAACTATTTCTAGCTTTATACAAGAATTGGATTGGCTGTTAAAAGTTTCAGTAATATATATTTTAAAACCCAAACATAACATTAAATAACCACACATAAAATAAGAGGCAACAGTAGTTGAGCGGTGTAAATCCATTTTTAACAGAGGTAATTGGGGACAGGACAATTTTTTTTTAGCCCTCCCCCTTTTTCTAAAATCCGCTACTTTTTTTTTCTTTTAATTTCAATTATTTTCGAGTTTTTCTGAGATATATTAACAAAAAATACTAGAAATAATATGTATTTACTTTTTTCTGTCAATTCCTAGTTCACAGCGGTCACTGATGATATCAAGAAAATGAAAATATAACGGAATTTAGAAAAAAAAAAGGGGGGAGGCTAAAACAAATTGTCCTGTCCCCAAGTACCTATGATTTTTTATACACAAAGTAAGTAAATAGTACTTAGTAAATAGCATGAACTACGCATGTGCCAGACCAGGTAAGCTTCTCCAATGTGATATGCATGCGTCACCATAATAGTCTGGATATGGCGAAATCATACCATCAAAAAGCTAGGGAATTATTACAATGTGCATGTCAAAGTAGCTCAGCAAATGGATGTTATTCGAATCCAAATACGAATTTAGAGTCTATACATAATTCAAGAAATTGCTTATTAAAAAAGCTAAGTAACAAGTCCCAATGACGCGTATACTCGTATGGTCACGGCTAAGTCGCATAAGTTCAAATAAATGTTCAGACCACAGCTGTACGACGTTTGTTGGTGTTTGAAGTGATCCAATCTGATTAAAATTCTGATTCATATTAACTCGCGTGTTCGTCTTATTAGGATAGCGAAATCAGAGGTCTATATTTTAATTTGATTGTGAAGTGATCAAAACTTGAGTAAAAATATCATTAGATGTATGTAGAAAATGTATTATAACGTGAAGCATTATAACTATTTTTCATCAAAGCCCCAAAATTTCAAAGTTTAACAGTCCGAACTTGCTGCTTTAGAAGAGTTTTCTTTATGACTTTACTAAGAAACATAGATGACACAGTAATTAAAAATATAAAATGGACCAAAAAATCAAAACATAAGAAATTAGTGAAGGACAATATATTACTACTCAATATACTTCACAAATTATACTCCATTGATCTTCTTTCTTTTTTTATAACAGAGGTTGGTAGCCCTGTTCACCATAAGACATGGCTGTCATTGTTGTTAAAATTTAAAAAAAAAATGACAAATTGTCAACGAAAAGTCTGATTTACTCTACAAAGCGGTAAATGAAACATTTATCTCATTTCAATTCCCGATTGAAATAAATATTGACCGTGACAACCATCAAGTAGTTTCGTCACTGTTACACAAATAAGGAAATTTGAACCCTCCAGATCCAAATTCCCTGCTGGCCAAAATGAAAATATTTAAAAATATCTAAAGCAACTTTTGGGTAATTGAAACAACGGAACAATCATGGTCGCGTCTGTAGTTATAGTTGATGGCACAAAACCACCAATAACCAATGGCTTTCATCATTATTAAATCTATATTGAAGGGTATAAGCTTAACGTCTATAATTTTACCTACTGAAGTGGTTCTATGGTGAGACTTTTCTTTCAGACCAACAATGAAGGCTTCTGTAACTATTTGTGTGAAACATTTTAGAGAAAGAAGCTTTTTAAAATTTTATTTGACTAATATGCACCGAAGATGAAAAACACTTTTTATCTCCTTGAATACGAAAATCAAAATATATTATAAAAGTACCAAATAACATCATCCAAATGTTCACAAGACATTTGTCCATTAGAGATCAGTATCTTTAGTTTTGCATTTGTCTTAAATATTAGTATTAGGGCTTCAAACTGCAAAAACTGCAAAATTGTATCATTTCGAGATCTTGTAATCTATATTTAGATACGAACCAAGGCTTTACCAAAAGATATATATATTTTAAAAAAACACACATACAATTGTATTGTTTTTCAAGGTTATCTTTTCAACTGTGTAATTTGAAATATCAATGCAAATGCTTTTGCGATGAAAAACAGCAATAAAAGCGCCATTCCATGCTTTTTGTTTTTTAATGTGCTTGTAGTGATTTTGTGGCATGCATTGATACACGATATACTTTCCCCCATTAAATGTCTTACCTTCAATGTATACCAGAAATGCTTTAGTTGCATTAGACACTGATATTTTACTATCATGACATTAATTCAATATACAATGTTTGACCACCGGAAATGAAGATGCCAAGAGAATTAATAGGCACTGTAGTAAACAAACAAACTTTAAAATTTTATTTACCGAGATGCGTCTACTGTGCTATAGATGCATACATACACATCCGCATCTGTTATGAATGGGGAAGTGAAGATTTAACTAATGAACTGATAATTACTGTTATATATATATGTGTATATTGTAGTCTAAAACACCTCGTTCAACCCACTGCTTTCTTAATAAAGATTTTGTACCAAGTCACGATCAGCGACTCTTTTCACAAAAAATCTTAAGAGTAAAAATACTCGTAAGTCATACACATTTCAGTATAACTTACGATCAATTTTAATCGTAAGTTATTTTGTGAAAAGAGTCGCTGATTCTTATCCTGTATGGATGTTGCAAACGTAGTTCAGTGCATAGGTTTCCAGAATCACAGGGGTCTTATCATATTTTACTAGCATGCTCTCTCTCTAGAAGCCGTTATTTTGTATTTTCTTTACGATGTATATAACTACCTTGCAATGTTTCGGTCTTAATCCTATATAGACCATAAGAGACTGCGATGAATAAAATAAAAGTCAAAGATGAATAGACAACATATTATGCATTAATAGAAAAAGATGAACAGAAAAAAAATAAAGTTCACAAAACAAAAAACGGTTGGAGCTGCTTCGCTAAAAAGGTTAAACTCAGATTCTCCGGAATGGTATGTAGTTACAGCTACACATTTACAGTGAGTACGCGTTTTGCTGCTCTTGGCGATTACAACTATTGGGTTAACGTTGTTCGTGGTAATGCTTCATGAAGAAAGGACGAAATTGGAATTATAACTACGACACGCAGATCCTATAAGACGATTTGTATGCATCATGACCGATAATCAATAATCTGATAGCACACTTCCCCCTTCCCTGTAGGATTCTAATAGATTTGTTTGCATTATGACCGATAATGAATAATCTGATAGCACACTTCCCCCTTCCCTGTAGGAGTCTAATATACATATATCACAGACACTTGTCTCAGAAAAAAATTTCCTATATACCTTAAATATAACACAAGGTACTTTTAGTAAATGGTAAAAAATGGTTAATATCTGGAATGTATAGACCACAAACAATCTCTGATAATGACTTTATTAATGATTTTACTAAGACCCATGATAAAATATCTGTAAATTATGATGATATGATTTTTCTGGGTGATTTAAATTATGATTTATTATCAATAGACAAATGTACACCTTTAAACACAGTTTGTGAAATATGTGGAATTGAAAACATAATGAAAGGTGCAACTTGTTTCACAAAAGATGCAAAACCAACATTAAATGATGTCATCTTAACAAACAGAAAAACCTTACTCCAAAATACCACAAATTTTAACTGTGTATTGAGTGACGTCCATAACATCATTACTGTACAAATAAAATCTGATGTTCCACCAACTAAAAAACCATTTAAAACATACAGAAGCTCTAAACAGCTAGACGAGGAAACATTTTTATACGATCTAGAACAGGCAAACCTTACAACAGTTGTAGATAATGTGGATAATTTTAATGAGGCATACACTATTTTTCATACTAAATTAATGAGTATAGTTGACAACAACATACCAGTGAAAAAAAGAAAAACTGTATACAAACCAGCACCATTTATGAATAAACATCTAAAAAATGCAATCTACAAGAAACAAATGCTACACAACAAATATTAACATATAAGATCAAAGAAAAACTGGGAGACATATCGCCAACAAAGAAACATTACTACCAAACTAAGACGTCGGTCTATAAGAAACTATTTCATAGAGCGTTGCACTGGCTGTCCAAAACAAAAAGATTTCTGGCCAACAATTAAACCCTTTTTAACAAACAAAGGTAGTCATTTTGACAACAATATTGTATTGTGCAATGATCATGACATCATAAATGATCAATCTAATGTTGCAGAAATGTTCAATGATTATTTTGTAAATGTAGCCAAAGACATTGGCAATGATAGTTGTGAGGTAGATGATAATCATCCAAGCATTAAAGCAATTATAGAGAATTGAAGCTACTGGCTTTGATGGTGTATCAGTCAAAATTTAAAAAATAGCCAAACCAGTAATTGTAAGACCTATTACAAAACTTATTAATATGTCAATAAAAAGTTCAGAGTTTCCTGACCATCTAAAGGAAGCACAGGTTGTTCCATTGCACACGAAGAATAGTCAGTTAGATGCAGGAAACTACAGACCTGTTAGCATACTACCGGTGGTGTCAAAGTTCTTTGAAAGGGCCATATACCAGCAGCTAATAAAATATTTTAGTAAGATACTTCATCCTTCTTTGTCAGTTTTAGACCTGGCTATGGCTGTAATACAGCACTTCTAAAAGTCATTGAGGACTGGAAAAAAGCAGTTGACCAAAATATATATGTTGCAGCTGTTCTTATGGACCTTTCGAAGGCCTTTGACTGCCTACCCCATAACTTACTGTTATTAAAGTTGAAGGCATATGGCCTGTCAAATGAGGCACTGAAACTTATTGACAACTATCTGTCGAACAGAAAACAATGTGTAAAAGTTGGTGCATACTTTATTACCTGTCAAATTATTTAAAAAGGTGTACCGCAGGGATCAATCTTGGGTCCTGTGCTTTTCAATATTTTTCTTAACGACATTTTCAATTTTGTAAAAGAAAATGAATTGTACAACTATGCAGATGACAATACATTGTCACACTAAGGACCAGATCTAAACGGATTAGTTAAATCTTTGGAAAATGAAAGTGCAGTTTTAATAGATTGGTTCGCTAATAACAAAATGAAAGCTAATCCGGATAAATTTCAGGCTATTGCCATTGGCAATAAATCTAAAAGTGGGGATATTAAATTCAATTTGGATGGGAATGAAATTTTATGTGACACTGAGGTAAAGCTCCGGGGAGTGACGATAGATTATCAACTTAAGTTTAAAACACATATTTCTGAAATTTGTAAAAAAGCATCAAGGCAGTTAACTATACTAAAAAGAATTGGGAAACATCTATCTAAATTGGGAAGGTTAACTATTTATCACTCATATATTATGCCTAATTTCAACTATTGTCCTGTGGTTTGGCATTTTTGTGGGGAGGGTAACACTAAAAAAATGGAAAAAATACAAGAACGTGCCTTGAGGTTCATCTATGAAGATGTTAGTAGTGACTATGAAACTATTTTGTTAAAATCTGGTTTACCTTCTTTAAAAATAAGACGTCTACGAATGATGGCAATAGAAGTTTTGCGAATATTACACAAAGAGTCACCGGTTTATCTCCATGATATTATTAATTTTTAAAATGTACCATTACTCTTTTAGAAAGCAACAGACTGTTGAAGTACCACAGGTGAGAACAACACAATTTGGACTTCATTCATTAAGGTATGCTGGAGCTACACTCTGGAATGAGCTGCCTGACGCGATCCGCGCGCAGCCGAATCTGAACCAGTTTAAAAGTATGATCAACAACTGGAATGGCAACTCATGCTGATGTGGCTCTTGCAGATCTTTAAGCTTTTGATTTTATGTTGTCCATGCAACTGTTAGAATAGGTTTGCTTTATTTATTTCGTCTGCTTTGCATGTGCTTATAATCTAGTTTAGTGCTTTACTTGTTTGTGCTTGCTTTTATATATGAACATTTTTAGGCCCCCGCCGTAGCGGTGGGGGCATTAAGTTTTACCCTTGTCCGCCTGTACGTACGTACGTTCGTCCGTACGTACGTCCCAAAATTGGTTTCCGTTCTCTAACTTGAGTTTGCCTTAACCAAATGTTATGAAACTTATACACAATGCTTATTACCACAAAACACAGATCAAGTTTGAATTTTGGTGGCGTCACTTTAATCGTTCTAGAGTTATGCCCCTTTATAAATGGAAAAATTGCAAAATTTTTATTTTCTTCTAAATATCAAGTAATTTTTAAAATTGGAATTATCTTCCTTTGTCCATGATTATAGTTGAATCAACTACAATCAATGCTTTATACAATGCAATGTTTAATTTTGACTTCCACTGATAAAACACAGATCAAGTTGAATTTGGATGGTGTCACTTTAACCATTATTGAGTTATGCCCCTTTATAAATCAAAAGATTGCAAAATTTTTAGTTTCCATTCTGTAACTTAAGTTTGCCCCAACCAAACATTATGAAACCTAAGATCAAGTACAAATTTTTTGTTTCCGTTTTCTAACTTTAGTTTGCCTCAACCAAATGTTATGAAACTTATACACAATGCTTATTACTACATAATACAGATTAAGTACGAAATTTGGTGGCGACACTTTTACCATTCTTGAGTTATGTCCCTTTATAAACAGGAAAATTGCTGAATTTTTCGTTTCTGTTCTCTAACTTTTTTTTTTATGCAATACAGCTGTCTTACTTTGTATGTCTAATGTGTATGTTTTATATGTCCTATATGTCATAATATTGTATGTGCTGTTATTGTTATTAATGTCGGCAAAAAGCTCTACAGAGATTATGTTTGTAATGTTCATGTAACCCCGACTTAAAATAAAATTTTCTATTCTATTCTATTCTTTACTTAACTCACATTTTTGAAAAATGTCACCCGGTCGCTAAATTCCGTTATATTTCGATTTCTCGGTTGTCAAACCCACTAAAACTTGTTATGCCGTAAATCTAAATTGATTTATCTACACAATGGTGTATAACACGCCTACCTTTGTTGTCGGAATCATTCGTAGCAGGCCTACCCAAGTATGTCAACCGTAATTATTTCGTCTACCAACACTCGATTGGAAATATAAGACTCGCAACTTAAAAGGTATCTTTCCACTCTCTTTATATATCTCGGTTTCAGATTGGTCAAATTTTATGGGAAGGTCTATTGCTTAAAATAAATGTTTCTCGGAGTTTTCTGATCTTAAATCATTTTATATGTAAAGTCAAGAGAGAGTCTGAATGACATTGATGGAATGGGAAAATTTGAGTCTAAAAATAGAAACTCGTTACTCATTAGACATGCCTCAAATACCACTTGTTAGATTTTTTTTACGGAAGCTTTTACAAATTTACTATCTGGATGATAAGTTTTATTCAGACAAAAACTAACAGTGTTTTTTTTTAAATACTTTTTATAATTAATCGTTTACTGCGAGTCTTATATTTCCAATCGGGTGTTGGTAGACGAAATAATTACGGTTGACATACTTGGGTAGGACTGCTACGAATGATTCCGACAACAAAGGTAGGCGTGTTATATACCATTGTGTAGATTTACGGCATAACAAGTTTTAGTGGGGTTGACAACCGAGAAATCGAAATATAACGGAATTTAGCGACCGGGTGACATTTTTCAAAAATGCGAGTTAAGTACCTTGTGTTATATTAAGGTATATAGGAAGTTTTTTTCTGAGACACGTGCCTGTGACATATATTCATTTTTGTACTTAATGATTCAATTTGATAGCTGAAAGTTTAAAGATACCCAATCAGCATTACAGGCTTAACAGAGAAATGTAATGGCTAAATGATATATATTTCAGAGAATGGGAGATATAGATTGTGGTGATTGCGACTGTGGTGATTGTGATTGTGGCGATTGCGACTGTGGTGACTGTAATTGCGATTGTGGTGATTGTAAATGTGACTGTTGTGATGATTGCTGCAAAATCTTCACGTGTAATGGCTGTGCATGTGATTGTTGCGATGGAGACAGTAACGGATGTGGAGGTTGCTATCCGGCACATTTTTACTGTGTAACTTCTGATTGGGACTGCTGCAATAATTCTCGTTCAGGCTCTTACAATGCAACAACGAATCAGCAAGGCCGTTACACTAATACGAGTCAGAATGAAACCAATCAGAATGGAAGAAATGAAGAAAGCGAACAAAATGGTGCCGTAATAACACAGCCCCCATCATACGAAGAGGCAATGTCAATGAATCCACCTGTAACTGAGCAACCGGTTTCACAAATTTAATACAATAGGATAATATTTATTTTATTTCGCTTATTTGTACATTGATATTTTGATAAAAAATAAAATACCTGGCAAACGTTTTTAACCGGATTTTCGAAGGAAAAATCGGTTATTGATTTGGGGATGTACGGCGGGCGGGCGGCTGCCAAACAGTGTCCGTTCATTAACATGAAAACCCTTTGACGGATTTTTTTCAAATTTAGATATGTTGTTTCCTGTGACCTTATGAAGGTCAAGTTCAAATTTCATTTGAGTTATAGCCCTTTTCCAAGAATTTAATTTTTGATGAAATTCTTAATAATTACTCCATTTCTGTTCAAAGGGAAATAACTCGTTTTTTAAAAGATATTTAAAAGACATTGCATTATTGATAAATGACATTTTGGATTTTTTTCTTTTCTTTGGTAAATTGTTTGAAGATTTTTGTGGTAGGTTTATTTGTTATTCTGAATGCTATATATATAAAAAAATTTTGATGAAGTGAACTCCTTTAATTAGATAATAATCTATTTTTATTAATTAAAGGATATATTTCATTACATTACATTGTGTAGATAAAGTTGTTGACATTGATAGATAAGTTGCAGATCTATATTAGTTTGTGACAAATGAAAGAAAAAATATTTGGAACTATTAATTATATTTGATTATAATTTGAAAATAGATATACATTGTGTAACATCATATCTAATTTTAGAGAACTATTTTTAGTGGTTAAATCATATCTTTGATTATAACTAGAAAATATATATATATAACTACTTTTCTAATTTTAGAGAACTATTTTGTAGTGATTAAATCATATCTAATTTTAGAGAACTATTTGTTTAACATTTATTCAGTTTGAGTTATTTCCCTTTGAACAGAAAATTATATGGATAAAATTAAACTGTGTTTCATTTCAACATAAATTAAATATATATAGGGTTCTTTCAAGTGCTGAATCTAAACCTTGTTTCTAAATATTAGATTTTTGGGCCCAGTTTTCAAGTTGGTCCAAATCAGGGTCCAAAATTAAACTTTGTTTGATTCATTATCGGGTTCTTTGAAATGCTGAATCTAACCATGTATTTAGAGATTTTGGATTGTGGGCTCCTTTATCAAATTGGTCCACTTTGAGGTCCAAAGGCCCTTTTTGTTTGATTTCATCACAAAATAAATTCTTGGGGTTTTTTGATATGCTGATTTTAACAATGTAGTTAGATTTTGGATATTGGACCATAATAGGAAAATGTCCAATTTCAAATTTTTTGTTCTTTGACCACATTCATTTTGTGTCACAAACCTATACTGTGTCAAATATTCAATCACAATCCACATTCAGAGCTGTTTTAAGCTAAATGTAGTGTCCATACTTGCTCAACTGTTCAGGGTTCGACCTCTGCAGGAAATCCGGTTTGCTGTCACTCTGACAGCCTCTTGTTTGTAATATAGTTTGATAGATTTTAGAACATCGTTTAAAAATTGAAGACTAAAGGCTATATAAAATGATTTAACATTTAAGTTTATCTTAAGTGGTTCTTTTTATCTATCTCACCACAAAACTCGAAAAAAAATCTCGTAATTGCATATTTTATAATGAAAATGACTTTGATTTGTATGCTTTGTTTTTAAAAAAAAAATCAGCACTAGACTTCGCTATGTATTTAATCACAATTCTAAATTAGATCTTCTGGATACTGGATACGCTTATAATGTTTATACGGGAAACAGTAACAAATGAAATCACTCAATATTGGTATAACTAAATTCAAAACTCATTGATGGGTTATATTGTGATCTTTTCAAAACTGACTGGGTCAGAAAATACTTAACTAGAATCTAATTTGCAGATCGTTGTTTGTGTTTTTGTGTTTACACCACAGTAAAGCATCCATAGTTTTATCATGGCGACCAGCTTTTATTGGTGGAGGAATCTGTAGTACCCGGAGAGAACCACCTCCTTTCGAGAAAAACTGACAATCCTTGAAAATAAATGTCGGAGTCGAACACAGCTCCAAATGCGCGGGAATTCGAACTCACAATCCAGGTACTTTTGAAAGGGGCGTAATTCCATAAAGCGGATTATATACCGCCTTTCGAAGCGAGGCGAACACATTTTTGGACGATTTTATGCTTAAAAGATATATAAATCGTGAAAAACAATATATAATTATTTTTTAGGGTGAGCAAAAAGGGGGCCTACGCCCTCTACGCCCCCTCCCCTCGGATCTGCCACTACAATTTCAGAGTTCACAGGCTAGTGGTCACTGTAGATGAAATGCTTAGACAAATCGGAAACTAGGCCCAGTTTGCAGATATTACTAAGCCTCCCGAGCTAAACTCAGGTGCTGCACCTTTAACATTCCAATAGAAGTGGGAAGGTGCCATGGTATTGAATTCAAAGAAATGAATGATTGTGTCATCTCTGCTCCACATTATTTGGTCACGAAATTCATTATTTACAAGATTTGGTACTAAGGAAGGCAGAATCTGTTATAGTAGTAATAGTAATTCGAAATTGTATGAATGGATTTTCTTGGATTTGAAAAAAAAATGTTGAATGGTTTGGTTTCTTTATTGAATGAAGGTCCGATATGACGACTGGTCAACTGGTCGGCTAGCCAACATGTTGACAGGTTAAACAGTTGGCAGGTCAATTGGTCAACTGGTTGATAGAGCGACTTGTCAACACGTAGAAAGGTTACTGGAGAGTTATGAATTTTTAAAGCTGTTTTTATGAAAAGTTATACAACGAACATCTACTATCTGATTGCCAAAACATGACATTCCTAGCATGAAATCGCATGTAACCTCATTTTGTTAGTCCATATTCCGTGAAATCGGATGTCAAATTTGCGATCATCAAAAAAGGAATGCTGTCATGTCGGATTTATTTTTTTTGGAATACGGACATACCGCACCAATCGTTATATACTCTCTATTACAACGTTTGTCGATAACCCCGGGTGCAAACAGTCCGATCGTAGCGGTATCGACCCTGAAAATGAAGATTACACTCTATATATATGGTGCGTCCGAAGCGCTTTTCTGGTCCAGTAAACTCTTTCGGTCGGTCTGTTTGAAGATCATCACGGGTCAATTAAATTTAAAAAAAAATCTTAATGTATAGACCATGATAGTTCATTCATTTCCATGCAAACTAATTACTGGAAGGGATCTTGAAATGTGCAATGTAATGAACACACACTTTACATCTACAATGTACTGATTTGACTGCGATTAACACCATCATGGGTCTTATGATAATTTGATATTGTTTTGTTAACTTAATTACTCAAGTTGCAAAAACAATATAATAAGTGACTGGTTTATTCCTGCTATTCCTACATTTGATAATCCAGTATGTAAAATGTAAGAAATCCATGTAGGAATAGGAGGAATGCTTGTCCAACATGGGATTAAGGCGAATTAGGTTGTAAAAACATGGAGCTTATTAACTTCATGTAAATTTAAATGAAATATCCGTTTAGTTTTCAATTCATGTGCAACTTTAGTGTACTAACAGATTAAAATGGTGTAAATTATCAAAAAAAATATATATTCTTGTCTTTTTTTTTGTACTGTTAAATTATATTTGTTTCCTCTTATATCACTGAGCGGAGATATATATGATGGTGTACGAAGTAGGTCGGGCCATCGATGTCAGACCCTTCTGTAAAATCTATTCTACAACTCTTACTTCTAGATTTGAATGGAATATAGAAATATCGGCGATGGCATGCCTTCTGGGAGTTGAATGGATTTGTTAAAAAAGCTCCAAATTAACATATAGGCTTGGTCTTTTTCCTTTTGATCAACCTTTTATAGCATTTATTCCAGCACCAACACCATTTAATCAGAATATAGTCAAAATGAATAAAGTTCACAGGACAATATAATATCCCCATAAAGATATTTATTAAACTTTAAAATAAAAGTTGTATTTAGGATTTATTATTTTTAAACATTTTTTCTTTAAATGTTTAACAGAAATACATTTTTGGGGGGAAATGTTCTATTCCATAGTCTCTACAATGCATCTTCTTTTTTTTTTATTATTTATTTTTATCAATGTAACAATCCTTTCCAGATTACCTGTACTTACCTGTATTTCAATCAAATTTATACTGTTAAAACAACAAAACAACTTATACCAACATCTATTGTTCTTTGTTTGTAGGAATAGAAGGAATATGAATTTATAAAATGTAGGAATAGCAGGAAGACACCAAGTGACTATCTAGGTGTTCAAAAAATATATCACTTGCGTCATGATCATGTGAGAGGTGAATTATCGGGAAATCCGTCACAACAAATTGATATAAATACACATCAATAAAGTGACTTGCATTGAATTACTTGGTTAGAATATTTTGGTAAGGTAAGTGTTGTTCTATTATAATGGGATACAAAGTACCTGTGTTACATTAAAAACAAAATAAAATTGTATCTGAATAGATATAAGAAGATGTGGTATGAATGCCAATGAGACAACTCGCCATCCAAGTCACAATTTGTAAAAGTAAACCATTATAGGTCAAAGTGGAGCCTTGGCTCACACCGAACAGTAACCTATAAAGGGCCCCAAAAATTACCAGTGTAAAACCATTCAAACAGGAAAACCAACGGTCTAATCTATATAAAAAAAGAGAAACGAGAAACACTTATGAACTACATGAACACAACATATACAGAATAGAGAACAGGGTATTAGTCGAGCGCGGAAACATGTACATACGTCCTCATAGGATAATTTCACCGCCAAGAACTAACACCAGGGACAAGAAAAGAAAAAAAAAAGAAAGCATCAAAAAGGTACAACGTATAAAAAGCGAAAATAAGTAACAAGGTATCAGTCGAGCGCGGAAACGGGTACATACGCCACAGGCACTTGTTTCTATCCATGGGAAGATCCACTATTAACGTATATTTCCTACTTGTTTCTATCCATGGGAAGATCCACTATCGATTCCTAAAATATACGTTGATAGTGGATCTTCCCATGGGTAGAAACAAGTGCTTGTGTCTACCAACCAAGAACTAACACCAGAGACAAGAAAATAAAAGAGAATAAAGCATTAAAAGGTTCAACGTAAAAAAAATTGAATAAGGAACAAATAAGTAACAGGGTATCAGTAGTGCGCAAAAACGGGTACATAGGCGCTAATAGGATAATTTGACCTCTACCAACCAAGAACTATCACCAGAGACAAAAGAAAAGAAAGCATTAAAAAGGTGCTACGTATAAAAATCGAATAAGGAACGAATAAGTAACAGGGTATAAATCGAATGCAGAAACGGGTACATACGCGCTAAAAGGGTGATTTCACCTCTACAAACCAGGAACTAAAACCAGAGACAAGAAAATAATGCATTAAAAGAGGGAAATATATTAAAATCTAATAAGGAACGAATAAGGAATAAGTAACGAATAGGTAACGAATAAGGAATAAGTAACGACAGAGGAATAAGGAATAAGGAACAAGTACTTGACGACCCTAACATTTTATGATAAACCGGGTTATTTTTCCAAAGAATGAGCAAGGATTGTCATCATCCGGATTTACATTTCATAACAATTCAAAGTAAAATTATGCATGCGTATTAAAACAAATAAGAAATAAGAATGACAAAAATTCCATTTGAACCCCTAACCTATGTATTTTGCTTATTCCGTTAACTAGGGGTTTCAAATGGAAGTCTTTCCTCACAAATGTCTCAGGATCTGGTTGGTATAGGTTACACGTAGGGTTAAATGCCGTTATTTTTAGGTTTCTTTACGATGTATATAACTTTGAAAACTCGATTTAAAAGCTGTTTCCTCACACCCCTTGCAGTGTTTCAGCCTTATTCCTATTTATATCTATACTTGTCTTTGAAAAAAAAGTCCTATATACCTTAATATATAAAGGAATTTTTTTAAGAGACAAGTACCTGTGTTATGCATTACTCCTCGTGAGTATCACCAGCCCAGTAGTCAGCAAGCACTTCTGTGTTGACATGAATTATCATTGATATTATAGCTGGTCCTCTCTAAAAATCAAGGTTAAATTCAGATTTACCGGAATGGTATGCAGTTACAGCTACACTTTTGTACATGTGTTGTTGATCTTGACATGGACAATTATCGGGTTAATGTTGTATTTGGTAATGATCACGAACAAAAAGAGATTGGGACTATAACTACGACAAATGAAACCAATCCGTGTCACTTTTGATACTGATGTTCCGTAATGGCCAACAAAGTCACGAAAACTGCTTAACTAGGAGGAGAAGATACCAAGGGACAACAAAACTGAATCATTAAAAAACATGACCAAAAACAAAAACAGCGAAAAGTCAAACTACAATACACCAAAAACTAAGATTTTGGATTGAGCAACACGAATCCGACAATAAACTTAACTATATCATAGTAAGCATAAATAATCTACCAAGGAAATTATCTCTCTCTCTCTATATATATATATATATACATCAGCTGATGAAGTCCTGCTATACAAACCTTGATAGTTCACAGTCAGAAAAATAAAATAATCCTTCGTATTATGCTTGGGACTCCAAGTGCCCCTACTGTTGAATTCCAGATGAACTGTGAAACTAGCTAGCTTTATTATTGTTATCCCTTATTTTAAAATTCATTGGGTTGAACTTGATCAACAAATTCACTTAGTACATACCCAGTACATGGCTTTCCATGCACCATAACATGCTTTACATGAATGGTTTTTCATTATAGATTAATTATTAAAGTGAGCACAAGCGAAATGTACAATTCCCTGGATCAATTTCTGCAGGCAATCAAATTAAAATATGGATCTCTGATTTCGTAATTATGTAATTAAGCGAGTTACAGGTTGCACTTCTGTAAATATAGACAATGCAATTTCCCATAGGAACTCCCTTTGCGACTAAAGCTGTGCCACTTTTACTATGAAGTTTCGTAAAAAATATATCCTAGAACGGAAAGTTGATATGCACTACTTTTTTATTCAAGGGTCAAAACATAGGGCTGTGCGGCATATTTTCAACATTTATATGCCCCGAACTTCTAAGAGTTTAAACTTATACTAAAGTTCTGTACTATCCCTACCTCCACTTTGGTTGTCCCTCAGAATTCAATTATTGCCGCTACCATCTGTTTTTATACCGGTAACATTCCCAAGTTATTTCTCTATGAGATGAAACATAGAGATCATATCTGGGAACCAGTACGTAAACAAAATTAAATATCTATGAATATTATATATCTCTCCACAAGAGGTATAGCTTGTGAAACAGCTGTATTTACAAAGTGCAACCTATAATAGATTTGAATATTAATCAGATTGTTTCCATGGGAAAACAGCAAAAAAGGAAAAAAAGTAGAGGTGGTATGATTGTCAACGAAACAACTATCCACCAGAGACCAAAAGACGATGATATAAATAACTATACATATGTTGGTCACCATGCGGCCAATTTTTTTATATAAGTTTTAATAATCCGGTCATATTTGCCACAGACATATTCAGCAAGTGACACATTTGTGTTATTTGAGGCTAGGAGAACATGCTTTATTTTATAAGGAGGGCACAGTCGGTTAGTTGGATCTTATCACAAAGTGTATAGTTACTCCTGGTTTTTTTTAAAGCAGATGGTATATAATAATAGAGATATCTGTCCGTTCATCAGTTTGTCCTTCCGTCACACTTATGACCGTTATGGAATATGTTTCACAGATGACAACGGGTATGTTCAAATTGTCGTAACTGCAATCCCGCCCGTTTTCCGCGAATGTGACCTACCGAATTAGACTTATCACCGGACTTGTACTAACATGAGCAACACGACGAGTGACACATGTGGAGCAGGATCTGCTTACCCTTCCGGAGCACCTGAGATCACCCCCAGTTTTCGGTGGGGTTCGTGTTGCTCAGTCTTTCGTATTCTATGCTGTGTTTTGTGTACTGTTGTTTGTCTGCTGATCATTTTCTTTTTTTGCAAAGGCGTTGTGAGTTTATTTTCGACTCATGAGTTTGAATGTCCCTTTGGTATCTTTCGCCTCTCTGTTATGCATTCACTACTGCTCTTAAACGCCTGAACCGCTTCGGCGGTGTCGTGGTAGCGTTTTCGCTTCGAGTGCGGGAGGTCGTGGGTTCAAACCCAGGCCTGGTCAAACCAATGACTTTAAACTTGGTATATGCTGCTTCTCCGCTTAGCAAGCGGCATTAAGGGTTTTAAAGATTTCAGGGTAGCTATATATAACATTTTTTAAGCAAAACACAGTCAAAGACAAGTGCCTGTTGGGCTTGGGTATCTAGATTTTAAAGTGTAATAATTGACTTACAATAAAATTTTATAATATCGCACCAATTGTTATGTTTCCCCTACGTAGTATATTATGATGATGATGGATTGCTGTTTAACGTCCAGAAGCAAATTGATATGCATATTCAGGACGAGAACATATTTACCCTGCTTTGTACTAGACCGACACGCTGAGCCGGATATTTAACGTGCTAGTTCACAAGGTAACATTCCGGAAGAAGACATGTCACCTTACCCGGACACATTATTCTGACTCCGAGCCGACTATTCTTTGATCTTACTCCTTAATGCCGCGTGCTTAGCGGACAAGCAGCAAATACAAATTTTAAAGTCTTTGGATTGACCCGGCCGGGGTTCGAACCCACGACCTCCCGCACTCGAGGCGAACACGCACGCTACCACGAGACCACCGAGTCGGTTTAGTATATTATGAATTGGAATTGGACATGCAACGTCAGTTTGTGTGCACTATGACCTATAATGAATAATATAATTTATAAAAGCGTAAACTCTTTTAGTATCGTTACTGATAGCATTCAAACTACACTCGAATTACCCCCAATAGCATATGTGCAGGACATGTCATCCTTACACTTTATTTCAATCTGGGGGGGGGGGGGGGGGGGGGGCTGTTGTTCGAAAAGGCTAATGGTCACTTGAGGGTAAAATAAATATATATGTCATGAGTGTCTAGTAAAATGATTCAGCATCGAAAAATTGACAACGTCTGGAAACGTCGATGTTTGCTATTGGTGATTTTATTTAGAAGGCGATAGAGATAACCATTCAAAACTTCAAACTTTCAATTTGAAAATTTATCATATAAATAAAGGAGCGAAATTTAACAAGGGATGATCATGGAATATAAGAACGTTGTAAAAAGAAAATATGATGCAGATTTGTTATTTTATAATCAGAAAATGAACCTCTTGACAATACTGACATGCTTTTTATGGCACTCACATTCTATATTTTTGGGGATTCTTTTCTTCTGAAATTTTTTGACAAGAATGCTGCTTATAAACACACTTGAGAAAATATGTCAGAGGGAAATTGCACGAGCGTATATACATTTTTTGTACTAAATAAATCATTTTAATACGTATAGGATTCACAATCAGCCTTTTTGGCTTAACAGAAAATGTAATGGCTAAATGATACAATGTATATATTTCAGAGAATGGGAGATATAGATTGTGGTGATTGCGACTGTGGTGATTGTGATTGTGGCAACTGCGACTGTGGTGACTGTAATTGCGATTGTGGTGACTGTAATTGCGATTGTGGTGATTGTAAATGTGACTGTTGTGATGATTGCTGCAAAATCTTCACGTGTAATGGCTGTACATGTGATTGTTGCGATGGAAACAGTAACGGATGTAGAGGTTGCTATCCGGCATATTTTTGCTGCGTTACTTCCGATTGGGACTGTTACAATAATTCACGCTCAGGCTCTTACAATGCAACAACGAATCAGCAATGTCGTTACGCTAATAAAATTGAGAATGGAAATGGGAAATATGTCAAAGAGACAATAACCCGACCAAAGAGCGGACAAAAGCCGAAGACCACCAATGGGTCTTCAACGCAGCGAGAAAATCCGAATCAGACTGAAACAAATCAGAAGGGAAGAAAGCAAGAAAGCGAACAAAATGACACCGTAACAACACAGCCCCTGTCATATGAAGAGGCAGTGTCAATGAATCCACCTGTAACTGAGCAACCGGTTTAAAAAATGTAATACAATAGGATAATATTTGTTCTATTTCATTTATTTGTACATTGATATCAATACCTGGCACAATCTCTCTTGTAATGTATATATAGTGTGATAGATTTTAGAGCATCGTTTAAATATTGAAGACTTAAGGCAATATAAAATAATATAAACATTTAAGTTTTTTTGTTTTTTTTTTAATATTTCAGTGTCAGTCTGTTATTGTAACAATATTAGAAATACATTTTACTTTTGGCCCTGAACATAACGTAAGGCCTACCAATCGTTATATACTCCCTATAACAACTTTTCCACATAACACAAAACTACCAGATACCATAGTTGACTTGTCGACCCAATGATTTGTTGACCCGTTGACTAGTAGATCATGAAAAGAACTAATAAGTCAACTTGCAGACTCATCTACCTTTAGAACTTGACACAAAATACCTGAAATCATTGGCTTGTTGATCTGTCGATCTGCCAACTAATTTTGCCTGTCGACTCGCTTACTCATCACCTGTCCTATACAAATGAAATATGGGCTCGTTAACTTGTTCGCCTGTCAACCCGTTTACCTGTCGAATTGCTGATTCGTTGACATGTCCACTTGCTGACTCGTAGTCCTGTGGAACATGACACCAGGTGAAATATGGGCTCATTGATTAAGCGCCGATTTCTCATAGGCAGGAAGAGAAATTGTAGGCGAATTAATATGTTCAATCGGCAAATGAACATAAACGGAATTTTGCCGCTATCACTTAAACGTATACTTCGTTTTCTGCCTGAGAAGTTGGAAGCTTGGTTTCTAATAATTTATTAATGGAAAAAATTAAATCAATGTTCTAAATCATGTCATTGGTGAAGATTTGACTACTGGGCTGTTAATAACCTTGGTAACTAACAGTCCAATAGCTGCGGTAGCGACCCAGAAAATATAAATAAGGAACCATAACGTTGGTGCCTCCGGAGCTCTATTCTTGTCTTATCTTTATCAGTAGCTCTCAAATCCCAAAATTTGAAATTCAGGGACGTGTTAATACTTGACGAGCTATATAACCATTAGAATATAGCAAAGTACTCTCGACCAATGAAATTGTAGAATTGGATGCCTCTTAATTGTGAAGAATGAATGTAAATCATGTTCTTAGTAAGGGATTATCCTATTATTTGGGTCTATTTTCAGTTCAAACAAAGAGTTTCTATAAATGAGTTACAACTGCCCCGAAGCACATTTATCAGATTGAAAGGATTTATCACACAGTGATTGAAACTGACTAAAAGTTGAATTGTGAAACAAACAAAAATCTCAAAACAATTTGAAGTTTACTGGTGCAGTAAAATTGGAACCGTGAATTTTATTATGAAAATATTAATAACTTCAAATTACTATAAAATTAAACAATACCAAAGCAATGCAAAAAAAGAAAGAAAAAAAAATCTTTCAGATAAAAAATAACCTAAATCTTTAGCTTTCCAAAACTTTGATTACTTGATCAGCGGTTGGGGAGAATAGTTATTTCCAATACATGTGTTCCGAAAAAAAAAAACAGGAATTTAATTTTTAACATATTAAAAACTTTTAAGGGCATTATTTTTGAACATTTCCCTGACATAATGAAACAGTATTTGATGTAAAAAGCCGGACCAAATTATTGGCTGTGAAATAAATTTTAGTTGTAACTCAAATGTATTAATTGATTTAAACTGTAAATAAGAAAAGGATAATTCCTCACTAAAATATTACATGATTTACATTCATACTCACAATCAGGAAACATACAATTCCTACCTTTTCTTTCTACTGTTGTGTCACCTAATATCTATAACGCATTTTTAAAAAACAAATATTTCCCAAATGATAAGAAAGTCCTCACATCACTAAAACTTATCCATAAATGACATGCCGAAAAGGGAAGTCATGCATCAATTATAAACATTGCACTGACGATGAAACTAATTCTTGAATATATCATTTGAGCCTTGAGCGCTTTACAATATTCTAAGTTTGTAAGAGAATGATAATCCCTTACTTCATGATAAGTACTCGCTAACGCTCGTACTTATTCATGAAGAAAGGGATTATCATTCTCTAACATATACAAGGGGACCTAAAAGAATTGCCAAAATATCAATGGTCAACTTTGCCTGAGGGTTTTAAACAATAGGATTAACGTCAGTATGGAGATGTTCTCCCTTATTAGTATCTGTCATTGAAATTAATATTACAAGTATGTTATACTACTTGTATGATGAAGTCTCTATTAGAACATACTCACCCCTTCTCGTCCAATGAAAAGTCAGTTTTTTCCCTTCTACTTTTCATAGTACATGGCTTTCCATGCACTATAAAATGCTTTACATGAATGACTTTTCATTGTAGATCAATAATGAAAGTGAACTCTTAATAACAACACTAACGGTGTACAATCCCCTGAGGCATTTTCCTTGGGAAAATAGCCTACTGATTAAAGATGAAAGAGAATAGAATTATAAAAAAACATTTTGAACTTTGCAAATGTTTATCATGGTACATATATATAACAAACAAAAAATGAAATGGGGGCAAAGATGTAGGTAAAATAATCTTTTATTCAATTTTGATAGCAGACATTCGAGTCAATTATTTTTTTTTCTTTCAAGAAAACGATGTCAGACTGCTGATATATAAAGCAAAGGATTTTTTTCGAAAAAAAACCACAATTCATGTACATTCATCAATAAAAAGTAAGCATCTGATGTTGAATGGTTGTAATTCAAATATTTATAGAGTGAGTTTTATAATTATCAAAAAATATACAAACTTCAAAAAGCTTTTATATTATATTGTGTGCTTTTTAAAAACAAGAAATTTAAGGTATATAAGTATTAAATTTTACCTAAAGCAGAAGAAAAACTCAATGTTTGAACAATTTATCCTTTTTGTCCTCACAAAACTATGTTAGTGCTATTTCATTCCATCCATTGAAATGATCATTACTTATGTTATACATTCCTTTTATTAACCTAGTTAACGCTTCATTATAAAAAGTGAGTTCTTATTAAGGTTTGCATATTACAATGGGAAAGGATAATATTGTAAGGTCACTCGAAAGTGTGAATATGTTCTAAATTGGTCAGACAATACTTGGTCATGTTTTATGAACATTTAAAACCCTCGGCTACGCCTTGGGCTTTAAATCTTCATAAAACATGACCAAGTATTGTCTAACCTTTACAAAGTGAACTCTTATTTAGGTTTGAATATTACAATGGGAAAGGATAATTTTGTAAGGTCACTCGAAAGTGTGAATATGTTCTAAATTGGTCAGACAATACTTGGTCATGTTTTATGAAGATTTAAAGCCCTCGGCTACGCCTTGGGCTTTAAATCTTCATAAAACATGACCAAGTATTGTCTAACCTATAAGTAGTAAATCTTATGACTGAACTGATATTTGTTTCAACTTGTTTGACATTATTCATCTTGCTGACGGCGTAACCCAGGTAATGATTGACAGACACTAAGGGTGATTTAACCATGTCATCCCTTCTAGTGTGAAAATTTGTAACATTTTCCCTGTGGAGGCAAATTGATATTGAACACACCACAAATTGATATTGAACACACCACAAATTGATATTGAACACACAACAAATTGATATTGAACAGACCACAAATTGATATTGAACACACCGAAGTTTGATATTTAACTCACCACAAATTGATATTGAACACACCACAGTTTGATATTTTAATTAACTCACCACAAATTGATATTGAACATGGATATTCTGACAAGTTTTAGACAGTTATCCTGATATGTCATAAAACAGGTCTCGGTTTGTTGAACAACAAGACAGAAAGAAGAAGAAAGTACAAAACAATAAGTGTAAAAAAGCATTAAACTCTAAAATGTCGGTATTACAGACAACAACAACAAAAATTAGCAAAGAGTCAAACAATTAAATTCTACGTCAGAATGTAACTTTCATTTCGTGGGCCAAACCGAGCGAAATTTTATCAAGTAACCTAATATATTCAATGATTGTAATGCCCGAAGACTGTTTTCCCATTGAAGTGAATAATTAAGAAGTAATTCATGGAAGCCATAGATTTGTTGGAAATTCACACATGGCCTGGGCCGTGATATTCGAATTTTATCCTGAGCGTTAGCGTTTAACGAATATCACGGCCCATACCATGTTTAAATTTCCAACAAATCTATGGCTTCCATGAATTATTTCGATTCTAATAGCACAAATACGGTCATTTAAAAAACTGACGCTAGGGTTGGTATGCCGTGTGTGTGGCTGTTTTATTTTACCCCCTGTTAGATAAAGCTAAAAATTTCTAACAAATCTATTATAGCTTGCATGAATTATTTCTTAAATAACCGCTATAAAAAATGTGTTTAATTCTTTTAATTCTCAAACCCAACATTTGCCATTTTTTTCTCGTAAGCTACCATCAAATCCACTGTTGACATTTCGTTACTATGGAGCCGCCATGTTGACTTGCTGAAATCAGTAAATGTGCGAATAATGCAATAGAAAATAAAATAAAACAATACCTACCTCAAAACTCCATTTTAATGCAATATTATCCGAATTTGGAGGGTTAACGCAACGGAAAAACCTTCAGCTTAGTCGTATGGTTTGAAATGACTTTAATGCGCCAAAAACATGGAATTTCGCGGAATTTTATTTTATTTTTATTTTGTACATTTTTCCGAGCTCTAATGCATTAATTCTTTTTGTTATGCATCAGAATAAGAATAAAGGTTCTGTAGTTTTTTTTTCTAATTGCAATTTTTAACACAGCGAAATCGGCTTAGCGTTTGCACATAGGTTACGATACATGTGGATTTACGTAGGAGGTATATTGTAACAGCCATTATTATGTACATCTCTGAGTCTGCGCTAAGTATAGATATATCGAGAATTTTATCACGGTGCTGTTTACAAAGCGAAAGAAGAACGTCATATTAGAATCTCCAGTACTGCACTTCTATCTCACGCTAACTGTAAATGACTAACAGAAAATTTGAGGTTTAGATATGATCCATATAAATAAGATGTGGTATGAGTGCCAAGGAGACAACTCTCCATCCAAGTCATATGGCAAGAATATCTTTATATTGCCCAAGACCGAGAGGTTGAGCATTTTCTTTTAAGGGGGCTAAAATATCGTCTGTCTTCTAAAATTATTGAAAAGGATGGCGTGAAGTCAACAGCTATTTCCTTTCATCATATAGTTACTCTTCTAGGTCTTCTAGAAGCGAGAAAGATGATTTAGAATTATTGGACTCTTTCTCAATGTATATGTAAGCGAACAATTAATCCTGGTAAAATGAGTCTGGAGCGGATGCAAATTGATATAGCGTAATAAGCTAGCAGCCACTCCGCTAGCACCCAGTTTTCAGATATGTCTATGAACCCAAAAGTTGCATAAGATTCAAACTTACTAAAACGTTTTTATTTTATATTACCACTACAATAACTGTTTTAACTTCAATTTAGCCGTCGAAAACACTATTCAATGAATTTTGAAATTTCATTTCCTGTTCAATATTTTAAAAACAATAGTAAAAACTATGTGCTGTTAACGTCGTGCAGGTGCTGCACGCTTTAAGACTTCACTTCAACTGTCAACACCGAAAAAATGACATTATTTAAATGTTGGCCAAGTTTTCTTGCTACATTGTATCGACTTTTCCATCAGAAAATTTTGTGCGATATTGTTTGAAATAGCTTTCCATATTCTCGGCATCCTAAAAAGTAAAAATATTTCTACGCTACAAGAATACAAAGTTGCGTTCGTACTTTAATACTTTCATGTGAAACAAATCTGTTTTAGCGAATCATTCTTTTTCTGTAACAGTGGGTTTCGCTTAGTTTTGATGACACGCAGGGTTTATTTTAAGTAATCAAAGTATGGTGTGCAAGGACATAACTTATAAGCTATATTACCAAATTTTAAAAAAAAATCCGTGCTATACCCCACCTGGATTTTTCAGTCAAGCATGCCTAAGGGTCCCAACTTTCATTTGCACCTAGTGTGGAAAAAAGTATTGCCTCAGAATTTTTTTTATTAACTTTGAAAGTTAGGGTGGGGTAGGGTGTCGGACCCCAACTTTGGATCAATTTAAGAATAAAATCCGTGCTATACCCCGCCTGGAATTTTTCAGTCAAGCATGCCTAAGGGTCCCAACTTTCATTTGCACCTAGTGTGGAAAAAAGTCTTGCCTCAGAATTTTTTTTTATTAACTTTGAAAGTTAGGGTGGGGTAGGGTGTCGGACCCCAACTTACAGAAAGATGTTCGTCAGTTTATTTTGCAATTTCATACAAATAATCATGTATCAGTATCACAGTTTATATATGTAAAATGTTTTATTTAAAGAAGTAGATTGTCATATTTATACTAGATAAAAATACTGCATTTTCGTAACGATAATTCATACCTCACTTCTCAATATGAAAAATAGAAGGCCAAAATGATTAAAAATTTCACCAGATATTTAACAAACAGAATACAGTTCTTTATCAAAACATGAAAAAAGAGAAGTAACTGTTAGAGAATAATTTGTAGAATGGTGGATAATTTTCTTGTTTGTTATAAATAACGAATCAGTGTCGCACGAGTTTGAGAAATGTTGATGAAAATTGATTGACTACTGAACGTCTTGTGAATAATAATAAAAAATGCATATCTGTAATTTTTGTAACATATTTGAAATCTTAAGAACATAACGTACACCAATGATTCACCAAGAAGAGATATTATCATAATATCGCATTAGCAAAAAAACTTTTCGAAGTATTGTTGGTCCTCAAAATATTATAATTATATCTCAAATGAAGAAAATTAATACAACTGCCTTTAACCTTCAGTTTTGCAATTTGAAAAAAAAATTACTCCAATTATATTCTATTTTTATGTGGGTTATTTGATTCAGAAAGGAAACCTCAGCTAACTGACATAATAAAAAGGTCATATGTGTAAACAGCAAAGGAACTACAATTAGCATATATAACATTTACGGTATATATTACTGCACCAGATGAGCATTTCGACAAATAATGTGTCTTATTAAAATGTTAGAGATCATACACTTTGATGATTTCATTGTTTTGAAACCTTATAACATATGTAATGCGGAGTTAAAAAAAACAATACAAAACCATAAAAAGAGGCAGGAGACACCAAAGGGGCAACTAAAAGCATAAGTCGAAGAAAAACAACAATACCATGACATAAAATGAAAAACGAAATAAAAGCACGAAAAAAGGAAGATAATCGCTGAATATTTCCTTGATAGAAACATTTGTTGGTCTAGTATTGATATAAATTCTCCGTGAAGAATTCTGTAACTATTTGTAACTAAAACATCTAAAAGTAAAAAATCTTATTAATGATTGACGAGACTGTAGCTTCCAAGCCTTTCCATAATGTCGATTTCACATTGAAGTTGAAGGGACAACAGGAAGTTAATACGAAGCAGCACAAAGTACAAGCTAGCCACCATAATTCGTTGTCATTTCGTGTCCGTTGTAGTATGAACTAGTATGCATGTCATATGTGTCTGCTGGACAACCATCACAACGGCAAACTGCTGTCACTTTCCAGGTTACCACATCACCAAGGGGAGAATATATACCCATCAATACTCGCCCATTCTTAACTGCAATACATATTATTTGAAAACGTTAAAAAAATAATACACAAAAACCCACGGAACACAGATCATATAATAAAATTATAATGTTATGAAGAAAACCTATTCTAATTAAAAATATTATAAAATATGTAAAGGGGTTCGAATACAGTTATGTTTCTAATCTTAATATAAAGTTGGTTATTAAATCATAACGGAAAGATAGGCAAATATTACATGCACGTTCAGGACATTAATATAAACCTTATCTCCCTTTTTCTTTATTTTTTGGAAGGAAACAGTTCATGTCTCTCTAATAGTGAAAGTATGAAGAACTCATGCTTGCAAAATCCGACTAGAAAGATATTATATAGCTTATTTAGTTATTTCTGATAATACAGTAAACAATTTCAAAAGAGGAGGGAATGATGCTGGCAATTAAATTCGAAAATTAGAATGTTTGAGCATTTTGTCACTGGACACACTTCAGATGATCGCGAATGTTTGTCTGATACAAGTTGTAACAGATCTAAGGACATGAGTAACTCTGCATGCCATGGTAATACAAAAGTGTGAGTACAAAATTAGTAAAAACTGGAAACTAGAGATTAAGTCCACTTGAAAACCTAGATATTCATAGGATAAAGTAATTTTTATTTAGGTATTCTTTTACTCACCCTTCCATATTACAGGAGGACTATCGTCGGGCATGTAAAGATGTGGGCGACACATTTTTGGCATTTCTGGAAATACAAAGTGCATACTTAATATTTCATAAGTTGTGTTTATATTACAGAACATTTTTTTTGTCAGTAATTCATCGACAAAGAACGTGAAATCATCAAAAAATGCTAACATTTGTAATAAAATATAACGGCCCATACCATTGGAAAATTTCCAACAAATCTATGACTTGCATGAATTATTTCTTTAATTTATATATGTTTCTATGAATGAAAAGCTATAATTATGTACTTTTGTATGATTGAAAAGCTATATTTATATACTTTTGTTTGATTGAAAACCTATCATTATGTACTTTTGTTTGATTGAAAACCTATCATTATGTACTTTTGTTTGATTGAAAAGCTAAAACTATGTACTTTTGTTTGATTGAAAAGCTGAATTTATACATGTTTGTTTGAAAGAAAAGCTATACTTATTAGATTTATTTTGTTGTTTTTAACTTTACCTCTGTATGTGTCTTCTGCTACTTCATCATAAATATCTTTGGCCAGGACCATTGCTCCACCATGTGCCATATAGGATAGAATCATTAGGTCGTTACAGATTGATTGGTCCACGTGTGACCATTCTTCCCAATTGTGCCCCAAACTGAGATACCACAGATACATTGCAGTCTGTTCGGCATGCGAATGGTCACAGTCTTCTGTTGTATCGTTAAGTATGGTTTCCGGGAAATCTATTATGTTATATAGCATATTTTCCAAGTTTTCTCCAACATCCATCGGTAGATGGAATAAACCTGTGTGAACCATCATTAAAGTAGAAGCAGCATGATAAACCAAAGAAGACATCATATATCCTTTCATCATTTTGGTTTGTCCCATTGTCTCTTTTATGATTTTCCCTATTCCTTCCAAGGCAGGTCCCAAGATAGTTCTAGTCATGTTATGAGGTATTGGCTGTCCATACATTTGAGCTATTCCTATTCCATACTTAAGCCCCATTGCCATTTGCATTCCCATGGCCATTCCTTGAACTTGACTTCTCGTTACATCATTTGAAATTCCAAAAGTATCGTTTCCAAACATTTCAATCTCGGATTGCAGGTCGTCATTATTTGCCATGGCATTCATGTTCATCAGCCTCGTTTTCAAGTTTTGCATTGTACTCATCCTTGTGGAATCTAATGTATAATCTGAAGAGTCCATAATTCTTTCCATCTTCATTCGTCTTTTCATTATTGGAATTACTGTTTCACATGGAAACTTTCCGTGATTATGCCTCATGTACACTATTGACAACTTTTTCTTCAATAAGACAAATTTTGCCAATCCTACCTGCTCGATGTGGTTGTCATGGTTATGAGTATCTCTACCTTGCCAGTAGCTGTCCATTGCCTAATAATTATAACAAAGGAAATTCCTTGTTATTCAAACGAAGGACCATAAATGTTTTTTTATCAAATTATTTTACGATTCTTATAACACGATTTCTATCGTTTCCCTCATTGTATAGAGGAATTTGCAAATGCAAAATCCCCTACATAGATATAAAAAGATGTGGTATGAGTGCCAATGAGACAACTCTCCATCCAAGTCAAAATTTATAAAAGTAAACCATTATAGGTCACAGTACGGTCTTCAACACGGAGCCTTAGCTCACACCGAACAGTAAGCTATAAAGGGCCCCAAAAAATTACTAGTGTAAAACCATTCAAACAGTTCACATTTGAAACCGACGGAACTTAACAAATTTGCATCATCTAAATCTACATAGAATGGTTGTTATATACATGACAGTTGTTAACAAATGCAATAAAGAACTTTTCTGGGTTTTTTTTAGTGCAATAAAGAATTTTCTGTTGTTAAGGAAAAAACGCTACTCTTTTTCAATATAGCAAGCCTTTTAAAAAGACTGTTTTAAACTGATAGTACATACATAACGGAACTAAAAAGCAGATAAATAATGAAGTGTACGTGTTCCTGTTTTCGAGATATAAGCCATTGAAAATTTGGCGGGAAATGATTTTCTCTGGACTTTTCATACAATTACCATTGGCACCTTTTTTCATTTAAAAACAATGAAAAATAACAAGGATTTTCAAATATGGCTTTTTAAACTATGTAATAAAATTATGAAAAGAAAAGTAGGGATAAGCTGTCAAAATTTTTCTTGGCAATACAAGGATAAAACCAGAGAATTCCGAATATCTGACAAAAATTCAAAAACAAGACGAGCAAACATCATTAGATGTCTCATCATAATCATTAGAATATAAATACCTGATAGTGGTACATCTTGATTTCATGACTGTGTTTATCTTGAAATATCATATTAGCCTCCCATCCAATTTTCATTGTATTTGAAACTACCATGCAGAAGTCTTTAGCCACTAAAGTGACAAAAAAACAAACACAAGACTAAATAGTTTGTCGTTTACATCAATAATTGAAGAAACTAACAATTTCGATTTGGACCTCGACAGATCAATGAGTTAGGTCTGAAAGGTTCACACTGAGAAGACTTGAGTTTTAGAGTAGTTCGATCCGTAAAAAACAGTATTGGTCAGACGTAACTTTGGAAATTAGAACGGAATAAGCATTATCTTAAGCGGGATTTCAACCAAGTGATACAGCTTACAAATTCAAAAAAGATACTTACTTAAATGGCTACAGTCAACATAAACAGACAGTCGTACAAAGTTATTACATGGGTTGCTGTCATTCATCATACCAAGTGGGTCCAACATCATAACTAATTCAGCATCACCTAAAATAATAAACAATAAAAACCACTATGAACAGTTCTGTATATTTATACCTATACTTTTTGTCATCCCAACACCATATGCACATGCTTGCTACATATTTTCATGCAATATTTTTCTGTTTCTTTCTACCGCATATTTTCTTCTTTTCTATCTTTGCTTCAATTTGTAGAAATTTTTTTAAAACACCAACATTATTCGAAACTAAAATTAACAGTCATATTATCTAAATGAAATCATTTCTGATTTTAAGACATATTATCTAAAAATTCATATATATTTAGGACTATGTTTTATGACAATAAGTCTACAAACATACCACAAATAGATATGCCTTCCTTAAAGTTGACAGAGATAGGCATGTCTTTGTCTTCTTCAGCTTCGTGGGCATGGTGTGGTTCTATTCCTACAAAGTTAATTAAAAAGTGAAATTACAAAAATACCGAACTACAATGAAAATTTAAATCGGAAAGTCCCTTATCAAATGGCAAAATCAAAAGCTCAAACACATCAAACGAATTGAAAACAACTGTCATATCCTTGAATTGGTACAGGCATTTCCTTATGTAAAAAATGGTGGATTAAATCTGGTTTTATGGCTAGCTAAAATACCGCAAAGTTGGTAAGTTTTTGGAAGTATAATAGAATATCATATAATGTTATTTCACTCGCATGTAGCTTCAGACCACAAGGTGACTACAATGAAATAGATAAGTTGTTTTCTACAATAACATTTTGATGAATTTGTGAGTTCGAAAATTTGGTGTTGATTGCAGATTTTTAACAGTCACTGTTCAATTTTTTTTTCTGGACTTAGGACGATTGTTATGCTTGAACTATTGTAAAGATACTAACTAGTCTATTTTTGTAGAGGTAGAACTATTGTAAAGATACTAGTCTATTAAATAGAGGTTGAACTATTGTAAAGATACTAGTCTTTTGTTGTAGAGGTTGAACTATTGTAAAGATACTAGTCTATTGTTGTAGATGTTGAACTATTGTAAAGATACAAGTCTATTGTTGTAGAGGTTGAACTATTGTAAAGGTACAAGTCTATTGTTGAAGAGGTAGAACTATTGTAAAGATACTAGTCTATTGTTGTAGAGGTTGAACTATTGTAAAGATACTAGTCTATTGTTGTAGAGGTTGAACTATTGTAAAGATACTGGTCTATTGTTGTAGAGGTTGAACTATTGTAAAGATACTAGTCTACTGTTGTAGAGGTTGAACTATTGTAAAGGTACTAGTCTTTTGTTGAAGAGGATGAACTATTGTAAAAGATACTAGTCTATTGTTGAAGAGGTTGAACTATTGTAAAGATACTAGTTTATTGTTGTAGAGGTTGAACTATTGTAAAGATACTGGTCTATTGTTATAGAGGATGAACTATTGTAAAGATACTAGTCTATTGTTGAAGAGGATGAACTATTGTAAAGGTACTAGTCTATTGTTGTAGAGGTAGAACTATTGTAAAGATACTAGTCTATTGTTGAAGAGGATGAACTATTGTAGAGATACTTGTCTACTGTTGTAGAGGTTGAACTATTGTAAAAGTACTAGTCTATTGTTGTAGAGGTAGAACTATTGTAAAGATACTAGTCTATTGTTGAAGAGGATGAACTATTGTAAAGATACTAGTCTATTGTTATAGAGGATGAACTATTGTAAAGATACTAGTCTATTGTTGTAGAGGTTGAAATATTGTAATAGTCTATTGTTGTAGAGGATAAACTATTGTAAAGATACTAGTCTATTGTTGAAGAGGTAGAACTATTGTAAAGATACTAGTCTATTGTTGTAGAGGTTGAACTATTGTAAAGATACTAGTCTATTGTTGTAGAGGTTGAACTATTGTAAAGATACTGGTCTATTGTTGTAGAGGTTGAACTATTGTAAAGATACTAGTCTACTGTTGTAGAGGTTGAACTATTGTAAAGGTACTAGTCTTTTGTTGAAGAGGATGAACTATTGTAAAAGATACTAGTCTATTGTTGAAGAGGTTGAACTATTGTAAAGATACTAGTTTATTGTTGTAGAGGTTGAACTATTGTAAAGATATTGGTCTATTGTTATAGAGGATGAACTATTGTAAATATACTAGTCTATTGTTGAAGAGGATGAACTATTGTAAAGGTACTAGTCTATTGTTGTAGAGGTAGAACTATTGTAAAGATACTAGTCTACTGTTGTAGAGGTTGAACTATTGTAAAGGTACTAGTCTATTGTTGTAGAGGTAGAACTATTTTAAAGATACTAGTCTATTGTTGAAGAGGATGAACTATTGTAAAGATACTAGTCTATTGTTATAGAAGATGAAATATTGTAAAGATACTAGTCTATTGTTGTAGAGGTTGAACTATTGTAATAGTCTATTGTTGCAGAGGATGAACTATTGTAAAGATACTAGTCTATTGTTGTAGGGGATGAAATATTGTAAAGATACTAGTCTATTGTTGTAGAGGTTGAACTATTGTGAAGATACTAGTCTATTGTTGTAGAGGTTGAACTATTGTAAAGATACTAGTCTATTGTTGTAGAGGTTGAACTATTGTAAAGATACTAGTCTATTGTTGTAGAGGTTGAACCGTTATAAAGATACTAGTCTATTGTTGTAGAGGTTAAACTATTGTAAAAATACTAGTCTATTGTTGTAGAGGTTAAACTATTGTAAAAATACTAGTCTATTGTTGTAGAGGTTGAACTATTGTAAAGATACTAGTCTACTGTTGTAGAGTTTGAACTATTGTAAAGGTACTAGTCTATTGTTGAAGAGGATGAACTATTGTAAAAGATACTAGTCTATTGTTGTAGAGGTTGAACTATTGTAAAGATACTAGTCTATTGCTGTAGAGGTTTAACTATTGTTAAGATACTAGTCTATTGTTGTAGAGGTTGAACTATTGTAAAGATACAAGTCTATTGTTGTATAGGTTGAACCGTTATAAAGATACTAGTCTATTGTTGTAGAGGTTAAACTATTGTAAAGATATGAGTCTATTGTTGTAGAGGTTGAACCGTTATAAAGATACTAGTCTATTGTTGTAGAGGTTGAACTATTGTAAAGATATGAGTCTATTGTTGTAGAGGTTGAACCGTTATAAAGATACTAGTCTATTGTTGTAGAGGTTAAACTATTGTAAAAATACTAGTCTATTGTTGTGGTATTCAAGTATTCATATCTTTGCTTTTCAATTTTTTTATTTGAATGTTTCTCCATAATTTGCAATATGTTTTATTTGTTTCGTCACCTGTAGAAGTATTTTTAGGGGAAGAAGGCTACAGGCATTAGACATTTTATTAATTTAGAAAAATGTGGGAGAAAATTGTTAACCAGACTGATTTTGAGGCCTTTTTTGTTCTTGAAGAAAAAAGTCAAATTTTGAAACGAATCGTCAGTCAGTACTTTGAAATACTTTGTGTTGTCCATCAATGCGAAAACAACAAAATCCATCCAACATAAGCTTCAAGAAGGCATATATATATCCACCACATTCGACAAAACTATGAACCATATCAACATATAGCTATCAATCGTTCAATTGTACCGTAATGGCTATCTCTCTATTGGACGATAATTTTTACTTACCGTCAATAAACATCATATCACCGATCATGGTGTCATCTAGTGGTAAGATAGTTACTTATCAGGAGCGGATCCAGCCATTTTTAAAAACTATATGTTCCCATTCAAATGCATTGATCGTCAAGAAAAAAGGGGGGTTCCAACCCCCGGACCCCCCCCCCCCCCCCCCCCCCACACACACACACTGTTTATCATCATTAGAAGAGTGGCGAAAGATACCAAAGGGACATTAAGGTAGATTTGGGGGGGGGGGGGGGTCTAAATTTAAATCCATAGAATGTTTTAATAATTTGTCAAAATGTAGTTTATATCATGCTTTTTTTCAAAAATGTAATAAAAAGTATGGGTCACTGGGTTTATTTACACGCTACAGGTTGTGCAAAATTGTCAGAATTTGTATAGATTATGCATGGAAAACCCAATTGTGTGAGATAAAACGAAAACTACACCATTGAATTTCAAGATAAAATATGAGAAGATAGCTCTAATAATATGCTTTCATATAAGAAAAAGATAAAATGGGGTCACCAAACTCGTTTTCTTGCTACATAAAAAAAAGGTAAATTCACAACACATTCTATTGTAATAGTTACTTTATCTGAGTTATCTTCCCTTCAACTGAGTTGTCTCCCCTTATGTGGCAAAGTTGAAAAAAAAATCAAACAAAAACATTTTGGTTTTTTTTGTAAAATACAGCCGTAAATATGATAAAACACATAATTTTCTATATTAAATGAAAAGTCTTACACATGAATTGCATACTACTCTCGAAATTTGCACATTTCATTAAAGATCTAGACCGATTGTTATCTGCTATTTCAAAATTCAAGACACACCAGCCTCCTTAAACATCATACCATCGAGCACAGCGTCATCTAGTGTGTAAGATGGTTACTTACGGTCAACAAACACCATACCACCGATCATGGCGTTGTCTAGTGTGTAAGATTGCTACTTACGGTCAATAAACATCATACCTGCGAGCATGACATGATCTAGTGTGTAAGATGGTAACTTACGGTCGATAAACATCATATCCCAAGCATGGCGTCATCTAGTGTGTAAGATGGTTACTTACCATCACCATACATCATACCATTGATCATGGCGTCATCTAGTGTGTAAAATGGTTACTTACCGTCAATAAACATCATACCACCGAGCATGACGTCATCTTGTGTGTAAGATGGTTACTAACCGTCAAATACCACCGAGCATGGCTTAATCAAGTGTGTTAAATGGTTAATACCGTCAAAAACATCATACCACCGAGCATGGCTTAATCAAGTGTGTTAGATGTTTGCTTATCGTCAATAAACATAATGCCACCGAGTATGGCGTCATCTTGTGTGTAAGATGGTTACTTACCATCATCCTACATCATACCACTGATCATGGCGTCATCTAGTGTGTTAGATGGTTACTTACCGTCAATAAACATCATACCACCGAGAATGGCCAAATCAAGTGTTTAGATGGTTACTTACCGTCAATAAACATCATACCACCAAGTATGGCGTCATCTAGTTTTGTAAGATGGTTACTTACCGTCCATAAACATCATACCACCGAGCATGGCGTCATCTAGTGTGTAAGATGGAACAGAACACATGGATGTGTGTGTTTCAGGAGTACCATGTCGACGGAGATAGATCGAAACAACATGAGGGTTCTCTATTGTGACGTTGTTAACTCGACGGTAACCGTTATTTCTCACCATAATCTTAAATGAAATGAGGGGTTTCATTTACTTTAATGACATGATTAACAAATAAAATGATTGGCAATCACCATTAATCTTAAAATGTCTAGGAAATTGAAGCAAAAAAGAAAAACCTAATATTATAAACGTTCATGACAAACTTTTGTAAATACCCTTAACAGTTCATTGAATGATAGACTCTTTAATGAAAATTCGAATAAGTGTTCTGTTAAGAAAAATATAAAATGATTTCCGAAAACTTGGATATACCTTGTTTAAGTACTTTCACTATTAGTTCTCGAAGTAGCGTATAATATGTAATGTGTGCTTAACTTCTGTGTCATTTGGTCTCTTATGGATAGTTGTCTTATTGGCAATCACATTACATCTTCATATGATTATATCATTTATCGGTTTTTGCATCATTTTTCATCAATATACTTTAAAATTCCTTAAAAGTGCACATTTCGCTTAAAAAGATGGAAAAAAACAGTTATCAAAGAAGTGCTGCTATCAGTTAAACTTCAGAATAAACTTTTTCTATTCTCCTTTTATTCGCATGCTTTACTAACTTTTAAGACACTTAACCAACAACAAATGTATGATTGTTGGAATCTGATATTATATACATGTATTTAAATATTACCCTATGAACAGCCGCTCCTTGGTGTTGCATTTGTTCCTTAAGAGTGCCTGAACCAGCAGTGAGCGTAATGGTGTGATTAAGTTGTACCATTTCAACTTCAAGTTCTACATCAATGTCTTAAAGTATATACGAATGAATAAGTAATTAAGAGGTATATATGAAGTCTGCTAGGTAAAGCTATTATTACCATTGTTCAAATTGCTAGAACAGAAAAATACAAAAGTGACATTAAGATATAGACTATAACTAAAGAAGAGTTGTCATTCAATTATATCTCATTCGATAGAATTGACATTAGACTGTAACTTTTACTTTATAATTGACATTAGATTGTAACGTTTACTTTTGAGTTGACATTAGACTGTAACTTTTAATCTAGAATTGACATCAAACTGTAACTTTTACTCTTGAATTGACATAAGACTGTAACCTTTACTCTAGAATTGACATTAGACTGTAACTTTCACTCTAGAATTGACATTAGACTGTAACTTTTACTTTATAATTGACATTAGACTGTAACTTTTACTCTTGAATTGACATTAGACTGTAACTTTTACTTTATAATTGACATTAGACTGTAACGTTTACCCTTGAATTGACATTAGACTGTAACTTTTAATCTAGAATTGACATCAAACTGTAACTTTTACTCTTGAATTGACATAAGACTGTAACCTTTACTTTAGAATTGACATTATACTGTAACGTTTACTCTAGAATTGACATTAGACTGTAACTTTTAATCTAGAATTGACATCAAACTGTAACTTTTATTCTAGAATTGACATTAGGCTGTTACTTTTACTCTAGAATTGACATTAGACTGTAACTTTTACTCTTGAATTGACATAAGACTGTAACCTTTACTCTAGAATTGACATTAGAATGTAACTTTTACTCTAGAATTGACATTAGACTGTAACTTTTACTTTATAATTGACATTAGACTGTAACTTTTACTCTAGACTTAATATCAAACTGTAACTTTTACTTTATAATTGACATAAGACTGTAACGTTTACTCAATAATTGACATCAGACTGTAACTTTCACTCTAGAATTGACATTAGACTGTAACTTTTACTCTAGAATTGACATTAGACTGTAACTTTTACTCTTGAATTGACATCAGACTGTAACCTTTACTCTAGAATTGACATTAGACTGTAACTTTTACTCTAGAATTGACATCAAACTGTAACTTTTACTTTATAATTGACATTAGACTGTAACTTTTACTTTATAATTGACATTAGACTGTAACTTTTACTCTAGAATTGACATCAAACTGTAACTTTTACTTTATAATTGACATTAGACTGTAACTTTTACTCTAGAATTGACATCAAACTGTAACATCTTACTTTATTATTGACATTAGACTGTAACTTTTACTTTATAATTGACATAAGACTGTAACTTTTACTTTATAATTGACATTAGAATGTAACTTTTACTTTATGATTGACATTAGACTGTAACTTTTACTCTAGAATTGATATCAAACTGTAACTTTTACTTTATAATTGACATTAGACTGTAACTTTTACTTTATAATTGACATTAGACTGTAACTTTTACTCTAGAATTGACATCAAACTGTAACTTTTACTTTATAATTGACATTATACTGTAACTTTTACTCTAGAATTGACATCAAACTGTAACTTTTACTTTATAATTGACATTAGACTGTAACTTTTTGCTAGAATTGACATTAGAATGTAACTTTTACTTTATGATTGACATTATACTGTAACCTTTACTCTAAAATTGACATTATAATATATCTCATTATACTTTGAAAAAAAAGTAAAGTTAGAATTGAAACAAGTCCATAGCAAGTAATACGTTATAACTGACATCAAAATGTTGTTGTTCAATAGTTTTATGTAGCGTATTACACATTTAGGTCTAAAGAGACAAATTCTTACCAAGTAACAATCGTAATCCGATAACTATCCCAATATCAGCAACGAACTCTTAGATTGAGCAAGCACTTATGAATAATATGATACAACATATCAAACGCAATCTTACATGTTAAGACAATAAACTGTTCGTGGTTTCTAACCTACCTGAAAAATCGCATACCCTAACACCTCTCTGTGCTGCTTCATACGTCATTCCATTGGTCATGTCATCGACAACAGCAATTATGTAGCCTAAAAAACACGAAGATATTGGTATTATTTGCTTTGCGATTAAAACTCTTTTTTCTCATTTTTTTTTTTAATATTCGTGTATAGTTAAAATGAGCGCTACTATAGCAGATGTAGTCATATAATACTAATTTGTATGGTAAGAAGTTCCACATACATAACATATGTGTGAATGGTACACATTTCCAAATGTGAATGGTAAAGCAGGTCCACATAACATTATTTCACGGTACTGAAGACCTACACAGACCTAAGTAATTTCTCGAGAGACATTTTTCGCCATTGCTTAATATGGTAGTTTTATACCTTATTTATTTCAAACCATTATAGTTCATTAAAGGTAGAGATCTATTGGAATAAAAACAGTGGCATCGTATGAAGTCAAAACAGAGTGAGACAGGTGGCTCCACAACCCATCATATGATCCTTTATATCTAAAAGTTGGAACGGGAACCAATTTAAATTGCTTTATTTTGTACCAAAGGATTTATTTCCAGTAAGTTTTCAAGTTTGTTCTTATATCTAATTCCAAATACTTCTTGTTGACTTCTTTGTTTCTAACAGAACCCTAGTTAGAATGGGGATGTAGAGCATTTTAGAATGGAAATCAGGGCTTTTTCTGTAAACAGAAATTGTCACCACATGGAACATGCAATAATCGGCATGTATCTTAGATATAAAAAAAAAACGGGTGAAACTGTGATAGAATAATCAATAAGTGTAGATACAAAGACACTGTAACTATCAACACATTCATGATAAGAACTGATGAAGTGATGATTTCGGATTTTCATCTTTTAAATCTTATTAGCGGATTTTTTTTAGTAAAAAAAGGTCTCTATTTTTTAAATACATTGTATCAATATAAACATAACATGCTCTAGCAAACTGATTGAACTGATTTTTGTTTGTTTTTTTTTTTTTTGCTTCTGTTCGTGTTTTTTTTTTTTTTTTTTTTTTTCTTGTCATTAAAGGTTTTGTATTTTATGAAAACATGATTCAAATGCTTATGAAAATAAGTCTCCTAGTAGAGCGCAAATAGGTTCCATATTTCAACTCTGAAGAATTGCCAAAAACAAGAGTTAAATGTTTCAAGGTTTTAACAATAATAAAAAAAACACTGTTCGAACTAACAACTACATCAGATTTTTCTCGAAACCAAAAGTTTTGGACCATCAATTGATCGTCAAAAAGCAACTTTGCTTGTAGTATTTGCAACCTTGATTTTAGACCAGTTACATATTTTATGAACGGAAAATCTAAAATCTCAATCTATCTTTAAGTCATGACAGTCTTGAAGCAAGGGCTACTAGGAAGATGGCGCCCGCGGGTAATGGTAGTCCAGCAACAACAGCACATACCAATCGATAGAATAATAATCGTATATTACCGATCGTACACCAAATGTTTCTTTAAAATCCATCAGACGTTTCCAGGACAAAGGTTAAGTAAGTCAAACGCATTACATATTCCATGAAAAGTGTTATCCTATCTTTCTTATCTAATATAACCCATCCATTTCAAATATTCAATAATTCAAAGAATTGTTATAAATAGATGTTTTCAAGTTATTCTGCTATTCAAATACTCTCAATTTTAATGTGCCAGCAGCTAAGTAATTCCGTCATAAAAGATGTTCAATAAACCCAAAGGACAGGCTAAAACTGCAAATCAGTATCAGGTTAAATACAAAGATCAAAAATTCAACGAGAAGCTCAATGTTAAAGTAACGCAAAATCCTTTGCCTTGCAAAAAAAATACCAGTTCACATATTACTCATGGTAGAATCCGGTAAGAAGAAAAACAAACGTTAATGTATTCAAACCTAGAAATATTTAACACATTCGATATATTTGTGACACTGACACTCAGTATTGATCACTTGACTTGCCCCTAAAAATTCAAACAGCAAATACATGCTTTAATTTTGAGCATCAGAAGGGAAAATGTATATGTTGTGAACAAGATGTAATTTTGTACAAATTATAATATGTACAGGGTTTTTGTACAAGTTATAAGTTCTTTGACACATACCTTTTTGCACCAGGTGATAAAAGTTTATCTTCTAAAATGTATCAGATTAATGTCTTAAATTCAAATTTATATACTTCAACCTAAAATTTATTGCTATTCTCCTTGTCCTCAAACTGGAAATAAAGACACCTGAATGTGAATGGTTTAAATTCTATTTTTATTTTTCTCCTTATACCAAAATCATATGCATAAAGGCTCTTTGTGTTCTTATAATGTTTGTGGATCAATGATCAGTATTAAAATGTATCATGTAGTCATGGAAATATGACAGAAATATGCGAAACAAAAGACTGTGTGCTTGCATCATCCATTTGTGTTAAGCGGTTCATAAAACACTGACAACTTGTACAAAAATTCTGTACAAATTACAATTTGTACACAACATATATACCATTTCTATTAGAATGTTGTCCTCTACTGTCTTTATGTTTGTGCAAAACAAATTCTGCGATATTTTCAAACTTAACAGTCAATCAAACTTTAAAAGTTATAAAGAAACATCGAAAACTATATTTTCAGGATATATTTTTCCTTTCTTTCTTTTTAAACCGAAAATACTGCTTTGGAATAACTATGAGTGTTTAAGAGAAGTAATTTCGTACATTTTATCGAGGTTAACTATATATAACGAAAAAAATCAATGAATAATTCAATAAGCCATATACCAGCTAAAGATAACATATAAGAAAAAATAACATTTGTCCATCAAAGAGGTGAAAGACCTGTTTTATTTATGTCTTCCATTGTTATTCAAAATTGTTTGTCCGATGTTTACAATTACAGTGTAGATATCACATCGATTAGCATTGCATTATTTTTAACTTAAATAGTAAATTATATTGTTTGAAATGGAAGCAATGTGTGTTTTATTCTTAACGAACAATGATACTATTTCAATAGCAACTTATACTCATACACAAACTATACTAAAAGGTAGCAATTAGACAATGGCTTGCTGTCACCGGTATGTGTTCTAGTTATAAGAGTAGTATTATGGTGTGTTATTATTGGCACTTAGAGCATGATTCGCGATGTAACAGCCGGGTTTGTTTTGTTGAATCATACTGTACTGTTACAAAAATATGCAATGCTTACCTGCTCCGCATGGTATTTCTGCTTGGTCAATGTTAATGCTTGATGACAAGGACCATTCTGTATGCACAGCTCCCATATCTGCAACAAACAGGGTATGTGTATTGATACATGATCTACATATAACAATGTGTGGTAAGAATACAAAATATATTATTAACATGATAAAGACACACCAAACATAACAGGGTGTCCTGAAAACATGTAGTTCAATAAATGTACTATGAACGTATGAGAAGGCATTACGGTAATTCCATTTATAAATCTAATAAGCTTAAACATTGTCCTACAAATCTTATTTTTCATCTTTAATGATTTAATAGACTTATGGTTATAATATACTGTTGTTGTTCATTGTATCTAGTTGCAGCATCAATTCGCTAATTTAAAAAAAATCAGTACAGTTCGTTTTGGGCATTGCACTAGATCGTCCCGGTCTTCCTGTACTGTGACGCCGTTGTATGAAGATGACGATGATGATGACGACGATGATGATGATGACGACAATGATGATGATGACGATGATGGATGATTGATGATGAAGATGGTTGCTTAACATCCAGTGGAAAATATTTCCTGCATGTTCAGGACAAAAACAAATTAACAATCAATACAATAAGTAGATCCTATAATAGAGGCCGTCCGGTATAAGTCGGCGAAATTTCAACTGAGTGTATAGTGGACAGGAACAAAAATTTTGACTTGTAACAGGCTACCTACGTACCCTCAAAGATTTGTTGTAAGGGTTTTAACGTGAAGAGAGCGTAGCACTCTCTCTACAAGAGGCATCGGATTTAACGCTCCCCTTCTGACAGCACTTGGCTACGTATTTGTACATCCTGCACAGCTAAACGGGCATCCACATTGGCAAGGGTTTAACAGCCGGTCGAAAGAACACCCAAGTGACCAATATGGCTTCTTTTCTCTCTCTTGTTAAATGCTGTTTGATGTCTTTTCTCTCTCTTGTTTAATGCTATTTGATGTCTTTTCTCTCTCTTTTTCAATGCTGTTTGATGTCTTTTCTCTCTCTTGTTCAATGCTGTTTGATGTCTTTTCTCTCTCTTTTTTAATGCTGTTTGATGTCTTATAAACGTGTATCCAATATCTCTTTTTATTTATACGACAAGTGATATTTCTCTAAGTTATAAATCTTTCGAGTTAAAAATATCAGAAGCTAAATACAACAAAATGTTAAGTACCTTTAAAACAGTGTTTAAGCATTGCAAGACTAACAACAGTCAACTAAAAGCAAATAAAAACTGCCGAAAACTCAAGATTGTAGATTCAGGGGGAAAATACGGTTGTCATTTTCATTTATACTTTCTGAGGGTAGTACATATCAGCAAACTTTATTATTTTTTTTTTCAAAAAAATACATACTATATGGATTATGATGAAGTGGTACAGCATGCATAGTATTGGGGAAACTGGAGAAATGAAACGTTAGATTTGCATTGTGTAGACTGGTATGGCTTCCATTAAACATCAGTTCAAATTCTGGTCCACAGACATCCTACAAATATCAACAGTAGTCTTAAACCAAAATCCTATATATCATTATCATTATCATTATTATCATTATTATTACCATTATTGTTATTATCATTATCATTATTGTTATTATCATTATCATTATTGTTATTATCATTATCATTATTATCATTATTGTTATTATCATTATCATTATCTTCATTATTGTTATTATCATTATTATAATCATTATTGTTATTATCATTATCATTATTATCATTATTGTTATTATCATTATTAGTAGTAGTAGTAGTACTATTGACTTTTGATGAAGTTGATACAAAAATAATATATGTACGTTGGATGGAACAGTAATTGTGTACTTACATGCATATTGGAGCCACGCTCCAGAAATACAACTCTAGACATTCCTGGACACATGAATGATAACGGTCCGGATTTACCATAATCGGCTAAAACAGAGAACATTTATAAAAAATGTAGTTGGAAACATTTGTATTATCTCTTTTCTATGTAATTGTTTTACACATTATTCTATTTCAAGTGTCATATGTTCAAGTGAACTGAGAATTTATTCCGTGGCTTGGGTTTTTTTTTTCAAAACAAGAAAGTATTGATGTATACTGTATACCAAAGTAATATGTTTTTGTTGATATTTGAAACAGTTAATTACAAGTAAGAATTACCAACCAGAACGTTTGCATCTTTTGAAAACAAAAGAGGTTTCTCCTTGACATTTTTGCGACAACGTTCGGTGAAATGTATGTTTGTTGCTGAAATCTCTTTTGTCAATCAGTCGTAAACAATAACGTTACTTTTAGCAAAATTGTAACACGCAAACCTACTTGTATAAAATTAACCTAAAATTGTGATATACTTTCACGTACATATCATCATCATGTCACGAAATATTTTTTGTAAAATTTTGAATAATTGTTTGAAAACATTAATGAGGTGATATGAATCGATAGTTTGACAAAAAAAAATAGTTTACTCAAAAAGTAACCACAAATCTTTCAAAAGCATATTTGAACTCATTTCCTCGACAGAGAATTGGGTGCAGCTTCTCAACTTGCTTTGAAATCATAAACTTTTTGCAATTACCAGAGTGTATTTGTTTTAAAAGCCAACTCGACATCTCAAGGCCATTCTGGATATAATAAGACAAGAACGTAATGCCATCAAAATAATGATGTATGTTTGAATTGTGATATGCTTTCCAACTATTAAAAACTGTATGCATTTCCGAGCAATTTAGTAAAAATTCCTTTAGAAAAAATGAGTCAACGTTATCTTAAAAATAAACTGATTTTTAATCCAAATATGGGACTCTTCGGATTGGGTGTACATTATCAGACCTGGTGCCGATTTATAGCAGTTTCTATATGAAATATGTATAGATTATCGGGTTTCCTACATATTGATATCGTAAAAATATCATCCGCGATAAATAATATGTACCTGTTTGGCGAGTGATCGCAGCGAACGCGCTAAAAAAAACTTCACATTGTGTAGAGCAGCTGATATTTTACGATATCTATACGTAGAAACCTATCGTTCTATTACAGGTCTTTCTCCCCCTTAGACAGTCTTACGCTGGATGAAAGGGAGCTTGAGAACGTCTCCTCATACATTGTCACTTCGCTGATGATGATTGAACACGTCTCAAAGCCGTGATACGAGAATTACGGAGCGACTTTGTAGAGTGATAAAGGCAACGGGAAAGACGATAAATATTTTAATACAGTAACTTTTTGGACACCCGATTTCGCCGGAAGTTTTTTGCGGGGATTGTGTTGCTCAATCTTAAGTAGTTTTTATGTGTGATCGTTTTGTTGACTTTCGTTGTTGAAAACGCATTTTGCAGTTTATTCGGAATCCGGTTAAATCTATCGAGACAACGAAAAAAAAATTGAAATGACGAATATTTCAATCGTGATGACGAATTGATAAATAGAGATAAGGGATCAACAAATCGAGATAACGATACAAAAATATCGTGATAACGGACAAGTTAATCACGATAACGGATATGGAAAAATGAAGTGTGTCCCTTCAGGAATTCTGAAGAAAATAGCATTTGTTGAAAAATGAAGTGGAAATGTGATAAGAATGAGCAGGAGCAAGTTTTTGTTTGGGTATCTGGTAATTTAAAAGTTTTAACCGATTAAATGAGGAAAATATCTTCTAATTATTAAATAATGAGGATAAAGAAAGATATGCGATACTGCGTGGGTAAATTCATATTGATAACATGTCTTAAAAATGTGTATGACCATAAATCCTACCTAAGAGGTGAATACATGTATGTATTGGCCGTACAGTGACTTAATTATAGTTGCTTACATCTTCGTCTCTGGTGGATAGTTGTCTCATTGATTTTATATTGTATTGTAATCGGTCTAATACTAGTACTGTAAATTATTGATTATTTGTAATATAAATGTGTGCATTTTTGTCATTCTATCTATCTGGTACAATGTAAGCCTTTCTCTCTGTATTGCATTTTTTTCATATTTTTTTTATTTATTTTTTTACCTCATGTTAACATGTATGGGTTTGGAGTAAAATATTCCTTTGATTTGGTTTACAGTTGTTCGGCTTTTTACCTTTTTCATTAAGCCAATAAAGGTTTAATCCTTTTCAAATTGAAATATACTAGTAACTTTGATTGCTCCGTTGGGTTCTTCTTATTTTTTTCCCTTGAGTATCGAAACAGTGTTACTATTGTTAATAGAATAACAAATTTCGTAAGAATGTATCCATAGTTAGTCAAGTATTTGAACGTTCATGCTTAACATCTTAACTGTGATGTTATATTTAAAATGTCTGCACTAAGCACCAACCGTTTCATACGTCAAGGGGTATCGATTTTTTTTTTAACTTTTTTTTTTTAAATGATTCAAAACTTGGGTGAAAAACATTTTGTAATAGAGGTGACAAAATACGTTGTGCACTAGAAGAAACACATTTTTGAGTGCATACTTTTGAATAAAATAAGTCTTTTCGTGCATTTTTTCTCATTTCAATTTAAATCTCGAACGGTTGTAGAAAATATTACATCTCACAATCGAAAATAGTAATATCTGTATTTTGAATTTTTGCAAATTCATACCTGTCCTAAGTCAGGAATCTGATGTTCAGTAGTTGTCGTTTGTTGATGTGGTTCATAAGTGTTTCTCGTATCTCGTTTTTTATATAGATTAGACCGTTGGTTTTCCCGTTTGAATGGTTTTACACTAGTAACTTTTGGGGCCCTGTTCGGTGTGAGCCAAGACTCCGTGTTGAAGACCGTACTTTGACCTATAATGGTTTACTTTGATAAATTTTGACTTGGATGGAGAGTTGTCTCATTGGCACTCATACCACATTTTCTTATATCTATAAACAACAAATAAATACAAGGAAATTCTACATTTTCTTTATGTCACCGTATCGGATATTAGACACTTTTGAGACGAAACATTCATTGCCGGGGTACTTGAGACACAGTGTTATATATAGAATTTAGGTTCCCGTCAAAAACTAGTAATAGATATTCCTTTAAAATATCACTAAAAACCCATTACAGTAACCTTTACAGAGTTTTCCGCTCATCCATTGATCAACAAGGTACATGTATATCTTGAGGTTGTTAAAGATTTAAAAATTGTATGATTTTAGATTTTTAAAGTTTCAATTGATCTGTTCGATATTTAAAAAGAAATATTTTATTTTTATTAACAAACATGACCATAATAAATAAGAATGTTACCTGTCCAAATCCCACAAGGCAGTATTAAACTGATTAGTGTTATCCGCCATACATTGTCCATGGTCATCATTACCTAACTATCTGGAGAAAAGATGCTTTAAATGGCAGAATCAAATTACGTTACCACGGTAACAAACGTTGTAAACAGTTTGTCAGGTAGGATTGATTTTTCGTTTCACAACAGATACAGGGTGTAAATTAGGACGAGAGAAGGTAAATATAGGTATGGCAGGTGAATATTGTAAAGATGCTAACAATCACCTACTGGAATTGAATGAAAATTAGCATAATATCGGATTAAATGCAAAGTAGTGCCATTGGGAATAGAGAAGATGATAGAATGTACCCTAATTACACTCTAAAATACATGTACTAACATATCAACGGAACAGCCTAATTACACTCTGAAATACATGTACTAACATATCAACGGAACAGCCTAATTACACTCTGAAATACATGTACTAACATATCAACGGAACAGCCTAATTACACTCTGAAATACATGTACTAACATATCAACGGAACAACCTTTTTGTTGCTGTTCTTCTCCTTAAATAATTAATGGAATATATACATTCCTAATAAAAGAAGTTGAAAAACAATATTTTTTATAAGAATGACAAAGGCTTACCTAAGCAAAAACAATTCAAAATCAATAAGAAAATCATTATCGGAAACAATTCCAAATTGATTAAGAACAGCACACTATTTGTTTTCATTTTCCAATTACCGATTGTGCTTCTGATTTTATGATTTCTTGCAAAGGAAATCAGGGAAACATGAAAAATCATAAAAAAAAATGCAAATTGTGTTCTTGACCTAAGTCTTAAAAAGTTTTAATAGACTGAACCTAACGACCTTCGATAACGGAATGATGGAACAGACAATACAGTGAGACGAAAGTAATACGTAAATGATTCAGCAACCCAAAGAAACAAAACAAGCAAAAAAAAAAATCCCATGTGAATATAGTTCTTTTTTTATAATACTATTATAGACGCAATTTCTAAATGGCATCGATTTTGGAAAAGATGTAAATAGTTTAAATTGGGACTTTCAAAGATATGCCTTAAAAATTAAAACCCTAAATGACAAACGCGTTTAGAAACATTACTGGACAGAAACCAACAAAGTTCTAAATTCGTACAGGCACATGAATATGCGGCCGGATTCAACAAGACCTTTATGAAAGTCTGTTCAAATATTGGATCTACTTTTGGGACAGGACATGATGGCATCACATGTCTTTATAGGACATTGTCGAATCAAACTAAGAAATATTCGTCAACATGCTCTGAGTCACAAATATGTGTTCGGGTAGGGTCACGTGTTTTCCTCTTACCCTTCGAGAAAAATGATCGTGAAAGAATAACTAACGGTGGTCAAGCATTGCGATCAGATCGTAAATGAAATTAAGTGTAAGTTTACTTCAAAATCGGCTGTATTTTCAAAAGGTGGAACACATCAGAAAAAAGAAATATGTCTGTCAAAATAATCAAACTTCCCTAATAATACACAAAAAAATGAAATATTCTTTAAGAAAACACAAAAGGCGACACACAATCCTATGAAAATCATTGAGAAATAATCACTATTTGTATCTTTAATGGTCACATCTAATATACCATGATAAATTTGAAACATAATCTTTATTGTGTCAGATATTAGTTTGTTATTACTTAAAAAAAGTTCATATTATTTTTGAAAATGTATAATTTTGTTGATTTTTAATCAAAACTAACGTGAAAGATCAGGAAAAGCATTATTTCGATAGTGAAAGACAAGGCGTGAACAGACTTAATGATCAGAAAACAACAATTCTTGTACCAACTGATATACTTGTAATTTGTTGAAGCGTGTAAAAATTACTTTCTAAGAACGTAAAGTAATGCTTTTTTTTTCGGTGATAGATATATAAACATATAGACCAATATTTAAAACTGTTTTCATTTAAGAGGCATCCAAGATAAAAAGACCTCCAGGAGCGTAAATTGTCGAGAAGAAAATATCTTTGTATTTATAATGCTAAATGCATCCACGAATGAGTGAAGCGTGGTCTTCTCCTGGAAATATCTTAATGTGTATGTTTTTGTTTTCGATAGGTTTTGTTCAAAGCAGTTGTATCATTTAATTTTACATACAGGTATATTGAAGATGTTCTTTCCATTAACAATACAAATTTTCTGATTTGGTCCGATTAATAGTCCTGAACAAGATATTACAGACACCATATATACAGCTTCTTCAGCCTTATTTTTAGACATATACCCCGAATTTGACTATATCGGTCACCTCAATACCAGAGTGTATGACAAACAAGATGATTTCAGTTTTGAAATTATAAATTTTCCTCATTTTAGCAGCAATTAACCAACTTCATCCGTGTAAGGAGTATACATTTCTCAACTCATACGATATTCAGGAGCTTGCATCTGCTGCTCATCAGTGTCGGAGTAAAAAATTAATGAGCCAGGGTTTTGTGAAAGAACGTCTCGTTCTTTTTCTCAAAACTCATTGGAAAGTACCAAGACATGCACCTGTCCTAAGTCAGGAACCTGATGTTCAGTGGTTGTCGTTCGTTGATGTGGTTCGTAAGTGTTTCTCGTTTCTCGTCTTTTATATAGATTAGACCGTTGGTTTTCCTGTTTGAATGGTTTTACACTAGTAATTTTTTGGGGCCCTTTATAGCTTGATGTTTGGTGTGAGCCAAGGCTCCGTGTTGAAGGCCGTACTTTGACCTATAATGGTTTACTTTTACAAATTGTGACTTGGATGGAGAGTAGTCTCATTGGCACTCGTACCACATTTTCTTATATCTATATAATAGATAAATATTCAGTGTCTACTTCACAAATAATACAGGATGGTCTTGAGTTATAGATTCTATGTGTTGACTCTGTGTATAATTTTATCTACTTTACAGTTTTACATTTCTTTGTCTTTGTACTATTATGTTTCAGTTGGTCGTATGACTCCTGACGTGGTTGGGCCTCGGTGGCCGAGTGGTCTTCGTAGTCCAACTACTATATCATTAGCCTGTCAACACTGAGGTTGTGAGTTTGAATCCCGCACGTGGCAGGTGCATTCGCTTCCGATCTTAAATGACTAAGTAAGAATGTCAGTCTTCCTACCGAAAGTCGGTGGTTTTCTTCGGGCACTCCGGCTTCTTCACCAATAGACACTGACCGCCTTGAAATATGTAATAGTGCTGAAAGTAACGTTATTCACCAAAGAAACCAATCAATCAATCTCATGGAACATTAAACAATTATCATACAAGTGGGCGTTTCTAGCTAGCTAGAAAACCAGGTTTTACCCACCATTTTCTTATGATTAGCCTGTCAACACTGAGGTTGTGAGTTTGAATCCCGCACGTGGCAGGTGCATTCGCCTCCGATCTTAAATGACTAAGTTAGAATGTCAGTCTTCCTACCGAAGGTCGGTGGTTTTCTCCGGGCACTCCGGCTTCACCAAAGAAACCAATCAATCAATCTCATGGAACATTAAACAATTATCATACAAGTGGGCGTTTCTAGCTAGCTAGAAAACCAGGTTTTACCCACCATTTTCTTATGATTAGCCTGTCAACACTGAGGTTGTGGGTTTGAATCCCATACGTGGCAGGTGCATTCGCCTCCGATCTTAAATTACTAAGTTAGAATGTCAGTCTTCCTACCGAAGGTCGGTGGTTTTCTCCGGGCACTCCGGCTTCACCAAAGAAACCAATCAATCAATCTCATGGAACATTAAACAATTATCATACAAGTGGGCGTTTCTAGCTAGCTAGAAAACCAGGTTTTACCCACCATTTTCTTATGATTAGCCTGTCAACACTGAGGTTGTGGGTTTGAATCCCATACGTGGCAGGTGCATTCGCCTCCGATCTTAAATGACTAAGTAAGAATGTCAGTCTTCCTACCGAAGGTCGGTGGTTTTTTCTGGGCACTCCGGCTTCTTCACCAATAGACACTGACCGCCTTGAAATAGGTTATAGTGCTGAGAGTAACGTCATTCACCAAAGAAACCAATCAATCAATCTCATGGAACATTAAACAATTATCATACAATTGGGCGTTTCTAGCTAGCTAGAAAACCAGGTTTTACCCACCATTTTCTTCTGAAAATGCCTGTGCCAAGAAAGTTGTTTTTCTGCGGGTTTTTTTAACAATGTTTTTTTCAACTTTTACAAAAATCAACAAGGATCTTCGCTTTACAGATATGGCTGTGCATAAAAATTAATGGAAACTCGATGAAACAATATTAACTTTTCATACAACATAAAACGTATACAAGACGGGCAGACGGGCTTATAGTGTACGGCAACTAGTCGGTGTGGTATTATCAAATAATCAGATCTAATGGCATTGAACCATCATAGCCCTATTCACAAACAATAGTGAAGCGGGAAAAGTTATGCAAATCCAATGGTTTGCTATTTTACCAATTGCAAATATAAATTATCATGTGTTTAAAGAATGATTTGAACGTTTTCGTGGAATTTTGCTATAACGAATAAGCGGCAACAGATCTATCACTATCCTTTTCACGATCATTAAAAAGCGGTACCCGATCTTTCACGATCATTAAAAAGCGGTAACCGATCTTTCACGATCCGAAATATTAAATTTTTACAAACATTTCCCATTTTTTGCAAAGTTTCTGATTAAACTCAAACAAAATAACTTTAAGAACCATTTTAAACAGTAATATGGAACTATATTTTTAGTAGAAAAGTTAACTGTAGTTTATGCATTCAAAATATGAAAAAAAAATCATGTGTGTTTACATTTTTATTTCTTTGAGAAATCTGCTCTTTGTAGTTTTGTAAAAATGGTGTACTTTTAAACCTTGACTATTCTCAGATAGTGAAAATAATGTTGAAGCATTTTGACAGACGGTTTTATTTTTCCAATGTTTGTCATTATATTGTATCATTTATTGACGTTGCATGTGTATTCTAGATTAGATTTTCTTCACGATCCTATATACCACATCTTTCACGATCCAAACGCAAGACTAGACCACCGTTACTTATTCTTTCACGATCATTTTTTATCGATTTACAGAATGACAACCATGAATATGTGTAATTTAAATCTAGTATATTGACTATGATATCAATAAGCTTCGAATGAATTCGGGCTATATATTTCAGATGTAGGTGTTTTATTTCAAAATTCCATCATTTTTTACATTTATTTATGTAGCGTACTTCACCATGCCAACAGATATTTAGATCTAAAATGTCTGTAGTCATTTCAAAAACTAAATGAATGAATGAATGAATGAATTCTTTATTTGCAAAGCAGTAGTTACATGTTATAGCAACACAAACATATTTACATTGTGACACACAATAAACAACAGAGAACAATATTATAAGATATTACAATAGACAAATAATCAACTAATTAGATGTGATCTAATCTGCCAGGCAGATTTCAAATAATTACATAATTTTCCAACTAAAGATCTAGATTTTGTTTGATACAAATACATAAGTTTTGTCACATTTGGCCACGAGCAGTAATAGTTTGGTAAAAACTGAAGCCGTACAAATCTATACACAGGACACACTAAAGTAAAATGGTACTCATCTTCAACACTTTTCATATTACAGCAAGTACATAATCTGTTTTCTCTTGGTATATTTGTATATCGCCCCACCTCAACATTTTACTTCATAGTACCACTACGTAGCTTTGTGAAAAAATGTGAATTATAATTATAATCTACGTAATCTTCAAAACAAAATTCTAATTTTATAATTCTGTACATAGTAAGTTTCTCACAATCCTGTATAGATGCAAACCAGCTTTGAATATATTGATCTTTTATCCTAGTTTTTATTACATCTAATGATATATTTATACCAGACTGCTGATACCATACAAAGTTTAAACCAATACTAAACAATAGGTCACGAACATTAGAAACCCAATTAGTTTTAACATTATTTGCATCTCTGAGTAACAATATATAGATATCATACACAATAAGTGGTTTATGAGTTACAATTTTTAACCAGTATTTTAAAATCTTTTGTTTTCTGATTACATACATTGGCAAACGCCCTAGTTCGCCATATAAAAAAAAACATTTGGCGTTCTTTTACCCAGTTTCAAAATAGATCGACAAAAACGGTTATGGATAATTTCAACATCATTTCCACGATGGAAACCCCAAATTTCCGAAGCATAATTTATCACAGACGCAACCATACTATCGAACAAATCACATTTCTTTTTCTCCGTTAAGTATAAACCATTTGTAGAATTATTCAGAGCTGCCAACGATCGTGAACCTTGTAAGGCTAATCGCTTCTGTGTTTGTAAAATTTTTCCATTACAGTGTATCAGCATACCAAGATATATATACGAATCGACAATTTTCAGTTCTTCGTTGTTGTAGAAAAATTTAGCAGTTACCGGTTGCCAGCCATTTTTTAATACAACAACTTTCGTTTTGTTAGTGTTCACTTCTATATTCCATTTATTACAGTAAATAAGTAGTTTATCAAGTAGTTCCTGTAGGATTTCAGGAGATTTCCCAAATAATATGGTATCGTCTGCAAATAGTATTAAGTATATCAGAACTTCATTAATATCATGTCTTCAATTAAGTAATTTATAAAAAATAAAATAAAATGTTTCGCTGGGGCGCAGCTTGATACGACCGCAGAGGTCGAACCCTGAACAGTTGGGGCAAGTATGGACACAACATTCAAGCTTGATACAGCTCTGAATTTGGATTGTTATTAAATATTTTGACACAGCATAGGTTTCTGACACAGAAAGAATGTGGTCTAAGAACTTGAATTTTTTTAATTTACCTATTATGGTCCAATGTCCAAAATCAAAATACATGATTAGATTCAGCATATCAAAGAACCCCATATATTCAATTTTTGTTAAAATCAAACAAAGTTTAATTTTGGAGCCCAACTTGGACAAACTTGAAAACTGGGCCCATAATAAAAAATCTAAACACATGTTTATATTCAGCATATCAAAGAACCCCAAGAATTCAATTTTTGCTAAAATCAAACTAAGTTTAATTTTGGACCCTTTGGACCTTAATGTAGACCAATTTAAAAAACGGGACTTAAAATTAAAAATCTAAATACACGGTTAGATTTGGAAAATCAAAGAACCCCAATAATTCAATTTTTGATGAAATCAAACAAAGTTTAATTTTGGACCCTTTTGACCTCAATGTGAATCAATTTGATAGCGGGGCCCACAAATAAAAAAATCTAAATTATGGTTAGATTCAGCATATCAAAGAACCCCATATATTCAATTTTTGTTGAAATAAAAAAAAAAAAATTTTGGACCCTAACTTGGACCAACTTGAAAACTGGGCCCATAATCAAAAATCTAAATACATGTTTAGATTCAGCATATCAAAGAACCCCATATATTCAATTTTTGTTGAAATCAAACAAAGTTTAAATACTGGACCCTATCTTGGACCAACTTGAAAACTGGGCCCATAATCAAAAATCTAAACACATGTTTAGATTCAGCATATCAAAGAACCTCATATATTCAATTTTTGCTAAAGTTTAATTTTGGACCCTTTGGACCTTAATATAGACCAATTTGAAAACTGGACCCAAAATTAAAAATCTAAATACACTGTTAGATTCGGCATAACAAATAAATAAATGTGATCAAAGATTTTACAAATCTAATGCGCCATACTGTGCAATTAAAGATTACTTCTTGAAATTTTTCAATATTTGAAATTTGAAAAAAATAATATTTGAAGAATAATTTTTTTTAATTTCTGAAATCTGAAATGAGAAAAAATTGACCCCCCATAATTTCTTTTTATCCCCCCCCCCCTTTTTTCCCCCAAAAAATTCTTTCCCTCAAGATATGGTCATAATCTCAATTCAAATTTCCAATGGAGTTGGCAACCATAATTACCCATTTAAATTTACCATAGTGCTAACTTAATCTATTTTATAATAGAATTAAAAATATAGTGTCAAATCTTTCATATGGATTTTTTTGTAAAAAAAAGGATGCAACATTTGCAGATATTTTTACTGGTCTTCCTTTATAAATATGCATTTCTTTAAACATAATTTAAAAGCAGTGTAAGGGAAGTAACCAAAACGTTGTATTTGGATTACCTCCCTTACACTGTTTTAAATTATCTTTATTGTTCTTTAACCATTACTTTATACATAATTTAAAAGCAGTGTAAGGGAGATAATTTCAATGATGTATTTGATTTATCTCCCTTACACTGCTTTAAATTATGTTTTGTACTTAAGTATTTGTCCATTAACCAGGACAACCTTGTTTTTCCCCCTTTTTTGCCCCTAATTCCTAAACGGTTTGTGCCATAACCCCCCAAAGCAAATCCTAACCATCCCTTTGTGGTATGGAAACTTGTAGTATAATTTCAGAGAGATCCATACACCGTTCCAGAGTTATTGTCTGGAAACTAGAAAATGCTTATTTTTGGCCCCTTTTTGGCCCCTAATTCCTTAACTGTTGGTACCATAACCCCCAAAATCAATCCCAACCTCCCTTTTGTGGTATTCAACCTTATGGTTAAATTTCAAAAAGATCCATTCACTTAAACTAAAGTTAGAGTGCGAAAACCAATGTGTCTTCGGACGACGACGCCGGACGACGACGACGACGACGACGCCAACGTCATACCAATATACGACCACAAAATTTTTTTGCGGTCGTATAAAAAGTAGAGGTGATAAGGGTTCCCCTTGTTTTACACCTAGAAAATTTTCGAATGAGTCGGACAGTAAATCGGCAGTTTTGACTCGCATTTTTACAGATGAATATACTGATCTAACCATAGTTACAAACTTTGAGCTAACACCAATCCGCAATACTTTATAAATGAGAATCCTCCTGCTAATTTTGTCGAACGCTTTACGGAAGTCCACAAACGAACAGTAAATTTAAGTTTTTGTTTATTAAACAACAATTAAAACTAAAGGAAATGTATGTTATTGATTTGCACGTAATAGTCAATTAGCGATTCTGGTTACATTTGATATTGATATAATTGGAATCATTAATTGTTTTTGTTTACAGTACACAGATACTAGAAATCAATCCCTTTCTACAGCTTTATTATATTTTAAGATTTCAAGATTCTTTATTTCTCAAACACCATATAGTTGCAATGGTACAAAGAAGTTCATCAAAAGTTATAACATAACATAAACACACATGACAAGATGAGAAGAAAAAATAAAATAAAACAAAATAACACAGTAGTGGCGAAGAGTGGTGATTAACCAGGAAGACTTGCTTGAAAAGTTATAACCCTGATAAATTTGCACAGCTTTTTTAACTTATTTTTTAATTTTAACTGAAATAGTTTTCCAAACTTTAGTATATTACTTCTGTGCAAGAAAAAAGTATTCAAATATTGTGCTCGAAAGTTTGTCAAAGATCTACACTGCAAAATGTAATGAAATATGTATATGCAGTACAATGTTCAAGTATCCTCATCGACCGACTTATACGGTAAATTAGTTACATTTTGCACTTTTTAATTCATAATTGTTATTTCAAAAATTAAAACGCCCTAAGAAATACTTTCAAGTGTGCAATTTTTGAAGTTGGATATAATTAGTTTCGAAATAGCTATTGCATATTTGGTTCCTGCAAATGCTATGCCCTAAGATTGCACGATATGCATTTTCAATTTATACTCTTTTATACAGATTGAGTAATATGGACATTATCCGTCCTTCCGCCTATCCTCGTCGAAAACTTTCGATAAAGAATACCCAGATTGTGTATTGTGGAATGATTTTTAATATTTCCCTGTTTTTCAAGGGTAAAGACGACTACATATTTCACCTGCAGCTTGTATGCGTTGAGTTGTGTCGTTTAAAGATTTTCAAATATGCGTTATAGACACTTCATGCTTCCTTCTTGCAAGAAATTGTACTGTGTTAAAGGGAAATAATATATATTATTTTTTAGAAAAACAAGTGTGGACACAGATCAGTGTGGATAGTATGATTGGATGTTTGACAGTGTTTTATATGACTAAAGGAGTTCTATGTTTTATGTTTTCTATGTATTAACTGTGTTGCACAATGACAACCAACATGAGCATTAGGGGTGTTGTTTATGTAATATTTAGTTTTTTATGTTCAACACGGCATGGAAGAGATACTAATTGCATTAATTACCAAATGATTATGATAGAATATATATGTTCCACATCTTTGATTTTGGATACATTTTGTAGCTAGGAGAGGAACACATAATAGGTTCATTTTTTTCTTAATGTGATTTTTTTATATAGGAGATGGTATCTGAGAACATGTATTTGCTTACTATTTGTATGGTTCTATTTATATTACTTTGTGGGGGATTGTCAGTATCATAAGTAAAAGATTTCGGTTAAATGTGGAAATTGTTTCTCAGTTTAGAAGACATTTAATGTATTTTAGTAATGACAATGCCTGACATGATGATTGGGCTAGATGAGCTAGAAAGTGAATTTCTGTGTTATTTTTTATTAATTCTTTGAAAATATCTCCTCCAAAGCTGGTCAAAGCAAAAAAAAGTTTTGACCAGTATGAAAATGATATCAACAAAAGAACCTTTGTGAACATGCTTCAAAGACTCATAACTAACTACAGAAGTCATATGATAAAATGTCAAGTGGATATTATGAACATCTACTTAATATGTCTAAATATCTAAAATGTTTTAGTATTCAATATGAAAAAGCTATTGCAAAAGTATTCTCTTTTCAGTTTTTTTTGTTATATGGATACAAATATAAGTGATACCAATACAGTAAGGCAGTTTTGTTATGGTGAGAAAGTGTAGTAATTAGCATTTACTGTTAATTCACACAAATTAAGAAATAAACAAATGAATGATAAATGTTGAACATGTACAATGAAATATATTTTAGAAATCAATTAGGCCGGATAGGCCTTATAAATTTTGGTCTTTTTCTTAACATACTGAATGACCATTTACACTCAGGACTGAGTCGCCAGTAGGCAGTACAGATGTAAACAAATGTGGATAGTGTCCACATGTGGACACAGATGATGCCCCCGCTTGCATATCATATAGTTATAAAGGGACATAACTGAAGAACGGTAAAAGTGACGCTACCCAAATTTGAACTTGATCTGAGTTTTGTGGTAATAAGCATTGTGTGTAAGTCTCATAACATTTGGTTGAGGCTAACTTAGGTAGAGAACAGAAACTCAAAATTCAGCAATTTTTCTATTTGTAAACACGCATAACTCTAGAACGGTTGTGTATAAGTTTTATAACATTTGGTTGAAACAAACTAAAGTTAGAGAATGGAAACGAAAAATTCAGCAATTTTTATGCTTATAAAGGGACTCAAGAATGGTAAAAGTGTCGCCACCAAATTTCGTACTTATTCTGTATTATGTAGTAATAAGCATTGTGTATAAGTTTCATAACATTTGGTCGTGGCAAACTAAAGTTAGAAAACGGAAACAAAAAATTTGTACTTGATCTTAGTTTTGTGGTAATGAATATTGTGTATAGGTTTCATAATGTTTGGTTGGGGCAAACTTTAGTTACAGAATGGAAACTAAAAATTTAGCAATCTTTCGATTTATAAAGGGGCATAACTCAATAATGGTTAAAGTGACCCTACCCAAATTCAACTTGATCTGTATTTTATCAGTGGAAGTCAAAATTAAACATTGCATTGTATAAAGCATTGATTGTAGTTGATTCAACTATAATCATGGACAAAGGAAGATAACTCCAATTTTAAAATTACTTGATATTTAGAAGAAAATAAAAATTCAGCAATTTTTCCATTTATAAAGGGGCATAACTCAAGAACGGTTAAAGTGACAACATCAAAATTCAAACTTGATCTGTGTTTTGTGGTAATTAGCATTGTGTATAAGTTTCATAACGTTTGGTTGAGGCATACTAAAATTAGAGAACGGAAACGAAAAATTCAACAATTTTTCCATTTGTAAAGGGGAATAACTCTAGAACGGTAAAAGTGACGCTACTAAAATTCAAACTTGATCTGTGTTTTGTGGTAATGAGCATTGTGTATAAGTTTCATAACATTTGGTTGAGGCAAACTAAAGTTAGAGAACGGAAACCAATTTTGGGACGTACGTACGTAATGCCCCCTCCGCTACAGCGGGGGCATAAAAATAAAGTGTAACAAAAGAACCTAGCATCATATTGCTAGTAGCGCCAGTAGCATTGTTTGGTGAATTTGTGCTTTTTTTTTAATTTGGCTAATGGACAAAAAATGTTTGGTTCAAATCTAAATATCAAAGAGCTGAAAGCTCTGAGGAAAAATGACGCCACTGTCTCTAATATTGAGATATTTTTTATGCAAGTCTTGATTTTCACATGTCGTAATAAGTTTAACATTGCAACATGTCTCGTAAGCATATAATTGATATTCGTATATGTGTCTGTATTTTCAGTACAAATGAATAGGTCAAGACTACATGAATGATCTACAGTATCTAATTACTACTGGCTGTTCTTTTGTACTAATAAAAAGGTCAAGCCTATTTGAATGATCTACAATATCCAATGACTACTGGCTGTTCTTTTGTACATATATAAATAAAGACTACCTGAATGATCTAAAGTATTCTAAGTAATGTGATTTTTTTCTTGCAATTACATTTTTCTAAATCAAGAATATAGACTACTAGTATCCTTTTCAAACCAAATAATTATGAAGAGCCTGTTGTTAGCAAGCTCTTATACCCCACATACTCATTAAATAAGTTACTAGTGACCTAGTTATTTCTGTTACTTGAAGCAAATTATATTTCTGTATATTTAGACAATAGTATAATATTGTTTTTCTAGTTTTATTTCACCTTGAAGATTAGACAAATATGGATACTCCTTCGATTTTTTATGTCATGTCAGTCAGGTCGCTTTATATGAAACTTGAAACCACTTCTCTGCCATATTGTTATTTTATAACAACTCTGCCCTTGACCATGTTGACCCATGTAATTGATATTCATTCTTTAACCATATATCATAGTCAGTTAGTTTTTGATTTTGCACTCCAACACCACCTTTCATGTCTTTCAGGTCAAATGTCTGTCTCCATTTAAGTTAATGACATTGAACAATCATGGTATTAAACACAATTTCAATAGTGATAATGCTGTTCTCGTGGGTCACCATATATTCAACTTGGGTAGCATTCCAGTTATTGAAATTTGTGTCAGAATAGAACAATGATCTAGATCTTTAGGAATGGATCTTATAATTTAATATGGAGCCATAGCATGGGACCCCTACACGGTAACAAAAAAAAACCAAGCTTGAAAAGATACAATGTCAAGCGGCAAAATCTATCACCAGAGATTACAAGTCAAAAGAGGATGGACGGGATACGTCTCTAAAATGCTTGCTGAACTGGAACTACAGCAAGATCTCTAGACAAGACGAACAAAGCGTTGAAGCCAGAAGTTAATATTTATGTAAAAAGTAGTTGAGGGGCTGATTCCCGCTATTGAACCATACTGTCATTCTATAATATCATTGCGTAAGTATTTCTGTATTGGCCTTGTTATTGGTCCATGTCTTGGGTGTATTGGTCTGAGGCGAAGCGGAAGGCCAATACTGCTGGCCGAGGACCAATAATAAGGCCAATACAGAAATACACGTAATAGTATCTTTATTAATTAACTACAGTGTTACAATATTTTTTTTATTTCATTTTACAAGAGATAAACATTTTTACCTTGAAGTGGAACTATCCAAATCTCAGTTTCCTTTTATAAGATGCAATATCTAATGATTCGGTGCCGTTTGACTGCTGGCCGAGAACCAATAATAAGGCCAATACAGAAATACATGTAATAGTATCTTTATTAATTAACTACAGTGTTACAATAATTTTTTTATTTCATTTCACAAGAGATAAACATTTTTACCTTGAAGTGGAACTATCCAAATCTCAGTTTCTTTTTATAAGATGCAATATCTAACGATTCGGTGCCGTTTGAAGTATCTTCAGCCTTTTCTCATCTGATGAATTTTTCTACCCTTTCCAGTCACCATAAAGTTTTACAACTTTAATTTAGACACAACACATAAATAGTAATTGGAAAGGTATTGCCATTGCATGTGTAATGCAAATATATTTAAAAAAAAAAAATAATGTAAGAGTTGAAATTGATACAACTATCCATAAGCCAATTTGCACAATTACAGAATGCATATGCCTGGTTCGGGTTTAAAATAAACGACCGTTTAAATACAAAACATGAGAAGCGACAGTAAACAGTAAAAATCGATTTGTACCATCGACATGATGAAATTATGAGGTCGTCAAGAAATGAACTTTGTGATAATTTACTCGTTCCCCAAACCTGAAATAATCCCATCGGCTACTTTCAAAATGCTTTTTAAATGAATGGGACCGTCTTTAACCTAAAATATATTCCATACTGAACGTTTCAGCTTGTTTATGGTAAGTAAACCAGCGTCTTACAAACAACTGTTTACTTTCAGTTTGAGTTTATCGTGACTTACGATCTAAAAACTAGAGACGTTCCGAAATCCTGTTTTGTAAACAAAGATTCATACGCACCGCGTGGGTATAACCGTATTACTAATTTCCGATTTTTTAAATCTTAGTAAATCTGGATAAAGACCAGTTTCTATCCAATGGATATCAAAATGATTCCGATTTTCACTTTTTTTAATGATTGTAAAGTTGAAATGGCATGAAAGGCTGACATTATTAAGGAGAACTATTTTGTCTAGCGATTGCTGATCACTGGAGGGTAAAAAGTCCAACACCATAACAAAACGGATCTATGTATCATGTATACATACCGATTGTTTACGATTGTAAGACATGTGCATAAAAGTGAAAGCTCGAATAAATATGAAAAATATAACAAAGGGATAGCTCCAAATACCATTTAATAACAAAAAACATATGGACAGGTCAAGATATCTTTTTGGTAAATAAAATAAAGTATGTAAACTGGTTCCGTCCGACTACAACACTTTGTTCGAGTGAAGCGTAATACAAGCTAATCCAGTTAGTATGTAAAACAGTAAATATGAAACCGAGTGCGGTAGGCGGAGGCAATAATCGACTTCCGTAAGTTCTGGTTAATGGTATCGGAAACACGCCGCTGATAGCGTCATTTTCCAAAAATGCTTTTATCTCCCTATTACTTACATTGTACATAAAATGGATACTACTTTGACAATTCCTTGTACACGAGAGTTGTCTGTCAAATCTTTATTTCACAAAGAATGAATTGCATAACAATGAACTGAGCAAAGCACTTTAATACTACACTTAGACAATGAGCTCAATCCAGTGATATACTTTGTACTACAGGTCTTTCATGAACATCCTACTGGTCAAAACCATATCTCACAAACATGCCATACTACATGGTTGGATCAGAAGTCCTGAAAAAGACATGAACTTTATTAACATATTTTAAGTATATACACTGGTTAAAACTTTCACAAATTTGTGGTAAAATTATTCAGTATCTAGCAACTATCAATTGCTTCATGCACAAATTGATATAGGTTGAGTACCCCTGTGTCAGAAATAAGAACATACCTCCACCTAATTTTAGTCAGAAACGTAAAATCTAAAATTTATAAATAAACTGCTTCGCTGAGCGCAGCTAGTTACGCCCGCAGAGGTCCAACCCTGAACAGTTGGGTCAAAAATGGACACAATATTCAAGCTTGATTCAGGTCTGAATTTGGATTGTGATTAAATATTTGACATATTATAGGTTTCTGAATAAATGTAGTCAAAGAACTTGAAATTGGTTATATGAATTGAATTTATATTTAATTAAAGATTTCTTGCTGTTGTGCAATAGTCCCCAATACTTAGTAAATCTGTTGTCAGACTATAAACAAATAAAGTTCAATTAATTCTCAATGTCATATTAGAAATTTATGGAAATAAAAAGGGAGCTTACATCAATAGATATAAACAATTCACCAAAGTTTCATGGGAATTGGTGACAGCAATTTTGAGTTACTGTCCGAAAACTGGAAAATCACCCCTTTTTTTAATGAATAAAACCCCATAACTCAGAAATGTAAAATGTAAAACTTAAACGTAAAATCTAAATTTTATAAAAAACGAAAGGGAGCTCACGTCAATAGATATAAACAATTCACCAAAGTTTTATGCAAATTGGTTAAAGCATTTTTGAGTTAATGTCCGACATGTTGACGACGAACGGACGACGGTATACCATAATACGTCCCGTAAACGGGCGTATAAAAACGAAAGGGAGCTCATGTCAATAGATATAAACAACTCACCAAAGTTTTATGCAAATTAGTTAAAGCGGTATTGAGTTAATGTCCGACATGTTGACGACGGACAGACAGACAACGGTATACCATAGTACGTCCCGTAAACGGGCGTATAAAAATGACAGGGTGTCATACCACACCAAAACCCTCTGAAGGAAACACTAAGTTGGCAAACAAATTTTTTTTTTTCATTGACAACCCTGTATAACCTTGCAGCAGTATCGAGTCTACATACATTACCTTGTATATTTCATGTTCATTGAACTTAAAAATATGTGGTCATTGTCAAAGTTAGTTATGTCAGTTATAATTTACACATTTACTGAAACATGCCAGAGAAGTGCAAGTACAAACTTTTGAATTTGATCTGCAAACTGGGAAAGCCATCCTTTTATATGAATAAAATTCCACAATTTATTAAATTGAAAGGGAGCTTGCATCAATAGATATATATAAACAATTAACCAAAGTTTCATGACAAATGACAACTGCTTAAAGCATTTTCAAGTTAATGTCCGAAAACATGGAAATCCCCCTTTTTGAATGAATAAAACCCCTTACATTGAAACTGGATAATGTAAATTCTAAAATTCCAAAACAATCTAAAGGGAGCTCACATTAATATATGTCAGAATATAATCCCATATAACTCTGAAACGGAAAACCAAAAATTTATAAAATAATCAATTCACAACAGTTTCATGCAAATTGGTGAAAGCGTTGAAGAGTTAGTGAACAAAGCATTTTTAGAGTTAATGGGCATTAACATGAAAATCCCCCTTTTTTAATGAATAAAACCTCACATTTTGAAAATGTATATTATAAAGGATGAAAAAATTTTTCACTCTTTTTTGTCCTGCCATTTTTTTCTATTAGTTTATCCCGACTTGTTTTAACATAAATTGTCATCCTGCCTTTTTTTTTCATATTGTCTCATCCTGCCTTTTTTTCAAATTTCATATTTCATCCTAGACCCCCCCCCCCCCCCCTAAAAATCAAATGGTAGCTCCCTAAGTTAGCAAACAAATTATTTTATATTTACCTTGACAAACCTGTATAACCTTGAAGCAGTATTAAGTTCATGTATTATCCGCATATTATTACATGTACATTGAACTAAAACAAATTGTGGTCATTGTCAAAATTATAATTTACAGTTTACTTTTCCAATGCTTTCAATTTAAGATTAGGGCATTTTTGTCATTGGAATTGAGTTTTGTAGTTGGAGATTACTCTAACCTCCAACGACTGTTTTGCGACATCAGCTAGGGCAGTTGGACTTCAGCTGGTCCCATATCAGATAGACGATATTTGCCCGTCCAAAGTGGATGTGCTGCTTCGTTGCTTCTGGAGGCGACTGGATCCATATAAATCAAGCCTCAATTTATTCATTTTTCTCTTCATTTAAGTAAGTTTGATCAACCTGCCACCCGTAATCTTCTCATATTTGAACAGTTTTCACATTGACCCATCCAGTGGCGGATCCAGAAATTTTCATAAGAGGGGGCCCACTGACTGCCTAAGAGGGGGCCCGCTCCAGTCATGCTTCAGTGATTCCCTATATAATCAACCAAATTGTTCCCACAAAAGTGGGGGCCCGGGCCCCCTGCCCCCCCCCCCCCCTAAATCCGCCTCTGCCATCAATACGGACATTTTAGAGGGTATGAATGCCCTTTACCGCCAGGCGTATAACAGTCATTTTCGGCTACCGTTAGCGTCAAATATGTTAACATTTTACCGTGATTCGTCAACATATCCTTATTGTGATTCGTCAGAGGTCTCAAATAATTATCGTTACCGTTATTTTTGGCAAAAACTTAACGTGATTCGTCAAAATCTGTTGATTTTTTTATCGTCTTAAAAAGTCTTCATTTTATCGTCATGCACCAAAAATTACCGTTAACGTCATTTGGCAAGATTCGTCATGAAGGTACCCCAATTACCACCCTCATTTTAACTTTCACTTAATAAGAATGTCACATGACCAACATTATGGGAACAGATTTATGCAAATGACCCTTATTCAATAGGAAAACATAATCTTAATAAATCGAGCCTCAATTAGTTCATTTTTCTCTTCATTTAAGTAAGTTTAATCGACCTGCCACCCGCTATTTTCTCATATTTGGACAGCTTTCACATTGACACATCAACACTGGCATTTTTACTTTAATTTTAAAAGATTGTGACATGACCAACAGAAAAAGTAATTTACAATGAATTATGAGAGCTGATTTATGAAAATGACCCTTATTCAATAGGAAAACATAATCTAACACCTCGTTCATTTATGATGCAAATAAGCTGAATGGCTGAGTGTGTTCAATTTGAAAATAAAGAGTTAAAATGCCGGAATCGCAAAAACAGACGTTGGACATCAGAGTAATCTCGGACTATGAGTATGAGTTTTAGGCAATTTGTAGGGGAGAGGTTTCAAGGGAAGCAAATGCTCTTTAAATTATGCATGTTTCAAAAATTGGGGAAAAATTACACAGAGAGTTGAGTCATTTTTTTCAGACTTAATTTAAATAATGACTAATGTAGACTTACCTTCTAATTCTATAAAAAAAAAATTCACAACTACTGAACAGGAACAATCATGGTACTTTTTTGTCTATGAAACTACACTATGACATCTGATCTGCAAAACTTACAAACAGACACAGAAATATCATCAAAAAGTGAAATATAAGATTGATTGCACCTTGTATGGGATAGTTCCGACACGTGTTACATGGGGAGCCCGTTTGTTTACAAATAATAATGTCACGTGATCACACACTGACCGTCACAAATTTTTATCCTCCGCCATTATTCTTATCAGCTTATTACACAATATTACTGTACTTGCACAATTCACAACCCATTTATCTTGCGGACATGCAATGGGAATGTGCACGGTTATCAAAAACTTCAAAAATATTGCATGTACAGTTAATGAAAAAGTTATTTCATTAAATAGATAAGATTTTCACTCATGACACAAATTGAATGGGTGTCATCGCCATCGGCATCGGAGATAATTGATAAATGGGATTAAATTGACCACCAAGAAGGTGAAGAGAACCACCTCTGGAGAACCTTAACATTAATAAGTAATACTCACCAAAATTTCTCTATAATTAACGCTATTTTCTGTTGGAAAATTTGAGAAAGATGCTGATAAACTTATTTAGTGACACAGATTATTTTCTTGTTTTGGCGCGAAATATATTCTTATTCTTAATGCTTGACGTAACAAAAATTTGTATAGAATTATATTTTACTAAAGCGTAAATATGCAGAAGCATGACAATACATTAATGTTAAAATGTGTAAATATTTCTGTAAAAGAATATAATTTTACTTTACCAGTATCTTTCACTTAGATATACATTTGAGCGCAAGAAAATCTCTATGTGAATCGGCTGAATCCCGGGGTCGAAGTTCAACATATCAACGGAGATTTTTGCGTGTGCTTGCGTTGCTTTAGATCAAGGCCACAGCTTTTCAACCAATCGGGGAATGTTTACTTGGGGCATACATCTATTTTTACTACAGGTTTCGACATGTTTAAATCGGGATTATAGAAAAATGGAATGTTGTTGGTAAATACAAAACAGAAAATGATGAACACTTTTAGCAAAAGATAAATTGGATTGGGAGTCTGTGAATTCATATTATTTGTACAACTCTCCTTACTCTTGGGAAGAGTGTGCTTTACATCGAGGCTTGCGTTGCTTTACATTGACTCCATAGTAGTTCAACCAATCGGGGAATGTTTATTTGGGGCATACATCTATTTTTACTGCAGGTTTTGGCTTTTTTTAATCGAAATTAGAGAAAAATGGAATGATGTTAGGAGATATAAAACAGAAAATGATAAATATTTTTAGCAAAAGATGAATTGGATCGGGGTTCTGTGTATTCACATTATTTGTACAACTCTCCTTACTGATGGCAAAAAATGGAATTTCCGTGACCTAAATGGTTCGCGAAAATTAATATTTTTATATATATATAGTAATGATGCATAAAGATTAAAATGATTTAAAACCTCTCTTTTTAAATTTGGCGAGTAAAAATTTTACTATGAAATAAGTAATTGTACTGATATCAATTTTACCAGTATAAGGATTAAAACATCTATTGTATTACGTTACAGTAGAGTACAAATGATGGAAAGCATGAAAGAAGGTCCAAATGTCCAGAAAGGATAAATGGTGTATCGTCCCCCCATAATACAATGTTATAAAACTTCATTTTATAACCTTAATTTTCTGCTTCTAATTAAAATTGCTGGAGAAGCTACCAAGAAAAAACTGGAATGTTGCATATTGAATTTTTCTGAAGAATTACTATCACACTATTTTTATGTTATCTTAATGTGATAATAAAAGGTTTGACACAAAATATTGAAATGAAAATAAATAAAATAATTTATCTACACTGATTTAAGTTGCCTATTTAAAAAGATATCATATATATATGAACTTACTGATTTCATGAATGAACATTTGTTTACCATGCCCTTGGCCATCCTTAAAAGGACATAAACTGTCAAATTCGTGTTCAACGATTTGACTTAAATTCTTATATTTTATTTATAACATACTTTAACGTATTTCGAAAATACAAAAATTCTAAAATAAACATCGAGATTAACAATGCATGAATCAGGATTTCGTGTTTTTTTAAGTCTAGGAGCCATCTACGACCTACGAAGACTGCCGACGGTCATTTAACCCTATATAAACATAAATATAAGTATAAATAGATTTCGAGCACGTGCAATTGGATCCAGCTAGGTCTGTTTAATTTCATGTTGTAAGTTAAAAAAAATATGTTAATCATCGTTTTTACCTGTATAAGAATGATATTTGTGGATCGAATCAGTCAAAGAAGTGGTTAACCTTTGCTTCACTTTTAATGTTGACATTCTTTTCCTTTTGATAGACGAACGCGCCTAGTACATGCGTAACCCATCTTCATGTAAGATGTTAAATTGAAGGTCACATGAATACGGATTCACGTGAGGTTGAATTATTGACTAGCAAGTCTAAAAACATTTGGTAGCGATGTTTTTGAGCTTATTTTGACAAATTTGGGCGAAACTAGTGCTTGTAACGAAATATTATTTTAAAAGTCCGCTTTTATTAATACTTGAAATAAACAAAAATCGTATTTTAAATGTTTATCTAAATCGTAGCTAATGCCACTTTAAGGGAAATTAACGACGAATTAGACAAAACAAAAAAATACGATGTTTTTTTTTGTTTTAAACATTAAGAAATTAAGAAATGCGGTATATAGAAACAACATTTCGCCCTTTGCATTCAGGTTAGTTAAATAAGCTAAGAAACGTCGCTGATGTATTATTGGCTTGCAAGTGAACAAATTAACCTTATATGGATCCGTATTCATGTAACCTTTATTTGATCCAACTTTGATTGCGAATAACAAAGTTATGGCAATAGAAAATTTAAAGTATTTTAACATACTACATACGGGTATACACGTAAACAGAAGGTTGATTTTTTGGCGGACGAAATATCCATTTTTACCCATTGGAAGTCAGGCTTATTCTAACTTTTATAGACGATTATTTCCTGCATTTTGTGGGGCAGAATATTCATTTAAAAATTCACCGTGTGTTTTATTTGATATGCTCATACTGCAAAATGTTACTGGAAATGAACTGAATATTTAGATTGTATTAGCACAAGTCATTTTCGCTTATTCTGAAGTTAGCTTAGAAAGTATTCGTCGTTCATATTTGTTATCCAATACCTAAGGATGTGAGTCGATCAATTTAATTAAGCATGAAACAATATATATAAAATGTATAAAAATTTATTTGAACAGCAAACACGTGACATTTAAGCTTATGCTAGCGTATACATATTATACCTAAATATAAAAAAAATTAACATATACATTGTATATACATGTATAAGCAGATACATTGTCCTATTTTGTGCATCATCAACAAGTATATTGTACAATTATATACACACAATATGAAAAAAAAACTGGCAATATTTATTTGTTCGGAGAAAATACGAGAAATATGTTAAAATAAATTTGTCATTAATGTATCAAGGCAATCGATAAACTATAGAAAGAGAAAAAATATACTACCTGTAGTAAACAACCATATATATTAAAATGAACAATCATTATATGAATAATTAACTAGCAATAATCATTATTAAACATATTTCCACAAATATATTATATGTTCAAGCAGTTATTATTTATCATGATTCTGTAATAAAAAAAATACGCCATATTCTAGTATATGTGGCTTGTAGATTTGAGATTATCTGAATCAAATTAGTCGATGATTATCTTCCAATAAGGGTACATGTATATTTTTTTTTTTTTTGTGTGTTTTTATTTATTTTATTTTTTTATTATAGAAAAAAACGACATGGACACTCATTCAAAATGTATTCTGTCTAAATAAAATTCAATAGGGTAAACTGAAGGAGAACAAACCTAAAAAATGTATTGACTTGATTCTATGGTACATTATCCTATGCAGAACAGAGCTTAAGTTTTCCAATTTTAAAGAATAAAGCGTCTTTTTCCTAGACTTGTTCCTCGTCAATTGTACAACATGGTTGATGTTGTTTTAACGTCCTACACAGGAACTTAATGTTCTTAGTCTGACATCGGAGTCAATGAATAAATTTGATGGTATTACTTCGGTTTTCCCCCAACCAAAGACCAGTATGGTGTCGTGAGTCTGATAGAGTCTATCAAGATAGCTGTTCCTCGAGATCGAAAACAGCAATGATATATACCGTAGATATGATCACTTGCGGATTCGTTATATTGCATCAAGGAACGCTTCCACGGTCCATGTTTACATGATTGTCCGACAACTGGAATCAAGAAACATGTGTATTCAGTCAAATAGCATTTAGGCTTCGTAATTCTGGAGATTAAATATGAATAAACACATATGTGGGGCATACGTCAATGAGACAGCAACCCAACAGCAAAAAAAACTAAAAGACATTTAAAGGCCTTCCTCAGAAGACAGGTGTCTATACAATATGTTAAGTTCTATATAGCCCTAGTCTAAAAAATAGTAAATAAATTTAAAAGAGCTTCCAAACATCTGCCACAATTCCTCAAAGTGAAAAAAAGATAGGACGAAGGACAACCAAAGAGGTTCCTGACTTGGGACAGGCACATGAACATGTGGTGGGATTAGACTAGTTTTTTTCAACCTTCCCCCCTTTTAACCTCGATCAGTTATAACTAACAAAGATCAGTTAATTTCAGTTCTAAAACGAAAAACAAAACAAAAACAAACAAAAAAACAGTGCAGAAATGCACTTAACACTAAATAACGTATGCTATATATGCATAATACGTATGTTGTATTGATTTCTATATGGGTTGAATATATACCATCGTGCAGACATATTAACACATCTGCTTTCTAGAACGAAAGAACTTTACTAAAAACTAACATACATCAAGATAAAGGAATATATATTTCAATTTTCAGTCAAAATACATGCTTAGTAATATACAAAATAACTAGGTGGCTGTCTGAAGAAAAATCTTTATCTAAATCAAGGTAAAAATAAAACTATGTCCATATAAATGATGGTTATAAAGTGAAAATAGAATGTTTGAAATGTGCATTGTCTTGATTTTCAACTATTAATGAATATGTACCCTAACTATTATCTTTGAGTATCGTTCAGTTTTACGCTCTAAACAAGTTTTTATTGAAAAATATTTACTTAAGACGACCTCTTAATTTTCTACACGCAATAATAAAGCATCGTGCTAATTTACGGTGTCGACGTGTGGCGTGGTTTGGCAGGAGAGTACTAAACGATTTGCAAGAGATGACACATTTAAGTGTCTTCCCTACTGAGATATTCGAATCATTTTAAGGTCACTGAATTCTTAACCTTAGATAGGGTCATATAAAACCTGTCAGATTTGATATTAAATAACGTAGTCAGGGTCGGATCCAGGATTTTAGGTTAGGGGGCGAAAACTTAAATTTTTTTTTGAGGTAAATTATCGAAGTATTCTTTATTAAGCTGAGGACAACCCATGCTTTGCAAATTTTAGGGGGCGCACGCCCGCCAAGCCCCGCCTGAATCCGCCCCTGGTAGTGATTTTTTTTTTCAGTTATATTTTGTCATTAAGATATTGTCTTTTTATTTATTCCTCACATCTTTTATTTTTTATCTCTTCACATAAATAAAAATCAGATACACGATATATGTGTCGAATCTTGTATAATTAAAATAAAATAAAAAACGTTTAAAGACTTTAATCAGACTACTGGAGCATGCAAATGAGGTCGAAGGTATATGCATTATGTCAGCCAAAAATATATACTCCATATAACATATTATTCACAAATGAAGTATTGCTGACCTATGATGTAAAGTTACTGAACCAAACACGTGAAAAAGCTATAAGATATAAGAGCAAACGTAATACCCAAGTCTCAACTTACGGCTTACACGATTTTCATAATTTATGCAAAATGAAATTGACCTAGAAATTTGACGAAATTATGTATATAGTGTCAGTTGCCTTATTACTAATACAACAAAATACATATATACATTAAATAATACAAAAAAAACTCCACAAAGTTTGCAAGGACTGCGATACAACATTTCTCATTTGAGACCTGAACATGCATGAAATATTTGCCATTGGACGTTAAGCAATCAACAATCAATCAATCAATGATTTGAGACAGTTAAATTTTCCATTATAAAAGCAAGACATTGTAATTTTAAATAAGCTTACTAATTTAAAAAAAATAACAATCAGTCGATAAAATAAAAAATCAAAGTAAAAATTTAAGAAAATAATAACACGATTTTCAAAGAAACATCCTAATCTTAAAATAGGTGAAATTAATAACCCATAGATATATTGATAGTACATGTATAAGTGGTATATTAATTACACTAATATTGCTACTATCACTGTAACAAATATCCATAAAATTAAGATATTGAATTATGATCCTTTTGCGATTAGAGTTTAAAATATGTTGACAAAAACAATGATATTCATATTTAGAAAGGAATTTTCCACACGAAAAATCGCTCTTATCTATAGCTGACAGAATTTCACAATAATTGGGAAAAAATATCATAGGACCACGAATTAGAAATGGTCAAGCGAATTCATGCCACCGGTTCGTGGTTGGCAAGACTTGTACATCCAAAAGGTTCTTTTTTGGCTACCTGGTAACAACACTTCCAAAGCATTACCGGGTTTGTTTTGCTGTAGTTTACCGCACGGACAGGTTTTTCAGGGTGGAAACGACACTCCTCGTCACCATCTGTAATTGCAGAGTGGCAGTGTTTGCATTCTGTTATTATGCTTCTTTTGAATCGCTTTGATTGTCTTGGTCTAATATCTCTCATCTGATCATTTTCGTAATGCATGATCCTTGCCTTCACTTTGGTCATTTCCTTTGACATGGATCGTATAAGCTCATCTTTTTGTTCTATCTGTAATGAAAAAGTATCACAAATATATAAATAAACTTTCTGTTGATTTCTACATAATTTAGTTTTCAATTTGGATGTAATACGTCTTCTATTTCATAATTTGGCTGAAAGTTTTTTGTCTATCAATTCATAGACATGATTTTGTCATGTGACCGTGACGTCATCAACGTTTTTTTTATGATTTACTCCTTAATTGGAATTTAGAATTAAATTATAAGGAACGACTGTAATATTTTTTTCTGTCTATTCGAAATAACCTAAAAAAATGTGGTGCACACTTTAAAATAACCCGCTACGCCACATTTTTTATGTTATTTCTTCATAGACAGAACAAATATTACAGTCATTCCTTAAGGATGTATTCTTCTGATATTTCAGTCTCGTTGCAATCTCGTTCGGGAGTTATTTCCAAAACATGTGATACAAATGGAAAATATCAATGAATTTAAAAAATATTATAGTCAAACTAAATTCTGTGAAAAAAATTGTGTACTTACAATAAGTAGTTTTTGAGTAATAAAATTTTCAAATTTAATAAACAATCCGGTAAGTGTCATCAGCTAAAATCTTGAGAAAATGGGTGAGGGGTACAAAAAATTATTTTACTAAAAATTTGTACATCCCATATCATTTTTTTCTTTTCAAAATTCTTAGACATGTATTTTTCAATCATTTATAACAAAGAAGTTGAAATAATATTTTTTTTTGTTCTAAAAAAAAGAGAAAAATCCCAAATTTACAAAATTGACAGCATGGTCAATTTGACCCGAAAAAGCAACAAAATTTTATAAAACTTTCTAATATTAACACCACCCCATAGTTTTTTTAAGTTCAATTTGTTCAGATTGGTCCACTTCATCTTTAGTAAAAGTATGAAAAAAGTTTAATTGTGAAACTGTAATTTTTTTCATGATAATAGCCCTAAAATGGGTAAAAAATGATGAAAAATGGGAAAATCATCAAAAATGGGGTACTTTCAAATGGCCGTAGCAAGAAAGAAGTGCACCATCACATGATTTTTTTCTTCATCAATTACTTTCTTACAGTCATATAAACCCCAAAATCAGGTTAAGAAAAGTTTAATTCTAGAAATGTTTGGCTCCTCAGAGGTGTACATCCTTAAATAAACGGTTAGAAAATTAATATAACTTTAAAAAATAAATGGGGAATGTGTCCATGGGACACAGATGATGCCCCGGCTTGCATATCATTTAAAGTTATAAAGGGACATAACTGAAGAACGGTAAAAGTGACGCTACCCAAATTTGTTATTGATCTGAGTTTTGTAGTAATAAGTATCGTGTATTAGTTTCATAACATTTGGTTGAGGCAAACTTAAGTTAGAGAACGGAAACGAAAAATTCAGCATTGTTTTCCTTTTGTAAAGGGGTATAACTCTAGAACAGTACGAGTGACACCACCAATAATCAAACTTGATCTGTATGTTGTGGTAATAAGCATTGTGTATAAGTTTCATAACATTTGGTTGAGGCAAACTAAAGTTAGAGAACGGAAACCAACTTTGGGACGTACGGTTAAAGTGACGCCACCAAATTCAAACTTGATCTGTGTTTAATGGTAATAAGCATTGTGTATAAGTTTCATAACATTTGGTTGAGGCTAACTTAAGTAAGAGAACGGAAACGAAAAATTCAGCAATTTTTCGATTTGTAAAGGGACATTACTCTACAAAGGTTAAAGTGACACCACCAAAATTCAAACTTGATCTCTATTTTGTAGTAATAAGTATTGTGTATAAGTTTCATAACATTTGGTTGAGACAAACTTAAGTTAGAGAACGGAAACGAAAAATTCAGCAATTTTTCCATTTGTAATTGAGCATAACTCTAGAACGGTTAAAGTGACGCCACTAAAATTCAAACTTGATCTGTGTTTAGTAGTAATAAGCATTGTGTATAAGTTTCATAACATTTAATTGAGGCTAACTTAAGTTAGAGAACGGAAACGAAAAATTCAGCAATTTTTCCATTTGTAAAGGGGCATAACTCTAGAACGGTTAAAGTGACACCACAAATAATCAAACTTGATCTGTATTTTGTGGTAATAAGCATTGTGTATAAGTTTCATAACATTTGGTTGAGGCAAACTAAAGTTAGAGAACGGAAACCAACTTTGGGACGTACGGACGTACGTACGGACGGACAAGGGTAAAACTTAATGCCCCCTCCGCTACGGCGGGGGCATAAAACAATTTGACATGAAAATAGGTTAATTTAGTTATATTGGTATTACAAAGTTGGTATATAATCCTAAATTAACGGAGACGTTGTTTATAGTAAATTTATTGGTCCTTTGAATGAACTTATTCTGAAAGGAAATCAATATAACTGCTGTTAGATCATTAAAAATTGCATTTATCGGTACTATAATTGTTTTTGTTTAATACATTGTACTTAACATGTATTGCTGTCCAGTTATTAACACGTATAGTCCTACATCCTCTAAATACTTATATTTTGACGTTACAGAAGTTAATGCTTTTCTATGACTGATTAAAGGGTCTTTTCACAAAATTCCTTCGACGATAATAATGATGATGCTGACATGCATATATATTAGGACGAGAAGCGATAAATGAAATATGAGTTTGAACTCTGCCTTGTACTAGACCGATAAAGTGCTAGTCCGCAAGGTCCACATGAAGATACTTCACCGCACTCGAAACTTGATGGAAGTGAACTGATTGATACAAAAGACTGGGAAACATGGTTTAATTATAAGTTGACATGGACTTGAACCAGCGTTCAGTAACTGTGTGAGTACTCTATGATCAACACTTTGTGTTTTCTGTCAGTTTGTAATGTGTGTTTGTGCTTAGTACCGATCTGATGAATCAAGCCCTTCCCAACTCAGTTTTACAGTTTGTTCTTATGTTGTGTTGTAACACACATTTCCCAAGTAAGAAGAGGTTTTAGCGCAAACAAACATGTATAATTTATAAACGCATCAAAAATATCAAGCTTATAATTCTGTACCCTCTAATTTCGAAAGGTTTTCCCAAATACAGTTAAGTTTATATATTCATAGGGTAGAACAATCTTTAGTATTTCGAACAATTCAAAGTTTGTAATCAGTTGATAATTCAAGCATACACAGAAGTTCTAACTACTGGTCTGGTGATACCCTCGGGGAGGAAACCTCCACCAGTAGTGACATCGACTCAGCGGTTCTAAATAAACTCATCAAAGATACCAGAAGTGGTATCTATTGAGCTGGTGATACCCTAGAGGAGGAAACTTCCACCAGCAGAGGCGTCATTTTGTAAACAGTTAATTTATTAATATGACCATATCAATTATTACTCATATAATCACAATAGTGCTGACTACTAGGCTGGTGAATACCCCGGGGAGGAAACCTCCACAAACAGAGGCATATACCCAGTGGATGAAAATAAATTCATCAAATTTACCAATAGCGCTGACTACTGGACTGGTGATATCCTCGGGGAGGAAACCTCCATCAGCAGGGGCATCGACCCATTGGATGTAAACAAATTCATCAAATTTACCAATAGCGCTGACTACTGGACTGGTGATATCCTCGGGGAGGAAACCTCCATCAGCAGGGGCATCGACCCATTGGATGTAAACAAAATCATCAAAGATACCAATAGTGCTGACTACTGGACTGGTGATATCCTCGGGGTGGAAACCTTAATATATCCTTTATGTGTCTGTTCAAAGCCACGAACCTGTTATCCAATGGCTATTGTTGGTTTTTGTCTGTCATAATGGTATTTTCTTAGTTATTGTAGTATTAATCAGGTCGTTTTTTTTTATCTTTTTATTCGTTTCACATCTTGCTATCCCGGTGCTTATTATCAATATTTCTTTTGCTCATTGTTGAAGGCCGTACAATGACATGTTTAGTACTTTGTCATTTGGCATTTGGTCGTTGATGAATAATTGTCACATTGGTTATCATACTATGTTTTTTTGTAATGAGGTATGTTCCATCAACAGATACAAAAAATCTAGGAATATTTTATTTCAATTTCAGAGTTGATTTTTTTTTAATCGAGCCGAGTCTGTTTTTTTCTCTCAATTTGGTTTGTGTCGAGTTAAAGATTTTAAAACCTTCAAGCTAACATAAGAGAAAACTCGCACAAAATTAAAAAAGAATTTTTGAAATATTTATTATTTATTTTAGATCTCATACTACTATCAGCAAGAGAATGCAAAAATACAGAGAATCACAACTTTGGTCTTGTTTGAATTAGATGTTCAAATTTAACCCATTATCTTGATATGATGACCTGAAAATATTTCGAATACTATTTTAATATCATTATGAAAATTGGACATATTTATATCAATTATATACAACGTTTGTGAAGTATTTGCATCAAATTCTAATTTAAAATTAGAATACCTGTAATCTTTGTTTGTGTAAAATATCGTACATGTCGTTGATTCTCTCGTCACCTTGACTCTGCAGTTGTCTCATGTTTTGTTCATATCTCTCCCTCTGCAAAATATGTCAAAGATAAGGAGATGAGCGGTGGATATTTATATAAAAAATTGTAAGGGGTTCATCGGAACCCTGTGTCTCGCCTATGATTGCTGCTGTTGATGTGTAATGATGACTTAAAAAGTGAGTCCATTTATCAGTAAAAAATACAGAATTAAAAAAAATCAAACTTTCTCTTTTGATGCTTTTTCTTGGTCTCGAAGATTAGCTTCTGTCCAAGTTTCATAACAACCCATGACGGTTAACAAACTTATCATGTCAAAAACATTTAATCCCAGACTGTCTGTAAATGTTAACTGTAAAAGAACTAATTCCATCTATCAGAAAAATACTGAAAATGAAAATATATTTCAAAAGTTTGCTTCAGACATTATCTCTTAATCATAAAAAAGTTTCAATTATCTGTATACAAGTGGTAATATGTGTTATCAATTCACATACAATGATTTATAATCAGACACATTTTCTTACAGCAAGTGTTAAACTAATGTATTTCCAGTTAATATAATTAGGTAGTTAGATTAAAACTAAGGTTGAAACTGTGTCATGAGGCTTGTTTCTGTTCTATTCTTAGGCCCGTGAGGTTTTTATGCTGTCAAAGTATAATTGGTCGTCATTTTGGATTAAGATTTATTTTAAATTCATCAAGGCATCGATTTGATAAGGGATCCCGGCGACTTACTGTATTTGAATAACATTCGTCAGGAGCCTTTCGTGCAACGTGATCGCCGTTTTTTATTTCACGTTCAACGTGTTTTTACTTTTTTATTTGACGTTCAGTCGTGCAAGACAGGTGCATCGTTCAACGTGTTCTGCTTATTTAATTTTACGTGCATCGTGATTTTCAAATGTTTATTTTGCGTGCTCGGTATTTTTCAAATAAAATTCAAACACTTGGCAGGGATCGTCAAGAAAAAAATGCATAGTTTAGAAGATCGTTATATATAGTTTTTTAAAAGCCGTAAACCATTTATATTATACTAAATCGGGAATATCAAGTAAAACAGAGAGTTTTTATATACAAGAAGACATTGAATCAGTCACAAAAGGTTCACATTAAAGTCTTTATTTTTCGTGCAACGTTCATGACAGAAATTATTTCACGTTCAACGTGAAATTATGTCTTATTTCACGTTTTTTTTCGTGCAAGCACCCCTTTACCACCCTCCTTCATGATTACTGAAACTTTAAATGGTAAAATTAATTTACAGTTGGGAGCATCTAAAGCAATAGGACCTAAATAGAACAGTCAAATTCGTCTAAGATTATTGCAAAGACATGACTACAACACTAACAATCAAGTTACAATAACAGCAGTTAGTCATTTCTTTTCCTGTTCTTTTAACGGTAAATTAAAAACATAGTATCATTCAACTGTTTCGGTTCTTATACATCCTTGGCTTTCAAATATTCTGCTTTGAGCGTTAATGATGAAGGTAAATCTAGAAAAGCGCTTCGGACGCATGAAAGTTATAAAGTGTTTTTATAATTTTTTTTCTTTTTTTTATAGTTATGAAAAAAAACATTACCTCATTTTCAACACCATCCTCTAATTCTCTCATTTTCCTTCTTACATCTACAAGATACATTTAAATATTGAATCATACACAGAAAATTGAAAACTTCTTGAAGATAGAAGAGAGACAAAAAAGTGCCACAGGCTTTAAGAAACCCTATTTTGTTTTGAATATTCAGACCAAATTGACTAATATTTATCTGGTTTCTGAGAGGGTCTTTAAGAGCACAAGCGTGTAGGGTAATATTATATTAGAAAATATACAGTTCTAAGCTTCATGCTAGAATTGATGTTCTACAAAGAAAACAAATAAATGTCACGGCATGAATCACCAGTGGAGCAGGAATTGTTTACCCTTCGACAGCACCCGAGTATATGCCTCCTCCAACCCCTTCCCATTGTCAAGCGGATGGGGTTCGTGTGGGTTAATATTTGGGTTTCTGCGTTCTGAGTATTGTTGTTTTGTCTTTTGGTCAGGTTGTTGTCTGGCATTCTTCGAAATACTGTTTGTTGAAACCAATATTATTCTTTATCTTGATCAGAAATAACCTAACCATAATCATATATTTACCGTTGTTTTCGCGTTTTAACGTCAATGTTTGTTGCTGTAGTTCATCATTCTTATTTTCCAAATCATATTTTTCTTCCCGTATTGTATTGATTATCGAACACAGTTGTTCCAAATCTGCATTTGATGTAGGCTCTGTGTTTCCAATATAAAAACGATTTGCTTCCGTCCTAGATGAAACTTCCTCCCTATCCTGATCGGAGTCTGGGGGATTGTTCATTGACCTATGAAATATAATACAAAAAAAATTATCGAGTATTTGAAACAATGACTTCACAATTCAACATAAAGAGAATGTGTCATTAACGATCTTTCCATTACAACGGTTAAATCGAGCTTATTAGTAGCAATTAGCTGCTGACATGATACACATGATGAACCTATACGCCATACACGGGTTACGTTTTGTATTAGTGGATAAATGGCAGGGTCTACAGTAGATATAACGTGCAGGGCTCTCGGTCATAAAACTTTACTCAGTACTCGCAGTACAAAATTTGTGCTCGAAACACCAAATCCAGTATTTTGATTGGTTTCTCATAACATATGTTATTTTGGGTGTATACTGCAAATTTCATGTTTATTCTTCCAGTTATTTTGAAGCGATTTTTTTTCCCAATAGAAGGCAAATTTCGCTGATATTGACTTGTCACTGAGCATAGCTGTGTAAAGTGAAAGTTGATAAGTACCGTATAATTAGTCAAGAGTTTGCTCTGACATTTGGTGGCTTCCTTAATGGTAGATGAGGCCCAACAAGTCCTAAACAAAGCCCTCAGACGTCAGAGCAATATCGGACTTTAGTATAATATGTCTTTCTTTTGACACATAATAAAAATTGCAAGTCACATGACGAAATTGTTTTCCGTAATATGAGTAGTATACCATTTAACTGTTTGACAATACGACATATTTTTTGTATTGATTTTTAAAATCATTCAAGGGTTAAATTATATATATATGTGTGTAAAACAAATTAAATGCATCACTGACAGTTTTAGTTTTCCCTTGAAAACGAAAAGCCTCACATAATCTGACCTAAATTGTTATACTTATATACGTCATATTAAATTTGAGCTTTATACTAATTAAACACCTATTTCAAATATAGATACATTATTGGTTGTTTTGTTCTCTTTATAAAGAAAAAAACATAATAATTTGGTCAATATTTTCTTTCCTTCACACAAGGACACCTTCCGTATAATTGTTTACATTTTATTCAGGAATGAAAGTACCATATGAAAGACAAATCGATATTATATTGAAAAGAACGAATTTCGATATTTTTCTTTCATTCATACTTTATATTTTCTTAGTTTTAACTTTTAAAATACTTACTTTTTTTATTTTAATCCAATGTCTTCTGTGTAAACACGGTTACCTCTGTCTTCTAAATAATGGGAATTCCCACAATGGTCACGTGAAAGGTATAAGTTCAATATTCATTTCTAATAATGATATAATCATTTGTGTTACATTTATATCGGAATTGTTTAAAATGTGCACCCAGGCATCAAGTCATTCTTGTCTAATAACTTTCTTTTTTATGAGAAAAAGGCCAATCGATAATGTAGGTTACAGGGAAACCCTAACAATAGATTTCAGTGAATATCTTTGCATCTTCAGTTTCACTAGATTTTCTTTTCATTTCATTAATTGAATAAACACAAGCTTGAAGTCCAATAAATACCGCCCCTGGCCGTTATCTCTTCAGTTATTCTTACCATGGCTAACTTCTACACACACTTAGCACCCAAGATCATTTTCAACAAAGATCCTTCATCAGTCATTGACTACTTTAGAGAACACAAGTTACTTGCAGATAACTGCAATTGTCAGACATGCAAGATGCCAATGGAACTAACACCTAGACCAACTGGCAGCACTTCAGATGGATGTGCTGGCGCTATTCTAATCTAGGCGCACCTTTAAAACAATTCGTGCTGGCTCATTCTTTGAAAAGTCAGGCATAACATTAGACACATGGTTGTACACAATCTACATGTGGCGTCAAGAAACCAAAGTAGCAGCAAAAAGTGTAGTTATATCTGAAAGGTCTACCATCTAAATGTTTCATTACCTAAGAGAAGTCTGTTCAACCAAATTAATCCAGACACCACCCAACTTGTAGGGCCAGGAGTTGTTGTACAAATAGATGAAAGTTTATTCAACCACAAGGCAAAACACAACTGTGGCAGGAGAGCTACATTTTTGTAACAAAGAAGGTGAACTCTGGGTATTTGGACTTGCAGATACATCATTTATGCCTGCAATAACTTACATGGAGCTGGTGCCAAAGAGAAAATTAATGCAGACACACTATTGCCCATCATTCAACGTATTGTGATGCCATATTCAATTGTTTATTCTGACCCAGTGGAGAGCGTACAACAAAATTCAAGATGACATGAGCCTTGAGCATACCATAGTAAATCACTGCCTGCATTTTGTGGATCCAGACACTGATGTCCATACACAGACCATACAATCATACTGGGCCAAAGCCAAGTACAAACTCAAGGAAATAAAAGGTGTTTCGTCTGATGCTTTGCCTTCATACTTAGTAGATAAGAGAATGTGGCGGCACAGGTGGGGTCAAACAGGAGAAAAAAACCAACAATACTGGAATAAAATTTAATACCAGTATTGTTAGCAATTTTGTAAATGGCATAGATAAACAAGTAGCCTTTTGGTGTTTAAGCTAAGATGCCCTCATATTTCACTAATTTTAAAATAAAAAAATCAAGAATCTGCCTTTTTCTTAAGTTCGCTAACATTTGCCTTTGTTTTGTTTTGTGTGGTTTTTTTCACCTTGATTTTTTTCGGCGGAAAGGGGGATTCCTTCCCCGATTTAGTATTCAAGAGAATCTCTTGTACCCAATACACATGTTTCAAGTAACTGTCAACCACCTGTAAGTTCGTTTTATGGCACTTTTTCGTTTTGTTAATACGAAACCTGTATTTTAACTAGTGAGAGACAGCCAGTCGCGCAAGCGGATGCTTAATAAAAACAAACTTTTTTGGAATTACTGAATGTAATTATTCTTGATATTGCAAACTATTGTTTTCATTGCAAGTGCCTAAAATTACTGAGTTACAATGAACCATACATATATTGACTGGATATGTGTGGCAGTAAATGATACCTGCATCAGTGTATATAATGTGCGAATCCTGAAATACCATTTTCACTGTATGCGCTATGAATTCTAATGTAGAATTATAAATAAACAGACGACAAATTCACAATTTTTGAATAAAATAAGAAATAAAGTATTATATGTACCGTTTTTATAAATTCATGATATAGGTAAGAGATGCGAACAGGTTGTCATCGCGCCTACAGCCATCCTGGTGTAAAATTGATACACACATAGATACATATTAAGAATAGTTCACGAACAGAGCGTGCAAGAGATTTAAAAGCAACAGTTAAGTTTCATTTGCAGAAAAATGTACCTTTTAACATAATTATTAATGTTGCATAACTTAAAACATGTTTTGTCGTTCAGCGTGTTGATGTTGAATTAAATTCCACTATGCTGTTTTCGTTATGCGATTCATGTTTACAGTCGATAATGATACTTGACTTTTATTTTCACTGTAGGGCGATTCATTTCTATTGTATATGCGATGCATTTTCACAGAAGGAAATTAATTAATTTTCATTATATAAAGTCTCAATTCAGCCGACTCTCTAACAAAATGTATGAAGTCAGAAGGACTGATTATATATGCATACTTTTTGAGTGAAAGTCTGAGGTAATATATGAATAAATTCCGTAAAAATAACATTTATGGCTAATATAGTCAATTCTATTTTCTCTAATAATTTGTCCAGATCTATATTTAGGATAAATTTTATCCTTTCCTATGACGCCATCATTGAATACATATATCTTGGACAGTAAAGCCAATCCACGTCACCGAAAAAGCAAAGTTTTCGGTTTCGGTCTAAATCTGCATCACAAACTAATAAAACGTCATTAGAGCTATTTTCCTAATGCTTGCAGATTAAAGGTGTGGTTGGCTTGCTTGCTTTTTTGTATAAATGTTTGCTTAAATATTGTAATTAAGTTTGAGCAAACATTTATACAAACAAAGCAAGCAAGCAAACCAAACCTTTAAACTACAAACATTAGGAAAATGGCTCTAATGGATGCATCTTAGATAACAAAGAGCATTCAAAGAAGCGAGGTTGGTAGATAGACCGTCCTAATATTTTCACCAAAGACCAATTGACGCACAGTTTAGTTAAGTATTCAATGTTAAAGTAAACAAATTTTTGCTCCTGACAGCATTGTATATTATTTATATTACATGAACACCATGTGACTATTTTAAATAGACAGGTCTGTGAATTACTTGTAAACATCGCGAAAAAAAACATTCTGTGTAACTCAAACTTGATTAAACTACAAATAAAGCATACTTGGTTGGCCATAAAGATACGTTATATTCATGGATGTTCTACTCCAGTTTATTTTCGGATCCAGGACACACTAACGCAAACTCACCAAAAATATTTGAATATGCATGATATGAACGTGTATCACCTTAAGACGATGTGACACATATCACCCCGACCTTCGTGTGAGCTTGACCTTTGACCTCAAGATCAAAATACTGGATTTCTTAGAAACTTGATTGCAATCAGGCGCGATGAGTGGGCTTCTCTTGCTCTAGTAAGTTATGTTTCACGTCAAACAAATACAAAATTCATGCTGTTTTAATCTTAGATAGGACATGTTAGAAATTTCAAATAGTTTTAGTAGTTGCAATTGCTTGCTAACAAAAAATAAAAGATAGGTATTTCAATAGAAACAGCAAATTATGTTCTCGATGCTTTACTAACGAATGGTACAGAACTATACCGAAAACTCGCAACGAACGTACAGAAAAAATAATCGACGAACGGTACACAACGCACAATGTCCGGAATCACCCATACGTTGGTTATACCCGTGTATATATTCAAGAAAGCATCTACGACTAGCTTGCATTTCAAATTGTAATATCATCAAAATTAAAGTTATTAAAAGACTATTTTCAGTTGTCGCATGTCGAATTTTCATATGAAACAACAATGAAAATTCATCGCAACTCCAAAAATTCCACATCAGAAATGATCGCACTTACAGTGATAATGCGCATTTAGTTAAAATGAATCGCATTCAGTAATCAATATCATAGATTCAGCTGCGTTAAAACACCTTTTTTTACTTTAATCCTGTTATTATACATTAAAAAGTTATATTCTAATGAAATTGTGTTAAAACATACATTCAAATCAATTATTTTGTATTTTCAAAAAGTAAACAAACGCAGTTTTTCCCATCATCCTTTATTCTACAATAGACATACTCACGTACAACAGTGAAAATGAACTAACTCGCACTTTATATACACTGTGCATAACGTTCCGTCACCCGAGATGGTTTAAATCAGACTGGTCAACTTTTTTTTTAGCCTATTTGATTTTCGTTATTAACAATGAATCAAATTAGATTTTCAGGAAGGAAAAGGCAAACTATGCACGTTGTCAAAATTCGCCTTAGCCTGGAGTGTAAAAGTGAAATGTTGACCGTCAAACATTTATCGGATAAATACAAACAAAAGAATTAAACAAAAACTTAATGCCTTCTGCCATAATCTCTTGATAACGAAGAGGCCTCAGTTCAAATTTAACCCACTTACTGACTAAAGGGCAAGTACTAGATGTGTCGGAACAACACGAACGGCGCCACTAGCAAAAAAAGCTTGAAACCATTTTTAGGAGTGGAAAAGCAGAACCAAACGTAAACTCAATCTGTAACTAATCATGCTAGACTCTCATACTACAATCAGCTCAATGTGAAGGCGTTTAGATAAAAAGTCTGTCTAACTGTTATTTTCACGAAAATTTCAAAGTCCAAAGCCTATGGGTCCTACTGAAAAGCGCCCGGGAGCGCCCGGGTGAAGAAAAAGCGCCCGGGGAAACTAAGCATTAAAACACTGATAAGCATAGCCATTAAAACAGTTTTAGTTTTATAAAAAGATATAATAAATCTTTAATGTTAACCCCGCCACATTATGTATGTATGTGCCTGTCCCAAGCCAGGAGCCTGTAATTCAGTGGTCGTTTGTTGATGTGTTACATATTATTTTTTCGTTCATTTTTTTTTTTACATAAATTAGGCCGTTAGTTTTCTCGTTTGAATTGGCTTACATTTTCATTTCGGGGCTTTTTATAGCTGACTATGCGGTATGGGCTTTCCTCATTGTTGAAGGCCGTACGGTAGCCTATAATTGTTAATTTCTGTGTCATTTGGTCTCTTGTGAATAGTTGGTTCATTGGCAATCACACCACATCTTCTTTTTTATATTTTAGATATATAGTGTAAAGAAATTCCCCTTGTTTACATATACGCAGTATAATTCGAAAGCCAACTCCTCGAGATAGACTAAAAGTTTAGAAAGCATGTGACTTCACTATTGTCCAGTTAATTTGCTGTCTTTTATTATATGACAAACGAGACAGTGAATTCAAATGCTTCATATGAACCAGGTATCGCTTTTTCTTATATTATATATTTTAAAGCTAAAATGTTATTATAAATATAGATTTCCGGTATTTTCTTTATAGGACCAAGAATCTCTCACCGTTCACGTTCATACTGTATCGTTCCAACAGCAGTTAAGATGTGGCATGGTCCAAGTGTACCGCCAACTTCTCTTCGCTGTACTCAGCTTCAGTGATTGTGGGTAGCATTCCCTTTTCTCTTTTACTGCAAAATCGTAGGTAATTAAATCCCTTTTCACCAGCCTGAAAGTAATCAATTTCTTTATAAATACCAGATATGAAATGCACACAAATGCTTTTGTATATTAACGATTGTGGTTAATCGGATTACCGTAATCAGCGTGTCGTGTGTACAGTTACATCTCTTCTATAAAAGCATGCAAAGCAAACCTTTGGCCAACTTGCTTGCTATGTTTGCTTGGATGTTTGCAAGCAATAGGTAGGCGGAGTTTCAGTCTGTTTTATATATACTTGGATTTGATTGGACAATAAAAATTGACATGCAATGAAGTTAATGTTTATTGTCCAATCAAATTCCATTATATAGTAAACAGACTGAAACAGACTACCTACCTTTTGTTTACAACATCCAAACAAACATAGCAAGCAAGTTGATCAAAGGTTTGCTTTGCATACTTTTATAGAAGAGCTGTAATGATTGTTAATTAGTCTTATCTTATTATATATATATATATGATTGTTAAAAATGAAAACGGAGGTAGAATAATGAAATATTAAAATTCCATAAGCGTACCTTTTGGCTGAACAAAAAGTTTATTATTTTCTCTCTATTATTTATATAATATATTACAAATCTCACCTCTGTCAATCGTAATAAAGCTGATGTGTATGTGTATTCATCTGACTGGTCATGGGAAAAACACCCTTTGCATGAATAATTCACATTTTTGTCTGTGATGAACATCTCAAAGTCTGCCAATTCCAGCTCTTCACATTGTAGATGGTACCACGTATCAGATGCTTGCAATTTTACAATTTTACGGCATATTCCACAAGGCCAGGATATCATATTTGCTTTAGCAGTGGGTATAACTTTTCTTTTCTTAGTGGCAGGCATGTTGAAACCCTTCCACGATCTTCCACCGTCAATTCAAGTGTGTTTAATAAAATACAAAACTTTGAAAAGTGTTCACCATGCAGTTGCGAATATTAGACCTCGGGCACTGATTTTTATACGACCACAAAACAATTTTGCGGTCGTATATTGGTATGACGTTGGCGGCGTCGTCGTCGTCGTCGTCGTCCGAAGACACATTGGTTTTCGCACTCTAACTTTAGTTTAAGTGAATGGATCTCTATGACATTTTCCCATAAGGTTCAATGCCACAAAAGGAAGGTTGGGATTGATTTTGGGGGTTATGGTACCAACAGTTAAGGAATTAGGGGCCAAAAAGGGGCCAAAAATAAGCATTTTTGTAACTTCCAGACATTACTTGTGTGTTAGTGTATGGATCTCTCTGACATTGTACCACAAGGTTCCTTATCACAAAGAGAATACTGGGATTGATTTTGGGGGTAATTGCCTCAAAATTTTAGGAATAAGGGGCCAAAAAAGGGGCAACAAATACGCATTTTTCTAGTTTCATGACAATAACTTGTGTGTAAGTGTATGGATCTTTCTGAAATTGTACTACAAGGTTCCATATCACAAAGGGGAAGCTGGAATTGAGTTTGGGGGTAGTTACCCAAAATGTTTAGGAATAAGGGGCCAAAAAGGGACCAAAAATAAGCATTTTTTTAGTTTCCAGAAAATAACTTGTGATCAAGTGTATGGATCTCTCTGAAATTGTACTGCAAGGTACCATACCACAAAGGGAAATGCTGGGATTGATTTTGGGGGGTAATTGCCTCAAAATTTTAGGAATTAGGGGCCAAAAAGGGGCAAAAAACAAGCATTTTTCTAGTTTCAGGACAATAACGTGTGTGTAAGTGTATGGATCTTTATGAAATTGTACTACAAGGTTCCATATCACATAGGGAAATCTGGGTTTTGGGGTAATTGCCTTATACGTTTAGGAATTTGGGGCCAAAAAGGGGCCAAAAAACAAGCATTTTTCTAGTTTCCAGACAAAACTTGTGTTCAAGTGTATGGATCTCTCTGAAATTATACTGCAAGGTACCATACCACAAAGGGAAGGCTGGGATTGAGTTTGGGGGTGATGAATCATAAGGGGGTTCAAAAAACTTTATCCTTTCCTATGATGCCTTTTTTTCCTTTTTTTTCTTTAAAATTTTCCATTTTAAATTGATTATTTCTGATTTATATATAAAAGCAAATAATAATATGGTTTGAATAGGTAAATTAAGAATTTTTAAGTTCTTAGACCACATTCATTCTGTCAGAAACCTATGCTGTGTCAAATATTTAATCACAATCCAAATTCAGTGCTGTGATCAAGCTTTAATATTGTGTCCATACTTGCCCCAACTGTTCAGGGTTCGACCTCTGCGGTCGTATCAAGCTGCGCCCAGCGGAGCATTTTATTTTTAAATAACGAAATATACGTTTTGATCGAGGACAATATCGTTCATGATTCTTCTATATACTCTTGTTTATATTTACTTACTTACTTATATACAATTTTGAAATCTAAAATGTAAAAGTGCAACAACACTATCTACACACTTTAGATGTAGCATCGTACATATCCCCATTTATATTAAGGACAAAACAAGCAATGATTATTTTTTTTTATATTCAGGAAAACATTTATTGTTATAAAATATATATTATTTTATTCTCCCGGGCTCTTTTTTTCCCATGGCGCTTTTTCTTTTCCCCGGGCGCTTTTTCTTGTCCCCGGGCGCTTTTTCTTTTCCCGGGCGCTTTTTATTAGGACCGAAGCCTGTATTTTCGGTAAATATCAGCAGAGCGGAACCAAACGTAAACTCGATCTGTAACGCATCATACTAGACTCACATACTAAAAATCAGCTCAATATGTGAAGGCATTTAGAAACTAGAGGCTCTAAAGAGCCTGTGTCGCTCACCTTGGTCTTTGTCCATATTCAACAAAGGACACCCTCCAACATTGTAGACGAGATTAGAATTCATGACAAAAATCTGTTTTGATGATCTTGTATTGCTGATCATTGTCTGTTTAGTTTCTCTCTATCTTCCTTAGTTTTGCTCAAAACACAAAAGAGGGTAAAAAAAAATCCTCATTTAAGGTCAATCATTCATATAAAGAGTGACAGTCTACTAACTTTATCGGCAAAATTTGACTTGTTAGTAGATCTTGTCTTACTGATCATTTTTGTGATTTAAAGTGTCTATCTATTATAAATTTTTTTTTCATATAAGGCAAAACGCAAAAAAAATGGTAAAAATCGTCATGAAAGGGCAATAACTCAAATAAGGAGTCGTCGAACGATTTCCTCTATAGTGTCTAAATTGTAGATCTTGTCTTGTTGATCATTTTTGCTTATTCAAGTTTCTATCTATCTATTATAATTTCAAGATAATGGGCAAAAATGAAAAAAACAATGGTAAAAATCGTCATCAAAGGGCAATAACTCCAATAAGGAGTCAACTGACGATTTCAACCATTATAGACATTATACTTCTTTGTGGAACTTGTCTTGCTGATCATTTTTGCAATATAATGTTTCTCTATCTATTATAGTTTTCAAGATAACAGGCAAAAATGAAAAATAAAATGGTAAAATTTGTCATTTAAGGGCAATAATTCCTTAACTCCTGTAAGAAGTCGTGTGACAGTTTTGACGTATGTGGACAATAGGTAGCGCTCAACATTTTGAACGTTTCTGCTCCTGTCAGATTTAAATCTATTTATAACAGTTTTCAAAATAAAAGACAAAACTTGTATTTTACCCCTTTAAACTACCTTCTATTTTCAGCCGTGTTGGCCATCTTGGTTGGTAGGCGGGGTCATCGGACACATTTTTCAAACAAGATACCCTAATAACGATTGTGGCCAAGTAGTTTCTAGTGGTCAGAAAAAGAGACAATGCTATGACTAAAGGAATAACAAACTAAGAACATCAGGGTAAACAGGTGAGCAACACAAACTAAAGGAATAACAAACTAAGAACATCAGGGTAAACAGGTGAGCGACACAGACTAAAGGAATAACAAACTAAGAACATCAGGGTAAACAGGTGAGCGACACAAACTCTTTACAGTTTTATTCCAAGTGATGTTGAAGATATGGTTATAAAAATAAGAAGATGTGGTATGATTGCCAATGAGACAACTGTCCACCAGAGACCAAATAACATAGAAGTTAACAACTATAGGTCACTGTACAGTCTTCAACAATGAGCAAAACCCATACCAAATAGTCAGCTATAAAAGGCCCTGAAATGACAAATGTTAAACAATTCAAACGAGAAAACTAACTGCCTGATTTATGTTCAAAATAATGAACGAAAAACAAATATGCTATACAGCAACAAAAGACAACCACTGAATTACAGGCTCCTGACTTGGGACAGGCACATACAGAATGTGGCGTTTATACTTGCAGTTACTAATGCCTATTAACATAAGTTCTATTTTATACTCATAACCCTACGTCTGTGCAGATGAGTGTGGCATATCATACAACTATTTAATAGAATAATCTTAAGAAACTAATTTGATTGGTATTCTCAAACTTGGATCTATGTGCATTTTCAACATTGAAGACTAGAAAACCTTACCATTAGGATTTTTGTATTGCTGATCATTTTTTCTGTATTCAGTTTCTCTCTGTCACCTTAAGTGTTAGTCCGTGATACAAATTCAGTGGCAACATTTTCTATAAAAGCAGACAGTTTCCACATTGTTGCCCTACTTGTAGATCTTGTATTGCTGATCATTATTTTTCTTTTACAATTTTTCTTTATCCTCCATAGGTTGCACTTCTGTAAATATAGACAATGCAATTTCCAATAGTCACTCCTTCAATGGCTAAAACTGTGCCATGTTTAACTAAGAAGTTTCGTAAAAAGTTATATCCTAGAATGGAAATTTCACAAGCACACTTTTTTTTGCAACGGTCAAAACATAGGTTTGTGCAGCATGTTTTCAACATTTATATGCCTCAAACTTCCAAGAGTTTAAACTTATACTAAAATTCTGTACTACCCCTCCCTTTAATTTGAGTCTTCCTGAGAATTCATTTTGACCTCTATCTAACTGTCTTTATAATGGTGAAATTCACAAGTTGTTTCTCTATGAAATGAAACTTGGAGATCATATCTAGGAACCAGTGGGTAAACAAAACAAAATATCTATGAATATTAAATATCTCCCCAAAAGAGGCATGGTTTGTGAACCTGCTGTATTTACAAAGTGCAACCTATAGTCTTTGCCCAACACTAAACAGGGGGAAACTCTTCATTAAGGGCAATAACTTTTATAAGGAGTCAACTGACAATTTAGACAAAGATGGTTTCTTTTAGATCTTGTCTTGCATATCATTTCTGCTCTTTACAGTTTTCTTAATCTGCTATTCAGTTTTCCTAAAAAATGCAAAAAAATGGGTAAAAATCATCATTTAAGGGCAATAACTTTTACATAAGCATCGTCTGCCAATTTCAGCTTGGTTGACCTATTTGTTGATCTTGTATTACTTACAATTTTTTATGTTTACATTTTTCGTTAACTATTATAGTTTTTGAATAACATGCAAAAAATGAGTATCATCATTAAAGGACAATAACTCCTTTAAGGATTTGAATGACAATTTCGGCCATGTTGGTATATTTGCCAATTTTTTCTAGCCGATCATTTTTGCTGTTTGCAATTTCTGTATCTATTATAATTTTGATCAAAATATTTTCAGATGAGAAGATTTTTGTAAAAGTGAACAGACAACAACAACAGTAGACAAAGGGCGCCAAGATATGAGAATAGCTCACTTGAGACTAACCTAAACGCAAACATTAACTTGTAAACTATGTAAAAGTTTCAAAGTCAACGAACCATGATGAGGGGGTGGGGCTATATAATCTCCATGGAAATGAGACTTGCAAATGCCAATACATTCGCATACCAAATATCATTAACTTAACATTAGTAATTCATCTTTAACTGATCTAATAACAAATAATACATGTAAACTAACCAAAGTTTCAAAGTCAAATAGACCATGACTGCGGGGTAAAGACCAAATATTCTCCATGGAAATGAGATATGCCAACGCTTATACAACTGCAGACCAAATATCATTGACCTACCACTAGTGGTTTCCCATAAACTGACCTAATCACAAAGTAGTACATGTAAACTAAGCAAAACTTTCAAAGTCAATAGACCATGACTGAGGGGGCAGGGTCAAATAATCTCTATGGAAATGAGATGTGCCAATGCTAATACAACTGCATACCAAATATCATTGACCCACCACTAGTGGTTCCCCATAAACTAGACCTAATCACAAACTAATACACCCTTGCCGCCGCCGCCAACGCCTGAAACAGCATACCCATGTCTGGTTTTTTTAATCTGTCAAGGCGAGACAAAAAAAAGATGAAAATAAGATGTAAAGATTTATTATTACTGTAACATTATTATTACAATCAATCCATTATCAACAGACTCCCTCTCATTTCTTCATATTGGCTATTCATACTGTATGGAAAACAGTTTTGAAAACAACACCTATCACCTGTTAATCACAGGTGGTAAAAGATAATCATGTTTTGTTTTTTTTTAATCCTGCTTTTCCTACTGTTAGTTTTCTATCCAGAAAATTTCAAATATGAAATTTGGATACAGAATATTAAATTTATTAAAATCACAATGGAAAATAAATTCAATGAATGATTTTAAAATTTCTTTCACTACTTCTAACAAGTGGTTGTATGTATAATTTTATGTACATGTATAAGGAATGTGTTTCAATACAAAACATATATATATATATATCACAATAATACATTATATAGACACAAAATGTCATGAACATATTCTTTCTATAAAACTGTTTCAGTTTTATTTTTGGCTAACAGTTTTCTTATATCAACTATAACATGGTGAAGCTATATTTCTAACTTAAATGAATTAAATATTTACTTTTGTTTTAATAAATTTAGCTTTTACTTAATATTAAATGCATTTATAAACCAAGATGTAGAACTTTTTCTACACAATAAAATTACCCTAAAATATTCTAAATCTTGAACCTTAATAGTCCACATTTGCATGACAATGTAGTTTTTGTGTAATCACATGATGTTAAATATTTCCAAGCAGTGATCTTATTAAACCTGTAATGTTATTGTACATCTAATAAATTTAACTATGAAAACTCCATACATTTTGAGACAACATTAATAGATCTAAAGCATCCATGTTCAAGTAAAATTCACAAGTAACTACACTAGACATAATTCTGAATACATATCCTGGGACTCTTTACAGTGTCTATGACTACCTATGTTTTGTTTATTGAACTCCCATTTTTGCACTGGAAATCTGAAAAAAAATTCATAAATCTATTTCTATAAATTAAGTTTAATAGCACATATAGATATACAAGAAGTTAAATAACTGTCATGATACGCACAGTTGTTGCTTGTAAGATCATATACTTGGATTGTTTTGATCTTATGTATAAGCTTTTACGATCGATAGTTACAAACCATGACAATTTCAACTGTACTAGTGATAGAAATAGTTTCTGCCAACCTGTGATGTCTGCAGATTTAGTTAATTATGCTTTTTGTGCTTTTTTAGAACTATGTATACTTTCATTTACTTTGTGTATAAATTTAAAATCTAACCATTTGTAGTATGTTCTTAAATTGTACAACCTTTGTGAAATTTATGTTTATGCCCTTTTTGAGAACAACAGTATGTGTTTATGCCTCTGTTTGTACAATAATTTGACACTAGTTAATGTTAGGTTTAGTCTACACCCATCTGTATACTTTGGTAATGCTAGGTAATAGGATTTTCAAGTGTGAGTAGATATGAATAGAATTAATTATGCAATGTTTATAGCATTACTCTCTCAGACTCTGCCACCCACTGAATATTGTACATTGTATATCAACTTATGTTAACAATATTCCAAATGTTGTTTTAACCATGTTAACCCTTCTGCCTAACAGATGACCACTTTTTCTATGAGCTGATGCTCATTTTATTTTTCCATTGAATTCAGTAGTCTGACCCTATTTTGTTTCTTTGAACATACTTATTTAAATAGAATACATCTAATAAATTAACTTCCAGGACTTTGCAAACCAGCTGCGTATGAATTCTTTCTCATTCTTGAATAATATTGAAATCCTCAATAAAATTTCAATTCACTTTCATGTTGTATAATTTTTTTAAACTTGTCCTAGTTCACTATGTTAAATTTATTGTAAATTTTATAAATATATATCAAAGCATTTGCACTTACCTGTAAAATGGCAACAATAATTCCAAAAAGACCAATAGCACTTCCAAAGATTTCAATGATTAGAATTTTAACAAAGAGAGCAGAGTTCTGAGCATCTGCTAATGCTGCACCAGATCCAACAATACCCACACACAATCCACAGGCAAGGTTACATATACCTACATTAATTCCTGCTGCAAAGATCTGGAAGCCTGCAAATATATACTTATATCTAATCACTTATGTACTGAATAAAGTTTTTAACATACATATATTTATAAATAAACAGAAGAGTGGCACTGTGTCATGAAACATTGATTTATTATTGTGCTTTTGTTTTCAGTTTAATATCTTCTAAAATCTCAAGCTATGTTTCTTATGGTGACATCAAGAGGGCTTAACTCCTCTTTGGATTGAAACTTCATTGTCTATATTTTTATAATGGACAGTATAAATTGATTGTTTGCTTTATATCCAGTGACAAATGAGGGTATGTTGCATAGGGGTTGAAATTTTTGCAGGACACCTATGAACTCCTTAAACAGGGAACTTTAATGAGCAGAGGATGTGTCACTCTCTATGCACCTATGCACGAGGTGTTTGATTTAACATATCGATTCTGATAGTTCCTGGCTGCCTAATTACACATACCACACTGCCAAGAGGGAGCACCTCTAATAGTATGGTTTTACTGCAGAATGGGTGAAGTCTAGGTGACCCCATTTTTTTTTTATCCCAGTCAACGTTATTGCATTGGCTGGCTTTGAAATTTTCATAAAATCACTGGATTATTTTTCTTATAGGAAGACCACTTGAGTGTCTTGCAACAGATCTTTTTGGTACCCGGTAATTTACTTTTTTCATGTTTCAAAATTGTAACAATTTACTATTGAATTGTGTATGCCTAAGTTTTAACAATTAATAATACTACTGATATCAAACCTGCATAATGACTGTCCCTAATCACATCTAGGTTGGATTCCAGTGGATCATATTTCTAAAATATCAACATAAACTTTCATTAGTGAATACTGTGGATTCATTCACTTCATGGACAAATGATCATGGGTTGAGAAAAAAAAATGTGTTTCTTTTATAAAGGAGATTTTGGCTACTTTGTCATGGATACAGATAATTGGTCATAGTTAATAAATACATTTCACAAAGATGGTCGCTAGCAAGCCAGCAAGTTCATGTACAAAGTTATTTTTGTTTAACTTATCTTATATATCTTACAAATGTAAGTATAGTCTAATTAGTTAGACAAGTAGTAACCAGACACTAATGTAACTTTCAATTTAAACTTACCCCAAGTTTATTTCCAATAACTATAGCTAAAATAATTCCATAGATAGCTACAGCCTCACAGAAAATAATGCTAATTAAGTTCTTTGTTTTGATCCTTGGAGCTTTTACACCTCCTCCTAAAATGCTAGACCCTGTAGTAAATATTCCCCTGAAATGGTATAGATAAAAAGCATTGTCATAAAACAGTAAAATCGAAGTCATACTTCAAAATAAACAAAAGCCTTTATTATCCATTGTCTAGAAATCACTTTCAATATGAGGATTACATCATATAGGAGCTTCCCAGAAAGAATGAAACTTGGTAATCCTTTAAAATTCCCATTCCACTACATGTATATAGATCATGTCCTCCCACTAAATAATTCAAAGTTTGGTGACTATGTTGAATACATCTATCCAATTGAACTTGAAATAAAGGATACCATTGACACAGTTATTTCTGCTTCATATCTAGACCATTATGAAATATCTGTGTCACAGATGATCACAGAAATGTTTTAATTGTCAAAGCCACAATCCTGTCCACTTTTTCTCTGTTATGACAACACAGGACATTCCTTAACTGTGAACACTGGTTATTTATTTGCCATGAGTACGGATGCCTCTATAGCTAGGTGAGTAGGATCTGCACCTGAGATCACCTTGGTTTTTGATATGGTTTGTGTTGCTCAGTCTTTATTAGTTTTTTGTGTAATCTTTGAAGACTGCTGTCTTTTTGGCCATGATATTGTCTGTTTTTCTTCAAATCATGATTTTTGATTGTCCTTTTGGTATCTTGTGGCTCTTCTTTTTTCAAAATTTTCAATTCTGCCATCAATTTGATTTGCGTTTTGGTGATATGTCCAGTGTGTTAAGACTAAAGTAAGGTATGTCCAGACAGTAAGGTATGTCCACTACACTGAGATGACAGTAAGGTATGTCCAGTACACTGAGATGACAGTAAAGTATGTCCGGTTCCGGTATACTGAGATGAAAGTAAAGTATGTCTGGTACACTGAGATGACAGTAAGGTATGTCCAGTACACTGAGATGACAGTAAGGTATGTCCAGTACACTGAGATGACAGTAAGGTATGTCCGGTACACTGAGATGACAGTAAGGTATGTCCGGTACACTGAGATGACTGTAAGGTATGTCCAGTACACTGAGATGACAGTAAAGTATGTCCAGTTCCGGTATACTGAGATGAAAGCAAGGTATGTCCAGTACACTGAGATGACAGTAAGGTATGTCCGGTACACTGAGATGACAGTAAGGTATGTCCGGTACACTGAGATGACAGTAAGGTATGTCCAGTACACTGAGTTGACAGTAAGGAATGTCCAGTACACTGAGATGACAGTAAGGTATGTCCAGAACACTGAGATGACTGTAAGGTATGTCCAGTACACTGAGATGACAGTATGGTATGTCCAGTACACTGAGATGACAGTAAGGTATGTCCAGTACACTGAGATGACAGTAATGAATGTCCAGTACACTGAGATGACTGTAAGGTATGTTCAGTACACTGAGATGACAGTAAGGTATGTCCAGTACACTGAGATGACAGTAAGGTATGTCCAGTACACTGAGATGACAGTAAGGTATGTCCAGTACACTGAGATGACAGTAAGGTATGTCCAGTACACTGAGATGACAGTAAGGTATGTCCAGTACACTGAGATGACAGTAAAGTATGTCCAGTTCCGGTATACTGAGATGACAGTAAGGTATGTCCAGTACACTGAGATGACAGTAAGGTATGTCCAGTACACTGAGATGACAGTAAGGTATGTCCAGTTTCGGTATACTGAGATGACAGTAAGGTATGTCCAGTACACTGAGATGACAGTAAGGTATGTCCTGTACACTGAGATGACAGTAAGGTATGTCCAGTATACTGAGATGACAGTAAGATATGTCCAGTACACTGAGATGACAGTAAGGTATGTCCAGTTCCGGTATACTGAGATGACAGTAAGGTATGTCCAGTACACTGAGATGACAGTAAGGTATGTCCAGTACACTGAGATGACAGTAAGGTATGTCCAGTATACTGAGATGACAGTAAGATATGTCCGGTATACTGAGATGACAGTAAGATATGTCTACTGTACTAATATGAAGGTTAAGTACATGCAGTGTTTCAATTTTTGCAGCTTTCCAGTTCCAGATTAAGCTTCATGTAGTTGATTTCTAATAATGAAACTTGTAAAAAAAAAGTATGCAATATGAACTGCACAATGTAATGTCTTAGGATAAGCTTACAATGTATGGAATACTTAGATTTTTAGCAGATACATTTATGATATAATGATAGTGTTTTGTCAGACAATATAAATAAACTATTAAATTAACCAATATGAGTTATAACCGGTATATAATGAAATTATACTTTTCAGTTTTAGGTCTTTGTTTTTTTTAATAACTGTAAATTCAGAAATTATTGGGTGCATTTATTATTGCGATTTTTGAAGAATGGACATAAAATACGAGATTTATTATTGCGATTTCAGCAAAATCTAAAATTGAGAATGGAATGGGGAATGTGTCAAAGAGACAACAACCCAACCAAACAACAGAAAACAGCCAACGGCCACCAATGGGTCTTCAACACAGCGAGAAAATCCCGCACCCGGAGGCGGGCTTTACCTTAACAAAATGTGTACTAGTTCAAATCTGCATACTGACATCTGAATAAGATATCATATTGCGAGTACTTATTATTGCAATATTCACCAAGTAGCATTATTTACATTAATAACAAGAGGCTCTCAAGAGCCTGAATCGCTCACCTGTATTTCAGAAGAGATTTTTAAATGTTAGCAAACTTTATGAACAAATTGTGTAAAATTGTCTTTAAATGGCAATAACTCCTTAAGGGGTCAATTGACAATTATGGTCATATTAACTTTTTTGTAGATCTTAATTTGCTGAACATTATTGCTGCTTACAGTTTATATATATCTATAATAATATTCAAAATAATAACAAAAAACTGCAAAATTTTGTTAAAACTACCAATTCTGTGGCAGCAACCCAACAATGGGTTGTTCGATTCATCTAAAAATTTCAGGGCAGATAGATCTTGACCAATTAAACAATTTTACCTCTGTCACATTTGCTCTAAAAGATTTAGTTTTTGAGATATAAGCCAAAAACTGCATTTGACCCTTATGTTCTATTTTTAGCCATGGTGGCCATGTTTGTCGATGGATCAAAACTTCGGATACAATTTATAAACATGATACCCTAAGGAACATTAATTTTAAGTTTGAAGGTAATTGGCCCAGTAGTTTCAGAGGAGAAGATTTTTAAATGTTAGAAAACTTGATGAACAAATTGTGTAAAATTGTCTTTAAAGGGCAATAACTCCTTATGGGGTCAATTGACAATTATGGTCATATTAACTTTTTTGTAGATCTTACTTTGCTGAACATTATTGCTGCTTACAGTTTATATGTATCTATAATAATATTCAAAATAATAACAAAAAACTGCAAAATTTTGTTAAAACTACCAATTTGGTGGCAGCAACCCAACAATGGGTTGTTTCATTTGTCTGAAAATTTCAGAGCTGATAGATCTTGACCAATTGAACAAATTTACCCCATGTCAGATTTGCTCTAAAAGCTTTAGTTTTTGAGATATAAGCCAAAAACTGCATTTGACCCCTATGTTCTATTTTTAGCCATGGCGGCCATGTTTGTCAATTGATCAAAACTTCGGATACAATTTATAAACTAGATACCCTAAGGAACATTTAGTTAAAGTTTGAAGGTATTTGGCCCAGTAGTTTCAGAGGAGAAGATTTTTGAAATAGTTTACGACGACAGACGACGACGACGGACGCCAAGTGATGGCATAAGCTCACATGGGCCCCTAGGGGCCCCGGTGAGCTAAAAACCTAGCAATAATTTCTGAATTTACAGTATTGCTTCTTCAGTTTTGTTTCTTTTAATATTTGCAGATGTAGAGGTTTAGGCTAGCAGTTCTGAAAACTCAGTGAATAATCATGAAAATTCAATACTAAAAACATCTATCTATATGCATGAACCATGCATTTAAAAAAGACGGTTCAAAATAACCTCATGATTTTCAAATTTTAGAACTTACCATGCGGCTCCTACAACTGACAAAGATATACATAAACCAACTCCAATAGACCCCCACATATATGGTGAAGTCTCTGACAAAAACCTAAAACAGACAAAGATATACATAAACCAACACCAATAGACCCCACATATATGGTGGTCTCTGACAAAAACCTACAACACAGAAAGTCAGTTAAGTATGAACATTAATAAAAGTTATATTTTTAGTTGGAATTACACAATCAAATAAAACAATATTACAGGAGTACAATATATATATTATATCAAACGGCAAGGAGAGTTTTTTGCAGTTCATTTTTGGAAACTGTAAGAACTATTCATTACATTGTATATACGGAATTCAGTCGTGTATTGTCCGCGGTTTCCAACAAGTCTGATTTATCTATGTTTTGAAAACTTTTGATTGAAGTTTTTTGTTGTTGGTCTTTTACACAGGTGGAATATAATTAAAACATTTTTTTTATATTGATTTTCATTGAACATTCCTATTTGTGTTTTTGTTATTTAATTGATCAAGATTAACAATGGGAAGGTTGAGATCTCCTAAGGTCATTTCATGTTTATACTATGCTTTAAATTTTAACTTGGAACTTACACATAAACATGTGAAGGGGGAGAAAGTAGATTCATACTCAACCGTCCCCTATCATCTCAAAGGTCAGTAAACATATATAATAGTGGTAAATAAAAACTGAACAAAAATGTGCAATATAAAAAAATATCAGTATTACAAATGGTAAAATTCAGAAAGGCACAGTAACAAACATGTTCATAGAAACATACTGTTTGAAAGAATGCCCCTAGCAACTGAAATTAACCTAAAACTGCTTCATTAAATGTAGTTGACAAACAGGATATTTTGTCTTCCTACTTTCTAATATCATCCACTATATTTATAGATAAACTTCATTTCGCATTGTTATAATTTTAAGCTGTTTAGGAAAAAAAACAAATAATATCCACAGAAATGTACAAATATAAAAATATAACATATAATTTGTTAATGTATTCACCATCCAATATCAAAACGTGTTCCTCTTCCTGTCAACATATAATACATAACTGTAAAAGAAAATATTGTAAGTTCAATAAATATTCAGCTTTTACATTTGAATTGATGTGTTGGCTGGGTGATGTACAGTAGCAGTTATGTTGTGAAAGTGAATTTCAGAAGCACATATTTACTATATATATATGTCATAAAACAACATTTGAGAAACTTATTTAAAAAAACATATTGTTTCTTCTCATAGGCTAGCACAAATTGTATTATATATTATAGTCTGAGTTTATAAAAGTTCCTTAGAAAAGATATTGAAACAGTTGTTCCATATTTTCATGATCTTGGTCTCAAAGAGAGGATCATTCTAGCCACAACTCACTGCTATGGAATCCGATGTGTAAGCCTAAAACACTCAGGTAGATTTATTTTAAATACAACCTAAATCCATTCATAAAATATAATTATTGTGTTTCTACTTTAGTCATCATGGTCATAATTATGTGTTGTATTGAAGAATCTGTTTTGCATGTATTGTTGGAATGACAGGAATATAATGATATTCGAGAATGTTTCTTTTCCGATTTGCACGATTTCGTTCTCGATGCAAGAACCGACATGTTCTTTTCAGAGTTGCTTTTTTGTTCAGTGATGATATCAGAAAAAAGGTTTATGAAATTCAAATGGACAAAAATTATTATACCTCATTCATTAATGCTCGCACTGCGTTGTTTCATGTTAATGTTTAAATTAGTTTATATGTATGAAAGTTTGAAAGTGTGCAAATTTTATGTGAACATGGTGAATGTGTATTTTAAGAAAAGGTCAAATTATATGTGTACTCTTTTAATAAAATGCAAGATATCGCACTGCACTTTTACGATTTCTTTCATTCATTTTTAGAATTATTTATTGTCAAAGGTGGGATTTTAAAAGAAATACTTTTACTATCATATTGACACTTTTAATTTCATTATCTGATAATGATGCAATTGTTTACGTACACTGTATATCATGTATATAATGTATAGTTTGTATGATGCAAACACTAATACCCTGCTGGTGTTTTCCCCTGATATAGTTTCTCAATAAATATATATATTTATAAAATGACTGAATAATAGCCAACGATAAATCTTACAGGGCGATGGATCATAAAATTATGATACAGTACACTACAAAATATAATATATAACAAGTCTAAAAGGGTACTAATATCCTTCATCAGTAAGATGTAAAATGAATCTTATCTTGACATGTGGTAGTCATGTCAAGATAAGATTCATTTTACATCTTACTGATGAAGGATATTAGTTAGCCGAAATATCTAAAATTTGTTCATGATTTAATTATTTTTTGGTGATGTTGTACCCTTTTAGACTTGTTATATATATATATATATATATATATACAAGTCTAAATTGAAAACAACGTTCAAACCTATGATTGCGTTGGATATAAACTGCAATTTTTATATGTGTGCATGCAAAACAAATTTCTTGGTAGAGGGGTCTAAATACAGCACAAACAACATTTTCCAAAAAGTATATTTATACAAGCAATCTATTTCTTATGTAAACAATAAAATATGAAACTGACTTTAATCAGTTTGTTGTATTTTATTTGTCTTAGATTTGATCTTGTTTTTGGCTGATTTTTAATTAGTTTGTCTCTTTATGCTATGAGCCTATAAGATAATATGATAAGTTCTTTATGCCGAGTATGTAGCATTTTTCGTTGTTCAAGTGCATACCCCACTTCATCACCCATGTTTCTAAATGTTTGAGGTCTTCTTGAAGTGAGTCTTTTTGAAGTTTCAGGTGGTCTTGTTTATCTTATACACCAATCTCGAGTTGATTTTTATCAATGAGTTACACTGGTTGATGTGAGGTCAATCGGTGAAAAGACATCATGGAACAATTGATTCTTACTGTGAATTAATAACATAAGCATTGTGACAGAAAGTTTACAGGGAAAGTGCACAAATTCGAAAGTCATCTATTTGACATACAGTACACATTGGTCAGCACAAAAACATACTTGCAATTCAACTGAGTCAGGAAGATAATTGATGTGACATAGGATTTTTAGTGAAAAGACGGCTTGAACATGTTGAATAAGTAATGTGGTGTGGCATAAGCTTAAATCTCACGCATACATTAAATATAATGTAAATTGGTAAAATGATAGATGGGCCTGTCCCATGGTTTGGAGTCACAGCCACTTGTTCACCTCATGCATTTTATACAATGATAGTTGACCTTCTCGTTGATAGAAACAAGTGCCTGTGTTCGGGGTTGCAAATGTTTGTCATATAATTTACAATTTTTACCTATAATGATGATAGCAGTTATCCCCAATAACAGTGTTATAGCGTAAACAGGAAACAGGGACATCCCTGTCTGTTTACTTGATGGTTTCGCCTCCATATTTTGGATTTTTTCTTTTAGAAATTGACGTTTTTCCTCATATGATAATATTGACGGAAACGGCTCATGTGATTAAAAGGGAGAAAACTCGAGTAGCCTGATTCTGACCATAGTTGCAAAATGTTATGACCACAATAATCAAAGCTCTGGTAGTTCTATAAGGACGTATCCTTCCGTCCCCCTAAATCCAAAATCGGTTATTATCAAAACATGTGATAATTTATATATATTTATTCAAGATAAAAGGCATGAATTTGACAGATACAATATATTACAATGACACACTAGACATAGTTTATAGACACTAAAATGATTTACATGTTTACTAAAAATTTTAATTTAAAAATAAAATTATGAAAATTGTCATGATTTTTGATAATATGAATAGACTAGATTAAATAATGAGTGAAATTTAATTTGACTAGATTTTCACTGTAGCCTAATATCTTAGGATGAACCACAAAAGTTACAAGTTAAAACTTATTTCCAGTGGGGTCCTCAGTTATAGATACCTCATAGAATAAAATGTCAAACCAATACCGTAAAATATAAGCTTTATCAGCCAAAGTATAACAAAAAGTGTCCCAATTCAAAGGGAAATCCACGGCCTGATTCTTACAACAATGTCGGACAAAAACAAATATGATAAACAGCAACCGCATGCACCAATTATCACTTGATTTCAGTTACAAGTTCCTGACTTGGACATACACAAAATTGGCAGTGTTAAATTGTGTGTGAGTACATGACTCTTACTACAACACTGAACGAAAACCCAATATGGTAGAAACTAGAAAACCGTGAATCCAACGAATATGTAACTATTCCCCTTGTTCATAGATTTTGGCAAAAAGATAAAATCTTGAAATCGAATATGAATACATGTTTTTAATGAGCACAAATATACACATATCAAATCTTTAACAATAACAATTGACTGATAACAAACTATGAAAACAATCTATAGAACTATAGTGTTACTTAAGCACATCTGTAGGAATGTTCATGAATAATGTTTATCAACACAAGTTATAATCTGTACTGTTGCACAGGCTGTGGTGAGAGTCCGTTGTAGTACTGTTGAACATAATCAGGATTCATGACTGGTGACAAAGAACCATATCCATAGAGGTACGGGTTAAACATTGGGGGTAATGCTGAATAGTTCTGGTGAAGTCCATGTAGTTGTGATGGATGACAAATAGAAGACTGTAGTTCTGGAAGAGGCCTTCCAACACCAACAAACTTTGACAATTCTGTTGAGTCGTTGTAGCTAAAGTTCTTGATCTGACGTTTCTCTTTCATTCTGCGATTCTGAAACCACCATTTTATCTGTACTTGACTGAGTTTGAGTCTCTTGGCAAGAACGGGTCTGTCTTCAATAGCAAGGTACTTGTGTGTGCTGTAGTATCGCTCTAGTTCAAAAACCTGGGAGTTGGTGAAGATGGTTCTGGCCTTTTTTGTGGGTTGATTGTTGTTTTCAGAATCATCAGAGTTAAAACTTGGAGAAGAGCAATGTCTAGATTCTGGTGAACTTATATTATCTTCTGAATCGTCGGTAAATCTTTTTCTTTTCTTCTGTATGTGTAGGTCAATTGCCGTTGAACTAGTAGATAATTGGTTGTTCGAATGTTGGTTGACTGGTAGTGTCATGTAAAAATCGTACAATAACCTCTTTGACTTAAGTGACTGTTGGGCCTTACTGCTTTTAGATAGTTCTTCTATACTGAACGACACAGGTATGGACGCCATTTAGATGTATTCTGCGAATTCTATAATGTTTCTTCGCTGAACTGACTTCAGATTTATAATGATTAATTTGGTAAAAATCCAGTATATATACTCTTTGCAAAGAATTCCAATCACCTGTCAACGTAACATCATGATTATCATCCTGTTAAGAATCCAATCAAAACTAATCATTAGCAATCAATAACCAAAATTTGATAACGGGTTGCCATCTGTTAACTCAAAGCGCTGTTCCTTATGACAGGTACAAGTTTAAATATACTATTTGTAATTAAGTCAGCTAATACTTAAGCAGATTATCTAACAATCAAATAAAACAAAGTGTAAGTAAACCCTTGATTGGTACTAAAGAAATGGTTACGTTATCATTGGAAGCTTGGATTTCGAGTAAGTGACTATCAATATCAAACCAAGCTGACAGATGTCACTGAATTTAGGAAACTTCAAATATCATTTTTTTTAAATTTCATAAGCACTTTTAAAATGAAAAAATAAATTTTCTATCGGGACTGGAACCATGGTAAGCTTTTATTAAGTTTATATTTACTTATTTTTTTATGACTCTTTTGTTGTATTTTAACAATTTGGTTTAATCTGTTAGTTTATTTGCTTGTTTGTCTGTTGGAGGAGCGGGGTATATCATGAAACATTTGTTTGCATTTCGGGACTCAGCACGGGACATGTTTGCTACCTGACTTATCCCCATGCAGAGAGAAAGCATGTCAATATTTGGTCTAGAGTGCAATCAACTGTTTCAACAATTAATGTATCTAAAAAAAATATCTCTTTTATTCCTGAAGTACTTTTTCTTAATAAATATCATAATAGATCGCGTGTATGCGCGTATAATTCGTGAACAAGCGTCTTAAGTTGTCTATTCTCAAACTCCATAAAGAAACTGGTGTTGTTGTTAGATAAATAGTGTTAAAGGTCAAGTTAATGGGGTATGTCACAGATTTTGGTAAAATTATGCAAGACAATATAGACAAGACAATATTTTATTTAAGTCTCACCTCTTCATTTTATAAAACATACAAATAGTTAATAAAACAACATCATAAAACATACAAGAGCCACTCTAAAAAGAGTTATGAGAGACTATCTAAAATGTATATACATTATTTACACTAAAATTAGCTATATAAAATAAAATGTCATTGCAGATTTTGGCAGTATAAAAGTACATATTTTCATCTGTGAATAAAAATATAAATTTATCGTCATCAGACAATTGCATAAAATTAACATTAAATAGAGATGCTTGATAAAACAAATAACAACGCAAATCTTCATACACAGGACAATTCATTAATACATGTTTTTCATCTTCAATTAAAAGATTTTCATTACAAATGCTGTTATAACAAATTCTTTTTTCAACTAAAAGACCTTCATACCTTCCAGTCTCAATTTTCAAAGGAGCAGTACCACTTCTAAATTTGGCATAGGCACTCCTATATTTACCAGGTATGTATTTTAATAAATAGTTTTCTTCACCAAATTCATTTTTGAACAGTCTGTAAGTACGTAGTTTACTACGCTCGTTTGACATTAAATCAATATACCATTGCTCTTTAAATCTATTAAAACAGATATTCTCAATATTTTTATAACATGTTTATCAATAATTAAATTAGTTTTACACAAATGTTCCATATCAACTTCTTTAAACTTTGTGTGTACTCTGAAATTCCAATTTTTCAGTCTTTTATTGCATATATTATTTGCCCATATAAAAACTTTTTTGTTTATTCTATTATTACACATTTTCGTAAATCTACTATAAGTTCTAAAAATACATGTCGATTGTTTTACAATACATGGCATCCAACCCATATCACCATATAGGGCTAAATTAGGTGTGTACTTTCCAACACCCATACAAAAACGCATTGCCCTATTTTTTACAGCATTTATACAAGAGTATTCTTTACTTCCCCATATTGCAGCACCATATTCAATAACAGACATAACAACAGTGTCGAAAAGCTTAGTAAAAGTAGAATATTCAAAACCACCATTTGCTTTGCATTTAGCAATTAGTAAACCTAATGATCTGCTGGCTGATTTTGCTACAATTTTCGCCATCTCGTTATAATCTAAAAACTCATTTAATAATAAACCAAGATACATATATTTTGATACAATATCTAACTGGTTTCCGTTCAAAATAAATTCAAAATTTGTTTGTGTCACAGATTGTGTTCTAAAATGAACAATTTTTGACTTGTCCATATATTTACAACTAGGTCATTTACATTACACCATATACTTAAACCATCTAATATTCTTTGAAGGTCATTTTCATTTTCGGCTAATAATACGTCTACATCATCTGCATATAATAATATACAAATCTTTTCACCATTTACATTTATATCAATATCTAATCTCTTAATGTCATCAACTAAGTTATTTATGAAAATATTAAATAATAACGGCGATAATATGCAGCCTTGTTTTAGGCCAGAATTTACTCCAAACCAATCAGTCAAATTGCCATTTATCTTGACACAAGATTGAACATTATAATATAAAGATTGTAAAGCATTTAACATTTTGGTACTTAAACCTAAGGATTCTAATTTACTAAACAACAAATTACGATTAACACAGTCATATGCCTTTTTAAAATCTATTAATGCACAGAATGTTGAAAGTTTACAAAGTTTTCTTGTTTCAATAATAGTTGTTAAAGTTGATAGATGGTCTATGGTACTGCGACTCTTTCTGAAACCATTCTGTTCGTCGCTGATCACTTCAAGATCGGTAAGTTTTCCGGTCAGACGAGCATTTAGGACGCCACAGTATAGTTTATACCCCACTGGTGCTAGACTTATTCCTCTATAGGACATCGGATCTCTGGGATCTGCCGTGGATGACTTGGGGATCGGTGTAATGATACATTTATTCCACATAGCTGGCACTTTACCGGAATTATAACATATATTGAAAACACGGATAAGCGGATTCAATGCTGTAGGATTTTTATATAATTCAACTGGAATATCATCAACGCCAGGAGATTTGCCACATTTTAATATTTTCACTACATTATACACTTCGTTACTGGTAATTTCACCATCTAATATTTCATCACAAATTATATCACTATTACAATTTTCTATTTCATTACTAATACTAGTATCGCTATTTTTATTTAACATTTCTTCAAAATCACATTTCCATTTATTAATAACTATATCTTTATCATCACATATTGATCCATCATTTAATTTAATCTTCATTGGAATAGTATTTTGACGCTCGCTCCCTACTCCGATCCTGCCAATTTTCCGCCAAAATTCCTTCGGGTTTCCTTGCGAAATAAAATTAATTCCTCTTGCATTGAATGCCAATATTGACGTTTTGATCTTTGGACACCTCGATCAAATAGTTTTCGTTTTTGGACAAAGATTTGACGAAGTTCCCTTTTTTTACTACTAAGACGACATTTATTCCAATTTTTCTCCGCTTTACAAACATCATTCCACAACATAGTAAGCTCGGAATTCCACCACGGTTTTTTACATTTTCTAGCTTTGTTGTTAAACGCATTACTAATTCGAATTTCTTTACTTTGTAACTTTTCGGACATTTCTGTTTTCAATACAGATACAAAATTTTCATACATTTTATCGATATTTTGTTGTGAAGCTTCAGATTGTTCCAACTGCAATATCACACGATTAATTTCTGATACAACAGACTCTCCACTAAGCCAATCTTCCGGTATACTTTTTGTATCATATTTGATTTTCATAACAGTTTGATTTTTGTCTTTATTTTTACTGACTTGGTCTTCAATTGGAAAATATAGGCACATATTCCATGTCAATAGTGAATGATCAGGTACTATTTTACGGAGATCATATCTACCGGGCTCGCCAAGACTTTGGATGATAGTAGTAGCTCTTGTTACGCTAAAGGAGTTAAATGAATCCATCATTTCATATGGTAAAATACAGTAGTATACTACACTGGAACCGCGTGTTGATACAAAGGTAAAGTCGTTAGTTAAAGTTTTCCGACCATTAAGTATGCAACAATTAACATCAATTAGAAAGTCACAAAAAATGTTCCCATATCCGTTTGTCTGAAAATCGACTATATCGCGCTCTGGTAAGCAATCTATTCCTTCGATTGAATCCGAGAAATCAGAACAACGGCTGTTAAAACACCACACAGATAGAACAAATTACCTTGTGGGATTGTGTATATATGTGTCATTAATGTTTCCATAAATTCGTGTACATTGACTGCTCTTGTTGAGTTTTCTGGTGGCAGGTAGACGACGCAACCGTAAAACATATTGGCATTACAACGTTTATCTTTAAACTGCACCCACATTATACCATCAGTATTTTCATCAACGATTTCAATGTGAAATTTTTGATCAAAGTCATTACGGACCAAAAGTCCTACACTACCCGATCCATCCTTCGCTCGAATATGTATATTCCGTCGGTTATGGCCGTACCAGCAGTAACCATCCACGTTTACAGAATTAAAACCCATCAGGTGTGTTTCGGCAATACCCAGTATATGTAGATTGCGTTGCTGAATACAAGAAGTTAAAAGACTATATTTGTCACTATTTACATTATAGTTCCATCCGTTAATGTTCCAAAATCCGCATTCTACCTAATGACCGCCACGCCCACTTTTGTAGTGTTTCCCTCGTCGATTTCCACCTCGAGCACTGTTGTATCCCTGTGAATTATAATTTCGATTTTCATATTCTTCATCCATTTGTAGGTGATCTCTTTTTTGGTTTTCACTACGACGTGGGTTGTTGTCAATTCTGTTGTCACGAAATCTTGATTCTCGAGTTCGGACTCTGCCTCCTTTTATTTCTAGTCTATTTTCGCCAATTGCGTTTACAATATTCCGTAAGTTGTTATTCAGAATCCGTTGCGACTTCGACAAATCATTTTCAATAAATATGTCTTTAAAGTTTCGAGAATCCTTCAAATCGCGCTTTTTATCCATGACTTTTCTGTTGTCGTTCATCGATTTGAAAACTACAACTACTACACCGTATTTCCCTTCTTTGTAACTCTTCTTACGGTCTGCAGATACCGCTTTAACGTCTTTTAAATGTAGACCATCTTTAATTAGAGCGTTCACATTGTTTAATACATTCTCTCCGTTTGACTCGGGCAAATTCCTAACAATAACCCGTATAGCCTCGTCTGTATTTGGTTGCTGTTTCGCCACGTTTGCAAAGGACTTTTCTATATTTTCAACTTTGTCAGACACAGTTTTTAATTCCTTTTGGAACTGTTGTTTTACTTTTTGCATTTCTGATGAAATTTTACTATCGATCAATGTCGCTATTGTATTCGGGATTGTTTTCTCAAGATTATCCATTTTTTGTGTAATCATCTGACAAAAACTGTTCATAGATCCCGTTAAACTAACAACTAACGACTTTAATTCACTAAAATCACTTGAGTTATGTTCATTGATACAAATAGAATTATCTTTACACTGTGTAGACTGTGTTAAGCGTATAACATCTTCATGTATACTACTTCGGCTCGATAAACTATAACTTAAAATTCGAAAAAAATTGCATTTATCTCTTTAAATTATTTCTGGAAATAATACTGAATCTATTCTTTGAAAAAAGATGCACATTTGTATAGAAAGCACAGCGAAAACGTTCTTAAAATTTGTCTTAAAATCATCAAATCTCCATTATAAAAATAAGAAGATGTGGTATGTGATTGCCAACGAGACAACTCTCCACCAGAGACTAAATGACATAAAAGTTAACAACTATAGGCCAGCTATTAAAGGTCTCGAAACGACAAATGTAAAACAATTCAAAGGAGAAAACTAACGATGTCACCTGATTTATGTACAAAACAATAAACGAAAAAAAAAATGATATACAGCAACTAATGACAACCACTGAATTACAGGCTCCTGACCTGGGACAGGCACATACAGAATGTGGCGGGGTTAATTATTCTTAAATTCAGTGATATGTTGTTGATCAATAAATTTCCGTTTTAATGACCACGTTAAAATAATAACAGAATAACTGACTTCGTTTTTGCGGTATACATTATTTAAAGTGGTGTTCCGAGCTAGAGAAAAATACTACAAAACGTTGTAAACCGTAAGACTTTTTACTGCAAACTCGGTACCAGATTGGTTAAAAACCCGAAGTCGATGACCCTATGAGTATTTTATATCATTTAAACGAATATGTATGCATCAGCATTTCATTTTTTAAGATTTGTTAATCGAGATTTGATGATTTTGGGGAAAATTTAAGAGCTTTTCTGTGTGTCTTCTATACACATATATAAAAATAAGGAGACTTGGTATGATTGCCAATGAGACAATTATCCACCAGAGTTCAAGTGAAATGTAAGCAATTATAGGCCACCATACGGTCTTCAACAATGAGAAAAACCCATGCCATATAGTCGGTCATAAAAGGCCCCGACATGGAAAATGTAAAACAATTTCAAACGAGAAAGCTCACGGCCTCATTTATAACAAAACAATGTACGAAAAACAATTATATTAACAGACATGAACCAACGACAACCACTGAACTACAGGCTCCTGACTTTGGACAGGCACATAAAGAATGTGGCGGGGTTAAACTTGTTTGTGAGCGCTAAACCCTCCCCTAACCTTAGAAAGAGGTGTAACAGCACAACATAAGAACAAAATTGTAAAAATCATTTGCAAATGGCTGACTCAAAAGATCGGTACGACGCATAAAACAACTAACATAAAAACAAAAGACACTTAGCACCGAAAGAAGAGTACTCGCAGTTACTGAAAGCTGGTTCAAAGCCCATTACAACTATGATAAGTAAATCATGATCTCCCAGATTAAAGTATCAATCTGTAAACATGCACCCGACAGATTTAGTATAAAGATGTCATAAACGTTCTGAGAAACGCATGACTTTTTGCAATGCCAAAATATAAGTAAACAGTATCTACGAGTTCTCATAACTGATATAGTAATATATACTAAAGTACTAGTATTTAGATGTGTTTTAATTTTTAAAAACCTAATCAATGTTAGTACCAATAAAATCAATATTTAAAGATTTTATATGTTTACCTATTTTTAAAGTATTAATTCAGCAATATTTCAAAAAAATAAAAGAGAAGAATAGATTATTGTTCAACGAACGAGCCTGGCCAAAGTTTTATGTAAGTTTTACAAAAATCTGTGACATAGCCCATTTACTATACCTTGACCTTAACAATGATTATTGGAGAAAAGGTTAATAGGAATATCTATTTCAAGCGTCATAATATATGATAAGGTTAAGAAATTTAAATTTAATATGCGGCAAGGTTGCTGTATCTGAAATATTTTTCAAAGATCCATGAACTAGCGCAATTTAACTTTAGGTCTATTTTTTGTTAAAAATATGATGGGTAATCGGATTTGTGCTTGCAGTGACGGATTAGGTGATCCACTTGGGACATGTACCTGCTTCCCTCCCGACAGAGGCGACAAACGTTGTAACAAACATGATTTTAAATTTTTGTTCGATTAAAGAAAATCATTTGCTACATAAATTAAATAACTGTATGTAAAAGAGGAAAATTGAGTAAAACAGCTTAAAATTTAAACTTTATATTAGATTGGAAAAACAATGGTTTATCCGTTATTGTTATCAATGTACCCGCCAAATAAACATAGGGGGTGTCAAAATTCTTTGTAAATAAACTGGGCACTAGAAGGATAACACAATTTATATACAATTATCAGACTAATGCAGAACAACATTTATCTTAAGGATGTACTTAGGTGAGGTTTAGGCATTTTTGTCAGCTGTTCGGACTCCTTGAATTTTTTCCATACGATTAGTGTAAAATATTTTGCCCCATAACACCCATTTTTCTTTTCACATAAGACTTCAATAGCTCATAAAAGGTAATTTTCCAAAATTTAAGCAGATTCTAGATTTCTTTTCTTTCGATTTGAGACCCAAATAATACCAATGCAATTATAAGGTAAAAGTCCGAGTCAGCCTTTTTCACGCTATTTAAAAAAAATTAAATATCTCGAAAAGGAGTTCCATAACCTATCAATATTTTTTAGCTTATTTTGTTCCTTAACTAATGCTCTTCTGACTTATAGTATCAATTTTTAAACAGATAATTTCGGCATATTTGAACTTTTAGTAATTTTACCATTAACCATCACATCCTTTCAATTTTCTTTGATTGTTTTTACAAACCCATGTCAGGCCAATGAGACAAGACTGAGGCTTGTTTAGGGGGGTATCAATATCCCATATCCCATTCAGTTTTTGTCCCAATATCCCATATCCCTATAATGTTTACCCCTAATATCCCAATAATTTTTTTTTACAAATATCCCGTATCCCTAAAACTATTTTGAAATATCCCAAAAAATCATTAATTCATTCCCAAACCCATTTTTGTATACAACATTCGTAAGTACATGTTGTGCGTTGTACAAATGTAGTATAGAGGTCAAGGATGTGGACTTTTTCACAGAGAAAAGTTAATCATTCAGAATTATCCAGAGACCTTTAAATTTTAATCTACATGTCTCTGGAATAACCAATATATAACTAAGCGTTTGTAACAAATAAAAAGTTACTGTAGAGATAAGCGTGAGCCACCAAATGTGAGCTCATCAAAGGCACGTAGCTAAGAGAATCACCCAATGTGAACTCACAGATGACACGTCGTTTTAATAGAAATGCTAACAAGCAAAAAATCCAATTCTACAATAAAAAAAAGAACGGAATGAATATAATATGCAGCAAAGAACTGCACATGCAAAAAAGCATGTAGTTAATCTATTAAAACGCAAATTATCAAATCAGGAATATATCCTGTTGGCGAAAGGCTTGAAATTTGTACCAACGCCATCAAGCAAAAATGCAAAAATGTCTATACTAAAAGACTACAGTGAATTTGCTAGACAAATGCGATGTCGATATATGTTCAGTCATGAAGAAAAAAATTTGTAAGGGTTCCGCGGAACCCAGTGTCTCGCCTACTTTTGCTGTTAATCGCAGGCTCAACAAAAATGAGGAAAGAAATTAATAAAAATATTCCTCTCGATACTATCTTTTGATTGTAAGAAGCTTCTGTCCAAGTTTGGTAAAAATCCAGGATAGTTTATGAATGTAATAAATGTTTTAAAAACTTTAACTGCAGACTGTATGTAATGTTAACTGGAAGAAAAACTAAGTCCATTTATAAGTAAAATACAGAAAAACAGGTACAAGATTTTAACAAAATTTCCTTCTAGATACTAGCTTTTGATCATAAACACGCTTCTGTCCAAGTTTGGTACAAATCCAGGATAGTTTAAGAAAGTTATTAAAATTTTAAAAACTTTAACCACAGAGTGAATGTTATATTTCCTGGCAGAAAAACTAAGTCCATTTATAAGTAAAATACGGAAAAAAATTGATTTTTTTTTACTAAATTAACTTCTGGATACTATCTTATGATCATAAACAAGCTTCTGTCCAAGTTTGGAAAAAATTCAGGATAGTTTAAGAAAGTTATTAAAATTTCAAAAACTTTTACCACAGAGTGAATATTTGTGGACGCCGCCGACGACGATGCCGACGACGGAATGTAGGATCGCTATGTCTCGCTTTTTCGATAAAAGTCGAAGGCTCGACAAAAATGACCTTCATCCATTTCATAGCAATATAGGATATAAACCTGTTTCTATGTGCCATACGTCTGAAAATTATATCGATTTAACAAACTTGAATTATCTTTTCTAATAAATAAAAAAAAAACAATCTTACTAAGGGCGAAAGAATAGCAAGTACGCACTAAATTTGAAAGATGATGAAACAATAGTATTAAAAAAGGCAGATAACAATTCAAATTGTGTTACAAGACAACTAAATACTCAACATTACTGCCAATTAGATTCATTTAAAGGGGCATTGGTTGTCAAATTCATGTTCATCGATTTGACTCAAATTCTCATATTTGATTTATAGCGTACTAAAACATATATCCAAATTATAAAATAAACAATTTACAAGGCATGGGCTCGATAATATGTTTCATCTTTTCTTGTGTATTTTAGTCTAGACGCCATCTAATTAACTATCGAGTTGACCTCCGAAGACTGCCGACGGTCATATAAGCGATTTATAAACATAAATATAGATATAAATAGATAGCAAACTCGTGCAATAGGATTTTTCTAGGTCTGTTTAATTTTATATTATAGGTTAAAAATATAGGGACGATGGATTCATAATATATATGATGGAACATCAGATGAAATTGCAGATTCTTTCGTCTAGCAAATAATTATAACCCCTTATTGAAGTCCACCCATGAAATCTCAAACGAAAAAATGTCGTTCTTAGATGTTCGTGTACTTAAAGGTCAAAGATTTACAACACATGGCATTCTTGACCTTTAAATACATTTTAAAGAAACACATTCTTATCTCTATCTGCATAGAAATAGCTGTCGCTCACAGCATGTATTCCGAGGATTTATTAAAGGTGAAGCAATACGGCAAATTAGAAACACAAATGACCATAACAATTTAATAAACAATCTAACTAATTTCAAAGTGAAATTATTAGATATAGGGGCTATGATAACGTCAAAATAGATGATAGTATTACTGATGCTTTATCAATTGACCGTACTGAATTATTACAGCAAAATAAATCGAAGGAAAAAGAAAATATTCCGTTAGTTTTGATAACTAAATATAGCCCATATATATATATATACGCATTTATTACAGTTTGACGAAGATTGTGTATAAATGTTCAATGCTGCACCAATAGTTGCGTATAGCAAACATAAAAGTGTTGGAGATATGCTATGCTGAGCCTGACTCAGCTAGCTTAACCAGGTGACTGTATCGCAATCTCGGCAAATATATAAAGAACACAACTTGTTTCGAAAATTGTAATTATAATATTCCACCAGAAAGGTTTACAAGTAGTCAGTAGATTGTTTGTGGTAAACTGCAATAAAACAAAAAGAAATACTTACAATGTGTATGAAAGAACATATTAAAGTTCATATGCAAATATTTAAAACAATGAAATGAAAACGAAAGTAGAATTTACAGTTCCAATCTCGGTTATAAATAACTTACAGTTCGTATGCATTTAATAAATCACTTATCCAAATTAACGAACTTAAACAGATTAAATTATCACAGTTTATAAATGAATAAAACGTACTTGACAGTGATATGTCTCGATTTCCTCAGAAAATTAAATGTCGTCCATGTTACATGTGTTGAAATATTGAAACACACGGTGTCACAGAAATTAAAGGCGTACGGTGATGTAAGAAATCGGTTCAGTGCGATTTGTTCCGGATGATTATGAAAACATATAGTAAACATTAAATGTGAAACAGAATACTCCCCGTCTGATGTCTAACTGATATCACTATTCCAAATATATAACACACTTGAATATTTCACTGTAAAAATCCATAGTATCATTATTAACAAAAACTATATACAATCGTTCTCTATGAGAAGAATCATGTCCACGATTGGGCGTGTGTAGATGGTGGCTTTTCCATTTACGATGATTCGTACTTCTGCTTTCCGGACATGTTCGTCGGAACTCTTAAATGAATTTACTATAACGCCTATGGGCCATTGAGTACGGCAAAGGTTTTTGTCCTTTAGGAGAATGACGTCTCCTTTGATGAGATCACGGCGATCTTCGGTCCATTTTCGTCGTGGTTGTAGTAACGGCAAGTACTCTTTCCTCCAACGGGACCAGAAAACACTGGCCAGAGCCTGTACACGTCTCCATTCGGCTAGACATAGATCCTGTTTGTCGAATTCTCCAAGCTGATCTGAAGTGAAGATGTAATCGGTCTTTTGTGTCAATAACATAGCTGGCGTTAAGATTAACGGACTCTCTGGATCTGTCGATACCGGTACCAGAGGTCTAGAGTTCACTATTGCTGAAACTTCTGCCATTAGTGTGTTGAGCACGTCGTGCGTTAGGCTTCTTCCTGCTGCGTTTAGAAGCATAGAATCAAGAATTCTCCTTGCGATACCAATCATTCTTTCCCAGGCTCCACCCATGTGGGACGAATGTGGCGGATTGAAGATCCAAGTTGTACCAGAATTGTACAGAAAGTTCTTGAAGGGTCCATCTTCGACGTTGATTGAGTCAATCTTTAAATCGTCGATTGCACCAATAAAGTTTGTTCCACGGTCAGATCGGAAAATCTTTACTTGACCTCTTATAGCGGCGAATCGTCTGACGGCGTTTATGAAGGCTGAAGAGCTCATTTCCTCGATTAGTTCGATATGAACAGCTCTTGTCACTAAGCATGTGAAAAGAATTGCCCAACGTTTTGAGTTGGCGTATCCACCACGTGTTTTACGTGAAACAATTGTCCAGGGTCCAAAGGTGTCTTTTCCAACGTTGGTAAACGGAGGTGACGGTTCAAGACGGTCCTCTGGCAAATCGGACATGATTTGACACTCGGTTTTCCCTCTTAGTTTGCGGCATATCACACATTTGTGAATAGTTGAAGATATCAAGCGTTTTGCTCCGACGATCCAGAATCCTGCGGATCGAATCGCTCCGTCTGTGAAGTGGCGTCCTTGATGTTTTACCTTGTCATGGTAGTGTCGGACTAATAATGTCGCTATATGATGGCGTCCAGGGACGATCAATGGTTTCTTTTCACGGAGGTTTAAGTCAGATTTGACAATACGGCCTCCTACTCGTAATAGTCCTCGTTCGTCCAAAAACGGATTGAGGTTAGCTATCGGGCTCCGCTTATGAATTTGTTCCTGACGTTTAATGCAATCTATTTCATCTCCGTAAACTTCATGTTGTGCAGATATTAAGATGAAATTTTCGGCGTTCGAAAAACTTTCCAGAGAAGTAACTGGTGCTGCCTGTTTTGACCCGTGTAAACGAGAGAAACGTTCCAAAAAGGCTATCGCTCTCACAAGTGATGTCCAGTTGGAGAATCGGTTGAATCTTTCAGTTCCGATACCTTTACGCTCAGTTGTGGCAAAGGTCTTTGCAACATTAACAGTTGCACGGATTTCTCCATCTTCCTCTGGATCTATTAGTTGATAAATGTCCTCGGAATTCTCCTGTTCTCCGGAAAGAAGTTGTTTCGGTCCCAATAACCACTCACTACTATGAATTTCGTGGGCTGGTACGGACCTTGTTCCCGAATCTGCGGGATTACGGTTCGTTGGTACATAATTCCATTGACTTGGAGAGCTAAATTTCCTTATTTTCTCTACTCTATTGGCGACGTAGATAAAGAACCTTCTTGTCTCGTTACTGATGTAACCTAAGACCACTTTACTGTCTGTATAGAATTTCACGGTGTCTATGTGTAAATCTAAATTATCCACGATGGTTTGTGTGATCTCAACTGCTAATACGGCAGCAGATAGTTCAAGTCGAGGAATAGTGTGACCACTTGTAGGTGCAACTTTTGCTTTCCCAAGAATGAACCCCATGTTTGGTTCACCACCACTGTCGGTCGTGCGTAGATAAGCAACAGCTGCTATGGCTTTTTCTGACGCATCAGAGAAGACATGTAACTCCTTTGTGACGGTTTTGCTGAGATACGGTACGTAGGTACGTGGAATGCGCAATGTTTCAATAGCTATTAAAGTATCTCTCCAAGATTTCCATTCAACTGCTGTCTCATCAGAGAGAGGTTGGTCCCAATCGACGGTTTCTGATACTATCTTCCTTAGTAGGAGCTTTCCTTGTAATATCACAGGAGCTAAAAATCCAAGAGGATCGTAGATGCTGTTTATCGTTGATAAAATCCCTCTCCGAGTGATCGGTTTATTTTCTGAAGATAATTGAAATAAGAAGTTGTCAGTGTTTACATCCCAGCTGAGTCCAAGACTACGTTGTAGGGGTTTGCTGTCGCATTCTAAGTCTAGATCTTTAAGATTTGAAGCCAAATCACTGGCATGAAATGCAGCCATAACTTCCGCACAATTAGAGGCAAACTTGTGAAGGCGCAAGTTTCCATATTTTGCTAATGCTTGCTGTGTGTCCTTCATGAGCTTAACAGCTACCTCTTTAGTAGGACATGATGTAAGACCGTCGTCGACGTAGAAGTCTCTTGTAACAAAGCTAGTTACGTGGCTGCCGAACTCTTGTTCTGATGCCTGAGCTGCTTTTCTGAGTCCAAGCGTAGCAACGGCAGGTGACGGACTATTTCCGAAAACATGAACTCTCATGCGGTATTCGACAAGGTTCTCTTGTAGGTCGTTGTCTCTATGCCATAAAAACCTCAGATAATTTCGGTGGTCTTTTCTGACAACAAAACAGTGAAACATGTGTTGAACGTCTGCAGATACTGCGACCATTTCTTTCCTGAAACGCAGCAGTACTCCCAAGAGATCATTGGTTAAGTCGGGACCTGTTAGCAGGACGCTGTTAAGTGAGACTCCGTTACATTTTGAGGAAGAATCAAACACACCCCTAATCTGATCGGGTTTCTTCGGATGATAAACACCAAACAATGGCAAATACCAGCACTCCTCGTAGTCGTTCAACGGTGGAGCAAGTTCTGCATGATTATTGTCTAGGATCTTACTCATAAATGTAAGAAAGTGTTCCCGCTTTACTGGGTTTCTATTAAGACTGGCGTCTAACATATTAGCACGATGAAGAGCTTGTGGTCTGTTGCTTGGCAATGGCTGCCTTGGAACTCGGAACGGTAACGGTGCTACCCAACTTCCTTCCGAATCCCTCACAAATTCGTTGTCCATCTGCTTCATGAACATTTTATCTTCACATGACATTCCCTTGTTTTTTCAAAGAGTGGTGAAAGTAAATCTTTCTTAACGGGGTCTGTGTAGTTTTCCCGAATGTCAAATTTGCTTGTACATGGTTGAAACGTTGACGGTTGTCCTGTAGGTAAAATGTTGGTTATTTTGACGTTTAATTCAAGAGGCACGTGCTGCTTGTTAATGCAAGTCTCTCCTATCACTACCCAACCCAGTTTCAATTGTTGTGCATATGGAGTTCTGGGTGGTCCTATGCGCTGGTCAAGGACATGGTGTGCCTCTATAAGGTCTCTGCCAATTAAGAGAAGAATTTGGCAATTTTCCTCTATCGGTGGAATGCTACCTCTAAGTTCTTTTAAATGAGGGTGATGCATTGTGACTTCAGGAGTAGGTATTTCGTCCCTATTATTGGGAACATGATCACATTCTATCAGTACCGGCAGGTCAAATTTGTCATTTCCATTTATTGATTCCATGACAAAACCTCTTCCTCTTTTCCCGGAAGTGACTACTCTGCCGGAGCATGTTGATAAGGTATAATTCTCCGGTTTGTCTTTTACGTCGAAAAGATTGAAGAATTCGGGCGATGCTAGTGACCGGTTGCTTTGATCATCAATGATGGCGTACATCCGGATAACTTTGTCCTGGTTATTCTTGTGATAAACATTCACAGGTAGTATTTTAGCACAAGATTTCCCGCTATATGTATCCTTGCAAATCTCGGTACAGGTAGAATTAACTGAGGTTGACTTAGTTTCAGCCGATTCTGTAGGCTCCCCGCCATAGGCTTGCTTGGGCGAGCTAGACTGAGAACTTGCAGGTTGCTGTGGTCTAGTAATGTGAAGTGCGGTAGTGTGTTGTTTACTTCCACATTCTTTACAACTTATGCGTGCATTACATTCCCGGCTTCTGTGTGTGGTGGAATCGCAACACTTATAACAGACATTGTTTTGTTTCAAAAGTCCTTTGCGTTCCTCTATTGACTTGGCTCTGAACGCTCGACATTCATTTAAGGAATGCTTTGTATTGTGCAGAATACAAAGACCTTGTTTGCTGGCGTCTCTAGATTGCTGCTCAACCGCTGTTTTATGAGCACCAACTTTAGTCTTGGGGTGAGACGTGAACCTTGGCGCAGCACCTTTTGTATTTGGTGTGGCTTTTGACCCAAAGATGAACCCAGGATCATTCTTTGTTTTGCTAATTTCCCTGATGAAGGCAGAGAATTCTGTGAAAGGTGGAAAGGCAACTTCATATTTAGACTTGTATCTTGTAGCCCTTGTTATCCACTTTTCTTGGAGTCCGTATGGTAACTTTTCAACAATAGGATTTATCCCGGACGAAGAGTCAAAATAAGCTAGCAAACATCCCAGCTTGGGATTTTCTTTGTGATACTCTATTTCTGATAGAATATCAGACAAGTCATAAAGACGTGCGCTATCTTTGTTCGTCAAGGTAGGGAAGTTGACGAGTTTACTTGTGAGAGAGGCCTCCAACATTTCTGGAGCACCATATCGCTCATCCAGTCTCTGCCATAACCTTTGTATGCCTTTTGTAGGATTATTGGCATTCGACGCTCGTATGCTAATGGCATGTTTAGCAGACTCTGGACCGAGCCACTTGATCAGAAGATCAATCTGTTCTGAGTCACTAACTTGTAACTCGTCTGTCACGTTCTTAAAGCTTGCTTTCCATGTATGAAAAGATTCTGCCCGGTCATTAAAGCTTGTTAGCCGGGAGAACAGCAGGTCCTTGCGTAGGAGAAATCTGGTTATCTCCGACGTAGGATTGATTTGTTGCTGGTATGCAACAGGGGTCTCTTCTATTACGCCTTGTTTTTGGTGTTCAGTAGGGATCTCCTCTGAAAGGCCTAGTTTTTGTATGCCGGTTACTATTCCCAGATCTGGGATTAAGGTAACTTCCGGTGACTTGGTATCGGAAGGCAAAACAGCAGATGTCTGTGGCGGCAAGTTGAGTGCCACGGATGGCACGAACGCTGGTGCTTCATGACTCAGCTCAATCTTAACAGGACTTTGTCTCATCTTTTGAGGACCTGTTACTTCCTTTACAGCAGTTAGTACAGGATGTTTATTGACGAAATCTTGCACACGCTGGAGAGGGTCTTCCGTTTCGTCAGGGAGATCGCTAACTGCTTGGCTGCCGTCGTATTCCAGGATGCGAGCCTCGGCTTCTGCGGCTGCAGCTTCTCTTTTTGCTTCGAGAATGTTCATAGCAGCCCTTAGTTCGACTTTTTCTCGGACCGCACGTGCTGCTTCCTGTTCCATTTGAGTTTTCCGGCGAACGGCCTCCTGTTCTTTTTCAGCTTTGATGTGCTCCTCCTCCTGTTCAATTCGAGCTTTCAGGTGAGCAGCCTCAGCAATTCTACGTGTGGCCTCTTGTTTTGCACGGATGGCTTCTTGTTCTATTTTGGCCTTGATTTCTGTTTGTCTGTATAGGGTCTGTTCCTCTAATACGGCCTCCTGCTTTAAGAGGGCAGCTTGTTGCTCGGCAAAGGCTATCCTTGATCTAGCGGACTCTGCCTTGGCACGCTTTCTCCGTGCTAGGCTTGACATGTCAGAGACGTTTGAGCTCCTACTATGCGAGGTGTTCTTGCCCTTAGATGTCCTCGTTTTTGTAGATTTAGCCTTTGTGAGGGTAAGGCGATGCTCCTGTAAAGTTTCAATTGCCAGGTCGACTTTAGACATTCGGATATCCGTTGAAAATTTGCACGTATCAATGTCTTGAAGGCTGTCTAATGTTCTAGTATTTTTGGGAAATTTCAAGTACTCGTCTGTGAGCCTGCGATAATTAGTACAGGCTTGTACAATTTTATCTTGTGATGTTAGCAATTGCTGGAGGTCGTTAGGAGGCTTGGTCGTTTCTAATAACTGAGATTCTAGGTTTGACCATAGGGCCTCTAAGTCGTGATAGAACTTGTCACGTTTTTCTATAAAGGCTCCCTGTCCCTTTTCGGTAAGTTCACGTACTCGCCTAGTCTCGGCATTTTCATCTAAATGTGTGTTATCAGACGGATTTTCTTCTAGTTCTTTAGGGACATCTCCCTCAGGGGGCTGAACCTCTTCTTGCTGTTCGTGACTGGGATCCATGATGTAAATCAACTAGAAGTAGGCAATGTTTGTTCAACGTTGTTGGTTTGCTGCCTAGGACGCACAAGCTGTGTTGCGTAGTGTCAAGGTAACAGCTACGAACGATGCTCCGTTGTATTTCCTGTTCAGGAGATGTGTAGACAAGTTGTTGTTAATTTACTATGCTGAGCCTGACTCAGCTAGCTTAACCAGGTGACTGTATCGCAATCTCGGCAAATATATAAAGAACACAACTTGTTTCGAAAATTGTAATTATAATATTCCACCAGAAAGGTTTACAAGTAGTCAGTAGATTGTTTGTGGTAAACTGCAATAAAACAAAAAGAAATACTTACAATGTGTATGAAAGAACATATTAAAGTTCATATGCAAATATTTAAAACAATGAAATGAAAACGAAAGTAGAATTTACAGTTCCAATCTCGGTTATAAATAACTTACAGTTCGTATGCATTTAATAAATCACTTATCCAAATTAACGAACTTAAACAGATTAAATTATCACAGTTTATAAATGAATAAAACGTACTTGACAGTGATATGTCTCGATTTCCTCAGAAAATTAAATGTCGTCCATGTTACATGTGTTGAAATATTGAAACAGACGGCGTCACAGAAATTAAAGGCGTACGGTGATGTAAGAAATCGGTTCAGTGCGATTTGTTCCGGATGATTATGAAAACATATAGTAAACATTAAATGTGAAACAGAATATATGCTTAGTAGATCAAAGTTGAAAACTTTAACATAAAATTGACAGTTGGACCCCTGATGATGGCAGATCTGTCATAATAATTAGACCTATTGATGAAGAATTAAAATATAAATATATCAATATATACATGAATAATTTTCATATTTACTATATATATAATAAAATATTAATTTTCGCGAACCATTTAGGTCACAGAAATTCCAAAAAATGGCATCAGTAAGGAGAGTTGTACAAATGATGTGAATACACAGAACCCGGATCCAAATTATCTTTTACTAAAAGTATTCATCATTTTCTGTTTTGTATGTACTAACAACATTTCATTTTTCTACAATTTCGATTAAAATATTATAAAACCTGCAGTTCAATAGGTCACATGCCCCAAATAAACATTCCCCGATTGGTCGAACTACTGTGGCCTCGGTGTAAAGCAACGCAAGCCTCGATGTAAAGATCACGCTTCCAAAAATAGAGGTATGTCCCAACTTAACATTCCCCGATTGGTTGAATTGCTGCTCGATGTAAAGCAACGGAAGCCTTGATGCAATGAAGAAAAGGGGTTGACAGGATAAACGTAATCGTTATAAATTTTAACTTCATGGTTCTTATGCAAGCAAATTTAATAAACAATGATTTTATACAGCTGTGTTATTGTTTTCACCTTACATAGGGCTTTATTTCTGATCTTATTTCTGTGTACACAATTCTGAATCTACATATTTCACCTATATCAATATTAGGTAATCCGTTTGGACGATTCCATATACTATTATGTTTTAGGGTTTTATAGCTTTAGTGTCGAGTTGGTGTATAGTATTGAGGGCTATCTGCGAGAAATAAATCCTTTTTTCTGATAGATTAACTAAATTCAAAACCAATATAAAAATAGTTAACACATATATTTTATTTAACTGAGTAAATTGATCGGAATGTGAATGATACATAAACCTAAAATTCGTTTTGGTCTATCCCAGTGATGACATTTGCGCGGGAATTTAGTCCATTGACATCGTAATATAATTTACTTTGGATTGTAATTATCTTTAGATGTAATGTTACAGGATTTAATGTGAAATTATTTGTCTCTTCTTTTATAGTACACGAGTTTGACGTCAGGTTTGTACACATGAAGTCTCTATAGTCTAAAAAAAGCCAGTGACAGAACGATAAACAGATAAGCAACTGTCTAGGGCCAAGTATTTGAAGTAAGGGAGGTGAAAAAGCCAGTATTACGCAGAACGATAAACAGTTACATAGACGGATCCAGGGGGTGTGGAAAATTTGGTTGATTTTATAGGGAAGCAGGGGCGGATCCAGCCATTTTATAAAAGGGGGGTTCCCAACTCGGGACAAAGGGTGGGGGGGGGGGGGTGTTCCAACTATCTGTCCCCATTCAAATGCATTGATCGTCCAAAAAAAGGGGGGGTTCCAACCCTCGGAACCGTCCCCCCGGATCCGCCACTGGGGAAGCATGACGGGAGTGGGCAACCCTTAGGTCAGTCAGCGGCCACCCCCTTTTATGAAAAGTTGTGGATCTGCCACTAAGATTTATATAAGCAGGTTTTTTTTGTGTAGATACCTTCAAATATCACCAACTGTGACTGAGTACACAATTTGATTCATTTTAGCTCATTAGCTGGGCTCACTTGCTAAAAAGGTTCATTGCGGGCCTGCTCACTGGCTAACATTTTACGATATTCATGACGTGTAGAAAAGCCGATAATCTATACATGTGTGTGAGGAGTAGTTATCAAGCTTGCTTTCATCTGTAAAAACTGTCTTAGGCCAAGTTAGGGAGGTGAAAAAGCCAGTAATAGAACGATAAACAGATGATCAGGTTTTCTTCATATAGATCCCTTAAAATATCCCCCACTGAGGACACAATTTGATTCATTTTAGCTCATTAGCTGCGCTCACTCGCCATAACAGGTTCATTGCGGCTTACTGGCTAATATGTGTAGAAAAGCTGATAACCTATACATACATGTACATGTATATGGTCAGATCATATGTTTTCGTTCGTCATATGAATTTGTACTATGCATGCCTTTTCAATGGAAATTGTGACGACAGTATGCATTCTTAATAGCACGAAAAACGATGAGAAGAGGATACATATGTCAACCAAAATTTTTCAGCAACGTCAAAATATGTGAGGACACACTATCAAGATCTATTAAGCTTGCGTTCATGTTGCGTTAAAACTGTTTTAGGAAGGTGAAAAATACCAACAATATAACAATAAATAGATAATCGATATTGTAAAATATCAATGTGTTGAAAAGCCAATGGTCTACATATATACTTAAATATGTCAACCATAAAATAAAACTGATTTAATTTACACCACAACTGTTGAAAAAACCTTTATGTTTATATAACTTATCTCATTCTAGTCCATTCAACTGAGAGAATCAGTGTACATTTCATGAACTCTTTAATAACAATAATCATCATGGACTATTCTTTATAGCAATATCTGTTAGCCATTTAGGGGTCTTTTGCATTCAAAGTTTAGTTTTAGTGGGTTTATTTTGCGAAAAAGAACTCAATTTCCAGATCAAAGTTAACATTTTCTATATATTTTGTTGTGTCAAAATGACCTAATGAATATAAAGGACAGTACCCATATAGACCCAAAAATGGTATATCACATTCTACACATGACATTTTAGCAGGAAAGACTGCCATTGGAGTATATAACTTTTAACCTGTGTATGTATAATTAAAATATGATAATAAAATTCATATCTTTTTCAGGACTTCTGATCGAACCATGTACATGTAGTATGGCATGTTTGTGAGATATGGTTTTGGTGGATAGGATGTTCATGAAGGACCTGTAGTACAAAGTATATCACTGGATTGAGCTCTTTGTCTAAGTGTATTATTAAAGTGCTTTGCTTTGAGCTCAGTTCATTGTTATGCAATTCATTCTTTGTGAAATAAAGATTTGACAGACAACTCTCATGTACAAGGATTTGTCAGGGTAGTATCCATTCTATGTACAATGTAAGTAATAAGGAGATAAAAGCATTTTATTATGATTTGAACCAAACATTTTTTGTCCTTTAACCAAATTTTAAAAAAAGAACAAATTTACCCGACAATGCTACACTCTCTACTAGCAATATGATGCTAGGTTGTTTTAATACATCTGTACTGCCTACTGATGACTCGGTCCTGAGTGTAAATGGTCATTCAGTATGTTAAAAAAAAAAAAAAAAAAATTTATAAGGCCGATCTGGCCTAATTGATTTCTAAAACTAAATTTCATTGTACATGTTCAACATTTTTCATTCATTTGTTTATTTCTTAATTTGTGTGAATTAACATTGTTACAGTAAATGTTAATTACTACACTTTCATACCACAACAAATACTGTATTGGTATCACTTATATTTGTATCCATATAACAAAAAAAAATTGAAAAGAGAATAATTTTGCAATACCTTTTTCATATTGATTACTATAACTTTTTTGATATTTAGACATATTATGTAGATTTTCATAATACCCACTTGACATGCTTGAAATTCTATCAGATTACTTTTGGATCAGTTATGAGTCTTTGAAGCATGCTCACAAAGGTTTTTTTGTTGATATCGTTTTCATATTGGTCAAAACTTTTTTTGCTTCGGCCAGCTTTGGAGGAGATGTTATCAAAGAATTGATAAAAAACAACACAGAAGTTTACTTTCTAGCTCATCTAGCCCCAAGCATCATGTCAGGCATTTTCATCACTAAAAACCAATAAATGTCTTCTAATCTGAGAAACAATTTCGACATTTTAACAAAATATTTTACTAATGATATTGACAATCCACCACAAAGTAATATAAATAGAACCATACAAATAGTGAGCAAATACATATAAAAAAGATGTGGTATGATTGCCAATGAGACAATTCTCCACAACAGACCAAAATGACACAGAAATTAACAACTACGGGTCACCGTACAGCCTTCAACAATGAGCAAAGCCCATAACGCATAGTCATTTATGTTATTTATGTACACAAAATAAACGAAAAACAAATATTATGTAACACATAGACAAACGACAACCACTGAATTACAGCCTCCTGATATCATGTTCTCAGATATCATCTCCCATTTAAAAAAAAATCACATGAAAAAATGAACCTATTATGTGTTGCTCTCCTAGCTACAAAATTTATCCAAAATCAAAGATGTGGAAAATATTCTATCATAATCATTTGGTCATTAATGCAATTAGTGTCTCTTCCATGCCCTCTTGAACATAAAATCTAAATATTAAATAAACAACACTCCTCATGCTCAGGTTGGTTGTCATCGTGCAACACAGTTAATAACACCATATAGGAAAAACATAGAACTCCTTTTGTCATATAAAACACTGTCAAACATCCAAACATACTATCCACATTCATCTGTGTCCACACTTGTTGATTATATTAAAATAATGCATCTAAAATTACCATCCCAAGCCAGAGCCTCTAATCCCTAGATTTAACTGCCGAAACACTAAAATAGTGATCAATACTAGTATGTGTTGGGTCCTATCATGCAATTTGGGATGCGTGGTTGCATGGGTGTTTTATAATAACAAAACTCAATGAAAATCAACAAAGCACTTAAATAACTTTTTCTAGTAAATGTTTTTTGGCAATTTTATCAAGTGAGATGTAAATATTTCTGTACTTAACTTTTAATTTTCACATTTTTTTTTCATTTTTCATTTTCAAAATTCAATATCCCTAAAAATGCACCAATATCCCATATCCCATTTATTTTTAGGACAAATATCCCATATCCCTAAAATTAAAATGGCAAATATCCCGTATCCCAATATACCCTATACAAGCCTCAAGACTGGATTACAACCACATACAACAAATACTTTGCAAGATGGATTCATTTGCTTAACATTTTGAGAGAATACATATTTTAATATTTATATAAACAACAATAATGTGTCTTTTTTTCATTTTACCATCATATATTCATTTGATCATTTTTACATTGGACTTGGTACTATTTTACTTGAGCAACATGACGGGTGCCACATGAGGAGCAGAGTATGCTTATTCTCCTAGACTCAGTAGGACAGCTGATATCTCCCTGCTTTTTCGTGGGGTTTGTGTTCATCAGCCAACATTTTTCAGTGTAGTGTTTTGTGGATTGTCTTTTCGTCGTATTTTGTTTTTGCCATCGTATTGTAACATTATTTTATATTTTTTAATATATTCCTTTGGTACCTTCTGCGTTAATTTAACATGTGTGCATAAGTTGTGATACCGTGACGATGCCTTGATTACTTTTTACATGTGTGCATAAGTTGTGATACCGTGACGATGCCTTGATTACTTTTTACATGTGTGCATAAGTTGTGATACCGTGAAGATGCCTTGATTAATTTTTACATGTGTGCATAAGTTGTGATACCGTGAAGATGCCTTGATTACTTTTTACATGTGTGCATAAGTTGTGATACCGTGAAGATGCCTTGATTACTTTTTACATGTGTGCATAAGTTGTGATACCGTGAAGATGCCTTGATTACTTTTTACATGTGTGCATAAGTTGTGATACCGTGAAGATGCCTTGATTACTTTTTACATGTGTGCATAAGTTGTGATACCGTGAAGATGCCTTGATTACGTGGTGTTTGCCGAAGTTCATTTACAGTGGCAAATACTTCATAAAAATTGACTGGAAAATGTTGAAATGTTGGATAGAGGCACACATTTCACCTTGCACTGGGCAAACTTACGGACCCCTGAAAGAGTTATTAAAAGGGTATTTTTAACTTGCAGAGTGCATAACACTTTCCTTCAACGATGCATCTACAGCCCCTATTTCATCCTGCGCTGCTAAACAGAACCGGACATCCAGAATAATATATCCTATTGATCTTTTTTCGTTTGGTTATGGTATTTGTGATGTTTTTGGGGTTATCGTTGGCGTTCATCTCATTCCTCCCTTATAAGTTAAGGACGAGTGGTATAATTTCCAATGAGAAAAGTCTAGAGACCAAATGACAAATAATAAGCATTACCGTATAATATGACATCAACTTATGAAAGGCCACGGTATGACAAAAGGCGAAACAATTAAAAACGAAAACCAACAACTGCCGGCTTTTTACTACAACAATGAAAGAAAACCCAAATACCATGCAACAAAAATGTAACAATTCCCTTATTTTGTTAAATAAGATAAAGTCTTGAAATCGAATATGAATACATGTTTTAATGAGCACGAATATACACATTTCAAATCTTCAACAATAACAATTGAATAACAAACTTTGACAACAATCTATAGAACTATAATGTTACTTAAGCACAGTTATTGGAATGTTCATGAATAATGTTGATCAACACAAGTTATAATCTATACTGTTGCACGGGCTGTGGCGAGAGTCCGTTGTAGTACTGTTGAACATAATCAGGATTCATGACTGGTGACAAAGAACCATATCCATAGAGGTACGGGTTAAACATTGGTGGTAATGCTAAATAGTTCTGATTAAGTCCATGTAGTTGTGATGGATGACAAATAGAGGACTGTAGTTCTGGAAGAGGCCTTCCAACACCAACAAACTTTGACAGTTCTGTTGAGCCATTGTAGCTATAGTTCTTGATCTGACGTTTCTCTTTCATTCTGCGATTCTGAAACCACCATTTTATCTGTACTTCGCTGAGCTTGAGTCGCTTGGCAAGAACGGGTCTGTCTTCAATAGCAAGGTACTTGTGTGTACTGTAGTATCGCTCTAGTTCAAAAACCTGGGAGTTGGTGAAGATGGTTCTAGCCTTCTTTTTTGGTTGGTAGTTGTTTTCAGAATCATCAGAGCTGAAATGTCTAGATTCTGGTGAACTGATGTTATCTTCGGAATCGTCGGTAGATCTTTTTCTTTTCTTCTGAATGTGCTGTTCAGTTGCCAATAAACAGGTAGAGAAGTGGTTGTTCGACTGTTGGTTGAGTAACGGTGTCTGGTAAAAGTCGTAGAATACACTCTCTGACTTAAGTGACTGTTGAACCCTACTGCTTTTAGATAGTTCCTCTATGCTGAACGACATAGGTAAGGACGCCATTTAAATATTTTCTGAGGTTGCTTTAATGTTACTTCGCTGAATTGACTTCAGATTTTTAATGAAAAATTTGGTAAAAATCAAGTATATATACTCTTTGCGGTGAACTCAAATCACCTGTCAACCTTAGAATCTCAGTGATCAAGATTATCATCGTGCTTAGAAACCAATCAAAACTGATCATTAGCAATCAACCAATAATTGATAACGGATTATCATCTGCCAACTCAACGATGTTCCTTCTGACAGGTAACTAGTTTAAACTTTTTAATTAGAACAAATCAGCTACTTAGTAAATAATAAGTAAATTAAGTAACAATTAAACAAAATAAAAAAATATGTAACTCCTTGAGTGGTATTTGAGAAATTGCTTATAGTTATCATTGGAAGCTTGGGTGACGATCTCTAGGTGACGAGTTAGTGGCAATTAAGATCAAACCAAGCTGACAGATGTCATTGAATTTAAAAATCGTCAAAACTTATTGTTAATTTTAAGAAGCACTTAACCGGAATAATGAATCTTCAATTGGGAGTAATGCACCTATCTTAATCTTAGCACATACTTACAACTTCTCGTCCAATCAAATTGCTTATATTTGCCTTCTAATTTTCATAGTACATACTTTTCCTGTGTACTAAGTAACTACGCATGAATGACCACAAGGGTAAGATTTCATTGTATCGTAATCAAGATATTTAAAACAAAATTTGCCACTGGCTATTTTGAAATAAAATGCTGTGTTCCAAATTAAATTAAATAGTTTGTAATTAGTTTTCACATTGATTTTAAATATCCTGCTATTAAAATCTTTGGATCTAAAAAATGTTTTGACAATTGCAAATGTTATCATTTAAATAAAGGGTAATACACATGGTTCTTTATACCTTGATTAGAGTACAATGATATCTTAAAATTATGATAATGTATCATCCATGCAATTACTTTGTACACAGAAAAGTGTGTACTATGAAACCTTGTGAAGGAAAATTAAAGCAACTTGGTGATAATTTTTTAAACTTTCTTAAGGAAAGTGATCTATTTCGTCATGAATTGATTGATTTATTGATTATTGGTTGCTTAATGTCCAGTGGCAAATATTTCATGCATGTTCAGGACGATGTCATGAATTGAAAAACTGTGATTATGTCTGAAAATAATGTGCAAGCTATATATATAAACATATTCTGATAAATCTTTTAGTTTTTACTTTGAACTAATAAAAAAAAAAAACACAAAACCTATAATCTTTGATCTATTTGTAGTTGCTTTTTAATGCCTATCTGCTAGACTATATGTTTGGGGACAAACTATCTATATGTTTCAAATTTATTATAGCTTTAGTTTTACTGTGAAATTAAAAAATGTTTTCAAAACATGTAAAGCTTCCACTGCAATTTAATTATTGCCTGTTTTTGGTCAATTTATTTTGTCATCTTACCTTGTAAGAAGAACATGTATAGTAAAACACTGCTTTATATCAGTATACATACTTACACTAGCAGCTACCATCTTTTCATTCTGGAGTGAAGGGCCTTTTGAAATCACATATTTTACAATGATACTAGTGAGTAGATTTACAAAACTCGTTAATGAGCTCCGTTTTACAAACACCTGTGATACAAGTAGTCAGCCAAAATAAACTATCAATAGACCAATTAAAAGATTACTCGAGTTGTAAATATGTGCTAAATTGGATAGTCTATGGAAAGGTATATACTATGAAATTAAGAGCTCGGGGCAAGCCCCTCGCTCTAAATTTCATAGTATATACCTTTCCATAGACTAACCTATAACTATACGGAGGTCAAGTTGTAGTAAATTGATGATGCTATAGATTTTATAGGATTCTGCATAAAAAAACGACATTTTTTAATTGACTTTACTTTAATTGAAAAAGGTAATTTATCTCTTTTATTTCTGAAACACTTTTTAAAAATGAATATTCTCACTCATAGAAGATCGCGGATTTTAACGTAAAATTTGTGAACAGGCGTCCTAAAATTCAGTGTCGATTCTCCACTGTGCTATAATCAAACACCTATAAGGGACTTATCATTGTTTTACCTGTGAGGGGGGGGGGCTGGTCAAAATGTAGGGGGGGGGGTCAAGTTTTTTTTTCTGTAAGTGAAAAGGGGGGTTCAAATTTTTTTTAAATTCAAAGTGGGGGGGATCAATTTTATCAGGGTAATTCGATAATGTTTTCGTATTTATTTAGTCTGGGACTATTATTCTTTTTTTTTGTGGAGGGGGTCTAAAAATCATCATTTTTTTCCTTATTAATCTACCTACTGTAACGTTTCCACGAGATGCATAGAAAATTTCATGTTTTCAAACAACAATTCTTTATTTCAATTGGGGAAAAAATTTAAATATTATTATATCTTTTAGTTCAAAATTTACCGCCAAATAACTTTTATGTAGCACGTGATTTTGTTTACGTTTGATTATAGTCTATAAATTCCGTGTATTGCATGATAGCTATATTTCGGAATTAATTGATATTTTTAATATTAAATAGCAGTTAATGATACAATTTTGTTGGAAAAGTACCAAATATTTGTCAAACTATTGTTGAGTTATTTTCTTTTATAAGTAAAGGGTTTTCGTTTCAATTTGGTTAGAGATTAATGCTATGGCTGAAAGGTAAACACTGTGATTTCAGAAAAACTCTTTTCTTCAAATAATATATGAGTTGATTGACATACAGAGTAATCATTTTGAGTTAGGAGTTCAGATCTATTTGTTCTGATATAACGCCAATGTGGTAAAACAATTCTGCATTCCGAACAAATACAGAATATCAAGGATTTGTATAGTGAGATCTCGCTATACAAATGCTTGAGTATATAATACGTGTAGACCTGAGTCATTAAATATAACCTACAGCCATTCAACTGTCCAAGAAAATTATCTGTGATCATCTGTAAAAGAGCATCCCTAACAGTAATCGCTTTTGGGATTCTGAGCCGAAAATCGCCCAGGACTCAATGTAATCCTGCACACATTTGATACTACCACCAAACTTTATCCCTTTTGTGATTCTGTGTCTGAAAATGTTGAAGATAGTTTTGTTACTTTGACATTAATACATACAATAATTTAAGACCACAATCTTGTTTGAAATAGATTTATGGTAATATGTTTGAATGACGTGCAATATATACATCATGGCTGCTTAATTTGTTTCAAGGTATGAAACCGCACTAAAGTAATCAAATAATTAATGCAAGTTTACTCTATTGCGAGTAGTAGGGTATACTGTCTGGTAATTTTAAGTATTCTGATGGGGACCAAATGTGCCCCTTATCACACATTTGTTCCTTTACTGTTATAAATCATTTTTTTAGCTAAAATGCATTTATACAGTGAAACCTGGGTAAACCGAACCCTGATAAAACCGAATTCGAGTTTAAACCAAACAATTTTCAAAGTCCCATAAAATTTCCCTATCAATTAATGTTAATCTAACCTGAACAAACCGAACCCTGTCAATACCGAATTCCGAACGCTTTTTGAAGGCTGGTTAGTGAATGAGTATTGAAAAATTACCTGTCAAAATCGATCGATAGCAATCAAAACAAAAGGTATTTCAAATGATTTGCATGAGTTATTAAACAAACACAGGATGACAGACTATCCCCGAGGGTATTTGAAGTTTAATTAACTGGTGAGTTGTTAATATGAACTAATTGGCTTGTTTTTGTACATGTATACAGTGATAAGATGAAAACTTCTGTAAAGAGACGTAAAATTGATCAGTTGCCACCATTGCCGAAAAGGGCAAGAAAGGAACTTTCACTTGACTACAAATTGGAATAAATTAAATGCACGTGATTCAAATATTTAATGCCACAAATTCATAACTGCCATTCTGTAACTGAACTGTGTAAATAAATTATTGTTTTTAAAGCCATTCACTGGATTGAGAAGTAGTGAAACGAAACAAATCAACGACTTTTGAGTCATGTTTTCGGGATGCTGGATTCTCTTTAGAGGCCCTATCAAATGCAGATGATTCTGAAGACCTGGATGATGATGTTCTGTTAGATATTTAGCTAAGATAAAGTCTGAGAACTCGTGTGTAAAGATAATTGGAACAGACGATGTTGATCTCGATTTAACTACGGAATCGTCATTTGACAGTGATTAAGAATCTAAAGTGGTCAGTGAATTAATGGATGACAACATCATTATGAAAAGCAAACTCGATCCATGTCAGACATCACTGATTGAACGGTTATTATATGTTTACAATGAGGAGCGAGATTGAGGAAATGGCATTTGATTAAAAAAAATATACTATGTCTTTCTTCATCTATTTGATATTTTCAAAAAATCAACATGAAACTATATTTTCGTCTGTTGTGTCACTGGCATCCCTCGTCAGTAAGTGTCAAAATGATTTAAAACTTTCCACTTCTGTTTACCTCTACAATCCGAACACCTGTGAAAACCGAACAAAACACAAAGTCCTGAGGGTGTTTGGTTTGGACAGGTTTCACTGTATATAAATTTGAGGTTTTTTTTTGTCTTTCAGAACTATTTTTTCTTAGTGCATACTTTTCTGTACCTTTTGTTTTGCCACTGATAATGATAATAATTAGGAGGATTGAACAATCACCAAACCAGTTTAACTCTGCCAGATGTACCTGCAGTCTTATCATTGGATGTCTTTATTATAATTTATTTATATCTAAATGTAGAAGTTTTTTGTCTATTTACAATTTAAATGATTGGTGGTAATTTCATATTGTTAGTACACCAAAAAGATAACAAAATTTTATCATTTGTTGGACATCCATTGTTCAGGAGTCGATACCAGCCTCAATAAAATTGAGAATGGAAATGGGGAATGTGTCAAAGAGACAACAACCCGACCGTAGAGCAAACAACAGTCAATGTTTATTTCAGTTATGCTTTTAAAAATAGAAATTTTTTTAAATACTATATATAGCTACCCACAATGCTTTATATTCTAAAAGGGCAAATTAGTGATTTGATGATGATTTAATCTTTCGTAGTTATATGTACATGGATTTACAACTTGTATAGAATTTTGTGCAATGTACTGCATTCATGTATAGACTTGTCTTTTGTTAAAAACCACATGTTGATGTCTTTATATTTGTTGTGTTGGTGAATTTCTGTCACTTAAAAACCTTCAAGCTTTGAGGAGTCAACTGGTTTATAAACTTGAGATTTGCCTCTAAGTTTCACTGTTTGTACATAATTTTATACCTTGGTTTAATGACAGCTGATTAATGAGATACATGTAATAATTTTGATGAACTTGTAAGCATACATGTCATCAATAATGACAATATTATCCAAAATGTTTTCATAACAACCTGACTACCAAAGTTTTTGTCTGGCCTGCAACATTTCTTGAGAGACATATGTTTACTGTTACATAATTTTAAGTTTTTAACAAAAGGAAACCCATTTGGAAATGAGATTTTGTCTTATTAATTACCCCACAAGTTTAGAATATTAGTAACCAACATCTGCAGCTTACTGTACATTTGCTGTATGGTCTTTGTCAATCTCTATACTCATAGCAATGTAGAAAACTAAAATTTTAATATTGAATAACTTGGCTGTGGTTGAACAAGTTCCTGGCAAAATCAAGAATGTATAAAAGAAGTGCAAAACTTTTGGTCGTATTACGAAAGAAATGAAAGTTTTCCCCAGAATCATTGGCAGTTTACCTGTTGATTTAAACTTTTGTCAGTTCACTTGTCCCATTGAATATATACAATAGCTATTGTCATGATTGTTGTCCAAGTAGTTTTTTCACTGGGACCTTTAAATTTCTTGTAAGAGAAATCCATCACTCATTGATTAATTTACCTGAAGAAAAAATTATCTTCTAAATATATGAAAATACATTTATCAACTCACAAAACTGCATGTGATGTTCTATTTATTCAATATTAATACATGTATTATATTTTCAATCTATTCAATATAAATACTGATTTAATCATTAGCAGTTCCTTTTGAAATATGCATTTCTTTTTGTGTTTGTTTAGTTATAGAATACATTTAAGAAGGTCTTAACTTAACATCGTCATTTTCTAGTTTTTATCTGTCAACCACACAAAAAGAAAAACAATTCAATAGGAACAATGTAGAATATTTTGTCAGAAATCAACTTTTTAAATTTGAATCAGTGTTTATATTGAACAAATTGAAAATATATTATTGATATTGAATAAATACAACATCACATACAGTTATGTGAGTTGATACATGTATTTTTATCTACTTACAAAACAATTTTTTTCTTCAGGTAAATTAATCAATGAGTGAAGGATTATTCTTAGAAGACATTTAAAGTTCTCAGTAATTAGCACATACTTACAACTTCTCGTCCAATCAAATTGCTTATATTTGCCTTCTAATTTTCATAGTACATACTTTTCCTGTGTACTAAGTAACTACGCATGAATGACCACAAGGGTAAGATTTCATTGTATCGTAATCAAGATATTTAAAACAAAATTTGCCACTGGCTATTTTGAAATAAAATGCTGTGTTCCAAATTAAATTAAATAGTTTGTAATTAGTTTTCACATTGATTTTAAATATCCTGCTATTAAAATCTTTGGATCTAAAAAATGTTTTGACAATTGCAAATGTTATCATTTAAATAAAGGGTAATACACATGGTTCTTTATACCTTGATTAGAGTACAATGATATCTTAAAATTATGATAATGTATCATCCATGCAATTACTTTGTACACAGAAAAGTGTGTACTATGAAACCTTGTGAAGGAAAATTAAAGCAACTTGGTGATAATTTTTTAAACTTTCTTAAGGAAAGTGATCTATTTCGTCATGAATTGATTGATTTATTGATTATTGGTTGCTTAATGTCCAGTGGCAAATATTTCATGCATGTTCAGGACGATGTCATGAATTGAAAAACTGTGATTATGTCTGAAAATAATGTGCAAGCTATATATATAAACATATTCTGATAAATCTTTTAGTTTTTACTTTGAACTAATAAAAAAAAAAAACACAAAACCTATAATCTTTGATCTATTTGTAGTTGCTTTTTAATGCCTATCTGCTAGACTATATGTTTGGGGACAAACTATCTATATGTTTCAAATTTATTATAGCTTTAGTTTTACTGTGAAATTAAAAAATGTTTTCAAAACATGTAAAGCTTCCACTGCAATTTAATTATTGCCTGTTTTTGGTCAATTTATTTTGTCATCTTACCTTGTAAGAAGAACATGTATAGTAAAACACTGCTTTATATCAGTATACATACTTACACTAGCAGCTACCATCTTTTCATTCTGGAGTGAAGGGCCTTTTGAAATCACATATTTTACAATGATACTAGTGAGTAGATTTACAAAACTCGTTAATGAGCTCCGTTTTACAAACACCTGTGATACAAGTAGTCAGCCAAAATAAACTATCAATAGACCAATTAAAAGATTACTCGAGTTGTAAATATGTGCTAAATTGGATAGTCTATGGAAAGGTATATACTATGAAATTAAGAGCTCGGGGCAAGCCCCTCGCTCTAAATTTCATAGTATATACCTTTCCATAGACTAACCTATAAATAAACTACACAGAGAACAATAGCTATTGTATTTATTCAATGGGACAAGTGAACTGACAAAAGTTTAAATCGACAGGTAAACTGCAAATGATTCTGTGGAAAACTTTCATTTCTTTCCCAATAATTCCTAGATGGTTTTGATGTACATGTATTTTTTTTTAATATAGTATTGAAACAAGTGGTGAAGGAGGAAGTTGGTGGGGAGGATGGATACAGGCAGCAAAAGAGAAGTCCATGTATGGGATACAGGCAGCAAAAGAGAAATCTATGTCTGCCTACGAAATGATCAAGAAAGATTTGGAGGAGTTTTCCAATACCATGTCAAATGACACTGGTGAAGCTGTAGCTAAAACAAGTGAATCTTTACGAGAAACCTTGAAGGTAAATTATCACATAACAAGCTTATTTTATAGGAAAAATTGTAGAGCAACCACATGATTTCCTGTGGTAAGTGTTTAAGGTAATGGTAATTAATTACTGTGTATATGTCATATATATTCATATGCATGGGTACCAATTTTTATGGATTGAGGAAAAATCATATTTTCATGGATATTTGATTTCAAAGTTTTTTCCAAAGTCTGTGTACAAGCTTAATAAGCCTATAGAAAATGTGTACTTTGTTGAACATTTGAATTCATGATTCACTTTTCCCCATGAAATTTAAGAAAATTGGTATCTTACATATATATATATATAATAATGGATCCACAGTGTTTTTTACACGCATCACCCATCAGTGTAGCTGCGGAACCGTAGCTCTTAGGTCCTTATGTTATTTTTTGACTATTTGCGGACCATAGAGTCCGCAAATAGTCAAAAAATAACATAAGGACCTAAGAGCTACGGTTCCGCAGCTACCATCAGTGCAAAAGGCAAGTAAAGGGAAAAACATGTGGCATACTTTATTCTGACAGAAAGGTTACATGTATGTTTAATGTAGTGAAACACTTGCAAACTCTAAAGGTAACAAGAGCTACAAAACAAAACTTGGGTAGGCACTTAAAAAATGTCAATTTTACATGAAAAGACCTTCTATAGCTCTACAATTTCTTTCACCTTACATACATTTATTGTATGTTTATATTTTCCATATTGAGAAGTAAAACAATTGTTGTATTTTTTTCTTTTTCAGACAGAAAATACTGAGGCTGCCAGAGACAAACTAAAGCAAGGGTTGTCCTCATTTTTGGATGGTTTGACAAAACTTTTAGTAGTAGAAGCTGAAGACAAAGATGTCCCTGTAACAAGAAGAAAGATTACAGATCCTATATTTGATAGGGCTAAGGTACAAAGAAGGTTAAATTGATCAGGGTTAATCGGTTAACTTATATTTATCCAGACTTAAAAAAAAACTATCATGGACATGATTATAAATGTTATCCTATGCCCAATACTTTGATTTTTAAATTATCTGTACTTTTCAATATCAAGTCAGTCTACAAGCACTCAACCTATGGATAAATTTTACTATTTTCTTGCTAATTTGAAGCCACCTTTATTTATCCAGTGACTTGGGAGATGTGATTTTATATTCCTAGTGGTGCCATATCCATTTCTGGAGTCTAGATTATGTGCAATTCAAGTGAACCCCAATACATACTGTGATAGTCCTACTTGTGCCTTGTTTACCTCAAAATGTTAAGTTTAATACATGTCATTCTTGAGGATCCCAGTAATACATATTGTTATAATACAGCTGGTTCTTTGTCTTTTTCAGGCCTGATGTCATGCCATTGTAATGGATTTCATTTCCTCATTATCATACTATTCCTTAATTGTTTCAGGCCAGACCACAAGTCATACACGTACAGATGGTATTACATATTGTAATGATCCTACTGGTTCTTTGTTTGTTTCAGCCAGTATACTGGTACCTTTAATAATGATGAAACTGGTACCTTGTTTGTTTCAGGCCAGACTACATACCATACAAGTGGATCCTTGTACCTATTATAATGATCTTACTGGTTTCTTGGTTGTTTCAGGCCAGACTACATGCCATAAAAGTATATCCTGGTACCTATTGTGATAATCCTACTGGTTCTTTGTTTGTTTCAGGCCATATTACATGCCATGCAAATAGATCTAAGTACCTATTGTAATGATCCTACTGGTGTATCGTTTGTTTCAGAACAGACTACATGCCATACAAGTAGATCCGGGTACCTATTGTAATGATCTTACTAGTTCTTTGTTTTTTTCAGGCCAGACTACATGCCATACAAGTAGATCCGGGTACCTATTGTAATGATCCTACTGGTTCTATAGATAAGTATAAAGAATGGTTGAAATCATTTGACATGGAAGTCAGGAAAGGGGAGGTTTCAGAATTACTGGTATCACAAGTGGAAGTCAGAGGACTTTATACCAGACTGGTCAGTATTTCAGTAGATTATATAATTGTATGTTCATTTAAAAAGGATTTTTATTTATTTTTATGCTTGTGAGTTTAAAACAGACAAAATACTTCCAGAAGTTAACTTCATATAACAGTTCACATTGCTGAACTTAGCATTAGTTGATTGAGTAAAGTACACTCTATCAGTTGACCTGAGGAAATGATTGTTGATAACTTGCCGAAAGTTACTGGTTTTACCTGAGTATTGTGGTTTAATTCACCAATAAAAAATGAAGAATTACTGTCATTAAATTGTAAGAATGAAAAGCGGGTGTTAAATAAACAAAGCAAATCTTAAATCAACTATACATTTACACAGTATCCATTTGAAATACACATGCAGGGATTCAGTGAATTCTATATGAAATGACAGTTATGTACTGTGATTGTTGTAAATTGAGTTCTTTCTTTAATTTTTAAGGTACCATCAGAAATTTCTCATGCCAATTTTTGGAGGAGATATTTTTACAAAGTTCACCAGCTTCAAATTGATGAAGCAAGGAAGTTGGCATTAATGAAAAGGGCTGAACAGTCTGAGAAAAAAGAAGATTCCATAAACTGGGACGGTAAGGATTGTTATTATGTGTTTTGGGTCGATAGTATTTGGTGTGTGGATTGTAAATTGTTAGTTAAATATTGTTCTTGCATCTTTATTTCTTACCAGCAGTATGATTTCATCAGTAAAAGTTGGTTTATTAAAAGTAGGCTCTTTACAAAAAAATCCAGAAGGTTAACTTCAGAATTACATCTCTATGTTCGTGTAGAAGGATAACTTGACACTTACAAATAAAATATTGGACATTGTTTAAAGGTAAATCGAAATGAAAACTTTCAAACACCAGGAACACCAGGGAAATTATAAGAAATTAATGAAATTAATTATATTATTTTTAGAAGAGGATGATTCTAGTGCAGAGGAGGGAGAAGCAACTACCGGAAAATTGAAATATGTAGAAAATAAAATACAGACTAACAAGGTGCAAAATTTATCACAAAACAATAGTGAACAACCTCCCTCAACATTGGTCAAAACAGATAGTAGTAAAGACAGTGATATCAAAGACCAAACACAGGAATCTGATATTGTTCCAAATAATGAACTTCCCTGTGATAGTGATTTACAGAATAATGTTCATACACCAAAATCCTGTTTAAAAACAGAAGTAGAAAATTGTAAATCAATGGACAGTGAGACAATAGGTGACAGTTCAAAGAACAATGGGACAAAAGGTGACATTTCAAATGACAATAAGACAATAGGTGACAGTTCTCTAGTATTAGAGGAAGAAGTTGATAAACCCAGAGCCACATCTATACCATGTGAAAGTCATAATGTGGAAAAAGATTTGGAGAAAAATGTAAATACAGAAACAGAACATGATTTGGAGAAAAATGTGAATACAGAAACTGAAAAATTAACAGAAAATGAAAATGTGAAACCAAGTGAACAGGAAAATACAAATGAAAATGATGAAATAAGGACCAAAGAAAAGGGGGATACAGTTGTTGTTAATCCAGATAGGGATTCACCTTCAACAGAGTCTACAAAAGGTAGGAATACTAGTGCTAGAAGGTCTATAGCCATATTAATGTTATTCTTTGGATAATGATAGTTTCTAGTTACTTATTTTCCTGAATTTTCTTGGAGCAAACTACAAAATGTTTTTCTCAATGAAACTTGTACTATACATGTGGATACTTTTGTGATATCAATTTATTACATTTTCATGTAGTGTTTTGATTAACGCATCAATAGTAGGTGTGCCTTTCACATCAATGATAGATAATTACCGATTTACAAACTATTTGCACAGGGGGTTTGTTGAGGATTTTATGGTTAAAAAGTGGCCATCAGATGAAAGTGAACTGAAATATTATATATAAAGATATGTTTTATAATTTAATGGCATCTTTAATACATATATTTATATCCAACTTATACATATATAATATATAGGATCTCTGAATATGTTCTTTATTTGATCTGAGGGATTTATACTCAATCAGAGTTTATTTTCAGGAATGTTTTAAACTAGACGAGTCTTATGTTGTAATTTCTTCTATTTCAGAAAGTGCAGATGAAGACTGGGAGAGAGATTTTGATGTTGAACTGACTGAAGAAGATATGAAAGCCGCTGATGAAATTGCCAAGAAATTAAATTTGTCCTCTACGGACTACACAAAATTATCTGCAGATGTGGTAATATATATTTGCATTATAATGCACAATTTTCAACAAAACATTTTTCTAAAATAAAAGCACGACAGAATTTTGTGTTTAGAATTTTATTTATGTATATCAGCCGGGGCATAGCTAGACCAATATGATGTGTACTCACTGCCAGAGTTTTGATAAAAAAGTACTATAATGAACGCATATCATAGGTTAGAAACCTTAAACTGGCAAGTATATAATATGTACGTTTTAAGTCCTGAAATCTATAAGGAAAATCATCAAATTATTTCCGATTTCTTCTTATAACTTTTAAAACAACAGTCTTTTAATTTTACCAAGCATGGAAAACAAGCACTTTTAATCTCGAAGCATGGAAAATAAGCATGTTTAATCTCGAAGCACATATAATTAAATTGGGGAACTCTTTGAATGAGGCACCCGTCTTGCACAACCGAATGTAAGAATACGTTGATCGTCAATTAAAATTTTTAAAAAATGGCAAACACGATGCACGAAAATTACCTTTTACCACCCCCGTTAAACGTCTGACTGAACTGTTTAAAAATCTGTTATGACAACGTATGTAATTAAGACTATTCATACCTCACAGGAAAATCGTGAGAATGAATTGTTGTCCATGGTCTCTTTAGAACGTCATATTTTATTTCGTCAGTTATTTAGAAATCTTCAGAAAAAATGTCAGGACTGGGTAAGGAGGCATAGAATTGTTTTCTGACAACACAAGGATCATTTTAATTGTTTGCATTAGCAACACAATCATGATGCTGGTTCCGTAAATGAAAAGTAATTTTAGGAACGGAATATAGCTACAAAGTGATTTTTCACATGTTTGTATAATAGTTTTTAATTTATTACTTTAGTTTTATTCTTACTAGATTTTCCATATTTTAATTTTTATAAAATTTTCGATGTGTACACAACTGCGTTTTTCCTATCATAACAAAAAGATCAAGTTAAAATTGTAAGCATGGCAAAAGTGGAACAATTTATAAAGAAAGTTTTTGTAACAGAATTGTATTTATTTTTTGCAGGAAGATGATTGGGAAAGCTGGGAATGACCTGTTACAATATTCAGGTTGTCTATAAACATTGTGGAGGGTTACATTTCTTCTCCTTTGCTTCAGAGGATTCCACTTGATCATTTATTTGTATTTTTCATTTCTCATAAAACTGTGTAAATAGGTTGGGTATTATGATCCAAATACATGTTGGAATGGGAATCTTAAAGGATTTATTTTCCCTTGTAATTTTTTTAATCATGATTAAATTGAATTTAGAGGGAACTATATTTTATATTGATTCTTAAATTGTGATTACTGAAGGTAAACAGTTAAAAAGGTACATATAATAATCCTAAATATATTTTTAAATGTTATAAGAATCAGATATTAGTAGCAAACTATTGTTCAACAAGTAATGGTGTGAAAAGTCTTTCATTTTGTGGAATGATAACCACTTTGTACAATGATCTTTTTTCATTTTTTTATCCACAATTTCTGATTTTTTTATGTTTTATTTAAAGAAAAACTTTCATGATTTGATATTAAAAAATATCTATAAAAATTATAAGTCTGTACACTTTTCAATTAATATGAGATCTGAAACAAAGCAATCAATTTATTGATGAATATGGAAGGGTAGACAATTCTATATGACTACTTAATTTTTTCATGAAATAGGCATATGATTTATCTTTCATTGTTTCATATTGTTCACAAGCTTTGTGGGCTCAGTTACTACATGATATATTTTATAGGACACTAATTATATTACTTATTAATTGTTATGTCATCAGGGATGTGAAAATGTAAAACTGGATTCAGTTATATACACCAAAAACTACTTCTTTTAAATAAACTATGAATTACTTTTTGGCATTCTTCAAAACTTGTAGAAAACTTTCATTAAAAATTTATCACAAGTAGGACATTTTCACAGCCCTGGGTATTATTTGTTAAAACTTGATGAATTGTTGTTAATTGCCATCAATTTACATGTAATTACATTGATGCTATTGCTATTAAGTTTTGTCCTTTGTATATGTATACAAATAGATTGTATAATTTCTCCTTTTTACGTTCTCATTCTTTTGCCATTTAGAACACTATATTTGTTTTATAACAACTTATATAGACTTTGGACAATTTAGAGCTTGACATATGATATACATATTTGTCCTGAGTTGGAAATATGGATTCTAGCACTGCATCAAGTGTAACATGATATTAATCCACTCAAGACAGTTAAATTTTCAAATTTAAAATGCGAGATTCGCCAAATTTTACTGTTGATAGCTATAGTGGATAAATATCGTATTGCACGAGATTTGGTGGTGGAATCTGTTTCTCTAATAATTTTAGAAGATTTACAGACAATCTCAATCCTTCTTTTCGAATGATCTGCAAAAAGATGTATTATTTCTATGTGACATCATCAGGCATGGTCGCCTTTTTTCGTGACACCACAACAGGAAATGCAGAGGAGAGCAAGAAAATTGTACGTCATAATCAAATTTTGACCAGTGAAGAACTGTGATCAAACAAACCACATGTTGATTAAATAAGAATAATCATCAAAGGATTAAGCAACATACTAATATAGTTATTCATACTGTCTGAACCAAGCCTCTCTCAACCAAAGTTGCCCTGATTGAACCTTACAAGATTCTTAAGTAACATTTTAGGTGAGAGATAAATGCAGAGTATATCTTAAAACATTGGCAATTGATTTATCTTCAGATTTATTTACATTGAAATAATATATTATTTATACTTTTCTGTTAAGTTGACTTCTCTATCTATATTTATTAACTATTGTTTATATAAAACAGTGCTATTTTATGATTAAATCAATGAATGTCTGTATTGCTTTGTTTCTTAATCATGTAAAGTTAAGTTTGAGGAAAAAAGTTGACCCTGAAAATATAGGTCATGGTGACCATCATCTTGTAAAATGTATCATATGGTCAGATGCAACTGCTAAATTGTATTAATTTTTGAAAATCAATTCTAAGATATGGTTATGAATTCAGAGTCATTGAGGCAAAATAGAAATTATAAATGACAAATTGACTCTGGATCGGCATGTTTACAACAGCAAACAAACAACATAATATTCCTTATTATTACCCAGTCTAGTGACAAAACTTTTAACTCATTTAAGCAAAAGAACCAAACTTCATTTAAGCACTTGACCAATTTAAATGGCAACACATCCCTTTAATCCTTACTTTGTATTCAGGTAAAATAATTTTCAATACATAAAAAATCGAGGATTTTGGAAAATTGTTTTAAAACATCAATCATACAGGTCAATGGAATGAAATAGATTGATTTTAATACATGATCGCACCATGCACATTGGATTTCATTATGAAGTTTGAAGACCATTTACCTACATAATACTAGGGATGGAAACTCGGTGAAGAGTTGATAAGGAATACTTGCTGGCCTTACTGAGTGATACTCAAGTACTTGATCTGCAAAATGGGAACTCAATTATGCACATTTTACACAAAGAAATGTTGGTCTTTATTGCTAAGACAGGTCTTTACTGATAATACTTTGTTTAATTAAAGTTTCCAAACTAATAATTTCAAATGATAATTCAGCACAAATATACAAAACAAATTTAAAATAAGATTCATCAGAGACTACTTTTAAATATTTAGGGGATTTCTCAAGATTTTTTTTAAGAAAAGGAATAGAAGGGAACATTGTCCTTACAGGACACCAATTAGTCGGGTATCATTTTTGTATTTTCTTACTCCATACTACCAAGCTTTTATCAAGTTTGATTCCTCATTGACATCCCTACATAAAACCAATTTCCATATATACCTGTAAAATGAGCAGAATAAGATGGAAACAAAAGTAGTTATATCAATGGGGATACTACATTTCCCCGCTGCCATCATTTTAGAATGTAATCAATACTCAAACTTAGTTAAATCGGATAAGCTCTTCATAAATCAAACTCACCTTTAGAGTCCTCCTGATGACCATAGTACATGTATATGCTTTTGTTGAATTATAAAAATTAGTTATGTGATTTTACACCAAATTTAAACCGAAAAGATTATATGTTGACCTCTTGATGTCTTGATTTTTTGGCCTATATTTCAGAAGGTAGAAGACCTGGATGCTTCATACTTTGTATACAGATGTCTTATGTTACGAAGTTTCAGTCTGTCATATGTCCATGTCCTTGACCTCATTGTCATGGTTCAGCAACTGCTTTTAAAAAATTGTATAGTGTTTTGTCTCGCCTGCGTCAAAAGTCGCGGAAAGCAAGACAGTATTGCTTTTCCAGCGTCAGAGGACGTGTCAGCAATTTTAAAGTTTTCTGCTCAGGTTAGTTTGATAGGAACTACTTGTGAGAGATCAATGATATTTTGTATAAAGTTTCATTACTATCAGTACATATCAGTATGATGACTATTTCGAGGTCATGGTCCAGTGACTATGAACTAATTAGCAATGTTGCTGTCCATTAGATTCTTTTTTTTTTTAAATTTTCTGCTGACAATTTATTTGTCATGTGAATTTTTCACTTATAATGAGTTGAGTATAGCAATATTAGTTATATGGGTTCTTTGCAACAACTTCATGTCCGTCAAACAGGGTTCACGTGTGAGTAAGTCCATTTCTCAGATACTATACCTAGTAGGTCAACTATATGTGGTGTATATAATGATTGTAAGGGGTACATGTCAGTGTGGCAGGTTTTATCTATTGTTCATTGTTAAGTTTTCATGGTTTGTTTCTTTGATACTATAAGCAAAAGGTCAACTATATTTGGTGGATGGAATGATTGTAAATTGTAAAATGTCTGTCTGGCAGGGTTTATATGACCTTGACCTTATTGCCATGGATCATTGATATTGTTAAGTTTATGCGATACTTGTAGTAAAATCTTTTTTTTTTAGACTTGAATTAATTGTCAGTAAAACAGGCAAGACTTTGTTTTTGGTGTACTGACCAATCAGTAACCTAGTTGGTAGTGAAAAATGTCAAAAATCGATGTTTTACAGGTTTTAAAGCAAAGACGTAAAGCTTATTTCAACGTTTTGTGGTATTTTGTTCACCTAGAACACCTCTTTGAATGTGTATAGTGTAAAAACAAAGTCGGTGACCCTATTATTATTTTACATCAATAAAACGGAAATTTATGTATCAACAACATATGATTTTTTAAGAAAAATCTATGTGCTAGAAATTGGAGATTTGATGATTTTAAGACAAATTAAAGAATGATTTTGGACGATTTTAAACGATTTTAAACGATTCTATACAAATGTTCACCTATTTTGACAGAATTAAATCATTAATATTTTAGAAAATAAAAGAGATAAATGCATTATTTTTTCGATTTTCAGTTTTAATTCAACAAGCCAAAGTTGTATACAAAATTTTACCAAAATCTGTGAAATAGCCCATTTACTGTAACTTGACCTTAAATATGTGTTCCAATAAGAATGTAACTGTGATTTCAGAGGCATGAAATCATTATCACATCACCTCTGGGCCCATGTTTTTGGTATTTCATATCTTCATATATTCTGTGGTAATACATTTAAAACATTTGCTTTAAATCCTTTATTTAAACCTAGAATATGAGAAAAGTCCCAACAGGCTGTAAACAACATCCCCTGCAAATGGCAAGCATAACAATGTAGTAGATTTCCTTCCATCAATGACTTTACAAGCTATTTTCAAGATGAAGAACAGCAATACTACAGTACTGTTTGTCTACTGGTTGTTTCCTTGTGATACATGGACAATTCTTTATGAAGATATCCATCCCATATTCTTTCCAACATGCAATAGTTTCTTTACAAATGAAAATTGAAAAGGACAAATATAGCAGTAATCACATTTATTAATACTACAGGTTACAATATACTCTCAATATATAATAATTCCTAGGACCACAAAATATTTAATAATTCCCTGGACCATAGATAATATAAACTCATGATTGCAATATTAACAACACAAAAAATGCCATTACAGTTAAACATGTTAATCAGACAAACATTGAATATTAACTCTGGTAAACCAACAAACAAAATATTTAGTTTCAGGGGATTTCATTTCTGGAGAGGTTTGAGTAGGAATTTTAGACTATAAGTGTGTATAGTTGAATATATATATGATTATAGTCCCAAGATCAATTTGTATTAGTATCTAGTGTTATAAATGATATTTTATGTTTCTGAAGCATTGACATGATGGGGTTTGAAAAATTAACTTGGAAGTAAAATTTACATATCCAAATCACAAAAACTCTTAAATATGGGTCAATGACCTCTACTTTGCAGCAGTTGGTGGTTCTAAAAACTAGAGGCTCTAAAGAGCCTGTGTCGCTCACCTTGGTCTATGTGCATATTTAGCAAAGGACACCGATGGATTCATGACAAAATTGTGTTTTGGTGATGGTGATGTGTTTGTAGATCTTACTTTACTGAACATTCTTGCTGCTTACAATTATCTCTATCTATAATGAACTTGGCCCAGTAGTTACAGTGGAAAATATTTTGAAAAAAATTTACAAAAATTTACAAAATTTATGAAAATTGTAAAAAATTGACTATAAAGGGCAATAACTCCTTAAGGGGTCAATTGACAATTTTGGTCATGTTGACTTATTTGTAGATCTTACTTTGCTGTACATTATTGCTGTTTACAGTTTATCTCTATCTATAATAATATTCAAGATAATAACCAAAAGCTGCAAAATTTTCTTAAAATTACCAATTCAGGGGCAGCAACCCAACAACGTGTTGCCTGATTGGTCTGAAAATTTGAGGGCAGATAGATCTTGACCTTATGAACAATTTTATCCTCGTCAGATTTGCTCTAAATGCTTTGGTTTCAGAAATATAAGCCAAAATCTACATTTTACCCCCTATGTTCTATTTTTAGCCATGGCGGCCATCTTGGTTGGTTGGCCGGGTCACTGGACACATTTTTTAAACTAGATACCCCAATGATGATTGTGGCCAAGTTTGGTTTAATTTGGCCAAGTAGTTTCAGAGGAGAAGATTTTTGTAAAAGTTAACGACGACTGACGAAAGGACGCCAAGTGATGAGAAAAGCTCACTTAAAGGGCCAGGTGAGCTAAAAACTGCATCTACATACCTAAGAAATTAGTTGATGAGAAATGGCTGTGGTCATGAAATTGGAAGCAAAGAGAAACAGTGGTGCTAAGAGTACCCTAACTATTCTGAGAACTTTATAAAACATGTTATGGCATAAAGGTAGATGTCTAGAAAATGACATATATTCTGAGAACTTTATAAAACATATTATGGCATAAAGGTAGATGTCTAGAAAATGACATATATTCTGAGAACTTTATAAAACATGTTATGGCATAAAGGTAGATGTCTAGAAAATGACATAAAACTACAATATTGTATGTTCAAACCATATGGAAGAATCTATTTATACAAGTACAATACATAAAAGTACTAAAACTAATATTTATGATATAACTTACAATATATTTTGGCACATTTATATTTAAATCTTAATGCCATGGATCAAAAGATGAATTACAAAAATGTAAAGAGAGAGATTCAAGAGCTGCCTTAAAATAGACAAAATATTATGTATTCAAAATAAAAATACATTGTTGTTTATCTACTATATAACTAATAAAAAATATTTTGTTGAATATTTGTCTTCCACCTCTGTAAAAAAACAATCACAAGGTTGATAATTTACTTTTTTATGCAGTTTATGTGTAAAATAGCACAGTAACATTAATTCATTTGACAGTTTAGATCTTGAGATTCTAGAAAAGAAATCCAATTCATATGGTTTGTTAACAAATGCCCAACAAATATATTTGTCATTTAGGCTCACCTTGAAAGGAGAAAAAAATGCATACAATGTATAGATAGACATTAATGAGAAAAAATTAACTACTTGTTTATTGTACAATTTAAATTGATATTTGATACTTATAACAGATAATTATGAGAACTTTAGAAGTACAGTGCATCATAAGCCTATGAAGGCTGGCTGACATTATAAAATATGTTTCATATTTGTATTAATATGTTATATCAGGTTGCAGTTTAAAAAAACAATATATATATATATATATAAGGCACACAAAATAGAACAGTAAAATTTGGTAAACCATTGCACAGATTTAGTATTGTGAAATTGTAGTTGGAATGAACATCATGTTACAATATTCCATCAGCATTCATAATTCAAACATTTACTTTATGAAATTTAATACATGTATATCAAACTCTAAAGGTCCAAGTTTTACCAGTAGAAAACTTATTTATCTATCAAAAATTTAATATACATTCTTTTATAATTGTACAATGTTCAAATTTCTATTCACGCTCCAAGAATATCTAACTAACTTACTTAAGATTTGTACATTGGTTGAAAAAAGTTTAATGTATGGATGCCATGAAGTGCTAACAACATGATTCAAGTGCAGCAAATAGTAAAGAGCATCTTTTAAGCTCATAAATGTAAGACTTTTGCACCCTCTATTCACTATTGGCATAAAAATGAAAGTTGTTTGTTTTTATACTGATAGGATAGAATTATTAATTACATGCTCTTTCTGAACTTATTCCTTTTTTAATACTTTTATCAAATGATCATATTAAAAATCAGCTCAATATGTAAAGGTGTTTAGAAAAAAAGTCTGTATAACTGTTATTTTCACAAAATGTTCAAAGTCAAAGCTCGTTGTTTCGGCAAAAATCAGTGGAGCTGAACCAAACGTCAACTCGCTCTGCAACTCATCGTAGTAGACTCACATACTAAAAATCGGCTAAATATGTGAAGGTGTTTAGAAAAAAAGTCTGTATAACACTTTAACTGTTATTTTCACAAAATGTTCTGTCCAAAGCCCTTTGTTTCGGCAAAAATCAGCGGAACAGAACCAAACGTAAACTCGTTCTGTAACTCATCACAGTAGACTCACATACTAAAAATCAGCTCAATATGTGAAGGCGTTTAGGAAATAAAAGTCTGTACAACTGGTCGTTAAGTTATTAACCCAGTAATATAATAATGTACTTGTCCCAAGTCAAGAATCTCATCAGTGTTGTCTCTAGTTACTGTGGATTTATTATTATTCATGGGATACTTATTTTCAGTCAATTCCACTGTCCAATAAAATTGGCATGTCCCTTTAGATTTGTATGCAGAGTTTATCAAAACCATGAAACAAGTGTCCATGAATTCTTCCTCAATTCAGGAAAACTGGTAAACAATAGGGAATTCTACAGTATGTACCTTTCCTGGGTTTTTTGTTGGGTTGTTGTCCCACTGACATATACTCTACACCTCTCTTCATTCCTTTATTTCACAAAGAACCAAAAAGTGTACACAGACAATAAAAACCCATACAAAAGTATGACGCAATAATTTTGTTGCCATTTGAATGAGGTTGAAAAGCACTAAAACTGATGAATAAGCACTTGTTATAAAGTTCCAATGTAAAGTGATTGCTCATATAGATACTAATGACATAGTCAAAATTTACTGAAAATTAGTGCATAATTTACAGTGAACTTTATCATGTTTATGCTACTGACAAAAAAAATATATAAACAAAAGAAAAGTAGTAAAGTAAATATTTCAAAATAGCAGCAATATCTTGAAAAAAAGAATTGTGAGACATCAAGAAAGCAATGTGGAAATATTACAACAGGGAAAGAGGCTGTGAAAAAATTAGCAATACAGCATTCACAGATATATAGTTTTATACTAGTAAAGTTTTGATTGTAGTCAGTAAAGAATGCATTATTTAAATACTACTATTACTAGTCCAGTTAAAATAATCAAACAATTGGATAATATGTGATACATCTAATAAAAGTTATAACAGTTAAGCATATATTTGTCATTCAACAATATGATTGATTGCAAAATGGAATGGAATGAACGTTATGTTTCAAAATGCTTCAAAAAAAAATATGTCCCAATTTGTCAAATCTAATACATTGTAATAATAATAAAACTATCTCCCTTCATTATTTATGTTACAGTACTTTTTATAATCTTTGCTTCTATGCTTTTCATGACTTATAACCTATATGGATTTCTGAAGTTTGTCTATTGACTGATATAAACTTAATATGCCTCAATGTCAGTGAAAGTCATGATCAATAAGTTATGGATTTTTGTTTGATCGAAGATCCTTTTTTTCTGTAAGAATCAAAGAAAAAAAATCATAAAAGGGACTTACTATAGTTTGAGGTAGATGTGGTGTTCAAGTCACTGGTGCCTGAACTACCATGTTCCACTGTATTTTGAAATTTGTTTGTATAATAATTATAAAAAGTTACTTATGTGTACATGCTTATATATAATTCACAATTAAAAACTGCCCTGTATTGACCTAATAAAATGGCACACTTCTATGCACATATATATATAGTATGCATATACATCAAATCTAATATTTCATCATATATCATTCTATGTATCATTAAATTATATTACATGATTTATAAATGCATAGTTAAAAAGTTATTACACAACAATGTAAAACTTACAAACTTTCACACTTCAATAGTTCCAGGACTTTCATCTATATACCTGAGTCCCTCTTTGTAAAAGTCTGAATTTATCTTAGGAGTACTGACAATTGGTTTTACAACACTTCCACCATTCAAACTTTCTGATGATTGTATAATTTCTCTATCGCCAGGTGTCAATATAGGTGAAAATCCAGGTGTATTATCTAATCTTCTTAATACCTGTCTCTTTCCTTCATTTTGGACAGGTGTATGAAAATGACTTGAATGACGTCTCACCCTTTCATCTTTGTAAGGACCTTTACTTGATCTCCTGCTGATCTCTGCTTCTGATTCTGTGTCTGAATATGCATAGCATGGATTGGTGACAGCTTCTGACTGGTAAAGACTCAAGTCATTAGTATATGCTGGTGCCTTCTTTTGTGTATTCCTGGGTACATGTTTCTTTTTAAAATCATCAACAATTGTTCTTGGTTTAATGTTTGTAAAACTGTCATTCTTTTGAACATTGTATGTTTTGTTAGTGGTCTCTACTTCTGATAAGTATCTGGAACCATCCTTGCTTTTAGGTTCAGAAGAGTAATTGTGTTGGCTTGTTGTTGATGACTGGTGCCTCCAACTACCAAGGCTGTAGACATTCTCTTTACTCTCTTTATAGTCTGAGGTATCCTTAGACCTAAATTTATAAGGAGAATTTTCTAATTCTCTGACTTCTGTGTCTGATGACTTGGCAAAAACATCATCAGTCATGTCAGCGACGCTATTTCTATATCGTTCGCGGTCAAACAGGTCAATACTACGTCCAAGTCTCTGTGGTGAATCATCAAACTCTGACACTGATAATGATGAATCTTTACTAGATCTATGTAATGGCTTACTCAATGATGACTTTTTAAGCAAAGATTTTCCTGGTCGAAATGGGGAATTGCTAAATTTTTCTAATTTAACAGGGGTCAAGTCTTCCCTGATTATTTTACCAGGACGGAATGGAGAGTTGTTCATTACTGCCACTTTCACAGGAGTCAAGTTACTCCTTTGCAGATTTTTAACAGGTGTTTGATCTTCAAATCTAACAGATTTATGATCCTCTTTGACACTTTCATCTGCTAATGTAATGTCTTCAAAAGAAGTATTTTCTTCATTATGTGATGGTGTCTTGTTGATGACACTTTTATCACTGTACCATGATGTTGTATCTGATTCACTTAAAAGATAACTTAACCCTGGCAGGCTTTTTGCATTTTTCATATTTGATGATATTTTATCATCAAGTGCATCATTTTCCAATTGTTTGTGAGAATTTGTTCTGTTGAAGGTGTCAGGAAAATCACCATCACTTCCCAGTTTTGTTGAAAATTCATTATCGCTTCCCAATTTGGTGACAAATGTTAAACTATTTTGAAGCTTTTCACCATTCAAACATTTCAGTGATTGCGATTTAGCTACTGAATATCCACTATCTGTGCTCTTGTCAGTTGTAGAAGAATACCTTTTATAATTATGACCACTAGACATTGAGCCACTGGTTTCTCCAATGTCACTTGTGGACATTCTAGACCGTAGTTCAGATGAATCATGAATGTATGAACTAGACATTTCAGGAAAGTTTGATGAAGAAGACTCCAGTCTAGATTGAGATGTCTGATTACTGGACAAGCTGGTTCCATAACTATTGATTGATCGAGTGTTTTCCTCCTGGACATAACTACTTGTAAGTGATGGTGTGGTGTCAGAGGTATGATACTCAGTACTTGAAGTACCATCATGTAGTTGTTTTTGAATTCTTGTCAACATTTTCTTTGACCAAGATCGTAAGCTATTGTTGTAATCGTCTGAACCATCTTCCTCTATTGAATTTAATTTAGATTGGGATGCAGAAGACATATAATATTCCCCAACTTCTGGACTGTTCACATGGAATGATGATATATCTCCAAAAAAATTTGATAATGCTGATGTTCCATAGTCTAATGAAGAAAATTCCCTTGATGATTGGTGTGATGATCTCCGTGATTTGTCATTAGGAGTCATGTTTTCTTTGTTACTACTTTCTAAAAGATCTTCATCTGAAGACTGTAATGAACTCCCTGTACCACTGTAATCATTTTGATAATTGTTTTCATAATATTCATGAGCTATTGGCTGCAAGTTATCACAATGTTTATTTTCTGTGTTTAAAAAGTTGTCATATTTCTGTCTTACATCATTACTATCATTGACACCAGTATCAAGTTTCCTCCACGTGACTTGAGACTCACTTGTTCTACGTTTGAGATTTGTTGTTGTTATGATTTGTATGATTTGATTTGCTGTATTGTTCAGACGATTTTGTGATTCATCCCATAATTTCTTAGGATCCAAGGGAGATAAATCACAAGCAGATGCTTTATATTCTGGGGAAGCATAAAAACTATCATCATCATTACTGACACCACTGACTTCATGTTGTGAAGATTTTGAATTTTGTCCTGTCAGCGCAAAGGCTCTTTCTGAGTTGGAAAGACTAGCCACTGAAGCACTCCTTTCTGGATCTAATAAAACCTGGTTAGAAAATGAAAACGTGTCTTTAGAATTACTAATATAACTAACAGATGGTGGAGAATAATTGATCAATGGTCTTGAACTTGATGTACTTAGGTAGGATGATTTGGTAGATGTTACGGTACCATTCCAATCAAGATTTCTATTCCTTGATCTCCGGCTAAAACTGTACCTGGAATTATTCAAATTTTTGCTAGAGTCTGGTGTATCAGTTTTGCTGAAATATGTTCCATTTTTCAAGATATCAGGTAAGGAGAGATTTAATGACATGTTGTCAAGGTTACTGTATCTACTTGTTTCTGTAGTACTTAAACTAATTGAAGCATTCAGCCAATCTGCTACTCTTGCCACAGAATTGTTCATAGGAAATATGGGATCTCTATTTCTGTCCTATAAATAAAAGAAAAAGATATCAAATCAACAGACAAAACCTAAAACATGAAACTGTACAGAAATCCTATGGTTGTGTACTCTCATAAGAGCTTTGTTTAGATTAGATTTGATGCCCTGTTGTGAAGGACTAGACTTTAAAATTGACATCTGCTGCTTCTCTGCCAAAGATTCAATACTGGTTTGTAGGAGTATAACATAGCAATGTTGACTGCTGCCTTGTGATCAAGCACATTAGGAATCAGACTCGGTGTTCCAATCAAGTACAAAGCAGGGTGTATTAATATCACATAACATGTTATTGCCTGAATATGTATTTTACATTTGAGACTGGATTTTAAACAATCAATCAAAAACCATGAATACTGATTTTTCATTTTTTCAAAGTGCTAAATATGATTGCATTTTTGGTGGAAGATACCATGGTGCTTGGATATACCCTTCTGTCCTTTTTCATCAGATGATAGACCATAATTTAAAATTATAATCATAACATCTTGCTATTTCTGGAAATGACCTTACTGATTCTACTGCCCCCTGCCTATTTTGACAAAGTACAAATAAAGCTGTATTTCAATTTTGGTGTTCATTGCCCTGTGCTTCCATCTAGTTAAATTATCTTTTGGTTTGTTATATAATTCCCATAATTAGGAAATAAACAAGAACAAATTTCTTTAATAAACTGTTAACACAGAGATATGTCTCGCCTTTTTATTATTTTGATAATGCAAATGTTGAAATTAAAATAGCAATATTTTAACATGTAAGTAATGCAAATATTCAAATTCAATTAACCATGACTAAAGGTGCATGGCTAAACATTCTCCATGGAAATGAGATGTGCCAATGCTAATACAACTGCATATCAAATACCATCATAAGTCATTCCCTTTAAGCAAACCTAAACACAAATATTAACTTTCAAAGTCAATGGACCATGACAGAGGGGATGGGCCAAATAATCTCCATGGAAATGAGATTTGCCAATGCTTATACAACTGCATACCAAATATCATTGACCTACCACTAGTGGTTTCCCATAAACTGACCTAATCACAAACTAATACATGTAAACCAAGCAAAAGTTTCAAAGTCAATAGACCATGACTGAGGGGGCAGGGCCAAATAATCTCCATGGAAATGAGATGTGTCAATGCTAATACAACTGCATACCAAATATCAATGACCTACCACTAGTGTTTCACCATAAACTGACCTAATCACAAACTAATACATTGTTTACGACGCCGCCTCCGCCTCCCGAAACAGCATACCTTTGTCTCGCTTTTTGACTCAGTCATAATGTATTTTAAACTTACAGGTAAAGAATTGGCTCTTTTAAACCAATATGCTGTTAGATCTTTCTTGGTTTCTGCTGTTCGACCAGTAGGATGACAACAACAGTAATATCCAATCATTAAAATTCCACCTAAAAGTACATGCATTCACATTTTTATAGAATCTATAAACTTTATTTTCAAACACCCCATTCATAAAAATATGAAACAAAGACAAGACTTTTTGAATTCAATCTATAACTGCATCTAGTGTGATAAACTATTTCTTCTCTTGAGACAGTTGAATTTTCAAATTTAAAACATCAGGCTTAACATTTTAATTATCTAAAATTTAACTGTGGAAAAAGAGAAATGTTGTGTTGCACAAGATACTGTGGTGTAATCTGTTTCTATAGTTATTTTAATTTTAGACAATATCTACAAAAACTTTCTATTATCAAAAAATAAAATTATCAATTTTGCACCATTAAGAAAGAATTAGAGTAACAGCTCTTTCACTGGAGTATTTCAGCTGTTCGAAATATTAGACCTTTCCAGAATTCTTCAGAAAAAACAAAAAAAACATGGTACATTCAATTTTGAGTGACCATCAAGAGATCAATGGTTACAATTTCCCTTTAAAATAAGCATTTTTTTCCCAGTTAAAACCAGGGCTTCCAAAATTTCCTGACGACAGCCGGACATTTTTCAAAGAAATATTTTTGACGGTCAATGATCAGCTGGATACTTAAATGTAACTGAGAGGATGCATAAATTGATATATGTGTCTAAATAATTAGTAGTGTTATATGCAATAAAATTATTTATAACTGTTTTGTTTTCTTCATTCTAAAAATAAATAAAATATTATCCTCGGTATTGTGTCATTTTTCTGTGTATCGTAATACACTGCATTATACAGTAACCATCATTGCATCAATCAGCTTCAGTACCTGACTGTTCTCATGTTTTTGTTTCTTTTTATATAATCTATCTTCTCTCTGTGAGTACTTAACACTTTGTAAATTAAGGGTATCTTATTTGAAACTGTTGATGTTGGCTTTAATTGCAGTACAACTTGATCATCAATACACGTGATACTTTTTTCTTTTTGTGTATTGATTACCTGACCACGTGACTTTTACAACTGATGCGGTATTTATAGATAACATTGAGGAGGCCCAATGAAGGATATTGTTTTAAACCGTGTAAAATCTACTGCACAGTAATAACTTTTCTTTATACAATTTCCCAACCTGATTTAGAAAATAAGAAGAATAAATAAAAACATACTCAGTTGATAAATAATTTTTTAAAACTAATTTTCAGTTCACCAGCTTTGAGGTATGATAAGTACAAAATTAAATGTTTTTGCGTAGCCAGATCAGTTGACTCGTCGATCATAATTCCCACGGCGGGACTTAACTTTACGTCGGACATAACCTCTTTCTCTATAATATCGGAAATTGTCTGAATAAATTCGGAGCAGGCATTGTTCTCTTGATGTAATTTAGAAGTGATAACGGCACCATTTAACTTAGTTAAATCATTTATTGACTGAAATTTGTCCATTGGTAAGTTTTCTTTAGCAATAAAGTAAGCATTACGGAACAATGTGCACATTGCGTTGTCAGTCTTTTCATGAACTTTCTCAAATACTGATACAATTGGATTACTTTTGGAAGCTGTCTCTAATTTAAGAGCTTGAACGTGGTCATTGCTATTAGCATGCTCTACAACGGCTGACTTTCGAAAAGTTATTTTTAAGTTTATGTTTTTGACAAATGTCACAAAACATGGCATTTAGCATACTGTCAAATCTTAACCATAAAAACAGTTGTAGCCATTTATGAATAAAGCTTCTAGCATTTTTAGCAGATTTCGAATTTTGATCGGAATCGTCACGTTTACGTTTGCCCATGATGGCAGTTTTGTAAAGTTCAATTTGAGACAAAGTCTTTATAACAGTCGGAGATTGTCATGATTGGATATTCTTCTTTATGATTTCAATTATAAAAACAGTTTTTAATATGAAAACAAGAATAGAGAACGCCCCCCTTATTTATTGGACAACTCAGCTATTCTCGGTGTTTTTCCTATATATTTCAATAAATTTTCCCCTTCAGAGTACCCCAGTATTTAACACGATGTACAGTGTTAAATAAAATAATATATATCATACTTATTCATTTATAAATATCCTTATTTGAAGAATAACTTTTAAATATCAGGATACTTTTTTAAACTGAATGCTCATTTAAATAATATCTATAAAGCGTAATTAAATAGGATGTTGTTCCATACACGCTTACATGTTTGACCTCGTTTACCTGATCACCTTTATGTACAGTGTTATGCATCATTAATTCTATTGATAAAGACAAGCTAAGGACACCTCATCAAAGGTTACAAACCTGTAATCAGTGAATGATTTATGGCTTCAATAAAACTTACTGAAGGGATAATTGTTTGACAGCTTGTTGTTATTTAAATAAAAGAAAACGTGTTTTATCTACTTTTTATTGATGTACACAAGCTAAAGACCAAGCGGTACATTTATGTACCCAGAGGATTAGACTAACTGAGACACTTCAAAGTATCTGAAATATGCTGCATCTGTTTTATTAAACCCAATTATGACCGAAATATCTTTGTGAAATAGATTGCCACAATTATAAACTAAAATGCTCAAACGGACATGCCCAAAGCGCCAAACGGACATTTCTATCGATCGATAGTTGGTAAAAATTGAAATGACCGTTTTATGATAATGCCTTGAATAACAAAAAAGTGGCAAACCAATTCTATTTGACCGTTTGAGGCTGAGAGCAGCCGGACTTTTTATGAAAGTTTCGGTCAAGTCCGGAATATATGACCGTTTTGGAAGCCCTGGTTAAAACATTAGGTTATGAACAAAATTCCAGCAAATTTTTCAAGCAATATCTGCAATTTTTTAGGATCTGAAAGGAAGGATAAGCTTTTTTCGCTGACAAATTCATGTCAAAAGTTACAGAATAAAGGAACAAGTTTAAAGTGTAAGGATATTTTTATTTCATTGTGGTAGAGCTATATTTTTATGTTTTACATTAATTAAGGTTTTATGTTATTAGAATATATACTTGATATATTCTATTTACATTTATTATAATTTGTAGTCTGCTAGTTTATTCAGGTAGAACATTACCTATTGATTAATTTCTTTTCTATTGGTCAGTATGATTTAGGCGGGAATCTTTTGTTTAACTTTTCTTTATTTTGGACAGTTGGCTAAAGTCTTTATATGAAGTGTAGCCATTTTCTTCGGCTTATTTGGAAGTTGTTATATCTTTACTTTTGAAATAGTCTAGGACTATCATATTCTTATATAAGGTATTACATATATTGTAAAGAATGTAAACTGATTTAAACCAATCAGTTGGTGAAGCAAAGACCTTTGCACTACATGTGAGAGTCATTTTTCACTTAGAATATTTACATCAATTCTGATGAAATAAAAGAACCATAGACCCATACAACGTGTTTGTGTTTTATTTGAATACAAGGGAAACACGACTACATCAGTATTTTAGAACTCCGCTACTAATAATTAATATTTTAAGTCCTCTACATTTCTATACTTACCAAGAACAAAACCTCCAAACACTAGAGATAAACTTGTAATCTCTAACCATGCTGGTGTATTCTCAGGTTTATAGATAAACCATAACAACATCATGAGAGCATTCTCAGCCAGGATAAAACAGTAAAATGCTGCCATTCTACTTTTTGATGGACCTTCTTTTAGGTTGAGGAAACAGAAGATATAGATGAAGCCAGAAATGGAATTAAACAAACGTTTCTCACAGGCTGTGTCTCCATATTCTGCATTCTGCATGGTTATCCAAAACGTCATAAATATCCAGTGTATTCCTGTAAAAAAATATAATTTATGCATTAAATTGATTACCATGATCATATGAGATTACTAATGGCAAGAATGTAACATATGCATATTATCAGGTTTGCAGAAAATACAAATGCTTGTGCAATTTAAGTCAAAAATTGAAATACAAACAGAGGATCTGAATTTCCATCACAGTATGATTGATTTGTTGTTATTTACATAAACATCAATTGGCAAACACTTGATGCAAATTTAAGTCAAATCCGTCATCACAATAAACCAGTTTAGTTTGGATACTTGTTTAGTCATCCATTTTTCAAAACAAAAACAAAATCAAAAAGTAATTTGAAGTCTTAACGTCACAGTACCCAAATTGCACTTATTTTACAAAAAATCAGTAGAAATCATACAGGTTTTCTTAGTGACTAACCCATTCGTATTTTTATAATTTGCCATTGTGCACGCCTTTCAACATAGCAACTATATCTAAATATACTCAAATCGGTTACATCATGTATCAGCAGATGATGTATCTAGTGAAAAAAGAGTTTTTTTTAGAAACGTTGCATGCGACGTCCACAAAAAGTCAACTTTTAAAAATGAGCAATTAAAATATGTTACAAGCATCAATTTCTAACAAAGTGAATATAAGCATGGACTATTGTCAAACTGTTTTAAAAATGTGGAGAAATAAAACAAAACATCAGTTGTTCAATTTTTACAGAAGTGAAGTTCAAGCATTGGGAGCAATTTAGGTACTCTTCATTACAGAATCTTGGGTCGTTTAAAGGTGGGTTCAAACCCATTTTTAGTATGGATTCAAAACTAAACTTGTGGCAATATATAGTAAATAAGGATACATCTACAAAACAAAAACAGAATGGAAACTTTGTCTATTTCTTACTGTGACTTGACTGTAAGTGTTGCTCTCCCCCTTTTGCAATTTACTAAAAATTCTGACCAAATTGCAATTTGTTTTATCAAACCAAACTGTTCAACTGGTCAGAAGTTTTAACAACACTGCTGTAGCAAAACGAAGTCAAATCATGAAAGTGCAAGGTGATAAAATAAAGTATAAATAAAAGTAGGTGAACAATCTGTCAAAATAGGTGCAACTTGGGTACCCTCAAGATATAATTTTAACCAATATGAATGAAAGCAAATTCATTACAAACCCATTCCTAGGAATACCCAGGCTTGAAAAACCAAAGAGAAGACAACTAGTGCTGTAACTCTGGACAACAACATCCACGACTGCCATACTGTCAGTATAGTAACACCTAGCCATGACCTTTTGTGATGTTCTTTGTAGGCCATTTTCAGGGCATCACTGTAGGACGTCAGAGAAAAGGCTACTGATGTGAGTGACAATACAGTAGATACACCTAAAATAAAAGGCATATTTAAAAATTTGTCCTTTACCAAGTTTTAACTCTGTTAAGATCAAATTTCTTCACTGAATACAAGCAAATGAAGGATATATACTTTATTTATTTAATGGAATATATCAAGCCTGCTAAGACTGTTAGTTAAGGTTTATTGGAATATATCAAGCCTGCTAAGACTGTTAGTTAAGGTTTATGAAAATATTTCATAATTCAGAAAAGGTCTATCTTTGGCATGCTTAGGCTCATGATCATCTGCTTTACTGACATCCGTAGCATGAGTGTGCTTGTTTGTGTGAAGTTAGGGATTATGGACACAAATTTTTCATTAGTGATTTGGTAAAGTGAATTGTGTAATGTACTTGAATCCATATGTTGTCTACTCAAGCTACATATTCACTGACAATAGAGGTGAAACTGAATTCGATTAATTTAACATTTTCAAAAATCTAACCAGCCATTTATTTGAAGAGTTGTTTACCTATCAGCCAATTGTAATGACTAAACTTTAACATAATATAGAGCTGTAATACAAGTTGTGGGGCTGATTCAGTAAAAGCCTCAATAAGCCGCAGTAGAGAAACATCCACATTGGCCCTCAACGCAGCATCTAGATCATCTTTCTGTTTGGTTTTTCTGGATATATATCCCAACCTAAGTACTTCAATATACCTGAAAGAATATATATATATATATATACAGGTTTAGGATTGTAGTTTGTTGCAGTACATGTATATCATATTTGTTTTTCGTTTATTGTTTTGTACATAAATCATAGTTAGTTTTTCCCGTTTGAATTGTTTTACATGTGTATGTCAGAGTTTTGTCTGTTATGCCAGTCAGGGGTACTACTTGTACAAGTTTTTTTTTTATCTATTTGAAGAAGTAAATAACAATATACTTATACATGTTATATAAGTAAATTTGTTATGTTCATATTTTCTTACAAGTTTTTGAATAATCTCCCCTTAATTTTCCCAAAATATTAACTTGTATAAGTATTTTTTTTTTTACAATCCCTAAAATTCTCAAGTTTTGGAATGTAAAAACATGCCTTAAACAATTTTTCTCTGGTTAGCTCATAACTTTTTATTAGAGCTCAATGTTTCATCTCATTAGTTCAACAAAGAAACTAATTGCGGAAAGATCTTAATTGTGCAAGGCCGTCAAAAATTGCCCCTTGGAGGCTTGTAAATGAGCAGTGTTTTGAAGATAACAGACAAATGAGATTTTCATTGTCCATGAAATTACACTTAAATGATTAGTAAAGACATTTGCAAAGGACAGACAATTAAAAACTTGTACAAGTAAAAAATCTGAATGTCTAAGGGACATAACTAAGCCATTAAAACAATTTACCTATACAAGTAAATAAAATACATGTGTATAAGTATCTTACAAATTTACTTATATAAGTATATTAATATTTACTTCTTCCAAGTAAATAAAAATAACTTGTACAAGTAGTACCCCAGACTGTATGTGCCAACAAAAGCTGACTTATCTGCACAATGGTGCAAGGAATACTACATGTGGTAAGAATTTTTTCCATTTTATAATAGTTTTGTCTGTAATGTGTAAACAACAGCTGACTTACCTGTGCAATGGTGCTAGGAATACTACATGTGGTAAGAAGTTTTTCCATGTCAGGGTTTTGTCTGTAATGTGCCAACGAAAGCTGAACAATAACATGGAAACTGATGAAAGAGCAAGAAATGCCAAACTTAGGGACCCCCATACATAATGTCCATCCAAGTAGAAAACTACTATAATAAAAATATCTGCAATGAAATAAAACCAGTATTAATTAACATAATTAAAGTTCATTAATCTTTATGACAGTTTTAAAACAGATACTGAAGAGTCCCAAATGCATACACATAAAAATGTGAAATACCACAATGTCACATGTATATTTTTACTCCATCTTATGCCATAAAAAATATATGTGTACAGGATTTTCTTTCTCTAAAAAATCCTGCCATTTGTAATTTATCAATGAACAAACGCATGATTGTTAATAATTTTTTTTATCAAGAAATTAGTGCCTCATATATTTTGATTAAAAAAAAAACAAGCGATACAGCAGCTCATCTGTTGGGAAAAACATTTTGAAGGAATCCACTTTAAAATGTTCGTTTTGGTGCTCAAAATTAGTGATAGGGTCGGTGGAAAAACACATAGCTTTTTTTCAAGCCAGAAAACTCCATACAGAATGTTTTTATAGACATGATATCTAGAGGGTTCAATTTTTAAAAAAATTTAAAAGTCAACCAAATATAACATGAATAATAGGCCACCTTTTTTAATTTTAAAAACACAAGAGCATCCTTTTCCGATCCATTTATCAGAAAACAAACATAAAGGAAACAATGCTGAATATAAACAGAATGAAGTGTCCTTATACAGTACCAACAGCAGTGTGTTCCAGATGAATTTTACTGCATATATAGTGGCATCAAAAGATTATTTAACTTCATCCTTGCATTCAATTTCATGGAATATGTAAAATTATTTAGTTTAGTTGAGAACCTGACAAAGGTAAATAAAATTGAAATGCAATTTTATGATTTAGAAAAACAAAAACTTTCCGGGAATTGAGATTTAATAAATCTTTGAACATCCTCGGATATAACATTCAAAACTATTCAAACCGAAAACTGACCGTCTGTTAAAGTTATCATTTTACGATGATTTTTATCTGAGGATGTTGCGTAATCACTCAGCTGATTTTTGTTTTGTTTTTATTTATTACAATTTAATCAAATTGTACTATTCGGTAGGTTAAGGGTGGGAATTATCGGTAGATTTATTATATTCATTGAATAAAAATGGAAATTTAAAAAGAAGAAAGCCAGCTGATGACAGGGCCTAATCTAGGATTTTGGAGAGGGAGAAGTGACTTCTCCTTCCTTGAGAGAGAAGGGAGAAGTGGTCAATTTCTTGGAGAAGTGAGATTGGAATCAATTCAATGAACATATACATGTACTTGACATGAAACTAAATTTTTGTTTTTTTTGTTTTTTTTTTGGTTTAATTTACTATATTTGTTATTTTATTTTTCTTAATCACCTTTTATTATTATTATTATATTTTTTAATTATTTAATTCTCTATACTTTTTTTGTCCTTTTTAATAATTTACCTTTATAAAATCCCAACAAAGTGTTATTTTCAAGTTCAAATACTAGACATTTTCTGATGAGTTGTATTATATTACATTTTGCCCTTTCCAAAATGATCAAAAGTATTTCTGTTCGATTTTGTGATGTTTTTCCTAATATATAATATATATACTAAAGAAGAATTACCCAAACATATAAAAGCAAATTGTAGAGTAATCAGCCATTGTCACTGTACACCAAAATTTTAAAAAGTGTATACATGTACAAAATAAATACACAAGTTAATTTTGTGGTTAAAACTCACTGCATAAATTCAAATTTTTTTTAATAACCTTCATACTAGACAGCGGTAACATTATTTCCCCAAAACACACAAGAACTGATAGATATTACCTGAAAACTTTATTTTATAGGTGTTATACTGCTTTTATTGATATTAAAGTATATAATTTTGAGAGATGTCATTTTACTCAATAAAAATACAATTTCACTTCAGGAATTGGATTTGTGTGTCTTGTATGCAAGTTCCTTGCATAACAATATGGTGGATGTAATTATTCAAAAGGTAGATACATTTGTACATGTAACTGTATCGAAATAAAATAGTAAAAAAGTTCAAAAAGGATTGGTTTCTTTAATAATGGAAATTTGAGTTGTAAATACATCATTTAGAAAACTGAAATTTGAAAATGAATGATTAATAATTTATATATTTATTTAGATAGAGTTAGTTTTCTTTTGAATATTTACATCCACCATACTGTTATCCACATTGAACTTGCATACAAGACACACAATTCGAATTCCTGAAGTGAAACTGAACCTTTATTGAATAAAAATGACATTTCTCAAAATTATATACTTTAATATCTGATAATTTGTAAAAGCAGTACAGCACCATATGAAATAAAGTTATCGGGCAACACATATCGGTTCTCAGTTCTCTGGAAATAGTGGTACCCACTAGACAGGGGTTTTGGCTTCACCTTTAAATCCCAGACTTCTTTCGGTCTGTACTTTCAATGATATAAATAAACCTTAAATTGTCGCTATTTGGGAATCTGCATTGTCAAACAATCACTTTCCCTTTGTGACATCAGACATTTTGTATTGTGACATCAAAATTTCACAGGAACCTTTGTGATGTCCAGTAATATTAATGGCAGACAAAATAGCGATAAGTTGTATTGAACAAAATGTAACTTATTCAGTCATTGATCAAGCAATCAAATAATTTATTAGACTGAAGGATGATTTAGAAAACGCTAGTTACAGATGCTGAATTTTGAGAACCTAAACCTTTAAATTTCAGTTCTTAATCAGACAACAGCATCTGGATTTATTTCCAAGATCAAAATATAAAAACAAACAGAACGTATTCATTTTAGTTAATCCTGATAATGGACAGTTTTTCGTACCCGAAATTATGTCTAACAAATATGACAGTAGACTGATGACAATAACAGTCATGTCATAGACTGAAAATGATTTTTTAATCATTTCTTCAGTTTTTAAATTTGAAACTTGGCGCACTTGCTTCCTGTTGGTCATCCATTTTAAAACTTTATTTTATTGTAAAGTGTGTCACTACATTAAAAATGAAACCAGTTATATAACCTTTATTGAAATATTTTGTTTCTTTTATTTTTGCTCTAAGTATATAAGTAGTTTTACAGTATTTTATCACCTTTTATGCTTTACCATAAAGATACAATTATGTTAAAGAAAGCAAGTTGATATAAAGATTAAATGAACACTTCACTTCAATAACCAAGATGTCTGCGCCCATTATACTCCATTAAAAATGTTCGCCCGAAATGACGAGTGAGATTGAGAGCTTTTTATTAGACATATATGGTAATTAATACATATACAGAGATAATGTTATTTGTAATTTATGCGTACCGATTTTAAATTAAATTTCTATATCTAGATATCTGGACTTATTCATCAACCCTTTACCTTGCTGTTTACTACCACCAATGATGTGTACTACAGTACAGAAATCCTTGCTATATGTATATATCACACATCGAACTTACTAACTACAAATGTAGAATCGTTCTCTACACTTAATTTATTCAGAGAACAGTTGCCACTTACTGTTCTATACCAAAAATAACAATTAGAGGACACTCTTTAAAACTATTTAAGAAACAGTGTAAGACGACACATAGATTAAATACTTTTTCAATTAGAGTAGTGACAATGACTTTGAATTATTTTAAGTATGCGTTAAATGGCGAAAATTGGAACCTGTATACATTTATGTGTTCGTGTTAATTGTTATGTTGCGCACACCTATATAAGTTTTCTATAATATAGAAAACTTATATAAGTTATACTAATAAAAAATAAAAACTTATTAAGTTCATGCATTTAGTACATTGTAGCTATGCAGTTTTGTAGTGAACTTTTAGTATGTTAAAGTATTTATGAATCTGAACATTTCCTTACCATCGTTACAATGGTGTTTCAACAGTGAAGTAATCTTGATAAATAAATTATGTAAATAAAAGCACATGGCAATTACTCTGAATATAAGAGAATCAGGGATGAGCTAATCCTTCCATTATCTGATTATACCAAGTGTCCATGAAAAATGGCTTAAAAATTAAAGAAAAAGGAAATTAACTCCCTCCTTTTTCATCCATTCATTCACTTATACCGACTATATATATGCTGTAAACTGTAAATATATTCTTTTAAAAAAGAGAGCCAAAAGATACCAAAGGGACATTCAAACTCACAAGTCGAAAATAAACTCACAACGCCATGGCTTGAAAAGAAACGGACAAACAACAGTACACAAAACACAACATATATATATATATATATATAGAAGATTGAGCAACAAGAACCCCACCAAAAACGGGTGCTCCCAAAGGGTAAGCAGATCCTGCTCCACATGTAGCACCTGTCGTGTTTCTCATGTAAGTACAAACTCAGTGATAAGTCCAATTCAGTAGGTCACATTCAGGGAACAGGGGACAGGATTGTAGTTACGACAATATAAACAAATCCTCATTAATATACATGTAACATTTTCTACTATAAGTATAATAAAATAATTGAAATACGCTAAATTTGTTTTCTTGTCGCTAAATTAGTCTTCTTGCTGCTAAATTATTCTTCTTGTTGCTTCTTGTTGCTAATTAGTGAGACCCTATATTTGACACTATTTTAATTTGTAAATATTTTTTTTATATTTGTTCAACGCAAAGGCAGCAGTTAGGAATCATTAATAAAACAGGATCAGTATTTTTCCTGAAAACTTATATAGTTAAGCTTTGAGATTATGAATAAAAAAGTAATTTATTTTCTTTGTAAAAAGTTTAATGTTCTCAAGTGGGAACAAGGCTTTTTAAAGAGGTGATGGGGCCTTGGTTGTCGATTGGTCTAAGTAGATTATCTATTATATCACTAGCCTGTGAACATTGAGGTTGTGGTGCTTTAATCTAGAATCCTTAGTGCAGAAAGGTCACATTTGATGTCATTGTAATGGCTTAAAATTTTTTTAATTCGAAATTTATGTGTGTATTTTTCGTTTAAAATATATACAAGCAAGAGCTTTACCAATAAAGATATTTTTCACACACTAACATCTTTGTTTCTGTAGCAAAATATCTTTTTGGGTAAAGCTGTTGCTCATTGAGTCAATACTAAATAATAATGACTATGTAGCTGTTGCTCATTGAGTCAATACTAAATAATAATGACTATGTCTCAAAATTTTGGCAGTTTTTGTGGTTTTGCACTAAATATAAGAAGTTTTAAGCCTTAACGATCCCCTTGTACGAAAATATGCAATTTTATTTTGATGTAATATATTCAGAATTTAGAAAAACAAATATTGATTGTTCCAGTTATGGGTTCTTTAATGGCCTGAAATTCAAATATGATGACATTAATTGGTTTACACAGTATTACATCTTATATGCATGAAGGGTTTTGAATTAGTGATAGCTAGCATAGTTTTTATGCATTTTATTTTAATATCAGATGAATATAGTCATCTTCATAGCTGCTGGGATATAGTTATGCACAAGGATGTCTATTTGTTTTATGTCTGTTGTGTGAAATTTTGCAAAAGCATATGCCTTTTTTGTTTCAAATAGATGCTTGCATTGGTAACTTTATTAAATACATGTACCAACATCTTGATACTAAGTGACAAAATAATGGAATTAAATTAGAGTTGTTAACTTAACTTCCATCTTTTGAGATTTTAAAGTTCTCTTGACAGGTATTTTTTCAAATATCCGGTCTGAACATGATATATCTGTTCAATATAACGAAACAGTTCTGATCAGTGCAAATGTTATCTGCAGAACATTCATGATAAAATGTATATTTTATGAGTGAATAATTAAATTCATCTATATACTTTATAACTTAAATTTTTTTATCATGTTTATAGATATTATAATTATTTTCTTTATATGCTAACTGTACTTGAAAAATAATTTTTCTCATTTCAGTGATATGATTTCAAGAATAAGGTGTAAAGGACATAAATAAAATGGCTACAAAATTACCTCCCCTTCCAAGTATATCTGAAATTGTAAGAATGTACAAACTTAAAGCAAGAAAACAACTGTCACAGAATTTCTTACTAGACATGAATTTAACCAGAAAGACTGTCAAAGCAGCTGGAAATATTAGTGATGGATATGTCTGTGAAATTGGACCTGGACCAGGGGGAATAAGTCGATCTATCCTTGAAAAAGATGTCAGAGGGTTGGCAGTCATTGAAAAAGATAAAAGATTTATTCCAAGTTTACAGGTACATTTGTAATGTTTACATTATGGTATACTGTACATATTATAATAATTTGCTTTTTTTTTCATGAATGAAAATGAGGGGGAAAAACCTGACACCTTTTTTTCTGTGATCATGCTCATAAGTATTAAGATTTTCAAAGCTTTTTTCTTTTTCCAGAAAATTTAATAGTTTTTACTAAGGACACATTTTTATTTGTTTTTCAGAAATGGTGAAAAAAGACTATAAGATATGAACTAAAACTTAATTCCTCCTACAGTTTTCCGGCTAGGTTTTTAATTTTGTTGAATATTTTTACAGATAGTGACATATGTGTATAGGTGAAGATTATGATTTTATTGAATTTTTAAAAAATTACAGATACTTGAACTTAATACTATTTTTCTTAAAATTTGCATTGAATTGCAATACAATGTATTTGTTCAGTCATCTCCTATTACAGTTTTCTAGCTAAAAAGTGTTTATTAGGGCCCTGTTAAGAGTCAGCTGTACCCAAAAGTACATTATGTAATCACCATTTAATTGTCTTAAAAGTGAATCTTGTCTTGTGTTTGATATGTTAAAAAAATAAAATTGACCTGGCAGGGTTAGGGGAAACCAACAATCTTTTTTGCATGGTCCTACCAACGTACAGTCTCTTAGTCCTGTTAGTTTTGTACAACAATCTTTATTGCATGGTCCTACCAATGTACAGTCCCTTAGTCATGTTAGTTTTGTACAACAATCTTTATGGCATGGTCCTACCAAAGTACAGTCCCTTAGTCATGTTAGTTTTGTACAACAATCTTTATTGCATGGTCCTACCAATGTACAGTCCCTTAGTCATGTTAGTTTTGTACAACAATCTTTATTGCATGGTCCTACCAATGTACAGTCCCTTAGTCATGTTAGCTTTGTAAAATTTGGACACAAATTGTGGTAAAAAATTAGTTTTTGCTAAAAAAATGTTTTTAGCTTAAATGTTAAAGAAAACTTATGTTCAAGTGTTTACATGCTTAATATTCAAAATTGTTTTCAAATGTCGATAACTATTTTTGTGGAATTTGGACAAAAATTATGGTAATAAATGTAGTTTTGTTAAAATTCACAAGTTTTGAGAAACACATTTTTGTGCTAGGATTTCAATGAAAATTGTTATTTAGGTATAATAGGCTATTCAAAGTTGATACCAGGTGTAAAAAACATTACTGGGATAAAAACTTAATTTTGTTAGAAAATAAAAAAATTTGAGAAACACTTTTTTGTGCTAGCATTTCAACAAAAATTTATATATTGGTAAAACATGCTACACATGTATTCAAAATTGTTTCCAGATGTCAAAAAATTATTTTTTTGTGAAAAAAAGGTGGGTTACAATTTCTAAGAAAATTGATATAAAGGTTTGATATGCATTCAACATTGTATCCCGATGAGAATATTTTGGTAAAAACCTTCATTTTGTAAAAAAATTGAAAAACATTTATATTTTGCTAGGTTTTTAATGGAAATCAGTAAGTTGGTAAAATTTGCTATACCAAATGAATTTCATGTCGAAAACTATTGGTTGCCCACCATTTATGAAATGGCCACCAAAATACATGTACAAAGTGCTTGGATTTTCAAAACTTTAAATTTATATATAGAGAACAGTTTCTGATATAAAATCCTGGTGTCAAGATTTATGAAAATTGATACCTCATGAACATAAATTACTTTTTTTGCATCATTATTATCTATTTGTTCGTGTGTCATAAATTTACAAGTGGGGCCCTTGCTATCTGTCAGTTTTTGTCTCGCTTGAAGGAGTAAAAAAGGGAGACATAGGTATGCTGTTTCCAGCGGCATCAGCATCATCATCAACAATGTATTAGACGTGTTAGAAAAGAGATTTAAATACTGTGCTGATGTTAAATATCAATACCGAAACAAGATTTAAGTGTGAACTTTCTCAAAATACAATTGCATTGAAAAATATCCAGGCATGGTATAGTTTACCTTTGTGTTGTGTTTGATACAATGTAGAGAACAGTTAACGTCGACTCAAAATTTTAAGACATGCACAGGCATTTCATAGATATTAATATAGGTATTTGTATTTGATTGATTTAAGAGTGCAAAACAAAACTTTAAAAAATATATAAAAAATGGTAAACTGGAACGATGGATTTTACGGCCACAAGCATTAATATACATTGAGTGATATGAGTTGAATGTTTTAATAGTCAAAAAATTCGGTTTGTCTCTCCACAAGTCCAGCACACAATTAAACAATTTGATTAAAATCAGATCTTGGATGTCTCCACAAAGTTCAGATAACCCTAAATGTTTTTAAACGTCTGATGGTGTGTTCGACAAAATTCACCACTCTGAAATTCTTCTATCTAGTTTTTATACGACCGCAATTTTTGCGGTCGTATATTGGTATGACGTTGGTGTCGTCGTCGTCCGAAGACACATTGGTTTTCGCACTCTAACTTTAGTTTAAGTGAATGGATCTCTTTGAAATTTTACCATAAGGTTAAATACCACAAAAGGAAGGTTGGGATTGATTTTGGGGGTTATGGTACCAACAGTTAAGGAATTAGGGGCCAAAAATGAGCATTTTCTAGTTTCCAGACAATAACTGTGGAACGGTGTATGGATCTCTCTGAAATTATACTACAAGTTTCCATACCACAAAGGGATGGTTAGGATTTGCTTTGGGGGGGTTATGGCTCAAACCGTTTAGGAATTAGGGGCAAAAAAGGGGGAAAAACAAGGTTGTCCTGGTTAATGGACAAATACTTTAGTACAAAACATAATTTAAAGCAGTGTAAGGGAGATAAATCAAATACATCATTGAAATTACCTCCCTTACACTGCTTTTAAATTATGTATAAAGTAATGGTTAATGAACAAATAAGATAATTTAAAACAGTGTAAGGGAGGTAGTCCAAATACAACGTTTTGGTTACTTCCCTTACAGTGCTTTTAAATTATGTTTAAAGAAATGCATATTTATAAAGGAAGTCCAGTAAAAATATCTGCAAATGTTGCATCTTTTTTTTTACAAAAAAATCCATATGAAAGATTTGACACTATATTTTAAATTCTATTATAAAATAGATTAAGTTAGCACTATGGTAAATTTAAATGGGTAATTATGGTTGCAAACTCCATTGGAAATTTGAATTGAGATTATGACCATATCTTGAGGGAAAGAATTTTTTTGGGGAAAAAGGGGGTGGGGGTAAAAAGAAATTGTGGGGGGTCAATTTTTTCTCATTTCAGATTTCAGAAATTAAAAAGAATTATTCTTCAAATATTATTTTTTTTTCAAATTTCAAATATTGAAAAATTTCAAGAAGTAATCTTTAATTGCACAGTATGGCACATTAGATTTGTAAAATCTTTGACCACATTTATTAATTTGTTATGCTGAATCTAACCGTGAATTTAGATTTTCAATTTTGGGTCCAGTTTTCAAATTGGTCTACATTAAGGTCCAAAGGGTCCAAAATTAAACTTTGTTTGATTTTAACAAAAATTGAATATATGGGGTTCTTTGATATGCTGAATCTAAACATGTATTTAGATTTTCGATTTTTGGTCCAGTTTTCAAGTTGGTCTTAATTGGGGTCCAAAATTAAACTTTGTTTGATTTCAACAAAAATTGAATATATGGGGTTCTTTGATATGCTGAATCTAACCATGTATTTAGATTTTTTATTTGTGGACCCTGCTATCAAATTGGTTCATATTGAGGTCAAAAGGGTCCAAAATTAAACTTCGTTTGATTTCATCAAAAATTGAATTATTGGGGTTCTTTGATATGCCAAATCTAACCGTGGAATTTAATTTTTTTTTATTTTGGGTCCTGTTTTTAAATTGGTCTACATTAAAGTCCAAAGGGTCCAAAATTAAACTTAGTTTGATTTTAACAAAAATTGAATTCTTGGGGTTCTTTGATATGCTGAATCTATACATGCGTTTAGATTTTTGATTATGGGCCCAGTTTTCAAGTTGGTCCAAGTTGGGGTCCAAAATTAAACTTTGTTTGATTTCAACAAAAATTGAATATTTGGGGTTCTTTGATATGCTGAATCTAAACATGTATTTAGATTTTAGATTTTTGGCCCAGTTTTCAAGTTGGTCCAAATTGGGGTCCAAAATTAAACTTTGTTTGATTCCAACAAAAATTGAATATATGGGGTTCTTTGATATGCTGAATCTAACCATGTATTTAGATTTTTTATTTGTGGGCCCCGCTATCAAATTGGTTCATATTGAGGTCAAAAGGGTCCAAAATTAAACTTTGTTTGATTTCATCAAAAATTAATTTATGGGGTTCTTTGATATGCCAAATCTAACCGTGTTTTTAGATTTTTAATTTTGGGTCTCGTTTTTTAAATTGGTCTACATTAAGGTCCAAAGGGTCCAAAATTAAACTTAGTTTGATTTTAACAAAAATTGAATTCTTGGGGTTATTTGATATGCTGAATCTAAACATGTGTTTAGATTTTTGATTATGGGCCCAGTTTTCAAGTTGGTCCAAACTGGGGTCCAAAATTAAACTTTTTTTGATTTCAACAAAAATTGAATATATGGGGTTCTTTGATATGCTGAATCTAACCATGTATTTAGATTTTTTATTTGTGGGCCCCGCTATCAAATTGGTTCATATTGAGGTCCAAAGGGTCCAAAATTAGACTTTGTTTGATTTCATCAATAATTGAATTATTGGGGTTCTTTGATATTCCAAATCTAACCGTGTATTTAGATTTTTAATTTTGGGTCCTGTTTTTTAAATTGGTCTACATTAAGGTCCAAAGGTTCCAAAATTAAACTTAGTTTGATTTTAACAAAAATTGAATTCTTGGGGTTCTTTGATATGCTGAATCTAAACATGTGTTTAGATTTTTGATTATGGGCCCAGTTTTCAAGTTTGTCCAAGTTGGGGTCCAAAATTAAACTTTGTTTGATTTCAACAAAAATTGAATATATGGGGTTCTTTGATATGCTGAATCTAACCATGTATTTTGATTTTGGACATTGGACCATAATAGGTAAATTAAAAAATTCAAGTTCTTAGACCACATTCTTTCTGTGTCAGAAACCTATGCTGTGTCAAATATTTAATCACAATCCAAATTCAGAGCTGTATCAAGCTTGAATGTTGTGTCCATACTTGCCCCAACTGCTCAGGGTTCGACCTCTGCGGTCGTATCAAGCTGCGCCCAGCGAAGCATTTTATTTACATTTTCTTTATTTCCCCTCGTGGTGTTTTTCTTAGTTAGTATTTCATAAATGGCCTAACAATTGTTTGACTTTATATCTTTGGCGCTGGACTTAACATCTCCAGCACTGGACTTTATATCCACAGCGCTGGACTTTGCATCTCCAGCGCTATACTTTATATCTACAGCACTAGACTTTTTATATATCTACAGCGCTAGACTTTTTACATGTCTACAGCACTAGACTATATAAATATTCACAGCGATAGACTTTATATCTCCAGCGCTTGACTTTATATCTCCAGCGCTTGACTTTATATCTACAGTGCTTGACTTTAGATCTACATTGCTAGATTTAGATCTCCAGCACTGGACTTTACATCTCCAGCGCTTAACTTTAAAAAGCACAACTCTTTATCTGTATGAACCCAACAGGGCTCCGTAGATATAGGTGTATACTATAGTGTGAAGATATAACTAAGTCGAACGGCAATAACCTCACGTGAGTAAGGTTCTGTGAAAGTTTCACAAAATTCTATTGAGCTGTTCATGGATCAGATACAAAGATACAAAAATAGACAGATGGACGAACAAAAGAAAGACCGGAAAGATGGATCCCTCCACCTTTATACCTTCCTATTTAAAAAGCATGAAGAATATGAAAATTCGGCAAAACAAAATGAATGAAATAAAAAACAAATTGCATTGCAAATAATTACGCAGGCCTTGCAACATGTGAAAAAGAATTTTCCGTTTTTAGAATATCCTCCTGACACAAAAATAATAAAATTAACTTCTACTTATGAAAGCTTCACTCCGCTTTCAACAATATTTCTGATAAATCATAGTGATCTGTTTTGTTGGCGGAGACATAATACAAAAAAAAAAACACCAACTACCGACCATTATCACCGAAACTTCAATTTACCTCTTAGCTTGAATAGTTTTAATCTTTATTTAAAACTCAATTTGATAACATCTTCTGTCCAAAAAAATAAGTGACGAAAGTTGATAGAAAGAACATGTCAGGGAAAATGTGATGTATAATAATTAATTCACACAATTCCTCGAAGGGGAAAAATCTAACAATTCGGATATTTGAACCATATTTTGCAGTAATAGTACTTCAATAATTCCGCTCTCAGATTTATTATACACATCTACATAGACAGAAGACGAAGTTTCTTGAATTAAAAGCATACAATAAAACATGGTTATTTTGAATGAACAGTTATGATGAAAGTCGTCATCAGGACGAGGAGAGAAACATTGTTTGCAACTATAGGTCATTGTATGATATAAAAATAAAGGATATGGGGTATCAATCCATGACACAAAATTAGTACATGCACATAAAATAAACACAAAAAGCAAAGGAACAGCGCTTTTATTGCTGTTCTTCATCTCAAATCACAGTGAGGCCTTCAACATGGAGCAAAAAAAAAAAACTCTCAGCCCACTGCAAGTTTAAGACGGCCCTTAACAAGGAGCAAAACACATACTGCATAACAACTATAAAAGGTCCCTACATGAAAAGAGAATAGAGAATGGAAAACGGGGAATGTGTCAAAGAGTCAACAACTGGACTAAGGAGAAAAAACAGCCAAAAACCACAAATTTATCTTCAACGTAGTAAGAAAATCCCGCACCAGGAGGCGAGCTTCAGCCAGCCCTAAACAATAATGTATACTTGTTCAACGAAATGGACGCCACATTAAAGTCGGAACCAAAATTTAAAAAAAAACAACACAAGGCTTACAAAGGCTAGAGGTTCTTGACTTGGGCCTGGTGCAAAATGCGGCTTTTTTGCAGTGTTTTTTTTTTATTCATTTATTTTGGACATTTTGCAGATTTCCTTGTAGTCATTGAACAAAATAGTAAGAAAAGGGGGAAACACTGATCTTAAACTGAATCGATCACTACGATGAAACAATGCAATTTTATGATAATAATATTAATATATATGATACTGTTTTTTTACATGGTCCAGTTCGGTGTATTGTTGAATAAACTGTCAATATTTTATTGTTTACAAATCATCTCAGCAGTTTCAAAAACATCCATACAGGTAACTATAATGAATGATTATATGGTCTTTTTGAGATGGTCCCCACTATAAACTGTAGTAGTATTGGTATTCATGATTTTAACAACAGTGCCAGACTTTTCTAACACGTCTATTAGTTTGTGATTAGGTCAGTTTACTGGGAACCACTAGTGGTAGGTCAATTATATTTGGTATGCAGTTGTATTAGCATTGGCACATCTCATTTCCATTGAGATTATTTGGCCCCACCCCCTCAGTCATGGTCTATTGACTTTGAAACTTTTGCTCAGTTTACATGTATTAGTTTGTGATTAAGTCAGTTTATGGGGAACCACTAGTGGTAGGTCAAAGATATTTGGTATGCAGTTGTATAAGAATTGGCATATATCATTTCCATGGAGATTATTTGCCCCTGACCCCACAGTCATAGTCTATTGACTTTGAAACTTTTGCTCAGTTTACATGTATTAGTTTGTGATTAAGTCAGTTTATTGTGGAACCACTAGTGGTAGGTCAATGATATTTGGTATGCAGTTGCATTGCCACATCTCATTTCCATGAAGATTGTTTGGCCCTGTACCGTCAGTGCATTGACTGAATATTTTTCATAACTTACATGTTGAAACATTGCTATTTTAAGTTCCACATTTTCATTTTACTATCAGAATAACAAAAAGGCGAGACATATCTCTCTGTAATTTTTCAACAGTTTCCTTTAGATATATATATCATGAAGCAAGTATTTCATGTTTCTGTTAGTCTTAAAGATATAGGAGACATGCAGGGCAAACATCTAAATGCTGTGCAATCATTCAAGTTGTGAATCCAAAACTCAAAAGGGTTTCTAACTCTTAGCTTGTCCTAAAAATACATGTCATATTTTCATATTGTAAGTAACTCAGGCATTTAAATAAATTCTTTTACACACGTTTTGTTTTGCAGATGTTAGGAGATGCAGGTGGAGGGAAAATGAAGATATATCATGGTGATATTTTACAATATGACATGGATGATGTATTTCCGTCAGAAATCAAGAATAAATGGGAGGATGAACCTCCAAATCTTCATTTGATAGGAAATCTACCATTTAATGTTTCCACGCCCCTTATAATCAGACTGTTACATGCTATATCAGAACGCAGAGGTCCATGGAAACATGGCAGAGTCAACCTAACTTTGACCTTTCAAGAGGAGGTGGGTTACAGAATGTCAGTGCCACCTGGTGATAAAGAACGTTGTCGATTATCTGTGATGTGTCAGCATTTATGTCATGTAGATACAAAGTTTATAATTCCTGGTAAGTTGCTTTTAGGTAAAGAGAATATTTTAAGAGTCATTCTGATATCTGACATGCTCCCTGTGTGTGACATAGTGGTGCTCTGTAAATATATGAAATGATGAAAAATGGCAAATTTCTGCCTTAAATAATGTATGGTTGCAACATATCATGCCTGTTAATTTAAAGATTATAAGTTTAAGGTCAAACTGAGGGCATATATCAAAACACTTTTAGCATGATACAGCCCATACATTTATTTTACTTTTAATGTATTCAGTGCATAAACAAGTTGAACACATTAATTTCTAACTTAACTTTCAATGTCAAACACCAAGGTAAGACAGGTAAGCAACTTGCCAATACAGGGTTTCAGTTAAAACAAAATTGAAGTTTTAATTACCTCAGGTCTATCAGTGATATTTATTCATCCTTCAATGAACTTAGAACAAATAAGGTCAGTCTTCATCAGACTTTAGGTATGTAATAACCAAAGGAGAATATGATCCCTATTACTGTTCAGATTGGACAACTTATAGATCATTTTATCTTCTTTCAGAACTATTTTGGGTGATCCCTTCACCATCAGAATAGACGGCAGTTAGTACTAAATATAGAAATTTACAAGGTATAAAAGTTGTTGTTTTTTGTCCACTATTAATGTTAAATTTTGATGGCATTTCTATTCCTTATAAATAAGTTTTGTTTTTCAAATGTATGTTACATTTTGTACATTGTAATAAGAATGAACTGGTTTCTATTACAGGTAGTGCCTTTGTGCCAGCACCTAAAGTCAATGTTGCAGTAGTTACCTTTAATCCCTTAAAGAAACCATTGATTAGCCAACCATTTAAATTGGTAGAAAAAGTTGCCAGACATACTTTTCATTATAAACAGAAAAGGGTCAGAAAAGGAATAGAGTAAGTACTGTAAAACTTAAACATTTTTATGGGAACTTACAGTTAAACCTGTATTTACAGAGCTTTTAATACAAAAGCCAACATTTATTGAGCAACTTTCGTGGAATTTTAATCAGTTTCCAAAAAGGTTTATATGCATTTATTGGAATAAAATATTTTCGATTAAAATCCAATTTGCAAATTTTCAAACAATATTATTAGGAGCAGTTTCCCTCTTAAACCAACCTGTTCTTTTTTCTGCACAGGATTAAAAAAAAACAACATTAATGTAAAGTTAGAGACTAAAATGGATGATGCAAGTGGCAAAATTTTAGTTAAGCTGTGTTTAGGAAACTTGATAAATTTTTGTCTTAGAGTATTTTCTTCATTTTAAGGTCCTTACAGTTGCCAAAGCACCATGCTTGATTTAAAAATCTCACAGGAATGTTTGTCAATATTATACATAGAATGTTGTTCAGTCTCCTTAAAGCCTCTAGTTTATATTATGTAAGAAAATTTAAATAATAATTTATTAATACGAATAATAAGTTCCATATGATTGACTAAATGATTAAACTGCATAAATATCACATAAAAAGATTGATTTGATGAAATAAGATAAGTATTAATTAATAAATTAATAAGTAAACAAATTGTATTTGTTAAGTACCTGACAAATTACAAGGCAGGAGTACTGACATTTTCTCACACAAACATGTATAAATCTTACTTTCATTTGACTTAAACTTGTGATTTACATTTTAACTTTCTTAGCAAATCCATGAAAAAAAACATTGTAAATGTTCTAATTAACTCATAAATTTCTATGTTTCAGAACTTTGTTTCCACCAGATATGCCTGAACTAACTGCAAAAATGTTTGAGTTATCTGAAGTTAATCCCAACTTAAAACCAATAAGTCTGACAAATGAAGAAGTTGGACGATTATGTCATGTTTATAACTATATTTGTGATCAACATCCATATATATTGTCATATGATTACAGAAGTCCACAAATGAAAGAATTTGTGAGAAAAGCAAGACAGTTAGAAATGGACAAGATAGAACAACAGATTATATTAGGTCCTTCAGAAAAGACAGAATCTATTATTGCACATGAAAACAATACATAAAATAGTTCAGTTATCTTAACTTTTTATTTCTTGTTGTTTGTGGATTTAAATTTTATATGGTCCATAGAAAATCGTTTATACAAAGGTTTTACTTTTAAGTTAAAAATGCATTTGGTTATTGTCTCGCCTGCGACGAAAGTCGCAGAAAGTGAGACATAGGTATTACTATCCGGCGGCGACGGCGGCGTAAACTATTTGTATAAAGCTTTATATTTCAGAAGGTAGAAGACCTGGATGCTTCATACTTTGTATGCAGATACCTTATGTTACGAACTTTCCGTCTGTCATATGTCCAATGTCCTTGACCTTATTTTCATGGTTCAGCGACTGCTTGAAAAAAAAGTTTAGTTTTTTTGTTATGTAAATTTCTCTCTTATTATGAGTAATAGGATAACTATATTTGGTATATGGGTTCCTTGCAACGTCTACATGTCCATCAGACAGGGTTCACCTGGACTCAGCCTCATTTCATGGATCAGTGATCAAGGTTAAAGTTACGTGATTAGGTCCGTTTCTCAGATACTACAAGCAGTAGGTCAGCTATATGTGGTGTATGAAATGATTATAAGGGATACATGTCAGTCTGGCAGGTTTCATCTGACCTTGACCTCATTTTCACGGTTCATTGGTCAATGTTAAGTTTTTGTGTTTTGGTCTGTTTTTCTAATACTATAAGCCATTGGTCAACTATATTTGGTGTATGGAATGATTGTAAGGTGTACATGTCTGTCTGGCAGGTGTCATTTGTCCTTGACCTATTTTCATGGTTCATTGGTCAATGTTAAGTTTTTGTGTTTTGGTCTGTTTTTCTAATACTATAAGCAATAGGTCAACTATATTTGGTGTATGGAATGATTGTAAGGTGTACATGTCTGTCTGGCAGGTGTCATTTGTCCTTGACCTCATTTTCATGGTTCATTGGTCAATGTTAAGTTGCTCTTGTTTGGTCCTCTTCTCAGATACTATAAGTTATAGGTCAACTATATGTGGTGTATGGAATGATTGTAAGGTGTGCACGTCTGTCTGACAGGTTTCATCTGACCTTGAGCTTATTTTCATGGTTCATTGGTCAATGTTAAGTTTCTGTTGTTTGGTCTTCTTCTCAGATGCTATAAGTAATAGGTCAACTATATTTGGTGTATGGAATGTATTTTATTATTTAACTGCTGATTACTTACATTGAAATAGATTATTTTATAAAAATCTTTAAATAACATTAATAATGATAATAAATAATAAAAACTTTTAAGGGATCATTACTAAACTGTGATTAACAAAAACATTGGAACGTGTGAAAATGTTAAAATAAGGTCACTCATGCATGAATGTTTATCAGTACACTCCAGTCCCTTCATAAAGATTAATTGGCTGAATATGTACAGATTGAAGAACTTTTGAAATTTTGTTTGCACAACAGAATCACATTTACTGATTTTTGATACATATGAAATAAGATAAGTATTGAGATAAGTAAAAAATATTTTAGCATAGCAACATAAATAGATAAATAGATAATATGAAAATATGACTTTTTACAATATTTTGATCAAAGATTGAAGATAATTTTAGTTTTTTTTTTTTGGGGTGAGGGGGGTCTTTCAGGTTCATCTCTAGGAATTGACAAATATTTATCCAGTTTCTGCAATGCCTTAAAACTTTTCCTTGTGCACAGGCTTGTCTATACTCAAGAGGAAATAAAAAAAAAATGGCCATATTTGTCAATAGGGTTTATCTCACCTTGACTTCATGTTCATTCATCATTAAAATGTTAATTTAATGTAAAACTTATATAAACTTATTTTTTTTACTTTCAACATAAATTCAATTATGAACACTAAAACAGGCGAGACATTTCAGTGTGTCCACTCTTGTTTATTTTATATATGAAGTATTAAAATACAAAGGAGAAACTTGGAAGGAAGACAACACAATAATGAAAAAAAAAAAGATTATGCCAATCATAATGTTTCAAAAAGAGCAATCAGAAATATATACAAATACACAGAATGAAGTTTTATAATTTTGAATATAATTACTTTTTTTTATGAAATTAATCATTTTGATTATTTTTTTAATCCCACGTTAGGCATATTTTGATATATCATCCTTAAATTTATCACAAAAAGTTCAAACATATATTTTCTACCAGATAGATATTGTTAACTAGGTTAAAGACACAATCAAAGTACTGAAGTACTGAACATCGGATGACCGCAGGTTCTTGTGGATGGTCAAAAGCACATGTCACAGAAATAGATCACATCTCTATACCTGAAACTGAGGTTAATTTACAGAGATATATTTTTTTCTGATACAAGTTCATGCATGGATGATGAATAAATGACAGGAAATTCAACTGCACCGTAATAACTATTATATTGTAGTGATACAAATCAGTATACCTGGGACTATTATACTAATATAATAATAGTCCCAGAGTATACACTGGTTGTTATATATTATATTAATATTACGGTTGCATGTATATATAATTTTCATCTATTTGTATATCATTCTATTCTACTATTCTAATAATAGTGCAGTGCAAGTGCATGGTGGACACTCTTCTGTAAAAAAATCGATTTTACTAAAAGATTGGATATAAGAAGCCATTCATATTTTCCCGCAAAACAATAACAGAGTTATCAGTCCTTGCCGGGAGTGTCGCAAAACGTTCTTGAGATATTCTTCCGTAAGCTTTAACACAATTTTTTGGTACGTGTGCATAGATATCATCAATGATTTTTTACTTTTATATATATAACTAACGACAACACATTTTCATATTATTAATTTGTGTTTTAATAAAAATATTTATAGGAGTATCCATTGAAAAATTGAATTTGAAACAAGCGATAAGTAATGTTATTTTGCACTAGATAATGACTGCGGATCTATAATTTTTATAGATCGGTTGGAAACCCAAAACTAATTTGCATAATGGAAATTTAGGCGATAGCAATACATCAAAATGACCTCACGGTCATCACGATGTAAAAAAAACAATTATTGAAGAAAACCTGATTTATGCTAAAAACAATAAATGAAAAACAAATACATGAATAGCAACCAAAGACTATCACTGAATTACAGGTGCCTGAGACATGTACAGGTACATATAAAATGTTGCTGGGGTAAACTTGTTTGTCAGCTATTACCCTCACCCTTACCTTAAAATATGGCCAATACTTTAGTTTGGCCATAAACTGTGATTCATAACAATGCTGGAACAAGTCTGCTATTAATAGGGCCCAACTGGTACCAATAAGAATACCATATTGAAATAATTCTTTGCCAAAACATACATTGATGTTGTCAAGTAGAAAATTTACAGGTAAAGTCATCTTTAAGCAGTTTCAGTGAGTATATCTAGCATATTGACCTTTTTCATTATAGAAAAAGGCTTGATATGAGTTGCAGCAAATAAATTTGCATTCAGAGTTTTAGTTCACCTGGCTTAAAGAGCTAAATGAGCTTTTCTCATCACGTTTTTCTGTTGTTACAAAATTCTTTCCCTCAGAAACTACTGGGCCACAATCATCCTTTAGCATTGTTTTTAAAATATTTAAAGTGAAACTACATATTTATATAAACAAATTATCAGCAGAACAAGATCTACAAAAATTAAGTCCGTCTACTCTTTATAGGAATATTTACTCTTGAAAGACAAGTTATACCTTTTTTAGCTCACCTGGCCTAAAAGGCCAAGTGAGCTTTTCTCATCACTTGGCGTCCGTTGTCCGTCATCGTCGTTAACTTTTACAAAAAACTTCTCCTCTGAAACTACTGGACCAAATTTAACCAAACTTGGCCACAATCATCATTAGGGTATCTAGTTTAAAAAATGTGTCCGATGACCCGGCCAGCCAACCAAGATGGCTGTAATGGCTAAAAATAGAACATATGGGTAAAATGTAGATTTTGGCTGATATCTCTGAAACCAAAGCATTTAGAGCAAATCTGACATGGGTAAAATTGTTAATTAGGTCAAGATTTATCTGCCCTGAAATTTTCAAACAAATCAGACAACTCATTGTTGGGTTGCTGCCCATAAATTGGTAATTTTTAGAAAATTTTGCTGGTTTTGGTTATCTTCAATATTATTATAGATTGAGATAAACTGGAAACAGCAATAATGTACAGCAAAGTAAGATCTACAAATAAGTCAACATGACCAAAATGTTCAACTGACCCCTTAAGGAGTTATTGCCCTTTATAGTCATTTTTTTAACAATTTTTTGTAAATTTTTGTAATCTTTTACAAAAATCTTCTCTGAAACTACTGAGACAAATTTAACCAAACTTTGCCACAATCATCATGCATGTTATGTCTATTATTTTTTGAACAGTTATAAATAGAGAAAATCTGAAAGGAGCAAAAATGTTCAGAATAATGAGCTCTCCCAATTGTCCATATACGTCAAAACTGTTAGACAAATTCTTATAGGAGTTATTGCCCATAAATGACAAATTTTACAACTTTTTTTCATTTTTGCCTATTATAATGAAAACTATGATATTTAGAGAGAAACATTTTTTTTCCCATTATGCCTTATATGATTTAAATTATAATAGATAAATAAACACTTTAAATCACAAAAATGATCAGCAAGGCAAGATTGATTAAAAAGTAAAATTTTGCCGATAAAGTTAGTAGACTGTCACTCTTCATAGGAGTGATTGCCCTTAAATGAGGATTTATTTTACCCTGAGCGAAAACTAAAGAAGATAGAGAGAAACTAGACAGACTAAAAGATCAGTAATACAAGATCAACAAAATAAGAGATTTTTGTCATGAAGTCTATTCTCATCTACAATGTTGGAAAGTGTCCTTTTGTATGATATGCACATAGACCAAGGTGAGCGACACAGGCTCTTTAGAGCCTCTAGTTGTAATTTTTGTTGGAACCAGAGAAGATTGAGAGAACCTGAAAGCACAAAAAGTGATCAGCATATATGAGAAGCTATAGTATAAAGAGAGAAATTGCGAATAGCAAAAATAAACTGTAGGTCAAGATCTACAAATAATAGAAAAGAAAGGATATCGGGTATCCATCCACGACACAAAAAGCAAAAGAACAGCACTTTTATTGCTATTCTTCATCTTTAATATAGTCACAGTGAGGCTTTCAACAAAAAAAAACAGTAAAAAACTCTCACCTCAATGCAAGTTTAAGTGTCCAAAATTTTACTCCTTATAGGAGTTATCATCTATGAAAGAGGCTTTTATAGATATAGGAAGATGTGGTATGAGTGTTTAACCCATTTTTGTGTTCAGGGGGAAATTTTAGTAAGAAAAAAGTAAAATAACAAAAATACCGAACTCCAAGGAAATTCAAATGGAAAGTCCTTTATCAAATGGCAAAATCAAAAGCTCAAACACATAAAGTGAATGGAATACAACTGTCATATTCCTGACTTGGCACAGACATTTCCTTATGTAGAAAATGGTTTTATAGCTAGCTAAACCTTTCACTTGTATGGCAGTCACATGGAATTCCATTATATTGACAACAATGTGTGAGCAAAACAAACAGACATAATAGGTAAAAATGTACAGCAGTCAACATAGTGTTATAACCTTAATCACTCTAAAACAAATAACTATATAACAAAAGAGAACCCTGTTTAAAGCAAAAATGATCATCAGAAAAAACACTTATAAATATGTCAAATGGAAGAAATCTTAAGATGACTCCCTTTAGAAGCTGTTTCACTTGATTGACCATTTTTACCCATTTTTTGTGTTTGTGCAAAAACTATAGAAGATAGAAAGAAACTGTAGATAGCATATAGGATCAGCAGGACAAGATTAACAAATAAGTCAACATGGCTGAAATTGTTAGTTGACTCCTTATAGAAGTATTGGCCTTGAAAGACATGTTTACTTATGTTAGTGTTTTTATGGAACCTATAGTAAATAGAGAAACTGCAAAAATGATCAGGACAAGATTTCTAATAAATCTTTTTGGCCCAAATTGTCACTCAACTTTATAAGAGTTATTGCCCTTGAAAGAAATTGTTTCCCATTTGTTGTTTTTATAATAAAGTAAGATGTGGTATGATTGCCAATGAGACAACTTTCCACCAGAGACCAAAAGATGTAGATGTTAGCAATTATAGGTGTATACTATTTACATTGTATTGTATCAATTTTATAAAAAAAAATGCAAGGTGAGCAATACATGCTCCTTGGAGCCTCTAGTTAAAATATAATATAATTATTTAAGAAAATTACTGTTTGATGAGACTGTGAGGAAGTGTTGTGTAGAGAGTCAACAAGTCATAACTATCAACCAAATTGAAGGGACAATCAAAAGCGTGCAATTTATCTTAAACATCCAAAGAATGATTTACTCTTAAAAATAATTAATTCTATTATTTTGATAAGTGATATGCTTTATTACAAAAGTTGATAATAAGTTCATTAATTGCAATTAGAGAACTAGTTAAAAGCACTTCAAAATTAGTTGTAGAACATTTACAAGAAACTGAGATGAAACAACAAATTTGACATTGCTGTGTAGTTTTAAGTAGCTAAATTATACGTAGTTGTGACTTTCATATGCTTAAATTAGGCCTTAAAGCTGAGATGTGGTAATGACATAATGTTTCAATTTTCTGTGGAGGATATGTCCTTGACTGTAGATGGGGAATTAAATTAAAAACAATAAATTTTTGTCTTGTGAGACAAAGACTACTATCCGACAGCGGCGGTGGCGTAAACTATTTGTATAAAGCTTTATATTTCGGGAAGGTAGAAAACCTGGATGCTTCATACCTTGAATGTAGATACCTTATGTTACGAAGTTTCCGTTTGTCATGTCCATTGTCTTTGACCTCATTTTCATGGTTCAGCAACTGCTTGAAAAATTTTTTAGTTTGTTTGTCATGTGAATTTCTCACTTATTTTGAGTTTTAGGATAACTATATTTGGTATATAGGTTCATTGCAAGTCTACATGTTCGTCAGACAGGGTTCACCTGACCCTGACTTCATTTCATGGATCAGTGATCAAGGTTAAAGATACATGATTAGGTCCATTTCTCGGATTTTATAAGCAGAAGGTCAACTATATGTGGTATATGGAATAATTGTAAGGGGTACAGGTCAGACAGTCTGGCAGGTTTCATCTGACCTTGACCTCATTTTCATGGTTCATTGGTCACTGTTAAGTTTTTGTGTTTGTTTTTGTCTGTTTTTCAAATACTATAAGCAGTAGGTCAACTATATTTGTTGTATGGTGTTCATGTTTGTCTGGCAGATATTGTCTGACCTTGAACTCATTTTCATGGTTCATTGGTCAAACCTTAGTATTTGTGTTTGGTCTGTTTTCAATTACCATAAGCAATAGGTCAGCTATAAGTTACAGGTTGTAAAAAGTTGTCAGACTCTGAAAATATTGTACATGCAAAAAACACTTTTGTGTGAATAGAAATAAAACTATACGTTAGAATTTTGAAGTAAAATATGATATGATAACTCTTATAATGTGCTTTAAAAAAAAAATTGAGATATACTCACCATACTTGTTTTCTTGCTTCAAGACAACATAGGTGAATCAAATATACACTCCTTCATCAAATTAAGTTATCTGAATTATCTCCTCTTATATGTCTATGTTGAAAAAATTCTGGATCAACCAAAAAATATTCTGCATTTGAAAAAAAAGACAGACGAATTAATTAGAAAAAAATTGTTGTCATTGTTAAGATGAAAAGTTTTATAGATAGATGGCATTACTGTCTCAAAATTTGTATATTTCACTTAATATCTAGACCGATTTTGTTCTGCTAGTTTACGTTCCAAGATGGGGGAAGGAACCCGATCTATCATAAAGGGATATGACATGGTGTTTTCACTTATTCTCATATAGAATGTTTACATTTCACTGATTTTGTATCTGTTTTTCCTTGTATTCCATATTTTAAAGTTGTCGATTAGCGTATTGCACGAATAAACTTGAGATAGTCCTTACTGACGTATTATTTGTCATGAGCAACACAATTGAGTGAGTGAGGCATAAGTTGGGCATGAATTAACTGCCTGCCATTCCAGCGCACTTTTGTTCACAGTTTGTGTTCTTGTTGTTCAGTCTAGTTTTCTGTGTGTTTTGTGAACATTTTTTTTCATCCTTTTTTTCTTTGTGTCATGGTGTTGGTTTTTTTTTCTCTTACAATTTCTTAATTATAACAAAAAAAAATTCTTAATAATAACAAAAAGAAGTCAACATCCATTTTTTACATTTTTATTTTAATTTGATTCCGCTTTAATGTTTATTAACAGTTTAATAACAGGAATTTCATTCTTCTATTTCACATCGAATTTATCCGAGAAAAAAACATGCTTTGCTCTTACCACTGCTGATCTTTAAGACAGTGTTGCTTTTTTTGCAGCATGAATACTATTGTCCAACTCATTAGTGTGTCAAGCACAATTATACTGGGCTCATACTTGCTTTTAGAAAATATACACTTCTTGAACTTTCCCAGGTTGACAGGCTTCAATCATATATTGCTTTACTCTGCGTAATCTTTCATAAGGTTTCGGTTAATAACACAGTTCCTTGACTATTTGATATCAAAGCACCACTGGTAGCAATTGTTTAAGAAATATTAGAGTATTGTGTTTGCATTTTAAATTTTATAACTGAAAATAGAATGAGTTGGATAGGCCAGTCATTTCAATCAATGAAAGATAAGGAATAAAAGACATACATTAGAACGAGGACAGCACATGTCATGATGACTGACAATAAGGTGTAATCAAAAGAATTGAATCAATGGGAGACAAGACTGATACCAAAACTAAATTGACATTGCCTAAGTCTTTAAACATAGTTATAGACATTCAATTACATATAGTAAAACCAATACTAAAGTACTTCTAATATTCATTGACTGTCGCAGGCATCTGGCATATTGAAGTTAAGTTAAGCCTCACAAAAGTCTGTCATGTAAAAGGGACAGAGAGCTCTAATTGCTTTATTCTTCCTACTTTTTTTACTGAAATTTGAGCTTTTGATTAAGAACTTCTTTTTATGATCACTTATGTTCATGTTTGAATTAAAGTTGAGGTTTGCCACTGGACTCTAAGCAACCAACAATCAATCAAACAATTGGGTAATACAAAATTGCAGACAGGTAGTTTCCGATTGAAGACGTACGTCACTTAAAAAGCATTTCTACGCGTGATCGTGAAAAAGACATAGATTTAAGACAATTTTCAGATGGTTCAGGAACCAGCAAATTAGAGCACATGCAGCGCTAAACAATTTACCATGATGTTTGTCTATTTGAACAATGCCTTTCATGTAAATATTTGTGTTGTACTCGCATGTGCTCAATATTCACTCACAAATATTTGTGCATATATCCAAATATTGTCATTTTGTGGTTGTTGAACAAACATAATTATGCTATCTTTCGACCGTTTAATCTCCGTGAATATTAAAAATATTTCCGAGATCTTTCAGTTTAAATTTTGCACACACTTGTCCGTTGTCTTTTAGTAACACAAAAGTCGCTTGATTTTGTATTATTTCATGCAGGGCCGTTCTTCTTTAGAATGGTCATCTTCAGTCTTATTAATATTCGACTGAAAGCAGATGACTTCTGCGAGAAGATGCCGCATTTTCTGCTTTGATCTCAAGAAAAGTTGTGTATTTAGGTAAGAATAAATTGAATAGACTTACATTACAATTTTAAAATGACCTGGTCAAAAAGCAAATAAAAAAAATAACGAGTGGCTGTACTTCAGAGAAGATTCCATAAAAGAAAGGTTTAAAGGTCTACTTCTGAACTTGTTAGTTTTATAAACATTACGGTAAAATGATCGTCCCGTTTTGGAAAAATACTTCCTTTTATCGATAGTCAGTTACCATGAATGTTACCATTGTTCGTTAAATACTCATAGAAAAAACATTTAATTCAAATGCAATATGAATGTCTTTGTTATTCTGGAAACAGTTTGTGTAGGTATATACTCGAAGAAACAAGGTTGTTTTTTTACTCGGCAAATTAAATCAATCTATAGGACTATATTGTAACTAGTTGAATTAGAATAAAGATAAAGTCGAAGTCGGTTTTCTAAACAAACCATTTTGTTTTAAAATGCCTTACATAACTTTCAAGGAAACAAATCAGGAATAAGCATTTTAAGTAATAACATATCTTGATATAATACCAAATGTATATTCTTAAAGAAATAATCCATGCAGAAATGTATAGGCGTTTTACTTATCAAAATCAAATCTCAACTTTGTGAAGTATTGATTTGTGGTCCTGTATTTGAGTTTAATTGGAATCTCTGGCCATTCAAAATCGTTGTCAGTACATCGAGTAATAACGATAGCATGCTGTCAACATAATCGGAACAAAAACGACTATCAAGAAACTCAATAAAAGCCAAAGAAAGGAACCAGCCATTTTATTAATAATGTAACACGTTAACTATTTGCTATGAATACGATGATTAAATACTTAGCTATATCGTGGAGTACAGTCATTGTGTTACAGACAATGACTACAACAGACTGCAGTATAGTACTCTTGGAATCATTCTTAGAAACAGCAGATAATGGTCAATAACCTCACAATTTGTGGTATTTATGCAAAATGAATGCTTTCAAATAATGTATCAAAAAGAAAATCATGACGTATAAAAAAGCAATCATACATATCGTAAAGAGTGAGTTCCGCTTGAAATGTGTTCCCTAAGCAACGACGTGGGGTATATGATTTTTTTTATTTATTATTATATGAATTTTAATACGAATAAAACGTAACTCTGGGAAATTACTTGATACATGAAACAAGACTGGAATTGTCCATGTTACGCTTTCAAAATATAATAATTAGAAATACACTTGCCGACTGTCTTAGGTAAGAATCTGGAACGAGTGTGCTTTAAAATATTAATTGAAATTCATAACGTTAGTCGAAAAAATACCAGAAACTAATTTGTGAAATTGTTCATTTGTTCTTTTAATATATAATTTGATCTGTTATCTCCAGAGTTTTATTTTCTATTTTTTGTTAATATTTGATAACTGTTTTTTTAATTAAAAAAAAATGATGTATGCTTTAAATTGCTGCCTCGGTACTTAACCATGCAGGATACGTCATTTGCATATATTTGTCATTTCTTTACTCTACGCTTCAACACATAATTGCATCACATAAAACTACAAACAAAAATTCAAGTTCTACCCGACTACTCATGGTTTTGTATCGAAATTGTTTAATTATTGACACGCATTTGACCTGATTGACAATTAGTGTTACAATATACATTCAGAGCTTCAATTACTTCAACTTATTTTAATTTTTACGCATCTGAAATAATAACATTCAATATTCTTTAATCTTAATCCATTCCGGTTAACACACCAAATTATGACAGACATAAAATGCAATTGATAACAGATCAATGCTATAATTATCTTCTGATTGGTTAAAAGGGAGACTTGTCGTTATCAATTTTTTTTCGTTATTTATTGTGCTTTTTGACTGGCCAATGTTTCGTAACTTTCGATCGGCTTTTCTTCTTTAATTAAAAACCATCAAAATCAACTAAATATTACAGCGGTGTTTATTCAAGATAAAATAGCTGTCGAGTGATGGTTAATCTATAACTAAATTAATTCATCCCATCAACAAATACATTGGAAATACTAGTCCAAGACATCTTAACTTTTGACCTGTTGACCACAGAAAGGTGCGTGAACGTCACATATCGAAATTAGCAAAAACCTGGAATTATTAAATAATGTCAACTGAACGTGAGATAAATGTCAAGTGTATAAGATTTGGAATTAGCTTGTCAATGCCTTAAATTGTGTTGTCCGGTGACTCCTTCACCTAGTCACCGTATTTTGGAAATATTTAGGTATACCGTAATTTCGTAATGTGAATTTCATTTATAATTGTTTTACTAGTTAAGGATTAGTTTCCTGAAAACAAAATGTAAATATAGATATAAGCAACGTTAAATAAGAAGCTTAGACAGAATCATAGTTTTTAGATTACAAGCACAGAAGAAGTATGAAAAATCCAGAAGATGAAGGAGAGCCTACAGATGTAGGAGATAATACTGGGTGTGGCGATAGTACTACAAGTACTGCCACTAATTCTAGTGGTATCGGAAGTGGCATGTCTATCAAAAGTTCCGAGGACAACTTATCAGTAAGTTCTGGTGGCACAGTGCAGTCGACAGTGCGGATACTACATCTCTGTCAGAGGGGGGAATGGATGCTAGCAGAGCAGCTGTTAAGGACAACCGAAAGAGGACATCCAGATCTGAGTCAAGCGGACGAGGTGAGATCTATGAACATTCTTGAGTAAAACCATTCTGAACTATTTCTTATATACAGAAATACATTTACAGCACTAAAAGAAAGAATAAAGTAAACGCCATCCTGCCCGTTATTTTATTCCTGATTATATAACGAATGCACATGATACACATCACTCTGATGAAGCTAACGATCAAACGAATAAAACTGAGAAATATTCAGTACAGTTTTTCGGCATCTTTATAAATAATGCGTTTGCTCGTTTTGTTACGTGTAAGTGTACTTGTATTGTACATAACACACTTTTGAGAGGTTAAAAGGAAGTTTTAAAATGCATTTATTCAACATACGTTAACGAAAAACAGGTTTTAAGTCCCGTTTTTATAACCTAACATCTTTCGGCTTTTCTTAAAATAAATCTCTTCATATGTACAGGGCTTTAGAACTGTCCTTTTGTTCGTCTTGTCTTGTTCTCTTAATACATTTTGAATATATGACCGTGTAGATTTTTTTATCCTGAACTAGGGTAGAAATTATTTAATGTCTCTAGTTGTTTTAACGTCAAACAAAAATATAATAGACAAAAAAAACTCTGTTTCATAACATTTTTGATATCTTTTTCGAATTTCAGTTTTAATAAATAAAATATGACGTATACATGAGACTTGTTAGCATCATTGCTTATGAGATATTTATTTCAATAACCCTTGGGATATAGGTGAAAATATACATTGAAGTAATCTATTATTCTTTATAAAACGAGGACACAATAATTATGATTAGCAACATTATATCAATGGAATTAAGTGCATCCAAACCGTGTTCACGCTTTGAAACAGGTTATAGTACAAATTTTAGTTTTATGTCTGTATTTGCTGAGGTTAGGACCAAGAAGAAATTAAATGCAAGGATTCCGTGTTTCACTTAACTGAACCAAGTGTAAAGAAAAATTGCTAACCTATATTGCAATTAACTTGTTCGTCCGTCCGTTCGTCCAACAAGTATATATATTCGTCACACTTTTCCCGGAACTTCTCAACATAATGACTTCATTTTGACAGTGGTGAGCTCTAACGTGTGTGCGCTGTTTCGACCAGTTTGCCGATATTTTGAATATAAGACTGTAGGGGTATTCTTAGCACGACAATGCATCGGCAACTTCTTGTCATTTCACTCCGTTACTATAGATTTATTCATTTATTCATTTCTGTATTCAAAGCAGCAATTGAAAAAATAATACAACATTTCTTACCTTCCATTCAGGATGAATACATGTACTACTCTATTATGGGTCAGTTGATGAGTTGATGGTACAAGATACGATTTTCCTTCCTTTTTTAACCCCGCATTAAGTTAGTTTACAATTGTTCCGTCTGTATGATGATCAAACGGATTGTTTTCTAGATGTTTTTAGTATTTTTCCTGTCATGCAATATAGCTCCTTTCATTATTCCATATTGATACTTTTTAGACGTAGCATGTACATCACGATAAGTGAGGATCTGGATGGGGTTTACAGAATAAAGAATAATGTGCAAAATGTGCAGAATAAAGGGCAAAAAATATAAAGAATAGAGAAAATTGGGGTGCTGAAATATAAAGAATAAAGAATAAGGGTCCAAATTAATAAAGAATAGAGAAAAATGGTCTAAAAAGTTAAAGAATAACGAAATGAAGAACCTCCATCCAGACCCTCATATGTAACCATACTTTCATTGTCCCTGTTTAAAGTATAAGTTATAAAACATATTCGTATTGACTTAGAATCGAACATTTTCCAGTTACACTGAAAATCAGTTGACATTCTTCTTTGACAGTTAGGTATGAATCCCTTTTCCTTTGTCGATATTGGTCTTTTTTTATCAGATATCTTCCTATCTTAGAAGCTAACCTTTTAAACGACATTTCTTTTATTCCTTTCTTTATTGTAAAATAAAGATTATGTTATCTTTCTCTTGAACTCTGTTGTCATAAAGGAAATTATATTACTTGCACTGTGAAAGCTCTACTATGCTGCAATAATGATGAAAATAAGAAAATGTGGTATGATGGTCAATGAGACAACTCTAAGTTAATTTCACAAATACATAAAGCAATATTATATATGTTCCCCCCATATCTTGACTGTCCCTCTACAAACAAATGGAAGTTTTTAACGACCTTGACTGGCTATACAGCCCTTGCACGGTCGGTGTCCCTCTGGTATCTTTCCGACGTCCCTCTTTTATATCAATGTACAAATTATTACTACAAAAATTCTACGCAAATCGGATGAAATGCACATAGTGTCGGACGGGAGCTAATTTACTACAACAAATACGATCATGGCCAGCACATTCTGATAAAAATAAATCCATGCCCTTTTGTGCAAATTTACGCTTAAATGGTTTGGCTATTCTAATTTGGCTTATGTCTTTTACATAGTCCGTCGTGTGTTTATCACAGGGACTTGGTTGGCGGATGTACATATTTTTTTATCAGTGTAATGTAGTTTGCGTATTAACGTTGGAACCAAAATTTGTACGTTTACTAGCAATGTGCAGTTTACTATTTATATCCGTATTCTGAAAAAAAAAAACAACCAACGGACATGAATAATAATAAACTGCACATTGCTAGTACAAATCATGGTGCCAACGTAAATAATTTAATACAAATAGACAGGTAAAACGAAAACTGACAATTAAACTTATGTTATTTAATATATATTCGCTTATATACGTGAGTCTGTCCCTGTGGTGTTTATTGGCCACTGTCCTAACTTTTGTTTCTGAACGTTCCGGGTCAAGGTATATTCAAAAGTATAGTGTACACTGAAGCACAAAAAGGTATACTTTATGGCCTTTATTTTGATTTACTTTCACCGGTAGGATTCCAATCCCGTCTCCGGGGTATCTTGTCATCGAGATGTCAATTATTCGGTTTTAGTCATGATGAATTACTACTTGCTATTCTTGAAATTCTCAGCTGATATTTTTTTGTTAAATTAACACTTAAGGAATGACTGTAATATTTTTTCTGTCTATGAAGAAATAACATAAATAAAAACCCGCGTAATGGGTTATTTAAAAGTGTGCACCTCATTTTTGAGGTTATTTCTACATATTCTGCAGATGAACGCATATATCCAATATTAACAGTATGTCCAAAATATTAGACATTAACATTTAGTGCTTTCCTATAGACTGCAATAAAGCTAATGCATATATTCGCACACCTAGCATAAATTAGCAACTAGTATTTTAAGCATGGAGCAGTGAAGATGATCACATCCGTCTTAATCGTAACTTCACTGTAATGTACGATGTATATAATATGTAAATAACAACACAGTATTTGTGCAGCACGCTTTTACCGTTACCGTTATATATATATATGCATGAATTGGTGGATTAGTGGCACGTTCCTTTGTGTGTAATATAAGTTTTTAGTGGGTGCGGGTGTATATTTGTATATAGCGCATTAGCCATCCTACTATGTAGGAGTGCGCCGATCTAGAACGGCGATTCATACCTGTAGAAAGAAAGAAAGATTTCGAATAGACAGAAAAAAATACGACAGTAATTCCTTATAATTTAAGTCTAAATTCCATTTTTAAGGAGTAAATCATGAAAAAAACCCGTTTGATGACGTCACGGTCACATGATAAGAATACGTCCATGAGGTGATAGATAACAAACTTTCAGCCAATCAGAAGACGTGTTACATCCAAAATTAAGTTATTAACTGTGGATTTCAGTAATAAAACTGCATCATTTGTATGATTGCGTGAACCCCTGAGGGTTCACGCATATTTATTAGTTAGAAATATAGTCTATGGAGGAATATTCGGAAGCTAAATTATTGTTCATTCGGAACACCTATCCATCTTATCTGTATTAGCTTCCTGCAATTAAGAGCACCTCCATACGGTGTATCTAAGATATATTTTAAAGCATGGCAATAAAGAATTTTCACAGATCGCTAATTCACTTATCTGATATATGATAATAAACAATCTATAGATCCTTTTCAAACATGTATATTTATTGTAAAGCTACATTTTATGCATTGCAAGGGTTTACTGACTTGAGCAAAGTTGACAGTTGTACCCTTTGATAAACAAGTGAAAGTTAAATGGTCAAGATTTAATTATAACGACCTATGATATCAAACATCTGTGTCTAGATATTCACAGAGAGATATTTTAAAATAGTGCTGTGGTTTCTACATAATGAGTTATAGTGGGCTTTGGGATTTGATTTGTAACAATAAAATCATTATGCACACTTGTCATTTTGACAAATTAGATAAAAAAAAAATCTGTTTCAAATGAAAATAAAACAAGTCAAATAAAGACTGTTCGTTAATATACATTTTTACAACTTTTACTGTTTCCTTTTTACAGTATTCTCTATCAATTAAGTTATCTTGTAAGCTAATTAAATGTTTATTTAATTCATTGATGTCACTATTATTTCAGTGACCGCTGCAGAAAGTCTTGACTCTTTCAAGAGACTACTGCATGCACATTAATTTCAAGTCCCATGTTTTTATTTGCACCATGTATATATGTTATTTACAGCACAAATTATTTCCTTTCTGTTAAAATTATTTTTGGACTTGTTAAGTATGCAAGCCGGCACACCAAACAGTGACAGGATAATCAACCAAATGATCGAAATTTCTTATATTATTCATACACTGTAATGCTCTTAAATTTATGTGTGTTTTGGATTTGCACTAGTGATTAGTAAATATTGATACGTTTCTGTGTTTTTAATATATGTGACTTAACATCAAGAATTCCATTATTATGGAATCGTTCATTTTTGTACACTTCGGTATCCGATAGTAAATAGAGTGTGGTAAAAGGGAGGGTCTGAACACGGAAACACGTGAAATAACAAATCGCAAAAACGTTGCACGAAAAAAAAACACTCTCGAAAAACGAAGCCAAGGAATAAAATCGTAAATATTAAGGAAAAAAGTACCAAAAGTTATTACTCAGCCGTTCTTGGAGATCATGCAATCATTATAAATGGACATGGCGACCCTGCATGTGGTCACCTTTTAGCGTCCGTTAGTTGCATCCGATTTATCATAGTAATACAATAGGCTATTAATAAATATCTTGGGACCAGTTAATTAGTTTATAATTTAAAACAATATTTGGGCTGACTTTGAATGAGTCCCGGTTTACTTTTTAATCAAATGCGGGACAAGCACGAGAAAATAATGAAGGGAAAACACGAAGCACGCACATCGAACCAAACACGAGAAAACGATAAATAAAACGTCGAAACACGGAAACACGTGAAATAAAAAGGCCGAAAACGTTGCACGAAAATAACCCTTTACCACCCTCTAAATAGGCCATACTAGAAGTCGATACCTCATATTAGAACTTAAGTAGATGGTCAATTTCGTTTGCAAGGTTAAAGAAATCTTCAACTTGCTCAAATTTGCCTGTGAAGACCATAAAACCGTCATCCCTATTGACAGTGTATTTTGATGTTTTCTCTCCATTGGAACTTATCTAAGATTTTTAATGAATAGGGCAGACAGATGCAGAACTGTGCATGTTGGTGACAATGGGCGCTCCTATAATGTGTTTGTATAACAGTCCATTAAACTCAAATTCATTGTTTCTAAGAATTAATTTAACAAATGCAGTTAAATCTATTTTGTTGAGAATCTTTAAAGTATATTCTCCTGTGTGTCAATTAATTCTAATGCATTGATAACAGTTTCTCCTAAATTATCAATGATCATATTTGTGTACATTGACGTACATCATAGGCAATAAGAACGCATACTTTTTTACCTCGTGTGACTCAATTTTATTAATGAAATTTTTTGTATCTTAAATGTAAAAGTTATGCCCCTTCAATAATTGGATGTTGGATGTGTACTAATTGATAATTTAGTCTTAGATGCATGATTTTTTTAATTAGTTGTTAGTGGCTTTGAACTAGCTGTAAGTAACTGCGAGTACTCACAGATCTGTACTTAGTGTCTATTTGTTGGGACATACAAGTACCCGGCAACGTCCACTCTGTGTAGTATTTCTGTTTGTATCCATCTGATGAGTTAAGCCTTTTTCAACTGATTTTTATAGTTCGTACTGTTACACCACTGTCCCAGGTTAGGGGGAGGGTTGGGCTTTGCTCATTGTTGAAGGCCGTATGGTGACCTATAGTTGTTAATTTCTGTGTCATTTGGTCTCTTGTGGAGAGTTGTCTCATTGGCAATCATACCACATCTTCTTTTTTATATTTATAATTAGATCAAGTAAGTATCTCTCTCGGGAGAGTTACACTTATTGATGATTGGTCGGTAACGAACATTAATGTGTCCTGCTAGCTGACCAGTTCGCAATGCCTCATTACTTATTTCTAGATTAATTTTATGAATATTTTTGGAAGAAGGTACATGTGTCCTCCGTGTTTTGAATTATTATTATTCTTTAAGAAATTATACGTCTGGGAATCTTTTTTTTTTTCTCTCCTTGCTTTATATTTAACATTTGTATCAACATGCCAAAATTGTAATGATTTACAATAAAAAGAAAATATTATCCTCCACACACATGGCCAAGATAACATTGATATATAATTTCTTATTCAGTTGAATTAATAATTAGAATAAAAAAGTTCTAAGGTTCACGTATTGTCTTTTTTTTTTTAAAAAGCAACTTGTCTTGTATATGTTATAGATATCACAATCGAGTGCGAATGTCCAAGCTTTTCCTCAAAAGAATACAATGACTTTCACATAAACTACTCCGTCAAGGTCATACACCCACTTCTACTTCTACGCGGTCGCCATCACAAATTAGTATGTGCCGTTTGTTCTCTTCCGATTTTGAACCGTACCGGATTTGTAACATGTTTTGACAGCTGGGCAATGTGACGGATGTTGTTTATCGTTCCTTAGCACCTGTTAAGATGAGAGTTCTCATTTATGAAATCTTTAGTGTTAATGTTAGTTGTTCGTAGGTAGGTATACACTGACCTGTCTCGATCTTTTTGACATGTCGTGTTCTTGTATTGGCCTGTGACTATTTTCTGATTACTCGTTTAAAATCTCCTATACCTGTTATTTGCTTAACTCCACCAGGCATATTTGACCTTTATTTATTCTTTAGTTATATAGCTCTCATCTTAGCTACCAAAACCTTTAGCTCTGAGCGTCCAAAATGCCGGAATGTTAATCCAAAAACCAGCAGGATGCAGATAAGTTTTAATGATATCAAACTACTGGTGAAAAATAAAACATCTTCACTCTTTACTCAAAAACATCTTCACTTTAATTTCTTGTGTCTCTGAAATACCTTTTATTCCATGATATTGACACCGGTTTTTGAAGTGGAAATTTAATCCAATGATTTTAAATATAGTATCCAGCCTGTGATGACGAGAATGTTGTTACACTCTACATCGGATAACTTATTCTTCGATCGCACTCTGAACGCCCGTCGTTACATTTATTCCGGTAAAAAGATAAAAAGTCTTACATAATGGTAAATATTTCAATTCAATGACACTAACTGGTATTTTAATTAAAGTTTATAGGATATCAAAAAGGCAAAAGACATATCATAAAGCACCAGAGTTTCGAGAAACGATGACTAGAGCAATAGGGAAATCTCCTTGACAGTATATTATATAAATAAATACAGTTTTGTTAATAGGAAACTAGCTACGACTTAGACATAAAATTAAAGTATGATTTTCTGGTTTCAAACAGTAATAAAAGCGGTCTATTGAAATGGTATTTCCCTTTCAGCAGCCAGTTTGGTTCAAATTTGTAAAAGTAAGTTCAAAACATCGCTGATATTAATATCTTGCAAACATCGCTGGTATATTATTATCTTGCAAGACAATAGTTCTATCTCATTTGGGTCCGTGTGCATGCAACTTTTAGTTTGAACCTTAGTATGGAACAAGGACAAATAATATACATTAGTCCAAGGTTGGAGATGGAGTTGTGCATGTGCTTATCATGTCACTAACAGAAAGAAATGTCAAAAATAAAAAAGAACTAGAAGCAAGGGAGTCATAAGAAGAACCATTTATTCGACTCGGCCCACAATTTTTGTTATCTATACAGATACAATGGTGATTAACAAAAATTTCAAATCTATGACATGCAATCCAGCAGACCTCGATAACCTGTTTATTTTTACAGCGGATAACCTTGAGGGCATTCCGGTGTTATGTTGCCGCAGACATTTCTACCCACGTGACTTGCGTTTTTGACAGATAACCGTTCGAACGTATTTCGTATAAATACGCGGATATTATCGAGTGCAAAATAACATTCCTTATCGCTTGCTATAAATTCATTTCTTCAATGAATACTCATGAAAATATTTTTTAAGAACATAAATATATGTATAAATCTCTGATTTCGTTATGACTCATATGACGAGCACGCGAGTTTCGGTAGATCTAAATTTTAATCAAATTGGCCTTTTCTAAACTCGGAATGAGTTGATAGGCAAGGATTATAACTAAAAGATGCATAAAAAACAACGGGGACCTATATTTTCATGATTTAGGGACCAAAACATGGCCTATTATCTAATTACTACATTTGATAGAGGGCATATAAAACTACAAAAATATTAAATGTTATGTATTAAATATGATTAGAAAATCATTGTTCCTGTATGAAATGAAATCAGCGTTGAACTTAAAATATGACAAATATTCCAAGGTACATATTTAACAGGGAACAGAATTTCAATGTATCTTTAGCTGTTTTAACCATGTTGACTCAAACTCTTTTAATTTGAATGTAACAAACTAAATTGTTTACTAGAATTACAAATAGTTTATTTGGAAACAATAAACAAAGCATATGAAGTCATAATAAAGTATCAGAATTTCACGTTTTTTTTTAATTTTGACATTCTTTCTTTTAAGTGACATGTTGAGCACATGCACAACTTGTATACGTATATAAGGACAGACGTCGTTAGACCCTAAAATGTCCTCCGCCGAAGACTGTCGATTGTCATGTGATACGATATAAACATATATATAATCAAAGTACTGACTGAGTACTGAACATCGGATGACCGCAAGTTGTGGTGGATAGTCACAGGCACTTGTCTCAGAAAAAATAAAATATCTCTATACCTGAAAGTTAGGTTAAGGTACATAGATTTATTTTTTTTCTGAGACAAGTTCCTGTGTGGATGATGAATAAATGACAGAGAATTCAACCTCACCGTAATATTTATTATTTCTTATGCAGCCAAAATACTGCAATCTGATTGGTTAATTACCCCGGTGTAAATAACACCCCACCCTTGTTCACCCCGGGATAAATAAAAATTTGCCAAAAAATTAAAAAAATTAAAATTTGCCAAAATAAAGAAAAAAAAAAAAATGTCAAAAAAAAAAAGAAAAAAAATAAATAAAATGTCAAAAAAAAAAAAAAAAAAATATAAAAAATAAAAAAAATAAATAAGGACAAAAATTTGTAAAAATTTTTTTTTTTTAAATTTTAAATTTTGTTTTCCCGAAAATTCAAAAGAACACAATTTTTTCTGCATTTCCCCAAAATAAAGAAAAAAAATATTTGACAATACGCAGCAACATCAACGTTGAAAAAATGTTACCATGGAAATTTTTCATTAGCATTTTTCAATTTTACATCCCGGTTTAAAAATGAGTAAAGGAATTGTTCATAAGAAATAAATTCGTTATCTTGGTGTAATCAGGGGTGTACGGAATTTTACACCGTTGTTGAAAATTCATACACCCATTCGGCTGCGCCTCAGGGTGTATGAATTTTCAACAACGGTGTAAATTTCTGTACACCCCTGATTACACCAAGATAACTAATATTATACTGTAGTGGTATAATCATGGGACAATAATTTGGCATCATTATAATCTGGTTTGTTGTTATATATTATATTAATATTTGTACAACAGTTATATATAGCAGATCATCTTAATAACTCAACCGGCAAATTTTCATCCATTTATACCGGCATCATTCTATTCTACTATTCAAATGATAGTGCAGTGCAAGTGCATGGTGGACACTCTTCTGTAATAATTCGTTTTTCTAATAGGTTTGATTTGAGTAGGCATTCATATTTCTCCCGCTAATGAATATGTATTGATGAAATTAATATATAACAAGGGATAAGAGATATTCATCCGCAAATACAATTTTTCGGTTCGTGTGCATAGAATTTAATGATTTTTTCACTTATATAGTCTATCCTAAATTGAGGTAAATTATATGGCCTTCCAAATACCGTTTCGATTCCTAACATCACTGAAGAGACATTAATTGTCGAAATCCGGATATGGTGTACTAATTTTTGCACCTTTTGTTAGCGGTATACCATCTTTTCCGCAAGTTTATTGTTTTCTGTTTGGTATTAAATTAATAATTTTAAAAGATCCATTTTGTAACATCTTGTGATCCGTTTATTTGACAATCGCCAATGGCAGTCAGAAGGGTTTAACAACATCTGTTGTTCGACCTGTTAGTCAAATGCGTTTTGTTAAAATATACTTTTTCACTTATTTGGTCTTTTGGAGAATGTTGTTTGTGCTGTATTTAGACCCCTCTATCAAGAAATTTGTTTTGCATGCACACGTATAAAAATTGCGGTTTTTATCCAACGCAATCATAGGTTTGAACGTTGTTTTCAATTAGATTGAAAACAGGCTGCTTAGTTCCTTTACGACAAAGAAAAATGTACATGTATTATTTTAAGATGTAAAGTAATAAATAATTATAAGGCGCAAAGATCTAGTCCTACCCTTAGTTTTGAATAGCATGTTATCTTCAATGGTTGCGTCCATGTTACTGGAGGGTTTATTGTAACCCTTATCAAGTTTGTTTTACTTTTTAAACGTTCTCATGAAATTGCAGGCCAGGAAGCATACACATCTTGAACACGCTTCATCTAAATTCGTTATATCTTGTTTGACGCAGTTCTTATGTTTTCCAAGCTATAAGTTGTTGGACACAGGACATGTATTTCAATTAATCAGATTGGCATTACTACCCCAACACGTGACATCGGTTTTAACCCCCTCAACTACGCATTTAAGGGTCCCTAGGTAGCATGCTGCAAGGTAAAATTATGCTCCTATTCAGCATACTTTCTATTCCGTGACATGTTCCAATTTTCTGATCTTCAATCCCATGTTGACCCACTTGGCATAACACATATATACCTACTTGGTTTATTGTTAATTTCTTCTAAACTTTAATATGAACAAAGTATGTATCAGTGGACATAAAGCATAACAATTTTTCTATCTATTTTTTGAAATACAACGTACTCAATACAATTCCTTTTTTTAAGAAGACAGATAAATTATAGATAAATTCTACAAATCTCACTGCTGAGCGTTATATTAAGTAAAATAAAAAAAAAAGGTGCGCACTTATAGTAAAACGGATTAATGATAATTTACCCTGAAACTAATATTGGTTCTAGATTTACCTTTAAATTGTCCTCTATCATTATCGTTTCCTATTTTCAATATTTCTTTTTTGGCAAATATTGGGAAAAGGCTGGGACACATAGTTTTGAAAGTGGGATGGCCCCTCGCTTTTGTTCTGGATCTTATGCCCTTGATATGATATGCTTCTTTGACATTAACATGCGGCTGTCGGCCGTGCATGAATCATTGGGTTTCCTTTTTTTTAATACAAGAAATTAAGTTGATATAACTGAGAGTCTATCGGTTACTGACTAAAAACTTACTATTCCATTTCGTTAATGAGAAAGTGTCTTCTTTAGATTTTAATTGAGTCCTTCGTTATTTCTAGTCTTCTTTGAAAATGACATTGTACATTTACCGACGACACCAACCATATTCTTACTATACTGTTATGCAAGAAATGTGCCGTGTACAATTTTCTGGATGCTTTGTGCTTTTGAAATCATCACTGAATAGTTCCATATTCATAGGGAGAAATAATATAGGCACTGGCTACGATTACCCGCAAAAAGTAACGATAAGAAATAATTATTGTTACTTCCGACGAGACTAATTGCCGAAATGCGTCTCCAGACAGGAACCCGATATCATACGGAAATTGCAGGTATTACCTACAGTTACTGTTACCTGCAAAATTTTACATTTACAAATTATGTCTTTTCTGTGTGTAGCATCGGTATACTGTGTACTGTTTTTTTTTCATTGTCCCGTATGCGTTGTTTTACATATTTGAACAAATTGATATGACTGAATAGAAAATTATTTATTGAACAAAATAATGATAAATTGAAAGCACATTTATACATATTTACAACTCTTTTCGCTATCTATTTTGGTGGCACTTCCTGCACATCCAGTATGTTTCCTTAGGTGACATTTTGAGGCCAAAAAACTTCATGTGGTACCACTACGGACACCGGTCGCAAACTATAGATCCATATATATATATGCACGTCTATACCGCACACTAAGTAGTTCCATTTTGAATATACCAATCCCGAGGTTTTTGTTCAATGAATGAGTAACAGCGGTTGATCCGAGGTCAATCTGCGTAAGTGAAGTCATCGAACAATCGGTGCTTACTGCAATGTGATAGAATAAGCATAGCTGTGACATTGAAAAATTGTATTATCGTTACCTGCAATTTCCGTATGAAGTCGGGTCTCTGTCCAGAAATACATTTCGGCAATTAGTCTCGGAAGTAAGTATTTCTTATTGTTACTTTTTTCGGGTAATCGTAGCCAGTGCCAATTATATAATAATATATTATTAATCCACACCTCCCATTTGGAACTCTACAAAAAAGACACAAAAGTTCTGATTCAGTATGTTTAAATCTTTGAACAATATGGAAAAAATATACATATGAATATACATAAAAAAAACTTTTTGAATCTTTAGTGAAGCCTATTGTAATGTTTAATTCAGAAATTTGGTATATGGACTATTATGAAAAATATTAAAATCTCAGAGTAGAGCAGCAAATGATAATAAGGATTTTGATTTACTAACATCTATTGATAACAGCTTTATTGAAAAAGTAAATTAAAAATTTTGCAAATCAATTATAGGTTTAAGTAAATAAGCAGTAAACATTGCGTCAAGGTCAGAGTTAGGACAATATCCAATAGATGTGTATGTAAAAGTACAAGCACTAAAATATTTAGCAAGAATATCTAACATTGAAGTTAATCCTTTGTTATATGATGCATACTGCGCAACAAACCTATTGGATGAAGCAGGATCTTATTCTTGGTATACATTTGTCAAAATTATAATTCATGAAAATAATATAAAGTAATCAGAAATAGAAAATATTAACTTTATACAAAAAAAAAAAAAAAAAAAAAAAAACACATGAAGGAGTTTATACAAGAAAACTATAAAAAAAGTTGTTCTTTAAGAAATTGAACTCTTTCACGGAAAATAATAAATTATATATTTATAGTAAAGTTAAAAAGATTTATGAAATGGAACCATATTTACTTAAAGAAAATAACTTTGAAACCAGGAAATGCTTTACTAAATTAAGGGTAAGTGACCATATTTTGGAAATTGAAAGGGGGAGGTACAGAAACATAAAAAGAGAAGAACGTTTATGTCAATATTGTTCTTTAAATAAAATAGATGATGAAGATCATTTCTTATTTAAGTGTAAACAAAATGAAAACTTGAGACTGGCTTGAATTCTTAAGAAAAAGTAAAAATATCTATTAAAACATAGATGAGATGGATAAATTGGATAAAATGATTTTATGTCTTTCATGTCCGTCAGTTTTGCGGTATGCGGCTCCATTTATTAAAAAGTCCTGGTCACTGAGGAGAGTGGATTCAACAACTGCATGTACATATATGAATTCATGTCTTTTTTTTTAATTATTATTTTGGTGATGTATTATGTAATGTGTTATTTTGTTTTCATGTATGCCATCAACCCCATAGGGATATTATAGTGCATTATTTTTCAATCAATTAATCGAATATTTTTTAAGGATTTGTGATTCGTTAAAACTTGATCACATGTACATTTGTATTTACTCAGTTTTGCACGCCAATACTGTTGTGTTTAGCTTTTCGTTGGTCAAAAACAACATATTGCACAGGGCATACAGCATGTTACTAAAATTACATTCTAGAAATCCCCGAATTTACATTGTTCATGCAATAGTTGCTGATTGATAATATAACAGTTGTAGCCTTCGGTTGAGGTCAATACGATGTTATGTCGACCTAGAGAAGCATATCGACCTCGGACTTCGTCCTCAGTCAATATGATTCTCTTAGGTCGATATAACCTTGTATCGACCTCATACAAAGGCTATAATTGTATAATATCGGTTGATCTAGTATCGATAACAGACCATGGTAGACAAGCAGTTCATTTATTGTTTGCATAGAATAATTTGAAACTGTTAAAGTTATGATAAACATTCTAATATTGAAAAAAAAAATCAGAAAATTTGAAATCTAAAAAAATAACCCATAATAATCCATTGGACCAAGACAGTTTATATAGGTAAGATAACTAAATCCTTGCTTGGACCAATAATGTTTGAACAGGAAAATGATCCCAGCATTTACATGACAAATTGGGATAATGTCTTTATCATGGCATGATCACCATCACAAAGATATGTATCCTGGTATTATTCATAAGTCTCTGTTGTAACTTATTGTCCATTTATAAATAAAGGTATTACGGGCTAATATTTCTGGTCCATTCCGTGGTGTATCTGAACACTTGCAATGATTGATTCTTTTTAACAGCTAGCAATCATCCACCAGTAACATATGCGGAAAGCGGGTTCTTTAGACTTACTTTACTTGGCGTTTATTTGTGAATGATGACTTTTAACACCTAACCTTTTATATACAGTTTCCTCAACAGTTAAATCAGTGCCGACCGTTCATAGATTTTATTTAGGTAAACAATGCTTTTAATATCGAATCTACATCTTGGCGAACGTATGAGTGCTTCGTATATATAATATGTACATTCCTGTGAATAAATTTTGTGCATGTGCAACGTTCTTCTTCTTCTTTAAGATTTCCAGTCTTCCATCGGAATAAAGATGATCCATAACTGGTGCATGCGTGGCCTATTTATTTACAACAAGTTATCAATATAAAGTTAACGTTATATACAAAAAAAGGTGCAAAGAACAGGCGTAGTGATTAAAACTATGTACAGGAGATGAAGATATTTAAATGAGAGTGGAGAGAACAGCATATGTGAGCTGCTCTCTGAAAGAGTCGACTGTCTGTGAATGAACAACGGTAGAAGATTCCATTGCGTTATTGTGTATGGGAAAAATGAAAATCTGTACGAGTCTTTGGATGTATAGATGTGTCTGAAGGTGTGTGAATGATGTTTTCTGGTTCTTGAGTCTGATGGAATGAGAATTGTGCTAGATGGTATAGCAACAAGATAATGTGTGATCTTGTACATCATAACCAGGCGTGCACGTAATCTGCGTTGTGTTAATTGTGGCCAATTGAGTGTGTTTAGCATGTTTGATACACTGCTAGTGTTATGATACCAGTTGCAGGCATACCGAGCAGCTCTCCTTTGGATCAACTCTATCTTCGAGATAGATTCTGAGGTGTGGGGGTCCCAAACCGAGCAGGAGTACTCGAGTTTGGGATGGACAAGTGCTTGGTATGCTTGGTTCTTAATGTTTTGATTAGATGTTTTCAGGTTTCTCCTAAGAAAGCCAAGTGTTTTATTTTCTTTGAAGATATTGTCATCTATATGTTTGTCCCATTTGAGGTTTGACTGTAGTGTGATGCCTAGGTATTTTAATTTAGCAGATATGACAGTTTCTTAAATATGATTGTGAACAGTACACTTGTCTGCGTGAAAGGCCATCAGCCAGTCCACTTCCCATTTCGCTGCTGCATCAAGATCAGCTTTCAATTTGAGGCAGTCACCCTGGGATTTCACTGGCATGTATATGATAATGTCATCAGCAAATGATCTTAGTTTGCTTTGAGTAAGGTCGTTTATATAGGCCAAGAAAAGGACTGGACCTAAGACAGTACCTTGTGGAACCCCAGAGGTGACTGGGACTGTGCTTGGTGATCTTCCCTATATAACAACTGTCTATATATATATAAGTACGGTTGGAAAGAAATGCAGAGATCCAGTTTAATGTGTTTCCATTGATACCAAAATGATTTAATTTATAGAGTAAGTGACGATGAGGAACTTTATCAAAGGCTTTTGCAAAGTCCATTATTATAAGATCTGTTTGTTTATTTGAATTGTTTGTGGATTGATTCTTGGATGAAGGAGAGAAGTTGTGTTTCGCAAGATCGAGAGTGCCGAAAGCCATGTTGGAGGTCGTACAAGATGTTATTTGATTCAAGATGTTTCATAATGTGTGACGTGACTATGTGCTCCATTAACTTGCAGCAAATGCAAGTTAATGAGATTGGTCTATAGTTTACAGGTTTATGTTTGTCCTCCTTTTTATATGTAGGTGCAACTCTAGCATGTTTCCAGTCGTCAGGCGTGATTCCAGTGTTATAAGATTTTTGAAATATTTTGCTAAGAATTTGTGCAATTTGTGCCTGCATTTCTTTGAGTAAGCGGCCACTGATGTTATCTGGGCCGGTGGCTTTATGAGGATTGATCTTATTTAAGAGCTTTTCAATCCCTTTTGGTGTTATATGTAACTTCCTGATTTTAGGATGTGTGCTGATGCCCTTGATTGGTATTTGGGTCATTTGTTACTGGGGTAAATACAGATTGAAATTGTTCATTTGAAAGATTTGCTTTCTCTGTAGTGTCTGTGATGATGTTGTCGTCTTTCTTTAGTGCAGAGATGCCAGACTTGTCAGTTCTTATTGACTTAATATATTGGAAAAGCTTTTTTGGTTTACTCTGGTTTTGTGTTGGAATATCTGGTTCATTGATGGGAAGATCACAGATTAGTTTGTCAATATATTCCCAGTATGCTTTCCTTTGTTTTTTTTTGTACCTGAGCTTTCATCTTTTTATATTTCTCAGTGTATTTGCTGTTTTTCCGCTTTTTGTACAGTTTATTTTTCTTGTTTATTTGACGTCTTAATTTGTCAGAGATCCACGGTAATCGGTGTTTGTTTCGTGAATCTTTAATAGGATATTTCTTTCGGCAGAGCTGATGAGTTTAGATTTAAAAAAGCTCCGATAGCTCGTTTGTGTCTAGAGAATCGTAGGTGTCAATGATTGTTTTATGGATGATACCTATGTCAGTTTTAATGTCCACCCAGTTGGCTTTATTGTACTTGTAAACTTTGTGTGGGGTTTCTCTTATTCTCTTAAGCCAGATGTCTGCTTCAGCGTAGACAATGTCATGGTCGCTTGAACCTATTGGTGGTAGTGTGGTGACTTTGCTGATGTATGTTGGGTTGTTAATCATAATCAGATCTAGTATACGGTCATTTCTTGTTGGTGTTTTGACAATGGGATGTAGGTTTGTGTCATTCATTATATCTAAGAGATTTTGGTGTATGTCAGGTTTTGCCTGGCATTGTACAAGAGTTTGACCAATCAATATGTCCAAAGTTAAAATTACCTTCAACGATGATGGTTCAGCATTTGATTGACTATTGATACGATTTAGAGATTGAGGGAGTTGCTCTAGAGACTAGCCTGTATCAGATGGTTGTCAGTGTAATAAGATGATATTAAGATGTTTTTTGAGCCAGCTATATTGATTTCTGCCCAGGCTACTTCACATTCTGTTTCTAGTTCTTTTACCTCTGAGCTTATGAATTCTTTTGTAATTGCTATACGCAGCTAGCCTGGGCCAGAGACATATATACATGTATATATGTCTCTGCCTGGGCGGATCCAGACATTTTTAACTGAAGGGGGGAGGGTTCCAACTATATGTCCCCATTCAAATGCATTGATCGTCCCAAAAAAAGGGGGGTTCCAACCCCCGGACCCCCCCCCCCCCCTCTGGATCCGCCACTGATAAGTACACCCCCATAGCTTTGATTGTTTGAACTTGGTGCCCTGTCATTACGATACACATTTATATAGGCCTGATGGAAAGTATAGTACGTTCCGGTGGATGATTTCTTTTCAACACTTTAACTTTGGAATCTATACTAAATGAATAGAGTTGAAATTGGGTGTCGCGTTTACTTCTTTCACATAAAATCCACGAATATTGTTTTATACCTCAAAGGGGTAATGACTAGCGTAGTTTATTATGTGCCGGTTCATTTCAAGATCTTTTGGGGGGTATTTGGGGGTTAAAATCGGAAAAATTAAATTTTATTTCGTAGTAGATACGGTAAATATTGACCGTACACTGAAACACTTTGTGATACACATTCCCTTGAAGCTCTCAGCAATTTAACAACAGATTTTTACACGTCAAGAGCTTTGTTCTAACGCTGGAGGGATTTTCTTAAAGAAGAAGAAGATGGCGGGAAAATAGAAAAGAAAATCTTTAGATTTACATGTTTTATATGTTATGAGATTCCTAATAATACAGTCCGCCAATTAATAAATTAGTCATGTAACACATAAACTACATATTATGAAAGCACTTTTCAACAGGTTAATCACACTCAGTTACACAACAGAAATACAAATTTCATGGCAAAAATTGTCAAAGGGAGATAATTGTATGTATTTTCCCCCTCTCTCATCGACATATCGATATGACAAAAGATGAACACAGACGTGGAGTGAGAAAAAAATGTCATGTTGTGGAGGATAAAAATATGTTGGGTACGATAAAACACAGCCAAAAAGCAATGTACAGACCCTAAAAAATAGTACTCATTCTGTGACCCTCCGGGCACTTATCTAGGAGTCCATATATATTTTTCCCCTAAACACACAAAAACTCCAAATATCTCAAAATTATAACCATTCAACATATCCATTATAGTGAAAAAATATTTCTTTTGTTTCAAACTTGAAATACTAAAGCTATGTAAAACTTCTAAAAGTTACAAAAGAATGAGGTAAATAGAACTCTATGCTACAATGTATAATATACTAGCCTACTAGGCAAGCAGTGTATTCCAGAGTGTGGCGTCCACTCATGTGAAGAAAGGGTGAGAAAATAACCATCTATTATCATACATATATATTACCGTATGTTTTGCTGTGGCAATTGTACAACATAATCATGTTGAATACATGTATGATTGAGCATATATAGTGGCAGCTATTTATGTGGGTTGTAATGGCCCGGTACCTTCATGATGGATACCAGTAAAAAAATTTGCCAAATGATGTTAACAGTAATTTTTGGTGCTTGACGATAAAATGTACACCTTCTTTAAGACGATAAAAAAATCGACTGATTTTGACGAATCAATATTTTTCCAAAAATAACGGTAACGATAATTATTTTAGACCTCTGACGAATCACGATAAAGACATTTTGACTAATCATGGTAAAATTTTAACCAATTTGAAGCTAAGGTACCCGAAAATGACCGTTTGACGCCCGAAGGGTAAAGGGCATTCCTACCCTCATTTATACACCCCACAAACAAAGTATTCAGGGGTATATAGGAATCACTATGTCTGTCTGTCTGTCCGTCTGTTCATCCTGCTTTGTGTACGGTGTATAACTTTTGAACCATTGAACTTAGACTGATCAAAGGTCATGCCAGGTATGTAGATACATCTTAGGCTGGGGGTGTGTCAAATAGCAAAGAGAGAATACTCTGATCTTGACTTTTGACCCCTATTTAAGGAAATTCTTGTCCAATTCGTGTCCGGTTTATACTAAAATTGAGAATGGAGATGGGGAATATGTCAAAAGAGACAACAACCCGACCAAAGAGCAGACAACAGCCGAAGGCCACCAATGGGTCTTCAACGCAGCGAGAAAATCCTGCACCCGGAGGTGGTCCTCAGCTGGCCCCTAAATAAAATTGTGTAATAGTTCAGTGAAAATAGACGTCACAATAAACTCCAAAACATATAAATGAACTAAAATTAAAAAAACATACAAGACTAACAAAGGCTCCTGACTTGGGACAGGCGCAAAAATGCGGCGGGGTTAAACATGTTTTGTGAGATCTCAACCCTCCCCCTATACCTCTAGCCAATGTAGAATAAAGAAACACATAGCAATACGCACAGTAAAACTCAGTTTAAAAGAAGTCCGAGTCCGATGTCAGAATAGGTAACAAAAGAAACTAAGCAAAATGCAATGATACATAAATGAACAAAGGACTACAAGCAGTTACTGACATGTTTGTATTATAAAACTTAGGTAACCAAACTTGGTATGCAGTTACATCTTGCACTGGGGATGTGTCGTATTTCAAAGTCAGGTCACTCAGACATTGACTTTAACCTTTGAGCCCTATGATAGTAAAACCGTTTCTGATTTGTGTTTTGTGCATGATATTTGTACCTTTGATCTAAGGTTGACCAAAGTTGGTATGCTGATGCATCATGGGATGGGGGTGTGTCATGTATCAATGTTAGGTCACTCTGACCTTGACTTAGTCCCATATGATGGTAAAACATTGACAGATTGTATCCTAGGCATAACTTTTGTACCATAGAACATAAACAACACTTTGTATGCAGAAGCATCTTGGGATAAGGATGTGTCAAATACCAAAATCAGGTCATTCTGACCTTGACCTTAAGCCTTGAACCTATATGCTGAAAGCCAAATATCTCAAAATATCATTGTCTTGATACTAAATTTCACAGCTGCAACTAAAATGCATGTACAAGAGGTATTAGTCTCGCTATGCAGACAGCTCTTGTTTTATATTGTTTTTAAAAAAGGAGAAGCAATGTCAAAGTTTCTGTCCTAGATACACTGGACCTACAGTATACTAGTCTTTCAGTTCTTATTTTCATCACTGATTCAGGCATACTGATTCTGAAGCTTTTCATTACTGTACAGGAAGATTATTTCACATATACATGTATATGTCATTTTGAAGTAAAATAATCAAAATTTGAAGAAATCTAGACAAAGTGTTGACTTTGAATAAAAATTAAAAAATTATTTGGTTTGAGAAGTTTTTAATTTAGATATCAGTCTCAAATGAATTATGCTTATGTTAAAAGATGAGGTTCTGAAGATGACATGGTAACACAAGTTTGCATTTGATTTTTTTGATTATTTCTGATCACATAATAATGAAAATCATCAAATTTATTGATATTAAATCTACATGTATTTTTACAGTGCTTATAGAAAGAAAACTTATATTATGAGTGAAATTGTGTAATTGAAAAAATTTACCAGTCTTTTATTAAAATTGAATTTGTCAGAAATATTGCTTAGGTGAAAAGTCTCCATACATATTGATGTCTTTAAAATATTTATTTTATTTACTCTGTGTTTACAGGAAACAGGAGTGACTCCTTTAATGATAGTGGTTAGAGAAAATAAACTGGTGCTTGCTGAAAGACTTTTAGACCTAGGTGCAGGTGTTAATGACAGAGCTAAGGTAAAAAATTTTAGTGTTACAGAGATGCCCTTGCTAACATGTAAGAAAGGTTGAACAATAAAATATAAATTCAAAAGTTTAAAAGTTCAACATAGAAAAGTCTATGAAAAGTATATTTGGAATTTTTCAGTCATTTAAGCTCTTTGATTCTGTAAAAAAGTATCGGGCCAGAATAGAATTCAAATGGAGTAGAAATGAAAGTGTTTTGTATCAAAGTATTAAGTCGTGCCACTTTGCAAAGATATTCTAATTTGTCAAACTGCACCAAAATTTTCTGCAGGTCTCGGTAAATTTAGTCATAGTAAGTTACCCCACATTCTGATGAAAATTACTTTTAATATTAATGAAGGAAAAAATCAAGACCCTGTAGCATAAATCTTTATGATCTACAAATATGTCCTGCTCAAATCCTTGTAGTCCACTGATTAACAGTCCTTGAAATATGTTATAAACTTGTACATTTGTACAGACTGATTGTATAAGTTATCTGTATTTTGCTAGTCTCCGAACATTTTAAGATGAAACAAGCATATATGTAGTCGTTGATTTTCGGTAAAAACCTACAAATGTACTAAGCATTAAATGGTCAATAAAATGTTATTTGTAGGAATTGAGTTTTCAATGTGACAGTTTAATTGTCTTGCCTCAATTTTCAAGACTGGTATTTAATTTCAATTCTTAGCAATTTTTATACGACCGCAAAAAATTTTGCGGTCATATATTGGTATGACGTTGGCGTCGTCGTCGTCCGAAGACACATTGGTTTTCGCACTCTAACTTTAGTTTAAGTGAATGGATCTCTATGAAATTTTACCATAAGGTTCTATACCACAAAAGGAAGGTGGGGATTGATTTTGGGGGTTATGGTACCAACAGTTAAGGAATTAGGGGCCAAAAAGGGGCAAAAAATAAGCATTTTTGTAACTTCCAGACATAACTTGTGTGTTAGTGTATGGATCTCTCTGACATTGTACCACAAGGTTCCATATCACAAAGGGAATGCTGGGATTGATTTTGGGGGTAATTGCCTCCAAATTTAAGGAATTAGTTGCAAAAAAGGGGCAAAAAACAAGCATTTTTCTAGTTTCATGACAATAACTTGAGTGTAAGTGTATGTATCTCTCTGACATTGTACCACAAGGTTCCATATCACAAAGGGAATGCTGGGATTGATTTTGGGGGTAATTGCCTCCAAATTTTAGGAATTAGGGGCCAAATAGGGGCAAAAAACAAGCAGTTTTCTAGTTTCATGACAATAACTTGTGTGTAAGTGTATGGATCTTTATGAAATTGTACTACAAGGTTCCATATTACAAAGGGAAAGCTGGAATTGAGTTTGGGGGTAATTGCCCAAAACATTTAGGAATAAGGGGCCAAAAAGGGGACAAAAATAAGCATTTTTCTAGTTTCCAGACAATAACTTGTGTTCAAGTGTATGGATCTCTCTGAAATTGTACTGCAAGGTACCATACCACAAAGGGAAGGCTGGGATTGATTTTGGGGGTAATTGCCTCAAAAGTTTAGGAATTATGGGCCATAAAGGGGCAAAAAAACAAGCATTTTTCTAGTTTCAGGACAATAACTTGTGTGTAAGTGTATGGATCTTTATATAATTGTACTACAAGGTTCCATATCACAAAGGGAAAGCTGGGTTTGAGGTTGGGGGTAATTGCCCTAAACGTTTAGGAATTTGGGGCCAAAAAGGGGCCAAAAAACAAGCATTTTTCTAGTTTCCAGACAATAACTTGTGTTCAAGTGTATGGATCTCTCTGAAATTGTACTGCAAGATACCATACCACAAATGGAAGGCTGGGTTTGAGTTTGGGGGTGATGAATCATAAGGGGGTTCAAAAAATTTGGGGGTGGTTTTCCTTTTTTTTCTTTAAAATTCTCCATTTTAAATTGGTTATTTCTGATTTATATATAAAAGCAAATAATAATGATATGGTTTGAATAGGTAAATTAAAAATGTTTAAGTTCTTAGACCACATTCATTCTGTGTCAGAAATCTATGCTGTGTCAAATATTTAATTACTATCCAAATTCAGTGCTGTATCAAGCTTGAATGTTGTGTCCATACTTGCCCCAACTGTTCAGGGTTAGACATCAACCTGTGCCCCAGCGGAGCTTTTTATCATATCTGCTGTGTAGACACTTCCTGTCTGCCGATAGTTTAAATTTTACAACACTCATTGTACAAGGAAATTTTCATGAAAGTTTTCTTGCCTGAGTGAAAGGGAATGATCAGTTCTACTCCATTTTAAATGATACCTCAATTAATTGCATGCAGCGACCCAGGTCCAGACCCAGTATTTGTCTTGTTGCATGTTAGACTATTATCTTGAAAACCATATTAGATAAAGAGAAATTTGAAATTGCAATAATGATAAGCATGAAGAGATCTACAAATAATTCAATGACTAAAATGTTCAATCGTCTCCTTATAGGAGTTTTTGCCTCACCTGGGACGTGTTTTATTGCTCTTTTCTGTACACCTCCAGAATATATTCTGGTGAAAGTGTAAAAAAAGTGAATCTGGACCACTTCTGGAGATATTCTGAAGAAGAAGCAATAAAACACAAATTCAATTTATCGTCAAATATAAGCAGAATTTTTTATGTTGATGAAGTAACTGAAGTTTACGATGATTTATTAGAAAATTCAGTTACTTTAGTTCATTGCAAAGATATGACTGTACTGGTGTGCTCTCTTGGTATTGATGTATAAGGGTAAAAAAAGAAAATTGGTTAAAAGAAATTCTCCGTGTTCATGACATTTTTGATTCAGCCATGCTGGATCTATGCGATCACTCTGGTTTTGGAGATGGTGCAGAATACTAAGTTGAAGACGTATCATGAAACTAATTATGTGTTTTTATGACTTGCAGAAACTTTCTACACCAATTTAATCATCAACTGCAAACTTTTAACATGTTATTTGCCCTTAAATTAAGAAAAGATTGGTCGAATAGTGACTTTATTTTAGTTATACACTTGCATATAGTTCCTTTCTAAATCAAAATTTATGATGATTTACTATTTATGAATTAATTTGAAAAAGTATTTGTACATCAATTGAATCAGTTGATAAGAATTTTGAAAGTATTATATTAGAATCTTGTGCTTGTGTAAATTATTGTTCAATGAAATGTAGGTCAACATGTGTATTAATATATCTTAAGTTGATTCCCACACTTTTTTTGAAATGGTATTACTCCAATTCTTTCCATAGGCAAGTAAGAGTCAGAATGATTATTAACTGGCATGATTTTCAAATAAATATCAGTTAGAAACAACCCCAGGCTTAATTCAAAACTGTTAATATCTCATGACCTGTTACATAATTAAATAGATACAATTTATTACACACCTAACTGAATACACACATTCTTGACCTCAATAGTAAACCTACAAATGTATTATTTATTTTGATCTACACTATATTAAAATATTCTGTTAGTTTTGCTAGCTAGCTGAATGATTAATCTGATGTGTTTTTTTTCAAAGAAAATACTTTAAATGAAAAAAATATGTATAAAAAATGCAAGCAAACTTTATTTTACTTGTAAAATCAGTGCCATTATCATCTGACATAAGTCAATAATCCAGTTCTATATAATTAGTTACAATAACCAGAAATTTGGTTGAAATATTAAACAAAATTGCATAACTCTTACTAGCTGCGAAAACGTAGCTCTTAAGGTCCTTTTGATGATTTTGATATTTGCGGACCATAGATGGCAAAAAAAAATTCAAAGGACAATAGAGCTACTTTTTTGCAGCTAAACTCTTACCTGAGCATTTTCTGCAATAAAATTTATTTGTTTGTTTTACATTTATATCCCATTATATTGCTATTTAACAGTAATTGGAAATATCTCAGCATAAGGTATTTGTACATTCAGATTTGAATACAGGAAATGTTTATTTTCTTAATGAAGAATGAACACCAATTTAGATAAAAAATAGTTATTATTTTTTTATAAATTTTTGTTGTTGAGAAAGTGCATTTATAAGGCGTCTTTATTAAACCTGTCATTATTAATGGCATATAAAAAATATATTACTTGTTTGACGATTTCCTTTCCATTCTTAAATAAAATCTGACAGAGTCTAAAATTGAAAGATCAGTATATATATCTATATTTGCATCAATATTGCGAAATTCCCTACCTTTGGACAATAACATAGAATTTTCACAGTAAGATTGGAAATGAAAAGAGAGAAAAATTTAGAAAAAAGTATGGTCAGAAAGAATATGAGACTAGCTATAAATATGGCTGGATCACAACATCAACGATGCTTTGATTCTTTATGCTTTCCTTTTAAACTTAATTTAGATAACAAATATTGGTTACTGTACAAGTCAATGTTTTTCTGATGCATGATAAAAAAAAAACATCTTGTCTGTCTGTCAAATAAGTTTAAAGTAAATAAACTAGATTATTATTATACCCCCGCTTTAAAAAAGTGGGTGTATACTGTTTTACCTCTGTCTGTCCATCGGTCAGTCAATCCGTCAGTCCATCCGTCAGTCCGTCTGTCCGTCCCATGAATATTTTTCTTCGCATCTTTCTCAGGAACTACATTACATGGATTTCTGAAATTTGGTTTCGGGGTTTATTTAAGTCAGCTTTACCGTGTGATGTGTTTTCAGATTCATCACTCAAAAACTTCCTGTTTACCAAACACTTACATCATTTTACACATGACATCCAAGTTGAAAATTTTCGTCACATTTTTCTCAGGAACTACATAACAAGGATTTCTGAAATTTGGTTTCAGGGTTTATATAAGTCAGCTATACCGTGTGAAAAATTTGGGCGGGGGTATCATAAGTGAGCAGTAGTTCGCAGTTTCACTTATTTTTGTATATAAAAGATATACCTGACTTTTAAACTAGTTTCGTCCTGAACATGCATGAAACATTTGCCACTGGAGGTTTAAAATTAAGGGACCATTTGATATTTACTTTTTTTTTTGGGGGGGGGGGGGAGGGGACCAGGAGGGTTTTAACTTTAAATATCCTAGCCTTGTAAGATCTGAAAAAAATAAGCATGCATATAACAACAGATTAAAATAAATGGTTGATACACAAAAAATCCTCCTGCCCCCTCCCCAGAATATCAAATGGTTGTCCCCTTACTGTTACTGTCTGGCTGGTTCTATTATATAAAACCATTTATTTCTTTTTTTTTGTTCCTTTTTTTCATAAAAAATTTTCATTACATGTATTTGTTATAAGCGGAAATATCTGAAGGAGAATATCAAGAATAGACGAGAAATTCATGATTATATTTTATAGAACTACTGTTAAGCAGAAGTTTTAACTTGTGTCTCAGAAATATAATAGTATTGCAAGCAAATATTCATCTCCATCAAGCTGATCGACCCTACAGGGATGTCCTACAAAGGCTTCCATACCATAAAAATGTTTATTATACAGCTCACATTCTAAAATATCTGCATTCATAATGTGATTTAGGCTATGAATGCTGGTGTTGGAGACTGCTCAATTTAACATAGAAAGCAATGGTGCCATGGAATTTGTGGTTATATACCTTATAGATCTCCCTTCAATGACCTTTTAAACCATTATATATTTTTTTTGAGAACTAGTAGATAGTGAGAAACTGTAAATTACAAAAATTGTCAGCCAAATAAGATTTTATTGCAGTTTTTGCCTCCTATTTCACAATTTTAACATTTTTGATTCAGCCATGCTGGATCTATGGCTATGCGATCACTCTGTTTTTAGAGATGGTGCAGAATACTAAGTTGAAGACATATCATGAAACTAATTATGTGTTTTTATGACTTGCAGAAACTTTATACACTATTTTAATCATCAACTAGCAACTTTTGACATGTTATTTGCCCTTGAATTAAAAAAATATTGGTCGCATAGTGACTTTATATACACTTGCATATAGTTCCTTTCTAAATCAAAATTTAAAATAATTTACTATTTATGAATTAATGTGAAAAAATAATATACATCAATTTAATCAATTGATAAGAATTTTGAAAGTATTTATTAGTATCTTATGCCTGTGTAAGTTATTGAAGAAAATTTGTGTCACTCAAGATGTGTATTGATATATATCTAAGTTGATTCCCACCCTTTGTAGCTCACCTGGCCCGAAGGGCCAAGTGAGCTTTTCTCATCACTTGGTGTCCGTCGTCCATCGTCGTCGTCGTTAGCTTTTTACAAAAATCTTCTCCTCTGAAACCACTCGGCCAAGTTTAATTTAATCAAACTTGGCCACAATCACCATTAGAGTATCTAGTTTAAAAAATGTGTCCGATGACCCCGCCAACCAACCAAGATGGCCACCATGGCTAAAAATAGAACATAGGGGTAAAATGTAGATTTTGGCTTATATCTCTGAAACCATAGCATTTAGAGTAAATTTGACATAGGGTTAAATTGATTAAAAGGTCAAGATCTATCTGCCCTGAAATATTCAGACAAATCTGACAACCTGTTGTTGGGTTGCTGCCCCTGAATTGGTAATGTTAAGGAAGTTTTGCAGTTTTTGGTTATTATCTTGAATATTATTATAGATAGAGATAAACTGTAAACAGCAATAATGTTCAGCAAAGTAAGATCTACAAATTAATCGTCATGACCAAAATGGTCAGTCGACCCCTTTAGGAGTTATTGCCCTTTATAGTCAATTTTAACAATTTTTCGTTAATTTTTGTAATCTTTTACAAAAATCTCCTTCTCTTAAACTACTGAGACAAATTTAACCATACTTGGCCATAATCATTATTAGGGTATCTTGTTTAAAAAATGTGTCTGATGACCCCGCCTTCCAACCATCATGGCCGACTTGGTTAAAAATAGAACATAGGGGTAAAATGCAGTTTTTGGTTTATATCTCTGAAACTTAAGCATTTAGAGCAAATCTGACAGGTGGCAAAAATGTTCATCAGATTTAGATTTAGAAATTTTCAAACAAATCCGACAACCTGTTGTTGGGTTGCTGCCCCTGAGTTAGTAATTTTACAGAAATTTTGCAGTTTTTTGTTATTATCTTAGATATCATTATAATATCTAATATCTAATAATATTAATTATGATTTTAACCTTTTTTTACATGATTTCCAAAGCATCAGTAAATACAGGTGAGCGACACAGGCTCTTGAGAGCCTCTAGTTTGAAATGCTATTGCTCCTATGTTTCCTTTATTGATACTATTCCAGTATGATTATCAACTCATGATTTTCAAACAATTACACTCAAAGGTGTAAGTATTAATTGGAATCAACTCCAGTCTTAATTCCCCACAGTTGATATATAAAATATAAAAAAAAAAAAAAAATTATTTTATTATTGTGTCACATACTGATTGAACATTATACAATGATATAATAAAAATATACATTAAAACAATCAGTACCCAGCCATAATATTGGCTTATGAGACACATATCTACAAAACATTTCACATTTAAATATATGTAAATATAACATTTCCAAAAATTTGATTTTTGTACAATTTCAAAAAATTTATCATTTAAATAATTACAAATTCAATTAAAAATTCATTTAATAAATTAAATTATAAATTATATAGATGAAAATTATTATTTATCTCATTTAAATATCACATGACTTTAAAAGTAGTAAAATTTAAAGGTTACTAAAACTATAAAAATAAGTATCTCAAACTAAAAATAACTTTCGTCTCATAAAAAAGTTGATATCTCATGACCTGTTACATAATTAAATAGACACAATATATTACTCACCTAACTGAATACACAAATTATTGACCTCAATAGTAAACCTACAAATGTATTATTTATTTTGATGTACACTACATTGAAATATTCTGTCAATTTTGTGTGTAAGCTAGCTGAATGATTAATCAAATGTGGGTTTTTTCAAAGAAAAGACAAAAAATATTAAAATATGTAAAACAAAATGCAAGCAACTTTTATTTCACTTGTAAAATCAGTGTCATTATCATCATAATCAAGTTTTTTTTATAATAAATTTCTTTTTATTTACACATGAACACATTTATCAAGTTCCAATTGATTAGTTACAATTATCAGAAATTTGGTTGAAACAATAAACTAAAATTGCATAACTCTTACCTGAGCATATTCTGCAATAACATTTATTTGTTTGTTCTCCATTCATTACATTGCTATTGAACAATAAATGGAAATACATGTATCTCAGCATTAGGTATTTGTACATTAAAATTTGAATACAGGAAATGTATTTTTTCTAAATGAAGAATGAACAACAATTTAGATAAAAAATAGTTATTATAAATTTTTGTTGTCGAAAAAGTGCATTACCAAGGCCTCTTTCTGGAAATAATTAAGCCAATTATTATTAATGGCATATAAAAAGATATATCATTTGTTTGACAATTTCCCTTTCCATTCTTGTCAAAACCATTAAATTGCAAATATTTAAAAAAAAATCTGACAGTGTCTAAAATTGAAATATCAATATAAATATTTGCATCAATATTGCAAAATTCCTTATCATTTGACAATAACATAAAACATTTACAGTAAGATTATGGAAATGAAAAGAGGAAAAAAATATTGAAAAAAGAATGGTCAGAAAGAATATCAGACTAGCTATCAATATGGCTGGATCACAACATCGACGATGCTTTGATTTTTGATTTTTGTCGAGCCTGCGACTTTTGTCGCAGAAAGCTCGACATAGGGATAGCGATCCGGCGGCGGCGGAGGCGGCGGCTACGGCGGCGGCGGCGGCGGCGTTAGCTAACTTCTTAAAAGCTTTATATTTTAGAAGATGGAAGACCTGGATGCTTCATACTTTGTATATGGATGCCTCATGTTACGAAGTTTCCGTCAGTCACATGTCCAATGTCCTTGACCTCATTTTCATGGTTCAGTGACTACTTGAAAAAAAAGTTCAGATTTTTTGTAATGTTAAATTCTCTCTTATTATAAGTAATAGGATAACTATATTTGGTATGTGCGTACCTTGCAAGGTCCTCATGCCCGTCAGACAGTTTTCACTTGACCTCGACCTCATTTCATGGATCAGTGAACAAGGTTAAGTTTTGGTGGTCAAGTCCATATCTCAGATACTATAAGCAATAGGTCTAGTATATTTGGTGTATGGAAGGACTGTAAGGTGTACATGTCCAACTGGCAGGTGTCATCTGACCTTGACCTCATTTTCATGGTTCAGTGGTTATAGTTAAGTTTTTGTGTTTTGGTCTGTTTTTCTTATACTGTATGCAATAGGTCTACTATATTTGGTGTATGGAATGATTGTAAGGTGTACATGTCTAGCTGGCAGGTGTCATCTGACCTTGACCTCATTTTCATGGTTCAGTGGTCAAAGTTAAGTTTTTGAGTTTTGGTCTTTCTTTCTAATACTGCATGCAATAGGTCAGCTATATTTGGTGTATGGAATGATTGTAAGGTGTACATGTCTAGCTGGCAGGTGTCATCTTACCTTGACCTCATTTTCATGGTTCAGTGGTCAAAGTTAAGTTTTTGAGTTTTGGTCTTTTTTTCTAATACTATATGCAATAGTTCAACTATATTTGGTGTATGGAAATATTTTATGATCTATATGTCAGTTACGCAGGTTTTATTTGACCTTGACCTCATTTTCAAGGTTCATTGCTCAGTGTTAAGTTTTTGTGTTTTCGTCTGTTTTTCTTAAACTATAAGCAATAGGTCAACTATATTTGTTGTATGGAAGAATTGTTAGCTGTACATGCCTGCCTAGCATGGTTCATCTGACCTTGACCTCATTTTCATGGTTCATTGGTCAATGTTTAGTTTACTTGGTTAATGTTAAGTTTATATGACAGTTGTAATAAAGCTTTATATTTAGGACTATCAACATAATATCAATGATTAGTAAAGAAGGCGAGACATTTCAGCGTGTGCACTCTTGTTATGGTATACCATTGTCCGTCATCAACATGTCAGACAATAACTCAAAAACGCTTTAACCAATTTGCATGAAACTTTGGTGAATTGTTTTTGTTGAGCCTGCGACTTTTGTCGCAGAAAACTCGACATAGGGATAGTGATCCGGCGGGGGCAGCGTTAGCTAAGTTCTTAAAAGCTTTATATTTTAGAAGCTAGAAGACCTGGATGCTTCATACTTTGTGTATATATGCCTTATGTTACGAAGTTTCCGTCTGTCATATGTCCATTGTCCTTGACCTCATTTTCATGGTTCAGTGACTACTTGAAAAAAAAAGTCAACATATTTTGTAATGTTAATTTCTTTCTTATTATGAGTAATAGGATAACTATATTTAGTATGTGCGTACCTTGCAAGGTCCTCATGCCCGTCAGACAATTTTCATTTGACCTCCACCTCATTTCATGGATCAGTGAACAAGGTTAAGTTTTCGTGGTCAAGTCCATATATCAGATACTATAAGCAGTAGGTCTACTATATTTGGTATATGGAATGATTGTAAGGTGTACATGTCCAACTGGTAGGTGTCATCTGACCTTGACCTCATTTTCATGGTTCAGTGGTCAAAGTTAAGTTTTTGAGTTTTGGTCTTTTTTTCTAATACTATATGCAATAGGTCAACTATATTTGGTGTATGGAAATATTTTATGATGTACATGTCAGTCTCGCAGGTTTTATTTGACCTTGACCTCATTTTCACGGTTCATTTCTCAGTGTTAAGTTTTTGTGTTTTGGTCTGTTTTTCTTCAACTATAAGCAATAGATCAACTATATTTGTTGTATGGAAGGATTGTAAGGTGTATATGTCTGTCTGGCAGGTATCATCTGACCTTGACCTCATTTTCATGGTTCATTGGTCAATGTTAAGTTTTCATGGTTGAGTTTGTTTCTTAGATACTATAAGCAATAGGTCAACTATATTTAATGAGGGGCCTGATGGGTTATTTTTGTTCTTCGTGATCGGCGCATTTTCGCTATGGTGATCTGTTTTTCTACAGATTTATTTTTTTTTATATTTTCGTGATCCGTGATCATGGAAATTTATTTTCTGTGAATCGTGATTGACAAAAAAATCAACTCGTGAATCGTGATGAGACCCCCCTATCAGGCCCCTCTTTAATGCATAAATTGATTGTAAGGTGTACATGTCTGTCTGGCATGGTTCATCTGACCATGACCTCATTTTCATGGTTCATTGGTCAATGTTAAAGTTTTCTTGGTTAAGACTGTTTCTTAGAAACTATAAGCAATAGGTCAACTATGTTTGTTTTATTGAATGATTGTAAGGTGTACATGTATTTCTCGATTGTTTTAACTGACCTTGACCTCATTTTCTTGGATCATGTTAAGTTTATGTGTTACTTGTAGTAAAGATTTATATTTAGGACTTATAATCAACATAAAATCAATGGTTAGTAAAGAAGGCGAGACATTTCAGCGTGTGCACTCTTGTTATCTATTGACGTGAGCTCCCTTTGGATTTTTTTATAATTTTTTGATTTTACATTTCCGAGTTATGGGGTTTTATTCATTAAAAAAGGGAGATTTTCCAGTTTTCGGACTATACCTCAAAAATGCTTTGAGCAGTTTTCATGAAACTTTGTGAATTGTTTATATCTATTGACATGAGCTCCCTTTCAGTTTTATAAATTTTAGATTTTACGTTTCTGAGTTATGGGGTTTTATTCATTAAAAATGGGGGATTTTCCAGTTTTCAGACAATACCTCAAAAGTTCTTGGAGCAGTTTTCATGAAACTTTGGTGACTGGTTTATATATATTAAAATAACCTCCCTATAGTTTTTTATAAATTTCTTATATGACATTGAGGAGTTATGGAAAAAGCAACAGGCATATCATGCATTGGCACATGGCACAGCTCTTTATTGCCATTTATCTTGAAAACTATAATGAATAGACAAATACTCTTTGCAGCAAAAAATATCATCAAGACAAAATTTTGACCCAGTTTCCATTGAATACAAATATTATTGTTGCATTGTATCAATTTTGTGTAAAAATGTCAAGTGAGAATTTCAGTCTCCTTGGTTTAGTATTTCTTGATGACTTGACATTTGACAGTTACAGGTTTTGGATATGCAGGTCAATCTTTCTTTCTAAATTTACCCTATGTATAAACGGAAATTGATATTGCACTAGTGTTTATTGCATAATTACCGTAGCAGATTATGTCAATCATTGTTATTATTCTTGTTTTGATTCAATATGAAATCAATCTTGGTTTCCGTTTGGGGAAAAAAACATGACAAAAGTATAAACATACAATAGTTTTGATAAAGCTTAATACAATTCAGACAATCCACAACACAGTTTTACACAATGGTCTCAAAATTAATACATGACCCTGAATTTCATCATTTGTCTGTAGCTACCTAATTTTTCTGCTGTTTTCATTAAAATCTATTACCAAGGTTTGTAATCAAAGATAATGATAGTGATAATTTATAGATATTTTTTCCAATTCAGCAAGTGACTTGTGAATTTGAAATTGTCTCTCTGCAGAATGTAATGTATTTTATCTGTATTTAATGCACGAATGAACAATTTATTTTTGATTATAGCATCATGTTATTTAATTAATTGATAGATAATTTAACATGGCTATATTTCATATTTACTGTAAATAAAATAAAAATAGAAAATAATAAGTCAAATGTTTTGATGTGAAACTTGCCTGCAAACAATTCACCAGTAAGGAAGACACAGGGTCTTGTCAATATCAGCAGTCATTAAAGTATATAAATAAGTTCTTGATATTTGGTAAAAGGTGATATTAGCTACAGCAGATCCCATTTCCGTGAAAACTATTTAGCCCTTTCCCACCAAAAAAGCCAATATCTATTAGAAATATCCTCTCCGACCTTGAAAATGGACAAATAATCTACTCTTATTATTAATGAGAAGATTTGAAAATGAAGTTTTTGTTTGTTTGGTTTTTTTTATGCCCACACAACTGAAAGTTGGGGACATATTGTTTTACCCCTGTCCGTCGTCCGTCCTTCCTTCCGTCCGTCTGTCCCATTATGTGTATATAGTTATTTCAGATAAATCCTCCTACAGTTTGAATGCTAGGAAGTTTTCACTTTGCTGGCTGTTTGTACATACATGTATTGAAGATGTGCATGTGGTCACGGTTTTGATTTTATTGATATTTGCTCTTTTGGGAGATAGTTGAACTTTGTCATTTTTGGAGTATATGTAACAGTAAATTTGGTCCAGTAGTAAAATTTGTCCACCAGACTTTTTTTCCTAGTTAATTAAGTCCATGACCATTATTTTACTAGGAATTTAAGTCCCAGGACAAATTTTCCTAGGAAAATAAGTCCACAGCTAGTAAAATAGGTCTGGCACTTATTTTCCTAGGAAAAATTGTCCTAAGACTTGTTTTTCTAGTAAAAATAAAAAAAACATTTTCTTAGTTAAGATTGGAAAGTTTCATTAATTTTTCCTATTAAAATAAAAGGACATGGCCGGACGTTATAGCCTAGGCATGTTAATGACATGGACATGATGTTCTAGGAAAATTAGTCTGGGGACATAAATTTTATTAAAATATTAATACACAACTCTAAAACAATATTAAAACATAACATTTAAATTTAACTTTCAAAATAAAGGGAATGGACGTTTTTACCTAGGAATATTAATGACATGGACATGATTTCCTAGGAAAATTAGTCTGGGGACAAACATTATATTAAAAAAATTGATACACAACTCTTAAACAATATTAAAACATAACATTTATATTTACCTTTTGAAATAGAGGGCATGGACATTTTTACCTAGGAATATTAATGACATTGACATGATTTCCTAAGAAAATTAGTCTGGGGACATGAATTTTATTAAAAATATAAATACACAACTCTTAAACAATATTAAAACTTAATATTTAAATTTCCAATATTGTTTAAATGTAAATGATTTGATTTATTAATATTTTTCCTATAAAAAAAAGGACATGGACGTTTTTACCTAGGAATATTAATGACATGGACTTGAATTCCTAGGAAAATTAGTCTGGGGACATAAATAACTAACATCGGACTAAAAATACTAGTAAATTCTGTAACCATGGACTTTTTATACTAGTAATATGTGTCTGCCCAGACATATTTTACCAGGACAAATTTATCTCTTACATATATACTTGCACAAGAGGTGCATAGCATTTCCGGATAACTCCTCCTACAGTGAACCATAGACCTATATATATGCTCCCATGCCCAAATTTGTGTATTTTAAAATAACACTTTGCATCTGCAGGGGCATCATTTGTGTCTCCCAGACACAATAATATCTCAAAGAAAGTCCTACATTGACTTTGTTATAATACAGTTACTTCAGAGTGGAGTGCAGGGGCATCACTATTAAATTAAACATGTTTGAAGGATGTTCTTCGATAGACAAATGATTCCTTGTGACTCAAAAACTCAAAGAGCAAAATAACATTGAACAAAAAATTGAAATTTTCAAAGTTATCTCAACTTTAAATTACATTATGTTTTATTTTATATACTTATCAAGCTTCTATATTAATATAATGTTTTAAAATGAGTGAAGTAACATTATTACAAACACTATAATATTTTTCAATTTTAAACATGGTTTTCCAATGGAAAAAATCAGTTATTGAATTGGTGAAGAACGGATGGCACATGGAGGGCAGGAGGGCGGCTGCCAAAAATTTCCATGCTTTAACTTATGAAGCATGTAACCAATGCTGTTCAATTTATATATTGTTACTGATGACAAAATCGAGGTCAAGTTCAATATTGACGCTTTTCACTTTTATCGTGCTGGAGTTATGGTCCTTGATCTATTGGAAAATTGCACCTTATGTTGTTTTTCGTGCAATTACTTATGAACCACTTGACCAATGCTTTGAAAATTTTATTGTGTTGTTACTGATAAAAAAATGGAGGTCCACTTCGTTATTGATGATTTTCAGTTTTGCCGTCCAGGAGTAATGGTTCTGGATAGATTGAAAACTGGAACTTAATGTCGTTTCTGTGCAATTACTTATGAACTGTTAAACCAATACTCTTAAAACTTTAATGTGCTGTTACTGATGACAAAATGGTGGTCAAGTTTGATATTGACCATTTTTAGCTCACCTGGCCCGAAGGGCCAAGTGAGCTTTTCTCATCATTTTGCGTCCGTCATACGTCGTCCGTCGTTGTCGTCATCGTCGTCGTCGTCTGTCGTCAGTAGCTTTTTACAAAAATATTCTCCTCTGAAACCACTGGGCCAAATTTAACCAAACTTGGCCACAATCACTATTAGGGTATCTAGTTTAAAAAATGTGTCCGATGACCAAGATGGCCGCCATGGCTAAAAATAGAACATAGGGGTAAAATGTAGATTTTGGTTTATATCTCTGAAACCAAAGCATTTAGAGTAAATCTGACATAGGGTAAAACTGATTATCAGGTCAAGATCTATCTGCCCTAAAATTTTCAGACAAATCTGACAACCTGTTGTTGGGTTGCTGCCCCTGAAGTGGTAATTTTAAGGAAATTTTGCAGTTTTTGGTTATTATCTTGAATATTATTATAGATAGAGATAAACTGTAAACAGCAATAATGTTCAGCAAAGTAAGATCTACAAATAAGTCGTCATGACCAAAATGCAGTCGACTCCTTTAGGAGTTATTGCCCTTTATAGTAAATTTTTAACAATTTTTCGTAAATTTTTGTAATCTTTTACAAAAATCTTCTTCTCTGAAACTACTGAGACAAAGTTAACCATAGTTGGCCATAATCATTGTTAAGGTATCTAGTTCAAAAAATTTGTCGGATGACCCCGCCTTTCAACCATCATGGCCGACTTGGTTAAAAAGAGAACATAGGGGTAAAACGCAGTTTTGGGTTTATATCTCTGAAACTAAAGCATTTAGAGCAAATCTGACAGGTGGCAAAAATTTTCATCAGATTTAGGTTTATCTGCCCTGAAATTTTCAGACAAATCCGACAACCCGTTGTTGGGTTGCTGCCCCTGAGTTAGTAATTTTACAGAAATTTTGCAGTTTTTTGTTATTATCTTAGATATCATTATAATATCTAATATCTAATACTATTAATTATGATTTTAACCTTATTTTACATGATTTCCAAAGCATCAGTAAATACAGGTGAGCGACACAGGCTCTTGAGAGCCTCTAGTTTATTTTTGCCGTTCATGAGTTATGGTCATTGATAGATTGGAAAATAGCATTGACGATTTTCATTTTTGACGTTCATGAGTTATGGTCCATGACAGATTGGAAAATAGCTAGGCATAGAATGTGGCAGGTCAAAAAGGCTGAAAGCGCCTTTCAAAATACAGAAAACTCAGATTGCTGTCAATTTGACAGCTCATTCCTTGTTAATAACTTTGCATGATATTTTAAAAAAATAAGTGGTAGGAGATGTTCGATATAAAAGCTTGTATATATTGGTTCAGGATTTTAAAATGTTTTTATTTTGTAAACATGTTTTTCAAATGGAATATTCAGGCAAGCAAACATTGCTTCCAAATTTAACAAGTGAAATATTTACATACAATTTTCGTCTGTCAATATCAATGATCAATCTCTGTTTTAATGTTATTTTTTCCTGCATTCTTTTTAGAAAATTATTGGAAAAATTGAACAATTTCATTTCAAGTTCATCTGGATTTAACTGAAAAAACTAACAGTTATTTGGTTTTTGTATGCAGACATGACTTTTCGCTTCCTTTTTCCAATGAGTATTCTTAACACAATTTTGTTATTAGTTTAAGAAATTTAAAATTTTGAAAAGACCCTTCAGTATTTTTCTTAAGAAGATCGTACAAAATTGATATTTTGAAATTTTGGCGAGGATATTCAGAAAAACAACAGATTTGTTAGTAATTTCATAAAGAAATTTTTTTTAAAGTTGGTAAAGATGAAATGAGACAGTTAGTTTATATCACGGGCCACATATTTTTGAGTTTAAATATGCAAAATAGTCAATTAAAACAAACAAGTTCACTACAGATCACAGTTTTATACTGTTACAAGCCTACATTAATTTAAAATGACATCTTTCTTACTTTCCTGTAAACCCAGTCATGCATAAAATATAGATTTTTGTTGATTGTTTATCAATTTTATGTTATAGTAATGACCAACTTATTTTTCTGACAAGGTAATAAATTATCCTTATCTTTTAATGTTTTTTTCACGTTTCATTAATTAAAGGGAAGTTATTGTCCATTTAGTAATAGATATAGAAGCACTGTAAATTTTGAGTAACATATCTGATTTTTGACAGATTTAACCATGTATGGATTTTTCAGTATTGTTAAGATGTTTCCATGTAGGTGTTTCATAATGGATAAGAGTTTGACATTTTAGATGCAGTGTGTAACTGGTTTTGATTGTGGTTATAAAAAGCACATCCTGCTGTTCCTTTGTCTGTTGTTGTAATTGATGAGGTTTTCTGAAATTGCAGAAAAATATTTTGAAAAAATCTTCCAACATATAAACATTTTAAGGTCACCTGGCAGAAAAGGGCCAGTGCAGTCTTTTCTCATCTTTTCTTGGAAAATGAAAAACCTTCTAAAGAATTGTGTGAAGGCCATATAGCTGCCAAACTTTGGGCAGATGATACATTATTGATTATTGGTTGATTACCCAATCCAACATTGCCATTTTAGTTCATATATATATAACACTTAATATATATATATAAACAAGTCTAAATTGAAAGCAACGTTCAAACCTATGATTGCGTTGGATTAAAACCACAATTTTTATATGTGTGCATGCAAAACAAATTTCTTGTTAGAGGGGTCTAAATACAGCACAAACAACATTTTCCAAAAGACCAAAAAAGTGAAAAAGTATATTTTAACAAAACGCATTTGACTAACAGGTCGAACAACAAATGTTCTTAATTCCTACTGATTGCCATTGACGATTGCCAAATAAACGGATCACAAGGTGTAATAAATGGATATTAACTATAAATTTGATACCAAACAGAAAACAATAAACTTGCGGCAAAGATGGTATACAGCAAACAAAGGTGCAAAGATATTTTGTACACCATATTCGGATTTCGACAATTAATGTCTCTTCAGTGATGTTAGGAATCGAAACGTTTATTGGAAGGCCACATAATTCACCTCAATTTAGTATAGACTCTTGAATTTTGAGCAGTCAAAATAGGATGAATGTTTTTTTTGGCTAAGGCATTGTCAGTTAGTTTTTTGACTTGTGGGTTTGAATTTCCCTTTGGTATCAATCGCCTCTCTCTGTAAAATTGAAGTGAGATAAGACAGTTCTAACCCCCATGAAACTTGGCTATGACTGAGGCAACCAAATTTTTTTGCCATAAAAAAGTCAATAAAAATAAGAATGATTCAAAATAATTTAAAAAATCTGTCAATTCAAATTTCTACCTGACTGTAGGCAAATTCAATACTTCCGTGTGATCTCCTTTAAATTATGGTTTAAAAACCCAGTTGCCATTATGCGATAATAGCAAATATTATGAACACAATTTTCCACTAAAACTGAACAAAAAAGGGCATTGGTGGAATTTTGAATGTGCATAGTAAATTGGACATCACACTTGGTATACTATTATTTTAATAAAAATATTTATCAATTTCTGTTGTATTTATTTAAAAAAAAATGCATATAATGAAAAACCAAGTATATTGTTACCATTGAAATATCATTCTGCTTCAGTGACTGCACTCCATACTTTGTATATAGATGCCTTATGTTATGAAGTTTCCGTCTGTCATATGTTCATTGTCCTTGACTTCATTTTCATGGTTCAGTGACCACTTGAAAAAAAAGTTAAGATTTTTTTGTAATGTTAATTTTTCTGTTTTTATGAGTAATAGGATAACTATATTTGGTATGGTGTACCTTGCAATGCCTATGGGTTTCTAATTGGAAATTTGAGGATTTTAAGACAAATCTAAGAATTCTTTCTATTCAAATAATCACGTATTTTTATAGAATTCATTTAGTAACAGTTCAATAAAAGAAATAAATGCATTATTTTGCTATATTCTGTTTTAGTTCAACAAGCCTAAGTTGTATTCAAAATTTTATCAAAATCTTTGACAAAGTCCTTTTTCTCTACCTTGACCTGTAGTAGTAACATAGTAATTATACACATAACCAATTAATTCACCTGGGCAAGAGTATATATCAACCTCCTTCTCCCACATGTTCTTTTATATAGTTTAAATTTACTTAGCAGAGAAGGGAAAATCGTCTGCAGTAAGTAAATTTGTCAGAATTTATTGAAATTATAATGATCTCTCATCATGTCTTCTTTTGAATGTTCGCTGATATCAGGTTAGTTTGGAAGGCATTTTGATTTGATGGATACATTCTCTTTGTCTTCATCTTTTGCAATGTTTTTCTTTCAATAATGTTTTTCTGATTTGCTGTTTGTGCATGCAAGTGTGTTGTTGCTTCAATAGTAGCTATGCCACTGGCTGGAAATGTTTGTCATGGAACAACAAGAATGGAACACCAGGAATGGTAGTAATTTAAGTAAAATAAGTCTATATTGAAAATCATTGTTCTGTGAAAATTAATCCTAGATACATCATTTCCGTGTTTCTGTGTAGTAGAGTTATAGAAATTAGATAGGACAATGTAGGATGAGCTGACCATTGTATAAAGGTCACTCCGTCCTAACGCAAGTATTGGTATCAAATTGTTTAATATTGACGTTTTACGTGAATTATCGCTGTCACTTGAAAAAAACATTGGTCTGATCATTTTTGATTAATTTTCCACTGGTTTTTACAACTTAATATTCAGCTTGTTTTTTTTCTCTGACATCGTTTAATTAAATTTCTGAGATCATAGCTGAAAAGATAATACAATCAACCATTGCAGACATTGTCAGAGACACTTGTAAAAAGTAAATTATTTGATTAGTTGGTAGGATGGTTACAAATATTTCTTTAATTGAGATGATTTTGATACAATGACTATATTATTTGTTCTGGATGATTGGTTGTTTTTCCTAGATACTGTTTTGCACTGTAAATAGCTATAGGTTTCTTATCCATAGAATGGTAGTAAAATAGATATAGGAGATAAACAGATCAGAACATTAGTCACATTTCATTATGTCATTGTTTTACAATGCTTAGTGTACTCTGAAGCAGAAATCTTATACATTAAGCTCTCAGGATAAATTTTCCAATTAAATATATCATTCTAATGAGAGATTGATTAAGAAGAAATGTCTTTTAGTCACTCACGTAGAAGGCTTTGAAATTGGAAATACTGTTAATTCTGTTGAAGATTTGCATTTCAATTCTTTCCCATGTTTTTTGTTGAACCTGCAACATTTATGTCGCTATAGTGAGACATAGCAATCCTAGATTCCCGTTTCAGCATTGACAGTGTCAACATTAAGGTTCAGTTTGTGGTTAAAGTTTTTTTAGACATCAATAACGTTGACAAACTTTTAGGGAATTTTATGAAATTTGGATAGAAGGTTGTTTATGACCAAAAGACAGTATCCAGAGCTAAAATTTGAAAATATTTATTTTCATTTTTCCGTATATTACTGATAAATAGACTTAGTTTTTTTACAGTTAACATTCAGATTTAGTCTGAGGTTAAAGTTTTTCAGTCATCAATAACTTTGTGAAACCTTCATGGAATTTTATGATATTTAGAAAGAAGTTTGTTTATGACCAAAAGACAGTATCCAGAGCAAAATTTTGAAAATATTTAATTTCATTTTTCCATATTTTACTAATAAATGGATTTCGTTTTTTTACAGTTAACATTCACGCTCAGTCTGAGGTCAAAGTTTTTCAGTCTTCAATAACTTGTGAAACCTTTATGGAATTTAATGAAAATACAGTATCCAGAGCAAAATTTTGAAAATATTTATTTTCGTTTTTCTGTATTTGACTGATAAATGGACTTAATTTTTTCTACAGTTAACAAGGAGATACAGTCTGGGGTTAGAGTTTGTTACATATCAGTTACTTTGTCAAACCTTCATAGAATTATATATAACTTTGGCAGAAGCTTTATTATGATAAATAGTATGTCTGAAGCAAACTTTTGAAATTTTTTTTTTTCCATTTTTAGTATTTTTCTGATAGATGGACTTAGTTTTTACAGCTAAAAATTTACAGGCAGCCTGGGATTAAATTGTTTTTTACATGATAGATTTGTAAACTTTCATGGATTGTTATTAAACTTGGACATAAACTGATCTTCAAGACCAAGAAATAGCATCAAAAGAAAAAGTTTTTTTTTAATTCTGTACTTTACTGATAAATGGACTCACTTTGTAAGTCAACATTACACTTATACACTGACAGCAGCAATCGTAGGTGAGACACAGGGTTCAGCGGAACCCTTTATGATTTTTAAGTCTCCCAAACGAAGTTTGGGAAGACTTATTGGTTTTGCTCAGTTCTTATTATTATTATTATTATTATGTCACCCTGACGGAGGTCGGGTGACATATTGTTATTGTTCGATTCTTTTTTTTATTATTCTTATCCCACACTTTTTGTCCAGCTTAGTTCTCGGATTGAATGGACCAATTGTGATGGAACTATACCATAATGTTAACCACCATGTGAAGTTGTGCACCTGACTTTGGAATAAAAAAAATGGCTGCCATTGCCATGGAAACCGCAAAAATGTGAAAAATAGAAATGTGTTCCAATTTATATGAAACTTCTATGATATTAAGAGACTCATGCACACTTCAACATGGAACATTTTTATTTCAACTGTGGGGTCTCCTTGGCATAATTTGAGGGGGGTGAATTTTTCATGGAACATTCCAGAACATTAGTGTTAAAATAGGTCTACAGACATTAAATGTAATATGATGGTATATTATTATGGGGAAAACAATATGCAGCAGTAGTTTGACTTTGGAATTTTTAAAATGGCGGCCGTTACCATGGAAACAGCAAAAATACAAAAAATATCAAAATGCTCCAAATTCATTGGAATTAAAAACAGATAGATCTGTTGTCATGCATAAATCTGCATTCACTGATGGAAAATTTCGAAATGGCTGCTGTTGAGTGGCAATTGGCAGACCAGGGTGACATCTGCTATTGCTTGCAATGGCAATTCTAGTTCTTCTTCTTCTTCTTCTTCCTCTTCTGCTTCCGCCACTTTTAAATTTGAACTTGTCCGCACCCGTTCTCCAAAACCGCTTGTCAGATTAACTTAGGGTTTTACAATATGTTAGACTAACATGTCTAGAAGTGCAATCAGGGTTTTGTTTGTGCAATGTGGTTTATAAAGGGGTACTTTTAGGGGCAAAAAGAAAAGAGGGTTTTACTATAGAACCCTATGGGATTATTTTTTAAATTTTCAAATGATTATAAATAATGAAAACGGTTTGTGATAGACACAATGTTTTTAATTGAAAATGTTCTAAATGATAAAGCCCATTTAATGAAATACAGGGTTAGTCCCCAGGGGTCATCACCACCCCCTGCCATTTAAGAAAGTTCTAATATCTTGTAAGTGGTCAAGATCCCCACCCTTAAACCATATATATTCTGGTTTGTCATGCTAAGATGGTTTGAATGATATACAGGGTTAGTCCCCAGGGGTCATCCCGACCCCCTGCCATTTAAGAAAGGTCTAATACCTTGTAAATGGTCGAGATCCCCACCCCTAAACCATATATATTCTGGTTTGTCATGATAGAGCACATCAAATGAAATACAGGGTTAGTCCCCAGGGGTCACCCCACCCCCTGCCATTTAAGAAAGTTCTATTATCTTGTAAGTGGTCAAGATCCCCACCCCTAAACCATATATATTCTGGTTTGTCATGCAAAGATGGTTTGAATGATAAACAGGGTTAGTCCCCAGGGGTCATCCAGACCCCCTGCCATTTGAGAAAGTTCTAATATCTTGTAAATGGTCGAGATCCCCACCCCTATACCATATATATTCCTGTTCGTCATGTCTCGAACATTTGAATGATGTATATGGTCAGTCCCCAGGGGTTCCCCCCACCCCCAATGTTCTAGTATCTTGTAAATGGTTGAGATCCCCACCCCTAAACCATATATATTCCTGTTCGTCATGTCTCGAACATTTGAATGATGTATAGGGTCAGTCCCCAGGGGTTCCCCCCAACCCCCAATGTTCTAGTATCTTGTAAATGGTTGAGATCCCCACCCCTAAACCATATATATTCTGATTTGTCATGCCAAGATGATTTGAATGATATACAGGGTTAGTCCCCAGGCATCATTAATGCATATAACTTTACCGGACCAAACCAATTTTCACTGGACTTTGCCCAATGTCAGGCGACCCTGGGAATTACGAATTATGGGAGCGTCATTTGGGAGACTTCGTCACAGCATCCTGTTACAATCATTTCTTGTTTTTCATATTCTGAAGCATATTGCACATCAGAAGATTTTTGTTCAAAACTTTGTTCTAAAACCAAGATTTTCAATGGTTCAGAATAAACCATGATCTGTATGGACAATAGAATGATACTACTGTTAAATCATAAATGTTTACTCAAAATACAAGTAATTGGTATCATAGAATTTTATGTACCCTAAATACACTGATATGAATCAATTAACACATCCAAAGGAACCCATCATGATGGATCAGGCCTTTTTAGACTGGGATTGGGAAATTAAAATTTTGTTAGACAACATGAAGTTAATGGAGGGAAAAATCTCAATAATTTTTAAGTATGCAAATGTAAATGATAAAATCAGGTATTAAACAGAACATTTGGTATATGCTGTATCACACAGAAGTTTGTTTTTTGTCGAGCCTGCAACTTTTTTGCAGAAAGATCGACATAGGGATAGTGATCCGGCGACGGCATTAGCTAACTTCTTAAAAGCTTTATATTTTAGAAGCTAGAAGACCTGGATGCTTCATACTTTGTATATATATGCCTTATGTTACGAAGTTTCCGTCTGTCATATGTCCATTGTCCTTGACCTCATTTTCATGGTTCAGTGACTACTTGAAAAAAAAGTCAACCTTTTTTGTAATGTTAATTTCTTTCTTATTATGAGTAATAGGATAACTTAGTATGTGCGTACCTTGCAAGGTCCTCATGCCCGTCAGACAATTTTCATTTGACCTCGACCTCATTTCATAGATCAGTGAACAAGGTTAAGTTTTCGTGGTCAAGTCCATATATCAGATACTATAAGCAGTAGGTCTACTATATTTGGTATATGGAATGATTGTAAGGTGTACATGTCCAACTGGTAGGTGTCATCTGACCTTGACCTCATTTTCATGGTTCAGTGGTCAAAGTTAAGTTTTTGAGTTTTGGTCTTTTTTTCTAATACTATATGCAATAGGTCAACTATAAATGGTGTATGGAAATATTTTATGATGTACATGTCAGTCTCACAGGTTTTATTTGACCTTGAACTCATTTTCACGGTTTATTTCTCAGTGTTAAGTTTTTGTGTTTTGGTCTGTTTTTCTTCAACTATAAGCAATAGATCAACTATATTTGATGTATGGAAGGATTGTAAGATGTAAATGTCTGTCTGGCAGGTATCATCTGAGCTTGACCTCATTTTCATGGTTCATTGGTCAATGTTAAGTTTTCATGGTTAAGTTTGTTTTTTAGATACTTTAAGCAATGGGTCAACTATATTTAATGCCTAAATTGATTGTAAGGTGTACATGTCTGTCTGGCATGGTTCATCTGACCTTGACCTCATTTTCATGGTTCATTGGTCAATGTTAAGTTTTCTTGTTTAAGACTGTTTCTTAGAAACAATAAGCAATAGGTCAACTATGTTTGGTTTATTGAATGATTGTAAGGTGTACATGTATTTCTCGTTTGGTTTATCTGACCTTGACCTCATGTTCTTGGATCATGTTAAGTTTATGTGTTACTTGTAGTAAAGCTTTGTATTTAGGACTATCAACATAAAATCAATGGTTAGTAAAGAAGTTGAGACATTTCAGCGTGTGCACTCTTGTATATATTTTAAACTGAATTTTGTCTTCATTGATATTGATATAGCCTAAAAAATCTGTGTTTCCGCTAACACTACCTACTCTAAATTTGTGTTGTCAACTCCTACAGATTTCAACCAATATCCTTGAAAAGAGTAGGCTCGGTAAGACCTATTTTTGGCCCCAAAATATAGCAGTTTTACAAATTTGTTAAAATGTAAACTGTTAGGTATTTATTGGAATGTAGAATGCTTCTGTTCCATAAATATGGGCTGTTTTTGACAATACAATGCACATGCATCAGGTACTAGCTTCATAAATTCCTGCAATATTACTGAAATCTTCACAATTTTAGCATTTGTGCTAATTTTAAGACGGTTTTTGTCTAAAATGGAAGTGGCCGCATTTCTGTTCAGTCTTAATATTTAGATATATGTTGTATTTGATGATAATACATAACATGTATATATCAGACTGAACACGAATGCGGCCACTTACATTTAGACAAAAACCATCTGAAAAGTGACGTTTTATTTCATATTTAATAGATTTTTCATATTTAAGCTTGAATTTGAGCTTCTTTAATGACCAAATCAGTCCTAATCTTTTACATAAACTTATTGAATCGACTGAAGTAGACACTTAAGTGTTTAAAAAATGTGAAAAATCTTTCATTAGATTTACTTCAAATATTAGGCCAAAACTAGCCCTTACCCGACCTTCTCCTTTACAGAATGATTACACATGTATATTGGATTTGTGCACCTACTATTATGGTATTGTTTGATAAATTTTGTGGTAACAGTTTTTGTTTTTAACCCAGATCTTCAGAACTGCTTAGAAAGTTGAGTTTTTGTTTTTAACCCAAATCTTCAGAACTCCTCAGAAAGTTTGAAAACCTTTTGAGGTTGTGCATCTTCTATTACGGAGCTGTTTAAAGATATTTTCCCATTTTATATGTCTTTATATTTTAATGTTCATTTCACACAACATGTAGATTGAAAACAAAGGAGGAGGTTACTATATGCAGTAGGTCAACTATAATTGGTGTATGTAGTGACATTAAGGTGTACATGTCTGTCTGGCAGGTTTCAAATGACCTTGACCTCAATTTCATTGTTCATTGGTCAAAGTTGGTTTCCGTTCTCTAACTTTAGTTTGTCTCAACCAAATGTTATGAAACTTATACACAATGCTTATTACCATAAAATACAGATCATGTTCGAAATTGGGTGGCGTCACTTTTACCATTCTTGAGTTATGCCCCTTTCCAAACATAAAAAATTGCTGAACTTTCTTGTTTCTGTTCTCTAACTTTAGTTTGCCTCAACCAAATGTTATGAAACTTATACAAAATGGTAATTGCCACATAACACAGATCAAGTTTGAAATTGGGTGGCGTCACTTATACCGTTCTTGAGTTATGCCCCTTTATAAACATAAAAATTGCTGAATTTTTGGTTTCCGTTCTCTAACTTAAGTTAGCCACAACCAAATGTTATGAGACTTATACACAATACTTATTACCACAAAACTCAGATCAAGTACAAATTTGGGTAGCATCACTTTTACTTTTCTTTAGTTATGTCCCTTTATTACTTCATTATGATATGCAAGCGGGGGCATCATCTGTGTCCCATGGACATATTCCCCATTTATTTCTCCAATACTTCAAGCAATAGGTTAACTAAATTTGGTGTATGAAATGATTGCATGGTATACATTTCTGTCTTTCATAGTTCATTTGACCTTGACCTCATTTTGATGATTCATTGGTCAATGTTAAGTTTTTATCGTAAGTTCTTTCTCAGGTACTATAAGCTATATGCTAACTTTATTTGGTTTATAAAATGATCGTATGGTGAACATGTCTGTCTGGCAGGTTTGTCTAACTTTGACCTCATTATCATGGCTCAAAAGTTATCTTTATGTTTTTGTGATTAAGTACTATCCATTGCACAGATATACTGCACATTTAGCAATAGGTTAACTATATGTGGTGTATTGAATGATTGCAAGGTGGACATTTCTGTATGGCATAGTTCATGTGACAGTATTGTACATTTATATTTCAAATATACAATAGATTATGCATTAAATTAAAATTACACTTGACATTTCATCTTCCGAGACACTTCTGTTATTCAACTGAGTACTTTAATTGGCCGTACAAAATTTTTTGATTCGAGAATCACTAATGAGTCTTTTGTAGACAAAACATGCATCAGCATGCATAATTTTAATCCTGGTATCTATGATGAGTTTATTCTGAAGTTATAGAACAAGTACTGAAATTTCTCAGACCAAAATATTTTGAGATATTTAAGTTGATTTTTTTGGTTTCATATAATTTATGAATTTGAAATTAAAGACATTGACATCAAAATGTTTTGTACAAAATCAATGTTCTTGTTACTGACATTTGTTAGAAATAATTCATTTGTCAGAAAACGTTTTAATGCATGAGGGTTAGTTACTGCTATTTACCATGCAAATCAAAATACTATAACCAGCTGTTTATGTCACCATGCAAATTTTGTGCACAACAGATTAAATTATCTTTTAATTAAGATTGTCAAGTTCCATTTCCAAGGCCAATTGTATTATCAGTTGTTGAAGGCAATAAAAAACAGTTTTAATAAAGCTTTTGTATGGAAGAGATAAATGATATTTATTAATATGTTATTTACAAGACAGAAATTCTATAATAAATCATAACTGGTAGTTAGGTGTAAATCTGCTGGGATGTAATCATAGGAGAAAGTGGCATGATTTTTTAGTTTCAATATTAAATTACACGGTCATTAGTTACGATTTAATCAAATTAACTTTTGTGAACATTATTTAATTAAATTGGAGTTTTGGTTGTATAGAAATATTAAATAAAAGTATCTGGCCCTTGTATAAGGTCTAATCATACATTAGATGAAAGCCTTACATCTCGCATGTTTACTGAATGGCTTTTACAAATACTATCAATAAATAGTTATATGTATTCCCATTTGACTCCCTCTCCTCAAACATTAAATAAACAAATGTTTAAGAAATTCTTCGACCAATGATAATAAAAACAAGGTATTCATGATTTTATTCCGTGACAGAATATTTAAAAATCACATGACATTTTCATTGCTTTTGATTTGATGAAGATTTGATTCGATTGTTGGATGATATATGCAACTGCTAATCTTTTTTCTTTTTTTTTTAAGCAAAATCAGTTTGATGAGTACAATATGTAATCATTTTTTGTTGGAATACATAAACCAATAAATATTAAAAAATATAGATGCTTTTACAAACCTATACAAGTATTAACTAATTTTCTTGCAAGTGGTCAGTTTGAATTTTAGCACTTTTAATATTTTTTAGTAGTGAAAGAAATGTTGTTTATGAGAAGCAATTTGATTTATGGGACTTTAAATTTGATTTACACAAGTTTCTCAACAACGTTTCTTTTTTTAACATTTTTTCATAACATTAAAACAGAACTGAAAGGTTGCAAGAAAATTAGGTCACAATTGTACAAGTTTGGTTGTAAACCGAATTGTATTTAAAAATATTTGAAGAGAAAACATTTGCTAAAGTTATCTGCACTTACGATTGATGGTTAACAATGAACTCTTTTAAAGAAAAAAAAAAAGATTATTTATAGTTCACCTGGCAAAGAGAACAGAAAAGTTTAGAGCTATATCTATCTGTTGCATCTATTACTGTATTTCATTTTTCACAATTCATTATTATTTGTGGAACACCAATTTTTCATGGATTTCATGTATACTAATATACCTCAAACTTAAATGTTCAACGAAGAACAAATTTTCTATAAGCTTGTATGCAAATTTTGTAAAACTACAAAATCAAATATTCACGAAATTACAATTTTTCCTTAATCCACGAAAATTGGTACCCACAAAAATAAATGAATCCACAGTAGGTTATTTGTATGTTGTATGAAACTATTAGGCTAATTAATTTAAAGCTTTTCTAAATATTTCCTTCAAATTTTTATTAAAATGACCATTGGATCATTTTTAGGACTAAACTTACTGAAACCAATTTTAACCACTATTTAACACACATATAAAGGAGTTGACCAGTGATGACGAGTTTATTATTAAAAACATGTTTGTAGTCATGAAAACAGCATGCTTATTGGAAATGTGCAATACCTCTATAATGTTGTTGATGTCAATCTAAATGTGACTTTTGATTCTGACAGTCTGGCAAATTTTATTGAAGAAATTGTAAATGTTTTCTATCAGTCAGATATTTGATATCAGAGGGGAACTATCTTTGCTAACTTCAAAAATTTTGTAGAGTGTAGCTGTGCACTTCTAATATTCGCTAGTCATTAAAAATAAACAATACGAGATGTGCAGCTGAAAGGACTTAAAAAATAAATCAATGTTAATATACTAGTACATATATTGGAAACTTTGGAGGAAAATAAAATCAATATTAGCTTATATGATATTTCATTGATTAGGACGTACACATGCAATTTAAGTAAAGATTATTGCTCTCTTGTGAATATATATATATTCAATTATAAACACAAAAAAAGTTTTATTATTGTGAAAATTGCAATGGGATAACATTTGCAAATGTAAAAATTCGCATTTTAAAGTTTGAAAGCATTATTTGCTTGCAGCATTTTCTGGAATTGCATTTAGGGGGGGGGGGGGGGGGGGGGGCGGAGAGAGAGAGAGAGAGGAATAAAAATGACAGAAGAGGGACAACACCATGGCCAAAATAAAAAGGACCAAAACACAATCAATTATCCAAAAAAAAACATCACACAGAAAACTTAAGATTGGGGTAAAATGAACCCTACCAAAAACCAGGTATGAAGTCCGATGCTCCAGGCTAGTATTAGGTGCTGCTCCTCTAGTAGCACCTTTCATGTTGCTCCTGGCATAATGCAATACATCTGGTGATGGGTTAAATTTGGTATGTCATAAATGAGGAAAGGATTTGGATTGTGTTTTTATTACGGCGGGGGCATTAAGTTTTACCCTTGTCCGTCTGTACGTACGTACATCCGTACGTCCCAAAATTGGTTTCTGTTCTCTAACTTGAGTTTGCCTTAACCAAATGTTATGAAACTTATACAAAATGCTTATTACCACAAAATACAGATCAAGTTTGAATTTTGGTAGCGTCACTTTAACCGTTCTAGAGTTATGCCCCTTTATTAATGGAAAAATTCCAAAATTCTTAGTTTCCGTTCTCTAACTAAAGTTTGCCTCAGCCAAATGTTATGAAACTTATACACAATGCTTATTACCACATAATACAGATCAAGTTTAAATTTTCCGATAGCGTCACTCTAACTGTTCTAGAGTTATGTCCCTTTATAAATGAAAAAATTACAAAATTTTTAGTTTCCGTTCTCTAACTTAAGTTGCCTCAACCAAATGTTATGAAACTTATACACAATGCTCATTACCACAAAACACAGTTCAAGTTGAATTTTGGTGGGGTCACGTTAACCATTCTTGAGTTATGCCCCTTTATAAACCGAAAATTGCAAAATTTTTAGTTTCCGTTCTGTAACTTAAGTTTGCCCCAACCAAACATTATGAAACCTATACACAATACTTATTACCACAAAACTCAGATCTAGTACAAATTTGGGTAGCGTCACTTTTATTGTTTTTGAGTTATGTCCCTTTATAATGTTGTATGCAAGCGGGGGCATCATCTGTGTCCATGGGGACACATTTTCCATTTATTAATAAATAGAACACATCTGTGGTTATCTAATAGTAAGGTTGACTCAGATATTGACAACAATGATCAAGCAATTTAAATCACGATGGTAGCTATAAAATAAGAGAGACGACTTCAATTTGGTTCAATAGCTTCCTTTTTGGCAGCAACCTCTGTAAAGTAAATCATGATAGGAAAGACAGGCTCTTGAATATTGAATCAACTCGGAGGTATAAACTCCCTATGCATTAAAGGTGCATGCAGATGAAATGTTGCTATAGAAATATGAAACGTTTACAATTGGAAAATTGAATACATTTCACAACAGATCCTCACAAGTCAAGATATTAAGCACACCTAACTATCTGTATTTTTATTTATAATAATATATGAAAACAGGAATTCAGTAGGAGTATTAAAAGCATGTATTGATATCATTTGTGAAACTTCTATTTCTGGTATTATTACTCATATATATTTATTGTTTCCTGCTAATTTAAAATGCTTTTGTTGATTTCCAAAGTGACTATTATCATTGACATTAATTATTAAAGTCCTATAACCTTATTACAATCCCACTGCTAAATCTCGATTAAATGCAGGTTGTTAATGAATTATTTACAAAATATGGAGACTGTGATCATTATAAAACACAGTCAAAGTGATAACAGCAGCATGAAGCATTGCAACTGTAAAATATAATATTATTTCTGTTTTATATTTCCTTCATATTAAGTCAACAAAATCTGAAAATATGACAAACACATTCACTATTACTGTGATTTAATATTTACATACTTAGTTGACAGGTGCAATTGTTCTCAGAGTTTTATTACTCATATAAAAAATTATAGAAATTTTAACAATATTTGTGTTGTATTTGTTCATTTTTTTAATTAAGCAAGCCTGTTATTTGATTAGTAAATCCTCTTCATTCTATTATTAATAATATCAAACTTAAATTCGATTTTAAATGATAATTTAATTATTAAAATATTTTCAGTTATTTGGTAGATTGTACACTGAGCTTATTGCTGGACCAAAATTTTAGAAATGTTTACAAAATGTGGTTATGTTGTGTATGAATAAATGGAGATTAAATGCCAATGTTACAGTAACCAAATAACACCAAAAAAAAAAAAGACATTTGCAGACTGGTGTTTGATTTTACCTCAACTTTTCAAGAGTTATGTCCCTTCTTTATCTGATATTTTACTGTTGTTTTCTTGCAGTGGGGATAGAGTTTTGTAAGCGTGATTGATAGATAAGCTGATTCTAGTTTCTCTCTTCTTTTAAAATTTTAAACAATAGAAATAAGGAAATAACTTATCTTTCAATTTGTTTTCTAGGATGGGAGAACATGTTTACACTATGCAGCTTCCTTTGCCAAGGATGACATTGTTAAATTATTACTCAACAGAAAGGCAGATTGTAATTTACCTGGAGGGGTAAGATATTTGATAATTGTTATTGTAAATCCTACACCCAGAACTTGCTGGAAAACACTGATTTTGGAATACTTTTAGTTACTGTATATTTGGTTTTTTATCTTATGAAGAGCACATTATTAGATTTATTAATGCAGAGGGTCATCAGACTTTTCACTGGTCCTATATGGGTCGAGGACACAGTTATCGTCATTTGATTTTCGTTGTCTATGAATATAGTCCCTAGTGTGGACAGTGTATAACTTGCAAATATTTTCATACACTTTCCAAATTTATTTCTTTATATTTTATGCATGAAATGTTAAGTAAGGGGATGAAATTACATGTTAAAAAAATTTGGGTGATGAATTTTTACGTAAAGTAGTGATTTGGTCCAGTTAAAAAAGGTAAAAAATTAGTATGCCTGAAGCTGTCAAACTAAATTATAGACCCCCATCAACATAGAATTGTCCATATTTTGAGTTAGAGCTGGTAGAGTTTTCTATAATTTTGATATTATTTATCCCAAAGGTAGTAAACTACACTGTAAAAAATCTTTTTTAGATAGAGCAGGTGCAATTTTTTTTATTTTAATTTATTGTCTAAAAGAAATGCACTACGAAATAACTGTGTTCTCAGGTCATTTACCTTCTTTTTTTCCTTTTTTTTTATTTAGACTTTCCTGATTTTGGTGGTGAAATCCTAAAATTATGCTACTAAAGCTCATTAAAAATTCTTACAATTTATAAATAAGTTGTATTTCTGAACTTTAAGTACATGATTTCTATCAGAATTGCATAAACAATCTCATTCTGTATTCATTTTGTACTGCAATCTAACAATAGTATTTAGTACTTGAAAATAAGAACAAATGTCTAACCCTGTGGGGCATTGTTATTACACATACAGTCAACATTTGTGAACATGGACCAGACAGACATTTTTGTAGAACAAAAAGAGTGACTGATATTCATAAAGGACAGGATGCTAAATGGATATGTTTTAAGCTATGAACCCATTTCCTTTGATATTGATTTTGTTGACAGTTATCAAATTATCTTGACATAAAAGATTTGTCCTCTGTTAAAAGAGGTAAAAGACAGTACATATTTGCTCATTGTTGAAGGCCATACGGTGACCTGTAGTTGTAAACTTCTATATCATTTGGTTTCTGTTGGAGAGTTGTATCATTGGCAATCATACCACATCTTCTTATTTTTATATATAGTTAAGGCCTGCTTCAATCAGTCTGTCTGTCTGTTCTCATTGTAAATGTAACCCCTCTTCATGCTCGTAGACTGCTGGTCTGATTGCTTTCATATTTGGTAAGTAGATTGGACTGACATGCTGTTGATTATCATGTTATCCTGTCATATTTCATTCAATCATATTTTGTTAGAGTAACAGTTCTTCATGCCTATTGGCAATAAGGTGAATACAACTCCTACAGTGCAGAGCAACCCAATATTACCTGATATGGGCTCCAGTAGAGTACCTCTCTTTGATCACAAGGTCATGTTTAAAAATTGTCTCAGGTCATCAGGTCATTTTTAAGCAAACTATACAGTTCTAAGCTGTTCTGATTCTCGGTTTTGAACATACGAGCACTTTTAACTGTCCCTTCATGACAAAACATGCAACAATTCAAAAGAGAAAACCAACTGTCTATATAAATGTAACATGCATCAGTGAGATAATGGTAACAGGTTTTCACCCTTCACTAATGTACATAGAATATCCAAAGATTATTTCTAGACATAAACTTTAAACTTTTATCCTTGGAAGGATGATAATGATCGATGCTAAATTTACAGTTTTTGTCGAGCCTGCGACTTTTGTCGCAGAAAGCTCGACATAGGGATAGTGATCCGGCGGCGGCGGCGGTGGCTACGGCGGCGGCGGCAGCGGCGGCGTTAGCTAACTTCTTAAAAGCTTTATAATTTAGAAGGTGGAAGGTCTGGATGCTTCATACTTTGTATATGGATGCCTCATGTTACGAAGTTTCCGACAGTCACATGTCCAATGTCCTTGACCTCATTTTCATGGTTCAGTGACTACTTGAAAAAAAAGTTCAGATTTTTTGTAATGTTAGATTCTGTCTTATTATAAGTAATAGGATAACTATATTTGGTATGTGCGTACCTTGCAAGGTCTTCATGCCCGTCAGACAGTTTTCACTTGACCTCAACCTCATTTCATGGATCAGTGAACAAGGTTAAGTTTTGGTGGTCAAGTCCATATCTCAGATACTATAAGCAATAGGTCTTGTAAATTCGGTGTATGGAAGGACTGTAAGGTGTACATGTCCAACTGGCAGGTGTCATCTGACCTTGACCTCATTTTCATGGTTCAGTGGTTATAGTTAAGTTTTTGTGTTTTGGTCTGTTTTTCTTATACTGTATGTCATAGGTCTACTTTATTTGGTGTATGGAATGATTGTTAGGTGAACATGTCTAGCGGGCAGGTGTCATCTGACCTTGACCTCATTTTCATGGTTCAGTGGTCAAAGTTAAGTTTTTGAGTTTTGGTCTTTTTTTCTAATACTATATGCAATAGTTCAACTATATTTGGTATGTGCGTACCTTGCAAGGTCCTCATGCCCGTCAGACAGTTTTCACTTGACCCCGACCTCATTTTATGGATCAGTGAACAAGGTTAAGTTTTGGTGGTCAAGTCCATATCTCAGATACTATAAGCAATAGGTCTTGTATATTCGGTGTATGGAAGGACTGTAAGGTGTACATGTCCAACTGGCAGGTGTCATCTGACCTTGACCTCATTTTCATGGTTCAGTGGTTATAGTTAAGTTTTTGTGTTTTGGCCTGTTTTTCTTATACTGTATGCCATAGGTCTACTATATTTGGTGTATGGAATGATTGTAAGGTGTACATGTCTAGCGGGCAGGTGTCATCTGACCATGACCTCATTTTCATGGTTCAGTGGTCAAAGTTAAGTTTTTTGAGTTTTGGTCTTTTTTTCTAATAATATATGCAATAGTTCAACTATATTTGGTATGTGCGTACCTTGCAAGGTCCTCATGCCCGTCAGACAGTTTTCACTTGACCAAGACCTCATTTTATGGATCAGTGAACAAGGTTAAGTTTTGGTGGTCAAGTCCATATCTCAGATACTATAAGCAATAGGTCTTGTATATTCGGTGTATGGAAGGACTGTAAGGTGTACATGTCCAACTGGCAGGTGTCATCTGACCTTGACCTCATTTTCATGGTTCAGTGGTTATAGTTAAGTTTTTGTGTTTTGGTCTGTTTTTCTTATACTGTATGCCATAGGTCTACTTTATTTGGTGTATGGAATGATTGTAAGGTGAACATGTCTAGCGGGCAGGTGTCATCTGACCTTGACCTCATTTTCATGGTTCAGTGGTCAAAGTTAAGTTTTTGAGTTTTGGTTTTTTTTTCTAATACTATATGCAATAGTTCAACTATATTTGGTATGTGCGTACCTTGCAAGGTCCTCATGCCCGTCAGACAGTTTTCACTTGACCCCGACCTCATTTTATGGATCAGTGAACAAGGTTAAGTTTTGGTGGTCAAGTCCATATCTCAGATACTATAAGCAATAGGTCTTGTATATTCGGTGTATGGAAGGACTGTAAGGTGTACATGTCCAACTGGCAGGTGTCATCTGACCTTGACCTCATTTTCATGGTTCAGTGGTTATAGTTAAGTTTTTGTGTTTTGGCCTGTTTTTCTTATACTGTATGCCATAGGTCTACTATATTTGGTGTATGGAATGATTGTAAGGTGTACATGTCTAGCGGGCAGGTGTCATCTGACCATGACCTCATTTTCATGGTTCAGTGGTCAAAGTTAAGTTTTTTGAGTTTTGGTCTTTTTTTCTAATAATATATGCAATAGTTCAACTATATTTGGTATGTGCGTACCTTGCAAGGTCCTCATGCCCGTCAGACAGTTTTCACTTGACCCCGACCTCATTTTATGGATCAGTGAACAAGGTTAAGTTTTGGTGGTCAAGTCCATATCTCAGATACTATAAGCAATAGGTCTTGTATATTCGGTGTATGGAAGGACTGTAAGGTGTACATGTCCAACTGGCAGGTGTCATCTGACCTTGACCTCATTTTCATGGTTCAGTGGTTATAGTTAAGTTTTTGTGTTTTGGTCTGTTTTTCTTATACTGTATGCCATAGGTCTACTTTATTTGGTGTATGGAATGATTGTAAGGTGAACATGTCTAGCGGGCAGGTGTCATCTGACCTTGACCTCATTTTCATGGTTCAGTGGTCAAAGTTAAGTTTTTGAGTTTTGGTTTTTTTTTCTAATACTATATGCAATAGTTCAACTATATTTGGTATGTGCGTACCTTGCAAGGTCCTCATGCCCGTCAGACAATTTTCACTTGACCCCGACCTCATTTTATGGATCAGTGAACAAGGTTAAGTTTTGGTGGTCAAGTCCATATCTCAGATACTATAAGCAATAGGTCTTGTATATTCGGTGTATGGAAGGACTGTAAGGTGTACATGTCCAACTGGCAGGTGTCATCTGACCTTGACCTCATTTTCATGGTTCAGTGGTTATAGTTAAGTTTTTGTGTTTTGGCCTGTTTTTCTTATACTGTATGCCATAGGTCTACTATATTTGGTGTATGGAATGATTGTAAGGTGTACATGTCTAGCGGGCAGGTGTCATCTGACCATGACCTCATTTTCATGGTTCAGTGGTCAAAGTTAAGTTTTTTGAGTTTTGGTCTTTTTTTCTAATACTATATGCAATAGTTCAACTATATTTGGTGTATGGAAATATTTTATGATCTATTTGGCAGTCACGCAGGTTTTATTTGACCTTGACCTCATTTTCAAGGTTCATTGCTCAGTGTTAAGTTTTTGTGTTTTGGTCTGTTTTTCTTAAACTATAAGCAATAGGTCAACTATATTTGTTGTATGGAAGAATTGTTAGCTGTACATGCCTGCCTAGCATGGTTCATCTGACCTTGACCTCATTTTCATGGTTCATTGGTCAATGTTTAGTTTACTTGGTTAATGTTAAGTTTATGTGACAGTTGTAATAAAGCTTTATATTTAGGACTATCAACATAATATCAATGATTAGTAAAGAAGGCGAGACATTTCAGCGTGTGCACTCTTGTCTGAATACTGTATAGGTGAATAAAATATAAAAATAAGATAATGAATAGAAAAGGATACAGACTTTTTATTATCTATACATGACAAAACAATACATATTGATAATGTGTAGGAACTAATTGATGCATTAAAGCATGGTAATTAATTTTTTGTACCATAATTAATGCAGCAATATTTTATCATATCATATAATGTTATTCCCATAGGACACCTTTAATTTTCGGGTGGAGGACTCTTTTGTAGCTACCATGACATCCTCATTCAACAAATTCATAATATTTGATTTTTTTTTTCAAATATTTTCAACTAATTAAACAATACAGTTGATGGACTTGTTGGTTCACTTGGTAACCTATATTTAAAATTGAGAATGGAAATGTATATCAGTTTAAACTATTGCTAGGAAGTTTCTATTTAGATAATTGCCATTTATGTTTGTCATGCAATCTTCTGCTATCACAGTTACTCTGTGAAACCACATGATATGTAACAAATAATTAAAAGTTTATCCCTATCAGTTGACATAAATCTTTGAAACATGCTTGCCAATGCCATATCTAAATAGTTTCAAGAGTTTAATATTTTATTGCGGAAATATGAATGAGTTTAGCCCAGGTTGGTTGCTAGCGTGATTCCGACTTCTCTTCAAGATTGTTATAATTTACTAACTTCCTGTTGGTACAAAATAGAAATGTTATGATCAATTAAATGGTCATTATTTCTTTTCACTGTCAAACAATTGATTAGAAAATGACTATTGGCATGTTTGATGTGAATGAAATGTCCTAAGAATTCTATGACAATAGTGAACTACTTAATGACTATTGTATGAGAATTACAACACAATCTGTTCAGTCTTAACAGCACTTATTCTAATTCTGTAAATTGGTTCACGGCTTTTACAATGCTACGTAATAAATACGATGATATTGTTCTTCTTATCTTGGAAAGAACGTTTTATAAAATTATTTAAATGGTTTGGAAAATTTAGTTTTACAATAGACTGCAATGAAACTAGCATTTGTTGTATGAGCAAAAAAAACGCATAAAAATTTAGTACTCTTGACAGATAGATAGGTGATACAGAATATAAATTTCACGGATTAACCACAGAATCATGCAATATAGAAAGTGGAACCAATATTGTTTTTATATTACTCCATATTATACAGACCTAATCTAGTTTTAAAATGACATTATTGGAAAAGCTTTCGTGTGAAGTGCATTCTTTCAGTTTAATGTAGAAATGGCAAAAATGTTATATATATTCATTAGTTAATAAAGACATCCTGTTATATTGTTTTGTGTAAAGGTGCTGATGTGTAAATTAGCATCATTACTTAATGCTAAGCCAGATCAACAGATTAATTTGTTAATGCAATATCAGTAACCATGTTTCAGCACTGAATATAGATTTTATTTTCTGCTATTATCATTACATTTAGAAATTTTAAAGTTCATATTATGAACTATAATGAATGGTTAATTTCCACAAACATTCAATTTCTTAATTCTCCTTTTTCACATTTCTTGTTAATCGTTTTCACACAATTTATCTTATAAATGATAATGTGTTTGTTACTGTTAGCATAGAAAGGCAACACAAAAATAAGTGGTGTATAAATCAGTGGAAACATTAGTTTGTGGATGTCAAAATCTATTTTATATGAAATATTTATAATATAATTTAGATGAATTGTAATGTATTATTGATAAACAGAGAGAAACCCTGGATTTCTAGTAAAAATAAGAGATCCTTCACTAGAATGCTGGACTAGTGAAGTAAATTGTTAACAGCAAGCAATATATTGCGCCTGTCCCAAGTCAGGAACCTCTGGCCTTTGCTAGTCTTGTATCATTTTTAATTTTATTTTCTTGTGTATAATTTGGAGTTTAGTATGACTTCCATTATCACTGAACTAGTATACATATTTGTTTAGGGGCCAGCTGAAGGACGCCTCCGGGTGCAGGAGTTTCTCGCTGCATTGAAGACCCATTGGTGGCCTTCGGCTGTTGTCTGCTCTATGATCGGGTTGTTGTCTCTTTGACACATTCCCCATTTCCATTCTCAATTTGAATAAAAAAAAAAAAAAAATCTATTCCAAATATACAAATCAAGTAAACAAAAAGACTGAAAGAAGAGCATGATCTTAGAAAGAAACCAGAAAAATCTGACAAGCAAATCCACACTCAGTCAAAATATAGCAAAAGGCAACAGGACACAATTGGTAAATTTATTATTCTGGTATCTCGTAAACATGTCCGTTAAAACATAGATACATGAATCAACAACATCTCGATTGTGACAGTAAAACTTGTGTAGTGTTGATTCCAGACATTCTGCCTAATATCACTACTAGAACAGTTTTTGCCTAAGGAGTAGTCATCCCTGTTAATGAAGTCTGTATAATGTAATCATGCATGTGCCTAACATATCAATTGAGATATATGCTAAAGCTATACTGAGAAATTGGAAGTTGACAATGGGAGTTTTGTCATAGATCCTAGTATGAAGTCATACATCTGTATCATTTTATCAAGAAAAAGATCTAAATTTGCGGTAGACTTTCGTAGTAGTATCCTTAACATCATGTTTACTGGGATATATGAGATGCAAGCCCTTACTGAAATAAGGGTTATTGAGTGAAAGGACATATATCAATATACCTAAAAGTGAAATGTAAGAATTTGTTAAGATTCCTTTCCTTTATTTCTAAGATGTTTCTACATTAATTCTGCTTCCTATGATTACAAAAAAGTTGGCCAGTAGGAGTGCATAATTACATGGTACCCTTTTTAGGCTGTTATAATGTAGCTTAAAAATGGAATAAATTTGGACAAAAGAAACTTTTTAGGTGAAAAATATGACTAATTCATTTCACATCGAAGAAATGAGACACCTATGATTTTAAGAATTAAAAATTGTGACTTCCCTTAATTTGTAGCTTTTGTACTCCCTCAAAATATATCAATTCAATTCAATGTTTTATTAAAGTCTCATCTCTCAACAAGTACAATCGATATTTATACATTTTAAAACAATACTAAATAAAATGAGAGCCATTCTATTCAGAATTATAAGAGACTACATTGTATTACAATGCATAGATATAATACAGTAAACAATATGAAATAAAGTACTATTTACAATATATAAAATCTCTACGCCTTCTTAAAATCAAATAACAGGTTTTGGCACACACACATATCATATTTACATTTGAAAATAAAAACACTAACTTTTGTTTATCATATGATATTTTGGGTAAATGGTTTTACTTTCAAATAACATGATTAAAAAAGAAAAAGGTGCAGTACATTTGATATTTAGGACAAATCTTGGTGGCAATTTGACCTGTAATGTCCCAGCTTTTTTATCCATAAAATTGAATGAAAATAAAGTCATACAAGCTTGGAATGATATAGTGGTTTTTAATTGTCTATAAGTATTGTTGTCATAGTTTTATCATTATTATTTATTTTGTATAGATTTAAATCGGTTATGTGTAAATTTTTCAATTAAGTTCATCATTCAATAATGCTAAAGGCTGAAAAATCCAAAAATTATTTTTTATAAAGAAGTTATTTAAAATCTCCTTAGGGGATTCACTGGGTTATTATCATAACTTCACATGTGCATTAAAAAATCTATGATAGTAATTACTTTAGCTGCACTGAATAAATATAGGATGTTCAGTCAGACAATAATATTTTAGGTCTCATTGAGTGTGTTAGTGCAAGATCATTGACCGTATATTGACAGACATTTTGGAAACCGGGAAGACAAGAAGACAATGTAATGGAGCGACATTAATATAATGTAGCTTACTTTTTGATAGGCATTACATTTAAGTTTCACAAAGTATAATTTGTTTATTCTGTCTGACATTTTTTTTTTTAATGTTTTGTTCAATATGATATCATATCTAACATAAAAGACTGAACCATGCTTATGGATGTATGGCTCTAGTGACTAAGCAGATTAATTATAAATAGACTAAATATTAGGCCATAAAAACAGTCCAAAGTGTGATCTGCATTAGTAGCATTTCCTGTGTGGGTATTATCATGGATACAGCACTTAAAATTCATTTTAACATTTTTGTTGAATATATAGAGTATTTCAATATCATCTGTTTGAAACAAAAATCAATTGAATTGAGTTTTAAAATATTAATTGGATCTATAGATTTATGGATAGAAGTTATATTCTATCAAAAAGATGAATCTATGGAATCATTAAATATTCTGAAACAAGTTTATACATTTAGTATATCAAAAAGATTTCACTTACGACAAAATTGTTATATAAATTTTATAATGCAGAATTATGTAAATAGTAACATTATTCAAGTTAAGAGTTAATTAAAATTTATACAAACGAAAATTGATTTTGACTAGGAATTTTATTGCTGTATCAAATGCATTTTATAATGCAAAGTTTTGTATTAGATATATTTTATAATTCAGAATTATGTATTGTAATATCATTTTTATTTGCTTCATCAGATATATACATGTGTGTTCTTTAATTTACCCCATTTCTGGACAGCTCAGTGGTCTTGTGGTAGCTTTTCCGCATTAAGAGAGGGAGGTCATGGGTTTGATTATTGTTTTAGTCAAACCAAAGGTTTGATGAAAGGTATTAGCTGCTTCTCAGCTAATCATAAGGTGTTTTTAGGAGAAATATCAAAAACTGGTCAATACGGAGTCAGATTAGTGTTTCAGGTTAGGATGACTTATGGGTTGTTACCTTGTGAACTAGCAGGTTAAAATCAGGCAAACTTGTAAGTCCAGTACAAAGGAGGATTTATATTCATATCACATTACCGGTAAGATGTTCTCATCCTGTTATGGCATGTAATATTTGCCACTGAATGTTAAACACCAATCCATCATCTTCAAAAGAAAGGAGAAACTGAATACTTACTTGCACCGATAGCGCAATCTAAATCAGGAAATAATTTTAGGAGACCCCCAGTAATATTGGTTATTCCTTCTGCCTTATTACCTCTGCACTAGACTTGAAATCTGATAGTGAAGGGATACCCCAGTAATATTGGTCATTACCTCTGTCTTAGACTTGAAATCTGATAGTGAAAGGATACCCCAGTAATATTGGTTATTACTTCTGCCTTAGACTTGAAATCTGATAGTGAAAGGATACCCCAGTAATATTGGTTATTACCTCTGCCTTAGACTTGAAATCTGATAATGAAAGGATACCCCAGTAATATTGGTTATTACCTCTGTCTTAGACTTGAAATCTGATAATGAAAGGATACCCCAGTAATATTGGTTATTACCTCTGCCTTAGACTTGAAATCTCATAGTGAAAGGATACCCCAGTAATATTGGTTATTACCTCTGCCTTAGACTTGAAATCTGATAATGAAAGGCCATCTGCTTTTTGAATTTGAAAATGGAAAAATATAATGATGCTTTATACATATTCCATTTAATAAGAGTAAAATATGTGGTGCTTTATACAAGTTCCATTTAATAAGAGTAAAATCAAGCAAAGGTAGCTTGTGATGTTATCTTTAACATGAGTACATTGGGAGCTTTAGAAAGACAGGCAAAGTCTCGTTTGTAAGACCATATAAATGATGCAGAAAATCTTACCAAAGTAAACCTAAAGATAACAATGAAGGTACAACAAAGTCCACCACTTAATGTCGGGTTCCTGGGTTTGGACTGATAGTTATTTATATTTTTTGTTGATTTTTTTTCAGCCAAAAGATCAGCTACCATTACATATGGCCTCTGCCAGAAATACAGGGGCAGTTACAGTTGTACAATATCTTCTAAAATCTGCTGGAAAGGAAACCAGACTGGTTACTGATAAAGTAATTAAGACTTAATTTAAATATATATACAATATATGTACATTGTCGAAAAATGTAAAATTTGTTTGTATGAGCTTTAGAAACAGGATGAAAAGGGAGGCTTGCCAAGCTTTTCTCCTATTTCGTAGCGAGTACAAATTAATTTTATATTTCTGACAATGTACATATATTGTTTTTATCCTGTAATTTACACCTGGCACTTTCAGTTTCAGTTGTTTAAATCCAAATAGTTGTCTCTGATTTTTCAAAGAAAATCAGCATAGTTAAAAAAGCGAACCTCAAAGAGGAAACAAAAATGAACTGTTACGCAAAAAGAAATATTCACATTAACATTTGCTCTACATGGAAGCAGAGTAAATGGAGACCTCATTTGAACAATTACAAATATTTTTTGTGTACCTGTTATTTGTACAAAAGTTTGCAGGATAAAATAGTTTAGAAAGTGCTTATGAGACAACTATTCACCAGAGACTAAATGAGGTAGATTTAAACAACTAACGGTCACTGTACATTCTTCAATAATGAGCAAAACAAAGTTAAATATTTAAAATTAAACTGTCAAGAGTTAAATATAGATTCTACCACTGCATCGAGTGTGATACGATATTTATCCACTCGAGACAGTTAAATTTTCAAATTTAAAACGCGAGGCTTGCCGAGCGTTTTAAATATTTAAAATTTAACTGTCGAGAGTGGATAAATATCGTATTACACGAGATTTGGTGGTGGAATCTGTTTCTCTAATGATTTTCAAACAATACGCAGGCAAATTTATTCATTCTTTTCGAATGATCTGCAAAAAGATGTGCTCTTTCTATGTGACGTCATCAGGCATGGTCGCCTTTTTTCATGCCGTCACAATAGGAAATTCAGAGGAAAGCAAGAAAATTCGACGTCATAATCGGATTTTAACCAATGAAGAACTGAGATCAAACAAACCACACGTTGATTAAATTTTTTTTATACAATGGGTGCAGAAAGGGATAAATTGACGAAGAATTAGAGAAATAAAAATAATCAACAGGTCAGGAAAGGGATAAATCGAGTAAGAATTATATATATCTATATAGTATTTGATGTACAGGCCAAACAGCATTTATGTATCAGTCATGTGCAGTATTTTAGGTCCTGATCTGGATACTCTATACTCTAATAATGCATGAATAAGTCCAGCTACCAACAGGAACAAGGAATTAAAACAGCAAATAATTTGGAATCGAGGGTCAAAATGTACAAGAAGTAGTTAAGGTAGCACAAGCTGTTGGTTGAATACTGCATTCTCATGAAAAACAAACAAAAAAAAACTTAAACAACACTCATAACAGGTTTCATGAAGTCTCATCATAAAATGGAATTGAAATATTCAGTATTTGTTAGAGGTAAAGAAGTCAGACCATCAGAATAAAAATTTACCAGAATTTGTTATTATATAACAACTGTTGCCCTTGCTGTTGAAAGATAAAAGTACTTCCTGAGTTTAAACATATCATATTTCAATACTTTAGTTCTATTTATGACAATACAATAGAAGGTAGGGTGAGAATACAGTCTGATATTAATTTTTTATCAGAAACATTATATTTATAGATGCTTCATTGAAATTTAACTGTTTTTTATCACATGTTTTAATAATATATTATTGATATATAGTATGTTGCACATACAATTTTAACAGAATGGGATAGGATACTCCCTCAGTGACTAAGAAGTACTTGTAATAGACCATTGATATTTTATGTGCATTGGGTTCATGTGTGGTCTTTTATTTGAAATGATACAAGGTGAGCAAAACTGGTCTTTTGAGCCTTTTGACTTTTAACTGTACTTATCTTGTTTTTAATATCTTGTTATAGGGAGGTTCTATTCCACTGTTCTTTGCGGCTGAAGTAGGAAATATATCTGTTTGTAAAGAATTACTAACACAACATGCAGATCAGCAACTGGCAGCCCAGAAAGAGGTAGGGATACTTAAATAAATTTAGATTGTGTTATTACTCTCAGTTTTTAGGTTACCCTAGCCTTCGTGCTTGTAACTATAGTAAAGTCTCAGTTGCTTTATGTATTTTGTCATGAAGACAAAACATTAGTCCTTTTTGGTTTATCCTGCATGAAAAGAGAGAAAAATAGAAAAATGAGACTATTGGTCTGAAAAATACTGAGAATATTTGATAAGGATAGCACATCAGCTGCCTGTATTCAATTTTTTAATTATATCCCTAAGGAAATTAATGTATTTAATAGTTAGATAATAAACACGTTTCAGTATATTTATTGCAAAATAAGCTAATGGTTAATTAATTTAATTCTTTGTAAACACCTTTTTCTCTCTAAGTGTGTTTTTTTGTCTCGCCTTGACAGAGTCGAAAAGCGAGACTTGGGTATGCTGTTTCCCGCGGCGGCTGCAGTGTCAACAACAATGTATAAGTTTGTGATTAGGTCAATTTATGGGGAACCACTAGTGGTAGGTCAATGATATTTGGTATGCAGCTGTATAAGCATTGGCATATCTCATTTCAATGGAGATTATTTGGCCCCGCCCCTTCAGTCATGGTCTACTGACTTTGAAACTTTTGCTTAGTTTACATGTATTAGTTTGTGATTAGGTTAGTTCAAGGGGAACCATTAGTGGTAGGACAATATTAATTGGTATGCAGTTGTATAAGCATTTGCACATCTCATTTCCATGGAGAATATTTAGCACTGCCCCCTTAGTCATGGTTTATTGACTTTGAAACTTTTGCTTAGTTTACATGTATTAGTTTGTGATTTGATCAGATTAAGATGAACCGCTACTGTTAAGTCAGTGATATTTGGTATGCAAATTTATTGGCATTTGCAAGTCTCGATTCCTTGGAGATTGTATAGCCCCACCCGTCATCATGGTTCATTGACTTTGAAACATTTACATAGTTTAATGTTTGTGTTTATGTTTGTTTAAAGGGAATGACTTATGATAAGTCAATAGTATTTGGTATGCAGTTGTATTAGCATTGGTACATCTCATTTCCATGGAGATTGTTTATCCATGTACCGTCAGTCATGGTTCATTGACTTTGAATATTTGCATAACTTACATGTTAAAATATTGCTATTTAAATTTCAAAATTTGCATTATCAAAATTACAAAAAGGCGAGACATATCTCTGTGTTAACAGTTTATTTTATGTTGTGTCTTAAAACCAGTACATAGATATACAATTTAAAAATGTCATTAGTAAAATACACCATACTTTTCAATTTGACTTGGGCAAAGATATGTACATTTGTATAAACTAAATCCAAAGTCTGCATGATTATTTCAAATATACAGAAGGTCAAAATGTCTGTCTTTGGAAAGTCAGGGAAATTGAAATCCTACAAGAGGCTGATTTTGGATATTTTTAAATTTATAAGTTACCCATTTGTTGTTTTAATTAATCTAAAAGATCCTGTCCATCCTTTGATCCCCTAACTTCCATGCATCAATGTTTGCCCAAAGATTATAAAAACTGTACAGGTAAAAAGATTTTCATACATGTTAAAAGATACATTCCATAGTGATTTTTAATCTGCTTAGCATGAGTGGTTTAAATGTTTTTGGTTGCAGAATGCCAGACATCAGAATGCATATCTGGCGGCAACGGCATAGTCTAGGTTATTCTTTGTATAAAGCTAAAGCTGCTTTATGTTTCAGAAAGTACATGACCTGGATAATATATTATCTGACCTTGACTCATTTCACAGATCTGTGATTAAAGTTTTTGTAATTAGTTAGATATAGGAAGATGTGGTATGAGTGCCAATGAGACAACTCTCCATCCAAGTTACAATTTATAAAAGTAAACCATTATAGGTCAAGGAACGGCCTTCAACACGGAGCACTTGCTCACACTGAATTAGGTCTGTTTCTTAGATACTAAAAGCTATAGGTCAACTATATTTGGTGTATTTGAATGGTTGTAAGGTGTACATGTCAGTCTGCCAGGGTCCATCTTACCTTGTTTCCTTTTTCATGGTTCATTGGTCAATGTTAACTTTTTGTGATTTTGTCTATTTCTCAGATACTATATGTATAAGCAATAGGTCAATTATGATTATAAGGTGTACATTTCCCTCTGACAGGAGTCACATGTCCTTGACTTCATTTTCATGGATCATTGTTCAAAGTTAAGTTTTAATAAGGTCAGTTTCTCATACACTTCAAGGGGTGGTGGTGGCCAAGTGTTCTAAGTAGTCCAACTACTGTATCACTAGGCTGTCAACACTGAGGTTGTGATTACCAATCATGCATGTGGCAGGTGCACTTGCCTCCAATCTTAATTGACTAGGATTGTCACTCCTGCTTCCTTCGCCAATAAAAACTGACCGCCTTGAAAAAGCACAATAGTGCTTAAAGTGGCGTTTAACACCAATCAATCAATCAATCAATCAATCAATCAATCAATCAATCAATCAATCCATCCATCAATCATATATTACAAACAATAAATCAATTATATTTGTTTTATGTAGTGACTATTGGATGTACATGTCCATCTTGCAGGGTTAATCTGACCTTGACCTCGTTTTCATGGATGATTGACAATATTTAGTTTATATGATACCTGTAAATACCATGATCTTTTAGACTTTCTGCTTCAAATTCAGTTGAAGTCAGCAAAGCTCGCAAGATATTTCAGATTGTGCTCTCATGTTTACTAGGATCACCATCCAAGAGTTTCTATCAAATCAAGATATTTCAGATTGTACTCTCATGTTTACTAGGATCAGCATCTGAGAGTTTCTATCAAAGCCAGCAAGATATTTCAGATTGTGCTCTCATGTTTACTAGGGTCAGCATCTGAGAGTTTCTATCAAATCCAGCAAGCCAAAATGATTCTGTTAAAGAAAATAGAAGCCTATTTGATTCTGATTTTTACCATTACAATTAACTAACATCTTCAGGTAGTCTGCAGGCTTGAACATCTCTTATGATAGGTATTAGAGCATTTTCCCAGTTGTTACTAGTTCATCAAAAATGGTTGCCTAGGTAATTTTAAGCTCACCTGGCCCAAAGGGCCAAGTGGCTATTCTCATCACTTGGTGTCAGTCGTCTGTCGTCGTCGTCGTTAACTTTTTACATTTTGAACTTCTTCTAGAGAACAACTGAATGGAATGGAACCAAACATGGCATGAATGTTCCTTATGAGGTGCTGACCAAGTGTTGTTACTTTGTAGCTGATCCATCATCCAAGATGGCCGCCAGCAGGGGACTTAGTTTAACATAGGACCCTATGGGAAATACATACAAATGTCTTCTTTTAGAGAACCACTGAATGGAATGAAACCAAACATGGCATGAATGTTCCTTATGAGGTGCTGACCAAGTTTTGTTACTTTGCAGTCAGTCCATCATCCAAGATGGCCGCCAGCGGGGGACTTAGTTTAATATAGGACCCTATGGGAAATACATACAAATGTCTTCTTTTAGAGAACCACTGAATGGAATGGAACCAAACATGGCATGAATGTTCCTTATGAGGTGCTGACCAAGTGTTGTTACTTTGCAGCCGATCCATCATCCAAGATGGCCGCCAGTGGGGGGACTTAGTTTAACATAGGACCTTATGGAAAATACATACAAATGTCCTCTCTTAGAGAACCACTGAATGGAATGAAACCAAACATGGCATGAATGTTCCTTATGAGGTGCTGACCAAGTGTTGTAACTTTGCAGTTGGTCCATCATCAAAGATGGCTGACAGCAGTGGACTTAGTTTAACATAGGACCCTATGGGAAATACATACAAATGTCTTCTTTTAGAGAACCAGTGAATGGAATGAAACCAAACATGGCATGAATGTTCTTTATGAGGTGTTGACCAAGTGTTGTTTCTTTGCAACGGATCCATCAGCCAAGATGGCCGCCAGCAGGGGACTTAGATTAACATAGGACCTTATGGGAAATACATACAAATGTCTTCTCTTAGAGAACCACTGAATGGAATGAAACCAAACATGGCATGAATGTTCTTTATGAGGTGCTGACCAAGTGTTGTTACTTTGCAGTCGGTCCATCATCCAAGATGGCCCCCAGCGGGGGACTTAGTTTAACATAGGACCTTATGGGAAATACATACTAATGTCCTATCTTAGAGAACCACTGAATGGAATGGAACCAAACATGGCATGAATGTTCCTTATGAGGTGCTGACCAAGTGTTGTTACTTTGCAGCCGATCCATCATCCAAGATGGCTGACAGCAGGGACTTAGTTTAACATAGGACCCTATGGGAAATACATACAAATGTCTTCTTTTAGAGTACCTCTGAATGGAATGAAACCAAACATGGCATGAATGTTCCTTATGAGGTGCTGACCAAGTGTTGCTACTTTGTTACCGATTTACTGTTCAAGATGGCCACCAGGATATTTTATTAAATAACGGGACCAATATTAAACTAAATTTGGCCTCAATCATTAGTTGGGTATCTGTTATGATTTTTATCTATTTTTACATGATTTCTAAAACCAAAGTAGAGTCTGGTGAGCGACACAGGCTCTTGAGAGCCTCTAGTTTGTATCACCTGACATTTTCCAAATCAGTTTGATCTTTTTAGCTGTCAGGTATTATTAATGGTTACACCCATCTTATCAGGTTAACCTATAAGGAAACAATTGTAGAAAATCAGATATAGAACTGTCACTTAAATCATTGTGATTTCATACATTACTGGAAAGTAAGATAGTGATCCAAGATTAATGAGAAATCTATACACTATTTTTTATCTTTTGACACATATGAGAAACTACAATAATTATTCAATTAAGTTTAAGACATAGATGGGAATTATGAGATGAGTTTCGTTGGAAAAAAAATGGCCAAGGTTCAAAAATCATTTAGAAAAATCTTTAAAATCTTATCAGATAAATGTAATTATTGAAAATAGAATGTAATTATTCCTAATGTCATCCGGATAATGAGAAAAATCCTGTTTTTGTTAAAGTACATGTAACTTAAACAGCTGTACTTCTGAACAATGTGACAGTTTATCCAGTGGACCTTGTGTTTTTTTTAATATGAAAAAGTAATATTAGTTTGATAAATGAACTAAAGAGGATGTGTGAGCATGGGCACTAGAATGACTAGATCTATATTTAAGGATTGAATGCTTCTTTTTGTAAATTTATTGGGGTGTAAAAGCGTTGACCGAAGTACATTTTGTATGAAGCGCGGAAGCGCTTCATTCTAAAAATGTGCACACGGTCAACGCTTTCACAACCCTATAAAATTACTAAAAGAAGCATTCAATACTTAGAATTACATTTTTTTGCTAGGATCATGAAAACACCATTACTAAAAGAAGCTTTCAATACTTATAATTACATTTTTTTGCTAGGATCATGAAAACACGATTTCTATCAAGTTTTTATTTAATTTACCTGTACACTTTATTGTGGAAGCTCTTGTCATCATGAATGTTACATTTCATTTTGAAATGAAGGTTAATTTCAGAATGACGCGAGATTGCTGTTAGTCAATCAAAATAATGTATTATAATGAAACATACATGTAATGTAATTATTTAACTTTGTTGTTCATCTTCTTTTTAATTTAATCCCTTGGTTTAAATTTTTCAAAATTTGAAATTTTGAATAAACTTTAAACATACAAATTTATTGATCAACTTCAGAATTTAATAACCTAATTTTATATTTTGTGTCAAGGTACATTATTTAGTACATCTATAAGAGTGGACGTGACAGAAAGCATGTTTTGTTCCAAAACTAAGAGCCTTGACAGTTTACTAGCATGACTGATATTTGATAACAAATAAACATATAATGTTTATGATAAGCTATAAAAGCCCCATTTCTTTCATATATTGGTAATAATTTTGCTTAGTATTTCATGGGTCCACTCTAGTATCCAAGCATCCAATTTAGACAACTTTTCAATTTCATATTAATATGGGAATATGATTGATTTGTTTCCTTAAATCTTAAAAAAAAACTTGAATCAAGGATTGTGATTTGGTCAGGGAGGAGAATTTGTAGTTCGTCTAATTCAAGGGAGATACTTTCACTTTGAATAGTTCAAATCAAACAGTTGTTCAGCTGATTTGTGAACTATAAATAAGAAAAATGAAAAGAAATGGTAACCTTTTTTCCTTTTATTTCCTTAATAGTGTATTTGATAAAAATAATTTGCTTAAAAAATTTAATTTTTTTTTGTCTATCATAAATTGATGGAATTTCGGGTATATGTCAATGAGAGCAACCTTTAAACACATATAAATTTTAATTAGTTTCTTATAAATCAAACATTTTCTTTTTTTAGAATTATTTTGGGTCACACGAAGCAGTTTTAGGTTATATATTTGACGTCACAAATTTCTGATAATGCAAATATAGATGGATTGAGAAAGGTGTAGAGAAGTACACTGAAGGAGATTTTTATTTACTCAGTTAAGGATCTATTTAATTAATTGTTTTGTAATTATATTGTTGAAATAGAGGGTGGAAGTTCTACTGATTTTCTTTACCCAAGTCATTTTGATATAAATTAAGACTAGTGGAAATTAATAAGTTGTTAATCTGGTAAATAGATTGTCTATAATTACACCCCACAAAGAGAACTGACAAGCTGTATATGTTAATTCTGTCGATATTTTATCTGCTTTCTGACATTGTCATATCTTGTTGGCGACATTGATGCATTGTTTGTATGCTGTAATTAATGGCATTTGATTTTTGCTCTGTAGGAACCATAGAAAAGAATAATGATTTCCTTTAATCTATTACCGGTACCTTGATATTGTTTAAGTCAGATGTCTACAGAAAAGGGAAAATAAATATGTCAATGAATTTATCATTTGATATTGTGCAGCTAGCTTGTATATCTTATGCAGAATGCTTTGTTCTTTATGACTGCTTGAGCACCATTAAATATCAGAAGTAGGTCCATTATTGATTTTGAAAATATTCCTAAAATTATTTAAGATTTAATTAAAATTTTTTTTTTTTATCTTTTAGTTTGTTTCACCAGCCAAGATGAAATAAATCATTTTCAGATGGATAAACTGCGATTTGAATTTCTTCTGAATTTTTATACGCCAGTCAAACACTGGCCATATTATGATATTGCAATGTCCGTCCGACAACACGTCGGATGATTTCTCAAATTTGCTTTAATCAATTTTATGTAATTTTAAGATACCATTAGGATTCACAGAAGAAAGCTCCCTTTCAATTTTGAACCTTTTTAGCTATGTTTTACAGAGTTACAGAACTTCAACCATTAGTATTTATATAATTGTTGAAATTGGTAAATACAACACAATGTTTGATTTAAAAATAAATTCTGATATGTCATTCCAGAGTTGTGAGACTTTGACTGTCAGATAAATATTTTTTTTTTTTTTTTATGTCATTGTTGCTGTCTCATTGACATATAGCCCATATCTCCTTTAATTCATATAAAGTGGTGCACAAGATGCAATTGATAGGTAATAACAATTTATATATTTATACATATATTGCTAACTTCTTATTTTAATATTGGTCTCATATTTCATTTTCCATTGTGTAGATTTTGGGCAAGACAATGAAACTCAAGAGGCAAATGACAAAGAATGTTATTACCATAGAAACTACATTAAAGAAAATTGTACACTCATAAGAATCTTGAAATTGGTAATGTTGACTGAACTGTACTATTTTTGTATATTATCAGGATAATGGAGACAATGTGTTACATATAGCATGTAGAAGAAGAGATCTTGACCTTGTCAAAATGTTGCTTGAAAGTGGAATATCAGTTGATGCCACTAATGTAAGTTTGAAAAAAAAATTGAGCGGTGCAAATGAAGAATTTATGTTAATTTTAATTCCATGCAGTAAAATATTGTACTTTTGCTTTTGTTTGCCAACCAATGAATTTAAAAAAAATTACCAAAAATAGACCTGTAAAAAAACCCAAAACACTTCTTTTAAAAAAACATGGTCAGCAACTACAGATAAGCAATCGTTTTGTTTCCAATGATGGGTCATAACAGGCCCAAATTGAAGATGATAAAAGAAATTCTCTATAAAGCCATGACACCAATTATTTCTGTAATAGACGTCTTGGACATTTACAAATAGATTTAACAACTTAAAAAACAGAGTAAACAATTTCATAGCAGAAAGCACACAATTCTGTTCCTGTTCAAGGTACATTTACGGTTGGATAGACATCTGGAAGATGCTCTCATGCAAATTTTACACACTTAAATTTCATATCACTGTTAGAAAATTATATTTAATGATGGTGGCCCAGTAGGCTAGATAGTTCAAGCTGGTATCACTCTATTGGTCCGGGTACACAGTTATCGTCCTTTGATTTTCATTGTCCACAAATATAGTCCCTAGTGTGGACAGTGTGTTACTTGTCGATTTTTTTTATACCCCATCCGAATTTATTTCTCCATGTTTTATGACTCAAATAGTAAGTAGGGGGGTGAAATGACACTGTAAAAAAATTTGGGTCATGAATTTTAAAGTAAAGTAGTGATTTGGTCCAGCTGAAAAAGGTTAAAAATTAGCACTTCGGAGGCTGTCAAAAGATTTGAAGACCCCCTTAGCATGAAATTGTCCATATTTTGAGTTAGAGCCGATGAAGTTTTCTATAATTTTGATATAATTTGTCCCAAAAGTAGTACAACACACTGTAAAAATATTATTGAGAAAGCGCAGGTGGGATTTTTTTAATTTTCATTTATTGTCTAAAAGAAATGCACTACGAAATAACTGTGTACTCGGACCTAAGAGGTGAAATCTGGAAATATAGAATCTGTACTTTGGCAACTTCCCTGAATGATTTGATGGTGTCAATTTATCAAATAGCATAAAACTAAAGGATTTAAACTTTTATTTGATAGAATTTCTGCAAAAATGACCAATTTTGGCATTTTATGGTCAAAATAAGCATTTCATAGCTTTTTCAATTTTGATGCATAAGTGGCATTCTGACTTTCTATCTGACAGGTTTTTATGTGTCAATATTTGTGTTTCTATGCTTCAATCCAGTTGTATTACTCATTTGGGAACTCTGAATCTACAGAAAAGAAGATTATCTCAGACAATATGTGCAAAATGTGTTGTATATATGGTCCTCGTCTAACGCCCTGTTTGGATCAAGTTAAATGTGAGGAGCTTGGAACATAAAAGTTGAAGTCCATTATAAAGACCTTACTAAATTTGTATAAAAAGCACTAAACAATGTCTTTTGTGCCTGTTTTATGTCACATAATATCTTTCTTTTCTTCTGTAGGATAGCAAGTGGTTCAAATATAAGCCTGTTGAGACTAAAATTGCATGCATGTTTTTCACTAAAAAGTGAAAAATCTTTGTATCAGACCATACTGTCTGCAAAAAAAGTTGAATGCAAGAGTCTTTTTGTGCTCAGATTTATTGTATCATGTCACCTGAGTATAGAAATGATAGAAAAGATACAAAATTTTATTTCATATAGCTTCAATATGCATTTTTAAATGTAAATATGTGATACGGCCTAAATTGACCCTAAATTATTTTCAGTCTTACTTGGCCTAAGACCCTTTTAAACTAATGTGATATGTTATTTGTAAGTTTTCTTTCCATTTAAAGTACATTAAATACATATGTAAGGATTATTTATAACCAAAAAGCTTTACAAATTTAAAATTGCAAGAAAATATTACATCTTCATGTAAGGCCCCCCTTCATTGGAAAACCTCCATTTTTAGCCACAGGCTCATATAATTTTGACTTTTTAATAATTATAATAAGTCTGATAAATCAAATGAGTACTCTATTGCTTTTAATACATAATATATTATATATTAAGGCATTTCAAAAGTATTTTTTTGCAATATTTTAATTTTTAAGCCCCAAATGTTGATAGTTGAAAATTTTCAATTTTAACGTCTAAATTTAACACTCAAAGTTGAATATAGAATTAGTCATATTGTCTATAATATATATCCTATTGCCATGAAACTTTGTAAGCAGTCTTATAATTTAATAAGCTTTGGTCATACCAAGTTTCATTAAGATTGGTCAACTTTTTCTACCCTATTAGGTCCGGGTACACAGTTATCGTCCTTTGATTTTCGTTGTCCACAAATATAGTCCCTAGTGTGGACAGTGTGTTACTTGTCGATTTTTTTTATACCCCATCCGAATTTATTTCTCCATGTTTTATGACTCAAATAGTAAGTAGGGGGGTGAAATGACACTGTAAAAAAATTTGGGTCATGAATTTTAAAGTAAAGTAGTGATTTGGTCCAGCTGAAAAAGGTTAAAAATTAGCACTTCGGAGGCTGTCAAAAGATTTGAAGACCCCCTTAGCATGAAATTGTCCATATTTTGAGTTAGAGCCGATGAAGTTTTCTATAATTTTGATATAATTTGTCCCAAAAGTAGTACAACACACTGTAAAAATATTATTGAGAAAGCGCAGGTGGGATTTTTTTAATTTTCATTTATTGTCTAAAAGAAATGCACTACGAAATAACTGTGTACTCGGACCTATTAACAGCATCTAAAGTTTCAGGATTATATTAGAAACCATGATATCAACAAAATGCATTATGTTAATCACAATTAGCTTTTGAATATGATTTTTCATAAATTATGCTAGCTCCATTAAAGTATGCCTTTTAGCTCATCGTTCTGAAGGCTTTTGCCATCACTTGGCGTCCGTCGTTGTCTGTTTGGTGTAAACTATTTCAAACATCTTCTCCTCTGAAACTACTGAACCAATTCCAACCAAACTTAAGCTGAATGATGCTTAGGGTATCTAGAATAAAGTTTGTGTTTTATTTACTGTTTGTCAAATAACATGGCCCCCATGGCTAAAAATAGAACATATGGGTAAAATGCAGTTTTTGGCTTATATCTCAAAAACCAAAGCATTTAGAGCAAATCTGACTGGGGTAAAAGTGTTCATTAAGTGAAGTTCTATCAGCCCTGAAATTTTCAGTTGAATCTGATAACCCATTGTTGGGTTGCTGCCACTAAATTGGTAATTTTAAGGAAATTTTGCAGTTTTTGGTTATCTTGAATATTATTAATGATAAAGATAAACTGTGAACAGCAAAAATGTTCAGCAAGGTTAGATCTACAAAGAAGTTCAATGATCAAAATTGTCAATTGACCCCTTAAGGAGTTATAGCTCTTTAAGGACAATTTTACACAATTTGTTTATCATGTTTTCTAACATGATGAAAGATTTAAGCAAAAAATTACAGGTGAGTGATTCAGGCTCTTGAAAGCCTCTTGTGTGTTATTTTGATTGTTATTTTATACTCAGAAATAATTATAAAGAAAAAATCCTTACTCTTGTATGGTACCTGAATTAAATATTTGAAAATGAGTTTTTCTGTTTATTTCAGTATGATGGGCATACTGCTTTACATATTGCATCATGGGAAGGAGATGAGATGCTGGTTAAATATCTGTACCAGATGAAAGCTAATCCAAACCTGTCAGATAGGGTAGGTTAATCATAAGTCAAAGTATTTATTGTCAATGATTAATACAAGATATAACAATTGAAACGAAGAACTCTTAGGTAAAGTACAGAAAAATTATTAACCATAGAGAACAGAAAAATTAAAACATTTAAAACATTTTGGTGCATTTGATATTAACTATGTTACCTAGACAAGCACCTGTTCAGACATGTTCTCTAGAAACAAATCATGCATGGCTATGTAGACAAGACTGTATTAAAAGACATGTTATTTAGAAACAAATCATACTTGGCCATGTAAATGAGACAATTAAAAGAGATTTCATCCATTAAAAATTAGACTCTTTGCTAAGCATAAATCAGAGACGTTATTGTAATGAAAAATCAGTCATTAGAATGAAACAGATTTGTCATTTTTGCAGAAAGTACTAGCAGAAGAATATATTTTTTAAGAAAGCCTTATTTAAGATTAGAATGTTTTTCAGGAGTAAAATAAATTCCATTTATTTTCATTTTGGCCAATGATAAAAATGAAGTGCTTGAAAATAAACTGTAAGGGTAGAACTAATAATGTGATTTTAATTACAGATGGACAGAGTACCTGTACACTTGGCAGCAGAAAGAGGACATACAACTATAGTGGACCTTCTTGTAGACAAATGTAAAGCATCTATTTCTGCTCGGACTAAAGATGGCAGCACTCTCATGCATATAGCTTCTACATATGGTCATCCTGACACTGCCTTAACGTTTCTTAGAAAAGGAGTTCCCCTTCAGATGCCAAATAAGGTATACTGTAGAATCATTATTATTCGTGGGTTTCCTATTTTCGAGGAATTCCTAGGTATAGGTAAACCACAAGTTTTTATTAATCAACGAAAATACAAATTTTGTATAGGCTTTTATGCAGACTGTAGCAGCACCACTAAATCAAATATCCATGATAACATTGTATTCAAACTTTGTATTCATTGGAATGAAGGAAAAATTGTACTGCTTTAAAAAGTTTGTGCAGAATGAGTCATTTTTTTTTTTAGAGTTTGTTAATGCACTTTGTGACTTAAAAAGAGGGAAAACATCCGATATTTGTAATTTTGTATAAAAAGCAAACTAATTATCTAATTATTTTACAGTCTGGCGCCATCTGTTTACATGCTGCAGCGATGAAAGGGCATACTAATGTTGTACGAGCTTTATTACAAAAAGGTGCAGCTCCTGATTCCAAAACAAAGGTAAAACACAAAGGCAAATGAATTATATAATACAGATTCAGGAAGTTCAAAATATAATTGGAACAAAATAACCAGCATGTGATAAAAGGTTTTTACAATAAATTATCTAAATAGTTAGGTATGAACAGTGAAGTCTTTAGTAAAAAACAATTTTTGAATCAATAGATTATAGGTATTCAATATCTTAATCATCATAGGTTATAAAAAAACACTAATTATAACCCGATTGCTTTCTATGTTAAATTCTGCAATTTCAAGCATTCATAGCCTTTATCTTAATTTTTATTAAGTGACTGTCATTTCATGTCAAAACAATACCTTAGCTTGGCTTGTGCTGAAAAATCAACTGAAATTTAATTCCATATATATGTACATATTAACTATTTTCTTTTTTTTTACCATTTCTTTTCTATTAACAGAATTATATACCCACAAAATGTTCTACATATGTTAAACTCACAACACATTAATTTTGTTGTATATTTTAAGGATGGATCTACAGCATTACATCTAGCAGTAGAGTGTTGTAAGCCACAAGTTGTACAAACACTACTGGGATTTGGAGCACAAGTAGAACTCAAAGGGGGAAAGGTGAACAATTAGTATTCATCAATTTATTTAGATTTGAAAATTAGTATATTAAGATGAAACAAAATAATCTTTCTCACTTTCTTTTTTTCAGTTAGTATTTCAAATAGGTTTCAGATTTTGTTTTTCAATTAGCCTTCTTCTTGCAATAACATCAACGACTGTGTTATGCTCAATGATATAAAAAAAGTTTAATGATATTGTTTTTCTTCCAACACCAAAATATATTCATTTGGAAATAATTTTAGATTTTAAGATTAGTAATTGTTTGCCATATTATTAAGATTATGAATTAGGATTGTAAACATGTATTTTCTGTGTCTGTTGTCTCCTCTTATCCCCTAGAATTTCAATTTCAATTTCAATATTTGTATTTAATTCATAACAGAATTGCTTCAGTATTGTGACATGTTTATGATAAATTGTAGGCACAAGAGACACCCTTACATATAGCTGCTAGGACAAGAGAAGGAGAAAAATGTGCTGAAATGTTGTTAAAAAGTGGTGCAGATGTTAATGCTACAAGGGAGGTAAGCCTGGCAAGACTGATACATAATATTCTCACAGATAGTTCATAAATAGATTAATTAAAGTATTTCAACATCTTATATAGCATAACATCTATTTCATGTTAAATTTGAACTGATTGAAAGCAAACATATGAATGTTGTCACTAAAAGATAATCGTGAATTATTGTACATGTACAAAATTTTCCAGAATGGAGAAACTGCAATGCATATAGCAGCTAGACATGGTCAAATACAGATGGTGATAGCTTGTTTAGAGGAAGGAGGGGATCCTACACAACAATCAAAGGTACAGAGGTGTTCATTTTTTTTTAAAGAGAAACCCAAGAGATGGATTACATAAAATTCTTATCATTTAATTTTTCTTTTTTTTATTTCAGATAAACATAACAATTCAACTGAATGAATTTCAATATTTAATTTTATTTGAGGCACTAGGTACCAGAAATTCTCTAATACTGTAAATTAGAAATAATTGTGAGATTTTTATTAATGTGAATATTATGACTGGATGAGTATCGCAATAATAAAAACTTGCATTCTGAATTCGATACACATATATATATGCAGATTTTCTTGAAATCCCAGTAATCAATCTTGCATTTTCGTCCATTTTTGAAAAATCGCAATAATAAATGTATGCATTAATTTCTGAATTCACAATATTTGTATAAGGAGATGTTGTCTGTTATTTTAATGTTAGTCTCTTGATAAGACATTCTTACTGCACAATGGATTTAAACCATTTCTTGACTTGTAAAGAGAGACCTCCATGATGAAAGTGTTATGTCCCCTTTCAGTGAAAATCTTTACAGCTTAACTAAGGTATAGGTGACCATAGGTATTTAAAATTGATGCTTTATAATTCTATAAAGTTCTGATGACAGCACATATCCCAATGACTAAGTAATATAAATGCAAATATAGTCCATTGCAAAGTAATGTTATAATAATGAAGGATGTTTTATATATCAGTATGAGAGTTTTAATTGTGTTCATAAGAATTGAATGCATTCTTTGCTTTTTCATAGGGTTGCTGATGCATTGAAGGAATATTTATTAAGTAACGCTTTAACTATATTTAGAGCACTCTTTCTTTTATAAAATAAAATAAATACATTCTATTTTCAACAAAAAGTTGAGAGACAAATAAATATTTTTATTTACATCATAAGGGGAGATAATTATAAATAGAAAATAACCAATGTCACTAAAGTTTAATAAATTTCTAATTATAACAAAAGTGATTCAACCTTAGGATTGATCAAATAACAGGACAATGTAAGCATTATACAAATAGTTTGAAATTGTTACATATCAATGACTATTTTATTTGTTATTGTTTATGTTTGGTATGAGTCTAAGAATATTATCATACCAATCACAAAATTTTAAGCCAATATTTAAAATGACATGTTTTTGAACAGAGAGGTGGAAACTGTGTGAGTATTGCATTCATTGAATAATTCTATTTGAATCAAAAGATTAAGCATGTATTTTCTATCGTTGTTTTACTCTTGTAGTTCAAAATGACACCCATTGTGCAATACTTAATATGGACATCTACATTTGTAAATGCTTATAAAATATTTAATATTTTATTTGTTAGATAGGAGAAACACCATTGCATGTTGCTGTTAGACACTGCCATTTAGATGTGGCCAGGGAACTATTAACAATCGTCAGTAGATCTAGGTCTAGAATTGATTCTGTGATGCTTGTCAATCAGCAGAACTGGGTAGGTTATGTTTGTACCTGTATTTTACATCTACCTACACAAATCACGTTGACCAAACACCTCAGCATTGCATTGAAATCTATTGAAAAAAGACATTTAGAAAATGCAAAAGAGATATTCAAGCTTACCCATGTTCTATATTTAAGAAGAGGAAACCACAGTACTCTTTACAGAAAGTTTTTAAAGCTTACCCTATTTCCAATTTTTGGAAGGGAAACCTCAGTACATTATGCATCAAATTTATTAAAGCTTTCTCATTTTCTATTTTTAGGAAGGGGAAACCACAGTACATTATGCAGCAGAGTTGACAAAGAATATGGCACATGAGGATATGGAAGATACAGATATGATCAAGTTATTACTGGAGTATGATGGAGACACAAGCTTACACACTAAACTGGTAATCACACTTCTAAAATATCTTACATTTCCCCAATGTCTTATCTCTAAATCAAACTATTACTGGAGTATGATGGAGACACAAGCTTACACACTAAATTGGTAATCACACTTCTAAAATATCTGACATTTCCCCAATGTCTTATCTCTAAATCAAACTATTACTGGAGTGTGATGGAGACACAAGCATATGCACCAAATTGGTAATCACACTTCTAAAATATCTTACATTTCTCCAATGTCTTATCTCTAAATCAAATTATTACTGGAGTGTGATGGAGACACAAACATACACACGGTAATCAAGATTCTTGAATATTTTACATTTACCAAATATCTTCGGAAATCAAGAACCTGCGGAAGAAATATGGATTTGTAGGACAATACTATTTTTACCAGATTTTATCAGTCATATATACTGTTTTTGTCTCGTCTTGACTCAGTCAAAAAGCGAGACAGGTATGCTGTTTCTGGCATCGGCGACAGCAGCATCGTCAACAATGTATTAGTTTGTGATTAGGTCTAGTTTATGGTGAACCACAATTGGTAGGTCAATCATATTTGGTATGCAGTTGTATTAGCTTTGGCACATCTCTTTTCCATGGAAATTATTTGGCCCTGTCCCCTCAGTTAAGGTCTATTGACTTTGAAACTTTTGCTTATTTTTACTTGTATTAGTTTGTGATTAGGTCAGTTTATGGGGAACAACTAGTGGTAGATCAATGATATTTGGTATGCAGTTGTATAAGGATTGGCATATCTCATTTCCATGGAGATTATTTGGCTCCGCCCCTTAGTCATGGTCTATTGACTTTGAAAATTTTGCTTAGTTAACACGTATTAGTTTGTGATTAGGTCAGTTCAAGGGGAACCATTAGTGGTAGGCCAATGATAATTGGTATGCAATTGAATAAGCATTAGCACATCTAATTTCCATGGAGAATATTTGGCCCCGCCCCTCAGTCATTGTTTTGACTTTGAAACTTGCTTAGTTTACCAGGGGTTAAAAAATTTTGTTACAGCTCACTAGCCAGGGACTTATTGGTAGCAGGATTTACTAGTCCTGTTGATAGAACTGCTAGCCCAGGAAATCAAACCTGATAGCCCGAACTTCCAACAAATGTTTGAGTCAGCTCGATATTTTCTTCTGATTAAAATTTCAATCTGTAAGACTTTAATAGTCAAAAAGGCAATCATTTTTAAAATTTTGGCATCATCACAATGCCTGAATAATTTACATTAAAACCATACTAAACTTCAGAAGACTTTTGATATAATTTTGATGTTCTGACGTAAACTGTTAAATTGACAGTCCACATACGAAATGTTAAAAACTAGTGAACTAAAATCTGCCTTAAACTCTTTAAATGTATTTCTAAAAGGCTAATATGCTAAGTACTGAGAAATCGATAATGATAGTACAGGAATTGCAATCAATACATGATACCGGTCATTTGTTCTATTTTTAAAACATACAAAATTAGTTCAAATTCTTGGAATCCCGCATGACGTAATTGCATTTGATTGGCTAAGTTAGAACAGAGATGAAGGGATTTTCCACTTTGTGTTTTGGAAACGCCAAGAATTTTCTGTTACTAGTCCGTCGGGCATATTTGGTTACAAGTTTTGATTGCCCGAGGTGTAAATGCTCTAGTCCCGGGCGTCGGGCTAGTGGATTTCTTAACCCCTGTTTACATGTATTAGTTTGTGATTAGATTAGTTTAAGATGAACCACTTATGTTAAGTCAATGATATTTGGTATACAGATGTATTGGCATTTGCAAGTATTGTTTCCATGGAGAATATATAGCCCCACCCCCTCTTCATGGTTCATTGACTTTAAAACTTTTACATAGTTTACAAGTTAATGTTTGTGTTTAGGTATGTTTAAAGGGAACATCTTATAATAAGTTAATGGTATTTGGTATGCAGTTGTATTAGCATTGACACATCTCATTTACATGGAGATTGTATAGCCATGTACCTTATTCATGGTTCATTAACTTTGAATATTTGCATAACTTTTTAACATAAAATTGGGAATGGAAATGGGGAATGTGTCAAGGAGACAACAACCCGACCATAAAGCAGACAACAGCCGAAGGCCACCAACATGTTAAAGTATTGCTATTTTAATTACAACATTTGCATAATCAATATTACAAAAAGGCGAGACATATCTCTGTGATAACAGTTTAATTATTCTATCAATAAAAATTATGTTGACATCAAAGGTTTGGTGAAATTAAAGCAATGATTTACAGATTTCTTCAATTAATATTTTTATCTTTGTAGACATTTGAAACTCCCTTACACTATTGTGCCAGGGCTGGTAATGGGGACATACTGTTAGAGATTGTCAAACATATTGGTGCTCTAGGTGTACAGAAGGCTGTTAATAAACAGTCTAAGGTAAGTAAACATATTATCTATATGACTCTTCTCAATTTTAGGCAGCAAAACTTCCATTACATTAAAACAAATAAAGATTACATAGTCTTTTTGTATATACGTAATGACGTTTTTGTTAAACTAGGGTCCTTAGTAACAATATCTAATAGAAAGGTACTTATTAGTGATGTAACACTTAGAGAATATAATACCCCATTATTTGGCTGGCTGCTGAACTTGCTGAATCATTGTGAGTTTGGCCTATTTTTAAGTGTTAATACAAAATTGGAAAATATGTCATATTACGAATCAAATAAAGACATAAATTGATGTATAAAAGGTTTAACTACCCAAGAAAAATTAATATTAACATTGGCATATGGGCATATGTCCTGGTTAAATATTCTTGCATCCGTAAATCATTTTATCTTCCTTTTCATAAGTCCTAACTTCATAGTACAAAGTTTATCATAAAATAGTGACGTCTCTGTTCACACTGTTTATTTAACATTTTATTCCATGTTTTGTGCAAATGCTCTCTTATATTCAATATTTCAAGCTTGAATTACAAGTTGACTTGTACTTGAGTTTTTAATAAATGATGAGTATACACATTTTGTTTCAGAATGGTTGGTCTCCATTGTTAGTAGCGAGTGAGCAGGGTCATATCAGTATTGTAAAGATCCTTCTACAGCACCATGCCAGAGTTGATGTTTTTGATGAGGTAGGTTTTAGAAGTCTTTTGGTATAAGATAAAAGAATGTTTGGGGTATATATCAATGAGACAGCTACCAAATTGTTTTGTAAGAAAAATGATATCATGAATTACCTGTACATTATTTCAATCCAAAGGACAATGTAGTTTAATTATCTGGGCTTAAAATTTTTCATTTACATTAAGCTATCATATTCTATATGTGTGTAAAGTTGTTAATTAAAGAACTACACTTGATTATCCTATGACAAATATCTATTAAAAATTCTATTGAAAAACAAACTCACATTTCTGTTTCTAGAATCATGGTAAAGCTGCTTTACATTTAGCAGCGGAGAGTGGCCATGACCAAGTGGCTGATGTTCTGTTGTGGCACAAAGCTTTTGTCAATGCCAAGTCAAAACAGGGAGTAACACCTCTTCATTTGGCTGCTCAGAATGGTTACAACAAACTGGTTAAACTGCTGATAGAGACACATGGGGCAACAATTGATGCATTGTCCTTGGTAAGTCATAACTACTGATAGAGGGACATGGGGCAACTACTGATGCCCTGTCATTGGTATGTCATAACTACTAATAGAGACACATGGGACAACTATTGATGCCTTGTCCTTGGTAAGTCATAACTGCTGATGGAGCAACTATTGATGCCTTGTCCTTGGTAAATCATAAGTGCTGATAGAGACACATGGGACAACTATTGATGCTTTGTCATTGGTAAGTCATAACTGCTGATAGAGTCAAATGGGACAACTATTGATGTCTTGTCCTTGGTATTAAAGTCATAACTACTGATAGAGACACATGGCACAACTATTGATGCCATGTCTTTGGTAAGTCATAACTACTGATAGAGACATATGGAGCAACTATTGATGCCATGTCTTTGGTAAGTCATAACTACTGATAGAGACACATAGGACAACTATTGATGTCTTGTCCTTGGTAAGTCATAAATACTGATAGAGACATACGGGACAACTATTGCTGCCATGTCATTGGTAAGTCATAACTACTGATAGAGACACATGGGACAACTATTGATGTCTTTTCATTGGTAAGTCATAACTGCTGATAGAGACACATGGGACAACTATTGATGACATGTCCTTGGTAAGTCATAATTACTGATAGAGACACATGGGACAACTATTGATATCTTGTCCTTGATAAGTCTTAACTACTGATAGAGACACATGGGGCAACTATTGAGCCTTGTCATTGGTAAGTCATGACTATTGATAGAGACACATGGGACATCTGTTGATGCCTTGTCCTTGATAAGTCATAACTACTGATAGAGACACATGGGGCAATTATTGAGCCTTTCATTGGTAAGTCATAACTACTGATAGAGACACATGGGACAACTATTGATGCCTTGTCCTTGATAAGTCATAACTACTGATAGAGACACATGGGACAACTATTGATGCCTTGTCATTGGTAAGTCATAAATAATGATTGAGACACATGGGCCAACTATTGATGCCTTGTCATTGGTAAGTCAAAACTGCTATTGAGACCTACAATTATAAACATAATTGCCCTTTAAATGTCTTTTTGTTATTTGTTTCATTGGAGTGCTGTCACATTGGTGTGTACCTCACACATCCTTTTATGCATATCAGCTGCTGTTACAGACACTTCAGCAGTGATCGGGAAGGACGTGCGCCTTGCGCCAATTGCGCTTATCGACCAGAAATGGCGCATAGAGTGACAAATGTAAGCGCCCGCGTGGCGCATGATATTTTTCACTTCGTTTTGAAACGTTGAGATATCGTCAAATGGATTTCTGATCGTATTTCGTGCCGCCATGTGTGAGTACACAACTGTGTAGTGTTTACTCCAATGATAGGAGCACCTATATATTTTTGGGACGTCTCGGGTGTTTTCCTATGGTAATATTAGCAACATGCGGTATGACTGATAACCCAAAAAACGTAATTAACCATCATTCATGATATAATTTTTTTATAAACAACTTTAAATTTGTGAAAATTGGCTAGTACCTAATTATAATCTTTTAAGTAAGCTTGCTATTATTTCGATTGAAAAATCCAAAAGCCTTTTTGTGAATAGCATAGTATTTGTCTCCATAAAAGGGGCTTAACTGTCCTTGTCAATTTTTTTGGTCTTTGGCTCGTTTTGACATTTTGTAAACATGCCTTCAGCGAATTGTTGTTGTGCCTTATCAATTAACGTTGCTCTCTACTGTTATTCTTGTCATCGTGATGAAGTAATAATAATACAAGTGCAGAGGAAATGTCAGAAACGTCCTCTAATACGGAACGTCTGGAATAAGTATGGTATCGACGAAGACCCAAATTTAATGTAAAAAAAACCATGAACATGAACAAGGGAACAGTACAAGTTTTAACAATGTAAATAAAGGTTATCGTAAATATTGTCCGGTTTGGAAGAAGTTATTGTATATTCATTGAAATTGAAATTACAAAATCACAGGAACAATATCCATGATATTAATTAGAATCATACTTGTAAGTACAGTGAAATATACACTTTTTTTATTTATTTTTTTTATTGTAAACGAATGGCCCACTCATTTGACAACATGGCCCATTAATTCTAAAAATGGCTCATTGAATTTATTTTTGGGGGGCCCTGGGCCCATAGAGAAAAAATCCTTCCAGATCACTGCTTCAGAACACTATTTATGCCTTGTCATTGGTAATTCTAAAGCAATTATTTTGTATCAAAGGTTCTGATTGGATGACAATTAGGGTAAAATTCTCTTTCATCCTGTCTGTAACTAAGGGAAGCCGACATTTTGAATTCCAGAATGTATTGATATGTAATTTCTCCTATAAAAAGCAAAAAAACTCACATTTGCACCTAGAAATCTTCTTTCTATCAAATTTTATTACATTCTGAGGCAGACAAGAAGCCAGAAAATGCCCTGTGTTTACGTTTGACACTGGAAGTAGACCTATGACGTCTCCTAGTTTAGTTGCCAAAAAAGATAACATCATTTTGCAGAATTTTAGTTTGATAAATGTTTTTCATAGAAATAATGACTAAAATTGAATGATTTTTTTTTTTGGCATTAAAATAGAGATAATTGTATTGTAATTGTATTTGAAGCTTTGGAGAAGTTCATTGGCAGTTTAAATGCTGCAAATATATGTTTACCTGGTGAACTCAATCTGCAACAATAAAACTACCGATGGACGTCTGCAAACCTTCAAATACAATACAGTTATCTCTTAAGCCTCAATTATTGATAGAGCCACATTCAGCTACTATTTATATCATCATGATCATAGGGTTATTATTGATGCAATATTTTCCCCTACACAGCTTATTATATTTCTTTCTACATCAATTGCAGGCTAAAAGAACTCCATTACATATGGCAGCCCAAAGTGGTCAGATGGAAGTTTGTAGTACATTGCTGAATATGAAAGCTGATGCTAATGCTACTGATGTGGTAAGCTCTCCAATTTATCATCAGATGTGTCAATTGACATTCTGAATAGATGGCCCACTTCTTTTTGAATGTTGAGTTGACTGATTTTACTGACATAAATATTGCCATTATGTTTGTGCTTATTGGGAAGAGATTTGAAAAGCACCTAGGAAATATATATTTTGTGAGAAAGGTACCTAGAATATATTGTTGGAAACATATTTGCCCAGATGTTATTTGTAACAATTTGATTTCAAAAAATTTGATTCTATTTTGCAAAAAGGACCTTATTTGGCCTAATATTTAACTGAAATTTGTACTTTTGATTTGATCATTGATGTCTGTTTTAATGTTGAGGTAATTCAAAAATAAAAAAATAGTTTTCCATCAATGAATTGCAGTTGGAAGTCAGGGAAAAGGCTCACCTATGGGTTTTCACAAAAAAATCATAGCTTTTGGTCAATTTCCAGATTGTGACCAACAAATAAAGAGTACAGGCAAGTTGAAGCTGAATAATTTACCACAATGTTTGTCTATATAAACAACACCTTTCATGTAAATATTTTTGTCATACTTGATTGTGCTTAATATATCCCACTGACATTTTGTTATATTTGCTTTAAGCATGGTCAGACTCCTCTACATTTGGCTGCTGAGAATGATCATTCTGATGTAGTAAAGTTGTTCCTAAAGTACAGACCAGAATTAGTAACAATGGCTAACACAGTAAGTTCTATATGTAGAATAAATCAATTTACTATATTTGGTAATTTAAAGGCAATGCATAGATAAAATTTGATTCATTACAATTTTCTTAAAAATGTTTTTTTTTAAACTGCTTTGAAGAGGGAAAATGGAAAAGTTTTTATTACAATTTTTAACAGAAAAAGTAATCTACTATTCCTAAACATGGAAGCAATATTTGCTCATCCCAGTAGTATATCATTGAAGCATGTTGCAATGAAAGTCAATGCTAATGAAGTGTAAATTTCACTTTGCAGTTCAATCAATTTTTGTTACGAAATTAAACATAATGGAGACCTGTAAGATCAATTCAGTCTTTGAAAGCTATTTTAATTAGTGTGCCAATGATTTATACCAGAAACTTGATATATTGTGACATAATATACCTAATTAATTACTTTTTATGATCATTAAAAAACTTTCATGACATTGTACTACACATAATATTCATTTTAGAATGATAAGTTTTGTTTTACTATATAACAGATTCATTTTAGAATGATAAGTTTTGTTTAAATATAAATAAGATTCATTTTAGAAAGAAATATTTGTTTTATTATATCTATAACAGATTCATTTTAGAATGATAAGTTTTGTTAAGTAGAGAGAAATTTTGACATTGAATATTATTTTTATTCTAGGATGAAGTAAGTATTTTGTCACACAAATTGATGTTTTAATATTTCCATTGTACCTTGTATTGTATTGATTTCTTTAATTATTGAATTTTCTGCATGTTCAATAAAAGATATTTCAAGTTGCACTAAAGAATAGTGTGCACTCGAAATGCAAGGAATTCTTTAATGGAATTTATTTGCAATTCAGCAAAACCTGTAATACAGTGTGATAATTGCATGTAGTGTTTAAATCTGGGGATTTGCTGAAAATAATTATTCAAACCCAAGACAGCCAAACTGAATGTTGTATGGATGCATGTGTCATTATATTCCTATCCAGTTGTCAACCTCCTTTAATATGTGTATTTCCCATCTCCTCCATCAGTTCTAGGTAGAATTTTGAGATTATTGCTAAAATGATTGGTTTATAGATATCTTGCCTATGATATAATTTACTATTTCCTTAAAAAGGTTGTGGACGGAGTAATAGTACACAATTATGCCAAATATCATTCTGAAATAGTGTTCAACAATACTTTGATCAGTGTTTTATCTATCAAGAGTAATGAAAGTTTAATACTTTTTTTTAATGTTTTGGTAACTTAATAGGTAGAAATTGATTAGAACATATAATGTGTATAACAGCTAGTAACAAAGCTGCAATTCAGTATTTCAATGATCCATTTGTTGTGTGGGACTTTTTAATAGCAGTCCTGAAAAAAGATGGAAATACATTTTATGCTGAATGATTTTTAATTAATAAAACACATTAACCTTTTGTTTTTAATTAATAAAACACATTAACCTTTTGTCATATTACAGTCAAGATGCTAATGTATTTTATATTTGACTATAATAATCTGTAGGCCTACATTTGGATCTTTGCACAAATTGTCAAGTTCAATGGAACATAATCTCATCAAATTTTCACCAAATCTTACGAGGAGTGATGACCCTTTAAATGTTGTTTATTTTCACTATCACTGATAGAGAGTCATTTTTTTATCTTGAGAAATTGATTTTTTTACCATTCTAGCATTGTGGACTACTTTTGAATAAAAATTACAATTTTGGACTCTTTTGGAATGGAATGTTTAGTCAATATAAAAATAAGCAGGTATAATAATGGTATGATTGCCAATGAGACAACTCTCCACCAGAGACCAAATGACAAAGAAGTTGATAACTATAGGTCACCATACGGCCTTCAACAACGAGCAAAACCCATACCTCATTGTAAGCTTTAAAAGGTAAAACAATTCAAATGAGAAATTGTCAATAGTTATGTTACTTTGCTTAAGAACAAAGCAAGCATATTTTTAGATTTCAAACAATAACTTTAAGTTTTCTATCAACATTCCATGATGCTAGGATTGGTAAAACTAAGATTTCCTAAAGAAAAAATACTACTGGTGAAGGCAGTTTCATAGGCGCATGACACCATGGTTTATTTTTTATTAATTTTTTTATCCATGGTTAATTGTATTTTTTCAACATCAAATATCCCAAATCTAATTGTACAAAATATTTGAAAACAATAAACATAACTGTTCATATAAACACTTAGACAACCTTTTTTAAAGTTGAGATCCTCATTAATATATTCTCTCTAATTGACTTACTGGGGATTTATCAATATTCGTTGGATACCAAGTTTCAAGGATTTCGTGGGTACAGGTGAACCACAAATTTAAATGTTCAACGAATTAGAAGTTTTCTAAAGGAATGTATGCAGACTTTGCCGAAACAAAGAAATTAATAGCCACAAAAATGCAAGTTTTCCTCAATCCATGAAACTGTACCCACGAAAATAAATGAATCCACAGTATATGTTTTATTATTTTCATAGATAAAGATACAGTTTTATGATTGATGATTTCTTCATGTTGCATCACCACAAACAAAGCTTTATCAAGATTTTTATATTCTATTTATAGAATGGTATGACATGTGCCCACATTGCTGCTGCTAAAGGAAGTGTTGCTGTTGTCAAGGAGCTAATGAGGTTCAACAAAGGAGTTGTCACTACAGCTAGAAATAGAGTTAGTGTAATAATGATTTGAGATATGGTTCAATATGAAGGAGGTGTTACTACAGCAAAAATTAGATAACCCAGTTTAAAAAATAAATTTTCAGATCTGCCAGGCAGACACTTCCTGGATGACAATACTTAGAATGTTTCATTACACTTTACTCAACTTCTGTAGTATGAAATTTAGTCTTGAACATTAAATTGACAAGTTGCATATTATAAAGACTTTTCAAATCTGTCAGACAGTCAAATCCTATTTTTAATATGTTGTGATTTTTGTCTCGCATTAAGGGAGTCAAAAAGCGAGACATAGGTATGCTGTTTCCGTATTAGTTTGTGATTAGGTCTAGTTTATGGTGAACCACTAGTGGTAGGTCAATGATATTTGGTATGCAGTTGTATTAGCATTGGCACATCTCATTACCATGGATATTATTTGGCCCGCCCCCTCAGTTATGGTCTATTGACTTTGAAACTTTGCTTAGTTTACATGTATTAGTTTGTGATTAGGTCAGTTTATGGGGAACCACTAGTGGTAAGTTAATGATATTTGTTATGCAGTTGTATAATCATTGGCATATCTCATTTCCATGCAGATAATTTTGTCCCGCCCCCTCAGTCATGGTCTTTTGACTTTGAAACTTTTGCTTAGTTTTCATTTATTTAGTTTGTGATTAGGTCAGTTTATGGGGAACTATGAGTGGTAGGTCATTGATATTTGGTATGCAGTTATATAAGCATTGGCATATCTCATTTTCATGGAGATTATTTTGCTCGTCCCCCTCAGTCATGGTCTATTGACTTTGAATCTTTTGCTTAGTTTACATGTATTAGTTTGTGATAAGGTCAGTTCAAGGGGAACCATAAGTGCTAGGTCAATGATATTTGGTAGGCAGTTGTATAAGCATTAACACATCTCATTTCCATGGAGATTATTTTGCCCCGCCCCCTCAGTCATGGTCTATTGACTTTGAAACTCTTGCTTAGATTACATATATTAGTGTGTGATTAGATCAGTTTAAGATGAACCGCTAATGTTAAGTCAATGATATTTGGTATGCAAATTTATTGGCATTTGCAAGTCTCATTTCCATTGAGATTATATAGCCCCGACCCCTCATCATGGTTCATTGACTTTGAAACTATTACATAGTTTACAAGTTAATGTTTGTGTTTAGGTTTGTTTAAAGGGAACGACTTATGATAAGTTAATGGTCTTTGGTATGCAGTTATATTAGCATTGGTACATCTCATTTCCATGGAGATTGTTTACCCATGTACTTTCTGTCATGGTTCATTGGCTTTGAATATTTGCATAACTTACATGTTAATGTATTGCTATTTTAATTTCAACATTTGCATTATCAAAATTACAAAAAGGCGAGACATATCCCTGTGTTAACAGTTTATTTATTATACCGACTGAGTATGGAATTAATATAACCAATAACAAGTGAGGGTTACTGAAATTTGCAAGATATTATGTGAAATATCTTGTTTTTATTACACTACTTGTCCTGATGATTAGAATGATACAAATATATTTTTCAGACCAATGATTCTACAGCTTTGCACCTTGCAGCAGCCGGAGGTCATAAAGAGGTCGTACAGGTGCTATTAGAGGCTGGGGCTTCCGCTGTTGATGAAAATGCTGTGAGTAGATTATTTCTTGTACAGACTTGAATTGTGTTTATTATTACAAACATACAGTGAAATTAGTCATTTTGTCTTGCCTATGATAAACTTCATGGGAGGCATTTCTGTTTCAGGCAATATAGGATGTCCTGTCTCTCTTGAACATGCTTCAATCACTTCAAATTTTTACATTGTTCAAATACTATGTTTTCTAATTAAACATCTATTTGAATTGATGAAGAATTTCTTATTATAGGTAATAAGTTTTTTTAAACTGTGGCTTTAACTTCTATATATTTCATTTTAACTGACTTCATTGGCATTCTTTACTGAATTTGAAGTAGCTACAGTTTTCAATGTTTTTAGTGAGCCTTGTCTATTACCTACTCTGATATACTTCAACTTAATATGGTACAGTTCATGAAATTGTTGTATTTGTATTAGAATAGCAGAATTGATATAGTGTATCTTATAAACTCAAACTTTCAATGTCACTGTCATAATTATTTGAAATTTATAACTTTCTGGTGATAACTGCTGAGATGAATGATAATTTTACTTTTTATTTCAAGGATGGAATGACAGCAATCCATTTATCAGCTAAACATGGTCACACTAACATATTGGAAGCTTTGAAAGGACATGTATCATGGAGGATAACTAGTAAAAAGGTTAAATAAATTACACATTCTGATTTAAAGTTGTTAGTAGAAACTTATATCATGTATACAGATAAACAAATATATCAATGAAAGGTGAGAAATGGAAAGAAATGAAAATTCATTTTACATAAAATGTTTCAAAAGTAACTTTATCTACATTATTATATTATACCCCCATTTTATACGTGGGGGCTTTATTGTAATCACCTTGTCTGTCAGTTTGTTCCTCCAAAAAATTATTTCCTTGCATTTTTAGCAGAAACAGAATAAGTTTATATTTAGTCAGCTGCTCAACAGTGTTGAGTTTAAAGTGTGAGCAATTTTCAGATCTGTCAGACACCAACTTCCTGTTTTCCAATACTTTGAATTTCAAGTGGGGTTATGCTTAACGCTACAACATCTGCATTCTTGTTTTTACAAAGTTTTACCAAACTATATATTTCTTATCCTAATCAATAACCTTAATTTTGTCACCTTTTAACTATAATGGATGGCTGGTCTAATACAAAGAACTGTTTCTTTTCAGACTGGATTGTCAGGACTACATGTAGCTGCCCACTTTGGACAGGTAGATTTTGTCAGGGAAATGTTGACAAAAGTTCCTGCTACAGTTAAAAGTGAGCCTCCAGTTGGGGGAGATTCAGGTTTTAAAGACTTTGGTTCTGAGGTAAGCCAGATAAAACACCAATTACTTTTAGATCATAAGATCTTATTATTCTTCTTTTGAATCAGAATGTATTCTGATATTGTTATTGAGTTGTATAGAAATCATAGATGTGTTATGATAGGTGAAGAAGTATTTGGAAATGATGTGAATCCTCTTTCAGTTTGTAAATGTATTGTTGTATTGAAATGTTAATCATAATTATTAGCAAAACTATGAAATTAATATTTATACAAAGTATAATTTACAAGAAATTTTGTCCAATTCCATTTGATGAAGTTTTTGTCAAAATTTCTTTGAAACTTTCTTTGATTTTAGCAATAAAATTTTTTTTATATGAAAGTAAATTATATCAAGTGCAAAAAATGCTAATTTTCAAATACTTTTGTAACTGAATCTTTCTCTTTACTAATATTGATACTGTATTGTTGTTGATTCTGTGGACTGGTTTGTAATGATGTTTTCTCTGTACTAATATTGATGTATTGTTGTTGATTCTGTGGAATGGTTTGTAATGATGTTTTGCTGATCACATTCTCAAATTTTTCACCAGTATTTCATTATCCTGAAACTTCTTTCAGTAACAGATTGAAATATTTTGCCAAACAACACCTACATTTCTATTCACTGTTTTAAAATATGCATTTGGCAGAATATTTTGTAGTTCATAATACCTCACCTAGACTTCTTACATTTTTTCTTTTTCCGTACATTTCCTATGAAGAATCCAGAAATTACCCTTATAAAAATAGATTTTCGGAACACCTCAGGAACGAGCACATACACCTGTCTGTATTGTTGTGTTAATTAGAAGTGTTGCATATTATCATGTAAAAAAGCTCATTTAGAAATTTTTTTATGTTATTTTGAGGGTAAATACATGTAGTTAACATGCTTTACAATATAAAATTGTTCCAATGCAAGGGGAGATAACTCTTTTTGATACATCACCAGCATACTGGTTGGTTCAGTTTTAGTTGGGATGGGCTTAAAATAGTTCAGAATAATTGGTAGATAATTCAACATGTAAGGTATATCATTAAGTAGAATATTGGTTTCTATTTATGCAGACTTGATATTCTTTTAATTCTTTCATCTAAAATATGATTTGCAGCTCTATGGTCAGGTAAAATTTGTTTTATGTTTCCCAATTTTGTTGTGTGTCTAGTTTATGTTCAAATATCTGTAAATTAGAAGAAAAAAATTGATGGATCAATGCCTTTGAAATTGCTTCATTTTTCTACTTTCAACTTGACTACCTTAGTAATACTATAATCTTACTTTTAGTCTAGCATTTCTATTCTGTCTGACTACTTTTACCTACCTAGTAATCTGTTTCAGAAAAAGTTTGCTTTAAGATGGTTAAATAGTATACAGGTAAGGTACAGGTCACATATTTTTTTAATTTCACAACATTTAACTTAATAACTAATACCTAATTATTTACCTTATATAGAATAACACAATATAGAGTAATTTGCTTCTCATATTTGTTAATGTAGATGTTTATAAAATGTTGTGCATAGTTCTGCATTTCACGTGTTAACTGCTTTTTGTGTTTGTAGTTCTGTGTCTAATAGGCTAAATACAGCAGCATATATATACACATTTTAGGTAAAAGTATTATATCCTTATAATATTTAAATAATGCTTTATTTGATGTCCAGAAATAAATATAAAAAAAAAAATAAATCCGTATTTGATAGTTACCATCATATAGGTAAAGATGTCCAAAGCACAATATTATGTTGCATTAGTTTGATACTACTGCAGTGAATATTCATTAAATACTTTGGTTTCATTAGTTTGATACTACTGCAGTGAATATTCATTAAATACTTTGGTTGCATTAGTTTGATACTACTGCAGTGAATATTCATTAAATACTTTGGTTTCATTAGTTTGATACTACTGCAGTGAATATTCATTAAATACTTTGGTTTCATTAGTTTGATACTACTGCAGTGAATATTCATTAAATACTTTGGTTTCATTAGTTTGATACTACTGCAGTGAATATTCATTAAATACTTTGGTTTCATTAGTTTGATACTACTGCAGTGAATATTCATTAAATACTTTGGTTTCATTAGTTTGATACTACTGCAGTGAATATTCATTAAATACTTTGGTTTCATTAGTTTGATACTACTGCAGTGAATATTCATTAAATACTTTGGTTTCATTAGTTTGATACTACTGCAGTGAATATTCATTAAATACTTTGGTTTCATTAGTTTGATACTACTGCGGTGAATATTCATTAAATACTTTGGTTTCATTAGTTTGATACTACTGCGGTGAATATTCATTATCCATGGATACCTATTTCCATGGATTTCATTGGTACAGGGGAACCACAAATTTAAATGTTCAACGAATTTAATTTTTTTAATAGGAATGTATGCAGACAATGTTTTAACCACGAAATCAAATATCCATGAAAATGCCAGTTTTACGCAATCAACGAAAATTAGTACCCGCCAAAAATAAATGAATCCACAGTATGCTACATTTCAACTTATATCACATACCTGAATCATACTCTACAGCAGAAACTCTTAATAACATCAAACCCTTTATAACATGTCTATTTAGATTAATTCTAGAATTATCATTGATAAGAAAGAGAATACATTTGCATTGACAAATCTCTACAGAAGGATAAAATGCTATACAACATATAATCTCACTCATCTGACTATAGTGTTTTATATTTGTATTATAATGTGCATGGGAATTACAGTTTTATAATTCAAACCTATATATGTATATATTTTTTTGTCAGCAGTTGCACATATATATGTTGAAAGCTTCCAAGGCTGTAATTTAAAGTTTTGATTAATGTTTTTTTAGTATTTGAAACAATCACTGACAGATTATTTAGACAACCAAGAGTTAAATACATTTATGTTTTATTCACAAACTTTATTGCGAACCCAATGAAAGTTTTCCACAGTGCCATCTCTATCTTGACCAGGTATTTAAACTTTTGCAAGTTCACCTGTCCTATTGAATGAATACAATAGCTATTTTTCTCTGTGTAGTTAATTCACTGGGACCTTTAAATTTCTTCTAAGAGAAATCTATCACTCATTGATTAATTTACCTGAGTAAAAAAAATTTCTTATATATAGACCAAAAATACTTTTTTTATACTCATTAACTGCATGTGATGATGTATTTATTCAATATTAATAATATATTTTCATTCAGTTTAATATAAACATTGATTCAATCATAAAAAGTTGATTTCAAACAAAAGTTTTATCAATGTTCCCATTGAAATTTGATTTTTTTTTGTCTAGTTATAGAATACATTTAATAAAATACTGTAAACCAACTTATTTTCACAGATAGTTATTCTTGTTAACTTATCCCTTTTATTTCTATAAATCTATGTCTGAGAGGATTATTTATTTTGACATTTTTTCACAAACCATTAAGCTTGATTAGAATAAATGTACATTGAAGTACAGTCTAAATGGATAATAAGAGTAAATATTAGCATTGTCACTTTCATAGTTTTTTTGGTCCAACACAAAAAAATAATTTGAAAGTCACAAATTTCCATAGGGACATAGCAAAATTTAATGTCAAAACATTGGAACAAAATTATGAAAAGCTGTAGACAATTCAGTAAAAATTGGTAAATAATGCAAATAAAGTAAATCAGTTTATTATGGCTAATATTGCAAATAGCCAATGCAGACAACTTACCCTAATACATTCTAGAAGCCTACTAAATTATTAGATATTGAATAAATCAACATCACATATAGTTTTGTGTGTCCTTATTTAGTATTGGTACATGTATTTTTATCATTGAGAGTTAAATTTTTTGTTCAGGTAAATTAATCAATGAGTGATAGATTTCTCTTAGAAGAAATTTAAAGGTCCCAGTGAATAAACTACACAGAGAAAAATAGCTATTGTATTCATTCAATAGGACAGGTGAACTTGCAAAAGTTTAAATACCTGGTCAAGATAGAGATGACACTGTGGAAAACTTTCATTGGGTTCGCAATAATATCAAACAGGAAAATTATGCCTGATGAGATATTTCAATATAAAATTGATAAACATGCATTTTATTTTACAGTCTGGTTTGACACCATTACATTTAGCTGCCCAGTCGGGACACGAGGGATTAGTCAGATTGTTACTCAACTCACCAGGAGTACAGGCTGATGTTTCAACCAATGCTCAGGTAAAAAAATAATCTGAATGTTAGGGGGATTCATATTGTCACTGAATTTTTATGTTCAGGTTGATCATTCAGAAAGCCATGCTGATTTATTGTACATTTTCCTTAAACCATGCAATTCATTTTTGTAACAATTTGATCACAATGACCAGCATTTCACGCTTAGGATCCTTGTTTCAGCTTAACATTTATGATGTCCATTTCTCCAAAATTTTTGATGATATACATGCATCAGTATTTCACCACTATAACCTTTTTTCTTGCTAGGAAATTGCTCGATAACATTTGGGTCTGTAACCCCTCCTGTCCTTGATTTCAGAGATTTCCAATCCAAGGACAAAATGTAATCTTGCTATTGAAAGAGCACACTGTTTAATAATTTTTCTGAATCTGATTTATACTCTTTTTCCAGGGAGCTATTCCATTACACTTAGCAGCACAAGGAGGACATACATCAGTGGTCAGTTTGTTGCTAAGTAAGTCAACCAGCCAATTACAACTGAAGGACAAGAGGGGAAGAACTGCCTTACATTTGGCTGCTGCCAATGGTCATTTGGATATGGTCGCTTTATTACTTGGCCAAGGGGCAGATATAAATGCTTGTGATAAGAATGGATGGACTTCGCTACATTTCTCTGCCAAAGCTGGATATCTAAACGTTGTCAAACTGCTTGTTGAAAGTGGAGCATCGCCAAAGTTTGAAACAAAGGATGGGAAAGTGCCAATATGTTATGCTGCAGCTATGAACCACTCTGAAGTGTTGAGTTATCTGTTGAGGAAAGATCACAACACTCAGCATCTAATGGATGATAAAAAGGTGGGTTATTGAAAGTCATAAATACTGGACAGAAAACACACACAAATTAAAGACCTGAAAATATAAAAGGATATGGTTTATATTAACTATAATTCAAGAGAATTGTAAGAATAGATTGGAATAATTTCACTTTGAAAACAAGTTGTTTCTCAAAAGAGAAAAACAATAAAAAATGCAAAAGAAAGTCATAGAATCATAACTGTATTAGGTACAACAAATTTTTTTTATAAGCCTTTTAAAATCAAATTTAAACAGACTAATATGTTATTCTGTCCAGTGGTCTATTATAAGTGATGTTACATTTTAGTTTTCAGGTTATACCCCCCAAAGTCTTTTTTTTACAACCATTGCATATTTGATATATATAAGTACAGCATTTTAGTGATTTAAAGTAAGAAGATGTGGTATGATTGCCAATGAGACAACTATCCAACAGAGTCCAAATGAAGTGTATTTTAGAAATTATAGGTTACTGTGTTGCCATCAACAATGAGCAAAGCTAATATTGTATAGTTGGCTATAAAAGGTTCAGATTTGACCAAAGTGAAACAATTCAAAGGATAAAAAAATTAATGGTCTGATTAATTACAAGACAATAAACAAAAAACAAATATGACAGAATTAAGTTTTCATGTTATAAGAAGTCACAGTATAGTTCAAGTTCCTTTTAATTGATTTATATTTCATGAATACACCATTTTCACATTGAAAATATTACATTGAATGCTCATCTTTAGATACTTATGGCCAGTAGCAAACAGTGTATTGCTTTAGCAATTCCTCAAAAAGCTTTTAAAAAGTGTAAAATCAAAGATGTGAAATGTTTTTTTGAGTTCATCAGACATATTTGCACAAAGTATATAGTTGTTTCAAAGTCAAAATATAAACATAAGCAATTATATTCCGGAAACTGGCATCAGAGTTTGGTTACACAAACAAACTTGGAGACGTCCACTGTAGTCTCTCTTTTCTTCTTATAGGACAGATATCCTTGGAATATAAGAACTAAACAGATGTATGAATTACTGATTTCTATTTTAGTTTGTATTTGACCTAATGGTCTGTGGGAAACTGACAAAGAACAAGTGTCTGGAAGAGTTTATACTGCTTTCACCTGCTCCAGTCGACACTGCTGCCAAAATGTCAAGTAGCTTCCGTCTGCTAGCTAGCAAAGAAAAGGAGAGGTCACGTGACCTCCTGGTTGCTGGGGACTACTGTGAATTTATGGCTACTGAGTTGACTGCAATAGCTGCTAGTTCTAACAGTGCAGGACAAATTCTAAAGTCTGTTGATAATCATGGAACTCCATTTTTAGATGTGTTGATCGAAAATGAGCAGAAAGAAGTAGTTTCCCATCCATCAGTTCAGAAATATTTATCCGATGTTTGGATGGGTAATTTGAAATGGACGACATGGAAAATTGTGATGTTATTTTTAGTATTTTTGTTTGTACCTTTAGTGTGGTTAATAGTATCTTTACCATTAAGACAAAGATACAACAAAATTCCTATAATCAAATTCATGGCATACCTAGTATCACATTTGTATTTAATGTTCTTGTTTTCACTGACAGTAGTGTATCCATTGACGCCAATATATCAATCAGCATCGTTAATACCACACTGGTACGAGTGGTTATTATTAGCATGGTTATCAGGTCTGCTGGTGTCAGAACTAACAAATCCAGGTGATAGAGGAGGACTTGGATGGCTTAAGGTCATATCCATAGCTGTTAGTGCAATTGGAATATTCCTTCATGTCATTGCTTTTGCATTTTCATATGACGAAAGGCTAATATTATTATACATAAGAAATCAAATCTTAGCTTGGGCATTATTAATGAGTTTTGTACAGCTTCTGGACTTCTTATCATTTCATCATTTATTTGGACCGTGGGCCATTATTATAAGAGACTTGCTGAAAGACTTAACAAGATTTCTTGTCATATTACTGATATTTATGATAGGTTTCACATTACATTTGTCAGCAATATATCAACCAGTGTACGCTCCTAAAGATCCAGATCCATCCCTGGGTAATGGGTTAGGTAATGGAGAACCAGTAACATACTTGACGCCAATCGATGCATTTGAACTGTTATTTTTCTCATTATTTGGATTAGTGGATCCAGATTCATTGCCAACACTTTATCGTAATCCAGCATGGGTGATCACACTGGCCAAAATTGTATTTGGAACATATATGATGGTGACACTTATTGTTCTTATAAACCTGTTAATTGCTATGATGTCAGATACGTATCAGAGGATACAGCAACAGTCTGATACAGAATGGAAGTTTGGAAGAGCCAAACTAATCAGAAACATGAACAAGACATCTGCAACACCAGCTCCATTAAATTTGTTCACCAAGATTTTTGCATATTGCCGTATGGCATGTAAATACAAAGGTAAAAATTATCCTTATTTCATTTTTACATTACTTTACACAAAGGTTCAGTGTGAGCTACTCTGATCACTTGGAATCTGTTATTTGTTTTGTTGTTTGTAATCTTTTACAAAAATGGTCTCTGTGGAGTGTTATCTTTTACAAAAATCTTCTCTAAAACTTCTGGGCCAAATTCAACCAAACTTGGTCACAATTGTTTTTGGGATGTCATGTTTTCAAGTCTAAATATGAAATATTAACATAGGGGTGAAATGCAAGTTTTATCTATTATCTCAAAAACCATTATTTGAGAAAATTGGTAGGGACTGAAATGTTCAAAATGTCAAGATGTTCTATTAAGTATACTATTGTATACTACTGATTTTGACCAAAATTGTCAGAGAATTCTTTATAGGAGTTATTGCCCTTACATGACAGTTATTACTTTTTTTTTGTGATTTGGCTGCCATCTTCAAAACTATAATAGATAGAAAAAAAGCTGTTCAAGCAAAGAGGATCTGCAGGTTAAGATCTGCAAATTAGTCAACATGGCAGAAATTGCAGCTGACTTCTAAAAGAAGTTATTTTCCTTGAATGTCAATTTTATTGTACCCATTTTTTTATGGATTTGGTTATAATCTTGATTAATGTATTAAATAAAGAGAAACATTAAACTGCAAAAATGTTCCTGCAATTATGATTTTAACCCTTTTTTTTGCATTTTAAGTGAAAAATAAAGCAGATAGAGAGTATACAGTGAAAAACAGAGTTTTGACTATTTTTACAGTATTACAGCACACAACATGTTGAATGCTATTACAGAATTTTACACTCAATGAAAGGATTTTTTGGTCTTTTTGCTATATACTTGTACTAAGTATACTCTTGGTTTTAAACAATATCATTTTTTGTTATTTTTTTTTTATAGGAAAGTTGTGTTCTGCGCAAGCGAAGGACTATGTAAATGATGAAGATGACAATGATGCCTTGTCTGATTCACGATCTGTTGACCTTCTCGCCCAAAATTCTGTTGGTTGGTTGAGAAATGTTGTCAGGCGTAATACACAGGTTGCCCCTGAAGGTAAGAAACAATGTGCAATGGGACGGTAAAATATTGTCAAGCATAAAACTTAAAGCTACCAAAAGCATATATGCATGATTCATTCTATGCTGAGGCATATATATATGTATAACATACTGGATGAAAATTAGTTACTTGTACACTGAAATTAATAACTTATGTGTTGAAGCAAAATATATATGTATGCCAATCAAGCTGGTGTGATTGCAAAATGGATGAATGGTTTATACTTAATAAGAGAGACAAACCATAGCTTAATTGAACAGCTCTATAAACAACAAAATCGACAAAATTAGGATGTGATATTTCTTTTGTAATCAGATTTCTATAGGAACATTTAAACTTCCAAACCAAATCATTTTTTTTTCAATAAAAAATGCAATAAAGGACATGACTATCCAGTTATACAGAGACTAGGTTCACTGCAGTGTCAGGCATAGCGAAAAAGGATGGAAATATTCACACTGTAAGAAGAAGGGGAGAAATGAACATCACTGTTAAAAAAGGAAAAACTAATAATAGGGAACGAAAAATGTTTATTTTGCCTCAAATTTTAAAGATAGAGTTTCCTGTGTGAAACTGAAATATCCTAATCAAGAAAAGGATAATAATGGGTATCCATATTAGTTTTTTATGTTTTTAAATTATTGTAAATAATAGGTCAGTTACATTTGGTCTATAGTAGCATTCATTGTAAGATATCTGTCCAACATAGACCACCTGACCTTGATTTATTTTTAAGGTTCATTGAGTTAAATTTTGATAGTTAAGACATTTTATTAGTAACATGTTACAGGTCATACACCCAAATCATAAGTTCATAAATAGAATGCAGAAACACATATTTTACCAAACAAAAAATAGTTATATTCTGAATAAGAGAGGTGTAAGATTACCCTAAATGAGTAAACAACCCAAAAATTCAAAGCTGTACAGTGACCTATAGTTGTAAACTTCTATGTCATTTGGTCTTTGATGGAGAGTTGTCTCATTAGCAATCATACCACATCTTATTTTCAAATGACTAAAAATGGATATCTAGGTGTTCTCAAAGATGGACAAGTACCTAAGTACCTTAGTACCGTAGTAAACTTTATGTCAAGCTTTGGATCACCCTGAATTGAGACGAGTAAATAAAAACTTATGAGCCAGGAGTAAGCAAGGTTTATTTAATTTGATTATAGAAATGTTAATTTTGCATAATGTGCAGATAAAGGAAGAAATAACTTTAAGAAATATGAGTAGTTTTTACTGTATTGTTGTTTTAGAATTTAGATATTGTTATTACAGATGGGTTTTTACGTGTTACTGGTCACCATGGTCCCCAGAGAATAGAAGATGTTGTTGACTGGCCTATGGTTGTACAGAGGTATCACTCTATGCAAGGATTTGAGAAGCAGGATGTGGGAGGCAATGAGAATAGCAATCTACAAATGGAGTGAATGCAGGAAAGATTTCATGATAATCAAACAAGTCTGTGATCTGTTTAACTGTTTATTTCATGTTTTTATTGGGAATTATTATGTGGATTATTTACTCGTACCAAATTATACATGCTGGCATACACAAGAGTGAAGATATACACTTGATTTCCAACTCAAGTGGAAAGAAACAAAATGTTTACATGAAATTGATTTTAAGTAAAATACATTATACCTTTATGTAATGTGTTATTATGTACATTTTGTGATATCAAATATTATTATAATTTTTTTCCTTTCATTTGTAATTAATGTTATATGAAACTCTTAATTTAAAACAATCAGTATAGTTTATGACTTCACTTGTTCTAGACCAATTATATAGCAGGGTTATATCTAATACCAAATTAATGTCTCTTTCATTTTACCCATACCACTCTTTAAATAGCCTAAAAGGAATGTGCTTAACAATATATGACACTTAACAATCTGTTAAAACTCACTAAAGATTAAAGATTTGAGATTTTCTTGGAAGTTCAATGATGATATGATACCTCCATTATTATAATACACAGACACATAGCATTTTATTATCGAGGAAAATTTTATCAGGTTTACATTTCCATAAAGCAAATTTTAACACATAATGTCTCTCAAGCTCTTATGTATCATAGTATTCTGACATAAGGAAAACAGTAAAATGTCTTTTACAACTATTCTGCCTGGGCAGGAAACATCCTCTGTATCAACAATTGAAAAAACAAACAAAAATGTTATTGATATGAAGGGGGATAACTCAAATTTACTTTTTCCATTAGAACTATTCCACATAAAAATCTTATCTTTCAACTTTTTGTATGAATGCTCGATGAAAACAAGATTATCATATGAAAAACTATTTGTTTATAGATTGAATAGTTTGAAATTATTGAAAACAAAGTTTTCTTTGATTCTTATAAAATGTCAAAATTACGTTTTCATATTTTCATTTTAAAATGACAACTTTTAAGTAATAATTTTATATGTATACTTATGTGCAATAAATTGTTTACAAACATTGTTTTTCTATACCCTGCTTTCTGCATTTCTGTGTATTCTGCAAAAAACCCTTATCTGACCATATGTATCATGGTCAGTTTGCTGGATGCGATGGTCTATATGACGCATGATGGTTAGTTTTAATGTGCAATTATTGTGAGAAGAAGATTTTTTTTATTTATTTGTATATAAATTTGTATTCATTATTGTCCATAAAACATTCATGACATTTCGGTATTGATGACATATATGTGTATGGTTGAAATAAAAGAATAGTTAAAAGAATTATCATCCTGCAATAAGCCTTTTTACCAAACAAATGCATTATGTAATAATCTTATACTGTTTGAATATCAGCAGTTAGTACCTTGCTAATATTATAGATTCATCTATACCTTTAATTTACATGTCTAAAAAGGGTGTTTGCAACTTTTAAAATACAAGAATATATTTCATATTATGCATGTCCTTTACATTTTTACATTTTAAGACTTTCAGATGAAGAACAGCAATAAAAGCACTGTTCCTTTGCTTTTTGTGTGTTTTTTTGATGTGCATGTACTGACTTTGTGTCATGGATGGATACCCCATATCCTTTGTTTTTCTATTAATATTACCATCTATTTAGAATTTTGATTTTGGGGCATGTTTTCAAGTGAGTCACAATTAGGGTGCTACACATTTTCAACATATACTTAACACGATTTCCTCCATATTGACATTTCTATTCAAAGGGAAAAATCTCAAACCACAATTTAATGATACTTATTTGATGATTTAAAACACACACCATTAATGTCACCTTTTGATATCACTTTTCAGAACAGTTCTAACCACAAATTCACAAATTTAATTGAAATAACATCCCAACCACTTAGAATTACAATCCCATAAACCACAATTACCAATGCATGCCCAATTTCATGCCCTAATTTTATCCCATATTTTTATCCTATTTTTCTAAAAAAAATCTTCAGTTCATTTATAATATAATTCTGTTATCCTTATAACTTTGATATACTTTTATTCTGCATTTCATTTCCCCTAATCAAAGTCACAATATGTTTAAAAACTTCAATCGTTACCTGATGGCAAATAAATCTCAATTACCATATACATCCATCTGTACCCCACTTGTAGTAATATTCAAACACCACAAAATTATGAATTAATTTGATAAAAGCTTTTCCTACCAGCTAAATTAAATTCCTTTATGGAGAATTTTAAAAACTTAGCTAATATTTTCCATTAATAAATGATGTAATAAAATTCTTGGTGTAAATGGATATGCTGAATCTAACTCTGTATTTAGATTTTGGATATTGGACAATAACCTATAAAAGTCCAATTTCAAAATATTCAGTTCTTTGACCACATTCTTTCTGTGTCAGAAACCTATGCTATGTCAAATTCTTAATCACAATCCAAATTCAGAGCTGTATCAAGCTTGAATGTATTGTCCATACTTGCCCAACTGTTCAGGGTTCGACATCTGTGGTCGTATTAAGCTGCACACTGCAGAGCATTCTATTTATTTTTGTGAAAATTACTTTGAAAGGACAATGTACATTTTTGGGGCTTATTGTCCCTGTAAATTCACGGGAAAAAAATATTTATTATAGTAATTGATAATCTTTTTTTTTTTAAGCCTGAAAAAAGGCTTTTAGAGAATGTGTACATTTGACAAGTCTTGATGGCTGTGACATTATAAAAATTAGTTCGTAATAGAGATTTTTTCAGATATTTTGCAAATAAAGCTAATTACAGAAGCATTTTGGCTTGATCAATATACTGTAAAATCAGAAATTATTGCAAGGTTTTTATTAATGCGAATAATGCAACTGTGTGAGTATCACAGTAATAAGAACTCACATTTTGGTATCTGAAACATACATCTGTATGGAGATTTTCCTGAAATCGCAATAATTAATCTCGCATTTTTGTCCATTCTTAAAAAATCGCAATAATAAATGCAAGCAATAATTTCTGAATTTACAGTAATTGTCGAAGACAATTTTCTGCCAGTGAGTATATACATACAAGATATAACTACTTTCTAAATAATTTTTGAGTGATTGTTGTGCTCTATGGTATTTCTAAGCATGTGCAAGTCATATATTCACGATTTTGCTTAATTTTTCTGTCATTCCAAGGCTTTATAACCCATGAAATGAGTATGTTTTAAAACAAAACTGTAATGATTTATTTAAGTATAAAGATTCAACATATAATACTGCAAATAAGAAATAGTTCAAAATACATTTGATTTTAATGTCAATTTGTGCAAAAATCTTACCTTCACCTTTACCAAAATCCATACATTTTCACAAAAAGTCTTCAAATGAAAATCATTTCTAAATCAATCAATTAGATTAATCTTCATTAAATTTTAACAGTTAATGCCTTGAAAAAGTGATAATTACCGCTTTTCTGCTGAACATCCAGCAATAAGGAGTAAGAGCAAAAAAAAAGTAGTCTTAATTTCCAATGACTGGCTTCTTTGCCTTCTCTGAATGGAGGATTGGTTAACTTCAATAGTGTAAAAGTTACTATATTTCCATCGTATTTCTATCGTACTTTAAACCTTCTTTTTTTATCTGTGTAAACAAGTCAATAAGATGCCTAAGACCAAACAGGTATCCTGAATCAGGGATATTATGTACTACAGTCTTCCTGTATATCTATATGTGTACTTTTATTAAAGTCAATCATTCAAATATCTATTTTACAGTCGTTTGGGTTTTGACATTGCTGATGAGATACACGTCCTTCATAAACAAACAATAAGGAACTTCCATAAAATCGGAATGTGTTTTTCTCCTTGAGAAAATGAGCACATTTTTGGAGTTTTGTTATAATGGGGTCTATAATATCTGTACGAAGTTCATAAACATTATGTAAATACTGGCGCAGTGCTTCTTTAAATCATTTTAATGTTAAAGACATGCCCTATTTCTTTTTATGGCAAATATATCTCCCTGTGTTGGCTTGGTACACCTAAAATAGAGGGATGAAGTAATACACTAAGGTTTCATTATCAAACTAAATGAAGATGAAACATTCGAAACCAGTGGAACATTTAAAGGGCATAATAGCATAACATTATTATTCTGTTAAATTTTCACTTTTGGACTATTGAATAGATGATATGAAAGGTTGAAGAGCTTCCACATGTAGAATTGCTAAAATACATGTTTTCCATAATTGAAAAGTATACAGTGGAAAACACATTTTGGTATAAATGTTATAAAATGTAACCATTCCACAGGTGGATTATAAAAACAAAGTGTGGATGGTTCAAATGTACTCGTTTTTACTTTAGCATAGGAAAGGACAGAAAAGGTTTTTTTTTAAATTGTTTACCGAGCGAACTAAAAAGTTGAAAGGGATATCTCTTCATCTTTTCCCAAACAATTAGAATTTTAACTATAAATATTATTTTATTTGAGATATGAATATGAAGACAGCTAAAGGCCAATTTACCAAAGGACTACATTTTTAAATAAGCTAAAAAGTAGAGCACAATTTATAAATTCGATATCCCTGACCATTGTAAATAGACTGCGAATGTCAAAGTCCATGTTTTCAATTTTTAGATATACACGAATTATTAAACACGATATACAATAACTTATTCTCTAAAAACCAATACAATCAAAGATTAGATGTTACAATAAACCCTACCTGTAACCCACCAAGCCTAATTCTAATTTTGCTTGAGGTTATCAGAATTTTTGGATGTGCATTTGTTTTGTCTCCTCTGTAGCATCATCACCATGTTGTCGTGTTCCCATCTTAATGTCCAATACACATGGGATTTCAAACTTTGCGGCAACAATTTCCAAATATTGTTAAGACAAAATAATAGCACAATTCCATACACTAATAGAGGTTTAAAGACTCTCAACATACGAATTGTTGTTCCGTTTGAAGTTGTAGATACCATAGTATTTTGTTTTTATTTGTTGCAATTGGCAGACGCACAACTAAATATAAACTTTATCCACTGGCTCCTTATTGCAATAACCGGTCATTATTTAAAATGTCGTACCCGGAAAATGCATAAAATAAGTTAGCATATAAAAACAGAATCACATATGCTTCTGGTAGTCATAATTTTGTAAAATGCAGCACTCTTGCACAAATAAACTGTTTTACACACATTCATTGAATAATTAGGCTAACACAAGGATAAGCAGCGAAAAAGAAAAAAATGGAGCGATCTTTAGTACTATCCAAAACAAACACGATTAGTGGTAATCCATAAGAGAAATGTATCTATTAAAGCCTCTAGAAATCATTTCAACATGTAAAACACACGTCCGTGAAGAGACAAAATTGAATATTCTCTTCTTCCAATCAGATCTAAAGAATATAAAAAAACAACAACGTCATAACCATTTCATTCAAAGTAAAAACCCTAACGAGATGCAAAAACCGACTGAGGCGCCAGTGTTTGTCATCAGACGAGAACACTACTTGTTAGCAATTTTCGCTTATATTAATGAGAATCAATAGCTAGACATCTCTGGCAGAAATATAAAAAAATTTAGAATGAGAATCAGGAACAGCATAGCCTATGACTGCAATATGTGTTAATACCACTTGATATCAATAATTGTCCTCGAGAGCAATGAATGCTTAAAACAAGTAACATTAACAATTGTCTTTTTCATCACATTTGTTATAATATAATCACACAAAGACATTACACAATAAAAATCAAAACCCACATGTAGCAGTAGTATAATTTACAAACCATGTAGCAGTAATTACCACAGAATATTTAAAGAAGTCCGTCAGATTCAACTTAGAATGTGTTCAGTGGTCATGGTTTTCCACTTTTGATTAACCCTTACTACACCTGATGGTCGTTCAATGTTCATTGAAAAAAATGATGGCGTTATCGAGGAGCTAAAAGGTAGCGGTAAAGTACAAATCCCTCTTGAAAACAAAATTTAATTCCAATTGTGTTCCATAAAATGAGGGTACATGATTCAAGTTTAATTCAAGACCCCGTGCACAAAGGCCTCTGAGCTATGTGAATAACATATACAATTAACAAATTAACATAACACATATACGGTAAGGAAAGTTGATAAACAGGTGAAACCTGAAATAGCATAATATAGTGCATGATTAAATGAAAAATGATAGACAATATGTTATTTTATTACTGATAGCACAAGTTTGCAAAATTTTGCCATCTTGGGGATGACATAGCAATCATCAGTATTAAAAATGTATTAAAGTTATCTATGTTTGGTCTGGGACGACCATTTGATATTCTGGCGCGGGGGATTTTGTTTTCGGAGGGAATATTCATTTTCATGTTTTGCTAGTACGACTTTCTTTTAATTTTGCGCGGGTTTTTGCGTGGACATTAATTCTCACTTTTGTTCACAACTATTTTCTGCATAGTCCGGCATTTTGTTGGGCAGAATATTAGTTTTCGTTCTGTCTGATGCAAGGTTATTTATTTCCGTTTATTATCAGGCCAGATTATTCATGTAGAAAATCATCTACCAGATAGTGTCAAATTACCGTTTCTGCCGCACTACCTAATTCCAATGGAAAAGTATCGCGCTTAAATCCGGCGCTTCCCAATTTCGAGGCGGAAAGTATGATACCTACATCCAAAATTGAAAAAGAGTTGCAAAGAACAATGTCTTTTGTGAGTACTATACTAAATGGCATATTTAAAAAAAGTATGAAGTTGAAATGGAACAAGAAGATGACTTTATGAGCGAAGATATCTTGCAGGAAAACTTGCAGGAAAAGGTTGCAGAGTCAGGAAACTATAAAATGGAATGAACTACCCACTGGAGTGGTTTACAAAATTCTGGAGGTGGTAGAAGTGAATGGTAAGTTTGGTATTGAAAAACAGAAAAGGGGAAACGACTAGGGTGTGGGACTGTACTGACTAAAGAAAGAAAATGAACCTTTGGAAAGAGCCATTGTGAAGAGTACAGGCTTCAAAGTGAGTAAAAAGACCAAGCAGGAGTATTTCTCATACGACCTTGTTAAGAAAGTAAGTAAAAATTGAAAAAAAAATTAAAAGATTCTAATTTCTAATCCGGCAAAAAAACTGGATTAGAAATTATTTATATAGGAGAAGGGGGAAAACGTTCCTAACGGAACACATTGCGGAGCGTAACGGAGTGATGTGTGTAGTGGTGGAACGTTTATTACGGCGCATGCGCAGTAAGGTCCTCGGTATATGGTGTATCTTGTCGCAGTTTGTCATCGTAGTAAAAGTTCAAGCAATTTGACAATACCTGTTAATTCTATTTCACTGATATACTCATCATCCAAAGCCTTGCTGACCATCTTCAATCTTAGATCTGGAGGTTCTGATGAGGCGTACGGTATCTTTATGGTTGTTTTTTTTAAGGTTTTTGTTGATACGTTTGGATAACACTGTTAACCCCACCAACGAATTAATGACAGCTAGTGAACTCGAAGGAATGCAATCAATGTATCCGATTTCTGCAGCTGTGCTAAGTGCACCGGATGTACAAACGATGTTTAGAACAGAACACTTGTTACAAGTTCCTAATGCAACGGAAAGCACATTGTCTAGTCTGTTGTATGATTTTAGTATTCGAGTGTATTTATGCATTTCTATCTCTAGCTCATGTTCAACGAATCGGATCCTGGCTTCTCGATACGATTGCTTCCCAGAGTCTACTTCATCCGTTCGTTTACAGCCTGGAGGATCATACCTCTAAGAGAGGAATGTTTTAAAAGGACTGTTAGAACGTAGAATTAACCCCTGACCGTAGAATTGTCTACCATGTTTCAAGTAGACCATTTCGATAGGTAGAAGGTAATTGACCTGGGGTGAGATACATACCTTTACCGTGAGCCTTTACACAACACAAATTGCCTCCGCGTTTGAGGCAGAGATCAGAATCTATGGCTTTGTTCATGGCACCGCTTCATAATCCAATCAATGCACTCACTCAAAAAGCAGGTAGTACACTCTTTGCTAACATGGGAAAAGCTCTCATAGCCAAACCGGCCAACATGGGTAAGAATCAACCTTCCTTTTGCATGTTTTGTTTTAGCTGTTTTATACTCTGCTCCAAGACCATACCACCTTCACCACTCTTCAAAAGCATGTCGATCTTTTGCATTTGTCACTGAGTGAGCAACATCTTGTGTTCCCCCGATAGATTAGCATGCGATAAACGGATGCTGACCGAGCATCCATTCTGTGCTGCTTTTTGTAATTTGTTAACCTTATTTTATGTTAAATTCAAACCATGTGTGATAACTCATTTATTTATACCTCACGAAAATGAAAACGTATCGTTAAAATGTTTACGTCTGAGATTAGTGGGAATTCTTGATCAGTTAAATAAGTACTTATGTGATGGATGGTTCTCCGTGTTACTGGTAAATAGAATAAGTTTTGGGAATTTTGAATGATCTTCATGCCAGGCGAAACATTTGGGAGACTGTAGATGGTGGGTTGTGATCCGTTTACATAGCGTTGATATCACTGATGATATCACTGTTAATTAGAATGCTGTTGATGCTGAATTACGGTGGCATTCCTCCCATGCAGCAGGCTCGGTTCCGCGTAGATGACAAGTTTCGAATCACCAAAAAAAAGGGTGAAATTCAGAAGGGATACAGCTCTAGGTGGAACGAATAAGTGTTTACCATTTCCCAAGTGTTAAACACTCAATCCCAACCTACCATCTCAAGGATTTCAATGATGAGGAAATACAAGGTTTAATTCTATGAACCCGATCTTCAAAAGACTAATCAAGAATTGTACCGCATCGAAAAATTCTTGCAAAAGCGAACCTGGGATGATGTGAAAGAGGTCATTGTTAAGTGGAGGGGTACCCTAAGTAATTTAATTCTTGGATCAAACAATCAGACATGTAATAACACCCTCTCAGCAAGCTTTTTGTCTTGAAGATTTGTCAAGACTGTAAAGGTTGTTAGAATATGAAGGTTAACCGAGGCGTTCAAGCTCTGACTTTCGATCATGCTTGAATACTGAATCACTAACGGTTCTACGTTTTGATCTCTTAGCAGTAAATTCTAATTCATCAAACACCTTTAGATTGTCCAAGCTTTGCTCCATGTCCTCCAATATCTTAATACACGCTTAATTTTCCCTTGCATGTTTACAATCAGTTCTTGCAAATTCTTTGCATACCAGCCTTCTGCCATCTTACCTTCGGGGAGTTGTCGAATGGAATAGTTCTGCATATCTAAGTCAGTCGCCATCTTTCCACCGTTGGTTGAGACGCATTCAGACTTGCCAACTTTGTCTATCATTTTTTCTCGAGTTCTTTTATTGTTGCATCATATCCTTTCTCCATCCGTTTTATATCCGTCTTAATCTGGTCACACTTGGATTGTGTTGCTTCGGTTTCACTCATACTGTCTTTCACTTGTTAAATGACTCACCGCTTTGTTCCAGCATCCATATTGCGACTGAGAGGTTTCAAATTGATGGTTCTTTATTTACAGATCTTGTCATCCTTGACTGAGAGTGCTATTTTGTTATTTTATTAACTCCTCGGTAAACATGTTGTGAAAGCGACTCCTAATAATGATCACTGGCTTTTAAATTTCCTGTTGTGTGTCGAGACATCTCTTGTATTCATAAAAGGTGATGTCTTGTTTAATGACATTGGCCCTCTTTGTGACTTCTTCATCTACCTTGTAGGCGTACATTTTTGCTCGAAGACCTTCAAATTCCTTCATCATTTTACCCCCACACATATCCTTAAACATTTCTATGACTTTTTTGTTGATGCTGGTTGTAATTCCTGGGGAGTGGTCGGTTGGGTAACTGGAGTTATCAAACTTGTCTCGAACATGCGGAGCAATATGCTTGTAAAAATCTGGATCTCATAACCAAAGCTGTCAGTATCTATGAATAAGAGCTTGGCGTTATTACCATACATCTTCCGCATGGAGTCGTAGTAAAATTCATACATCAAGACCTTTGACAGATCTAAGATGCAACTTCCAAAGTAGATACGCTTATCAAACTTGAGTCTGGTCTTTTTCATATGGATTGCAACCAGGTTTTCAGTAAAGACAATCCGGCGATCAAAGTTGGGCTTGGCCACAAGCTTCAATGCTTGCTTCTCTGTTGTCACCAGTTTGACATCATCTGTCTTACGGATATTCTCCATGGTCTTATCGAACACCGAGTTATTCATCAGTTTGAAGAATTCCTTCTCAGAGTCGGTTTTAGCCTTGGCTCGAAGACTGGTGTTGAGGTCTTTATATTTTTTGAGCCATGGTGTCTGCTTGAACCTGATGGTGTAGTGTAACTTAGTTACTTTCATTCCCATAATGCATTGGCAGGTATTTTTTGAGATTCCTGTAATGGAGTACATACTTAATTCGGTTGTTCAGTGTCGGAACCAGTTTGTGCTCCTCGTTGATCTCCACATTCGCAGGCGCCAATAGGTAGTCATTGTGTTCATCAAGGAGTTCCTTAGGATACTCCATGTTGCATTGAATCACACACCCATACTTGTGATCATCGGAGTAGTTCAAGCCAAATACTTCATTGGTAGTGTGTTGTCATAGTCGCTTAAGTATGGGTAGTTGACCTTAACATATCGATGAATTATCTGAGCAACATCTCCTCTGGTTTCTTTTTCAAACATATGAAGCATGTCTTGGTCGAAAAACAGCTCAAATTTAACTCCTATGATTTTGAGTTCTGCGTCGTAGGCTAATCCTGGCGATGTGTAGTACCACATGGGGTCTAGCTTGTAGTTCTCCATGCATACATCCATGAAGTTTTCCATAATGTCCGTCAAAACAGTACATCAGACATTAGGAAGAGGTTGTGATAATCACGCATGGTCTTACACTCAATTGTGACAAACACCTTTTGTGCATAAGCGTAGTCTTCATCGATGATATCCTCTCCGATATGTTTGTTGCAAGTGTTGCCTGGATGGTAGTTCAGTCTCCTCTAACCTCTTCCTACCATCTACATAATCATAGGGTATACTCCCTTTCGCAGCAACAACTCGTAGTGTTCGCCACACATCGCCTTCACTGTCTTGAACTGATCCTTTGTCAAGTTCTTTGCCAAGTTGTCCAGAGAGTTCGGCATAAACCGACATAAATCGATGAATCTTATCTCTAAATCTCCCACCTTCTTTGAAAAGCTGATGTACTTCTCATCAGTGTTTGGTATGAAGTTGAGTTTACCTTCTTCAAACCACCGCTCTTTGACAAAGAATTATGCATCGTGCCCACTTGTGAAACGCGATGGGAGCAAACCACGGTAGTTTGTAGTCTTAAGTTACAATCATTTTGTGTAACACCGCGATACTTTCCTGTAAGATGATTGTGATCTCGGACCTTGTCCATTCCTAGATGTGACAGTCCACGCTAGATTAAAAACATTCCTTGTCTCCCTCAGTCATCCCCATCTTTTTCTTGTTTTAGTAAATCTTGGGGATGGCAACTGCCTCATTCTCAATGCGTTTTACAAATTTCTTAGCCACATCGATTCCTTGGTAGAAGACTGGTGCTTTGTTATAATCTCCATGTTCATACTTCACATAATAGCAGAAACCCGATGGTGTGTGGTGTTGATAATGCTTCGTGTACGCTTTCGATGGGTCGGGCTGACATGTATCAATCTTCTCTACGAAGCATTCAGTCAGCGTAGATGGTAAATGGGACTCTCATTGTGCGATTGTAATTGGTAAATTATAAAAATGTTCCTTCCTCTGACAGTTCAATCTTCACTGGCTTCTTTTGGCTACAAAACTCCAGATTCACATTGATATCTTCCTTCTGCTTTTCAAAATGATCGATTGCTCTGAGTGAGACTGGGAACTCGATGCCTTCAAACTTGAGCTCGTCAGTCCAATTTTTGCATTGAGTCACTTTGGCGGTACTTTTTTGGTCTACCTCATCATGATGGATTGCTGAAAAAGTCCAATAAAAACGTCGCTGATCCTCATTCTTCACATTAATGATCGCCTTCTTTCGCGCAAGTTTCTGTGGGAGTGTAGTGTAGGAACTCCCAGCAAGCGGCTTAAATTTGTGCAAGTAAATGTCTAGATATTGAATGTTTCCAAGTGTCCATCCTCTACACTTGCGCTGATATTTTGCAATTTTCTCTTTAACCTTAATGTCTGTTAACTCAGTGATGGTTGTGTTGGATGATCTAAAGAATGGAGAGACATATGTGCTCTCCCAAGTTGCTGGGTTTGTCTTTACCATCTCTACGCTAAGGGTCTATTGTACTTTCAACCACTTCTTCTCCTTTAACGCATCTGCTATCTTACCTTCGATGGTGTCGCGACTCACACTAAAAGAGGTTTAATGGTTACCGTACCGTACCAAATACACCTTTCAACGTATTGCGCTTGTCTTTTACTTCCACGTCTTCCTCGACTGGGGACTGTTTAATGTCCTTTTCCACTAACGTCCTCAACTCATCTCTCCTCAGTAGTTGGTCATAGCTCGTTTCTTTGCGAGTCATTTGAGTTGCTTCTTCGTAAATACCGCTGTGCGCTCAATAAGCGTCACCAATGCATCCTTGGATTTCCTGTTATATACCTTCAAACCTTCGTCCGTGGCAATCTGCTGAAGTTCCATAACAGTTTCATGCGCATAGTCAGCCAATTTGTCGGTATCAATGTTTAGGGTGGCATTTGTCATGACTTAATACTGCATGTCCAGACGATTTCGGTTATTTGGCGAACGTCTTTCCAATAGCTTATGCACTATTTGTGTACATTTAGGAAGATTTTTATGTCTTTCTTAAAGTTGGAGGTACTTTTATTTTATAACATATTTTACAGGTGCAAGTGGGTTGATATTCTGTTACATGTATATCTTTTTTTTCTTTGAATTATTGATCTTCATCAAGTGCTGATTAAAAGCTGCAACGTAATAATCTATATATATCTTACATTTCTTAAAGTTAAATGGACTTTTATTCAACTTTTTATTTTATGAGTAAGAGTGGGTAGATTAAACAAAAACAACAACTTTATAGTACAAAATATATTTACCTTAAAACCAAAGATTTGTATAGAGTACACGTATGACTATACAAATCCTTGTTAAAATTTTCTTGGTTTTATACTTTATATATTTCCCTGATAATTGAAATTACTATAATCAACATTCATTAAATAAAGCAATCTATTAAATTTATTCGTTAGCACACGAGGAATATATTGATCTATTCTATAAAATGTAGGCATTCCAGGGAGACTCCCTACTACCGGGGATTTTCGCAGATACTTTTTTTCCTACACTGAGGAATAATGCATATTCCGAGTTACTTAATTGCGTGGTTTACATTTTCTGTTTAAGCATTTGTAGTTTTATTTACAATTTTAAATCAAATATGTGCATCATAAAGAGTTTTACATGCATTTTGAAAATGAAAATAACACTGTATGAATTGTGTGCCCATCAAGAAAGCTCAAACCAAACATTTGAAAGCCAGTGATGCATAAATACATAAAACGTTAGGAGCTATATGAACTAAACAAGAATACAATGTAGTCCAATTCATCTAAGTTGAATTTTGTATCAACTTCACAAATATTACATGATGATAAAATTGAGAATGGAAATGGGGAATATGTCAGAGACAACAACCCGACCAAAGAACAGACAACAGCCGAAGGCCACCAATGGGTCTTCAATGCAGCGAGAAAATCCCGCACCCGGAGGTGGTCCTCCGCTGGCCCCTAAATAAAATTGTGTGCTAGTTCAGTGAAAATGGACGTCACACTAAACTCCAAAACATATAAATGAACTAAAATTAAAAAACATACAAGACTAACAAAGGCCAGAGGTTCCTGACTTAGGACAGGCGCAAAAATGCGGCGGGGTTAAACATGTTTTGTGAGATCTCAACCCTCCCCCTATACCTCTAGCCAATGTAGAATAAAGAAACACAGCAATACGCACAGCAAAACTCAGTTGGTCTTGAAGTATAGATTCTATGTAATGACGTTGTTTATCATCTTAATTACGTGTTATAGTGTTTATTTGTTTGTCTTTGAATATTTTTAGTATTTACTGTTTAGTTCATTTTTGGTAATACACTTTTGTTATGGCTCGGTATTTATACATCCCGCCATATTTTTGTGTTATTGTGCTATGGTAATTTTTTATTCTTGTCTTTCATTTTTGATTATGTACTTTGTCTAAAGAGTGTATATATGCCATTTTGGTTTTTCTTTGTTGAAATAGTTATTTGTTTTATAGTAATTAAGATTATTACACACTGTTGACTATTGTACTCCAATTTTTGACATTTTTATCTATTACAAGTATGTCTGTTTGTTTTGCTCATACATTGTTGTCAGTATAATGGAATTCTATGCGACTGTCATACAAGTGAGAGGTTGAGCTAGCTATAAAACCAGGTTTAATCCACCATTTTCTACACAAAGAAATGCCTGTACCAAGTCAGGAGTATGACAGTTGTTTTCCATTCGTTTGATGTGTTTGAGCTTTTGATTTTGCCATTCGATAAAGGACTTTCCGTTTTGAATTTTCCTTAGAGTTCAGTATTTTTGTTATTTTGATTTTTGCTTGAGGGAGTTGGGATCTTAGTTGAAACCTTGGTAAGATGTTCTTTACATAATTTTGGTTCAATTAGATCGACATCTTTTCATTTAAAATACTATTCAAATAAACATGATGAGTTTTTACAACCATTGTTTGGATCCCACTGATGGTGAACGTATTACCATCCCAGTAGTCAGAATTTTTGTGTTGACATGAAATATCATTGATATGCTTATTTTCTCTAAATTTACTGTTTATAAAATGTTTAAATTATTCGAAACACAAGGGTTTTACTACCCATTGAAAAGAATACTTTAGTCGTATGTGGCACAACTTTTCGAATTTTTCAGTTTTTAATGCTCTTCAACTTCGTAATTGATTTTGCCTTCCAGTTGTTTTGATTCTAGCGCCACTGTTGAGTCTTGTGTAGACGAAACGCACGTCTGGCGTCCTTAAAATCATAAGCCTGGTATCTTTGATGAGTTTATATGAGTCTATATGTCATTTTTCTAACGATTGCTATTGTTAATGTTTCGTGTTTTACCGATCTCTTCAATATTATTTATGTAAAGGCAACGTTAACTAGGATATACTTGGATAAGATTAGTTAATATAAACAAAAGATATAGAATCAAATTTTTCGTTATATAAAATAAGATAAAATATTAAGTAATAGTTGTAAACAAGTTTTAAAATGTACTTTTGGCAATTTGAAAGGACAAAACAATATTCCAGTTTTTAATAAAAAAACAAAGAAAAGGGAAGAAGGAGAAGAAACCAAGGGGTCAATGAAAATCACAAAAACAAACAAATCATAACATAAACGACAATAAGACTGATATGCTTTTTAAGTAAGAGAAACCCAGGATCAAATTACGTATCATGGGGTACACGGTTTGCCACACAATTTATAAAAAGAAAGCTTTTTCAGTAACAACTGAAGATTAGGAGAATAAGAGCCTTGCCCGCAAATGTATCATTCGTATGGGGAAGAATTAATTTATGAATTTTGGCAAATCAGACAAGAAAAACATAATTTGAGATAATAAACAATAGGTTGCCTATAATTGCTTACATCCACTTCATTTAAACTTTGGTGGATAGTTGTCTCATTGGCATTCATACAACATCTCCTTATTGTTATAGAGGTATTTTATTTATTTCCAGTCAATTATATTTTATTGTAATATACTTTTAATGAAAATAAGATGAAAACTAATTTTATTTTTATCAAATACAGTTGGATTACTTACGTGTTTTTGACTTTTAAAGATAAGAAAAAACTCAGAATTTGACCATTAACAAAAAAGATACAAGTTCAAATCTTAAACTTTACCTCAAATTGTCGATTTTCGATAATTTAGATTTTTGTAAACATATTAGAATATAAGCATCATTCCAAAGAAAGAAAACTTGTCATCTAAAATAATCAAAGCAATATCATTATTGATCCAAAACCGTTTAGGGAGGAAGCTTAGAGACATGAAATGTATCAAAGCACAGAAAAAGGATACTACATGTTTTACTAATTTTGATCTTCATATTGGCGATAAACCGTTCCTGGCATAGAACACTCCATGGATTGTGTGTCTGTATACTAACTTCTACACTTCATAATAGATGAATGCTTTTCGAGTTAACGGTAATTGGAGTAATTGAAGTTGGAAAATTTCCAGAAATTTTGCATGCTCGTACTGGAACAAAATGGTCCTTTGAAAATCCTTAACTTCCTGTCAGTCAACAAATTTGAGGGAAATTACTAAAATTTAAGTGCGTCCAATATGATATTTTTGTGTTTATGCTGACATAAAATATAAATTGTTGAATGAAATTTTGAGTAATCGAAGTTCGAGAATTTCCAGAATTTCCAGAAATTGTGCATGCTCGTATTGGAACCAAATGGTCAATTGAAAATCCTTAACTTCCTGTCCGTCAACAAATCTGAGGGAAATTAATAAAATTTAAGCGCGTCCAATATGTTATTTGTGTGTTTATGTTGAAATAAAATATAACTTGTAAAAAGAAAGTTGTTTTCTTTGTCGTCTGAAGATTCCTTGGTAAATACTTGTTTAATCTTTTTTATTGTCATGATCTTCACATTGAATGAGTGATCTTAGATTATTGCATGAACAAATTCTTTACTTTGTTACTATTCTATGTTCATAATAACCGCCTTTTTGTTGATTAGCTTGACCTAGGATGCTAGGTTACCATGTGTTGCTAAGGGGGCTGGGTATACCAGTGAATAGTGGAAAGGTGTATTGCTGGCTTGTTGATTTGCACATGATTTTGTGAATAAGATACATGTATCTGTTACAGTAAAGTTGTATAATCAGGCATTATGTAGAATTACTGATTTTCAGGGAGTATGCATAATCACTAAAATTCATCGGTGATTATATATGATCATGAAAATGACCATTGACTTACATAATCACTGAAAATTTTAATAATAATTTTAGAAATTCCATGATATGATTTCTGGGATTATAAACAATACAAAGATAACTTGTTTGATAAAAATAAATCACAAAAAAAACAAATAAATCATCTCTTATTCTGTGTTTATTATCCTTTAAAAGTTTAATTAAACATTAGTTAATTCCCTATTCATTGCCAAATGTTAAGTGAACAGCTTTCATTCCCTATCCATTTGCCAAAACGTAAATGAACAGGTTAATTAATGCATGACTTCTCTTTTAAGGATTTCATTTATGGATTAGTCTTAGTAATTTAAGAAATTACTTATAATTTTGGAAATTTTGAAAAAACATTGTGTTTTAGAAATTAGAAGATACAACAGTACGGCGAAATGGTAGGAATTGTATAAGTTTCCTAATTGTAAGTATAAATGTAAATCACCTAATGGTTTCGTGAGGAAATATTTGTTTGTTTATTCACAGTTCAAATCAAGAAATTTCTAACTTTGAGTTCCAAAAATATTATATCCATAATGGGACAGACAATGTCCCCCTTTACATCAAATACTACTTAGATTATAAATTAAAATTCAAATGTTCAAATAAAACAAAATAGAAAAAAAAAGCCTTTTATATAAAATTCGAAAATTAATTTAACTTCATGTTTTAATTGTATCGGAATACTTGAAATGGCCTTTCTTACCAACCTCGGTTCCAATAAGCGAGGAGTTTTGGTAAGCGGATCGACGTTACTGTGTTTAATTTATGAGATTTTTCTTCTTTGTATCGCCTTGATAATGTTACATTTGATATTCACATTATAACATTAACGGTACCAATTTTACTGCATCAATGACATTCAACGTATTTTGATTTATTTTCAAATTTAATTTTAAATCGGTTTAAATCATATTAAATCCTGTCAGGCTGAAAAAAAATGGATACAGGGCAGTTGTAACTCATTTATTCGTTCATCACAATGAGGGAACATCAAATCCTACAATTTCATTGTCTAGAGCACTTTGCTATATTCTAAACGTTGTTGAATCACATAAACTCATAAACAAACAAGTAATTAAAGTTATTATTTATAGTACCAACATTCCTATTTATAGTGTATCGTTTGCCAAAAAGGAGCGTCAAATGCACATTCGCGTTCTGAATGTAAATGCACAGTTCATGTATTTTGGTCACAGGCACTTGTATCTGATATTTTTTTTATCTATAAAGGTAAAATAAGAATTAAGAGAAAAGTGCCTGTGAATTTTCTGTAAAACACAGGAATTCAAAATGAGAGGGCTATTGTAATCTAATGTACAGACAAACAGGTAGAACGCATGTTTGACAGATCGAACCAAATTTTAGAGGCGTCCGACTTTTGCTTTAATGTTTGATTACGATTCCGCAAATAGATTTTGGAAAGGGTGACACTAAAAATGTAATGGCTATCAGTCATGAAAAGAATGAAGACGGATATCGCCTGGTTACGAAACATGGTATTTTCCTCAGAATCTCCAAAAGGAATCAATTCGAGGAAAAAAGAAAAAAGAAAAAATGGGAATATTCTTATTTTCCAATATGTTATGGTCCAGAATATCGTTGTCTATTGAAGAAAAAGCCAAAGCCATCAGAATGTTCTTATTTACCAATCTTTTATTATCTATAATATCTCTGTCTATTGAAAACAAAGCAAAAGCCATCATAAAGTTTTATTTACCAATCTTTTATTACCAAGAATATCTCTGTCTATTGAAGACAAAGCAAAAGCAATCATTATTATTTACCAATCTTTGATACAAAAAACCAGTCATAACTGTGTCAGTTTGAGGTTATGCCCTGCTAATATCTTGTTCAAAAGGAGCGTCATTGTGAACATTCTGTATCAACTGGGACCAATGAACCTTAACACTAAAGCAAATCTTCTTTGCAACAATTTTTTAATTGTTCACATCTCGATATTATAATTGATGAAATTTTTTGATTACACCATATCTACTTCACAATAAATCATCCATAAAATTAAAGCATACCGAAATTTCGATATTTATATTTTTCGTATAATTAGTTTTTGCACTTACTTCAATGTCAAACAGTAGGTAGATGTATCCGAGTGTTATTGTATTCTTTATGATGATACCGCACGTTGATACAGAACTAGTATATTATATTGTGAATTTACACGAAAGTCATACCTCTTTATTCAGGTGTAAATTCTTTAAAATCTTGTTGCATATTAAGATAGAAACGTTGCTCCAATGAATAGTGAGGCTTACATATAGTTGTACCATTAAACCTCATCACATTATGGCTACGGCAGCCAGGTGACAGAAGGGTTGTTACTGTACTGGGTCCATTACTTTACTCACTTCTCATATAATTTATTTGAATTTTTGCTATGAATATAGTAGTTCCAACTAATACAAAACATATTTCATTGTGGTACAGCAATGAACAGTTGATACAATTTTAAAAGAATTATACATTTGCTAATTGCATTAGCTAATTAGGTTAATAAGAACCCTATCCTTGTTCATGATGTTTGTTTGTTTTTTTCAAACACAAAACTATGTGTATTAAAGTGTCAAGAAATTTATCGATTACTTCTTGGAATGTAAATGGTTTATTTAGAAAATTAAGTGGAGACAGGTTATGTAAACTAGATGATGAAAATTTTAGTAAAATAATGACATCTGATATTGTATGCTTATCAGAGACACATGCCTCCTCAAAGGATATTTTATTTTATAATGGATACAAATGTTTTACTAACTGCAGACAGTCTGAAACTAATAGAGTATGGGTTGGTTTAGCCACTTTTATTAAAAAGGAAATTTTGCAAGGTGTTAAATTAATTGATAAAACAATGAGTGACATGATGTGGTTTAAACTTGACAAAAATTATTTTGGCTTTGAGAAAAATCTATTCATCTGCTCCATGTATATACCCCCCAGTAACTCATCATACACTATGCGAACTAATTGTGATAAACAAATGTTTGAAAAACTAGAGCAAGATATTACAAAATTTTCTTCAGAGGGTAATATTGCTTTAATTGGAGATTTGAATGCCCATATCAATGTTAGTGAGTCTGACTATATTACAAATGAAATTGATGACAGCCTAGATGATTTTCTCCCTATTAATTACATAGCAGATGCTGTGCTCAAATCAAGAAGTACTGAAATTTCACAAAACACCAACAGTTATGGTAAACAATTAATAGAGTTATGCATTTCTGCTCAATTAAGAATTTTAAATAGAAGAACTTTAGGAGATTCTAAGGGAAAAGTTACATTTTTTAATCATAATGGAATTTCTATTGATGACTACTGTATTTGCAGCTCTGGGTTCTTGCCAAGTATCATAAATTTTTCAGTTAATAAATTTGAGCCAATAGTATCAGATCATTGTCCAATAACAGTAAATATCATGTCTCAAATAAATAAGCAACCACCAGAAAACTTAAAAACTCCTTTAAAGTGCATAAAATGGAATAATGAATATGAAAATACATTTAAATTAAACTTATTAAAAACTGACTTCCAACCAATTATTTCTGAAATAGAAAAGCTTAGCAGAAATCCCAGTTCAAAATAACTTGGTATCCAGTATGGAAGAAAAAATTAATGAAAATGTTTCTAATATGTCATCTTTATTGTATATGCTGCTTTTCTTGGCCCAAAACGAACCACTTTCAGGGATAACAAAAGTAAATTCCGAAAAGTTAAAAAACCCTACTATAATAATGAATGTGAAGCCCAATTTAGAGCTTTAAAACACCATACTAGGAAATTGTGTAAAGAACCATGGAACAAGCAACTAAGGTTAGAAGTTATGTCCAAAAAAAAGGTACTAAATAGATTGATAAGGAAAAATTATAGACAATTTAGAAATAAAATGCTGACTAAAATCTTGGAATCAAATAATTCTTCAGATGAGTTTTGGAAAACTGTTAAAACTTTAAAGAAAAAAGAACTGAATGATCCTAGTTCAAACATTCAAGCTAAAGAATGGTTTGAATACTTCAAAAATCTTATGAATACTACCCATAACAAAAATTCTGATATCAAATCATGTACTGATGGTAATTTTTTGAATAATTGTAACAAAAATTTAAATGTTAGGATAACTTCAGAGGAAGTGCTGCTTGCTATGAAAGCCTTGAAAAATAAGAAATCATGTGGTTCTGATGGGTTAACAAATGAAATGTTGAAAATATCTTGCACTATGAACGTCAACATGTATGTAAAATTATTTAACTTAATTCTTTTTACAGGTATATATCCTTCTAAATGGAGAGAAAATTACATTAAACCAGTTTTTAAAGGAGGGTGTTTTAATAACCCCTCAAACTACAGAGGTATAGCACTTTCTAGCTGCTTAGGAAAATTTTTCTCAAGAGTTTTATATAATCGTTTAGAAAAGTATTCTGAAACTAATAAAATTATTTGTCGTGAACAGATTGGATTCAAAAAAGGATGCAGAACTAGTGATCACATTCTAACTTTAAAAACTATTATTGATAAAGCTTTTAAATCAAACAAAAGAATATATGCATGTTTTATTGATTTTAAAAAAGCTTTTGACACTATAAATAGAGAGGCCCTATTACACAAACTTGCTGAATATAACATAAATGGACCATTCCTCAATATTCTAAAAGATATGTACAAAGAAGTTTTATTTGCAGTTAAAGTCACTGAAGGCATTACTAAGATGTTTCCTTCCACAGTTGGAGTAAAACAAGGCTGCATTCTAAGCCCTACCTTATTTTCTTTTTATATAAATGATTTAACCTCCATGTTTGATAACTCATGTGATCCTGTAACATTACATGACATAAAATTGTCTAGTCTTTTATATGCTGATGACTTAGTATTAATATCAGAATCTTCAGAAGGTTTACAAAATTGTCTAAACAAGTTAAACACTTATTGTGAAAAATGGAACTTGACTGTCAATCTTGACAAGACGAAAACAATGATATTTAATAAAAGTGGTAAAAAACTTACTAAAGACAAGTTTGTATTGAATAATGAAGTAATCGAATGCTGCACAGAATATAAATATTTAGGTATACTATTCAAGCCATCAGGAATTTTCACTAATGCTGTAAATCTCCTCTGTAAAAAAGCTTCAAAGGCATTGTTTTGTATTAAAAAAATCCTTTACTCAGATAAGATGGATGTTTTTTCCCATATGAAACTTTTTAATTCTTGTGATAGTCCAATATTATTGTATTGTAGTGAGATATGGTCACTAAATATTGTGAAGAACAACAAAACTCTTGAATCTCAATACTTATCAATGGAATCAGTAAAACTCCAGATCAAATTTGCGAAAAGTCTTCTTAATGTTAATTCAAAGGCAGTAAATACAGCTGTATTAGCTGAATTGGGAATGTACCCTATTGGTATACAGGCCCTTAAGTCTTCTGTAGGATTTTGGTTACATATTTTAAATTCAAATGAAAATGAGTCTTTATTATATAATGTTTATAAAGTTAACAAGCAGTTAAATGATGGATTTGCTTCAAAAATTAAAATGCTACTATCAAAATTGAATTTCACTCATGTTTGGGAAAATCAATGTACCTTTTCTAAAAAACGATTACTTTTAGCCCTCGTGAAGAAGCTCAATGAAAATTACATTATATTTTGGAAAAATTGTCTCTTTAATGATGATAATTCAATAAATGGAAATGAACTAAGAACCTACAGAAAATTTAAAGTAAAGTATGAACTAGAAAAGTACCTTTTATTGAATTTAGATAAAAATGTTACAAAAAATTATGCCAAAATAAGAATAAGTAATAGTATGCTGGCTGTTGAACGCGGTAGATACAACAAAACAGCCTTGGAAAATAGAATATGTCCTTTATGCCATAAAGAGGTGGAAGATGAATACCATTTCATCATAACATGTACAGAAATTAATAAAACTAGGATCAAAATGTTTAATGAAATTTCTAGTATTGTCCCCAGTTTTAATATAATGAGTAAAGAAAACAAATTTGATTTTATATTTTCTTGTGAAGAATGTGATATTTTACTTATCATTGTTAACAATATAAGTGAAATGTATAATGAGAGAAACAATTATAATGTCAGTATATGAACTGTGTGTGATTGGTGGCTTAACTTATAATGTTATATATAAACATAATATTTGAATTGATAATTTTATAGAGGAGGCATGCTGTCAAAAATAGTATAATACTTAATATTAATAATCTTTATTTTTTTTTCTTCAATGCTACATGTTTGTATTGTTTAATGTCTATCGTTTTGTCATGAATATGCCTGTCTGTCTGTCTGTCTGTTTGTTTGTTTTGTTTTGGTTTTGTATTGGTTTGTTTATTTAGTAACAATCCTATTGTTTGGATTTTAAACTAATAAAATTCTTATTCTTATTCTTATTCATATAATATCTTATATAACCGACTATTTACATATAATCTGAAAAAGTATAAAATCAGTTTAAGTTACATCCATTAACTAATTGGTCATTTCATTTACTTCATCTATTATGCCATATTACTATTGGCACGGGGGGTCTCTTCCAATGTAAAGGTATACACAGACGTGCCACTGATATGTGCCACCTTTTTCGGATCGTCAAATATATCAACGGGGTGCAATTTCACGGCGGTTATATAACAAAGTGTAGAAATTTATATGTCAATGGGTTATAAATGTTCATCATCTGCTAAGATGTCTGTAAAAACTGTGTCCTTTGTGATTAACTTGTAACAACGATGTCACTTAACGATTGTATATCTAGCTGATAGCTGGGAAATATATGAATGGGTGATGATTTTCCTTTGAAATATATGTATGGATGGGGATTTTCGCAAAATGTAATATATGAATGGGGATTCGTTTTTAAACCCCTGCCGGGCGTCTGTTACCAAATTTTTATGTTAAGATCCCCCCTCCCGGGTGACTATTGGTAGCTCATTAAAATAAACATTAGCATGTACACCAGCAGTAAAACTTGATATTTTCTCACAAACATACTCTGTTCAGACTAAAATGCCAAAGGAGAAAATTGGCAACACCACATAGCTATTAGCAATACAGCTAAAATAGGCCTCAATTAGCACAAATGATAGAAAAAACTAAACAGATAGAAAGAGATCAAATACAACACAATTCTATGTTTCCCATAACATATTTGAAAATAGGAATCATGTCTATGGTTTCCTTGATTTTGTCATTCGGCTATTCTTGTCGAGCGTTCCTGGTGGAGGTAATTCCAAATAAGCGCTACAGACGCACAAAATTTATCAAATTTTATTCTCATTTGATATACACACTATGCAAACGGTGTCCTATATGAAAAAAGGTATTACAAAAATACCGAACTCAAAGATAAATTCAAAAAGGGGGAAAGCCAAGGATGTACAAGACCCGAAACAAGTGAAGAATTTTACAACTTACACGATAAGAGAAGGGGCGCTGGGAGTCTTTGTTTTCATGATAAGATTAGGTTTTATCTAAAAGTCGGCGCATTCATATATTTTTTTATTTGCATAAATGATACTGGGTAATTCGAAAACGAGTGGTGCAAAAGGACGCATCTTTAACGCATACTGATAGTATCTCTCCTTACAACTGCCTTACGTTAAAAAAACATGACAAAAGAAGTCAAACATGGGAGTCATTGTTTTCATAATAAAATAAGTTTTTCTCTCACCATTGGCGCTATCGTATGTCTAATTTTAGGCGCAATTTGTACTAGAAAGTATAGCTAGAAGACAGAAAAATATAATAGAATGTGGTTTGTTTTTATTAAGTATTGTTGCGATATTAAAGGTAAAAATTGCTAATTTTTTTTTAATTTGAAAACTAGTAAAAACATTTAATTACTTTTCAAATAGTTAAAGAAGAAAAATACCTGAAGAAACAAATATATAAAAATTGTCACTGTATTATGATTATATGCAACATAATTGTGTGTGTAGTAGCATCTTACCATCAAATTGTATGTTTACACTCTTTCTATTCGTCTTTCAGCATTGTCGTTTATATAACTTCCCCGTATGCTTTTTTTTTAAACTTCATGTTAATGTAAAAGTACATCATAGATAATTACAGTTTAAATCAAGTCTGTTCCAATCTGGTGATTTTTCAAAGGTTGGACACACGAACTTACAAGATTCACTGCAAAAAGGGTTTCCATGCTGCATGAATGATATTCATTTATGTATCAATTGAAAGTGAAGTTTAGCATTTCATGAAAAATATCATGTTAACGTTAGGACGTGATTTTTGCTCAACTCCCGCGCTTGAAACTCGTCGAGTAATCCATTGCCAAGTTTTGCATATATCACTAGTTTTGATGCGTTCTGTACTCGATTTATATAAACAGCAGTAACTTAGATATTTCAGATTTTCACGGGAAACTCTATACAAAAATTTACGATAAAAGGGTTTATTTTCGTTCCCTAGTGTTAATATTCCATTTTTAGACAGTTCCTCTGGCTTCATCTTACGTATCCTAACTCGTTCTCCATGCCCGTGTCTGTAGTGACGTTTTGGAATTCAATGGACGATATCAATGTATTACTGGTAAATTATTAAGTCAAGGATTTTCCAAAATTACTATAAACCTTTACTAGATTCTTTCATAGATACGAAGATTTAGTTTGGAAGTTTGGCTGTACCTCTAAAAAAAACTGTTTTTATGGAATAGGTCATCCTAATTTTTACAGTGGTGTTGTTTATCCAGCCCGTAAATTTATGCTAAAAGGTTACCAATTTAACACTGTAATTAGATCTTTGAATATTGTTTTATCGGTATAAATACTGATTTTGTAATCAATAAATATTATTGCTATATTTGTGAGTTTTGCTCTCCCTTTGGTATCTTCCGCCTTTCTTTTTCAGCCCTTTTCAACTGATGTTTTTTGTTTGTAATCATGTTGTGCTGTTACACTACTGTCCCTAGTTCGTCCCTGGTAAGAGGAGGGTTGGGCACCCTCAAACATGTTCAACCCTGCCACAGTCTGTATGTGTGTATCACAAGTCAGGAGCCTGGAATTCAGTGGTTGTGGTTTGTTGTGTATATCAATATCAAATTTGTTTTTTGTTTATTGCTTTGTACATAAATCAAGCCGTTAGTTTTCTTGTTTCAATTGTTTAACATTTTTCATTTCGTAGTCTTTTACATTTTGCTTTAAGGTAAGGGTTTTGATAACTGTTGAATGATCTAGTTTATGACACTAATTTAAGTGTTTTAAGATGGTCTTTTGATGGTCCTGAATTTAGTATAAAGATATTTTTTTTCCATTTTAACCAAAAGAGTTTATAGCTCAGTAATTTATGATTCTGTTTCTTGCTAATATCAGTCCTAGTATTCTGTTGTATCTTTGCTGAGCTTTTTTATTTCTTATCACTCTAATATTTTGAGGGCTGAATTAATCCGATTCATATGACAGATACGAGTACATGAATTTTGCCTTTTAACTCTGTGATTTATGATCCATTGACTTGGTTCAAACTCCCTCAGGCAAATTTGACTTTGGGTGAATTTGGCTATAATTTTTAGCTCCTTTAGGGCATATAGATCCAAAGGTTTTGAGGGATTTATACATGTTTGACTTTGAAATATTTGAGTTTGAGCGAACCTGATGAAGGTTAATCTGATGCATTTTTATCAATATATGATTTCTTTCAATCGTTCGTTTGTTTGTTTGTTCGTTTTTTTCTTTTTCTTTTGCTATCTACTTACACACCAATACTAAGGTCATCTGTTAGGATATTCTAGCGGAGATGTCATTAAGACAGTCCGTAGGTTTTCCTAATCTGTGTCCTCAGTTCAACCCGCCCAATGGTTCTACATGCATAACATTTTCAGAAATCAGATTTTTAGAATCACTTATAGCGATACTCATATGTACCCAATGCAAAAGCCGGGTGACAGTGGTGTTGAAGACAATCAAATAATTGCGCCAGTAAAAAGTACTTTCCGAAAAGCATTACGGTCAGTCAAAGTTAAGATAGTTTCCTATGAGATTTATATTAAAGTCAAAAGTCATAGCTTCAAAGAAGTGATTTTATAATTATTCAACAGCTTGACTAAAAAATTGAGAATGGAAATGGGGAATATGTCAAAGAGACAACAACCCGACCAAAGAGCAGACAACAGCCGAAGGCCACCAATGGGTCTTCAATGCAGCGAGAAAATCCCGCACCCGGAGGTGGTTCTCAGATGGCCCCTAAATAAAATTGTGTGCTAGTTCAGTGAAAATGGACGTCACACTAAACTCCAAAACATATAAATGAACTAAAATTAAAAAACATACAAGACTAACAAAGGCCAAAGATGCGGCGGGGTTAAAACTGTTTTGTGAGATCTCAACCCTCTCCCTATACCTCTAGTCGATGTAGAAAAAAGAAACACATAGCAATACGCACAGTAAAACTCAGTTTAAAAGAAGTCCGAATCCGATGTCAGAATAGGTAACAAAAGAAACTAAGCAAAATGACAATGATACATAAAAGAACAAAGGACTACTAGCAGTTACTGACATGCCAGTTCCAAACCTCAATTAAACCGATTGAAAGATTAGGTCTTCATCATATAAAAATCAAGTACAATCCCTCCCGTTAGTGGTTTAGTATCATACCATCATAAAATATATGAGAAGAACATAACCCGTATCATGCCAACAACTGGTTTTAGAATAAATGTGTTTATTTCCGATGCAAAGACCCTATGAGTGAATCAATATTAATACCAAAATATGCAATCCTTAATGACTTGACAACAGTATCGTAACTATATCTTTTCCGAATAAGTCTGTTTAAAGGTTTGGTTAGCTTTTGAGGTGAATGCCGACATTTTTGTGCTTTGTAAAGAATATTACCATAAAATATTGGATGTGAAATACCTGAACGTATAAGATGTCTGCATGTTGATTTATATTTACGAATGATGTCCTTGTACCGATGATAAAATTTTAGTTTGCGATATCGAAAACCCTGGTGTAATAGTTTTTCAGTAATACAGAGATTTCTTTCGTTGAAATCAAATACGTTGTTACATACACGAGCGAATCGAACAAGTTTAGATATATAAACACCATAAGATGGCGACAAGGGAACGTCACTATCTAAAAATGGATAATTAACAATACGAAATGAAAAATCATCTCTTTTATCTTAAATTTTGGTATTATGTTGAGTTGTAACGTGAAAGCAATTTTTACTTCTGCCGTGCAGCCACGTCCTGTTTGTCGATAGTTTGAAATTTTACTCTTATTGTAAAAGGAATATTATCATTGCTTCTATGCAAGGGAATGGTTTTATAATTGGTCTGCAACTTGATAACTTCGTATGGCAGCATTGTACAAGTAAAAATTGGCTTCAATGAAGGGAAATGATCAGTTCACATGTTACTTCAATCAATTACATTCAGCGATGCAGGTCCAGACACGGTGTTTGTCTTGTTTGCATTTCCATAAAATTATCAATTTATACAAGACGTAGTTACATGTTTGTTTTGTTTAGTTTCATAAAATTAAATATTTATATTATTCATTTGCATTATCGTGTATTATTGTTATGTTTATCTAATTATCATTATCATTATAACCATCGCTATCCTCATCATCATTTCTATTATTTTGATTAGTTAATCTGATGCATTTTATCTTAATATCTATTTTCCCCCTTTTATATCCTCTTAAACATGAACATTTAGGACAATGGTTTGGATATCCTTGCTGAATAAGTCATAACATAGCTTCAATGTGCATTCTTATGGATGTCATTAGACAATCCTAACATTATTTTGATTTATATCCTAAGAGTAGGGTATATCTTGAGACATATCTCAGGACAGCTTTGATAAACCATCCCTTGGTTCTCCATGTAAGACATTTTGAGAAACAAGAATTTTAATAATCTCACAAATATATTTTACGATAGACCCAACACAAATACCGATTGACAGTGGTGTTTAGGACAATCATATTATTGCGCCGTTAATTCAGTATTTTCAGAGAAGCATTGCAGTTAGTAAAGTTAAGATAGTGTACTATATGAAAGTTTTAAATAAGTTGTGTGTTTGTTGAATCCATGTGCCGCAAAACGCTGTTATTGTTATTATCATAATTATATAATAAAGCTAAATTATTTTTCTAGATGATTAATATGTTGTGGAATCATGACCTTTGCATTTATAAAAAAGTATATTATAAATAAGTAAACACAAGCTGCTGTTTAGATATTGCAGCAGCATGAAGCAAACAATGTATGCCGTACCAGCTCTCTTAAAATGGTTGCTGATCAATAAAAGAGAGGCGAAAGATACCAAAGGAACAATAAAATACCAATCAAGTTTTTAAACAGTTTTTTTTTCTGTTCATAGACATATTACACGAATCATTATTATCTAATAGTTCAACTATAAAAATACGGCGGAAGATATCAAAGGGATATTAAAACTAATCAGTCGAAAACGAACTGTCATTGCCTTGGCAAAAAACGAAAAACGACTAAAAGATAAACTGCAGTCTACAAAACACAGAAAACTAAAGACGGAGCAAAACGAACCCCACCAAAAGAAATAAAATGCTCCGCGAGGTGCAGCTTGATACGACCGCAAAGTTCAAAGCCTGAACAGTTGTGGCAAGTCAAGTTTGCCGCAGCTTTAAATTTAGATTGTGATTAAATTATTGACACATCTTAGGTTTTTGACACAGAATGAATGTGGTAAAAAAACTAAAAAAATTGAAATTGGACTATACCTATTATGGTCCAATATCCAAAATCTCAATAAACGGTTAGATTCAGCATATCCAAGTAACCATGAATTTTATTATTAATTTATTAATTGACAATATTAGCTAAGTTTTTAAAGGGGTTCGCTTCATCAAAAAAAAAATATATATGTATAGCGTTCTGAAAATTAATTTATATAGAATAACAAAAAACAAACCAAGAATTTCTTCAAAATTAAAAAAAAAATGAAATAACAATTTCCAGCATACCATTCATCATTAATGCAATGTCTTAAAAAATCTATAAAACTTACCTTTATTTTTTTCCGAAGTATCTAATAAATTGCATACTATATTTATACATAATTTCTTCTCTAAAATTAGAATTTGATGCTGTATCTATTTTTAACTATGAATCAACTTACAATTTCTATAAATTGTGCACTTCATATTACAATCACTCACAAGTATGGACACAACATTCAAGCTTGATACAGCTCTAAATTTGGATAATCCCCTTTTCCCCGAATGTGACCTACCGTATAAGACTTATTACCGGGTTTGTACTAACATGAGCAACACGACGGGTGCCACATGTGGAGCAGGATCTGCTTACCCTTCCGGAGCACCTGAGATTACCCCCAGTTTTTGGTGGGGTTCGTGTTGCTCAGTCTTTAGTTTTCTATGTTTTGTTTTGTGTACTGTTGTTTGTCTGTTTGTCTGTTTGTCTGTTGGTCTTTTTCTTTTTTTAGCCATGGCGTTTTCAGTTTATTTTCTACTTCTGAGTTTGAATGTCCCTTTGGTATCTTTCGCCTCTCTTTTTACACAGCATAGGTTTCTGACACAGAATTAATGTCATAGAACTTTAAAATTTGAAATTGGACATTAGCCTATCCAGAATCTAAAAACACGGTTAGATTCAGCATATCAAAGAACCTCAAAAATTCAAGACTTTAAATTAAACCCCATTGAAATTGGTCAAGAAATAAGCAATTTATGCAAAGTATTGGAAAAGTATTGTGTTTGGCCCCTAATTCCTATGGCCATAACCCCCAAAATCAATCACAACCTTCCCATTTTGGTATAGAACCTTGTGGTACAATTACATAGAGATCCATAGACTCTAATTTGGCATTAAAATTAAAAAGATCATATCATAGAGAACATGTGTACTAAGTTTCAAGCTGATTGGACTTCAACTTCATCAAAAACTACCTTGACCAAAAACTTTAACCTGAAAAACTTTAACCTGAAGCGGGACAGACGGACGGACGAACAGAACGAAAAACATAATGCCCATAAATGGAGCATAAAAATAAGTAAAAATGACGTTCTATTGTATTATTTAATTATTTATATTTCAGTTTGCATTTGACATGAAGATATGTAGGGAGCTGTCAAAAGAACAAGTGTCTAGAAAATGAACAGCAACAGCAGTTTACATAAAACCTCGAAAATCCATTAGAATATACAATCAAGATAAACAAACGTGAGGGAATTGTAAGAACTCAAAACAGGACAAGACCGTGCTTTTGCAGGGTTAGCGTCTCCTGCAATGCAAATGCCATTAAATTCCAGACTCAGTCGAAAATGTCTCGATAATCAATTAGACACAATCGGTAAATTGAAAGATCAGAAGACTAGTTTAGTGTCCTAAACTTGTGTGGTGTCGATATCGGCATTCTTCCTCGTAACCCTGCTAGAGGTGTTTTTAGGTGAGGAGCAGACCGGTGTTAACCCGACGTATCGCTTGAAAGATGTAAACGTCATACGATGTGGCAGAGGGTATACCAATATTTGACCAATCTTTGACAGTTATTACTAATGTTGGGAGATCTGAAATCGTAACGTTTGTCATAGATCATGGTCTGTAGTCGTCAATCTGCATCGATTTTAAGGTAGCAATATAGATGTCAAGCAGACCTCTATTTTCCATTAGAATCCTTAATGTCAAGTTGACTGGGATATATAAGATGCAAGCCACAGCTGAAATGTGAATTACTGAGTGACAGGACATCGTTAATTGATTTTAAACTAAAGAACTGAGCAAGCTACTTTCTCTTTTTGTCATTGAAAAGGTTTTTTCATGTTTCAGCTAAAAAAGGTTGGTATTTCTAACACCTGCTCCAGATTATACTGTAAAATGTCAAGTAGCTTCTGTGGTCTTGTTAGCAAAAACAGATGTCGAGATATAATGGTTGCAGGGACTACTGTAAAATGAATTGTCCTGAGTTGACTTCTATAGCTGCTAGTTCTAATGGTCAATGTACATGTCCATAATTATCAGCTTTCATCTGCCCTTGACGTAATTTAACCAAGACCTTCATAATGAAATATTCCCTTAAAATGTCCTTATTTAGAGAAAACGAATAAAAAGCCTGGTAACATGATGTTTACTGATATATAAGATGCAAGCCATAACTGAAATGTGAATTACTGAATGACAGGAAATCGTTAATTGATCATAAACTAAAGAACTGGGCAAGCTACCTTCTTTTTTTTTACAAAGTCCTTCATAATGAAATATTCCTTTTAAATGTCCTTATTTAAAGAAAATGTATAAAAAGCCTAGTAACATGATGTTTACAGCCAGGCTAACTGCCTCCTATCTGCCCTTTGTGGGTTTACTTCCTGTCGTCAATTAGTTTTATTAAATTACCTAGGCAATATCTCTGACTATCTAACAAATGATGATTTGTACTGGTGTAAATGTACTGAATAAAATACAGACAACCGTCATGAAAATATTTCTTTATTCTGGAACAGTCTTCATCTTAATAATTTAACAATTAAAATAATGCAACATGTAAAAGAGACAAAAATGGTTATAACAATACACAAAACAATAAATAAAGACAATATGTAACAAAATCATTTGAATACAAATCATCAACTTCTTGTGTGAAATGGAATCTAATTATCAGTTTACAGCTGAGATACTATGTCACATGAAAGGATAGACTTTTTACTTTCTTCATTCAAAGTGAAACCTTTAAAGTTAGTAAACCTACAATTTAGCAGCCATTCAAATTCTAAAGGAAAGCTGTTAATAACTGGTGACATTCCTATTTTTTGTTTTGAATTAACAAAATTTTTTGTTTTGAATTAACAAAATGAATATCTTTGAAATAAAAGCAAAAATTACACATATTTTTTTAGTGATGTTTATATCCTTGCTATGACAAGAAATTGATACAAAAAAGATAACCAATTAATTCCTTTAACTTGACTTTATTAAATACCATGAAACATGTAGGTTTATAGTTTTAAAAAACGAAGTTGGGATGACTTTTAGACTTTTTTAACATAGTTCTTAACAAAATCGATTCCTCTTAAATAAATTATCAAGGTCATTCAACACTTTTATCAAGACTGAGATCAAAATATTTTGGTAACAGAGGCAACATTACTTTAAATGACAATTAGAAATAAAAACTATGTACACATTCAGCATTTAGTGGATGCATTTGTTTTATCTGTAAATTATTCACAATTTTACATTTAATCACTGATAAATGGGTAATATTCCATTGCTAAATATTGAGAACTATTGTATCCACAGGCTGAACAAAAAATCTTTTATATTATCTTTATAGATGTTATTTGCAAAGTGTGATCAGGGCATGTCTATTTTTCAAAACCTACCAGCCGCCCTAAGAAAAGACATAATATAAATTTAAAATATGCCATTTTTTAACATCAAAATCAAACTACACGTAATTATACAATGTGTTGAATTGCACAAAAAAAATTAATTTGGACATACATATGACTAGAGATCAAATGCCCCCCAAAAAAATCCTATCATGTTGATTTTCAATGGATTTTCCTGAAGAAAAATATATATGACTGTTTTTTTTCTAAAATCAGACAATCAAAACCTACCAGCAACTGGACATACACAAAAAGAGCTGTAACATTTTCATGTTATCTACAAGGTATAGTTTCATTACACACAACACCATATCTCCCTATATATAGGATACTACTGTTAACCAGGAAAAGAATTTCAAGACAGTAAACCAGTAATACACCATATACTGTCTGTGGTGTACAGTATATTGCTACTGATTCCTGCTTGTAGTTCTGTCACAGTAAATGGTTCTGTCGTTAAACAGCAAGGATCTAGATTATAGTGATTTCTAGAAAAAAGGTGAATATAATATTAATACAAGCAAGCAAGGCAGTGTTTCTAAATTTATGCACCCATAAAAAAAATTAAACTAATATGACTCAAAACCCAATATTACATTAAACAAACCGAAAGACTTCCTTCTGAACCTCTCTTATTGACGGAATAACCAAATACATACATGAAACGAAGCCTTGCCTTACATACATTTTACTTTGAAAATTTAAATAATGGTAAATACATTGTAATAAACTATCCTAAAAAAAGTAAAAACAATCTTAAGATTGGAATATTGTTTTACTTTAATGGTCAGTGTGAACCTTACAGATTTAGTAACATATATGATAATAATAATATAAGTTCCTCTTTACAATCTAGTTAGTTTGTCTTTGAGAAAAAAACAAATTCACAACATCAAAATAAAATTCACAAAGAAACAAAAAATATAACTTTTTCTATTACTAATGAGTGACTGGACAGTCAACAACAATTAACAATATTTTTTACATTAATCATTGTCAATTTGTGTTGCTAAGTCAACATTTAATATGGCGAATTAAACATTGTTTATTTTGCCTATTTGAGGTATTACACTTCATAGAAGTTGCTGCAATAATCCATATATAACATGAATAATCTGGATCATAAATATACAAAACTTTTTTCATAATATTACTAGCTGCATCAATAGCTGAAATAGTCAGTGATAAGTATGACATTGTCCTTTAAAGTAATGTTTCTCTATTAGTATAGACTGCATTTTATATATGTATACATTAAATGCTCATTTTTATTTTTTTAAGTGGGAGGCAGCCTTTTAAAGTAACCAGTAAAAGGCATATTAGAAGAAACCTACTTTCAAAAAGTAAAAATATACACTACAATGAAAAAAATGGACACACCTATAACTTCTTCATGTTTAAAAATGGAAATAAAGTACCTAAACTTGAGAGAATTGGAATGTAATCCCGTCTTTTTGGTCTGTTGTTATTTCACAAAAACATGCCAGTCTATTGAGATGGCAATTGTCCAATTATCTGTGCTTTAACACTGATGATATAATTCAAGCCAGCTAGAAGTTAAAATATCCCTCCAGAGTCAAGTTGTTTTCCTTGTTCACATCAGCGTTGTAGGTTTTTTTGTGGGTATTTTTTCTGTCCTCTTAGGAATTCAGTGTTTATAGCTGGAAAAGTTCCTCATGAAGCTTAATTGGGAAAAAATATTCTAAAAACATCAAATTTAGAATGCTTGATTTTGTTAAAACTCACTAGAGTTAGGATTAGTAGATAACTTTTAGTCACAAAACTAATAAAATCCTTATATACAATTATTCTGACTTAAGTATCAGTTAATCTTGTAACGTTTTTTGCCTACTTCTATCTCTGGGGTTTTACTTTGTTTCAAAATGCTGCCCTTTAACTTTATCGTGGTGCTGTATTTATCTACACAGACACATCCAGAAATCATTTGTTTTAGACACACAGATGGATGAATGGAAGGACAGACAGACAGACATAGAGATTACTATATGACTCTGAAATTTTTCGAGGAGCCTAAAAATTAAACAACAATAGAAGTGAAGTTGAAATGATACAGTTTCTAACATTTCATGTAATTTCCTAATAATAAATGCACAAGGTAAATATTCCACTTCAATGCCTCTTTGAATGAAATTACAATAAAAACATAACATGATATAAAGTTAACAATATTATATTCATCCAAATCCAATCACAACTTTGTCAATATGCACAAATAAAGAACATGAAATATATATGACACAAATAAAATCTTAATTCAAACAATCCATTTTACAGAACATTCATATAACTAAACATACAAGGAAAAAATGCTATGGTAAGGAGTGAAATTCTTAAATTAGCAAGTTCCTAAGTTTGTAAACAAGAATGCACATGCTGTAATGTATCCACTTCTTCACGCTGATTATTATGAAATTTCATGCTGAGATCATTAAACTCATTATAGGCATCAGATTTACTTAACCTAATCAATGATCCATGAAAGTGAGGGAACACCATTTAAGATAGACATGTACACCTAACCATCATTCTACAACACTGAATGAAGTTAACCTTTTACTCAATAGTATGTGAGAAACATTACTAATCACAAAATATTAACATTGACAAACGAACCATGAAAATGAGGTCAAAGTCAGATAAACTCCATCACAAACATATATACACTAGCATTTTGGGAGAATACGACTAAATCACAAAAACTTAACATACATTGATCATCAAACCATGAAATCAGGTAAAGATCAGGTGAACACTTTCTAACTGACTTTTATGCTTTGCAATGATTCTTAACACCAAACAGCTGTCCCATTACTCATAATAATTGAATTATCTCTTCAAACTCTGTAAATCTTATCATAAAAGAAGCCTTCCACAAATGTTTATTCTGAAAGTATATAGTTATTTCATGTACAGATATGACTAAATAATTTTATATAAACCTGAAATAAAGCAATTTAAAGCTAAAATTATTTTTTTCATATATTTTATATCTTCTCAAAGCTTATAATAATATTAAATATTTCACCCAGGGGTTTTAAATCTGTTTTTACAATTTCTTGTACCTAATTCCTTTTTTAAATACAAGATTTAAATACAGTTATGGAACTCACATTAGCAATATCTATCCTATCCAACTTCACCATTATAATAAAATGCTCCGCTGGGGCGCAGCTTGATACGACCGCAGAGGTCGAACCCTGAACAGTTGGGGCAAGTATGGACACAACATTCAAGCTTGATACAGCACTGAATTTGGATTGTAATTAAATATTTGACACAGCATAGGTTTCTCACACAGAATGAAAGTGGTCTTAGAACTTAAAAATTTTTATTTACCTATTCAAACCATATCATTATTATTTGCTTTTATATATAAATCAGAAATAACCAATTTAAAATGGAAAATTTTAAAGAAAAAAAATGAAAAAAAAAAATCCCCCCCCCAATTTTTTGAACCCCCTTATGATTCATCACCCCCAAACTCCATCCCAGCTTTCCCTTTGTGGTATGGTACCTTGCAGTACAATTTCAGAGAGATCCATACACTTGAACACAAGTTATTGTCTGGAAACTAGAAAAATGCTTGTTTTTTGGCCCCTTTTTGGCCCCAAATTCCTAAACATTTAGGGCAATTACCCCCAAACTCACACCCAGCTTTCCCTTTGTGATATGGAACCTTGAAGTACAATTTCATAAAGATTCATACACTTACACACAAGTTATTGTCCTGAAACTAGAAAAATGCTTGTTTTTTTGCCCTTTTATAGCCCCTAATTACTAAAATTTTGAGGGAATTACCCCCAAAATCAATCCCAGCCTTCCCTTTGTGGTATGGTACCTTGCAGTACAATTTCAGAGAGATCCATACATTTCAACACAAGTTATTGTCTGGAAACTAGAAAAATGCTTATTTTTTGGCCCCTTTTTTGGCCCCTTATTCCTAAATTTTTTGGGCAATTACCCCCAAACTCAATTCCAGCTTTCCCTTTGTGATATGGAACCTTGTAGTACAATTTCATAAAGATCCATACACTTACACACAAGTTATTGTCATGAAACTAGAAAAATGCTTGTTTTTTGCCCCTTTTTTGCCCCTAACTCCTAAAATTTGGAGGCAATTACCCCCGAAATCAATCCCAGCATTCCCTTTGTGATATGGAACCTTGTGATACAATGTCAGAGAGATCCATAGACTTACACACAAGTTATTGTCATGAAACTAGAAAAATGCTTGTTTTTTGCCCCTTTTTGGCCCCTAATTCCTAAAATTTGGAGGCAATTACCCCAAAAATCAATCCCAGCATTCCCTTTGTGATATGGAACCTTGTGGTACAATGTCAGAGAGATCCATACACTTACACACAAGTTATGTCTGGAAGTTACAAAAATGCTTATTTTTGGCCCCTAATTCCTTAACAGTGGGTACCATAACCCCCAAAATCAATCCCCACCTTCCTTTTGTGTTATTGAACCTTATGGTAAAATTTCATTGAGATCCATATACTTAAACTAAAGTTAGAGTGCGAAAACTAATGTGTCTTCGGACGACGACGACGACTACGACACCAACGTCATACCAATATACGACCACAAAATTTTTTTTGCGGTCGTATAAAAACTGATGTTCAAGATGCAGGGGCATTTAGCATTTGATAGTACAAAAGATAAAAACTAAAACAACAAGAGTTTCAATGTCCACAGTGTTGCACATATTTTATCTGTCCAATAAATATCTTATGTAATGCAATTTCCAATATAATAAATATTTCCAAGGGCATGACTCTTTCAAAATCATTTGATCAGCACTTATTTTCAAAATTGTCCAAGCCATTGCTGATTTAAACCTTTGATATACATTTGATAAAAATTTGGCAAAAATTGTACACTTGAGAGCACTTACAATCAGTCAGGGGTACTACTTGTACAAGTAATTTTTATTTACTGAAGAAGTAAATATTAATACTTATATAAGTAAATTTGTAGGATATTTATAAAGTGTATTTTATTTACTTGTACAGGTAAAAAAAAAAATGGGCTTAGTTATGTCCCTTAGACATTCAGATTTTTACTTATACAAGTAAAAAGTCATCCTATCTTCTTTTCTTGAATTCTTAGGACTTCTTTGCCCTAATAGAATTTTTGTTTGTCTGTCCATTGCAGATGTCTTTACTAATCATTTAAGTGTAATTTCAAATGAAAATTTGTCTGTTATCATTAGAACACTGCTCATTTCCAAGCCCCCAAGGTGCAATTTTTGAAGGCCTTGCACAATCAGTTTCTTTATTGAATTAATGAGATGAAACATTGAACTCTAATAAAAAATTATGAGCTAACCTGAGAAAAATTGTTAAAGGCATGTCTTTACATCTCAAAACTTGAGAATTTTTGTGGGATTGTAAAAAAATTTACTTATACAAGTAAATTTTTGAGAAAATTAAGGGGAGATTATTCAAACATTATAATTAACTTATATAAGTTTATTTTATTTACTTCTTCAAGTAAATAAAGATTACTTGTACAAGTAGTACCCCTGACTGACAATGCAATTTTCAATATAATTAAATTTCCAAGGGGCATAAATTTAAAAAATTATTTATCGGCACTGACTTTCTTACTTGTCCTAGACATTGATAATATGAAAATATGATCTAAGTTTCATAAAAATGCAGCAAGAATTGTACACATGAGAGCGCTACCCGAGACATTGCTGATACAAACCTATGATATAAGTTTTATAAAAATCTGTTAAGAATTGCACATGTGAGAGCACTGACAAGACCAGATGGATGGAGGGGTGGACACACGGTATTTTTATGTCCCAGCAATGAACTGCACAGGGGGCAAACAAAGGGAAGAGAAGTGTAACTGTTTATGAGAAACCTGCAATATGTAACTATTTAAAAAAAAAAGCATTTTTTTAACTAAAAATATAATTTGTAACTCATAATCAATTCAGGATAACTTGCGATCAATTCTATTGGTAAGATTTACTGTTTAATAGATGTATCAAATTAGATGAAGAAAAAAAAAGAAGATTGAAGGAAAAAGTTGCCTAATTTCCAATCACTTTGCAATTCTTTCTACTTAAGCCGTTTAGTATTGATAAATGTAGGAATACACAATTATGTTGTGGACTTCCACAGTGTAAAAATTTACTGTAGTTTACTATATTAAAACTTAGAAAATATAACAATTTAAACATTCTACAATACAAGAACTATATAAAGTTATTTTTTTATCTCTGTAAACAAGTCAATAAGATGTCTAAGACCAAAAAGGTATCCTGAATCAGGCCCATTATGTACTGTTTTGTCATCCTGTATACCTATATGTGTACTATGAGCAAAGTCAATCATTCTGATATCTATTTTACAGTTGTCTGGTCTATGACATTGCTTTTCTCCCTTTTGATTATTGTCACAATTGCAATTACCTCCCTTAGTTGGTCCATTAGTTGATGAACTCTGACCTTTGTCATTATCATTCTGAGAACAGTGTCCTTCATACATAAGCAGTAAAGAACTTGAGTAAAAACGGAATGTATCTTGCTCAGTTAGAATACGAGACAATTTTTGGAGTTGACTAATAATACCATCTATAACATCTGTACGAAGTTCATAACCATTATGTAGAAACTGGTGCAGTGTTTGTTTAAATCCTTCTAATGTTAAAGATCTCCCATAATACTTATTATGGCAAATATATTTCCCTGTTTTGGCTTGGTAAACCTACAAAAGAAGGATGAGTAAATACAAATTGATGGAACTCTTAAGCTTTAGCAATCCTACTAAGTGAGGAGTTAAAAGAATAATTGTTGAGAAGGAATTATGAATATAAGATGTATACTCCCATATGTAGAATGCTCAAGTTTTGCAATGAACCCCTAAAATAATATTTATATAAAGTAGAAAATAAAAGGAGAATCTGTCTATAGGACACAGATACCTCCACTTGTAAATATGCAAGAGTCAATGTACTAATAACAGGCTATTTTTTGAACTTGGAATAATTTTTAATTATGGAATTTGCATAATTTCATGTGTTTGAAATTTTTGATAAATTCCATGTTTATTAAGTATTATTATGTTTTGAGCGGTGCATAACACTTTCCACACAATGTATTTTGTATAGATAGTGTTGTGTGCGGCACAGTACATTCTTTTGAAAATGTGCTATCTTCTTTGTAATAGAAAGTGTTGTGCGCAGCACAGAACATTATAATACAGAATAAACATTGAATTCATTAAAAATTTCAAGCACAAGAAATAATGCAAATTCCATAATTAAAAATAATTCCAAGTTCAAATAATAGCCTGTTTAATTCAAACCTATTGACATTTTGTTTTCTTTAAAACTTAATGACATTTGTTTTTGTATGTTGTAATTAAAGATTGCTCAGGGGTTTGAGTGCTGTCATTGTTCAATAACAAAAGAAATGGGGTAACTCTAAAACTGAAAGTGACTTCACCCAAATTTGAATTTAATTTGTGTTTGGTGGTAATAAGCATTGTGTATATGTTTTGTAACATTTGGTTAAGGCAAAGTAAAGTTACAGTGCAGAAACAGCAATTTTATCCATTTATAAAGAGACATAACTCAAGAACAGTGAAAGTGATGCAACCCTATTTTTAAATTTATCTGTGTTTGATTGTAATAGACATTGTGAATAAGATTCATAATATTTGGTTGAGGCAAGGTAAAGTAAGACTTTAGAAACAGCAAATTCAGAAATTTTCCCATTTATAAAGGGACATAACTCAGGAACAGTGAAAGTTACACGTCCAAATCTGAAATTAATCTGTGTTTGGTGGCAAAAAGCACTGTTTTTAAGTTTCATGGTTGAAGCTAACTTAAGTTAGAAAACTGAAACAAATTTTAGAACATACAAGAGTAAACCTTAATGCCCCTTTGCCTAGTGCAAAAAAAACGATCAATTGCACGGACACATAAATAACCATATATATAATATATTAAATATCAAGACAATTAACGTCAATAGATGCATTGAAAAAAACAAATTTCTTGTTAGAGGGGTCTAAATACAGAACAAACAACATTTTCCAAAAGACCAAAAAAGTGAAAAGTATATTTTAACAAAACGCATTTGACTAACCGGTCGAACAACTGATGTTCTTAAACCCTGCTGACTGCCATTCACGATTGCCAAATAAATTGATCACGAGATGTAACATGGATCTTAATTATTAATTTAATACCAAACAGAAAACAATAAACTTGCAGAGAAGATGGTATACCGCAAACATGACGTGCAAAAATTTGTACACCATATCCCGCTTATGACAATTATATATATATATATATATAATTTGTCTAAATAACAACCCAACAATGTTAGATTTTTTCCTGCAAATTTTTTGTTCTTCCCTGGCCAGGATTCGAACTCATGCTACTGAGATATTGTAGCACCAAATTGCCTATTTGTAAGATCCTCTATGATAGATAATTCAGCTGATCTGTAATATTCCATCTTCATGCCTTATATATCATGTACTGTGTTACGACTCTAGATAAAAACTGATGAGGAAAAGTAACACCCGGCCACCAAAAGCTTGATTTTTGGTCGAGTGGTCTAGCGCGTCGGGCATAGTGCAAGGTGATTTGGTGCCACGATATCTCAGTAGCATGAGTTCGAATCCAGGCCAGGGAAGAACAAAAAAATTGCTTCAGCAAATTTACAGATCTAACATTGTTGGGCTGTTATTTAGACGAAATATGTATACAGAATGTGTTTTCAGCCTTGTATCATCATCACTGGTGATCTGATGGATAAAATCTGTCGTAGAGTTGTCACTGGTTCAGATGTACTTATATACAGATAGACAGGTTGTAGGTATTCCTATGGGCACTAATTGCGCCCCTTTAATAGCAGACTTGTTTTTGTACTGTTATGAATCACAGTTTATAACCAAACTTTGTAAAGACCCGTCTAAATTGCATTTAATTGATAAATTCAACAACACTTACCGTTATCTTAATGATATTTTTTCGTTAAATAATCAAGAATTTTCTCAATATACTGCCGAAATTTACCCAAAGGAACTTACTTTAAATAAATCAAATTTAAACGATAACAACTGTCCTTTCCTAGATTTAGATATTTGGGTTTTACACGGGAAACTCCACACTAAAATTTACGACAAAAGGGACGATTTTTCGTTCCCTATTGTTAATTTTCCCTTTTTGGATGGTGATGTTCCTTTGGCACCATCTTACGGTGTTTATATTTCACAACTCGTTCACTATGCCCGTGTCTGTTGTGACGTTTTTGATTTTAACGAACGTAATCTATGTATTACTGGAAAATTATTAAGCCAGGGATTTCGTTACCACAAATTACTTAAAACCTTTACTAAATTCTTCCACAGATATAAAGATTTGGTCTTGAAGTTTGGTTGTACCTGTAGAAAACTTATTTAAAACGGGATTGCACATCCTCATTTTTACGGCAATATTGTTTACCGTGCCCGGAAAATTTAGAAACGATCCTGGTAAACTTATCAAACCTTTAAATAAACTTATTCTAAAAGGTTACCAATTCTACACTGTAATTAGATCATTAAATATTGTTTTTATTGGTACTGATATTGATTTTGTTATCAGTAAATTAAAAGCAACCTAAATATTATTGTTATATACATATACACATTCATGGATCTACAATCTGTCGATACCTGTATCTTGGCATTGCACAAGGTCATGTTTTTATCTGACAGTTTATGACTTCTTTACACTAAATCCATTAGATGTTGGATGTGTACGGATTGATAATTTAGTCTTAGATGCATGATTTTTTTTATTAGTTGCTAGTGGCTTAGAACTAGCTGTCAGTAACTGCGAGTACTCTCAGATCTGTACTTAGTGTCTTTTTGTTGTTTGAATGTACAAGTACCCGGCCACGTCCACTTGTATTTGTAGTATTTGTATTTTTATCCATCTGATGAGTTAAGCCTCTTTCAACTGATTTTTATAGTTCGTTCTTATGTTGTACTGTTACACCACTGTCCCAGGTTAGGGGGAGGGTTGGGATCCCGCTTACATGTTTAACCCCGCCACATTCTGTATGTATGTGCCTGTCCCAAGTCAGGAGCCTGTAATTCAGTGGTTGTCGTTTGTTTATGTGTTACATATTTGTTTTTCGTTCATTTTTTGTACATAAATTAGGCCGTTAAGTTTTCTCGTTTGAATTGTTTTACATTGTCATTTCGGGGCCTTTTATAGCTAACTGTGCGGTATGGGCTTTCCCCATTGTTGAAGGCTGTACAGTGACCTATAGTTGTTAATTTTTGTGTCATTTGGTCTCTTGTGGAGAGTTGTCTCATTGGCAATCATACCACATCTTCTTTTTTATAAGGCAGAGTCTAAAACAAATGTCATGTCGAAATAAGTAGACTCTCACATTTATAACATCATTTCGGGGCCTTTTATAGCTGTCACTGCAGTATGGTTTTGCTCATTGTTGAAGCTGTATCTTGACCTATAGTTGTGAAAACTTCTACGTCATTTGGTCTCTGGTGGAGAGTTGTCTCATTGGTAATCATACTACATCTTCTAATTCTAATAATGTATTTAGATTTTACTGATAAATGTATCACTAACCTGCATCCCACAAAGTCTACTGCCAATTATACTTGAGGTAGATGTCTGACATTTTTTCATAAACCTTTGTTTTTTCTCCTCTGTAGCATCATCACCATGTTGTCGTGTTCCCATCTTCATGTCTAATACACACGGGTTCTGAAATTTTTCTGCTACATTTTCCAACAGTATAAATTCTGAACATTGTTAAGAACAAATATTAAAAGAATTTCTTTCAGTATACAACAGATATTTAAACTTTAGTTTTTAGCAGTGATTTTTTTTTACTTATGGAAATTTAAAATACCATAATTCCTAGTGTTTTTGAGATAGGCAGTCAAAACAAAAATGTAAGTTTCATGCTTATTTTACAGACACTAATTAACTTGCATTTACATTGTATATAAAAATCCCTTACTTTTTAAAGTTGAATTAAAAAAAATACAAAAATTCATTAAACAGGATAATATGTGCTTCTGTTGGCCATCTTTTTAAAAAATCAAATTTAAACAACTGGCACCACATGAAGAATTTTTTAAAACAATGACTTGTGTTGGGTTCATAATGGATAAGCAATTTAAAAGAGAGTGAAAATATTGTTGTCTTCAGCACATGCCTTATAGCCATCATTCAGAAACTTATCAACCAGGGGGGAGAGCACGTAAACATTCCTATTCAAAAATACTAATAATATTAATTGTACTGAAAATCAAACACTTCAAAGATTTAGTTAGTGCAAGAATAAGTAAAAAACAAAGGTGGTATCCAGGCAACAACAGTGCCATTACAGACAAGATCACCTGAGGTAATAACTCCCTCCTTTATCCTTTACTATTCATTATGTTGGGTATAAAAAATGAATAAAATTTTGTCCCAATTTAAATGTGTCGGTTCTTTAATGTAAATTAAATGAAATTTCCCATCAAATGTACAGAATGAAAAATATACACCTATTTGAACCATTTATCTATTTACAAAGCTGATATTGGTAGTAGACAATACAAACTAATTCGTTTATCTTCTATATTGCTCTGACATTTAAACCTGGAGGACACACAGCCTTATTACATAACAATATTGAAGAGGATTCTTTGACATTTCAATCAGACTTGCATGACTTTTAACTATTAATGATTATATCAAAACTGATAATTCTTAACCTCATTACTCAATTTATTGTACATTTTGAATCCTTCATAAGCGATAGGAAAATGGATTCTAGGAAAATCATCTCTGTAATTTTCAGTGCAGTTGCAAGAACATAATGTTTCCCTCATTGCATCTGCAATATGGTTGACTTTACATACGTAGTATTATATAATTTAGAGGATAGTTAAAAGACTGGGTAGTTGTCTATAAGATCTGTTAGAAATAAACATCATGTTAACCTACTATACAGCAGGATTTGACAAACTGCAATATGTCTCATCAGAATTACTGATTTTGATTTAATAATATGTAACATTATGTTGAAAGTCTTTTGAGTGCATGTGAAAATTTAAAAGAGAATTTCAAACATGTAAAACTTTCCAATATTTTACTTGATTAAAAAGATAATTCAACCACTGATTAAAATGTTGAATCAAAAAATCATTAAAACAGTCAAGGTCAGATGTAATTGTGGCCCTGTAGTCAAAGAGACAAAATATTCTGTAAAAATGTTTCCAGACCAGTATGGAAAAACAGGCCATCTATGCATCCCACAAAGAACACAGATTACCTTATCAATGTTTATGAAACAAATGGAAGAGACAGGCTTACTTAACATCCAAAGAAGATAACAGATGGCCCAGTATAAAGGTTTCAAGACAAAGATTGAAGAAACAGGCTAATTGTACATCACAGGAAGTGGAGGAGAAACAGGAAGATAATAGATGGCTCTGTGTGAATGTTCAAGACAAGTGGAGGAGAAACAGGAAGATAATAGATGGCTCTGTGTGAATGTTCAAGACAAGTGGAGAAGAAACAGGAAGATAATAGATGGCTCTGTATGAATGTTCAAGACAAGTGGAGAAGAAACAGGAAGATAAAAGATGGCCCTGTATGAATGTTCAAGACAAGTGGAGAAGAAACAGGAAGATAATAGATGGCTCTGTGTGAATGTTCAAGTCAAGTGAAGAAGAAACAGGAAGATAATAGATGGCTCTGTGTGAAATTTCAAGACAAGTGGAGAAGAAACAGGAAGATAAAAGATGGCCCTGTGTGAATGTTCAAGACAAGTGGAGGAGAAACAGGAAGATAATAGATGGCCCTGTATGAATATTCAAGACAAAGACAGAAGAAACAGGAAGGTTATTGACGGCCCTGTGTGAATGTTCAAGACAAAGAGAGAAGAAACAGGCTAATCTGAATGCCTTTAAAATATAATTATACAATGTATCATGTCTATCAGGTTAAATTGCATTTCTATTAACAAACACATGTAATTTAGATATTTAAATGACTATTACACTGGACACTGGTGAGTTCATGTTATTTTTATCAATGAAACAAAAGGTATGAAAGGTTCATTCTGTCAGTTCTTACTTTTTCACGAAATACCGTAATACAGAGATTTTTTACAATATCAAAATACATTGTATTGCATTATTCAGAAATTTGAGAAACTTTTATAGATCTTTGGTTTTTATTCTTAGAAAAAGTTTTTATTAGAGGGATAACATTGAAGTATACTGTAAATTCAGAAATTATTGCGATGTTTTTATTATTGCGAAAAATGCGACTGGGTTATAATCGCAATAATTTGAACTTGCATTTTGAAATTTTTTATATGAATTAAACAGGATTTTTCTCAATATCGCAAAAATTAAAATCGCATTTTAGTCTAAAATGACAAAATCGCAATAATAAATGCACGCAATAATTTCTGAATTTACAGTATATGCAATGTAAAAAGCTTATGTGTCTCAACAGAAAACAGCATCCTTCAGTATTGTTAAGCTGTTGTCATTCAAATCTAACCTTAAGAAAAAGCACTGAGTAAATAAAGTCAAAATATGACCGATCTGCCTATTTTTGCACATAAAAAGTCATTTGATCATTTTAAAGCTGGATTTGTCTCCCCCACAAAATCTTGTCAGGACTATAATTGAAAGGTATTTATATATTATAAGTATCCATAACTGATTACTCTAGATCAATCAGTCATGACCACAATCAAACTAGTGTTAGATTATTCAGTATACTAAACACTGTATTAATCAGAATTGGAATTATTCTTAATTATCTAGATTTTGTAATTATTTCCTAAAGTAAAAAATCTTCTGTGCACATAACAAATTTAAATTCTATTCACTGAACAGAGTAAAATGTCTAACAGAACATACATTATTCATATTATTTGTCAAATGAAACACTCTTTGCACAACAAAAACATTTTAATTAAATTTATGTGCATTGCACAGGAGTTTTAATCTGTATTTTGGCTTCAAAGTAAAAGGTAAAATTTCATAACTGAAAATATTTCTAGTTCTTAATGATACATTCTATGTGTTTTTAAATGAATACAATGGGTACATTTCCACCTGAGATAAGGGATGAAATCCTATATTATAATAGACACTAGAGGTCTTAATTTACACTATTTACATATCATACCACTTATATCTGGTTATTACCCCAATTTACAGAAACACTGAAGGTCAGTACATAGTACCTACTAGTTATATCAGGGTAAAAGTGGTATGTTTACCTGTAGTTAAACTGCTTATTGTTCAACGTTAAGTACATGTACTAAGGTCTTTCCTTTATTCAATCAAGCAATTAACCAATAGTTAGAAAGAGGTAATTACCTTACATACTATTAATCCTAATGTCAGTACAATTGTATATTACAATCATACATGTACTAGATTAGATGTGTACTTTTAGTCTTAAAGATTTTGTAGAGAGATTCCTAATACTAACTATTATCAAATTTACAACAATATACAAAATATTATTAGATTTAAATTTAAAATTAAATATAAAAAGTGTTGTCATCTACAAGTTTTCTTTGATACTAAATCTTTATATATTTAAATGATGATATTGTAAATTGTTAACATTGTCATATGTTTATAACCATGATAACTGGTCCTAAATATTCAAAATTTTATTCTAAAATAATTTCAATATTTTTTTTCTATTTCAATATCTATATGCACATCTTTACTTTTCCACATCAGAAACTCCTAAGTAAGATACAATATTAAATGCATTTAAAGTACATAAACTGAAATATTGATATAAAATTAACAGTAAATGAAGGATGACTAGCAGGCGATAGACTTGGACACAACTCCTACTTAAAATGATATACTTTTGTCAACTTCAACCCACCTACATTCTTATTACAGCATTTGAAATTTGTTAACAGCATGCTTAATAAATTTTTGATGATAAAAAACAGTTATTGGCAATGCATCAGTGCAACAAGTCTAAAGTTCTATATCAGATTAGCATTAAAACATAATAAAGCAGATACTCTTTTAACGTAATATTAAAATCAAATCAAATACAGAGTAAAAATTGAAAGCCAGTTATAAGATGTACTTAAGCAATTTAATCAGATCAAACAATTCTCAGCTATTTAAAGATCAAGCTAAATCAAAATAAAAAGGAATATAAAATAGTTTTTAAATTGAAGAAAAAACAGTCATACCTTATTTATATAAAAATAAGGGGATGTGGTATGATTACCAATGAGACAACTATCCACCAAAGTTCAAATAAAGTGGATGTAAGCAATTATAGGCAACCATACGGCCTTCAACAGTGAGAAAACCCCATAACATACAGTTGGCTATAAAAGGCCCTGACATGAAAAATATCTTGTTTATGTTGAAACAGCCAACACTGCAAAACAAGGTTTCAATTATTTTGATTTTGTATATAGGACTGTCAAAGTATGTGTTAAGCTTTTATATCATTCACTAAGTAAATAGTTTTACTTTCAGTTTCAGCTTTTCTGCATAAGGATATTTAAGCAGCTGCTATTATAAAAATAAGGAGACGTGATATGATTGCCAATGAGACAACCATCCATCAAAGTTAAAATAAAGTGGATGTAAGCAATTATAGGCAACCGTACGGCTTCAACAATGAGAAAAGCCCATACCTTATCGTCAGCTATAAAAGGCCCTGACATGAAAAATATGAAACAGTTCAAAGTTTGTTTCTATATGCAGTTTTCTGGCCAGTGATATCACCTAACGAGTGAAAAGGCTGACATCATGTCCAGCAGCTGACGTATTTCTAAAAACAGAGAGAATCTGGTTATTATAATCCCTTACATTGTTTGGATCCCTACAAAAGTGTTTACATGTTTTGCAAGCTTATTGATAGGAACAACTGTAAGTTATTACTTTAGGTCAGTAAAAATATGGAGGTGCGAGTGGTATGATTGCCAATTAGATCACTACCATTGAAGAACAAAAGATAATTACAGGTAGCCATAAGACCTTAAACAATTAGCAAAACCCATACTGTATAGCAAGCTATAAAACCCCCATGTGAAACAGTTAAAAGAAAACTAATGACTAGATTTATACAACAACAGTTATCTGTTTATCCTGTTCTTATGTATGTTTATAATGATGGTGTTGTTATGTATGTTTATAATGATGGTGTTGTTATGTATGTTTATAATGATGGTGTTGCTATGTTTTGAAAGTTTGAGCTTACAATGTTAGCTTAAAGTCAGTGCCTGTCATTCCTGTTTTACTACTATAATATGTCAGTGGACAAGTGTAAGACAATATTCTTAACGTCTGTTAACTATCATATTAAAGATTTATGAAGGTTTCTACTTAAGGCAATCAAATTGTGTAATCACTTTGTCAGATAGATTACCACTAATTTCCTGACATAATACTCCAATATAATCAATAATGTTTATATTCTTAGTTTCAAATCTCTTCTATATAAGGTTTAATCAATGTATAATTATATATAATGAAGAAATAACTTTCAATAACAGTGACTTTCATATATGCATCCCCTATTTATACTGCTGTAGATAAATACAATGTCATACATTAACTCCATAGAGGTTAAATAAAGGTCAACAGGGGTAAAAATTAATTAATAATTTACTAAAACAGATCAATATTGTTATTTGTCAGATATACTTTTTAAAACTTGTTTGTAGCAGCTTTAATTAAAATAACCTGATAAATGCATCGACTTTTTACTGTTTCTATTAATGTGTTAACTGAAAGGCTCCTCACATTTTGCATACAAAAGACCTCAAGAGATCCACAGCAGTTCATATGGTTATAATACCTACACTGAATTCAGTTCAGTGACAGAATGAACAACGGACTGCCCTGACAAAGGGAAATAAGAGGGCTTAGAAACAGTTAGTCTTTGCAAAGAGCAAATTAATCATCAAAAAGTCATTAATCCATTTAAAGAATCATTTCTTTTCAAATGAAAGTAAACTTGTTCTTGATATTCCACACTTCCAAACCTTTGCTTTCATTAGAAATGGTATCAAAGTACAACTAGTTTTTAAACAAAAATTCTTGCCTTGTGATTCTAAGTGGATACCTGAAATGCATATATATAACAGAGGCTTATAAAAAATTAACTTTGATATATTTTACCAAGCTGGTATAAAAATCTTCTTGGAAACCCTAAGTAGGGTATCAGTACAAAGCAGAGTTTTGATGGCCATACGGTGACCTATAGTTGTTAGTTTCTGTGTCATTTGGTCTCTTGTGGAGAGTTGTCTCATTGGCAATCATACCACATCTTCTTTTTTATATTCATATTTATATCAAATTAACATGTTCTAGTCCTGATATTTATGTAATATTTGACACTGGATTTAAATACCACACTATCAACAACAGCATTTGTATGTGCATTCATCATCCTGTCCTTTTTTAGATTATAAAAATCAAGAAATATGACCATAATAAAAACAGTTGATAATTTTGATTATTACAAAATTGAAACTTAAAATTATTCAGCTTTCATAGGTTTATAATGGTTTCAACACTGGAAATGATATATATTCACAGAAAAGGATACTGCATTTTCTACTATCTTTATCTATCTTCTTCATCTGAGAAATTAATCTTTTCTGACATTTAACACTCCACGGATTAACTCCTGATGTTTTCCCTGACTTTCCTGGATCCACAGCATGGAATATAGTATTTGTCTGGGTACTAACTTCTACACTACCACTACGTAATAGACGGATACTTGCACTAAAATAAACCGACACACATATATAATATGAGTTATCTATAGGTTATCATATAGTTTACGTTGAAATAAAGCATATTGTACATCATGTCAATTGTTGATTTAATCTTTTCTATGGAATGCTAAAGAAATCACACTTACTATATGTGAACAAGATCAACAAGAAGCTCACTGGAGTCTGCAACACATTATCTTTTTCACCTCAGTATCATTAATATTGCTGGCTTGCTGAATTCACATGACTAAAATCTCTTGATCATTTAATACTTCTTAGCCGTAATATGTTTCCTATTTTCCAATCTTACAAGATCTCTTGTATAACTACAGTACACAAAAGTTATCAACCCAAGATCACAACATAAGGTCAGTATGCCTGACATTCAGCATTTTTTAGTGGACTTTTTACATGGATCAATGCAAAGTTCAAGGTACATTTTGGGTATTATGCGGGTCTTCAAAATTCACCATAGTACAATGATTCAACATTTGATTCTTACGATTGGAGAAATTTAAAAGAAAACTTATTTAATTTTAGAACCAATTGAAACCAATTTGTTTATGTTATCCTTCTTTTTCATTTGCAGCTGTCAATTGTTGTTTGCTGTACATAAGGTTTCAAATACTTTGTGTATATTACAGAATGTTACAGCTATTAACCAAATATCAATGTAAGATATATATCTTCTAAGGATTCTTTCTACCTTATATTAGTTTTGAACTGGTTAAGCAGTTGACAAGATTCTATAAAATTTAGCCAATGAAATCAGCATTTTTGACAAACTAGTAAACATCAAACCAATTAAACTAGGAACAACCAATCAGAAACGTACTAAGCTGATCAACATAGTCAAACTGTAATAGAAGGAGTTATTGATAGAAACAGAATGTCAAGTGATATCAACAGCTGACAACTACAGAGAGTAAATACAACAGCTGACAACTAAAGAGAGTAAATACAACAGGTGACAACTACAGAAAGTAAATACAGCAGCTGACAACTACAGAGAGTAAATACAACAGCTGACAGAGAGTAAATACAACAGCTGACAGAGAGTAAATACAACAGCTGACAGAGAGTAAATACAACTGCTGACAGAGAGTAAATACAACAGCTGACAACGAGTAAATACAAACGCTGACAACTACAGAGAGTAAATACAACAGCTGACAGAGAGTAAATACAACAGCTGACAACTACAGAGTTTAAATACAACAGCTGACAACTACAGAGAGTAAATACAACATATCGAGTTAACTAGCTGTTATGGCTGCTCTAAAGCTGTAAGAAAAAATTCACCTTTTTGGTTTTCTATTCAATTATTGCATGTGATAGATAAATAAGGAAACATTGATTTTAATTTGTCTGTTTACCTGAATGATTACTTTTAAAAGTAAACTTCCTCTAAGGCAGTCATTTAATATCAATACATGAGTGTACTATTTGAGAGAGCAACGTCAGGTATACAATGTTACAATACATACCTTGTATCAGGGTCACTATCTTTTTTCTTCTTATCTCTTAGTATAACAGGAATATCCTGGTCACTACTACTGGACTCTGGAGAAGACCGACAACTTGATACTGGGGATTTCTTGTGATCCGAGGTATCTGAGGGGTAACCCATATATGTAATATAACCATCACTATCCTCTTGTAACTTCACTTCTATTAAACCTGCAAATATAGATAGTAAAGCAGAAGCCATAAGTATGACCTTATATACCAATCTTTTATCAAATAAGACCAAAAACCATGTCTTGGCCAATAACACAAGTTTCTGTGCCATAAAGATTAAAAATTCTTAAGAATAAGAATTTGGTCAATTGTCAGGTATAACCAATCAAAAAACATGAATATGGTTGTTTTCATTGTACAATGATTTAAGAACCCTCTCAGACCAAAATCATTTCATAGCATTGAAGCCAGACATAAGTAAATATTGCAAGATTTTATGTTGTGTAGGGTTTGTATTTCTTTTTGGTAGATATCTGAACATAGTTCAAACACATATTCAATTTTAAACAGCAATTGACTTGAACATCATTTATAAAAAATATTAAAAAATTAACATAATCTTAAGTTAGTTATAAACCATAGCCTTGCATTTACGTTTGATGTGGTGATCATTAAGGGCATACGATACAGTTACAGGGGAGGTAATGACGTTGCAAACGTAAATTGTTATTTTCGCGACGTCAAACTGTGACTTATCGGGAAAAGATGCAGTTTTCGACTGATTTTCATCATTCAAACTGATTTAACTTGAAAACGATTTCATGGACCCCTCTTTTTTAAAATGGCATTTGGTTTGAATACGTAAGAAGATTATGTGTACCAATTTTCACGAAAAAGTCAATAGTGCAATTTTTTTTAATTTGATAAATATACAGCAAAAAATTACGTTTTTTTTCTACATTCATGAACATTTGATAAATATGAGTTATTTCTAAAAATAAAATGTACAAATTTATAGAACATTTATATAAAACAGAAATTACAAATAATTTAACAAAAAACAGCTTGTGTTTATCTTTTAAAACAAACAAGTTATGTATTTCTGTCGAAAGGAAAAATACGTCCACAAATCCGAATTTTGAGGAAATATCTGAAATTTCAACCTCAATTTACTCAAAAAGTAGCACATGATGGTATATTTTTTATTACATATTTGATTTAATCAGGTAAAAAATAGCCAGGCCTATATGTAAATTTTCATCAAAATTTCATTATGGGATCAAAACTGTATTGTATGCCCTTAAGGTTTGTTTTTGATGAAAACTGTTGCATCATTGTATGAAAAGACTAACAGAACACCATTATTTTTCACTTAAAATGAAAAAGTTACACTGCATTGGACCAAAGTTTGAATAATGTTACAGCCGATTTCATTGAGTGTGTAGGCAAAGGTAATTTCTTTGGTTAGCTTGCTTGTTAGCTGAACCTTGAAGTCATTACTAGGTCAGGTATACTACCCTCCTTTCCAAGTAGCTGTCGGACTAGTCTACTCTCAAAGGAGGGTAGTTAACCTAACCTAACAATGACTCCAAGGTTCAGCTATCAAGCAAGCTAACCAAAGATATCACCTTTGCCTACACACTCAATGAAATTGGCTGTAAAGGTTACAGATTACAAAAGCTAGATACCCTCTCCTGCTCTAATAATAGCATGTTAAAAAGAAGAGACATTGAATATAAACAGCATCCTGTATAATGTAAGATACAAATGTAACCAATGAACCATGACATGTAAGCAATACCCTACTTCTAATCTTAAATGCTGTTGATGTTATCCTTAATGAAGTTTCATGGTGACACCATATTAACATCATATTAAATTACCTTTACTGTGATTTATAAGCCATCATATTCGATCATGCTATCATTTTGGCAGTTATCTTTTTCTTAAAATTTTCACATACATAATGTACATCTATATGTACTGATGGGTGAAATGTTATGTTAATATCATATCATAAACCTAGTTAACCAAATTCTTCACCAGCATATACATTTTGCTATATTCAATAATTAAATTGAAATAAAGTTTAAGTAGTTTACTTGAATTGTAAAGTATGACGTTTCGTGTTGACATCATGTTAACTATTCAACATACTATTTTAATCTAATTCTATCTGTTTATGTCCACTTCATTTGGTCCCTGCTGGATAGTTTTATCATTGGAAATTATACCACATCTCCTTATTTATATATATTAACCTCAATCTTAAACATAAAAATCATGACCTTTAAACAATAAAATTTGATGTCATATCGTCCTTTCAACAAATGTTTTATATATCAAAATCTTAATTTCAATTCAATGTTGAACCTTCATATATGACATCATACTAATTTCACAAGAAGTTATTTTAAAACTTTTAAACTAAAATGGTAGAGGGAGGACATAGACACATAATTTCTCCTTAATTTGGAACTGTCTAATAATAAAATTCTATTTTCAAGTTAAATTTATAAATTTGTTATCCATCATACAATAACCATGTTTTATGAAGCACCACCTAAATGTTAACACACTATGCATTACTGAAACATGTAAAAAGTAAAATCACAAAAATACTGAACTCCGAAGAAAATTAAAACAGGAAAGTCCCTATTCAAATGGCAAAATCAAAAAGCTCAAACACATCAAACGAATGGATAACAACTGTCATATTCCTGACTTGGTACAGGCATTTTCTTATGTAGAAAATGGTGGATTGAACCTGGATTTATAGCTAGCTAAACCTCTCACTTGTATGACAGTCGCATCAAATTCCATTATATTGACAACGATGCGTGAACAAAACAAACAGACAATAGTTATATAGTATGTCATGCCTATGTATTTCAAACAGCATATACTGTAAATTCAGGAATTATTGCTTGCATTTATTATTGCAATTTTTGAAGAATGGACAAAAATGCGAGATTAATTATTGCGATTGCAGGAAAATCTGTATACAGATACATGTATAAGATATCAGAATGCAAGTTCTTATTATTGCGATATTCAACCAGTCGCATTATTCGCATTAATAAAAACCTCGCAATAATTTCTGAATTTACAGTATGTTAAATTGTTGTAGAAACATTTGCTTCTGTAGAATTTTCTCCCCATGCACATCATTGTTTTAGAGACCTTTATGTTTATGCCTTTCTCCTTTATATATTAGTTTTTTTCACAAACTTCAATGAGAAAATAAATGCATATATTCTAGTGTAGTAAATTCCAGTCACATGAACTAGTATTTGATTTAAAAATTTGCACAAAATACATACCTCTATATTCAGGTGTAAATTCTTTAAGACTTTTAGGCATGTTGAGATAGAAATAGTGCTCCCTTGGATTCAGTGGTTTACATAACGTTGTATCATTAAAGCTCATCACACTAGTGCTGCCACCAACCTGGTGGCTAAACGGCTGTAACTGTACTGGATCCATCACATTATTAACTTCTGGCATAGTGATATTGTGTATAGCCTGGTATTATGATTTAATCTAAAAAATAAACATGTACAGGGTATAGAACATAAATAACATCCTTGATCTAATTGGTCCTTTACTTCAATATATTGTCACATGTTACAACTGGATTACAAATGCTTTGATCTACTAACATCTAACTGATATAGGAGGAAGAAACACTTGAGAATTTAAACTTGTCAACTGGTGAATGACCATACTATATATATAGCTAACATGTGAAATGATGTGGAGACATAAACATGTTGCTTTTATCTTTCTTTGTACACTGATTTTGTCTCTCAATCTCATCTGACTTATTCAATGATGAGTTTTTATGAAAAACGACAATATGCACTGAAAACACTTTTAATGCTTCACAAGGAAATAATTTAAAATTATCTAATATTGAACAAACTGCTATTTGACTTATTAATGGTTTTTTAAAGATTTTAAAATTTATTTCTTTATCATGTTTCAAATGTCAGAATGGCAGGAACATTAGATATAATTTTGAAACTAGACTTCCTTTAGGATGATTGTAGTTTCATTAATTAAGTTCGAATTGGCCAAATAGGTTAATTTTAGTTAAAAAAAATATTTTAAAACTGTATGCTTGAAGATGCAAAACAAATGCCAAAGTTATACATGTAAGAAAAGCTGTGTAGTTTTTATTTCACATATGAGATAAAAAAGACATGCAAATGTGGTGAAATTCCAGTTAGATCATCTTAGATTAGGTCTAACTTGAACTGTGAATTTGTACTATAACCTTTGTCAAACAATACATGTTTCAGTCATAAGTTTATTTTTGTAATATTAATGTTCTTTATATGAGCAAAGCATGATTGTACAAATAGATGGTCCTATGTTTACCTCTTATTCATATTTCTGGATCATTCAATAATAAAATTTGGTAACTTTGCAATTGACTGATTGTTTGTTTACTGTTAATTCAGAAATTATTGCCTGCATTTATAATCGTGATTTTTGAAGAATGGACAAAAATGTGAGATTAATTACTAGTATTGAGATTTCCAGAAAATCTGCATATGCATATATGTTTGAGATTCTTATTATTGCAATACTTACCCAGATTTATTCACAATAATAATAAAAAAATTGCAATAATTTCTGAATTCACCGTATGTTTAACGCTACTTTCAGCATTATTGGGTATATCATGGCTGCCAGTTTGATTGGTGAAGGAAGTTGGAGTATTTGGAGATAACTAACATACTATTGCAAGAAAACTGGCATCCTTGTTAATCAAGATCAAAGTCAAATTCACCTGCCACAAGCAGGGTTCGAACTCACAACTTTAAGAACGACTTTTGTTTATTTCAGGTTTATCAAATTAGATTTTGTTTTTATAAAATATTCAACTGTTCATGCAAACCAAACAAAAGCTGTCCATTTGAAACAAAATCGTTCTTCTATTTCATAAATTAAATTGAGAACAGAAATGGGGAATGTGTCAAAGAGAAAACAACCCGACCAAAGAGCAGAAAATAGCCCAAGGCAACCAATGGGTCTTCAACACAGCGAGAAAATCTCGCACCCGGAGGTGGGCTTCAGCTGGCCCCTAAGTCTATAAGAATGCTCTCAAAGTGAAGAGGGCCTGAAAACAGTGGCTGATCCAGAACTTTTCATAAGGGGGGGGCCCACTGACTGACCTAAGGGGGGGCCCCGCTCTGGTCATGCTTCAGTGATTCCCTATATAATCAACCAAATTTTTCCCACAAAAGGGGGGGCCCAGGGCCCCCCCCCCCTGGATCGGCCTATGGAAAATAATTGTCAAACTGATATGTACTGATAGTAATGCAACTTAATACAAATTATCATTGATCTATCACAAGTATCAAACTGACTTAAGCAGAAAACTTAACATTAAAAAATTGCTAATTAATTCCAAGTCACTGGACCATGTCCTAGGGGGCAGGGCCTCAGAATAGTCATCAAACTGATATGTACAGAAAGTAATGAGACTTCATACAAAATGTCATTGATCTATCACAAGTAGATCCTATCAATCTAACTTAAGCAGAAAACTTAACATTTTTAAAAATTGCTAATTAATTCAAAGTCACTGGACCATGACCTAGGGGGAGGGCCTTGAAATAGTCGCCAAACTGATATGTACTGATAGTAATGCAACTTTATATCAAATATCAATGATCTATCACAAGTTGTTCCTATCAAACTAACTTAAGTAGAAAACTTAACAATTGTTGAAGCGTTTCCCCGCAGCCGGAAAAGCAATCCTTATATCTCAATTTGCATGACTTTCGTCACAGTCGAGACAAAAATTGCTGAAATAAAAAAAAATTGCAAATATTTTTAGCAGAACCATTCATAACTTTAAGCACTACATGTATATACCATACTTTCATACAGTTAAAACATGAACCACTGGAAGGCAATTTGGCAATTAAAAACCACTGATTACCATATAATAATAAGTGGAGTTCATTGATTTGCCAAGCCATTAGGCTGTGTTACCTTTCAAATTTATTACAAAAGAAATGAATTTTTTAACAATGTCAACCAGTACTGTTTATCAGCAACTAAACTTTCACTATAATTGAAAACTTGTAATAATCAAGAACAAACTTAAGCGTGAATAATTTACTCTTAACTAGAGATATTTAACATTAATAATGAAATAATTCAACACTTCCAAATTAATTCACCTGAATGAAGAAAAATGTTGATAAATACTTTAAACCTTACAACCATGAATTTTACACAATAAAAAATTAACCTCTACATAGTTTTATTACAGTAGTATTAAGATAGCATCCTCCACTACAATAAAATTATACACAATGATACATGTATTAACATGTATAGGTAATCAATGGTGAAATAGAATTATTCTCAGAATTTATACAACCAAACTATGGGAACGGTAAAACTATGCTGATTGTATAATGTCTCAAGGAAGTTTTAAAATTGATTAGTTTCTGAGAACTCAATATAGAAAGATATTAAGTGTATTGTGATATTAAGTGTTTTGTAATATATCAAATACACTTTTGGGATCAAAATATAGATTCTGGTTAGTCAATAAAAGGTGAATATTGAAGTGCATTGGAAGTCAGTTCAAGTAAAACGTTTACTGTAAATTCAGAAATTATTGTGAGGTTTTTATTAATGCGAATAATGCGACTGGTTTAGAATCACAATAATAAGAACTCACATTCTGATATCAAATACATATTTATTATAATGCAGATTTCCATTAAATCACAATAATTAATCTCGCATTTTTGTCCATTCTTCAAAAATCGCAATAATAAATGCACGCAATAATTTCTGAATTTACAGTAAGTAATCTGATAAAAATAAGTAGACATTTAAAAAGTATTTTCTGCTTAATTTTATTTTTCAAGATTTGTACATTGCCCAACTCTACAGGAACCATATACATGATATATATCACAACTTGAACAAATTTCATACCACTGTACATATAATTCATACACTAAAAAATCTGTAAAGGAAACATGACAGAAGGATTAACAAACAAAAGGAAAGAAAAAAGGAAGGACAAATAAATAAGGGAAAAGAAGATAATTATATATAACCTAAAAAAATATGACCTGATATGAAGTAAACACCCATTTCCTAGTAAACAGTTTAAGGCTTGTTATACAGTAAGGGTTTTTGTCATTGTTGAAGGCCATACAGTGACTTGTAATTGTCTTTATGGATAGTTGTCTTAATGGAATCATACCACATCTCTTAAATTTGTACAGAATTTTTGGACAAGTTATCAGTATTTTGCAAACCTCTAAACATAATTGGATAAAACCAGAACACTGTCTTTGGTTTCACTATTTATTGTCAGATTTTCATGACTGCATGCTACAGTCTTATACATAGCACTGGTACAACATTTATATAAGAATTCAGTCCCCCCCCCCCCTTTTTTCAAAAAAAAAAAAAATTGAAGGATTTTCTTTTTGATTTCTGAAATCCTGAGGAGAAAAAATTGTCCCCCCCCCCCACCCCCAATTTTTTTACCCCCTCCCCCACCACCAATTTTTTTTACCCCCTCCCCCAAATTTTTTTTAACCTCTCCCCCCCCCCCCCCCTTTTCCAAAACAAGGGTGCACACTCTGAAATGTCTCACCTTCTTTACTAACCATTGATTTTATGTTGATAGTCCTAAATATAAAGTTTTACTACAAGTAACACATAAACTTAACATGATCCAAGAAAATAAGGTCAAGGTCAGATAAACCAAACGAAAAATACATGTACACCTTACAACTATTCAATAAACCAAACACACAGTTGACCTATTGCTTATAGTTTCTAAGAAACAGGCTTAACCAAGAAAACTTAACATTGACCAATGAACCATGAAAATGGGGTCAAGGTCAGATGAACCATGCCAGACAGACATGTACACCTTACAATCAATTTATGCATTAAATATAGTTGACCTATTGCTTATAGTACAATGTATCTAAGAAACAAACTTAAACATGAAAACTTAACATTGACCAATGAACCATGAACATGAGGTCAAGGTCAGATGATACCTGCCAGACAGACATATACACCTTACAATCCTTCCATACAACAAATATAGTTGATCTATTGCTTATAGTTGAAGAAAAACAGACCAAAACACAAAAACTTAACACTGAGAAATGAACCGTGAAAATGAGGTCAAGGTCAAATAAAACCTGCGAGACTGACATGTACATCATAAAATATTTCCATACACCAAATAAAGTTGACCTATTGCATATAGTATTAGAAAAAAAGACCAAAACTCAAAAACTTAACTTTGACCACTGAACCATGAAAATGAGGTCAAGGTCAGATGACACCTACCAGTTGGACATGTACACCTTACAATCATTCCATATACCAAATATTGTAGACCTACTGCTTATAGTATCTGATATATGGACTTGACCACGAAAACTTGACCTTGTTCACTGATCCATAAAATGAGGTCGAGGTCAAATGAAAATTGTCTGACAGGCATGAGAACCTTGCAAGGTATGCACATACTAAATATAGTTATCCTATTACTCATAATAAGAAAAAAATTAACATTACAAAAAAAGTTGACTTTTTTTTTTCAAGTAGTCACTGAACCATGAAAATGAGGTCAAGGACAATGGACATATGACAGACGGAAACTTCGTAACATAAGGCATCTATATACAAAGTATGAAGCATCCAGGTCTTCTAGCTTCTAAAATATAAAGCTTTAAAGAAGTTAGCTAACACCGCCACAGCCGCTGTAGCTGCTGCCGCCGGATCACTATCCCTATGTCGAGCTTTCTGCGACAAAAGTCACAGGCTCTACAAAAAAAATCTTTCCCTCAGTCATGGTCATAATTTCAATTCAAATTTCCAATGGAGTTTGCAACCATAATAACCCATTTTAAAACATCATATATAAAAGTCTTAAAATAGACAAGAGTGCACACGCTGAAATGTCTCGCCTTCTTTACTAATCATTGATATTATGTTGATAGTCCTAAATATAAAGCTTTATTACAACTGTCACATAAACTTAACATTAACCAAGAAAACTAAACATTGACCAATGAACCATGAAAATGAGGTCAAGGTCAGATGAACCATGCCAGGCAGACATGTACAGTTAACAATTCTTCCATATAACAAATATAGTTGACCTATTGCTTATAGTTTAAGAAAAACAGACCAAAACACAAAAACTTAACACTGAGCAATGAACCGTGAAAATGAGGTCAAGGTCATATAAAACCTGCGTGACTGACATATAGATCATAAAATATTTCCATACATCAAATATAGTTGACCTATTGCATATAGTATTAGAAAAAAAGACCAAAACTCAAAAACTCTGACCACTGAACCATGAAAACGAGGTCAAGGTCAGATGACACCTGCCAGCTAGACATGAACACCTTACAATCATTCCATACACCAAATATAGTAGACCTATTGCATACAGTATAAGAAAAACAGACCAAAACACAAAAACTTAACTATAACCACTGAACCATGAAAATGAGGTCAAGGTCAGATGACACCTGCCAGTTGGACATGTACACCTGACAGTCCTTCCATACACCGAATATACTAGACCTATTGCTTATAGTATCTGAGATATGGACTTGACCACCAAAACTTAACCTTGTTCACTGATCCATGAAATGAGGTTGAGGTCAAGTGAAAACTGTCTGACGGGCATGAGGACCTTGCAAGGTACGCACATACCAAATATAGTTATCCTACTACTTATAATAAGAGAGAATTTAACATTACAAAAAATGTTAACTTTTTTTTCAAGTAGTCACTGAAACATGAAAATGAGGTCAAGGACAATGGACATGTGACTGACGGAAACTTCGTAACATGAGGCATCCATATACAAAGTATGAAGCATCCAGGTCTTCTACCTTCTAAAATATAAAACTTTTAAGAAGTTAGCTAACGCCGCAGCCGCCGGATCACTATCCCTATGTCGAGCTTTCTGCGACAAAAGTCGCAGGCTCGACAAAAATGACATACATAATCATAGCTAAAATTATTTTACCTTAATCAGCATTTTTAAAATTATTAAAATAGTAACTTCTAAAAATGAATTGACAGCTAATCACCTCAAGACAATACAAAAATTCTTTATTCTTAATTTAAAAGCAGTGTAAAGGAGGTAATTCAAAGTTGTGTTTGAATTACCTCCCTTACACTGTAATTTGTACTTAAGTAATTGTCCATTAACCAGGACACCCTTGTTTTTTTTCACTTTTTTTGCCCCTAATTCCTAAATGGTTTGAGCCATAACCCCCCAAAGCCAATCCTAACCATCCCTTTGTGGTATGGAAACCTTATGGTATAATTTCAGAGAGATCCATACACTGTTCCACAAGTTATTGTCATGAAACTAGAAAAATGCTTATTTGGGCCCCTTTTTGGCCCCTTTTTCCTAAACTGTTGGGACCATAACCCCCACAATCAATCCCAACCTTCCTTTTGTGGTTATAAACCTTATGTTTAAATTTCATAGATTTCTATTCACTAATACTCAAGTTATTGTCTGGAAACCAAATGTCTTCGGACGACGACAACGTGATACCAATATACGATTTGCGGTGGTATAATAATATTTACTTTTACATGAACAATCATGTAAAAACCATTTGACTTTAATATATGTATACCTATACTGACATCTGAGCTCCTGGAATTACGTTATTTCATAGTTTTACCTTGAAGATAGGTTAAGGTTGTTATATGAAATACAACAATTCTTTATTCTTATTACGATTTTTCAAATGTTGTATTACAATGTTATAAAGGTGTAAACACATTAATTTTATAGTACATTTTTAATAAAATCTTACTGAGTGTACCTGATTTAAGACAAAAGGTTATAACTTTTAGGATGTGCTCATTTAAAAAAAATTCTTAGACAGAATCCATGGTCCACAATAATCATGAGTAATTGTCACTTCTACAAACATGAACAATCAAAAATTAAAATCTTATTAAAAAATTACACCAAGAATATAAAGAACAAAAAAACCTTGAACCAAGATTACAATGATGTATCTACCAGAAATGAAATTTCAATTAACAAACTTTTTAATGAATGCATGAAATTTAAAAAAAAAATATACATATATATAAATCATTTGAAATACCTTTTTGTATAGTAATTTAATTCATATTAAAATTTGAGAAAAATACCCCAAAAATGTACATTTATAAGTATTTGAAATAAAATTATTTTCAGAATACATTTCACAATACTGAATAAGACAATAACAGTTATGTTACCTGTTCTGTTGAACTTTCCCTTGACATGTGGAGTCACTGTTTACCTTTGAAAGTTTATAATACTAGTATGTTTACAGTTACATTACTTTCTATAGTCATCATAGTCATGTGACAAAACAAAAGAGATAAAAATATAGTGATCAATAAACAAAGGAAAAAAGTCCCCCAGTCCACACGTTTTCTAAAAACGTGGTTGGAAATGTTAATATAGCGTGATAGACAAATTAATTACTACTTATAATTACACTTTCATAATGAAACCCTAATGACATTGATTAAAAATAACTAAATTTAACAGCTGTAGACATGTTCACGCCTTTGTTTATATAGTTTTAGTTTAACACAAATACTTATTTTTAAATGATATAATATTTTTATTTGATAAAAGTGAATATGTATTAACAAACTGATAAACTCTTCATAATATAAAATAAGATGTGGTATGATAGAGAAAACTACAGGTTACCTTTTGTATGTTTTTATACTTACTACATGTACATGTATATATTGAAACATGCATGGTTAATTATCAAAACATGATGGGCCCACGCACATATAAACTCATGAAACTGTCTGTCACATATATGGTCACCTTTTGTATGTTTTTGTATTTACTATATATGGCTACTTGTATATACTATTACATGCAATTGTTAATCATCAAAACATGATGGTACCATGCACATATAAACTCATGAAACTGTCTGTCACTATATAAAATATAGTACTAAATATTTAAAATTTAAAGCTGAAGTAAAATTCATATACAACATTCTGCGATGTATTTTCAAATCTTTCTAGAAATTTCATATGTACATATATACTATAAAATAAAGTTGGCTAAAATTAAAAGGCTTACTATGACATGTCTTCTTGTAGACTGTACCGTTGCAAGGTTGTCAAAAATCTGGTAAATACTAGTGCAGTAAATACTAGTAAATTACTGAGGCGGTATTTACTGCCCAACCTTGTGTAACCCTAAGCCTTGTGAGTTAGCATGTTAAAAAGCCTACTCATCATGTATATAGTTCAAAGCATATAATTAATTTCACACTGATATGTTATCATCCTGAATAAGCATGTAATATTTGCCACTGGGTGTAAAGCAGTCATCAATCAAATCTATAAAACTTTATGAACATCTATGTAAATAAATTTGTTCCTCTCTGCTATCAATGATTCTATCAGCCAAGACAAACTTAACACAAAATATCTAAATCAGTTAAACCACATTAAAATTATGTCATGAATGTCAACAGATTTTTACAGTTTAAATATAATGAAAAATATCTGAAACCTCTGTCAAAGTCCAATATTAGGAAAATATTCTGTTACAGGCCAGAGATCTTTAGTCCGGACAGAATGGGTATCTAACGAAATTAATGGAAGAAAAGACCAGAGTATATCCAATTTATACAATTATAGGATTAAATGTAAACATATCTAAGCTAATTACATTTAGACCACCTGTTCTGATATAAACAAGTGTTGACAATTTCATATAACATTCATTATGACCATTTCTGTACAGTATTACTACTTAAAAAATAAATAAAAAGTCAATAAAAAAGGTACACTGAATGTTCATCTACCGGTAAGTCTTTTAACTTAGGGAAAAGGTGAACGTGTGTTTCTAATATCACTAAAAATTAAAATATCAAAAACAGCATAACAGAGTTCATGGGGAAGGGCAGATATTTATAAACTAGAGGCTCTAAAGAGCATGTGGCGCTCACCATAATTAATAGTATTACATGTAGATACCCTAATGATGATTGAGGCCAAGTTTGGTTTAATTTGGCCCAGTGGTCAAATTAAAAGCAGGTCATCCCATTGTAGTCTTACAATAGTTACTGAAGACCCCCTATCATTATTTAAATTATTTTTCAAGTTGTGACCATTTGAAATTGTTTTTTTTTACAATTTTCCCTTAGAATTCTATAGTAACCTCCTATGTTCCATTTTTAGCAATGGCGGCCATGTTGGTTGGATGACCGGGTCATCAGATACATTTTTCAATTAAGATACCCTATTGAAAATTGTGGCTAAGTTAAATTCTATTTGGCTCAGTAGCATAAGTGGAGAATTGTAAAAAATTACAAATACATGTGTATTTACGAAAAATTTACTATAAAGGGTAATAACTCCTTATGGGGTCAATTGACAATTTTGGTCATATTCACTTATTTGTAGATGGTACTTTGCTGAACATTATTGCTGTTTACAGTTTATCTCTATCTACATGTATAATAATATTTCAGATAATAACCAAAAACTGCAAAATTTCCTTAAAATTACCAATTCAGGGGCAGCAACCCAACAACAGATTGTCTTATGCGTCTGAAAATTTCAGGGCAGATGGACTTGACCTGATGAACATTTTCATCAATGACAGATTTGCTCTAAATGCTTTAGTTTCAGAGATATAAGCCAAAAACTGCATTTTACCCCCATGTTCTATTTTTAGCCATGTTGGCGGACATCTTGGTTGATGGGCAGGGTCATCAGATAAATTTTTTAAACAAGATACCCGAAGGATAATCTAGGATTAGTTCGGTTTAATTTGCCCCAGTAGTTTCAGGAGAAGATTTTTGTAAAAGATAACAACAATTACAAAAAATTTTGAAAAAATCACTTTAAAGGGCAATAACTCCTAATGGGGTCAATTGACAATTTTGGTCATGTTTGACTTATTTGAAGATCTTACATTGCTGAACAATTTTGCTGTTTACAGTTTATCTCTATCTATTATAATATTCAAGATAATAACCATAAACTGCAAAATGTCCGTAAAATTACCAATTCAGGGGGAGCAACCCAACATAAGGTTGTCTGATGCGTCTGCAAATTTCAGGGCAGATAGATCTTGACCTGATGAACATTTTTATCCCATGTCAGATTTGCTCTAAATGCTTTAGTCTCAGAGATAAATAAATAAAATCAGCCAATAAAATACTCCGCTGGGCGCAGCTTTATATGACCGCAGAGGTCGAACCCTGAACAGTTGGGGCAAGTATGGACACAACATTCAAGCTTGATACAGCATTGAATTTGGATTGTGATTAAATATTTGACACAGCATAGGTTTCTGACACAATAGGAATGTGGTCTAAGAACTTAAATTTTTTTAATTTACCTATTCAAACCATATCATTATTATTTGCTTTTATATATAAATCGGAAATAACTAATTTAAAATGGAAAATTTTAAAGAAAAAAAAAGGAAAAAAAAGAAAAAAATATCCCTCCCTCAAATTTTTTGAACCCCCTTATGATTCATCACCCCCAAACTCAATCCCAGCCTTCCCTTTGTGGTATGGTACCTTGCAGTACAATTTCAGAGAGATCCATACACTTGAACACAAGTTATTGTCTGGAAACTAGAAAAATGTTTGTTTTTAGGCCCCTTTTTGGCCCCTTATTCCTAAACATTTAGGGCAATTATCCCAAAACTCAAACCAAGCTTTCTCTTTGTGATATGGAACCTTGTAGTACAATTTCAGAGAGATCCATACACTTACACACAAGTTATTGTCCTGAAACTAGAAAAATACTTGTTTTTTGCCCCTTTTTTCCTCATATTTTGAGGCAATTACCCCCAAAATCAATCCCAGCATTCCCTTTGTGATATGGAAGTACCAATGTCAGAGAGATCCATACACTAACACACAAGTTATGTCTGGAAGTTACAAAAATGCTTATTTTTGGCCCCTTTTTGGCCCCTAATTCCTTAACTGTTGGTACCATAACCCCAAAATCAATCCCAACCTTCCTTTTGTGGTATTGAACCTTGTGATAAAATTTCATAGAGATCAATTCACTTAAACTAAAGTTAGAGTGCGGAAACCAATGTGTCTTCCGACGGCGACGATGCCGGACGACGCCAACGTCATACCAATATACGACCGCAAAATTTTTTTGCGGTCGTATAAAAACTGCATTTTACCCCCTAAATGTTTTAGTAATAGAGATATAAGCCAAAAACTGCATTTTACCCCCATGTTCTATTTTTAGCCATGGCAGCCATCTTGGTTGATAGCCGGGGTCATCGGATACATTTTTTAAACTAGATACCCTAAGGATGATTTAGGCCAAGTTAAGTTTAATTTGGCCCAGTAGTTTCAGAGAAGAAGATTTCTGTAAAAGTTAATGATGATGACGACAACGACGAAGGACGCCAAGTGATGAGAAAAGCTCACTTGGTCCTCTGGGCCAGGTGAGCTAAAAAAGAGAATGTCATTAATATCCAAAACCCATCATTAATATATTTTATTTGGTGTGAATGTACTGTTAATGACTGACAGTCACTGTATTTAAATGGTTGTCATCAGCAAAACTTGTGTGCACTATAACTCTTCAACTTTCATTCATCATGATGATGACATCAGTGCATGCTATAAAATATTCAGTAAATACATGAAATATGGTAACTCTATGTTATACATATGCATTTCCATTCTAAATTTTATGTATATGTAAAACCAAAAAAAACTTACCGAATTAAAATATTGACAGATCAAGTATCTGATAACTTATTAAGAATCAATAAGGATCAATAGAAAAGCAGCTGTCACTTTACTCCCTATGGGATCCAATAATTATCTTCAATGACATCTCACACTAGATAGTAATCTGTTTAACAACCTTTATATGTATAAACAAAATAATGGTATGTCTTCAATTTTCTTGTGCACAACTTCACTTCTTAGCTGTATGTATATACTACATTTATAAATAAAAATGTGATGAAAACCGTCACTGAAATTCCTTTCTTTCAACCTAACATATCCTTTGATTCCGACAGCAATAGTTGTTAATCTTGATCAAAGCAATGGGACATTGTTCCTATGAAATTTCTTAATTCTATAAAAATAAGTTTTGTTATTGAGTAAAGCAAACAAGCATTCTGAGAGTATTGCATGGCAATACATAGTCCCCTACCAGTTAAAAATTCATTGCACTGGAAAAAAATGCGAACTTGATTTATAACTTGTCATGGTGTAAACTATATAACAAATATCAAGTCAATATCTTCAAGAATGACGAAACTAGAGGCTCTTTATCTAAAGAGCCTGTGTCGCTCACCTTGGTCTATGTGCATATCTAACAAAGGACACTCTCCAACATTGTAGACGAGAATAGACTTCGTGACAAAAATGTCTATTTTGTTGATCTTGTATTACTGATCTTTTAGTCTGTTTAGTTTCCCTCTATCTTCTTTAGTTTTTGTTCAAAACACAAAAAAGGGTAAAAAAAATCCTTATTTAAGAGCAATCACTCCTATGAAGAGTGACAGCTGTCTACTAACTATATCGGCAAAATTTAAATTTTTAATAGATGTTGCCTTGCTGATCATTTTTGTGATTCAAGGTGTCTATTTATCTATTATAATTTAAATTATGTAAGGCATAACGGGAAAAAAAATGTTTCTCTCTAAATATCATAGTTTTCATAATAAAAGGCAAAAATGAAAAAAAAGGTAAAATTTGTCATTTATGGGCAATAAATCCTGTAAGAATTTGTCTGACAGTTTTGACATATATGGACAATTGGCAGAGCTCATCATTTTGAACATTTTTGCTCCTTTCAGATTTTCTCTATATAATGGTTCACAAAATAATAGACAAAACTTGCATTTTACCCCTATGTTCTATTTTTAGCCATGTTGGTTGATAGGCGGGGTCATAGGATACGTTTTTGAACTAAATACCCTGAGGATGATTAATGCCAAGTTTGGTTTAATTTGGCCCAGTAGTTTCAGATCTAGAGGAGAAGATTTTTGTAAAAGATAACAAAAATTTACGAAAAATTGTGAAAAATTGACTTTAAAGGGCAATAACTCCTTATGGGGTCAATTGAAAATTTTGGTCATGTGAACTTATTTGTAGATCTTACTTTGTTGAACGATTTTGCTGTTTACAGTTTATCTCTATCTATTATAATATTCAAGAAAATAACCAAAAAAATGCTCCGCAGGGCGCAGCCTGATACGACCGCAGAGGTCGAACCCTGAACAGTTGGGGCAAGTATGGACACAACATTCAAGCTTGATACAGCTTTGCATTTGGATTGTGATTAAATATTTGACACAGCATAGGTTTCTGACACAGAATGAATGTGGTCTAAGAACTTAAAAATTTTAATTGGACATTCACCTATTATGGTCCAATATCCAAAATCTAAATACATGGTTAGATTCAGCATATCAAAGAACCCCAAGAATTCAATTTTTGATGAAATCAAACAAAGTTTAATTTTGGACCCTTTTGACCTCAATGTGGACAAAGTTGATAACGGGGCCCAAAAATCAAAAATCTAAATACATGGTTATATTCAGCATATCAAAGAACCCCATATATTCATTTTTTGTTGAAATCAAACAAAGTTTAATTTTGGACCCCGATTTGGACCAACTTGAAAACTGGGCCCATAATCAAAAATCTAAATACATGTTTAGATTCAGCATATCAAAGAACCCTAAGAATTCAATTTTTGTTAAAATCAAACTAAGTTTAATTTTGGACCCTTTGGACCATAATGTAGACCAATTTGAAAACGGAACCAAAAATTAAGAATCTAAATACACGGTTAGATTCGGCATATCAAAGAACCCCAATAATTCAATTTTTGATGAAATCAAACAAAGTTTAATTTGGACCCTTTGGACCTCAATGTGGACCAATTTAAAAACGGGGCCCAAAATCCAAAAACTAAATACACGGTTAGATTCAGCATATTAAAGAACCCCAAGAATTCAAGAATAAAACCCCATTGAAATTGGTCAAGAAATAAGCAATTTATACGAAGTATCTTCTTTTGCACAATACTGTGCAATTAAATATTTCTTGCTATTGCGCAATACTGTACAATTGACAATATCTTGCTATTGCGCAATATTGTGCTATTGGATATTTCTTGCTATTGCGCAACACTGTGCAATTGAAGATTTCTTGCTATTGCGCAATACTGTGCAATTGAAGATTTCTTGCTATTGTGCAATACTGTGCAATTGAAAATTTCTTGCTATTGCACAATACTTATTATATAATAATTTACACATCCTGTTTGGTGTGTATCTCCTACCATATCATTATTATTTGCTTTTAAATATAAATCAGAAATAACCAACTTAAAATGGAAAATTTTAAAAGAAAAAAAAGGAAAAAAAGAAAAAAAAGGAAAAAAAAAAAATCCCCCCCCCCAAATTTTTTGAACCCCCTTATGATTCATCACCCCCAATCTCAATCCCAGCCTTCCCTTTGTGGTATGGTACCTTGCAGTACAATTTCAGAGAGATCCATACACTTGAACACAAGTTATTGTCTGGAAACAAGAAAAATGTGTTTTTTGGCCCCTTTTTGGCCCCAAATTCCTAAACGTTTAGGGCAATTACCCCCAAACTCAAACCCAGCTTTCCCTTTGTGATATGGAACCTTGTAGTACAATTTCAGAAAGATCCATACACTTACACACAAGTTATTGTCTGGAAACTAGAAAAATGCTTATTTTTGGCCCCTAATTCCTAAAATATTGAGGCAATTACCCCCATCATCAATCCCAGCCTTCCCTTTGTGGTATGGTACCTTGCAGTACAATTTCAGAGAGATCCATACACTTGAACACAAGTTATTGTCTGGAAACTAGAAAAATGCTTATTTTTGGCCCCCTTTTTTGCCCCCAATTCCTAAACGTTTTGGCAATTACCCCCAAACTCAATTTCAGCTTTCCCTTTGTGATATGGAACCTTGTAGTACAATTTCTGAAAGATCCATACACTTACACACAAGTTATTGTCATGAAACTAGAAAAATGCTTGTTTTTAACCCCTTTTTTGGCCCCTAATTCCTATAATTTTGAGGCAATTACCCCCAATATCAATCCCAGCATTCCTTTTGTGATATGGAACCTTGTGGTACAATGTCAGAGAGATCCATACACTAACACACAAGTTATAGCTGGAAGTTACAAAAATGCTTATTTTTGTCCCCTTTTTGGCCCCTAATTCCTTTACTGTTGGTACCATAACCCCCAAAATCAATCCCTACCTTCCTATTGTGGTATTGAACCTTGTGGTAAAATTTCATAGAGATCCATTCACTTAAACTAAAGTTAGAGTGCGAAAACCAATGTATCTTCGGACGACGCCGGAGACGACGACGACGACGCCAACGTCATACCAATATACGACCACAAAATTTTTTTTGCGGTCGTATAAAAACTGCAAAATTTCCGTAAAATTACCAATTCAGGGGCAGCAACCCAACAACAGGTTGTCTAATGCATCTGAAAATTTCAGGGCAGATAGATCTTGACCTCATGAACATTTTTTACAGCTCCTCAGATTTGATCTAAATGCTTTAGTTTCAGAGATACATGTATATGCCAAAGACTGCATTTTACCCCATGTTCTATTTTTAGCCATGGTGGCCTTCTTGGTTGATGGGCGGGGTCATCGGATATATTTTTAAAACTAGATACCCTAAGGATGATTTATGCCAAGTTTGGTTTAATTTGCCACAGTAGTTTTAGAGGAGAAGATTACAAAAATTTACGAAAAATTGTGAAAAATTGACTTTAAAGGGCAAGAACTCTTTAAGGGGTCAATTGACAATTTTAGTCATGTTGACTTATTTGTAGATCTTACTTTGCTGAACAATTTTGCTGTTTACAGTTTATCTCTATCTATTAAAATATTCAAGATACACTGTATATACCAATTATAAAATCAATATCTTCAAGCATAACGAAAAAAAGTGTGGAAAACTGATTATTTGAATGAATTTTCTAAATCCAGGACCATAACTCTGCACAAATCATCGGACCAGAACAAAATTCGAAATTGATCTGTAACTTTTCATTATAAAACTATATACCAATCATCAAATCAATATCTTTAAGCATGATGAAAAAAAGGGAGGAAAACTGATTATTTGAGTGAATTTTCTAGGTCCAAGGACCATAACTCTTCACAAAATCATCAGACTGGAACAAAATTCGAATTTGATCAGTAACTTGTCATGATAAAACTATATACCAATTATCAAATCAATATTTTTTCAAGCATAACTAAAAAAAGTGTGGAAAACTGATTATTTGAGTGAATTTTCTAAATCCGAGGACCATAACTCTGCACAAAATCATCTAACCAGAACAAAATTCAAACTTGATCTGTAACTTGTCATGATAAAACAATATACCAAATATCAAATTAATATCTTCAAGCATGAAGAAAATAAAATGCTCAGCTGGGTGCAGCTTGATACTACTGCAGAGGTCGAACCCTGAACAGTTGGGGCAAGTATGGACACAACATTCAAGCTTGATACAGCACTGAATTTAGATTGTAATTAAATATTTGACACAGCATAGGTTTCTGACACAGAATGAATGTGGTCTAAGAACTTAAAATTTTTTAATTTACCGGTTCAAACCATATCATTATTATTTGCTTTTATATATAAATCAGAAATAACCAATTTAAAATGGAAAATTTTAAAGAAAAAAAAATCCCCCCAAATTTTTTGAACCCCCTTATCATTCATCACCCCCAAACTCAATCCCAGCCTTCCCTTTGTGGTATGGTACCAGTACAATTTCAGAGAGATCCATACACTTGAACACAAGTTATTGTCTGGAAACTAGAAAAATGCTTGTTATTTGGCCCCTTTTTGGCCCCTAATTCCTAAACGTTTAGGGCAATTACCCCCAAACTCAAACCCAGCTTTCCCTTTGTGATATGGAACCTTGTAGTACAATTTCATAAAGATCCATACACTTACACACAAGTTATTGTCCTGAAACTAGAAAAATGCTTGTTTTTTGCCCCTTTTTTGGTCCCTAATTCCTAAAACTTTGAAGCAATTACCCCCAAAATCAATCCCAGCCTTCCCTTTGTAGTACAAATGTATGGTACCTTGCAGTACAATTTCAGAGAGATCCATACACCTGAACACAAGTTATTGTCTGTAAACTAGAAAAATGCTTATTTTTGGCCCCTTATTCCTAAACATTTTGGGCAATTACCCCCAGACTCAATTCCAGCTTTCCCTTTGTGATATGGAACCTTGTAGTACAATTTCAGAAAGATCCATATACTTACACACAAGTTATTGTCATGAAACTAGAAAAATGCTTGTTTTTAACCCCTTTTTAGGCCCCTAATTCCTAATATTTTGAGGCCATTACTCCCAAAATCAATCCATGCATTCCCTGTGTGATATGGAACCTTGTGGTACAATGTCAGAGAGATCCATACACTAACACACAAGTTATGTCTTGAAGTTACAAAAATGCTTATTTTTGGCCCTTAATTCCTGAACTGTTGGTACCATAACCCCCAAAATCAATCCCAACCTTCCTTTTGTGGTATTGAACCTTATGGTAAAATTTCATAGAGATCCATCCACTTAAACTAAAGTTAGAGTGAGAAAACCAATGTGTCTTCGGACAACGGCGACGCTGACGTCATATCAATATACTTTTGTGGTCGTATAAAAAGTGTGGAAAACTGATTTGCCGGACTGATGGATGAACAGACAGACAGATGGACGGAGTGAAAACCTAAAGTCCCTTTTGACTTCGTCGGTAGGGGGACTTAAAAAAAAATCACTGTACCCATAATATTATTAGATTGAAAATGTGTAGCAATAAGATACTTTGCACTCTTAAACCATCAAAATGAGGGAGTGAGCTGAATAAGAGCTTTAGGTTCTTAATTGTCAACACTAGACTGAAAATGTATAGCACAGTCTACTTGGGACTTAAACCATTGAAAAGAGGCCAGGGAGTGGGCTGAATAAGAACTTTAGGTCCTAAGTAAATAATTGTCAATACTAGACTGAAAATGTGTAGCACAGTCTACTTGGAACTTAAACAATCAAAAAGAAGGAACTCTATGAGCCATCTAAGCATAAGGAAGTGTGATAAAACTAGGGATATACAATGCAAATGATCCTTCCTCAAAATTAATAAAGAGCTGTGCCATGATCATGAGCGCATTATACATCCGTTGCTTTTTCAAAGAATAAAGTTCCATTACTCCTCAATGGCATATCAGAAATTAATAAAAAAAACTAAAGGGAGCTTATTTTAATAGATATAAACCAGTCATCAAAGTTTCATAAAAACTGCTTAAAGCATTTTTGAGTTATTGTCCAAAAACTGGAAAATCCCCCCTTTTTTATAAATAAAAACCAATAACTCAAAAACATAAAATCTTAAATTTATAAAACTCTAAAAGGAGCTTACATCAATAGTTTTTAACAATTTACTAAAGTTTAATGAAAATTGGTTAATGCATTTTTGAGTTATTGTCCGAAAACTGGAAAATCCTCCCTTTTTTTATAAATACATGTAAAATCCAATAACTCGGAAACATAAAATCTAAAATTTATAAAAATCCAATGGGAGCTAACCTCAATAGATATGAACAATTCACCAAACTTTCATGAAAACTGGTTAATTGGTTTTTGAATTATTATCCGACATGTTGACGACAGACGGACAACAGTATACCATAATAGTCCCATAAAGGGCGTATAAAAGTGGAACAAAAGTAAGAACATGTAGAACAGAAATGTGATAAGTCATACAAACACCTTGTGATAAGCCACACAAACACCTTGTGATAAGTCACACAAACACCTTGTGATAAGTCACACAAACACCTTGTAATAAGTCACACAAACACCTTGTGATAAGTCACACAAACACCTTGTGATAAGTCACACAAACACCTTGTGATAAGTCACACAAACATAAAATATCTCTATCATAGTAACAAGATGTTCCTGAAGATAAATTGATTGTTGGGGATTAACTTCACTTTTAGCACTAATGGCTATATCATGGCTGTCTTTGCTCTTACTCCTAAATGCAAATATGGATTTTTTTTAAGAGGAGGGATATGGTGCATTAATAATTAAATTGTTGTCTGTATTACATGTATATTACATGTATTATGTTGTATACATAGATCTATTGTCTGCCAAAAATGTCAACATATCCACAGCCCTAGTAATAAATGGTCTTCTTTTTGGACTGGCAGTTAAAATTTTGGGCTCTGCATCACGGTCCATTCACTTAACAGAACCTTCATGTACATGTACCTTACAAATTTACTATTCAGTTTGCTCTTTGCTCAAATACATGTATGCTTGAAAAACTTTCTACTGAAAATTTAAGAAAACAAGAACAAAGTTGGGAAGAAAAGTACAACATGGGGAACATTTGACTCATCACCAGAAGCCACATATACATGTACATGTACATTATCAGAGTATATGTTTAATGAGATGATCTTGCAAAAATGATTCTTCAAAAACAAAGTTTTTCCTTTCATCTGGAGGTATAAGAAAGGGAATGGAAAGTCTGAATTACTCCCCAGTTCCTTTTAACTTTCTAAACATGTATGTTTTTAAATTTTATTTTAAACATTCAATATTGAAATTAAGATGTGATGGAAGAAAGCAATGAAATAATGTGTATCATGGATTTTGAACAATTATACAATGTATTTTTAACAAGTATGTTATATACATCTATATGTAGTTGTTTTCTAACAACAAAATAAATTCATTTTGTCCATGTTAGCAGGGTAAACATATTTTCCATAGTATATCATGACTGATATATCCAAAGAAGTCTACACCACGAAAGTAAGGTTTTCATCAAGTTTACATGCATTTGTTTCTATAGAGACAGATATCATTTATGACAAAACAAAGATTAATCTATTAATTTATGTGGAAGGAAGTTGAATTTTGAATTGGTCCTTACAAAATTTATAAATTAAAAGCTTGATTCTCTTCCTTATCACCTGTGTAACTTTTTAGTCTAATATTTACAAGGTCAAAGTTTGGTTTCCAGTAGCAATATTTTGTGCCTTAATTCGGAAAAAAATCATTTGAACAAACAACAACATACTTTATCATCAATCAAGGAAATACAAGGTACATATATACATATATGTAAGTACATACAATATACATGTACGTGTACAATGTATAGAGGAAAAAAGATTATTGATAATCACTAACACTTACTCACAGTGACAGATTTTTTAACCTAGAAAGTCAGTACATTTTGTATTTCCTATCTTTGAATGATTTATCAGTAAATCAAACTGACCCAAATTTGGTAGATGTAGCTTATGAAGAACACTGATAATGAAGGAAATGTGTCAAATGAGCCAACACATCCAGACTTGGAATAAAAAAGGGAAGGATCACCTTTTCTTAACTTCTTTTTATTTCATGTATAATTATTACAATGTATTAACAAGAGTGCACATGCTGAAATGTCTCGCCTGCAGTGCTTTACTGACCATTGATTTGATGTTGATACTGATAGTTCTAAATACATGTATATATAGCTTTACTACAAGTATCACATAAACTTAACATGATCCAAGAAAATGAGGTCAAAGTCAGATAAACCAAGCCAGAAATACATATGTACATGTACATGTTACAATCATTCCATACATTTTTTTTTATTGACCAATGAACCATGAAAATGAGGTCAAGGTGAGATGTACCCTGCCAGACAGACATGTACACCTTACAATCATTCCATACAGCACATATAGTTGACATATTGCATATGGTATTCTACATGTAAGAAACAAACTTAACATTGACCAATGAACCTTGAAAATGAGGTCAAGGTCAGATGACACCTGTTAGTTGGACATGTACACCTTACAATCATTCCATACACCAAATATAGTAGACCTATCGGTTATAGTATATGAAATATGGACTTGACCTCGGAAACTTAACCTTGTTCACTGATCATTGAAATGAGGTCGAGGTCAAGTGAAAACTGTCTGACAGCCACCAGGATCTTGCAAGATAGCACATACAAAATAAAGTGTCAAAGACATTGCTGATATAAACCTATGATATAAGTTTCATAAAATTCTGGCAAGATTTGAACACATGAGAGCGATAACATTGTAATTTTCCATATAATCAATATTTTCAAGGGGCATAACTCTTTTAAAAATAATTGATCGGCACTGATTTTTGAACTCTGCAAGAACATTGATAACATAAACCTATAATATAAATTTCATAAAAATCTGGCAAGAATTGTTCACTTGAGAGGGCTTATAAGGCAATTTTCCATATAATTAATATTTCCAAGGGCATAACTCTTTTAAAAATAATTGATCAGCACTGATTTTCGAACTCGTCCAAGACATTGCTGATATAAACCTATGATACAAATGTATAAGTTTCATAAAAATCTGACAAGATTTGAACACATGACAGTGCTAACGATGCAATTTTCCATAAAATTAATGTTTCCAAGGGCATAACTCTTTTAAAAATAATTGATGGGCACTGATTTTCGAACTTGTCCAAGACATTGCTAATATAAACCTACATGTACGATATAAGTTTCATTAATATCTGGCAAGAATTGTACACGAGAGCGCTAACGATGCAATTTTCCATAAAATTAATGTGTTCAAGGGGCATAACTCTTTTAAAAATAATTGATCGGCACTGATTTTCAAACTCGTCCAAGACATTTTTGATATAAACCTATGATATAAGTTTCATAAAAATCTGGCAAGAATTATACATGTGAGAGCCCTAACAAGACCAGACGGACAGACGCCCAGATGGACGGTAGCCTGGTATTTCCATGTCCCCGGCGACGCATTACATGGGGGAGAAAAATGGGTCACAGAAAGTTTTTCTGCTAAGACATACATGTAAACATGAAAAAATAGAAATTTTTTGGGTAAATTCCTCCATACATTTTGTAAATTATACGTACTATTTCTGAGTTACAAATGTACATGTATCTCCCCTTTATATGCTAAATAGATTTTTAAAAATTGAATTCAACCAAAATAATCTACTTTTCATCTTTTGTAAAAATATTAGTACATGTAATTATAAGAATAAAATCAAATAAATAGGCCCCTTCAAGGTTAGTGCAGCCATGTTGAATAGGGGGCAGATTTTCGTAAAGGAGGTAAAAATGGTTTGGAAAATACGGGAAAACATCATTATGACATTAAAACAGACCAGTTGCTTGAAAACATGAATAGGATTTCCCATACTTTCATTCCATTTCCACCTCTATCAAAAAAATCTGCTCCCTATTCAATATGGCTGAAATAACCGTGAAGTGGCCTATTTGTTCATTTAAATATAAATTGTCATTAGTCAATTGCATTCCTGCATAGAATTTTGCTGACTTGATTGAAATCCCATACACCTTATCGCTAATTGTCCGCAATTACTGGACATCACAAAGGTTCCTGTAAAATTTTGACATCCTAAAAGCAAATATCTGACGCCACAAAGGAAAGGTGATTGCTGTATGACGTCAATAGTTCGTGTCGCAGATTCCTAAATAGTGATCATGGTGATAAGGCCAAAAAAAAAATATGTCTGTTTAAAGTTACATCATTGAAAAAAATAGGGTAGGGAGGTCGGTATTTCCATTTTATTTTGTTTTTTGCGACATGATTATGAGTCGTGCGGTCTGTCTTGCCGTGGTCCGAGTTGTCTGTGGGGCAAGTTTACCCATATTTTTAATGATTGGATTATTTCCCTTTGTTATTGATTGGAACAAAATGGCGGCAAAGTGTTTATTTCATCACACAGTCGTGAATTTCCTTAAAACAGCTGTCATATTCACAATTGTGAACATCGTTCAGTGTATGTTCACTTGTTTTTGTTAATATGTCTTTTGATTTACAATGTAGTTAAGCCATTTCAATTGATATTTTATAGTGTGTCTTTCTATGTTGTGATGTTACGCTATTGTTTCAGGTAGGGTGAAGGTTGGCGCCTATTATACGTATTAAAAACGTTTAAACCCGCTGCATTTGTTTGCACCTGTCCTAAGTCAGGAACCTGATGTTCAGTGGTTGTTGTTTGTTGATGTGGTTAATAAGTGTTTCGTGTTTCTCGTTTTTTATATAGATTAGACCGTTGGTTTTCCTGTTTGAATGGTTTTACACTAGTCCTTTTTGGGGCCCTTTATAGCTTGCTGTTCGTTGTGAGCCAAGGCTCCGTGTTTGACCTATAATGGTTTACTTTTACAAATTGTGACTTGGATGGAGAGTTGTCTCATTGGCACTCATACCACACATCTTCTTATATCTATCAGGATGTATCAGGCAATTGATTTCTTTTATTGGCAACTCTAACTTCGCTTTTGACACAAGTTCAATTAATTTCTTCACTTTACGACGGAAATAAAATGACTTAGGGTCAGCGCTCAAAAGCAGGGCAGGTCCGGTAACCGTAAACAGACATATAAATTATTTTTTTTGGCCTAAGGCTAAGATCTATTGTGTTCTGCTATTTTACAGTCCAAGATGGCGAAAGACACCCATACTACCTTGATTCATCATAATGTCCAGTATTGCACAGCTGAGGAAATATCTGATTAGTATTGTATACAATACTGGAAATCATACTGGTATACCAGTAGTTGCAGTCGTTTTTTTTTTTAAATGTTTACAACACTGGAACACAATTATATTCAAGTATTGTACAGTATCGCGATCACCCAGGTAAAGGAAATCCAATTATTCGAACTTCTACATATTTTCTTTCAAAAATAAAAATTTATACTGGATATAGTTTTTGGGGGGGGTAAGTGGTTCCACCTTCCTAGCCGAGCAGATAAACGTTCATTGTATAATGTATCATGTGTCTCCGCTGCTTAATCAATATTCGCTAATGCAACAGGGACATAATCTGGTATGAAATTTTAAATTACCTTGGCTGCTTCAATTCCTCCTCTTCATAATTAGTTACCTACATTGCTTTATGTGTGCTGATTTTTTTGTCGTTTACATAGGTTTTTTACAGGAAACCAAATACAATGTAACAAGGGAAGTAACGCATTAGCTGTGGGAAAAACAAGGGGTGTACTTGTTCCTTTAAATCTGATTGGCTGGTGATGAAATCTATTTTTCCGCAAATATTATGCAAATTGTGCAGTTTCAAACTTGGCCAGAACTGATAAGTAATTCACACGAATATAACATATGAACCAGTTGCTTTCTTTAAAACAAAGAGAAATGCTATCGTGAACCTAAATGCCAGGTAGGTTTGAACAATCTGATAATTGTTTTGAGATAAAGATGCATCCGATTTTGTACCTCTTTTTTTAAAATAAGACATGGATTATTCATGTAACTGTTGTTCAATGTGGGGCATAATATTCTCGTTAAGATTTTTTTTCTAAAAGATATGACAACAACATGCAAAATAGGTTACCTACCATGCACTGGATATTCCCAGAGACCGTGTATATATGTCTCTGATATTCCTTAGAGGTAGTTAAATTAGATAGTTGAATAGTTTTAAAAGTTAAATCTCACTACACAAATCCTTGACCTAAACGAATGACAGCATTTTTGTTTGGCTGTTTAAACTAATATTTATTGTTTATATAAACCTTTTTTATTCATAATCTTAAAAAGTATGCATGTTACATATTTGTCACTGTCAAATGTTTTTAATTATTGCAAACTAATCAGCGGCCCGGTATCCTATGGGAAAGTTTCCGTCGTCAAACGTATTTAAATTTCATCAACACGCCTTACACTGCAATTCTTCAAAGTACAGTTCGCAAATAATTTCTTCTTCTTTCTTCTTCATATACAGAAGAACATCAACTGGTTGATGATTACTTTCTGGCGCATTCCTGGTTTAACAGTATTGTTAATAATTAAAAATCTATTTCAAGTTTCTAATTTCATAATAGTTTTCAATTTTTTATATATATATGTTAGTAATATTTTTCCATTTTTATTTTTTATTTTTGGTATAAGATGAAAACAAAGTACAGATTAAACATGTAGGTATTTGTAAGTGTCAAGGAGAATTTCTCTGGTGAGTTCTCCCTGAAGAACTCAGTAGTGGTGCTGCAGGCTATTGGTTCAGGTAATTTGTTTCAGTCTTTAATAGTTTGGCAGAAAAAAGAAAATTTGAAACTGTCTTTGCTGCATCGAATTTGTCGGTATGTTTGTTCGTGGTTAGTCCTGGTGTTTGATTTGCTTTTAATTAGTATGTCAGTATATGGTATGGCAATTTTGTTGTTGGTAATTCTACGGAACATATCTAATCGGCTTTTAAGTCTTCTTTCTTGTAATGATGGCCAGTGAAGTGTGTTAATAGATATAGGAAGATGTGGTATGAGTGCCAATGAGACAATTCTCCATCCAAGTTACAAGCATGTTTGTTACACTTTCAGTATATTGGTATTTAGAGCATACCGGCGTATCTTGCTGCACGTCTTTGGACTTTTTCTATGGAGTTAATGTTCTCTGTTGTGTAAAGGTCCCAGACAGTGCAGCAGTATTCTAGTTTTGGCCTGATAAGGGCTTGGTATGCTCGGTCTTTGATTGTTACTGAGTTTATTTTTAGATTTCAGTACCTTTTAGAAAATGAGAGCCTCTTTACTTTCGACATCTGAAATATGTGTCTTTCCAGATGCTTTCAAGTAAAGATAATCTCGTTCGGATCATCGGTAGCAGTCAGTGGCAGATGAAGGGAGCTCTTCTTTATAGATACGGAATACCATCAACTATTTGAGGATTACTTTCTGGTGCATGCCTGTATGAGGTTGCTTTAAGTTAATAACAATTTTTTCTTCTATTAATGAAATTTACAATTTTTACTTAACTTTTAATTTTTACACTTTTTATATATTTTTTTCCATTTGATCGCCAAACAAAATTATTATGTCATATTTTTCACAAAAATCAAAAATCTTTTGGTATATAATCCCGGCGTTTTATGGAATTACGCCCCCCCTTTCAAAAATCCTGGATCCGCCCCTTACAATATCTACTCTATATCCTCTTTTTATATTAAATTCATCCTCAGATTTGGGAATGAAAACTTCTGTTTGGTACTATAGGTCATTTAAATTATAATCCTTAAAGTGCCCGGCATGAATGAATAATTGTCACATATGCGTCTGTTTGTCGGATGCGCGGAAATGGCCGTGTGTGTATGAAATAAACACTCGTACATTGAACTACAGAGACATATTTATCTGTAACTAGATTCCGATAACAAAAGCTTCGGTGGTATTTTAACTTGTGCTACATACGATTTTCCGAAAATTTCGGGTAATTTACGCAATGATTTTACGCGCCAATGAACAATTGGAAATGGCATGATCATTTCACGAGAATCGTGCGTGGCAATCTTTCAAGGCGACCACACTATACACACAAAAACGCATTTTTGCTGAGAAATAAATAACCTTTTCAACGTATTTAAGATAAGCGTATTGTTGACAAAACATTGGTGGAAGTCAAACGTTTCATGTTATGTCTTTGATTTATTACTTTTACTAAAAAAATATCTCTCAAAATATCATCATTATGCAGAACGAGTCAAATGCAAATGCCAATTTCAGTCAACGGAAATGAAATCACATTTGGGTAGTAACTTTTGTTTGTATAGTTTATTGTCAATCACAAATCAGAACTTGACTAAATTATCATGTTCATGAAGAAAAAAAACTTGAGCAACGGTTCAAGGAGACACGAAAAATATAAATTTGATTAAATCTAATAAAGCCACATTTTTATGTTGAGGCGACATACCTTTTCTATAATTTATGTGAATATATTACAACATCGAACTGATGGGTGTCAAATTTGTATCCTCGAATTTTCAAATCTTACAGCTTTACGGAATTTCCAAAATGGTCGCTAGACTTCGAACTGACACGACTTTTAATATAAGTGACCGTTTAAACATCATGAAAATAATCATATCATTTCCAACATCAGTGGCGGATCAAGAGGGGGGCGTAGAGGGCGTATGCCCCCCCCCCTTTGCTTGCACTTTTTTTTCTTGTTTTTTTGGTAAAATGATTAATCAGACTAGACTTCGTGAACTTTGCCATTTTCCGCGTATTTACTTTTTATGCGGCAATTCTTTGCTCATAAAGATATGTTTCGCTCGTATTTACTGTAATATATTATTGATTATGTCAAAATCATGTGATTCGCTACGGTAGAGTTGACCAGTGCGTCGAAAAAACGTCACTAAGTCATTTTGAAATTCAAATTACAGTAACACATTGCTTAGGCTGAGGATGACAAGCATGACACCTTCAAAGCGACAAAGGATTGAGCAAGAACGTATTTATTGACTTCTATTTCACAATTCCACCGAACAGAAAGTAATACTCTATTACACTTTCATGAAAAAAAAAGTTCCACAACAATATTATTTACCTACGAAAACATGTTTAACCCAACACGCCCCAGTCTATTAATAACATATAGCTGAATAATGGTCCCCAGTCAATAAGCTCTAGATAGATTTAAAGTCTAAGGTACGGACCATTTGATTTGAGAGGGCATTCTGAGATGTTTGAGAGAAAAAATTCTGACCCTGATTTTTGCCTCAAACAAAAATTCTGGCCGTATCTGGATTGAAAACAATAATCTTGTCCACTTTTTTTGCTATTAGAAACAGAATTATTTAGCATTAAATGAACGTGATGAATAAAAAAACGGGCGTAATTTTTTTGGGGCCGGGGGTTTGCATGTAAATCCCATATCTGACCGGAATTTCTGTTTCGTTGAACTGATAAAATGAATACTTTTTCAAGGCCCGACTGCAACCTGCCTGCTGGGTGTGGCCTTTATGTCCGTTTGTCGACCGTCATTCATATATATTCGTTGTCATTTCAGACTCATTCGTAGCCTTTGGTTGATTTGAAACCCCTCACTTCTCTTGTTGGGTGAAACATTTCAACCAAACATTTGGATAAAAATTGCGTGTTTGTCTTTCTTAACTCGTGTCGGTCGTATTGTAAATTTCATTGAATAGCCCGACGTATATCTTGTTTACAACAAGAAATCCGTGACGTTATGCTAACTAAACATACAACAAACGAGAATTTTCCATGTCAGTTTTTTACTGACAAGTCCCACATCAAATATATTAGTACATAGCTTTGGATCCATCCAATCATTTTATAAAAGACAATTAATGGGGAGAATACGGCATCAAAAATGTCCAACCCTTACACTTTAACTATAAAATATACATGCCTTACGTCAGGAACCGATAAAAAAAGTGCATTTTACACTTATTTTATGTTTTTTAGCCAAAAAAAGGTAAAAAAAAATTTTCCCTTGCTCCGCTCGGCGATTTTTACATACTTCGCCCCCCCCTTTCCAAAATCCTGGATCCGCCCCTGAACATAAACACATTTTATCGAAATCCATTCTACAGGTTTTTTGTTTTTTTTTATTTGAATTATTTACTTTTGATTTGAATGGTTGGTTCTTGTTGTTACATCATACGTGTCAAAAACGGCATTAAGAACACGACATAATGGCTTAATTATATAATAAAACATAAAATCGAATTTATTAAAATCAGTTTTGATTTGATAGTTGACAGTTTTTCGGGGTTCGTTTTGTATCCCCTCGCCAACGTATAGGAACGCCTCTATCCGTCCGTAACATTTTTTGTTAACACCCTAGAACCAACATCCTTTGTTGGATTTCAAACAAACTTGGCACAATGAATGTCCATAGCAAGATCTTGAACCCTATTGATTTTCAAGGCCATGCGCCAAAGGTTAAGGTCGTTATGGGACTTAAATTTTCAGCAGAAATCCTTATGAACACTCTACAATCAAGTGAATCAACATCTCTCGATGGATTTCAACCAAACTTAGTACAATGGATTTCCATAGCAAGACCTTGAACCCTATTGATTTTCAAGGTCATGGGTCAAGGTCATTTTGGGACTTAGATTTTTTTATCATTTTGGGTATAATTAAATATCTGCATAGGGTGACAACTTAGATTACATCAGGATTATTTGATATAGGATAAAAAGAGTTGGTGGAGGAATACAAAACATATAGATAAAATATTTTTATTGAACAAATTAAAAAAAATATGGCAACAAATATTAAGATACTCAAGTATATTTTGTGACTAGATGAACACTAGATATGTCTTTGAGATCAACATGGGATGTCCCTTTCATTATTTAGATAGAACAAAACATAACTAAATATAACTAAATGCAAGCAAATGAAGGGCTGGTAAAACAGGATTATACAACCACAGCATGTTGAATAAGTGAACATTAAAAGGGAGTGTGAACACAATATTAGGTTGGGACTTTTTTTAACAAATAACTTCATCTTTTGCATTGATAACAAAAATTTGGTATAAAAATTTAGTTAAGTTTTCATTTTGCTCCTAAAGACTGCTCGCTTCACTGAACCCATTCTTTTTAAATATAGGACTTGCAAGTGTTTTTTTTCTACAAATGAAATTTATCATAATAATTATTGCTTAATGGAAAAATCAAATAAAAAAATGGTGCCCTGCTATCTGCAACTTTCGTTGTAGGCGAGTAAAAAAACACAACATTGCCTTGATTCTACAATTAAGATCCTGAATCGCTCACCTGTATAAATACTATTAGACGACGTTCAGTATTCAAAGAGAGATTACTCTTAAACAGAAAATCTGACAATTTAGTATTTAGATTTTAACGAGTTGAACAATTTCAAATTATAATTTTGGCTCTAAAAGTGTTCAAGATATACGCAAAAGTATGTGAAAATCATCAAATTTAGGTATTTAAAGGGAAATAACTCTTAAACATAAAATCTGGCAATTTAGCCACTGCAGATATTTTTGTAGATCTTTATGAGCTGAACATTTTTCAATTTCAATTTTGAGTCTAGTAATTATGGTTCCCAAGATATTACCAAAAATAGCAGAAATTCAGGAAAAAATGAAAATGAAGGATCATAACTCTTACTAAGATAGGATTTCCAAACAACCTGAAAAATTAGGCATAGGTAGATCTTAATATGCTGATCAATTCAACTTTGCCAGAATTTTGATATCTCTTACTGTTTTTGAGTAATTTGCAAAAATTAGGGTGTCGGACACCTATGCCTATGGTCTAATTTTAGCTATGGTGGCCATTTTGTTTTGACAAGGATTTGTATAGTACTATACTGTCAAATCCTTTGTTTTGGCGAGCGACTATATATGTCACAAACTTGGAAAAGGACATAATATAGATGATTTATAAGCTTGAAAGCAAACTCTTCAGTGGTTTAAGAGAAGATCTTTGAGGAAAAAAATATCTGACAACGGATAGACGACTGACGACAGGAACTGTTTGGGTATTAAGCGCATCATAATAAAGAAAAATCTCATCATAATAGAGAAAAACCTCATCATAATAGAGAAAAACCTCATCATAATAAAGAAAACCCTCATCGTAATAGAGAAAACCTCTTCATAATAAAGAAAACCTCATCATGATAAAGAAAAACCTCATCATGATAGAGAAAACCCTTGTCATAATATAGAAAAAGCTCATCATAATAGAGAAAAAGCTCATCATAATAGAGAAAAACCTCATCATAATAATGAAAAACCTCATCGTAATAGAGAAAACCTCTTCATAATAAAGAAAACCTCATCATGATAAAGAAAAACCTCATCATGATAAAGAAGGAAGTACCATAAGGCAGTTACGGCGTTCCATAGATTCTAGGTGCTGAAACTGTGTATCTTTGTATTTACCTTACAGTTTTCCCTTTATTTGTCTTTGTGCTTTTATATATAAATAAGAAGATGTGTTATGAGTGCTTTTTGGTCGTATGACTCTTGCCGTGACTCGGTATTTATGCATCCAGCTATCGGGTTTTTGGTTTTGGGCGTCCCAGAGGTGCGATTCGGACGCAAGAGGTTTTTACAGTTTTGTTTTCATTTTGTGTACCTTTGTCTTTTTCCGCTTTCCCCAGTGCTTTTCAAGTTCAAGGATTCGGTTTGGCCCCAGCACACTCTCAAAAAGGCCGTCTGACGTCAGTGAACTTTCGAACTACCTTATATATATAATAGATATGCTTAACATTATTTTTTTTACTTCTAAACGTTTACCTCAAGGATACATCCTTGGTCCGATTATATTTGATATCAATGTTCATCAATGATGTGTAATCAACATGGTAGATATATATAGTGTCCGGCTGAGATCGTGTTTTTTCGAGTGAATCGGTCCATTTTTTTTCGAGAGCAACATTTAAAACGTCGGGGTTTTTCAACAAATGGTCCGGGATTTTCGAAAAAAAATATGAATAAGAAAGAAGTCATTTTTGTAGTTTGTAACTGTAATTTAGCGAAGGACAATATTATATATATATTCTTAATAAGTCGCAAAAAATTTTACTATGTTGATCAAATTTAATTCTTTTCAATTTAATGATAACTTTAGTTCTGAAAACATCTTTACCATAACATTGCAGTATTTCGATATATAAGCAGTCCTTTTAAAAACGGTCTTTAAAACCGAGTACAGGGACTGATCATAATCTTTTTAATTTCATTTCATGCTACATTTGTTTTTACAGTCAATATAATTTTATGATTGATATATATTACAGTGAAGAAATAACATAGGAGCAAGAAAACTAAGGTAAAATCCGCGAAAAATTCAATATAAACCAAAATATTCTACTAAAAAAAGGTCCCCCCTCCCCCCCCCCCCCCCCCCCCCCCCCCCCAAAAAAAAAGAAGAAAAATATTACAATTACATTTGAATTGAATGGATTAACTTATAGAAAATGAAAACAACACTTAATAAATTTCATGTACGCTCAAAGCCGAATGAAAGCCAAAGATGTAGAAGAACCGAAACATTTGAAGAGCTATATGACCAAAAGGACCTGAAAATAGCCAAATCCATCTAAAGTCAACTTTGCCTGATGGAGTTGAAATCTAAGTTTCTATATAGTTATTTTTAAATTTATAAACGGACAATTATTAATTATTGATTGTTGGTTGCTTAACGTCCAATGGAAAATATTTAATGCATGCTCAGGACGAGAACAAATAAACAATAAATCCAATAGGTAGGTCCTGTAATAGAGGACGTTTCGGGATGAAGATTGAGTTTCAACAGGCCACTTACGAACCCCTTGACGCGCAGTGAGCGTGGCATTCTCTCTACACGCCCCATTCTGACCGGACGTGGCTGTGTACTTGAACATCCCGCACAGTCAAACGGACGCAGCACTTTGGCAAGGGTTTTACTGCCTGTCGGTGACCATTTTTCTATTCCCCAGCTCCCCTTGGAGGTACTTAGTAAACAATTTTAGAAAGGTCTGTTATAAACCATGTCAGTACCGAAGTACTGACTACTGAGCTGACGATAACCTCGGGGACTTATCCAATGTATTTAATAAACAACGAAATAAATAAACTGTAAGCTTTTATACGATCCTTTTAAAAAAATGAAAAAAAAAATATGTATATTATATGCGTACACCTCACAAATAAACATTGTTGATTTTTATTCCTTTAATTTCTGATGGAAATGAAGCTATGATGGTGCTTTATTTCTGTGTGACCAAGCATATAGCATACGCTTGATCAGACCCCTCTAAACAGCAGGAGCATATAAACATTGTTCTTGATTTCCATTTCTATAACGATATTACCATCAAGACAAATAGTAAGTGAAACATTTAGGATGTATTTCTGTTAAAAAAAACCCACACATTTACTCGCTTTACACACCATGTGCGCGTACGTCTCAATCCAGCATGTTTGAGCTCACATAAAGATTGTTTACATCACGAAATATTTACTGTATGAAATCAATTTCGGTACACTAACATGAAGATTTCTGAATACAAATGAACGATGCCTTTTATGAAATGTACGTGTTAATACAGCATTATCATACTGGTTTAATGCATTGTTTCGTGCTTTGAAAAGCACTTTATTTTAACCTTTTCATTTTTCTAAACGTAAATGCACTGACATTTGCATTTTAAGCCATAGGATTTTTTTTTCACTCATAAAACAAGGACACACTCGAAAAAACACGGACTGCTCTTGAAAAAACACGGACATATAAAAATGAATTTACTCTCCAAAATGTCTTTTTCAATGCAAAAACAAGAATGTTTGTAAAGTGTCTGTACATTTAAGTATATACAGATTCCATGTGTGCATTTCCGTTGACATTTGCATTGGTATATGTATAAAAACGGCGTTAATCTATATTTTGGAATAAAGCATTGTAAGGCTAAATTAAACGTTTTTAAAACAAAATAATGTATTATATATAGGTTTGATAATATCTTTTTATCACACATACTTATTTACCTTTTGTGATCTTGTATATAAGATACTAGCATCTTTTTTAACGTCTTACCAGAAAGGAAGTCAGTTTGTTACATTTTTGATAATATTCACTCGAAAAAACGTGGTCACACACGAAAAAACCCGATCAAATCACCAAAATACAGGATCCCAGCCGGACACTATACCTACTGAGCTCAAATGTGATTTATATAATAAAACAAACGATTATACCTCATTGAATTCGTCTTTTGAAGAAGACTGTTATTTATAAATAAATTTATTTTCTAAAAATATAATGCAGACTAATCCTTTAAAAAATCCGAGGCAGACCATTTCATTCTTACAAAAACTCTTGACAAAGAAATTGTGTTTATTTGAATGGTATTAATATTTCATGAGATGATAAAGTTAAGTTGTTAGATATCACCATGGACTTAAAACTAAACTTTAATATAATATACAACAAAAATCTGCTATTAAGCAGAGGAACTTGGGGACAGGACAATTTTTGTTTAGCCCTCCCCCTTTTTTCCAAAATCCGTTATTTTTTTTTTCTTTTAATTTCAATTATTTTCGCGTTTTTCTGTATTATATGAACATGAATATACTAGACATAACTTGTATTTGTTTTTTAACTATCAATTCCAAGTTTACTATTCACAGCAGACCGGTCACTGATAATATCACAGATTTTGGAAAAAAGGATTGCTAAAAAATTGTCTTGTCCCAAAGTACCTATGCAATAAAGCTGCAAGGTAATGAATGTACTACGAAAATAAACAACAAATAAATTATTAAACTTAGCATTTATCTGTCAAATTTTCGTTACTGCCCAATTTTCTTGGCATTTTTGTCGGGAACAAAAGAATGAAGATTAAGAAAATCCAGGAACGGACACTTTGGTGTATGATTAAAAGGATATGTGGGTTATACGTCAATGAGACACCAACATAACGACATAAACAACAATACTGAAAAGTCATTTATAGAGGGCAACATACAGTCACGTGTCTCATACGATCTAAATTGTTCTTTTTAAACAGATAACTTCGGCAAAAGAAAATATACAGTTGCGCAAATAGCATACAGCATACGTTTTCAGGATCCTTTTATGTATTAGATGTAAGCCCCGAAGATACGAGACGATTAACTCTGATTTGCATAGAAATAATACAAAAATATTTTGTCTTTTCTCTTGTTCTAAAAAGAGCAATTAGTATTGATAAAACAGGAACAGTGTCATAATCTCAAATTTTTCAGATGCAGTAACACTTTCATGTTTTTTTGTTATGGATTTGGAATGAAATCGTAATTGCGTCTATACAATGTATTTCTGTCATCAAATTGATATCTTAGCACTGTTTTTTGTATGGTAATATGAATCGCTGTACTATTTTGTCTTTTCTATTTAATTGCCAAAATCTGAACTTTTTAAATGATAACACTTCTGTTCTATGTAAGTAGAGAAAGATAACTAAAAGTCAAATTCACGGTATATCAGTACGGAAGCCCATTTAGGACCTCCAGAAAATATAATTTGAATTCGATATCACGAATTTAAATTGTTAACACACGGATTAAATTCGTTATCACGAATTTATGGAATTAGTTATAACAGTTTTTGTAATTCGTAATAGCGCATTAAATTCGTTATCAAATTTTTTTTGTAATTCGTGATAACGAACTTTATAATTCGTTATTACGGATTAATATCGTTCTCACGAATTTGTGTGAATTGTTATCACAGTTTTTGTCGAGCCTGCGACTTTTGTCGCAGAAAGTTCAACATAGGGATAGTGATCCGGCGGCGGCGGCGGCGGCGGCGGTGGCGGCGGCGGCGGCGGCGGCGGTGGCGGCGGCGGCGGCGGCGGCGTTAGCTAACTTCTTAAAAGCTTTATATTTTAGAAGATAGAAGATCTGGATGCTTCATACTTTGTAAATGGATGCCTCATGTTACGATGTTTCCGTCAGTCACATGTCCAATGTCCTTGACCTCATTTTCATGGTTCAGTGACTACTTAAAAAACAGGTAAGATTTTTTGTAATGTTAAATTCTCTCTTATTATAAGTAATAGGATAACTATATTTGGTATGTGCGTACCTTGCAAGGTCCTCATGCCCGTCAGGCAGTTTTCACTTGACCTCGACCTCATTTCATGGATCAGTGAACAAGGTTAAGTTTTGGTTGTCAAGTCCATATCTCAGATACTATAAGCAATAGGTCTAGTATATTCGGTGTATGGAAGGACTGTAAGGTGTACATGTCCAACTGGCAGGTGTCATCTGACCTTGACCTCATTTTCATGGTTCAGTGGTTATAGTTAGGTTTTTTGTTTTGGTCTGTTTTTCTTATACTGTATGCAATAGGTCTACTATATTTGGTGTATGAAATGATTGTAAGGTGTACATGTCTAGCTGGCAGGTGTCATCTGACCTTGACCTCATTTTCATGGTTCAGTGGTCTAAGTTCAATTTTTGTATTTTGGTCTGTTTTTCTTAAACTATAAGCAATAGGTCAACTATATTTGTTGTATGGAAGAATTGTTAGCTGTACATGCCTGCCTAGCATGGTTCATCTGACCTTGACCTCATTTTCATTGGTCAATGTTTAGTTTACTTGGTTAATGTTAAGTTTATGTGACAGTTGTAATAAAGCTTTATATTAAGGACTATCAACATAATATCAATGATTAGTAAAGAAGGCGAGACATTTCAGCGTGTGCACTCTTGTTTTTTTGTGATTCGTTATTACTGATTAAATTCGTTGTCACAGATTATTGTAATTCTTGATAACGGTTTAAAATCGTTTTAACAAATTTTATAATTTGTGATAACGGATTAAATTCGTTATAACTATTTCTACGAATTTGTGATAACAAAATTTAATCCGTTATAACCATTTATGAAATTCATTATAACGATTTTAATCCGTTATCACGAATTACCAAAAAAATGTGATAACAAATTCTACGAATTCGTGATAACGAATTCAATCCGTTATAACGTTTTATACAATTCGTTATCACGATTTATAGAATTCGTTATTACGATTTTGATCCGTTATCTCGAATTACAAAAAATTATGATAACGAATTTAATTCGTTATAACGAATTACAAAAACTGTTATAACTAATTCCGGAAATTTGTTATCACGAATTTAATCTGTTATAACGAATTCTTCAATTCGTGATATAGATTTAAATTCGTGATTTCGAATTCAAATGTATATTTTAGGAGGTCCTAAATGGGCTTCCGTACAATGCACAACAGCACGTTGTATTAAATACGACACAAACAACGTGTACAGGGAACGTCTCAAGACATAAATTTTATAATTGCAATATCATTATCAAGGGTGGATCCAGGATTTTAGGGTTAGAGGTGGCGCAAACTTAAATATTCGCAGAACAGAGCGAGGCTAAAAAAAATTTGAGGTAAAATTATCGAAATATACTTTCTCAAGCTGAGGACAACCCATGCTTTGCAAATTTTAGGAAAGGGGGGGGGGCGCACCGCCACGCCCTCGCCTGAATCCGCCCCTGATTATACTTCATATTTAATACTTTCCAATAAAAACGCATATGTTCTGTCAAAAGCAAATAGATTGGTATATGTAAATGGCTTTCTTACTTCAATCTATTCTTTAATCTTTTACTTTCCTATCTACAAATGAACTTTAATTTGATTGTCGAAATATTAATACAAAGGTCACGTGGTAACATATCAATAGAGGGATCGTATCAAAGACATAGATAACTACCTGTATAAATAATCGAAAATTTTCGAGACGTTCCGAGAATTTTGTTTCCGATGATATCGAATGGCCCATAGAAGCTTCCAAAACTCGCCAATATATAAGCGTGACCCCCTCAGGGGGTTCACGCAAAACAAAAGTTAAATGAATTAAACAGAAACTTTCAAAATTCTACCATCAACAACAAATTCTCCCTCAAGTGGTATAAAATGTTGACTATTCAAATCTACCTTCAATGCATGTATGCAGCTTTCATGGTTTCACTTTAAAGCGGCGTGGCAGGAGTTGCACTTAGTGATGTTGTCAACGAATATTTGTTCCGCCTAACAGAAGTTCCACTGGAAACTTTGTTATAAACAATGTCATAATAAAATTGAGAATGGAAATGGGGAATGTGTCAAAGAGACAACAACCCGACCATAGAGCAGACAACAGCCGAAGGCCACCAATGGGTCTTCAATGCAGCGAGAAACTCCCGCACCCGGAGGCGTCCTACAGCTGGCCCCTAAACAAATATGTATACTAGTTCAGTGATAATGGACGTCATACTAAACTCCAAATTATACACAAGAAACTAAAATTAAAAATGATACAAGACTAACAAAGGCCAGAGGCTCCTGACTTGGGACAGGCGCAAAAATGCGGCGGGGTTAAACATGTTTTTTGAGATCTCAACCCTCCCCCTATACCTCTAGCCAATGTAGAAAAAACAAACGTACAACAGTACGCACAGTAAAACTCAGTTTAAGAGAAGTCCGAGTCCGATGTCAGAATAGGAAACAAAAGAAAATAAACAAAATGACAATAATACATAAATAACAACAGACTACTAGCAGTTACTGACATGCCAGCTCCAGACCTCAATTAAACTGATTGAAAGATTATGTCTTCATCATATGAATATCAGGCACAATCCCTCCTGTTAGGGGTTTAGTATTATACCGTCATAAAATATATGAGAAGAACATAACCCGTGTCATGCCAACATCTGGTTTTAGAATAAATATGTTTAATTCCGATGCAAAGACCCTATAAGTGAATCAATATTAAAGCCAAAATATGCAATTTTTAATGACCTGACAACAGTATCGTAACTATATCCCTTCTTAATAAGTCTGTTTAAAGGTTTTGTTAGCTTTTGAGGTGAATACTGACATTTTTGTGCTTTGTAAAGAATATTACCATAAAAGATTGGATGTGAAATACCCGAACGTATAAGATGTCTGCATGTTGAGTTATATTTACGAATGATGTCCTTATACCGATGATAAAATTTAGTAAATGTTTTGACTAGTTTATGATATCGAAAACCCTGGTGTAATAATTTTTCAGTAATATATAAATTTCTCTCGCTAAAATCTAATACGTTGTTACATACACGAGCGAATCGTACAAGTTGAGATATATAAACACCATAAGATGGTGACAAGGGAACATCACCATCTAAAAATGGATAATTAACGATAGGAAATGAAAAATCATCTCTTTTGTCATAAATTTTTGTATTAAGCTTCCCGTTAATGATATAGATATCAAGATCGAGGAAAGGACAGTGGTCATTGTTATTATTAGCTTTATTTAAAGTTAGTTCAACAGGATAAATTTCTTTAGTATACATACTGAAGTTGTCATTATTGAGGCCCAATATATCATCCAAATATCTAAAAGTATTGTTAAATTTTTGTATCAGATGTTGTTCCGATGGGTCTTTGCTGATTTTAGTCATAAATTGTAACTCATAACAATACAAAAACAGGTCCGCAATAAGTGGTGCACAGTTAGTCCCCATTGGAATTCCGATAACTTGACGATATACAGAATCTCCAAAGCGAACAAAAATGTTATCAAGTAAAAATTCAAGGGTAGATATAGTATCAAAGCATGTCCAATTGACATAGCTCTTTTGTTTGTTGCTACTAAAAAATGACCTAAAAGAGTTTGAACATATGTATTCGCATTCCGACTTTTTAAATGCCCATTTAATTAGGTGTGTGAATTTTTTCTTAATAAGAATATGAGGCAAAGTGGTATATAGGGTAGAAAAATCAAAACTTTGAACAGATTCAAAATCACCAATATATGCATGCAATTTATCAAGTACTTCCAACGAGTTTTTGACACTCCAAAAGTAGTTAATTCCACTATTTTCAAAGGCCTTATTTGAACAATTTATTATCAGATTTTTGATTGTACCAAGTGTACTAGTAAGTAGAATAGACAATTTAGTAGTGGAACAATGACTTGAAGACGAAATAAATCTATATTTGTAAGGTGATTTGTGTAGCTTCGGAAGCCAGTACTTAGTTGGGACTTTCATTGTATTTGGTTCTGCTTGTAAAGAAGTAGCTAATAGTTTATGTTTGTTACAGATATCGTTTTCTGAAAATGAAGTCAGTTGGAATGTTGGTGAATTCGTGATTTCCTTTTGCAGAACCTCAATGTAAAATTTACGTCAAACTATAATGATATTATTAGCAGCTTTATCAGCCGGGACAAAAACAAATTCCTTGGCTAGTTCTTTTAGTTTATGTTTGATACGAGAGATAGGATTTTTATGGTTGTTGTTAAGAGTAAAATGTTCTTTAAAATGTTGTATACGTATATCAACTATCTTCATTACTGAATTAAAAAAAGAGTCCAAAGATTTTTTGTCAGCTTTTTCCCGTTTTATCCATTTCAAACAGTAAGCACGAAGTGAGTCGTGGATGATATTACGACACTCATTCCAATTAATAATTGACGGGGGACGATATTTAGGTCCTTTACTGAGGAATGATTTCAACTCTCGGTCGCGAACGATGTTAAGGTCTCCTGTTATAACATGGGAAATGGGGCCATAAGTGTATTCGGAATTACTACAATTACATGACAATCTGTTCCTGTTGGAACAAATATTCTATACCATTTATTCCGTTAGGAACATTTACTGTAATATTTATTCCAGTGGAAATGATATTCCAGAATATTGTTTCCATTTGGAACTTATATTATGAAGGAACTTCTATTCCGTGATAATACAAGGCTCATTAACAAATAAATTGGCAGCCTGTAGGGAAATAAAGGCAACAGTAGTATACATACCGCTGTTCAAAAGTCATAAATCGATTAAACAAATTCGGGTAAAAAACTAAAACCGAGGGAAAGACATCAACTATAAGGAGATACAACGGAACAACAGAAACACTGAACTGCAACAAAAACAAACGCCAACATTCAGAAAAAAGACGGACGGACAGACTGATATTATACATGTCGGCAGACTTTCGCAAACTCTCGTGCACTATAGCTTGTAATGAAGTATAATAGATGTTTGATATTGCAATACTTTTACGACGGGGATATTATTATATAGTCAGAAAATAAGATATTGTAAGTGGGTTGTTTAATGAATAGGTCAAATGATTATATCAATTTCTGAAAACCCAAGGAAGGTAATGCTTTATGTAGCCCTCAGAGGCGGTATTAGGTGGAACCCAGGGGGCCCTGTCTCCTCTTTATGAAGCTTCATTTATGATAAATGAATACACTTATTACAAGTAAGTGTGTAAGTATAATCTAAACATAAAATGACAAAGAGACCCCTCTAGCAGATGTTAATATTCATTGTGCAACTGTCTTTTGCTGTTTTCGTGTCAACAGAGACATACAAATAATATATTTATATATGTCTCTGGTGGCAATGTACATTGAATTCAGATTAAAATGATGACCATTGAAAACTTTTCTTTCACGTCGATAAACGAATATTATAAAGTTGTTCCAAAATTATATTACAGTAGGGGTGGAAGGTTATTCAAAATTAAGGAATAATAGCGGTTGAAGGTATGCGAATTAACAGTAAGCAATATTTTTCATCAATAACGAAAGGGCGGCAAGTGGAATTGTGACGAAATAAAAGTTTCATCATAATATTTGTTCAAAAGAACTTTTGTTACATAACAAAAGTGCCATTCGGAACTTTTACAATATTTTATCCATTGCCATAAGAATATTTTCTACACAGAAAACAGTATTATATGATAAAAGTTTCCATGGTTCATATCATGCTTTGAGAGAAAAGTATATGTGAATATCTTGTTGTATCAATGATTTGTATAGTAAGTAAGTAGTCTTACTATACAAATCCTTGGTTGTATTCAACAGTATCCATGTAATCTTTTGAAAAATAGCATGCATGTATAAAACCACATGTACAGGAAATGCACTCAATTGTAAAACAATCCCATATATGATATACACGTGACGTATCTTTAACAATGACCTTTAGGCTTTATAAAACCAGTCTATTGTATAATTTCCAGTAATCATAGGAACACATTTTATGGGGCTTTATGTTCCAGGAAATTATTTTATGAAGAAGGAATACATCACGTAATTTGATTTCTTAAGAAATTTTGAAATCTACTATTTTGATTCATGTGGAACATATGTTATGCGGAACAAATATAGTTAAAGATTGACATTCTGGCGGGGAATGATTTATCTCCCCTTTTGTCCTAATTAATACCCTCAGTGGCAAACCTTCAGGTAACTCATACTGAATGACTTTATCAAATCCTTGACTATATCAATAAAGCATGACAGGCCTGTAGAGTACTACCATATTTGGTATGGAAAGGTATTCCCAAATGTAATAACTAAAAATAATAAATATGGAGTTGCAATTAAGTAAATTTTTGCAGAGGCATGTCTGAGGAGTTTCGTTTTGTGAAGAGACTGAGTTGATTTTCTACTAGTCTGTTAAGTTTTGGAAATCTGAGGAAGGTAAGCTTACTAAAGTACAATTTTATTTCACATTATCTAATTTTGGAATTCTATTTCCTGTCAGTTGATTTACAGTTCCAACTGGTATCATTTACAGATGCCATAAAAAATTATGAAAAGGGGGATGGGGAGGGGGCTAAACAAAGCATCATTAGGAGTGGGACATGTAAAAATTCGATGTATTAACTATACATGTAGCTCCATAAGAGGGCTCTGGCCCCAATAATCTGCCTCTGATTTAGATACATTCTATTCTTAATAGAACATTCTGGCTAATACAATAAAATTTTTATAGAAGGATCAAAATCCTTGAGAGCTTTAAAATAGCTATTTCTGTAGGACAATGTTAGTATATGATTCTTTAGTCACAGCTCCAGGGGATGATAAGGTTGGGAGCCAAAAGAGATACCCATTTATTCATATTGATACTTGTGGTGGAGTTGGGAACAGTGAACAGGAAGGACAACTTTTAAGAAATAGAACTTGATTTATAATGCCTCAAATGTTTGAATTTTGCTGTAAATTAGATGTTGAATAACAGGGCTTAGTAAGACTTTTTTAAACCCATTTTGCTGACAGAATAAACATAGACATATACAAAAAGGGTTTAAAAGCAGAGTTGGATTTAGGTTAAAAAGGGGGAGGGGGCAAGACTGTGAATGGGGAAGATAATCAACAATAATGCTAAGAGAAATTCCATTTTTCATACTGTCATAGATGATAGATAATAAGCATATCTAATCTGCTTTAAGTTTTTATTCAATTTGAAAATGTTTTGACATGCATATCTTTTTGAATTAATATATTTTCAGGAAGAAAACTATGACTGCTAAGATCACAAGAAGTTCTCCTTTGTTATACAAAATACAAGGTAATTGGCATAGTATCATATTAAAGATCCATGATAAAAACAAATAAAATTAAGTGGTGCCAGTTATGAAAAAATAATAACAAACATCACATTATTTATTTCATGGGTCTTAAAAAACATCCAAAATAAATTTGATTTCCATTCATACAACACATGTTTCTGGAACAACCTTTATAATGTAATCTTGTGACCAAAATTGATATTGAATGAGTTCATAAATTTGTTTGGAAATATGTTGAAGACAAGAATATTAAGACATATGGCTACATTCATATTGCTTGTTCTTTTTTGGCATTCAGAATACAAGCATTTAATAGATTATATAATAGAATTCCAAATACAAGTAGTAATTGTTAAAGGCAGCACTTATCCTTTGTTTGAACATTAATTTCTTATTTGTAACTTCTCTTGAACAATTATTAGAAACTAACCAAAAACTAGACTATTAACCCTATTCCCCATTCCCCAACACAAATACATATTCAATGGTGTGTCTGTGCCTGTCTTGTTGATCCTTGTTGGGAACCTTGTCAGGGGTTGTGGTATGTCATAAAATTACAAAGGAGAGCTGCAAGAATAATATTAGATACATATCCTTTAGTTTCTTGTGAGCCCTCATTCAAACAATAAAACTTGATGACAGTTGAACAGAGAATAAAATATCACAAGTTTATGCTGACATTTAAATTTATCTAAAAGGATGACTTATCATATCTTACTAGCTAATTTCATTATGTCTTGGACAATAATCCTACCCAAAGTCATAATGTATAGACACCTATCTATTGTTGAAGACAGCGTATCTTGCCCTCTATAAGTCTTTTGTTATTTCTGTTGTTTGATTGCTGTCTCATAAACATATAACCCATACCTCCCTTTATGGTGAATTTTCTGTTTCAGTTATTTGATTACTAAGTTTTAGGGTTTCACATATCCAAAACATGTTTTCATAGGATCATAGGTCAAATGTTTGTCTTATCCTCAACTCTCATCTGGAATTTGAAAATTATTGTCAGGAAGTATTGCTCATCCTATCTTTAATTGAAGCATGTTGTTTTGTTTTAAACATGAAATTTGTCATTTTTAGCACTTCATTTGCCTTATATATGTATTCTACAGAAGACTACATCTTTATACTTCTATTTAATTTTATTTTGCAGTTACCCTACCAGAAGATGAAGCTGAGATCTTTAAGGCAATCCGCCTTGATGATATTCCTATGTTACGGAATCAGACAAAGCTTGGTGTTGACATTAATATTATACACACAGGTAAAATATAGAAAACTTTCTTTTACAAGTCAATTGTTGTTGTTTTTGTCCTTATATATGTGTTTTCTCTCTTTGACAATCGAGTGTGTATGGTTGGTCCAGTTGGCAGTGATTTCAAATACGTTTGTACATTGCAACAGACTTCATCTTCTGTTATCAGACATCACCTTAAACTACAATGTTTTATCTAACACCATATACAATTAAAAAAAGGGGAAGGGTTTGGACATTGAAAAACTAGTTTCACCTTGGTATATTTTAATGTGGCTGCCACATGTCTAGGATCTTGTTAGTTCCTAAATGTAGATGTCATATATATTTTGTTAATGTTTTTTTGTGTTTTTGTTTTCTTAAGAATTAAGTGTATTAATGGCACATCTTTGAGTGTTTCTGTTAAATTTATTCACAAATTTTGTAGAAACATGTCATTTACAATTGTAACCCAACATGCACAATGTCATCTTTGTCCTAAATAATCATTTACAATTGTAACCTAACATGCATGATGTCATCTTTGTCCGAAATTATCATTTACTATTGTATCCCAACATGCACAATATCATCTTTGTCCTAAATTATCATTTACAATTGTAACCCAACATGCATGATGTCATCTTTGTCCTAAATTATCATTTACTATTGTATCCCAACATGCACAATGTCATCTTTGTCCTAAATTATCATTTACAATTGTAACCTAACATGCACAATGTCATCGTTGTCCTAAATTATCATTTACTATTGTAACCCAACATGCACAATGTCATCTTTGTCCTAAATTATCATTTACAATTGTAACCCAACATGCACAATGTCATCTTTGTCCTAAATTATCATTTACAATTGTAACCCAACTTGCACAATGTCATCTTTGTCCTAAATTATCATTTACTATTGTATCCCAACATGCATGATGTCATCTTTGTCCTAAATTATCATTTACAATTGTAACCTAACATGCATGATGTCATCTTTGTCCTAATTTATCATTTACTATTGTATCCCAACATGCACAATGTCATCTTTGTCCTAAATTATCATTTACAATTGTATCCCAACATGCACAATGTCATCTTTGTCCTAAATTATCATTTACTATTGTAACCCAACATGCATGATGTCATCTTTGTCCTAATTTATCATTTACTATTGTATCCCAACATGCACAATGTCATCTTTGTCCTAAATTATCATTTACTATTGTAACCCAACATGCATGATGTCATCTTTGTCCTAAATTATCATTTACTATTGTATCCCAACATGCACAATGTCATCTTTGTCCTAAATTATCATTTACAATTGTAACCTAACATGCACAATGTCATCTTTGTCCTAAATTATCATTTACTATTGTAACCCAACATGCACAATGCCATCTTTGTCCTAAATTATCATTTACTATTGTATCCCAACATGCACAATGTCATCTTTGTCCTAAATTATCATTTACAATTGTAACCCAACATGCATGATGTCATCTTTGTCCTAAATTATCATTTACAATTGTAACTCAACTTGCACAATGTCATCTTTGTCCTAAATTATCATTTACTATTGTATCCCAACATGCATGATGTCATCTTTGTCCTAAATTATCATTTACAATTGTAACCTAACATGCATGATGTCATTTACTATTGTAACCCAACATGCATGCTGTCATCTTTGTCCTAATTTATCATTTACTATTGTATCCCAACATTCACAATGTCATCTTTGTCTTAAATTGTCATTTACAATTGTAACCTAACATGCATGATGTCATCTTTGTCCTAAATTATCATTTACAATTGTATCCCAACATTCACCATGTCATCTTTGTCCTAAATTGTCATTTACTATTGTATCCCAACATGCATGATGTCATCTTTGTCCTAAATTATCATTTACTATTGTAACCAAACATGCACAATGTCATCTTTTGTCCCAATTTATCATTTACTATTGTATCCCAACATGCACAATGTCATCTTTGTCCTAATTTATCATTTACAATTGTAACCCAACATGCATGATGTCATCTTTGTCCTAATTTATCATTTACTATTGTATCCCAACATGCACAATGTCATCTTTGTCGTAAATTATCATTTACAATTGTAACCTAACATGCATGATGTCATCTTTGTCCTAAATTATCATTTACAATTGTATCCCAACATTCACAATGTCTTCTTTGTCCTAAATTGTCATTTACTATTGTATCCCAACATGCACAATGTCATCTTTGTTCTAAATTGTCATTTACAATTGTAACCAAACATGCACAATGTCATCTTTGTCCTAATTTATCATTTACTATTGTATCCCAACATGCATGATATCATCTTTGTCCTAAATTATCATTCACAATTGTATCCCAACATGCACAATGTCATCTTTGTCCTAAATTATCATTTACAATTATAACCTAACATGCATGATGTCATCTTTGTCCTAAATTATCATTTACAATTGTTACCTAACATGCATGATGACATCTTTGTCCTAATTTATCATTTACAATTGTAACCTAACATGCATGATGTCATCTTTGTCCTAATTTATCATTTACTATTGTATCCCAACATGCACAATGACATCTTTGTCCTAAATTATCATTTACTGTTGTATCCCAACATGCATGATGTCATCTTTGTCCTAAATTATCATTTACAATTGTAACCTAACATGCATGATGTCATCTTTGTCCTAAATTATCATTTACTATTGTAACCTAACATTCACAATGTCATCTTTGTCCTAAATTATCATTTACAATTGTAACCTAACATGCATGATGTCATCTTTGTCCTAAATTATCATTTACTATTGTAACCTAACATTCACAATAACATCTTTGTCCTAAATTTTCATTTACAATTGTAACCCAACATGCACAATGTCATCTTTGTCCTAATTTATCATTTACTATTGTATCCCAACATGCACAATGTCATCTTTGTCCTAAATTATCATTTACTATTGTATCCCAACATGCATGATGTCATCTTTGTCCTAAATTATCATTTACTATTGTATCCCAACATGCACGATGTCATCTTTGTCCTAAATTATCATTTACTATTGTATCCCAACATGCATGATGTCATCTTTGTCCTAAATTATCATTAACTATTGTATCCCAACATGCATGATGTCATCTTTGTCCTAAATTATCATTTACAATTGTAACCCAACATGCACAATGTCATCTTTGTCCTAAATTATCATTTACTATTGTATCCCAACATTCACAATATCATCTTTGTCCTAAATTGTCATATACAATCATATCCCAACATCCACAATGTCATCCATGCCATATAAAAATAAGCACAATGTCACTCAGATCATCTGTTATTGTAACACAAATTAAGAAAACAATGTGAAATAGTTTATACATTTGTACTACAAACCTCCTTATAAGATATTTTTGCATGGTAAAATATCCCCCTTTGGAGGTTTGAAGGTTTGAGGACTTGACATCTATATTTATAAAAAATATTCAGTTATGAATAATATTAGATAACAACAACATCTGTTCTGCAGATTTATTCAGAACAACTTAGATTAACAATATCTGTTTTTTTTTCTTTCGTTTTAGGTTCAGAATGTATGATTAAATCTCGCCAGTTATCTCGACATATACGTTTGACAGGATACAGTCCCTTAATAATGGCAGTGATATTCAGTCAAATAGAGGTAATTGATGATTATTTGTCTGAATTCCTTAAAGTAAGAACAAACATATGGCATTGAACTATAAAATTGATCATTTTATTTGAAAAAAATTTATTTGAACAAAGAAAGTTACAACATTATATACTAAATGGAATGCACACAAATGTTTTGAAAGTAATATAAAGATGGTTGTTGTATACTACTATATGAATCATGATATTTAAAGACTTGATAAATCTCTTAATTATAGGTCTTTGGCCTAAGCAGTTTCTGAATGATGTTTTTTCAACTGTACTTTTTAGACAGTAGAGTGGTTAGTTGATAATGGTGCATTAGTAAATATTCGAGAAGGTACTCAACGTACACCACTTCATTTAGCAGTGGCTACAGATAGACCTGATGTTGTTCAGTATTTAATAACAAAAGGTTAGTAGGAATTTTAATGTTATACAATAGACTAAAGGCTACAGACAGACCTGATGTTGTTCAGTATTTAATAACAAAAGGTTAGTAGGAATTCGAATGTTATACAACAGACTAAAGGCTACAGACAGACCTGATGTTGTTCAGTATTTAATAACAAAAGGTTAGTAGGAATTTTAATGTTAGGCTACAGACAGACCTGATGTTGTTCAGTATTTAATAACAAAAGGTTAGTAGGAATTTTAATGTTATACAACAGACTAAAGGCTACAGTCAGGCCTGATGTTGTTCAGTATTTAATAACAAAAGGTTAGTAGGAATTTTAATGTTATACAACAGACTAAAGGCTACAGATAGACCTGATGTTGTTCAGTATTTAATAACAAAAGGTAAGTAGGAATTTTGATGTTATACAACAGACTTAAGGCTACAGACAGACCTGATGTTGTTCAGTATTTAATAACAAAAGGTTAGTAGGAATTTTAATGTTATACAATAGACTAAAGGCTACAGACAGGCCTGATGTTGTTCAGTATTTAATAACAAAAGGTTAGTAGGAATTTTAATGTTATACAACAGACTAAAGGCTACAGACAGACCTGATGTTGTTCAGTATTTAATAACAAAAGGTTAGTAGGAATTTTAATGTTATACAACAGACTAAAGGCTACAGATAGACCTGATGTTGTTCAGTATTTAATAACAAAAGGTTAGTAGGAATTTTAATGTTATACAATAGACTCAAGACTACAGACAGGCCTGATGTTGTTCAGTATTTAATAACAAAAGGTTAGTAGTAATTTTAATGTTATACAACAGACTAAAGGCTACAGACAGGCTTGATGTTCAATATTTTATAACAAAAGGTTAGGCATATTTAAGTTATACAGTAGACTAAAGGCGTCTGTGGCCATATACAAGATGTAAGGTAAGGTATACTGCAATGAGACAGCAACCTGACGACATAAAAACAAACAAAAAACATCTAAAAGTCAGCATAAAGTCTTCAACAAAAGATAGTTATCTGTATAGGATATGTCTTGCTCTAAATTAACCGTAGGTTGAGATTGTTATCTATTCTGTATAGGATATGTCATGCTCTAGATCACCCGTAGGTTGAGATAGTTATCTATACTGTATAGGATATGTCATGCTCTAAATCACCCGGAGGTTGAGATTGTTATCTATACTGTATAGGATATGTCATGCTCTAAATCACCCGTAGGTTGAGATTGTTATCTATACTGTATAGGATATGTCATGCTCTAGATCACCCGGTGGTTGAGATTGTTATCTATACTGTATAGGATATGTCATGCTCTAGATCACCCGTAGGTTGAGCTTGTTATCTATACTGTATAGGATATGTCATGCTCTTAATCACCCGTAGGTTGAGATAGTTATCTATACTGTATAGGATGATCTATACTGTATAGGATGTGTCATGCTCTAGATCACCCGGAGGTTGAGATAGTTATCTATACTGTATAGGATGTGTCATGTTCTAGATCACCTGTAGATTGAGATTGTTATCTATACTATATAGGATGTGTCATGCTCTAGATCACAAGTAGATTGAGATTGTTATCTATACTGTATAGGATATGTCATGCTCTAAATCACCAGTAGATTGAGATTGTTGTCTATACTGTATAGGATATGTCATGCTCTAAATGACCAGTAGATTGAGATTGTTATCTATACTGTATAGGATATGTCTTGCTCTAAATCACCTGTAGATTGAGATTGTTGTCTATACTGTATAGGATGTGTCATGCTCTAGATCACCTGTAGGTTGAGATTGTTATCTATACTATATAGGATATGTCATGCTCTAAATCACCCGTAGGTTGAGATTGTTATCTATACTGTATAGGATATGTCTTGCTCTAAATCACCCGTAGGTTGAGATTGTTATCTATACTGTATAGGATATGTCTTGCTCTAGATCACCCGTAGATTGAGATTGTTATCTATACTGGATAGGATATGTCATGCTCTAGATAACCAGTAGGTTGAGATTGTTATCTATACTGTATAGGATATGTCATGCTCTTAATCACCCGTAGGTTGAGATAGTTATCTATACTGTATAGGATATGTCATGCTCTAGATCACCCGTAGGTTGAGATTGTTATCTATACTATATAGGATATGTCATGCTCTAAATCACCCGTTCATTGAGATAGTTATCTATACTGTATAGGATATGTCATGCTCTAGATCACCCGGTGGTTGAGATTGTTATCTATACTGTATAGGATATGTCATGCTCTAGATCACCCGTAGGTTGAGCTTGTTATCTATACTGTATAGGATATGTCATGCTCTTAATCACCCGTAGGTTGAGATAGTTATCTATACTGTATAGGATATGTCATGCTCTAGATCACCCGTAGGTTGAGATTGTTATCTATACTATATAGGATATGTCATGCTCTAAATCACCCGTACATTGAGATAGTTATCTATACTATATAGGATATGTCATGCTCTAGATCACCAGGAGGTTGAGATTGTTATCTATACTGTATAGGATATGTCATGCTCTAGATCACCCGGAGGTTGAGATTGTTATCTAAAATGTATAGGATATGTCATGCTCTAGATCACCCATAGGTTGGGATTGTTATCTATACTGTATAGGATATGTCATGCTCTAGATCACCCGGAGGTTGAGATTGTTATCTATACTATATAGGATATGTCATGCTCTAGATCACCTGTAGGTTGAGATTGTTATCTATACTATATAGGATATGTCATGCTCTAGATCACCTGTAGGTTGAGATTGTTATCTATACTGTATAGGATATGTCATGCTTCAAATCACCAGTAGATTGAGATTGTTATCTATACTGTATAGGATATGTCATTCTCTAGATCACCCGTAGATTAAGATTGTTATCTATACTGTATAGGATATGTCATGCTCTAAATCACCTGTAGGTTTAGATTGTTATCTATACTGTATAGGATATGTCATGCTCTAGATCACCTGTAGATTGAGATTGTTATCTATACTGTATAGGATATGTCATGCTCTAAATCACCAGTAGGTTGAGATTTATTCTAACAGTTACTATGGTTACTATCAAAGATCTGCCTTCAACATGAAATTATCCAAATGAAAAAAAATTAAAACATAAAGATAGGACAAAAGACAACCACTGACTAAGTTCATGAATTAGGATAGGTGCATGAACATGTGGTAGGATTAAACATACAAAAAATAAGTATGGGAAAAGCCTTTTAAGAATTTATTTATTTTTGTTGGCATATGCTTACATATAGTTCAAATAATGAATATTAAGTGATTATTTTTTTACTAGACTGGTTAATTAAAAAAATTTAGTCAGCATTAGTTACCGTCAAGCTGTTTTACATTGACTATGAAATAAAACACAATATTACTTATAAATATATCTCTCTGTATGCACATAGTACAAAAATTCAGCCACTTTAAAAATAATCATTAATACCCGAGTTTTTAAGGTAGATTGGGTGTAATTTTCTGAGCATCCCTTCTGGGGTTGTTGCAAAAATACTTTTTGTTTTACAAATATTTTACCAAGTACAATGTATCATTCAATATACAACAAAAACATCTAAAAATTGAAATTTAAAGATTAAACTCTCAAAAAATTAAGTGTAGTTTAGTGTATTTAAAACTTTCAGAAAAAATCCTTTAGAATCAATGGCAGATAATCATACTGAATTTGAATGGACAATTTGTGCTATTTTTAATTTTTTAAGAAAATAAGGCCCATGGCCACCCTATTTTCATGTGATATTTCGGAACTATTTATGAAGAGCAATTCTCTCATTGAATTTTAACCAATTCTATCTTTTAGTGTTCCCTCAATAAGGAAAAGTTATGTTTATCCCTATATAAACCTTATAAAATAACTGGTATTTCGTTAATTTCAACGTATTTAAACAAAATAACAAAGTCTGTGACCCCCAGTTTTTACATTGCAATTTAAAAGAACATTGACCCAGAAGTCTTTTACAGAAGTTTAAGAAAAATCTATTGTCAAACATTTAGACACCCCAGCTACTTTAAATAAAAAATAACATGACCAAAACAGAAAGGTAACAGAAAAAAAATATGACCAAGAATCTTTTCTTTTAGGAGCTGAACTGAATTGCCAGACAAAAAGTTTAAGAACTCCTTTACTTGAAGCTGTTGATGTCAACAGTCCCCTAATTGTTGATATGTTAATAAAAGGAGGAGCAGACCTTGACCTTGGGGATATAAAAGGAACAACACCATTACTAGATGCTTCATTTCACATTTTAAATCCACATCGCCACAGAAATTTGAATATGGAAGTGATAGAACTACTTATAAAAGGTACAATAGACAATATAGCTTCCCTACAGTTACTGTGTCACCTATGTAAATAATGCATTCAACTGACCCTTTTGATTTTGATGATTTAAACCTTTGTATATTTTTATGGCCCTGCCACAAAGTGGTCGGGGCGATATATTGTTACCCTTATCCGTAATTCTGTCACTCTGTCATTCTGCAACGAACAGTTATACAGACTTTTTTTTATAATTTTTCACATATTGCTGATTTTTAGTCAACTGTGATGAGTTACAGCTCAAGTTTATGTTTGGTTTCACTCAGCTGATTTTTGCCGAAATTACAGTCTTTGGACTTTGAAATTATGTGAAATAACAGTTCTTCAAATTTTTTTTCTAAACGTCTTCACATATTCAGCTGATTTTTAGTTTGTGAGTCACTGTGTTAGTACCACTGCTGATGGACTATTATAGCCCAAGGGTACAATCAACTCAGAAGTCAAGGCTTTGGTACTGGTTTGATTAAAATGATACATTTTGCAATGAAATTCCAATTTATTTTTGTTGGCTTGCGAAATTTATTTTGCAAAAGCAAGACATAGCGATCATAGATTCCGTAGGCGGCGTCAACATTTAGGTTCAGTCTTTGGTTAAAGTTTTTTTAACATCAATTACTTTGTCAAACATACATGGAATTTTATAAAATTGGAACAGAAGCTTGTTTATGACCAAAATACAGTATCCAGGGAAAAATTTTGAAAATATTTATTTTCATTTTCCCTTATTTTACAAATAAATGGACTTAGTTTTTTTTACAGTTAACTTCAGATTTTCAGTCATCAATAACTTTGTCAAACCTTTATGCAATTTTATAAAATTTGGACAGAAGCTTGTTTATGACCAAAAGACAGTATCCAGAGCAAAATTTTGCAAATATTTTTTTTCATTTTTCCGTATTTTACTGATAAATGGACTTAGTTTTTTTACAGTTAACAAGTAGTCTGGGGTTAAAGTTTGTTACACATCAATTACCTTCTCAAACCTTCATATAGTTTTATGAAAGTTTGGCAGTAGCTTTTTAATGATTAAGAGATAATGTCTGAAGCAAACCTTTGAAAATATGTTTTTTTTTTTATTTTTAGTACTTTTCTGATAGATGGACTTCATTTTTTATAGTTAACATTTAAAGACAGTCTGGGATAAAAAAAAAAATTTACATGATAAATTTGTAAACCTGCATGGATTGTTATGAAACTTGTATAGAAGCTCATCTTCAAGACCAAAAAATAGCATCTAAAGAAAATTTTGATTTTTTTTTTAAATTCTGTATTTTACTGTTAAATGGACTCACTTTTAAAGTCAACATTACACTTTAACACTGACAGCAGCAATCACATTGTGCTTAAATTAAGATGGAAAATTCCTAAGGCAAAGTTAACCAAAGAAGATTTTGGCTGTTCTGCTTTAGTACTTTTTGGTTTTATACTGTGAACTTAATTTGTGACAGTAAAACTACCAATGGACGTCTGCAAAGCTTCAAATACAATACAGTTATCTCTTAATTCTAAAGCCATTACCGGTATTATCTTTCAGGAGGATGTGATGTAAACAAGACCAACAATTTACATGCTACACCTTTAATGATGGCTGTTGGCAGCAAATCTCAACCAGTTGTAGAAGTATTGTTGAATGCTGGAGCTGACATTAATCATGTAAATATAAATAAATGGAGATATGGGGTAAATCTCAATACTTGGTTTTCTATTGTAGTTCATATATTTTGTACTTTTGCTCAAAAGAAATTCCAGGAAATTAGGCTAGTCTTTTGAGACAATTTTTTTTTATGCTTTCACATATTTAAACAAAAATTGAAAATAGCAATATTTTAAGGTGCAATCAGGTCAGTGGTGCAAATGTAAAAAGACTCCTTTATTCAGAATCCTGTTTGGTAGTTTCAAGGCAATAAAATGTATCGTGCATTAGATGTATTTTGATAGTGAAATTTTTATATTTCCCTTTAAAGCAGTGACGCAGCAAGTCTGATATGAAAAACAGTAAACATATTTGCTACCCTGATATCCTTTTAATGTATTGTAAATATCATTTTCTGACATAAAAAATGTATTATGATTGTTGAAGAGATGTTTATCAATAAATTAATAACACATACTCGGTATAGTCTTAGAAGATTGGGAAATTGAGGGTCTGAAATTGGCCTCACTGTACTTTCTTTGAAGGAAACTATGTTGGAAATGACATTAAATGTAATCTGATTTGTAATACTTATAGGCTGATAACAAGAAAAGAACTGCTTTCCATTTGATTACCGAACATGACAAGATGACTAACTTAGCATTACAGTTGTTACAAGCAGGTGCTGATTTAAATACTAAAGACTCTAATGGTATGTACAAGTTTTCAGTAGTACACACTTATGATTTGTACAAGTTTTCAGTGGTACACACTTATGATTTGTACAAGTTTTCATGAACAAAGAAAAATGATATGTTTATGTTTTCAAACTAATCCTAGCAGGCAAAAGAGGTTGAAACACTGAAATAACTTCAAAAGGTGATGATCAGTCATAACTACAGCCAATTGGGGCTGCTAGGACGGCATTTATAGATGTTCATGATGATACTGTAGGATTGAACTTTATTTTTATTCGTGTATTTATTAAAAGGACCAGTCTGAGTTCAAAAAAAAAATCTATAAACTTATGACATTTATTTCTTCATATCATTGTTTAAGATATTGGTGTATCTAGAAAAGGCCCTCAGTCTTAAGAATTTCAGTTATGAAGATTTTAATGATTTTTTTTTATGGTTTGCTTTTTCATACTTGAAACTTCTCACATTAGTATAACATAATTGGTGGAAATGCCAAACATCTATGCTGGAAAGGGAGAAAAACTATGACTCGAATGAATGAGGCAAATCAATTACATGACGTTGGTACAGAAAAACAAGAAAAGACACATAAATAGAGTGAACACTTGAAACTTGGAAACAATATTTTATTGGACAGAGCACAATTAATGCAGGCATGATCCAAATAAAGATATAGTTAACAAATACATCTATAAAAAATAAAATCATTGTAAAAACAAGTCTTGTTAGTTTACATTTGGAATATAAGTAATAAATTATTCCTTATTATGACTGATATATTTTTCATATATATATATATATGCTGTGTGCACTTTCATCATAAATCTATTTATAGTTTTTATAAAATAATGCCAAATTGTGTACATTATTTAACTTGAATTTAATTAATAAAATATGTTTACACTAACATGTCCAGTGCAAAATTTGCAAAATCTCTAATTAGAGGGTACGTATTATTGGTTTTGCATATCTACCAGTAGGCTCAGGCTTAATAACACCCAGACTAATTAATATGAGCGGCAGTTATTTTTTTGTGTATTGTCACTTTATATACCTATATGGAGTTATTTTCTTTCCAAACGATAGGTTTGAAGAATCAATCCGGATGATACCAAGTTTCAATGCAATTTGCTTCAAGGCATAAAAATAATGACCTGCCTCATTAAAATGCAAACTGTAATTTACTTAAACATTCAATTTATTTAATAGTTATCGTGTGTTGTTGCCAATTGGGATTTTACTTTGTAATTTACTTAAACATTCAATTTATTTAATAATTATCGTGTGTTGTTGCCAATTGGGATTTTGCTTTTTAATTTTCTATCTTTGACAGGTTTAAAGTAGAAACTATCCTTTCCTCCTTTTATTAAGACTGAAATATCAAAAAACATCTTTGACACACATTTTAACTTTCGAAACAAATAATGTGAAGTTTTGTTAATTTATCGCTACAATAAAGGGACATTATGTGAGATGAATTTTATAATGCCAAACTTTTCATACCACTTTTAAAACAAACCAAATTTTAACTCATTCATGTGTAGGACTTTTAAAATCTCTTTGATTTACACTGTATTGGAAATCATACTTTGACCTATGGATGTTCGTTTTTCGGGTTACATGTGCATCATGATTTCTTGCTCTTTTTGTGCCAGTTCTTAACTTTTTCGTATATGTATACCTTTTACTCTATCAAATGATCAAATGACCAAATATTCTCATTTTCTATAGAATAACAGCCACATACTTTATAAATGGTGGGGGTGGGGAGGGGGGGGGGGTAAATTTTATCTCAAAAAATGTATTGCCAGACAAAAAAGAAAAATTGTTGAAAAAATAATCTGCTTTTCCGCGATAAAAATGTCATGGAAAAAAACATAGCATCCCACTTCATAAACTAAGTTGACACAATAAATTACTTACAAAGAGAGTTGTATATTACATACACCATAATTCATTTGTGTCTTGCTTCATGCAATTACAGTATATTTTTTTTTTATTGTAACTTGGTAATGATTTCTAAAGTTTATATCTACATTAATCTTTTTTTTCTTCACATTATGAATTAGCCATAGGGCTATTTAAACCTGAACGCATCAGAAAAGAATATTCCACTTTAATTTGATTGGTAAAATAGGATGGAACTCCTGCATATCTTTGCAGAAAATAATATTTTTTTATGGTATATAAGTCAGATAATGCATATTTGAAGGTTTTTAACCTTAAGATGTAATTGACACAACATCTAAAGAAGCAAACCTACTATGATATGTATACACCAATTTAGCAAGTTTAGCTGCAGGTATACTGCTACTAGGAAAACTGATTGGAAAACTTAATCATGGTTTCTATAAATCTATAACTTGATAACAAAATTATAATTGTTTTTTGCAGGCAAAACACCAATTGAGAAAGTTGTTAAATTTGGAAAATTTGAAATGATTAAGTTTTTGTTACATGCGGATTGCCAGTATGACAAGGAATTAATTAACTCTGACAGAATGAAATATCTATGTGAACTTGTGCCAGTGTTTGGAAAGTGGGTCAGTCATGAACTTGGAACAGTTAAGACATTACAAAGGTTGTGTAGACAGGCAATTAGGAACAATACACAAACAGAACAGTTAAAGAACATACCGACACTGGACCTTCCAAAATCACTCATTGATTATTTAATGTATAGATAAAAGATTGTTTTGTGATAGAATGTATTTTAATTAGCCTTGTTTTTGACAAATTGATAGGAATAATAAAAAGATTAGACAACACAGCAAACATCAACCATTTTGTCTAAGAAAGAGAGTACACAACAAATGTAAAGCATGAGGAACAATAAATAGGCTAGTTAACTGGACAATAAATTTACACCTAAAAAGGGTTAACCTTTTAACAATTTCAAGTGCTGGCTATATTTTGCAAGTGCTAACATTTTTAGTATTGATAATAATCACAATTAAGGTTTCTTTACATGATATTACCATCACATATTACACTGTATCTTCTACATATATATACCACAAAGCTGACATAAAAGTTGGTTAAAAGATGGCTTACATTTGTCATTTCAGGGCTTTTATAGCTGGCTATGCGGTATGGGTTTTGCTCATTGTTGAAGGATGTAATGTGACCTATAGTTGTTAACTTGTATGTCAATGGTCTCTGGTGGAGAGTTGTCTCATTGGCAATTATACCACATCTTATTTTTATATCAACATCACCAGCTTTATCCTACTGCATCAGTACTTTCATCTTAAACTTCACCAACTTTATTTTACCATATGTCACCAACTTTGCATTTCCACATTATAGGCTTAATGTAGCTTATTCTTCAGCCATCACTAATCTTATTCCCATTATGATCAACTTTATCTTGCAACACCATTGTTTTCGTCTTACAGCATCACATTCTTCATCTAACAAAACCAATGGCTTTATCCTTAAAAAGCTTCATTCAACAAAATTACCAGCTTCATTTTAAAACATCACCAGATTCATCAGGGGCAGATCCAGCATTTTTAAAAGGGGGGTTCCAACTTTATTTCCCCATTCAAATGAATTGATCATAAAAAAAAGGGGGTTTCCAACCCCCGGAAATCCCCCCCCCCCCTCCTCCCTGGATCCGCCTCTGTTCATCAAAATTATCAATATCAGCATTGTGCCATTATTTTAACACTTCTAGATATTACTTTATATTACTGCCAAAACATGTTGTAATATTATAAATTAACATGATATTTATTTGCTACTGGAAATTTTGATTAAAGGTATGTTTAGATCCCAAATTACAAAAATAAAATGATTGTTTTAAACTATATATCTTATTTATATTTTCATTAATTTTATGAACAATCTACCTCAAAAGGAATGTTGCTTATTTATAAAAATGGTTGTCTTTTATGTTATGATATTAAGTTTAGTCTTTGACTGGATTACTGATTAGTTTCAAGTTTCTATCTACATGTCCATCCTTTAACATAAATGTTATATGCAAGCTTGTTTTTATACGACTGCAAAAAATTTTGCAGTCATATATTGGTATCATGCGTCGTCGTCTGCGTTGTCCGAAGACATTTGGTTTCCGAACAATAACTTTAGTATATGTAATTAGAAATATATGAAATTTAAACACAAGGTTTATAACCACAAAAGGAAGGTTGGGATTGAATTTGGGGGTTATGGTCCTAACAGTTTAGGAATTAGGGGCCAAAAAGGGACCCAAATAAGCATTTTTCTAGTCTCCAGACAATAACTTTTGGAAAGGTGTATGGACCTCTCTGAAATTAGACCACAAGTTTCCATACCACAAAGGGATGGTTAGGATTGGCTTTGGGGGGTTATGGCTCAAACAGTTTAGGAATATGGGGTAAAAAAGGGGGAAAACAAGGGTTTCCTGATTAATGGACAATCACTTAAAAATACAATGCTATGTTTGGATTACCTCCCTTACACTGCTTTTAAATTATATATAAAGAAATGTTGTATTGTCTTGAGGTGATTAGCTGTCAATTTATTTTTAGAAGTTACTATTAAAAATGCTGATTAAGGAATATTAATTTTAGCTATGATTATGTATGTCATTTTCTATTTGTAAGACTTTTATGATGTATTTAAATGGGTAATTATGGTTGCAAACTCCATTTGAAATTTGAATTGAGATTATGACCATATCTTGAGGGAAAGATTTTTTTTTTAAAGGGGGGGGGGTGGTAAAAAAGAAATTGTGGGGGGAACAATTAAAAAAATTTTATTTTTTTTTTTGGGGGGGGGGGTCAATTCTCAACAGCATAGTGTATTGCACAAAAGCAAAAAATTGAATATAAATTCAAATCATATAACCAATTCAAAGTTCTTTGACTACAGTTTGTCTGTGTCAGAAAACTGTTATGTATCAAATATTTAATTACAATCCAAATTCAGACCTGTATCAAGCGCAAATATTGTGTCCATTTTTGCCCCAACTGTTCAGGGTTGGACCTCTGCGGTCGTATCCAGCTGCGCTTGGCGAAGCAAACTATTAGCTTTTGTGTGTACCAGATTTACGAGGTTGCTCCAACCCATCTTGACTATAGCTTCTGGAGTGCCTAACAGATATCAATGAACATTTCCTACCATTTGTTATATTGTTATATCATCTCAACAGTATTCTGTTAATTGATGCATTACATCTAGTGTGATATATGACTCTTGAGCCTTTTATTGAAGTGTTCTTTCTTTAATATGGAAACTTGATTTGGATTTTATTTAGTTTTTAAACAAAAAAGATTGTAGATTATTAAGTTTTCAAATAAAATTGATTATTGATTCAAGTATATACTTTCTATGATAGAGTTATTTATATGTTTGTTGCAAGTCATTTTTTGTTAAAAAAAAAAATCAGATTTTAATCATAATCTGTATGTTTGAAATGTATCTGATGCTTATTATATATAAAAAGTGTTCTGCAAATCAAAGATAAAACTGATTAATGAATGAAAATCCAAATCCAAATTTAAATTTGGGTCAAGTTTTATGATGTAAAGATTAAGGCATTTACAGAGTCTGAAATATTTCTAAACTTGTCATATTCTAATTGAACACCTTACTTCTCAAAAAACTTAAACATTGAAGAAATACAGGTTACCCATACAAGCTGGTAAATGCTGTTTCAAAGGATCTCGTAATCATTTTTTTTCCTGTGAAGTAATGACTCCCAACAATCACATTTTGTTTTATTTAGATATATATGTTATTGGTTTGTGCTGTTTTTATCAATATTTATTATATTTATTATTTATCTGCTGGCAGAATTTTTTAGTGCAATCATATCTTTTCTTTGATACAGCTTTCTTTTAGTCAAATGAAATACATATCACAGAAATGAAATACAATAAATAAATTAATATAACGTCGGCCATTTTTATTTACTTAAATATCTACTGATGGCATTATTATGGAAACAAACAAAAAGTTACACGAAAATACTTTCCATTCACTAACATGTACCAGTATTAAAGGCACATAGCTCAGGTCAGATTACCTATGAATAGTATGGTTTTATATGTCTCTGAATTTACCTACTTTTCAGGCTTAGTTTACTTTGGTCATGAAAAAGTTCATATCTTGAATAGAGATATAGGTCAAAGAATACCAAATCTGTATGAATAGAAAAAGTGTGAAGTTTTCACCAATGACACACACAAAAATAACAGAAGAAAGGGACTAGCCGTGCATGACAATATTCAGTGTTTAATTAAAATTGGTATACATACAAAAATTTAATAAGTGTCTGTACAATATACCATGCTCCCAGATAACACCCTATCTAGACAAATAGTGACCGAATTTAACAGAAACTACCAAAGATCTGTACCTTTTATCAAGCTAAAGAAGGTCTCAAGTATAAATGTGTCACAAACTACTATAATGGAATCCTGAAAAAGTGCAGTAATTACCCTTCTGTTCAGATATATATATACTACAGATAACCAAAAACAAAAAGGCAATCTTTAATATATTTGTCTTAAAAATGTTCATGAATTGTCGCCAGTTTAGATTTTTTGTTAGTACCCTAGCTATCACCTTAATTTCTTTATCAGGCAAATTTATATAGGTTGGTTATCTATAATTTTAGAATTATGCTTGTTACGCCTGTATAATCGTATATTCGTATACACAGCCAGAGACATATATACACATATATGTATATATGTCTCTGACACAGCTTAGTGACCATGTTGATTGGATCTATCAAATTGAACTTGTAATGCACGAAACAACAGATGCAGCTATGTATTCGGAGATAAGTGTGGCGTCCGTTTCGCTGAACTAGAATACATTATTGTTAAGGGGCCAGCTGAAGCCCCTTAACAATAGCGGGATTTTCTCGCTGCTTTGAAGACCCATTGGTAGCCTTGGGCTGGTGTCTGCTCTTTGATCGGGTTATTGTCTCTTTGAAACATTCCCCATTTCCGTTTTCAATTCTATTAACAAATTCCATTGTGAATTTTCCGTTTATATGTAGCAACTTTCCAATAGCGCATACATGACATATTAAGCAACATAAATATCTCACCATAGCATATGTTTCCCATCGTGACTTTCTTGATAGGACTGATGCAATTAGTATGTCACTGAAAAAAAAGGAATCTGATAGTACAGTTGAAGCAAAGATTTGTATACAAATCCTTGGTTGAAGTCATCACATATAAATTTTCACTGTTTCAACCATATAACCTTTGCAGGATATTTTACCACAGGTCAAGATGACTATTGATATTTGGTTGTAATAGTCACAATTCCGTCTTACATTCCTCCTAATGAATAGTGTCTGGTGCCAACGATAAGTTAACAAAAAATGACAGGAATACGAAATTAAAAACCACTACAATTGCATTACAATGAATAAAATACCCGTTAATCGACTCCCTGTGCATATCTGAATATAAGAGCTGATATATAGATCACTCTGAAGCTGATATTAGGCCTCGCAACAGAAAAAAGCAACGTTGAGTTAAATCTGTAATTAGTGAGGCTTGTTTAGGGGGGGTATCAATATCCCATATCCCATTAAGTTTTTGTCCCAATATCCCATATCCCTATAATGTTTACCCCTAATATCCCAATAATTTTTTTTTACAAATATCCCGTATCCCTAAAACTATTTTGAAATATCCCAAAAAATCATTAATTCATTCCCAAACCCATTTTTGTATACAACATTCGTAAATACATGTTGTGCGTTGTAGTATGGATGTCAAGGATGTGGACTTTTTCACAGAGAAAAGTTAATCATTCAGAATTATCCAGAGACCTTTAAATTTTAATCTACATGTCTCTGGAATAACCAATATATAACTAAGCGTTTGTAACAATTAAAAAGTTACTGTAGATATAAGCGTGAGCCACCAAATGTGAGCTCATCAAAGGCACTAAGCTAAGAGAATCACCCAATGTGAACTCACAGATGACACGTCGTTTTGATAGAAATGCTAAGAAGCAAAAAATCCAATTCTACAATAAAAAAAAAAACGGAATGAATATAATATGCAGCAAAGAGCTGCACATGCAAAAAAGCATGTAGTCAATCTATTAAGACGCAAATTATCAAATCAGGTATAAATCCTGTTGGCGAAAGGCTTGAAATTTATACCAACGCCATCAAGCAAAAATGCAAAAATGTCTATACTAAAAGACTACAGTGAATATGCTAGACAACTGCGACGTCGATATATGTTCAGTCATGAAGAAAAAAATTTGTAAGGGTTCCACAGAACTCAGTATCTCGCCTACTTTTGCTGTTAATCGCAGGCTCAACAAAAATGATGAAAAAAATTAATAAAAATATTCCTCTCGATACTATCTTTTGATTGAAAGAAGCTTCTGTCCAAGTTTGGTAAAAATCCAGGATAGTCTATGAATCTAATAAATGTTTTAAAAACTTTAACTGCAAACTGTATGTAATGTCATATAAGCGATTTATAAACATAAATATAGATATAAATAGATAGCAAACTCGTGCAATAGGATTTTTCTAGGTCTGTTTAATTTTATATTATAGGTTAAAAATATAGGGACGATGGAATCATAATATATGATGGAACATCAGATGAAATTGCAGATTCTTTTCGTCTAGCAAATAATTATAACCCCTTATTGAAGTCCACCTATGAAATCTCAAACGACAAAATGTCGTTCTTAGATGTTCATGTAAGGGAGCTACCATTTGATTTTTATGGGGGGGCTAGGATGAAAAATTTTGTCCTGCATTTTATTTTTCACTCTGTTTGGTCCTGCCTTTCTTTTAAAGTACATCCTGACTTTTTTTTACCTAAATTGTCATCCTGACTTTTTTTTTGCAAGTGTCTCATCCTGCCTTTTTTTTTTACTCAAAACTCCTGTCCTGCCGATTTTTTTTTCAAATTTCATCCTAGCCCCCCCCCCCCCCCCCCCCCCATAAAAATCAAATGGTAGCTCCCTAATTAAATGTCAAAGATTTACAACACATGGCATTCTTGACCTTGAAATACATTTTAAAGAAACAAATTCTTATCTCTATCTGCATAGAAATAGCTGTCACTCACAGCTATGTATTCCGAGGATTTATTAAGGGTGAAGCAATACGGCAAATTAGAAACACAAATGACCATAACAATTTAATAAACAATCTAACTAATTTAAAGTGAAATTATTAGATAGGGGTTATGATAACGTCGAAATAGATCATAGTATTACTGATGCTTTATCAATTGACCGTACTGAATTATTACAGCAAAATAAATCGAAGGAAAAAGAAAATATTCCGTTAGTTTTGATAACTAAATATAACCCAAAGTTGAAGACTTTAACATAAAATTGACAGTTGGACCCCTGATGATGGCAGATCTGTCCTAATAACTAGACCTATTGATGAAGAATTAAAATATAAATATATCAATATATACATGAATAATTTTCATATTTGATTATATTAAAATAATGCATCTAAAATTACCATCCCAAGCCAGAGCTCTAATCCCAAGCTTTAACTGCCGAAACACTAAAATAGTGATCAATAGTACGTGTTGCCTTGGGTCCTATCATGTAATTTGGGATGCGTGGTTGCATGGGTGTTTTATAATAACAAAACTCAATGAAAATCAACAAAGCACTTAAATAACTTTTTCTAGTAAATTTTTTTGGCAATTTTATCAAGTGAGATGTAAATATTTCTGTACTTAACTTTTAATTTTCACATTTTTTTTTCATTTTTCATTTTCAAAATTCAATATCCCTAAAAATGCACCAATATCCCATATCCCATTTATTTTTAGGACAAATATCCCATATCCCTAAAATTAAAATGGCAAATATCCCGTATCCCAATATACCCTATACAAGCCTCATTAGTATATCACGGTTATGCTTAAAATGTTTATTTTCTGTTGTCAGTGCTCTTACATACGTTCCGGATTCATTGTGTTTTTACAAAGCCTGTGATACCAAATTGACAGGTAGGAACTAATTATAGACTGCTAAAAATTCATTGGTTCAATGGTTCATTGGCATTACTTTGAAGGACATGCAGTTTGTCTTTGTTCAACATAATCTCAATCATTCGAAAAGAAGGCGATTTTTCTGCAATGGTAACACTCACTGTATTACTGTGATCACAGCCAATGTGTAAAAGCAGAGACATATATATATATGTCTCTGGTAAAAGTTGTTGAAACCAGGCATATACTCAATGTTTTATAGGCTTATATGTTTCTGTTGAATCCTAATGATTCGAATACATTTTTGTTCTATATAAAATGAGTAAGCACAAAATAGGAACTATGTAAGGGTGCAACTGTTTTGGAAAACGCCGTATTTTTTTAAAAGCTTGTGCTAACAGAGGTAGTATAAACTATAATTCATTAACTGTTAGATACATGTGTAAACAATCCTTTTCTCCAGGAAAAGACCACAGAGTATCCCATTTTAAAAGTTGTCTTTGATCCACTTGCTGCATCCTATGACGTATACACACAAAACTTGAACGGAATGTTATGATAATTATGTTCCACTGAAGCTGACTAGAATGATCGTAATCTTGCAATAAAAGTTTATTTTACAGAAGTTCCAATAGCACAGACCTTTGAATACTTTCAAAATGTATGCAGTAGATATAAAAGTAAGAATCTTCATCTGTAAATATATTGTTTTCGTAGAAAATAATATAAAACGGTATCTCTCATCCTAACTCTTATTAAAACATTGATAAAAAATATATTTAAACTCAGGGAAATTTCTAACTACATCGTTCAACAACCAGAGCTATAGGCGTGATATATTCTAACTATTTCATTTAAAATGGTACTTTCTTCCGATTTTAATACTTACTTGCCTTTAATAACTTAATGTTCTGATCCTGTTTATAGAAGTGTTATTTCTGAGTTTTTGTCGAGCCTGTGACTTCTGTCACAGAAAGCTCGACATAGGGATAGTGATCCGGCGGCGGCGGCGGCGTTAAATAACCACTTAATTCATTTTGAATTTTTTGATTTTTGGTGTTTTACGCCACTTTTAAGCACCGCTTTTTGGCTATTTCGTGGCGGTCAGTTTTTATTGGTGGAGGAAGCCGGAGTGCCCGGAGAAAACCACCGACCTTCGATAGGAGAACTGACAATCCTAGTTAACCACTTAATTAGAAGCTTAATATTTCAGATGGTAGAAGACCTGGATGCTTCATACTTTGTATATAGATGCCTTATGTTATGAAGTTTCCGTCTGTCATGTGATCATTGTCCTTGACCTCATTTTCATGATTCAGTGACTACTTGAAAAAAGTTCAGATTTTTTGTAAAGTTAATTTCTCTTTTATTATGAGTAATATGATAACTATATTTGGTATGTGTGTACCTTGCAAGGTACTCATGTCTGTCAGACCGTTTCACTTGACCTCGACCTCATTTCATGGATCAGTTTCCATGGTCAAGTCAATATCTCACTGAGATACTATAAGCAATGGGTCTACTATTTTGGTATATGGAATGATTGTAAGGTGTACATGTACATGTCCAACTGGCAGGTAGCATTTGACCTTGACAGATGCGGATCCAGGATTTTGAAAAAGAGGGGCCCGGTGGGCCTTCAAACTATACAAAGTTTGTAGTGAAACCGGTTAAAAGTCTGGACTTACCATAAATGAAACTCCATAAAGGGAGGCACCCTGGGTACCCCCTCAATCCGCCCCTGCTTGACCTCATTTTCATGGTTCAGTGGTTAAAGTTTAGTTTTTGGAAAGTTTGCTATAGCTTACTATAGCAATATACTTGCTATAGCAATATACTTTCCTAAGGCATCGGCCTCAAACCGGAAGTTGGACAGACTATCGCTAGTGTTCTACTCCTAGATAATGTAGTACTAGTGTTTGAATACTAATTCTAGGAAGATGCTTTTGAAATTTTGAGTTTCTTTTGTTTTGATTAGCTTACAGCTTGAATGAACATGTACTGAATGTTCATCGATAATTCAAATGAATTCAACTTCATTTTGAAAATGGCTATCACAAACACTACTTTGCGGATCTGCGCTGCGCGGAAATTAAAATCAATACACATCTACACGAGACAGCAGTTTCTACGTTATACTTTTATCGGTATTCCCCAGACATGCGTGAGATCCATATATGTGTACCTCCCGACGGGAGTACAATAATCCCGGTTTCAGGGGTTTCCTCCCGTCCTCCGGTTGAAGAGAAGATAAATACCGTGTTTAATATATTTCATGAATGAAAATTTTTCGACGCTATTTTTACTACGATTATTATAATGTTTATTAAGACGTGAAAGCCCGAGTATATCGAAAGTAACCTGGTATCTCATCTCGACCCATAACAGACTCGGACTATAACAAACTCGGCCTATTACAAAATCGGACTATAACAAAATTCGTATATACTATTTGTTATTAAGTCTCCCAAACAAAGTTTGGAGACTTAATGTTTTTGCTCAGTTCTTATTATTTTTCTTCTTGGGGTCTATTTATGGGTATTTTGAGGGGCCTACAGAAGGGAGGGATTTACTAAAAAAAACCTATGGGATTTTATTTTTCTTAATTTTCAAATGACTATAACTTGAGAACAGTAAGTGACAGACACACGCGGTCTTCAATAATGATCACAGGACAATAAAACAAATCAAATAAGATATAGTTTGAGTCCCTGGGGTCACCCCTTTCAATTTGAGACTGGGCTTTTTTCTTGTAAACAGTCGAGATCCCCACACCTAAACCATATATATTCATGTATGGGATAATAAAACAAATCAAATGAAATATAGCGGGAGTCCCTCTGGGTCACCCCCACTCCCTCCTAATTGAGAACTTGTAAACGGTCGAGATCCCCACCTTGAAACCATATATATTCTTGTATGGGACAATAAAACAAATAAAATGAAATATAGGGCGAGTCCCTGGGGGGTCACCCCCACCACCTCCTGTTTGAGAACTTGTAAACGGTCGATATCCCCACCCCTAAACCATATATATTCTTGTATGGGACAATAAAACAAATCAAATGAAATATAGGGGAAGTCCCTGGGGGTCACCCAACCCCATCCTGTTTGAGAACTTGTAAACGGTCGAAATCCCCACCCCTAAACCATATATATTCTTGTATGGGACAATAAAACAAATCAAATGAAATATTGTGGAAGTAAACAGGCGTCACCTCCAACCCCCATTCTTTTTGAAAACTTGTAAACGGTCGAGATCCCCTACCCAAAACCATATATATTCTTGTACGGGACAATAAAACAAATCAAATGCATTATAGGGAGAGTCCCTGGGGGTCACCCCACCCCATCCTGTTTGATAACTTGTAAACAGTCGAGATCCCCACCCCTAAACCATATATATTCCTGTTCATGATTTCAAAAAGATTTGAATGACATACAGGGTTAATCCCTAGGCGTCACTTATGCATATCACTTTACTAGACCAAACCAATTTGTACTAGACTTTGCCCAATATCAGGCGACCATGGGAATGACTAATTATGGGAGCTTAGTTTGGGAGACTTCGTAACAGCATCCTGTTACAATTATTTCTTGTATTAAGTAAAAACAAATTAGAAGTCGGAAAAAACCGTTAAAAACACAATCTTCTAGTCATAGTCTGAGTTTGTTCAATATATAACAATTCAAACAAGAAAAGTAGCTGCTTAATTAGTAATAATACAATTTACTACAAACAAATATGAAGGACCTTAATCAATAAAAAATACTTAATCACAGGCCCTTTACATGGGATGGGCACAGAAAGAAATTAACAGAGCTATCTGTATATTTGATTATTTTAAATCTACAGTTAATGGTTGCAATAGAAATTATCAAAATTTTACATGACAAACATATGAAATAAGTGATTTTTGTTAATTGCTGATGAGTCAATGGTTTAGGGAAAACACCAAAGCTGTGATTAAATACATATTTGAAATAATACACATCTACACATTATTTGAAATAATACACATCTACAACCTATTTGAAGTAATACACATCTACAACCTATTTGAAATAATACACATCTACAACCTATTTGAAATAATACACATTTACCGTTGCAAACTTTCCACAGGTGCTATCCAGCACTTTGATTATGATTTGGTCTGTTCTTCTAATACTGTGTGCAATTGGTCAACTATATTTGGTGTATGAAAATATTTTACGATGAACAAGTCAGTCTGGTAGGTTTTGTTTGACCTTGACCTCATTTTAAGGGTTCATTGCTCAATGTTAAGTTTTTTGTGTTTTTGTCAGTTTTTCTGCAATAGGTCAACTATAATTGGTGTAATGATTGTAAGGTGTATATGTCTGTCTGGCAGGTATCATGTGACCTTGACCTCATTTTCATGGTTCATTGGTCAATGTTAAGTTTTCCTGGTTAAAGTTTTTTCTTAGATACTATATGCAATAGATCAACTATATATTTGATCAATAGAATGATTTTAAGGTGTACATTTTCTTTATGAGGATAAAAAAAAATGTCTGATATATTTTGACGAATCACGTTAAAGTCTTTCCAAATATACGGTAACGGATAATTATTTTAGACCCCCCCCCCCTTTTGTGGGAAAAATTTGGTTGATTATTTAGGGAATCACTGAAGCTTGACTGGAGCGGGCCCCCTCTTAGGCAGTAAGTGGGTCCCCCTTATGAAAATTTCTGGATCCGCCGCAGGTATTTAGCTGAATTTTGTCCCCAAATAACCTTCGGATGTCAAGCAACAATCACTTTTTAATTAAATTATGATGTCAAATTTTACAGGAACTTGTGAAATTTTAAGTAATGGCGGACAAATTTGCATACAAGTGAGGCCCCTCATGTGGTTGTCCAAGTAATCACATAATCACAATTTTTTTGGCCAATATAATCACATAATCATCAGAGACATGTATATCTATGTCTCTGTAATCATTAATTATTTTTTTTAAACAAGATAATCAAATAATCAAATAATCATGAAATCAAAAACTGGTATTCAAATAATAACTATAAAAACGGCCAAGTAATCAAATAATCAAAAACCCCATGAGGAGGCTCACAAGTGTATCTATAATACCCTCAGATGAAACCTGCTAGACGTCACGAATCCACGGAATGTATTAAGGTCGAAAGCTCCGAGTTTAGCATAACTATCATATAAATAGCACCTAGTTATGTCGATCTGGTTTGGACAGCGTGTTGTTTTGCTTTGTTTGATTTTTCACCTTTTAAAAATTCCCGCCGGGTAACTTCGAATAAATTGAAACGTCAACAGGAAATAAAACGAATGATGGGAAACAGGTGTTGTAGTCACTTCCGGTTTTAACAAAATATAGCTTGGAAATGGATTGAAAGCCGAAAATCCTGATAATACGCTTACTGTAAATATTTTAACATAAATTCAATAGATTTTTACTAACTTCGTATTTCTGACACGACTGAGACAGTAACATACCATATTTTGGTAGAAATGATTACATTTTATTTGCAGACTGGTTGATATTTTGCACCCCCATCATGTTATAAATATAGAAATGATAAACCATTCACCAGGCACCGTCTGTTTACATAGAATAAATCTCCATTATATATAACTTTTGTATGACTCATGTTTAAGATACTCAAAACTAAACACCGTAAATTCTGTAGGTGTCACTGTTGTTGCTGAATCATGAATGGTAGCGCGCCTATAAATTCCCAACTGATAAATACACCATAGTGGTATTGGTAAAGCGACTCAGTAAATGCATCCCAAAAATCACAGACATCTATGGAGGCATTAAGGCTTACCCTTGTCCGTCTGTACGTCCGGAAGTTGGTTTCGGTTCTCTCACTTTAGTTTGCCTCAACCAAATGTTATGAAAATTATACACAATGCTAATTACCACAAAACACAGATCAAGTTTGAATATAGGTGGTGTGACTTTTACAGTTCTCTAGCTATGTTCCTTTATAACCTTTAATGCAAGCAGGGGCATCACCTGTGTCCCATGGACACATTCCCCATTTGAAAAAGTACTTGTACTTTAGTTTAGTAGTATATATAGTACATATGTACATGTATGCATTTGTTCAACTATTTCCTTAACTTTATTATATCCAGAAACTCATTATTTACTCAAAAGACTTTAAGACCATCTTGGCAATCTACAATGAGTATTACAAATTCACATAATAGTTCTAAATTCTACATGTAGGTGCATTGATCGTGTTTTAAAAAATTGTATGTACATTTTTGCTGCTGGTATTTTGTAATTATAAAACACCCATGCAACCATGCATCCCATATTGCCTATTTTGCAACTGCCAAGTAATACACTGTCCAAACTAGGGACTTTTTTTTAATTTTATAGACATTTAACATGTTTAATATCAAATTTAAAGTAAAACAGTGTTCCCAGACCTTAATTATGTGTTGTTTTCCTCATATCAATACACATTTGACCTCAGAACAATAATTTTCAATCTTACTCTGGTATTTTACTTGTAGGTGTAGGTAAAATGTCAGCTTCAGCAGTATATATTCTGGATGTGAAAGGCAAGGTAAGATTGAAATAGTACAATACAAGATGGAAGGTAGCAAAAAATGATAATCATAAAAGAACTTATAAAGTTATACATTTGCGATCCTTTTTTAACAAAAAAGATGAATATGTTTTAAATATTTTTGCAATAAATCATGTGCACATTGACACTTTAAAGAAAATCCTTTATTATAACCAAATCTTCAAAATGTTCTAGTATTTGATTGTCTTCCCGTACTCTAACTCGCCAATTGCTTTTCCGTATCTGTACATGTATGAAGTGACCTTAAATTGTAACATCTGTTGTAAGTAATTCAGCAATCACACAGCACATGTGTAAAGATATAAACATTGAAAAAACTAAAAAATATATCTATTGATGGTTTATCAAGATCATGATAGGTAAACATGGGCGCCAAAGCCAGATAGCTACATGTACATGTATTTAAGCAGTCAACAATCATGAAATAAGCTATTTTTTGTCAGTTACACATTATGGATTTGTATAAATGTAAAAAACGTGCATAGAGGACTTAGTTCAGTACAAATGTACATGTATGCATTGGTTCAACTATTCCCTTAACATTATAATATCCAGAAACTCTTTATTAGCTCATAAGACTTAGCTTAAAGACAATCTTGGCAATCCTCAATGAGGATTAAAAATTCACTGTTAACCTTATGTGGGAAAAGACACATTGTACATTGCAAATAATGGAGATACTTTTTTAATATCTACATTGCACAAACTATTTCAATTAAAAATAATACTAATTTGTATTTCCAAAAAAAAAGATTATGTCCATTTTTGACGTGTACAAAATGTACCTTGTATATATCTTTTATAGGTATTGATATGTCGGAATTATCGAGGCGACATAGATATGTCTTGTATAGACAAGTTCATGTCATTAGTGATGGACAGAGAGGAAGAAGGCAGTATGACACCAATCATTCAACATGGAAACGTAACATTTGTTTATATTAAATATAATAACTTGTATTTGGTGGCTACAACTTTGAAGAACTGTAACATAGCACTGGTATTCTCATTCCTACACAAGCTAGTCCAGGTAAATGGTCAAATATCTAGTATTATTTTCTGGAATAGTTAGTTTTGAGGTAAATTACATAACAAAGTTTATGTTAAAATGTTAGCAGAAGAAATTAAACCATAAAATCAGGTTCTTGCATAATTGACTCTTTTGCACAAATGTTTAAAATTGATGCTCTCCAATACAACATGAACTTTTATCATGTTTATTTTTAAAAGAGCTGTAATTGGCATTCTCATTGTCTACAAACAAATTATAGCACAGTTGCTAAACACTTAAGCTTTTTTGTTTTTCCAATTTTTCAGTTTCAAAGTAGGCATAATTTAGTGAACACTGCTTGCAAAGTCTGCTCTGAATTATGCAGGTCAGTTTCAATAAGACTGATAAAATAATTCTTCCACTGGTACCTTTTCAAAATTATGTCGTACATGTTATATTTGCTATTTCATGTAACTGATTTATCAAGAATATTTTTTAGACAGGTAAACTATCTCAGTAGGCCCGAGAACACAGTAATTTCATAGTGGATTTTTTTTAGACAAAAAACACATATTAAAAAAATCGCACCTGCTCTATCGTATAAAGATTTTTACAGTGTAGTGTACTACTTTTGGGACAAATTATATCAAAATTATAGAAAAGTCTATTGGCTCTAACTCAAAATATGGACAATTTTATGTTAAGGGGGTCTGTAATTCAGTTTGACATCTTCAGGCATACTATTTTTTTACCTTTTCAAACGACCAAATCACTACTTTACCCAAATATTCATGCCCCAAATTTTTTTACGTGTAATTTCATCCCCCTACTTACTATTTTTTGCATAAAATGTAAAGAAATAAATTTGGAAGATATATGAAAAAAATTTGCAAGTTACACACTGTCCACACTAGGGACTCTTATTTGTAGACAACGACAATCAAAGGACGATAACTGTGTCCCCGGACCAGTAGTATTGTGGTGCTATAGTTGCCTCATGCATAAGCATTTGTTAGTTCTGCCTATGTCAAATTTCTGACTAACCTAAGTGATGTGAGGTCAAATAATGAAATAACATACATTAGTAATTACATAGAAAAAAAATATCTGTTATAACACATTTGCATTATACACAATGTATAATGAAAAATTATTCATTGTTATACTAAATTTTTTGTGTTATTTGCAATGCATGTTCTGATTTTGTGTCATGGATGGATGCCCCACATCTTCTTTTCTATCGTCCTGAATATGCATGAAATATTTGCCACTGGACGTTAAGCAACCAACAATCAATCAATCAATCTTCTTTTCTATTGTATAATTTTGTTACTTGATCCTACATCATCTCAGAACATTTGTACACAAACTTTTTTGGAAATTTTTATTAAAAATGATACTTTATGAAGGTCTTAGAGGCATCTTTACTATAGGATGACAAACAACTTGCAGAGAAGTACATTCTTCCATAATACCAACTGTTAAATATATTCTTTAAATAGATCAGGTTATGCACTTGACTGTTCATAGAACTATCATCCTTGATAAGCATGCCACATTTTGAGCTTGAAATTAAGCATCTAATAGGCAGGTAAGATCTCTATTTTTATACGACCGCAAAAAAATTTTGCCGTCGTATATTGGTATGACATTGGCGTCATCGTCGTCCGAAGACACATTGGTTTTCGCACTCTAACTTGAGTTTAAGTGAATGGATCTCTATGAAATTTTACCATAAGGTTCAATACCACAAAAGGAAGGTTGGGATTGATTTTGGGGGTTATGGTACAAACAGTTAAGGAATTAGGGGTCAAAAATAAGTATTTTTGTAACTTCCAGACATAACTTGTGTGTTAGTGTATGGATCTCTCTGACATTGTACCACAAGGTTCCATATCACAAAGGGAATGCTGGGATTGATTTTGGGGGTAATTGCCTCAAAATTTTAGGAATTAGGGGCCAAAAACAGGCCAAAAAACAATCATTTTTCTAGTTTCATGATATACATGTAATAACTTGTGTGTAAGTATATGGATCTTTCTGAAATTGTACTACAAGGTTCCATACCACAAGGGGAAAGCTGGAATTGAATTTGGGGCCAAAAAACGGCCTTAAAACAAGCATTTTTGTAGTTTCCAGACAATAACTTGTGTTCAAGTGTATGGATCTCTCTGAAATTGTACTGCAAGGTACCATACCACAAAGGGAAGGCTGGGATTGAGTTTGGGGGTGATGAATCATAAGGGGGTTCAAAAAATTTGGGAGAGGGATTTTTTTTTCCTTTTTTCCTTTTTTTTTCTTAGAATTTTCCATTTTAAATTGGTAATTTCTGATTTACATATAAAAGCAAATAATAATGATATGGTTTGAATAGGTAAATTAAATTTTTTTAAGTTCTTTGACCATATTCATTCTGTGTCAAACCTATGCTGTGTCAAATATTTAAACACAATCCAAATTCAGTGCTGTATCAAGCTTGAATGTTGTGTCCATACTTGCCCCAACTGTTCAGGGTTCGACCTCTGCGGTCGTATCAAGCTGCGCCCAGCGGAGCATTTTATTTTTATTATATGCATATAATACTTATTATTTGATTTCCATTACAGATAATGATTGAATACTTTAAAGAAATAGAAGAAGAAAGTATCAGAGACAACTTTGTCCTAATTTATGAACTTTTGGATGAGGTGATGGACTTTGGGTTTCCTCAGACCACAGACAGTAAAATTTTACAAGAGTAGGTAGTATTTTTTATATCCAGTACACATTGAAATGGTAAGAGTTTCCACCAAAACTCTGTAACAAGTTCTGATATCCAGTTCTTCTATTTTTTTCCCTATAAATCCTTAAAAAAAGGATAAATATGCATTTATGAAGTTGGTGATTCCTTTGCGCAACAACTAACAATTGTCATAAAAATCACTTCCAAATAACAATTATATATGATACATTATACATTTGTTTGAAATATTTAATTAAAAGCCAGTTTGGTCTAAAATTTACTTATCATAGATAAGCAGACAGACATGCCTATATTTTGAATGTTGTTTACCATTAGAACTACTTATACTACATAAAACTGTATTTTAACAGTAATTATGGATTTTGGAAATACATTAGATGCATGCATACTCACACATACATGTATACCAGCTTACAAATACTGTATTAATGTAATGCAGATAGTTATGAATCATTATATTTTGCTATAAATATTTCAAAACAATTTACAAACTAGAGGAAACATATCTTTTAGAATAACATTGATTGATCTGTCCAATGTTGTTATCAATAAATGTCAAAAAAGCTTATACCTAGCTTATTTCCACTTTTGCAAAAATAATTTCCTAATTGTAATACAGCAATGTAGGAACCAACAACAGATTGTCTTATTTGAGTAACAGTTTCAGATTTTGTCTTGATATTTTTGCAATCAGAAATGTTTTTAATTTATCACTGATGTTTACTCTTTTTAAGGTATATAACACAAGATGGACATAAGTTAGAGGTTGCTCCTCGTCCACCTATGGCTGTTACTAATGCAGTATCATGGAGATCTGAAAAGATTAAATATAGAAAAAATGAAGTATTCTTGGATGTTATAGAATCTGTTAATTTATTGGTAAGTCTTAAACACATATATATTGGGACATTGTTATTTTAAAAAAATGTGGTAAAATAGAGACCTGTATATGTGTTTATTATTTATTCAATAGAAGAACATTTTATATTGGATTTTGATCTTGTGAATATCTTTGATTTAGGTGATATAACACCTTCGTTTGATATAAACAGCAGGAGGAAATGAAAGCTTTTTGTTCAGGGTAATTCAAAGATGTCTAATAAATTGTGTTACACTAGGAAATAGTTGTAATAAAAAAACTTGAATGCAACAAAAGTGACAAAAAAAACTTTTAATATCTAATAAATGACTAAAAAAAATAGAGAAACATTCTTTTTACTATATAGTTTCCATTTTTCATTTTTTTACAGGTTAGTGCTAATGGTAATGTTCTTAGAAGTGAGATTGTAGGGGCTATTAAGATGAGAGTATATTTATCTGGTATGCCTGAGTTACGACTGGGACTGAACGATAAAGTCTTATTTGAAAGTACTGGAAGTAAGTACAGAGGTTGTATCATAATTTTAGATATAACTAACTTGTGTATTGAGAAATGTTGAGAAGTTTTTTTTTGGGGGTAAAAATGTGACAGAAAGAAAGTAAAATTTAATTTAGGGTTAAATTTACCTTATTTAAGACTTGTTGGTGTAGACTTATAAAGCTTTATGCAAAGGTTATAAAATCCATACACAAAACTGATTTTGATAAAACTCACTTTTGACAAATATTTGGTGAATCCATTTAATCTCTAGACATACATTGTTTTCCAGTTAAACGTATTGCAACCACCTGTTTAAAAAATAGAATATATTCCAGAAAGATAGTAAATATGTTATTTTGCTTGTTCAGTTTATAGATTTCCTTCATAGATTATGAGGATTATATAAATCACAATTAATATTTAAGCCAATAGTGAGTTTTGGATTTTTTTTAAAGTGCAAAAAAAGTGGTTAAATGATAATGCACATGCTATTTTTTAAAGCCTTTTTTACTTTTTTTGTTTACAGGAGGAAAGAGTAAATCTGTAGAATTAGAGGATGTGAAGTTCCACCAGTGTGTTAGATTATCTAGATTTGAGAATGATAGAACAATTTCCTTTATACCTCCTGATGGAGAGTTTGAACTGATGTCTTACAGACTTAATACACATGTAAGTTTGATTACAATCCAATAATTTACTACTGTAGGGTGTAATTGACAAAGTTATAGATCTTATTGTTAAATATTTAAACAACATCTGCACAATTTTTTGGTTGATGAGGCTGAGAAAAGAAAAGTATTTTTTTTTTGAAATTTTCTTCTTTGTTTCATACTAAATATAAATTGTAATTGATATCAAACATGTTCAAGATGTCAGATGTTCTGGTTTGTGTTTTAGTCCATTTGTACCCCCTTTAACTTTAATGTAATGGCAATAGTAGTTCAAATGCTTAAATATATCTTGGATGTTTTTACAGGTAAAACCATTAATATGGGTGGAGTCAGTTATAGAAAGACATGCCCACAGTAGGGTGGAATATATGATCAAGGTAAGATAGACAGCAAGGTTTAAATAGGTTAAGATTAAACATATTTTATTTGCTAAATCTACACAAAATGGATGAGACACAACTTAATCATACATAAACATAGGTATCTGATCAAAAACCTTTCTTTTTCCAGATTGTTATATGAAAAAGTTAGAGCTGCTATGTTGCAATAGAATAACGAAGGCAAATTTTCAGTCTTAGTTGAGTTAAAAAAACATTGAAGTTTTAGGATGCCTTAAGTATCACCATGATCACAGGATAGTATAAAGATAAACATTGGTCAAATGACTTATAAAGTCACACGTTAAGTTTTTACACTCAAGGTTCTGTAGCTCTATGAGAATTAGGACAATTGTAATTGGTTTTAAGAGTGGTGGTAAGGTGTACATGTCCAATCTGACCTGACAGTAATCACATGGTCCTTAACCTCTTTTAATGGTTCAACGATAAACATTTTCTCCCTAGGTCTGGTCAGTTTCTCACATTACATTTATTACATCATGTACATCAAAATACAATAAATCAGGGCAGTAGCTCTAATTCTTTTATAAATACTGAACATTTGTATGGAACTTTTGATGTATATAAAATGTCATTCATTCTCATCCCAGAAATAATTTTGTTAAATATTTAAAATAAAGATATGCTGTAAATTTAGCAATTGCTCCAATGTTTTTAGTTTTGATTCAGCCATGCTGGATCTATGTGATCACTCTGGTTTTGGAGATGGTGCAGAATACTAAGTTGAAGACATATCATGAAACTAACTATGTGTTTTAATGACTTGCAGAAACTTTCTACACCATTTTAATCATCGACTGCCAACTTTTGACATGTTATTTGCCCTTGAATTAAGAAAATATTGGTCGAACAGCTACTTTATATTAGATATGTACTTGCATATAGTTCCTTTGTAAATCAAAGTTTATAATAAATAACTATTTAGGAATTAATGTGAAAAAGTAATATATTAATCAAATTTAATCAGGTGATAAAAATTATGAAAGTATTTTATAAGTATCTTATGCTTGTGTAATTATAAGTTATTGAATAAAATTTGGTACAAGATGTGTATTGATAAAGTTGATTCCCACACTTCTTATACAACCGCAAAAAAATTTTTTTGCGGTCGTATATTGGTATGACGTTGGCGTCGTCGTCGTCCGAAGACACATTGGTTTTCGCACTCTAACTTTAGTTTAAGTGAATGGATCTCTATGAAATTTAACCATAAGGTTCAATACCACTAAAGAAAGGTTGGGATTGATTTTGGGGGTAATAGTACCAACAGTTAAGGAATTAGGGGCCAAAAAGGGGCCAAAAATAAGCATTTTTGTAACTTCCAGACATAACTTGTGTGTTACTGTATGGATCTCTCTGACATTGTACCACAAGGTTCCATACCACAAAGGGAATGTTGGGATTGATTTTGGGGGTAATTGCCTCAAAATTTTAGGAATTAGGGGCCAAAAAGGGGCAAAAACAAGCATTTTTCTAGTTTCAGGACAATAACTTGTGTGTAAGTGTATGTATCTTTATGAAATTGTACTACAAGGTTCTATATCACAAAGGGAAAGCTGGGTTTGAGTTTGGGGGTAATTGCCCTAAACGTTTAGGAATTTGGGGCCAAAAAGGGGCCTAAAAACAAGCATTTTTCTAGTTTCCAGACAATAACTTGTGTTCAAGTGTATGGATCCCTCTGAAATTGTACTGCAAGGTTCCATACCACAAAGGGAAGGCTGGGATTGAGTTTGGGGGTGATGAATCATAAGAGGTTAAAAAAATTTGGGGGAGGGATTTTTTTTTTCCTTTTTTTCCTTTTTTTTTCTTTAAAATTTTCCATTAAAAATTGGTTATTTCTATAAAAGCAAATAATAATGATATGGTTTGAATAGGTAAATTAAATTTTTTAAGTTCTTAGACCACATTCATTGTGTGTCAGAAACCTATGCTGTGTCAAATATTTAATCACAATCCAAATTCAGTGCTGTATCAAGCTTGAATGTTGTGTCCATACTTGCCCCAACTGTTCAGGGTTCGACCTCTGCGGTTGTATCAAGCTGCGCCCAGCGGAGCATTTTATTTGAAATGCTATTCCAATTCTTTCCTTGGGCTTAGGCAAGTAAGAGTACTGTAGAGTATGATAGACAATTATCATTATTTACAAACACTTTCACTCAAAGGTGGGAGTATTAATTGGAATCAACTCCACTTTAATGCCAATCTTAGTTGACCACAGTTAATATCTCTTGTGTTACATAATTAAATACACACTTCATTACAAAACTAACTTATACACTTGACTTCAATAGTATACCTGTAATTACTTTTGATCTAAACTACATAAAATTATTCTGTAAACTATGTCTCAAAGATGAATGACTAAGGATTGATAGGATGCATTTTTTGCAAAGAAAAGACAAAAAAAATATGTGTGTATAAAAAATGCAAGCAGGGTCTATTTTACTTGTAAAGTCAGTGTTATAATCATCAATGATTTAGGTTAATTTAAGTTTGATTATAATTAATTTGCTGGAAACAATAAACAAATATGCATAACTCTAACCTGAGCATTTATTCGTTTATTCACCATTTTATTGCTATTTAACAGTGTAAGGTACTTGTACCTGTATTTTAATACAGCAGGATCTTTTCCCAATGAATAATGAACACCAATTTAAATAAAAATTAATTTTCTTAATTTTTGGTTAAAAAAAAAGTGCATTTTCAATGCCTCATTCTGGAAATTATTAAATCAAACTTCAATAAAAAGTATACTACACCTTTCTTTGAAGATTTCTATTTCCAATCCTGTCAAAATTGTTTAATTGGAATAAAGAAAATATTGGAAACCCTTCTAAAAATTGAAATATCAAAAAAATGTGTATCTATATTGAGAAATTCTGCATCTTTGGGCAATTGAATACAATTTCTTTAGTAGTATCATGAAAATGAAATAAAACTGTTCATCTTCAGTGTCATATGCAATATTTATCAAACTCAATAAGTTATTGAAAGAAAGAGTTAGAAAAATTGCATAATATGTTCAAACATAGAAATACTCCCAAAAGCAACCACTTACAGGAAAATTTGGGGAGACAAGCTTGTTTTGTCACTGACTGAAAAAAAACCTATCTTTCTGAATTTAATGCAAGAATGATATATAAAGTTTTTTTTTGTTCATCACAATCCCTGAGAATATGATTTGAAATTATGCACACAACCCTTCCAGTCTCTCCATTAGTGATTCCTATTACTTTGATTGTCAGAAGTACCTTAGAAAAAGTACATTTTTTTCTTAGAATTTCATGACTGGTAATTTTTTAGTTAAATAATAATAAAAATGATGACATGTTCTACATTTCAATCCTTTGGGTTGTCTGCTTTTTTCAGTCCCTTGGTTTCTTGAATGTTAAAAGTGTTTAAACACAAGTTAAAACATTTTTAGCTCAAATCACTTATCCAAAGTTGTGATGTTTGTCTCTAAAGAAAAAAATTTATTAAAAATGAGATAAAAAAAATTGTCCAACTAGCTGTTGCCAAAAAATGGCTGAATAACAGCACCAACAATGCTTTAATTAATAATGTGGAGCCTGCAATAGGACAAATTTCTCATCAAAACTAACATTTTTATTTTTTACAGTAAAGTTCTTCTAAAATATTTACAGTAACCAAATTTATTAATCTAGCATTTTTTTCTGTTGAAGATTTTGACAATAATAGATACACACATTAAATTATTTTTCAGTCGATATTTCTTAGTAGCTAGATAGTTCTTACTGAAAACCTCAGATGGCACTGAGAAGTTGACTTTTTTGCTTTGTCTAATAGAAAAATGTTTAATGATAAATGTCGTTTCAGGCTAAAAGTCAGTTTAAAAGAAGATCAACAGCCAACAATGTAGAAATAATCATTCCAGTTCCAACAGATGCTGATACTCCAAAGTTTAAAACAACAGTCGGTAGTTGTAAATATGCACCAGACTTGAATTCTGTGATCTGGACAATTAAGTCATTCCCAGTAAGTTTAAATGAAGATTTACCAGTATATATGATTTATATATATTGTATGATTATTAAAGTATCATTCATAAGATTAAATATCTCTTCTTATTTTAAGCTCACATGACCAAAATGCCACGTAATTATCTTGAAAACTTTGATAGATAGGTAGAAACTATTAGGGCAATGATCAGCGATACAATTTCTCCAAAATGCCATGAAGAGTGAAACCATTGGATATTCCTTTAAGTTATTTCCTGTAAATGATATTTTTTTTTTAATTTCTGATTTCAATCTTTAAAACAGACATTGATATACAGGAACGTTTTGCAACCGAATTGATCACCAAGACAAATTTTAGTTTTACATAGTTTCTATCTAACACACATAATCTTTTTACATTGTTTCAATTTATTTTTGCCCAAAATCGGGGTGAGCATACAGGCTCCTGGGCTCCTGTTTGTCATTTTTTTCGATAAAATCTGTCACTTTTTTTGATAAAATAAGATCAGTTACAACAACTTACATGTTGATGAAAGTTTCTTTTAAAAAAATCCTCATAAAATAAGAGTTGTCGAGGAAAACCTAAACCTATTTTATTTTGGACTTTATGTTAGCCTTGATAAAATAATTTGAAATTTTGGATTGTAGTTAAGGACCATTATTGACAGGTGAATTTTGTTCTATTATGTATCTATTTATACTAATTATAGGGTGGAAAAGAGTATCTGATGAGAGCACACTTTAATTTACCTAGTGTTATAGGAGAAGACTCCGAGGGCAAACCTCCAATTCATGTCAAGTTTGAGATTCCATATTTCACTGTATCTGGTATACAGGTAACTATTTATGCTATTTACCTCCAGAGGCTATTTAATACATCATACTTTTATCTAGTTTGGAAAATATTTTAATAAAATCAAACTTATTATTTATTATGTTTTTTTCCAGTCTGAATTGGTATGTTCAACCAAAGGTGAATATCAATTTCATTGCACATTGAAGAACCTGTGCTGAAAATTTAAAAGGAGTCCTTTGATGGCATGTTGTTAATTTCTTACACACCTGATTCTTCTTATTTTTATATTGAAGCATTTGCATTTATCATTTTCATATAACACACTTATTGAGATTACAAACACATAAAATTGACATGAAATGTATTTATTTTTATAGGTAAGGTATTTAAAGATTATAGAGAAGAGTGGGTACCAGGCATTACCATGGGTTAGATATATTACACAGAATGGTGACTACCAACTCCGTACTCAGTGAACAAAACAATGAGGATATAAATAATTGTTGTCTATTTATTGTTTCATACTAAAATTTGGAAATTATTCTCACTGAATGATAAGTTTTACCATATTTATTCATTTTAATCATGCATTGCTCACTGTTGTATGAAATGTGCTAAGATTAAGATTATAAGTTTAGCCATTATATTACTGTTCATAGAATATACAACTATTGTAACAGTTACTCTAAAAAAGGGTAAAATATTAATATATTTAAAAAATAAATCCATGTTATGTTTATGTTTTCATGTGCATTGTTTTTTTATAAAAATTCAATATTTTTTTAATAGTAATTTTTTGTCTGGTAGGCTGTAGATCCTGTGTAACAGGGCTTTCTGTTGAGTTTAAAAAATCTTTTCAGTGGATTGCATGAAAGCAAGCCCATTCAATAAGCAATTTTGTCTTAAGCTTATGCATGATAAGTCTTTTTGCATTTAAAGTTAGACGTGATAATGCTTAGAAATACTTACAATACACATACATTCAAAAGAGTATACACAAATGTTTATTTAAACCTGTCATAGTGCTGTTTATAAAATGAAACATTGTTGTCAACATGAACATGAATAAATGGAAATAAAATTGAAATATCACTCAGTTATTTTTTTCTAGCCTGGAATAATGTAGCAGTAGAGGATCCATATGTGTTGTCTTTCTATGGGGATAGTGGTCGTGACTGCGGCTGTAACAATTTGCACATAACCTCTATTTCTTATCCAAACTTTCACCTAGGATGGTAAAAATTAGTATTGAAGTAGTTCGTTATTAGACCTTGTCAGACGGTCATCACTTCAGTGGTCTGGTTAAGTGTGCAAGATGAGTTTTATTTTTAGCCACTTTAAAAAAATATGTAAACGATATATTTGGTATGTTAATGGGTTGCGAAGAATACATATCTGACTGTTTAATGTCACATAGCCTTGACCTTAATTGCTTGCTTTTGTGGTCTGGTTAAGAGTAGGTTGAGATATGTACTTCAGTAATTATACATGTGTGGCAAATTTAAACTAACAGACTTCTTTTCTTTTATTTATTGGAACAATTGGTCAAATCCTCTCAATACCACACTAGAATAAACTAATTAATTACACTCCTGATAACAATTACCCGGTATATAATTTGCAAATATGTTAGCTTATAAACAAAAATCAAAGTAACATTCTGAGTCTTAAAATTTCTATGAATAACTCAAAAAGAGATAAACTAGCTAATTTTAGTAACAATGAAATATTAGAATTTGCCTGCATTTCTTAAACTTATATAAAGTAACTTTCACTATTTATCTATCTATTTGTTCCTCTTTACAAAATTACAGAATATATAAAGAATAATGTGTTAACATAACTCATCTACATAATTGTGTAGTATAAGAAATAAAAAGGTAAGGCTACAAAATTTAATCCTGGCTTGGTTGGAAAAGGTAAATGTGCATCTGACATGTGAAAGCCTTGACCTTGATTTCGCACTCCAGGTTTCACATTTTTATGTCCCCGCCGTAGCGGAGGGGGCAATAAGTTTTACCCTTGTCCGTCTGTACGTCCGTCCGTCTGTCCGTATGTACGTCCCAAAGTTGGTTTCTGTTCTCCAACTTTAGTTTGCCTCAACCAAATGTTATGAAACTTATACACAATGCTTATTACCACTAAATACAGATCAAGTTTGAATTTTGGTGGCGTCACTTTTACCGTTCTAGAGTTATGCTCCTTTACAAATGGAAAAATTACTAAATTTTTCGTTTCCGTTCTCTTACTTAAGTTTGCCTCAACCAAATGTTATGAAACTTATACACAATGCTTATTACCACAATATACAGATCAAGTATGAATTTTGGTGCCATGACTGTTACTGTTCTTGAGTTATGCCGGTTACAAATGGAAAAATTGTTAAATTATTCTTTTTTTTTTTTTCTAAATATCAAGTCATTTTTAAAATTGGAGTTATCTTCCTTTGTCCATGATTATAGTTGAATCAACTACAATCAATGCTTTATACAATGCAATGTTTAATTTTGCCTTCCACTGATAAAACACAGATCAAGTTGAATTTGGGTAGTGTCACTTTAACCATTATTGAGTTATGCCCCTTTATAAATCGAAAGATTGCAAAATTTTTAGTTTCCATTCTGTAACTTAAGTTTTGCCCAACCAAACATTATGAAACCTATACACAATATTCATTACCTCAAAACTAAGATAATGTACAATATTTTTGTTTCCGTTATCTAACTTTAGTTTGCCTTAACCAAATGTTATGAAACTTATACACAATGCTTATTACTATACATAATACAGATTAAGTACGATTTGGTGGCGTCACTTTTACCATTCTTGAGTTATGTCCCTTTATAAACATAAAAATTGCTGAATTTTTCATTTCCGTTCTCTAATTTTAGTTTGTCTCAACCAAATGTTATAAAACTTATACACAACCGTTCTAGAGTTATGCGTGTTTACAAATAGAAAAATTGCTGAATTTTTATACGACCGCAAAAATATTTTGCGGTCGTATATTGGTGTGACGTTGGCGTCGTCGTTGTCCGAAGACATTGGTTTTCGCACTCTAACTTTAGTTTAAGTGAATGGATCTCTATGAAATTTTACCACGAAAAAAAGGAAGGTTGAGATTGATTTTGGGGGTTATGGTACCAACAGTTTAGGAATTAGGGGCCAAAAAGGGGCCAAAAATAAGCATTTTTGTAACTTCCAGACATAACTTGTGTGTTAGTGTATTGATCTCTCTGACATTGTACCACAAGGTTCCATACCACAAAGGGAATGCTGGGATTGATTTTGGGGGTAATTGCCTCAAAATTTTAGGAATAAGGGGCCAAAAAAGGGGCACAAAAACAAGCATTTTTCTAGTTTCATGATAATAACTTGTGTGTAAGTGTATGGATCTTTCTGAAATTGTACTACAAGGTTCAATATCACAAAGGGAAAGCTGGAATTGAGTTTGGGGGTAATTGCCCAAAACGTTTAGGAATAATGGGGCCAAAAAGGGGCAAAAAATAAGCATTTTTCTAGTTTCCAGACAATAACTTGTGTTCAAGTGTATGGATCTCTCTGAAATTGTACTGCAAGGTACCATACCACAAAGGGAAGGCTGGGATTGATTTTGGGGGTAATTGCCTCAAAATTTTAGGAATAAGGGGCCAAAAAGGGGCAAAAAACAAGCATTTTTATACGACCGCAAAAAAATTTTTGTGGTCGTATATTGGTATGACATTGGCGTCGTCGTCGTCGTCGTCCGGCGTCGTCTGGCGTCGTCCGAAGACACATTGGTTTTCGCACTCTAACTTTAGTTTAAGTGAATGGATCTTTATGAAATTTTACCACAAGGTTCAATACCACAAAAGGAAGGTTGGGATTGATTTTGGGGGTTATGGTAATCACAGTAAAGGAATTAGGGGCCAAAAATAAGCATTTTTGTAACTTCCAGACATAACTTGTGTGTTAGTGTATGGATCTCTTTGACATTGTACCACAAGGTTCCATATCACTAAAGGAATGCTGGGATTGATTTTGGGGGTAATTGCCTCCAAATTTTAGGAATTAGAGGCCAAAAAAGGGGCAAAAAACAAGCATTTTTCTAGTTTCATGACAATAACTTGTGTGTAAGTGTATGGATCTTTCTGAAATTGTACTACAAGGTTCCATATCACAAAGGGAAAGCTGGGTTTGAGTTTGGGGGTAATTGCCCTAAACGTTTAGGAATTTGGGGCCAAAAAGGGGCCAAAAAACACATTTTTTTCTAGTTTCCAGACAATAACTTGTGTTCAAGTGTATGGATCTCTCTGAAATTGTACTGCAAGGTACCATACCACAAAGGGAAGGCTGGGATTGAGTTTGGGGGTGATGAATCATAATGGGGGTTCAAAAAATTTTGGGGGGGGGTTTATTTTTTTTTTCCTTTTTTTTCTTTTTTTCCTTTTTTGTTTCTTTTAAAATTTTCCATTTTAAGTTGGTTATTTCTGATTTATATTTAAAATCAAATAATAATGATATGGTAGGAGATACACACCAAACAGGATGTGTAAATTATTATATAATAAGTATTGTGCAATAGCAAGAAATTTTCAATTGCACAGTATTGCACAATAGCAAGAAATCTTCAATTGCACAGTATTGCGCAATAGCAAGAAATCTTCAATTGCACAGTATTGCGCAATAGCAAGAAATATCCAATAGCACAATATTGCGCAATAGCAAGAAATTGTCAATTGTACAGTATTGCACAATAGCAAGAAATATTTAATAGCACAGGATTGTGCAAAAGAAGATACTTCCTATAAATTGCTTATTTCTTGACCAATTTCAATGGGGTTTTATTCTTGATTTCATGGGGTTCTTTAATATGCTGAATCTAACCGTGTATTTAGTTTTACGTTTAGGAATTTGGGGCCAAAAAGGGGCCAAAAAACACATTTTTTTCTAGTTTCCAGACAATAACTTGTGTTCAAGTGTATGGATCTCTCTGAAATTGTACTGCAAGGTACCATACCACAAAGGGAAGGCTGGGATTGAGTTTGGGGGTGATGAATCATAATGGGGGTTCAAAAAATTTTGGGGGGGGATTTATTTGTTTTCCTTTTTTTTCTTTTTTTCCTTTTTTGTTTCTTTTAAAATTTTCCATTTTAAGTTGGTTATTTCTGATTTATATTTAAAATCAAATAATAATGATATGGTAGGAGATACACACCAAACAGGATGTGTAAATTATTATATAATAAGTATTGTGCAATAGCAAGAAATTTTCAATTGTACAGTATTGCACAATAGCAAGAAATCTTCAATTGCACAGTATTGCGCAATAGCAAGAAATCTTCAATTGCACAGTATTGCGCAATAGCAAGAAATATCCAATAGCACAATATTGCGCAATAGCAAGAAATTGTCAATTGTACAGTATTGCGCAATAGCAAGAAATATTTAATAGCACAGGATTGTGCAAAAGAAGATACTTCCTATAAATTGCTTATTTCTTGACCAATTTCAATGGGGTTTTATTCTTGATTTCATGGGGTTCTTTAATATGCTGAATCTAACCGTGTATTTAGTTTTTGGATTTTGGGCCCCGTTTTTAAATTGGTCCACATTGAGGTCCAAAGGGTCCAAAATTAAACTTTGTTTGATTTCATCAAAAATTGAATTATTGGGGTTCTTTGATATGCCGAATCTAACTGTGTATTTAGATTCTTAAATTTTGGTTGTGTTTTCAAATTGGTCTACATTAAGGTCCAAAGGGTCCAAAATTAAACTTAGTTTGATTTTAACAAAAATTGAATTCTTAGGGTTCTTTGATATGCTGAATCTAAACATGTATTTAGATTTTTGATTATGGGCCCAGTTTTCAAGTTGGTCCAAATCGGGGTCCAAAATTAAACTTTGTTTGATTTCAACAAAAATTGAATATATGGGGTTCTTTGATATGCTGAATCTAACCATGTATTTAGATTTTTGATTTTTGGGCCCAGTTATCAACTTTGTCCACATTGAGGTCAAAAGGGTCCAAAATTAAACTTTGTTTGATTTCATCAAAAATTGAATTATTGGGGTTCTTTGATATGCCGAATCTAACCGTGTATTTAGATTCTTAATTTTTGGTTCCGTTTTCAAATTGGTCTACATTAAGGTCCAAAGGGTCCAAAATTAAACTTAGTTTGATTTTAACAAAAATTGAATTCTTAGGGTTCTTTGATATGCTGAATCTAAACATGTATTTAGATTTTTGATTATGGGCCCAGTTTTCAAGTTGGTCCAAATCGGGGTCCAAAATTAAACTTTGTTTGATTTCAACAAAAATTGAATATATGGGGTTCTTTGATATGCTGAATATAACCATGTATATAGATTTTTGATTTTTGGGCCCCGTTATCAACTTTGTCCACATTGAGGTCAAAAGGGTCCAAAATTAAACTTTGTTTGATTTCATCAAAAATTGAATTATTGGGGTTCTTTGATATGCCGAATCTAACCGTTTATTTAGATTCTTAATTTTTGGTTCCGTTTTCAAATTGGTCTACATTAAGGTCCAAAGGGTCCAAAATTAAACTTAGTTTGATTTTAACAAAAATTGAATTCTTAGGGTTCTTTGATATGCTGAATCTAAACATGTATTTAGATTTTTGATTATGGGCCCAGTTTTCAAGTTGGTCCAAATCGGGGTCCAAAATTAAACTTTGTTTGATTTCAACAAAAATTGAATATATGGGGTTCTTTGATATGCTGAATCTAACCATGTATTTAGATTTTTGATTTTTGTGCCCCGTTATCAACTTTGTCCACATTGAGGTCAAAAGGGTCCAAAATTAAACTTTGTTTGATTTCATCAAAAATTGAATTATTGGGGTTCTTTGATATGCCGAATCTAACCGTGTATTTAGATTCTTAATTTTTGGTTCCGTTTTCAAATTGGTCTACATTAAGGTCCAAAGGGTCCAAAATTAAACTTAGTTTGATTTTAACAAAAATTGAATTCTTAGGGTTCTTTGATATGCTGAATCTAAACATGTATTTAGATTTTTGATTATGGGCCCAGTTTTCAAGTTGGTCCAAATCGGGGTCCAAAATTAAACTTTGTTTGATTTCAACAAAAATTGAATATATGGGGTTCTTTGATATGCTGAATCTAACCATGTATTTAGATTTTTGATTTTTGGGCCCCGTTATCAACTTTGTCCACATTGAGGTCAAAAGGGTCCAAAATTAAACTTTGTTTGATTTCATCAGAAATTGAATTCTTGGGGTTCTTTGATATGCTGAATCTAACCATGTATTTAGATTTTGGATATTGGACCATAATAGGTGAATGTCCAATTTAAAATTTTTAAGTTCTTAGACCACATTCAATCTGTGTTAGAAACCTATTGCTGTGTCAAATATTTAATCACAATCCAAATCCAAAGCTGTATCAAGCTTGAATGTTGTGTCCATACTTGCCCCAACTGTTCAGGGTTCGACCTCTGCGGTCGTATCAAGCTGCGCCCAGCGAAGCATTTTATTCTAGTTTCAGGACAATAACTTGTGTGTAAGTGTATGGATCTTTATGAAATTGTACTACAAGGTTCCATATCACAAATGGAAAGCTGGGTTTGAGTTTGGGGGTAATTGTCCTAAATGTTAAGGAATTTGGGGCCAAAAAGGGGCCTAAAAACAAGCATTTTTCTAGTTTCCAGGCAATAACTTGTGTTCAAGTGTATGGATCTCTCTGAAATTGTACTGCAAGGTACCATACCACAAAGGGATTGAGTTTGGGGTGATGAATCATAAGGGGGTAAAAAAAAAATTGGGGAGGGATTTTTTTTTCCTTTTTTTTCCTTTTTTTCCTTTTTTTTTTTAAATTTTCCATTTTAAATTGATTATTTCTGATTTATATATTTATATATAAAAGCAAATAATAATGATATGGTTTGAATAGGTTAATCAAAAAATTTTAAGTTCTTAGACCACATTCATTCTGTGTCAGAAACCTATGCTGTGTCAAATATTTAATCACAATCCAAATTCAGTGCTGTATCAAGCTTGAATGTTGTGTCCATACTTGCCCCAACTGTTCAGGATTCGACCTCTGCGGTCGTATCAAGCTGCGCCCAGCGGAGCATTTTATTAGTTTCTGTTCTCTACTTAAGTTAGCCTCAACCAAATGTTATGAGACTTAAACACAATGCTTATTACCACAAAACTCAGATCAAGTTCAAATAGGGGAGCGTCACTTTTACTGTTCTTCAGTTATGTCCCTTTATAACTATATGATATGCAAGCGGGGGCATCACCTGTGTCTACATGTTGACACAATCCACATTTATCTTTAATGATAAGATGAGTTTCTCTGTCATGTAATAGATCTACTATATTCAGAAAATGGAATGGTTGTGAGGAGTTTTTTTTTACTTAATATAGTTGTCTAGTATAGTTTTCTGGCACACTGCATCAAGATAATTTTAAATGTGGTATAGTTGTTAGAATTATATGTCTGTCTAACATACATCATTAGGCCATGACTGGAATTTTACTTTTTCAATTAACAGGTAGTGCGTTCAGGATGAGGTTTGTTCCTCAGTTACAATGTTTGATATGTAATTTTTAAGTATATAGATTGATGGGGATGAGACATTTCCACCCTACAGATTTCATTTGATGAATGAGTTGAGCTCAATGTGATAGTTCGTTGTTAAAAAAATTCAGTATTCAACATTTTTAGTGTCTCGACTCTTGTTTTAGATAATTGACCTCTAAGTTTTAGGATAAGGCTTGGTAAAGGGAATACCATCTTAGTTTTAACTTATCAAAACTTTTTTGCTGCATTATGGATTTTTTCAACAGCTAAAACATTGTGATAGCTAAAGTAGGTTAATATTCCACTGCCTAATTGCCTTCCATCTGGAAGCTGCCGATTGAAAATTCATGCTCTGCTCATGATAACCTGAGAAAAAATTTACACATTCACTTTAAACCTCGAAGAGTGAACATCGTTATTTTTTTTATCCTGAGTTGAATTAGCCAACAACAAAGGGTTTTTAAAAACTAGGTACTACTGACTCAAATTCATATTTCACGGGTGATTTACTACGACTCGCAATATTAAAATACCCGTTCAAAGTGGTGAAGTTGAAATCATCTCTTCGAATATTTTACGGATGCCATCACAACTTAATTGAACGTTTGGGAATATCTATTTCACAGATGGCGAGGGATATGATCCAATTGTTGTCATCACAATCCCATCCTCTTTTTATACGACCGCAAACAATTTTTGCGTCGTATAATGCTATGATGTCGTCGTCGGCTTTGTCGTCTTTGTCCGAAGACACATTTGGTTTCCAGACAATAACATTAGTTTAAGTGAATGGATCTCTATGAAATTTTACCAGAAGGTTCAATACCACAAAAGGTAGATTGGGATTGATTTTGGGGGTTATGGTACCAACAGTTTAGGAATTAGGGGCCAAAAAGGGGCCTAAAACAAGTATTTTTGTAGTTTCCAGACAATAACTTGTGTGTAAGTGTATGGATCTCTCTGATATTGTACCACAAGGTTCCATATCACAATGGGAAGGCTGGGGTTGAATTTGGGGGTTATGGTACAAACAGTTCAGGAACTAGGGGCAAAAAAGGGGCCAAAAACAAGCATTTTTCTAGTTTCCAGACAATAACTTATGTTTAAGTGTATGGATTGTACTACAAGGTTCCATACCACAAAGGGAAAGCTGAGATTGAGTTTGGGGGTAATTACTCCAAGGGGGGTTCAAAAAATTATGGGGGCATTTTTTTCTAATTTTTTTGGAGGATTCATATTTTTTTTTTCAAAATTTTTGATATCTTCAATTGCACAGTATTGCACAATAGCACAGTATTGCACAATAGCAAGAAATCTTCGATTGCACAGTATTGCTTAATAGCACAGTATTGCTTAACAGCACAGTGTTAAAAAAGGAGAGTAGTGCGCAATAGCAAGAAATCTTCAATTGCACAGTATTGCCCAATAGCACAGTATTGTACAATAGCACAGTATTGGGCAATAGCAAGAAATCTTCAATTGCACAGTATTGCGCAATACCAAGAAATCTTCAATTGCACAGTATTGCGCTATTGCGCAACAACACAGTATTGCACAATAGCAAGAAATCTTCAATTGCACAGTATTGCGCTATAGCAAGAAATCTTCAATTGCACAGTATTGCGCAATACCAAGAAATCTTCTATTGCACTATTGCGCAACAACACAGTATTGCACAATAGCAAGAAATCTTCAGTTGCACAGTATTGCGCTATAGCAAGAAATCTTCAATTGAACAGTATTGTGCAATAGCAAGAAATCTTCAATTGAACAGTATTGCACAATAGCAAGAAATCAGCAATTCCACAGTTTTGTGCAATAGCACAGTATTGCACAATAGCAAGAAATCTTCAATTGAAAATAAATACAAATCTTATAACCAATTTCAATGGGATTAAATTAAAGTCTTTAATTTTTGGGGGTTCTAAGTTGTATTACTTTTTTGGATATTAGGCCCCATTTTTAAATTGGTTTACATTGAGGTCAAAAGGGTCCAATATTTAACTTTGTTTGATTTCATCAAAAACTGAATTATTGTGGCTGTATGATATGCTGAATCTTATTGTGCATTTAGATTTTTCATTTTGGGCACTGTTTTCAAATAAGTCCATATCAAGGTTTGAAGGGTCCAAAATTAAACTTTGTTTGATTTCAACTAAAATTAAATGTTTGGTGTTTTTTTATATGCTGAATCTAACCATGTTGTTAGATTTTGGATATCAGACCATTCTAGGTAAGTGAAATGCCCATTTCAAATTTTTAAGATCTTTGACCAATTTATTTTGTGTCAGAAACCTATATTAGGTCAAACATTTGATCACAATCCAAATTCAGACAGTATCAAGCTTGAATATTATTTCCAAACTAGCCCAACTATTCAGAGTTCGACCTCTGCGGTCGTATCAGGCTGCGCTCAGCGAAGCATTTTATTCTCGATTGTGGACTTATCACCGGGTTTGTACTTACATGAGCAACAAAGCGGGTGCCACATGTGGAGCAGGATTTGCTTAGCCTTCGTGACCACCTGAAATCACCTCCGGTTTTTGGTGGGTTAGTGTTGCTCAATTTTTGTGTTTTGTGTACTGTTGTTTGTCCTTTTGTCGTTTTACGTTTCTAGCAACGGAAGTTTCTTTTCGACTTAAGCGTTTGAATATCCCTTTGGTATCTTTCGCCTCTCACTCTCATGTATAAACTCCCTCTGGCAAAGGTACCTTAGATCTATTTGGCTATTCTTTTGTGCCATATTTGGTCATACAACTTCTAACATATTTACACATAACTGACTCTTTAATTGTTACGGTTTGAGCTTTTCACGATAATCTAAAGGTAAAGTCTAGAAAATCGAGTAGGACGCACGAAATGAAATAAAGCGTTATTTGTATGAACCTGTTTGAAATAAACTGCTTTCTTTGATTTATTATGTTGTTTTAGGCTGCATGCCTGTAGAAAACATTTCAGTTGACCTCGTGATTTTTGTTTTATAATCTACAGTCCTGCTTAATTAGCGTTTCGATTGTGCATATGTATTTTTGATAATGTAAATTGGTAAATTCTTTTCTCTTATGTATGACAAGAAAACAAAGTCTTTTCATAGAAATTTCAATCTTAATTTTGATCACCACAAATATTCACCAAAGTTTAAATCTGATTAAAATCAGATCTTTCACTTTGCTTCGTTAGATTTATTTGTCGTTCGTGTAATAACTTTGACGGAAATGAAAAATAAATGCTACCTATTGATGACCATTTTAAAATCAATGATACAGCAATAAAAAAGCTAGAATAACAAATTCCACAATTACCACTCGAGAAAAAGACAAGAGAAAATTCTTCAATTGTTACAAATATCACCCGAAAAAGAAAATCCTCATCAAATTCCATAATTGAAGTAAGATACTACCAACATTAAGAAGAAATTATGAAATTGTCACAATGTCAAACTGATATTTTTCAACAAATTCCAGTTAATCAATTTAGAAAACTAGGTATTTTCTAATACAGCCAAAAATAAATCAATCAATGAATACTTTGAATCAAAGTTATACAAGGTTAAAAACGAGGTTGGATATGTTGAAACAGAATCGAGAGAAAATATTTCAGAAGAGAATTAAAACTTAGAATTGAATAAATTGAAAACAATAGGCAGTAGCAAGAATCAAAAGAAGAATTTCATAAGTTTTCTGATGACGTCAATGCAAAATGTCCATGTATAAAACCTTTCTGGATGGTCAAAGTATTAAATTCATTAATAGGATGCACAATTGAGAAAGAACCATCAATCAAAAAAAGAAACACGAAATCAAGTTAACACATGATATCGGAATGTATAAATATATTATGTATAGATAGACGACCTAAAATTAGAAGACATCCAACCTAGGGTTACACCTCATCACGGAGTTATCAATACAGAAGCTTCACATGTCAACAACAGTATGGACCAGAGAAACTCTCAGAATCACTGTAACAGTCCACAATTTTCTGAATCAGAGAAAGCTATGTATGATCATTCAAACACCTTATTTGGAGCCTTATAAAGCAACGTCTCCTGTTTTAAAAAACACTAGTTAAACTAACAGGGATACGATTAGATGGCCTACATATGGTCAACGATGAGCAAGGGTCCAGCCAAAAGACAAATGGTTGACCAAACCGGAACATATAGGTCATAAAAACGATGATGGCAATCAAACAAATTCGTCAGGTCCAGACAAAAATTAGTCGGATAAACAAACTTTATCTTGTTTTGAAATGTTTTAATGATTTAGAGGACTTGAAATGTTTTTCTTTGAAGGTTTAGAACTATTTTTAAGGTTTCGCGGCTTGTCATTAAAGATAGGTTTTGCAAAATAGTAGCTTGTTTTTTATTTGTTTAATATTTGGATATTTCATTTTTACGGAATCATTTGAATACTTCTTTTTAGGCTAAACTATGGCAATAAAATTGAGAATGAAAATGGGGAATATGTCAAAGAGACAACAACCCGACCAAAGAGCAGACAACAGCCGAAGGCCACAATGGGTCTTCAACGCAACAGCGAAGGCCACAATGGGTCTTCAACGCAGCGAGAAAATCCCGCACCCGGAGGATTTCTCGTCAAAACTATGTTTAAACCATTTTTCGAAAAATTCACACACTGAGAATTAAAAAAAAAAACACACTGAGATCAAAAAACCTAAAAACACACACTGAGATTACAAAAAATGAAAAACTCACACTGAGAATTGAAAATTACACACTGAGAATTGAAATTACACACTGAGATTTCAAAAAGACACTGAGATGAAATAACTGAAAAACACACACTGAGAATTTGAAATTACACACTGAGAATTTAAAATTACACACTGAGATTTTTATGCGCACTTTTAATGCGCACATATCTAATTAGCATACTTAATCTTAATCTATTACAAGCTTAAAATAACTAGGGAACAGAACTCGTTAGTCCTTCAATTTGGCGCCAAATGTTTTATAAAAAACATTAGAAATACAACGTATAGAAAAACTACGTTATTAAAGACCAATAGAACAAGAAAAATACCCACTTACTCTCATTACAAAATATAACCAAATTGTGAAAAACTTTATTAGAATTGTAAGAAAACATTGGAACAATCTGCAAAAAGACAATGCAGTTTTTACCCAAGTGCCTATTATAGCATATAAACGTCACAAAAATATAAAAGATTACCTTGCGAAATCAGAGTAACAGTTGAAAGACTTTTGAAAAGGGACCCATGCTTAAACAGTTTTAAGCAAAAATTCCCGATACACTTAGTAATAATCTGAATTATAGGCAACACACTTATGAATATGAGTTAGCGAAAAACGATGTTAAGTCTTGAAATTTATAACGAATGTTGGTTGAAGGAACCGCATTTCATTATAATGACGAGAGTTCGGGAGACCAAGATATTGATCGGTTGAATTATTCCGATCTCACGAATATTCATTAGTAATGCGCATATTAATCGCAGTGTTTATTTTTGAAATCTCAGTGTGTAATTAACAATTCTCAGTTTGTGTTTTTCAATTTATTTCATCTCCGTGTGTCTTTTTAAAATCTCAGTGTGTAATTTTAAATTCTCAATGTGTGTTTTTCATTTTTTGAAATCTCAGTGTGTAATTAACAATTCTCAGTGTGCGTTTTTCAATTTATTTCATCTCAGTGTGTCTTTTTAAAATCTCAGTGTGTAATTTTAAATTCTCAGTGTGTGTTTTCATTTTTTTAAATCTCAGTGTGTAATCAGTTTAAAATCTCCGTGTGTAATTTCGATTTCTCAGTGTTATTTTAGGTTTTTAAATCTCAGTGTGGTTTTTTTAATTCTCAGTGTGTAATTTTTCCGAAAAAAGGTTTAAACATAGTTTTGCCGAGAACGGCTTGCCATACTAAACATCTTGATCTATGGTTAAATATTTTAACCCGAGATTTTTTGCAGTCAATAGACTAATGCCAATGTGTGTTTTTATGCACTTTGACAATGTGTGTGTTGATACACTTTTAATATTTGGACGTGCTAATAATATTATAAAGTTATAGAACTTGGTCTCATGTGGACATGTTTGGTTGATAAATATTCTAGAATTGATTGGTGTAGGTTCCATGAATGTTAGCTAATGGAGTTTAAACGGCAATTATTGTAAGAATGAATTGTAAACATCAAGTAATGGTTTTTAGAATTACACTCTTCAGGTTCTGTTGAATATAATTATTTTTGTAGTTATGATACATGTATTTTGTATGGTTGTGGTATTTTAGCTAGTTAAAAATGTGTTCATTCAAGGCTACAAACCGTAACAGTATGTGTTTGGGCAGCTTGGATGTTAAAGACAAGTTTTTAAAAGTTTGCATTTTGATATTTACTGTTATTTGTCATTGTTTTTTTTTTTGGTTTGATATTTGACGATTTGTTCTTTTAATTAATCTCTGTGAGAGAGATTTTTGAAGATTCCTTGATTTTTTTTTAAATGCGTAAACCTTTCTTATATATCCATTTGAAATGATTAAAAGATATCTTTAAGAAAATTCTGAAATACAATAGGCACTATTTGGAATAAGACAATAAGACCCGTTTACACTTGTAAAAAAGATCGATCTTTCTTGAGATCGATCTTAAAAAGACCGATCTTTAGTCTAATGTAAACGGGAAAGATCGATCTTCAATCGGACTTAAAAAGTCCACCTCCTAGGGTGGTTTTAAAAAGATCGATCTTATTTGAATCGATCTTTCTTCAAGTGTTAACGGTTAGATCGATCGCGATCGATCTTTCTTTAAGTGAATTTTATATTTAGATATGAAAATAAATCTGCGCATGTTCGGCGGCAAAAACACACTTGTTTAAAAACGATGGTATGGATAAGAACAGTAAATATAGATTCCGCCGTTTTTATGCCCCACCTAGGGGCATTATGTTTTTCGGTCTGTGCGTCCGTTCGTCCATCCGTCCGTCCGTCTGTCCCGCTTCAGGTTAAAGTTTTTGGTCAAGGTAGTTTTTGATGAAGTTGAAGTCCAATCAACTTGAAACTTAGTGCACATGTTTCCTATGATATGATCTTTCTAATTTTAATGCCAAATTAGAGTTTTGACCCCGATTTCACGGTCCACTGAACATAGAAAATGATAGTGCGAGTGGGGCATCCGTGTACTATGGACACATTCTTGTTTGATCATTCTTCTGAATTATATTTCTTTGCTGCAAATCCTCATCTTCAAACGCATTGACCTTTCATTTTTTAATTGATAGTCTTCTCACATTTCTTTGTTTAATGACTTGTGACGTGCGAACCAAAAAGATAATTAATAACTGCAAACGAAATTCCAATGATCCAACTATTTTCTCCATGATTTTGCAGTGCCCGTGCGAGATGCACACGTTATCATACTATTCTATTTTTACGATTATTTGTTAACGAAATGTAAAGTAATCAGGTCAGACCGGTTCTTTTTATGTTGCAGTGTAAACGCACTAGATTAAATAAGGTCGATCTCGATCGATCTTTCTTGTGCAAATGTAAACGCGAACTGGTCTTTTTAAGATCGATTCAAAAAAAGATCGGTTCAATTTCGTACAAGTGTAATCATCCTAAATACGTTGAATTAGTGCAAAAACCTTTTCATGTAACAATTTTATAATTGACTCTACATGCCATTTTACATCTATTGCAGAATACAACTTTAAACTTTTAGATAACTAGGATATCATCGGTCCAATAGTCAGTGCATCGGTACTGAAATGATTTATGACATATTTTTTTCCTAAAAGTCCCCGTTGGTAAATGAAATAATTACCAAGAAATTAAGGTACCAACTTCATCGGGAAAAGATGACCTAAGACGAATTTGATATCCATTAAATGTCCCTGTAGGTCATATAGCTCATACCCGGTAACGTTGCGATGAATTTAGCCATTCCTGGCTTTCAAATGTTTGGGTATGAGCGTTCCTGATGAAGGCAATTCCAGAAAAGCGATTAGGACGCGCGAAATTTATAAAATGTTATTTTCCTTTACTAGCACTGGATCAATACCTCTGTTGGTGGACTGTTAGTCTTCGAGGGCATCACCAGTCCAACAGTCAGTGCGTCGGAACTGAAAGTTTTAAAACTTATTTTTTTTTGTATCAGTTGGTTTATTAAAAAGTTATTCAAGAAAAGTTGACCTTAGAAGAATTCGTCTATAAGTTTTATGTTACTTTAGATCGTATAGGTCCTTACGTTTATATGTATTTATGCGATCATGGCTTTCAAATTTTTGCTTTTGAACGTTCCAGGTGCATCCAGAAAAGTGCGTCGGAAGTACGAAGTGTTATTTCATTATACAGCAAAAAATATTTTTCAATTTTCATTTATTTGCATATTTAGCCGGGCTACATATTCTAGAGGTGGCGTGAATCAGATGTGGATGCTAAAAAATTCCAAAGATCTTTTAGAGTACATAAAATCTAAGTCTCTTTCATCTTGCAAAAGCATTAAAACATTTGACTTTTCTACACTTTACACAAGTATTCCCCATTCCAAACTTAAAGACAAATTGAAAAAGTTGGTCCTGCTTTGTTTCATAAAAAAGAATGGTATCTTGTTTTAGGGAGGGATAAATCGTACTCCGATTCAAACAAAAAATTCTCTGAAACTGACATTATCAAGATGCTTGATTTCTTGATTGACAACATATTTGTTACGTTTGGAGGACGTGTTTTTAATCTTACAATCGGCATTCCTATGGTAACCAACTGTGCTCCTCTTCTTGTCGATTTGTTCCTTTATTCATATGAGGCTGACTTCATACAGGAACTTCTTAGGAAGAAAGAAAAGAAGCTAGCAGTATCCTTTAACTTTACTTTCCGCTAGAAAGACGATGTTTTCTCACTAAATAACTCAATATTTGGTGACTATGTTGAACGCATCTATCCCATCGAACTTGAGATAAAGGATACAACAGATACAGTTTAGTCTCATATCTTGACTTACATCTAGAAATTGACAATGAGGGCCGGTTGAAAACAAAACTTTACGACAAAAGGGATGATTTCAGCTTCCCAATTGTTGAACCATGTAGCAACATTCCAGCAGCGCCTGCATACGGAGTATATACATCTCCCAGTTGATACGATATTCCAGGGCTTGCATTTCTTATCATGATGTCCTTGATAGAGGGGTTGCTGCTCACAAGGAAGCTATTAAACCAAGAGTTCCAAGTGGTGAAGTTGAAGTCATCCCTTCGTAAGTTTTACGGACGCCATCACGAGTTGGTTGATCGTAATGTAATATCCGTTTCACAGATGATAGCGGATGTTCCAATTGTCGTAACTGCAATCCAATCCCCCTTTCCCCGAATGTGACCTACCGAATTAGACTTATTACCTGGTTTGTAATATTGTTCTATTGTTGTCTTTGTAACCGGACAGCATGAGCTACGGGTGCAACATGTGGAGCAGGATCTGCTTACCCTTCCGGAGCACCCGATATCACCCCCTGTTTTAGGTGGGGTTCGTGTTGCTCAGTCTTTAGTTTTCTATGTTGTGTTTTGTGTACTATTGTTTGTCTGTTGGTCTTTTTCTTTTTAGCCATGGCGTTGTCAGTTTATTTTTGACTTATGAGTTTGAATGCATCTTTGGTATCTTTCGCCTCTCTTTTAGTTAACCTTTCATAATTTTTTTTCAGTAGTATTGGAATTTGTAATTATTATATGTAACTATTTTCAGTAACTCCATTTACTGAACAAACACAACTAAAAATAAACTATGCACCCTAAAAATCTGCCTATCACAATTGAAAATAAGCCTCTCTATGCTCACAGAAAGGTCGAGTGTTGCACATAAAGATAACGATTACTGCAGAAAGAACCAAACATTGTTCTATTGTTGTCTGTGTTACCGGACAGCATGATTTTTATTAGAGAATCGCATTGTCATAATGAGAGTCATGCTCTACGGGAGAATCAAATACATCCCAAAATACTAAAAACGTAACTTTGATCAATTACCTTAAACGCAAAAACATAATGGAGTTAATGTTTAAAAGAACATTGCATACTTTCTTTTTTATGCTTATACATACAACTGTTTGTAAGGTTATACGAGCCAGTTTGTGTTAATTCTCAACTCATACTTTTACATTCGATAAATCTGAGTGTAAACCATCCAAAGTAACTGTTACAAATATTTTGGCATCATATTATTGGTAGGACTAGCTTACATATGATCAAAAACAATAAGGAGTTATTAGTTTTTCTTTTCGGTAGTGCAATACTAACTGTGTCAGTACAAATGTTTTTTTTAGATAGTTAACATTTAATGTTATTGCAAAACCTTCGCTCAATCAAACTCAACACGATTACATGATATTTATAAGCATCTGATGCTAAGCTGTTTGAATGATGTTAATAAGTATTTCTTATATAAACATAAGGAGATGAGGTATGATTGCCAATGAGACAACTATCCACCAAAGTTCAAATAAAGTGGATGTAAGCAAATTTTATGCATGTCTCACATTACTTATTTCTTAGAAAACCCCTCTATCATCTATTTGACAGTCAAAACTGCTCCTACTAATTCTAACTTGAACCATAATAGATATAGGCATTTTGAAGGAACAAAAAGTATGAAAATCGACACTACTTTTCCTTTTCCATTTTGTTATTTATTTTTTGTTATTTTATATTATATTTGACACGCATTTTTCGGTTTCATATTTATTCTTTTCATTTTGTCAACAGTTATTTGCGTCAGCGTCGACTGTGAATGAGCCTTGTTGTTATTTTATTTGACTGATTGGAAGGAAAACAAATACATTCATGTCATCTGAACTCTGATGAATAGTTGTCTCATTGGCAATCATACCACATCTCCTTATGTTTATACTAAGTCGACGAGGAATAGTAGGATAGTATAAAGCCTATTAAACAATTGAACATTATGGTTTTCTGATGTATACATATAAAGAAATCCTAGGACTAGAACCGTAATTATAAAAATATGCATCATCGTCAAATCACAGTGTCCATTACATATAAGTAATGACCACAAGCTATAAAGCAAATTAAATATAATCACGAGAATATTATATGCGATAAATGCCTGTTTAAAATATCATTTAGATCTAATAAAATATCATGAAGACACAAATCATTGAGCACCAAAATTACTAATCAGCAGAACTATCACTGGATTCATCCTCCATATTTTCTTTTCCAATCTTCTTGGCTTTGTTGGAATGTTCTGAGGAATCATGGATAAGACCCTGATTTGATATTTTGATATTTTGATCATCGGAATCAGATATATGTTCGTGACTGCTGGACAGGGAAGGGTCTTCGGAAGTCGTTGTAGGGTTCAAAGTTGTCTTTAGAATTTCTGTGAGTTGCTGAATGTCATTTGTGTTCTGTGTTTCTGAATCGGGTTGCATGTGCACTGCAGATTCCAAAGCTTCATCGACAATTTTATGGGAAAGTTCGGCCGCATACTTCTCTTCTGGATGGATTATTTTCGGTATATCGGTTTTGGAATTAGATACGGTATCACTCTTATCATCTCCGTTCACTTCACCTTTTGATTGTAATTCATGTACGGGGAATTCTTCCGTTTCATTTTCCTGTTTTTCTTTCGTTATTTCACTTTCAATCGACTTCCGATCTGTTTTATCCTGATTTCCAAGACTACTTTGACTAGTACATTTACTGGGACTTTTCTCTGACGTCTGTAGAGAGCCACAACTTCGGTTTATATCATTTATTTTTGGGGTTTGCAAGGAGACTCTACTTCCCTCTCCCGTGTTATCTTTTTGTGATCTAGATATAGAAACGGCACTTCCGCTTACATCGTGAACTGAAGCAGTTTCCTCTACTTCTTTTTCTTTGGTTTGAAATTCTTCACTTTCTTCTCTTTGTTCAATTTTTTGTCTATTTTCATCGTTTCCTTTCAGACTTTGGGATTTTAGAAATGAAACAAAATTTCTGTCCTCGTCTTCGTCATTTTCGTCGTTGTTTTTTGGTTCGCTGTCGCCATCATCGTGTTTCGTTTCAGTGGCATCGTTTTCGGCAGTTGTACTCTGCCTATTAGCTGTACTATTTTCACCCTGTTCCTTCTCCTGACTGTAGTCACCCTCTTTATCGAGATCATCCTGACTACTAGACTTGTGCAGATAATTGATAATTTCCTGTCTCCAAGGAACTGGATTTTTGTCCTTCTCTGTACTTGATATCCTATCAAAAGTAAAAAGCTTCAGGTTCAATTTATGGGAATATATTGCACAACAAAATGAATTCTATTCTACAACAGCTTTCTCGTTTTCAGCTACAATGCTAATGTTTATAAAAAAACATATTTCAGTTATATATAGAAAGAGTTGGTTTACGAAACAGAGAATGAAGAGGGATGAAGCTTGAAGAGTGTAAGAGCAACTTCTTTGTCCACTTATTCGATGACAAAAAAAAAAACGGAAAAACTAAAATACGATCCATGATTTTGTACAACATAATGAAAGATTAATTAATACAAATGTAACTGACAATGTGTAAATATAATGTTACCATCGATCTGCAGTTTCAAATATCCATTTCATGGCATCGTTCATATTTAGGACCTCAAATGACTGAATCAGTTGTAAAAATGTTTTAAACATATCGCCTATCTTTTCTCTGGCAGCCACGAACATCTGAAAAGCATAAACAGATTGTCGTAGATGAAAATTGTGATTAATACTTTGAGAAATATCAAGTGACAGGTAGTACGTGAGAGTGTATAAGCTTACTGCTATTGTCAAATATGTGACTTGTAGGTCCAATAGGTCGAGTATTACATTGACTACAAACTTTGTAATTGTGTTATGTTCATTACAACATATTCGCAAGTCATTACAATAAACAAATTACTAAATTGAATTTACTTCATATTTCAATATTTACAATGTAATTTTGAAATTTTCGACGAGGATTTAAAATCGTTGATTAAAATGCAGAAGTTCCCAATACTATGTCATATTATTATGTTTCGAAAATAAATATTTCCAGAATGAAACAACAGTTGCGATGCATAATATACTTCTACTTTGGCTAATTAAAGTATTGTTGAAGATAAAGAGCCTTACAAAGTAAAATTAAAAAAATAACAAAGTTAACAGATTCTCAGATTTTCAGTATTTTCACAATATCTTTTACATTTCAAGACATAACTAACAACTAAAAATACAGGCAAAGTTCTTTTTTAACAGTCACAGTGTTTACGTTCGTTATTTCCATTGAAATATAAAAAAAATTTCAAAGATTTATTAATGTTGAGATTACCCGTAATAGTTGATGGTCTGTGTTGGTTATAAGAGCATCGTTGAAGATTTTGTCATTTTCTGGTCTTGACAATCCCATCTGTAATCCTACTTGATTTATGTTTCCATCGTTACCAAACTTATCGATTAGTAACACAAATATCTGGTCAGATACTGGCGAGGGTTGTTCTGTAATATAAATTTACATGTTTTTAAATTTCAATAGTTATGTAAAAAATGGTTAATTGAGGGTTTCAAATGTTTACCGCTACACTGATGGAAACCAGTTTAATTAGTGACCCTTTTCGTTTAAGGTCTTCATGGAGTTGTTTTTATTGGACTTAAGTTTCTTATTGCCTCTTTGGTATCTTGATCACACTACCTTTTTATTTAACCACACATTTTAAGATAACCGTGTACTAGTTGTTCTTAATTTTATTTGTTTCCTACATTCCTATGTTCTTATGCAAGGCTGATTCGAATAGTTGTGTTTTATACAACTTACCAACATCTGATGACTGCAGCGATGGTCCTGTTAACTTAATCTGTGCCCAATTATAAAACCTATCTTGTCGGTCTTCATTCTTTTCTAACCTGTAATATTTAAATACAAATTGAATATAGAATCAAAGAGCAAAGGAATTTTAAGTCCTCAATTAAACGAGGCTTTCAAAAGTTTTAATCTGTTCTCTCATTAAACTTCCAACAATAAGATTTGCAAATAAAAATATTGAAATGGTAACTTACCATATTTCTAGTTCTTTCTGTATTTGTTGAACCAAATCCTCTCTTTTAGTTCTTTGCAGGGCTGAGACAAGGTCGTCAACTCCGTAATCTACTCTATGTTTACTAGTATCTCTCCATAGTTGTAAAACCTATTCAACGGAAATAGTACGTAATTGGCAAAACAGCACATTTTTACAAGACAATTTGTGTAGATGTTAAATGAATCCAATATATAAATGTAAGAAAGCTGCAAATATAGACATAGTTTTTAGATGATGTTTCGTCAAAGATTTTTGGGAAAAAACAGCATTTTTTGTTGAAAAGGGCGGATTATGAGGATAGCGTTTTATTTCTTATACAATTTGCGGAGTAAAAACGACGATAGTTCAAGATTTCTTAGTGTAAAAGCTTTCAAATTTGTGAATAAAGGTATCAGTTAGACAGCGACTAAAGGAAACAAATAGCCATGAATACATCTAGAGGGCAACTTAAGTCTTCCATAATATACTGGAATGTGTTCTTTGATGCTGAAACAATTCATACTAAAAACGGGAAAAATGGGAAAATTCTTTTTTTCCCCATGTTTTCTACTGGAAAAAAACTTTGAGACTTGATGATATTAGTAATAATGTATTTCTAGGAAGGCTTCAAAAATGCATATCTAAAAAAAATTAGATGGAAAATGAACCTATTCTCTGAAACTGATTGATTTGAGAAACAAGTCTTATATATATGTAATGATACTAAAGTCAGAAATAAACAAATGGAACTTCGACAAATGGTGCAAATACGAGGGTAGGATGAGTGGTGTGTTTTTTTTTTTGCTTCAGTGTTCGTATGTTAATATTTGTTCAGTTTATTTTTGTAATTGGTTTTATGTAGTTTCATTTATGCAGTGGGTCATTCTTTTTTACTCTATTCATTATCTGCTCTTATTTAATATACTATAGTTTCCTCACCTTGAATCTTTTGTCAGGATCAGAAAGTTTACTATTTGTTCGGAAATTCTCCACAGTACGAAACGACAAGCCTAAAAGAACTGCTACTTTGATCCATTCGTTCTCAAGATTTTTAGAAAGTTGTCGTAACAAACTGTCTGTAGTGAAACCTGAATTTAACACAAAAAATAACTTGTAATTTCCAGTAATGGACTTTTGTTTGCAGAAGAAAATCGCATTGTTTTACACTTCTCCAAACATCGTGTTCTATAATTTTTAAGTAATTCAACCAATTTGAACTCTTCAACTTATGTTAACAAGCTTATGTTTCAATCTAATGTATTGTTATAAATACATGATATTGCCGTTTTTAGATAAAAACAAGGAGATGTGGTATGATTGTCAGACCAAAAAACGCAGATGTTTGTAACCATAGGTCACCATGCGGCCTTCAACAATGAGAAAAACCCACACCAATATAACGCAGAAACAAAATCACAAATATCATATTAAGCAAAAAAAGTATAATGCAAAAAACTGGGGGAATAGGGAATAACAAATTTACGATGTTTATTTAACCACGGGTAAACATGAATCACACAAAGACATTCATTATAAGATTCTGTAAGTATGTAAGAAATTTACGTGTATTAATAAAATGAGTTTTTGTAAATATTTAATGTTTACATGTATCACTTCATCATTACCTACCTGGAAAGGTTTCATCGTTAACAGGTTCTAAATCTTCAACGAATGGTGTTCCTGTCAATCGGAATGACATTGATACTAAACCCTCCTCTTCCTCTTTCCCGTCTTCTGTATCTTTTACTTCGTAAATATCAACCGAGGCCGCGTTAAAAGCATTACAGTCTGACATAGTCACTTGGAATTGTTGACAGTTTTCTCTTTTGGGATGAAATTCAAGTCTTGTTTTGGGGAAGCCAGACACAGTCTTAACATTACCACTAAGTCTTAACATATATTTGGTGCCTGGAATACTTTCAAACTCCCCCGAGTAACTTGGCTTCTGATCTAAGTAGTTTTTGTTTATCCAGAAATTCATTCTGTCGTCTTTTTTCCTCTTAGTTGTACATTCAATAATAACGTGGTATACAGTTTCACCTACTGGTTTCACCAATACTAAGAAGACGGTAAAAGTTTTTCGCTGTGATGCCCTCCTACACAGTTCTGATGTTTCTCTTATTACTGTTTCTTTTGATTTGTTCCTTTTTGCTTCACTAGCCACATATCTAATGACAATGATAAAAAAGTATAAACGTCATTTCCGAAGAATATGAAAAAGATGTAGGATTGAATTAAGAAAATAAACAAAACACACTGAATTTTTATTTTATGTTATCTTGTACTGATTGGTTTCTGTCAAATTGAATTGTACTCCAGATTCCCGGTAATCATCACCTACAGGGGAGTGCTATCTGAGGAAATGGTTGACTGTTGTTTTCCAACATGACTAAGATATACTAGTATCATACTTCAACTAAATGGTTTGTCCATTAACATTCTACTGTATTTACTAGCACTATATTGCAATACTATGGGAGGAAACGCCAATCAGCTGGTATTTCTATTTGTTCACCTTACACTATGATTCAGTTAAAGTGTCTCGATACTATAATCTCCAGTATTAGATGCATGCACACTGATGGTGGTGAAAGGGGTCATGTGTAGAACATATTATTTTACGATTGAAAGGTATATTTCAACTATTTGCAAGTAACATGACGAATGAGGGTCCTTCTTTTTTTAAACTTTTTTTATTCGAGCGTCACTGATATAAGTCTTTTGTAGACGAAACGCCCGTCTGGCGTACGAAATACTTAAAACACTTTACCGTTTATACTGAAAATAAATTATCGGATTCGTCTTTAATAGTTTTTCATTTTGATAAAACGGGTACCGGATGGGTTGTGTTTATATACCCAGAATCTGCCTATCTGACATAAATCAAATTACCTGAATACATAAAATCTTAAACTTTCTCAAGTATTTAATGCTAATACTTGGTTGTGGAAGAATATTCATTTCACATTTGAGTCAGATGTCTTTGCTCGATTCAAGACTATTTATTTTCTAAAATATAAATCGGATAGTTGAATGCACTTTTGCTTATAACATTGAAACTCACATAGAAAAATGTTCAACTGGTATATTCACACAACCTCTAGTGGTCTTTGGATTGACACTGATAACTTCCCAATGGTCCATATCTTGCTTTTCACCGAAGTCTTGATCTAAGAAGTATTCTGGATCAACATCAGCTCCCAGGAGGTACAGATCGCCATCATTCTCATAGTCCTGAGGCAGCGGAACACGGAGGTTGACTGTCTTGCGAGGTTGTTCTATCTTGTCATGGGTCAGATCATAGAAATGTCCAATAGATATTATAGAATCGATATGCTGAGGGTGGTAAACAGGAGTCGGGATAACCTTCAAAACAAAAGCTTTGTTTAAACTTGGGAAAACAATAAAGATCTTTGAGAGAGAAAACAGAGTAAGACCAGTAATCACCTGAGTGTGAAGGCAGGAAAGACTTTGTTAATATAAAGATAGAAAGATAATGTGGTTATTTCTATAATTGACAATTAGACAACTATCCACCGGAGATGTAAGCAACTATAAGTCATCGTACGGCCTTCAACAATGAGTAAAACCCACACAGCGTAGTCAGCTAAAAAAGGCACCAACATTAAAAAATGTAGAATAATTCAGACGAGAAAAATCGACGGCCTGAATTATGCTCAAAACATTAAATGAAAACAATAATGACAGACAGCAAACCACCGAGTTATCGGCTACTGACTGGGTACATGCACATACACAATGGGGCGAGGTTAAACATGTTTGCGAGCGCTCAAACCTCAATTAAATCGAGCGTAGAGCTAAACATTTAAAGCGCGGTTATCATTTTTATTTTGCTTCTAATTTTAGTCGGTATTGCATCTTTTTTTAGACAGAACCAAAAGTTGTTTAAACCTAATAAGATTTATGAACAATTTCTTCATATTACTACCTTTTCTTTCTCTCTAAAAGTCATCTAAGATTATAATAATTTACAAATCAAATAAGATTTGATTCGCCAGGGGAGGCAACTTTTGTAAAAATGTTCGATATTGTGGAAAATACGAAATGCTTGCAAATACTTTTTGAATTTTTTTTTTGTGTTTGAAAGTGGTTGAATGGTACGCCTTCCCCTAAAATATATATAAAATACCGAAAAGTAGGACTCATATTTCTCTTAAACAAGTAAATAGACTTATTTTTTTTCAAATTAGATTTTAAAAGGCTAATTCATTCACAACTATTTTAGTAATATTGAAAAAACATATTATAGTGTATCAACAGGGGCGTGTTTTTTTGTTCTTCGGTAGTGAGCCAGAAGAGGTCCATTTTCAACTATTTTAGTAATATTGAAAAAACATATTATAGTGTATCAACAGGGGCGTGTTTTTTTGTTCTTCGGTAGTGAGCCAGAAGAGGTCCATTTCTGTTTTTTTTTTTTTGCATTGGGAAGATCTTCTGGATCTCTTCACCCTCTTTCTTTTAAATAGGTAGTTTAGACGGCAGAGGCACATAACAAACATGGCGTCGCTTAGTCTAAATGACATTAATAAATTTATGAATGCAGATATAATAGAATGTAAGCTGTGTGATGAACGTTTTTATGGTATGGCAGCCTTAGTAGGACATCCCTGTAGGAACAATAGGCTGGATGAATATAAGAACTACACGGACAATAACAGTAAAGGGACGACTATTCGATATTCTGGGGAGGGGGAGGGGGCAGGAGGATTTTTTGCGGATTTATTATTCATTTAAATCTGTCGCTAATCACGCCTATTTTGTCAGCTCTTACCTGACCATCATATTCATATTTAAAATCCTCTTGTCTCCCACCCCACCCAAAACAAAAATATCAAATGGGTTTTACCTTATTTAACACAAGTTTAATCAAGTTTGATTGATCGTTGATTTCTTATTTTAAACGTCCAATGACAAATATTTCATGCATGTGCAGGAAAACACGAGTTTCAAAGTCAGGTATATAATATGAAAATAAGGAGATGTAGTATTATTGCCAATTAGGCAACTATCCACCCAAGTTCAAATCAAGTGGATGTAAGCAATTATAGGCAACCGTACGGCCTTCAATAATGACAAAAACACACACCGTATAGTTGGCTATAAAAGGCACCGACATGAAAAATGTGAAACAATTTAAACAAAAAACTAACGGCCTAATTATATATAATAAAACAGTTTACAAAAAATCAAATATGAGTCGACAGAACTACAGGCTCCTGATTTAGGACAGGCACATAAATGAATATGTCAGGGTTAAACATGTTTGTGAGCGCTCACCCCTCTCCTAAACTGGAACAAAAGATCGGTACAAGACACAAAAACAACTAACATTAAGACAATAGACACAAAGAACCGAAATAAGAGTATTTGCAGTTAAGGAAAGTTTGTTCAAAGCTAAATACAAGTAACACTGAAATAAATCTTGTTCTCCCAGACTAAAGTATCAATCAGTACACAACCAACGGATTTAGTCATAAACAGTCTGAGAAACACCGTGACCTTGTATACCTTGTGGTGGTCTGGAGGTTTTGCAATTGAAATAATAGTTAGGCAAACATATTTTGAGAACTCTGCGATATCTTTTATATACAAAAATTATCCAGTTTAGTTACTTCAAAATTGTTTGATAGACAAAATGTCCTTTTCGAGCATATACCAGAAAAACATTGACAAATTTTTGTACAGTTTTAAGATTATTACTGAAAATCAAATGGTCGGAGCTTTAAGCCAGATTTGTTTACCAAAATTGAGTTAGGAAAGCATAAAGAAAAAATGTGACGAATACATCGATTTCTTCCAAATAATTTACTTTGTTTTTTCACTTATTGCATAATTACATCAATACAAAAAGTTAAATAGAGCACATTATTACAGCCATGTCTACCGACTGAATTGACGTATGTTAATTTTCTAATAAATCATCGTAAACTTTATTTATGTCACCCAACATAAAAAATAAAATAAAATCTGCTATATCCGACGGAAAATTGATTTTTTGCTCTATTGCTTCTACAGAATATCTCCAGAAGAGGTCCAGATTCATTTCTTTGGACTCTTCACCAGAAGACATTCTGGAGATGTACAGAAGAGACCAATAAAACACTCCCCAGTACTAGTGTCTATTTACCTAAATTGGCCATACCAAGGTCAGTATATTTATATCCTTCAGACATATAACTAATGTAAAAGGACCTACGGACTAACACGCATACATACAACAAAAATATATGGGCCACACGCAATCAATTATGGACCCACTAAAATCATGTTCATATTAGTTAAACTATAAAGTTAATAAAACAAAACTTTTCGATTATTATGTACCCAATTTGGTACTTGATTATCTCCCCCTCCCCATTTAATATTAGGGACAAACTATGAATAAAAAATAAAACACTAGGATTTTTTATGAGAATAGAAAAAGTGAGAAAATTAGAAAAAAAACACCAAAAAAACACAAGGTTACACAATAATATGAAATTTACTTTCGTATGTAAATAAATCTCAAAAAGGGGAGGGTATACAATAACAAAACATACATTTACATACTTATTTACATTTTTCATGTTATACACGTCAATAGATAATATTTCACAACATAAAAGTTTCACTTTGTTATGAAATATCAAAATCCAATTAAGTAACCATCTGTTCTATAGATAAGTTATTAGATAATGTTGTCGATGGGAGCCTGACATTCCTTTACACTTCCTCACAGGTATAAATAGACAGGTAAACAAATCATTTCTTCATGAATGAATTACTTCAATATATAATATTACTCGTACACAGTAGTTTGTCAACATGAAACCTTATCAGGTTTATGGTAAGTAAAGATTATCTATATTAACTACACTATTATATATAAGTGCACATTAAGTTAACATAACAACATTTTAATGGAAACGAAATGCAAATGTTTTTAAAGAAGAAATCTCAATTCAAACATATTACTATAACTGGGTTAGTCTGACAAGAAAATTTTCATTCATTAACCTTGTATATCAATCATACCATCAGAAGTCCATGTCCCTAGTAATGGACTTCTGATACCATCCACCCTTCAGAAATTTATATGTGTAACAAACAACCCTTGATAAAAGATAACCCTATTTGACTGAATTTTATCTTTAGTGCAGCTACCAATATCTTTTTTCTAAAACATTTATTTTAAATTATTCTTTACCTTTCTTTAATTTCTACGTTAGCTCAGGTACATTATCATATGGAGGGGAATATCCGCCATAATTATACATGTCTTAATTTGTAAAATGCAATTTCTTAATTTGTAACATGCAATTTCTTAATTTGTAACATGTAATTTCTTAATTTGTAACAAGGATTTTTCCATCCGTTACATGAATTTTTACAATTCTTGATTTGTGAAATGTAACTTTTTAATGTGTAAATGCCGGCAATTTCTTAATTTGTCAACGTATTTTCTTCGTTCGTTAAATAAAATTGTTCATTTCTTAATTTGTGAAACGTAATTTCTTTGTTTGAGTCACGTTTTCGGAGAATGTGCCAGTCAATGAGAAGTTCCGTTTCTCAAGGAAAACTACAAGTTACAAATCAAGAAGTTTTACAAATCAAGAATGAAATAGTTCCACAATATTCCGCACGAGGTCGCTGTGGTTCCATGTCAACTCGTACCTTAGCCAACTTGTACTCAACCAACTTGTACCCAATATTTACCAACTCGTACTTCTGCCAACTCGTACTTTTACCAACTCGTACTTCTACCAACTCGTATCCAATATTTAATTATTAATAAGCATTAAAGTTTTCAAGTTCTTTTATATAATATACAAAATACATTAAAGTACAACTTTATTGATTGGTAATCTGATGCAATTTGTTTTCAAATCAAAAATATCTAAAGTTAGTCATTCGACCTTAGAAGTAATTGATTTTATGAAATTGTTTAAACGATAATTTATTTCATATACATGTTGAATAATTATAATCATACAATGTTCTTATCAGTGATCATTGTAGTCTGTGGCCGGGGTCGTGGAGGGTCCGGGGGTTGAACCCCCCCTATTTTTTTGACAACTAATGATTTTGTATGGGGACATAGGGTTGGAACCCCCCTTTTTATATGACTTGCATGTGTTTAAACCCCCTTTTAAAAATGGTTGGATTCGCGCGTGATTAGTGAATAATAGGCTAGGACCTACAAAAATAGAATGGGGTTGTTTAAATGAAAAGTAAACATAGAAGGGTTCATGAAAACACAGATTTCGGAATAAATGCTGCACCAAAGTCCGAGTTTTACTTATTAACTTTGTAAAAGCCAAGCTGTGGGAGGGAGGATAAGGGCGAAATGTATGATCTTACATTTATGTATCTAAATAAATGTAAATGTAAAAACTTGTGGACTATATTTTATTCCTGTGCTAGATTTATCGCTTTAAAAAGGCCTTTATAATTATATAAACTAACTAGAAAAATCTTGTTGAACACATGTTCAACGCAAAAATCAGTAAACAATATTCTTCTCTCTTATTCTATGGAGCTTTTTTTACTGATTTTTTTACTGATTTTTGCGTTGAACATGTGTTCAAAAAGATATTTCTAGTAAGTTTATATATGAGGGCATTTCGAATCTTTTTGAAGCGATAAATCCAGCACAGGAATTAAACATGGTCCAAAAACATAAATATAATCGTCTGGTAGGTTTAAATTATCTACGTCAGTTAACATCGTTTCAACAATAAGATATCATGTCCAAGCAAAATGTCAAAGAAATCCGGACAAAGCAGTCTTTTCTTCAGCCCACAACAATTCAAGATACAAAACGTTAAGCTATCGTTGTTCAATTTATATTCACTATTTACAGTTCCATTATACTGATCAATTTCTTTTTATACGGGCCCCTATCTGCCAGAAGTCGGTGGAGCATTTGCGTTCGTCGGATGAGGGGACAGCCCCTGTCGCTGTCTTTTTGTAGGTGGGTTATAACTAGATCCTTTTGGGGTCGTGTCATGATTTGTTGACGAAGAGCTGGTACGCTCTGTCCTAGATTCGTATAATACAGTGCCAGGAATATAGAGCTGATTGTCTAAGACGAATGATTAACTTTAAATATTTCTGATTTGAAACAAATTGCATCAGATTACCAATCAATAAAGTTGTACTTTGTTTTATTTGTAGGTTTCTAAATCATATAAAAGAACATAACAACTTCAATGCATATAAATAATAAGATATTGGGTACGAGTTGGTAGAAATATGTGTTGGTTGAGTACGAGTTGGCTAAGGTACGAGTTGACATGGATCCACAGCGACCTCGTGCGGAATATTTTGGAACTATTTCATTCTTGATTTGTAAAACTTCTTGATTTGTAAAACTTCTTGATTTGTAACTTGTTGATCTTTAACTTAATTGTTGTTTTTCTTGAGAAACGGAACTTCTCATTGGCTGGCAGCGGTAACAATAACAATGACAAAAAAATACATGTTACAAATTAAGAAAATACATTTTACAAATTGAGAAATTGCATGTTACAAATTAAGAAATTGCATTTTACAAATTAAGACATGTATAATTATGGCGGATATTCCCTGCCATATTATCAGACATACTACTGCTTTTATTCAACATTGTGTAAACTTGATTGTCGTAAGCGTTCTGCATTGGATAATGTCTGACATAATATGTAATTCAAACTCAATATATCCAGGGTGAATCTTAACTTATGATGCCGATAATATCAGTTATGAAGTAAATTTTCCTTTTATTAGGCTAAGATGTCAATTTCCGGTATTGTTATCTTCGATTAGTGAAATATTTGTTGAAACAATCAAATATTGAGAAAAAGGTATTTGAAAAATGTGAATAAGAAAAAAAAAAATAGCCAATATATCAAAGAAACAGCTAGAAACACCATTTTTGTTCAATGAAAAAAAAATAAGAATTGTTCAAAATGTTCAATAAAAACAAAATCTATACCCAACGTCTTTGTCGATCATGTATTCTAGCACAATTTCAATGTATATTTAAACTGAGTTAAAGTAACCTATCTAATGTTACATTATTTAAGCCACATATATCACATACCTCTAGTGATACTTTACCCTTTGGGTCATCGAACGTGTTTTCCAAAATAGAAATCTTAATAAACTTGTCCACAGACGATGACAGTTCTGCTCCAGATCGACCAATCTGAAAGGTCTCCTTTCTAGGGAAGGCTATTAGATTGAAGGACCTGACATGTGTTATATCTACCTCTGTAGTACAAATCCATTTCAAACGACCAGGCGTCCTCTAAAATAAAACAAAATGTAATACCTCATTACTGTCCTGATAAGTTTGTCTCGCTCTTCTTTTGATAAGAATTGATAACTCTTCTTTCCCCTCCTCTTTTGACAAGTTTCCCCCCTTTTCTTTTGACAAGTTTTCCCCCTCTTCTTTTGACAAGTCTTTCCCCACTTCTTTTGACAATTTTTCCTCTCTTCTGTTGACAAGTTTTGTCACTTCATATTTTGACAGTATTTTGTCTTCCTCGTTGACAAGTATTCTAACCTCACCTTTTTACAAGTATTTTTTCATCTTTTGACAAGTATTCTTTAAATGTATTATTATCTCGTCCTGTTATTCCAGTAGACCTTTTTCATTCGTGCAAGTATTCTTACCTACTTATTTTTGCTCATCTTCTGACAAATATTCATACCTTATGTTTAAACAAGTATTTTTTCTTCATCATTCAAAACTATATATCTTTTGACATTTATTTTAACCTTCCACACTTATTCGACTAGCATTCTTACCTAATCTTCTGACATGTATGTTACTTTACTCATCATTTAACCAGCCTTCTTTCAACATCATTTGATAAGCATTCTTTTCTCATATTCATCCCTTTCCATGCATTCTCTAATAAGTAATCTTACCTCATCTTTTAAACGTTTTATATCAAGTTGCCTCATGCTTTCTTTTATTGTTGGACAAGTGTCGGTTTTCATAAAAATATCTTCAAAAGGATCCGGGAAATCATATAGAGGTACTTCTAGTAAAACTTTAGCTTTTGTGCTTGTCTCAGATGTAAGGAACTCAAATGTATCACTGATAAGAAGCTCTTTCTGATAAGGTTTCAATACCGGATGGCAGAATTCTGGACGAACACGGCGACATATGAAACTAAGGGATTTTAATGGAAATGTAGTCGGTGTATGTACTGTAAGATCCGCTTTCTCTAACCAATATGTCTTATTGGGTTCTAATTCAATACACTGTATATGTATATCTCTGTAATAAAAAAAAATGTATGTACTATAGTATATACATAAAATGCCTAGAAAATGAACACAAAAGAGTAGATCTTATTCTTTACTTCCTCCCCGATCGGAGCTGGAACCTCTACTTTTTCACTTCTAGCTTCTACGGCAACACCGCCTAGCATTGCGCAGACGCCTTTCGTTTCGGGAGGTGTTAACTTCTCATAGGTATTAAAAAAGGACGACTAATCAAAACACACGAAAAAATTGAAAAGATAAGCAACGGCTTGATTTATACTAAGATGATAAACTAAAAACAAATATGAAAGACAGCAACCAGCAACACCCACTGAAATTCAGAATTACAGGGTACTAACTTGGGACAGACACATAAAGAATGTGGCGGGTTTAAGCATGTTTGTCAACGTTCGATCCTCCATTTTCCTTTGACAACACCACATACGAACAATCTCTTAAAATCAGTTGGAAAGGTCCTGACTCCTGAGATCTACACGAAGCACACAACAAATACCAAAGAAATTCAAAAAACTTACAGTTACTGAAAGCGATTTCTAGGCCAATTAATAAAAAGTATTTACCAGGATAAAAGTATACATTCAATGGATGTAAAAATACCATAAACAGTCTGAGAAAAGCTGGACCTTGTGTAATGCTAAAATAAAAGTACACAGTCCGTCGACCCCATGTACATTGTAGGACCATACGTTTTTATAACTGTAGTATAGCAATACATATTTAGTTATGTTTTAATTTATTAAAAACAAAATCAATGTTGTTATTACCGATTAAGACAATATTTAAAAGATTGTACAACAGCGCTAAATTGATAACCTTACGAATAAGTTTATGTGAAGGATATTTTTTCTGAAAGGAATTGATGCATTTTCCAGGGAGTTAACTTCTGAAGCAATGATAGTTTTTGTATATATGATAATTCGCATCATTTTGCTATGATTCCCTCCAACCCCCCACAAAAGAGTTTTGTTACTTTTTAGAAAAAAAAAACCAAATTATATTGTGTCAACCTGTGTTTCATATTGCTTTGACCTATACGATGCTCAATTATTGAAAACAAAAAACAAGAATTATTCTATATTTTGTGAATAGCTTACAAATATCTTGAGTATATATCATAATAATTTTTTCAAATTATTGAATAAATTTGGTAAGCATTCTTCTATTTGAACACTGATAAGATCATTGATATTGTGGAAAACTCACCCATTTTTTACTCCAAGTAATGTATATTCAGAATCTTTCAAAATTTGCTGTACCTCTGGATTATTTGCAGATTTCAAAGGCGTAAAACCTTTCTAGAAAGACAGATACGAAGAGATGAACAAATAATATGTATACCTAAACAAAAGCGGTGTAGTTATTCAAAAACAATTTATGGCGTCATCCATTTGTCCCCGATTTATCAAGTTTTCTTCCCTCTTCCTCTTTACCAAATTTGATGTATTCGTTTTGTGCCATCGCAAAGTTGGTAAATTTAAATTACAATTCATTTATAGTGAATTCATTGGATTTAAGTCCCCCAATTATATCAAATTAAAAAAATTTCCTTGTTCCGGTATAAAGCATATTACTGAAAGATTGGTCAAAGTACATGTGGATATTTTCATTGACAAGTAAATATAATTTATAATTTATTTTTTAAGCTAGCTAATATTCATTAATTTCAGAAAAAAAATTCCATACTAATAATTTACAATTTGAAATCAAAAGTGATGTCCATAGTTTTAGACCCTGGAACTAACTTATCAATAAGCTCACCTTATTTTTCTCGAAAGCGTTAGCGCCACAGAATACCAGAGTATCGACAGCATTTAGTTTGTTCCGATCAGCAGCATAGTGTAATGGAGCACAATCATTCTACAATTTAAAAGATAAACTTTAATCTTTCCTCTATTTTACCATTATACTGTTTTAAGGATAACAAACTACATTGTAACTAGTCGCTGCATTGAAGACCTGTTGGTGACCTTCTGCTGTTGTCTGTTCTATGGTCGGGTTGTTGTCTCTTTGACACATTCCCCATTTCCATTCTCAATTTTATTTGGTTATTATTCTAAGGTATTTAAACGTTTTTGGACTATAAACAAAAAATGGATTTTTTTAAACTTTGCAATAACAACTAATACATGTATTGAATTAAAACAAAATATGTAAAGAAACTGTTTTGATATGAATAAAATAAATTATGATGTACACGTCGAAAAGAAAACAACACCGTTAGATCCTTAGACTGTATCGGCGCTTGGTAGACTAACAACCTTGTGATCTTACTTACGACATCCTAAGACTATTGATGCTTGGTAGACTAACAACATTCTGTACTTACGACATCCTTAGACTGTATCGATGCTTAGTAGGCTAACACCATTCTTTAATTACGACATCCTTAGACTATTGATGCTTGGTAGGCTAACAACATTCTGTACTTACGACATCCTTAGACTGTATCGATGCTTAGTAGGCTAACACCATTCTTTAATTACGACATCCTTAGATTATTGATGCTTGGTTGACTAACAACATTCTGTACTTACGACATCCTTAGACTGTATCGATGCTTGGTAGGATAACACCATTCTTTAATTACGACATCCTTAGACTATTGATGCTTGGTAGACTAACAACATTCTGTACTTACGACATCCTTAGACTGTATCGATGCTTGGTAGGCTAACAACATTGTGTACTTACGACATCCTTAGACTGTATCGATGCTTAGTAGGCTAACAACATTCTTTAATTACGACATCCTTAGACTATTGATGCTTGGTAGACTAACAACATTCTGTACTTACGACATCTTTAGACTGTATCGATGCTTAGTAGGCTAACACCATTCTTTAATTACGACATCCTTAGACTATTGATGCTTGGTTGACTAACAACATTCTGTACTTACGACATCTTTAGACTGTATCGATGCTTGGTAGGCTAACCACATTATGTACTTGCAACATCCTTAGACTATTGATGCTTGGTAGGCTAACAACATTTTGTACTTACGACATTCTTCGACTATTGATGCTTGATAGTCTAACAATATTCTGTACTTAAGACATCTTTAGATTGTATTGATGATTGATAGGCTAACAACTTTCTTTACTTACGACATCTTTGGACTGTTTTGATGTTTGATAGGCTAACAACCTTCTGTACTTACGACATACTTAGACTACTGATGCTTGGTAGGCTAACCACATATTGTATTTACGACATCCTTAGACCATTGATGCTTGGTAGACTATAACAACATTCTGTACTTACGACATCCTTAGACTGTTTCGTTGCTTGATAGGCTAACAACATTCTGTACTTACGACATCTTTAGACTGTATCGGCGCTTGGTAGACTAACAACCTTGTGATCTTACTTACGACATCCTAAGACTATTGATGCTTGGTAGACTAACAACATTCTGTACTTACGACATCCTTAGACTGTATCGATGCTTAGTAGGCTAACACCATTCTTTAATTACGACATCCTTAGACTATTGATGCTTGGTAGGCTAACAACATTCTGTACTTACGACATCCTTAGACTGTATCGATGCTTAGTAGGCTAACACCATTCTTTAATTACGACATCCTTAGATTATTGATGCTTGGTTGACTAACAACATTCTGTACTTACGACATCCTTAGACTGTATCGATGCTTGGTAGGATAACACCATTCTTTAATTACGACATCCTTAGACTATTGATGCTTGGTAGACTAACAACATTCTGTACTTACGACATCCTTAGACTGTATCGATGCTTGGTAGGCTAACAACATTGTGTACTTACGACATCCTTAGACTGTATCGATGCTTAGTAGGCTAACAACATTCTTTAATTACGACATCCTTAGACTATTGATGCTTGGTAGACTAACAACATTCTGTACTTACGACATCTTTAGACTGTATCGATGCTTAGTAGGCTAACACCATTCTTTAATTACGACATCCTTAGACTATTGATGCTTGGTTGACTAACAACATTCTGTACTTACGACATCTTTAGACTGTATCGATGCTTGGTAGGCTAACCACATTATGTACTTGCAACATCCTTAGACTATTGATGCTTGGTAGGCTAACAACATTTTGTACTTACGACATTCTTCGACTATTGATGCTTGATAGTCTAACAATATTCTGTACTTAAGACATCTTTAGATTGTATTGATGATTGATAGGCTAACAACTTTCTTTACTTACGACATCTTTGGACTGTTTTGATGTTTGATAGGCTAACAACCTTCTGTACTTACGACATACTTAGACTACTGATGCTTGGTAGGCTAACCACATATTGTATTTACGACATCCTTAGACCATTGATGCTTGGTAGACTATAACAACATTCTGTACTTACGACATCCTTAGACTGTTTCGTTGCTTGATAGGCTAACAACATTCTGTACTTACGACATCTTTAGACTGTATGGATGCTTGGTAGGCTAATAACATTTTCAAACTTTCTGCATCTCCAGCTTCTGCCACGTAGTGTAAGCAACTGAGACCCAACTATAAAAACATACAAAAATTTGGTAGATGATGTTCGCATAAACGAATAAAAAAATCCTGAAAGGTACTAGGCTAATAATGTTTGTACTCCAGAAGCGCGTTTTATCTACTCAAGAGTCATCACACGACTTGACAGTTGGAAGGTCTTGCCATTTAAGAAGTTGGGTACCATTTAAAACAAAAATTCCAAAAACTAAATGTGCTTTTTACTTTTCAAAAAACAATCAAGATTTATTATTATAACGTTAATCAACGTTTATTTGCTCCATTTCATCATAAATTCGACTGCTACAAATTCTGTTTGCTTAGTTGCTTCATAAGCTTTTTTCAGAAGGTCAGTGTGGAAAGTATTATCGATTTATGTATTCGTTGTTAGTCTTTTATTTGGCGTCGTAACTGGTTTTGCAAATATCTTGTTTTCTGAAACTGCTTAACCAATTTGACACTTGTCTCAACCAATCATACGGTCTGTCAAAATGTTTACCTTTTGTTTTGATATATACAGAATATCGGGATTATGAATTGTACCTTCGTCTCTTTCCTTTAAATATTTAACTACATGTTTGTTTTATGAATTCATAAGATTACTACAGTTAGATTTTTATCTTAAGTTGACCTACCATTGACAAAAATATTAGATAAAAAAATTAATTTTCGACTCCTTACTTATATTTGGTTGATCTTAAGTAAATAAAGATATATTGAGTGGTTACAAATCAATGAGTTTTGTCAAGATTAGCTCACTATGAACAAAATAAAGGCGATTGATGTAGGAACATTTTATGGACATCAAGTGAAAATAACACGTTATAAGTTAGTTACGTTCGCAGCGTTTTTCTGGATTTACCACTATGACCAAAAAGGACATATAAAGAAGAGCCAAATCCACCTAAGGTCAACTTTCCCTGAAGGAGTTGGAACCATAGTTCAGCATTGGAACATATTATAGCAGCTGTAATCCAACAGTACTGATAATATAAGAACGTGTTTTATTGTATATGATTTGAAGATCTAGGTATGGTACACACCTTGTCTTTAAGTTTTGGGTTAGCACCTTTAGACAACAAAATCTTCTGCATGGTATAGTTTCTTCTTTGACATGCCTTGAGTAATGGTGTCATCCCATCTTTCTGAAAATAATCAAACCATAAGTGTTCTTATAAAAATCAAGATAAATCTTTTACATACCACCTATACTTCATAATATCAAGTCTTACTATATGTGTGGGCAGATCAATTTCCCTGAAAGGGGTTGCAAATTTGGTTTGTCTTTATTGCCAAATTATATTAAACACCTGCCAATCTTGCCTTTCGATACCCTCTTGATCCATTTGATAGCAGTTTCATAAAATATGGCTTTGCTCATTGATTAGGTCTTACATCAACTGAATTTATAGAATAAATCTCACCTTGTTTCTAATATTAACATTTGCTCCCTGTTCCAATAGTTATAGAATAAATCTCACCTTGTTTCTAATATTAACATTTGCTCCCTGTTCCAATAGTTTTTCCACACTCCCCGTTTTACCTTTACACACAGCTAGTAGTAACTTTTCGTTTAGGGTTTGTATCTCGTACATGTTGGATCAATTTGTTCATGCAGATACTGACAACCTAAAATGAATTCAATGAAGTTTTCATTTAGACAAAAAAGAGCGACTTCAAATTAGTATAGGTAAATGTTTTTGATACCAATAATGTTCTTCTTCTTGCTGACCTTTGACCTTTATTTGTATGAGCCAGAATGTATACAGCAGCTTCTGAAGAATGAGGCTAGAAGCTTAAATTATCCTTAGCCTTCGCTTTCCGCTAAGATGATGCTCGGTACAGTATAGTTAGGGAGCTACCATTTGATGTTTAGGGGGGGGGGGGGGGGGGAGGGGGCTAGGATGAAATTAGAAAAAAAAGGCAGGACAGGAGTTTTGAGTAAAAAACAAAAAGGCAGGATGAGCAACTTGGCAAAAAATAAAAAGGCAGGATGACAATTTATGTGAACAAAGTCAGGATACACTAATAAAAAAAAGGCAGGACCGAATAGAGTGAAAAATAAAAAAGCAGGACAGAGATTACAACTAAAAAAAATGCAGGACCAAATTTTTCATCCTGACCTTCTGCAATGCCAAAATATTAGTATCGACAGGATGTTGGGCCATACATTTATTTGTATGTGTAACAACTGTATAGAAATACGTAATTACATGTAGTTGTGTTTTGATTTATTTAAAACAAAATCAATGTTATTACCGATAACTACATATAATATTCAAAGACTGATAAGTTAACATGGATGTTCATATCTTGACCTGCATCTAAAAATTGACAATGATGGCCGTTTACCACAATAGAGATTGTTTAATTACATTTTTACATTGTGAGCTTTCCATTTCTGTGTAGGAAAATTTCAGCAGGTGCTTACATATGGACTTTATATCTCTAAGTTATGATATACAATAGAAAAGAGAGGATATTGGGTACCCATCCATGACACAAAAACAGTAAATCCACAGCACCAAAAGCTAAAGAACACCACTATTATTGTTAATTACAGAATGACAACTGTTTATCAAACTTCTATCGCGTGACATTCTTTGAATTCTAAAATTAAGAGTGAAAAGCCTATGGAACGCCGACACTGTCTTATTATGACATTTATCATTATATGATGTTCATTTGCCATTATATGATGTCATTTTACCCTTATATGATGTGCAAATGACATTATATGATGTGCACTTGTCCTTATATGATGTACACTTGTCATTATGTGATGTGAACTTGTCCTTATATGATGTACACTTGTCATTATATGATGTGAAGTTGTCCTTATATGCTGTCCAAACACGTTTATATGAGGTGCAAACATCTTTATATCATGTCCACAATTCATTATATGATGTGCTTTCTCCATTATGTTATGTGATTGAGTCCTTATATTATGTGATGCTTTCCTTATACGATGTAGAAACGGCATTATGTGATGTGCAATCACCTTTATACGATATGCAATCACCTTTATATGATGACAATTTGACATTATCTGATGTGCAAATTATATTATATGATGTGCAAATTATCTTATATGATGTGCAAATGGTCTTATATGATGTGCAAATTATCTTATATCATGTACAGATGTCTTTATATTATGTGCAAACTTCTTTATATGATGTGAACTTATCCTTATGTTATGTGCTAACATCGTTATATGATGTGGTAAGGTCATTATATTATGACAATGTAACATCATATGGTGTGGTTCGGTTTACATCTTTATATGATGTCAGAACATCATTATGATGATGTGCATTCATCGTCCTGATGGTCAATGAACATGATTACGATTAAAGCGATTACTCACTACGTCAGAACTGATTCCGATCTGCTTCTACGAAAAAAGCAGTTCTGTATCTATGTCGTATGAAAAATGGATGAGATTTTGAAAGAGTTAAACCTAGGCACGTTGGTATCGCGTTTTAAAGATGAAAAAATAGCACCAGATATTGTCGGAAAATTGTCCAAATTTGAATTGCAAAGTTTAGGCTTAATCGATAGCTCTAAAATAATGAATTTACGGTTAAAGTGTTTAAATTATGGATCTTCTACTTTGTGCCGAGCACCTGGTAGTCGAATATTTCAGATACCAGAGGATATTCTACACTTTTTTCTTGAATGCCAATTTACTGTTACTGATATAGCAAAGCTCCTATCAGCTTCTGAGAGTACAGTTTATAGGAGAATGCGGCAATGTAATTTAACTAAAAAGAACGTCTCAAACATTTCGGATGAAGATTTAGATTCCTTAATACAGGAGATAGTTCAGGAATTTCCCCGCTGCGGCGAAAACATGATAAAAGAATTTTTAATGCAAAATACAGCTATACATGCAGGTATGTTGAATACTCTCTTTTTTATTTTTATATTTGATTTCCTTTCTTATACCAAATAAATCACACAGTCATGTGTTTCATAAAATTAATTGTTACCAGGTGGTGAACATGGGATCTAGTCGTTGTAAAAAAGGGGATGGGGTTGGGTGGTATTGCGGTTGGAATTTTCGATTTGAACCTTTTTGCTAAAACTGTTAATTTTTGTAGCATGGACATTAAAGTTCTTTCTTGTACACAACTACTTTTAGAACTGTTCTGCATTTTGAAAAGCAGAAGAATTTTTATTTTCAATTTGTCTTTTGCAAATCAACTTAATTTTTTTTCTCCCGAAATCCTTTAGCCACTAGCCCGCCTCCATACCGAATGGTCATGCCATACATTTACAAGTATTATCTATTAAATATGAGTGAAAATGTAGCGGGACAGTAAACTCAACATAAAATTGTCACCAAACGAGCATCCACAGTTTTCGGGAATGGATAAAAGTGTAATTTCCCATGAATATTGTTTCACTTATAGAGCAAAGATATAAAAGATGATGGCAAAAAGAATAAAAAGTGGAAACGATGAAATCGTCAAAAAGATTACAACCCGACAAAAATTTACAAAACAACCCAAGGCCACCAGTGGGTCTTCAATAAAGCGAGAAATCCCACACCCATATGCTGGCTTGAGAAGGCCCTGAAACACTTATATAAAAAAGAGATGTGGTGTGATTGGTATGACACAACTCTTCACAAGAGACCAAATGACACAAAAATTAACATCTATATAGGTCACCGTACGGCCTTCAACAATGAGCAAATCCCATACCGCATAGTCAGCTAAAAAAAGGCCCCGAAATGACAACTGTAAAACAATTCAAACGAGAAAACTAACGGCCTAATTAAGAACCAAAAAATGAACAAAAAACAAATTTGTAACATAGCAACAAACGACAACCACTGAATTACAGGCTCCTGACTTGGGACAGGCACATACATACATAATGTGGCGGGATTAAACATGTTAGCGAGATCACAACCCTCCTCTATACTAAATCAGGAAAATAGACGCCACTCTACACTTCGAAACACAGAGATGAACCAAAAGTATAAAACATACAAGAATAACAAATGCTTAAGGTTCTGGACTTAGGACGGTCGCAAAATACTAGTAAGGCGAAGTTAAACATGTTTAGTGAGCGCTCAATCTACCCGCTCACCTTGAGCCAATGTACACATATTTAACTTCAACGTCTACAATTTTGAGTGTCAATGCCAAAGAATAAATTTTGGGATCCCTAAAAAATTTAGCATTTTCACAATTTTATATTTTCCATTAATTCGAAAAGTCCGTCACAGCTGTTTAAGTCATACTTTAGATATTGAACGTAATCAAACTTTTCAGTCGAAGGTTTTATTTTGTTAAAACATGAATCTATGGTGGCATATATCTGCCCCTACTTGTCACTTAGTTAAGTCGTCATAATTAGCTAAATAAGTCTACTTGTCACTTAATTAGATCTACTTGTCACTTAGTTCAGTTCACTTGTCAGATATATAAGTCTGTTTTTACATGTCATGAAATGGGCAAAAACACCTAAAGATGTTTTTATTTTCTATACAAAATAGTGTCATTTTATTATCTGACAAGTAGACTTAATAAACTTTCTCAAAATGTGTTTCGGAACAGATTTTTTCCGAATGTGACCTACCGAATTAGACTTATTACAGGGTTTGTACTAACATGAGCTACACTACGGCTGCCACATGTGGAGCAGGATCTGCTTAACCTTCCGGAGCACCTGAGATCACCCCCAGTTTTTGGTGGGGTTCGTGTTTCTCAATCCTTAGTTTTCTATGTTGTGTTTCGTGTTTCGTGTTCTGTTGTTTGTATGTTTCTTTTTTAGCCATGGCTTTGTCAGTTTATTTTTTACTTATGAGTTTGAATGTCCCGTCGGTACATTTCGCCCCTCTTTTACTCCAGTTTAAATCTCCGGAAAACGAAACATTGATATGTACATGTCACTTAAGTTAGAGCACCGTCAAGTATGCTGTTCCTTTTAACCGATGTTTTAATACTCAAGTAATCCGTAATATTAGTTCAAAAGGAGTAATGCATATTGTGTCTTCTACAAAACATCCTTGCCCAAGACATGCTAAAATAAATATGCTTACAAAATTTCATTTGTTTTTGTATTCATATACATGAAATATATATATATATATATATACATGTCTAAATTGAAAACGACGTTCAAACCTATGATTGCGTTGGATAAAAACCTCAATTTTTATACATGTGCATGCAAAACAAATTTCTTGGTAGAGGGGTCTAAATACAGCACAAACAACATTTTCCAAAAGACCAAAAAAGTGAAAAAGTATATTTCAACAAAACGCATTTGACTAACAGGTCGAACAACTGATGTTCTTAAACCCTGCTGACTGCCATTGGCGATTGCCAAATAAACGGATCACAAGATGTAACAAAATGGATCTTTAAAAATTAATATCTAATACCAAACAGAAAACAATAAACTTGCGGAAAAGATGGTATACCGCAAACAAAAGGTGCAAAAATTAGTACACCATATCCGGATTTCGACAATTAATGTCTCTTCAGTAATGTTAGGGATCGAAACAGTATTTGGAAGGCCATAAAATTTACCTCAATTTAGGATAGACTCTTGAATATATATATATATAGATCTAACCACTTCATTCTTTAACAGGTGACTAGAATGCGTTTAAGAGAGAGCTTTCATCGGCTGGATAACATTGGAATACAAGATAGAAAGAAGAGAAGGTTGCATAGAAGTATATACAACGTTGATGGTGTAAATCATATGTGGCATATTGACACAAACCACAAGCTTATCCGTTGGAATTTTATTGTGTTAGGAGGAATTGATGGCTTTAGTAGATTTATAACCTTTCTCAATTGCAGGGACAACAATAAAGCTGTTACATTACTGGATTCCTTCAAAAATGGTGTAGCAAAATTACGGAATGCCTTTACGTGTTCGATCCGATAAGGGCCTTGAAAACTGCCTAGTTGCTGATTACATGATCAAAGATCGAGGTCCTAACCGTGGTAGCATGATAACAGGGAAAAGCTGTCACAATCAGAGAATAGAAAGGTTGTGGAGGGATGTTTTTGAAGGTGTATTGTGCTTTTATTATGATCTTTTTCATTTCATGGAGGAAGAAGGCTTTCTTGACAATTCACTTAGCGACCACATGTTCGCTCTACATCATGTATATATATGCAAAAAATCACGCGATGAAAAATTGAGCATATGGGCACGGGCGTGGGGAAAAAACCGCCTTCGTACTGCAAAATCGTCTCCTCCTTGATTATTTACTGCAGGTATGATTAATAATCCACCCGATTTTGAAATTTTTTACATCGAAAATTACGGTACAGAGGGAAATTATGAAGATACTTTAAATGACTATACTGGCATAGATGATCCCAGGCCTATACTCGATTCACAGGCGTTTGTTGTAAATGAAACATGCCAAGAACAACTAAACTTGTATTGTCCAAAAAATTGGAGCTCTGTATATCATGGAATCGACGTATATCTACAAGCATTACATATTATCGAGAGGAATTCCGGAATTATTGAGTGATTATAAACGAGTTAACCTTTTTCAGTGTAGGACATATGTATATCATCTTCTCATTTTTCTTAAGTGTTTGGCAATAAAATTTCAGACAGATTGTGAAATTGAAAGAGTTAGATAAAACCAAACTGGTTAAGCATTATGTTGTTGAGAAATAAGAATATAAAAAAAATGCTGTTACAGTTTACTATTTCAAAGATGATGACTTCCGAGATTGTTTTATTCCTTTTATGTAATTTGTACATGTCATTTTATGTTTTAAATACAAATGTTTATCGAACACTTTGATTGAATCAAGTATATAGTTGTGGTATGTAGTTTAACTCTTGTCCGTTTTTCTGTTTTTCACAACGAACAACTTTCAGGACTTCCGATATTCAGGCGATTTTTGGTATACATGCCAGTCTTTAAGGTAACAATACACAGTTAGCAAACAAAGTGATAATTTACCCTCATGAATATTAGCCATCCTCTTTTCCTTGCTTTTAAATAGTAAAAGCTTAATGTGTGTATAAATAAGAAGATGTGGTATGAGTGCCAATGAGACAACTCTCCATCCAAGTCACAATGTATACAAAGTTAACAATTATAGGTCAATGTACGGCCTTCAACACGGAGCATTAGCTCACACCGACCAGTAAGCTATAAAGGGCCCCACATATCCAGTGTAACACAATTCAAACAGGAAAACCAACGGTCTTACTAAGTATCTATTTACAAAACGAGAAACATCTAATATATGTGCATATGTCTATAATCAGAATCTTCGAAAGATTCTATTTCCAATGCTGAAAATGGTGAAATTTTATTTATTTTTGGTGTATCCATGGCAATAATCTGCATGTATTTGCTATAAAATAGTGCTAAAATGGGGGTGAAGGTGTCGTTTCCCAAAAATTTTGTCCCGGCAAACTTGAATTTCAATGGCCTTGAGTGATACCTTTTCTGAATCTATTTACATACATATATCAAAATATGAAAGAAAAATCATATGTCTTTCGCCTAATTTTTTTCGTAAAATTGCGTTGAAAAGTTGGAATAAGATCCCAGTTAAGGTAACCAGTCAAGTACCCACGAATGTAGTACTTAAACTAGACAAAATGATGTCTATAATGAACTTGGCCAAGTAGTTTCAGTGGAAATTATTTTGTAAAAATTTACAAAGTTTATGAAAATTGTTAAAAATTGATTATAAAGGGCAATAACTCCTTAAGGGGTCAATTGATCATTTTGGTCATGTTGACTTATTTGTAGGTCTTACTTTGCTGTACATTATTGCTGTTTACAGTTTATCTCTATCTATAATAATATTCAAGATAATAACCAAAAGCTGAAAAAATTTCTAAAAATTACCAATTCAGGGGCAGCAACCCAACAACGGGTTGCCTGAATGGTCTGAAAATTTAAAGGCAGATAGATCTTGACCTAATGAACAATTTTGTTTTGAAAGATTTGCTCGAAATGCTTTGGGTTTAGATATATGAGCCAAAAACTGCATTTTACCCTATGTACTATTATTAGCCATGTCGGCCATCTTGGTTCGCGGTCGGGGTCATCAGACACAATTTTTAAACTACCCAAATGATGATTGTTTACAACTTTGGTTAAATTCATCTTAGTAGTTTCAGAGGAGAAGATTTTTGTAAAAGATAACAAAAATTTACGAAAAATTGTTAAAAATTGACTTTAAAAGGGCAATAACTCCTTAAGGGGTCAACTGACCATTTTGGTCATGTTGATTTATTTGTAGGTCTTACTTTGCTGTACATTATTGTTGTTTACAGTTTATCTCTATCTATAATAATATTCAAGATAATAACCAAATACGGCAAAATTTCCTTAAAATTACTAATTCAGGGGCAGCAACTTAACAACGGGTTGTCCGATTAATCTGAAAATTTCAGGGCAGATAGATCTTGACCTGATAAACATTTTACCCCAGATTTGCTCTCAATGCTTTGGTTTCAGAGATATAAGCCAAAATCTACATTTTACCCCTATGTTCTATTTTTAGCCATGGCGACCATCTTGGTTGGTTGGCCGGGTCACCGGACAATTTTTAAAACTAGATAACCTAATGATGATTGTGCCCAAGTTTGGTTAAATTTGGCCTAGTAGTTTCAGAGGAGAAGATTTTTGTAAAAGTTTAGGGACGACGGACGACGGACGCCAAGTGATGAGAAAAGCTCACTTGGCCCTGTGGGCCAGGTGAGCTAAAAATGACAAAGTTCAACTATCTCCCAAAAGAGCAAATATGAATAAAAATCAAAACCCTGACCACATGCACACCTTCAATATATGTACAAACAGCCAGCAAAGTGAAAACTTCCTAGCATTGAAACTGTAGGAGGAGTTATCTAGAAACGCTATGCACCTCTTTTGCAAGTATATACTCCAAAAATATCAAAGTTCAACTATCTCCCAAAAGAGCATATATTAAATCAAAAATCAAAACCCTGACCACATGCACATCTTCAATATATTACAAACAGCCAGGAAAATAAAAACTTCCTAGCATTGAAACTGTAGGAGGAGTATCCGGAATAACAATATACTCATAATGGGACGGACGGACGGACAGGGGTAAAACAATATGCCCCCAACTTTTAGTTGTGGGGGCATAAAAAAGACAACTTTTACTCCAAATGGTGTAGTGTTATTATTTCTATGTCAATATACCTGGCATTTTGAGAATATAAAAATATTCATATAGAGACACTCGGGCCTACGAAGTATCTATATACGGAGGACGAGCGGACATACGGACGAACAGGCAGGGTTAATTGATATGCCCCTCGGCATTTTAATATAGGAGCCTAAAAGTTTACATGTCAACAAAGACCCTGCTAGTGTATTTCTCAAATGAACTTGTGATTTCAAAAACATTGTTGTTTTAAACAAGAGTAGACACACTGAAATGTCTCACCTGTTCTAGTGTTGATAATTGAATTATGTTAGTTAAAAAAAAGTTTATACCACAAGCATTACATTAAATTAACATTTAAATGATCAATGTACAGCAGTTCAATGTAAAATAAACCCTTACAGACAGACACCAAATTATCGATTACATAAAAATTCTCAGAAAGAAACCTCGGACACCTGCCAGACAGACCTATACACCTAATAATTATTCCAGACACCAAATATAGTTCTACTATTTCTATAAAGTAACTGAAAAACAGACCAATGAACCATGAAAATAAGGTCAAGGTCAGCTGAAACCGACCTAACAGATGTATCTACCTTACAATCATTCCATAAACCAAATATAGTTAACCTATTCCTTTTAGTATCTGCAAAAAACAGACCAAACAAGAAAAAATAACATTGACCAATGAACCATGAAAATGAGGTCACGGTCAGATGATTACTGCCAGACAGACATGATGAACACCTTACAAACATTCCATACACCAAATATAATTTACTGAATGCTTATAGTATCTGAAAAATACTAAGTAGACCTGAACACAAAAACCCAACATTGACCAATTAACCATGAAAATGATGTTAAGGTCAAATGACACCTGCCAGTTGGACATGTACACCTTACAATCATTATCTATTATCTATACACAAAACATAGAAGACCTATTGCTTATATATAGTATCTGAGATATGGACTTGACCACAAAAACTTAACCTTGTTCACTGATCCAAGAAATGAGGTCGAGGTCAAGTGAAAATTAGCTGACAGGTATGACGACCTTGCAAGGTACGCACATACCAAATATAGTTACCACGTTACGCATCATAAGAGAGAAACAAGATTATTCTGACAAAGTCGGAAACTCAGGCTGTTATAGTATTTATAAGACAATAACAATTAAAACCAAGGAGTAAACAAAGACTCATAAAACCAAAAAAACATTTACAACTTACAGTAGAAATAAAAGAGAAACAACACGAACTCCACTGAAAACTGGGAGTGAAATCAGGTGCTCCGGAAGGGTAATCACCGTATATCGCACCCATCGTGTTATTTCTTTTTTCTATCCGGTAATGATAGGTTACTTATATGAATGAGGAAGATATAACTAATGCAGTACTCAAACAATTCACGGTACTTTCAGGAACTTTTTATTTATATTTATATGGACTTTAATGATTTTAAACAAAACATTAACCAAAATGCATTTTGTTGTTTTTTACTGATGAATATCAAAACATGAAGTTCCCGACTTTTTTCCCACTATGTTGGACAATTGTTGGTAATTGACAACATTTTTAAAGGTTCTCTGTATGACTTATCTATTTTGGATGATGATGCTGTTTCGGTATGAGTTCCTGGTTTGCTGACAATGGGGGGATTTCAGGCTAATTATATAAATATTTATAAATTTGGACTCGAGTTGTATGCTTAGCAAGATGTTATCTATTTAAACACGAAAAAGTGTTTTAGCATTGTTTTGTGTCAGTTTGAAAATAATAACAATATTATAGGATCTTGGATTATCCTTTGCAATCCAAACTTAGCACCAGACTCTCCTTGTGCCCAAGTAATTAACATAACAAAAAATCAAAACTTTTAATAAAGTACTTACTGAATACAATTGAGGTCAAGGACAATGACCATATGACAGACGGAAAGTTCGTAACATAAGGCATCTATATACAAAGTATGAAGCATCTAGGTCTTCTACCTTCTAAAATATTTAAACTTTTAAGTCAAGAGCTAACGCCGACGCTGCCGCCTGATCACTATCCTAAGTCTTACTGGCTGGTACAGTCGATACAAAAAATAAAATAAAAAATGTCATTGACATTCTACTTACACCGTTGAAGTCAGTTTTGGGTATATATTACCCCTTTTAGGCTTCGTAGAAATATACACATATTCTTATAATCAAATTCTTTGTCCACACAAGTAGAAATAAATATATCAAAAAGTTCAAACTGCTTAAAAGTCCTTTAATTTATTACATTTCGCCATCACTTTAGAGGAAATAAGTTTTGCTAAGGCACTAAGAAACACGAATTACTCATGATTGCCATTGTTGTTGCTCAATAATGACGAAATGAGGAAACGTTATAAAGGCTTCTTGTCAAGTTTGGTTCCATTTGGTTAATCGATTTCAGACGAAAAGATTTCTAGAAACAAGAATTGCGAAGTCATAAGGCATCGCCTTTACTTATCTAAAAAAAATGAAAAAAAATGATAAAGGATCTGAAAAAAATGCTAATGCTATCTGCCAAGTTTATTTCCTTTAGGCCTAGTGGTTTTAGAGTGTGAAATTTTACAGACGGACGCGTGGATGACAGCCACCAAGTGAAAACAAAACCTCAATAGGCCTTTGGTCAGCCCAGCTAAAATTTGATCAACTATTAAAAATAGGTCATTAGTCCAATTCTAGGCTTTTATTTATCAAATCAAAACATTCAAATTTATCCTAATAATTGTATTCTTTCTACATTCATGTAACATGATTTATTCAACATACATGTCGTCAAAGATCTGCATCTGATAACATACGACACGTTAATATACTATCAACTTTGCCTTCCATAAACGTATCTATCAATTCTCCCAAATTAATCTGAGTCAAAACCCGTCTAACAGCGTCTGCTAACGTCGACGCCATTTTAAAATGATAGGTTTTCGTAGAAGCAGATCGGAATCAGTTCTGACGTAGTGAGTAATCGCTTTAATCGTAATCATGTTCGTTGACCATCAGGACGATGAATGCACATCATCATAATGATGTTTCGACATCATCATAATGATGTTCTGACATCATATAAAGATGTAAACCAAACCACACCATATGATGTTACATTGTCATAATATAATGACCTTACCACATCATATAACGATGTTAGCACATAACATAAGGATAAGTTCACATCATATAAAGAAGTTTGCACATAATATAAAGACATCTGTACATGATATCAGATAATTTGCACACCATATAAGACCATTTGCACATCATATAAGATAATTTGCACATCATATAATATAATTTGCACATCAGATAATGTCAAATTGTCATCATATAAAGGTGATTGCATATCGTATAAAGGTGATTGCACATCACATAATGCCGTTTCTACATCGTATAAGGAAATCATCACATAATATAAGGACTCAATCACATAACATAATGGAGAAAGCACATCATATAATGAATAGTGGACATGATATAAAGATGTTTGCACCTCATATAAATGTGTTTGGACAGCATATAAGGACAACTTCACATCATATAATGACAAGTGTACATCATATAAGGACAAGTTCACATCACATAATGATAAGTGTACATCATATAAGGACAAGTGCACATCATATAATGTCATTTGCACATCATATAAGGGTAAAATGACATCATATAAAGGCAAATGAACATCATATAATGAGAAATGTCATAATAAGACAGTGTCGGCGTTCCATAAAAGCCTGTAGAATATATTTTGTTTACCCTTACCCCGTTGTCTCTCTGCTTCTCTATGCTTCCGCATCACTTGATGTCAGATTACATCAGGGCACAACAATAAATCTTTCTTACTGTCAATATTTGATTGAGATCAGGAAGAATCCATTGCGTGATCAGGAGAGCAGTTAGATAAATCAAAATATTAGTATTTGGAAAATGTCTGATTGTTGAATAAATTAAATGGACAAAGACACCCTTGCATGTGTCAGAGTAAAAAACTAGATCATATCTTGAAGGAAACATTTCAGAACTATCATCAACATATGTAAATTATTTGCCTTTAGCTGACTTTACTTTTTGTTAAGCGTGATGTACGTACAGAGTTGATATAGATCAAGATTTAAGATGTTGAGCAAATTAATAAACAATCAGTTTGATGCAATATTTTACAGGTAGATATAAACTACAGACTTACCTGGGTGTCTTATTATTTACCGTTACCAAAATAAATTGTCACAACACAGCACATCTAAAGGTCGATAATTTAAACTCCATAGTTTTATTAAATTTTTCAAAAGTATGTTCAGTATATCAAACAAATGATACACTTTGCACTATATATGTTTATTTAAATTATCGATCCAGGAAATTTGATATCGGTGTTGACTTGCGGGTAGGCATACTTTATAAATTATATTTTATACGCAAGAATGACAATTACAAGACCAATAAACTGTGTAAACTGTATAAAGGATATTTATTGTCTTACAAACACATGAACTGATCCAAGTTAATGTTATAGAATAGCTAACTTGAATTGGACATCCCTTTGGAAGCCTATTTGGCTACATATACAATAATTTCTTAACAACCATTTTATTCATTTAAATGAAAAGCGGAGTCCAAATATTTTTACGTGATATTAGTTCAGACCCGGAAGTACTATAATTTTTTTGATGATTGCAGTGCTGATATCAACAAATTTGATGTTAACTCCAAACTAATTAATTTTTGCAATTGGTAAACAGGTTAAAGAAGAGATAATGCTACAGAAAAGGAAGAGATAAAATGGGGTAAGTTCTTATTTTACCATTTATTGCGCATAGGTGCTTGGAGAATGTACACCCCCTTTTTTTAAACATTCATTTAAAGTAAAACTTCTTGAATTCTTTAGTATTTTAACTTATTTCCCCCTCCCCTTTTAACATATTCTTGCTATTATATTTACGATTAAAAAATAACCGTATTACATGACCGATGCCTCTTTATATTTTGATGATGTTTATAACTACGCTTAGGTTTGTTTATAAATGTCACCTTAAATGAGACGCCCTTGCAGTTGTGTTTTCTTTTGTAAATAGTGGGACACCATCTTCATCAACCAGCTAGAACACACTATTTCGATGTAAGAATTACTTTTAATATTAATAAGATAGTATATAATGACAGGTTTAACTCGGTCACATTATATTAATGGTTGTCGTAGTAGTATATAGTTTAAATCCGCATCATTAGAATATGTTGGATAGTTCATACCGCATCTCCTTATTGTAAATGAAATCTCTTTTTTCTCAAAAAGGTTTGAACATTATCAATAATTAGAATGTTGCTTGTTGATCGATCACAATGTTTCCTCGTTTTAGTTCATTTCTAGATATTCATAATTTTGATGTTGCACATCTAAACTGAGTACTCTCAAGATATTTGTGTAAGTATACATATCTTTCTTCTGTACTAATTTTGAAGGTTTGTGAAATAGAAAACCCCCAATACACAATGTCACCTTTTAGCCTGCAGTCAGTTTTTTTTTTTGTCATGGTTTTGTCAGTTTTTTTGGCCATGGTATTGTCAGTTTTTTGCCATGGTATTGTCAGTTTTTTTGGCCATGGTATTGTCAGTTTTTTTTGGCATTTGTATGGTCAGTTTTTTTGGCCATTGTTTTGTCAGTTTTTTTGGCATTGGTATTGTCAGTTTTTTTTGGCCATGGTATTGTCAGTTTTTTTGGCATTGGTATTGTCAGTTTTTTTGGCATTGGTATTGTCAGTTTTTTTGGCATTGGTATAGTCAGTTTTTTGGCCATGGTATAGTCAGTTTTTTTGGCCATGGTATTGTCAGTTTTTTTGGCCATGATATTGTCAGGTTTTTTGGCATTGGTATAGTCAGTTTTTTTGGCCATGATATTGTCAGTTTTTTTGCTATGGTATTGTCAATTTTTTTGGTCATAGCATTGTCAGTTTTTTTGCATCGGTATTGTCAGTTTTTCTTCGTCTCATGGTTTTTGATTCCCCCTTGGTACCTTCTCCATCTTTAATTTAGAATATAATTTGCATATTGACGGAAAACAATTGTGTCGTTCCATTTAAATCCTTTTTTCTAGCAAACACCATACTTTTTATTTTCACATTATCAAGGTAAATGTAATCATTTGCTAACAAGTGAATAATTCATTTCAATCTCAACTTTTATTGAAAACTATACACTTTATAACTCACACAAGTATCAACAAGTTGCATACATTGATAAGGTTTTACAGAGTTTTAAAAAGCCTTTATTTAATTTCAATATATCTATTTAATCGATTTTGTAATACTTTTAAAACTTGACGACAGCCTAGTGTACGTGTACACTTTATGATCAGTAACATCTCTGGTCTTGTTCTCTGTTTAAATAAAGCACCATACCATACTTCAGTCTGAAAAAAAAAATCATAAACATCATCAACAGCAAGGAATCCGACAGATAAATATCATTAACAGCAAGGAATCCGACAGATAAACATATTAACAGCAAGGAATTCGACTGATAAACATAAAGTTAAATAAATGCTTCTTATTTTCAAGAAAAACAAATACATGTGGGTGATTCATTAAACTAGAGGCACAACGGAGCCTTTATCGCTCACCTGCCATTTTTTTATAAAATCAATATAATGCTTCAAGAAAATTTGGGTTGAATGGTAACTGTGAAATCTTTATGGCTGATCAGTTTTGCTGAACAGAATTTTATTCCAATCAATTATATAAAACCATTTTATTGGAAAAAAAAACATCTTGTTAATAGATTTATACAATTATTGTCTGTTCATAACATAAAGAGCTTAACAATCTAGGTAAATATCTACCTTTATTTAGCTGATAAGATTGTAAACACATATGTAATTAATCACTGATGCTATTATATTTGTATATGTAAATTCTATAAACTGTACTATTATAGTTTTAATATAAAAGTCAAGAATGAAAAAAAAGGTTTAAATTGTGATTTCAATCATTTGACTTATCTGTAGATCTTGTGTAGCTGGTCATCTTTTGCTGTTCTGTTCAAAGTTTAAGCATACCAATATTTTATAGTTTTCATGATATAGGGTAAAGAATACTGATTCTGGTTAAAAAAAATAATCATTCAAGGTCAAACCATTTTTTGATACTCTTATAGGAAGTCAAGTGACTTTGGACCAGGTGAGTTAATTGAGAAGGTTGATATCCATTCATTGGAATAACATTTTCCGATCCAAACCCGTCTCTGATCATTATAAATGCATACAACTATATTCTTTCTAGTACATGTATTTATTACTTATGGACCACAAATCTACAAAACTTTTCTTAAATAGTATGAGGAGTATAAACATAAAGTGACAGAATTTTTGCACTGTGGAAATCGTGATATTTACAACAACAAAAGTAAACAGTATAGTTCTGTTTTGTTTACACAGGAAAATATCAAGTTATCAGAAAGAAAAACAAAAGATAGAATTTTGAAATAAAATAAGAACAGATGCTATTATAAATGCCATAAGGCATAAATAAATGGGAGCAACGTACTCATTTTCTTCGTATACATTACAAAAGATTACTGCACATTCTTTTATAAACTGAATTATCTAAATCCTTGATAAAGATTTTTTTTTAAATTTGAATCAGTCAAATGCATTTTGTATTTGTTGACAAAAGTTACTACTGAAAAATAAACTGATATGTATTTAGACAATTAAATGAGAAGTCCCATACATAAAGTGTATTCTTGCATCAACATTTGCTGATTATAGTAGAAATCTGGACCGATAATCTGTGAGCATTTGGCACCACTCCTATACTACCTAAATCAAAAGTCTTCAGCTCATTGAGGAATATAAAAGTATAACATAAGAAAAATAATATCACTTTTATTGTTGATTTTCATCTTAAAAGTCACAACTATAGACCTTGAACAAGAAGCAACGCTTTTACTAAAGGTCCATGGCGGACCTTAGCACCGGTTTAATGACTAGAATGATACACCAGTACATTATAACAAAAAGAACATCACTTTTATTGTTGATTTTCATCTTAAAAGTCACAACTAAAGACCTTGAACATGAAGCAAAGCTTTTACTTAAGGTCCAGGGCGGACCTTAGCACCGGTTTAATGTCGAGAATGCTGCACCTGCTGTGTAATGAGGGATATAGCTAAGGGCTCAACAATAGACATAGAAAACTTTGTTTTGATTCGGCATAGCATAAACCATACAAACATAAGCTCTGACGAGCGTTTTACCGAAATACAAATTATATCTGGCAAAAAAAAATATAACAAAACCGCTCATTAACAATTAATATTGACAACCTATGGACGACTCTTCAATTAAAGGCTGTTTACAATTCAGCATAATTACTTTGTATACTAAATATTTTTTCAGGGTGTACACTTTCTCATCCAAACCCACGACACCTGGTGAGAAGACCCCCGATTTATTGATCCGGTTCCAGGCCGTGTCAAGAACACAACCATGTGTTCAGTATCGGTTTATGTCCGTACATTCCAGGACGAAGTTACACCAGGTCCGAAGATATATAACCAAATACTTCAAAAATGTTTACGAAGGCGGTTTTATCTTCCTGTGCAAAACCAAAGAGATACTGAAGTCAGATGAAAGTAAACTGACCGTGTTTGATATTTTGCCGAAAGTTCCCGAGGTGAATGGTCAAACACTACAAAAGTGTTTTCAGTACCCAGACGTTCAGTATAAGAAGGTAAGGGAGAGGGAAGAAATTTGAATAAATGTTTTATATTGAGAGATTAAGAGGGTGTGATATTCTATCGAACACATACATTTCTGAGTAAGGTACATCTCTAAAACACTTAAAACAGTAGAGTACATGGAATACAACAGAACACAGTAATTTGTAAAGATTTCTTGTTAGATAGTTAAAACTGTTTATTTTAAAGTTTCGTGTCGGTATTTAGAACGAAGAAACCATTGTCGTGGAATTTTCAACAAAAATATTGACAAAAAAAAGCAAGAACAAGCGTTGTTGGGAGCGTGCAAGTGTATGTCTGAAATTTCTATCAAGGGCGTGACAACAAGGATAAATACTTAGAACTTAAATGAAGTTAAATACATATTGTAGTTACAATTCATAGGACGTCCTTGGATTCATAATTGATTTTGATATGATTATTCATGTTCAAAACTGTAAATGACCCGAATTAAATATATCCTTTGTTCAAATTTATCGCTTGACAGGCACTTGAAAGATCTATGCTCAACTGAATTGAAGAATTAATTATCTTAAAACATTTTCTTACGAAACTTTAAACAATTTTACAATGATATAACGTACTACATGTTATGCAAACGTACATATGCACCGGGGTTTTGTGATTGTGTCCTGGAGTGAACGTTTCGTTATTTTCAAAACAAATACTAGTATGTAGAGATTTGCTTTCTCCCTACATGTGCCTTTGAGTTCCCAGTTTAATATACTGTAACAGTGTGTTCATAAAAGAGATCAATTTAGGAATATTAGTGCAATAATAACATAACCGACTGTATAAAAACAAGAATATCTGATATGATTGCCAATGAGACAATTTTCGAGCAGAGACCAAATTACGTAGAATTTAGCACAACGTTCAACAATAAGCAAAACCTATCACGCATAGCAAGCTACAAAAGACACCGATATAACAAATGTAAGAATGTGAGAAAACTAACGACCTGATTCATGTAAAAAGCAATAAACGAAAAAATAAACAAGATATACAGGAACAATCGACAACCGCTGAACTACTGGCTCCTGACTTGGGACTAGCGCATACAGAATATGGCTGGATTAAACGTGTTTGCAGGAGACTATATATAACCCTTCCGTAACATGGGACAGTGGTGTAACAACACAACATAAGAACAAACTATAAAAATCAATTGAAAATGGGCTTATATCTCGTCAGATCGATGCAAGGCACAGATTTGAGAGTACTCGCAGTTACTTTTAGCTTCTCGTTAGAACCACACTCCGGCAAATTAAGTATGTTTGGTAATTTACAGGTCCGTCTTTTTTTGTATCATTTACACTGAAGCCATATCCTTTCTGTTTATAGAATACACGTGTTTAGCGTTGTTTAAATTCATGACAAAAGAACCATCATATTTTGTAAAATATGTAGCAATAAAATAGATACCTCGGTTATACACCTGATCTCAGCTGTCGTCTTGGCTTGATCGACTGTGTGCTCCATAAAACGTATAGTCTCTTAGTGTTCCTTCATTGAGCAAAACACATGCACTGACTGCGCTTCTTCCAGCAATAAGCCAATGGACTCTTCTCCACATGTTGTCATTAGGGTCATATACTTCAACAGCATCAGACGTGGTAGAACCATCATATCCACCAATCACATAAATCTGACCGTCTAGAACAGCAGCTGCGAAATTACTTCTTCCCACGTGCATATTTTCGAAATTCCCCCAAGCCTTTCGCCGAAAATCATACTGTTCCGCTGTCGCTAACCTCGAGCCACCATCGTATCCACCTAAGGCTATCAGAAAGTGATTGAATGCAATTAAGGCCACTCCACTGCGTGGGATGTTCATCTTTTCTAACAATGTCCACTGGTCAGTTAATGGGTTGTAGACTTCTGTTGAATCAAGACAAGTTAGACCATCGAAGCCGCCAACGACGTAAAGTTTACCTTCGTAACAAGCTGTGCCAGCGTCACTTCGATTGTGCCACATTGGTTGTACCAGTGACCATTGATTACGTTTATAATCATATCTGCAAGAACAGGAACAATAATGCATATAATCTTTGTATAAATGGAAATCAAAAAGCTCCTCAGAATCACTCATTTGTCAAAATTATGCCATATTCGACCGAGATCAATATTGAATTTTAGATCTATTAAAACTCATATCGACCAAAATACTGTAATTGTTTTATAACGCAATGAACCAAAGAATGTAAAAGAGATAAAATTGAGAATGGAAATGGGGAATATGTCAAAGAGACAACAACCCGACCAAAGAGCAGACAACAGCCGAAGGCCACCAATGGGTCTTTAACGTAGCGAGAAAATCCCGCACCCGGAGGTGGTCCTCAGCTGGCCCCTAAATAAAATTGTGTACTAGTGCAGTGAAATTGGACGTCACACTAAACTCCAAAACATATAAATGAACTAAAATTAAAAAACATACAAGACTAAAAAGGCCAGAGGCTCCTGACTTTGGACAGGCACAAAAATGCGGCGGGGTTAAACATGTTTTGTGAGATCTCAACCCTCCCCCTATACCTCTAGCTAATGTAGAATAAAGAAACACATAGCAATACGCACAGTAAAACTTATGGCAAGCCGTTCTCGTCAAAACTATGTTTAAACTATTTTTTCGAAAAAATTACACACTGAGAATTAAAAAAATCACACTGAGATTTAAGAACCTAAAATAACACACTGAGAAATCGAACTAACACAGAGATTTTAAAATTACACACTGAGATTTAAAAAAATGAAATACACGCACTGAGAATTTAAAATTACACACTGAGATTTTAAAAAGACACACCGAGATGAAATAAATTGAAAAACACACACTGAGAATTGTTAATTACACAATGAGATTTCAAAAATACACACTGAGATTAATATGCAAATTACTAATGAATATTCATGAGATGAATAATTCAACAGATTAATATCTTGGTCTCCCGAACTCTTGTCATTATAATGAAATACGGTTCCTATAACCAACATTCGTAATAAATTTCAAGACTTAACAACTTTTTTTGCTAACTCATATTCATAAGTTTGTTGCCTATAAATCAGATTATTACTAACAGTATATCGGGATTTTTTGCTTAAAACTGTTCAAGCATGGTCCCTTTTCAAAAGTCTTTCAACTGTTTTCGCAAGGTAATCTTTTATATTTTTGTTACGTTTATATGGTATAATAGGCACTTGGGAAAAAAATTCACTGCATTATTTGTATTTTTGCAGATTGTTCCAATGTTTTCTTATAATTTTAATAAAGTTTTTCACCATTTGGTTATATTTTGTAATGAGAGTACCGGGTAAGTGGGTTTTTTGCTTGATCTATTGGTCTTTAATAACGTAGTTTTTTCTATACGTTGTATTTTTAATGTTTTTTATAAAACATTTAGCGCCAAATTGAAGGACTAACGAGTTATGTCCCCTAGTTGTTTTAAGCTTGTAATAGATTCAGATTAAGTATGCTAATTAGATATGTGCGCATAAAAAGTGCGCACAAATCTCAGTGTGTAATTGCAAATTCTCAGTGTGTAATTTCAAATTCTCAGTGTGTGTTTTTCAGTTTATTTCATCTCAGTGTGTCTTTTTGAAATCTCATTGTGTAATTTTCAATTCTCAGTGTGTAATTTTCAATACTCAGTGTGAGTTTTTCATTTCATGTCATCTCAGTGCGTTTTTATGAAATCTCAGTGTGTAATTTTTAATTCTCAGTGTGTGTTTTTAGGTTTTTTAATCTTTTTTCGAAAAATGGTTTAAACATAGTTTTGACGAGAACGGCTTGCCATAAAAACTCAGTTTAAAAGAAGCCCGATTCCGATGTCAGAATAGGTAACAAAAGAAACTAAACAAAATGACAATGATACATACATTAACAAAGGACTACTAGCAGTTACTGACATGCCAGCTCCAGACCTCAATTAAACTGATTGAAAGATTATGTCTTCATCATATGAAAATCAAGTACAATCCCTCCCGTTAGGGGTTAAGTATCATACCATCATGAAATATATGAGAAGAACATAACCCGTATGATGAGATGCTTTTTCCTGTGATTTTGAAATTGGTGCTGTATCTCGAAATGTTGACGATAGACTTTTACCATATAATGTGTACCGGTAATATTTACTAACAAAAAAAAATATCACCTGTTTCACTGAAATTGGTTTTCACTGTTGTCCAAATAGTATTTTAAGCAAACACGAAAGTAGAAATTGATAGAGAAAAGAGTCCATATGATTTTCATTCAATCCATCAGATTAAACGAATTGTCTGACGTCATCTAAAGTCAATTTGCATACAAGCTATTTTTCACACAGTCAAATACCTCCCCTGTAACTGTACCGTATGCCCTTTTAAAACAAAACAAATTATTTAAAGAAAATCATTATGTTGTATATGATATGCACCTTTCAAGTACTGTAACAATCTTAATCAAAAAATCTTTCAATCCTCGTTTTCTTCTGATTTCCCCCTTCTAATCGCGTAAAATCGACAACAATTATAGGCGGGAACGCACACTTTTCCAAATTTTCCGACTGAATAAGAAAAATAAGTAAATTGCAACTGTACTTGTCCTAACTCTGAACCTGCAGCTTTTTTTCTAAATGCTTAGTATTTTTTTTTAATACAAAAATAAGAAAATATGCCATGGTTGCCAATGAGAAAACTCCCCACCAGAAACCACGTAGAAGTTAACAACTATAGGTCACTGTACGTCCTTCAACAATTAGCAAAACCCTTACAAACGAGAAAACTAACGGCCGGATCTATGTACAAAACAATAAACGAAAAATAAATATGATATACAGCAACAAACGACAAACACTAAATTACAGGCAACTGACTTGGGACAGGCAGTTAATATTGTTTGATGGCGCTAATCCCTTCCCCTTTTAATCGTTTTAAACAGTGGTGTAACAGTATAACATAAGAACAAACTATAAAAATCAGTTGAAAAGGGCCTAACTCATCAGATCGATACAAAGCACAAAATAAACCTAACAAAAACACAAAAGACACAAAGAACAGATCTGAGAGTACTCGCAGTTACTGACAGCTAGTTCAAGAACAATACCAACGTATAAAAAAATCATGTTTTATAAGACTAAAATACCAATCAGTAAATATCCACATCCAATGGATTTAGTGTAAAGACGTCATTAACAATCAAAGAAAACATAACTACTTCATGTACCAAAATATAAAAAGAAATTTGTAGAAAGTCCGTGTTATAACATATCCAGAAAATTGGAGAAAAAACGTACTAAATATGCGCATACACTTTATACTTAAATATATAAACATTGTTAACCAACCATAATTAATCATATTTACCTCTAACCTCTAGTATTGATTACTTTAAGTGATTTACTTACTCTAAATTTAAAATATTACAAAGATTTATCTTTTTAAAAATTCTCCAACTTTACCTTTCAACAGAATTGTGTCGCTGACGTCCGTCGAATCCACCACACGCGTATATAAAGTTATCTACTGCGCATGTGCTTACATAACATCGTGCTAAATGCATAGGACCTTTCTCTATCCAAGATCTTTTATCTGGATCAAAGCACACAACACTGTTCAAGTATCGAAGGCTGTCAAATCCTCCAATCACATATATCAAATTATTCAAGTTAACAGTTCCATGGTACGAACGCTTGGAATTCATTGGTGGAACTATAGAGTACCAGTGATCAACGTTTTTGTCATACGTTTCCACCGTGTTAACTACTCCCTCGCTTGACCAACCACCAATGGTAAATATAACACTTGACGGTACTCTTGGTCGTAATAGTGGGTCATCTAACGAAACCATAATAGTTTTTGTTGTATCTCGTAAGTCCAAAAACTGTTTAGCCTTTTCAATAGCTGTCATAGATTTTTTCGATTTCCTAATAGTTTTATTCTTTTCAATAACATTTGTAATGAATTCACGTTTGCAAAATGCTAATCGGACTGCTTGAAATAAAGTTTCATATTGGTTCCTCCTCGACACGTAACTAAAGTCGACCCATCTCTGAATGGCCAAATATACTTCGCTTTCATTTTTAACTAATAGTTCATCGTCCTCCAGTATTTCCTTTAATTCAGTTATGTCCATGACAACGAATTCTTGGCTATTTTTTACAATCTCACCTAAATAAGACAATACAAATTTCAAAGCTTTCGTTTTCAGAATTTCACAACTGTAAAATCGGGCAAATTTTAGAATTCCTAAACAGTTTTCTACACATAATTGTTGAAGCAAGAACTCGGTACATTCTTTCAAAAGTCCAAATATATGGAATCTGTCGGCGGCGGCAAATAAGTCTTCAAAATTGTCCTCATTTATGTCAGCTGTCCGTAAATATCCATATTCTATTATTTGTTTCATCGTTTTAGAGGACACGCCGGAAATACTAATTTCCTTGTTCGTTTCATCATTGCCGTATTTGAACAGCGAACGGAAATATTGACTGCAACTTGCTAGAACGACTCGGTGAATTGGAAATCGGACATTTATTTCTTCTGGAATAGTTATAACTGCATCACAAAAGACTTTGTTCCGCCTTAGTTCATTTAACTCTGTAATGAAATCGTAATCCACAAGATCCATTTTTTATTCCCAGTCCGTAAAAATACTGTCGCATTGTCCTACATGTTTAGATATTTTCGGAAACGTTTGACGACTATGACGTCAGTTCTTTCTTAACTCAACATCTTCGCGCTAAATCAAAGGAGAGGATACGTAGCAAATACCGTCAGTGATACTGCCATTTTACAGTGTTAGTTTTGTTTCACTGAATATTTTCTTCCATATTTCATTTATTTATATGGCTTTTCGAAAACATAGTTTGGTCGTTGGTTTTCTCTTGTAATTGTTTCACATTTTGATATCCAGTGACCTTCAAGCCATTTAATTTACGGTATGGGTTTCGCTCTTTGTTGAAGGCTGAACGACCTGTAGTTGTTTATTTGTACATCCCAGTTTTTTGTACTTTGACTGATTGTTTTCTCATTAGCAATAATAACCAATTTTCACTATGTTCGAATTGGAGAGCTAGATACATTATGTAGACAGTTTTTTTTTGTTGGCGATTGTATGCTGACAGTCGACTAATTGTGTAGTTAGGATACTGTCTCAACAATATGTATATATCACATCTCCTTTTACCCCGATATTCAATTCTGTAATAATATTCTTTAAAATTCGAGAACATTTCAAGTTATTAAAAAAAAATTTGAAAGAGCAGGTTAACATAATGATGATCCATATTCCAATGGATATATCATTCACAAATATAACATTTACACACAAGGTTGAAAGTCAGTCTAATTTCTGCATGTTTATATGTCTATCTTGGAAAGATGAATAGATCTACCAAATTAATAAGAAATAAAATGTAAAATATTGTTATTGTTTATTTGAATAATCAAAATAAAAAAAACCCAACTCTTTATTCCTAATGAATGAGCTTATTTTGAGCATATAAATCAGTTCAAATCACAAAAGCAAAATTCATACAACTTAAAATACTTATTGTAAATGAGAACAAATAAATGAACCAGTTCAAAGAGGGATAACTCTATTTATTGTTTTTTTTCTGTCTCTTCTGGAAGATTTTATTTAGATACAGACCAAACAGTGTATCAAAATATATTGCATTTTATTCAAGCAGGAGGTATACAAAAGGTGATGTCGCGTATTATTAATAATTTTTTTATGCAACCAGATAATTTAAACTTGATCTGGATCTAAATATGAAAACACTAGTAATTAACGAATTTTTTCAAGAGATATGAAATTGTTGAATATTTTCATTTAAATACTAGATGTGTGCAACGGAACTACTAAAAAGAAATGAAATTATATTGTATAAAAAGGCTAATATTTCGGAGCAGTCAATGCGGATCACTAGGAATCAATATACATATACTTCATATGAATTTTAGCGAATTACAATTAGTCCTCAGCGAGATTAGAGCCTATACCTTTTGACATCGTTTCAACTCTGCCTGCACTACGCCAAGGGCCTTAGGTATTAAACAATAATCGAGGATCATCGGTATATATTTTCTCAGATAGAATTTATTATACTTTATTAAAGTGTAGATTTTACCATGCTTTTTTAAAAAAAATAATAAAAAGTATGGGTCACCGTGCTATTTTTCATGCTACAGGTCGTGCAAATTTGCCAAATTTTGCACAGATTATCCATGAAAAAACACTTTTTTGTGAATAAAAAAAATCTATGAGATAGAACTTTGAAATAAAATATGAGAAGAAAGGTTTTATAATATGCTTTAAGAAAATAAAAAGAAAAAATGGTGTCACCGAACTTGTTTTCTTGCTACAGATAAAAATTTAAAATTTCTTTAACTTTCCTTTATAGAACTTTTATTATTATAAGAGTTATCTCCCCTGAAATGGCTAAGTTGAAAAATTGATTCAAACAAACACAAATATTTGATATTCGTTAAAACAGTCTGAATAATGCAATAAACCACTTATTGTTCTTTATTCAATAAACAGTCTTACACACTAATTGCCAATCTGTCTCAAAGCTTGCAGATTTAGGCAAAAAATTATACCTATTCAGTACTGCTATTTTACAATCCAAGATGGTTAAAGCTCTGAAAATTTCACAAGTTATCTTATTTTATCATAGAAATGTGATTGCATGGGTTCTTAATTAAAACTTTCTTCAATATCCAACTCATTTCAGTCTTTGTTATCTTCTGTATATTTTTTCTTATGCTTGTATGTCTCTAAATTGGAGTTAACTTATTCTTGTCTCACACAATGCTTGTCAAACTATTTTTTGTCAAAACTTTTTTTCTGTTCCAAAATAAGTTTTATTTGAGAAATAAGTGTGATGTGTTCCCTTATCTGACTTTTACGAGTATGTTCTCTGATTTTGTTCTTGTAATTCAGAATATTTTAACATGGTTTATTCTTTACTACATTAAATATGCAATCCGTTTTATAATTTAAATTTGGTAAATGATTTTGAACAAGGAATCATCTCTTATTTGAAATTGATTTACACATTTGTAGGCATATTCCCAGTTTAATTGATTAATTTATTTGTGTCGATTGTCCATTACTATGCACGTTCAGGAGAAAATAAAACATGTTTATGTAGGACGATAACATGATACTATGTTTATATGACATGAACATGAAACCTGCTTGTTATAGATCAACGCACTATTTAAGCAGGATTGTCAAGGTGCTAGCTTACAAAGGTCTAAAGCAATACTTTGTCACCTTACCAGGATACATCATTCTCTCTCCAATCCAACAAGTCTTTGTTATTCTTAATACTGCGTTCTTTGCTGAGAAACATAATACATCAATTTTAATGTCTTTGTTATTTATCCGTTTGGGGATCAAACGCACGACCGTTCGAACACTGTGCGAGCACGTCTCCACCATCCATTCTATGTCAAGTTTAGGGAAGTTTTGTGCTCACAAAAATGTTTAACTCCGCCACTTTCTAAATTTTCCTGTCCCAAGTCAGGAGCCTGTACTTCAGTGGATGTAGAAGATTGCCGTCCGTTATATGTTTGTCTGTACCTCAGTGGATGTAGAAGATTGTCGTCCGTTATATGTTTTCCTGTACTTTAGTGGATGTCGAAGGTTGCTGTCTGTTAAATGTTTGCCTGTACTTCAGTGGATGTCGAAGATTGCCGTCCGTTATATGTTTGCCTGTACTTCAGTGGATGTCGAAGATTGCAGTCCGTTATATGTTTGCCTGTACTTCAGTGGATGTCGAAGATTGCCGTCCGTTATATGTTTGCCTGTACTTCAGTGGATGTCGAAGATTGCCGTCCGTTATATGTTTGCCTGTACTTCAGTGGATGTCGAAGATTGCCGTCCGTTATATGTTTGCCTGTACTTTAGTGGATGTCGAAGATTGCCGTCCATTTTATGTTTTTTCCGTTTATTGTTTTGTCATAAATTAGAACGTTGGTTTTTATTTCATTGGAATTGTGTCCCATTTTGTCATGTCGGGGCTTTTTATAGCTATTTTCCCCGGTGTTGAAGGCCGTACGGTAACCTATAATTGCCTAAATCCATGGTCATTTTGAATCTGCTGGATATTTGTCTCATCGGCAATCATACCACATCTCCTTTTTTATATACATGTTCAATTTATTTGTTTAACCGGACCGAGTTGATCAGTTATTCTCAACTCATATGTATCTTCTTTTCATACAAGGTGTGGTACAACTATGACGGAAAGAGGTTCTCCATTTCGTGTGCATGTGTGATATTTTTGTTTGAGAGAAGTAAAGTTAGCCACTGGCCACCAGAAGTTCTACGAGAAGAATTGAGTGCCAGTGCAATCGATGGTTTTGCACATATCCCAACTGACATTATGTCATGGAGCGGTAAACTTGTAGGTTTGTAAAATATTATAGTTATTAAATAATAATCTTCGTCAAGCAGATTATGGAAGTATAGTTGTAAACATGTAAGTAGAGCTCATTACATCTAAAGATATTGATAATACAAATTATATTACTGGAATTTGAATGTATTGAAAAACATAAACATCATGATGACCCGAAAATTATCAATCGATTCCTCATTTGAGTTATTGCCATTGAATGATGATCTTACCTATTTAGCGTTGTTTTGCTGCAATAGATAAAAGAGAAACAATTATAGCAAAATTGATGTGTATGTCAGGCAATATCTCCAAATAAATCAACATGGCGGGAAAAAAAACGATTTCTTATTGGAGTTATTGCTCTTTAATGATAATTTTTTTTTTACCAATTTTGGATTTTTTTGTTGAAACCTTCTAGATAGGCAGAAACTGTAAACAAAAAAAAATATGATCTGCTGGACAAGATCTACAAATATGTTCAATGACAGAAGTCGTTAGTCAACTCCTTATTGGAGTTATTTCCCTTGGAAGAAGATTTTTACATATTTTTATACGCCCGTTTACGGGACGTATTATGGTATACCGTTGTCCGTCTGTCCGTCCGTCCGTCCGTCCGTCCGTCCGTCTGTCTGTCCGTCGTCAACATGTCGGACATTAACTCAAAAATGCTTTAACCAATTTGCATAAAACGTTGGTGAATTGTTTATATCTATTGACGTGAGCACCCTTTCGTTTTTTATATAATTTAGATTTTACGTTTCTGAGTTATGGGGTTTTATTCATTAAAAAAAGGGGGATTTTCCAGTTTTCGGACAATAAGTCAAGAATGCTTTCACCAACTTGCAAGAAATTGTGGTGAATTGTTTATATCTATTGACATGAGCTCCCTTTCGATTTTTATAAATTTTAGATTTTACGTTTCCGAGTAACAGGGTTTTATTCATAAAACTACGGCGGGGGCATAAAAAGGGGGGATTTTCCAGATTTTGGACAAAAACTCAAAAATGCTTTCAGCAATTCTTATAAAACTTTGGTGAATTGTTTGTATGTATTGATGTAAGCTCCCTTTAGAATTTAATGAATTTTACATTTTACATTTCTGAGTTATGGGGTTTTATTCATTAAAAAAGGGGTGATTTTCCAGTTTTCGAACAATAACTCAAAAATGCTGTCACTAATTCTCATGAAACTTTGGTGAATTGTTTATATCTATTGATGTAAGCTCCCTTTTTATTTTCATAAATTTCTAATATGACATTGAGAATAAATTGAACTTTATTTGTTTATAGTCTGACAACAGATTTACTAAGTATTGCACTACAGCAAGAAATCTTTAATTGAATATAAATTCAATTCATATAACCAATTTCAAGATCTTTGACTACATTTATTCAGAAAACTATAATATGTCAAATATTTAATTACAATCCAAATTCAGACCTGAATCAAGCTTGAATATTGTGTCCATTTTTGCCCCAACTGTTCAGGGTTGGACCTCTGCGGGCGTATCTAGCTGCGCTCAGCGAAGCAGTTTATTAATTTATACGACTGCAAATTTTTCTACGTTCGTATATAGTATTATCATGTTGTCAGCGTCGTCGTCGTTGTCGTCGTCGTCCGAAGACATTTGGTTTCCAGACAACATCTTGAGTATAAGTATATGGATCAGATCTCTATGAAATTGTACCACAAGGTTCCATACCACAACAGGAAGGTTGGGATTGATTTTGGGGGTTATTGTTCTAACTGTTAAGGAATAAGGGCCCAAAAAGGGGCCATAAACAAGCATTTTTCTTGTTTCCGGACAATAATTTGTGTATAAGTGTATCATGGATCTCTGTGAAATTATACCGCAAGGTTCCATACCTCAAAAGGAAGGTTGGGATAGGTTTTGGGGGTTATGGCCCTAACCGTTTGGGGAAAAAGGGCCAAAAACATTACTTTTTTAATACTTTTTAAACGCCCGTTTACGGGACGTATTATGGTATACCGTTGTCCGTCCGTCTGTCCGTTCGTCCGTCGTCAACATGTCGGACATTAATTCAAAAACGCTTTAACCAATATGCATGAAACTTTGGTAAATTGTTTATATCTATTGATGTGAGCTCCCTTTCGTTTTTTTATAAATTTCGGATTTACCGTTTCCGAGTTTTGGGGTTTTATTCATTAAAAAAAGGGGATTTCCAGTTTTCGGACAATAACTCGAAAACAATTTCACCAATTTGCATGAAACTTTTGTGAATTGTTTATATCTATTGACATGAGCTCCCTTTTGTTTTTTTATAAATTTCAGATGTACCGTTTCCGAGTTTTGGGGTTTTTTCATTAAAAAAGGGGGAATTTTCCAGTTTTCGGACAATAACTCAAAAACAATTTCACCAATTTGCAAGAAACTTTGGTGAATTGTTTATTTCTATCGACATGAGCTCCCTTTTGATTTTTATAAATTTTAGACTATACGTTTCCGATTTATGGGTTTTTTTTCATTACAAAAAGGGGGATTTTCCAGTTTTCAGACAATAACTCAAAAATGCTGAAAGCATTTTTTATGAAACTTTGGTAAATTGTTTATATCTATTGATGTAAGCTCCCTTTTGATTTTTATAAATTTTCGATTTTACGTTTCCGTGTTATAAGATTTTATTTGTTTATAGTCAGACAACAGATTTACTAAGTATTGCGCAACAGCACAGTGTATTGCACAACAACACAGTGTATTGTACAACAGCAAGAAATCTTTAATTGAATATAAATTCAATTCATATAACCAATTTCAAGTTCTTTGACTACATTTATTCAGAAACCTATAATATGTCAAATATTTAATTACAATCCAAATTCAGACCTGTATCAAGCTTGAATATTGTGTCCATTTTTGCCCCAACTGTTCAGGGTTGGACCTCTGCGGGCGTATCCAGCTGCGCTCAGCGAAGCAGTTTATTTTTAATTGCTTATTTCTTGGGGTTCTTTATTATGACGAATCTAACCGTGTATTTGGATTTTGGATTTTGGACCCCGTTTTTAAATTGGTCCACATTGAGGTCCAAAGGGTCCAAAATTAAACTTTCTTTGATTTCAACAAAAATAATATTTTTGGGGTTCTTTGATATGCTGAATCTAACCGCGTAATTTAGATTTTTGATTTTGGACCGGGTTTCAAATTGGTCCACATTAAGGTCCAAAGGGTCCAAAACTAAACTTAGTTTGAATTTAACAAAAATTGAATTCAAAGGATTTTTGATATGCTGAATCTAAACTTGTAAAATCGTCAATCGACTCATTATAGAAGTTGCTGCCCCTAAATCACAATTTTAACCCCTATTTCATTTTTGCATATTTTAAAACTATAATGGATAGACAAAAACTTGGTCGTCAAAACTAATAAGCTGACAAAAATGCAAGATGAACGATACAGGCTCTTTGAAACCTCTAGTTATATTTAACTTTCTCATGCATGCTAAGTGATATAATGTTCTTTAATGCATGGATTCGCCATCATATAATATCGATATATTTTCATTCGGAATATGATTTAACTACTGGACATTTTTAATTCAAATAACCTTCCTGTTTCTTTCAGAATGTCGCGGTACACCTCTTCACATATTTGCTGCAATCGGACTTAAAGAAGAACTAAGAACAGCTATTCATCAACTATCAGAAGGGACAACAGCCAAATTTCTAACTGACCAGAGGGGTGCAACACCCCTTCACTACGCAGCAGTCAATGGAAATTTAGATGTTTGTGAGATAATAGTGGCAGGTATGGGAAGTGAAATGATTTATCATCTTGATAACTGGAAGCGTACACCGCTACATCGAGCTCTTTACAGACGTAAGGCACAAACTATCACTTACCTGATTCAACTGAATGCAGATGTTGATACAGAAGATTTTACTGGTAACAGCTGCTTAAACTTGCTGTTCAAACAGAGTCCAAAAGACGTCGAATTCATCGTATCGAAGTTAGAGACAGATTGTGTGGACAATCGTGTACAATTCTGTCTATTGTATATGTCCATGAGAAACAAGAATTTCTCACACGTCCATCAGCTTGCGCAATCAATATCAGTGTCATCAGAAGTGCAGATAGGTAGTACATTACTTCATATGTCTGCTGAATTCAAACTTTTAGATGTGACGAAAATTTTGGTGTCGAAAGGATTTGACAAATCTCAGAGGGATCTTACCGATTTTTTACCTTTCCATATTGCCTGTAAATTTGGGACTATTGATCAAATCCAGATACTAATGTATCCTGAAATGGACGACTATGATGTGAACAAAGGGCTGCAACTCTGTATCCGGCATGGTCATATCAAAGGCTGCCACGAGATCAACGTTTTCCGTCAAGATATCGCTTTAGAAGAAACAACTGTATGTATGGTGATGAGCACAGTTCAGGCAACATTGAGGAAATTTAAACATAAATATATAGACGAAGAACCATTGAAACATTTTGAAAATATGGCCAGCATGTTACTACCAACTATTAAATCAATACCGGACGTTTTGAACACTTACGTATATGATGCAGCTCTTTATGGTGCTTCTGAGACGCTTATTCTCTTAAAATCACTTGGTGCTAGTTTTAACACTTGTGATTTTTCTGGCAGATCTCCTTTGCATGAAGCAACACAGTCGAACAAACTTCGATGCGTTCAAGTCCTTTTGAAAGGGGGTGCTAATCCGAATACGGTTGATTGGAGAGGATCGACTCCACTTCATTACGCATGCGGAACAGGGAACGCAAATATTGTGAAATGTCTGATGGAGAACAAACATGTAAAAGTTAACATTAAAGATGTAAATGGTAGAACACCGCTACTGGTGGCTGCATACTACTGTAGGAATGATATTGTATGTTACCTGTTGAGAAATTGTGAACAAGTTATTGATCTGAAAGTACAGGATGAAGATGGATATGGCTTGTTGCATTTTAGTATTCATCTGAAAGAGAGCACATTTGATCTTGTCGTTGAAAAAATGTCTACCAGACCAAAACCAATGGTCGCTGATGAAAGTGTTAGAACCAAACATCAAATTCCCGACCATTCATGGATTGGAGAAGTCATCTTTACAGACTTCAGGGCACACTTGCATGATATGGATGATAGTACGTTTAACATTCGATTTAAAAACAAGCCAAAACGTGGGAAAAGTGTTTCTTTGAAACAAGGGTCATCGTATAACTCCATTAATGTCAATAGTCAGTTCTCTCTTCAAAGAACCACTGTGTCTACATTATGGACATCAAGAGAAAAAGAACACAACTATGTCAAGAAAAAGCCGAGAAAATCACCTAAGCTTAGTTATCAGTTGTGTAGTGGATGCAAACGGCTTATCAAATCTCTAGCAATGTAAGTATTCTCTATTAATGTAGGGAATCTCTATATAAAATAACTAGTTTTACAATGTAGTTAGAACTGTTTATAAAAAGAATAAAATAAACCAAACTGTTGAAAGCTTATTAGAAAACGATCAATTTAAAACAGATAAGTATAAATGAATGAAACCTTCCCTGCATATGTAATATACACATCGCTACAGGTATGATAGCGGCCAGAAATAACCACATAAATACAATTTGTAAATGAAATAACAGTTTTGTTTTGTATATAAAGAGCAAGATAACTAAGCCATAGGGAAAAGACAGCCATATATCTTAAATATTAATGAAAAACGGAAACCATATGAGTTAACCAAGCCAGTGATGCTTTATACATCTTACAAAAGAACTGATTTTAGTTGCAATCAGTTATTTTTTCAATATTTCATTTACATCCGATTTAATTTACTTTTCGAATAGAAAGAAGGATAGCACCGATCTCAATGTATTTTTGGGGGAAAAAATTAAAAGATGTCATATCCTACCGGAAATTTTATTTAAAAGAATATATAGCGCTCTATACGTAAATATATTTTTTAACCATTTCAAATATTGCCGTAAAATAATGCTAGTATTTAACCACAGTGCGTTGCTGATGAAGGTTTTTTTTAACAAAATTGCAAATTTTATATATTTTTGTGAAGTTGTTAATGGAAGGACGTCTCTTACCAAAATGAACCAATTTGAATCCGAAAAGCAGTGTATAGCTTTCCTTCCTACATGATTTGGGTTTTGGTTAAGAATGCTCTTACTATTCATTTTGGGACAAATTAATCAAAATTGAGGTTTTCGGCTATCTTCAGTTGTTTATGAGTTGTTGATATGTTAAGAAATAAGTCTGTTATTGTAAAGCTTGAAAGGCCTTTCGAAAATGGCCCTCGGATGAAATAAATTCCAAGCAAATTGGCCCTCATTCATTTACATTAATTTCTACGGTAAAAATCATTATATTTTTACTTTTTTAAAGAAACTACCAATTTATTTTTTTTAAAGTTGAATCAGAAACTAAGAATGAATTACCATTCATTGCATTTGTAATTATGCAAGAGGAAATGAAGAAATGTCGTAGACAATAATTTACAAGTCTCAAATGATTTTTCTTTTAGACACAGATGTGTTGTTCCCTCGGATAGGAGAGGGAAGAAGATCAAACTGAAGGCATTTGAGTATCTTCAACGAGACACCAAAGAGAAGACCACTGTTCCGCCATTCTTTTTAGCAGTTAAGGATGGAAATTATTCAGTCATGCGGAAGTTACGCAAGTTAGATCAAACAGTTTCAACCTACCATGACAACTTTGGACGCAATTGCTTATCATTAGCTTTAGACTTAAAATCATTGAGATTGGTAAAAAATGTTCTTGAACTTATACCAGATATTGAGAAGTCTGGAGCCGTACATCGAGTTGTATCACAAGCTTCACATTCAAAGCGAGACAGTACTCCATTACAATTACTGACGTACCTGATTTCTATTGGCTGTACACTGAACGGAACAAATGACACGTCTTTAGATGAGGTAGTGGTTGGTCTGTCAATAAACAACAAGAATACAGATATAACAAAGATTCTTATTGAAAAAGCTCAAACAATCAGTGACAAAACTATGGCAATGGCTGCTTCATCAGGATCAGCAGATATTGTGGAAACGGCATTGAAGAAATGGAGAAAAAACGACGCGAAACAAATCACTGAAATGGATATCCTCAGTATTGCTATTAGCTCGCGGGCCATTTCAATCGATGTCATGAAATATCTTTTGTCACGCTACTACAAACACAAAGAACATGGATCTACAGAAAAACATGAAGATAAAAACAAACATTTACACGACCTATGTAAGTCATCACAGATTCCACTTGTACGAAAACATTCCTTGCTGGGCAAATTGTTGCACAAAAACCATCCTGCTCTGAAAAGTAAGCCTAGAACACAAATTGACATTTTCAGCAAGATTGGAACTCTCTTACTTAATCACGATCCAAATCTTGGCATGAACTATACTGGGGATGTTCACATAGTATGTGAATGTTTGAGAGATTGTATTGAAATGAAATGCTATGACGTGGCGGAATTATTAATTAAGAAATCGACAGATATTATATGGAAATGTGAACTCTCTGATAAACGCTGTGCCTTCCAGAGACACTTTCACAAGAAAATATATAATAGTTCGTCGAAGAAACTTGTAAATATTTCTTACTTGCAAAATATTATATTAGCTGCAGCAAGCAAGGATACTCCTGAAAATGTCCTAAATGAAGTTTTAAAATATGGAGCCAAGTTCTTCAGATCAGACGCGGGAGCAGACGTTGGAATTGATTTGGATATTTTACCAGCTGAAAGTAGGAAAGATGCTGAGAAAATTGAAGATAATATGGTAAAACTGGTTTTAACAGTTCTAGAATTGATTGCGGGAGAAAAAATGAGACATTTTAATGTTGTAAAGATTTGGAAGCAAGTTCCAGGAGTATTACCACACATTTATCTTCTGGGCAAAGACATAGATATATCTCCTTTTGTAAGAAGTAAAGAAGACTTTTTCCTTAGCCATTGTTATACATTGTACAAGAAGAAATCGCTTCGACCTGGAACATCGGTTTTGCACCTATCTGCAGGTTTGCAAGACAGTTCAGCTCTCAAAATGGTGATCAAGGTAATATTACAGCTAAATTCATCATATTTTTGAGAAAAATTGCGCCTTAAAGTCACCCTGTGATAAAGTTTAAGACATTTCAATGTTGAGTGAAAAGTCCGTTTTAAAAATAATAACACAAACTCGACAAAATCTAAAGAGAATTAACCACAAAATTACCTCCATTCAAGATGTATATGATTTCAGACGAAAGCACCAAACGCAATTTGGAGTTATTTCCTTAAATTCGTATAAATCAGTTATATAATTTATACATTGATAAAAAATGGTATAATTTGCTTTATTTTGTTTATTCTAAGAATTTATTGGTAATAGCATCTACTTAATTTATTTACATTATGTTTTAGATCCTGCAATATTATACAAAAACCTGTCTTTTTTTAATAATGTATGTTGATCTTTATATGTTTTAATTTTAAATTTTTCATTTATGTTGTTAGGTTGATGTCTCATTAAATTATTAATAGTTGAATGTTTTATAATTACAGGCGACAGTTACAATAGATACAAATGTAGAGAACGAAGACGGAGTGTCACCTTTAGATATAGCCGTTACTGCAGGATATTGGCAGAACTACAAAATTCTCATGGATAACAATGGAATGGTTAAAACTGAGACTCTTGAGAAATGTTGTATCATAGATGCATACAATGGTAAATATAGGGATTATAATAGGGCAATTCCTAGGTAAATATAGGTGTTCGAATAGGACAATTCCGAGTTACATATAGGGGTTACAACAGGGCAAGTCTGAGGCAAATATAGGGGTTGCAACAGAACAAGTCTGAAGTAAATATAGGGGTAATAATAGAACTCTGAATTAAATATAGGGGTTGGTATAGAACAAGTCTGAGGTAAATATAGGGGTTCAAATAATAGGGCCATTCCGAGGTAAATATAGTGATCGTATACAATATAACTAGTCAGAGGTTACTATAGGAGTAGGAATATGACAAGTCTGAGTTAAGTGTAGGGGTCACAATAGGCTGAGTCTGGGGTAAACATAGGGGTTGCAATAGAACAAGTCTGAAGTAAATATTAGGGTTAGAATAGAACACGTTAGGTAAATTAAGGGGTCGAATAGAACAAGTCTGAGGTTAATATAGTTGATAGAATAGGTATATAGTGTAAGGTAAATAGATGGTTAGAATAGACCAATCCGAAGTGAATGTAGGGGTAGGATTGAGCCAAGTCCGAGGTAAATATAGTTGTTGGGATCGGGAACGTCCGAGGTAAATATAGGGATGCGAAAAGAACATGTCCATGTTTATAATAGGAATAAGTCCATGAATAAATAAACAGGTAGAAATAAATAAGTCCGAAGAAAATATAAGGGTAGAAATAAGACAAATCCGTGGTAAACATAGTTGTTAAAACAGGGAAAGTTTGTGGTAAATAAAGGGGTAAAATAGGATAAGTCCGAGATTTATATAAGGATTAGAATAGGACAATGCAGAGGTACCGATATTATGGATATTCTAAGGACCTTTATAAGAAGAGCTCAAATAATTCAATCAATCTTTGAATAATAAAATATATTTGTTTAATTATTCGCATTTCCACTAATATCAATGAAAAACAAAATAAATGCAATGGCAATTGTTCTTTATTTCCATATAAGTATTAAGCACAACTGGATATTGTAGAATTTCTTTTTTCCCTTCTGAAATATCTTTTAATTGTCATGGACCTTCAAATTGATTAAAACTGGTATATTATTGGAATTAAAAGGATGATTTTCAAACAGTACACCTTGCGCTCAACATGATTTTGCTTATGATTCTTTCGTTAATGGTTATGGTTGCAAGAAACATTTATTTTTTTGCAAATTTGGTGTGATCGTTTCTTCACAATACATATTTGTCACTGGAAAGATATGCAGACTGCTTATTTTTCCATATTGTACTTATAATAAAGTTAGTGAAAACGGTTACCTTTTGTGACGGTTCCCTACATCCCCATAATTTATTAAATGAATCATTAAAGAATGCAAAAATGATATGGGTATACAATACTGCAGAAGTATTTATTTATCAAGTCATTGAAAGAAATCTAGAACATTATGCTTTGTATATGTAGTTTTCTTTGTAGTGTACTGTGAAGTGCTGTCTTTCTGTCGTTTTCTTTGAATCGTGGTATTGCCTGACCTTTATTATACCCCACGCAACAAGGTTGCTTACGGTATAATGTTTTGACCCGAACCTCCGTCCGGCAGTCAGTTCTTCTGTCAGTCCGTCAGTCCTGTTCTGGTCATCTCAACTTTTATGAAACCACACAACAGAATTGCATGAAACTTTGTAGATAATACGGACATACTGTGTAGATGTGCATAACGACAGGAAATTATGATTCATTTTTTCTCTAGGAATTATGCCCCTTTGAACTTAAAATTTTTACATAAATATATTACTGCAACAGTTTTTCAACGCAACTCCTCTGATACCACACAACAGCATTTCATTAAAATTTGTAGTTAATGAGAACATAATATATAGATGTGCAAATCCACAAGAAATTTTGTATCAGTTGAATTTTGTAGGTGTTTTGAATCTTTGATATTAGGAATCTGGTGATATTTTGTTTGCCAGTGACAATGTTGGGGCGTTGAGTATTTGATCGTGCTCACAAAGGTTCTTTAATTATAGATATTACATTATGTACATTATGTATTAACTGCAGCTCAAAAAATCCTAAAAATGGTAGATGCAAGTTATTGGGGTGAGAAATGGTGTGGACGGTACTGGGAATATGTTGAAGATATGCATTGTATGGAATGGGAAACCAATGAATCAAGTCATTTTCACCTAATAAGAGGGTTCTCGCATTGTCTGAAAGGTCATCCTGAATATGCTGATAAGTCTTTTCATGGAAAGTCGAGAATAAAAATGGCACAAGACATCTGGAACAGGTATGCTGACATGATTATTATATATGCAACTTTAAGTGTTACTTCTCTACGATATGTTTTCTTCTCTTGATAGCCGAGTCAATGGCAGTTCAGGATTTTCACTTTAGATCTACATATGGAATTCATCCATCCATTGTTAGAAATGCATTTTTATACATGCATGTTGTTCCTTTAGCGGGTTCAAATTCAAGTTGCTTAAACATAGATGTGGAAATTCACTGGTCTGGTACCAGAGATCACTCTGTCAACTAAACTTTATAAATTATAATTTGTTTAAGACTACTGATGCCTAAGCTTCCTCGTTACTTAACCAAGAATTATAACACAACATAAAATGTAGAATAGCTTTAGATGCAGATCATATATTTTCAATGTAAAAGTACTACTGAATGTTGGTAAATCTTTGTCGTAACAGCTGTAATTTTGTCTATTGTTTCTTATCTTGTAATTGTCGATTGTCACAATTAAATCACCAGAACACACATTTTATATGTTGCATTTGTACAATGATTAAATTTGTTTTCATTATTCTAGTTCTAACTACCAGTTCAGAAGTTTCTGGCATTTTTCAAAAGCAAATCCTTATTATGCAGACAATCGTCATGGCAAATCCAGACTGAAAATTGTAAAGGATGTATGGTCTAGGTAAGTGTCGTGCCGACAAGAGAGGTTTGTTTAGGTTTAAAAAATTACATAATTAAAAAATACCTAGTTTGACATATAGCAATGTTTTCTTTTGTCAACTTTAACACCATGAATCAAAATCAAAGTTTAGTTCCATAATTGAGATTAAGATATAATGGAATGTGCAATGATATAAAAGTTGTAAATGATGAATACTTATGAGGGTATCACCAGCCCAGTAGCCAGGACTTCGGTACTGGCATGAAAATACCGATATTATTCTATTTAAATATCAAAATCATTTTAAATTGAGGAATGTATCTCTCTCATGCATAGTTCTGATTCCTTGTCGGATTTGGCTTTACTTTTAGTCCCTTTTGGTTTTATCAGCTCTTATATTGTTTGTATTAGGTTTTGGACAAATATTTTTTCCTCGAGCATCACTGAAGAGACATTAGTTGTCGAAATGCGCACCTGGTGCAATAAAATTGGTACCGTTAATGTTATAATGAATACCTAATTATGAAAGGTTAATTATAAAAATAAACACGAACACCTTTTTTATTTTTCAATCTCATACATTTTATATTTTCTTAACACAGTTTCGCCTAAGCATTTTAATCAACTTTGAAGTTAAAAGTTACTACAAGTTACTCTCATATAAGAGTTTACTCATTACGGATTTCGATGAAATCTTGCAATTTTAACAGACTGCATATAACAACAATTCAGTAATTTTTAGTAAGAATACACTTAATTACGCAAAATAGTTTTTATACTGAAAAGTAAATATATATATATATATATATATATATATATATATATACATAATTACAAAATGAATATTTTAGGTTAGAAATAGGACAATCTGATAAACTATTAAAAGACGAAGCTCGTTTGACCTGTGCGTGTGCTGTATATCGTCTCTGGGAAATCATAGAGTATTTTATGGAGAAAGCTCCGCATCTAATCATAAACGCAATCAATGAAGAAAGGTTAGTATGAAATGCAATGTAAAAAATATAGCAAACTATGATAAGATGGTTTTGGACAAAATAATATACTCACAAACGAATTTCTGAGAAAAGATTTAATAAAATAGTATGCTTTCTTTAGGAAAGACAGCTAAAAATTAATATTTAACATATCATGTGAAGCATATATACCCATTTAATGAAACTCCTTACAGAGGTTACAGTCTATTGATTGATAGTAGTTTGCAGTGTGTTATGATTATTAAATTGATCTGAGTGTTTTGTACATTTGTTATAATATTCAAATTACTATCTAAGTTTTTTTTTTAAATTTTCAGGGGATTAATGCTTGCAAAACTAGAGTTTCTGTATCTTATATGCACACACTCCCCAACCAGCGTGATTCTAAAACAGTTGGAGTTCATTGAAAAACACATCACATCCATCAAGCAAAATGCTCTCAGTGGTTTAATTATGTATTTAATTGCCAGAAATGAGGAAGATTTATGCCAACACCTTTTTACAAAAACCCTCGTGTCCATTGGTATTGATTCATATGATGACGTCTTACAGTATAGAGACAATGAACAGAAGACAGCTCTACACCATGGTGCCAGAAATGGAAATCTGTTAGCAATTCAATGTTTGACATCACAAATAACGAATACAAGGGTCGGTGAAGTAGATTTGTTGAATTCCATGGACAAATTTCAAGCATCACCGCTATGGTATGCATTAAGCAATCGTCATTGGAAATGTGCACAACTTTTATTGATTAAAGGTTGTATTCCAAAATGCAGAAGAGCAACACCGGATTTTGATAATAAGAGGAAATTTAAAGCTAGTGCAGAAAAGTTATCAGAAAATACATTATCAAATTTCGCATCTGGGAATATGAATATTACATTTGGTAAGCGTGTTTATCAGACGAAAGTAAACAAATCTGTTAAGATGGCCTACAGGTTAGGACAAAAGCGTGGGAACATATTTGAACGGAAGAAACAAGGAAAAGAGAAAGGAAATACAAAAAAACAAAAGCGACACAAGAGGACATACTTGTCTTTTAAAACAGAAAGATCTTATGATTACAAGAGAGCGTTGGAATTGATTAAACTTTCGAAAGTAGCAGAGGTCAACGGTGCTGGTCTAATTCATGTAGCATATGCTTTAGGGGACCAAGAATTAATATCTCAAATTATAGCACAAGATAGAACAGCTTTCAAACAAGAGGATAGATGTGGCTGTTTACCCATTATTTACGCTATTAAGCACGGCAACTTTGATATAGAAAAGCCAAACGAAATGAATCAAGACTCAACAACCGTTAAAGCATTAATTTGGAAGTTCATGTCGACAAAACAAAATCAAAACAAATTAGTTTATTTTCTGACTCAGTTATTGTCCTTCATTTGTTGGAGATATGCATCAAGACTAGAAGCCCCAAACTTTTCATCTGGTGAAAATGGAGCATTTACCTATCATCTTGGAGAAATAATCGCACAAATTAAGGAGAATTCGTTAAAAGTGCCGAGAACAATCATGTCGTTTAAAACTGGTTGTCTTTACTCTAAGCAGAAATTTACAAGCCTAGTAGCTAACATGGAACAAATCTTAAAACAGTTTTTTGACACTGGAACTATTGAAACCTTTCTATGCTTATTCAAGTTTCTTCCTTGTGGCCAGTATACACAAATATACAATTCTTATTCCTGTGTTGTTTTTCCAAATGAGACGAAAGAGGGACAACACCAGCTATCATTGGCAAAAATGATAAAAGACCAAATTTCTGCTGTTGGCGTGACGAACATTCCAAAAGAATTACTGACTGTGCTCTTAATATCTGGAGAGTCATGGGTTTTTGAATTGTTAGTTGATACATTAACAAATGAACGCGAAAATAAACTCACAGATCCATATTTGCTTGATTTAACAATAATAGATATAATACCACTATTAACACAATCTGAAAATGAAAACGACAAGATCGTACTTGCACAAGAAGTTATAAAACAGATGGAAAAAATTCTTATACTAGAATCTTCTTTGACATTGCATTCAGACGTAGTTGATATTGCCAAAGAAAAACAGTTATGGTCTTATCTTGAAGTAATAGGACACCATACTCTTATAGGCTCGGGTGTCTTAAGTCCTGTTTGGCAAACAGTGATGGCAAAGGCTGCAGAAAGTGGACAAATACAATTTATGAAGAGTATTCTTAGTAGTTTGGAAGTATCAAAAATGACGGATGAACAAAAATCTTGCTTTACTGCATTTATCTGCTTAGCAAGCTTGAATGGACAAGTGGAAACCGTTAAATACCTGATCAGAAATAGAATTCCTCTTATCAGTCATTTGGATGAATCACCTATTAAAGATTTATTGGGAAAGTTCCACATTCCATCTTGGGGTGTGCTTGAATATGCAGTAAAAGGAAATTCGACAGATACGATTGTTTTCCTTCTAAAGTGTTTTAGGGATGATAGAACGATTAAGAACAGTGTGAAGGGCAGAGACCTGTTAAAATTAGCAATACAAAAAGGAAATAAAGAAGTTTTTCAACACCTATGTCAGTACGTTGACAAGGAACTGGGACAGACTGTTACAAGACAAGAGATAGAGGAAGCGTACAGGATATCCTTAATGCATGGTAGAGAGGAATTTTGCCTCCAATTACTGGAACAAAATAATACCAGTTTAGTGATAGACACAGACAATAGGATGAGTTCTCTGCATCTAGCTGCAATCCATGGAATGTATTCTATAGTCGAAAAAATTATCCAGACTAGGCCAGAGGTTTTAAATCGAATTGATGGAAATGGATATTCAGCAACTGATTATGCTGTTGTATGTGGAAGGACTAAAATAGCGCGTTTATTGAAAGAAAACAAAATGAGCATTTCTAACTCTGTAGTCGACAGAATAGAGTGTTGTGGATGGTTCAGAGATCATATGACATTTAACGAAACATTAAAAAAATCGGAGAAAAACGAACTTGTCCAATCTTTAAGAGGGCGAACGCATTTGACTATAGAGTCTGCTTTAGAGTATGGCAATGATATTTTAGCAGCGTCTGCTATACACAGCTCTCAATATCTGATAAAGGCAAATTTAAAAACAAATTTCCTTGACACTGTTGTTCTAATACATATGGCCGCACAGAAAGGTTGTTTAAAATCATTAGGATATCTATGCGGAATGATTCAAGAGGATGAAAATGTACTGACGAAAGTGTGTACTCATGAAATAAAAGGTTACAGCGCACTTGCATATGGCATAACAAATTCAAATTTTGAATGTGTAAAAGTATTACTAAAAATGGGAGGAACTAAATGGCAAAGACTACCCACTGGCGAAAACATTCTCCATCTTGCCGTTAAAACAGAACAGCTTAGTATTGTGCAGTTAGTAGATGACATAACTAAAGGTTCATATAGAACAGAGAAAGACCACCAAGGAATGACACCTTTACTTTATGCTGTTGCACTTGGACAACATCATATTCTGGCGTATTTAACTACTGGAATGTCATTACAATCGAAAGAGCATATTCATCATACAAATTCCGAGACCAGCGACTTCACATGCTTAGAGTGCAATCTTGATATGTGCATAGGATGGTCTAAACTTTACCTTAATTCTGATAAGTATCACATAAAAGAACGCAATACAAGACCAATAAACACACAAAACACAAGCGCAAAGTTTTTCGTTATAGATAAACCAAAGAGTTTGAAAATTGAACGTATTAATTCGTATGGCAGACGTTTGGCAACAATTTACAGAAAACCTAGAAAAGAACTCCTTCTTACATTAATGGTGGAGAACATACCACGAGAGAGTTCTTTATGGAGGTATATCCTTATCTCTATGGGATATAAAGACGACAATATCAGTTTACAGGAAGTTCTATTGCAGCTTCCGTCGTCGTCAGGAGAAACTGTACATCACAGAATAAAAAGATTAATGGGAAGACCAGAATACACGGTAACTCTTGCACATCTTTCTCAAATGGATACCGATATTAGTGATTTGATACTGTCTGCTGCGGCTTGCGGTAACACGCAATTTCTCAAAGGACACATTGAGACCAATATTCGAAGTAAGAACGATCAGGCATCATTGAACGAAATAGCTTTTGCTTTTGGGAATATGCAGACTGCTTTGTTCTTGCACCGAACAAGTAAACTACAAAATATACAAACTGTGTATTCAATATTCCATGAACTGACAGAAACTCTTCCTCTCCAAGTGAAATGGATAACTGGCATAGAAAAGCCAGGGAACGAAAATTGGGAAAAATCAATAAGCACTGATCCAATTGACAACAAATTGTCTATGGCTGACTTGTGGGTTATTGCAAACTTCCCCGACGACGTAGTAGATATAGTCTGTACCAATATAGATGATAATTTCTTGATCCCTCAAGCCATATGCGGCAAAAAATATACTGTTGATTTTGAAAGCTTCAGAAAAAACACACTAAGCAGTCATTTACACCATGTCACAATACAAGCATATGTTGCATCAAGTCATATATACGGACGACAGTTACAAGCCTTTACAAGAAACGGATACGAGAAGCTGAATGCGGTCCAAAATATAAAGGTGACATGTGAACCAGTAGGACCAGGTAGCCTTCCCAAAATACACATTGATTCTTCTGGGAACTTCATAGAATCTGTTGTGTTGACACAGACAAAAACTGGTACTGCACTTATGATTGACAACTCTCTGACACAGCGTTCTGATGAAGTAATCAGTAGAAATCGTGTGATGACAGATGTCCTCCCAACAGTTTCTACACTGGTATGCTTCATTTATGTTAGAAATGTCTCGATATGCGATTTCTATAAATGAAGTAATCTGTCAATATATCGATGGATTTGCTGCATTTGAAATTGACGACCGTATGTCAATTTTTTTCTCCATGTGATTTTGCAGTTATCTTAATTTAAAAATTTAGAATCTTTTAAGGGAATAATATAACTGTTAACAAAACTAAGATTAATCGATATGAAATTTTATAAACTATCAGACGAGAAGAAGTAGTGACAAAAAGAATGAAAACATAAAAAAAAAATTAAGAAAAAGAATTTAACAGTTGTTTTCTCAAATAAATTTTGAATTTGGTTTTAAAAAAGAAATTACTTTGTATTGATTAATTTCCAGCATTTTAATTTGTCCAATGAAACGTATAGAAAAAAAAATTATGATATTTTCTATTTAATATTTTTCAGGTTTTGGATGTTTTTGAAAGAGATGTTACATTACGCATAGATTGGAATTCTCTTGAGTCACGCAGGCGTACCGGAAATTATGACTTACTTCTGAAATTGTTGTCCGGTGAATCAAGCGGAAATTGGCTTGGAGGTCTATATGATGTTTTATTACAGTGCAAAAGTTTACGTAGAGAATTGTTTAACATGTTTGACCAAGCAACAGTTGATTTCTCTCTTCATTCGTTGTCACACATTCGTGAAGTTGTCGTTGTGTATGTCGATAATTTGCAAAGACCAGAAATATCCAGAAAAGCTAAAACAACTTCCTTATCTGATATTTTAATATGGGAATTCACATACGAACGAGGTAATCTGAAATACAATAGGGAGAACTTTCCACTTTTAATAGCTTTACTACGTTACCACAATTTATCTGATGCCGTTTATAATTCCGTGTATAGAATTGCAAACCTAGACACAAACGTAGGCAACCGAAGCAAGTTTGAAAAATATAAAGAAAAGTTAACTCTTGAGATAGATCTCAAATCTTTTGGAATAAAAGATGGCACAATGATAAATGAAAAGCTTTGTCAGGGAGTAAGCAGAGAGGTCAACGTAATCGCACATGAATGTGAGGCAATCATGAGACTGGTATTGAAGGCGAAAAAGATTTTGCTTAGAAATAGTCCATCAGTTCAGGGCGCAGGGTTAGTCTTACAAGATGAAACTATTACCATCAGTGTGTGTACCTATCTGAATTCACAGAAAGCCGTAACGATAGAACGCGGACAAATCCGACAGAAACTAGAGGACATAGAGGATCAACAAGCATTTTCTGAATGGAAATCGGAACAATTCAATGCTATCAAACTTAAAGTAGAAGAAAGTTCCAGTATGTTAAGAAAGAATTATGGCATAGATGTTCATGTTAGTTTTGATGATAAACGCATTGCAGCTTATGGTTTCCAAAGATACAGACGAGAGTTGGAACACCCACATGTGGTTACCACTGCTATGATGACAAAATGTGTGCAAAATATAGTTCATGCAGTTCAATATATGATTGATGAAGTATTCCATAGCAATTTTGGCGAATACCTTCTTTCTTTGAGCAATGACAACAGCATTCCCGATGGATTATGGGTCAAAATACTTATCGATCCAGGTAATCAAATCAGTTCTGACAATAGTTTCATGGTGAATAGAGTCGTCAAATTAAAGTTGAAAGAACATTCAAGATGTTGGTGGTGGCGTGGTAGGTTATCAAACACAGACGTTTTTACTGATGCATCATTGCTCCCACTTTATACGTGCAAAGTTGAAGAAAAAGACGGGGAAAAGATTTGCTGGAAGCATAACAGTTTCGAATCCTCAACATTAGTCACAAGAAAGCAGCCATCAAATGAATTAGTATCGCTAAATAATCGTGTCTATAAAATTGTGGATGAGTCATTATTTCAGGAGGTGCTTTCACAGTTACCAACCAAAATTAACGTGAACGCTGATACTTTTATAACTGGTGAAATGATCGATAAGTCAGTTTTAAGAGATAAACTGTCCCCAGATTTCCGTTATGTACTCGCAAACTCTAGGCTGCACATTAACACCCCAATGATTAGAGATGAAGTTAATAGAGACTTTCAAAGCATCTTCAAGGTTTTAGGTTTTGTGCCATCAGATATTGAAATCGATTTTCAATCTTTCAACGCTTATATCAAATCATCGGATGATGTTAAGGAGGCTAGAGAACACACGCATAGAACCATTTGCATTGTATCCTCTCGAATGAAAACTGCATTTTTCAATCTCTTTCGCACTTATGGTCTAATACTATCAACAAGACCACCTTGCTCTCATTTAAAACTGATCCAAGAACGAGTTACTGGCATGCTAAAAAGTATTGAATCAGTCAAATTGAAACATACAGGTGAAACCAGAATTATATCGAAAAAGAAATTAGGTGCGTTGAGGAACCCTATCCTGATGGGTCAAGAAAAACAAATTGAAATATTGTTCTACAACTCGCCTATCGATACAAATCTAAAAGTGCATATCAAAGAAGTTTTACTCTCTCTAGTCATCAATACATTAGAAAACGCTATTATCGCGAGATTTTCCAATGAGATGAGAATAGACAAGAAAGTAATAACAGTTAGAAACAAGTATTCGGACAATCTTGAATTTGAAGAAGCTGTATTATGGCAAAGTCATCTGTATTGTAAAGAAAAGGGGATAAATCTGTCGATGTTCCATTCTATTAAGGTAGATGGTACAACAGCAGTTTTCAAAATGAAAGGGACGTCATCACTAGAATTCTCAGTATCAATCAATGAAAAACAGCTGGTTGATTCGAAAGTATTCAGATATATATGTAAATCGCACCCCTCTGATGACACAATTGACCTTTTTGAATCAGACTTACAATTTTTGATGTGCGATCAAAACTCTGTAAGATTACATATAAAGAGGCCACTTAACAACAAAGTAGAATATAATGACCCAGCATTATACAGAATCAATTTTATTACAAAATCAGCAATACAATTAAGCTTGAAACCATTCTATTGTGACTGGTTTGGAGAGAATAATATCGTTTTAAGATTTACAATCCCAGACACTGATGATAAGCAATCCGATATTTCATTTTTATTCAACGATAAATTAATCGGAAACTTCACCAATATAGCAATACATAAAGAACCTCAATCAAATGCGACGATTGCAATGTCGACAAGTATACAAGTTAAGAAGGATGGTTGGTTTAATATTTCAGTCGGGCATGACCGACACCATTCTGAGGAAATAAGTGAAATTCCACCGCAATATCGTATAATAAGCAGCAAGAAAATGATTGAACCAATAGCGGGAAGCGCAAGTACTCAGTTTATTGCATCTTATACTCCAGCACATATCTTTTCCAAGGGCAATAATTATATCCACAGTCCTATAAGAATAACCAAGATTTCACAGGAGAAATACAGAGTGCATGTAGACGACCACCAAAGAGAAATACTTATAAAAGCAGTTTGTAAGCAGTGTAAACAAAGCTTAAGCATTTGTACCCAATTCCAAGATATCATACCCAATTTTGAGCTCGTAGTCAACCGCCCGGAAGACGAACTAGAAGATGTACATGAGGATTCAATAAATAGAAATACATAAAACTGTTGAGAAAAATAGGTTTACACATCATCTCCATGACTGTATGCAATTACATAAACAAATAGATAACTAAACATTTGTATTTATAGGTTTGACATTAGTACCGAAATGTTTGAATCTTCGTTAATTGAGGAATTTTATTTGTGAAAGATACTTGAAATAACATAATATATTGTGGAAGCAGGTATTAAACCCAGAAAAATACGATGCTATTTTAGATATGAAGATGTGCCATTTCATAAATTTGTTGGTTCATCAACATTTTCTTTTGAATCTAAAAGTTTAACTAATAACCTATACTATTTATATATATTGTATATTTTTAATAACTTATAATTTCTTGTTTGTTTTTAAAGATAATATGTCCTGCCATTAGTAGTTATCCTGAATGAATAGATTTCATTTCAATTTATTGAAAATCAAAAATTTTGTAAAATTCTTTTTCAATTTTTTTTTGTAAAAATTCATTGTGATATCAAATCATGTAGTTGATAAAGTACAAATGTATATAGGAGATTAATTTCATTTGTTAAAAATAGTTTCAACAAATTCACGTGGTATTTTGAATGATAATGATTTTTAATTTATAGCTTCCTCACATGAAAACTATATGTCCGACGTAATGTAAAAAATAATTGTCTGTTGTAACTGGTGCCTTATTGAATTACACACAATAAATTACTCGAAACTAAATACTAAATATTAATATTCTCTAAATAGAAGTATAATGATTTTTTCTCATATGAATGTACAAACGAATCTTCAGATTTTCATTTTTGTGTTGTTAATTCAAGCACAGTAAAATGGAATAATTATGCACGTCTTCCTTGCTGAAATGAAACGCGTTTAGACTTTTATGATGTCTGAAACATAAATAATTACATTTAAAGTGTCAAATAAAAAGATGACACTTCTATATTATGTTTTTATGTAAGTTAGGGTGTTTACTTTCATTAGACTATTTCACTTATCCACGTTCTTGCTTATACGAAACGGTTTTGGATTTGTATGATATCTGAATTATAAACTACTGCATTTAAAAGCGTCAACTGATAGTCAATTTGAATGGTATAAGGGGTATACCTTTAGCAGAATATTTCTAAGATCATTTTATAAACTTATGTTGTACATCTTATCAAAACAGTAATTTGGAAATGTTTGAGTATAACTATCAAATAGGTTAGTATGTAATTTGTGGAATTTCATCCTTTTCTTTCCGTAAAAATGGAGGGGAGGTCAAAAGGTCAAGATCACAGTAGCTGTAAAAATTCTGAAAGATTAGGAATTATAAAGATATTCTACTACTTAACTACTGAAATTTTCCTACCTAGCGAAACTAATACTCATATAGCAATAGCAAATACATTATCATACTGGTCTTATCTCACCTCAGCTATTTTACATATGGTACTTTTTGAATTCATGATATTTATCCCAACTTATATAGGCGTTTCATTGACTGCCATTTTAAGTCTTTCTGATATAAATATCTTTAAATGAAATGTAGAAGAAGATGTAAAGAATGTTTTTCTTGCTGTATATCTGTGATACATGAACAAGTTTATTTTATATTATATTTTTCGCTTTTTATTGTTTTTATATTATGAAATATAGACCTGTTTAGTTCACTCAATGTACCATCGTTTGATGGGATATTTAATCAAGGCCTCGTGAACTTTAAACATATTCTAAATAGATTAATTTATATTGGTAGTAACTTTTATCTGAAGTGTGCATTCACAGAAACTCTTGCATTAAAACAGTAAAAACTCATTTTCATATTAATTGTCTGTGATAGCATTTATTTTTTTACAAGATAATATTTAAAAAAATCTTTTTATGTATATTATTTTCTCGTGCATTTGTAGTGATATAATTATTTTCTTTTTTGACGACCAAAATATATTTATGTATACTATGCAATGGTAGTTTTCGATGTATTTCATGAATGAAATATTTGCCACTGGACGTTATGCAACCAACCATCAATGTACTTCTTGGTTGGTTCGTTGTACATTTTATTTAGATCTTTATTCAAACCATGTCTTGGATGACATTGTATTTTTTGGACAATGTCATTTATATACATTAGAAACATAATGTGTGTGTAAATTGCATGCTATGGACGTTTTAATAACGTGACTATAAATTATTTTTACAAAAGTCAAAAGGTACGTATTTTGAGAAATAATATTTTTCATTAAAGAACTCTGATCAATATTTGATGACGCAACAAGTAATTACTTATATAAATAATATCATATAATTGGTAAACAGAATTTAAAAATCGATTTCAATATGTAAATGCATGCAACATCATAGTTATACTTATTACTATGTTTTAGGGAGATTTCTATAACGGGTGACAGTACATCTATTGTGATATAGTTTTCTAATTTAAATAATATTTACAGAAATTCTCATTCTAAGAATTCTTATTTATATATTGTTCTTTGTGAATTATATCTTACTGTGATACTTACAAATAAAACTATATATTTTTGAAATAAATGTGTCCAGTGACTATGTTAGCCAGAAATACTAAAAGGAATTTAACAGATATTTACCGAGTTGTGATACATATCTGTTGCATAATGTTACTAAACATGTGAGTTATTTTATATTTATCCACTTTTATGAAATTATTGAAAATTAAAAAAAAAACTACAATCGAGGATATCGAAAATTTGCAACTTCTAGAGCTCTTCTACAAAAATCTGATGACCTGGCTAATACTGACTTGGTGCGTACAGTTTGAAACGAAACTGGCGGGTTTAAACATCTTGTCTAAAAAGTAAAATAACAAAAATACCGAAATCCAAGGAAAATTCAAAACGGAAACACCTTTATCAAATAGCAAAATCAAAAGTTCAAACACATCAAACAAATGGAAAACAACCAGTGTCATATTCCTACAGGTGTCAAACATCAGATAGTATATGCGAAGTCCTCAATTACATTGAATTTTCATTTTTGCCTTTTTAATGATGGTTCGTTGGGCATAGGCCATTTGAGCGAAGATAAATAATGCACATAGGGTCATTTGTGCGCCGACATCATAGGACATTTTATATAGCGCCGGAATATTGACCTTACCTGCATTTTCAAATAGGACGTTTGTGCGAAATTTCCTGTGATACTTTTATATGAATTAAGAATATATTTTTAAAAAGTAAGAAAAATGAGTTAAGTTTTTAAAATAAATATATTTTATTTTATTTTACACCCGAGTAATTCGACCGGTTCTGGCTAGTTAATGGCAGTGTCGTTCTGAGTTGGTCTCTATTTACCAATCCATTTTACTATAATTCATTGGCTATGCAAAAACAGAAAGTTGGATTAAGTCAACAATACAAAAAGGTTGGTTCATATATCGGTCAATGGCTGAAAGGAGTGTTTGGGATAGAGGAAGTAGCAGACTGTTTTGTTAAGGATTTCATGACCGATTTACCTAACGCCAAGCCTTGTATAGACTTTGCCGATTACTTGACTGAAACTTACATCACAGACGAATTGTTGTTTCCCCCTTATGAACCTCAGAGCCGAACAGACAAGAAGAAGGAACAGAATCTCCTTGATCTGCATTCACCGCACTGCCAGCAGGAAATAACGAGGTTTCTTTTATGTCAGAAGCCTAGGATATATATTTCAAGCCCGAACTGACCTGTAAATAATGCTATTGCCGAGTTTTATCCGTAGTTAGCACGGGTAACAGTTTATATCTGGCGAACGGAAGAGGTAATCCTTCATCGTTCTTAATTCTTTTTCGCTCAGGTGTCCTATGCTTATTTTTTATTTTCGCTCAAATGTTTAAAACTTTCGGCGCTCAAATGTCCTATACTTTGGCGCTCAAACGTCACTATGTTATCGCTAAAATGTACTGCCTTTCGCTCAAATGTCAATTGCCTGGTTCGTTATACGGAATTATGTTTATTATTTAGACAACAAAAATAACAAACCCCTATGATACCTCATCGATAGCTGATTTCTCTGGTTGTGTCATGATTTCATGATGATATTCTTATTCTCGTGTTTCGTTGTTGCTCTCGTCCACCATTAATACGGCTATGTATTATGGACTGGACATATGATTGTTACCCTTAGCTGGCTTTATATTTGTCGTTTGACTTATTTTTCAAATTATTCCTTAATTGCTAAATTGAAATATAACAAAAGAAGGGGTGAGTTGTTTGTTGGTTTTATTAATATTTTCAGCTTTAATAAGTAAAAATCATTGAAATAAGACACAAATAAAAATTCGAAAATTACAGTAGGGATTTGGAAGAAATTGTTGTTACCCGACTTATCGTTATGCATCAGATGAAAAAAATAAAATAATCAGTGAACATATCAGTACAGGTTTCATACAAGCTATGTTATTTTAATAAACCAACTGATACCGGCTGCTGAACAGTTATGTTGTTTCAGTAAACCATTGTTTATTTGACCTGTTGATACTAATTGTAATGCTTTTTATGCCCCCGCCGTAGCGGATGGGGCATTAAGTTTTACCCTTGTCCGTCTGTACGTACGTCCCAAAATTGGTTTCCGTTCTCTAACTTTAGTTTGCCTCAACCAAATGTTATGAAACTTATACACAGTGCTTATTATCACAAAACACAGATCAAGTTCGAATTTTAGTGGCGTCACTTTTACCGTCCTAGAGTTATGCCCCTTTACAAATGGAAAAATTGCCGAATTTTTCGTTTCCGTTCTCTAATTTTAGTTTGCCTCAACTAAATGTTATGAAACTTATGCACAATGCTAATTACCACAAAACACAGATCAAGTTTGAATTTTGGTGGTGTCACTTTAATCGTTCTAGAGTTATGCCCCTTTACAAATGGAAAAATTGCTGAATTTTTCGTTTCCGTTCTCTAACTTAAGTTTGCCTCAACCAAATGTTATGAAACTTATACACAATGCTTATTACCACAAAACACATATCAAGTTTGAATTTTGGTGGCGTCACTTTTACCGTCCTAGAGTTATGCCTCTTTATAAATGGAAAAATTGCAAAATTTTTATTTTCTTCTAAATATCAAGTAATTTATATTGAAATTGGAGTTATCTTCCTTTGTCCATGAATATAATGGAATCAACTACATTCAATGCTTTATACAATGCAATGTTTAATTTTGACTTCCACTGATAAAACACAGATCAAGTTTAATTTGGGTAGTGTCACTTTAACCATTATTGAGTTATGCCCCTTTATAACTCAAAAGATTGCAAAATTTTTAGTTTCCATTCTGTAACTTAAGTTTGCCCCAACCAAACATTATGAAACCTATACACAATATTCATTACCACAAAACTAAGATCAAGTACAAATGTTTTGTTTCCGTTTTCTAACTTTAGTGCCGTCAACCAAATGATATGAAACTTATACACAATGCTTTTTACTACATAATACAGATTAAGTTCGAAATTTGGTGGCGACACTTTTACCATTCTTGAGTTGTGTCCCTTTATAAACATAAAAATTGCTGAATTTTTCATTTCTGTTCTCTAACTTTAGTTTGTCTCAACCAAATGTTATAAAACTTATACACAACCGTTCTAGAGATGCGTGTTTGCAAATAGAAAAATTGCTGAATTTTAAGTTTCTGTTTTTCTACTTAAGTTAGCCTCAACTAAATGTTATGAGATTTACACACAATGCTTATTACCACAAAACTCAGATCAAGTTCAAATTTGGGTAGCGTCACTTTTACCGTTCTTCAGTTATGTCCCTTTATAACTATATGATATGCAAGCGGGGGCATCATCTGTGTCCACATGTGGACACTATCCGCATTAAATTGTTATTAAATGTTTACTTATTCAGGGTTATATCTGGTCTATATGTAACACTCAGAAACGTGTCCTTCCCCCCAAACGTGTCCGATTCCCCCAAACGTGTCCACATGACGTCACTGAACTGCAAAACATGTCTAAATGTAAAAGGGTGGCAAAGCGTGTCATTTGTCTAAACGCCCAAACGTGTCCATTCCCCCAACCGTGTCCATATCAAGCTTAATTTTTTTTTTTCTTTTACTGGAACTATCATTCGTGTCCATATTATAAATACGTAGGTTATTTGGTTATTGTTTTTTCATTAAAGTATACTCATTTTGCTATTTTATTAAAAACTAGAAATAAATTACTTTAGGTCTTTTTTAAACCGGCATAACCTTTTTTAGATTAAAATCCCAATTAGTGTTAATCCCGAATAACCGTCAAAATTTAGGCCCAATCCTAAATTCCAGGTATGATAATATAACCTATATACAGTATTTATTGTTAACATGATGTCGTTAAAATAATGCATAAAATATTTGGCACTGGACGTTATTTCTCTTGTTCGTGTGTCTTTAGTGATGCTCGAAACCTAAAATTTATTAAAAAACCTGAAAACCAGTTTATGATTTGAAGAGCTTTTAAAATATCAGAACTGTTGAAAAAAGAGGAAGTCAATTCTGCTAAAAGCCCGCCGTATGATGAATATAAAAGGCATCGTCGGAGTTTATTAGTAACACATAATTTACATAGTAAACGATTTTAAAATTCAACTGCACTAGATTTATTTGTATGTTCGCTCTGAATGAGCATGAAATACTTGCAACTGGACAATAAGCAAATTCAGTCAAAAGTTAATTCATATGTTACATATTAAATTTGCAATTATGATAATCTTTAACAACCGACATTGAACAAACTAATGCTAATAAATTACTACCTCATCAACTGTTTCCCCCAATCATAGAATTGCCGTAAACGCGGTATTGAATTCATTCAGGACATACATGTATTAGCGCTAAAAGACGTGAGACTTTCTGGCGTTTAATAGTGGACACGTTTCGGCGAATAACAATTATTGGACACGTTTTGGGGTTATGAAATCGGACACGTTTGGGGAATATTGAATATTACGGACACGTTTGGGGGGAAGGACACGTTTGGGAGTGTTACATATATACCAGCTTTGATAAGTGTTTGGTATTACTATGAATTTTCACTTCTTCGTACTATGAACACCAAAATTATTCATTTTGTAAAAATATTTCCTTTCTCCATTTGAACTGTACACGTATACCTAACAACAAAATTATTTTCATTTACCTGTGTTTAAAGTAGTTGCAAATAGCTGATATTTTTGTTCAAGCATATTGTTTTTCTTAAATTGTTTAACATTTCACAGCAGTATAACATGTTACTTTAATTATTCTTCCCTTAGTTTATTTATTTTGTATTTACATTGTATCATAGATCAAATCTATTTGTTCAGTGAATGTTCACTGGTGTTAATATATCTTTTGATTGAGTTAAGCCATTTCAATTGATATTTTATTTACTGGTCTTTGTTGTGATGTTACACTATTGTTTCAGATAAGGGTGAAGGTTTGGTACCATTAAAACGTTTAAACCCACTGCAATTGTTTGCACCTGTCCTAAGTCAGGAATCTGATGTTCAGTAGTTGTCGTTTGTTGATGTGGTTCAGAAGTGTTTCTCGTTTCTCGTTATTTATATAGATTAGACCGTTGGTTTTCCCGTTTGAATGGTTTTACACTAGTAATTTTTGGGGCCCTTTATAGCTTGCTGTTCGGTGTGAGCCAATGCTCCGTGTTGAAGACCGTACTTTGACCTATAATGGTTTACTTTTATAAATTTTGACTTGGATGGAGAGTTGTCTCATTGGCACTCATACCACATCTTCTTATATCTATTACATAGGGTGCTGACAAGCTATATTGTTTTAGTAAACGCTGTGATACAGGTTTTGTACAACAAGCTGCTGAAAAACTATGTAGTTTTAGCAAACCTGCTGATGCAGGCTGCTTAAAAGTAAAATTGTCAAGGCAAACGCTGTGATGCAAGTTTTGCATAAGCTACGTAATTTCCTTTACACCTATGACACAGGCTGCTGAAAAGCCATGTCGTTTTAGTAAAACGACTGACACAAGCTGCTGAAAATCTATGTTGGTTCGGTCAACACACTGACACATACTTCTGAAACGCTTTAATGTTTGAATCCCACTGATCAAGCTGGCGACAATCTATAACTTGTTTTCAGTAAACCTACGGAAGCAGATTTCTGACAAGCTATGTTGTCTTAGTAAGCTGACTGATACAGGCTACTCACAAGCTATATTCCCTCAATAAGCCCACTGATACAGGTTACTGACATGCTATGTTGTTTCAGTAAATTCCATTATTACAGGTTACTGACGAGCTATGTTGTTTCAGTGAACCGACTGACACAGGCTACTCACAAGCTATATTGTTTCAGTAAACCGACTGATACAGGCTAACGACATGCTATTTTATCAGTATCCTGTATCAGTCGGTTCACTGAGACAATAAAACTTGTCAGAAGCCTGTATCAGCGGGCTAACTGAGACAACATAGCTTGCCAGAAACATGTTTCGGTGGGTTAACTTCATTTTAGGCAACTTTCAGCTATATTGTCTCTGTAGTCCCACGGATACAGGCTACTGACAAGCTATATTTTCTCTGTAAGTCGACGGATACAGGCTACTGACACACTGTATTGTTCCAGAAAAACGACTGATATAGGCTACTGACAAGCAATTTTTTTCAGTTAATCGACTGATACGGGCTACTGACAAGCTATATTATCTCAATAAGCTCAGTGATGCAAGCTAATGGCTAGCGTTTTTTTTTTATCTCAGTAAACCAACTTATACAAGCTACTGAAAGCTTCATTGTCTTAATAAACCCATTAATATAGACTACTGACAAGCTATATTATCTCAGTAAGCCCACTGAAACAGGCTGATGACAGGCTATGTTGTCTCTGTAAGTCCACTGATACAGGATACTGACAAACTATACATTTCTCAGTGAGCCCTATGATGCAGGCTATTGACAACCTATGTTGCCTTAGTAAGCCCACGGATAAAAGCTACTGACAAGCTGTTACATTTCAGAAAACCCATTGATACAGGCTACTGAAAAGCTATATTGTTTCAGTAAACCGACTAATAAGGGCTCTCTCCCAGTAAGCCCACTCATACATATTAGTTACAAGCTTAATTGTTTCATTGAACCGACACTTACAGGCTCCAGAAAAATTATATGGTTTCAGTAAACCGACTAATACAGGATAAAGACCAGCTATATTATTTCAGTAAACCTACTGACACGTGCTGCAGACAAGCTGTATTGTCTTATTAACTGAAAAAAGGGTACTGACAAGCTATACTTAAATTGTCTCAGTAAGCCCACTGATATAGGCTACTGACAAGCTGTATTGTCTCAGTAAATCGACTGGCACAGGCTACTGACAAGCTATATTGTCTCAGTAAACCGACTGATTCAGGCTTCTAACAATCTATATTGTCTCAGTAAATCGACACAGGTTACTGACAAGATATATTGTCCCAAAAAGCCGAATGATGCAGAATCCCGATATGTTTTTATGTTTCATACTAAAACAGATTTTGACAAGCTATTTTGTTTCAGTAAACCCAAATGAAACTTGTTTTGACAAATCAGTGGTTTCAGTAAACCCACTTATACATCTAATAAGGTTTAAAACAAACTATGTTGTGTTTGTAAACCTAATAATTCGCGCTTTAGACAATCTATTTTGATTCAGTAAACCTACTGATAAAGGCTGCTGATGAGCTATGTTGTTTAATTAAACCTATTGATACATGTCTCTGACAAGCTTTGTTGTTTCTGTAAACCTATTGATGAGGATCTCTAACAAGCTATAATGTTTCAGTTAACCTGCAGACACAAGCTTCTCACAAGTATACTCACTAATGCACGTAGCTTACAAGGTATGTTGTTTCAGTAAACCTACTGATTCAGATTTGGACAACTGAAATATGTTGTTTCACCCACTGATTTCGGTTTCGGCTAGTTTTAAAAAAACTCACTGATGCAGGCTGCATATACATCATTTTGTTTCAGTAAACACATCGACACAGGTTTCTGATAAGCTATGCAATTTAAGTACACCCAACCATACACGTTACTGAGAAGCTCAGTAAACCGACCGATACAGGCTACTGACAAGCTATAGTGTCTCAGTAAACCGACTGAAATAGGCTACTGACAAGATATATTGTCTCAGTAAACCGACTGAGACAGGCTATTGACAAGCTATATTGTCTCAGTAAACCGACTGATACAGGCTCTGACAAGCTATATTGTCTCAGAAAACCGACTGATACAGGCTACTGACAAGCTATATTGTCTCAATAAGCCGACTGATACAGGTTACTGATAATATAAATAAGAAGATGTGGTATGAATGCCAATGAGACAACTCTCCATCCAAGTCACAATGTATAAAAAGTTAACAATTATAGGTCAAAGTACGGCCTTCAACACGGAGCCTTGGCTCACACCGAGCAGCAAGCTATAAAGGGCCCCAAAAAAGACTAGTGTAAAACAATTCAAACAGGAAAACAAACGGTCTATTCTATATAAAAACGATAAAACGAGAAACACTTATGAACCACAACAACAAACGACAACCACTGAACAACAGGCTCCTGATAAGCTATATTGTCTCAGTAAACCGACCGACACAGGCTACTGACAAGCTATATTGTCTCAGTAAGCCCACTGATGCAGAATCCGACATGTTGTTTTTTTGTTTCATACTAAAACAGGTTTCTGACAAGCTTTGCTATTTCAATAAACCAAATGAAACATGTCTCTTGCAAAAATTGTTGCAGTTTACCCATTGATACAGGTTTCTGACAAGCTATGTTGTTTCAGTTTACCCACTGATACAGGTTTCTGACAAGCTATGTTGTTTCAGTTTACCCACTGATACAGGTTTCTGACAAGCTATGTTGTTTCAGTTTACCCATTGATACAGGTTTCTGACAAGCTATGTTGTTTCAGTTTACCCACTGATACAGGTTTCTGACAAGCTATGTTGTTTCAGTTTACCCACTGATGCAGGTTTCTGACAAGCTATGTTGTTTCAGTTTACCCACTAATACAGGTTTCTGACAAGCTATGTTGTTTCAGTTTACCAAATGAAACATGTTTCTGGCAAACATTGTTGTTTCAGTTTACCCATTGATATAGGTTATTGACAAGCTATGTTGTTTTGATAAACCCGCTAATACAGATTAATGACAAGGTATATCGTTAAAGTAAACCCATTGATACAGATTAATGACAAGCTATGTTGTTTCAGTAAACCCGCTGATACAGGTTGCTGAAAAGCTATGTCGTTTCAGTAAACCCACTGATACCGAATTTGACAAGCGATGTCGTTTCAGTAAACTAATTATCACAAGTTAACGGCAAGTAATATTGTTTATCCTGCAATCAGCCAACTATTGTACAAGTAACAGGTATACAAATAATTTTTTGCTTTATTTGTACTTGTACAAATAAAGTCTCCTGTTACCGCTCTTCCATGTTGAGCAAGCGGTAATGTGGATATTTCTTTTTGCGTACCAGTTCATTTTTGGGTCCTCTTCGCGGTCCGCGTTTAAACTATGTCGATTTCTTTGAAAAATTAGAGACAATGATTTAGATTTTAACAACTAAAGTTTCAAGTGTTGGGTGTAAATTTCAGGATAAAAACAATATATGTACATTGTCGGAAAATATAAAAATTATTTGTACTCGCTGCGAAACAGGAGAAAAGCTCGGCGAGCCTCGCTTTTCGTCCTGTTTCTAAAGCTCATACAAATAAATTTTATATTTTCCGACAATGTACATATATTGTATATTTAGATTAACTCAGCGATACAGGTTTTGGGTAAGCTTTGCTATTCCGGTGGAAATATTTGATCGAACTTGTTATTCAAGAGTATACGGTTTTTTGAATATATTATGCACAAATCAAAACTGAATTAAAAGTGAATTGAAATATTTACAAGCAACTACAAACAGACTTAAATTTGTTAATAATTGGTTGGCTAGCTTCATTAAAAAACAAGATATCAAAATTGTGCAAATATAATAAACACAACGGTTAACAACCCCTAATTCCAATAAATGAACAAAACACAACAATTATTTGTATGTTTTGGAAACCATCACAGAGATGTTTTTATTGTAAACACATAGGCTCTGTGAAAAGATGTGAATATTTTAAATTACATTAAGAATCAAGATAAACATCGTATTTAATATCTGGTAAATTGATATTACACTATTAGCATTTTAATGTGTAATACTAGATATTTTTGGTTTAAAGGTTCTGTTTGTAACAAGGAATTCGATTGGTTAATGCGGATATCAATCAACATGACTGACGGTTTAAGGGTGAATAATTCAGCATGTACGTCTCATAGTATCTTATCTGAATAATGATTTTATAGATTTTTACAGAAAAAAAGATTATATTAAATATTGGTTTATAGGACTGAAACGTTGAGTTTGAAGGTACAGTTCGTTTTTATCACTCTATACTTGTGTTACCATTACAGATTGAATATACCGCATCCTATACATTAAATAATGTTCAGTTAGTCTAATTTCTATATAATATATTGTCATTTTTTTTTTATAAAATATTAGATTTATTTCATAGTTTATCAAATGTGGTTTTTAATTTTTTGTTATAATTGAAATCTTAATCATCAACGTAAGAACGTAACGCCATTGTAGATAAGAAGATAAATTAATAGATAAATGAATGAATGAACGCACGCACGCACGCGCACGCGCACGCACGCACGCACGCACACACACACACGCACGAACGAACAAATAGTTAATGAATAAATAAATAAATAAATAATGAACAATCTGTTACCTGTAAAAAATACGCGTAAATGTAATAATATCTTACGCGCAATCGTCATAAAAATAATCTCCTAATCCGAACAGACGTCATGCGCCCACACATGGGTCTGTACAAAAGATAGAAGACTTCATATAGCAACGTTATGACAGTACTGGAAAACACGACCATGTGTATGACAGTACTGGAAAACACGACCATGTGTAACGTCTAAAACATATTTTAAAGATTATTAAAGAGTTTAAAGAATACACTTTGAAACATCAAAAATTTTACCAATATATCAATTACATCCAAATGCTATTTGCAACTATACAGTGTTGTTTTTGAAGACAATTTTATACATTATTGCAAACTTTACATGCTACTTTTTGTAATATTTTGTATCGAAAGATGTCTTTAACAAAAACGAATTAGCTTGTATAAAAAGGTAGCAAACTGCATTTACTTCAATATTTTAGATATATCTTCCAAATTTACCACAATCTATCAAAGTTTTGCAGTTTTGGACCACATGCTTAACAGTACACCGTCATATCGTTAACACCTAAAAGTACACTTATGAAGCTGTGCTACTCGGAATTTCGTAAAATATCGACTCTCAACAGCATCCAAAATGTCGCTGACGCAAAAAAAAAACAAAACAAACAAAAACAAACAGTTATCTCATTGGCAATCATACCACATCTACTTATTTTTATATATAGGCGACAAATTGCATTATCTCTTGAAATGTGCAGTTCTCTCAGAAGAAAGAAAGAAATATTACAGGAAATACATCATAAAATGTAATATTCTCAAGTTAACAGTCTAATACGCTTGACAAAATGTTTTCATATTTCATATTCTATAAATTACGAATTTCAACAGATGTTACAGATTTTTTTTATAAATTCCCAATTAACAAAATAAAAATATAACACTGTCAGAACTAAAATAATAGAAAAAAGAAAAAAAAAAAAAACTCGGTAAATTTATAAGAATAATAAATACAACAAATAGATTCTCTCTAAAAGTTTTGGTGAACAGAACTTCAATATAATCTCCCCCTCACTTTATACTAACTTTCATATATTTCTGTGATGTTTTACCATATCGTTACCTCTCATTTGTAAAACTGTATCATGTTTTGTTATTATATTTGTCTATAATTGTTCTGTACACCACGGTATAAGCATTGCTTTCTCAGAACAATGACATAAGTAAGTAACTGCATTTTATTTAGAGTCGGACATGATATGTACAAGTTAACATAGTAAACATGAGCTCTGTATACATATATATAAATATATAAAAAAAAATGATAATACAAACGGAAAAAGAGGCAGAAGATATAAATATAAATAAAAAAGACAAAATAAAGGTGTTAGATAATACCGAATGGCAAAGTGAACTATTTAATGATCGTGGACATCAAAATGGCAACAAACTTCGAACGTACAGGTTATTCAAAACTAACATTTATGCCGAGACATACGTTCTCCAAATTATACCACGCTCGTACAGACGTACTCTAGCCTTGTTCCGCTCCGGTTCACTCCCGTTAGCCATTGAGACTGGCAGGTACACCAGGCCGCCTACAGCACTAGAAAATAGACTGTGTAAATTTTGTTCCTTAAATAGTGTTGAATCTGAAAAACATTTTCTTTTAAATTGCTCCTTATATGATGACATTAGGTTTGAATTGTTGTTCGAATGTTCACAATATATTGACAATTTCTCAATGTTAAATGATGATGTTAAGCTTGTTGAAATAATGAAATGTTCCGATATTCAAAAATGTCTAAGCAAATGTTTACACAAGAGATTTATGAGACGAAAATTATTTTCTTAATTATTACTAATAACACACTATTAGTAAGAGTCTATTTTATGATTTTAAAGTCACTGTGATTAATTTTAGGATAATATTAAATATGCAAATTGTTTATATATGTTAAAATATATATTTTTTTATTCTTTTTTATTTATTTTTAAACTTTTTAAACAACATTCCTTTCAGATTTTTATTTTTTTTGCTCAAAATGTATATGCTTTTAAATTTTTTTGATGATAATTTTATGAATTTAACTGTGAAACTATATTGATATGTACATAACATGTGTTAAGTGTCTCATAAGTCAAATTTATGACTGGGTATTGATTGTTTTGTTGAATACTGTGATATGTAAATATTTGTCAATCAATATGTGACACTATAATTAAATAAATATTTATTTATTATTTATTATCAAACGGAAAATGATAATGATATAATTAATAAAAATGATAATGATATAATTAATAAAAATGATAATGATATAATTAATAAAAATGATAATGATATAATTAATAAAAGTGATAATGATATAATTAATAAAATTGATAATAATCTAATTAAAAAAAATGATAATGAGACATCATGTATGTGTTTGGATTGTTATGATAAAAAATGAATAGGAACGTAAATCAGTTACTGTAGTAAAACTATTTATTAAATCACTTTTTTATGGTAGATTATGGAATGGACAGTTTTAGTTTCGTTGATTACTAGTAGCATTCAAGTAAGTAAATAAAACTTATTGAACTAAGTCCATGTATGTTAATGCCACGAATTGTTTCTAGCATATGGTTTAAGTGCTTTTAGATTATCTGAAAGAATTGCCTATTGGCAAATTTCCTTTCCATTCACTGTAGGATATTTTAAAGTAAAGTCTGAATGGTCTTGCAATATGATTTAACATTCATTTAATGTGTGTCTTTCTACAGGACATGTCCAGTTCCCTTTCTTTCCATAATCAAGGGGTATTTTGTCATCAACTAACTCTTAGAATGTCAGTTACTATCTCACTAACATATTCCGTATTTTTCTTTTAGAATTGATATAAACTGTAACATCTAACTATCATGTTAAAAATGAGTTGACCTTTGTAAATACTGTTTTTTTTTTAACAAATGCATATATTTTATTTCAACTTCTGGCTTGTTACTATATCTATCAGAGGTCCAAACTCTTCCTGATGTTCCCTGTTACTTTCCACTAATTACCTGAGGCATAAATCATACACACACATATATAATATATATATATATATATATATATATATATAAAATATCACACATTATTCAAATGTTGTCTTATGGTTACTAAAATATTATAATTTTATTTTTCAAACTTACTTACTTTCCCGTTGAAAGTAATAAAAATTGAAAACACATTAATAATTTTGTCTTTTCATCTGAAATATAATAAGCTTTTAAAATATATAAATACTGTAAATATTGTTTACTTGAAATGTAAATAACTTACTGTTTACAGATTTGCTACTCAGCTCGAACTCAAGAAGGTAAGAAAAACTAAAATACAAATGAAAAAACTATAAAGAAATTGATATTTTTTCTGTTAAATAATTTACAGATTTCGGTAACAAATAAAAAGGAATAAAATGCTGCCCAAAAAATACCAAACAGTACAACTGGACACACCAAGCACCAATATCCGACTTCTTCTTAAGAAAAAAATCGGACAAACAAACAAAGACAAATAAACTGTTCCTGACTTTAGTCTTAGGTTAAAGAACAGAAATATTTCTCAGGCGAGGGATTGTTTCATAGTATAATAAATATCGAATTGCTTAATCATTTTTTATGTAAAAAAGAAATTTAGCCGATTATATTAGAAAATGGAGTTGTAACCTCTTTCTGTTATCATCTTGCTGATGGCATTTGTTAGTAAATGCATTTCTTGACGGAACCAAATAGTATTGTTTTATTTGTTTCTTTTTGTTGTTGTTGTCGTATATATATATACCGGTGTTATAAACATAAGTAGTTTTATGAACCGATCTTTATTGTATGATCTTCGGTGTATCTTCTGTTATTTCAATGTGTAGTGTTATTTTACTGTTCGAGATTAAATAATAGGATCGAATGCTCCAAAAACTAGTTTTAACTGTTCGACATGTTTATTTCCTTGTCTTGCGTCAGTACATGTAGCACTCATTGACATGTATGTGTATGTTCCTGTTCTATGTCTTTAGTTTTATCGTATTTCATTCGTCTTTTAGATTTAGTCTGTTTTTCACAACTTTTCTAGAATAGGTCGAGAACTATAGCTTGACGTGATTTAAACTTAGATTTAAAGATGGATATATTTTTGAAGACCTTATATTGAACTCTAGATGTATTTGTTGTGTGTAGTATATCACATAATCATTAGTAATATTTTTCTTATTTAAATATCTCATTAATTACCAGAATTCATTTTCAACAGATATGACATATCTGTGAAAAGTGAATTTTGTTCCTTGATTTTCGTGTTAAAAAAAGAATAAATAAAGGAGATTTCTTGAATCTTTGAATAAATATGACATCAATTTCTTTGATCTCCGAGAGGATGTTAACGCTATAGAATTATCCATTAGCTGTTCTGGTGACCGATGTGACTTTTTGTAAAAACGCTAAATAGTGACAAGTTTTTGAAAAAAAATATTTATTATTTTCCCTACAATACATTGCATTATATATTAGTTTTGAACCATGTATCAGTACAATTTGTTTTTTTCATGTTAGATGAATATTATGTGGTGTGTTTGTCATATTAGAGTCTCCTTTGAAGACAGTCATCAATCATAATTTAAGATTAGAAACATAGATACAACCGCTGATTACCCGTGAAAATTAATACTATTCTAATGGCACGGAAATGTACTTTGGCATACTATCCACAAATAAATCACACCTTAAATGACATTTATGAAAATCATGACTTTCTTATCCGATTTGAAATCCAATATAGCTTGAATTATTATTGAAAAATTGAAAATATATTTAAAACTTTGAACAAGAAATATTCAAAACAACTACTAGTTATCAAAAGACATTTGATGTGAAGTCACTGTTTTCCCAGTTAAATTTGTAACCATTTACGAATTCATTCTTATCGAGAAAAATCTTCATGTAATAAAGAAATAACAACTCCCTTTTAATTAAAAGGTCCTTTAATAGCATTCTTGTGCCATTATAGTTATGAATCGCTGTTTATGGTCAGGCCCTGTAAATATTCGTCTAAATTTAATTTAATTGATAAATTCAACAACACCAACCTTTACCTTGATAATATTTTTTTTTCGTTAAATAATCAAGAATCCTCTATATATACTGCTGAAATTAACCCATGGATACTTACTTTATTGATCCATATGTAAGCTTATCGATCCTTTGAACAAAATTATAAATTCTCAATAATAAGATCTATCATTTGTTCTTATCGGTACTAACATTGTTTTTGTTATCAATAAATTAAACATATCTGAATATGTATTGCTGCACTTCCGGTTCTACGTGTCATTTCACAAGGCCATGTTTTCCTAGACTGTTTATGATGTCTTTATACTAAATCCATTGTATGTGTACTGAATGATATTTTATCTTGGACACATGATTGTTTCATTAGTTGCTATTGGCTCTGAACTAGCTTTAGTAACACCGTGTTCTTGTGTCTTTCGTGGTTGTGTAAGTTGTTTTTGTCCGTTGTATTGATCTGATGAGCCAAACACTATTCAACTGATTTAAATAGTTTGTTCTTAGAATGATCTAGAATGAATTTCATAACAGCGTGGACATGGACACATAGGAATTAAATGTTATCGTGTGTATCACTGGCTGTCGACAACAAAGACTTCGCAATTACAGTATGTCAGGGGCCTCTCAATGGGGATATACTTAATTACTATCTTTACACATGTCCATTCATAAATATTTTTTTTGCATGAAAGTTTATAGGAATTTGCTTTGAATATATTTATATACACAACAAGAAGTTTTTTTTTGACAGAATGAGTATATTCAGAGGTGATATCACCGAGTAATCGAGAAAAAAAAGTGATGTTTTTTCTTGCACAAACGTTCTATGGCTCCTTAAAAAAAAGAAACATTTATTCGTTGGAGTTGATGTAGAGTAACCTACGATCAACTTTCATACTAAGATTATTTTTGTTGGTAATAAAAACCCCGGACCTTCATAAAAAATCATTTTAGTCCTCTGCCTGGGCTGCATACTTTTTTGCACGGAACAAATTTGAAATCCCATCGAAGACTCCAACGATCAGATTTTCGTGAACATTTAAATATCATTCTAACAAAAAATAACTCGTGAAAATATTAAGAAGCATATGAATCCGGTCTTGTGTGCAACATTTACATTGATTGGAGTCAGAGTAGCATTTGTGGAAACATTGATACATGTATTTATTTTAGATTTTGTTATACCTGAACACGTATAACAAAAGTTACGGGATCTTTATTCTTTTACTACAAATTGAGCAGGTAATTTCAATGAATTTGGTCTTACTCAATTATTTTTTTTGGTTATTTGAGGACGCATATTTGAGACAATTCTGCATAAATGTTTATTTGCAATTTTATTCATGCTGATTTCAAAAGCCTCGTGCATTAACTGAATCAGGAATGGTCGCCCCCATACAATTTGAAATTGTACTCATTTCTTTTTCGGTTTCTGTTTCAATATATATCCATGAATTTAATGATATGTTCACAAAACATCTGTTTTGGAATAATAAATCATGTGCACAAGATTAAACTGGTCAACTGTAACACAAGATAATGTACAGGTTATTATGTCAACATAACAGTAACAGTGTAATAATAACCTTTAAACAGGGTTTAGATATTCTAGTATAAGAGGTATTGTGAACGTATTTAATTCATGGATAGATACTGAAACACAAATTAAAAAAAATAAGTACAATTCTAAATTAAATCGCTGTGATCCGTCCATTTCAAATCAACAGAACAGCTGCATTTAACAGGTCGGGCACATTTCCTTATACGGACATGTATTATTTAGCATACGTATGCCCCCGTCAATGCATGTATTAGTGCTTGTTTACAAATAAAGAATTTTTTTTATTTTGACGATTGACCTTTCCACTGAATGATTTGCAATGCATGTTGGACTACTTGTCTATAACTGACACACTACTTAATTTTTCACTTATTGCCAGGAGAGAATTTTTCTTACTTTTTTCTCTCGATTACTAAGTGATATCACCACTGAATATACTCATTCTTTCAAAAGAAAATTTTGCTGTGAGTATATAAATATATTTAAAACAAATTACTATAAACTTTCATGCAAAAAAAAAAAAAATTAAGAATGGACATGTGTAAAATAGGAATTATGTGAAATATGAGAGGCCCCTGACATACTGTAATTGCGTGAAGTCTTTGTTGTCGACAGCCAGTGACCGACATGATATCATTTAAATATCAGGTGTCCATGTCCACACTGTTATGAAATTCATTCTATATTGTGCTGTTATACCACTATCCCAAGTTAGTGGAAGGGTTGGTTAAATATGCCAAATCCCACCACAGTCTTAATATACCTGTGCCAAGTCAGGAGCCTGTAATGCGGTTGTCTTTTATCGCTCTATATCATAATTGTTTGTTGTTTGTTTTGTACATAAATCATGCCTTTGGTTTTCTTGTGTGAATTGTTTTACATTTTTCATGTCGGGGCCTTTTATAATAGCTTACTATACTATGTGTTTGCTCGTTGTTGAGGGCCGTACTATGATCTATAGTTGATAACATCTACGTCATTTGGTCTATGGTGGATAGTTTTCTTATTTGCTATCATAATACATCTCCTTATTTTATATTGTTCGTTGCTGTCTATCATATTTGTTTTTCGTTTAATGTTTTGTACATAAATCAAGCAGTTGGTTATTTGTTTGAACTGTTTAACATTTGTCATTTCGGGGCCTTTTGTAGCTTACTATACAATATGGGATTTTCTCATTTTTGACTTATAGTTGCTTATATCTACGTCATATGGTCTCTGGTCTATAGTTGTCACATTGGCAGTCATACGGCATCTTCTTATTTTTATAAAGCCCCAGAAACTTCAAATATTGACGGAGAAAAAAACAATTATTTTATGGATGACATGTTTTATATTATATCGTTATATGGCACGTTGAACCTGTTTGACCTTTCTGAAAAAGGCATATCAATGTTTCATAATTTATCCTTTACCATTTTGTTTTTATTTTGGCATCTATCTATTGTTAACGACTAAACTGTATAACTGGTTTTCAAAAACTTTTGGTTTCCTAACTAAATATAAAATAGTAATAATGCGAGTGTCAACCAAATTAAAGATAAGTATTTGTGATCTTATTATTACCCGGAATGTTTTCAACGGAAGATATATATTTTGTGTAATAAACCCTACTTTAGAGTTGGGATTAGTTAAAATCTCCTTGGATATCTGTCAGGAACTGTCTGAGCACTGTTATATAATAGTACCTAGAACAGTTCTCCTGACATCGTAATAAAAACAGTTTTTGACAGAAGCTGTTCTACCTTAAAACAAGTTTTGGACTGTTCTAACTAAAACACTTTTGGACAGTTCTACCTGAGAATATATACTGAATGTTTTACAATAGAGCAGTTTTATATACTGATAGTTCTATCTTTATCTATATATCTATATCTATTTATTATTTCAATTATCTAAACTTTCTCTTTATTAGTTACAACAAAATATTTTGGGATATCGTTGCTTTTCATGATATTAAAAAATGTTCATTTTTTCTTTTTGAATTGATATCCTCTGTTCTTTTTATCTTTTTTCTTTCTTTCTTCATTTCTTTTTCCTAAAACAGATTTGGATAGTTCTATCTAATAACGGATCCCTACAGTTTTACCTCTGAACAGTTTTGGACCTAGAACTGATGCTGAAATTTCTTCTCTGGAACAGTTCTAGCAATACAGGATAGACTTGTTCCAGAACTGTTTAGAAAAATTCTATGACAGTGACAGACTATTCCAACAGTACTGAAGAGAGGTCATTAGAGAACTGGTCCCAAATGTCAAATGTAGTTACATGTAACCTACATTGTAGGTCCTTGAAACAATTTGCTTGGAGTTTAAAGTCTAAACTTGCAACTATGAAGTCGTTTGAAATACTTTCGCTAGTTATCTGGATCGGGGAGTTTAACAAGAATTACGTCTTCAAAATAAACAGAATACGATACTAATTTGAAAAATGAATATTCTGCAGAACCTATATGAATTTTTCCTTGTAAACTATTGAAACGTTATTCTTTTTCGTTTATTTGTGTTTTACAATGGCGCCAATTTGTGCGACCGTACATCGGTTAACCCAGACACTAAACATATGAAGCACACATTTCACATATACTATCAAGCTTGTTTCATATATCTTCCCGATAAAATGATAAAATATATGTAAAATAATTAACGCTTTTCAAGTGCAAAGATATATACTTTCCTGATCTACTATATTTGAAAAAAAACCACGAGGATGTGTATAAAAATGAATGTAAACAAATATACCATGAACAATTATCTCATCTTAAAGTTTTATGATCGTGATTGTGGTAAGTTAAAATGGTTCTAACAAAGACGTTATTATACAAACAAATTACATTTTATTAACACTTGTCAGCGAAAATTTCATTTTTTTATTGTCGTTGAATTTCAAGTTTAAAGTTTATATCACTCAAAGACCACACCCAAGTTATGTGAAACATTACAAAACAATTAAACAGTACAATGAAATGCAACGAATTGAAGAAGAAGAATTTCATTAGTATTAAATCCAAACAATAGAATTGTTACTAAATAAAAAAATCAACTTGTCAAAATGTTAGGAATTCGAAACAGTTTTAATGTGGTTCTTTTTCCAAATGTTTTAATTACCATACTTGCTATAAGTCACATGTATTGATTTTTGAAATTAATTACAAAAAATAATCAAATGGGAATTTCAGTTTTTTCACAAATAATATTAATGATCATAGTTTTTCAACTGTGGTACTGTACTGATGTATTTATCGTGTACGTATTCCATAGCACCTACAACGTGCATTCATTTGTAAACAATCAATTTGTAAACAAAATGATGCTGGACCAGGAACAGTGGTGCCATCTTTCAATTGCCATGAAGAAATACTTCACAATAGTTGTTTATTTTTGTTCTTGTCAACTTTTGTCAGTCTGTAGATATAAGAAGATGCGGTATGAGTGCCAATGAGACAACTCTCCATCCAAGTCAAAATTTATAAAAGTAAACCATTATAGGTCAAAGTACGGTCTTCAACACGGAGCCTCGGTTCACACCGAACAGCAAGCTATAAAGGGCCCCAAAAATTACTAGTGTAAAACCATTTTAGTTTTGTTTTTTACGATCTAATTTTCATATATACTAAATATAGTAAAGTCAAATTCCACCGAAAGATTTATATAGGTCTCATCTGGAATCTGGACCAAAAACAAATATTGAAAACTAAAAGTTTTTATGCTTTTATGAATGAGATGAAATGAAGGGTTAATTTTTATCAGTGAACAATTTGCGCTGCGCAGATTTGGTTCAGAATTTTATATTTGACTCGCAATAATGAATACATGTTCTTGATAATATAAGTTATTAGCACTTTCTTACTACACAATAATGTACAAAAATTAATCAATCATATAGAAAAACTGACACAATGAAATTACTTACTTGATATTTTCTTTTATTTTATTCAGCATCCTATTTTTGTGAGAAACAAGACAACAATCTGGTTGCTAAATTCAGATTGGTGAGAAACAATGATACAATATATCAGATAATAGGCCATACAGCTGCAGAACCCGACCCAGATCAGAGTTCACCTGTGACGTCATGTGCTGATATCTCTACCGATAGTCAGAAGGACATTTACTATTTGAACGTTACCATTGATCTACAAACTTCAACATCATATCCAACATGTGGGGTCTATACGGTAGGTTCAGAATAATTTTAGGCAATTAAATGCTATTTGTTCGAATCTGTGCTATAGGTTGAACCAAACTCTCCTCAACGGACTAAATAATAGTTTCGAATGTTTGCACTTGGTTCAGAAACAAACCAACAATGCATTATCTTTTGATTCATTTGAGATAATATTCTACAAGCATAAATAAATCTAGCGAAAAATATAAGTGACATTAAATTTCATCGAAACGGCCGTACTGATAATTGTTGTGGTGGATTGACAAATACATAATCATTTAGTAATCGTACAGATGTGACTTGATAACTATATAAACCAAGGAAAGAACATCAAGCATCGTCTTTTAAATAAGCTTTATAGCTTTCTGTACTTTGTATCTTCTGTCTTTATGTATGTTTTTGTGCTAAGTGCGAATCTGATAAGTCAAGCAATTTCCAACTTTCCAACTAATATTTATAGTGTGTTGTGATGTTTTGTCGCTATACCACTGTCTAAGGTTAGAAGGTGGGTTGAGAGGAGACTTGTATTTGCTGATATCCGCGTCTATTTCTCATATTTTGTTGGATAATTGGCAATCATACCACATCTCCTTATCGTATATTGACCAATCTTTATGAGAGGATGTATTTTACCAGATGTAATGATAAATAACGACATTCCTTGTTTGACTGTTACATCCTATATCCTTGTGTAGAATATTCCTGTCTTATATTTAATACTATCTACTTGGGTCAACACTGATGTTTTTTAGTTGTTGAGTATCGGGTTCAAGGTACCATATACATTTATATTCACTTGATACGTTAAATATGTTTAACAAACGAATTGGCAGCAACCCAACGATATTAAAAGTCGAGAGAAATCTAGACATGTGTCTGTACCATATGTCAAGGTCGTAATCGCACAACAGTGTCGAAAACAGTTGTGATTGTTTACATTGACTAAACATCTAAATTCAACACCGAAGATCCAAGTGTAAAATGAGTAAATGAATAAAATATTTTAGATAAAACAGAAGACAACATTTGACAGGGTTTCTTACTTTGTTCCAAGGCGTGTCTAATTCTGCTCAGTCACATAAGCGGAAAGTGCAGTTGTAAAACGGACTGATCTCTGCCTTGAGCTATACGTTTAATATTGGTATTTAGATATTGTATGCACTCATAATGTTATAATATCCCCCCTTTTAACAATAATGACTACTTTGTACCTACTTACCCTTGTATTGGTATACTGCCTTCATATTCAAGTATTTGATTGATTGATTTAGTTCGTCTGTCCTTAAACTGTAGCGTTATTTAGAAATAAAACTCGTTACTAAATTTGTACGCATAAACCATGAATGCGTTATTTGTTAAAGATTTAATTCATAGACTGATTATACTGTTATACATTCGTTTATTACTAAATGCACCTAACATATACCTAATCCGGGTGCGGGATTTTCTCGCTGCGTTGAAGACCCATTGGTGGCCTTCGGCTGTTGTCTGCTCTTTGGTCGGGTTGTTGTCTCTTTGACATATTCCCCATTTCCATTCTCAATTTTATTTGACTCATTTTTATCATAAAATCTCAATTATGATATTTGGAATCTTTTTACCAAATATTGTGTAGCGTGTTCTTGTCTTTTTTATTTTGTGTTTAATATTTGAAAATCTAAACTCTACTACAAACAAATAAGACAACAGACCATTGAAATAAACATTGCATATTTGAATCAAATTGGATAGTGTGTCGTCGTATACTATCAGAAACTGATTGTTATTGATTTGTAAAGATTCCACTTCTCTACTATGTTTACAATGTACCATTATTACAATGTTTACTACGTTCCTGTTTATTCACTAAGGTAAACTACTCAACGAATGTTTTAAAAAAAAATGTTAAAGTTATATGTTCGAAAGCTTCATGAGTGCCATCATGGCTTTGTTGACCACTATTGAGTATGACACAGGTAACCGTCACTACTTAGTATGACACCGCTAACCGTCACTACTTAGTATGACATCGGTAACCGTCACTACTGAGTATGACACCGGTAACTGTCACTACTTAGTATGACACCGATAACCGTCACTACTGAGTATGACACCGGTAACCGTCACTACTTAGTATGACACCGGTAACCGTATATTGCAAGGGAATATAGTTTTAAATAGGAAAGGGTGTAATAGAAAAACGTTTTGCAAATGAAAAAACCTTTGCAGGCGTATATGTCATTACTTACAAATACAACGCTGTAATTGTAAAGTTTTAAATGCAACTACAAATTTATCAAAACCGACCCTTTACATATGCATTATTCTCCAACCACTCTGACGCCTATTTATGCAAAGAAATTGGTTAACATTATAAATGGACATGGTCTTCACCGAATGCACATTTAAATACTTTTTATGTGATCATAAATATCTCTGGAATTTCTTGTATTAAATGTTTGTTATAGTGTTAACGTCTTTTTATTTATTACGTGTTAATTGAATCGGGAAATCTGATTGACATAAAACGAGCTTTCAAACTCAAATAGATCTTTTAAAATAGTATTGGTTCAATTAATACACAATTGCAAAAAAAGTAAGCAATATTGTAATGATTAAAAATAACCGTTAAAATACATTCATAGAAGAAGTGCGATATGAAAATCGTCTTATTATTTATTTACTGGTGAAAATCGTTAAAAGTATGATTTTATTAAACAACACGCTTTAGTACTCGTGCAATAATACACGATGTATACTGTACAATGGTAGCTTGAGTTCGAATCCCGCTTATGACTTACATAAATATTTTAAATTTCAAAAATATAATTCTAACATTGCTGAATGAAAAGACAAGCAATTATAGTAGTTTCAGTGGATGAACGCCCTGTCTGTTCCATAGAATAAACCCAATGTACATATATTTTCTGGTATTTGTCTAAATTTGTACATACAACATCTGTTTTATTCAAATTAATTGAAATAGGTCAATATTTGCATGCAAAATTTAATGTACTGAAAAAATGCTTTACTGCGTATGGGTACTCCCAAATTCAAAAATACTGGAAGCAAAAAAAAAACCAAAGTAAAAAAAGAAAATACATCAGTATACAGAACTTTGCAAAATTTATAGGTAGATTCTTAAAGAAAACGTCTCGTTCTACTTAATGAAGTAGTTTAAAGTGATAATTATTCGGTAATATTGGTATTAATGACGATTAATAAGCTCAATAACATTTTTGTCATGCTATTGAATAGACGAAAGCAAATAATCGATTAACGTATGGAGATGCACTGGAAAATTTGTTTGAAAGTCTCCCATAAATACTATTTAGATTTCAAATTTTGGTACATGTTCACTTAGTTGTCCTTACATTGTATTTGCATTATTCCTTTGCTTTTTGTATGTTTTTTGCTGTGCATGTACTGATTTTGTGTCATGGATGGATACCCCATATCTTTTGTTTTCTATCTTATTAAACAGGTTTTTGAAGGAGAGACATTTTATGGAATTGTTCGTATCACATCTACGTTTTGAAGTGTTTTTGGTATAACTAATAATATATTTGTTGAAACTATCACTATCATGCCTTCGATTGCATGGTATGAATGAGCAAAGGAGAACGACAAGGTAAACAGCAACACCATCTGAATAAAATTCTGATGTGAATTTTGAGCTCTTGAATTTGAGAATAGCACCGACTCCTCTCTACTCTCTCCTATCCCATGACGTAGAGGATCTCTCATGATGTCTTATGAGTTATTTTTGGTCTCCTTCAGATTGAAACAGGAAAGAAGTATAAGCTGCGAATAAGGTCACAGACTACTGTAGGAATCAAATCAGTAGAAGATGCGTATTATGACTTTATTTGTGATGTACAGAAGTCACTAGCGTCCTGGGTACGGGCTACAACACTTGGACTCGGGTATGATATATCATCTTTATTTTTTAGATTCACTTTTTTACTTTACTTATTTTTAGGGCTTTTTGGTCATATAGCTTTTCTTCTTATTCGGTTCTTATACATCGTTCGTCTTTGAGAGTTTCTGATGAAGGTAAATCCAGAAAAATGCTTCGGGCGCATAAATTTATAAAGTGTAATTTTCATTTTTTCAGAGAATATTCACGTCAAGTATTATAAAAAAATAGTCATTGTTGCCATTGTTCCATCATCACTCAAATAAATCCAACATTCATTTTTGAGCATTAATGGGACGCCAAGATCTTGTTAAAGTAGCAAGTACTCATTTCTTGATATCATACCTGTGATCTCTTTAAAAAAAAATATGTCTTTTACATTACCGTTTTAGTGATACACAACTTGTAGTTGGTCGGTCAGCGTATTCATTTTTGAGTGCAGATAGCTGAATTTTCTGCACGGTGTGAAAAATAGCACAGAAAAGGCAAAAATCGTGACTGCATTGTGCATCGAAATCTTGTTTTTTGACGTTTTTAGATGCTACACGTTCACTTGAATGATTTATACAGCGAATATAAAAATGATGACCCCTATAAACTATAGGTTAACTTAACGGAAATATAAGTGGCAATAATATATCTTTAAAGAAAATTCGGACTTTATGAGTAAAGGCAATTTAAAATCAAATTCATTTTTTTGCAATATTCACGTGCATTCCATACATTTCTACTTATATCTGCTTGATAATAATTGTTCTCTATCTGGGAAAGTGTAAAAGTGAATTGTACCGTTTTCGATAACCACATGCAGTTTCACATCACCTATATAAAAGTAAAAGGGGATGGTATGGTTGCCAATGAGTCCAGATTATTGTTTTGTTTTAATTGTTTTTCATTTTGCAAAGTCGATGCCTTTAATAGCTGACTAATTTTTTGAAGGCCGTACATCCCCTTCATTTGGACAGTTGTCTCTTTAGCAATAAACCAATGCATATCTGATTATTTTATATTGAAGGATCTTTAACGGTGCAAAAGATAGCAAATATCTTTAGACATTTATTACATTATATTCTTTTTCTGCTCGTTTTCAATTATCAATAATACTACTTTTAAAACGCCTGACAAGTCCAACCAACCTTTCTGCGTCAAAATAAGCGTTCATATTTTCACCTTCTCCAAAATATCAAGATCAACGCCCCTTTTCAAAACGAAAAGGCGTTCTCTCTTAGGTTTGAGTTGTAGTTGCTCTCTATATATAAATAAGAAGGTGTGGTATGAGTGCCAATGAGACAACTATCCATCTAAGTCACAATATGTAAAAAGTTGACAATTATATACCTATATTACATGCTTTTTTTAAAAAGACGTTTTGATATTTATCGACACAAAGAATTAAAGAGAATGTTGAAAGTTCTTAATTTTGAAAAAATTAACATTTATTCTATACTTAATCAAAGGTTATAAACTTTTACTATAAGTTAAATAACCTTAAGTTTAAAATATGTTAACCTTTGGTTAAGTAACCATAGGTTTAAACTTATTTAACTTTGGGTTACATTTTTGACCAAAAGCTCGGCAATCGGGTCCTGGTGTTATAATATTCAAAAAGCAATTTGATGATATTTCGTTATAGTCAGTCATATCAAGATCATTCATATCCTTTTTGAGGAATGTGCTTTTCCTTTATAGTTCTCTAACAGAAACAAATCTTCAGCCATTTCAATCTTCATTATCGTTTTGGTTGATGGATTATACTACCAATATCCCACTCTTCGGTGAAGTTGAACTCGGAAGGGAGATGTACTACCAAATTGGTTTCCAGTCTTGTTTTAAACAGGATACCCGTAAGTATATAATATATTTAGCAATCTCAAGAAAGGGATCAATCATTCTCAATTCAAGGCGGTTCAGAAAGAATATTAACAAAGAAGTTAAAGTGCGTGTTGAAAACTCATCTTTCCGTTTAAGTCTTTGAACTAAAATTTTTTATTTGTTTTTTAAATGAGTGAAAATAGATTAATATGAAAATCACTCTTTCGATCTGAAAAAGTTAAATTGACCTTTGTACAACCAAGTCATGGCTAATTGTCCGAAAAGCCGAATAAATAGTATTATTGCAAATGTTTATTGGCATTATCATCTGCAAGCTTTTATTTTATAATTGTTTTTATGAAGATCGTCTATCGAAAGCTATGAAGACTCTTAGTTTCCGTGAGTATAGCAACCAACTGAAAAAAAAAAATAAATGCAATAGACATTAAAATATACTTTCAGAATATGACACATGTGGACACGAATTTTGGGTTGCATTTCAAAGTCTGGGTATTCCATCTGATTCTATCCTTACATTGTACATCTTAAATCCATCTTCCAGTAGTATATCGGTGCAAATCGAAAGTGAAAATTCTACTTTACCATGTTCACCTGTAATCGTCGCTCCGAACTCTTTCGGAGCATGCTCAGTCGACACCAGCTTTGAGATCACTACTTCTTCCTGTAAAGCCATTTATGTGTCTTCCCCATTCCAATGTATATATGTTCAACGTCAACACTACACGTCTCAAGATTTTTCTGTAATTCCTATTTTGCCTGTGGACACCTTTCGCCAGTCATATCGTGCCCTCTCGTCTGTACACGACACGGAAATAATAATAGTGTCACTTAATTCGACTTCTATTGACATAACACCGTCAGGAAGCAGTCCTGTTACTATAGAAACTGAACGCTTTGAAACTTATAGTTACCAATTTGGATCTGGCTCGGATATTTCCGGGTCATCTGTGATATCTGACAACGTAGTTGCCATTTTTCAAAAAGAGACATTAGCAAACGGATATGGACTTCAACAGTTGCTTGGAGAATGGTCAGCAGGTAAAACATACGTCATACCATTCGTAACAGGTTCAACCGATACCTGGAAATGTTTAATTCTGAAAAATTCCACCGATGTATCTTACAGTTCCTCGACATTATCCCGAAACGCAGGAAATGCTGTTACTGGATCTGTCTCATCATTTATGGAAATTTCATCGACAAAGCCAGTTCTCTGTCAGGTTTACAGTGGAGACACATCTATTTCTCTGTTTTCCTTTGAGCAATGGTCAAGTAGTTATAGTTTTGTTCTAAAACAAAACGAGATATCATATAAGTTATTGATAGTTACAACTTCAGCAGACAAAGACTTACTTGTGCTAAACATTAATGGTATTTTAACAATCATAGTTGGAACATGGGTGTCTGTTACTAAAGTTACAGGTTAGCATTTAATTTTGTTATCGAATATACCAATACATATTCAACCAATTTTAAAAGACCAAAAAAGAAAAAGAAAAAAACAAAATATTTGATATCTAACCACAAGTGAAAAGTAGCCAAGTAATTAAAAAAAAACCACACTTTTCCCTTTATATTTGAAGTCTTTGAGGTAAAAAAGAATTTTGTTAAATTTCACGGAGATAACAATAAGCAAAATGTAACAAAAAAGAAAGGAAACAACTGATGAAAATAGAAGTGGAAACCATCGGAAGATACATTGTAGGTAAACAGTCCTAACACTTAAATAAAGCAAAATATAATTTTGACTTACAGTTACGACCATGTTGCTAGTACGTTATCGAACGTATTACCACACCTGAAGACGCTATATCGGTGCTGATATAAATTGCTAAATTGTTTTTTCAGAAAAGAAATTAATTATTGATAGATCTAGTAATTTTGAACGAAGTCGTTGTTTCCTCATGCAAAGTTGACCATATTCGTATTCTTATTTAGTGTTAATACAGTCTCTAGATACCATGCTATCATTGTTTTCCTATGTCTATTATACCATAAACAGTTGGAAAACAATTATCTGCAACTTTTGAGAAACATAATGATTGTACTTCTCTATAATACATGGCAGTCTTCTATACTATCGTTTCTCAAAATGTGCTTCCTTATTGGCAGGTTGTTGATACCAATAAGAGATATAACACAAGATATATGATTATCTGTATCTTAAAAATGTATACTTTTTAATCACGAAGGTTCATCATTAGATTTGGTAGCGTTGGAAATGCCAATAGATCTAACAGGAATAAGTGATGACGTTTTTGTGACACTTTCCCATCCGAATGTCAATTTCCAAGTTGTGCTGCTATCAACACATTCATCATCTAACAGGAAAACATTGACCTTAGTACCCGGATTTAATTCAGTGTATTCTAATGTAGAAGTAAGTAAGGTCTACTAAAATGAACTTGGAGTGCCAATAGTTTATTCATCATTTACTAAGGAAGAACCCTTTAAAAAAATAACAAATGTATAATTCATCTTTAATGTAAATTAGTACTTCTTGCATCAATGAAAATATTTAGCCACATTAAAATTAAGGTCAAGTTACAGTAAATGGGTCATGTCACAGATTTCTATAACAATTTCCATACAACTGCAGTATATTAAACTAAAAATCGAAAATATAATGCATTTATCTCTTTTATTTAAAAAAATATTATTGAATGAATTCTTTAAAAATAGATGTACATTATTGTAGAAATCACGTAAAATGGGTGGAAAAATTTCTTAAAATCTTTAAAACTAATCAATATATTTTTGCTGAAAAATTGATCTGTTGATGCTACATATAGTTTAATTGATAACAAAAATTATAGTCCCCGACTTTTTTTTTGGGTGTATATACCAATCTGTTTCCGTGTTAGAAGTGAAGAAGTAAAAAAACCAGCAAGAACAAAAATGTAAATATATAACAAAACTATAAACAACTTTCATACAAGTGTGAGGTTTAGCTAGCTATTAAACCAGGTTTAACGAAAATGCCGATACCAAGTCAGAGAAAATGACAGTTATTTTTCACTTGATCCGTTGGTCGATAAGGTTTGATTTTGTCAGTTTTTTTTTAATTTACATTGAAGTTCGGTATTTTTGTTATATTTTTTTTACCCCAAGAATATTTACATCAATAAAACAGATATTAACATGTCGATTTTTAAATAAAATAACTATGATCTAGTTGTAGAGAAAGGAATTGAAATATAACTTGACAAAAGTTTCGATAGATTTTACGTACAATCTATGCAAATGAACAACTTCAAGTATTTTCGTTCAATACCATTTTAGCAAGTTTAGCAATTAAATGAATTAACTATTAAGTTTTCAGTAAAATTTGTGACATCGCTTTGACCTTGTTATACAACTTAATATTCTAGATATAAAGACTTTCCAGTGCATAAGATGACTGTTGAACCTGTAGAAGATGAGATTTTAGTTTGCTCATTGATTATAAAATTATATAAATCTATAGAACTTCATCTGTTAGACTTAAAGAATGACATACGTTTGAAAATGACAAGATATTCACTTTAAATTATTGAGACCTCAAAGAACGCAAAACACAATCATAATTATTTCCTGGTATATCAGTTTTATCCTCATATAACGGCGTCTTTTGTCTTTAACAGTATTATTTAAAGTCAAATCACTATTCAAATACACCTTAGCACGATCTATTATGTTACTAATATAGCATGTTCAATATTTTTTATTATAAGTCTTGTACAAAGACTTTAGGTTATGTTGGAGACTTGATCGATAACGACTGCGATGGGATTGCTGACGAAGACTTGCTTAAAAGTAAGTTTCAAAGTGCAATCTTAGTCACATGGGATTTTATTCAACAGAAACATGATTTAAAAAATCTGTGGCATTCTGTCGTTTACATTTTAATTTTAGATTATTTTATCGTTTTTGTGGAATAAGAAAGAACATATCTTTCAGCTTTCGAATTGATCAATTGAATCAAATTGCTGAATAAAATCCTCATCAAAATTAAAAAAAAAAACAAACTCATAGCAAAAAAATTGCAAAACTCAAACACATGATTGTGCAAGAATTTAAAAGAAACCACCAACAAATGGATTATGAGATTATGAGAAAAACTTATCAAAGAAACCAGGCTTATTCCACATTGCCTTGAATAATCTCGAATTCTTCTATAGCTGTTCCATAAAAGTTTTCATTTTGGATCATTTATCAATAATGCTTACTTTATTATATTCGATAAAGGCTTTTGTTGTAATTTATAACACATGGAATATTTTACCATAAGTAATTTCGATACACACAAAAAATTATATTAGATATAATCAGTAAAGATTGTGAAAATGAATTTGTTATATGAAGATAGCTTAATCATTTTTTATCCTCAGTGCACATGTTTATCATTACACTGAAATTTTAATTATTTTAGGTTCAGGTGCTAATTATGCGGACTTGAAAGGGATACATCAAGGTAGTCATTATGTCATGTATTTTAATTTCATCTCATAGTTTTGACAAGTTTACTAATCATAAATATAAATTCAGAACCATTATCATATTATTGCGCCTTGAATTGCCTTTTGTATTAGAAAAAAAATGCCTTGAGAGAATTTGATTATAATATTTGCCTTATTTGAAATACTATTAAAATTATAATGACCTGCGATTTTTGGGTAAAAAAGAACTATACATACTCAGACTGAATTCTGTTAGTACGTTGCTTTGAATGGGGCGAAAAAGATTATTAACACATATTAGAACAAAAAACCCCAATTTTCTGAATCCGAGAAGACCGTCTTTCAACCTCAAAATTTGAAAATAAAACTAAATCTAAATTCGTGACTGGTCCATCTTATACCGTAGATATTTAGGAAAAAGTGTTGGATGAATTTCCCAAATAAGCTTTCATTTCAGGTTGATCGGTTTGTTTATTAGGGAAAAAAAGACTTTTAAAAATGATTAGATATACAGAATATAAACTATCGCTTTCTGGCAGATGTATTCTTCTTTGTAGTATTAAAATGTCGGTGTTCCAATACTATAATGACTGGCAATTTTAGTATATTAACATTGTACATTTATCTATTGTAAGCTTTCCTTATGGTAACACAAGAAGGTAATAGAATTTCTTTCCAGTTCTAATAAGCAATAAGCAAGTATAAAATTTAAGATTCTGTTCATTGGCTTTACATATTTCTTGTTTTTACATTTTATTTCAACTTAAACCTTTAAAACGAACTTTCAATATGACCTTTTCTTGAACAATAAAAATTTTAATTTTTGTAATTATTTCAACAGAAAATACATGTTTTGAAAAGATACGAGTGAATGATTGTGACGTATCACCAGACCCAAAATTTGAAAACTCAGTACAACAACGAATTATTGAAAATGGGTATGACAAATTTTCTCTTTTGTAGAAACAACAATAACATATAAATTTATTTCAGCGTAAATACTGACAATTAACAAGGTCGGATAATTTATTAAGCAATGTTCTGTCAAGGTTTGAAGGCTTTAATTGAAATCACATGTATTATAAACAGCATATAACTTGACAAGCGTTTCGTACATAGTTATAAGGACAGACGTCTATTTTACAAAATATGCACACCTTAAACTGAACATTAAAATAGCTTGTTGGCACTTATTGTAACTTTCTAATATTTTCAAATTATTTTTTCAATGACTAGGATGTTCCTACTGAACATCTTTTTGAATCGGCGAATATATTACGACTATTGTTGTGAATAGAACTGTTGAAATAGACTGAGATTGATTTATTTTCTAAAAACCGTATGATAGAACGTAAATAATTCATTAAATGTGGATATATGTTACAAACTAATTTTCAATAAATATCCGTTTACTATGAAATTGTGTAAATCCTATTTTGACAATATTACAGGTGTGTTAGTGGCAATAAAAATGACCCTTTCCGACCAATGTCAGATTTCACATATGATTCGACGAAATCAGATAATATTACGCAGATTTATAGGTCTGGGAAAGTCGAGTTAGTTGGATTTGATGGTTATGATGAAATATATCTACGCTGCAATGTACACTTTTGTTTCAAGTATGACAGTTCTTGCGATACGGTAAATATGTTAAATTATATATAATATAATATCAGCATTATATGTGGTATAACAACTTATAAGGAACGTATACATGGATGTTATAAGAGCAAGGGTTATAATGACATCCACAATTTTCATAGATGGTGTATTTATATGAAGAGTACTATACTTTAGCACATATCATAGTATAACGGTGCTTTTGATGTTTTTCTTTGGAAGTTTGTCTCCTTGAACAAACGATCCTACGGTCCTTGATATCAGTAAGCAACGTGATGGCAATGTTTGTTTAGATAGCTTTATTAATTTGAAAAAAAGAAGGAAAAAGAAAAGATAAACAGATATTACAAGGACACAAGTAAAATATTGTGTCAACAACACATTCGCTTTAACAAAGTTATCGTTCACATTTTACACAGATGTACCTGTTTGAACAACTAAGTAAAATGATGTTCGTGATGTTATTTAACATGAATAAGAAAAAGTATAAGCAGAAACAAAGCACACATTTGGTAAAGACCGAACACATTGTGTTAATGAACCTGAATAGTTTTCTTCTGTCTGTTTTTATAACATTAGACTTTATTTAGTTTTGCGACATACCGTTGTATCTAAACGTAAATATGCGTTCGTGTTATCTATCGCAATTCCTGTTTTGGATACAACTCCTTTAATACTCTTTCATTTTGAGCGGCATTCCTAAGAAAGAGTCAATGTTATGGACATCGGTTTGCCCAAAGACTTATTTTATCAAAAAAGGCTCTATTAACAATTAAGGACGCATTTTATTGTCTTTAAATAAGAGTTATCCTCTTAACTTTCTGTATTGTATATGAAGTAAGTAAATCGACAAGGAAGAGACAAATCAAGGTAACATATCCACACTGAGGGAGTTGCATGAACTCTATAAGGAGCGAGACTGGGTGCGTCGACATGATAAACGTCTGCTGCTATGCATGCATCACCCGCCATGCGAATTCACACTCAGTAAAATTTCACAATCGGTACCATAACAGATCAGTCGACTATACTGGTATCTAAAATTTAAGACTTGAAAACATGTTGCTAGTGAGAAGAGACACTGATACATTATATCGATCAACCAATTCATGATGATGACCGTAAAACTTGAATAGTATCGATTTCAGTCGTTCTTCCTTATGACTCTGTTGGAGCCTTTTTTGTGTAAGGAGCACACCCCTGTTAATGAAGTACGTATAGTGTGAACATGCACGAGCATACCGTATTAACTCAGATGTATAAACGCCATACGATGGAACAGAGAGTATGTTACTGCTGATATTTGGCAATTTGACAATTGAAAAGTTGAAATCGTCACATTTGTCATAGATTCGAATTCTATTTTGAAGTCGTTCATCCGTGTCAATATCGAGGAAAAGATCAAGTAATTTATGTAGTTTCCTTAATTTCAAGTTCACTGGGATTGATGAGATCTAAGCACTCATTGAAATGTAATAATTGAATAATGTCATTAATATATCGGAAGTGAAATTAAAGAGTTTTGCAAAATGCTTTTTTCTTCTTGTCTTTGTGAAGGTTCCGTTTGAGTTCAGCTTCATATGAGTACGAAAAGTCGGTCAGTAGTGGTGCACAATTAGTACACATGGGAATTCCGACTGTCTGCTAAAACATCATACATGTACCACCAAACTAAACAAATATTTTGTCGACCAAAAAGTCAAGTATTTTGACAATTTCATCTTTTGTGTATTTGTCGTGGAAAGCAGTTTGACTCTTCAACAAATAAAGATTTTTCACTAAAACAAGGAATTTGTTTCATAGTAAATAATATACTGGTAGAAACAAATCATATAAAACTTTACCAGTTCGAAAAAAATATACAAGGTTTCTTTGTTTCAACTTCAACTTTTTTTCCTATTAAGCGACTGACTTGTCAAATGTTTAATCTGTACAAATTGAGTTCGAAAAACAAGAAAACGTAGTCAACAATGTTTCATATTGAATTTTAAGATGTAACCATAGTTATTCAATTTTAAACAACACATGTCAGGGCCGCCAAATTCCAAATGATGACACTTAACCATAAAAATATTATAAAAGAGAGGTGGAAGATACCAGAGAGATATGCAAACTTAAAACTCAAAGTCGAAAACGAACTGACAATACCATTGCAATTAAAAAACGGAAAACCGACCAAAAGACAAACAACATTATACAAAACACAACATAGAAAACTAAAGGGTGAACAACACGAACCCTACGAAAAGGTCAATATATCATTGCTACAAATGTAGATGTAAATATAACTATTGAGTGTATTACATGTGAGCAAAGACCATTGACATGAATTGTTGAAGATTTAATTGATACTCAATTGAATCTGGTCGGTATATCAAAAAGTGTTCTTCCGAATCAGTAGCTGGTCAAGATTGAGAAAGAACGGCGCATATCATTCATCGTTACCCTTTCACATCTTTGGAAGACCGTTTTTAAATAACTGAAGAATAACAATCTTTGAATTTAAATTTGTTAGAGATGTGTAAATAGGGTTGAAAAGTTAAATACCAAATAAAAAACACAAGAAAATAAAAATAAGGTCTTCAAGTAAGTAATGATATACACTTTCCCCTCGAAATAAAATGATAGATATGTCAAATGAAACGACTGCATTATTTATATTTTAAGGATTTTCGAATATAAGTAAGTTATTGTAACAGTTACAGTGTTATATTTGGAAAAAACCATCAAATGATGTTGTCTGCGGTGTTGAATTCTTAAACAACCATCAAATGTTATTAACTTGTATTGTTTTAATATAAAGAGATATAGAAATATCTAATGTATAATTGATTTACATTATAAATAGGTCCACTCTTTATATGCAGACATTACTATTTTTCACAACTGATGATAAATTTGATTTTAGAGTTGTACAAAACGCCGCAAACGTGATGTTCATTCCTCAAATACCGTATCTGATAGGTTGATCACTCTGTCAGATCTACAACAAATTACAACATCTGATGGTGAGTATATTCCACATAGAAGTCAAGCTTTCAGTATTGGTATAATTAAAACGTCTGAACAATCTACGTCTAAAGTTGAAACTCATTAACCCAATGGTTCTCATAGTCGTTTTATTTTTTTCAGCTCATAATATCTCTGGTTACAAGCAAACTTGATGAAAGTTATTGTAGAAACACGGAGCAAGCACACTCAAATTGATACAATACATGTACATTGAGTATTCTAACAATTTGATCGTTTATTACCTCCGTAAATTAAGCATTTTGTAACATAGTACTGTAATAAATAAAAGCACTATTTTCAAGGTGCTGTTTTTAAGTGTTATGGACCATGTAACGAGTTTCTAGTGCTCATTGCCACCGAGTTAACGTCCGTCATTTAAATATTCCAACATGCTTTGGAGAAACTTGTATAGCATCATTTTCTCCAAATAGATGTAATACAAAGTTGAAAGATTTCCCAAATAATATGATGCATGAACTGAGAAGTACTAGAAATCAAATGTTTAAAATTATAATGTATCAAAAGTTGAAGACAATTCAACCCATGTTTACACCGAAAAAGCACTAAAATAGGAGAATGAACAGAACATAAGTTTCATGCATCCAAGTCATTTGGTTACTGGTGGATAATTGTTTCATTGGTAACCATGCCACAATTCCTTATTTCTAATATAAAGACAACCTTAGACGATTCTGCAACAATAGCAGTGTGTAACTTTATTGTGAGAGATATCAAATCTATCTTAAAATACATTTGATTTATTTTCATTTGCACTTTAAATTTTTTTGTATCTAAGCAGTTACATGGGAAAGGGATCTTTCATTTAATGTTAAACACATATTTTTAGATAGTTATTTTTCCGTGAAAAACTTGTTCTAGTTAAATACCATATGTAAGGATTAGACTTTTTATCTATGTTCTAAAATCTTGTTATCGTAGCCCAGATAATATAATTACGTTTTAGAAACTATTTTGACAAATTTAGTTTTAAGTCCTCTGATAACAAAATTATTATTTTCTGTGTTTTATAATTTTGTTTAGACAGTCATGCGGTTTGGTTTTCTCAATAATTGGTTTTATTTTATCGCTAGGTTATAGTTCAGTTTTCAAATGTATTTAATGGAATCCATTTGGTTGAATAATAATTACTATTTCTGTTTTATTTTATTTTAGAATCTTGTTTTGACAGTTCAGCCTTTATTTCCGTGATATCTGTGTTATCGATAGTGTTTGCAACACTCCTTTGCACCATTCTGTACTTCTTTGTGAGGTTGTACCAACTAACAGAAATCAGACGTACACAGTTACCCATGTCGTCATAAAGTTTAAATCTCATAGTCAATGAACGTTTCTGAGAGTTGTTAAATATTCCGTCCATCATGCTAATACAGGTTGTATCAGATTGTACCTTAAAGAACTTACTCCCGAGTAGATACATGTATTGATCAGAGCTTTTCATTTACATCATAATGTTGTTGTTATTGTGATTTCGTTTTGTTCGTTATAAATAATGATTTATATATAAATTGTTATTTTAAGTTGTTTATTACTTTTTAATGTGTTTCATGTAACTTATACTTCTTGTGCAAATTTATTTTGAATACATAGTTAACAATGTTAGGCGAACTTCTCACCTGAATATAAAATTCCACAAATGTATATATTATACATTATCCAGCAAAAACTGTAACCTTTTAAACAGAATAGATAAACCAGATTCATTCAGTTTGACGTATTTTTACATTCCAAAAAAAAAAAAAACAACGTTATTGTTTGTGTCCTTGTGTTGCTGTCTCGTTAGACCACATTGTCTGTAATAAAATCTTGCAATTATGAAAGACACATTTTTCTTAATTTCGACCTTCTGATAATGAGTTTGCAAAGTGGTCATTGGCTGTGTTGTGTTGAAAAGTAAGTAAACCTGAAGTTTATTAAATTGCAAAAGCAAAATCGATTCATGTCTTTAGCCGTCAATCTTCTTGTACAGCATTTATGGTACAAAAAACATCGTAATGCAAACACTGACATTTTAAGAATGTCGCAAAATGCGGTAAAACCGAATATTGAAGAAAATATACGGTTTTAGATCATCGTCATTAAAACCTAATTCATCATCACAGAAAAAAATTGGATTTGCTTCTTTTTTCCTTTCTTCTTTATATTTATAGTCCGTATAATATCTAAAGAATTTGTTTGTTTTACATGCATGCTCATGCTATTATTGTTTATATACTTATATTGTATTATGAGAAGACTTGATAAGTATGATTTACTTGTGTCTCATCCAATTTGCTTAGATTTAACAAATACAATACTAGTATGTTGAAACTAATATACGGTTTTCAACAGAAAACCGTCAATGCTTTATGATAAAAATCGAACTAATTCTTTAAATGTTTCCATAAAATTTTAGAGATCATTGGAGATAACATAAAATCTGCAATCAATATCAAAAGTCCAAGAAAACCAAAAGCATCAATGCTTGGATCAAGCACATTGATATGTTGCTGATTAAAACTAAAGTTTTATGCGAACACTTCCCTTTTTTGAACTCGGTTTATGGAAAAACAGGATGTACATAACATAACGTACAATAGAAATAAGTTACGTGGCGCTCGAATGAAAGCGTTTAGAAAACCCAAACCTTAATCAGTGTTTCGAATAATTCAACATTTTTTTTTTAAACCGCATATTTACTTAATAAACATATAAATACCATTGCATTTCAATACAAATTTGTTGACTACTTTGCTGGTTGTTCCCTCGGAACGAAAAGTCTACCAGCAGTGGCTTCAACCCAGTGATTGTAAAAAGTCATCAAATTTACCAGGCTCATAATTTGGTACGCCAGACTTGCATTTCGCAAAACCACACTGGCGCTAGAATCAAAACAGTTATAAGGCCAAATTAAAAACATTCATTCTATGTCTTGGGGTAGAAAAACCTAAGTATTTCTAATAATTTAACATTTTATTTAAAGAAAAAGAATAAATCGATGATATTTAACACAAAATTTCTGACTACTTGGCATGTATTACCTTCGGCCATGAATTGTCCACCAGCAGTGACATCAACGAAGGGGTTCTTAAAACTTATCAAAAAATCCAGTCTTAAAATTAAAACATGACGGAGGCCACAAGTAAAACAGGTTCTACTTACCCTTCTGGAGCATCTTAGATCACCCCCGGATTTTGATGGGGTTGATGTTGTCCAGTCTTTAGTTTTCTCAGTAGTGTTTTGTGTACTTGTTTATCTTTTCGTTGTTTTTCGTTTTTTGCCTAGGCGTTGTCAGTTCTATTCGACTTAAGATATTTGAATGTCCCCTAGGTATCTTCCGGCTCTATTTTTACAAGTAAAACAATGATTACCAACACTATATTAAGAAGGCTGATAGCAAATTATAAGTACACTGTTTTCATGGTTAAATGATAAACGGTGAATTTTCATGGTTAAACAGAAATATTAATTATACAAATTTGTTTGAATACAATTATTGTAATCAAAGGTGTCTGGCTGATAGAAGCTAAGACACCAGACTTTTAACTTATTTAAATGCTACCAGACTTAAAGGTAGACTGTATGGAATACGGGAACAATTTCCTCATGAAATTGAACAAAAGCGGAAGGAACTGTATCCTGTGTTAAAACAGGCCAAACAGCAAAATAGACAAGCCTCTCTTGTGCGTGATAGGCTATATATAGACAATCAGCTCTACATTCCTGACACGGTATTAGAGGACTCTAGAATAGAGCATACCGGCTCTTCGACGACAAACCATGACACGAGCCCAAAAGGGTCTTATTCTAGTGATACCCCTCCTAGCAAAAGACAGCGACAGGGACCGTCTCCTCGTCCACCGCACGCAAATGCTCCACCGAATTCTGGCAGATAGAGGAATGGTGCAAGAGGACAACCTCAAAAGAAATCGTACAGTAATGAAACTTTGAATAAGAAATATACAATTAACAATGGTAGTTTAAATATGTGTTTCTTAAATGTGTGTGGCCTTAAGAAAAGACTATTGTCTCCTGATTTCATTGACATTTTGCTTGAACATGATATTTGTATTTTTGTTGAAACGATGTTAACTGACCTAGATAATTTAAACTTACCAGACGATTATATTTATGTCACAAAAAATAGAAAAAAATTTAAAAAAGCATCAGGTGGGATAGTTGTTATTTATAGAAAGAGTTTAGAAAAAGAGTTGAAATTCCATAATACTGAGAGTCAATTTGTTTTATGGTTTCAAATTTCGAAATCAATTTTGTCACTTAATTCAGATGTAATTTTTGGCTGTGTTTATGTACCACCTGAAAATTCTAAGTACTCTACTATAGAAGCTTTTGAAGAATTGGAAAATGAATTGAATATCCTAACAAACACTGAAAATTGTTATGTTGCCCTAGTTGGCGATTTTAACTCAAAAACTGGGTCTTTACCCGATTATATTATACCTGATGAGTCAGTTGTTAGTATGTTTGATTTAGATTGTGATGCTGATATATTACAGTATTTATATGATTTTGAGAATCTGACTCAAAACAAAATCACCTTGCAAAGAGTGTCTCAGTGTACATGTAGACCTAATAAGTATGGTCATAGACTGTTAGAGTTGTGCAGAAAAAATAATTTATATATTGCTAATTCAAGAGTTGGATCAGATAAAGATATTGGGGAGAAAACATGTAACGATTCGAGTGTTGTTGGTTATTTAATTATTTCATCAATGCTCTTCCCTATGATTTTTTATTTTGAAATTGCTGACTTTATACCGTTATATTCTGATTGTCATTCATTTATACATTTTAGACTTCAGGCCACATTTAGTAAACCAGATTCAATTGTTACCGACAATAGAAATGATAAAACTTTTGTCAGGTGGAAAAGTGAACAGAAATCTGAATACGCTGATCGAATTCACAATGATCCCGAAGGTATTTTAGCCACTGTTATGAATAAACTGGACGAATTGTCCGTAAATAATGATGCAACTCAAAATGATATACACAATATAGTTTTAGATATCAGCAAAAATTTTAAAGATGCGGCGGCAAAAACGTTTGGGAAAATAAAAAAACATAAACATTTTTACAAACATGAAAATTCAAAACCTTGGTTTAATAGAAAATGCTCGATGAGTAGAAAAAAATTTCATAAAGCTCGAAAGAGATATAGTTTTTTGAAAAATGCTGAAAACAGAAGTAAGATGAGACAAGCTAGTAAAGAACATAAAATAACATTAAATAAGGCTTTTGCAAACTATCAACAGAGGGCTGCTGATGAGTTGCGTAACATTTCTAAAAAGGATACAAAAGCTCTATGGAAAATCCTTAATAATCTAAATGATAGTAAGAAAAAAGATAACAATGACGATATATCTCTAAAAGCATTGTATGATCATTTTAAAATCCTAAATGAAAATGTCGAGCCAGAAAATGACTTCGAACAAAATTTTGACTTTGAAACTTTATCAGACGATGTTGAGTTATTTTTAAATAGTCCAGTAACCGAAGATGAAATTAAAAAGGTCGTTTCGAATTTAAAAAATGGCAAAGCTTCAGGTAGTGATGAAATTTTAAATGAATATATAAAGAATACAATTGACGATTTAATGCCAATTTACGTTAAGCTATTCAATTTAATTTTAGATACTGGAATTGTCCCAGACAGTTGGTCTAATGGAATCATGATAACTATATTTAAAAATAAAGGATCAAGATCCGATCCCGAAATGTATAGAGGAATCACATTAAATTCATGCTTTAGTAAAACCTTTTCTGCTATGTTGAATTACAGGTTAAATAATTATGCAGATCACGTAGACCTGATTTCAAAATCACAAGCAGGTTTTCGTAGAGGATTCTCTACTGTTGATAATATATTTGTATTGTATTCTTTAATTACTATATATTTTTCATTTGGTAAGAAGCTATTTTGCACTTTTATAGACTTTAAAAGCGCTTTTGACACTATATGGAGATCGGGATTGTGGCAAAAAATGCAAAAATCAAACATTAAAGGTAAACTATTTAATGTGATCTATAATATGTATCAAAATATAAAAACATGTGTCAAGAAAGGAAATGAATTTTCCGAATTTTTTATATCTCACACAGGAGTAAAACAAGGTGAAAATTTATCACCCTTTTTATTTTCTTTGTTCCTAAATGATTTAGAAAGTTATTTTGTGGAAAATAATATAGAAAGTCTAGATAATATTTCAAATCTGTGCTTGGAATCATTACAAATGTATGTTAAATTGTTTATTATACTGTACGCAGATGACACTGCGCTATTGTCTGAAAGTGCAGAAGGATTACAAAAAACCCTTGTATGTTTTGAAGAATATTGTAAAAAATGGAAACTAAAGATTAACACAAGCAAAACTAAAGCAGTGATTTTTAGTAAAAAGAAAGTAAAAAGAAATCAGAATTTTAGGATATATGGAGAAAACATTGAAATAGTTGATTCATACTGCTACCTTGGTATACTTTTTAATTACAATGGTAGCTTTTGTACTGCACGAAAAAAACTTCTTGATCAAGCACAGAAGTCTTTGTATGCTCTATACCGAAAAATAAAAAATATATGTATTCCCGTCGATTTGCAGCTTAAACTTTTTGACTCATTGGTTAGTCCTGTTTTATAATATGCTTCAGAGGTATGGGGATTTGAAAGTAAAGATAGCATTGAGAAAATACACCTTCAATTTTGCAAAAATATTTTGAAATTAAGAAGCAGTACACCAAATTATATGGTGTATGGGGAACTCGGAAGATTCCCTTTGGAAATTATTGTTAAACGTAAAATGGTGATGTTTTGGAATAGTTTATTATTGGAGAATAACAAGTTATCTTCCATTATGTATAAATTAATGCTCAAATTACATTTTCAATACCCCACAAAATTTAAATGGATTACGTACGTTAAATCCATATTTGACGAAAATGGAATTAGTTTTATTTGGCAAAATCAACTTTCATTAGATAAACTGGGTTTAAAGAACATTATTTCACAAAAACTGAATGACCAATTTATCCAACATTGGTTTTCCCAAATGAATAACTCTTCAAGAGGAGCATTTTATTCACATTACAAACAGGAATTTCGTTTGGAAACCTATTTAATGAAGTTGAAGCTGTGTGACAGGATTTATATAGCAAAATTCAGATGCTCAAATTTAAAATTTCCTGTAGAAACGGGAAGATGGTCTAGAATACCAAAAAATGAGCGAATTTGTCATCTCTGTGGAAACGGGATAGGAGATGAATTTCATTATCTATTCAAATGTCAAAAACAGGAAATAAAACTGCTTAGAAATAAATATATACCAGAATTTTATACTGCAAATCCAACGGAGTACAAATTAAAACAGCTTCTAACATTTTGTCATGTAGAACTTTACAAAAACTTAGCAATATTTTTAAAAATACTTACACGATACTTATGATTTATATTTGTCTTTTTTGAGTTGAATGTTATGGTAATTTGTAAATTGACATTTTGCTGTATTTTACCATGCATGTATGCATTATTATGTGTAGTGTAAATGTATTGAGTATAAAAATGTGTATACGTGTATATACGATGTCCTCTTGTACACCTATGTGTCTGAGGTTTAATAATAAAGTATTGTCTATTGTCTATTGTCTATTGAAATGATCACTCTTGATTTTGGCACAGTTATATAATTAGATATCTGGTAATTTAAAAATAAACGGATTATTTAAGACAGGCAACCAAAGTGTTAGCTACTTGACACATGATATTCTATAGGAAAAACGACTGCTGGTTAAAACACATGTTAAACAAGAAATGTGTTTCTTGAATAAAAAAACATCAGGTACGTTCAAGGCCAAAACAAAATAATAATGGAAAGCTAAATTGTAAAACGTATGAGAGCACCAGAACCAAAGCAACAGTCAAAACTGTGTATTGACTAGGGATTGAATTAAATTTGAACTAACATAAATTACACACGTTTTTTTATCTCGAATTTACGAAAAAGGGTATCATACAAATCATGACAATACCGACTACTTGATTAAAGATGCTTTAACTCTTCCTATCCCAATATGAAGTTATAGCACGCTACAAAGGCAATTTTATAGTACACATTCTAGCTATCAAATATGAAAATAAGGAGATTGGAACATATTCGTTCTCATCTGTGAAATAGATATTCCATAACGGTCAATCAACTCGTGACAAAATCAACAAAAAAACAAAATAAAACTAATTTCAGCGGTGTCAATTTTTTTGTACTACTGCTTAATATGTCTAATGTATTTTTCTTTTCATGTTCAAACTTTTTATACACAGCTATCTATTTTTTTTACAATAAAATGTTACTGGCAATATAAATCTATCATTTTGGAAATTATTTTATATTAAGGATTATTTCTCCCTCCGGATTTGGCTATACTTAATGTCCCTTTTTTTTTTTTATCTCATCAGCTATTTTTGTTTCAAATATTTAGACCTCGAGAATCACTGAAGAGACAATAATTGTCGTAATGCGAATCTGGCGCAGTAATAATTGTACCGTTAATACTATTTCACATTAGAATAATGGTCCTTAGCAGAGACAAATAAATGCCAAAATATAACGTAAAACAGTGGGAAATCTAGTGAAAAAGAACAAAAGAAAATTACCTCTTCTTATGATAGGGTTGAGAAAATCAATAATAAAACAATGCCGGTGACGACCCTGATCAAGAGTTATTTCTAAATAACAATTGTACATTTTAAAGAAATTATTTGTTAAACTGTGTTATAAGAAATATACATGCAAATACACGATGTTTTATGCTCAGTATTTATCGAGATACTTGCATTAGACGCTTGTGAAACTGAATTCTAAAAAATGCCAATCTTTGCTTCATATTGATAAAAAAAATTGAAAAAAATCCTGTACATACCAAATCTATAGATAGTCACCGATTTTTGGAGTGTTCCACATAGTCCTTAGCATGTTACAATTTCCCCAAATATACCTATTTTTCACATTCTAAGTTTTCGAGTACACCGATCTGCTCTTGCCACATAACAATTTAATTAAGAAATATGGTCTTTTCATGAATATACCATTATAAAAGTCTGTCTGTGCAGGTTAAACAATTAAAGATGAATATTCTTATAAAGTAGGCATCTTTTTACTATTTTATACAATTTTAAGAAAAGGTCGTCTCGATTTTTGTACATGTATTTGCGGTCTTCTCGATCTATTCACATTCAATGTTTACATCGGGATAATGTCCGTTTGAATTTGCTTAGTAACTTAATTTCAAAAATGCCAATCTTTGCTACATATCAATCGATCCTTTGGATTTTTTTCCCTCACTTTTTTCTGATCTAGCTGCATATATACGGATAATTTGCATGTTTCAGAGAGGAATACAGCCAGTAAAAAAATAGATTGAATTTGGTACTCCAGGAATTTGTTCGCATAGCAACATTTTAAACCAATTTTATACCAAGCTCTTTTAGTCTGCTGAACTCGTCGTTTTCTATTTAAGGAGGGAAATGATAGTATTAAATAGAAGTTTTGTTTTTATTTCTACTTATTTCTATTTTATTATTTACCAGAACGTTTTCCCGTGAATTTATAATTGATAGCGTCCTTGCTAAAATGGAACAAACATTGAAAAGATCTAGTTTTCAGTTTTTACAGGGACGGTTATATTTTGTCACTAGATTTCCCACTGGAAAGCTCTGAATAAGCATCTCCTTATAATAAAAATAAAAGGATATGCGAAGCAAATGTCAATAAGACAAAAATCTGATGATTGAATTAGAAATGATTGGTTTTCTAATTTAAAATATGGACACCACTCATAATCGGGATTAATTTAGGTGCTCAAAAAGGGTAAGTAGTTTCTTGCTCATTTAGTGACATCGATACTGTTACTTATTTTAGTGAGGAATCTGATGCAATATAGTATTTTGTGGTGTCATAAATGAGGAAAAGAGCACGGGTTTCATCTGAAAGTCTTGTTAACCGGGATCCCTATAATGCGTACGTGTAGGCTATACATTCTTAAAATTCCTTTTGATATCTCCAATTTCATTTCATGAAAAATGAAAATGAAATTTTAGAAAATGTTGGGTATAAACCAATGAAAGAACTATACAACGACACACACAAAAACATAAGACAGTCAGAGGTTAAAATACAGTCTTCTACAATAGATGGGTGTCTATACAATATATTAACTTATAAATGTGTTTCAATGTCTAATCAAAAGTTGTGAATTAATTAAACTAAAATTATTAAAGATCTTTCAGCAACAACAAATAGCGTAATAAAGAACATTTTAAAAGGTACGAGATAAGAAAACCAAGGAAAATTTGCTGACTTTTGACAAGCAGGAGTGTTACTGGGTATTCCCTGTAAGAAAACAAACACAAGTTGAAAGATAAGCATTTATTCACAAAGCTGCATTCAAACTTTCAATGAATTTAGATTTCAGCAGAAATATTCCTTAATTTTGTTGACTCTGTCACGAGTTGATTGACCGTGATGGAATATCTGTTTCACAGATGACAACGAAAATGTTCTCATCGTCGTTATCACAATTCCGTTCTCCTTTTCCCCAAATGTGACCGACTCATCATCGGGTTTGTACATATTTGAGTAACACGACTGGTGCCACATGTGGAGCAGGATCTACTTACCCTTCCGGAGCACCTGAGATCACCCCCAGTTTTTGGTTGGTTTCGTGTAGCCCAGTCTTCAGTTTCCTATGTTGTGTTTTGTATACTTTTTTTTGTGTGTTTATTCTCGACTTATGAGTTTGGATGTCCCTTTGGTATATTTAGTCTCTCATTTTAAAAACCTTTAATGTGTCTAATCAAACATATTCCCGCTCAAATTTTTTCAATTAACTTTAATTTGATTAAAATAAAGATCTTGTGTTAACTCTTTGCTTATACGGATCTGACAACACTCCTTTAAACTTTCTGTTTCAGTAAATATTACATCAGCCAAGGAAAATTATATCCTAATTTGTCAAGGTGTGTATCATTGCAACATGACCAGAGGATTCCGAAAGGTCTATAAAACAGAGCGTTTTTTTAGATCATTGTAAGTGGAGCGTGGACAAATAATCATCACGTTAAACAGATTGAAATAACTTTGCGCTCAATATTTATACAACCTGCTGTACAAACTAAAGCCTTTTGAAATCTTTTACAAACAAAAATAAAGAACATAAGAATTTAAATCACAATGAAAGCGTATGCAGGAACTAAAAACCAGGGTTTATCAAAACAATAATCAACTCCGAAAGTTTTAAACACTCGTTGATGGCTCGTTGGCCGAGTAAATAATCACATAACAAAATGTCCTATGTTATGTTGTTTTGGTGGATGGTAACCATTAACAGGATTTTTATATTCCGAATCACACAATGGTACTTTCTCAAACGAAATGCTTTGACTTGGAGATACCTGCAAACAATGATAGACGTTCATGGACGATTTTTCCAAAGCACTCTTAAAGAAATGATATAAACAAATTGGACTCAATATTTGAGAAAAAAAAACAACATTGCCATCATAGGAAATAAGCACTTTATTGTGGCATTATGGTACACAAAACGCATATTTATTACTTTTGTGTAAATAATCATGTAGTGTGTGTATTCGAAACTGCACTGAAAGTTAGTCAAACAATGATTCAACAAATAAGGCGTCATGCAAAAACCAAAACAGTGATCAATATTTTGACATTGAGCTTTAACCTTCCCACAAGGAACACAATTCCTCATAAATCCTTACAGCTTATACCTGTGTTTCTGTTAGCTTTTATACCAGTTTTAGACAGTTGTAAATTCTTCTATATACCTTTTGTTATTCTAAATTGATTGAAATACCTTTTGTTTTTCAAAAGAGATTGAAATGGAATGGGTTGAGATACAAAATAACTTGTTAAACCTTTCCACATTTTTACTTGTTTTTCTCAGGTAATGAACCTCTTTGGTGGTTTTCTTCAGCATGTCTTATTTCTTTGGTCATTCAAAGTGTTATTTTATGTTCTTTTTCTGTATGCCATTTTGTTTTTCTTCGTTGATATATTTGTTTGCTTTTATAGTGATTAAGATAATAACACAATGTTTACTGCTGTACCTCTATTTTTGACATTTTTACCTATTATGTCTGTTTTTTTTTCACAAATTGTTGTTAGTATAATGGAATTTTATGCGACTGTCATACAAGTGAGAGGTTTAGCTAGCTATAAAAACAGGTTTAATCCACCATTTTCAACATGAGGAATTGCCTGTACCAAGTCAGGAATATGACAGTTGTTCGGAATTCGGTATTTTTGTTAATTTACTTTTTATGGCATATATTTGATAATCAGTTATAAGCGTTCACATTAGTGTTTACGGATACACTTGTCTATAATTGTTTAAGACAGCGTTTTGTTCTCCAGCTAATTCTAATGTGTTTTAGGTTGTTGTCTAATTTACCCCAGGTATAGAGCGCAACAACGTATCGAAAGTGTTGGTGTTTGAAGCTAGCCAACTTCGTATTTGATATCACCGTCCAACTGTTAATTCGAGCGTAACTAATTTGTTGCTTTTTTACGTAATACCAAAATGTACTATTTATTCGAAGTACTTAAACATAATTCAGACATGCAAACGTAGGCGCGATTTGAAATTATTACGGTACGCGAAGCAAGACATTGCATGTATTCTCCAATAAATCAAATTACCTTTGTTTTTACTATTTGTAATTTCTTTGCTTCAAACAATAAAACCAAACCCTCCAAAAGTATTAGACCTAACAGTGTAGAGACAATTGCCACAAACGTCGTACTGCTGTAACAAGGGCTGTTTTGTGAATCTAAAGAAGAAGAAAAAACTCAGTAAAATAGCACTATTCATAATATCAATGAATAATGTCAAATGTTTAAATTCATATTAAAAAAAACTCTAAAAGCATAACAATTCATTTCCTTTCTAGTTATTGCTGGTAATATTCTTACTGATTCACATTATATGTATATAGAAGATGATAAGATAAGTTTGGTATAGTTCGAGTGCCGTAATTGTGTATCATTTTAAGTAATGGTTATTAATACATGCATAATGGCTTTAGATCAAGGGCATTTACCAGTCTGTTCTTGTGATCCGCTACAGTTTAATTCAAACATTATCTCCTCAAAGTGATTCGGAATATCAAAGAAAGTTAATCACACATAAATATAGATTCATACGTAGATATTGTGCAAAAAGTTACCCGATGCAATTCGGGACAGATTACCAAACAAAGTAGAATACATTCTAAGTATAAACTGAGACAGCGCTCTATATGCCAACGTACTACCGTTTTTAAGAAAAAAACTGGATATACCATAGGTACTCGACTCACTTTTAAAATTTTACGTTGCCATGAATCGTAACGTTAAATGCTTGACGATTTACATGTGTGTTGCTGTTTGATATGCATTTCAGTAGTGGCTTGTAATTTCCTCTGTCAATTTATCTTAAGGACATATTTTAATCTTTTTGAGGTCATATGCTATTATGTTCTTTTAAGTACTATTATTTTAGTTTACTAAATGCTGTCCGTAACGACAATTACTAACTACATTACTAACATATATTCAACATAGCTGTGTTGACATGAATTATCAGACTTATAAATTAACTGTTTACAAATCATTTAATTTGTCGAAAATATAAGGATATCTACCCAGGAATATATAACCTTAGCTGTATACGGCAAAAAACCTCTTGGAATTTTTGGACCTCAGTGCTCTTCAACTTCGTACTGCATTTGGCCTTTTTAACTCTTTTTTTTTTCTTCGAGCGTCACTGATGAGTAAGGCGTACTTAATTTTAAGCCTGGTATCTATGATGAGTTAATATATGATCTGAATAATATTCAATGAATTAGCTTAACGTATAAGTCAATAGTTTATTTCCTAAACATGTATTAGGCTTCATGGATTATCAATTTTTGTCATAACACAACTCGACTTGAATGATTGATTTGTTAGATAAGTAATGATTGACTAAATCGTGATGCCCAATAGCAATGATTTCATACATATCAAAAAACAAATTATAGTCTTCCACTAACTTGATCTGTATAACATTGATGTCAAATTAACTACTAGGTAACTTTAATGGAAGGAAAGTGAAGATTTACAAAGTAGAAATCAAATACTCTTCATTTAGCAGATATATCATCAGCATGACAAAACCAAACCTCACTTAACATGTATATAGAACATTCACTTTCGAGCCAATACGTAGCACGATATACTACACATGCTACATGTATCAATGGTTGGTAAGCTCAAACAAGATCATTGTTTCCACTATTATATAATACGCTATTTGTTTTATTCTATCTATTAACATGATTAATATTGCACAGTGGACATAGAGCGATTAAGCAATATGATTCCCATACAAAATTACCTTAAGGGATTCTCATTGAAATATTTTAAAGCGTTTTGAGTCAATGCGGATTTAAAACCAGAAAAAATCGATTACTTATGCACAAACTCTAGTACTAGATTAAATTATTGTTTTTGTTGTTGTTATTTTATTAACTTAAATTTAATTATAATTAATGCAGATGCTCTTCACAGATATACTCCATTTTTTCATTTTATGCACATTCAATACAGTTAAGACATTTCATACGTATTTAATTAGCAACATGACAAATTGTTTATCAGTCGATGTCTTTTTTATTTAAACAATTGTAATTTCGGCGAAAAAAATCTGGCGGCTATTTTTCTCATTCCCATCAAGATAGGGCATTATACATGATGGTGATTATGTCTCTTGAATGGGAAAATTATTTGCAAAACTTACTCAGTGAATCTTCTGAATATGGATTAAAGACTGTTAATTGGGACTGAGTAACTATTTGCTTAGAATTACTGTCATCCAAAGCTCGTTTCTTTCTGTTACTACACATGTTCTAAAACAAAAGATTGTTAATACCATACTTACTTCAAATAATTTTAGAAATACAAAATGGACTTAGAAATACAAAATGAACTTAGAAATACTTACTTGTTGTTTTCAAGTGTGTACGTCTCATACTTTTGTGCAATGTTCATAGGTAAGTCGGTTTAACATAAACAAATCTATCTAATATTTTACCCTTCAGGAACACCTAAGGTCCCCCAGTTTTTGGAGCGTTTGGTGTTGCTTAAGTCTTTAGGTTTTGTGTAGTGTTTGGTGATAAGGTACATAAAGTAGAATATAAAGCGGCAATTACCTTGAGTAGGTTAAATATGTATTAGTTCAAATCACGGACAGCAATTGTGAACTGCACATTCAGTGAAAGTAACTACCAAATATCCTTATTTTCAATGCACGGAAATTGTGATAAAAACACTTCTTAACATATATTGATGATAATATGAAGTGAATTTATCTTTGATCAGTACTGAATAATTTACGGCGGTAATGCAAGCATTACCATGTCGACGCATCGTCATTTTGGAGTTTATGCAAGTCCCTCGAGTTATGTTTTTTTTTCTTTGATTTGTATGTTCTAAATGGATTTATGAGATTTGAACATCGGTTAACTACTGTTGCCTCCAATTTAGATTGTTTTGTTTAATAAGATAACACTTACTTGAAAACAATCTAAAGTAAAACAGTATTCTATGTCCACACGGAAATGTAAAACAGGATAATCAACGAAACGGGCAATTTCAAACTCCGGAGAATACGCTATAAATGGTGATGTTCCATTTGATTCTGTTTCAAATGGCCCAGACACTTCTAATACGTTTTGTGAATGATTTACTGGACAGCTGTATATAGAAAAATAAAGTAAGACATAGTATATATTGTTATATGAAATTGTTGTTACACAAGCTATAAAAAGCATGACAAAATGTGAAACGAACCAATTGAAGAAAAAACAAATTCGTGATATAAGGTAAAACAGTAATTAGAAACACAAATGGCAGACAACCACTAAATTACATGCTTCTGGCTAAATATAGCCACAGAAAAAATGTGGCATCGTGAAACATGTTTGTGAGCGCTTAGTCATGTTTATAATGCTATCAAAATCATTTGATGATTTAACTATTAAATGTAATCTTTCCTTTGAAGTTTACCACATATACACCATTGAGGTTCGTGCTGTTGAAAATGCATATGAATACTTATCGGTCTTATATTAGTTTTCTTAGCACTTAAACCTTTCCTCTTTCAAATAGCAGATGCTATATTAGAAGAAGAAATAAACACAACAGCTTGTTAGAGAGCTGTATGCTATTAGTTGGTTTTTTTATATCATATTTGAACTTTGATGAATAGTTGTCTCTTTGGCAATCATACCACATCGCCTTTTTTTTTATAACATTAACATCTTACAGTTATCTGCGTTTGGTGCTTTATGGAACTTTTTCTTTTTGTTTTACATTTCATTTTGTTCGTCCAAACACCATTACTAGTATAAAGTTACTGACAATAATAGAGCTTTAATGTTTTTTTTTTAAAGACACTATTTCACTGGCGCGTACAAAAGTTAAATGTTTGTACATGATCAGGAAAAACAAATAACATTTCTATAACTTTTCTTACGTCATTGAGATCGAATCTTTATGGATACTAATATTTTTTTATTTAATGTCAAAAATAAATCATACCCATCTGAATCCATCATTGTTCTATTTATAGGTTGGAAATTGTTCGTCGGAGCAACTGTCAACCCTACCAAACGAGCACCTATGATATCCACGTTTTCTGTCAACAATATACAAACTAGCTTATGATATTACATTCAAGTACAATGTATATGAAACAATTGCTGCTGATTATTTTAGATAAACTGTTTTTTAATGTACCTTTATTATATATGTTTTTTGAAAGTCCAAAAAACAAGAAAAAAATTCAAAATAAACTACACATGATTTTGAATTTTAATAGAGGCAGCACATTACTATTTTTAGTGCACAAAGATGAGTTAAAGGTTTTAATTTAAAACCGATTACAAATAGTGTTACAAATTACACCAAATGATTATGTTAAAACGTTTTATCAAATATATTCAATTTTATTATAGCATTGTTTACTTACCCTTTGCACCGGTAAAAGTCAAGGTAAACTTGAGTTTGACCTTATCACCAATATTAGCACTAAATCCCGCTTTCCAGTCGGGAGACACCAAAACTTCCAGTGTTGATTTGAGAAAAATTCCAATTAAAGATATATGTTCTATATTTCTGAAATATTTGGTAAATATTAAGTATTAGATTAGAATATTTTCTCATGCACATTTTTCGAATACACATATTTTGTGTTTTAAAAAATTAACCCAAAGCATCGTTTAAAGAGAAAGTGTAACGTTATCTTTACTTGAAAACAAAAACAAACTTGCATCGATTCTTTAATGGGTCCGTAGATGGGATGTTGTATTTTGAATACAGGAATAGATTACCTTATCCGTATTTGGCACAACTTTTTGGAATTTTGGGTCCTCAATGCTCTTCAACTTTGAACTTGTTTGGCTTTATAACTATTTTGATCTGAGCTTCACTGATGAGTCTTACGTAGACGAAACGCACGTCTGGCGTATTAAATTATAATCCTGGTACCTTTGATAACTATTTACACCACTGGGTCGATGCTGCTGCTGGTGGACGTTTCGTCCCGAGGGTATCACCAGCCCAGTAGTCTGCACTTCGGTGTTGACATGAATATCAATTATATGGTCATTTTTATAAATTGCCTGTTACAAAACTTTGAATTTTTCGGAAAACTAAGGATTTTCTTATCACAGGAATAGATTACCTTAGCCGTATTTGGCACAACGTTTTGAAATTTTAGGTCCTCAATGCTCTTCAACTTTGTACTTGTTTGGCTTTATAACTATTTTGATATGAGCGTCACTGATGAGTCTTATGTAGACGAAACGTGCGTCTGGCGTATTAAATTATAATCCTGGTACCTTTGATAACTATTTACACCACTGGGTCGATGCCGCTGCTGGTGGACGTTTCGTCCCCGAGGGTATCACCAGCCCAGTAGTCTGCACTTCGGTGTTGACATGAATATCAATTATATGGTCATTTTTACAAATTTCCTGTTACAAAACTTTGAATTTTTCGGAAAACTAAGGATTTTCTTATCCCAAGAATAGATTACCTTAGCCGTATTTGGCACAACTTTTTGGAATTTTGGGCCCTCAATGCTCTTCAACTTTGAACTTGTTTGGCTTTATAACTATTTTGATCTGAGCGTCACTGATGAGTCTTATGTAGACGAAACGTGCGTCTGGCGTATTAAATTATAATCCTGGTACCTTTGATAACTATTTAAATGGTTGCTTTATCCAACATTCCCTCTTTTTCCGATGGCATTATTTATTAAACACCCATCATTCCGGTCGATCCAATTTGCACAACTTATCTTCTAAATCATCTTCGCTAGCCAATGGTTACGATCCAGTCCCCTCCTCTCCACCCTTGGCAGATTAAGCCAACATTTGTGATTACAATGCAGCGCCATCTACCAGTAGATAAAAGTCACACCCATTCCGATTACATCATTCTTGACAAATAGTAGTTCAAGAACTCTCTTCAGTGTGGAGGTGTAAAAAAAGTTGTGTCTAGTGTTTACCAATTTCGTGAAGCAGAAACCGAAAAAATACGTTGACATTCCAACATTTTCGCAAAGAAAAATACACAAGAACTCCAATTAGTTCATTTAAATTGTCACTAAATATCGTCCTATGATTTTGGGGTAAAGACATGCTGCACAATAAGCACGTGGCAATTTTTTATTTACATTTTCTACATTTACACGTGATCATCTTAAAGGCGCTTTTTGATTGGATGCAGCCACCTACAACTGCGACCAATGGGAATTATTACCTCGTAGATCCGATATTCTATCTTAATTCGTCAAGGGTGGAGAGGAGGGGACTGGATTGTAACCCGTGGCTAGCTAAGATTCTTCTAGATTTATTATTTATTATTTTGTCCTTATTTTCCTAAGGTTATGCTTGACACAATATCAAATTGATTAGTTCTCTCGGCTCTTTATTGACTTTGTCTCTTTGTCAAACGATAATATGCAAAATCTTTTGTTTTGTCAGCTCGGGAAAATACAGATTTTATTTTTAATATGGGAATCATTACAGTGGCGAACTTGTGCGTTTGCAAGAATGACGTCATGACTTTCCTTTCAAACTTGAATGAGTTTGTTTTCGAATTTGATCTCGCAATTTACAACTTTATTAGTAAAACACGAAAGTTGGTGTGCTTCATTGTGAAATAAATCGTATTTCCTCTGTTAAAATCTAATTTAACTGAGTAATTACAGATATTTTGAGGATATGATCGACTGTATTGTTGCTGATCATAAGAACAATCAGTCAAAACGAACTATATATTATGTACAAATTAACTACCAAAAATATTCTACCGGGAACAGTTTTAATTTGTAAAATGTAAGCCTAAAGTAAAATAATACCCGACTTTGACAGTTCCAACTGTACTGCTTTCTATACTGGATTCACATCTGATAGTAAACAAACTGTCACTGTCGGATATCAAACCTTCACTTGCAAAAGCTTTCAGTTTAACAGTATACATATTGCCAGACTACAAAAAAAAACACAAAAAAAAAAACAACAGAAAACAAAACGAAATGTATCTGGTAACTCGTACATTGTTTGTAAAACTAATCATAGAACTGAAACCAGCACTGGTGTATATATTGAGTCCAAATTTTATGTAAATGATACTTATGGTCACGAAGTAAACGAAGCTATAACAGAAACATGGATGTGCTATTTACATAAAGGTCAATTACTCTACAGTTCATTGATATTTTACTGGTTCTCCAGAAACAAGCCGTTTTCGTGTGGACAAATAAATGTATATACTCGGACTTCTCTTAAACTGAGTTTTACTGTGCGTACTGTTGTACGTTTGTTTTTTCTACATTGGCTAGAGGTAAAGGGGGAGGGTTGAGATCTCAAAAAACATGTTTAACCCCGCCGCATTTTTGCGCCTGTCCCAAGTCAGGAGCCTCTGGCCTTTGTTAGTCTTGTATCATTTTTAATTTTAGTTTCTTGTGTATAATTTGGAGTTTAGTATGACGTCCATTATCACTGAACTAGTATACATATTTGTTTAGGGGACAGCTGAAGGACGCCTCCGGGTGCGGGAGTTTCTCTCTGCATTGAAGACCCATTGGTGGCCTTCGGCTGTTGTCTGCTCTATGGTCGGGTTGTTGTCTCTTTGACACATTCCCCGTTTCCATTCTCAATTTTATATATACAATGATAATTCATGATCTTATTTTGCGCCTTATTCCATTAATATCACTTACAAACAAGACCCCGCATGGCGATGACGGACTGATTTGCTCATGTGATGTTGTATTGACTGTTATGCGCATGTGGTAAACATTACTGGAAGGATCATATTTTGGACTGCAATCTGGAAGTGGTGTGTTATCTGTTGCATTCTGTGCATACACGTAATTAACGGGTTCTCCTGCTCGATCCAATTGGAAATCAATATGAATGAGGTCGTCATATTGGATATCAGCTAAACAGTAATATCCGGCTGGAAGACAATTTTCAGGAATCTCAAGGTTGAATTTGTTTGACTCATTTAGCAATGTGCTTAAACGATGATACACAACTTCCGTATATGTGAAAATAATTATAATCAATTAACTAAAAATCAAAACATGCAGAACAAAACGTTTGCAAAGAAAAAACAATCGAGGAATTGGTTTGTGAATTGATATGATAAATAAATAAATATATAAAGTAACAAATGTCTGCTCTGGCAAAGCAAACCTTAATAGCTGTTATTGCCATATTTAATTGTGTCTGTAATCTAAATTAGGACATTAATTTTTTTAAATGTTATTAAAATAAATTATAGAAACACTGAAAATGAAAATTACATAAAACATGCTCTTTCTAACAATGACAGATGGATTCCTTTCGTTTTTGGATTCTATCAAGTAAGAATAAAATATATAAATGTTTTATACTAAAAGACTATTTTTAACATGTACTCTGTTTCAAGAGCAACAATATGTCTAGATTTATAATTTTAAATTGAAGTATGATGGTGATTTTAAAAATTCGTATTGATATATGAACTAGTAAAGCAAGTGCATTAATAAACCTTTTACATTACCATTTTGTTCACTTGTGGCAATCTTTATCTAGAAATAAAAGGAAGTTTCTAAGATATAACTGTGAAAAAAGAATACTTTGATAAAGTGAAGTGAACAGAAACTGTATTATATTAAATATAAGATACCTGTAAGTTCTCTAATATTTAAAAACTTTAAGAGGTAAATATCTTGTTATTTTAACCAATGTTATTGGTGGTACATATTGATTTTTATGTTTTGCCCTATAGTCTCTCTTTAGCAGAATACTATTATGTAAATAAAACAAAATTAGCATTTCCAAAATTTAAAAAAATGAAATGATTGCTTTTATTATTTTATTCATACCTGTACTTGAAGACTGATAATTATATACAGCCACTGTATTAACTGAAAGAATAAACAAGTTTTATTAAATCATATCGTAAAAAAGTCCTGTTTGAGTGATGGTAACCAAGGAATTAGTAGTAAAACAACTCTTACAACAATGATGTATCTACAGATAAGGAGATGTTCTATGATTGCCATTGAGACAACAATTCAACAGAGTTCAAATGACGTGGATATACGTAATTATCTATAGGTCACTATACCGCCATAAACAATTTAAAAAAGGTCATATACCGTTTAATCAGCTTTAATTGGCACCGACATGAAAAAAGTGAAACAATTCCAACAAGAAAACCAACGACCTAATCTATATGTCTATCTGTCTGTCGTTCTGTCTATTTAGTGTGTATTTTCCGGTCTATATTTTCGAAGCGATTTTGTCTTGCGTGTTTACCTTTTAGTAAAACAAATGTGCTCCATAGTTATGCAGTCGATACAGTGATAACTGTTCTGTTTAGCTAGCAATGTTTGGTTTTGATACTCACAACTTAAACCAGAATTGGCAGGAATTTTCATATTTCAAGGTACGTCACCAAATTATATTTTTTGGTGTTGATCTGAGATTCGTAAGGGTCAAACATGTATTATGATTACCTTCAATTGCATATATCTTAGGGATTTCTTTGCATATTTATTCAAAATATTGTAAAAATGATCCATAGATAGCTTTAAACCAATTTTGAGTTGTTGTTGCCAAATCAAATTCAAGATGGCCACCACCACAGAACACAAACACAATTTAATATAGAACTATGTGAAATACATATACAAAGCTTCTCAGAAGCTGCTCACATATTCAAACACTGTATTACTAGGGTGATTCTATATATGAGTATTTGCGATTTTGTATTCATCCCGAGATAAAATATGACTATTAGAGTGGAGCATCATAAAACCATACAGCTTAATCAAAACTAGTTCACACATTAAAATCCAAATTGTGCACCTAGAGTGTTCCTCTACTAATTTTGAGTTCTGGTGCCTCTCTGAAAATAAACATTGTCACTAGAGCGGAATAGTAATGTACTAAAGCTGTAATTGGCAAGTTTTATTCCCAGCGTTTTCATTGGATAGAAAGCACTTAATGTTCTAAATATCAATTATGAGCGGCTCTGTTATAAAATGACACGGCAGCTGACTAATGCCGAAAAACAGAAAGATAATTTTTACATAATTTTATGCCTGTAATTGGCAGTATAGAAATTTCTTAAGCAAGTCGTTGTCTCTTTCAGACATGTAATGTAGGAAGATCACTGCCCACACGGCAAATTATTCGAACCCTGCACAATGCCAATTTTGAGCTTTTGCTTCTTTTCTGAAAAGGCAAGATGATCGTCAACGTGGAACACACTTTAATATAGAACCCTATGTGAAAGATAAAGAAATCGCCGAAAAAACATCTGATAGGGGCACAACCAATACATAAACTCGGTGACGATAACACTGTCAAACATACTAACACAAATTTAACAATTACTATCCACACGGATCTGTGTCCACACTTGTTTTAATACTCAAAATGATTTTGATGTATTTGCATGTGCAGTATATAAGAACATTTTAGACTCAGTGTGATAAAAGGCTTGTCATATCATACAAACACTTGTCGATTGTTGAACCTGTAAAATATTTTAACCTCTAGATGATTGTTTTGTTGTGTTGTTGGATTATTATCACCCTCATCTCCTTTTATTCATATTATTCATGAAAGATGTTCTTATGCGACTTTATAACAAATTTCATTTACTATATAAAATTGATGTGAGGTTTACCCATTTACCTCACAATGTGTCTATTTTCTCATTAAGTTAATTAGAATTGGATATACTATTTCAGATGACCCGATAACTTTAACCATTAATGTTTCTTATGATCAATCAACGAGTTTCTACATTAAAATTAATTGTAAAAAATCTGATGAAATATTATCATTATAAAAGTTGTTTTATGTTTCATGTCTTTTTATAGTTCTATCTCATTTCACACGATCAAATACTTCACTGTACTAAAAGATTTTAATCTATTAGAACATATGTGCAACAAAATTATGATGCCGGTAATCCTAAACTATAAATTGCAATAATTTGTCAAAAATGAAATTAAAAGGAAATATGAACAAATTTGAACAATATAAATAACTAGCAGTGCTGTGTTACATATTTTTCTGTACTTTGCTACATCCATTAGTCTTTAAGATGTTTTTCGAAAAAAACGATTAGACCAATGGAAGTGTATACAAAAGTAAACAATTGCATATGTAGTCGAAATTTAATCACATTTTACGTTAAACAATTAATTTGTATTTTACTTACATTCATGGTTTATTATCAACTTGAAGTCCAGTTTTGATGTTATGTGCTCATATCGCTTTTCATTTGTAGTTTTGTAAGCCAGTGAAAATTGTCGTTATACAGGAGGGCGGAGACTTGAAATTGCATGAGTGAACAACTGTCAATATATATGTAAGCGATACGAAACCCATTAGTCATTTATTGCATTCTTGTTTTTGAGGTCTTATATAATTATACTGCATATTATATCTATTTTCGTTTATCATTTTGTACACAAATGAGGCCGTTAGTTTTCTCGTTTGAATTGTTTCACATTTGTCATTTCGGGGCCCTTTATAGCTGACTATGCGGTATGGGTTTTATTCATTGTTGAAGGCCGTACGTTGACCTATAATTGTTAATTTCTGTGCCATTTTGTCTGATAGTTGTCTCATTGGCAATCATAGTACCATTTCTTCTTATTTTTATATCATATATTTTTAAACTAAAAACGTTTTATCAGAATTCACTGAATATAAACTGACAACATACAGTCGGAAAGCTGACCCCGGTTTGACCCCATTTCTTAAAGCAACAATGGAAGTCATGTGATTACCATATATGGGCATTTTTTTACCAAAAAAAGTGAAGCCCGTTTTTTGGAATTTGTAGTTTTTTGCATGAATTAAAACTAATTTGCTTTTAAGTGAACATTCTTGAGTATATAAGAAATATATTGATCCACTCAATTATGGATTAAACTAATTTTTTCTCTCAAAATGTGTCTTCAAAGTCTGGTGTTGACCAAAAAAATCGGTCACTGGAAATTAAAATCGTAATTTTCTTTCTTAACTTCTCGGGAAGCTATGCTGAATTTAAATTATGTCATGTAACCTAACTTTGACTATGACATGTCAAATTTGTGCCACTTAATACGCTGTAATACGCAAATGTGCCACTTCGATGTGTCGATATTTCTGACGAAGCGGGGCCGATAGTAATTTACGAGTTACGTCCCTTTGTTTGACACTCTCATGATCAAACTATTATTATATTAAGCACCATATGCTGTTATTTACATGAGGATATTTATTAAAATAATATTATTGAATATATTTTGATACTAAAGACATGTGCAAAAAAATTAGCGAAACACATTTTATCACTTTTCAGAACTCAGTCTCAGTGAAATACTCAAATCACGAGGCCCTATGTCAGTATGTGCCATAATATTATTATTCCAAGAGTTAATTTAATATTTATATTTTGGTAAGTATTTATACTGCTGTAACCAAATTATTTCAACACAGAAATAAATTTCTAATTTAATCATACAAGGGGTAGCCAAAATATTAATGAATAATGGATCAAGACAGGATTAAAATGATCAAATACAGGAACTCCTTTTCATTACTGATACCTGATCCTACCTTTTTCATTTAAACTTAAACGAGACCATAATGAAAGTATTCTGAGACTGAATGTAAATTCTTCATTATTTGAAATAAAAGGAAATTACTTAATTAGTTTGCAATTCTTGTATGAAAAAACAAAATATAACAATCAATTATGTCTCACTGATTCCATGCAGATTCTAATGAATGGACTCAAATTATAAAAAAAAAACACTAAACCAATAGATAAATGGTTCTAATCATGATTATGAACTTGAAAATAGACAAGAACAAAAAAGACTGGGTCTAATATTTTTCTTCTTCTATTTTTTTTTTTTTTTAACAATTATGCATTTTTAAAAGTATTTCAGAGCAGATTCTGAGTGCTAAGTCAACAATATTATGTTTTAGATCACAAGTCATAAGTAAGTCACACTTCATGTCAGTATGAACATGCTTTGAATAAGAGTGATTAAAATGCTAGTCTGAAAGAGATTGTTTTAAGTTCATATTCAGGACAAGACTTTTTCATTTACCTTTGGCAGTTTTGCAGCATTACTTCATCACAATTTTTTTTATAATATTATAAACGATGAATGAGTTTTGGTTAAGGTTGTGTAAAGACAGTATACGAGTTCCTTACCTTGTTTTAGTTAAGTCAAACAATTCACTGACTTAAAGAGAATAATTAATCCAGTCAAATATTCACAGCTGAACTCGCCATTGCTTATTCAAACAAACACACTAAATGTGTGTACATTGTGTAAAGATGCAAGTTGACATCGATGTGTAAGATAAAAAACTACGATGTCAAAAAATGTCTTTCGTTTGGAATTTAGTTCGAACGGGGTTTCCTAAGGGGTGATAGAACATTAGACTTGATTTTTGTTTTAACTTTGAGATACTTATTATTAATTTTTTATATAGTTTGTATAATCTTTGTTTATCTGGAAAAAAAAGAAGAAAAAAATAACAGACAATTTTGCATAATTCTTAAACGACGATCAAAGGCATTACGTTATTTTTAAAAGACGGACAATTTATAACATGTTTAAGTATTATTTTCTTTGATAATAAGAACCATGCTTGAAAAATCGAACTAAATCTATTTTTGACCCTAATGGCAAGTAAGAAACAGAAAAAAGAAAAAAATCCAAATTGGCGCCAAATTATTTTTTCCGCGAAATTAACGCAATTTCAGAATGGCGGGTTTTAATATCAGTCCCATTGTTGTCTTAAGAAAGTAGCAACAACGGTCGTTTCTAAGGGCTTGCTTTCCGACTGATAATCTTAAATTAATTGATAATCTTTAAAATGTTCGCTACTGTGTTTCAAAATTACAAGCTTTGTAAAGGACTGTTTCAAATTGGTAGTTTTTATATAAAAGAACTTAGAATACCCCCCCCCCCTCCCCTAAAAAAAAAGAATAAAAATAAAATAAAAATAAAAATGCAGGGTTCGTGTCCTTGTTTTTGAGATATAAGCCATTAAAAATTTGGGAAATTATTTTCACTAGATTTTTCATACAAATTACATTGGCACCTTTTTTCTCACATAAACAATGTAAAAATAATAAGGATTCTATAAGATTTTCAAAAATGTTTTTTTTTACTATATGTAATAATATTATAAAAGAAAAGACGGGCAAGCGTGCAAATTTGTTTTAATGACACCACATAAATAAAACCAGAGGATTCCGATTATCTGATAAAAAAAAACAAAAAAGACAAGCGAGCTTCCTTAATATGAAACTATTCGCTAAATACAACTTTTTATTCAATCTTCATAGTATATTGATTATTTTACTATAACCTTTCAATGTTATGTAAAAGAATGAATTTGAATTAGAAAAATACAGAGATAAAAATAGACAATTATATTTATTGACATTAAGATAGAGAGCCTAAAAGCATTTTTGGGAACAATAAAAATACACCTACAAAGAGTACAAAACAACACCAATATTAAAAAAAAAGGAAACAGTATATATGAATAACAATAAACATTTCGGATAACAGATATTCTTCATCAGTATGATCATGATGATGTAAAATGAATCATATCAATCTATTCTGATTTTACTAAAACAATCTTTAACGTAATACAAATTAAAAACAAAACACCATTGTATAATTTTAAAATCGCAAAGTTGACGCAGATTAAGTATTCAATTTGCTTAGATATGTATACAAAGAATAGTAATTTGGGATATGAACTGGTATAATTCTAAAATTTCACAGTTGACGAATGTGTAGCCTAGGTGGTCGACTGGTCTAGGGCGCTGGACACGGTGCATGAGGTGTTGCCATGATGTCACAAAAGCTAGGGTTCGAATCCCGCTGAGGGAAGAACAAAAATTTACTAACGCAAATTTGAAGATCTTACATTGTTAGGCTAAATTTGAGACGAATTATATATATATTATGGTGTTAGCCCTGTATAACCATGCACGTGTTATCCGATGGAGAATGTCTGTCATAAAGTTGTCACATGTTTAGACGTGTATAAAAAAATTTAATTGATTTAATCCCAAATCCTGAACCTCGTCAAATAAAACAAAACTCAATACTCTGTAAACGTGCCTGCGTATATATACATCCCAAATTGTCAAAATGCAGTAGTTTGTAACACAACTGCTATTATTTCTTATTGATGCCGTTTGGATGAAGTACATTTTAAATTAGTTCCTTTATCCAAAAGCTTTCCCGAACCTGTCGCTGGGCATCACTCCAGATATATATATATATATATATATATAACGATGTGGTCGAGTGGTCTAATAGCGATGAACATGAGGCTATGCGATTGGTGCTGTAGTCTATCAAAGGTGTGAGTTCAAATCCCATTGAAGGACAAAAATTTGTCAGCATAAAAATCTAATTCTAACACTGTTGGGTTTAATTTTCAGACATATATATATATATATGTTGTTTTCAATTTAGGCTTGAATTTTCGTTTGGGCTTGTATTATATTTGCCTTTGGGTTTATATGATCCGTTCATTCTATTTTGACTCTTTCAAAATTCAAGAGTCTATCCTAAATTGAGGTAAATTATATGGCCTTCCAAATACCGTTTCGATTCCTAACATCACTGAAGAGACAATTGTGGCAGCGATTTATAGTATTCTTTTTATATTTTACTTTGTATATTTTATAACTTAACCAATTTTCCATTTCAGCGAATTATTTCAATAAACTATAAAAATATTTAATTTGATCTAAAGTTGTTAAAATATTTTGAAGACATTTTCTGAACTCATTACGCTATAGCTTTCCGTTTTCCAAATTTAGTCCCTGCTATGGTGTAATGAATAATTGACCATTGAAGCATATGATTATCCTGTATTGAACCCCATACAGTTAGTACTGCAGTGCAGGTATGACGTTTTCATGTACTATTGGTTAGTACAGTGAGTACATTTAAGTTCTGCCGCATTGGACTTTTCGATGGTATTCATTGGGTAATTTGTACATTATTTTCTATTGGCTCTGTCTTGCTATTTCACTTACGGTTTTCATTGTGAGGTTTATATTATTTGGAACTTTCTTTGAAGTTAGATGTTATTTGTACCTGACTATTATTCTGGACCTTTTTGGACATTTTTGACAGTAAGTTTTATACATTTTGTAAAGTAGTGCTCTTTCCGATCATATATTTTGAACTATATTTTGGTTAGAATAATTCTCACATTTTTGTAACTAAGTGTTTAAGAGTACATCTCATAATTTACAAGCTTAGAATTATTACGATTTCATCTATTGTATTTAAGAGTACATCTCATAATTTACAAGCTTAGAATTATTACGATTTCATCTATGAAATATTCTTGTGTATCTTTTGAAATCGTTGAATTTAATTTATTGTCTTGTCAAGATGACATAACACTTAATTTATATATTTTTAATTGGCCTGAAATTGAATAGACTTTGTCACAGTATTTTGAATGTTCATTTTGAACATGGGTATTTATAATCGTATATTATTTTCAGAACATACCATATAGTGTCCTGGAATAATTGTATTAGTGTTTATGGCAGTGGATTTTGATAACTCAATCCCACATATTGAGTTACATTTTCCTGGTATATAATAAAGTATTTGAACCAGTTGGAGTCTATAATTAAAAGCCCTTATAAGACCCTATCACAAATGGCGCCCACGTAGGGACCAGGCTTGGCGACAGAAGCGACAACTTACGAATTCAGCAAATGGCAGATCGATCCATCTAACACTTACCATAGTGAATTGGAAGATTCCGGAAACCATTCATCTACACTTTCCGTAACCGAGTGCACTCAATTATATCGTTTATCCGTTGGATCTCGTACAGATGAAGAACAAACTTTATGCAGTGAATCTTATTATAATTGTATTGAATGAACTTTTGTGTGAATTTATTTAATGTGTGTGAAATAATTCTCTGGAAAATGTGCAGTACACGAAGATTTAAGGTAGGCCATTTCTTTATTATCAACTGTATTTAATTAGCTTACCTGTTTATACACAATGAAAACTGACCCAGCTTTGACTTACTACATCAAGGGGTATCGATGTCTTTAACATATTTAGAAAAAACAACTGTTTGCTTTTGAGACGCTAACCAAAATCTTTGCATTTCAATTCATGTAGTTACATACACTTTCTGAGCGTCATACAGCTGAGCTGTTCTTCATCTTCCGGTACCCTATATTATGGAGTAATTTAGTATCCAATACATAGTAAGTTCGTCAAAAAGTCAAAGTTTTCTTGCTGTTATCTACAGTTGATAGTAATAGTATAGGGATTGTTTCCCCGATTTTGATATACTTACGTATACATTTAAGGTAGAATTTGTGTATAGAAACAGATATATACAATTTTATGAAACCTAAGGTTATATATAGACATTAATTACATTGATTATATTGATACTTGAGAACTGTCACAGGGAATAGCGGTGTATAAAGAAAATATTTTTTTTACTTGAATATTTGGAAATAATTACGCATGATTTACGAAGCGTAATAGTTGTACATATATAAGACATTGTATATAATTATTTTTTTCACATTTGTTCAGAGCATTTCATCGACCTGATTTGATTTTTTTAGACCATATCGTTTACGGTTGACTAGCTATAGGTATTGTCGTTATATAGGTCAGTGCGTAGGCGTAGTGTATTGGTTTATTGATTTATCTTTGATCAGGTGTTGATTTCAAGGTATCTAGTTTGGAGTATTACGTATTGCTAGTTCAGATGCGTTTGACTTGACGGATAGTTCATAGTGCATATAGGATCTCGTTATTTGATTCACATATACATTATAGGGTAGGATAGCATATTATAGATCATAGACGTAGAGTAACTACACCTAGTACTCGTTCGTTTATACATAAAAGGTGCCCGGAAAGAGTATACAGATACTAAAAACTATACAGAGTGAGCTTTATATAGCAGGTGCATACATTATATTAGATACATATTGCTCCTTTATATAGATAGTAGATAGCTATACTATTGATATATCAGGTAAAAGATTTATTTACATGTAGTTTATATTTGTACTATATAGATTTGACTTTATATCCGTGAACCGTACATCGAGATTTTGCCGATTTGGATTTTATACAGCGGACCGTTTTTTTTTTATGCAAAGATGCGCTTGCAACTTGCAATGAATTAACGGACTGCATATAGAGTTCTATCGATTTTAATTATCGATTAATCTTTATTTGATTAACTAATCGCTGATTAGTATATAGTATATTAGCCAATTATTTGGCCTAGTTAGTTTTTTTTCCAGCTTATTTGTATCATGGCCACGGAAGGCAAGGAATCTGATATAGAATTATCCGTCGAAGAACTAGAACACATCGCTGCAGCTTTTAAGGAGATGGGAGTCAAACCAAAAGCGGACAGCGCTTCCGATTTCAAGCATTGGTTCCAAGGAACTCTCAAACAACCAATTAAGACCGAACCAGTTCCACCTAAAGCAGCAGCATCAATTGAAACCCAATCAAAAGGGTACCAGAGCCGATACATTCCACGAATAGTTCCGTTCTCAGGCAGTGACAAAGATGAATCTTACGACCTATGGAAGTATGAAATAGAATGTTTGCAACAGGAAAAATACGACGAAGATGTTATACTACAAAGCATGCGAAGATCGTTTAAAGGCGAGGCAGGAAAAGTTGCGATGCGCCTAGGATCCAAAGCATCTGTAAAAGATATCATGGAAAAGATGGAAAGTATATTTGGCACAGTAGATCACGGAGAACAACTTTTGGCTAAATTTCACAGTGCACGTCAAGAGGAGGGCGAAGATGTTTCCGCTTGGGGATGTAGGCTCGAAGATATGTTGAGTAAGGTAGTACATAAGAAAGGAATAACACCGCAAGAATCAGAAGAAAAACTTCGCACCCGTTTCTGGTATGGGCTTCGCAAGGAACTTAAAGACATTAGTGGATATAAGTTTGATAATATAACCGATTTTGATCAGCTTAGAGTAGTGATGAGGGAAATAGAGCAAGACCAGCTACCGAACAATAAAAAGACCGCACACATTAAGATGGCACAATCTGAAGGCGAATATACAGAGCTAAAGTCTATGATGCAACAAATGAATAAAGATATTGGTGAGTTGAAGAGACACACCCAAGAACAATCACAACGACAAGATGAAACTCGTACTGAAGGCCAATATCAGCAAAGTACACATAACAACTGGAATACACAGTACCGAGGTCGGGGACACCGTGGACGTGGACAAAGAAATAGAAACTACAGACCGTACTGGGACAATACACAAAACACACCATTACAAGCGGCAGAAACCCAACAACAAACACAACGTAGAAACACCGACCCCATTATTTGCTATAAATGTGGACAAGAAGGACACTTTGCGTATGGATGCGCAGTTAGGACCGATCATTTACGTTCTTTAAACGACAACAGGTCTATGTCAAGGGACGGACATTAGGCTCGGAACAACAATGTCCCAAAAGGCAACATAATATTGAATTGGTAGGATCCTCAAACGAAACAACAATTTTTATTAACGGCATTGAATCACAAGCACTTTTGGATACCGGCTCAACAGTCTCGACGATCTCTGAATCATTTTACCGTTTAAATCTACAGTCAGTTCCACTGGAACCATTGACAAGCTTTCTACATATAGAGTGCGCCGATGGACAATCACTTCCGTACTTAGGATTTATTGAAGCAACCATTAAAATTAAAGATGTCAACGGAAACCAATATCAAGGACTATTTCTTGTCGTTCCTGATAGTACATACAACTATAAAGTACCCGTTTTAATTGGAACCAACGTTTTGTCAATTGTATTAGAGGATATCCGTCATACTCACGGAGATAGATTTCTGCAGACAGCTAATCTTCATACTGAATGGTATATGACATTTAGGACAATGACACTTCGAGAGAGAGAACTTCAGAAGAATGGCAATCGTTTATGCATCGTTAAATCAGCAGAGCATACAACTGTTATGATACAACCTAACGGATCAGTCGTATTACAGGGGTACATGGACAAGCAGATACCGTACAAACCGACTTGTGCTCTATTGCAACACACGAAGGGGTCTGATTTACCTGCAGATTTAGATATCACACCAGGCTTAGTCAATTACAGACATGAATATAGAGATACCATACCAGTACACATAACTAATGTTACGACCAGAACTGTTAATATACAACCCAGGGCAATCGTATGCGAACTGCAACCAGTAACCATAGCTGACGTTAAACCGGAAGTGGATGTAATTGATAGCAGTGCAGACCTTTATGACAAATTAGAAATGCCAACTGAGTTATCAGAAGTTGAACTGAATAAAGTCAAACAACTTATTACTGCATACGAAGATATTTTTTCAAAGGGCGATACCGATATAGGCTACACATCGACAGTACGACATCGCATTGATTTAGTCGACGATACATCTTTTAAACAGCGTCACCGCCGCATACCACCATCTATGTTCGATGAAGTGAAAGACCATCTACAACAGTTACTTGCAGCTGGAGTTATTCGAAAGTCCCACTCTCCATTTTCATCAAACGTTGTTCTAGTCCGGAAGAAAGAAGGCTCACTGCGCATGTGCGTGGACTATCGTACTTTAAATGAAAAGACAATTAAAGACGCATACGCACTTCCGAGAATAGAGGAAATCTTAGACGCACTGGGCGGAAATAAGTATTATACATGTTTAGATATGAAGTCAGGATATCACCAAATCGAGATTGAGGAATCACACAAAGAGAGGACTGCGTTTACCGTTGGCCCATTGGGGTTTTATGAATACATCAGAATGCCTTTTGGACTAGCTAATAGTCCTGCAACATACCAGCGCTTAATGGAAGAAATATTAGGAGATTTGCATCTGAAAATATGTTTCATATATCTGGATGATCTTATTATCTTTGCAAAGTCGTATGAGGAACATTTAGAAAGATTAGAACTTATTTTTCAAAGACTACGGGAATCAGGATTGAAATTGTCTCCGAAGAAATGTCAACTTTTCCGAACCAGAGTCAAATACGTCGGACACATTGTTTCTGAAGACGGTATAGAACCCGATCCTGACAAGATTGAAAAGATAGAAAATTGGCCACGCCCCACAACACCGGAAGACGTTCGCAAATTCCTTGGTTTTGCCGGGTACTATCGCAAATTCATACAGGATTTTTCCAAGATTGCAAGACCGTTAACGGACATTATGCCAGCACCACAAATGTCAAAAAGGAAAACTAAGCGTCAAGGAGCACCACCATCATGGCACTGGGGTGACAAAGAGGAACATGCTTTCCAAGAATTGAAACAACGACTATCTACACCGCCAGTTCTAGGATATCCTGATTATTCAAAACCGTTTGAAATACATACCGACGCGTGTGGCACAGGACTAGGAGCCATACTTTACCAAGAACAGAATGGAAAGAAACACGTTATATCATATGCCAGCAGAGGACTATCAAAATCTGAACGAAATTATCCAGCACACAAACTTGAATTTTTGGCACTCAAATGGGCAGTTACTGAAAAGTTTAAGGATTACTTGTATGGAAGCTGTTTTACAGTCGTCACCGATAATAACCCACTAACTTATGTACTATCAACAGCAAAACTAGACGCTACAGGGCATAGATGGGTTGCAGCTCTAGCTACATTTGATTTCGACATAATTTACAGAAGTGGTAAACAAAACACTGATGCAGACGCACTTTCACGACTACCAGAATCAACACAACAAAAAATGTCAATAAAAAGCGAATCAATTAAAGCCATTTGCGATGCTATTCAACCTGTACCATACATCAACTGCTTATCTGGAACACCTGAGAAAGAACCAGAAGCCACAGAACTGAACTCTTACTGTAATATTGACATACGAAAAGAACAACGCAGCGACCCAGTATTGAAATCTTGGTTTACCAGCATTCAACAAAGACGACGTCCAAGAAGAGCCGAAGTAGTAAAATCACCTCAACATCTCTTCATCTTCAACAATTTCGACAAACTAAAATTCATACAAGGAATTTTATACAGAGAGATAATTAGCGATGGTAAACCGTTGACACAACTTGTACTACCTAAATCCTGTGTCGAAACCGTACTTACCCAATTACACAACGATATGGGACATCAAGGCAGAGACAGAACTTTGTCGTTAGTCAAAGATCGTTTTATATGGCAAGGGATGAGTAAAGATGTTGAAGACTGGGTAAGCAACTGCGGGAGATGCATCAGACGAAAACAGCCACTTAACCACCGTGCACCACTCATCAGCATCGAAACCAAGCAACCGATGGAACTTGTATGTATGGACTTCTTAACCCTGGAAAAATCGAAAGGTGGTTTTGAAAACATCCTTGTTATCACTGATCATTTCACTCGTTATGCTGTAGCCATACCAACGAAAAATCAAACTGCTCGAACAACAGCTGAAGCATTCCTGAATCATTTCATCTTGCATTATGGTCTACCAAAACGAATTCATGCAGATCAAGGGCCAAATTTCGAAAGTAAAATCATCAAGGAATTATGCACAATTACAGGAATGGAGTTATCACGAACTACTAGCTATCATCCAATGGGCAACGGTTTAACAGAAAGATTCAACCGTACACTACTAAACATGCTAGGAACATTGGATCCGAATAAAAAACATGACTGGAAATCCCATATCACCGGATTAGTACATGCGTATAACTGCACCAGACAAGCTAGTACAGGATTTGCGCCGTATTACTTAATGTTCGGCAGAAACCCACGGCTACCGATAGATGTCGCATTTGGACTGGAGACAAATACATGCAAAGAACCAACAACGAAATATGCAAAAACACTGAAAGAACGACTAAAAATTGCATATGAGCAAGCAAGGAAATCAGTTGAAACAGCACAAGGTAGACAAAAAGACAACTATGATAAAAAGATAAGAGGAGCAGTTCTTGAAGTAGGAGACCGTGTACTTGTTCGCATCGTAGCATTTGATGGTAAGCATAAGATCTCAGATAAGTGGGAAACAGAACCATACATCGTTAAAGAGCAACCCAACACAGAAACACCAGTATTTGTAGTACAGAAAGAAAGTGGACAAGGCCGGACAAGAACTTTACACCGGAATTTACTACTGCCAATTGGATTTTTGGATAAATATTTAGGAAATGACCGACACAGATCTACTCCGGATACACCAACAAAACATGAGCGTTCTGAACCAGGAAATAACCCAACAGTTATTGACCATAAGGACAGCGACGACCATGATGATGATTATGAGTATTTCATATCTACAGAAGTCACAGATAGCAACAATTTAGCACCTGTTGATCTCACTGTGGACCAGCCTGTAGATGACAGTTTAATCCCCGGCCGGACCGATGACGATCGACAACCAGTTGAGGGATTACAAGACACGGGAACTGAGGAGGACGCTTCTCCGTCTGTAGATGAAGATATAGATGATCCTGTTCGTCTTGATGATGATGCAAATGCAGTAGAACTTGAAGATGATACTTCAGATGAAATTCCGGTAAACCAAAACATCGACGAGGAATCAGATAGCAGTGATGAACCAACGCCAAGACCTGGTAGACGTTCACTGCCAGCAAGGACAACTAGAGGGAAACTTCCAAAGAAATACGATGGTTTTATGATGCAACAGTCAACCAATTCCAAGCCATCAGATTGGTTAGAAAGAGCCAACTTCCTGTCTCAAGCTGTATCGTCAGGTCTTTTTCAAGGAATGGAGCAAGTTGTAACCAATGCCATCTTGAAGATTGTTACAGACCAGTAGTAACGTACGATGCTTTACTGACAGAGACGTCACCCTTTCAAGGAGGGGAGGACATGGCGATGTTTTTTGACTGTTGAGACTGCGAGGACGCATTCTCCAATGCGGGGGAGAATGTGGCAGCGATTTATAGTATTCTTTTTATATTTTACTTTGTATATTTTATAACTTAACCAATTTTCCATTTCAGCGAATTATTTCAATAAACTATAAAAATATTTAATTTGATCTAAAGTTGTTAAAATATTTTGAAGACATTTTCTGAACTCATTACGCTATAGCTTTCCGTTTTCCAAATTTAGTCCCTGCTATGGTGTAATGAATAATTGACCATTGAAGCATATGATTATCCTGTATTGAACCCCATACAGTTAGTACTGCAGTGCAGGTATGACGTTTTCATGTACTATTGGTTAGTACAGTGAGTACATTTAAGTTCTGCCGCATTGGACTTTTCGATGGTATTCATTGGGTAATTTGTACATTATTTTCTATTGGCTCTGTCTTGCTATTTCACTTACGGTTTTCATTGTGAGGTTTATATTATTTGGAACTTTCTTTGAAGTTAGATGTTATTTGTACCTGACTATTATTCTGGACCTTTTTGGACATTTTTGACAGTAAGTTTTATACATTTTGTAAAGTAGTGCTCTTTCCGATCATATATTTTGAACTATATTTTGGTTAGAATAATTCTCACATTTTTGTAACTAAGTGTTTAAGAGTACATCTCATAATTTACAAGCTTAGAATTATTACGATTTCATCTATTGTAAATATAGCTATTCTTGTGTATCTTTTGAAATCGTTGAATTTAATTTATTGTCTTGTCAAGATGACATAACACTTAATTTATATATTTTTAATTGGCCTGAAATTGAATAGACTTTGTCACAGTATTTTGAATGTTCATTTTGAACATGGGTATTTATAATCGTATATTATTTTCAGAACATACCATATAGTGTCCTGGAATAATTGTATTAGTGTTTATGGCAGTGGATTTTGATAACTCAATCCCACATATTGGTAAGGATTAATTCCTTATTCTTTATAGATTGTTCATTTTGTAATAGTTGCTTTCACAGCCAAATTGGCAACGAAATTGTATTTTATTCTATTTCGGCACATTTTAATAATTCTACATTGAAACTGTAAAGCGTATTGGCGCTTTCTAAAATGAAGCACGGTTGTGTAGATTGCAATGCAATCCGAAACTTTGATATGTACTTTTAAATTAGCTATTTGTAATTGTGACACAAGTTAATCATGATTGTGTTTAATCATACTAGTGTTTAATATTGCTTGTGTTTAATAATGCTATGTAACATTTGTAAAATTGCTTATGATATTTGCTATTATTTTGCAGAGTTACATTTTCCTGGTATATAATAAAGTATTTGAACCAGTTGGAGTCTATAATTAAAAGCCCTTATAAGACCCTATCACACAATAATTTTCGAAATCCGGATATGGTGTACAAATTTTTGCACCTCATGTTTGCGGTATACCATCTTTTCCGCAAGTTTATTGTTTTCTGTTTGGTAATAATTTAATAATAAGATCTATTTTATTACATCTTGTGATCCGTTTATTTGGCAATCGCCAATGGCAGTCAGCAGGGTTTAAGAACATCAGTTGTTCGACCTGCTAGTCAAATGCGTTTTGTTAAAATATACTTTTTCACTCATTTTGGTCTTTTGAAAAATGTTGTTTGTGCTGTATTTAGACCCCTCTACCAAGAAATTTGTTTTGCATGCACACGTATAAAAATTGCGGTTTTTATCCAACGCAATCATAGGTTTGCACGTTGTTTTCAATTTAGGCTTGCTTTTATATATATATATATATATATATATATATATATATATATATATTCATAATCACTCTAAATATCAGCACAATAATGTTAAATCTGCAAATTTGCGGAAGCAAATATATGTTCTTCCCTCGCCGGGATTCGAACTCATGCTGTTGAGATATCGAGACAACACCGCCTGCACTGTGTCCAGCGCTCTAGACCACTCGGCCACCTAGACTGAACTAAAAATTCAGCTTTTGGTGGCCTAGTTTTACCTATATATATATATAAGTCTATAAAAAAGACTAACCAGCAAATTTAATATGTACCGGATCGTCTAGAATAGACGATACTGCGCAGATAAGGAAAACATAATATAAGTCTAAAGATTTGCACAACGGTACTAATATAAGATGGTAAAATACGAAGATGATGTTATAAAATCATGTTGACAAATATTTCGGCTTAAGAAATAGCCTTCGTCAGTGTCAATGATTTTAACAATACTGATTGTTTGTGTAAAATAGCTCAATAATACTGGTAAGTTTTGGTCTATTGATTTAATTCCAAATCTTGAACCTCATCAAATAAACAAAACTCAATACTCAATAAACGTGCCTGTGTATATACATCCCAAGTTGTCAAAATGAGTGTAAAATAATAGAGGAGTCCCTCTATAAAACTGCTAGTATTTGTTATTAATGCCGTTTGGAAGAAGTACATTTAGTTCCTTTATCCAAAAGCTTTCCCGAACCTGTCGCTGGGCATCACTCCAGTGAATGTTCTGTTCAATCACTAGGATTTTCATGCGGTTAAAGTCATCAAGTTTGTGACCCGACTGTCTGATATGCTGACTAACTGGGAGAAGTGGCTTCTTAGAGATATCACTCCTATGACCATTGCGGCGTTTGTGGAAAGGCTGCTTTGACTCACCAACACATTGGAGGCCACAAATCGAACATTCTAGAATGTAAATAACATTCATACTTTTGCAGGTCACATTGCAAAATATCTATAGTTATTTTCGGTTGCCTTACTGTGAAAAGTTGATGAGTAATTCATCTGTAGGCAGCGTTTGCAACGTTTTTCATCACACGAACGACATTCTCCAGAAGTACTTCTCGGATCAGACACTTCAGCCCGCACCAGCAGTTTCCGCAGACTATTGGGTTGCCTAAAAGCTATCATATGGGGGGCTCGGGAAAAGTTTGGATAGTTTGGAATTCTTTTCAACTGTTTTCCAATGCTCACGAATGACACCGAAGCTGTTTTTGAGAGATGGGTGGTAAGTAAGAACACATTGAATCCTTTTATTTTTATTTTTGCTTAATGGAACTGCTATGGGTACCAAAATGGTTCCATCATATGCCAATATATTTATGGGCAAATTAGAAAAACAACTCCTTAAATCTTCAATCGAAAAACCGCTTTCCTGGTTTAGATTTATAGATGATGTGGATATGAAATGGAATAAAAGTGACGAGGATTTAGATACATTCATCACTCATGCCAACAACATACATCAAAGTATCAAATTTACTCATGAGAGATCAAAATCCCAAATCACCTTCCTCGATACTTCCAGCTCCCTAACAGATGGCATGATATCCACGGACCTATATTCTAAGCCTACTGATACTCACCAATACCTGTCCCCTAAAAGTTGCCATCCTGCTCACTGTACTAAGAGCATCCCATACAGTCAGGCACTCAGAGTCAAGCGAATATGTTCCAACTCAGAAACAACTAAAACACGACTGAGTCAACTCAAAACCCGCTTGAAGAGAAGGGGCTATAAACACAGAACTATTCAAAAAAGTTTTCAGAAAGCGCTTCACTATCCCAAGGAGTAAACTGTAAGAATACAAAGATAAAAAGAAAAATAAAAGGACTCCATGTGTTCTTACTTACCACCCATTTCACAACAACAGCTTATTTATTCAAAATCGCATTCATATAGAAAAACCTACTAAAGTTCTATCAATATGGAATAATTATAGTTATTTTCGGTTGCCTAACTGTGAAAAGTTGAGAGGTTTAGCGCTATAAAACCAGGTTCAATCCACCATTTTCTACATTTGAAAATGCCTGTACCAAGTCAGGAATATGACAGTTGTTGTCCATTCGTTTGATGTGTTTTGTCATTTGATTTTGCCATGTGATTAGGGACTTTCCGATTGAATTTTCCTCGGAGTTCAGTATTTTTGTGATTTTACTTTTTTTTGGTGTCATTCGTGAGCATTGGAAAACAGTTGAAAAGAATTCCAAACTATCCAAGATTTTTCTCGAGCCCCCATGGTAGCTTTTAGGCAACCCAATAGTCTGCGGAACCTACTGGTGCGGGCTGATTGTCTGATCCGAGAAGTACTTCTGGAGAATGTCGTTCGTGTGATGAAAAACGTTGCAAATGCTGCCTACAGATGCATCACTCATCAACTTTTCACAGTTAGGCAACCGAAAATAACTATAATTATTCCATATTGATAGAACTTTAGTAGGTTTTTCTATATGAATGCGATTTTGAATAAATAAGCATATTCACCTGCGGAAAAAGTATATTCACCGCGCAAAACGTCGCGTGCTTTTACGTGTATAATAACGATACAAAGTTTGACGTTTAGTTGGTTTTGGTAAATAACTGTTATTTTATACATATTTTTCTCGCTCGGAACATGGAATAAAACAATTACTGTCTTTTGTTTCGGTAAATATGCGGTTTAATTGACTTTTGAAAAAACTAGTGACATTGACTTCGGCCGTTGGCCTCAGTGAATATCAGTTTTTCAAAAGTCAATAAAACCACACATTTACCTCATCAAAAGACAGTAATTGTATATTATTCCATATTGGTATTATTTTAGTAGGTTTCTCTGTATGAATTGGATTTTGAATAAAAGCGCATATTCACTTGGAGAAAAGTGATATTCACCGCGCTAAACGTCACGCATTTTTACATGTAACGTTATGGTAAAATGTTTGAAGTAGATTTGTGTTTAGTAAATATTTGTAAATAAATACATTGTTGTCTTTCGGAATATGGAATAAAACAATAACTGTCTTTTGTTTCGGTAAATATGTGGTTTAATTGACTTTTGAAAAACTGATATTCACTTGGCCGTCGGCCTCAGTGAATATCAGTTTTTCAAAAGTCAATAAAACCTCATATTTACCTCATCAAAAGACAGTAATTGTATATTATTCCATATTGATAAAACTTCAGTGTGTTTTTCTATATGAATGGGATTTTGAATAAATAAGCATATTCATAAATTATTTCCATTACATACAATTTTCTCGGAATATGGAATAAAACAATTACTGTCTTTTGTTTCGGTTAATATGTGGTTTAATTGACTTTTGAAAAACTGATATTCACTTCGGCCGTTGGCCTCAGTGAATATCAGTTTTTCAAAAGTCAATAAAACCTCATATTTACCTCATCAAAAGACAGTAATTGTATAATATTTACCCCATTAAAAGACAGTAATTATATGAAATTTTGCAATGTGACCTGCAAAAGTATGAATGTTATTTACATTCTAGACTGTTCGATTTGTGGCCTCCAATATGTTGGTGAGTCAAATCAGCCTTTTCACAAACGCCGCAATGGTCATAGGAGTGATATCTCTAAGAAGCTACTTCTCCCAGTTAGTCAGCATATCAGACAGTCGGGTCACAAAATTGATGACTTTAACCGCATGAAAATCCTAGTGACTGAACAGAACATTCACTGGAGTGGTGCCCAGCGACAGGTTCGGGAAAGCTTTTGGATAAAGGAACTAAATGTACTTCATCCAAATGTCATCAATAAGAAATACTAGCAGTTTTATAGAGGGACTCCTCTTTTATTTTACACTCATTTTGACAACTTGGGATGCTATATACACAGGCACGTCTATTGAGTATTGAGTTTTGTTTTATTTGATGAGGTTCAAGATTTGGAATTTAATCAATCATAGACCAAACCTTACCTGCATTATTGAGCTATTTTACACAAAAAATCAGTATTGTTAAAATAATTGACACTGACGAAGGCTATTTGTTCAGCCGAAATATTTGTCAACACGATTTTATAACATCATCTTCGTATATTACCATCTTATATTAGTACCGTTGTGCAAATCTTTAGACTTATATATATCTATATATACGTCTAAACAAGTGACAACTCTGTGATACACGGTTGAAAACACATATTATATTCATAATTACTCTAAATATCAGCACAACAATGTTAAATCTGCAAATTTGCGGAAGAAAATTTTTGTTCTTCCCTCGCTGGGATTCGAACTCATGCTGTTGGGATATCGAGACAACACCACCTGCACTTTGTCCAGCGCTCTAGACCACACGGTCACCTAGATTGAACAAAAATTCAGCTTTTAGTGGCCTAGTGTTACCTTTCCTCGTCAGTAGAATCTTGAGTTGTAACACAGTACATGATATTTTAGGCATGAAGATGGAATTAATTTCAGATTAGCTAACTATATCTTACGATCCCTTACGATAGATATTTAGCTAATCTGCAATCAATTCATTCTGAATGTTATTGTACAACATCTATTCAATTTTAAAATTCTATTGTCAAGAATATATTTTAATAAAATCTTCATAATGGAATTCCCGGAAGTACTCGCGTGAATCAGGAAATGATATTATGACTAAAACAAGGAAAAGTTGTTAATTACCCCATGTATTTCCTTGAGGTAAATCTATACCCATAACGTACAGCATCATCAATTGATTCAAAATGGTAACGTATTGTACTTTTATTTGATCTATAGAAACTTGCAAGTTTCACTAAATAATTATTTTACTAAATTTACAGCAGATATTCAATTGAAATAATTGCTGATCAGATGAACGATGAATCAATTGATTCCTACATATGCTTTTATTTCGTATGAAAGTAACTCATACTCTATGGACAGCAAAAAGCAGTCAAGATGAAATAAATATTAGCTCCGCCAACCTAATTGATCAACAATATTTGTTCGAATTGAACTTCTTAGAAACGATTATGCTTTTTAAAAATCAAATATTTTATTCATTTGAAAAAAAAAGAAGTTCGCAATATAGCTTGTAAAAATGGATTATTTATATAAATATTTATAAGCCTTAAATCTGTGTCCTTTCATCAAATATGTGTCCTATTTTATATAATTGCATTATAGAAGTCACAAATGTATGTCTTTTTCAACAATGTCCTATGGATTGACGTCAGAATTATTAAAACGTCATCGAGGAAAGATTTGTGCTGTCAAAGACATCAATACGACTTTTGTAATGAATATAAATTACAATATTACATATGGTGTAGCATTCTCCTGTTTTCATTGGATATTACGATCACGTCTTTCAAATAATATTTCATGTATCTGAAGCCTTGTTTCTATTTTTAAGTATATTGACGCTATGTTTCTATTTATACGTATATTGACGGTCAATATTAAAAATCTGTGACGTCACACATAACAATCATGGCGGAAGCGCCGCAGAGTACGAAAAGAAAATTTGCAAGTAAACTGAAATGAGTTCCGTTTGAATTCTTAATTGTTCTAAACAGAAAAAAAAGTTATGTTTTTGATTACAATAAAACAAGTTAATATTATTTATTAATATTTTTTATAGCATGTTAAAAATCTTGCAAAATAAAATAAAAAAAAACACATAAAGAACATCAGTTGAAGTCCATTTTTCTAATACATTATTAACATATGCAATATATAAATTAAGGACTTTCACTCAGTCAATACGTTATAAATGGACCTGTTAGATTATATTGACACTCGGACTTCGTCCTCGGTCAATATATTCTGAACAGGTCCATATATAACGTATTGACCTCGTCAAAAGTCCATAATTGATAATTATTGGTGAAGGCTTTTGGAAATTTAACATGCGTTTGTCTATTTTTTTTTATATATTTCAGTCAGTTTTTAGCCTTATTATTAATAAACTAGTAGTGAAAACAGTCAGAATATAAAACACACTTCTTCTTCTCTCAATATAGACACATTAGTTGTAAACGCTTTGTTTTGTGCTTCGTCGAATTTTAAACTATAAACGAAGCATTGAAAGCCAAACAGTAAAATAGGTTTGAGAACTTATAGATCGTTACTTTGTGTTTTCGTTTCTTCAATTTTATGTGCCGAGCTAGTGGGTTTTGTCCTTTCCAACTGATTTTAACAGTTTGCTGGTATTTTGTGTTGTATATTTTGGGTCCGCAATGCTCTTCAACTTCGTTCTTTATTTGGCCTTTTTAACTTTTTTGATTTGAGCCTCACTTGTTAATCTTTTGTAAACGAAACGCGTGTCTGGCACACACAATTTTAATCCTTGTATCTGTGATAAGTTTATTGGCCTCGAGCATCACTGGAAAAGACATTTATTGTCGAAATGCGCATCTGGTGCAGTTAAATTGGTACCGTTAATGTTATTGTAACACTTGTATAACGGTTCCAGGGTAGGGGATTGTTTAGCGAATAAACTCATCTGCATTCCCTATGTGCCAGTCCAAAGTCATGTCACATTACTGAAAGTCTACTGAATAAAACGGAGGGTTTTAACAAACAAACGTCAACACCTTGTAGTTTTATGACGTCATGGGACACAGATCTTGGGGAAGGACACATATTTGAGGTTGGACATCGAGTTGACGTTAACATATAACAGTAACTTATTATCATATGATATACATGAACAAAAATTATTGAAAATTTGATAAATATTTAACGATCTATCTACTTTGAAATCGACATTTTCATATGCCAATTAGCTGTATGACGTGCTATAATTGGATGCACGTGGAATGCTATTGCTTTTATCTCACTGGAAAATTCTGCCAAATTGTTCAGATTCGAAACGTGAATTACAGATATTTTATTGTTTTGAAAATCTGTAAATTAAAGAATTGCATCCTGTGTTTTTCGGAAATTTATACAAAATGAAAGAAAGTAACCATCACATTGTTAGCAAGAAGTGGTTTTGTTCAATTCCATAATGTTTAATGTATAAAATAGCTATGCCCGTAAGCTTTACTCGAAAAAAAGGTATTGTGGTTCGTGCTGTTAAGGTTTCTTTGCAGAAGTATAACAAAAATACAGATCTCCAAGGTAAATTAAAAAAGTGAATTTCATAAAAACTGTCAACCAACGGAACGAGTGAAAAACAACTGTTATATTTCTGACTTGATATAGGCATTTCCCAAGGAAAATGGTGGGTTAAACCTAGTTTTATAGCTAGCTAAACCTCCCACGAGTTAGTGTTTTGTGAACTTGCTACTTTTGCTATTGGGTTGTTGGTTTCTCTTGATCATACATGATCAGTATCATACACAGTATGACAATACCTTATAAGTTTGAATGTCCCTTTGGTATCTTTCGCCTCTCTTTCATAACTTATAATAAAATGCAATATCTGTAGTTTTCAGTGATGTACTGTTTTTTTATAATTATTTGGTTTGCATCAGTTTTCGTGTATTGAAGAAATAATTGAGTAGCGTATACGTGTCATGTTAAAAGTTTTGACACATTCTTCATCAAAAGCTGAATAAATTTAGGATGAATTTTTCACATATATGAATGAAATCCTCAATAAATAAGTACTCCAGATATAATAATTCATGCATAGTATTGGAATCTGTATAATTTCTAACATTTAAAATATAATATCCAACAGTCCCAAGGGATAATAAAAATATTAGGAAACATTCAGTTTTTAGTAAAAGCCAGTAAATGGAAAGGAGTTTACTATGAAATTTAGTGAGAATACATGTGCACCCAGCACATAATTTATTAGTATACATGTTTCTCGTTTCTCGTTTTTTGTATAGATTAGACCGTTGGTTTTCCCGTTTGAATGATTTTACACTAGTAAGTTTTGGGGCCCTTTATAGCTTGCTGTTCGGTGTGAGCGAAGGCTCCGTGTTGAAGACCGTACTTTGACCTATGATGGTTTACTTTTATAAATTTTGACTTGGATGGAGAGTTGTCTCATTGGCACTCATACCACATCTTCTTATATCTATGTACACCTTTCCATTGACTAAATAAATTAGCACATACTCACAACCCGATTCATTTTTAATAGTGTATTGATAGACATTCAATTTTTATAGGTTAGATAATACTTGGTCATATTTTATGAATATTTAAAGCCCGAGGCGTAGCTGATGGTTTTAAATGTTCATAAAACATGACCAAGTATTGTCTGACCAATTTAGAACATAATCACATCGTCGAGTGACACAACAAAATTAGCCTCTCATTGTAATAATAAAATTTTGATATAAGCTCACTTTAAATGTTAACATGGTTAGTAAAAAGGATGTTTATCATTTTTATGGTCATTTCAACTAATGGAATGAAAGAGCAATGAGATAGTTTTGTGATAACAAAAAAGGATAAACTATTCAAAAATGGAGATTTCTTCTGCTACAGGTACAATTTAATCTATATATCTAGAAATCCTAAATTTTAAAAAGCACACAATGTTATTTAAATCATCATCAATGAATTTTAATTAACAATCAGATGCTTGCTGTTTTAGTGATAAATGTATTGTTTTTTTTTCAAAAACTTTCTTTGATTTTTTATCAGCAGTCATTGTTTCTGAAAATTGACTAGGATTGTCAGTTTTCCTATCGAAGGTCGGTGGTTTTCTCCGGGCACTCCGGCTTCCTCCACCAATATAAACTGGCCGCCACGAAATAGCCCAATAGTGGCGCTTAAAAGTGGCGTTAAAACACCAACAATCAATCAATCAATTGTTTCTTAAAAATTGTCTCGTATACAAATTAGATTAAATACTTATTCTACGTGTTTTTACCCATACCTTTGCCCCCTTTTCAATTCTTGTTTAGGGGGTCTGGGGGGGGGGTCTATATATGTACCATTAAATAATATTAACAATGTTAAAACCTCAGCTTAAAATGCATTTATAGTTCTATTCTGATTTCATTTATAATGATTAGACAAACAACAGTACTCATGATTTTTTTCTTTTACTCTTTTTCTTTGGAAATTGCCTTGGGGGATTGTACACTTCGTTAGTGCAGTTTTTAAGAGTTCACTTTCATAATTAATATACAATGAAAAGTCATTCATGTATAGCATTTTATAGTGCATGGAAAGCCATGTACTATGAAAAATAGAAGGGAAAATACTGATTTTTGTACATAAGAATCAATAAAAAGAACAGTGTGATTAGATTTCAGAAACTGTTACCGAGTTAAGGTGTTTGTAAAATATAATCACTTGTTTTTTTTTGTGCAGTTTTGTTGCATAATGCATATAAGTGATTTACAATTGTCAGAATAATACTACTATTAGGGACTTTATAGGCTAATGCATAAATCTTGAGATGCTAGTCTCTGGAATCAATTTTTTGGGTAGCTTTTATCGAATTCAGCTGTTAAAATCAAGGAGCATATTGTAATAGTTACATATTTCAATAGATATTTATATTTTTCCATTTCAGACAATATACTACTCATGCCTGGTTGTTTTCTTCGCAGCAGCAGGTGATTTCTTTTATTCTGATATCGTTTGGAAAAACAATTTAAAAAAAATAAGGAGACGTGGTATTTATTGCGAATGAAATTACTATCCATTATTATACCACAGGACAAGGATTAAATAATGTGAAGTTGAAATTATGTCTGACGGGATGATTTATAAATCGACGTATGTTCAGTTGCATAGAATATATATATTGATACAAATACTTTAAATAAATTTGCTTATAAAAATGGGTTTTGTCTCAAAAAGAAATATTTAAAAATTTAGCCATCAGTAGTTTAAAATTTCATAAATCGATCTAAAAAAATGAGGAAATCGCATTATCTCCAAAAAGAGCGAGACCGTGTGCATCCACAGGATAATCATCTCATGCTATTCATAAAATCAATACTGGTACCTACCAAATAGATGTAGTTGTATGCAAACATAAACACATGTTATGTGTACATCATATATGATTACTTTCATTGTGTGTAGTAAATAATAATAAAAGTAATGTAGAAAATTGTTAAATGTTAAATCGTCTAGAAAGTTCTTGCAATTCTGAAAGACGATAAATTTGTTAATTTTCAGTATCGAAATATATAGTACATTTTCGTTTCAGCTTCAGATGAAGTTTTCCATACCCTTTATTGTATGAAAGGTGATTCAATGGTATTACAATGTCCTGTAAATCATAAATCACTTCAGTGGATAAAACTTTCATATGACGGAGAACTTGGTACAATATATAGTGACACAAAAGATTTGAACACAAATCTTCCACAAGTTAACCGACTTGCTATAACTGGAAATTTCAGCATTGGACAGTACATATTGAATATTGCTAATTTCACCGAAGACGACGAAGGTATCTACATCTGTTTCGTTCCAAACGAAAACCGAGTCCAGAATTACAGTACTCGCGTGAAACTTAAAAGTACGATTAACATTACTTTTAATATAGAATTTGGACACTTATGAAAATGTATGTGCGAATTGGTTGATTGATTGTTGATTGCTTAATGTCCAGTAGAAACTCATATTCACGACAAAATCGTGCTTATTTGTACATTTTATCACTATTTATTTATTACTCACAGTTTTGAAAGTCCTAGCTACACACTAATAGAAAGAATAATCATATGATAAATAACAATTTAAAGGCTGTCAAAAGTCCGCAAAAAAAGACAGACGACATGACGAACAAAGAGTCCACAAAACGCAAAAAACTACACAGAAAACTAAAGATTGAGCAGCATGAAACCCATTTTATAATCGGGCTGAACTCAGGTACCACGGGAAGATCAGTAGTTTCCTCACCTCTAGTGGCAATCGCTGTTTAGATACATTAGTGATCAAATCCCATACCGTATGGAATTTGAATATGTCTCTTATCTAACCAAATTGCATTGGTGTCACAAACGTATCGAGAAAAACCAAAGTACTGAAGAACTGAACATCGGATGACTGCAAGTTCTTGAGGATGGTCACAAGCACTTGTCTCAGAAAAAAAAATCACATCTCTATACCTGAAAGTGAGGTAAATGTAGAGATATGATTTTTTTTCTTAGACAAGTTCGTGCGTTGATGATAAATAAATGACAGGGAATTCAACCTCACCGTAATAAATATGATGTTGAAGTGATAAAATCAGTATACTCTGGTTTGTTGTTATATATTATATTAATATTTGTATATTACAGTTACATGTATATATAATTTTCATCCATTTGTATATCATTCTATTCTACTATATGAATAATAGTGCAGTGCAAGTGCATGGTGGACACTCTTCTGTAATAATTCGATTTTTCTAAAACATTGGATTTGAGTAGGCATTCATATTTTCCCGCCAAACTTTCAATCTCCCATGCAGAGTTATCGGTCCTTGAGAGAGAGCGAGGACCGATAACTCTGCATGGGAGATTGCAAACTTTCTTGAGATATTCTTCCGCATGCGTTAACACACATTTTCTGTACGTGTGCATAGATATTAAAGATTTTTTACTAACATATATATTTCGACAAAACATTTTCATATTATTAATTTATGTTCTAAAAAAAATATTTTTAGGAGTATCCATTGAAAAACTGAATTTATAACAAGCGATAAGGAATGTTATTTTGCACTCGATAATGTCCGCGTATTTATCATGTTTATAGATCGGTTACAATCCCAACACGAAAGTAACGTAATGGAAATCTAGGCGACAGCAATACACCGGAATGCCCTCACGGTCATCCGATGTAAAAACGACTTAATTGTGTCTTCGACTAACGACAAAGGGAACATATCCGTGAGCATCAGTGAACACATGTTTCTTTAACGATCACAAAAATTGTGATGGCATTCGTATGATGTTGGAATGGATGTCTTCAAATTTACTTTAAGGAACAAGACGTGAAATATCGTATCAAATGAGGGTTGTATACTTGTTGTTTAATTCCACGTCATTTAGACTCTGTTGGATAATTGTTTTATTGGTAATAATATCACGTCTCCTAATTTTAAATGCACATGTAGGTTTTGCTTGAATTTTGCTACACTAAAATTGAAATCATCTCATTTGTCGTAAAGTTTAGTTCCAGACAGATTCATTTCAATGTTTACAACCGAGATAAGATAAGAAGCAGAGTCAACTGTACTACAACCTTGTGTATTCGGAAATTTATATTTTAAAGAAGATGCAACATGTAAATTTTCAGCAGGTTACCATTTTTTATTTATTGTTGGGTCAACATTATCGGTACTAATGTTACTGCAGTAGATGCGCATATCGACAATCAATGGCTCTCCCTTGATGATCGAAGCAAAACTATTTTAAAATCCAGTACGTAATACCACAGTCGAAGAGGTAATAAAAATGTTGACAAGTTAAAATTTTAACACTTTCTATAATACTAATATCTTAAGATGTTTCGTCCTTTTACACATTTTCATAATTTCCCATGTCAAATATGTTGTTATCTTATTTTGAAAAAAACCCAACCAAACACAAAGAGTACCGTTTTTATGCAAATCATATTAAGTACCACTAAGAATCATGCAAAAGGTGATTCATGGGTGGAAGACCTACAGTTTCTATTCTTAATATTATTTGTAAATTCAAAATAAATAATCTCTCGTAGTTTTACCGATGCATGCTATCGTAAATTGGTTGACTGTAACGTTAAATATGTCTCACAAAATACCTAGAATATGTTACAGCTGTCGTAGCCCACTCCTCGTTTAGGACTACCCCCGAAAGCTACTTGTGATAGTCATTATCAAGCCTGGTATATTTGATGAGGTTTTACAAACACAGGATCTATGCAACTGTGGATGGACGTTACGTTCCTTAGAAATTATCAACGAGCCCAGCAGTCAGCACTTTTGAGTTCACTTAAATAACATTGAAATATGTATATTTTACAAAATTACTGTTATAAAAATGTTGAAATATTCGAAACACTAAAGTGTTTTACCCTCAGTAAAAGATTACCTTAACACTATTGGCACAACTTGAAATGTTACCTTCAAACTGATTGATTTGAGCGCCACTAAAAAGTCTTATTGTAGACAAAACGCGAATCTGGCGTGCCAAATTATGTGCCTGTTATCTTTGATGGGTTATTACAAACCTTGATTATGTTTATAGTTTTGCTTATATTTTGTGATGCTACTATACAATGGAGCCATCAACAATTGTCTAGTTTGTCCCTTGTCCTTAATAAGATTTGTGTTTTATGTGAAAATAACAAATTAAGTCAATTATCAGATTTCGAGAAGCTACATTTACTTGCAAATGATGAATTAAACAATGTCTTTAGATAAGGAAAAAGAGACATTTATCTATGATCTTTTGAAAGATGTCTTGGCTTGTAGCAGCACTGCCTGATAACCCCCAGGGTCTCAGTTTTTGGTATGTTCTTAAAATTCTTTTGTTTCTGTATAGTGTTTTGTGGAATTTGTATGTGATATGGTATTTTTTTTAATCGTAGTATTGTCTGTCCTGTTCCACCTATAATGTTAATTGTCCATTATAAAAATGATTTTTTTTGTGGATCGAATCAGTCAACGAAATGATTCACCTTTGTTTCACTTTCAATGTTGACATTCTTTTCCTTTGAATGGCAGAACACGCCTTATACATGCGTAACCAATCTCTAGCTAATGGGTTGAACTGAAGGTCACATGAAAACAGATTCAATGAGGTCGAATTATTCACTTGCAATTGAATAATTCATCAGCGATGTTTCTTAGCTTATTATGACAAAATTGAACTAAACTGGCTGCTAAAAGCGAATTATTATTTCACTATTTCACTTTCATTAATGATTGAACAAAAAAAATCATATTTAATTTTTTTTTATATCTTGTAGCTAATGCCCCTTTAAGACTAATCGCCGATTGTGACTTCTCATCTCCTATCCACATTTTACCTATCATGAACTTCGTGTTGGTTTATAAATAGTTTGATAATTAATGTTTATGAACTAGAATTTTGACTCATCGGTATTTTGCCCTCAAAGAATCGTCTAACTTTGTAATTGGCATCATGTATGATACACAGCTGATGTTCACATGATCTGGTGAAACATCTTAAAAAATAATATGAAACTCAAAGAAACTTTTTAAAGCGATTTTAAATAATTATTTCGTTTATTTGTGTTATACCGGTATGAAAACAATGAAATTTAAAAAGAAATTAATACCGTTGTATAAGGTATTCAAATACAACATTAAATTTCTTTCCAGAGGCACCGTCGAATATAAGATGGCTTTCCGAGGTGGCAAATGACAACGGTAACTATGATAAAAAATGCATCGAAAAACAAACATGTAATATAACATGTATTGTTAATAGTGGTATACCGCTGAAGTTTTGTTTATATTAGACGACAAGAACATGTATGCTATTGGTGGACCCGGTATGTTGATCTATACATTCATACCAACGAAACTAGATCACTTGAAGGAATTCGTTTGTATGACAAATATGTCAACGAAAAATTTTCAACTCGAATCAAGAATTAAACTAAATGTACAATGTAAGTATTTAGAAACATACTGCAACATACCCCGATTAGCAAGCGAAAATTAACTGTTCTCTTTTAATATTTTATTTCCAATACAGTTCATTAGAAATACACATATGACTGTTTTAGACTTTAAAAAAAGATTTTTTTTTAGCATTATTCATACAATCTACAATTATGAAAATTAAATGTTTGCCTAGCTTCACATTTCATGTAAAACTTGATAGTATAAAAGGAAGAAGTTTTTTATCGAACTAAAGCATTCAAGTCAGTATTGTTCCGTGTTCCCTCGATTTTTCATCGTAAAAAAAGAGAGGAACATGTAATGAATGTATATTAAATCTGAGCAGCAGTCTTTGACATTATGATTTGTCTACCTCTGCATCTTTGATGTGTTTTTCTTTTCATTGAATTCGCGAGACAAAATAATGCTCAAGGTTTATCAAAATATTTTCGGACGCCTTTTATACCTTATGCGGGACATGAAGAGGTTTAAATGAGACCTTTGTGATTTTGGATTCAACAGTAGTGTAATTTGTATAATATTTTGGATAAACCTGTTGTGTCCATGATATCCTTACCGTCATCGGATATTACAGAAGGCTCGAATGTTTCCATTATTTGTAAGCCAGACGCAAATCCAAAAGTGTTTGATCTTCAGTTGTTTAAAGACGAGAAAGCTGTTTTACACACAGATAGTGATTACAACAGCCTTGATATGAAAAACTTTACTCGTTCACTCGCCGGCAACTACAGATGCACTTGTAGAAATATTATTGGTACAGATGATGACGAAATTCAACTAAATGTTTTATGTAAGTGTTTGTTATCATTTTACTATGGTTAAGTAATTGTACCTATATCTATATTCTTTTCTTGTCTAATATTTTCATATGAGCATTCCTTTACAAATTCAAAACTAATGGCTCAACACCTGTCCTACCTTCATGACAAATATTGTGTTGGGATCACAGATAAAGCGCCAAACAACATCGTTTTTGTGTGTAAATAACATTACATAAACTGCTTGATAAAGGAATTAGATATTGACATTTCATCTGGAAACTAAGCAAATACCCCAACGACACTGGTTCTGTTCCATGTTCATTTGGAATTTAATCAAAGATAAAGAATTGGATTTTCCTTCACTGTATTTCATATAAATTAAATGGCCTTACAAACAGCTTTATATTGCTGGGTCGTCTTAGTGCTCCACGAAATCTATTTTTAAATTATTCTAACATCGATTGTATCAGCAATCAAAGCCGGGCCTCAAAGTTATTGTAAAACTATATACTCTAGGGGCGATGTGAATAAGATGTGGATACTAAAAAATCCAAAAGTTCTGTTAGAGTACACACAATCTAAGCATTATCTTTATTGTATAAAATTCTAAACTCTAGATCTTTTGTAGTTTGTTTGATATTTGGCAATCATTGATTCAAGTGCAAACAACAGATTTCGTGTTTATGAAGTCAGTCAATATTTGGTCACATTGGAAGCAATGTCAGTGTTCAAAGTGTTCTTTTAAGAAAAAAGAGCCCACTTTAGACTAAATTTAGATAGAACTTATACTCTCCTGTGTTAAGAATTGTTCACCTTCTTGTCAGATCATGCAGTAAACATATCAGTAGTTCTTCATTTTATAGTTTCTATATTTTATCATATTAGATATCTCTATTTTTTCCATTTTCTACTTTTTGAAAGGACAATTTTTGGAAAGGAATACCCCAAGCGATATAATTCAGATTTGTTAAAGACGAAAACAGGCAACAAATGCAACTTTTCGGTTGTCGTTTTTGCATATTTAATGTTTGAAGTGTCCAACATTGTTGTCTTCATCATCCCAAGCCAGGATTATTATTTTATAACCAGCTCTGAAATTTTAGACCAAAATATGGCATATATATTAAAGCATTGAATAGTCATTAGTATGAAAAATCAGGATTTTGTGCTTATGTTGTAAATTTGGACAAAATGAATGCAAAAAGATTGATACAGTCATCTATATATGTTTAAGTGATACTTTTTACTATTTTTTTTAAATAAGATAAGAAATGATTGGATACATGAAAATAAAAAAAGATGTAAACCAACATGTAGGTATGGGGACACAAAGTGACCCATATTTCTATAAGTAGTGGGGACACACAAGTTTTCCTTATAGCAAATAGTTTCACAACGAATCAGCATTGCATTCATGGTGTCATAAAAATTCTTTATAACTTAAAGTCAGAGTATAGGGGAAATAGTATAATTTCAATTTCCTGGCATTAGTTTGGCCTTTTGTGTACCAAATGTTTAGAAAAGGCTTCAAAATTTTCATAAATTTGATGTAAAATGACGATTGCAATGTATACTATAAACAAGCTCCGTTCGAAGATGGTCATGCCACCATTTGACTTCAATTTATAATACAGAATAATAAAGTTCTAATATTACGCATAACTGTTTTGTCCTGGTTTTAATAATAAAAAAGTGGCAAATTTAGAAAATGTTAGTATTGTCGCCTATGGGAAAAATACTATCGCTACCCCTGAATAGCGTATAAACATGCTAAAGTGGTTCGACTCCAGATTCACAAATACGCATTTATTCCGAAATATCTGTGAACGCAAACTAGTATTGTTGTCAAATCGGATTGTTAAATCCGAGCTTGTTATGTCATGTAATGGGATATAAGATGCAATCTATGTAAACTAACTGATCTTTGAATAAACCTTTCTTAACGTTTATCAATTTTACACTGTAGTAAGATCTTTGAAAACTTGTCTTTATCGATACTAACATTGCCAAAAAACTAAAAGATACTAAATATGTATTGGTATACACCTGTCGATACTTATATTTGTAACCTGAAAACCATTAGTGAATAATACCAATTTGATTTAAAGAGAGCACAAAATGTAAAGCAGTGAGTGATATCAGGTACTCAAAAAGTTTTATGGATAAGCATACCTTGTTCCGCATTAGTTATTGTTGCCCATATATCAAATATAGTATTTTATTTTTATATATAGTAATTAGTTGAAAACAAAGTTATTTGGGATTGTTTTTTGCAAAAGTCATATGGTTGAACACAGTTATGTGTATCATTCAAATCATCAGACAAAAACATAAATACGAAAGCTATGTTAACTGTTTCCTCATTTCAATTCTAAGTTGTGTTTTAGATGCGCCAGACGTTAAAATCATAACAAATACGTCCAGTGGTAGAGTGTACTTAAGATGTATTGCAGAAGGTTACCCCAAAAAATACAGATATCTTGAATGGGAACATAAAACTTTGATCGGAGAACACATACGATATTTAAAGGGAGACTCTACTGGAAGTTTATATCTTTCTGGGAATAACTCAGACACGAAGTACCAGGACAATGGCATCTATGTATGTAAAGTAGAAAATGGAATTGTCAACAAAAGAGGAAATTTAGTTCAAATGGCAACTATAAAGTTTAACAGTGACGGTAGGTTGTGTTTTTATTGCTTTGATAAATCAATGTAACTCTAGCAACCTCAGAAACAATAATTTTTATTTATTCATTATAATCATTAAAAAAACCAAATGATTAAAGTGTTAGTTTCATTGGGTAGAAATTCTTTACCAACTTTTGATTAGAAGTTTTCTTCTCGCAAACCGTTATTTAGGGCTCAAGGGGAGAACATAATAATAGTAAGAAGTTTTATATTAAGTAAAAGTGTTTTAAAAGGAAAACAAAACATTGCATTAGGAAAATATGAAATTCGTAGTACATATAGTTATTAAATTATAATTACTTCATTTCAGTACCCCCAGTGTTTGTTTCTGATAGTAAGAACGTGCAGTATGGTTCCTCCGGAAAGTCAACTAGAATTGTAACCTATATCTATGGTCGTCCTAAATATCACGTATTGTGTTGTTCTTCGCAAAACTGGACAATGTGTCAAGATTCACATCTTTATGCATTTGAAGAAAGAGTTACATTGGTGAGGGATACTTTTCATGGAGTTGTGGTTCTTCTGCAGGGATATCAAGTATCTTTTGTAACAGCTATGTTAAGGCCTGAAGATTTCACGTTATATTCATTTGAAGCCATAAATGAACTCGGTTCTGAAAAACTTATAGTTCAACTGAAACACGTAGGTAAGAAAAAATTTAAACATATTGCCAATGGCATAAACATTTCTAAGAGAATAAACATTACCGTATAAAAGAATGCTTTCGGATTATGATAGCAAGCTCATCTGCTGATTTGAAATATTGCCATCATACACTCTAATATCGGTGGTTGTACTTCGAAGTAGATTTTATACAAATACGGTATCAAATATGCCATGGTTCAATGATTTTGGATTAGACATTTGGTTGTGGTTATTTCCATTACTGATATCCGACAAGACAGATGGTGTGTTTCATTTGTTTTGAATGATCTGGTTGAAATTTAAGAACATTGATAATTGTTTAATCCATTGAACACAAATATAAAAAGATCTTGAGTGACACACATTGCAAGGTGTGGAAAATAGGAAGTAATCTAAAATCTCTGATAAAAAAAAAAAAAATTTAAAGAATATTTTGCAATCGAGTATAGAGCAAAACGTTATTCAATGTTTTTTACTCCATTAGAAATAACACAATAAGCTACAGGCATTAGATATAGAAGAATTTGCATTATTGAAAAGAAAATTATCCCAAGGTATTATGTTTGGCATGGGAAAGTATTTCTTTCACCATTTTAAAGCGGGATGTTTTATTTCAATATTAAGGTCTAGCCATTTATTGAGTAGATACCTAACCTGAATAGAATTTTAATATATATATATATTATATATATTAACATTACAAGATTTGTCTAATGAGATTATCATATGTCTTTCAGGTGAAGATCCAAACACAGAATGCTTGAACTCTTTGAGTAGCTACACTGGTAAGTATATTAACTTTATAAGGTCAATATTATATAAAAATGAAAAATTTTCAATGTAGTTCTTTAAAACATGTGGGTGTTTGTGCTGTCAAAATGTCCTCAAGTATACAAGTATTAATTCATCTTTGACTTTCAAAGTTTCATCGTTCCTGATGAAGGTACATTTTGTATAAATCTAGAGAAGCACTTCATTGGACTCACCAACTTTATAAAGTATTATTTTGATGATCTTCAAACCCTTACTTTAAGATCAAAACATTTATCCGAAAATATGATCCAAAATTGCATTTAGAGAAACTAATTAAAACTACAATAAACTAAATCACACTCACTCACACATATCTTTTATGAAAGAAACATGATTCAAATCTGCTCGCAAGCAATGTATATACATTTCCCAACTCATTCGGTATCCAAGTGCTTGCAGCTGCTACTCAGACTTCATAAAACGTCCCCAGTGTCTGAGCAGAATGTTGATAAAGCAGGGTTATGTCAAAGAACGTCTCGTCCTTTTTCTAAAATAGTTCATCGGAAGATACCAAGACTTTATTGATAAATATTCCGTATCAACTTCACAAATAATACATGAAGGTCTTGGAGTATAGATTCTAGGTACTGGCGTTTATCATCTTAAATACGTGTTATAGTGTTCTTTTTATTTGTCTTTGTATATTGTCAACCTTTACTGTTTAGTCCATTTTTGGTAATATCTTTTTTGATTTGGCTCGGTATTTATACATTTCGTCATTGTGTTATTGTGCTATGGTCATTTTTTTTTTGTATTCTTGTCTTTCATTTTTGCCTTTGTGCTTTGTCTATTGAGTGTCTATATGCTATTTTGTTTTTCGTTGTTGACATAGTCGTTTGTTTTTATAGTGATTAAGAATATAACACAATGTTGACTGATATACCCCAATTTTCACATTTTTACCTATTATGTATAGAATATTTAGTACTCAGAATGAAAAAAAGAAAGAAATACATTGGTAAATTAAAACATATGACGAGCGACATGTGTCTGTGGAATAATCTGCACCGTGATCAAATGTTTAAAAAGGTTATATACTTATTTATTTTTTCATACCTTTTCCCTCGATTGTTACATCATCGAATAAGACTAATCACCGATTTCATACTTACCATGAGTAGCACTGCAACTGCCACTAGTGGAGTGAAGTCACCTCAGGTTAAGGTGTGTTCGTGTTGTTTAGTTTTTTTGGTTTTCTTTGTAGTGTTTTGTGAACCTGTTTCTCTTTTCATCGTCTTTTTGTTTTTTGTCATGGCTTTGTCAGTTCTTTTTCGACTAATGAGTTTTGAATGTGCCCTGGTATTGTTATCCTCTTTTATATAACGTTTGAGAACATAACAACTAAACTGTTCCAATCACACAAACCACACACCGGTTTAGATCATTCTTGCCAGGAAGTTGCAACCTTACTTAAAGTATAATTACACAATCTATGAACTTATAATTTACAGAAAAAAATGTATTAGTCGAACCTTGACAGTAATGAAAAACTTGCTATTAGGCAGATAACACCACTGTTAACCAGTAACTCTAATGTATTTATTTATTAACAAACCTGATAATTTTCACTATTGTGATCTGATCTAAACGATTAAGTAAATAAGTAAATTGTGTTTTTACTCATTTATTACTGGCATTACTGTTATTTCAGGTGAAAGTAAAGCTACAATTTACATAACGGTATTTATTATGATGATATTCATTATTCTAATACTCAGCGTTTATCACATAATCTTAGTCAAACGAGTGAAGAGTCAAACAATTAAAAATAAGGATAATGTTGTTAACGTAGAAAGTCAGTATGAAGAAATTCAGATGGAAGAAGTAGGCCAGACAGACAGTACAAATGATGTACCGCATAGAAGTATTGAATGTTTAGCGGCCGAACTTAATGATAGATCGTGCTCTTCTGACAATTATAATGACAACTCGTTAGACAGACACTCAGCTACAGTAGATAGTGTTGATGAGCGGGGCGAAACACAGTATAGTTCATACGAAAAATTTCAGGATGAACAGTGTTTCAGCGATTATGCATACACAGAGGGAAGATTGAGTGATACCTTTGTAAAGCATATTATGGAGGGATAAAATTGACGTTATTCTATTAGAAATAATAACTATTGACAAATGACTGAAACAGATATGTAAAATACTAATAATAATTAGGATATACTTGTCACATCGCTATAAAACGAAACAGATTTGATAAAAATTGTTCTGGCAGTTAGATTTTTTGCTAGTCTAATTTTATGACACAAATTTTCATGGAATGTATGCCAAAAGCTTAAATGAAACAGTCAATCTTTTGTACATTCAATGTAAAAATTTGGAATATTTCACTTTCTTTGAATTTGGGAAAATTGTTTCAATGTTAACCGATTTTTTTCCACTGTATCTGTGTGGGTTTCGTAAATATTTCTACAATATATTCTACAATATCTTTTGTTTTGCAATTAAAAAATAATCAAGATTGCTTTATATTTATTTGTATTCATAACATCTAAAAAAGTGCAGATGGGCCAGCGGGTTCGTATATTTACAACGTTGTATATAGTGTCTCTTCCATCCAGGGTCATCATGTCACGTGCTTGGACTGAAATATGTTTGAAGTGATTTCCTACAAGCTTTACCAAATAATTAAAAAAGGGTCTGTATACAATTTGTTGAATTCATTTGTGTCTCTTTAGTGTTATGTGAATCTAATCTTTTGACATATATGCAATTTCGCGCATGTTGCCCATTTAATTGAGAATTACCTCGGTCATTGTTTGCAAACTTTGCCAACTCAATAGCAATGTTGATCTAACATTATTTCTGAGGGTCTAAATACTCTTTGAAATATTTAAAAAAAAATGTTTATGTATACAGCAATCATTTTTTAGGGTCTTCAAATTTTGTCACGTAGTGTCTTGGAGTCTTTGTCCACCTTTGTGGGACTTTAATTTCCTTTATGAGTGATATACTTCATCAAACCATCAAATTATAAGGAATGGTGGTCTTATGTTCTGATTATGTTTAACATTTTTTTTGTTATTTAACAGGTATGGAATTTTAATTGTAAAACAATGCTCGATATTTCATACATGTATGTCTCACAGACTATTTTGTTTTCAGAGTAGTCGGGGGTCAGTTTTACAATAAAGATTTGTAGTTATTACTTTAACATCTTTTTTTCTGTTTCATCGGCTTGTTACCTTAGAGCTATCAAGTTTGGATTGTTTACAGATATTATACCGTCTTAATATCTACAGACTGCTTTGTTAAAAAAATATCTGTGTAGTGTTGTTTCGTCAGGTTTTATATGAAGTTTAGCAATCAAATGTGATTCATAACATTAAAGGAAAGATTCTGCAACAAATGGGCTCAGAAAGTACACATGAATATTATAACGACTATAAAAGATATAATTGCATATCCTTACAGTAAAAACCAGTACTTTCAATTGAGACAAAATAACCTTAAAAGGAACGAGCTTTTTAAAGGCTCCAAGGAGTTGAACATTAATTTTAACGAATTCAGATGTTAAACCAAATTTTGTAGGGTTTCTTGTGTAATTGACCAGTAAATAAATAATGGTTACCTTGTAATAGTCAGTATCAGCGTTAAAACTTGTTAATCGACGAGATTTTACTCAAAAGAAGAGTTTAAAAGTATACTTTAATCTTAAATCTCAATTTTTATTTTCTTAAATAGTAATTTCCTCAAACAGTGATAGCATGATTCGATGTTATGTCAGCTGGTACAAGTTGTTGGAGTATTTGATTTAATTTGTTTTAGTCATCATATTTGAGTGGAACAATTGTATGTGTTACAGGTATTTTCTAAATTTAGGCATTTTCTAAAATTGCTGTAAGATTCAGACTTTTTGTATATTGACTACATATTTTACAAAATGCATAGAAAAATTGTAAGGTATTTTACAAAATGCCTGAATATTTTATAGAATGGAATGTTAACAAAAACTGAGACTCTAAAAGTATTGAACAACAGAGCAATTTTGTCTGTAATAATTACTGAATTTTAACGCTTGCGTTTTGTGAGCTTAATGATTAAGAATAAATACTACTGAATTATATAAAACTCCTACAAGCACTGAAATCGACAATTATTTGCAATTTCATATAATGTTTGAAAGGCAGGATCTTTTTCATATTTGTCTTGATTTTGTTGCAAAGACATCGTTTGGTATTAAATCTGGTCTTAGCACTACAACCACATTTGGTAAAACCCGGACCCTGGCACATGTAATATGTTTGAAAACTCGCAGTACCATAATTTAATTAGCCCATTTCTAACGGGGGAACGTTTTGACATTTCGGAGCCCATAAATATCGTTAAGTTGCTTAGGAAGACAAATATATGCATATAGTTTCCCTTCCCTATCAACGTGCGGAATAAAGAACGTTTTGTATTCTATTCCGATATAAAATTTTCATAAAAGGTTCATGATCGTACGACCTCATTATGAGGTACACGAACTTTATTTTTAATATGTATAATAGAAAAACTAACCAAGTCAGCGGTATGTTGTTGTTGGTATTCTTGATCTATATGATTTTAGAAAATTTGAATAAGACGATTTTCCAAGTTGTGGCTAAATCGACATCTTTAAATCTGACAAGTATTTAGTACATGTACCAAAATATCTAAAAGACTCGAAACAATTCACACTGGGTATTAACTGTTCTTGGATTTGATATTTCAAAAGGTCTATTGTTTTTTCTTCATTTAAACACTCTCGAGCGTACATACAGATCGTTATTCAGAACCCTGTCTCGGCATACTGGAATTTGAAATGTAATAGGTTTACTTATCGATGGATAAAGACTGAAGAGTGTTAACTTCTAGAAGGATTTTTCTCATATTTTGTAAATTTGCTGGCTGTCTCATTGGCATATATATAAAGCAAGTAAATTCGACGTCATAATTGGATTTTAACCAATGAAGAACTGAGATCAAACGAACCACACGTTGATTAAATTTTTTTATACAATGGGTGCAGAAAGGGATAAATTGACGAAGAATTAGAGAAATATATATATATAACTCGTCTAAACATCAGCCCAACAATGTTAGATCTGTAAATTTGCTTTCGCAAATTTTTTGTTCTTCCCTCGCCGGGATTCGAACTCATGCTACTGAGATATCGTGACACCAAACCGCCTGCACTGTATCCGACGCGCTAGACCACTCGACCACCTAGGCTTCACAAAAATAAAGCTTTCGGTGGCCGTCTGTTACCTTTCCTCGTCAGTTTTAATCTAGCGTTGTAATACAGTACATGATATATAAGGCATGAAGATGGAATTGTTACAGATCAGCTGAAATATCTATTGTAAAGGATCCTACAAAGTAATGCAAGATACAGTCACAGAAATAATTATATTTATAAGTACGTCTGAACCAATGACAACTCTACAACAGATTTATCCATCGGATCACCAGCAGTGATGGTGATACATGGCTGTGTACATTCTGTATATACAACTCGTCTAAACATCAACCCAACAATGTTAGATCTGAAAATTTGCTTTCGCAAATTTTTTGTTTTTCCCTCGCCGGGATTCGAACTCATGCTACTGAGATATCGTGACACCAAACCGCCTGCACTGTATCCGACGCGCTAGACCACTCGACCACCTGGGCTTCACAAAAATAAAGCTTCGGTGGCCGGGTGTTACCTTTCCTCGTCAGTTTTAATCTAGCGTCGTAATACAGTACATGACATATAAGACATGAAGATGGAATTGTTACAGATCAGTTGAAATATCTATTGTAAAGGATCCTACAATTTAATGCAAGATACAGTCACAGAAATAATTATATTTATAAGTACGTCTGAACCAATGACAACTCTTCAACAGATTTATCCATCGGATCACCAGCAGTGATGGTGATACATGGCTGTGTACATTCTGTATATACAACTCGTCTAAACATCAGCCCAACAATGTTAGATCTGTAAATTTGCTGTCGCAATTTTTTTTTTTTCCCTCGCCGGGATTCGAACTCATGCTACTGAGATATCGTGACACCAAACCGCCTGCACTGTATCCGACGCGCTAGACCACTCGACCACCTAGGCTTCACAAAAATAAAGCTTTCGGTGGCCGTCTGTTACCTTTCCTCGTCAGTTTTAATCTAGCGTCGTGATACAGTACATGATATATAAGGCATGAAGATGGAATTGTTACAGATCAGCTGAAATATCTATTGTAAAGGATCCTTCAAATTAATGCAAGATACGGTCACAGAAATAATTATATTTATAAGTACGTACTTATATATATACAAGTCTAAATTGAAAACAACGTTCAAACCTATGATTGCGTTGGAAAAAAACCGCAATTTTTATACGTGTGCATGCAAAACAAATTTCTTATTAGAGGGGTCTAAATACAGCACAAACAACATTTTCCAAAATACCAAAAAAAGTGAAAAAGTATATTTTAACAAAACGCATTTGACTAACAGATCGAACAACAAATGTTCTTAAATCCTGCTGACTGCCATTGGCGATTGCCAAATAAACGGATCACAAGGTGTAATAAATGGATCTTAACTATAAATTTAATACTAAACAGAAAACAATAAACTTGCGGCAAAGATGGTATACCGCAAACAAAGGTGCAAAGATTTTTATATATATATAAGTACGTCTGAACCAGTGACAACTGTTGGGCTGATGTTAAGACGAGTTGTATATATATATATATAAGTCTAAATTGAAAACAACGTTCAAACCTATGATTGCGTTGGAAAAAAACCGCAATTTTTATACGTGTGCATGCAAAACAAATTTCTTATTAGAGGGGTCTAAATACAGCACAAACAACATTTTCCAAAATACCAAAAAAAGTGAAAAAGTATATTTTAACAAAACGCATTTGACTAACAGATCGAACAACAAATGTTCTTAAATCCTGCTGACTGCCATTGGCGATTGCCAAATAAACGGATCACAAGGTGTAATAAATGGATCTTAACTATAAATTTAATACTAAACAGAAAACAATAAACTTGCGGCAAAGATGGTATACCGCAAACAAAGGTGCAAAGATTTTTATATATATATAAGTACGTCTGAACCAGTGACAACTGTTGGGCTGATGTTAAGACGAGTTGTATATATATATATATAAGTCTAAATTGAAAACAACGTTCAAACCTATGATTGCGTTGGATAAAAACCGCACAAACAACAATTTCCAAAAGACCAAAAAAAAAGTGAAAAAGTCTATTGTAACAAAACGCATTTGACTAACAGGTCGAACAACTGATGTTCTTAAATCCTGCTGACTGCCATTGGCGATTGCCAAATAAATTGATCACCAGATCTAACGAAATGGATCTTAATATTAATTTAATACCAAACAGAAAACAATAAACTTGTGGAAAAGATGGTATACCACAAACATTAGGTGCAAACATTTGTACACAATATCCGGATTTCGACAATTAATGTCTCTTCAGTGATGTTAGGGATCGAAACGGTATTTGGAAGGCCATATAATTTACCTCAATTTAGGATAGACTCTTGAATTTTAAAGAGTCGAAATAGGATGAACGGATCATATAAACCCGAAGGAAAATATAATACAAGCCCAAACGAAAAAATATATAAAAGTCTAAATTGAAAACAACGTTCAAACCTATGATTGCGTTGGATAAAAACCGCAATTTTTATACGTGTGCATGTAAAACAAATTTCTTGGTAGAGGGGTCTAAATACAGCACAAACAACAATTTCCAAAAGACCAAAAAAAGTGAAAAAGTCTATTGTAACAAAACGCATTTGACTAACAGGTCGAACAACTGATGTTCTTAAACCCTGCTGACTGCCATTGGCGATTGCCAAATAAATTGATCACCAGATCTAACGAAATGGATCTTAATATTAGTTTAATACCAAACAGAAAACAATCAACTTGTGGAAAAGATAGTATACCACAAACATTAGGTGCAAAAATTTGTACACCATATCCGGATTTCGACAATTAATGTCTCTTCAGCGATGTTAGGGATCGAAACGGTATTTGGAAGGCCATATAATTTACCTCAATTTAGGATAGACTCTTGAATTTTAAAGAGTCGAAATAGGATGAACGGGTCATATAAACCCGAAGGAAAATATAATACAAGCCCAAACGAAAAAATATATAAAAGTCTAAATTGAAAACAACGTTCAAACCTATGATTGCGTTGGATAAAAACCGCAATTTTTATACTAGCGCATGTAAAACAAATTTCTTGGTAGAGGGGTCTAAATACAGCACAAACAACAATTTCCAAAAGACCAAAAAAAGTGAAAAAGTCTATTGTAACAAAACGCATTTGACTAACAGGTCGAACAACTGATGTTCTTAAATCCTGCTGACTGCCATTGGCGATTGCCAAATAAATTGATCACCAGATCTAACGAAATGGATCTTAATATTAATTTAATACCAAACAGAAAACAATAAACTTGTGGAAAAGATGGTATACCACAAACATTAGGTGCAAAAATTTGTACACCATATCCGGATTTCGACAATTAATGTCTCTTCAGTGATGTTAGGGATCGAAACGGTATTTGGAAGGCCATATAATTTACATCAATTTAGGATAGACTCTTGAATTTTAAAGAGTCGAAATAGGATGAACGGATCATATAAACCCGAAGGAAAATATAATACAAGCCCAAACGAAAAAATATATAAAAGTCTAAATTGAAAACAACGTTCAAACCTATGATTGCGTTTGATAAAAACCGCAATTTTTATATATACTAGTATATAAATACACTATAATTTGTTGTGTTTTGTATACTGTTGTTTGTCTTTTTGTCGTTTTTCGTTTTTTTTGCCATGGCGTTGTTAGTTTGTTTTCGACTTATGGGTTTGAATGTCCCTTTGGTATCTTTCGCCCCTCTTATCTATGCATGCATGGATAACCTTTATGTTTGTATAACACATATTAATTAATGACTGTAAAAACGAAAAAAAAGCACACACACTTTATCAAATGAAAAAAAAAGATTTTTCCCAATCCCTTTTATCACACTAACTTGTGATTTCTGATGTTGTATGGCGATCTGATCTAGTTTTTGGCATTGATATAGGCAAAATATAAATGTGTTGTACTAATTCACAATAACTCTGACAGTACTTAAATTGCACTATAGTACATATACTAGTTCTATTGACAAATTGGGAGGTAAGTACTTAAGTATATTGTTTATTACAAATAACTAAAAATGAATAACAAATAATAGTATTTTCAAACTAAAAGAGAGGTGGAAGATACCAAAGAAACATTCAAACTCATAAGTCCAAAAAAAAACAAAAAAAAAACCGACAGCGCCATCCCCCATCCCCCCTCCCCCTCAAAAGGAAACACATCACAAACAACAGTCTACAAAATACAACATTTAATACTAAAGAATGACCAACACGAACCCCACCAGAAAGTGGGGGTGATGTCATGTTTTCCAGAAGGTTAAGCAGATGTTGCTCCATATGTGGCACCCGTCGTGTTGTTCATGTAAGTACATATTTGATGATAAGTGTAATTCAGTGATGTCACATTCGAGAAAAGAGGACGGAATTGTGGTTACATTAACAAAAACGTAGTCGTCTGTGAAATAGATATTCCAGAACGGTAAACCAACTCGTGAAGGCGTCCATAAAACTTTCGAAGTTGTGACTTCAACTGTACCACTTGGAATCTTTGTTTTATACCTTCCTTGTCAGCAGCAATTCTCTATGATTAGAAATACAGGAGCTTTATGTGCATAAAATTATAATCAAAGCATTCAATTGGTTTGGTAAATATCGATAATGCCACACAATAGAATTTAATTAGTTGTTTTTATTTATTTGATAACTATTTCTCGTTTAATTCCAAAGTAGGTAGACCTTAAAAGGAAAAACGTAATTTAGTCTGATGCTTATTGTATCATAATTTTCGAAACCTTCGTGCAAAGTAAGAATAAACATTTTACATCCTTCTAAGAATTGCTTAGTTCATACCAATTTAAAGGTCAAACAAGGAAAGTGACCCATTTACAGTTCCCTGTCATCACATATTATAAACAAATAGAAACTTACATGATATTAAATGTTATAAAGCGACACACAATAACATATTCAACTGTTTTTACGCAAATGGAGAATTTACTTTCACCGGTTAATCGCAATTCGCTAAAAAAATCGTGTGGCTTTAAAGGTACATGAATATACATAATTTAAACAATTTATCAGCAAAACAGTATAAACTCATTTAAATACAAGAATTATTATCAACAAAGCAAATTAAAAAAAATCATGTAAATACATCGTCCGAAGTGATTGAAACCTGAGTATCCGTACTTTGCTTCGATATCTCTCCCGTTAATGGTGTACTGGAAGACCATAAACTAAACCGAACTTTCTTAGACTGATCAATACCATTTGGAAGACTGCTATCACAGTTAGAATTTGACACATCCGAACAATCTCTATTATACGAAGTCAAGTTTATATTAGGCATTGAAAAACGACCATCTCCTCTTGAATCAAACGATTCGGAAAGGGATACTGAAGTTAACAAGTTCCGAGTTTCTTTAACTTCTAGTTTTCTTTTATCAGTTGAAACGAAATTCCCACTTTTTAAATACCGAGATATAGCAGATTCTTCGTCCCTATTCACATTCCTTTTCTGAATATGCCCAGCTATTAACGCCATTATTGCAAGTCCATACACAACCACAACGGCGACAATAAAATATGCAGCACCTGTTGCGTCATAATCATCTATTTTACCAGTTGTCGTACAATTGATAGCACTTACAGTATGTGTCTCCATAATATCCTAGCTAACTACATATTTCCAACATAATTATTTCGACCATATTTATTTTTAAGCAAGGGTATTTAATTTTATGAATTGAACAAACTTAAGTGATATATGAATAACATTGTATGTATTGTGGTAATTCAGGCATGTGAGACTTTCATACTTTGAATAAATAAAAATAGTTTTAAATATACATTTTAAGCACACGGTTTAAATGATATACACGTTTTGGAAAATTAAGAAATTTAAATATCACAGATCCTCACTTCATATTATTAATTTCCCTTACAGATTTACATATCTGTGGATGTTGAAAACGTCACAGATTTAAGTGTAACTGTTGATTTTTTCCTTGCAGATACGTCTGGAAATGTATAAGGATGTTTTTTTGTCACCGGAGATTCCATTTCCGATGTTTCCGAATACGAAGATCGCAGTGATGTATCGGATTCCGCATTTGACAATTCACTTTCTGTGAGTCTAGCATCCTCAGATTCAGATATTCTCTGTTTTCGTCTTTCTTCATGACGGTTAAGAATAGCCTTTACCATGTTTTTACGATGTTGCATTAACTTTTGCCTATGTGCCGCTAAATTGACTTTTCGTTCCATTTTTAGGTATCTCCCTAATTCTTCATCTGTACAAGCTGTGTCTCTGTTCTTTCCTTTTATCCTGGCACAAAGCATAGAACACACTCCAAGTAGGGAGTATACCAGCACAGTGCTAACTATATATTGCATAGCTCCTTCTTGGTCGTAATCATCTGGGAAGCCATCACCGTCACTATCCAAACTTGTAACGTTTATTGGTGCCAAGGTAGTATTCATCCTTTTTTGAGATATAATCAAATCATTCTGAAGACTTCAGAAAGAAAATATCACAAATTATAAGGAAAAAATCCTATTCCAAAGTAGCATAGAAGGTGCTAATATCAACTGTATCTTAATACTACAAACGTGCAGAGTATTAACTGAAAACCTTTCAAAACATTACAGTGTAAAACGCGTTATTATTCTCGAATCGTTGTTCTTGTATAAATTTTGTTAGTATAAACACCCGGTGTACCATAAACCATATACATTTAGATATGTACAATTTGATCCAACTCATTTCATAAATTTCACAAATGTTTATATTTTCACTGACTACTAAAGTATTCTTTTTAAAAAGAAATCATTCTAGCTGAGATAACTCTGCATTTACCCATCCATGTCTGTTTTCATAGTACTAAATGGTCTGTATAATATGCACGGACTCGTATTAAAACATTTCCATGTATTATATCACATGGTTTGTGATTGTTATCACATTATTCTGACGTATTACTATTGTGTTTATATCTATACTATCAAGACATCAGTTTAGATATCAAGTACATATATTAATTTCCTTGTATCTATCTATACACATTTGTAAATATATGTTGTGCATTTCTAATCAATATTTAATCTAATAAAAAAAACCTTTAAAGCCTTTGTTGAAGTTTTTAAAAACATGTTGGTCTGATGAACCTTTTGATATCTCACGTGTCTTTTTTTGAAAATTATAACCCGAATAAATGACTATATGATAATAAATAAAATTCATATCAAATTTATTATCTTAATACGGTAAATATACGTACAGCTTTAAAGTAATTATAAAAATCAACTTTAAACTATAAAACATAGAAAGCACATTTGATGTCATGCCCTGCAAAAAATTCTAGTCTTGCTTCATGTCCAGTCTTTTACATTTTCTCTTTCCATTTTAGACTCTAGGAGGATAGTTACAATAAAAGAAACGCTTTTGAAAAATGTAAGAAGATACAACGAGAACAACAATTAAAACAAAAGTGAGGAAAATCAAGCAAGACCATGACAATAATAAAAAACGACGATCAGTCCACAGAACACTACAGATAATACTAAAGACTACCATCACGAACCCAACTGCAATCCAGGGATAATCCGAGGTGCTACGGAAAGGTTGACAGATCCCATTTCACTGGTGGCACCTGTCGTGTTATGCATAGCAAGTAAATCGGTAATGTCATAATCGATGTATAGAGGGCAAGATTGTTACTCCAACAATGTTTTTGCTTTTCTGTTGTTTATAGAAAGAATGTCATGTAGAGTAAAATATTCATTAGTTTGTGGCTTTTGAATAAGATAAACCATTTTTAGCTTGTATTTTAAGAATTCTTTGTGTGAAAGGAACTGTGTTACAAGTGTTTAAACGGACCATAAAACCAACAAATCTGCAAAAATAGGGATTGTACTTCAACATACTTCCCAGTTCAAAATATCGTTTGCATTTGACTATGAAGAGAACCAAGCCTTTTTTCTGCGTGCGTTTATCGATTTGACCATGTCCCATAAACTGCAAGGTAATACTATAGAAGAATGCATATATTTTAGCCTTCCATACATCAATGACTTATTATAAGTTCTTAATTCACAAAAAAAAAAAAAATCCGAAATCTGTAGGAAACTTACTAACTTGGACTGCTTTGGCAACATTTGACTGAAGCGTACACCGCAAAGTTTTATTCTGAATATTTCGTTACCTAGCATAATTCCAAGTTGTCAATTTCTAATTTATTAACTTAATTGTAATACTTATTGAATTTGCAACATTACGTTTATCTAACATAAGTTCTGATTGTTTACTTATTTCAAAGTCTGTGGTTTGACCAAATAGACCATTTTCATATTACCGACTTTTGACTCCGGTTTATGTAATTTTTCGACAGGTTACTCACTTTGTGGTAGGACATCCTGGTACTCCAGGTAACCAAAAGAAGTATAATCAAATATATAATCGGTGCAATTTGGGGGGAAAGTTTACTGTTTTCCGATGATTTTGTCGTGTATAGAAAACATAAAACAGTTTTTCCCCAAAAATTGTACCGATTGAAAGCTTTATTTTACTTCTTTAAGTTGCTCTTACTTTACCGATTACCAGGATGTCCTACCGATCTTTTAAAATTAGTTTCCGTAAATCTGTTTTTAAAAGAGTTATATCTAGTGCACACAATTTTTTGTTTGTCAATGATGCCTATTTATACACTAGCATACTATTCGACCAACTTGGGTCTTTAAAAGGAATATACAATTGAAATAAATAATACTTCCCGTCGATTAAAACATCTTATGTGAACGACATTCCTCTTCCTGTAAAGTCATTGTTTATTCTAGTTTCACATGTATAAATATTTCCGAAAATGTCTAATCCAAGCTTGTGATCATGCATGCTTCCGCTGACTAGTATTAGGTAAGAGATTCATGTTTTTCGAAATCTTTTTATCAAATGACCATACAACGATGTTGAAAGTCAATATTTTATAGTTTAACCTGATTTCATTTATAAAATGTATCTATATATATATATATATGTGTTACTTTTGAGAAAGCTTATAACCAAAAAGATGTGATTGTGGTTAAATGGATTTTCTTCGCAAATGTCGAACATACTAACTGTACATAACATTATCATACTAACTAAAATTTACGTATCAGCTACAAACGCAGTGACAGTATAAACAGTTAAAAAAAAGTTAACGATCGAGCTATATTGTCTATTCGAGTGTGATGATCATATGTTTGTTTGACCATATCATGAAAGAGAAATTAAATTTCCCGCTTAGTTATACTTCCTCTTCATATCCAAATATAAACAATGACGTATGTAAATCCCCAGTTTTTATCTTGTGGAAGTTCTTACTTTCGTTTTCGTTTTCTACGACTTTTGGAAAATCTTACAGAAAGTGCCCAAGATAATTTCAAACCATTATTCGATTTAAAACAAATGAAGGTAAGTTAACTAATGGTACATATTATATCACTAAAATTACATATGAATCTTTGTAGTAAAATTCAGAGAGGTTTTTGAAAGGTTAATTTTAAATCATAAAATGCATGATTACCACTGCTCAAAATTACATTCCGAAATCAATTCCATCCTCAATAGCGGAATAGATACCAATATCGTTTCTTTATAATTTATAATATTTTTTGAACTAGTAGCAAAGTGAAGGATAAACTTAAATTAATTAACTCAAACATTGTCAAATTAAACAAATGTCGAAATGATCATATTTTTTCGTGGTCGTTCACACTGGTATAATATGTAAAGTACAGTGAAATTGTACTGTCTGCTGTACAAACGTCACATAGGACTATGTGACCTAGATAATTTAAAGACCCAATGCAAGGTGCATTCTAAATATAGTTATATGAAATTTAGGAGAAAGATAAAATAACACAAAAAGTCTAGCATTGAATATGAGGTACACGGAAGGGTTTTGTTGCATTGATTACATGTTTATATGTAGAGTTATTCTATTCAAGTCCATGTTTATGACGGAGAATTAAGTGCATGTTACTGCTCCCGAGCTGTATAATAACACAATAAAATTGAGAATGAAAATGGGGAATGTGTCAAAGAGACAGCAACCCGACCAAAGAGCAGAAAATAGCCGAAGGCCACCAATGGGTCTTCAACACAGCGAGAAAATCCCGCACCCGGAGGCGGGCTTCAGCTGTCCCCTAAACAAAAATGTGTACTAGTTCAATGAAAATGGACGTCACACTAAACTCCAAAACATATAATTGAACTAAAATTAAAAAACATACCAGACTAACAAAGGCCAGAGGCTCCTGACTTGGGGCAATAATCCCCTTTAATGATGTATGTAAAAGATAAATCTCGAAACTATATTTATAGATAAAAAAACAAGCATAAAATTATGTCGTATGGTCTTCAAAATGTGAGCCCTAAATCTCACTAGAAAAAGATGATTGCTTTCTATATCTTGATGATTTTACACACATTTATGGTAAGTACTTGTCAATCTAATACGTTAAAGAAAATTAATTTGACTTTTTAGTTTTAGAACATCGAATAGACCATCATACTGCAGTTTCTATATCTTCTTTTCTGATGGCATCGTCACCAGGTGTCCGTGTGTTTGATGTACCAAAAGATGCTTCCCAAAGAGATATCAAAGTTTATTTCAGTAACCCGCGGAATGGAGGGGCTAAAATCACCAGAATCTATTATCCTCTACAGGGAAACGATGCAGTGGTTTTGTTTGAGCGTGAGAAAGGTGAGCGACAATCTGATATTTGTACTAATAGAACACACAGGAAAGAAATGTCGTTTGAATTTGTTCGTCTTAAATTTGACATTTGTGGATGTACAAAATGATGTGACGCTTATTAAAAAAATCATTTAATTTACAAAACGTTGAATTTTATGTTGTAATGAGTGTAATTGGGATTATATTTTTGTTGGCTCGACATACCTAATTCATATAGCTGTTCTCATCATTTGTTCTCCACCTCGTTCGTTGTCGGTCATCTGTAAACTTTCCAGTTTAATATTCAGTTTTAACAGAACTATTTTTCGAGTGATATATGGACAATCCTATACCACTGCCTCATTCGGTTCCGATCGAATTGAAAACATGGCACTAGAGGCGTGCATTTTTTATTCTTGATTAACATGCTTTGAAAAATCTTTTTTGCATCTGCAATCTTCATATGTTTTTTATTGAGTGGGTGGCAAACATGGCGGAATTGGTTACACGAAGTTCTCATTGAATCCTTATCGAAAACCACATTTTCATCTCTTTTTTTCTGAAACCCAAAAAAAAAAGAAGCTAAATTTGTCGGAAGTTATCTTACCTTTAGACTTAGTCTATATAGCAATTAGGAGGCAAATTTGCTCCTAGGAGCCTCTATTATCGCAATGGTTGATATTACATATTTGGAAGTTGAAAACTTAATAAAAATCTAGTTATATCTTAATTTTATTTAAATCCGTTAGGAAATTTGATTTTGATGTAAGGTCTTCAGTATTTTCTCTTTAATTTTTTCACAATTTACCAAGACTCGGTGCTTTTAAGCTTGACGTATGCATAGACACGCTCGTCTATTATTAAATACCGTACATTGACCTCATAAGTTAACTAATACAGATTAAGGGGGTGTATTTTAGTGCCCAAACTATTTAAACCCGCTCCTCAATTAGTACTGACATCCTAATCATATTTTAAAAGATGCATTTTCTTACAGTTAATCCAAAAATATTTCAAATGGACCATGTGTTAAGAGGACGAAACCTAAGGGTCCGACCTTTACAAAGACAGGTATGTGTGACAGTAATTGACAATAGTATAGGAATCTAAATGATAAGTAAATGTTGATTTGACAGCATCCCTACAACAGAAAAAGTAAAGATTTAGAGCACACGAAATTTGGCCACAATCTTTATTGGGGTATATTATGTCGTTTGCTCAGTCTTTGGTTTTGTGTGTACTGTTGTTTGTCTTTGTCTTTTTTAGCCATGGCGTAACAGTTTATGTTCGACTTATGAGTTTGAATGTCCCTTTGGTATCCTTCGCCTCTCTTTTAAAAATTGTGTCCGATGATCCCGCCTGCCAACCAACGTGCCGACATGTTGAAAAATAGAACATGAGGGTAAAATGCAAGTGTTGTATATTATATTGAAAGGCAATATAGATAAAGAAAATCTGACAATGGCAGAAACGTTAAGAATGATGAGATCTACCTACTGTCTATTTACGTGAAATATCTCTGGTGACTTTTATACGAGTTATTGCCCTTAAATGACGAATTTTATGAATTTCTTTTCTATTTTTGTCTATTATCCTGAAAACTAAAGTAGACAGACAGAAAACTTTAAATAGAAAAAATGATCAATAAGACAAGATCTACAAAATAAGTCAAAGATGGCTGAAATTGTCAGTTGACTCATCATAGGAGTTAAGTCCTTAATGAATTAAATAAGATTTATCATAAAGAATACAAGATATCTTGTTAACTTGATCAGATATCTTGAAATTGAATATATTAAAAACGTCTTGCCACACAAGTATACAAATGTGGCTTAATTAGTATGAATTAAAGGAGATGTGAGGTATACGTCAATCGGAAAGTAACCAATCGACACAAAAAGTCAAAAGAAAAAAATGTTCGTGCTTTATTTGTAAAATTAGCCATATAACTCATACTTTTTTCCCCTATTCTCAAAACATAATGCTTGCCAAGAGTTAGAGAAAATTGGTTCTTAGTACATGATTTATTTAAAACGTTTTTAACAAAAATACAAGATATGAATATTTATAAATGAAACAAAGACCTCGTCTCCTTAGAACAAAGTTGAGGTTGGTCACTTTTCAATATTTTTTAAGCATTTTGTTGGTTAAGGGAGTATATCTTTGACTTCAGATGCACATTTTTTGAGATAAAACAACTAAAACGCTTCAAAATGTTGTGTTGATAGCATTTAAATGTATAAAGTATTTTCTGTCAAAGCGTATTTACATTTCAGGTTTTCTCCAAGGTGACTGTAGAACTAGGAAAAGAAATTACTTCGTTACTTGACAATGATCCAAAGTATCTAGATGACATTCAGTATGATGGCGAGTTGGAGGTGATTGCAGAAGACAATTACACTATAACCGGTGATTGGTACCAGATAGAGTGGGCGTGGCAATACTTGGATGATGTATGTAACAAAAGTGATGACACAGTTGAAGTCATACCGAATGGCATTGACCAACATGCACCTGAAACGCTACGGGGAAACAGCGATGACAGTGTTATTTTGGGGGCCACATCCATTAAAAGTGAGGATGACGTACCGCTCTTACAATACCCACATCATACGGAACAGGCGTCCGGTTTCCAGCCTTACTGGAAGGATTCAGACGAGAGACACAGTTCTGATTCACGTTTTCTTGATCCATTCGCTTTTGATGATGACGAGTCTGGTTTTAACTTGTTAACTAGAGGCTTAGACATGCCACACACTGGTTTTCCATGGTTAGAAAACAACCTTGGCAGGAAACAGCAAACAGGTTATAATGTTTCCCGTCAAGACTTCCAAGACGTGCCATTGACATACGAATTTAACGTTTCTTCTTTGAAAATATCCGTGTTGATGAACGATCTTCTACAAGAGACAACCGATGCCATTGTAACGTCTGCATCCGGCGACCTGTCAGCACAGTATGGTATATCCAGAGTTATTGCTCATTCAGCGGATCCAAAGCTAAGGAGTGAATGTCGCGAGTATATTGATAGGCATGGTCAACTCAGTGTTGGAGATGTCATGCATACAAGTGCAGGTGGGGCCTTCGATAAAAAGGTTGGATTTGTTATCCATGCTGTTGGACCTTCGTGGCGAGAATACAGAAACGAGGAATCAGTCCATATGTTAACATGTACCTATCTCAATATCTTCCAGTATTCTAGTAGTAACATGTGGCTGACAAATATTGCAATGCCTCTTATTGGTGCAGGTAATACGGGTTTTCTGTCTTCTACAGTGATTTAATACAATGTATAATAATTTACGATACTTTATATGCCATTTATTTTTGAACAAATATTTTAGACAATAACTTGAGTATAAGTGTATGGATCTCCATGATATTGTTCCACAAATGGAAGGTTAGGTTTGATTTTGGGGGTTATTGTCCCAACTGTTTAGGAATTAGGGGCAACAAAACAAGCATTTTTCTTGTTTCAGGACAATAACTTGTGTTTTAGTCTATGGATCTCTATGAAATTGTACAACAAGGTTCCATGCCGGAAAGGGAAGATTTTGGTATATTTTGGGAGTTATGGCCCTAACCGTTTAGGAAAAAAGGGCAAAAAAAAACCCTTTTCTAATAGTTTGTATAAATTGCTTATTTCATGACCAATTATAACGGGGTTTAATTCCAAATTTTGAATTCTTGGGGTTCTTTAATATGCTGAACCTAACTGTGTATTTGGATTTGGATTTTGGGCTCCGTATTTCAATTGGTCCAAAGGGTCCAAATTTAAACTTTGTTTGATTCTTTTAACAAAAATTGAATTCAAGGGGTTCTTTGATTGCTGAATTTTACCGTGTATTTAGATTTGGATTTTGGGCCCCGTTATCAAATTGGTCCACATTGAGGTCCAAAGGGTCAAAAATTAAACTTTGTTTGATGTCATCAAAACATGAATTCTTGGGGTTCTTTGATATGCTGAATCTATCCATGTATTTAGCTTGTGGATATTAGACAATAATAGATAAATGTCCAATTTCATTTTTTTAAGTTCTCAGACCACATTCATTCTGTATCAGAAAACTATGCTATGTCAAATATTTAATCACAATCCAAATTCAGAGCTGTATCAAGCTTGAATGTAGTGTCTTCACTTGCCCCAACTGTTCTGGGTTCGACCTCTGCGGTCGTATAAAGCTGCGCCCGGAACATTTTATTATAGTATTGTGATCGAAGAATATTTACCGTCAGTGGCAGGTTGTAATCACCTATCACTTGAAGTATTTACACACAGGTTGCGTAAATACGCATATTGCAGATTGCTTAACATATTTTAGTTTGCTTCAATTCTATTTAAAATCTGCACGCGTAGGGGCGAGACGACTACTTTTCGACCTTATAAATTTACCAAAACGTGATGCTTTCGAAAGTACCATCGAATCATATTACTAGGTATATAAATATCAAACAGTAATCTTCTCTATAAAACTTACTCTCATTGCGATATGGCTTTTTGTGCAGATGCGTCGTAAAGCAACCATCAATCAACCAATCTCTATGATACACTCCATGTTACTATACGACCGCAAAAAAAATTTTGTGGTCGTATATTGGTATGACGTTGGCGTCGTCGTCATCGTCGTCGTCGTTTGAAGACACATTAGTTTTCGCACTCTAACTTTAGTTTAAGTGCATGGATCTCAATGAAATTTTACCATAAGGTTCAATACCACAACAGGAAGGTGGGGATTGATTTTGGGGGTTATGGTACCCACAGTTAAGGAATTAGTGGCCAAAAAGGGGCCAAAAATAAGCATTTTTGTAACTTCCAGACATAACTTGTGTGTAAGTGTATGGATCTCTCTGAAATTGTACCACAAGGTTCCATATCACAAAGGGAATGTTGGGATTGATTTTGAGGGTAATTGCCTCCAAATTTTAGGAATTAGGGGCCAAAAAGGGGCAAAAAACAAGCATTTTTCTAGTTTCGTGACAATAACTTGTGTGTAAGTGTATGGATCTCTCTGATATTGTACCACAAGTTTCCATATCACAAAGGGAATGCTAGGATTGATTTTGGGGGTAAGTGCCTCCAAATTTTAGGAATTAGAGGCCAAAAAGGGGCAAAAAACAAGCATTTTTCTAGTTTCATGATAATAACTTGTGTGTAAGTGTATGGATCTTTATGAAATTGTACTACAAGGTTCCATATCACGAAGGGAAAGTTGGAATTGAGTTTGGGGGTAATTGCCCAAAAAAGTTTAGGAATAAGGGGCCAAAAAGGGGCCAAAAATAAGCATTTTTCTAGTTTCTAGACAATAACTTGTGTTCAAATGTATGGATCTCTCTGAAATTGTACTGCAAGGTACCATACCACAAAGGGAAGGCTGGGATTGATTTTGGGGGTAATTCCCTCAAAATTTGAGTAATTATGGGGCCATAAAAGGGCAAAAAAAACAAGCATTTTTCTAGTTTCAGGACAATAACTTGTGTGTAAGTGAATGGATCTTTATGAAATTGTACTGCAAGGTTCCATATCACAAAGGGAAAGCTGGGTTTGAGTTTGGGGGTAATTGCCCTAAACGTTTAGGAATTTGGGGCCAAAAAGGGGCAAAAAAAACAAGCATTTTTCTAGTTTCCAGACAATAACTTGTGTTCAAGTGTATGGATTTCTCTGAAATTGTACTACAAGGTACCATACCACAAAGGGAAAGCTGGGATTGAGTTTGGGGGTGATGAATTCATAAGGGGGTTCAAAAAATTGGGGGAGGGGAATTTTTTTTCCTTTTTTTTCTTTAAAATTTTCCATTTTAAATTGGTTATTTCTGATTTATATATAAAAGCAAATAATAATGATATGGTTTGAATAGGTAAATTAAATTTTTTTAAGTTCTTAGACCACATTCATACTGTGTCAGAAACCTATGCTGTGTCAAATATTTAATTACAATCTAAATTCAGTGCTGTATCAAGCTTGAATGTTGTGTCCATACTTGCCCCAACTGTTCAGGGTTCGACCTCTGCGGTCGTATCAAGCTGCGCCCAGCGGAACATTTTATTGATATCTTGTCATTGCAACTCCCATTGATTACAACCATCAGTCAACCAATCTCTACAGTACCCTCCATGTTATTGATATCTTGTCATTGCAATTCCCATTGATTACAACCATCAATCAACCAATCTGTATTTTACACTCCATGATATTGATATCTTGTGGTTGCAATTCCCATTGATTAAGATTCAGACAATGATAGATATCTTCCGAATTTAGAGGTAAAACTGCACAGTAATTGATTAGTAAATGTCTCTCCACATCTTGTCATACTAAAGGAGCAAGTGACATTTAAACTCGTGTTAACTGATAATTTTATTCGTTTTCACGTGACAGTAGCTTGCCGTAATACCCCTGAATATCAAGGCGCGTTATAGTTGAGCGTGCATTTTGCGATTAATTTCATTTACGATTGCGCGCGATATTTTATTACATTTCCGCAATTCCAGTTAACAAGCAACTTGGGTTATTGTCGAGCTTCCGAAATTTATTTCGCGAAAGCGAGACATAGCGATCCAATATTCAATCGTCGGCGTCGGCGGCGTCAACATTTAGGTTCAGTCTGTGGTTAAGTTTTTTTGGACATCAATTACTTTGTCAAACATACATGGAATTTTATGAAATTGGGACAGAAGCTTGTTTATGACCAAAATACAGTATCTAGGGCAAAATTTTGAAAATATTTATTTTCTTTTTTCCGTATTTTACTAATAAATGGACTTAGTTTTTTTTACAGTTAACTTCAGATTTTGTCTGAGGTTAGAGTTTTTCAGTCATCAATAACTTTGTCAAACCTTCATGGAATTTTATAAAATTTGGACGGAAGCTTGTTTTTGACCAAAAGACAGTATCCAGAGCAAAATTTTAGAAATATCTATTTTCATTTCTCCGTATTTTACTGATAAATGGACTTAGTTTTTTTACAGTTAACAAGTAGATACAGTCTGGGGTTAAATTTTGTTACACTTCAATTTCTTTGTCAAACCTTCATAGAATTTTTTGAAACTTTGGCAGTAGCTTTTTAATCATTAAGAGATAATGTCTGAGGCAAACCTTTGAACATATATTCAACCTTACACTTTAACACTGACAGCAGCAATCACAGGCGAGACACAGGGTTCCGCGGAACCCCTTACGAATTTTTAATTTAATGATGCTCACAAATCCCATAAGAGCTTATGGCATACATATATATACATGCAAGTAAATTGAGAATATTGAAAAGAGAAAAGTTTCTTACAAGACAGTGATCGCTTAAAAAAAGAAAAAAAAATATGAATTCATAAGCTCAAGACATATCAATGTTTTATGTGTCTCGACACTTTCTTGAAATTACGAACAACTACAAGTTCAAAACTAAGGACTTGACATAAACAAAAGCAAGTAAACGCAGACGTAAGAAAGATTATAAAACTGTGGGTTTCAAATTTTCAGCAGTGAACGGTTATGTTACATCAGTTCTTTTTATACGACCGCAAAAAAATTTGGGGTCATATATTGCTATCACGTCGTCGTCCGAAGACATTTGGTTTCCGGACAATAGCTTTAGTTTAAATGTATGGATCTCTATGAAATTTCAATACCACAAAAGGAAGGTTGGGATTGTTTTTGGGGTGATGGTCCCAACCGTTTAGGAATTAGGGGCCCAAAAGGGGACCAAAACAAGCATTTTTCTAGTTTCAGGACAATAACTTGTGTATACGTATTTTGATTGCTCTGAAATTGTACCACAAGGTTCAATACCACAAGTAGAAGGTTGGGATTCATTTTGGGGGTAATTGCCCAAATCGTTCAGGAATTAGGGCCAAAAAGGGTCTAAAACTAGCATTTTTCTAGTTTCGGACAATAACTTGTCTTTAAGTGTATGGATGTCTCTTAAATTGTTCCACATTTTACAAAAAGAAAATTTCTTCAAATGTTATTATTTTTGGAAAGGGGAGAGGGGGGGGGGGGGGGGGTAAAAAAAATTGGGGGGGGGGGAATTTTTTCCCCCTCAAGATTTAAGAAAAATTGGGGGTCACAATTTATTTTTCTAATTCTTTGTATATAGTCTGAAAACAGATTTACTAAGTATTGCGCAATAGCACAGTGTATTGCACAACAGCCAGAAATCTTCATTCAAATCATATAACCAATTTCAAATTCTTTGACTACATTTATTCTGTGTCAGAAACCTATAATGTGCCAAAAATTTAATTACATTCCAAATTCAGACCTGTATAAAGCTTGAATATTGTGTCCATTTTTGCCCCAACTGTTCAGGGTTGGACCTCTGCGGTCGTATCCAGCTGCGCTCGGCGAAGCAGGCTGCAGTTTATTACTCGTAGATTTAAGAGGAATAGTTTTATATAAAAAAATTATTTACCCGAATTAGAATTTTAAAATGAATGAAAACAAAGGTAAAATGCATGCACATAAATGTAAAATGAATGATTACAAAGGTAAAATGCATGCACATAAATGTAAAATGAACGCACACAAATGTAATGATTATTACGCTCAAATGTAATGGTAATGCGTGCAAACTAATGCACCGAAATATCAAATGTACGGAAATAACACTCCTTTTCTCGGTATAGTACATCTCTGTGGTGCTATGCCAAACTTTGGTAATGCTTTGCCTAGATCAGTTCAAAATTGTTTTCTTTCGGAATTTTTGTTTAAAAACAATTAAGGGAAATATGTGTTCAAATGCTGTCTTAAATGAACGATATTGATTTTTCAGGTGGTGTGGGGTTCCCATTAGATGTTTGTGTGCAGGCGTTCTATGATGCATTGCTTTTATTTGTCATGGATCCAGAAAACCTTAGCCACTTACAAGAAATACATCTTGTTAGTAATGATGAAGACAGCACGTGTTCAACTATTGTAGTTTTGCGATCCCTGTTAGATATTGACCAAATATCTACACAGGAAGCTGCGAAAGATCGGTATCTGAAGCGGACAGCCGAGTTTGGATTTAAGGCGAAAAATTTAATTATTGACAGAGAAGAAGAATTGTTGGGTGTAAAGGATGAAGGTTTAAAAAGTAACGAACCGGAAGGAAAGCAACCCATACCTGAGGTAAAACACAGTGGTTATTTGAAGGAAGTCGAACCAGTCCTGGAATTAACCGATGGCGAAACGATCTCGCTCTCACCCAAGGAAACCACTGTCTCTTTCACAAAATCGGTTAGCAGTAATCCAGACATACTGCGGTCGACTGAACCCGTCACAGAAACAATTAAAGAATGGGATGACACAGAAAAAACATCTGCAGTCCCCCAAGCTGTAACTGTAATAGACTCGTCCAGTTCAGACGAATCCATTCCGTTTGGAATGATTGATTCCGACGAAGATGATACGATCCCAAAAAAAAACTTAGTCTTGTTGTCAGAAGATAAACATCAATCTCCTGATGATACGTACTACAGTGGTAGCTTCTCTGAGAAACACGCTGCAAGCGACCGAGATACAAAGATCACAAGCAATCAAGATACAAAGATCACAAGCAGTCAAGATACAAAGGAATTAAACACGTCATTAAACACGCAAAGAGATACCAGTCTTGACAAATCAATTCAAGAGGAAGGCAACGACAGTTCGCTGACCTTTGACATCAGTGATTCAAAAGAAGTTAATGGTTCTATGGAAGATGAAATGCAGAAATCAAAAGACATGCCACTTAGTTCAAGGGATGAAATATCAAGTGTATCACTTCTTTCAACGTCAAAAAAAGGCCGTTATGACGTGTCTAAAAAAATGTCGATGGACAATGGAATTGATGAACATTACGCAAAAACACAGATTTCTACAGAGAATGGAGATTTGCATGAAAACAACAGTGACAAGAATGAAAATTCAACGAAGACGAAAGATCTGAGTCCTGATGTGTATGTTTTGAAAGTTGACAACGAGAATACACCCGTGGATATCACCGACACATAGAGAAGGAAAAATGTAATCTTAACACAAATTATTGTCATAGCCCTACATATTATGATTTTTGTTCGGTTATTGATAATATTACGTCACTATTTAATGTCAAATTACATGTATGACATTCTTAAAAATATTCAAATTTAGTTTTACCCACGTTTAACCATGATTTCGAAAAGTGAAACCGACGGCATTTAAAACAAAATTGACAGTAAGCAAACAGCAAAGGATATCAAGGACAATTAAAAAAAATGAAAATTACAAAATAATTTACTTGACGTCAATTTTGTGCGCGTCCAAGTAAAATTATATGCATTTCTGGTTATGTAAATATATAATTGAACACGTGATTTATCTTTGATGAAAGTATATATCCTTACATGTACACAATGTGTGAAATGAGTTGCTTCAACTTAAAATATATTTTATGCAGGAAAAGGGTTAAACATTAAAATATGGTCACAATTCTGAAGTAGCTAGATATATATAATGCAAACCATCTTAGTGCTTACGATTTGTTGTGAATCAGGTATGATGATACATTATCATAATCCCACGCTACGAAGAAGCTTGGAATATCGTTTTAGCTCGTCCGTAATTAATTTTCGTCTACGGATGCTAACTCAAATACTTTATTACGGATTGCATCAGACTTTGATAAATGGTCACGTATAATTAGATGCAAATTCCAACTGATTTGATATCAATATCTCAAAGGTCATGGTCGAAGTCACTCAAAATGGATTAAACTTTGAGCAAAAAGTGTTTTCCAGATGCTTACTCATATCGGATTGTAACCTTGATGGATATATGGTCACATTAATGAGCGGGTGATCCCTGTAGATGTTGATGTTTACACCAGAAAGGTCAAGGTCAATATATATAAAAAGATAAAAATTTGTGCAAACGCTGCTTCCGAATTCTAATCAAATACTACACATGGGGATTACAACGTTACTTGGATCACATAAAGGAAGATCCCTTTTGATTTTTAGGTCACTATGTCTAAGGTCAAGGTCAAAGTTAATTAAACAGAAAAGACTCGTACCCTAAAGTATTTAAAACATAAAAAAAGTAAGCCATCAGGTCACTTTAAGCTTACCCCTCTTTATATGGGGACGTAGGGTATGTGAGCTGTCTCACTAAAGGATTTTTAATTAGAAGTATCATTGATAATTTCCTGGTTGTTTCAAGTTTTTAAAGCTTAAAAATGTCTGCATTTGCTCCCAAGTCGAAAATTTTGATAAACATCATAGCCGATATATGATCAACATAGAACGAAAGGTTAAAATGTAAGCATGGTTTAATACCTTTAATACCATAATAGATGAGACCGACGTGAAACTGTTCAGATTGTCAAGATAGTTTACGTACTTTCTATTTCTACCAAAATGATCAGATGACTCCTGATAGTTTGTTGTGTCATTGCAAAATTCATGTTGGGTTAATACGAACGTTTTTGGAGGAAAACCCAAATAACACTTTCAACAAGTTCAGTATTTATGTTTTTGTGAATGAATGTTGTGTCTACAAATAAACATTAGGAACGATACATCATACGAACATTCTACAATAAGATTTGGAATATTTAGTTGTACGGGTCCAAATGGCCGACAATTACACTTTTGAACGATACACCAAATCAATATGTTTTATTTCCCTCTTTGTGATTGATTTTAGGAATATAACTATATATGTATGTTGCTTTTGCTATACACTTATCGTTTCCTTGAATGCTTTAGTCGCATCATACTGTGCTTGATGTAACCTTTTATTTAAGTACATTTAATGTAAATAAATGCAGTTTTCATCATCTCAGCATAAAAAAATATATGGAAATGACTTTTTAAGACTTAAATTTATATGTATATGCTGTAACTTGTAAATATAAACGTGCATTTCTGTAGCTTATTGTTTTCACTTTGAAGTGTTACAAAACAATTTAATGAATAAACTAGTCCTATATATGTAATTTTGGTTATTTTTTTCGTAAGGTTGCTGTCTCAGTGACGTGTATCCCTCATCCTATTCATAGTAAACGCCTTACTCTAAATTGTAGTTTGTTAATAATACATGTATCCGTATGCTCTACTCGTGGCAATTGTCGTGTTTCTCATGTCAAGTACAAATCATGTGATACAAATCATGTGATACAAATCTTTATTTGATATCTTTATTTTCTATTAGTTGAAATGCGGCTTAGCATTCAATTACTGTGAGTAATCTTAGACCAGTACTTTGCGTCTTTTTTCTATTTTTTTTTTGTTATGTGCTTAGTACCGATCTAATGAGTGAAGCCCTTTCCAAATATTTTGTCAGTTTGTTCTTATGTTAATAAATTATGTTGTTTTACCACTGTCCAATGTTATGAGGAGGATTGAGCGCTCGTGAACATGTTTAACTCCGATACTATTTGTTATCTAGTTGTTGTTGGATTCTATATGTCGCATTTTTATTCGTTATTATTTTATTAAAATCAGGCCGTCGTTGGTTTTCTCTTCAGAACATTCCCGGGGCGTTTTGTGGTTTAGTATACGTTATGGGATTTGCTCATTGACAAAGGCCGCACGTTGACCTGTGATGTTATAAACATCTTTTTTTTTGGGTCTATATGGAACTCTTTTATTGGCAGTCATACCATATCTCCTGACTTTTATAAAGTCGCATTCTATGTTTAATCTAGAAATAGAGAAAAGGATTGTGAATGAAAGATAATCTAGATATTTTTAGAAAAGTTCTCAAAATTGCACATTTTAAAAAACGATTGTCACAAATTAATGCAATATAAAACCTTCCTAAAAAGATTACTTTGTTTCCTTTGAGGAAACGTACCTCTATTAGAAATTGATTGGAAAGAGTGTCGTCAAATCATTAAAGATGCTCTTTCATTCGATTGTAAAAATTTGTGTAAACAGGAGAAATCTGACAAAAAGTCACTTGATTCTTATTTGAATAAATTCTGAATACTGTGGATTATCGCATATCACATTTCGAAAATAATTTAAAATTTAATTAAAGTGTAGGAAATACGCCTATTTCTAGGATTAAAAAAAAATCAAGTACTCTCAAAGCGTCGTGTTTGTACCGGCCAACAATGCGGTAGTAGTATGACGTAAATACTACACGTAAGTTCTTTTTTTTTCAAGTTGTGTTTTATGGCGGGGTTCGTGTTGCTCAGTCTTTAGTTTACTGTGTTGTGTTTTATGTACTGTTTGTCTTTTCGTTGTTTTTTTGTCATGACATTTTTGTGTTTTTTGCTGTGCATATATCGATTTTGTGTCATGGATCATAGATATCCTATATCCTTTCTTTTCTATTGTCAGTTTGTTTTTGACTTATGAGTTTGAATATCCTTTTGGTATCTTTCGCTTCTCTTCTTGAGAATGAAATTATAAATTCTTTTACACTCAAGGCCGGTGTGCGCTCCACAGAGAGTCAAATAGTAAATAGTCCTGTTACTATCACAGCGTAAGACCTCCTCCGAAAAATTGAATGTCCCGACTATGTATTGCCTATCTAAACTACACAAAAAAAACATTCAAATTTCGTTTCATCTCGGCTTCTAGTAAGTGTTCTACGGCTGAATTAGGTCACCTTACTTCCACCAAAGAACTTGTCAATAGTTTTTATACGGCCGCAAAAAAATTTTGTGGTCGTATATTGGTATGACGTTGGCGTCGTCGTCGTCGTCGTCGTCGTCGTCCGGCGTCGTCGTCCGAAGACACATTGGTTTTCGCACTCTAACTTTAGTTTAAGTGAATGGAACTTTTTGAAATTTTACCATAAGGTTAAATACCACAAAAGGCAGGTTGGGATTGATTTTGGGGGTTATGGTACCAACAGTTAAGGAATTAGGGGCCAAAAAGGGGCCAAAAATAAGCATTTTCTAGTTTCCAGACAATAACTGTGGAACGGTGTATGGATCTCTCTGAAATTATACTACAAGTTTCCATACCACAAAGGGATGGTTAGGATTTGCTTTGGGGGGTTATGGCTCAAACCGTTAAGAATTAGGGGCAAAAAAGGGGGAAAAACAAGGTTGTCCTGGTTAATGGACAAATACTTTAGTACAAAACATAATTTAAAGCAGTGTAAGGGAGATAAATCAAATACATCATTGAAATTATCTCCCTTACACTGCTTTTAAATTATGTATAAAGTAATGGTTAATGAACAATAAAGATAATTTAAAACAGTGTAAGGGAGTTCATCCAAATACAACGTTTTGGTTACTTCCCTTACACTGCTTTTAAATTATGTTTAAAGAAATGCATATTTATAAAGGAAGACCAGTAAAAATATCTGCAAATGTTGCATCATTTTTTTTTTCAAAAAAATCCATATGAAAGATTTGACACTATATTTTTAATTCTATTATAAAATAGATTAAGTTAGCACTATGGTAAATTTAAATGGGTAATTATGGTTGCCAACTCCATTGGAAATTTGAATTGAGATTATGACCATATCTTGAGGGAAAGAATTTTTTGGGGGAAAAAAGGGGGGGGGGGGGGGTAAAAAGAAATTGTGGGGGGTCAATTTTTTCTCATTTCAGATTTCAGAAAGTAAAAAGAATTATTCTTCAAATATTATTTTTTTTTCAAATTTCAAATATTGAAAAATTTCAAGAAGTAATCTTTAATTGCACAGTATGGCGCATTAGATTTGTAAAAGCTTTGATCACATTTATTTATTTGTTATGCCGAATCTAACAATGTATTTAGATTTTTAATTTTGGGTCCAGTTTTCAAAATAGTCTACATTAAGGTCCAAAGGGTCCAGAATTAAACTTTGTTTGATTTTAGCAAAAATTGAATATATGAGGTTCTTTGATATGCTGAATCTAAACATGTATTTAGATTTTTGATTTTTGGCCCAGTTTTCAAGTTGGTCCAAATTGGGGTCCAAAATTAAACTTTGTTTGATTTCAACAAAAATTGAATATATGGGGTTCTTTGATATGCTGAATCTAACCATGTATTTAGATTTTTTATTTGTGGACCCCGTTATCAAATTGGTTCATATTGAGGTCAAAAGGGTCCAAAATTAAACTTTGTTTGATTTCATCTAAAATTGAATTATTGGGGCTCTTTGATATTCCAAATCTAACCATGTATTTAGATTTTTAATTTTGGGTCCTGTTTTTTAAATTGGTCTACATTAAGGTCCAAAGGGTCCAAAATTAAACTTAGTTTGATTTTAGCAAAAATTGAATTCTTGGGGTTCTTTGATATGCTGAATCTAAACATGTGTTTAGATTTTTTATTAAGGGGCCAGTTTTCAAGTTGGTCCAAGATAGGGTCCAGTATTTAAACTTTGTTTGATTTCAACAAAAATTGAATATATGGGGTTCTTTGATATGCTGAATCTAAACATGTATTTAGATTTTTGATTATGGGCCCAGTTTTCAAGTTGGTCCAAATTGGGGTCCAAAATTAAACTTTGTTTGATTTCAACAAAAATTGAATATATGAGGTTCTTTGATATGCTGAATCTAACCATGTATTTAGATTTTTCATTTGTAGGCCCCGCTATCAAATTGGGTCATATTGAGGTCAAAAGGGTCCAAAATTAAACTTTTTTTTTTGTTTAATTTCATCAAAAATTGATTTATTGGGGTTCTTTGATATGCCAAATCTAACCGTGTTTTTAGATGTTTAATTTGGGTTCCGTTTTTTAAATTGGTCTTCATTGAGGTCCAAAGGGTCCAAAATTAAACTTAGTTTGATTTTAACAAAAATTGAATTCTTGGGGTTCTTTGATATGCTGAATCTTAACATGTGTTTAGATTTTTGATTATGGGCCCAGTTTTCAAGTTGGTCCAAGTTGGGGTCCAAAATTAAACTTTTTTTGATTTCAACAAAAATTGAATATATGGGGTTCTTTGATATGCTGAATCTAACCATGTATTTAGATTTTTTATTTGTGGGCCCTGCTATCAAATTGGTTCATATTGAGGTCAAAAGGGTCCAAAATTAAACTTTGTTTGATTTCATCAAAAATTGAATTATTGGGGTTCTTTGATATTCCAAATCTAACCGTGTATTTAGATTTTTAATTTTAAGTCCCGTTTTTTAAATTGGTCTACATTAAGGTCCAAAGGGTCCAAAATTAAACTTAGTTTGATTTTAGCAAAAAATGAATTCTTGGGGTTCTTTGATATGCTGAATCTAAACATGTGTTTAGATTTTTGATTATGGGCCCAGTTTTCAAGTTTGTCCAAGTTGGGGTCCAAAATTAAACTTTGTTTGATTTTAACAAAAATTGAATATATGGGGTTCTTTGATATGGTGAATCTAACCATGTATTTTGATTTTGGACATTGGACCATAATAGGTAAATTAAAAAAATTCAAGTTCTTAGACCACATTCTTTCTGTGTCAGAAACCTATGCTGTGTCAAATATTTAATAACAATCCAAATTCAGAGCTGTATCAAGCTTGAATGTTGTGTCCGTACTTGCCCCAACTGTTCAGGGTTCGACCTCTGCGGTCGTATCAAGCTGCGCCCCAGCGAAGCATTTTATTGTAATAAAGCACTATATGAAAATAATGGAATAAATTCTATATCTAGAGAACCGTTGATTTCATACTTTATAATTGACATGTTTATTAACCAACACCAGAGGGTGTGTCATAATGTTTGTACAACTTCCTAGGTCAAAGTTCAAGGTCAAAAACTTTGGTTTCATTTCGTCCGTCCGTCCGTAACAAATTGTGTCCGCTCTATATCTAGAGAACCGTTGATTTCATACTTTATAATTGACTTGTTTATTAACCAACACCAGAGGGTGTGTCATAATGTTTGTACAACTTCCTAGGTCAAAGTTCAAGGTCAAAAACTTTAGTTTCAGTTCGTCCGTCCGTCCGTCCGTAACAAATTGTGTCCGCTCTATATCTAGAGAACCGTTATGATTTCATACTTTATACTTGACATGTATATTAACCAACACCAGAGGGTGTGTCATAATGTTTGTACAACTTCCTAGGTCAATGGTCAAGGTCAACAACTTTGATGTCAGTCGACAACCCCATGTCCTACAGTAAAGATCGTGTCCGCTGTATATCTTGAGAACCGTTATGATTTCAAAGTTTATACTTGACATGTATATTAACCAACACCAGAGGGTGTGTCATAATGTATGTACAACTTCCTAGGTCAAAGGTCAAGGTCAAACACTTTGGTTTCAGTTGACAACCCCATGTTTTATGATACAGATCATGCCCGCTCTATATCTTGAGAACCGTTATGATTTCAAGATTATACTTGACATGTATATTAACCAACACTAGAGGGTGTGTCATAATGTATGTGCAACTTCCTAGGCCAAATATAACACTTTAACTAAAAAAAAAAAAATAGAATACAATCACTCTCAGCACATAACGAGACTATGTAATAATTTAATAGAGTGCTTCACATCAGCTTATCCATACCAATTTTTTACCACACGTTATTTACAGCGGGGCCCACAGAGATGGCACCCATCTCAATGATGTCTAGTTAAATCTGTAAATTTTCTCCTTGACAACATCTTTGCATGGTAATAAGGTTTATCAACAGGTTTGACACCAATTGCGTCCCTGTAATATCAGACTTGTTCCTGTATTGCAATGAATCACAGTTTTTTGTCAAACTCAGTAAAATTCTGTCTAAACTACATTTGCTTGATGAATTTAAAAACACTTACCGTTACCTTGATGATATCTTTGCTTTACATAATCAAGAATTTCTAATTATTATTTTACTGCGGAAATTTACTTCAGGGAACTTACTTTAAATAATCTAATACAAATAGCAATAATTGTACTTTCCTAGATTTTGGACCGTTCCGTTTCACATGGGAAACTATATACAAGAACTTACTACAAAAGAGACGATTTTCGTTCCCTATTGTAAACTTTGTATTTTTGGACGGCGATGGTTTGGTCCCTTCTTACGGTATTTATATTTCACAACTTGTATCGCTATTCTCGTGTCTGTAGTGACGTTTTAGATTGCAATACACTTTATTTTCAGGTATAACTGGCGAATTATTAGGTCAGTAATTTTGTTACAACACAATAAATAAAACTTTTACTAAATTCTTTCATAGATACAAAGATTTTGTTTAGAAATTTAGCTGTTCCTGTAGAAAACTTATTAAAAACGGGATATCGCATCCTAAATTTTACGTTTTATAGAGCCATGTCAACTCATTGATCCTTTGAATAAAATTATTCTTAAAGGTTATCAGTTTAATACCGTAGTAAAATCTTCAAAATGTTGTTTTTATCGGTACTTACATTGATTTTGTTTTTGTAAAAATAAAACAGAACTAAACATTTCACTTCTGTACTCGTACTATAAATAACAAATTTATTTTGTAAAAAATGTTTCTGTATTATATTTAAATTTACCCGTGTACGTTACTTTATTTAACGCGATTTTGTCCTACTAGGTTAAAGTTGTCTTTTTCACATTGAAACATCTTTTTTATTTATATTGTGTCATAGATCAAATTTATTCGTTCACTGTATAATTACTTGTTTTTGTGTATTGTCTTTTTGATCGAGTTAAACCATTTCAATTGATATTTTATTGTGTGTCTTTTTATGCTGTAATGTTATACCACTGTTTCAGGTAAGGGTGAATGTTGGCGCCTGTTAAAACGTTTAAACCCGCTGCATTTTTATGCACCTGTCCTAAGTCAGGAGCCTGTTGTTCAGTGGTTGTCGTTTGTTGGTGTGGTTCATACATTTGTAAGTGTTTCTCGTTTTTTACATAGAATAGACCGTTGGTTTTCCTGTTTGAATTGTTTTACACTAGTCTTTTTGGGGCCCTTTATAGCTTGCTGTTCGGTGTGAGCCAAGGCTCCGTGTTGAAGGCCGTACTTTGATCTATAATTGTTTACTTTTTACACATTGTGACTTGGATAGATAGTTGTCTCATTGGAACTCATACCACATCTTCTTATTTATATATCATGTACAGTTATGAGTACGCATGATCCTAAATCATGTTGATACTTTTTCTTATATTTTGGCATTGCACAGTCATGCGTTTATCAGACTGCATATGACGTCTTTACACTAAATCCGTTGAATGTGTACCGATTGATACTTAATTATGTATGGGCAAACATGATTTCTTCATTAGTTGTAATTATATTTAAACAAGCTTTCAGTTACTCTTATATCGTTGCTTTGTGTCTATAGTTATAAGTTAGTTGATTTTTTGTTGTTGCTTCGTACGGATCTTTTTAATTCAGCCTTTTGCATCTTATTTTTACATTTTGTTCTTATGTTGTGTTGATGCACTACTGTCCTTGATTAGGGGATGGTAAAGTGCTCACAGACATATTCTGTATGTGCCTGTCCCAAGTCCGGAGCCTGTTATTCAGTGGATGTCGTTGTTTATATCTGTCATATTTGTTTTTCTTAAATTGAATTGTTATAGATTAGGCCTTTAGTGTTCTGGTTTGATGTGTTTCACATTTGTCATGTTGGGACAGCATGGGTTTTCTCATAGACGAAGGCCGTACGGTGACCTATAACTGCTTACGCCTATGTCATTTAAACTCTGGCGGATAGCTGTCTCATTGGCAATCAAAAACTTCTGATTTTTATATAAAAAAGTAATAATATTGAGCTGTTTTTTTTTGTTACATGTATAGAAATACATTAAAATCAGCACTTATTTTCAACAATACACTTTTATTCTTTAAGTCATATGAAACTTCAAATGGTAAAATCATGTTGAAAAATTATGATTTATATGCTTGAATGGCTAAATTTTACTAAAAACCCAGTGTACACGGACTTTTTGTAAAAAAAAATCCTTTATCTTATCAAAATCTCTCAGAAGTGTACTGATATTGAATTATTGTCTTCCCGTACTCGATTTCGCCGATACTTTTTCCTTATGCAGTGACCTTAACCACGAGACCTATCTAACTTCGACACCCGCACAGCTCAAGTGCGAGTGAAAACCCGTGATTAAAAGAATGTTAAAAAACGTGGACTGGAAGGTAAATAGTGTAAAATGATTCAAAAAGAACAATTTAATACACCAAATCATTTAACAATTGTTAAAGCAATGTTCAATTAACAAATGGAAACGCATGAAAAATATAAAACATAAATCGACTTCGCTCTATCAAACCCACGTATTTTTCACGTGCCCATGCTTTTGTGTTGATTGTTTATCAATGTCATGCTCCGGTAAACTTCGGCAACAGACCCGTAGAAGAATTAGAAGCTAAAGTTTGCAAAAATACCGAACTCCAAAACAACTGTCATATTCCTGACTTGGTACAGGCATTTCCTTATGTAGAAAATGGTGGATTAAACCTGGTTTTATAGCTAGCTAATTAAAACCTCTCACTTGCATGACAGTCGCATAGAATTCTATTATATTGGCAACAATGTGTGAGCATAACAAATGGACATAATAGGTAAAAATGTCAAAAATTTTGGTACAGCAGTCAACATTGCGATCAACACTTACTAAATGAAATATTTTTTTGTCGATTATACATTATGGATTCGTAATAAATGTAAAAATAGTTCTTAGAGGAATTCGTTTAGTATATACATGTATGCATGCATTGGTTCAATAATTTCCATAATTTTATAGTTACAAAAACAAAATCGTTTCTTATGACTATAAGTTGTCGACTGAAAAACAATTTGTTTTCTAACTTGTTCAAAACCACAAATTCACAAAGTCGGTCTTCTTTCTTTTTTGGTAAGAAAATTGCAAAAATGAGGTCAAACAGTGGTCAACTTTCCGAATGTTAAGAAACAAACTGAAAAAGTAATAATATTAAACTTTGTTATACAGTTATGAAATGTCTTTAAAATCCATATTTGTTACGTAATGATGCCCAAAATTTTGAATAAAAATAGTTAACTGACCCGGATCTAGGAAACAGCAGATTAAGAATATGTATTATGAGATAGATTTCAGTAACTGTGAGCATTCTAAAGCATGGTGTTATTTATTATTGTTTTTCTGTGGAAATGATTTTGTCGTCTGTGATATCATTGAGTTTAATACTTTGATTGAACTGATTTTTATTGCACGTTCACTGTTGTACATATACCGTTTGCAGTACCACTGATCGAGATAATAAAAAAGTGACGATTGAATTAGTTAGGAAACAAGTTATAACCCACCACATGGTTGTGTCATTTTTTTTTCTATTTAGGTCTTCGTTTATAGTGATAGATCTTTGGAAGTGTGTGATATATTGATGCACAACTTCACACATGCTGTAGACATTTGTCAGTTTTTGAAGACCGTACATTTACATGAACCTCTGAATGTCTTATTTTTGTTTTTTTTATAACTACATAAGAGATTGAATACGAAGAATGATAACTCTTAAATAATTATATTGACTTGTTACCCACTTCATAAGAGACCGTATACGAAGAGCAAGCACTCTAAATATTTATATTGACTTGTTACCAACTACATAAGAGACCGTATACGAAGAGTTAGAACTCTAAATAATTATATTGACTCGTCACCAACTACATAAGAGACCGTATACGAAGAGTTAAAACTCTGAATAATTATATTGACTTGTTACCCACTACATAAGAGACCGCATAAGAAGAGTAATAACTCTAAATAATTATACTGACTTTTTAATCCACTACATAAGAGACCGCATACGAAGAGTAATAACTCTAAATAATTATATTGACTTGTTACCCACTACATAAGAGACCGTATACGAAGAGTAATAACTCTAATTAATTATATTGACTTGTCACCCACTACATAAGAGACTGTATACGAAGGGTAATAACTCTAGATAATTATATTGACTTGTTACCCACTACATAAGACACCGTATACCAAGGGTAATAACTCTAAATAATTATATTGACTTGTTACCCACTACATAAGAAACCGTATACGCAGGATAATAACTCTAAATAAATATATTGACTTGTTACCCACTACATAAGAGATCGTATACGAAGGTTAATAACTCTAAATAAATATATTGACTTGCTACCCACTACATAAGAGACCGTATTAGAAGAGTAATAACTCTAAATAATTATATTGACTTGTTACCCACTACATAAGAGATCGTATAAGAAGAGTAATAACTCTGAATAATTATATTGACTTGTCACCCACTACATAAGAGACCGCATAAGAAGAGTAATATCTCTAAATAATTATATTGACTTGTTACCCACGACATAAAAGACTGTATACGAAGAGTATTTACTCTAAATAATTATATTGACTTGTTACCCACTACATAAGAGACCGTATACGAAGAGTAATAACTCTAATTAATTATATTGACTTGTTACCCACTACATAAGAGACCGTATACGAAGAGTAATAACTCTAATTAATTATATTGACTTGTTACCCACTACATAAGAGACCGTATACGAAGGGTAATAACTCTAAATAATTATATTGACTTGTTACCCACTACATAAGACACCGTATACCAAGGGTAATAACTCTAAATAATTATATTGACTTGCTACCCACTACATAAGAAACCGTATACGAAGGGTAATAACTCTAAATAAATATATTGACTTGCTACCCACTACATAAGAGACCGTATTAGAAGAGTAATAACTCTAAATAATTATATTGACTTGTTACCCACTACATAAGAGATCGTATAAGAAGAGTAAGAACTCTAAATAAATATATTGACTTGTTACCCACTACATAAGAGACCGTATGCGAAGAGTAATAACTCTAAATAATTATATTGACTTGCTACCAACTACATAAGATATTGTATAAGGAGAGTAATAACTCTAAATAATTATATTGACTTGTCACCGACTATATAAGAGACCGTATACGAAGAGTAAAAACTCTAAATAATTATATTGACTTGCTACCCACTACCTAAGAGATCGTTTACGAAGAGTAATTACTCTAAATAATTATATTGACTTGCTACCCAACTACATAAGAGATCGTATACGAAGAGTAATAACTCTAAATAATTATATTAACTTGTCACCCACGACAAAAGAGATCGTATAAGAAGAGTAATAAGTCTAAATAATTATATTGACTTGTCACCCACTACATAAGAGACCGCATAAGAAGAGTAATATCTCTAAATAATTATATTGACTTGTTACCCACTACATAAAAGACCGTATACGAAGAGTAATTACTCTAAATAATTATATTGACTTGTTACCCACTACATAAGAGATCGTATACGAAGAGTAATAACTCTAAAAAATGATATTGACTTGATACCCACTACATAAGAGATCGTATACGAAGAGTAATAACTCTAAATAATTATATTGACTTGTCACCCACTACATAAGAGACCGTATACGAAGAGTAATAACTCTAAATAATTATATTGACTTGTTACCCACTACATAAGAGACCGTATTAGAAGAGTAATAACTCTAAATAATGATATTGACTTGTTAACCACTACATTAGAGACCGTATACGAAGAGTAAGAACTTTAAATAATTATATTGACTTGTTACCTACTACATAAGAGACCGTATACGAAGAGTAATTACTCTAAATAATTATATTGACTTGCTACCATTTACATAAGAGGCTGCATAAGAAGACTAAGTACTCTAAATAATTATATTGACTTGTCACCCACTACATAAGAGACCGTATACGAAGAGTAATAACTCTAAATAATTATATTGACTTGTTACCCACTACATAAGAGACCGTATACGAAGAGTAATAACTCCAAATAATTATATTGACTTGTCACCCACTACATAAGAGACCGTATACGAAGAGTAATAACTCTTAATAAATATATTGACTTGCTACCCATTACATAAGAGACCGTATAAGAAGAGTAAGAACTCTTAATAATTATATTGACTTGTTACCCACTACATAAGAGACCGTATGGGAAGAGTAATAACTCTAAATAAATATATTGACTTGCTACCCACTACATAAGAGACCGTATTAGAAGAGTAATAACTCTAAATAATTATATTGACTTGTTACCCACTACATAAGAGATCGTATAAGAAGAGTAAGAACTCTAAATAATTATATTGACTTGTTACCCACTACATAAGAGACCGTATGCGAAGAGTAATAACTCTAAATAATTATATTGACTTGCTACCAACTACATAAGATATCGTATACGGAGAGTAATAACTCTAAATAATTATATTGTCTTGTCACCCACTATATAAGAGACCGTATACGAAGAGTAATTACTCTAAACAATTATATTGACTTGTCACCCACTACATAAGAGATCGTATACGAAGAGTAATAACTCTAAATAATTATATTGACTTGTCACCCACTACATAAGAGACCGTATACGAAGAGTAATTACTCTAAATAATTATATTGACTTGGTACCCACTACCTAAGAGATCGTTTACGAAGAGTAATTACATTAAATAATTATATTGACTTGCTACCCAACTACATAAGAGATCGTATACGAAGAGTAATAACTCTAAATAATTATATTGACTTGTCACCCACTACATAAGAGATCGTATAAGAAGAGTAATAAGTCTAAATAAGTATATTGACTTGTCACCCACTACATAAGAGACCGCATAAGAAGAGTAATATCTCTAAATAATTATATTGACTTGTTACCCACTACATAAAAGACCGTATACGAAGAGTAATTACTCTAAATAATTATATTGACTTGTTACCCACTACATAAGAGATCGTATACGAAGAGTAATAACTCTAAAAAATTATATTGACTTGATACCCACTACATAAGAGATCGTAAACGAAGAGTAATAACTCTAAATAATTATATTGACTTGTCACCCACTACATAAGAGACCGTATACGAAGAGTAATAACTCTAAAAAAATATATTGACTTGTTACCCACTACATAAGAGACCGTATTAGAAGAGTAATAACTCTAAATAATGATATTGACTTGTTAACCACTACATTAGAGACCGTATACGAAAAGTAAGAACTTTAAATAATTATATTGACTTGTTACCCACTACATAAGAGACCGTATACGAAGAGTAATTACTCTAAATAATTATATTGACTTGCTACCATTTACATAAGAGGCTGCATAAGAAGACTAAGAACTCTAAATAATTATATTGACTTGTCACCCACTACATAAGAGACCGTATACGAAGAGTAATAACTCTAAATAATTATATTGACTTGTTACCCACTACATAATAGACCGTATACGAAGAGTAATAACTCTAAATAATTATATTGACTTGTCACCCACTACATAAGAGACCGTATACGAAGAGTAATAACTCTTAATAAATATATTGACTTGCTACTCATTACATAAGAGACCGTATAAGAAGAGTAAGAACTCTTAATAATTATATTGACTTGTTACCCACTACATAAGAGACCGTATGCGAAGAGTAATAACTCTAAATAATTATATTGACTTGCTACCCACTACATAAGATATCGTATACGGAGAGTAATAACTCTAAATAATTATATTGACTTGCTACCCACTACATAAGAAACCGTATACGAAGGGTAATAACTCTAAATAAATATATTGACTTGCTACCCACTACATAAGAGACCGTATTAGAAGAGTAATAACTCTAAATAATTATATTGACTTGTTGCCCACTACATAAGAGATCGTATAAGAAGAGTAAGAACTCTAAATAAATATATTGACTTGTTACCCACTACATAAGAGACCGTATGCGAAGAGTAATAACTCTAAATAATTATATTGACTTGCTACCAACTACATAAGATATTGTATAAGGAGAGTAATAACTCTAAATAATTATATTGACTTGTCACCGACTATATAAGAGACCGTATACGAAGAGTAAAAACTCTAAATAATTATATTGACTTGCTACCCACTACCTAAGAGATCGTTTACGAAGAGTAATTACTCTAAATAATTATATTGACTTGCTACCCAACTACATAAGAGATCGTATACGAAGAGTAATAACTCTAAATAATTATATTAACTTGTCACCCACGACATAAGAGATCGTATAAGAAGAGTAATAAGTCTAAATAATTATATTGACTTGTCACCCACTACATAAGAGACCGCATAAGAAGAGTAATATCTCTAAATAATTATATTGACTTGTTACCCACTACATAAAAGACCGTATACGAAGAGTAATTACTCTAAATAATTATATTGACTTGTTACCCACTACATAAGAGATCGTATACGAAGAGTAATAACTCTAAAAAATGATATTGACTTGATACCCACTACATAAGAGATCGTATACGAAGAGTAATAACTCTAAATAATTATATTGACTTGTCACCCACTACATAAGAGACCGTATACGAAGAGTAATAACTCTAAATAATTATATTGACTTGTTACCCACTACATAAGAGACCGTATTAGAAGAGTAATAACTCTAAATAATGATATTGACTTGTTAACCACTACATTAGAGACCGTATACGAAGAGTAAGAACTTTAAATAATTATATTGACTTGTTACCTACTACATAAGAGACCGTATACGAAGAGTAATTACTCTAAATAATTATATTGACTTGCTACCATTTACATAAGAGGCTGCATAAGAAGACTAAGTACTCTAAATAATTATATTGACTTGTCACCCACTACATAAGAGACCGTATACGAAGAGTAATAACTCTAAATAATTATATTGACTTGTTACCCACTACATAATAGACCGTATACGAAGAGTAATAACTCCAAATAATTATATTGACTTGTCACCCACTACATAAGAGACCGTATACGAAGAGTAATAACTCTTAATAAATATATTGACTTGCTACCCATTACATAAGAGACCGTATAAGAAGAGTAAGAACTCTTAATAATTATATTGACTTGTTACCCACTACATAAGAGACCGTATGGGAAGAGTAATAACTCTAAATAAATATATTGACTTGCTACCCACTACATAAGAGACCGTATTAGAAGAGTAATAACTCTAAATAATTATATTGACTTGTTACCCACTACATAAGAGATCGTATAAGAAGAGTAAGAACTCTAAATAATTATATTGACTTGTTACCCACTACATAAGAGACCGTATGCGAAGAGTAATAACTCTAAATAATTATATTGACTTGCTACCAACTACATAAGATATCGTATACGGAGAGTAATAACTCTAAATAATTATATTGTCTTGTCACCCACTATATAAGAGACCGTATACGAAGAGTAATTACTCTAAACAATTATATTGACTTGTCACCCACTACATAAGAGATCGTATACGAAGAGTAATAACTCTAAATAATTATATTGACTTGTCACCCACTACATAAGAGACCATATACGAAGAGTAATTACTCTAAATAATTATATTGACTTGGTACCCACTACCTAAGAGATCGTTTACGAAGAGTAATTACATTAAATAATTATATTGACTTGCTACCCAACTACATAAGAGATCGTATACGAAGAGTAATAACTCTAAATAATTATATTGACTTGTCTCCCACTACATAAGAGATCGTATAAGAAGAGTAATAAGTCTAAATAAGTATATTGACTTGTCACCCACTACATAAGAGACCGCATAAGAAGAGTAATATCTCTAAATAATTATATTGACTTGTTACCCACTACATAAAAGACCGTATACGAAGAGTAATTACTCTAAATAATTATATTGACTTGTTACCCACTACATAAGAGATCGTATACGAAGAGTAATAACTCTAAAAAATTATATTGACTTGATACCCACTACATAAGAGATCGTAAACGAAGAGTAATAACTCTAAATAATTATATTGACTTGTCACCCACTACATAAGAGACCGTATACGAAGAGTAATAACTCTAAAAAAATATATTGACTTGTTACCCACTACATAAGAGACCGTATTAGAAGAGTAATAACTCTAAATAATGATATTGACTTGTTAACCACTACATTAGAGACCGTATACGAAAAGTAAGAACTTTAAATAATTATATTGACTTGTTACCCACTACATAAGAGACCGTATACGAAGAGTAATTACTCTAAATAATTATATTGACTTGCTACCATTTACATAAGAGGCTGCATAAGAAGACTAAGAACTCTAAATAATTATATTGACTTGTCACCCACTACATAAGAGACCGTATACGAAGAGTAATAACTCTAAATAATTATATTGACTTGTTACCCACTACATAATAGACCGTATACGAAGAGTAATAACTCTAAATAATTATATTGACTTGTCACCCACTACATAAGAGACCGTATACGAAGAGTAATAACTCTTAATAAATATATTGACTTGCTACTCATTACATAAGAGACCGTATAAGAAGAGTAAGAACTCTTAATAATTATATTGACTTGTTACCCACTACATAAGAGACCGTATGCGAAGAGTAATAACTCTAAATAATTATATTGACTTGCTACCCACTACATAAGATATCGTATACGGAGAGTAATAACTCTAAATAATTATATTGACTTGTCACCCACTATATAAGAGACCGTATACGAAGAGCAATAACTCTAAAAATTATATTGACTTGTCACCCACTACATAAGAGACCGTATATGAAGAGTAATAACTCTAAAAAATTATATTGACTTGTTACCCACTACATAAGAGACCGTATACGAAGAGTAATAACTCTAAATAATTATATTGACTTGTCACCCACTACATAAGAGACCGTATACGAAGAGTAATAACTCTAAATAATTATATTGACTTGTTACCCACTACATAATAGACCGTATACGAAGAGTAATAACTCCAAATAATTATATTGACTTGTCACCCACTACATAAGAGACCGTATACGAAGAGTAATAACTCTTAATAAATATATTGACTTGCTACCCATTACATAAGAGACCGTATAAGAAGAGTAAGAACTCTTAATAATTATATTGACTTGTTACCCACTACATAAGAGACCGTATGGGAAGAGTAATAACTCTAAATAAATATATTGACTTGCTACCCACTACATAAGAGACCGTATTAGAAGAGTAATAACTCTAAATAATTATATTGACTTGTTACCCACTACATAAGAGATCGTATAAGAAGAGTAAGAACTCTAAATAATTATATTGACTTGTTACCCACTACATGAGAGACCCTATGCGAAGAGTAATAACTCTAAATAATTATATTGACTTGCTACCAACTACATAAGATATCGTATACGGAGAGTAATAACTCTAAATAATTATATTGTCTTGTCACCCACTATATAAGAGACCGTATACGAAGAGTAATTACTCTAAAAAATTATATTGACTTGTCACCCACTACATAAGAGATCGTATACGAAGAGTAATAACTCTAAATAATTATATTGACTTGTCACCCACTACATAAGAGACCGTATACGAAGAGTAATTACTCTAAATAATTATATTGACTTGGTACCCACTACCTAAGAGATCGTTTACGAAGAGTAATTACATTAAATAATTATATTGACTTGCTACCCAACTACATAAGAGATCGTATACGAAGAGTAATAACTCTAAATAATTATATTGACTTGTCACCCACTACATAAGAGATCGTATAAGAAGAGAAATAAGTCTAAATAAGTATATTGACTTGTCACCCACTACATAAGAGACCGCATAAGAAGAGTAATATCTCTAAATAATTATATTGACTTGTTACCCACTACATAAAAGACCGTATACGAAGAGTAATTACTCTAAATAATTATATTGACTTGTTACCCACTACATAAGAGATCGTATACGAAGAGTAATAACTCTAAAAAATGATATTGACTTGATACCCACTACATAAGAGATCGTATACGAAGAGTAATAACTCTAAATAATTATATTGACTTGTCACCCACTACATAAGAGACCGTATACGAAGAGTAATAACTCTAAATAATTATATTGACTTGTTACCCACTACATAAGAGACCGTATACGAAGAGTAATAACTCTAAATAATTATATTGACTTGTTACCTACTACATAAGAGACCGTATACGAAGAGTAATAACTCTAAATAATTATATTGACTTGTTACCTACTACATAAGAGACCGTATACGAAGAGTAAATACTCTTAATAATTATATTGACTTGTTACCCACTACATAAGAGACCGCATAAGAAGAGTAATAACTCTAAATAATTATACTGACTTTTTAATCCACTACATAAGAGACCGCATACGAAGAGTAATAACTTTAAATAATTATATTGACTTGTTACCCACTACATAAGAGACCGTATACGAAGAGTAATAACTCTAATTAATTATATTGACTTGTCACCCACTACATAAGAGACTGCATACGAAGGGTAATAACTCTAGATAATTATATTGACTTGTTACCCACTACATAAGACACCGTATACCAAGGGTAATAACTCTAAATAATTATATTGACTTGTTACCCACTACATAAGAAACCGTATACGCAGGATAATAACTCTAAATAAATATATTGACTTGTTACCCACTACATAAGAGATCGTATACGAAGGTTAATAACTCTAAATAAATATATTGACTTGCTACCCACTACATAAGAGACCGTATTAGAAGAGTAATAACTCTAAATAATTATATTGACTTGTTACCCACTACATAAGAGATCGTATAAGAAGAGTAATAACTCTGAATAATTATATTGACTTGTCACCCACTACATAAGAGACCGCATAAGAAGAGTAATATCTCTAAATAATTATATTGACTTGTTACCCACGACATAAAAGACTGTATACGAAGAGTATTTACTCTAAATAATTATATTGACTTGTTACCCACTACATAAGAGACCGTATACGAAGAGTAATAACTCTAATTAATTATATTGACTTGTTACCCACTACATAAGAGACCGTATACGAAGAGTAATAACTCTAATTAATTATATTGACTTGTTACCCACTACATAAGAGACCGTATACGAAGGGTAATAACTCTAAATAATTATATTGACTTGTTACCCACTACATAAGACACCGTATACCAAGGGTAATAACTCTAAATAATTATATTGACTTGCTACCCACTACATAAGAAACCGTATACGAAGGGTAATAACTCTAAATAAATATATTGACTTGCTACCCACTACATAAGAGACCGTATTAGAAGAGTAATAACTCTAAATAATTATATTGACTTGTTACCCAATACATAAGAGATCGTATAAGAAGAGTAAGAACTCTAAATAAATATATTGACTTGTTACCCACTACATAAGAGACCGTATGCGAAGAGTAATAACTCTAAATAATTATATTGACTTGCTACCAACTACATAAGATATTGTATAAGGAGAGTAATAACTCTAAATAATTATATTGACTTGTTACCCACTACATAAGAGATCGTATACGAAGGATAATAACTCTAAATAAATATATTGACTTGCTACCCACTACATAAGAGACCGTATACGAAGAGTAATTACTCTAAATAATTATATTGACTTGTTACCCACTACATAAGAGACCGTATAAGAAGAGTAATAACTCTAAATAATTATATTGACTTGTTACCCACTACATAAAAGACCGTATACGAAGAGTAATAACTCTAAATAATTATATTGACTTGCTACCAACTACATAAGAGATCGTATACGAAGAGTAATAACTCTAAATATATATATTGACTTTCTAGGTACTACATAAAAGACCGTAAACGAAGAGTAATAACTCTAAATAATTATATTGACTTGTTACCCACTACATAAGAGACCGTATACGAAGAGTAATAACTCTAAATAATTATATTGACTTGTTACCCACTACATAAGAGACCGTATACGAAGAGTAATAACTCTAAATAATTATATTGACTTGTTACCCACTACATAAGAGACCGTATACGAAGAGTAATAACTCTAATTAATTATATTGACTTGTCACCCACTTCATAAAAGACCGTATACGAAAAGTAAGAACTCTAAATAATTATATTGACTTGTCACCTACTACATAAGAGACCGTATACGAAGAGTAATAACTCTCAATGATTATATTGACTTGTTACCCACTACATAAGAGACCGTATGCGAAGAGTAATAACTCTAAATAATTATATTGACTTGCTACCAACTACATAAGATATCGTATACGGAGAGTAATAACTCTAAATAATTATATTGTCTTGTCACCCACTATATAAGAGACCGTATACGAAGAGTAATTACTCTAAACAATTATATTGACTTGTCACCCACTACATAAGAGATCGTATACGAAGAGTAATAACTCTAAATAATTATATTGACTTGTCACCCACTACATAAGAGACCATATACGAAGAGTAATTACTCTAAATAATTATATTGACTTGGTACCCACTACCTAAGAGATCGTTTACGAAGAGTAATTACATTAAATAATTATATTGACTTGCTACCCAACTACATAAGAGATCGTATACGAAGAGTAATAACTCTAAATAATTATATTGACTTGTCACCCACTACATAAGAGATCGTATAAGAAGAGTAATAAGTCTAAATAAGTATATTGACTTGTCACCCACTACATAAGAGACCGCATAAGAAGAGTAATATCTCTAAATAATTATATTGACTTGTTACCCACTACATAAAAGACCGTATACGAAGAGTAATTACTCTAAATAATTATATTGACTTGTTACCCACTACATAAGAGATCGTATACGAAGAGTAATAACTCTAAAAAATTATATTGACTTGATACCCACTACATAAGAGATCGTAAACGAAGAGTAATAACTCTAAATAATTATATTGACTTGTCACCCACTACATAAGAGACCGTATACGAAGAGTAATAACTCTAAAAAAATATATTGACTTGTTACCCACTACATAAGAGACCGTATTAGAAGAGTAATAACTCTAAATAATGATATTGACTTGTTAACCACTACATTAGAGACCGTATACGAAAAGTAAGAACTTTAAATAATTATATTGACTTGTTACCCACTACATAAGAGACCGTATACGAAGAGTAATTACTCTAAATAATTATATTGACTTGCTACCATTTACATAAGAGGCTGCATAAGAAGACTAAGAACTCTAAATAATTATATTGACTTGTCACCCACTACATAAGAGACCGTATACGAAGAGTAATAACTCTAAATAATTATATTGACTTGTTACCCACTACATAATAGACCGTATACGAAGAGTAATAACTCTAAATAATTATATTGACTTGTCACCCACTACATAAGAGACCGTATACGAAGAGTAATAACTCTTAATAAATATATTGACTTGCTACTCATTACATAAGAGACCGTATAAGAAGAGTAAGAACTCTTAATAATTATATTGACTTGTTACCCACTACATAAGAGACCGTATGCGAAGAGTAATAACTCTAAATAATTATATTGACTTGCTACCCACTACATAAGATATCGTATACGGAGAGTAATAACTCTAAATAATTATATTGACTTGTCACCCACTATATAAGAGACCGTATACGAAGAGCAATAACTCTAAAAATTATATTGACTTGTCACCCACTACATAAGAGACCGTATATGAAGAGTAATAACTCTAAAAAATTATATTGACTTGTTACCCACTACATAAGAGACCGTATACGAAGAGTAATAACTCTAAATAATTATATTGACTTGTCACCCACTACATAAGAGACCGTATACGAAGAGTAATAACTCTAAATAATTATATTGACTTGTTACCCACTACATAATAGACCGTATACGAAGAGTAATAACTCCAAATAATTATATTGACTTGTCACCCACTACATAAGAGACCGTATACGAAGAGTAATAACTCTTAATAAATATATTGACTTGCTACCCATTACATAAGAGACCGTATAAGAAGAGTAAGAACTCTTAATAATTATATTGACTTGTTACCCACTACATAAGAGACCGTATGGGAAGAGTAATAACTCTAAATAAATATATTGACTTGCTACCCACTACATAAGAGACCGTATTAGAAGAGTAATAACTCTAAATAATTATATTGACTTGTTACCCACTACATAAGAGATCGTATAAGAAGAGTAAGAACTCTAAATAATTATATTGACTTGTTACCCACTACATGAGAGACCCTATGCGAAGAGTAATAACTCTAAATAATTATATTGACTTGCTACCAACTACATAAGATATCGTATACGGAGAGTAATAACTCTAAATAATTATATTGTCTTGTCACCCACTATATAAGAGACCGTATACGAAGAGTAATTACTCTAAAAAATTATATTGACTTGTCACCCACTACATAAGAGATCGTATACGAAGAGTAATAACTCTAAATAATTATATTGACTTGTCACCCACTACATAAGAGACCGTATACGAAGAGTAATTACTCTAAATAATTATATTGACTTGGTACCCACTACCTAAGAGATCGTTTACGAAGAGTAATTACATTAAATAATTATATTGACTTGCTACCCAACTACATAAGAGATCGTATACGAAGAGTAATAACTCTAAATAATTATATTGACTTGTCACCCACTACATAAGAGATCGTATAAGAAGAGAAATAAGTCTAAATAAGTATATTGACTTGTCACCCACTACATAAGAGACCGCATAAGAAGAGTAATATCTCTAAATAATTATATTGACTTGTTACCCACTACATAAAAGACCGTATACGAAGAGTAATTACTCTAAATAATTATATTGACTTGTTACCCACTACATAAGAGATCGTATACGAAGAGTAATAACTCTAAAAAATGATATTGACTTGATACCCACTACATAAGAGATCGTATACGAAGAGTAATAACTCTAAATAATTATATTGACTTGTCACCCACTACATAAGAGACCGTATACGAAGAGTAATAACTCTAAATAATTATATTGACTTGTTACCCACTACATAAGAGACCGTATACGAAGAGTAATAACTCTAAATAATTATATTGACTTGTTACCTACTACATAAGAGACCGTATACGAAGAGTAATAACTCTAAATAATTATATTGACTTGTTACCTACTACATAAGAGACCGTATACGAAGAGTAAATACTCTTAATAATTATATTGACTTGTTACCCACTACATAAGAGACCGCATAAGAAGAGTAATAACTCTAAATAATTATACTGACTTTTTAATCCACTACATAAGAGACCGCATACGAAGAGTAATAACTTTAAATAATTATATTGACTTGTTACCCACTACATAAGAGACCGTATACGAAGAGTAATAACTCTAATTAATTATATTGACTTGTCACCCACTACATAAGAGACTGCATACGAAGGGTAATAACTCTAGATAATTATATTGACTTGTTACCCACTACATAAGACACCGTATACCAAGGGTAATAACTCTAAATAATTATATTGACTTGTTACCCACTACATAAGAAACCGTATACGCAGGATAATAACTCTAAATAAATATATTGACTTGTTACCCACTACATAAGAGATCGTATACGAAGGTTAATAACTCTAAATAAATATATTGACTTGCTACCCACTACATAAGAGACCGTATTAGAAGAGTAATAACTCTAAATAATTATATTGACTTGTTACCCACTACATAAGAGATCGTATAAGAAGAGTAATAACTCTGAATAATTATATTGACTTGTCACCCACTACATAAGAGACCGCATAAGAAGAGTAATATCTCTAAATAATTATATTGACTTGTTACCCACGACATAAAAGACTGTATACGAAGAGTATTTACTCTAAATAATTATATTGACTTGTTACCCACTACATAAGAGACCGTATACGAAGAGTAATAACTCTAATTAATTATATTGACTTGTTACCCACTACATAAGAGACCGTATACGAAGAGTAATAACTCTAATTAATTATATTGACTTGTTACCCACTACATAAGAGACCGTATACGAAGGGTAATAACTCTAAATAATTATATTGACTTGTTACCCACTACATAAGACACCGTATACCAAGGGTAATAACTCTAAATAATTATATTGACTTGCTACCCACTACATAAGAAACCGTATACGAAGGGTAATAACTCTAAATAAATATATTGACTTGCTACCCACTACATAAGAGACCGTATTAGAAGAGTAATAACTCTAAATAATTATATTGACTTGTTACCCAATACATAAGAGATCGTATAAGAAGAGTAAGAACTCTAAATAAATATATTGACTTGTTACCCACTACATAAGAGACCGTATGCGAAGAGTAATAACTCTAAATAATTATATTGACTTGCTACCAACTACATAAGATATTGTATAAGGAGAGTAATAACTCTAAATAATTATATTGACTTGTTACCCACTACATAAGAGATCGTATACGAAGGATAATAACTCTAAATAAATATATTGACTTGCTACCCACTACATAAGAGACCGTATACGAAGAGTAATTACTCTAAATAATTATATTGACTTGTTACCCACTACATAAGAGACCGTATAAGAAGAGTAATAACTCTAAATAATTATATTGACTTGTTACCCACTACATAAAAGACCGTATACGAAGAGTAATAACTCTAAATAATTATATTGACTTGCTACCAACTACATAAGAGATCGTATACGAAGAGTAATAACTCTAAATATATATATTGACTTTCTAGGTACTACATAAAAGACCGTAAACGAAGAGTAATAACTCTAAATAATTATATTGACTTGTTACCCACTACATAAGAGACCGTATACGAAGAGTAATAACTCTAAATAATTATATTGACTTGTTACCCACTACATAAGAGACCGTATACGAAGAGTAATAACTCTAAATAATTATATTGACTTGTTACCCACTACATAAGAGACCGTATACGAAGAGTAATAACTCTAATTAATTATATTGACTTGTCACCCACTTCATAAAAGACCGTATACGAAAAGTAAGAACTCTAAATAATTATATTGACTTGTCACCTACTACATAAGAGACCGTATACGAAGAGTAATAACTCTCAATGATTATATTGACTTGTTACCCACTACATAAGAAACCGTATACGAAGAGTAATTACTCTAAATAATTATATTGACTTGTTACCCACTACATAAGAGACCGTATACGAAGAGTAATTACTCTAAATAATTATATTGACTTGTTACCCACTACATAAGAGACCGTATAATAAGAGTAATAACTCTAAATAATTATATTGACTTGCTATGTACTACATAAAAGACCGTATACGAAGAGTAAGAACTCTAAATAATTATATTGACTTGTCACCCACTACATAAGAGACCGTATTCGAAGAGTAATAACTCTAAATAATTATATTGACTTGTTACCCACTACATAATAGACCGTATACGAAGAGCAATAACTCTAAATAATTATATTGACTTGCTACCTACTACATAAGAGACCGTATACGAAGAGTAATTACTCTAAATAATTATATTGTCTTGTTAACCACTACATAAGAGACCGTATACGAAGAGTAATAACTCTAAATAATTATATTGACTTGTCACCCACTACATAAGAGACCGTATACGAAGAGTAATAACTGTAAATAATTATATTGACTTGCTACCTACTACATAAGAGACCGTATACAAAGAGTAATTACTCTAAATAATTATATTGACTTGTTACCCACTACATAAGAGACCGCATAAGAAGAGTAATAACTCTAAATAATTATATTGACTTGTCACCCACTACATGAGAGACCGTATACGAATAGTAATAACTCTAAATAATTATATTGACTTGTTACCCACTACATGAGAGATCGTATACGAAGAGTAATAACTCTAAATAATTATATTGACTTGCTACCAACTACATAAGAGATCGTAAACGAAGAGTAATAACTCTAAATAAGTATATTGACTTGCTACGTACTACATAAAAGACCGTATACGAAGAGTAATAACTCTAAATAATTATATTGACTTGTTACCCACTACATAAGACACCGTATACGAAGAGTAATTACTCTAAATAATTATATTGACTTGTTACCCACTACATAAGAGACCGTATACGAAGAGTAATTATAACTCTAAATAGTTACATTGATTTGCTACCCACTACAGAAAAGACCGTACATGAAAAGTAAGAACTCTTGAATTATTATATTGACTTGTTACCCACTACATAAGAGATCGTATACGAAGAGTAATAACTCTAAATAATTATATTGACTTGTTACCCACTACATAAGAGACCTTATAAGAAGAGTAATAACTCTAAATAATTATATTGACTTGCTACCCACTACATAAGAGATCGTATACGAAGAGTTATAACTCTAAATAATTATATTGACTTGCTACCCACTACATAAAAAATCGTACAAGAAGAGTAATAACTCTAAATAATTATATTGACTTGCTACCAACTACATAAGAGATCGTATACGAAGAGTAATAACTCTAAATAATTATATTGACTTTCTAGGTACTACATAAAAGACCGTAAACGAAGAGTAATAACTCTAAATAATTATATTGACTTGTTACCCACTACATAAGACACCGTATACGAAGAGTAATTACTCTAAATAATTATATTGACTTGTTACCCACTAAATAAGAGACCGTATACGAAGAGTAATTACTCTAAATAATTATATTGACTTGTTACCCACTACATAAAAGACCGTACACGAAGAGTAATAACTCTAAATAATTATATTGACTTGTTATCCACTACATAAGACACCGTATACCAAGGGTAATAACTCTAAATAATTATATTGATTTGGTTACAAGAGCGCAATTATTTGTAATGCATTTTCCATAGGACCCCAGTGGTATTCAAAAATTTATTTCTTGAAGAATAAACAAACTAGATAAAAATGGGTAGCAGTTCCTGTGACTACAGATGTCAGCCTTTTATTACAGCAAAAAAAAAGTATATGGTCATGCGGCAAAAAGTGCCCTAAAATGCAGTTGTTATGGAAGCTTCCAAATTCCGCACTAAATTGGAAAGGTTAATTTTGAATGGCTCCTCAGTTAATAAAAAAATTATATCTTCTACACATTGTGAATTATGAATTTAATTTTCACCTATTTTCAAACCTAAATGGATAAGCTTTCAAATAAAAAATAATTCCAACCTGCATCATCCAATCAGGAGCCTCAAAGTTTTTTATTCTGAGTACCATCTTGGGGTAAAAATTTTGCCGGTTGAATGTAAACAAATAATTGCGCTCTTGTAACCATTTGTAGTCTCGATTACCCAGACGCATATATAAATATAGCGTCTGGGGTGATTAACCGGACTGGTCAGATATTTATAGGGGGCGTAACAAATAATTAAATATAGAACATATCTATAAATAGCACTTCCGTTATCACCAAAATAATAAAAAAAAAAAAAACAGTAAGCAGTGTACTAGTATATGTATATGTGATTATTAAACTGACATTCTTGTAGCTCACCCTGTGTTGCCCAACTTGATGATGGGCATTTTCAATAGAGACGTGATGTCAAATACCATTTCACACGTATTCTTGTCTCAATGATTTATAAACATTTAATAAATATCTATAGTCAAAATAAAGCTTTTGGTCGTACTTATTCAGATTTCGGACATTTTTTCGTTGAGTAAAAGTGCTACCAATAACATAAGAGGCCGCATAAGAAGAGTAAGAACTCTACATAATTATATTGACTTGTTACCCACTACATAAGACACCGTATACCAAGGGTAATAACTCTAAATAATTATATTGACTTGCTACCCACTACATAAGAAACCGTATACGAAGGGTAATAACTCTAAATAAATATATTGACTTGCTACCCACTACATAAGAGACCGTATTAGAAGAGTAATAACTCTAAATAATTATATTGACTTGTTACCCAATACATAAGAGATCGTATAAGAAGAGTAAGAACTCTAAATAAATATATTGACTTGTTACCCACTACATAAGAGACCGTATGCGAAGAGTAATAACTCTAAATAATTATATGGACTTGCTACCAACTACATAAGATATTGTATAAGGAGAGTAATAACTCTAAATAATTATATTGACTTGTTACCCACTACATAAGAAACCGTATACGAAGGATAATAACTCTAAATAAATATATTGACTTGTTACCCACTACATAAGAGATCGTATACGAAGGATAATAACTCTAAATAAATATATTGACTTGCTACCCACTACATAAGAGACCGTATTAGAAGAGTAATAACTCTAAATAATTATATTGACTTGTCACCCACTATATAAGAGACCGTATACGAAGAGTAATAACTCTAAAAATTATATTGACTTGTCACCCACTACATAAGAGACCGTAAATGAAGAGTAATAACTCTAAAAAATTATATTGACTTGTTACCCACTACATAAGAGATCGTATACGAAGAGTAATAACTTTAAATAATTATATTGACTTGTCACCCACTGCATAAGAGACCGTATACAAAGAGTAATTACTCTAAATAAATATATTGACTTGCTACCCAACTACATAAGAGATCGTATACGAAGAGAATTAACTCTAAATAATTATATTGACTTGTCACCCACTACATAAGAGACCGTATACGAAGAGTAATAACTCTAAATAATTATATTGACTTTTTACCCACTACATAAGACACCGTAAACGAAGAGTAATTACTCTAAATAATTATATTGACTTGCTACCTACTACATAAGAGACCGTATACGAAGAGTAAAAACTCTAAATAATTATATTGACTTGTTACCCACTACATGAGAGACCGTATACGAAGAGTAATAACTCTAAATAATTATATTGACGTGTTATCCACTACATTAGAGACCGTATACGAAGAGTAATAACTCTAAATAATTATATTGACTTGTCACCCACTACATAAGAGACCGCATAAGAAGAGTAATATCTCTGAATAATTATATTGACTTGTTACCCACTACATAAGAGACCGTATACGAAGAGTAATAACTCTAAATAATTATATTGACTTGCTACCCACTACATAAGAGACCGTATACGAAGAGTAATTACTCTAAATAATTATATTGACTTGTTACCCACTACATAAGAGACCGTATACGAAGAGTAATAACTCTAAATAATTATATTGACTTGTTACCCACTACATAAGAGACCGCATAAAAAGAGTAATAACTCTAAATAATTATACTGACTTGTTATCCACTACATAAGAGACCGCATACGAAGAGTAATAACTCTAAATAATTATATTGACTTGTTACCCACTACATAAGAGACCGTATACGAAGAGTAATAACTCTAATTAATTATATTGACTTGTCACCCACTACATAAGAGAACGTGTACGAAGGGTAATAACTCTAAATAATTATATTGACTTGTTACCCACTAAATAAGACACCGTATACCAAGGGTAATAACTCTAAATAATTATATTGACTTGTTACCCACTACATAAGAAACCGTATACGAAGGATAATAACTCTAAATAAATATATTGACTTGTTACCCACTACATAAGAGATCGTATACGAAGGATAATAACTCTAAATAAATATATTGACTTGCTACCCACTACATAAGAGACCGTATTAGAAGAGTAATAACTCTAAATAATTATATTGACTTGTAACCCACTACATAAGAAACCGTATACGAAGGATAATAACTCTAAATAAATATATTGACTTGTTACCCACTACATAAGAGATCGTATACGAAGGATAATAACTCTAAATAAATATATTGACTTGCTACGTACTACATAAGAGAACGTATTAGAAGAGTAATAACTCTAAATAATTATATTGACTTGTTACCCACTACATAAGAGATCGTATAAGAAGAGTAATAACTCTAAATAATTATATTGACTTGTCACCCACTACATAAGACACCGCATAAGAAAAGTAATATCTCTAAATAATTATATTGACTTGTTACCCACTACATAAAAGACCGTATACGAAGAGAAATTACTCTAAATAATTATATTGACTTGTTACCCACTATATAAGAGATTGTATACGAAGAGTAATAACTCTAATTAATTATATTGACTTGTTACCCACTACATAAAAGACCGTATACGAAGAGTAATTACTCTAAATAATTATATTGACTTATTACCCACTACATAAGAGACCGTATACGAAGAGTAATAACTCTAAAAAATTATATTGACTTGTTACCCACTACATAAGAGACCGTATTAAAAGAGTAATAACTCTAAATAATGATATTGACTTGTTATCCACTACATAAGAGACCGTATACGAAGAGTAAGAACTTTAAATAATTATATTGACTTGTTACCTACTACATAAGAGACCGTATACGAAGAGTAATTACTCTAAATAATTATATTGACTTGCTACCATTTACATAAGAGGCTGCATAAGAAGACAAAGAACTCTAAATAATTATATTGACTTGTCACCCACTACATAAGAGACCGTATACGAATAGTAATAACTCTAAATAATTATATTGACTTGTTACCCACTATATAATAGACCGTATACGAAGAGTAATAACTCTAAATAATTATATTGACTTGTCACCCACTACATAAGAGACCGTATACGAAGAGTAATAACTCTTAATAAATATATTGACTTGCTACCCATTACATAAGAGACCGTATAAGAAGAGTAAGAACTCTAAATAATTATATTGACTTGTTACCCACTATATAAGAGACCGTATACGAAGAGTAATAACTCTAAAAAATTATATTGACTTGTCACCCACTACATAAGAGACCGTTTATAAAAAGTAATAACTCTAAAAAATTATATTGACTTGTTACCCACTACATAAGAGATCGTATACGAAGAGTAATAACTCTAAATAATTATATTGACTTGTCACCCACTACATAAGAGACCGTATAAGAAGAGTAATTACTCTAAATAATTATATTGACTTGCTACCCACTACATAAGAGATCGTTTACGAAGAGTAATTACTCTAAATAATTATATTGACTTGCTACCCACTACATAAGAGATCGTATACGAAGAGTAATAACTCTATATAATTATATTGACTTGTTACCCACTACATAAGACACCGTAAACGAAGAGTAATTACTCTAAATAATTATATTGACTTGCTACCTACTACATAAGAGACCGTATACGAAGAGTAAAAACTCTAAATAATTATATTGACTTGTTACCCACTACACGAGAGACCGTATACGAAGAGTAATAACTCTAAATAATTATATTGACGTGTTATCCACTACATTAGAGACCGTATACGAAGAGTAACAACTCTAAATAATTATATTGACTTGTCATCCACTACATAAGAGATTATACGAAGAGTAATAACTCTAAATAATTATATTGACTTGCTACCCACTACATAAGAGACCGTATACGAAGAGTAATTACTCTAAATAATTATATTGACTTGTAACCCACTACATAAGAGACCGGATAAGAAGAGTAATAACTCTAAATAATTATATTGACTTGTTACCCACTACATGAGAGACCGTATACGAAGAGTAAGAACTCTAAATAATTATATTGACTTGTCACCCACAACATAAGAGACCGCAAAAGAAGAGTAATATCTCTAAATAATTATATTGACTTGTTACCCACTACATGAGAGACCGTATACGAAGAGTAATAACTCTAAATAATTATATTGACTTGCTACCCACAACATAAGAGATCGTATACGAAAAGTAATAACTCTAAATAATTATACTGACTTGCTACGTACTACATAAAAGACCGTATACGAAGAGTAATAACTCTAAATAATAATATGGCCTTGTTACCCACTACACAAGACACCGTATACGCAGAGTAATTACTCTAAATAATTATATTGACTTGTTACCCACTACATAAGGGACCGCATACGAAGAGTAATTACTCTAAATAATTATATTGACTTGTTATTTTCTACATAAGAGACCGTATAAGAAGAGTTATAACTCTAAATAATTATATTGATTTGTTACCCACTACATAAGAGACCGTATACGAAGAGTAATTATAACTCTAAATAGTTACATTGACTTGCTACCAACTACATAAAAGACCGTACACGAAAAGTAAGAACTCTTGAATAATTATATTGACTTGTTACCCACTACATAAGAGATCGTATACGAAGAGTAATAACTCTAAATAATTATATTGACTTGTTACCCACTACATAAAAGACCTTATACGAATAGTAATAACTCTAAATAATTATATTGACTTGTTACCCACTACATAAGAGATCGTATACGAAGAGTAATAACTCTAAATAATTATATTGACTTGCTACCCACTACATAAAAAATCGCATACGAAGAGTAATTACTCTAAATAATTATATTGACTTGTTACCCACTACATAAAAGACCGTATACGAAGAGTAATAACTCTAAATAATTATATTGACTTGTTACCCACTACATAAGAGACCGTATACGAAGAGTAATTACTCTAAATAATTATATTGACTTGTTACCCACTACATAAGAGACCGTATAAGAAGAGTAATAACTCTAAATAATTATATTGACTTGTTACCCACTACATAAAAGACCGTATACGAAGAGTAATAACTCTAAATAATTATATTGACTTGCTACCAACTACATAAGAGATCGTATACGAAGAGTAATAACTCTAAATATATATATTGACTTTCTAGGTACTACATAAAAGACCGTAAACGAAGAGTAATAACTCTAAATAATTATATTGACTTGTTACCCACTACATAAGAGACCGTATACGAAGAGTAATAACTCTAAATAATTATATTGACTTGTTACCCACTACATAAGAGACCGTATACGAAGAGTAATAACTCTAAATAATTATATTGACTTGTTACCCACTACATAAGAGACCGTATACGAAGAGTAATAACTCTAATTAATTATATTGACTTGTCACCCACTTCATAAAAGACCGTATACGAAAAGTAAGAACTCTAAATAATTATATTGACTTGTCACCTACTACATAAGAGACCGTATACGAAGAGTAATAACTCTCAATAATTATATTGACTTGTTACCCACTACATAAGAAACCGTATACGAAGAGTAATTACTCTAAATAATTATATTGACTTGTTACCCACTACATAAGAGACCGTATACGAAGAGTAATTACTCTAAATAATTATATTGACTTGTTACCCACTACATAAGAGACCGTATAAGAAGAGTAATAACTCTAAATAATTATATTGACTTGCTATGTACTACATAAAAGACCGTATACGAAGAGTAAGAACTCTAAATAATTATATTGACTTGTCACCCACTACATAAGAGACCGTATTCGAAGAGTAATAACTCTAAATAATTATATTGACTTGTTACCCACTACATAATAGACCGTATACGAAGAGCAATAACTCTAAATAATTATATTGACTTGCTACCTACTACATAAGAGACCGTATACGAAGAGTAATTACTCTAAATAATTATATTGTCTTGTTAACCACTACATAAGAGACCGTATACGAAGAGTAATAACTCTAAATAATTATATTGACTTGTCACCCACTACATAAGAGACCGTATACGAAGAGTAATAACTGTAAATAATTATATTGACTTGCTACCTACTACATAAGAGACCGTATACAAAGAGTAATTACTCTAAATAATTATATTGACTTGCTACCCACTACATAAGAGACCGCATAAGAAGAGTAATAACTCTAAATAATTATATTGACTTGTCACCCACTACATGAGAGACCGTATACGAATAGTAATAACTCTAAATAATTATATTGACTTGTTACCCACTACATGAGAGATCGTATACGAAGAGTAATAACTCTAAATAATTATATTGACTTGCTACCAACTACATAAGAGATCGTATACGAAGAGTAATAACTCTAAATAAGTATATTGACTTGCTACGTACTACATAAAAGACCGTATACGAGGAGTAATAACTCTAAATAATTATATTGACTTGTTACCCACTACATAAGACACCGTATACGAAGAGTAATTACTCTAAATAATTATATTGACTTGTTACCCACTACATAAGAGACCGTATACGAAGAGTAATTATAACTCTAAATAGTTACATTGATTTGCTACCCACTACAGAAAAGACCGTACATGAAAAGTAAGAACTCTTGAATTATTATATTGACTTGTTACCCACTACATAAGAAATCGTATACGAAGAGTAATAACTCTAAATAATTATATTGACTTGTTACCCACTACATAAGAGACCTTATAAGAAGAGTAATAACTCTAAATAATTATATTGACTTGCTACCCACTACATAAGAGATCGTATACGAAGAGTTATAACTCTAAATAATTATATTGACTTGCTACCCACTACATAAAAAATCGTACAAGAAGAGTAATAACTCTAAATAATTATATTGACTTGCTACCAACTACATAAGAGATCGTATACGAAGAGTAATAACTCTAAATAATTATATTGACTTTCTAGGTACTACATAAAAGACCGTAAACGAAGAGTAATAACTCTAAATAATTATATTGACTTGTTACCCACTACATAAGACACCGTATACGAAGAGTAATTACTCTAAATAATTATATTGACTTGTTACCCACTAAATAAGAGACCGTATACGAAGAGTAATTACTCTAAATAATTATATTGACTTGTTACCCACTACATAAAAGACCGTACACGAAGAGTAATAACTCTAAATAATTATATTGACTTGTTATCCACTACATAAGACACCGTATACCAAGGGTAATAACTCTAAATAATTATATTGATTTGGTTACAAGAGCGCAATTATTTGTAATGCATTTTCCATAGGACCCCAGTGGTATTCAAAAATTTATTTCTTGAAGAATAAACAAACTAGATAAAAATGGGTAGCAGTTCCTGTGACTACAGATGTTAGCCTTTTATTACAGCAAAAAAAAAGTATATGGTCATGCGGCAAAAAGTGCCCTAAAATGCAGTTGTTATGGAAGCTTCCAAATTCCGCACTAAATTGGAAAGGTTAATTTTGAATGGCTCCTCAGTTAATAAAAAAATTATATCTTCTACACATTGTGAATTATGAATTTAATTTTCACCTATTTTCAAACCTAAATGGATAAGCTTTCAAATAAAAAATAATTCCAACCTGCGTCATCCAATCAGGAGCCTCAAAGTTTTTTATTCTGAGTACCATCTTGGGGTAAAAATTTTGCCGGTTGAATGTAAACAAATAATTGCGCTCTTGTAACCATTTGTAGTCTCGATTACCCAGACGCATATATAAATATAGCGTCTGGGGTGATTAACCGGACTGGTCAGATATTTATAGGGGGCGTAACAAATAATTAAATATAGAACATATCTATAAATAGCACTTCCGTTATCACCAAAATAATTAAAAAAAAAAAACAGTAAGCAGTGTACTAGTATATGTATATGTGATTATTAAACTGACATTCTTGTAGCTCACCCTGTGTTGCCCAACTTGATGATGGGCATTTTCAATAGAGACGTGATGTCAAATACCATTTCACACGTATTCTTGTCTCAATGATTTATAAACATTTAATAAATATCTATAGTCAAAATAAAGCTTTTGGTCGTACTTATTCAGATTTCGGACATTTTTTCGTTGAGTAAAAGTGCTACCAATAACATAAGAGGCCGCATAAGAAGAGTAAGAACTCTACATAATTATATTGACTTGTTACCCACTACATAAGACACCGTATACCAAGGGTAATAACTCTAAATAATTATATTGACTTGCTACCCACTACATAAGAAACCGTATACGAAGGGTAATAACTCTAAATAAATATATTGACTTGCTACCCACTACATAAGAGACCGTATTAGAAGAGTAATAACTCTAAATAATTATATTGACTTGTTACCCAATACATAAGAGATCGTATAAGAAGAGTAAGAACTCTAAATAAATATATTGACTTGTTACCCACTACATAAGAGACCGTATGCGAAGAGTAATAACTCTAAATAATTATATTGACTTGCTACCAACTACATAAGATATTGTATAAGGAGAGTAATAACTCTAAATAATTATATTGACTTGTTACCCACTACATAAGAAACCGTATACGAAGGATAATAACTCTAAATAAATATATTGACTTGTTACCCACTACATAAGAGATCGTATACGAAGGATAATAACTCTAAATAAATATATTGACTTGCTACCCACTACATAAGAGACCGTATTAGAAGAGTAATAACTCTAAATAATTATATTGACTTGTCACCCACTATATAAGAGACCGTATACGAAGAGTAATAACTCTAAAAATTATATTGACTTGTCACCCACTACATAAGAGACCGTATATGAAGAGTAATAACTCTAAAAAATTATATTGACTTGTTACCCACTACATAAGAGATCGTATACGAAGAGTAATAACTTTAAATAATTATATTGACTTGTCACCCACTGCATAAGAGACCGTATACAAAGAGTAATTACTCTAAATAAATATATTGACTTGCTACCCAACTACATAAGAGATCGTATACGAAGAGAATTAACTCTAAATAATTATATTGACTTGTCACCCACTACATAAGAGACCGTATACGAAGAGTAATAACTCTAAATAATTATATTGACTTTTTACCCACTACATAAGACACCGTAAACGAAGAGTAATTACTCTAAATAATTATATTGACTTGCTACCTACTACATAAGAGACCGTATACGAAGAGTAAAAACTCTAAATAATTATATTGACTTGTTACCCACTACATGAGAGACCGTATACGAAGAGTAATAACTCTAAATAATTATATTGACGTGTTATCCACTACATTAGAGACCGTATACGAAGAGTAATAACTCTAAATAATTATATTGACTTGTCACCCACTACATAAGAGACCGCATAAGAAGAGTAATATCTCTGAATAATTATATTGACTTGTTACCCACTACATAAGAGACCGTATACGAAGAGTAATAACTCTAAATAATTATATTGACTTGCTACCCACTACATAAGAGACCGTATACGAAGAGTAATTACTCTAAATAATTATATTGACTTGTTACCCACTACATAAGAGACCGTATACGAAGAGTAATAACTCTAAATAATTATATTGACTTGTTACCCACTACATAAGAGACCGCATAAAAAGAGTAATAACTCTAAATAATTATACTGACTTGTTATCCACTACATAAGAGACCGCATACGAAGAGTAATAACTCTAAATAATTATATTGACTTGTTACCCACTACATAAGAGACCGTATACGAAGAGTAATAACTCTAATTAATTATATTGACTTGTCACCCACTACATAAGAGAACGTGTACGAAGGGTAATAACTCTAAATAATTATATTGACTTGTTACCCACTAAATAAGACACCGTATACCAAGGGTAATAACTCTAAATAATTATATTGACTTGTTACCCACTACATAAGAAACCGTATACGAAGGATAATAACTCTAAATAAATATATTGACTTGTTACCCACTACATAAGAGATCGTATACGAAGGATAATAACTCTAAATAAATATATTGACTTGCTACCCACTACATAAGAGACCGTATTAGAAGAGTAATAACTCTAAATAATTATATTGACTTGTAACCCACTACATAAGAAACCGTATACGAAGGATAATAACTCTAAATAAATATATTGACTTGTTACCCACTACATAAGAGATCGTATACGAAGGATAATAACTCTAAATAAATATATTGACTTGCTACCCACTACATAAGAGAACGTATTAGAAGAGTAATAACTCTAAATAATTATATTGACTTGTTACCCACTACATAAGAGATCGTATACGAAGAGAAATTACTCTAAATAATTATATTGACTTGTTACCCACTATATAAGAGATTGTATACGAAGAGTAATAACTCTAATTAATTATATTGACTTGTTACCCACTACATAAAAGACCGTATACGAAGAGAAATTACTCTAAATAATTATATTGACTTATTACCCACTACATAAAAGACCGTATACGAAGAGAAATTACTCTAAATAATTATATTGACTTGTTACCCACTATATAAGAGATTGTATACGAAGAGTAATAACTCTAATTAATTATATTGACTTGTTACCCACTACATAAAAGACCGTATACGAAGAGTAATTACTCTAAATAATTATATTGACTTATTACCCACTACATAAGAGACCGTATACGAAGAGTAATAACTCTAAAAAATTATATTGACTTGTTACCCACTACATAAGAGACCGTATTAAAAGAGTAATAACTCTAAATAATGATATTGACTTGTTATCCACTACATAAGAGACCGTATACGAAGAGTAAGAACTTTAAATAATTATATTGACTTGTTACCTACTACATAAGAGACCGTATACGAAGAGTAATTACTCTAAATAATTATATTGACTTGCTACCATTTACATAAGAGGCTGCATAAGAAGACAAAGAACTCTAAATAATTATATTGACTTGTCACCCACTACATAAGAGACCGTATACGAATAGTAATAACTCTAAATAATTATATTGACTTGTTACCCACTATATAATAGACCGTATACGAAGAGTAATAACTCTAAATAATTATATTGACTTGTCACCCACTACATAAGAGACCGTATACGAAGAGTAATAACTCTTAATAAATATATTGACTTGCTACCCATTACATAAGAGACCGTATAAGAAGAGTAAGAACTCTAAATAATTATATTGACTTGTTACCCACTATATAAGAGACCGTATACGAAGAGTAATAACTCTAAAAAATTATATTGACTTGTCACCCACTACATAAGAGACCGTTTATAAAAAGTAATAACTCTAAAAAATTATATTGACTTGTTACCCACTACATAAGAGATAGTATACGAAGAGTAATAACTCTAAATAATTATATTGACTTGTCACCCACTACATAAGAGACCGTATAAGAAGAGTAATTACTCTAAATAATTATATTGACTTGCTACCCACTACATAAGAGATCGTTTACGAAGAGTAATTACTCTAAATAATTATATTGACTTGCTACCCACTACATAAGAGATCGTATACGAAGAGTAATAACTCTATATAATTATATTGACTTGTTACCCACTACATAAGACACCGTAAACGAAGAGTAATTACTCTAAATAATTATATTGACTTGCTACCTACAACATAAGAGACCGTATACGAAGAGTAAAAACTCTAAATAATTATATTGACTTGTTACCCACTACATGAGAGACCGTATACGAAGAGTAATAACTCTAAATAATTATATTGACGTGTTATCCACTACATTAGAGACCGTATACGAAGAGTAACAACTCTAAATAATTATATTGACTTGTCATCCACTACATAAGAGATTATACGAAGAGTAATAACTCTAAATAATTATATTGACTTGCTACCCACTACATAAGAGACCGTATACGAAGAGTAATTACTCTAAATAATTATATTGACTTGTAACCCACTACATAAGAGACCGGATAAGAAGAGTAATAACTCTAAATAATTATATTGACTTGTTACCCACTACATGAGAGACCGTATACGAAGAGTAAGAACTCTAAATAATTATATTGACTTGTCACCCACAACATAAGAGACCGCAAAAGAAGAGTAATATCTCTAAATAATTATATTGACTTGTTACCCACTACATGAGAGACCGTATACGAAGAGTAATAACTCTAAATAATTATATTGACTTGCTACCCACAACATAAGAGATCGTATACGAAAAGTAATAACTCTAAATAATTATACTGACTTGCTACGTACTACATAAAAGACCGTATACGAAGAGTAATAACTCTAAATAATAATATGGCCTTGTTACCCACTACACAAGACACCGTATACGCAGAGTAATTACTCTAAATAATTATATTGACTTGTTACCCACTACATAAGGGACCGCATACGAACAGTAATTACTCTAAATAATTATATTGACTTGTTATTTTCTACATAAGAGACCGTATAAGAAGAGTTATAACTCTAAATAATTATATTGATTTGTTACCCACTACATAAGAGACCGTATACGAAGAGTAATTATAACTCTAAATAGTTACATTGACTTGCTACCAACTACATAAAAGACCGTACACGAAAAGTAAGAACTCTTGAATAATTATATTGACTTGTTACCCACTACATAAGAGATCGTATACGAAGAGTAATAACTCTAAATAATTATATTGACTTGTTACCCACTACATAAAAGACCTTATACGAATAGTAATAACTCTAAATAATTATATTGACTTGTTACCCACTACATAAGAGATCGTATACGAAGAGTAATAACTCTAAATAATTATATTGACTTGCTACCCACTACATAAAAAATCGCATACGAAGAGTAATTACTCTAAATAATTATATTGACTTGTTACCCACTACATAAAAGACCGTATACGAAGAGTAATAACTCTAAATAATTATATTGACTTGTTACCCACTACATAAGAGACCGTATACGAAGAGTAATTACTCTAAATAATTATATTGACTTGTTACCCACTACATAAGAGACCGTATAAGAAGAGTAATAACTCTAAATAATTATATTGACTTGTTACCCACTACATAAAAGACCGTAAACGAAGAGTAATAACTCTAAATAATTATATTGACTTGCTACCAACTACATAAGAGATCGTATACGAAGAGTAATAACTCTAAATATATATATTGACTTTCTAGGTACTACATAAAAGACCGTAAACGAAGAGTAATAACTCTAAATAATTATATTGACTTGTTACCCACTACATAAGAGACCGTATACGAAGAGTAATAACTCTAAATAATTATATTGACTTGTTACCCACTACATAAGAGACCGTATACGAAGAGTAATAACTCTAAATAATTATATTGACTTGTTACCCACTACATAAGAGACCGTATACGAAGAGTAATAACTCTAATTAATTATATTGACTTGTCACCCACTTCATAAAAGACCGTATACGAAAAGTAAGAACTCTAAATAATTATATTGACTTGTCACCTACTACATAAGAGACCGTATACGAAGAGTAATAACTCTCAATAATTATATTGACTTGTTACCCACTACATAAGAAACCGTATACGAAGAGTAATTACTCTAAATAATTATATTGACTTGTTACCCACTACATAAGAGACCGTATACGAAGAGTAATTACTCTAAATAATTATATTGACTTGTTACCCACTACATAAGAGACCGTATAAGAAGAGTAATAACTCTAAATAATTATATTGACTTGCTATGTACTACATAAAAGACCGTATACGAAGAGTAAGAACTCTAAATAATTATATTGACTTGTCACCCACTACATAAGAGACCGTATTCGAAGAGTAATAACTCTAAATAATTATATTGACTTGTTACCCACTACATAATAGACCGTATACGAAGAGCAATAACTCTAAATAATTATATTGACTTGCTACCTACTACATAAGAGACCGTATACGAAGAGTAATTACTCTAAATAATTATATTGTCTTGTTAACCACTACATAAAAGACCGTATACGAAGAGTAATAACTCTAAATAATTATATTGACTTGTCACCCACTACATAAGAGACCGTATACGAAGAGTAATAACTGTAAATAATTATATTGACTTGCTACCTACTACATAAGAGACCGTATACAAAGAGTAATAACTCTAAATAATTATATTGACTTGTTACCCACTACATAAGAGACCGCATAAGAAGAGTAATAACTCTAAATAATTATATTGACTTGTCACCCACTACATGAGAGACCGTATACGAATAGTAATAACTCTAAATAATTATATTGACTTGTTACCCACTACATGAGAGATCGTATACGAAGAGTAATAACTCTAAATAATTATATTGACTTGCTACCAACTACATAAGAGATCGTATACGAAGAGTAATAACTCTAAATAAGTATATTGACTTGCTACGTACTACATAAAAGACCGTATACGAAGAGTAATAACTCTAAATAATTATATTGACTTGTTACCCACTACATAAGACACCGTATACGAAGAGTAATTACTCTAAATAATTATATTGACTTGTTACCCACTACATAAGAGACCGTATACGAAGAGTAATTACTCTAAATAATTATATTGACTTGTTACCCACTACATAAGAGACCGTATAAGAAGAGTAATAACTCTAAATAATTATATTGACTTGCTATGTACTACATAAAAGACCGTATACGAAGAGTAAGAACTCTAAATAATTATATTGACTTGTCACCCACTACATAAGAGACCGTATTCGAAGAGTAATAACTCTAAATAATTATATTGACTTGTTACCCACTACATAATAGACCGTATACGAAGAGCAATAACTCTAAATAATTATATTGACTTGCTACCTACTACATAAGAGACCGTATACGAAGAGTAATTACTCTAAATAATTATATTGTCTTGTTAACCACTACATAAAAGACCGTACACGAAGAGTAATAACTCTAAATAATTATATTGACTTGTCACCCACTACATAAGAGACCGTATACGAAGAGTAATAACTGTAAATAATTATATTGACTTGCTACCTACTACATAAGAGACCGTATACAAAGAGTAATTACTCTAAATAATTATATTGACTTGTTACCCACTACATAAGAGACCGCATAAGAAGAGTAATAACTCTAAATAATTATATTGACTTGTCACCCACTACATGAGAGACCGTATACGAATAGTAATAACTCTAAATAATTATATTGACTTGTTACCCACTACATGAGAGATCGTATACGAAGAGTAATAACTCTAAATAATTATATTGACTTGCTACCAACTACATAAGAGATCGTATACGAAGAGTAATAACTCTAAATAAGTATATTGACTTGCTACGTACTACATAAAAGACCGTATACGAAGAGTAATAACTCTAAATAATTATATTGACTTGTTACCCACTACATAAGACACCGTATACGAAGAGTAATTACTCTAAATAATTATATTGACTTGTTACCCACTACATAAGAGACCGTATACGAAGAGTAATTATAACTCTAAATAGTTACATTGATTTGCTACCCACTACAGAAAAGACCGTACATGAAAAGTAAGAACTCTTGAATTATTATATTGACTTGTTACCCACTACATAAGAAATCGTATACGAAGAGTAATAACTCTAAATAATTATATTGACTTGTTACCCACTACATAAGAGACCTTATAAGAAGAGTAATAACTCTAAATAATTATATTGACTTGCTACCCACTACATAAGAGATCGTATACGAAGAGTTATAACTCTAAATAATTATATTGACTTGCTACCCACTACATAAAAAATCGTACAAGAAGAGTAATAACTCTAAATAATTATATTGACTTGCTACCAACTACATAAGAGATCGTATACGAAGAGTAATAACTCTAAATAATTATATTGACTTTCTAGGTACTACATAAAAGACCGTAAACGAAGAGTAATAACTCTAAATAATTATATTGACTTGTTACCCACTACATAAGACACCGTATACGAAGAGTAATTACTCTAAATAATTATATTGACTTGTTACCCACTAAATAAGAGACCGTATACGAAGAGTAATTACTCTAAATAATTATATTGACTTGTTACCCACTACATAAAAGACCGTACACGAAGAGTAATAACTCTAAATAATTATATTGACTTGTTATCCACTACATAAGACACCGTATACCAAGGGTAATAACTCTAAATAATTATATTGATTTGGTTACAAGAGCGCAATTATTTGTAATGCATTTTCCATAGGACCCCAGTGGTATTCAAAAATTTATTTCTTGAAGAATAAACAAACTAGATAAAAATGGGTAGCAGTTCCTGTGACTACAGATGTTAGCCTTTTATTACAGCAAAAAAAAAGTATATGGTCATGCGGCAAAAAGTGCCCTAAAATGCAGTTGTTATGGAAGCTTCCAAATTCCGCACTAAATTGGAAAGGTTAATTTTGAATGGCTCCTCAGTTAATAAAAAAATTATATCTTCTACACATTGTGAATTATGAATTTAATTTTCACCTATTTTCAAACCTAAATGGATAAGCTTTCAAATAAAAAATAATTCCAACCTGCGTCATCCAATCAGGAGCCTCAAAGTTTTTTATTCTGAGTACCATCTTGGGGTAAAAATTTTGCCGGTTGAATGTAAACAAATAATTGCGCTCTTGTAACCATTTGTAGTCTCGATTACCCAGACGCATATATAAATATAGCGTCTGGGGTGATTAACCGGACTGGTCAGATATTTATAGGGGGCGTAACAAATAATTAAATATAGAACATATCTATAAATAGCACTTCCGTTATCACCAAAATAATTAAAAAAAAAAAAACAGTAAGCAGTGTACTAGTATATGTATATGTGATTATTAAACAGACATTCTTGTAGCTCACCCTGTGTTGCCCAACTTGATGATGGGCATTTTCAATAGAGACGTGATGTCAAATACCATTTCACACGTATTCTTGTCTCAATGATTTATAAACATTTAATAAATATCTATAGTCAAAATAAAGCTTTTGGTCGTACTTATTCAGATTTCGGACATTTTTTCGTTGAGTAAAAGTGCTACCAATAACATAAGAGGCCGCATAAGAAGAGTAAGAACTCTACATAATTATATTGACTTGTTACCCACTACATAAGACACCGTATACCAAGGGTAATAACTCTAAATAATTATATTGACTTGCTACCCACTACATAAGAAACCGTATACGAAGGGTAATAACTCTAAATAAATATATTGACTTGCTACCCACTACATAAGAGACCGTATTAGAAGAGTAATAACTCTAAATAATTATATTGACTTGTTACCCAATACATAAGAGATCGTATAAGAAGAGTAAGAACTCTAAATAAATATATTGACTTGTTACCCACTACATAAGAGACCGTATGCGAAGAGTAATAACTCTAAATAATTATATTGACTTGCTACCAACTACATAAGATATTGTATAAGGAGAGTAATAACTCTAAATAATTATATTGACTTGTTACCCACTACATAAGAAACCGTATACGAAGGATAATAACTCTAAATAAATATATTGACTTGTTACCCACTACATAAGAGATCGTATACGAAGGATAATAACTCTAAATAAATATATTGACTTGCTACCCACTACATAAGAGACCGTATTAGAAGAGTAATAACTCTAAATAATTATATTGACTTGTCACCCACTATATAAGAGACCGTATACGAAGAGTAATAACTCTAAAAATTATATTGACTTGTCACCCACTACATAAGAGACCGTATATGAAGAGTAATAACTCTAAAAAATTATATTGACTTGTTACCCACTACATAAGAGATCGTATACGAAGAGTAATAACTTTAAATAATTATATTGACTTGTCACCCACTGCATAAGAGACCGTATACAAAGAGTAATTACTCTAAATAAATATATTGACTTGCTACCCAACTACATAAGAGATCGTATACGAAGAGAATTAACTCTAAATAATTATATTGACTTGTCACCCACTACATAAGAGACCGTATACGAAGAGTAATAACTCTAAATAATTATATTGACTTTTTACCCACTACATAAGACACCGTAAACGAAGAGTAATTACTCTAAATAATTATATTGACTTGCTACCTACTACATAAGAGACCGTATACGAAGAGTAAAAACTCTAAATAATTATATTGACTTGTTACCCACTACATGAGAGACCGTATACGAAGAGTAATAACTCTAAATAATTATATTGACGTGTTATCCACTACATTAGAGACCGTATACGAAGAGTAATAACTCTAAATAATTATATTGACTTGTCACCCACTACATAAGAGACCGCATAAGAAGAGTAATATCTCTGAATAATTATATTGACTTGTTACCCACTACATAAGAGACCGTATACGAAGAGTAATAACTCTAAATAATTATATTGACTTGCTACCCACTACATAAGAGACCGTATACGAAGAGTAATTACTCTAAATAATTATATTGACTTGTTACCCACTACATAAGAGACCGTATACGAAGAGTAATAACTCTAAATAATTATATTGACTTGTTACCCACTACATAAGAGACCGCATAAAAAGAGTAATAACTCTAAATAATTATACTGACTTGTTATCCACTACATAAGAGACCGCATACGAAGAGTAATAACTCTAAATAATTATATTGACTTGTTACCCACTACATAAGAGACCGTATACGAAGAGTAATAACTCTAATTAATTATATTGACTTGTCACCCACTACATAAGAGAACGTGTACGAAGGGTAATAACTCTAAATAATTATATTGACTTGTTACCCACTAAATAAGACACCGTATACCAAGGGTAATAACTCTAAATAATTATATTGACTTGTTACCCACTACATAAGAAACCGTATACGAAGGATAATAACTCTAAATAAATATATTGACTTGTTACCCACTACATAAGAGATCGTATACGAAGGATAATAACTCTAAATAAATATATTGACTTGCTACCCACTACATAAGAGACCGTATTAGAAGAGTAATAACTCTAAATAATTATATTGACTTGTAACCCACTACATAAGAAACCGTATACGAAGGATAATAACTCTAAATAAATATATTGACTTGTTACCCACTACATAAGAGATCGTATACGAAGGATAATAACTCTAAATAAATATATTGACTTGCTACCCACTACATAAGAGAACGTATTAGAAGAGTAATAACTCTAAATAATTATATTGACTTGTTACCCACTACATAAGAGATCGTATACGAAGAGAAATTACTCTAAATAATTATATTGACTTGTTACCCACTATATAAGAGATTGTATACGAAGAGTAATAACTCTAATTAATTATATTGACTTGTTACCCACTACATAAAAGACCGTATACGAAGAGAAATTACTCTAAATAATTATATTGACTTATTACCCACTACATAAAAGACCGTATACGAAGAGAAATTACTCTAAATAATTATATTGACTTGTTACCCACTATATAAGAGATTGTATACGAAGAGTAATAACTCTAATTAATTATATTGACTTGTTACCCACTACATAAAAGACCGTATACGAAGAGTAATTACTCTAAATAATTATATTGACTTATTACCCACTACATAAGAGACCGTATACGAAGAGTAATAACTCTAAAAAATTATATTGACTTGTTACCCACTACATAAGAGACCGTATTAAAAGAGTAATAACTCTAAATAATGATATTGACTTGTTATCCACTACATAAGAGACCGTATACGAAGAGTAAGAACTTTAAATAATTATATTGACTTGTTACCTACTACATAAGAGACCGTATACGAAGAGTAATTACTCTAAATAATTATATTGACTTGCTACCATTTACATAAGAGGCTGCATAAGAAGACAAAGAACTCTAAATAATTATATTGACTTGTCACCCACTACATAAGAGACCGTATACGAATAGTAATAACTCTAAATAATTATATTGACTTGTTACCCACTATATAATAGACCGTATACGAAGAGTAATAACTCTAAATAATTATATTGACTTGTCACCCACTACATAAGAGACCGTATACGAAGAGTAATAACTCTTAATAAATATATTGACTTGCTACCCATTACATAAGAGACCGTATAAGAAGAGTAAGAACTCTAAATAATTATATTGACTTGTTACCCACTATATAAGAGACCGTATACGAAGAGTAATAACTCTAAAAAATTATATTGACTTGTCACCCACTACATAAGAGACCGTTTATAAAAAGTAATAACTCTAAAAAATTATATTGACTTGTTACCCACTACATAAGAGATAGTATACGAAGAGTAATAACTCTAAATAATTATATTGACTTGTCACCCACTACATAAGAGACCGTATAAGAAGAGTAATTACTCTAAATAATTATATTGACTTGCTACCCACTACATAAGAGATCGTTTACGAAGAGTAATTACTCTAAATAATTATATTGACTTGCTACCCACTACATAAGAGATCGTATACGAAGAGTAATAACTCTATATAATTATATTGACTTGTTACCCACTACATAAGACACCGTAAACGAAGAGTAATTACTCTAAATAATTATATTGACTTGCTACCTACTACATAAGAGACCGTATACGAAGAGTAAAAACTCTAAATAATTATATTGACTTGTTACCCACTACATGAGAGACCGTATACGAAGAGTAATAACTCTAAATAATTATATTGACGTGTTATCCACTACATTAGAGACCGTATACGAAGAGTAACAACTCTAAATAATTATATTGACTTGTCATCCACTACATAAGAGATTATACGAAGAGTAATAACTCTAAATAATTATATTGACTTGCTACCCACTACATAAGAGACCGTATACGAAGAGTAATTACTCTAAATAATTATATTGACTTGTAACCCACTACATAAGAGACCGGATAAGAAGAGTAATAACTCTAAATAATTATATTGACTTGTTACCCACTACATGAGAGACCGTATACGAAGAGTAAGAACTCTAAATAATTATATTGACTTGTCACCCACAACATAAGAGACCGCAAAAGAAGAGTAATATCTCTAAATAATTATATTGACTTGTTACCCACTACATGAGAGACCGTATACGAAGAGTAATAACTCTAAATAATTATATTGACTTGCTACCCACAACATAAGAGATCGTATACGAAAAGTAATAACTCTAAATAATTATACTGACTTGCTACGTACTACATAAAAGACCGTATACGAAGAGTAATAACTCTAAATAATAATATGGCCTTGTTACCCACTACACAAGACACCGTATACGCAGAGTAATTACTCTAAATAATTATATTGACTTGTTACCCACTACATAAGGGACCGCATACGAACAGTAATTACTCTAAATAATTATATTGACTTGTTATTTTCTACATAAGAGACCGTATAAGAAGAGTTATAACTCTAAATAATTATATTGATTTGTTACCCACTACATAAGAGACCGTATACGAAGAGTAATTATAACTCTAAATAGTTACATTGACTTGCTACCAACTACATAAAAGACCGTACACGAAAAGTAAGAACTCTTGAATAATTATATTGACTTGTTACCCACTACATAAGAGATCGTATACGAAGAGTAATAACTCTAAATAATTATATTGACTTGCTACCCACTACATAAAAAATCGCATACGAAGAGTAATTACTCTAAATAATTATATTGACTTGTTACCCACTACATAAAAGACCGTATACGAAGAGTAATAACTCTAAATAATTATATTGACTTGTTACCCACTACATAAGAGACCGTATACGAAGAGTAATTACTCTAAATAATTATATTGACTTGTTACCCACTACATAAGAGACCGTATAAGAAGAGTAATAACTCTAAATAATTATATTGACTTGTTACCCACTACATAAAAGACCGTATACGAAGAGTAATAACTCTAAATAATTATATTGACTTGCTACCAACTACATAAGAGATCGTATACGAAGAGTAATAACTCTAAATATATATATTGACTTTCTAGGTACTACATAAAAGACCGTAAACGAAGAGTAATAACTCTAAATAATTATATTGACTTGTTACCCACTACATAAGAGACCGTATACGAAGAGTAATAACTCTAAATAATTATATTGACTTGTTACCCACTACATAAGAGACCGTATACGAAGAGTAATAACTCTAATTAATTATATTGACTTGTCACCCACTTCATAAAAGACCGTATACGAAAAGTAAGAACTCTAAATAATTATATTGACTTGTCACCTACTACATAAGAGACCGTATACGAAGAGTAATAACTCTCAATAATTATATTGACTTGTTACCCACTACATAAGAAACCGTATACGAAGAGTAATTACTCTAAATAATTATATTGACTTGTTACCCACTACATAAGAGACCGTATACGAAGAGTAATTACTCTAAATAATTATATTGACTTGTTACCCACTACATAAGAGACCGTATAAGAAGAGTAATAACTCTAAATAATTATATTGACTTGCTATGTACTACATAAAAGACCGTATACGAAGAGTAAGAACTCTAAATAATTATATTGACTTGTCACCCACTACATAAGAGACCGTATTCGAAGAGTAATAACTCTAAATAATTATATTGACTTGTTACCCACTACATAATAGACCGTATACGAAGAGCAATAACTCTAAATAATTATATTGACTTGCTACCTACTACATAAGAGACCGTATACGAAGAGTAATTACTCTAAATAATTATATTGTCTTGTTAACCACTACATAAAAGACCGTATACGAAGAGTAATAACTCTAAATAATTATATTGACTTGTCACCCACTACATAAGAGACCGTATACGAAGAGTAATAACTGTAAATAATTATATTGACTTGCTACCTACTACATAAGAGACCGTATACAAAGAGTAATTACTCTAAATAATTATATTGACTTGTTACCCACTACATAAGAGACCGCATAAGAAGAGTAATAACTCTAAATAATTATATTGACTTGTCACCCACTACATGAGAGACCGTATACGAATAGTAATAACTCTAAATAATTATATTGACTTGTTACCCACTACATGAGAGATCGTATACGAAGAGTAATAACTCTAAATAATTATATTGACTTGCTACCAACTACATAAGAGATCGTATACGAAGAGTAATAACTCTAAATAAGTATATTGACTTGCTACGTACTACATAAAAGACCGTATACGAAGAGTAATAACTCTAAATAATTATATTGACTTGTTACCCACTACATAAGACACCGTATACGAAGAGTAATTACTCTAAATAATTATATTGACTTGTTACCCACTACATAAGAGACCGTATACGAAGAGTAATTACTCTAAATAATTATATTGACTTGTTACCCACTACATAAGAGACCGTATAAGAAGAGTAATAACTCTAAATAATTATATTGACTTGCTATGTACTACATAAAAGACCGTATACGAAGAGTAAGAACTCTAAATAATTATATTGACTTGTCACCCACTACATAAGAGACCGTATTCGAAGAGTAATAACTCTAAATAATTATATTGACTTGTTACCCACTACATAATAGACCGTATACGAAGAGCAATAACTCTAAATAATTATATTGACTTGCTACCTACTACATAAGAGACCGTATACGAAGAGTAATTACTCTAAATAATTATATTGTCTTGTTAACCACTACATAAAAGACCGTATACGAAGAGTAATAACTCTAAATAATTATATTGACTTGTCACCCACTACATAAGAGACCGTATACGAAGAGTAATAACTGTAAATAATTATATTGACTTGCTACCTACTACATAAGAGACCGTATACAAAGAGTAATTACTCTAAATAATTATATTGACTTGTTACCCACTACATAAGAGACCGCATAAGAAGAGTAATAACTCTAAATAATTATATTGACTTGTCACCCACTACATGAGAGACCGTATACGAATAGTAATAACTCTAAATAATTATATTGACTTGTTACCCACTACATGAGAGATCGTATACGAAGAGTAATAACTCTAAATAATTATATTGACTTGCTACCAACTACATAAGAGATCGTATACGAAGAGTAATAACTCTAAATAAGTATATTGACTTGCTACGTACTACATAAAAGACCGTATACGAAGAGTAATAACTCTAAATAATTATATTGACTTGTTACCCACTACATAAGACACCGTATACGAAGAGTAATTACTCTAAATAATTATATTGACTTGTTACCCACTACATAAGAGACCGTATACGAAGAGTAATTATAACTCTAAATAGTTACATTGATTTGCTACCCACTACAGAAAAGACCGTACATGAAAAGTAAGAACTCTTGAATTATTATATTGACTTGTTACCCACTACATAAGAAATCGTATACGAAGAGTAATAACTCTAAATAATTATATTGACTTGTTACCCACTACATAAGAGACCTTATAAGAAGAGTAATAACTCTAAATAATTATATTGACTTGCTACCCACTACATAAGAGATCGTATACGAAGAGTTATAACTCTAAATAATTATATTGACTTGCTACCCACTACATAAAAAATCGTACAAGAAGAGTAATAACTCTAAATAATTATATTGACTTGCTACCAACTACATAAGAGATCGTATACGAAGAGTAATAACTCTAAATAATTATATTGACTTTCTAGGTACTACATAAAAGACCGTAAACGAAGAGTAATAACTCTAAATAATTATATTGACTTGTTACCCACTACATAAGACACCGTATACGAAGAGTAATTACTCTAAATAATTATATTGACTTGTTACCCACTAAATAAGAGACCGTATACGAAGAGTAATTACTCTAAATAATTATATTGACTTGTTACCCACTACATAAAAGACCGTACACGAAGAGTAATAACTCTAAATAATTATATTGACTTGTTATCCACTACATAAGACACCGTATACCAAGGGTAATAACTCTAAATAATTATATTGATTTGGTTACAAGAGCGCAATTATTTGTAATGCATTTTCCATAGGACCCCAGTGGTATTCAAAAATTTATTTCTTGAAGAATAAACAAACTAGATAAAAATGGGTAGCAGTTCCTGTGACTACAGATGTTAGCCTTTTATTACAGCAAAAAAAAAGTATATGGTCATGCGGCAAAAAGTGCCCTAAAATGCAGTTGTTATGGAAGCTTCCAAATTCCGCACTAAATTGGAAAGGTTAATTTTGAATGGCTCCTCAGTTAATAAAAAAATTATATCTTCTACACATTGTGAATTATGAATTTAATTTTCACCTATTTTCAAACCTAAATGGATAAGCTTTCAAATAAAAAATAATTCCAACCTGCGTCATCCAATCAGGAGCCTCAAAGTTTTTTATTCTGAGTACCATCTTGGGGTAAAAATTTTGCCGGTTGAATGTAAACAAATAATTGCGCTCTTGTAACCATTTGTAGTCTCGATTACCCAGACGCATATATAAATATAGCGTCTGGGGTGATTAACCGGACTGGTCAGATATTTATAGGGGGCGTAACAAATAATTAAATATAGAACATATCTATAAATAGCACTTCCGTTATCACCAAAATAATTAAAAAAAAAAAAACAGTAAGCAGTGTACTAGTATATGTATATGTGATTATTAAACTGACATTCTTGTAGCTCACCCTGTGTTGCCCAACTTGATGATGGGCATTTTCAATAGAGACGTGATGTCAAATACCATTTCACACGTATTCTTGTCTCAATGATTTATAAACATTTAATAAATATCTATAGTCAAAATAAAGCTTTTGGTCGTACTTATTCAGATTTCGGACATTTTTTCGTTGAGTAAAAGTGCTACCAATAACATAAGAGGCCGCATAAGAAGAGTAAGAACTCTACATAATTATATTGACTTGTCACCCACTACATAAGAGACCGTATAAGAAGAGTAATTACTCTAAATAATTATATTGACTTGCTACCCACTACATAAGAGATCGTTTACGAAGAGTAATTACTCTAAATAATTATATTGACTTGCTACCCACTACATAAGAGATCGTATACGAAGAGTAATAACTCTATATAATTATATTGACTTGTTACCCACTACATAAGACACCGTAAACGAAGAGTAATTACTCTAAATAATTATATTGACTTGCTACCTACTACATAAGAGACCGTATACGAAGAGTAAAAACTCTAAATAATTATATTGACTTGTTACCCACTACATGAGAGACCGTATACGAAGAGTAATAACTCTAAATAATTATATTGACGTGTTATCCACTACATTAGAGACCGTATACGAAGAGTAACAACTCTAAATAATTATATTGACTTGTCATCCACTACATAAGAGATTATACGAAGAGTAATAACTCTAAATAATTATATTGACTTGCTACCCACTACATAAGAGACCGTATACGAAGAGTAATTACTCTAAATAATTATATTGACTTGTAACCCACTACATAAGAGACCGGATAAGAAGAGTAATAACTCTAAATAATTATATTGACTTGTTACCCACTACATGAGAGACCGTATACGAAGAGTAAGAACTCTAAATAATTATATTGACTTGTCACCCACAACATAAGAGACCGCAAAAGAAGAGTAATATCTCTAAATAATTATATTGACTTGTTACCCACTACATGAGAGACCGTATACGAAGAGTAATAACTCTAAATAATTATATTGACTTGCTACCCACAACATAAGAGATCGTATACGAAAAGTAATAACTCTAAATAATTATACTGACTTGCTACGTACTACATAAAAGACCGTATACGAAGAGTAATAACTCTAAATAATAATATGGCCTTGTTACCCACTACACAAGACACCGTATACGCAGAGTAATTACTCTAAATAATTATATTGACTTGTTACCCACTACATAAGGGACCGCATACGAACAGTAATTACTCTAAATAATTATATTGACTTGTTATTTTCTACATAAGAGACCGTATAAGAAGAGTTATAACTCTAAATAATTATATTGATTTGTTACCCACTACATAAGAGACCGTATACGAAGAGTAATTATAACTCTAAATAGTTACATTGACTTGCTACCAACTACATAAAAGACCGTACACGAAAAGTAAGAACTCTTGAATAATTATATTGACTTGTTACCCACTACATAAGAGATCGTATACGAAGAGTAATAACTCTAAATAATTATATTGACTTGTTACCCACTACATAAAAGACCTTATACGAATAGTAATAACTCTAAATAATTATATTGACTTGTTACCCACTACATAAGAGATCGTATACGAAGAGTAATAACTCTAAATAATTATATTGACTTGCTACCCACTACATAAAAAATCGCATACGAAGAGTAATTACTCTAAATAATTATATTGACTTGTTACCCACTACATAAAAGACCGTATACGAAGAGTAATAACTCTAAATAATTATATTGACTTGTTACCCACTACATAAGAGACCGTATACGAAGAGTAATTACTCTAAATAATTATATTGACTTGTTACCCACTACATAAGAGACCGTATAAGAAGAGTAATAACTCTAAATAATTATATTGACTTGTTACCCACTACATAAAAGACCGTATACGAAGAGTAATAACTCTAAATAATTATATTGACTTGCTACCAACTACATAAGAGATCGTATACGAAGAGTAATAACTCTAAATATATATATTGACTTTCTAGGTACTACATAAAAGACCGTAAACGAAGAGTAATAACTCTAAATAATTATATTGACTTGTTACCCACTACATAAGAGACCGTATACGAAGAGTAATAACTCTAAATAATTATATTGACTTGTTACCCACTACATAAGAGACCGTATACGAAGAGTAATAACTCTAAATAATTATATTGACTTGTTACCCACTACATAAGAGACCGTATACGAAGAGTAATAACTCTAATTAATTATATTGACTTGTCACCCACTTCATAAAAGACCGTATACGAAAAGTAAGAACTCTAAATAATTATATTGACTTGTCACCTACTACATAAGAGACCGTATACGAAGAGTAATAACTCTCAATAATTATATTGACTTGTTACCCACTACATAAGAAACCGTATACGAAGAGTAATTACTCTAAATAATTATATTGACTTGTTACCCACTACATAAGAGACCGTATACGAAGAGTAATTACTCTAAATAATTATATTGACTTGTTACCCACTACATAAGAGACCGTATAAGAAGAGTAATAACTCTAAATAATTATATTGACTTGCTATGTACTACATAAAAGACCGTATACGAAGAGTAAGAACTCTAAATAATTATATTGACTTGTCACCCACTACATAAGAGACCGTATTCGAAGAGTAATAACTCTAAATAATTATATTGACTTGTTACCCACTACATAATAGACCGTATACGAAGAGCAATAACTCTAAATAATTATATTGACTTGCTACCTACTACATAAGAGACCGTATACGAAGAGTAATTACTCTAAATAATTATATTGTCTTGTTAACCACTACATAAAAGACCGTATACGAAGAGTAATAACTCTAAATAATTATATTGACTTGTCACCCACTACATAAGAGACCGTATACGAAGAGTAATAACTGTAAATAATTATATTGACTTGCTACCTACTACATAAGAGACCGTATACAAAGAGTAATTACTCTAAATAATTATATTGACTTGTTACCCACTACATAAGAGACCGCATAAGAAGAGTAATAACTCTAAATAATTATATTGACTTGTCACCCACTACATGAGAGACCGTATACGAATAGTAATAACTCTAAATAATTATATTGACTTGTTACCCACTACATGAGAGATCGTATACGAAGAGTAATAACTCTAAATAATTATATTGACTTGCTACCAACTACATAAGAGATCGTATACGAAGAGTAATAACTCTAAATAAGTATATTGACTTGCTACGTACTACATAAAAGACCGTATACGAAGAGTAATAACTCTAAATAATTATATTGACTTGTTACCCACTACATAAGACACCGTATACGAAGAGTAATTACTCTAAATAATTATATTGACTTGTTACCCACTACATAAGAGACCGTATACGAAGAGTAATTATAACTCTAAATAGTTACATTGATTTGCTACCCACTACAGAAAAGACCGTACATGAAAAGTAAGAACTCTTGAATTATTATATTGACTTGTTACCCACTACATAAGAAATCGTATACGAAGAGTAATAACTCTAAATAATTATATTGACTTGTTACCCACTACATAAGAGACCTTATAAGAAGAGTAATAACTCTAAATAATTATATTGACTTGCTACCCACTACATAAGAGATCGTATACGAAGAGTTATAACTCTAAATAATTATATTGACTTGCTACCCACTACATAAAAAATCGTACAAGAAGAGTAATAACTCTAAATAATTATATTGACTTGCTACCAACTACATAAGAGATCGTATACGAAGAGTAATAACTCTAAATAATTATATTGACTTTCTAGGTACTACATAAAAGACCGTAAACGAAGAGTAATAACTCTAAATAATTATATTGACTTGTTACCCACTACATAAGACACCGTATACGAAGAGTAATTACTCTAAATAATTATATTGACTTGTTACCCACTAAATAAGAGACCGTATACGAAGAGTAATTACTCTAAATAATTATATTGACTTGTTACCCACTACATAAAAGACCGTACACGAAGAGTAATAACTCTAAATAATTATATTGACTTGTTATCCACTACATAAGACACCGTATACCAAGGGTAATAACTCTAAATAATTATATTGATTTGGTTACAAGAGCGCAATTATTTGTAATGCATTTTCCATAGGACCCCAGTGGTATTCAAAAATTTATTTCTTGAAGAATAAACAAACTAGATAAAAATGGGTAGCAGTTCCTGTGACTACAGATGTTAGCCTTTTATTACAGCAAAAAAAAAGTATATGGTCATGCGGCAAAAAGTGCCCTAAAATGCAGTTGTTATGGAAGCTTCCAAATTCCGCACTAAATTGGAAAGGTTAATTTTGAATGGCTCCTCAGTTAATAAAAAAATTATATCTTCTACACATTGTGAATTATGAATTTAATTTTCACCTATTTTCAAACCTAAATGGATAAGCTTTCAAATAAAAAATAATTCCAACCTGCGTCATCCAATCAGGAGCCTCAAAGTTTTTTATTCTGAGTACCATCTTGGGGTAAAAATTTTGCCGGTTGAATGTAAACAAATAATTGCGCTCTTGTAACCATTTGTAGTCTCGATTACCCAGACGCATATATAAATATAGCGTCTGGGGTGATTAACCGGACTGGTCAGATATTTATAGGGGGCGTAACAAATAATTAAATATAGAACATATCTATAAATAGCACTTCCGTTATCACCAAAATAATTAAAAAAAAAAAAACAGTAAGCAGTGTACTAGTATATGTATATGTGATTATTAAACTGACATTCTTGTAGCTCACCCTGTGTTGCCCAACTTGATGATGGGCATTTTCAATAGAGACGTGATGTCAAATACCATTTCACACGTATTCTTGTCTCAATGATTTATAAACATTTAATAAATATCTATAGTCAAAATAAAGCTTTTGGTCGTACTTATTCAGATTTCGGACATTTTTTCGTTGAGTAAAAGTGCTACCAATAACATAAGAGGCCGCATAAGAAGAGTAAGAACTCTACATAATTATATTGACTTGTTACCCACTACATAAGACACCGTATACCAAGGGTAATAACTCTAAATAATTATATTGACTTGCTACCCACTACATAAGAAACCGTATACGAAGGGTAATAACTCTAAATAAATATATTGACTTGCTACCCACTACATAAGAGACCGTATTAGAAGAGTAATAACTCTAAATAATTATATTGACTTGTTACCCAATACATAAGAGATCGTATAAGAAGAGTAAGAACTCTAAATAAATATATTGACTTGTTACCCACTACATAAGAGACCGTATGCGAAGAGTAATAACTCTAAATAATTATATTGACTTGCTACCAACTACATAAGATATTGTATAAGGAGAGTAATAACTCTAAATAATTATATTGACTTGTTACCCACTACATAAGAAACCGTATACGAAGGATAATAACTCTAAATAAATATATTGACTTGTTACCCACTACATAAGAGATCGTATACGAAGGATAATAACTCTAAATAAATATATTGACTTGCTACCCACTACATAAGAGACCGTATTAGAAGAGTAATAACTCTAAATAATTATATTGACTTGTCACCCACTATATAAGAGACCGTATACGAAGAGTAATAACTCTAAAAATTATATTGACTTGTCACCCACTACATAAGAGACCGTATATGAAGAGTAATAACTCTAAAAAATTATATTGACTTGTTACCCACTACATAAGAGATCGTATACGAAGAGTAATAACTTTAAATAATTATATTGACTTGTCACCCACTGCATAAGAGACCGTATACAAAGAGTAATTACTCTAAATAAATATATTGACTTGCTACCCAACTACATAAGAGATCGTATACGAAGAGAATTAACTCTAAATAATTATATTGACTTGTCACCCACTACATAAGAGACCGTATACGAAGAGTAATAACTCTAAATAATTATATTGACTTTTTACCCACTACATAAGACACCGTAAACGAAGAGTAATTACTCTAAATAATTATATTGACTTGCTACCTACTACATAAGAGACCGTATACGAAGAGTAAAAACTCTAAATAATTATATTGACTTGTTACCCACTACATGAGAGACCGTATACGAAGAGTAATAACTCTAAATAATTATATTGACGTGTTATCCACTACATTAGAGACCGTATACGAAGAGTAATAACTCTAAATAATTATATTGACTTGTCACCCACTACATAAGAGACCGCATAAGAAGAGTAATATCTCTGAATAATTATATTGACTTGTTACCCACTACATAAGAGACCGTATACGAAGAGTAATAACTCTAAATAATTATATTGACTTGCTACCCACTACATAAGAGACCGTATACGAAGAGTAATTACTCTAAATAATTATATTGACTTGTTACCCACTACATAAGAGACCGTATACGAAGAGTAATAACTCTAAATAATTATATTGACTTGTTACCCACTACATAAGAGACCGCATAAAAAGAGTAATAACTCTAAATAATTATACTGACTTGTTATCCACTACATAAGAGACCGCATACGAAGAGTAATAACTCTAAATAATTATATTGACTTGTTACCCACTACATAAGAGACCGTATACGAAGAGTAATAACTCTAATTAATTATATTGACTTGTCACCCACTACATAAGAGAACGTGTACGAAGGGTAATAACTCTAAATAATTATATTGACTTGTTACCCACTAAATAAGACACCGTATACCAAGGGTAATAACTCTAAATAATTATATTGACTTGTTACCCACTACATAAGAAACCGTATACGAAGGATAATAACTCTAAATAAATATATTGACTTGTTACCCACTACATAAGAGATCGTATACGAAGGATAATAACTCTAAATAAATATATTGACTTGCTACCCACTACATAAGAGACCGTATTAGAAGAGTAATAACTCTAAATAATTATATTGACTTGTAACCCACTACATAAGAAACCGTATACGAAGGATAATAACTCTAAATAAATATATTGACTTGTTACCCACTACATAAGAGATCGTATACGAAGGATAATAACTCTAAATAAATATATTGACTTGCTACCCACTACATAAGAGAACGTATTAGAAGAGTAATAACTCTAAATAATTATATTGACTTGTTACCCACTACATAAGAGATCGTATACGAAGAGAAATTACTCTAAATAATTATATTGACTTGTTACCCACTATATAAGAGATTGTATACGAAGAGTAATAACTCTAATTAATTATATTGACTTGTTACCCACTACATAAAAGACCGTATACGAAGAGAAATTACTCTAAATAATTATATTGACTTATTACCCACTACATAAAAGACCGTATACGAAGAGAAATTACTCTAAATAATTATATTGACTTGTTACCCACTATATAAGAGATTGTATACGAAGAGTAATAACTCTAATTAATTATATTGACTTGTTACCCACTACATAAAAGACCGTATACGAAGAGTAATTACTCTAAATAATTATATTGACTTATTACCCACTACATAAGAGACCGTATACGAAGAGTAATAACTCTAAAAAATTATATTGACTTGTTACCCACTACATAAGAGACCGTATTAAAAGAGTAATAACTCTAAATAATGATATTGACTTGTTATCCACTACATAAGAGACCGTATACGAAGAGTAAGAACTTTAAATAATTATATTGACTTGTTACCTACTACATAAGAGACCGTATACGAAGAGTAATTACTCTAAATAATTATATTGACTTGCTACCATTTACATAAGAGGCTGCATAAGAAGACAAAGAACTCTAAATAATTATATTGACTTGTCACCCACTACATAAGAGACCGTATACGAATAGTAATAACTCTAAATAATTATATTGACTTGTTACCCACTATATAATAGACCGTATACGAAGAGTAATAACTCTAAATAATTATATTGACTTGTCACCCACTACATAAGAGACCGTATACGAAGAGTAATAACTCTTAATAAATATATTGACTTGCTACCCATTACATAAGAGACCGTATAAGAAGAGTAAGAACTCTAAATAATTATATTGACTTGTTACCCACTATATAAGAGACCGTATACGAAGAGTAATAACTCTAAAAAATTATATTGACTTGTCACCCACTACATAAGAGACCGTTTATAAAAAGTAATAACTCTAAAAAATTATATTGACTTGTTACCCACTACATAAGAGATAGTATACGAAGAGTAATAACTCTAAATAATTATATTGACTTGTCACCCACTACATAAGAGACCGTATAAGAAGAGTAATTACTCTAAATAATTATATTGACTTGCTACCCACTACATAAGAGATCGTTTACGAAGAGTAATTACTCTAAATAATTATATTGACTTGCTACCCACTACATAAGAGATCGTATACGAAGAGTAATAACTCTATATAATTATATTGACTTGTTACCCACTACATAAGACACCGTAAACGAAGAGTAATTACTCTAAATAATTATATTGACTTGCTACCTACTACATAAGAGACCGTATACGAAGAGTAAAAACTCTAAATAATTATATTGACTTGTTACCCACTACATGAGAGACCGTATACGAAGAGTAATAACTCTAAATAATTATATTGACGTGTTATCCACTACATTAGAGACCGTATACGAAGAGTAACAACTCTAAATAATTATATTGACTTGTCATCCACTACATAAGAGATTATACGAAGAGTAATAACTCTAAATAATTATATTGACTTGCTACCCACTACATAAGAGACCGTATACGAAGAGTAATTACTCTAAATAATTATATTGACTTGTAACCCACTACATAAGAGACCGGATAAGAAGAGTAATAACTCTAAATAATTATATTGACTTGTTACCCACTACATGAGAGACCGTATACGAAGAGTAAGAACTCTAAATAATTATATTGACTTGTCACCCACAACATAAGAGACCGCAAAAGAAGAGTAATATCTCTAAATAATTATATTGACTTGTTACCCACTACATGAGAGACCGTATACGAAGAGTAATAACTCTAAATAATTATATTGACTTGCTACCCACAACATAAGAGATCGTATACGAAAAGTAATAACTCTAAATAATTATACTGACTTGCTACGTACTACATAAAAGACCGTATACGAAGAGTAATAACTCTAAATAATAATATGGCCTTGTTACCCACTACACAAGACACCGTATACGCAGAGTAATTACTCTAAATAATTATATTGACTTGTTACCCACTACATAAGGGACCGCATACGAACAGTAATTACTCTAAATAATTATATTGACTTTTTATTTTCTACATAAGAGACCGTATAAGAAGAGTTATAACTCTAAATAATTATATTGATTTGTTACCCACTACATAAGAGACCGTATACGAAGAGTAATTATAACTCTAAATAGTTACATTGACTTGCTACCAACTACATAAAAGACCGTACACGAAAAGTAAGAACTCTTGAATAATTATATTGACTTGTTACCCACTACATAAGAGATCGTATACGAAGAGTAATAACTCTAAATAATTATATTGACTTGTTACCCACTACATAAAAGACCTTATACGAATAGTAATAACTCTAAATAATTATATTGACTTGTTACCCACTACATAAGAGATCGTATACGAAGAGTAATAACTCTAAATAATTATATTGACTTGCTACCCACTACATAAAAAATCGCATACGAAGAGTAATTACTCTAAATAATTATATTGACTTGTTACCCACTACATAAAAGACCGTATACGAAGAGTAATAACTCTAAATAATTATATTGACTTGTTACCCACTACATAAGAGACCGTATACGAAGAGTAATTACTCTAAATAATTATATTGACTTGTTACCCACTACATAAGAGACCGTATAAGAAGAGTAATAACTCTAAATAATTATATTGACTTGTTACCCACTACATAAAAGACCGTATACGAAGAGTAATAACTCTAAATAATTATATTGACTTGCTACCAACTACATAAGAGATCGTATACGAAGAGTAATAACTCTAAATATATATATTGACTTTCTAGGTACTACATAAAAGACCGTAAACGAAGAGTAATAACTCTAAATAATTATATTGACTTGTTACCCACTACATAAGAGACCGTATACGAAGAGTAATAACTCTAAATAATTATATTGACTTGTTACCCACTACATAAGAGACCGTATACGAAGAGTAATAACTCTAAATAATTATATTGACTTGTTACCCACTACATAAGAGACCGTATACGAAGAGTAATAACTCTAATTAATTATATTGACTTGTCACCCACTTCATAAAAGACCGTATACGAAAAGTAAGAACTCTAAATAATTATATTGACTTGTCACCTACTACATAAGAGACCGTATACGAAGAGTAATAACTCTCAATAATTATATTGACTTGTTACCCACTACATAAGAAACCGTATACGAAGAGTAATTACTCTAAATAATTATATTGACTTGTTACCCACTACATAAGAGACCGTATACGAAGAGTAATTACTCTAAATAATTATATTGACTTGTTACCCACTACATAAGAGACCGTATAAGAAGAGTAATAACTCTAAATAATTATATTGACTTGCTATGTACTACATAAAAGACCGTATACGAAGAGTAAGAACTCTAAATAATTATATTGACTTGTCACCCACTACATAAGAGACCGTATTCGAAGAGTAATAACTCTAAATAATTATATTGACTTGTTACCCACTACATAATAGACCGTATACGAAGAGCAATAACTCTAAATAATTATATTGACTTGCTACCTACTACATAAGAGACCGTATACGAAGAGTAATTACTCTAAATAATTATATTGTCTTGTTAACCACTACATAAGAGACCGTATACGAAGAGTAATAACTCTAAATAATTATATTGACTTGTCACCCACTACATAAGAGACCGTATACGAAGAGTAATAACTGTAAATAATTATATTGACTTGCTACCTACTACATAAGAGACCGTATACAAAGAGTAATTACTCTAAATAATTATATTGACTTGTTACCCACTACATAAGAGACCGCATAAGAAGAGTAATAACTCTAAATAATTATATTGACTTGTCACCCACTACATGAGAGACCGTATACGAATAGTAATAACTCTAAATAATTATATTGACTTGTTACCCACTACATGAGAGATCGTATACGAAGAGTAATAACTCTAAATAATTATATTGACTTGCTACCAACTACATAAGAGATCGTATACGAAGAGTAATAACTCTAAATAAGTATATTGACTTGCTACGTACTACATAAAAGACCGTATACGAAGAGTAATAACTCTAAATAATTATATTGACTTGTTACCCACTACATAAGACACCGTATACGAAGAGTAATTACTCTAAATAATTATATTGACTTGTTACCAACTACATAAGAGACCGTATACGAAGAGTAATTATAACTCTAAATAGTTACATTGATTTGCTACCCACTACAGAAAAGACCGTACATGAAAAGTAAGAACTCTTGAATTATTATATTGACTTGTTACCCACTACATAAGAAATCGTATACGAAGAGTAATAACTCTAAATAATTATATTGACTTGTTACCCACTACATAAGAGACCTTATAAGAAGAGTAATAACTCTAAATAATTATATTGACTTGCTACCCACTACATAAGAGATCGTATACGAAGAGTTATAACTCTAAATAATTATATTGACTTGCTACCCACTACATAAAAAATCGTACAAGAAGAGTAATAACTCTAAATAATTATATTGACTTGCTACCAACTACATAAGAGATCGTATACGAAGAGTAATAACTCTAAATAATTATATTGACTTTCTAGGTACTACATAAAAGACCGTAAACGAAGAGTAATAACTCTAAATAATTATATTGACTTGTTACCCACTACATAAGACACCGTATACGAAGAGTAATTACTCTAAATAATTATATTGACTTGTTACCCACTAAATAAGAGACCGTATACGAAGAGTAATTACTCTAAATAATTATATTGACTTGTTACCCACTACATAAAAGACCGTACACGAAGAGTAATAACTCTAAATAATTATATTGACTTGTTATCCACTACATAAGACACCGTATACCAAGGGTAATAACTCTAAATAATTATATTGATTTGGTTACAAGAGCGCAATTATTTGTAATGCATTTTCCATAGGACCCCAGTGATATTCAAAAATTTGTTTCTTGAAGAATAAACAAACTAGATAAAAATGGGTAGCAGTTCCTGTGACTACAGATGTCAGCCTTTTATTACAGCAAAAAAAAAGTATATGGTCATGCGGCAAAAAGTGCCCTAAAATGCAGTTGTTATGGAAGCTTCCAAATTCCGCACTAAATTGGAAAGGTTAATTTTGAATGGCTCCTCAGTTAATAAAAAAATTATATCTTCTACACATTGTGAATTATGAATTTAATTTTCACCTATTTTCAAACCTAAATGGATAAGCTTTCAAATAAAAAATAATTCCAACCTGCATCATCCAATCAGGAGCCTCAAAGTTTTTTATTCTGAGTACCATCTTGGGGTAAAAATTTTGCCGGTTGAATGTAAACAAATAATTGCGCTCTTGTAACCATTTGTAGTCTCGATTACCCAGACGCATATATAAATATAGCGTCTGGGGTGATTAACCGGACTGGTCAGATATTTATAGGGGGCGTAACAAATAATTAAATATAGAACATATCTATAAATAGCACTTCCGTTATCACCAAAATAATTAAAAAAAAAAAAAACAGTAAGCAGTGTACTAGTATATGTATATGTGATTATTAAACTGACATTCTTGTAGCTCACCCTGTGTTGCCCAACTTGATGATGGGCATTTTCAATAGAGACGTGATGTCAAATACCATTTCACACGTATTCTTGTCTCAATGATTTATAAACATTTAATAAATATCTATAGTCAAAATAAAGCTTTTGGTCGTACTTATTCAGATTTCGGACATTTTTTCGTTGAGTAAAAGTGCTACCAATAACATAAGAGGCCGCATAAAAAGAGTAAGAACTCTACATAATTATATTGACTTGTTACCCACTACATAAAAGACCGTATTAGAAGAGTAATAACTCTAAATAATTATATTGACTTGTCACCGACTTCAAAAGAGACCGTGTACGAAGAGTAATTACTCTAAAAAATTATATTGACTAGTTACCTACTACATAAGAGACCGTATACGAAGAGTAATAACTCTAAATAATTATATTGACTTGTCACCCACTACATAAGAGATCGTATACGAAGAGTAATAACTCTAAATAATTATATTGACTTGTCACCCACTACATAAGAGACCGTTTACGAAGAGTAATAACTCTAAATAATTATATTGACTTGCTATCCATTAAATAAGAGGCCGCATAAGAAGAGTAAGAACTCTAAATAATTATATTGACTTGTTACCAACTACATAAGAGACCGTATACGAAGAGTAATAACTCTAAATAATTATATTGACTTTCTACCCACTTCCATAAGAGACCGTATACGAAGAGTAATAACTCTAAATAATTATATTGACTTGTTACCCACTACATAAAAGACCTTATACGAATAGTAATAACTCTAAATAATTATATTGACTTGTTACCCACTACATAAGAGATCGTATACGAAGAGTAATAACTCTAAATAATTATATTGACTTGCTACCCACTACATAAAAAATCGCATACGAAGAGTAATTACTCTAAATAATTATATTGACTTGTTACCCACTACATAAAAGACCGTATACGAAGAGTAATAACTCTAAATAATTATATTGACTTGTTACCCACTACATAAGAGACCGTATACGAAGAGTAATTACTCTAAATAATTATATTGACTTGTTACCCACTACATAAGAGACCGTATACGAAGAGTAATAACTCTAAATAATTATATTGACTTGTTACCCACTACATAAGAGACCGTATACGAAGAGTAATTACTCTAAATAATTATATTGACTTGTTACCCACTACATAAGAGACCGTATAAGAAGAGTAATAACTCTAAATAATAATATTGACTTGTTACCCACTACATAAAAGACCGTATACGAAGAGTAATAACTCTAAATAATTATATTGACTTGTTACCCACTACATAAGAGACCGTATACGAAGAGTAATAACTCTAAATAATTATATTGACTTGTTACCCACTACATAAGAGACCGTATACGAAGAGTAATTACTCTAAATAATTATATTGACTTGTTACCCACTACATAAGAGACCGTATAAGAAGAGTAATAACTCTAAATAATTATATTGACTTGTTACCCACTACATAAAAGACCGTATACGAAGAGTAATAACTCTAAATAATTATATTGACTTGCTACCATTTACATAAGAGGCTGCATAAGAAGACAAAGAACTCTAAATAATTATATTGACTTGTCACCCACTACATAAGAGACCGTATACGAATAGTAATAACTCTAAATAATTATATTGACTTGTTACCCACTATATAATAGACCGTATACGAAGAGTAATAACTCTAAATAATTATATTGACTTGTCACCCACTACATAAGAGACCGTATACGAAGAGTAATAACTCTTAATAAATATATTGACTTGCTACCCATTACATAAGAGACCGTATAAGAAGAGTAAGAACTCTAAATAATTATATTGACTTGTTACCCACTATATAAGAGACCGTATACGAAGAGTAATAACTCTAAAAAATTATATTGACTTGTCACCCACTACATAAGAGACCGTTTATAAAAAGTAATAACTCTAAAAAATTATATTGACTTGTTACCCACTACATAAGAGATCGTATACGAAGAGTAATAACTCTAAATAATTATATTGACTTGTCACCCACTACATAAGAGACCGTATAAGAAGAGTAATTACTCTAAATAATTATATTGACTTGCTACCCACTACATAAGAGATCGTTTACGAAGAGTAATTACTCTAAATAATTATATTGACTTGCTACCCACTACATAAGAGATCGTATACGAAGAGTAATAACTCTATATAATTATATTGACTTGTTACCCACTACATAAGACACCGTAAACGAAGAGTAATTACTCTAAATAATTATATTGACTTGCTACCTACTACATAAGAGACCGTATACGAAGAGTAAAAACTCTAAATAATTATATTGACTTGTTACCCACTACATGAGAGACCGTATACGAAGAGTAATAACTCTAAATAATTATATTGACGTGTTATCCACTACATTAGAGACCGTATACGAAGAGTAACAACTCTAAATAATTATATTGACTTGTCATCCACTACATAAGAGATTATACGAAGAGTAATAACTCTAAATAATTATATTGACTTGCTACCCACTACATAAGAGACCGTATACGAAGAGTAATTACTCTAAATAATTATATTGACTTGTAACCCACTACATAAGAGACCGGATAAGAAGAGTAATAACTCTAAATAATTATATTGACTTGTTACCCACTACATGAGAGACCGTATACGAAGAGTAAGAACTCTAAATAATTATATTGACTTGTCACCCACAACATAAGAGACCGCAAAAGAAGAGTAATTTCTCTAAATAATTATATTGACTTGTTACCCACTACATGAGAGACCGTATACGAAGAGTAATAACTCTAAATAATTATATTGACTTGCTACCCACAACATAAGAGATCGTATACGAAAAGTAATAACTCTAAATAATTATACTGACTTGCTACGTACTACATAAAAGACCGTATACGAAGAGTAATAACTCTAAATAATAATATGGCCTTGTTACCCACTACACAAGACACCGTATACGCAGAGTAATTACTCTAAATAATTATATTGACTTGTTACCCACTACATAAGGGACCGCATACGAAGAGTAATTACTCTAAATAATTATATTGACTTGTTATTTTCTACATAAGAGACCGTATAAGAAGAGTTATAACTCTAAATAATTATATTGATTTGTTACCCACTACATAAGAGACCGTATACGAAGAGTAATTATAACTCTAAATAGTTACATTGACTTGCTACCAACTACATAAAAGACCGTACACGAAAAGTAAGAACTCTTGAATAATTATATTGACTTGTTACCCACTACATAAGAGATCGTATACGAAGAGTAATAACTCTAAATAATTATATTGACTTGTTACCCACTACATAAAAGACCTTATACGAATAGTAATAACTCTAAATAATTATATTGACTTGTTACCCACTACATAAGAGATCGTATACGAAGAGTAATAACTCTAAATAATTATATTGACTTGCTACCCACTACATAAAAAATCGCATACGAAGAGTAATTACTCTAAATAATTATATTGACTTGTTACCCACTACATAAAAGACCGTATACGAAGAGTAATAACTCTAAATAATTATATTGACTTGTTACCCACTACATAAGAGACCGTATACGAAGAGTAATTACTCTAAATAATTATATTGACTTGTTACCCACTACATAAGAGACCGTATAAGAAGAGTAATAACTCTAAATAATTATATTGACTTGTTACCCACTACATAAAAGACCGTATACGAAGAGTAATAACTCTAAATAATTATATTGACTTGCTACCAACTACATAAGAGATCGTATACGAAGAGTAATAACTCTAAATATATATATTGACTTTCTAGGTACTACATAAAAGACCGTAAACGAAGAGTAATAACTCTAAATAATTATATTGACTTGTTACCCACTACATAAGAGACCGTATACGAAGAGTAATAACTCTAAATAATTATATTGACTTGTTACCCACTACATAAGAGACCGTATACGAAGAGTAATAACTCTAAATAATTATATTGACTTGTTACCCACTACATAAGAGACCGTATACGAAGAGTAATAACTCTAATTAATTATATTGACTTGTCACCCACTTCATAAAAGACCGTATACGAAAAGTAAGAACTCTAAATAATTATATTGACTTGTCACCTACTACATAAGAGACCGTATACGAAGAGTAATAACTCTCAATAATTATATTGACTTGTTACCCACTACATAAGAAACCGTATACGAAGAGTAATTACTCTAAATAATTATATTGACTTGTTACCCACTACATAAGAGACCGTATACGAAGAGTAATTACTCTAAATAATTATATTGACTTGTTACCCACTACATAAGAGACCGTATAAGAAGAGTAATAACTCTAAATAATTATATTGACTTGCTATGTACTACATAAAAGACCGTATACGAAGAGTAAGAACTCTAAATAATTATATTGACTTGTCACCCACTACATAAGAGACCGTATTCGAAGAGTAATAACTCTAAATAATTATATTGACTTGTTACCCACTACATAATAGACCGTATACGAAGAGCAATAACTCTAAATAATTATATTGACTTGCTACCTACTACATAAGAGACCGTATACGAAGAGTAATTACTCTAAATAATTATATTGTCTTGTTAACCACTACATAAGAGACCGTATACGAAGAGTAATAACTCTAAATAATTATATTGACTTGTCACCCACTACATAAGAGACCGTATACGAAGAGTAATAACTGTAAATAATTATATTGACTTGCTACCTACTACATAAGAGACCGTATACAAAGAGTAATTACTCTAAATAATTATATTGACTTGTTACCCACTACATAAGAGACCGCATAAGAAGAGTAATAACTCTAAATAATTATATTGACTTGTCACCCACTACATGAGAGACCGTATACGAATAGTAATAACTCTAAATAATTATATTGACTTGTTACCCACTACATGAGAGATCGTATACGAAGAGTAATAACTCTAAATAATTATATTGACTTGCTACCAACTACATAAGAGATCGTATACGAAGAGTAATAACTCTAAATAAGTATATTGACTTGCTACGTACTACATAAAAGACCGTATACGAAGAGTAATAACTCTAAATAATTATATTGACTTGTTACCCACTACATAAGACACCGTATACGAAGAGTAATTACTCTAAATAATTATATTGACTTGTTACCCACTACATAAGAGACCGTATACGAAGAGTAATTATAACTCTAAATAGTTACATTGATTTGCTACCCACTACAGAAAAGACCGTACATGAAAAGTAAGAACTCTTGAATTATTATATTGACTTGTTACCCACTACATAAGAAATCGTATACGAAGAGTAATAACTCTAAATAATTATATTGACTTGTTACCCACTACATAAGAGACCTTATAAGAAGAGTAATAACTCTAAATAATTATATTGACTTGCTACCCACTACATAAGAGATCGTATACGAAGAGTTATAACTCTAAATAATTATATTGACTTGCTACCCACTACATAAAAAATCGTACAAGAAGAGTAATAACTCTAAATAATTATATTGACTTGCTACCAACTACATAAGAGATCGTATACGAAGAGTAATAACTCTAAATAATTATATTGACTTTCTAGGTACTACATAAAAGACCGTAAACGAAGAGTAATAACTCTAAATAATTATATTGACTTGTTACCCACTACATAAGACACCGTATACGAAGAGTAATTACTCTAAATAATTATATTGACTTGTTACCCACTAAATAAGAGACCGTATACGAAGAGTAATTACTCTAAATAATTATATTGACTTGTTACCCACTACATAAAAGACCGTACACGAAGAGTAATAACTCTAAATAATTATATTGACTTGTTATCCACTACATAAGACACCGTATACCAAGGGTAATAACTCTAAATAATTATATTGATTTGGTTACAAGAGCGCAATTATTTGTAATGCATTTTCCATAGGACCCCAGTGATATTCAAAAATTTGTTTCTTGAAGAATAAACAAACTAGATAAAAATGGGTAGCAGTTCCTGTGACTACAGATGTCAGCCTTTTATTACAGCAAAAAAAAAGTATATGGTCATGCGGCAAAAAGTGCCCTAAAATGCAGTTGTTATGGAAGCTTCCAAATTCCGCACTAAATTGGAAAGGTTAATTTTGAATGGCTCCTCAGTTAATAAAAAAATTATATCTTCTACACATTGTGAATTATGAATTTAATTTTCACCTATTTTCAAACCTAAATGGATAAGCTTTCAAATAAAAAATAATTCCAACCTGCATCATCCAATCAGGAGCCTCAAAGTTTTTTATTCTGAGTACCATCTTGGGGTAAAAATTTTGCCGGTTGAATGTAAACAAATAATTGCGCTCTTGTAACCATTTGTAGTCTCGATTACCCAGACGCATATATAAATATAGCGTCTGGGGTGATTAACCGGACTGGTCAGATATTTATAGGGGGCGTAACAAATAATTAAATATAGAACATATCTATAAATAGCACTTCCGTTATCACCAAAATAATTAAAAAAAAAAAAAACAGTAAGCAGTGTACTAGTATATGTATATGTGATTATTAAACTGACATTCTTGTAGCTCACCCTGTGTTGCCCAACTTGATGATGGGCATTTTCAATAGAGACGTGATGTCAAATACCATTTCACACGTATTCTTGTCTCAATGATTTATAAACATTTAATAAATATCTATAGTCAAAATAAAGCTTTTGGTCGTACTTATTCAGATTTCGGACATTTTTTCGTTGAGTAAAAGTGCTACCAATAACATAAGAGGCCGCATAAGAAGAGTAAGAACTCTACATAATTATATTGACTTGTTACCCACTACATAAAAGACCGTATTAGAAGAGTAATAACTCTAAATAATTATATTGACTTGTCACCGACTTCAAAAGAGACCGTGTACGAAGAGTAATTACTCTAAAAAATTATATTGACTAGTTACCTACTACATAAGAGACCGTATACGAAGAGTAATAACTCTAAATAATTATATTGACTTGTCACCCACTACATAAGAGATCGTATACGAAGAGTAATAACTCTAAATAATTATATTGACTTGTCACCCACTACATAAGAGACCGTTTACGAAGAGTAATAACTCTAAATAATTATATTGACTTGCTATCCATTAAATAAGAGGCCGCATAAGAAGAGTAAGAACTCTAAATAATTATATTGACTTGTTACCAACTACATAAGAGACCGTATACGAAGAGTAATAACTCTAAATAATTATATTGACTTTCTACCCACTTCCATAAGAGACCGTATACGAAGAGTAATAACTCTAAATAATTATATTGACTTGTTACCCACTACATAAAAGACCTTATACGAATAGTAATAACTCTAAATAATTATATTGACTTGTTACCCACTACATAAGAGATCGTATACGAAGAGTAATAACTCTAAATAATTATATTGACTTGCTACCCACTACATAAAAAATCGCATACGAAGAGTAATTACTCTAAATAATTATATTGACTTGTTACCCACTACATAAAAGACCGTATACGAAGAGTAATAACTCTAAATAATTATATTGACTTGTTACCCACTACATAAGAGACCGTATACGAAGAGTAATTACTCTAAATAATTATATTGACTTGTTACCCACTACATAAGAGACCGTATACGAAGAGTAATAACTCTAAATAATTATATTGACTTGTTACCCACTACATAAGAGACCGTATACGAAGAGTAATTACTCTAAATAATTATATTGACTTGTTACCCACTACATAAGAGACCGTATAAGAAGAGTAATAACTCTAAATAATAATATTGACTTGTTACCCACTACATAAAAGACCGTATACGAAGAGTAATAACTCTAAATAATTATATTGACTTGTTACCCACTACATAAGAGACCGTATACGAAGAGTAATAACTCTAAATAATTATATTGACTTGTTACCCACTACATAAGAGACCGTATACGAAGAGTAATTACTCTAAATAATTATATTGACTTGTTACCCACTACATAAGAGACCGTATAAGAAGAGTAATAACTCTAAATAATTATATTGACTTGTTACCCACTACATAAAAGACCGTATACGAAGAGTAATAACTCTAAATAATTATATTGACTTGCTACCATTTACATAAGAGGCTGCATAAGAAGACAAAGAACTCTAAATAATTATATTGACTTGTCACCCACTACATAAGAGACCGTATACGAATAGTAATAACTCTAAATAATTATATTGACTTGTTACCCACTATATAATAGACCGTATACGAAGAGTAATAACTCTAAATAATTATATTGACTTGTCACCCACTACATAAGAGACCGTATACGAAGAGTAATAACTCTTAATAAATATATTGACTTGCTACCCATTACATAAGAGACCGTATAAGAAGAGTAAGAACTCTAAATAATTATATTGACTTGTTACCCACTATATAAGAGACCGTATACGAAGAGTAATAACTCTAAAAAATTATATTGACTTGTCACCCACTACATAAGAGACCGTTTATAAAAAGTAATAACTCTAAAAAATTATATTGACTTGTTACCCACTACATAAGAGATCGTATACGAAGAGTAATAACTCTAAATAATTATATTGACTTGTCACCCACTACATAAGAGACCGTATAAGAAGAGTAATTACTCTAAATAATTATATTGACTTGCTACCCACTACATAAGAGATCGTTTACGAAGAGTAATTACTCTAAATAATTATATTGACTTGCTACCCACTACATAAGAGATCGTATACGAAGAGTAATAACTCTATATAATTATATTGACTTGTTACCCACTACATAAGACACCGTAAACGAAGAGTAATTACTCTAAATAATTATATTGACTTGCTACCTACTACATAAGAGACCGTATACGAAGAGTAAAAACTCTAAATAATTATATTGACTTGTTACCCACTACATGAGAGACCGTATACGAAGAGTAATAACTCTAAATAATTATATTGACGTGTTATCCACTACATTAGAGACCGTATACGAAGAGTAACAACTCTAAATAATTATATTGACTTGTCATCCACTACATAAGAGATTATACGAAGAGTAATAACTCTAAATAATTATATTGACTTGCTACCCACTACATAAGAGACCGTATACGAAGAGTAATTACTCTAAATAATTATATTGACTTGTAACCCACTACATAAGAGACCGGATAAGAAGAGTAATAACTCTAAATAATTATATTGACTTGTTACCCACTACATGAGAGACCGTATACGAAGAGTAAGAACTCTAAATAATTATATTGACTTGTCACCCACAACATAAGAGACCGCAAAAGAAGAGTAATTTCTCTAAATAATTATATTGACTTGTTACCCACTACATGAGAGACCGTATACGAAGAGTAATAACTCTAAATAATTATATTGACTTGCTACCCACAACATAAGAGATCGTATACGAAAAGTAATAACTCTAAATAATTATACTGACTTGCTACGTACTACATAAAAGACCGTATACGAAGAGTAATAACTCTAAATAATAATATGGCCTTGTTACCCACTACACAAGACACCGTATACGCAGAGTAATTACTCTAAATAATTATATTGACTTGTTACCCACTACATAAGGGACCGCATACGAAGAGTAATTACTCTAAATAATTATATTGACTTGTTATTTTCTACATAAGAGACCGTATAAGAAGAGTTATAACTCTAAATAATTATATTGATTTGTTACCCACTACATAAGAGACCGTATACGAAGAGTAATTATAACTCTAAATAGTTACATTGACTTGCTACCAACTACATAAAAGACTGTACACGAAAAGTAAGAACTCTTGAATAATTATATTGACTTGTTACCCACTACATAAGAGATCGTATACGAAGAGTAATAACTCTAAATAATTATATTGACTTGTTACCCACTACATAAAAGACCTTATACGAATAGTAATAACTCTAAATAATTATATTGACTTGTTACCCACTACATAAGAGATCGTATACGAAGAGTAATAACTCTAAATAATTATATTGACTTGCTACCCACTACATAAAAAATCGCATACGAAGAGTAATTACTCTAAATAATTATATTGACTTGTTACCCACTACATAAAAGACCGTATACGAAGAGTAATAACTCTAAATAATTATATTGACTTGTTACCCACTACATAAGAGACCGTATACGAAGAGTAATTACTCTAAATAATTATATTGACTTGTTACCCACTACATAAGAGACCGTATAAGAAGAGTAATAACTCTAAATAATTATATTGACTTGTTACCCACTACATAAAAGACCGTATACGAAGAGTAATAACTCTAAATAATTATATTGACTTGCTACCAACTACATAAGAGATCGTATACGAAGAGTAATAACTCTAAATATATATATTGACTTTCTAGGTACTACATAAAAGACCGTAAACGAAGAGTAATAACTCTAAATAATTATATTGACTTGTTACCCACTACATAAGAGACCGTATACGAAGAGTAATAACTCTAAATAATTATATTGACTTGTTACCCACTACATAAGAGACCGTATACGAAGAGTAATAACTCTAAATAATTATATTGACTTGTTACCCACTACATAAGAGACCGTATACGAAGAGTAATAACTCTAATTAATTATATTGACTTGTCACCCACTTCATAAAAGACCGTATACGAAAAGTAAGAACTCTAAATAATTATATTGACTTGTCACCTACTACATAAGAGACCGTATACGAAGAGTAATAACTCTCAATAATTATATTGACTTGTTACCCACTACATAAGAAACCGTATACGAAGAGTAATTACTCTAAATAATTATATTGACTTGTTACCCACTACATAAGAGACCGTATACGAAGAGTAATTACTCTAAATAATTATATTGACTTGTTACCCACTACATAAGAGACCGTATAAGAAGAGTAATAACTCTAAATAATTATATTGACTTGCTATGTACTACATAAAAGACCGTATACGAAGAGTAAGAACTCTAAATAATTATATTGACTTGTCACCCACTACATAAGAGACCGTATTCGAAGAGTAATAACTCTAAATAATTATATTGACTTGTTACCCACTACATAATAGACCGTATACGAAGAGCAATAACTCTAAATAATTATATTGACTTGCTACCTACTACATAAGAGACCGTATACGAAGAGTAATTACTCTAAATAATTATATTGTCTTGTTAACCACTACATAAGAGACCGTATACGAAGAGTAATAACTCTAAATAATTATATTGACTTGTCACCCACTACATAAGAGACCGTATACGAAGAGTAATAACTGTAAATAATTATATTGACTTGCTACCTACTACATAAGAGACCGTATACAAAGAGTAATTACTCTAAATAATTATATTGACTTGTTACCCACTACATAAGAGACCGCATAAGAAGAGTAATAACTCTAAATAATTATATTGACTTGTCACCCACTACATGAGAGACCGTATACGAATAGTAATAACTCTAAATAATTATATTGACTTGTTACCCACTACATGAGAGATCGTATACGAAGAGTAATAACTCTAAATAATTATATTGACTTGCTACCAACTACATAAGAGATCGTATACGAAGAGTAATAACTCTAAATAAGTATATTGACTTGCTACGTACTACATAAAAGACCGTATACGAAGAGTAATAACTCTAAATAATTATATTGACTTGTTACCCACTACATAAGACACCGTATACGAAGAGTAATTACTCTAAATAATTATATTGACTTGTTACCCACTACATAAGAGACCGTATACGAAGAGTAATTATAACTCTAAATAGTTACATTGATTTGCTACCCACTACAGAAAAGACCGTACATGAAAAGTAAGAACTCTTGAATTATTATATTGACTTGTTACCCACTACATAAGAGATCGTATACGAAGAGTAATAACTCTAAATAATTATATTGACTTGTTACCCACTACATAAGAGACCTTATAAGAAGAGTAATAACTCTAAATAATTATATTGACTTGCTACCCACTACATAAGAGATCGTATACGAAGAGTTATAACTCTAAATAATTATATTGACTTGCTACCCACTACATAAAAAATCGTACAAGAAGAGTAATAACTCTAAATAATTATATTGACTTGCTACCAACTACATAAGAGATCGTATACGAAGAGTAATAACTCTAAATAATTATATTGACTTTCTAGGTACTACATAAAAGACCGTAAACGAAGAGTAATAACTCTAAATAATTATATTGACTTGTTACCCACTACATAAGACACCGTATACGAAGAGTAATTACTCTAAATAATTATATTGACTTGTTACCCACTAAATAAGAGACCGTATACGAAGAGTAATTACTCTAAATAATTATATTGACTTGTTACCCACTACATAAAAGACCGTACACGAAGAGTAATAACTCTAAATAATTATATTGACTTGTTATCCACTACATAAGACACCGTATACCAAGGGTAATAACTCTAAATAATTATATTGATTTGGTTACAAGAGCGCAATTATTTGTAATGCATTTTCCATAGGACCCCAGTGGTATTCAAAAATTTATTTCTTGAAGAATAAACAAACTAGATAAAAATGGGTAGCAGTTCCTGTGACTACAGATGTCAGCCTTTTATTACAGCAAAAAAAAAGTATATGGTCATGCGGCAAAAAGTGCCCTAAAATGCAGTTGTTATGGAAGCTTCCAAATTCCGCACTAAATTGGAAAGGTTAATTTTGAATGGCTCCTCAGTTAATAAAAAAATTATATCTTCTACACATTGTGAATTATGAATTTAATTTTCACCTATTTTCAAACCTAAATGGATAAGCTTTCAAATAAAAAATAATTCCAACCTGCATCATCCAATCAGGAGCCTCAAAGTTTTTTATTCTGAGTACCATCTTGGGGTAAAAATTTTGCCGGTTGAATGTAAACAAATAATTGCGCTCTTGTAACCATTTGTAGTCTCGATTACCCAGACGCATATATAAATATAGCGTCTGGGGTGATTAACCGGACTGGTCAGATATTTATAGGGGGCGTAACAAATAATTAAATATAGAACATATCTATAAATAGCACTTCCGTTATCACCAAAATAATTAAAAAAAAAAAAAACAGTAAGCAGTGTACTAGTATATGTATATGTGATTATTAAACTGACATTCTTGTAGCTCACCCTGTGTTGCCCAACTTGATGATGGGCATTTTCAATAGAGACGTGATGTCAAATACCATTTCACACGTATTCTTGTCTCAATGATTTATAAACATTTAATAAATATCTATAGTCAAAATAAAGCTTTTGGTCGTACTTATTCAGATTTCGGACATTTTTTCGTTGAGTAAAAGTGCTACCAATAACATAAGAGGCCGCATAAGAAGAGTAAGAACTCTACATAATTATATTGACTTGTTACCCACTACATAAAAGACCGTATTAGAAGAGTAATAACTCTAAATAATTATATTGACTTGTCACCGACTTCAAAAGAGACCGTGTACGAAGAGTAATTACTCTAAAAAATTATATTGACTAGTTACCTACTACATAAGAGACCGTATACGAAGAGTAATAACTCTAAATAATTATATTGACTTGTCACCCACTACATAAGAGATCGTATACGAAGAGTAATAACTCTAAATAATTATATTGACTTGTCACCCACTACATAAGAGACCGTTTACGAAGAGTAATAACTCTAAATAATTATATTGACTTGCTACCCATTAAATAAGAGGCCGCATAAGAAGAGTAAGAACTCTAAATAATTATATTGACTTGTTACCAACTACATAAGAGACCGTATACGAAGAGTAATAACTCTAAATAATTATATTGACTTTCTACCCACTTCCATAAGAGACCGTATACGAAGAGTAATAACTCTAAATAATTATATTGACTTGTTACCCACTACATAAAAGACCTTATACGAATAGTAATAACTCTAAATAATTATATTGACTTGTTACCCACTACATAAGAGATCGTATACGAAGAGTAATAACTCTAAATAATTATATTGACTTGCTACCCACTACATAAAAAATCGCATACGAAGAGTAATTACTCTAAATAATTATATTGACTTGTTACCCACTACATAAAAGACCGTATACGAAGAGTAATAACTCTAAATAATTATATTGACTTGTTACCCACTACATAAGAGACCGTATACGAAGAGTAATTACTCTAAATAATTATATTGACTTGTTACCCACTACATAAGAGACCGTATAAGAAGAGTAATAACTCTAAATAATTATATTGACTTGTTACCCACTACATAAAAGACCGTATACGAAGAGTAATAACTCTAAATAATTATATTGACTTGCTACCAACTACATAAGAGATCGTATACGAAGAGTAATAACTCTAAATATATATATTGACTTTCTAGGTACTACATAAAAGACCGTAAACGAAGAGTAATAACTCTAAATAATTATATTGACTTGTTACCCACTACATAAGAGACCGTATACGAAGAGTAATAACTCTAAATAATTATATTGACTTGTTACCCACTACATAAGAGACCGTATACGAAGAGTAATAACTCTAAATAATTATATTGACTTGTTACCCACTACATAAGAGACCGTATACGAAGAGTAATAACTCTAATTAATTATATTGACTTGTCACCCACTTCATAAAAGACCGTATACGAAAAGTAAGAACTCTAAATAATTATATTGACTTGTCACCTACTACATAAGAGACCGTATACGAAGAGTAATAACTCTCAATAATTATATTGACTTGTTACCCACTACATAAGAAACCGTATACGAAGAGTAATTACTCTAAATAATTATATTGACTTGTTACCCACTACATAAGAGACCGTATACGAAGAGTAATTACTCTAAATAATTATATTGACTTGTTACCCACTACATAAGAGACCGTATAAGAAGAGTAATAACTCTAAATAATTATATTGACTTGCTATGTACTACATAAAAGACCGTATACGAAGAGTAAGAACTCTAAATAATTATATTGACTTGTCACCCACTACATAAGAGACCGTATTCGAAGAGTAATAACTCTAAATAATTATATTGACTTGTTACCCACTACATAATAGACCGTATACGAAGAGCAATAACTCTAAATAATTATATTGACTTGCTACCTACTACATAAGAGACCGTATACGAAGAGTAATTACTCTAAATAATTATATTGTCTTGTTAACCACTACATAAGAGACCGTATACGAAGAGTAATAACTCTAAATAATTATATTGACTTGTCACCCACTACATAAGAGACCGTATACGAAGAGTAATAACTGTAAATAATTATATTGACTTGCTACCTACTACATAAGAGACCGTATACAAAGAGTAATTACTCTAAATAATTATATTGACTTGTTACCCACTACATAAGAGACCGCATAAGAAGAGTAATAACTCTAAATAATTATATTGACTTGTCACCCACTACATGAGAGACCGTATACGAATAGTAATAACTCTAAATAATTATATTGACTTGTTACCCACTACATGAGAGATCGTATACGAAGAGTAATAACTCTAAATAATTATATTGACTTGCTACCAACTACATAAGAGATCGTATACGAAGAGTAATAACTCTAAATAAGTATATTGACTTGCTACGTACTACATAAAAGACCGTATACGAAGAGTAATAACTCTAAATAATTATATTGACTTGTTACCCACTACATAAGACACCGTATACGAAGAGTAATTACTCTAAATAATTATATTGACTTGTTACCCACTACATAAGAGACCGTATACGAAGAGTAATTATAACTCTAAATAGTTACATTGATTTGCTACCCACTACAGAAAAGACCGTACATGAAAAGTAAGAACTCTTGAATTATTATATTGACTTGTTACCCACTACATAAGAGATCGTATACGAAGAGTAATAACTCTAAATAATTATATTGACTTGTTACCCACTACATAAGAGACCTTATAAGAAGAGTAATAACTCTAAATAATTATATTGACTTGCTACCCACTACATAAGAGATCGTATACGAAGAGTTATAACTCTAAATAATTATATTGACTTGCTACCCACTACATAAAAAATCGTACAAGAAGAGTAATAACTCTAAATAATTATATTGACTTGCTACCAACTACATAAGAGATCGTATACGAAGAGTAATAACTCTAAATAATTATATTGACTTTCTAGGTACTACATAAAAGACCGTAAACGAAGAGTAATAACTCTAAATAATTATATTGACTTGTTACCCACTACATAAGACACCGTATACGAAGAGTAATTACTCTAAATAATTATATTGACTTGTTACCCACTAAATAAGAGACCGTATACGAAGAGTAATTACTCTAAATAATTATATTGACTTGTTACCCACTACATAAAAGACCGTACACGAAGAGTAATAACTCTAAATAATTATATTGACTTGTTATCCACTACATAAGACACCGTATACCAAGGGTAATAACTCTAAATAATTATATTGATTTGGTTACAAGAGCGCAATTATTTGTAATGCATTTTCCATAGGACCCCAGTGGTATTCAAAAATTTATTTCTTGAAGAATAAACAAACTAGATAAAAATGGGTAGCAGTTCCTGTGACTACAGATGTCAGCCTTTTATTACAGCAAAAAAAAAGTATATGGTCATGCGGCAAAAAGTGCCCTAAAATGCAGTTGTTATGGAAGCTTCCAAATTCCGCACTAAATTGGAAAGGTTAATTTTGAATGGCTCCTCAGTTAATAAAAAAATTATATCTTCTACACATTGTGAATTATGAATTTAATTTTCACCTATTTTCAAACCTAAATGGATAAGCTTTCAAATAAAAAATAATTCCAACCTGCATCATCCAATCAGGAGCCTCAAAGTTTTTTATTCTGAGTACCATCTTGGGGTAAAAATTTTGCCGGTTGAATGTAAACAAATAATTGCGCTCTTGTAACCATTTGTAGTCTCGATTACCCAGACGCATATATAAATATAGCGTCTGGGGTGATTAACCGGACTGGTCAGATATTTATAGGGGGCGTAACAAATAATTAAATATAGAACATATCTATAAATAGCACTTCCGTTATCACCAAAATAATTAAAAAAAAAAAAAACAGTAAGCAGTGTACTAGTATATGTATATGTGATTATTAAACTGACATTCTTGTAGCTCACCCTGTGTTGCCCAACTTGATGATGGGCATTTTCAATAGAGACGTGATGTCAAATACCATTTCACACGTATTCTTGTCTCAATGATTTATAAACATTTAATAAATATCTATAGTCAAAATAAAGCTTTTGGTCGTACTTATTCAGATTTCGGACATTTTTTCGTTGAGTAAAAGTGCTACCAATAACATAAGAGGCCGCATAAGAAGAGTAAGAACTCTACATAATTATATTGACTTGTTACCCACTACATAAAAGACCGTATTAGAAGAGTAATAACTCTAAATAATTATATTGACTTGTCACCGACTTCAAAAGAGACCGTGTACGAAGAGTAATTACTCTAAAAAATTATATTGACTAGTTACCTACTACATAAGAGACCGTATACGAAGAGTAATAACTCTAAATAATTATATTGACTTGTCACCCACTACATAAGAGATCGTATACGAAGAGTAATAACTCTAAATAATTATATTGACTTGTCACCCACTACATAAGAGACCGTTTACGAAGAGTAATAACTCTAAATAATTATATTGACTTGCTACCCATTAAATAAGAGGCCGCATAAGAAGAGTAAGAACTCTAAATAATTATATTGACTTGTTACCAACTACATAAGAGACCGTATACGAAGAGTAATAACTCTAAATAATTATATTGACTTTCTACCCACTTCCATAAGAGACCGTATACGAAGAGTAATAACTCTAAATAATTATATTGACTTGTTACCCACTACATAAAAGACCTTATACGAATAGTAATAACTCTAAATAATTATATTGACTTGTTACCCACTACATAAGAGATCGTATACGAAGAGTAATAACTCTAAATAATTATATTGACTTGCTACCCACTACATAAAAAATCGCATACGAAGAGTAATTACTCTAAATAATTATATTGACTTGTTACCCACTACATAAAAGACCGTATACGAAGAGTAATAACTCTAAATAATTATATTGACTTGTTACCCACTACATAAGAGACCGTATACGAAGAGTAATTACTCTAAATAATTATATTGACTTGTTACCCACTACATAAGAGACCGTATAAGAAGAGTAATAACTCTAAATAATTATATTGACTTGTTACCCACTACATAAAAGACCGTATACGAAGAGTAATAACTCTAAATAATTATATTGACTTGCTACCAACTACATAAGAGATCGTATACGAAGAGTAATAACTCTAAATATATATATTGACTTTCTAGGTACTACATAAAAGACCGTAAACGAAGAGTAATAACTCTAAATAATTATATTGACTTGTTACCCACTACATAAGAGACCGTATACGAAGAGTAATAACTCTAAATAATTATATTGACTTGTTACCCACTACATAAGAGACCGTATACGAAGAGTAATAACTCTAAATAATTATATTGACTTGTTACCCACTACATAAGAGACCGTATACGAAGAGTAATAACTCTAATTAATTATATTGACTTGTCACCCACTTCATAAAAGACCGTATACGAAAAGTAAGAACTCTAAATAATTATATTGACTTGTCACCTACTACATAAGAGACCGTATACGAAGAGTAATAACTCTCAATAATTATATTGACTTGTTACCCACTACATAAGAAACCGTATACGAAGAGTAATTACTCTAAATAATTATATTGACTTGTTACCCACTACATAAGAGACCGTATACGAAGAGTAATTACTCTAAATAATTATATTGACTTGTTACCCACTACATAAGAGACCGTATAAGAAGAGTAATAACTCTAAATAATTATATTGACTTGCTATGTACTACATAAAAGACCGTATACGAAGAGTAAGAACTCTAAATAATTATATTGACTTGTCACCCACTACATAAGAGACCGTATTCGAAGAGTAATAACTCTAAATAATTATATTGACTTGTTACCCACTACATAATAGACCGTATACGAAGAGCAATAACTCTAAATAATTATATTGACTTGCTACCTACTACATAAGAGACCGTATACGAAGAGTAATTACTCTAAATAATTATATTGTCTTGTTAACCACTACATAAGAGACCGTATACGAAGAGTAATAACTCTAAATAATTATATTGACTTGTCACCCACTACATAAGAGACCGTATACGAAGAGTAATAACTGTAAATAATTATATTGACTTGCTACCTACTACATAAGAGACCGTATACAAAGAGTAATTACTCTAAATAATTATATTGACTTGTTACCCACTACATAAGAGACCGCATAAGAAGAGTAATAACTCTAAATAATTATATTGACTTGTCACCCACTACATGAGAGACCGTATACGAATAGTAATAACTCTAAATAATTATATTGACTTGTTACCCACTACATGAGAGATCGTATACGAAGAGTAATAACTCTAAATAATTATATTGACTTGCTACCAACTACATAAGAGATCGTATACGAAGAGTAATAACTCTAAATAAGTATATTGACTTGCTACGTACTACATAAAAGACCGTATACGAAGAGTAATAACTCTAAATAATTATATTGACTTGTTACCCACTACATAAGACACCGTATACGAAGAGTAATTACTCTAAATAATTATATTGACTTGTTACCCACTACATAAGAGACCGTATACGAAGAGTAATTATAACTCTAAATAGTTACATTGATTTGCTACCCACTACAGAAAAGACCGTACAGGAAAAGTAAGAACTCTTGAATTATTATATTGACTTGTTACCCACTACATAAGAGATCGTATACGAAGAGTAATAACTCTAAATAATTATATTGACTTGTTACCCACTACATAAGAGACCTTATAAGAAGAGTAATAACTCTAAATAATTATATTGACTTGCTACCCACTACATAAGAGATCGTATACGAAGAGTTATAACTCTAAATAATTATATTGACTTGCTACCCACTACATAAAAAATCGTACAAGAAGAGTAATAACTCTAAATAATTATATTGACTTGCTACCAACTACATAAGAGATCGTATACGAAGAGTAATAACTCTAAATAATTATATTGACTTTCTAGGTACTACATAAAAGACCGTAAACGAAGAGTAATAACTCTAAATAATTATATTGACTTGTTACCCACTACATAAGACACCGTATACGAAGAGTAATTACTCTAAATAATTATATTGACTTGTTACCCACTAAATAAGAGACCGTATACGAAGAGTAATTACTCTAAATAATTATATTGACTTGTTACCCACTACATAAAAGACCGTACACGAAGAGTAATAACTCTAAATAATTATATTGACTTGTTATCCACTACATAAGACACCGTATACCAAGGGTAATAACTCTAAATAATTATATTGATTTGGTTACAAGAGCGCAATTATTTGTAATGCATTTTCCATAGGACCCCAGTGGTATTCAAAAATTTATTTCTTGAAGAATAAACAAACTAGATAAAAATGGGTAGCAGTTCCTGTGACTACAGATGTCAGCCTTTTATTACAGCAAAAAAAAAGTATATGGTCATGCGGCAAAAAGTGCCCTAAAATGCAGTTGTTATGGAAGCTTCCAAATTCCGCACTAAATTGGAAAGGTTAATTTTGAATGGCTCCTCAGTTAATAAAAAAATTATATCTTCTACACATTGTGAATTATGAATTTAATTTTCACCTATTTTCAAACCTAAATGGATAAGCTTTCAAATAAAAAATAATTCCAACCTGCATCATCCAATCAGGAGCCTCAAAGTTTTTTATTCTGAGTACCATCTTGGGGTAAAAATTTTGCCGGTTGAATGTAAACAAATAATTGCGCTCTTGTAACCATTTGTAGTCTCGATTACCCAGACGCATATATAAATATAGCGTCTGGGGTGATTAACCGGACTGGTCAGATATTTATAGGGGGCGTAACAAATAATTAAATATAGAACATATCTATAAATAGCACTTCCGTTATCACCAAAATAATTAAAAAAAAAAAAAACAGTAAGCAGTGTACTAGTATATGTATATGTGATTATTAAACTGACATTCTTGTAGCTCACCCTGTGTTGCCCAACTTGATGATGGGCATTTTCAATAGAGACGTGATGTCAAATACCATTTCACACGTATTCTTGTCTCAATGATTTATAAACATTTAATAAATATCTATAGTCAAAATAAAGCTTTTGGTCGTACTTATTCAGATTTCGGACATTTTTTCGTTGAGTAAAAGTGCTACCAATAACATAAGAGGCCGCATAAGAAGAGTAAGAACTCTACATAATTATATTGACTTGTTACCCACTACATAAAAGACCGTATTAGAAGAGTAATAACTCTAAATAATTATATTGACTTGTCACCGACTTCAAAAGAGACCGTGTACGAAGAGTAATTACTCTAAAAAATTATATTGACTAGTTACCTACTACATAAGAGACCGTATACGAAGAGTAATAACTCTAAATAATTATATTGACTTGTCACCCACTACATAAGAGATCGTATACGAAGAGTAATAACTCTAAATAATTATATTGACTTGTCACCCACTACATAAGAGACCGTTTACGAAGAGTAATAACTCTAAATAATTATATTGACTTGCTACCCATTAAATAAGAGGCCGCATAAGAAGAGTAAGAACTCTAAATAATTATATTGACTTGTTACCAACTACATAAGAGACCGTATACGAAGAGTAATAACTCTAAATAATTATATTGACTTTCTACCCACTTCCATAAGAGACCGTATACGAAGAGTAATAACTCTAAATAATTATATTGACTTGTTACCCACTACATAAAAGACCTTATACGAATAGTAATAACTCTAAATAATTATATTGACTTGTTACCCACTACATAAGAGATCGTATACGAAGAGTAATAACTCTAAATAATTATATTGACTTGCTACCCACTACATAAAAAATCGCATACGAAGAGTAATTACTCTAAATAATTATATTGACTTGTTACCCACTACATAAAAGACCGTATACGAAGAGTAATAACTCTAAATAATTATATTGACTTGTTACCCACTACATAAGAGACCGTATACGAAGAGTAATTACTCTAAATAATTATATTGACTTGTTACCCACTACATAAGAGACCGTATAAGAAGAGTAATAACTCTAAATAATTATATTGACTTGTTACCCACTACATAAAAGACCGTATACGAAGAGTAATAACTCTAAATAATTATATTGACTTGCTACCAACTACATAAGAGATCGTATACGAAGAGTAATAACTCTAAATATATATATTGACTTTCTAGGTACTACATAAAAGACCGTAAACGAAGAGTAATAACTCTAAATAATTATATTGACTTGTTACCCACTACATAAGAGACCGTATACGAAGAGTAATAACTCTAAATAATTATATTGACTTGTTACCCACTACATAAGAGACCGTATACGAAGAGTAATAACTCTAAATAATTATATTGACTTGTTACCCACTACATAAGAGACCGTATACGAAGAGTAATAACTCTAATTAATTATATTGACTTGTCACCCACTTCATAAAAGACCGTATACGAAAAGTAAGAACTCTAAATAATTATATTGACTTGTCACCTACTACATAAGAGACCGTATACGAAGAGTAATAACTCTCAATAATTATATTGACTTGTTACCCACTACATAAGAAACCGTATACGAAGAGTAATTACTCTAAATAATTATATTGACTTGTTACCCACTACATAAGAGACCGTATACGAAGAGTAATTACTCTAAATAATTATATTGACTTGTTACCCACTACATAAGAGACCGTATAAGAAGAGTAATAACTCTAAATAATTATATTGACTTGCTATGTACTACATAAAAGACCGTATACGAAGAGTAAGAACTCTAAATAATTATATTGACTTGTCACCCACTACATAAGAGACCGTATTCGAAGAGTAATAACTCTAAATAATTATATTGACTTGTTACCCACTACATAATAGACCGTATACGAAGAGCAATAACTCTAAATAATTATATTGACTTGCTACCTACTACATAAGAGACCGTATACGAAGAGTAATTACTCTAAATAATTATATTGTCTTGTTAACCACTACATAAGAGACCGTATACGAAGAGTAATAACTCTAAATAATTATATTGACTTGTCACCCACTACATAAGAGACCGTATACGAAGAGTAATAACTGTAAATAATTATATTGACTTGCTACCTACTACATAAGAGACCGTATACAAAGAGTAATTACTCTAAATAATTATATTGACTTGTTACCCACTACATAAGAGACCGCATAAGAAGAGTAATAACTCTAAATAATTATATTGACTTGTCACCCACTACATGAGAGACCGTATACGAATAGTAATAACTCTAAATAATTATATTGACTTGTTACCCACTACATGAGAGATCGTATACGAAGAGTAATAACTCTAAATAATTATATTGACTTGCTACCAACTACATAAGAGATCGTATACGAAGAGTAATAACTCTAAATAAGTATATTGACTTGCTACGTACTACATAAAAGACCGTATACGAAGAGTAATAACTCTAAATAATTATATTGACTTGTTACCCACTACATAAGACACCGTATACGAAGAGTAATTACTCTAAATAATTATATTGACTTGTTACCCACTACATAAGAGACCGTATACGAAGAGTAATTATAACTCTAAATAGTTACATTGATTTGCTACCCACTACAGAAAAGACCGTACAGGAAAAGTAAGAACTCTTGAATTATTATATTGACTTGTTACCCACTACATAAGAGATCGTATACGAAGAGTAATAACTCTAAATAATTATATTGACTTGTTACCCACTACATAAGAGACCTTATAAGAAGAGTAATAACTCTAAATAATTATATTGACTTGCTACCCACTACATAAGAGATCGTATACGAAGAGTTATAACTCTAAATAATTATATTGACTTGCTACCCACTACATAAAAAATCGTACAAGAAGAGTAATAACTCTAAATAATTATATTGACTTGCTACCAACTACATAAGAGATCGTATACGAAGAGTAATAACTCTAAATAATTATATTGACTTTCTAGGTACTACATAAAAGACCGTAAACGAAGAGTAATAACTCTAAATAATTATATTGACTTGTTACCCACTACATAAGACACCGTATACGAAGAGTAATTACTCTAAATAATTATATTGACTTGTTACCCACTAAATAAGAGACCGTATACGAAGAGTAATTACTCTAAATAATTATATTGACTTGTTACCCACTACATAAAAGACCGTACACGAAGAGTAATAACTCTAAATAATTATATTGACTTGTTATCCACTACATAAGACACCGTATACCAAGGGTAATAACTCTAAATAATTATATTGATTTGGTTACAAGAGCGCAATTATTTGTAATGCATTTTCCATAGGACCCCAGTGGTATTCAAAAATTTATTTCTTGAAGAATAAACAAACTAGATAAAAATGGGTAGCAGTTCCTGTGACTACAGATGTCAGCCTTTTATTACAGCAAAAAAAAAGTATATGGTCATGCGGCAAAAAGTGCCCTAAAATGCAGTTGTTATGGAAGCTTCCAAATTCCGCACTAAATTGGAAAGGTTAATTTTGAATGGCTCCTCAGTTAATAAAAAAATTATATCTTCTACACATTGTGAATTATGAATTTAATTTTCACCTATTTTCAAACCTAAATGGATAAGCTTTCAAATAAAAAATAATTCCAACCTGCATCATCCAATCAGGAGCCTCAAAGTTTTTTATTCTGAGTACCATCTTGGGGTAAAAATTTTGCCGGTTGAATGTAAACAAATAATTGCGCTCTTGTAACCATTTGTAGTCTCGATTACCCAGACGCATATATAAATATAGCGTCTGGGGTGATTAACCGGACTGGTCAGATATTTATAGGGGGCGTAACAAATAATTAAATATAGAACATATCTATAAATAGCACTTCCGTTATCACCAAAATAATTAAAAAAAAAAAAAACAGTAAGCAGTGTACTAGTATATGTATATGTGATTATTAAACTGACATTCTTGTAGCTCACCCTGTGTTGCCCAATTTGATGATGGGCATTTTCAATAGAGACGTGATGTCAAATACCATTTCACACGTATTCTTGTCTCAATGATTTATAAACATTTAATAAATATCTATAGTCAAAATAAAGCTTTTGGTCGTACTTATTCAGATTTCGGACATTTTTTCGTTGAGTAAAAGTGCTACCAATAACATAAGAGGCCGCATAAGAAGAGTAAGAACTCTACATAATTATATTGACTTGTTACCCACTACATAAAAGACCGTATTAGAAGAGTAATAACTCTAAATAATTATATTGACTTGTCACCGACTTCAAAAGAGACCGTGTACGAAGAGTAATTACTCTAAAAAATTATATTGACTAGTTACCTACTACATAAGAGACCGTATACGAAGAGTAATAACTCTAAATAATTATATTGACTTGTCACCCACTACATAAGAGATCGTATACGAAGAGTAATAACTCTAAATAATTATATTGACTTGTCACCCACTACATAAGAGACCGTTTACGAAGAGTAATAACTCTAAATAATTATATTGACTTGCTACCCATTAAATAAGAGGCCGCATAAGAAGAGTAAGAACTCTAAATAATTATATTGACTTGTTACCAACTACATAAGAGACCGTATACGAAGAGTAATAACTCTAAATAATTATATTGACTTTCTACCCACTTCCATAAGAGACCGTATACGAAGAGTAATAACTCTAAATAATTATATTGACTTGTTACCCACTACATAAAAAACCTTATACGAATAGTAATAACTCTAAATAATTATATTGACTTGTTACCCACTACATAAGAGATCGTATACGAAGAGTAATAACTCTAAATAATTATATTGACTTGCTACCCACTACATAAAAAATCGCATACGAAGAGTAATTACTCTAAATAATTATATTGACTTGTTACCCACTACATAAAAGACCGTATACGAAGAGTAATAACTGTAAATAATTATATTGACTTGTTACCCACTACATAAGAGACCGTATACGAAGAGTAATTACTCTAAATAATTATATTGACTTGTTACCCACTACATAAGAGACCGTATAAGAAGAGTAATAACTCTAAATAATTATATTGACTTGTTACCCACTACATAAAAGACCGTATACGAAGAGTAATAACTCTAAATAATTATATTGACTTGCTACCAACTACATAAGAGATCGTATACGAAGAGTAATAACTCTAAATATATATATTGACTTTCTAGGTACTACATAAAAGACCGTAAACGAAGAGTAATAACTCTAAATAATTATATTGACTTGTTACCCACTACATAAGAGACCGTATACGAAGAGTAATAACTCTAAATAATTATATTGACTTGTTACCCACTACATAAGAGACCGTATACGAAGAGTAATAACTCTAAATAATTATATTGACTTGTTACCCACTACATAAGAGACCGTATACGAAGAGTAATAACTCTAATTAATTATATTGACTTGTCACCCACTTCATAAAAGACCGTATACGAAAAGTAAGAACTCTAAATAATTATATTGACTTGTCACCTACTACATAAGAGACCGTATACGAAGAGTAATAACTCTCAATAATTATATTGACTTGTTACCCACTACATAAGAAACCGTATACGAAGAGTAATTACTCTAAATAATTATATTGACTTGTTACCCACTACATAAGAGACCGTATACGAAGAGTAATTACTCTAAATAATTATATTGACTTGTTACCCACTACATAAGAGACCGTATAAGAAGAGTAATAACTCTAAATAATTATATTGACTTGCTATGTACTACATAAAAGACCGTATACGAAGAGTAAGAACTCTAAATAATTATATTGACTTGTCACCCACTACATAAGAGACCGTATTCGAAGAGTAATAACTCTAAATAATTATATTGACTTGTTACCCACTACATAATAGACCGTATACGAAGAGCAATAACTCTAAATAATTATATTGACTTGCTACCTACTACATAAGAGACCGTATACGAAGAGTAATTACTCTAAATAATTATATTGTCTTGTTAACCACTACATAAGAGACCGTATACGAAGAGTAATAACTCTAAATAATTATATTGACTTGTCACCCACTACATAAGAGACCGTATACGAAGAGTAATAACTGTAAATAATTATATTGACTTGCTACCTACTACATAAGAGACCGTATACAAAGAGTAATTACTCTAAATAATTATATTGACTTGTTACCCACTACATAAGAGACCGCATAAGAAGAGTAATAACTCTAAATAATTATATTGACTTGTCACCCACTACATGAGAGACCGTATACGAATATTAATAACTCTAAATAATTATATTGACTTGTTACCCACTACATGAGAGATCGTATACGAAGAGTAATAACTCTAAATAATTATATTGACTTGCTACCAACTACATAAGAGATCGTATACGAAGAGTAATAACTCTAAATAAGTATATTGACTTGCTACGTACTACATAAAAGACCGTATACGAAGAGTAATAACTCTAAATAATTATATTGACTTGTTACCCACTACATAAGACACCGTATACGAAGAGTAATTACTCTAAATAATTATATTGACTTGTTACCCACTACATAAGAGACCGTATACGAAGATTAATTATAACTCTAAATAGTTACATTGATTTGCTACCCACTACAGAAAAGACCGTACATGAAAAGTAAGAACTCTTGAATTATTATATTGACTTGTTACCCACTACATAAGAGATCGTATACGAAGAGTAATAACTCTAAATAATTATATTGACTTGTTACCCACTACATAAGAGACCTTATAAGAAGAGTAATAACTCTAAATAATTATATTGACTTGCTACCCACTACATAAGAGATCGTATACGAAGAGTTATAACTCTAAATAATTATATTGACTTGCTACCCACTACATAAAAAATCGTACAAGAAGAGTAATAACTCTAAATAATTATATTGACTTGCTACCAACTACATAAGAGATCGTATACGAAGAGTAATAACTCTAAATAATTATATTGACTTTCTAGGTACTACATAAAAGACCGTAAACGAAGAGTAATAACTCTAAATAATTATATTGACTTGTTACCCACTACATAAGACACCGTATACGAAGAGTAATTACTCTAAATAATTATATTGACTTGTTACCCACTAAATAAGAGACCGTATACGAAGAGTAATTACTCTAAATAATTATATTGACTTGTTACCCACTACATAAAAGACCGTACACGAAGAGTAATAACTCTAAATAATTATATTGACTTGTTATCCACTACATAAGACACCGTATACCAAGGGTAATAACTCTAAATAATTATATTGATTTGGTTACAAGAGCGCAATTATTTGTAATGCATTTTCCATAGGACCCCAGTGGTATTCAAAAATTTATTTCTTGAAGAATAAACAAACTAGATAAAAATGGGTAGCAGTTCCTGTGACTACAGATGTCAGCCTTTTATTACAGCAAAAAAAAAGTATATGGTCATGCGGCAAAAAGTGCCCTAAAATGCAGTTGTTATGGAAGCTTCCAAATTCCGCACTAAATTGGAAAGGTTAATTTTGAATGGCTCCTCAGTTAATAAAAAAATTATATCTTCTACACATTGTGAATTATGAATTTAATTTTCACCTATTTTCAAACCTAAATGGATAAGCTTTCAAATAAAAAATAATTCCAACCTGCATCATCCAATCAGGAGCCTCAAAGTTTTTTATTCTGAGTACCATCTTGGGGTAAAAATTTTGCCGGTTGAATGTAAACAAATAATTGCGCTCTTGTAACCATTTGTAGTCTCGATTACCCAGACGCATATATAAATATAGCGTCTGGGGTGATTAACCGGACTGGTCAGATATTTATAGGGGGCGTAACAAATAATTAAATATAGAACATATCTATAAATAGCACTTCCGTTATCACCAAAATAATTAAAAAAAAAAAAAACAGTAAGCAGTGTACTAGTATATGTATATGTGATTATTAAACTGACATTCTTGTAGCTCACCCTGTGTTGCCCAACTTGATGATGGGCATTTTCAATAGAGACGTGATGTCAAATACCATTTCACACGTATTCTTGTCTCAATGATTTATAAACATTTAATAAATATCTATAGTCAAAATAAAGCTTTTGGTCGTACTTATTCAGATTTCGGACATTTTTTCGTTGAGTAAAAGTGCTACCAATAACATAAGAGGCCGCATAAGAAGAGTAAGAACTCTACATAATTATATTGACTTGTTACCCACTACATAAAAGACCGTATTAGAAGAGTAATAACTCTAAATAATTATATTGACTTGTCACCGACTTCAAAAGAGACCGTGTACGAAGAGTAATTACTCTAAAAAATTATATTGACTAGTTACCTACTACATAAGAGACCGTATACGAAGAGTAATAACTCTAAATAATTATATTGACTTGTCACCCACTACATAAGAGATCGTATACGAAGAGTAATAACTCTAAATAATTATATTGACTTGTCACCCACTACATAAGAGACCGTTTACGAAGAGTAATAACTCTAAATAATTATATTGACTTGCTACCCATTAAATAAGAGGCCGCATAAGAAGAGTAAGAACTCTAAATAATTATATTGACTTGTTACCAACTACATAAGAGACCGTATACGAAGAGTAATAACTCTAAATAATTATATTGACTTTCTACCCACTTCCATAAGAGACCGTATACGAAGAGTAATAACTCTAAATAATTATATTGACTTGTTACCCACTACATAAAAGTCCTTATACGAATAGTAATAACTCTAAATAATTATATTGACTTGTTACCCACTACATAAGAGATCGTATACGAAGAGTAATAACTCTAAATAATTATATTGACTTGCTACCCACTACATAAAAAATCGCATACGAAGAGTAATTACTCTAAATAATTATATTGACTTGTTACCCACTACATAAAAGACCGTATACGAAGAGTAATAACTCTAAATAATTATATTGACTTGTTACCCACTACATAAGAGACCGTATACGAAGAGTAATTACTCTAAATAATTATATTGACTTGTTACCCACTACATAAGAGACCGTATAAGAAGAGTAATAACTCTAAATAATTATATTGACTTGTTACCCACTACATAAAAGACCGTATACGAAGAGTAATAACTCTAAATAATTATATTGACTTGCTACCAACTACATAAGAGATCGTATACGAAGAGTAATAACTCTAAATATATATATTGACTTTCTAGGTACTACATAAAAGACCGTAAACGAAGAGTAATAACTCTAAATAATTATATTGACTTGTTACCCACTACATAAGAGACCGTATACGAAGAGTAATAACTCTAAATAATTATATTGACTTGTTACCCACTACATAAGAGACCGTATACGAAGAGTAATAACTCTAAATAATTATATTGACTTGTTACCCACTACATAAGAGACCGTATACGAAGAGTAATAACTCTAATTAATTATATTGACTTGTCACCCACTTCATAAAAGACCGTATACGAAAAGTAAGAACTCTAAATAATTATATTGACTTGTCACCTACTACATAAGAGACCGTATACGAAGAGTAATAACTCTCAATAATTATATTGACTTGTTACCCACTACATAAGAAACCGTATACGAAGAGTAATTACTCTAAATAATTATATTGACTTGTTACCCACTACATAAGAGACCGTATACGAAGAGTAATTACTCTAAATAATTATATTGACTTGTTACCCACTACATAAGAGACCGTATAAGAAGAGTAATAACTCTAAATAATTATATTGACTTGCTATGTACTACATAAAAGACCGTATACGAAGAGTAAGAACTCTAAATAATTATATTGACTTGTCACCCACTACATAAGAGACCGTATTCGAAGAGTAATAACTCTAAATAATTATATTGACTTGTTACCCACTACATAATAGACCGTATACGAAGAGCAATAACTCTAAATAATTATATTGACTTGCTACCTACTACATAAGAGACCGTATACGAAGAGTAATTACTCTAAATAATTATATTGTCTTGTTAACCACTACATAAGAGACCGTATACGAAGAGTAATAACTCTAAATAATTATATTGACTTGTCACCCACTACATAAGAGACCGTATACGAAGAGTAATAACTGTAAATAATTATATTGACTTGCTACCTACTACATAAGAGACCGTATACAAAGAGTAATTACTCTAAATAATTATATTGACTTGTTACCCACTACATAAGAGACCGCATAAGAAGAGTAATAACTCTAAATAATTATATTGACTTGTCACCCACTACATGAGAGACCGTATACGAATAGTAATAACTCTAAATAATTATATTGACTTGTTACCCACTACATGAGAGATCGTATACGAAGAGTAATAACTCTAAATAATTATATTGACTTGCTACCAACTACATAAGAGATCGTATACGAAGAGTAATAACTCTAAATAAGTATATTGACTTGCTACGTACTACATAAAAGACCGTATACGAAGAGTAATAACTCTAAATAATTATATTGACTTGTTACCCACTACATAAGACACCGTATACGAAGAGTAATTACTCTAAATAATTATATTGACTTGTTACCCACTACATAAGAGACCGTATACGAAGAGTAATTATAACTCTAAATAGTTACATTGATTTGCTACCCACTACAGAAAAGACCGTACATGAAAAGTAAGAACTCTTGAATTATTATATTGACTTGTTACCCACTACATAAGAGATCGTATACGAAGAGTAATAACTCTAAATAATTATATTGACTTGTTACCCACTTCATAAGAGACCTTATAAGAAGAGTAATAACTCTAAATAATTATATTGACTTGCTACCCACTACATAAGAGATCGTATACGAAGAGTTATAACTCTAAATAATTATATTGACTTGCTACCCACTACATAAAAAATCGTACAAGAAGAGTAATAACTCTAAATAATTATATTGACTTGCTACCAACTACATAAGAGATCGTATACGAAGAGTAATAACTCTAAATAATTATATTGACTTTCTAGGTACTACATAAAAGACCGTAAACGAAGAGTAATAACTCTAAATAATTATATTGACTTGTTACCCACTACATAAGACACCGTATACGAAGAGTAATTACTCTAAATAATTATATTGACTTGTTACCCACTAAATAAGAGACCGTATACGAAGAGTAATTACTCTAAATAATTATATTGACTTGTTACCCACTACATAAAAGACCGTACACGAAGAGTAATAACTCTAAATAATTATATTGACTTGTTATCCACTACATAAGACACCGTATACCAAGGGTAATAACTCTAAATAATTATATTGATTTGGTTACAAGAGCGCAATTATTTGTAATGCATTTTCCATAGGACCCCAGTGGTATTCAAAAATTTATTTCTTGAAGAATAAACAAACTAGATAAAAATGGGTAGCAGTTCCTGTGACTACAGATGTCAGCCTTTTATTACAGCAAAAAAAAAGTATATGGTCATGCGGCAAAAAGTGCCCTAAAATGCAGTTGTTATGGAAGCTTCCAAATTCCGCACTAAATTGGAAAGGTTAATTTTGAATGGCTCCTCAGTTAATAAAAAAATTATATCTTCTACACATTGTGAATTATGAATTTAATTTTCACCTATTTTCAAACCTAAATGGATAAGCTTTCAAATAAAAAATAATTCCAACCTGCATCATCCAATCAGGAGCCTCAAAGTTTTTTATTCTGAGTACCATCTTGGGGTAAAAATTTTGCCGGTTGAATGTAAACAAATAATTGCGCTCTTGTAACCATTTGTAGTCTCGATTACCCAGACGCATATATAAATATAGCGTCTGGGGTGATTAACCGGACTGGTCAGATATTTATAGGGGGCGTAACAAATAATTAAATATAGAACATATCTATAAATAGCACTTCCGTTATCACCAAAATAATTAAAAAAAAAAAAAACAGTAAGCAGTGTACTAGTATATGTATATGTGATTATTAAACTGACATTCTTGTAGCTCACCCTGTGTTGCCCAACTTGATGATGGGCATTTTCAATAGAGACGTGATGTCAAATACCATTTCACACGTATTCTTGTCTCAATGATTTATAAACATTTAATAAATATCTATAGTCAAAATAAAGCTTTTGGTCGTACTTATTCAGATTTCGGACATTTTTTCGTTGAGTAAAAGTGCTACCAATAACATAAGAGGCCGCATAAGAAGAGTAAGAACTCTACATAATTATATTGACTTGTTACCCACTACATAAAAGACCGTATTAGAAGAGTAATAACTCTAAATAATTATATTGACTTGTCACCGACTTCAAAAGAGACCGTGTACGAAGAGTAATTACTCTAAAAAATTATATTGACTAGTTACCTACTACATAAGAGACCGTATACGAAGAGTAATAACTCTAAATAATTATATTGACTTGTCACCCACTACATAAGAGATCGTATACGAAGAGTAATAACTCTAAATAATTATATTGACTTGTCACCCACTACATAAGAGACCGTTTACGAAGAGTAATAACTCTAAATAATTATATTGACTTGCTACCCATTAAATAAGAGGCCGCATAAGAAGAGTAAGAACTCTAAATAATTATATTGACTTGTTACCAACTACATAAGAGACCGTATACGAAGAGTAATAACTCTAAATAATTATATTGACTTTCTACCCACTTCCATAAGAGACCGTATACGAAGAGTAATAACTCTAAATAATTATATTGACTTGTTACCCACTACATAAAAGACCTTATACGAATAGTAATAACTCTAAATAATTATATTGACTTGTTACCCACTACATAAGAGATCGTATACGAAGAGTAATAACTCTAAATAATTATATTGACTTGCTACCCACTACATAAAAAATCGCATACGAAGAGTAATTACTCTAAATAATTATATTGACTTGTTACCCACTACATAAAAGACCGTATACGAAGAGTAATAACTCTAAATAATTATATTGACTTGTTACCCACTACATAAGAGACCGTATACGAAGAGTAATTACTCTAAATAATTATATTGACTTGTTACCCACTACATAAGAGACCGTATAAGAAGAGTAATAACTCTAAATAATTATATTGACTTGTTACCCACTACATAAAAGACCGTATACGAAGAGTAATAACTCTAAATAATTATATTGACTTGCTACCAACTACATAAGAGATCGTATACGAAGAGTAATAACTCTAAATATATATATTGACTTTCTAGGTACTACATAAAAGACCGTAAACGAAGAGTAATAACTCTAAATAATTATATTGACTTGTTACCCACTACATAAGAGACCGTATACGAAGAGTAATAACTCTAAATAATTATATTGACTTGTTACCCACTACATAAGAGACCGTATACGAAGAGTAATAACTCTAAATAATTATATTGACTTGTTACCCACTACATAAGAGACCGTATACGAAGAGTAATAACTCTAATTAATTATATTGACTTGTCACCCACTTCATAAAAGACCGTATACGAAAAGTAAGAACTCTAAATAATTATATTGACTTGTCACCTACTACATAAGAGACCGTATACGAAGAGTAATAACTCTCAATAATTATATTGACTTGTTACCCACTACATAAGAAACCGTATACGAAGAGTAATTACTCTAAATAATTATATTGACTTGTTACCCACTACATAAGAGACCGTATACGAAGAGTAATTACTCTAAATAATTATATTGACTTGTTACCCACTACATAAGAGACCGTATAAGAAGAGTAATAACTCTAAATAATTATATTGACTTGCTATGTACTACATAAAAGACCGTATACGAAGAGTAAGAACTCTAAATAATTATATTGACTTGTCACCCACTACATAAGAGACCGTATTCGAAGAGTAATAACTCTAAATAATTATATTGACTTGTTACCCACTACATAATAGACCGTATACGAAGAGCAATAACTCTAAATAATTATATTGACTTGCTACCTACTACATAAGAGACCGTATACGAAGAGTAATTACTCTAAATAATTATATTGTCTTGTTAACCACTACATAAGAGACCGTATACGAAGAGTAATAACTCTAAATAATTATATTGACTTGTCACCCACTACATAAGAGACCGTATACGAAGAGTAATAACTGTAAATAATTATATTGACTTGCTACCTACTACATAAGAGACCGTATACAAAGAGTAATTACTCTAAATAATTATATTGACTTGTTACCCACTACATAAGAGACCGCATAAGAAGAGTAATAACTCTAAATAATTATATTGACTTGTCACCCACTACATGAGAGACCGTATACGAATAGTAATAACTCTAAATAATTATATTGACTTGTTACCCACTACATGAGAGATCGTATACGAAGAGTAATAACTCTAAATAATTATATTGACTTGCTACCAACTACATAAGAGATCGTATACGAAGAGTAATAACTCTAAATAAGTATATTGACTTGCTACGTACTACATAAAAGACCGTATACGAAGAGTAATAACTCTAAATAATTATATTGACTTGTTACCCACTACATAAGACACCGTATACGAAGAGTAATTACTCTAAATAATTATATTGACTTGTTACCCACTACATAAGAGACCGTATACGAAGAGTAATTATAACTCTAAATAGTTACATTGATTTGCTACCCACTACAGAAAAGACCGTACATGAAAAGTAAGAACTCTTGAATTATTATATTGACTTGTTACCCACTACATAAGAGATCGTATACGAAGAGTAATAACTCTAAATAATTATATTGACTTGTTACCCACTACATAAGAGACCTTATAAGAAGAGTAATAACTCTAAATAATTATATTGACTTGCTACCCACTACATAAGAGATCGTATACGAAGAGTTATAACTCTAAATAATTATATTGACTTGCTACCCACTACATAAAAAATCGTACAAGAAGAGTAATAACTCTAAATAATTATATTGACTTGCTACCAACTACATAAGAGATCGTATACGAAGAGTAATAACTCTAAATAATTATATTGACTTTCTAGGTACTACATAAAAGACCGTAAACGAAGAGTAATAACTCTAAATAATTATATTGACTTGTTACCCACTACATAAGACACCGTATACGAAGAGTAATTACTCTAAATAATTATATTGACTTGTTACCCACTAAATAAGAGACCGTATACGAAGAGTAATTACTCTAAATAATTATATTGACTTGTTACCCACTACATAAAAGACCGTACACGAAGAGTAATAACTCTAAATAATTATATTGACTTGTTATCCACTACATAAGACACCGTATACCAAGGGTAATAACTCTAAATAATTATATTGATTTGGTTACAAGAGCGCAATTATTTGTAATGCATTTTCCATAGGACCCCAGTGGTATTCAAAAATTTATTTCTTGAAGAATAAACAAACTAGATAAAAATGGGTAGCAGTTCCTGTGACTACAGATGTCAGCCTTTTATTACAGCAAAAAAAAAGTATATGGTCATGCGGCAAAAAGTGCCCTAAAATGCAGTTGTTATGGAAGCTTCCAAATTCCGCACTAAATTGGAAAGGTTAATTTTGAATGGCTCCTCAGTTAATAAAAAAATTATATCTTCTACACATTGTGAATTATGAATTTAATTTTCACCTATTTTCAAACCTAAATGGATAAGCTTTCAAATAAAAAATAATTCCAACCTGCATCATCCAATCAGGAGCCTCAAAGTTTTTTATTCTGAGTACCATCTTGGGGTAAAAATTTTGCCGGTTGAATGTAAACAAATAATTGCGCTCTTGTAACCATTTGTAGTCTCGATTACCCAGACGCATATATAAATATAGCGTCTGGGGTGATTAACCGGACTGGTCAGATATTTATAGGGGGCGTAACAAATAATTAAATATAGAACATATCTATAAATAGCACTTCCGTTATCACCAAAATAATTAAAAAAAAAAAAAACAGTAAGCAGTGTACTAGTATATGTATATGTGATTATTAAACTGACATTCTTGTAGCTCACCCTGTGTTGCCCAACTTGATGATGGGCATTTTCAATAGAGACGTGATGTCAAATACCATTTCACACGTATTCTTGTCTCAATGATTTATAAACATTTAATAAATATCTATAGTCAAAATAAAGCTTTTGGTCGTACTTATTCAGATTTCGGACATTTTTTCGTTGAGTAAAAGTGCTACCAATAACATAAGAGGCCGCATAAGAAGAGTAAGAACTCTACATAATTATATTGACTTGTTACCCACTACATAAAAGACCGTATTAGAAGAGTAATAACTCTAAATAATTATATTGACTTGTCACCGACTTCAAAAGAGACCGTGTACGAAGAGTAATTACTCTAAAAAATTATATTGACTAGTTACCTACTACATAAGAGACCGTATACGAAGAGTAATAACTCTAAATAATTATATTGACTTGTCACCCACTACATAAGAGATCGTATACGAAGAGTAATAACTCTAAATAATTATATTGACTTGTCACCCACTACATAAGAGACCGTTTACGAAGAGTAATAACTCTAAATAATTATATTGACTTGCTACCCATTAAATAAGAGGCCGCATAAGAAGAGTAAGAACTCTAAATAATTATATTGACTTGTTACCAACTACATAAGAGACCGTATACGAAGAGTAATAACTCTAAATAATTATATTGACTTTCTACCCACTTCCATAAGAGACCGTATACGAAGAGTAATAACTCTAAATAATTATATTGACTTGTTACCCACTACATAAAAGACCTTATACGAATAGTAATAACTCTAAATAATTATATTGACTTGTTACCCACTACATAAGAGATCGTATACGAAGAGTAATAACTCTAAATAATTATATTGACTTGCTACCCACTACATAAAAAATCGCATACGAAGAGTAATTACTCTAAATAATTATATTGACTTGTTACCCACTACATAAAAGACCGTATACGAAGAGTAATAACTCTAAATAATTATATTGACTTGTTACCCACTACATAAGAGACCGTATACGAAGAGTAATTACTCTAAATAATTATATTGACTTGTTACCCACTACATAAGAGACCGTATAAGAAGAGTAATAACTCTAAATAATTATATTGACTTGTTACCCACTACATAAAAGACCGTATACGAAGAGTAATAACTCTAAATAATTATATTGACTTGCTACCAACTACATAAGAGATCGTATACGAAGAGTAATAACTCTAAATATATATATTGACTTTCTAGGTACTACATAAAAGACCGTAAACGAAGAGTAATAACTCTAAATAATTATATTGACTTGTTACCCACTACATAAGAGACCGTATACGAAGAGTAATAACTCTAAATAATTGTATTGACTTGTTACCCACTACATAAGAGACCGTATACGAAGAGTAATAACTCTAAATAATTATATTGACTTGTTACCCACTACATAAGAGACCGTATACGAAGAGTAATAACTCTAATTAATTATATTGACTTGTCACCCACTTCATAAAAGACCGTATACGAAAAGTAAGAACTCTAAATAATTATATTGACTTGTCACCTACTACATAAGAGACCGTATACGAAGAGTAATAACTCTCAATAATTATATTGACTTGTTACCCACTACATAAGAAACCGTATACGAAGAGTAATTACTCTAAATAATTATATTGACTTGTTACCCACTACATAAGAGACCGTATACGAAGAGTAATTACTCTAAATAATTATATTGACTTGTTACCCACTACATAAGAGACCGTATAAGAAGAGTAATAACTCTAAATAATTATATTGACTTGCTATGTACTACATAAAAGACCGTATACGAAGAGTAAGAACTCTAAATAATTATATTGACTTGTCACCCACTACATAAGAGACCGTATTCGAAGAGTAATAACTCTAAATAATTATATTGACTTGTTACCCACTACATAATAGACCGTATACGAAGAGCAATAACTCTAAATAATTATATTGACTTGCTACCTACTACATAAGAGACCGTATACGAAGAGTAATTACTCTAAATAATTATATTGTCTTGTTAACCACTACATAAGAGACCGTATACGAAGAGTAATAACTCTAAATAATTATATTGACTTGTCACCCACTACATAAGAGACCGTATACGAAGAGTAATAACTGTAAATAATTATATTGACTTGCTACCTACTACATAAGAGACCGTATACAAAGAGTAATTACTCTAAATAATTATATTGACTTGTTACCCACTACATAAGAGACCGCATAAGAAGAGTAATAACTCTAAATAATTATATTGACTTGTCACCCACTACATGAGAGACCGTATACGAATAGTAATAACTCTAAATAATTATATTGACTTGTTACCCACTACATGAGAGATCGTATACGAAGAGTAATAACTCTAAATAATTATATTGACTTGCTACCAACTACATAAGAGATCGTATACGAAGAGTAATAACTCTAAATAAGTATATTGACTTGCTACGTACTACATAAAAGACCGTATACGAAGAGTAATAACTCTAAATAATTATATTGACTTGTTACCCACTACATAAGACACCGTATACGAAGAGTAATTACTCTAAATAATTATATTGACTTGTTACCCACTACATAAGAGACCGTATACGAAGAGTAATTATAACTCTAAATAGTTACATTGATTTGCTACCCACTACAGAAAAGACCGTACATGAAAAGTAAGAACTCTTGAATTATTATATTGACTTGTTACCCACTACATAAGAGATCGTATACGAAGAGTAATAACTCTAAATAATTATATTGACTTGTTACCCACTTCATAAGAGACCTTATAAGAAGAGTAATAACTCTAAATAATTATATTGACTTGCTACCCACTACATAAGAGATCGTATACGAAGAGTTATAACTCTAAATAATTATATTGACTTGCTACCCACTACATAAAAAATCGTACAAGAAGAGTAATAACTCTAAATAATTATATTGACTTGCTACCAACTACATAAGAGATCGTATACGAAGAGTAATAACTCTAAATAATTATATTGACTTTCTAGGTACTACATAAAAGACCGTAAACGAAGAGTAATAACTCTAAATAATTATATTGACTTGTTACCCACTACATAAGACACCGTATACGAAGAGTAATTACTCTAAATAATTATATTGACTTGTTACCCACTAAATAAGAGACCGTATACGAAGAGTAATTACTCTAAATAATTATATTGACTTGTTACCCACTACATAAAAGACCGTACACGAAGAGTAATAACTCTAAATAATTATATTGACTTGTTATCCACTACATAAGACACCGTATACCAAGGGTAATAACTCTAAATAATTATATTGATTTGGTTACAAGAGCGCAATTATTTGTAATGCATTTTCCATAGGACCCCAGTGGTATTCAAAAATTTATTTCTTGAAGAATAAACAAACTAGATAAAAATGGGTAGCAGTTCCTGTGACTACAGATGTCAGCCTTTTATTACAGCAAAAAAAAAGTATATGGTCATGCGGCAAAAAGTGCCCTAAAATGCAGTTGTTATGGAAGCTTCCAAATTCCGCACTAAATTGGAAAGGTTAATTTTGAATGGCTCCTCAGTTAATAAAAAAATTATATCTTCTACACATTGTGAATTATGAATTTAATTTTCACCTATTTTCAAACCTAAATGGATAAGCTTTCAAATAAAAAATAATTCCAACCTGCATCATCCAATCAGGAGCCTCAAAGTTTTTTATTCTGAGTACCATCTTGGGGTAAAAATTTTGCCGGTTGAATGTAAACAAATAATTGCGCTCTTGTAACCATTTGTAGTCTCGATTACCCAGACGCATATATAAATATAGCGTCTGGGGTGATTAACCGGACTGGTCAGATATTTATAGGGGGCGTAACAAATAATTAAATATAGAACATATCTATAAATAGCACTTCCGTTATCACCAAAATAATTAAAAAAAAAAAAAACAGTAAGCAGTGTACTAGTATATGTATATGTGATTATTAAACTGACATTCTTGTAGCTCACCCTGTGTTGCCCAACTTGATGATGGGCATTTTCAATAGAGACGTGATGTCAAATACCATTTCACACGTATTCTTGTCTCAATGATTTATAAACATTTAATAAATATCTATAGTCAAAATAAAGCTTTTGGTCGTACTTATTCAGATTTCGGACATTTTTTCGTTGAGTAAAAGTGCTACCAATAACATAAGAGGCCGCATAAGAAGAGTAAGAACTCTACATAATTATATTGACTTGTTACCCACTACATAAAAGACCGTATTAGAAGAGTAATAACTCTAAATAATTATATTGACTTGTCACCGACTTCAAAAGAGACCGTGTACGAAGAGTAATTACTCTAAAAAATTATATTGACTAGTTACCTACTACATAAGAGACCGTATACGAAGAGTAATAACTCTAAATAATTATATTGACTTGTCACCCACTACATAAGAGATCGTATACGAAGAGTAATAACTCTAAATAATTATATTGACTTGTCACCCACTACATAAGAGACCGTTTACGAAGAGTAATAACTCTAAATAATTATATTGACTTGCTACCCATTAAATAAGAGGCCGCATAAGAAGAGTAAGAACTCTAAATAATTATATTGACTTGTTACCAACTACATAAGAGACCGTATACGAAGAGTAATAACTCTAAATAATTATATTGACTTTCTACCCACTTCCATAAGAGACCGTATACGAAGAGTAATAACTCTAAATAATTATATTGACTTGTTACCCACTACATAAAAGACCTTATACGAATAGTAATAACTCTAAATAATTATATTGACTTGTTACCCACTACATAAGAGATCGTATACGAAGAGTAATAACTCTAAATAATTATATTGACTTGCTACCCACTACATAAAAAATCGCATACGAAGAGTAATTACTCTAAATAATTATATTGACTTGTTACCCACTACATAAAAGACCGTATACGAAGAGTAATAACTCTAAATAATTATATTGACTTGTTACCCACTACATAAGAGACCGTATACGAAGAGTAATTACTCTAAATAATTATATTGACTTGTTACCCACTACATAAGAGACCGTATAAGAAGAGTAATAACTCTAAATAATTATATTGACTTGTTACCCACTACATAAAAGACCGTATACGAAGAGTAATAACTCTAAATAATTATATTGACTTGCTACCAACTACATAAGAGATCGTATACGAAGAGTAATAACTCTAAATATATATATTGACTTTCTAGGTACTACATAAAAGACCGTAAACGAAGAGTAATAACTCTAAATAATTATATTGACTTGTTACCCACTACATAAGAGACCGTATACGAAGAGTAATAACTCTAAATAATTATATTGACTTGTTACCCACTACATAAGAGACCGTATACGAAGAGTAATAACTCTAAATAATTATATTGACTTGTTACCCACTACATAAGAGACCGTATACGAAGAGTAATAACTCTAATTAATTATATTGACTTGTCACCCACTTCATAAAAGACCGTATACGAAAAGTAAGAACTCTAAATAATTATATTGACTTGTCACCTACTACATAAGAGACCGTATACGAAGAGTAATAACTCTCAATAATTATATTGACTTGTTACCCACTACATAAGAAACCGTATACGAAGAGTAATTACTCTAAATAATTATATTGACTTGTTACCCACTACATAAGAGACCGTATACGAAGAGTAATTACTCTAAATAATTATATTGACTTGTTACCCACTACATAAGAGACCGTATAAGAAGAGTAATAACTCTAAATAATTATATTGACTTGCTATGTACTACATAAAAGACCGTATACGAAGAGTAAGAACTCTAAATAATTATATTGACTTGTCACCCACTACATAAGAGACCGTATTCGAAGAGTAATAACTCTAAATAATTATATTGACTTGTTACCCACTACATAATAGACCGTATACGAAGAGCAATAACTCTAAATAATTATATTGACTTGCTACCTACTACATAAGAGACCGTATACGAAGAGTAATTACTCTAAATAATTATATTGTCTTGTTAACCACTACATAAGAGACCGTATACGAAGAGTAATAACTCTAAATAATTATATTGACTTGTCACCCACTACATAAGAGACCGTATACGAAGAGTAATAACTGTAAATAATTATATTGACTTGCTACCTACTACATAAGAGACCGTATACAAAGAGTAATTACTCTAAATAATTATATTGACTTGTTACCCACTACATAAGAGACCGCATAAGAAGAGTAATAACTCTAAATAATTATATTGACTTGTCACCCACTACATGAGAGACCGTATACGAATAGTAATAACTCTAAATAATTATATTGACTTGTTACCCACTACATGAGAGATCGTATACGAAGAGTAATAACTCTAAATAATTATATTGACTTGCTACCAACTACATAAGAGATCGTATACGAAGAGTAATAACTCTAAATAAGTATATTGACTTGCTACGTACTACATAAAAGACCGTATACGAAGAGTAATAACTCTAAATAATTATATTGACTTGTTACCCACTACATAAGACACCGTATACGAAGAGTAATTACTCTAAATAATTATATTGACTTGTTACCCACTACATAAGAGACCGTATACGAAGAGTAATTATAACTCTAAATAGTTACATTGATTTGCTACCCACTACAGAAAAGACCGTACATGAAAAGTAAGAACTCTTGAATTATTATATTGACTTGTTACCCACTACATAAGAGATCGTATACGAAGAGTAATAACTCTAAATAATTATATTGACTTGTTACCCACTTCATAAGAGACCTTATAAGAAGAGTAATAACTCTAAATAATTATATTGACTTGCTACCCACTACATAAGAGATCGTATACGAAGAGTTATAACTCTAAATAATTATATTGACTTGCTACCCACTACATAAAAAATCGTACAAGAAGAGTAATAACTCTAAATAATTATATTGACTTGCTACCAACTACATAAGAGATCGTATACGAAGAGTAATAACTCTAAATAATTATATTGACTTTCTAGGTACTACATAAAAGACCGTAAACGAAGAGTAATAACTCTAAATAATTATATTGACTTGTTACCCACTACATAAGACACCGTATACGAAGAGTAATTACTCTAAATAATTATATTGACTTGTTACCCACTAAATAAGAGACCGTATACGAAGAGTAATTACTCTAAATAATTATATTGACTTGTTACCCACTACATAAAAGACCGTACACGAAGAGTAATAACTCTAAATAATTATATTGACTTGTTATCCACTACATAAGACACCGTATACCAAGGGTAATAACTCTAAATAATTATATTGATTTGGTTACAAGAGCGCAATTATTTGTAATGCATTTTCCATAGGACCCCAGTGGTATTCAAAAATTTATTTCTTGAAGAATAAACAAACTAGATAAAAATGGGTAGCAGTTCCTGTGACTACAGATGTCAGCCTTTTATTACAGCAAAAAAAAAGTATATGGTCATGCGGCAAAAAGTGCCCTAAAATGCAGTTGTTATGGAAGCTTCCAAATTCCGCACTAAATTGGAAAGGTTAATTTTGAATGGCTCCTCAGTTAATAAAAAAATTATATCTTCTACACATTGTGAATTATGAATTTAATTTTCACCTATTTTCAAACCTAAATGGATAAGCTTTCAAATAAAAAATAATTCCAACCTGCATCATCCAATCAGGAGCCTCAAAGTTTTTTATTCTGAGTACCATCTTGGGGTAAAAATTTTGCCGGTTGAATGTAAACAAATAATTGCGCTCTTGTAACCATTTGTAGTCTCGATTACCCAGACGCATATATAAATATAGCGTCTGGGGTGATTAACCGGACTGGTCAGATATTTATAGGGGGCGTAACAAATAATTAAATATAGAACATATCTATAAATAGCACTTCCGTTATCACCAAAATAATTAAAAAAAAAAAAAACAGTAAGCAGTGTACTAGTATATGTATATGTGATTATTAAACTGACATTCTTGTAGCTCACCCTGTGTTGCCCAACTTGATGATGGGCATTTTCAATAGAGACGTGATGTCAAATACCATTTCACACGTATTCTTGTCTCAATGATTTATAAACATTTAATAAATATCTATAGTCAAAATAAAGCTTTTGGTCGTACTTATTCAGATTTCGGACATTTTTTCGTTGAGTAAAAGTGCTACCAATAACATAAGAGGCCGCATAAGAAGAGTAAGAACTCTACATAATTATATTGACTTGTTACCCACTACATAAAAGACCGTATTAGAAGAGTAATAACTCTAAATAATTATATTGACTTGTCACCGACTTCAAAAGAGACCGTGTACGAAGAGTAATTACTCTAAAAAATTATATTGACTAGTTACCTACTACATAAGAGACCGTATACGAAGAGTAATAACTCTAAATAATTATATTGACTTGTCACCCACTACATAAGAGATCGTATACGAAGAGTAATAACTCTAAATAATTATATTGACTTGTCACCCACTACATAAGAGACCGTTTACGAAGAGTAATAACTCTAAATAATTATATTGACTTGCTACCCATTAAATAAGAGGCCGCATAAGAAGAGTAAGAACTCTAAATAATTATATTGACTTGTTACCAACTACATAAGAGACCGTATACGAAGAGTAATTACTCTAAATAATTATATTGTCTTGTTAACCACTACATAAGAGACCGTATACGAAGAGTAATAACTCTAAATAATTATATTGACTTGTCACCCACTACATAAGAGACCGTATACGAAGAGTAATAACTGTAAATAATTATATTGACTTGCTACCTACTACATAAGAGACCGTATACAAAGAGTAATTACTCTAAATAATTATATTGACTTGTTACCCACTACATAAGAGACCGCATAAGAAGAGTAATAACTCTAAATAATTATATTGACTTGTCACCCACTACATGAGAGACCGTATACGAATAGTAATAACTCTAAATAATTATATTGACTTGTTACCCACTACATGAGAGATCGTATACGAAGAGTAATAACTCTAAATAATTATATTGACTTGCTACCAACTACATAAGAGATCGTATACGAAGAGTAATAACTCTAAATAAGTATATTGACTTGCTACGTACTACATAAAAGACCGTATACGAAGAGTAATAACTCTAAATAATTATATTGACTTGTTACCCACTACATAAGACACCGTATACGAAGAGTAATTACTCTAAATAATTATATTGACTTGTTACCCACTACATAAGAGACCGTATACGAAGAGTAATTATAACTCTAAATAGTTACATTGATTTGCTACCCACTACAGAAAAGACCGTACATGAAAAGTAAGAACTCTTGAATTATTATATTGACTTGTTACCCACTACATAAGAGATCGTATACGAAGAGTAATAACTCTAAATAATTATATTGACTTGTTACCCACTTCATAAGAGACCTTATAAGAAGAGTAATAACTCTAAATAATTATATTGACTTGCTACCCACTACATAAGAGATCGTATACGAAGAGTTATAACTCTAAATAATTATATTGACTTGCTACCCACTACATAAAAAATCGTACAAGAAGAGTAATAACTCTAAATAATTATATTGACTTGCTACCAACTACATAAGAGATCGTATACGAAGAGTAATAACTCTAAATAATTATATTGACTTTCTAGGTACTACATAAAAGACCGTAAACGAAGAGTAATAACTCTAAATAATTATATTGACTTGTTACCCACTACATAAGACACCGTATACGAAGAGTAATTACTCTAAATAATTATATTGACTTGTTACCCACTAAATAAGAGACCGTATACGAAGAGTAATTACTCTAAATAATTATATTGACTTGTTACCCACTACATAAAAGACCGTACACGAAGAGTAATAACTCTAAATAATTATATTGACTTGTTATCCACTACATAAGACACCGTATACCAAGGGTAATAACTCTAAATAATTATATTGATTTGGTTACAAGAGCGCAATTATTTGTAATGCATTTTCCATAGGACCCCAGTGGTATTCAAAAATTTATTTCTTGAAGAATAAACAAACTAGATAAAAATGGGTAGCAGTTCCTGTGACTACAGATGTCAGCCTTTTATTACAGCAAAAAAAAAGTATATGGTCATGCGGCAAAAAGTGCCCTAAAATGCAGTTGTTATGGAAGCTTCCAAATTCCGCACTAAATTGGAAAGGTTAATTTTGAATGGCTCCTCAGTTAATAAAAAAATTATATCTTCTACACATTGTGAATTATGAATTTAATTTTCACCTATTTTCAAACCTAAATGGATAAGCTTTCAAATAAAAAATAATTCCAACCTGCATCATCCAATCAGGAGCCTCAAAGTTTTTTATTCTGAGTACCATCTTGGGGTAAAAATTTTGCCGGTTGAATGTAAACAAATAATTGCGCTCTTGTAACCATTTGTAGTCTCGATTACCCAGACGCATATATAAATATAGCGTCTGGGGTGATTAACCGGACTGGTCAGATATTTATAGGGGGCGTAACAAATAATTAAATATAGAACATATCTATAAATAGCACTTCCGTTATCACCAAAATAATTAAAAAAAAAAAAAACAGTAAGCAGTGTACTAGTATATGTATATGTGATTATTAAACTGACATTCTTGTAGCTCACCCTGTGTTGCCCAACTTGATGATGGGCATTTTCAATAGAGACGTGATGTCAAATACCATTTCACACGTATTCTTGTCTCAATGATTTATAAACATTTAATAAATATCTATAGTCAAAATAAAGCTTTTGGTCGTACTTATTCAGATTTCGGACATTTTTTCGTTGAGTAAAAGTGCTACCAATAACATAAGAGGCCGCATAAGAAGAGTAAGAACTCTACATAATTATATTGACTTGTTACCCACTACATAAAAGACCGTATTAGAAGAGTAATAACTCTAAATAATTATATTGACTTGTCACCGACTTCAAAAGAGACCGTGTACGAAGAGTAATTACTCTAAAAAATTATATTGACTAGTTACCTACTACATAAGAGACCGTATACGAAGAGTAATAACTCTAAATAATTATATTGACTTGTCACCCACTACATAAGAGATCGTATACGAAGAGTAATAACTCTAAATAATTATATTGACTTGTCACCCACTACATAAGAGACCGTTTACGAAGAGTAATAACTCTAAATAATTATATTGACTTGCTACCCATTAAATAAGAGGCCGCATAAGAAGAGTAAGAACTCTAAATAATTATATTGACTTGTTACCAACTACATAAGAGACCGTATACGAAGAGTAATAACTCTAAATAATTATATTGACTTTCTACCCACTTCCATAAGAGACCGTATACGAAGAGTAATAACTCTAAATAATTATATTGACTTGTTACCCACTACATAAAAGACCTTATACGAATAGTAATAACTCTAAATAATTATATTGACTTGTTACCCACTACATAAGAGATCGTATACGAAGAGTAATAACTCTAAATAATTATATTGACTTGCTACCCACTACATAAAAAATCGCATACGAAGAGTAATTACTCTAAATAATTATATTGACTTGTTACCCACTACATAAAAGACCGTATACGAAGAGTAATAACTCTAAATAATTATATTGACTTGTTACCCACTACATAAGAGACCGTATACGAAGAGTAATTACTCTAAATAATTATATTGACTTGTTACCCACTACATAAGAGACCGTATAAGAAGAGTAATAACTCTAAATAATTATATTGACTTGTTACCCACTACATAAAAGACCGTATACGAAGAGTAATAACTCTAAATAATTATATTGACTTGCTACCAACTACATAAGAGATCGTATACGAAGAGTAATAACTCTAAATATATATATTGACTTTCTAGGTACTACATAAAAGACCGTAAACGAAGAGTAATAACTCTAAATAATTATATTGACTTGTTACCCACTACATAAGAGACCGTATACGAAGAGTAATAACTCTAAATAATTATATTGACTTGTTACCCACTACATAAGAGACCGTATACGAAGAGTAATAACTCTAAATAATTATATTGACTTGTTACCCACTACATAAGAGACCGTATACGAAGAGTAATAACTCTAATTAATTATATTGACTTGTCACCCACTTCATAAAAGACCGTATACGAAAAGTAAGAACTCTAAATAATTATATTGACTTGTCACCTACTACATAAGAGACCGTATACGAAGAGTAATAACTCTCAATAATTATATTGACTTGTTACCCACTACATAAGAAACCGTATACGAAGAGTAATTACTCTAAATAATTATATTGACTTGTTACCCACTACATAAGAGACCGTATACGAAGAGTAATTACTCTAAATAATTATATTGACTTGTTACCCACTACATAAGAGACCGTATAAGAAGAGTAATAACTCTAAATAATTATATTGACTTGCTATGTACTACATAAAAGACCGTATACGAAGAGTAAGAACTCTAAATAATTATATTGACTTGTCACCCACTACATAAGAGACCGTATTCGAAGAGTAATAACTCTAAATAATTATATTGACTTGTTACCCACTACATAATAGACCGTATACGAAGAGCAATAACTCTAAATAATTATATTGACTTGCTACCTACTACATAAGAGACCGTATACGAAGAGTAATTACTCTAAATAATTATATTGTCTTGTTAACCACTACATAAGAGACCGTATACGAAGAGTAATAACTCTAAATAATTATATTGACTTGTCACCCACTACATAAGAGACCGTATACGAAGAGTAATAACTGTAAATAATTATATTGACTTGCTACCTACTACATAAGAGACCGTATACAAAGAGTAATTACTCTAAATAATTATATTGACTTGTTACCCACTACATAAGAGACCGCATAAGAAGAGTAATAACTCTAAATAATTATATTGACTTGTCACCCACTACATGAGAGACCGTATACGAATAGTAATAACTCTAAATAATTATATTGACTTGTTACCCACTACATGAGAGATCGTATACGAAGAGTAATAACTCTAAATAATTATATTGACTTGCTACCAACTACATAAGAGATCGTATACGAAGAGTAATAACTCTAAATAAGTATATTGACTTGCTACGTACTACATAAAAGACCGTATACGAAGAGTAATAACTCTAAATAATTATATTGACTTGTTACCCACTACATAAGACACCGTATACGAAGAGTAATTACTCTAAATAATTATATTGACTTGTTACCCACTACATAAGAGACCGTATACGAAGAGTAATTATAACTCTAAATAGTTACATTGATTTGCTACCCACTACAGAAAAGACCGTACATGAAAAGTAAGAACTCTTGAATTATTATATTGACTTGTTACCCACTACATAAGAGATAGTATACGAAGAGTAATAACTCTAAATAATTATATTGACTTGTTACCCACTACATAAGAGACCTTATAAGAAGAGTAATAACTCTAAATAATTATATTGACTTGCTACCCACTACATAAGAGATCGTATACGAAGAGTTATAAATCTAAATAATTATATTGACTTGCTACCCACTACATAAAAAATCGTACAAGAAGAGTAATAACTCTAAATAATTATATTGACTTGCTACCAACTACATAAGAGATCGTATACGAAGAGTAATAACTCTAAATAATTATATTGACTTTCTAGGTACTACATAAAAGACCGTAAACGAAGAGTAATAACTCTAAATAATTATATTGACTTGTTACCCACTACATAAGACACCGTATACGAAGAGTAATTACTCTAAATAATTATATTGACTTGTTACCCACTAAATAAGAGACCGTATACGAAGAGTAATTACTCTAAATAATTATATTGACTTGTTACCCACTACATAAAAGACCGTACACGAAGAGTAATAACTCTAAATAATTATATTGACTTGTTATCCACTACATAAGACACCGTATACCAAGGGTAATAACTCTAAATAATTATATTGATTTGGTTACAAGAGCGCAATTATTTGTAATGCATTTTCCATAGGACCCCAGTGGTATTCAAAAATTTATTTCTTGAAGAATAAACAAACTAGATAAAAATGGGTAGCAGTTCCTGTGACTACAGATGTCAGCCTTTTATTACAGCAAAAAAAAAGTATATGGTCATGCGGCAAAAAGTGCCCTAAAATGCAGTTGTTATGGAAGCTTCCAAATTCCGCACTAAATTGGAAAGGTTAATTTTGAATGGCTCCTCAGTTAATAAAAAAATTATATCTTCTACACATTGTGAATTATGAATTTAATTTTCACCTATTTTCAAACCTAAATGGATAAGCTTTCAAATAAAAAATAATTCCAACCTGCATCATCCAATCAGGAGCCTCAAAGTTTTTTATTCTGAGTACCATCTTGGGGTAAAAATTTTGCCGGTTGAATGTAAACAAATAATTGCGCTCTTGTAACCATTTGTAGTCTCGATTACCCAGACGCATATATAAATATAGCGTCTGGGGTGATTAACCGGACTGGTCAGATATTTATAGGGGGCGTAACAAATAATTAAATATAGAACATATCTATAAATAGCACTTCCGTTATCACCAAAATAATTAAAAAAAAAAAAAACAGTAAGCAGTGTACTAGTATATGTATATGTGATTATTAAACTGACATTCTTGTAGCTCACCCTGTGTTGCCCAACTTGATGATGGGCATTTTCAATAGAGACGTGATGTCAAATACCATTTCACACGTATTCTTGTCTCAATGATTTATAAACATTTAATAAATATCTATAGTCAAAATAAAGCTTTTGGTCGTACTTATTCAGATTTCGGACATTTTTTCGTTGAGTAAAAGTGCTACCAATAACATAAGAGGCCGCATAAGAAGAGTAAGAACTCTACATAATTATATTGACTTGTTACCCACTACATAAAAGACCGTATTAGAAGAGTAATAACTCTAAATAATTATATTGACTTGTCACCGACTTCAAAAGAGACCGTGTACGAAGAGTAATTACTCTAAAAAATTATATTGACTAGTTACCTACTACATAAGAGACCGTATACGAAGAGTAATAACTCTAAATAATTATATTGACTTGTCACCCACTACATAAGAGATCGTATACGAAGAGTAATAACTCTAAATAATTATATTGACTTGTCACCCACTACATAAGAGACCGTTTACGAAGAGTAATAACTCTAAATAATTATATTGACTTGCTACCCATTAAATAAGAGGCCGCATAAGAAGAGTAAGAACTCTAAATAATTATATTGACTTGTTACCAACTACATAAGAGACCGTATACGAAGAGTAATAACTCTAAATAATTATATTGACTTTCTACCCACTTCCATAAGAGACCGTATACGAAGAGTAATAACTCTAAATAATTATATTGACTTGTTACCCACTACATAAAAGACCTTATACGAATAGTAATAACTCTAAATAATTATATTGACTTGTTACCCACTACATAAGAGATCGTATACGAAGAGTAATAACTCTAAATAATTATATTGACTTGCTACCCACTACATAAAAAATCGCATACGAAGAGTAATTACTCTAAATAATTATATTGACTTGTTACCCACTACATAAAAGACCGTATACGAAGAGTAATAACTCTAAATAATTATATTGACTTGTTACCCACTACATAAGAGACCGTATACGAAGAGTAATTACTCTAAATAATTATATTGACTTGTTACCCACTACATAAGAGACCGTATAAGAAGAGTAATAACTCTAAATAATTATATTGACTTGTTACCCACTACATAAAAGACCGTATACGAAGAGTAATAACTCTAAATAATTATATTGACTTGCTACCAACTACATAAGAGATCGTATACGAAGAGTAATAATTCTAAATATATATATTGACTTTCTAGGTACTACATAAAAGACCGTAAACGAAGAGTAATAACTCTAAATAATTATATTGACTTGTTACCCACTACATAAGAGACCGTATACGAAGAGTAATAACTCTAAATAATTATATTGACTTGTTACCCACTACATAAGAGACCGTATACGAAGAGTAATAACTCTAAATAATTATATTGACTTGTTACCCACTACATAAGAGACCGTATACGAAGAGTAATAACTCTAATTAATTATATTGACTTGTCACCCACTTCATAAAAGACCGTATACGAAAAGTAAGAACTCTAAATAATTATATTGACTTGTCACCTACTACATAAGAGACCGTATACGAAGAGTAATAACTCTCAATAATTATATTGACTTGTTACCCACTACATAAGAAACCGTATACGAAGAGTAATTACTCTAAATAATTATATTGACTTGTTACCCACTACATAAGAGACCGTATACGAAGAGTAATTACTCTAAATAATTATATTGACTTGTTACCCACTACATAAGAGACCGTATAAGAAGAGTAATAACTCTAAATAATTATATTGACTTGCTATGTACTACATAAAAGACCGTATACGAAGAGTAAGAACTCTAAATAATTATATTGACTTGTCACCCACTACATAAGAGACCGTATTCGAAGAGTAATAACTCTAAATAATTATATTGACTTGTTACCCACTACATAATAGACCGTATACGAAGAGCAATAACTCTAAATAATTATATTGACTTGCTACCTACTACATAAGAGACCGTATACGAAGAGTAATTACTCTAAATAATTATATTGTCTTGTTAACCACTACATAAGAGACCGTATACGAAGAGTAATAACTCTAAATAATTATATTGACTTGTCACCCACTACATAAGAGACCGTATACGAAGAGTAATAACTGTAAATAATTATATTGACTTGCTACCTATTACATAAGAGACCGTATACAAAGAGTAATTACTCTAAATAATTATATTGACTTGTTACCCACTACATAAGAGACCGCATAAGAAGAGTAATAACTCTAAATAATTATATTGACTTGTCACCCACTACATGAGAGACCGTATACGAATAGTAATAACTCTAAATAATTATATTGACTTGTTACCCACTACATGAGAGATCGTATACGAAGAGTAATAACTCTAAATAATTATATTGACTTGCTACCAACTACATAAGAGATCGTATACGAAGAGTAATAACTCTAAATAAGTATATTGACTTGCTACGTACTACATAAAAGACCGTATACGAAGAGTAATAACTCTAAATAATTATATTGACTTGTTACCCACTACATAAGACACCGTATACGAAGAGTAATTACTCTAAATAATTATATTGACTTGTTACCCACTACATAAGAGACCGTATACGAAGAGTAATTATAACTCTAAATAGTTACATTGATTTGCTACCCACTACAGAAAAGACCGTACATGAAAAGTAAGAACTCTTGAATTATTATATTGACTTGTTACCCACTACATAAGAGATCGTATACGAAGAGTAATAACTCTAAATAATTATATTGACTTGTTACCCACTACATAAGAGACCTTATAAGAAGAGTAATAACTCTAAATAATTATATTGACTTGCTACCCACTACATAAGAGATCGTATACGAAGAGTTATAACTCTAAATAATTATATTGACTTGCTACCCACTACATAAAAAATCGTACAAGAAGAGTAATAACTCTAAATAATTATATTGACTTGCTACCAACTACATAAGAGATCGTATACGAAGAGTAATAACTCTAAATAATTATATTGACTTTCTAGGTACTACATAAAAGACCGTAAACGAAGAGTAATAACTCTAAATAATTATATTGACTTGTTACCCACTACATAAGACACCGTATACGAAGAGTAATTACTCTGAATAATTATATTGACTTGTTACCCACTAAATAAGAGACCGTATACGAAGAGTAATTACTCTAAATAATTATATTGACTTGTTACCCACTACATAAAAGACCGTACACGAAGAGTAATAACTCTAAATAATTATATTGACTTGTTATCCACTACATAAGACACCGTATACCAAGGGTAATAACTCTAAATAATTATATTGATTTGGTTACAAGAGCGCAATTATTTGTAATGCATTTTCCATAGGACCCCAGTGGTATTCAAAAATTTATTTCTTGAAGAATAAACAAACTAGATAAAAATGGGTAGCAGTTCCTGTGACTACAGATGTCAGCCTTTTATTACAGCAAAAAAAAAGTATATGGTCATGCGGCAAAAAGTGCCCTAAAATGCAGTTGTTATGGAAGCTTCCAAATTCCGCACTAAATTGGAAAGGTTAATTTTGAATGGCTCCTCAGTTAATAAAAAAATTATATCTTCTACACATTGTGAATTATGAATTTAATTTTCACCTATTTTCAAACCTAAATGGATAAGCTTTCAAATAAAAAATAATTCCAACCTGCATCATCCAATCAGGAGCCTCAAAGTTTTTTATTCTGAGTACCATCTTGGGGTAAAAATTTTGCCGGTTGAATGTAAACAAATAATTGCGCTCTTGTAACCATTTGTAGTCTCGATTACCCAGACGCATATATAAATATAGCGTCTGGGGTGATTAACCGGACTGGTCAGATATTTATAGGGGGCGTAACAAATAATTAAATATAGAACATATCTATAAATAGCACTTCCGTTATCACCAAAATAATTAAAAAAAAAAAAAACAGTAAGCAGTGTACTAGTATATGTATATGTGATTATTAAACTGACATTCTTGTAGCTCACCCTGTGTTGCCCAACTTGATGATGGGCATTTTCAATAGAGACGTGATGTCAAATACCATTTCACACGTATTCTTGTCTCAATGATTTATAAACATTTAATAAATATCTATAGTCAAAATAAAGCTTTTGGTCGTACTTATTCAGATTTCGGACATTTTTTCGTTGAGTAAAAGTGCTACCAATAACATAAGAGGCCGCATAAGAAGAGTAAGAACTCTACATAATTATATTGACTTGTTACCCACTACATAAAAGACCGTATTAGAAGAGTAATAACTCTAAATAATTATATTGACTTGTCACCGACTTCAAAAGAGACCGTGTACGAAGAGTAATTACTCTAAAAAATTATATTGACTAGTTACCTACTACATAAGAGACCGTATACGAAGAGTAATAACTCTAAATAATTATATTGACTTGTCACCCACTACATAAGAGATCGTATACGAAGAGTAATAACTCTAAATAATTATATTGACTTGTCACCCACTACATAAGAGACCGTTTACGAAGAGTAATAACTCTAAATAATTATATTGACTTGCTACCCATTAAATAAGAGGCCGCATAAGAAGAGTAAGAACTCTAAATAATTATATTGACTTGTTACCAACTACATAAGAGACCGTATACGAAGAGTAATAACTCTAAATAATTATATTGACTTTCTACCCACTTCCATAAGAGACCGTATACGAAGAGTAATAACTCTAAATAATTATATTGACTTGTTACCCACTACATAAAAGACCTTATACGAATAGTAATAACTCTAAATAATTATATTGACTTGTTACCCACTACATAAGAGATCGTATACGAAGAGTAATAACTCTAAATAATTATATTGACTTGCTACCCACTACATAAAAAATCGCATACGAAGAGTAATTACTCTAAATAATTATATTGACTTGTTACCCACTACATAAAAGACCGTATACGAAGAGTAATAACTCTAAATAATTATATTGACTTGTTACCCACTACATAAGAGACCGTATACGAAGAGTAATTACTCTAAATAATTATATTGACTTGTTACCCACTACATAAGAGACCGTATAAGAAGAGTAATAACTCTAAATAATTATATTGACTTGTTACCCACTACATAAAAGACCGTATACGAAGAGTAATAACTCTAAATAATTATATTGACTTGCTACCAACTACATAAGAGATCGTATACGAAGAGTAATAACTCTAAATATATATATTGACTTTCTAGGTACTACATAAAAGACCGTAAACGAAGAGTAATAACTCTAAATAATTATATTGACTTGTTACCCACTACATAAGAGACCGTATACGAAGAGTAATAACTCTAAATAATTATATTGACTTGTTACCCACTACATAAGAGACCGTATACGAAGAGTAATAACTCTAAATAATTATATTGACTTGTTACCCACTACATAAGAGACCGTATACGAAGAGTAATAACTCTAATTAATTATATTGACTTGTCACCCACTTCATAAAAGACCGTATACGAAAAGTAAGAACTCTAAATAATTATATTGACTTGTCACCTACTACATAAGAGACCGTATACGAAGAGTAATAACTCTCAATAATTATATTGACTTGTTACCCACTACATAAGAAACCGTATACGAAGAGTAATTACTCTAAATAATTATATTGACTTGTTACCCACTACATAAGAGACCGTATACGAAGAGTAATTACTCTAAATAATTATATTGACTTGTTACCCACTACATAAGAGACCGTATAAGAAGAGTAATAACTCTAAATAATTATATTGACTTGCTATGTACTACATAAAAGACCGTATACGAAGAGTAAGAACTCTAAATAATTATATTGACTTGTCACCCACTACATAAGAGACCGTATTCGAAGAGTAATAACTCTAAATAATTATATTGACTTGTTACCCACTACATAATAGACCGTATACGAAGAGCAATAACTCTAAATAATTATATTGACTTGCTACCTACTACATAAGAGACCGTATACGAAGAGTAATTACTCTAAATAATTATATTGTCTTGTTAACCACTACATAAGAGACCGTATACGAAGAGTAATAACTCTAAATAATTATATTGACTTGTCACCCACTACATAAGAGACCGTATACGAAGAGTAATAACTGTAAATAATTATATTGACTTGCTACCTACTACATAAGAGACCGTATACAAAGAGTAATTACTCTAAATAATTATATTGACTTGTTACCCACTACATAAGAGACCGCATAAGAAGAGTAATAACTCTAAATAATTATATTGACTTGTCACCCACTACATGAGAGACCGTATACGAATAGTAATAACTCTAAATAATTATATTGACTTGTTACCCACTACATGAGAGATCGTATACGAAGAGTAATAACTCTAAATAATTATATTGACTTGCTACCAACTACATAAGAGATCGTATACGAAGAGTAATAACTCTAAATAAGTATATTGACTTGCTACGTACTACATAAAAGACCGTATACGAAGAGTAATAACTCTAAATAATTATATTGACTTGTTACCCACTACATAAGACACCGTATACGAAGAGTAATTACTCTAAATAATTATATTGACTTGTTACCCACTACATAAGAGACCGTATACGAAGAGTAATTATAACTCTAAATAGTTACATTGATTTGCTACCCACTACAGAAAAGACCGTACATGAAAAGTAAGAACTCTTGAATTATTATATTGACTTGTTACCCACTACATAAGAGATCGTATACGAAGAGTAATAACTCTAAATAATTATATTGACTTGTTACCCACTACATAAGAGACCTTATAAGAAGAGTAATAACTCTAAATAATTATATTGACTTGCTACCCACTACATAAGAGATCGTATACGAAGAGTTATAACTCTAAATAATTATATTGACTTGCTACCCACTACATAAAAAATCGTACAAGAAGAGTAATAACTCTAAATAATTATATTGACTTGCTACCAACTACATAAGAGATCGTATACGAAGAGTAATAACTCTAAATAATTATATTGACTTTCTAGGTACTACATAAAAGACCGTAAACGAAGAGTAATAACTCTAAATAATTATATTGACTTGTTACCCACTACATAAGACACCGTATACGAAGAGTAATTACTCTAAATAATTATATTGACTTGTTACCCACTACATAAAAGACCGTACACGAAGAGTAATAACTCTAAATAATTATATTGACTTGTTATCCACTACATAAGACACCGTATACCAAGGGTAATAACTCTAAATAATTATATTGATTTGGTTACAAGAGCGCAATTATTTGTAATGCATTTTCCATAGGACCCCAGTGGTATTCAAAAATTTATTTCTTGAAGAATAAACAAACTAGATAAAAATGGGTAGCAGTTCCTGTGACTACAGATGTCAGCCTTTTATTACAGCAAAAAAAAAGTATATGGTCATGCGGCAAAAAGTGCCCTAAAATGCAGTTGTTATGGAAGCTTCCAAATTCCGCACTAAATTGGAAAGGTTAATTTTGAATGGCTCCTCAGTTAATAAAAAAATTATATCTTCTACACATTGTGAATTATGAATTTAATTTTCACCTATTTTCAAACCTAAATGGATAAGCTTTCAAATAAAAAATAATTCCAACCTGCATCATCCAATCAGGAGCCTCAAAGTTTTTTATTCTGAGTACCATCTTGGGGTAAAAATTTTGCCGGTTGAATGTAAACAAATAATTGCGCTCTTGTAACCATTTGTAGTCTCGATTACCCAGACGCATATATAAATATAGCGTCTGGGGTGATTAACCGGACTGGTCAGATATTTATAGGGGGCGTAACAAATAATTAAATATAGAACATATCTATAAATAGCACTTCCGTTATCACCAAAATAATTAAAAAAAAAAAAACAGTAAGCAGTGTACTAGTATATGTATATGTGATTATTAAACTGACATTCTTGTAGCTCACCCTGTGTTGCCCAACTTGATGATGGGCATTTTCAATAGAGACGTGATGTCAAATACCATTTCACACGTATTCTTGTCTCAATGATTTATAAACATTTAATAAATATCTATAGTCAAAATAAAGCTTTTGGTCGTACTTATTCAGATTTCGGACATTTTTTCGTTGAGTAAAAGTGCTACCAATAACATAAGAGGCCGCATAAGAAGAGTAAGAACTCTACATAATTATATTGACTTGTTACCCACTACATAAGACACCGTATACCAAGGGTAATAACTCTAAATAATTATATTGACTTGCTACCCACTACATAAGAAACCGTATACGAAGGGTAATAACTCTAAATAAATATATTGACTTGCTACCCACTACATAAGAGACCGTATTAGAAGAGTAATAACTCTAAATAATTATATTGACTTGTTACCCAATACATAAGAGATCGTATAAGAAGAGTAAGAACTCTAAATAAATATATTGACTTGTTACCCACTACATAAGAGACCGTATGCGAAGAGTAATAACTCTAAATAATTATATTGACTTGCTACCAACTACATAAGATATTGTATAAGGAGAGTAATAACTCTAAATAATTATATTGACTTGTTACCCACTACATAAGAAACCGTATACGAAGGATAATAACTCTAAATAAATATATTGACTTGTTACCCACTACATAAGAGATCGTATACGAAGGATAATAACTCTAAATAAATATATTGACTTGCTACCCACTACATAAGAGACCGTATTAGAAGAGTAATAACTCTAAATAATTATATTGACTTGTCACCCACTATATAAGAGACCGTATACGAAGAGTAATAACTCTAAAAATTATATTGACTTGTCACCCACTACATAAGAGACCGTAAATGAAGAGTAATAACTCTAAAAAATTATATTGACTTGTTACCCACTACATAAGAGATCGTATACGAAGAGTAATAACTTTAAATAATTATATTGACTTGTCACCCACTGCATAAGAGACCGTATACAAAGAGTAATTACTCTAAATAAATATATTGACTTGCTACCCAACTACATAAGAGATCGTATACGAAGAGAATTAACTCTAAATAATTATATTGACTTGTCACCCACTACATAAGAGACCGTATACGAAGAGTAATAACTCTAAATAATTATATTGACTTTTTACCCACTACATAAGACACCGTAAACGAAGAGTAATTACTCTAAATAATTATATTGACTTGCTACCTACTACATAAGAGACCGTATACGAAGAGTAAAAACTCTAAATAATTATATTGACTTGTTACCCACTACATGAGAGACCGTATACGAAGAGTAATAACTCTAAATAATTATATTGACGTGTTATCCACTACATTAGAGACCGTATACGAAGAGTAATAACTCTAAATAATTATATTGACTTGTCACCCACTACATAAGAGACCGCATAAGAAGAGTAATATCTCTGAATAATTATATTGACTTGTTACCCACTACATAAGAGACCGTATACGAAGAGTAATAACTCTAAATAATTATATTGACTTGCTACCCACTACATAAGAGACCGTATACGAAGAGTAATTACTCTAAATAATTATATTGACTTGTTACCCACTACATAAGAGACCGTATACGAAGAGTAATAACTCTAAATAAATATATTGACTTGTTACCCACTACATAAGAGACCGCATAAAAAGAGTAATAACTCTAAATAATTATACTGACTTGTTATCCACTACATAAGAGACCGCATACGAAGAGTAATAACTCTAAATAATTATATTCACTTGTTACCCACTACATAAGAGACCGTATACGAAGAGTAATAACTCTAATTAATTATATTGACTTGTCACCCACTACATAAGAGAACGTGTACGAAGGGTAATAACTCTAAATAATTATATTGACTTGTTACCCACTAAATAAGACACCGTATACCAAGGGTAATAACTCTAAATAATTATATTGACTTGTTACCCACTACATAAGAAACCGTATACGAAGGATAATAACTCTAAATAAATATATTGACTTGTTACCCACTACATAAGAGATCGTATACGAAGGATAATAACTCTAAATAAATATATTGACTTGCTACCCACTACATAAGAGACCGTATTAGAAGAGTAATAACTCTAAATAATTATATTGACTTGTAACCCACTACATAAGAAACCGTATACGAAGGATAATAACTCTAAATAAATATATTGACTTGTTACCCACTACATAAGAGATCGTATACGAAGGATAATAACTCTAAATAAATATATTGACTTGCTACGTACTACATAAGAGAACGTATTAGAAGAGTAATAACTCTAAATAATTATATTGACTTGTTACCCACTACATAAGAGATCGTATAAGAAGAGTAATAACTCTAAATAATTATATTGACTTGTCACCCACTACATAAGACACCGCATAAGAAAAGTAATATCTCTAAATAATTATATTGACTTGTTACCCACTACATAAAAGACCGTATACGAAGAGAAATTACTCTAAATAATTATATTGACTTGTTACCCACTATATAAGAGATTGTATACGAAGAGTAATAACTCTAATTAATTATATTGACTTGTTACCCACTACATAAAAGACCGTATACGAAGAGTAATTACTCTAAATAATTATATTGACTTATTACCCACTACATAAGAGACCGTATACGAAGAGTAATAACTCTAAAAAATTATATTGACTTGTTACCCACTACATAAGAGACCGTATTAAAAGAGTAATAACTCTAAATAATGATATTGACTTGTTATCCACTACATAAGAGACCGTATACGAAGAGTAAGAACTTTAAATAATTATATTGACTTGTTACCTACTACATAAGAGACCGTATACGAAGAGTAATTACTCTAAATAATTATATTGACTTGCTACCATTTACATAAGAGGCTGCATAAGAAGACAAAGAACTCTAAATAATTATATTGACTTGTCACCCACTACATAAGAGACCGTATACGAATAGTAATAACTCTAAATAATTATATTGACTTGTTACCCACTATATAATAGACCGTATACGAAGAGTAATAACTCTAAATAATTATATTGACTTGTCACCCACTACATAAGAGACCGTATACGAAGAGTAATAACTCTTAATAAATATATTGACTTGCTACCCATTACATAAGAGACCGTATAAGAAGAGTAAGAACTCTAAATAATTATATTGACTTGTTACCCACTATATAAGAGACCGTATACGAAGAGTAATAACTCTAAAAAATTATATTGACTTGTCACCCACTACATAAGAGACCGTTTATAAAAAGTAATAACTCTAAAAAATTATATTGACTTGTTACCCACTACATAAGAGATCGTATACGAAGAGTAATAACTCTAAATAATTATATTGACTTGTCACCCACTACATAAGAGACCGTATAAGAAGAGTAATTACTCTAAATAATTATATTGACTTGCTACCCACTACATAAGAGATCGTTTACGAAGAGTAATTACTCTAAATAATTATATTGACTTGCTACCCACTACATAAGAGATCGTATACGAAGAGTAATAACTCTATATAATTATATTGACTTGTTACCCACTACATAAGACACCGTAAACGAAGAGTAATTACTCTAAATAATTATATTGACTTGCTACCTACTACATAAGAGACCGTATACGAAGAGTAAAAACTCTAAATAATTATATTGACTTGTTACCCACTACATGAGAGACCGTATACGAAGAGTAATAACTCTAAATAATTATATTGACGTGTTATCCACTACATTAGAGACCGTATACGAAGAGTAACAACTCTAAATAATTATATTGACTTGTCATCCACTACATAAGAGATTATACGAAGAGTAATAACTCTAAATAATTATATTGACTTGCTACCCACTACATAAGAGACCGTATACGAAGAGTAATTACTCTAAATAATTATATTGACTTGTAACCCACTACATAAGAGACCGGATAAGAAGAGTAATAACTCTAAATAATTATATTGACTTGTTACCCACTACATGAGAGACCGTATACGAAGAGTAAGAACTCTAAATAATTATATTGACTTGTCACCCACAACATAAGAGACCGCAAAAGAAGAGTAATATCTCTAAATAATTATATTGACTTGTTACCCACTACATGAGAGACCGTATACGAAGAGTAATAACTCTAAATAATTATATTGACTTGCTACCCACAACATAAGAGATCGTATACGAAAAGTAATAACTCTAAATAATTATACTGACTTGCTACGTACTACATAAAAGACCGTATACGCAGAGTAATTACTCTAAATAATTATATTGACTTGTTACCCACTACATAAGGGACCGCATACGAAGAGTAATTACTCTAAATAATTATATTGACTTGTTATTTTCTACATAAGAGACCGTATAAGAAGAGTTATAACTCTAAATAATTATATTGATTTGTTACCCACTACATAAGAGACCGTATACGAAGAGTAATTATAACTCTAAATAGTTACATTGACTTGCTACCAACTACATAAAAGACCGTACACGAAAAGTAAGAACTCTTGAATAATTATATTGACTTGTTACCCACTACATAAGAGATCGTATACGAAGAGTAATAACTCTAAATAATTATATTGACTTGTTACCCACTACATAAAAGACCTTATACGAATAGTAATAACTCTAAATAATTATATTGACTTGTTACCCACTACATAAGAGATCGTATACGAAGAGTAATAACTCTAAATAATTATATTGACTTGCTACCCACTACATAAAAAATCGCATACGAAGAGTAATTACTCTAAATAATTATATTGACTTGTTACCCACTACATAAAAGACCGTATACGAAGAGTAATAACTCTAAATAATTATATTGACTTGTTACCCACTACATAAGAGACCGTATACGAAGAGTAATTACTCTAAATAATTATATTGACTTGTTACCCACTACATAAGAGACCGTATAAGAAGAGTAATAACTCTAAATAATTATATTGACTTGTTACCCACTACATAAAAGACCGTATACGAAGAGTAATAACTCTAAATAATTATATTGACTTGCTACCAACTACATAAGAGATCGTATACGAAGAGTAATAACTCTAAATATATATATTGACTTTCTAGGTACTACATAAAAGACCGTAAACGAAGAGTAATAACTCTAAATAATTATATTGACTTGTTACCCACTACATAAGAGACCGTATACGAAGAGTAATAACTCTAAATAATTATATTGACTTGTTACCCACTACATAAGAGACCGTATACGAAGAGTAATAACTCTAAATAATTATATTGACTTGTTACCCACTACATAAGAGACCGTATACGAAGAGTAATAACTCTAATTAATTATATTGACTTGTCACCCACTTCATAAAAGACCGTATACGAAAAGTAAGAACTCTAAATAATTATATTGACTTGTCACCTACTACATAAGAGACCGTATACGAAGAGTAATAACTCTCAATAATTATATTGACTTGTTACCCACTACATAAGAAACCGTATACGAAGAGTAATTACTCTAAATAATTATATTGACTTGTTACCCACTACATAAGAGACCGTATAAGAAGAGTAATAACTCTAAATAATTATATTGACTTGCTATGTACTACATAAAAGACCGTATACGAAGAGTAAGAACTCTAAATAATTATATTGACTTGTCACCCACTACATAAGAGACCGTATTCGAAGAGTAATAACTCTAAATAATTATATTGACTTGTTACCCACTACATAATAGACCGTATACGAAGAGCAATAACTCTAAATAATTATATTGACTTGCTACCTACTACATAAGAGACCGTATACGAAGAGTAATTACTCTAAATAATTATATTGTCTTGTTAACCACTACATAAGAGACCGTATACGAAGAGTAATAACTCTAAATAATTATATTGACTTGTCACCCACTACATAAGAGACCGTATACGAAGAGTAATAACTGTAAATAATTATATTGACTTGCTACCTACTACATAAGAGACCGTATACAAAGAGTAATTACTCTAAATAATTATATTGACTTGTTACCCACTACATAAGAGACCGCATAAGAAGAGTAATAACTCTAAATAATTATATTGACTTGTCACCCACTACATGAGAGACCGTATACGAATAGTAATAACTCTAAATAATTATATTGACTTGTTACCCACTACATGAGAGATCGTATACGAAGAGTAATAACTCTAAATAATTATATTGACTTGCTACCAACTACATAAGAGATCGTATACGAAGAGTAATAACTCTAAATAAGTATATTGACTTGCTACGTACTACATAAAAGACCGTATACGAAGAGTAATAACTCTAAATAATTATATTGACTTGTTACCCACTACATAAGACACCGTATACGAAGAGTAATTACTCTAAATAATTATATTGACTTGTTACCCACTACATAAGAGACCGTATACGAAGAGTAATTATAACTCTAAATAGTTACATTGATTTGCTACCCACTACAGAAAAGACCGTACATGAAAAGTAAGAACTCTTGAATTATTATATTGACTTGTTACCCACTACATAAGAAATCGTATACGAAGAGTAATAACTCTAAATAATTATATTGACTTGTTACCCACTACATAAGAGACCTTATAAGAAGAGTAATAACTCTAAATAATTATATTGACTTGCTACCCACTACATAAGAGATCGTATACGAAGAGTTATAACTCTAAATAATTATATTGACTTGCTACCCACTACATAAAAAATCGTACAAGAAGAGTAATAACTCTAAATAATTATATTGACTTGCTACCAACTACATAAGAGATCGTATACGAAGAGTAATAACTCTAAATAATTATATTGACTTTCTAGGTACTACATAAAAGACCGTAAACGAAGAGTAATAACTCTAAATAATTATATTGACTTGTTACCCACTACATAAGACACCGTATACGAAGAGTAATTACTCTAAATAATTATATTGACTTGTTACCCACTAAATAAGAGACCGTATACGAAGAGTAATTACTCTAAATAATTATATTGACTTGTTACCCACTACATAAAAGACCGTACACGAAGAGTAATAACTCTAAATAATTATATTGACTTGTTATCCACTACATAAGACACCGTATACCAAGGGTAATAACTCTAAATAATTATATTGATTTGGTTACAAGAGCGCAATTATTTGTAATGCATTTTCCATAGGACCCCAGTGGTATTCAAAAATTTATTTCTTGAAGAATAAACAAACTAGATAAAAATGGGTAGCAGTTCCTGTGACTACAGATGTTAGCCTTTTATTACAGCAAAAAAAAAGTATATGGTCATGCGGCAAAAAGTGCCCTAAAATGCAGTTGTTATGGAAGCTTCCAAATTCCGCACTAAATTGGAAAGGTTAATTTTGAATGGCTCCTCAGTTAATAAAAAAATTATATCTTCTACACATTGTGAATTATGAATTTAATTTTCACCTATTTTCAAACCTAAATGGATAAGCTTTCAAATAAAAAATAATTCCAACCTGCGTCATCCAATCAGGAGCCTCAAAGTTTTTTATTCTGAGTACCATCTTGGGGTAAAAATTTTGCCGGTTGAATGTAAACAAATAATTGCGCTCTTGTAACCATTTGTAGTCTCGATTACCCAGACGCATATATAAATATAGCGTCTGGGGTGATTAACCGGACTGGTCAGATATTTATAGGGGGCGTAACAAATAATTAAATATAGAACATATCTATAAATAGCACTTCCGTTATCACCAAAATAATTAAAAAAAAAAAAACAGTAAGCAGTGTACTAGTATATGTATATGTGATTATTAAACTGACATTCTTGTAGCTCACCCTGTGTTGCCCAACTTGATGATGGGCATTTTCAATAGAGACGTGATGTCAAATACCATTTCACACGTATTCTTGTCTCAATGATTTATAAACATTTAATAAATATCTATAGTCAAAATAAAGCTTTTGGTCGTACTTATTCAGATTTCGGACATTTTTTCGTTGAGTAAAAGTGCTACCAATAACATAAGAGGCCGCATAAGAAGAGTAAGAACTCTACATAATTATATTGACTTGTTACCCACTACATAAGACACCGTATACCAAGGGTAATAACTCTAAATAATTATATTGACTTGCTACCCACTACATAAGAAACCGTATACGAAGGGTAATAACTCTAAATAAATATATTGACTTGCTACCCACTACATAAGAGACCGTATTAGAAGAGTAATAACTCTAAATAATTATATTGACTTGTTACCCAATACATAAGAGATCGTATAAGAAGAGTAAGAACTCTAAATAAATATATTGACTTGTTACCCACTACATAAGAGACCGTATGCGAAGAGTAATAACTCTAAATAATTATATTGACTTGCTACCAACTACATAAGATATTGTATAAGGAGAGTAATAACTCTAAATAAATATATTGACTTGTTACCCACTACATAAGAAACCGTATACGAAGGATAATAACTCTAAATAAATATATTGACTTGTTACCCACTACATAAGAGATCGTATACGAAGGATAATAACTCTAAATAAATATATTGACTTGCTACCCACTACATAAGAGACCGTATTAGAAGAGTAATAACTCTAAATAATTATATTGACTTGTCACCCACTATATAAGAGACCGTATACGAAGAGTAATAACTCTAAAAATTATATTGACTTGTCACCCACTACATAAGAGACCGTATATGAAGAGTAATAACTCTAAAAAATTATATTGACTTGTTACCCACTACATAAGAGATCGTATACGAAGAGTAATAACTTTAAATAATTATATTGACTTGTCACCCACTGCATAAGAGACCGTATACAAAGAGTAATTACTCTAAATAAATATATTGACTTGCTACCCAACTACATAAGAGATCGTATACGAAGAGAATTAACTCTAAATAATTATATTGACTTGTCACCCACTACATAAGAGACCGTATACGAAGAGTAATAACTCTAAATAATTATATTGACTTTTTACCCACTACATAAGACACCGTAAACGAAGAGTAATTACTCTAAATAATTATATTGACTTGCTACCTACTACATAAGAGACCGTATACGAAGAGTAAAAACTCTAAATAATTATATTGACTTGTTACCCACTACATGAGAGACCGTATACGAAGAGTAATAACTCTAAATAATTATATTGACGTGTTATCCACTACATTAGAGACCGTATACGAAGAGTAATAACTCTAAATAATTATATTGACTTGTCACCCACTACATAAGAGACCGCATAAGAAGAGTAATATCTCTGAATAATTATATTGACTTGTTACCCACTACATAAGAGACCGTATACGAAGAGTAATAACTCTAAATAATTATATTGACTTGCTACCCACTACATAAGAGACCGTATACGAAGAGTAATTACTCTAAATAATTATATTGACTTGTTACCCACTACATAAGAGACCGTATACGAAGAGTAATAACTCTAAATAATTATATTGACTTGTTACCCACTACATAAGAGACCGCATAAAAAGAGTAATAACTCTAAATAATTATACTGACTTGTTATCCACTACATAAGAGACCGCATACGAAGAGTAATAACTCTAAATAATTATATTGACTTGTTACCCACTACATAAGAGACCGTATACGAAGAGTAATAACTCTAATTAATTATATTGACTTGTCACCCACTACATAAGAGAACGTGTACGAAGGGTAATAACTCTAAATAATTATATTGACTTGTTACCCACTAAATAAGACACCGTATACCAAGGGTAATAACTCTAAATAATTATATTGACTTGTTACCCACTACATAAGAAACCGTATACGAAGGATAATAACTCTAAATAAATATATTGACTTGTTACCCACTACATAAGAGATCGTATACGAAGGATAATAACTCTAAATAAATATATTGACTTGCTACCCACTACATAAGAGACCGTATTAGAAGAGTAATAACTCTAAATAATTATATTGACTTGTAACCCACTACATAAGAAACCGTATACGAAGGATAATAACTCTAAATAAATATATTGACTTGTTACCCACTACATAAGAGATCGTATACGAAGGATAATAACTCTAAATAAATATATTGACTTGCTACCCACTACATAAGAGAACGTATTAGAAGAGTAATAACTCTAAATAATTATATTGACTTGTTACCCACTACATAAGAGATCGTATAAGAAGAGTAATAACTCTAAATAATTATATTGACTTGTCACCCACTACATAAGACACCGCATAAGAAAAGTAATATCTCTAAATAATTATATTGACTTGTTACCCACTACATAAAAGACCGTATACGAAGAGAAATTACTCTAAATAATTATATTGACTTGTTACCCACTATATAAGAGATTGTATACGAAGAGTAATAACTCTAATTAATTATATTGACTTGTTACCCACTACATAAAAGACCGTATACGAAAAGTAATTACTCTAAATAATTATATTGACTTATTACCCACTACATAAGAGACCGTATACGAAGAGTAATAACTCTAAAAAATTATATTGACTTGTTACCCACTACATAAGAGACCGTATTAAAAGAGTAATAACTCTAAATAATGATATTGACTTGTTATCCACTACATAAGAGACCGTATACGAAGAGTAAGAACTTTAAATAATTATATTGACTTGTTACCTACTACATAAGAGACCGTATACGAAGAGTAATTACTCTAAATAATTATATTGACTTGCTACCATTTACATAAGAGGCTGCATAAGAAGACAAAGAACTCTAAATAATTATATTGACTTGTCACCCACTACATAAGAGACCGTATACGAATAGTAATAACTCTAAATAATTATATTGACTTGTTACCCACTATATAATAGACCGTATACGAAGAGTAATAACTCTAAATAATTATATTGACTTGTCACCCACTACATAAGAGACCGTATACGAAGAGTAATAACTCTTAATAAATATATTGACTTGCTACCCATTACATAAGAGACCGTATAAGAAGAGTAAGAACTCTAAATAATTATATTGACTTGTTACCCACTATATAAGAGACCGTATACGAAGAGTAATAACTCTAAAAAATTATATTGACTTGTCACCCACTACATAAGAGACCGTTTATAAAAAGTAATAACTCTAAAAAATTATATTGACTTGTTACCCACTACATAAGAGATCGTATACGAAGAGTAATAACTCTAAATAATTATATTGACTTGTCACCCACTACATAAGAGACCGCATAAGAAGAGTAATTACTCTAAATAATTATATTGACTTGCTACCCACTACATAAGAGATCGTTTACGAAGAGTAATTACTCTAAATAATTATATTGACTTGCTACCCACTACATAAGAGATCGTATACGAAGAGTAATAACTCTATATAATTATATTGACTTGTTACCCACTACATAAGACACCGTAAACGAAGAGTAATTACTCTAAATAATTATATTGACTTGCTACCTACTACATAAGAGACCGTATACGAAGAGTAAAAACTCTAAATAATTATATTGACTTGTTACCCACTACATGAGAGACCGTATACGAAGAGTAATAACTCTAAATAATTATATTGACGTGTTATCCACTACATTAGAGACCGTATACGAAGAGTAACAACTCTAAATAATTATATTGACTTGTCATCCACTACATAAGAGATTATACGAAGAGTAATAACTCTAAATAATTATATTGACTTGCTACCCACTACATAAGAGACCGTATACGAAGAGTAATTACTCTAAATAATTATATTGACTTGTAACCCACTACATAAGAGACCGGATAAGAAGAGTAATAACTCTAAATAATTATATTGACTTGTTACCCACTACATGAGAGACCGTATACGAAGAGTAAGAACTCTAAATAATTATATTGACTTGTCACCCACGACATAAGAGACCGCAAAAGAAGAGTAATATCTCTAAATAATTATATTGACTTGTTACCCACTACATGAGAGACCGTATACGAAGAGTAATAACTCTAAATAATTATATTGACTTGCTACCCACAACATAAGAGATCGTATACGAAAAGTAATAACTCTAAATAATTATACTGACTTGCTACGTACTACATAAAAGACCGTATACGAAGAGTAATAACTCTAAATAATAATATGGCCTTGTTACCCACTACACAAGACACCGTATACGCAGAGTAATTACTCTAAATAATTATATTGACTTGTTACCCACTACATAAGGGACCGCATACGAAGAGTAATTACTCTAAATAATTATATTGACTTGTTATTTTCTACATAAGAGACCGTATAAGAAGAGTTATAACTCTAAATAATTATATTGATTTGTTACCCACTACATAAGAGACCGTATACGAAGAGTAATTATAACTCTAAATAGTTACATTGACTTGCTACCAACTACATAAAAGACCGTACACGAAAAGTAAGAACTCTTGAATAATTATATTGACTTGTTACCTACTACATAAGAGATCGTATACGAAGAGTAATAACTCTAAATAATTATATTGACTTGTTACCCACTACATAAAAGACCTTATACGAATAGTAATAACTCTAAATAATTATATTGACTTGTTACCCACTACATAAGAGATCGTATACGAAGAGTAATAACTCTAAATAATTATATTGACTTGCTACCCACTACATAAAAAATCGCATACGAAGAGTAATTACTCTAAATAATTATATTGACTTGTTACCCACTACATAAAAGACCGTATACGAAGAGTAATAACTCTAAATAATTATATTGACTTGTTACCCACTACATAAGAGACCGTATACGAAGAGTAATTACTCTAAATAATTATATTGACTTGTTACCCACTACATAAGAGACCGTATAAGAAGAGTAATAACTCTAAATAATTATATTGACTTGTTACCCACTACATAAAAGACCGTATACGAAGAGTAATAACTCTAAATAATTATATTGACTTGCTACCAACTACATAAGAGATCGTATACGAAGAGTAATAACTCTAAATATATATATTGACTTTCTAGGTACTACATAAAAGACCGTAAACGAAGAGTAATAACTCTAAATAATTATATTGACTTGTTACCCACTACATAAGAGACCGTATACGAAGAGTAATAACTCTAAATAATTATATTGACTTGTTACCCACTACATAAGAGACCGTATACGAAGAGTAATAACTCTAAATAATTATATTGACTTGTTACCCACTACATAAGAGACCGTATACGAAGAGTAATAACTCTAATTAATTATATTGACTTGTCACCCACTTCATAAAAGACCGTATACGAAAAGTAAGAACTCTAAATAATTATATTGACTTGTCACCTACTACATAAGAGACCGTATACGAAGAGTAATAACTCTCAATAATTATATTGACTTGTTACCCACTACATAAGAAACCGTATACGAAGAGTAATTACTCTAAATAATTATATTGACTTGTTACCCACTACATAAGAGACCGTATACGAAGAGTAATTACTCTAAATAATTATATTGACTTGTTACCCACTACATAAGAGACCGTATAAGAAGAGTAATAACTCTAAATAATTATATTGACTTGCTATGTACTACATAAAAGACCGTATACGAAGAGTAAGAACTCTAAATAATTATATTGACTTGTCACCCACTACATAAGAGACCGTATTCGAAGAGTAATAACTCTAAATAATTATATTGACTTGTTACCCACTACATAATAGACCGTATACGAAGAGCAATAACTCTAAATAATTATATTGACTTGCTACCTACTACATAAGAGACCGTATACGAAGAGTAATTACTCTAAATAATTATATTGTCTTGTTAACCACTACATAAGAGACCGTATACGAAGAGTAATAACTCTAAATAATTATATTGACTTGTCACCCACTACATAAGAGACCGTATACGAAGAGTAATAACTGTAAATAATTATATTGACTTGCTACCTACTACATAAGAGACCGTATACAAAGAGTAATTACTCTAAATAATTATATTGACTTGTTACCCACTACATAAGAGACCGCATAAGAAGAGTAATAACTCTAAATAATTATATTGACTTGTCACCCACTACATGAGAGACCGTATACGAATAGTAATAACTCTAAATAATTATATTGACTTGTTACCCACTACATGAGAGATCGTATACGAAGAGTAATAACTCTAAATAATTATATTGACTTGCTACCAACTACATAAGAGATCGTATACGAAGAGTAATAACTCTAAATAAGTATATTGACTTGCTACGTACTACATAAAAGACCGTATACGAAGAGTAATAACTCTAAATAATTATATTGACTTGTTACCCACTACATAAGACACCGTATACGAAGAGTAATTACTCTAAATAATTATATTGACTTGTTACCCACTACATAAGAGACCGTATACGAAGAGTAATTATAACTCTAAATAGTTACATTGATTTGCTACCCACTACAGAAAAGACCGTACATGAAAAGTAAGAACTCTTGAATTATTATATTGACTTGTTACCCACTACATAAGAAATCGTATACGAAGAGTAATAACTCTAAATAATTATATTGACTTGTTACCCACTACATAAGAGACCTTATAAGAAGAGTAATAACTCTAAATAATTATATTGACTTGCTACCCACTACATAAGAGATCGTATACGAAGAGTTATAACTCTAAATAATTATATTGACTTGCTACCCACTACATAAAAAATCGTACAAGAAGAGTAATAACTCTAAATAATTATATTGACTTGCTACCAACTACATAAGAGATCGTATACGAAGAGTAATAACTCTAAATAATTATATTGACTTTCTAGGTACTACATAAAAGACCGTAAACGAAGAGTAATAACTCTAAATAATTATATTGACTTGTTACCCACTACATAAGACACCGTATACGAAGAGTAATTACTCTAAATAATTATATTGACTTGTTACCCACTAAATAAGAGACCGTATACGAAGAGTAATTACTCTAAATAATTATATTGACTTGTTACCCACTACATAAAAGACCGTACACGAAGAGTAATAACTCTAAATAATTATATTGACTTGTTATCCACTACATAAGACACCGTATACCAAGGGTAATAACTCTAAATAATTATATTGATTTGGTTACAAGAGCGCAATTATTTGTAATGCATTTTCCATAGGACCCCAGTGGTATTCAAAAATTTATTTCTTGAAGAATAAACAAACTAGATAAAAATGGGTAGCAGTTCCTGTGACTACAGATGTCAGCCTTTTATTACAGCAAAAAAAAAGTATATGGTCATGCGGCAAAAAGTGCCCTAAAATGCAGTTGTTATGGAAGCTTCCAAATTCCGCACTAAATTGGAAAGGTTAATTTTGAATGGCTCCTCAGTTAATAAAAAAATTATATCTTCTACACATTGTGAATTATGAATTTAATTTTCACCTATTTTCAAACCTAAATGGATAAGCTTTCAAATAAAAAATAATTCCAACCTGCATCATCCAATCAGGAGCCTCAAAGTTTTTTATTCTGAGTACCATCTTGGGGTAAAAATTTTGCCGGTTGAATGTAAACAAATAATTGCGCTCTTGTAACCATTTGTAGTCTCGATTACCCAGACGCATATATAAATATAGCGTCTGGGGTGATTAACCGGACTGGTCAGATATTTATAGGGGGCGTAACAAATAATTAAATATAGAACATATCTATAAATAGCACTTCCGTTATCACCAAAATAATTAAAAAAAAAAAAACAGTAAGCAGTGTACTAGTATATGTATATGTGATTATTAAACTGACATTCTTGTAGCTCACCCTGTGTTGCCCAACTTGATGATGGGCATTTTCAATAGAGACGTGATGTCAAATACCATTTCACACGTATTCTTGTCTCAATGATTTATAAACATTTAATAAATATCTATAGTCAAAATAAAGCTTTTGGTCGTACTTATTCAGATTTCGGACATTTTTTCGTTGAGTAAAAGTGCTACCAATAACATAAGAGGCCGCATAAGAAGAGTAAGAACTCTACATAATTATATTGACTTGTTACCCACTACATAAAAGACCGTATTAGAAGAGTAATAACTCTAAATAATTATATTGACTTGTCACCGACTTCAAAAGAGACCGTGTACGAAGAGTAATTACTCTAAAAAATTATATTGACTAGTTACCTACTACATAAGAGACCGTATACGAAGAGTAATAACTCTAAATAATTATATTGACTTGTCACCCACTACATAAGAGATCGTATACGAAGAGTAATAACTCTAAATAATTATATTGACTTGTCACCCACTACATAAGAGACCGTTTACGAAGAGTAATAACTCTAAATAATTATATTGACTTGCTACCCATTAAATAAGAGGCCGCATAAGAAGAGTAAGAACTCTAAATAATTATATTGACTTGTTACCAACTACATAAGAGACCGTATACGAAGAGTAATAACTCTAAATAATTATATTGACTTTCTACCCACTTCCATAAGAGACCGTATACGAAGAGTAATAACTCTAAATAATTATATTGACTTGTTACCCACTACATAAAAGACCTTATACGAATAGTAATAACTCTAAATAATTATATTGACTTGTTACCCACTACATAAGAGATCGTATACGAAGAGTAATAACTCTAAATAATTATATTGACTTGCTACCCACTACATAAAAAATCGCATACGAAGAGTAATTACTCTAAATAATTATATTGACTTGTTACCCACTACATAAAAGACCGTATACGAAGAGTAATAACTCTAAATAATTATATTGACTTGTTACCCACTACATAAGAGACCGTATACGAAGAGTAATTACTCTAAATAATTATATTGACTTGTTACCCACTACATAAGAGACCGTATACGAAGAGTAATAACTCTAAATAATTATATTGACTTGTTACCCACTACATAAGAGACCGTATACGAAGAGTAATTACTCTAAATAATTATATTGACTTGTTACCCACTACATAAGAGACCGTATAAGAAGAGTAATAACTCTAAATAATAATATTGACTTGTTACCCACTACATAAAAGACCGTATACGAAGAGTAATAACTCTAAATAATTATATTGACTTGTTACCCACTACATAAGAGACCGTATACGAAGAGTAATAACTCTAAATAATTATATTGACTTGTTACCCACTACATAAGAGACCGTATACGAAGAGTAATTACTCTAAATAATTATATTGACTTGTTACCCACTACATAAGAGACCGTATAAGAAGAGTAATAACTCTAAATAATTATATTGACTTGTTACCCACTACATAAAAGACCGTATACGAAGAGTAATAACTCTAAATAATTATATTGACTTGCTACCATTTACATAAGAGGCTGCATAAGAAGACAAAGAACTCTAAATAATTATATTGACTTGTCACCCACTACATAAGAGACCGTATACGAATAGTAATAACTCTAAATAATTATATTGACTTGTTACCCACTATATAATAGACCGTATACGAAGAGTAATAACTCTAAATAATTATATTGACTTGTCACCCACTACATAAGAGACCGTATACGAAGAGTAATAACTCTAAATAAATATATTGACTTGCTACCCACTACATAAGAGACCGTATTAGAAGAGTAATAACTCTAAATAATTATATTGACTTGTCACCCACTATATAAGAGACCGTATACGAAGAGTAATAACTCTAAAAATTATATTGACTTGTCACCCACTACATAAGAGACCGTATATGAAGAGTAATAACTCTAAAAAATTATATTGACTTGTTACCCACTACATAAGAGATCGTATACGAAGAGTAATAACTTTAAATAATTATATTGACTTGTCACCCACTGCATAAGAGACCGTATACAAAGAGTAATTACTCTAAATAAATATATTGACTTGCTACCCAACTACATAAGAGATCGTATACGAAGAGAATTAACTCTAAATAATTATATTGACTTGTCACCCACTACATAAGAGACCGTATACGAAGAGTAATAACTCTAAATAATTATATTGACTTTTTACCCACTACATAAGACACCGTAAACGAAGAGTAATTACTCTAAATAATTATATTGACTTGCTACCTACTACATAAGAGACCGTATACGAAGAGTAAAAACTCTAAATAATTATATTGACTTGTTACCCACTACATGAGAGACCGTATACGAAGAGTAATAACTCTAAATAATTATATTGACGTGTTATCCACTACATTAGAGACCGTATACGAAGAGTAATAACTCTAAATAATTATATTGACTTGTCACCCACTACATAAGAGACCGCATAAGAAGAGTAATATCTCTGAATAATTATATTGACTTGTTACCCACTACATAAGAGACCGTATACGAAGAGTAATAACTCTAAATAATTATATTGACTTGCTACCCACTACATAAGAGACCGTATACGAAGAGTAATTACTCTAAATAATTATATTGACTTGTTACCCACTACATAAGAGACCGTATACGAAGAGTAATAACTCTAAATAATTATATTGACTTGTTACCCACTACATAAGAGACCGCATAAAAAGAGTAATAACTCTAAATAATTATACTGACTTGTTATCCACTACATAAGAGACCGCATACGAAGAGTAATAACTCTAAATAATTATATTCACTTGTTACCCACTACATAAGAGACCGTATACGAAGAGTAATAACTCTAATTAATTATATTGACTTGTCACCCACTACATAAGAGAACGTGTACGAAGGGTAATAACTCTAAATAATTATATTGACTTGTTACCCACTAAATAAGACACCGTATACCAAGGGTAATAACTCTAAATAATTATATTGACTTGTTACCCACTACATAAGAAACCGTATACGAAGGATAATAACTCTAAATAAATATATTGACTTGTTACCCACTACATAAGAGATCGTATACGAAGGATAATAACTCTAAATAAATATATTGACTTGCTACCCACTACATAAGAGACCGTATTAGAAGAGTAATAACTCTAAATAATTATATTGACTTGTAACCCACTACATAAGAAACCGTATACGAAGGATAATAACTCTAAATAAATATATTGACTTGTTACCCACTACATAAGAGATCGTATACGAAGGATAATAACTCTAAATAAATATATTGACTTGCTACCCACTACATAAGAGAACGTATTAGAAGAGTAATAACTCTAAATAATTATATTGACTTGTTACCCACTACATAAGAGATCGTATAAGAAGAGTAATAACTCTAAATAATTATATTGACTTGTCACCCACTACATAAGACACCGCATAAGAAAAGTAATATCTCTAAATAATTATATTGACTTGTTACCCACTACATAAAAGACCGTATACGAAGAGAAATTACTCTAAATAATTATATTGACTTGTTACCCACTATATAAGAGATTGTATACGAAGAGTAATAACTCTAATTAATTATATTGACTTGTTACCCACTACATAAAAGACCGTATACGAAGAGTAATTACTCTAAATAATTATATTGACTTATTACCCACTACATAAGAGACCGTATACGAAGAGTAATAACTCTAAAAAATTATATTGACTTGTTACCCACTACATAAGAGACCGTATTAAAAGAGTAATAACTCTAAATAATGATATTGACTTGTTATCCACTACATAAGAGACCGTATACGAAGAGTAAGAACTTTAAATAATTATATTGACTTGTTACCTACTACATAAGAGACCGTATACGAAGAGTAATTACTCTAAATAATTATATTGACTTGCTACCATTTACATAAGAGGCTGCATAAGAAGACAAAGAACTCTAAATAATTATATTGACTTGTCACCCACTACATAAGAGACCGTATACGAATAGTAATAACTCTAAATAATTATATTGACTTGTTACCCACTATATAATAGACCGTATACGAAGAGTAATAACTCTAAATAATTATATTGACTTGTCACCCACTACATAAGAGACCGTATACGAAGAGTAATAACTCTTAATAAATATATTGACTTGCTACCCATTACATAAGAGACCGTATAAGAAGAGTAAGAACTCTAAATAATTATATTGACTTGTTACCCACTATATAAGAGACCGTATACGAAGAGTAATAACTCTAAAAAATTATATTGACTTGTCACCCACTACATAAGAGACCGTTTATAAAAAGTAATAACTCTAAAAAATTATATTGACTTGTTACCCACTACATAAGAGATCGTATACGAAGAGTAATAACTCTAAATAATTATATTGACTTGTCACCCACTACATAAGAGACCGTATAAGAAGAGTAATTACTCTAAATAATTATATTGACTTGCTACCCACTACATAAGAGATCGTTTACGAAGAGTAATTACTCTAAATAATTATATTGACTTGCTACCCACTACATAAGAGATCGTATACGAAGAGTAATAACTCTATATAATTATATTGACTTGTTACCCACTACATAAGACACCGTAAACGAAGAGTAATTACTCTAAATAATTATATTGACTTGCTACCTACTACATAAGAGACCGTATACGAAGAGTAAAAACTCTAAATAATTATATTGACTTGTTACCCACTACATGAGAGACCGTATACGAAGAGTAATAACTCTAAATAATTATATTGACGTGTTATCCACTACATTAGAGACCGTATACGAAGAGTAACAACTCTAAATAATTATATTGACTTGTCATCCACTACATAAGAGATTATACGAAGAGTAATAACTCTAAATAATTATATTGACTTGCTACCCACTACATAAGAGACCGTATACGAAGAGTAATTACTCTAAATAATTATATTGACTTGTAACCCACTACATAAGAGACCGGATAAGAAGAGTAATAACTCTAAATAATTATATTGACTTGTTACCCACTACATGAGAGACCGTATACGAAGAGTAAGAACTCTAAATAATTATATTGACTTGTCACCCACAACATAAGAGACCGCAAAAGAAGAGTAATATCTCTAAATAATTATATTGACTTGTTACCCACTACATGAGAGACCGTATACGAAGAGTAATAACTCTAAATAATTATATTGACTTGCTACCCACAACATAAGAGATCGTATACGAAAAGTAATAACTCTAAATAATTATACTGACTTGCTACGTACTACATAAAAGACCGTATACGAAGAGTAATAACTCTAAATAATAATATGGCCTTGTTACCCACTACACAAGACACCGTATACGCAGAGTAATTACTCTAAATAATTATATTGACTTGTTACCCACTACATAAGGGACCGCATACGAACAGTAATTACTCTAAATAATTATACTGACTTGTTATTTTCTACATAAGAGACCGTATAAGAAGAGTTATAACTCTAAATAATTATATTGATTTGTTACCCACTACATAAGAGACCGTATACGAAGAGTAATTATAACTCTAAATAGTTACATTGACTTGCTACCAACTACATAAAAGACCGTACACGAAGAGTAAGAACTCTTGAATAATTATATTGACTTGTTACCCACTACATAAGAGATCGTATACGAAGAGTAATAACTCTAAATAATTATATTGACTTGTTACCCACTACATAAAAGACCTTATACGAATAGTAATAACTCTAAATAATTATATTGACTTGTTACCCACTACATAAGAGATCGTATACGAAGAGTAATAACTCTAAATAATTATATTGACTTGCTACCCACTACATAAAAAATCGCATACGAAGAGTAATTACTCTAAATAATTATATTGACTTGTTACCCACTACATAAAAGACCGTATACGAAGAGTAATAACTCTAAATAATTATATTGACTTGTTACCCACTACATAAGAGACCGTATACGAAGAGTAATTACTCTAAATAATTATATTGACTTGTTACCCACTACATAAGAGACCGTATAAGAAGAGTAATAACTCTAAATAATTATATTGACTTGTTACCCACTACATAAAAGACCGTATACGAAGAGTAATAACTCTAAATAATTATATTGACTTGCTACCAACTACATAAGAGATCGTATACGAAGAGTAATAACTCTAAATATATATATTGACTTTCTAGGTACTACATAAAAGACCGTAAACGAAGAGTAATAACTCTAAATAATTATATTGACTTGTTACCCACTACATAAGAGACCGTATACGAAGAGTAATAACTCTAAATAATTATATTGACTTGTTACCCACTACATAAGACACCGTATACGAAGAGTAATAACTCTAAATAATTATATTGACTTGTTACCCACTACATAAGAGACCGTATACGAAGAGTAATAACTCTAATTAATTATATTGACTTGTCACCCACTTCATAAAAGACCGTATACGAAAAGTAAGAACTCTAAATAATTATATTGACTTGTCACCTACTACATAAGAGACCGTATACGAAGAGTAATAACTCTCAATAATTATATTGACTTGTTACCCACTACATAAGAAACCGTATACGAAGAGTAATTACTCTAAATAATTATATTGACTTGTTACCCACTACATAAGAGACCGTATACGAAGAGTAATTACTCTAAATAATTATATTGACTTGTTACCCACTACATAAGAGACCGTATAAGAAGAGTAATAACTCTAAATAATTATATTGACTTGCTATGTACTACATAAAAGACCGTATACGAAGAGTAAGAACTCTAAATAATTATATTGACTTGTCACCCACTACATAAGAGACCGTATTCGAAGAGTAATAACTCTAAATAATTATATTGACTTGTTACCCACTACATAATAGACCGTATACGAAGAGCAATAACTCTAAATAATTATATTGACTTGCTACCTACTACATAAGAGACCGTATACGAAGAGTAATTACTCTAAATAATTATATTGTCTTGTTAACCACTACATAAGAGACCGTATACGAAGAGTAATAACTCTAAATAATTATATTGACTTGTCACCCACTACATAAGAGACCGTATACGAAGAGTAATAACTGTAAATAATTATATTGACTTGCTACCTACTACATAAGAGACCGTATACAAAGAGTAATTACTCTAAATAATTATATTGACTTGTTACCCACTACATAAGAGACCGCATAAGAAGAGTAATAACTCTAAATAATTATATTGACTTGTCACCCACTACATGAGAGACCGTATACGAATAGTAATAACTCTAAATAATTATATTGACTTGTTACCCACTACATGAGAGATCGTATACGAAGAGTAATAACTCTAAATAATTATATTGACTTGCTACCAACTACATAAGAGATCGTATACGAAGAGTAATAACTCTAAATAAGTATATTGACTTGCTACGTACTACATAAAAGACCGTATACGAAGAGTAATAACTCTAAATAATTATATTGACTTGTTACCCACTACATAAGACACCGTATACGAAGAGTAATTACTCTAAATAATTATATTGACTTGTTACCCACTACATAAGAGACCGTATACGAAGAGTAATTATAACTCTAAATAGTTACATTGATTTGCTACCCACTACAGAAAAGACCGTACATGAAAAGTAAGAACTCTTGAATTATTATATTGACTTGTTACCCACTACATAAGAAATCGTATACGAAGAGTAATAACTCTAAATAATTATATTGACTTGTTACCCACTACATAAGAGACCTTATAAGAAGAGTAATAACTCTAAATAATTATATTGACTTGCTACCCACTACATAAGAGATCGTATACGAAGAGTTATAACTCTAAATAATTATATTGACTTGCTACCCACTACATAAAAAATCGTACAAGAAGAGTAATAACTCTAAATAATTATATTGACTTGCTACCAACTACATAAGAGATCGTATACGAAGAGTAATAACTCTAAATAATTATATTGACTTTCTAGGTACTACATAAAAGACCGTAAACGAAGAGTAATAACTCTAAATAATTATATTGACTTGTTACCCACTACATAAGACACCGTATACGAAGAGTAATTACTCTAAATAATTATATTGACTTGTTACCCACTAAATAAGAGACCGTATACGAAGAGTAATTACTCTAAATAATTATATTGACTTGTTACCCACTACATAAAAGACCGTACACGAAGAGTAATAACTCTAAATAATTATATTGACTTGTTATCCACTACATAAGACACCGTATACCAAGGGTAATAACTCTAAATAATTATATTGATTTGGTTACAAGAGCGCAATTATTTGTAATGCATTTTCCATAGGACCCCAGTGGTATTCAAAAATTTATTTCTTGAAGAATAAACAAACTAGATAAAAATGGGTAGCAGTTCCTGTGACTACAGATGTCAGCCTTTTATTACAGCAAAAAAAAAGTATATGGTCATGCGGCAAAAAGTGCCCTAAAATGCAGTTGTTATGGAAGCTTCCAAATTCCGCACTAAATTGGAAAGGTTAATTTTGAATGGCTCCTCAGTTAATAAAAAAATTATATCTACTACACATTGTGAATTATGAATTTAATTTTCACCTATTTTCAAACCTAAATGGATAAGCTTTCAAATAAAAAATAATTCCAACCTGCATCATCCAATCAGGAGCCTCAAAGTTTTTTATTCTGAGTACCATCTTGGGGTAAAAATTTTGCCGGTTGAATGTAAACAAATAATTGCGCTCTTGTAACCATTTGTAGTCTCGATTACCCAGACGCATATATAAATATAGCGTCTGGGGTGATTAACCGGACTGGTCAGATATTTATAGGGGGCGTAACAAATAATTAAATATAGAACATATCTATAAATAGCACTTCCGTTATCACCAAAATAATTAAAAAAAAAAAAAACAGTAAGCAGTGTACTAGTATATGTATATGTGATTATTAAACTGACATTCTTGTAGCTCACCCTGTGTTGCCCAACTTGATGATGGGCATTTTCAATAGAGACGTGATGTCAAATACCATTTCACACGTATTCTTGTCTCAATGATTTATAAACATTTAATAAATATCTATAGTCAAAATAAAGCTTTTGGTCGTACTTATTCAGATTTCGGACATTTTTTCGTTGAGTAAAAGTGCTACCAATAACATAAGAGGCCGCATAAGAAGAGTAAAAACTCTACATAATTATATTGACTTGTTACCCACTACATAAAAGACCGTATTAGAAGAGTAATAACTCTAAATAATTATATTGACTTGTCACCGACTTCAAAAGAGACCGTGTACGAAGAGTAATTACTCTAAAAAATTATATTGACTAGTTACCTACTACATAAGAGACCGTATACGAAGAGTAATAACTCTAAATAATTATATTGACTTGTCACCCACTACATAAGAGATCGTATACGAAGAGTAATAACTCTAAATAATTATATTGACTTGTCACCCACTACATAAGAGACCGTTTACGAAGAGTAATAACTCTAAATAATTATATTGACTTGCTACCCATTAAATAAGAGGCCGCATAAGAAGAGTAAGAATTCTAAATAATTATATTGACTTGTTACCAACTACATAAGAGACCGTATACGAAGAGTAATAACTCTAAATAATTATATTGACTTTCTACCCACTTCCATAAGAGACCGTATACGAAGAGTAATAACTCTAAATAATTATATTGACTTGTTACCCACTACATAAAAGACCTTATACGAATAGTAATAACTCTAAATAATTATATTGACTTGTTACCCACTACATAAGAGATCGTATACGAAGAGTAATAACTCTAAATAATTATATTGACTTGCTACCCACTACATAAAAAATCGCATACGAAGAGTAATTACTCTAAATAATTATATTGACTTGTTACCCACTACATAAAAGACCGTATACGAAGAGTAATAACTCTAAATAATTATATTGACTTGTTACCCACTACATAAGAGACCGTATACGAAGAGTAATTACTCTAAATAATTATATTGACTTGTTACCCACTACATAAGAGACCGTATACGAAGAGTAATAACTCTAAATAAATATATTGACTTGTTACCCACTACATAAGAGACAGTATACGAAGAGTAATTACTCTAAATAATTATATTGACTTGTTACCCACTACATAAGAGACCGTATAAGAAGAGTAATAACTCTAAATAATAATATTGACTTGTTACCCACTACATAAAAGACCGTATACGAAGAGTAATAACTCTAAATAATTATATTGACTTGTTACCCACTACATAAGAGACCGTATACGAAGAGTAATAACTCTAAATAATTATATTGACTTGTTACCCACTACATAAGAGACCGTATACGAAGAGTAATTACTCTAAATAATTATATTGACTTGTTACCCACTACATAAGAGACAGTATAAGAAGAGTAATAACTCTAAATAATTATATTGACTTGTTACCCACTACATAAAAGACCGTATACGAAGAGTAATAACTCTAAATAATTATATTGACTTGCTACCATTTACATAAGAGGCTGCATAAGAAGACAAAGAACTCTAAATAATTATATTGACTTGTCACCCACTACATAAGAGACCGTATACGAATAGTAATAACTCTAAATAATTATATTGACTTGTTACCCACTATATAATAGACCGTATACGAAGAGTAATAACTCTAAATAATTATATTGACTTGTCACCCACTACATAAGAGACCGTATACGAAGAGTAATAACTCTTAATAAATATATTGACTTGCTACCCATTACATAAGAGACCGTATAAGAAGAGTAAGAACTCTAAATAATTATATTGACTTGTTACCCACTATATAAGAGACCGTATACGAAGAGTAATAACTCTAAAAAATTATATTGACTTGTCACCCACTACATAAGAGACCGTTTATAAAAAGTAATAACTCTAAAAAATTATATTGACTTGTTACCCACTACATAAGAGATCGTATACGAAGAGTAATAACTCTAAATAATTATATTGACTTGTCACCCACTACATAAGAGACCGTATAAGAAGAGTAATTACTCTAAATAATTATATTGACTTGCTACCCACTACATAAGAGATCGTTTACGAAGAGTAATTACTCTAAATAATTATATTGACTTGCTACCCACTACATAAGAGATCGTATACGAAGAGTAATAACTCTATATAATTATATTGACTTGTTACCCACTACATAAGACACCGTAAACGAAGAGTAATTACTCTAAATAATTATATTGACTTGCTACCTACTACATAAGAGACCGTATACGAAGAGTAAAAACTCTAAATAATTATATTGACTTGTTACCCACTACATGAGAGACCGTATACGAAGAGTAATAACTCTAAATAATTATATTGACGTGTTATCCACTACATTAGAGACCGTATACGAAGAGTAACAACTCTAAATAATTATATTGACTTGTCATCCACTACATAAGAGATTATACGAAGAGTAATAACTCTAAATAATTATATTGACTTGCTACCCACTACATAAGAGACCGTATACGAAGAGTAATTACTCTAAATAATTATATTGACTTGTAACCCACTACATAAGAGACCGGATAAGAAGAGTAATAACTCTAAATAATTATATTGACTTGTTACCCACTACATGAGAGACCGTATACGAAGAGTAAGAACTCTAAATAATTATATTGACTTGTCACCCACAACATAAGAGACCGCAAAAGAAGAGTAATATCTCTAAATAATTATATTGACTTGTTACCCACTACATGAGAGACCGTATACGAAGAGTAATAACTCTAAATAATTATATTGACTTGCTACCCACAACATAAGAGATCGTATACGAAAAGTAATAACTCTAAATAATTATACTGACTTGCTACGTACTACATAAAAGACCGTATACGAAGAGTAATAACTCTAAATAATAATATGGCCTTGTTACCCACTACACAAGACACCGTATACGCAGAGTAATTACTCTAAATAATTATATTGACTTGTTACCCACTACATAAGGGACCGCATACGAAGAGTAATTACTCTAAATAATTATATTGACTTGTTATTTTCTACATAAGAGACCGTATAAGAAGAGTTATAACTCTAAATAATTATATTGATTTGTTACCCACTACATAAGAGACCGTATACGAAGAGTAATTATAACTCTAAATAGTTACATTGACTTGCTACCAACTACATAAAAGACCGTACACGAAAAGTAAGAACTCTTGAATAATTATATTGACTTGTTACCCACTACATAAGAGATCGTATACGAAGAGTAATAACTCTAAATAATTATATTGACTTGTTACCCACTACATAAAAGACCTTATACGAATAGTAATAACTCTAAATAATTATATTGACTTGTTACCCACTACATAAGAGATCGTATACGAAGAGTAATAACTCTAAATAATTATATTGACTTGCTACCCACTACATAAAAAATCGCATACGAAGAGTAATTACTCTAAATAATTATATTGACTTGTTACCCACTACATAAAAGACCGTATACGAAGAGTAATAACTCTAAATAATTATATTGACTTGTTACCCACTACATAAGAGACCGTATACGAAGAGTAATTACTCTAAATAATTATATTGACTTGTTACCCACTACATAAGAGACCGTATAAGAAGAGTAATAACTCTAAATAATTATATTGACTTGTCACCCACTACATAAAAGACCGTATACGAAGAGTAATAACTCTAAATAATTATATTGACTTGCTACCAACTACATAAGAGATCGTATACGAAGAGTAATAACTCTAAATATATATATTGACTTTCTAGGTACTACATAAAAGACCGTAAACGAAGAGTAATAACTCTAAATAATTATATTGACTTGTTACCCACTACATAAGAGACCGTATACGAAGAGTAATAACTCTAAATAATTATATTGACTTGTTACCCACTACATAAGAGACCGTATACGAAGAGTAATAACTCTAAATAATTATATTGACTTGTTACCCACTACATAAGAGACCGTATACGAAGAGTAATAACTCTAATTAATTATATTGACTTGTCACCCACTTCATAAAAGACCGTATACGAAAAGTAAGAACTCTAAATAATTATATTGACTTGTCACCTACTACATAAGAGACCGTATACGAAGAGTAATAACTCTCAATAATTATATTGACTTGTTACCCACTACATAAGAAACCGTATACGAAGAGTAATTACTCTAAATAATTATATTGACTTGTTACCCACTACATAAGAGACCGTATACGAAGAGTAATTACTCTAAATAATTATATTGACTTGTTACCCACTACATAAGAGACCGTATAAGAAGAGTAATAACTCTAAATAATTATATTGACTTGCTATGTACTACATAAAAGACCGTATACGAAGAGTAAGAACTCTAAATAATTATATTGACTTGTCACCCACTACATAAGAGACCGTATTCGAAGAGTAATAACTCTAAATAATTATATTGACTTGTTACCCACTACATAATAGACCGTATACGAAGAGCAATAACTCTAAATAATTATATTGACTTGCTACCTACTACATAAGAGACCGTATACGAAGAGTAATTACTCTAAATAATTATATTGTCTTGTTAACCACTACATAAGAGACCGTATACGAAGAGTAATAACTCTAAATAATTATATTGACTTGTCACCCACTACATAAGAGACCGTATACGAAGAGTAATAACTGTAAATAATTATATTGACTTGCTACCTACTACATAAGAGACCGTATACAAAGAGTAATTACTCTAAATAATTATATTGACTTGTTACCCACTACATAAGAGACCGCATAAGAAGAGTAATAACTCTAAATAATTATATTGACTTGTCACCCACTACATGAGAGACCGTATACGAATAGTAATAACTCTAAATAATTATATTGACTTGTTACCCACTACATGAGAGATCGTATACGAAGAGTAATAACTCTAAATAATTATATTGACTTGCTACCAACTACATAAGAGATCGTATACGAAGAGTAATAACTCTAAATAAGTATATTGACTTGCTACGTACTACATAAAAGACCGTATACGAAGAGTAATAACTCTAAATAATTATATTGACTTGTTACCCACTACATAAGACACCGTATACGAAGAGTAATTACTCTAAATAATTATATTGACTTGTTACCCACTACATAAGAGACCGTATACGAAGAGTAATTATAACTCTAAATAGTTACATTGATTTGCTACCCACTACAGAAAAGACCGTACATGAAAAGTAAGAACTCTTGAATTATTATATTGACTTGTTACCCACTACATAAGAGATCGTATACGAAGAGTAATAACTCTAAATAATTATATTGACTTGTTACCCACTACATAAGAGACCTTATAAGAAGAGTAATAACTCTAAATAATTATATTGACTTGCTACCCACTACATAAGAGATCGTTTACGAAGAGTTATAACTCTAAATAATTATATTGACTTGCTACCCACTACATAAAAAATCGTACAAGAAGAGTAATAACTCTAAATAATTATATTGACTTGCTACCAACTACATAAGAGATCGTATACGAAGAGTAATAACTCTAAATAATTATATTGACTTTCTAGGTACTACATAAAAGACCGTAAACGAAGAGTAATAACTCTAAATAATTATATTGACTTGTTACCCACTACATAAGACACCGTATACGAAGAGTAATTACTCTAAATAATTATATTGACTTGTTACCCACTAAATAAGAGACCGTATACGAAGAGTAATTACTCTAAATAATTATATTGACTTGTTACCCACTACATAAAAGACCGTACACGAAGAGTAATAACTCTAAATAATTATATTGACTTGTTATCCACTACATAAGACACCGTATACCAAGGGTAATAACTCTAAATAATTATATTGATTTGGTTACAAGAGCGCAATTATTTGTAATGCATTTTCCATAGGACCCCAGTGGTATTCAAAAATTTATTTCTTGAAGAATAAACAAACTAGATAAAAATGGGTAGCAGTTCCTGTGACTACAGATGTCAGCCTTTTATTACAGCAAAAAAAAAGTATATGGTCATGCGGCAAAAAGTGCCCTAAAATGCAGTTGTTATGGAAGCTTCCAAATTCCGCACTAAATTGGAAAGGTTAATTTTGAATGGCTCCTCAGTTAATAAAAAAATTATATCTTCTACACATTGTGAATTATGAATTTAATTTTCACCTATTTTCAAACCTAAATGGATAAGCTTTCAAATAAAAAATAATTCCAACCTGCATCATCCAATCAGGAGCCTCAAAGTTTTTTATTCTGAGTACCATCTTGGGGTAAAAATTTTGCCGGTTGAATGTAAACAAATAATTGCGCTCTTGTAACCATTTGTAGTCTCGATTACCCAGACGCATATATAAATATAGCGTCTGGGGTGATTAACCGGACTGGTCAGATATTTATAGGGGGCGTAACAAATAATTAAATATAGAACATATCTATAAATAGCACTTCCGTTATCACCAAAATAATTAAAAAAAAAAAAAAACAGTAAGCAGTGTACTAGTATATGTATATGTGATTATTAAACTGACATTCTTGTAGCTCACCCTGTGTTGCCCAACTTGATGATGGGCATTTTCAATAGAGACGTGATGTCAAATACCATTTCACACGTATTCTTGTCTCAATGATTTATAAACATTTAATAAATATCTATAGTCAAAATAAAGCTTTTGGTCGTACTTATTCAGATTTCGGACATTTTTTCGTTGAGTAAAAGTGCTACCAATAACATAAGAGGCCGCATAAGAAGAGTAAGAACTCTACATAATTATATTGACTTGTTACCCACTACATAAAAGACCGTATTAGAAGAGTAATAACTCTAAATAATTATATTGACTTGTCACCGACTTCAAAAGAGACCGTGTACGAAGAGTAATTACTCTAAAAAATTATATTGACTAGTTACCTACTACATAAGAGACCGTATACGAAGAGTAATAACTCTAAATAATTATATTGACTTGTCACCCACTACATAAGAGATCGTATACGAAGAGTAATTACTCTAAATAATTATATTGACTTGTCACCCACTACATAAGAGACCGTTTACGAAGAGTAATAACTCTAAATAATTATATTGACTTGCTACCCATTAAATAAGAGGCCGCATAAGAAGAGTAAGAACTCTAAATAATTATATTGACTTGTTACCCACTACATAAAAGACATTATACGAATAGTAATAACTCTAAATAATTATATTGACTTGTTACCCACTACATAAGAGATCGTATACGAAGAGTAATAACTCTAAATAATTATATTGACTTGCTACCCACTACATAAAAAATCGCATACGAAGAGTAATTACTCTAAATAATTATATTGACTTGTTACCCACTACATAAAAGACATTATACGAATAGTAATAACTCTAAATAATTATATTGACTTGTTACCCACTACATAAGAGATCGTATACGAAGAGTAATAACTCTAAATAATTATATTGACTTGCTACCCACTACATAAAAAATCGCATACGAAGAGTAATTACTCTAAATAATTATATTGACTTGTTACCCACTACATAAAAGACCGTATACGAAGAGTAATAACTCTAAATAATTATATTGACTTGTTACCCACTACATAAGAGACCGTATACGAAGAGTAATTACTCTAAATAATTATATTGACTTGTTACCCACTACATAAGAGACCGTATAAGAAGAGTAATAACTCTAAATAATTATATTGACTTGTTACCCACTACATAAAAGACCGTATACGAAGAGTAATAACTCTAAATAATTATATTGACTTGCTACCAACTACATAAGAGATCGTATACGAAGAGTAATAACTCTAAATATATATATTGACTTTCTAGGTACTACATAAAAGACCGTAAACGAAGAGTAATAACTCTAAATAATTATATTGACTTGTTACCCACTACATAAGAGACCGTATACGAAGAGTAATAACTCTAAATAATTATATTGACTTGTTACCCACTACATAAGAGACCGTATACGAAGAGTAATAACTCTAAATAATTATATTGACTTGTTACCCACTACATAAGAGACCGTATACGAAGAGTAATAACTCTAATTAATTATATTGACTTGTCACCCACTTCATAAAAGACCGTATACGAAAAGTAAGAACTCTAAATAATTATATTGACTTGTCACCTACTACATAAGAGACCGTATACGAAGAGTAATAACTCTCAATAATTATATTGACTTGTTACCCACTACATAAGAAACCGTATACGAAGAGTAATTACTCTAAATAATTATATTGACTTGTTACCTACTACATAAGAGACCGTATACGAAGAGTAATTACTCTAAATAATTATATTGACTTGTTACCCACTACATAAGAGACCGTATAAGAAGAGTAATAACTCTAAATAATTATATTGACTTGCTATGTACTACATAAAAGACCGTATACGAAGAGTAAGAACTCTAAATAATTATATTGACTTGTCACCCACTACATAAGAGACCGTATTCGAAGAGTAATAACTCTAAATAATTATATTGACTTGCTACCAACTACATAAGAGATCGTATACGAAGAGTAATAACTCTAAATATATATATTGACTTTCTAGGTACTACATAAAAGACCGTAAACGAAGAGTAATAACTCTAAATAATTATATTGACTTGTTACCCACTACATAAGAGACCGTATACGAAGAGTAATAACTCTAAATAATTATATTGACTTGTTACCCACTACATAAGAGACCGTATACGAAGAGTAATAACTCTAAATAATTATATTGACTTGTTACCCACTACATAAGAGACCGTATACGAAGAGTAATAACTCTAATTAATTATATTGACTTGTCACCCACTTCATAAAAGACCGTATACGAAAAGTAAGAACTCTAAATAATTATATTGACTTGTCACCTACTACATAAGAGACCGTATACGAAGAGTAATAACTCTCAATAATTATATTGACTTGTTACCCACTACATAAGAAACCGTATACGAAGAGTAATTACTCTAAATAATTATATTGACTTGTTACCCACTACATAAGAGACCGTATACGAAGAGTAATTACTCTAAATAATTATATTGACTTGTTACCCACTACATAAGAGACCGTATAAGAAGAGTAATAACTCTAAATAATTATATTGACTTGCTATGTACTACATAAAAGACCGTATACGAAGAGTAAGAACTCTAAATAATTATATTGACTTGTCACCCACTACATAAGAGACCGTATTCGAAGAGTAATAACTCTAAATAATTATATTGACTTGTTACCCACTACATAATAGACCGTATACGAAGAGCAATAACTCTAAATAATTATATTGACTTGCTACCTACTACATAAGAGACCGTATACGAAGAGTAATTACTCTAAATAATTATATTGTCTTGTTAACCACTACATAAGAGACCGTATACGAAGAGTAATAACTCTAAATAATTATATTGACTTGTCACCCACTACATAAGAGTAATTATAACTCTAAATAGTTACATTGATTTGCTACCCACTACAGAAAAGACCGTACATGAAAAGTAAGAACTCTTGAATTATTATATTGACTTGTTACCCACTACATAAGAGATCGTATACGAAGAGTAATAACTCTAAATAATTATATTGACTTGTTACCCACTACATGAGAGATCGTATACGAAGAGTAATAACTCTAAATAATTATATTGACTTGCTACCAACTACATAAGAGAATGTATACGAAGAGTAATAACTCTAAATAAGTATATTGACTTGCTACGTACTACATAAAAGACCGTATACGAAGAGTAATAACTCTAAATAATTATATTGACTTGTTACCCACTACATGAGAGATCGTATACGAAGAGTAATAACTCTAAATAATTATATTGACTTGCTACCAACTACATAAGAGAATGTATACGAAGAGTAATAACTCTAAATAAGTATATTGACTTGCTACGTACTACATAAAAGACCGTATACGAAGAGTAATAACTCTAAATAATTATATTGACTTGTTACCCACTACATAAGACACCGTATACGAAGAGTAATTACTCTAAATAGTTACATTGATTTGCTACCCACTACAGAAAAGACCGTACATGAAAAGTAAGAACTCTTGAATTATTATATTGACTTGTTACCCACTACATAAGAGATCGTATACGAAGAGTAATAACTCTAAATAATTATATTGACTATTTACCCACTACATAAGAGACCTTATAAGAAGAGTAATAACTCTAAATAATTATATTGACTTGCTACCCACTACATAAGAGATCGTATACGAAGAGTTATAACTCTAAATAATTATATTGACTTGCTACCCACTACATAAAAAATCGTACAAGAAGAGTAATAACTCTAAATAATTATATTGACTTGCTACCAACTACATAAGAGATCGTATACGAAGAGTAATAACTCTAAATAATTATATTGACTTTCTAGGTACTACATAAAAGACCGTAAACGAAGAGTAATAACTCTAAATAATTATATTGACTTGTTACCCACTACATAAGACACCGTATACGAAGAGTAATTACTCTAAATAATTATATTGACTTGTTACCCACTAAATAAGAGACCGTATACGAAGAGTAATTACTCTAAATAATTATATTGACTTGTTACCCACTACATAAAAGACCGTACACGAAGAGTAATAACTCTAAATAATTATATTGACTTGTTATCCACTACATAAGACACCGTATACCAAGGGTAATAACTCTAAATAATTATATTGATTTGGTTACAAGAGCGCAATTATTTGTAATGCATTTTCCATAGGACCCCAGTGGTATTCAAAAATTTATTTCTTGAAGAATAAACAAACTAGATAAAAATGGGTAGCAGTTCCTGTGACTACAGATGTCAGCCTTTTATTACAGCAAAAAAAAAGTATATGGTCATGCGGCAAAAAGTGCCCTAAAATGCAGTTGTTATGGAAGCTTCCAAATTCCGCACTAAATTGGAAAGGTTAATTTTGAATGGCTCCTCAGTTAATAAAAAAATTATATCTTCTACACATTGTGAATTATGAATTTAATTTTCACCTATTTTCAAACCTAAATGGATAAGCTTTCAAATAAAAAATAATTCCAACCTGCATCATCCAATCAGGAGCCTCAAAGTTTTTTATTCTGAGTACCATCTTGGGGTAAAAAACATAAGAGGCCGCATAAGAAGAGTAAGAACTCTACATAATTATATTGACTTGTTACCCACTACATAAAAGACCGTATTAGAAGAGTAATAACTCTAAATAATTATATTGACTTGTCACCGACTTCAAAAGAGACCGTGTACGAAGAGTAATTACTCTAAAAAATTATATTGACTAGTTACCTACCACATAAGAGACCGTATACGAAGAGTAATAACTCTAAATAATTATATTGACTTGTCACCCACTACATAAGAGATCGTATACGAAGAGTAATAACTCTAAATAATTATATTGACTTGTCACCCACTACATAAGAGACCGTTTACGAAGAGTAATAACTCTAAATAATTATATTGACTTGCTACCCATTAAATAAGAGGCCGCATAAGAAGAGTAAGAACTCTAAATAATTATATTGACTTGTTACCAACTACATAAGAGACCGTATACGAAGAGTAATAACTCTAAATAATTATATTGACTTTCTACCCACTTCCATAAGAGACCGTATACGAAGAGTAATAACTCTAAATAATTATATTGACTTGTTACCCACTACATAAAAGACCTTATACGAATAGTAATAACTCTAAATAATTATATTGACTTGTTACCCACTACATAAGAGATCGTATACGAAGAGTAATAACTCTAAATAATTATATTGACTTGCTACCCACTACATAAAAAATCGCATACGAAGAGTAATTACTCTAAATAATTATATTGACTTGTTACCCACTACATAAAAGACCGTATACGAAGAGTAATAACTCTAAATAATTATATTGACTTGTTACCCACTACATAAGAGACCGTATACGAAGAGTAATAACTGTAAATAATTATATTGACTTGCTACCTACTACATAAGAGACCGTATACAAAGAGTAATTACTCTAAATAATTATATTGACTTGTTACCCACTACATAAGAGACCGCATAAGAAGAGTAATAACTCTAAATAATTATATTGACTTGTCACCCACTACATGAGAGACCGTATACGAATAGTAATAACTCTAAATAATTATATTGACTTGTTACCCACTACATGAGAGATCGTATACGAAGAGTAATAACTCTAAATAATTATATTGACTTGCTACGTACTACATAAGAGAATGTATACGAAGAGTAATAACTCTAAATAATTATATTGACTTGTTACCCACTACATAAGACACCGTATACGAAGAGTAATTACTCTAAATAATTATATTGACTTGTTACCCACTACATAAGAGACCGTATACGAAGAGTAATTATAACTCTAAATAGTTACATTGATTTGCTACCCACTACAGAAAAGACCGTACATGAAAAGTAAGAACTCTTGAATTATTATATTGACTTGTTACCCACTACATAAGAGATCGTATACGAAGAGTATTAACTCTAAATAATTATATTGACTATTTACCCACTACATAAGAGACCTTATAAGAAGAGTAATAACTCTAAATAATTATATTGACTTGCTACCCACTACATAAGAGATCGTATACGAAGAGTTATAACTCTAAATAATTATATTGACTTGCTACCCACTACATAAAAAATCGTACAAGAAGAGTAATAACTCTAAATAATTATATTGACTTGCTACCAACTACATAAGAGATCGTATACGAAGAGTAATAACTCTAAATAATTATATTGACTTTCTAGGTACTACATAAAAGACCGTAAACGAAGAGTAATAACTCTAAATAATTATATTGACTTGTTACCCACTACATAAGACACCGTATACGAAGAGTAATTACTCTAAATAATTATATTGACTTGTTACCCACTAAATAAGAGACCGTATACGAAGAGTAATTACTCTAAATAATTATATTGACTTGTTACCCACTACATAAAAGACCGTACACGAAGAGTAATAACTCTAAATAATTATATTGACTTGTTATCCACTACATAAGACACCGTATACCAAGGGTAATAACTCTAAATAATTATATTGATTTGGTTACAAGAGCGCAATTATTTGTAATGCATTTTCCATAGGACCCCAGTGGTATTCAAAAATTTATTTCTTGAAGAATAAACAAACTAGATAAAAATGGGTAGCAGTTCCTGTGACTACAGATGTCAGCCTTTTATTACAGCAAAAAAAAAGTATATGGTCATGCGGCAAAAAGTGCCCTAAAATGCAGTTGTTATGGAAGCTTCCAAATTCCGCACTAAATTGGAAAGGTTAATTTTGAATGGCTCCTCAGTTAATAAAAAAATTATATCTTCTACACATTGTGAATTATGAATTTAATTTTCACCTATTTTCAAACCTAAATGGATAAGCTTTCAAATAAAAAATAATTCCAACCTGCATCATCCAATCAGGAGCCTCAAAGTTTTTTATTCTGAGTACCATCTTGGGGTAAAAATTTTGCCGGTTGAATGTAAACAAATAATTGCGCTCTTGTAACCATTTGTAGTCTCGATTACCCAGACGCATATATAAATATAGCGTCTGGGGTGATTAACCGGACTGGTCAGATATTTATAGGGGGCGTAACAAATAATTAAATATAGAACATATCTATAAATAGCACTTCCGTTATCACCAAAATAATTAAAAAAAAAAAAAACAGTAAGCAGTGTACTAGTATATGTATATGTGATTATTAAACTGACATTCTTGTAGCTCACCCTGTGTTGCCCAACTTGATGATGGGCATTTTCAATAGAGACGTGATGTCAAATACCATTTCACACGTATTCTTGTCTCAATGATTTATAAACATTTAATAAATATCTATAGTCAAAATAAAGCTTTTGGTCGTACTTATTCAGATGTCGGACATTTTTTCGTTGAGTAAAAGTGCTACCAATAACATAAGAGGCCGCATAAGAAGAGTAAGAACTCTACATAATTATATTGACTTGTTACCCACTACATAAAAGACCGTATACGAAGAGTAATAACTCTAAATAATTATATTGACTTGTCACCGACTTCAAAAGAGACCGTGTACGAAGAGTAATTACTCTAAAAAATTATATTGACTAGTTACCTACTACATAAGAGACCGTATACGAAGAGTAATAACTCTAAATAATTATATTGACTTGTCACCCACTACATAAGAGATCGTATACGAAGAGTAATAACTCTAAATAATTATATTGACTTGTCACCCACTACATAAGAGACCGTTTACGAAGAGTAATAACTCTAAATAATTATATTGACTTGCTACCCATTAAATAAGAGGCCGCATAAGAAGAGTAAGAACTCTAAATAATTATATTGACTTGTTACCAACTACATAAGAGACCGTATACGAAGAGTAATAACTCTAAATAATTATATTGACTTTCTACCCACTTCCATAAGAGACCGTATACGAAGAGTAATAACTCTAAATAATTATATTGACTTGTTACCCACTACATAAAAGACCTTATACGAATAGTAATAACTCTAAATAATTATATTGACTTGTTACCCACTACATAAGAGATCGTATACGAAGAGTAATAACTCTAAATAATTATATTGACTTGCTACCCACTACATAAAAAATCGCATACGAAGAGTAATTACTCTAAATAATTATATTGACTTGTTACCCACTACATAAAAGACCGTATACGAAGAGTAATAACTCTAAATAATTATATTGACTTGTTACCCACTACATAAGAGACCGTATACGAAGAGTAATAACTGTAAATAATTATATTGACTTGCTACCTACTACATAAGAGACCGTATACAAAGAGTAATTACTCTAAATAATTATATTGACTTGTTACCCACTACATAAGAGACCGCATAAGAAGAGTAATAACTCTAAATAATTATATTGACTTGTCACCCACTACATGAGAGACCGTATACGAATAGTAATAACTCTAAATAATTATATTGACTTGTTACCCACTACATGAGAGATCGTATACGAAGAGTAATAACTCTAAATAATTATATTGACTTGCTACCAACTACATAAGAGAATGTATACGAAGAGTAATAACTCTAAATAAGTATATTGACTTGCTACGTACTACATAAAAGACCGTATACGAAGAGTAATAACTCTAAATAATTATATTGACTTGTTACCCACTACATAAGACACCGTATACGAAGAGTAATTACTCTAAATAATTATATTGACTTGTTACCCACTACATAAGAGACCGTATACGAAGAGTAATTATAACTCTAAATAGTTACATTGATTTGCTACCCACTACAGAAAAGACCGTACATGAAAAGTAAGAACTCTTGAATTATTATATTGACTTGTTACCCACTACATAAGAGATCGTATACGAAGAGTAATAACTCTAAATAATTATATTGACTATTTACCCACTACATAAGAGACCTTATAAGAAGAGTAATAACTCTAAATAATTATATTGACTTGCTACCCACTACATAAGAGATCGTATACGAAGAGTTATAACTCTAAATAATTATATTGACTTGCTACCCACTACATAAAAAATCGTACAAGAAGAGTAATAACTCTAAATAATTATATTGACTTGCTACCAACTACATAAGAGATCGTATACGAAGAGTAATAACTCTAAATAATTATATTGACTTTCTAGGTACTACATAAAAGACCGTAAACGAAGAGTAATAACTCTAAATAATTATATTGACTTGTTACCCACTACATAAGACACCGTATACGAAGAGTAATTACTCTAAATAATTATATTGACTTGTTACCCACTAAATAAGAGACCGTATACGAAGAGTAATTACTCTAAATAATTATATTGACTTGTTACCCACTACATAAAAGACCGTACACGAAGAGTAATAACTCTAAATAATTATATTGACTTGTTATCCACTACATAAGACACCGTATACCAAGGGTAATAACTCTAAATAATTATATTGATTTGGTTACAAGAGCGCAATTATTTGTAATGCATTTTCCATAGGACCCCAGTGGTATTCAAAAATTTATTTCTTGAAGAATAAACAAACTAGATAAAAATGGGTAGCAGTTCCTGTGACTACAGATGTCAGCCTTTTATTACAGCAAAAAAAAAGTATATGGTCATGCGGCAAAAAGTGCCCTAAAATGCAGTTGTTATGGAAGCTTCCAAATTCCGCACTAAATTGGAAAGGTTAATTTTGAATGGCTCCTCAGTTAATAAAAAAATTATATCTTCTACACATTGTGAATTATGAATTTAATTTTCACCTATTTTCAAACCTAAATGGATAAGCTTTCAAATAAAAAATAATTCCAACCTGCATCATCCAATCAGGAGCCTCAAAGTTTTTTATTCTGAGTACCATCTTGGGGTAAAAATTTTGCCGGTTGAATGTAAACAAATAATTGCGCTCTTGTAACCATTTGTAGTCTCGATTACCCAGACGCATATATAAATATAGCGTCTGGGGTGATTAACCGGACTGGTCAGATATTTATAGGGGGCGTAACAAATAATTAAATATAGAACATATCTATAAATAGCACTTCCGTTATCACCAAAATAATTAAAAAAAAAAAAAACAGTAAGCAGTGTACTAGTATATGTATATGTGATTATTAAACTGACATTCTTGTAGCTCACCCTGTGTTGCCCAACTTGATGATGGGCATTTTCAATAGAGACGTGATGTCAAATACCATTTCACACGTATTCTTGTCTCAATGATTTATAAACATTTAATAAATATCTATAGTCAAAATAAAGCTTTTGGTCGTACTTATTCAGATTTCGGACATTTTTTCGTTGAGTAAAAGTGCTACCAATAACATAAGAGGCCGCATAAGAAGAGTAAGAACTCTACATAATTATATTGACTTGTTACCCACTACATAAAAGACCGTATTAGAAGAGTAATAACTCTAAATAATTATATTGACTTGTCACCGACTTCAAAAGAGACCGTGTACGAAGAGTAATTACTCTAAAAAATTATATTGACTAGTTACCTACTACATAAGAGACCGTATACGAAGAGTAATAACTCTAAATAATTATATTGACTTGTCACCCACTACATAAGAGATCGTATACGAAGAGTAATAACTCTAAATAATTATATTGACTTGTCACCCACTACATAAGAGACCGTTTACGAAGAGTAATAACTCTAAATAATTATATTGACTTGCTACCCATTAAATAAGAGGCCGCATAAGAAGAGTAAGAACTCTAAATAATTATATTGACTTGTTACCAACTACATAAGAGACCGTATACGAAGAGTAATAACTCTAAATAATTATATTGACTTTCTACCCACTTCCATAAGAGACCGTATACGAAGAGTAATAACTCTAAATAATTATATTGACTTGTTACCCACTACATAAAAGACCTTATACGAATAGTAATAACTCTAAATAATTATATTGACTTGTTACCCACTACATAAGAGATCGTATACGAAGAGTAATAACTCTAAATAATTATATTGACTTGCTACCCACTACATAAAAAATCGCATACGAAGAGTAATTACTCTAAATAATTATATTGACTTGTTACCCACTACATAAAAGACCGTATACGAAGAGTAATAACTCTAAATAATTATATTGACTTGTTACCCACTACATAAGAGACCGTATACGAAGAGTAATAACTGTAAATAATTATATTGACTTGCTACCTACTACATAAGAGACCGTATACAAAGAGTAATTACTCTAAATAATTATATTGACTTGTTACCCACTACATAAGAGACCGCATAAGAAGAGTAATAACTCTAAATAATTATATTGACTTGTCACCCACTACATGAGAGACCGTATACGAATAGTAATAACTCTAAATAATTATATTGACTTGTTACCCACTACATGAGAGATCGTATACGAAGAGTAATAACTCTAAATAATTATATTGACTTGCTACCAACTACATAAGAGATCGTATACGAAGAGTAATAACTCTAAATAAGTATATTGACTTGCTACGTACTACATAAAAGACCGTATACGAAGAGTAATAACTCTAAATAATTATATTGACTTGTTACCCACTACATAAGACACCGTATACGAAGAGTAATTACTCTAAATAATTATATTGACTTGTTACCCACTACATAAGAGACCGTATACGAAGAGTAATTATAACTCTAAATAGTTACATTGATTTGCTACCCACTACAGAAAAGACCGTACATGAAAAGTAAGAACTCTTGAATTATTATATTGACTTGTTACCCACTACATAAGAGATCGTATACGAAGAGTAATAACTCTAAATAATTATATTGACTTGTTACCCACTACATAAGAGACCTTATAAGAAGAGTAATAACTCTAAATAATTATATTGACTTGCTACCCACTACATAAGAGATCGTATACGAAGAGTTATAACTCTAAATAATTATATTGACTTGCTACCCACTACATAAAAAATCGTACAAGAAGAGTAATAACTCTAAATAATTATATTGACTTGCTACCAACTACATAAGAGATCGTATACGAAGAGTAATAACTCTAAATAATTATATTGACTTTCTAGGTACTACATAAAAGACCGTAAACGAAGAGTAATAACTCTAAATAATTATATTGACTTGTTACCCACTACATAAGACACCGTATACGAAGAGTAATTACTCTAAATAATTATATTGACTTGTTACCCACTAAATAAGAGACCGTATACGAAGAGTAATTACTCTAAATAATTATATTGACTTGTTACCCACTACATAAAAGACCGTACACGAAGAGTAATAACTCTAAATAATTATATTGACTTGTTATCCACTACATAAGACACCGTATACCAAGGGTAATAACTCTAAATAATTATATTGATTTGGTTACAAGAGCGCAATTATTTGTAATGCATTTTCCATAGGACCCCAGTGGTATTCAAAAATTTATTTCTTGAAGAATAAACAAACTAGATAAAAATGGGTAGCAGTTCCTGTGACTACAGATGTCAGCCTTTTATTACAGCAAAAAAAAAGTATATGGTCATGCGGCAAAAAGTGCCCTAAAATGCAGTTGTTATGGAAGCTTCCAAATTCCGCACTAAATTGGAAAGGTTAATTTTGAATGGCTCCTCAGTTAATAAAAAAATTATATCTTCTACACATTGTGAATTATGAATTTAATTTTCACCTATTTTCAAACCTAAATGGATAAGCTTTCAAATAAAAAATAATTCCAACCTGCATCATCCAATCAGGAGCCTCAAAGTTTTTTATTCTGAGTACCATCTTGGGGTAAAAATTTTGCCGGTTGAATGTAAACAAATAATTGCGCTCTTGTAACCATTTGTAGTCTCGATTACCCAGACGCATATATAAATATAGCGTCTGGGGTGATTAACCGGACTGGTCAGATATTTATAGGGGGCGTAACAAATAATTAAATATAGAACATATCTATAAATAGCACTTCCGTTATCACCAAAATAATTAAAAAAAAAAAAAACAGTAAGCAGTGTACTAGTATATGTATATGTGATTATTAAACTGACATTCTTGTAGCTCACCCTGTGTTGCCCAACTTGATGATGGGCATTTTCAATAGAGACGTGATGTCAAATACCATTTCACACGTATTCTTGTCTCAATGATTTATAAACATTTAATAAATATCTATAGTCAAAATAAAGCTTTTGGTCGTACTTATTCAGATTTCGGACATTTTTTCGTTGAGTAAAAGTGCTACCAATAACATAAGAGGCCGCATAAGAAGAGTAAGAACTCTACATAATTATATTGACTTGTTACCCACTACATAAAAGACCGTATTAGAAGAGTAATAACTCTAAATAATTATATTGACTTGTCACCGACTTCAAAAGAGACCGTGTACGAAGAGTAATTACTCTAAAAAATTATATTGACTAGTTACCTACTACATAAGAGACCGTATACGAAGAGTAATAACTCTAAATAATTATATTGACTTGTCACCCACTACATAAGAGATCGTATACGAAGAGTAATAACTCTAAATAATTATATTGACTTGTCACCCACTACATAAGAGACCGTTTACGAAGAGTAATAACTCTAAATAATTATATTGACTTGCTACCCATTAAATAAGAGGCCGCATAAGAAGAGTAAGAACTCTAAATAATTATATTGACTTGTTACCAACTACATAAGAGACCGTATACGAAGAGTAATAACTCTAAATAATTATATTGACTTTCTACCCACTTCCATAAGAGACCGTATACGAAGAGTAATAACTCTAAATAATTATATTGACTTGTTACCCACTACATAAAAGACCTTATACGAATAGTAATAACTCTAAATAATTATATTGACTTGTTACCCACTACATAAGAGATCGTATACGAAGAGTAATAACTCTAAATAATTATATTGACTTGCTACCCACTACATAAAAAATCGCATACGAAGAGTAATTACTCTAAATAATTATATTGACTTGTTACCCACTACATAAAAGACCGTATACGAAGAGTAATAACTCTAAATAATTATATTGACTTGTTACCCACTACATAAGAGACCGTATACGAAGAGTAATAACTGTAAATAATTATATTGACTTGCTACCTACTACATAAGAGACCGTATACAAAGAGTAATTACTCTAAATAATTATATTGACTTGTTACCCACTACATAAGAGACCGCATAAGAAGAGTAATAACTCTAAATAATTATATTGACTTGTCACCCACTACATGAGAGACCGTATACGAATAGTAATAACTCTAAATAATTATATTGACTTGTTACCCACTACATGAGAGATCGTATACGAAGAGTAATAACTCTAAATAATTATATTGACTTGCTACCAACTACATAAGAGATCGTATACGAAGAGTAATAACTCTAAATAAGTATATTGACTTGCTACGTACTACATAAAAGACCGTATACGAAGAGTAATAACTCTAAATAATTATATTGACTTGTTACCCACTACATAAGACACCGTATACGAAGAGTAATTACTCTAAATAATTATATTGACTTGTTACCCACTACATAAGAGACCGTATACGAAGAGTAATTATAACTCTAAATAGTTACATTGATTTGCTACCCACTACAGAAAAGACCGTACATGAAAAGTAAGAACTCTTGAATTATTATATTGACTTGTTACCCACTACATAAGAGATCGTATACGAAGAGTAATAACTCTAAATAATTATATTGACTTGTTACCCACTACATAAGAGACCTTATAAGAAGAGTAATAACTCTAAATAATTATATTGACTTGCTACCCACTACATAAGAGATCGTATACGAAGAGTTATAACTCTAAATAATTATATTGACTTGCTACCCACTACATAAAAAATCGTACAAGAAGAGTAATAACTCTAAATAATTATATTGACTTGCTACCAACTACATAAGAGATCGTATACGAAGAGTAATAACTCTAAATAATTATATTGACTTTCTAGGTACTACATAAAAGACCGTAAACGAAGAGTAATAACTCTAAATAATTATATTGACTTGTTACCCACTACATAAGACACCGTATACGAAGAGTAATTACTCTAAATAATTATATTGACTTGTTACCCACTAAATAAGAGACCGTATACGAAGAGTAATTACTCTAAATAATTATATTGACTTGTTACCCACTACATAAAAGACCGTACACGAAGAGTAATAACTCTAAATAATTATATTGACTTGTTATCCACTACATAAGACACCGTATACCAAGGGTAATAACTCTAAATAATTATATTGATTTGGTTACAAGAGCGCAATTATTTGTAATGCATTTTCCATAGGACCCCAGTGGTATTCAAAAATTTATTTCTTGAAGAATAAACAAACTAGATAAAAATGGGTAGCAGTTCCTGTGACTACAGATGTCAGCCTTTTATTACAGCAAAAAAAAAGTATATGGTCATGCGGCAAAAAGTGCCCTAAAATGCAGTTGTTATGGAAGCTTCCAAATTCCGCACTAAATTGGAAAGGTTAATTTTGAATGGCTCCTCAGTTAATAAAAAAATTATATCTTCTACACATTGTGAATTATGAATTTAATTTTCACCTATTTTCAAACCTAAATGGATAAGCTTTCAAATAAAAAATAATTCCAACCTGCATCATCCAATCAGGAGCCTCAAAGTTTTTTATTCTGAGTACCATCTTGGGGTAAAAATTTTGCCGGTTGAATGTAAACAAATAATTGCGCTCTTGTAACCATTTGTAGTCTCGATTACCCAGACGCATATATAAATATAGCGTCTGGGGTGATTAACCGGACTGGTCAGATATTTATAGGGGGCGTAACAAATAATTAAATATAGAACATATCTATAAATAGCACTTCCGTTATCACCAAAATAATTAAAAAAAAAAAAACAGTAAGCAGTGTACTAGTATATGTATATGTGATTATTAAACTGACATTCTTGTAGCTCACCCTGTGTTGCCCAACTTGATGATGGGCATTTTCAATAGAGACGTGATGTCAAATACCATTTCACACGTATTCTTGTCTCAATGATTTATAAACATTTAATAAATATCTATAGTCAAAATAAAGCTTTTGGTCGTACTTATTCAGATTTCGGACATTTTTTCGTTGAGTAAAAGTGCTACCAATAACATAAGAGGCCGCATAAGAAGAGTAAGAACTCTACATAATTATATTGACTTGTTACCCACTACATAAAAGACCGTATTAGAAGAGTAATAACTCTAAATAATTATATTGACTTGTCACCGACTTCAAAAGAGACCGTGTACGAAGAGTAATTACTCTAAAAAATTATATTGACTAGTTACCTACTACATAAGAGACCGTATACGAAGAGTAATAACTCTAAATAATTATATTGACTTGTCACCCACTACATAAGAGATCGTATACGAAGAGTAATAACTCTAAATAATTATATTGACTTGTCACCCACTACATAAGAGACCGTTTACGAAGAGTAATAACTCTAAATAATTATATTGACTTGCTACCCATTAAATAAGAGGCCGCATAAGAAGAGTAAGAACTCTAAATAATTATATTGACTTGTTACCAACTACATAAGAGACCGTATACGAAGAGTAATAACTCTAAATAATTATATTGACTTTCTACCCACTTCCATAAGAGACCGTATACGAAGAGTAATAACTCTAAATAATTATATTGACTTGTTACCCACTACATAAAAGACCTTATACGAATAGTAATAACTCTAAATAATTATATTGACTTGTTACCCACTACATAAGAGATCGTATACGAAGAGTAATAACTCTAAATAATTATATTGACTTGCTACCCACTACATAAAAAATCGCATACGAAGAGTAATTACTCTAAATAATTATATTGACTTGTTACCCACTACATAAAAGACCGTATACGAAGAGTAATAACTCTAAATAATTATATTGACTTGTTACCCACTACATAAGAGACCGTATACGAAGAGTAATAACTGTAAATAATTATATTGACTTGCTACCTACTACATAAGAGACCGTATACAAAGAGTAATTACTCTAAATAATTATATTGACTTGTTACCCACTACATAAGAGACCGCATAAGAAGAGTAATAACTCTAAATAATTATATTGACTTGTCACCCACTACATGAGAGACCGTATACGAATAGTAATAACTCTAAATAATTATATTGACTTGTTACCCACTACATGAGAGATCGTATACGAAGAGTAATAACTCTAAATAATTATATTGACTTGCTACCAACTACATAAGAGATCGTATACGAAGAGTAATAACTCTAAATAAGTATATTGACTTGCTACGTACTACATAAAAGACCGTATACGAAGAGTAATAACTCTAAATAATTATATTGACTTGTTACCCACTACATAAGACACCGTATACGAAGAGTAATTACTCTAAATAATTATATTGACTTGTTACCCACTACATAAGAGACCGTATACGAAGAGTAATTATAACTCTAAATAGTTACATTGATTTGCTACCCACTACAGAAAAGACCGTACATGAAAAGTAAGAACTCTTGAATTATTATATTGACTTGTTACCCACTACATAAGAGATCGTATACGAAGAGTAATAACTCTAAATAATTATATTGACTTGTTACCCACTACATAAGAGACCTTATAAGAAGAGTAATAACTCTAAATAATTATATTGACTTGCTACCCACTACATAAGAGATCGTATACGAAGAGTTATAACTCTAAATAATTATATTGACTTGCTACCCACTACATAAAAAATCGTACAAGAAGAGTAATAACTCTAAATAATTATATTGACTTGCTACCAACTACATAAGAGATCGTATACGAAGAGTAATAACTCTAAATAATTATATTGACTTTCTAGGTACTACATAAAAGACCGTAAACGAAGAGTAATAACTCTAAATAATTATATTGACTTGTTACCCACTACATAAGACACCGTATACGAAGAGTAATTACTCTAAATAATTATATTGACTTGTTACCCACTAAATAAGAGACCGTATACGAAGAGTAATTACTCTAAATAATTATATTGACTTGTTACCCACTACATAAAAGACCGTACACGAAGAGTAATAACTCTAAATAATTATATTGACTTGTTATCCACTACATAAGACACCGTATACCAAGGGTAATAACTCTAAATAATTATATTGATTTGGTTACAAGAGCGCAATTATTTGTAATGCATTTTCCATAGGACCCCAGTGGTATTCAAAAATTTATTTCTTGAAGAATAAACAAACTAGATAAAAATGGGTAGCAGTTCCTGTGACTACAGATGTCAGCCTTTTATTACAGCAAAAAAAAAGTATATGGTCATGCGGCAAAAAGTGCCCTAAAATGCAGTTGTTATGGAAGCTTCCAAATTCCGCACTAAATTGGAAAGGTTAATTTTGAATGGCTCCTCAGTTAATAAAAAAATTATATCTTCTACACATTGTGAATTATGAATTTAATTTTCACCTATTTTCAAACCTAAATGGATAAGCTTTCAAATAAAAAATAATTCCAACCTGCATCATCCAATCAGGAGCCTCAAAGTTTTTTATTCTGAGTACCATCTTGGGGTAAAAATTTTGCCGGTTGAATGTAAACAAATAATTGCGCTCTTGTAACCATTTGTAGTCTCGATTACCCAGACGCATATATAAATATAGCGTCTGGGGTGATTAACCGGACTGGTCAGATATTTATAGGGGGCGTAACAAATAATTAAATATAGAACATATCTATAAATAGCACTTCCGTTATCACCAAAATAATTAAAAAAAAAAAAAACAGTAAGCAGTGTACTAGTATATGTATATGTGATTATTAAACTGACATTCTTGTAGCTCACCCTGTGTTGCCCAACTTGATGATGGGCATTTTCAATAGAGACGTGATGTCAAATACCATTTCACACGTATTCTTGTCTCAATGATTTATAAACATTTAATAAATATCTATAGTCAAAATAAAGCTTTTGGTCGTACTTATTCAGATTTCGGACATTTTTTCGTTGAGTAAAAGTGCTACCAATAACATAAGAGGCCGCATAAGAAGAGTAAGAACTCTACATAATTATATTGACTTGTTACCCACTACATAAAAGACCGTATTAGAAGAGTAATAACTCTAAATAATTATATTGACTTGTTACCCACTACATAAGAGACCGTATACGAAGAGTAATTATAACTCTAAATAGTTACATTGATTTGCTACCCACTACAGAAAAGACCGTACATGAAAAGTAAGAACTCTTGAATTATTATATTGACTTGTTACCCACTACATAAGAGATCGTATACGAAGAGTAATAACTCTAAATAATTATATTGACTTGTTACCCACTACATAAGAGACCTTATAAGAAGAGTAATAACTCTAAATAATTATATTGACTTGCTACCCACTACATAAGAGATCGTATACGAAGAGTTATAACTCTAAATAATTATATTGACTTGCTACCCACTACATAAAAAATCGTACAAGAAGAGTAATAACTCTAAATAATTATATTGACTTGCTACCAACTACATAAGAGATCGTATACGAAGAGTAATAACTCTAAATAATTATATTGACTTTCTAGGTACTACATAAAAGACCGTAAACGAAGAGTAATAACTCTAAATAATTATATTGACTTGTTACCCACTACATAAGACACCGTATACGAAGAGTAATTACTCTAAATAATTATATTGACTTGTTACCCACTAAATAAGAGACCGTATACGAAGAGTAATTACTCTAAATAATTATATTGACTTGTTACCCACTACATAAAAGACCGTACACGAAGAGTAATAACTCTAAATAATTATATTGACTTGTTATCCACTACATAAGACACCGTATACCAAGGGTAATAACTCTAAATAATTATATTGATTTGGTTACAAGAGCGCAATTATTTGTAATGCATTTTCCATAGGACCCCAGTGGTATTCAAAAATTTATTTCTTGAAGAATAAACAAACTAGATAAAAATGGGTAGCAGTTCCTGTGACTACAGATGTCAGCCTTTTATTACAGCAAAAAAAAAGTATATGGTCATGCGGCAAAAAGTGCCCTAAAATGCAGTTGTTATGGAAGCTTCCAAATTCCGCACTAAATTGGAAAGGTTAATTTTGAATGGCTCCTCAGTTAATAAAAAAATTATATCTTCTACACATTGTGAATTATGAATTTAATTTTCACCTATTTTCAAACCTAAATGGATAAGCTTTCAAATAAAAAATAATTCCAACCTGCATCATCCAATCAGGAGCCTCAAAGTTTTTTATTCTGAGTACCATCTTGGGGTAAAAATTTTGCCGGTTGAATGTAAACAAATAATTGCGCTCTTGTAACCATTTGTAGTCTCGATTACCCAGACGCATATATAAATATAGCGTCTGGGGTGATTAACCGGACTGGTCAGATATTTATAGGGGGCGTAACAAATAATTAAATATAGAACATATCTATAAATAGCACTTCCGTTATCACCAAAATAATTAAAAAAAAAAAAAACAGTAAGCAGTGTACTAGTATATGTATATGTGATTATTAAACTGACATTCTTGTAGCTCACCCTGTGTTGCCCAACTTGATGATGGGCATTTTCAATAGAGACGTGATGTCAAATACCATTTCACACGTATTCTTGTCTCAATGATTTATAAACATTTAATAAATATCTATAGTCAAAATAAAGCTTTTGGTCGTACTTATTCAGATTTCGGACATTTTTTCGTTGAGTAAAAGTGCTACCAATAACATAAGAGGCCGCATAAGAAGAGTAAGAACTCTACATAATTATATTGACTTGTTACCCACTACATAAAAGACCGTATTAGAAGAGTAATAACTCTAAATAATTATATTGACTTGTCACCGACTTCAAAAGAGACCGTGTACGAAGAGTAATTACTCTAAAAAATTATATTGACTAGTTACCTACTACATAAGAGACCGTATACGAAGAGTAATAACTCTAAATAATTATATTGACTTGTCACCCACTACATAAGAGATCGTATACGAAGAGTAATAACTCTAAATAATTATATTGACTTGTCACCCACTACATAAGAGACCGTTTACGAAGAGTAATAACTCTAAATAATTATATTGACTTGCTACCCATTAAATAAGAGGCCGCATAAGAAGAGTAAGAACTCTAAATAATTATATTGACTTGTTACCAACTACATAAGAGACCGTATACGAAGAGTAATAACTCTAAATAATTATATTGACTTTCTACCCACTTCCATAAGAGACCGTATACGAAGAGTAATAACTCTAAATAATTATATTGACTTGTTACCCACTACATAAAAGACCTTATACGAATAGTAATAACTCTAAATAATTATATTGACTTGTTACCCACTACATAAGAGATCGTATACGAAGAGTAATAACTCTAAATAATTATATTGACTTGCTACCCACTACATAAAAAATCGCATACGAAGAGTAATTACTCTAAATAATTATATTGACTTGTTACCCACTACATAAAAGACCGTATACGAAGAGTAATAACTCTAAATAATTATATTGACTTGTTACCCACTACATAAGAGACCGTATACGAAGAGTAATAACTGTAAATAATTATATTGACTTGCTACCTACTACATAAGAGACCGTATACAAAGAGTAATTACTCTAAATAATTATATTGACTTGTTACCCACTACATAAGAGACCGCATAAGAAGAGTAATAACTCTAAATAATTATATTGACTTGTCACCCACTACATAAGAGACCGTTTACGAAGAGTAATAACTCTAAATAATTATATTGACTAGTTACCTACTACATAAGAGACCGTATACGAAGAGTAATAACTCTAAATAATTATATTGACTTGTCACCCACTACATAAGAGATCGTATACGAAGAGTAATAACTCTAAATAAGTATATTGACTTGCTACGTACTACATAAAAGACCGTATACGAAGAGTAATAACTCTAAATAATTATATTGACTTGTTACCCACTACATAAGACACCGTATACGAAGAGTAATTACTCTAAATAATTATATTGACTTGTTACCCACTACATAAGAGACCGTATACGAAGAGTAATTATAACTCTAAATAGTTACATTGATTTGCTACCCACTACAGAAAAGACCGTACATGAAAAGTAAGAACTCTTGAATTATTATATTGACTTGTTACCCACTACATAAGAGATCGTATACGAAGAGTAATAACTCTAAATAATTATATTGACTTGTTACCCACTACATAAGAGACCTTATAAGAAGAGTAATAACTCTAAATAATTATATTGACTTGCTACCCACTACATAAGAGATCGTATACGAAGAGTTATAACTCTAAATAATTATATTGACTTGCTACCCACTACATAAAAAATCGTACAAGAAGAGTAATAACTCTAAATAATTATATTGACTTGCTACCAACTACATAAGAGATCGTATACGAAGAGTAATAACTCTAAATAATTATATTGACTTTCTAGGTACTACATAAAAGACCGTAAACGAAGAGTAATAACTCTAAATAATTATATTGACTTGTTACCCACTACATAAGACACCGTATACGAAGAGTAATTACTCTAAATAATTATATTGACTTGTTACCCACTAAATAAGAGACCGTATACGAAGAGTAATTACTCTAAATAATTATATTGACTTGTTACCCACTACATAAAAGACCGTACACGAAGAGTAATAACTCTAAATAATTATATTGACTTGTTATCCACTACATAAGACACCGTATACCAAGGGTAATAACTCTAAATAATTATATTGATTTGGTTACAAGAGCGCAATTATTTGTAATGCATTTTCCATAGGACCCCAGTGGTATTCAAAAATTTATTTCTTGAAGAATAAACAAACTAGATAAAAATGGGTAGCAGTTCCTGTGACTACAGATGTCAGCCTTTTATTACAGCAAAAAAAAAGTATATGGTCATGCGGCAAAAAGTGCCCTAAAATGCAGTTGTTATGGAAGCTTCCAAATTCCGCACTAAATTGGAAAGGTTAATTTTGAATGGCTCCTCAGTTAATAAAAAAATTATATCTTCTACACATTGTGAATTATGAATTTAATTTTCACCTATTTTCAAACCTAAATGGATAAGCTTTCAAATAAAAAATAATTCCAACCTGCATCATCCAATCAGGAGCCTCAAAGTTTTTTATTCTGAGTACCATCTTGGGGTAAAAATTTTGCCGGTTGAATGTAAACAAATAATTGCGCTCTTGTAACCATTTGTAGTCTCGATTACCCAGACGCATATATAAATATAGCGTCTGGGGTGATTAACCGGACTGGTCAGATATTTATAGGGGGCGTAACAAATAATTAAATATAGAACATATCTATAAATAGCACTTCCGTTATCACCAAAATAATTAAAAAAAAAAAAAACAGTAAGCAGTGTACTAGTATATGTATATGTGATTATTAAACTGACATTCTTGTAGCTCACCCTGTGTTGCCCAACTTGATGATGGGCATTTTCAATAGAGACGTGATGTCAAATACCATTTCACACGTATTCTTGTCTCAATGATTTATAAACATTTAATAAATATCTATAGTCAAAATAAAGCTTTTGGTCGTACTTATTCAGATTTCGGACATTTTTTCGTTGAGTAAAAGTGCTACCAATAACATAAGAGGCCGCATAAGAAGAGTTATAACTCTACATAATTATATTGACTTGTTACCCACTACATAAAAGACCGTATTAGAAGAGTAATAACTCTAAATAATTATATTGACTTGTCACCGACTTCAAAAGAGACCGTGTACGAAGAGTAATTACTCTAAAAAATTATATTGACTAGTTACCTACTACATAAGAGACCGTATACGAAGAGTAATAACTCTAAATAATTATATTGACTTGTCACCCACTACATAAGAGATCGTATACGAAGAGTAATAACTCTAAATAATTATATTGACTTGTCACCCACTACATAAGAGACCGTTTACGAAGAGTAATAACTCTAAATAATTATATTGACTTGCTACCCATTAAATAAGAGGCCGCATAAGAAGAGTAAGAACTCTAAATAATTATATTGACTTGTTACCAACTACATAAGAGACCGTATACGAAGAGTAATAACTCTAAATAATTATATTGACTTTCTACCCACTTCCATAAGAGACCGTATACGAAGAGTAATAACTCTAAATAATTATATTGACTTGTTACCCACTACATAAGAGACCGTGTACGAAAAGTAATTACTCTAAATAATCATATTGATTTGCTACCCATTACATAAGAGGCCGCATAAGAAGAGTAATTACTCTAAATAATTATATTGACTTGCTACCCACTACATAAGAGACCGTATTAGAAGAGTAATAACTCTAAACAATTATATTGACTTGTTACCCACTACATAAGAGATCGTATACGAAGAGCAAGCACTCTAAATAATTATATTGACTTGTCACCCACTACATAAGAGACCGTATACGAAGAGTAATAACTCTAAATAATTATATTGACTTGTCACCCACTACATAAGCGATCGTATAAGAAGAGTAATAACTCTAAATAATTATATTGACTTGTTACCCACTACATAAAAGACCGTATACGAAGAGTAAGAACTCTAAATAATTATATTGACTTGTCACCTACTACATAAGAGACCGTATACGAAGAGTAATAACTCTTAATAATTATATTGTCTTGTTACCCACTACATAAGAGACCGTATACGAAGAGTAATAACTCTAAATAATTATATTGACTTGTCACCCACTACATAAGAGACCGTATACGAAGAGTAATAACTGTAAATAATTATATTGACTTGCTACCTACTACATACGAGACCGTATACAAAGAGTAATTACTCTAAATAATTATATTGACTTGTTACCCACTACATAAAAGACCGCATAAGAAGAGTAATAACTTTAAATAATTATATTGACTTGTCACCCACTACATGAGAGACCGTATACGAATAGTAATAACTCTAAATAATTATATTGACTTGTTACCCACTACATAAGCGATCGTATACGAAGAGTAATAACTCTAAATAATTATATTGACTAGCTACCAACTACATAAGAGATCGTATACGAAGAGTAATAACTCTAAATAATTATATTGACTTGCTACGTACTACATAAAAGACCGTATACGAAGATTAATAACTCTAAATAATTATATTGACTTGTTACCCACTACATAAGAGACCGTATACGAAGAGTAATTACTCTAAATAATTATATTGACTTGTTACCCACTACATAAGAGACCGTATACGAAGAGTAATTATAACTCTAAATAGTTACATTGATTTGCTACCCACTACAGAAAAGACCGTACATGAAAAGTAAGAACTCTTGAATTATTATATTGACTTGTTACCCACTACATAAGAGATCGTATACGAAGAGTAATAACCCTAAATAATTATATTGACTTGTTACCCACTACATAAGAGACCTTATAAGAAGAGTAATAACTCTAAATAATTATATTGACTTGCTACCCACTACATAAGAGATCGTATACGAAGAGTTATAACTCTAAATAATTATATTGACTTGCTACCCACTACATAAAAAATCGTACAAGAAGAGTAATAACTCTAAATAATTATATTGACTTGCTACCAACTACATAAGAGATCGTATACGAAGAGTAATAACTCTAAATAATTATATTGACTTTCTAGGTACTACATAAAAGACCGTAAACGAAGAGTAATAACTCTAAATAATTATATTGACTTGTTACCCACTACATAAGACACCGTATACGAAGAGTAATTACTCTAAATAATTATATTGACTTGTTACCCACTACATAAGAGACCGTATACGAAGAGTAATTACTCTAAATAATTATATTGACTAGTTACCCACTACATAAGAGACCGTTTAAGAAGAGTAATAACTCTAAATAATTATATTGACTTGCTACCCACTACATAAAAGACCGTACACGAAGAGTAATAACTCTAAATAATTATATTGACTTGTTACCCACTACATAAGACACCGTATACCAAGGGTAATAATTCTAAATAATTATATTGACTTGTTACCCCCTACATAAGAGACCATGTACGAAGAGTAATTACTCTAAATAATTATATTGACTTGCTACCCATAACATAAGAGGCCGCATAAGAAGAGTAATAACTCTAAATAATTATATTGACTTGCTACCCACTACATAGAATCATGTGCAAAACAGTGTAGACGAGTCCATCGATTGGCGCGCTAAAATATCCCATTGACTGGGTCAGATTATGTGAACGTTCGTCTGTAACGCTCACAACTCACGACGTATTTATTAAAGACATTTAAACTGTGGGGTTGCCAAAGGGTCTCAGTATATATACGAACTACAGTGCACAGTATATTATATACATATTTTATTTGCGATCATAAAATGTACGAAGTTGTCCATTACTATGTAAATTGGGTCGATTAAAAAAAAGCTGAATATGTTTCTGTTGCCAATGGGTTTTCACAAGTATAGTAGTTAGCAGAAAAGTTCACACCAAACTATACATTTTACCTATTCAAAAACGTAAATGCAAATTTCACAAGGCTTGATCCAAATAGCCTTTTTACTGTCTAATAACTTGCAAGTACGAAAAAGACAGGAAAGAAGTATATTTTGTCTATATGTTTTGTGTTTGCACACTTTTTAAAGTTGATCATGCATTCGTTCTGAAATAAAATTTTGACCAGATAAAAGTTAAAAGATGACATAATTGGACAACCGCAATTGTTAAATCGCTTTGAGGTCCGAAAAAAAGAGAATAATCAACACATGTATTGTAACTTTTAAAGCCAGTTAAATCCTTTTTTACTGAAAGAACGTGCGATATCATAAAAATGATTATCAAAACATAACAAAAACACAAGTAAAGAACGTTTAAGCATTCAATATAAATCAAAACACAAAGGTTATTCCTGATTAGTTTTTCGAATTATTTTATCTAGGCACTGAGACCCTTTGGCAACCCCACAGTTTAAATGTCTATAATAAATATGTCGTGAGTTGTGGGCGTTACAGACGAACGTTCACATAATCTGACCCAGTCAATGGGATATTTTAGCGCGCCAATCAATGGTCTCGTCAAAACTGTTTTGCACATGATTCTAAGAGATTGTATACGAAGAGTAATAACTCTAAATAATTATATTGATTTGTTAACCACTACATAAGAGACCGTATACGAAGAGTAATAACTGTAAATAATTATACTGACTTGCTACCTACTACATAAGAGATCGTATACGAAGAGTAATAACTCTAAATAATTATATTGACTTGTAACCCACTACATAAAAGACCGTATACCAAGGGTAATAACTCTAAATAATTATATTGACTTGTCACCCACTATATAAGAGACCGTATACCAAGGGTAATAAACACCGATTTTGAATTTTAGGATTAAAGCCTATATTCAATTAGATATGTAATATTTAAGTGAGATTATATTATTATTGATCTCATTTCACAAGACACATTACATTGACTGTTATGGCATATTGAAAAATACTATACTTACATGGTTTTCCATGATTGACTCCTGACTTTGCAATACATGTTTATATCAAGGGTATATTCAAGGTAGAAGAGTAAACAGCCCCCATGCCAACACCTCCCCACTAAAATCGAGAAAAAAACAACATTGTAGGCCCCCTTTTACCTAAAATCCCGGATTCCACTAAAAATTGGTTCGTGTGTCCTCTATAAATAAATATAAATGTTTACGTAACTGATCATTGCATTTTCTGATCATTTAATACTTTAAGAGTTTATAGAAAATAAGAACAGTCCAAATCGAGTTCAAATCGTAATGAGGTAAGTATGAAAATATGTGAAAGATATAATAAATATCTCAAATAATGACAACTTATACTTTTAAACAAGAATTCTTAGCATCATTTCACTTTTAAATATACAGTAAAAGGGTGCGACTATTTTATTTTTTGTTTTTTTCCCATATTTCTTTTCTATTTACTTAGTTCTAAGAATATAATCGATTACTGTCATCTGAACTAAAATAATTTTATGAAGCAGGTTGCACCAGTCCTCCTACATTATATAACATCTGACACAACCAAGAGATAGTTAATGTTTATTTAAACAACAAATGTTACCATAAAATGAATAATAATGTACAGAAATGTTAAGATTTAAATCAATAAGTAAACTAACAACTGCACTTTAAGTAATATACACGAACATATTTTTGTTAATTTGGAACCAAACAAATATAAAGCTCATACAACATAATCAAACTGACAAGGATCTTTAGACTGAAAAACAAATATATTTAGGACAAGGCAAACATTTCAACGAGTATCAACTTGAACAAACATTTAACGAGTAACAACTTGAACAGAAATTTAACGAGTAACAACTTGAACAGAAATTTAACGAGTAACAACTTGAACAAAAATTTAACGAGTAACAACTTGAAAAGAAATTTAACGAGATATAACTTGAACCAAACTTTAACTCGTAATAACTTGAACAAAACTTTAACGAGTAAGATATAATAGAAGTATACCGATGTTCAATTCTCATAAATCCATTTTTGATCATATGAAATCAAGACAAAAAAAACCTAAGGGAATCGCATGAAATCCAAACAGAGCGTGACCGGATGCGTCTTCTGATATACACGTATCAGCCGTCATCCGAATCTGCATTCAGTCGAAAAATCACAATTGGAATTATGACACAACCGGCTAACTTACAGAGCAGACAACTCTTCTGGTATAGACACAAGACCGTGAAAGCATGTCGCTTGAAAGTTAAGACACCGACACATCGTATCGGTCAACACATAAATGATGATGACCTTTAAACTGATGTAGTGAAGATTTCAGTCTTTCTTTTTCACTACCCCGCTTGAGCAAATTTTGTGTCCTAAAAGGCCAATATAAGGAAACAATATCAAGAAAATGATCCAGATTTAAAGATCCTTCATATCAAGTTCACTTAGATATATGAGATGCAAGTACTCACTAAAATGTGGGCGGAATTAAAGAACTTGCTATTTTTTTTTTATTTCTGATAATGAAGAACTATATTAATGACGACTTAATTTTTTTGTTTATTTTTTTTAAGGAGGAATGTATGATAAAGCAATTGTTTATCCCTTCCAAGTCTAAAACCAAGCAAAAGGTGTTATAACCCTTCGACTGTTAGTCTCCGAGGGTATAATCAGTCCAGTAGCCAGTAATTCAGTACTGGTATGAAAATACGAATATTGTTTAATTGACATTTGCTGTTATAAAACTTTGAATTAATCTCCCTCATGCATTGCTCTGGTTCCTTGTCCAGATCTGGTTATACTTTAGGTCCTTTTTTGTTTAATCAGCTCTTCAACATTTGAATTTTCTAATATTTTGGCCTCAAGCATCACTGAAGAAACATTGTTAGTCGAAATATGCATCTGGTGCAGTAAAAGTGGTACAGTTATGTTATTGCTACTACTGGGTCGATACCTCTGCTGGTGGACTGTGAGTACCCGAGGGTATAACTAGCCGTTAATGTTATTAAATTCAGACAGAGTACCATATATCATTATTTATCATATCTCAAAATTAATATCTAATACATTTGTTGTACGCCTTTCTTCTTTTATGTTTGTATGTGCAACACATCGCGTTCATTACCAATGTATTGTCAAAGCTAAAGTGGAGTCGAAATGTTGTTCTTCCTCAATACTTTTTATGTATGTTTTATGTAATTGAAATCATCTTAACATCTCAAAATATTATTAATGTCCTTTAATCTAAGTTTAAAAGGACATTGAGTTGGTATCAATGTCAAACCATTATATATATTATATATGTAAAATCAGGGACAATCTATCATATAGACTGTCCCTGGTAAAATAGAAATGAAAAAGTTAGATGTCATTGTAAAGATTGACAGATAACATAGTCTACATGACCCCGTCTCCTGAAGAGCTATGTCATGCAAGTCTAGGGAAATTAAATGCTTTATGTGTCAGGAAAGAATTGTCAAGTATTTCAGACAAAAATCTTGTTAACATTAAAAAAAACCAATCTTAAAAATATCACTATTAACAAATCAGAAAGCAGGATTAATTGTACCGGTAGTGTTTACTAAAATTTGATAAATGCTGCCTCATGTAAGATTAATAAATATACATGTATGTAGCTGGCCAGTCTCGTAATTATAAACAAGATTAATGTAATTTGTCATTACGAATAAACATTATGGGATCAACATGAATGTGACAGCACGCCAACAATACATTCAAACTATACTAAGACAGGCGGTTAAACTACGGTCTTCCATAATAGACAGGGTATTCTGTATGCGCATATCCCACGACAGCAGCTTGTAACTCAGTGGTTGTCCTTTGTTGATGTATAACATATTTGTCATTTCGGGGTCTTTTATAGCTTACTATGCGGTATGGGTTTTTCTCATTGTTGAAGACCGTACGATGACTCATTGTTGTTTACTTCTACCAGAAGTCCATTACTAGTCTAGTAATGGACTTCTGCTTCTACCTAATTTGGTTTCTGGTGGCAAATTGTCTCATTGGCAGTCATACCACATCTTATTTTTGTATAAAATATATATTGTATAGTGATCACTACTACATTCGACACTGTAGAAACTTCAATACTATTTAATAAGCTTAACTGTTGCATCCGTACAATTTCTTGAAGTATTTAAATAGGCAAATAACAATGGTAAATGGCGATACAGTGTTTTGCACGTCTAGTCTCCGACGAAGGCTGGTATTCAACTACAGTATTTCTTACATGGATAGTGTGTATATAAAAAACAACCAGACGAAAGACTACAAATACCATTAACCGAACTTTTATTTAAACAGAAATAAACGGACTCCTCTGAATAATATTATATTCAGATTAAGACTATCATTTGCCATGTTATCGTAAAATAACACATAATTCCAAACTTCTTTTCCATTGCCACCATTTGGGAGTATTGTCTTTTACCGTAATCTCAGTTTTTTTCTCTGTTACCTGTTTAACGTTCTTAACATACATAATCATTATACTGAAAAAACCTCATGCAGCAATAAAAATATATGAATTCTTCGGGAAGAAATGCAAGTTACATCCGGAACACGGAGATAATGGTGGGAACATATTTATTAATAATGTTTTAATTATAACAAATATTCATGTATGTCATTCTTATCTGAACTTGACGTTTGTCTTTTGCTAGTGTGTGACAGTTCAAAGCAGTCGGTGTTCTCGACTTCTCATAGGGAAATCTATTTCAAGATTGTTAATCATGGGTTGTTGTTTTTACAAATACAGGAAATAAATAAGATTAGTTTTATTAGTCAGTTGAAAGCCAGCTATAAACCATAATATCAAATAAGCTTTTCACGTCAGAAATCATCTTACTTAGTCTTCTTTTATTTGGATGAACTTTATCATTTTTAAAAGATGAATAATATGGTTTCGTGAAAATTAGCTTTGGAAACGGATTTTATGAGACTCGTCTTGTTATCGGATCGTATAGGTCATATGCACTTGTTTTTATCATTATTAAGATTTCTGTCTAATTGTATAAGTGTATTTGTCACTTTGATTCATAAAATAGGTGTTACAATAAAATAAATCAAGCTCATTTTTATTGTAAACCAATTTCATCAGTCAGATTTAAATTTAACTAAAAGGAATCAATTATTCTGAATCAAGTATACTTATTGTTTTCGATACGTGTCTCCAATAGAATTTCTTTGATATAAGTAAAATGCTTAAGACGTTATAATGGTTAGCAGAACTACTTATATTGAAAGAAACCACATATACAGCTTCCTCCATCTCATTTCGAGATTGACAGCAGCTGTTCATCTCAGTACCAGAATCTATGAAAATGATACGATTTCAATTTTGAAATTATATTTTTTTTTCACCTTAACAGCAATATACCAACTTCACCCGCGTATGGATTACACACTTCTCAACTTATACTATATGCAAAAGCGTGCAGCTGCTACTGAAACGTTATCGGTGTCGGAGAAAAAATAATGAGCCATGGTTTTGTCAAAGAACGTCTCGTTCCTTTTCTCAAAATGTTCATCGGAAAGTACCAAGACCTAATAGATATATATTCAGTGTCTTCTTAAAATAATACAAGATGGTCTTGGATTACAGATTCTATGTGCTGCACTTATGTTTCTTCTTAATAAATTTTAAGTTTTCCCTCTATTTGTCTCCGCGTGCTTCTTTTGTCGAATGACTTTTGACGTGACTCGGTATTTATGCATCCCGCTATCGTTTTTTTTTAGTTTGGGCGTTCCTGGTGGCACGAGGATAAAAGCTTATGTGAACGGTTACTGCCAGTCACCACTTATAAAAAAGTAGTGCTGCATATACCTACGCGTATAATCATAAACAATACTATAGGTGCCTGCAGGTCACACCAAAATTTATCTGTATCAAATGTGCCTGCAGGTCACATCAAAATGTGTCTGTACGGTACTACCATAGGTGCCTGCAGATCACATCATTTAAGATCTGTAACATAGCCTATAATTTGAGTCTGCAGGTCACACTGTTAATTATCTGTACCATAGCCTATAATATGTGCCTGCAGGTCACATCTCCATAGATCTGCACCATATGCTATTAAAGGTGCCTGCAGGTCACACTTTCATTAATATATATATCTGTATGGTAGGTGCCTGCAGGGCACATCACTATAGATTTGCACCATATATATAAAAGGAAGACGTGGTAACTATGATTGCCAATGAGATAACTCTCCACTATAGACCCAATTACACCCAATGACACAGAAATTAACAACTATAGGTCCCCTTACGGCCTTTAACTATGAGCAAAGCCAATACCGCATAGTCAGCTATAAAAGGCCCCGAAATTACAAATAGAAAACAATTCAAACGAGAAAATTAACGGCCTAATTTATATACAAAATAATGAACGAAAAAACAAATATGTAACTCAGCAACAAATGATAACCACTGAATTACCGGTTTCTGACTTGGGACAGGCACAAACAGAAATAGTTTGAAGGCGCCAATCCTCCCCTAACCTGGGACAGTGGTGTAACAGTACAACATAAGAACAAACTATGTATACGTACATCAGTTGAAAAAGGCTTAACTCATCAGATTGATACAAACAGAAATACATCTAACAAAAACACAAAGTGGAGGTAGATGGGTTCTTGTACATGCGAATAACAACAACAACAAAAAACACTAAGTACAGATCTGAGAGTACTTGCAGTTATCATAGGTGCCTGCATGTCAATTCACTTATGATCTACACCATATCCTATCAAAGGTACCTGCTGGTCACACTGCTATTTATCTGTACCATAGCCTATCATAGATGCATGCAGGTTACATCACCATAGATCAAAGCCTATCATGGGTGCCTGCAGGTCTCACAGCTTTTTATCTGTTCAATAGCCCAGCATAGGTGCTCGTAGGTCACATCACCATATATCTGCCTATAGCCTATCATAGGAGCCTGCAGGTCACACTGCTTATTTATCTGTACCATAGACTATAATAGGTGCCTCCAGGTCACACTGCTATCTATCTGTACCTTAGTCTATTATAGGTGCATGCAGGTCACATCACCATAGAACTGCACCATAGCCTATCATATGTGCCTGTAGGTCATACAACTTTTATCTGCACCATAGCCTATCATGGGTCACACTGCTATTTATCTGTACCATAGCCTATTATAGGTGCCTGCTGATCACATCACCATATATCTGCACCAAAGCCTATCATAGGTGCCTGCAGGTCCCAGAGCTTTTTAACTGTACCATAGTCTATAGGTGACTGCAGGTCATACAATTTTTTATGTGTACCATAGACTATCATAGGTGCCTGCAAGTCACACTGACATTTATCTGTTCTATAGTCTATCTATGATATATTATGGGTAAATACCATGGTGACCTACAGGCACCTGTGATAAGATAAGATATGTAGACTAATACGGTGACCTACAGGCACCTATAATATGATACGGAAAATAACAAGGTGACCTACGGGCATCTATAAATGATATGGTAAACTACAGGGTGACGTACATGCACATTTGAAATGATATGGTAAAGATCAAAAGCAGTGTAACATACAAGCACATAGGATATGATATGGTACAGATCAATAACAGGGTGACCTACAGTCACTTTTGATAATTACGATAATATATGGTAATGACAATTGCAGTCACCTATAGCTAGTAAGTGAAATTAATAATAACATTGTGACCTGCAGGCACTTATGGTATGGATAAATAGCAGGATGACCTACAGTCACCTATGATAGGGTTTGGTAAATAACATGGTGACCTACAGGCACCTATAATGTGATATGGATAATAACAAGGTGACCTACATGCACCTATGAAAGGATATGTAAATTAACAGAGTGACTTACAGGCACCTATGATATGATATGGATAAATACCATGGTGACCTACAGGCACTTATGATAGGATAAAAAATTAATATGGTGACCTACGGGCACCTATAAAACCTATAATATGATATGGATGAATACCATGGTGACCTACAGGCACCTATAATGTGATATGGATAATAACAAGGTGCCCTACGTGCATATATAATATGACATGGTTGACAACAGAGTGACGTACAGGCACCGTTCAAATGATTGATAAAGATCAAAAGCACTGTGACAGGCACCTATGATATAATATGGTACAAATCAATAACGGGTGACATACGGGAAATTTTGATAAATATGATAGGATATAGTAAAGATAAACATAAATACAATCTTCAGTAGCTATGATAGATAAAGGCAACAGTAGCATAGCCCTGTTCAAAAGTCATAAATCGATAGAGAGAGAAAACAATTCCGGGTTACAAACTAAATCCGAGGGAAACACATCAACTTTAAGACGAAAACAAAGGAGCAACAGAAACACTGAAGTGCAACAAAAACAAACGCCAACATACATAGAAACGAACTATTTAATAACAACTGAAATATTCCTGACTTGGTAAAGGATACGATAGAGACGAATAGTAGATGACCTACAAACATCTTTGATAGCCATTAGGATATGGTACAGATCAATCACAAGGAAGGTGACATTCAATCACCTTTGAAAGGGTATGATACGGATCAATAGTAATGTGACCTCGTGCATCTTTGATATGATATGGTATATATCAACATCAGGGTGATCTACAGGCACCTTTAAAATGATATGGTACAGATCAAAAGCAGGATGACCTACAGGCATCTTTAAAATGATATGGTACAGATCAATAACAGGGTGACATACAGGTACCTCAGCTGATTATGGCAAAGATCAGTAACAAGGTGACCTACAGGCAACGCAGATAATTATTGTACAGATCAATAGTAGGGTGCTCTACAGGCAACTCAGATAATTATGGAACAGATCAATCATCTACAGGCACCTCAGATAATTATGGTACAGATCATATGGACCTATGAGCACTTTTGATAATTATGATAGGATATGGTAAAGACAAAGAGGAATATAATCTTCAGCAGCTATGGTAGGATATGGTAGAGACTAATGGTAGATGACCTTCACGCACATTTGATAGGATATGATAGAGACCAAAAGCAATGTGACCTCTTGCACTTTTGATAAGATATGGTACATATCAAAAGCAGAGTGACCTACAGGCTCCTTTGAAATGATATGGTACATATCAATAGCAGGGTTTCATACCGGCACGTTTGAAATGATATGGTAACGATCAGTAACAGGTTGACATACAGGTACCAGACATAATTATGGTACAGTTCAATAACAGGGTGACCTACAGGCATATCGGGAAATTATGGTACAGATCAATAGCAGGGTGACCTACAGGCACCTCAGATAATTATGGTACAGATCAATAGCAGGATGACCTACAGGCATATCGGAAAATTATGGTGCAGATCAATAGCCGGGTTACCTACAGGCACCTCAGATAATTATGGTACAGATCAATAGCAGGGTGACCTACAGGCACCTCATATAATTATGGAACAGATCAATAGCAGGGTGACCTACAGGCACCTCAGATAATTATGGTACAGATCAATAACAGGGTGACCTACAGGCACCTCAGATAATTATGGTACAGATCAATAGCAGGGTGACCTACAGGCACCTCATATAATTATGGAACAGATCAATAGCAGGGTGACCTACAGGCACCTCAGATAATTATGGTACAGATCAATAACAGGGTGACCTACAGGCACCTCAGATAATTATGGTACAAATCAATAGCAGGGTGACCTATAGACACCTCAGATAATTATTGTAAAGATCAATAACAGGATGACCTACAGGCACTCAGATAATTATGGTACATATCAATAACAGGGTGGCCTACAGGGAACTCAGATAATTATGGCACAGATCAATAATAGGAAGACCTACATGCAAAACCCAATGAGTTTTATATGTCATACTAAATGGCCAGCAGTAGTTAATATTTTATCAGGAGTAACCTGTCCTTACCAATACGTTTTTCTGTGACATGCAGCTACCCATATATTATTGGGTATGGCTAGCAGTAAATCCAGTGTTATTGAGTATGACTAGCAATAACACGTGCTTTATTGTGTATGACTAGCTGTAAATCCTGTGCTGAAGGGTAGTATTAGTAGCATCACCTGTGTTATCGGGTAAGACTAGCAGTTACTCAAGTCTATTAGTGGCCTGCGATGACCAGTAATCTGTCATTTGACGAGCAGAAAGACGTCTGCATTTTAGTGCGAATTATGCAATGAACAAAGCAATTCTAGTATTTATTGTCAACTGCATTATGCCTGGGCCGATATTACAAAATTAAACATGTTCCACATTTATTAAGATGCAAATACTGTGATGCTCTTATCTGGTTGCTTCATCAATGTGCATGGAAGTAACCCTGGTGCTAACCCTACATGTTTACCAGTATACAGCTCAGAACAGAACAGTTCTTTGCATCGGGCAATACAAGAGCCTTAATATGAAGTAATTGTGCAAATGCAAATTTATTCAAAATATATAGATGAAAAATTATAGAAAATTAGATTGGCAGAAAACCAAAATCTAATTATAATTATTAATTAGAAAATAAAAGATCTGACAGCTCGCAATACTAGTCATGCCACGAACAGTTCAATTAAACCTTGGTGGACATTCTACGACACCCAATAGTAGTTAAATATTCAACAAATTAATTTATGACCTGCATGTACATGTCGCTTAGACTCCTGCCATGTACCAAATGGTCAATATAAATCATCTGTGTAATTTGCTCCATGGGATGTTTTCAAAATTGCAACGGAGGAAATTTCTTGGAATGACTACTTGAAAGAATATTGATGCCACCAAATAATTCCACACGTGAACACATACATGTCCCCCTTTTAAGTGAAAATCCTGCGGGTTTGTAATAGATCGTCAATGTAGAGTAAAACGGTCATAAATCAGTTAAATAAATTTAAAAGTCCTTTAACACGACACTACTCTTTGACATCATGAATTACCAAAAAAAGGGGGGAAAATGCTGCAACACTCAAGGAAGGGAATGGAAACTAGACTCCACTAAACAACAACATTTGAACTAAGACGAAGTTCACCTGTTGATTCAGTTAACTACCAAGATATGCCCCTGTAGATATTTTCTGGATTTCAAATTCGGTTGCTGTACAGTAAATACCTATGTTTTCACGAACTTATAAGTAGACATTTAATTTTGTTGATTTTTAAAAGTCCAGGGGTTGGTTTTCGAAAGTATACTAAGATATGTCATAAGATACATCTTAGGACAAATTTTATGACATCTTATGACTATCATATGATATGTCATAGAACGAAAATCATGGCTGTCATAAGATAGTCATACCTTTGATGCTATTATGACAGTCAAAAGAGAAAATATATATGTATAAAAAACTATTACTATTCTGATCTTATACGAATATTTCATATTTTACATTATAATGAACACGATGAACATGAGTGTATATATGAAAACGAGTTATAATCTGAGTTGATAATTTGTTTAAATTTAGTTAGATATCATAACTTGAGATCCTTTCGAATACATATCCTACGACTATGACATGTCCTAAAAACCATCGTAGGACATGTCTTAGTCATAAGATACTTTTGAAAATCAGATCCGAGGTCGTGCCTTCAATTTCTTCTTTGACTCTCATATGAATAATTGTAAATCCATGATAACCTTCGTGAACAGATCTACAACATTTTAAAAGTTGGTGATATGTAAATGTGACCTGCAGTCAACTACCATTTTGCCTGTTATGATTATTAATGGTATTTTAAATATTTTCAATAAACAGTAATTGTCAACGTAATACAAAGATGATAATCAAAAGATAAAATATATGAAACCTTAAGTTAAAATTAAAAGACACAAAATGCATATTATAGAGACTGACAGAATTTATGATATTAAGCAACAACTGAGTCACGTGGCATGTAATAAAACAGCGTCGATTTTAATCTCAATGTTTTGCTGGAATTAATCTTACTTGTAAATCACAGGTTATTCTATTTAATTTAATAATCAAGAAAGATTGCACTTCAATGGCAAATAAATGCTCAATAACAATGTTTCCCTTTAGGTATTCAGATCTTCCTTTTTCGGTTGGAACTACATTAACTTGCGTATTCAATATTCGTAGTGCTACGGTTTTGACGTTGGGTGACTGGCAGTAACCCTTCACATAAGCTTTTATCCTCGTGCTTCCTGGTGTAAGCGGGTCCTGAGGTGTGATTCGGACGCAATATTGTTTTACAGTATTGTTGCTATTTTGTTTACCCCTGTATTTATATTTTACTTTTCTGATTTTTTCCTTTATCGAGAAAGTGTATACTATATACGATATTTATTATCAACTACAAAAACTTTTCTATCCAGTCGGAGAGCTGACCCCGGTTTGACCGAAATTCTAAAAACAACAATGGAAGTCATGTGACTACCATATTTTGGCATATTTTTTTGTCATTTTTAGTTCAACTGAAACGAGTCGGTTTCCTTCAAAAAGTCCTATCAAATAAAATCAAAGCATGTTGTACGTAATAAATGACAAATGTGTATACTTTGTAGAAGTTCTAACATACAAATTGTTTTGATTAAACGTACCGAATTAGAATACGAGGCATTTAAACCCGAGCTCGTCACATGTCGAGTCAATTTTTGTCGACAAAAAAGTTTAAATTACTTTCTTTTTTTTTTTTTTAACAACATAATTATTTTATTCATCAAATATTGCTTGTTACATAAATCATCAAGATTCCAAGCTTCTCTTGACGTACCCTGTTATGATCCACTGACTACCCAGGGAATAGTCAGCTGATTAGATTAATTGACATACATTTTGTTTACAAAACATTATAATAACAATACTAGAAAAATTATTCACTGATTATGTTCCTTTTAATTGTTAGTAACATTGGACTTATTGTCTTATGTCCATTAATATTGGTGTCTACTCTCTTAGTGTATTCATTGACAAAAATTCTGTAGACGTCTATGTTTTTTGTTTTCTGCTCAGATACATAGTATGATTTATATATTGAAAAACTAAGTATTGTAATTAAAAAATTTATTGAGTAATACTTGTTGTCTGTGATTTTGTATCCAAATATCAGGTGTTGTAGTTTTATTAAAAAATCTATATTACTCCTTTTTAAGAGATCGTATATTTGCTGCCAAAATCTTGTCAAATAAGAACAATTGAAAAAATAGTGATCATAATCTTCTTCTATGTTACAAAAATTACACATATCATTATTAGTTATTTTCCATTGTAATAAAAGCTTTTTTGTTGGTACAATAAACTGTAGTAATTTCCATCTGAATATTTTTAATTTATTTTCAGCTAAATATTTAAAAATAAAGTTATATAGTGAATTCATATTTGGAGCTTCTTGCATTGGTAGAATTTTAAGCCACCTGTTTATCCCTACTGACGGTTCTTTTTTATTATTCACTAGCGAATCATATAACATTTTAATTGAAAAACATGTAGTCTCAAAATAACGATCTTTCCATGTGATCTTATTTCTCTTGACATTTACTGTACTTTGAACAGAGTTTTCTTGTTTAACTATGTGAATCCAATTTTGTGGAATAGCATGTTTCAATATATGAAATTCTGCAATCCAGTTTACCTTACACTTTGAATTGTTCAAAATATATTTTTCTGATAATGACATAGTGTCATCTAAAATGTCATTTAAGTATATCATACCACTCTTAATCCAGTTTTCAAAGAAAATTGGTTTATTATGAAATGTAATAAATTTATTCCCCCATATTGTCTGCTTTCTTATATCAAAATATGTATCTGGTTGTTTTGTTTGCCCACCCCCAGTCAAAATCCAGGACTTTATTACTTCTCTATAAAATTCTGGAACACATTTAAAATATTCTAAATGTTTTATATCATCTAAATTCATATTAAATATAAATAAAATATTATTAGACACCTTTAGATATTTAAAAGGTATAAGCTTCCAGTTGGCAAATTTACCATTAACAAGTCTATATACCCATGATGCCTTTAGCAACATAAAATAACTTTTAAAATCGACCATTTGTAAGCCCCCTTTTTCATATGGACGTATTATCAGGTTTCTTTTTACTTTGTCTGGCTTCCCATCCCAAATATATTTAAAGCTTCGTGTTTCTAGTTCTTTAAGATAATTTTCGGGAGTTAAGCAAACACTTCCCAAGAATGTAAATAAAGGCAAGATTAGTGCTTTAATAATTAGTATTTTCCCTAAAATTGAAAGATTCCTTTTTTCCCATGTCTTGAACATTTTTATCATTTTTTCTATTTTACAATCCCAATTTAATTTTTTGCATTCCTCTTTATCATGTCCAAAAAATACCCCTAAAGCTTTAATAGGTTTATCTCCCCAATTAATTCCCGCAATTTTATCTTTGCATGATTTCAATTTCCCGATCCATAATCCTTCTGTTTTATTTCTATTTACCAATAAACCTGAAAACGAGCCAAATATTTCTATTATATTCATTGCAGATATTACATCGTTTTTATCTTTACAAAATAATGTTGTGTCATCTGCTAATTGTGAAATCGTAATGCTGCGACTTTTCCCATCTAACTTAATAGTGATTCCTTTTACTTCGTTGCTATTTCTCAACTGTAGGGCCATAATTTCAACAGCCAAAACAAACAATAATGCTGATAAAGGACAGCCTTGTCGGATTCCCCGTGAATTTTTGAAATTTTCTGATACCCACCCATTGTTCATGACACATGTTTGAACGTCTGTATACATAGTTTTAACCCACTTAATAAATGATTCATTAAATCCAAAATGTTTCAAAGTTCCAAGCATAAAATCCCATTCTAACGAATCAAAAGCTTTCGTAAAATCCACAAAAACAATTGCTCCCTCAATTTTGTATCTTTCTGAGTAGTCTATAACATCTTGTATTTGTCTCAGATTAAACCCAATAAATCTATTTTTAACATAACCGGTTTGATCCTTATTTATAATTTTTGGAAGTACCTTTTTTAAGCGTTGAGCAAGAACATATGACAAAATTTTAAAATCTATATTAAGAAGAGATATTGGACGATAGTTTTCCAAAAGTAAAGGATCCCCCTTTTTGAATATCAAAGTTAATATACTAGTACGTTGTGAATATGAAAGACTGTTTCTATCGTATCCTGTATTTAAGACATTTACCAGTAGTAACTTAAGTTTATTCCAAAAAAATCTATAAAATTCTACCGTAAGTCCATCAAGACCTGGAGATTTATTCAATTTCATTTTAAAGATACCATGTGTGCATTCCTCCACTGTAATTTTCCCATCGCATATTCGTTTATCATTTTCATCCACTTTATTTTCTAATTTTGTATCGCTGATATATTTTTCTGTTAAATCTTTGTTTAAACTTTTTTTATTATACAAGTTTTCATAATAATCTTTTATTTTGTTTAAAAGTTTCTTTTGATCCGAAATTATTTCCCCCTTATCTCCCATTAGCTTACTTATCGATTTTTTTACTTGTCTTTTTTTTTCTAACCCAAGAAAATAAGAATTATTTTTTTCACCAAACTCTACCCATTTTTCTCTAGATCTCACTTGAGCTCCTTTCCCTTTTTCTTCATATATCTTATTTAGCTCTTCTTCAATATCATTTATTTCTTTTTCTATTTCATTGTCATCTATAGTCGTCTCGTCCATTAATTTAATTTTTTCTTCAAAGTCTTTTTCCAAAGTATATCTTCGCCCCTGGTTAACTTTGCTTTATTTTTACAATTACTTTCTTAACTTCTGTGGAACTTATGCTGAATTTGAATTGTTTGGTGAGACTTTTTATGAACTAGCCTTTGTCAAATTTGTGTCACTTTATTTGCAGTAATACGCTAATGTGCCATTTCGATCTGTCAAAAAATCTGACGAAGCGGTTCAGATAGTAATTTACGAGTTACGTCCCTTTGTTATTTAACACTTTTAAAGAACAATATCCTGGTACTATTATATATATATTTAACACCATATGCTGTTATTTACAAGTGAACATAATTAAAATAATTAATTACTTTTTACTAAATGTAATTGATTATATTTTTATACATGTAAAACATTTAGGTAGACATATTCTATCATTTTTAAAACAGTTCCAGGACTGAAATAGGGCTTTACAGTTAATTACTCTGGGGCATATTATATTATTCCATGAGTTACTTTTATATTATATATTTTTACTGCTGTAACCGAATAATACCCAAACAGAAATAAATTTCTACTGCTTAACGGCCAGGGCTAGCTAAAATATGCATAAATACTGGATCTGCACACCAGACAGGGTTAAAATGTCAAATCTGATGTTGAATTCCCTTGCATTGTTTTTAAATACATTTAAAAGAAATATTAATGAAAACGATCTAAAGGTAAATTCTCCATAATTTAAAATAAAAGAAATTGACTTGCAATCTAGTGTTATGTTTATTAAGTAAACTAAATAACTATAAATTTGTCTCATTCTATACAGTTCTACTGAATAGACTCAAATTGTAAAGAAGCCTTCATTGTGTGTTAATTTACGTTTTTTGATTGAGTTCAGCCTTTCAATTGATATTTTATAGTGTGTCTTTCTATGTTGTGATGTTATACTATTGTTTCAGAAAAAGGGAGAAGGTTTGGTACCATTAAATCGTTTAATCCCGCTGCAAATGTTTGCACCTGTCCTAAGTCAGGAATCTGATGTACAGTAGTTGTCGTCTGTTTATGTAGTTCATACGTGTTTCTCGTTTCTCGTTTTTATATAGATTAGACCGTTGGTTTTCCCGTTTGAATGGTTTTACACTAGTAATTTTTGGGGCCCTTTATAGCTTGCTGTTTGGTGTGAGCCAATGCTCAGTGTTGAAGGCCGTACCTTGACCTATAATGGTTTACTTTTATAAATTGTTACTTGGATGGAGAGTTGTCTCATTGGCACTCATACCACATCTTCCTATATCTATCAACAAATGGATAATACTTTAAATGGTAAGTCATGAACTTGCGAATAAATAATAATAAGAAAGATCCGAGCTCATAACAGTTGTTTCTAAAACATAGAGAAACCTATGTCAGTGCAGTTTTTAAGTGCTAAACAATACTTTTTTTGTTTTTGGGGAACACAAATAAGTCATTATGAAAATGCCTTTACGATTGATTGCATTCAATAAGAGTGATTAAAATGTAAGCCTGTAAGTGGAAATGACAAGACTTTTATGTTTCCATTTTACATGTAATATTTGTATTAACTTTTGGACTGGAGTCCATAATCACAAAAATTATAACTTTAAACTATTAACAATGAATGATTTTTTTTCCAGTCATCTTGCTTTTAGCTTGTGCACAGACAGTAGAAAATTACCATACCTTTTTGTTTCAGTTAATGTCAAACATTTAACTAAAAGAATAATAATTATTAATCGAGCCACAGCTAAATTGACCTAAATTCGCCGTTGTTTTTTTTACCAAACAAACACTAAATGTCTATATGTGTACATTGGGTTCATATGCATGTCGACATCGATGTGTGACAAAAACCTAGAATATCAAAAAATGTCTTTCCTTCTGAACTTAGTTCAACTGGGGTTTCATAAGGGGTGACAGAATGTTAGACTTGAAATATCTTTTAGCTTTGAGATATTTATTGATTTTTTTTACTTCTGTTAGAATATATACATGTAATCTTTGTTTATCTGTGAAAACAGACACGCCGTAGCGGAGGGGGCATTAAGTTTTACCCTTGTCCGTTTGTACGGACGTCCGTCCGTACGTACGTCCTAAAATAGGTTTCCGTTCTCTAACTTTAGTTTGCCTCAACCAAATGTTATGAAAATTATTCACAATGCTTATTACCACAAAACACAGATCGCGTTTGAATTTTGGTGGCATCATTTTACCGTTCGAGAGTTATGCCCCTTTACAAATGGAAACATTGCTGAATTTTTCGTTTCCGTTCTCTTACTTTAGTTTGCCTCAACAAATGTTATGAAACTAACCACAAAACACAGATCAAGTTTGAATTTTGGTGGCGTCATTTTTACTGTTCTAGAGTTATGCCCCTTTACAAATGAAAAAAATGATGATTTTTTTGTTTCCGTTCTCTAACTTGAGTTTGCCTCAACCAAATGTTATGAAACTTATCCACAATGTTTATTACCACAAAACACAGATCAAGTTTGAATTTTTGTGGTGCCACTTTCACCGTTCTAAAGTTATGCCCTTTACAAATCTCAAAATTGCTGAAATATTTGTTTCTGTTCTCTAACTTTTGTTTGCTTCAACCAAATATTTTGAAACTTATGCACAATGCTAATTGCCACAAAACACAGATAAAGATTGAATTTTGGTGGCGTCACTTATACTGTTCTAGAGTTATGCCCCTTAAAAATGGAAAAATTGCTGAATTTTTCGTTTCTGTTCTCTAATTTAAGTTTACGTCAACTAAATGTTATGAAACTTATAAACAATGCTTATTACCACAAAACTCAGATCAAGTTCAAATTTGAGTAGTGTCACTTTTACAGTTCTTGAGTTACGGCCCTTTATAACGTTATATGCAAGCGGGGGCATCATCTGTGTCCCATGGACACATTCCCCATTTATTTTCTTTTACAATGAGACACATGCTTGAGAGATAGTAGGACACCTATTTCTGACTCCAACGGCAAGTAAGAAACAGGAAACTTTCCAAATTGCCGCCAATTTTATTTAGTCAAAGGCAACAGAAGTATACCCTGTTCATTAGTCATAAATCGATTAAGCGAAAACAAATCCGGGTCACAAACCAAAACCGAGGGAAACACATTTGAACGCGAAAACAACCAAACTTTATAATGACGGGCTTCAATATCAGTCCCATTGTTTTCTTTTGAAAGTAGCAACAACGGTCGGTTTTAAGGACTTGCTTTCCGACTGTATCAGCGTCGTTTGTCAAATTGACTACCCTACAACGTTTTTAATGGTGACCTTGTTAGATTTATTTATATGTTTGTCTGTTTTTTTAATCAGTTGTGGTGTATGTTTACTCAGATTGGCTGCTGGATCCCAATTATTGTCTGTTTGGGTTGCTCACCCAATTTTGTCAATATAACAGAACTATAAACAACTGCCATACAAGTGGGAGGTTTAGCTAGATATAAAACCAAGTTTAATTCACCATTTTCTTCGGAAAATGCCTGTATCAAGTCTGAAATATGACAGTTGTTTTCCATTTGTTTCTTTGGTTGGTAACGTTTAATCTGTCAAGTTCGGTATTATTGTTCTACTTTTTTTGCTCACCTGGCCCAAAGGGCCAAGTGAGCTTTTCTCATCACTTGGCGTCCGTCGTCCGTCGTCGTCGTCCGTTAACTTTAGGGTATATAGTTAAAAAAATGTGTCCGATGACCCCGCCTGCCAACCAACATGGCCGACATGGCTAAAAATAGAACATAGGGGTAAAATGTAGATTTTGGCTTATATCTCTGAAACCAAAGCATTTAGAGCAAATTTGACACGGGATAAAATTGTTTATCAGGTCAAGATCTATCTGCCCTGAAATTTTCAGATGAATCGGACAATCCGTTGTTGGGTTGCTGCCCCTGAATTGGTAATTTTAAGGAAATTTTGCCGTTTTTGGTTATTATCTTGAATATTATTATAGATAGAGATAAACTGTAAACAGCAATAATGTTCAGCAAAGTAAGATCTACAAATAAGTTAACTTGACCAAAATGGTCAGTTGACCTCTTAAGGAGTTATTGCCCTTTATAGTCAATTTTTAACCATTTTTCGAAAATTTTTGTAATCTTTTACAAAAATCTTCTCCTCTGAAACTACTAAGACAAATTTAACCAAACTTGTCCACAATCATCATTAGGGTATCCAGTTTAAAAAATGTGTCCGATGACCCCGCCCGCGAACCAAGATGGCCGACATGGCTAAAAAATAGTACATAGGGTAAAATGCAGTTTTTGGCTCATATCTCTGAAACCAAAGCATTTAGAGCAAATCTGATGGTATAAAATTGTTCATTAGGCCAAGATCTATCTGCCCTGAAATTTTCAGACCAATCAGGCAACCCGTTGTTGGGTTGCTGTCCCTGAATTGGTAATTTTAAGGAAATTTTGCCGTTTTTGGTTATTATCTTGAATTTTATTATAGATAGAGATAAACTGTAAACAGCAATAATGTACAGCAAAGTTAGATCTACAAATAAGGCAACATGACCAAAATTGTCAATTGACCCCTTAAGGAGTTATTGCCCTTTATAGTCAATTTTTTACAATTTTCATAAATTTTTTAAATTTTTGTAAATTTTTACAAAGTATTTTCCACTGTAACTACCGGGCCAAGTTCATTATAGATAGAGATAATAGTAAGGAGCAAGAATGTTCAGCAAAGTAAGATCTACAAACACATCACCATCACCAAAACACAATTTTGTCATGAATCCATCTGTGTCCTTTGTTTAATATGCACATAGACCAAGGTGAGCGACACAGGCTCTTTAGAGCCTCTAGTTTAGATACTATGACATAAATCGTAGAAAACGTGAGGTGACGCCAATTTAAAAAAACGCATTATTTCATTTGGCCCACCAGATTACATTCCAATTGCGCAAAAACAAAAAACAATATTTGTCAGATAACATATATAAATGATAATTAAAATCTAAATGTGTGTTGAGTCCCAAGAAGAGGGGGGGGTCGTATAAGAATTTTAGGTCAAACGGCTTTTGATAGATTGGTTGGTTGTTGATTGTCCTGTGGCAATAATTTCATGCATACTTAGAAAGATGCAAACAAAAGCTTATTATATTGTGTTTTACCCTGATAAATAAAAGTCGCATTTGTAAGAATTAATCATATTTGAAATCCTTAAAACATACCGTATATTTGTTTTTTTGCGTCGGCTTTTTTTTTCGAGATGTGAACAAGAATAGGAAGGTTTACTTTTCACTGTGTATAATATTCGCTGAACTGGATAATACACGCGTCAATATATTATCTTAATTCCTATACGACATAGAGGCTAAAACTTTGTTGACTTATTTTCATTGATCATTTTGTATGACAGTTATGTCTGTTTAACTTTGTTAAAAAAAGCTTATTTTCATCTTAACTAACCTGTACAGCAATATTTTTAAGGGCAAATGAAGAAACATAAGTGTACGGCCAATAACATTAAGTATGATATGCAGTAGCTGAAGACATCAATATACGGCAGCCTTCACGCGCTCAGAACCGTACAAATGCAGCACCGGAATACTTCTCGAAGTCATGCGCACCACTTGATAGCTAATTACCAACATATAAGTGTGACCTGCTGAAGATAGGAAGCGAGAGAAAGTACGACTCCATGTCAGATGTTGTGCTGGCTATAGAGAACCAAACTAATGAGGTACTAGAAAGTGAGATCGTTCATGACAAAGGATTTTCGTTCGTGTTTATATTGAGAAGGAAAGGGAATAGAGGCATCTCAAAAGGAAAAGAGCTACAATTGTTAAAATATAGAGGAAGTTAAAGGGATGGAATCAACCCTCGTTATGGATGACGATACCACTATAATGACAAAATTATCACATCACAAAGATAAGTGACATGAAGCATGTTCATTGGTAAACAAAGTTATACGGCTTACCAGCATCATACAGAAAATAAATAAGAAACGAGGATATTTAATTAAATATTTAAGCCATGCAGTTAGTTGTAACGTATAGGAATGATAGACACCATACGGAAGAATATATGTCCGCAATAGTGGCACATGCTTTCAATGATCATGGAATTGCATAATTACTTAAAGACCCAGAAAACTATACACCATCCATCAAATTATCCAATTTGGATTTACATTCTAAGCTATTTCGTCTTTATATTGAAAACATAGATAATCTAGTGCCCTGTGTTTTTAAAAGAGAACACTTACAATTGAGGATAAGTCGTTCAGTAAAATGTTGACAGCAAAGGCACTTAAAATTATCAGCTTTATTCTTCTTCGACAAGCTAAGAAACAAATGTCCATGGTAAACAATACAGACTTTGTAGCTCAAAACATACAAAAAAAGAAAGCTGCATGCAATCTTTTGCAATTCAAAAGAACATAAGCAAATAAATTGAGGAAAACATTGTTTGAAAGATTAGAGAAAGAGGGACTTAAAAGACTGAAAAAAATGAAAACAACACGATAAATAATTTCATGCGTCCGAAGCGTTTTCTGGATTTACCTTCATCAGAAACGCTCAAAGCCGAATATTTGAAAACCAAGAATGTACTATAACCTAAACAGTTGAAGAGCTATATGACCAAAACGGACCTAAAAAAATAGCCAAATTTATCTACGGTCAATTTTGCCTGAGGGAGTTGAAACCTTAGTTTCTTATAATTTCAAAATTTATGAACGGACAATTTTAGAAAGGTTTATTATTGATCATGTCAGTACCGACGTCCTTACTACTGAGCTGATGATACCCCCAGGGACTGATAGTTCACCAGCAGAGGTATCGACCCAGTACTGTAAAAAATGAGAAATTGATATTCAATGTCTAAATATGCAAGAGACAGAAGTCTAATCTTTTTGTTGCAGTCGCTCTTCTTCCACTCCAAAATATCTATCCCTTGTATTTATTTTGACATTGAAACAACATGATTATCTCTAAACTGAGAAATCTTTTAAATTTCAGCATTCTATGATACACATGATTATGTTTGATAATATATTATTTTTCTACAGGTATAACTTAATACCCCTCCTATGTAACCGGGTTGTCAATGTCTAAAAATATATTGTGTTACAACGGTCGCAAAATTAATTAATTTTTACCCCTCAAAAAGGTTTGGAGAGTTTTATTTAGTTTTGTTACAAGAATTTCTACCAGACAATTGCATCCTAATTTCACACAATGCAATATTCTCCGATGCACCTAGACTTCAAGGAAACAGTTTTTGAGTTCATTGATACACTACCGTTTTTTTCCAAAGTCAGTAATTCTAGTGAATACATTTTGAAAAAGAAGTACAGTGCGCATAATGCATCCGCTGACGTACAAATGCTTAAAGATACTGACAAATGACATTATAAATTTGTTTGCTTTGAAGAATACGATGAGAAAACCACGCGTTACAGTAACTGTTTGTCTTTTATAGCCGACTATACGGTATGGGTTTTTCTCATTGTTGAAGGCCGTAAAGTCACCTATAATTGCTAACATCCACTTCATTTTAACTTTGGTGGATAGTTATTTCATTGTCAATCATACCACATCTCCTTTTTTTTCTTATAGAAATAGACAAAACACACGTATGGCGTACAAACATTTAATGCTGATATTTATGATGAGTCTTTTACCTGCTCTCGCTAGGGTAGTTAGTTAAATAAAACAATAAAGCTAAAAAATAGTAAGGGTCAATTTCCTCATTATAACACAGTTTGTTGTTACACATTGACAACCCAATTACCTCACGCTGAATGTCAAAAGGAGGCGGAAGATGTCAAGGGCAAATTCAAAGTTCATAAGTCGGAGACGAAAAAAGAAACAAATTCTGAAACACTATTTACAAAAATAAGACTGAGCAACACGAACTGAGGTGATATCACAGTGTCTCCGGAAGGGTAGGCACATCCTACTTCAACAAAGGCACCCGTCATGTTGTTCATGATAAGTTTAATTTTCGGACAAGTCTAATTTGGTGATGTTTAAATATGCAGACGCTGCAGGAATGTTGATACATAGAAATGCTATGTTCACAATTGGGGAGCTGAACCGTTCCTTTTGTCGAATAGTTTTGTTTTCAACCGACCAAATTGTCAATTTCTTTATGCATGTCAAGATATGAAGCAGACTGAGCAACACAAACCCAACCAAAAACTGAGGTGGTTTCAGTTGCTCTATTGCAGTTAACTGTAGTATCCTTTATTTTTTGGGTACTTTATCGGTGTTATTTATAGATATTTTTACTAATTGACAAATTCAATTCATTCTCAAAATAACGGTTTAATTTTCCACAAAATAAGTTGACACTACAGCATAATGACTTCACCAATGGCTTGATTTGGGTTTATTTTAAAATGTTTTAAGTCTTTTGCCTTAACAAAATGCCAAAATCTGTAACAGTTAATTCCAATTTGTCAAAAAGGTATTAAATACTTCCTGTCAAAGCAAACGCATGTATAGCTTGCCCTTGTGTGTGATACTTCAATCCTCATAGTTCAAAAGCAGCGGTTATCGTCCCAAAGGTAGTAATTTTGAAAATAAATTGTCTTAATTGCTTTCGATGCAATTTAAAGAATAACAAAACATATAACCTTCATCATAATAATAACTAAAATTCAACAAATTCAGATTTATTCGAATTGTTATATATATGTCAACCCTTATTTGGATTTTGTATTTCAATCGCTAGTACTGCTTTTGTCATCACAACAGAATCCGTCGTCAATTTTCTGGATATCGTCACATCCACATTGTAATTGTCCCTCCATTGTTACTGGACATACTATAGGCATGTTGCAACCGACGTCTAAAAAATAAATTTTTAGCAGCAGCTTTTTATTTAAAGATGCAAAATGAAACCGAGGTGTTCTTTGCTCCTACTTTATCTGATGGTGTTACATGTGAATAGGATATGTTTAAATTTTAAAATACTCGCAAAAGTGTTTGAAGTCAAATGCTTAACACTCATAGCACAAATGTAGCATCACTGTTCCTTGTCAATTAATTCTTAATTACGTCTATCGAAAACTAAAACATTGTCAGTTAAGGCCCAGACTCAATACTAAAACACAATATGTCATGAAGATAACGATCACGGAAAATGTTTCATATTGAAATAAATTTGTAAAACATTTGTTCCACGATTGTGGTAAATAATTCTATACTCTGAAGTGTTACATTTTCAAATGTTGAAAGGTTTCTTTAAAATGACATGTTTACGGAATAAACAGCAATTTCGAGTCAAATATATAAAAAATGTAGGATACTGTTAAACATTTTTTACTTATAAAATAAGGCAAACAAATATTGTAAAAAAGTGAGTATATGAGGGTTTGTGATATGTAAACAATTACTGTAAAAAAGTGAGTATAAGAGTTTTTTGTGATATGTAAACAATTATTGTAAAAAAGTGAGTATATGAGTGTTTGTGATATGTAAACAATTATTGAAAAAAGTGAGGATATGAGTGTTTCTGATATGTAAACAATTATTGTAAAAAAGTGAGTATATGAGTGTTTGTGATATCTAAACAATTATTGTAAAAAAGTGAGTATATGAGTGTTTGTGATATGTTTACGTCGTATTGCTTTGCATGTTAAAACCATCCTTCCGATCACGGACTTGTAAATATGCACACCAAACACAAACAATTATCTAAATAAGAAAAAAATGTAGTTCGCCTACCTGGCTCAACAACTGAAAATGTAAATACACACTAGTTTAGTTCATTCCACAAAACAATACATAACTTTGATCAAAATGCTTTGTGAGTACTAAAACTTAATTAAGCTTTATAAAAAATTTGAAAGAGATGTATATCAGCGTTTCAAAGGAAAACATGAAATTAAACTCTTTAAACAGAATCCCAATAATGGCTGTACAAAGTCATAATAGTTGAAAATAAAATTTGAAACAACTTACCAACTCCACAACCTTAAAAAAACACATTCAGGAATAGGAATAAACACAAGATAATTGTAGAATTAAACGACAATAGAAAACTTGCTTAACCACAAATATTATATATGTACACGGCCGATTCGTTATATAGAAACATATAATCGTTAAAAAATAATAAACGGCGGTCAAGTATTGAGAAGGTCGTGAAGACAATAAAATCAAATGTTAATTCAAATTCTAATATGACGTGCTTCTTTCGCTTTGTAAACAACAGCGTGATAAAATTCCCGATATATCTATACTTATCGCAGACTCAGAGATGTACATATTAATGGCTGTTACTATTTACCTCCCATGTAAATCCACATGTATCGTAACCTATGTGCAAACACTATGTGAATTTCGTTGTGTTAAAAAAAAAAAGGAAAAGGAAACTACTGAACTGTTATTCTTTTTCTAATGCATAACAAAAAAACAAAAAAAATAATGTATAAGATCTTTAAAAATGTATAAAATCAAAATAAAATAAAATTCCGAGAATTTTCATGAATGATCTTGGCGCATTAACATCATGTCAAAACATGACGTCATACGAATGAAAACTCTCAAGCTGAAGATTATTCCGTTACGTGTACGCTTTAAATTCGGATAATATCGCATTAAAATGTAGTTTTGAGGTAGGAGCTGTTTCATTTTCTACTCTATTGCATCATTGGATTTCAGCAACTCAACATGGCGGCTCATTCCTTAGTTACGACTTGTCAACTGTGGATTTGACAGTAAATAGTAATCAACGAAAACAAAATATTTGGGTTAGGAATTATATAGATTGAACACATTTTTGCTAGTGGTTATTTAAGAAATAATTCATGCAAAAGCCTTAGATTTATTTGAAATTTGTAGATTTTATCTTACAGGGGATAAAATAGACAGCCATACAAACGGCAATCTTACCTTCGCTTCAATTTTTCAAATTACCGTATTTGTTCTATTAGAATCGAAAATATTCACGCAAGCCTATATTTGTTATCATTTTCACATGGAATGGGCCGTTATATTCGCCAATGCTCGAGATAAAATTCGATTATAACAGCCAAGGCCATGTGAAAATTTCCAACAAATCTACGGCTTACATGAATTATTTCTTGAATCTGTGAACAAATCCATAGTAGTATCAAAATGCGGAACAAATAAGAATAACAGAAGGGTGTCTGTCAAAATTATTAAACTAGTATTACTCAATAGTACTGCGCACTTGGATAACAAGAACATGCAGAACTTTACAAGAAAACACAATCGGTCTCTCTTTGTACAGATGAAATCAGATTTTCTCTCAAAACAGATAAATTATAACAAAAATTAAACAATTTTAGATTTATTCGGATTGTCATAAAAGCTTTGATATGTCTTTGCTATACTTTGATGTAGAACTGTAAATACTACTATTTTCATCACAACAGAACCCTTCGTTAACTTTCCCGATATAATCACATCTTCAACGCGTCGCGCGGGGGACAAACAACAGATAATTATGATGATGAGAACAATAATCATACTACTAAAAATAAAACATAATATGAAAAAAAACCATACATGTAGCACATTACCACCATGGTACAGAATATAAAAAAAAACGACGCCAATAAGCATGGTAGCTGTCATTTGTTTTTTGTTCTGAAAACATGTAGGTCACTAATAGTTCAGAGAAAACTATTCAACCTTAATAGTTATATATGTTTGCGTACCCTTTCTTCCATCACATATGATTTATAATTGAAAATCCTGATTTTGATTTCAAATGATTGAAATTTGGAAAACTAAAATTAACTACTCACCTACATCTTGTTCTGTTTAAAAACAACATGCCTTTTAGTATATAATGATTTAAAACATTATATTTTTCACAAAACATTTGTTATTTACCACTTTTTGCAAAGGAGTAGAACCAGGAATTCCAACAAACGGCCCTGTAAAGGTCCATTTTTAAAACTTCAATTGGTCGAGGAAATTTACTGTGAATGTATTGCTAAATGTATTATTTTTGAAAGTATAATTAGAAAACATGTACATGTATATCTGCTTCATAGATTATCAATATATTAGCCTGAAGAAAGAGATATAGTTTTCATTTTAGTCCTTTTTTCTAGAAATCCATCATATTTTGGTTTACCTTATTTCATGATTTCATATGTGGCGCCACCTCTCGCCCATTGGAATTTTGATTGAAAAGTAAAGAATATGATATATTTAAAATATTTCAACAAAAATGTTTGTGGGCGAGGGGTGACGCCATTGTTATTTTTTCCGAAAACTGACATAAATTTCAACAAAATGCCAAAAGTCAGGCGTTCGCAAATTCCCCTACATTATGACGTCAAAAATACATCATTTAATTGGTGAAAAATATGTCATAACTGAAACAATTAGACATTTTAACATATGCGTTCACATAATTTTCACAATATCATCGCAGTTAGAAATAATTCAGGTTTCTTAGGGCCTAAATTATGAGTTAGTGAACCAACTCCTTTAGATTATGTTCTTATGAAAATATGCCAAGGTACAACGCATTTGTGGCTCTCTCATATACAAGCTGTCTGAGTAAAAGTAAACATTTATTCCGATAGAATTTTTTGAACTTTGCTCACTTTAAAAACTACGAATTAAAGTTGAATTTACCGGATATGTTTCAAAATAAGATGATGTTGAAATTAATTTGATGTTCAATTTGTGGGGCATGAAACCAAATATGGAAAGTCGAAAGTATCCAACTCAATATAATAATATTTATATAGAGTCCTAAAACAAGCGACGTAATTCTTGTTTATCGGAAGAAGCCACTTTTGATTAAACATAAATTCAAACAGAAAGTGTCCATAGTATAAGCATTTAAGTAATAGTATAATGTCAGTATAAAACCATTGGCTACCAGACTAGTGATGTCATAGACTTTCGATCCATCAGAGGTGCTGAGACCAATGATTACAAGAAACAAAAATCTTTTTATGAACCGTTCCATAACATTTTTTTTATCTTGTACATGGAATTACAGATTTACTGATCTTCACCTTATTAGCTGCATGATTGTACAAGAGTAGCACGATGGGTGTCATTGTGAAGCAAGAACTGATGAAACAAGTAAACCTCAAGTTGTTATAGTGTTCAAGTTGGTTAATCATTTGATCTCTTTGTAGATTTTTGTTGACTTTTTTTTTTCCTTCTTTGATTTATAAGTTTTATATTCCTTTGGTATCTTTTAACTTTTTATTTAGTACAAATGTAGTTTAAACATTGGTAACACCATATGCAGAAACTGTAATACGAATGTTTTGTCTAATTGAATATGAACTCTATTTTTGGATAATAATGATTTATTTCTCTTACCTACAAGGGTGAGTGGTGTTTTCAGATCAGTACCAATACAAACGTCACACACATGTGGATAATCACGGAATGTTTCTTATAATTATATGAAAAGAAATGTAATTACTCATAAAATTCTATTAAGGTAATCTTTTGTAGAGTACATGATTAAAAGCTCAATGTTATTGTCTATAAGTATATATGTAAAAGTAAAATAACAAAAATACTGAACTCCAAGGGAAATTCAAAACGGAAAGTCCTTTCAAAAAGTGGCAAAATCAAAATCTCAAACACATCAAACGAATGGAAAACAACTGTCATATTCCTGACTTGTTAACACATGTACAAATTAGCACACTGTTTTTATATTAGAAAATATTGAAAAGGTTACAAGACCATCTACCTTCATCATATTATAATATGACTGTTCTTTAGCAGTGTTGCTTACATCACATGTTTAGAACTTTATAATAGCACAAGGACTTAGTCTTTCGTGAGTGGTATCGACAAAATTATGTATGGGTGATATCGTTTGGGTATTAGCTATTTAATCAAACATATATTTACTCATTGGAAATGCTAATTCCATATTTTATAAAATAGTTATGTAAAACTCAGGATGGGGTGGTATTGTCGATGAGACAACTATCCACCAGTGATCAAAGGACGAGGATGTATACAACTATTATATAATACTTATCTATTTACCACAAGGTTTCGGTAAGATCAATATATCATCATGTTTAAATCTTCTTGTGAATAATAATGACAGAATCACTGAAACTTGTATATTTTTTTTGTTTTTTGTTAATTATTTAACATGTTACACCGATATTTTAAATAATAATAGGTTGTACGATGACTTAGAGAGATCACTGTATTTCGTTTGATTTTTTTTAGAAAAGGGTGATTTTGGTTTTTTTACATTTATTTTATCAATTTGTACTTTCTGCAATTTAACAGTTCACTATAACGCTTACTCCAGGGTGATACGATCAATGTTTCGGCAAAAAAAGGTTTATCATCTCTCTCATCTTTTCTACATTGGTATTGCGAATGTGTGTTGTTTCCTTGGATTTCACGTCTACAATAAAACAGCTGATTATTAATACATACAGCTATTCTGTGCTATTTCATTTGTTAGTGTGTGTTTTGAGTTTTCTCTATACCGGTAGTAGTCTCGGTCCTGTTTATTTATTTAAAAAACAACAACAAAAACAAAACAAACAAAAAAACAAACACGTTTTCCTTTCAAACTTTTACACTCGGTAAAGTTTTAGGGTAAAAAAAGCTATATGTACCGATAATTTATGAATTTTGTGATGAACTATTATTAAACAAGAGACATTTGTAACAATTGTTAGTTGGCCAGTCACTGGGAATAAGTCATGTGTTTTTTAAATACCTAAGTAAAAAGACTGGCGTCACATTTGGAACAGGAACTGTTGACACTGTCGGAGATCATGAGAAAACTTTATGTATATATCTTAATTAGATCTTTGACTGTTTTGGCTGAACTGCTACATGCAAGATAATTTTTGTAATAATGTTAAGTGCATGTTAATGTCCTTTTTGCTTTGAAAGTTCTCTGGTCCCGAGCGTATTTGTGGAAGATTCCGAAGAGACTTCATTTGTGCTTCTCATCGTTTAAAGTAAAGTTAAATCGTTTTAGCCTTGCATATTGATGCGGTTTTTTTTAAACGCGAAGAAAATTGAAATCTTAATGGATAGTGTGCACTTAAATGTGATGCCAGAATGAACTCTTGCTTCTGCTAAAAAAAAAATTAACCAGATTTTCATAAAACATCACAAAGTATTATTTACCGAAGAACAACGAAACTTCCAGATCTTACAAAACATTCAAAAGTTGCTATTATTATGCCTCTATTTCTTATAACAATTACTGTCGGGTCATCACTGCTCGTTGTTGCTCGATTCCCAGAATTAGGGACGACTGTTCTACGTGATATGCCTTGCCAGCTGCACTTTATAGCACATGAACCTTTGTAGTTAACTGGCGAATCTAACAGAAAAATAATAGTAAAGTGAGGATAATAATAACAAATATATATTATATTAAGTGTTAGTATCAGATTAGTTATGGTATCTCACTGTAGAACGAACTTGTTTCCATATAGCTAGACATTGAAGATTCTTAATTTATATATAAGTCTAGATATCGTTTAAGTAGAACGATTTTGTATAAAATTACTTAATGTTGCATACGATTTTCAACAAGAATCATAAACAATATTTGTAGGAAGAATCCAATCTTTTTCGTTGTGTGATATGTCTGATGGCAGGAGCACGTTAAACATCCAATACAGCGTGTCTTATGTGGCAAATTAAATTATATGCTGTGGTTTTATAGTTAAAAATGCTATAAGTTTTTAATTAAAATTAATTTAATTTGGTTTCATTAATCATATACTGTGTGTGGCAAACCCTCCATCTAACCTAGGACAGTGGTGTAACAGTACAACATAAGAACAAACTGTTAAAATCAGTTGAAAAAGGCTTAACTCATCAGATCGATACAAAGCAGTAAACATCTAACAAACAAAAACAGACCGAACGTGGCAGGGTATTTATACATCACCACAATTAAAAAGATAATAAGTACAGATCTGAGAGTACTCGCAGTTACTGACAGCTAGATCAAAGCCAATAACTATAATACAACATCATGCATCTAAGACTTAATTATAAACCAGGACACATCTAAGATCCAATTGATTTAGTGTAAAGACGTCATTAACAGTCAGAGAAAAACATGACCTTGTGCAATGCCAAGATACAGGTATCGACAGATTGTAGAGCCACGAACGTGCATATGTTTATAACAATAACATTAATTCAGTGTTGATTTGGTAACCTTTTAGAATAAGTTTATTTAAAGGATTGATATGTTTACCCGATTCTTATCTACATGTATGGGCTCGGTAAACAACATCTTAAAATTATGATTCGCTATCCCGTTTAAAATAAGGTACAGCCACACTTCCTAACATAAATATTTGAATATGTGGAAGAATTCAGTAAAGGTTTTAAGTAATTTGTGGTAACGAAATCCCTGACTTCATAATTTACCAGTAAAACATTTCATTGAAATCAGAAACTTCACTACAGACACGGGCATAGCGAACAAATTGTGATATATAAATACCGTAAGATGGTGTCAAGAGAAACATCGACGTCCAGAATAGGAAAATTATCAATAGGGAACGAAAAATCGTCCCTTTTGTCGTAAATTTTGGTGTAGAGTGTAAAACTGAAATATCTCAATCTAAGAAATGACAGTTATTACCGTTTATATTTGATTTATTTAAAGTAAGTTCCTTTGGGTAAATTTCGGCAGTATCTTTCGAAAATTCTTGATTATTTAACGAAAAATATCATCAAGATGACGGTAAGTGTTGTTGATTTTACCATTAAATGCAGTTTAGGCGGGTCTTTACTGTGATTCATGGTGCCCATAGGAATACCTACAACCTGTCGATAATTAGTTATCAAAGGTATCAGGCTTATAATTTAATACGCCAGACGCGCGTTTCGTCTACATAAGACTCATCAGTGACGCTCAGTTCAAAATAGTTGGAAAGCCAAACAAGTACAAAGTTGAAGAGCATTTATGACCCAAAATTCCAAAAAGTTGTGCCAAATACGGTTAAGGTCATCTATGCCTGGGATAAGAAAATACTTAATATTTCGAATAATTCATACTTTTGCAAACAGTAAATTTATAAAAATGACCATATAATTGATATTCATGTCAACACCGAAGTGCTGACTACTGGGCTGGTGATACCCTGTATTGCCGAAACGTACAAAAAGTTATCAAGGAGAAAATTAATAACTTCAATCATTTCATCACGCCCCCAGTAAGCTGTCTGCAGTCGTTTAATCCAAGACAGTTCGATAATTTTTCGAGAATCTTCAAATTGTTTATGCAATTACCCTTGTTGTTTCTTGATCGTTTCGATATTTGGAATTTTATAAATGTAATATTGTGATTGTGTTTTCCTAAATGTTGGTAAATTATACTATTGCATTTCTTAGGTTTTCGAAAGCGGTATAGATGTTCCTTTGTTCGTCTATATATAGTTAAAATATTATAACATCAGTGTAAAATGTTTATTTTTTATTCGAAAACTACATAAAAAAGGAAATGTTGTTTCTAATTGTATAATCTCTTAAAGATAAGTTATTTATAATTAACCAAGGGTAAACAAAATGAACTTTTTACAACAAATATTTGTTACGAAGTTTATCCACCTCAAACTAGTCTTACTAAATATAGCATTTAAATTAACCTCGTCTCTTCTTCTAGTCTATGTATTCTTTCGATAGTCTTTCCAAAGGAGTAAAAGGAAAGAGCGTCAGAACAATGTTATCGAACTTGGTGATGGGATTTCAAGGGGAGGGAGATGTTTGGAAACAAAATCATATCTTAAATTTTATTTAACATGACGTATTTACCTAACAAGCGTAATTCCTCTTAAGGGACTCGCGGGTTTAAATTTGCTCGCCTACTGCGCAGGATGTTGTACAATGATATCATATGTCATACCTATTGTTGTAGTTGGCTATAACAATTATTTTTTTTATTATAAATAATCTATTTTATTTGAATTTATTACCAAAGATTTTTGTAATTGAAAACTGTAATTTAAAAATTTTATAAAAGTTATTATTGCAATTTTCATTGTTGGAAATGCACTTCCGTTTAAGAAAAAATGGCATGTGTTCTTGTAGATGAAAAGAAAAAGACGAGATAATTCATAATAATCGAGCACGTGGGCTGCTTTTCATGAATACTGAAACGCAGATTGAAAATAAAATATTACGATCTTCGTTTAAGTAGCTTATTAAGCAGTTTCACACTTGTTTTTCACTAGAAAAAGACAGGAAATATGCGTAAGATGTATGTAATCATTTGTAAACAAACGGGATATATACTGTAATGTTAGTATTTTACATCGTCTGCACAAGCAGTGCAAAAAGAGTGATTCACGAACACAAAATGATTTGAAAGTGCAAGATATCATTTTCAGCTAAATTTGTGAACAAACAAAACAGTGACGCTCCTAAGTCTGAATTAAATCCATAGTTCAATGACAATGTATTTTAACAAATTATTTGCAGACCTTAGATATGCTTATTGTACATTTATATGTGGACCTGAGAGTCCAGCCTGGAGTAGGTGTTGTTTATAAAAGACACCATAATTAATGACCATTTGATTTTGTGGGGAAAGGGCAGGAGATGTTTTTGCAAACAGAATTTTCATTAACTCAGTTGTTAGTCTATTTTTTTTAATATGAGTTGTTTTGTTTCCCGTTTTCACACATGGTGTAACTCACTAATTCCTGTTTGTACTGGGTAATTTCGCCGGGATTTTATCTACTAAAATTAAGAAATTGGTAAAGAAAATGAACTCGTAAAACATTTTATGTACATACCCTGTAATATTGTACATATTTTGAGTTAGAGCTGGTAGACAATTCCATGATTTTAATATAGTTTTCTTAAAAATTGAACACTATACTGAACTGTAAAAATCTTAGTGACAAAGCTTCATGACAATACAATGTATGTTATAGACAATATGGCTATTTTTATATTTTAACTTTGGGTGCTCTTATTTACATCTAATCAAAAAAATTCAGCTATCAAGATTTGGGATTAATACAATTAAATACTGCAAAAATTTGCTCTTTAAATGCCCTAATATTTAATGTAGCATTCAACTGAACAATCATTCAAGATTTATTACAATTATTCAAAATTTAAATTCATTGGAGTCTGTACCTGAAAATAGAGATTTTCAAATGAAGTTGACTTCACATGAAAATGTAATTTTTTCTACCAATTTAAAATTCCTAGGTTTTTCAGTTTAAATGATTCTTCCACATATATTAAATGTACCTCATACGGAAAACATAATTACAAGTATCATTCCACATGTGTATAAAATAGTCTTGGAATATGTATGATTGAAAATCCTTTTGGATCAATTTTGGCAATAACACATATTTACACATTAAAATGCATACAAAAGCTACATTGTATAGGAAATAGAATTGTTTTACTTTTTGCTCGTTTCTTAACTAAGATGTCATGATACAAGAAGTACAATACATGTATATGCTGATGCAGAGTTTTTTCACTTTTAACGGAAAACTTGCATGTAATTTTAGTCCCAATAGACACAAATCTCAAAAATCACTGTTTTTAGCATAAAATACTTGTTTGCCCTTAAAATTCTAGTCCGAAATTCCCCAATAATAAACAGACGTCTATATTGACCGTATTGAAATGCTTATTATGCTATGATAAGACTTTGATAAGACTTAGTGAGCAATTGGGGTTCTTTGATAAGCTGAATCTAAATGTGTATTTAGACATTTGATTTTGGGCACAGTTTTCAAATTAGTCCATATTAAGGTCCAAAGGGTCAAAATTAAACTTAGTTTTATTTTAACAAAAATTGAATTCTTTGATATGCTGAATCTAACCGTGTATTTCATTTCACAGAAACCTATAGTGATATATCACAACTACAATATTTTTGCATACTACCACACAATTCAACAACAATTGCATCACTGTAACTTACACTTAATGGTGGGACATCCTGTGTATTATAGTCACATTTTCTAGTTAAATACAAATCTAATACACTATTGAACCTGAAGTTTTTTTATGTATGTAATTTCAAAAGCATAAAATGGATATCTTGACAGATGTGAAAAATAGATGTTTACTCAATACTGCATGCATGGTTTCGTTGCTTCCATTGTTGAAGGCCACAGTAGTGGTTTTGTGGTGAATAGTGTGTTTTAATTGGCTGGTGTATCATGTTCAACTATCTCATGTATTAATTTTTATACACAAGCAAGAGTACTCCTATGGGATGAAAGAAGAATTTGTCTATCTCCAACTAAGTTATTAGTGGCTCCTCTCATAATTCATTATCCAACAAATATAGAAGCTGTCGTGTGTGTTATATTTGTCAGCATTCTGTCTACAATTCAAATACATATAAAAATAAGAAGATGCGGTATAATTGCAAATGAGATGTGGTATGATTGCCAATAAGATGTGGAATAATTGCAAATGAGATGTGGTATTATTGCCAATGAGATGTGGTATAATTGCCAATGAGATTTTGTATAATTGCCAATAAGATTTGGTATGATTGCCAATGAAATGTGGTATAATTGACAATGATGTGGTGTAATTGCCAATGAGATGTGGTATGATTGCCAATGAAGTGTGGTATAATTGCCAATAAAATGTGGTATGATTGCCAATGAGATGCAGTATGATTACTAATAAGACAACTCTCATCCAGAGACCAACAGTCATAGATGTTAACAACTATTGGTCACCGTACGGGAATCAACTTTTTTGGCTATCTAATCATCAAGTTGACTAGTACATCTTGTTAATTAATGTACCCTATACACATTAGATCTAATAAGGAACATTGTGACCAGTGGGTCATAATCTATAAAAGTTAAAGTTTGGTACTTTTCCCCCTAAATATTTGGTATTCTGTTCCCTACAATCCAAGTTTGACTATTTTAACAATAGGGATTTTGACATTTGAATTATATAATTATTCATATCCACCTTTCACTTATTGTTTTAAATAATGTATTAAAGTAAATATGTAAACTTTAATTTACTAATCAAATGATCTCATAAAAACTGTTCAATACTCTCTGAAATAACGTTAATTTATGAATGTCATGACCTTGACCTTTGACCTTATGATTTACCATATGACGTAAAATTCAATGTGGGTCTGCGTATCACTAAAGGGTATTGTAACCCAAAATAAGGTTTCATTTTTATAGTTTTGGCTTAAAAAGGGAGAAAAAGGTGAACTTTTATCAAAAATAACCCTTTTTTCTTGCCATGGTTTCACACTTTTAGTGATTTATCTCGCTTAAAAGGTCGGTGACTCCCACTTTTTTTTTGATTTTATTGAACTTATTTATCATTCTCTTAGAATAGAAAGTTTAATGGAAATCTGTTATTTAGTATCTTAATGTTTTAGGTTAAAGGTAATGCAGGTGCAGTTTTCCCTATTAGTCTTTGTAAAAATTGTACGAATTATGAGGAAAAACCCTAGTTTTTTAGCAGTCATGCAGTAACTTGCTTAGATGGTCGGTGACCCCCTATTTTTATTGCATTTTTTTAATCCATATTTAAATAGGTTTTAGTCAACAAATTATAAGGGAAAACTGTATTTTCAATTTTATACCCTCGAGCCTACTTAAACAAACCTTTGATTGGATTTCATCGAAGTTCAAACCAAAGTACAAGGCCATGATCAAATATGCATGACAATTTGTTTAATCTATTATACAACAAAATGAAACTAGTGGCCGTTACCCGAAGCTTCCTAATCCATACATGCAGTAATGCCTTTTACTTGTAGATAAAGACTGAATTAAAGGCAAACTTATCCTTATTTCAATTAATGCCTCACGCCCGTGAGATGTAAAATCTGTCACCCCGTACGACACATTACACTTTGATGAAAAAAAAAAAAACTTTTAAAAACAAAAAACATCGACACGGAAACTGCATAGGGGTGTTTGAGAAAACAGAGCACTGTGAATGTCTGCTTCTGCTGGCTGCAAATAGATTATAGATCGGTACCTACCGTGCAATACATTATTTGGTGGTAACATTTCTCAAAAAAAAAGGAAAATCTTATACTTTTGCTTACCTTTATTTTTTTCTTCGCTTCAAAACCGCCACCTCGTGTCAATTATAGCCAACATCCCGTATGTGGCGCTCTACACGGTGTGTAAGGAGATAGACGAGATAATTGAATATATATATATATTACAATGACATCAATGCCATAAAACTTTACCTGCTGTACAACGGTGCCATAAAAACACATGGAGCACTACAAGTATTCTAATCCTCATTATAACTTAAATATTTTAAAACCGTTTTATGAAATTGTCATGTAGATAATGATGCAACAGATTTTGATATACATATACTTCAATAACTGTATAAAATCAATTTATAAACAGCTTTTGCAGATTAAAAAAGATATGCATCATGAATTTGTCGCTGTTTGTTTGAACATCTGCAACTGATCCATTTTAAAATATCATTTTTTGTAAAATTAATGTATAAACCTAATTTCATTCATAACTTCATCTCATCGTCTTAAAAAAGTTTGCAGCTTTAAAGTTGAATTGAATACTTCATTTTTATTGTTCAGATCGTGTAGTATGCACTGAAACCCTGGTTTTCCCCCATATCAATAGATGTGTCACCGTCGAAGGCAATGACTGCCTGTAACCAACGCCAAAATGATGGTCAGAAAGGTCATCCTATTCTGCTGGGCATGTTTTGAGTTCTGTTTTGTACCTTCTAATTTTGCCTTTGTCCAACCCATTGCAGTTTGTTTTGGCAATTATGGGCTTTAAACTTTAGGGCTTTAAATGTTTTTCTGCAGTCGATTCTTTGGCATTTCAGTACATGGGAAACATTTATGACGTGACTATGTCTGCCATAGAATTCGGCGACTTGATGAGCAGTTGACGTTACGGCCGTAAACATGTCTTGCAAATGACGTTTCGTAATCGAGTTTTACTGACGTAGCGTTGTTACTACTATAAGTTTTATGGCATGCTTCTGACCCCCTACGGACCCATAGAGGGTTAGTAAAATCCATAGGGGGTGAGGCTGAAGGCCGAATTTCCTATGAATGTTACTAACCCTTGATAGATTAGTAGGGGGTCAGTAGTAAACCGTATAACGAACTTGTGGCACTCGGGACCTCTTCTGCTAAGTTATGTATAAAAATAAGCAAAAAAATTAATTGTTAACGTGACGTCATGAACCCCATTTGAAATCTACTGACCCCATACGGATCCATTAGGGATCACCACGTGACGGCGTTAAACCAATCATAACGTCATAATGTATCAGAGGTGCGATTAATATTGATCTGGTCATGGAGGGTCATCAAAATTTCACGTCTGCATGTACCGTTGTTGTAAGGACAGCAAGACGAGTTTCTGACTTGAAATTGTCTGGCACCAGCACGTTCACGTTTTCCTGCCTGCAATATTCTTATGGCCTGATTCAGACTTTAATAGTCCGGTATGTTCAATAACCTCAGGTAAGTCAGGTATAGATTTTTCTAAACAGAAATAATATGATGAATAATCATGATTTGGAAAAAAAATCACCAAAATGTGTGTTGCGTTCAGTCCGTCAGTATAATAAAAACTAGGAGTACTCGCTGGGAAGGCCGAGTACTCGAGTGCATTTTAGTACTCGGATACTCGTTTGCCTTTTTAAAATCTTGAGACATTTCCCCTCGCTTTAGTCCCTTTGAAATATCCCCTTCGTAATACTAATTGATATCTATCAACAACGTAAATACAGTTCACCTCCAATCTAACGTCTAACATTTAAATTCAGTTCGCTATCAATGTCTCCAACGAAATCAGCCGTATGGATTTATTTCAAAAGATCTTTTTGAATAGAAATACTTTAAAATACTTGCCGTTAAGATTTGTTGAAGGTGATGAATTTTTGAACCTTATGAACATTGTCGCACCTGTGTACAATGTTCCAACTCGTAATACGATCAAATCGCGTATTGCAAAATTATATGTTGAACAAAAAACGCGTCTCATTTCAGAAATATCGTCTGCTAAAATAGCGTAACACACAACGGATACATGGACTTCCACAGCTACAGACAGTAACATTACTGTAACCGAGCATCACACAACTGATAACTGGGAAATAAAAGCTGATGTGTTGGTATATGAACATACAATAATTGCTGTTATGATAGGTTATTTTTAGAAACGATGGTCAGTTCTTCATTGTTCAATTGAGTATCAAGTTATTTTTTTTTAGTCATACAGTTTCAGTTCTGCAATAATACGTATGTTTTTTTGTTAAGATGTCGAGCGATGTTATCATATTATAATTTGGTTTATTTAAGGTAATAACAAAAATACCGCATCCCAAAAAATATTAATACTTTTCACCACACGTAAAAGATTTATCCAAGTACTCGAGTATTGAATTCCAGATCTTTTGACATCCCTTATAAAAACGGATGCTTTATACAACATTTAAATACATGACTAAATATATCTTCATCCTCAAGAATATTCTTCAGTGGCACTACATGTAGTTCAGTAAATGCATCTTGATGCAAATTGTCATGTACATTTTATACTAATTTAGCTTTCCTCAACAATGAAGTAGTTGAACAATATTAACTTAAAATGTTTCCATACCTTGCTTTCGAATCTTGATATCTGTCTGATCGCAGTAAATTGTGTTTGTGTATTAAGTTTCCGAATAAAATATTCAATGTTCTTATCGAAAACTTAAATTTCAAATTCGTTGCTTCTCTTTGTCGGCTATTTGTTTAAAGTAAAAAAGTGCGTGTGTTTTCACTTCACGATCGACTTTTGTTTTGAAATAAGAACGGTTCCTTGTACCTTTTTCAGTTTTTAGGTATTTGAAAGTGAGAAACAACAAGAAGGATTATGTGTTCCAATGTGATGTAACAACAGATCTTCAAAGGCATTATGTACTTCAAAGAAATAAGAGAATTAAGCAAGACATAAAGGCAGACTAAGGTTTTGTAAATTTTTAATGGTTTTGATATTTTCACGAACCGAACATTGTATAACTATTGCAACTTCCACCTTGTGTTTGTCAAATGTAGCAGATTATTTTTTGTAGACACCTTAGCTAGTGTTTGTTTCCTAGTTTCTCACGTCGTCAAGTGTTTGATCTGAATTTCCGTTGAGTTTGTCTGAACTATCGCTGATTCAGTCAACAGATTGATGGTTAGTTTCCTCTTCATAAAACAGTTTTGTTTCCTGCCTCGTAGTCCTAATATTCTAATAAGAACCGATTTTAGAACCAAACTCTTTTAGCTCTACCATCTTCCTGAAATAGCTTATTACCTTACGAAGTATCTACACGATATTATGTTTTATTTCTTTCGATTTGTTTTGCAGTGCTTATCTCTTATGCAGTCGCCGTTTTATTTTATTCAGCCTGTTCGCTAAGCATAGTTACGTTTTAAGACGAAAATAATTCTTTTTGTACGGGACTCTTTTTGGAACTTTTACCATAACTATTCCTTTTTCAGTTCGGTTCTCCGAAATACAGGGTTTGAAATCTTCCAGTTGATCCGCACTGTTAAAGGAGGCAATTCTTTTTTCTAATGAAATCTTCATTTGTTGATATTTCGTAAAAGAGATTCGACAGATACCCAAGCGATATCCAACTCAAAAGTCGAAAATAAAATGAAAATGCCATGGCAAAAAATGAAAAACGATCAAAAGACAAACAGTATACAAAACACAACATAGAAAACTAAACTAGACAGAATAACACAAAACCCACCAAAAACCGGGGGTGATATCAGGTGCTCCAGAAGGGTCAGCATATACTGCTCCTCAGAATGGTAAGTTCCTTGATATTGGTCAGATCATGTTTTCGTACATCATAGGAATTCGTACTATATAGATATAGGAAGATGTGGTATGAGTGTCAATGAGACAACTCTCCATCCAAGTTACAATTTATAAAAGAAAACCATTATAGGTCAAGGTACGGCCTTCAACACGGAGCATTGGCTCACACCGAACAGCAAGCTATAAAGGGCCCCAAAAAATTACTGGTGTAAAACCATCCAAACGGAAAAACCAACGGTCTAATCTATATAAAAACGAGAAACGAGAAACACGTATGAACTACATAAACAGACGACAACTACTGTAATCAGATTCCTGACTAAGGACAGGTGCAAACATTTGCAGCGGGATTAAACGTTTTAATGGTACCAAACCTTCTCCCTTTTCTGAAACATGAGTATAACATCACAACATAGAAAAACACACTATAAAATATCAATTGGAAGGCTTAACTCAATAAAAAAAACGTAAATTAACACACAATGAACGAATAAATTTGACCTGTGACACCTGAATGCAAATACACAGTTAATAAAAAATTACAAGGGATAAATAATTAAAGTCAAAAGTAAATAAACAGGTTTAAACAAAGTTAAAGTATGATATCACTGTGAAATTTCAAACATTTATAGAAAATCATCACTTTTGAAGAAACCTGCGTCATATTATACACAGGTAAATGAAAATAATTTTGTTGTTAAGTTAGCACTACAGTCAGAATTTTCTGACTCCAACCAACAGTCTTTAAAGATTAATTTCTCCAAAACTGCTCAATGGATTTTTAAAATCTTTAACTCATTTTAAAGCTGAGATATTACTCTTTCTTAATCTATAGATAAATTTATTTTTGGTATGATAAATCTCAAAATATAGCTCATTAATTGCCAAAAAGTGGTCTTCCAACTTGGATGGAAATGGCACATTCAGGTCAAATAGAGTAAAATTTGTTTTCATCCCTTTAATCAACCATATACAAACTGCAAAACCGTGTCTCAGATTTTTGATATATGCCTCCAGTAAGAAGATATATTGATTTAACTGCTGGGTGCCAAACCTCATTTCACCTTTCATTTTTGGAGACCTATAAATTCATTTAGAAACAAATTATCCAAAAACTGGGACACGGTATTGTAGAAAATACTCACTTTAATCACAGATATCAAAGTCAAGCCAAAGGGGGTACCCATAAAGTTTATATTTTCATTTTTTCCTAACAAATCTCATGAAAAATTGTTCTGAGAAATGACCTAAAATCGGAATTTCCCCCGTAGAACCCCTATAAATGCAACATAAATACAAAAATTCCACTGGGAACACCCCAGGAGTGTTCTGACACCATTTCTTTATCAATAGAACCACACACTTTGTCTCTTTGATGCTCTAATGCTGTAAATTTTGCATTATGTGTGGCACTGTGCAACACTAACTTGGCATTTGGCGGGAGTTTGACGTCACAGATTTGACCAATATCTGTGATGTAGTAATTAAATATAGACAAAGCTCCGCCTCTGTCAAGACAGTCTAAGATAAGAGAATAACAGGATTGACCAGCTGCATATAAATCAATATTTAACATCATTATTCTCACTATAAAGAATAATTTTCATTTGTATTTTAAAAAGAAATATACTATTACTGAAGTTAGTTAGAACATTAAAATTATGCATCAAAAGACATGTTCATAAAAAGATCCAAGACCATCCACTTCTTTAAAAAAAGACACTCCCACATGATTTTTGAGTTTCATGGAATTGTTAAAATTTCACATAAACTTAAAGTTGGTTAAAATGCCTAAATCTGTATTTAAATGTAGAAGACCAAATAGAACAAATTTATAAGATACTTTCACACTCTTTTCCATATTTTATTTTCATTTTTTGTAGATTTCTTCCCTTTAGATTTTTTCCTTTTCATATCTTTTTCTTTTTCTCTGTTTATAGACATGTTATATAAATTACTTTTGTTGCAATACAATGAGATAAGACCACAATATTTATCTTGTGGTCAGGGATTAACAGCTGGACACTGGTATCAACAGATGATTGACATATTAGCCCCTCCCAAATGTCTATATATTTAGATTAATTACCATGTGCTTTTATTTACATAAGTTCATAATCAATTTACTCCCTGTTGTGATATGATAATGACTTTGGGATTTTTACAAACTGTGCAGAATAATTCTTAATTCAAAATTATGTGATAAAAAAATATCTTCAAAACATCATTGTTAGACTGTAGTGCTACCTTAAGTATACTTCTTCTTCTGTGTGTATAAAATCTTCCGTTTAGGAATAACAAGAAATTTCTTTAATATCAATAAAACTAATCTAACACTTGGTACATATGGGGTGAATATCAACAATAAAAATATACAATTAGTGCTAGATAAAACTTCCTGTACAGGTCCAAGAACAGCATCTAAGGAAAAATGAAATAATTTTGATGTTCATAGTACGAAGAAGTGAAAATTTGTAGTTATTAAATACCAAATAATCAAAGCTGGTATATAGACAAGATCCATGTTAACATTAAATAACAAAAAAGCATTACAAATAGTATCAACAGGTCAAATTAAAAAGAAAGTACGATTTGAAAGTACTCGCAGTTACTGACAGCTAGTTAAAGCCAAAACAATTAATGATAAAAAATCATGCATCAGAGACTAAAATACATCCCAGGGATTTAGTATTTTAACGTCATGAACAGTCAAAGAAGACATGACTTGTGCAATGCCAAAAATAAATGTATCCACAGGTAGTAGGATAGTTAGGAGTGACTTCTTTATAGATAAAAATGAACGTGTGTGTGTCTCTATACATCCCGTTTGAAAAGAAAATACAAAGTTAGTTATGTTTTAATTTGCTAATGACACAATCGATATTAGTGCCAATGTAAACTATATTCAGAGATCTAATTACAACATTGGTACGATAACCCTTACTAATACGTTTGTTTAAAGGTTCGATGAGTTTACACGGATCACATAATGATTTCCGCGCTTAAAGTACAATATTACCATAAAATTTAGGATGTGAAATACCATTTTTAATAAGTTTTCTACAAGTACAGCCAAATTTACTAATCAAATCTTTGTATCTATGAAAGAATTTAGTAAAAGTTTTAAGTAATTTATGGTAACGAAATCCCTGACTTAATAATTTACCAATGATGCATTGATTACGTTCGTTAAAATCTATGACACCACTACACACACGAGTATACCGAACGAGTTGGGATATATAAACACCGTATGATGGTTCCAAAGGCACTTTGCTCCTAAAAAAGGAAAATTAACAATAGGGAATGAAAAATCGTCTCTTTTGTCGTAAATTTTAGTATGGAGTTTCCCTTTAGAAATTGAAATGTCTAAATCTAGAAAAGGACAACTGCTGCTGTTTATGTTAGATTTAGTTAACGTAAGTTCTTTTGGGTAAATTTCGGTAGTATATTTAGAGAACTCTGGATTATTTAACGAAAAAATATCATCCAGATAACGGTAGGTATTGTTGAATGTATCAACCAAATGTAACAATGATGTGTCTCTACTGAGTTTGGTCATAAACTGAGATTCATGGCAATACAGGAATAAATCTGCTATTAAAGGGGCGCAGTTGTGCCCATAGGAATACCTACTACCTGACGATACACTTTATCGCCGAAACGTACATATATGTTATCTAGGAGAAAATTCAAAGCTTCAATTATATCCTCACATTTCCAGTAAGTGTATTTAGCATACTTTCCTTTTTCGTCACAGAAAAAGGCTTTAAACGAGTTACAACAAATAAATTTACAATGAGATTTTTCGAAAGACCATTTTATTAAATATGAAATTTTTTTCTTTATTAGATTGTGTGGAAGTGTAGTGTAGAGAGTAGAAAAATCATAACTGTCAACAGAACCAAAAGGACCATCAAAAGCATGTATTTTATCTAAAACCTCTAAAGAATTTTTAACACTCCAAAAATAATTAATACCATTATTTTCATAAGCTTTATTACAAAAGTTAATAACCAGTTCTTTGATAGTAGTAAGGGAGGTAGTAAGAAGCACTGATAGATTAGTAGTAGAACACTTACTAGATGCGGAGATGAAACGGAATTTAAATGGTTTTTTGTGTAATTTCGGTAACCAGTACATGGTAGGGACTTTCAAATGTTCGGAAGAGGCTTTAAGCTTGGTAGTGGCGGTGATATGCTTGTTAACGATTTGACTCTCAGTGGTGCGTACGGACCTGAATGTAGACGAATTGATAATTTCGTTTTGAAGAACTTCCGTGTAGTATATGCGTCATACTACCACTACATTATTGGCTGCCTTGTCTGCCGGTACGAACACAAACCGCTCTGCGAGTACTTGGAGTTTATTTTTTATTCTAGAAATGGGAATATCATAGACTCTATTATTAATTTCAGAATTGTTTTCAAAATGAGATATTCGAATATTAACAGTATTCATAATTTTATTCAAATAACTGTCTAGAGATTTTTTATCAGATTTTTCACGTTTGCACCAATTTTTACAGTAGGCAGACAGAGCAGAGCGTCTTTAATGACCTGACGACACTGTTTCCAATCTATTATAGATGGAGGACGATATTTCGGTCCTTTCTTTAGAAAAGTTTTGACCTCACGGTCTTCGACGATGTTGAGGTCTCCTGTAATAACATGACCATAGGGAACATATCTAAAACTAGATGTTTCACAGTCTCAAGTGGAAGGAACATTATTTTCTATATTGACGTCTGATGTAACTGACGTATAATTAAAAATCAAACTTCTGCTCGGTTTTTTTTTATAAAAATACGAAATAATGGGTGGCTCTATATTATCAAAATATGGAGGTATTTGGCTATAGACGGAAGAGTCATTGAATATGCTAGATAAGTTAATAAAATCAATACCTCTATTTATATATTTTAATTTAAGAAAATGTCGTTTATGATTTTCAGGTTTATCGATACTAGGAAACAGCCTGTGATGACAAAAGGCTGAAATAATACGGGTGTATTCATAAAACGGGCTAAAAAAAGAAATGTTATCACACTCCAGAAAAATAGCATATAATTCACTTATTGGTATCTGACCAAGTTTACATAATACTTGATGTCTGCCATTATTTTTTATTATAGATAACAGATCAGCAAGTGTATAATTTATACGATTTTTAATACGTTGATTACGGTTTTTGCGTTTACCATGAGACCTATTATTTCTAAGTCGTTTATCAACAATATTAATGACATCGATAGGAATTTTAGATATGTCCCCCTGTCCTAATATTTTGTCGTTGAGACCGAGAGGATAAGCTGTTTGAAGTCTTTTTATCCAAAATAATTCGCGAACTTCACGTGATTTTTCAAATTGCTTGTGTGATTCTCCTGGTTGTTTCTGAACGGTTTCGAGGGGTTGGAATTTTATAAATTTAAGATTGTGATTATGCTTCTCTAAATGTTGATATACCAAACTTTTGAATTTTTTGGGTCTACGAAAGCGGTAAAGGTGTTCTTGATTTCTTTTGTAATACTGTCGTCCCGTCTGTCCCACATATTGAATACCACACTTAAGTTGGGTTCAAGTTACCACATATATCAGGTTTTGAGTTTTTCAGGTAATATCACAGGAAAAGGAGAGCGAAAAAGTTCTCGCGTTCACTGTTGACCTTACAGTATTTTGAGAAGTTAATCTAAAACAGGTTAGTCATTTTTTGGCATTGCACGGGAAAATTTGTGGATATCAACGTGTATTTTTGATAAACAATCTGGCTGTAGTGGCATTACAAATACGTTTATTTAAGCACGTGGATAATCTAGAAGTTGTGTTGTTAATAATTATCTTTCCATTAGTAAACACTTGTGTCACCTGTTGTGATGAAGAAGTTAAAACCTGTCAAATAATGAAAAACATCAATAAAACAGGAATGTTATTCAGCCATGAGACAACAATAATTTGTATTAACAGGCACTACAAAACCAGTTTTGTCTACCTCATAATAAGCAGCATATGAATAGGAAAATACCATTGCACATTTTATTGTTCCAAGATTTCCACAATTTACAAAAACACATGTTAAGGCTTGATCAAGGACGTATGTTAGTTATACGTCCTTGGCTTGATGTATTTATATCCCAAAAATATATGAAGTATACATGTACTTTGATGAACTGTATTTTTTATATCTATTTCAGAGTTTTCAGAAGATATAAAAAAAGAAGATGTGGTATTATTGCCAATGAGACAACTCTCCACAAGAGACCATGCAAATGACACAGAAATTAACAACTATAGGTCACCGTACGGCCTTCAACAATGAGCAAAGCCCATACCGCACAGTCAGCTATAAAAGGCCCCGAAATGACAATGTAAAACAATTCAAACGAGATTATGTACAAAAATGAACGAAAAACAAATATGTAACACATAAACAAACGACAACCACTGAATTACAGGCTCCTGACTTGGGACAGGCACATACATACAGAATGTGGTGGGGTTAAACATATTAGCGGGATCCCACCCCCCCCCCCCACCCCCCCTAACCTGGGCCAGTGGTGTAACAGAGAGTTTATTGCTTCCAACAGAATCAAGTTCCCTTTTTATTATATGTATCCATACAATGTAAGTAATTGGAAATCTTTGTAATTAAGTAAGAAATTATTTATGTTTGTGAGAAAATGCCTTTGTTAACTTAAAGTATAGAAGTAACTTACCGCATAATTCAACAATGTATTATGGTACATTAATCAACTAATACCATTATACTTATAATTATAGTAGTATAGACTCTAAGGGGGTCTAGAATATATAGTCTGTGAATTATAGTACCTTCTATGAATCAACATTGCCATCATGACTTACAAACATCAGTCTGCAGCTTTAATTTAATTCCCAATAAATACACTTGTCTTTTTGTCTGTTTGTACATGACTCTACTGCAATATTTATGTAATAGTGATTATTATTTGAGAACATTACAAATGTCCAGGAGTCCATTCCACAATGATATTATAAACATTTTCAGGCAATAGTCTTAAATGAATTGTTTTAGCTGCATTAAAATGGAGATAACATTGGTAATCTACACAAGAATAGCTAATCTAAACTTTTTACATGTCTAAAATGTACAAAAACATACCCTTCATCTTCATGTTACTATTTCAGATGAAAGGTTACAGGAAAAATTTACTGAAGCAATGGGAAAAGAACATGGCAGTTTTGTTTCTAGCATATTTCTCAACTCAAAAACGTTGATGATCTGCAGCAGTTGCATCAGCAGTATAAAAAAGATATGTGACACCAAAGACATGTTCAACAGAAATCTAGGAGTGGCAATTCCACAAATTATATGTAGCTCTGTCCAAAATTGTACTGGGGATGCGCCAGCTGACCATTCGTACTCAGTTGAAAGGTTCAATAATTAAACTAAATGTACATGAAACAGGATTTTGATTCATATCATATTTTGTACCTGTTTGTAAATTCAACTGAAAAAATTTATTTATATAAAAATAAGAAAATGTGGTATGATGTCCAATGAACAACTATCCACCAAAGTTTAAATGAAATGGATGTACTGTGGATTCATTATTATTCGTTGAATACCAATTTTTAGCTCACCGGGGCCCGAAGGGCCCCATGTGAGCTTATGCCATCACTTGGCGTCCGTCGTCGTAAACTATTTCAAGAATCTCCTCCTTTGAAACTACTGGGCCAAATACCTTCAAACTTTAACTGAATATTCCTTAGGGTATCTAGTTTATAAATTGTATCCGAAGTTTTGATCCATCAACAAATATGGCCGCCATGGCTAAAACTAGAACATGGGGTCAAATGCAGTTTTTGGCTTATATCTCAAAAACTGAAGCATTTAGAGGAAATCTGACAAGGTTAAATATGTTCATTAGGTCAATATCTATCAGCCCTGAAATTTTCAGACAACCGAACAACCCATTGTTGGGTTACTGCCACTAAATTGGTAGTTTTAAGGAAATTTTGCAGTTTTTGGTTATTATCTTTAATATTATTATAGATAGAGATAAACTGTAAACAGCAATAATGTTCAGCAAAATAAGATCTACAAAAAAGTGAAATGACCAAAATTGTCAATTGACCCCTTAAGGAGTTATTGCCCTTTAAAGACAATTTTACACAATTTGTTCATCTTGTTTGCTAACATTTAAAAATCTTCTCCTCTGAAACTACTGGGCCTAATACTTCTAAACTTTAACTGAATGTTCCTTAGGGTAACTGATTTATAAAATGTATCCGAAGTTTTGATCCATTAACAAACATGGCCGCCATGGCTAAAAATAGAACATAGGGGTCAAATGCAGTTTTTGGCTTTTATCTCAAAAACTATAGCAGTTAGAGCAAAAGTGACATGGAGTTAAAGTGATGAATAAGTCGAAATCTATCTGCTATGAAATTTTCAGACCATTCGGACCACCCATTGTAGGGTTACTGTCCGAAATAGTTTATTTTTATGAATATTTACTGTTTTTGGTTATAATCTTTAATATTATAATAGATAGAGAGAAAGTGTAGATGGCAAATTAAATCATTGATGACAGATTTAAGCAAAGAATTAATTACAGGTGAGCGATTCAGGCTCTTGAGAGCCTCTTGTTTTTGGAATTCGTCGGTACAGGTGAACCACGAAATTAAATGTTCAACGATTGACAAATTTTCTATAGGCTTGCATGCAGACCTCGACAAAACCACGAAATTAAATATATCCACGAATATGTAATTTTTCCTTAATCCACGAAAATTGGTACCCACGTAAATAAATGAATCCACAGTAAGCAACTATAGGAAACCGTTTGATCATTAACTACGAGAAAAACCCATAAAGTATAGTCAGCTATAAAAGGCCTGGACATGAAAACTGCGACACAATTGAACTGAGAAAATAATGGCCTAATTTATAACAAAAAAATATAGGGAAAAAAACACAAATATGACAAACATGAATCAATGACAACCACTGAACTACAGGCTCCTTACTTGGGACAGGCACATAAAGAATGTGGCAGGGTCAAACATATTTGAAGGTGCCAACCCTCCCCTAAGCTGGGAAAGTGTTGTAATGAAACAACACAAGAACAAGTTGTAGAAAACAAACAACATAAAACAAATACGAGAAATAAGCACATTTCTGATAAGCAACTCATTTTTAAATGTTACCCAGATGTTATTATTATATGTTTTGTGATGTGTACATTGGATTTGGGATACTTCCTAATCTATAAATTTGCTTTGATATTTATTGGTAATATTTATCCATCAACTCATCATTAACTCAGAGAAGTTAATTGTTAACTTTAACAATAGATACTTTATTTTGATGTCCCACATTATAAATAAACTGACTGGTAGTGGTAATTTATATGTACCTTTAGTACGATTATAAAAAAAATATATACATTCCAGTGCCATGCAATATGCATTTCTTTGTCATTTATTCAATTCACCTCATCAAATTTGCTAACAATCTTTTCAGTGAAACTTTACCTAAAACAGAACCAACTGTTCAGTCTATTAAAACAATAACAGACCATTCGTATAATATCAACAACACGTTAGTAAACCAACTCAGATATAGAAAAGAAAACCTAGACAGGATAAAGAAAGACACATGTAACGCTATATTTAGTAATAAACGCAAGGAATTTTTAGCTATAGTAGTGCCAAATTTCTGGAGAAATTCAAAACATCTTGTACATTCTACTTGCTAGTTATTATCAGGTAAGGTACTTAATATAAAAATAAGGAGATGAGGTATGATTGCCAATGACACAACTATCCACCAAAGTTCAAATAAAGTGGATGTAAGCAATTATAGGCAACCGTACAGCCTTCAACAATGAGAAAATCCCATACCGTATAGTCTGCTATAGAAGGTCCCGACATGAAAATATGAAACAATTCAATTGAGAAAACCAAGGGCCTATTTCATAGCAAATCAATCTACAAAACAAATATGACAGACATAATAGTTGGTATTAGGTGAATTGTTTTGTCTATATTTTTGATTCAATATATTTACTTTTTAACCAATAGGATCATTTGGAATTATCACATTTTTACATGAGAATGTTCACAGGTTTTCACAAATCTGCTAAATAACATGTTCAAACAAAGACATAAGGTGCATATAAAATGTATAATTTCCTTTTGACTTATTATACACTGCAAATATACTATTCACAAATTTCCTTCTTTATTTAGATGATGAAATATTAGAAATAAAAATAAATATTAGAGGACGTAAAAACAGTTCAGGACATTATGAAGTTATCAAAGGTCTGAAATATCTAGCATAAATATATGAGTTAACTGTAGTAAATATATTTTATGTTTTAAAAATAATCAGTTCGGAATTTGTGCTTTTAGCAGTGATTTCCTTTAGCCATGCGTCATCAAGATTTGCAAAATGATTTATCTACACTTTACACTAGGCTATAATACAACACGAAATTATAAATTTAAATCGTTTAGGATTTGTTTTTTTAAATCATTTTAAGCACGAATATTGCAATTAATCTAACTGACTTTAAATAGTACTTAAATGTCACATTATGTAAATTGTGTACAATGTAATTTCTAACAGCTTTGTGCTTGTATGTTTGGAAGGTTATTAAATTTGATATATTTTTTAATAGTCTTTAAATTAATATGTGCATTATATTTTAGTATACATCTTTCTATGTTGTGATGTTACACTATTGTTTCAGAAAAAGGGTGAAGGTTTGGTACCATTAAAACGTTTAAACCCGCTGCATTTGTTTGCACCTGTCCTAAGTCAGGAATCTGATGTTCAGTAGTTGTCGTTTGTTGATGTGGTTCATAAGTGTTTCTCGTTCCTCGTTTTTTATATAGATTAGACCGTTGGTTTTCCCGTTTGAATGGTTTTACACTAGTAATTTTAGGGGCCCTTTATAGCTAACTGTTCGGTGTGAGCCAAGGCTCTGTGTTGGAGACCGTACTGTGACCTATAATGGTTTACTTTTATAAATTTTGACTTGGATGGAGAGTTGTCTCACTGGCACTCATACCACATCTTCTTATATCTATTATATGTTTGAAAAAAATTAATGCATTGTTATCTTCCAATAGTCTTACACATTCACTAAAAAATGGGTTGGTTCTTGAAAAATATTACGATAGTAATTACTGTAATGATTCTCTTTACAAGTCAAGCACTTATCAGTCTAAATCTTAGATGGTGACGTTCCCTTGTCACCATCTTATGGTGTTTATATATCTCAACTTGTACGATTCGCTCGTGTATGTAACAACGTATTAGATCTTAGCGAGAGAAATTTATGTATTACTGAAAAATTATTACACCAGGGTATTCGATATCATAAACTAGTCAAAACATTTACTAAATTTTATCATTGGTATAAGGACATCATTCGTAAATATATCTCAACATGCAGACATCTTATACGTTCGGGTATTTCACATCCAATCTTTTATGGTAATATTCTTTACAAAGCACAAAAATGTCAGTATTCACCTCAATAGCTAACAAAACCTTTAAACAGACTTATTAAGAAGGGATATAGTTAAGATACTGTTGTCAGGTCATTAAAGATTGCATATTTTGGCTTTAATATTGATTCACTTATAGGGTCTTTACATATTTATTCTAAAACCAGTTGTTGGCATGACACGGGTTATGTTCATCTCATATATTTTATGATGGTATAATACTTAACCCCTAACAGGAGGGATTGTACCTGATATTCATATGATGAAGACATAATCTTTCAATCAGTTTAATTGAGGTCTGGAGCTGGCATGTCAGTAACTGCTAGTAGTCTGTTGTTATTTATGTATTATTGTCATTTTGTTTATTTTCTTTTGTTTCCTATTCTGACATCGGACTCGGACTTCTCTTAAACTGAGTTTTACTGTGCGTACTGTTGTACGTTTGTTTTTTCTACATTGGCTAGAGGTATAGGGGGAGGGTTGAGATCTCAAAAAACATGTTTAACCCCGCCGCATTTTTGCGCCTGTCCCAAGTCAGGAGCCTCTGGCCTTTGTTAGTCTTGTATCATTTTTAATTTTAGTTTCTTGTGTATAATTTGGAGTTTAGTATGGCGTCCATTATCACTGAACTAGTATACATATGTGTTTAGGGGCCAGCTGAAGGACGCCTCCGGGTGCGGGAGTTTCTCGCTGCATTGAAGACCCATTGGTGGCCTTCGGCTGTTGTCTGCTCTATGGTCGGGTTGTTGTCTCTTTGACACATTCCCCATTTCCATTCTCAATTTTAATATTTAGTATTTTATATGATTAGATCCCATCAATAAATTCGAGCGTAAAGGCTGAAATAGTTAAAGAATTGAAGTTAGCTTGTGCAGACTTAGCAACCAAGAAAATTGAGAGAAGTAGTGTTCTTCTTCAGAAGAAAGGAATAAAACACATGATTTAGCTGGAGGATGTAATAAATGAAATATTTCAAGAAGTGAAAGAGAGGTTTGTTTATCTGCAGAGAATAAACAGCACTGCTGTTGTACAATAAGTTTTATTTTTTCAATATTTCAATTCCTGAAATGTGCAATTTTACTGATGGTTACAAGCATATATTGATAATAACTCATATTAAACCTGGAAAAGTGCTTTGAATGCACAAAATTTATAAAATGTTATTTTAATGTCCAACTGTTATTTATATCTAATTTTACAGGCATTTCATCAATATTAATATATTTGTTTTCATGATTACAGATTCCTCTTCCTGTTAGAGATTTTATCAAGTATAGCACATGAAAATGATTTTGTTCCGATTAAATATGGACACATAAGTGCTGCATATGCAATACTATTGTCAGCAAGAGAACCGGAGCTATCCTCTTGTGTTATGCTCTTTATGGGCCCTTTAATTTGGAAAAATAAAAATATTGTATTATCCTTATCTCAAAGGTTAACGTCAATAATATGCATTAGAGGACATATGGAAGATATGGTACATATTTGGAGTGACATCCAATTTTATACTATTTGAATACACTGTTAAAAATTCGCTAGCTGATTTTTTTTTTCAATAGACGTCTGTTTAATATTTTGTCACATACCCCCTCCCCCTTTCCTAGATTATAACCAAAGTAGTCCACATATAGCATTTATCTGAAATTTCAATTTTTATTTTTTGCATATTTCATTTTAGATTTTGCCTTTGGAGATAACATACACAGAAATGTTTTCATATCCTACTGGTGACAAACTACAAATGCTTTTAACACATCCTTGCATGTTTCTCTTTGGTGATGGTTGTAGCTTAACTGCTTATTTTAATGTTTGCTTGCTTACAGCTTATAATCAATACATTTGCTTTAAATGCCTTCTATTCTTACCTGTCATTGTAAATTCAAGTCTCCATAGTACAATTGTAGTACACCTCTTGGGTGATGTTGGTTCAAATCCAACTGGTGACCACAAATACATATGCTTTTAACACATCCTTGCATGTTTTCTCTTTGGTGATGGTTGTAGCTTAAATGCTTATTTTAATGTTTGCCTGCTTACAGCTTTTAATCAATATATTTGCTTTTTAAAAATGACTTGTATTCTAAAGTGTCAGTGTAAATTCAAGTCCCCATAGTACAATTGCAGTACACCTCTTGGGTAATGTTGGTTCAAATCCAACTGGTGACCACAAATACATATGCTTTTAACACATTCTTCCATATCTTCTCTTTGGTGATGGTTGTAGCTTAATGCTTATTTCAATGTTTGCTGGCTTGCAGCTTTTAATCAATACATTTGCTTTAAATGACCTCTGTACTAACATTTCATTGAAAATTCAAGTCTCCATAGTATAATTGCAGTACACCTCTTGGGTGATGTTGGTTCAAATCCTACTGGTGACAAACTACAAATGCTTTTAACATATTCTTGCATGTTTTTCCTTTGGTGATGATTGTAGCTTAAATTCTTATTTTAATGTTTGCTTGCTTAAATGCCTTCTTTACTAAGATGTCATTGTAAATTCAAGTCTCCATAGTACAATTGCAGTACACCTCTTGGGTGATGTTGGTTCAAATCCAACTGGTGACCACAAATACAAATGCTTTTAACACATCCTTGCATGATTTCCCATTGGTTCCATCTATATCTTAAATTCTTATTAGTTTTCAATGTTTGCTTGCTGTCAACATTCATATAAAACTCTAAATGTTGTGAAACAATAAAAAAAATTATGCAACAAACGGCAATCAAGGACAAAATCCTAACTACAGCCTATGTTACTCTGTTGTGAATATCTGCACAGTATCAACCTGTTTCCAATTCTCTAAAGGCTATATATACCGGTATATGTCAAATGAACCTGTGGTTGTTATAACTCTTTGGTTAATATGTTTCAAAAAGTAAATCAATTGAACGTTTACCGAATGTTTATAGCGCTATCAAGTTCAGAAATGTTATGTCTGGAAGATCTCAATAACCAAAAACAAAACTAAACAAAATTAACCTTTCTAATTCATTTTTAACATTTCCAAAGGCAACACCGTGTACAGGATTTTGGATGATATAGAAATTTTCATACTGAAAAGACACCGGTCTATTTTTAAAAACTTATTTTTTACCTCTACATGTATTTTTATGTCCCCGTTGCGGCAACGTAGGGTATCCAGCGGAGGGGTCATTAGGTGCTACCCTTGTCTGTATGTACTTGCGACCCAAAATAAGTTTCCGTTCTCTAACTTTAGTTTGCCTCAACTAAATGTTATAAAACTTATACACAATGCTTATTACCACAAATCTCATTTCAAGTTCGAATTTAGGTGGAGTCACTTTTATAGTTCTCTAGTTATGTCCCATTATAACGTTATATGCAATAAGGGGCATCATCGGTGTCCCATGGAAACATTCTCGATTTATTTTATTGTCGTTCCGTTGCTGTCTCATTGACATATATCCTAGACCTCCTGGAGATATCTATGTAAATCGGACAATAGTATTTAGTTAGTTTTCTGTGTCATTAAGGAAGATTGAGATCTAAATTAAAATCAAAAGAATTTTTTTTTAATTATGCCAAAATGAAGTTAATATAATGCTTTTTTCAAAGATACAATAAAAAGTAAGGGTCACAGGACTTTTTTTAAGCTACAGGTTAACAAAAATTATCAGATTCAAATTTGTATAGAGTGTGTATAGAAACCCCAATTTTGTGTGGAAAAAAGAATATTAAACCATATAATTTTAGAATAAAATATGAGAAGATACATCTTATAATATCCTTTCAGGAAATAAAAAGAATAAATGGAGTCACGGGACTCGGTTTCTTGCTGCAAAACAAAATATGTGAATTCATAACACATTTCTTTATAAAAGATACATCGTTTCAGTTATCTCCCTTTATATGTCGTCAAAATATGATAAAACACAATAATTTCTTCATTTAGATAAAAAGTCTTACAAATGAATTCCATTCTTCTCTCAAATTTTGTACATTTCATTAAAAATCTAGGGATTGATTGTTTTCTGCTATTTAACAATGCAAGATGACGAAAAACAACCGATCTACCATAATGATGAAAAGGTCGGAATAGTAGCACATTAACACCTTTTCTATGAAGAAGAGTTTCTTTTATGACAGTGATACACAGTGTCATAATATCTGGGTGTCTGAATCCAAATTAGACCACACTCTTACAGATTCCAATTTCATTATATATTGTTTAAGATATATTTGAAAGATAACTGTTTGATTGTTAGATTTATTAATTGTTAAATTTAGGGGTTTGCCAGACTAAACAAATGAGGATTGACAATGTCTACCTCTACAAAGCTTAGACTGCTAGATGAGTGTGGCGATTTAAACTCAATCGGATTGAAAGAATACTTGAAACAGACACCTCTTCTAAAAATAACTGGAAACACCCTAGATGTGTACATCAAGACAGGGAATTTAACTACGGTGAACAGAAACACAGATCTACACCTTTTTGCTTCAAATGCCATCAGCTGTCGAATTGCCACACCAGACATGTCAACAAAAACCCCCAAAATCGATGAAATACAATTACAGGCCACCGACGTACTTTTGAATGAAGCTAGACTTGAGGTTTTGAAAGAAGCATTCATAGTTTTGGTAATAAGAAATATACACCAGTTAACATGTTTCATTAGCGTTGTTTTGTTGTATTACTGCCTTCTATATTTATTAGTCTTTCAGATTGTATAATTAATTAGAAGGTGATTCCGGTTTTTTTTTTATTCTTATTTGTTTGTTGTGTTATTCTATAAGAAAGATAACTGTTTCAATTCATCAAATCTACTAGCGCTTATATATAAAAAAAAGTCTAAAGATTTGCGCAACAGTACTAATATGGTTGGTCCTTTTTATAGACTTCTATATATATATTTATGTACACCACAGTCGTAGATTAAAAGACTTGGGACAAAGAGAGATAACTCTAAGCTCCAAAAAATGAGACTGGAAATACATTGGAACAATTAAAATTCATAAGTCGAAAAAAAACCCAACAAAATCAATGTCAAAAAGAAAACAGAGAAAAAAGACAAAACCTTCATGAAAGCTGAAGACTGAGCAAAACGAACCCATAGCATATAATCATGCATTCAATCTATTTTGACTATTTGGAAATTTAGTTACATGTATCATATTGAATTATAGTTCTTATATGAATTGTATGTCCTCGTTTGACGTCATTTAATTCAAAAGATAAACTGACGGTAGTCGTTTCAATTTTGATAAGCTTGAAAAGGGTATGTTATAATTTCCCTCACTAATAACATTTAATAAAGGTCATGTAAAAACGAACTTTATCTTAACTATTCACTGAGAAAAATTTGACAAGGTACATGTATTACAAGAAATGAAAAATATTTTAAAAATATTTTTTAATCTTTTAAGTACACACATGGGGCTGTGATACTGTGTATTTAATCTAAGATTGAAACTAAAAATGGTTTTGAAAAAAAAAGAAAATTAACCAAACTACTTTTTGTTGTAGAAGGCTTCCCCACTTTTTCACTAGTCTAGTATTTCCTGAGCCATAGAGATATCACGTAATTTTAACCTTTGTCTTTTTCATCTAGTTGAGCAGATTTCTTAGTGAATTTAAAGCTTTTTCTTGGTTGAAATCAATTACATCCGACCACATACCACATCCATTCACAAGACAGATGAGAGAAAAAACCAAGTCTTCAAGCTCCCGATTCAATTCAGAAACGAAGCGAAATACGAGGACTGCATACACATCATGACATCTTATGAAACTTTAATGTTAGATGCGTTTTCTGATGCTCTTGGTAATTGTAGATCTTTATTACGTTCTCTTATTTAGTTTGATTTTGAACCAAGACAACATATTAGTCCCAGGTGTGATACATATAAAACACTTTATTCTTTGATAAAATATTTCACTACAAATAACTGATTATTTATAAGTAACACCTTCACGAAATATGCAAGTTCTAAAAGTCCAGTTACCGGGTTTAATAAAAGCCTAGTCTCTATACATATACCAAGCCATGAGTTTATACATTACACATAAATCCGCTGTGTTGAAAATACTAGACTACAGCTAGCAAACGCCACGACTAAACTCTGAAATGCATCAAAAATCCGCAATGTTGGTAATAAACCAGTACTACAGCTACCAAACGCCAAGACTAAACTCTGAAATGCATCTAGAAGTCAGCAAACTGTTTACAGTAAAAGAGAAGTGTCCATACTAATCATTTCAAGAGAGGCGAAGGATACCAAAGGGACATTAAAACTCATAAGTGGAAAATAAACTGACAACGTCATGGCTTAAGAAGGAAAAGACAAACAAACAACAGTACACAAAACCTAACATAGAAAACCAAAGCAGGACCAACACGAACCCCACCAAAAACTTGGGTGATATCAGGTGCTCCGGAAAGGTAAGCTGTGGTTGTTTTCTCGTTAATGCATTCCTCGTTTCCATTCTCTATTCTATGAGAAAAAAAGGCATATGCATAGAAAAGATATAGATTCCTTCAATGTATATGACTATTATAATAATACCGATACGAAACACTATAGACCTTGAAGTTTATTTCTCGTTAACTGCGAGACAAAACTTAAAATATAAAAATAAGGAGATGTGGTATGACTGCCAATGAGACAACTATCCACCAAAGTTCAAATGAAGTGGATGTAAGCAATCATAGGCAACCGTACGGCCTTCAACAATGAGAAAAACCCATACCGTATGGTCTAAAAGTCTGTTACCGAGTCTCACTGAATGTTTTAAATGCAACTTTTTTAGGAACAACTGGTGCTTTGACCAAATATAACGTTGTAGTTGGAGGGGACCAACTGACTAGAATACGTTTAGAAGGTTCTAAACATCAACGGTTGCAGGCAACGAATCCTGCCGACAGATTTGAACATCTGAATCCTGTCGTCTGTGAATTGTGGTATTCAAAGCAGGATTTTTCTAGAGGTAAATTAAAAGAATGATGATTCATAAGTATATTTGTGCATAAGACGAATATTGCACATAGTAATTGTGTAAATGAAATTACGCATATATTAGCAAATATTAATTTGTAATAAACTGTCTGATTGCATATCAAAACCAAATATATCTGTTGTAATGCATTTTTTTTTATCTCCATTATAAGCGATTGTCTACATTTTTTCAGAAGTTGTACAAGCAGTTATACAGCGGAAAGACATTTAGAGAGCAAGGCACTTAAGCTTATTTCAAAACTCTTCTCAGAAGGACAGATGTCACTGGAAAAGTCAAGTCTAATTTTCAAGGATATGACGATTTAATTAAAATTATATTAAGGGGCTCATTGCTGAGCAGTTTTTGTCATTTTTTTAATATGCAAAACGAAAATGACAACCCTTCCCCTGCTAATCTAAAAATTCTACATTATATTGTTTTAGCAAATAAAATTGCTAAACTGAGGGTTCAACGGGAAATATTGGACTCTTTTTTGAAATATTATGGATATATCCCGTCTCAGAATATTCCCAATTCTACAGATGAGTTATTTAATTACTGTTATCAGTTATGCTTATGGGGTTTGCAATTTTTTGAAATGGAAGATACCGCAAAGGAGGGTGACATCTGTAGAGTTATACCCAAGTAAGCACATAATATATCATTTTTCTATTTACACTCTTGCCTGTCTAAGTATATGGCAAAATGTATAGATTATATTCTTAAAGTAGAGTTTTTCTCATCACCTTTAAATAAATTGGGTATTTTAGAGGGAAGCTTTGTTAATGTTAAAGGCGGTACATGTAATAATGTCGAGGCTGACTTGGTACAGGAGCATCATGTTAGACACCAGAAAGATTTGATAAAACAGTTAGGTGCAAACAAATCCAACGAGGCAATATCTAGAACTACAAGTGCTTGTAACATACTAGCTTCTATCATTGATAATTTTGATTCCTCAAATGGTATAAACAAGAAAACACCTTCCTATTCCAAGTCTATTTGTACCGAGGATGAGCATATCATACTTGCAAAACTTAGGGAATTAAAACCTTTTTAAAAGTACAGGGCACACAGACAAATTGAAGTAACCAGAAAAAATCTTTGACACTATTTTGCCATAGAAATAACGTTGTTTACCACAATTGTATTAATAATATTATTGATAGAGTTAAATTTGATTATCCTATATTTGAAGAAAATGATTCTGATTCTGAAAATGAGGACGATGATGATGTCGAGGACGAAGCACATATCGTCGTGTGAGGTTTATATGCTCACTTTTGATAGCCCTGTATTTGAGACACATGTATCCCTATACAACTCTTATTCGAGATTTATTCGTTATTAAGAGTTTTTGTCAGAACCACACGTTCCACCCTATCAATCGAATTATAATGTAACGCATTCGTCTATTTAGACTCTGAAAGTTTAGAGTAAAATATTTATATAGTGTTGTATCGCATATATTTCTAAGATATGTTTGCTCCATAATTTGTCAAAATTATCTTAGTAATACTAGTCTTCATTTAATAATGTATGTGAACAAAGAGTTGCTTTTCAAGTCCATATCTTTTATTCTAACATAACTGGTTACATATTAGTCAAATGTTTTTCAAATTGCGCTCAACTTTATATTCAATATCCCTACATCAAGAAAAAATGGTACTCACACGACGATATGTAAAGTCAGTATGAAATAGTGCTTTAGTTGTTAACCTACTCCATTTTGTCTCTGGTGGATGGTTGTCTCATTAGCAATCATACCCGTGACATTTTATTATTATATGAAGCTTGTACGTGATGTTGCATTTGTTTTTTCAATAACTTATCTGAATATATATATATCGTTGACATATTTTGTACTCAGTAGATTAACAGTCTATAAATTATGCAGTAGGTATTCTTTCAATCATACCACTTATGAAATAAGAAACAGAAATTTTTTTTAAGACAATTTATTTCTACAGTATTTTAATTAGATACTGCGGTATTAATATAATTGGAAAAAATATCCGCAGTCTCTCCAATGTGCTATACATAATAAATGACAGAATATTATATTTTTGCGTACTGTTACTGGTTTTTAATTGAATTATATGACTTATTTATTATTGTTTATATATAAAAATATTATATTATGAAAAATGTGATACACAACGAAATGAGCCTAAAGGTGTTGAGAACTTGATATACAATGTTTGTTTATTGATAGTCGAAAGGTGCTGAGCACTCGATGTGCTATGTTTTTTTTATGATTCAACATTAAGAATTAGTAGACAATTCTTGAGTAGTGATAAAATAGCCAATAGGTTTTGAGCACTTGATGTACAGTGTTTGTTTAATGATTAATGATAGTAGACAATGCTTGAGTGGTGCTGAATGAGCCAAAAAGTGCTGAGCCCGTGATGTACTATGTTATTTTTATGATTAAGGATTAATGGTAGTAGACAATTCCTGGGTGGTTTTAAATCAGTCAAAAGGTGCTGAGCACTTGATGTACTATGTTTTTTAATGGTTAATGATAGAAGAAATTTTTTGGCTGTGCTTAATCAGTCAAAAGGGGCTGGGCACTCAATGAACAATGTTATTGTTATAATTAATGGTTAATATTAGTAGACAATTCTTGAGTGGTTTTAAATCAGTCGAAATATGCAGCATTATGCTGGGCACTCGATGAACAATGTTATTTTTATGATTAAAGATTAATGGTAGTAGGCAATTCCCGAGTGGTTTTAAATGAGCCAAAAGGTGCTGAGCACTTGATGTACTATGTTTTTTAATGGTTAATGATAGAAGAAATTTAATGGCTGTGCTAAATCAGTCAAAAGGTGCTGGGCACTCGATGAACAATGTTATTTTAATGTTAATGGTTAATATTAGTAGACAATTCTTGAGTGGTTTTCAATCAGTCGAAATATGCAGCATTATGCTGGGCACTCGATGAACAATGTTATTTTTATGATTAAAGATTAATGGTAGTAGACAATTCCTGAGTGGTTTTAAATGAGCCAAAAGGTGCTGAGCACTTGATGTTCTATGTTTTTTAATGGTTAGTGATAGAAGAAATTTAATGGCTGTGCTAAATCAGTCAAAAGGTGCTGGGCACTCGATGTAAAATGTAATTTTTATGGTTAATGCTTAATATTGGTAGACAATTCATGAGTGGTTTTAAATTAGTTAAAAATTGCTGGGCACTCGATGAACAATGTTATTTTTATGATTATAGATTAATGGTAGTAGACAATTCCTGAGTTGTTTTAAATCAGTTAAAAGGTGCTGAGCACTTGATGTACTATGTTTTTTAATGGTTAATGCTAAAGAAAATTTTTGGCTGTGCTAAATCAGTCAAAAATGGCTGAGCACTCGATGAACAATGTTATTTTTATGATGAATGGTTAATATTAGTAGACAATTCTTGAGTGGTTTTAAATCGTCGAAATATGCAGCATTATGCTGGGCACTCGACGTACATTGTTATTTTTATGATTAAAGATTAATGGCAGTAGACAATTCTTGAGTGGTTTTAAATCAGTCAAAAGGTGTTGAGCACTTGATGTACTATGTTTTTAATGGTTAATGATAGAAGACAATTTTTGGCTGTGCTAAATCAGTCAAAAGGTGCTGGGCACTCGATGTACAATGTTATTTTTATGATTTATGGTTAATATTAGTAGACAATTCTTAAGGGGTTTTAAATCAGTCAAAATATGCGGGGCACTCAATGAATATGTTATTTTTATGGTTAATGGTTAATATTAGTAGACAATTCTTGAGTGGTTTTAAATCAGTCAAAAGGTGTTGAGCACTTGATGTACTATGTTTTTAATGGTTAATGATAGAAGACAATTTTTGGCTGTGCTAAATCAGTCAAAAGGTGCTGGGCACTCGATGTACAATGTTATTTTTATGATTTATGGTTAATATTAGTAGACAATTCTTAAGGGGTTTTAAATCAGTCAAAATATGCGGGGCACTCAATGAATATGTTATTTTTATGGTTAATGGTTAATATTAGTAGACAATTCTTGAGTGGTTTTAAATCAGTCAAAAGGTGCTGGGCACTCGATGTACACTGTTATTTTTATGATTAATGGTTAATATTAGTAGACAATTATTGAGTGGTTTTAAATGAGCCAAAAGGTGCTGAGCACTTGATGTACTATGTTTTTTAATGGTTAGTGATAGAAGAAATTTAATGACTGTGCTAAATCAGTCAAAAGGTGCTGGGCACTCGATGTAAAATGTTATTGTTATGATTAATGCTTAATATTAGTAGACAATTCTTGAGTGGTTTTAAATAAGTCAAAAATTGCTGGGCAGTCGATGAACAATGTTATTTTTATGATTATAGATTAATGGTAGTAGACAATTCCTGAGTGGTTTTAAATCAGTCAAAAGGTGCTGAGCACTTGATGTTCTATGTTTTTTAATGGTTAATGCTAGAAGAAAATTTTTGGCTGTGCTAAATCAGTCAAAAATGGCTGAGCACTCGATGAACAATGTTATTTTAATGATGAATGGTTAATATTAGTAGACAATTCTTGAGTGGTTTTAAATCGTCGAAATATGCAGCATTATGCTGGGCACTCGACGTACAATGTTATTTTTATGATTAAAGATTAATGGTAGTAGACAATTCCTGAGTGGTTTGAAATCAGCCAAAAGGTGCTGAGCACTTGATGTACTATGTTTTTAATGGTTAATGATAGAAGACAATTTTTGGCTGTGCTAAATCAGTAAAAAGGTGCTGGGCACTCGATGTACAATGTTATTTTTATGATTAATGGTTAATATTAGTGGACAATTCTTAAGTGGTTTTAAATCAGTCAAAATATGCGGGGCACTCAATGTACTATGTTATTTTTATGGTTAATGGTTAATATTAATAGACAATTCTTGAGTGGTTTTAAATCAGTCAAAAGGTGCTTGGTACTCGATGTACACTGTTATTTTTATGATTGATGGTTAATATTAGTAGACAATTCTTGAGTGGTTTTAAATGAGCCAAAAGATGCTGAGCACTTGATGTACTATGTTTTTAATTGTAAATGATAGAAGACAATTTTTTGGCTGTGCTAAATCAGTCAAACGGTGCTGGGCACTCGATGTACACTGTTATTTTTATGATTGATAGTTAATATTAGTAGACAATTCTTGAGTGGTTTTAAATGAGCCAAAAGATGCTGAGCACTTGATGTACTATGTTTTTATTGTAAATGATAGAAGACAATTTTTTGGCTGCGCTAAATCAGTCAAAAGACGCTGGGCACTCGATGAACAATGTTACTTTTAGGATTAAAGATTAACGGTAGTAGGCAACTCTTGAGTAGTTTTAAATGAGCCAAAAGGTTCAGAGCACTTGATGTACTATGTCGCTTTATGATTAATGATAGGAAACATTTCTTGAGTGGTGCTAAATGAGCCAAAAGGTGTCGAATATGTGATGAAATGTTTTTTGGTAATTAATTATACTATACTTATGTTATTGCAGATTATGTAAACTGTAAATTTTGAATTTATCTGTTGTTCAGAAGGACATAATAGGGTTAGCCAAATAATATGTATAAAAAGAAACAAATTGATACTGTATATTTATGTTATTTTCGATACTGAACTTAATCATGTTGTTGCTCATATATTTTATGAAATAAATAAAATAGAAATTAAAGGTTTTTAATATCTCAATATCTATAAAGAGCCTTAAAAAACCAATGAGATGATGTATGCTAGTCAATGAAACAACTATCCACTAAAGACCAAAGGACTTTGATATAAACACATTTCTATAAATCTATATACCACCTTCTTTAATGAGCAAAAGTAATCACAATGGATTGTAAGATAACGATAACAAAATGTGAAACAATCCGAAATAGAAAATCAATGGCATGATGAAAAGTAAATTTATCAACAGACTGTTTTGACAGACAACTGCAATTTCTATAACATAACTGGCTCCTGGCTTGAACATGCACTTAAAGAATTTGACATCTAACAATAATTCAGGGTCAAGGAATACATGTTTTACACTATTTTATAATTTTTTCACTTAAGCATCCATAATGCAGAATCAACAGATATGCCTGTTAAAAAAATTTAAACTGGACATTTTATGGATTATGAGGTCTAAGTTTGGTTCAAATAGGCAATGTGGTTTAAAGTTGGGAGAACTGCTTACTACTTTTTTTGGAAGATGAATAGAAAGATTGTCATACCCACACTAGCCCATTTTTTCAGGTAAGAAAAATTATCTAAAAAATCAATCTTTTATCAAATATAAGAGTATACTTTAAAATATAATGTGGCAGTAACTGTCTTCTACAATATGCTTTAAAGGTAGTATGGGAGAACATGATACAAATCAATCTACATATCAGTTACTGTATACAATATTTGTAGATAATAATGAAATAAAGAGCTGCACCATGAGCGTATGATACGCCCGTCGCTTTTTCAAAGAATACAGTTCCATAACTCCTCAATGTCATATCAGAAATGTATAAAAAATCTTAAGGGAGGTTATTTTGATAGATATAAACCAGTCACCTAAAGTTCATGAAACTGCTCAAAGCACTTTTGAGTCATTGTCAGAAAACTGGAAAATCCCCCTTGTTTAATGAATAAAAACCCACAACTAAGAAACGCAAAGTCTAAAATTTATGAAAATCGAAAGGGAGCTCAAGACAATAGTTATGGACAATTCACCAAAATTTAATGAAAACTACTCGAAGCATTTTTGAGTTATTTTCCGAAAAACTGTCCAACATGTTGACGACGGACGGACAACGGTATACAATAATACGTCCTGTAAACGGGCGTATAAAAATGTCAAGCAAATTGATATAAGCATATTAATGCATACTAATGGAATTTGATGCGACTGTCATACAAGTGAGAGGTTTAGCTAGCTATAAAACCAGGTTCAATCCACCATTTTCTACATAAGAACATGCCTGTACCAAGTCAGGAATATGACAGTTGTTATCCATTCGTTTGATGTGTTTGAGCTTTTGATTTTGACATTTGATTAGGGACTTTCTTTTTTGAATTTTCCTCGGAGTTCAGTATTTTTGTGATTTTACTTTTTTTTATATAATACACACACAAGAAGTGAGTAGACATCTGTTTCTGGATTAAAATTTGCTAATTTCAGTACAGTTATTGGACCATCATTTGCTGATATTTGAGACCCAAGACCACAAGAGAATCCCATACTACCTTAAATCCCCATTTCTGTAACATGCCTGCACATAATACAGTCTGAACACTGACAGGTTTTGCTACAAATGCTACAACAAGCACACCCTTTAGGACAAGAATCTTCATTAAAAAAAAACAAAATTACTTAACAACATCTTTCTTAAACAAGTTGATAAAGTACAATTTTAAATGATATCTTCCTTTATACCTGGTAGATTTTTACTAATATCAGATTTATTATAGTATAAAATTGCCTCCGAATCCTGGCCTCTTTGGCCCATTCTGCCAATTTCCTGAAAGTAGTCTGTCAGTGATCTTGGAGGTTTTACATGTATCACTCTGGTTTTGTGAGGTGAATCAAACCCATACCAATAACACAAGTACAAAAAATAAATCGAAATCTAGAATCTGAGTTCCTTAATTCTGAAAAAACAATATCTAAAACACTTTTTTCTTGGCCGGAATACAGAGCACAAAATTTGGATTCAATTAAAGCAAAGGGCAATACACTACTTGCAAATTTCATGGCATAAGCCATATATTGTAACGGTATAAAAAACAAAGTTATAGGATAATTACTAAAATTGAGAATGGAAATGGGGAATATGCCAAAGAGACAACAACCCGACCAAAGAGCAGATAACAGCCGAAGGCCACCAATGTGTCGTCAACGCAACGAGAAAATCCCGCACCCGGAAGTGGTCCTCAGCTGGCCCCTAAATAAAATTGTGTACTGGTTCAGTGAAAATGGACGTCACATTAAATTCAAAACATATAAAGGAACTAAAATTTAAAAAAAAACATGCAAGACAAACAAAGGCGACATGCTCCTGACTTGGGACAGACGCAAAAATGCGGAAGGGTTAAACATGTTTTGTGAGATCTCAACTCTCCCCCTATACCTCTAGCCAATGTAGAATAAAGAAACACATACGCACAGTAAAACTCAGTTTAAAAGAAATCCGAGTCCGATGTCAGCATAGGTAACAAAAGAAATTAAGCAAAATGACAATGATACATAAATTAACAAGGGACTACTAGCAGTTACTGACATCCCAGCTCCTGAACTCAATTAAACTGATTGAAAGATTATGTCTTCATCATATGAAAATCTGGTACAATCCCTCCTGTTAGGGGTTTGGTATCATACCATCATAAAATATAAGAGAAGAACATAACCCGTATTATGCCAACAACTGGTTTTAGAATAAATGTGTTTATTTCCGATGCAAAGACCCTATGAGTGAATCAATATTAATACCAAAATATGCAATTCTTAATGATCTGACTTAAAAGGTTGCATTTTTAAGAAAAAAACAATCCTACCCTCATGTTCTTCATAATTTTTTATACTTGTCCCATCCTGCTTGAAGAATAAAGCTGGTATTTTGGAAGTCCTTAGTATATGTAGCTGGTCCTCCATTAATGCTGTGAGGGGCACTCTTCCCTTGTTTAAAAAGTTCTGTATACACAATGATTAACATATAATATTGCATTTTTTTATACAGACATAAGCAATGATAAATGTATTGAAAATGAAGTCAGACACATTTTTCACATTTTCCGAAAAAAAAAAAGCATTAAAAGGGAACAATGCATTAAAACCACTGTCCAAGTTGGAGGGTTTAGTGCTCACAAATATGTTTAATCCCACCACATTTTGTATGTGCCTGTCCCAAGTGACGAGCCTGCATATATGTATCTGGTGATTACTTGACTTTTAGCTGTAATTCAGTGGTTGTTGTCGGTTCATATATATGTCTGTCATATTCGTTTTTCCTATATTATAATTGTATAAGTTAGGCCATTATTTTTTTTTATTTCAATTGTTACACATTTGATCATTTCTGGCATTTTATAGCTGACTATAAGATATGTTTTTTTTTTCTCATTGTTGAATGACCTATAATTGCATTTATTGCCATTATGTGTATTATTCCTTTTGATCATTTTTTGTAATAATTTTTCATATCATGGGTGGGAGGGGGGGGGGTAGGAGGGGTCCTGATCCCGAAATCCCGGGCTTAAAAACATGGAATCCCGAGGTCCCGAATTTAAAAAAAATTAAATCCCGACATCCCGAAATTCGAAAAAAGAATTCCCGGATCCCGAAAGGATCAATCCCGAAATCCCGAGCTTAAAAACACCCGATCCCGGAGTCCCGATAAAGGTCCTACCCCCTCATGCTACTCGCTAGTGTAACATCAACGACGTCATCTAGGCAAAACAGCGATAAACAGATTATCAATGGTCTTTCAAATCTTGAGATATATCTCGGCCGTATCTCATCTCAGGGCAGTCCCCTTCAAGAAGAATGTAGCTGAAAGAAAAGTAAAATCACAAAAATACTGAACTACGAGGAAAATTCAAAACGGAAAGTCCCTAATCAAATGGCAAAATCAAATGATTAAACACATCAAACGAATGGACAACAACTGTCATGTTCCTGACTTGGTACAGGCATTTTCAAATGTAGAAAATGGTGGATTTAACCTGTTTTTATAGCGCTAAACCTCTCACTTGTATGACAGTCGCATTAAATTCCATTATATTTACAACCATGCGTGAACAAAACAGACATTCTGCTGTTGTCTGTTCTATGGTCGGGTTATTGTCTCTTTGACACATTCCCCATTTCCATTCTCAATTTTATATATAGGTGACATTGTCAAAATATGGGCACAGCAGTCATCACTGTGTCACAATCTCAAAACAAACAAACATTTAACAAAGATGCACAAAAAGCATCTATCAAATTTAACAACCACATTCATTGCTTACCTATATATGTATTATAAATCAACCTATAAAGGATTGAAATATTTAAAGTCCTGTGACTGAATTCACATCTACTCTTAGTGTAGAGTTGCGTGTTTGACGCCTGAAAATGTAAACGTCACACAGGAAGAAATATAAAATAATTTTGTCGTTGAAAGTATTATCAAAATTATAATTTCACATGGGCAATGGTGGTATACAGGGCTGAAAAATTAAAAGTTTTTGTTAGAACTAATTTCAGAAAAAGACCGAGATTTAAAATTATCCAGAAGTTCTTTAGAATTTTTAAGAATCCACATATGGTTAATACCACTGCGCGAGTAAAATAATTTTGTCGTTCAAAGTATTTTCAAAATTATAATAGAACAATAACATAATGGTATTATAATAGAACAATAACAAAATGGTGGGAATCTTTAAAAGTACAGAGCCACGTCATATGTACCAAAGAAACACATAAAGTCACACATACAAAGCACACCAGCAAAAAATGAAAGATAATACAAACACATTGACTGGATGTATATGTACCGAGCCACGTCAAATGGATATCACAGAAAACAGACCAAACAGTAAGAGTAATATTAATAATAGAACAAAGAAAAAAATAAAAGAACAATATAACACGTTATTAAGATGATAAGCAACGTCAGTACGCAGAATCCATACATCAAGACCATCATGTATTATTTGTGAAGTTGATACGGAATATTTATCAACAAGGTCTTGGTACCTTCCGATGAACTTTTTTAGAAAAAGGACGAGACGTTCTTTGACATACCCCTGGTTCATCAACTTTCTGCTCAGACACTGGTGACGTTTTACAAAGTCTGAGTAGGAGCTGCAAGCTCTTGAATATCGAATAAGTTGGGAAATGTATATCCCATATGCAGGTGAAGTTGGTATATTGCTACTAAGGTGGGGGAAATTGATAATTTCAAATTAAAATCGTCTCGTTTGTTATAGATTCTGGTACTGAGATGACTGTGTATGTCAAATTCGAGGTATAAGTATAAAATTGAGGCGGAGGAAGCCGTGTCTGTTGTTTCTTTAATTTCTAGTTCTGGGGGATATATAAATGGAACCCAATCAGAAAAGTTCATATTGTTAATGGAAAGAACATCATCAATATATCTGAAAGTTAAATTAAATAATCTGGCTTCTTTGATCTTCTTGTTTTTGACAAGGGTCTGAAGGAACTTCGATTCATATGAAAATAAGAAGAGGTCGGCAAGGAGAAACACCATTGATAATCTATAATACCTTCATCATTTAATCTCTCTGGATATTTAGCAATCATACCACATCTCCTCATTTTTATATTTAAATGACAACATGACATGACAATGATACTTTGATAACAGTTTCTAAGTTTTAATATTCATTTATATATTTGGAGATTTTTTAACATGTTCAAACCTTAAAAGAAAATTCAAATCTAAAAAAATTGACATACACAACTGTCACATATATATTACTAACTCAAAGTATCTAAAATTAGCTGGCCACATGTATACTCCTGAAAGGGTTTATTATGTTAATGTGGTATTTCAGTAATGCAACTATAATGCATCAAATGGTTCTTTCTTTTTTACAACTTGTTTCTTTTTACTGGAACCAATGTAGTTATGTACATCATTAATTTTACCTGGTAGGACATGAAAAATCATGCTCTTTCCATATCCGACTGGCAAATTGCAGATTATATCTCTTCCCTGTAGGATGAGTTTTACCGCCTCCTCCTGTTTTGGCTTCAATTTTACAGGCAGACTTCTCAACACAATCTCTTTAATTAAACATGTTTTTTAAAATATTATCATTACTTGAGTTTCAAAAACAACATACACAATTGCATGAAATGTCCTTTAATATGATGATAGATATTATCAACTTACTTTGAGATATTCAAAGCCTAGAAATTCAAATTTGATAAATTAAGAAGCAATTTCTTACAATGAATGATTATTTTTTATTTTGAAAGTTTTAAAAAAAGTAACATTATATAGTAAAGTATATTACCTATGGTTTTGTTATCAGAAACAACATATTAATCATAGCATAGATCTGCAGAATTATAAATCCTTACTAGTGGGTACCCATAAACTGACCTAATAAAAAAACTAATACATGTACACTAAGCAAAAGTTTCAAAGCCAATAGACCATGCCTGAGGGGGCTGTGCAAAATAATCCAATGCTTTTACAACTGCATACCATAGTCAAATATCATTGACCTATTACTAGTCATGCTAGTGGTTCCCCATAAACTGACCTAATCACAAATTATTACATTGTTGACGTCACCGCTGCCGGAAACAGCATACCTATGTCTCGCTTTTTGACTCTGTCATGACGAAACTAAAAAACTACATGCATGAATGTTTGTAAGGTAGAAATTCTACTGTAATTAAACTGATCTTTTGTAATCATACACATGATACACATGGTTTAAATGTGAATCAAGAACTGGAAATTTCATCCCCATTTAAGTTTTCTTTAATATTTAGTGGGGGGAATATTGTGAAATGAGCAAAACTTACAAACACATTGTGTATACATGTACATGTATATACTTCAAACGTGTCAAAGGGGACTATCATAGCTCTTAAACCAGGAAACAAAATAGAATTATCTATGAGTTCATTGATAATATAAGTGATAAAATATCAATCAAAATAATTTCTTACAATGTACATGTACCAAAAAATAATCTATATTCTAATGTTTTGAGTATCAAATATTTAACATGTTTAAACTCATTGATAGGGGTCTCTTTTTATTAGACACATTTTTTTTTAAGATTTTTTAGTTAATACTATAAAAGTAGAAAACATTAAATTTCCTTTTCGGTCAGACAAACCCTAAAACAGTTTGGCACAGACTGAACATGAATTTTCGTATGAATCAATATATGAATGGGGTGTTTCTTTACACTCTAGCCAGATGTTTGTACCTTAATTTGGATGTTGAGACCCCACTATGTTTAAATCATAAAAAAGAAACAAATAAGATGTATATTAAAAAGTTAAATCACAAAAATACTGAACTCCGAGGAAAATTCAAAACAGAAAGTCCCTAATCAAATGGCAAAATCAAAAGCACAAACACATCAAATGAATGGACAACAACTGTCATATTCCTGACTTGGTACAGGTATTTTCTTATGTAGAAAATGGTGGATTGAACCTGGTTTTATAGCGCTAAACCTCTCACTTGTATGACAGTCGCATCAAATTCCATTATATTGACAACGATGCGTGAATAAAACAAACAGACATAATAGGTAAAAATTTCAAAATAGGGGCACAGCAGTCAACACCGTGTCACAATCTTAATCACACTAAAAACAAACAAATATTTAACAAAGAAGCTCAAAAAAGCATATATCACATTTAACAACCTCGTTCATTGCTTACTTATTTTTGTATTTTATTTATGTATGCCAAATCAACCCATAAAGGATCGAGGGATATTAAGCACTGGGACCGAATCGTAATTTTAACATTAACTCTGGCGTAAAATCGCGTGTTTGACGTCAGAATGTAAACGTCAGGTAGGATATAAAATAATTTTGTCGTTCAAAGTATGCAAAAATTATAATAGAATATGCCAAGACAACCCTTCTTTCTTTGACTCCTTGAATTGTCAATATCTTTATGTGATAATATTGAGTTTCATTTAACAATCTAAATAATCTGTAAATTTTGAAAAAAAGAAAGAAGGATCGTTAGTGTAATGTAAAATATTGTCCTATGAAATATTGTCCCCCAAGAAAACATTTCATGACTTTGTATCATGAAATTTTGTCTGTATCTATGAAATAATATCCAAAGAAAGACAAATTTCCATATGCAATTTTGTTCATATACAGACAATTATATTTCATAAATAAATAATATGATATTTTGTTTTGTTAAAGTCAGATTATCAAGGATAAATATTGTGTATCTTTATAAGACAATTTATCATAGATGGATTGTCATTAAATTTTGTCTCATAGAAGGGAGGTTATAAATATTTAATATTTTTGGATAATAATATCATCAAAGTGTTTTATTTGATTGATAATAATGAACAAACCTGCGTAACTAATTTATGCAGCAATTTATAATATACACATACTTTTCATGAAAATTATTAACAAAATTCCAGAAATTCTCTCACCAGGTTTAATCCACTATTTTCTACATAAGAAAATTCCTGTAACAAGTCAGGAATATGAAAGTTGTTTTCCAATCGTTTGATGTTTGAGCTTTTGAGTTTGACATTTGATTAGGGAGTTTCCTTGGAGTTGGGTATTTTTGTTATTCTACTTTTCACAATTCAATGGCAGAGGATTCCTCAGCTTGGACTATTATAGTAATGTCAATATATCATTTACTAGTCCTAAGGGAAGGCACAATTAGATTAAGAAACATTTCCATTCACAGATTTTCATAGCGAAATATTGTCATGGACAGTATTTCATGGTGAAATATTGTCCAGAAGTAGAGGACGAAATTTAATGGACAATGCCACTATTTCATAATTAGATTTTGTCCTGGACAGTATTTCATTATAAATGGTGTCTGCAGACAATATTTTAAATTAAATTTTGTCAAACGGACAATATTTCAGGGGGACAATATCCTATGTTACATCAGCACATGAATTAAAGCAGCTTCATAATAATGAGAGAGCCATATGTTGTGTGACGATCTAACGCTCTTGGTTAGACAAAATTTGGTACCCTTTGAAAATTTTGCAGACATTGACATTGTTTACAGAAGTACATGTAGGAGCATAAGGCTCTTGTGCAAAATGCCCCTCCCAATTTTTTAACTTTTAAAGCTCTTGTGCAAAATGCCCCTCCCCCTTTTTTAATTTCTGGTACATTTTGCAATCAAGAAACAGAAATTTTGTATTAAAGTCAAATGACAATCAGACCTAACACGCACACAATTTGAATTATGTCACACATAATTATCTAAAATAGTTATTTAAATTACTTCAAAATGAGTAAAAATCATACCTGTATATGGTTTGCAAGCTGGCAGTCGTCAACTTGGAAAACGTAAACAAAGTATTGTGTATGTGTAACGGTTTATTTCTTCCTCTGTGATATTTTATCCTGGGGATAATTTGTCACAGAAGTTTTTTTTCCAGACATCGTATTTCACAGGTAGATTTTATCCAGAGGAGTGAAATTCTATCTGTCTTATGCGGATAGTATTTACCAGGATATATTTTCTGTTCCATATTTCACAGAACCTTGTGAAATAGAGTCCCACTGTCTACAATACAAGGTACTCGCAATCAATATATACCTGACCATAATTATAAATGATTCACCAAGGTAGAACATATTTGCATAATTTATCAATCAAAGGGAGATAATTATGAGCCATTTATATTTTACAGATATTATATTCCAGAGACCAGAATCTATTTTATAGTGAAATTTTACTTTATTCTTAATTTTTTATATGGATTTTGAACAGATATATCATGTTAAGGAGGGGTATTTGCGAAAAATACCAGTCGAGAGAATGTTAAATTTCGCGAGCCGTAAGGCTACTTACTTTTTTATTTGTACTGAGATCTGAAAACAACTCACTTTTACCTGTATTTCATTTTAATTACCTAATTTTATATATTAAATTGATCATGATATTATTTCACAATTAAGAACTGTGAAATTACTTCTGGTTTTGTTTCATATGTTTGATGATATTTGTCTTTTAAAAGAATGATATTTACTTTAATATTTCAGGATATTATTTTCAATTATAATCTGTGAAATTATTTCCCATTATAATACATTTATTTGGTTTTGTATTTACTAATTTAGCTTATATTCAAAAACAACTATTATTAATACATAGTATTTGCAAAGATTAAGTTGTTTTATTAACTATTCAATATTTTAACTTCCCAGATAGAATTTCACGGCATATGATAATATATCACAGTGAAATATTTTCCTCCGGATAAAAAAATAACAACAACTTCTGTAACATTTTTTCCCCCAGATGATATTTCATCCAGATAGAATTTTGCTTTACATATGTACGCACTTTCAGTAGAATGATCAAACGGCTACAAATTGCCGTTAATTTAAAATTGAACCGTTAAATTAATACAAAAACTTGTTTTAAATATCTATTGATGCAATTAGCGAAAAAATGTATGCGTGCGCTGCGGATGACTACGTTCTGCAAGATCTTGCACATGTGAGTACGGCTGAAGGCAAGGGTGTTAAACGCAGGACTTTGGGAAAGTTCGGAGAGCCGACAAAAGAGGGACGAAAGATACCAGAGGGACATTCAAACTCATAGATCGAAAACAAACTGACAACGCCATGGCCAAAAATAAAAAGACAAATAGACAAATAATAGTACAGATGACACAACATAGAAAACTAAAGTCTACGCAACACGAACCCCACCAAAAACTGGGGGTGATCTCAGGTGCTCCGGAAGGGTAAGCAGATCCTGCTCCACATGTGGCTCCCGTCGTGTTGCTTATGTTATTACAAATCCGGTAAATAGTCTAACTCGGTAGGTCACATTCGTGAAAAGGGAAGGGTATTGTAGTTACGACATAAGGAACATATCCGATATCATCTGTGAAACGGTTATTCCATAACGGTCAACCAACTCGTGATGGCCTCCGTAAAATTTACGAAGGGATGATTTCAACTTCACCATTTGGAACTCTTGGTTTAATAGCTTCCTTGTGAGCAGCAATCCTCTATCAAGGAAATCATGATAGGAAATACAAGCCCGGGAATATCGTATCAATTGGGAGATATATACTCCGTATGCAGGCGCTGCTGGAATGTTGCTACATAGAAATGGAAAGTTCACAATTGGGAAGCTGAAATCATCTCTTTTGTCGTAAAGTTTTGTTTTCAACCGACCCTCATTGTCAATTTCTAGATGTAAGTCAAGATATGAGGCAGACTTAATTGTATCTGTAGTATCCTTTATCTCTAATCCGATGGGATAGATTCGTTCAACATAGTCACCAAATTTTGTATTATTTAGTGAAATAACATCTATATAGCGGAACGTAAAGTTAAAGGATATTGCTAACTTCTTATCTTTCTTCCTAAGAAGTTCCTGTATGAAGTCAGCCTCATAATACTAAAGAAACAAGTCGGCCAGAAGAGGGGCATGCCTGACCATTCATCTTGGAGGCATTATTAAGCAATGTTTTTTCTTTCAAATAATCTTTAAAAAAGTTGTTTTAACATGAAAACTGAAAAATGTTTGTATTGTCGCAAAGAAGTAAAAAATAAAATAAAACAAATTTTACTTCAACAAAATTCTTATCTTTTAAATAAAGTTGAAACATACTTTTTGGTCTCTGAACATAAGCAAACCTCTTGCTAAAGTGCATTATCATGCTATTTAATATAACAAATGAATAATATTACAACAATGCAAAAATTAGACGTTTTATTTATGTGTATATATTTATAATGTAAACAAGTCTAAATTGAAAACAACGTTCAAACCTATGATTGCGTTGGATAAAAACCGCAATTTTTATACGTGTACACGCAAAACAAATTTCTTAGTAGAGGGGTCTAAATACAGCACAAACAACATGTGTATAAAGTATATATAAGTGTATCATTTTGATAAGTTCTTACTGTTAACAGGACAGGACCAGTCACCCAAATGGGAATAACACCCTGTTTGGGATATGGGATTCTCAAATTTAGTATTTCATATACTGAGCAAAATAAATATGGAATTGTGAGTTTGGAAATGTATGTGTTATAAGGTAATTTAACTTTGTATATTCGCCACTATGTCTGTTATTCAGGTACATAATCGTATTCATCAGAAGTGTATGCTGCACGACAATGGCGACCCTGAAATTTCTGTTGTCCGATTTTGGCGCCAAATTAAAGGGAAACAACTCGCGCCTGACAAAATTACCGTATTTCACAAAAATAATCAAAATGTCGTTACTAATAATCATACGTTAAATAAATTTATATTCAGATATCGTCCATTAATATAATTTCACACATTATTTTATTAAAGCAATCAATAAAGAATTCACAACAAAGTAATTAATGGAGTGCATTAAAATCAGACCTTATGGGGCAGAGGGGTAAAACAAAAGCCCGTAACTTTTTTAAAAGCCTGGTGACCTCCAATTTATTTTACCTTAAAATCCTCGAAAAGTTCATAGCTTTGACATATCCGTTTTTTTTTTTAAATCTACCGGGGAAATATTACGAAAAATCGATTTAACTAATATTTCTAGCCTTAAACTGAAATTAGAATATGGCAAAATTTAAACATAAATCTATAAATAAAAGGTATTTTAAGTCTAAAACAACCAAGGGAAACGTTTACATTTAGAATTTTAATGTTTTTTTAAATTTTATCATACTGAATTAGTTCTATAAGTCTTTAAAATTGATGTAGCCCTTATTGTTGACAGGCTGGAAATGTTTGAAAATAGGGTCAAAATCGCACATTTCGCTTCCTTCTGAGGAAAAAACAAGCCTGGTGACCCCCTTTTTTATTTGCGTTTTTGGATTCAGCATAAAAAGATCTACAAAATATGTGCAAATAAAAAAAATTCTACCGGGTATCCTTATTGGGGTGAGCCACCTTAATCAGTTCTTAAACGTTAGTATCAGATTTTGGACTCTCAAATATTTTGGCCTCGAGCATCACTGAAGAGACATCGAAATGCGCAATGCAGTAACATTGGTACCGTTAATGTTATTACTACCATTGGGTCGACACCTCTGCTGGTGGACTGTTGGTCTCCAACGTTATTACTACCATTGGGTCGACACCTCTGCTGGTGGACTGTTAGTCTCCAACGTTATTACCAGTCCAGTAGCAATATCTTCAGTATTGGCATGAAAATATACATATACAGATGTTGTGAAATTTTAATTTGCTGTTATGAATTTTGAAAAATTAAGAAATATATCGCCCTCATGCAAAGCCCTTATTCCGTGTCCGGATTTGGCTGTACTATAAGATTTTTATTGTTAAATCAGCTCTTCAAGGTTTGTATTAGAATTTAAATTTTCGAATATTTTGGCCTCGATCATAACTAAAGAGACATTGGATGTCGAAAAGCATATCCAGTAAAATTGTTACCGTTAATGTTATTAATTTCAGACAGAGTACCATATATCATTATTTATCATATCTCAAAATAATATCTAATACATTTGTTGTGGGCCTTTTTTCTTTAATGATTTGGTATGTGCAACACATCGCACATTATTTTCATTACGAATGTATTGTCAAAGCTAAATTGGAGTCGAAATTTTGTTCTTCCGCATTATTTTTTATGTATGTTTTATATGCGCAATAATAGCACTGGTATGTAATTTAAAACATCTTTTAACATCTCAAAATATTATTACTGTCCTTTAATCTAAGTTTGAAAGGACATTGAGTTCGTATCAATGTCAAACCATTAGCTATATTATATATGTAAAATCAGGGACAATCTATACTATAGACTGTCCCTGGTAAAATAAAAGTGAAAAAGTTACAGGTCATTGTAAAGATTGACAGATAAGATACTCTACATGACCCCATCTCCTGAAGAGCTATGTCATGCAAGTATAGGAAAATTAAATGCTTTATGTGTCAGGAAAGAATTGTCAAGTATTTCAGACGAAAGTCTTGTAAACATTAAAAAAAATCAGACAGCATGATTAATTGCACCGCCAGTGCTTACTCAAACTTGATAAATGCTGCTTCATGTAAGATTCATAAATATGCATGCATATAGCTGGCTAGTCTCGTAGTTATAAACAAGATTAATGTAATTTGTCATTATGATTAAACATAAATGTGACAGCACGCCAACAATACATTCAAACTAAATATGAAGACAGGTGGTTAAACTACGGTCTTCCATGATAGACAGGGTATTCTGATTGCGCATGTCCAAAACCAACAGCTTGTAACTCAGTGGTTGTCGTTTGTTGCTGTATAACATATTTTATTTTTCGTAGTTTATTTTGTACAGACATCAGGCCGATAGTTTTCCCGTTTGAATTGTTTTACATTTGTCATTTCGGGGTCTTTTATAGCTTACTATGCGGTATGGGTTTTTCTCATTGTTGAAGATCGTACGATGACTCATTGTTGTTTACTTCTACCTAATTTGGTCTCTGGTGTTAAACTGTCTCATTGACAATCATACCACATCTTCTTATTCAATAATAATAGTTAATATAAATATAACACAAAATCAACAAATCCTCTTCATTTGAACTTTGGTTGATAGTTGTCTCATTGGCAATCATACCACATCTTCTTATTTTTGTATAAAATATATATTGTATAGTGTTCACAACTACATTCGACACTGTAGAAACTTCCGTACTATTTAATAAGCTTAACTGTTGTATCCGTACAATTTCTTAAGTATTTAAATAGGAAATTACAATGGTATTCAACTACGATATTCCTTACATGGATAGTGTGCATATAAAAAACAATCAGACGAAAGACTACAAATACCATTAACCGAACTTTTATTTAAACAGAAATAAACGGACTCCTCTGAATAATATTCAAATCAAGACTATCATTTGCCATGTAATCGTAAAATAACACATAATTCCAAAATTCTTTTCCATTGCCACTATTTGGGAGTATTGTCGTTTACCGTAATCTCAGATTGTTTTTTGTTTTTGTTTTCTCTGTTACTTGTTTAACGTTCTTAACATCAATAATTATGATACTGAAAAAAAGCCTCATGTAGCAATACAAATATATGAATTCTTCGGGAAGAAATGCAATTTACATCCGGAACACAGAGATAATGGTGGGAAAATATTTATTAATAATGTTTTAATTATAACAAATATTCATGTATGTCATTCTTACCCGAACTTTACGTTTGTCTTTTGCTAGCGTGTGACAGTTCAAAGCAGTCGGTGTTCTCGACTTCTCATAGGGAAATCTATTTCAAGATTGTTAATCATGGGTTGTTGTTTTTACAAATACAGGAAATAAATAAGATTAGTTTTATTAGTCAGTTGAAAGCCAGCTATAAACCATAATATCAAATAAGCTTTTCACGTCAGAAATCATCTTACTTAGCCTTCTTTTATTCGGATGAACTTTATTATTTAAGATGAATTATATGGTTTTATGAAAATTAGCTTTGGAAACGGATTTTATGAGACTCGTCTTGTTATCGGATCGTATAGGTCATATGTACTTGTTTTTATTATTATTAAGATTTTTGTCTAATTGTATAAGTGCATTTGTCACTTTGATTCATAAAATAGGTGTTACAATAAAATAAATCGAGCTTATTTTTATTGTAAACCAATTTCATCAGTCAGATTTAAATTTAACTAAAAGGAATCAATTATTCTAAATTAAGTATACTTATTGTTTTCGATACGTGTCTCCAATAGAGTTTCTTTGATATAAGTGTTATGTTTCAGACGTTATAATGGTTGGCAGAACTACTTATATTTAAAGAAACCAAAGATACAGCTCCCTCCAATTCATTTCTAGACATTTGCCTCGAGATTGACAACAGCTGTTCATCTCAGTACCAGAATCTATGACAAGTGAGACGATGCATTTTTTTTTTTAGTTTGGGAGTTCCTGGTGCAAGCGCGTCTTGAGGTGTGATTCGGAGGCAAGATTGTTTTACAGTATTGTTTCTATTTTGTGTACCCCTGTATTTATATTTTACGTAATTTTCCTTTATCGAGCAAGTGTATACTATATACGATATATATGTATTATCAATTACAAAAACTTGTCTATCCAGTCGAAAAGCTGATCCCGGTTTGACCGAATTTCTAAAGACAACAATGGAAGTCATGTGACTACCATTTTTTGGCATATTTTTTTGTCATTTTTAGTTCAACTGAAACGAGTCGGTTTGCTTCAAAAATTCCAATCAAATGAAATCAGAGCATGTTGTACGTAATAAATGACAAATGTGTATACTTTGTAGAACATACAAATTGTTTTGATTAAACGTACCGAATTAGAATACGAAGCATTCAAACAAGAGCTCGTCACATGTCGAGTCAATTTTTGTCGCTCCCAAGGGTGACTGGGGAATAGAAGTATGGTCACCATTGGTCTTCCTCCGACCGGCAGTAAAACCCTTGCTAAAGTGGGGCGTCCGTTTGGCTGTGCGGGATGTACAAATTTGCAGCCACGTCCGGTCAGAATGGGGACGTTAAATCCGATGCCTCGTGTAAAGAGAGTGCCACGCTCTTTGCACGTTAAGAACCCTTGCAACAACTCTTTGAGGGGTCCGCAGGTGACCTGTTGCAAGGCTAAATTTCTGTCCCTATCCAATATACCCTCTTTTTCCGTGGCAGTCTAAATTTCTCCGACCTTAATCCCGGAAGCCCTATAACAGAACCTACCTATTGTATTTATTGTTAACTTGTTCTCGTCCTGAATATGCATGAAATATTTGCCACTGGACGTTAAGCAACCAACAATCAATCAATCAATCAATTTTTGTCAACAAAGAAGTTGAAATAACTTTCTTAACTTCTGGAACTTCTGGGGAACTTATGCTAAATTTGAACTGTTTGGGGAGACTTTTTGTGAACTAAACAGCTTAACTAGCCTGTGTCAAATTTGTGTCACTTAATATGCTGTAATATTCGATCTGTTTAAAATTCTGACGAAGCGGTTCAGATAGTAATTTACGAGTTACGTCCCTTTGTTAACACTTTTAAAGAACAATATCCTTGTTCTATTATGTATAACTTATACGCTCATATCTATTATTCTAGTATGAAGGCATGAGTTAATACAATATATAGTGTTGCCGATAGCCCAGCAAGCATAGTGGACAACGGAATTTATTAATTATTTACATACATGTATCTTAATATATATACTAGAACACACCCGCGAAATCGTGGGCATTTAGAGCGTGGTTAAAAGTATGTAAACTGTTGTTGGAAGAATTTTCGTAAAACATTTTATGACTGGAGAATTTCAGGAAAGGTATCAAAAGTCATAGGTACTTGGTGACAGGACAATTTTTTTAAGCCCTCCCCTTTTTTTCCAAGGTCCGTTATTTTTTGTTTTCTGTTTTTCTGTATACTATGAACATACATATACTATAAATAAAGTGCATTTGCTATTTAATATCAATTTGTATGTCATGTGCTGCTATTTATAGAGACAATACAATTATGGGGCAAGGTAAGATGCTTTTCGGACAAAACAGCCGTCGGACGCCAAAGCAATATCGGACTAGGGAATATGGGAATGAGATGTTGGTAAGCAGGAGTCAAGGGGAGGGTAGCGGTAGTCTGGGAAGTGCAGTGACGAGTCAGAATGGGAGGGGGAGGGGTAGAAAATTTGGATAATCCTGAAATGGCTATTTTGCTGATTTTCATCTGAGATTCCTATAAAAAAAAATGAAATATGCACAGAAAAAAAAATGATGATACCTGTGTCAAACATCTGTTGATATGTTTTCTGGTTTAAAAAAAACAGACATTGATTGTAGCCTTTCAGCTCATGAATGTAGTCGATTATACAGAAACAGCAAAAACACAGACTCTTCAGGTTTCATGTTATCTTTATAACATCAATTTCTGTACATGTCAATACAACATCATTGCTATATGTACTATGATTTCAACAATACTACATGAAGTAAACTGGACTAGGGTGCCACAGTTAATTCCAATGGGATGTTTTGGAATTTCTTAAAAAAAATGACAAGTTCCCTTGAAATTTCTTTTAATGTCAAATGGAAATGCTTACCCTTTTAGAGTTCACAAGTAAACATTAGTTTTTATTTATTTTCCATGTTGATCTATTAATAATTGATTTTCATTTTGTTTGTGGATAATATTCTTTTCATTGAACATACATTTAAAGGATTCCCAAGTCCACATTAACTATATCTGTTGTTTTGAATGATTGTAAGTTCATCTGATTTTGATGTAATTTAAACCGGTCATTATAATACTTGAAATATAACCTTTTTCTTTATGACTCGCTTTTTTGGTCACTGCCTTATGCAAGTTCGTTGTTACAATGTATGTTCAAGAAAGGTAAAAGGGCTATTTTGAAGCCTCTTAAAACAGGTTTTCAGTCATTATGAGTACTAGTGATACTTGTAAAAAGTCTATGGATTTATCATAAATGTACTCTGTTCCCCTCTGACAGACATTCACAACTGTGTGTCACCATACCACATTGCCAGTTACAAATGTATAAAAGGCCCTGATAAGACAAAGTGTAAAACATGCGAACAATGAATCTATGGACCTTATTAATGTACAAACAAACAAACACAAAACACATATCTTATACATGTACCTGTAATTTGTGAGCTCTGAAGTTTGGGAATTTTAAATAAAACAAGCATTTCTGAGAGTATTGCATGGCAACTATGCCAATACATAGTCCACTACCTGTTAAGAATTCATTGTACTGGAACAAAATGCTAACTTGATCTATAACTTGTCATGGTGTAACTATATATCAAATATAAAGTCAATATACTCCAGCATGGCAAAGATAAGTGAGGAAAGCTGATTATTTAAGTAAATTTTCTAATTCCAAGGTCCATAACTCTGGGTAAAATCATCAGACCAGAACATAATTCAAACTTGATCTGTAACTTGCCATGATAAAACTATATACCAAATATCAAATCAATATTTTCAAGCATGAAGAAAAAAGTGTGGAAAACTGATTTGCCGGACTGACAGATGGACAGACAGACAGGCGGAGTGCAAACCTGAAGTCCCCTTTCGATTTCATCGGTACAGGACTGTCACTAAATATTCTATTCTATACAGCAACAAAAAAACTCACTAAGTTCCATGATACTCTTGACTTGGGGGATACACACACAGAATATAATAGGGTGGTTGATTTGGTATGCTGTACTGGCATGTTTTTTTGGCAATTTCTCTGTTACAAATGTATTAAACATACTCAGCTAACAAGTTTGATGACTGAATACTGAATGTGTTCATCTTGATGTTGATTGCAAGAGTTGCCTGTAATCGACATATTGTTACGCCATCTATCTATTTGTCTATTGTTAAAGACTGTATGTTGACTTTTTAATGCAGACTTGAGAGTAAAGCAAACACCAATCAATCTTTGATATTCTTTATGCTGGGTTTCTGTTTCATTCATATACTACATGTATGTATATATATACCACATCAACTGTTTTATGTTTAAACATTACAAATTATGATACCAGATAAAACTAGAGGCTCTCAAGAGCCTGTGTCGCTCACCTGACTCTACTTTGGTTTTAGAAATCATGTAAAGATAGATAAAAATCATAACAGATACCCAAATAATGATTGAGGCCAAATTTTGATTAATATTGGTCCCGTTATTTAATAAAATATCCTGGTGGCCATCTTGAACAGTAAATCTGCAACAAAGTAGCAACACTTGGTCAGCACTTCATAAGGAACATTCATGCCATGTTTGGTTTCATTCCATTCAGTGCTACTCTAAAAGAAGACATTTGTATGTATTTCCCATAGGGTCCTATGTTAAACTAAGCCCCCCCCCCCCCCCCCCCCCCCCCCCCCCCCTAGCGGCCATCTTGGATGATGGATCGACTGCAAAGTAACAACACTTGGTCAGCAACTCATAAGGAACATTCATGCCATGTTTGGTTCAATTCCATTCAGTGGTTCTCTAAAAGAAGACAATTGTATGTATTTCCCATAGGTCCTTTGTTAAACTAAGTCCCCTGCTGTCGGCCATCTTGGATGATGGACCGACTGCAAAGTAACAACACTTGGTCAGTACCTCAAAAGGAACATTCATGCCATGTTTGGTTTCATTCCATTCAGTGGTTCGCTAAAAGAAGACATTTGTATGTATTTCCCATAGGTCCTTTGTTAAACTAAGTCCCCTGCTGTCGGCCATCTTGGATGATGGACCGACTGCAAAGTAACAACACTTGGTCAGCACCTCATAAGGAACATTCATGCCATGTTTGGTTTCATTCCATTCAGTGGTTCTCTAAAAGAAGACATTTGTATGTATTTCCCATAGGGTCCTATGTTAAACTAAGTCCCCCGCTGGCGGCCATCTTGGATGATGGATCGGCTACAAAGTAACAACACTTGGTCAGAACCTCATAAGGGACATTCATGCCATGTTTGGTTCCATTCCATTCAGTGGTTCTCTAAAAGAAGACATTTTTATGTATTTCCCATAGGGTCCTATGTTAAACTAAGTTCCCCGATGGCGGCCATCTTGGATGATGGATCGGCTACAAAGTAACAACACTTGGTCAGCACCTCATCAGGAACATTCATGCCATGTTTGGTTTCATTCCATTCAGTGGTTCTCTAAAAGAAGACATTTGTATGTATTTCCCATAGGGTCCTATGTTAAACTAAGTTCCCCGATGGCGGCCATCTTGGATGATGGATCGGCTACAAAGTAACAACACATGGTCAGCACCTCATAAGGAACATTCATGCCATGTTTGGTTTTATTCCATTCAGTGGTTCTCTAAAATAAGTCATTTGTACGCATTTCCCATAGGGTCCTATGTTAAACTAAGTCCCCCGCTGGCGGCCATCTTGGATGATGGATCGGCTACAAAGTAACAACACTTGGTCAGCACCTCATAAGGAACATTCATGTCATGTTTGGTTTCATTCCATTCAGTGGTTCTCTAAAAGAAGTCAATTGTATGCATTTCCCATAGGGTCCTATGTTAAACTAAGTCCCCCGCTGGCGGCCATCTTGGATGATGGATCGGCTACAAAGTAACAACACTTGGTGAGCACCTCATAAGGAACATTCATGCCATGTTTGGTTTCATTCCATTCAGTGGTTCGCTAAAAGAAGACATTTGTATGTATTTCCCATAGGTCCTTTGTTAAACTAAGTCCCCTGCTGTCGGCCATCTTGGATGATGGACCGACTGCAAAGTAACAACACTTGGTCAGCACCTCATAAGGAACATTCATGCCATGTTTGGTTTCATTCCATTCAGTGGTTCTCTATAAGAAGACATTTGTATGTATTTCCCATAGGGTCCTATGTTAAACTAAGTCCCCCGCTGGCGGCCATCTTGGATGATGGATCGGCTACAAAGTAACAACACTTGGTCAACACCTCATAAGGAACATTCATGCCATGTTTGGTTTCATTCCATTCAGTGGTTCTCTAAAAGAAGACATTTGTATGTATTTCCCATAGGGTCCTATGTTAAACTAAGTCCCCTGCTGGCGGCCATCTTGGATGATGGACCGACTGCAAAGTAACAACACTTGATCAGCATCTCATAAGGAACATTCATGCCATGTTTGGTTCCATTCCATTCAGTGGTTCTCTAAAAGAAGACATTTTTATGTATTTCCCATAGGGTCCTATGTTAAACTAAGTCCCCCGCTGGCGGCCATCTGGGATGATGGATCGGCTACAAAGTAACAACACTTGGTCAGCACCTCATAAGGAACATTCATGTCATGTTTGGTTTCATTCCATTCAGTGGTTCTCTAAAAGAAGACATTTGTATGTATTTCCCATAGGGTCCTATGTTAAACTAAGTTCCCCGATGGCGGCCATCTTGGATGATGGATCGGCTACAAAGTAACAACACATGGTCAGCACCTCATAAGGAACATTCATGCCATGTTTGGTTTTATTCCATTCAGTGGTTCTCTAAAAGAAGTCATTTGTACGCATTTCCCATAGGGTCCTATGTTAAAATAAGTCCCCTGCTGGCGGCCATCTTGGATGATGGATCGGCTACAAAGTAACAACACTTGGTTAGCACCTCATAAGGAACATTCATGTCATGTTTGGTTTCATTCCATTCAGTGAAAATTTTCTCCAAGGGTGTTCTCTCAAATTTTGAACATTGACACCTTTCAGAATTGATGCACTTCTAATCCAAATGCCTTAATACGTTTTTTCATTTTAAGATTAAGTCTCTTAATGCATTGATCAAAAGTTAAAGCTGCTCCTCATCTCAACCTTCCTTTTCTTTTAACTTGCAAAATTCTTATGTACTAGTTAAACATCTACATATTGTAATAGCTATATCTTATAATCTATAGCTGTATATATCAAAAAGCATTTTCAATAAAACAATATAACAGTGTATTTAAACAAAATTTATGATTTAATAACTTAAGATACAATGTACATGTACCTTTTTTTTTATATTGGAGTAACAACATGAACAACAAGTTATAATTAAAAACTTAACCAACATTAATCATTAAAATTCAATTACTTTTTATAAACATAATTAGAAATAGAGATCTTCAACATAAATGAACTATTTACAATCAGAATAAATATATATCACAGTTGTTGGAACTATATATCACAGATGTTGAAACCAGTATATCACAGATGTTGAAACTACGGTATATCACAGATGTTGAAAGTAGGGTATATCACAGATGTTGAAACTATATCACAGATGTTGAAACTATATCACAGATGTTGAAACTATATCACAGATGTTGATTTAATGTATACAGGATGGGTTAATAGCAATCACTCAACTAACTGTCCAGAAACTGTTATCAAAGAATCAGTAACCGAAGATTAAACAAAGGTATGTTGAGAAAGTCCTCCTGAGCTGTAAAGAAATGTAGACAGTTCCCATGTATAAAGCTGTATCAGTTCTGAAACTGCCAGTAAAATAGTTGCATGTACATGTACCTACACTTTCTTTAAAAAAAATATAAAAAAAACAATTGATAATCTTTGCTTATGTTAATGATTGGAAGTAACTTTTTGACAGTAAAATAAGTTTTAATGTGCAAGTGTCATAGTGTAGGGAGGAACATTTTTTTGGTTTATAATTCAAATGAAAAATATTCTATTTTCCCACCCTCAACTACTAATCACAGATCAACTAAGCCAGTTAGCCATCAGGTTTTTAATTTTTTAATTTTAATGGAAGACATTTTTTAAGTTTTTAAAAAGTTACAGATATTATATATATAGGAAATCACTTTTTATAGAAAAGATAGGAGTTTTTCTGTTTATCATTTTTCTTAACATGCTTTGAATAAAACAATCAATTTTATACATTGCTATAAGTATTCCCCATTTCCATTCTCAATTTTATTGATAAATCTACATTTAAAAATATCTTTAATAAGTAAAAATTATGGAGTGTTCATGTTACTATTTTACTGGCATGAAAGAAAGACATCACTGTTCCATCTCTTCAAGTGGCGAAATCAGTGGTTCACTGAGGTTCCGGTGGTTAAAAATGGAGAAGCACCGAAGACAGACATTCTTCGCAAGAGCAGGTTTTGTGCAACACCTGTTGTGTACCCACTGATCACAAGCATCACACTGAAACCAGGATATATACTTGTCCTTTTGAATAGGCTTGGGTGGTTCAGTGCTACCACAGGTATTGCACAAAATCTCATCAGCATCATTGATGGTATCAGAGACACTGTCCTCAAAGTCATTGTCATTTTCAACGTCATTCCCCTCCTCCTCCCCCTCTGAAAACATGTAAGGAATTGTCCTTTGACTGTCTTGGCTGTCATTGTCCGTCATGTCAATCACCACTGGATCGACGTCTTCGTCTCTGATGCCATCAAGTTTACTGAGCTTTTCCTCAAACTCCCTTTCCACATGAGTCTCAAATTTAGCCCAGCGCTCCGCATCGATATGGGACTTGGCCTCCTCAAAAAGCTTGATAATGTCTTTTTTCTTGCAGCTAGAATTATGTCTAGCTACATAGCCTTTTAAGTAAGACCAAACCATTTCGATGGGATTGAGCTCACAATGGTAAGGAGGTGTTCGTAAAATCTCATGGCCATTAGCTGATGCAAGTTCGTCTATAATATACCTAGGAAGAGGTTTGTGTTGCTTCACCAAATCAAGCAGCTCGGCCTTTTTCATTTTCTTATCATACTGAACAATGCTCTTCTCCAGCCATGCCGAGATCTCTGACTTGTTGCTGTTAGTGTTTGGTACCCTTGAGTCAGGATCTAAGTGACTGTGATACGGAGCATTGTCCATTATGATTACAGACCGAGGAGGCAGTTTAGGGAGAAGTGTATCTCTGAACCACTCTGTAAAGTGCTCCTTATTCATCTCGTCATGATAATCAGAGCTGTTGGTTTTCGACTCAAATATAAGACCACATCCGGGGATTAGGCCTTGTTGAGAGGAGCCAACATCTAGGATTATCAATCTAGTACCCTTGCCAGAAGGGACTTTCCGATGGGTACCTTTACAGTGGGGCTCAAAGACAGACATGGACGTGCTGGGAACATCCAGCCAGTCACCCTTTACCACATGATTAGTGTTCAACCAAGTCTCATCTAGATATACAATATGACGCCCCTGCTGCCTAAACTTACGTATCTTACGAAGATATGTCATTCTCATGAGAACGATGTCCTCCCTCTCCGACACAAATCTTCGGCTTGACGCATTCTTGTAGAACCTGAAAAAAAAAATTATATACATTCACAATTGCATAACATTTAAGGGTTATTACACTGAAACATAATTGGGGCACAAAGAACGTACTTTTAAATCTCAACTAAAAGTGGGTGTCAATAACATTCTATATTTGTCGCTTTAAGAGGATACCACATTTTGAAAGAGACTTCTGCAGGTTTATGTTTAAAAGGAACATTATAATAGTGATTGATGCATGTGATTTATTTTTCACATATGTTTAATAATTTGTAGCTATAAATTTGAATTGTGGTTTATTTGTTTTCAGACTATTTTGCTGATGACTACAGAGCAAAAAAATATTTCCAATATGTATAGATATGTACTTCAATACTGAAATGTGTATTTAATGCAGGTAAATATTTCATTAATTCAAGTTATGAAAGTGTTTCAGATTTTTGAATCAATGATTTTTATGTTGTTTGTGCTGTATTTAGACACCTCTACCAAGAAATTTGTTTTGCATGCACACATACAAAAATAGAGGTTTTTATCCAACGCAATCATAGGTTTGAACGAAGTTTTCAATTTAGACTTGTGTGTATATATAATTGATAATTAAACATGTTAAAAGAGATGATTTAAGATACATGTACTACAAAACAATGGATTAAGTCCAAACATTATGAATGAAATTAATTACCGAAACCCCAGTAAACGCACTGTTCTCGACACTGTTGATATGGAAACGTCGATGTCTTTCTTTTTCAGAGCTTGCTGCAGACTTGGCATGGTCACTGACTGGGATTTCTTGTGCAGATCATAGATGGTCCTTCTCACCACACCTTTGTCGAAATCATCCAACTTCTGGTTCTTCTTGACAGTTTTCTGGACAGCAGCCTTATGAACTGCCTTCACCACATCCTGCACAGCATCATCACTGGCATCTGTATGGACATAACGTCGCAGTGTTGTTGGTTTAATCCCTGAAATTTCAATTGTCCATGTATTTCAGCATATAATATAAAAATGATAGAAAAAACTTGTATATAATTGTATAGAGTGGATTCAAGGTGGTTGGGGGCATTTATATATCTTCTTGTTTGCATAGTCATAAAAAATTGTTGTTCGACTTGCATAGCTTGACAATATATTTAAGGAATAACAGTACTGTAGTTGAAGAGTTGCCACCGTCAATTGTCGATTTGACGATCGCAAATGCAGTTTTACTGGTGATGCGTAGCGGAGACAGTAATACGGAAATTTCAACCGTCAAATCAAAATTGACGGTGGCAACTCTTCAACTACAGTACTGTTATTCCGATTCTAATGCAATACAAAAAGAAATAATACGTTAGAGCTTGACAAAATGTATAAATTTCACATACAAAAAAATCCGCGAAACTTCTTGAATGATTTTGGCGCAAAAACGTCATGGCTAAGTGTGACGTCATTCAAATGAAAACTGACAAACTGAAGGTTATTACGTTACCTCTACGATTTAAATTCGGATAAAATCACATTAAAACGGCGAATTGGTTGTAGGTTTTGTTTTATTTTCGATAATATTGTAGTAATCGAACATTTGTTGATCCAATCAATTCAAAATGGCGGATCCCTCCTTAGTTAAGCCTGGTCAACTGTGGATTTGACGGTAACTTTTAGCCAATGAAAAAAATTGTTACATAAAAATTGCATTAGAATTCAAGTTTTCTTATCACCACTTAAATATTTATTAGATTTGCCCCAATTACATTATCTGAAACTTATCCTAATGTACACGTGATTCATCTAAAATTACTATATTTGGTGTATGTGGAAGGATTGGAATGGAACTCATGTCCAAGGGTACATCTGACCCTCGCTTCATTTTCATGTTTAATTGCTGATGTGTATTTACAGTTAACTGTTTTACCTGCAAATTTGCTATTGATGCCTTGACCTTATGAATTGATATTTATGAGGTTGAAAATATCTTTCATCAAGTTTTATCTATAGACATCATTTGGTTTGCACAATTATATGTTATTAAAAATAACAAGACCCCAATAATTGAGGTCTCCAACAAAGTTTGTCTGCTTTAAAATCATAATTGTTGATTTTATGCAAATAATTTTTCTTTTTTTTTCAGTTATGTAAAACTGAAATTTTTTTAAAAAAAATAAGTTAATTTTACCTGTTGCCTTTACTAGTCTTTTAATGGGATTTTGAAGTGCCCATGGTTTATTTTTCTCCTTCTCTCCCACAAAGAATTGGTAAACTTTCCTCAATAATTCTTTTGTCTGAAAAAAAAACAACAACATTTTGTATATGATCAAAGGGAGGTAATCCATATAGTAAGAATGGGATGTGATTGTTCTATATAAGATTCTTGTTACGTTTCATTTTTTAAAATGCAGAGGGTTTGGTAAAAATGACAGTGCACAAAGATTAAATTATGTACATGTAGTTATGTATAAAGATTGGAGTTGAATTTTTGTTATCGTGTAATGATCTTTGTATAAATGTTGTCGCTGATTAAACCAATTTTTAAGGTTATTTATAATTGCAAGACACTGACATGTTGTATGGCATTCTTAATCAACAGTTATCATTTATAATTATATATTATTGTTGTATACTAGTATATCAAAATATTTGTTCTAATGTAGCTGTGAAATTGATTTAAGGTACTGCATTTGTAGTAAAATTTAAATAATTTGAAAGATTTCTAATTTGTTCTAAGCACTTCTTGGTGATATTTATATTTTTCTTTTGTTGTAATTTTGTGAGTACATTATTAATTGTATTATTATGGTAGCTGTTTATTCCTTCATTACCATCAGTCATATAAGGCAGTATGGACGAGGTTTACAAATTAAAAGATAATGGAAAAGCATGGTGATTAAGAAAAAGAAAGGAAAATAGAAAACTTTTTTTTTTACTAAAAGATAAAAAAAATAATTATGTGTTAAAATTTAAAGAATATATAACAATGGCTTGAAATTAATCATATAAATGAACACCACCCTATTCAGACCCTCATATGTAACTGGTAACCCAAACTATGTAGGAGTGTTGCCTTTCCTGTTAAAGAATTATGAGCAAAAAGTAGTTCTTGTTTTCTATGTCTTTTTATGCCCCGCCATAGTGGAGGGGTCATTAAGTTTTAACCTTGTCCATCTGTATGTTCGTCCCTCCGTACATCCCAAAAAAGTTTTCCGTTCTCTAAATTTAGTTTGCCTTAACCAAATTTTATGAAACTTATCCACAATGCTTATTACCACAAAACACAGATTGAGGTTTAATTTTGCTTTTACTATTCTAGAGTTATGCCCCTTTACAAATGGAAAAACTGCTGAATTTTATGTTTCTGTTCTCTAACTAAAGTTTGCCTCAACCAAATGTTATGAAACTTTGACACACTGCTTATTACCACAAAACTCAGATCAAGAAGAAATTTGGGTAGCGTCACTTTTACAGTTCTTGAATTATAGCCCTTAACTTTATATGCAAGTGGGGGCATCATCTGTGTCCCATAGACACATTCCCTGTTTATTTTTTTCTTATTATAAAATACCCATTTATAGGGAAATGTTCCGGCCTTTACCAGTTCTTAAATTTAAACCGATACTGTATGGATTCTTAACACTGCATAATAATAAAATTAACAGAAATGGATGCTGGTGGGAGACTAGAGCTTGAAACTCACCTCCAACACTCAAACATATTTAACAGGAGAATTAATGTTGTTTTGTTTTGTATTTTTCTTTTGGGGGGTGGGAGGGGGGATATTAAATTCCGCCATACTAAGTCCTTTTTATACGCCCCCAAAAATTTTTGCGGTCGTATATTGGTATGACGTTGGCGTCGTCGTCTGAAGACACATTGGTTTTCGCACTATAACTTTAGTTTTAAGTGAATGGATCTCTATTAAATTTTACAATAAGGTTAAATACCACAAAAGGAAGGTTGGGATTGATATTGGGGGTTATGGTACCAACAGTTAGGAATAATGGGCCAAAAAGGGGCCAAAATAAGCATTTTCTAGTTTCCAGACAATAACTTGTGGAAAGGTGTATGGATCTCTCTGAAATTATACCACAAGTTTCCATACCACAAAGGGATGGTTAGGATTTGCTTTGGGGGGTTATGGCTCAAACTGTTTAGGAATTAGGGGCAAAAAAGGGGGGAAAACAAGGTTGTCCTGGTTAATGGACAAATACTTTAGTACAAAACATTATTTAAAGCAGTGTAAGGGAGATAAATCAAATACATCATTTGAATTACCTCCCTTACACTGATTTTAAATTATGTATAAAGTAATGGTTAATGTACAATTAAGACAATTTAAAACAGTGTGAGGGAGGTAATCCAAATACAACGTTTTGATTATTTCCCTTACACTGCTTTTAAATTATGTTTAAAGAAATGCATATTTATTAAGGAAGACCAGTAAAAATATCTGCAAATGTTGCATCTTTTTTTTTTACCAAAAAATCCATATGAAAGATTTGACACCATATTTTAAATTCTATTATAAAATAGATTAAGTTAGCACTATGGTAAATTTAAATGGGTAATTATGGTTGCAAACTCCATTGGAAATTTAATTTGAATTGAGATTATCACCATATCTTGAGGGAAAGAATTTTTTTGGGGAAAGGGGTGGGGGGGGGGGGGGGGGGGGGAGTTAAAAGAAATTGTGGGGTCAATTTTGTCTTATTTCAGATTTCAGAAGTTAAAAGAATTATTCTTCAAATATTATCTTTTTTTTCAAATTTCAAATATTGAAAAATTTCAAGAAGTAATCTTTAATTGCACAGTATGGCGCATTAGATTTGTAAAATCTTTGACAACATGTATTTATTTGTTTATTTGTTATGCCGAATCTGACCGTGTAGTTAGATTTTTAATTTTGGGTCCAGTTTTCAAATTGGTCTACATTAATTTAAGGTCCAAAGGGTCCAAAATTAAACTTAGTTTGATTTTAACAAAAATTGAATATATGGGGTTCTTTGATATGCTGAATCTAAACATGTATTTAGATTTTTGATTTTGGGCCCAGTTTTCAAGTTGGTCCAAATTGGGGTCCAAAATTAAACTTTGTTTGATTTCAACAAAAATTGAATATTTCGGGTTCTTTGATATGCTGAATCTAACCCTGTATTTAGATTTTTTATTTGTGGGCCCCGCTATCAAATTGGTTCATTTTGAGGTCAAAAGAGTCCAAAATTAAACTTTGTTTGATTTCATCAAATATTGAATTATTTGGGTTCTTTGATATGCCAAATCTAACAGTGTATTCAGATTTTTAATTTTGGGTCATGTTTTTTAAATTGGTCTACATGAAGGTCCAAAGGGTCCAAAATTAAACTTAGTTTGATTTTAACAAAAATGGAATTCTTGGGGTTCTTTGATATGCTGAATCTAAACAGGTGTTTAGATTTTTGATTATGGGCCCAGTTTTCAAATTGGTCCAAGATGGGGTCCAAAATTATACTTTGTTTGATTTCAACAAAAATTGAATATATGGTGTTCTTTGATATGCTGAATCTAACCATGTATTTTGATTTTTGGGCCACATTATCAAATTGGTCCACATTGAGGTCAAAAGGGTCCAAAATTAAAGTTTGTCTGATTTAAAAAAAAATTGGATTCTTTGGATTCTTTGATATGCTGAATCTAACCATGAAGTTTTATTTTTGGGCCAATTTAGATTTTTGATTTTGGGCCCAGTTTTCAAGTTGGTCCAAATTGGGGTCCAAAATTAAACTTTGTTTGATTTCAACAAAAATTGAATATTTCGGGTTCTTTGATATGCTGAATCTAACCCTGTATTTAGATTTTTTATTTGTGGGCCCCGCTATCAAATTGGTTCATTTTGAGGTCAAAAGAGTCCAAAATTAAACTTTGTTTGATTTCATCAAATATTGAATTATTTGGGTTCTTTGATATGCCAAATCTAACAGTGTATTCAGATTTTTAATTTTGGGTCATGTTTTTTAAATTGGTCTACATGAAGGTCCAAAGGGTCCAAAATTAAACTTAGTTTGATTTTAACAAAAATGGAATTCTTGGGGTTCTTTGATATGCTGAATCTAAACAGGTGTTTAGATTTTTGATTATGGGCCCAGTTTTCAAATTGGTCCAAGATGGGGTCCAAAATTATACTTTGTTTGATTTCAACAAAAATTGAATATATGGTGTTCTTTGATATGCTGAATCTAACCATGTATTTTGATTTTTGGGCCACATTATCAAATTGGTCCACATTGAGGTCAAAAGGGTCCAAAATTAAAGTTTGTCTGATTTAAAAAAAAATTGGATTCTTTGGATTCTTTGATATGCTGAATCTAACCATGAAGTTTTATTTTTGGGCCCTGTTATCAAATTGGTCCACATTGAGGTCAAAAGGGTCCAAAATTAAACTTTGTTTGATTTCATCAAAAATTGAATTCTTTGGATTCTTTGATATGCTGAATCTAACCATGTATTTAGATTTTGGATATTGGACCATTATAGGTAAATTAAAAATTTATAAGTTCTTAGACCAGATTCATTCTGTGTCAGAAACCTATGCTTTGTCAAATATTTAATCACAATTCAAATTCAGAGCTGTATCAAGCTTGAATGTTGTGTCCATACTTGCCCCAACTGTTCAAGGTTCGACTTCTGCAGTCGTATCAAGCTGCGCCCAGCGGAGCGTTTTATTATGTTGTATATTGGTATGACATTGGCGTCGTTTTCCGAAGACACATTGGTTCCCGCACAATAACTTTAGTTTAAGTGCATGGATCTCTTTGAAATTTTACCATAAGGTTCAATACCACAAAAGGAAGGTTGGGATTGATTTTGGGGGTTATGGTACCAACAGTTAAAGAATTAGGGGCCAAAAATAAGCATTTTTGTAACTTCCAGACAATATCTTGTGTGTTAGTGTATGGATCACTCTAACATTGTACCACAAGGTTCCATATCACAAAGGGAATGCTGGGATTGATTTTGGGGGTAATTGCCTCAAAATTTTAGAAATTAGGGGACAAAAAAGGGGCAAAAAGACAAGCATTTTTCTAGTTTCATGACAATAACTTGTGTGTAAGTGTATGGATCTTTATGAAATTGTACTACAAGGTTCCATGTCACAAAGGGAAAGCTGGGTTTGAGTTTGGGGGTAATTGCCCTAAAAGTTTTGGAATTTGTGGCCAAAAAGGGGCAAAACAACAAGCATTTTTCTAGTTAATAACTTGTGTTCAAGTGTATGGATCTCTCTGAAATTGTACTGCTAGGTACCATACCACAAAGGGAAGGCTGGGATTGAGTTTGGGGTGATTAATCATTAGGGGGGTTTAAAATTGGGGGGGGGGGATTTTTCCCCCCTTTTTTTTCTTTAAAATTTTCCATTTTAAGTTGGTTATTTCTGATTTATATATAAAAGCAAATAATAATGATATGGTTTGATTTCATCAAAAATTGAAATATTGGGGTTCTTTGATATGCTGAATCTAACCGTGTATTTAGATTCTTAATTTTTGGTCCCGTTTTCAAATTGGTCTACATTAAGGTCCAAAGGGTCCAAAATTAAACTAAGTTTGATTTTAACAAAACTTGAATTCTTGGGGTTCTTTGATATGTTGAATCTAATCATGTATTTAGATTTTTGGCCCAGTTTTCAAGTTGGTCTAAATTGGGGTCCAAAATTAAACTTTGTTTGATTTCAACAAAAATTGAATAAATGGGGTTCTTTGATATGCTGAATCTAACCATATATTTTGATTTGTTATTTGTGGGCCCCGTTATCAAATTGGTCCACATTGAGGTCAAAAGGGTCCAAAATTAAACTTTTTGTTTGATTTCATCAAAAATTGAATTCTTTGGATTCTTTGATATGCTGAATCTAACCATGTATTTAGATTTTGGATATTGGACCATAATTAGTAAATTAAAATTTTTTAAGTTCTTAGACCACATTCATTCTGTGTCAGAAACCTATGCTCTGTCAAATATTTAATCACAATCCAAATTCAGAGCTGTATCAAGCTTGAATGTTGTGTCCATACTTGCCCCAACTGTTCAGGGTTGGACCTCTGTGGTCGTATCAAGCTGCGCCAAGCGGAGCATTTTATTAATATTTGGGAAAACATTCATGAACTAATAGTTTATGCTTCATTTTCCTTGACCCCTTGGCTCCATCTCTTAAAAAGGGTCAGTCAAATGTGTTTGCATATCATTGATATGTAGCAAAGTATTTTTATTGGTATTAATATTGATTTTGTTATCAGTAAATTAAAATCAAACTAAATATTATGGTTATACAAATATGTAATTTCATGGATCTACAATTTTGTTGATACCTGTTTCTTGGCATTGCACAGGGTCATGTTTTTATTGGATGTTGGATGTGTACAGTTTGACAATATCGTCTTAGATGCATGACTGTTGTCGAGCCTGCAGCTTTTGTCGCAGAAAGCTTGACACAGGGATAGTGATATGGCGGTGGCACTAACTAATTTCTTTAAAGCTTTATATTTAAGAAGGTAGAATACCTGGATCCTTCATACTTTGTATATAGATGCCTTATGTTATGGAGTTTCAGTATGTCATATGTCCATTGACCTTTACCTCATTTTCATGGTTCAGTGACTACTTGAAAAAAAGTTAAGAAATTTTAGTATTCTTAATTTCTCTCTTATTATGAGTAAAATGATAACTTTGTTTGGTATGTCCATACCTTGCAAGTGTCTCAGACAGTTTTGACGATGACGTCATTTAATAGATCAGTGAACAAGGTTAAGTTTTGGTGGTCAAGTCCATATCTCAGATACTATAAGCACAAGGTCAACTATATTTGGTGTATGGAATGATTGTAAGGTGTACATGTCCAACTGACAGGTGTCATCTGACCTTAACCTCATATTCATGGTTCATTGGTCAATGATCAGTTTTCCTGGTTTAGTTTGTTTCTTATATTTGCAATAGGTAGACTACATGTATATTTAAAGCATATTTGGTATATGGAATGATTGTAAGGTGAACATGTATTTCAAGTTTGGTTTATCTGACTTTTGACCTCATATAATTGGATTATGTTATGTTTATGTGATAGTTGTAGTAAAGCTTAATAATTAGAACTATCAACATAATATCAATGGTTAGTAAAGAAGAAGAGACATTTCAATGAGCACTCTTGTATTTATTAGTTGTTATTGGCTTTGAACTAGCTGTCAGTAACTGCTAGTACTCTGAGATCTGTACTTAGTGTCTTTTTGGTTGTTGGGATGTACAAGTACACTGCCATGTTTACTTTATGTTTTTATACGCCCATTTGCGGGACGTCACATATTATGGTATACCGTTGTCCGTCTGTCCATCCGTCGTCAACATGTCGGACATTAACTCAAAAACGCTTTACCCAATTTGCATAAAACTTTGGTGATATGTTTATATCTATTGAAGTGAGCTCCCTTTCAATTTTTATAAATTTTAGATTTTATGTTTCTGAGTTATGGGGTTTTATTCATTAAAGAAAGGGGGATTTTCCAGTTTTCGGACAATATAAACTTAAGAATGCTTTCACCAACTTGCAAGAAATTGTGGTGAATTGTTTATATCTATTGACATGAGCTCCCTTATGATTTTTATATTTTTAAGATTTTACGTTTCCAAGTTGCAGGGTTTTATTCATAAAAAAAGAGTGATTTTCCAGTTTTCAGACAAATAATCAAAAATGCTTTCAGTAGTTCTTAGGAAACTTGGTGAATTGTTTATATCTATTGATGTAAGCTTTGTTTAGAATTTTATAAATTTCACATTTTACATTTCTGAGTTATTGGGTTTTATTCATTAAAAAAGGGGGGATTTTCCAGTTTTGGGACAATAACTCAAAAATGCTGTCAGCAATTCTCATGAAACTTTGGTGAATTGTTTATATCTATTGATGTAAGCTCCTTTACATTTTAATAAATTTCTAATATGACACTGAGAATTAATTGAACTTTAATTGTTTATAGTCTGACAACAGATTTACTAAGTATTGCGCAACACTACAGTCTATTGCACAGCAGCAAGAAATCTTTAATTGAATATAAATTCAATTCATATAACCAATTTCAAGTTCTTTGACTACATTTATTCAGAAACCTATAATATGTCCAATATTTAATACACTTCAAATTCAGACATGTATCAAGCTTGAATATTGTGTTCATTTTTGCCCCAACTGTTCAGGGTTGGACCTATGCAGGCGTATCCAGCTGCGCTCAGCGAAGCAGTTTATTGTTAGAAGTATTTCTATTTGTATCCATCTAATGAATTCAGCCTTTTTTTCATGATTTTATAGTTTGTTCTTATATTGTACTGTTACACCACCGTCTAAGGTCAGGGGAGGGTGGGATCCCACTTACATGTTTAACCTTGCCACATTCTGTATGTATGTGCCTATTCAAAGTCAGGAGCCTGTAATTCAGTGGTTGTTGTTTGTTGCTGTGTTACATATTCGTATTTTTTCATTCATTCGTTTGTAGATTTATTAGGCATGGAGTTTTCTGGTTTGATTTGTCTTACAATTGTCATTTCAGGGTCTTTTATATTTGACTATGCGGTATGGGCTTTGCTCATTGTTGAAGGCCGTACAGTGGCATATAGTTGTTAATTTTTATATAGTATAACAGATTACTATAATTATGATAATTTGAATTTTATTGACTTTATTTTTAAGGTGAACATGAATGAAGCTAGAAATATTAAAATTTAAGGCCTGTTTCTCAAAAATACTATGTGAATATTTAAATTAAAAGGGAAGGGGGGGGGGGGGGGGGGGGGGGGGGTATGTTTATTTCTTACAAAAGTATTCTGATTCCAAATTTGATGAAGAAAAAAATATTGTCAAGCAGAACAAAAATTTTGAATCCAGATTTCCCCATACCTTAAATTTAGAAAAAATAATAAAAATAATTAAATTGTTATTGTCGAAAAAAAATATACCCCCCCTCCCCCCAACCCACCACTTTTGAAGTGACATGGTTACTCCCCTAGTGTAACCAGAAAAAGTAACTGTTATACTGTTGGGCTGTTTTAGCTCTTTGATTGGGTTGTTGTCTCTTTCACACATTCTCTGTATCATTCCCAATTTCATGACAATTTGCTTTTGTGTCATTGATATTAATGATCTGTGAAGTATGATTTCTCAAGAGGTTGTGGGTTTGTCTTTGATCTCATTTTGATTTTTACTGCATACTTGAAAAATTGATTTTGCAGCTTTAAATTTAATCATGTTGCACAGCATTAATGATTAGGGTTCAAGACTGGACTGGTTGACATTGAGTCAGCTAAATGTATGTGTATAAGGTAGGTTTAAAATTTTCAAGTTCTGATTGATAGGGATGGACATAGTCACAGGCATAGGTAAAGGAACAGAGATTCAGGGACTTACTGTCCAGCACTCTGTTGTCACTGATTTGGAGAGAGAAAAACCTGCACCATTTGTGCAATTCTACTATGCATTTAAACACTTAGGTTCAGTAATATTAACATGGACAGTCGACCTTCGGGCTTCCCATGGATAGAAGCAAGTGCCTGTGTTATGAACAGTTCCCAGATTATTTGTCTGCTTTTTTTTTTATTTGTTTTGTGTTTAAATTTCGTATTTCTTTTTATTTCTTTTGTTTAAAAGTATTTACCTGTAGGTTTCTGACTACATTTTTGTTTTTAGGTGGCATTTTTAGTTTGGAATAATTATAGTTCGATAAATTCAGTAATATTTATAGTTTCTTCTTTGTTTATGGTAGTCTATCGTCTGCTATAGAATATTTCTCTGGACTTACCTTATAAATGATGAAAAGATCCGAGTGGCCCCGAAAAATATGCAAATTGCCTGAACGTGAAACTCCACGGCAACACTTCCGGTAATAACAATGTCGGATTCCACCATTGAAAACAATCTAGGATAATGTGAAGGTCAGGATTATACAGTGCAAACACAATCAAAGGTAGGACAGTTGTGGATATTTGGAAAGGATTTTTATTCCGCTTATTGAAAAACGTCATCTCGAGTGAACGCGGCTGATATTTAAAAAAATTTCGACAAAAAACACGGTGCCAATTTTACATGACGGCGACTATAGTGTTATGTTTATTAAGTAAACTAAATAACTATAAATTTGTCTCATTCTATACAGTACTACTGAATAGACTCAAATTGTAAAGAAGCCTCAACCAATGGATACTACTTTAAATGGTAAATCATGAACTTGCGAATAAATGATAATAAGAAAGATTCGAGCTCATAACAGTTTCTTCTAAAACATAAAGAGACCTATGTCAGTGCAGTTTTTAAGAGCTAAATTAATAAAAAAAAAAATTGGAACACAAATAAGTCACAGTTCATATAATTATGAAAAATGTCCAATTGCATTCAATAAGAGTGATTAAAATGTAAGCTTGTAAGTGGAAATGACAAGACTTTTAGGTTTCAATTTTAAATATGTCATATTTGTATTAACTTTTACAGGTTTCCTTAATCAAAAAATTATAACTTTAAACTATTATCAATGAATGATTTGTTCCAGTCATCTTGCTTTTAGCTTGCGCACAGACAATAGAAAATTACCATACCTTTTTGTTTCAGTTAACGTCAAACATTTAACTAAAAGAATAAAAATTATTAATTTAGTCACAGCTAATTGACCTAAATTCGCCGTTGTGTTTTTTCAAACAAACACTAAACGTATGGGTTCACATGCATGTCGACATCGATGTGTGATAAAAACCTACAATGTCAAAAATATTTCTTTCCTTCTGAACTTAGTTCACATGGAGTTTCATACGGGGTGACAGAATGTGACTTGAAATATACTCTTAACTTTGAGAAACTTATTGAGTTTTTTACTTCTGTTAGAATATATACATGTAATCTTTGTTTATCTGTGATAACAGAAAAAAAACTAACAGACAATTTAGCATGATTTTTAACGTATTTGTTTTAGGACGGCCAATTTGGGTTTTATTTTCTTTTATAATGAGACACATACTTAAGAGATAGTAGGACATCTATTTCTGACTCCAACGTCAAGTAAGAAACAGGAAGCTTTCCGAATTGCCGCCAATTTTATTTAAACGCGAAAACAACCCAACTTCATAATGGCGGGCTTCATTATTGTCTTTAGAAATTAGCAACAACGGTCGTTTCTAAGGACTTGCTTTCCTACTGTATCAGCGTCTTTTATCAAAATTACTTCCACCTACTTACAATGTTTTTAATGGCGTCTATGTTAAATTTATTTATATGTTTGTCTGTTTTTTTTAGTCAGTTGTGTTGTATGTTTACACAGTTTGGCTGCTGGATTCCAATATTGTCTGTTTGGGTTGCTCACCCAATTTTGTCAATATAACAGAACTTAAGACAACTGTCATACAAGTGGGAGGTTTAGCTAGATATAAACCAAGTCTAATTCATAATTTTCCTCGGAAAATGCCTGTACCAAGTCTGGTATATGACAGTTGTTTTCCATTTGTTCTTTTGGTTGATAATATTTAATCTGTCAAGTTAGGTACTTTTGTTATACTTTTTTTTAAATACTATGACATAAATTGTAGCAAAGGTGACGTAACGCCAATTGTTAAAAATGCATTATTTAATTTGGGCCATCAGGTTACATTTCAATTGTACAAAAAAAAGAAAGCGATATTTTTCCGGTAACATTTATAAATGATAATTAAAATCTAAATGTGTGTTGAGTCCCAAAAAGAAGGGGTTCGTATAAGAATTTTAGGTCAAACGGCTATTGATAGATTGGTTGGTTGGTGATTGCTTAATGTCCAGTGGCAATATTTAGAAAGATGCAAGTAAAAGCTTATTATATTGTGTTTTACCCTGATAAATAAAAGTCGCCTTTGTAAGAATTAATCTTATCTGAAATCCTTAGAACATACCGTATATTGGGTTTTTTGCGTCGGCTTTTTTTTTCGAGATGTGACCAAAATAGGAAGGTTTACTTTTCAAGTGTATAATATTCGCTGAACTGGATAATACACGCGTCAATATATTATCTTAATTCCTATACAACATAGAGGCTAAAACGTTGTTGACATATTTTCATTGATCATTTTTATGACAGTTATGCCTGTTTAACTTGGTTAAAAAAGCTTATTTTCATTTTAACTAACCTGTACAGCAATAATGAAGCACAAATGAAGAAACATAAGTGTACGGCATATAACATTAAGTATGATATGCACTGGCTGAAGATAGGAAGCGAGAGTAAGTACGACTCCATGTCAGATATTGTGGTGGCTATAGAGAACCAAACTAATGAGGTACTAGAAAGTGAGATCGTTCATGACAAAGGATTGTCGTTCGTGTTTATATTGAGAAGGCAAGGGAATAGAGGCATCTGAAAAGGAATATAGCCTGATGTAGTGGTTACAATAGTTAAAATATAGAGGAAGTTAAAGATATGGAATCAACCCTCATTATAGATGACGATACCACTATAAAGACAAAATTATCAAATCACAAAAAGAAGTGACATGAAGCATGTTCAGAATACCATTGGTAAAATATTATACGGCTTACCAGCATCATACAGAAAATAAATATGAAACGAAAATATTACACGTTTAATTAAATATTTAAGCCATGCAGTTAGTTGTAACGTACAGGAATGATAGACACCATATGGAAGAATATATGTCCGCAATAGTGGCACATGCTTTCAATGATCACGGAATTGCATAGTTACTTAAAAAAAACAAAACTATACATCATCCATCAAATTATCCAATTTGAATTCACATTCTAAGCTATTTCATCATTATATTAAACACATAGATAAACTCGTACTCTGTGCTTCTAAAAGAGTAACAACTTGCAAGAGAGGATGCGTCGTTCAGTGAAATGTTGACAGCAAAGGCACTTAAAATTATCAGCTTCATTCTGCTTCAACAAGCTTAGAAACAAATGTCCATGGTAAACATTACAGACATATAGTAGAGCAAAACATATAAAAAGAGAAAGCTGCATGCAATCTATTGCAACATTGTTTGAAAGATTAGAGAAAGAGAGACTTAAAAGACGGAAATTGATATTCAATGTCAAAACATGCAAGAGACAAGTCTAATCTTTTTGTTGCAGAAACTCTTCTTCCACTCCAAAATATCTATCCCATGTATTTACCTTGACATTGTAACAACATGATTATCTCTAAACTGAGAAATATTTTAAATTTCTATGATACACATGATTATTTTTGATAATATGTTATCTCTTCTACAGGTATAACTTAATACCCCTCCTATGTAACCGGGTTGCCAATGTCTAACAATATACTGTGTTACAATGGTCGCAAAGTTCATTAATTTATACCCCTCAAAAAGGATTGCAGAGTTTTTTTTAGTTTTGTTACAAGAACTTCTACCAGACAATTACATCCTAATTTCACATAATGCAATATTCTTCGATGCACCGAGATTTAAAGGAAACAGGTTTTGAGTTCATTAATCCACTACCGGGTTTTGTTTTCCAAAGTCAGTAATTCTAGTGATCACATTTTGAAAAAGAAGTACAGTGCGCATAATGCATCCGCTGAAGTACAAATGCTTAAAGAATTAATTGAATTTACCAGTCAGTATTAATTGATTAGGTCTTTTCTCCTTCACCATAGTTCCGTGTGCGGTATGTTTAAAACATGGTATAACATCAAAGGCTAATAACACTAAACCCTTTAACAGAAAAAAGTTTGATATCGCCAGGAATTTAAACAAGGATATCTGATATTTGTTGAGAATATAACAAACGCAAATGGCTTTGGAGCGAGATACTGACAATGACATTAAACTTTTGTTTGATTAGAAGAATACGAAGAGAAATCCACGCGTTACAATAACTGCTCGCCTTTTGTAGCCGACTTTACGGTATGGGTTTGTCTCATTGTTGAATGCCGTACGGTCACCTATAATTGCTTACATCCACTTCATTTTAACTTTGGTGGATAGTTGTTTCATTGTCAACCATACCACATCTCCTTTTTCTTATAGAAATAGACAAAACACACGTATGTCGCACACACGTTTAATGCTGGTATTTATGAGTCTTTTACTTGCTCTCGCTGGAGTAGTAAGTTAAGTAAAACAATCAAGCTAAAAAAGAGTAAGGGTCAATTTCCTCATTATAACACAGTTTGCTGTTACACATTGACAACCCAATTACCTCACGCTGAATGTTAAAAGGAGGCAATAGATGTCAAGGGCAAATTCAAAGTTCATAGTCCTCAAACACTATTTATAAAACTAAGACTGAGCAATACGAACTTAGGTGATATCAGTGTCTCCGGAAGGGTAGGCAGATCCTACTTTACCAAAGGCACCCGTATTGTTGTTCATGATGGGTACAATTTTCGGACAAGTCTAATATGGTGATGTTTCCATATGCAGACGCTGCAGGAATATTGCTACATAGAAATGGTATGTTCACAATCGGGAAACTGAACCGTCCCTTTTGTCGAATAGTTTTGTTATAAACCGACCCAATTGTCAATTTCTTTATGCATGTCAAAATATGAAGCAGACTGAGCAACACGAACCCAACCAAAAACTGGGAGTGATTTCAGTTGCTCAATTGCAGTTAACTGTGGTATCCTTTATTTTCAATCTTTTGGGTACTTTATCGGAGTTATTTATAGATATTTTAACAAATTGACAAATTCAATTCATTCTCAAAATAACAGTTTGATTTCCCCAAAATAAGTTGACACTACAGCATACTGACTTCACTAATGGCCTGATTTGGGTTTATTTAAAAATGTTTTATATCTTTTGCCTTAACAAAATGCCAAAAACTGTAACACTTAATTCCAATTTGTCAAAAAAGTATTTAATACTTCCTGTCAAAGCAAAAGCATGTATAACTTCCCCTTGTGTGTGATACTTCAATCCTCATAGTTCATAAGCAGCGGTTATCGTCCTAAAGGTTGCAATTTTGAAATTAAATTGTTTTAATTGCTTTCGATGCAATTTAAAGAATTACAAAATGTATAACCTTCATTAAAATTCAACAAATTCAGATTTATTCGAATTGTCAAAAAAGTATTAAATACTTCCTGTCAAAGCAAAAGCATGTATAACTTCCCCTTGTGTGTGATAATTCAATCCTCATAGTTCATAAGCAGCGGTTATCGTCCTGAAGGTTGTAATTTTGAAATTAAATTGTTTTAATTGCTTTCGATGCAATCTAAAGAAGTACAAAATGTATAACCTTCATCATAATAATAACTAAAATTCAACAAATTCAGATTTATTCGAATTTTTATATATATGTCAACCCTTATTTGGATTTGGATTTGCCTGACTTCGTATTTCAATCGCTAGTACTGCTTTTGTCATCACAACAGAACCCGCTGTCCAATTTCTTGATATCGTCACATCCACATTGTAATTGTCCCTCCATTGTTACTGGACAAACTGTAGGCATGTTGCAACCGACGTCTAAAAAATAAACAAGTTTTAGATATTACCATAATGTGTTTGAAAAGATATACTTTAATAACACTGACAATGTCGATAAACAAAAAATCTCAAAATATGTAAATGACAGCTTTTTATTTAAAGACGCAAAAAAAAAAAAAAAAAACCCGGAAGTGTTCTTTACACTTACTAAATTTATCTGATGGTGTTACATGTGAATAGGATATGTTTCAATTTTAAAATACTCGCAAAAATGTTTGAAGTCAAATGCTAAACACTCATAGCACAAATGTAGTATCACTGTTCCTTCTCAATTAATTCTTAATTACGTCTATCGAAAAAATGTAGGATACTGTTAAACATTTTTTACTTATTAATAAGGCAAACAATTATTGTAAAAAAGTGAGTTTATGAGTGTTTTTGATATGTACACAATTATTGTAAAAAAGTGAGTATATGAGTCTTTGTGATATGTAAACAATTATTGTAAAAAGTGAGTATATGAGTGCTTGTGATATGTAAACAATTATTGTAAAAAAGTGAGTATATGAGTGTTTGTGATATGTTTACGTCGTATTGCTTTGCATTTTAAAAACATCTTTCCGAACACGGACTTGTAAATATGCACACCAAACACAAACAGTTATCTAAATAAGAAAAAAATGTAGTTTGCCTACCTGGCTCAACAACTGAAAATGTAAATACACACTAGTTTAGTTCATTCCACAAAAAAAATACATAATTTTGAAAAAAATGCTGTGTGAGTACTAAAACATAATTGAGCTTTATAAAACATTTGAAAGAGATCCTGTATATCAGCGTTTCAAAGGAAAACGTGAAATTAAACTCTTTAAACAGAATCTCAATAATGGCTGTACAAAGTCATAATATTTGAAAATAAAATTTGAAACAACTTACCAACTGCACAATCTTAAAAAAAACTATTTAGGAATAGGTATAAACGAAATTAGAAAACTTACATAACCACAAATATTGTGCACACGGCCGATTCGTTATATAGAACCACAAGTCATAATCGTTAAAAAATAATTAACGGCGGTCAAGTAATGAGATGATCGTGAAGACAATAAAATACAATGTAAATTCAAATTCTAATATAAAGTGCTTCTTTCGCTGGTAAAAAAAACAGCGTGATAAAATTCTCGATATATCTTAACTTAGCGCAGACTCAGAGATGTACATATTAATGGCTGTTACTATTTACCTCCAATGTTCATCCACATGTATCATGTGCAAACACTATGTGGATTTCGTTGTGTTCAAATAAAAATTGAAAAAGAAACTACAGAACCGTTGTTCCTATTCTAATGCATAACAAAAAAAATAAAATGCATAAGATCTTAAAAAATAAATAAAAATAAAATAAAATTCCGCGAAATTTCATGAATGATCTTGGCACATTAACATCATGTCAAAACATGACGTCACGTGTACGCTCTAAATTCGGATAATATCGCATTAAAATAGAGTTTTGAGGTAGGTGTTGTTTCATTTTCTATTCTATTGCATCATTCGCACATACATGGATTTCAGCAAGTCAACATGGTGGCTCACTCCTTAGTTACGACATGTCAACTGAGGATTTGACAGTAAATAGTAACCAACGGAAACAAATGTTTGGGTTAAGAACTATATGGATTGCACACATTTTTTCTAGTGGTTATTTCAGAAATAATTCATGCAAGCCTTAGATTTATTTGAAACTTGTAGCTTTTATCTTACAGCTCGAGATAACATTCGAATATAACGGCCCAGGCCATGTGAAAATTTCCAACAAATCTATGGCTTGCATGAAATATTTCTTGAATCTGTGAACAAATCCATAGTAGTATCAAAAGGCGGAACAAATAAGAATGAAAGAAGGGTGTCTGTCAAACTTATAAGACTAGTATTACTCAATAATACTGCGCACTTGGATAACAAGAACATGCAGAACTTTACAAGAAAACACAATCGGTCTCTCTTCGTACAGATAAAATCAGATTTTCTCTCAACAGATAAATTATAACAAAAATTAAACAATTTTAGATTTATTCGGATTATCAAAAAAACTTGGATATGTCTTTGCTTTACTTTGATGTAGAACTGTAAGTACTACTATTTTCATCACAACAGAACCCTTCGTTAAATTTCCCGATATAATCACATCTACAACGCGTGGCGCGGGGGACAAACAACAGATAGTTATGATGATGAGAACAACAATCATACTACTAAAAATAAAACATAATATGATAACAAAAAAGATATACATGTAGCACATTACCACCATGGTACATTATAAACCAAAAAACAAAAAACAAAACATGCCAATAAGCATGGTAGCTGTCATTTGTTTTTTTTGTTCCCAAAGCATGTAGGTCACTGATAGTTCAGAGAAAAATATTCAACCTGAATAGTTATATATGTTTGCGTTTCCTTTCTTCCATCACATATGATTTATAATTGAACATCCTGATTTTGATTTCAAATGATAGAAATTTGAAAACTTTGATTAATTACTTACCTACATCTTGTCCGGTTTAAAAACAACATGCCTTTTAGTATATAATAATTTGAAACATTATATTTTTAACACAAAATTTGTTATTAACCACTTTTTGCAAAGGAGTAGAGCCAGGAATTCCAATAAACGGCCCTGTAAAGGTGCATTTTTAAAACTTCAATTGGTTGTGAATGTATTGCTAAATGTATTATTTTTGAAAGTATAATTAGAAAAAATGTATATCTGCTTCATACATTATCTATATATTAGCCTGAAGAAATAGGTATAGTTTTCATTTTAATCCGTTTTTCTAGAAAGCCATCATCTTTTTTTACCTCATTTCATGATTTCATATGTGGCGCCAAAAATCAGGCGTTCACAAATTCCCATACATTTATGACGTCACAGATACATCACTTAATTGGTAAAAAATATTTCATAACTGAAACAATTAGACATTTAAACATATGCTTTCACATAATTTTCACATCATCGCAGTTAAAAATATTCAGGTTTCTTAGGGCCTAAATTATGAGTTAGTGAACCAACACCTTTAGATTATGTTCCTATGAAAACATGCCAAGATACAACGCATTTGTGGATCTCTCATATACAAGCTGTCTGAGTAAAAGTAAACATTTATTCCGATAGAAATTTTGCTCACTTTAAAAACTACGAATTAAAGTTGAATTTACCGGATATGTTTCAAAATAAGATTGTGTTGAAATCAATTTGATGTTCTATTTGTGGGGCATGAAACCGAATATGAAAAGTCGAAAGTATCCAACTCAATATAATATACAATTATGGCCCGTTGAAAAGGCTAATATCCAAAATTGTCAACACGAGAAGGTTATTTCATTGAGGGCACAGCCCGAAGTGAAATAACTTTTCAGGGTTGACAATTTTGAATATTCATCGCTTCTAAGGGGCCACAATTGTTTTATTATACCGAACTAACAGTGGAAGGGCATTTTGAATAACTGTAATAGCACTTACCCTTACTTCAGTCAGTAACAAACACAAGTTGACGTTCAAAAATACATGTAATTTGTGTCTTAGAATTGTCGTATGTACAACATAGGTAGATTCTTTTTGTAAAATATTGATGGCCCTGAAAAGGACCGTTATTAGAGATATCATCGGCACAAGATGCACGTCAAAAGCCTTATTTCCTCTTCTCTCGATCAATGGGCTTCCTGTAACTTGAACGTTGTCATTTTGTTTATTTACGTCTGTGACGTCATTTTCATGGGTACAAATCAACAAACTAAAAAGGTTATTCGCCGGTGAATAATAGGGTTATTCAACGCTGGAGTAAATTTTTAGGATTATTCGTTCTTTCTTGCAATTGAATGAAAATTGACTGAATTATTGCATGTCACGTGATAACGTTTTACCCAATAGAATTGTTTAAAATATATGTAAGGTATAATAATAATATTTATATAGAATCCTAAAACAAGCGATGTAATTCTGGTCTATCGGAAGAAGACACTTTTAATTAAACATATATTCAAACAGAAAGTGTCCGAAGTATAAGCATTTAAGTAATATTATAATGTCAGTATAGAACCACTGGCTACCAGACTAGTGATGTCATAGACTTGCGATCCATGATAGGTGATGAGACCAATAATTATAAGAACCAAAAATCTTTTTATGAACCGATCCATAACATTTTTCAGCTTGTACATGTAATTTCAGATTTACTGATCTTCACCTTATTAGCTGCATGATTGTACAAGAGTAGCACGATGGGTGTCATTGTGAAGTAAGAACTGATTAAACAAGTAAACCTCAAATTGTTATGGTGTTCAAGTTGGTTAATCATTTGATATCTTTGTAGATTTTTTTGACGTTTTTTTGTTTGCCTTCTTTGATTTGTAAGTTTGATATTCCTTTGGTTCTTTTAACTTTTCATTTAGTACAAATGTAGTTTAAACATTGGTAACACCACATGCAGAAACTATAATACGAATGTTTTGCCTAATTGAAATATGAAGTCTATTTTTGGGTAATAATGACTTATTTCTCTTACCTACAATGGTGAGTGGTGTTTTCAGATCAGTACCAATACAAACGTCACACACGTTTGGGTAATCACGGAATATTTCTTTAAATAATATGAAAAGAAATGTAATCACTCATTAAATTCTATTAAGGCAATCTTTTGTAGAGTACATGATTAAAAGCTCAATGTTATTGTTTATTTGTATATATGTAATAAGTAAAATAACAAAAATACTAAACTGAGGGTGGTAAGGGGGAAAAAGGAAGGGGGGGGGGGGGGAGGAGGTGTTCTAAAAATCGCAGAAACGTTGCACGGAAAATAAAAATCGGGAAAAACGAAGCACGAGAAATACAATCGTAAATATTAAGGAAAAAAGTACTAGAAGTTATTACTCAGTCGTTCTTGGAGATCATGCAGTCATTATTAACCCTCTTAATGCCAAGTCGACATATATGTCGTTCTAGCGTTAATGCCAAAGCGACATATATGTCGTGCGGGGGTTAACTGCCAAGGCGACATCTATGTCGTCACCAAAAAATAAATTAGTATACCAATTAAATCAAGACATTGCAAATTTATACACTATATACTCAGTTGTGTATAACTATTATAATGACCATGGGTCACTTAAGTTTACGTTGAGGTAATGACTTCATAAATATGACGTCATAGTGACGTAATAATTACGGCGAAAATTGGGTGTGCAGTCTCTGAAAAATGTCGTTTACAGAAGACGGCAACAGTGATGTTGATATGTCTGACTCATATGACACGGATGATGGAGATTCAGACAATGAAGTCAATAGACCTGGTAACATCAGAAATGGACCGTGGTTTACTATTATAGAGCCAAATTCATTCGTTATTGATAGACTGCCGCCTTTCAATCCAGATCATGGTCCTGTTGGCTTTGACGCAAATTTAACTCCCTATGAGTATTTTGAGAAATTCATTGATGAAGATTATTACAGTTCGTTTGATATCATAGTGGAAGAAACAAATAGGTATGCTACAATAACATTACACGCTTATGATCCAACTCTACAAGGAAGAGGAAACAACTGGAAACCAGTTTCCAAGCAGGAAATCAGTGCTTATTTTTGGGATAATGTTAGCAATGGGAATTGTAAGGAAACCTTCCCATACATCATATTGGGCAAACGGAAATCCAAATGTACTAAAATACACTCCAAATTTTTCCCAGATTATGTCAAGAAACAGATTTCAGGAAATTTTGAGGTTTTTGCATTGCAATGACCAGTGTTTAGCAGTCGAGAGAGCTCAAGCTGGTTATGACCCACTTCATTAAGTTGCCAATATCATAGAATTTTTTAACAGAACTTTTGAGGAAAATTACAGGTAAGAAAAGTATAATTCATGCAACTAATGTACGTTTTGAGCTTTCTTTTATGAATTTTGGATTATTTCTAGTTAATATTGCACAAATGTCTTCAGGATTTGTTTGATATTAAAAAGTGTATAATAATTTACCTCATTATTGTTTCAGTTCATTCACAGTATTATATCAAAAAATTATTTACAATGTATGTATTCCCAACGTATTAAATTATTTCAGACTTTCATTGACGAAAGAATGATTAGTTTCGAAAGAAGACACTTTTTGAAGCAATACATTGCTAATAAAAAGGCACACAGATGGGGTGTCAAGGCATGGGTTCTTGCTGAATCAGGCAGTGGATACACACATCAATTAGAAATATACAAAGGCAAATCAAATGCACCTCGTCATCCTGATGGACAAGGGTATGCTATTGAAATTATATTTCAATATTTTTATATTGTTTCATTTCCGAAGGATTATTCAAGTCTGGAAATGATTGACTTTTTGTTTACATGTAGAATCATGGAATGTAACACCAGTCAACCTTTTTCTCAATAACCATGCACACGTAGCATACAGAAAGTGATTATCTTATATAGCAAAAAATTAACAAACAAACAAACACACGAATATTTGATTATCATATACATCTTAAAGATTTGTGACAAATTGATCTTAGTGATAGTAAAATTAAGTCCGTTGTATCTAAACATGTCAAAAGGATATAAAGGGGTATACGTCAAATCGGTGGCATTCAACAACAAAAATTAACAAAACGACTATAGAGAGCAACATGTAGTCTTCAACCAGACTGTAACGAAGTCTTAAGTACACTAGTAGATTGATAAGTGTCGTGGTCAGTTGTTAATTTGTAAAACAATTCAGTTTAATTTGTTTCTCAAACCTTGACATACCGTTTACTCAAACACACAATAGTAGTGTACAACATATGAGAACTGTGAACACTGTGAACTACATGTACATGTATATTGTAAAAAGAAATATAATCATAAAACCATAAACAAAATTCTCGTAGAAGGCCTTTGATGTATTATAACGACAGTGATCATCGACATGAATGTCTAACTTATTTCATATAACGTGTTTAGATTCATTGTAAAGTGGATATATTTCGTAATAAACGTTGCAGTCAATATTTAATGCAATGCCATACATTTTTTATATTCTAGATACAAAGTCGTTATGGATCTGATGAGGCCCCACTTTGGAAACCAGCACCATGTGACCATCGACAGTTGGTTTACCAGTCCGAAATTAGTACACGATCTCAGAAACAGGGGTATATATTGTACTGGTACAGTCATTACCACACGAAAAGGCATGCCTCAAAGTTCTAGAAAAGCCAAAATTCCAAAGAGGGGAATTCTTGCAAAGTCGCAAGGACCAGTTATGTTAGTTTTATATAGTGATCGCCGACAAGTGTCGTTGTCAACAACAGCTGGAAGTGCAAAGTAAGTTTTTGATTGAATGTAGTGTATGATACTGACAAATAATTCTTCTTTTTCTTCTTCCAAGTAAGGAACCGAATTCATATATGAATGTGTATGGTCCCGCGAAAACGTAGCAGAGTCGTCGGGCAGTTGTATTCACAATTCATTCCAAAAATACGAAAAGCCGTGATCACGTTGTCATAGAATATTTGTGAACAAAAATATGATTTAAACTCATAATACGTTTATACATGTAAAAAAATGTACATGCATTGAAGTGATCAGAACACTTGTTTTATATCAAGTTCTAGAACTAGAGTCTTTTAATTTGCGAAACTAATCTATGTTTTATTTTCAGGATGACCCGGAAACCTAATAGTAAGGGTAAAGTTGTGAATGTGCCAGCTTTGGTACACAAATACAATGAAACGATGGGTGGCGTTGATCTGGGTGACCAGTTTATTTCACAGTATTAACCCCAATTTAGAAGTTTGAAATTATGGAGGAAGATTTTGTTCAATCTACTCATGACTGCAACAGGTATGGTTCATTCAATATTTTATGTTGCCAAAGGTTTTCAATTTGTAAAATATATCTAAAGTTATACGATGGAATTGTTTGTTCTCTATCTTAAAATCTTTTTTTTTTGTGTGTGTAGGTTTTAGTTTTGATGTTTTACAGACATTTAGTCCTATTTCATACCGATAATTAAATACTAGTACCATTTCTCAAAATGAACTCGCAAACAGTTCAAATATGAAATTTTGTTTCCTATAGGTATTAAAAAATATCAATTAACATTATTTTATTTTGTTTTCAGTTAACGCCTAAATATGTTTTAGAAATACCTTTGTGATACAGAAGAAAATGAACCATTTGACTTTTCAACAGGAAATAGTGCAGGGTTTGATTGGACAACACAGAGATGGACAGACACGACCGGGTCGACGCTGCTTACTTCAAAGTACCAGATTTACTGCTCGGCACTTTATAGAATGGATTCATAACAAAAGAAGAATGAGATTTGCCGTTTGTTCTGGCAAAGAGAACAGATTTTTAAGGACAAGAATAAGAACATGGTGTCCGGACTGTGGCGTTGGACTTTGTGTGGGAAGATGTTTTAAACATTTCCGCACATTGCAGATTTATGAGGAATAAAATGTTTGCGTGTTAGGAAAGAACCCACTTCAATAAATTGGACATTAGTTTGTAGTAATAAATACTCAAATGTTATCACATTCCAAGATAAAGAACAAAAATATTATTCGTATACAAAAACACTCTAACTAGCTAATCTATTCTTGATAAAATGTGCAAGAATAAAATACATACATGTATATAGGAAATACATGTTGAGTTCTTTTCGTTCTTTATTTGTATAAAATAACTTCTATGAAACAAAATGTGAAATGTTTTGTTCATCTACAAATATACAACAGCATCGGTCAATTTCTCATCATTAAAAATATCTTACGGTAGCAATTGTCTTCTTTTATCAATGAATATAGCTGAAGACGCAACTTTCTAAAACATTTTAAAAAAACCTCGAAAACGACGACGTCAAAAGAATTCGGTACTGGTGACGTCCAAATGTCATTACCTATTGGCAACGTCATAACGTTGATTTTTTAAATCTGGCATCGAGAGGGTTAATGGACATGAAGACCCTGCGGTCACCGGATTCGTACTCAGAGTCAGGTTTTTATTCGGATGCTAACCTCTACCTGTTGCCTTTCTTTTGCTAAAGGCGGTTTACTGCTATCACTGCTGTTATAGAAGTATATAATGCATTCAACGATCTGTTTTGAATTTTCCTCCATTTTAAGTTATTGATACTGTTATAAGCTTGTAATGAAGAGAGCAATTAATATCCTGGGAACAGTTCATTAATACATAATTTAAAACAATATCCGGGATGACTTTTAATTAGTTCCGGTTTACTTTTTAATCAAATGCGGGACAAGCACGATAAATTAAGAGTACCGACACGAAACACGGAAAATATATAAGGGGAAACACGAAGCACGCTCATCGAACCAAACACGAGAAAACGATAAAATAAAATGTCAAAACACGAAATCATGTGAAATAAAAAGGCCGAAAACATTGCACGAAAATAACCCTTTCCCACTCTCTAAAGTCCAAGGGAAATTCAAAACGGAAAGTCCTTTAAAAAATGGCAAAATCAAAATCTCAAACACATCAAACAAATGGAAAAAAACTGTCATATTCCTGACTTGTAAACACATGTACAAATTAGCACACTGTTTTTATATTAGTAAATATTGAAAAGGTTACAAGACCATCTACCTACATCATATTATAATATGACTATTCTTTAGCAGTGTTGCTTACATCACATGTTTAGAACTTTACAATAGCACAAGAACTTAGTTTTTTCGTGAGTGGTATCGACAAAATTATGTATGGGTGATATCGTTTGCATGAGTATTAGCTTTTTAATCAAACATATATTTACTCATTGGAAATGCTAATTCCCTATTTTATAAAATAGTTATGTAAATATCAGGATAGGGTGGCATTGTCGATGAGACTTGTCGATGAGACAACTATCCACCAGTGACCAAAGGACGAGGATGTATACAACTATTATATAATACTTATCTATTTACCACAAGGTTACGGTATGATCAATATATCATCATGTTTAAATCTTCTTGTGAATAATAATGACAGAATCACTGAAACTTTTATATGTTTTTGTTTTTTTATTAAATCATTAAACATGTTACACCGATAATTTAAATAATAATAGGTTGAACGATAACTTAGAGAGATCACTGTTTTTCGTTTGATGTTTTTGAAAGATGATTTTAAAAAAAATAATTTATCCATTTGTACTTTCTGCAATTTAACAGTTCGCTCTAATGCTTACTCTAGGGTGATATGAACAATGTTTCGGCATCAACAGATTTATCATCTCTTTCATCTTTTCTACATTGTAAATCCGAATGTGTGTTGTTTCCTTGGATTTCAAGTCTACAATAAAACAGCTGATTATAAATACATACAACTATTCTGTGCTATTTCATTTTTAGTAAGTTTTGAGTTTTCTCTATATCGGTAGCAGTCTTGGTCCTGTCTATTTAAAAAAAAAACAACAACAAAAAAATTCGCCATTGTTAGTTGGTCTATCACAGAGAGTAAGTCATGTTTTAATACCTTGGTGAAAAGGCTGGCGTCAGTATTGGAGCAGGAACTGCTGACACTTTCGGAGCACATGGCAAAACTTTATGTATATATCTTAATCAGATCTTGGACTGTTTTGGCTGAACTGTTGCATGCAAGATCATTTTTGTAATAATGTTAAGTGTAGTTTAATGTCCTTTTTGCTTTGAAAGTTCTCTGGTCCCAGCGTATTTGCGGAAGATTCTGAAGAGACTTCATTTGCGCTTCGCATCGTTTCAAGTAAAGTTAAATCGATTTAGCCTTGCATATTGATGTGTGTTTTTTTTCAAATGTGCATAAAATTGAAACACTGGTCTGAAAGACTACAACTGTGAGTATCTGGAAAAAGCAAATAAAACCTTTTCGTTCCATTGGACTTGTACGAGTCGAAATCAACATGGTAAATTAGCTTCCTTACTTTTACATGGTGAAGAAGAAGCACTCAATCACACGATTTCGATTTTAAATCTTTATTGGATAGTGTGCACTTAAATGTGATCCCAGAATGGACTCTTGCTTCTGTTCTCTTTGAAATTTAACCAGATTATCATAAAACATAACAAAGTAGTATTTCCCGAAGAACAACGAAACTTCCTGATCTTACAAAACATTCCCAAGTTGATATTATTGTGCCGTTATTTGTTAAAACAATTACTGTCGGGTCATCACTGCTCACTGTTCCTCGAATCCCAGTATTAGTGACGCCTGGTTTATACGATCTGCACTTTATAGCACATGAACCTTTATAGTTAACTGGCGAATATAACAGCAAAAATGACAGTAAAGTGAGCATTATAATAACAAATATCTATTAAGTGTTAGTTATGGTATCTCATTGTATAACGAACTTTTATTCCATATAGCTAGACATTGAAGATTCTTAATTTGTATATAATAGATATAAGAAGATGTGGTATGAGTGCCAATGAAATAACTCTCTATCCAAGTCACAATTTATGTCTAGATATCGTTTAAGCAGAACGATTTTGTATAAAATTACTTAATGTTCCATACGATTCTCAACAAGAATCATAAACAATATTTGAAGGAAGAATCCAATGTTGTGTGATATGTCTGATGTCAGGAGCACGTTAAACATCCGATACAGCGTGTGGCAAATTGAATCATATACTGTGGTTCTATATATATATAGTTAGATATGCTATAAGTTTTAATTAAATGCTTTGGTTTTATTAAACTTATGCTGTGTGTGACAAACCCTCCCCCTAACCTAGGACAGTGGTGTAACAGTACACCATAAGAAGTAAAGAACAAACTGTCAAAATCAGTTGAAAAGGGATTAACTAATCAGATCGATACAACGCAGAAAAACATCGAACATAAACACAGACCGAACGTGGCAGGGTATTTATACATCCCCAGAATAAAAAAGAATTAAGTCAGATCTGAGAGTACTCACAGTTACTGGCAGCTAGTTCAAAACCAATAACTATAATACAGCATCATGCATCTAAGACTTAATTATAAACCAATGCACACCTAAGATCCAATTGATTTAGTGTAAAGACGTCATTAACAGTCAGAGAAAAACATGACCTTGTGCAATGTCAAGATACAGGTATCGACAGATTGTAGAGCCACGAATGTGCATATGTATATAACAATAACATTAATTCAATATTTTACCATTAAAACAATATTCAAAGATCTAATAACAGTGTCGATTTGGTTACCGATATGTTTACCCGATTCGTATCTACATTTTCGGGCTCGGTAAACAACATCTCCGTAAAAATTATGATTTGCTATCCCGTTTAAAATAAGGTACAGCCAAACTTCCTAACAAAAATCTTTGTATATCTGGAAGAATTAAGTAAAGGTTTTAAGTCATTTGTGGTAACGAAATCCCTGACTTAATAATTTACCAGTAAAACATTTCATTGACATCAGAAACTTCACACAGACATAGCGAACAAACTGTGAAATTGTGATATATAAACACCGTATGATGGTGCCAAGAGGAACATCGCCGTCCAAAATAGGATAATTATCAATAGGGAACGAAAAATCGTCCCTTTTGTCGTAAATTTTAGTGTAGAGTTTCCGGTGTAAAACTGAAATATCTAAATCTAGGAAATGACAGTTATTACCGTTTATAGTTGATTTATTTAAAGTAAGTTCTTTTGGGTAAATTTTGGCAGTATCTTTAGAAAAATTCTTGATTATTTAATTTTAACGAAAAAATATCATCAAGATAAGTGTTGTTGAATTTATCAATAAAATGCAATTTAGGGGGGTCTTTACTGTGATTCATGCTGCCCATAGGTATACCTACAACCTGTCGATAAACTGTATTGCCGAAACGTACAAAAAGTTATCAAGGAGAAAATTAATAGCTTCAATCATCTCATCACACCTCCAGTTAGCGGCTGCAGTCGTTTAATCCAAGACAGTTCGATAATTTTTCGAGAATCTTCAAATAGTTTATGCAATTGCCCTTTTGTTTATGGATCGTTTCGAATATTTGGAATTTTATAAATTTAATATTGTGATTGTGTTTTCCTAAATGTTGGTAAATTATACTATTGAATTTCTTAGGTTTTCGAAAGCGGTATTGATGGTCATGTGTTCGTCTATATATAGTTTAAATATTAATACATTAGTGTAAAATGTTTATTTTTTATTCGAAAACTACATGAAAGAGGAAATGTTGTTTCTAATTGACTGTATAATCTCTTAAAGATAAGTTACTTATAATTATCAAGGGTAAACAAAATGAACTTTTTACAACAAATATTTGTTACAAAGTTTATCCATCTCAAACTAGTCTTACTAAATATACCATTTAAAGTAATCGCGTCTCTTCCTCTAGCCTATGTATTCTTTCGATAGTCTTTCCAAAGGAGTAAAAGGAAAGAGCGTCAAAACAATGTTATCGAATTGAGTAATAGGCCTTACAAGGGAAAGTTTTTCAATGTTGTGAGCTAGCATGATAAGTACATAGGATTCAAATTTCGATTTTATGAATGAACTGCCCCGGTTGACCTCGGGTTAATTGGGCGAAGACTCTTGACGTTAATGTATATGCTTTGTGACGTCGTCCATTTTTTCCGGGAAAAATCATCAATTGGAAGATCATGAATATGTTGGTCGGCAAGTTGTTATATTACAAAGTAAGACATATTAATATCACTCATTATTTTTTTTCCTGAATATACCTGAATAACTCCCATTGGACGTTCAGACGCAACGGATCATCCTTAACTATAGAGTGAAAAAACTTCTTTCCAATAGCTAACGGAGGGAGATGTTTGGAAACAAAATCATATCTTAAATTGTATTCAACATGACGTATTTACCTAACAAGCGTAATCCCTTCTCAACAAATCATTGATTGGATTTCATCGAAAGTTCACACCAAAGTAGAGGACCATGATCAAATATGCATGACAAATTGTTTAATCTATTATACAAAAAATGAAACTAGTGGCCTTTACCCGAAGCTTCCGAATCCATACATGCAGTAATGCCATTTACTTGTAGATAAAGACTGAATTAAAGGCAAACTTATCCTTATTTTAATCAATGCCTCACGCCCGTGAGATGCAAAATATGTCACCCCCGCCCGTACGATGAATTACACTTTGATAAAAAAAAAACAACTTTAAAAACAAAAAGCATTAGGTATGATTACATGAAATGAAATGACTTTTTTTTATAAAAAGTACGGAAATAGGTGACAGAAAGGTAGTTTTTATCCAGAAATTTTCATTTAAAGTCTCAAAATCAGCGACACGAAAACTGAGGAGGGGTGTTTTAGAACAGAGCACTGTGGATGTCTGCTTCTGCTGGCTGTAATTAGATTATGGTGCAATACATTTTTTGGTGCTAACATTTCTCAAAAAAAAAAGGAAAATTTTATACTTTTGCTTACATTGATTTAAACTTCGCTTCGAAGCCACCACCTCGTGTAAAAAATAGACAACATGTGGCGTTCTACACGGTGTGTAAGGAGATAGACGAAATATTGAATATATATATTTTATATGTAAATATTTGACTTTCAATGACATAAAACATTACCTGCTGTACAGCGGTGCCATAAAAACACAAGGAGCACTACAAGTATTCTAATCCTCATTATAACAAAAATATTTTAAAACCGTTTTATGAAATTGTCATGTAGATAATGATGCAACAGATTTTGATATACATGTACTTCAATAACTGTATAAAATCAATTTATAAACAGCTTTTGCAGATTAGAAAAGATATGCATCATGCATTTGTCGCTGTTTGTTTGAACATCTGCAACTGACTCATCAATATTATATACTGACGGACTTTAAAAACGCAACACTATATTACTCTTTTTAATTCCCATTTTCAAATATGCAATTTTTGTAAAATAAATGTATAAACATAATTTTCATTCATAACTTCATCATCTTAAAAAGTTTGCAGCTTGCAAGTTGAGTTGAATACTTAATTTTTAATGTTCAGATCGTGTGGTACTGTGGATTCATTATTATTCGTGGGATACCAATTTTCGTGGATTTCGTAGTTACAGGTGAACCACGAATTTAAATGTACAACGAAGTACAAATTTTCTAAAGAAGTGTATGCAGACCTTGGTAAAAACACGAAATCAAATATCTACGAAAAGACAAAGTTTCCTCAATCCACGAAAATTGGTACCCACGAAAATAAATGAATCCACAGTATGCACTGAAATCCTGGTTTTCCCCCTTATCAATGGATGTGTCACCGTCGAAGGCAATGACTGCCTGCAACCAACAACGCCAAAATGATTGTCAGACAGGTCAACCAATTATGTTGGGAATGTTTTGAGTTCTGTTTGTACCTTCTGATTTTGCCTCTGTCTAACCCATTGCAGTTTATTTTGGCAATTATGGGCTTTAAACTTTAGGGCTTTAAATGTTTTTCTGCAGTCCATTCTTTGGCATTTCAGTATTTGGGAAACATTTATGACGTGAATCTGTCTGCCATGGCATTCGACGACTTGATAAGCAGTTGACGTTCCGGCCGTAAACATCTCTCGCAAATGACGTTGCGTAATCAAATTTTACTGGTTTGCTACTAACCCCCTACGCATCCATAGATGGTTAAGTAAAATCCATAGGGGGTGAGGCTGAACGCCGAATCTCTTATGGATTTTACTAACCCACTATGGATTCTTAGGGGATCAGTAGTGAACCGTATAACGAATGTATCGCATTCGGATCCTCTCCTGCTAAGTTATGTATAAAAATAAGCAATAAAATACAATAATATTAATCGATGAGGTCACCATTAATTGTTAATGTGACGTGATGAACCCCATATGAAATCTACTGGCCCCATACGGATCAATTAGAGGTCACCACGTGACGGCGTTTAACCAATCATAACGTCATAATTTATCAGAATGCGATAAATATTGATCTGGTTATGGAGGGTCATCAACAATTCCCGTCTGCCTGTACCGTTGTTGTAAGGACAGCAAGACGAGTTTCTGACATGAAATTGTCTGGCACCAGCACGTTCACGTGTTTCTGCCTGTAATGTTCTTATGGCCTGATTCAGACTATAATAATCCGGTATGTTCAATAACCTCAGGTAAGTCAGGTATTGATTTTTCTAAACAGAAAGAAGTATGGTAAGCATGAATGGTAGTTATATGATGAATAATCATGATTTGGTAAAATAAAATCACCAAACTGTGTGTTGCGTTCAGTCCGTCAGTATAATAAAAACTAGGAGTACTCGCTGGGAAGGTCGAGTACTCGAGTACAATTTTAGGACTCGGATACTCGTTTGCCTTTTAAAAATCTTGAGACATTTTCCCTCGCTTTAGTTCCCTTTGAAATAGCCCTTTCGTAATACTTAGGAGATAATTGTATTGTATTCTAAGCTCCGACGGCATCAATTGGTGATTTGATGGCTGCAAATTAAGTTTACTGGCGACGCGTTAGCGGAGACAGTAAACGGGTATTTGCGACCATCAAATCACCAACTGATGCCGTCGGAGCTTAGAATAAAATATTGTTATCTCTATTCTAAAGAAACTGACGGAAAACAACGTCAAATCATACATTTAAAATCTGTCATACGTCGTCTGCGCTTGCGCGAACGTTTTCATAGCATCCATTGTGAATTGATGCCATGAAAATTGGTGACGTTATCCAATCAAAAATGAACGTTACAAACGATGTTGCATAAGAATAATTAATATATATCAACAAGTTCACCTCCAATCTAACGTCAAACATTCTAATCCAGTTCGTTATAAATGTCTCCAACGATATCAGCCGTATAAACTTATTTCAAAAGATCTTTATGAATAGAAACACTGTAAAATACTTGCCGTTAAGATTTGTTGAAGGTGATGAATTTTTGAACCTTGTAAACATTGTCGCACCTGAGTACAAGTTTCCAACTCGTAATACGATCAAATTGCGTATTGCCAAATTAGTTACGGTTTGTGTTCTTCTCATATATTTTATGATGGTATGATACTAAACCCCTTACGGGAGGGATTGTGCTTGATTTCCATATGATGAAGACATAATCTTTCAATCAGTTTAATTGAGGTCTGGAGCTGGGATGTCAGTAACTGCTAGTAGTCCTTTGTTAATTTATGTATCATTGTCATTTTGCTTAGTTATGTTTGTTACCTATTCTGACATCGGACTCGGACTTCTTTTAAACTGAGTTTTACTGTTCGTATTGCTGTGTGTTTGTTTATTCTACATTGGCTAGATGTATAGGGAGAGGAATGAGATCTCACAAAACATGTTTAACCCCGCTGCATTTTTGCGCCTGTCCCTAGTCAGGAGCCTCTGGCCTTTTTTAGTCTTGTATGTTTTTTAATTTTAGTTCATTTATACGTTTTGGAGTTGAGTGTGTCGTCCATTTTCATTGAACTAGTACACATTTTTGTTTAGGGGCCAGCTGAAGCACGCCTCTGGGTGCGGGATTTTCTCGCTGTGTTGAAGACCCATTGGTGGCCTTCGGCTTTTTTCTGCTCTTTGGTCGGGTTATTGTCTCTTTGACCAATTTACCATTTCCATTCTCAATTTTATATGTTGAACAAAAACCCCGTCTCATTTCAGAAATATCGTCTGCTTAAATAGCGTCACTCATAAAGGATACATGGACCTCTACAGCTACAGACAGTAACATAACTGTAATCGAGCATCACACAACTGATAACTGGGAACTAAAAGATAATGTGTTGGTATATGAACACACAAACAATAATTGCTAGTATAATATGTTATTGTTAGAAACGATGGTCAGTTCTTCATTGTTTAATTGATACAAAAAAGTAGGAGCGATACACATAACTTAGTATCAAGTTATTTTTCGTAGTCATACAGTTTGAGTTTTGCAATAATACGTATGTTTTTGTTAAGATGTCGAACGATGTCATCATATTATAATTTGGTTTATGAAAGGTTATAACAAAAATACCGCATCCCAAAAAAAAATTAATACTTTTCACCAGACGTTAAAGATTTATCCAAGTATTTGAGTATTCACGAGTATCATGACCGAGTACTCGAGTATTGAATTCCAGATCTTTCGACATCCCTAATAAAAACGGATGGATGAAGTTATGCTTTATACAACATTTAAATACATGACTAAATATATCTTTGTCCTCAAGAATATTCTTCAGTGGCACTACATGTAGTTCAGTAAATGCATCTTGATGCAAATTGTCATGCACATTTTATACTAATTTAGTTTTCCTTAACAATGAAGTGGTTGAACAATATTCACATAAAATGTTTCCATACCTCGCTTTCGAATCTTGCATGGTCGACTTAATATCTGTCTGATCGCATTAAATTGTGTTTGTTTATTTAGTTTCCGAATAGAATATTCCATGTTCTTATCGAAAACTTAAATTTCAAATTCTTTGCTTCTCTTTATCGGCTATTTGTTTAAAGTTAAAAAAAAATGCGTGTGTTTTCACTCTCCCGATCGAATTTTGCTTTGAAATAAAAACGGTTCCTTGTACCTTTTTCAGTTTTTTGGTATATGAAAGTGAGAAACAAGAAGGATAATGTGTTTCAATGTGATGTAACAACAGATCTTCAAAGGCATTCTGTACTTCAAAGAAATAAGAGAATAAAGCAAGAAAAAAAGGCAGATTAAGATTTTGTAAATTTAATGATTTAATATTTTCATTTATATTGTATAACAATTGCAACATTCACCTTGTTTTTGTCAAATGTAGCAGATTATTTTTGTGTAGACACCTTAGCTAGTGTTTGTTTCCTCGTTTCTCACGTCGTCAAGTGTTTGGTCAGAATTTACGTGGAGTTTGTCTGAACTATCGTTGATTCAGTCAACAGATTGATGGTTAGTTTCCTCTTCATAAAACAGTTTTGTTTCCTGCCTCGTAGTTCTAACAGCTCTACCATCTTCCTTAAATATCTTATTACCTTACAAAGTATCTATTACTAGTATATTATGTTTTATTTCGTTCGATTTGTTTTGCAGTGCTTATCTCTTATGCGGTCGCCGTTTTTTTTTCAGCCTGTTCGCTAAGCAGAGTTACGTTTTAAGGGGAAAATAATTCTTTTTGTACGGGACTCTTTTTGGACCTTTTACCATAAGTATTCCTTTTTTTTCAGTTCGGTTCTCCGAAATACAGGGTTTGCAATCTTCCAGTTGATCCGCACTGTTAAAGGAGGCAATTTCTTTTTCTAAACAAATCTTCATTTGTTGATATTTTGTAAAAGAGATTCGACAGATACCAAAGCGATATCCAACTCAAAAGTCGAAAATAAAATGAAAATGCCATGGCAAAAAATGAAAAACGATAAAAAAAAACCAAACAGTATACAAAACACAACATAGAAAACTAAACTAGACAGAATAACACAAAACCCACCAAAAACCGGGAATGATATCAGGTGCTCCAGAAGGGTCAGCATATATTGCTGCCCAGAATGGTACGTTGCTTGATACTGGCATTTCGCTGCCTATATCAATATCGATCCAATGTACAAAAATACGCAACCACGTCTAACCGTAATTAGGAATTTAATCTTACGGCAGGTGAAGGGATATTTCAACGATTATTGTAAGTTAAAGAACACTTGCTGCAACACTTTGAAGGGTCCATTTGCATATATTAGAACGGGCATGGTAATGCATAAAAGGTAAGATTAAACAAATATTATAATTGTCCTTTCCAAGATTTAGATATTTCTGTTTTACAGCTGGAAACTCTACACACAAAAAAATGTATTACTGGTAAATAACTAAGTCAGGGATTTTGTTAACACAAATTACTTAAAACCTTAACTAAATTCTTTCATAGATACAAATATTTGGTCTGGAAGTTTGGTTGTACCTATTACAGACAGGATATCACATTCGTATTTTTACGGTGATGTTATTTACCGAGTCCGTAAAGTTAGATACGACCCGAGTAAACCTATCGATCCTTTAAAAAAAACTTATTCTAAAAGGTTACAAATTCAACACTGAAATTAAATCGGTATAAATATTGATTATGTTATAAACAATTAAACTTCAACTGAATGTTATTGCGAAACACATATTATGTTCATTCACGGTACTTCGATTTGTCGATACCTATATTTTGGCAATGCACAAAGTCATGTTTTTCTATGACAGTTAATGACCTCGAATTTTACATAAGCGGCCATCTTAGTACCAGATTCTATGACAAAAGAGATTATTTTAATTTTGAAATTATCAATTTTGACAACATATTTGTTGAGTTTGGATGTAGTCTTTTTCAAAAAATTGTCGCATTCCCATGGGAACGAACACTGCGCCTCTCCTTGTCAACTTCTTCTTATTGCCATATAAGTCGGAGTTCCTTCAGACCCTTGTCAAAAACAAGAAGATCAAAGAAGCCAGATCATTTAATTTCACATTCAGATATATTGATGATGTTCTTTCCATTAACAATCCAAACTTTTCTGATTGGGTTCCATTAATATATCCTCTAGAACTAGAAATTAAAGAATCAACAGACACGGCTTCAATCGCCTCATTTTTAGACTATACCTCGAATTTGACATCAGCGGTCATCCCAGTACCAGAATCAATAACAAACGAGACAATTTCCCCCCACCTTAGTAGCAATATACCAACTTCACCTGCATATGGGATATGCATTTCCCAACTCATTTGGAATTCAAGAGCTTGCAGCTGCTACTCAGATTTTATATACTCAGACACCAGTGTGTCTGAGTAGAGAGTTGATGAACCAGAATTATATCAAAGAACGTCTCATCCTTTTCTGAAAAGGTTCATCGGAAGATACCAAGACCTTGTTGATACATATTCCGTATCAACTTCACAAATAATACATGATGGTCTTGATGTATAGATTCTAGGTACTGACTTTGTTTATCATCTTAATTACGTGTTATAGTGTTCTTTTATTTGTCTTTGTAAATTATTAACCTTTACTGTTTAGTTCATTTTTGTAATCCTTTTGGCGTGGCTCGGTACTTATACATCCCGCCATTGTGTTATTGTGCTATGGTCTTTTTTGTATTCTTGTCTTTCATTTTTGCTTATGTGCATTGTCTATATAGATATAGGAAGATGTGGTATGAGTGCCAATGAGACAACTCTCCATCCAAGTTACAATTTATAAAAGTAAACCATTATAGGTCAAGGTACGGCCTTCAAGACGGAGCATATGCCATTTTGTTTTTCTTTGTTGGCATATTTGTTTGTTTTTATAGTGATTAAGATTATAACACAATGTTGACTGCTGACCCCTTTTTTGACATTTGTACATATTAGGTCTGTTTCTTTTGTTCACACATTGTTGTCAATATAATGGAATTTTATGCGACTGTAATACAAGTGAGAGGTTTAACTAGCTAGAAAACCAGGTTTAATCCACCATTTTCTACATAAGGAAATGCCTGTACCAAGTCAGGAATATGACAGTTGTTTTCCGTTCGTTTGATGTGTTTGAACTTTTGATTTTGTCATTTGATAAGGGACTTTCCGTTTGGAATTTTCCTTGGAGTTCGGTTATTTTACTCTTTACACTAAATCCATTGGATGATTGAAATTTTAGTCCTTGATACATGATCTTTTTATATTATATTGAACTAGCTTTTAGACACTACGAGTACTTCCAGATCTGTACTTTGTATCGATATGATGAGTTATTATAAACATAAGAAGATGTGGTATGATTGCCAATGAGATAACTCTCCACCAGTGACCAAATGACATAGAAATGAACAACTGAAGGTCACCGTAAGTCCTTTTAAACTGAATTTCATAGGTTGTTCTTGTGTTGTACTGTGACACCACTGTCCCAGGTTAGGGGAGGGTTTGGCGCTAGCAAACATGTTTAACCCCGCCACATTCTGCATGTGCCTGTCCTAAGACAGAAGGTGTAATCCAGTGGTTGTCCTTTTTTGCTGTATATCATATTTGTGTTTTGTTTAATTAATTAGGCCGTTAGTTTTCTCGTTTGAATTGTTTAATATAAGTATGTTATTTCGGGGCCTTTTATAGCTTGCTATGCGGTATGGGTTTTGCTCATTGTTGAAGGCCGATCCGTGGTCTATAGTTGTTAATTTCTACGTGATTTTGTCTGTATTGGAGAAATGTCTCATCGACAATCAGACCACATCTTATATTTCCATTTTCGGCGTCTACCATAATGTGCATTACTATCATCAGTATAATACCAGATTAAGTGTTTAAAGTGCAGAGAGCATTGTACTGATCCTACACGAGACATCGGATTTAACGTCTCAATTCTAACCGGACGTGGCTGCGTATTCAAAAATCCCCCACAGCTTAACGGACGCTCGTTTTTAACAAGGAGATCAAAGAAGCTTGCTCATTTAGTTTCACATACAGGTATATTGATGGTGTTCTTTCCATTAACAATACAAACTTTGCTGATTGGGTCCCATTGATCATTGATATGTCCGTCTGAACTAGATATTAAAGAAACCCCAGAATGATACAGATCATCCTTCTCATTTTTTAGACAAATACCTCAAATTTGACAAAAGCGGTCATTTCAGTACCAGATTCTATGACAAAGGAGATGATTTAAATTTTTAAATTATAGATGTTCCTCATCAATGCAGCCATATGCCTACTTCACCCACTTATTGCGTATAAATTTTTGAACTCATGCGATATTCAAGAGCTTGCATCTGTAACTCAACTTTGTACAACGTCATCGGTGTCTGAGCAAAACATTAATGAGGTAGTGTTTTCTGAAAGAACATCTCATCCTCTTTCTCCCAAAGTTCATCAGAAAGTACCAAAACTTAATAGATAAATATTAAGTGACTACTTCACAAATAAAACAAGATGAAATTGAGTTTATGATTTTGAATGCTGACGTTGTATATCATTTCATTTACTTTACATTTTTTTCCTTTATTTGACGTCTATGTATATACTGCCTTCTCTTTCCAATGTATACCCGATTCAGGTGTAATGTTAAACTCTGGGTTTTGGTTGAACTAATGGGTCGGAAAATAGGGTTCACAGACAACTGGTTCAATGCAGTATGTCAACATATGTAAATACACCCAAAAGTCTTCATTATAGGTGAACATTTATTTATTAGCTCAACATAGTGATTTTGCCACCATTCCAAAGCCATTGATATATCATGAAATTTCAAGCCATCTAAAATTAATAGTATTGAAAATTAAACTTAGATCAATTTATTGTTGGTGCATCCCAAACAACAGTAGTCACGTGATTATAAAACAATTATGACTCTGGAAAGCTTGATCAACGAAAATGAACCCGTATTATTACAGCCTTTTGTCATCATAGACTATTTCCTAGTATCGATAAACCTGAAAATCATAAACGGCATTTTCTTAAATCATAATATATAAATAGAGGTATTGATTTTATTAACTTATCTAGTATATTCAATGACTCTACCATCCAAAGCCAAATACCTCCATTTTTTGATAATATAGAACCACCTATTATTTCGTATTCTTATAAAAAAAACCAGCAGAAGTTTGATTTTTAATTATACGTCAGTTACACCAGACGTCAATATAGAAAATAATGTTCCTTCCACTTGAGACTGTGAAACATCTAGTTTTAGATATGTTCCCTATGGTCATGTCCTTACAGGAGACCTCAACATCGTCGGAGACCGTGAGGTCATAACTTTTCTTAAGAAAGGACCGAAATATCGTCCTCCATCTAAAATAGATTGGAAACAGTGTCGTCAGGTCATTAAAGACGCTTGTCTGTCTATTGTAAAAATTGGTGTAAACGTGAAAAATCTGATAAAAAATCTCTAGACAGTTATTTGAATAAAATTATGAATACTGTTAATATTCGTATATCTTATTTTGAAAACAATTCTGTAATTAGTAATAGGGTCCATGATATTCCCATTTCTAGAATAAAAAATAAAATCCAAGTACTCGCAAAGCGGTTTGTGTTCGTACCGAACATTTGAAAGTCCCTACTATGTACTGGTTACCTAAATTGCACAAAAAAAACATTTAAATTCCGTTTCATCTTCGCGTCTAGTAAGTGTTCTACTACCAATCTATCAGTGCTTCTAACTACCTCCCTTACTACTTGTTATTAACTTTTGTAATAAAGCTTATGAAAATAATGGTATTAATTATTTTTGGAGTGTTAAAAATTCTTTAGAGGTGTTAGATAAAATACATGCTTTTGGTGGTCCTTTTAATTCTGTTGACAGTTATGATTTTTCTACTCTCTATACTACACTTCCACACAATCTTATCAAGCAAAAGTTTTTATATTTAATTAAATGGTCTTTTGAAAAATCTCATTACAAATTTATTTGCTGTAACTCGTTTAAAGCCTTTTTCTGTAACGAAAAAGGAATATGCTAGATACACTTACTGGAAATGGGAAGATATGATTGAAGCTTTAAATTTTCTCCTGAACAACATATATGTACGTTTCGGCGTTAAAGTGTATCGACAAGTAGTAGGTATTCCTATGGGCACTAACTGCGCCCCTTTAATAGCAGATTTATTCCTGTATTGCTATGAATCTCAGTTTATGACCAAACTCAGTAAAAAGACACGTCATTGTTACATTTGGTTGATACATTCAACAATACCTTCCGTTATCTAGATGATATTTTTTCGTTAAATAATCCAGAGTTCTCTAAATATACTACCGAAATTTACCCAAAAGATTTTACTTTAACTAAATCTAACATAAACAGCAGTAGTTGTCCTTTTCTAGATTTACACATTTCAAAATCTAAAGGAAAACTCAATACTAAAATTAACGACAAAAGAGACGACTTTTCATTCCCCATTGTTAATTTTCCTTTTTTAGACGGCGATGTTCCTTTGGCTCCATCATACGGTGTTTATATATCCCAACTCGTTCGTTATGCCCGTGTGTGTAGTGATGTCATAGATTTTAACGAACGCAATCAATGCATCACTGGTAAATTATTAAGTCAGGGATTTCGTTACCATAAATTACGTAAAACTTTTACTAAATTCTTTCATAGATACAAACATTTGATTAGTAAATTTAGCTGTACCTGTAGAAAACTTATTAGTGGCCTTGGACTGTTTTCAGCTCTTTGGTCGGGTTGTTGTTGACACATTCCCCATTTCCATTCTCAATATTATGCTATATAAGTAAACTAACTGCAGCTGTAAATGAGAAAAATTAATTTGGCTAATAATTTTATTCAAAGCATATTTTAATTTATATTGATAATTTTTAAATGCTTACGAGTATTTTTTTTAAAAGAGCAGTATGATCGCAATGGTTTGAATTATTCCTATGATGCCGTCCAAAATAGAATTTTATATTTACAAGGCAGCACGAAATTATGGTATTCAAAAGAGTACCCTCAAAGATATGAGAGGGTGGGCAGCTTTTGAGGGAGGTGGGAGGAAGGGGGCGGGAGGTGGGAGACAAAAAATAGGTGGGAGAGAAAAAAAGATTCTAAAAGTGGGAGGTGGGAGAAGGGTACCCTCCTGTCCACCCCTCAGATGTAGTAGAAACCGTGGACGGAGATGCTCAAATTTTCTGTTTGATGAGAGAACAGAGAAGCAAATGGTGGATCACATCGTATATATGGCCGGTATTGGTTATGAATCTTCCAGAATAGATGTTATTTACCTTGCAACTAACTGATTTAGCCGTGTTTATGGTCAAAAGAAAACCAGAGGACACATTGAGTAATAAATGGTATTATTCCTTTTTGAAAAGATGGTCCAAATCTGACAATCAGTCAAGCCTTAGAAATTGTCTATGCAGAGAGCCCGATGTGCATCAAAGGAGACACTTACCAACTATTACAAAGAGCTTGGCACTCAGATAACAAAAATAATCTCAATGATCAGCAAAGAAAATCTTCAACACTGATGATTGTGCTCATCAAACTAAACATAACCTACTTAAATTAATACACGACATTATTGTAAAGCCTCAGTCTGTTACATCTCCAAGGTAATCAAATGAAACTGTAATTGGTGCTGGCAATACTTTTTGACCCTATTACATATTTCAATGTGTAAAATTCGATAGGGCTCTTCTAATTGATGAGATGGTCAAAAAGTGACGTATGGAAAAATCACATAATTTGATATTGGACAGATGTCATGTTCACCATACTAGAAAGGTTTCTCAACACAGAATCTAACGTCACCTGTCAAGAAAAGTGAAATATATCATTGTTATCCCAAAGCTGTTGACCTTAGTGAGCTTGTTTCAGCTACTATTTACCACAAATCAACATCTAACGAAGCAACTGAACCTGTAATGAACAATAGCAGTATTTCCGAAGATCCGAAAACCTTGTAAATCAGCCTAATCAAAGATATGGTCCCTCTCAGGAAGTATGCAAATCTACCACTTTAACAATACAAAAGTTAGAAGTTTTGACATCAGATAAAACGAACATGATATTTTATCATATCAGGATGGATCAAACAGTCAACCCTTACAAAAACAAACTAGGAATAAACATGGGATGAGACACTATTGGGGTTCTTATAGGTATGTATGTATTGCTTAATTTACATGTACCGGTATATTTCCATACATATGTTCATATGTTCCCTTACAATGTGAAACAATGAGATTTACTCCCAAAACTTGGTGTTAATGTTGCAATTTGATTCGGGAAAGTTATAATTTTTCGGTACTTTATTTTCTAAATAATATCTCGCAATGGTGATATAATTTTAACATTTTGTATAATCGAAAACATATAAATGATTCAGGAGAAAGTGATTTCGCTATAAAAATAAAATCTTAAAAAGATAAACTGTGTGAATTTGGGACGCGATTCTAACCGGGATTTTAACCTAAATTAATAATGTTACATAAAAGATCTTCTTGTTTTGTAAATCTTAATATCAAATTCAAATTTCCTCAAGTCATGAAAAAATGAAACTTTATTTTACCGCATATAAAATTGGACATTCAATAATAGGTGACCCGATTACGTTACATGACTTTACATCGACGTTTTCTCATTATGACGTTTACCGTCATAAGCCTGTGTTTAATTATAGGTTCTGCACTATATACTGCAGAACCTATAATTAAACACAACACATCAAATTACTATCAAACATGAACACATAAAATATTCTCCATTTGTATTCCCGCAAAAAAGGTACGTTGTCTCACTTGAAAAGACAGAAAAGAAAAGGAACCACTTTACCGTAAAAGGACATTTAGGAAAGAAGAAAAACATGAATCATCTAAAGCAGTACAAAGAGAAAATTACGTTTAAACCACCCTATAAGACATCTGAGCCTAAGGCAGTTGAAAACTTGGATAAAAAAAACAACATCAGCAAAACAAACCAAGACAAAAAATAAAAAAAGGGAACCCGTGAAACAAAAAGATTCACCTGAGAGGGTTATGACTGAAAAACAGATGAAATTATCAGAGGCAGATGTTAATACAGGTCTTGGCACATCTGGGACTGTGATGTAACAGTACAACCTAAGAACAAACTATAAAAATCAGTTGAAAAGGACTCAACTCAGCAGGTCGATATAAAACAGAAAAACAACTTAGACAAACACAGACCGGACGTGGCAGTCAATTTATACATCCCTCACAACAAAAAACACGCAAAGTACAGATCTGAGACTACTCGCAGTTACTGATAACTAGTTCAGATCCAATAACAAATTAAAAAAAATCATGTATCTAAGACTAAAATATTAATCAGTACACACTCAACTTCCAATTGATTTAGGGTAAAGTCGTCATTAACAATCAGAGATATTTGTTTGAATTTTTACGTCAGTTGTTTTGTATGTCTGTGGTATATGTTTACATACCATTGGCTGTTGGATCCCAATTCTCGACACGTTAATCAATTGTGTCTGTTTGGGTTAATCACCCAATTGAGTCAATAACTATAACTATAAACAACTATCATACAAGTGGGAGGCTAAGTTAGCTATAAAACCAGGTTTTACCAACTATTTTCTTCGGAAAATGCCTGTACCAAGTCGGGAATATAACAGTTGCTGGTTGATAATGTCGAGCGTTTGATTTTGTCAAGTTTAATGGACGTTCCCCATTTCGTATTTACCTTGGTGTTCGGTATTTTTGTTTATAGATATAAGAAGATGTGGTAGGAGTGCCAATGAGACAACTCTCCATCCAAGTCAAAATTTATAAAAGTAAACCAATATAGGTCAAAGTACGGTCTTCAACACGGAGCCTTGGATCACACCAAACAGCAAGCTATAAAAGGCCCCAAAAATTTCTAGTGTAAATCCATTCAAACGGGAAAACCAACGGTCTAATCTATATAAAAAACGAGAAACGAGAAACACTTATGAACCACATCAACAAATGATAACTACTGAACATCAGATTCCTGACTTAGGACAGGTGCAAACAATTGCAGCGCGTTTAAACGTTTTAATGGTACCAAACCTTCACCCTTATCTGAAACAATAGTGTTACATCACAACATAGGAAGACACACTATAAAATATCAATTGAAATGGCTTAACTCAATTAAAAGACATATTAACACCAGTGAACATACACTGAACAAATAAATTTGATCTATGATACAATGTAAGTACAAAATAAATATACTAAGGGAAGAATAATTAAAGTAACATGTTATACCGCTGTGAAATGTTAAACAATTTAAGAAAAACAATATGCTTGAACAAAAATATCAGCCATTAGCAATAACTTTAAACACAGGTAAATGAAAATAATTTTGTTGGTATGTATACGTGTACAGTTCAAATGGAGAAAGGAAATATTTTTACAAAATAAATAATTTTGATGTTCATAGTACGAAGAAGTGAATCTATAGTAATACCAAACACTAATCAAAGCTGGTATATAGACCAGATATAACCCTGAATGAGTAAACATTAAATAACAAAAAAGCATTACAATTAGAATCAGCAGGTCAAATAAACAAGAAAGTACGATTTGATACTTTTTTTTACTGCCATAAGGGAGAAGACCAGAATTTACTGTTTTCCAATACCAAAGTCACACCTTGGAATACCCTTTCTTACAAGTATAATATGTTTTCAACAAATATTTTCCCATAAAACAACCAGAATTTATAATCGTTATTACTTCTTGCAAGATAAGGAAATGTTCAAATTTTAAATTGAACTCTTGATCGGTGTTCGATTAATCGTATTGCACCGTAAGCATATTTGACGATCGGACAAAAATAAAAGAACGCAACAATAAGCTTTCTAATAATAAAGCCGCGAGTAAAATACATTCATTAAAATTCTAATTATATGCCGGATATCACTGCATTTAAATTATTTATAAATAGTTTATCTTTGTATTTGTTACAGAATAAGGAAACTAATCGAGTTTAATTTCATAACAGGGTAATCAAAACTTTTAAAACAATGGTAATTTCTAATTTGTAAACACAAATAATTTATTACTTAGTCATACAGATGTACATTACGAAATTTGATTGACAATGTCATTTGAAATATGAATGAATTTATCAAGCAGGTGGCACCAGTCGTAATAAATCTGACAATTGACACAACCAAGGGCAGTTTTATTTTCATTAAGAATGAATTTTGTATAAGATGAACAATAATGTTCAGAAATGTTAAGATTTACATCAATAACTAAACTAACAACTATATTTACCTCCCCGAAATCTATACAATAATACACGTTCTTATCTTTTCTATTTTGAACTTAAAAATCAAAAACTCATTAAAGCCAAATCAAGCTGACATGGCTCATTGGTCTGAAAAATTACAGGAAACCCGACAAATAGTTCTCGAGTTTTCCGTCGCCTACTACTTTTTTCATCAATAAAACTGTATTTTGTTTTAAAGATATTGCTGTGCACACACTTGAAATGGTAACTGAGGGAATTATTTGTGCTACATTTCAACAATTCAGTATAGAAATTGAAACGGTTTCGTATTTATACCGTCACGTAATGAAACGTTGTTACCGGATAATGGACATTTGAAAATACTGATAATTATCTAAAGTTGTGATCAGTTCTAACCTATCTTCAGAACTGTCGTAATAATCTGCCAAAGAACTTGTCTTAACAGTTCTGTTACTAAACAGTTTTGCAAGAACTGTTCTAGGGTAGAACTGTCAGAATCACTTTTCGGGTAGAAATATCTAAAGCTATTCTAAGATAGAACTGTCAGGGTCTGTTTTCGGGTAGAACAGTTCTAAATGGCGCCAATGTGAGCAGTTCACTGATCTTGATTAAGAACAGGAGCAGTTACCTGATTTTTTTAACAAGACATATTTGAGATAAAAGGATTAAATAGTAAAGCATATTACAGTCTTGGATGTTTTAAATTATTTTTCTAATCAAAAATATGTTTATTGTATATGAGAATACTTGAGCAATGAGGGAAATATACTACTCATATTTCTGTAATTATTTTTATAGATACTAGTAACATATTCTCTTTATAATATTAGTTTTATGAGTTGGTACTGACCCTCCAATGTATCTGTAACCGTATAACGAACTTATCCCACACGGGATTTCCTGTCAAGTTTTGTATAAAAATAAACAATGAAATACATTCTAATATGACGACCTATATATCGACAACCAGTATAAACAGAGTATATCTACTTTTAGCGCATATTCGTTGATACATAAATTTGGCTGTTCCACGTAACGCCCACCTAATACATACGACCAAGTAAACTAAAAAAAAACGTTTTACGTAGGCCAAGCTTCAAATACAATACGGTTATCTCTATTATAATGCAAAATAAACAAATCAGTCCATTTCAGTTATTATTTCAGTATAAAATTACATAAAACAAAAATTACGCAAAATGATGTTGTTGTCTTTGGCAACTAAACAAGGTGACGTCATATATGACGGTATGCATCCGGCGTCAAATAGAAACATCGGGCGTTTTCAGACTTCTTGTGCTCTCAGAATGTAATAAAATTATATAAAAGAACATTTTTAGGTGAAAAATCTGAGTTTTGTTTATTCGTTATTGAATAAAATATACTAGTATTAATATTATTTGAAGGGTAAATCGGAACAGCCAAAACAGTATCGTGTGTATAGGACTTTCACAAATAACAAAATTACCGTATTTGTCATATTAGAATTGAAATAATTCATGGCAGCCGTAGATTTGTTTTCATTTAACCATGGGTTGGGCATTTATATTCGTATTTCACCGCTCACTAGCGCTCGGGATAAAATACGAATATAAATGCCCAACCCATGGTTAAATGCAAACAAATCTTCGCTAGCGCTCGGGATAAAATACAAATAGAAGTGCCAATCCCATGGTTAAATGAAAACAATTCTACGGCTGCCATGTATCACTTCTTTAATAACATTAATAAATGAAGTCACTATTAACAGTAGACATGACGTCAGGATACCCCCTTTGAAAACAACTGAACCCCTACGGATCTATAAGGGTCATCACATGACGGCGTTAAACCAATCAAATCGTTACTAATTTACCCGAGGTGCGTTAAAGACTATTATACAGGTCAAAGAGCACTTAATACAGGCAAAAATCTGGACTAGTTAGTGACCATACCCTTTTCTCTGGGAGTGTTTTATACTCGAGGTTGCCTGACATTCAACAATCATATGTAAAGATACATATATGGGTTTTTTTAAAAATACGTATTATCATGTAAATTTTGGAACGCACTTATATTAACAAAAATTCATAAACTTAAAAACTTTAACTTATCATTATAACAATTAAGAAAAAATTAACAACACTAAATGATTTATCATGAAAAGTTAAAGATATCCTAGAATATTCATTTCAAATAATATAGACAAAAGAGATACATAAATAAAAAATAAAATTAAGAAATAAATAAATTAATAAAAAAGGAAGAAAATAAATAAATCAATAAAAAAGATGTAAATAAATAAACAAATAACTAAATAAAATGAAAATGAACAAATACTAGTTATGAAATAAATAAATAATATTTATGAAACAAATAAAACCAATTTATGATGTCTTTAACTCATGAAGGGTAGAATTGTCAGAATCTTATATGTTAGAACTGTCCAAAACACAATCTGTTCTATATGTGTGAGGGGAATTTTTCTGATACATTTTCAGAGGTTAAAACTCCATGATTCTAACTTTAACTTTATGAAAGAGATAAAAGTGATTGAAACGTATTAGAATTAAATTAGAATATTTAGTTCTGTGGATTGGATTTACAGTTAAAATACAGATGCATTTCATACAAAGAAAGATTCTGATTTATAAATTTTAACAATGTCATCTACATGTACCTGATTTAAGTATCATTTTTTGTCATATACAAGTCTCAAATTGGACGATCCCTATGAATTCGATTAACTTTATTATGCGAGATTGGGGACATTCGGTAATCATGAAGTTAAAGTGTCCCACAAACACCAGAGATTCCTGCTACAAAGGTAACGAAGGATCTGTATAGTATATCGAAGGTAATAACGAACTTGAATCTGCGTCTATGTTTTGTTTGTGTGTACATCACAACTTACAAAAAAAATATGTCAAAACGGACGGGAAATAGAAGTATATTCGGTTTTTTTCACCAAAAATTTTATACTTTATTTCACAATAGTGTCACTTGGGTATAACTTTGCAAAAAAAAAGACAATTTATAATCCATTTCGTCTATAAAAAAAAATAATCCCGAATGACCAACAAACTACTACAATTACACGTTGAAAGTACATCTTGTCAACCATTATATGGTATAGTCTCACCATTTGCTGTAGTGTGTACGAGGTGAAATAGCTATTGGAAAGTTAGCTGCCATCGTACAGATTGACAGTAAAGACACTGTATTTGACCCTTTCTCTTGCAGTTACATTGTATGACAAGTATTGAGGGAAATAATTGCTTTATCTGTCAGGAAAAATAGAAACGTATTTTAGACCATTACGTAGTAAACATTAGTAGGCAACCATAAAAATACCAGTGTTAACAAGTCAGAAAGTTATCAATTATATGCTAGTTCTCGCTCAAATCTGCTTTAAGCTTACGTACTATTTCAAGTCTGATCCAAAACTACGCCCGTATTATTGATCTTTGTTTTTTAATTTTAATTGTATTTACATTTTCCTTGACCAATTAAACTGGGCTTTAAGAGTTCGGTTTGGTTTTGATTCGGCAAATATTTGGTACGGGGTGAATTTTGATTGAAACTGTTTTCCAATATGTATATGTACGCGTACGGTCGGACCATATGAGTATATACTCGTTTGGTTATTAACGGTCCGGCCGTTATGAGTTTTTAGACCATATAGGTATTTTTCGAATAAATTATAACTTCCTTCGCGATAACACACAGCTCGTTCTCCGAACCAAAATCGCCACAAGTTTCTAACTGAAATCCTATAACTTTGACATATTGTCTGAATCTTAATGTATCTGTTATCTTGCCTTTGAGAGGGTAACTGAATCTCAGTGTATCTGTTATCTTGCCTTTGAGAGGGTAACTGAGTCTTAGTGTATCTGTTATCTTGCCTTTGAGAGGGTAACTGAATCTTAGTGTATCTGTTATCTTGCCTTTGAGAGGGTAACTGATTCTTAGTGTATCTGTTATCTTGCCTTTGAGAGGGTAACTGAATCTTAGTGTATCTGTTATCTTGCCTTTGAGAGGGTAACTGATTCTTAGTGTATCTGTTATCTTGCCTTTGAAGTGTAACTGAATCTTAGTGTATCTGTTATCTTGCCTTTGAGAGGGTAAATTTGAAGCCTCTTTATCATGTCAACCTTTTCGTCCTTAAATTAAACCACGGGCGTTTTGGAGAATGTTTTTTTCCAGGTGTTTAGATTAGGTTTTTTCTTTCTTCTATTTTCAACTTATTTTCACTTATTTGTTGTGTTCTTAATGCTATTTATACAATATCAGTTAGAAATACGTGCTGCCACTCTTAACTTAGTTTCCACGTTAGAATGTACTAATGTATAAGACAAAAATGGTTTAGCTCCAGAATATTTGTCGAGTCTTATTGCATCAGCTACTGCAAACCAAAAATACAATACGAGTTGTATATCATCTGATAATTTTATAATTCCAAAGCCAAATACAGAGTTGTATACTTCTAGTTTCTCGTACAGTGGACCAAAAGTTTGGGATGCTCTTCCTAGTACATTTAAAAATCTAACGCAGTATTTAAATATGAATATAACTACAAATATATGTACTATTAACATTGCCATGCTATTTGTACTTTAATGCCATAGATAAATTGTTCAACGAAATCAATTGTATTGCATATTTTTTTATTATTATTATTGAATTTGTATTCTTAAATATAAATGTAACTGTTATTGTATTAAGAGAGCCTTATTGAAAATTGATGTAATCCAAATGAGTTACTCTCTCTAAATAAAGATATTATTATTATTATTATTATTATTATTATTATTATTATTATTATTATTATTATTATTATTATAGATCGTATGAATAGGAGCAGGAGCACATTAAATAGATTAAAATATTTCTTAAAGTTATATTTCAAAGTCGACCTATTGTGTTTCGTAAGGAAAAATCGATAATGACCATGTAAAAATGCTTTTACTATAATTTTAACTTGTGGGTAAAATTTCACTATTTCATATAATAGATATTAAACAAGTCAAAATTAATTTTAAAAACTCTTAATTTGTGACACCTTGAAGGTTCCCACTAATTCAATTTACAGTAATAGTACATTTTCAACGGACATCGTATTAATTACCCGTACCATACGCGTATGATTGGACCATATGAATAGATATAGGAAGATGTGGTATGAGTGCCAATGAGACAACTCTCCATCCAAGTTACAATTTATAAAAGTAAACCATTATAGGTCAAGGTACGGCCTTCAACACGGAGCATTGGCTCACACCGAACAGCAAGCTATAAAGGGCCCTAAAAAATTACTAGTGTAAAACCATTCAAACGGAAAAACCAACGGTCTAATCTATATAAAAACGAGAAACGAGAAACACGTATGAACTACATAAACAGACGATAACTACTGTAATCAGATTCCTGACTTAGGACAGGTTCAAACATTTGCAGCGGGATTAAATGTTTTAATGGTACCAAACCTTCTCCCTTTTCTGAAACAATAGTATAACATCACAACATAGAAAAACACACTATAAAATATCAATTGGAAGGTTTAACTCAATCAAAAAACGTAAATTAACACACAATGAACGAATAAATTTGACCTACATGTATATACGCATATGGTCATCACCTTACGCGTATGGTCCAAATACTCATTTGGTTCATTAACTTCATTATATTGATATGTCCAATGTCGGGAATCTGCTTTCTGGAATGGGCACAGCAATCTGAAATTTCATTGCAAATCACCTGTTCTAATAAGATTATAATTATGGCAATTTTAATTGTTCAGTTTTTCTGTTGATTTCCTAAGGGCTTTTCCTTTTTCCTAGTAATTTAAAATTGATTGTTTGATTGTTTGTTTCTTAACGTCCAGTGGCAAATTTTTCATGCATGTTTAGGACGAGAACATATAAACAATAAATACAATAGGTAGGTTCTGAAATAGAGGCCGTCCGGGAAGAAAGTCGAAGAAATTTGGACTGCTACAAGAAAATGAGGGTATATTGGATAGGGACAGACCTTTTGCCTTGTAACATGCCACCTATGGACCCTTCAAAGAGCTGTTGCAAGGGTTCTTCACATGCAGAGAGCATGGTACTCTTTTTACACGAGGCATCGTATTTAACGTTTCCATTCTGACTAGACGTGGCTGCGTACTTGTACATCCCGTACTGCCAAACGGACCTTGGTAAGGGTTTTAATTTTACTGCCGGTCGAAAGAAAACCAAAGTGAATTTGTTTCTATTCCCCAGTCACCCTTGGGGTGTTGATTTAAGAATCAGTCATATTCTATATCACCTTGAAATTTATTGCTTGACTTTTCATTTGTATCGGTGTTTTTCAAAAGTGGAGGGTGGGGGACCTTAATGTAAAACTGTTTTTTCAACCAGAGTAAAATATTCAAAGTTTTGGTCACAACTAAAAATGTCCTTTTAAATCCGTCTCTGACGACATTAAGTTAAGAAATAGTCTACCAGACCATGAATTTAATTAACATCCAAAAAGCACAAGATGTTCTTGAGAAATACACGAACAAAATGATCGTGTATTAGATGTTCAATAAATGTATGTTTACATTCCCCATTTCCATTCTCAATTTTATGTAAATAGGGATTCTATTTTTTTTATCTGTTGAAAATCGGTTTAACAAAATTTAATATTAGTTCAAGTTGGGTTTTCCAACTCCACTTCCTAAAATTGACTGCACGACGGTATTTGAAAATCCCAATTACTTGGCATCATGCGGCATTACATTCGAAAGAAGAAATTTTAACTCATATGTCAGCGATGATGGTATTTAACATATTATACCCTGGTCCTAATCCCTCGTTCCAAGTATAATACGGATGTATTCAAAGAGTATTAAACTATATATATGTATGTGACAGATTGTCGAAAAGTGTAAAGCCAGATTGTTTTAATACCAAAGTATTGGACTTGATGCGCATAAATGTAAAAAAAAAAACAAACAAAAAACAAACTCAACATTGAAATCAAATGTCAAAATATAAGCCCTGCTGTTATACCACATGTGTCGTCCTATGGTGATACACCGACATTATACCCACACCTTTCATTCATTTTCTATCCAGGACTTGCAAGTAAAAATGTATGTAAGAAAAATTCAGTTGACCTTAAGTTCGAAGGTCTAAGTCCTAAGTTGATTATAATGTAGTATGAGAAGACGGAACTACAAAAAATAAAATTAGAAAATTAGAAAAAAAAACAAAATTCGGAATGCAAACAACTGGAAATAGCAAGAATATTATCATATGCCTAAAATTTAATACAGAAAAAGTCTGTATACTTGTTAATCGTTATTTCAGATGAAATGACTAGTCATAATCGATTAACTACAGTAATTAAACAATATCTAGAAAACAACAACATGTAATGGAAGGTCATCTGAGAAGCTCACAATTTAACATTGTTTCTATTTTCTTTCATGCCGTAGTGAATCTATAACATTTAACTTCTTAATATCCCGTGTTAGTTTTTATTTATTACAAATATTAGAACATTGGATAAATACAACTTGCACGGCAATGTGCCTATTGTTTTATCTAATTAAATCCGTAAAGCGATCATCGATAAAACCCAACAACGAAACTGATTAGTTCTGATTCGTCATTGGTTTCTGGATACCGTTTATAATTCATTAAATATAAATATATGGACAAACAGGATCTCCACAGAATATTCAATAATGGATGAAAACAAACACCAACATATCTAATAATTAATATTTAAACATTATCAGATGTAGAATTGATCTGAAGACTTTTAAACAAAAATGGATAATAATTTTACAGCAAATTATACTGCTCAAAATTTGATTCCAGAAATAAATTGGTGTTACAATAACTGTAAACTTCAACCATGTGAAGGCGTGGTGCAGGATGTTTGTAGAAAAGTAATTGCTGACTATATTTTTCCATCTTTGAGTGAATGGTTTTTTATTGTGATAAATTTGGTACTGTTCATGAGTGGACTTGTAGGAAATGCTTTAGTTTGCTTTGTAATATGGCGTAGTCTGCAGATGCACACAGTGGTAAACACGTTTATATTTAACTTGGCCTTCTCTGACTTTTTGGTGATCCTATTCTGTCTTCCTGCTACCTTGTTACAAGATGTGACAGAAACATGGTACCTTGGAGATACAATGTGTAAAATCATACATTTTATACAGGTAAGAACAACTTCTATACCATTGCATCATTCAGCTCATTTTACCAGGAAAAACGAAATAGACTAACATCTTTGGTCTATTTTTTTAATTTCAAATTTATTTTCCAAATGTTTAAAGATCAGGAAGCACACTCCCTTTGCCCCATTTTTTGCTTTATATAAGCCAAAAAAGTATAAACCTTACTTATTCATATTCGTTATAACTGCAAACAAAAAGGAATAGATTAACATTCTCAGAATCGTATGTTAGATCAAAAATAAGTTTTGATTAAATATATGAACAGTAAAAGCGTGGGCATGAGATGTAGTGACAGTCAAATACTCTTTTAAGCGCAAAAATGTAGTTTTTTTTATGCTTGCTTGACGTTGTCGTTTACTTTTTAACGACAAACAGTGGGAAAGTAGTTACAAAAATTATAACCCTTCAGAATAAAACTCTTCAATAATTGACGTTGTTTCTCAAGGTCGTTAAATTGACGGTTATAAGTTAATAAGAAATAATTAAAACAAATATGAACACCGTTCTCATATAATGTTACCATTATCCTGTAAGTATGACAATCGAAGAGAGCAACACAGGTTATAGTTTTGCGTAAACTTAGTTTATAATGTTACTATGGGAACACATTTCTAACGTACAAACTTCAGTTTAATTTGCTGCTGACTTTACATGCCAAAAGACAAATCTAATGCTATATGTGTGTCTGAAGGTTGACTTTAAAATATGACCATCAAAATTGAAGTATTGACGACACCAAGGCATATTTAAATGGACGGTATTTGCTCATACAGAATTTAATCGGGACAATGTTAATGATTGTCTTTTATCATATCTGAAGGTCTTTGTATGTCTCAAGTAGGATAATTTAGTGTTAGTGACTGGTCTTTGATATAATTTATTCACTAGTTTTGTAGACTCGGGCCGATTAAGAGCTTTTTATTTTGCATAGACACATATAAACACTACATCGAATCTAGATGTACTATCTTTTGTGTTGTTTTTTTTTTATGATTGGTTGCCAACTCGTTGACGTTTAACTCATGTCTCATTTTAGCCACATATCTATCTTTATAAACCATTATATTCACACAGTAACTATATCTTTATACGAAAAATTCCATAGATAGCTTGTAGACAGAAGTGCATGACAACTTACCCTTCCGGAGCACCTTAGATATCCCCAGTATTTTTGGTGTGTTTTTTGTTGTTCAGTCTTTAGTTTTTTGTGAAGTGTTTTGTAGAGTGTTGTTGGTCTTTTCGTCGTCTTTCTTTTTTATTGTCCCCTTGGCACATTCTTCCTTCCTTTTAAGAAGATATTACTTAGGTTTACAAGGAACACTAAAAATTAGTTAACGAAAATAGTAAAGTGTGAATGTTAATGAATTTTCTAGATTTTTTTGTGAACATGCAGTAAAGATTAAAATGTAAAATAATAGTGTAACAAGCTTCTTATACATTTTTTTGATAAAAAAGAGGAAAAGACACTAAGGGACAGTAAAAAATTAAAACATGTAAAGCGAAGAAAAAAGACCGTAACACGGCCATAAGTCAATAGAAATATATATTTATAAGTATGATACTATTGGCTGGTTTTTATTGAGAAGGCAAGAAGATTCCTATTCTGTTGTTTTGTCTTCCCAGTAAATTCATTGCAGGGTTGAAGAGCTTTATAACATCTCCGGTTTCCATCACCTATGTAAAAAATTACGAAAATACAAAGTACGTAAAACTATATTATAACGTAGGTAGAGGCTTAACGGATGTTTGCCAGCATTCTTTCTTGATCATCGGTTGTCTATACAAGGCGCCATGCAACAAGTATTCGCGCAAAATTTGACACTGTTACATTTATTGTTTGTATATTATTTTCAACTGTTCAAGCGCTATGAATGTCAAACATTATTATCACTTAAGTCGAATAAGTATCGTTTAATCCATTAAGCTGTGTTTAGTAATACATTAACGATAACAATTGTTCTGCACCAGATACGCATTTCGACAATAAATGTTTCATCATCAATGCTCGAGATCTCTCATGATCTATTTTTACAAAACATGCTCGAAGAAGAATATCTGGAATGTTCCCTTAAATATGTAGAACAACTTCACTTCTTTAATTCTAGTACATCTGTTAAATAATATTTATATTGGTATATGTACTTGGTAGTTCAAATAAATAACAAGTTTTTCCCACATTTAGTTTAGTCACTTTTGTAAAAGGATTTGTATATTTGCATCTCGTCCTCTCCTATATTCTATAATGCAATCTACTGAATATTGATACTTACTGAAAAAAATCTGTCAAAACAATGATGAAAAATGCTCAAAACCGAATTAGCAAGACGTAGGTTTATGGTTTTTATACTTCCTCTGTATACAAGCCTATGTAAGCGCTTGACCTACTTTGCATTACGGTTGTATGAACGGGTATCATGGCGGATTGATGGACACATGGATCCCTCTGTCTGCAGGTTTTGACGAATGTTGAATTTTACAGTTGTGTTCTGCCCATTAATAATCTGAATGTTGTTAGGGTTGCAGATAACAGTTACGGCATCGCTTTACCAAATCTTTAATATTTGTTTACTGTGTCGTGACCAATAAAGTAAAGGTTAAGTTCGGTATTTGCTGATATGACATTGACAGTTCAATAGTAATGCTGTGAACAGAGGTATCAGTGACCACTAGTTCCCCTTATTGAAGGTTGATGTATTCTAAATGCATGAAACAGGAAAGAAACACTAATAGATTTTGCAGGTTAACAGCAAAAAACAATTATTTACAACAGCTGTTTAACTCGATAAATGTTTGTTGTTTTCTGTGATGCTTACGTTCTTAATGTTTGAGCGGTGACCCAATATGTCTTAATTTCTTTTGAATAAAAAATGTAACGCGCTAGAAAATTAATCATAATAAACGTTCATTAGAAAGGCATGATAATATTATAGTTGGCAGTCATTACATTTCTATCTACATCAACCTACAGAAGTATTATGCATAATTGAAATAGTTAAGAATAGAAACATCCTTTATACTGCAGTTTTTTTTAATATTTTTATCACATTTCTAGATTATTTCAACGGCTTTCCAGGCGGAATACATTGTTATTAGTCTGTCTATTTTGCCCCCAAAACTTGCTTTTCATTGAAGACGTTCAAATTGTCTTTCCGACATGAAAATTTGGCTCTGTTGAAATTACATTCAAACCAGTATCAATTATTTCATCTAAATTACTCAGAAACGGCTTCCAGTACTACTTAAACTTTCTCATTATTACATTTGAATTGCCGTTATATGAACGTTCAGCGTTTAGTTAATCAATTGATGTGATAAAAATCAGCACTGGCGTGAAAATCTTAACCATAAAAACTCAATGGTTAGCTAGGGTGTAGAAATGTGGTCACCTTTTCGTATGTCGCCCAGCAGTAAAACCCAATTCAAAAGAGTGTCATTTCCCTTTTATTTGGCTGTATGAGATGTATAAATACGCAACCACATCCGGTCTAATACCTGGTGTAAGTATAGTGTTACGCTTTCTGTACGTTCACAATAATTGTATTTATGCTACACTTATATAAAATATACATTCTTAAAAATCTTTTAACACTACCATTCCAGGTTTGTATGAATCAAATCATTTAAGTAATAAATAATGTACACAATCGTTTGCAAAAGAGGGGCGAAAGATACCAGAATGACATTCAAACTCATAAGTCGAAAATAAACTGACAACTCCATGGCAGAAAAAGACAAACAGACACACAATAGTACACAAAACACAACATAGAAAACTAAAGACTAAGCAACACGAACCCTACCAAAAACTGGGGGTGATCTAAGGTGCTCCGGAAGGGTGAGCAGATCCTGCTCCACATGTGGCACCTCAAAGTTATTATTTTATTTTTTTGAAACGTAAAACAAAAAGTTAACAATACTTGACAATAACTTTTGACACATACGGATGATACTATGTCAATCTTATGGATGATCCACATCTCATCTGCTTTTAAATGCATGAACACTTTTACAAATCAACCCCAATAATTTCTATATGTTTAAAATTAAACAAACATTTCAAAACCCCTTGTTTAAACCATATTTGTACTTATATTTTTTCTTCAACATTATTCAAAAAGTTTTCTGTCTTTCCACTAACATCTTATGAAAAATGCAGAAATATTTTTTTCACGTCATCAATTTATGTTAATCAAACACTTGCATGTTCTACTGACACGATTAATAGCATACCTTACTTCAATTATCCGTTTATTGATTTTATAAATTATTAGGAGCTTTCAACTCCCTCAGGCAATGTATACGTTATAGAAACTTGGCTACTTATGTTTAGGTCCTTTTGGTGATATAGTTTTTCATCTGTTTTAGTTCTTATACAATCTTGGATTTCAAATATGTGGCTTAGAGAGTTCCTGGCGGAGGTAAATCAAGAAAGGTGCTTCGGGCGCATTCAATATATATAGTGACTGTGTTGTTTCATTTTTTTTTGCTAAACATTTACTATAGAAAAGGATTCCCTAAAGCGTTTTGTTTATTTTGAATATGTGTAGTTGTTCATAATTAAACACTAGGCTAGGCGTTCTTTGTTGAAGTACCAGAAGAACTTGTTTTATGTCTAATTATGTAACTAGCTTTGTTCGATTGATTGTCGTTTAGTTGCATTTATTTTTCTTTTGTCTTACAAAACTACACGATACCTACATCAAATGGATGCACCATGTGGATTTCGAAAAAAAATATTTCTTACTGATTATGTTCTAAACTAAATATTGGAATGCTGAAAATGTCAAATGTTGAAGACCAATGACGTCTTTTTTTTTCTTCGTTCAGTTCTTGGGTTTCATCGTTCCTCATGAAGGTAAACCCAGAAAAGTGCTCTAGACACACAAAATGTTATGTTCATATACCAGCACTTGCCAGATACCGCTGCTGGTGGACTGCTAGTCTACGGGGGTATGGTCAGCAGTCAGTGCTTTGGTACTGACATGATTTATAGCATGCCTTTCTTAAAGTCATTTTAAACAGTTTCTGGTAATCAAAACAAGGAAATTATTGAACCAATACATGCATGTATAGGAAACTAAGTCAATTTATTACAAATCCACAACGTATTATCAACAACTAAAGAAATCGTTCGATGGTTGTTGGTCATAAACTTTGGCTGCTAATTAACTTTCGGGTTTTAATGCCGATCGATACCTTATTAAACAAGCAAAATAGGATAATTGAACACGTGAAAAATAAGTAAGATCATAGAACTATTTTATTTTCTTCTTCATGTTTTCTATTCGTTCCCATTTGTTAATTAAACTTTGAATTAACAATTGTTACATAAAATAAAGGTTACAACAGATACAGTCAAGTCTGCCTCATATCTTGACTTACATCTAGAAATTGATAATGAGGGTCGGTTGAGAACAAAACTTTACGACAAAAGAGATGAGTTGAGAACCGTCTATGTTACAAAATTCCAGCAGTGCCTGCATATGGAGTATATATCCCTCAGTTGATACGATATTCCAGGGCTTGCATTTCCTATCATGATTTCTTTGATAGAGATTGCTGCTCACAAGGAAGCTAACAAGCCAAGAGTTCCAAGTGGTGAAGTTGAAATCATTCCTTCGGAAATTTTACGGACATCACGTGTTGGTTGCCCGTTAAGGAATATATGTCTCACAGATGACGACGGATTTGTTCCAATTATCGTTACCACAACCCCGTACTCTTATCCTCGAATGTAACCTACCGAATTAGACTTATTACCGGATTTGTTCTTGCATGAGCAACACGACGGGTGCCACTTATGGAGCAGGATCTGGTTACCCTTCAGAAGCACCGTACATTACCCCTGGTTTTTGGTGGGATTCGTGTTGCTCAGTCTCTAGTTTACTATATACATGTTGTTTTTTATATACTGTTGTTTGTCGTTTGGTCCTTTTTTTTTTTTGCCATAGCGTTGTCAGTCTATTTTCGACTTATGAGTTTGAATGTGCCTTTGATATCTTTGGCCACCCTTTTCTAACCAAGGAATAGATTACCATAGCTTTATTTAGCAAAACCTTTCGGAATTGTGGATCCTTAATGCTCTTCAACTTCATACTTTATTTGGCCTTTTAAACTTGTTTTGACGAAACGCGCGTCTGGCGTACAGAATTGTAATCCTGGTATCTATGATGATTTTATTTACATGAATTTTGGTATCAAATTTGTTTTGCAGAAAATCGATTAATACTATCTACCTTCCACGTTTGTTTACCTTTTCGTAAGACAATAGTTCAATTATGAAGGATTCTTTTTAAAAAAAAAAGTCTATGTACACGTGTTTTAGTATACAAAACATGTTCAGTTTTTTTTGGTAAATTTGAAGTATCATATGACTTAAAACGTTCGTTTAATAAATTTAAAGATTAGTAAGTAACGAAAATTCCAAAAGCATTCAAGTATTTATACATCTTTGGATTTCAAATGAGTGGGTTTGAACGTTGCTGATGTAGGTAAATCCTGAAAAGTGCTTCAGACGAACACATTTTATAAAGTATTTTTAATTTTTTCAACGTATTTTTTATTCCCACGAGACATTGCAAGATATAACTGGTTTTGAATTACACCGATCCCGAGTTCTATTTCAGCAGATTGATATTTTGATACACTCTAATAGTAAACCTAATATATACATGTAGCTATATATGTTTCAATCTTTGTTTAAATTTGTTTAACGTATAAATGATTACTTGTAGAAACGTACTTGAATAATTCATACGATGGAAAATGATAATATATAAAAATGGAATGCAGGTCAATTGGTCAATTATGTCATCAGAAATCGGCAAAATAGTAATTTATAAAATTTCTTTAATGTCGATCTAGAAGTAGTTTGATTAACTGGCTCCTTTAATGTATTGTGCTGATTTAATGATGTATCCAACCTCTAGCAGAATGAAGTTCAAATGAAACAAAATAAAAGTATGATATTAAGAATGAAAATAATCTTTGTCGGTTAATTGAAATGAATGGGAGTGGTTATTGCAACGGAAATATTCGATATCAACAAGTTAATAGATTTTACGTAAAATTTGGCTTTTGGTTCGTGCCTTCTGTTATCTGTCAACAATGTGAAGAAAATAAATAAATGTTATTTAGCTATATCCGAAGCTTAGGTTTTAAGTATGAACCTAAACATGCATGTATTTTATTGACGAATTTGAGAACCTAAAACTTGTAACACGCAATGGTCAATAATCGCATTTGTACATGCAGATCTATATCATCGAGAAAGAGCTTAAAACAATAGGAAAGATCAAATAAGGTTTTTACTTGATAAATTGATAAAGATTCATATTGTTAAATTCTTTTGATTTGTATGTATATATGCTATCATAAGCACCATGTTTTTCGTGCTTGGAATATATAAACAGAAATTAACATACATCAGAACATCCATTTAAGGTTCATCATAACAAATGGACAAAAATGGATGTATTTACACATCAAAAACTACTCTGTGTATAGACTTACCTGTACAGTTCGGAAAGTTTTAAGTCCTGGCATCCACTAGATATATAAAAGCTAAATGCATTTTTTGTTTCAGAAAGATAAAATCACTTTTGGATTTTGATGGGCATATTTTTCCCTTTCTGCAGATGGTGTAAAAATAAACAAACACCTGAATTGCTTTGATACTGTCCACTCAGTTAAACCCTTTAACACCTATAGTTGTGTAGATACCTATTGTCTGTTTTTGTCCGTGCCAATCAAGGACAATCAATACAATACAATACAGTGTTTACCTGAGAGGGAGCATCTCAAAGTTTTATCCCAACTTAGTTTATTTTTACACCTTCTGCAGAAAGGAAAAAAAATGGCCATCAAAATCCAAAAAAGTTTTTATCTTTCTGAAACATAAAATGCATTTAACTTTTATATATCTAGTGGATGCCAGGCATTTAAACTTTTCCAACTGGACAGGTAAGTCTGTACTCAGAGTAGTTTTTGAGGTGGAAATACAGCCATTTTTGTCCATTTGTTATGATGAACCTTAATCATAGTAGATGCATTTACAGGCTACATGTTCACATCAGGTAGATGCATTTATATGGAACGCCACAGCTGTCTTATGTGGAACTCTGGTATTACTTTATGTTGTTTTATTATTACTTGATGATATTTTGTCTTTACTTAATATTGTTTTGACATTACGTAATGATGTTTTGATATAACTCAATATGGAATAGTCATTACTTAATGATATTTCGATATTACACGATATAATTTCGTATTGACTTGATATAGTTTTGTCATTACTCAATATGGTTTTGTCATTACTCGATGTGGTTTCACCATTATTTAATGTGGTTGTGGTTTTAACATTACTTGATGTGAATGTTACTTAACGTTATTTAGTTGTTTCATTACATGATGTGGTTTTGTTATTTCGTAATGATGATTTGCCTATTCTTTATATGGTTTTAACATTACGCAATGATGTTTCAAAATTTGACGATTTTACACTACATGATGTGTTTGTTTCATTATTTGATGTGGTCTTGTCATTCTTTGATGTGGTTATCCCATTACTTGATGAGGTAAAACCACGTGACCAATTCGGAAAAAAATATGTTCTATTTTTAAACAGATTTCAATATATCGTTTGTTTAATGTGCTTTGGATGGGTATCGCTATCCATTGAGTTAAAGTTCAAATTAAAGTTCGAGTGGTTGTTCAGAGTTATTTGGTATGAAAAAGGGGAACGGCAGACAATAATAAGAAAAAAAGTATTAAAAAGTTTACAGTATTTCGGACATAATTGGGATATCCCCAAACCACTTGGTCCTGTTGTTTTTATCCTAAGTTCTCAAACGGAAGCAGTATTTTTTTAATAAATTTGTAAAATATTCCACGGAACCATGTGTCTCGCCTGGTATTGCTGCTGTAAGTGCAAAAGCGTCATGTTGATCGGCTGTACATTTATCTATACATTTATCAGTAAAAACAAAATTTAAAAAAAATGCTTTTTCTTGAAATTGAGGAATAACTCCTATACAAGTTTTAAAACACTTCATTGAGGTTTACAAATTTATCATGTCAAAACAGTTTAATTCGGTTTTATTTAACTAAAACAAAACTGTATCGTTTTCAACAATGAGCAAAACCCATACCCTATAGTAAGCTATAAAAGGTCCCGAAATGAAAAATGTAAAAAACTAGAAACCTAACGATCTATAGATACATAGATACTTTATCCTCTAAAAACTAAATACAAGTTTACAGAGAAACATACAATATAAATACAGATACAATAGTTGAGGTAAACAAATACAGTATGATATTCTAAAAGTACAAAATTATGATGGCATACATGTTTAGTAACATGTATAATGAAAGGTTAAACTCAATAGAAATTAAAAAAAATGGAGATGGAGACGCCGACGCCACTATCGACGACGAAATATAGGTTTGTTGTGTCTCACTGCCGCTATATTGATATCGCAGGCTCGACACAAATCAAAAGACTTGAACTTTATTGTTAACAAATAAAACACTTCAAATCAACTCACACTTAAGTTACAGGGAAACGGGGGGAGAAGGGGCTCGGACTAAGCGACAAAGCATCAATACTATAAAATAAGAATTCTCCGAATTTTGTTTTAGCGTAAATGATCATTTGAACTTATACGAATATCAATCTTTTATTTGTTATCAATTGAATTCCATGATCTACCTCGCACTAATTGAAAAATAAACTTTTTGGAATATCTGTTTCACATGTGACGACGGACATGTTCCAGTGGTCGTAACCATAATACCGTCATCTTTTCCTTGAATGTAAACTTCCAAATAAAACCAAATCACTGGGTTTGTACTTTCTCGAATAACACGACGGGTGCCTTTCTGGAGCATCCGAGATCACCCCGATGGATTTATATTACCCAGTCATACCGATCTATTGAATCAGCCAAATGAAACTGTTTTGTATACCACCGCAACTGAAAGCTGGGGGGCATATTGTTTTACCCCTGTCCGTCCGTCCGTCCGTCTGTCCGTCCCATTGTGGGTATATAGTTATTCCGCGTAACTCCTCCTACAGTTTGAATCCTAGGAAGTTTTCTCTTTACTGTCTGTTTGTACATATATTGAAGGTGTGCATGTGGTCAGGGTTTAATGTTTATTAATATTTGCTTTTTTGGGAGATAGTTGAACTTTGTAATTTTTTGGGAAATTTACTTGCATAAGAAGAGCGTTTCCAGATAACTCCTCCTACAGTTTGAATGCTAGGAATTTTTCACTCTTCTGGCTGTTTGTACATATATTGTAGGTGTGCATGTGGTCAGGGTTTTTATTTTTATTATCTTTTGCTCTTTTTAGGAGACAATGGAACTTGTTTTTGTCATTTTTGGGGTATAAGCGGTTAAATGAGTTGAGTGCGGGGGCATCACTTTGTCTAGTTTACATTTTTTTTCTCGTGTTGTGCTGTTACACAACTGTAACAGTCCGATGTAAGGTTAGGATTTAGCGCTCACATACATGTTAAACTCCGCCACATGCACTTTCTTTATGTACCTGCCCCAAGTCAGGAGCATGAAGTTCAATTGTTGTCGTTGTATAAATGTGTGTCATTTTTTTTTTGTAGATTGTTTATTTATAAATGAGACCGTTTGTTTTTTCGTTTGAATTTTTTCACATGGTGCATGGTGGCCTTTTGTAGCTGACTAAACGGTGTGTTGAAGGCTGTACGGTTGCCTATATATGATTTCTTACATCCACTGCATTTAAACTCTGGTGGATAGTTGTCTCATTGTCAATCACACCACATCTAGCTTTATTTCAACTTCTATGTTGCGTTTTGTATACTGTAACATTGTTTATCTTTTGTACACATAACCCGGAGCCCTCTTTTCGGAAGCCCGAGCAAATTAAAGTTATTGTTCCGCGATAGAAAATTTAATTACGAACCATATAAGATAGCTCGAATTTCAACTCATAATCTTAATTAATCTAAATGAGACTTAAATTCGAATCTTACTCAAACTCTACCTCAAAAAGTGACTCAAATTTAATGTTGTAACTAGAACTCTACCTTTAAATGTGACTCAAACTCGAAATCCAACTCGAAACTCAATGCTAACTAAAACTTTAATTCTAATAATGACTTGAATTCGAATTCGAAGACTAACTCAAAGTTTAACTCAAACAGTAACCCGATCTCAAATTCGATGGCCACACTCATCCAAGGCACATACAACTGGGAATCTATCTAAAAATAGAACAGGTTTTTCCGAATTGGTCACGTGATTTTACCTCATCAAGTAATGGGATAACCACATCAAAGAATGACAGGACCACATCGAATAATGAAACAAACACATCATGTAGTGTAAAATCGTCAAATTTTGAAACATCATTACGTAATGTTAAAACCATATAAAGAATAGGCAAATCATCATTACAAAATAACAAAACCACATCATGTAATGAAACAACTACATAACGTTAAGTCACATTCACATCAAGTAATGTTGAAACCACATTGACTAATGACACAACCACATTAAATAATGGTGAAACCACATCGAGTAATGACAAAACCATATTGAGTAATGACAAAACTATATCAAGTCAATACGAAACCATATCGTGTAATATCGAAATATCATTAAGTAATGACTATTCCATATTGAGTTATATCAAAACATCATTACGTAATGTCAAAACCATATTAAGTAAAGACAAAATATTATCAAGTAATAATAAAACAACATAAAGTAATATCAGAGTTCCACACAAGACAGCTGTGGCGTTCCATACATTTAGTGGAACCATTTTTGATATTTTGCTTATCTTATAACACAACTTTTTCTTTATTAGTGACGAAAAAAGGCAAGTGTTGTTTACCGATGTTCAAATATAACAGTGAACTTTAAAAACAAACTATTTTTACAACTTGTAAAATATTTTTTTTAACTATTTATATATATATATATATAATATCTAAGTAGACTGATATATGATTCATTCAACATCACAATCATATTTACTGATGAAGGATATCTGTTATCCGAAATATTTATAAATAATTACATTTATAGTTCCTTTTTTTTGTTATTGGTGTTGTTGTGTACACTTTTTAGGCGTTTATATCTTTGACGGAACCAAAATTACACAAATTCTAAAATATACAAGTACAAATTTGATATACTGCATCACATGCTCAATTGTGAACAAAATATATCTGCTACGCAGGAAATACAGATGACCGATAAGCGCTAACATATATTATACCTGGCGTATCAAAAGATGCCTTCGAGTGCTGTGGAGGTATTTTGAAAAAATATTCCCGTTTATAAAATATATTGTTCTAACGATACAATGCATGTAATAAACGAATGGAACTCTTTTTTTTTTATTACAAAACCTCATCTAAATTGACGATTATAACTAATTAAAATATTATTCTATTTACATTTTAATTGTTCGTAAGCATGTTCATTGCTTGATGAATAATTATCCCCATGGAATGGCAATGCTATTTAATAACTGTCATTATACATGTTTATGTATTCACTTAGAGATTGTAATAAATATGAAATGTAAATCCGGTTGTATTGAAATTCTGTTGATTTTTCATCGTTAGGTTATTGTAAATAGAATAGAGAATATTTTTTTTTGTAAAACTTATTTATAATTATACACACCCCTATTTTTCATGATTTTCACATACATAAAATCGACTTTTAATTATACAGAACTTTAACTGTTCTGAAACAAATAGAAGACATTTATTTTGTTTAGAAAGCCATTTGTAATGTAAAAGCATATATCTTCGTGATCCTGAAGATACTCCACGTACTTTTGTAAACAGGAAGCTATGAAGGGCCCTGTCTGGTTGAAAATGCTACTACGTGATAGCTCATACCCTACTGAGTCAAAAAATAAATGGTTACTAGACACGTTTCAAAACTGGAAGTAAACTTCCTTTTAAAATCAGGTGCTCTTTTTGTAACTACAAATTGTTAGGTACATCTGGATCTGTCTTTTGGTTGCAAAATGTACCCATTGATAGTATATGTCATTCCAAATTCCAAACGAATGGTTGTGAGGTTCTTTTCTGAAGGGAACTAGTACTTTTATTTTGACAGATGTGACCTGGACCTTTACCTTTGATAAGGTCAAACGTATATCCAATGGTAAAGACACGAGGTCCCTACAAATGATAGTTTCCGAGTTGTAGCACCTAAGACGTTTTTAAATACTGCAACGGGATTATTTCCCTTTGCAAGAGGTCATGCTTTTTTGATGAATAAAGTTAACAAAATAACGACTTGATGTCCAAAACGTTTTTCTTAATATATTCCCTTACTATTCATGTTTTCGAGTTTATCCTATAAATAATTGTAAGATGGAACGGTCACTGTGGTCGTGACCGTTTGATTTTTGTGAAGGTCTTGTGTCAAAAGAAGAAGGCCTTAGGTCTCTACGACTTACGGTTTTCGATTTACGTTTGACGGATTTGGTTTACTCCCGCATTTCTCTCAAATAACGATTCTTCGTCGAATTATTTTAAAAGGTAATGAAGTACCGCCATGGACCAAAGAACTTTTCTTATCCTTAAGTTTTACCCATTACGCTTTCTGTGTGCAAACACTAATAATGGCTTACGTCAGATAGGTCTATAAGGAAAGGAAAAGATAGTTCGGTCTGCCAGGGTATATTCCAAATAGTTGATATCTATCCGACACTTGATACCGAAGCTGATTTTGATCCACAACGTATTTTGATCATCAAGGGTTCGAAAATTTAAGACAAAAATGATCACAAGAAATACTGGAAAGGTTTCCCATTGGTAACGCGAAAGACATTAATTAACTGTCTCGAAATAGACATCAATCTGTCAGCTCCATCATTAGTGAGGGCCTATGAAATACAAAAATGAGCGTTTAGTCATTCCACTCATGTACAAAAATCAGTCAATTAGACAATTCAAACTTTCAAACAGATACATTCATTGAACAATTGAATATAATTAGATGCCTCCATTTCAGCGAACGTTTTAAAATTTAAAAAATAAAACCGCTGGTAATGAACAGATTGACGTCATAGATAGCTTGGTTTTACACTTTTCCATTAAATCTCCTACTATTACGGTTGTGGAGATGTCCGTTCCATTTAAAACATTTGTTCTTAATGCGGCTGTATTATCGGTGCTGTTACATATTACCTAATGCTCTTGAATGATGCACTTAAACAAACCATAAATTACCCAGTAAACAATCCAACGTTGACATTACGTTTTGACAACGTTATACTATCGTTGTGACAACGTAGTAAAATTACGTTGGTACAACGTAATTTTGTGGACTCCAAGGCACGTGCTGACAACCATCCAGACAACGTTGGCACAACGTAATTTGTGACGTAATCTATTACCATCATAAGACGTTGTAACAACGTCGCAACACGACTGTAAATGTCCCTTGTCCTCATTTGATTGATAGGAGCAATATAATTCCATTGAAGAAGTAAACAGGGTCTATATTTTATTCTTTTGACCTGTTTTAAGTTGTAAATTTGTCTATGTAGGAAAGATGGACACAATGTCGATATGTACTCTATTTCCAAACTGCCAGCTGTGTATAATATAGTCACAAAAGGTTTTTGTTTACCTTTTTGCCAGGTTTCAATGTCAAATGTATAAATATCTCGTTTTCCCAAAAACTTTGCATTATGTTTTACATTAAACCTGTTTTTCTGTCCAATTCATGTTTCACACAGTTGTTTAAGGTTAAAGTCGTAGTTTTTAACTTTTGCAATACCGCAGTACAAGATTTACACATTTCCATTTTTTCTTTAAAAAATTTAACACATAATACTATTCGAAAAAGGAGATTTTGTATGATGGCCAATGAGACAACCCTCTATCCTAAAATCAAATATTGATGATGTTAGCAATTATAGGTAACTGTACAGCCTTCAACATGACATATTGGTACATGCTGCAACTTCTGAATGTTTAGGGTTTCAGTGTTCTAGAATATAGATTTCACTATGATGGTGGAGATTCTAGAATGTATATTTCACTTTGACGAAGGAAAACATTTTTTAATGAATTATTCAGAAATACAACAAACTACCACATATACCTTAATATTTACTGTAGATCGATTCATTCAGCTGGATTCACTACACAATGACAAGCTAGGAAAAAAGTTTGGAAAAAGGCCCAAAAGCTCTCTGTCTAATTTACAAATATATATTCTACACAACTTAAACACACTTCTAAAAATATCCCAAATGAAGAAAATACCTGAAATTCAATCAAACTAACTATTGCTTTTTTTCCATTGACCAACTAGGGATAGACCTATCCAAAAATTATTAGACTTCTTTTTTCTTAGCTACATGAACCAATAAAAAAATAATAATATGTTTCTGAATTTTTTTGATTTTATTCCAAATTTTAGTCTTGTGTTGGTTGTATACATGTCATTCCAAATTTCGGTTTTCTGCCCTCCCATCAGCTGGTCTTATGTTGGTTTCAGGTCTCTGAAAAAAAAATAATCATAAATTATAAAATACAAAAAAAAAGTTGATCCCAACTTATTGATTACAGCCGTTCTTAAAAAATATCCTATTGCTGGTCCTATAATAAATCTTGCAGATTCATAATTATGTTGTGTTGTTACTGAGATGTTTGTATCTTTGCCAATTATACACATTTTGATAATGTATGTTAGAAATTTTAACATAATTTCAACAGTATATAATAATTCATAACTTTTGGTTAACCTTTGTTCTTATTTAAAAAATAAATTTGTTGTTAAATTGAACATGTGTTAATGAAATTATGGCTATTTTGGAAAATACTATGTCCGCTCCCAGGGACCCCCACCACCGACAGAATTAAAAATAAATAAGAACAACACTCCCTTTGATTTTTGGTATTTCAAATACAAACCATCCCCACATAAAATTTAAAAAAGAGCCTTCCCTGGGGGGGACTTAGTTTTTTCTAGAACAACCACTAGTTATTCTACAAATAATAATGAATTCAAATTAAAAAAGGAAGTTTGGTTTCTTAAAATTGTCATTTATCAATTAATTTAAGATATTCATAGGATATTACCTTAATAAATTTAAATAGAGAAAACAGAACTAAGTTGAAAAACTTGTGTCTAATCCATTTGTTTTGTACAATAAAATATGTTTAAACTAATAAATTTAGAATTTACATCAATACAGCAAGACCTTTAATCATATGCCAATGAACGCAATCTATAAAATCAACAAATTATAATTTGATAAATAAAATTAATAAAAGAAGAATGTGTCCATGAGCCACAAATGATGTTATTAAAAGACACAACTAAAGAACAGTAAAACAGATGCTCTCCAAATTCAAACTCTGCGTTTTATGATAATAAGCATTGTGTATAAATTTCATAACATGTCGTTCAGGCAAACTAAAGTTAGAGAACAGAAACCAATTTGAGTTCAAATAATGTACGTACAGTACAAGAGTAAAACTATATCACTCAGTGAAGGAGGGCATAAAAAGAGCTGATCAACTGATGTTTACCTTTTTATATCTTGGTCCATCTTTTTGAGCTGGTGCATGCTTAAGTGTTACTGCAATGCATTCCTCAACCTCAGACACATTGGATATGTGGATTTTTATACAAGACTCTGAAAAAAAAATTATAAATACATTCAATTATCTTCTATATTCTTCCGTCTGTTTACATGCGTGTCAATCCAACAAATCTTTGGGAGAACTAGGTAAGCGACAAATTAACATGCATTCCAAAATTCATAAGTTTTATGATTGATTACTACATTGTTTCTGATCACATATTTAGTGAGAGTCGATTATAGCTCGTCATTGATAAACATGTAGATTTTATACCATAAATTGAACAGCAAAAAAAAAACATCCCTATATACTGGTTTTTTTAACACCAGTAAACTGGGTTTTACCCTGAAAACAGGAAAATTTTACCCAACTTTTCCCGACTGGATCCTAGTCTAAATAATTATGACGTCTTGGAAGGCTATTTTAATTTTTTTCTGTGACGCCTTCCTACGACAGTCTTTATTGGCACAATTGTCTTCTTCTTCTTATGGTATCCAGTTTAATATCCATCAGATTTTTGATGATTACTAACTATTCCCATGTCAGACCCAGTGACACATTGATTGAGTGTTGGTTGCTTAACGTCCAGTGGCAAATATTTCATGCATGTTCAGGATGACCCCCAGTGATACATGTAGTATTATCATTAATATGCCGCGTTTGTAATATGCCAAGTTTGTAATGTGCCGAGATTATAATGGGCCGAGTTTGTAATGTGCCCAGATGTCTAGCTTCGCATTTGTGATATTGATCAGACTTTTATGCTTCCAACATTATCAAAAAATATCAGTGCAAAAGACACTTGCAGCCTAAATATATAGGGATAGTAGCTCTTGTCATGGATAGGAAACAAGTGCCTGTGCACCCACCCCCCTTTTTTAACTTTCTACAGTTAATTGCATATATCTTAAAAAACAACACAAGTTAATCAAGCAATTTGAAAAATGGATTCAAATAACACAAATTTTGGCTAAAATATCTTGTATCAGTGCAATATATTGACAGTAAAAGAAGGAGTATCATATTTCAACACGGTCACGGACAACAGACTTGAAAGAGGCGCCCAACACGGCAACAGATGTTTTATTTTCTTCAATCATACTTGTTTTTATCATGGAGAACCTATTTGGCGTATGTGCAATTATTATATTACCTTTTTCTTTGTTCTGGAATCTGGATCGAGCTAAATTTCACTGCAAGTTTTATCACTGACACTGTTTTTAAAAATCAAGCGGTGAAGGTGCGCATGCTCAGACTTTTCATAATATGCAGCGGTAAAACCCGAGGACTGCTGAACGTTCCACTATTATAACCGATTATGAAATTAAAATAATAAATGATGACAAAACTTTAATGATATATTAAACAATAAATATTCATACAAAAAATATATATTAGAACATTAAAATTGGATTTGTAATATTTTCTTGGACATTTTGGTGCAAATTATGTCTGTGCGGGAAAAAAGGGGGATATTTTGAAAATCGAAAAAATCTTGAATATATTCTAGTGAAGGTGAATGTTATACCCAGGAAGACTCATACCCACAAAATTCGTCCAATAAAACCAGATTTAAATGTGTCACTAGTATTCACAAGGTTTGTTCACTACGTTATTATAATGTTGATACGACGTAACAAAATATTACGTCGGACAAGGATTTGTATAGTGAGACTATACAAATCCTTGCGTCGGATTATGACAGTTATATTATAATTAAGTACGTTGTCACAACGTAATAAAATGTTACGTCCTGACAGGGTACTAAATTTACGTAAATTCGACGTAATTTTTGAACGTCGTCTGTATGTCTGCATCCAACGTTGGGTTTTTAGGTTCCCACAACGTTGGTACGACGTAAACTCAAGACATGACGTTCAGACGACCATTAACCGACGTCGGGAGTACGTCGTGTGTTTGCTGGGTAGATCATTGGAAGTAGTAGATTTGAATAATGAGAATATAAAATATTAAAATCAAGAATTGAGAACTATATTTCTATGTACAGGTCACCGTAAAATTTGGATCAAAACCTAAATTTAGCATATAATTTGAAAAAATCATAGTGAACATTTGTACTAAGTTTTAAGTTGATGTGAATACGACCTAATGGTGAACTACCTTACACAAAAACTTTATCCTGAGACGGATTAGACTCATACCAGAAAACATAGTGCCCCCTTTTTTCTATCACAGGCGGGGCATAAAAAAAGATACTTACACACATAATTTTATCGAACCCTATAAGTATACTGCACAGAAATTTCACTTGTATTAACATGATTAAGGAACATGCCTGTAATGTATAATATAAGGTGTGTTGGAACTACTTTACCTGCTTACATATGTTACCCTGTCGGTTGCAAATTAAAATTACAAGGGTTAATAGTTAGCTTTTAAGTTCATTGCATTAATGAATAGAAATCAGTAAACTAGCCAATTCTAGTTTAAAATTAAGCAAAGAAAGTGAACAATTGAGAATGTAATTAAGCGATTCTATTTAAGAAGCGTTGGTTGTAGAAAAAGAACCCACGGTTTATGGATAGGCAGCTGACAACACAGCGATCAAATATCCTCAAATATCACGTTCCAAATATATATATAAATAATTTGCTCTTTTTGAATTATTCAAGTATAAATAAAATAATGGGTAGTGAATACTTCAATGAGACAGCAACACAGACACCATTACGTAAACCAAGCCGTAAACGCAAAATGTGATTTCGGATAACGTTCTATAAAGGAGAATGACAGATACATCAAGTTTAGATCTGCTTAATATGTTAACCTTCAACTAGAAATATAATGCAAGACCCGGTCGAGATTTTTTGACACCAGGGATGAATTCATTTTTCTCATTATGATCTTTTTATTTTAATGTTCTAGTTATATTTTCGAAAGTTTAAGTCGCCATAATGACATGGTATACTTGATTTACGAAACATCTGTTTCACAGATGACAACATTTATGCTGAATTTTTCATAAGCAAAATCCTGTCCTTTTGTCCCCATTCCTGATTTATCACCGAATTTTACTGGTCATAGGTAATATGACTTGTATCACTGGTGGACCAATAACTATTTACCCTTCCGGAGCACCATATATCATCCCAGTGTTTGATGGGGTTCATATTTCTAAATCTTTGTAGTGTTTTGTAAAGTCTTATTTGTCCTTTTTTCTCTAGAAAATGATGTGAAAAAAATTACTCATCAAAGATATTAAGTTTATAATTTTGTACGTCAGACGCAATATGTCTTTTGATTTATACATTTGGACTGCACCCTTGGTATCTCTTATTTTTCGTACAATAACAAAATATAAAAGTCATTTCCATTCAATATAATTTTCCGTCGGCATATATCAGATTACTTAGTCTAGTTGAACTCTACATTTAGGTTTATGTCGTTTTTCACCCTTGTTTTGTGTAAAGGTGGTGATTCCTAATATTTTGGCAATTATTGTCATCAAAAAGACCGCTGAATGAGAACGGTACTTTTTGTCATACCTCCATGACAAATATTATGTTGTCCCTGCAGATAAAACCCCAAACAACATCGTTTTTGTGTGTAAATCACATTACATAAACTGCTTTATAAATGAATTAGGTATTGACAATTCACTTGAAAACTCAAAATATACCCCCACGACACTTACTAAAGAGGAAATCCTGGATATTCATAGGTCTGTTCTTTGTTCCTTTTGAATTTCAACTAAAGATGAAGAACTGGATTTTCCATCACTGTATTGGATACATAAACTACATAAGTGTCCTTACAAACAACGGTATATTGCTGGTTCTTCCAAGTGCTCCACGAAACCTCTTTCTATATTATTAACATCAATTTTATCAGCAATCAAAGCCGGGTTTCAAAGTTATTGTGAAACTACCTATTCTAGAGGTGGCGTGAATCAGATGTGAATACTAAAAAATTCCAAAGATCTTTTAGAGTACATACAATTTAAGTCTCTTTCATCTTGCAATAGTATTAAAACATTGGACTTTCTACACTTTACACAAGTATTCCCCATTCCAAGCTAAAAAACAAATTGAAAGAGTTGTCCTGCTTTGTTTCATAAAAATGAATGGCCAACGTAGATACAAGTATCTTGTCTTAGGGAGGGATAAATCCTGCTTTGTAAAAAATCACTCTGATTCAAACAAAAAATTCTCTGAAACTGACATTATCAAGATGCTTGATTTCTTGATTGACAACATATTTGCTACGTTTGGAGGACGTGTTTTTCAACAAACAATCGGCATTCCCAATGGAACAAACTGTGCCCTCTTCTTGCCGACTTGATCCTTAGAAAAGAAGTTAGCATATCCTTTAACTTTACTTTCCGCTATATAGATGATGTTCTCTCACTAGATAATTCAAAATTTGGTGACTATGTTGAACGCATCTATCCCATCGCACTTGAGATAAAGGATACAACAGATACAGTTAAGTCTGCCTCATATCTTGACTTACATCAACAAATTGACAATGAGCGTCGGTTTAAAACAAAACATTACGACAAAAGAGTTGATTTCAGCTTCCCAATTGTGTACTTTTCATTTCTATGTAGCAACATTCCAGCAGCGCCTGCATACGGAGTATATATCTCCCAGTTGATACAATATTCCAGCGATTGTATTTCCTATCATGGTTTCCTTGATAGAGGGTTGCTGCTCACAATGAAGCTATTAAACCAAGAGTTCCAAGTGGTCAACTTGAAATCTTCCCTTCGTGTAAGTTTTACGGACGCCATCACGAGCTGGTTGACCGTTATGGAATATCCGTTTCACAGAGGATAGCGGATATGTTCCGAATGTCGTAACTACAATCCCGTTCCCTTTTCCCGAATGTGACCTACCGAATTAGACTTATAACTGGGTTTGCTCTAACATGAGCAACATGACGGGTGCCACATGTGGAGCAGGGTCTGCTTACTCTTTCGGAGCATCTGAGATCACCCCCAGTTTTGGTGGGCTTCGTGTTGCTCAGTCTTTAGTTTTTTATGTTTTGTTTTGTGTACTATTGTTTGTCTGTTTGTCTTTTTCTTTTTTAGCCATGGCATTGTCACTTTATTTTCGACTTTTGAGTTTGAATATCCCTCTGGTATCTATCGCCTCTCTTTTGGCTTTTTATTTCGTGTCGACAATGTGGACATTTATCGTTTCTCAATATATTTTGAGGTTGCAATAAATAAGGGAGCTATTATTAATCAGATAACTTTGAAGTGCATTATCTCAACCGAAGGGAATAATACAATAACATTAACATTACCAATTTTATTGCACCAGATTCAGAATTTTACAATTAATCTCTCCTCAGTGATGCTTGATGCCAAAATATGGACACATTTGGTATTTCAGTATTTAATAATTACATATACATAGTCATTATAATGTATTCAAACGTAGAAGTAAGACGTCATTGCATTATCTTTGATAAAAAATTGTAAATAATTTAGATTATTACGTCATCTAACCTTGTTTGAATTATTCTGTTAATTTTTCCATAGATATTTATAGTTCTGTCTCAGATGAATGTTGAATTCTCTTACATTTTGTTATCTTAAAAGCCTATATTTAATACTAAAATACATCATGAGATGGCAATAAAAAAAAAAGAAACTTATCAGATTACAGGTATAATGGGCTTACTTTAAAGAGTTTCTACGAAATGTTTTTAACACAGTTGGATATGCTTTTCTTTCTAAAAGCAAAACACTTCAATAATAAACAAATATTATTTGTTCATTTGATACGATAACAAAAATGTAGAATGAAACTATGTGATTTAGAATTAAAATTCATAACAGTGTAGACGAGATAACTCGTTGGCGCGCTCAATTCTCCAATTGACTGGATCAGATCCGGTAATAGTTTGTCTGTTACGCCTACTTAATACGTTGTTTTTACAATGGATATTTAAACGTACTGGGTCACCAAAGGTTTCTTAACGCCTGATAACAAGTAATTCGAAAAAAATACTACAGGCGTATTGATTAACATTGAATATTTTGACATTCTTCGACGACAATCGATAATCAAATTATTTATCATACCGCACTTTCTTTAAGGATGTTTGCTCCTCTTGTTTTTGAAGTTTTGCCAGATTTTCGGAATCCTCTGGTTTTATCCATGTATTGCCATTAAAAAAATTTGCCCACTAACCCCTACTTTTCTTTTCATAATTTTATTACATATAGTTTAAAAAGCCATATTTGAAAATCTTATAAAATCCTTGTTATTTTTTCCTAGTTTTTGAAACAAAAAAGTGACCAATACTAAAAGTATGAAAAATCTAGCGAGAATAATTTCCCGCCAGATTTTCAATGGTTTATATCTCGAAAACATGCACACTGACCCATCATTTTTTTCTGCTTTTTTAGTTCCTTTATTTATATACTATCATTTTAGAACAGTCTTTAAAAAACTTGTTATTTTGAAACAGAGGAGCGAACATCCTTAAACATTCAAATAAAATTTTACTAGCTTCAAAAGTAGAAATGAATGTGTAAGCAATAACCTTTTCGGACTTAAAAGCGATTTTATAATTGTCGCTTTCTAAAATTAGTTCTGGCTCTTCGTATCTTTTAACTTTTATATTGTCTAAAAGTATTAATTTTTAGAACGAATGCATGATAAATTTAAATCTTGGTGCAATTAAAAAAAAAAAAATCGTACGGTCTTTTTCGTACTTGCAAAATATAGGACAGTAAAAAGCTACATGTATTTGAACCTAGCTTAATTCAATTTGCATTTACTTTTTGAAATAGTAGTCTTTAGATTAAATATCTAAATATGATTAATTGTTGAATATTTACTGGAAAGCTAGAATTCAGATTTTGATTTAATTTAATTCATTTGTGTGTGTGTGTGGGGGGGGGGGGGGGGGGGGTAGTTTGTTTTTTATGAACATACAGGAACAATATTTGTTATTCTCTGTGTCGTATTTCTTTTTATCCCTTATTCTAAATTGATATGGATTAGTTTTCTCACCTTTCTTTCCTGAATGATAGAGGACTGCTTAAAAAAGTATGTATCCCTCCGAAACATAAATACATTTGATCAGGACGGGTACACTATCATTCATTGGCACACTAACGTTCCCGCTAATATAATTATTTGATTGCATAATAACCAATATTTATTGACTTAGAGAATTGACCAATCCATTGAATAGGCTGCAATGCATGATGGACTATGTACTTTATCGAGAACACGCGTATTTTTCCGTGACCTACAACTCACTTTTTCTTCTTTTGTGTCTACGTTTAATAAAACATAAGATGTATGCTCAGATTAAAATAACAAGCGGAGAGCTGATGAACTGTAACACCTGATAATTTGTAGTTTATTAGATAAACAAAACCTTGTATCAGTGTTACAACCTATGTGTTACGATTAATCTATTTAGTATGAGGCTTTTGGTTAATTATTCTACTACCAACATATTATGAACACATTAGATAAAATTAAATAAACTGTAAGTACAATTTTTAATTAGATTGTTGTGATTCAACTGCTGCAGTTAACAGGTCGGGACATTTCCAGAGGCGAATTTAAGTGGGGTGGAGGGTATGGAGCTTCATACGTGGTTAATGCATAGACTTTTTACATGTCCTACTCCTAACGTTGTCTAGTTTGACACCCCCCTCCCCCACCTCCTTTTCCTTTTCGAAATACCTGATCTGTATCTGATTTCCTTATACGGATATGCAATATTTAGCATTCTAATGCTTCCGCCAATACATATATCAGTGTTTGTTTTCAAATAATGCACTTTTTGGGGCAATTGACCAAACAATCCACTGAATGAGTTGCAATGCATGATGGACTACTATGTGTTTATAATTGTTTATAACTGCATGACATACAACACAATTTTGAACACATTTCCGAAAAAAGAATTCCTCTGTATACCTTTTCTTCATTTGTGTTTACATTTATGGTACAAAATAAAAATCGACATGTTTTACATTTAATATATTTTTCTATAATTTAATGATATTAGCTCTGCAGATTTATTGTTATTTCAATTGAAACTGTTGGGTATGATAATTACAAGAATGATTAAAACAAATTCCTTTTGAATTGAATTGAAAGAAAGTTTAATTTTATGTATCGAAATGTGAAACAAGTGATTATTTAAATCCCCACTGGAAGGCCTTTGACAGACGAAGTGAGCGTAAAATCATTGTTATCGATAGCCGATGACAAACAAGTTCAAGGTAAATGCTTCGGTATTATTAAAAACATAATCATTACGGTTGTCCACACTGTTATGGGACTACCTCTTTATGTGTGGATTGCTGAAACATAGATTTTGATTTCAGTGATACAAAGAAAGAACTGTTAATTTACAAATATATATTGAAGAAACATATAAAACATCATTTAAAACCCAATCCTTTTCTGTATTAAACCATAAAAACATTTTTGTAAACAATATTATATGTACATGTATATCAGATTTCTTCTGTGATCAATGACCATTAAACCTCTCCTCAAGACAATCCTTTTAAACTAATTGATGTCCGCTCTACGGCTTAAAGTTATTTAAACACGATATAACATTGATTAAATCGGATGCGTTTGTTTCATTTCGTAATGAATCTATAATATAGGATAAAATTGGAATCAAATATCATAAAGACAACGCATTCATTAAATTTATAGCTAAGTTCATACTTAAAAGCAAATTTAAGGTTATAATTTCAACCTCTTTCATTAATACCGCTTTGATTCGAGCGTACTGATGAGACTTGTTGACGAAAAACTCATAAAATATGTTTAAACATTTTGATAAAATATTGTTCCATTTTATGTCGGTATATTTCGCACCCCCTATTGAACTTGAAAAATGGAAATATTTAAAAAATTTTATTGGTAAATGTATCAATGTGTAAACTGTGAGGAAATTTTAATAGGCCAGACTGGAAGATTGAATGAAAGGGTCCGAATCCACAAGGAACAAATAAAGCTTCCGCAGTACAGGCAAATTCCACTGAATGAACAAATTGATATATGTAGCAATGTAAATTTAAAACAAAACAAGAAAAACAAGAGACCGTCATATTTTCGGATTAGGTATAAATATGTTGCAGATAAAATTGTGAGAACGCTACAAAATTAAGTAAGGAGCCTTCTTATGAACTACTTTGAAGGGACTAGATATTGCTTCATAAACTTTGGATGATTACTTGACATTGACTGACAAATTTGAGTAGCAGACAGAAGTTTTATCATATGATGTAATAGGGAAAATGTTTTGTGCAAAGTTTAAAAAGTTTCATTTGTCAAAGATTCTCCCGGGAATATATTAATGGAATCCACTTAACGATTCTAAATTTTAAACGGATTGAATTCATGAATGAATTTGTACGTAACTTTCTTGCATTATACTGTAAAAACATAATACATTGGCCAACAACTTTTTGTATATTAATTTCTAAGCAATATTTGTTTCGTATAAAAAAATGTGAGCCAGAAACTAAATAAAATATCTTGACATAAAACATAAATATCTTAAGATCTTATCGAAATTAACTCCTAATGTGCAAAGTCGGAAATTAAATATACGAACGATTTAAACATCTGAAAACCGTCAATGCTCTAGAGAAAAAAATAGTCACAGATTTGTACTACCAAACAGTTTAGCTGATTGAAATTTTTTATCTATTCGATGCTTCAAGTTATATTAGAATTTCGAAGGTAAAATTCTCATCTTAATTTTCACGATTTTCTTGAATGTTCAGCATTTCTGTATGCTATTGTTATATGTTCTTTTCTCTTTTTAGGAATACTTCTTAAGGCAGTGTTTATAGTTAAAACAGTGTGTTTTTTATGAACAGTCTTGAATGGTTTTACACTAGTCATTTTTTTGGGACCTTTATAGCTTGCTGTCCGGTGTGAGCCAAGGCTCCGTGTTGAAGACCGTACTTTGACCTATAATGGTTTACTTTTACAAATTGTGACCTGATTGGAGAGTTGTTTCATTGGCACTCATACCACATCTTCTTATATTTATTAAATACAATTTTAAGTTAGAGTCTCAAACTTATCATTTAGAATGACGGTCGAACTTTCAACGAGATGACTTCAACTTTACAACTTGGAGCCCTTGGTTCAATAGCTCTATTTTAAGCAGCAACCCATTATCAAATACATTATGATCGGGACACAAGCCCTGAGATATCGTATCAATTGGGATACATAAAGTCCACATGCATGCGCTTCTGGAAAGTTGCTACATAGAAATAAAACGTTCAAAATATGAGGTAGACTTAACTATGTAAAGAAAAGTAAAATAACAAAAATGCCGAACTCAAAGAAAAATTCAAAACGGAAATTCCTTTATCAAATGGCAAACTCCAAAGTTCAAGCACATCAAACGAATGGAAACAACTGTCATATTCCTGACTTGGTACAGGTATTTCCATATGTAGAAAATGGTGGATTAAACCTAGTTTTATAGCTAGCTAAACCTCTCACTTGTATGACAGTTGCACAAAATTCCATTATATTGACAACAATGTGTGAACAAAACAAACAGACATAATAAGTAAAATGTCAAAAATTGGGGAACAGCAGTCAACATTGTGTTATTTATAATAATCTTATTCACTATAAAAACAAACAAATATGTCCACAAAAAAAGAGGTTTTCTTTATTTTTAAATTCGATGGGATATATGCGTTTAACAGTCACCACTCTTTGAAGTGTTTTGTGAGAAGACATCATCTTTGAAAAGAGGCGTTAAGTTATAGGATAATGCAGTCTTCTTTCCATTCTTCGCGAGAAGCTGCTGTATGAAATTTGCCAGATATGAATATAGGATCAAGTCTACAAGAAGAAAATCACAGCTGGTTCCCATGGTCATGCCGATATTTGTTGGAAAACGCATCCTCCAAACGTTACAAATATGGTGTCAAGACAAAATTAAGCATCTTGATGATGTCACTTTCAGTGATTTTTTTCTTTGAATCAAGAGTATTTTTTAGGTTTTTTTTTTTACCATACATGTTTAATTATTTCATAAAAAAATAATATTTGTACCTACGTTAGCATTAGATAGTGAGAACTGAAGAGTTACCTTAGACATGATTTACCTAGTGCATTGGGATTAAAAATGAAACATCCTAAAAGTAGCATACTAACTGTATAAACATAACACATAGCTTAGAAGGTGATAGAGCAGATTGTTATCTCTAGAAAACACTGCGAACCGAGGCGAGGTCAAGGTTAACAATGTTTTAATGGGTTAAATTCTGCTCTAATACCATCTCAGCTATTTGTTATATATATATACTGTTAATATGCTTCTATGAATTATTTAAAGCCGACAATGTTTAGAAGCTGTTTAATTTATTCATATTAACAAATATGTAAACAAACTTAGTAGTTGTCGTTTGTTGATGTGGTTCATAAGTGTTTCTCGTTTCTCGTTTCTCGTTTATATAGATTAGTTGGTTTTCCCGTTTGAATGGTTTTACACAAGTAATGTTTGGGGCCCTTTATAGCTTGCTGTTCGGTGTGAGCCAAGGCTCCGTGTTAAAGACCTATAATGGTTTACTTTTATAAATTTTGACTTGGATGGAAAGTTGTCTCATTGGCACTCATACCACATCTTCTTATATCTATGAGCACCCCTACTTTCCATTTGTTGAGAAATTGCGAATTCAAAATTTTGCTTTATGAAATCCAAAAAGAACTCGAACAAATAAAAATGAGCAAAATAGGAGGTGCACAATGCAAATAGGTACTAAAGTAACCTAGACATTCCATTAAAATCGAAGGTAGCGTTGGGCATACATGAGGCAAGGTCAATATTTTTTTCATTTTTTGATAGATATTGCGAAGTCAATGTTTTGCTAAAAGTGGAGTGACAAATCAAGAAAAAGTCGCTTAAAAGTTTAATGAGCCGACATACCTCATGGCTGAAAATTTACATGATGATAGAGTAAACAACATACTATCATTTTAGCTCTGTCGTAGAGTTTTCCCACGGTGCATTTTTTTTTGTAAAATCGCGAAAATAGTCGTGAGGTATTTCGGTCCATTAAATTTTAAAATTTACCTTACATGTCACCGTACTATAAAAGGAAATTTGATGGAAATAAAGAGATGTAACTCATCAGAGATTCCAGGCTTAATATTAATTTTATTGAGAATCATTGGTCGATAACATGAAAATTAATCTAATTTGCCGGACTAGGAAAAATATCATTTTTGTCATAGTAACTGATATATTGGTACAGACAAAATACCATCGGTGATGTAATGATTGATTCAATCTATCGATAGCGAAGTTATCCCGTCTCCCGATGCAGAGAGCATCGTCGGTGTATTACTGACTAATTTGATCTCTTGAATTATTGAAGTTATCGTGGATTTCATAATAATTGTATGTTAGGTGAAGTAATTGACGATGTCGTAGTGAATATTACGATCTCTTAGTTTATTGAAGTTATTCTCTTTGTGGTAATGACTGATCCTATCTTTCATTTTTTATTGATATAACTACCATTGTCGTAATTTTTGATCCGGCAGAGTAAAGAGGTAGAACGGTCCAAATCCTCCACATGGAATACAGCCATCATCTCGACTTTGGTTGGGGACTTTCCTTTTTGAATTTTCCTCAGAGTTCAGTATTTTTGTTTTTTGTATATCGTAACAGAGTCTTAGTTTTTTTAACCTATTGCAGAGATGTTACATTGGTATTGGTATTGGTATAGAATACAAACGCCCACTTCTGTCTTTCTGTGAATATAACATGTTTTAGCAATTTAATGTCATTGCGGTGACTGACTGACTAAAATAGCCTGACGGTAGATGAATGCATATCAGGATGTGTTTACTCTGTCTTCTTATCTGGTCTCAATTCGTTTGAAGCTATTCTGGCTGTTTTAGCTATCACGTGTCAGTGCCATGCGATTGCTATTTTTATTTATAAAGAAGGAAGAAAACTTGAGAAAAAAACATTAAACCAATACGTTATAAATTTCAAGCGTCCGAAGCGCTTTTGTGGATTTACCTTCATCAGGAACGCCCAAAGCCGATTTTTTGAAAACAAAAGAAGTAAAAGAACCGGTGCAATTGAAGAGCTATAAAACCAAAAGGACCTAAAAACAAATCAAAATCCATCTAAGGTCAACTTTACCTGAGGGAGTTGAAACCTTAGTGTCATAAGTGTGACAAGTGTCATATCAATCACAAAGTGACAATTATCTTCTTGAAAATAGAGGGGTATCAAAATAGGTTCCGACTTTTGGACATATTTCTAAACCTTATTTTGAGTTTTTAGTTATGCTATGATATATAAAAATAAGAATTCAGGAAAAGGTATTGTATATAAAAATAAGGAGATGTGGTATGATTGCCAATGAGACAACTATCCACTAAACTTCAAGTGAAGTCGATGTAAGCAATTATAGACAACCATTGTGTTTGTCAGCAAGTACTGAAAATGTGTTAAATGCTTCAGTGTTTAGTCCCTCTTGAGTTGAAACGAGTTAATCTGCAATCTGACTAAACACATTATAATATGGACAAATGTAAAATTATATGAATGCAAATGGTATGTCAGGTTTAAACGATCTCTGCAGATTCTAGACATTGTATACAAAGACAAATTAGGAACTTAGAATTGACTTCATCTGGGAATGGTAACAGCTGTAAATTACTCATCATACACATAAAATGCATGTGAATAAAATGTATTTAACTAAATCAAAATGAATGATGAATTTTATTCAAGCATGGTACTTGTAAATCGTTTTTCTATTAAAAGAAGTTTAACAACTCATTTAGTTTTTTTTAAACGTTTATGAAATACCTATTAATATACAACTTACAAAAAAAAATATATATACAAATCAACTATTCAAAATATGATGTACATGGAATTTTTTTTTAACGTTAAATAATCATCAATGGATTGTAAATTTTATAACGTTTAACCGGTTGTTAAACAAGGTTTTATTCCTATACCATGTGTACTTTCAAAAGTTCTATTTTCCACTTTTCTCTCTGAGTTCATTCAAATAAATCACCATTATCCAGTCATTTAAGTAAAAGTAGATAAAAATGATAGTTCTCTTTTTCTGTATAAAAATAAACGTTCATAGAGTTGTCCAATATAAAATATTTGATGAATGAAACAATGAAGTAATTGTTATTTTTTATAATACTACCATAATTGAAAACAAAATTGTAATAAATACATTTAAGTTGTCGCAAGGAAATTACCGTTTTTAGCATGTGATTGGCATATTTTTCATTCACATCTTCTTAGATGGAAATGGAAAGTCAATTTACTCCAGTTTTAGATTTCATAAAAGAAATTACACAAGACTAGTGTAAGATATGAAAGATTTGATGTGTTGCATGTGGTATGAAAAAAATTCATAAAAAGGTAAAGGCTTAATAACGTATAAAGTAGAAGAGCACTGAGGACCCAGAATTCCGAAAATAACAATGACACGTGTGTTTGTGTGTAACAGATATTATTTAAATGACGGAATGAAACGTGTTTGTGTGTTAGAGAGATTGAATATAAATGCACATGATATTCCAGGATGTCCGTCTGAAATAAAAATTTCCGTTTCATACGATGTACTCCCCTTCATCATAGTCATATGAAATGCATGTGGTTCGAGCAATGCATTTCCATGATATATTTTGTAAGAATTTCTAGACATTCCCAACATTCCTCTAACCTAACTAGATAGTCATATTAAAAATAAAGAAGTCACTAATGATTTAACATCTTCTTACTAAAGCCAATTGCAAGTAACAAGTAATGATTGCTCGGTAGGGAAATTACAGATGTCAAAGTCTGGCTTTCGGAAATAACTGGCAGAAACGGCTAATCGGAAGAGTTACATAGCTTCGGTTACACAATTTTCTAGTTGGTATAAACCCGTCATGCCAACTAAATCCTTTACAACAGAACTACATCAGAGAGTCGCTGAAAAGAATGGTCGAGTTGATTTTGACACCTGTTGGGAGCCGATAAATTACGGAACGTAACGCACATCAGTTAACTCGATCTTCGTTATTTTCGTTTTCTACATCCTATTGTTACAAAAAGCATATATCGCGCGGTTGTATAGAGTGACCAAAGGCTTAGGTGAATAAGGGTTTCTTTTTTCCTGATAGTATAGAAAATTGAAGCAAGTTTTGTTGAACAAAATAGTTCACAGGTATGCAATCGTACTACGAGATCCCAACAGGATTATTCGAGATTCTAGACATTCAACATGTCGGAACAGATTATAAAGCCCGATAGACTTAAATAACGGTACTCCTTAGAACGTCAGTAACTGTAGATTACAAGGTTAAATAATTACGTTTTGTAACCTAATTTTTTAATAGATATATCAATGAAGTAAAACAATTTGGTACAGTAGTGCATATTTTAGTATAAATTCAGATATTTACATATCAGACACTTATCGTCGAAAGATAAATTGAAAGCTTTCCATGTTAGACAAAAATATTCACAAGATCTTATTTATGCTGGTATTGCAAATGACAAAAAACATTCAGATAACAGAATTAGAAGACTACAATGACGGGAAGTTACAACTGAAAATCGAAAATTCTCGTTTGTAGTCAATCACAATCCATGAAATTACAACATAATACAAACTGTCAATAGATATTTTCCCGATCTTAGAGTAGTTTAAAAATATGAACAGACGGGTCGATCTATATATTTTATAAACAGTAGACATCAATTACCATGACTTAAAACTAGTTACAAAAGCCCGATTAATTTCGGAAGACCCAAAGTCTGGGACCAAATGGAGGCGACCCTAGGTACGGAATGTGTGATTATATACATGAATGTGACAATATTTGCATATGATCGGGAAAATTTTAAAAACCGAATTCATCACATAAACTGTGCAATATGTCCATAATGGAATTAATTCTATGTCGGAGAAAACGCGACTGATTGACCATATGAGAGTACACAAACAACAAATAATGAGATTCAACTCAACCATTTAAAATAGAAAATAGCTCCAAAAGTGTTATATATTCGGGAAAAAGAAATTTTGGATTGTCCCTTTCTTAAAAATTTGGAAAGTCTATTCAATTTTTACCAAGAGCAAAAGAATATTGATCTAACTACTTAACCCGAAACCTTAATGACAATAATTCGTTTCGCTATTTATATTCCTTAATATAAACCTACCGGACTTTACCATGACGTTGAAGATACTAAGAATAATCTTTGTCATTGACAACATTCATGCATTCTGTGTGAGGAGCCAAACATGACAGAAAGTGCTTACAGAAACTTCAAGAATATTATTTAACTGGACTGCGTTTTTCTGAATTCATTTCAAGTCGGATATTGATCTAGAGTATCAATTAAGGGAACGTTGCTAACTCTCCTACTCAAAGCTTATCGTTTGATAGGGTTCAAAACTCGTTGTCGCTGAATCGTAGCAACAAGAAGAAAAGTCCACTGGTCTGACGAGAGATGAGAGACGAGATTCACATAAAAGATGTATGAGCCCGTGGTTGGCGACCATGAAATACTGCATTTGCACGAAAGAACATATTTGAGACAGTTATTTTCAATGGAAGGTTGTTAATAATTCTGGGATGTTTTTAATTTGACTATAAAGCTTAAAAAGCACACTTAACGTTCAAAGGTATAAAAAGATTTAGCCGGATTTGCTACCATGCTATTTTGACATCATTGCAACTGCCGGAGCTGTGCTAAGCGACTTCAACACACTGCCGATTACGTAAAACAGGTTATTTTGTACTGTGGCATGTAGATCGAATACTTGCAAACTAGTAAATAGAATGAAAATACTTACCATGCAGTCACATCAATACCATTGTATTCTATACAACTAAATAATTACTAATGTATGTGACAACTTCACCACACACGTTCTCAATTGAATAACCTAAAGTTAAACAAGGTTATTATGACAAATTAAAAAACCTTCGTCTGAATGATGTGGTGGCTTCGGTAGAAGTATTGTTTAACATTTTTCTAGAAGTTCCAAATAAACAAACACACACACACATGCGTGCATTTTACTTGATAGGGATACTCTTATTGAGATTAGTCGGGTGATTCTTTAAACATCGGTAATCCTCTTTCGGAAACATATCTGTAAAAGCTTTATGCTATCAAATGAATGACATTACAGCATGTTATTGCAGTTGTTGAGGGATTTGAATAAGGATTAACGCATCATCAGAAATAATGTAATGTTTAATTCAATGTGTAATTCTTCATGAATTATAAATATACTGAGGATACCATAATATTTTAACGCTAGTCAGAAGATTAGATAAAATAAATCTTAACTGTAAACGAAAGACTTATGAACTATGATACATAAAGAATTATTTATATTTGTATAAAAAATTGGCAGCGGACAAAAAAATGCTTCAAATTTGTAAACAGTTTATTACGACTTCGATATTTGTTGATTTAATATTTCATAATTAAACATCTCATAAACCACAAAACCAACATGGTGATAAGGAATTTATTAGATTTTCGTGATACAAAATAAAAAAAAGTGACAAAAAATTATGTTAAGATCAATATTTCATCAAATATTACTAAATGAAATTTTGTAACAATTAAAACAATGATAAAAGCAAAATTTGATATTTCAATGTTTAAACGAAACAATATCGTCAGTAATGGTAAAAAAAGAATTAAACTTCGATTTCAGACTTTCAGCCAGTGTGGGATTAAAAGAATGAAAGCACATTAAGGAACCAAACGAATCACAATTTACTTCGATACATGTTGAAATATAATATGAAATACATATTTAAAAGCAAATTCATTGATCGGATTTTAACTTTTACTTGTACGAGGTTTAAAGTCACAGAAAAAAGCGAGCTCGGAAATCGTTTCTATCGTGGTGCTTGTCGTATACAGGGTAAATATATTTACAATATTCGTACAGTGTAATAAAATATAAAATGTATTTGTACGAGCTTTTGAAACAAGAGAGAAAAACGAGGCATTTCTCCTGTTTCGTAGGGAGTAATATGGTAAAATATTCAGATATTATATTTCTAATTTGACAGAAAAAAACATGATAGAAGTATACCTAGGGTATTTCAAATTATACAATTTCAATATATGAGATAAAGTTAATGGTGTGAAATCCGAAAGAGTTGAGTTTAGGTTCGTCCAATGGGTAAACAGAAAAAAACGTAAAATAGGAAAGCTGGTGGTTACAAGGAAATTCGATTCTTCATGACGTCACAAGTTATATCTAAAACATAGAGGCGGAAGATACCAAGGGGACATTCAAAGCAAAGATAGACTTGACAACGCCATGGGAAAAAAGCGAAAGACGACGAAAACGACAAACAAGTCCACAAAACACTACATAGAAAACTAAAGATTGAGTAGCACGCACCCAACTCAAAACTGCTGGGTATCAGGTTCTCCATGAGGTAAACAGGCCCCCCTCAACTAGTTACGCCCGTCGAATCGATTATGGTAAATACAACTTCGATGAGAGGCTTTGTAGGTTTGATTAACTTGTATCGCATTCCTTTTGTATGTTTAGCAAATAAAATATATTTAAACTACAAATTCGATAATGTCACAATCGAGGAAAAGAGGACGGTTCATGGTGACGACAACACTGAAACAAATATACCATAACGGTCAACCACCTCGTGTAAACCTTTCGAAGGGATGACTTCAAGACAAGACGCTTTGTCATTATAAAGGCTATATCCATGCGTGTCTAGTTGTCTATTAGTTTATTTTATGGGATAGATAGCAAATGAATACACGTAACATAAGCATTCCTGTATTCATAATAATAAGTTTAGCTTCAATTGCTTGATCTTCATAAGATACTCTAAACACTAAAATTTAAAAAGAAAATGACACAAACATACACATTGTAATAAATATTTAGAAATAACGGCTAGGTCAAGATTCCCGCTTTGTGAAAGCTGTCACCGTAATATGAGAGAAATTTATTGACCAATAATTTTTTTTATAAATCCGTTTACTTCTTGAAACTGGGATTTCCTTTTATTTTAAATGCGAATATGCATGCTGTTGTAATGGAACCACATCTCCTTATTTTTATTATAAACCACAATATTGAACGACTGAAACCCTTAAAAACTGTCTCATACATCTCAGTCTACTCATCAGTCTTTTGCGTTACATTAAAATTTAAACCGTTAATCGCATAATATTAATATGTTAGCATTGAGAACTGCGGGTTTAAAATGACTGAAAAAATAATTTGAGGCAGGTTGCTACCTCATGAGCTCCAAGGGTTATTGTTTTTTTTTTTCAAAGACATGCGTTTTACTAGTCAGTCCTAATGTCATGTGACCCGTCAAGTGCTCACCTTTCCCTTCACTTCAATTGTTATAGCTAAATATTTGTGTTATTTTATAATAGCATATCTGCATATAACAGATTATTGTATATTTTTAAACGTTTCTAGCATTCTCATACGAGACCACTTGACATGAAAATTTATCACCGCTACGATTTTGAAGGTTTTTCGAGGCCATAGTATACAGCGCATCTGGCATACACAATTATAAGCCTGGTATCTTTGATGAGCTTATATACAGACCCAAATCGGGAGCTTAAACAAGATTTAAAATATTATTTAAATTATTTTTCTCGCTTATGACTAAACAACCATAAGAAATGAAAATACCAATATGAATAGCATGCGTCCGTTTTTGTTTTCTATCTCTTGCCCAGTCAAAAAAATGAGTTTCCATTTAAAATTCCGTTTTTGTTCATGTATATGGGTTAGAAACTGGTCCTACATCGTCTTGTTATATCAAAGGATAATGATTATACAAGATACATTTATTGATCGACTTGTATGTGATGCTTTAACACCGGATATGTTTCATTAACGGATTAATCCTCCAGAAGACCCGAGTTTACTTAAGATCTTTGATTGGGTCCCTGTTAATCAATTTAGTTTCTGTTGGATGTGTTATGGACTGATGATTGTAAGTCAATACGTGTTTCTCCATTAACCTAAGTTATAAAGGACCTTCTGCTAAGACACGTTATAACGTAAGTATGTACACATATGGTGAGTCATGAATTGCTTACATAAAATAATCATACAGAATCCAACACTTACTAATCAAATTGTTTACTAGCAATAGCCAGTATTGGAGTTCCTTATATATAGTGCTTAAGGGTAGACTTGTTGATTAAAAGAACTTCAGGTAGGACAACATCCTTTGTAAGGGTAAACTGTGTAGGTACTATGTCATCTTACATCTAATAAAGTATAGGCAATATCATATATCTATGACATTTGTTGTTGTGGTAGTAATGCCAATCAATTTGATGAGGTTAATAAATGAGCTTTCATAAATCATATATCATGTTTGCATTCTGTTATTTAGTGTGTGTACACCATTATTGCATTGCTGTGATTTATTACGTTTTAATATGGTTCGTCGTTTATTTTTCGCTTCCAACCGTAAGAAAAGTATTAACTTTTTGACACTGTCTGGACCACTATTAATAAGCGCAATGTTAGCATCGTTAACGTCAATGGTCATGTGTTGTTTGTCTATGATATATAACAAAGTACTGTCTTAGATATAAATTGATGTTGGAATTTGATATAATTGATATAAAACCAAACAAACAAAAAACAATAATACACATTATATATTATAGTTACGGAAGTGCAATGTATCTAATATTTTGTGAGAGACAACTGGCCCTCTTGTAACAATACGCAAATTACTTAATTACTGTGTGGTTTTTTTATTGCTTCAACTTATCTGCAGAAAACGATTTGAAATTTGCCTCAGAGATATTTCTATTTTAGACTATGAATTCCATGTTTATAAGCAAATCGGATCGTCACTTGGTATGAATATCATAATCAACGCGTACAACATGCTTAATGTTTAAATAACGGTTTGAACGACAACACCAAAGGACAATGTTGGTTAATTGTGTCCATTAAGATAAAAATTTAATATTCTTTCCACATTTTTTAGTCAAAGTACCTATACGTATTAAGACAATGCATATTAGGAGGAAAAACTATTTAAAAAATAATGAGAAGCGCAATGAAACGAGAAAAAATAAATAAGAATTAAATCGAAATTAAATCAGAAAATTGAACTGTGTTTTAATAATGAGAGTTAATAATGTTGTTAAAGTACAAACCAATCATCAATCTCAAGATAGCTTGAAGAAATCAGTCAGCTTTGCTACTAATTATTACTGGAATAAACTTTGAAATCTGACATTTACATGTAAATGATTGGACTTTATCGACTACATCACATTGACCAGGTATTGAAAAATCCAGATGCAGATGAGCAAATGTTCCCTTGACATTTAAGTATTATACAACATGTCGAAGTTTAAGCAGAGGAGTATTCATTGGTTAGCAATCAAGTTGTCGTTTCAAAATTCGTAGAAACGACAGGGTGTTTAAAGGGCTAACTTTATCTTTTCTGGTTTTTTTATTGTGGCCACGGAGAGTTTATTGACAATCCTCTATTTGAGCCGGTTATTTTTTATGCATGTAATTACATCAGATTCAATACTAATGAATATTCTTCGATAATAATCAGTCAACGCAGGTAAGTTGATACTCTGAACAAAACCCAATGTTGGTTAATACTATTATAATATTTGTCCTATTACAGTTTAAACAAAGGCGATCCTCTTAAAGTCACCGAATGACAGAAGTAAAGACACTAAGAATTACTTTGACATGTCTGAGTACATTTTAAACTTTTTATCATAGCTCAAGGTATTTATATTTATAAATAATGTTGAGGAAACAATATGTAGGTTATGCACTATCTGGTTGTTGGAATACTATGCAAATACATAAAGCACTTATGTTGGTAAATATAATCTGAACAGAATAATCGTGTGTTTTGTCATCGACAACGCGTGTGTTGAGCCTATATAGCTCAAGATCGATTAATTTTTGTGAATTTTAAATACCTAGATTTACCTATTAGTTCGTAATAGGGTTGACACGTTTTCGAATGATACACGTTCCCTACAGGAAGAAGAATCACATTGTATGTTGAGCATCAACGTGTTGCTCTAGTGTACTCTATGATACGTGAACTGTAACGCGTTGCTCTAGGGTCGTTGTTTTAGGGTATGCGAACCAACAACAACGTGTTACTCTAGGGTGCATGAATAAACTGCAACGCGTTTCCATAGGAAATGTGTAAACAGATTATTTTAACCCAACTAACCTTTCATAGCTATTTGACCTTGTATAAAGTGGACAAATATAATATCAAATGTAACCAGAAAAGACAAAACAGTTTATTTGCCTTACATGGAAATTGTCCTCTGTAAGTAAAGGAAAAGGGTATGTTGGCACGTATATGCATCAAGTGTTTCGACACCTAGTTAATTCAAATGTGCATGTGAAATAAATAAGTCATGAATTCAATGAATAACACAATCATAAACAATAATTTTCCATAGTATTACAGTTATATAAAATGATTTCTACCACAGATTCTGGAACACACCCGCGAGTACGTGACTGGTATGGGATTTGACCTGAACTTGTTATTTAATAATGTAAATTATGTGGAAAACACACAAAAGGGCCTGGAATGGTGTAACTTTTAAACAACACCATTGTCTTATATTAGTTATATATAAATTGAAATTATTTGATTCGTCGTTTATACGTCATGCCGGCTAAATAATGAACTTCGTTATTTTAGGAGTACAGATATAGTGCATACAGATGACAATGTCATACGTAATTGTCATTCACAACACTGTTTCATAGATATGGTAATAAGACAAGTATCTAATGCAAAGAATGCTTCAGACTCCTTGTCTAGGTTTTTTAAGGCTAATTCAATTATTTACCTATTAATTATTTCCATAAGATTAATATTACATTGGTATGGAAATTTAATAGACGGAATTAATTTGCTTTCGTGTTTACAAACCATAATGTCTTTGGACTCTTGTTATTAGAGACATTATTTTTTTCAAATACATGGTTTGTTACGAGGGAATTATCACATTATTGCCAGAATTGTTCTATATTAAGTAAACAAATAGTACGTGACATATAACCTTACCATAACAAGTAAATTTTGTTAGTCACATGAATGCCTAAGTTAATTACCGGAAAAGATTCAGTTATAGTACAAATGTTTTATTATATATTGTTCAGTGTCCAAATCAACTGAAAGAAATGTGAACATCTGATGAATGTTCTTGGCCATTAAGTCATTATTAAGACCACGATCGTTAAATACTACATTTTAACACGAAGAAGTTGACAGTTAATTCACAAAACACATGATAGCTTTACTTTTATCAAACGAGAGAATCGTCTTTTCTTCATCTTTCAAAGAGAGAGTGAAATTTTTTTTAAAAATGTACACAGGCATAACTTAAGTGTCCATGTACAAAACTATACATATGCTTTCAAGTTCCAATGTTGCACGTATTGCGCCAAACCTTTCAGTAAAATCAAGCTATTGCGAGTTATGATTTCTTTCGACGAAGGCAAATATATATTTTTTAAACAATCAATGCAAATGCTAAAGGATTAGAGTTTCAATTTGTTTTAAACGTTACAGAATATTATTTACTTGTCATACACCAATAAGCTCAATCACATCAAGGTTAAAGGATAATTAGAATTTCTGCATTTATATTTCAATGTTCAATGTCTATTGTAATGTTCACGTTTTTGCTGATCAAGCACGACCATAAAAACTACAGCTTATGAAGTGCACGAAATACATAGAATACGTATTTAAAGAAAACATTTACCCGTAATGCATAGAAATTGACATTTTTATTCAAATGGAGTCATGATGTCATTCTTTTGTAAATGTTGTTTTCAAGTTTCGCAAAAATTGTAGCATTTGGGTGTGACAAAAATCGATTATATGAATTATGAATTAAACGATCTTATAAAAATGGAATATTGTTTTTATCTATTTGCAAAAGACAATAACCATGGTCGTGTGGCTACGATTCTTTCTCTTTAGCTCAAAATTAATATATATATAGTAGCGTACTTGTGTTTTGATTAATTCAAAGAATAAGTTGTTTTGATTTTACTTGTTTAAGACTTCCTCACTCTTAGTAATAAGAACAGTGAGGTAGATTTTTAGGTTTAACAAGTGTGTTTAATTTTCCTTATGGCATTTTACTGTTTGTAATATAAACAGACCATTGTTCTCATTTAGATCGAGAATTTTTCATTTTTAACTTGTTTATTGCAACTAATCTAAGTGATTAAGTTATCGCAATGACATATTTACATAATTCACACACCTAATTAAATGGTCATTTAAAAAGTCAGAATGCGAATATATATGTTCAAACTCTGTTAGGTCATTTTTTAGTAACAACAAACAAAAGAACTATGTCAATTGGACCTGCTTTGATACTATAACTGCCCTTGAATATTTACTAGATAACATCTTTGTTCGCTGTGGAGACTCCGTATATCGTCAAGTTATCAGAACTCCAATGGGGACTAACTGTGCACCACTTATTGCGGACTTGTTTCTATATTGTTATGAGTTACAATTTATGACTAAAATCAGCAAAAACCAATCGAAACAACATCTGATACAAAAATTTGATAACACTTTTAGATATTTGGATGATATATTGGCTCTCAATAATGACGACTTCAGTATGTACACTAAAGAGATTTATCCGGCTGAACTGACTTTAAATCAAGCTTATACTAACAATGAACACTGCCCTTTCCTGGATCTTGATATCTTTATCTTTAACGGGAAGCTTAATACCAAAATTTATGATAAAAGAGATGATTTTTCATTTCTAATTGTTAATTATTCATTTTAGATGGTGACGTTCCCTTGTCACCATCTTATGGTGTTTATATATCTCAACTTGTTCGATTCGCTCGTGTATGTAACAACGTATTTGTTTTTAACGAAGGAAATCTCTGTATTACTGAAAAATTATTACACCAGGGTTTTCGATATCACAAATAGTCAAAACATTTACTAAATTTTATCATCGGTACAAGGACATCATTCGTAAATATAAATCAACATGCAGACATCTTATACGTTCAGTTATTTCACATCCAATCTTTTATGGTAATATTCTTTACAAAGCACAAAAATGTCGGCATTCACCTCAAAAGCTAACCAAACCTTTAAACAGACTTATTCAGAAGAAATATAGTTACGATACTTTTGTCAGGTCATTAAAGATGGCATACTGTGGATTCATTAATATTCGTTGGATATCAATTTTCGTGGATTTCGTGGGTTCAGGTAAACCACGAAATTAAATGATCAACGAATAGCAAATTTTCTATAGACTTGTATGCACACTTCGGCAAAACCGCGAAATTATATATCCACGAACATGTAAGTTTTCCTTAATCCACGAAAATTGGTATCCACAAAAATAAATGAATCCACAGTATTTTGGTATTGATATTTATTCACTCATAGGGTCTTTGCATCGGAAATAAACACATTTACTCTAAAACCAGTTGTTGGCATGATACGGGTTATGTTCTCCTCATATAATTTATGATGGTATGATACTAAACCCCTAACAGGAGGGATTGGGCTTGATTTGCATATGATGAAGACATAATCTTTCAATCAGTTTAATTGAGGTCTGGAGCTGGCATATCAGTAACTACTAGTTGTCCTTTGTTAATTTATGTATCATTGTCATTTTGCTTAGTTTCTTTTGTTACCTATTCTGACATCGGACTCGGACTTCTTTTAAACTGAGTTTTACTGTGCGTATTGCTGTGTGTTTGTTTTTTTTTCTGCATTGGCTAGAGGTATACAGGGAGGGTTGAGATATCACTAAACATGTTTAACCCCGCCGCATTTTTACGCCTATCCCAAGTCAGGAGCCTCTGGCCTTTGTTAGTCTTGTATCATTTTTAATTCTTATTCATTTATATGTTTTGGAGTTTAGTATGACGTCCATTTTCACTGTACTAGTACACATATTTTGTTTAGGGGCCATCTGAAGCCCGCCTCCTGGTACGGGATTTTCTCGCTGTGTTGAAGACCCATTGGTGGCCTTCGGCTGTTTTTTGCTCTTTGATCGGGTTGTTGTCTCTTTGACACATGCCCTTTTCCGTTCTCAATTTTACTAAATAAAATGATAGTCGCTGATTAAAAAATAATAAGAACACTTTATAAATTGTATCTGAACCGCTTTTCTAGATTTACTTTCACCAGGAACGCTCAAAACCAAATATGCGAAAGCCAAGGATGAATAACATCAGACACTTGGATACAATGTACCTATTAAAAGAATCTAATTTCAATTTGTTGACTGAATTTTTAATTCAACTGTGAGAGAGATAAAGGATACCAAAGGGACATTCAAAAAGTCATAAGTCGACAACAAACTGACATGGCCATTGCATAAAACGAAAAAAAAGACGAAAAGACAAACAACAAGACACAAAACACAACATCAACCCTACCAAAAAACCGGGGATTATCTTAGGTGCTAGGAAGATCTTGCTCCAAATGTGGCACCCGTCGTGTTGCTCATTTAGGTACAAAACCCGGTTATAAGTCTAATTCGTTAGGTAACAATCGAAGAAAAGAGGACGGGATTGTGGTTACGACAATTGTAACATATCCGACGTCATCTGTGAAACAAATATTCCATACCGGTTTATGTAAATATATTAAGTAGTTTGCGTTGAAATCACTTACTTTTATGCATTTGGAAAATTAAAATATACAAGTGTAACAATTGTTATGGTACACCAAGCAATGTGTTGTTGATGATAAATTTTGAGCCGAATTTCTGTTATATGTATTCTCAGCTATCCGCCATTCAAAAGATTTAGGCCCTGACATATCGTATCGAATATTGGCTTATGTTTGCGACCGTATCATATGATTTTTAGATGATGTTGTTGGGTTTTTTGATAAGATATATTGATGATGTCCTGTTATTCAATTACCCACATTTCACTGCATCTCATATATCCAAGTAAACTTTAGATGAGGGATAATACGGAAACTAGAAGGATACTTCATATCTTGATCTTTTTCTCCATATCGACATAGATGGACGACTGTAAACTAGAATTATTGAAAAAACTTCATGACTTCAACTCTCCAATCGTCCTTTTTCGCAACAGTACCATACCCTGTGTCTCCTTTTATGGCGTTTACTATACCAGAATAGTCATCTACTCTATATTTAAATGCAAATTTTATGTAACATTGTGTTTGGTTGAAATTTTCCGTGAAATCCACAGGTAACATGTCGTACCAAAGAAGTGAGCCGTCATATTAAATTGCTTGGATCAATAAATGTTCGATTACACAACATCATCATAAATTTAACAATACTTTCCTCAAAAACGACGTTTTGGTGTGATTTTATCCGAACTTGAAGCGTAGAAGTATCGTAGTAACCTATCTCAATCATAAACCGAAAGAACAATACTGTAGTTACCGCTTTTTTTATCATTGATATGGTCATAATTTATCATTGACATGGTCATAATTATAAATTAACTGTTTACAAAACCTTTTTTCGAAATACTAAGGATTGTCTACCTAATGAATAGATTAATAGATTACCTTCGCTGAATTTGGCAAAACCTTCTAAATTTTGGGTCCTCAATGCTTTTTAACTTTTTGGGGGCTTTTTTTTTATTCGAGCGGCACTGCAGATAAAGCCCCAAACAACATCGTTTTTGTGTGTAAATCACAAAACATGAACTGCTTGATAAATTAACTGTTTACAAAACCTTTTTTCGAAATACTAAGGATTGTCTACCTAATGAATAGATTAATAGATTACCTTCGCTGAATTTGGCAAAACCTTCGAAATTTTGGGTCCTCAATGCTTTTTAACTTTTTAGGGGCTTTTTTTTCGAGCGGCACTGCAGATAAAGCCCCGAACAACATCGTTTTTGTGTGTAAATCACATAACATGAACTGCTTGATAAAATGAATTAGGTATTAACAATTCACTTGGAAACTCCACATATACCCCCCACGACACTTACCAAGGAGGAAATTCTGGATACTCTATGTTCTATGTTCCTTTGGAATGTCAACTAAAGATGAAGAACTGGATTTTCCATCACTGTATTGGATACCTAAACTAAGCAAGTGTCCTTACTGGGTCTTCCAAGTGCTCCAAGAAACCTCTTTCTAAATTATTAACATCAATTTTATCAGCAATCAAAGCCGGGCTTCAAAGTTATTGTGAAACTACCTATTCTAAAGGTGGCGTGAATCAGATGTGGACACTAAAACATTCCAAAGATCTTTTAGAGCACATACAATCTAAAACTCTTTCACCTTGTAATAGTATTAACACATTTGACTTTTCTACACTTTACACAAGTATTCCCCATTCCAAACTAAAACACAAATTGAAAGAGTTGGTCCTGCTTTGTTTAATAAAAAAGAATGGCCAACGTAGATACAAATATCTTGTCTTAGGGTGGGATAAATCATACTTTGTAAAAAATCACTCTGATTCAAACAAAACATTCACTGAAACTGACACTATCATGATGCTTGATATCTTGATTGACAACATATTTGTTACGTTTGGAGGACGTGTTTTTTCACAAACATTCGGCATTCCCATGGGAACCAACTGTGCTCCTCTTCTTGCCGACTTGTTCCTTTATTCATATGAGGCTGAATTCATACAGGAATTCTTAGGAAGAAAGAAAAGAAGTAAGCAGTAAGCAGTATCCTTTAACTTTACTTTCCGCTATAAAGATGATGTTTTCTCACTAAATAAATCAAAATTTGGTGACTATGTTGAACGCATCTATCAAATCGCACTTGAGATAAAGGATACAATAGATACAGTTAAGTCTGCCTCATATTTTGACTTACATCTAGAAATTGACAATGAGGGTCGGTTTAAAACAAAATTTTACGACAAAAGATATGATTTCAGCTTCCAAGTTGTGAATTTTCCATTTCTATTTAGCAACATTCCAGCAACACCTGCATACGGAGTATATATCTCCCCGTTGATACATTATTCCAGGGCTGGTATTTCCTATCCTGATTTCCTTGATAGATGGTTGCTGCTCACAAGGAAGCTATTAAGCCAACATTTCCAAGTGGTGAAGTTAAAATCATCACTTCGTACATTTTACGGACGCCATCACGAGTTGGTTGACTGGTATGGAATATCCATTTCACAGATGACAGCAGATATGTTCCAATTGTTGTAACTACAAACCCGTGTCCTTTTCCCCGAATGTGACCTATCGAATTAGACTTATAACCGGGTTTGTACTAACACGAGCAATACGACGGGTTCCACATGTGGAGCAGGATCTGCTTACCCTTCCGGAGCACCTGAGATCACCCCCAGTTTTTTGGTGGGGTAAGTGTTGCCCAGTCTTTAGTTTTCTATGATGTGTTTTGTGTACTATTGTTTGTCTGATTGTCTTTTTCTTTTTTAGCCATGGCGATGTCAGTTTATTTTTGTGTTTGAATGTCCCTTTGGTATCTTTCGCCTGTCTTTCACTGGTGAGTCTTAGTAGACAAAACACGCGTCTGGCATTCAAATTTTAAGCCTGGTAACTATGAGTTGATTTACACTTTAAATTAATTTACTGGCGATTTTAAAAAACTTAAATGGTGTTATGGAACATTTATCCATAATGATGGCCATTTACATGTTCTTGTATATGTATTTTAGATATACACTTTCCTCCCTTTTTAATGTTCTGTAGACACCCTTTCTGTTGAAGGACACATACACATGTTTGAAATGGTCAATGTATTTTAGGTTTACGCAGTTTGATAATAGCAACCTAATTTCTTTAATTGAACCATACACTTACAAGCTGAAAAAAAAAAATTTTCTCAAAATTTATAGCATTTTCACTTGACAGTTTAATTAACTCATAAATATGGTCGTAGCACTTTAGGAAACTTAATTTCTTTTTCTTCACTTCAGTCATACCATATAAAAACAATATGATGTAATGCCAAAAGAAAATGAATAGCTTCAAATTAACAATACAGTGTCATGCAACTAAAATGAAATAAATTAGAAAAACAAACTGCATTGGGATTTAATTCTTTGATTTGCTTTGGAGCAATGCAAAAATTCGTTGGACTAATTAAAATGTTTGTTATAATATTGCATTTTCCATACTAAGGTTTTAACATTTTTGTCATACGAAATTAATCTTCTTTTAGTAATTTGGATGAAGTTACTCTGACAGTTGTGAAACAGAACGTTATAATGAGATTTTTGAGAAGATTGTGTTTAATTGATTTGATGTTAGTCTTTTGTACTTTTTTCATAACGGTAAATGGCTCTAGAAAATGAATTTTCAATTCTATATTTAGCCAGCTGGCAAATTTTCCCGACTTTATCATTTCAGTTCATGTCTTGCAGACGCTAGATTGCTTAATTGTACTGTTTGCTTAATTTTTTACCATCAATTGTTCCTCAGCTGTTCTAAAACATATCGTGAAACACCAGTTGTTTTTTTTTTAATCATAAGTGCATAAACAGGAAATTTTAATATTCCTCTTTGATGTTTAGACTTGCTTTTGACTATGTTCAAGTATTGACATTATCAGGATGGTTAAATATCATTTGAAAATGAAATTGTGATTAAGAACAGGTTAGGCTCACCTTTGTGTTTAATTTTCCCACTAAACAACGATTTTATGAAAATCAATGGCATACATTTAAGTAGACCGATCAAGGTGAAACAGTAGTATTTACTTTCCGGGAACTAGGTTGCTCTTTTATATACCCTACTGAGGGCAATATATCTTAGCATTGTGATTGATCAAAACATACAACATCTATTGAACATATTTTTCCTAGCTGAGGGATCATCATTTGTACAAAAATATAAAATAATTCTCTACATACAGGTGAAAAAGAATTTACAGATTTTTGTATTAACTTCATGATAAAAGCAGCAAAGCACTAGATGCCTTACTTTATAGAAATAACACTAACAGAAGACGGTCAGCATACATATTCACACTTATTTCCGACTATCATAATGAAATTACTTCAGTTAACTGTGTGTGTACGCTCTGTTCCAGTGTTAGAAAGTGGTGAAAATTCTAAAAAGGCTATCATTTTTCAAAAATGTTGAAGTAAATAAAACACTGAAGAAAAGCAAAGTAACACTGTCACCTAGAATACACCTTATCGCTATTTAGTCCAATCCGAAGAAAAAAAAACCAGTCACTTAGACAACTTCCTATTTGGGTCAAGTGGTGCAAAAAGAAAGGTGATAAATAACGATCTTAGGGAGGAAAAAGTTAAGAAAGCAAACATTTTGAAACTGTGATGGATTATGATTCACTTTTTTAAAACAAAGTAATAAAAATGCTTTGTTTGAAGTTTTTACGATGGTTAAAACATTTATCTTTGAAAAGTTTTATGCGCAATACATTGTTTAAACAGGGCCCTTGGTAGCTTCAACTGCATAAAAAAGTTGTGTAATTTTAGAACTTATCCGGATTTGAATAAATAGCGATAAGGTGTATTAAAAATAGAGCGTTCCGGTTTAGCTGTCCATGGGAAATTAACAATTTAAAAAGATTGAAATAGCGTAAACAATAATGGCAAACACCGTCTTAATATATAAAGTTGGCTTGGAAATAATTTGATTTATCAATTGTAATGGATTAGTCGTCATTTAAATCCCACCCCCCCCCCCCTAAAAAAAACAACATGTCCTTAAATTTATTAAAATTCGTGTTATAGCTAATGATACGAAATATTTTTCGGTAGAACGTCCACTGGAAAATTTCATGTATGTTTTAATCAAATCAAAGCTAGCAAACAAATTAACATCTCGTTGAACTAGTGGTCAAGCAAGGAAACAAGACGAAACAACAAATAATGATTTCCATGGTCTAAACCTAATCTGGCACAACTTTTAGGAATGTTTGGTATTAAAAGCTCAACTTCGAAATTGGTTTTGGCCTTCAAACTGTAATATGCTTGGTATCTTCGATTCATTTTTACAAATATTAAGTAGATGCCGCTGCTGATGAACGTTTGTTCTTGAGAGTATCTGCAGCTTAGTAGTAAGCACTTCAGCGCTGAAATAAAGTATGGTTGATATCGTTATTTCTTCTACGTTTATTGTTTATAAAATGTATAAATTAATCTAAACACCAAGGTTTTCCTTTTAAAGCATATTTGGCCTTACATTGATTTTGCACTTTTGAGAATGTTTGGATTTTCAATGCGCTTCATTTTCGTAATTGAAATGGCCTTCCCACTGTTGAGTCTTATGTATATAGAACGTACGTCTATCGTACTAAATTAAATGTTGGTATCTTTGAAAACATAACACAGAAAAACTTAAGATTACACAATCCCAGTACAAATCAGGTATGAACGTCACATTAATCTCCGAAACATAAAAATTACATAAAATAAAAAAAAAACATACAAGACTAACAAAGGCCAGAGGCTCTTGACTTGGGATAGGCGCAAAAATGCGGCAGGGTAAAACATATTTTGTGAGATCTCAACCCTCCCCTATACCTGTAGACAGTGTAGAATAAACAAACACACAACAATACGCACAGTACAATTTAGTGTAAAAGAAGTCTGGAGTCCGATGTCAGAATAGGTAACAGAAGAAACTAAGCTACATGACAATGATACATAAATTTACAAAGTACTACTAGCAGTTACTGACATTCCAGCTCCAGACCTCAATTAAACTGATTGAAAGATTATGTCTTCATCATATGAAAATCAAGCACAATCCCTCCCTAGGGATTTAGTATCATACCATCATAAAATATATGAGAACATAACCCGTATCATGCCAACAACTGGTTTTAGAATAAATGTGTTTATTTCCGATGCAAAGACGCTGTGAGTGAATCAATATTAATTCCAAAATATGCCATCTTCAATGACCTGACAACAATATCGTAACTATATTTCTTCTGAATAAGTCTGTTTAAAGGTGTAGTTAGCTTTTGGGGAGAATGACGACATTTTTGTGCTCTGTATAGAATATTACCATAAAAGATTGGATGTGAAATACCTTAACGTATAAGATGTCTGCATGTTGATTTATATTTACGAATGATGTCCTTGTACCGATGATAAAATTTAGTAAATGTTTTGACCAGTTTGTGATATCGAAAACCCTTGTGTAATAATTTTTCAGTTATACAGAGATTTCTTTCGTTGAAATCAAATACGTTGTTACATACACGAGCGAATCGAACAGGTTGAGATATATAAACACCATACGATGGTGACAAAGGAACGTCACCATCTAAAATGGATAATTAACAATAGGAATGAAAAATCATCTTTTTTTTCGTAAATTTTGGTATTAAGTTTCCCGTTAAAGATATAGATATCAAGATCCAGAAATGGGCAGTGTTCATTGTTAGTATTAGCCTTATTTAAAGTCAGTTCAGTAGGATAAATCTCTTTAGCCAATATATCATCCAAATATCTAAAAGTGTTATTAAATTTTTGTATCAGATGTTGTTTCGATGGGTCTTTGCAGATTTTAATCATAAATTGTAAAGCATAACAATACAGAAACAGGTCTGCAATTATGTTAACTTGTAAACACTATTTTCACTAAAGTTTGACTGTGAGTACAGTATAAAATCTGACACTTTAACTGTTTAAATGAAGTTCATTATGACATTTGTGTTATTTATGTATACCTTGTAAACACTATTTTCACTAATGTTTGACTTAACCATTATCTGCAAACATTTTACACAACTTCTTAATATGTTTAACATCTTTGTTGCCTGTCCGAAGCCATCTGTAACCCAGTGTCGTTATTTCCTGTATGCCATGTTTCATTTTTAGTTTATGTTGTAGTATAAATATAGACGTTTATTTGCTCTTTAGAATTCTATCCAAGTTTGTCATAACGGGAAGATCAAAGCTTACATTTCGGTATGGTTTTAACTCATTGTTGAAGACCATGGTACAGTGACGTATAATTTTTCACATCCTTGTCAGTGGGTCATTACTGATAGTTGACAACTTAGCTGACATTTCCTAATTTTCATTTTAAAATTCTAAACACCAAATATGTTCTTTAATTCTAAAACTGAGCCCATTGTGTTTAGAATATTAACACTATCTAATAGTGTAAGATATGTGATTGCGATTGTTTTCTTCTTTTCCATGTTTACCTTATATTACCGATATCTTGATGTTGTCGCTACAGAATATTTGGTTTCATTATGACAAGAAGGTTGCAAATGTACATATGTCCTTTGAATATTTATTGAATGGCAACTCTCGACGGACTTGATCTCGCCACCAAGTCTATAACTTTTGCCCCCTGTAGAATACTGATATTTTATAATGGTAACAGACGTCTTATTAATTGTTTATTTATGCATTTGTTTTATAAAAATAGCATATTTTAGACTGTCAATATCTTTGTTGTTATTTTGATTCAACATTAACTCAAGCTGCCGACAAAGTCGGAGTGACTTGTCAATCAAAGAGAGTATTTTTGAATTAAAGTAAGGAGTGATTGACTGTAGTAAACAGTTTGGTATTAAAAACGGGAAAACTATCTTTCTTGTTTTTGATTAACTTTGTATTTTCAAATTGTATGAAGATTCTGACGTTAATGAACTTGATAGTTCTCAACATCAGTTCAGTGAAAACAATTTTTTTCGACAAATATTGTTGTCAGCATGTGTCATAAATGTAACTCATATATGTTGATAAAGGGAAGTAATCACGTTATGTCAAGGTGGACGTAAAACAAATCATTTACTATTTGACCTTCAACTGATATACTATTATGATTTCTAAAATACGCTTTGGACATTAAATTGCAGTAATGAGCTAACAGAACATTCGTGTTAACCATGAAACTGATTTTGTCATACACTCTGACAAACACTCACCGACACAAGGGAATACAGTATCATCAAAATTGTAAAACTAATGAAGTTATTACTACAAGCTTTTCTACGAGTAATGAGGCATAATTCATTTATCAGAAAAATATCAAAAAGTCCATTCCATATAGAATAGGAAATGTCACTTTAATTCTTCCATAATATATCTTGATTGAGAAATAGTATAAGGAACTAACGATACACTATATTACAGTAAATAAATGTAACATATATCCTATCACATTAATACATTGGTATTTGGGTTTGATTGAAAGTAATTTTTACTCTTGGGTTGCGAATTAATTTTTAAAAAACGTTATTGCTCGAGTATGGAAAGATGGATGCTCCATTTCCGTCATAGACTCCCTATTTAATAATTAATAAACAAACTTACGATGAGTGATTGAACTGAAGCCTCAAATAATACAAATATTACTTTATAAAACGTTAGAAGGTACTGTGACTGTTATCGCTGGTTAGTACAGCAGTGTTGTTTCTACCTTTTAGACCATTGTGTTCTTTTCTTCCATAATCCACGATCGTGTCTTTGTACTTTTATTTACTGTTTTGTCAATCTTGATACTATCCATCGCATATTTGCCTACTTTACACAAGAGCGCATGTCTGTAGAACTAAGTCAGAAAGGAGAAGGTATGATAAGTTAACCTTTTTTACCCCTTTTATTCGAAAATAAAAAAAAATATTATCAATCTTTCAAAAAGTATCATTCAGATGTTCAGTAAGCACTATTTTTCTTATCAGATTGCAGTTTATATACTTTTTTATCAGATTGCAGTTTATATACTATTGATTTTTTTTTAAATGTTACTGGTTAAACCTCAAAACAAACAGTAATAAATAAAATCAATAGTATATCTTCTTGATGTCTTTTTGTACTCTGACAACTGATTTTGAGAAAATATGAAAAAGTGCCCAAACCCATTAACAAATCTAATACTTTACCAGAATAATAAAATTATGTAAGAAAACCTCTAGGATTTCTTTACTGTCCCTTTCCATTATTATTATTATAGTGTTATTTTAAGGAAGTGCCAATCAAAGTTCATTCAACATATGCTTCACTTAGTTCAGTTGTATAAGATATCGATACATACGTAATGAAGCAACAAAGTTTAACAATCGTATAGATCAAGGTATGTCGTTATAGATGTTACAGCAGAAAGACACTAAGACATATTGTTCTAATGAGAGGATTGGTTAATAATACCTGTTACTACAAGTAATTTGTCTTCAGATTCGTTAATGTTGAGTAATTGTTTATCAAGTGGTTTATTATACGTTCATCATTTCCTTCTTGACCAAATCAATACAATTTCTACTGATAATGATATTTGATGTGAAATCTATAAAATGCAGATATTCACTTCCTGTGTTCGGTTACCGTTTCACAACACTTTTAAATTTATAATTTACAAATACACATGCAAGAACATAAAGCAGTATTAATTTTATCGAATATCAATTACCTTTTACATGCATTATTTATACCTACAGGTTGCACTTCTGTAAATATAGACAATGCAATTTCCCATAGGAACTCGTTTTACGGCTAAAACTGTGCCACTCTTACTGTGAAGTTTCGTAAAATAATATATCCTAGAATGGAGAATGCATATGCACTACTATTTTTTTTTCAAAGGTCAAAACATAGGGATGTGCCGCAAATTTTCAACATGTTTAAGCCTCAAACTTCTAAGAGTTTAAACTTATAGTAAAAGTATGTACAACCCCTGCCTTCATTTTGGGTCTTCCTCAGAATTCAATTTGGCCGCTATCCCTGAGTATCTATTCTGGTAAAATTCCAAAGTTGTGTCTCTGTGAAATGAAACATAGAAATCATATCTGGGAACTAGAAGATGAACGAAACAAAATATCTATAAATATTATATATCTCATCAAAAGAGGCGTGATTTGTGAAACAGCTGTATTTACAAAGTGCAACCTACGCGATTTTCCTGGGAATACGAATTTTTTACTACATGACTAATCTTTAGTACATATAAATTTGAGTGACTTAGTTTTGAAGTCTATAAACACTTAGTAATGGATTATGTTACTTGACAAACTGTAAACTAGTATATGTATTTATGTATGATTGCGGTCAAATATGAGTTACAGTTGTTCGTATTTTCGTTCAAGCACTGCTAAAATTCCATCTATCATTCCATATTGTAATAAGAGTTGTTACCGTTAACCATTGTTCTTTGTTAATAATAAATTTTGTCTTCATTTCTACATTTTTTTCTGCTCTTTGGTCGGGTTGTTGTCTCTTTGAATACTTTGAACGACAAAATTATTTTATTTATTAATATTACTTTTACTGTTAAGTCTGTTTTTTGTGATATACATTTGACGTTACTCTGTACTAATATACCCCGTCATACTTTGAACCACAATATTATTTTATTTATTAATATTAATTTTACTGTTAAGTCTGTTTTTTGTGATATCTATTTTACGTGACTCTGTACTTATGTATCCCGTCATACTTTGAACGACAAAATTATTTTATGTCTACCTGTGCGAATTTCAAACTCGCGATTTTAACGCCGGTACTTAAAACCTTCCATCTTTTATGGGTGGACTTATATAGATAAATAAAATCGTATAATATAAAAGCAAAATGAAGATATTAAATTTGATGTATGCCTTTTTGTGCTTCTTCGTTACATTTGTTTGTTTTTATAGTGATTAGGATGATAACACAATGTTGACTGCTGTATCCCTATTTTTGACATTTTTACCTATTGTGTCTGTTTGTTTTGTTCACTCATCGTTGTCAATATAATGGAATTTCATGCGACTGTCATACAAGTGAGAGGTTCAGCTAGCTATAAAACCAGGTTCAATCCACCATTTTCTACATAAGAAAATGCCTGTACCAAGTCAAGAATATAACAGTTGTTATCCATTCGTTTGATGTGTTTGAGCTTTTGACTATGAGGGTCGGTTGAAAACAAAACTTTACGACAAAAGAGATGATGTCAGCTTCCCAATTGTGTGTGAATTTTCATTTTTAAACCAAGAGTTCCAAATGGTGAAGCTGAAATCATCACTTTGTAAATTTTACGGACGCCATCACGAGTTGGTTGACCGTTATGGAATATCCGTTTCACAGATGATATCGGATATTTTCCTATGTCGTAACTACAATCCCGTTCCCTTTTCACGAATGTGACCTACCGATTTAGACTATTTACCCCTATTTGTGACATTTTTACCTATTGTTTTTGTTTGTTTTGTTCACACATCGTTAATTTTGTCAATATAATGGAATTTGATGCGACTGTCATGCAAGTGAGAGGTTTAGCTAGTTTTAAAACCTGGTTCAATAAACCATTTTTTACATAAGAAAATGTCTGTACCAAGTCAGGAATATGACAGTTGTTATCCATTCGTTTGAGATTTTGATTTTGCCATTTGATTAGGGACTTTCCTTTTTGAATTTTCCTCGGAGTTCAGTATTTTTGTGATTTTACTTTTTTTTTGACACATTCTCCGTTTCCATTCTCAATTTTACCATCATAGTAACTGTCAGGTACGATAACCTTTAAACAAATTTATAATACACATTATAAAACACAACAAGACATATATATGAATCACAAATGGCATCAATTTCCATCAAATAACATACAATCCACAAAAAAAGAAGCGGATAGTTAGAATATGAATACTACATATATAATGCACGAACTGTTGTTCTTTAGATTAATATTCTTATACAAAAAATACGTTTTACTCTATAGATGGTCTTTCATTTTCCCTCTACTTTTTGAGTTTGATTATTTTTATGACAAACCTGGTGTCTATTTGTATTAACATGAAATATTTGACAGACTACCTTAATGGTCGATAATTATTCATATTTGTTCACTTTGTTACTGAAATTAATCATGGCCTTCCACGTAATTTTTGGTTTGACTATTATAATCTAGAAGTTAGATCCTGCCTCGGGGTACGCCTCTTTGGTTGTGCAAATTGTTACGGCGGGATGATTATATAATGGGACATTGCTTAAGTTAATATCATACTTAGCTACCCTTTAAAGTTTATTTTTCTTTCGTTGAATATGAGTAGCTCATGATATTACTTTGTAACTTTCATTTTTTTTGGTGTTTTGCTCCTTTGTTTAGAGAGGCTTTCGAGTGTATGATTCATAAATGGCGTTCCGTTGGTTGATATAGTCGAGTGTTTGATTTTGTTAGGTTTTATGGACTTCCCCCTTTTTTAATTTCCATTGGAGTTTATTTTTCTTTAGTTGATTATGAATAGCTCATGTTATTACTTTGTAACTAACATTTTGTTTTTTTGTGGTTTGCTCCTTTGTTAATGACGTTCCTTTGGTTGACATAGTTGAGTGTTTAATTTTGTCAGTTTTTATGGGCTTTCCCTATATTTATTTACCATGGAGTTCGAAATTTTTGTTAAAACCGTTTTTTCATACAAAGCGCAGGTTTAAATGGCGTTTTAAGTAGCAATAAAAAGTCAAGACTATGATTTTTATTCCTAGATTGTTACTGGTGTCGTCTTGATTTCTTCAAAGTTGCCACTGATTGCTAATATATAAGACCTGAGAACATGTATAGAGTCGTACCGTTGAATGGTTTTGCCCTTTACATTTTACACTACCTTATTTTAAGATATCTATGAAAATCACATAAATTAGTTTTTTTTCAAATTATGTACCTGTAATAACTAATATGATTTATTTTATAATTTTCAGACTACATCTGTTTCTGTATCCGTATTAACGCTTAGTGCTATATCTGTTGAGAGATACTTCGCTATATGTCAGTTCTGGAAAGTTAAACCTGCTTCAAAGACTATAAGTTGTATCCTAGTTATTATATGGTGTGTTAGTTGTCTAATATCAATACCTCATATTGTATATATGACTGAAAACCACACATTTCCGGAGTCTATGACGTCGTTATTGACATTTTGTAAAATTGAAATGGATGAGGACCATTATTTGGGCTATAATATGTTGAAGATAACAATGTTATATGTATTACCGGTTCTGATCATGACGTTTACGTACTCTGTTATTTCCCGACATCTGTGGAAGAATGAATTACCAGGAGTGTCAGAAGAAGGTAAAGTATTATATTCCTTAATAATCATTATGTTTATGGCTGTTCGATGAGTACTGATTGATATTTTAGTCTTAGATACATATTTTTTTTTTATTAGTTGTTATTGGCTTTGAACTAGCTGTCAGTAACTGCAAGTACTCTCAGATCTGTACTAAGTGTCTTTTTTGTTGTTAGGGATGAGGGATTGATAAATACCCTGCCACGTACGGTTTGTGTTTATGTTTGATGTTTTTTCTGCTTTGTATCGATCTGATGAGTTAAGCCTTTTTCAACTGATTTTTATAGTTTGTTCATATGTTGTGCTGTTACACCACATTCCCAGGTTAGAGGGATGGTTCGACGCTCACAAACATGTTCAACCCCACCACATTCTTTATGTGCATGTCCCAAGTCAGGAACCTGTAGTTCAGTGGTTGTCGTTGATTCATGTCTGTCATGTTTGTTTTTCGTTAATTGTTTTGTTATAAATTAGGCCGTTACTTTTCTCAATGTAATTCTTTCATATTTTTCATGTCGGGGCCTTTTATAGCCGACTATACGGTTTGGTTTTTACTCATTGTTGAAGGCCGTACGGTTGCCTATAATTGCTTACATCCACTTTATTTGAACTTTGGTGGCTAGTTGTTTTATTGGCAATCATACCTCATCTCCGTATTTTTATATTATCCAATTTATAAGTTAGTACGTGCAAGTTCTAATAAATTATTTATACGATAATTACTTTTATAGTTTCACAAAAACATTCGTGTAATGCAAAGAATTTCTAGTAAATCTAAAAAAACCATATCAAAATTTTGCAAAAGGTGCTATCCTATATTTTGACAACCACTGTTTACAAAAACATCTGTATACATTACATATAGTTGAAAAGCCCTAGTCCAAACCTTGTTCATATAGTTAAAAATATACATATCAATGACAACATGCATGGCGGGAAGAGGATATCTGGATGTATTCTTTTTCTTTAGGCCTGTTCATTTTAAATATAAAAGTAAATGTATAAAATCCATAAAGAAATTTTGTTTTATTTTCATAAATGGAACTTGTAAGATCCTACTTCCATATGTCAGTTATATGTATACTTCATTTTTACTATATATGTAACCGATTAATGATGAAAAATGATATCACATTACACCAATTATTCGTTTATCTTCAAACATCATATTCTTTTGCTTCGCAAAGTTTTGAAATTGAACTTGCCAAACGGACTATGTGATAACAATTGCCATACTCCTGACTTGGTACAGGACATTGTAAGAATAAATGGTGGGTTGAACCTGGTTTTATGGCTAGTCAAACCTCCCGCTTATATAGCAATGTTACAAATACCGCTAAAATGACAACATTACGTGACAGGAATTAAGTACAAATAAATGCAAGAACATTCAGGACAGAGAAATACATAAATAAATAACATAATAGTCCATTTCAACATGTAAACCACAGAATAACAACGAACACCTTAAATTAATTTACGACAGAGCACAAATACAGCACAATCGAATAATGAACTGTACGTCACACAAATGTATCAACGCCATAAAAAGTGACGTCACAGGTAAATTTCTAAAAATACAATATGAAATTGGGATTAAGTTTGTAATGGTGTTATTAGTTGTATTTTCTAACCATTACAAGAATATTAATATAGAACTGTGTTAGTAATGGTGTAATTATTTGTATTTTAAGTAATAAAATAAATGAGTTCACTATTTGATGAGAATACAGTATAGATGCGTGGATTAAACCTGACTCCTGTCCGTCCCCCGCTAAAAGGTATCACTTATTGATACTAATGTTTAACAACTAGTGATCAGTTCTAATAGAGAAATCATTTTCCGGTTATCTCAAGTTTCTTTGTTACACCATTATAACAATAGTTTACAATTTTGATGCTATAATGCAACCTTTTGGGAAGTAACAAAAGCCACTGTTTACTCTCTATCGTGGATAAGTAATCGAATGTGCATGGGAGAGATTAATAAAGCATATGGAGAGCAAATTTTCAACTTCTCGTATATCTAAAGTTTATATCATAACATACTCATGTGTTCGTGCCCCGCATTGTAAAGCTTTAAAATTCAATACCTATTTTGGTAATGTATCCAACTTATGCATAGCTATGTCCAGGTTTGATTTTACTGTATGTCCGTTTTGGTTTTATCAGCTTCATGATGTGTCTAGCGGTGGTGGATTTGCATATAGTTTGGGCCCAAGCATCACGGAAGATACATTAATTGAGGAAATGCACATCTGGTGCAGAAACATTAATGCGAATGCATACTTGGATCTTTAAAACCATAACATTCAAAACGATATGTTTTACAATTATAAAAAAAAATTATGTACAATTTGTGATTTATACATCGACCTAGTTACCGACATTATAAAGCTTTCGTTGATAAATTTAATGAATGATAAAAAGTAACATGTGTTGTAGAATTAGGAGCTAATCGATATCTTGCTTAAGCCTTATCAAGTACAATGAAAGTAAAGAGTTTGGGAACGCAAAAGAATTGTAAATCATTTGACAAATGAAAACAAAATATGTCTTTTTTTATAATGAATAATTGTTTTTTCTACAAATTTGTTGGTTTGTTTTGAATGCTTGCACTTTCAGAAGTTATTCTGAAACTATTCAGATAAGACGGCGTTAATAATTTCTTAATATTAACATTATTTTTAATAGAATAAATTGGATACCTAGCTATAAAACCAGGTTTAATCCACCATTTTATATATAAGGAAATGCCTGTACCAAGTCAGGAATATGAATAAATAAAGACAACAGTAGTATACCGGTGTTCAAAAGTCATAAATGGATTGAGAGAAAACAAATCCGGGCTACAAACTAAAACCGAGGGAAACACATCAACTATAAGAGGAAAACAAAGGAACAATAGGAACACTGAAGTGCAACAAAAACAAACGCCAACATACATAAAAACGAACTATTTGATAACAACTGCCATATTCCTGACTTTGTACAGGACATTTTAAGAAAAATGGTGGGTTGAACCTGGTTCTATGACATTTGTTTCCATTCGTTTGATGTGTTTGAGCTTATGATTTTGCCATTCGATAAGGGACTTTCCGTTTTGAATTTTCCTTATTCGGTTCGGTATTTTTGTAATTTACTTTTTGGATTGACCTTTTTATTGATACAAAAAAAAAATTTGCTTTGTAATAAAATTATTGATACTTAATTTAGAAATGTTATTATAAATGATTAGAGAAGTACCGTATAAGGAACAAACTGAGACATCTCATAGTGGTGAAATGGAAATTAAATCCTCGTCTAATACAGCTATTAACTGAGAATGTCATTAATATGCGACACATACTTGTGAAGACTGTCAATGTAATTTTGCACAAATTAAGAAAATAAACTTTCATTTTGGATACACTGACAGTTTAATCTATTTTTCCTACAATTCTAAATGCTGTTAAACCATATCAATTCTAGTTAATGACAATTTATTTATATTTCTACAGATCAACGACCAGGAAAATTCGCCACAAAATCTGGACCTGAGTCGCAAATGAGGTCGAGAAGAAGAGCAGCCAAAATGTTAATTACCATTGTGGCAGTGTTTGTTATCTGTTTCTTTGTTGTTCATCTAATACATGTTTTGAGGTAAGACCATAAACAATAGCAATACAAGGACTGTACTTTGTCCTTTAAATCTATCACGATAAATGCCTCTATAAAACATAAATCCTTAAACCTTGGTACGTTGCTTTAAGTCTTTAATCTAAAAAAATATTATTCATACAAATTATTGTACTTTTTCTGAATTTGCGAAAAAGTTACGTGCGCCCGAAGCGCTTTTCTTGATTTACTTTCATTAGGAATGCTTCAAAATAAAATTGAGAAATGTTTAAATACGTACAAACGTGAGGATTTAAATGACTAAAACCAGACATAAAAGAACAGCCAAATTCATCAAAGGTTAAATTTTCCAAAGGATAGAAACCTTAGTTTCATAATAATGATTAATTTTAACCGAGGAAAAGTATGTTATAAATCATGTCAGTACCGAAGCCCTGACTACTGAGCTTATAAAACCCTTGGTATCGACCCAGCGTTAGTAAATGAGAATAATACTCTATAAATTTCCTGCGTCGGAAGCTCTTTTCTGGTTTTGCTTTCTTCGGGAACTTTCAAACCTAACTTTTGAAAGCCAGGAATGTATGAATACATTCCTTTTAAAGTTTCAAATTCCTTGTCAAATACAATATCTCTCGTTTGATATTATGCTAAAGGTCTTAAAAAAATAAAATATTAACTATTCGACCCCTGTTTGTCATCACCATTTATTTAAAATGAATGACTTATTGTGTTCCGTTATAAAGATATCAGTGTCTGCTAATGTAATTGTGTATTAGTATCAAGATAATTGGTTTAATACTTAAGCTGAGGAAAGCTAAGTATATTAAATAGACTGAAATAACAAGTACAATCTTTAAAACGATATCAGACGCCTTTAGATGGGAGCATAGTTATGTTTAACAAATGAATTGTTTGATGTTTTATTCTATCATATTAAATTGCCCTAAATTTGACGTCAAACGTATGACAATTCTAAAAATTGAACACTCGCACTTGTCTCTTAGCAAATATACATATATACCTTAATTAACTAGTAAAGGTATATAGCGTAATTTTTCAGAAACAAATGCCTGTGAAATTAAAATAAAATAAAATATATACATTGGAACACATAACAACTTGAAAAAAGGTTTTAGAATTTAGAAGAAAAAACAATGATAACTATACAAGGATAAATAATATAATTACAGACGAAAACTTAAACCGACTGCGTCTGAAAAATAATATCAATAAAGTAACGTTCTCCTGCACAGACATCATTATATTCCTAGGTATAAATTACGCCCATCCTTTCATATAAAGATGCAATCATAGATACTGACCATAGACCAATTTATCACTAAACATATGCTTCCATTCTGCGACAAGTTAATTTTGTCAATTTATCAACCTGACAATTTCTCTCATTGTGTCTTCTTTAAGAGAAAGAACCAAAAAGAACATATTTCATTCAAACAAGTTGCAATTCAAGGTTATGTGATTACGATGTACCATTAGGGTCAAGTATATTGATTGCTTATACTGTAAACAAAAACAGTATGTTCTACATGATTTGTTATCCTTGTAGTTTAGGCTGTATTAAAACAGCTAAGATAACATTCAAGACAATAACATAGCAAAAAGTAAAATAAAAAAAAATATCAACTCCAAGGAAAATTCAAAACGGAAAGTCCTTTATAAAATGTCAAAATCAAAAGCTCAAACACACCTACCGAATGGAAAACAACTGTCATATTCCTGACTTGGTACAGACATTTCCTTATGTAGAAAATTGGTGGATTAAACCTGGTTTTATAGCTAGCTAAACCTCTTACTTGTATGACAGTCGCATAGAATTCCATTATATTGACAACAATGTGTGATCAAAACAAACAGACAAAATAGGTAAGATTTCAAGACCATCATGTATTATTTGTGAGGTAGATACGGAATATTTATCAACAAGGTCTTGGTATCTTCCAATAAACCTTTTTAGAACATAGCAACATATATAACATTTTGAGAACATACATGTGGCATCAGAACATAGCACCATATTTTGAATTACATGAATATTTCTAGATCTTTTTTAATTCAAAGCTTATTCCGTTTATACAGTGTATGTTTTCAAATCGTGCAAGTCATTTTTCAACCTGTACACAACCAGAACAAATGCATACAGAATCATGGATACTATGTTTTATTAATTATATTCTTGGTTCAAAATGATATATGTTAAATGATTTGGCTATGAAATCTTATGAAAATTATTCCCCACACCTCTAGCCGATGATATTTATAACTAAAGCCTTTATCGGTCTAAATTTGTCTGGCCTAATTGTGTAATATGAATTTAAAATATTAAAAGACAATCTAACTTAACATGAAACTATATTCTGATGGAGTGTTAAAAAACGTGGTCTGAATTCAGAGTTATGCTCTACTGTTATTAATATTAGATCTGGTGATATATCCGTGTTACAAAAGTCAATAAAAAACATATATTAGAAATCTAATGAAGTTTTCTATATTCTTTAGATGACTTTTTCTGGTAAAAGAAATTGCTCTTTCTTAAATTCATTTGATTAAAAATGATTTTAATACTTTCGTTTTTCAAACTAAACTATCTTTCTAAAAAAAAAGTGTGTTTTATTTTTTTTGGATAATTTAGATAAATTTCAAATAAAATTACAATACATTTTTTATCTTTTTTTAAAAACTTCTTATTTTTTTTGAAAACCTATAAGCAATGGACATTAATTTCAGTTAAATTTGCTTAAAAAATAAAATAACAAAAATGTCGAACTCCAATGAAAATTCAAAACGGAAAGTCCCTATCAAATCGCAAAATCAAACGAATGGAAAACCCGTGGCGGATCCAGAACTTTTTATAAGGGGGACCCGCTCCAGTCATGCTTAAGTGATTCCCTATATAATCAACCACATTTTTCCCACAAAAGTGGGGGGGGGGGGGGGGTCCCCTCTGGATCCGCCTATGAAAACAACTGTCATATTCCTGACTTGGCACAAGCATTTCCTTATGTAGAAAATAGTGGATTAAACCTATTTTTTTAGCTAGCTAAACCTCTCACTTGTATGACAGTCGCATAAAATTCCATTATATTGACATCAATGTGTGAACAAAACCAACTAGACATAATAGGTAAAAATGTCAAAAATTAGGTTACAGCGGTCAACATTGTTTTATAATCTTAATCACTATAAAATCAAACAAGTTTGTCAACAAAAACTGCGTTTCATGTAATGCTCTTGTCAAATAGATGGTATACGCCGCACAGAAATGTACAGAATATACGAGAAGAGAATAAAGAAATAAAAATATATCATTATTTTAGAAAGGAAATTTATTTTGGCAGTGGTTCGAACTAAACGTTTGTCAGTCTTTTGTCTTGTTACATAACAAGCTTTTGTTTGTTGAAAAGTTAAGAATAAAACACGATAACTCTTAAATAGAAAGACCTTGAGTGGATTCAATTTTTACTTGATTCTGTTGCCATTGTCTCTATATTTTTAAAACAAAATAAACCTTTATTTTAACAGTTCCTTGGGACTTATATTCAAAAATATCGTTTTAAAAATCACACAAAATAATGATATAAACACATAGGAAATCCCCGCATATCCTAGTAAATACATGCCCATTGCATTGTAACAAATATTATTAATTAACTACTTTGTTATTAGACTTCATATGGTAAAAAACTAACTGCATGTGTTACTAAACAAAGTCGATTCGTTTAATACAGAATACCTCGGCCAATATTGATCTTTTTCGCATTGGCCAAGTTTTTATGCGATCAATACAGAATTTCATGAATTTAACTCTAAAGTGAGGATGAACACCACCTTAATGTTAACTGTTGTTTGGAAGTACTGTTTCATTTATACACTAACATCGTGCCTTAACGTTCAGTGTGGCATGATGAAATAGTAAATTCATTTTTAGGAAATCTTTTGTAAGCAGGCACTTTATATGGTAGTCCCAAGTAGGGAGCCTGTTTACTACATTGTAACAAGTTTCATATTGGAGACTGTATTGATATTGTCAGTTATGTTGTTTTACATGATATTAAATTGGTTCCACGTATTTTCAATAAATTAAAGCATAATGCATTTTCATTACAGCTGAAAAGACGATGACGATTAAAGTTTCACAGCTACTTAGAATTTTCATTTATATATATATTTTTTTCAACATTCAAAATAACTCGAAATATTTTTTTAAACTGATTAAATGTATGGTTATAGGTATTACAAATATTGAAACATGCTAGCGGACAGGGTTTGATAAGTGTTCCTTTTAATTCGAAAAATCAAAAGATATACATTAAACAAATAACAAAAGTCAGTTAGTCACAAGATGGACGTTTGCAAGGTGTCAGCAATTATACTTTCGAATATTTTCTTACATATTTGCTTTAGGCGATAAAGCTTTTGCATTTATAGAATGTTTTTTCCCGTTTTTAGCCTCAATTTTAAAAAACCTATTTTTTTCTATTACATTTGTATTGAAATTCTTGACTATAAATCATCAATGGCAGATGTGGATTTAAAGGGGCATTAGCTACGTGATATAGAAAAAAACAAAATATGATTTGTTTTTTTGTTAAATCATAAATGAGAGTGAAATAATGATATACTAATTCGTTTTTATCAGCAGGTTTGGTTTAGTTTTATCAAAATTGCCAAAGAAACATCGCTCATGAATTATTCACTTGCAAGTGAATAAATCGACCTCATTAAATCCGTATTCATGTGAATTTCAATTAAACCCCTTAGATAGAGACGGGTTATGCATGAACTAGGCGTGTTCAGCTATTTCAAAGAAAAGAATGTCAACAATTGAAGTGAAACAAGGGTCAACCATTTGGATTGACTGATTCGATCTACAAAAACTCATTCTAATACAGGTAAAAACGATTATTATCATATTTTTAAACCTATAATATGAAATAAAACAGACTTAAATAAATCTAATTGCACTAGTTCTGTATCTATTTATATCTCTGTTTATGTTTATATCGGGTTATATGACCGTCGACAGTCTGCGGAGGTCACCTCGATGGTTAATTAGATTGCGTCTAGACTAAAATAAACACGAAATGCTGATACATATGATCGGGTCCGTGCATCGTAAATTGTTTATTTTAGACTTTTTATTATTTGGATATACGTTTTTGTATGTTATAAATCAACTATGAGAATTTGAGTCAATCGATGAACATGAATTTGACAGCTAATACCCCGTTAAGAGACACCGAGAAACCTCATTTTCCCTGAGTATTGACAACTGATAACAAATCATTTAAAAAGACTGGAAAGTCGATATTTCGAGTTGTTTCAGTTCGTAGAATATTCAGATTTCTGAAAATCTTTGTGCCTAAAATGAGACCTTGCATAAAAATGAGCTCGGTTAAGACTGATTCTGTTACCAATTACCAAAAAGTATTCACTTTTTGAACTGCCTGAAACCAATAAACGATAATTTATATAAACATATCGTATAAATCAAATTCAACTGCCAAGAATAATTTGATGCTTTGTCCATAGCTGAGCTTCGTTGAACCATAAGCAAGATTGCGTTTGACAAGAAATGGTTGTTTCAGATGTAAAAATCATGTTCACCCATGATGTAAATTAGGGGACAGTGCAACAAGTAATGCAATTTGGTTTCTATAGCACCACGTTAACAGAGTAGTGAGGTCACAATATTTGTATTAAAAAGATGCTGATTCATAGAAATGCATATTTCATACGACGTCTTCAGTGATACATTTGACCTACTCACTTAAAATGTAATAATATGAATGTTTAGTTACTTAAGACTGGGCATAACTTCTGAGAGCTCTAACTGAAGTACTAGCTTTAGTAATCACAGGAAGAAGATTTCAAAAGTGTACAATTGCTGGTAAATAATAATTGGAAAAAGGGCAGTTCTTGTACGAACAGGGGAGTAATAACGAATTTCTCGCATAATAATTATTTCTAGTTTCATGGGTTTCTTGAACTAAGCTCCATTTCTGCACTAAAGTGGTCAGATTATATCATCATTTTCAAGTATCAATGAAATGGTAATGAGAAAATAAGAAAGAACATTATTTAGAGGGGAAAATTGAAGCATTCTGTTATTCATGCAACTTCAGGGGCGAAATAATGACTCTTCTTTCGTCTTTTCCTTTGAATCCTTATTATTGCACAGAAGCGTAGTATTTTAAAAAGATCTTGAAAGTTGTTTTTCGGTGTCTGGAAATTCAATTCATATTCACTGCTTTCATTTGTATTATTTAGCTCGGAACTTCTCAGTTGATATTTGCAAAATTCTATTTCGTCTGAAAAAATTAAAATCTAGTATATAAGCAGTCTTAAAAACAAGTGTCAAGGAAATTTTTTTTAAAATCTCATCAAAGATACCAGTGTTATTTGCTACGCCTGATGCGCCTTTCGTCTTCTATAGACTCATTAGTGATGCTCGAATCAAAATAGTAGTAAGGCCAATTGAAAAGGAAGGTGAAGAGCATTAAAAAAAAAGATTTTTTCTACTTGTAAAAACTCATCAAAGATAACAGGCTTATACCATGACGCGTATAATCGGATTGGTGTAAATAGACAATTTTTTATTGGGCATATTAGTTTGTTTAAATTATTGAATGCTGAAAATTCAAATTTCTGTTTTTTAAAAGCAACACATTTGCCTATCAATTAAAGCAAATGAGGGGAATATTTCAATAAAAACGTACATTATTTTTTTGTATTAAAGTGACTTAAAGATTTTTTGCTAAATTAGTTTAATTCTTAATAAGTTAAAAGTTTTTGTCTTGTAATTGGATGGGTGCAATTCGTCCAAATAATTTCAAAACTCTACGTATTCCATGAGCTGGAAACGTCGAGGTGTCAAATATATGATGCCTGGAAAACTTCGGTTTGTACATATGTACGTTTGCGCCTGTCCAAAGTCAGGAACCTCTTGCATTTGTTTTTCTTGTATGCTTTTTTGTATTTTGGTTCATTTGTTTGTTTTGGAGTTTATTTGTTGCGTCCATTTTGTTGTACTAGTATACATTATAATTTTATTGTTTAAGAGCCAGCTGAATATAAAAATAAGAAAATGTGGTATGATTGCCAATGAAACAACTCTCCACAAGAGACCAAATGACACAGAAATTAACTCAAGGTCACCGTACGGCCTTCAACAATGAGCAAAGCCCATCCCGCATAGTCAGCTATAAAAGGCCCCGATTTGACAAATGTAAAACTATTCAAACGAGAAAACTAACACCTCCGGGTGCGGGATTTTCTCGCTACGTTGAAGACCCATTGGTGGCCTTCGGCTTTTATTTTGGTCTTGGTCGGGTTGTTGTCTCATTAACTTATTTCCCGTTTCCATTCTCTATTTTAAATCATAAGTCATATAATAAATCAAATAAAATAAGAAAAATAAAAACCTTTAAAAAACAATTAAATTCAATTTAATTGAATGTAGGTTACAATGCTTTATCCCCATATGTTCATTTCCCACGTTACCTTTCATACAATAAAGAAATGAACGGATGGTTAGACCAATTAGCCTACTCTTTAGAAACTACGTTTGCACTGAAATCTATAGAATTTTCAGTATATAAGAATTTATCATTGAACTCCAATAACTAGACTGTCAACAAATAATTGTAAACACTATGTAAATGCAATTATAATCCAAAACAACACGTTTTGTTAAGTTATGTAAATCATTGTTGAATGTTTCTTGTACTATTCAAATCACCGATCTTGGTCAGTTAATATTGACAGATAAAATGTGGATTTAACTAGCTATAAAACCAAGTTTAATCCAACATTTTCTTCACAAAATGCCTGTACCAAGTCAGGAATATGACAGTTGTTGTTCACTCGTTCCGTTAATTGATGACGTTTACTTGTGTCAGATTTTATAGACTTCCCCTTTTTGAATTTACCTAAGAGTTCGGTATTTAGAGTTCTTGCAGTCAAAGTATAATAAGGAAGATAATAATGATTCATTGGTTGTGTTTACCATGTAAATATTACAGAAACAGTGAAATCAGTACAACTGCAAGATAAATACAAAATCATGCAAGCGTCAAACGTATACTCAAAAACCAACCAAAACAATCCCAAAATGTGGCTTGTGGCTTCTTAAAATCTAATGGCAATTGACAAACATATTCAGCACTAAATCAAATTAACAATATATGAATATAACATACTTTGTACTAACCCCATACACCAACTCTGACTTTTCACGTGCTTGATCAAAAGTTAAAAAACACAGGAAGATAGTTTGGTGATTGAATCTATTTCTTTAATATTTTTTAGACGATATGTTGTCAAACTTTATCTTTCTTTCTCAATGATTTACAAAATCAATGTCTTCATTCAGAACCTTCTAAAAGACAAAAAGAAAAAGCAGAATGCGAAATTCTTTAATTTTAATTTCAGATATATTGATGATGTTCTATCACTGAATATCCCATATTTCAGCCATTGAAATTAAGGATACTGCTGATACTAGAAGTACTGCTTCATACCTTGACCTTTTCCTTAATATTGACACAGATGGACGACTTTACACTAAAATCTATGACAAACGGGACGATTTCAACTTCCCAATTATCAATTTCCCATTTGTCAGCAGTAACATACCCTCTGCCCCATCGTATGGTGTTTACATATCTCAGTTGATACGTTATGTTCGTGCATGTTCACACTTTACGGACTTCATATACACAGAAACTGCTCCAACAGAGTTATGAGGAGGAAATATTAAAAATGACGCTCCGTAAATTTTATGGACAAAATCACGAGTTGGTTGATCTATACAACGTGTCTGTGTCTAAACTAACTAACGACATTTTTACCACGTCTTAGATTGTGGTTTACCATCTACGTCATCTGGTCTGCTAAGTACCGAACGTGACCCATACCCAAATATGACTGTTCTGCCGAGTGTGAACTCGCATTACTATTAGACGTGTCTCGGTATTTATACATCCAACATTCAAGTATTTAGTTATGAAGTTTCATTGGATATTGTGTTATGTCTTATCTTTTGTGGTTTTAATTCTATTTTTATTTTCTATATAATAAAATTGAGAATGGAAATGGGAAATATGTCAAAGACAAGAAAACAGCCGAAGTCCACCAATGGGTCTTCAACACAGCAAGAAAATCCCGCACCCGGAGGCGGGCTTCAGCTGGCCCCTAAAAAAATGTGTACTAGTTCAGTGAAAATGGACGTCATACTAAACTCCAAAACATATAAATGAACTAAATTTTAAAAAACATACAATTTCGATATGTATGTAAAAGCAAAGATAATTAATCAGCTAGGTCATTTATATGATTTTTAGTTTGGAGCAACTATATGCACAGGATTTATTTGTTTACACAGTTTGATTTAGAGGAAAAGCCGACATGGTTAGAAAATACAAATAATTACACCATTACTAACACAATTCCATATTAATATTCGTGTAATGGTTAGAAAATACATCAAATAACACCATTACAATTTAATCCCAATTTTATATTCAATTTTAAGAAATTTACCTGTGACGTCACTTTTAGTGGCGTTGATACATTCGTGTGACGCACAGTTAATAATTGTATTGTTCTGTACTTGTGTACTGTCGTAAATTAATTTTAGGTGTTCGTTGTTATTCTGTGGTTTACATGTTGAAATGTACTATTATGTTGTTTATTTATGTATTTCTCTATCCTGAGTGTTCTTGCATTTATTTTTACTGTATTCCTGTCACGTAATGTTGTTATTTTAGCGGTATTTTTAACATTGCCATATAAGCGGGAGGTTTGGATAGCAATAAAACTAGGTTCAACCCACCATTTTTACTTAAAATGTCCTGTACCAAGTCAGGAATATGGCAGTTGTCATCAAATAGTCCGTTTCTATGGATGTTGGCGTTTGTTTTTTTGTAGCAGTTCAGTGTTTCTGTTGTTCCGTTGTTTTCCTCTTAAGGTTGATGTGTTTCCCTCGGTTTTGGTTTGTGACCCGGATTTGTTTCAGTTAAATCGATTTATGACTATTGAACAGGAGTATACTACTATTGCCTATATTTGCTGTGTTTCATCAGGTAATATTGCCTTTTTCGTGACGTCACAATATTAAATCAAAAGAAACCAAGAAAATTTGACGTCATATATTGAATATTGGTCAAAGAACAAATGAGATCAAACGGATCCCACATTTGTTATATTTTTGAAAAAACCGTTGTTGTTTGTTGTTTTTTTGAGGGGGGATTAATCGGCTAGGAATAATGGAAAAAACGTGTATCATTAATATGAAACGGGGATAAATTTTGTTTAGATTTCCAGTTGCATTACCCTGATGAAAATAGAAATATTTCTGTTCAAATGTACTTTATAATTTAAACAACTGTTTGATTTCTTTTGAATTTGAAATAAACGAAAATGCATATATTGACATTTTTACAACAAAATAAATACACTGTTTTTTCTAGTGACTTAAAGATGGTAAGAAATAAAGTTCAATTTCTGTATGTATTTTTTTTATTGAAGGAGAAAACACGCGTGTTCTGCCCTTTTATTGCTTTTCTTTGATATCTGAAAAGATACATTAGAGTTGCATGCCTAAAATTTTAAACGTTTTTTTGTCATTGAAGTATTCTAATTTTCTATTGTTTTGCACAGTGTAGCAGCAATCTAGCTGAAAGGCTATATGGAGAAAGAGATACTGCAGCAGGCATGCCTCTGTATTTTGTTGTGATTCAGGGATGTTGACTACTATACTCCTATCATTTACTTTTTTTACCGTATTTTCACCATAAACTTGACAAACTTTTAACTTTTGATAGATCACTGGGTGAAGTCTATTGTTTTCAGACATTTGTATGTTAAAACATAACAGTTTTAATCTTGTTAGATTAATGGATAATATCTATGGGAAAGTAACCGTTATTACCAACAGATAACGGATATTGCTTACTGTTCATTCCTCCTAAATTAGTTCTTTTGGTGACTGAAAAGGATTTCAGCGGATCAACTCATATATAAAAGATTAGAATATGAAAGCATGACAATGGAACCTGTCTATTGACATAGAAAAGCTTAAGAGATTTAGGTTGTTTTTTTAGAGTGTGGTGACATATTTAGATAATGAATTAAAAAGAGAATCTCTCGGTATGTTTCAGTGCTATGACATCAGCTTGTTTATTAACCCGGGTTTCTTAAATTAGTCTTCGAAATATAGTCATATTTAAGGTATAAAACCACCAATCGGCCCGTCAGAAAGAACATACAAGACATTAGTATATATTTTTAAACAATAGTTCCTACGCACAACTGTAACTATTTCAATAAGTAAAATGTGTGGGTAATTTGGAATGAAATGAAAGCTTATTGAATTATAATCATTTTTAAACCCTTGTTAAAACTTTCTTTGGAATAATACAACAAATATGTTATATAGATACAATGGATAAGCGTGGATTCTTGAAAAAGAAACCATGAGCCCGGAGGACAACAACCCGACCAAAAAGCATATATAAAGTATATATAATAAGTATGTTAACGAAATTTTTCTAGCACTCTAGGCACATCACGATTTTCTCGCATAGGAATTTGCGAACAAACCTTTGTAAAATTATGTAGTAAAACAGAATTATTACTCTGGTATTATTACTTTTGAGTGATATGTTTACGATTTGATTGAATATGATATCTTACCATGCATTAACACAATCGAATTTTATGACATGTTAAGTTTATTTTATCTCTTTCTATAAATTTTCGGATGCCTTAATATATAGATAGATACAATCATATAGGAACATTACACACAAAATAATAAAATCTTAAAATAAACAGTATTTGGACACAAAAAAAAATGCATTTTGCATTAAAATTTACGGCAAAATCATTCCTAAATATTCGTCCGCACACGGTGGAGCTCATGAATTAGTAATCCAGAATCAACAGTTTACCATTGATTCTCGTTTATGTATTTATTTTGCGTTAATGCAGAAAACATGCAAATGACAAAACAGAATATCAAAGTAATGTGGTTATTCTTTAAACATTCACATGTCCGGTGTCACTTTTTCCGACTTCTGTACTATGTAAATAATGTTTAGCCCAGTCTATATTGTTCCAATGATATACATCCTGAAAACATGGAGAAAAACCTTTTGTGACGCGTACATCGTATTCGAATCCGTGATATACGCGAAATGGGACGTTCAAACCTGCCGCTTTTTATCGAGCTAGAAACAACATCACAGAGTTTATAGTAGGGTTCCCAATGTCCAAAAAGTCCTCTAGTTAACGAGTTTAAGTTAACGGATAACACACGGCTGATGTTTTTGCACATTATAGGAAAATCATTATATTTTACAATCATGATTGTCGTCGTAAGTTCCCGGGTCACGATTTTCTAAATTTCGTGTTTTTACAGGGTACCACCAGATACCGTATTGTACAGGGAATCTTTAACATGACAAATAAAATTATTGCGTTCTTTGTTGGTAGTTAAAACAGTACCTATAATATAGTTTATATATTAGATATATCATATAACGAAATCGTAAAGTATTTAAGTGATTTTGACATAAGTATTTCAGCATTTTAGTAAGAGTAAAATTTTACCCGAAATTTACCCTATTTTCATCGAAAGCAAAATTATAACATGTATCATCACAATATTTTTTACTCTGATTTAAGCAATAAAACACAGAACATGTGTGTGCCAAATTACACGCGTGAAATAAAAATAGTTTTGAAGAAATTAGTAATTAAAAACACAAATTAAGTCAACATTTTGGTATTGATTAAACACGGATTGTCTCGTGCCATTAATCATTAGGTCATTAACAAGGACAGAGGTCACTCAAAACATTTGTCTTTTTTGCTTGTTGTGTGGTTGATTTATTTGTTGTGAATAGCCAGCTAACTCTATAGAGTGTCACTTTGTTCGGAGAAATCTGTTTTGTGTCTGTTTTTCAAAACTTTAAACTTTTTATTGAATAAATATTTTGTTATAATTGTAGTAAAAGAATCAAATCGGTCGGTTTTGTTTCACACCCGGAAAATGTCACATCAAAAGTTTTGTATGATGTTTTCGACCTAAATCCCTCTCGTTGGGAACGACAACAAAAATATACCACCGTTCGTGCAACAACAAAAAAACCGGATACAACAGACAGCAACCAACGACAACCACTTAATTGCAGGCTCCTGATTTTGGACAGACATATACAGAATTTAGAGGGGTTAAACATGTTTGTGATCCTTCAACCCTCCCCTGACCTGGACAATGGTATAACAACACAGCATAAGAAAAATCTGCTGAAAACAGTTTGAAATGGCTTGACTTATCAAATCGGCATGAAGCACAAAAACAACTAACATGAAGACAAAAAACACAAAGTACCGATATAATAGTACTCGCTGTTAGGGTAGAACATTTTATATTCTGAAGAAAGGGATGGGGCTGGCGGCGCGAAAAATTTATTTTCACTTTTGTACACATTCATATCCTCAACTATCCTGCATTTCATGTTGAAGAGTGTTCATTCTCATCATGTCTTTTGCAAAGTCAATTATTTCAGTTCATACCAGGCCAAGTAATTCATTTTCAAAATCCTCATTCCCTCCCTGTTTTCGAAATTAAATGGGTGTTCCCTTACTGAAAACTAATGAAAGGACGTCATCAATAGTCTGAGAAAAGTATGATCATAAACATCATTACCGTAAAAACTATCTTTTGTTATAAATCAGGCCGTCAGTATTTTTTTCATATGAATTCTTTCATTTTTTTCATAACTGGCCTTTTTATAGCCGACCATACGGTATGAGTTTTTCACATTGGCGAAGGCTGTACGGTTGCCTATATTTGCTTGCTTCCACATCTCCTAATTTTTATATTATACAACAAGTATTATATAAAATTAACACTATCAATGTTCCATGTAAATGAGGTAAGGTCAGATGAACTCTGCCACAAAATCACGTTCACCTTGTTACCATTCCATACACCAACTATATTTAACCCACTACTATCTGAGACTGTACGGACTTGACCACTGAAACTTAACCTTATTCACTGATCCGTGAAATTAGGTCGAGGTCAGGTGAATCATGTCTGACGATCATGTAGACCTTGCAAGGATACCATATATTAGTAACCAAATATAGTTATCCTAGAACTCGTGATAATTGAGTCATTCACTTGACGAAAAAAGCTATACATTTTTTAGCAGTCACTTAAATATGAGGTCAAGGATAATAATTATATGACGGAAACTTCGTAACACAATGGATCTATATACAAAGTATGAATCATCCAGTTCCTCTGCCCTCTGAAATATAAAGCTATACAAATAGTTTACGGTGTTGCCGCCACCACCATCAGATTGTATTATGTATGCCTCGCATTCTGCTACTTACGTCGAATGCGATTTAAAAAGAACAACTGAAATTAGCTCTCTTACCTAAACATAGTCGATGGGCTTTCAACTTAACAGCAGACAATGAAACGTAATAGCTACTACTAGCTTCGGTAATTTTTCTATGTTGTTTCGCTCTTTATATATGATATTTATTAACTCGCGTGCTCTTATGTATAAGCTCAAATGAGGATAACGAAATCAGAGATCTATATTTTAATTAAATCGATGTTGTTAACAAGTGTTTGTAAAATACATCGATGCTGTACAAAAATTTCTTTTTGTAGATAATCTTTAACTTCATGTCAATTGTAGGCCAATTTATGTTCGATAAGTCATGTACATTACACTTGATATATAGGAGTGATTAGCCTGCTGTTTCTAATTCTCAATTTGTTTTCATAACTTGTAACATAAACCCTCCCTCTTTTTCACCGTTTGCAGGTTGTTTTGTTTATTTCTTTAAAGCAAATATATACTCAGACCTGCTAATTCAATCAATTTTGCGTTAATATTCATCAGTTTTGAAACTAAGTATTATTTGATGTGCTTACACGTTCACCAAAAGAAAATTGGATATTTACCCATAAAATAATGACGAGCACCTTCTATCAAAAGACGGAAAAAATAACATTTTGGGAGGGCAACTTATAAATGTTAATATCTAAAAAACATCTCTAAAGATCACTTGTATCGAATCTTATGTAAAAATTCCGATTTTGGAACTTTTAAAAGGTCAAGGTCACTGTTTTTAACAGCTGAATGAAAATTGTAAATGTGCACCCTATAAGTACAAAAAAAAAAAAATTATCAAATTAGTCCTAAATATAGAAACTTTAGTTATAATCCTTTGAATTATTCGAATTTATTTTGCTATAAACGCAAATATATAGGGGTGGCCAGCTGTTTAAACGTGAGTCTACGTTTTCCTTGATATTTTAGATTTGACCTTTGACCCAAATTTAAGAAAATCGTGACCACTGTAGACTACGACAACATCAATATTTCGACGAGGCTTGTTCTCCTCTTTCCAATGATATAAAATATAGCCGTGTGTTATTCCGTTAACCCAAATCGATCAAATTTGTTGACTGGGCACCCTACTATTATGTCATAATCAATTTGCGTAAGCTAATGTGTACAAACAATATGCTTTTTGGTCTTTAAAAGAAGGTTTATTGCATATTATAAAAAAAATGGAGATGATGATGTATGCTTACCAATGAGACAACTTTCCACTAAAAAAAAACAAAAAAAAAGTATGTTAATAAAACAACTACATGTCACCCACTTTCAACATTGAGCAAAACCAGTAGTGTAAGCTTTAAAAGATCCCTTAATAACAAAATGTGAAACAATGGAAAACGAAAAACCAACGGCCTGATAAGCTTATAACATGAAACGAAAACCAATTATAGCAAGCAGCAACCAACGGTAACCACTGGAATAGAAGACCAGTGGCTTAACAATTCATAGTTCAAACCTAAAAGATATGCCAGTTGATAAGTATGCAGCACTCATACCACATCTTCCTATATATATTGAACAAAGATTCGTCCAGCCATTTATTATTATTGTCATTAAATTTATAAAACACTTGTTTGTACATTTTCATTGGTAACAACATATCTTTGAATTAAAATTCATGATTAAGTTTGTGATGAGACAGTGGTATTAAAAATCATATATCACTTAGATTGCCTATAATGATATTATTTTTCATCTTGCATGACGTTTCTTTTATTATTAAAACCACCAGTCAGTAATTTCCGGATTAACGCGTTCGTTCCGATATAAATATCATTATTTTTTTTTCTACGTAAGTAATAAAAACCTTTGAAGGCGCTCGCTATATTTTGGCAAATATATTTTGTGTATGTCTTATATTAGTATTGAATGACGTACAATGCTTTTTGTATATTTTATTATAATTTTGAAAAGGTTTAAGGTCTACCTGGGCAGTATGCATTTAAAATAAACCTGTAATCATGTAAATTCTTTGTCGACATATATATTACTTTGATATGTTTAAAATGTTGTGTTGTGTATAGAATTATTCCAAATATATACCCAAAAGATTACAAAGACCCTAAAAAAGAAATAAGTCCTGTAGTCCTAGCAATAGTTATTTATACCATGCCCTTGCATATATTTGTCTGACTTTTATCTTGCCAGGTAGACTTACGAAATATCTATTGAAAGGTGCTGCTAAAGTTTATAGCACATGAACATATACGTAAGACCATCATTATGCCAAAATGTTGACAACAATGTTTGATCCAGATTATGTATAACAAAAGGTGCTCATTCTGTTACAACAATTATTCTTTATTTGGTTTGTAATTTTGATCTTATTTCGAAGAAAGATAACAAGTAGAAGCAATTAACCATTTTTTGCGATCTTTCCGTTTCAGGTCATTTGAACTGGTGAATAAGATATCAGATGAAAATGTTCATGTCATGATAATGCTGTCTCATGCATTGGTTTATCTCAGCAGTGCTGTCAATCCGATTATCTACAATTTTATGAGTGGTAAGTTATGAAATATATGTTTTATAGATATATGATCAGTAGCAAAAATTTGAAACCAAGCACGTTTTTTGCATCATCGTTTCGTAAAAGTCTATTTTTTTTTAGATCGACATAGTTAATATGATCCGAATGATCTGAATTTCTAAGCATACATTACACTGTATAGCCAATACATAAATGTCTGAAATTAATATATATGTCATGCTTTATATTTTAAAGAAATACAAAACGAACAAAAACGAAATAAGTAACTTTCACTTCTTTATTAAAAAAAAATTCCCAACATTTTGAAATCCTATGTTAGGTTGTCATCAGACTTTAACATTTTGTCCATTTAATTTGTCTTTTAGAGTGAATCCTCCCAAAATCTAATCATAAAAGTTAAATCAAGATTAACAAGTTCGAATGCGGAATCCGTATAGTCTATTGTTTCTAACTATAATTCTATAATTAAAAGAAATCATACTGTTATTCAAAGCAGAAAAGGTTTTAGTGTTAATGACGAACAATCGAGTATTTCAGATTTCTGATCTTAAAGCATGGTTACACTTCTGTAGATGTTCAGGATATTGCATCATCTGCCTAACTTGCAAGTAGTAATCATGATAAATGTGACATCCAAAATAGCGTTTTCCTGTTTACCCAGATTGCAAAAAAATATTGAATCAAAGCTTATCTTGATCAATGAATCAAAGTGCATTTTATATTTAATTGAAAATTTTGCATCAATGTTGAAATCTGATATTAAATCAATGTTGAAATCTGATATTTGATCAATATTGAAAACTCAATAAATAAAGCGGAGATAATAGTTGATTCCACTTTAAATTTATAGATAACAAAAATGAAAAAAAATAATCCGAGAATATACAGCCGATTAAATAGTCTTAAATGTTTTAATAAGGTAAATAAATACTTTACTGCTGAAACATGATCAATTTTTAATATTTTTGATTTCTCGAAAGCTACGTTTAAATTTCATTCATATTCATTGCACAATCAAAAGAGGAAGGGCCATCGTCCCAGACTGTACTTCACACCACGGTCATTTTCACACACTTTGAGGTTCTGACTTCATTATGGCATTTACATGCATATGAATATGTCACCTAATCAAATGTCGTTTCCAAAAAATGAGTTATTATGATCGCAAAAAGAATAAGAAGGTCATTCTTCACAGACAATAAAATTCTTTTGAAGATACCGTTATGTTTTGTCTTGCAGATAGGAACTAATTCATGTGGGTTTATATCAAAATATATGCAAAATTGAAGAAAAAGGTCAATATCTTGATATTTATTTAAGTTAAAACTGTCTTAAACAACGTTAAGCACTGATTCCATTTGGATTTTACGGATATGGGCTAAATAGTTTAATCTTTAATGTGGATAACTTAAGATATTCTCCGATATTAAATTACCAGAAGATTTTAACAATTTTCTTGGAAAGCCTTTTGAATTATTCTTTTAAATCTGTAAAAGACATTTATTAATTTATATTGTCTAGATGGTTTCTACAAACGTTTTTTTAAATTAGAATACAACTTTTATTAAACGATTCTAGTAGCATAGAACCGAATTCAACTCGTTTAAAATTATTCGCAACACACCAAAAAGTTTATTCATCTTGGAGGATTCATACAAAAAACACTTTACAGTTATTTATTGTTTTTTTGTTTGGTTTGCTATTCAGACAGTGGTCTGATGAACATAGATGATTTCCAAAACAAAACAAATTGCCTAGATCTTTGCAAATGAACGGTTAAGCTAATATTAATCTTTATCATTATTTCAGATAATGTATAATATATTTCAATTAGCAGCCAATAAATTTATTATTCTAAAAGTATTGGAAACAAGATAATTAAAAACTGAGATACGACATTAAACTTGTAATAAAAGCTGTTTTTTACTTTGAAACCTTTGAAAATCCATTAGTGAACAAATTGATTGCTTATTTAGCACGTTGTTTACATGACACGTAAAAAGTTTGCATCACTCCTTTTGTAGAGGTGACTAGATGCATTTCGCCATTACTAAACACTGTTAGTCTTTGCGATTTAAGGAGAAACTATCGTTGATTTTAAGTTTGTTATTTCGACTTAAACTATGGTTCAAGTTCCTTAAAAGAAAGTTTACGGTGGTCGTTCCCAATATTTTTGTTTGTTTGTTATAAATATAATGCATTTCTCATTTTATTACTGAGTGTTTTAAAGTGAATCGTGTTGCTTTAATTTAGTGCTGTGTGTTCAAGTTTGTAGGGTTTTATTGGTTTCAATGTCTGTGTTGTTTTTACCATTAACAGTGTTATTTATCCTTTGTCTCGAGGTATTTTCATTTCAAACTTTCATATGTATCGATGGTTTATAAATTTAGTAATTTTTTAGGGATAGAAAAGATACATTCACAAATCCGTTATTGCATAGTGCTTTTTCACTGAATACACGGTGGTTGTCTTTGGTGGAACATGAACTGCTGTCCTTCTAGCGCATCTAAGCTCATCTTGAATTTTGATTCATGTTGTTTATCATTATATCTATGCGAACAAATGAAAACAACATATATATATAATGCGTCCGATGCACTTTTCTGAATATCAAAAATGTGTGTAGACTGGTGTTTGTCTCTTTACCTTAGTATATAACAGTTGCTTTGTTATGGTATTTTGTGCATATTTTACCCGGTTTCTAACCCAATTATCAAACACTTTTGACAGGTAAAGAAGTACATGTAATTTTACAAGTCAAACCTTATTAACTTGATTCGAGTAAAGACATGAAAAATGTAAAACTATTCGAACAATAATAACTGCATTTTTCATGATTTCAAGGTGAGAAATAATTTATTCCAGTAAAGAAGGCATTCGACTACAAGTTATCTGTCTGCATGCGAATGTCGTTAAAATATACCTCAGATTACATCGTCTGCAGTATTTTGCTGAAATATGGTATAAAGTTGTAAAATCAGTATTCGCACCTCAAATATTACATTGGTAATCTTACCTAATTTTTTACCTACTACTGGCCATGGCATCTTGGAAATGTCATGAGAATGACAATTTCGACTCCATGTGCAGCCATCCTTGTTGATAGTAGCAAAACAAACTTATTAATGACAAAATACAAATCTCATACGAATATATTACATTTAACCTACATTGTACTTTAAACGTAGTTCAACTTAAGTTTCATGAAATTAACTTATTTAGCTGTGTTTCCGTCATCTTAACAGGTATCTAAAATCGATAATTACGTATTGTATTGTGAGAACAGTCACAAAAGTATCATTGTATTACCAGACCACAAGTTGTACTTTATTCATACAAACTCTGACGCTCTTTGAATTTTATTCAAAATGTGGTCCTAAAAAAAGGCTGTTCTATTGCAATCTTAAGGCTCAAAGTATGCAAATGAAAAAAAAACATATTTATTGTTTCATTTTATTCCAGCGCTTTTGTTGTTGCATAAATTACACCTCCGATATCATTTTCTAATATTCATTGGGAATTCCTGTTTCATTTTTTTTTCTCTAAATGAGATTAAAAATATATTCAACTTTATTTTCCTGGCTCAAATGGTTGTCACCTTTTTACTGAAAAGTGCCAAAAAGGAGTTAAAATGGACTTGCTGCTGCATTTGCTTTTTTCTGTAAAATTTAAGAAGCTCACTCATGAAGCTGGCAAAAGCACCATGCCTTATTTTATTAGACAACAAGAAATTACTTTTATTTATATTCAAGTCAGATGAGCAATATTCTTTCACTGTGATATTCTTTTTTACTGCTCTAATGTATTTACCTTCGCAATTATCTGGAAAACCCAATGTTTGTACATGTTCTACATTTAATAAAGAAACAACGCTTGTAGGACAAAAAAATCATAACAGTGGCCTATTTATCGAGCAAATTGCTAGAAGTAATTTTTTGTACTAACACAATTAAGTTCCTAAATACCTTTTTTGTCACATTGTAGATGATCAGTAATTGTTACCATCAGCAGAAGCATTATTCAGTCGAATGTCTAGAACGTGTCAATAATGAAGCCTTAAGAAGTATTTGATTAAATTCCTTGTAATTTCTTGTAGTCAAATTAGGATATAATCATGATAATGTATCAACAAGTACAAACCATTACGTTGAAAATAGGCAATACAAAATGGATTAGATAAACTGAGAACCACATTTAATAAAATGATATCCAATACAGCGAGACTGTCTGCAATAGACGGGAAACTTGTATGCTCTACTACACAGATAAACATTGCTAGAAATAAAACGAACGATAGAGTTTATTGGAATTTAAGTTCGAACACATAAAAAGTGCTTTCGGTACACTCTTTTTTATAGCCTTCATTTGAATACATCTACATTTAATCTGTTTTCTAATATCGTTGTCGATTGTTTTTGTTTTTATTTATCTAAAGGAAATTAACACATCCGATCTTTTTGAAGTAGAGGATATTAATTCGTTTATTGGAATTTAAATTCTTGTTTTACACTTACCATGCAATACGTATTGATATAAGTATATCATTATTTAAGCGTTGAAAGTAACAAGCCAGAACAATCAAACTGATTCGCTATGTTGTTGGTTAAATCGGAAGATAAACTTAGTTAGTCATTGTCTGGAAACTATACGCGCCATAAATTAGTTTAAGAGTACATTTTTAAAATTACGTTACGTATACAAAGATAGTCTTTATGTTGCTTCAGATACTGACAACTATAGCCTAGGCATTGTATTAAACAAGCAAATGTTATGAATTTTTTTGGTATTTTTTATTATTATTATTGCGTTACACTGCAAGGGTGGTGTTCTCGAAAGTATCCTAAGATTCGTCCTAAGTCATAGATAAGACCAATTTTAGGATGGACTTAGGATCAACTTAGGACACTCTTACGTAGTGTCTCGAAGATATCTCAGACGCATCTTATGTTAGGACGTCCTAAACATATCTTAAGTGTGATATATAAATATTTAAAGTAATTTTTTGATAAAAAAAAAATTAATGACGAAACCAATTAATAACATAGTTTACGAATTTTATAATTACATGTATAGAATTAAATGCATGATTTCAAATGCAAATACAATATTGAATCTGAATCTGAATCTATAAAATTATATCAAAAAGGATTGTAATTTAAACTTGAAAACAATTCGTTTTGACATGAGAATTGAATTCGTAGTGTCATCGTGTCGTGAAACATAAAGTTCAAACTTTAAAATCATGCACAATTTCTTCATATATATACGAGTTTATAACCGATGGTGCGTTTCATTTCATGTTCATATTCACGTACCAGAATGAGCAAAAATCGAAACCCAAACTTTACGGAGGCAGAGTTAAACATTTTTTTGGATCAAGTGGAGAGCAAGAAGGGCATTTTATTCAGCAAACACAGCACTGTATCCACAAACGCCGCTAAAAAGATCATGGGAGTCCATTTGTAGTAAGGTGAATGCTTGTAACTTGAACCATAAATGGACAGCCGAAGAAATAAAAAAGAAATGGTCGACCTGCCCAAGTACTGTGAAGAAGCACGCATCATTTGTAAGACGAGAGGCAAAAAAGACTGGCGGGGGCCCTCCTCCAGATGGTTTGACTCCACTTCAAAACAAGGTTGTAGGAATCATCGGAGATACACCGATTGACGGGTTTGCTATGGATCAGAGCTGAGAGGAGTTTGAATCCTCATTCGAAACAGGTCAGTTTTCATATTCTATATTAACGTACATGAATTCATAACTAATATAATTAAAAGGGAAGCGAGTCACAATTTGTTTTGTTTCTCTATTACGGGATAGATTTCTAATTCTTATTTCTTATTCTAATTCATCTATTTCGGAATAGATTTACCGTTGTCCGTCTGTCCGCCAATACGTCTCAGAGGCGGATTAAGGGGGGGGGGGGGGAGGGGGCCGAGCCCCCCCTTTCCTGGGAAAAATTTGATTGACTATATAGGGAATCACTGAAGCATGACCGGGGCGGACCCCCTCTTAGGCAGTCAGTGGGCCCCCACTTATGAAAAATTCTAGATCTGCCACTGCGTCTGTCCAAGTCTTGGTTAAGTGTTTGTGTATATGTTCATTTCTAATGTACTAGACATGCTGGTTGGTGTGGCAACGGTACTTATCAGTAAATATAATAGATTGGTCGTTTGAGCGACTTGGTTAAGTTCGATATGGTTCTAGCATTAAAATGTAACATTTAGTCTGCTATGGGGACTTTACGATAATGACAGCAAAACCTTGAACGAGATAGACGCGAGATATTAATCAACCATGTTCCTCTTTGAAAAAAGAGAGGAATTGTTGAAGATTTCAACGAGGTGCAGGTAAATTAATGTATTACGACAAGTGCACACTGTGTAACTAATAATAGGGGGTTAAACATTATTCACAAACCGTTCTCAAAAATGTAAACTGTCCATTGAAATCTATATTCAATCACATGTATTTTAACACGTTTTGAATGATACATTTTTTTACTTTTCAGTCTTACCTTCTATTAGTGGCATTAGTTCAGCCGGAGACGATAACAGTATTTTCACGAGAACACAATCATCACCGCACACAGAATCATCAGAAGAATCACTTGTAGAGATAGAAAGGGAAAGATTGGCCGTAGAAAAAGACCTGTTAAAAATTGAAAAAGAAAGACTAGCAACCGAGAAGCAGAGGCTAGAGATAGAAAGAAAATCCCTTCTCATCAAAGAACAGAAATACCAACTGTATATGACAAAGCTGAACTTCAAAGCTCAATTTCCGGTGCAACTCTACATACTTCATTAATAATCAATCAATCAATACAGACAAACTACATAGAATTCATTATTTAAATCATACGACTTTATTATTAATTCAGTCAAAACCTTCCATTTATCAGTCTTTCACGAACAATTGCCCCGTCGTTCAAAGGTCCATTATAGGCTGGTCCGGCCATGTGTCCATGGTCAGGAAAATCATTTCTGTCTGGTGGTAAAGGTATTCTGTTATCTATACACAAATTGTGTAGGACAGCAACAGCAACAACAATGCGACAACACATTAAAGCGGAATACAACAAAGTTCCAGCACTAGTATCTATACAGCGGAAACGTGCTTTTAACACACCAAAACCTCGTTCGACAACATTTCTTGTTCTCATGTGTGCCCCGTTGTAACTTTGTTGCTTTCTGGTAGTGGGGTTCAAAACGGGTGTCAATAACCAAGGTCTAACAGGGTATCCGGTATCCCCAAATAGCCATCCGTCTGATATTGTTCGATTCTCGAATAATTCATACACAGTTGAATTAGACCAAATGAAAGCATCGTGGGTTGCTCCTGGCCACTGTGAGACTATGTTCAGAAATTTCAAATTAGAGTCACAAACTCCTTGTACATTAATTGAATGGAAATTTTTGCGATTTACAAAAATATGCTCAACTACTGATGGAGATTTGATCCGTACATGAGTTCCATCAACGGCATCTACTACATTAGGAAAGTCTGCAATTTCATAGAAATCACGCTTTATAATTTCTAAACTAGCTGCATCTGTAGGCATAATAATGTGTTGATTGCATACATTGACCAAACACTGCGTTACATCTCGTACACATCTTGAAACACTGGATCGAGATATGTAATGCACATCAGCATTTACAAGCTGAAAACTCCCTGTGGCAAAAAATTGAAGTGCTGCCATTATCTGCAAAGAAACAGGCAATGCACGGGACCTCATTGTTGGTCTGTGTAATTCATTATCAAATCTTCTGCACAAATCAAGAATCATTGGACGCGACAATCAGTACCTACGTATGATATCAAAGTCATCTAAATAGTCCAAAGGGTTGTCGTAGTCTCTAAGCAGTCTATTTCTACGAATATTCTGGTGCCTTCTCCTCATGTACACATAAGCTGCAGCCATATTTGTTTACAAATTATTGTCTGAGACGTGTCCTAAAGTTAGGATAAAGATAGGATTATCTTAGGACACCTAATTATGTGTCCTGTAGTTAGGACGAAAAATGCGATATATCCTAAGTTAAGAGAGCTTCGAGAACACAACTTAGGACAAAGACTTGTCATAAGTTGGTATTAGGACACGTCCTAGTCCTAAGATAGCTTCGATAAATCCACCCCAGGTATCTCTCTTTTGTCAAAAATGAGACGTGAATTACACTATATATACATTCCGCCTTAAGTTAAGTACCACCCATATTTTTATACAGACAGTAGAACGACCGTTAAAGTCCCTAACATATTCAATGGGGTTCATATCAGGTGCCATGGCCGGCCCAGGTGAAGTGTCTGATTCTGACTTCAGGTGTGCGTTGATAATTCGTCGTCTTAAACGACTGGTCTATCAGCTAACGCGTGATTATCAAAATGAGACGATACTCTGGTTTTCGGGATGTCGTCCCGTAAACTTAACCTATTCAGGGTACCGTCAATAACATGCATATATCAAGCTTATAGTCATGGGAAAACATCCCAATACTGTTACACCGCTGCCACCGAAATATGTTGTATCAAGAATGTTATTGTCCCGATATAAGGTGTTTCTTTCCCTCCAAACACGTGTTCTGCCGTCGACGGGCTACCACAAGAAACGACTTTCATCGGACCAGTGATTTGTTATTCAGTTGCGTACAGTCCATCGGCTTTGGTTCTTAGCCATTTTAATCTTGCTCGTGATGTCTTAAAATTCATTTTGAGGGCTTTATTGGCCTCCGAGCCCGTAGACGTCCACGTGCTAAAAATCATTTGTATAAAAAAAGGCGATGTGGTATGATTGCCAATGAGACAACTATCCACCAAAGTTCAAATGATGTGGATGTAATCAATTATAGGCAACCATGCGGCCTTCAACAATGAGAAACACCCATTGGTTGGCTATAAAAGACCCCGAAATGAAAAATATGAAATAATTCAATTAAGAAAACTAACGGCCTAATTTATAACAAAACAATTTACGAAAAACAAATATGACAGACATGAACCAACGACAACCACGGAACTACAGGTGTAATACCACCATTGATTTTCCCCTATTAGTCTTTGTTAAATTTGCACTTTTCATAAAATTGTGCAGAATTTATCTGTGTTTCAAATAAAGAAATACTTGGCATAAGTAAAGTTTTATCCTGTCCAGTACTATAGAAAAAATTTCACATAACATTTCATTGCATATAAGAAAATAACCATCACTGGAAGTTAACCAATCAAATTTTCCCCCTTTTCTAACCTGTGTACAAGCCTTAGTAACCATGTAACCTCAAGTTTCCAAAATATTCTATAGAAACCCCAAATAAAGAAATAATGGTGCTTTGAAATACCCAAGATATATGTTTATGACTCAGAAATGTTTTACTGCAATGAAATGTAGGATCAATTACCTACAACGGTCAAAATCAAGGGAATATTTTTTTTCGACCTATTTTCGTATGCAACCGGATGTGACGTACTATGATTTGGTGGTATTACACCTACAGGCTCCTGACTTTGGACAGGAACATAAAGAATGTGGCGGCGTTAAACATGTTTGTGAGCGCTCAACCCTCGCCAACCTGGGACAGTGGTGTAAAAGTACAACATAAGAACAAACTATAAAAATCAGTTGAAAAAGGCTTTACTCATCAGATGGATACAAATAGAAATACATCTAACAAAAACACAGAGTGGACGTGGACGGGTACTTATACATCCCCACAACAAAAAGACACTAAGTACAGATCTGAGAGTACTCGCATTTACTGGCAGCTAGTTCAAAGCCAATAACAACTAATAAAAAAAAATCATGTATCTAACACTAAAATATCTATCAGTACACATCCAACATCCAATGGAATTAGTGTAAAGACGTCATTAACAGTCAGAGGAAAACATGACCTTGTGCTATGCCAAACTATAGGTATCGACAGATTGTAGTAAAGTAAATATGTGTAATATTTAGTATTGTTTTAATTTACTGATAACAAAATCAATATTTATACCAATAAAAACAATATTCAAAGATTTAATTACAGTGTTGAATAGGTAACCTTTTAGAATAAATTTATTTAAAGGATTGATAAGTTTACCCGGAACGTATCTAAATTTCGGGGCTCGGTTTACAACATCACTGTAACATTAAGGATGTGCTATACCGTTTGAAATAAGTTTTCTACAGGGACAGCCAAACTTGCAGACCATATTTTTGTATCTACGGAAGAATTTAGTAAAGGTTTTAAGTAATTTGTGATAACGAAATCCCTGACTTAATAATTTACTAGTAATACATAGATTACGCTCATTGAAATCCACGAGCTGGGATAAATAAACACCGTAAGACGGTGCAAAAGGAACACTATCGTCCAAAAAGGGAAAATTAACAATAGGGAAAGAAAAATCATCTCTTTTGTCGTAAATTGTTGTGTAGAGTCTCTGGTGTAATACTGAAGTATCTAAATCTAGGAAAGGACAGTTATTGCTGTTAATAATTGATTTGTTTAAAGTAAGTTCCTTTGGGTCAATTTCAGCAGTATATTTAGAGAATTCTTGATTATTTAACGAAAAAATGTCTTCAAGATAACGGTAAATGTTGTTGAATTCATCAATAAATTGAATTTAGAGTTTTTTACTGAGTTTGGCCATACACTGTGATTCATAACAGTAAAGGAACAAGTCTGCTATTAAAGGGGCACAATTGGTGCCCATAGGAATACCTACAACCTATCGATAAACTTTATTGCCGAAACGTACATAAATCTTGTCAAGAAGAACATTTAGTGCTTTAAACATCTCATCACACCTCCAGTAAGTATATCTAGCATATTTACTTTTCTCATTAGAGAAAAAGACTTTATATTAGTTGCAGCAAATAAATTTGCAACCAGATTTATCATACGACCATTTAATTAGATAGGATAACTTTTGTTTAATAAGATTGTGTGAGAGTGTAGTATAAAGAGTGGAAAAGTAAAAACTGTCAACCAAATAAAAAAGGCCATCAAAAGCACGTAATTTATCTTCAACATCCAAAGAATTTTTTACACTTCAAAAATGGTTAATTCCACTGTTTTCATGTTTGATTACAAACATTAACGATAAGTTCTTTGATAGTTAAGCAACTCGTTAAAAGTCACTGAAAGATTAGTAGTAGAACACTTACTAGAGGCCTAGATTAAACGATATTTTACGGTTTGTTTGTGTAGTTTAGGTAACCAATACATATTCATATATTCAGAGGAGGCCTTAAGGTGAGCTGTGGTAGTGACATGAATATTTGCTATATGACTCTCGGTGGAGCGTACGGCCTTGAATGTAGCTGAGTTTATGATTTCATTCTTAAGAAATTCCGTGTAGTATTAACGTCATACCCCCACCATTATTTGCATTAATAAAAACATCGCAATAATTTTTGAATTTTCAGTACGCGAAACACACACAAGACAGATTTTAAAAACTGGTAATGAACAATCAATATGTAATCGATTGACAGTTTACTTGAATCCAAGAGTTATCTGTTGTTTAAAATTTTAATACTAGTATATCTTTTATGAAAAAATTCTTTAAGAAAAAAAGTATATTGAAATTAAACTGGTTTGTGCTTAACTTATGGCGGAGTGTATATAATACAGAGAAGTAGAAGGTTGCACGGGCAATCGATGGTCATCGAAACGGCATTGAAGGATGGTTTCCGACATACCCAATAATATTGCTAAAGATTTAAAAAAAAAAACAAGTGAATCTGATAGTATACTAACCTAGGAACCAAAATTGTTAGAAATACTTTCTACTGAGCCCTATAAATAAACAAAAAAAGCTTTGCTCATTAACACTTTTGAAACATGAAAATTATTCTATTTCAAGGAAGTTAATCGGGAAACCAAGATTCTGATGAAATTTCAGCTGTTAAACATGGCATATTCACCTATAAGCCAACCCTTTCCTCTCATCTATCACGTCATATGTTTTATAAAAATCTAACGAGATTACCAAGAAACGAAAAAGTTGCACCTCATGTTTCTATATTTGCTTCCTATTTTTAGCTGCTGTGACCATGACTTTTGGTCAACTTCCTCAGGGAAAGTAAACTGATGATCGTTTATTTTTTATATTCTTCTTGGCCAAATAGCTCCTCAAGTGCTCAAGTATTTATAATGTTTATACATTATTGGCTCTCAAATTTTGGGGGTTTAAGAGTCCCTTATGAAGGAAAATCCGGAAAAGCACTACGGAAGCCACAACTTATGAAGTGTTATTTTTAATTTTATGGTCCTCCATTGATTTTAATTTTTAAACCAACACCAGAACTTCAAGTTTTTATCCGGAAATCAAATCCCCCCCCCCAATAAATTCTATTTTGGTTAAAAAGAACCTAGTAAACAATATCGCCGACAATGATATCGTGTCTGGTATCAACTTAACGACATTAGTTAAATAAAAAGTTTAGATGGTGATATAAGAAAATAAATTGGAAAAAATAATACGACGACTCCAATTTGCTTTAGAAACGTACACACTGCTGAACTGGCTATTGCACAATTCACAGTCAAATGAATCAATTGTATGAAATAGGTTGTCATAGAAATAGCGTCTTATAAACTACAATGGGAGTGTTTGGAAGTCTACAATTAAATAATGTTTGTCCTAACCATCTGTTATTAACAATAAATAACATAGTGCTCTGTAGTACTAAATCACTTACCGATGATTTTGTTTGTTTATCTTTTAGTGCATTTATTAATATGTTGTACTTTTTATTATACTATTTCAGCCAAGTTTAGAAAAGAATTTAGAGTAGCACTTAGTTGTTGCAGGAAGGGACGAAGACTGGTGTTTAGACCTCCACAATACACGACATCTTCTGGTCGAAATCGAGGCTCCATACCAAGAGGATCTATACCTAGATCAGAAAGATTTACAATGAACACATATACTAACAAACATGGTTGGTTCGTTGCTTCTGGAATTTTAAAGAAAGCAGTTATACAACAGGATAAATATGATTAATTTATGAATTTATATATAAACCAGACATGATATTGTTATTTCAATATGATAAACACATACGTTAATACATGAATTGTGAGATAAGGTACTATATTAACTATATAACAACACTTATATTTGACCAAACAAAAAGAGCAAGTAGCGAAATGGAAAATAGAAGGTAGTTGAGCCTTTGATGAGTCCGCATCCATTGCATATTCATTAAATGTGACACGATATTGGATGAAAGAAACTGATATTTGTACAGTGAAAACTAAATTGTGGTCCTGTATTGGAATGTGGCTGCCATTATCTTACGCATGCTCAGAATCAGTTTTGGAGAATGACATAAAGGAAAATGCCTCGATATATTGATCTGATATTGTGATATTAAGTGACGAACAAATAAAGGGTACTATATAAACTGAAGGAAAGCTGTAAAGGAAATGGTCCTAGCTGTTATTTAAAAGACTTATTACATGTAAATTAAGGAGGCAGATTTCAAATAGACGAATAGGAAGAAATAACATTACTGATAAAAGACCGAAAGAATTAGATATGAATTATCTGTATTTAAAAAAAGGGTTACATTCAAATGAAAGAAGAGGCACAAAATATCCGTATAAATATTCTGAAAATTCTAAAAAAAAAAAGTCTACATATGGCAGTAAACTATTTAGTTACGATAGTATTAATTTTGAAATTGTACTCAAGCTAGGAAAACGTAGTTGCTGGAAGGAAATTTGTAATAAATCTACCAAAATATGTATAAAACAGACTTCATTTATCAAACTTTGGAATGGTGTTCGATTAAAATGCAAAACATAAGCCTCCTAACATTTTTTGTCAATAGTACTTTCTTGATGTACTTTTTTCTCTCAGACATAAGTGACATATAAATATATTTAAAAGCTTAAAAAATTGTCTTTTTCGCTTTATTTATTTTAAGAGTATGGTTTAATACAGTGAAGTAAGAAGCATCGCGTGGACGCATATACTGTTCTCAATCTTACTTATAATGATAAATAAATCCATGTGATAACTAAAATGTCAATCATAATACAAAATTATAGCTTCTCGCAGTTAAGTGTAATTTCTTATTGGTAAGATAAAGCATATGTCTTAGTTTTGCAATATTTGTGCCTAATCAATTTAGAATGTTTACAATGTAGAGGCAAATAACATGAAGTTTGTAAATTTTGCTGGAAAATAACTAAGTTCTAAAGTCCGGAAAAATGTGAAATATTTCTTGAAACAATTCAATAATAGCAGGTGCATAACTTCAACATGTGTTCAATCTTTCTGTGTAGACATATAGATCATAGCTGAAAACTTGTACAATCTTTCATAACCTTTGCTGAAAATGACTGACTAAGTTTCAATGTCTGAAAAAATGGAAATTAATTCAGCAAACAATTTCAAAATAGCAGTAGCATTACTTTCAACATATGTGCAATCTTCTTGTGAAGTTTCAGGGTTCTGAGTTGAAAACTGTAGGAGCTTATTATTCAAATTAGGTACCTACTTTTTCACGCCCGCCCATCCGCTCAACATTACCATACTATAAACCGTACAATACCCCTTTAAAAATGAAAATTTTGACTAATTTTTGAGGTTTGCCTAATATCTCAAAAATAGTAAATAAACTCATCATAAATACCAGGATTAAAATTTTGTACGCCAGACGCGCATTTTGTTTACAGAAGACTCGTCAGTGACGTTCGAATCAAAAAAGTTAAAAAGGCAAAATAAAGTATGAAGTTGAAGAGCATATGTGACCCAAAATTCCATTATGGTTTGGCAAATTATAGCTAAGTAATCTATTCCTGGGGTAGAAAATGCTTAGTGTTTCGAAGAATTCAAAATTTTGTAAACAGTTAATTTATTATTATGACCATATCAATGATAATTCATGTCAACACAGAAGTGTTGACTACTGGCCTGGTGCTACTCTCGGAAGGAAACCTCCACCAGCAGTGGTATCGACCCAGTTGTTGTAAATAAACTCATCATAGATACCAATATTAAAATTTTGTGCGTCAGACGCGCGTTTCGTCTACAAAAGACTCGATCACTGACGCTCGAATCAAAAAAGTTAAAAAGTCCAAAAATGTACGAAGTTGGAGAGCATTTAGGATCCAAAGTTCAGAAAAGTTTTGCCAAATGAAACTAAAGTAATTTATTCCTGGGCTAGAAAATCCAGTGGCATCGATCCAGTGGTTGTAAATAAATTCATCATGTATATAGATATAAGAAGATGTGGTATGAGTGCCAATGAGACAACTCTCCATCCAAGTCAAAATTTATAAAAGTAAACCATTATAGGTCACAGTACGGTCTTCAACACGGAGCCTTGGCTCACACAGAACAGTAAGCTATAAAGGGTTCCAAAAAATTAATAGTGTAAAACCATTCAAACGGGAAAACCAACGGTCTAATCTATATAAGAAACGAGAAACACTTATGAACCACATCAACAAACGACAACTACTGAACATCAGATTCCTGACTTAGGACAGGTGCAAACAAATGCAGCGGGTTTAAACGTTTTAATGGTACCAAACCTTCACCAGGATTAAAATTCTGTACAGGCCGAAATTATATACAGCAAACTGATCAGCAATAAAAGATCTACAAAAATGCAAATATGATCAAAACCATAGTTTGTCCTGACTTTTGCCCTGAAATGATGATTTTTGACTTATGTTCGAGTTTTAGCCTTATCTCTCTAAAACTATAATGAATGCTGGATAGTTAGAATCTTTAAACCTAAAACATTTTCATAAATGCCAGATATGTTTTAAAAGATGAGCGATTCAGTCTTTGTGGCCTCTTGTGTTTTACTCTACAAGTAACTTTAACGAGTTTCAGACACTTTCATCACACTTCCCTACCCTAAGGTACATTCCAACTTCCACCGAAACCTCAAGAAGTCACATAGGCGCCAACTGGAGTATTTATAGCGTTCGTCGTAGCCACATAAGGGATTGTTCGTGACATAGTGTAACAATTGTAGGTTTTCGGAAGAAATCTTAAAGATTGATGAATCAGAACAACATATAACATTTATAAAGCGCAGAACAGATCGTAGGATTAACCGAATCTGATCGGATACGGAGTAATGCAAGTTCCTACTACACTGAATATTTGAAGGGCAAAGGTTTATCATACCAATTTTTATCAAAAAATTGCCGCTTTCTCAAACAATTTTGAATATGTATATAAATTTTCAACTGAAAAGAAGTACACTTCTTTTATTAATTTCAAAATAAATATTGTTTTATGATAACCATTGTACAATTTGATAAGTGCATGAGTTGTTAACTTCTTTTGTCATTTGGTCTCTTTTGGAGAATTATCTCATTGGCAATCATACCACATCTCCTTATTTTTATATCCTAGTAAACAATCAATAAATGTAGAAAATACGTTTATTTTCACACATAACCGTTTTATTTATTATATTCCTATGTACGCTAGAAATCTGACTAAAACTACAGCATTAATGGCAATTTGTAGTAATGGTAAGGAATAGGAATATATTTCTTAGGAAAATAATCAGAGTATAAATATTAACACTAGATGAAGAAAAATAATATTTCCCTCAAATCACATATTAAAATGAATAACTTGATCTACTCTACTGAAAACCGACTGTTCTAGATATCAAGTAAAAGTAGAGCTTCTAAACTTTTTTTTACCAAGGGTAAACTTTATCCCCCCCCCCCCCCCCAAAAAAAAAAAAAAAACAACAACAAACAACAAAAAACATATTTTCTTATTTCAATACTGTTGTACAAACTAACAAAAGTTAAAGTTGTTAATATTTTTGAACAAAAGAAACCTTGTTTTTGTAAAGTGCAAATGGATTGCAAAAGTCAGCCAGAGCATGTGCACTGCTTGCAATGATAGTATCTAATGTAAACTGCACAATGACTTATTGATATCATCAACATCGCAACATGCAATTACATCAGAAAAATTGCAAGGCTTCCAGAAGCATCGTAGATGCAAGCAGATATTACCGTTTCTTGCACCAATTTCAATCATTGAGGGTCAATTTAATTATTTGATTAAAATTGCTGCGTTTCAAAATGTATGCTTCTGTTAATTGGTTGCTTCTGAAATTGTTCGCACGTTGTATGTTTTTATTGGCTTAACATAGAAAAAACAGTCAATAATTATATATAAAATAATCAAAATAATCAAATATACGGCTGACTTGTTCTTGTTCATTTCGAGATGAACACTTAAATTACAAATTATGAGTATTTGCTCGATTAACTGTCGTGTGAAAATGGATATCAGTGAGGCAAACAGTTGGGAAAAGAGTTTTTGTCTCCCGTTGATGTTTAGAAAGAAAACACATTAAGAGTTCTCAAGTATATATTAAAATAATCACTATCGATTTAGACTGTCAACTTTGAGAAAACTTTTCATTACGATTGACCATAGCAGCTCTGATTCGTTATTTGCACCTTTTTCTTTACGATAAATCTTCCATTATACACATACAGAATCCAAGTAACACGACAGCAATTTCTTACCCTGAGCATAATACAAATAAAAAAGGCAACACTAGTACATTCATTTCAGGATCCTGTAAAAATGAAGAACAGTTTTAAATTAATAATATAAGGTCCATCTATGGGTAGCTTGCGGATTTAACACTTACATACTCTTCCGTTTACTTGGTAGTAATCTGTAGTTAATAAATCAATAATTCAAAGCACATCTATGGGTAGCTTGCTGATTTCACACTTACATACTCTTCCGTTTACCTGGTAGTAACCTGTAGTTAATAAATTAATAATTCAGTGCACATCTATGGGTAGATTGCTGATTTCACATTTACATACTCTTTCGTTTACTGTGTAGCAAACTGTAGTTACAAAGTCTAAACAAGACGACATTCAAGATAAAATGGATGGCTTTACCAGCAATTAACCTGATTATTTAAAGCCAATGTTATATCATTAAAATTTTCAAATATTTTAGAATGAAGTTTCTTGCAACAATTTTGTACAAATGTAGTCAATTCAAATTTTGCTAACATAAAAAGAAGAGTTACTATATGTTCGAACGTGCTTAAATGGTTTTCATTAATAATAGAATAGTGTGTTTGCCACATTCAAATACACAAAGAAAAAAGTTAAGCACCCCAAAATCTTTTTAAAATAACAAAAGATACGATCAGTGTCATGAGATCACAGACTAATTCCCATCAGTCAGTAGTCGGATTTCCTGCTGTGGTAGCTGTGGCCATTCTCGGTGCAATGCTGCTTCCAATTGATGTAAATTTGTAGAGGAGGTTCGACTGCCTGTAGACGGCCCAACATATTCCAAACATGCTCTATCAGATTCTGGGCTCATGTCTGGCCATAGAAGAGAAGTCACGACTTCAACCTTGAAGGTAGGCAGTTGCGGCCCACGAACAATGCGACTTGACGATGCCATCCATAAACACAGGCCATGCAGCTAGTGGATGTTTGTCAAAATGGGGGCTAACAACTGGCTGAAGAACTTCTCTGATGTATTGATCACTTGTTAGTTTTCTTCGTATGGTCACCGATTCCAACTTGCAACCATGAGAGATGCACCCCCATATCATTACAGAGCCTCTACCGTAAGGAACAGTTGGTTGGATGTTCCTTTGGGTATGTGTCGCTTTTTTCTCATTCGTCCATCTGTTACATGCAGCAGAAACCGGCTCTCGTGCAACCAATGGATCCTGCGCCAGGTCCTCAAATTCCAACCACGTCACGCTAAACATTATGCCAAACGCACTCTCCTTGACTTCAGTCTTGCTGATTTCAACCGGTTTCTTACTGTTCTAGTTGATAGACGTCTATTAGGTAAGCATTGTCCTTTTAGAACAGGACTAGTTGCAAATGGCATTCGTCTAACCACGCTTTGTCTTCACGCTGCGATGTATCGGGTGGTCTACCGGATCTTGGCAAGTCTCTCATGGCATGTATGTTCACCTCTTTTTTATGGAACAATGTTCTTGTTAAAATCAATATTTGCATTCATATTGAAATTCATACAATAATTCAATATACCAGGGGGTGCTTAACTTTTTTTCTTTGTGTATATGAATAGAATGGGAAGGGGATTATAATTCAGTGATGCATCAAACCAATGTGACACACAAAAAAGACATATAAAAGTTAACATATGTCTTCAACAACAGACAAGTGTTTTAAAAATATGTCAAGCTCTAAATCTCATCGAGTCTAAAACATTGCTAGACTAACAACTCGTCAATGTCTTTGCCTTTGTCATGTTAGGACCTGCTTTCTTAATGAGAGTTTTGGTGATTAACATTACCATTGATAATACAAGAAAATATTTGAAATGAAGACAAAGAATAATGTAAGAGTTTTATCCAAAGGTGATCTTGCAGTCACTCCCTGAAAATTTGTATTCAGATCAATAGTGCATACCATACTTCATTTAGAAGTTGAGACGACAGCAGCTATCTCATCATTTCTAGTGGCAGCACTATACATTGATTAGTTTTTCATTGCGATGTCATGAAGTTCTTTAAGGTGAGTACTGGTGGTGACAAAGTTCATTGGAAATAGTGTTAACAAGAAGTCTTCACTCTAAAATCTCCATCCCTCAATTATATCATACTGTTAATCCAATATTTGTGAGTTAATTATGGTTCTCTGTCTGGCATATACAGACAATCTTCAATGTTTTCCTATTAATCTGTTTGGTACGTTTCAACATATTCGTAATGAATGTAATACATGTATTCCTATATCATTTTTCTAATGCTTTAGATTTTAACTTTGCCGATTAATTAATAATGCCTTTTATTAGTTATTTTCGATTTTGTTTGTACGTCTATTTTCTAATGTTAGTTATTTGTTTTATGTTCTTTCGATTTAATATTTAATCTTATCCTATTTTGCTGGAAATTTTTGAACTACGATGTCACTTTAGACTTAAGTTCATCTGTTACTTTTAATCTAAACAATGTGAAATTCTTCCATTAAAAAAGAGCTACTGATGATAAAACATCTCATCAAATATACCAGGCTGATAATGGTATGCCAGAAGCGCGTTTTGTCTACATTATACTCATCAGTGGCACTTGAATCAAGACATTTGCAATGCAAATAAATTTTACGAAGTTGAAGAGCATTAATAACCAAAAACTCCTTTAGACCATAACAGAACATTTACTTCACCAGGAACGCTCAAACCAATAAATTTAAATATCTGAATACACGAGGAGCAAATAGAACCCAAATACGTAAACCTCAACTTCAAAACTAACTTTATGTTCTAGGTACTATTGAATTCTAAGTAAGGTTTTTTTTAAATATTCATTGAACAAAAACATTAAAAATAGAGAGAGTTTCAGGTTTTTACATTGACAAGAAATAAACTTTTCAAAATTGACGTCAGAAAAACAAATTAATGGGCTAAGGTTACTTTTTCTATTTGTTTTTGCTTTATATATATCTTTGTATCTACAAAATATGTCTGGAACCATGATCATGTAAATTAACGTATAATAATCCGTATGACCTTTATTTATTGTAAAAAAGTTCAGCGTTTCAGTGCAGATATGCAGTTTTCTTAGTTGGATAGGTTGATCATGATGACATTTTCTCGAATCACCGTCAAAATACGACTTCTTCTCTTTACGAATGCACTGGATTTTCATGCAATGTAATTAAACAAAGTATCAGCAAGCAAAAGAAAAGTCTATAAGCAACGGTTTGATATTCTATTTCGTTGTTTCTTTATCGTTTTTCGTATAAATGGCTTAGCCCTTATCATATACACAATCCAAGTTTTACGAAATAAAAACGAAGATCTTATTTTGAAGCCATTTTACATCCGCGATATAAAATTACAAACTGTTAAACGCCTACTGTAAATAAATTTGGTTAAATGACTTTTTTTCGTGTACTGACAAAAATGGCGGAAATTAATTGAATGAAATACATTCTTGAAATAAAATGTGGACCTTCCATGTACAAAGTATGCAAACAACAATACATATGATTAACCTTTAATAAAGATAACAGTGTTAAAAACTTTATTCTATTAATAGTGAAATACAATGTGTTTCTCTGCCGCTATATCCTTTTGTTAAAACTAGTTTATATTGCATATTGCAGTTCTCAAAATCTGAGGACTCATTGTAAAATACCTCATTTCTTTTTATAAACGCTGGCTTTTTATCCAGTCAAACTGCTTTTATGTTCCAAATACACGTGTGTTCTTAAGTAATGACGTCAACAGATTTGGTGAAAAATTTGGTTGGGTTCCGTTAATACAGCTACGTTACAAATATCGATTTCGTTACGGATGTAATATACATTAAAGGAATATTTAAGATGAAATGAACGTGAAATTAGATGATTCTTGCAGTAAATGGACAAAAAATAGCCATGATATAGCTGTTTCGTAATAATACCGACTTAATGTTAACTAAAAGAGTTCCTATATACGACATAGTTTGATTTTTCCCAAACGTAGAGAATATTGATATGTTGGTTTGATAAAGGGAAAAACATACTTTCTTCCAAACAAAAAAGTTTCAAATGCTATTTCTTAACTCGATGGTGTATATTATAAGTTATATGGTTTACTACTGACCCCCACGGATCCATAGAAGGTCAATAAAATCCATTGGGGATGAGACTGAATCCGGGATCCGTAGAGGGTCAGTAGTGAACCGATTAACGAATTTATCGCACATGTAAATTGTTCCCCCAAGGTATGTATAGAAATAAAGTAATGAAAAACAATAAAATTAATCGATGACGTCACAATTAATAGTAAACCTGACCTCCCTACCAATCCATACAGGGGTCACCACGTGACGGCGTTAAACCAATCACAACGTCACTAATATACTTGAGGTGCGATAAAAAACTGTTGTGAACATTAAAAAGTCACTTTCATTAAACTATGTTTAGAAAGAGGCAATTTTCAATATTGATAGTTTTAATTTGTTGAGGTAAATGAATTTGCTAGGAACATTAAAAAATCGCTATCTCTTATTTCTATTTGAACAAACATGTTCAAGTTCAAAATGTGCGGTTTTAAATTGATGTGTGCGATATTGTTAAGCATTTGAAAACCAAAAACAGCACAATTGTAAAACAGTAACCTAACGCAAAAGCAACACGAACCTCCTAAAAAAACAATGGTGAACAGAGATGCTCAGGAAGAGTGATATTTCCTGATCCATTAGTAACATCTTTCGCGTTGCGAGTGCCAATCAAAACATAAAAGATTCCGTAAAATTGTAATTTGGAGAAGAAAAAAAACATGTTCAGTGTTGTTTTGGGTTCGTGTTTCTCAATCTTTAATCTTTTGTGTAAAATTTGTTGTGGACTTTTCGTTGCTGTCGCTTCTCATGTTGAGTTTAATGAACAGTTTTTTGTATCCATTTTGAGATTCATTTCGGTTTCAGTCACGTTGCATTGGTTCTAGTCCTGCATATTATCTGTAATAGTTGTCGCTGCATAATGATGGAAAATGGTATGTTGGAAAATGAAGGTTAAATAAAGTAAAATTAAATAGATAAATGTGTGGACAAGTTGATTTATGTACAATTTATCTATTTGATAATATTCCCAATTTTGTACGTCATTTATACTCATTTTATCCTTATACTATAATGAACTAACTATATTGAACACATTTTGTATTATATGGTTCAGTGAATCCAAATACTCCATGTAGGCTCGATTTTTACTCTCTACTGGCTATTGGACAAACTACTTTTCTGAATAGTTGTTTTATCTAGTACTGGCTAGTTTGACCTTGTATTTTGATAGTTAGACCAGCAACAACATTATGAGCCGTAGCCAGCAGAATAAGGTATTTATCAGTTCAAGGTTTTTCAAATTAATCTATGGTTAAAAGTTTTCGTCTTAAATATTTCAATTAGTTTCATTTACTTTGTATTTCAAACTTTATATTTTGATACTAAAGCTAGACAGTGTGACATGTGAAAAACTACCTTAAATCTGAATTTTGAAGTCCAATGATTCTGGAGTAAAAACAGGGGGAAAAAAGTAGCTTACTTTTACCAAAACCAACAACTGGCCTATAACGTCTCAGTATAGGCAGCCTTGAACATGTTTTTCTGCTTATTTTGATAGAAAGGTTAACATGTGAGCAAATTGCAAAATAACAAAGCATTAAAAAGAAAAGTCTATCCACATATTTTGAATTAAACCCATTGCACCAAGTACTAACTTGGGGATTTGTTTGAATTTGTTACTATCAGATTGAGCTACGTATTTTTGTAATCTGTGTCTTTACTTTTTATTCTTAGATATCTTCTTAAGCCCTCAGTCTGATGTTGAGTCTCTGGAAAAGATCAGGACATACATGGAAAATGTCATGTCAATAATTTAGTATAAATGACGACATACTTTGATAAAACCTACCCGAATCACACTGAGAGAGAAAAAACCGATTTCGACAAGAAGGCGATACTACCTTAATATGTTTCATTGTTTAAACCAGGTATAAATAGAAACAAATTGGGACAAAGCCATAACTATAGTTTCTATAAACAATATATATTTATATAACTATTCTATTATGCAAGCTGTCAAAAACAGCGCGGAAAGAGAGATTCAATGTTAGCGAGAAAAAAATACATCAAGATAACCACGAAGATCTTTGAAATAATTAAAATCTGTTGCAAACTGCCATGTCTTTGGGAGTGTTGGCAATCTTGAACAACGACGGACTATTTTGGGGTAGGCGGGTTATACCCTTTAGCAGAAGCCGAGTCAAATTTCTATGTCCAGATTTTTCCGCAGGGGTTTAATTTCATGCAGTCGTTTAAATTGTATCCATCCCATAATTTTCCCCCAATATATGACGAGTTTGTCCTTATAACTGTATTTAATAAATACCTGTCTCAGTGTTTGAGATACATCTTTCTATTTTTTTAAGTTATGAAAGGGGAGGGGCCAAGGGGGACAAATGAACATGAAATGAGAAGGGTGTCGATTAGGACACAAACAATATTTTTTAGAGCCACATGGAATTATAACAATTGCTGGTAAGGGTAGGAAGATGTTTTCTAAGCATCAGTCTTTGTCGCGCTAGGATGCGTATTTGATACAACAAAGATAACATCTTGTGGAACCATTGAGCATTGTATTTCTCAATATGAGAAACCTGGTCCGATGTCTACAACGTCCAGGTTATAAGATGTTTTAATAATATAACAAAAATATATATGAGGATATCTGGAAAATCATTAACAGAGCCATAGACACAGCAAAACAAACCGAACAGAACAATTTTCGTACACACCAAAGAAAATACAACCGAAGAAACTATATCAGTTATCATTAATCACAACCCACACAATCCGCCAAAATTTTTTTTTTTAACAAACCGGGACAATAATTTGGAAAGATTGCCAGAGACATACAGAGTAAATTAAGTAATTTAGTAAAATATATTATGAAGGAGTGACACGAATCGCTTTACAAGGGACCTCGGCAGTGGCCTTTTCAAAAGAAATTTCCACATTTTTCGGAATGATAACGTCAAAACATACGTTTTAGGACATAAGAAGCATTCGTCCCAGACGCTTTAGAGTTTAAATATCCGGGTGTAAATACAATGGTCAATAAAAAAGTAATAACGAAGAAACCCCTGAAATACCAGTGCACATTTACTTCACGAAATATCTCACAAAGCAACATTAATCGAATACTGCTTCCAATGGTGCCAATCAAAAAAATTGATGCAATTTGATCGACAATCAATCTAAAGTAAATATATGGTAATGCGCGAGTAATTAATTTACAGATCATGAAGCATCAAACATTTATAAAGTGTACAAAAGGCAGCCCTCTTGGGTCTGCCTTGCTTGCAAAAGGTTGATTTTTAATGTCGCCGACGCCACTGTCGTGCCGATACGGTACAAAAGTGATGTGTTTGTATTTGACAGAATACCTGAAACAACCTGTTGGTGTGTAATGAGTAAGGTGATATCACAACAATAATCTGTAGCAGACGTGGTTCAATGAATTAACGGAAGTTGAAGAGAATATCCGTGGCATCACTAGGCTAGAGACGCTGTAAGGCATACTGTAAAATGTGGAAAAGTTCTACCATGTAATCACCAGCGCACCAACATACCTTTTGTTGATATATTACTTATCCATAAGGTCATAATAATAATACCCGCATACTCAAGACTTGTAAAGGTGTTTTTTTATTATTTTTTCTTGCGCGGCAGTATCCAAACAACAGCCGTATCTACCCAATTACTTTAGTATCGATCACATTTTCCCTGCCTTCCAAATTATGTCCTATTTTTCAATACCTTGTAAAAGTTTTTAGTCATCCTGTAATAAGCTGCACTGTACATGTTTATATATATTGTGTGTATGTGTGTGTGTGTGTGTGTAATTTATTTGATATATGGACTAGAAAGGCAAAAGGGGAGGAGTATTCGATTGGGAAAAAAACTATTCAACGCAATATTCTTCACATGTTTATGCATAGTCAATCTACGACATTTTAGTTTCCCAGACAACGAAAGGATTAAACCGTAAGTATCTATTGACCTCATACATAGAACTATATTTCTTCAGGCAAGATATTCAATGAAACTTTTTATTACAGACGTTACACGGTTTTTTTTTTATTACATCAAATCTTACTGAGGTAAGAAATTGATTTGGTATCTTTCAGATAAAAGCTTACGTAGGATTATACAACATCGGGTTTAATTATGAACGTCATTCAAAAACCAAATGTATGTGGGTTCATGGCTAATTTTTGTAATGAAAATTAATTTACAGAAATTGTCAGATTGTTTTTCAGTTCAATAATTGAAAATTTTCCTATTGCCGGTATGCATTGATGAATGCATACATTAATTTCCAAATATACACAGATTCTATATATTTTTGTCTTTTTTCTATGAACTTTTCTATTGTAGATAGACATGTCTCCATAATTAAAACAAATATACTGAAAAACGACATTTTTCAAATTAATCTCATTGATCAACATTTGATTTTTAACTTAATTCTCTATGCTGATACATGGGTTATATTATAACTTGCATTTCTTATTCTATTATATTTAAACTGGAAACAAATAATTATAATTCAAACTTTTATGGCCTCAATTACGTTTTGCGGACAAATAAATTTAAATACAGAATGAAAATGAATAAAGTTTGTCGTATTTCATCCAGCCAGAAACTGATGCAATTTGTCAAACCAGTAGCAAGTGTACCGTTTGTTGTGTTATATTTTTGCTTTTTTTTATTATCATTCGATCAAATAAATAAGACTGGTTGTTTCTTTTTACAATTATTCATTTCTATGTTGGTGTCGATAGACAATTGATTCATTGGCAATTATACTACACGCTCCAAATATGATATTGTATTCCAAATGCGAAAATTTTGCATAACTGCAAAAATTTTCCAAAATATGATCATTATGATTCAATATCCTTAAATTCACATTATACTACTATAAAAGTTACTAGAACACACCCGCGAAATCGCGGGCATTTAGAGAGTTCATTGAAAGTATGTAAACTGTTGTAGGATGAATTTTTGTAAAAGATTTTATGACTGGAGAATTTCAGGAAAGGTTTCAAAAGCCATACGTACTTGGGGACAGGACAATTTGTTTTAGCCCGCCCCCTTTTTTTTCAAAATCCGTTATTTTTTTGTTTTCTTTTAATTTCAATTATTTTAGCGTTTTTATGTATACTATGAACAGACATATACTATAATCTCTATATAATATATGACCGCCGTTGATAGTAAACTTGGAATTGATAGTAAATAGCAAATACAATGTACACTTTATTTTTAGTATATGTATGTTCATAGTATACAGAAAAAGAGAAAATAATTGTCCTGTCCCCCAAGTATCGATGAAAATTATGTGTAATTTTAAAGTCCTAAACGGAAGTATTGTCTATGACTTAAAAGTCCGTCCGATGACGAAAAGAATATCCGGGCGCCTTTATTATCGTTTTCCTCCCAAAATAACCCAAACGGAAAAATCATAAGTGAGGATGACAAATGCGACAATGCATGGTACCTATAGGACACAAAGGCATGATGATTAATTTATTGTGGAAGGAAGAGAAGCGACACACAAAATGAGGTCTTCTCATTTAATAGTATAGATGAGACCGCCATGGCTAGATTGTGAGAAGGTACAATACTTGCACTACTCTTCGACTAATACATTTTGAATGTCCCTTAAATTAGTATCTTCCGCCTGCTTTTTGTACCTTTGTTGGGTTTATTTTTATATCAAAATAATTTATCTACAATGCACACGAGCACAGAGGGTCACTTGTGTTTATCTGATGATCGGTTGTGATATAATATAATATGACGTCAACTAATAGTCTGAGTGATATGGTCCAAGTCAAATAAACTTGCACATCAGCACTGAGGCAGTTGAAGTCAACACGAACACTGTGAGTGAATACACTAACTGTAGGTGAAAGGAAACAAATAAATTATTTCTTCTTTCGTCAAATTTAAAGCATCCTTTAAGTTTCATAGGTTAATGAAATGCGACTTTAAAGCCATGGTTAAATTTTCAGTTGAAGAAAAGCTATTTGTCAGGTGACGTTTAACAAACTAGAGTAACTTTTGATGATATGATCAACTATTTCAGTTAAACTTTTGTAGGTGTGTGGTCCCTTCTCCTCTTTCGTGCCATTTACTTTATTTTCAAAAACTCCAATTTTTTTATACATGAATATCCAAATTTGTCCACTGTGGTCGGTAATGCATTCTGCACTATGGGAACGAATAGAAACAGACAAAATCCACTGATTGTAATGTGTATAAAATTTTCAAATGATTTCGTTTAGAACGGTTATTAAGATGAACAACAATACAACACATATATTTATTGTTCACAAAATACATTTCATTACAAATATATTACAAGGAATCAACATGTAAAGCCTGAAGTTAAAGCATTGGGCGAAAAAGAAAACCACGAAACGGGTGCAAAAAGTTGCGTACATCTTTTTATATTGAAAATTTGAACAGGAAAATGGACTATTTAAAGAAGAACTGGGCCCTGTGGTACAGAGCTCTCGATGTTAACCATGATGGAAGCGTCTCTTTTGCCGACGTGCAAGAGTGTCAGCGTAAATTTTTAGAGATTAACCAACTAACATCAGAGAAAATTGAGCAAATGAGAGCTGATGTAGAAAAATGGTGGACGACTTTCATTTTGCCATCAAAAGATGCCACGGTTACGCTGGAAAATTTTCTGGAGAAATTAGCAGAAGAATACAAAAGCGACAAAAAAGTTTTTGTTCAGAAGATGAATGCATGTTTCAGCACAATATTTAACGTCTTAGACACGAATGCTGACAGAGAAATATCAGTGGATGAATTTATCATTTATTATAAAGCATTTGGGCACGACAATGAGGATCTGGTTAAACAAAACTTTGCTTTAATGGAGCCTAAAAACGATACGGTTTCTTTGCAACAGCTTGTAAATGCTTGGGTACAGTTTACAACATGTGATGACGAGACAAAGAAAGACTTTGTACGAAATTCATTCGAGTCGTAACGTGTATACATTTAAATGGATTTGACTATTGTAGATGAGATTATTTGATGTAGGAAATACACTTAAAGCATTAAATCATATTTGCAATTACTGTTCCATTTCAAATTATGTAATTTTGCACGAATATATCCGTTGCTACTATTTTCACAATTCTGAAAGTTTTATTGACAATTAAAGCAGGTTCTAAAAATGTTTAAAATAAGCTAAAAGATAATAATATCTTATTTTAAGCGTCAGAAATAAACATACTACAATAAGACATTCACGGAATGTTATTCAAAATTGATTTCGACCACAAAGGGCGTCTGCTCCTTCGCCTGAAGCAAATTTGTATACCCTCGCCTGAAGCAAATTTGTATACCCCAATGAACACATGAGACGGCTTATGACCGCGCGTGATCTCTACATGTCTTTTATTGTGCCGATGGTTTACTGTTTCACTGACGTATACAATCATGTCCTTTTATATGTATTTAATGTTTAATGCTATATCAACAAGCTTTCTTTGGCACGGTATAATATAGAATTGTGTTACTTGTATGTTTCCCGTCTGTAAGAGCTTCCTGCAATTGAACAGGTGTTTTTATCGTTCCTCCATAGAACTTTGCCGTATTCCACCAATTTAATTTCAAATGGTTATAGGTTGTTAGCACTAAAACTATAGTGTTAATGTGCATGTCCCCAGTCAGGAACCATAACAGAAATTTAGGTCTGGAGATGGCATGTCAGTAACTGCTAGAAGTCCTTTGTTAATTTATGTTGATTATTGTCCTTTTGTTACCTATTCTAACATTGGACTGGGACTTCTTTTAAACTGTTTGTTTATTCCACATTGGCTAGAGGTATAGGGGGAAGGTTGAGATCTCACAAATTATGTTTAACCCCGTCGCATTTTTGCGCCTGTCCCAAATCAGGAACCCCTGGCCTTTGTAAGTCTTGTATGTTTTCTTTTTTATTATGTTCATATATATGTTTCGGAGTTTAGTGTGACGTCCACTTTCGCTGAACTAGTATACATTATTGTTTAGGGGCCAGCTGAGGCCCGCCTCCGGGTGCGGGATTTTCTTGCTGTGTTGAAGACCCATTGGTGGGCTTGTGCTGTTTTCTGCTCTATGGTCGAGTTGTTGTATCTTTGACGCATTCCCCGTTTTCATCCTCAATTTTATATAATCAAAGAATTTCATGAAAAATCAGCCCCTTACCCTTGGTACTTGTATGTATATTTGTCAAATATGAACCTTTGTTCAAAGCACACTTTTGATAGAACTAGTTGGAAAGTATTTATAATTTAAATAAAAAAGCGTAGTCATTAAAATTCACTTTTGAAAATTGTGATATACAATGATCATCAATCTAGTGACTTTTGTAAAACAATTATTTAAAAGAAAATACAGTCTCCCCTCTTTGAATCACTGGGGATACTAGATAGTCAACAAACACGCCATTTAGCTATGGTTTGTTATGCATATTTCTATAAACTATACCACGTAGTAAGACTAAACAAATGTACGTTGTGCAAAATACGACTAAGGCCATCTTTGCCTAGGGGTGGAAACTTAGTGTTTCGAATAATTTAACATTTTATACAGTTGCTTTAAAGAAAATTACACTATCACTGATTTTTAATAACAACATAGGAGTACTGGGCTGGTGGACGAAACGTTCATCGTGTGTGGCATTGAACAAGTTGTTTTAGAAACTCAACAAAGATATCAGGCTAATAAGCGGCGCTAAAATCAAAACATTTTAAATGCCAAATCAAATACGAAGTTGAAGAGCATTGAAAATCAAGAATTCCAAAATGTTGTGGCAAATACGGCTAAGGCAATCTATGGTGGGGGGGTCGAACACCCTCAAGTATTTCGAACAATTGAACATTTAACAGTTAATTTACAGAAAATAATCTGGTCGAATCCATAGTAGCAATGTCCCATTGATGACGTGTCGTTCAGCTTTGTAAATTACGCCATGGTAATGTCTGTCGTATACTGATGTAAGAACACGATAACTGACTATTTGATTACCATTGCTTACCATTTGCTTTCTCCTTGCCATTCCTGCGCTTTGAGAGAGAATCGATTCCAATATGTAAAAGACATGCAATTCGAAAGCAAAAGAGAAGCGAAAAATACAAACGGGATATTCAAACTCAGTCGAAAATAAACTGACAACGCAATGACAAAAAAAAAAGAAGACCAAAAGACAAAATTGCTCTATCCTTTGTATAAAGTAGAATAAAAAAAAATACCGAACTCCAAGGAAAATTCAAAACGGAAAGTCCTTTATAAAATGGCAAAATGAAAAGCTCAAACACATTAAACGTATTTCAACGAAATATTTTGTTTAAATGTCGAAACTTGTTTATTATTGACCCTGACTTATGATAACAGATTAAACTCTTTAAAATGATTGCATCAGTTATATACTATTCCACCTGAAGATTTTCTTAATGTCTCTGTGTCGAGATAATCAAGATTAAGGACAAGTAGATGGTGCTAACACAGCAAATCAGTAGACCAATATATTTTGTGCTCAGGATTTCATATCTCCTTTTGTTAATTAGAACTGTTTACAGCATTTTAATATTCCATAAGCAACTAAACACTGAATATCCAAATCTTTCTACTCTGTCGTAACTTACACCACGGTGTCCAGTCGAAGATAATCTATGGAATACTGGACTGTTACAAATACACATATGGCTGCCATGTGATAACTGGGAGAGATTGACGTGCTCACTTGTAGATAAATCCTTTAGCCTTTCAAGTGATTGTAAAGAAAACTGGCAGGATAATAATTTTTTGTAAAATCAAATATATTTAATGATAGCAAAAAAGTTGATATGATTAAGCATCATCTATTGGCATCTAGGAAAACAGAAAATTAGGTACTCTTTCAGAGCAAAAAGTGAATTTTGGCAATGAGCTATTTCAGCAAATTCCTTAAGTAAATAATCCTATCCCAACGACTACAGACTTTGAAAGGCAATTCAAAACTCAGAACTGTGATGTGTCAACAGTTGACTATGGAATATCTGTTTCACAGATGACGACGGATATTTTCCAATTGTCTTAACTACAATCCCGTCTCCTTTTCCCCGAATGTGACCTACCGAATTAGACTTATCACTGGGTTTGTACTTACATGAGCAACATGAAGGGTGCCAGATGTGGATCAGGATCTGCTCATCCTTCCGGAGCACCTGAGATCATCCTTCGTTTTTGGTGGGGCTCGTGTTACTCAGTTTTTTTTCAATGTTGTGTATGTTGTGTATTGTGTACTGTTGTTTGTCTGTTTGTGTTTTTCTTTTTTAGCCAAGGTGTTGTCAGTTTATTTTCGACTTATAAGTTGAACGTCCATTTGGTGTCTTGTGCCTCTCTTTGATAAAGTTGACTTATTAATTTCACATTTCGTTGTACGCACGGACACATAATGTCATAATTTGTCCCTAAAATATTATAATATCATAAACGGTACCAATTCTGCACCAGATGCACATTTCGACAGTAAATGTCTCTTTAATGATGCTCGCGACCAAATATTTGAATATCCTAAACTTCTCCCAAAAAAAAGAAGAAGAGCTTATAAACCAGAAAGGACAAAAAGTAAAGATAAACCACCGGAAAATAGACTTGGAGGCCGTACAGTGACCTATAGTTAACTTCTATGTCATTTGGTCTATGGTGGAGAGTTGTCACATTTGCAATCATACCACATTTTCTTATTTTTATTTTTTACTGAAAAAGAATCTTTGGCAGTATCACTTCATTTCAACCATTGGTCAACGTGTATTAAATACTTAATATGAATTCAATTTAGCTGAACTGTGACGGAAAGGACATGTTTATGATGTTGCAAGAACATAACGAATTACCTTTCTTCATTTAAATGAAATAAAGTGTTTATGAAAATGTATCGCAAGTTTTAAACAAATGTTTAATAGGTCCTTGCTATTACCACAATCTTCAATGTAGGAATAATAATGAAACAAATATCTTAAACTATCAACACATTACTCATTTTTCGTTTTTGTTTGTTACATCGATTTTTTCTTTTGTAAATCGATTTACGAAATATGAACATTGGTAAACTACTGTCGCCTGTATTTTTTACCTGAAAAAGTTAAACGCCATTGGATAACAAATTACTCAACCGTATAATGAAATAAGCCAATTACTTTTGCAGAAGCTAACGCTCATGGACTATCTTTTTAAGTGGTAACTGCCAGAAACCTTTGCATAAATCAAATATGATAAAAAAAAATTGAAATGCAATCTATCAATACAATAATAAATGAGAGGCATACATGGGAATCTTATTCAAAAATTTAAAACCATGTTTATATTATACTCAGACACAAGAACACAATTAGATTTCCACTGTTTATTTTGCGACCAATTATTGACATTTTAAAAGACTGAAAGTCCCTGGACATCTTATACAGACTGGATTATGTAGTTCATATGAGAGAGAGAGGGCAACATAAATGACTGTATTATATCAAAACGATAAATTGAGGTACGCAAAAAAAGGGTGTAACATAAGAACTTTTTATAAACTCATTCATTATATAAATGTCCAATCTATTTGAGTGAAGTATGGCGAAAGTAATATTCTCTATCTCCAAATGTCAGAAGGAAGATGTATTTTTTTTTTAAATATATTAACATTGTGAGAAACTTTTTTGGCAAATTTGGCGAACTTGGGATACCCACAAAAAAGAACAAATGCAAACATTGTAGATTTCCACTTTATTTAGATGTAACCAGCGGTAAATTATTATACTATTATCGTTATCTGTTAGCGTTTGTGTAATTTAGGAAGTATTTTTTCTTTTAAAAACACTGTTATATAAATACTACACTAGATAAATAAAACATCATGGTATGGATCATTGAGCAGGATATTGATAGTATTTAATTCTGATTGTTTATATTTATATAAAAAGATAGATAGACAGTTAGGCCTGTATAGGCCCATCTCGTTGTGACCATGTTGAATGAGACATCTATTGAGAGGAATGTTTGGTTTACATATGTAATCACTCCTTTCAGGTATGCTGAGATTCAAGAACATATGGATTTATTCTTAAAAAACTGCACATTTTAAGATATACTCAACAGTTTTGGTTTATAATTTTAGTCGCCAAATATTCCGTATATCTCCGCAGTGGATTTAGTTCTGCGTCTCTAGTACGTGACGAAATCTTTTACGGCGATTGTCCTCATATCTTGTCGATTTATATAATAACCTTGGCATTCCATCCTGGAGACTTATTATCTTTTTAAAGTAAGGTAGAAAGATTTGAAGTTTTTTTGTTAAGTTTTTATGTTAAAATATTTTTTCAATGTCCCCGAACTATTTGTGGCAAGTTCGTCAAGGCTGGAATATTCAACAGTATACTAACGTCACTATCTGACATTTCCTTTTCTATTTGAGAAGTTCCGACCTATTAGTTTCCCTTTAAAAAACTTTTTAAATGTTGATGTTGATTTAGTCCCTTTTCCAAAAGTCAAAAGTCCGTATCTCAATCCAATAAAAACGAAAAATAAAAACAATATGACGGCCAAGACCAATTTATGATTCTGATTGAACATGTCAGTTGTCAAGTTGTAACTAATTGCTATGTTGGCGATATAATCATTTCAAAGCCTTTGCCTTAATAGTACAATATTCATTTCTAATTATGTTTTGTTACTGTAACAAGTATTTAATTATCAATTATTATTCAGAAGAAGTGTGATATACATGCCATCATTTTTTCCAAATTCAGGCTTTTGAATTTGAAAAAGGTAATTTTCCATTCACATTATATACCTTACATCGTGATATGATTGATCGGGTAAATCTATTGAACGTCATAGTACATGCATTTTTTATGTTTAATGTATCTTATAATACAACATAAACTTAGCCTCATATTAGTAATTTATTTGGTGACTCCCATATCAAATAACCTTTTCCCTGGAGTATTTATATATCCGTACGTGCAATATTAAATAACTTATATAAGTAATTTATTTGGTGACTCCCAAATCAAATAACCTTTTCCCTGGAGTATTTATATATCCGTACGTGCAATATTAAATAACTTTAAAAAAAAAACTATGACTATAAAGTAAACGACAGACGCATTTTCATGTAATTGTCCCACTAAATCGATACAAACATTTTAGAAAAAAATCCTTTGCAACCAAAAATAGTGTAATAGGTAAGTACAACGGAGAAATTATCTTAGCTGTTTATTTTATGCACCCGAAGTCAGATAACGAATTGTACTTCAACCCAGTGATAGGCTGTGATACAGATTTAACGTGGGTAATATATGATATTCTATTTTTACCAAGATGAACTTGTCTGGTATTGGTAAGTTTAATTGATTACATCTATTATTATATGTTCGAATAAATAAGCAAGATTATAAAATAACATCATATAAAGTTCAAATATTCCAAACAGTAACAAAAACGATACTGTAAAACTCTAATTATTTCATTGCACTTTTAATTTTAAAATGTTATAAACTACATTAGTTTAAAAGTGCTTACTAGACATTTGCGGAACTAGGTCTATACCTAGGATTACACTTAGACTTACGATTACAGTTAAAGAAAAACAAGAGGTCATCTCAAAATAAATCTAAAAAAAAACAACAATAGAAAAATATAGTAAAACCAACCGATTTTTTTATGATGTAAACAAGTCTTTCTGACGACACACTGATGCAGCGCATATGATCACAACATATTTGAATCGCTATCTTGGATGTCGCAACAAAGTCCCACATACATGTAACTTTGTATTTTTTGTTTAATTCTCCGATGGTGTGTTCAACCTTTACTCTATAGTATGTAATTAGTCTGATTAATTTTATACACTTCCTCTACATATTTTAGGTTTTCAAACAATATGTTGTCTGTTCGAAATCAGCAGAGAACCATACACTTTCCCGGAGAAACAGAGTCCTTCTGTTTATGTCATAGTTCTAAATATGTGTCTTGCCTTATTTTATTATAGCAAAATCAGCAATAATATTGTACCGAGGATACTCTACAAACGATGCCCTTGAAAATCACGAGAAAATACAAGAAGCAAGTTACATAGTATAATTATCAAACCCTTCGCAGCGCAGTGCATTTGAAATATTAATTTTTGATGTGGTTTTTCTTTTACACGATTGCAATTTTGTATCCACAACTGTGCCCTAGCCGATTTGAATAGTTTGTAATTTTTTTTAACAATTTCTTCTCGCCTGATACACCTTTGCATCTTTTATCCCTTTTAATCAACTTCATAGTTTGCGTATAAATTTTGTGTTGAAATCGAAACCTTCAAAAGTACACAATTTCAGTACCGGTCTCGGATTAAGAGTTAATGTTTCGAGCATACCGGAGTCACCCATGTTCATGGGCTAGAATTATCGACAGCGTGAAAAAAGTCCATACTCAAATGATTCCCACGATTTCTATAAAAATTGCATAGAAATAAACAACATAGAACTCGGTTGTCTTTTATTTAGAAAAATGGAAGCATACCCTATAAATTTATTACTTTGGGATACCATACGGCATATTTTTTTAATAGTGAACAAAAAGGTAAAACATGCTACACAGAGAAACAAGTGATCAGTATGTTGGAGTTTCTTATTGACAACATATTTGTTGAAGTTGGAGGTAGACTTTTTCAACAAATTGTCGGCATTCCTATGGAAACGAACTCTGCGCCACTCATTGACGACCTCTCCTTATTTTCATATGAGTCGGAGTTCCTTCAGACACTTGTCAAGAACAAGAAGATCAAAGAAGCCAGATCATTTAATTTCACATTCAGATATATTGATGATGTTCTTTCCATTAACAAACTTTTCTGATTGGGTTCCAATAATATATCCTCCAGAACTAGAAATTAAAGAAACAACAGACACGGATTCCACCGCCTCATTTTTAGACTTATACCTCGAATTTGACATAACCAGTCATCACAGTACCAGAATCTATGACAAACGAAGCGATTTTAATTTAGAAATTATCCATTTCCCCCACCTTAGTAGCAATATACAAACTTCACCTGCATATGGGATATACATTTCCCAACTCATTCAGTATTGAAGAGCTTGCAGCTGCTACCCAGACTTTATAAAACGTCACCAGTATCTGAGCAGAAAGTTGACGAACCAGGGTTATGTCAAAGAACGTCTCGTCCTTTTTCTAAAAAAAAGTTCATCGGAAGATACCAAGATCTTGTTGATAAATATTCCATATCAACTTCACAAATAATACATGATGGTCTTGAAGTATAGATTCTATTAGGTACTGACGTTTATCGTCTTAATTACGTGTTAAAGTGTTCTTTTATTTGTCTTTGCAAATTATTAACCTTTACTGTTTAGTCCATTTTTGGTAATAACCTTTTGGCGTGGCTCGGTACTTATGCATCCCGCCAATGTGTTGTTGTTACTTTGGTCTTTTTTGTATTCTTGTCTTTCATTTTTGCTTATGTGCTATGTCTATATGCCATTTTGTTTTTCTTTGTTTACATATTTGTTTGTTCTTAAAGTGATTAAGATTATAACACAACGTTGTCTGCTGTACCCACATTTTTTACATTTTTACCTATTATGTCTGTTTGTTTTGTTCACACATTGTTGTCAATATAATGGAATTTTGTCATACAAGTGAGAGGTTTAGCTAGCTATAAAACCAGGTAAAATCCACCATTTTGTACCAAGTCAGGAGTATGACAGTTGTTTTCCATTCTTTTGAGCTTTTGATTTTGCTATTTAATAAGGGACTTTCCGATTTGAATTTTCCTTGGAATTCGGTATTTGTGTAATTTTACTTTTTATGTTATAACGCCTTAGTGAGAATCGATTGGTCAATGCATGTTAAGCTTAAACATCAATGAAAACTAAGTTTAAACAAAATTGAGGCTCTAAAGAACCTGTGTTGCTCACCTAGGTATATGTGAATCCTTATTCATGGGCACTCTCCAATATTGCCTACATCCACTTCATTTAAACTTTGGTGGATAGTTGTCTCATTGACAATCATACCACATCACCTTATTTTTTCATAGAATAAAATTCATGACAAAAATCTCTTTTTTTGTTGATTTTGTATAGCTGATCATTTTTCCGTTTACCGTTTGTCTCTATTGTCATTAGTTTTTGTCCAAATCACAAAAAGTGGGGAAAATTCGTCATTTAAGGGTCTACTAACGATTTCGACAAAACTTGAATCAATTGAAGATCTTGTCTTGCTGATCATTCTTTCTATTTAAAGTGTCTGACTATTTATATTTTATACTATTCAAGATAATATGAAAAATTCGTCATTTAAGGGCAATGACTCATATAAAAAATAGTCTGACAGTTTTGATGTAAATGGACAGTAGAGCTAAACATTTTGAACATTTCTACCCTTTCAGATTTTCTCAATTTATAGCGATTATCACGATAATAGACAATTCTGGCATTTGACCCCTATGTTCTATTCCAGCCATGTCGGTCATTTTAGTTGGCAGGAGGGGTCTTTGGACACATTTTTATACACTAGATGATTGTGATCCAATTAAGGTTAAATTTGACTCAATAGTTTGATTGAAGATTTTTGTGAAAATTAATAGACGACGACGACGACGAACGCCAAGTGATGAGAAAAGCTAATTTGCCCCTTTTTGCCAGGTGAGTCAAAAAGTATTGTTCAAATCCGGTTTTAATAAAAGCTGCATGTAAATATAAAGTATATTTTAAATTAGAAAATTAAACGAAATACACAAAAACAACTTAAAAGGAGATGAAACATAGCAGGTAAATAAAACTAAAAAAAATGCAATGTAAATCAAGAAGTATAACAAAGTAAAAACACGCAAGCTGTTTATCAATATATGTATGCACTGCACCGTCATGAGATGTTATTTAGACCAATATTTGTACCAGTTTGTTCAATAGCTCATTTTAGATTAAAACGAAACGATATCAAACCTTACCTAATAGTTCTGTTTCCTTTGATCTAAAGTTAGTTTATTATCTTAACATTGATTTAGTTCAAGCTACAGTAAATTGGCTATGTCACAGATTTTGGTAAAAAATATATGTAACTTTTGCATGTAGATTACTGCCATAAAAATATGAAGATGTGGTATGATTGCCAATGATACAACTTTCCACCAGAGACCAAATGACGTAGAAGTTACTAGTAGTAACTAAAGTCATCCTCCACGATGAACAAAACCCATGCTACTCTTCGTATGAGTTATTTTAAATGCTTCAATTACAATAGTGTTTATTCTCTTGTTATTTAAACAATGTAGTTTTGAATTTTCAAGTACTATTTTAATTTCTATAGATAAACTTAACATTTACGGTACCAACATTCTGTTGATACCTATATGTTGGCATTTAAAAGCACAAGGCAATGTTTTTTCCTGACTGTCTATGGCGTCTTTATACTTAAACCATTGGATGTGTACTGATTGATATTTTAGTCTTAGATACATGATGTTTTGATTTTTTTTATATAGTATAGTATTACACACATTCAATGTTTATTTAAAGTCTCATCTCTCGACAAAAACAATATTAAAGTATAAATTGTAAAGCAATACCACAAATAAAAGGCCTTATATACAGAATTATAAGACTATTAAAATGTATCGAAATAGTACATCTAACAATATGAATAAAGTACTATTTAAAGTTTGTAAAATTTCTTTTATAAGAACTGTTGCTAACTTCTACACATGCGTCATTTTGTCTCTTGTGGAGAGTTGTCTCATTGGAAAGCATATTTACTATATATACTATATTGTTATTTATATCAAGACCTCTTTCTTGATTTATTTCTTTTATAAAAAGGTTTTTTTCGATACCGTATTGTTAAATTACTGGTCAATATGGAAAAAAGTTGAGAGAAGGAACGAATAGTGGTGTGTTGTTAATTACCTAGATTATTGTCATGCTTTTTGCATTATATCTGAATTTAAATTCAGGTGAATTAGATCTCAAGTTGTTGGGACATAAACAGCAACACAATCATACACACTGTTTTTGTAATCTGCTTGCCTAACGATTAAGGATATACTTTAATTATAGATTTTTTTTTATTTGAAAAGTAAGGATAAATTCAAGAAGCAATACATTTTAGTTTCAGATCTAGGTGTCCTTGATCTTATAACGCAAAGTCATAGTAGTTTCGTCCAATGCAAATATTGTATGTATTGAAATGATTTTATTTAACTAAGGATATATCAATTTCAAATACAACCAAGCAGTAACACATGTTTATCGATGTAATACATTAAGAAAAGATTCATCTGTCGTGTTTCAAATAGTAAAGACGTGCAAGTGTTTTATCCAGGCCAGTTATAGCCTTGATAACATTTTACTTACCCATTCCACACGCTCAATATATCTGTACAACCATGGATTCAATTACAGTTAGATGATCGATCTGTATACTATACTATTGTTATCTTGAAGGTGTAATATCAAGTAATAAGACAAACAAGGACAAAAATTGCCGTTCATTACCAGAAAAATAAAAAAGGGCCGTTCATGGAAAGAGCGAATCAATCCGGAGTCCTTATTTTCTTGTGCTTTCCTGTAACGATGTCACATTTGCCTTGTGTACAATCTATTATTACTAAATGCCGAAAAACTTTTTTCGAGTAAATTTCAAATACATTGTACATCAAATACATCAATTTATTTTGTTTCAGTCTGTACAGACAATGTGTACATAATCAATAAGTACCTTAATAATAGTCAAGGACGTACTTGAAGGTTTTTTTGTGTAAAGGTATATAATGAAAAAAGCTTTAGAACGTATATTGTAACCATATGCAAATATCGTAAACATGTGTAATGTGTAACACTCATTAACGCTTAGGACTGAACACCAGTATTTTGGATGTTTATATCTTATCTCTATTTGCAGGTTTCGATAAAGATAACAATTATCTACAGTGTAACACGGTTATCAGCAGCTTGAAATAATTGTTTGTCGAGATGACACAAAAAGGATGGCTACCCATCGGATACACGATTGTTACTGATAGCATTAGGATTTTATATTTTTGGTCTCATATTTTACATGGTTGGAAATGATGTCAAGGTTAAAGATCAAACTGAAGATAGTTCTTTACCAATAGATGATGTGGTCGTAAAGGGAACTAATAACTAACAACGTATTACTACTCTAAAGAGGTTCTGTTGGATTTTCGACAACTTTACAGGTCAAATATTTCAAAACCAAAAAAATCCATCATTCAATCTTAGTATGATAGATTTGATAGATTAAAAAAAGAACGATGCTCTACGATCGATAAAAAAGCTTAAAAAACTGGGGAGTGGTAAACTTCTAATGAGGAAACGAAAAAAGAGTAAGATAGATAACAAAGAACTTATAAATCAAGATTATTGGGACAGTTTAAGAAATCTTACATTTGAATTGAAAGTAGACCATATTTTCAATAAATATCGTATCCGAATTAATACAAAAAACCATAAGCTGCAATCGATAAAGACAGTTAAACAACATATACATGTAAGAAGTTACAATACTACTGAGAATAATAACAAAAAGGGAGAAAACACTAAATACCATAATACAGTAGAAATTAACTCTACATTGACAAAAAGTAACGTAGGATTTTTAAAAGTAGCCGAAGATATTTTTATATATGCATCATATTATGATGGCAGGAAAGAAAAACTTTAAGAAATGTGATAATTACAAGATCTGCTAAGAATTTCAATCAACAACTTTGGTGTCAATTTTGGAATCCTACCATAAATGGTTGGGAATCGTCTAGAGTTCTATGAGACCTGTGAAAATTATCTCAAGGAGTTTGCAGCTTATATTGGATCGTGTAAAATTCCAATCAATGTACAATATTGTATGATCATATCTACATTTAAATTCTGACGACGCGAACAACGAAGAAATGAAAAACATAATTCCTGTAATACAACATTCAAACAACTCTAAAGTAAAAGGCTATTTAGCTGTTTGTGTTTCGCTATTATTTTGGAATGTTAATTCTTTACGCTTGTTAGAATTCATAGAATTTTCTATCATACTAGGATTTAAGCATTTTACTTTTTATTCACAAAATGTAACCGATGTAACTTTTAAAATCTTAATAATTTATCAAAAGGAGGGCCTAGTTATGATTATTGACTGGCCTTTACCAGTAGAAGAAGACTTGATCTGGTATCACGGATAGTCAGTGCTGTCTGGGACTGTCTTTATAGAAATATATATGTATTTAAACATGTAGCATTTGTTGACATCTACGAAATTATGTTTCCCAGGTATGATGAAATGCTTCCATACTTCATGGACAAAACAATAAATCTATATCACGAACAAGAATCGGAAGGTGGCGGAATTTGGGTTTTTAGATTTCAGAGTGCTTACTTTGATCCCCTTCAGGATACAATTATTTCAGATATATTTGATTTTTCAGACAACATTGAACGCCATTTAAAACTGATTTAGTCACATCAAATTCAATAAGCAGAAAGGATGATTTTAGTACAGTTCAAACAAAAATGATTGTTGATCTAAATAAGATTATTGAAATTGGAATACATCACGTGAGCAAGCCAATGGACGAACATTTTCAAGTTGAAAATATTAATCCTGAGATTGCATATATCCATCACTATCGAAAGTGTTAAAGTAACTTTGGTGGGCGTTGTTTTAGTCGAATTACTGACGATCGCGCAAGGAGAAATCGCAATCGTTTGCTTACCTGATTGAAGTAGCGCTTTTACCATCCGTTTAAGGAAATATTATATAAATGATCAGTTTGTCATATATTTTTTTGCTCATTTCAATCTGCGTCATCCTGATTTTCACATTTTTTGGTGGTTATTCAATACAAAACACTATCTGGGACAATCATGAAAAGTTTAAACAAATTTTAAACAGAATTATATGGACGAAGAACATCAGTAAAAGAGCTGATTCTGTCCTTTCGGTTTGGTCAAGTGCATATAAGGATTTTGTGTCATAAAATAATACAACAGATCTCTGTTTTCCATTACATCTCTCGTGTTGTGTGGAGGCCAAAAAGGATTCCCTGTCCAGGAGGATAATTTTGTTTCATTTTTACAGTTAAAGGCCTATTCATTCTTGAGTTTACTTCTCTTAGGTATACCACTTCATTTTCTCTTCATGAAAATAACTTGAAAAGAATCAGTATGCATGTTTTGAATAATTTTAGAATAAATTCCTGATTCACGTTGTAAAATATCCGTTTCCACGAATAAGATCAAAAAGCTTACTTGAAGGCAGTCGACAAATACATCATATAAATAAAAAATATGATTCACTGTAGAAATCCCTTGCTTAGTTTTTCATTTAGATAAGCTATCTAAATTACCTATAATATCACCTAGTCTCGTTTAAAATAGATGTAAACACCTTTCCTTAACAAACCTTTTTCACGTCTTTGATTATTTCATTGAATGTAATTGAACATTTCAAACTTTCCATCGCTGTATCGGAAGTAAGATAATTTTCTATGAAAAACTCATTGTTTGAAGTTGTTTATGTTTATGTTAAAAAAATGCCTACTCTACATAAATCATTTATCTATACACTATGATGAAACCATTTTAACTTATCTTACTGATATCATTGATAATTAAAAAAAAAGAACTCAACATTCCCTATTTTTTGTAACAAATGTTCTTTCTTTCCCTATCATTGAAATATTAAAAATCACTTAAATGCACGTGTATTCTTGCAGTGAAAAAAAACATATTTTCTGTCTTATTCAACCTCGGGAACAATTTCAAAAATTTTGTGAATTTAAATCCTTCTTTTTCTGTACTCATTCTGTGCACTGTTATGTGACATCATAACCTTATATTTTTGAGTATCAGGTCCTGTCCATGATATAGAAACATATTAAGAGTCAGATCAAAGGGAAAATGTACAAATTGCCGATAATAGTAGTTATTGTGCTATTGAAAAACAGGAACAAGTCATAAGCCTTTGTAAATCCAGAGATTTTCTTGCAGTTTTGCCGACTGGATATGGCAAAATTGTAATAATTCAGGTTTATTTAGAGTAAAACATCTGTCGAGATACTCGAGTATTTTGTTTAAGAAAGCTGAAATATTTTTTTTTTATTTTGATCAGCATTTTCCCCTTTAGATGTTAGTTTATTTAATCATCTTCTGAATATTGAAAAAAAATGCCCATCGAATTCTCAACCATATTTCAGCTTTCCAAAACTAAAAAAAGGAATTTAGCTTTTATAAATATATCTTCAATGTATGCCTCATTAAGTCGATAATGTATCTTGTAGTTCATTGTAAGGCTTCAAATCGATTAAAGTACCTTTTATATATTTTCTTTGTGTGCTTCTTGTTCCATGTTAAAGACTCATCAGTATCCTTATTTTTGTAATTATTTTGTTTTACTAGTAAACTGGTACTTGCTTCTTATTTAACATCAACAGGCTGCATATACATTCTCATATTAGATATATGTATCATTTCAGGAATCAGAAACCGCTGTTTCACACGAACAAATTCATATGATATTAAACTAAGAAGATGTGGTATGAGAGCCAATGAGACAACTCTCCATCCAAGACACGATGTAGTTAAAGTAAGCAATTATAGGTCACAGAATAGCCTTCAACACGGAACCTTGGCTCACACCGAACAGTAAGCTATTATGGGCCCTATATAACCATCGAAAACACCTATGAATAACACCAGAAAAACGACAGCCACTAAACAATAGGTTCGTTCCTTACTAAGGACAGGTACATATAAAATGTAGTAGCTGGAACACACAAATATAACCATTTTCATCATATTTATTATTTTTTTTAAAGTTTAATGTTTAATTGTTATTTTCATATAAACACATTAAAAGATATATATTCATAGCATGTAAATGTTCTTTTTGCTCTCAGGCTCTCCCTTATATTGAAGAGGACAGCAAATGCTGTCTTGTGATTAATAGCTTAAATGCCATCATAGAAGAACAAGAAAAAAGATTAAGTGATCGATGTGTTACCATTACTGATGACGTTGTTAAGCTGCTTGAAAAGGAAGAAAGTCCGGATTTAATGCATAAACCCAAAGCTCATGTATCAGGGCAGCCAATACAAACAAAATAAGTCATTTGAACAAGACATTTAGTAACAAAACATTTATTATAATCAATATTATTCCTGTTATTTTGGTTTTCTGATACAATCAAGATATATATATATATATATATACATACAGCACAAACAACATTTTCCAAAAGACCAAAAAAGTGAAAAGGTATATTTTAACAAAACGCATTTGACTAGCAGGTCGAACAACGGATGTTCTTAAACCCTGCTGACTGCCATGGCGATTGCCAAATAAACGGATCACCAGATGTAACAAAATGGATCTTAATATTAAACAGAAAACAATAAACTTGCGGAAAAGATGGTATACCGCAAATATGAGGTGCAAAAATTTGTACACCATATCCGGATTTCGACAATTAATGTCTCTTCAATGATGTTAGGAATCGAAACGGTATTTGGAAGGCCATATAATTTACCTCAATTTAGGATTGACTCTTGAATTTTGAAGAGTCGAAATATGATGAACGGATAATATAAACCCGAAGGCAAATATAATACAAGCCCAAACGAAAATAATATAAACAACTCTAAATTAAAAACAACATTTGAATGTTGTTTTCAATGATCGCGTTGGATAAAAATTGCAATTTTTATACATGTGCATGCAAAACAAATTTCTTGGTAGAGGGGTCTAAATACAACACAAACAACATTTTCCAAAAGACCAAAAAAGTGAAAAAGTACATTTTAACAAAACGCATTTGACTAGCAGGTCGAACAACGGACCCCTCTACTTAGAAATTTGTTTTGCATGCACATGTATAAAAATCGCAATTTTTATCCAACGAGATCATAGGTTTGAACGTTGTTTTCAATTTAGACCTATATATATATATATATATAGATTCTTACATTGGTACCAGTGGATTATCGGATTTATCCAATCGAGATAGTTAAATTATCGAATTTTAAAGTCCGAGCCTTGGCGAGGATTTTAAAATTTTCGATAATTTAACTATCGAGATTGGATAAATCCGATAATCCACGTGTAAAAATGTAAGAATCTGTTTCTCTAATGATTATAAAACAAATCCAATTTGATAAAAAAAAAATTCCTTCAAGGGCCTCACATTCCTGATTTCTACGTCATACATTAACGAAATTGATGCGCAAACACTTCATTTATGCATCTTAGGAATAAATGAGTATTAGTATAAATTAAAGAACATTTTTTAAACAAAAACCTTTAATTAGTTGAAACAAAAATTCATATATATGATAGAAGATAACGTTACAATCGTATCTCTAGCTAGAACTATTTTTTTGCGTAGTATAGTTCACAAGTTGTCAATTTCAAAATCACATCGACACATGTTCAATGGTAGATTTGACAAATTCAAACTGAGTCATTATTCCTGGGAAAGTTCACTCTCTATAACGTAGCGACGACGTTTGGTTGTCTGAGGCGATGGTGACAACGACGGTAAATTTGACATGTTAATGTTAAATGTCCCTCCATAGATTGGTCCTCCAAATAGGCAACTTAGACCCGTTGGCGCGGCCGCCAAATTTCCAAAAGAAACTTGATTTTCTGAGACCTCTGTTTTCTGTACATTCTGAAATTCGTTCTGCACAACCGGGTTATTGTTAATTGTGACCGTTCTTGTAGTTTTTGACGATTGCATATTTTCATTTTTATCCGCCAAGATGGTCCTCGAGATTTCATGATGTTTCTTTGAATTTAGTTTGGAATAGGTGGAAATACTCTGGATATTTTTGTGTCCAGATATCTGAAAGAAAATTAAAGGACAACTACTGAAGGTTTTAACTTAAATTTAGAGGTTAAATTTGTGTTTTTTCATATAAAAATGTTTCAGAAAGTGTTTGAAAACCTCTCATACAACGCGCCACATAGTCAAAGGGCACATTCCAAATCTATATCATAAAGGAAACCAGGAGCATGTAGTTCAGTGTTTTTTGTCGTTCGAGATTTGTCATATTATTTTTTTTGTAAGTTGTTTTGATATAAATAAGGCCGTAATTTTTTCAATTGAATCTTTGCCTATTTTTTATGTCTGTACCATTTTTAAATAATGGTTGGCTGTATGGTTTTGATTTTTCTCATCGTTGGAGGCTGTACGGTTGCCTATATATAGATTCTTACATTGATACCAGTGGATTATCGGATTTATCCAATCGAGATAGTTAAATTATCGAATTTTAAAGTCCGAGCCTTGGATAGCTATCTCGCTGATATACTACTTCTCTTTATTTTTTTTTATCCTGCAAACCGCCAACTATTGTACAAATAATGGGTACACAGATAAATTTTTGCTTTATTTACAACATGTACAATAAAAGTCTTCTGTTAAGTGTTGCCCGCTTCCATGTTGAGCAAGCAGTAATATGGATATTTTTTGTGTGCAACAGTATATTTTGGGATCCTCCTCACGTTCCCCGTTTCGTTTCAATTTCTTTGAAATCAGAGGCAATGAATTGGATTCAATCAATTAACGCTCAAGTACTGGGTGGAAACATTCAGGATAAAAACAATATATGCACATGTATTTTATACTCGCTGCAAAACAATGGAAAAGTTTAACAAGCCTCGCTTTTTGTCTGTTTCTAAAATGGTATAAATAAATTTTATATTTACATGTACCAACAATGTACATGTGTATTGTATATATTTCATGTGTTTATGTTACTGAATTTTATTGTATAGTGATGTGTGGAAAGATTAACTAACTTCAATTTATTTTTAATACATATTAAATAAATATTATTTCTGAAATAATTAAAAAAAAAAGGGTGTTGGCTGGTATGTCATATTGTGCTGAGCGTTTTATTTACATGCCAGTACATATGATGTGCTGTTTTGGAGCACTTGCATTCATCGGAATTTAAACACACTCTACATTGTACATCAGAGAATTTGCAGTTCTAAGTACAATGTACATGTATATCTTATCTCTAAAATTTTCTTGAATTTTGTTTATTCCATTTTGAAACATGTAGTTAAGTTTAATTGACGTGAATCTTGATACTTTTCCTGGATTTTTGTAGTTTATTGTCAACAGTTAAATATAAAATACCAAACATGCGACTTGACTTGACAAGCTTTGCATTTTAATTTCAAAATTAAATTTCTTTAAAGTAGTAATATTGTATCACACTGCACGTAATGGTAGAATCTTGATAACACAGGATTAATATAAAAAAGAAGATGTGGTATGATTGCCAATGAGACAACTCTCCACAAGAGACCAAAATGACACAGAAATTAACAACTATAGGTTACGTTAGGCCTACAACAATGAGCAAGTTTATTTTGATTTATCCACCTTGATTTATTTTATGTAACTGTTCATGTATGTGATATTGTATATACTTGGATCATAGACATATATATATTTAGTATTAACCTGTTTAATATGATTATGCTCAAATCCTGCGTCATCAAGTTTTTGTAGCATAAATCTTCTTGCAGAATGGTTTGTAAGGCGTCTATTGCCTGAGTCATTTTCACTTTCATCATTGTCATCATGTTGATTTTCTTTACTTTGAATTATCCCTATTATACATGTATGAACAAAAATAGTTAAAAATTTGAAACAAATACATGTCACATGAAATAATTTTTTTATTCATTACCTACACTTGTTTGTTGATATTTTTAACCGATTGTTTTTGAAATTAAAAAGTTTACAGACTTAAAACGGTATCCTGCTTCTGTTTAGCTGAGAACAAATTTTTGCTTTTTAAAATATGATAACTGTTTTATCACTAACAGTGCTTCAATTGTGTTAATTTATTTAAATTTTATTTAACAGTCTGGTGTAATAAATTAAATGAAATTTGATTTCAATTGCTGTATAAAAGTAATATTGTTGTATTGTAGAAATATCTGTCTCAGTGTGCAGATATATGTAGATTATTTGTCAAGATGGTGTGTGAACTCCATTTTTTATTGGTCAAAATTCAATATTACGAGTTCATTTTTGTAATTTATCTGTGACATCACAAAAAGAAAAGACCATATAGAAAGTACACTTATTTTTACAGATCATTGTAAAAGAAATATAGATTTTGTCTGTATGTCCTCTAAATATAATTTCATAAACAGATTCCACCAGTGAATGTTGTTAAATGCATGTATGATAATTCTTCACTCTCGACAGTTAAATTTTAAATATTTAAAACACTCGACAAGCCTTGTGTTTTTTTTAATTTTAAAATTTAACTGTCTCGAGTGGATAAATATCTTATCACACTCAATGCGTTGGTAGATTTGATATATAATTCATATGTAAAATAGGTAAATTCAGTATAATACATGTACATGCGGTATTAAACAACCAGTTTAATACATGAATGCAAAGAAATTTACCTGCAGCAGTTGCCATCTTTTTCATGAATTTGCCTAATTTGTTTATGCCTATGGGTTGGCTCTTGTACCAGAGGCCAGATTTTTCCCTATTTGTATTTTCTTGAATGTAAAAAGGATCAGTTGCATTTGAAAACTTGAGCGGACGTTTTGATCTATATAGTTTATAGGCATGTACAGGACATTTCAACTCATTTTCTGGATTTGCCCATGCCATTTGTGGGATGTCTCTCTGGTCTCTTAGACTTTTGCCTGTTCTTGTTTTTGTGTTTCGTTCATTCATTTGAAGATATTCTAGTCCTGATGAATTGTCCCTTTGAATTTTGACGTCACCCCATGTCATTTGGTGGTGTTCTGTGACTCCCCTTAGACCAAAATAAATAGTGTTTAAAAACTATACGGTGTGTAGAAGTGTGGAAGAATTGTCAACCCCAATTTCTCCCGACTGAAACAGCCTCTCTATATCCTGGTCACAGAGTGTCTCTGCCTTTTTATTACCGTTCCCTTTTCCCATTTTTTTAAAGTTCCACCTGTTTTGCTGTGAGGACATCTTTTACTTTCGAAAACTCAGCACGTTTACTTATTTGGTAGCCATAGTTATGTTGCCTCAAATACCTGTCGAAACTACAGAGCATTCCTTTAAGGGATGCTGGTTCATACTGGTCTCCATCATCTTTCCTTACTGATATTAGAAATTGACACAAATTTCTAGCGGTATTTTTATTTTCCTGGTCTAGTACAAATGTGTCAATACTGTCTTCAGGAATGGTCACAAACTGTCTTTTTTTGGTTTTGGAAGACTGTTAAGGGAGGGTCGAATCTCTGTTGGATACATGTATAGGTTCAGCAAAATACATAACGTTATCATCACTGAACTCATCAGTGGGGCAAGGGTCTATTGCTGGAACCAGAGTTGGTTATTTCTGTTTTGTGATGGTGTGTGTTATTGTAATTTCTGGTTAAATGTTTTGAACACTGTCTTCTAAAATATCAAAACGATATCTGGCCTCTGTGACAAGTTTCCCAGAATCAAGTTTGATATCCCAATATGTGAAATCAAAATTTATAGTTTTTCTTAAAATGATCCCTTTAATCCCGCCAACAAGCTTTACTCTAGCCCCGATATGCGGGTCATTGTTGATTTCTAAAGCCATATTTGTTTTTATTGTTGAAGCAGACGATTTCGCGAGTTTGTTTATATGCTGCTATGTTGTTATTGATAAATTCCGAGAAATCCGAACGGAAATGTAGTCCCGGCGGGTTATGACCTTTAGCTTAACCAATCATCTGCTGAGATCACCGGCAACCACACGTTGATTAAATTTTTTTATACAATGGGTGCAGAAAGGGATAAATTTACGAAGAATTAGAGAAATATGTATATATATATATGAAAACTGATTTTACTGTTCTACAAATTAGCTATAAAATCAAATTAGGATTTACAACAATATCATTGAAAGTTATGAAACTTATTAATACAAGACATGTCTGCTTATAAAATGCACATAATTTTAATAAGATACAAATGTGAAAGGTTTTAATAGTTGATTCTGCAAAAATGAAAATATTCTCAAAATTTGATCACACTTTTATACAATAAGAATTCAATGTTTCTCTAAAATACCTGATCTGATATGAATTCCTGGTCTTCTCTTCATGACATTAAAACAATCCTTATAAGTTAAAATCATTCAGTAATTGATTCATTGAACGCCCAGCGGTCAAATGTTATTAAAAAAAATATATTCAAACTAAAAAGCAATGCAAAAACAAATCTTCACAATTTAACTAATCTATATGTAATTTTTTTTCTTTATATTTTAGGATACTCTTTCTAGGCTGAAAAATGTTGATCTTAGTATAAGTAACAGTTGTTGACGACAGAAGGATAGTTTAATCATGTATGTTCCAAATTTTTTGTAATTTGATAATATCTCATAAATCATAGAATGGTTTATATTTTACTAAAGTGTGTCAAATATGCAGCCACTTATTTTTTTAAATCTAACTACATTACTTAAAATAAAATGCTTTGTTTTTTAACCATAACCATAAAATTTGATTAAATTGTTTGATTTATTTTGGATAAAGAATAACGAGACAGACACCTGTCTATTTGATAGTTAATGTCTTTGGATAATTATAGACTTTAACTTATTTCAAACATTTACAGATTACTTATGTTGTAATTGATGAGGCCTATTTAGTATTAGCATGGGGAAAGCAGTAATTTAGACCTGCATATATGAAAAAAGGTCTGATTAGACTTTTCTCAAAAAAACACACACAAATCCTAGCACTAACTGCTACTGCCAATTCATCAGCACAGAAAAAAATCATATCAGCATTACAAATGGTAAACCCAGCCGTGATTACTAAATCACCTAAAAGGTAATAAACACCGGTTTTTTTTCTATCCATTTTTTTTTTATGAATATGTATGTCAATCAGGTGGACTTGAAAAGTTTATTCCACACAGGTTTTATCAGAGAACAGTCCATAGTTTAAATCGATATTATTTAGTAATATAAAACTCCTAATTGAATTTCTTGGTATGTGCATTCGATTTCCACCCAGGGCTGTAACTGAATAAATATCTGTATGTTAAATTTGTTTTTTTTTTGCATTTTCAGAATTTTATAAATTGGGTTTGTTAGTTATTCTTTCTTATTTTTGTTTGGTCATTTTTTGTAGTTTTTAATATTTAACTTTAAGTAAAAAGAATATTTTAAAAAAAAGATGACTATTTTAAAACTACAATTTTTCATTCAAAATAAAATACAAATATTTATATATAATGCTTCCTGGTGCAAACGGAGGGGATTGCCCTGTGCCTCCACCAAGAAATTTATATTATATTATTTTAAATTGTATTCATTTTCATATTATATAATATTGATTTTTATATCACTGGCAGACCAAATGTTTTTCTTAGAAGTCAGGAAAAGACTACCATCAACTGGAGGAGTAAATTGTACAGAATATGCAATGTTCCAAACTGTTGACCCTTACTTACACGACTTTAAAGAAGTTTGAATGAAACCATAATATATGTCCCTCTTAAGAGGCGTGGAGTGATTAAATTGTTTGATTTATTTTGGATAGAGAATAACGAGACAGACACCTGTCTATTTGATAGTTAATGTCTTTGGATAATTATAGACTTTAACTTATTTCAAACATTTACAGATTACTTATGTTGTAATTGATGAGGCCTATTTAGTATTAGCATGGGGAAAGCAGTAATTTAGACCTGCATATATGAAAAAAGGTCTGATTTAGACTTTTCTCAAAAAAACACACATAAATCCTAGCACTAACTGCTACTGCCAATTCATCAGCACAGAAAAAAATCATATCAGCATTACAAATGGTAAACCCAGTCGTGATTACTGAATCACCTAATAGGTAATAAACACAGGTTTTTTTTCTATCCATTTTTTTTTTATGAATATGTATTTCAATCAGGCGGACTTGAAAAGTTTATTCCACACAGGTTTTATTAGAGAACAGTCCATAGTTTAAATCGATATTATTTAGTAATATAAAACTCCTAATTGAATTTCTTGGTATGTGCGTTCGATTTCCACCAAGGGCTGTAACTGAATGAATATCTGTATGTTAAATTTGTTTTTTTTTTTGCATTTTCAGAATTTTATAAATTTGTTTGTTAGTTATTCTTTCTTATTTTTGTTTGGTCATTTTTTGTAGTTTTTAATATTTAACTTTAAGAAAAAAGAATATTTAAAAAAAAGATAGACTATTTTAAAACTACAATTTAAGTTCATTCAAAATAAAATACAAATATTTATATATAATGCTTCCTGGTGCAAACGGAGGAGATTGCCCTGTGCCTCCACCAAGAAATTTATATTATATTATTTTAAATTGTATTCATTTTCATATTATATAATATTAATTTTTATATCACTGGCAGACCAAATGTTTTTCTTAGAAGACAGGAAAAGACCACCATCAACTGGAGGAGTAAATTGTACAGAATATGCAATGTTCCAAACTGTTGACCCTTACTTACACGACTTTAAAGTAGTTTGAATGAAACCATAATGTATGTCCCTCTTAAGTGGCGTGGAGTGATTAAATTGTTTGATTTATTTTGGATAAAGAATAACGAGACAGACACCTGTCTATTTGATAGTTAATGTCTTTGGATAATTATAGATTTTAACTTATTTCAAACATTTACAGATTACTTATGTTGTAATTGATGAGGCCTATTTAGTATTAGCATGGGGAAAGCAGTAATTTAGACCTGCATATATGAAAAAAGGTCTGATTTAGACTTTTCTCAAAAAAACACACACAAATCCTAGCACTAACTGCTACTGCCAATTCATCAGCACAGAAAAAAATCATATCAGCATTACAAATGGTAAACCCAGTCGTGATTACTGAATCACCTAATAGGTAATAAACTCCGGTTTTTTTTCTATCCATTTTTTTTTATGAATATGTATGTCAATCAGGCGGACTTGAAAAGTTTATTCCACACAGGTTTTATCAGAGAACAGTCCATAGTTTAAATCGATATTATTTAGTAATATAAAACTCCTAATTGAATTTCTTGGTATGTGCGTTCGATTTCCACCAAGGGCTGTAACTGAATAAGTATCTGTATGTTAAATTTGTTGTTTTTTTTTTTGGCATTTTCAGAATTTTATAAATTGGTTTGTTAGTTATTCTTTCTTATTTTTGTTTGGTCATTTTTTGTAGTTTTTAATATTTAACTTTAAGAAAACAGAATATTTAAAAGAAAAGATGACTATTTTAAAAGTAATTTTTATATCATTGGCAGACCAAATGTTTTTCTTAGAAGTCGGGAAAAGACCACCATCAACTGGAGGAGTAAATTGTACAGAATATGCAATGTTCCAAACTGTTGACCCTTACTCACACGACTTTAAAGTAGTTTGAATGAAACCATAATGTATGTCCCTCTTAAGTGGCGTGGAGTCCTACACCACAGGGCAACAACATTTAAAGAAGAGGTGGAGGAAGAAGAGATGAAACTATATGTATAGCAATATCATGCTCCACAATCAAAATATGTTAGTTGAAGAAATGTCTGCTATTTTTCTTATAGAACATGTTTAAAGCTTATAATTTTTTTTATATATAAAAATAATAGCCTAGAAGTAACATTATCTGTATTATCTTTCATTATAAATAAGAAGATGTGGTATGAGTGCCAGTGTCAAACAATTCAAATGGGTAAAATAGTTTGTGGCTTAACTCTCAAAAACTAAAGCAGTTAAGAGCAAAAATGACAAGTGGTTTAATGTGATAGACAGGTCAAGATCTATCTCCCATTAAATTTTCAGACTAACTGGACAATCCATTGTTTAGTTACTGTCCCAAAATAGTAAATGTTTAGGAAATTTTAGTTTGGGTTATTATAGATAGATAGAAAGTGTACATGGCAAAATTGTTCAGCAAAGTAAGAAACATAAAAACGGCATGTTTTAACAAGTATTCATGAACTTAAAACATCATAAATTATATAATTATTGATGAAAAACCTATAAAAAAAAATTCAGGTGAGCGATTTCATGCTCTCATTAACCTCTTGTTTAATATTTCAAGGACCATAACCCCTGAACGGTAAAAATGAAATAGTCGATTTTGAACTTGACCTCCATTTTGTCCTCATGAGTAACAACATATCAAAATTTTAAAAGCTTGGGTTGAACAGTTCAGAAGTTATCAAGGACAATTAACTCCTGAACGGTGAAAGTGAAAATCAACAATATTAGACTTGACATCTAATTTGTCATCAGTAACAACATTAAAATTTGATTAGCTTTGGTCAAACAGGTCAAAATTTATTGAATGGAAACGACTGGCGCCGCCAGATTTTTCTGGTTAATAATTATTAAGATTCTTTTGCTTTGAGATTTCATAACATTTTTTTTCAAATGGTTTTTTTTTCAGAACTTTAATTAACACCACACTGTTTTAAAACTGATCAAAGTGTATTTTTAAAAAAGTGTTAAACGCTTTTCAACAACTGACCCCAAAAAACTAAATTGTAGATGAAGACTCACACAGAGAATGCATAAGCCCCAAGATAGCTTAAGACACAGAAACATATGGCTCTGGAATATATGTTCCAGATATAAAACAGGCACACAGTGGCTTTTTAAACCATAGGAAATCAAAATAGGAAAATAAAAGTTGGGATAAGCGGCCAAAATTTCTAATGGTATTTTGGTGGATAAAGCCAGAGGATTCCAAAAACCAGACAAACAGTCAAAAACATGACCAGCGAACATCATTAATAGCTAGGAGAGTAAAATTATTTGCAATTCAATAAAAAAATATTTATGAGAAACTTCCTCTTGTATGCAAATTTCTTTTTCTTTTTAATCTTAATTTGATTCAGATTTAGAAGAGTACTGATACATATCATGTGAAATCATAATTATCATTAACGTTATTTTCACATAAAGCATATATTCACCATGAAATCTTTTTTTTCTAATAAAAATGTATTTTACTTAGCAGCTTATGTCCAAGAAATAGGAAGATGTGGTAGGAATGGCCACAGGCAACAGCTGTGTTATTCTATGATAACACTGACATCGCCTTCAACAAGGAGCACCTACAAACTGAAATGAGGGACTATGTTAAAAATGAGGACAGATGCAGAAGGTATAAAACCACTAATTCATAGCCCCATTGCTTTCTATGTTAAATTCTGCAATTTCAAGCATAAATGGCTACTTTATCTTAATTTCAAATAAAGTGGCAGTTATTTCATGTCTAAACTGTACCTTATGCTGACTTGTGCTGAAAAAATCAACATACCTTTAATTGCATATTAGAGCGTACTGGTTCCCGGAAGTTTGATAGTACAAAAACAGGAACTTCTGATCTGAACAACAGGCCAAATGAGCCCTCCTATTAAAATTTCCTATGCTTCTTTATTATTCAAATAAAACTTTCAACAAGGGTTCTACAGTGACCCCAAGTCCCCAACCTTTCATTTGATACTAAAACTACCCAAATATTTCCACTATTGACAAAGATGCAGCTATGCGTAGGAACTATTTTGCTTAAAATATGTACTACTTTCTTGTATGTTCTTTCCGACCGGGCCTGAATTAGTGGTTCTATACCTATAACAGCACCAACTTTGTTATCTTGACTTCTGCTTGACTTTATTTCCTTCTATGATCTATTTTTAGCATAGAAAAACACATAAAGCTTTTGTCAAAACACTATATCACTGAATTCAAGCTCAAATTGGACTGGTATTAACATATGCGTTAAACAAAGAAAACTACATATGGATACTAATAGTGACAGATATGACACTTTTTCAATTTTTACAAGTTCTGATTTGTTAATATCTACTCAAATAACAGTGTTCTTACCTATATGTCTTATTTTTATCAGAGATTCTTCCTTGAATATAAATACAGTGGTCCAAACATAAAATATAATTGATAATTTTGTCCCCCCTTTTTTCTACATGTTGGAAAAGGAGAGTGATTTGGTAAAAAAAACCATACTTTTATGTATAAACATGGATCAACAAGAGCAATTTATGTATCTCCAAGCTAGACAACTTGCTAAAATGGTCATAAAATGCATTTCAAGTGAGATTTTGGAATTCATATATAAGTATACACCAATAATCCTTGAAATAAATAATTCACCAAGAAACACAATAAAACATGAACACTCACTAGATAATATGACCAAAAACAATATTTATACTATAAACTAGTCATAATATACAAGTTTCATTGGTTTCAGTGTTAGATAATCCAAAAATTTAAATTTCAGGTAAAATCTTAACTGTGTGCATGCTAAATGACCAAAAAAGGCTAAAATACCTTCTTGTAGTAATTTGAGGGCTGTAATTTGACACTAAAATAATTGTTACATAAAAAAAATAATGTAACATGATTTCTGACAACAAATGTGACCAATTTTCACTGTAAAGGGTATGATTTCTTAAAATAGAATTTCACATGCCTGTCAGTAATAGGTATAAAACCACTAATTCATAGCCCCATTGCTTTCTATGTTAAATTCTGCAATTTCAAGCATAAATGGCTACTTTATCTTAATTTCAAATAAAGTGGCAGTTATTTCATGTCTAAACTGTACCTTATGCTGACTTGTGCTGAAAAAATCAACATACCTTTAATTGCATATTAGAGCGTACTGGTTCCCGGAAGTTTGATAGTACAAAAAACAGGAACTTCTGATCTGAACAACAGGCCAAATGAGCCCTCCTATTAAAATTTCCTATACTTCTTTATTATTCAAATAAAACTTTCAACAAGGGTTCTACAGTGACCCCAAGTCCCCAACCTTTCATTTGATACTAAAACTACCCAAATATTTCCACTATTGACAAAGATGCAGCTATGCGTAGGAACTATTTTGCTTAAAATATGTACTACTTTCTTGTATGTTCTTTCCGACCGGGCCTGAATTAGTGGTTGTATACCAGAAGGGAATTCATTTTGAAATACTTTGGGTTTTCTGCACCAATAAAGAGATAGACACCTATATTGTGATACATGTAAAAAATTATGTAAATGTAATCTTTGTTTGAATGTAATCACAGATTCAGAGGAAACTCCCATTACATTATCAAGAAAGCAACAGGATATTGCAAAGCATATGCTTTTACATTATTTCAATGCTGAGAACAGTTTAATTGATAAATAAATATTTCCCCATCTACATACTGGGTTGTCTGATAGCTTTTTGTAGCATCTTTGGCATCAAAACCTGCATATGAAAATTATGTAAAACTGTCAGAAGATTTCCCCATGTTGAAGGACTCATATCTTTAAAACATTTCAAAGATTTTGTCACATACATGAAAATTTGAAACTTGACATGATTAAGGCATACGATACAATTACAGGGAGAAAATATTGCCTCCAAATTGTATGAGTTGTTTTGCAACGTTGATAATGATAAACATTCACAATTGACGGAAACATCTATAACGTCATCAAATGAGTAAGAAAGTTTTTTTCAGATGAAAAGGCACATGTTGTTTATCTAAGCACGTGAAATTTACAAAAGGTTCATAATATTCAAGGCAAATAAAGACTGTTTAATTTTTTTTTTAATTAATGACTTAGAAAATTAGTTATCAATAAAACATTTTATTAACAGCAGGAATAGCTGCACGATTGTGTTACATTATGAATACACTACGACTTAATTTAACGTCAAAAAGTCAAATGGAATCTTAATTTTTAAAGGCTTTAAATCTATGTTTTCTACGTTTAGCTTAAGCTTTAAAATGAGCAAATAGACCCCATATTTGCAATTTTAATTGGCTTGAAACTGCTTTAAGGATGTTATAATAAAATTGCAAGAAAACCTAATCTTCAGATTTTTTTCTATATTATATTGTATTGGTAAGAAAATTCTCTTATTTGACACAAAAAATAAAAGTGTGTTGTATATATTCTTGAGTTCACTGTAAGACAGGTGAACTTCGAAAAAATTTGCAATAAATATCTCCTTCCGTTTGAATGTTATGGTTTTTTTTTATCAAAAGTATCGAAACGTGAATTATTGTGTTTTTACTTGAAATATGTAAATTTCAACGTGAAATATCTCGAAAAGTAAATCATGAAGGTATAATTTTCTTTGCATATTCCAGAAGTGCATATTAAACTTGACTTTCATTCTAAATTTTAAGAAAACCTAATCGTGGGATTTTTTGAGTATCATATGCCCTAAAAGAAGAATTCTACAATTTTCCTATTTGTGAAAATACATGCATTGCTTTATTGATTTATATCACAGTAGCAACCTAGGAAACAATGTTGAAATAAATAGTAAGGCTGTATCATCTTTGAAACATATGTTAGTAGTTGATGCTATTTCAAATTAAAAAAGTCCTTCTCTTCTTATTGAACCACTTGAGCAACAATTGTCCATCAACCTTTTCAGAAATTGACCTAGGAATAGAACTAAATTTTTTTATAAAATCTACCACAAGTATGATGAAATGGTCTAAATTTTTTCATGTCTTGAACAAGCAGTAGCTCATCTTCATTATTTTGTTTCTTAATATGTTTTATAGACCTGATAATGGTACAAGCTTCCATGTCGAAATTGTATGCGATTGTGTGAATTGATTGTAGTGCAGAGGTTCTGTTACACATATTTGCATCCAGCTTGTTACTGTACATATGTTTAATGAGTTTTTGGCACTCGTTAACGTTCCACTCTTGCACTAGTTCTGCTTGAACATTTCCATCAGAATTTCCGGTAGTATTAATGACCTAACGAATCAGACTTATTACCGGGTTTGTACTAACATGAGCAACACGACGGGTGCCACATGTGAAGCAGGATCTGCCTACCCTTCCGGAGCACATGAGATCACCCCCAGTTTTAGGTTGGGTTCGTGTTGCTCAGTCTTTAATTTTCTATGTTGTGTTTTGTGTACTATTGTTTGTCTGTTTGTGTTTTTCTTTTTTAGCCATGACCATGGCTTTGTCAGTTTATTTTCGACTTATGAGTTTGAATGTCCCTTTGGTATCTGTCGCCCCTCTTTTTCTTTAACGAAACAGGCTTGACAAGCCTCATGCAGACCCATAACTGAATACTGCTATACAAGCATTATTAGTATATCTTTTTGGATACTTAGCATTCATGCTGTGACCTCGAAGTTGATGCATCATAATTTTTAATAATGGAAGCATTTTTCCTCTAAACTATAATGGGCATAATCTTTGATTTTGTCAGATTTATTTTCCTTATTCTTACAAGATTTTGGTGAAGTCATAGGAATATCTTATTCCATACCATTTGCCACGGTGACTTTTACTACTTGGCATGGACCGATGTCATTCTGACCATCACAAACATATTCTGTAATACAAAAGAAATACTTTCGTTTGAATCTTATTTTTCAAAAATGCTATTAAAATCTGAAAATTTCACATTTTTGTATTGCAAAACAAAATGTGACATTATTATATTCAAATAATAAAACCTCACTTTTAAAATTTTTATTTGAAGAAGTAACTTAGGTCTTCCATTTTGGTGTCACTAGATATATCGAAAAAAGATATAGGCAGCGTTTTTATGCCCCCGTCCGTACGTCCCCAAAATTGGTTTCCGATCTCTACCTTTAGTTTGCCTCAAACAAATGTTATAAAACTTATACACAATGCTTATTACCACAAAACTTTTGATACTTTTTATCTAAGCAATGTGGCTTTCTTCCATTAAAAGAGAGCTGCTAAAGATAAAATAAACATATCATCAGATAAACCAGGCTGAATATGGTATGCCAGAAGCGCGTTTCGTCTACTTATACTCATCAATGGCTCTTGAATCATGACATTTGCAATGCCAATAAATTTTACGAAGTTGAAGAGCATAACCGAACATTTATCTTAATTACGTGTTATAGTGTTCTTTTATTTGTCTTTGTAAATTATTAACATTTACTGTTTAGTCCTTTTTCAGTCGGAAAGCAAGCCCTTAGAAAAAAGTAAAATCACAAAAATACTGAACTCCGAGGAAAATTCAATCGGAAAGTCCTTAATCACATGGCAAAATCAAATGACAAAACACATCAAACGAATGGACAACAACTGTCATATTCCTGACTTGGAACAGGCATTTTCAAATGTAGAAAATGGTGGATTGAACCTGGTTTTATAGCGCTAAACCTCTCACTTGTACGACAGTCTCATCAAATTCCGTTATATTTACAACGATGCGTGAACAAAACAGACATAATAAATAAAATAGCCAAAATATGGGTACAGCAGTCATCGCTGTGTTACAATATCAAAACAAACAATCATTTACAAAAAAGCACAACAGCATCTATCAAATTAAAAACCACATTCATTGCTTCGCGTGTCTGACGTCAGAAAATGTAAACGTCACATAAGAAGAAATTTTGTCGTTCAATGTTTATTCAAAACAATTTTATAATTTCACATGGGGAATGTTTATATACAGGGTTAAAAAATCAAAAGCTATGTTAGAATTAATTTCAGAAATAGACCGAGATTAAAAATTGTCCAGAAGTTCTTTAGAATTTTTAAGAATCCACATATGGTTAATACCACTACGCGAGAAAAATAAATTAGTCGTTAGTCGTTCAAAGTATTTTCAAATTTAAAATAGAACAATAACATAATGACATATAATAGAACAATAACATAATGACGGGATCTTTTAAAGTACAGAGTCACGTTATAAGAACCAAAGAAACACAAAAAGTCGCACATACAAAACACACCAGCAAAAATGAAAGATAATACAAACACATTGACGGGATGTATAAGTACCGAGCCACGTCAAATGGATATCACAGAAAATAAACCAAACATTAAAAATAATATTAATAATAAAACAAAGACAAATGAAAGAACAATATAACACGTTGTTAAGATGATAAACAACGTCAGTACGCAGAATCTATACTTCAAAACCATCATGTATTATTTGTGAAGTTGATATGGAATATTTATCAACAAGGTCTTGGTACCTTCCGATGAACTTTTTTAGAAAAAGGACGAGACGTTCTTTGACATACCCCTGGTTCATCAACTTTCTGCTCAGAGACTGGTGACGTTTTACAAAGTCTGAGTAGGAGCTGCATGCTCTTGAATATCGAATAAGTTGGGAAATGTATATCCCATATGTAGGTGAAGTTGGTATATTGCTACTAAGGTGGGGGAAATTTATAATTTTAAAATTAAAATCGTCTCGTTTGTCATAGATTCTGGTACTGAGATGACTGTGTATGTCAAATTCGAGATATAAGTCTAAAAATGAGGCGGAGGAAACCGTGTCTGTTGTTTCTTTAATTTCTAGTTCTGGGGGATATATGAATGGAACCCAATCAGAAAAGCTCGGATTGTTAATGGAAAGAACATCATCAATATATCTGAAAGTGAAATTAAATAATCTGGCTTCTTTGATCTTCCTGTTTTTGACAAGTGTCTGAAGGAACTCCGATTCATATGAAAATAAGAAGAGGTCGGCAAGGAGAGGCGCACAGTTCGTTCCCATAGGAATGCCGACAATTTGTTGAAAAAGTCTACCTCCAAATTCAACAAATATGTTGTCGATAGGAAACTCCAGCATACTGATCACTTGTTCTTCTGTGTAGCATGTTTTACCCTTTTGTTCACTATTAACAAAATATGCCTTATGATATCCCAAAGTAATAAATGTATAGCGTATGCTACCATTTTTATGATGAAAGGCATTGTGGATTATTTCTTTCAGGCGATTTTTCAATTTCACATTGGGAATGGTGGTATACAGGGTTGAAAAATCAAAAGTTTTGATAGAACTAATTTCAGAAAAAGACCGAGATTTAAAATTATCTAGAAGTTCTTTAAAATTTTTAAGAATCCACATATGGTAAATACCACTACGCGAGTAAACAGTTTCACAGTATTTCTGAAGACCCTCTTTCACTGCGGACAGAATTTTAGTCAATCGAATGGACAATTCTTTAGTGGAACATGCAGATGAGCCGGCAATGTACCGTTGTTTGTACGGAATTTTGTGAAGCTTAGGTATCCAATACAAACAAGGTAAGTCCTCCGATTTGGTGTTCAATGTAATGTTCATTGAAGCCATTAAAGACTTATGATTTGCTAAAATATCATCCTTGTCAAATGATATGTCTTTGTATGTGGGATTACCTGAGTTGCTACTTTCTTAAGACAACAATGGGACTGATATTAAAGCCCGCCATTCTGAAATTGCGTTAATTTCGCGTAAAAAAATATTTTGGCGGCAATTTGGAAAAAATTTTATTTTCTATTTCTAACATGCCTTTGGGGTCAGAAATAGATTTCTTTCTATATCTTAAGCATGTGTCTTATTATTAAAGAAAATAATACCTAAATTGGCCCTCCTTTAACAATTACGTTAATAAATTATTCGAAATTGTCTGTTATTTTTTCTTCTTTTTTCACAGATAGAAAAAGATTATGTAGATCTATACTATAAAACAAATTAATAATACGTATCTCAAAGTTAAAAAAAAAATCAAGTCTAACGTTCTGTCACCCCTTAGGAAACCCTTTTTGAACTAAATCCCAAAGGAAAGACCATTTTTTGACATTGTTGTTTTTTGGTTTTACACATTGATGTCAACATGCATCTGAACAGAATGTACACACATTTAGTGTCCTTTAGTGTGTTTATTTAAAAAAGCAATGGCGCGTTCAGCTGTAAATTTGACTGGATTAATTATTCTCTTTAAGTAAAATGTTTGACGTTAACTGAAACAATAAGGTAAGGAAATTTTATACTGTCTGTGCACCACCTTAAGATGACTAAAAAAACTCATTCATTGTTGGGAATATAATTTTTTTTTTGTGATGAATCAAGGAATCCTGCAAAAGGGTTGTCCTTTGAACTTAAAACAATCTCTTTCAGACTTGCATTTTAATCACTCTTATTCAAAGCATTTTCATACTTACATGAAGTGTGACTTACTCATGACTTGTGATCTAAAACATAATTGTTGACTTAGCACTCAGACACTGCTATGAAGTACTTTTAATATGCATAGTTATTTATTTTGTTTAAATAGAAGAAGGAAAATATGAAATCGAATCTTTCTCGTTTTTATTTATTCGCAAGTTCATGATTATAAACCATTTAAATCCATTGGTTTAGGCTTTTTTATAAGTTGAGTCCATTCGGTAGAACTTGCATGGAATCTATGAGACAAAATTTATTGTTATATTTAGTTTAATCATACAAGGATTGCAAACAAATTTCCTTTTATTTCAAATTATGAAGAATTTACATTGAGAATACTTTGATTATTATCTCTTTTAAATGTATATCCTATAGGAAAAAGGTGAATCAGGTATCAGTATTGAAAAGGAATTCCTGTTTGTGATCATCTAGTTTAACCCTGTCTAGGTAAAGTATTCAAGCATATTTTGGCTACCCCTTGTCTTGTAACAGTTATGTAGTAGAAATGTATTTCTGTTTTTATATAATTTGGTTAAAGCAGTAAAAATATTTACCAAAATATAAATATTAAAGTTACTCTTGGAATAATATATATCATGGCACAGAGTAACATTTACTTTAATATTATTTAAAGCCCTATTTCAGTTCTGAAATTGTTGTAAAAATGATAAAATGTGTTTACCTAATTGTTTTACATATGTCTTTAAAATCAAAATATATTTAGTAAAAAGATAATAAATTATTTTAATAACATCCACTTGTAACAACAGCATATGGTGCTTGATAGTACCTATAAGTTTGTTCATGAAAAGTGTCAACAAAGGGACGTAGCTCGTAAATTACTATCGGCACCGCTTCGTCAGAAATATAAACACATCGAAGTGGCACATTTGCGTATTACAGCGTATTGAGTGGCACAAAGTTGACTCGGGCCAGTTTATAAAAAGCCTCATCACATATTTTAAATTCAGCATAGGTTCCCCACAAGTTAAGAAAGAAATTTCAACTGATGTGTTGAAAAAACTTGACGCGACGAGTGACGACCTATGGTTTGAAGGCTTCGTATTCTAATTCAGTACGCTTAATCAAATCAATTTTCATGTGAGAACTTCTAAAAAGTATACACCATTGGCATTTGTAACGTACAGCATGCTTTGGTTTCTTAAGACAACAATGGGACTGGTATTAAAGCCCGCCATTCTGAATTGCGTTAATTTCGCGTAAAAAAAAATTTTGGCGGCAATTTGGAAAATTTTTTATTTTCTATTTCTAACATGCCTTTGGGGTCAGAAATATATTTCTTTCTATATCTTAAGCATGTGTCTTATTATTAAAGAAAATAATACCTAAATTGGCCCTCCTTTAACAATAACGTTAATAAATTATTCGAAATTTTCTGTTATTTTTTCTTCTTTTTTCACAGATAGAAAAAGATTATATAGATCTATACTATAAAACAAATTAATAATACGTATCTCAAAGTTAAAAAAAAAATCAAGTCTAACGTTCTGTCACCCCTTAGGAAACCCTGTTTGAACTAAATCCCAAAGGAAACACCATTTTTAGACATTGTTGTTTTTTGGTTTTACACATTGATGTCAACATGCATCTGAACAGAATGTACACACATTTAGTGTCCTTTAGTGTGTTTATTTAAAAAAGCAATGGCGCGTTCAGCTGTAAATTTGACTGGATTAATTATTCTCTTTAAGTAAAATGTTTGACGTTAACTGAAACAATAAGGTAAGGAAATTTTATACTGTCTGTGCACCACCTTAAGATGACTAAAAAAACTCATTCATTGTTGGGAATATCATTTTTTTTTTGGTGATGAATCAAGGAATCCTGCAAAAGGGTTGTCCTTTGAACTTGAAACAATCTCTTTCAGACTTGCATTTTAATCACTCTTATTCAAAGCATTTTCATACTTACATGAAGTGTGACTTACTCATGACTTGTGATCTAAAACATAATTGTTGACTTAGCACTCAGACACTGCTATGAAGTACTTTTAATATGCATAGTTATTTATTTTGTTTAAATGGAAGAAGGAAAATATGAAATCGAATCTTTCTCGTTTTTATTTATTCGCAAGTTCATGATTATAAACCATTTAAATCCATTGGTTTAGGCTTTTTCATAAGTTGAGTCCATTCGGTAGAACTTGCATGGAATCTATGAGACAAAATTTATTGTTATATTTAGTTTAATCATACAAGGATTGCAAACAAATTTCCTTTTATTTCAAATTATGAAGAATTTACATTGAGAATACTTTGATTATTATCTCTTTTAAATGTATATCCTATAGGAAAAAGGTGAATCAGGTATCAGTATTGAAAAGGAATTCCTGTTTGTGATCATCTAGTTTAACCCTGTCTAGGTAAAGTATTCAAGCATATTTTGGCTACCCCTTGTCTTGTAACAGTTATGTAGTAGAAATGTATTTCTGTTTTTATATAATTTGGTTAAAGCAGTAAAAATATTTACCAAAATATAAATATTAAAGTTACTCTTGGAATAATATATATCATGGCACAGAGTAACATTTACTTTAATATTATTTAAAGCCCTATTTCAGTTCTGAAATTGTTGTAAAAATGATAAAATGTGTTTACCTAATTGTTTTACATATGTCTTTAAAATTAAAATATATTTAGTAAAAAGATAATAAATTATTTTAATAACATCCACTTGTAACAACAGCATATGGTGCTTGATAGTACCTATAAGTTTGTTCATGAAAAGTGTCAACAAAGGGACGTAGCTCGTAAATTACTATCGGCACCGCTTCGTCAGAAATATAAACACATCGAAGTGGCACATTTGCGTATTACAGCGTATTGAGTGGCACAAATTTGACTCGGGCCAGTTTATAAAAAGCCTCATCACATATTTTAAATTCAGCATAGGTTCCCCACAAGTTAAGAAAGAAATTTCAACTGATGTGTTGAAAAAACTTGACGCGACGAGTGACGACCTATGGTTTGAAGGCTTCGTATTCTAATTCAGTACGCTTAATCAAATCAATTTTCATGTGAGAACTTCTAAAAAGTATACACCATTGGCATTTGTAAAGTACAGCATGCTTTGGTTTCTTAAGACAACAATGGGACTGGTATTAAAGCCCGCCATTCTGAATTGCGTTAATTTCGCGTAAAAAAATATTTTGGCGGCAATTTGGAAAATTTTTTATTTTCTATTTCTAACATGCCTTTGGGGTCAGAAATAGATTTCTTTCTATATCTTAAGCATGTGTCTTATTATTAAAGAAAATAATACCTAAATTGGCCCTCCTTTAACAATAACGTTAATAAATTATTCGAAATTTTCTGTTATTTTTTCTTCTTTTTTCACAGATAGAAAAAGATTATATAGATCTATACTATAAAACAAATTAATAATACGTATCTCAAAGTTAAAAAAAAAATCAAGTCTAACGTTCTGTCACCCCTTAGGAAACCCTGTTTGAACTAAATCCCAAAGGAAACACCATTTTTAGACATTGTTGTTTTTTGGTTTTACACATTGATGTCAACATGCATCTGAACAGAATGTACACACATTTAGTGTCCTTTAGTGTGTTTATTTAAAAAAGCAATGGCGCGTTCAGCTGTAAATTTGACTGGATTAATTATTCTCTTTAAGTAAAATGTTTGACGTTAACTGAAACAATAAGGTAAGGAAATTTTATACTGTCTGTGCACCACCTTAAGATGACTAAAAAAACTCATTCATTGTTGGGAATATCATTTTTTTTTTGGTGATGAATCAAGGAATCCTGCAAAAGGGTTGTCCTTTGAACTTGAAACAATCTCTTTCAGACTTGCATTTTAATCACTCTTATTCAAAGCATTTTCATACTTACATGAAGTGTGACTTACTCATGACTTGTGATCTAAAACATAATTGTTGACTTAGCACTCAGACACTGCTATGAAGTACTTTTAATATGCATAGTTATTTATTTTGTTTAAATGGAAGAAGGAAAATATGAAATCGAATCTTTCTCGTTTTTATTTATTCGCAAGTTCATGATTATAAACCATTTAAATCCATTGGTTTAGGCTTTTTCATAAGTTGAGTCCATTCGGTAGAACTTGCATGGAATCTATGAGACAAAATTTATTGTTATATTTAGTTTAATCATACAAGGATTGCAAACCAATTTCCTTTTATTTCAAATTATGAAGAATTTACATTGAGAATACTTTGATTATTATCTCTTTTAAATGTATATCCTATAGGAAAAAGGTGAATCAGGTATCAGTATTGAAAAGGAATTCCTGTTTGTGATCATCTAGTTTAACCCTGTCTAGGTAAAGTATTCAAGCATATTTTGGCTACCCCTTGTCTTGTAACAGTTATGTAGTAGAAATGTATTTCTGTTTTTATATAATTTGGTTAAAGCAGTAAAAATATTTACCAAAATATAAATATTAAAGTTACTCTTGGAATAATATATATCATGGCACAGAGTAACATTTACTTTAATATTATTTAAAGCCCTATTTCAGTTCTGAAATTGTTGTAAAAATGATAAAATGTGTTTACCTAATTGCTTTACATATGTCTTTAAAATTAAAATATATTTAGTAAAAAGATAATAAATTATTTTAATAACATCCACTTGTAACAACAGCATATGGTGCTTGATAGTACCTATAAGTTTGTTCATGAAAAGTGTCAACAAAGGGACGTAGCTCGTAAATTACTATCGGCACCGCTTCGTCAGAAATATAAACACATCGAAGTGGCACATTTGCGTATTACAGCGTATTGAGTGGCACAAATTTGACTCGGGCCAGTTTATAAAAAGCCTCATCACATATTTTAAATTCAGCATAGGTTCCCCACAAGTTAAGAAAGAAATTTCAACTGATGTGTTGAAAAAACTTGACGCGACGAGTGACGACCTATGGTTTGAAGGCTTCGTATTCTAATTCAGTACGCTTAATCAAATCAATTTTCATGTGAGAACTTCTAAAAAGTATACACCATTGGCATTTGTAACGTACAGCATGCTTTGGTTTCATTTGATATGACTTTTTGGAGGAAACAGAGTCGTTTCAGTTGAAGAAAAAATGACCGAAAAATGCCCAAATATGGTAGTCACATGACTTCCATTGTTGCTTTAAGAAATGGGGTCAAACAGGGGTCAGCTTTCCGACTGTTTTTGGTAATATCCTTTTGGCGTGGCTCGGTAATTATGCATCCTGCTATTGTGTTGTGCTGTAGTCATTTTTGTATTCTTGTCTTTCATTTTTGCTTATGTGCTTTGTCTATATGCCATTTTGTTTTTCTTCGTTGACATATTTGTCTGTTTTTATAGTGATTAAGATTATAACACAATGTTGACTGCTGTACTCCTATTTTTGACATTTTTACCTTTAATGTCTGTTTGTTTTGTTTTCACATTGTTGTCAATATAATGGAATTTTATGCGACTGTCATACAAGTGAGAGGTTTAGCTACCTATAAAACCAGATTTAATCCACCATTTTCTACATAAGGAAATGCCTGTATCAAGCCAGGAATTTGACAGCTGTTTTCCATTCTTTTGATGTGTTTGAGCTTTTGATTTTGCCATTTGATAAGGGACTTTTCGATTTGAATTTTCCTTGGAGTTCGGTATTTTTGTTATTTTATTTTTCACCAAGAACGCTCCAACCAATAAATCTACATATCTGAATACACGAGGAGCAAATACGCAAACCTCAACTTCAAAACTAACTTGATGTTCTAGGTACTATTGAATTCTAAGTAAGGTTTTTTTAAATATTCATTGAACAAAACAATAAAAATAGAGATAGTTTCAGGTTTTTGACATTGAAAAGAAATACACTTTTCAAAATAGTCGTCAGAAAAAAATTTAATGGGCTAAGGTTACCTTTTCTATTTGTTTTTGTTTTATATCTTTGTATCTACAAAATATGTCTGGAACCATGATCAAGTAAATTAACTTATAATAATCAGTATGACCTTTATTTATTGTAAAACAAGTTCCTCGGACCTTTCATCGTTTCCGTGCAGATAGATGGAAAGGTTAATCATGATGACATTTTCTCGAATCACCGTCAAAATACGACTGCTTCTCTTGGCGAATGCGCAATATAATTAAACAAAGTATCAGCAAGCAAAAGAAAAGTCTACAAGCAAGGGTTTGATCTTCTACTTCGTTGTTTCTTTATCGTTTTTCGTATAAATGGCATAGCCTTAATCATGTAAACGATCCAAGTATAAAACTTTATTCTATTTTAATAGTGAAAGACAATGTGTTTCTCTGCCGCTATATTCTTTTGTAAAAACTCGTTTATATTGCATATTGCAGTTCTCATAATCTGAGGACCCGCTGTAAAATACTTCTTTTTTTTTTTATAAACGCTGGCTTTCTATCCAGTCAAACTGCTTTTATCTTTCAAATACACGTGTGTACTTAAGTAATGACGTCAACAGATTTGGTGACAAATTTGATTGGGTTCCGTTAATACAGCTCCGTTACAAATATCGATTTCGTTACGGATGTAATATACATTAAAGGAATATTTAAGATGAAATGAACGTTAAACCAGATGATTCTTGCCGTAAATGGACAATAAATAGCCATGATATAGCTGTTTCACTAATACCGACTTAACGTTAACTAAAAGAGTTCCTATATACGACATAGTTTGATTTTTCCTAAACGTAGAGAATATTTATATGTTGGTTTGATAAAGGGAAAAACATACTTTCTTCCAAACAAAAAAATTATGTTTCAAATTTTATTTCTTAACTCGATGGTGTATATTATAAGTTATATGGTTAGCTACTGACCCCCTACGGATCCATAGAAGAGTAGTAAAATCCATTGGGGATGAGACCGAATCCGGGTTCCGTAGAGGCCCAGTAGTGAACCGATTAACAAATGTATCGCAAACGAAACTTGTCTTCAGAAGGTATGTATAGAAATAAAGTAATGAAAAACAATAACATTGATCGATGACGTTACAATTAATTGTAGACGTGACGCCTTGATGCCAATTTGAAATCTACTGACCTCCCTTCAAATCCATACAGGGGTCACCACGCGACAGGGTTAAACTAAGCACAACGTCACAACGTCACTAATTTACCCGAGGTGCGATGAGATACCTGTTGTGAAAATTAAAAAGTCACTTTCATTAAACTATTTTCAATATTGCTAGTTTTAATTTGTTGAGGTAAATGAATATGCTAGGAACATTAAAAAATCGCTATCTCTTATTTTTATTTGAAGTTCAAAATGTGCGGTTTTTGGATTGATGTATGCGATATTATTAAGCATTTAAAAACCAAAACAGCACTTTTGCAACTAGTAACCTAAAGCAAAAGCAACGCGAACCTCCTAAAAAAACAATGGTGAACAGAGATGCTCAGGTAGAGTGATATTTCCTGATCCATTAGTAACATCTGTCGCGTTGCTAGTGTCGATCAAAATATAATGGATTCCGTAAAATTGTAATTCGAGAAAAACAAACATTTACAGTGTTGTTTTGGGTTCGTGTTGCTCAATCTTTAGTCTTCTGCGTAAACTTTGTTGTGGACTTTTCTTTGATGTCGCTTCTCATGTTGAGTTTAATGGACACTTTTTTGTATCCTTCTTGAGATTCATTTCGGTTTTAATCACGTTGCGTTGGATCTAGTCCTGCATAATGGTAGGAAATTGTATGTTGGAAAATAAAGGTAAAATAAAGTAAAATTAAATAGATAAATGTGTAGATTTATGTACAATTTATCTATTTGATAATATAACTTTGTACTTTATTTATATCCATTTTTCCCTTATATTACAATGATCTAACTATATTGAACACATGGTGTATTACTAGTATTAGTATATGGTTCAGTGAATCGAAATACTCCATGTAGGTTCTTTGATTTTAACACACCACTGGCTATTGGACAAACTACTGAATAGTCGTTTTAACTGGTACTGACTAGTTTGATCTTGTATTTTGACTACATATTCTGTTTTGTTAATGCGGAATAAGTTAGACCAGAAGCAACAATATGAGCCGTAGCCAGCAGTATAAGTCTAGGTTAGTCTATGAAAAGGTATATACTATGAAATTTAGAGCGAGGGGCTTGCCCCGAGCTCTTAATTTCATAGTATAAACCCTTTCATAGACTATCCAATTTAGCATCTTTTAATTGGTCCATTGATAGATTAATTTGGCTGGTCAACTTCTTGTATCACAGGTGTTTGTAAACCGGAGCTCATTAACGAAGTTTTATGTTTTGTAAATCTACTCACTAGTATCATTGTAAAATATGTGATTTCAAAAGGCCCTCGACTCCAGAATGAAAAGATGGTAGCTGCTGGTGTAAGTATGTATATTGATAATGAGCGGTGTTTTACTATACATGTACTTCTTTACATAATAAGATGATAAAATAAATTGACCAAAAGCAGGCAATAATTAAATTGCAGTTGAAGTTTTACGTGTTTTGATTTTTTCTTTTATTTCACAGTTAAACTAAAGCTATAATAAATTTAAAACATATAGAAAGTTTGTCCTTATAGATAGTCTAGCGGATAGGCATTAAAGAGCAACTTCCAACTAAGTTCAAAGATAATAGGTTTCGTGGTTTTTTGTTTTTTTTTTACTTCAAAGTAAAAACTAAAAGATTAATCAGAATATGTATATATATATATATGGCACATTCTCTTCAGACATTACGGTTTTTCAATTCATGACATCGTCCTGAATATGCATGAAATATTTGCCACTGGACATTAAGCAACCAATAATCAATCAATTAATTAATCCTTTCATGACGAAATAGATTAGTAAGTAAGTAAGTATATCATTTATTATAGTGACATGTGTAGCATAGATAATATTACATAATAAGAATACAATAGTTAAATAAATTTACACCCGGCCCGTTTGACCTATAAGTCACTTCAAACCTAATGTTCAAATTTTCAGTACGCAATGTGAGATTGTTACTTACAAAGAAGTCCCTTCCTTTTACGAAAAAAATAAATTTAAATATTTGGCAGTTTATCTTTGATGAAGTGTCATCAAATAAGCAAATGTTGTATTATCAATAACATTACTATCAAGGTTCACTGATTCAAATAACAAGTGTCTTGAATTATGGTAAGCTTTACAGTATAACAAGAAATGTTTTTCATCTTCGACAGATCCGTCATCGCAGAAAGTGCAAAATCGTTCATCAGGAGCCTCATTTCTAAATCGCCCAGTTTCAATGCGCAAAGGAAGTATACCACAGCGAAATTGTGCCATAACTGATCGTTCTTGTTTCTTGATGTTCATTTTGACTTAAAGTTCAGTCTCGTACTTCTGTTTGAATCGTAATGTAAGTCCTTAATTTAGGGAGAGTAGCGATTTTACAAGTCCAATCGTTTTCACAGTATTCCATAATCTTTGTTTTAAAAAGTTCAATGTTGCATACATTTACATATTCATAGCAACTGTCCATGTCCACTTTGTGAAAAATTTCCTTTATCTGAGAGCTCCACTGGCCCGATTTATTATAGTTCCAAAGATAAAGCTTTTTCGTAAGTCTATCATTGTCCATTTTTACAAGCCGATTCCATCTTCTAATCATGGAAATCCACCGTCTTAAAGTGGGCTGTAACCATCCTAGTTCACTATTCAGAGAAACAACTGGTGCAAATCTGTGTAATCCCAAAAAATATATAAGAGCACGGTTTTGTACAGCTTCAATGGAGTGGTTTGTTTTATATCCCCAAACACCTGCACAATAATCAATGACTGGTACAACACACGACTCGAAAAGGGTTTCAAATGTTTTAAATGCAACATCCTTAAAATTGTGAATCTTTGATATCATCCCTCCTAGTTCCCGTCCTCCAGCTTTACCTAATGTTTCGGTGGCAACACTAAAATCAATTTTATCATTGAAAATAATGCCAAGATATTTGTATTGACTTACATATTGTATACTATTTGGTCCAATCTTAAAATCAAAGTTGCTTTGTGGGACACGCTGTTTTCTAAAATGCATGACATTTGATTTTTAACAATTAACACTAAGTCTCCATCGTTAGCAACAACTGTATAAAACATCTAAGCAACGTTGCATATCATTTTCGGTCTCTGTTAGAATAACAATGTCGTCGGCATATAATAGAAGACTGATTTTCTCATAATCACAAAGTATTCCAGTTTCTAGATCTTTAATTTCAGTAGCTATAGTAGTCGTTGACAAATAAAGCGAATAAAGTAGGCGATAAATTATCCCCTTGGCGGACCCCATTTGAACACAGGAACCAATTTGTACGATGATCATTTACGCAGACACATGAGAAAATTACAAAATCATCACCAAATTGCCTTTAATTTCCCTTCACAAGGTTTCATAGTACACACTTTTTGTGTGTACAAAGTAATTGCATGGATGATAAATTATCACAATTTTAAGATAGCGTTGTACTTTAATCAAGGTATACAGAACCATATTTGTTATTCTTTATTCAAATGAAAGAAACTTGCAATTGTCAAAAACATCTTTAGATCCAAAGATTTTAATAGCAGGATATTCAAAAATCAATGCAAAAACTAATAACAAACTATTTAATTTTATGTGGAACACAGCATTTTATCTCAAAATAGCCAGTGGCAATTTTTGTTTTAATATCTTGATTAAGATACAATGAAATATTACCCTTGTGGTCATTCATGCGTAGTTACTTAGTACACGGAAAAAATATGTACTATGAAAATTAGAAGGCAAATTCATGCAATTTGATTGGACGAGAAGTTGTAAGTATGTGCTAACCTGTAATTAACTTTCAATGCTGTATAGTATTTTATTGAGTCAACTTACTATAGTGAACAGTTTTCATTTGCATTGATTAACAAATTGTTTACATTTAGAGTTGTCATTTAACTGTATTTATAATATATATTATTTTCTACAAAATAATATATTCAAATGCATTTATTTGTAAAGTTATATTTATTTGACATTATCTGTATATTTCAGATCTATCATTGCCTTTTTTAAATTTGTAATATTTAATAAAGTATTTGAACGTTCCGCATTCGAGTCATCAATAGCCTTATTCCACCTGGTCACAAATGAATAAATAAAATTAAAATATTGCATTTGAAATATATTGAATTGCTAAAGTTTTGAGACATAATAGGCGACATTAGATTAAGTAATAAATAATTTCGTCTTTTGATAATAGTATAGTTCCACATAAGTAAATCTAATTTCGAGAGTTCTTTTGATCATAGCTTTTAAAGTGACGTTGATAAACTATCATCTTCTTAAAGAATAAAATGTTTGTAATAAAAAAGGGAAATAATACTAAAGTGTTTCTATTGTCTACTAAAATAGACCTGTAAAAGAGGGACGAAAGATACCAGAGGGACAGTCAAACTCATAGATTGAAAACAAACTGACAACGCCATGGCCAAAAATAAAAAAGACAAACAGACAAATAATAGTACAGATGACACAACATAGAAATCTAAAGACTAAGATACACGAACCCCACCAAAAACTGGGGGTGATCTCAGGTGCTCCGAAAGGGTAAGCAGATCCTGCTCCACATGTGGCATCCGTCGTGTTGCTTATGTTATTACAAATCCGGTAAATAGTATAATTCGGTAAGTCACATTCGTGAAAAGGGAAGGGTATTGTAGTTACGACATAAGGAACATATCCGATATCATCTGTGAAACGGTTATTCCATAACGGTCAACCAACTCGTGATGGCGTACGTAAAATTTACGAAGGGATGATTTCAACTTCACCATTTGGAACTCTTGGCTTAATAGCTTCCTTGTGAGCAGCAATCCTTTATCAAGGAAATCATGATAGGAAACACAAGCCCGGGAATATCGTATCAATTGGGAGATATATACTCCGTATGCAGGCGCTGCTGGAATGTTGCTACATAGAAATGGAAAGTTCACAATTGGGAAGCTGAAATCATATCTTTTGTCGTAAAGTTTTGTTTTTCAACCGACCCTCATTGTCAATTTCTAGATGTAAGTCAAGATATAAGGCAGACTTAACTGTATCTGTAGTATCCTTTATCTTTAGTTCGATAGGATAGATTCGTTCTGTAAATTATGTAAATATTTTAATAATCCATTAATTGCTTTTACATAGCTAAATAAAATATATATATCATATAAATCTATAACATAAAAAAGAACAATTGACCAATAAAAATTATCTTAAGAAAATTCAAAATTAATGCTGAAATTTCATAGGTGAATAAAATAGTTCCAATCAGCACGTGCTATTGGGTTCACAAAGGATAGCCCGCAAACTCCGAACAACACATATCACACTTCAATTTATATTGCTGTTCTTGAATAAATCATTGAAACAGCATTATATTTTATTCACTAGCGACAGGCCTCGAAAGAATAAGTGTCCGAGGAGATGGATACAACTACATAAGGAATCACTTAGACATGGGTGAGCTAGAAGTCACCAGATCTCTGAAAGATTCCTCTAAATATACAAAGACATTTGAAGTCCCCATGCGAAATGTGTTGGTCATCCGTAGAAGATATTTCCTTTTCCTTCATAACAGCTGTACCCATCTCTTCACAGATAACCAAAAAAAAAAGAAGGCGGAAGACAAAAGTTTGTAAGCCATTAACCGACTTCTGCTTTGATAGAATGTCATAGATTTAAAGTTTTATCGGTTTTAGAATCATTTTTTGTGCGCCGAATCATTTAACGAAATGGTTCTTCATGGCGACCCTATTGTTTCACTTTCAATGTTGACATTCTTTTTCTTAAAAACTGAACACACTGAGATCATACGCAACCCGTCTCTAGCTAAGGGTAATAATAACTGATCGTATAAATACAGATTCAAATCAGGTTGAATAATTAACTTGCAAGCTAAAATGAATAATACACGAGCAATGCGAATTGGTTGACCGTTATGGAATATCTGTTTCACAGATGACGACGGAAATGTCCCAATTGTCGTAACTACAATCCCATTCTCTTTTTCCCCGAATGTCACCTACCCATTTAGACTTATCACCGGGTATGTAATTACATGAGCAACATGACTTATATGTCTGTACCCTGGTAACAAGAGGTTGACTGTTGAGCCTTGTTAATTAACCAATAATAGACTACCAAAATACAAACTCTTGTATGTATCCAACGGATAACTGGCTTTAAAATTTGAGATTTTACTTCAATTTAACACAAAAGACTTAGTATCTTCTACATACTATTTTCATCAATTTACACAAAATTGGTCTGGATAACGTATGGAATATACTGAATGGTTTGTTTGACTTTAATCACTGTTCACAAATTAACTGTTCAACAACGCCGTTTGCATCAAGTGAATATAATTTAAAATTATTGTGTTTTCCAGTATAGGTTTTTTTTAAGTTGCTTGCATTCAACGTTTTCCGTGATTAAGCTAATTCATTAATTACAAGACAATAAACCACAATGTTACTGTATTTATCAACTATTATTTCAATAAATGATGCATACAAATAACGTAATTTACACAAATAAGGATTTATTGTTTGATCATAACCGATTACTCCTTGCGATTATGATCGAACACGAAAGTTTTAATGTATTTCGGAACAACATTCAATTAAACATTTGTTTATTCGTTACATTAAAACCGCTAAATGCGAGGAAAGCAAATACTTCGAGGTGTGAAGCAAATATACTTATCTTGCATAAAGTCTATTTTGACATGAGATTTTGATAACAAAATTGGTATAAGCGTGGAACAATATCTTGATTTAAATGTACTATTTTTGAAATTAATAGATGCACTTATAAAAACTAAAACCGTCACCATAAAATTGTGTTTTTTCCTTCCATCAAGGAATTGGTGTCGATGGCAGATCTTTTCATATAGTCTGTTAAAATCATTTTCAACTTTTATAGACTGGACGATTTAGAGCTTGACATATTGAATAGACATTACTATGGTGTTGATTCATTGGTGAATTTTTGGGTTGCTGTCTGTAATGACGTTTATCCCAAATTTCTTTTTTCTTCATATTCATGCATTTGAAAAGGCGAAGAAGTATTATTTTAGTTGGGTACTGTCAGAACTAGCTACATATAAGTAATTGCCTTATAGTGGTCGAATCATGTTGTATCATATGATTTTCTACTTGAATTTTAATGATCATGCTGAATTGATGTCACACCTCAATAAGAGTGCTGGATCAGTGATCGAATTATGCTGTTTAGTCTTTGTTCACCTGATATTTTGTTTGCTGTTTCATTGATGTTTGCTCCATGTCTTCTTTATTCTCTGACAATCAATTAGAGAAATACTTTTCAGAATGTATCACTTTTAATAGCAAAATGTCTTTACTTAGTCATATGACAGTCAATTATAATCTCTAAAAAAGATTCAAAATTTTACAAGACACTGGCTTTCTAAAATAATCGAAGTTACACAGTCAACGTATATTTGTTCCGCCTAACAGAAGTTCCCTTGAAAACTTTGTTATAAACAATGCCAAAATATCTGTTCCTGTTAGAACAAATATTATGTACCCTTTATTCCGTTAATATTTGTTACACATGGAACTTATACTATTAAAGAACTTCTATTTCATGACAACACCAATATCTAAAATTATTCAAGAGGGTCGCTAAAGTAATTAGGACATTTATGTTTTAAATATACCTTCAAGTTAGTGCATGTACTATTCCCAATTCCGTTAAAAGCTTTCTAAAATGTGGGAAGTCATATCAAAATTGAAATTATAGTGGCTGATTCAAGAAGGTCGTATTTTACAATAGTACACGAAATCGATTAAATTTGAGCTTGTGTTTCTTAGAATGAGCAAAAAAGGTATGATGCATTTATATGGCCAAAACTAATTAGTTTTTAAATGTCAGTTAAATTCGAAATAAATTCTGTTACTTCCGTGATCACGTAAATTTATTCTCAACTGGTCGAAACTATGCATACAGTAAAGTGCATCCTATTAACAAACTTAATACTGGTGAGGACACAATGATTTAAAATTAATTTTACTGATAGCGGGAAACTGATGTAAATATTCGAGGTAAAGAAAGGCGAAAGATACCAAAGGGTCATTCAAACTCAAAGTCTAAAAAAAAAACCGACAACGCCATGGCCAAAAAAGAGAAAGACCAACAAACAAACAACAGTTCACAAAACACAACATAGTAAGCACACTTTCAATGATTTTGACATCATTCTTGTTTACATGCCAGTTTTTATTGAATAACACAAGGATATTCAGCTTTTACTCTAAGACATAGGTCAGCAGGTAACAATTTTTTAATGTGAATCTCTAGTACAGGTATTAAAAAATAAACAGCTGCGCTATGAACGCATGCTTCATCCTTCTTTTGGATAATGAAATTGTTGCAAGAATAAAATGGAACATTTCGAAGGTTATAATCAGAATTCCGTAAAATGACTCTTTAGAAATAGTTGCATGAGAAAATCAAGGAATATAAATATTGACTAAAATACGACTGTTTAAAAAATTCCCAGAACATCAGATCAGAATTTTTTATCAAATCTAAAGGAAGTAAAAAAAACAGTGTTAAGTTTTTATTTATTTGGTCCAAGAATACTAAAGCTAGACATCGGCAAAATTTGACTTGTTATTAGATCTTGCCTTGGTTGTCTTTTTTGTGATTTAAAGTTTCTATTTATCTATTACAAGTTTTATCATGTAAGGCGAAACGCATAAAAAAATGGCAAAAATCGTTATTAAAGGGCAATAATTCCAATAAGGAGTCGTCAGACGATTTCCATGATATTGTCTTAATTGTAGATCTTGTCTTGCTGATAATTTTTGCTATAATAAGTTTCTATCTATCTATTTTAATTTTTAAGATATAAGGCAAAAACGCAAAACAAATTGGTAATTATCATCATCAAAGGGCAATAACTCTAATAAGGAGTCGACTGACAATTTCAACCATGGAGACTTATTTGTAGAACTTGTCTTGTTGATAATTTTTGTAATTCAAAGTTTCTCTCTGTCTATTATAGTTTTCAAGATAAAAGGCAATAATGAAAAAATAATAAAATTTGTCATTAAGGGCAATAACTCCTATAAGAAGTCGTCTGACAGTTTTGACGTATATGGACAATTGGTAGAGGTTAACATTCTAAACATTTCAGCTTCGTCAGATCTTCTCTATTTATAACGGTTTTCAAAATAATAGACAAAACTGATATTCTACCCTAATGTTCTATTTTTAGCGATGTCGACCATCTTGGTTGGCAGGAGGGGTCATCGGACACCTTTTTTAAACTAAAGACCCCAATAATGATTGTGGCCAAGCTTGGTTAAATATGGCCCAGTAGTTTCAGAGGAGAAGATTTTTGCAAAAGTTAACAGACGACGACGACGACGGACGCCAAGTGATGAGAAAACCTCACTTGACCCTGTGGGCCAGGTGAGCTAAAAAAAGTAGCTTACTTTTACCAAAACCAACAACTGGCCTATAACGTCTCAGTATAGGCAGCCTTGAACATGTTTTTCTGCTTTGTTTAAGTTCGTTTTTTTCCTGCTTATTTTTACAGAAAAGGTTAACATGTGGCCAAACTGCAAAATAACAAAACATTCAAAAGAAATGTCTATTCTAACATTTTGAATTAACCCCATTGCGCTAAGTCCTTGATAGTGCTATGTTTTAGAGAACAATATGTTTTGTTTGCAGCATTAAAGATTTCCTACACGTTAAAACAAAACAAAGCTCGTAGATTTGTTGGAATTTGTTCCTATCAGATTGAGCTAAGTATTTTTGTAATCTGTGTTTTTACATTTTATTCTTAGATACATTCTTTAACGCTGCTCAGTCAGATGTGGAAAATACCAGGACATATTTGGAAAATGTCATGTCAATAATTTAGTATAAATGACGACATACTTTGATAAACCCTACCGAATCACACTGAGAAAAAAAAACGATTTCGACAAGAAGGCGATACCACCTTAATATGTTTCATTGTTTAAACCAGGTATAAATAGAAACAAATTTGTGACAAAGCCAAAACTAAATTTTCTATAAACAATATATATTTATAAAACTATTCTATTATGCAATCTGTCAAAAACAGCACTGAAAGAGAGATTCAGTGTTAGCGAGAAAATAATACATCAAGTTAACTACGGAGATTTTTTTAAATTAAAATCTGTTGCAAATTGCCATGTCTTTGGGAGTGTTGACAATCTTGAACAACAACTGACACATTTGGGGTTGGCGGGTTATACCCTTTAGCAGAAGCCGAGTCAAATTTTTATGTCCAGATTTTTCTGCAGTCGTTTTAAATTGTATCCATCCAACAATTTCCTTCCAATATATTACGAGTTTGTCCTTATAACTGTATTTAATAAACACCTTACCCAGTGTTTGAGATAAATCTTTCCATTGTTTTAAGCTATGAAGTATATCAAATGAAAATGATTGATTGATTGTTGGTTGCTTAAGTGTCCAAGGCAAATATTTCATGCATATTCAGGACGAGAACAAATTAATAATAAATACAATAGGTCGGTTTTGCAATAGAGGCCGTCGAGGAAGAAAATCGGGGAAATTTTGACTGCAAACGGCAAATGAGGGTATACTGAATAGGTACAGAAATTTTGCCTTGCAACTGGCCACATACGAATCCCTCAAATAATTGTTGCAAGGGGTCTTAACGTGCGTAGACCGTTGCCCTAACTCTACACGATGCATCGGATTTAACGTCCCCATTCCGATTTGACGTGGCTGTGTACTTTTACATCCTCGCAGCAAAACGGACGCCGTACTTTGAAAAAGGTTTTACTGCCATCTTGAAAAGACCATATTTTTATTCCACAGTTACGAGGTTCAGGTTAAAAGATGTTTTAATAATATAACAAAAATATATATGAGGATATGCAGAAAATCATAAACAGAGCCATAGACACAGCTAGACAAACGGAACTGAACAATTTTCGTACACACTAAAGAAAAAAACAACCGAAGAAACAATATCAGCTATCATTAATCACAACCCACACAATCCGCAAAAATAAATTTTTAACAGACCGCAACACTAATATGGAAAGATTGCCAGAGACATGCAGAGTAAACCAAGTACATAAGATGCTCACACCCTGGAAAGCTCTTGATTTAGTCAATTTATTATTTACAAAGGACCTCGGTAGTGGCCTTTTTAAAAGACATTCCCACAATGATAACGTCAATACATACGTTTTATGACAAAAGAAGCATTCATCCTAGATGCTGTAGTGTTTAAATATCCGGGTGTTAATACAATGGTCAATAAAAAAAATAATACCGAAGAAAATCTTGGCATACCAATTAACATCTACTGCACGAAATATCTCACAAAGCAACATTAATCGAATACTGCTGCCAATAGTGCCAGTCAACATTCTCAAAGACACGCAGTTGCCGTTCGGCACTTATTATTGAAACCTCAAATGGATTACACCAAAAACTTAATAATTTAAATAAGAACTCAACAAGAAAAAACACAGAAATGGACATCACCCCGAAGCAAGACCAATATTAAGGAAAGTAAAAAAACCCAAATTCAATTTAATTCAGATTAGTTGAAAGAATGATACAAAATAAACAAAATTGCGCCCCTTTAGTAGCATACTTGTTATTGTACTGTTATGAATCACAGTTTATGACCAAACTCAGTAAAGACCCGTCTAAATTGCATTTAATTGATTAATTCAACAACACTTACCGTTATCTTGATGATATTTTTTCTATATTTATTTGATATATGGTCTAGAAAGGCAAAAGGGGAGGGGTATTCGATAGGGGAAAAACTATATTCAACGCAATAGACTTCACAACATCTTTATGCATAGTCAATCTATGACATTTTAATTTTCCAGACAATTGCAGGATTTAATCGTAAGTATCTATTGACCTCATACATAGAACTATATTATCTCAGGCAAGATACTCACTGAAACTTTATTACAGACGTTATACAGTTTTTTTTTTAATTACATCAAATCTTACTGAGGTATAGTAATTTTTAAGAAAATTGATTTGGTCTCTCTTTCAGATTCAAGCTTACGTAGGATTATACAACATCGGGTTTAATTCTAAACGTCATTCGAAAACACAATTTATGAGGGTTCATGGCTACATATAATAACAAAAATTGATAGATAAATCCAGAAGTGTTTGTCTCATGACTGCAACTGGGAGTTTGATGCGTCTATTATTTTATTTCCATATATAGCTTCTTGTAAGAGCGGACTGTTAAAATAAAAATCCTTCAATTACAAAAGCGAAGTCTTACTTATGTAAGACAATTTCATAAATATGATCTCAATTATAAGGACAGTGTAAATAAACTCAACATAGATACCAACTACCAAGATTGAAAGTCTCCAAAAGACTCACAAGTAACGCTGAAATCAAAATATTTAAAAAGGCCAAATAAAGTTCGAAGTTGAAGAACATCACGAAGTACATGTTGATTTAAAGCATGTTGAGGAATGTAAAAATACAAACCAAATAAAAACACTACAAAATGAAATAAAAGTAAAACTCTTTAATTATTATGAAAAATTATAAAAACAGAAATTTGAGAAAATAGATAATGGTAGTAAACTTTTTTTATTTTAAACACTAGAACAAATTTATAAAACAGAACCATATTTAAATTCTAATATATTTGAAAATAGACGTAATACCACCAAGTTTAGATTAAGTGATCATAATTTACTTATTGAAAATGGGAGATACCTGAAAATTTCCAGTGAAAACCGGTTGTGTCAGTCCTGTAATATAAATGAGGATGAGAAACATTTTCTTTTGTATTGCAGGATAAATCATAAGACCACCTTTTTTTTTAAAATTGATTGAGGCAAACTATATTAAAAATTTTAATGACCTAAATGATGCTAAAATCAAATGCATTATCTTCCATGAACATAAAAACAGATAGAAAGCATAGGTTTCTTTAAAAAGCATTCATTAGTACTACAAATAAGGGTTGGGGTCTCATAATTGAATTATATACTTTTCTTCTATCTAAAACTTAGTTTGTTTATTATGATTATACATGCTTTCTTTTCATTTTTATTATACTATGTGTTGTTTGTTCTAGTCACAAATCTTATACGTTGATTTATATTACAATAAAGTTTGAATTATGAACCCGAAATTCCGCTAAAATACAGCTAAGGTATTCCTTAGTTTTTCGAAAAATCTAAGTTTTGTAAACGATTAATTTATAATTGTGACCATATCAATGATAATTTATGTCAACACAGAAGTGCTGACTGCTGGAATGGTGATAACATCGGGGAGGAAACCTCCACCAGCAGTGGCATCGACCCAGTGGTTGTAAATAAACTCATCATACATACCAGGATTAAAATTTTGAACGACAGATACGTGTTTCGTCTACAAAAGACTCGTTGGTGTTTGACTATAACTCGACTATTTTTAAAAAAATAATTCTAAATGATTGTAAACATGTCTTTGTTTATGTACTGCGTTGCCAATTTAATGTCCGATTCTTTTTATTATACATTGTAAAAATTTAACTAGCCGGACATAATTAGGATGACAACATATTGTGAATTCCTGTACTTCATACGATGTTGCAGTATCAAATCTTCTATGAAGTTCAGCAACCGATGTTAGTGTGGGAAGGCATGACTTTTCGAAATGATGAGGATAATAATAACAAGAAGAAAACTATCAAAATTCTTCAGGTTGTTCTGAGGTCTAAAATTCTGCCGTTGAGCTGGGATTTTTAAAACTGTTGGTATGAAATTATACAATCTTAGATATAGAACGGCATTTCGTTTGGATACATTTTAAAGCTTTGATAATCCTCTTTAAAAAAAAAAATTTATTTTTATTTTCAAATATATTGTCCTGGAGCATCATTGATGAGACATTTTTATACTGAATTCGTGTCATTTTGTAAGATTGCATCTCTGATTAACATTACCGGAAATTTTCTTTCCTTTCATATACAAATGTATTACCTTACACATATGTATTCACTAAATAATAATAAAAAAATACACGTGTACCTTTTATCATATTTTGAATAAAATGATATAAATTACTTTCTGGTAATTGAAAGTATTAAATAATTGTTTTTTTTTTTTATTCAAACTAGATATTTAATTCCTTATTCGTAGAGTAATTCAAACGAGTTTTGAAAACCTCAGGCCTCAATGAGGCATCCCCATTTTATTTAGACGACTTGATACAGACACTTTACGTACAAAAATGACATTATCATTACACTGGATCTAATTGGCAAAAAGTCGAATAAAGTATCGTATATGAAAATTGCAATATGTCAACACATTCATTTTATTTTCTCTATATATGATTTACATATGTAATATACATATGTAATATAATTGCAACGTCTTTCCAATGAATGTCATTTAATTAGCAGACGTTGTTAACGAGACTGCTATCTATGTTTGTGCCAACTATGTGGTTTACATTGTACGTTGCAAATAACAATAACCACTTTTTCACAGAAATGGATGTCCAATAAATGTCAGTACTATCTACAACAAGAATAGCGTGATGTCTGCAGAAGAGGGAAAATAGTAATACACGAGTTTGATGTTTATAACATATCTTGCTATGGTTTCAAACACAAATTTTTCAGGCGCAAAATTATCGACTAAATATTCTACTAGTAAATATAATTAAGCGTCAGGGTGCATCATGCCCGAAGTTAAATAAGATGTATAGCAATCCATTAAACTTTCCATATTTAAGTTTTGTAAGAAAAATACCAATATATTGTCAAAAATTAAGGGCAGTGTTAATGCCTCGAGTCTTGAATAGTGAAAAATAACATTAAAACTTCACTTTGGTTGTGTCGTTTGAATGAGAGATGACGGTGAATGCTGGACAGCTGTTCAGTTTATGATTGTCATCACACACTTGCCTCCTCTCAAGAGATCAAAATCAAAATATTTTTTTTTTTTGTGAGTAAGGGGTTTGGAGTAGGAGGATGCTGAAATAAACGAAACTATAAACAACTGTCATACAAGTGGGATGTTTAGCTAGTTATAAACCAGAATAAACGCACCATTTTCTTCGGGAAATGCATGTTCCAAGTCTGGAATACGACAGTTGTTTTCCATTTATTCCATTGGTTGATATAGTCGAGCACTTGGTTTTGTCAGGTCTTGTGGATTTCCCCTTTTTTTTACTTTATTTAAAACAACAGCTGCTCCAATAATAGTTATGCAGAAGAACGACTGAAATCGACACTACATGTAACCATCATGATTTGGTTGACCGATACGATGTGTCGGTGTCTCAACTCACTAGAGTCCTGTTTTGGCCCTTTTTCAAAATCCTGGATGTTCATCTGAACCCCGTAACTTTAATCACAAAATCATTTTGTTCTAGATAATTGTTTGCATGGAACACATAGATGGCTCAAATGTTTAAGATTTTCTTGACCATTTAAATATCATACTAAAATAATAACTCGTGGAAATATCATTCAAGAAGCATATGAATCCAGTCGTTTGTGTACAAATTTGGTTGCCATAACCGCAAATTAATGTTCTTGTAACTTACGTTATCCTTAACAAAGAAATATTAACGACAATTGTTTTCGTTTTAAATTTATTTACATTTTTGACATGCTCATATTATCTTAAATAACATTAACTAATATCATACATGCTGCTAGTGTTTTAAATTTTAAAAAACTCACGCAAAATAAGGCAAATTGTGTATAATAATAAAGAATTGGATGTTTGATACTTTATTATATATCTACACCCGATACATTAAATCAAATCATTCATGCCCCACATAAGATGCGTCGTCCTAGAATACTTCAATTGGATTTGAGAGCTTTCAACTTGAACTTTTTGCGGCTCCTTAATTTCTTATCTCATTATTTATGTTATTAAATTAAGTATGACAAAACATAATGAAAGTCTGTAACATGTTCACGAGTTAAAGACCATTGCAATCATCTTAGTTTGACAAAATCCTAACATTGACAGACAGCGGAATGTATAAGGTCATCGTGACTTCATCACTTGTCTAATATATATAACATATTGAAGTCGGAATATTTGTGCAATGATACGGACTCGGAATCGTTGCACAAATAAAGACGTTTATAATGTTTTCGGTTTGTGCGGAATCGTTGTTTTCTGCACTTTGTTGTAGTCAGCCTTACAACAAATATTTCCTATGAAGGCTGTTACACTGTCTAAAATGGATAAATACCAAGTTTTGTCCAAACTGATTGGGAAAATAAGTCTAAAATTAAAAAAAAAAACTTGTATTTCCGCTATTACTACATATTAGTACCCTACAGGTACAGGTATCAATCGCCCAGATGGAACAGAATAGGGAGTCGGGCGTTCTCATAAACAGATGGCAACAGTATAGACATTTCTTAGAAAATAAGATATTACAACAATATTTGTACTTGGGATTACTGTAGGTATGTTATAAAGAGTCAACTAAGTACTAATATGGACTGCATAAACATTATTCATTAAAGTTATTGAGAATGGTTATAAATAATAATGAGTGAAAGAATGTCATGAAGACAACTGGTCACAAATTTCAGTGGTATGCGGCTTATCGATTAGTACCAGATTAACGGTTTACCATATCCTACTTGTAATCTGACTTAGAACTTAAAGACATGTTTATATTCTCAAATAGTGAATAATATCAAACAAAAGTATATGTCATATTTTTTCTCTGGCTCCAATAGTTTTCCAATACCTTTCGATGAAAACTTTAGAGTTATTTTTCTTTGCACTGATGGAAAAAATATGTTTTTCAATACTGGTAGTTTAAACTGAGGGATACGAAACACTTGTTTAATCACAAATATTTAATCAAGGATTGAATTTAGGTAGGCTGTATTTTCCCTATACTACATGTCATATCCTGTTACAGCAATATGTCAGACTAAAAAATAACTCAAAATACAAAATTTGGTAGAGAAATATTACGATATTTTCAATTCAACACAAACAAATAGATAGTGCTTCATTCAAAGGCGTCTCAAGCGGTGTTGAAACCGAAATAAATTACAGCAGTAGTTCTCACTCAATATCAATAACGACCAAGAGTTTACATGTCATCTATTTTTAATAAGAAAAATCCAACCAAAGTGTTTGTTTCGGATCTTGTGTTATCTCTGATAGCCAATATTTTTTTATAGAATATACTGCTGCCAAGGAGAGTTATAAAATAATCCAACCGTTATATTAGAGAGTTGGGGTGCATGAGAGAGAAGGGACTTGTGAAACTGAAACTTTTCTGTTGCAACATTTTAATCAAAACATTAATGTGATAGAAACATTGATAAACCAAACATTCAAGCACCTCGTCCGCGATTTTGCCAGACAATTACAACCCCTTAGAATCTCCGTCAGCTGAGGCGTTCACTCACTGAGAAGTGTCGACAGAACAGTGTAGCTCGTGTGTAACTCACTGTTTGGATTGACGAAGCAATTTAAATATTTTCTAAAAGGCTAAACTGCCATGAACACCAAGGTTGTGTTTTCTAACATTGAGGGTATGCAAGATATTTTGTAATTGACAGTTGTAGGAATTTAACCCTGCATTTCATCTGAGGCATAAACATATATCTTGGGTGTTTTAAAGCACCATTCTTTTTTTTATTTGGTGTTTCTATAGAATATTTTGGAATCTTGAGGTTTCTAAAGCTTGTAAACAGGACAAAGCGTTGAAAATTTGAATGGTCAACTTCCACTGATGGTTATCATCTTATATGCAATGAATTGTCTGTAGTACTGAACATGATAAAACATTACTCTGCCAAGTATTTCTTTATTTGAAACAAAGATAAATTTTGCACAATTTTTCGAAAAGTGCCAATTTAACAAAGACTAATAGAGGAAAACAATGGTGATAGTACTCACATAAGAGGTCTATAGTATGAGGGTGCATATGTTAATCAGTTTGATGAAATTGTAGGTCATATATTTGATAAATATTTGGTTTGAATAATACTTGGAATTAAAGTAGACTTAAATTTTCACAGGTTGAAAATATTTAACCTTTGGAGGCTATTACTTTGGACAGAGCCTGATAAATTATTTCTATAACCATATTGTAGAAGTAGCAAAGTGGAGTGCTTCTACGACCATGGTTTAACATTTATCAGATATTGCTTACAATTCACCCATATTGTAGTTATTCAGAAAAGGTCAACTTAATAAACAAAAAGCGCACACGCTGCTTACACTTCCGAGCACCTGAGATAAACCCCGGTTTTTCTCACCTGGGTTCGTGTTGCTCAAACTTTAGTTTTCTACTAGAACACAACTGCGACATCGCGAGTCCTTGACTGAATTAAAGTACCTACGACGTATTTTTAGTATTCGTATGGTCATCTGATAAAATCGTGCTGATTATAAGGTGCACAGTTTCTCTGCTTTCAATATCTTTCTGTTTGAACATGTCCTGGTTTTTTACTACAACCGGAAACTACATTTGACTGGTAATAAGACCTGTCACGGCCAGGCTGGGAAACTTTAGTAGGCAAATGCTCACATTAATCTGTACCGATACAGTGTGTTAAATGTCCTCCTTTACATCATAACCCATGTTGGTGCTCCTAATTTAGGAGGAAGATACAGAAAATACATACATACATAAACTATTGGTATCGGATTCGCCCGGAACTTGTTAATTGTTGGTAATATTGATTATATGGAAAACAAAAGGGCCTGGAATGGTGTAACTTTTAATCAACACCATTGTCCTATACCGGTATTAGTAACATATAAAACTGAATACTCTGATTCGTCGTTTTTACGTTATCCCGGCTAACAAATTGGACCTCGTTATTATGAATTTAGATTTACCTTTGTTCAGTTACTGCTCTGACAACAATCTGTCTTGTATTAAACAATATTGTATTAGGAACACAAACGCAGTCCTCTCGTTTAGTTCATCCATGGTAATTTTGATCTCCATTTCACACTTGTGCCATTTATTACAAATTTTGAAAAAAAGAAGTTTCTTATAAAGTAGCAATTTTGATAGTCTGTATGACGGAATTGTTTTCCTTGAGTAAAAGAAACTCAGCCAGTCGAAAGCGGTTGAGCTAGATAAGTACTAATATGATAAAAAAAAAAGAGATGTGGTATGATTGCCAATGAGACAACTATCCACCAAAGTTCAAATGAAGTAGATGTAAGCAATTATAGACAACCGTACGGCCTTCAAAAACGAGAAAAACCCATACCGTAGAGTTGGCTATACAAGACCCCGACATGACAAATATGAAACAATTCAATTGAGAAAACTAACGACCTAATTTTAAACAAAACAATTTACAAAAAAATAGTATGACAGACAAGAACCAACTACAACCACTCAACTACAGGCTCCTGACTCGGGACTGGTACATGCAGAATGTGGCGGGGTTAAACAGTTTGATAGCGCCAAACCCTCCCCCTAACCTGGGACAGTGATGTAACAGTAAAATATAAGATCTAACTATAATACAAATCAGTTGAAAAGGCTTTACATCCATTTCATTTGAACTTGGATGGATAGTTTTCTCATTGGCAATCATACCACATCTCCTTATTTTTGTATTAACTCATTACATCGATACAACGCAGAAAACATCCAACGAAAATACAGACCGGGCGTGGCAGCGTATCCACACATTCCATAACAAAAAAGACACTAAGTAAAGATCTGAAAGTACGCACAGTTACTGACAGATAGTTCAAAGCCAATAATAACTAATAAAATAATCATTTATCTTAGACTTTAATATCAATCAACACACATCCAACATTCAATGGATTTAGTTAGTGTAAAGACGTCATTAACAGTCAGAGAAAAACACGACCTTGTGCAATCCAACATATGGGTATCGACAAATTGTAGGACCGTGAATGTGCTTGTGTGTATAACAATACTATTAAGTATGGTTTTAATTTACTGATAATAAAATCAATATTTAAACCAATATAAACAACATAAAAAGAATACAGTGTTGAATTGGTAAGTTTTTATGATAAGTTATTTAAAGGATTGATAAGTTTACCCGGATCGTATCTTAATGCCCGGGCTCGGTAAACAACATTCCCGTAAAAATTAGGATGTGCTATTCCGTTTGAAAAAAGTTGCAAACCAAATCTCTGTGCCCATGAAAGGATTTAGTAAAGGTTTTAAGTTATTTAAGTATTCTTATTTTAAAGTAATTTAAGTATTCTTTAGCTCAGTAGGTTAGAGCGCTGACTTCAAACATAGAGGCCCCGGAGAAGACATTGTGGTTTACATATAAAAATCCTGCTCTCCGGTTAAATTTTGCGTTCCTGAAACAAGCACAGGAATATTTCTCAATTTAATTGTTTCATATTTTTCGTGTCGGGGCCTTTGATAGTTAGCTATACGGTATGGGTTTTTCTGACTGCTTAAGGCCGTAAGGTTGCCTATAATTGCTTACATTCATTTCATTTGAACTTTGATGGATAGTTGTCTCATTGGCAATCATACAAAATCTCATTATTTGTATACAGTGTAATTAAATTCATTCACAAGATATTATGATATATTGGAATAAGAGCTTGATTTTAGGCATGGTTATGTAACTATAGGTATGTACATATTTAGGAAAACCATGAACCATTAAGCTTTTGGTTGTGTATATGTATATACTAACACGACATGTTCCGTGGCAGTACTTAGTAAGAGAATTTAAGTTGAAATCGGAATGAATGTATATTTAATGCTGTGTACTTGCATGCTTTCAGAAATATTACTGCGAGGAGCCGCTAACATCACGGCTGCGGACCACACGCTTGACAGTGCACCAATTATAATAGTTTTCATTCATCTAGAATATGGGATGTCTTGTGGCAGACTACAACGTACGTGAAACCTTTGCCACAAAGGGAACTACCAGCCACATTGGGGAAAGAGACATCTAGATAAAGTACAAAAGTGTAAATGTTTCTTCAATATCTATAAATTTAAGAAGATGTGGTATGATTGCCAATGAGACAACTCTCCACAAGAGACCAAATGACACAGACATTAACAACTATAGGTCACCGAACGGCATAAACGTGTGCGTAGGCAAAATAACTGTTTGGGAATATGCGCGTAGCAAAAATAACTCTAAAAAAGCATAATAAAAAATACTGAAATCCAAGGCGAATTAAAAAAAAGGTTAAATCCATTATAACTGAAAAATTCAAACTCTATCAATTACCAAAACAAGTGAAAAAACTGCCATATTCCTGATTTGATACAGGCATTTTCAGAAGAAAATGGTGTGTAAAATCTAATTTATAGCTCTGTAAACCTCCTACTTGTATGACAGTTGTTTATAAAATAGTAAAATAACAAAAATACAGAACTCCAAGGAAAACTCAAAACGGGAAGTTCTTTATCAAATGGCAAAATCAAAAGCTCATGTATGCTTAAATGTCTATGCAATAAGTACAGATACATGAGAAATCTTGATTTTACTATTTACAGTGAAGAGGCAAATAGCACTTGGCATTGAGAAATGGCGCGAACTTCAGTTATGTTTCGATTCTGTGGTTTTCGATCCCACTGCAACTTATGTCGTAAATCTACATTAATATGTCAACCAAGTTGCTTTTTAAAAAAAAAAGACAATACGTGAACCTTAGAACTTTTTTATTCTAATTATTTATTCAACTGAATAAGAAATTATATATCAGTGTTTGCATGGTCATGTGTGTGGAAGATAACATTTTCTTTTTATTGTAAATCATTACAATTTTGGCATGTTGAGAGAAGTGTTAAATATAAAGCAATGAGGACAAAAATAGATTCCCAGACGTATAATTTCTTAAAGAATAATAATGATTCAAAACATGGGGGACACATGTACCTTCTTCCAAAAATTCATAAAAATTAATCTAGAAATAAGTAATGAGGCATTGCGAACTAGTCAGCTAGCAGGACACATTAATGTTCGTTACCGACCAATCATCAATAAATGCAACTCTCCCGCGAGAGATACTTACTTGATCTAATTATAAAACCTTTATTGAAGAGGCATAACTTTTACATTCAAGATAAAAAGATTCCATTAATAAAATAGAGTCACACGAGGTCAAAAAATAATGCATTCTTATTGCCAATGATGTACGTCAAGGTACACAAATATGATCATTGATAATTTAGAAGAAACTGTTATCAATGCATTAGAATTAATTGACACACAGGAGAATATACTTGAAAGATTCTCAACAAAATAGATTTAACTGCATTTGTTAAATTAAGTTTTAGAAACAATGAATTTGAGTTTAATGGACTGTTATACAAACACATTATAGAAGCGCCCATGGGTGGTATATTTTCACCAACATGCACAGATCTGCATCTGTCTGTCCTATTCAGTAAAATCTTAGATAAGTTCCAATGAAGAGAAAACATCAAATTACACTGTCAATAGGGATGACGGTTTTATGGTCTTCACAGGCAAATTAGAGCAAGTTGAAGATTTCTTTAACATAGCAAACGAAATTGACCATCTACTTTAGTTCTAATATGAGGTGTCGACATCTAGTATGACCTATTTAGAAGGTGGTAAAGTGTTATTTTCGTGCAACGTTTTCGGCCTTTTTATTTCACGTGATTTCGTGTTTCGACGTTTTATTTCTCGTTTTCTCGTGTTTTGTTCGACGAGCGTGCTTCGTGTTTTCCCTTAATTATTTTCCGTGTTTCGTGTCGGTACTTTTGTTTTCTCGTGCTTGTCCCGCATTTGATTAAAAAATAAACCGGGACTAATTCAAAGTCAGCCCAGATATTGTTTTAAATTATAAACTAATTAACTGGTCCCAAGATATTTATTAATAGCATATTGTATTACTATGATAAATCGTATGCAACTAGAGGACGCTAAAAAGTGACCACATGCAGGGTCGCCATATCAATTTATAATGACTGCATGATCTCCAAGAACGGCTGAGCAATAACTTTTGGTACTTTTACGATTTTATTCCTTGGCTTCGTTTTTCCAGAGTGTTTTTTTTCCGTGCAACGTTTTTGCGATTTGTTATTACACGTGTTTCCGTGTTCAGACCCCTCCACCCTTTTTTACCACCCTCTATTTAGATACCGAAGTGTACAAAGGTGATCGATTCCATAATATTGGAATTCTTGATGTTAAGTCACGTATATTAAAAACACAGAAACGTATCAATATTTACCAATCACTAGTTCACATCCAAAACACACATAAATTTAAGAGTATTAATTTACAGTGTGTGAATAATATAAGAAATAATAGTGACATCAATGAATTAAATAAATATTTAATTAGCTTACAAGATAACTTAATTGATAGAGAAAACTGTATAAAGGAAACAGTAAAAGTTGTAAAAAATGTGTATTAACGAATAGTCTTTTAATATTTTACTTGTTTTATTTTCATTTGAAACAGATTTTTTTTATCTGATTTGTCAAAATGACAAGTATGCATAATGATTTTATTGTTATAAATCAAATCCCAAAGCCCACTATAACTCATTATGTAGAAGCCAAAGCACTATTTTTTTTAAATATCTCTTTGTGAATATCTAGACACAGATGTTTGATACCATATGCATATGTCGTTATAATTAAATCTTGACCATTTATCTTTCACTTGTTTATCAAAGGGTACAACTGTCAACTTTGCTCAAGTCAGTAAACCCTTGCAATGCATAAAATGTAGCTTTACAATAAATATACCCTCAGGGGTTCACGCAAAAAACGGTGTATAACACGCCTATTTCCATTCGTATTAGTCCTTCCAAGTAGGTCAACCTTAAATTACTGTCGACATACGTGGAAGGCCTGTTACGAATGATTCCGACAATAGAAATAGGCGTGTTATATACCATTTTGTAGATAATTTAATGTAGATTTACTTCATAGCAAATTCCAGTGGGATAGACAACTGCAGAATCGAAATAGAACTGAAGTTCGCGACCTGGTGACATTTCCCAAATATACGAGTTAGGTACCTCCTGTTAAATTAAAGTGTAGATGTAATTTTTTTCAGAGACAAGTGCCTGTGATACGGACATCGAGGAAAATAACCTTTCCTGGTATTAATACTTTTGAATATTAATTTTTCATGAACACCATAATTGTATATTTTTAAATACAGGGAAATTTTGCTCTTTTCTTTTCTTGGATTGACAATAATTTAATGTGATATCGGTGACTTTTCTTTTATTGAGAGACAGTAATCTTACTATTTTAAAATGAATAATTGGTCTTTACATATATTCTATATTTAAACGTATTCTCATAAAAACTAATGTGTATAAGCTGGTGCGCTTAAGTGTAGTGGAAAAAGTTTCTATTTTTACAACGTACTATCCTAAGCTGGGATAATTTATTCCCGTTGCACGTTATGTCGAACCCTATCTGTGTCCCGACCCCGGCCGGCAGAGGCACTTTTTCTGTTTACTTTATCATACTACGGCCGGCGCAGGCACTTGGTCTCTGAACAAAATTTCCTATATTATTTAATATCGACTCCTTTAAGATCCCCCAAAGGCGACTGGGGTATAGAAATATGGTCACTACTATTCTTCTTCTAATCAACAATAAAACCCTTGCAATGTGGGGCGTCCGTTAGGCGGTGCGGGATGTACAAGTACACAGCCACGTGCGGTCAGAATGGGGATGTTATATCCGATGACTCGTGTAGAGAGAGCGCCGCGCTCTCTGCACGTTAAGAACCCCTGCAACAACTCTTTGAGGGGTCATGTTGCAAGGCTAAATACTGTCACTATCCAATATACCTTCATTTTCCAGTGTTTATCTAAATTTTCCCAACCTACGGCCTCTATTACAGGACCTACCTGGAATTAATTGATTATTTGTTCTCGTCCTGAATGTGCATGAAATATTTGCCATTGGACGTTAAGCAACCAACAACCACCACTCTATACGACATACGATATAGAGACGCACACACAAGGACAATCTTGAATATTATACAGATCCTGTTTTATAAAATAATTATCATGTCAAAAATAAAATCTCCACAATCAGTGTAAAATATAGCATTGCAGCTAATTTGATTTAGGAACAAGGACTGTTCCCATGTGCAAGTGTTTTTAATTTTTCACTTTATAGATACACAGGAGGACACAAGTCTTACCAACAAAAAACTTAAATATTGGACTTGCCTGTAATACAGTCTGTGCCAAACTCTTTTGATTTCTTTCGTTTAGACAGTGTTGTAGGTTTTGTCTGACGAAACAGATGTTTCTTTGTCCGAAAAAAAAATCTATTAATTAAGCTTATTGTGTTGTTTATGTTTTTAAATGTACCGTGTTTTTATGATGACATTCATGGTAAAATTTGTATTTTAAGAAAGCAGTTGATAAATTTTATTAAATAATTATAATTGTTATAGTATACCTGTATTTTCTTATTGATTTACCAGCTTCTGACAGTTTAATTTCAGCTGGTGTTCTTGATTTTGCTGATATTATTCCTGCTGCAATCACATGGGACATACACTTTCGTGATCTGTTACTGCAGACATTCTAAAATTAGAGCAGCCTGTGATGAAAGTGTTTTGAATTCTCGAATTTTGAGATACATTTGCGCTGTTTATATCATAATGACTTGTGCAAACTTCACATGACGTCAGGTTCCTTATGTCGTCGAACTTCAGCTATGGTCTATTGACCTTCCATTCATTATTGAATTTTCTCTGGTCTGTGCTCCTCATATTTGTGTCATGATTGCTTCCTTGTTCAGTCAAGTTACGATTCAAGGCCTTAATGGGGATAGCTCCTTGAAAATACTTCAGAATAAACATTTTACCCGGAAGTTTTCATTTCTATCGATCTGTGCGCACGCATATCAAAATACAATAATAAGTCACAGAACCGAGACGATGAAAACACCGGACATACGGACTGGAATTGACATACGATTTGGCGGACCGACGGCGTATGGCACAGACTGCTGTAATATGTGTATTTCTTTAATTTTACAGATGAAATTACTGCTGTTTCGAATAAGCAGTAACTTTATTTGTCGTTTCTGCTTCTATCACATTATTGTGTTGTTCAAATCATCATGTTGTTTTGTTGTTATCTTGATTTATATTTAAACAAAAACTCCTTAAATATATCAGGCATTTTATTTTGAACACCAGACGCGCGTTTCGACTACAAGTACTATTAGTGAACCTCGAATCAAAAATTGTAAAAGGCCAAACAAAGTACCAAATTGCAGACAGAGCATTGAGAACAAAATGCCGAAAGGTTTATTTATATTAATAAAAAAAAATTACCACAGATACGAGGCTAATAATTTTGCACGTCAGACGCTCGTTTCGTTTTCAAAAGACCCATTAGTGACGCTCGAATAAAAAAAGTGCAAAGGCCAATTCAATTATGAAGCTGAAGGACCCAACATTCTGAATGGTTTTGCCATATACAGCTTAAGTAATATATTTCTGCGGTAGAAAATAATTTGTATTTCGAACAAGTCAAAGTTTTGTAAACAGTTATAAATATGGCCATGCATATTAATGATGTGTCGTGTCAAAACAGCAGTGCTGATTACCGGGCTGGTGATACCCTTGGATGGAAACTTTCACCAGCAGTGGTATCGTCCATTGTATAGTTTCCAATTCAGTTTTGTTCTCACAAAAATACATATGAAATTGATTGATGGTTGTTGATTTTTAACGTCCAGTGTCAAATATTTCATACACGTTCAGGACGATATATGAAATTGAAATAAACGCTAAATGTCTGTACGATATTGTGGTGATATGCATCTGTTCGGTAGAAGAAATCAAGCATACTCATTTCATTGTTAATGATCAAAATAGATTGAGCTGGAATATATACTGTGCACCAAAATGCCGGTTATAAGTCTTTATTGTTCTTTGTATTCTTAATGCAAGATAATCCTAATCAGGAAGAAAAGCATACCAATAACATGAACATATAAGATTTTTCTTTTCCTATTGTTAATTTACCTTTTGTAGGACGGTGATGTTCCTTTGGCGCCGTCTTGTGGTATTTATATATCCCAATTCGTTTGCTATTCCCGTGTCTGTAGTGACCTTTTGGATTTCAATTTCAATGAGCGTAATATATGTATTACTAGTAAATTATAAAGTCAGTGATTTCGTAAATATAAACTACTATAAACCTTTACTTTATTCTCCCATAGATGCAAAGATTTGGTTTGTAAGTTTGGCTGTGCCAGTAGAAAACTAATTTCAAACGAAATAGCTAATCACAATTTTTGGGGTGATATTAACGAACCCGGAAATTTAGATCCTGTTTAGCTTATCAATTCTTCAAATAAACTTATTCTTAAAGGTTACTAAGGCAACACTGCAATTAGATCTTTGAATATTGTTTAATTGGTATACATATTGATTTTGTTATCAGTAAATTAAGACCATACTAAATATTATTGTTGTACACACATTCACGGTATTTCAGTCTGTTGATACCCATATTTTAACATTGCACAAGGTCAAGTTTTACTCTGACTGTTAATGACGTCTTTACACTAAATCCATTGGATGTTGGATGTGTACTAATTGATATTTTAGTCTTAAGATACATGATTTTTTTATTAGTTTTTATTGGCTTTGAGCTAGCTGTCAGTAACACTGGTAGTGTCTATCTTGTTGTGAGGAATGAATAAATACTCTGCCACGTCCGGTCTGTGTTTTTTGGTAGATGTTTTTCTCCTTTTTATCGATCTATCGAGTTAAGCCCTTTTCAACTGATTTTTATTTGTTCTTATGTTGTACTTTTATACCACTATCCCAGGTAAGGGGATGGTTAGCGCCTTAAAACATTTTAAACCCCGCCACATTATATATGTGCATTTCCCAAGTCAGGACCATGTAGTTCAGTGGGTGTCGTTGGCTCATGTCTGCTATATTAGTTTTTCGTTATTTGTTTTATTATACATTAGCCCATTAGTTTTCTCAATTGAACTGTTTCATATTGTTAAATCCTGGGCCTTTTAAAGCCATACGGTTGCCTATAACTGCTTGCATTTGCTTCATTTAAACTTTGGTGTATAGTTGTCTCATAAACAATCATACCACACCTCCTTATTATACGCCAGTTTGCGGTACGTATTATGGTATACCGTCCGTCCGTCAACATGTCGGATAATAACTCACAAACGATTTAACCAATATTCATGGAACTTTTATGAATTGTTTATATCTATTCTGATTTTACATTTTGGAGTAGTGGGACTTTAATCATAAAAAGGGGGAGGGGTTCCAGTTTTCGGACAATAACTCAAAAATGTTTTGAGCAGTTTTCATGAAACGTTGGTGACTGGTTTATATCTGTTATCTGTTAAGCTCCCTTTAGTTTTTTTTTATAAATTTATATGAAATTGAGGAGTTATAGAACTTTTTTTCGTTGAAACGGAAACGAACGTGCGTATCATGGCGCAGCTTTTTACTTTGATAATGAAATATGACAAGATAGATGAAGTTATAATACTAGTTTGTTATTAGTTAGTACCAGTTGGTATTACTACGTAAAAATATTATTCTCTCGCCTATTCAAGGAAACTCATCCCGTTTCAGAATAAAACCTATAATGTCGCATCAGTTGTGCTTTGTTGGATGTACAAATACTAAGCCACGTCCAACATACCCTCATTTTCCAGTGGCAGTCCTAATTCCCGTCCTTCACCCTGGTCGGCTCCTGTAGAACTTACCTATGACATACGTTGGTAATTTGTTCTCGTCCTTAATATGATTCACACTCATTACACAGGTTTTCCACACTTTGAACTTGATAACTTTAAGGGTAACTACGGGTTTCTTCCGACCGGCAGTAAAACCCTTCTAATCTGTTCTGGATGTAGAAGTATGCAGCCACGTTCGGTCAGAACGGGGTCGTTAAATGCGATGCATCGTGAAGAGACAGTGCCACGCTCTTTGCACGTATAGAACCCTTGCAACAGTTCTTTGAGGGGGTGACCTGCTGCAAACACCCTCATTTTCAAGTGGAAGTCCAAATTTGTTCGTATTGATTTATATTGTTGTTGTCGTTTGAACTAGAGTTTTTACTAGAAGTGTGTATTTTCTTGTGTCTGGAACCCTTTCCGAAACACTGAACTTTTGCAAAAATACTTTGACGTTAATTGTACTGGATTCCTTTACCAGTTACATAAATAAAATACAGTTCTTAGAATTATGTTTTACTATGTGAACAGAATATTGAAGTTAAACTGGCGTAAAATTGTTTGAACAAATGAAACCGCAAAATCGGCTTCGGCACAGTGCTTCTGCAAAATGCAACAATGTACTAATTTTCTGAACTAGATAAATATTTGTACTTTCGTTGGTTTATGTAGATATAGAACCATCATTATTGGTTTACCCTTGTCTGTACGTCCGTCTCGTACGTCCCCAAAATTGGTTTCCGTTCTCTAACTGTAGTTTGCCTCAACCTAATGTTATAAAACTTATACACAATTCTTATTACCACAAAACACAGATCAAGTTCGAAATCGGGTGGCGTCACTTTTACCGTTCATGAGTTATGCTCCTTTATAAACATAAAAACTGCTGACCGTTCTCTAACTTTAGTTTGCCTCAACCAAATGTTATGAAACTTATAACAATGCTTATTACCACAAATAAAATCAAGTTTAAAATTGGGTGACGTCACTTTTACCGTTCTTGAATTATGCCCCTTTATAAATGGAAAAATTGCTAAATCTGTCGTTTCCGTTCTCTAACTTTAGTTTGCCTCAACAAAATGTTATGAAACTTATACACAATGATTATAATCACAAAACGGTCTTAACTACGCGATTCCTGCATCTGTATGTGGAAGTTGACATGCATATTTACACGCGAGGGCATATATGGCCCATAGACACATTCTCCATTTATTTTACATTTTAGATATTGAAACCTTTACCAAATGTAAAGTAAATTATCATTATGCTTACCTTCTAAAGAGTAAATCCTTGATTTTAGGAACGTCTTGGCACAAAATGTCGTAAACTCGATCATTTTCGACCTTAATACTTGTACTTGAAATTTTCAACCACACAAGCAAATGCAAGTTTATACAATAACGCAATTGAAATCATTAGCGAATTTTTGACTTCCGTCGCTCTGAAATGGTGATTTAATTAAAAAAAAAAGATCAAAATCACTCTAAGTAATTAAATATTTCATGTAAATTTTTATCCATATGTGAAATAAAATATTAAATTCTTTACAATAAGCTAAAAATAATCTTGACCTTCAGGAAATGAGCAGCTATTCATAGCAGGTGCTTGCCGGTCAACGAATTTATTAACAAATTATGCGGTAAATGACCAATACAATCTTATTTTTATTAAAATATTAAAAATCATTAACATTATAGTTTGTCATATATCAATTATATGTACAGAATAAAAGTCATAAAAATAATCCTGAACCTTCAACTCATTGTTGAATGAAATTGGCATACAAATACCAGTTTAGAATATGAAGAAAAGGTTAACAAACTGGTATCCGTCTAAATATCCCCTTTGTAGAATGTGTGTCCATAGAAATTGATAATGGTGAGACAAAAAAAAACAATTGTATTTGTGAAAAAAAATAATGCATTAAAAATATAACATTGAATTTTTTTGTTTTACTCAATATCCATCCAAAATCAAATCATTACCTGACTTGCAATTTTTCAAGAAAAATATTGAATTGACATTATCTTACATTAACAAGGATTCAGAATAATTTACGTTACCTATGTTTTTTATATTGAGGATAAATTTACAATGTTTACTAAATACGAACTAATGTTCAATCCTTTTCGGAACCGTGTTTTGACATCGGGGTAACACTTCTATTTCTGGATTCTGCACTGGAGGGAAATTAAACGTTACGGGTATTGGTACGGGATGCGGATGCATGGAGAAGACGGATGTCCTGGCTGCGGTCGTGAACACCTGAACGTAGCTCAGCTACTTATCTTGTCAGCCGTTTAATTTCCTGACTCATGCCCTCCATCTGCTCGGAAACTTAAGCTGAGTAAATGGAAACATGTGCGGACAGTCAAATAGTAGCTTGTGTGAACACTCGCATGAAATGTTGATGATTTAGACGCCGCCTTCCCAGCTGCCAGTTTTGGCACCACAGTCCACTTCTCTGACGGATAGTTAGTGTTCTGTTGATCATGTTGATCTCCCGAATCAAACAGAAACTCATCGGACTCAGCATCGCTGGTTTTTTTTTCAACGGCCTTATCTCATTCTACAATTCGGCGAACCGGAGAACAAATATCTGTTGACTATAGAGGATCTTCCATCAGGTATTGGCTTGTGGCTTGGGCAGGCCACCACTTGCTCTTCATATTCCTGTACAACAACTGTGTATTGATGGCGTGGGCCTAAGAGTTGGTTGATTAGTCACCTTGGTAACACTGCTCATCGGTTTTGTTCTTTAAAGGGATTCCCGGCGGGTTATCTTTTCTAGGTCTAGACCTTGTTTTGTCTGGTATGGCAGGAGGCTGTCCTTTATATAGAACTTGTCTGCTTGGTACATACCCCTGCGCACCATTTCATCTTTTTGTAGTTGTGGTCTGAAATGTAGTACGTGCCTGAGTATGTCACTCTCCTTTCCACATATATATTTAAACACGGGGTGCAATACAATAGTATCACCTTTAATGGGACGTTGAGCTTCCAGATATGTCCTTTAATCCTTTGCCTCTGACGCACGTATCCTTCATCATTATACTTAAAACATCGGTATAAACTTCTGATTAGCTTATTCTGTAGATCATAAAAAGTATGTAGCAATGCACTGTATAAAAAATCTTTCTGGGATTATGTACCTAACATATAAGGTTCCAAATATAATGTTTTGACCCGTCCGTCAGTCCTGTTCTTGTCATCTCAACTCCTCTGAAACCACACAACAGAATTTTATGAAACTTTGTAGATAATAAGGACATACTATGAAGATGTGCATATCAACAGGAAATTATGATTCTTTTTTTTTTCTTTCTAAGAGTTGAGCCACTTTGAACTTAGAATTTTTGCCTAAATATTCTACTGCAACAGTTTGTCATAGCAACTTCTCTGAAACTTAAACAACAGAATTTTATGAAACTTTGTAGATAATTGGGACATTATATGAAGATCTGCATATCCACATGAAATTTTTATCATTTGACTTTAGTAGAAATTCTGATAATAATTTAACTTAGGAATCTAGTGAGATTGTGTTTGCCCAGTGACAATGTGGGGGCGTGGGGAATGTGAGCGTGCTCACAAAGGTTCTTTAATTCTTTTTAAGATTGTATCGTTTATAATTTATGACCGAAATTGCGTATTTCTTTACTTTCATCTGCTTGTTTTCCATCCCAAAAACAAAAACATCTTTGTTGAGACTGTGTTTTAGCTTGCTTTGGATAAAAACGAGTGTCTCAAAATGTGACCAATAGAAATTTACAACAGTTGGCAACTAACAAACATAATTATTTTCCTATATTAACAAATATTTAATGTTTTATTTATAGTTTTTTTTATGCTACTAACAATAACTTTAATGTTGTTCTAGTTCAAATTGATTTATTTGTATTTTTGTTGTTTATTGAAAAAGAGTGTACTAGTTTCCTTCACTAGTACATTTGTATTTTTAATGAGTCTGAAACCGTTACTTTAACGCTGATTTTCCTGATTGAAAAACCGATATAGCTAGATAATACTATTAATTATCTAATTACTACCACATTTTATATTAATTAGCATTGTAATTTTCATTGTTATTAATAAATGTTATATGAGTATTATAAACCAAATCTTGAATTCTATCCTAATTATATCCTATTTTGGGGAAATTTCAGAAATTCAAATGTGACGTCACTTTTTTTGCGTTGATCACTTTGGCTAACTCGGCTGTGGAGTTTTATGTGCTGGTTTATGTTGTTTTATGTATCCGTTTTTATTCTGTAGTTAGTCACCACTTCGGTGTTATCATGTATTATCATGTATATCTATTATATAGTCATTTTTATAAATTTACTGTTTGCAAAAGTATGAATTATTCTAAATACTAAGGATTTTCTTATCCCAGACATACAACCTTAGCCGTATTTGGCACAACTTTTTGGAACTTTTGGTCCTCAATGCTATTCAACTTTGTACTTGTTTTGGCTTTCGTACTTTTTTTATCTGAGCGTCACTGGTTAGTCTTGTGTGGACGAAACGCGTGTCTTACATTTATTTGTATTGTAGTCCTGTCATGTAATGTTGTCATTTTAATGTTATATTTAACATTGCCATAAAAGCGGGAGGTTTGCCTAGCCACAAAACCAGGTTCAACCCACCATTTTTTTCTTAAAATGTCCTGTACCAAGTCAGGAAAATGGCCATTGTTATATTATAGTTCGTTTGTGTGTGTGTTACATTTTAATGTTGTGTTTCTGTTGTGTCGTACAAATGTAGTTCTCCTCTTATATTTGATGTGTTTCCCTCAGTTTTAGTTTGTAACCCGGATTTGTTTTTTTCTCAATCGATTTATGAATTTCAAACAGCGGTAAACTACTGTTGGCTTTATATTTGGCAAAATTAAGTTGATATTTTTTCTGACATTGTCTTAATATGGTTTTCATACTGCAGCTAAAATTTGCTATAAATATAGTTTTGAAAATATTAACACAAAGAGAAAACTCATTCCTAAGTGAATCAAAATTGTGAAGTAAAGTGTCGTGATATGAAAACGGCATTGCACAAAATATCCCTTTGTGACTATATTTGGTAGATAGAGGCAGCAGGAATTGTTAAGCTCCAGTTTAAAAAATTAACAGTAATTCGGACATATCCCAAACCATTTGGTCCTGCCATTTTTTCCTTAGTTCTCAAATGGAAGCTGTAAATTAATAAATAAATTAAAGATTCTTATTAACCCTGTGTCTCGCCGGATAATTCTGCTGTCAGTGTAAAAGCGTAAATTAGATGTTGACTGACTGTACATTAACCGGTACACTTAACGGAAGAAACATGTTTTTCTGTAGATGCTTTTATTTTGATCTTGAAGAATAACTCCTATACAAGTTTTATAACAATTCATGGAGGTTTACAAATTTATCATGTCAAAACAGTTTAATTCGGTAATATTTAATGCATTAAAACAACCTTATATAGAAATAAAGAAATGTGGTGTGATTGCCAATGAGACAACTCTCAACCACGTGCACATACCAAATTTCGAGTTGAACTTCGAGTTTTAGTCACATTTAAAGATAGAGTTCCGAATTACAATTGGAGTTCAACTTTAAATTTGAGCCACCTTTTGAAGTAGAGTTCGAGGTAAACCCTTATTTGAGTCTCATTTAGATTAAGATTAAGAGTTGAAATTCGAGTTATCTAATATGAGTTCTATTTTTTTTTATTGTGGATCAAGGGCTTTTGCTCGAGCTTTCGAAAAGAGGGTTCAGGGGTAGGTATGCGTACAAAAGATAAACAATTTTACAGCATACAAAACACAATATAGAAATTGAAATAAAGTTAGATGTGGTGTGATTGCCAATGAGAAAATTACCCACCACAGTTTAAATGCAGTGGATGTAAGCAATCATAGGCAACCGTACAGCCTTCAACACACCGTATAGTCGGCTACAAAAGGCCACCACGTCAAAATGTAAAACATTTCAAACGAGAAAACTAACGGTCTAGTTTATAGCTAAACAATCTACGAATAAACATGAGCGCATGATACGCACGTCGTCTTGTGTTTGATTTTTTATGCAATAATCATAAATAGTTTCTGACATACGGCGCGACATGCGAAACATCCCCCTTTTTTTTTACAAAAAACTCAATATTTCTAAACTAAAATTTTGAAAAAAAACCAAAAAGTATACAGATCTTTAGATTAATATAACTAAGAAGTGTGTAAAATTTTAAGCAATAATCATAAATCGTTTTTGAGATACGGCGCGACATGTGAAAACCCCCCTTTTAAAAAAAAAGTCAATATCTCTAAAATAAAATTTTGAATCAAAACCAAGAAGTATACAGATCTTTAGAATAATATAAATAAAAAGTGTATAAAATTTTAAGCAATAATCATAAATCGTTTTTGAGATATGGCGCGACATGTGAAAAACCCATCCCCCTTTGTTTTTACAAAATACTCAATAACTCAAAAATAAAATTTTGAATCATCACCAAAAAGTATACAGATCTTAAGATTAATATAACTAAGAAGTGTATAAAATTTTAAGCAATAATCATAAATTGTTTTTGAGATACCGCGCGACATGTGAAAATAACCACACACACCTGTTTTAGTTACTAAGTCCCGTAACTCAAAAAGTTTTAATCTTATTTTCACCAAAAAGTATACAGATCGTTTGACCATCATTAGAAACAACTATGTTAAGTTTCATGAAATTTGGATAAGTCGTTCTCAAGTTACGGTGCGACATGTTTACGCCGGACAGACAGACGGAAAGACGGATAGACGACATTTGTATACCATAATACGTCCCGTCAAAATTTTGACGGGCGTATAAAAACAAATATGACACACATGAAACAACGACAACCATTGAACTACAGGTTCCTGACTTTGGGCAGGCATTTAAAGAAAGTGCACGCGGCGGAGTTTAACATGTATGTAAGCGCTAATCCCTATCCTAACCTATAGTGTATCATAGCACAGCAAAAGAAGAAAATGTAAAGACAGTTTTGATTGGCTCAACTAAATAGATCCGTATGACTGGGTAACATAAATCCATCAGCGTGATCTCGGGTGCTTTGGAAGGGTAAGCGGATTCTGCTTAACTTGTGGCACCCGTCGTGTTATTCGTGAAAGTACAAACCCAGTGATTTGGTTTTATTTGGTAGTTTACATTCTAGGAAAAGATGACGGGATTGTGGTTACGACAACTGGAACCTATTCGTCGTCACCTGTTAAACAGATATTTCAAAAAGTTTTTTTTGTTTTTTTTTAATTAGTGCATGGTATTTTAGAAACTGCAATTAAATAAACAAAGTTTAATATTCGTATGTTCAAATGAACATACACACTTAAAAATCTTGAGAATTCCTATTTCATAGAATTGATGCTTTGTTGCTTAGCCCCCACCCCCATTTCCCTTTAACTTTAGTGCAAGTTGATTTAAAGTGTCTCATTTGTTGAAAATACAATACAAGTCTTTTGATTTGTGTCGTACCTGCGACAATAATGTAGTGACAGTGAGATACAACAATCCTATATGCCGTCGTCGGTAGTATCGTCGGCGTCTTCATCATTTAGGTTTCTAGTTTGAACTGTTTTTATATTCTTAATTTCGAGACCTTTTTAAACTTACTATGTGGTATGAATTTTGCTCATTCTTAAAGACCATACAGTCACACATATATGTTAACTTCTACGTCATTTGGTATGTGGTTGAGAGTTGTCTCATTGGCAATCATACCACATTTTTTTTTATTTCTATGTAAGGTGTTTTTTTTTGCATTGAATATTACCGAATTAAACTATTTTGACATGATAAGTTTGTAAACCTCCATGAATTGTTATAAAACTTGTATAGGAGTTATTCTTCAAGACCAAGATAAAGCAGTGTTCCTTGGAATCATTTACGAATTTATTATAATACTGCTTCCATTTGAGAACTAAGGAAAAACCGGCAAGTGGTTTTGGGATATCACCCTTAAGTCCGAATTACTGTAAATGTTTTAGTACTTTTTTTCTCAATTTTGTCTGTCGTTCCCCTTTTTCATACCAAATAACTATAAACAACAACTTGAACTTTAATTTGAACTTTAACTTAATGAATAGGGTACTCATCCAAAGCGCATTACACAAATGACATATTGAAATCGGTCTAAAAATAGAATATATTTTTTCCAAAATGGTCACGTGGTTTTACCTCGTAGTAGTAATGGGATAACCACAACAAAGAATGACATGACCACATCAAATACTGAAACAAACACATCATGTAGTGTAAAATCGTCAAATTTTGAAACATCATTACGTAATGTTAAAACCATATAAAGAATTGGCAAATCATCATTACGAAATAACAAACCCACATCATGTAATGAAACAACTACATTACGTCAAGTCACATACACATCAAGTAATGTTAAAACCAAAAAATGACACAACCACATTAAATAATGGTGAAACCACATCGAGAAATGACAAAACCATATTAAGTAATGACAAAACTATATCAAGTCAATACGAAACCATATCATGTAATATCGGAATATCATTAAGTAATGACTTTTCCATATTGAGTTATATCAAAACATCATTACGTAATGTCAAAATCATATTATATAAAGACAAACTATCATCAAGTAATAATAGAACAACATAGCGTAATATCAGAGTTCAACATAAGACAGCTGTGGCGTTCCATACCCAATGTATTTGTTTACGCAAAATGGTTAACATGAGAATACCTTCGTATAAGAATATCTTTTTTGAGGTTGGGTTGTGCTCTACATTTTATATTAAGTACGTGTTATACCATTTCGTTTCCGTGTTATTTCGACATAATTTTTAATTCATGTACAGCAAGAATTGTATACACGTTTTTCATGCGGAAAACAGGCTTTCATGCATGTAAGAAACGTATAAATTACGCATGTTAACACACTTAAAACGTGCGTTAAATGATCATGTATAACGCCTGCTAATTTATGAAAATCATTTGTTTACTGTTATTTGTTTGTTGTTGTTTTATTTTTTGTCCCCAAACACATGTTATATGTTTATTTGTTATTCCTCATTACCCGTTTTACGTAAGATTTTGTGTTCTTATTTACATATGTTTGTTTGTCCACACCGTTATACCTATGGGTTTTTGGTGTTTTTGGAAACTACAAACTGACAATTTACACCCAACCACAGTACTGTTATTTGGTTTCTTTTGCAAGGGAATTTGAAATCACTATAGCTCAAATGTTAAATCCTTTCACATTAGCTTAACTCAATTTCAACAGCATTTTCTTTTCTTCTTCAAAATATGTTACTGGGTTCCTTTCCAATATATAGAAAGAAATCATCCACTTGAAAATGAAGGAAACAAAGAAAAGGTTACATCCATAAGGATTTCATATGTAATGTCTCAATTGAAAGTAATTATTTCTTATGTGTTTTTGAAATAGTTCTTGAAACTATTTGTAGATGCTAGTTGATATACATTAAATATTGCTTTTAAACTTATTAATTTGTATTACTGCTTTATCTTTTGTACTGATGTTATTTGTAGTATCAACAGTTATCCTCTTTTATAAACATGTCAATACTTAATGTGACTTATACTGGATTTGTATTGACATTGATTAACATGACAGTAATATTATTATTTTTGGGCCTACAAACCTTTCTGTCTTGTTATTCTTTAGTCAAGGGCGCTCAGAGTTTCCCATTTATCATATTTTGAGCTTATCTGAATTTTAAACTCCTCATAATAATCTTTTAAAAAATCCAGAAGTCTACAGTCATTTCCAACGTGATACTATTTTGTGATTACATGCCTTTTGCTAATAAAAAAAAAATGATCGCTGTAAAATTAAAAACAATTATTTGTTGATATAGTAATAAAAAATAATATTGAAAAAAAGACTATCAAATCATAAATACTTAAACGATGTTACACATTGTGCATAAAAATATTACAATAACATAATCTATTATTACCAGAAGTACAATTTGTGTATAGTCCAGAAAAGTTTGTATGTTTGAATATAATAGATTTCATAGCAAAAAGATAACTTGCTACCCTCTACATGCGTAAAACCCCAATAGTAGAAAATTTTGTTATGTTAATATCCCACATTACCATGGAGCCCATTATATATAATGGTTGTTGTTGATTGCTGTTTATAAATTACTTGATTTTTGTTTATTGTTTCAGCATTAATTAGTACTATTTTTCATTTATGAACTGTTTTTTATGTTGTGATCTAAGTACACTTTATAGCTTATTAATTACTATAGGTTTACTCATTGTTCAAGGTCGTATGTTGACCTTTGTAATCAAGCTGTACAATGTTCTTCTAATAGCAATGATCCTAAAAAGTATAGCTCCAAATTTAAAATATTTTCTACCTTTAAAATGTATTGAGATAATACCATGATATCATGTTGTAATTAGGTCCTGCATTGGGATAATACTGTTGGCGTTGTTCAAATCCTTTCGTGTAAGGTTGTCTAACTGGTATTCATACCACATGTCCGACTTTTTTTCCGTTACGTTCAGCAATACTGCAAGCAAAAATTTAATTTGACAAAACAATTTTAAATTATTTCTATTTTCTAAACTTGATAATTTTCAATTTCAAGGTACTAAACATACCTTGTGTTTTTCAGTCGAGTAGAGTTGGTATGCCATAATGCAATAAGCATACATCATTGATCTTGCCTCGGGAATAGCATTTAACATATTATCGATGATCTTTCATTCTTAAGGAAGTTTCTGTGGTTCATTTTTGCAATAATTTCTTAGAATTGCCATCCGTTATCTTAAATAGTACATGATAAAATGACCTACACTATATAAATAATAAACTCACTGAAAAATGTTCTTTTATTATCGTTAATCTAACTAGTAAAAAGGCACAGCTCTATCCGCTCTATTGTATTGACCTCGACACCAAACCTGCAGCACCACATGATACATTTGCCATACTACTGCTAAATCTTGTTTTTTTTTTCATTTCTGGAACAATAAAAAAAACAAAAAAAATCAGAAAACCAATGATTAATCCTGTCTTGAAATTCTGCGGTGTTGATTTCTGTTATCTATATATCTCCCTGAAGACAAGGTGATTACTTGCTTGAAAGCCATTGTATCGGTTGTATATACATCTGCATTTAAATGTCTGTTTAATTCAATCTATACAGTGACAATAAAATACAAATGCAAAAAATATATTTGTTTAAGTAACTTAAAATAAATGAATATATGCTATGTCTGATCATACATACAATGTATATTCATTATTTAAGCTGCACAATCAACTTTTTCAATCAATCAATCTTATTGTTTTCTTATTGGTTCACAACTTCATATACTTGTAGACTTTAAATCAAAATAATATATTTTTTTAATTGTAAGGATATTTGGCTGCTAACATACTGGAATCTATGTTCCTATTTTACAACTCTAGTGTACACATAATTGTATTCCTTACTAAGGTCAATGTATCTTAACACTGTGATTAGACAAAAAAGACAGCATCTCGGAATATATTTTTCCAAGCTGAGGGATGAATCAAGTATAGAAAAATATACAAAAAATTAACATACAGGTAAAAATGAATTTTTGAGACTTTTGCATTCACTGCCTGTTAAAAGGCAGTAAAGCACCAATGACCTTGGGTGTATAGAAAATTCAGAAAAAGAGGACGGTCATCATGCAAATTCACATTTATTTCTGAATATTAAAATGTAAGTGCTTCAGTTAACTGTGTGAGTAGGTTCTGGGTCAGTGGTAGAATGTGGTGAAAATTCTAAATAAAAAGGCTAACATTTTTCCTATGGGCAAAGGCATACAGTCTGTCCAACCTTTCAGATACAAGCATTTCTTTTTGCGAAAACTGGAATGTTTGTTTGGAAAAGAATTGTACACATTCTAAGTAACCTAGCTGTTCTAAGTGAAATTGTTCCCCCCAAAATATATTTGAGATAATCAATGTATAGTTATTCAATTTCAAAAATATAAATAAACTGCTGACAGAGATATGTCTCACTTTTTGATATTTTGATAGTATAATGCAAATGTTGAATCTAAATGACATTATTTAAACATGTGGAAATAAAATCAAGTCAATGAACCATTACTAAAGGTCCAAGGCCAAATGACCCGATACATGTGTAACTGCATGGAAATGTGAACTGTCAAATCTTCAGAATCTGCATACCAAATACCATCGACAATAAACCATGACAAGGAGCATATAATATCCATGGAAATTAGACTTGCAAATGTTAACACAACTGCAAACCAAATATGAGTGTTTCATCTTAAACTGTAATAATATCAAACTTTAACATATAAACTAGTTAAAATATTCAAAGTCAATAGATCATGTCTGAAGGGGGGAGCAAATAATTCCCATGTAATAGCATTGTTGAATAAGCCATAGTAAGGAAATACTGTAACGAATCTACTAAACACTCGACTGTTCTCGTAATGGAATATTCTTTCGTTCCTGACGTCATCTTGTTTTTTTTTTCATATATGTCACTATTTTTTATGAATTATTCCTTTATGTTTGTTTCAAGATACTTCCTTAATTTACTATGTCTTCATAAATATGATAGCCTGGTCAGGTTCACATTCAACTGATGATTGTGTTTACTCATTGAACTGCTCGAAAGGTTTATTTCTCACAAAAGTCGTTATAAATGAAGAAATTTACAGATACAGGCTTAAAATATTGTTTGTTCAATTATGAGTTTTATAAATATAAATAAATAGGGTTAAAACTAATTCATTGACGTTTTCAACATATTCACCAGAAAGGGTCATCAATGATTTTCACGTATTATATCAACGTTTTACTTACCTTTTCAGATTATTTCTTTAATTTGATGATCCGAAGAACACACAGTCATAATTTTTCAGCGTGGTATTTCATCTGTATTAATTGTTACTACTCATAAATATCTATCTTGATAGTATTGGCCATATTTTCACTGAGTCACAACTGTTGACGTCAATAGACATGATGTGTACATTAATTTTACTTTACTGCCCTTATATGCCTTTAATGTTGTTTAAGTAGTATAAATAGGGCCGATTTCATAACTTGTATGACTCCCGAGGATATTCATCCTCTTTTCAGGACTTTTTGCCCGGGTCCTCCACCAAAATTATCAGGACTTTATTTGTCTCGTAAGTTTTAGACGGACCTGTTAATTTTTGCCGTAGTTTGGCTTAGGGTGGGACTGGCTTGGCTGTTAAGAATAGAAACGAAGTTACTGATGTGATTTTTATAAAATATTTGCCTCAACACCGAAGTCATATAATACAATTTACAATACATAATGATATATACAAACATAGAAAATATAGTCAAAGAATAATTGAAGAGCTCTTCATTAATATTAGATAAATACGCGCTTGACCTTATGAGGTTAATATCCTGAATTATGTAAATAAGTTGTCTATTTAAACTTGATAATAGAAAGACAATTTCTGTCGTGTTTATATCATTAAACATTACATTAATTTATTGTTTATTACACTGCCACAACTTTGCGTAAACATTTAAACCAAGTAATTTTATGATTTGAATTAACTTGGCTTTTGAATGAATAATATTATACAAATACTTTATCTTTATAGAGTAAATAAAAAATGTAATAAAAAATACTATACCTTCATGTGCTACTTTTAGAGATAAATGAGGTCGAAATTTTAGACATTTACTGGACATTTCGGTTTCTTGGACATTTCTTTTCTTTGAAAAGACACAACTAACTTTTTTGTTTAAAACGATAAACGCAAGCGGATTTTTGTAAAAACATTTGGAATATCTTCTCTAGATAAGTGTGTTTTGAATTTGTGTAACAATTCTTTGGAAATAACTCATGTTTTCACATTTTCATTATTGAAGTAAAAAAATTTATCTAATTTAAAAAAATTTCCGATCGGTGAAATGTTCATAAAAATTAGCATACACAATCAAGCCAAGTTTCATATTTAAAAAGAGGGGTCCATGAACTCGTTTTTAAGTTAAATCAGTTGAAAAATGCATCTTTTCTCGATATGTAACAGTTTGACGTCGCGAAAAAAAACATTTTACGTTAGCAACGTCCCTACCTCCCCTGTAACTGTATCGTATGCCATTAAAGCGAGTTGCGACGTATGATCAATTCCGTTCGGACATCAACGTTTTGAGCAGAAATGATAGATATACAAATCTTGGTTCAACAATAACAAATTGAGAAGACGACCTTACGCTTTTGGGGTCATTACATATAGGTCAAATGTTATTACAACAAGTATAATTGATATTGACGGAAATTTTAGCATAAGTCTGGTTTTCTGATAATAATGTTTGAACCACATGTTCAACTTGCACCAAACTTGGTTTCCAAAATCAAAAATTGTTTTAGAATTTCAAAAACATAAATTTAGGCGACAGTGGTGTACCGATGTTTAAATTTTGTAAATTGTTTGAGAAGAGACAAATCAAGGTAGACATAAAAACTGAGGTAATCGCATGAACTTTTAGAAGGTTCTGTGTGAATATTGCTTCATATGAGTGCAAAAAGAAATCTGCCAGTAGTTCTGCACATTGAAAAACCGACCGTCTGCCGTCAATCCACCTAACCCAACAAATATGTTGTCGATCAAAAAGTCTAGCATTTTGATGATATAAGCTTTGGTGTATTTGTTGTTGGAATCAGTGTGGTTCTTCACATAGTAAGATTTTTCATGACCCAAACAATATCTGCAATATCTCGCCTCCTATCTGCCTTATCTTTGAAACCCGTATTATCTACGGTTATACATTATTTCCATTTAATCTGTTTTGAATAAGAAAGAAAAAAAATGTTTGCTTTCTGTGTTAAGCACGTCATGGTAACACTTCTGCAGATGTGTCATTGCTGAAACTATAACTGTGATATCCAATATATTATATATATTCATAAATATATAGCAACCTTGTTAAAAAAAAATATGACATGGTTCTATGTGTAAACTATCAAATAAATAAAATATGTAAGATAGAACACGACATAGGTAGGCAAACTGCAAATACTTTTATGAATCGAAAATATATTACCTGATGCCGAATATTGCATTCTGGAATAACTCGTTAATATGTTCTGAAATGTAATGAAGGGCCTGAGTGGATATCTTGATACTGCCGTTAAGTAAACCCTAATCGTTCTTTTTATCATTGTATAATATTTAAGAGATACAAAAAGAGTGAACTTTACCAATATACATGATTTGTTTACAAATACTCCCAGGTACATTTACTTTAATATATTGAAATAGGACAAATGTCCTCGCCTAATGCGCAATGATAAGTGTTTTAATTGTATATGTCAGAAACTGTTCTAATAATTGCTGCAAGCTTTTGATCTTAGATATAGTCTTTATCTTTTCACATTCTCAACAGTATTGACATAAAATGTATGACAGAACAGAGTTCTAATGTCCGCCGCGTTGCACCTACTTTATCTATCCAAGGGCAATAACTAATAAAACTTTTTTTTTTGGTCTTTAAAAACGTTTTACAACTATCTTAAAGAAAAGAAAGCTTAAGAGCTAATACAATGCAATTTCGAAAATAATTTAGATTCCCAAAGGCATAACTCTTTTAAAAATATTAGATCAGCACTGATTTTTTAAATTATCCGAGACATTGTTGATATAAACCTTTGATATTTAAAATCTTGCAAGAATTGTACACATGAGAGCGCTAACAAAGCAATTTTCCATATAAACAATATTTCCAAGGGGCATAACTCTTTTAAAAATAATTTATCGACACTGATTTTCGAACTAGCCCGAAACATTCCTGATATATACAATGAAATTTTCCATACCATTTCTATTTCCAAGGGGCATCACTCTTTTAAAAATATTTGATCGGCACTGATTTTCAAACTTGTTGGAGACATTGCTGATATTAACCTAAAATATAAGTTTTATAAAAATACGACAAGAATTGTACTCATGAGAGCACTAACAAGACCGGATGGACCGATAGACAGACGCGTCGCGCGGGGGACAAAAAAAACTCAATTCAACAGTACACAACTTTAAAACGGATATGTTTTGATTTTTTGATTGTATTGCCTCCTTCATGGACAATTTCATGAGTACAGCTTGCATTACATGATTTCTCGGGAGCTTAAACTTCAAACCATTCTATGACTGCAAATATTTTTTCCACTCAATTATTTTCTCTTTTAATCGGAATTTAGTATACATAGTGCTCTTAACAGAGCATTGTTATTAACATCTGAAGAAACAAATGTTTCATCCATAAATACACATATTACATAAAAACAACAAACATTACATGCTAGCAATAGAAAATAACGGCCGGAAAACACATTATTTCTTTAGAAAATGTATGTCGTTCTTATATTTATGTATTATACATGAACATCTAAAACTTAAATATAATTTAATGACACAGATTTCATGTTTTTAATCTATTCATTGAAAATGAGATTTTACATGTTAAAACAATGTTTGAATAGAATCATCTATTTCGTAGATTTAAAAGGAAGAGGATTCCAAACCTTCAATTAAATTTCAATCGAAAAAACAAAAACAACACACTTTATAAATGTCATGCGTCTGGAGCACTTTTTTGGGATTTACCTTCATCAGGAACGCTCCAAGCAGAATATTTGAAAGCCAATGATGTGTAAGAACAGAAACAGTTGGAGAAGAATGGCCAACGTAGATATAAATATCTTAGGGAGGGACAAATCGTACTTTGTAAAAAATCAATCTGATTCCAACAAAAAATTCTCTGAAACTGACATTATCAAAATACTTGATTTCTTGTTTGACAACATATTTGTTCTTGTTTGACAACATATGTGTTATGTAATGAGGACGTGTTTTTCAACAGACACTCGAAATTCCCATGGGAACCAACTATGTTTCTCTTCTTGTCGACTTGTTCCTTTATTTGTATGGGACTGATTTCATGAGTATTTGGCACTACTTTTTTGAACTTTTGGTCTTCAATGCTCTTCAACTTTGTACTTGTTTTGGCTTTCGAACTTTTTTGATCTGAGCGTCACTGGTTAGTCTTGTTCGGACGAAACGCGCGTCTTGCGTATTAAATTTTAAACCTGGTACCTTTTGTTAGCTAATATGCGTCTGTTTCTCTGTCCTATATGTTCTCCCATTTATTTGTATTGTAGTCCTGTCATGTAATGTTGTTATTGTGATGTTATATTTAACATTGCCATAAAAGCGGGAGGTTTGGCTAGCCACAAAACAAGGTTCAACCCACCATTTTGTTCTTTAAATGTCCTGTACCAAGTCAGGAAAATGGCCATTGTTATATTATAGTTCGTTTCTGTGTGTGTTACATTTTAATGTTGTGTTTCTGTTGTGTCGTAGTTCTCTTATATTTGATGTGTTTCCCTCGGTTTTAGTTGTAACCCGGATTTGTTTTTTTCTCAATCGATTTATGAATTTCGAACAGCGGTTTACTACTGTTGCCTTTATTTATTCATACAGGAGCTCCTAAAGAAGAAAAAAATAGAAGTAAGCATTATCCTTTAACTTCCCTTTCCGCTATATAGATTATGTTCTCTCACTAAATAATTCAAAGTTTAGTGACTATGCTGAACGCATCTATCTCATCGAATTTGAGATAAAGGACTACAGGTTCCAATTGTCGTAACCACAATCCCGTCCTCTTTTTTCCGAATTTGACCTACCGAATTACACCGAATTAGACTTATCACCAGGTTTTTACTTACATGAGCAACACGACGGGTGCCACATGTGGAGCACCTGAGATCACACCCTGTTTTGGTGGGGTTCGTGCTCAGTCTTTAGTTTTCTATGTTGTGTTTTGTGTAATGTTTGTCTTTTTGGTCTCTTTCTTATATGCCATGGCGTTGTCAGTTTATTTTCGACTTATGAGTTTGAATATCCCTTTGGTATCTTTTGCCTCGCTTGAAGAGCTATATGACCAAAAAGCCCCTTAAATAATAGCAAAATCCATCTAAGGTCAACTTTGGTTGAAGGAGTTGAAACCTTAGTTTACTAATTATTTATAAACGGACAATTTAAGCTCGTTTTTTATCGAGAGTAAGTATATATATTGCCGTTCCAATAAAATTAATTCATTTTGAGTCTCAATGCAAGGTTTTTCAGCAATACTTTTAAGAAAAAGCATTATTTTATCGAAATCGTGTTAAAAGCATTACATTAGGGAGCTGAGCAGATCTTAATTATTATTGGTATTTATAAAAAAATATAACAAAAATACCGATCTCCAATGTAAATTCAAAAAGGAGAAGTCCATAAAAAATGACAAAATCAAACAATGTAATTAACGGAACGAGTTGAAATCAACTGTCATATTCCTGGCTTGGTACAGGCATTTTTCGAAGAAAATGGTGGCTTAACCCTGGTTTTATAGCTAGCTAAATCTCCAACTTGTATGGCAGTTGTTTATAGTTCCGTTATATTGACAAAATTGGGTGAGCAACCCAAACAGACATAAAAGTGTTTGTAGTTGATATTACATACCGTATAGAGTATATACTTTTTTGGATAAATAGTATACCGCTGTTCAATAGTCATAATTCGATTAAGCAAAAACAAATCCGGGTAACTATCTAAAACCGAGGGAAGCACATCAACTATAAGAGGAAATAAACGGAACAATAGAAACACTGAACTACAACAAAAGCAAACGCCAACATACATGACTTGGTACAGGACATTTTAAGAAAAAATGGTGGATTGAACCTGGTTTTATGGCTAGCCAAATCTCCCGCTTATATGGCAATATTAAAAATACCGCTAAAATGACAACACTATGTGACAGGAATACAGTACAAACAAAAGCAAGAACACTCAGCACAGAGAAATACATAAATAAATAATATAATAGTACATTACAACATGTAAACCACAGAATAACAACAAACGAAATATACACGCGCGTCACATGAATGGATCAACGCCACAAAAAGTGATGTAGTTTTTGTGACGTTTATATTATCACAGGTGAATTCTAAAAATAACATAGATTTGTTTTATTAATAGACACGTATAAGAATATTAAATTGGGATTGAGTTTGTAATGGTGTTATTTTATGTATATTCTAACCATGACGCTAATATTAAAATGGAATTGTGTTTGTAATGGTGTTATTATTTGTATTCTCTAACCATGTCGGTTTTTCTTCTAAATCAAAACTGTGTATAAACAAACAAATCTTGTGCATATAGTTGCTTTAAATCTAAAATCATATAAATGAAGTAGCTGATGTTTTATCTGAACTTTTACATACATATAGAAAATAAAAATAAAATAACTGTAATATAAGGCAAGATCATGTAGCCCCAAACTGTAAACACACATGAAAACAATCAACATAAAACAAAAACCCTGTAGACGTTAAAAGTAAAAGTACAAATTAGGTAAAATTTAAATACAAGGCTAAACAAAATGAAACAAATCTGTTAAAACTTCTTGCGTCCGAATCGCACCCCAGAACCCTCCTGCACCAGGAACGCCCAAAGTCAAAAATCCGATAGTGGGATGCATAAATACCGAGTCACGTCAAAAGTCATACAATCAAAAGAAACATAATTGCACGAAGACAAATAAAGGGAAAATTATAAAGTAAATAAAAAGATACACAAATTCAGCACCCAGAATCGATAACTAAGGTTCATTTTGAAGTAGACACTGAATATTTATCTATTTAGGCTTGGTTCTTTCCGATGAACCTTTTAAGAAAAAGAACGAGACGTTCTTTGACAAAACCTTGCCTCATTCATTTTTGCGGAGACACTATTGACGTTTTACAAAGTCCGCGTAGCAGCTGCAAGCTCTTGTGTATCGTATGAATTGAGAAATGTATTCTCCATATGCAGGTGAAGTGAACATATTGCTGCTAAGATGAGGAAAATTTTTAACTTCAAAATTGAAATCCCCTGTTTGTCATTGATTCTGGTACTGAGATGACCGCTGTTGTCAAATTCGAGGTAAATACTAGTATCTAGAAATGAGGCGGAGGAAACTGCATCTGTGTTTTCTTTAATCTCTAGTTTAGGAGGATATATTGATCGGACCCAATCATATTTGGATTGTTAATGGAGAGAACATCATCAATGTACCTGTATGTGAAATTAAATTATCTAGCTTATTTAATCTTCTTGTTTTTTACAAGTGTCTTCAGTAACTCCGACTCGTATGAAAATAAGAAAAGATCGGCCAGGAGAAGTGCACAGCTGGTTCCCACAGGAATGCCGACAACCTGCTGGGAAGTTCTACTTTCAAATTCAACAAATATGTTGTCAATGATAACCTCCAGCATACTGATCAGTTGTTTTTCGGTGTAGCATGTTTTATTTTCGGGCTCATATTTAACCAAATATGTAGAATTATATCCCAAAACAATAAATTTGTACCATTCTATTGGAGGAAAGCATTGTGGATTATTTCTTTTAAGACGGGTTTTCAATTTTTGTATAGTGGTGTAAAGGGTTGAAAATCGAGGGTTTCGATAGAATTTAGTTCAGAGAAAATGACAGATTTTAAAGTTTAGGTTCCAGAAGTTTTATGAGTTCTTGAGAATCCACAATATCCCCAAAGCGCGGGTAAACAGTGTCACAGTATTTCTGTAATCCCTCTTTCACTGCGGACAAAATTTTGGTTCAACTAACGGACAATTATTTGGTAGAAAATGCAGATGAACCGACAATGTACCGTTTTTTAAGACACTCGTAGTTATAGGATTTACAGACAAAAACATCCTATGGCATTTTTCTTTTTTTTTTTTTTAATTATACTACTGAAATTTCAATTGGTTTCGAAAAAGAAAATGACTCCTTGAGCGCAAGAAAACGAGAATGTCATACGAAGGCGTTCTCAATATATTATTAAGTTTGCAACTAAAAATTGACATTTGATTTCGCTTCAGTGATGCTCGAGGTCAAAATGTTTGATACCAATCCCCCCCCCCCCCCCCCCCCCTCAAAGAAAAAGAAACACCAAACGTAAGTTCAAAACCAGTAAAAGTACTGATATTAAGATCAGAATTGTAATATTTTGCTTATTTTGAAATAAAGCAATATATGTACTATATTATATCTTGGCACTCGTATACAATTTTTATGTCGCCTATTTATAAATGCAAGTTCTGACAAAATCAAATATAATTAATAAATTAACTAAACAAGATATCATAAACTCCATGTTAGACAAAACAAATTGTAATGAAATAGTAAAAGCTCTTTTGGCATTTCTTTTATATCTTGATAGCAATAATATTTTAAAGCGAGGCAAACTTAGATTCTATTTTTCTACTGAAATGCAGTTGCTTTTGTGTCAGAAAATTTATTGAAAATTGAATTCTGAGACATTAGTGTTTTTATATCGTCTGAAGGTTCGTGTTATATTTTGATATGGTTCTTTATAACGTGAATTGAAAAGGGCAACTCAATGGTTATCAATAGCGATACAGAAGATAAACGTGTCCTGTTCTTATTGGATTACTTTGATATTTTCAGTGTATCTTAATTGAAACTGTCAGTTCAATTTACTTAACTGAAGTTTAGTAACATAAAATTCCATCATCCATAAAATAATAACAGATGAATAAATACAAGTTATTAAAAACTGCAGCACATACGAATGGTTTTCTTTGTAAACTGATTACTAGGACATTGGGTAATTTGGAGCTTGATATCTTACGAAAAATTTCTTTCTACGAAACCGTCACTTTCTTAAGGCCCTTGATTTCGAAAAATTTGGTGATATTTTAGTAGAAATGTTTTGTGACCAAGATGAAAGAGTTCAAAAATAATCCTTTATGTGGTAATTAAGACACACAGAAGATGTCAACATACAGCCTAAGTTATAAGTCAAACTTTAAACATCCCGAAGATTATACAAATTAAGTGAGTTGGGCATGAGTAAGATTTGGGGTATTCAGAATAAAATAATTAAAACTCACTTCATATGTATAAAGCGTGATTTATCTGCTTTTATCAAAGAAAAACAGTAATTCAAAGAGATTATGGATAAATTACCATAGTTTTATACTTACACCTATGCGTAGGAACTATTTTCTTTTGAGTCTGTACTACTTTCCAGTATGTTCTTTTTTGACCGGGCACGATTTGGTGGTGTTGCATCTTACAAAGTCTATTCAAATTATTTTTGCAAAGAATTCCGCTCAAGCCGGTGCTAGGGGTCGTCATAAACTTGCAGGTTAGGTGAGATTTTTTTCTTTTTTGTTCCGTGTTGAAGGACTCGATGTGACTTTAAGATGAATAACAGCAACAAAAGCGCTGTTCCTTTGCTTTTTGTGTGTTTTTTGCTGTGCATGTACTGATTTTGTGTCATGGATGGATACCCCATATTCTTTGTTTTTCTATTATCAGATTCCAATTTTACTAGTCATGATTGGATGTTCAAAATATTCGTTGTCATTCAAATGTATATAATTATTTTAGTAAAATGTATATATATCGTCTTTTTTTTTGTAACCATACCAATATTATCAAGCATTCTGTCGAATTCAGCATGATTTTTTTGGCTGAGTTGCATGTTGCTGTCAATATCTGTTTTTTAATTTTTTATGATTATTTTTATGTATGTATATGGTCTAGTTTCCAAATCATAATAATCGTACAGGATACATCCGTAAATAACCTAGCAGAACAAGATTTCACTGTACATCTCCATCTTATTTCTCCAATTTTTACTAAATGCCTGGAGGAATTTGTGATCTTCTACAAAGATGGTAAGTGCCCCCTTTTAAACACAATTTCTTTAACGATATATCAGTCATCCTGATTAAACGTTCAAAACTAATCTATTGCTGAAAAATTTACTAATTGGTATGTATTCGTAATTTTGATGAGTGGGAAGTTAATTTCAAAGTCGTAACATAGGTTAATTATAGTACATATTTCATGTATACAGGTAAGTAATATACATGTAAATATAGCAAAATTGGATTCCATGTCCGGTTGATTATGAATGATGTATGTATAAATAATCAAATCAGATTCGTGTCTCATCCTCTTCTGTCCGTTAAAGACTATCTCTGAATAATGTAGCCATTTCTCGTGTTTGAATACAAACTTTCTTATACCAGGCGCTGTCAGAAAAGAGATGAAGTGCTGTTGTTTAAAAAGTTTGTTTATAAAGTAATAAAGTGTGTTTTGCATTTTGAGAAGAAAAATTACACACGTACTTTATTTTGTTTATTTTTTAATTTCCACTAAATTCTAAATTTTGTTGTCATATAAATCAACTTATATGATTTGTGACACAATACACAAATTAAACATAACGTAACAAAAATGTATATAAATGACAAGAACAAACTTATAATTATATATATATTGATTTAGTTTATCTGTATTTAGACCCCTCTACCAAGAAATTTGTTTTACATGCACACGTATAAAAATTGCGGTTTGTATCCAACGCAATCATAGGTTTGAATGTTGTTTTCAATTTAGACTTGTTTTGATTTAGTTTATCATATACTTAGCATTACTACAATAGTTTTTTGCATAAGTATAACGAGCGAAAGTAAATTAGCCATAAATTCACACTCATGCTGATAACCCATATTAGCCATATGTGACGTCACGTGGTCGAACTGATATGGGGTTATCAGCCTGGGTGCGTTTGTACATCGATAGTATATGATTAAAAGATTTATGATATACTGGAGTTATTTTTTTACAGAATGATAATAGCATTAAATTTACGTGAATTTCATATTTTCCCTCGACTGACATAATCGATTTCCACTCAGAATTTGTAAGTGTCACCCTTTTTCAATCAATAAATAGTGACCACGTTATCCATGTTTTGTGATTTTACATTTATTTTCAAATATATTTGAATTTAAATCTGTTTCTATTTTATCATTTTGTTGCAGTTTCTTATATAAAAGAAGTTTACTATTACTATCTATTTTCTCGCCAATTTCTGTTCATATAATTTTTATTTTGTGTTATTACATTCTTCTTTACTGACAAGTAGCTGCCTCATTGACTGTTACCAACAATATTTATTTGGTTTATATCATTATGCATACCATGATAGAAAGAACGCGAGTCTGAAGACTATCGCCGACGCCAAATGGTATTACAGTAAGGATCAGTTGTTTAAGTGGCTGTAAACTAAACTGGTTAGAAGAAATATGAATAAATTATAAGGTTAACAAATTAAACGTTCTTTTTTGTCGAAAGAAAGGAATGTTTGGGCATCGAAACAAGTTGTATGTATTAAGCATGCAGTATTTAATCCTAAATGTTGTCATATTAACTTTATGTTATAAAAATAGGGACACACCCTTCTCCTCTTGCCCATGGTATTTCACACTGCCTCTTTTCAGCCTCCCTGCCAACGCTTGATGTGTTTGACTGGCGTCTCATATCAGGTTAGGATACACCCGAAGGATACAGCGGCCGAATAGAACATAAGGCAATGTTAGATCTAATTGAAACAAAGACAGATTTTGGAAACTAATAATAAAAATAAGAAGATGTGGTATAATTGCCAATGAGACAACTCTCCGCCCCGAAATGGCAAATGTAAAACAATCCAAACGAGAAAACTAACCACCATTTATTAAATATACATGTATTTATAATTCAATTATACAATTATTGAACATAATGCTAAATGAATTGAGGCATATAAGTCATGCATGAATACAAAATAAATAAATGATGTGTATTAAAAACTGTGATTCTCTAACAACCTAAATTAAGTACACCAAATACAATGTTATAGTAAATAATAAAAAAAAAATTAAATTACATAATACAAACTTAAAATCAGTTCATGAACATATAAAAAAAAGAAAATTGTCCCTACAGATATAGGTTGGGTGGGTGGGAATAAAAATATTTCACTTCAAGTGTAAAAACAATGTTTACTGCTGCATAATTTTGAATACTAAAACTGTGGATGCTGACACACGATGATAATTTTAATTAATCTTACTGGCTCATGCCTACGCCGGGAAATTTGAATACAAGCTCTTTATTGGTTGACATGAATACCAGACATATCAAAGAGACAGATGCTGCATCCTGATTGGTCAATATGAACAACGTATTGATAAATAGGTGCAGGAGATGTTAACATAGTAACCAAAACAAAGTTATTGAAATGCAATCACTGTCCTACGATTTGACACCTTGATTAATAATATACATGTTTTGTATTTAAATAAAATATCCACATATGTCAAAGGGTGGGAGATAATTCATTACCAATTATATATGGTTTTTGTATTCAGCGTGGCAATACACTTGAATAAGAATTATTGATCATGCGATAATTGGTTTTTTTTTTCAAATTAAGTCTTTTTGAAGACGACGTTTTTATCAAGATTATAACACAAGGTTGACTGATGTACCCCAATTTTTGACATTTTAACCTTTTATGTCGATTTGTTTTACTCGCACATTGTTGTCAATATAATGGAATTATATACGACTGTCATACAAGTGCGAGATTTAGCTAGTTATAAAACCAGGTCTAATCCACCAGTTTCTACACAAGGAAATGCCTGTACCAAGTCAGGAATATGACACTGGTTGTTTTCCATTCGTTTAATGTGTTTGAGCTTTTGATTTTGCCATTTCAAAAAAAAGGACTTTCCGTTTTGAACTTTCCTTGGAGTTCGGTATTTTGTTATTTTACTTTTTTTTCAAATAGTATGGTTCCATCAACTTTGAGTTATATCAGCGTTAGTGGACAATAGTACAATACAGTCAATTGCAAGATGTAAAAAAACAACCTTCAAAAGAATGGTTAGAGAAACAAAATATTTTAGGAAAGTATCTTGACTGCCTGAAGAATGGGTGGCATATCAAATAGAACCTGAAATTTTTAACAAATCTTTGTTGACATCTCTTAAGATATGAAACATGAATGTATCTGCGTTAAACTTTTACATGTATTTATTCCTGGGCAGAAATAAGTACATCAGCATGTCAACGTTCTTACGAGAATGATCTTCTAGTTACTTTGATGTAAACGATTAAGTTATATTTGAAGACGTATAACGACAGTATTCAGATTAAAGCCGACTCTTAATTAGATAGATTACCTTTATAGTTTACTAGATAAAATCTTATCTTAACACCCACGAAAGGAAACAAAGACAAAAACTAAAGTATAAACATAAAGATACGACATGAAATCCTTATTCTGTATCAACGCCTCATTAAGAAGGAACGGTACATCTAAATCAACATTACTTTTCAAATTAAATTCAATATTTGTCATCTATAGAGCTATGATAAACGACGCGAGAAACTGAAAACATCTTTCTAAATAGATTATGTAATATAGATTTAACAAGTAACAATTATTGCCCACTGATTTACTCTCGTAGATATTAATGCTTTTTGGTTTTACATCAATTAAGGTGTGAATTAAAACCTGTATCTGCAAGACAAAATATCAAGTTATCGACATTGGTGAAAACACTGGAACCACATATAATAAAGTAAATGGAAAATAATAGGAAAACGTGTAACAAATACAAAAAAGCTCGCTATGTCTCGACTTAGTTTTTTTACTTTACAGATGTGTCATATTCGGTCAGTTTTCTATTGCGATACATTGATACAGCAATTACACCTGAAAACCCTCCTAATGAGTGCATTGGTTAACTTGTTTATTTCTGTAATAAAGATTGAAAGCCAGAGCTAAATGCTGACGTTACCTAGCTCTTGGTACATTTACTTCCTTTAGAATAAATAAAAACATTTGAAAAAAACAAACAAACTTGTCAGATTTACCAGGGACAAAAGAAAATAGACTTATTGTTTACTTTTTGTTAAAACCATGAACTGAAATATGGACACCCGTGTACTTTTAAGAAGACATTGAGAAGTGTTATTATTATACTAGTAGTATAGTTTCATACCTTGCATACCAATGGCAAGTATCACGTGTTAATGGTTATTCAAGGGGTAGCTTAGGCAAGCAACATACGGACCATGTCGTACCATATTATACCAATGGCAAGTATCACGTATTAATGTTTATTCAAGGGGTAGCTTAGGCAAGCAACATACGGACCATGTCTTACCATATTATACCAATGGCAAGTATCACGTATTAATGTTTATTCAAGGGGTAACTTAGGCAAGCAACATACGGACCATGTCGTACTACAAATGTATATTATGAGTAGGTGGAAAGGGTATTGGGAGACAGGGAGAAAGGAGAGAAAGGGCGGGAGAAAGGAGGGAGAACTATCAAAGGGAGACGAACTTTTATGTTGAAAAAAAAAATAAAGAGGTAAAAAAAACGAAAAAACTGGATACTAAATGTTCTAATAAATGGACAAATCTTTGAAAAAACACTCTGTTTGTTATAGACTCTGGATCGAAAAATATCAGACTTGTAACGTTTTTGTCACCAATGCACAAATATCTGTCTGTACTCCGTGATATTTACAAGTCATTTTCTGTGCATACCGAAATATTGGGAAGTGGTCATAGCGATGATATCAGGATGTCAATTTCTAAGTTAAAAGACGTTGAAAGTTTCTTTGAAAACTGCACATCTAAAGCCAAGACACTTCTACATTTGAAAATTAACTGCTTGCAAGGACCTCATGGCGTACCAGCCTCTAAAACAATACAGTCAGTTCATATGCTTCGAACAATGTTGGAGTCTCTTTCCGAGCAAGTTACTGGTATAGAATCAAAATACTTGGAGAAAGTTGATATTAATTCAGCTCTTACGTTAGTTAATGAACAATTGCACAGTATGTTGCAGTTAAAAACAGAAACACCATCAGTTCTTGACTGTGCAAGGGATTTTCTCAGAGGTGTCGTTGAGTGTGTTAAGAGAGTATCGCTTTGTGGATATCATTATTTCACATCAAAGAAAACGTCAGGGTATGAGAGTCCAAAACAGTATCTATCCCTTGAACAGTTTCCAAAGTTTCAACGTGACAAGCCGTCCAGTGTCTCTAAAGAAGACGTGAAACTATTGTTTGAATTTAGGGAGAGATATGGAGAAGGAGTACGACAGCGAAGCGTAAGAGCCGATACAACGAAGTTAGCGAGACGTTTGAGGAAGAGGAAATTGTACTGACTGTACTGAGCAGTGAAAGGACGAGACGTGGGAGAACTGTTAAAAAACCAAGACACTTGATGGATTTCTATTAATTCTGTACATATTATATTATAGTTGTAACACTCAGAGAAACGTGTCCATCACCCCAAACGTGTCCGATTCCCCCAAACGTGTCCATATGACGTCGCTGAATTCAAAACATGTCCAGTTGCAAAAGGGCGCCGAAACGTGTCAGTATTATGAACGCACAAACGTGTTCATTCCCCCAAACGTGTCCATATCAAGTCAAAACGTTTCCTTTTATGAACCCTCAATCTTGTCCATATTTTCAAATGCCCATGCAATTAATCTAATTTTTGACCTTCAAGTAACAATTAAATGTCCACCAATATTAAAATTTATAATTTTGTTTAATAATAAATTTTGGTTATTGTTCTTCTATTGACGTATATTCCTTTAATTTACTCTTTCATCTATATTGTCCTACCTCCAAGCGTGAATGGAGAATAGAAACATGGTTAATTAGGTCTTCTTCCAACCGACAGTTAAATCCTTGCCAAAGTTGGGCGTCCATTTGGCTGTGTGGGATGTAAAAGTACGCAGTCATGTCCCTCGTGTAGGAAGAGATAGATCTACCTTATGTATTATTTATGTTGTCGTTCTGAATATGCATGAAATATTTGTAACTGGACTATAAGCAATCAACAATGAAGAGTAAATTCATATGTTGCAAATCAAACTTGCAATTTTACTAATATAAACAGCCGGCGTTGAACAAACAAATGCTAACAAATTTAGGATTTTCTTCTTTAAACTCTGTTCCTTTTTTAATTTCCAGTAATTGTGCTAAAATACTTCAGCATTTATGTCTTTTTAATACGGCTTTAATCTTTTTTATAGGATCTGATCGAAACCCGACATCTTAAATCGTGTCCCCGAAAAATTAATTGCCATAGACGTTATTAACGTCACTGAGAACATAATAGCGCTAAAAGTTTTGAGACGTTCAGGCGTCCCAAAGTGGACACGTTTTGGCGAATAACAATTATCAGACACGTTTGGGAATGCGAAATTGGACACGTATGGGCGATTTGGGATTTTAAGGACACGTTTGGGCGAAATAGACACGTTTGGGGGAATCGGACACGTTTGGGGGGATGGACACGTTTGGGAGTGTTACATATTTTATAGCAAAACTTAGACAAATATTTAAGGCCAGATATATGTACACAGGTTCATTAGTTTTCTTGTCATATGCCTTCACATGTGGGTATCTGTTTCCTCTAAGTATTTGGCGATCTTCTACAAATTTAAAAAGAAGGGATGCTGACAATGTCAGAGAGATACACTCCCTCCTCTAAACAATATTACATGTACTAAACGCGTTTTCCAGGTCACCTTAAAATATTTACGTTATCCACTTGACCATACAAAGTAAGGTGTTCTCGAGGACAGGGAAAAATAGAGATGACACAATAAAAAACTATGTCTAATTTCATGATCCTCATACATGACCATACCTATCAAAAATGAGGTTCTTGACATTGGGGCATGCACAATGCACCATTGACAACATTCCAACATTGTGTATTAATTTGCGTAAAGTCGGAGGCAGGCCTTGTTCGTAAAATCAGTATATGCTTTAATAAAGACCTATGCCACCTATATATGGTCATATATTAATTCAAATTTGTATTAAAATCAATTGATCTGAAAAAAGACGGTTGTTAAGGTGGGAGATGGAAGCGGGAGAAAGGAGAAAGGTACCCCCCTTTCCACTCCCTCTATTATACCAATGGCAAGTATCACGTGTTAATGTTTATTCAAGGGGTAGCTTAGACAAGCAACATACGGACCATGTCGTACCATATTATACCAATGGCATTTATCATTCATAAATTATCATTGTTAAACGTCGAAATTGAATGAAGGAGATTATATAAATAAATATATATACGTTAATTAGCCGAAAGCAACCCAAAAAAATTCCTTATTTTAGTTCTTGGAAGATGGCGTTATTTCTGCGTAAATGTTTAAAATCAAATGTGACACTTGTTCATCGATTCAATATTTTATACGATAATTAAAAAGACTTTGATTGTAGCATTTTATAACTTTACATACTCATATCAGTTTATATATCAATGGCGACATCTTGTTTCATCGACCGTCTGTAATGAAAATGTAACAAAAACAAAAAAATTAACCTTGTTTTTATCTTATTTTTTAGCAGTAATCAATCCATGACAGATACAATTATACATTGGGGTATCGTGATTTCGGTCACAGCTGGTGGCAGTGATCAATCCTCGTTATTTGACTGGCCACGGCGAAACAGTAGGTAAAAAAACTTTCTTCTTTATAAGTTTTGCATATTTTAATTGCATCAGAATAATTGAAATATATGTTCAGATATATATATATATATATATATATATATATATATATATATATATATAAATATTGGTCACTGGACACTGTGCAGGCGGTGTCGCCACGAGGTCACGTAAGCACGGGCCAAAATTCCGCTGAAAGTTAATTGTTTAAACTTAAGTTGTTAAGCTTGAAATCGTTTTCCCCCGTGTTTTCATACAGGCATCTCGTATTAATGAACTCATTTTAAATGATATGCCCCTTTTCCAGTATAGAATATGTCTTTACCATGTTTAACATTTAGATTCAATAAATTTTGAATTATTTATTGCATAATCAGATATATTCTGCAAGTAGACATCTGTTAACCCCCCTCCCCGATTAATACAACATGTTAACAATATTTTATAATATAAGTATTAATTGAAAAACGATTAAATTTTTCCTCCTTAATTTTTTTTACTAGTATATAAAGCCTTGCGGATTGTCGATAAACTCTTTGCAATATTATAAGGGTTCAACTAGTTGGCGGAATAACCAGTCAATGGTTTTTAAAGTCTGTTCGTTGTTTTAATTTGTTTTTAAAGAATTTTATGTCATTCGTATACTTTGAGGTTCGGTTCGATTTTGATTTTTTTTGTTAGTAACATCCATTCAGATAAATCCGATAATTCATACCACCAGGTTTCCAAAAAAATCTAATTGCCACTTGGTATGGTCCGAACTTTTCAATACATGTTAGGTAAATATAAAAATAAGTAGATGTGATATACTTCCAAAGGACAAAGATGTTACCAACAATTGATCACTGTACGACTTTCAGCATTGAGCAAAACCCATAAATCAGATTAAAACTGCATTATCGAAACAGTTTTAATTGAGTATAAGAAATAATTGGCTCCCTGAATTTGGAAAAGGAACTTCCTGTTACAGTAGGAATTTTGATTGTACAGAAATGATTTTGGACAGCTCAGAAATTGCATACCTTTGCAATTATTCAATAAATATGCATATGAAAATCATCCAAAAATACATATGATACGAGGTATGATGATATATCTTTCGCGTTTAAAAGATATACAAAAAAGTTCTCTATTCATGATTGTTCTAAAAACGGACCGTCTTGTCAGCAACTCTACACCTTCTGGAAGTATTAGATACATAACAGAAGGAACACCTGTATACTTTTGTCTTCCAATTATTTCCAAAGCGTAACAATGTACACTATATATATATATATGACCGCTACCTAAAAGGAAAGACAATTGCTATGTCATTAGAGCACTATAAATGTAAAAAGAGATAAAGATTAGAGTTAAAGATAGACTCAATTACACATATCAGGTTTGTAGATTTAGGTTAACTGTTTTCGGAGAATTTCATGTCTATCAGTATTTCATTTTGGTTATAAAATAGATAACATTTCATCATTTGGAATACAATACATAGTTACTGCTATCATAAAATGGTATCACAATCCTGTATTTGAAACATGACATGCTTAATTTAGATATGTTTTACAAGTGGGCACAGTTTTTAGATAATTGCGTTTGATCTTGGAAAAACGATAATTAACTAAATCATCATAGAAGATTGTTCATGAAATTTACAGTTTAAAGAAACTATTTCTTTTGAAATTATCTTTTAAATATATCGTAAACTGAAACGTACCGGTAGTATTAAACTTATATCAACGGAGGATTGACATTACACAGTTTATCCAAATGCCACTAAAATAACAGAACACTCTTTGCATTTGTATAAAAATGGAATTAAATTTGGTGAGTCAAAAGTGCTTCTCGGGATCTACTTTGATAAAATTGAAATAAAAAAGGGGTACATTTCCATATAGCGCTTATACAACAAACATAAAAGTGAAGACGCATAACTTCTGTATCAACTGTTTATTTCATTGGACTTACTGTTAGTAAATGCGAGCATTTTTTATGGGTTATTTTTTTAGTATTGGTGTTGTTGTCCTTTCTGAATTTTATTTTTATGGCAGATCTTTGAACAATGTAGATTGCGTACATTTATTCATAACTTGTATAAAATCTGTACAGTTTGATCTCAATATAGCATAGACATTACAATGTAGTTGAAGACTGTATTTTCATTTGAGGAGGCTTTCATAGTTTTATTTTGTCTTATTGACGTAAAATAACATATCTTTTGATTCATTAAGAAAGGGATGAAAACAATGATTGGGATCTAGAAACAGCAGGCGCATCAACACGAACTGCATCTGCAGTTGTGCATGCATCAGATGTCGTGCGATTGGAAATAATGTTCAAGCAAGTTTCAAGACGTGAAATATGTCAAGGTTGTTTACAAGCGGACGATAATGAACAAATGGGATTCTATCGAACAGTAAAATATCTCTGAACTTCAGAAACAAGGGCCGCTATGATGATGTCATTCGTATAAAATAAAAACAACTAATTTATATACAGAAAGCGAAAAATCGTATATGGAAATTTTTGGGGACGGTTTAATTATATTAAAGTGTACATGTAATGACGACTTCGTGTAAAGTAAACTTTAAAGTACAATACAATGATTCAGTACTGTTTGTTGTTACTGCATAATTTTTATCAAATACAACTTTTACCTATGATCATATGTATTATTAATTTAAGGGAAGCATGCATGTGGTATTCAGTACGTAGGTGAAACTGGACGCTATTTATCTAAACGCACGCAAAAACACCTTTTTTTAAAAGACCAAATACATTCAAAAGTATCATTTATCAACACCTTAAGAAGCACAATCATCCTATTAAATATTTAACAGTTCAACCTTTAGAAGTAGTAAATAAGCAGCCTGGTGAATCTCATTCAAAGTTTGTACGATCACGGAAAATAATTGAATTAAATTGGATTAAAAAATAACAGACAGTCTATCCTCTCGGTCTTAATGATAATATCATGGGAATTGGTAATATATGAAGAACCGATTCTGTTAACATTTTGGATATAGTTTCTAAAACTGTTCGTAAAATCCGTTCTCATGGGCGTAGAATAAATCGCAATCAAAGAAAATTTCGAACCAACAATACAAATATTTCGGACATAATTTTTATTTAAAAAAACAACGGCAGACATTGTCTGTTAACCAAGCTCTGTTCTTTACCTGTAAATAAATTACATAAAATTTTAGAGGATTGCAACACAATTCCATATTGCAGTCTTAAGTATGAAATCGTTCAAATTATAATGGCATATTGTTATTCTAAACTGTTTTCCAAAATTGATCGCCCTGAAGATCGTAAAAAACATTTTATTAAAATCAAATATGTCAATAAAGGTTTTGATTTTGTAAATATTGCCGGTATTTTTAATGATCATTCTGTTAAAGAACAAATTCCTGGATATTTGGATAATACTGAACTCCCTCTTATTTGTTATGTTTACAAAAATCTACCCGGAAATATGTGTTTACTTATAGCCAAGTGTGTAAAGATGTAAATATCAGTGACAATACACCTACGTCATGTAATTGCAGTAAATCCGAATACATTTATGGCTCTAGTTCCCATGTTATAACAGGAGACCTTAACATCGTTCGTGACCGAGAGTTGAAATCATTCCTTAGTAAAGGACCTAAATATCGTCCCCCGTCAATTATTAATTGGAATGAGTGTCGTAATATCATCCACGACTCTCACTCCGAACTTACTGCTTAAAATGGATAAAACGAGAAAAAGCTGATAAGAAATCTTTGGACTCTTTTTTTAATTCAGTAATGAACATAGTTGATATACATATACAACATTTTAAAGAACATTTTACTCCTAACAACAACCATTATAACCCTATTTCTCGTATCAAACATAAACTAAAAGAACTCGCCAAGGAATTTGTTTTTGTCCCGGCTGATAAAGCTGCTAATAATATCATTATTGTTTGACGTAAATTTTACATTGAGGTTCTGCAAAAGGAAATCACGAATTCACCAACATTCCAACTGATAGATATAGAAGATGTGGTATAAGTGCCAATGAGACAACTCTCCATCCAAGTCAAAATTTATAAAAGTAAACCATTATAGGTCAAAGTACGGTCTTCAACACGGAGCCTTGGCTCACACCGAACAGCAAGCTATAAAGGGCTCCAAAATTACTAGTGTGAAACCATTCAAACGGGAAAACCAACGGTCTAATCTATATAAAAAAACGAGAAACGAGAAACACTTATGAACCACATCAACAAACGACAACTACTGAACATCAGATTCCTGACTTAGGACCGGTGCAAACGTTTTAATGGTACCACCTTTACCCTTATCTGAAGCAATAGTGTAACACCACAAAATAGAAAGACACATTATAAAATATCAATAGAAATGGCTTAACTCAATCAAAAGACATATTAACACCAGTGAACATACACTGAACAAATAAGTTTGATCTATGATACAATGTAAATACAAAAAAAATAAACTAAGGGAAGAATAATACTCCATTTTCGGAAAATGACATCTGTAACAAACATAAACTTTTAGCTACTTCTTTACAAGCAGAACCAAATACAATGAAAGTTCCAACTATGTACTGGCTTCCGAAGCTGCACAAAACACCTTACAAATATAGATTGATTTCGTCTTCAAGCCATTGGTCCACTACTAAACTGTCTATTCTACCACTAGTACACTTGGTACAATCAAAAACCTGATAATGAATTGTTCAAATAAGGCTTTTGAAAATAGTGGAATTAATTACTTTTGGAGTGTAAAAAATTCGTTGGAAGTACTTGATAAATTGCATGCTTATATTGGTGATTTTGAATCTGTTCAAAGTTTTGATTTTTCTACCCTATATACCACTTTGCCTCATATTGTTATTAAGAAAAAGTTCACACACCTAATTAAATGGGCATTTAAAAAGTCAGAATGCAAATATATATGTTCAAACTCTTTTAGGTCATTTTTTAGTAACAACAAACAAAAGAACTATGTCAATTGAACATGCTTTGATACTATAACTGCCCTTGAATTTTTACTAGATAACATTTTTGTTCGCTTTGGAGATTCCGTATATCGTCAAGTTATCGGAATTCCAATGGGGACTAACTGTGCACCACTTATTGCGGACATGTTTCTGTATTGTTATGAGTTACAATTTATGACTAAAATCAGCAAAGACCCATCGAAACAACATCTGATACAAAAATTTAATAATACTTTTAGATATTTGGATGATATATTGGCTCTCAATAATGACGACTTCAGTATGTACACTAAAGAGATTTATCCTATTGAACTAACTTTAAATAAACATAATACTAACAATGAACACTTCCCTTTCCTGGATCTTGATATCTATATCAGTAACGGGAAGCTGAATACCAAAATTTATGATAAAAGAGATGATTTTTCATTTCCTATTGTTAATTATCCATTTTTAGATGATGACGTTCCCTTGTCACCATCTTATGGTGTTTATATATCTCAACTTGTACGATTCGCTCGTGTATGTAACAATGTATTAGATTTTAGCGAAAGAAATCTATGTATTACTGAAAAATTATTACACCAAGGTTTTCGATATCACAAACTAGTCAAAACATTTACTAAATTATATCAACGGTACAAGGACATCATTCGTAAATATAAATCAACATGCAGACATCTTATACGTTCAGGTATTTCACATCCAATCTTTTATGGTAATATTCTTTACAAAGCACAAAAATGTCGGCATTCACCTCTAAAGCTAACAAAACCATTAAACAGACTTATTAAGAAGGGATATAGTAACGATACTGTTGTCAAGTCATTAAAGATGGCATATTTTGGCTTTAATATTGATTCACTCATAGGGTCTTTGCATCGGGAATAAACACATTTATTCCAAAACCAGTTGTTGGCATGATACGGGTTATGTTCTTCTCATATATTTTATGATGATATGATACTAAACCCCTAACGGGAGGGATTGTGCTTGATATTCATATGATGAAGACATGATCTTTCAATTAGTTTAATTGAGTTCTGGAGCTGGCATGTCAGTAACTGCTAGTAGTCCTTTGTTAATTTATGTATCATTGTAATTTTGTTTAGTTTCTTTTGTTACCTATTCGGACTCTGACTTCTTTTAAACTGAGTTTACTGTGCGTATTGCTGTGTGTTTGTTTTTTTCTACATTGGCTAGAGGTATAGGGGGAGGGTTGAGATCTAAAAAAAACATGTTTAACCCCGCCGCATTTTTGCGCCTGTCCCAAGTCAGGAGCCTCTGGCCTTTGTTAGTCTTGTATGATTTTTAATTTTAGTTTCTTTTATACATTTCGGAGTTTAGTATTACGTCCATGATCACTGAACTAGTACATATTTTGTTTAGGGGCCAGCTGAAGCACGCCGTCGGGTGCGGGATTTTCTCGCTGTATTGAAGACCCATTGGTGGCCTTCGGCTGTTTTCACTGCTCTTTGGTCGGGTTGTTGTCTCTTTGACACATTCCCCATTTCAATTCTCAATTTTATCTTATATATTGAATCACTTTCAGATCTCTGTATTACTGTGGTACTCTTACACTGTTGGGTAATGCAGTAGGATAATTGTATGCTACTACTCAAGAATATGAAAATTGAGTAGAAGGGGGTTAAATATGGCTTTGGAAAAATACACCCAAAAAAATGTTCACACCAAGAACTAAAAAAAAAGGTTTTTGTTCTGGGTGAAAAAAAAACAATGGCTTGGTACTATTCCCTGCCTTCCACGAGAGAATACAATGATTGCTCCTTCTTATACGGTATGGCTGTTGCTTATGTTGAAGGCTGTGTATTGTCCTATAATTCTAGTCATCTGGTCTCTTGTGGATAGAAGTCTCAATTGTAATCAAATCATATCTCCTTAATTTTTACAACAACAAAGAAAACAGTTACATTTTAGAGGTATTTAATTATTGTTCACACTCTCCATAAAGCCATAAACCGCCCAAGTCTAGACAAAACAAACGGAATGGATATAAGGAAGATAATTATTTTTGTGAATGATTTTGCTGTTATCCTAGAATGCTCCTTTTTTATATAAAATTAGAAGCTCTGTCTGAGAGCATTCTATTGTTCTCATTTGAGTTCTTTTTAATAAAAAAAAAACAACATGGAATTGAACACCACAGAAGGTTTTGTTTGTGCCAAAATAAAAGTTAACATTAGAATGTTTCTTTTTCGATATATAAAAGTTATTCAGCATCATCGAGAATTAACAAGAATGAAGCCATATATCCTTTGAACTAGGAGTTCTGTAAGCGTGTGTTTCTTTTTAATGTCCATGTTGCACACTTGCCACTTCAATAACATCACCAAACAAAATGAGAATGTTAAAATTATGAGTCACCATTAGACAAAATGCTCACAAATGTTTTATTTGAATGGATTGCAATCTAAACTTCCTTCCCAAAAGAAATTCGTTGAGTATCTATTTGGCGTGCAGGAAATGATTTATTTTGATTATCTCGTTCGTGTTACGTTGTTGTCAAAAAGGGACATTTAATAAACATGAAAAAGTTTAAACGAATCGAAGATTCCATCACACAATGATAATGTTAAAATAGAAAAGATAAAAATCCTTTCTTAAAATATAAAAACAAACTGTAAAGTATAATCCCTAATCTTATCATCATCCAGCATGATATTTAAATGAAGCATATGAAAATTAACATGAAAACAATTAAACTATAAAAAAGATTAATTACTTAAAACCTATTAAATGTTTTACTTTCATGTATGCCTATGACCACGCATTCAACAGAAATAGTTGTAATCAGGTACTGCCAATTGTGGTAAGTACAGTACAGTACAGTAACTGACGAAAACACGGGGTCATACAATATAAAACCAGGTGATCCTGTAATGCCGTGCAAAAATAGTGTTGTACAACTGGTTTTGATAAATAAAAATAGATATTTCAAGTAAAAATTAAAACTTAATCTTATCACGTTCAGTTATCTCCCTCAATGTATGCAGTCGATTCTAAATTAAGCAAGTGAAATTGAAAATGGCCACTACGTGATTATTTTCATCTATGTTTACACTGGTAATTTGGGACTTTCTAATCCAATGGTATCCATAATAACTTCTTCAAAAGAGCTGAAAATCAACATCAGGAATTTTGGGTCCTCAATGCTTTTCAACTTCGTACTTTAATTGAACCTTTAAACTTTTTCGATTTGTGCGTCACTGCTCGGTCTTCTGTAGAAGAATCGCGCGTCTGGCGTAGAAAAGCTGTGATTAGTTTATATACTAATTCATTAGATTTAAAATTGTAAAAAAAACTTTACGAATTACACTAAGCCGTATTTGGCATAACTTTTCGGAATTTTCGGTTTGTAATGCCCTTCAAATTCCAAATTATATGCCTTGTATCTATGATTAGTTTTTATTTACGTTAAGAGGGATTCCGATACAAGCGAATCTAATCACATCTCTTTATCTTCACTGCCTTTTCTTAACTAGTGTCAAGCTATCCAGCAATTCTCATCCTGCAATTCTCTTTATAAAAAGCTATCCTGCAATTCGTCATCCCGCAATTGCGTTTGGAAAACTACGTGAGCGACAATTTTCTTTTTCTTTAAAATCATAGTTTTTGACTTTTTTGTTCGAAAACAGGATTAATATAGAAAATAAAAGATTTGTATATCCGATTAACAAAATATTAACTTTAGTTTTGCAGATTTCTAACTCATATTTACGGTTTTGTAATAAGCATTTACAATAAAAAAATCATTATGACGATTCAATTAAGTATTATCTGTTAAGTCCAGGATGTGATTCGTATTTACGCATGTTTAATCAACATTTGCAATTTTTTCAAAACTCATATTAACGACTAAAAAAAAAGAATTTTGAAGTAAAATAATTTGTTCATGGCATACCGACTTAAAAACTTCTATTTGAAACTGGGCCACCTACCTTCCAACCTATTGCCTCGGCAGTTCTGTACGGCTAGGGATTATAGACTCTGCTCTAATAAATAGCTATTGGATAGTACTACAGCGGGAGGGTAAAGAATTTCTTGGGTAAGAATTTTTAGAGGTAGAAAATTTCGCTCGAAACATAGAAATAAAGCCAAATTCGATAAAATACGCGTTGGGGACACCCACTTTCCGACCCATTGTCCCGGTTGTTCTTTATTGCTAGGGATTATAGACGCTGCCCTAAAGAATAGCTATTGGATAGTACTACAACGTGAGGATGAAGAATTTCTGGGGTAAGCATTCTGAAAGGCCGAAAATTTCGTCCGTAACACGGAAAAAAGTCAAATTTGTTAAAATACGTATTGGGCACTTTCCAACCTATTGTCTCGGCAGTTCTGTATGGCTAGGGGTTATAGACTCTGCTCTAATAAATAGCTATTGGATAGTACTACAGCGGGATGGTAAAGAATTTCTGGGGTAAGCATTCTTAAAGGCCGAAAATTTCGCTCGAAACAGAAATAAAGCCAAATTCGATAAAATACGCGTTCGGTCACCCACTTTCCGACCCCTTGTCTCGGTTGTTCTTTATGGCTAGGGATTATAGACGCTGCCCTAAGGAATAGCTATTAGATAGTACTACAACGTGAGGATAAAGAATTTCTGGGGTAAGCATTCTGAAAGGCCGAAAATTTCGTCCGTAACACGGAAAAAAGTCAAATTTGATAAAATACGCATTGGGCACTTTCCAACCTATTGCTTCGGCAGTTCTGTATGGCTAGGGATTATAGACTCTGCTCTAATAAACAGCTATTGGATAGTACTACAGCGGGTGGGTAAAGAATTTCTGGGGTAAGCATTCTTAAAGGCCGAAAATTTCACTCGAAACATAGAAATAAAGCCAAATTCCATAAAATACGCGTTGGGGACACCCACTTTCCGACCCATTGTCTCGGTTGTTCTTTATGGCTAGGGATTATAGACGCTGCCCTAAAGAATAGCTATTGGATAGTACTACAACGTGAGGATAAAGAATTTCTGGGGTAAGCATTCTGAAAGGCCGAAAATTTCGTCCGTAACACGGAAAAAAGTCAAATTTGATAAAATACGCATTGGGCACTTTCCAACCTATTGCCTCGGCAGTTCTGTATGGCTAGGGATTATAGACTCTGCTCTAATAAATAGCTATTGGATAGTACTACAGCGGGAGGGTAAAGAATTTCTGGGGTAAGCATTCTTAAAGGCCGAAAATTTCGTCCGTAACACGGAAAAAAGTCATATTTGATAAAAATACGCATTGGGCACTTTCCAACCTATTGCCTCTGCAGTTCTGTATGGCTAGGGATTATAGACTCTGCTCTAATAAATAGCTATTGGATAGTACTACAGCGGGAGGGTAAAGAATTTCTGGGGTAAGCATTCTTAAAGGCCGAAAATTTCGCTCGAAACATAGAAATAAAGCCAAATTCGATAAAATACGCGTTCACATTATGACTGCCAAAACAATTATCATTAAAAAGTTATTAGATAATACTACATTCAGATATTAGAGATTTTTTGGCGTAAATATCCTAAGATGCGAACATTCGAATCTTTGAAATATAGTATGTGCTTGATGAAGATCTACCACACAAAAGACATTAAAGTACAGATATGGGATGTACGATCGGTCTTGTAAAGTAGTTCCTAAAAATATGTCTAAGTTAAATGAGCAACTGATATTATCTGTATTATAGCAAATGTCTCGTAAAACAAATCTGAACGAGTGTATTACGCATGTTTTGTGTAAGTGGCTTGCGCTTGAATTTAATAAGATAGCGGGTTTATTTTTTTGTAATCAATGTATGGCAAGCAAAGAAATCATAGATTAATCTTATTTCCGTTGCAATTGACAATGGTTGACCCTTATGCTTATTTTATCGAATTTGGCTTTATTTCTATTTTTCGGACGAAATTTTCGGCCTTTAAGAAGCTATAATTCCTAGCCATAAAAAACTACCGAGACAATGGGTCGGAAAGTGGGTGTCCAGAACGCGTATTTTATCGTATTTGACCTTATTTCAATGTTTCGGACGAAATTTTCGACCTTTAAGGATGCTTACCCCAGAAATTCTTTACCCCCACGCTGTAGTACTATCCAATAGCTATTTATTAGATCAGAGTCTATCTATAATCCCTAGCCATACAGAACTGTCGAGGCAATGGGTTGGAAGCTGGGTAACCGCACTGCGTATTTTATCAAATTTGACGCCCTTTTAAAATGCTTTACCCCAGAAATTCGTTACCCTCATGGTGTAGAACTATTCAATAGCTATTCCTTAGGACTGCGTCTATAATCCCTAGCCATAAAGAACTCCAGTGACAAAGGGTCGGAAAGTGGGTGTCCCAAATGGGAATTTTATCGAATTTGGCCTCATTTCTATGTTTCGAACGAAATTTACGATCTTTCAGGATGCTTACCTCAGAAATTCTTTACCCCCAATCTTTAGTACTATCCAATAGGTATTTATTATATCAGAGTCTATAATCGCTAGCCATACAGAACTATCGAGGCAATGTTGGAAGATGGGTGACCCCACTGCATATTTGATCAAATTTGACTTTTTTCCCCCGTGTTACGGACGAAGTTGTCGGCCTTTTAAATTGCTTTCCCAAAAAATTCTTTACTATCATGGTGTAGTACTATCCAAAAGCTATTCCTTAGGGCATCGTCTATAATCCCTAGCCATAAAGAATAACCGCGACAATGGGTCGAAAAGTGGGTGTCCCCAACGCGTATTTTATCGAATTTGGCCTTATTTCTATGTTTCGAGCGAAAGTTTCGGCCTTTAAGAATGCTTACCCCAGAAATCCTGCACCTTTACGCTGTAGAACTATCCAATAGCTATTTATTAGAGCAGAGTCTATAATCCCTAGCCATACAGAACTGCCAAGGCAATGGGCTGGAAGGTGGGTGACCCCACTGCGTATTTTATCAAATTTAACTTTTTTCCCCCGTGTTACGGACGAAGTTTTCGGCCTTTTAAAATGCTTAACTTAGAAATTCTTTAACCTCATATGGTAGTACTATCCAATAGTTATTCCTTAGGACAGCGTCTATAATCCCGAGGCATAAAAAACTCCAGCGACAATGGGTCGGAAAGTGGGTGTCCCAAATGAGTATTTTATCGAATTTGGCCTTATTTCCATGTTTCGGACGAAATTTTCGACCTTTCAGGATGCTTACCCCAGAAATTCTTTACCTCCACGCTGTAGTACTAACCAATAGCTATTCATTGGATCAGAGTCTATAATCCCCAGCCATACAGAACTATCGAGGTAATGGGTTGGAAGGTGGGTGACCCCACTGCATATTTTATCAAATTTGACTTTTTTTGCCCCGTGTTACGGAGAAGTTGTCGGCCTTTTGAAATGCTTACCCCAGAAATATTTACCCTCACGCTGTAGTACTATCCAATAGCTATTTATTAAAGCAGAGTCTATCTATAATCCCTAGCAATACAGAACTGCCTGGACAATGGGTTGGAAGGTGGGTAACCCCACTGCATATTTTATCAAATTTGACTTTTTTTCCCCGTGTTACGGACGAAGGTTTCGGCCTTTTGAAATGCCTACCCCAGAAATTCTTTACCCTCATGGTGTAGAACTATCCAATAGCTATTTATTAGAGCAGAGTCTATAATCCCTAGCCATAAGGAACTTCAGCGACAATGGGTCGGAAAGTGGGTGTCCCAAATGCGAATTTTATCGAATTTGGCCTTATTTCCATGTTTCGGACGAAATGTTCGACTTTTCAGGATGCTTACCCCAGAAATTCTTTACCCTCACGTTGTAGAAATATCCAAATGCTATTTATTAGAATATAGTCTATAATCCTTTGCCATTCAGAACTGCCGAGGCAATGGATTGGAAAGTGCCCAATGCGTAATTTATCAAATATGACTTTTTTTCCGTGTTACGGAGGAAGTTTTCGGCCTTTAAGAATGCTTACCCCAGAAATTCTTTACCCTCACGTTGTAGTATTATCCAATAACTATTCATTAGGGCAGCGTCTATAATCCCTAGCCATACAGAACAACCGAGACAATGGGTTGGAAAGTGGGTGTCGCCAATGCGTATTTTATCGAATTAGGCTTTATTTCCATGTTTCGGACGAAATTTTCGGCCTTTAAGAATGCTTACCCTAGAAATTCTTTACCCTTCCACTGTAGTACTACTCAATAGCTATTTACTAGAGCATAGTATATAAACCAATGCCATACAGAACTGCCGAGGCAATGGGTCGGAAAGTGCCCAATGCGTATTTTATCAAATTTGACTTTTTTTTCGTGTTACGGGCGAAATTTTCAGCCTTTAAGAATGCTTACCCCAGAAATTCTTTACCTTCACGTTGTAGTACTATCCGATAGCTAATAATTAGGGCAGCGTTTATAATCCCTAGCCATGAAGAACTACATAGACAATGAGTCGGAAAGATGGTGTCGCCAATGCGTATTTTATCGAATTTGGCTTTATTTCCATGTTTCGGACGAAATTTTCGACCTTTAAGAATGCTTACCCCAGAAATGCTTTACCTTCACGTTGTAGTACTATCCAATAGCTATTCATTAGGGCAGCGTCTATAATCCCTAGCTATAAAGAACTACCGAGGCAATGAGTTGGAAAGTGGGTGACCCCAATGCGTATTTTATTAAATTTGACTTTTTTTCCGTGTTGCGGACGAATTTTTAGGCCTTTAATAATGCTTAACTTAGAAATTCTTTACCTTCACGTTGTTACTACTGGAAGTGTTTAACGACCTTGACTGGCTGTTCAGCCCTCGCACGGTCGGTATTCAAGTTGTAGTACTATCCGATAGCTAATAATTAGGGCAGCGTTTATAATCCCTAGCCATGAAGAACTACCGAAACAATGAGTCGGAAAGTGGGTGTCGCCAATGCGTATTTTATCGAATTGGGCTTTATTTCCATGTTTTGGACGAAATTTTCGGCCTTTAAGAATGCTTATCCCAGAAATTCTTTACCCTCCCGCTGTAGTACTATCCATTAGCTATTCATTAAAGCGGAGTCTATAATCCCAAGCCATACAGAACTGCCGAGGCAACGGGTTGGAAAGTGCGTGACCAAGTTTCAAATAGAAGTTGTATTGTCGGTATACCATGAAAAATTTCATTTACATCAAAATTCTATATTTTTAGTCGATCGTTAATATGAGTTGTGAAAATCGCAAATATGGGTTGAACATGCGTTTATACGAATCACATCCTGGACCTAACAGATAATTCTTTGTTTGAATCGTCATCATGATTTTTTTTTATTGTAAATATTAATTACAAAACCGTAAATATGAGTTAGAAATCTGCAAACTAAAGTTAGAATTTTGTTAATGGAATATAAAAATCTTGTTTTCGAACAAAAAAGTCAAAAACTATGATTTTAAAGAAAAATGAAATTGTCGCTCAAGTAGTTTTCCAAACGCAATTGCAGGATGACGAATTGCAGGATAGCTTTTTATAAAGAGAATTGCTGGATAGCTTGACACCATAGTATTTTTTCTGTTACGAATGGCACGATGAAGCTACGGCTTCTTAGGCATGATCACTTGAACTAGCTTGACTTGCACAGCAATAATTTTTAGTTGACATATTAATCGGTTATTAATTACCAGAAAAAAACCCGTTTCGACCACATTGAATACATATATGTTTATTCGTAATTGGTAAATCAATTTACATGAACAACTGTAATGTATATGCCCCACATAGGCCACAAAATTACAATACTTATATTCCACTCATAACAACGGCGGGTTCATCTTCTTTGACATTGAATAATCTTATCCAATTTAAATGTGCATTCAATTAATCAGAGTCTTGAAATATTAGGCTAAATATATTCTAAGAATCCTAGATGAAAAGCTAACAAAATGACTTATCAAAAAGATCATAATTAATGGACAATTAAGTAAAATAATTGGCCATTTTGGTTTTCAACATCTATACTAACTAGATATGTATGCTTAGATGGTTCTATTGAACATGTTTTCTTATATAACATTAAAACGTACAATTGACGTAGATCACAACCTAATGATACACTGGCGTAATGTAATTGTAGTGTTTCCCAAGAAAAAAATCTGTGGATGGTTGATATTTAAAGAACATAAAGAGATTTAACGTTCTTATTGATTTGTTAAATTGTTTCCTACTTAAAAGTAATGCTTATTTTCCTGGTGTTTTCATTCTTAATATCCTTTGACTTATCCAGCATTTCTTCAGAGTTTTGTTTATGTCCTTGTAAAAATAAGATTTATTTGCCTTATCAAATTGCACTTCAGTGACTGAATAATATTTTGCAGGAACATAACCACTTCGGATGATTTCACCCTCTGTATACAAAGAACTTTAACCATCCGGATAAGTTCACCTCTTTATACCAAGGACATTTAACATCCGGATGATTTTACCCTCGTATCTCCGGATTATATTACGGATACCATAGACATTTACTGTGTCAAAACTGTTGTAAACAGCTTAATTCGCTGCGAAATTTAACAAAAATACTCATACTTAGGCTTTTTATCAACTTTGAAGAGGAGTTATAAATAAACATTTTACTATCTTTTTTGTATATATAGGTTTAAAACTTTTTTGCAAGACCAGTGGCAAACTATTTAATATTCATATATGTATCTTGTTATATACTTGCATTTAAGCGAGTACAATGCAGGGGTAAAACAAACTGGTTAAAGTTGCATACTATCCAAAGAAAGGGACAGACATATTACGATTATATTATTAATAAGAATTCATTAGTAATTTAATCAGCATAGAGGTATTAAGACCTCTGCATTGTCCTCGCAGTGGTTTTCCATTCGTTTGATGTGTTTGGGCTTTAGATTTGGGACTTTCCGTTTTGAATTTTCTTGGAGTTCGGTATTTTTGTTATTTTACTTTTTACATATAATGCATAGGAATCTCGTCTTTCCAAATAAGCGAGAGGTTTTGCTAGCCATAAAACCATTTTCAACCAACCATTTTTTCTTTAAATGTCATGTATTAAGTCAGGAATAGGGCAGTTGTTATCAAATAGTTCGTTTCTATGTATGTTTGCGTTTGTTTTGTTGCACTTCAGTGTTTCGTGTTCCGTTGTTTTCCTCTTATAGTTGATGTGTTTCCCTCGGTTTTAGTTTGTAACCCGGGTTTGTTTTCTCTCAATCGATTTATGACTTTTGAACAGTGGTATACTACTTTATTCCTACAAAAATATTTGTTATAAAAAGATTACGCACAAAACATTGGACAACATGTCTATAGTTCTTATGACAAGAGTTTTGGTTGCCCCAGTGCTTCTTTTCTGGGTTTTACGTCCAATGAAAAAACTTATTGTTTTGAATTTTTAATATTCCTGTGAGAAGGAGACAAATGCATGTGTTGAAATACTAGATGGACTTGTTGATGGTCTGTTCCTTTATTGAACCTACTGGAAGTAATTTTGGAACTGCTTTCCTGATCAACAGAAATGTTTTCATTTGTGCTACCTAAATTTGGTCTGACGAGTTAATAAAGATGAGACGGTTTCTTTTTTAATATGCATTTAAAAATTAATCTTATTTTAAGTTGATTTACACCAGATCTCCACTTGCTCCGGTTTACTGTGTCACATAATGAAGTGATCTACATTTTATGTTTAAATTACCCAGACCTCTCTTTAGTGATTAATGGCTAAGACGTTTTTGTCCAATGGGAAGTTGTTCTTAATATTTGGACTCAGTGTTGATACCGCTTCAGTGTACTATGGGAAAATACACTCCTTTACCGAAGCAATCATACTTATGAATATATGAGAAAAAAGTAACATAATACACCAGTGGCAATCAGGACCACAAGGACACGAAATAGAGACAGTAGTGTGACCAAAAGATAAAATACAAAACAGGCAATCAGAACCACAAGTCAAAGAAAGAGAAACAGTAGTATGACAAAAAGGGAAAAGTACACGGGGACCATCAGAACCACAAGTCAAAAAAAGAGAAACAGTAGTATGACAAAGAGGGAAAAGTACACGGGGACCATCAGAACCACAATTAAACGAAAGAGAAACAGTAGTATGGCAAAAAGGGAAAACATAAAAGAGCAATCAGAACCACAAATAGAAGAAAGAGAGACAGTAGTATGACAACAGGGATATATACAAAGGGGACAGTCAGAACCAATAGTAGACGAAAGAGAGACAGTTCTATGACCAAAAGATAAAATCATAACGAATAATAAGGTCCCCACAAGTTACAGAAAGAGAGACATTAGCATGACCAAATGGAAATATACAAAATGGGACTATCAGAACCACAGGTAACGAAAGAGAGACAGTACTATGACCAAAAGGGAAGATGCAAAGCTGAAAATCTGAACCACAAGTAGACGAAAGAGAGACGGTACAATGACCATAAGGAAAAATACAAGGGGGACAATCAGAACCACAAGTAGACGAAAAAAAAAGTTGTATAACCAAAAATTAAAGTGATAAGGGACAATTAGGTCCACAAGTCACAGAAAGAGAGACAGTAGTCTGACCAAAAGGAAAAAATGCTGACAATTAGAACCACACGTCAAAGAATGAGATACAGAACTATGATATAAAGAAAAATACGAAAAGACAATAATATCCACAAGTCAAAGAAAGAGATACAGTGACATGCCCAAACAGGAAAAGAAGAAAGAGGTAACCAGAACTTTCAGTCGAAGAAAGAGGGACAGTACCATTTCGATCGTATTTAATTAAAGTTGGATCGTACCTGATTACAGTTGAGATTTATATCAGAAAAACATGTCACACGCACTATAATCAGTGGCATGCGTTAATTTTGATATAGAAGAGTCGATAATAAACACCCTCGCAAATTTGCAGTTTCTCTCGCTATCTGAAGACTGCTGTTCAAAAGAAAACGCTCAAAGCCAAGGATGTATAAGCACAGAAACACGTGATGGGCTATATGAACAAAAGGGACATACAAATTCGTAAACTTAAAGGTAAACCTTGTCAAACTTTTGAAACAACTGTCTTAACATGCATGCTTAGGACAAACCAAAACTAACAAAAACAATGACTTGTATGACTTTGCTTCTATACTGATGGAAATCAAAACTAACAAAAACAGTGACTTGTATGATGTTGCATATATACTGCTGCATTATTGCAAAATCATTACCAATGCGATTCTTCTTGCAAGTGTTTCTTTATTTTTATTATACTCTTTGTTTATGAAAAATCCATCATGTGTAAATGAATTGCTGACAATATAATGGTAATGTTAAGCATGACTCTGAAGCCACATAAGTATCTGCAGTGTCATGAAAATACGTTCATAAATGAAAGTCACTCTAAAAATTTCCCTTAGGGAACCGACAAGTTTTTCATTTGCATGCGTAATACTGAAAAATACTTGAACGATGTATACTAATTCAATTACAATTGTACTAAATATCAAGGATCTTCCAAGAATATTGTTCCTTTTACAAAAATATAACATGTTTGTAGAACCGAAATTAACAAGGATTAAACCTTGATCGACGTCTGGTTTATTTTAGATGTCTACTGACTTGACAATATAACTGATATAAAAATAAGAATGTGGTATGATTGGCAATGAGACAACTCCCCACAAGAGACCAAATGACACATAAATTAACAGCTATAGTTCACCGTACGGCCTTCAACAATGAGCAAAGCCCTAACCGCATAGTCAGCTATGAACAATTTTGTGGAATCGGACATGTTTATGATCCTGGTTCCCTACAGGTAAACCTAAATTCACCAAACACAATAATGACTTATCAATAGAGTCTCAAAATGTCAATTGAATATTGAATGGAAATGTTTTGGCCAATTATTAAAGAACATTTCCGACAGGCTAATTGGCAAAAATTGCCATAAAAAGAATCACGTCAATATTTTGATTTATAACAAACGTTGTTCACACATGGCATGACCTGTTGATGAGCCTACAATTGATATATATATATAACTTAGTCTGTTTTATATATATTTCATCATTATTTTTTTAATTTTAAAAACTTTCATCCGCAACAAATGATACACGAACAATACATTTCCGTGTCTGTCTGTATACGTTTGTAGATTCAATAGACAAGATAACGTTTAAATATTCTCATGCTTTTGTAGTTAACAATATCAAACTCCTTGGAGAATTTGTCTGAAGAAGTCACTAAAGCTTGCAATCAAATTGAAAACCGATGAACACATTTAATATTTTAAATTGAAGAATAGACGGATGGGAAGAGTGATGCCATGAGTGAAAACTTGCTACCTAAGCCAGGCACTAAAAAGTCAAAAGCTTACAATATACTATTAGTTACGGTAACCCAAAGATTCTGGTATGAAATGAAGAATATTAGAAAATACTTAAAAATAGACAACATGCATGTATATGTTTCGCCGGGGTTAGAATCGGGATAGTCATTACAGTTCAAACAGCAATCCTTAAAATAAATATAACTATAAATTGGTTGAGACTCTGAAAAATAAACTGTCTTTATCTGTTTTATCTTTCAAATTTTCGTTGCGCCAGAAACTCGTAACATGTCAACCTAAACGCATTGACTACTTAGCTGTTTGAGTGGTACCGACACTGATCTCAATCATTATTACTGGATACTAGTACATTGCATAACTTGCTGTGACAGAAACCGTCTTCTGTACTGAAAACTATCTATTTAATTAAGTAATTACTGTAACTGAAAAGTGGAAATCAGATTAGATCATAAAGGATTAAGATCACAAGTAACAAACTAGTACAGACGTTATTACATTATAAAAATCTTAATTTAATTCTCTTCCTACTTTCTATCTCTCACAATTATATTTTGAATAGATTTACAAGTTATATTAAAGACAATCTTTATATTTGATTAATATTACAGTAGTGGAGTTGAATCGATCCCACCAAGCGATTACCAATCAGTGTTATAGAATGACCGATACATGTCCAACCCTCTCTCCCACGGGTAAACATACAATGTATACCAAACACCAATCAGCATCTTGACGAACAATTGGATGTAATTGTTAGTATCTTATTTTGTTTTACCTAAGCTACTTAACTAATGGAATTGTTACAATCCATACCAATTAAAATAAAAATAACTTTGATTATTTTCAGGTATTTTACTGTTGTGAAGGGAAGCTGCTTCCTCATTTAACTTAAGCAATTGAACTGTACACATCTCAATATACCAAACCATTGATGATCATATCAGAGGTGGATTACAAAGGAAAGACATGTGTTACTATCACATTAACTATTATCATTTTGTTCTGCTTAATTTGTAATCACTAAAGAAGAAAGTGTTATAACAGAAAATGATCTTCAAGACTGAAGATTTCCGGTATTTGAATATACAACAGATCTGAATTAGTCTCAGCAGCTCTTAAAATGTCAAATAATATATCTACTGCCGGAAATTTTTCGTCCAGTGTCACGGAGATGATGTCTCAAAATACAGTTCAGAATGGAACAATGTGTTATCTGAATTACTGTGGTGAACAATTGGATGGCATCAGAGAAGAAATGGAGAATTATATTAAACCAGCTTGGTATGAGTGGATTGTAATTATCATTTATATAATAACATTTATAGTCGGACTGACCGGAAATGTTTTAGTATGCTTTGCAGTATGGAGAAACCGACAGATGCGGACTGTTACTAATATGTTTATTGTGAACCTTTCCGTCGCCGATTTGGGTATTATAATAATATGTTTACCTCCGACGTTACTGGTGGACGTTACTGAAACCTGGTTTATGGGTCTTGTAATGTGTAAACTAGTTTATTTCCTTATGGTGAGTATGACTTTAGTTTAGATTAGTTCAAAAACATTATCTCATCTAAAATATATTTTGTAAATGCTATTTACTGGCGCTATTGCCATGGCGTTGTCAGTTTAATTCCGAATTATGAGTTTGAATGTCCATTTGGTATCCTTCGCCTCTCTTTTTCAAACCAACCTACAGTAACAGTTTTCTTTTTGCGTCTATTTATCAAGGAAATAAGGAAGAATCCAATGCATATTTTATTGTTAATTGATTGCATTTTTCTGTAAATATAAATTGAACCAAATTAAAAAGAGAATACATTTAAATTTAAATGACTAACAGCAAAGTAATCATACTAGAAATATAATGAAGTTTTAAATATCACAACCTTCGCGTGTTAATATTGAAATAGCAATAACATATTGTATTAGAAATACAATAAAAACACGATCATTGAAGACTATATAGCCTATCATATAGATATCAACTTAAAAAGTCATTTTATATTAAAGGCCTAGAACTGTTTAGTATTAGCTATATTTTTATAATTAAGTCTACTAATCTAGTATTATGTTTGGCAAGTGATTCCTCAATATACTCACTACTATCGTTTACATGTATCAGAGCATCATTCACCATATAACGTCACACATTAACGAAAACCGGTATATCGTAAAATGTGCAAGGTTCTATTCTATCAAACATCCTTTCAATCATTTTGATTTTTTTTTAGTTTCTGAAAGAAAAATGCTAGCTGTCAGCTTACCAAGCCATGATTTTGTTGGTTTTTCGTTTATTTTAATTTCGAGTAACTAAATGGTACATAAAATTAAGAAATAGGAAGTCTGTGGTTATTTTTTTGAACGGAAATTGCTTCTGAAAAGTAAAAATTGTCATTAAAATCTTAAAATGATCTTTAGTTTAAACTAAAACGTTCATCATTAATACAAGTATTTTCCCGATTCCCGAATGTCGTTCTAAAGATTTTAAAGAAAACAAAAGTTTTCCATAGATTTTGGGGTTCTTTTAAAGATTTTTCATAATAAATTAGTTATATTATATTCTCACTAAATTATTAAAATAGTGGTATGTAGATTAGAATGATATATTTTTCTAAAAATCACATATACACAGCACGATATTTAAAATTTTGTTCATAAATATCTACTGCTAGCTGGATAATTGTAGTAATTATGATAAGAATTTACATGTAATCTTGTGTAAGGTGATCTAAACTAAAGAATTTTCATATAAATAGCAATGTATTCATTATCAAAAGTCGTCGTAAAATAAACGAGTTCATGAAATGCATGTCACAGGTTACAGATCTTCACTAAAAAAATCTGATCTGCATTCTACACAAGTTTAAAACCTTTGCTGAACTGTCACATTTTTAGGACTGAAATAGTAACTGTTCTTCGACGAAAGAATGAAAAATAAACACTTAATGCAGATTATTGGTGTGTTAAATGTCTGTGTTCCTAATCAAACTCACGAGCTCTGACCCTGTGCAACTGGATTGGTATGTATCAACAGAAGCTCTTTTAAAACTCACGAGCTCCGCCCCTGCGCTACAGGACTGGTATAGATCAGAGTAGAACGTCTCATACTCACTAGCTATGCCCCCGTGTTACACAACTGGTATGTACCAGATTAGCTCGTGTCAATTTCACGAGCTCTGTTAATGCTATATAGGAATGGTATGTATCACAGTAGCTCATATCAATCTCGCAGCCCTACACGAATGACATGTGTCAGAGAAAGTCAAGCCAAACTGACGGGCCTGTCCATGCGCTGCAGGACAAGTATGTATCAGAATAGCTCGTTTCAGCTCCTGCGCGCTACAAGAATGGCATGTACCTTATAAGCTCGTGTCAAACTCACAAGCTCTGATTCTGCCCTACAACTAGCTCTTGTCCCTGCGCTTCGGGATATGATAAATACCAACTGATAATTAAATACTTTCAAAATCAAGCTACATGTATACTCCATCTTTTTAGTCTTATTCTTTGCGTCAGTTATGTAAAGTTTTAGTATGCTTTCAGGTATCAATAATTCAAAACAACAAAATTGTATACATATATATATTTGCTACCCCAATTATGATTTTGACGGTTTGCCTCACCATTCTGCATATATATTTGTCTTCTGATTTTGAAGAATAACATGAATTAACTTTTCGATGTTTGTCCTGCTAAAAACAAATTGAAATTGTGGAAAAAAAATCTAATATATATTTTAAAGAATTATTTTAGAAGAAAAAATTCTGGCCTGTTGGGGAAGACATTTATTGTTCACTAGGGAACACGTGTGCAAAGCTAATACAATAGATGTAATTATTATCTGTTTTATACTAATCTGTCAATACTCATATATAGATATATATATATATATATATATATATATATATATTATATATCGATCATGTTGAATATATACAATTGTTATTTTTTTTTAAACTGGGGATTCGTAGAATGTACAATGATGTCTGCGAAACTAGCTTTCACCTAGTACATTGTACTAGACATCAAATAACTATACCTTATTTGGATACATAAAATCGATTTGTACAAGACTTAGAAAACGGTAGAATGCAAGGCTTTGGTACTGTCCGGTTAAAATTTAATTGTAATAGTGCACTCTTTTGACAGTTGGGCAAAATCGCTGTTTCTGTTGCTGAAATAAATTGCATTTACGTTGTTTGTATTTTCAAGACAGGATGAAAATTTAAATATAGTTAAAACATGCTGTTAGCTTTTAATTAAATACGTAATGGAATGCTGCTATTCAACAAATTGTAGCCATACATTGGACAAATGAGTGCATTTCTCAAACCATTTCTGAACAAGTAAATTGATTTGGGCATATAATAACATTAATTGGTTAGGCTTAGAATTACAATTATAATACTAATTAGTTATATGTGAATGAGGATGGTTTCGTTAAGTGTAATACGGGCTACTACAAGAGTTGACGGCAAGAACGGCTCGGTTTAAATATTCAACAGACAGAAGGATTCACATTATATGAATGTCTTCTGAGGGGAGTGTGTGGTCACAATTCACTTGAAAACCCAACATATACTTCAACAACCCTTAATACAAAGAAAATAATGGACAATCATAGATCTAATGTATGTTTATTAGTACTTTAAAACAAAGATGAAGAACGGGTTCGCCTTTCACTTTAATGGGTACTAAAATTTCAAAAGTGTGTTTATCTACAACGATATCTGTGTGGTTTGCAAATGCACTAAGAGAAGTCTTTCAAAATTTCTAACATAAGTTCGGCATTAAAACGGCTCGAAAATGTTTCTGTGAAACTACCTACCCTAAAGATGGTAGAAATATGTATATACTAAGCTATGAACCAAGATTGTTGAATAGTAAGGTTAAATCATATCTTATAAGAGCGCCATCACGACTTTGCCGAACTTATAATCTCGAATTTTATTATATTTTTTATATCTATAATGTCTTCTTTTTTCCCTCGTTTTTTTAATCGAAGTATGTTAATTTATTATTAGCAACGGATGCCACTAGTTAAACATTAACCGATTACTTTACCAAGTATCTGAATTCACCCGGTTTTGATGAGACTCGTTACTTATTTAGTTTCGATAGGGTTTTGTGGACTGTTGTTTTTTTCCTTTCGCCGTATGTAGTGTCTGTATTTGATTAATGGTTGGAACCCCCCCCCCCCCCCCCCCCTCCCTTTTTTTTTAAAATGGCTGGATCCGCCCTGTAAGCTGTGCAACTTGCTGGAGGATGAAACATACTTCCTCCTTGTATGTAAATTAACGAAAATCTTATTAAAAATTTATTTTGAATTTTACTTACTGATAATTGTATAAGTCTGTATATGTCTCTCAACAAAGAATAAAATAATAAAGATATACTCAACCCATCTACTATGGAACATGTCAAAGTTATTGACTCCCAGTTATTAGAACTGTGGGCAGAAGTCTCATACTTTTTCATGCGTTTATTTGTTATCAGTTGAAATATTATTTTTTTATATATTTGTTTCTATTCCATGTCACAAATAATTATAAGTTTATATGATAATAAAGTGTTAATTAATCTAAAAAAAAATATCTCATCAAAAAATGGTGTCGATTTTTTATCATAATTTCGATGATTAAAAACATTCTTAAAGTTACATTTGTTCGTACATACAAGACATAATATGTATGCAAGAACTTTTTAGCCCATTTAATTTTTTTATTGGTCTGACATCTTCGATACGTTCAGTTTTTAGATATTTGATTTCGGGCACCAATGAGAAGCAATGAGTTTGGTAAATGCGCATATGGTTAAAACATTAACGTTTATTCTATAATTGTCTCTTATTTCAATCGTCAGAAACTTATGATTGTACTCAAAAGGTGTTTTAAAATTGCAACTGCGGAATCAATGAGTTATCAGTAAAATGTTGCCATGATTTTGATAACATACTTTATTCCTTATGTGACCACTTTTATTTGCCGTTGTTGCATTTTCATAACGCCATCTAAGATAATAGCAACATACGTGCAATCAGTGTACTTGAGACCATTTAAATTTTACATTCTTCAAATGATTTTTTTAAAAGTATTTGAGCTTTTGGAACATTATTAATCAGAATAGTTTTGTACAAGCATCTGGTTATTTTCATTACTAGAACAGCTGCTATATGTCACTCGATAGTTATGAGGTACTTTATTTCTAGTAACTATATTGTTCGATTTGAAATTTTTCTCTGTTCATATGAGTTTTTAGAAGTACTGTTTACCCATTCTCAGATCAATACATGCAGTAATACAGAATTCCATCAGATGGTGTTTTTAAAGATAAAAAGATGGCTGTAGAACCTTATGTTAAAAAAACTTCACGCTACAGGGTTCTTTTAGAGTCCAACATTCGGCCTTACGTTCACTAAAACAGAGAAAGAATAAAAATCCACTTGAAAAGGGTTAATTACAAGATTGCAAGATTGTTTGGAAACAATACTGCTTCAACTTTCTGTTCTTTTGATGCCTCCAACTATTTTACTCTATCTACGTATTTGTATAAAAACAGCATCATTGCACACATATAGAAGTTGTGTACCTAGTATCTTGGAATTGTATTATGCATTTTTTCCTGTTTATAGATTTCTTTCAGCAAAAATGTTCATATAATGTCACCATTTTATGAGTAGTCAACTCTTCCTTCTATTTTTCTTATCAGATTCTTCAAAAATTCATGGAACATTTTACACGTTTTGAAATTTTGAACCTGCTATAACAGAATTGTTTGAAGATATTTTGTTTGTATTTGTCCTGACTTTGGAACTTATTTGTCCTGACTTTGGAACTTTAGAAGTTTTTCATTTCCATTTTCAAATGTTCAATCAACTTCTCCTGCAGGTTCAAACCAAATCCTCGAAACTTCATAGAATTTAGTGTTACCCCTGTTAATGTTTACCCTACTTTGTTTGCATTTTATGTTTTTTATTTTTTAAGATGTTCTCAATGGGTCATTTTCCAATTGCGTAAGAAACAACATGTGAAACCAGGCCATTTTAGTCTTTGGTCTATTTTATCATATATGCATCATGTTTAGTTATATTATCTGAACGCCTCTGGTTGTCATAGATCTTCCAACTATTGTCTTGTCTTATAACCGAAGTCATTATGGTTTTATTTTAGTTTAATAACGATGTTGTAATTTTTGCTCTTTAGCTTTGTAAAATATTTAATGACATACATTACAGTTATTACATAATGCACTTATGTATAGTGTTACTTCGTGTCGACGTCACTGTATGTTTATGTCTTGGAATTATTCTTTGTTCTTTTAAATAAGTATCAATATTTTTATTTTATAATCCTACTTGAAAATGCATTTAAAGCTATATATGGCTATTTATAAAAAAAATTAATTGTAAGAAACAAAAGAGTAATTTTCGAAGCATATACAGATTCAAAGGCAGTAGAAACTAATAGAATAGACATGTAACATTATATTTCAATTTGCCAAGAAAAGCCAAAAATCACCGTTATTTACTTTAATGTGCACTGTATTTAAAAACTATTTCTTCTATGAGTTCCTACAATGGTTCATTGATTATAAGTGTATTGAGAATTAATCAAGTGCCATGAATGCAAGCCGCATCGCTTATTTCAAGCATTGACATTTTCTGTGCTTTGTATAGATGTCCTATATCACTTAAATTTATGTAATGTTAACATTTTTTAATAACTTTTTTATGTTGAAAAAATTTTCTTTTCTTCTTACGTCATCTTTTGTCAACCATTTTGTATTCTTACACATGGACAATTGTTATAAGTTTAGAACAGTTCGAATGAAATGACGTTTATTTGAAAGACTTTGCAACTTTTTGTTATTTTTTAATGAATTAATAGCCAGGATTTCATGGCGTTTAAGTTCAGTCTAGCTCCATGTTTCTCTTTCAGTTTCCGTTTTCAAAACTAAAATACTGAAATAGTCGCATTAGGCACACATACTGAATTAAACCAAATACAATGTATAAGAGTACATTATAATCTTGTTTTTCAAGACAGATGCTCCTGTCTATAGGTGTAAAAAGTAGAGATAGGTATGAATAAATCAGCTGATTTGAAGCTGATAAATAAATCAAAGTAGATCATGCTCAAAGCTTTACTATTTCCTTAGCTCAACATTGTTATAAGTGTCAGTTTCCATTCAAACATTCAAATGACGAATCATTTAATCTGAATATTTTTAAAAACATTTATGTTAAGCTAACATATTGATTCTTCCTGGAAAAATGCAGTGGGCAATTATTTGTTTTTAATTCTAGTAAGAATTAGCAGTAATGTCCAGTGATGAGAGTGCCAAATTCGAATTGTGTATCAATTAAGCTGTGCTTTAACAATTTTTATCTCTGTGGAATGACGAAAATTGTGAAATTCAGTCATTAATTTAAACAGCTTTGATTACACACTTGAAAATCAATGTAAGTTATGACTACATTTATTCTATGTTTGAACAAACCTATGTTATGAATAACATTGTATTGCCAAACTCTGTTAATATCGTTAAATAATCTAGAATTCTCTAAAGATGCTGCTGAAATTCACTGAAAGGAACTTACTTTAAATAAATCAAATATAAACACTATAACAACTGTCCTTTCTTAGAATTAGATATTTCAGTTTCACACGAGAAACTCTTAAATAAAAATATACGACGAAAGGGAGGATTTTTTGTTTTGTTTTTATCGGTACAAATATTAATTTTGTTATCAATTAATCAATACATAACCAAATATTATTGCTATAACGCAATGAACATCTACCGTCCGACTTTCTGTCGATACTTATATTTTGGCATTGCACAAGATCATGTTTTCTCTAACTGTTGATGACGTCTTTATACTAAATCCATTGAATGTGTACTGATTGATATTTGAGACTTGGATACAGGATTTTTATAAGTTGCTATTGGCTCTGAAGTAGTTTATATAATCTGCAAGTACTCTCAGTTTGGTTCGTTGTGTCTTAAGTCTTTTAGTTATTTGTTTTAGCTTTGTATCGATCTGATGAGTCAAGCTTTTTAAAATCATTTTCATAGTTTTTTCTTAAATTGTGCTGTTACACCACTGTCTCAGGTTAGGTGATGGTTTGGCGCCCATAAGCATATTTAACCCCGCCACTTTCTGTATGTGCTGTCCCTAGTCAGGAAACCTGTAATTCGAAGGTTGTTGTTTGCTGCTATATATGATATTTATTTTTCGTTTATTGTTTGGACATAAATCAGGCCGTTAGTTTTTTCGTTTGCATTGTTTTACATTTGTCGTGTTAGGGCTGTATAACTTTCTATACGATATCTTTTTATGGCCATTGTTGAAGGTCCAATCGGTGACGTGTAGTTGCTAACTTTAACATCATTTTATCTCTATTGGAAAGATGCATCATTGGCAATCACACCACATCACCTTATATTTATACTAATGTACGAAGAATACATAGACTTTTCATTTTCTTTTTAATTTGTAATTTTCTTCTGTTGGTTTTTGGATTTGATCTTACCAAGAACAGGATAACAAGGTACTCATAAAATTATGAATAAAGGCTTTACTTATGTTTTATTTTCAAAAGAATATCCGATTGTTATTTGCAGAGAAATACAATCGGTTTTAAATATATAGAATGTATATACATATTACAATTATGACCATTATACGTACTAAAACTAAACCTAAACTGTTAATATAAAAATACAAATGTTTGATTTAAAGCTTATAACAATATATCAATAATGGATTTAAATTGAGTGAAGATTTATGCCTCCAGTTTTGTCTACGACATACTCCAAGTGTGAAGAATGGAGCAGGATCTTCTTATCCTTTTCGGGTATCTGAAGTTATTCCTGTTTGGTGCGGTTCGTGTTGCACAATCTGTATTATAGTGTAGTTTCTGTATATTTACGTTTGAGTTTTCTTTTTACACGACTTAGCACTAAGAAGTCTTAAGTAGACGAAACGCGAATCTAGCGTGCAATTTTATAGGCCAGGGGCCTGTTTATCGAAACTGTCCTAAGATCGGTCCTAAGTATTTCTTAGGACAGAAATTAGGATAAAGTAAGGACCGACTTACGACATGTCTCAGCATGCACATCGAAGCTATCTTAGGATTATCTTAGCTAAGATATCCTAACCGCTGTCCTAAGTATTGGCGTTAGAGAAAATAACAAATTAAAAATGAAAAGATGAAAATATTGTATCAAATTTAACCAATAACTATAATTTAAAAAAAAGATAAATAATTAGAAAATAATTATTAGTTTTAAGTTAAAGGTGATAAATACTTTTTATATTGTAATTGCACATTTAAACTCACAAAACAAAACATAAGACAAAAAATATAACTACGTGTTATATAAGAATTGAAACGAACGAATTGTAAATAGTTAAAATAAAATATATAATCGGTAAAATCATTATATGCTTTGAGTGAGCTGAATTCGAAGTGTCACGGTTTCATACTTAAAAATTCAAAGGCAAATATCGTGCATCTTTCATATAAATACAAAGTACTTCAACTATTTTATTACTGCAAATAACATGCGATGATACGTGTGAATATAAGAGACGAAATTCGAATTCTACCGATGCAAAACTACAGACTCTCCTGGACGACGTAGACAAGAGTAACACTTTGCTTTTTGGTAAATTGTCAAATTTTGCAACAAATGGTGCTGAAAAGAGGGATAGGGATTTAATATGCATTAAGGGAACAACCATTTGATTTTTATGGGGGACTAGGTTTAAATTTGAAAAAAAGGCAGGACAGGAGTTTGGAGTAAAAAAAAAAGGCAGGATGAGCAACTTTGCAAAAAAAAGCAAGATGACAATTTATTTAAAAAAAAGTCAGAATAAATAATAAAATAAAGGCAGGATGAGGAACTTTGCCAAAAAAAAGCAGAATGACAATTTAGATGTACGTACAAAAAAGTCAGGGTAAACTAATAAAAAAAAAGGTAGGACCGAATAGAGTGAAAAATAAAAATGAAGGACAGAGTTTACAACAACAACAAAAAGCAGAAGAACATTTTTCATCCTACACCCTAGCCCCCCCCCCCCCCCCCCCCTTCCCCAATCATAAAAATCTAATGGTAGTTCTCTAAAGTAAATGCAACCAATACAGGCCATATTTGTTTATAAAACAACCATCCTAAATATATCCTAAAGTTAGGACCATCCTAAGACCATCTTAAGACACCTAAATTGGTATCCTAAAGTTAGGACAATTCCTAGGATTTTCCTAAGTTACGACATGTTTGATAAACCCACTTAGGATTAAGATATGTCCTAAGTTGGTCCTAATCCTAAGACTGCTTCGATAAACAGGCCCCTGGTATATTTGATTATTTTCAATACACTGGATTTAATGAAATATAATATTTATGCTATTCATAGTATAAATGTAAATTACACTTTATTAGTTCATGCGTCAGAAGCGTTTACCTCATCTGGAACGCTAAAGTCGAATATTTGAAATTGGATTAGTTGAAGGTCAAAAAGGACCTAAAAATAATAACCAAATCCATCTAAGGTCAACTTTGCCTGAGGGGGTTTAAAACTTAGTTAAGTAACAATAATATTTAATCATAGGCATGAACACTATATGATTTACTGGAATAATGTACAACAAGCTAGTTTCATTGAAAGAACAATGCATTAAGAGGCCTCCACCCCACCCATTACACACCAAGAAAATGAAAACATAGCATAATAGCTAAAATTATCGATCTTAACTGCAATTTTAGCAGATGAAGATATTGCAGGTATTATTTTATGTTGCTTTGTCATCAGATTGAATTGTATCATTACGTTATATAGGTATTTTATTCTAGTTTTTATGGACATCAGTTAGGAATAGTATTTTATTATAGTTTTTATGACATGGTTAAGAATAGTGTTTTATTTTAGTTTTTAAGGACATCAGTGGAGTATAATAGATTTTAAACTGGAGTTATTGCAAATATGTTAATAAATCATCTACTTGGGGAACGCTTTAATAATTGTAACGAAATATTCCCTGAGTGGTATTTACTAGTAATGCTTCATCGATGCATGTCTATCGACTATATACAACGGAAATATTTCTTGTTTGTTACATATCGAGTACAGTTACACTCCCTTTGGTGCCGGTCAACTAACACCTATTTTGTAGCGTGTGGCTTGGTTTTTTTTTCTCTCTTTCACTTTTTTTATATGATATATGGAGAAACATCGTTTTATCAAAAACTGTTCAAACTAGTTGAAACCAAATATGACAAAATTATTTTCGAAAGTTTTACACTTTCTGCTGATCGGGGAATCGAATCACAGGAAAAATCTAAAGAAAAGACTTTGAGAAGCGTCCAACTAATTGAAACTAAACATGAATTGAATGAGGTTTTTGACTGTTCATCCAGTATGGTCGACATAGAAGAGCTTAGATTTACATTCGAATCGATGGAAAATGTTTACACAAGTTTTATAGAGAACTGGTTAACAAAATATTTCGATGTTGTGTTTAAGATACTGTTGGTTGCCTTTTGGTCGTTCTTGGTTCTTTTTTTTTTTTTTTTTTTTTTTTTTGCCGTGGCATTCTCAGTTCGTTTTCGACTTATGAGTTTGAATATCCCTGTGGTATCTTTCTCCTCCATTTTGGAAGGATCTTTTTGAGAAACGTTTTAATGTTATTATTTTTGTACTGATCCACAACTAATTATATACTTAAATAAAGACTACGTTTTACAATGTTACCGTTAGAAATATATAATCAAGAGACACACGATACTAAAGGGACAATAAAAATCATAAGTCGAAGAGAAACGACAAGGCCATGGCCAAAAAACGGAAAACGCCGAAAAGAAAAACAACAGTCTACAAACATTAAGCAACCCGAACCCATGTTTTTTAAGCAACCCGAACCCATATTTTGTAAGCAACCCGAACCCAAGTTTTGTAAGCAACCCGAACCCATGTTTTGTAAGCAACCCGAACCCGACAAAGAACCGAGGTTGATTGTTCTCTGGTGTTCAACAAGGTAAGTAGTTCCTTCTCTACATGTGGCACCCGTCGTGTTGCACATGGTAAACACAATTTCGGTGACAAGTTTCATACGGTAATGGAACAGTCGAAGAAAAGTAAACAGAATTTTGGCTCCGACAATTAAAACGTAATCGCGAACATCTGTGCTCCAGATATAACGGTAAACCAAATCATGATGGGTCCGTAACTCATTCGAAGGCATGCTTCAACTTTACCACTAGAAACCCTGGTTTCATATATTCCTTGTAAGTATACCAACCATCTTTTTAAGAAATCACGATAGGAAACGCAACTATCAACAAGATAAGATCTACATATAAGTCAAAATTTCCGAAATTGTCAATCAATTCCTTGTAGGAGTTATATTTACCTTGCGTGAACATTTTATTTGGCAATGATCTACAACTCATAGAAAAAAAACTATGAACAGCAAGAATGAGCAGCAAAATAAGATCTTCAGATAGGTGAACAGTGGCGAACTTGTAGATCGACTTCATACATGAAGACCTACAAGAAAATGAAATTCTGGAAATCTTCAATTAACTTCTTACTTGTGTCTTTTCCTTGAATGACTTACTAAGTGTGTTAATGATTTTTATATTTCATGTTTTACCATGCAAGCTATTCAGGCTTATTGGAGCCTCCAAGTTTAGTTTATCTCGCTGTTTCTGAACAGTTCATTGTTTCTTATTTTTTTATGTCCTTTTTGGTCATATAGCTCTCCAAATGTTTCGGTTCTTATACATCCTTGGGCTTCAAATAGTCGGCTTCGAGAAATCAAGAAAAGCGCTTCGGATGCTTGAAATTTACAACGTGCCGTTTTCATTTTTTCTAAAGTATGATCTTTTAATTTTAAGTCATCTGAATTTTGCTTTTTATTTGGAAAAATCTTGAATACATTTCGATTATTTCTTGCTTGAATATTTACATATTCTATACTCACATTTTCCAAAGATACAGTAAATGCCAGTTATTCACTACTAAATATTTTTTGTTTATTAGTACATGTACTTTTATATACAAACTACTTAGTAACATAATAGACAAGTTATTGTAGCCGGTTATTACACTCATTGTCTATCTCTTTATATCAATGTTGTTTTCTAAGATTTATTTCGTGCACTTTTCACCAATAAAGCTTTGTTTGCGGATAACGTCGCCGATGGACAGGTCATTTATTTTATCGCATCTTTTCCGGCTGAACTTTAATAATTTAGATCAGTTTGACGGTACATATACACGAACGTGGTATTTTTTAATTAATTAACTAATTTGTAGAAGATGACGAACAGCAGTGACAGCTTTGTTCGTTAATGTCTTAATTATACCTGCATAGGACGAAATGAGACTTCTGTTTTCTGTACACCCACTATATTTATTTTTCTAGGTTTATACATTGTTAATGTAATTAGTTCAGTACATACTATTTACACATTCATTTGACGAGCACAAAAGACTAGAATATAGTTGTCCGCTAGACAAGTCGGAAATTAAAAAACATATGTATACTGGCGTTAGATCATTTTAAAAAAAATGAGGATGCTTATTATACTTTATCTTATTGTCGATTTTCGATGATTTCCCAATTTTATTAGAGCATTCCTGATGTAGGTAAATCAAGAAAAGCGCTTCGAACTCACCTTTGTAAAGTGTAACATGTATTTTCATTTTCTATTTGTCCTTCCGGGAAAATTCATGAAATAACTGAACCTTTATATACTTGATGCAATTCAATTTCACCAGTTTTAAAATAAAAGTATCGGAAGTAAATGAATTTCTCCGTAAGAAGTAGAGAACTTTGTATTTAAAAGATATTTTGCAAAAATGAGCAAACGCAATCAGATCAAAACAAAAAGGCATTTCCTGGGAACCTTTTAATTATTTGGTGAACATGTTTTTATTAAATCATGAATTACTAACATTAGGAATAGGTAAAGTTATTTTTTTTTGTCAAATAGCTCCGTCCTAAATTATTTGTTACTAAACAAACGGTTGTTGTAAATTGTCTCAGAAAAAGTGCTATAAAACATATATATGTTAAAACTACATGCATTTGTATTTTTCACAATCTACTGTGACAATAACACTTCCTGCATATTCAAATTTTATCTCTTTAATTTATTTAAAATAATGTATTCTTTTCTTAAATATTAACAGTTCGCTATCGTCAGTTTTAAAATTGTAATACGTCAATTAAATGCTTCATCACGATGCCTAGACTTTATACGGTTTTATTGTTTTCTCCTTTCAATTAGCAGTTTTTACCATTCATAAAATCTTAAACTTCAATAGAATTTACAATATTTTACTGTCGTAAACAGCCATATCAATTTCTTCAGATGTCTTTCTAAATACAGAGATATATTGTAGCGTTATATCCAATTAACCGAGGTTTCCGCTTTTATAACAGATATTGAAGAAAGGCCTGTCACAGTTAATATAAGCAAAACTTTGAAAAGAGAAATTCGATTATCCTAATAAGGTTGCTTACCGTACAAGTAAATGCATTATGAAACTTTAAATCAAATATATAATTTACTTTGATTCTACAAAGTTTCCGTTTTGTGATGTTAAACTTCAAAATTTGACTTAAGCATGCGAGTTTGTGTACTTTGTTGGCTATGTGTCACATTAATATAAAGGATATCAGAGAAACAGAAAAGTTAACCTCCTATCGTGACTTACAACTCCCTCAGTCAAAGTTGATTTAGGCACATATTGCTTTCTCTTCGGTGCTTTTTGGTAACATAGCTCTTCAAGTATCAGAGTATTTCTACATACTTTGCTTTAAAAGATATTTGTTTAAGATGGATCATCTGTATTTATTTCCTCAGATAGAGTTTTCTTATACTTTTGCCAAAATGAAGATTTTACCATGCGTTTTTAAAACAATATAATAAAAAGTATTGGATACCGTGCTATTTTTCAAACTACAAGTCGTGCAAAATTGCCCAAATTTGCATAGATTGTTCTTGAAAAAAAAAACACATTTTTGTGATAAAAAGAAATTCATGAGATAGAATTATGAAATAAAATATGAGAAGATAGGTTTTAGAATATGCTTCAAGAAAATAAAAAGAAAAAAAAGTATTACCGAACTTGTTTTTTTTTTTGTTACAAGTAAAAAATGAAAATTACTTTAACATTCCTTTATGAATATTTTACTATTTGAGTTACCACCCCTTAAATGGCCAAGTTGAAAAATTGATTCGAAAAAAAAACAACAAATATTTGGTATTTGTTTAAAGACATTCAAACTAATAAGTAGAAATAAACTGACAACGCCATGGCTAAAAAAAGAAAACGACAAACAAACAACAGTACACAAAATACAACATAGAAACTTAAGACTGAGCAACACGAACCCCACCAAAAACTGGGGGTGATCTAATATTCCAATACCGCCTGCATATGGAGTATATATTTCACAGTAAAAACTTTATTTCAGGACCTGCATTTTACTATGAGTATTTCTTCAATAAAGGGTTGCTACTTAGAAGGACGCTAGTTCCTACTAGTATAGTTGAAATCATCCCTTCGAAAGTTTTCGGACCTCATCATGATTTGGTTGGTCGTAATTGAATAGGTCTGTGTAACAGTTGACCACGAATGTGTTCCACTTATCATATCCACACTCTTGTTTTCCTCGATTGTGAGGTCAGCGAATGTGACATATCACCACATTTGGTATGCCATAAGCAAAATGACGGGTGCCACATGTAGAGCAGGAACTGTTTACTCATCCAGACCACTTTACGCGCCCCTGGTGAAATAGCGAAAATGCATTATTTAATTTAGGCACAAGTGCATGATATTATTTGTGTATCATAAAACCTTAAATTGTAAAGAAAATAATTCAGACTAAGAAATATCCTAAACTAATTTCTTTAATGCTATACTTGATTCTATTTTTTTTTCCTTATTAACTATTGAATTCTTCAAGAAGTTTTCTAAAACCGAAAAAAAACAAAAAACCGTATGATGATATTAAAGTCTTGTCAATTTGAATACAAGATTCGTAATTCATTTGGTACAAAAAATGTATAACAAATGTACCCAGATATAATTCTCATATCCAGTACCAAGAGAGGGTATTACCTTTTGACATCTTAGAGGTAGAAATATACCCAGATATAATTCTCATATCCAGTACCAAGAGAGGGTATTACCTTTTGACATCTTAGAGGTACAAATGTACCCAGATATAATTCTCATATCCAGTACCAAGAGAGAGTATAATCTTTTTACATCTTAGAGGTACAAATGTACCCAGATATAATTCTCATATCCAGTACCAAGAGAGAGTGTATAACCTTTTGACATCTTAGAGGTACAAATGTACCCAGATATAATTCTCATATTCAGTACCAAGAGAGGGTGGACGTGGGCCCTATTTCCCCAAATCAAAATCAAAATCAAAATCAAATACTGTATGCATAAAAATAAGAAGATGTGGTATAATTGCCAATGAGACAACTCTCCACCAGAGACCAAATGACGTAAAAGTTTTAACAACTATAGATCACCGTACGGCCTTCTGAATAATGAGCAAAACCCATACCGTATAGTATGTGTTTGACGATAGATTTATCTTTACGGTTAGCATTTCTAATATTTCATAAATGTTCACATGTTGTCCTCCATGTTTCAAATATTTACATTAAATGTAGGTACAAAATAACTTATTTCTATGTTTCATTTAGGCCAGGTGTAACTTATTTTTGCAGGAGAAACAGATCTTCGCATAATGTCATTAAACAAGATCTTGGAAAGAGTAATGTTAACTCTCTTACAAAAGTATACAAACTTCAGTACAATAAAAACAAATAGCGCACTTCAAATAATCTAAATTGTTATGTTTGTTATTAAATTTTGGCACTGGTAAACTATTTTTATGATTATGCTGACATAGGTTAGCCATTCATAGTTAAATATAGGGTGCACATGCACACCAGTCGGAAATAAATGTAAATAGTGATTTAAGATATTACACAAAAAGGACCTAATTGTCGATGCTGAAATAAACTATTTATTTACCTTAACTGTCTTTTCAAAAAGTTGACATTTACATACGCATTTTTTTTTTTATTTCGAAACGATATCATTCACCGATCTGTAAAAAGCAGGAATATTCCCAGGAAGTAAAAGCAAATGTGAAAATCCTTTTATAGTTGAATCTGATAAAATTGTGCTTATTCCCTAGTTGCGTGTAACTCACCTAGGAGACATGTCATTATATTATTATCACACACCAGAACACAAAAATGATGTTAATTTTGTTTGATTAGTTCGATTCTCACGAAAGCTAAACAAATATCAAACATTTTACAATAACTAATTCCACCGACTGAAGCTAATTTCTTACAACCGAACTAATTCCTTATGTAATACACAAATCGTTGTTGAATCCCTTTTACATTCCATTTTTCATAAAAACGATTACTTCAAATATTTTCTTCAATCAAAACATTTACAATTGTTATTTTGACTAACACATATATTTGGTAGGTTCTTGTATATACGAAACAAAAACACTTACATATTTATATTTTCTTGCAAAGGATTCTTCATAGGTGTTGAACATACAATTAATTCAGATGGTTTTTATATGCAAATTTTGTTTTTCTTTTCTATATGTTTCTTAACTTTGTACAAATAAAAGATGGAGCTAATACGTGTATAATGTTGTCTTGAATCTAGGTTCCTGTGACTCATTAGCATTTACGCTGCCTAAATGCAGGAGAGACATTTGTAGAAAATATGTCTGCTTATAATTGGTTCACAACCATCTAAATTTTAATGCGTTCTACTACACTATTTTCTGAGTTGAAGATCAAACTTGTTATCATAGTCGAGTAGGAGGGAAAGTGCTTAGGAGAATTGTACAAATGTTGTATGTACCTCAGAGGTATTTGTGAAGATACTGTATAAAACATAAAAATTGGAATTATGATGAATTTCAAGGCGGTGAAAATTAACTATTTCAACCAAGTAACATTTTTAGGCGAAATTATAGCAGAATATCATTTTTGTAAGTGGTATATGTCGAAAGGTTGTGAATATCTGTCAGCTCTTTAACCGTTCTATCTTCCTGAATGCGCATGAAATATTTGCCACTGGACGTTAAGCAACCAACAATAAATCAATCAATCGTTAAACATTTTACCGTAGTAGGGATTTGTGATGCCTAGCAGTATATCATAAAACCTCTGATGATGTTCACTGCCCTGATAAATTAAACGAAACTACTGTTTTGGCTCCTTTTTTAACATTTGCTTAAGGGGCTGATTGGGTTTAATTAGTTCAACTACTGTATCACTAGCCTGCCAACACTCAGGTTGTGAGTTCGAACCCTGCATGTGGCAGGTGAGTTCGACTCCAATCTCAATTGACAACGGTTGGCAGTTTTCCTACCTAAGGGTGGTGGTTCTGTCTGGCTTCTTCCACTAATAAAAAATAACCGCCACAAAATAGCCAATAGTGCTGAAAGTGGTGATAAACACCAAAAGTCAATCAATTAACATTTTTCATATCAGAAGAAAACGGGAGAAGTTTATAAATTGTATTAGTTTATTATATAATTTATAGTATTAAAACAACAAAGCAGGATTAATTGTAGTTGGTTCAGCTAAGTGGAAAAAGTTGTTTTGAATCTAATCTACAATATGCAAAAAAAATTAATAGCGATAATTCTTTATTTGGAATAACATTTCAGTGTACCATAAGTGCAAACACTATTTTTAAAAGATTGCACACGATTATTTCTTGTCTCTTGCAATTTTCTATTTGTTATGCTACCACTTTTTGCTGCCAATGACGGCAACCAAGAGAACTTTATATATCAAATATATCAATATATAGGATCAATATTCTGATATATATTGTATTCTGCACTCAACTCTCATGCAGATAATGCACTTTAAGTTGGCAAATATAGTCTAGAGTTAATAGAAGTAATGAAGGTCATAAATTCTCTTGCATTTAGATCTCTTTTTTTTTATTTTGGGAACGATGCCTTAATTTCTTGTGCAAGGAATATTTGACTACACTTTACACTTCAATCCCACACATGATTAATCAAATTGAACATATTGAACGCTAGTTGTCAACTTTGTGCGTCCGAAATACTTTCTTTCTTTTTCTTGGATTTTCATCCGCAAAACATGAAAGCCGTTGAAGTATAAATTCCTGAATACTACAAGAACTATATGTATACATAATTCAAATCGGCAAACGTCAGCAGGGTAAGCATTTTATATATGCATCACATCAATTAGTACGTGTCAAAACCATATATTATCAACTGAGATATTAAACGCCTTAGGCCAAACAGATGTAGTTTTACTTCTCACGAATGGGAAGTTTACCATTTGAAAACTATAATCATGTCGTTTGGAAAATCGTGTCAAAACCAGGAACATATATTATCAACTGAGATATGTAAACGCCTTAGGCCAAAAAGATGTGGTTTTACTTCTCACGAATGGGAAGTTTACCATTTGAAAACCATAATCATGTCGTTTGTGATACATCCTTTAATTTTCAGATGCCCATCGGCGTCAATTTTAAATGTAGTATGTAGATATAAAGCAGATATTTTTGTCTCTGTAGTGTTATTAATTTCAATTTTACATGGATATGAGAATGAAAGCATTCGCTGAAAAATATTGTTGGGTGAGAGTACATTATTTATGTATCTGAAACCAAAATTACAAAATTTGCAATATATTGCTTATCATATACATGTGCAAAGTTTTAACGCAGTAAAATATGGGGAAAATACACTGTTCTATTCTTAGATCCGTCATGTGTTTAGATACTGAATTATGTTCTGATTCGTTGTATAAATTAAAAGTACAAGTATGAATTAAGGAGATGTGGTTTAAAAGCCAACTAGACAGTTACCAAACGACACTTTATACCAAACGATATCTAATGTCGTTCTTTTCTCTAGTACTATGACTATTTACTGCTCATTGAAACGTGCTGGTTTTGGTAACAAGAAATTTTGACATGTGCTGTATGCTTAACTTATCATGGCGCCTAATTTTATTCTCGGTTTTAATGGTAGTTCATTTTCCAAAATCTTTTTCGCATCTGTCTGGAGTTCAAATGTGTACATTGGAACGAAAACTGTTGATAACACATAGCAAAAATTGTGGCAATATACTAGTTGGCTTAATCTACAATATTGTACAAGAGAATTCAGACTTTTTATTTTTTATTCATGTTATTCTAATAAATAGAACAAGATATTGGTTTATGATGAATGAAACCAAATTATAACTCATGAAACTGAATATTAAAGTTCAAAAAAGCAAGCTCTCTGTTGCCAAAACTATTAATGCTTATGAGTATGTAAGTATGTATGTTAAATGTGGATAAAAATAAAACGAATTATATTCTGGAACAAGTATATGTTTATCGTTTAACATCATAAAAAGTTATATAGAAGTTGGGATTTCACTTTATAAGCTATTAGAAGATACATAAATGTCATGATTAGTAAACGTATAATAAAACTACAACACTTTTTCTCGTGCAACTATTTAAGGAATCATAAATTGCGAAAAATAAAACAAAATTGACAATAAAATGTAAATGGTCATGTCTGTTAAATGATCATCATTGCTAGAAGTCGTGTTCTACTTTTAACATTTATTATAGAAAAAAGATAATTTGCAGACATATAAACGAATGTGTTTGGAATTAAAAGCTGGTTTGAACTTGGATCCCTATTGACTTTTGGGGTCAATAGATCAGAGGTTAAATCTAAAATCTAATGTGTATATTAAACCCAATGTGGGAATCTACATGTACAAAACCCTATGTGATTTCACTAAGTGACATCACAAATGACATTTCTCTACCAAAATTACCATCTATATCACAATTTAAATGTATCATTTGAAACTAGCATAACATTGCAAACAGGTGTTAAAAATAAAGTATTTGACATTATTGTGTTTTGCATATTAGCACTTTGTGATTGATGGCCACATCTGACTTTACTGGCGGCGCAAGTACCGGATATATGCAAACATCAAATCAAAAATTGATGCCTCGGTGGTCTCGTGGGAGCATGTTCTACTCAGGTGTGAGATGTCGTGGGTTGGACTCCGGCTGGATTAAACAAAGGCCTTAAAATTTTGTTTTACGGAGCATTTAGGAGTAAGAGCAAACTTATGGCTGGCCGGCGCGAAATAAGAATGATGTGGCTTGGTAAGTAGAATGACATGCAAGCACATATAATGCCTGAATAAGTGTGTCGATCTAGTACAAAGCAGAGTTTATATCAATATTCCATTATCAATTTCTCGTACTGATATGCCTGTAATATTTGCCATTGGACGTCATCATCAATTATAATGTAACTCAGAGAAACCACTGTTAAAATATATATTTTAAAAATAAATACACGACGAATCTTCTGCGTTAGCGCGCACAATTTCAGATCATTAATCGTAGAAGTGATATCGTGCAGTGTTTCGCTTTATGGCAATAAAAATGAAAGTCTTTTAAGTTATAAACATAATCTTCCAAAAAATGACTCTTATCATACCCCTCCTTGTAGCATCTTGACTTGTATAGTTCAATGACTGGCAGATCAATATAAGTTGTTTTAGAACGAATGAACGGAAGGAAAGACGTATCGTTTTTCACGCAACCATTTTTACCATATGTTCGTAGTTTTCTGTCAACAAATTAACAATAGATCTAATTATCGGATGTTTGTATAATGATTTAGCGTTGAACAAGGAAAAGCTTTAACTACTTTAGGTTTTATGTTACTTAATTTATGTCAATCTTTTTGTACTTTTTTCTTAAAAACACGATAGTTACGTTACAGCTTGGTACAAAATTTATTAAGCGTTTATCGGTAGAATAGTGTTTGTTTGTTACTTTACATAAATAATTATTTGCTGCTATAATGGTGTGAATAAGTCACTTAGATTTGGTTGCAATCGTTTAACAGTGGTTCTTGTGTTCAAATTGTCTTTGGAAATTAAAAACAAATACTATTTACCAATTATAACACTTAGTAGCCACTTTTGTATTTAAACTGAATGAAATTGCTACAAATAAGACAAATAAACTGAGCAATACAATGAAAACACTATTACTTTTTTCAACGATTTCACTTAGCATATCGGTAGATGACTTCACTATTCTCTATTATGTATCTTCGCCTCCAATGCCGGAGATTATGAATCAACTTAATGATATGGGGTTCTCTTTTGAGTAAGTTACTTGAAATAAGACGTGAACAACAAAAAGTTAAACACACAAATTTGTTTCAAACGTTAACTTCGGGTTTCAAGAAATCGCTGGACTTTTTAGATCTTATTGTTGTCAACTTCCTGTGCAAGTCTCATAATCAGTAAAATGTGCAACTTATGAAGGCGTTATCTGCATTTACATTTTGATATTTTCTGTATACATAGTTTCTCGCATTGAATCCTGATTCAGTGATACTACAATGGCTTACTCAAATTGACTTGCATATAATACAGAGTTTCTCTAAATTGTATACATTTTTACAGCTCGTGGTTAATTTCTTGGTTATAGTGGCCTGGTTTGTAGTTTTCAATAATCATATTCTTAAACACAAAATTTATCAAGTCTTTATCGTCTTCTCTTTACAATAAAGTTATGTATGCCCTCTCTACCTATTCACTTTCAGATATGTGAAACTGGTAAGAACAGCTTTTAAGAATGTCTGATATTTCAGTCTCTCGCGAAGAATGCATATAATTCTCTCTTTGTTTTTATCTATTTGATTTAGGCTTAACATTGAATATATCATTCGCACCTGTTTAAAATTAATATAAGGGGTGATTTTTTTTGATTTTTTTTTTTGGAAAGAGCAATTAATTATGATCATTCAAAAATGTCATATATTCACAAAAATTTAAATTACTATTTAAAATCAAAGGATATTTTCCAAACTGGATCTAATAAACCATAATTGTAGTATGTCCACCATTTAGAAAATTTATCATTTTCTTGCAATTATTTATCGTCAAAAATGAAAACACATAGACAAAAAGGGATTGTTTTGATAACTTCATTTGGTCTCTAGTGCACATGCAAAATTATAACCAGTCATAATAAAGTCCTGGAACTTGAAATAGATGTCATATGTAAAACAGAAACGGTATTTTATCTTGAATCGGTCATCTTTTTCTTTGATAGCTGGTAATATACATCAAAACAGATGCTGAGAAAGTTGGACATGCATGATGTATGTGGCTTCATATATGGCTTCATTTACAATGAAACAAGTTTAACATAAAATAAGAAGATGTGGTATTATTGCCAATGAGACAACTATCCAACAGAGAACAAATGACGTAGATGTTGGCAACTCGGTACGTACGCCGATATGACAACGGAAATGTAAGCTACGGTTAATTCAGGATTCATTTGACAGTGTCCTGTAAAATACTTAGAAAGCCTTGAATGTTTTGCTGTTGTCACGTTATTATGTTGTCGTGCAACAAAACGCAGTCTTTGTAAGAAGGTTTTAGCAGTTGTTAATTAAGGTAATTTACAGACGACTCCGAAATAGGTTGACTAACAACTGCAGTTATTGTAGATAAATATATAGGAGAGTATTGCTCATTAATTGAGTTCATTTATTTTTTGTTGAAAACGTTTTAAATGATTTTCCAGATTACGAACAGAAAATGGTGTCTCCTTCCTTTGATGGATTCTTTCTTTAGTATGTATTTGCATTGTGTCATTGATCAGATTTATTCGTTCAGTGTATGTTTAACTGTTTTTGTCAATATGTCTTTTGATTGAGTTAAGCCATTTCAATTGATATTTTATAGTGTGTCTCTCTATGTTGTGATGTTACACTATTATTTGAGGTTAGGGTGAAGGTTGGCGCCTGTTAAAACGTTTAAACCCGCTGCATTTGTTTGCACCTGTATTAAGTCAGGAACCTGTTGTTCAGTGGTTGTCGTTTGTTGATGTGGTTCATGAGTGTTTCTCGTTTCTCGTTTTTTATATAGATTAGACCGTTGGTTTTCTTGTTTGAATGGTTTTACACTAGTCCTTTTGGTTTTTTTTTTATTTTGCTGTTTGGTTTGAACCAAGGCTCCGTGTTGAAGAGCGTACTTTGACCTATAATGGTTTACTTTTACAAATTGTGACTTGGATGGAGAGTTGTCTCATTAGCACTCATGCCACATCTTCTTATATCTATGTACGATTGCTGTAAATTGTATATCTAGCTTACTTTCATTTTTCCCACTCAATTCATAGAGTTGATCAATGTGAATCGTATCGTTAATGTGTTTGAGGATGACAATACCCTTAATTGAATTGAACAGGATTGTGACAGTAATCCGTTCCAAAGTCAGTTATAAAAGTAGACTCTTAATACTCATGATGTAGCGATCGTAAACTCTAAATAATAATGATCACATGCTGATATATAAGAAATTATCTTGCATCTTATCTGATATTAGCTTAAAACAATTGATGTGTGTAAGATAATCTTTGTTGTTGAAAAATACTTTCTCGAAAACAAGATGTATGATACAAAACGTCTGTTGTTTAAAGAATTCATGCTTGAAAGCTAAAGTTATAGAGGAAAACAGATTATACAGTTTCCTTTCTTAATTTAGCATATGAATGGACCTGTGCTATGATCCTTTGTCTTGAAACGAAAATATAACTATTTTTACATAATGCAGAAACTATATTTACATTTGTTAATCTATAGATTATGAATAAATCTAATGTAGCATTAAATTGTTTTGAGTAAAGATTTGTTTCATAGGTGGTCCTTCTTCTTAATATTCTATCTTATAAGAAACATTTTAATTTGAAGAGGAGGAAATAAATGGATTGAGATGTTTTACAAGTCAGTACAATACTGTGTAATAGCTGTAAAATATCTAATTTTATTTGATAATTATGGTTTATGTATATATAATAACTTACATAAAATATTTAAATATTGATCCGATTTTATATTTCAAGTAGCCATAGGCATCTTTTTTAGCATTGCACAAGTTCATCTACTGTCGTCAAGCTTTTAATATTTTAATGTCTGCTCAATTAAATGTTATACTTATCGCCCACAGAAACACAACACATACACGTTTTTCCATTAAATTAAACTTGAAACCGGCAGGTTTTTCTCAAGGCCATAAGTTTTTTTATAGAGTTTGATACTGATGCACAGCATATGGAAGTGAATATGGATGACAACTTCACATTTATCCGAGAAAAGCCGAAATACACAAGACATTTCACACATATATTAAAAAGAGGCCCACAAACTCGTTTGTGAATCAATTGTACCCGTAAGAATTAATAATGATAGTAAGAATAATAATCATGATGCTCTCTATTAGCTTCAACTTAAAAAAATATAGCTTAACCTTAAAGCTTAAACTTAACAAATCCATAAGGGTAAACGAAAATCCTAATTCGTCGTGAATTCTACCCTTGGGATTTATTTCGCACATATGCAGTGGCATTTCTTGTGAATGACAGGGGAAAGATTGTTGAAATGTTTAATTTTTTTAAAATTTTTTACATTTTTGAAAAAGAACGAAATGGAAGAATTGAATAGAGAATGGAAACGGAGAATGTGTCAAAGAGACAAAAACCCGACCTAAAGACAGAAATCAGCCCAAGGCCACCAATAATTATAGGTCTTCAAAGCAGCGAGGAAATCCCGGAGGCGGGCTTCAACTGAACCCTTACCAATAATGTGAACTAGTTCAGCGAAATGGACGCAACACTAAACTCCGAAATATACAAATGAAACAAAATTAAAAAAAAAACACTAGACTGGCAATGGCTAGAAGTCCCGGACTTGAGACAGGCGCAAAAAAACGGCTGGGTTAAAATTAATAATTGTATCGATGATGAGTTTATTTATTTCGTTTTTTATAAAAACTGAAGGCTTTCTTTCATTCTAGCTGTTTATGCACAGTGATATGTAAAAAAAAAACATATATTATCGGTGTTACAGTTTGAGCACAACATAAATATATTTTAAAATCATTTATAAATATTATCAAATTAATCCATGCATTTTTACTGAATTATTTTGCGTAAGTTTACATTTCCAATTACAAGAAACACTTATTAAGTTCAACAACTCTCAAAAATAACAAAATTTAATCTAATATTTAGAAATGACGTAATTTATATAAAGTTACATATTATTACGCAATATAAAGGCATTTAAATATTTGATTTGAGAGCACATCTTGTATTTCATTTATTAACTATTGCTATCCATGCCAAGGTTATTTAATAACGACAAATGAACGATTTTTTGTTCAAATATATTAAATCATTACATTCGTGATGATATGAGGGATTTATGGATCCGTACAATACAAAGCTAATTAAGCCAGTTTAATCAAGCATTCTCTAACTGTGAAATGATATTTATAAAAAGTGTTAAATATAGTCCTTTGAGACAGAAATCTATAGGACACTCTATTACTGTACATTCCGATTCACAAGAAAATGTATTAAGTTGCTTTGAAGAATCGATTGCAAAATCTTGTTAATACTCATATTTCGGATAATTTCAAATGATGGTATTAATAATTTCCTTTTCAAATTCAGCAGTTTGTTTCGCCATTGTTTGTTTTCAATCTGGTGCCTGTCGTTTTTATGACATTGTGGTGACCTTTCAATATTAATTCTGTTTGTTGTATATGGTTTGGTAGGTTTCTCGTGTTCCCTAATAATTCTGTTTGTCGTATATGATTGGGTTGGTTTCTCGGGTTCCCCAATAATTCTGTTTGTCGTATGTGGTTGGGTAGGTTTATCGGGTTCCCCAATAATTCTGCTTGTCGTATATGGTTTGGTAGATTTCTCGGGTTCCCCAATAATTCTGTTTGTTGTATATGATTGGGTAGGTTTCTCGGGTTCCCCAATAATTCTGTTTGTCGTATATGGTTTGGTAGGTTTCTCGGGTTCCCCAATAATTCTGTTTGTCGTATGTGGCTGGGTAGGTTTCTCGTGTTCCCCAATAATTCTGTTTGTCGTATGTGGTTGGGTAGGTTTCTCGTGTTCCCCAATAATTCTGTTTGTCGTATGTGGTTGGGTAGGTTTCTCGGGTTCCCCAATGATTCTGTTTGTCGTATGTGGTTGGGTAGGTTTTTCTAGGTTCCCGACTAATTCTTTTTATTCATACTGTTATTTTCAAAGAGAATGACGATGTTAAGATAATAACTGATCAAAACAAGTTTGCCAAAACTATATACATTTACCGATTTTAAACTACAAAAAAGTATCAACATGGCAACCATCTGTTTAAAACGGTCAGCATTGATAATTGATTACCATCAGTAATCAGTGTGTATTCACTACGTGTACGTTGAATTCACTAAGGGAGCTTGTATCAAACTTTAAACGGGAGCTACATGTATGTTTTTTCAATGGGAAGGCCATTTTTAGCGAAACAAGTAAAATTACTTATTTTTTGTAGTCTTTAAACCAGCCCAACCCATTTTTAATTTTGACAAAAATAACAATAAAAAAAAGTAGTAATGAAGGCATGACACCTTATGAATATCTTTAACAGCACTTTTAAACAATAGAAGTTTGCCACGGTATAGTCTAGCGATTTAGATGATAAAAGGAAACGTCGCAATATTACTGCTTCCATCTTATTTCACGAACTGTTGACTTTTGATTCCTTTCGTACTAAGATATTATATTAGTCTAAAAGCATAGCACTTTACATAGAATTAATACGACATGTAAAGGAAATTATGACCAACATACAATCAATGGGGAAAAAGAAAAATGTCATCTGGAAAATAAATTGTATATATCACAAATGTGTTAGCGGTGTATTACAAGAAGTGTGTTACGTGTATAAGTAAATTAAATATTATTTTTTCATATCAAATTAGTTTACCATAAAAATATGGTAGAAATCAATTTAATGTTTGATTCTGTTGTTAATTAGTTGACAATGCGTGGTCAGGTAGTAATTTGAAGCTGTAGGGAAATCGACAATGGTCTTGTGTGACATTCTAACGTGTATTTAAGACAGATTGTCCCTGTAACAGAATAGATTTTGTTGCATTAAATATATTCGGTCGACAAGGTCATATTTTAATTCTTATTTTGAAACGTTAAGTCTAAAAAAATAGCAAATTATGACTAAATCTGACTGGCAAATATCTTTAAATATGCAATGAACTAATTAGACATTGTGTCGTGTTTTGTGGGGGTTTTCTTCATTTTGTTGGGGTGGGGGGTATTCCACTTGCTATTTGTTTTTGGTGTTTAATTGTTCGTTCTTGTTTTCATATTTACTCAATAATTTAATTGATACACTACTTTTTTTGTATATTTGAAAATTTGCACAACAAAAAATCAATAAATATTAGAATAAGGAGAAGTGGCATGATTGTCAATGAGATAACTACACATACATACCAAATGACAATGATGTGAACAAGTCACAGTGGACCTAGAAGAAGAAAAACTCAAAACGTATAGTAACCAAAGTACCCAAGTATGACATACTATAGAAAAACCAAATAGAGGAAAACCAACGGCCTGATTAATACTTCAACTATAACAACCACACGATTACAGATTCCTGGTTTGGGACAGTGGCATGAAGAATGTGGGTGGGTTCAAAATGTTTGTGAGTGCTCAACCTCTATCCTGGGACAGTGATTAAGCAACTCAACATAAGAGTAAACTATATCTGTTGGAAAATTCTGGATTCATAAGATCGGTACTAAACACAATTATAAAAAGACAAATGGCACAAGGAACAATCAAAAAGTGATGGCAGTTAATGAAAGCTAGCTCAACACCGAATTTCAACTGAAAAATGATCTATATTATCAGTGTGCTAAGCGAAGCTCGAGCCCCATATTGAACTTACTGACCCCGTATAAATCGTGTAAGGTCACTAGCACACTGTGTAACGAATTTATTTTACCGACTATCCTAATATGGGATATTTAGACGTAGTTGTAAACCTTGATATCACATTTTAGCACAACATTAATCAGATCATTCAATTATGTATAGTGAGACAGTCAGCGTCTCTTAAAGTCATGTTTTTGTCTAAAAGCATGACCAACATAAAATTATGTATATTAACAATGCAGGCTAATTTGAGAACAACACCGTGTTGAATTTCCAAAAGGAACATAACTCTACTAGTAACCGTATATCTAAAATAACCCTAGCCCATTGACAGTGTATTTAAAATAAAGCACACCAACTCGTACTAAATATACACGGGGCCACCACGTGTCCGCTTTTAACCAATGATATTCCTAGAAGTGTATAGGAGGTATGATAAACACAAATATACAAAGTTTATGCCGTACGTCCTCTTGTACACATAGAAGTGTTAAAGGTCAATGAAATTGTTATTGTTACAAAAAGCAATAACATTAGTATACATAAGTTTAAATAAGATTTAGTTAAAGTGTATTGTAGAGAGTCGAAAAGTCATATTATTGTGAACCAAATCTAAAGGACCATAACAATTTATCTTCAAACCAAAAGAGTTGTTTAAACCAAATAAAATAATTCCACTATTTTCTATATGGTTTATTAACAAAACCTTATAGTATGTTCTTAATTAGTAGTTTGGGGAACTAGGACAGACAGATTAAATTTGGCAGACTTATACATGCTTTCTTCTTTCCATTTGCACTACTAACATTGGTGGCTTGATTGTGGTCTTTTTACAACAGTTTGGCAAAATGCTTTTACCTGCTGAACATTTTATTTGACGAAACCAATAGAATGGTCAACATTTTGAATGGACTGTAGTATGTGGAGAGAAACACTTACAATCAATCAGTATCATTGAATTGTTTATGTTTTAAATATAAATAAACACATAAAATTTAATAACAAAAACATTGCAGTGTCAGATTCACTACAAACAAACACCTGTTAAAACCTTATTCACTAGAATACAATGAAAACTAATGCAATTCTCATGAAAGGCATTAATGCAAAGCAGATGATCTTCATCATTTGTGTAACACATTGTTTATTTTGAATTGATAGTGGAAATATCAAATAGCTGTGGACTTTTATTCTAACCAGTGGCACTCTTTGTATAAGACGAAAGTCCTTCATTGCTTTTAATCGATCTTCAAGGGGACGGGTTTCGTATTATATTATTGTATTTATTTTTACTTGAATAAAATAAGATATACGCCAATAAGAGACTTATATTTTTCTAAATATATAAGTGTTTAAAGAAACAATGGTCTATTTTTTTAAATGCTGGATAATCAAACTATTACTGAAGTTATCCTCACAAGATGATTTATATAAACATGATGACCTTTTCTTTCGTTAGTCATCGTATACTTTTCGTTGGCGTCTCTTTGTTGAGTATGTCTACTTTTTTCACACAGAAAAGAGTTAAATCGAAACTGTTTTTGCAGTGACATTATTTTATGTGTACTTGTACATTCATGATAGGTCTTGATAATTAGTTTATTTTCATTTTTGTTACGGTGTTGTTAATAAAAGTACTATTGGACACCTAAAGATCACGATTCTTAAAAATAGCCAAACTATACTATACGATACCATCAAAGACCTTCGACCAAAACTCCCTGCAAAAAAACAAAAATATATAACCAAAGACCACCACTTACGGATTCCTAGGGGTGGGGGGATGGGCATGATTTTTTAACAAGTTTATTTGCGCAGTCAACACTTCAGATATTGTACAGTCAGCAAAACATATCTACAAAATTACATAACTAAAAGAAATGTTTTTCGTTATGCCCAAGAGGCGTATTAAAACAAAATGATAAATTATCTTCGTGTGTTCCGCTCGAAATTAAAATCTTACATGAAATATAACTTAATATAGATACTTTAATGTAAAATTAATCAGCTATTTATGGGGTTAATCTCAATTTAAAGGTGATCATGTCAATAAAAATCGACAAATAGAGAAGGCGATCAGTAGATAAAGCGCTAAAAGTTGTTTTTATTAACTGATAGCAATTTTAATATCATATCATCTTATCATCTAGTTGGGTTTTTCTAGTGCATTGTCTTCTTTGTTATTCCACTGATCGATATACTAGTGACTAAGTGCGCTAGCACTGAAAATAATTTTGACCTTATCACATATTGACTATGTTATGTGACTCTCCCGACATCGGAATCCTCTCTGATACTTTACATGTTTATTTATGTCTTTTTGTTCATGTTAGGGATTTGATGAACTCCGGTCACTAAATGAGTTATTTATCCAGGAGGTTACAAGTGAACGATACAAAAATTTGAAAGAAACTGCATTTATGTTATTATTGAAATCCGATTCCGACTGATTTCACTTCCAATATACCTGAACATATTGATTTAAAATCGGTATACATCCAGTATATTTTCACTGTTCCGCCTACTTTGCATACAACTACCGAATTGGTTTCGACTGGTGGCAAGTTTGTGTTAGTGGTTTGGATGATTCACTATAGTTGATGACTCATGCTGAACTATCCTACTTCGAATATAAACCAGTTGTAATACTCTATGAATTGTAACGAGTTTACAGTTGATGGTTGATGATTATATGGTTACTTTTTTACACACTAGTGTTATGAGTGTGTTTCTTGAATGTATGGCCTATATTTACCTTACATCTCCATTCATTTTAAAGAGGATAATGTTCCCTTATATAAGGTTTTTACCACGTACCTTGGTGAAAAGAGTACTATTTTAAATAATATATTGATAATTTTGTAACAAGTGAAGCCGTTGCTTTAAATTGGATTAACTTATTCCCGTTTGTATCTGTACTAATCACAAGTTGATATAGACCGTGGCAATCGCTCTTTCTCTCTCTCAAATCAAACAAAAACGTAGGATGCCGATTTTCATGTGTACACTACATTTTTAAGTTTAAAACCAAACGTTTGGCCTGGGGGTTAAGTTAAAGTATCGTGCATATTTAATTTTGTGGTTTCGCAAGAGTGTGTATACAAGCCTATAGAGAAATTATACCTCGTTGAACATTTAAAGTTGTTCTCCTATACCCACGAAATCAACGAAAAGTGGTACCCAGCAAATACTAATGACTTTAAGATAACTCTATACTTGTGAGAATTTCTATAAAATGAGGCCAACAATTTATTGAATTTTCCTTGGAGTTCGGTATTTTTGTTATTTTACTTTTATTACGGTAGGAAAATTAAAAGATTGCAGTTCCAGAGGTAGCAAATTTAAAAAACAACTTTCCATATTTAAAAAAATCATTTAACACTTTCAGCAGCGTTTTCTCTATGCAAATGGCAAGTTTGTTTTTCTTTGTGGAACGAACAAATGATAGGTAAATGTTTCAGTTGCCAATATTTCAGTAATATTTTAGAATAATTACTATCTTTAATGAGTATTAACATGTTTTTATATGATACGATAATAAAACTTGCTGTAACCTAGTTAAACACTGAGTTATTAAAGTCGAGAAACAAATTCCCAAAGTTTCAAAATATAAAGATGTAACAGAAGTCCGCCACTGACTAGATCCATTACTAAGGACCGTCACATAAGCACCTTGTGAGTTTAAACTAGGTTTTATAAACCTCGTCCGTTCTCTTTCAATCTTGATCAGGGGAAAACCCAAAGTTACGCAGAAATTATTTCGGATGAAGCACTGGACTCTTTGATATCAATATTAAAGACAGCAGAAATACAGGTACAAGTAAACTAGATTACTAGTATGATACACTGATTGCAATGAAACACCGTGATCTTCTAGTTAAATAAAAACCGATATTTCACGCATGAAAAAAATTAAGTAACTCAACTTTTTTTTGGTCAATCAACAATAGGTGTTAACAAGACTCTGTCATTGAAGCTGAATCAAACCAAAGTGAAAACGCATAGAAAATGACAAATACTAGCATTTTCCTCTTTATATAAATTTAAAAGAATATATTAATAATGTAATTATGTGAAACGTTTATCCAAGAATGAAATTTCATAAAATATTCAGCGCGTCTCTGACAACATTGATTATAATTCTTGAATTAATTTGTTGTTCGGTCACTCGTTTAATAAGTTTTGGACATTCTATTTCTGAGATAAGGTAGTCTTTAATGTTAAATAATTCCGTATGAAAAATACTGACAATTACTGAAAGCTCAGAGTACTTAACATTTTATATAGAAATCATGACGCCCTACACTAATATCAGGTGGCATGATTGCTATATTAGCTGGTCCTGCTTGCTTGCTTTCAGTCACTGTGAGTAATAATGTACTTGTAGTTTAGAAATGATTATTTTCTCTGTGTGTACATCGGGACTAGAAATGCTTTAATATGTATTTGATAAACATCCATAAGAAGGAGGAAATACTAAAGGGACATTCAAACTTATAATTCTAAAATAAACTGACAACGCCATGGCAAAAAATTGAAAAAGACTAAAGGAGAAACAACAGTACACAAAACACAACATAGAAAGCTAAAGACTGAGCAATACGAACCCTACAAAAAACCGAGGGATCTCAAGTTGCTTTCTGATGTAAATGTTGAAAATCACGTTGCAAACTCATTAGATTTTGATTATTTGAGTTTCTCTTCTTTTTTTTTAAGTTGATGAAATATGCATATATCAAGTTTTTTTCGGAGTAAAATGAATTGATGGTTGCTACCTGCATCAATGTTAATAAGCAGTTTCAGCGTTACTGATCATCAATCGTATGTGCAATAAATAAATCCAATCAGTTTGTAGTTGTGTGCCAGAATGTCATAGATGTGTATATTGACATTAATTCTATGTCTGTGCTCAGATATGTGGGCTTACCATAATAAAATAGATTCTCATGATCAGTTACTTTTGCACGTTTCATATTTTTTTTCTGTTTTTGCAAATTACTTTTTTAAAAGCAATTTGTCCATTAATTCTTTTTTTGTGTTACATAATTTGCATTTAATTATCTTTTAAGATGTTATTTTTTCCTCGATCAAAGACTAATAATGGGCAAAATAAGAAAGTAAATGATTTTGCGGATTATTACACCTGCTTAGTAGTAATAATTTATAGTTACTTCCTGGTAGTATTGTTATTTAATTACTGATTATTGCCCTTGTTGTGTTTCGAAATCTTCTCAAGATTAAACAGTTAAATGACTGAAAGCTTATTACACTACAAAGCTTTACAAAGATGAAAAGATACCATTAACGAATTTGGAGTTTTAAGTATCTGCGGTCGTCTGCGTCAAATCTATTCACAATTTTGTTAAAACTTTTCGCAATTGTTTTGTCTTATGGACAATTTTCATTAGTATATGACTGGTGCTGACATCTTTACTCATATATGAAAGTAAAATAAGCGAATATTTATTTGAATAATATTGATTTTAAGTTATTTTGACAATCATTTTAAATTAAATCAGTTTTCTTAGATGACCATTTTGAAACATAAGTATGAATCATACATGTATTTATGATTTAAGACGGATTATTGGTGTTTATGGTCTTAAATGGCGAATATTTTTGATTTCCAAACAATTGATCTCGAGTGTATCTAATTAAGGTTATTTCAGAAACCAGAAATACGTGTTATGCGAGCGAAAATCATTTCATTTCAATTTTAATAGTGTTTTTGTTGTTTATTTCAGAACTACTATAAAACTTCTCATGTTCATTGCTGCCAAAATGATATGATGTCTTTCAGAACTACTTCTTAAATTGATGACTGTTATCATGACATCATGAGTATGATAACAAATAATTGCCCTAATCATGGATGTTCATCAAGTAGGCAGAAAACTTGTGTTATCCACCACCTTGATATCGTGGATGTCGTTTAGGCTAACGTCTAACAGCCATCTTACAAAAAAAACCTATTTTTTGGTGAAAGAGAATTATAAAGAATATTATAAGTTTTTCCAATAGTAGATTTCCTCAACTACGTACAGTGGAAAAGTATAGACAAAAAACTAACAAAACCCCTCTCCCCTTAAATAACAAAAAAAAATATTATAAAACAAAACAAACAACCGAAAGGAGATGAAGCATATCTAGTAGATGGACAAATGCAACTAAAAAACAGAGGACCTGAACTGGAAAATAACAATCTCCTGAAGGCAATTAGAATTATATTATGCAATAGTGGTTTCTATCTATTACTTTAGAGTTGATCGGAGAACTGTATTTATTGTATCAATAATAGTTTAGTACATGCTCTCCATTATTACTTGCATTCGTAGTCTGTTGGTTTCTCCATAGCTTTTCATGTAAAACATAAATAAACCATTCTTGGATTCAAAGTCGAAATCATAAACAACAAATTTAATAACCAGGATATTAGGTTTTAATTATTTTTGTGTTTTTCATTTATTGTCTATCAATAACATGTCATCATCTTAAAGATGGGCTTCAAATATTTAGTGCACATGATAATTAAATAGAAAATAGAAAACTAAATCTAGTTTAATTCCTGACTGTTTATTTCATTGCAGAATGGCAACGTCCTGAATAGATTTAACGTATCTTTAATTCTATCAAAGTCTAAAGCATAAAAATCGCAAACATGTTTTTTGTTTGTTTTTTGTTTTTTTTTATTAAGAACGTGTTCAACATCAAAAAGGAGATATTAATGAAAAAAGTACTAAGTCTTATTCCGTCATTTTTTATGAATCGTTTAAGAAGACTTTTTTTGTTATGTAAAGATAAGAATATAGAAGTAACTCTGACAAAAATAAATTCATAGACAGAGAATCCAAAACGTCCTTGGGACAAAACAAGACAGACAAATAAAATGTTAGATTTGGCGATCTAGTCTGTTAAGTTATACTTGTCCTGATAATGTCAAATTGTGCTGCTCCAATGGCATATTTGTCGGTTTACTGTTTTGAATCGCGTAGCCTAACCTCATGTGAAGCAAACTAACTATCACTTCATATAATGTTTGAACAAAACATTCTGACATTTATCAGACATATTGCCTTGAAATAATAATCTCGATACTTCTAGATAAATAAGTATATATAAACTGACATTTATTCACCTTTGATTTTAATTGTCTACACGATGGAGTTCCATTTACTCCTGTCAGTATATCGTTTGTCATTGAGTTTGCCATTTAAGCCAGTATGTGATTCAATTGGATCATTTTGTTTTCGAATAACAAATCTTTCTTTATAATAACCATTTACGTCATTTTTGAACTCAATTTGTACGAAAGTATGATCCTTTTTTAAAACATTACTACTGGTGCACGATTTAAGAAGCGTATAAAAGGAATAAATAATTCATTAACGTAAAGTATAGCGAATCCATTTTAGAGCCCCTCAAACTGTGTAGGTATGAATGTACCTATTGTCATAGAAAATAATTGGAAAAAGTAGAATATAATACTAATATTTCAAGTAAAATAACAAATTATATATATTACTTATCGTTTTCAAGATTTTAAACAAAATTTAAATCTTCTCCATTTATCCTCTCTGTTTAAGAAAAAAAAAGATTAGCATGAACAACTAGGCATGGGTGTTTTGTATAAAACAAACACTTTTTCTTATTCATTTGCTGTCTTATAAAAATACAGAAATTACAACCCCTTACCCCGACCCTCGAAGTTGTACCAAATACAAAGTTTTCATCCTTTGCTGGACCCAAGAAAATGGTCGAACATTTTAAGGGTTAATAAAAATATTAATAAGAAAAGGAAACGAAACAAACACAATAAGTCTTCGGTTTCGTTGAATTTTAAAAATATAAATATTTGCTACCAACAAAGCAGTATATGAAAAAAAATGGTTATTGGAACTGGTACATGTTTTCCTTTAAAAAATAATCCATGCCAAATAGTATTTAGGAACTTGAACATTAAACAATGCGCATCTGACGGATGATTCTTATGCTTTTTAAGTTCTAAAGGTACAACATGTCATTTGAAATTTAAAACAATATTGTTCAATATTCGGCGTGATTTAAACACATAGAGGGAATACTGATTGAATACTACAGTAAAAAAACGGACGCAAATGAAGACTAATCTTGCAGTTCAATTACAGTTGTAAACACTTTATATTTTTTTTTTAAGAACAGGTGTGCGTTTTATTTTGCATTTGCATCACATATCACAATATAAAACAAAGGTTAAGAAGGACAAAAGGTAATTACTGCTGATTTAAATGCATAGTAGGAAGTTAAAGCAAAGGAAACAAATGATGAACTCCTTAATGTTTTCATAGTTAACTTCCTATCATATAGACAACATGAGAAAGAACAATAAAAGCTATTACAGCAAATATCGTTTACTGAGGCAATCTCATTTAGTAATGCAGTCATTGGCTAATGAACAATAATAAACAATCTCTCCATTATGGTAAATTCTAAAAGTATACTTGGGACTTAACTTAAACTCAGAAAATTATGAGTTGATCACAACCTGTAATGAAATGATGTCAATTATGGAGGCATTAGTATTGACTAGTTTCTTCCTGTGGTTATAATGCTGAACAGTTAACATAAAAGAAACGCACTCGATATAAGATTTTTGCATATACAAAATGGTAAAAGTGGAAAAATAATTATCCAACATTTACAAAAACCCTTATTAGACCAACAAACACTCATGTAAAGCAGATGGTGAATTTAAAATTGTGTAAAAATACAGCTATAAAGTTTACAGTTTTTTTATAATACTAATACTAGAAGATGCATTTTGCATATTGGTAATCTGAATTAAGAAAATAAAACGGAACAGTTTTGTTTCAATTCTGGACGAGATATTTTATATTATAAATGTCCACATAATAAAAATTGTCACAAGTTTTCATTATATTGTTTGACTTTGATTTTCTGTAGTAGCAAAACAAAACTAAGAAAACAATTTCATTTATGACAATGATATTTAAAACTTCTGACTTTGGTATTCAAACTAAGTTTGCTCTACTCAAGCAAACTAGATCTTAGCTTAAAAAGTAAAACAACAATACCGAACTCCAACGCAAATTCAAAAAGGGGAAGTCCATAAAAATTGACAAAACCAAAAGCCATTAATCAACAGGACAGGTGAATTAAATTAGCTTCACTGTGTGTAGACTTTATGAAAACATATAAAATTTTGATGTTACAAAGATGAAAAGATACCATTAACGAATTTTATGTTTTAAGTATCTGCGGTCGTCTGCGTCGAATTTATTCACAATTTTGTAAAAACATTTCGCAATTGTTTTGTTTTATGGACAATTTTCATTAGTATATGACTGGTGCTGACACCTTTACTCATATATTAAAGTAAAATAAGCGAATATTTATTTGATTAATATTGATTTTAAAGTGGCTGGGGTGGCTTCCTCCATCTTGGATTTTGAAGTAGCAGATAACAATCGGTCTAGATCTTTAATGAAATGTGCAAATTTTGAGAGTAGTATGTAATTCATGTGTAAAACTTTTCATGTTAATTTAGAAAATTATGTGTTTTATCATATTTACGGCTGTATTTTCTAAAAAAACACAATATTTGTGTTTGATTAGTGTTGTGAATTTACCTATTTTAATATGTAGCAAGAAAACCAGTCCGGTGACCCCATTTTTCCTTTTTCTTATATGAAAGCATGTTATAAGAGCTATCTTCTCACATTTTATCTTAAAATTCTATGGTGGAGTTTTCTTTTTATCACTCAAAACTGGATTTTCCATGCATAATCTATACAAAATCTTACAATTTTGCTCAACCTGTAGCGTGAACAAATGTCCGGTGACCCATACTTTTTATTATATTTTGGAATAAAGCATGATAAAAACTACATTTTGACAAATTATTAAAAAAATCTATGGATTTTAATTAAGACCCCCATCCCCCATAAGTTATTTTGACAATTATTTTAAATTTAAACTAGTTTTCTTAGATGACCGTTTTGAAACACAAGTATGAATCATACATGTATTTATGATTTAAGACGGATTATTTAAGGTGTGCGTTTTATTTTGCATTTGCATCAAATATCACAAAATAACACAAAGGTTAAGAAGGACAAAAGGTAATTACTACTTATTTAAATGCATAGTAGGAAGTTGAAACAAATGATGAACTCCTTAATGTTTTCAAGTTAACTTCCTATCATATCGACAACATGAGAAAGAACAATAAAAGCTATTACAGCAAATATCGTTTACTGAGGCAATTTCATTCAGAAATGTAGTCATTGGCTAATGAACAATAATTAACAATCTCTCCATTATGGTAATTTTAAAAGTATACTTGGGACTTAACTTAAACTCAGAATATTATGATTTGATCACAACCTGTAATGAAATGATGTCAATTATGGAGGCATTAATATTGACTAGTTTCTTCCTGTGGTTATAATAGTGAACAGTTTACATAAAAGAAACGCACTCGATATAAGATTTTTTTACATATACAAAATGGTAAAAGTGGAAAAATAATTATCCACATTTACAAAAACCCTTATTAGACCAACAAACACTCATATAAAGCAGATGGTTAATTTAAAATTGTGTAAAAATACAGCTATAAAGTTTACAGGTTTTTTTCATAATACTAAGGTGCATTTTGCATATTGGTAATCTGAATTAAGAAAATAGAACGGAACAGTTTTAGGTCAATTCTGGACGAGATATTTTGTATATAAATGTCCACATAATAAATATTGTCACAAGTTTTCATTATATTGTTTGACTTTGATTTTCTGTAGTAGCAAAACAAAACTAAGAAAACAATTTCATTTATGACAATGATATTAAAAACTTCTGACTTTGGTATTCAAACTAAGTTTGCTCTACCTCAAGCAAACTAGATCTTAGCTTAAAAAGTATAACAACAATACCGAACTCCAACGCAAATTCAAAAAGGGGAAGTCCATAAAAATTGACAAAACCAAAAGCCATTAATCAACAGGACAAGTGAATTAAATTAGCTTCACTGTGTGTAGACCTTTTTGTTTTGAATGTGTTTGCCTATTTTTATTTGTCTATACGTTTGCATTGTTGCAAAACGAGCATACAGATGTTTAGTCTAGAAACGTGTCACGTATGTTCACTGGAATCTATATCATACATTATTAGAAACTTAGAACTCGAGATTGATCAGAAAAGAACATAATACTTTAAGTTCTGAGTTTGAAAACTTATGAAAACACGTGAAATATATATTATGTATATACTTATAATTTAAAATGTTTTTCAACTAAATATTTTAAACATGCATTTTAATTTACTGAAACATGCAAATTATGTCTACTGTATATTTTATTTTTTTAAGAGTTGTAGCTATGAATGTTTACATTGTTCACAGGTGTCCATCGGAAATGAGATTAATGAAGTCATCGAAAAAGAAATATAAGCATTTAAGTTGAGCTAAAACGAGAAATAGTTTTAAAGACATTACGATTGTTCACTTTTGTTTTTGTATAGCGTGTTATGTAACTGTTTCGTATGTTTATATTTTATAAAAATGTATTAATGTAAATTATCTATCTACTGTCACAGTACACTGAAAATGCGAATAATATTCAACAGTGTTTTTCAGTACAAACTACAAATATTTCAGAACACCATAGTTTGCACTTGATAACAAGATAAACAACATATGTTATAGGATATTTACCAGTATTTTAATATTGTTTCCTCTTTTTTCTTCTTTCTACTATACTTTTTAATGAACATATTGCAGTATTGTTTTCTGTTTCTACTTTCAGACTGTATCAATATCTGTCTCAGTATTGACTTTGGCCGCCATTGCTGTAGAACGATGGTATGCTATCTGCCGTCCATTGGCGTTTAAAAGTACACGAAAGAGGGCAAGGATTATGATCATTGTGATATGGTTGGTGTCCGGTTGTTTGGCACTTCCAGACATTTTATTCATGCAACTGGATAGTTTGGTACCTGATTTTGTGTCTTCATTGTTGATATCATGTCGTCCAGGATGGGACCAAGACAAACAGACATTTTATCAGGTTGCCTTAATTGTCCTATTGTATTTCTTACCAATGATTTTTATTGGATTTGCCTACATACAGATTGCCTTTGTTCTTTGGAAAGGTGATATACCTGGTGAAAGTAAAATGAGAACAGGTAATATACTTATTTTGTTTACTCAAAACATATCAAATATTGCAAAATTATAGTGCTCTTTAGTATATTATTAGTTTATTATATATCCTGCAGAACAACAGACAAATTAAAATACCAGGAGATAAAGGGACGGTTTTGTTTATATTAAAGTATCAAAGTTAAATACACGGTTGTTTAACTATTGGATAAACTGGGTAATTTGAAAATTTAAATTGTACTGCAAATCTAAGAAATAAATTTGATATTTTAAGGAAGAAAGATTATATTTTCAAAAGCCTACAAAAAATCAGTACATAATGCAATTGCACATAAAACTGTTGGCATTTCATCCTTGAAAGCTATGGTGGTTAGTGGAAACTATGCATATAACAGCTTTATAGATGATGCTAAGTATTATCATGAAAACAACTTAAACATGATGTTAATACAATAGCTGAAAATAAAACAAATTCAACTTTGATACAAATGTACATACTTCCATTGGTTAGCGCTTTTGTACATCGCTCAGCAAGTTGGATAAAATAATAATAAATCTGTAATTTTAGGTTTTGAATTAAATTGAATTAGTTTATTTGCAAAAATACATATACATGCTATAGCAATCAAAACATACATTACAAATATGACACAATGATAAATAGTAGAAAACAACACACATGATACAATGTTAATTAATAATAGTTTTGTAATTGGTAGCTTATGTCGTAACGTTATTTGTAGCTTCGTTTGCAACAGCGCAATTGTTTTAGTTCAATTCTCTTACGTTTTTTTTTTCACTGAAAAGACTGAAATACATACATGTATGAGAAACAAATTATCCTCTTGCTTGCTCTTTAGTTACAATATTCCTGAAATCTCGTCAGTTAAATTTTAGATATTTACATGGTCGCTTGCATTGTGTGATTGAAACGTAAAACTTTGATATCTTGAGCGGAGAAATGGCATAACTACTCGTAACTACATTTCTACAATTGCGTCCAGTAAAAAACAGTATTTGCACATAAAATATTTTCAAAATAAAAACTGAACTAGATCCAGTATTATTATCTCTTTTTTTTTCTAGTTTCCTGATGAAAATTACATTTTCTTTGGCGTTCTTTTCTTTTATCTGAAAACTGTATTCTTTCTGCGTGTCGTCAAGTATTGTAATTTTTTGGATGAAGCTACCTGAACCAATTTCAAAATTAAACAGCGACACACTAATTTGACATCATTACTATGTCCAGAATTCTTTTTAATACTCTTCAACTTTAAATAGGCCTTCCAATTGTTTTTATTCGAACACCTCCAATGTAGACGAAACGCGTTAGGCATACCAAATTATAAGCCTGACATCGTTTAGTTTATACAACATTTGTCCACTTGTCATTGCTGGTGGACGTTTCGTCCACGAGGTTATCACCAGCTCAGTAGTCAACACTTTTGTTTGGACATGCAATTTACTGTTTATAAATATTGAATTATTCGAAAAACGTTTTTCAACAACAACCACTCTCCCCCTGCAGGGAATCGATTACCTTAGCTGGATTTTGCACAACTTTTGGAATTTTCGGTTTTTACTGATCTACAACTGCGTATTTGATTCGTCCTTCCGTCTGTTTTGATTCTAATGACACTAATGTGTAGACGAAACGTGCCTAGTACCAAAAAGTAAAATAACAAAAATATCGAACTCAAAGGAAAATTCAAAACGGAAAGTCCCTTATCAAATGGCAAAATCAAAAGCTCAATCACATCCAATGAATGGAAAACAACTGTCATTTTGCTGACTTGGTACAGGCATTTCCTTATGAAGAAAATGGTGGATTAAACCTGGTTTTATAGCTAGCTAAATTAAAAGCATGGTTTTTTTATGAAAAAATCGAGAGCAATCGAACCGCACATGATAAGAAGAAGTGTTAACAACTGGTCATGATAATCAAAGTTAAATCCTTTAAAATGTATATTGAGAGTTTCTGTGTTGCTTTTCAGCTCATTGTCCGTAAAGGTATCTTGACAAAGGCTTCGTATCTATACTTCAGCCTTTATTATCAGTGAAATATTATAATTGTAAGGGGGAACAGAGAAACGAAGGACGGTGATTAGAAACTTATAAATGTTGTTTAAAATGCTAAAGTAATTACCACTGAAAAAGTAGGACGCTGAAATATTCAAAAATTCTTCAGACACAGCCAAACTTCAAAAACCAAATTGTATCTTTGAAATAATTAAGTAAAGTTTTTACGTTATTCGTATTAAACCAATTCCCTGACTTAATTATTTACAATTATACATAGGTTACGTTCATAAAAATCTACAACATCACTACTGTCACGGGCAATGACAACGTGTTCGTAATAAAGGGGCAAAGGCGTAAGCCAGGGCCGACCGTGCGAGACCCTGATGGGTAGTCAATGTCGTTAAATTCCCCCTAGTAGTACTTTATTGACGGTGATGTTCCTTTGGTCCTTTATTTGACATATACACAAATATCTAATGTTGGTGATATTCTTGGTTCAGACTGTGATGTTATTCAAAAAGATTTTATCAATCAAAATTTCTGGTATTTTATGATATCTTAATCGAATCTGCTGCTGAGTGTTTATAAACAAATTAAGATTCCCATTTTAGGAAGATATTGCTTAATAAAAACATGTTCTAGAAGTGCAGAGTGAGGAACAATCAAACGTTATATGATATTATTGATGATAAGTCCCAATAAGAACAGAAATGGGAGCTGCTGTTGAAGATTCCTATGTTTCCAATAGGTAATAGCTTCTAAAATTAAATAAAACACCTTAGAAAACCATTCTTATATATACGTTTAATTGATATGGAAAAAATATTATTTATTCAGTTAGATATTTTTGTTCTTATGCATTACAACCGTTAATGAACTCGGTATCAAATTGTGCTACCAAATTTTTGTTAATAGCTGTTTCTGTAGTGTTGCGATTTGTTTTAATTGTAAGATTGTCTAGGTTCTATGAGGATCAGTTGACAATTTGGTTTGAATTTTCTTGTCTATTTATGACATGAACCCATGCATTTGGTCTATTAGCATACACTTATATATAAATCAGAATGCCTCCTGTTCTCAATTTGGTGTAACTGTATCTATTGTATCCGTTTCAATTCCTTAAGCTTATAAACTATACAATCATTGGTCATACAAAGAAAAGATTAAAACCATTAGATTTTATGCTTGATAATATATATGTTCGCATTGGAGGTTAAGTGATTGTCAGACGATTAGTATTTTGTTCTTTGTTCTCGGCCCCCTTTAATTTTTGCTGTATATAAATGATATTGGCGAAAATTTAATTTCACTGACTAGACATTTTGCTGATGATACGTCGCTGGGATATTCCACCGCAAGCATTACGACTTAGAGGTAGTAGTTAATCATGATTTAAACAAACTCAATGATTGGTCCAAAAATTGGTTAATGTCTTTTAAACCAGATAAAACGGAAATAATGATTTGCTCAAATACTAAGATTCCAGGTAATTTAGGTTTTTCTCTCAATGGAAGATCAATATCTAACACATCAAGTCATAGACACTTAGGTGTAACTCTATCCCAGGACGCAAAGTGGAATGAGCACGTAGAAAATATTTCCAAAAATATCACAAAGCATTTAGGAGTCTTAAGAAAATTAAAATTTAAGATGAAAAGACAAAACTTAGAAAAAATATATCTGGTATATATTCGTCCTATATTTGAGTATGCTTGCGAAGTGTGGAACAATTGTGGTATTTGCTATTCAAACAAATTAGATAAACTTCAGCTGCTAGCTGCGAGGATTGTAACAGGACTACCAATCTTTACTAAAACCGAATATTTATATTTAGAGACTGGCTGGGAACCCCTACACAGTAGGAGGCACAGAAGAAAACTGCAACTATTTTATAAGATGTACAATGGTCTCGCTCAATATTTATGTGATTTATTTCCCCAACTATACAAAGTACAACTGTTTATCAACTGCGTAATGGCAATGACTTAATGGAAATTTCAGAAATTCAAATGTGACGTCACTTTTTTGCGTTGATCTCTTTGGCTAACTCGGCTGTGAATTTTTTCGTGCTGGTTTATGTTGTTTTATGTATCCGTTTTTATTCTGTAGTTAGTCACCACTTTGGTGTTATCATGTATATCTATTATATAGTCATTTTTATTAACTTACTGTTTGCAAAAGTTTGAATTATTCTAAATACTAAGGATTTTCTTATCCCAGACATATATCCTTAGCCGTATTTGGCACAACTGTTTGGAACTTTTGGTCCTCAGTACTCTTAAACTTTGTATTTGTTTTGGCTTTCGAACTTTTTGGTCTGAACGTCACTGATTAGTCTTGTGTGGACAAAGCGCGCGTCTTGTGTATTAAATTTTAAACCTGGTACCTTTTGTTAGCTATTATTGGTATGTTTCTCTGTCCTATATGTTCTCCCATTTATTTGTATTGTGGTCCTGTCATGTAATGTTGTCATTTTAATGTTATATTTAACATTGCCATAAAAGCGGGAGGTTTGACTAGCCACAAAACCAGGTTCAACCCACCACTTTTTTCTTAAAATGTCCTGTACCAAGTCATGAAAATGGCCATTGTTATATTATAGTTCGTTTCTGTGTGTGTTACATTTAATGTTGTGTTTCTGTTGTGTCGTAGTTCTCCTCTTATATTTGATGTGTTTCCCTCAGTTTTAGTTTGTAACCCGGATTTGTATTTTTCTCAATCGATTTATGAATTTCGAACAGCGGTATACTACTGTTGCCTTTATTTAATAGCCCCCTTTTGTCGACTCTCCTTAACAAATTCTGCATTTATTCCCTCGTCCATCAGAGAATGGAACAAACTTGATAATTCTATCCGTACACTTGATACCCTATCTAAGTTCAAACGCTCTTTGTTGAATAATACATACAAAGCAAAGACTGTACCTAAGCATTTTATGTATGGTCCGCGGAAATTGAGTGTAATTTTAACACAGCTGCGATGTTCAGCCTCATTTCTAAATAACGACCTATTTGAATCAAATATAATACAAAGTCCATATTGTGCTTGTGGCGCTCCGCGTGAAGATTCATTTCATTTTTTCTTTAATGCAATAAATACACCGATATAAGGAACGATCTATTAACCAACATTCATCGTTTTCAAGTGACAATAAATCTACAGTTGCTCACTGAGGGTAGCCAAACTTTAACGTACGAGGAAAACTGTGAAATCTTTAAAGAAGTCTTTAAATATATAAAAAAATCAAAAAGATTCCTTGTAGTATAATTAAATAAGATATGAATAAACAAAAACACCGTGTCCACAGAATTCCATTGATTTATTATTATTATTTTTTTTTTTTTTTTTCATATTTGTATTATTTCTTATTTTTTCTTTTTTTTTTTTCTTTTATATCTATTTTTTTTTTTTTTTTTTCTAAATTCTCTATCCTTTTCCTTGTTAATTGTGTTAGGCTTTTTTATTTTCTCATCTCAGACTGTGCAAATGCCTCATTTTAGTATTACCTTTAATATATATCTACTGAACTGTGCATGCTCTGTATAATTGTTATTATTATACCTTACATATATTTCAAACAATTCTATTGGGTAAAACGTTATCACGTGACATGGAATAATTCAGTTAATTTTCATTCAATTGCAAGGAAGAACGAATAACCCTAAAAATTTACACCAGCGTTGAATAACCCTATTATTCACCGGCGAATAACCTTTTTAGTTTGTTGATTTGTACTCATGAAAATGTCGTCACAGACGTAAATAAACAAAATTGCAACGTTTAAGGTAATTACAGGAAGCCCATTGATCTAGAGAAGAGGAAATAAGGCTTTTGACGTGCATCTTGTGCCGATGATATCTCTAATAACGGTCCTTTTCAGGGCCATCAATATTTTACAAAAAGAATCTACCTTTGTTGTACATACGAGAATTCTAAGACACAAATTACATGTATTTTTGAACGTCAACTTGTGTTTGTTACTGACTCAAGTAAGGGTAAGTGCTTTTACAATGATTCAAAATGCCCTTCCACTGTTAGTTCGGTATAATAAAACAATTGTGGCCCCTTAGAAGCGATGAATATCCAAAATTGTCAACCCTTAAAAGTTATTTCACTTCATAAGTTGGTTAAACTTGTGTCCGATCCTTTTTGTATCTTTGAGCAAATTAAATTGTTATAAACTAAACTAGTATTTTGTTAGGGATTTATTATGCCCGTTTTGTCTCGAATTTTTTCATGCTGTGAGCACTTCTGATTTGGTTTGATACGAATGTGTTTGCAGTACTAGTGACGTCGCAACATTTCGTGTAACGTACTATTTTGATTTATATTAGTTAATTTACTTATACAAGTATGTATTGTGGAAGTAAAACTCCGCTTGAAAGAGTTCATATCATGTTTTTCATGGTCATATTATTGACAATCTAACAAGTACATTTGTAAAAACTGTCCATCATTTTTGGGGGGTCTAAATAGACGTATTGACTATGGTTATAAACATGTTTTAGTATAAGTGTTTAAATATTAATTCGTTTCTTTACGTCATGATTAAAATGGTTGCTTAATTTTTTCTGTTTTATTAATTCCGTATTTATTTACTTGCATGGAGCATAACAATTTTTCACACTGTCTTTCAGTACAGTGGCCTCTCTATGGGTTGCAATTAAATTTTTTTTATGATTTTTACAATCTATACGATGGTTAATTAACTTGAAATAAACTGGTCGAGTTTCAAAGGGGACGACTTATGTGCTCTCAAACGAATTAAAACCCATCACATATAAATAAGAAAAATAAAGACATGTGGTATGATTGCTAATGAGACAACCATCCACAAGATATCAAAGAACGTGGATGTCAATAAATATAAAGCACTGTTTGGCATAAAAAAAACTTTAGATAACATGACAAATGTTAAACAAATCAAAAGAGAACAGAAAACGGCTCGGTATATACTAAAACTAACAAACGAAGAGCAAATAAGACAGACAGCAACCAACGATAACCACTAAAAACATTACTTGATATGGGTCTGGTACATACAGAATGACGCGGGGTTAACCACATACAAGAAGTCTCAACCTTCTCCATATTCTTGAACAGTAGTTTAACAGCACAACATAAGACTGGTTATGATGCTCATTTCTTCATGCATTAAATAGCAAGAAGGGGGATGATATTACACTGTAACAATTTGGATCATAAAATTAAAGATAATGTTAATTCAGAAAGTGAAAAATGAGTATAGATGAAGCTGATGTTGAATTGAATTCAAGACCCCTTTAATATAAAGTTGTCCACATATTGAGTTTCATGTAATGTTCTAAAGAAATGCATTACGAAATAACTGTGTTATCTGGCCTAATGAGAATCCGAATTTTAAGGGTATTTTCATCGGACCCGTTTCCTGTCTGAAAGTTCATGTAACAATTCACAGTTGGGAGTGTGGTTTCGCGTTGTAGCCCGGTGATTTGTTTCTTCAAACTTTAAAGTTACTAAGTATTGTACAATCAAATTCATATTGAGATAGCTGAAAAATAACATAGACTTCATAATGGGCTTCACTGCATTTGAATACACCTGTCCTAAGCCAGGAGCCTGTTGTTCAGTGGTTGTCGTTTGTTGATGTGGTTCATAAGTGTTTCTCGTTTCTCGTTTTATATATAGATTAGACCGTTGGTTTTCCTGTTTGAATTGTTTTACACTAGTCATTTTGGGGCCCTTTGTAGCTTGATGTTCGGTGTGAGCCAGGCTCCGTATTGAAGGCCGTACTTTAACCTATAATTATTTACTTTTTACACATTGTGACTTGGATGGAGAGTTGTCTCATTGGCACTCATACCACATCTTCTTATCTGTATATATTATATGTATTTCAAGATTGTTCTATTATTTCAAGATTGTTTTATGTATTTTGATATTGTTGAGCTTTTGATTTTGCCATTTGTTAAGGGACTTTCCGTTTTGAATGTTCCTTGGATTTCGGTATTTTTGTTATTTTACTTTTTATGTATGAGTTATAGGATATTTTCTGTCAGGCCGTCCGTATGTTGCTGTCAATTCCTGATTTACATGATATAGGTCTAAAAAATATTGAAATGGGCACTTGCACTTTGTTTTGACCGATTTTATTAAAGCAATTTTTTTCAATAAAAATATGATGAAAAGGCAAGAAATGTTGATTTGATCTCTTGATAGATAAATGACAATTGTTTTCGAAAGGGCATTACTCAAAGGATTGAAATATTTATTTGAATCGAATGTGAGGACACATGTAACATTTTCATGCCCCTTTTTGCAACGTTTTGTTTTGGCAAATGATTGCAGAATGTCGTCATGTGTACACATTATATAAATAACACATAGCTGAGAGGGTGATAGAGCAGATTGTTACCCCGAGAAAACATTGTCAACTGAGGCGAAGCCAAGTTTGACAATGTCTTTTCGAGGGGTATGTGTTATTTAATTTATTATACTGAATGTTCTGTTATTACTGTCTATTAAATTTCAAATTCAAAGTAATAAACTCTGATGTCTTGTACATAACAATCATCCATATTTAAAAAAGCGCACACTTGATCAAGCGTCTCCGTGAAGGGTAATATAGTATTTACCATAGGATAGAGTAAATTTTCTCCCTCGTATTAACCAATCAAAATCTGGCATTTTTACATGAAGTATAATTAAGTATAATATTTCACCTTTTAACTTTTGGAATTCAAATCTTTGAATGATATGCTGATTACATGCATATGCACGTGTATTACACAACTAATTAGTTTAATTTGTTAGAAAGATAGGAAAAGAAGTTTGTTGAAAATTATGAGGGCCACTTTAGATTTTATTTCGTATCTTTGCTTTGCTTCCTCTTTTTTCTTATTGATAGCATAACCTTATTACTCTTCTCATTGATAAATAATATAGATAAAGAATTTTTGAAGTAAGATATCGACAACTAATCGGTCCCAACGTATGCAGTGTATACTACTGTTGGTTATAATTTGTGGAGAAGATTTCTCCATTTTTCACAATTCAATTCAATTCAATATTTTATTTACGTCTCACCTTATGCATAAAATTACACAATACATTTATAAAAGATACATTTTATACATACGCCAATCTGTACAGATTTATGAGAGACGATAATCAACTAAAACAATATGTTTGTACATAATAAAAATTTAACATGAATGGTAAAATTATACAACATAATTATTCAATAAATTTTTACAATATAAAACTTCTCGGCGTCTTTTCAGAATAAAACAGTGAAGAATTAGTTTTAGTGAAATGCACTTATATTTGATACTGTACAAATTGATTTGTAATATTGGAATATTTTTATTAGCAGCGATCATAATTATGCATTATTTCATTCTTCTAGAGATATAAGTAAAAAATTAGGATTCCATTTGAGTTATGATAATAGTCAAAATTACTTAAAGATGTTCTCTGCGTATATAACAGATTAACAAGCCAGTGGTTACCATTATAACTAATTACTTATGATAACGAAATGGGATATTTTCTTGATCACCCCTGATTATTACACAATAAACATAACTTACTTTACTTGTAATAGACACAACAAGCGCTAAACAGCACTCAAATACCATAACGTTTCTGTGATAACATCTTCATTTTTACTGATCTGTATAAATAAATACAATGTAACACGCGACCATTCAAAAAAGATATAATATTTTTCAAGATTATGAAGGTTGTTTCTGTACAATTAAGCGTAATTTCCATATTTATTGTGTGTTGACTGTTGATATGCATAACCAATTGCAACAGTAGATTATTCATGGAATTTTCCAAGTTTATTTTCGAAAACATTTAAATAGATTGTCAGACGTTCACTTTTTGACACGGTTTTTTTTTCGAATATTTAGTTTCTTATTGGCAATTCATTTTATCAGTGTATTCTTATATTGCAACCTTTCAGCTAGATATTGATTTTCTTCACTGAAAGATGACGAAAGTTTCCCTGTCTGTTTTAAATTCCTAAACTTCATAGTTTCACAGTAAAAACTATGATGATTTTGATAGTTTATTATATAGAAGTTGTACATAATAAAAAAAGATTAAAAAGCCTTATAATCGAGTACATTTGTAAATGAAAAGGCTAATTCTTTAAAAGTTAATGATCTCAATACAGATATTTCATGTACTTTGTTCAGGGAGGCGTGTAAACCAATTAAGTTCCAAATACAATATTTTTTTGACAATTTCTATTGATAGGGACGATGGTCATATTGATTCCATAGCTAGACTCGTCCTTAATATAACATGATAATGCATTACCTAAGAACTAATTCACCACATATAAATATGTGTTCAGTTTTATTGGCATGACACCTGTAAATTTAGTATGATTAAAATTGATGTTTTACTCTTTCTTATCGTTATCAATGCTGTTGTTCAAATTTTCTTGTCAATAGTTACAGCATCCTCCAGACCAATGATGGATAGTAAGAAGATGAATATTGCTAATGACCAGCTTGCAGCAAGACGTAAAGCGGCACAAATGTTGATTTCAGTTGTTGTGGCTTTTGCTGTTTGTTACTTTCCAGTTCATTTGCTAAATATACTCAGGTGGGTAATTCTTGGGCATGCAAGTTGTGAGACAGCAATAGTTTTTATATAATTATGTTAATATTGTATAATTTATTTTTATATATACTCGATTAGCTTAATACTGCGATTAAATTCTCCATACGTTTGAGATTGCAGTCAACCGATAGACTGACATTTAATATTCTAATTACCATTTTATACGATAAATACCAAGACCTACTCGCTATTGAAAGAAAATGAATGTTCTTCGATTTCTGTGAATTTAAAAAATAAATCGTACTGAATTATTAAGATATCGTTTTATTTAAAACAACAACGTTGTTTTTCAGTGTAGTCTTACCATTTATTTAGTCATCAATACGAGATATAATTACAATTTACAGCTTACATTAAGAGAAATTAAAGGCTCATGTTAAAAGCTTAGCAAGCCATAGAACAAGTTTCTGACTCCTTCTAACAGACAAGCTTTTTAGTAAACAAGAAATTCAGAAAAGTGCATATTTTTTTACAACATGATAAAATCCTTTTCTGAAGTTTGCCAGCAATTATTAAGACATGTTTTTGAACATTTGACAACTTAAATTTACTTCAATAATAACACAAATCCAAACATCTGTCAACAATAAAAAAAATCCTGATAGTTATTGTTGACTTTCTAATAAGTATCAGGTCTTTGCAAGTTGTGTAAGACAAACCCTTTGAGTAACTATAAACTATGAAATTTTATTCACTAAAAATAAAAGAAATATAGATAAGGAAATATATACCTTACATCAATTAGAAAATGTCGTTGATTAAAAAAGGCTGATTTCAAAAGAATGCTGGGTTTGATGGTTGTTTACCGTCCAGTGGCAAAATAAATGCATATGTAGGAGAAACATAATAATATCATTAATATTGACCCTGCTTTGTACTAGACCGACACACTGAGCCGGATTTTTAACGTTCTATAGTTCACAAGATCGATAAAAGTCAGGAGGAAAAAATAGACACATTATTCTAACTTCGAGCCGATCAGTCTTTACTCTTACTTCTAAATGTCGCGTGCTTAGCGGAGAAACAGCAAACACAAATTTACAAGTCTTTAATTTGACTCGGCCGGGGATTAAACCCAGAATATCCGATTCCAGCAAAAAGCCACATGTATCTGAAAGCAAAAGTCGTTGTATTTATTGTTTTGCGATTTACTTTCACTTCAAAGCATTTATAATTAATATCGAACCGAAATTGTAAATTAAATGTAAATGAAATGTATAGATATTCAAGTGGTAAACTATGATTGATTTGTTACGATCTCTTGTCGTTGGGTTCCTTAAACGTATATAGAGACTACAAATATGTTCATTCTCCCAACCAATTTCATAATCTGAACGTTTCTAGTATGAACGAATATCTATACATACCACTAGGCCCAGACAGAAAAGAATAATCGACCTACACAAGAAGTACAGGTAGTGCTATATTTACTGTAAAATTGAGAATGGAAATGGGGAATGTGTCAAAGAGACAACAACCCGACCATAGAACAGACAACAGCAGAAGGTCACCAATAGGTCTTCAATGCAGCGAGAAATTCCCGCACCCGGAGGCGTCCTTCAGCTGGCCCCTAAACAAATATATATACTAGTTCAGTGATAATGAACGCCATACTAAACTCCAAATTGTACACAAGAAACTAAAATTAAAAATAATACAAGACTAACAAAGGCTAGAGGCTCCTGACTTGGGACAGGCGCAAAAATGCGGCGGGGTTAAACATGTTTATGAGATCTCAACCCTCCCCCTATACCTCTAGCCAATGTAGAAAAGTAAACGCATAACAATACGCACATTAAAATTCAGTTCAAGAGAAGTCCGAGTCTGATGTCAGAAGATGTAACCAAAGAAAATAAACAAAATGACAATAATACATAAATAACAACAGACTACTAGCAGTTAACTGACATGCCAGCTCCAGACTTCAATTAAACTGATTGAAAGATTATGTCTTCATCATATGAATATCAGGCACAATCCTTCCCGTTAGGGGTTTAGTATCATACCATCATAACATATATGAGAAGAACATAACCCGTGTCATGCCAACAACTGGTTTTTAAATAAATGTGTTTAGTGCCGATGCAAAGACCCTATAAGTGAATCAATATTAACGCCAAAATATGCAATCTTTAATGACCTGACAACAGTATCGTAACTATATCCCTTCTTAATAAGTCTATTTAAAGGTTTTGTTAGCTTCAGAGGTGAATACTGACATTTTTGTGCTTTATAAAGAATATTTCCATAAAAAATTGGATGTGAAATACCTGAACGTATAAGAAGTCTGCATGTTGAGCTATATTTACGAATGATGTCCTTATACCGATGATAAAATTTAGTAAATGTTTTGACTAGTTTGTGATATCGAAAACCCTGGTGTAATAATTTTTCAGTAATACATAAATTTCTCTCGTTAAAATCTAAAACATTGTTACATACACGAGCGAATCGTACAAGTTGAGATATATAAACACCGTAAGATGGTGACAAGGGAACGTCACCATCTAAAAATGGATAATTAACGATAGGAAATGAAAAATCATCTCTTTTATCATATATTTTAGTATTAAGCTTTCCGTTAATGATATAGATATCAAGATCGAGGAAAGGGCAGTGGTCATTGTTAGTATTAGCTTTATTTAAAGTAAGTTCAACAGGATAAATTTCTTTAGTATACATACTGAAGTCGTCATTATTGAGAGCCAAAATATCATCCAAATATCTAAAAGTATTATTAAATTTGTGTATCAGATGTTGTTTCGATGGGTCTTTGCTGATTTTTGTCATAAATTGTAACTCATAGCAATACAAAAAAAGGTCCGCAATAAGTGGTGCACAGTTAGTCCCCATTGGAATTCCGATAACCTGACGATATACGGAATCTCCAAAGCGAACAAAAATGTTATCTAGTAAAAATTCAAGGGCATATATAGTATCAAAGCATGTCCAATTGACATAGTTTTTTTGTTTATTGCTACTAAAAAATGACCTAAAAGAGTTTGAACATATATATTCACATTCTGACTTTTTAAATGCCCATTTAATTAGGTGTGTGAATTTTTTCTTAATGAGAATATGAGGCAATGTGGTATATAGGGTAGAAAAATCAAAACTTTGAACAGATTCAAAATCACCAATATATGCATGCAATTTATCAAGTACTTCCAACGAGTTCTTGACACTCCAAAAGTAATTAATTCCACTATTTTCGAAGGCCTTATTTGAACAATTTATTATCAGGTTTTTGATTGTACCAAGTGTACTGGTAAGAAGAATAGACAATTTAGTAGTGGAACAATGGCTTGTAACTGTTTTACGATATATTATTCTTGATAGATTTGAAAGTAAGAACAGAACTTGACAGGTCAAATTACCCTGACAGCGTCATACATCATAATACATCAACTTCAGGTGTTCTAGCTACACTCTTAATTTTAACAATGGTAAGCTTCAGAATACAGTAAACCTGTTTTGCTGTCAACTTAGGTTATGGGATTGGACTGCAATTTCATTTATACCCACACATTACTAGTATCCTTTTGATTTACTTTGCTGCTGGTTTTATTGGGAGAAAAACTGAACAATTAATCATGTTTTGTTTTTGTCATCACTGTTTTATATATTAAGGTTGGTTTGACTATGTTACGCCTGTTTTCAAATTCGCGCACCTGTTATAATTGATGTTCCGACAAAACGATTGGCATGATGAGTTTTAAATATGGCAAACTGCTTCAGTAATGATATAACCATTTGTCTTTTATTAAGGCGCTGCAATCGATCAATAATGGGGAAAGATCTATTTCTTTCAGGATATTCAGATAGCTTTAATATTATTGTGTTTTTTTTATTTCTTGGTAGTAATCAAATATAATCAAAGAAAATAGAGAAACAAAAATGTTTATAATTATATATATATATATATGTCTAGTTACTTCAATGCAATAAGTTTTATGACATTGTTAATTGAAAACTATGAGTCATCATAGAATGAATTTTCCCAAAAAAATGCCTTTTATTCCCTCCTATTAATGCATAGAAAGCACATTTAACAACATACGTAGAATACTAATTGCTTTCGGATAAGATTTTCATTTTGCTCTTTCGTGATTGCAGATAAAAAAAAATCCTAATATCCTGTACAAGTATCTGTTTCAGTCGTAATTACCAACAAATAAGATGTTCTAAAAAGTATGTTATACATGAACACCTCTTGTCAAATATATTCCTCTAACAATCGATCTTCTAATCTGCATTCTTAAAACAGGCGGACGATATTTTGGTCAAATGTCCGTAAAAAAGTTAATTGAATATTTACGAATTATAACAGTCAGTCTTCTTCTCTGTGTTCATTACTTTGCAAAGATATTTTAAGAAACGATAATTGAATACGTTTTTGTTCGTTTGGTAATATTTGCAATTTAATTAGAAAAAGTGCTTCCTACTTAAATGCAAGAAAACCTGCTAGTTTAGAAATACTATACTATATTCTACAATATTTAATTTTGTTTCATTATCTTAGCCATGATGAAAATGTGTAATACTTGAAAAAAATAAAATCAACGCGTTATAAATTTTATGCCTCCGAAGTGCTGTCCTGAATTTACCTTCATCAGGAATGCTCAAAACCGAATATTTGAAGGCCAAGGATGTATAAGAACGGAAACATTTAAAGAGCTATATTACCAAAAAGGACTCAAAAAAATCCAAATAGCGAGAAACAGTTTTAAGAATGCAGATTAGAAGATCGTTTGTTAGAGGAATATATCTGACAAGAGGTGTTCATGTATAACATACTTTTTAGAACATCTTATTTGTTGGTAATTACGACTGAAACAGATACTTCTACAGAATATTAGGATTTTTTTTATCTGCAATCACGAAAGAGCAAAATGAAAATCTTATCCGAAAGCAATTTGTATTCTACGTATGTTGTTTAACGTGCTTAAATAAGGGAAATATATTCAATCGTTTCTGTAATGAATGGAGAGTAATGCGCGTATATCTTAGTTAAATCTTCCCTTTTCGTTTATTTTGAAAAAAGAATTTATATTTTATTATGTTTTCTAATACATGACATTTAAACAAATGTGTGGGACCTTCGTCGTCGTCGCCCGACGTGAACTTAAATAAAAATTCTCCTCTGATACCTCTTAGCCGAATGACTTGAAACGTGACAATGGTGGTGTTAATCATTCTTTACATATCATGCTCATTTCGTTCCGAACAGAAAAAAATGATCAATAGTTGAAGATCTATCTACCCTGATATCTTTAGAAGAATCGGAGTTATTGTCTCTGAAATGTTCCCTGATTAACCAATTTTGCCTTTTTCGCAATTACTTTGAAAACTATTAAAGATAGAAACTAACAGTAAAAAATATTCTAGAAATGATCTACAAATGAATCTGACGAAAAAATCGTCAGTCAACTCATTATAGAATAGTTGAATGTGATTACAATGCTCTTAAATGCCGATGTGTCTCCATTTCATGTGCGTTTTGATTATACTCATGAAAACTACAATGGATGGAGAAAAACTTTAAAAAAAAATAAAGATGATCCGCTCGACAATACCTACAAATAGATCAACACGATCGAAATCGTCAGTTGACTCCTTATAGTAGCTATTGCCTTTCATCAGGATTTTTATCCATCCTTAGTATTTTTGATGAAAACTAAAGAAGATAGATAGAATCTGTAAATAGCAACAATGATCAGCACAGTAGCATCTACAAAGAAATAAAAATCATTGTAATCGTGTCGACTCCTTATAGGTGTTGTTGTCCTTTAATGACAATTTTCACCCATTTTTGCGCTTTTGGCTACAATCTCGAAAAAAATAACAGATATAGAGAAACTGTACACCACAAAAATAATCAGCTAGACGTGATCTATGATATGTCAAAAATCTCTTTTTAGGAGTTATTGCCCTTTAAAAAAATGTATACCCATTTAACACGTTATTTGCAATAATAATTTTATAGAAAATTTAATTAATTATAAGTTGTCTTAAGATCTTTAAATTTTTAAACAAAACTGATTTTGTGGATCAACTTCTTATAAATGTAGGAGTCACTCCCCGCAGAAGACACTATTCGACCAATTTAAGCATTTGTATTCAATTATCAGCAATACATAGAAATTGTTAAGTGTAAAACTGATCAGCAAGACAACATCTACAAGAAAATCGGAAATTGAATTATATGAAGATGGCTTTTACTGTTGCATATTTTACGAGGTGGGCGATTCGGGTTCCTGCGACCTCTAGTTTGCTGTTTTTTTAGTAAGTTCGCATATGCAATATTTGTTTACGTCAAACTGCAATTGCAAATTTCTAATACAATATATGATTTTCAAATATTTTTTGTCAGACTGCCAATACATTGGTTTTTTTTTTAAACAAATAACATAATTTAGAAACTATACATATAAATAATCCCGAAATACTTTCTTTTTGAATTATAATAATCGACATTAAATGATTTAGATATTTGGTATTATAGGATATTCAGGTGAAATTTTTTTTACATGTGTAAAAGCATACAATATGTTGTAGGTATGCAGGGGTTCACAAGTCCATACCAGATAATGGCTTTAGAGCTTACAACTACATTGCACATTGGTTGCCTTATCTGAACAGTTCGACAAATCCAATCATTTATAACTTTATGAGTGGTGAGTACAGTTTTAAAATTTTCTTATTTCGTTACTTCGACTTGAGACGTTTTAGTTGGGGTTTTTTACAACATCATTGTTATGAAAATGTCTAATTCTATAACTTTCAGTAAAAATATATCATAACTTTTCAAAATGTCATGCATATTTGACAGATTTTTGAACTTCATCATTAAATGTCAATCTAAATGAAAGTTATATTTCAACTGATAAATACTTTAACACAATTAGAGCTTCCTTTTTCAAACAGGTTTGAGTATTCTTCCTATCATTGAACATAAATAAAGACCAGAAAACAGAAGAACTAATCAAATATTACATAATTTTATTATTCCCAATGCAAATAAAATATCTAAACACAAATTAAAATGACGTATATCCATTATTTTAAATTTTATTGTATTTTATTATTTATAAATCAAGTTTTTATGTGACAACAGGCATATCTTGTGTATATTTGTTTTAACTAAACTTTAAGTTTTCTCGTTTGAATCGTTTTACGTTTGTCATTTCGGGGCCTTATATATATGACTATGCGGTATGGATTTTGCTCATTGATGAAGACGTCCGATGACCTATAATAGTTGTTAACTTCTTTATCATTTGGTCTGTAGCGGAGACTTGTCTCATTGGCAATCATACCATATCTTCTTATTTCTATATTAAAGAAGAACCAATATTTTGGCATTGCGCAAGGTCATGTTTTTCTCTGACTGTAAATGATGTTTTTACACTAAATCTATTGTATATTGGATGTGTACTGATTGCTATTTCAGTCTAAGATGCATGATTGTTTTATTAGTTGTTTTTGTCTTTAAATTAGTTTTCAGCTACTGCGAATACTCTCATATCAGTACTTTGTTTCTTTGTGTTTTGTATCGATCTCATGAGTTAGGCCCTTTTCAATCGTGTTTTTAAAGGTTGTTCTTATGTTGTGCTGTCACGCCACTGTCCCAGGTTAGGGGGATTGGTCGCTCGCAAACATGCTTAACCCTGCACATTCTATATTTACCTGTCCCAAGTCCGAAGCCTGTAATTGAGTGGTTCTCGTTTGTTGCTGTTTATCATATCTTTTTTTCGTTTATTGTTTTGTACAACTTGTTCTTGTGTTGTTCTGTGTTCCCCACTGTCTCGGATAAGGGGAGGGTTGGGCGCCAGCTAATAATTTAAACCCTCCACATTTTTCTGTGTCTATCCCAAGTCAGGAGCCTCTAATTCAGTGGTTGCCATTTGTTGCTGTATAGTATATTTGTTTTTCGTTTTTTTGTTTTGTACATAATTCAGGCCGTTAGTTTTCTCGTTTGAATTTGTCATTTTGGAGCCTTTTATAACTTACTATGCGATGTGCGGTATGGGTTTTTTTCATTGTTGAACGCTGTAGAATGACTGATAGTCGCTAACTTCTACGTCATTTTGTCTCTGGGGGAGAGTTTCTCATTGGCAATAATATAAAATCTTCTTATTTTTATACTAAACATTCATATTTCGTTTAGTGTATTCCAATGTATAGAAAAGTTCAAATAGGTGATGTCTTGTGCCCTCAAATACTGGTTGAAATTCTTTTAAAATATCATTGCAACCAATTCACACTAATCTGAAAGATTGCAGGCATAGAAAGACGGACAAGGTTCCAAATTCCAGACTTGCTAAATCAAAATGAAAAAATAGCAATTGTCAATCACGAAAACCTGTACTGATTATTAAATTAGTTTGGGGATTTTTAAACAAATACATGATTTAATTTGATAAATTCTATTGCAGAACAATCATAATTATAGATCGCGTCATATTGTATTTAAACATTTCTATTTTATTACATATATACAAGTCGAAATGAAATATGATTATACAATGATATTGGATACAATTATATAAATCCCTCAAGTTTCTTGAATCAATTTGCTATCTAAGGATTTGCGAATCTATACAGGTACGGACTGACACTCAAAACAATGAGCGTTTGTATAATATTAGCATGTGACCTGACCACCTTCAGGAACCCTTCTAATCCTAAAAACAAAATAGATATAAAAATAAGGATATCATATGGTATGATTGCCAATGAGAAAACTATCCACCAAAGTTCAAATGAAGTGGATGTAAGCAATTATAGGCAACCGTACGGCCTTCAACAATGAGAAAACCCCATAATGTATAGTTGGGTTTATATCAACTCCATTTTTCCATTAAAAAAGCTTAAAACAGATTTATTTCTGAAATTAGATTGTACTGGTATCCTTGAACTCTATTTACTCGTAGATAGATAAAAACCATAGTTTGTGAACTGTTTCGTGTGTTTCTTTGTCTTTTGTGTTTAGCCATAATGGTTTGTTGATTTGTTTTAGCCATTATGTGGTCGATTCTTTGATTTCAATTATATCTTGAAACTGCAAAACTCGTGTTTTTATCGTTATAATGGAAATCAGATAGGAATTGTCATGAAGTTTCAACTTCACTAGAATTGTCGCCCCATTAATTTTTTTTATTTTGTAATAGATAAAAATATAACCATTGTAGATAAGTCACGCAGTCATGATAGTTCTTGAAATGTTAGTAAAATTTGATCATTACTGAATCATTAAAGACACCAATTGTATAATCTCGTCTATACAAGACACGTCAAAGGTATTCCAATAAATATATTTAGAAGGACAAATCAATTCTGAAGTAAAGAGCTTTGAAACCCACCGGGGAAGGGGGAGATTTTGGATGGTTTTAAAGTTTTATGAACAGGGCATTTACAAAAATTACTAAAATCATATTTCATGGCTAACCACTTGGCTGGTGATATCATCTGGGACGAACCGCCCAACAGCAATGGCATCTTTCCATCACAGATAACAGGCATATTATTTAGTAGATTAGAAACGCGTTTCTGCTTCACAAATCTCATCAATGGCCTCTGAATCAAATGCAGTTGAAAAGGCACCTCAAGTATAAAGTAGAAGAGCACTGAAACCCCTATATTCCAAAACGTTATGCCAAATATGGGCATGCAATGTATGCATGAGGTTGAAAACTCTTGAAAAACACATGTTTCTTTTACCTAATTATCACTATTTAATGTATATTAATGTTTTCAATGCTTACACATATCGTACGGTTGGTAAAAAAGAGAGAAGGAAGATCCCAAGGGATAGTCAAATCCATAAGTAGCGTTCAATTAAATGTTTAAAGTGGATAGGGACAGTCTACATATTTTCTGGATAATTAAAAAAGAACAAAAAACAGGATGCATGCATTTTCAAAATCCACAATTATAAGTTTGTCGTCAAAGATGTTCAGCAGAAACTTTGGAGGTTGTCACAGACATGTCAGAATCCAGTTCACGTAAGATCAACAATAAATATCAACATCAGATTAGTAGTAGTAGCTGCTGTGCTTCATGGAGTTTGTCGCCTCCAGATTAATGACCTTGCATGCTTTCCGCTACTAAAATGGCAAGAATGAAAGATTTGGTTCAAATATTTCACTTTAAAATCCATCCAGGACATTTGTTCTAATTACACTGCTTTAAATAAACGATATTTTACAATATGAACTTCTCTTGAAGTGGAACGGTTAAAACATGCATTTAGAATCATTTCTAAATATCATTGAAAGAAACAACGTTATATTGCTCCATCTCACGAAAGTTTTATCATGATAAATATGTAAATACCCGATGATTCTGTATGTTAGATAATAGTACTAAAAAGGTTCTATGGATAAAAGTTAATTTCAAACACATTAAAAGTGCAAATTAGACAAATCTGTGGCGGCTTTTTTATGTAGAGAATTGTACATTTGTCTGAAGAGGCGACGAGAAACAGACATCTGTATTACTGAGTAGGCGCTTCAATATCTTATTTCATTTTTACGAAGGATCCGCTGACATTTTACAATTGCTTATTGTTCATTTATAACTATCACAAGTATTTTATCTGACATTTAATTTCTTCGTTAAAACAATAATATGTCACAACAGTGCAAATGGTTTCTTGTAGGTAAACAATGGTCGCTTCGATTAAATATCTTATATTATGAATTTATCAAAACTGTTCTTATTTTGGCGCTATTGTTTTTTTTCTGAAAACTTTGTAATCATGATTTTAAAGTTGTAATGGCATTTCAATAGTTCAAGACCATGCATACCGGGAACAAAACATGTCTGTCAGGGAGGGAACAAAGGGTTTTGATCTGAAAAAATACTAGTTTTAACCCGCCACATGTGCACAGTTTCAGGAACCTCGTTAGTGGTTATCTTTCAATAAAAGTATGTCACACTTTTTTAAGTTAATTGCAGAATTGGATTTTGATGGCAAATGTGTTTTTAGACTAGGTACAATTCGGAGCTTGACAGATTGTACGTTCATTTCTTGAATTCGTTAGGATGTTGTCTCATTGACGTATATACTCCTAATTTTCTTTTATATACAAATAGTAATTTGAGAAGTCACAAAAATATTTTGGAACTTCTGGAAGTGATAGTGTCCGTTCTGTATACCCTAACAACAGTTGGGAAATCTTAAATCCAATTTGAATTTGGTTAACCCTGTCACAAGACAGTCGCTCGTTGAATTGTTCAAAATACTAAGGATTTTCTCCCCCAGGCATAGATTATCTTAGATGTATTTGACAAAACATTTCGGAATTTCGAATCCTCAATGCTGTTCAACTTCGTACTTTGTTTGGCCTTTGATAAATTTGATTCGAACGTCACTGATGAGCCTTTTGTAGACAAAACGCGCTTCTGGTGTACATAGTTATAAGCCGTGTAAATTTAATGAGGCTTTTTTATACTTTATGTTATGAAATACTTGTAATATATATATATCCCCACTCAAAGGGAGGGGCATATTGGTTAACCACTGTCCATCAATGCATTCGTCCGTCTATATATTTCTTTTGTATGTTTCTCAGCAACTAGTCAAAGCTTCATGCATATGGCACCAAGCTTCATCTGGTAATGACATTACCGGATGCGACGTATCATCAATTGTTTTAATGACATGTCAAGTCTTCTTGATATATGATGCCAAGTTTCGTTTTGTTACTTAGTAATTCTTACCGTGTAACATGTTTTCAGTCCTTTAATGAGCTACTACCTCTTATTCGAAAATTTCATCTTTTTTAATTAAAACGTCATGTTAAGATATGAAATATTTATCAGTTTTACGATAATTCCAAATTATACCTTTTTTAATATATGCAGAGTTATAATTAGTAAGCAATTATAGATCACACTACATCTTGTTTTTTTTTTATATAGCACTTAATTTCTCAGCCTAAGATAAATTTGAACCGTAAGACTGTATATAATATATTTAAATTGAAGAAACTATTTAATCTGTATATAGGGTTCCTAAGACAGGTGTCTTCTGGCTATTCCTACATTTTGTATTTTACTATTCTGGCTATTCATACATGGGAGATTAGTGGAAGAACATTAGATGTTGTTATTGCAAGATATGTTGTTTTAGTCATTAGTGTCTAATTGGGTCAAAGGGAAATTTACATGTGGAAATTAAATAAAAATTATTATTTATATGTAAAAAAATTGATTCTTTTTTTTTTGAAAACATGCATCAAGTATTAAAATTAAGTGTTTCTAATATTATGGAATTTCTAGAAAATAAAATTATTCAAAAGAAAAGGAAGTAAAAGCATTTGATGCGTGAATAAAACAAACAGACATAATAGGTAAAAATGTAAAAATAGGGTACAGCAGTCAACACCGTGTCACAATCTTAATCACAACAAAAACAAACAAATATTTAACAAAGAAGCACAAAAAAGCATATATCTCATTTAACAACCTCGTTCATTGCTTACTTATTTTAACCAACACTTTCAACTTCAGCCTCAAAGAATTTATTAATTTCATTATTTTAATAAATTATGATTTTATTAAAATGAATATAATATCAAAAGTAATGCTAAAAGTGCTCAATTATTATAGACAAGTGTATAAATTTGCCTAATAGATCAAGCCAAGCTAAGAAACTTTGAACTCTGATTAGCTTTGAACACTATTAACTTGTGCTCAGTGTCTTAACTGAACACCACAAGTTATACCAAACAAATAAGTATTATTATAAATAGCCGGATTTTTCCTGTGATGTTCATTCTCAGTTCATCATGGCTAATGCACAGTTAGATATCAGATTTACAACAAATAGATTAGGCAACCAGAACTTGGTACACAATTCCTACAAGTTCCAGATAAAGGCAAGACGTGGAGACAGATGTTATTGGAAATGCTCTACCCGTAACTGCCCTGCCACTATCAACACACACAACAACATACCAACCAAAGTGGATGCTAATCACAAGACACTCAGACAGAATGCAACTCAGAGTAGACGATGTACTAGAACTACGTGACCGGGAATGGAATGATGACACACACCAACTAGTTTAACACATACCAACCTTCTACTCATGCAAAGATCAGCTTTACAACGAGAGACACAAGCTATTACCAGCACTACCAACATCAGTAGCAGATATCACAGTAGATGGTGAATGGGCTGAAACTACTACTGGACAACCTTTCCTACTTGCAGATGATAACACCAATGATCGAATGCTTGTATTCAATACCCAAGAGAACCTCAAACATCTAGCAGCAGCAGACACCATCTACTGTGATGGAACACAGCTGTACACTTTCCACGCCAAAGTTGATGGTACTATGTTTCCACTGGTTTACAGTCTCCTACCCGGTAAAGATCAGCAGATATACACAAGGCTACTCACTTTTCTTCAAGATCTATGTAACCAATTCAACATACAACTACAACCAGCCACGATGTTCCTCGACTACGAAATAGCCATCAGAAACGCAGCCACTTCAATCTTCCCAGGAATCAACATTAAAGGGTGCTTTTTCTACTACACTCAGTGTATCTGGCGAGAGGCACAGAAACATGGTTTGCAGACTGAATACAGTGAAAAAGGCGACATTCACCAACTCATTCGAAGAGCTGCAGTTCTGCCACTTTTACCACCCAATACAGTTGAAGATGTTTGGTTTAACGCACTGGAGGACATCGATGATGCAGATACTAACACACCAACCCTTATCTTTACAGACTATGTAACCAGCTACTGGGTAGAAAACAACCAAAGCCTATGGAACCACTACGCAACAGAAGGTCCTAGAACAACAAATCATTTAGAATGTTGGCATAGTAAACTAAAGAAGTTAGTAAAGGCACCTCACCCAAACATCTTCAGCATGATCAAGTTGTTGAGACAAGAAAAAGCCTTCCATGCTCTCACACTTATTTAATACAGAGCTGGCGGGAAACGTACTCCAAGAAAGAGAAAATACAGGGAAATAGATGACAGACTGCAAACACTGAAAACAAGGTTACAGAATGATGAGCTTACTCCAGTTGAGTATGGATATGCTGCTTCTCATCTCCTGCACATTGATTAAGACTTTGTATTCTCTTGTATGTTCAATTAAGTGCAATGTATTACTGTGTGAGTGCTATGTTTAATGTCAATTTAGTGTACTTTTCGGTGCTTTGTTTAGTGTAACTCAAAATTTAGTGCTTTGATTCAAAGAATAAAAATTTAACATATATATATTTCTATCATGCCTATAAATTGATATTGTGCTTTTGAATATTATTTACACAAAATGTGCTATGAAATTATTAAATAAAATATTGTAATATAAACTATTCTTTTTCTTTATTTTCCACAATAATTACCTGGATTTACCTTGGTTCATTAGTTTAGTGTTGTTACAACATAATCCTACATAATCCCATTGTTTACATAAAAATTCTTGGAACTCCTACATAAAATTTTACTATTTTAACTATAACATTCAAAATGTAGAGATAGCCAGAATGAACCCTAAGACAGTGTCAAAAGGTAAAATCAAAGAGATGAAAATGCTCTCAGATACAAAACAACATAAACTGACCAACAAGCAAGAAAGTAATTACAAAGCAAGTCATTTGTAACATGGTTAAATGTCACATCTGGCTATGATTCACTTTAAATAAAAATGTTTTTCATCATCTACCATGGTCTGTAAGATGGACAACCATTTACATGACGGTGACTATAAAACATTGTATTTCTTTACAACCTTTAAACGGGTTTTCGCTGTTGGTTATAAAACATGAACTTAATGAAATTTTTTATATGAATAATTTTCCAGAAATGGACAATCGGAACAAGAGTTTCTGTATATCTGATAATTGTTTTTATCTTTTTTATTTTAGCTAAATTCAGAAAAGAGTTCTTTCTAGCATGTCGGTGTTCGTACAGAATAACAGAGAGACATTCAAGTAGACCAGGAATGACCTTCTCGAGTACACATTACAGTAACCATGAAGGTCAACGACACAGTTGTCATACTGAGCAGATCTCCTTGACAACAGTCAGATAAAACAATGTATAATCATACACCATTTCGTATCAAGCATATCATAATGAGGAGGTCCTATTAATACAAATATGTCCGATGATGCACATCCTCACCTCGAAATTGGATCTTTTTGCGAAAAAAACAAAATATTTCTCTATTGTCATCAGCCCAAGTTTCATCATCATAACGACAGCATGTTTCGCAATAGCCTAGCTGATCAAAAGTAAATTCAGTAATATTTAGCCACAAGTGATTATAAGATGACTACGTAGAAACATGCGCGAAACCGATCGTGAACTGATAACTTATATCCCTCACTTATAACCCATAAAAGAAGTAAGAAAGCAACAAAAAAAAAACAATCGAGGAACATTGTATTCATAGTTCATGAGTTCCTGTCCTTTTTTTTCATAGAAAGATTGAAAATTCTTAATAATGATCAGAGATTTTTTTTCTCTAGAGAGAACTCCACGTTACAACACTGTGACAAATGATTATTGATACCGGATAATGATCAAACTTAATGTGAATCAGTATCTTTATGATTCACCATTAAAATGATTTTTTTCTAGCAATAACAAATTTGATAAAGACAATGCATATGATATAATGATGAGTTATATATCATAGTTAATATATTATGGATGAAGTTTGGGAACACTGGTAATTCCGCGTCTCGGTTCCCTGAGTAGTTCCGCAATATACACATTCCAAACAATAGGCCAAACAAGTCAATGTCATAATATATAGTGCTTTTAAAAATTACATATCACATCTGATCAATTTCCGGTGAAAATACTTTTTTTAAATGAAACTGAGGGTGTATTCCTTTTTCGTCTGTACCATAAACATTGTACGATAAACTGAGGGTGTATTCCTTTTTCGTCTGTACCATAAACATTGTACGATAAACTGAGGGTGTATTCCTTTTTTGTCTGTACCATAAACATTGTACAATACAAACCTTTCCTATTATCTGTGAGCATATATTATTCTTTTCAAATGATTTTGGAAATTGAATGATTTATTCTTAATATTAGTTTTATTTATTATTCCAGACTGTAAAAATCACATGGTTTATTTCCGAACGTTTTGTTTGTAAAATATTCTGCACTTGGTTATTTAGAATGATTGTATTGTGTTAATTTATCATACCAACATGATCTCCATCCACTTTTGAACTCTTCAACATTTCAAGTGTAGGTCACTGGTTTGGAAGATTATGTTACTGTTTTGAATTTCTTTTGTGTTCTTCCGTTATTGTCAGAATCTATTCAGACTATGTGTACAAAATTTGCAGACGATATCGCCTGTTCCTCAATCTAATCAGATTTGGGAGTTCCCTAGTAAATTTGAGAAAGCCTTCGACTGCTATGAACACAACTAATAATTAATTGACTTTTATGGATTTAACTTAATGTACGTAAATGAGACAACAATTCTATAACAACAAAAAATAAAAAGACACTGATCTAGAGATTAACATATAAAGGTATTCAACAAAAGACGAGTGTCTAAACAAAATGCAAATTTCGTAGTTAGTTTCTTTCACATTCAAATTCAACACGGTTTCATCAACACTTCTAAATTGAGTTACTACTAAGTGCAAGTTGAAATGTTCATCCTTCTATCTCAAAATAAGTTTTTAACTTCAATTTGACGATTGTCGTATTATAGTTTTATGTAAGACCAATATAGGAAGTATATAAAAGGAATTAAATAGATTGAACGACGGTAATTGTATATTTTGTTATTGTTTGGTGGCTGTCTACAATACTATGTTACATATATTTACATTGTAAATACTTCCTTTGGTAACCGTTTGATAGATAAATCATTTAATGGGGTTTTGTTTTACCTATTTGGATATTGAGCCACATAATGTCCAATAGTAAATTCAATGCTGTACGTTTTAAGATCAGCGATTACTGGACTTTATAAACATCAATGTTAAATAATTTTCCTTTTTCCCAGTTCGACTCTGATTGTGATATACATGTAGTAAGTGTTGTAAATGTGACAAGATTACAATAAAGTAGCTGTTATTTTATGACTTAATGTGTTTTAATGTATAAGTATATGAATTAAAAGACATTTGATGATACAGGAACCATAAACCTAACTAAAACAAGGGTTACGCAACCTTATTGTTTATACAAAAGGAAAATACGACGAAATTTGATGGTCAAACTAAACGAATACTATGATTAATAATATTGGGTTATTTCATGAATATTGGAGAATACTGTCCCGAGTAGATTTGTTATAATGCACGAGCTTGAGAGTGCAATATATATTCTACGAGGGATAATATTCACCATTATTCCATATTGGTAATATTTTAGAAGGTTTTCATCTGAAGAAAAGTGATATTCAACGCGCTAAACGTCACGTACTTTTACATGTATAATGATGATAACATGTTTGGTGAACAATAGTTTTCGTTGAATAATTGTCATGTAATAAACATTTTCCTTGGAATATGGAATAAAAAAAAATGACTGTATTTTGTTTCGGTGAATATGTGGTTTAATTGACTTTTTAAAAACTGATATTCACTTCGACGAAATATGTGATTTAATTGACTTTTAAAAATCTTATATTCACTTAGGCTGTTGACCTCATTGAATATCAGTTTTTTCAAAAGTCAATTAAACCACATATTTATCTCATCAAATGACAAGAATTGTATAAATATGACATTGTTCTACATTAAACAAAATATTGTTCTCGTAACTGCGAAGGCCTAATCCAAATACAATGTTTAAGCTAATATTTATAGTTGATAAACAGGTTTCTGTCCAATTATTGACCGAGTAATTTCCATTTTTCTTGTCCGCAAAACTTTTATTGTATAAAGGATAACATTGATGTCTGTGACTTGACCAGATACGGCTGTTATCGAGCTATTCGCCATATATTTATATATGTAGTTCTGTCATAGTAATTGTAGTCAGCTGATATCAAATACTGAAGGATTGATTGTTGTTTGCTTAACATCCAGCAGGAAATATTTAGAGATTAGAGTAGCATGGAATAGAAAAGATATTAAAGATGCGATATTAAACTGTAAGGCGATTACATTTGAGACAAAATTTGTGTTTATATGTGAAGTGAAAAAGATAAGTAAGGACATTTTAAACGTTGTTAAACTTAAGGATATGACAAGACCAAATAAGGAGTTAGGATCATAAGCATGGAAGGGAAAGTTTATGTGGAGAGAATTCATATACTTTTGCTTGCAATCATCTTTTTTGTCGTAAAATTTAGTACTCAACCGAAACTCAATGTCAATTCTAGATGAAATCTGAGATATTAAGCTGGACAATTATAAAACTGGGTATCAACTAGAAAAGAGGAAGATCATGTTCTACCTTAGAGAGTGGCAATTTAAAACTTGGGAATCTTGGTGCTAAGAGTGTTTTAATATTGTCAATATAATGTGCGAGGTTTAGCTAACTATAAAACCAGGTTTAATCCATCATTTTCTTCTTAAGGAAAAGCAGTAATATGACAGTTTTTTTCCATTCGTTTGATGTGTTTGAGCTTTAATTTTTGCCATTTGACAAAGGCCTTTCCGTTTTGAATTTTCCTTGGAGTTTGGTATTTTTATTATTTTACTTTTTCTTTTATAAGATTTAGATATTCACTAATTTTCCAAGTAAATTTTCAATACCTAATTCTATTATCAAGCATGTCCTGAAAATATTGTGATTTTGACACTTAGTCTAGCAAAAAGGATATTGTACGGGGCTTTGTCTAGAGGGACAAAAACATGAAACGTATGGATACATGTAGGTAATATTTTTAACAAGTCATTGAAATAGATAAAAAGATCGCAAAAAATACTGCACAGCACAACAGAGCATATTAATCCCCAACACGCGACTATTCCTACCCCCAAACAAACAGGCATACAAAAAGAAGACAAACAACAACGAAGAACTTTAAGTCCAGAATTCCTGACTTGGTACAGGCACACGCGGTAGTGGGGTTAAACTAGTTCAACGTTCGCACAAACTTCCCCCTTTTGCTATCTAGACCATATGTCGTAAAACTAAAACACACAATAAAAATGATACAGTATTCTCAAATTGATAATTAAAATGTAAAACCGTGTTTAAAGGATGATTAAAATGTAAGACACAATAAGAAGTTACATTATAGATTTATCTGTATAATGCAATTTCTTTCAATTATATGTTCAAAGCGTTAAAGACGTCGCGTACGGTGTTGGTGAAATAAGGGTTTTGCTTTCCAGTTCACCTTTATTGTATTTGTTCGAAGTTTCGGAAATGATAACTATATAAATGTATATATCAAAATGTGAATAATTTAAAGTAGAAATGGAATATGCCTTAAAATCAATACTTTTTTCATTTTGTAACTCGAATGATCCCTAATAACACTGATTTTACGCGTGTGGACAAGTAACACCACAAAATATGACCAGCGTTGTTTTATGCTATTCTCGTCTTTGTTTAAACTTTTTTTTATAAAAAGAAGTATTCCTAGAAAGAGCAGTCATTGGTGTTAATGGTGTATGTTTTACTTATGACGTCATCATTAACTAGACGCGTCTGACCAGCACGAAAAAATCACTTTGTTTTGTGGACAAGCAGAAAAAGGTAAAACATTATGGATAGGGGAAAAGTAAGAGTAATATCAAAAAATGATTCAAATAGGTTATTCTGAAAATGATATATCATTTTATTCCGTATATGACAAGGAAAATAAATAAAAGCTTTGTTACAATATTTCAAAAGATCGTCGCAGTATTTACGATTATTTTAATTTTTTATTTCTGTCACAAAACACAAATCTCTCATTTTATAACGAGCTCTTCAAAATTCGAACGAATGCTGCAGACACAAATCACAATTTACAGATATATCCACCCTTCCTGTGTCAAAATTATACAATAAATATAAAACTTTTAAGTCTCCAATTAGTAAATAATGTTTAAATAACGTTCTCTATTGTTCATTTTATTAAATCCGTTGAAATGTCACACTTGCCGTTTTTGACGTTTTCGGCGTATTTGTTAAGTGTTTAATGAAAAGCAATTAGCATTTGCGGTCTTTTTTACGATCTGAAATTTTATTTAAACGTAAAGATGTTTTTTGAAGTGTATGAAATATTAAAAAGAAAATAAACACGATCTTTTGTTTATGTCTAGTCATAATGTCACAAAACGCCATTTTTTATATTTTATTTAAAAGTATGATTATTATCATAAAACAGTTTTGGAATTGAATTGGAAAACAATTGAAATAATAGCACAAAAAATAAAATACTATATCATAAAAATTTACATTTAAGAGATTTATTTGAACCCATTTTCGACTATATGTCGAAAATATTAACGATATAATCAGCGACTACTTTTGTCTAGTCATAATGTCACACACCATGGTTTTTTACTCGTTTTGACATTACGTTCTGTATAACCTGACACGTTATTTATACTATGCATAAGAAATAACGTCAAATTAAGGTTAACCAAACTTACACCAACACCGTACGCAACGTCTATTTAAGACTGTTATATTTTTTCTGTCTATGTAGAAATAACATCAAAAATGTGGTGCACATTGAATAACTCGCGTAGCGGGTTATTAAAAAGTGTGCACCACATTTTTTAGGTTATTTCGAATAGACAGAAAAAAATATGACAGTCATTCCTTATAATTTAATTCTAAAAAGGAGTAAATCATGATAAAAACGTTGATGACGTCACGGTCACATGACAAAATTATGTCTATGAGCTGATAAACAAAACACTTTCAGCCAATCAGAAGACGTGTTACATCCAAAATTAAATTATTAAGTGTTATTTGACTTGACAGTTACTCACCACGTCGTCAGAATTGACCATGGCCGATAATGGCCGTCGCTAGCTTAGTTTTTTCTGTGTTTTTTTTCCCGTTTTGTTTGAATGAAAGGAGATGTGAAGTTTTTGTTAATGATTCAGAAACCTAACGACAAAAAATAACGAAAAGACATATAGAAGGCAACAAACAGTCTTCAATATTAGACAGATATCTATACCCGGGTATATACAAGTTGTAAATATATTTAACAGAAACAATCGAGCATCATCACTCAATTCTCCATATACAGAAAAACATTAATGATATGGCGTATTGATTAACATGATTTTGAGATTTTTCATCGACAATCGATAATCAAATTATTTATCATACCGCACGTTCTTTAAACATTAAAATAAAATTTCACTAGCTTCAAAAGTAGTAATGAATATTTAAGCAATAACCTTTTTCGGACTTAAAAGCGATTTTACAATTGCCGCTTTCTAAAATTTGTACTGGCTCTTCGTATCTATTAACTTTTATCTTGTCTATAAGTGTTCAATTTCAGAACGAATGCATGATAACTTTAAATCGTGGTGCAATTGAAAAAAAAAATTAAAAAATATATTTTCGTAAGGTCTTTTTCGTACTTGCAAAATATTAGACAGTAAAAAGCTACATGTATTTGGACCTAGCTTAATACAATTTGCATTAATTTATGAAATAGTAATCTTTAAATCTATTATAAATATAATTAATTTTAATAAATTTATTTACTGAAAACTTAGAATTAGTTCGTTTCTTATTAACATACAGGAACAATATTTTCTAATCTCAGTGTCATATTTCTTTTTATCCCTAATTCTAAATTGATATGAATTAGCTTTTTCACTTTTTTTTTCCTGAATGATTGAGGATCGCTTAAAAAGTATGTATTCCTTCGAAACATAAATGCATTTAATCAGGACGGGTACACTCTCATTCATTGGCATACTAACATTCTCGCTAATACAATTGTTTGATTGCATAATAAGCAATATTTATTGACTTAGAGAATTGACCAATCCATTGAATGGACTACTACGTACTTTATCGAGAACACGCGCGTTTTTCAGTGACCTACAACTCACTTTTTCTTCTTTTATGTCTACTTATAGGTTAGACAATACTTGGTCATGTTTTATGAAGATTTAAAGACAGAGCGTAGCCGAGGGCTTTAAATCTTCATAAAACATGACCAAGTATTCTCTGACCAATTTAGAACATATTCACACTTTCGAGTGACTTTACAAAATTATCCTTTCCCATTGTAATATTCAAACCTAAATAAGAGTTCACTTTTTATAATGAAGTGAATGCATAACATAGGTAATGATCATTTCAATGGATGGAATGAAATAGCACTGACATAGTTTGTGAGGACAAAAAGGATAAATTATTCAAACATTTGAATTTTCTTCTGCTTCAGGTAAAATTTAATACTTATATAACTTCATTTTTTTTATTTTAAAAAGTACACAATGTTATATAAATCCACTTTTTGAAATTTGATTTTTTTTTTATAATTATAAAACTCACTGTATAAATATTTGAATTCAGACCATTCAACATTAGATGCTTACTTTTTATTGATAAATGTACATGTATTGGGTTTTTCGAAAAAAAAACCTTTGCTTTATATATCAGCAGTCTGACATTGTTTTCTTGAAAGAAAAAAAAATTGACTCGAATGACAGGTATATAAATTGAATAAATATTATTTTACCTACATCTTAACCCCAATTTCATTTTTTGTTTATTATATATATGTGTACCATTACAAAATGTATAAACATAAATTTTGCAAAATTCAAAATGTTTTTTTTTTTATTCTTTTCTCTTTCATCTTTAATCAGTAGGCTATTTTTCCTTCATAATTAATCTACAATGAAAAGTCATTCATGTATAGCATTTTATAGTGCATGGAAAGCCATGTACTATGAAAATTAGAGGGGAAAACACTGACTTTTCATTGGACGAGAAGGGGTGAGTATGTTCTAAAATTAATAAAGCATTAGTTTTATGCTCAGATTAGAATAACAAACGGAGAGTTGATGAACTGTAACACCTGATAATTTGTAGTTTATAAGACAAACAAAACCCTGTAACAGTGTTACAACCTATGTGTTACAATTTATCAGTTTAGTATGAGGCTTTTGGTTAATTATTCTACTACCAAGATATTATGAACACATTATTTAGTTTTATGGAGCTTCATACATGGTTAATGCATATACTTTTTACATGTCCTACTGCTAACGTTGTCTAGTTTGCCCCCTCCCCCCTTTTCGGAATACTGGATATGTATCTGATTTCCTTATACGGATATGCAATATTTAGCATTCCAATGCTTCCGCCAACACATGTATCAGTGTTTGTTTACAAATAATGCATTTTTTCTGGGCAACTGACCGACCGATCCACAGAATGAGTTGCAATGCATGATGGACTTCTATGTGTTTACAATTGTTTATAACTGCATGACATACAACACAAATTTTAACACATTGCCGAAAAAAGAATTCATCTTTATACCTTTTCTTCATTTGTGTTTACATTTATGTGGTACAAAATAAAAATAGACATGTTTTGCATTTAATATTTTTTTCTATAATTTAATCATATTAGCTCTGCACATTTATTGTTATTTCAAGTGAAACTGTTGGGTGTGATGATAAAAGAATGTTTAAAACAAATTCCTGTTAAATTTTGTTGAAAGAAAGTTTAATTTTATGTATCGAAATGTGAAACAAGCGATTATTTAAATCCCCACTGGAAGGCCTCTGACAGACTGAGTGAGCGTAAAATCATTGTTATCGATAGCCGATGACAATCAAGTTAAAGGTAAATGATTCACATAATCATTACGGTTGTCCACGCTGTTATGGGACTACCGCTATATAAAAATAAGATGTGGTATGATTGCCAATGAGACAACTAATCACCAAAGTTCAAATGAAGTGGATGTAAGCAATTATAGGCAACCGTACGGCTATCAACAATGAGAAAAACCCATACAGTATGGTCGGCTATAAAAGGCCCCGACATGAAAAATATAAAACAATTCAATTCAGACGAACAGCCTAATTTATAACAGAACAATTTACAAAGACAAATATGACAGACATGGACCAACGACAATCACTGAACTACAGGCTCCTGACTTGGGACAGGCACGTAAAACGAAATTTTAACGAACGTAATCAATGCATCACAAGTGAATTATTAAGTCAGGGATTTCGTTACCATAAATAACTTAAAACATTTACTAAATTCTTTCATAGATACAAAGATTTGATTAGTAAAATTGGCTGTACCTGTAGAAAACTTATTAAAAACACTATTTCACATCCTAACTTTTACGGTAATATTGTACTAAAAGCTCGGAAATCACTATCCATGTAAACTCATCGAACCTTTAAACAAACTTATTGGTAAAGGTTATCTTATTAATGTTGTAATAGAGATTTCCAATAAAATGACTTTACTCGGCATTACCGACCTAACTCAACCTATTTCGTCCTATTGCATCGAAGCATGACGGAGGGGAGCATACACTGCATGCATATTTTGCTCTTTGAACATGCATTTTTGGCTGATATAGACTTAATGAAAAAATCAATCCAACAACTTTTTTTAATCTTTAAATATTTTGTTATAAAATTTTGAATGATTTTATTGACAAAAATATTTTAATGGAATAAGTAAGCTAGCTTCTTGTAATCAAATACACCCATCATTCTTTTTCGTTTCACTTGACCCATATTTCAGTTTTTCTCAAAATATAAATTTTAAAAACTACCAAGTAAAAATTTAGCATGAAAATATTAAAATAATGAAAGCCGAAGTGAGAAGGTTATCTCTTTTTTTGTTTTTATAAGTTTTAACGTATAAAAAGTAGATTCCAACACACCCAAATATAAAAGGTGTACGCGACTAACTTTTTTTTTTTCAATTATTTTTCTATAATTTAATTGAAAATAATTTGACGTGGCAGAAATTCATATCATTGATACATTTATCAAGTAGTACTTTTTCGTTAACTATAATAATGCATGGGACGAGGTTTTTGTCCATTTATACCTAAACGTGCATTCGCGGATACAGGGGAAGAGGGCGTACATCCCTCTTTCGATCGCCAAATAATTTTGAAAATCTCACATTTTCCACGTTAACTATACAAATTTTTAGTATAAAACCGTCGAAATTTTTTTTCGCATCGGTCCGCTCGGCAGTATAAATTCAATTATCGGAACTACTATACGCCCTCTTTCAATTAACTAGAATCCGGCCATAATCACAAATTGTATAGCTCAAAAAAAAATAATTTAATGATTGTCGTTTGTCTATGATAAATAAGTTTTAGGAAAAACAATGTTTGAACATTATAGACATCTCGCACGAGATTTGAAATTTAAAAACTACATAATACTGATTTGGATTTTTTCCTGGATTTAGAGCTCACTTTACACGGAAATGTGATACTGACGTGAAATCTAATGGACACATATTCTTGTTTCTGATGTTTCTTTTAATATAAATATTTATTTATTTAGTTATATATAATTCCACTAACAAATCATCATGTATCTTTTGCCGATAAATTATCATTACATTTTATAGAAACTACCGTACGGCCTTCAACAATTAGCAAAGCCCATACCGCATAGTCAGCTATAAGAGGCCCAAGATGACAAATGTAAAACAACTAAAACGATTAAACTAACGGCCAAATTAATGTACAAAAAAAAAGAACGAAAGCACAGCAACAAACGATGACTTGGGACAGGCAAATCCATATATAATGTGGCGGGGTTAAACATGCTAGCGGGCCCACTTACCTGGGACAGTGGTGTAACAGTACGAAATAATTGATTAATATTCCAGACTGAATAATTATTCTGCATTTATTAGTTGTAGTTGTTTTTAAGATAGTGTTCAGTAGCTGTGAAAACTCTGAGATCTGTACATGGAGATTATTTGGTAATTCTCGTTAACTTATTGCTGTTTTTGTGCTTCGTTTTAGTCGAACGAGTCAACCTTTTTTTACTGTTTTAATTGTGAGTAAACATGATCATTTGATAAACATACTTCTGTGATCTCTATTGGCTTTACCTTACACATTTATAAAAACTATGTAGCAAAGAGCTGCATGCGTAAAATAAGTTCTCGACATAAATTGACAAAAATATCAGATAAGAATTTAGCCTCAAGCTATAATACTTACGACGAAGAAGCCTCAAGCTATAATACATACGACGAAAATTTAACCTCAAGCTATAATTATACTTACAAGAACACACCCGCAAAATCGCGGGCATTTAGAGCTTGGTTGAAAGTATGAAAACTGTTGTTGGGTGAAATTGTGTAAAAGATTTTATGACTGGAGAATTTTCGGAAAGGTATCAAAAGTCAAAGGTACTTGGTGGCAGAGTAATTTATTTTAGCCCTCCCCCTTTTTTAAGTTGGATCAAATAAACATATAATAAGTAGCCAAATAGAAAGTAAAAGTTAAGCATGTAATATATGACCGCCGTTGATGGTAAACTTGGAATTGATAGTAAATAGCAAATACAATGTACTCTTTATTTATAGTATTCATGTATGTATGTTCATAGTATATAGATAAAGCGAGAAAAAAAATATGTCCTGTCCCCCAAGCACCTATGAACTTGAAGATTCATGAAAACTATGTGTAATTTTAAACGGAAGTCTAGTCTATTACTTAAAAGTCCAACCGATGTCGGAAACAATATCCGGACGCCTTTATTATCGTTTTTCTCCCAAAATAACCCTAACGGAATAATCATAAGCGAGGATGACAAATGCGACTATGCATGGTACCTATTGGAAACAAAGGCATGATGATTAATTTATTGTGGAAGGAAGAGAAGCGACACACAAAATGAGGTCTTCTCGTTTAATAGTATAGAAGATGATGATGATAATGATACTGATGTATGTCTTATATCCAGCGACAAATATTACATATATATTAAGGATGATGAAATGATAATGATAAATGAATATACCTTTTTGTTCATGACCAACGTACACTAAGAGTCGCATTTTTATATGCTAGGTAACAAGATAGCGTACCCGATACAAAGACACACTTTGGGACAGGACACTTTTTTTTAGCTAACTACTATGTTCTATAAATTGATAGTTTACTATCCACAGCGGTCGATGTTTATATGCAGATTAGTCATTAATTGCTAATCAAGTACACCTTCCAAATTACAATCTATATAACGAATTGGTGTACACATTTATTTACATATATCATTATCAATGACAAAATTATTTTTTTTTATGTTAGTTGACTTTCATTTGAAACACATTTGTATGTCAACTATTAAGATTTAAAGAAGTACAAGACTTGCATTAATTTTTTTTAAATATACACATCCCTTTGTCGTACGTTTTCCCCGAAAAAAAAGAGTCGGAGATTGTAAATAAAGAAGATTAACTGCAGAAAAAGAGAACGTTTGAAATGATGCTAAATAAATTATGATGCAATCCCAAATATCAACTATAGGTTGCAATTCTGTAAATACAGACAATGCAATTTCCCATAGGAACTCCCTTTGCGGCTAAAACTGTGACACTTTTACTATGAAGTTTCGTGAAAAATAATATCACAGAACGGAAAGTTTATATGCACTACTATTTTATTCAAAGGTCAAAATATAGGGCTGTGCGGCATACTTTCAACATTTATATGCCCTGAACTTCTAAGAGTTTAAACTTATACTAAAATTCTATACTACCCTTACCTCCATTTTTGGACCTCCTAAGAATTAAAATTTAGCCGCTACCATGTTTTTCTATACTGGTTACATTCCCAAGTGATGTCTCTATGAGATGAAACACAGAGATCATCAATGGGAACCAGTACGTTAACAAATTAACATACCTATGAATATTAAATATCTCCCCAAAAGAGGCGTGGTTTGAGAAACAGCTGTATTTACAAAGTGCAACCTATACTAACATTTATTCAAACAGAAAACTCTCTAAAAACACTTTTTCTCACAACAATATTTATTTATCAGAATTATAGCCTTAAAGAAATCACTGCATATACTCTAAGTCTCCTTTTACAGTACATTTTATACCCCTACCCCTGTTTCAATTTTTTAAAGATTTTGAAAACAAGACTCTAATTATTGCCAGCTTACCCTATGTGCATGTTTTCTGACATGAACTGTCTAAAACCTGTTTGAAACTATTCTGATAACAAATTGAAAGCATTTTAGAATACTATAAATGTATTGTTTAGTAGTTAAGCATTCCAACATTCAAGATTATACAAAGTATCCAATCCTGCCTGTGTCTCCAGTCCACATCTTACTGTATGCCTATTTGTCAATGAAAGTTCACAATTTCTGCCTCAAATGGTCAGTTTAGAATTCTTGCCACAACAGTATCATCCCTAACCATATATCTAACATAAGTTAGTTAATATATGTCCTAGAAGTGTTTAAACAAAGCCATATTTGCAAAAGTTGTATTTATGAAGATATCAGTCTGGTGCATAAATTCACTAAAAGTTTGATTGAAATGACTGCTTACATCTGATTTTTGCATAACTTCCTAGCACAGTTATTGTTTACTTTATAAAAGACCTTTAAAATAAAAAAATCATAGCATTTACAAGTTAAATTATCTGTTTTATGACTCAGGGGTAGGCATTTTTCTCTGTGTTTTACCCCTGGGGCCTCACATTTCCTAATTTTTTTCCCTGTTTCTAGCAATGTGGAATATTTACTACATATTTAGGATAGAACACACTATTGTAAGTTTTACTGAGGTCTTTTTGTAATTCTAGCTTGTACTTTTTTATGCCGCAGTCACAAAAAAGCACATTTAGGTGTTACGGCTTACTTTTGGGTTATCGACAGGACAAAAACACCCCACCAGAAATTTTTAGGAAGGATCAATGAGTTGCAATTACTGCGAAGAGTAAATATAAGCACTTCTAAACAATTTAAATTACAAATAGGCATATATTATGAATTTATTTTGAATTCAGGGCTTTAAGTAAACCATGCATACTGTAAACTGTGAATTTATGCTGAGTCATCATAGTTAAGGCCCAGGATTTTCTCAATCTTCATGAAATATTTATAAAACTTCATATTTGAGTTAAATTCTTTAAAATCTCTGAGATAAACCAGATTTTGTGAAATTCTGTATGTTCTATTTTTTAACCCTATATAGGTTGCAATTCTGTAAATACAGACAATGCAATTTCCCATAGGAACTCCCTTTGCGGCTAAAACTGTGACACTTTTACTATGAAGTTTCGTGAAAAATAATATCACAGAACGGAAAGTTTATATGCACTACTATTTTATTCAAAGGTCAAAATATAGGGCTGTGCGGCATACTTTCAACATTTATATGCCCTGAACTTCTAAGAGTTTAAACTTATACTAAAATTCTATACTACCCTTACCTCCATTTTTGGACCTCCTAAGAATTAAAATTTAGCCGCTACCATGTTTTTCTATACTGGTTACATTCCCAAGTGATGTCTCTATGAGATGAAACACAGAGATCATCAATGGGAACCAGTACGTTAACAAATTAACATACCTATGAATATTAAATATCTCCCCAAAAGAGGCGTGGTTTGAGAAACAGCTGTATTTACAAAGTGCAACCTATACTAACATTTATTCAAACAGAAAACTCTCTAAAAACACTTTTTCTCACAACAATATTTATTTATCAGAATTATAGCCTTAAAGAAATCACTGCATATACTCTAAGTCTCCTTTTACAGTACATTTTATACCCCTACCCCTGTTTCAATTTTTTAAAGATTTTGAAAACAAGACTCTAATTATTGCCAGCTTACCCTATGTGCATGTTTTCTGACATGAACTGTCTAAAACCTGTTTGAAACTATTCTGATAACAAATTGAAAGCATTTTAGAATACTATAAATGTATTGTTTAGTAGTTAAGCATTCCAACATTCAAGATTATACAAAGTATCCAATCCTGCCTGTGTCTCCAGTCCACATCTTACTGTATGCCTATTTGTCAATGAAAGTTCACAATTTCTGCCTCAAATGGTCAGTTTAGAATTCTTGCCACAACAGTATCATCCCTAACCATATATCTAACATAAGTTAGTTAATATATGTCCTAGAAGTGTTTAAACAAAGCCATATTTGCAAAAGTTGTATTTATGAAAATATCAGTCTGGTGCATAAATTCACTAAAAGTTTGATTGAAATGACTGCTTACATCTGATTTTTGCATAACTTCCTAGCACAGTTATTGTTTACTTTATAAAAGACCTTTAAAATAAAAAAATCATAGCATTTACAAGTTAAATTATCTGTTTTATGACTCAGGGGTAGGCATTTTTCTCTGTGTTATACCCCTGGGGCCTCACATTTCCTAATTTTTTTCCCTGTTTCTAGCAATGTGGAATATTTACTACATATTTAGGATAGAACACACTATTGTAAGTTTTACTGAGGTCTTTTTGTAATTCTAGCTTGTACTTTTTTATGCCGCAGTCACAAAAAAGCACATTTAGGTGTTACGGCTTACTTTTGGGTTATCGACAGGACAAAAACACCCCACCAGAAATTTTTAGGAAGGATCAATGAGTTGCAATTACTGCGAAGAGTAAATATAAGCACTTCTAAACAATTTAAATTACAAATAGGCATATATTATGAATTTATTTTGAATTCAGGGCTTTAAGTAAACCATGCATACTGTAAACTGTGAATTTATGCTGAGTCATCATAGTTAAGGCCCAGGATTTTCTCAATCTTCATGAAATATTTATAAAACTTCATATTTGAGTTAAATTCTTTAAAATCTCTGAGATAAACCAGATTTTGTGAAATTCTGTATGTTCTATTTTTTAACCCTATATAGGTTGCAATTCTGTAAATACAGACAATGCAATTTCCCATAGGAACTCCCTTTGCGGCTAAAACTGTGACACTTTTACTATGAAGTTTCGTGAAAAATAATATCACAGACGGAAAGTTTATATGCACTACTATTTTATTCAAAGGTCAAAATATAGGGCTGTGCGGCATACTTTCAACATTTATATGCCCTGAACTTCTAAGAGTTTAAACTTATACTAAAATTCTATACTACCCTTACCTCCATTTTTGGACCTCCTAAGAATTAAAATTTAGCCGCTACCATGTTTTTCTATACTGGTTACATTCCCAAGTGATGTCTCTATGAGATGAAACACAGAGATCATCAATAGGAACCAGTACGTTAACAAATTAACATACCTATGAATATTAAATATCTCCCCAAAAGAGGCGTGGTTTGAGAAACAGCTGTATTTACAAAGTGCAACCTTTAACATAGACAAATTTTGAGAACACTTTGAATTCGATATTTCTGAAATTGCTAGAAAAATCTCTGTCTAAAAATAAATACCCACGGAAATTAAATATTATAAAACAGTAAGAGACGAAACTTGAGGAAAAGGGGACACCAATCTGATAACGACAAATAAAAGCATGTCAAATATTAGATAATAAAAGGTTCATTTGCAAAGTATATCGAAAAACAAAGTCATGGTCAAAACCATGTAAGACAACTCATGTCAATCGTATGATAGGTAAAGATACGTGTATATACGTGGCTTATGACAGTGAAGTTTTGGCGGGAATCTCAATAATCACGTGTTTTATAAAAATCATGATTTCTTTCGTTTTTCATCATCTTAGAAATACTTGATATTGATAAAATTTATCATGAATGGGCTGAATAGTTTAGAAATACTTAGTTAAAACTTGAAAGACGCATTTAACAAAATTAATAGGTTAGCAATAACCGGTCCCGTTACGTGCGTACGTCGAGTTAGGTACGTATGTCATTTTATTGGAAATCTCTAGTAAGATCTTTGTATATTGCTTACATCGGCACTATCATCGACTTTGTCATCAACAAATTAAAACATAACTAACTTTTGTATTCTTTTCGAATGTTTTTTCGAGATGTATAAATACACATCCACATTTATTTTCTATTTAGAGATTGCTTTATCTATATATAACATGATACATATTTATGATAAGGTTAAGTCCTAATTATTCTACTACCTGTCGATACTTTTATTTTGGCATTGCACAAGTATGTCTTCTTTGACTGTTCATGGCGTTAAACCACTAAATCCCTGGCCGGCCTGGGATGTGTTTTAATTATTTTAGTCTCTGATGCATGATTTTTTATTATTGTTTTTGGCTTTTAACTAGCTTTCAGTACTGTGAGTACTCTCAAATCGTGCTTTCATGTTAATTTGACCTGTTGACACAATTTGTAATGCATTTCTGTAATTCAATGTTTACTTATTTTGTGTTATATCTCGTCTCACTATTTTTAATATGTACCACCTTGATAAGTATTTAGTATGACGATAAATTTTCACTTCTGTACTCGTACTGTGAACAACAAATGTATTAATTTTGAAAAACATGTTTCCGAACTCCTAACAACAAAATTATTATATTTAAATTTACCTGTGTACGTTATTTTACCTAACGCCGTTTTGTATCAGGTTAGAGTTGTCTTTTTGACACTGTTGCTACATCTTTTTTATTAATATTGTATTTATATTGTGTCATAGATCAAACTTATTTGTTCAATGTATGTTTACTTGTTTTTGTTTATATGTCTTTTTGATCTAGTTAAGCCATTTTAATTGATATTTTATAGTTTGTCTTTTTTATGTTGTAATGTTACACTACTATTTCAGGTTAGGGTGAAGGTTGGCACCTGTTAGAACGTTTAAACCCGCTACATTTGTGTGCACCTGTCCTAAGTCAGGAGTGTGTGTTCAGTGGTTGTTGTTTGATGGTGTGGTTCATAAGTGTTTCTCGTTTTTTATATAGATTATACCGTTGGTTTTCCTGTTTGAATTATATTACACTAGTCATTTTGGGGTCCTTTATAGCTTGCTGTTCGGTGTGAGCCAAGGCTCTCTGTTAAAGGCCGTACTTTGAACTATAATTGTTTACTTTTTATACATTGTGACTTAGATGGAGAGTTGGCTCATTTGCATTCATACACATCTTCTTATTCATACATAAAGAATGTGGCGGGGTTAAACATGTTTGTGAGTGCTCAATCCTTCCCCCAACCTGGGACAGTGGTGTAACAGTACAACATAAGAACAAACTATAAAAATCAGTTGAAAAAGCCTAACTCATCAGATGGATACAAATAGAAATACATCTAACAAAAACACAGAGTGGACGTGGAATAGTACTTATACATCTCCACAACAAAAAGACAGATCTGAGAGTACTCGCAGTTACTGACAGCTAGTTCAAAGCCAATAACAACTAATGAAAAAAAATCATGTACCTAAGACTAAAATATCAATCAGTACACATCCAACATTCAATGGATTTAGTGTAGAGACGTATTAACAGTCAGAGAAAAACATGACCTTGTGCAATGCCAAACTATAAGTATCGACAGATTGTAGTACCGTGAAAGTACATATGTGTAATATTTAGTATGATTTATAATTTACTGAAAACAAAATCAATATTTATACCAATAAAAACAATATTCAAAGATCTAATTACAGTGTTGAATAGGTAACCTTTTAGAATAAGTTTATTTAAAGGATTGATAAGTTTACCCGGATCGTATCTAAATTTCCGGGCTCGGTTTACAACATCAACGTAAAATTTAGGATGTCCTATACGTTTTAACAAGCGCCAACCTTCATCCTAACCTGAGACAGTAGTGTAACATTACAACATAAAAAGACGCACTATAAAATATCAATTGAAATGGCTTAACTCGTATAAAAAGACATTTAAACAAAAACAAGTTAAGATACACTGAACGAATAAGTTTGATCTATGACACAATATAAATACAATATTAAAACGTAGGTGCCTATATGACATAGTCGTTACAGGTAGTGATAAAAAAGAAGTAGGAACAGTGTCAAAAAGACAACTCTAACCTGGGACAAAATGGTGTTAAATAAAACAACGTACTCAGGTAAATTTAAATATAATAATTTTGTTGTTAGGAGTACGGAAGTAAACATTTTTTACAAAATTAATAAATTAGTTGTTCAGAGTACGAGTATAGAAGTGAACATTTATGTGACTTACCGAATTAGACTATTTACCGGATTTGTAATAACATAAGCAACACGACGGGTGCCACATGTGGAGCAGGATCTGCTTACCCTTCCGGAGCACCTGAGATCACCCCCAGTTTTTGGTGGGGTTCGTGTTGCTTAGTCTATAGTTTTCTATGTTGTTTCATCTGTACTATTATTTGTCTGTTTGTCTTTTTATTTTTGGCCATGGCGTTGTCAGTTTGTTTTCGATCTATGAGTTTGACTGTCCCTCTGGTATCTTTCGTCCCTCTTTTATTGTCATACTAAATACTAATCAAAGGTGGTACATATTAAAAATAGTGAGACGAGATACAACACAAAATAATCAAACATTGAATTAAAGAAATGCATTACAAAGTTCATTTGGATAAATTTCAGCAGTATATTTCGAGAATTCTTGATTATTCAACGAAAAAATATCATCATGATAACGGTAAGTGTTGTGGAAGTGATCAATTAAATGGAATTTTGACGGTTCTTTACTGAATTGGCCAAAAACTGTGATTCGTAACAGTAAAGGAACTAGTCTGCTAATAGAGGGGCAAAATTGGTGCCCATAGGAATATCTACAACCTGTCGATAAACTTTATTGCCGAAACGTACATAAATGTTGTCAAGGAGAAAATTTAGTGCTTTAATCATCTCATCACACCTCCAGTAAGTATATCTAGCATATTTACCTTTCTTTTCTCACATTGCATATGTTAAATGATTTCCAGTTTTGACGCATACGACTTGTTCGCGAGGTGTTCTTCAAACAATCCGAATATAGTTTATGTAAAGCAGACATATGTTTTAGGTGATCGCTTAACAGCTTGTAGCAGCTTACATCACAAAATCGCACATTTTTTTTTATTTTGAATGTTTTTATGTAGTACGTATGACATCTCTTTCTGTAATTATTACCTCATGTATGTTGTTTTGCAAATTTTTATCAACCCTGAGTACGATTTTTTTAATTTATGTACTCATTCTTGTAATTTTTCAGTTCCATTTTTTTTTATCTTTTTTTTTTCTTTGAAAATGTCAACCTACTTCTACGACCCGTTTACATATTACTGTATTGATGTCATCTGTGTAATTCATGTCTGGAAGATAAGACAGCAATTAGTGAGACTGTCAAGGCTTTTACCACATATTCTTCATATTTCCAATATATAGAATGGCTGTCAATCAGATTAAATTTAATTCTTCGCTCAACTCATTACTTTCATTTATCATATAATTTCTCTCGACAAGTAGAAATTAAAAATCGGATGTATTTGCAGATACTCTTTTGGACTTGACAGATAGTTTACATTAATTAAACGCTTTGTCTCTATGTGTAAACGTCGTTAACACGTAGAGTATTAAAGTACTTGTTACAGTGTAGCAGATAAAACTTGTTCATATCTTATTTATACAGAGATTGCCATAATGAGACTTCAAAATTCATCCCGTTCTTGCACCACTATATATGATTGTTTGGGAAAAGTTTTGAAGGATGTCTCAAAATCAGTATGTCTACAAAGTGTGTTAGTGACCTACTGCTAGGTAAACATATTACAATTTCAAATCGATTAGGTATGGTTCCTACCTTTAGACTTCGGATGCATATGGCTATTTCAAGGATATTGGTTGATAGCTTGCTATATATGTAAACTCAACTGAACATAGAGTAAACGAGCAGTCTGAAGAGGAGCAAGATTGTTAAAAATAAAGGTTTTGCGCATTTAAGTATGAGTTCAAGGGTAGGACAACATATTGATATTAATAAAAAAGTAAAAAAGAGAATAATTTACTTCGAAAATGCAGATATTCACATTTCCAATTTCAGTACAGTTTATTTGATAGCAATTATGTACTAGGGTCATCCTGGCATTGATTCGTGTGGTTTGTCGCAAGCCTGATACTTTAATGACCTTTACGGGTCTTTACAAAATAAGAATTGCAATAAAACATATTTGTCAGTTTGAAAATACAGTTTAGTTCTCCTTCCACATCATCGCATTTAGTTTTGATTTTATCATTAGATAAATCGCGAAAGCTTCCGTTCTTGCACTAAGATTTTATCAGTTCCAAAACTTTGTGTCCTTTAAACATGCTGTTGATATAAAAATGGCACCTTCAATGGTGTATTGTACTTAAAATCATCTGTAAGCTGTTGTTAATCCATTCCACATAAAATGTTTCCTTCATGTGTCTAATTAATGACGGTAATAACTTCTACATATGTTGTTTGACTGATGGAATTTACTGATTTTTAAAAGTTTTAATTGTCTCACCTTTATACGCTCAGGAAATATAACGTGAAAAACAAGCCTCAATGTCAGGAAGACTTGATCAGGATGGTCGAGCACCTGTTTATGTACAGATGCGCAAAACCTAATATAAGTCCAAGTAAATAAAAATAGAAATAAAAGGTACAAGATTTATTTTGATGTGGTAGAACGAACAAAAAGACAAAAGAATGCAAAACCAGAAAATACTGGTAAACATCTTACAAGTTTTTACATAGAATTATGATGTTAAACCCGCCTGTATACTGGCTAACCAAAATTCCGAAAGGTTTTGTTAAATACAGTTAAGGTAATATATTCCTGGGGTAGAAAATCCTAAGTATTCGAAAAATTTCAAAGTTTTGTAAAAAGTTCATTTATAATAATCACTATATCAATGATAACACATGTCCACACAGAAGTGCTGGCTACTGGGCTGGTGATATATTTTGGTTCTATGAGTACTTGTAAAAATGTTATAAAAAAATCTTTAATGTATATTAAAGAAATTATTCCTACTCATCAAAAAACAAACTTCACTAGGTTAAAACTTAATCTTTGGACATTGTTGGTGAGTGAAACAAATAGAGTGGAATGCGGGCGTAGATCTTTCTTAATTGCTGATTCAGAAAGATATGTTTTACCACATTTTATAGTTCTATTATTTTATCAAAACAGCAATATGTATGCTATTTAAAATTATTTAACAAACAAACTTGTTCATTCTTTTTTAAGTTTTGTTTTAAATCTCTTTAAAGTGCATCAATTAGTATACATATTTTTAGACAGCGAAAGACAATTATGTTATAACATTGCATTAAGAGCTATTGAGGCTATAACTTCATTTAAGTATTTTCACGTGTAATTAAGATTTGAAAGTCAACAAAACACTGCACTCTTTTAACTGACATTTTGGTACCTAATAGCTTTCCTGCGGCGACCTCTTGTCAAATATTTTTTTTTTATTAAACTCAATTGAATCATAATTAGTAGAAACATGCTTTTATCGCAACGTCGGTGTTAAACATTCAATAATTATTTTAGACTAGTTCTTTTTACTGAATTTAGAAACTTGATGACATAAATAAAGTACACGATCAATAACCAGACCCCGGATGTAAACTTAATACAATACCTATTATTTTTTCTTATATAATAAATGGGAGATTGGTATCATTAATGCCAATGGGACATCTAGCTACCAAAGTCCAATAAATGTGGGTGCTAGCAAACTACAGTTATAGGTCAGCGTACGGCCTTCAACAATACCGTATAGTCAGCTGTTAAAAACATGACACAATGTGGCTTAGCACGCTAAGTATGCTCTTCTCAAATTATAATTATGTTATATTATATATTCTTTGTTACTTTCTTCACACTGGAGAGATTACAATACGAATCCCATCGGGTGAACATTTGTGTTGTCTAAACATTAGGGAGATTGTGGAGTATGTCACTGTGTAGTGGCATGCAGTCTCCAATGATACCATTGGGAAGTCTTTGTTCCAAAATGGTGCTGTAAACATGCGTATAGGACTTAATACTACAGCTATTAATTTTAAACATCTACTTGCTGTTGTGCTATTGAGGATCTCCGTCAGTTCAGTATTTCTATAGACTTTGCCTTAGGCGAAGAAAGTTGAAACTGACATTTGCGCCTTGAAACTATTATTTTCATAATGCCTAACCCCCATTCTTGTTCTTTTTTTTTTGGGATATACTGAAAGTAGTTGAACTTATTGCACTACCAAAACTGGACTAAATCATGAAGGACTGATTGTTTGATTGTTGGTTGCTTAACGTCCAGTGGAAATCATGAAGGAGATCATATGTATGTACTCGAATAGGAACTCAGAAAAGGGGCAGGGGGCTAGAAGAAAGTAGGATTTAAACGTGTTTGTTGAAAGGAAATAAAACCAATAAAAGTTGAGTTCTATGTTTTTTCTTATTGGGCGTAGATTTTCTTATCACATACAAGTTATTCTCGTACTTTTATAGGAGCTCAAAAAATGCCTTTTAAATTAGCTTTATCATACGTTTATGTTTCTTGTAAGTTCAATTCTAAGTGAAACATATTATATCATGATGGAATTTTGACAGTTGAAAATGCTGGTCTTAGGGCGGCAATTCATCGTAATATGTTTTATCAATGAAATGACAGATCAAAGATTATTATATGTTGTTTAGGGGAACAATGTTTAACCTATATTACTTCAAACAGATTATCCAGTATTAAGAAGAAAGTTAATGTTTGTTACGAAACTTAAAAAATTCTGACAATTAAGACAAATCACAAAAAAAAATATAAGCTAGATTAAAGTGAGAAATTGATTTTTAATACATCTGAGGTGATGTCAGTGCTTTATCGCCAGATATAAGGATAGCTTTAATCAATATTTATAAATATTGTTTTTTTTTACAACTCTTCGGTGTAAATGATGCTATGATATATCAAGACAAAAAATCTTAATACACAAAATACATCAGTTTAGCTAGCTTTCAAAAATAGTCTAACAATACAGCAAATGTAACATGAACTCCACTAAAAACTTTATGATAAACAATTTCTGATGTAGTAGTGTTACGTATCGTTTTGATAATGTTGCGTCATTGTATAAGAATAAGAATAAGAATAAGAATATTTATTATTCCAATCAAGGGCCCTTGACGGGCAACATAACATGTACACATAAAACAATACATCATGATTTGTAACAGAAAAACATTTTTATATATTAAAATGAAACATTGAAAAGTTCAGACAGATGTTATTATCTTCATTCTATAAAAAAATCACATACATTTAATTCCAGGCAGGATCAGAACTATAAAATCATTACAATTATCATTGTTATTACATACATTAATTAACATTTCGTCTAACATCTAGACATGTAATAATATAGCTCCCTAAATATTTAAGTATAGACAAATTTTCATTAGTAAATAACCAAACAAATTTTGCCTCATTTGAAAGATATATAAAATTGGGACAGATACAGTTTATCTCCTTGAAAAATATCTCCCTATCATTATTGTATGCTGGACAACTAGTAATAAAATGTTGTTCATCTTCAACCAGATTTAGAGTACATTTCTTACAAAGCCTTTGGTCTCTTTCTATATATAAAGTTTTATACCTGTCTCTTTCTATTTTGAGATCATGTGCACTGATTCTGATTTTACATATGGCACTTCTCAATTGAAAATTGTTTAAAGATAGATACATTTCTTTCGAAAAACAAGTTTTAAGTTTGAAATAAGTATCTAATTTACTACTCTTTGTATCTCTTCTTTTTGTGTTCCAAAATTTTACAAAACTATTACAAAGTTTTTGCTTAACTGACTTGATAAAAAAGTTGAGCTTTACCTCCAAATTATGAATATTCAGCTTTTTAAAAATGTAATGTATGGATGAATACCAGCATTCAATATTATTATTAAACATGTTTTTGTTACACATATAGGTATCATACAGTAAACCATCTTTCATATTTTTTATTCTAAACCAATATTTCAGCATTGATAATACAACTGAAAAATTTAAAGGGAATCTACCAAGCTCTCCTAGCACAGCTAGGTTAGAAGACTTTTTGTTTACACCTAATAGATACTTCATATATCTTAAATTGGATTTATCTAAAAAATCATTCATATAAATGTGCTGTAATAAATATTCACTTTCTTTCTGGGATGCTGCAGAGCTAGTTTTAAACATACCTGTAATTTCACTGCCATACATTAAAATGGGTTTTATTGTATGGTCATATATATGTAATAGAGTAGAAATGCTTGGATTGGAAGATGATAAAGATCTTTGCAATTTGAATACAGCTTTTAGTGATTTTTTGTATAATTCTTCCTTTCCTTGCTTAAAAAGTCCACTAGATATAAATTTTAAACCTAAATACTTATAATTATTAACACATTCTATTGTATCTTTTTCGAAATAAAAATAATCTTTTAAAAGTTTACCAGGTTTGTTAAATATAATAACTTTGGTTTTAGATAGATTGACCTCTAAACACCATTTAGTACAAAAATTGGATAAACCATCAAGTCGTTTTTGAAGACCTGCCTTGGAACTAGAAAAAATAACAATATCATCTGCATACATGAGGCAGTCAATCCTGCGACCGTTTATATCAACAGAGTCTGGGCTTTTCTTAAATACATCCGGTAAATCATTTATAAAAATCTTGAAAAGGTTTGGACTTAAAACATCCCCTTGCTTTACTCCAATTTGAGAATAAAAATTAGGAGTAAGCACATCATCTATTTTAACACATAATTCACTTTTATTGTACATATCTCTCAGGATTGCATAAAAGTTACCACCTATATTATGTTTTAATAGCTTATATTTTAAACCAGAATGAATGACTTTGTCAAACGCTTTTTTGAAATCAACAAAGCAAGCATAAAGTTTCCCACCTTTCATACTGGTGTACTTATCCATTATAGTTCTTAATACAAACATGTGATCCGATGTCCTACTTTTACTTGAAAAATCAATCTGACATGGATTTATGATGTTATTTGTTTCTAAATATTTATCAAGCCTTTTGTTTAGTATTGAATTAAATAGTTTTCCTATACACATATTAATTGCAATACCCCTGTAGTTTTCAGGTTTAGATGGATCCTCAGCTTTAAAAATTGGACAAATATATGCTGATGACCATTTTTTGGGATATATTCCTGAAGAAAATACAAGATTAAAAAGTTTTTGAAATAATGGAGCCAAAATACTAGCACCACTCTTCAGTATTTCATTTGGGAGGCCATCTAAACCGACTGCCTTTCCACATTTTAACTTACAAATAGTGTCTAACACCTCTTTGGAGGTTATCCTAAAATCTAGTTCATTGAACGAGTGGCTTAATTCCATGTTTTTGAGTATCTTGTCAATTTGATTAATTCTAGATTTATATTTATCTGTTATTTTATTAAGTGATTTAAAGTAGGTATACCAAACATTTGTATTTACTGTTTTTCTGGACCCTCCTTTTTATCATCTTTTAGTGACTTGATTAAATTCCAGTATTCTTTTGGATTCGATTTGTATAGATAACAAATCGTTTAGAAGGTGAGATTGTAATCGAGGCGGAGAAATATATATTTCGCTATCGCCCTTAGCTTTGTTATTCGATTGATTATACTGAATGTTCTGTTATTATGGCTTTCGAATTAAAGATTATGTGGTCCCTTACTCAAGATCACATCAACTATTGGTAGGCTGAAATTTGGGCAAAATTTTGGTTCCCGATAATATTTTTTTCATCAAGTCCAACCTAAGATAAATGTAGCTTGACAATGTCCTTTAGAAATACCCGTATTATTTTTTTAGTCAGCAGGTAAAAGTTCAAATTTCACAATGCATATAAGTAGATTTGAAATTTCAGAAAAGTTTTGTTTCCTTACAACATATTTTGAGCTATAATTCAGTTCTTTACAAATCATTATAGATAATGCGTCTTCAGTTGTAAAAGATCCGTATTGATTTTGAGATCAATTGGTCAAAGGTAGAGTCAGAACAGAAATAAAAGGACATTTTAGCAATATTTTGTTAATCATCATTCGACAATAATTTTTACCACAAAAACAAACCAACAAACAGTAACCATCACAGAAAACTGTTGGTTCTTCTACAAAGAAATAAAGATTCGGCTAATGTTCAGTATTACTCATGGTGCCTCTTGATTATCTAATTGTTTAAGACGAGAGGGTAATATTATCAAACTGCTATCCGGTGAGTCATTTTCATAGTAGAATGTCTCCCTCGTATATAAACCAATGAAATCGCATTTTAACACGACGTAAAATAAATCAAATATAGATTGTCAAATGAATATTTTCATTCCTTCGAGTTACACTACAAATGTAATCTTGTCCAATTGTTATTAATTAAATTAATTGAATTTTAAATCACATAAAACTGTTTTTGAAAAGAAGTGTTAATTATCGTTGATTGCCACTTCATCAGATAAAATAAAATAGCAATTATATGGTTGTAAGAAGAACTTTAAGATTCATTTATTTTAAAAGAAGAGCACGCTTGCTGCTTATAGAAATTAATAGAAAATTACTTTTAACAAAAACAGAACTGGAACTTTGAACACTGCATGTGAACACTGTTATTGTGAAAAATAAAAGTAGTACAACCACTTTTTTCTTCTTCTTCATATTCCATTATTGTTCAAAATTTATTGTTTGTCAAACAAAATATTGTTCACTTCTGCATTAAATACTTTACAAATGTCTTTTTTTTTCTTCTTTACTAGATCCGTTTGAAACAATTCACTATATGAATTATCTAATTATTTAATACCTATTCCTTGTATTGATGTCCGGTCAGAATGGGGACGTTAAATCCAATGCCTCGTGTAGAGAGAGTGCCACGCTCTTTGCATGTTAAAAACTCTCGCAACAAATTTTTGAGGTAGTCTGTTGCAATGCAAACGTTTGTCCCTATCCAATATACCCTCATTTTCCAGTGGCAGTCTAAATATCCCCGACCTTCATCCCGGGTGGCCTCTATTACAGGAACAACCTTTTATATTTATTGTTAATTTGTTTTCGTCCTGTACATGAATATATTTGCCACTGGAGGTTAGGTAACCAGCAATCAATCAATCCTTGTATTGAATCCAATTCTATTTTTAATTCAGAACGCAACTTTTGTACTTCCCCTTTTACCCGGTCCGAAATCACCGTATCTAATTTAACTGTTGACTTACGTTCAACAGTGCTTTCGATATCACTAATCATCTTTCTAGTCTTTCCGTCATGGTATCAAGGTTGTTTGACAGTTTGATAATCATTGCTATTAGGGTATTGTCTAGGCACAAAAATATGATGTTCGTTGTCGCTTCATTTATTTTTTTTTCATTTAAAGATCTTTCATCTTCAAATTCAGAAAGTTGACGTTTTTCTGTGAGTTTGTAAAGACGTACTTTTGCGTTCTATTATTGCATTGGTACTCAACAGTTTGATTTTTCATCGACATGCAACAGAAGATTTACCGCCAATAGTCTACTGCACAATTCTGACTGAGAGGGTCTTCGTGTATATCAACAATTTATGAATGTGTCTCTGCAAACTTGCTCCAAATCATACTTTGAATCTCATACCACTATAATTTTTTGACTTGAATATGCTTATTTGGACATTTGACAAAAATGTACTATTATGAAAAGGATGAAATCGTTAATAAGTATCAATTAATTAAACGACAGGTACCCCTACATTCTTTAAACCGATACAAAATAAACGAACCGAATATTTGTTTGTTACACGCATCTTATGAATCTCATGGATCATGATAAAAATGTTAACACTGTTCAAAGTTCCAGCTAAGGTTCAATTTCATTATGATAATTTGACACACTCTACTCAATATATGTATATATATATATATATATATATATATATATAATTATTTATTTTTTTGCTGTTTGTTGCAATTGGTGCAGGAATTAAGTAATTGCAAATTCATTTATGAAGGGGAGATTTCAATGTTATTGGTAAATATTTTATAAACATAGTTAATTCAACTGCAAAAAGTAAGATAACATTTTATGAAAAACATTGATAATGATCTATAATGTTTTCATAAGAGAAGAAGATCCCCACTTTTGAAGTGTGAATAGTTGACATCTGCAAGCGTTGGCTTCGGATAAGTTATCGTTTATTGGGAAGTTTGTTTTTGAAACTAAGAATGTTCGTATTCACTTGTACCAAAGATTGATCTAGTATGTTAGAATATAAGTTTAAACTGACTACCGTTTCATTTCCTATTTTTGCCGATAAAACAACGATATAACTACTGCGATGGCATCCGGTTCTCTTGTGGTAAATGATACATCCATTACTGGATATGAAAAAGTGATTACTTATAAGCTCTTTGTTCGGTAAATGACCCGCCTTTTATCACATAAACCATTATATATATCTAAACATATTTTATTCATAGTGTCTTTATAAGTATGGTATTATTTTAACAACTTTGATATAAAGCGTTCTCTTTGAAGTGATATATAATGATTGCACATGTAAAGACAAGGTTTCATGTCCGTTCAAAATATGTTTGATGTGTCGTGTAACACGTAAAGAGGAGGCGTATTTTCCCTTAATAGACATATTTTCGATTTTATCATTTTTCTTCTCTGAAAAGTAACACACTTTTGTAAATGTATTATAGATATATTACAGGAAGACATAAGTCCGAAAAAGAGGTCATTATACAAAAACGCAAAGTTCCTTAACCTTAAATTGAAATCTTTTTAAGATCGTTATTTATTCAAAAGATCTGTAAAGCAATGTGAAGTATAACCAAGAAATAATGTTCTGGTTTGTTTCCTTTGTAGGTGCATCTTGAAATTAAAAAAATGTAATAAAAGAAATGTTTTCGAAATAAAAATTGGGACAAAATTGTCATAATTGTAAAAATAAAAAAGAAAGAAAGAAAAGCATAATTATACGACAATCAAACTAAATTCTATTAAGGAATTCGTGTTGATCACTTGTCTTTGATAGTCTCGGTAAAATTTATTGATAATTTTCCTAAACTTCGGGCTACTCAGAACTTGCAATATTAATTGTAATTGGTTTGGTTAACGTCCAGTGGTAAATTTTCTTTGCAAATATATAAATATTTTTCCTTGTAACAGGTCAGAATAGACCCCCTACTTAAGGAGTTTTTTGCATCAGCCTAGAACGTGGCACTCTTCCTACACGACCCATCGGATTCAATGTCCCAATTTCGGCAGGACGTGTCTACGTATTTATACATCTAGCACAACCTTAAAGACGCCACAAAATATGTTTTGTAATAATTTATATTATGTATGCCGTCTTGCTTTTGAATAAAGTATTGATTTATTAATTTTTTAGCAATGATTTTATTGCCGGATTCACCCCCAGTGAACCCCTGAGGTTAACGTTAAGACCATATGTTGGCCTTTATATTCATTTTGATTGTTCATGTCGTTCATCGTCTCCTTTTATTTATAGATGATAAAATTGATAAACAATTGAAACTTTATAAAAGTAAAATGACTTAAAAACAAAAAATATTTTCATTATGTTGAACACAAATATTACTTTTCATGTGCTTCAGTATTGCAGTTTATAAGTTTTCTGAATTGCTTTGAATAAAACATCGAAACCACACTTGACTCCTAGATATCATCTATTCGATCATGAATTTGGCGATTAGTCATGCAAGGAAACAACTAATATTATCAGTGTTTTTATTATATGGAAAGGGTATAACATTAAGAAAACCCTCCAGAAATACCCGCAACAATTAAAGACATCAAACTATTATCCCCTATAATGTTTATTATTTATGTCCAACAAACAAACAGATGGTCAATACTCACATGAATAAAATATTAAACATTGAAATGAAGTTTGATGTCAAAAAACATGACCATAGTTACAGAATTGACATCTGAGTAAAGTGTTAGACACTTCTGTTGAATAATCATACAGATACTGATTTAGAGAATTCCTCAAATCATCTGCATGTTTGAAATACAGAATTGCTAAAATCTTGTAAAAATTCCAATGCCCCCCTCCCCCCCATTCTGAAGTATTAAAAAATTGAACACAGAGACACCCTTTCCATTCCCAAAAATTTTCTAGCCCCACCCTTAATTTCCTCCCATCCCTCCCCTTTTCAGGTCACAAATGACCAGTCCCTAAATGCTTAGAAATCTATCATTTCACTCGAGAGAAAAAACACGATCCTAACCGGACACTATGTACCTACCGTAATTATGAGTAGTCTGTTTTCTGTTCTTGGGCAATTTTTATTCTATCTCTGAACATGTTTATATATATATTTTATGAGCACATACGATATGGTGGTAAATTACTTATAAAACACTTACATCACCTTTTCAACTTGTGTATCAAATGTGCGTACATTCCGAACGACTGGAGAAAGAGTATGATAATACTTCTTTATAAAGGTGGTAACAAGCCAAAAACAGATACAAACTCATACAGAGGCATCTCGTTAGTGCCTAGTATCACAAAGGTCTTCGAGAAGATGGTTGATCTGCTACTTACCTTATTGCGTACTGACTTTCCGAATGTCCAACAGGTAGCTTACCAAAAACTCCTGTCTAGCGTAAATGCTTCATTCAACCTTAATGAAGTAACTTTAATTCATCACATAGAAAAGAACGGAACAGTTATAATTATTTTATTGGACAGCACTAAAGCATTCGACACAGTACCTCCTGATGGACTACGTATTAAACTTTTTGAATATGGTGCGACCGGAAAATTATGGTTACTATTAGATAACATGTACACAGATTTATCAAGTGCTATTCTATCTGGTGGAAAACTTTCGACATGGTTTAAACTGAACCGTGGTGTGCGTCAAGGCAGTGCTTTATCTGCTAAGTTATATCTGATCTTTATTAACGATTTGATAAATGAACTTGAATCTAGCAACAAAGGAGCATTCTTATATGACATTAATAGTAGTTCTCCTGTTCAGGCTGATGACATTTCGCTTATTGCCACAAATCACGAGTCCGCCCAAGAAATGGTATCAATATGTGAACAATACAGCGAATCATGGAGCTTCTCGTTTTCACCCGCGAAAAGCAAACTTCTTCAATTCGGCAAAAACTAATAGGACAAGATATATTCCTATACAACGAACCTATTGTACCAGTTAAAAGCGCAACACATGTTGGGATTTCACTGGACACTTCGATGAAAACCACGGATCGTACATTAAAAGCGTGTCGAACCTTAAGAGCAACCACTGCGTCCGTGATTCGCTCCGGTATTCATCCTGCTGTACTCAACCCTATAGTGTGTGCAAAGATTATTCGCCAAGTATGCTACCCGAAAGCTCTTTACGGATGCGAGATCTGGGGCAAGCTGCCTAAAACAGAAACACTTATGCTAGAACGAACGCATCGCTATGTATGCAAGTTCATTCAGGGATTGCCTAGACGTACAAGAACTGATATGTGCCTTTCTCTTATTGGTTGGTTTAACCTAGACAGTTTTATTAATGAACGTAAGTTATTGTTCTTCGGACGAATTTGTAATTTACCACAAACAGCAATTTCATTCCGTATTCTCGTACGTAGACTTTTCGAACTAAAGTATTATAATCAACAGAACATCAATTGTGCATCAGATTTTTCAAAGGACTGTGTAGATTTACTCTACAAATACCATTTATCGAACTATTTAACAAAGTTTATGACTAGCGGAACTTTTCCGTCTCAGCGTATATGAAAACGAATAGTTCACAGATCTATTTTTGAATATGAACTAAAGGAATGGCAGCAACGTATAAATATAGATAGTGACTTTAACATATTCAAGAAGATACATAAAATATTCCAGACTCATCCTGCATGGACTGTTGCATTAGATTTTCCATATTTGCGTAAACAGGCAAATTATATAGTTTCCCTGTGTTGTTTGGTCCACAATACGAAAAGTGATATTATTTTATGTGATAAATGTGGTAAACTTTTCACCGACCCGTGTATTCACGCAATTTCGTCGTGTGACTACCAATCTGACATTCGGGATGAATTCTGGTGCGAGTTACTATGTATAAACCCAATAACTTTTAGTGCTTTTCTTGGTTCCTTAGCTGATGAAGATTTCTGTTATATTTTACTGTCATGCGAAACAGAATTTGAACTAGACTGTGAGCAGAAAAAACGTTTTCAATTTTTATGCGTCACATACGTTTACAAATTTTGCAAAACATTTTCTCATTCCTAAATAACAATGTGAAATAAGGTTAAAGTAATTTCTCCTTTTTTTGTGTGTGTGTTTATCAGTTCAAACTTTATTTATATTGTGTTATTCATTAATATTGTATTCGTATCACTATCTCTCCTAAGGGAGGCTAATAAAGATATATATATTCATGATTCTTGATTCCTAGAAAACGTCGGTTTTGCTGAATTGTGTTGATTACAAGAAGAATGATATTTTAACTGAATTTGAGATGAAGAAGGTAGTGCAGAATTTTTTCTGTTGAAGTGTTTGTGATGTATAAATAACATTCTGAACAAAGGTGTTATTGAAATAAGTAGTATGCAGATGTTAATTAGTGGTTTAAATAGAAAAGTATTGTAATAACTATTAACACAAATTATGTTTTAGAATATAATATAATGATAAATTTAAACAATGGAAGATAAGTTTGGAAGTTTGTCAATTAGGCCAGGTGAATTTCGTCCCTTTGCGCAAATATTTAAGAAAGACTGTGTAAACTTAGGGTTCTTCAGTGGGCAGTACAGATGTTTAAAACACGCTTCAAAAACAACTTGCATGATATTACATTTTGCAGTTTCCTTGTCAATTTTGTGGGTTTAATATAGTTCATGATAAAAATTCGGTTCAAATGGAAACACAATGCTTAAATCTCGCCTTCTAATATCCCATATTATGCTTCAATTATACCTTATACTGACAGTTATTATGGTGATCATGCAAACTGCTTCAACCATCTGACTTTGCAGTTAATAGTAGTCAACACATGCACAGATCGTCGGATATTAATATATGGTGAATGTTTACCACGTCCAATCTTTTCAAAAAGTGACACTTGAACCGACGTCCATCTCTCCATGGTTACAAAATGTAACAAGTGAACAAAAATTACTATAACATGATTTCAATGTTAATAATTACAGTTTCTCCAGGATTGCATCATTTAGTTTATACTTGCTCTGGTTCACGACTTGACCGATATATATACATGTAGAAAATTTATTAAAAACGGTATTTCACATCCTAAATTTTACGGTAATATTGTACTAAAAGCGCAGAAATTACTTTTCTATATAGAGATTGCTTTATCTATATATAACGTTATACATATTTATTATAAGGTTAAATCCAATCCTAATGCCTGTCGATACTTTTATTTTGGCATTGCACAAGTCATGTCTTCTTTGACTATCCATGGCGTTAAAACACCAAATCCCTTGGGTGTGTTTTTGTTGATTTTAGTCTCTGATGCATGATTTTTTATCATTAATTGTTTTTGGCTTCTAACTAGCTTTCAGTAACTGCAAGTACTCTCATACCGTATTTTCGTGTTAATTTGACCTGTTGACACAATTTGTAATGCATTTTTGTTATTCAATGTTTACTTATTGTGTGTTATATCTCGTCTCACTATTTTTAATATGTCCCACCTTTGATAAGTATTTAGTATGACGATAAATTTCACTTCTGTTCTCGTACTATGAACAACAAATGTATTAATTAAAAAAAAAAATATTTCCGTACTCCTAACAACAAAATTATTTTAAATAAATTTACCTGTGTACGTTATTTTATTTAACGCCATTTTGTCCAAGGTTATAGTTGTCTTTTTGACATTGATTTACATCCCCCATTTTTTAAATCAATATTGTAGTTATATTGTGTCATAGATCAAATTTATTTGTTCAGTGTATGTTACTTGTTTTTGTTGATATGTCTTTTTGATTGAGTTTAGCCATTTCAATTGATATTTTATAGTGTGTCTTTCTATGTTGTAATGTTACACTACTATTTAAGGTTAGGGTGAAGGTTGGCGCCTGTTAAAACGTTTAAACCCGCTGCATTTGTTTGTACTTGTCCTAAGTCAGGAACCTGTTGTTCAGGGGTAGTCGTTTGTTGGTGTGGTTCTTATGTGTTTCTCGTTTTTTATATAGATTAGACCGTTGGTTTTCCTGTTTGAATTGTTTTACACTAGTAATTTTGAGGCCCTTTATAGCTTGCTGTTCGGTGTGAGCCAAGGCTCCGTATTGAAGGCCGTACTTTGACCTATAATTGTTTACGTTTTACAAATTGTGACTTGGATGGAAAATTGTCTCATTGGCACTCATACCACATCTTATTTCTAGGTATATTCATCAGCTTGATTTTGTGTAAAATGAAATACCTAAGAATTTTCACCATGCTTATATTAATGTTCTTTTTTTTTAAATGTTATACACTGTAACATGGATGTATGCAAGATTTTATTGCACCTACACAAAAATATATTCGAGCTTGTACTTTGTGCAGTGAAATCCATTAACAGTTTTCCAGTGGTTAGGGTGCATAATGTGTCTGAGTAGTCTAAATGTGGACTAAGACTAGACAAGCATAGCTGTAATGTATCACTGTGTGGGTTTGAATAAAAAAGTAGAACACAATAAAAATTGTCAGCACACATAAGAATGAGCAGTGGTTTGCCATTATGGTCCCTATCTCTAGCTAAAAACCAATCAAAACTTCAAATAGTATTTAAAAACAAAATCAAACTTAATTGTACTTGAAACAAAGACTGTAAAGAAACTTACCTATTTTTGAATTTCTTTACGTTTAAGCGTTCTTTATACGAGGTCACAATGAACATCAATTTCAATTTTCCATCAAATTTAATGAAAACGGATTAATTTCGTTTGGTATTCAGGACCGGGAAAATATAGCGTCGACAAAAAAATCTTGTAACATAATGTTTGTTTTATATCACATGATAAGTATAAGACTTGATTACTTAGTTTGTCGAACCCTACACTCTATACGTCCTTTACCTAACATCTTTAATTTTGATCTTTTTGGGTTGTGAATGTCAACATTTCATTAGAAAAGTTCAACAAAAATGTTAAAAAAAAAAGAATCGAGTCTTATAAAGATGATGTCCTCTCACTAAATAATTCAAAGTTTGGTGACTATGCTGAACGCATCTATCCCATCAAACTTGAAATTAATTATACAACAGATACAATACAAATTGCTTCATATCTTGACTGCCATCTAGGTATTGACAATGAGGGTCGGTTGAGAACAAAACTTTACGACAAAAGATGATTACAGCCTCCCAATTGTGAACTTTCCATTCTATGTAGCAACTTTCCAGCAGCGCCTGTGTATGAAGTATATAGCTCTCATATGATACGGTATTCAAGAACTTGCATTTCCTATCATGATTTCCTTTATAGAGGATTGCTACTTACAAGGAAACTATTGAACCAAGGCGTCCAAGTAGTAAATTAGAAATCATCCCTTCGATAATTTTACGGACACAATCCCGCCCTCTTTTCCTCGAATTTGACCGAATTAGTCTTTTCACCAGGTTTATGCTTGCATGAGCAACAGACGGGTACCACATGTCGAGCAGGATCTGCTTACCATTCTGGACCACCTGAGTTCATTCCCCCCTCGGTTTTTGGTGGGTTTCTTGGTTGGGTTCGTTTTTCTCAGTCTTTAGTTTTCTATGTTGTGTTTTGTGTACTGTTGTTTGTCCTATCGTCGTTTTTGCCATGCCATTGTCAGTTTGTTTTCGACGTATGAGTTTGAATGTCCCTTTAGTATAGTTCGCATCTCTCTTATTTCACTTTCTTACGTGTTATGCATCAGCTTGTAACACTATTTATCCTTGAATAATTGGCTCGATATTTGGGACCAAATAGGCCGTAACTTACAGCACCTATTCCAATGTCAGCTCAATATATCTAACACGGTTTGGTTGAACATTTTCAGTCACGTTTGTAATAAATATGCCCTATATACTTGTAGTGGTTCACGTCCTTGACCTTTGGACTCTGGTGAATAGTTGTCTCATTGGAAATCACACTTTGCCTTGAAAAGAGATGGCATGGATAAGACTCAAATTAGTGAAGGAAGGAAGTGCTACCGTCGTAATAATTGAAAAGTAAAATAACAAAAATACCGAATTCAAGGGAAATTTAAAACGGAAAGTCCCTATCAAATGGCAAAATCAAAAGCTCAAACACATCAAACGAATGGAAAACAACGGTCAGATTCCTGACTTGGTACAGGCATTTCCTTATGTATAAAATGGTGAATTAAACCTGGTTTTATAGCTAGCTAAACCTCTCACTTGTATGACAGTCGCATAGATTTCCATTAAATTGACAATAATGTGTGAGCAAAACAAACAGACATAATAGGTAAAAATGTCAAAATTTGGAGTACAACAGTCAACATTGTGTTATAATCTTAATCACTATAAAAACAAACAACTTTGTCAACAAAGAAAAACAAAAAGGCTTATAGACACTCTATAGACAAAGCACATAAGCAAAGATGAAAGACAAGAATACAAATAATGACCAAAGCACAATAACACAATGGCGGGATGTATAAATACCGAGCCATGCCAAAATGATATTACCAAAAAATGGACTAAACAGTTAAGGTTGAAAATAAACAAATAAAAAGAGCACTAAAACACGTAATTAAAATGATAAATAACGTCAGTACCAAGAGTCTATACTTCAATACCATCGTGTATTATTTGTAAAGTTGATACGGAATATTTAACAACAAGGTCTTGGTATCTTCCGATGAACCTTTTTAGAAAAGGACGAGACGTTGTTTGACATAACCCTGGTTCATCAACTGTCTGCTCAGACACTGGTAACATTTAATAAAGTCTGAGTAGCTGCAAGCTCTTGAATATCGAATGAGTTGGTAAATGAATATTTCATATGCAGGTGAAGTTGGTATATTGCTGCTAAGGTGGGGGTAGGGGTTGAATTTATAATTTCAAAATTAAAATCGTCTCGTTTGTCATAGATTCCGGTACTGAGAAAATTAAATTTGGTGGCTCTTCATGTGTATTTACTGGTAATATTCCCAAGTCATGTCTCTACGAGGTGAAACATAGAAATCATATCTGGGAACCTGTAGGTAAACAAAACAAAATATCTATGAATTTAATATATCTCCCCAAAAGAGGCGTGGTTTGTGGAACAGCTGTATTTACAAAGTGTTACCTTTATTTAAATAGAACATCTTCAAAAACATTTTTTTTCACAACAATAGTTATTGATCAGAATCATAGCCTAAAAAAAAATACTGCATATGCTCTAACTTTTCTTATACAGTACATTATATGCCCCCACCACTGTTTCAATTTTGTAGAAATTTGAAAACAAGACTTTAATAAATGTCAGCTTACCCTATGTGCTTGTTTTCTGACATGAAATGCCTAGAACCTGTATGAATCTATTCTGATAACAATTTCAAAACATTTCAGAATACTATAAATGTAAATACAAAAAAGAAGATGTGGTATGATTGCAAATGAGACAAATCTTCACAAGAGACCAAATGACACAGAAATTAACCACTATAGGTCACCGTACAAAGTTTTAATTAGTAGTTAATCATTACAACATTCAAGATTGTTTAAAGTATCCAATCCTGCATCTGTCTCTAGTCCACATCTAACTGTATGCCTATCTATCTATGAAAGTTCACAATTTCTGCCTCAAATGGTCAGGTTAGAAGTCTTGTCGCAATAATATTATCTCTCACTATATATCTAACATAATTTGGCTAATATATGACTAGAAGTGTTTAAACAAAGCCATATTTGCAAAAATTTTATGTATGCCTTTACCAGTCTGATACATGAATTCACTAAAAGTTTTATAGAACTGAGTGATGGAATCTGTTTTTTTGCATAAATTCAAAGCACAGTTATTGTGTTCTATACAAAAGACCTTTATAATGATATAATCATAGCCTTTACATGCTGAATTTATCTGTTTTATGACCAAGGGGTTTGAGAAATTTTCTCCGTTTTTATCCCCTAATTCTGCTGTTTCTGTGAATATGGAATATATTTAGTACATTTTTAGGATAGAGCACACTATTTCTAGTTTCATTGAGGTATTTTGTATCTCTAGCTTGTATTTTTTTAAGCCGCGGTCAAAAGAAAGCTCATTCAGGTGTTACGGCTTACTTTTGGGTTTTCGACAGGACAAAAACCCCCCCAACACCAATATTCATCAAGGATCGATGAGGTTCAATGACTGCGAAGAATAAATATAAACACTGCTTAACAATTTTAATTACAAATGTGTATATATTATGCATTTACTTTGTTAAAGGTAAACTATGCATATTGTAAACTCTGAATTTATGCTGAGTCAGCATAGTAAAGGCCAAGGCTTTTATCAATCTTCATGAAATATTTATAAAACCGTATATTTGAGTTAATTCCATTAAAACTCTGAAGATAAACGAGATTTGGTGAAATTCTACATGTTCTCTTTTTTCACCCAATATAGATTGCAATTCTGTAAATATAGACACTGCAATTTCCCGTAGGAACTCCTTTTACGGATAAAACTGTACCACTAGAATGTATCCTAGAATGGAAAGCTCATATGCACTACAATATTTTTCAAAGGTCCAAATATAGGGCCGTGCGGCATAATTTTCAACATTTATATGCCCCGAAATTCTAAGAGTTAAAAATTATACTAAAATTCTGTACTACCCTCCCACTTATGTCAAATTCCAGGTATAAGTCTAAAAATAGGAGGAGGAAGCCGTGTCTGTTGCTTCTTTAATTTTAAATTCTGGGGGATATATCAATAAACCTAATCCAAGAAAATTGGATTGTTGATTTAAAGAACATCATCAATATATCTGAATGTGAAATTAAATGATCTGGATTCTTTTATTTTCTTGTTTTTGACAAGTGTCTAAAGGAACTCCGACTCATATGAAAATAAGAAGAGATCGTCAAGGAGAGGCGTGTACAGTTCGATACCATAGGAATGCCGACAATTTGTTGAAAAAGTCTACTTCCAAATTTAACAAATATGTTGTCAATGACAAACTCTAGCATACTGATCACTTGTTCCTCGGTGTAGCATGTTTTACATTTTTGTTCATTATTAACAAAACTTGGAAATTGGTTAAATCCTTGAATCAATATAAAAATAAGGAGATGTGGTATGATTGCCAATGAGACAACTATCCACCAAAGTTCGAATGAAGTGGATATAAGCAATTATAGGCAACCGTACGGCCTTCGAGAAGAAAAAAAACATACCGTATAGTCGGCTATAAAAGGCCCCGACACGACATGAAAAATATGAAACAATTCAATTGAGAAAACTAACGGCCTAATTTATAACAAAACAATTTACGAAAAACAAATATGACAGTCATGAACCAACGACAACCACTGAACTACAGGCTCCTGAATTGAGACAGGCACATAAACCCGATTTGATGTAATGACAGAAATAATTTACATCATTGCCCAATCAATGCTTAAACAGACTGACCTTATATTGGTTCCGTTGTACGAATATGTGGTAATAGCTCGAAAAAAATCATCGCATGTATAATACCCCAAAAAAAAGTGGTTAATCGGTTCGTGTCAAAATAATTATAAAATTGCCTTTCAATACCATCATTGTCATATTCCCGAGTGTGAATTTGCATTGATATACGACGTGTCTCGGTATTTTGTACATCCAACATTCTTGTATTCATTTTTAGCGAGCCTGCGACTTTTGTCGTAGAAAGCTTGACATAGGGATAGTGATCCGGCGGCGGCGGCGTCGTTAGCTAACTTCTTAAAAGCTTTATATTTTAGAAGCTAGAAGACCTGGATGCTTCATACTTTGTATATAGATGCCTTATGTTACGAAGTTTCCGTCTGTCATATGTCCATTGTCCTTGACCTCATTTTCATGGTTCAGTGACTACTTGAAAAAAAGTCAACATTTTTTGTAATGTTAATTTCTTTCTTATTATGAGTAATAGGATAACTATATTTAGTATGTGCGTACCTTGCAAGGTCCTCGTGCCCGTCAGACAATTTTCATTTGACCGTGACCTCATTTCATGGATCAGTGAACAAGGTTAAGTTTTCGTGGTCAAGTCCATATATCAGATACTATAAGCAGTAGGTGTACTATATTTGGTATATGGAATGATTGTAAGGTGTACATGTCCAACTGGTAGGTGTCATCTGACCTTGACCTCATTTTCATGGTTCAGTGGTCAAAGTTCAGTTTTTGAGATTTGGTCTTTTTTTCTAATACTATATGCAATAGGTCAACTACTGTATAAATGGTGTATGGAAATATTTTATGATGTACATGTCAGTCTCACAGGTTTTATTTGACCTTGACCCCATTTTCATGGTTCATTTCTCAGTGTTAAGATTTTGTGTTTTGGTCTGTTTTTCTTCAACTATAAGCAATAGATCAACTATATTTGATGTATCATGGAAGGATTGTAAAGTGTATATGTCTGTCTGGCAGGTATCATCTGACCTTGACCTCATGTTCATGGTTCATTGATCAATGTTAAGTTTTCATGGTTAAGTTTGTTTCTTAGATACTATAAGCAATAGGTCAACTATATTTAATGCCTAAATTGATTGTAAGGTGTACATGTCTGTCTGGCATGGTTCATCTGACCTTGACCTCATTTTCATGGTTCGTTGGTCAATGTTAAGTTTTCTTGTTTAAGACTGTTTCTTAGAAACAATAAGCAATAGGTCAACTATGTTTGGTTTATTGAATGATTGTAAGGTGTACATGTATTTCTCGTTTGGTTTATCTGACCTTGACCTCATTTTCTTGGATCATGTTAAGTTTATGTGTTACTTGTAGTAAAGCTTTGTATTTAGGACTATCAACATAAAATCAATGGTTAGTAAAGAAGGCGAGACATTTCAGCGTGTGCACTCTTGTTGATGTTTCTGTTATGGCTTCGGTTGGATAATCTGTTATGTCTTATCGTTTGTAGTCTAAATAATTATAAAATTGCCTTTCCATAACATCATTGTCATGAAAATTCTTTGGACGAGTATTGTGGAAATAATTGTATAAAGATCGAGTTGCATGTTAGTTACGTAAGCGCGTCACTGTTTTTTTATATCCAGTGGTGTTTGTCGTTGATGGAATATGTTCGTTGTTCTGAGTTTTAATGTTGTGTCGACTATTATATTATTTGTTTGTGCTGTATTTCTGTCACGTAGTGTTGTCATTTCAGCAATATTTTTTAACATTGTCATAAAGTGGGATGTTTGGCTAGCCATTAAACCAGGTTCAACCCACCATTTTTTCTTAAAATGTCTTGTACCAAATCAGGAATAAGGCAGTTGTTATCAAATAGTTCGTTTCTATGTATGTTAACGTTTGTTTTTGTTACACTTCAGTGTTCCTGTTGTTCCTTTGTTTTCCTCTTATAGTTGATGTATTTCCCTCGGTTTTAGTTCGTAACGCGGATTTTTTTTCTCTCAATCGATTTATGACCTTTGAACACCGGTTTACTACTGTTGCCTTTATTTAATGCTCAACATGCCCATTTTGACACAATCTGTCCGTGGGGAACAGGTTAGCAAACTTTACTGTACAAGTTTTCAATTAATTCTAAAAATAAATTTGGATCTTCGGCTAAAATTTGCAAACCCCTCACGCCTTTTTGAGACAATCTTGAGATCGACCTACGTCTAATTGGCATTGCAGCCTCAACAAATAATGAAAACTTTCCATAACGTAACAATGTAGTAATTACAGGTTCCATGAAGTTGCTATAGTCTACGGGTGTCCCACATTCATGATTCAATAATACGGGTTTTTGAAAACCTATCAATCATTGAGCAACCAAGTTTTCATTTTAGAAGTGTCTAATTGAGTAACAACGGGAGTCGAGGACAAAATGGAAATTAAGAAAACGGTATGTTTTAGATATCCATAAACAATAATTAATGTATTATTTTAACCAATGATCGATGTTTTTGGCCATTCGAATTCATACATGTTAAGTAATTTATCGTATAAAAACCGATTTAGAAAATGACGACTACAAACACTTGCAGTTACTTCAGAATTTTACATAGGTTACGCTCACTGAAATCCAAAACGTCACTTCAGACACGGGCATAGCGAATTAATTGGGATATATAAACACGGTAAGATGGTGCCAAAGGTACATCACCGTCCAAAAAGTTTTTACTTTACTATGCTAAAAAGTTTAATCAAAGCGAATAGTCAACCGTTGTACAATGAAAAAGAGTTATGAAAAAGTTTGGGAAATGTGGTTTCAAAATAAAATCTTTGAAAGTATTGATTATCAAATAGTCCGTGAACGGAACGCATTATGGAATGAAACAACGCAAATATATTACTTTTTTACATGTAAAAACATTCTGAGATACAATAATTTATGTAATAATACTTTCATTGACAATTACGACGTGAATCCAAAGACGAGCATATCTTACCAGCCGAGAAATGTTGACTTCATTAGAAGGAACCAACGGAAAGACGTATAGGCAACAGGGAAGGTAAATTAGTCCATATATAAATAAGGGTATCATATATAAATAAGGGTATGATTGCCAATGAGACAACTATCCACCAGTCATGAAACCAACTATACAAACTAACCGTTATCTTGATGATATGTTTTCGTTAAATAATCAAGAATTCTCTTAAATATACTGCCGAAATTTACCAAATATTTTACACCAGAAACTCTACAAAAACTAACGACAAAAGGGATGACTTTTCTTTCACTATTGTTGATTTTCCTTTTTTGGACGGTGATGTACCTTTGCCACCATCTTACGGTGTTTCTATATCCCAACTCATTCGCTATGCCCGTGTCTGTAGTGACGTTTTTGATTTCAATGAGCGTAACCTATGTACTAATGGTAAATTATTAAGTCAGGGATTTCGTTACCACGAATTACTTAAAACCTTTACTAAATTCTTCCATAGATACAAATATTTGGTTTGCAAGTTTGGCTGTACTTGTAGAAAGCGTATTTCAAATGGAGTAGCAAATCATAAATTTTACGGGGATGTTGTTTACCGAGCCCGGAAATTAAGATACGATCCGGGTAAACTTATCAATCCTTTAAAAAGACTTATTCTAAAAGGTTACCAACTTAACACTGTAGTTAGATCTTTGAATATTGTTTTTATTGGTATAAATATTGATTTTATTATCAGTGAATTAAAACCATACTAAATAGTATTGTTATACACATATGCACTTTCATGGTACTACAATCTGTCGATACCTATATTTTGGCATTGCACAAGGTCATGTTTTTCTCTGGCTGTTAATGACGTCTTTACATTGAATCCATTGTTGTTGGATGTGTACTGATTGATATTTTAGTCTTAGATATATGATTTTTTTTTATAAGTTGTTATTCTTTATGTGCCTGTCCAAAGTCAGGAGCCTGTAGTTCAGTGGTTGTCGTTGGTTCATGTCTGTCATATTCGTTTTTCGTAAATTGTTTTGTTATAAATTAGGCCGTTATAATTAGTTTTCTCAATTGAATGGTTTCATATTTTTTATGTCGGGGATCTTTTATAGCCGACTATACGGTATGAGTTTTTCTCATTTTTGAAGGCCATACGGTTGCCTAAAATTGCTTACATCCACTTTATTTGAACTTTGGGTGATTGAATCATACAACATCTTCTTATTTTTATTTAGATCACTGTACGGTTAAATAGTACAGTTTGTCATTAATTTGTGTATTAAGACGACCATGGGAAGTTCAAATATCAACGTTTTAAAAAAAACAACAACGATCACTGTTAACGCTGGTTAAGTAAGAGTTGGGAAAGGTTGTATTCTATTTTTGTATATCTGGATTATTTACAGAGAAAATGTCGTCTGCAGGTATTGTTGAAATATTTACTTTATTTCCGTTTTGTCGGTAATATCGGCAAAATAAAGATATAATAGCACTTCTATGGTCTTGTATATGTTACATTGTACATAACAGACGTCCGCAATGTAGGCAATAGAAATCCATTTTTTCATAAATTTTTATATGAAGATAACCATAAGAAATTCAAATATCTGGTTTATGAAAAAGTTCAGTCGAAAAAAAAACATTATTGGTATATTTAAAAAAAAATGTGGATTAGTTGGAAAGAAAATGTCGTTTGTAGGTAATATTGAAAAACCAACCTCATTTCTGTATTGGCGTTATTTCTGCAAAATAAAGATATTATAACAATTCTGTGATCTTGTATTAATTTTGCTTCACGAAAAGATCATCATTGTGTGATCTTCAACTGTTGAATTAATCTTGCATAATAATGTGATTCCAGTTGAGAAATGACATTCTTTGGGGGAAATTTGGTTTTGGAAAAAGTTTATAGATGTCATAGCGTATAAACGGCATGGCAGACATAAACTTAGATAACTGATTGTACCACAAAAAAAGACCAAAACATATCGTAACCATTTAATATACACTTTAGAGGCAACAACAAAATATATACAAATACACTTTAACTCAACTCTTGCCTATCTAGAGAAGTATGTTTTTTTTTTTCTGTTTAAAACTCATTCTCGGAGGTTGCAGTTTCTAGATAACTATCCTTATATTTTGGTAGGGTTTTGCCATTGGATGTTCGAAAATTTCCCCCAAATATATTAAATTATTACTACTACTACTAACAATAATAATAATATTCGAAACTGCGTCTCCTGTGTTACAGAATGTACATATACAAGTCATTCGGTCATGACTTTGTTGAATGTTGGTGAACATTTGTCACAGATGACCATGGATATATCAATTTTGTCATGTATATTATCCCGCCATCCTTTAGTTTCGTGTAAGTATACTTAAAGTGTTCGGTTGAATTGCGTTGTAAATAATATCACCTTGTCTGTTTATCATATGATTTTGGCTAATATCAATGTTATGATACATGTATAAATGGGAACAACAGAAGCCCATTAGTAAAAAAAGGATAGACAACTCCATGACTAAAAGAAAAAACAAATTAACCACAAAAAAGAGTCCACAAAACCTGGGACTAGTATACTATATATTTGTATAATAGTCCCAGACAAAACTCAAAACACAAAAAACTAAAGATTGAGCAATATGAACCCAACCTGATGTGACCTTGTTTGTAAAAAAATTATTTTGCCTACATGAAATGGATAATAAACGATAATTACTAGTGTCTCGCTTTTTTCTCATATATATATAATGCTTACAATTGTTTTTTTCTTCTGGTAACGTGGCTATTACCATGTAACATGTAAAACAACATATCAAATAAGATCTATTTATCCTTCCTCGGAATTGCGTGATTTTACATATTGGTCACTTGAGATCAAAATGGCAAGCTAAAAGATAAGTTAACGTTTATTTACGTTGATAATGTAGAGATAAAATGTATCGTATGATGTAACGTATGACTTTTCTATGTTCATTAATCAAACGGCATGGCAGCCACTTTCATTTCAGCCGAAACGATTTAAGGGAAATAGGTTTAGTGTCATGTATCGACTGTGATGTTTCACTATGGCTATCCGAGAACTGACTCCTGGGACATACATTGTATCGGCGGTAATAAACATATGATATTGTCCACGATGAAAAGTGATCAATTGTAGGGTAATTTTCCGTTTACTTTGACAGAAAACGTTTATGTTTTGGTTTTTGAGGGAATTATAATGTCATTTCGCAGAACATTGTATGGCATATTCATCATTTTTTTTATAAATGACTTTGATTAACCTTTTTGTTCCGCCATTTACTGTCGTGTAATGAATTCGAAGAATCGGTATAAATCATACTGTCCTATTTATGTAGAAACGGGCACCTGTTATCTTTTTCTATTACGGAAACGGGCACCTGTTCGTCCCGGTCAAAATTGCATGATGAAAACTATGGCTTAGCGTTAAAAAGTTAATTTTCATTAGACCAGATTAATCTCTGTGGGAACTTTTCCTTCAGTTAATTTCTTTAATTGTATTTCTGTGTTTATGGTGAATGTAAATCATTCAAGAATGAGGGAATCTTAAAACAAGAACCATTGAAACAAGTAACATGTGAAATTTATTCCTTTCTTATATTGATTACAGGAAACAAGCAGCGTCAAATTCTAATTATAAAGTCTATTGCCTCATAGTAAGGCATTACATAAATGTGTAAACATTTGAAGTCTGTAGGGAAATTGAAAGTATTTGCATACAGACTACTTATTTGGCATTTGCAAGACATAGTAAATGGCGACGAAATAAGGATGTATATATATTTATAGCTTACAAGATATAGGGTTGTATGCAATAAACCACAACGTGATAGTCCATGTGTCTTACCATTTTTATCATTTTAGTGGTATCCACAAAAACTTAAAAATGGTGCATAAAAATATATTACTTATTACTTCATAGCAACAACAAAAACAATATAAACAAAAAATTGATGGCAGGAAAATGTTTATGTTTACAGTAAATTATCAGAAAGATAGCAATTCATCAAGAATGATGAGTAAAAATACAAAGGTAGTAAGTACACCGATAGTCCGTTTATCGTTAAAAAATATATATTTAAAAAAATACCGAATTCCAAGCATAAGTATATTTATACAAATAATCAAAATTCCCTTAATTCCAAAAAGCTTGAAATCACGGCAGTATATGAAGCACAACGTGAAAACATTCCGATTGTCAACGGTATTATTTGAGTAATTTACATTTAAACAGGAATGACGAAGTGAACATCTAAATAAATGAAAATTTCTGCATTTTTTATTTTCTTAATCAATACATATAAGCCTAGATTGCAGTGTAGCGTAATTTTCATTACATTTTTCGTTGATCGAACATAATTACTTTAAGTTGTCGAATCTGGAACTTTTTCAATCTAAATGTAGACCCGTAATGGTCATTATTTGCTACAGAAAGTATGAGTATTAAGACCAATTTCTCACAAATATTCTGTGTTATTGGACGAACGAATGATACATTTTTTCACAGGGTTTAAACACTTATAAGATAACCTCTGAAGATAACCATACATAGGACATTTCGACGGGTGCAGCATGCGGAACCGAACAAGATTTAATTTAACTTCAGACGCACCCTTTTTGTCTGTTAAAACAAATCAACCAATTGGAAAATATTGACTAGAAAAATAATACATTATTGAATATGAAAAATAAAAAAAAGATTTGCCACTGGACGTTAAACAAACAACAATTAATCAATCAATCAAATTGGACACGTTTATGACGACATATGGATGTTATAAGTGTGTCCAGATTATATTGCCCTCCTCTTTTATTAGTAAAATTGATAATTAATTATAAAGAAGAAGTCTTGCCTAATTTTACTATTTTCGCAATTTCAGTTACCAAAAAATTGCTCTCACAATAACCTCTCCTTTACTAAAAAGTTCAATTTTTAAACCATAACATACGAGTTTGTGAAAAATGAAATATCAGATTTTTTTTTCACGGGATTAATTAAATCAGGTCATCACATATGATGGGAAAATTCTTTATTTTGAAATGTTTCCTACGTTCAGCATTTCATTGACAAAAATGAATTTACATACATAAAAATAATATAGAAACTGTTTGACTTTCAATGATGTGTTTTTCAAATTCCAAACGAGGAGGGTCATTTTCGCCAAAAAAATAATAGTTTTGTTTTCAACCTTTCATGTTCATGTAACTAGTGAAGATATGTAGAGGTTATTGGGTATGTTATAAGTATATACTTGGCGTAAAGTTATTGCATTTGTAGTATTCTGTTGAGCGTCCAATAATTTTATAAGCTCATTTTTTGCTCTATTCAGTAATATTCATTATGTCTATAGGCTTTTATGAAATTGAATTACTTTAGACTGCTTTGGCAACATATTGACAGTGTCCAATTAACAGAATTTGTCTGGTTTGTAGATGCCTATCTGTTAATGTACTAGTTAGAGTGTCTGGTATTTCTTCATTGTAAGGTTATAATAGGTCTTCAGGACCATGCTACTTACATTTACTTTGATTTGTCTTTCTTGTTGTCAATTTTACTAATACAACTCAGATTCTATGAATATTTCTGTCATGAAAGCAATATTAGAAGTTTTCTCGCCGTGTTATTCAAAAATCCACATCAATCAAAACAATATGAACACGTTCTGTCATATAGCATGTTTCTTTTCATATAAAATGAGTTACAGGAACGAGAAGTAAGACATTGGATCGTGTGTTTTTTCTCTACAATTTTTAATATTTAATCTCCTATAAAATGTCTTATCCATGACAACTATAGCTCCTCCTTCATGATTTTAAACGTACAAAAATGTATCCTTTTGTAATTAATTGTCTTAGATCATTCGTTAATTTTACATTTGTGCACTATTTTCTTTCTTTTTCTTTTTCCTTTTCAGTTTGTGATTGGATGTTCAGTCATCATAAACATATATGAATGAAAATAAGGAGATGATATATGATTGCCAATTAAACACAAGACACCAAAGGAACAGGATTTTAACAACTATATAGGTCACTGTACGGTCTTCAACAATGAGAAAACTCGTACCATATAGTATGATATAAAAGGGCCGCATGACAAAATGTGAAACAATCTCCATAGGAAACTAACGACCAGGTTTATTCTAACGGAGTGTCTATTGTTCTGGCTAGCCGGACGAGTAGTTAAAAAATCTCTATTTTTCCGGCCATCCGTTTGCGGATGCGCAAATGTTCAATATCAACAGAAGTGTCATGTGGCGCGGAAAGTGTCCAGGATGAGGTGTCAGATTGCAAACGCGCGTATGCAATGGACGTTTTGAGAATTGGAGATCATGATTGATATTTAAAGATGTTCTAAAGAAAACTAGAGAGAATGTGATTGCTTTAAAAACAAATTTATATATGACAGACTCCAGAACAATAGCGTGAGCACGTAAACTGAGAGGAATAAAACGTGAAATTAAACTGAAATTGCTGCTTTACCCTATTACCTTTACCAGTATCAATGGAGGCAAAACATTTAACAACAATTCACAGGAAAACAACTAAATCAAATAGACTTGGATGCATTATTTCTAAGTTCTACTACAACGGAGATCTATGAACATGCACTGATATGTCTGGACTGAGGATAGTATAACAGGGTTGGGGTAAACCCAACCTTTTGTATTCCGTTTATTTATTTTCTCAATAAAAAAATATTATGTTTTTGCTATCGTAAAAACGATCTTATTTTGGGGCAGGTTACATGTGCCTACCCTCTCTCTTTTTTTTCTACGTGTTAAAACATCCGAACATTTTGAATAAAAAATCGTGCAAAATCATTTGACGATTTCATTGGGACCAAACTTCAAGGAAACGATAAATTCGGAATCTTGTTTAGGAATCATAGATGTCCATTGAATCCATAAATCAGTGGCCTGACTCCTTAACTTGCAGGAAATTCTTAGGTAGAACATAAAAACAGAAGTGGCATTTTTGCCCCCACCCCTCCCATTCCCTTTGAATAAAAAAATCTGAATATGCTGTATACTATGAAGTAAATTTATTTGCATTTTGATTTGTTTAAGTGAATGAATGGAAACGTTTTTGCACAATTATTTGCCAAGACTATTAGTGACTTTAATTCAAAAGTGTATTTGCCGGCTGCATATCAATCGATGTTGATATTCTCCTCATCTCATTTGATAAACTGTTTATATTTACGGGGAATCGGCGTGTTCCATGAGAATAGAAAGTAGAAAAATAAATCAAGGTTGATACTTGAGGAGTTTATTCCCATAATAATTCTGTTTTTATTTATTTTTTTTTCATTTTTACTATTTTCCAGAACGTTTCATCTTGAGTTTATAATCAGTAACGTCCGCTCGGAGAACGTGCAAAAACTGAATATTTCCAATTCTCAGTGTTTGAATGTGAGGAAGCTTTGCCACTGCTTTCTCCATTGGATGCTACAATAACCACGTAACCAAAAACATATTCATTATTCATTGTTATGTATGGCCGGAATTATAGAATAATTGAAGAGAAAGGCTATTCTTCCGGATTGCAATGTTCCAAATTGAAAGATTGACTTTTCGTTATTAATTTCTAGGACGGTTTTCAGTTTCGATTTTTTTTTTTTTGCTTATTACCTTTATGGTGTGTTTTCTTCAATATTAAGAATTTAAGGAAGGTGTTTTAATTAAAAATGTAGGAGAGTATAATTGAATTAAATGTTAACCTAATCACTGATTGTTATATATAAATACAAAATAATTAAGAAATCAATCTTGAGTATTTATTTTAACAGGTGTGGTTTGATGTGTAAATCAAGTTTCCCATAAATAGTTTCTGTATCTGCCTTTCGTATATCAAGAATTATGTTTTTGTGTTAGAATTAATCTAAAGGAAGAGAACAGGAATAATTAATACGCCATTTATAAAAACAAATTTGCTGCGATGAAGTGAATAATTAGACACTTAGTGCAATCACTTTACGGGCATCACGTTAGAAAGATTTTGCGTTTATTAATTGCACCCGGAAATTACCATGTCCATAGTTCATATTTTTGAGTGCAATGATGTTTTATTTTTATTGTTATCATGGTATAGAATTATCAAATGCACCAGACAAAATTATGATAAATTATAGACCCTTAAGATACTTCAAACTTCATTAAAACATTATATAATGTTAGATATTTGAATAATATTAAAAACTATCTAAAATTCTTGAATAGTGGCGGAGGGTGGTAAACAGCGTCCTTACAGAATGAAGTGTTATGTTACAATTTTATTTAAGTCAATACTTTGCAATTCGGTTTATTTACCAATATAACTTATTGAGAGGTAAAAAGGAAACACTTCTAAAAAAGCTTTCATGTTATTTAATAAATATAAAAGTGAGGACATAATGTTTTCGACAGTAAGCTCAATTTTCGGATAAAAAATTATGTATGTCATTATAAAAAAATATAGGGAATACTTTAAACAGTATAAATGATCATCGGGACTAATTTTTAATAGTGGTTCTTATTCCAGTATTTAGATAAGTTTTGTCAAACATTGACAATGTATTATTTTTCAGTCTTAGTTTTTTATATTTTTCTTCTCTTTTATTTTTCACCGACCAGCAAATCAATCTAGAATAAACTGTTTTACAGAATAAACAGTTTTACGTCTTTTATCTTGAGCTTTTCTCTATCGAGCATTCTAAAATTGGTTGTAACGAAATTCATGTTGGTTAAAATCTTATTCTATAGTGTTGATAGAATGCGAATGTAATTTTTAGGTGTGTTTGACATTTCATCTTGAACAGTTAGATACATTTAGTTGGTATAAAAAAAAGGAGATATGGTATGATTGCTAATGACAATAATGTACACTAAATACCAAAGACGAGATGTAATTAAATGAATGTCACTGTATGGCCTTCAACAATAAGCAAAACCCCAACCATTCAGTAAGCTATAAATGTCATGAAAAATGTGGAACAATTCAAAAGAGAAAACTAACGGCGTAGCCACGCTTTACATGTACGCTTTACACGAAATATGAAGGTCACATATTTAAGTCAACGACATTTCAACTTTTGTAACGGAGAGGGGATAGGTAATGTTTTTTTTTGTATCCGGACAAACAATTTTTTAGACTTAAAATAAAAAGAAATCAACAAGATACAGGAGTATGCAAAGAATTTAATCTCAAAGATGAATTATTTTGTTTCCTTACGGAAAGCAATTATGTTTACCTAATGAAAAAAAAAATCTTTTTTTTTTCTCTTCTCTTCTTAGCAATAATTTTCAAGAAAAGTATCCAACTCTTTATTTAAACACCCCCTCCCCTAATAGATGTAACGGATAATAAATCTTACATAAGTTTTTTAGGACGTAATGTCTTATTTTCATACCACAATTTAGTCTAATAACACTTTAAAACATACCAATATAAAAATAAGGAGATGTGGTATGATTACCAATGAGACAACTATCCACCAAAGTTCAAATCAAGCTTGTTAACCCTCTTTCGACCAAATGTAGCAAATTTAAAGTTTTATTGTAAAATGAAATAATTGTATGATAAACCTGAAATCTGCATAAGACATGTATTTTTGTGTCGTAACTTTACGATGAATTTTATGATTTATCCTGACCTAAGAGACACTTTCAACAACCTCGCTTATGACAAAGATATATTAATCTAAGAGGAATTGGTATGATTGCCAATGAAACAGCTCTCCATGCACCAGATGTCGTTATATAGACAATCTGGTTAACAAAATCCTACATAAAGAAGGAACATTTACAAAGATTAAAGTGCAGATAGCAGGACAGTTGCACGTCATTCATTTTTTCTCTTCACGAATTTCTGACAACTGACTTACAATTCATTTCCTAATTATTTTTTATGTGATCAAGCATGCGTTATATTTCGTCTGTTAATTGCCAAATTGTGTATCTGTTTAAACTTTGTTAATTGGGCGAATCTGGTTTTACAATTGACAAGATATTCTGTACATTATCACTCAATTGATAAAGGTAATCACAAATATCATCTTATTTGAACGCGTATCTATGACATGTAAAAACAGACATACGTGTACATCATATACCTACATCAGCGTTGGACACCCCTAGGATTCAATGGGATATTCAATTATTGCTATTTAGATTTCTTCTGTCATGCAGTTAAAACGTACCTTCGGCTGTGCGGAATGTGAACATACTATGCTATGTCTGTTCGGGACGGTGACGTTAAATCCAATGCAACTTAATGCCCCTTTATTCTTATTTTCTACATGCTTAAATGAGAATATAGTAGCAACGTATTCAAACTACCATAATTAATATATCGTATAAATACGAGAAACAACACATTAACTCTGTGACAAAAGCAAAACATATTAAAGAATATTTACTGTAAAAAAGCAATTAAATAAGGGACTCTTTCGACATATCTTAAAATAAACTTATAAAATAATATTTAAATACACTGAGACATTCTGGTATCCTAAGCATGCATTAAAGGAGATTTTGGGGTATTTTACATCAATAAGACAGCAGCCAAACAACACAAGTAACAAAACAAAAGACATATGGCCTGTATACGTGCTAATAAGTTACAAAAGTATATAACAAATACAAAAGTTGACCTCTGTGCCGTACGTTCAATAATTCGAGAAAGCATTACATTGTATACAAATATAATCTATATTGTAACTATCATGAATAATTTAGTGTCTCCTAATATCTTTGATCAAAGGAAATTCAACTCAAGGCTCCTTTTTTACAGCTAAAGTTTAAACGTTTACACAAATATGTCATTTTAAAAAGTAATTGGATAACATGCATCAATCATACTTTTCCATAAAATAATGTCAAATTGCTGAAGACCACCTCCTAAATAATTCAAATGTATCTGACAATAATATCTTGGTGTAAATGAGATACACCCAAATTGACGAAAGGTACGTACGCTTGACGAATCATACGTAAGACCCGTTTGAGGGATCCTTTATTTTGACTTTTGAATGTTTCTCAATCAAGGCTGTCATGGGATTGAGATGGCGTTTCGCCTCAATGTTTGCCTTTCAAGGACAATTACACTGTATGCAACGACACATGTCAAACTTGAATTTTCGTGTAACATGTGAATTTCGGGACGTATGAGGTAAAAATGTAATGCCATTAGGGTAAAGGAGGAGATAACTTTAAAAAATTTGCTAAGAATAAGCTCGTCCGAAGAAGAAAAAATACTCTTAAAATAAAAGAATGTCCTCAAGTTGTTCTAATAATAAAGCTTAAGGCAGACACATTCTTTGCCTCTTATTCAGGATATCCACCTTGGTGTATTATATACACAGCTAAGACATATACGTACATGTATAACTTGTTGGTTTTTTTTTTATTTTGGTGTCGCATTTTTTTTTGTTCACAAAAATAGATAAAGCTTCATCACAACATTTTTTTTTCTTCTCCCAGATTTTTATTTCATAAATTTTCCATAAATTGTAGCATTTTTGTCGGACGATTCACCTTCACAATTTGATGATGGCATAGTCATTAAAAAATAAAAATAATAATGAATTTTGTCGTTGAATTTAGAGTATCATACTTCAAAAATGTCATTTTTTAAAAATATTAATGGTTTAAACATTTTAAGAAATGCGTGCTTAAACAATTCCCGCGCAAACGTGTGTTATCGTTATTTACATAAGCAACGAATCGGACGTAAGTTTATTTTAATGTTATATATTAATTGCGTGTTTTAATTGCGATATGTTTATTTTTTTTAAAGATGCATTTAATTCAGAAAAGAATTCCGTTTCATAGGATTAAATTAAGACTACCAGCGTTATCGTGTGAATGCAATACATGCCCCCTTACGTTTGTTCGTATATTTTGTAAAAATGTAGGAAAGCTCTCATGGACGTATATGATACTTGTATTATATTGTTTCTATACTAACTTCAACTAAGAAGAGAAAGAGTGTGTCCTCTCTGTGACTAGATGGAAATCTGTGGCGAATATAACTATATTATGTCATGTAGTTACTTTAATAATGCTAGAAAAAATCTGCTTCCCCCTTTGTGTCATGAAAATGTTAATATTTATAAGGTTGAACAACTATTTTCTCCTAACAATGTAATCATTTTAGAAAAACTGTGTAAATTTAATAAGAACGTCCAAGAGAAGGTCGTTCCTCCAGGTTAGAAATTTTTGTGTTTATTATATATGTAATTCACACATGCACTACAAATTTGTATATTGTAAATATGTATATGTTGTTTTATGAGAATAATGTATTCATTCATTCACAATTGTGATTGAAAAGTGATTGAGAAAAGAGAGATCACTCCGCTTGTATTTTGATTGATAAAAAAAAATGTTAAGTTCAAAGTAAATGTATTTTTTAAATATTGTTTGTTTTGATTATGATTTTATAGTTCGGTGGTTGCTTTTAAATTATGTTTTGATTTAATATATCCATCGATTTGGGGGGACGTTATTGGATATTTTGTTGTCAGTATGTCCTGCATAAACACTGGAGCCCAATAAATTCTATCACACCATAACCGTGCAAACAATTCAATAGGTGAATAGTAATAAATGGTCTGATAGTCTGTTAACAGTCTTACCGTAACTTCCTGCGTGGTCATTTCTAAATACTGCAGAATATGTATATTCAGAAAGATAAAATGTTTCGATCTGACTTACTTTTAAGAAGAGCACAGACATATTAATAGATTGCAGGGTTAAATAGTTTGGTTTTTTTTTGTGATCAATATAACAACAAGACAACCAGTTTCTATATGAAAAAGATCCCTCGCAATAACTCTGAGGAATGCGTAGGAGACCATTATCAAGGCAAAATTTTGGACATGAAGAAAATACCCTCATTTTCCAGTGGCAGACTAAATTTTCCGCACTTCTTAGAAAACCAATTTTGTTAAAAGTATTAAATTAATTTATTATTTGATATGTATTCGTCTTGAATATGCATGAACTATTTGCCACTGCATATCAAGCAAATAACAATCAATCAACCAATCGGAATTACATAGGACAAAATCACAGGTAAAACATACCTTGATAATACAGTATATGATATAAAAAGCTATCCTGTATAGTTGTTGTCCTCCTTATGTACTTTAATTTGATTTCTCAAATTATTCCATCACAAGTAGTTGTCTCTTTGATATGTTTCTTATTATTGTTTCAGGAGACTGTTTTAGCCTGCATGCAGTATGGTGACAGAACAAGAAACGGTCAACAAATATGACAGACAGCAACCAACGAAAACCACATAATTACAGACTCCTGACTAAGGATATGCACATAAAGAATGTGATAGGGTTCAACATGTTTATGAGCGCTAAACCCTCTCTTAACATAGGACAGTGGTGCAAGAGCAAACATAACAGGCTGTACATAGAAATAAGAAGATGTGGTATGAGTGCCAATGAGACAACTCTCCATCCAAGTCACAATGTGTAAAAAGTAAACAATTATAGGTCAAAGTACGGCCTTGAACACGGAGCCTTGGCTCACACCGAACAGAAAGCTATAAAGGGCCCCAAAATGACTAGTGTAAAATAATTCAAACAGGAAAATCAACGGTCTAATTTATATAAAAAAACGAGAAACACTTATGAACCACATCAACAAACGACAACCACTGAACAGTCTGTTAGAAATAGTGTAGATCAATGCTCCTTTTATATCTTAATTTATTCCCAGGGTAATCATCATACGAAAAATTTAAGAACATCGGACGACTTATTTTTAACATTGCTGTATGAAATCTTCTATGAAGTGCAAAAACCGATATTATAGTGTAGGGCGGCATGATTTCATATAAACAGTTATTAAGTTCTTTGAGCTAGCTTTCAGAAACTGTGACCATTCTTGTATATGATATAATGATATTTTTTGTTATTTTGTTGTTACTTGTTTTTGTTATCAATGAATAACAAGAAAGAAAAGAAGCTAGCGTTATCCTTTTAATTTACGTTCCGCTACGTAGATGATATATTTTCAATGAATATTTCAGTTTTCAAGCCTTTTTTTCTCGAATCCATTCTATTAAATTTGAAATAAAAGATATCATAGATACACTTATGTGTGCTACATAGCTTGATATTACCATAGCAATTGACAGTGATGGTCTTTTAAAAAAATAGAACTATTCGATATTACTTTCCATTGCGACCTTTCGATTTTTGTTTAGCAGTATTTCATCATCACCCAAAATTTAGAGTATATATCTCCCTGTTGATGTATTATTCTAGGTCTCGTGGTTCCTATCAGAATTTCCTTGATCGAGGATCAGGACTTCAAGAGGTCATCCCTTCGAATGTATTACGAACACCTTTATTACGTGATTTTTGGTGGGTTTGTGATTATAAATAAATCATTTCCGTGTTGACATAATGGTTGACTGATACGGAATATCAGGGCAGTAAAAGGATATCAATGCCACAATCCCGTCCTCCTTTCCTCGTTTATGACCTACCAATGAAATCGACTAATTACCGGATGTTTACTTGTAGTGAGCAAAATGGCGAGTATTACTTGTAGGACCCTTCCGTACCTCATTGGATTACCCTTGATTTTGGTGATTGAATGTTTTTCTTTTTGGTTTGAAGTACAATCATATTTATAAACTGAAAATGTAAAATCAAATGTATAATCTAAACAGTATAGAAGTAAAGACTACTGGGTGGATTGTAATTTAAAGGACTGACAGCTAAGTCCACCACCATCGATAACGACATAGAAATACATTTTGATTCATGTATTTGTTGATGAGAAGGTTGATAAAATATTTAGATTCTGGAGTTAAGCATAACGTTGTATACGAGTGGTTATTCTTTTTCTGCTAACATTCCATATATGATTACTTATTGGTCTGAAAGGGCCCAAATTATTCCAAATAGTCTTTTTTGCAACTTTGTCAGACTTATTGCAGAAACAATAAAAAATGGAAATGTAGTGTATATAAAAATAAGGAGATGTAGTATGACTGCCAATGAGACAACAATCCACCAAAGTTCAAATGAAGTGGATATAAGCAATTATAGGTAACCGTACGGCCGTTAACAATATGAAAAATCCATACCGCATAGTCGGCTATAAAAGGCCCCGACATGAAAAATATGAAACAGTTCAATTGAGAAAATTAACGGCCTAATTTATAACAAAACAATATACGAAAAAACAAATATGAGAGACATGAACCAACGACAACCACTGAGCTACAGGCTCCTGACTTGGGACAGTCACATAAAGAATGGGACGGGGTTAACATTTTTGTGAGCACCTTAACCCTCCCCTAACCTGGGACAGTGCTGTTACAGCACAACATAAGATTTAGTTTATGGTATCGCGTTCTAATGACTGCATTTTTCAAAAAAATAAAAATGCCGATCTCTTTATTTAGTAAACCTATATGTTTGATATTTTATTATGTAATACTTTACACAGAACCTGTTTACTTTTGAGGGTAGCTGAGATATAGATGTATAGGTACCTGGATATACACCTTACGGCAGAAAGACATGTCTTGATGGAAATTTAATTGTATATTGATACAATCTTTCCCTGTCAAGAAGCCCGAGGTTGTGAATGCTTTATCATCTCTTAATCACAAATATATTGTTGTTCCAGCAGTCAAAGCTTCTAACAATATTGGTTAATATGCAAAGTCTTTATTTGGATTATATAACAAAAGATCCTGGGAGTTCAAACAAATCTTGGGAACCCACTTAAACAAATACCTCATGCACGACAGAGAAGATTTTTGAAAATTATAAGTCTTTCTCTGCTTTAGAATAAACATCAAAAACAAAAGTATGTAATTCTCCCATCTGTTAATTGATACCAAATGCGATACATAGCCGGCTCTTCTAGATGTTCGACTAAAAATCTTTCTGAAATTCTCATGACAATTCTTTCTACAGTGAAAGATGGAAATTTAAGAATATTGTGATGAGGTATTCTCAACCAGCGGTGTCAATCAGGTGTTGATTTTCTGAGGATCTACTCCAAAATCACAATTTATATCATTACAATTTTGCAATGATATCAACACTTTCATTTTTTTTGTTTTACTTGGTGAAGAAGCATACGGATTACAATACTAAATATATCGAGGACAATATCATTAAAATGCTGCACTTTTAAATCGACACCATATTTGTTGATCATGAGTTATGGATTGATATTTCAACACGCAGTCGGTTTTTCAATATATATTCATTGTGCACCCCTACTGACCGACTTGTTCTTGTATTCAAATGAAAGGGAATTATTTTTTAAAAAGCTTTACAAAGACAAAAAGAAAAGATTTTGCCAAATTTTCTTATTTGACATTCAGATCTATTGATGATATCCTGTCACTCAGTTACTCACGTTCAAGTTATTGCTTGCATCTCATATGTCCCTTAAATAAGGATAATACAGAAACTAATAGGTCTGCGTCATATCTGAATCTTTTTCTGGATATTGACACAGACTAGCGACTTCAAACTAGGATCTATCTAACGAGTTCAGCTTTCCCATTTCTCAGCAGTAACATACCATCGACAGTACACTAGTTTTATGGTCATCATCACGAATTAATTGATCAATACGATGTGTCTGTATCAACTCACAAGAGACAAGTTTTCCCATTTTCTAGATACGAGAAAAGTCGTCTGGTCTGTTTAATTTACCGATTGGGTCCTATCCTTATTGTAACATTTTGACTGAGTATAGATTCGCTTTGCCTTTCCAAAAGAAGTTTGAAAGTCTTGGCCTAATCGAGAAACAGTTATTTTGCAATGTGTTACGCTTCCCTATATAGACCCTGTATGTGCATCATGTCACGTTCTGTTTGGAGTTCATACGATTCCCTAATTTGTTATAAATCTTGATTTGTATTTGTAAATGGTCTAATCAGATTTGAACATAGATAAAATACTGTTACTTTTTCCTGTTTCTACAAAAATGTAGTACCATAAATCCTTTTTCTGACATTTAAGATAGAACTCATTGTATGGTGCATTTTCTAGCATATTGTGAATATCTAGTTTTATACATTTATCCATAGATATAGGAAGATGTGGTACGAGTGCCAATGAGACAACTCTCCATCCAAGTTACAATTTATAAAAGTAAACCATTATAGGTCAAGGTATGGCCTATAATATCTATGTCCGTCAAAGAACACTAATTTGGCGATGTCACACATATTCGTAAGATTTTGAATACATTTTGAATGTAACTGAAAATTAAACAAATAATTAATGTTGTTGTTTTATTTTTATAAATATGATTGAACAAAAATCTTAGAATACATTAACATTTGTAAAGAATGAACATAAAATCGGCGAAAACAACCGCAAAATTATCTTGAAATATCATACTCTTTAAAAAAAAATCGTAGAATTATCTTAAACCTCGAGACGCTTTTGTTTGATAACTCACGTTAAAGATGTAAAATAGCTATTGGGTCACCTGCTTCGTTTTTATATGAATATGAATCAGAAGTGGAGTTTTCAAAGTAAAAATACCACAAAAATGTAAATAAGCGTAGCACTTTGTATATATAGATGTACAACGACCAGAGTTATAGAATGGTTAATACATTTGGTGACCATATAATTACTTCGTATGAGTTAAAGAATGGTCAATACAGTTAGTGACCCTATGATTACTTCGTATGAGTTATAGAATGGTTAATACATTTGGTGACCGTATAATTACTTCGTATGAGTTATAGAATGGTTAATACATTTGGTGACCGTATGATTACTTCGTATGAGTTATAGAATGGTTAATACATTTGGTGACCGTATAATTACTTCGTATGAGTTATAGAATGGTTAATACATTTGGTGACCGTATGATTACTTCGTATGAGTTATAGAATGGTTAATACATTTGGTGACCGTATGATTACTTCGTATGAGTTATAGAATGGTTAATACATTTGGTGACCATATAATTACTTCGTATGAATTAAACATGGACTAAACTAGCATAGTCTTATTATTGAGGCAAAGTATGAGGATTGTTTTAATAAATATACTGAGAACGATTCCAGGAACTTTTTTGTATCGATTATGTGTATATTCATAGTAACTATACATCTAGGTTTTTTTTATTTAATAATTTTGCAGGAAATAAGAGAGCTAAATGCATTATTACTAAGATGTTTACTTCAAATTTAACGTGTCAAAAAATCTGTGTGCAAAATCTTGTAAAAATCACTGCTAGACATAAATCATTTATAGAACTTGATATTTTTATAGTTTGCATGTATACTGGTGAGTGGTCTTTTTTTTTTATCGTTTAACAATATTATTTGTCCTTTTAAAATATGAACACCAAGATGTCATTTCTTTGCATTTATCATATTTTTCCTTCCATAAGTGCAAAAATTGCTGAACAACTCTCCCCGTCACCACTCTAAATTTATGAAATCTACCATTTTGCATAAACCATTTTATTTTGATGTAAATTAAATACACACAAGCAGGCTAACTTGTCAATATACTAACATTATAAAAAAAAACTATTCATTTTCATTAACAAAGTGTTATTGTAGTATTAAGTTGAATATATTACACGCTTTATTTTTTTTTTAATTCGAAGAAATAGGTTGGTACTTCAGTATAGTAATGCAGTCTATTCAAACTGCCTTGTGTAACCAATAGTGTTTTTGCTATTGAAAGAGAATTAAGAAGATTAAAAAATGCTTACTTCTTACAAAAATGTAAGACGAATTTGCTAATTCTATGAGACAGGCGCATAATCTGTTTTTAATCATCGAATATAATTTACATTAAGAAAATGTCAGCTCGAGAACTGGTGAAGTGTATCCCTGAAGGAAAAATTACACGGATTTATTTGTATTATCTGCTATTAAGCAACAGCGTTTGCGTTAAGATGAATAGTACAAAATTATATCATGTTTAATGGAAAATACAGTTACAACTTACACAGAAACATAACAAAGAAAAACCAAATTATTAAATAATACTATAGATCACATTCAATTTATCAAATGAAAACTTAATTTTAATATCTATTTAAAGGGACATTAGCTTCGATATACATGATATAGACGAAAAAAAATAAAAATATGATTTTTTTTCCCCCAAACATTAATAAAAGCGGAATATTGAAATAATAATTCTCTATTAACAGTCAGTTTGGTTCAATTTGGTCAATATAAGCTAAAAACATCGATGATGTATAATGGGCTTGCAAGTCAATAATTCAACCTCATTTAGATTCGTTTTCATGCGACCTTCAATTTAACCCTAAGCTAGAGATGAGTTACACAACGCATGTGCTAAGCATATGAAAAGAACGGCAACATTGAAAAGCGAACAAAGGATCCAACAGGAAGAATCATTTATTTGACTGCTTCTACCCACAAAAAAGCCTTCTTATTCAGATAAAGCAAAGACTTAAATAGTTTTTAATCTATGACTTGAAATCAAACAGACCTAAACATTATATATGATTGCTTGTGCTAGTATATCTATTCATACTAATGTTTATATTTGGTGATAAGACCATATGCAGTCTTCGGAAGGACATCTCGGGGTTTAATTAGATTGCTTCTAGTCTAAAATATAAACGAAAAGCTGATACATGATAACGAGTCCATGCATTGTTAATTGATCTTTTTGACTTTTTGTGAATTGGATATACGTTTCAGTATTGTTTAAATCAAATATGAGAGTTTAAGTCAAATTGGTGAACATGAATTTTACAGATAATGCCCCCTTAAAACAGATATATTCTAAACCAATGTTTGATTTTTTTATTCCCCCTGACTAGTTAAAGCTGTATGCTCCATTCCACCATCTGTCTGTGATATATATACTCTAATACTCTACCGCATAGTGATACATTTAATATATTCGCTCGTTCAAAGAGACATCCTACCCCACCTCATAAATACATTTGATATATTCGCCTTTGTTACATTGCATGTCTTTCTTCCGTTTTAACCCTTTTTGACGAAGCTAAGATACAGTTTTTACTTCAATGTTGTCAAGGATGTTTGCTCCGTCCCAACATTATTTGGTGAGATATAATGCGTCGCTGAGGTAAAAGTGAAGCCCTGTTTTCCTTTTTCTGGTGGTCCACAACAGCATATACATGCCATCTTGAATTCCTTCCTGAACTTAGCTGTAATGAACGAAAAAACATATTTTGGTTATGGTTCTCCGTGCTCTTCAACTTCATACTTGCTTTGGTCTTAAAACTATTTTGATTAGAGCGTCACTGATGAGTCTTGTGTAGACGAAACGGGCGTCTGGCATACAAATTGATAAGCCTGGTATCTTTAATGAGTTTTCTTGAAACATTACGTATTTACAAATTATCAGTATCTTCATCAACCTTCCCAGTTGTTTGATTTAAATTTGTATATTTTCGTGATTTGGTTTGCAATTCGATTTGAGGACCGTTCTAGAAAATTTAGAAACAGTGTCATTTGGATTTATTTCACAAACATCAATGATTACAATAAACAAACAGTCACTATCAACTGTCGTTACTCAACAGTAAAAAGCAAAACTGTCCCTGTAAGGGCGTCCGTTTGGCTGTGCAGGATATATAAATACGCAGCCACATGCGGTCGGAATTGGGACGTTAAAATAATGCCTCTTGTATGGAAGGTGTCACGCTATCTTTCACGTTGAAAATCCCTTGCAACAACTCTTAGAAGGGCCCGAAGGTGACTTGATGCATTAAAAATATATGCCCCTATTAATAATGCCCTTATTTTCGCGTGACAGTCCATATTTCCCGACCTTCATCCCGGCTGACTAACTTAATAGAGCCTACGCTATAAGATGCATTGTTAATTTGATCATGTCTGAAAATGCATGAAGTGTTCTATTGGATCTTAAGATAAGAATGCCATAAAATGTGATGTATAATCACGATTTTTTTACATGAAGAAACTGTTAAAAGTCACAAAAGAAGTATTGATGCTGGGATGGCCAACTTTCAAAATTGTATTGCCAGATTGTATGCGTTATCTATATTGTTGCTTGCTTGTATTGCAGTCATGTTAGGGTTTAAATACCGAAACACTTGTAATTTCGATGGATAGAAAGGTGCGCATCAGAATTGTATCAGATGCCTTTAATGGAATTTGAAAATAAATCTATGTAGAGTTTCAAACTGTCAAGATACTTAAAATGATTTACATTAATGCAACTTCGCTGTTAAATGCAAACTCTCCTGGCTGTTAAAAATCCCAGAATTAAATCTTTATTTATAGTTTTGCTAAATATGTTTAATATGACAATTTATATGTTACTTGCATTTGATTGTAGATGAATATATCAAGATAATATTTAAATAGCGTATCATTATAAAAATCACAGGATGTGGTATGATTGCCAATGAGACAACTCTCCATCAAAGACTATAAATGACGTTTACTCACCACTCATGAAGTTATAGATGATTGGGTTACTTGAACTGTTTAAATAAGGCAGCCAATGAGCAACATAGCTATATGCACGTATTCCATCAACAGCTATATATTTCAATACCCCAGCGTATCTGCCAATAAATAAACAAATATAAAGTTTACACCAGAAAACAATACGTAGGAATATATGTATCAAAATGCAGCGTTATCACGTTTAAATAAACAAAACTATCGTGCCTTTTTTTCTGGGAAGGGGAGGTTCAAATCTGAAAAAAAATCACCTTTTTGAGCAATCAATGCTACCGTGGGTTTTCAAATGGTTCTATCCACAGTAGGAATGGGGACCCAGCATTTCCCCAAATTTTATTCATGATAATTGAAGTACAGATTTTTGTTTCTTTAATGAATTCATATTCTAGTAGAATTGCATATCGAATATATATTGAATGAATATATATATTAAGAGCGGGTGTTTATGTTCAGAGAGGAATAATAGCCTTTATAGATTGAATTATATCCCCTTCCGTTTGAACATGCTTTCATGGAAAAATTTAGACAAATTCACTTTAATTGTTAGATTTAAGAATCCGGAACAAATAAATATGAATAAAATAAACTTTATTACAGTTTCCGGTTAAATCGAAGGGTTTATATAAATAAGAAGATGTGGTATGAGTGCCAATGAGACAACTCTCCATCCAAGTCACAATGTATAAAAAGTTAACAATTATATGTGAAAGTACGGCCTTCAACATGGAGCAATGGCTCACACCGAACAGCAAGCTATAAAGGGCCCCAAAATGACTAGTGTAAAACAATTCAAACAGGAAAACCAACGGTCTAATCTATATAAAAAAACGAGAAATGAGAAACACGTATGAACCACACCACCAAACGACAACCACTGAACAATTGGCTCCTGACTTAGGACAGGTGCATAACAATGCAGCGGGTTTAAACGTTTTAACAGGCGCCAACATTCACCCTAACCTGAGACAGTAGTGTAACATCACAACATAAAAAGACACACTATAAAATATTAATTGAAATGGCTTGACTCGATCAGAAAGACATTTAAACAAAAAGAAGTAAACATACGCTGAACGAATAAGTTTGATCTATTACACAACACAAATACAATATTAATAAAAAAGATGTAGAAACAGTGTCAAAAAGACAACTCCAACAGGGGACAAAATGGCGTTAAATAAAACAACGTACACAGGTAAATTTAAATATAATAATTTTGTTGTAAGTACGGAAAAATTAATAAATTTTATGTGCACAGTACGGGTACAGAAGTGAAAATGTCGTCATACTAAATACTTATCAAAGGTGGTACATATTAAAAATAGTGAGACGAGATATAACACAAAATAAGTAAACATTGAATTACAGAAATGCATTACAAATTGTGTCAACAGGTCAAATTAACACGAAAGTACGATTTGTACTCGCAGTTACTGAAAGCTAGTTAAAAGCCAAAAATAATAATAATAAAAAAATCATGCATCAGAGACTAAAATCAATTAAAACACATCCCAGGGATTTAGTGTTTTAACGCCATGGACAGTCAAAGAAGACATGATTTGTGCAAAGCCAAAATAAAAGTATCGACAGGCAGTAGGATCGTTAGGATTTAACCTTATAATAAATATGTATTACGTTATATATAGATAAAGCAATCTCTAAATAGAAAATAAACGTTGATGTGTATTTATACATCCCAAAAACCATTCGTAAAGGATACGAATTTAGTTATGTTTTAATTTGTTGATGAAAAAATCGATGTTAGTGCCAATGTAAACAATATTCAAAGATCTTATAACAACATTAAAAAGATAACCTTTACTAATAAGTTTGTTTAAAGGTTCGATGAGTTTAGTAAACACAGATCACATAGTGATTTCCGCGCTTTAAGTACAATATTACCGAAAATATTGGGATGTGAAATACCGTTTTTAATAAGTTTTCTACAGGTACAGCCAAATTTACTAATCAAATCTTTGTATCTATGAAAGAATTTAGTAAATGTTTTAAGCAATTTATGGTAACGAAATCCCTGACTTATTATTTTACCAGTGATGCATTGATTACGTTCGTTAAAATCTATGACATCACTACAAACACGGGCATAACGAACGAGTTGGGATATATAAGCAACGTATGATGGAGCAAAAGGAATATCGCCGTCTAAATAAGGAAAATAACAATAGGGAATGAAAAATCGTGTCTTTTGTCATAAATTTTAGTATGGAGTTTTCCATTAGGATATTTTATCTAAAACCTCTAAAGAATGTTTAACACTCCAAAAATAATTAATACGATTATTTTCATAAACTTTATAACAAAAGTTAATAACAAGTTCTTTGGTAATAGTAAGGGAGGTAGTTAGAAGCACTGACAGATTAGTAGTAGAACACTTACTGGATGCGGAGATGAAACGAAATTTAAATGGTTGTTTGTGTAATTTAGGTAACCAGTACATAGTCGGGACTTTCAAATTTTCGAAAGAGGCTTTAAGCTGGGTAGTGGCAGTGATATGCTTGTTTACAATTTGACTCTCTGTGGAGCGTACGGACCGGAATGTAGAAGAATTGATAATTTCGTTTTGGAGAACTTCCGTGTAGTATATGCGTCACACCACCACTACATTATTGGCTGCTTTGTCTGCCGGTACGAACACAAACACCTTGCGAGTTTATTTTTTATTCTAGAAATGGGTATATCATGAACCCTTTTATCAATTTAAGAATTGTTTTCAAAATGAGATATAAAATATCATAGTATTCATAATTGTATTCAAATAACTGTCGAGATTTTTTATCAGTTTTACACGTTTACACCAAATTTAACAGTAGGCAGACAGAGCGTCTTTAATGACCTGACGACACTGTTTCCAATCTATAATAGATGGAGGACGATATTTAGGTCCTTTATTACGAAAAGTTTTGACCTCACGGTCTTCAACGATGTGGAGGTCCGCTGTAATGACATGATCATAGGGAACATATCTAAAACTATATGTTTCACAGTCTCAAGTAGAAGGAGCATTATTTTCTATATTGACGTCTGATGTTAATGACGTATAATGAAAAATCAAACTTCTGCTGGGTTTTTTGTACGAATACGAAATAATCGGTGGTTCTGTATTATCAAAATATGGAGGTATTTGGCTATGGATGGTAGAGTCATTGAATATACTAGATAAGTTAATAAAATCAATACCTCTATTTCTATATTATATAAAGAAAATGCCGTTTATGATTTTCAGGTTTATCGATACTAGGAAACAGCCTGTGATGACAAAAGGCTGAAATAATACGGGTGTATTTATACTACGGGCTGAAAAATGAAATTTATCACACTCCAGAAAAATATCATATACAGTTAACTCTCGTTGTCTCGAACTCGGTTGACTCGAAATTTCAGATTGTTAGAAGTTTTCCAGTGATCCCGAACTTTGTTTCATATAAATGTATGTATTTCAACTCCTGATGAGTCGAAATTGGATGAGTCGAAATTTCGGTTGACTCGAACTAAATTTACCGCCCCAAGGTTAACGTGTAGTTTACTTATTGGTATATGATCAAGTTTTCATAATAATTGATGTCTACCATTATTTTTTATTATAGATAACAGATCAGCAAGTGTATACTTTATACGATGTTTAATACGTAGATTACGGTTTTTACGTTTACCATGAGACCTATTATCTCTTAGCCGTTTATCGACAATATTCATGACATCGATAGATGTTTTAGATATGTTCCCCTGTCCCAATATTTTGTCATTGAGACCGAGAGGATAAGCTGTTTGAAGTCTTTTAAGCTGCATTCGGTTTTAAACTGGAAATTGGATTGAATATTGAACATTTACATTAAGCAACAATGAGTTGCGTTTGTTAAGAAAGAGATAAAAAAAAACCTTTTGGTGTAAAAAAAACAACAACCGGTCATACACCGTGTTTAAATAAAATGTTAATATATTATTTTGCAATATTTCATTTTCTGCTCTTCTGAGGAAGAGCTTTGTGTTGAGGGAGAAATATATTTTCAGATGTGAATTTTCAGCAGCAGTCGACGTTTAACTTTTTTTCGTGCAAAATTATAATATTTTTTTTTTAAGAAAATAATTCTTTGTCAATTTGTTGCGGCTAAGGCGTTTTTCTTGATTTATCTTTATCAGGAACGCTAATGCCAAAAAAATGAAAGCCACAAATGTATTTCTACATGTACACGTGAAGGGCTATTATATAAAAAGGGTTCTAAAAGAATAACCAAAAACGATAAATGAAATTAATGGGAAAGTGTTTAAACATTGAAATATATTGTAAGAGTGGGCATCAATTGAGACAGTTTGTTTTGTCAAGTTGTAACGTCCAAAGCGTTTTTCTTGATTTATCTTCATAAGGAACGCTTATGCCAAAAAATTGAAAGCCACAAATGTATTTCTACCTGTACACGTGAAGGGCTATTATATAAAACTAGAGGCTCTAAAGAACCTGTGTCGCTCACCTTGGTCTATGTGCATATTCAACAAAGGACACTCTCCAACATTGTAGATGAGAATAGAAATCATGAAGAAAATCTGTTTTGTCGATCTTGTATTGTTGATCATTTAGTCTGTTTAGTTTCTCTTTATCTTCTTTAGTTTTTGCTCAAAACACAAAAGAGGGTAACAGAATCCTAATTTAAGGGGCTGGGCAATCACTCCTATAACGAGTGACAGCCTACTACCTATATCAGCGAAATGTACCAGTACAAATACAGAACAATGACGACATGATAGAATTATATAAAGCACATTTTTGACATATTCCCCATTTCCATTCTCAATTTTATTTTGCCATTGTATATAAACTTAAAAAGTAAATGACCACATAAAAATCAGCTAAAAAACCAAAATGCAAGAAATGATAAAAACTGACTCTGAATTAGTACATGAAATTGATGTAAAAACCCAAAAACAGAAGTTGATCAGGAATACATTTATACTGCTGAGCAGTTTCTCCCCTCAAATTTTAAATAGCATCCCAGAAAACAGCAAAATCTTTAGATTATTAACTTACAATCCTACTTATGGTTCTATAGGCTTAGATGTAAATGAAAAACCTGATCAAAACAATATACTAAACAGGCTCACTGTAAATTCAAACTTATTTTTAACAATCAGTATGATCCTCTTGCTGATCACATATATATGAGATGCAGGAAACTGGAAATACAATATGAACATACAGCTAATTTAGAAAGTAAAACTAATTCAACAAACAGAAAGAGTTGTTTCACTCAGCAGCAATACAAAATAAAAAAAACAGCTACAACTTTTAAATATTGATGAAAAAGATATTCCAAATCCTCCACCTCTTCATGAAAATCAACAAAAAAATAATTTAATAAAGTTATGGATTGTATATAATAATTATATACAGTATTCATAGTTTTGAAATTAAACAAATGTCTTATTGTTTTAAATTTTGTAAAATCTGCAAAGAAAGAAAAATAGATATGAAAATGGCACAAGATAATGAATGTAAGAAATTACAGTCATTTATGTTAATCACCAATAAATTCATTTTCAGCAGTAAATAATATGGACCATAAGGGAGCAACCATTTAGCTTCAAAGGAGGTTGGTATGGTTTTTTGTTTGAGTCAGATTTTTTTTTTCACGCGAAGCGCTTCAATGCTATCAATCAAAATTAGTTGTTCACTCTTTATTGCAATTATCGCTCTTTAATGGTGATTTTTACCAATTTTTAGTGTTCTGCCTCTTTACTTGAAAACTATAATAAATAGATAGACACTTTAGTTAGAAAAAATGATCAGCAAGATTATAGATCTACAATAAGTCAAATGGCCAAAATTGTCAATCCTTTTTAATCTCTTTAATGACGATGTTCACCAATAATTTGCGTTTTGCCTAGTAATATTATCTTCAAAACTATGAAGGATAGATCCTTTAAATAGCATAATGATCAGCAAGTAAAAATCTAGAACTCAGACAAGTTTTGCCGAAAGTAGACTCTTGATGGGAGTGATTGTCCTTAACTGACGATTGTTTTACCTTTTTTGTGTTTCGGACAAAAACTTAAGAAGATAGAGAGAAACTGTACACAGAAATAAGGACCAACAATACATGATCAATGAACAAGAGATTTTTGTCATGAATTCTATTCCATTTTACAATGTTGCAGAGTGAGTGTCAATTATTGAGGATGCACATTGACCTAGGTGAGCGACACAGGCTCTTTGGTTATCATACAGTCATGTGTGGAGGTATTTATACATCCCTGGCTTTCAAATGTTTGGGCTAAAGCGTTCCGGATGAAGGATCTACATCTACATCGTTGAAATGCAAAGGGTCTAAGACCCATCACGTAAGTACTAATTGAGTCATTCAATATGGTGCTCATTAAAAACATATTTACATGTGAAATTAAAATTTAGTGTTTGTTGCTTGACTACTCTTTTAAATAAGATGTGTGAGGCTGTTCTTGTATGCCTCTGCATCTTCTATATTTAACAGTCTTATTTGGTAAGGTATTCCAGTCTTTGATGGTCCGTGGAAAGAAGCTGTATTTGTAGGTGTTGGTTGAAGTTTGAAGGTTTCTAAATTTACTTTGGTGATATTAGCGTGTTGTCCTGCTTTGTTGTTCTACATAATCTGGAATATTTATGGCTATAGGCTAGTAACTGACCCAGGTTCTCTGCTGTATTGATGTTTTATGAAACGTGCTGATCTTCTTTGCACCATTTCTATCTGTTTGATGTGGTTTTCCTGATATGGATCCTAGGCACTGCTTGCATATTCAACGTTTGGTCTAACAATGGCTTGATATGCTCTTTTCTTAATTTCTTCTGGGAATTTGCCGATGTTTCTCCTCAGAAAGCCTAATGATCTATTTGCTTTTGCCGTGATGTTGTTGATGTGTATATCCCATTTAAGGTTGTTAGTGAACTGAACTCCTAAATATGGGTTTTGGCTTACATTTTCTAACATTTGGCCATGCATGTGATAGTTGTGTTTTATAGGTTTTTTCTTGTTGGTTATTCTTAGAACATAACATTTTGACGCATTAAATTTCATCTGCCATTTAGATGCCCAGTCAACCAATTTATCCAGATCTTTTTGTAATTGGTTGCAGTCATCATTGCAATCTATTGTCAGGTATAATAGGCTATCATCTGCAAAGAGACGCAACATTGACTTGATGTCATCCCCAATATCATTGATATATAATAGAAACATCAATGGGCCTAAAACTGTACCTTGGGGTACTCCTGATTTTACAAAGGCGTTTGTAGATGTTTCACCTTCAACTGCTACACACTGTTGTCGTTGTGTGAGCCAGGCCTTTACCCACTCTATTATTTTGTCATTTATTCCGTAGTGCTCTAATTTCCACAGAAGCCGTATGTGAGGCACTACATCAAATGCTTTACTGAAATCTAATATTAGCATATCAACTTGCTCGTTTTTATCTAGATGTTTTTCTATATCTTCAATTGTTGTTACTAATTAAGATTCGCATGATCTTTTCTGTCTGAAGCCATGTTGGTAATCGACTAGTATTTCATATTTTTCAAGATGCTGCATAATGTGTTTGAAAATGTTACTGACGTCAATGAAACAGGTCTATAATTTACTGGCAAGCTTTTGTCTCCCTTTTTAAAAAGTGCTGTGATGATAGCTGTAATCCAATCGTTTAGGACAGACCCTTCATCGTATGTATTCTTAAATATTGTTGTTATGTATGGCGAGATACTTGTAGCACATTCCTTTAGGACTCTGTTTGGTATGTTATCTGGTCTATTTGCTTTTTTAGGGTTGACATTACTTAGTAGCTTTCTTACTCCTTCTACTGTTATCTCTAGATGGTCTATATCAGGCGATGGGCTGCCATTCAGTTTTGGTTGACTTGATGTATTTTCATCAGTAAAAACAGATACAAATTGATGGTTAAGTTCTTCTGCTTTCCCTTTGCTGTCTTCCTTTAGTTTTCCATTTGAACTAAGTGATGCTTTCCACAGGAATCTCTTTTTTTTATTTAACATATTGCCAAAACTTTTTTCCAACAACAGGTGTTTTTCTCTCACCCTCTTCATCTACTTCCAATATTTGTGAGATATAGTTTTGATGTGCTTCTTCTAATTTAGTTTTTACTGTTTTTCTCAGGAGCTTAAATTCTTCCCAGTGTGTTTCATTGTTAGTACGTTTTGCCTTGTTGTAAATCCTTTGTTTTCTTCTGATCATTGTTTTGGTCTCTCTACTGATCCAAGGTACATTCCATCTGGTTGACAGCATTTTGGTTGGAATATTTGATGTTATAGCCTCTATATCTAGTTGTTCATTTATTCCGTTCATGTTGCCCTTTTTATAAATATATACTTTCCTTGGTACTTGTTTTTTGGTTTTTGCTTTTAAATTTATGTCAGTGATGACTATGCTATGGTCACTCATTCCATCTTGGACTGATATGTTTTCAATGCTTGACGGATTTGTTGGTAGTACAAGGTCTAATATGTTATCTTGACGTGTTGGTTCTTTTACTATTTGTGTTAGACAGTTTTCTTCAAGTGCTTCTATGAACTTGTTATTGGTTTCCATACTATAGTTGTTTGATTTTTTACTGGAAGTTGTTGTCTTCATCTATTTCCCATATAATGTCTGGCATGTTGAAATCACCAGTGAGCACTAGGTTTGGTAGATTATTTGAATGTGTTAGCCTGGTTAGCGATGTATTTAAGCTTTCAATGGATGCTATATTGTTGTCTGGTGGTCTGTAATAGCAGCCTGTATAAAGTGGTTTACTGCCTTTTTATCTCAATCTTATTCCAGCATATTTCATAGTCGGTGTCCAGTGTGATTTCAGCTGTAGATAACAGGTCTTTTCTTACCAAGTTTAAACCCCCTCCACCTTCATGTCCTACTCCGAATACACGATCTTTTCTGTATACTTCATACATATTTGTATCAATGAGTTCTGCATTTGACATTGTTTTATCTAGGTGTGTTTCGGTTGCATGTATTATATGGGGTTCGTGTGTATCTATAAGTGTGGTAAATTCGTTTTTATATTTTGCTGACTTCTCAAGCTTCTACAGTTGACTGTCATGATTCGGATGTTATTTCTTTGCCTTGTTGGTGGGTCATTTATATCAGCTGTTTCAAGTGATGTTTCAATTTGACTTGTTATTTCAGATTCAGATATATTTTCCAATTCGTTAAAAGAATTTTGTTGGACAAGACCATCTTCTATTTGCACTGATGTATCTGACAAGTTTATTGTGGAACACGATGGACATTTCCATGAAAAAACTTTTTTGTTCATAAATGAGTTATACATTTTCGGTGTGATACCTCAACATTTAATTTGTATCCAGAAGTTGCATTCATCGCATTGTATTGATCTATGGTTTATGGCCACATATTTTTTACATATACCACATGGATTGCGTATTGGACCTGGATTAGCATGTATGTCATTTGCAAGTATAAGCGTAAGTAGCAGGAATAACTTGGTTGGTTTGGTATACTTATTTAAGTATGTAATTTTTATTTTCTGCATACATAGATTTAAACTTGGTGTTAAACTATTCCAAGATTTGATGTTAAGATAAAATGTATGCTTAAATTCTGAAGACGTAAGTTGATCATGGTGAGCTATTGTAACTGGGGAAAAATTTCATAGAAAAAATCTTCGCCAGTTACAATCTCTTCCAGAAAGAACCGCTAATTCGGCAGTGTTACTACTGTTAGGAGCTCTACTAATAGATGCAGAAATTCATAAAAGAGCTTTGTCTCTCCTACTTGCACTACTAACATGCGAAAATGAAAAAATACATCAGCTTATGGAAAGACAAATAACAACAAATTTTGATAACAAAAGTAGCTTCTTTTCAAGAGTTATGGATATATTAGATTTGTATGAACTTCCAACCATTACACAACTTCAAGGCAATGTTCCAAAGAAAGAACAATGGAAAAGAACCACCAAGCTGAAAGTAGACAAATTTTGGAAGGACAAGACCTTAACAGAATCTGAAAGAAAATCTAGCTTAAAATTTATGAATACGGAAAACTTCGAGATCAATAAACATCATAAAGTCTGGAAAGTAAAGCATTTGCCTCGTTTTGAACTTAGAAAAGATAATCAAGACTTGAATGATAACTGGAACATACATACTTCAGGCAGACAAACATAAATTCACTCCCTATAAAGTAGAACCAATATGCCAATTATGTAAAACTGACAATGAAGACATAACTCATTTCCTGACAACCTGTCCCATACTTAGTACTACGAGAGAAAAATATTTCCTTGATATAAGAAAAGAGATCACTGATAAAATCACACCAGAATAATGGAACTGCACCTTCATGAACAAAACTGCGATAGTACAATTACTAATAGACTGTTTAAAATATAAGGAGCTGTTTGATAACTGTGAAAAATTCATGGAAAATATTGAAAACAAAACCAGAAATATGTTATTCCAACTGCATATAGAAAGATTGAAAATTATGGACAACAAATAGCAAGATACATATTGCATATACGTATATAAATATACATATATCTTTAAGTGGAGGAAATGACAATCAAATGAGAATGATTATCATAAGTGACATATATATACCAACACAGAGTCCGTCATTTAATAATTGTAAGAAATTTAAATAATTAATAAGCATTCCTATCTTTTAACTCGCTAATACATTTATGATAGGGTCCATATCATGTATATAACCCTTTTAAATTTATTGATGGTGACAAAACAAGCTTTTATAACTTTATTATGATTTTTATATACATTGATCATGAAGTACATATAACATTCCACTGAGAAAATCTGCCTTTTTAGATTTTACTAAATTCTTACATCTTAACTTATTATTTTAATACAGAGATCTTATTAAATAAAACCTCCTTTTAATGTATCTTTTATGCATATTAAAAAGCAAATTCAAATGAAACATATTTCTAATTATAAATTAAACTGAGTTACATACATAAGTGAATCTACATGTATGGTAGACTAATTTATAATAAAAAGGTCCATGTAAATATGACATGGATGACACTTTTATTGTTTATTTATATGTGCTGTACATATGTTGGAAAAAGAACATTTTTGTTTTATCCTTTTAAATTTTAAAGTTAAGGAAAAACTCCATATATATTTGGAGGTGCTCCTAATTAAAGGAGGCTGATACTAAGAAGAATTCTTGGTGTAACAGTCAGACAGAGGATGTAGCCGATAGCTACTAGGAGCATAACCGCAGTTGGTATAATATGTGCAAGTTGTGCATTATTAGCCATTTTGTTGTTGTCGTAGTTGGTGTTTCGGGTAGACCCACAAGATGAGATACTCAAGTGAAAATCTACAGACCCACAAGATAAGAGACTCTTGTGTAGGTATACGGGATCTGGAGAATATATTTACTTTTCTGCAGACCCATTTGTCATAACACTTGACTACGCGATATGTGTGATATACCAGGATCCAACATTGTGGATAATCCGGAATTTATAAACTGTTTAAAGATAAGAAAATTTTTAGACACGATTACGTGATTAATGATATAAAAATAAGAAGATATAGTATGATTGCCAATAAGACAAATCCCTCCAAAGACCAAACGAGGAACAAGGTTAGCAACTATAGGTCACAGTACGACCTTCAACAATGTGCAAAATCCATACAGCATTGCAAGCTATTATGAAAGGCCTCGAAATGACAAATGTAAAACAATTCAAACGATAAAACCAACGACCTGATTATGTACAAGACAATATGTGATATACCACAACAAATGACAACCACTAAATTACAAGCTCTTGATTTGGGACAGGCACATACCTAATGTGGCGGGGTTAAACATGTTTGCGGGCGCACTAACCTTCCCCTTTACATGGGACAGTTGTGTTACAGCACAACATAAGAACAAACTATAAAAATCAGATGAAAAGGACTTAACTCATCACATCGATACAAAGCACAAAAAGAGCTAAAATAAAAAGACACACAGTACAGGTCTTAGAGTACTCGCAGTTTATGAAAGCTACTTCAACGAATAAAAAAATTATTTATCTAAGACTAAAATATCAATCAGTACACATCCAACTCCCAATGAATTTAGTATAAAGACGTCATTAACATGCAGTCAGAAATAAACATGACCTTATGACCTTGTGCATGTTCGACATGTTTTTGTTCAATTTTAAAGTAGCTTAGGAAGAAACTGTTATCATCCTGAAATATACTATAGTTAGCTGATAGATATGAACAAAACATCAGTGATAATTGTATCTTTGGATTTATTACTGATGCTTTGTATTTTTTATGCATTTAAAAATAATTAGTCTCATGGCTACATCAGATGACAATAAACAAATATAAGAGATCAACATTAACTTGATACATGAACAAGGATTTATCAGTTAGTTTTTTCATTACAAGTATATAGGTTGAAATTAACGACCGCCTTGCTAAATGTTCAAAAATAGGATGACAAAGAGAGAATCTCGATGGATATATGTAGTTTTCACACAAAGACATGAATGTTTATTGCTTTTTATCAAATTGAGTGGGTGATTTTTTTATATATTCTTTAGTGAGTTTCTAAAATAAATATAATTGCGAGATTTGATAATATTTGATTGATTTATTTTTGGTGTATAACGCCATGATTTTATAATAAAAGTCAACCATTTTTGCAGCAAGATAATTCGACTCAGAAACATTTTAATATTGTATATCAAGAGCGATAATGGATACAGTATTTTACTTATACAGTAATATGTTAAACACAGTGATTCAATTATATGTTTAACTTAGAAGTTTGGTTTAAAGGCCCTATAGCATTTTTTAAGCTTGCATGTGTCCCAAAATTTGTTACCAAATCTTTGAAAAAAACCAAGAGTGACCTAACGAAAACAAACCACTAAAATGAAACTCCTTTGTACCATGTTAAAGAATACTTTTCAGCCATTCGCCCTTATGAAGAGTAAGGCCTACAGCAAACTTGTTTGACATATCATAACATGATTTTTATTCATAAGAAATTCAGAGAAAAACCATCGCGAGAATGATCTTAGGAAAAACATTTTTTGGGGGGATCAGGTATAGAAAGCCTAGTTGTAGTTTATTCCAATAGATTTCTAAAAATTGACACAATATAAAGAAGTGATAGAAATCTTCTTTTGTACAGAAGTTACAAAAACTATTTCTTGCAATTTTTGATGTGAATACAAGTTTCTTTGTAGATAGAAATACTGTTAAGAGCAATCTTCGTACATTTAAAAAAATACCTTAAAATATTAAGCAGATGAACTGGGAAATAGCAGACAGCAAACGCTAAAACAACTGTGATTAACATCTTAGCAGCTTTACGTCTTGAAGCAAGTTGTTCATTGGCAACATTCATCCTTCGTGTATCCATCATCGGCTGAGTAACTGAAATCACATTGTAAAAAATTACATATAAGACGTCGTCTGTATAGATAAATACAAGTTTTGAGTAGATTTCTGATCCCGTAGACAGTTTCCTTACTACAAGTCTGTGTCTCATTTTAATCAGAAAATCCGTGTAATGACAAAAACTGTCATTAAATTATTATATCGTGAAATTATAATGTTTAAGACTTTTAAAAAAAGTGAAGAAAACCCCCCTAATTGGTACTTTTCTCTGTTTTTTGTTTTGCCTTATTTTTCATGGTGTGGTCAATTTTTTTTTTTTTTTTTTTTGGATTATGATTTCTGATGAGTTTAGTTTAGTTTATTATTATTCCATCGTAAAAAAACAAAATGACTTGAAAAATTATTCCAACTTAAAGTTGTTATCTCTTTGAATTCTGTACACATACACAAAAGATTACGTTATATATAATAAAAACAAAACTCATTTAGAAAATTATTGACAATATTGAGCATATGGCCTTGTTATCTTCATATATTAAAACGAAACATTGTTTTGAAATAGACATAATACCTAAAGCACGATAGGTTGTTCTTCACTGTCGATACCGATAACCTAATATGTGCCAAAACCTTTTTTGTTTTTTCTTTGAAGTTGAAAATTCTCATATTTACATTTTCATTCGTATCGTATATGAAACGGATCTTTTTAATTGAAGATTTCACTCTTCATACTTTTTTTTATATTTGCTTAAGCATGATGTGTTGAGCCTTGTAGTTGTAATGAAATCTCGACATTCTTTATTGTAATCATGTCTGAATTATTGCACATAAAGTTTTTACCATTTTCGTGAAGTGTCTTCAACCTCTCATGTCTCGTCGAAATGGTCGATTTGGGATTACTTACAAACAAATTTTAAAGAGTTTTTCGTATGCTATTGAGATCAAAGCAATACATGTAATTCAGAAATCCTTTCCATCGTTTAATTACTTCACAAGTAGTGTTTAATGTGTTTGCCTTCTCAAACTTTAAACCTCTAGCAGGTACTTTCTGAAGATTGTTCTAGAAATTCTTCGAAAGTAAGCAACTACTTTTCTTCAAACCAAAAGTGTGGTATGATGAATAGTGATCTCTATATGTGGTAAACATTTTTCATATACAACCTATTTTTAGCAATAAAAACATTATTTTCAAATGTGTTAAAACTATATATATATATGAGCTGCTTCGGATAGAAATCGACCTTATGCAAATTAATATCAATACATCTGGTTGAAAAAATCTCTACGGAAAGTCTGTAACTGTTTAAAAAATTGAGTTGTTATAAGAACCCTACAAAACAGACCAAAATTTATCTTTAATTTCGTATTTGAATGTTCCAAAATCAACAAAAATCTTATACATGTACATGTATACGTGCACTTGCATAAGGTCGATTTCTATCCGACGCAGCTCATATATAAACAAGTCTAAATTGAAAACAACGTTCAAACCTATGATTGCGTTGGACAAAAACCACAATTTTTATACGTGTGCATGCAAAACAAATTTCTTGGTAGAGGGGTCTAAATACAGCACAAACAACATTTTCCAAAAGACCAAAAAAGTGAAAAAGTATATTTTAACAAAACGCATTGGACAAGCAGGTCGAACAACGGATGTTCTTAAACGCAGCTGACTGCCATGGCGATTGCCAAATAAACGGATCATCAAATGTAACAAAATGGATCTTAATTATTAATTTAATACAAAACAGAAAACAATAAACTTGCGGAAAAGATGGTATACCGCAAAAATGAGGCGCAAAAATTTGTACACCATATCCGGATTTCGACAATTAATGTCTCTTTAGTGATGTTAGGAATCGAAACGGTATTTGGAAGGCCATATAATTTACCTCAATTAAGGATAGACTTTGAATTTTAAAGAGTCGAATAGGATGAACGGATTATATAAACCCGAAGGCAAATATAATACAAGCCCAAACGAAAACATATAAACAAGTCTAAATTGAAAACAACGTTCAAACCTATGATTCCGTTGGATAAAAACCGCAATTTTTATACGTGTGCATGCAAAACAAATTTCTTGGTAGAGGGGTCTAAATACAGCACAAACAACATTTTTCAAAAGACCAAAAAAGTGAAAAAGTATATTTTAACAAAACGCATTTGACTAGCAGGTAGAACAACGGATGTTCTTAAACCTTGCTTAGTGCCATGGCGATTGCCAAATAAACGGATCACCAGATGTAACAAAATGGATCTTAATTATTAATTTAATACAAAACAGAAAAAAATAAACTAGCGGAAAAGATTGTATACCGCAAACATGAGGTGCAAACATTTGTACACCATATCCGGATTTCGACAATTAATGTCTCTTCAGTGATGTTAGGAATCGAAACGGTATTTGGAAGGCCATATAATTTACCTCAATTTAGGTAGCAATAAACAGTTAGGAAAAAATGTTAAAATTTTCCCTCATAAATTTTACCATCCCCTTTTCATTGCCTTCTTGCAATATTAAGCTTACTGTTTGTGTCATATATGTGCATATGTATGTAATCAGAATCTTCCATAGATTTCATATCCAGTCTATAAAATGGTTAAATATAATTTCTTTTTGGTGTATCCATGGCAACAATCTGCATTCTTTTGTTATAAAATATAGCAAAAAGGGGGGAAAAGATGTCACATATTTTCCCAAAATTTGACCAAAAGTAGAATTTCAATCACTTCAAGTAATACCTTTTCTGAAAGTGTTTACATATATCTTTCAATAAATCCAATGAAAATCATATGTCTTTCGTCTCATTTTTTTGTAAAATTGCGTCAAAAACTTCGTGTAGAAAAAAAGTGTTTGTAAACATTACATTAATTTCTGGACCGATGACCGGTCTAGCTATGAAAATACGGAGAGTCAAACAGAAAATAGCCAATAAAACATGTAAAAAATAATCTTGATGTTCTTATAAACCACCTTTGAAGGCTAAATTAGTACTCAGCTGTCTAAAAATGAATTTTATTACACAATAACTTTCATATTTGAAAAATCCACCGGGGCCAAAATGCGAAACCAAACTCTTAACTGTGTATTGCTACCTTAATAGTAAATATTTTCTTCAAATTCTCCCTTTTAACTAATTTTCTGTGTTCTGCTAGCTAAAACGAGTAAAATGGCCTTTTATTTTTGAAAATTGGTTGAGTAATGAATATTTTATGAAGGTTAGCAGTTGACACTGAAACGCGACAAAAACTGATTTAAAGAAAGGTGCCAAGTCAAAGTGTAAAATCTTTTTTCTACCTCAATTTTTGGCAAAATCTTAAAAACTATACCTCTTTTGTCAGTTTTTTAATGTTGAAAATCTTTATAAGACCTCTGATGATGCAAAATTGTACAAAATTTAACAATTTCAAGCATGAAAATGTTAATCTTTATGTTTAATGTATACCAAAGACTTGATTAAAAAACTTGGTAATGGGGAATCAATTTCTTACAGCTGAATCAACTATACATTTAATATTTGTCAAAATGTAACATGAAATCTTGATAAAAATAATAATTTGATATATTCGCAAGAAAAAATACAAAACATTCAATACTTAGGCTACTACATACTGCACAATCCTTCAGAAGCAAGGGTTAAGCAAATAGAGTACACTTATAAGCCTTGTGTCAAAATGTCTAAGTTTGGTTGCTAAGGACTGTAAACAATAAAATTGACATATATTGTCATTCTTAAACACTTAATCCTCTCAGAAGTTGATTTAGAATCTAAATATATATAGATTTGTGGTATGAAAAGTCTTAAATTATACAATTCTGAGCTTGGTAAGTATGCCATAAGGTAGCAATAAACAGTTAGGAAAAAATGTTAAAATTTTCCCTCATAAATTTTACCATCCCCTTTTCATTGCCTTCTTGCAATATTAAGCTTACTGTTTGTGTCATATATGTGCATATGTATGTAATCAGAATCTTCCATAGATTTCATATCCAGTCTATAAAATGGTTAAATATAATTTCTTTTTGGTGTATCCATGGCAACAATCTGCATTCTTTTGTTATAAAATATAGCAAAAAGGGGGGAAAAGATGTCACATATTTTCCCAAAATTTGACCAAAAGTAGAATTTCAATCACTTCAAGTAATACCTTTTCTGAAAGTGTTTACATATATCTTTCAATAAATCCAATGAAAATCATATGTCTTTCGTCTCATTTTTTTGTAAAATTGCGTCAAAAACTTCGTGTAGAAAAAAAGTGTTTGTAAACATTACATTAATTTCTGGACCGATGACCGGTCTAGCTATGAAAATACGGAGAGTCAAACAGAAAATAGCCAATAAAACATGTAAAAAATAATCTTGATGTTCTTATAAACCACCTTTGAAGGCTAAATTAGTACTCAGCTGTCTAAAAATGAATTTTATTACACAATAACTTTCATATTTGAAAAATCCACCGGGGCCAAAATGCGAAACCAAACTCTTAACTGTGTATTGCTACCTTAATAGTAAATATTTTCTTCAAATTCTCCCTTTTAACTAATTTTCTGTGTTCTGCTAGCTAAAACGAGTAAAATGGCCTTTTATTTTTGAAAATTGGTTGAGTAATGAATATTTTATGAAGGTTAGCAGTTGACACTGAAACGCGACAAAAACTGATTTAAAGAAAGGTGCCAAGTCAAAGTGTAAAATCTTTTTTCTACCTCAATTTTTGGCAAAATCTTAAAAACTATACCTCTTTTGTCAGTTTTTTAATGTTGAAAATCTTTATAAGACCTCTGATGATGCAAAATTGTACAAAATTTAACAATTTCAAGCATGAAAATGTTAATCTTTATGTTTAATGTATACCAAAGACTTGATTAAAAAACTTGGTAATGGGGAATCAATTTCTTACAGCTGAATCAACTATACATTTAATATTTGTCAAAATGTAACATGAAATCTTGATAAAAATAATAATTTGATATATTCGCAAGAAAAAATACAAAACATTCAATACTTAGGCTACTACATACTGCACAATCCTTCAGAAGCAAGGGTTAAGCAAATAGAGTACACTTATAAGCCTTGTGTCAAAATGTCTAAGTTTGGTTGCTAAGGACTGTAAACAATAAAATTGACATATATTGTCATTCTTAAACACTTAATCCTCTCAGAAGTTGATTTAGAATCTAAATATATATAGATTTGTGGTATGAAAAGTCTTAAATTATACAATTCTGAGCTTGGTAAGTATGCCATAAGGTAGCAATAAACAGTTAGGAAAAAATGTTAAAATTTTCCCTCATAAATTTTACCATCCCCTTTTCATTGCCTTCTTGCAATATTAAGCTTACTGTTTGTGTCATATATGTGCATATGTATGTAATCAGAATCTTCCATAGATTTCATATCCAGTCTATAAAATGGTTAAATATAATTTCTTTTTGGTGTATCCATGGCAACAATCTGCATTCTTTTGTTATAAAATATAGCAAAAAGGGGGGAAAAGATGTCACATATTTTCCCAAAATTTGACCAAAAGTAGAATTTCAATCACTTCAAGTAATACCTTTTCTGAAAGTGTTTACATATATCTTTCAATAAATCCAATGAAAATCATATGTCTTTCGTCTCATTTTTTTGTAAAATTGCGTCAAAAACTTCGTGTAGAAAAAAAGTGTTTGTAAACATTACATTAATTTCTGGACCGATGACCGGTCTAGCTATGAAAATACGGAGAGTCAAACAGAAAATAGCCAATAAAACATGTAAAAAATAATCTTGATGTTCTTATAAACCACCTTTGAAGGCTAAATTAGTACTCAGCTGTCTAAAAATGAATTTTATTACACAATAACTTTCATATTTGAAAAATCCACCGGGGCCAAAATGCGAAACCAAACTCTTAACTGTGTATTGCTACCTTAATAGTAAATATTTTCTTCAAATTCTCCCTTTTAACTAATTTTCTGTGTTCTGCTAGCTAAAACGAGTAAAATGGCCTTTTATTTTTGAAAATTGGTTGAGTAATGAATATTTTATGAAGGTTAGCAGTTGACACTGAAACGCGACAAAAACTGATTTAAAGAAAGGTGCCAAGTCAAAGTGTAAAATCTTTTTTCTACCTCAATTTTTGGCAAAATCTTAAAAACTATACCTCTTTTGTCAGTTTTTTAATGTTGAAAATCTTTATAAGACCTCTGATGATGCAAAATTGTACAAAATTTAACAATTTCAAGCATGAAAATGTTAATCTTTATGTTTAATGTATACCAAAGACTTGATTAAAAAACTTGGTAATGGGGAATCAATTTCTTACAGCTGAATCAACTATACATTTAATATTTGTCAAAATGTAACATGAAATCTTGATAAAAATAATAATTTGATATATTCGCAAGAAAAAATACAAAACATTCAATACTTAGGCTACTACATACTGCACAATCCTTCAGAAGCAAGGGTTAAGCAAATAGAGTACACTTATAAGCCTTGTGTCAAAATGTCTAAGTTTGGTTGCTAAGGACTGTAAACAATAAAATTGACATATATTGTCATTCTTAAACACTTAATCCTCTCAGAAGTTGATTTAGAATCTAAATATATATAGATTTGTGGTATGAAAAGTCTTAAATTATACAATTCTGAGCTTGGTAAGTATGCCATAAGGTAGCAATAAACAGTTAGGAAAAAATGTTAAAATTTTCCCTCATAAATTTTACCATCCCCTTTTCATTGCCTTCTTGCAATATTAAGCTTACTGTTTGTGTCATATATGTGCATATGTATGTAATCAGAATCTTCCATAGATTTCATATCCAGTCTATAAAATGGTTAAATATAATTTCTTTTTGGTGTATCCATGGCAACAATCTGCATTCTTTTGTTATAAAATATAGCAAAAAGGGGGGAAAAGATGTCACATATTTTCCCAAAATTTGACCAAAAGTAGAATTTCAATCACTTCAAGTAATACCTTTTCTGAAAGTGTTTACATATATCTTTCAATAAATCCAATGAAAATCATATGTCTTTCGTCTCATTTTTTTGTAAAATTGCGTCAAAAACTTCGTGTAGAAAAAAAGTGTTTGTAAACATTACATTAATTTCTGGACCGATGACCGGTCTAGCTATGAAAATACGGAGAGTCAAACAGAAAATAGCCAATAAAACATGTAAAAAATAATCTTGATGTTCTTATAAACCACCTTTGAAGGCTAAATTAGTACTCAGCTGTCTAAAAATGAATTTTATTACACAATAACTTTCATATTTGAAAAATCCACCGGGGCCAAAATGCGAAACCAAACTCTTAACTGTGTATTGCTACCTTAATAGTAAATATTTTCTTCAAATTCTCCCTTTTAACTAATTTTCTGTGTTCTGCTAGCTAAAACGAGTAAAATGGCCTTTTATTTTTGAAAATTGGTTGAGTAATGAATATTTTATGAAGGTTAGCAGTTGACACTGAAACGCGACAAAAACTGATTTAAAGAAAGGTGCCAAGTCAAAGTGTAAAATTTTTTTTCTACCTCAATTTTTGGCAAAATCTTAAAAACTATACCTCTTTTGTCAGTTTTTTAATGTTGAAAATCTTTATAAGACCTCTGATGATGCAAAATTGTACAAAATTTAACAATTTCAAGCATGAAAATGTTAATCTTTATGTTTAATGTATACCAAAGACTTGATTAAAAAACTTGGTAATGGGGAATCAATTTCTTACAGCTGAATCAACTATACATTTAATATTTGTCAAAATGTAACATGAAATCTTGATAAAAATAATAATTTGATATATTCGCAAGAAAAAATACAAAACATTCAATACTTAGGCTACTACATACTGCACAATCCTTCAGAAGCAAGGGTTAAGCAAATAGAGTACACTTATAAGCCTTGTGTCAAAATGTCTAAGTTTGGTTGCTAAGGACTGTAAACAATAAAATTGACATATATTGTCATTCTTAAACACTTAATCCTCTCAGAAGTTGATTTAGAATCTAAATATATATAGATTTGTGGTATGAAAAGTCTTAAATTATACAATTCTGAGCTTGGTAAGTATGCCATAAGGTAGCAATAAACAGTTAGGAAAAAATGTTAAAATTTTCCCTCATAAATTTTACCATCCCCTTTTCATTGCCTTCTTGCAATATTAAGCTTACTGTTTGTGTCATATATGTGCATATGTATGTAATCAGAATCTTCCATAGATTTCATATCCAGTCTATAAAATGGTTAAATATAATTTCTTTTTGGTGTATCCATGGCAACAATCTGCATTCTTTTGTTATAAAATATAGCAAAAAGGGGGGAAAAGATGTCACATATTTTCCCAAAATTTGACCAAAAGTAGAATTTCAATCACTTCAAGTAATACCTTTTCTGAAAGTGTTTACATATATCTTTCAATAAATCCAATGAAAATCATATGTCTTTCGTCTCATTTTTTTGTAAAATTGCGTCAAAAACTTCGTGTAGAAAAAAAGTGTTTGTAAACATTACATTAATTTCTGGACCGATGACCGGTCTAGCTATGAAAATACGGAGAGTCAAACAGAAAATAGCCAATAAAACATGTAAAAAATAATCTTGATGTTCTTATAAACCACCTTTGAAGGCTAAATTAGTACTCAGCTGTCTAAAAATGAATTTTATTACACAATAACTTTCATATTTGAAAAATCCACCGGGGCCAAAATGCGAAACCAAACTCTTAACTGTGTATTGCTACCTTAATAGTAAATATTTTCTTCAAATTCTCCCTTTTAACTAATTTTCTGTGTTCTGCTAGCTAAAACGAGTAAAATGGCCTTTTATTTTTGAAAATTGGTTGAGTAATGAATATTTTATGAAGGTTAGCAGTTGACACTGAAACGCGACAAAAACTGATTTAAAGAAAGGTGCCAAGTCAAAGTGTAAAATCTTTTTTCTACCTCAATTTTTGGCAAAATCTTAAAAACTATACCTCTTTTGTCAGTTTTTTAATGTTGAAAATCTTTATAAGACCTCTGATGATGCAAAATTGTACAAAATTTAACAATTTCAAGCATGAAAATGTTAATCTTTATGTTTAATGTATACCAAAGACTTGATTAAAAAACTTGGTAATGGGGAATCAATTTCTTACAGCTGAATCAACTATACATTTAATATTTGTCAAAATGTAACATGAAATCTTGATAAAAATAATAATTTGATATATTCGCAAGAAAAAATACAAAACATTCAATACTTAGGCTACTACATACTGCACAATCCTTCAGAAGCAAGGGTTAAGCAAATAGAGTACACTTATAAGCCTTGTGTCAAAATGTCTAAGTTTGGTTGCTAAGGACTGTAAACAATAAAATTGACATATATTGTCATTCTTAAACACTTAATCCTCTCAGAAGTTGATTTAGAATCTAAATATATATAGATTTGTGGTATGAAAAGTCTTAAATTATACAATTCTGAGCTTGGTAAGTATGCCATAAGGTAGCAATAAACAGTTAGGAAAAAATGTTAAAATTTTCCCTCATAAATTTTACCATCCCCTTTTCATTGCCTTCTTGCAATATTAAGCTTACTGTTTGTGTCATATATGTGCATATGTATGTAATCAGAATCTTCCATAGATTTCATATCCAGTCTATAAAATGGTTAAATATAATTTCTTTTTGGTGTATCCATGGCAACAATCTGCATTCTTTTGTTATAAAATATAGCAAAAAGGGGGGAAAAGATGTCACATATTTTCCCAAAATTTGACCAAAAGTAGAATTTCAATCACTTCAAGTAATACCTTTTCTGAAAGTGTTTACATATATCTTTCAATAAATCCAATGAAAATCATATGTCTTTCGTCTCATTTTTTTGTAAAATTGCGTCAAAAACTTCGTGTAGAAAAAAAGTGTTTGTAAACATTACATTAATTTCTGGACCGATGACCGGTCTAGCTATGAAAATACGGAGAGTCAAACAGAAAATAGCCAATAAAACATGTAAAAAATAATCTTGATGTTCTTATAAACCACCTTTGAAGGCTAAATTAGTACTCAGCTGTCTAAAAATGAATTTTATTACACAATAACTTTCATATTTGAAAAATCCACCGGGGCCAAAATGCGAAACCAAACTCTTAACTGTGTATTGCTACCTTAGGATAGACTCTTGAAATTTAAAGAGTCGAAATAGGATGAACGGATTATATAAACCCGAAGGCAAATATAATACAAGCCCAAACGAAAAAATATAAACAAGTCTAAATTGAAAACAACGTTCAAACCTATGATTGCGTTGGATAAAAACCGCAATTTTTATACGTTTGCATGCAAAACAAATTTCTTGGTAGAGGGGTCTAAATACAGCACAAACAACATTTTCCAAAAGACCAAAAAAGTGAAAAAGTATATTTTAACAAAACGCATTTGACTAGCAGGTAGAACAACGGATGTTCTTAAACCCTGCTGAGTGCCATGGCGATTGCCAAATAAACGGATCACCAGATGTAATAAAATATTTAATTAATAATTTAATACCAAATTGAAAAAATAAACTTGCGGTATACCGCAAACATGAGGTGCAAACATTTGTACACCATATCCGGATTTCGACAATTAATGTCTCTTCAGTGATGTTAGGAATCGAAACGGTATACATTGCATAAATATTTAAATATATATATAAATATATAAAACGTTTAGATATTAGTCAACGATCTTTAAGAGTTTTTTAGGCTTTTGGTTTTAAGGAAAACCAGTACAGGTGGCTCAGAGAAGATCTTGGATAGTTTATCATGTTTTTCGATTTCTTTTCAATTTTCGCGGGTAAGATGTGATAACTTGTAAAATTTGGGATGGTAAGTTGGCACAAACAGCACTCGTTTGTTGACCTTTTTCTTTATATTGTAAAATTTCATCTCGGCTGATTTTGTTAGCACGAGAGAAACCTCTATCAATGTCCGTTTTATTCGGATGGCCTGGCTCAAAGGAAAAAGATATTGATGTTTGTCTGTGGGCATGCAATACAGATATGTAAATATGATTCCATCCTTCACTTGCGTAGCGGTGTCAAGAAATGTGATCTTAGAGTCAGATATTTCAAAAGTGAAATTTGTTGAAGAATGGGCATCGTTGGCATGTTGAATGAACACACTGAGTTCTTGTTCAGTATTATCCCACTTCATGTCAATATCGTCGATGAATCGGAGCCAAGAGAGAGGTTGATAAAGGGAAGAATTGAGAATTTGCTGTTCTAACTATCCCATAAAAATATTGGCATCAGACGGGGCCATCTTTGTTTCCATTAACCTGGAGATAGCGTTCACCGTTGAATGTAAAGTTATTGCATTTCAATACAAAAGTTAGAAGCTGGACTAAACATTATGTTGGTGGGTGTAAGGTGCTGCAAGAGTACCAGACTTCCCTATAGGCTTCAATGCCATCGTCAATCGACTGAATGTTACCATCATAGACCACAACACTGCTAGGTCATGGGAGGACAGACTCACTCGGGAAAGATTTTGGATAAGAAAATTAAAAACTTTGGCGTCAAATGGGATAAAAGAAAGGTGTAGTTCTAATCGCGCAGTGCTTTTCATTTTGGGTTATTGTATTACTATGCAGTCTCTGTTGTAATTCCTTTACCTTCGTCAACTCTGAAATTCTATAATTATTCCAGTTTAAATCGCACGGTGTCATTCATTTGAGATGTATAAATACGCAATTACTTAACTTTCGTCAAAATTTAAAATTTGAAATTTAAAAATTATACCAGTTTGAAATCGAACAGTTCTATTCAATTGGGATGTATAAATACGCAGCCTCTGTTACTTTAATTACTTTACCTTCGTCAAATTTGAAAATTTAGTATTATACCAGTTCAAATCGGTCCGCACTATTCATTGTTATATACCTATTCTTTCGAAGAATCAACCTGGACGATACCAAGTTTCAATGAAATATGCTTCAAGGCATAAAATAATGACATGTGTAAGGTCATTATTTTCCCTGGTTAAAATGAAAACTTTGATTTACTTAAACATTTTTAAAATTAGTTTGATAGCTATCGTGTGTTGTTGCCAATTGGGTGTTTACTTTTTAATATTCCATCTTTGATAGGTTTAAGGCAGAAACAATCCTTTCCTCCATTTATTAGACTACAATACCAAAAATCGTCGTTGACGCACATTTTAACTTTCAAGACAAATAATGTGAAGGTTTGTTAATTTATCGCTACGTTATAGATAATGTATATTCTTAGAATATAGCAAAGTGCTCTCGACCAATGAAATTGTAGGATTTAATGCCTCTTAATTGTGAAAAATGAATGTAAACCATGTTCTTAGTAAGGGATTATCCTATTATTTGGGTCTATTTACAGTTCAAAACAAAAAGTTTCTATAAATGAGATACAACTGCCCCGGAGCACATTTATCAGATTGAAAGGATTTATCACACAGTGATTGAAATTGACTAAAAGTTGAATTGTGAAACAAACAAAAAACTCAAAATAAGTTGAAGTTTACTGCAGTAAAATTGGTACCGTGAATGTTATGAAAATATTAATAACTTCAAATTACTAATAATTAAACAATATCAAAGCAATGCAAAAAAATAAAAAAATAACCTAAATCTTTAGCTATCCAAAACTTTGATTACTGGATCAGCGGTTGGGAAGAATAGTTATTTCCAATATTCTGATAAAATTAAAAAAAACAGGAATTTAATTTAAGTTTTGGACATATTAAAACTTTTAAAGGTATTTTATTTGAACATTTCCCTGACATAATGAATTAGTATTTGATGTAAAAAGCCGGAACAAAATATTGGCTGTGAAATAAAATTTAGTTGTAACTCAAATGTGTTATTTGATTTAAACTGTGAATAAAAAAAGGATAGTTCCTCACTAAAATATAACATGATTTACATTCATACTCACAATCAGAAAACATATACAAATCCTACCTTTTCCGTGTACTGTTGTGTCACCTTATATCTATAACGCCTTTTTTTTTAATATTTTCCAAATGACAAGAAAGTCCTTACATCACTAAAACTAATCCATAAATGAAATGCCGAAAAAGGAAGTCATGCATCAATTATAAACATTGCACTGACAATGAAACTAATTCTTGAATACAACCAATCAAGAGATCATTTGAGCCTTGAGCACTTTACAATATTCTAAGTTTGTAAGAGAATGATAATCCCTTACTTCATGATAAGTACGAGCGTTAGCGAGTACTTAATCATGAAGAAAGGGATTATCATTCTCTTACATATACTAAGGTTTTTCTTGTCGTAGAACACACCGAGGGGTGTCAGGATTGATTAAATGAAAGACCGACCGTAGGGAGGTCTTTCTTTGGGCAATCCTGACACCTCGATGTGTGTTCTACGACAAGAAAAACCTTAAAATATGCATTATCTGACTTATATACCGTCAAAATAATATTGTTTTTTATAAAGATTTGCAAAATTTAGCATCCTATTTTACCAACCACACTAAAGTGGGATATTCCTTTCTAATGCGTTCAGGTTTTAATACGCCCTACGGGTCATTTAGAATGTGAAATAAAACTCACCAATTAATCTAGATATAAACCTTAGAAATTATTATCCATACACAATAAAAATATTACTGTAACTGGATGAAGTAAGACACAAATGAATTGTTACCATCTGATAACGGTGTATGAAAAATACAAGACACTTTGTAAGTAATTTTTTGTACCAACTTAGTTTATGGAAAGGGGGAGGTGCTATAAAAATTTGTCATGACATTTTATCGCGGAAAAGTAATTATTTTTTCAACAATTTTAATTGAATCGAATGAAATATTCAGAATGATTTTCTTTTGAATAGCAATACATTTTTTTAACAGATAATCAGGATATAATTATATACCCTCCCCCCACCCGACCTCATTGTGAGATACTTGAATGTTATTCAATAGAATATAAGAATATTTTATTAGTTAATCATTTAATAGAGTAAAAGGTATACATAAATGTAAAAAAGTTAAGAACTGACAAGAAGGGGCACGAAATCGTGATATATGTACATGTTACACGAAAACGAATATCAATACATGTAGGTCACACTATGATTTCCTATTCTGTGTGTATCGTCCTAAACATGCATGAAATATTTGCCACTGGACGTTAAGTAACCATCAATCAATCAACCTATTCAGTGTGGATCAATAAGATTTTCAAAATCTTGCACACGAATATGTTAAATCTGGCTTTATTTTAAAGTGTTATGAAAGTTTTACATTAAAATTCATCTCGCATATATAATAATGTCACTGTATTGTAGCGATAAATTAACAAAACTTCACATTATTTGTTTCTAAAATTAGAATTCGGGCAATGACGATTTTTTTACACCTATCATAGATTGAACTTTAAAAAATAAATTCCCAAATCGGCAACAGAAACTATCAGACGAATATAATTTGAAGTAAATTAAAGTTTGCATTTTTATCAAGGAAAATAATGACCTCACACAGGTCATTATTTTATGCCTTAGAGCATATTTCATTGAAACATGGTATCGTCCGGGTAGATTCTTCGTATATGTAAGAGAATGATAATCCCTTTCTTCATGATTAAGTACGAGCGTTAGCGAGTACTTATCATGAAGTAAGGGATTATCATTCTCTTACAAACTTAGAATATTGTAAAGTGCGCAAGGCTCAAATGATCTCTTGATTGGTTGTATTCAAGGAATTAGTGTCTTTGTCATTGCAATGTTTATAATTGATGCATGACTTCCTTTTTCGGCATTTCATTATGGATTAGTTTTAGTGATGTAAGGACATTCTTATAATTTGGGAAATATTAAAAAAAAAAATGCGTAATAGACATTAGGTGACAACAGTCCAAAGAAAAGGTAGGAATTGTATATGTTTCCTGATTGTGAGTATGAATGTATATCATGTAATATTTTAGTGAGGAATTATCCTTTTTTTATTTACAGTTTAAATAAATAACTATATTTGAGTTACAACTAATTTTATTTTCACAGCCAATATTTTGGTCCGGCTTCTTAAATCAAATACTATTTCATTATAGCAGGGGAATGTTCAAATAAAATGCCTATAAAAGTTTTAAATATATTCAAAACTTAAATTAAATTCCTTTTTATTTTTATTTTAACGGAATATCGGAAATAACTATTCTTCCCAACCGCTAGTCCAGTTATCAGAGTTTTGGAAAGATTTAGGTTGTTTTTGATTTTAAAACTTTTTTTTTCTTTTTTTGCATTGCTTTGATATTGTTTAATTTTTTAGTAATTTAAAGTTATTAATATTTTCATAATAACATTAAAGGTACCAGTTTTACTGCACCAGTAGACTTCAACTTATTTTGATTTTTTTGTTTCACAATTCAACTTTTAGTCATTTTCAATCACTGCGTGATAAATCCTTTCAATCTGATAAATGTGCTTCGGGGGCAGTTGTAACTCATTTATAGAAACTCTTTGTTTTGAACTGTAAATACCCAAATAATAGGATAACCCCTTACTAAGAACATGGTTTACATTCATTCTTCACAATTAAGAGACATCAAATTCTACAATTTCATTGGTCGAGAGCACTTTGCTATATTCTAAGAAAGAATAACCTATCGTTCTGAAAGAAAATAACTCCATATAGGTATATAAAATAAAGGGACATTATGTGAGATGAATTTAATAATGCAAACTTACATAACACTTTTAAAAACAACCAGATTCAACACATTCGTGTGTAGGATTTTGAAAATCTTGTTGATTCACACTGTATTGGAAATCATACTTTGACCTACATGTATGGATATTCGTTTTTCGGGTTACATGTACATGTATCACGATTTCGTGCCATTTCTTAACTTTTTACGTCTGTATATACCTTTTACTCTATCAAATGACCAAATATTCTTATTTTATATAGAATAACAGTAATCTACTTTATAATGGGGTGGGAGGAGTATAAAATGTAATCCTAATTCTCAGATTAAGAAAAACTGAATTGCCATTCAAAAAAGGAAATAATTCTGAATAGTTCAATTCATTAAAAATTGTTGAAAAAATTATTCTGATTTTCCTCGATAAAAATGTCACGAAAAAAAATACAACATAGCATCCCCCTTTCATTAACGAAGTTGGTACACTAAATTGCTTACAATATAAAAAAAATAAGAAGATGTTGTATGATTGCCAATTAGACAACTCTCCACAAGAGACCAAATGACACAGAAATTAACAACAATGGGTCACCATACGGCCTTCAACAATGAGCAAAGCCCATACCGCATAGTCAGCTATAAAAGGCACCGAAATGACAAATGTAAAACTATTCAAACGAGAAAACTAACGGCCTGATCTATGTACAAATTAATGAACGAAAAACAAATATGATATGCAGCAACAAACGACAACCACTGAATTATAGGCTCCTGACTTGGGACAGGCACATACAGAATGTGGTAGGGTTAAACATGTTAGCGGGCGCCCAAACCCTCCCCTTACCTATGACAGTGTTGTAACAGTACAACATATGAACAAACTATAAAAATCAGTTGAAAAGGGCTTAACTCATCAGATAGATACACAGCAAAAACAAGTAACAAAAACACAGAGTGGACGTGGCAGGGTACTTATACATCCCCATAACAAAACAGCACTAAGTACAGATCTGAGAGTACTAGATATAGATGGTTTACCTTTCAGATCAGTTATTTTGTCTGTCGTAAAGGATGATAATGTTAATTACCATTCCGCCACATCAAATTTTAATTCTATTATACACGTCTAAACATGTGATAGCTTTATGACAGACATTCTACATCGGATAACACGTGGTTATACAGGGCTTACACCATAATATATGTATAACTCGTCTCAAATTTAGCCCAACAATGTTAGATCTTCAAATTTGCGTTAGCAAATTTTTGTTCTTCCCTCAGTGGGAATCAAACTCTTGCTTCTGTGACATCGTGGCAACACCGCCTGCACCGTATCCAGCGCCCTAGAACACTCGACCACAACAGAGCCTCTGTTGTAATTACTTTATCTTCGTCAAATTTAAAATTTGAGTATTATACCAGCTCAAATCGGTCAGTTCTATTTATTAGGAATGTATTTCTACGTAGTCTTTGTCAACTTTCGTCATCTCTGAAATTTTAGAAATGTACCAGTTCATATCGCACACTACTATTTTTGTTTGAAGCATATCTATGCAGTCTCTGTTGTAAATACCTAACCTACGTCATTTTTTAAATTTTAGAATTGTACAAGCGTTGTTCGGTTATAATTGTATAAATTTAAAGATTCTTATAGTTAAATCAGAATAGATTGATATGATTCATTTTACATCATAATCATACTGATGAAGGATATCTGTTATCCGAAATATCTATAAATACCTACATTTAATGTTTCCTTTTTTTAATTTTAGTGTTGTTTTGTGCACTTTTTAGGCGTTTATATAATTTATTTATTGTGTACAGGTATCATTACTCGTAACGATCAGCGCCCTCGAAAGAAAGATCGTTGACTCATATTTAGACGCGTTATATATATACATATATATAAATTTCATTAAATAGTCTTCTTATTTTTTAAAATAGTTTCATGATTACAAACGACGCAGAACGTTTCAGAAATAGTATATTTGCCTGGCTGGATCAACATGTGCAAGCCTTTCGACTTGCAAGAAAAGAAAATATAATATATATAATTATCAAAGCATGTGACCATAACCCTTTCTACCAGCATATAAAGATTAAATAACATATTTAGCGTACACACCTGATCTTGAGTCACCATCTCCAGGAATGTCTCCTTTCCACAGAACATGCGAAATTTGTATATACGCGACGCAAATGCAAATCATCGGCAATAGATACAGTAGTACAATTAACGCTATCTGATAAACTGTCTGCTGCTCCTGGTCTAAACCTGGCTGACACGACATAAGCAAGTCAGAAACATTTTCTGGTACTCGTTCAAATCTCTTCAATCGTAGGAAAATTATATCGGGAAGAGCAACAGATGCGGAGACCATCCATATTACAAATATTATAATTCTTGCTCTCCTGCGTGTACTTTTGAAAGCTAGTGGTCGGCAAATCGCATACCATCGTTCCACAGCAATGGCTGCTAGAGTCAATACTGACACCGAAATCGAAACAGTCTGAAAGACAGAAAAGAAATTATATAATTAAAACTACTTTGTGATTTTCGCAGACGACACTAATATAAAAAGTATTATTTTACATATTTCAGTGGTCATAACACGTTTTTTGTTTTTTATCTTTCATCAGGTACGCTCAGGTTAACAAACAGTTTCGGAGCCATATACATAAAACATTTAAGATAATCAAAATATTGAAAGGGTCTTAACAGACCTTCAAAAATTGTCTACGGTCAACTTAACAGACAGTTAAAACCGTCTTAGTTCCACTAAACAGACAAAAATCTAACGTCAACTACCCCAATGGTTGACTGGGGTTTAGAAATATGTTAATCCCATCGTCTTCCGCCGATCGGAAGTAAATCCCTTGCAAATGAGGGGAGTCCGTTTGGCTGTGCGGGAACTATAAATTCGCAACTACGTTCGGTCAGAATGGGGACATTAAATCCGATGCATCGTGCAGAGAGAGTGTCTCTCTCTTTCACGTTGAGAACCCTTGCAACAACTCTATGAGGGGTTCTTGTGTGGCCTGGGCAAAAGATACAGGGGGACATTCAAAACTCATTAGTCGAGATATTCTGACAACACCATGGCAAAAAACGAAAGACGACGAAAAGACAAAAAAGTCCATAAAACACTAAATCGTCTACGATCAACTTAACAGACAGTCAAAATCGTCTGTGGTCAACTTAACAGACAGTCAAAATCGTCTATGGTCAACATGACAGAGACAAAAATTGACTATAGTCAACTTAACAGACAGTCAAAATCGTCTATGGTCAACTTAACAGACAGTCAAAATCGTCTGTGGTCAACTTAACAGACAGTCAAAATCGTCTATGGTCAACTTAACAGACAGTCAAAAATTGACTATGGTCAACTTAACAGACAGTCAAAATCGTCTATGGTCAACTTAACAGACAGTCAAAATCGTCTATGGTCAACTTAACAGAGTTAAAAATTGTCTATGGTCAACTTGACAGAATCAAAAATTGTCTATATTCAAATTAACAGAATCAAAAATTGTCTATGGTCAACATAACAGACAGTCAAAATCGTCTATGGTCAATTTAACAGACAGTCAAAATCGTTTAAGGTCAAGTTTTGAATTCTACTCGTATATCGAATCCCAGCTAAACATGTAACTTCAACTTCATAGAAATGCAATTTGAGATATATTCGTTGATAAAATGCAGATGAAAAACTGGAAATGAATAAGATTTCCTCAGGACGAAAAAGGCAATATAACTCATATGATGTCTCTTATGTCATCAATCAAGGCATGAGATATATTATGTATAACAAATGGAAGATAATTATCTAGGTTTTTTTCTTCCACTTCTTCTCTAGTAATTGATCTGAAAAACATGTAACTGATTGATAAATGCTTTACCGTTTTTATATTTTCTAGTTAATTGCCAATTCTTTCTATATTAAGGGGGAAATGTTAAATTTATATTTGATGTCATGACTTCGTCTCACAACAAAACACAATAAAGAAATACGAAATGTTTTATCCTTCATTTCACGTTCTTTCTGTGTAGCATACATTACTGATAAATTAGACCAATATTCACATTTTGTATCGAAGTCAGGTAACCGTTTGACTAAGCCTTTTCTGATGACGGTGAAACAAAACGGAAATGATCGTACCAGGAAATCCTCATTTCCCTTGATACTAAAGCTCAATAGAAGTATTGGAATGGATTTAAAGGCATCTGTCACATTAACTTGGTTTTCAGTGAACAATTAAATATTCCATTTTTATAAGATTTAATCTCGGGAGAGTTCAGGAACTTTTGCCTTGGAATAAATTGTTTTTAACAGAGAGGACAGAATATCCGATTCTGTTATGTATATTCAAAACAAAAAAGAAAAATTCTAATGATGAACGGTAATCTAATTCCACAGTTTAATTTTTTTTTCAAATTACTAAAAACATTTATGATGAATCGAACTTATCCACACTAAAAATTTATGATATCTTTGTGATATGATATGCATTAAGATTTATTAGCAGCTATGTTTAAGTGTAGGAAGTATCGAATTTAAATATGAAATGGAACATCATAATGCCTAAAATACTTCATGTAAGACTTTATTTTGAATTTTAAAACCATCAAAATACCAGTTCTAAGGTTTGTGGAACTAAGAATAAACTGATTTGATATTTATCAATTCTACATTCAGAACAAAAGAGCAACATAATATCACAGATTAGATATATGCGAAAGATTGTTGGAAGATTTGGAATAAAAATTTAATCAACAATGTTACATATTCTTATCAGTTTTTGAAAAAAAGGCACGATTGTTTATCTATTTGATTACCTGTAAGATTATTGTATTATATATTTTACATTCTAAATTATTAAATTCCGTGATAACAACAATCTATAATAATTCAATTTTTGCAACAGCCTCACATCTATAATCAAATTTGCAATTGCAATATGTGAATTGTAGCTATTAATATCCTTTCTGGAAATTGACGATTATATGAGTATAATTTGTCAAATGAGAAACTTTTGTATGAATATAACTTCGGATATACGCCAATGAGACAATAACCAAAAATACAATAGAATATACATTTTGGATTCTACAGATACATTTCTACATCAATAATGAATAACATTACTGATTGCAATTGTGGCATTTTTCACGATACTATATATATATATGTAATAATCAAAAAATGAAAATCAAGGGTTAACATTTTACAAATTCAGATAAATCAAAATTTATATGTGCACCTCATATTTGTATAATTGTTGGGTGATTGTAGGATAAATCCGTTTATCTACGTTTGCAGAAGTAACATTCGATAGAAGTCCATTAATCGAATGAGTCGCTAGTATATTGAGAGTATTTTTATTGACATGAAATTTCTATGAACAATCTTTTATTCTAAATTATTAAAAGCATGGAACACAATTATAAATATCATTTTATAATTGTGTTCCTGTACCAAGTCAGGAATATGGCAGTTGTTATCAAATAGTTCGTTTCTATGTATGTTGCATTGGCGTTTGTTTTTGTTGCACTTCAGTGTTTCTGTTGTTCCGTTGTTTTCCTCTTATAGTTGATGTGTTTCCCTCGGTTTTAATTTGTAACCCGGATTTGTTTTCTCTCAATCGATTTATGACTTTTGAACAGCGGTATACTACGGTTGCCTTTATTTATACTGGGGACATACGTCAATGAGACGGCAACCCAACGACTACTGAATAATAATCAAAAGACATTCAGTGACGTCGAGCTCTATCAAAATAATCACGAGTCTAAGCATGTGAACAAACTAATGAGAAACTATGCAACACTTAATTCTCCAAATAATCATTTAGACATGACATAATATGTGGCGGGTTTAAAGCATTTTATAATTGTGTTCCATTCATGTTTGTATTGTTGCATAGTTTTGTATGGTTCAGCGTCACAAGATAATAAGGTTAAATTTAATGCTTAATGTTTTTTCATTACCAGCTTCAAGTAGGAGCAAAAAATTCATTGAATTTAATTTCAAATGTTGGGTATATTAAAACAAACACACGCCTAGAGAGGTAAACATACGGTCTTTAATAATAAAATAATGGTTTTCTGTGGTCATTTTCAACCTTTAAAATGGTCCGAGAAAACCTGAGAATAGAGACCACAGAGACCACAGAATGATCTGCTATGAAAGTCGAATTCCCTATCTGGGTAAATAAATCCATTAGGATATAATTTTGGCTATTGGGGTCCTTTTTTAGTCATATAGCTCATCACGTTTTATGATACTTGTACATGCAAGGACTTTCAATATTTTGGCTTCGGGCGTTCCTGATAAGGGTAAATACAGAAAGCGATTCAGGCGCAACTAATTTATAAAGTGTTATTTTCATGTACTGGGTCGATTCCTTTGCTGGTAGAATTTAATCCATCGAGGGTATCACCAGCTCAATAATCAGTGTTTCGGTACTAACATGATTTGAAGCATACCTTTTTTAAAATTATGTTTCATACATTTCGAAAATAGTATGAAACTAAGGTTCAAACTCCTCCAGGCAAAGTTGACCTTCGAAGGATTTGTCTAATTTTTAAGGTCTTGTTTGGTCATATAGTCCCTTACGTTTTCAAATACCTTTACATCCTTGGTTTTCAATTGTTTGGCTGTGCGTTCTTGATGATGATAAATCCAGAAAACGTTTTAGACGTGACTAATTTGCAAAGTGTTACTAAAAGTGTTATTTAAAACCACCGCTGACGCTGTCACTGTTAAACGAAAGACACATGAACATACTTCTACCATAAAGTGACCGCCTTCAACAAATTGAAGATTATGTCGGAGCTAAAATGTTTTTTTTAGTTATGTTCAATAAAATATGTTCATGAAAGCACCTAACTTTTTTAATGTGACTTAAAAAAGTGCGAAACGATACCGGGATGGAGTGGGTAATCAGACAGACGAATAACATACAACATCCTTACCAGAAGTAAAATAAAACAAGACAAAATAAAACCCTACAAAAAACAGTGCAAAGATGTAGATTAAAAACGTGATGCTGATTTATTATTTTAGAAGGAAAATGCACTATACAACAGTTTGCCCTAAAATATCAAATAAGTTGACGCTAATAATATATTTTTCTTAGTCCGTTGATATAGCCTCATGCTTGGTTTTTATGTCTTCATGTTCTTAATTAAGGTAATATTACGAGTGCAAATATAAGACTTATGAGGAATACGTGTTCTTTATAGTATTCATTAATGTGACTATTTACTTTTATTGTCTATAATATATGAGTATGCTTAATACGCATTATCAGCGTGTGTCTTTCCTTCGCTCATACATTACACAAGAGAGGTTTTTTGTATAATGTAACGAAACATTTACAACACTAAAATCACACGCAATTTATTAATTTGATGACAAAGATTTTTTCACATGTCTTTTATGCGAATAATATAAAAATAAGGAGGTGTGGTATGATTGTCAATGAGGCAACTATCCACCAAAGTTCAAATGAAGCGGATGTAAGCAATTATAGGCAACCGTACGGCCTTCAACAATGAGAAAAACCCATACCGTATAGTCGGCTATAAATAGCTCCGACATTAAAAATATGAAACAATGCAATTGAGAAAACTAACGACCTAATTTATAACAATACAATTTACGAAAAAACATATATGACAGACATGAACCAACGACAACCACTGAACTTCAGGCTCCTGACTTGGAACAGGCACCTATAGAATGTGGCGGGGTTAAACTAATTTACTGTCGCCAAACCCTCTCCTAACCTGGAACAGTGGTGTAACATTACAATATGAGAACAAACAATAAAAATCATTTGAAAAGAGCTTAACTCATCAGATTGATACAAAGCATAAAACATCAAACAAAAGCACAGACCGGACGTGGCAGGGTATTTATCCATCCTTCATCCTTACAACAAAAAAGACACCAAGTACAGATCTGAGAGTACTCGCAGTTACTGACAGCTAGTTCAAAGCCCATAACAACTAATAAAAAAATGCATGCATCTAATACAAAAATATCAATCATTACACATCCAACATCTAATGGATTTAGTGTAAAGACTTCATTAACAGTCAGAGAAAAACATGACCTTGTGCAATGCTAAAATATAGGTATCGACAGATTGTATTACCGTGAAAGTACATATGTGTATAACAATACTATGTAGTATGGTTTTAATTTACTGATTACAAAATCAATAGTTATACCAATAAAACAATATTCAAAGATTTCATTACAGTGTTGAATTGGTAACCTTTTAGAATAAGTTTATTTAAAGGATTGATATGTTTACACGGATCGTATCTAAATTTCCGGGTACGGTTAACAACATCACCGTAAAATTTAGGATGTGCTATTCCGTTTGAAATACGTTTTCTACAGGTACAGCCAAACTTGTAAACCAAATCTTTGTGTCTATTGAAGAATTTAGCAAAGGTTTTAAGTAACTTGTGGTAACGAAATCCCTGACTTAATTTACTAGTAATCATAGATTACGCTCATTGAAATCCTAGCCACTACAGATACGGCCATAGCGAACGAGTTGGGATATATAATACGATGCCAAAGAAACATCACCGTCCAAAAAAGAAAAATTAACAATAGGGAAAGAAAAATCATCCTATTTGTCGTAAATTTTTGTGAAGAGTTTCTGGTGTTATACTGAAATATCTAAATCTAGGAAAGTACAGTTATTGCTTTTATTATTTGATTAATTTATTTATTTAAACTAATCTCCTTTGGGTAAATTTCAGAAGTATATTTAGAGAATTCTTGATTATTTAACGAAAAAATATCATCAAGAAAATGGTAAGTGTTGTTGAATTTATCATTTAAATGGAATTTAGACGATTCTTTGCTGAGTTTGGCCATAAACTGTAATTCATAACAGTATAGGAACAAGTTTTCTATTAAAGGGACACAATTGGTACCCATAGGAATACCTACAACCTCTCGATAAACTTAACTGCAGAAATGTACATAAATGTTGTCAAGGAGAAAATTATGTTTGGTACGTATTTTACAACTAAACCAGGAAAGTACACCATAGAAATTTTGACTGCTCTAATGAAGTATTTTGGTTTTGATGTCACAGTGATAGAAAGTTTAATGTCTTTGATCTCTTACACGTGTTCATGTGCCTGTCTTAAGTCAGGAACCTCGCCAGTGGTTGCAAATAAATAATATGTTATTTTTTTGTCATTTAGGGAATTTTGTATGAACTTTTAATGGAAGAACTTGTTAGTCTCTGTTAAGTTTATTCATAATTTTTCTAGATTTCTAATTTGGCCAAGTCGGGTGATGACTACCCAGCACATGTATAATTGCATGGACATCGTAAGTCTATGCAGTTCATCTTTTCAATATATCGTAAATGATAGTAAATTGTAACTTGTCATACCGTCACACAACTATTTGGTTTAATACACTTCTCTTTACTTGCGAAAACTGTCTGGTTTATTTGCTTAATCGGATAGCCGTGGTTATGGATATTCAAGGGTTTCTCTCTTTATATACTTTCGACGTCTTGAATCCAGTCAACCTGGTTAAACAGAATTTTGCACTAGTAAAGTTATGTCGAATAGTCGAATATCATCCAGCATACCACATCTCCAAAACATTTTCAAAAGCTACTAAAGAAAATTTGTTAATTAGTACCCTAGCTTCAAGAATTTTGTTCGTGGTTTAAAAATATCGTTGTTAGCTAAACCGTTTACTAAGTTTTATCACCTGCAGAACAGATGTATATATCTGATATATGTTAAAGAACATTTATTGGGCGTTACTCTAAACTGATGAATCAAGAGATCAAGTTTAAAAAAGTTTTCTTACAACGGAACAATTTTTGTTTTCTCAATTTAAATTTTGATAGCATTATTTGTATGCTTGATTTCCTGAAATCTCAAAAATTGATCTCGCATTTTTATGTCAATCGTTCAAGAATCGCAATAATAAATGCACACAAAAATTTCTGAATTTACAGCATTTGAATTCCTTACAACAGACTGTCAGTTCCGATTTTACCTGATGAAGGTTATTTTTGAAGACCTGTTACTAACACGAACAGAGATTTAATGTCTTTTCATGTGACAGCGGACGGAATATAATTCAAATGTTAATCTTCTGATGAAATTTTTATCCATTACATTCGATAGACAATTCTGTAAATAAAATAGCGAACTACCAAATATGTATAAAACATTTAACATGTTTCCCACATACAGAAGATTTCCTATTAATATCGTAACCGCCAAGCATAATCTTTATCGAACACAACCACCGTTCTATTGTCTGTCTATTAATTAGAACAAGTCATTTCACATATCGCCAATGGTCAAATAAAATCAAAGTAAAGTAGTTCGGCTATCAAAAATAATCGCTTATACCAAGAATAGAAATTTTACAACGACACTTTGTTTACGTTTTCCTAGACAGGAAATTATTTTTCTTTTGTAAATGTATTTAAGACGGGGCTTAAAACCGTTCATTTTATTGACTTGTTTTGTTTCTGACTGAACTTGAATTTTTAACCTGATTGCTATTTACAATGACTGAGCTGTAACTGTAATAATCGTTTTGATAAGAAGAAAACAATACATTTAGCAGATTTATACTCTAGTCGTTACAAATAAAAGAAAATCCATTGACCCGGGAAAAAGACTTTCTTTATTTCATGTTCAAGTGATTGCAGAAAAAACAAAACTGGAAATTGCAAAATAAAAAAAAAACAAATTACCGCAAATCAAAGGACATGCTTCCACGACCCAAAGCAAAAAGAAGACAAAAAGGTAAATAGTAGTTTACAAAATAGATCACATGAATTTGAAAAACATAGGAGTCCTTCTTAAAACAGATATATTCCAGCAAGTCATGAAAGAAAAGAAAACCAAACACATAGATCATAAAGTAAAATAAACGGATAGTGCATATCTCAGTGATAACGACACGTTCATGATCGCGAGCTCGTGTGCTCAAGAAGGGTTTAGCAAACTGAGAATCAACAATTGAACACAGGCTGAAATCCACTAGCTGTCATCTAATATTTCGTTGTCTTTTGACTAGGGTCTATTATTTTTGCAAAATCTAAAACAGACTTTCATAACACATATGATAAACTGCGATTGTGCGTTTTAGGCTACTTTTTGTAAGATTACATCTGGAATCCTGATTAGGATTAATCTCTGATTTCGATATATAACGGATTTGTTTTTTATAGACTAAAGTTGTTTCTGTAATAACTAGTGTGGTTGTTCCGTCTGGGAATAAAAGTATCCTTTGTCTTATATACTAGATTTGTATAAAACTTTCTCTGAAATTCGTTTATTTTAATTCAAATGGCTTCGCGTGCAATTTCCAAAATTGTTATAGCTGATTTTTCTGACTTATTTCAACTGAAAAAAGCGGATTACGTATTTTTTGATAACTTTATAATGAATGAAAACTAAATGTTTTTTAGTTTCTTGTTACAAACATAAAAAAATAACCAAGGACATGAGAGACATACCGTACACAACCAATGTCACAGCAGTATCCATGAATATTCTTGTTCTAAAAATGCAATATTTGGCTTTCTGATATATAACCATTCCACAAGACGAAGGAAGCTTGTTTGAAGGGGTGGAATATCGATTAAGATCTAGATTATATAACTTTTAGTATATTTTCAATTGATTTGAAACCATAAAAAGCGTAAACATAAGCTGCAAAGCGATAAAAGCTTGAGAAAATACCGTTTAGTTTTTCCAAGTTCATTCTAAATTCTATATTATACCACTACATGACAGCTTTCATTTTAGGAAACATGTACTGTCACGAAATACTTTAATTTTCCTTAAATTTTCTCCAACAGGCTTTTTGCAAACATACTCTTAACAAACAAACATACCGGAGAAATTTGAAAAAAATATTAGAAGCGGGGGAAAAAAATCTTCCAGATTTAATATAAAGATGTAGTTAGTTCTATTCGTAATTAATTTTACTATTTAATATCTAAAACATTCGTACATCAAAAAAGTTGCGATCGGTAAACCATGGTCGTTCCGTATTTACTGGTGTACGAACAATGACATTGTTCCTTCGATTATGAAACTGCTAACATGAGAGTGCAACCTGATTGAAAGGTATGGATATTTGTGGTTAAAGATATTACTAAGTAATTTCTTTAGCGGAGTAAAACAGCATGATTTGCTGTTTAACACGAAACTTGCACTGAATAAACTTCGCAAAATGAATACTGCGAATTCACAAAGGAACGAGAAAAAAAATCTCCCGCTAGCATTTTTGTCATGCGATCTCATAACCAAATTTAAGATAGCAAATCCGGATTAAGTAAGATTCCTTAATCTTCAAAGATACCATCGTCCCTGAGCTAGGACTTTGCAATGTTTAATAGCTATGAAGAGGATCGTAAATTTCGTAGGAACAAATTATTCTTAATGTCTAAGAATATATATGCAGTAAACCTTAATATAAGACACAAATCTAATAACACATGGACTCGAATATATTTTATATTTGCAAAAAGTAGGTTAGAAATACTGGAATATGAATGAATACTTTATTTTCTCATAAAAACAAAAACACGTTACAGAGAACATATACATATTAACAATATACAAATAAACGTTTTGTCGAAAGATAAGAAAGACGTTTCTCTAATTTTTGTGCTATTTTCAAATTTCTTGAGCGGTGTGAGAAAAATATTTCTGCTCACTAGTGAAGTTTCGGTTCTCAGCAAATGATTGGTCGAAATTTAATTATGACGTTAAATTTTTCTTGATTTCTTCTGAATTTCCTATTGTGACGTCCTCAGTGAAAAAAGGCGACCATGCCTGATGACGTCACGTATAAAGAACACAACTTTCTGCAAATCTTTGAAAAGGAAGGATAAAAATCATTAGAGAAACAGATTCCACCACTATAACTCGTGTATTGCGATATTTCTCCACTCTCAACAGTTATTTTTAAATATTCAAAAAGCTCGGCAAGCCTCGCGCTTTAAATATTAAAATTTAACAGTCTCGAGTGGAGAAATATCTTAACACACTTGTTGCAGTGATGGAATCTATATTTTTCGGGATGCATGTGATAGACTTTTATAATAGTTTTATAACTTTTCAGGTTTTCCCATTCAGTTGGCTTTCTTCCAATACATACATAAAAACATAATGCCGGCTTATATATTTAATGTGTCTGCAGTGTTTGCATTTCAAAGTTTAATGCAATTGTTTCTTTTACAATAGAACAAACTATGTCATTATTATATTGTGTAAACATTCCTTGTAGTTTAACTACTGTAACAGCTCATGAGCACTTGCAGTTTGTTTATACATATTGTGAACAGTTCATCAACAAAATAAAACCTAAAGTATATTTAACAAAACGGACAGCGACAGATATTACAGAGTTCACGACAAAGTACATTGTAAGATTTGTAGTTTGTTTTCTATGTTGTTGTTTTTTTAAATTTTTTTTTCTCTCATTGAAACAACTTTATTTGCTATTAGATATACTAAATAGGATCGGACAGTTAATACAACTTAGTCGTCTCCTATAGTGAGTGTTATCGTCCAAATACAACTGTTTCGTGAATTTAAGGACAAGACCATATTTATAATATATGGGCAAAGAGAAGGGCAGGCAGTTTAATTTCACAAAAAAAAACAAAGCCATGTTTGGTCGGATCAGAAAAAACTAAATGATATGAGAACAATGTTTTGATTTTAAAAAAATGACGTTGTTTCCAACACGAAGAAACTATTAACTATGCAACAACTAGTTAAAAAAATGCAATGAAAAAAAATACTTTTCTTATTTCTTAGGTTTAGTATTGCAACAAAAATATCAGAAACATTTCTTAACATTTAATTGCTTTTCGTCTTATTTAAAACCTTTATTGCCACATTGTGTTATTTAAAACCTTTATTGCCACATTGTGTTATTTAAAACCTTTATTGCCACATTGTGTTATTTAAAACCTTTATTGCCACATTGTCTTATTTAAAACCTTTATTGCCACATTGTGTTATTTAAAACCTTTATTGCCACATTGTCTTATTTAAAACCTTTATTGCCACATTGTGTTATTTAAAACCTGTATTGCCACATTGTGTTATTTAAAACCTTTATTGCCACATTGTGTTATTTAAAACCTTCATTGCCACATTGTGTTATGCAATGTATCGATTGCTTGTTAATGGTTGTCATAGCTCTTGGTAAACATATGAGCAAAAGATGAAGATGATGAAATTGATTGAAAGTTTTTAAATTTTTGTCTGGTTTTTTGAACCAGTGCATATTAGATTAGAAACCTTGGTTACAGCTTTTTAAGTTTCGTTAAAATGTTGTGACATATTTTTCTTCGATAAAAGTTGAGTGTCTCAGAGTCATAGTTGATAATGCAATGGCCATATTGATCTGTAAAAAGCTCTTGTAGAGGGAACAATCTTTAGTGTATATATCTCTTAGCGTAAGTAGGGGTTGTCGGTTGCTCAAGGAAAGAGAAATTGAAAACTAAAGTTTCCTATATAATTATAGACATTGAGCTGTAGGAGTCTTTTGTCGTCTTAGATAATATTGATTGATTGCCGCATTACGTACGGTGACAAGTGCGTCATTCTTATTCAGGACAAGGAGTGTATCATACTTCCCATTTGCCAAATTAGATTATCAGCAAAGGACCACCTTCTATGCATTTGAATGTGAAAATAGAAACACGTTTTCTACTCTTTTGATGGTTTCTTTTTCACAGGAATAAAGAAACAAGAGAGGGCATCATAGTCAATATTTTGACGAAATTATTGGGTTTTTTGTTGTGAGTGTAAGTTTCTGTAATATCTATGGATTTTGGAAACCATGGAGGCAAATGTATGCTTTCCGGAAAATTTACGAAATATTTGGTATGTGAAAGAGGGATTGCGGAAATGTGAAACAAATAACAACAGAAACGTATTCTTGTTACAAATGTATTTTGGATTTTTAACTTTCAAACAGTCCCGAATAAAACCCGGGACGTTGAATTACGAGGGTAAAACACAAAGGTAATAAGAAAATTGAATTATTCAGACAATGAAAGAGTCTGATATTTTTTCACTTAAATCTAAAATCTGGGCGTTTCCATTCTTAGACTAACGTGATTACAGACCATAGAATAGAGTACGTTTTCATAGAATATTAGATGAACGGTCATGCTAATACTTTACATTCAGCATTTTTCCTGTTGTAGCTGTAAATTACAGATGTATTTGGTAATGCTCTACTACAGATGACCAGGATATTGACGAACGAACATATCTCGACGAACGAACGTAATAGGAGCGGTAATTGTATGTTTACAAACGTACTTAAAACTTATAGATAGAAATGCATCAAATATACCGATTTAAAAATGTTTTCAAAATATAAATGAAAGACGTTTAAAACTTTTCCGAAAGTGTTACATATCTTACGATACAATGTGCATGGCTGTTTGTTTTTGTTGAAAGCATGATGAAATGTACATCACATGCACATAGGATTATTCGAGTACCCCGACGACTTTTGCAATTTTCAAACAAATATGAATGCAGAATTTTGATTATTTGAAATAATTTATAAAATTATTGTTGTCGGATCGTATGTGTGCTCTGTGGTTTTAACTGGGTATTCAAATTTCAGACATACAAATCTATCAGCTTATAATAAGAAAGAAAATCTATTGTTTTTGTACCAATTTAAAAAAAAAAAAGATTTCTGTTGCAAATAATTTTTGTTATACCTGTCAACCTCTGACCCTTGCAAACTTTTTTAGTGTCATAAGAGTAAAGTCTTTTTTAAGGGATTTAACTAGACTAAAGGCATACTTGGTCCATTAATAACGCATACGAAGACATTACAGATAACTTTAAAGCCTTACAACTATTTAGAAGAAAAAAATATATATGTCAAAAATGACCACATGCGATTGTAGGGTAGACACTCCCCTTTTTTTAAAATTTAATTTCCTTTTATTATTTTTGCTTAAAACATTCAATTTTCTATGTTTATACAACTTATCCATTACTACTGTGTATGTCTCACCTAGTTTCGAGTGAATTTACCAGCTCTGTTACAACCTCTTATTTTACTATCCATACTTAAACAACATTTTAGTATGGATATCAAACCATGACAGAGGAGATGTAATGATTAAGTGCATAAAGGATAGGATTAAAATTTATAAAGTCCAAAGACCCGTTACTTTGGGAAAATTTATGGACCTCAACATACTTCGTCTGACATGGTTTATTTGATACACATGCAATTGCGTAGATTGTTGCAGTACATTTCACCGATCTGAGTATTTAAAATATCATTGATTTCACAAAATACTCATAAAGCAAATAACATGATAGATAAGAATATTATTTAGATGATGGTACGTCAACCTTTGTTTATTTCGGAATTCATATATATTGCCTTTCAGTTTTGCTCAACTCACGTGGGAAACCAGGATAGTTCTGTCCTTCCCAAGGGACTGGTCTTTTGCATCATGAAAAGGGGGAGGGGTGAAATTAAGGGATCCTCGAAAATTTTTGGGAATGGAAAGGGGAGGTATTCAATTTTTCAATACTTCAGATGGGGGCATCGAAAAAAAAATTTACAAGATTTTAGTTGTTCTGTATTTTAAACATGAACAAATTACAGGTAATTTGATGAATATACTCTAAATCAGTATCTGATCATGCTGATTACTCAACAGAAGTGTCTAACACTTGATTCAGATGTCATATCTATAACTATTGTGTGTGTCATAATTTTTGGCTTCAAACTTCATTTCAATGTTAAATGTTTTATTCATGTGAGTCATCACCAACGTCTGTTTGTTTGTTAGAATAATGGTGTGATGTCTTTCATTTTTTTTTTTAGGTTTTTCGCGAAAGTCTTCTTAATATTATACCCCTTTCCATATAATAAGAAAACACTGATGATATTAAAAGTTGTTTCCTTGCATGATTAATCACAAAACTCATGATTGATCATATATTTCGATGGTTCAAGATGATATCTAGGAGTCAAGTGTGGCATTTTTAATACATCTTAACATGAATAATTTTCATGTCTTTTGAATTTATTTTCCTTCTTCAAGTTGAGGACTTGAAAAAATAAGAAAAAAACAATGTTATCCCCCCCCCCCCCCTCCCCCCCCCCCCCAATCCCACCAATGAAAGAAAATGACCAGCCTCCAATAACACATATTAGGTCATTATTTTTAACTTTTGACATGTTGAAACGGTTTCGTTTAGTTATATACGTATTGATCATCAATCATATCAATATAGTAAACTTCAATATCTATGCTATCACCCTTTTCTTACTCCCAAAAATTTTGGAACCTCAATTTTCAAGCAGAGTCTTTGATATTGAGTGCACCTTTTTGGTAATGTAGACAACATTGAAATATTAATGTGAGGAGTTAGATACAGATACAGGTAATATCTTCTTTAAACTACATGCAGAAGATGCAAATTACTATACTTCAACCAGCGTTTTTATGTTAGATTTATACATTACTATGTATAAAACAGCAGCTCCCGTTTCGTACGATTCGTCAAGTTACGCTTTCGTAAGTTCGCCTGGTCATCTCTACTATGACATTTGTTTGTTGTGATTAGCTTTTCACAAACGCAAAGTTTACAACAGCTTAGTATCATATTGTACATTTATCAGGAGGCTGTAATATTGTAGTAAGAAATATACTTTCAAACCTAGAGGAAATTGTATTCAATCGGCGAAACAAAAGCTATATAACTTTTCAACCATTATCATACTTAAAGTACTTACATGAAACGAAACCTTAAAGTAAAGTTAAAAAAATTGATGACGTTTTAAAATGAATCCGTTAAATTTTTTCTCTGCTTTCAATGTTTTCCTTGTTCCTTTGTTTTAACAAGAGATGAGAGCATACGTTTATAGTTTATATAAAAATAAAAATATGTGTTATGATTGCCAATGAGACAACTTTGCATCAGAGACAACATGATGTAGAATTAAGCAACTATAGGTCACCGTACGGCCTTCAACAATGATCAAACCAAATAACTCATAACAAGCTATAAAAGGTCCCGACATGACAAATGTAGAACAATTCAAATAAGAAAATTAAGTCTGGTTTATATTCATAATAAATAACAAAAAACAAATATGATATACAAAAACAAACGACAACCACTGAATTATAATAGACTTCTCACTTGGAGCATACGCGGGGTTAAACATGTTTGCGAGCGCCCAACCCTTCCTCAAACCTGGAACAGTGGTGTTACAGCACAACATAAGAATGAACTATGGAAATCAGTTGAAAAAGGCTGGACTCATCAACGCAAATAACAACGAAAACAAAAACTATAAATACAATGTACCGATCTGATAGTACTCATACGATTATAGCTGTAATGGTATAATATTAGAGATTATCTTTAAATATGACCCACAGCTGCACTTCGTTATCTGTTATCTTTACTCAATACCTTAGAGGACAACTCAACTTTATGAACTTTTCACACTAATGTTCATCATTACTACTCTACTAAAGATAAGACAATATCCATAGAAATGTATGTCCAGTAGCAAACGTCGGTAATATCAATGAATGCAGCAAATAGGATTATATTAAAAACCACTATAAAATTGGACCTGGTAGCCATTATTATGATCGATTCATTATATTTATGTAATGTGCCCATTTATTTTGTCTGGTTTTCTGACAACAAGAACGTACTAGGTTAATCTAGTTTTGGTAAGTTTACATGAATATGAACTAATAAGTATCCAATATGTTTTTGTGTTAAGTCAGTGCTCTAAATTACTCCGGCAGATACTGGGTCGGAGTGGTATCGATCAAATGAAGCACATACAAATATGTTTAATAATATCTTATAAATGAGAAGATAGTCTTGATTAAAGTGGCGTGGTCAGTCTACAGTATTTTGAAGGTATTTCCATGTTAAATTTGCATGCAATCATTGAGAAAGACTTTTGTCGATAATTATCACCACAAGTTCGTGTTTGCTCATGTATACATAACATATGACATTTCATTACTTTGCTATACATCTATATCCGTTGTAATCATTTTTAAATCTAAATGAAATATGAAAAATATCTTTCTGGTCTTTGAACTGACTAGATTAGTTCGACATTAATCAGTCAGCATGACAGAATTTATTGTCATAAGAAACATCGTAGTTAGCAACGTTCTGTTGATTCTTTAACTTTTGTCGCCAGCATATACATAAATGTATTGATTTCAACATATCTTTATGATCATGAAGCTAGCAAAAAAAACTTTTTTTGAAATTTGATTGAATATAGTATACAACAGAAATCAGCTTCTTATAAACAGTTTCAACATGCGTGTGTAAAAACGGGAGTGAGACCGATACCAAGAGAATGTAAAGAAACATGAGTCGAAGGAAAAAAGACATAAAGGTCAAAGGAAAACAGAAGAAAAGAAAGCAATAATGTACAAGGCTTTATAGAAAACTTGATTAATCAACACGAACTCATAAAAACAGGCGTGAACTCAGGTCTTCGGATTGGCACGAAGCACTTAAACCACTAACATAAAGACAATAGACACAAAGTACTGATATTAAAGTACTCGCAGTTATTGAAAGCTAGTTCAAATCCAATAATAACTAATGAATAAATCATGTTCTCCCAGACTAAAGTATCAATCAGAGCACATACAAAGGGTTTAGTGTAAAGACGTATAAAACGTTTTTTGATTGTTGATCTTTTCAGGATAACAACTAAATTACTATTCTTAAATACTTGACAAAAGAAAATATCAGATTAAGAAGACTTAAGATTATGACATTTATAATACATTCTTAGTGGTGGCGACGGCCATAAAATGTTAAATGCGCATAGTGTAGTTTAGTATTAGAAGATTTCGAGGAACAAATTTACAGTCAAACAAGCTAGACTACGTTGGCCGTATGAGACGACTGAATATCAAAGGACACTTCCTTTTAGGAGGGGGTTAAATTTTGGACAAAACTTGTGAAAAGGATATCATAAAAAAGCCTCAGGAACAGACTGTTTCACCTTCCTCTATGTCTCTCAGGTTTGGCGCCGCTCGATGAATGCAACTGGAAATTCTCTATGTTTTTCATGCTCACATCTCTGAAAATTTCTAAGCAGGCCTTTCGGTCGTAAAAAAAACTTTTTTTAGTACTCGGAGTACGAAATTTGTGTTTGAAACAACAAATTTCAGTATTTGATTGGTTGATTTCTAAGTCTGAGAACGATAATCGTATTCGAAAGTTTTATGACTAAGCCCAGGCGAGATGATGATGAATAAATAACTGATCAGTTATGTTTTTATTTTTATTAAAAGATCGCCAAATTGATGCCCAAATTGAATTTCGGAATTCCTTATAGTGAAATGTTTGCAGAACACCATTGTAGACTCAACTTGGGAATTATTTGAAGTGAAGAGTTTTAAAGAGAAAAATGTTCCAGACTGACCTGAGAGAGTAATTGACAGAGAAGTGTTTGGAGGAAGTAATGTGGAAGAGATTTAGAACGTCACTTCACCCTTTAAGCAACCACAGAAATATTTCAAATCATCAAAAATGCATTTGACAGAAAAGACAATTTCTTTTCAAATTATAAAGACACGATCTAGACAAATAAATCAACTATATCACCGTTAAAATGATGAATTTTAATACTCAGTAGATTGAATTAAAATTTCCTTCTTTTTACTATTTGATGGTTTCATGTTTATCGCATACTGTTGCTCTGGTTTAGTTTTATGCCATCTCGTTTCAGAAATAACCAGTTGTATCAATAGACATGATTTTAGAGTTGGCTGTAGACAAACGCTAGTTAGTGTTATCGACTGAAAACCCATTGAAAAATGAATTGATAATCTTAAAATAGTTGGTTTTATGTAAACAATACATTTTTATGCCTGTTGTAACAGTTTCTGATGTTTTTAAAACCATTTTGTTTTAAAAAAATATATCTAAAAGTAAAATAACAAAAATACCAAACTCCAAGGAAATTCAAAACGGAAAGTCCTTTATCAAATGGCAAAATCAAAAGCTCAAACACATCAAACGAATGGAAAAGAACTGTCATAATACTGACTTAGTACAGGCATTTCCTTATGAAGAAAATGGTGGATTAAACCTGGTTTTATAGCTAGATAAACCTCTAATTTGTATGACAGTAAAATTGTTAAAAATTGGCGGGCATTTCTATGGTTTATTCTGTTGTTAGACATAAGAAGATGTGGTATGAGTGCCAATGAGACAACTCTCCATCCAAGTCACAATTTGTAAAAGTAAACCATTATAGGTCAAAGTACGGTGTAACCTTTATTGGGCCTCTCGGCTGACCATATTGGTTTCATAATGATAATAACTTTATTCGTAAGCAATACAGCTCATAGAATATAAGTAAATTAAGTAAAATCTTTTTTTCCGCACTTTCATGTTTTAAATTATAACACTGCACAAGTCATCAATATGACTCCCAATACACTCTCACAATCTCATTTGTTGGTTCGTTTCACTTAAAAGAAGTCTTAAATTTACTTGCTTGTCATTAATCCGTTGCGTGCATTCAGGTAAGTTTTTGCAACTGTGTAACCAATTTAAGTTCATTGAGGCCTTAAAAGTGATATGAAACTTCAAATTGGAAAATAAAAGTTTTATATACTTGAATGTTTTAAGTTTTACTATAAAACAAGTGTACATGGACTTTTTTGTAAAAGAAAATCCTTGATCTTTATCAAAATTTTCAGAAATGTACTCGGGTTGTTGTCTCTTTGACACATTCCCCATTTCCACTCTTAATTTTATGATATTGAATAATGGTCTTCCCGTACTCTAATTCGCTAATTCACGTGCTTCATGATTTGTGTTTATCAATGTCACGACCCGGTAAACTTCGGCAACAAAATCGAAGATTTATTAGAAGCTAAAGTTTTCGACCAACACTCACTGAAAGAAATATCGTTTGTCGATTATACATTATGGGTTCGTAATAAATGTAAAAAAAGTGCTCTGCGGACTTAGTTTAGTATATATGCATGCATTGGTTCAATAATTTCCGCAACATTATAAATACAAGAAACTTGCTCCATGTGACTTTAAATTCGTCTTCTTGTGATATAAAAATAAGGAGGTGTGGCATGATTGCCAATGAGACAACTTTCCACCAAAGTTAGAATGAAGTGGATGTAAGCAATTATAGGTAACCGTACGGCCTTCAGCAATGAGAAAAACTCATACCGTATAGTCTGCTATAAAAGGCCCCGACATGAAAAATATGAAACAATTCAACTGAGAAAACTAACGGCGTAATTTATAACAAAACAATTTACAAAAACAAATATGACAAACATGAACCAACGACAAACACTGAACTACAGGCTCCTGACTTGGAACAGACACATAAAGAATGTGGCGAGGTTAAACTAATTTACTGGCTCCAAACCCTCTCCTAACCTGGAACAGTGGTTAACAGTTCAACATGAGAACAAACTACAAAAATCAGTTGAAAAGGGCTTAACTCATCAGATTGATAAAAAGCATAAACATCTCACGAAAACACAGACCGAACGTGACAGCGTATCTATACATCCTACAACAAAAACGACACTAAGTAAAGATCTGAGAGTACTCGCAGTTACTGACAGCTAGTTCAAAGCCAATAAAAACTAATAAAGAAGTCATGTATCTAAGACTATAATATCAAGCAGTACACATCCAACATCAAATGAATTAAGTGTAAAGACGTCATTAACAGTCAGAAAAAAACATGACATTGTGCAATACCAAAATATAGGTACACTGTTTCCATATATTTATCGTGGTCCTGTCATATCTCGCTTTACCTTTATTTTCTACGATCTCTTTTTTTCAGCCAAACTTGCTTTGTTTTGGAAAATTGTTTTCTTAATAAATGCAACTTTGTACGCCTGTGCATTTATTAGATCAAATCAGGGTTATATGAATATACGGAGGGTTATTAAATGAGTTTTTGTTGGACCAATAAATCATTCAACTGTTTGATAAAAAGTAAAATATCGTAAAAAGAACGTTAAGAGTTGCACCATAATAGTTTTCACATGTATTTGATATACAAAATGTACAATAATCTTGAAAAAAATGCCAACCAATTTTTTTTGTGAAAACGGCCTCTTCAAAAAATTATTTACAAATACATCACAATCCATCACAATTCTAGTATTCCAAGGGGAAGATCTTTTCAGGTGTGACATATTCCGGTAATTCAACTAGTAGTTGTTTTATTTTGTGAAATATCAAGAAAACAGGAATGGGTTCTCTATACGTTTTCCTCTAAAAGAGATTGATGAAACAATATACTTCAAAAAATCTAATCAATATGTATCTAGTATGTTTTTGTTTTATTCTTCGAAGAATAGTTCTGCCCCTCATTGTCTATAGAAGATAATTGAAAAATGTATATGTTACAGTACACATTGGAATTCGGTAGGATCCAGAATCCTCCTAGTGCACATTCTAATTTCAATATCTACCAGAACAATTTTATTGGAATTGTTTTAAATGTTGTCTATCAGATAGAAACTTATTCATTTATGTTAATGCTTTTTACATACAAAATTTAAAAAAAAATAGTTTTCCTGAACCCTGTTCATGTTGTAAAGTCAAAATTGTTTGCTATCAAAATATCATAACAAAATATTAGTAACTGTTATTAAAAGTAACGAAAGTTTTATATATTCTACCATATTTTGTTTGTAAAAAAGTATTTAAAGTGGAATTATAGCATCATTTATTTTGTTTTTTGCTTAGCACATGCACCAGTAAAATTAATCAATACTAATAAAAAAATCCAGTAGAATCCAGAATCATACTAACTATTGTTTCAAGTAATTTTCTGGTCCTACTTGAAATTTAGTACAATCCAGAATCCACCTATGGTTAATATTGGAATTCTGATTTGTTCTGATTTTAGTAAGTATAAATTAGAATTCCAATTTCTACTAGCAGATATTGGAATTTCAATTTGTATACGTACTAGGAGAATTCTGGATGCTATTGAATTCCAATTTGTACTGTAACTTACATCCCAGCTCCTTTGTTCTACCAGGGGTGAACTGAGCCGGATAACCCCTACCAGATCAACCTAGCTTGCTGACCATTTGTTCTGCAACGTTTTGGTGGAGATGTCAAATCCACAATAAAACAAAGAAATATTTTACGGAAAGACTAACTATCAAAATGTATGTAGAAAAATCCAATGTCTATGCTGGGAATCGAACTCAAGACCTTTAGCATATAGACCCCTTACACCAGGACGATTGGATGTAAACTCTCTGTTAATTTAACATTTTTAAACATTGTGTCCGTGGCTCATAAAGGGTATATACTATATTAATATATAAAGTATATTATAAGGATTGTGTGGCTTTCTAAATTAGCTGTTATGAAGCGTAAATGTTTTTTTTATATAATCTAGAACAGCTGGGATGTAAAATAGTTATCCCATTCGGACTTGGTGTGTCAGTGTAAGATCACCCTCCGGCCTCCGGCAATCGGGGTGATCTTACAATGACAAATCGCGTCATCATGAGATAACTATTACATATACATGTACAACGCCACAATTGTCGAAAATAATTACGGTGACCTGTATTTTGAATGTAACTATACAATTTTAACTCTCATTCAGCGAAATTTAAACAAATATAAACAAGTGAAAATATATTATATATTTTAAATTCTAGTGTCTCGACTTTCTACATTCTGTTAAATATTTTGACTTTATAAAAAAACATTTGTCATATCAACTTCACGGAGAAGGAATGTGGGTACGAATTTGTGGCCATAAATTATTTTTTTATGGATAATAATTGTATTAAAAGAATATAAAATCATTTTTAGATTAAGGAATACAAAATCTTTACTTCCTGATGGATAGGTCTTGTTAAGATTATATATCATGCCATCATCACATCATAAAAGTTCTTTTCTTTTCATCTGTCCATTTACATAAAAAGAATGAGACATGTTAGTTTTTTTTATTTATTTATCAAACGTCTACTCTAATGGTAATAAATATGAAAATGTGCCATAAAGTGTCTGTTTCATTTCTGATCAGACTAGATTCGAATCTTTATACTATGTTGTAAAACTTTGAAATCAGCCAATAAAATAACGTCATAAATGATCTCATAGGATGGAAATTGTTTGCTTTGCTTTACAAAATCTTACAAATAACATAAAGGCTCAGCCTGAGAGCTGTTAAAAACACTATCTTGAAGACGACATTTATAATCATTGATTTGCTTCAGCTTTTAGTAACGGTTATCAAAATGGCACTTGTTTCGATAAACGGACATAAAATCAGTATATATTTATGTAAAGGTTTCAAAGCAGGTAATTCGTTTCATTTTTATTCCTTAGATAAGTATGATAAACAGCCACAATGCCACAAAAAGAGTATATATAAAACATTAATATACACCATATGTTTTAAATATCCCGTTAAAGTCGTTTAGTTGCCAAACTCAGAAACTGCTGAAAAAATATAATACATTGCTGATCCGTTTTTAAAGATGGCTGACAACGTTGACAATTTGACTCAAACTTCAATAATAATTTCAGAAGAATCATTGTTAGTTAACTTTGGGCATATGCTATATTATGTATCTCATGTATCAAGACGAATTGCTTCCAAAATTTGAGAAAGGATAGAGTTATTTCCCAATTTGGAATTATGTATAGTAACTCATACTGTCATCTACCATGCATGAACTCCATTATTGCTTTTAAAAAAGGATCAAGGGGATAAACATTGTAACCTGGGGTTTAATAAACTTATATGAATAAAAGGAATAAAGGATAAACGTTAATGAGATAACATCCTTACTATGCAGAAACTTACTAGAAAACTCGATATAGAAAAGCGTCTATGCAATATATCACACTGCAGTATATCACCGAGACTGGCAAGGTTGGGATAGTAGAATAGTGTTTATGCAATATGTCAAACAGTGAATCGTCCGAGTATGATAAAATTGCACGTCTTCCACGGAAGAATAATACCTATATAATATGTCAAGCTCTATATCGCTCAAGTCTGGTAAGGTTGGGACAGTAGAATAGTGTCTATATGTCAAGCTCTATATCGCCCAAGTCTGGTAAGGTTGGGACAGTAGAATAGTGTCTATACAATATGTCAAACAGTGAATCGCCCGAGTCTGATAGAATTGCAGGTCTTCCACAGTAGAATAGTGTCTATACAATATGTCAAGCTCTATATCGCCCAAGTCTGGTAAGGTTGGGACAGTAGAATAGTGTCTATATGTCAAGCTCTGTATCGCCCAAGTCTGGCAAGGTTGGGACAGTAGAATAGTGTCTATACAATATGTCAAGCTCTATATCGCCCAAGTCTGGCAAGGTTGGAACAGTAGAATAGTGTCTATAGGTCAAGCTCTATATCGCCCAAGTCTGGTAAGGTTGGGACAGTAGAATAGTGTCTATATAATATGTCAAGTTCTATATCGCCCAAGTCTGGTAAGGTTGGGACAGTAGAATAGTGCCTATATAATATGTCAAGCTCTATATCGCCCACGTCTGGTAAGGTTGGGACAGTAGAATAGTGCCTATACAATATGTCAAACAGTGAATCGCCCGAGTCTGATAAAATTGCAGGTCTTCCACAGTAGAATAATACCTATATAATATATCAAGCTCTATATCGCCCAAGTCTTGTAAGGTTGGGACAGTAGAATAGTGTCTATACAATATGTCAAGCTCTATATCGCCCAAGTCTGGTAAGGTTGGGACAGTAAAATAGTGTATATATGTCAAGCTCTATTTCGCCCAAGTCTGGCAAGGTTGGGACAGTAGAATAGTGTCTATATAATATGTCAAGCTCTATATCGCCCAAGTCTGGTAAGGTTGGGACAGTAGAATAGTGTCTATATGTCAAGCTCTATATCGCCCAAGTCTGGTAAGGTTGGGACAGTAGAATAGTGCCTATACAATATGTCAAAAAGTGAATCGCCCGAGTCTGATAAAATTGCAGGTCTTCCACAGTAGAATAATACCTATATAATATATCAAGCTCTATATCGCCCAAGTTTGGTAAGGTTGGGACAGTAGAATAGTGTCTATATGTCAAGCTCTATATCGCTCAAGTCTGGCAAGGTTGGGACAGTAGAATAGTGTCTATATAATATGTCAAGCTCTATATCGCCCAAGTCTTGTAAGGTTGGGACAGTAGAATAGTGTCTATATGTCAAGCTCTATATCGCCCAAGTCTGGTAAGGTTGGGACAGTAGAATAGTGTCTATATGTCAAGCTCTATATCGCCCAAGTATGGTAAGGTTGGGACAGTAGAATAGTGCCTATACAATATGTCAAACAGTGAATCGCCCGAGTCTGATAAAATTGCAGGTCTTCCACAGTAGAATAATACCTATATAATATATCAAGTTCTATATCGCCCAAGTCTGGAAAGGTTGGGACAGTAGAATAGTGTCTATATAATATGTCAAGCTCTATATCGCCCAAGTCTGGCAAGGTTGAGACAGTAGAATAGTGCCTATACAATATGTCAAACAGTGAATCGCCCGAGTCTGATAAAATTGCAGGTACTCCACAGTAGAATAATACCTATATAATATGTCAAGCTCTATATTACCCAAGTCTGGTTAGGTTGCAGGTCTTCCACAGTAGGATAATACCTATATAATATGTCAAGCTCTATATCGCCCAAGTCTGGTAAGGTTGCAGGTCTTCAACAATATAATAGTGCCTATATACTATATCAAGCTCTATATCGCACAAGCCTGGTATTGGGTGGTCTTCCACAGTAGAATAGTTTATATATTATGTCAAGCTCTGTATCGCCCAAGTCTGGTAAAGTTGCAGGTCTTCAACAACATAATAGTGCCTATATAATATATCAAGTTCTATATCGCACAAGCCTGGTGAAGTTTGGTGGTCTTCCACAGTAGAATAGTCTATATATTATGTCAAGCTCTGTATCGCCCAAGTCTGGTAAAGTTGCAGGTCTTCCACAGTAGAATAGTGCTTTTATAATATGTCAAGCTCTATATCGCACGAGGCTGGTAAGGTTGGGACAGTAGAATAGTGCTTATATAATATATCATGCTCTACATCGCCCAAGTCTGGTAAAGTTAGGTGGTCTTTAATATATATCAAGCTGCATATCGCACGAGGCTGGTAAGGTTGTGAATACACTACAAACCGGTAAAAGTCTGAAATGGCCTATATCTGTACTCGACTGTACTGATTTTTACTCGACCGGTCTGAATTGGTCTGAATTTTACTCGACTATACTCGACCCCAGTCTTAACCATACTCGACTGTACTGATTTGTACTTGGCCCTTATCTTTGCCATTGAAAATAGTCTGAACTATTACTCGACCAGTCTGAAACAGTCTTATCCCATTCTCGACCTGTACTCGACCTATTTTTTTCAGTCTAAACCATACTCGACCAAAGGTCTGAACAATACTCGACCAGTCTGAACCATACTTGACCAAATAACCTCTACTTTTTCTAAATCTTAACTGTTAAAATAAATTTCTTTTTAACTAACATGACAACAGTCACAATAGAATAAAGATATATTATAAAAACAGATTTTTACATGATTCTCAGATTTATCGAATAGAGATAGTTAAATCAAATTATCTTATATAATAATTTAGTTATATTAATTTTAAAGTTTTAGAGTTTTGTTAAAAAAAGATTTTCTTTTACCTAAAAACCACACCTATACTGAGGGTAATTTAACCTTATTAAGGTGCTTCTTGTTTGGCATGTGTTTTTTTTTTTAATTCATTTTCCTAAATTCCTAAATAAAAACTACATATGTTTCATGGTTACATACAAAAAATGTACAATAGTTATATAATTATCTTTTTAATGAGGTAACAACAGCCAACAAAATCACTGAAATTGTTTAACCTTATTTTAGAAATATATCTATTATTATAATTTGGGATATAGTATATACAATATATATCAAAAAGGGATAAAAATTAAAGAAATTAATAAAATTGTTCTTCTGATTAGTGGTGAAGTATAAAGTAATACCTCCTGCTTGGAGCAAACCACACCTGGTCAGAGAGTATTAAATTCTAAATAACATTCATTCAAAATTGCAACATCCTGTGAAACTTAAATCGCAAGGCCTTTTGAATTCACTAGATAAGTAATACACGAGTTTAAGAAAAATAGGGCTTTCTTTTTACCTGTGAAACACTAATGTACTAAGGTAATTAAACCTTATTAAAGTGCTTCTTGTATGCCATGTAATTTTGACAAAAATTATTTAAATTTAATTGAAATAAATTTTTACTGTAACTTTGGAACACATTTCCTTTTTTAAAAGTTTATCACAGGACTACTATGGAAGTTCTATTATCATGATTATATTAAATTCTTGGTTTAACAAATTAAAGGTGTCATTTTTTAAATTTATTAAGTTGCTTTATATGCTATTTTATATATATTTTGATAAAAAAAAATGTTCACTGCATTATTAACTAAGCTCAACTGACACCATAAATCTATACTAGGCTTAAGTTAATGGTGAAAATTGTCCAGTAACCATAAATTATATCTGAAACATTCAAAAAATTTTGAATAACATTGAAAATATTAGTCACAATTCAGTTTTGAGATTATTTGATCAGCTTGTTTAATTTTATTTTAAAGGTGATATATATGTATGTATATAAGTGTTGATGAATATGGTGATGAAGTTATATTATGTTTATTGTGAAATTTTGGTTTTAATGCTATACTGAATACATTTTTAGTTTCAAATTGTTGTTCAAATTTCTAGCCAGGGGAAATAGCTGTTGTTAAAACAGTTCCTAAATTGATGAAATACAATAGATAGATACAAAAAATAGGTCTAGGTTGGTTATAACTTGGTCGAGTATGGTCCAGACTAGGTCGAGTATGGTTCAGACTAGGTCGAGTCGAGTATGGTTCAGACTAGGTCGAGTATGGTTCAGACTAGGTCGAGCATGGTTCAGACGCGTATAAAATGGTTAAGTACTGGTCGAGTACAAGTTCAGACTGTTAAGTATGGTTCAGACTACAGTCGAGTATTATCAAGTAAATTTCAGACCAATTCAGACTGGTCGAGTAAAAATCAGTACAGTCGAGTACAGATATAAGCCATTTCAGACTTTTACTGGTTTGTAGTGATATGTTTTCTCATTAGAAATGATTTTTTTAATATTTGGACCTTTTTTAAGGGCCTCATTTTTATCACACTGTTCATTTCAAACTGAATTTACATGCAAAAGCACATATAAATTTCATTTTAGTTATGTAATTTTCAGTTTCCTATATTTTTGTTATGATATACGTTACAATAGATATGAATTATTGATTCTATATAAACTGATATAAATTGCATTGATAACTAATAGAGATATCTATTATAATATGAAATAAAAAATTAAAGACATATTTATTTCTTATCTATTTTGTTTTAAAACAGTTTATGTTTCAATAGAAATAAAAGAAAAGTTTTCTCAGTTATAGTTGTAACCTTATCAATGTATTTCTTTCATACTTCTACAAAAAGGCAAGCATAATAACACACTTCTTGATGAATATGTTATATGTTTGTGGCTTAACAAAGATGATAAGTGTATATTTTATAATCCTCCTTAAAGAGTTTTGTGTCATAAACATATAATAAAACACATGGAATAAATATTCCCTTTGGGGTATTTAATATTTCGGTGAAATTAAGTTCTCCGATTATGATAATAGCTAGGAGACTTCAAAACACTTTTAATTGTTCACTAAGTATTTTAAAGGAAGAAAGTCGTCATACTCCTGTTCTTCGAACAATCTTTTTTATATGTCAGTTCTTTAAGTCGCCCTAATGTAACTGTATAAGTTTTGAACGTTTTAGTTCATTGTGAAAATAATTACTGTCGCCCTTATTGTACTGTAAGTTGTGAGCATTTAAGTTTCTATGTTGGATGTATTTTGACCACTTAGAGTCGCCCTTATCTATCTGTTTGTTTTGAGCCTTTAGTGTATCGGTGAACTTATCATGACGATACTTTGGGTCGCCATTATCTTATTGTATTGTGACGAAATGTCTGTTCCCTGAAATGGAACTTGTTTTCCCTAAAATTGTGTTGACGTTGTTTTAATCGTACCGATAAATGACTTTTGTTATAATATATTTCTTATATAAGTATGTTAAAACATTGTTAACTCTAAAACTTTATTATCCGGGCCTTGCCTTTGTTTTTACATTAGGAACACCTCTTAACTGTTTATTTAAATTGAGGTACAATAACGTTTTACCAGTTCCAGTTTTGGTAATTTAGATATTTCCTAATTGGTAAATGGTAAACCAAATCGGTAAATTGGTTTACCTAAGTATAAATACGGCGGAGAATTCAAGTAAGTCTTCAGCACGATTTTAACCTGTGCAAGTAACCCTCGCTAATTCCAAGCAATTTTAATATAAGTATAGATACCGGTTACCAGACCAAGTAGTGACAAGGCAGACAACATATTACAATATCCGAGGAGACTATGTCCGTAAAATGAGGGTTTGTTAATTCCTTTACAAGTTACACTTAGAAAATAACTTCGTAAGTAAAACTTTATAACGAATCTTTTGGTATCGAGTTTTACCATTTGCTGATTACTAAATAACAATTAGTAAACTTTCGGGGTATATTTTTCCGCTATCCATTTTCTTTAATTCACGAAAGAATGTCGATAAAATGTCTATTTATTGGATTTGAACACTATAAATCTATCTAAAATATATATGTGTTGTGGTTATTTAATGCATATTAAAGTTAATATAAGTTGATTTTATTTCACGAGTCTGTTATTCATTCAAACATCTATACGGAGAGTTACCATGCAAAATCACAAAATTTCACAGGCCAAAACCCTATACCTTAATCTACCCTTTATATCTGAATTATTACCTTACCAGAGGAACCAACCACACTAGGGTGTATACGGAATTCCACAGTACCACGCTACCAAAGAAAGAGTAACTGGATGTAAACTTTTAATCCCTATGTATGACTGATATTGTAAAACCATATTCTTATAGCATTACACTAAGGCTCGATCGCTCGGTTTTCTTTACAGTACGTTGTAACCATCTGAGTTCATCGTTTGACAATTATGCCAATACTTAGAGCGGCTCTTATCGTATTGTTGCTTGTACATTTTAGATCATCGTTGTATTTATCATGCCAATATTTTTTGCCGTCCTTGTCTTTTCAATATTTAGCTTTGATCGTTCCCGGTGAAGGTAAATCCAGAAAAGCGCTTTGAACGCATATAGTTTATAAGGTGATATTTTATTTTGTAACTGACTGTAAGGTGTGAGTAGTTAAGATCATCATTGGATTTATCATACCAATATTTTGGGCGCTCTTATCTCACAGTTATGTTGTGAGCGTTTTAGTTCGTCGTTGAACTTCTCATGGAAATACTCTGGGCCGCCCTTATCTGACAACACTTTGGGCCGCGCGTTTCTTAGTTATGTTGTGAGCGTTTTAGTTCCTCCTAGAACTTATCATGCCAGTACTCTGAGCCGCCCTTATCTTGTTTTGTAATATTGTATATAATGTATATAACCTCCCACGCATTGATGCTTCAAATGGTAAGAGAAACTGGGCTTGAAATGTGCACGATTTACTATCTAGTTTAGGTCTAAACTACGTATGGATTGATCAAGAAAACATTAATGCATCTTTTGAATAAAAAACATGTCGTACAAACGATCAATACTACCAGAACTGGTTTGTTATTTTGAACGATTGTGAAAGACTGTGTTTATATAGAACATTAAAAAATGAGTTTTGTTTAGATGATTACTTTAAATATCATTTTAATAGTAATTTACTCACTAAACTGCGTAGTGGAACATTAAAACTGAATATGCATATTAGTATGTCATGCCTTTAGATCATTGAGGCTACAGTTTTTACCTTAATATTATTGTTCATGGCCAAATAATAGGAACCTTGTAATTGTTTTGCAAGCTAGGTCAAAGAATTTAACCGAATAATTGTGTAAATGTCTTAATACGCATGGTAGTTAAGATTACAGATTATATTAACAAAATATTTGTAGTTCTGTGCTTGCTACATGTATGACTTTATTGTGTTGTTCTCTTTTTATTGTTGAACTTATCATGACAATACATTTTGTACTTTGGGCAGCTCGTATCTTATTTTTGTATGATATAAAATTGAGAATGGAAATGGGGAATATGTCAAAGAGACAAGAACCCGACCAAAGAGCAGACAACATATGAATTTTTAAATATTTTCAGAAATATATCAGTGACTTTCCTCGTTTTTTAAATGTTTTTACATTGTTTGGTTTTTTTAATTTCTTTTTATTCTTTCCCCCCACCATTATTTCATTTATTCTACTAAGTATGCTTAATGACTCTTCAAAACCTTATTGTTAATATATATTTCTAATGACTTATAAATTGTGTTGATATATACATGTCTCAAGGTACTTGAATAACTGATAATCAATTACCTGCACACTTAAATGTAATATACATTTTGTAATTAGCAGTGTAAATATATATTTGTTTGTGTGTGCTCAACAGTAGCATGCATTAATGCATTGAAGTTCTACTATCATTAAGAATGTAAAGCAAATTGAAGGAAAAATGAAATAGGACCAGATGAGTTGGGATTTTTAGCATTTTAGATTGCAAAGTAACAACCTGCATGACAACATGTCGCACTACAAAGACACATTATTCTGACTACAATCAAACGACTCCCTGTTCTTATTCGTCTACGTGCCTTGATAAGTAGAACTTAAAACAAAGAATAAAATATTACCAATAGTTCTATAAACAGTCTTTTTTACATGGTCGCAAAATTTGGAAACTTAATTTCATTTAATAATTTGATATATTTTGGGTAATTTGTTTTCATATTACAATTCCTTTCATACCCGAGTTATTTATTAGGAATTAAAGATAAGAAAAAATATTTTAGTAAACGCTAAATATCGTAAAACTAAATATCGAATGTTTAAAAAACTTGATATACCATATGTGTCCTTAACATGCATCGGATTATTACAACAGAATGAACTGATTACAAAATAATGCAACTTACCATTAAAAAATAAACCAGTTTACAAATTACAAGACCCATAAACCAGGTTTCAGTTACGTCAACAAGTAACGTTGGAGGTAAGCATATGAGTATAATACCCAAATCGGCGACGGAAAGGTTTACTATGAACATATTAGTTACAGTCCGCATTTGGTGATTTCTCCACACCGCAAAACATACCAAAACATTTCCAGTCATCCCGATGATAAATGTTAATATGTAAACCGTTATAACAATCCATTCATACCATTCAGGAATTATATAAGTTGCCAAATATGTACGGACGTCATCTTCATTTTTACAGTCACCATCATCCAATATATCAAAACAGGTTGTATTGTTTCTAGTATTATTCTCATTTGTTCCATTTAAATCCAACATAGTTTTTGTCGAATAAAGTTTTAGATTCAAGGAATTAAAATAAAATGTTCTTTGGTTTAAATTTAGTTCTGCTGAATCCTGTACAAGTTTTACAAAGTATCATTTGTATTTCCTACCGTCTAGATTCATACTTTATATTCTAAAGTCATGTGTCTTCTGTTGGATGTGCTCTACAGACACTGACATTTAAAAACACTGATAATTGAAAATTAGAAACTGTTAATTCCATGCGATGACGGCTTATTACTTTTCCGGTTCTCTACAAAGACGCAAAATCGTTTACACTAAAGAGTAAATCTAGTCAATGATGATTTCTTCTGTTGTGCAATTAACATGCTCACTGTTCGATGCGGAAGTTAAATAGCAGTTTGCATTATCACTACAAAGAGATGACGAATTTTAATTGTTATTGATAATTACACGGAATTCCATTAGCTTTATAGGCAATAAAGTCTCTCGTTGACACAACGGTCCATGACTGCAACATTCGCTCGTAACATTCCTTTAATTCCAAAGTTCATTTATATTAATTGTCTTTAGTCAGATTTTCCAGCTGTGAGTGTATCTACTAGATTGACGAAACTGTATGTAAACGACCAATATTTAAATATTTATGGAACATTTTAATTATTGTCAAGAAACCTATTATTAAGTATCAAACTATTACTATTACGAATGGTAGGGTTAAAACAGTTTTCAATCTACTATAATGAATTATATAAAACATATTACGTTGTCATATGATATCTTGGAATCATAAATACGGGGATAATTGGGTCATCAATCTTCATACCAAATTTTAAAAAGTCAATCTCAAAGTAGTCGGTCAAAAGCGAAAAGATCAGTGTATATATTTTTATTATACATTCTTTTATTGGACTTCTACTTATACATATGATTTGTGTTTATGTCTATAAGCGTGATATGGGCTACTTAAAGCGCATATGAAGAAGTTTAATCCAGAAACAAACGATGTAAAAATTGTAATTATTTAACTTTTAAATATGTTTTTCTGTTGAAATACGATATCATAGAAAACAAATTAATTGGTTGTTGTTGTTTGCTAAATGTGTAGTTGCAAATATTTCATGCATACTCAGGACGAGAAAAAATTAACAATTACGATTTATGATTTGTATTTTGTATATATAAAAAAATACACAAAGTATTATAAAAAAAGCAATTACGATTTATGATTTGTATTTAGTTTATATCAAATAATACACAAATTGTTATAAAAAAAGCAATTACGGTTTATGATCTGTATTTAGTTCATATCAAATAATACACAAATTATCATGAAAAAGCAACATCATTCAGACACTTTTTGTCCTTTATTACTTTCTCGTCCATCATGTTAATTTTGGCATTGCAAACACTTGATCTTTTGACTAAGTTTCTAGTCAACTTCACAATTCGTTTTTATCAGCTTTAGTAAAATAAAAATTGTGATGATTTTTTTCCAAACGCATAGACTACATTATTTATTTTGTTAATAGAAATGATGAATTATTGTTAAGGTGTTTTCAAATTTGCATCGCGATACAGCTTTGAGCGATATTTCAAATAATATGTATTCCATTTCTTGATTGTTTTTACACAAAATTTTACAACAGCGTCAAAAATACCATTAACCAAAATTACTCGTATGTGTCGTCAAGACTGAACATTTGAAAATGTTGCGAAAAAAGAGGTAATGGTTTGGTCCAGTTATTTAAATTTGATTTTAAATCAACTACTTTTCTTGTAAAGTTAAAAACAAAAATGTAAATCGTGTTGAAATGAAGGTATCTGCGGTGTTTACTTTGTATAAGAATGCAATTAGAAGGGCTGATTGTGGAAGATTTGATAGTGCGAAAGATGAACGAAAGGAAATATGCCTGTCAACATGAACTGCGTTGTGTTATTTCTTAATATGAAACCAACAACTGCAAAAGCTGTAAAAATTTCTATCACAACGAGTTTAAATGAACTAATATTTTTTAATTAGATAAGAAGTTTCGTAGAATTATAGCATAAAACAGTCATATCATATTTCTAATTTACAATTACCTTTGGTAGCTTTTGTCTTTGTTGGTAAAATGGTTTCTCAATCAATATTTTTAGACATTATGTAGGTCTCCGTATGTATTTATATATTTACTCTATTAACAACTGACATATCTAAACCCTTTGTACATACACGTCATGTACGTTTTGCAATATATTACACAATATAGTACAAATTAAATAGAAACTAATTTTGCCGACTAGCCCGACAAGTATGCTGGGCGCTGGAATTGGAATTTATTATTAAATATTCAGGATATTTCATATATTATTTGAGAAACTTCCATACATTTACTTCCCTCAACGTTTACAAACAACTAAGAAAGTTCTTCACTCTACCAAAGGTCGAAACACGCTAAGGAAAACCCATAGAGAAAACCGTGTAGTATACAATGACCTTAAATACTCTAGAAATCTGCGAAAACTAACATTCGGCAGATCGTCTCATGGGGACAACACGAGAACTTGCATTGCGTTTGAATATGCTAAACTTTCAAAGCTAAGTGTAATAAAGACTTATAATCTATTTTGTATATAATATTAATACTTTAAGAAGAAAACAATATCATACTCCTATAGATTTATAAAAAAAAATATCAACAATGTAGTTTTGATATGTACGCTTCAAAAACCGGCTTGAAAGGGAATTACATGTACCTGAATACCTTTTAGTTGTACTAAATTTTGACAACAAAACAATTCTGATTGGACAATACCTGCTTATAACAATCCATTTATACAGCTATTTTCCCGCTCTTACTAGCCGAAACGTGGGGAAATTCATGTATTTAATCTATTAACAACTGACAGACTACCATATTCGCTCGTAACATTCCTTTAATTCCAAAGTTCATTTATATCAATTGTCTTTTGTCAGATTTTCCAGCTGTGCGTTTATCTACTAGATTGACGAAACTGTATGTACAAGACAAATATTTAAATATGTATAGAACCTATTATTTTTTGTCAAGAAACCTATTATTAAGTATCAAACTATTGCTATTACGAATGGTAGGGTTAAAACAGTTTTCAATCTACTGCAATGAATTATATAAAACATATTACGTTGTCATATGATATCTTTGAATCATAAATACGGGGATAATTGGTCATTAATCTACATACAAAATTTATATAAAGAGTCAATCTCATAGAAGTCTGTCAAAACGAAAACATCAGTGTATTTTTTCATTACAGCTACTTTTATTGGACAAACAAAAAGATGTTTTGAAAATAGTTGGGTCTCCCGTCCAAAATTAACTCTCTTGTGATGACGTCAATTGCGTAGAATCAGGTTGAAATAATAGGGTTTTAAATTGTCAAATTATAATCATCTGTGTGAGCAGAATCAGGAAATCGGACAGTATTTTATTGAATGCGTACCATTTTACAAAGCCTATAGCGTTACCAAGAGGCCAATAATTTTTATCTGAATTCAAATGGTAAATTGTTTGATAACGTAACGTAGACATTACTATGAACTAGTTAAACTATACACACGTTTCATAGGCTACTATTTTAAAACGGATTCGGATTGTGTTCAAACTTGTCTAACCTGTTACTGTCCGTCCCATTGTCAAATAAATGGTAACAGATAAGAGGCAACAATAGTTAACCGGTGTTCAAATCTTATAAATTCATTAAGATACAAATCAAGGTAAACTTCAAAAGGAGTGAGTAAGGGTAAGCTACCCCTGCTTTTCATACAGCATGCACAATGCGAATCAACACTCAGTTAAAATGTCGCAATCGGGAATAGGACATAATCGGTAAATCTACAGATCAGAAGACTATTCTGGTACCTTTAGATCGAAGACCACAAAAACGTGTCGTTAGTGAGGTGTGACACAGACAAATCGTATTGGATAACCAATTCGTGATGGTGACCGTAAAACTTCTGTTGGCGCAGTTTTTTGTCAAGAACACACCCCTGTTAATTAACTCCATATAATATGAACATACACGAGCGTAACCTATCAATTTAGATATGTAAACGCCATATAATTAGACAGAGGGTTTATTACAGCTGAGAAATATGAGGTTAACATATCATCAATATATCTGAAAATGAAATTAAAGAACTTCACAAGGTTTTAAAAGATGGACTTAAAATAAAAGAATGCCCAAAATGTTGCTAAAATAATCTACACAAACGGTCCAAATTAACAGTGTAAGATATATATAAACGTACCGTCAATTAATTGACAAAATGAAAGTTCGTATTACCTTGATTTGAATTAGGATGTACAATACTGGACACATGATATTAATTTTGGCATTGCAAACATTTGATCTTTTGACTAAGTTTCCAGTCAATATGATTGTAAAAGAGGGACGAAAGATACCAGAGGGACAGTCAAACTCATAGATCGAAAACAAACTGACAACGCCATGGCCAAAAATAAAAAGACAAACAGACAAATAATAGTACAGATGACACAACATAGAAAACTCAAGACTAAGCAACACGAACCCCACCAAAAACTGGGGGTGATCTCAGGTGCTCCGGAAGGGTAAGCAGATCCAGCTCCACATGTGGCACCCGTCGTGTTGATTATGTTATTACAAATCCGGTAAATAGTCTAATTCGGTAAGTCACATTCGTGAAAAAGGAAGGGTATTGTAGTTACGACATAAGGAACATATCCGATATCATCTGTGAAACGGTTATTCCATAACGGTCAACCAACTCGTGATGGCGTCCGTAAAATTTAGGAAGGGATGATTTCAACTTCACCATTTGGAACTCTTGGCTTAATAGCTTCCTTGTGAGCAGCAATCCTCTATCAAGGAAATCATGATAGGAAACACAAGCCCGGGAATATCATACCAATTGGGAGATATATACTCCGTATGCAGGCGCTGTTGGAATGTTGCTACATAGAAATGGAAAGTTCACAATTGGGAAGCTGAAATCATCTCTTTTGTCGTAAAGTTTTGTTTTCGACCGACCCTCATTGTCAATTTCTAGATGTAAGTCAAGATATGAGGCAGACTTAACTGTATCTGTAGTATCCTTTATCTCTAGTTCTCTTTCTTCCTAAGAAGTTCCTGTATGAAGTCAGCCTCATAAAAATAAAGAAACAAGTCGGCAAGAAGAGGGGCACACTTGGTTCCCATGGAATTCCGACAGTCTGTTGAAAAACACGTCCTCCAAACGTAACAAATATGTTGTAAATCAAGAAATCAAGCATCTTGATAATGTCAGTTTCAGAGAATTTTTTGTTTGAATCAGAGTGATTCTTTACAAAGTAGGATTTATCCCTCCCCAAGACAAGATACTTGTATCTACGTTCGCCATTCTTTTTAGTGAAACAAAGTAATACCAACTCGTTCAATTTGTCTTTTAGTTTGGAATTGGGAATACTTGTGTAAAGTGTAGAAAAGTCAAATGTTTTAATACTATTGCAAGATGAGAGAGTCTTAGATTGTATGTACTCTAAAAGATCTTTGGAATTTTTTAGTATCCACATCTTAAAAAGCAAAATAGTAGGTTTCTCCCTGTCGTTGACATCACACTTCGTTTTTATCAGCTTTAGTAAAATAAAAACTGTGATGATTTTTCCAAACACATAGACTACATTATTTATTTTGTTATGGAAATGATGAATTATTGATAAGGTCCTTTCAAATTTGCATCGTGATACAACTTTGAGCTATACTTTAAATTATATGTTTTCCTTTTCTTGGTTGTTTTTTAACAAAAAAGTATCCGGATAGACAACGTTTTACAACAGCGGGCAAAAACCATTAACTAAAATTACTTTAATGTGTCGTTAAAATTGAACATTTAAAACATTTTGGAACAAAGAGGTAATTTTTTGGTCTAGTTAATTAAATTCGAATTTAAATCAACTTCTTTTCTTACTTTTATATATATAAAAACAAGTCTAAATTGAAAACAACGTTTAAACCTATGATTGCGTTGGATAAAAACCGCAATTTGTATACGTAAGCATGCAAAACAAATTTTTTGGTAGAGTGGTCTAAATACAGCACAAACAACATTTTCCAAAAGACCAAAAAGGTGAAAAAGTATATTTTAACAAAACGCAAACTTTTAGAACGGATAATTGGTCTAAAGAGGAAATCAAATTTATACTAAATTGACATCTGAAAGATTCCCATATTTCAGAAACATTCTTTTCGAATAACGAAAAAATCTCTTCTTTATGAAAACATGTTGCACAACTTCATTGAAACTGGATCCTTTTTATGCTTCTGAACAATAGCTACTCATTAGTAGATTTTTGTAAAGAATGTAAATAAGAATTTTTTGTTGGATCTGCAAAATTACTCATTTCATGCACCCTTTTTATGCTATGAATTAATTGTATTGCAAGTATCACCTGAGTCAAGCTAAAAGTTATGTATATAGCAATATGAACTGGCTGTGCTGGTTGCGCTTGAAAACCATGTATTTCAATAAATGTTTCCTAACGCTTAAATACACAAAATTGCGATTTTGCTGTGTTATCACTTCTAGAGTCGACAATATGTACCGATTGTCAGATTGTCTGCATATTGATATTTTACAATATAAAAGGTTGAAAATATGATAATCGATTTATCGGATTGTATTTGTGTAGTTTGCATGGTGTTTTTCTTTGTTTCACCAGCGGTTTGGAACATGACTTGATAAGTTCGGGTCAAACTTATCAACGCCGGTTCATTCTTTATGACGACGGTGATATATCTGGGTCAAAGTTATTTAAGCCGAGTTAACGTATTTAACGTCACAAAGCCATGATATGCAATTTTATGCAGAGCTGAGCAGAGTGATACATAATCTGAGACAAAATAAATAAATAAGTTTGCTGTGGTTTGGGCGTTGCAATTGAGACGATTATAGATGATGAAAGTTTAAGCTCTGCTTCAAATCGTGAATTGACTACTCTTCGTATTAAAATATCAGCAAGGACGAAAGTATGACAATCTCTTATACGCCAAATATATTTTAAGAGAACATCTTTAAAAAAAGAGGGTGGGGGATTTAACAGGTATTGATCTAGCAAATTATTTTTAGATAAAAACTTATAAAAAAAATATTGAATTTGATGTCTTATTTTTATAAAACGAAAAGGAGTAAATGCAATTTTCCTTTTTCGATGTTCTAAAAATCTTTCAAGTAAAAAGCCAATTTTCCTAAATACATTTGAATCAGATGTGGATACTAAAAAATTCCAAAGATCTTTTAGAGTACATACAATCTAAGACTCTCTCATCTTGCAATAGTATTAAAACATTTGACTTTTCTACACTTTACACAAGTATTCCCCATTCCAAACTGAAAGACAAATTGAAAGAGTTGGTATAACTTTGTTTCATTAAAAAGAATGGCGAACGTAGATACAAGTATCTTGTCTTGGGGAGGGATAAATCCTACTTTGTAAAGAATCACTCTGATTCAAACAAAAAGTTCTCTGAAACTGACATTATCAAGATGCTTGATTTCTTGATTGACAACATATTTGTTACGTTTGGAGGACGTGTTTTTCAACAGACTGTCGGAATTCCAATGGGAACCAATTGTGCCCCTCTTCTTGCCGACTTGTTTCTTTATTATTATTAGGCTGACTTCATACAGGAACTTCTTAGGAAGAAAGATAAGAAGTTAGCAATATCTTTTAACTCTATGTTCCGCTATATAGATGATGTTCTCTCACTAAATAATACAAAATTTGGTGACTATGTTCAACGAATCTATCCCATCGAACTAGAGATAAAGGATACTACATATACAGTTAAGTCTGCCTCATATCTTAACTTACATCTAGAAATTGACAATGAGGGTCGGTTGAAAACAAAACTTTACGACAAAAGAGATGATTTCAGCTTCCCAATTGGGAACTTTCCATTTCTATGTAGCAACATTCCAGCAGCGCCTGCATACGGAGTATATATCTCCAAATTGATACGATATTCCCGGGCTTGTGTTTCCTATCATGATTTCCTTGATAGAGGATTGCTGCTCACAAGGAAGCTATTAAGCCAAGAGTTCCAAATGGTGAAGTTGAAATCATCTTTTCGTAAATTTTACGGGCGCCATCACGAGCTGGAATAACCGTTTCACAGATGATATCGGATATGTTCCTTATGTCGTAACTACAATACCCTTCCCTTTTCTCGAATGTGACTTACCGAGTTAGACTATTTACCGGATTTGTAATAACATAAGCAATACGACGGGTGCCACATGTGGAGCAGGATCTGCTTACCCTTCCGGAGCACCTAAGATCACGCCAAGTTTTTGGTGGGGTTCGTGTTGCTTAGTCTTTAGTTTTCTATGTTGTGTCATCTGTACTATTATTTGTCTGTTTGTCTTTTTATTTTTGGCCATGGCGTTGTCAGTTTGTTTTCGATCTATGAGTTTGACTGTCCCTCTGGTATCTTTCGTCCCTCTTGAATTGATACGTTCTTACTATTTTATTATCGATATTGTAGTTATGCATTTGAATAACAACGAAATGTTCCCTGAATATGCAATTAATCTGAAATAAGCCTTTTCTAGACAAAGCGAGCTAAGCAGTAGGTTCACCAAGGGTTAACATTTGCCCTAGGATTTTCATGGGTGTTTTTTTTTTTGGACAATATACTTCTACAAACTTTAAATAGAAAAGATGTGATATAACCAATAATATATTTTTTGGCATATCCAATTATAAATTAGGAAATAAAAATATCTAAATTATGCATAACTTATATTATAACATCATATTTGGTCATATTTATAAAACAATGTTCCCAAATCATCGTTTTTTGACAAATTTTCAAAACGTGCGGACTTTGGGAGCCTATATTTTACTTTATGCAGATATTTGTTTTTCACTTAGTATTAATGCTTTTGAAAAAGTTCCATTCAAGAACCAAACTGTGGCCTTTTTGATATTTTATGATAAATTTTAAAATCAAAGCCATATTTTGGCAAAGGTGAATCTGGTCCAAATCCAGAACAAACCCTTCCATAGGAAATGATATATTGGATCAAGAAATTAAAAAAAAAAAAAGAAAATCTAGCGTCTAAATATTTGCTTTGATAACGTTAATAGAAAAATAAGGAAAGCAATATTTCGGTGCAGATTTTTTCTTTCAAGACATCGTATCTAGAAGACTATTTGCGCCAAACAAAAAGAACGTTACTTTCCGTACTTTCCCCCCACAAACATGTAACTTTGTGAGCTCACTTTTTTATGGTGACTTAGTCATTAATGCTCGCTGCTCGATAAATTGCGGACAATACTCCCGCTATATTTTGAAGAATGCTCACCGCGCTCGCTATTTTGCGGGAAAAGGTAATTTATTCTCTCTTTTGACATATATAAAGGTTGTATACCGACGTCATTCAAAACCAGTGTTAGCAAATAAAGTACTGCCAATACAAATTTTCTGTCATTATTAAATTGTTACTAGGGTTCACGAGCAAACAACTCCCACCATAGCAGAAAGCCTTAGATGTTTTATGTTATCACATACATTAACAACTGATAGCCTTTATAGATGAAATCTGTCTAAATTGACATGAAATCCACCTTTGGATTAAATTAATGTAAACTGATTTATTTGTAACAGATTTAATCAGGCTGAAATCACGAATGGATTTACAACAATAACCACATTAAAGTTATTTCAGTCAGGAGATTTATCAAGTTTTGTTCCACTACATTATTGAAGTTACTTTCGTTAAGTTCATAATGAAGTTTAGTTTGCAATAAAACAAAAATCATACAGCATGAGTACAATATCTGTTGCATATGTATCAAACTAATTGGGAAGCAGGAATCCTAGATTTTGTATTATTTAAATCTAAGATTTCGAAACTTGAAATTTGACTAAAAAAGTTTTTTTTTACATTTGTTTTAAGACTACAGGTAGACCGAGTAATCCATAACCCTTCTTATGTCTTCCATAACTTTTACATTTCATATCAATACAAGAGATCAACAGCCACATTGCCTCTTAGTAAATGGATATTCGTGAAACACTAAGAAATTATTTGGTTTTTAATTACATTCCAAAGCTGTTATTTCATTTTATTACTTGATTGCTTTTGAAGTCTTCTAAGGCAAAGAATGAAGTTTTCCGTCATACCATTAAGATGTAGATGGCTTCTAGTGCTCTTGGTTTATTGCATTTGAATTATATTGCATAATTTTGACGGTGGATAAAGAAACTATCAATCAGCAAACCATCAAAATAGGGAATTCGTTTCTTCTTAAAGTCTGAAAATACCCAAGTCTCTTTTCAATCTTCATTTAGACTAAATTGATGAAAGCAGAAACAAAACTAGAATGATCTATTGGGAATCATATAGTTAACACTCATCTCATAACAGAGAGGCGAAGGATACCAACGGGATATTCAAACTCATACGTCGAAAATAAACTGACAACGCCATGACTAAAAAAGAAAAAGACAAACAGACAAACAACAGTACACAAAAAAACATAGAATTCCAAAAGCAACACGAACCCCACCAAAATATTGGGGGTGATCGCAGGTGCTCCGGAAGGCATCACAACCTAAGGCCCCCCTCTGAACATTTGAAGAAAAAGATTTCAAAGAGAAGTTTTCTTATTTAATCATACAACCTTCGATAAATCTGAGTGCACATATATCTGTTGCAACCCATATAAAGCCTTCTTTTGTATTGAAAAAAGCAAGATATTTTTACTAGAACTGTGATGAGATGCATGCTGTTAATTTTCTTCTGGAATATATCTATTGAATTTTCGACAATGATCTGCAGGTTGTAGATATTCCGATGAACACCAACTGTGCCCCTTTAATAGGAGACTTTATCCTGTATGAATCAATTGAAAAGCTTATTGCCAAACTTAAAAGAAATAAGTCTAAAGTCAATTTAGTAGAAAACGTTAACGCTACCTTGATGATATCGTACAAAAATTGGGTTTGGAAGTTAACATATATCTCTAAATAGTTATGACAAATAGGATAGCACATGATAATTTTACGGTGATGTTGCTTGTAACGTTCTGTAATTAATATACGGTCCCTGTAAACTTATTGGTCTTTGCATACACTTATTCTTAAATGTCTTTCGTTTAATATTATTAGTAAGTTTTGTTATTACATGCTTTATGTGACTTACTATACAATACAGGTTTTGCTAATTGTTTAAGGTTGTGCAGTATCCTGTGGTTGTTTACATCTTTGTCCTTCCGTGTTTGATAGATAGTTTTCTTATTGCCAATCATATATTTTAAAGTAGCAATTTATTAACCTTTTTATCACAGCGATCAATTGAAATCTAATATATACGTGATCATTCTTGAATTATTTTTTTAATAAAACGATATTAAAGCTCATAGTGATGTCATTGTGTTTTCAGGCTGATAAGGGCATACTAATGCTGTACAGGTAAACACATTACAATGTTATCTATAGCCATGCTAGAGATAACGCATATAGAACATAGGTAAAAAAAAATAGCCGAAAGCAAAGTATGATCCATTTTTATTCACCCTTTGAACAAACAAGTTACAAAATCAAAATATCAAATAAAACAATTTAAGTTTTAAAAGCATTTTTGTTGATAGTTTAGTTTGTACAGTTGTCACTTTTTAAATAAACTCATTTTCAAATTATAGTTTGTATTTGTTTGTACTATATTAAAGAGAGGTAGAACATACCAAAAGAATATTCAAACTCATAATTCGAAGTTCATCAGACAACGCCATGGCAAAATACGAAAACGAAGAAAACAAAACAACAGTCTACTAAACACAACATAGAAAACTAAATACTGACCAACACGAATTTCATTGAAAATTGGGGATGAACTCATCTGCTACGGAAGAGTAAGCAGATCTTGCTCAACATGTGGCACCCGTCGTGTTGATCATGTAAGTACAGAGGGCAAAAGAACGGGATTGTGGTTACGACAATTGGAACATATCTATCGCCATAGCGGTTAACCAAATTGTCGAAGGTATGACTTCAACATCACCACTTGAAACCCCGAGTTATATAGCTTCCTTGTAAGCAGCAGCACCCTATCAAAGACATCATGATAGGAAACGCAAACTCTGGAATATCGTATCAACTGGGAGAGATCTCTTTTACATGCAGGCGATGGTGGATTGATACAAATAATGAAAGCATATTGTGCGTGATAAAAACAAATATCAATAAGTGATTTAAAGATAATATTCGGAGATAACGTTTGTCATGATGATTTAAATCTAATACATGTTATCCAAATATCAAGGAGGAGTTTACCTTGGAAATAAAGATAAAAGAAATATATTTTATTTGCATTTACGTTACTATTGAAATCTCATCCAATGATATTTTGTCCTTTTCATTTAACTTGTGAATCGTCCTCAAGAATTAGTGGTGATACAACTTTTAAAGCGTGTATTAATTTCAGAAGACTGAACTGTAAATCAATTGTCTGCCTTTTTTGTTTCTCTATATCCTTTCACTTAAAAAAATTAAGATACCAAATTAGTTGCACTAAATGAATTTTTGTTCAGTTTTTCTTTTTTTTTTATCCTTTTGTATCACTTGGTGCAAAAGGTTATAAAACAAAACATACAGGTAGAATGAAATGTCGGACCTTCACAGACTTAATTTTGATTTTGTTACTTTCTCCTCAACGAAATAGGCACTCATTTTCAACGTTGTTCGGATACTAACGTCCTGGAAATAGTAATTAACTAAATAGGTTTACATGACACCATCAATATAAGATTTACTGTTTTGAATAAATGTGATAATTTGAAATCGCACATTTTATAACGTTCTATCACGCAAATTTATATATTACTGTTAGCAATTGATTTGCAAACTGCTCGTTATAAAGAACAAATATTTATTTTATTAGAATCCTGATAATTTATCGTCATCATATTAGCAAAGAATTAACAATAACTTGTGGATTGTTGTTTTAAAAGTGTCTTAAACAGTTATTTAAACTGTTTGCTGTAATTGATTAATATAATATTGATACTTCCAAACATCAAATGCGCATTGGAATCGATCATAGCTTCTTTATTTATGGTCTACGGTTTGAAAACTTTCAAATTCACACCTCAATGGCTGTTTTAAACAATTTCCACTTCTTATTTGAATATTTGGTTAATTTCCCATCATTAAAACGCTTAAATACTGACGTCTCGTGACGTCTCACTGCTTTCATTTACTTTAGAAATGAATACAACGATAGCAACGTTCGACAATAAAATAAATCGTATTTAAGACCAACTTTTTATTGGGACACTATTCTTCTTATCTTATCGCGCAGAAATCTTCACATTCAGTTGAAAACGAAAAACAATAAAGGGAGATGAAGGGTATAAGCCAATAAGTCGGCAATGATACTGAAAACATAGACATTCCGAGGTCAACGAATGATGTTTAACAATATACAAGTGTTCATACAAATGATCTAAATCGCCAAGAGATTTAAAATGAATAGAAAAGACAATGACTTAAAAACAGAATAAATGATGAAAATCATAAATATATGAACAAGTTCAGTTTCTCCTGGAATGGAATTCTAAGAGACCATTAGATTATAAAAACGTTAAAAGGATGGTTAGATTTACAATCAAAGAACTAATAAGAATGAAGGTTTAAAGTCTACCTTGCCTGACAAAGTCAAGCAAATTACACATTATATTCATTAATTAATACATGTACATCATATTGCTGTTAAAAAACTGACTACTTGAAAATGAACGTTTCCCTCAAAGTATTATACCAAAACCTGGACTCTATTTCATAAACTTGAAACCGCCAGTTTGAAATGCAAAAATCATTATTAAACAGATTGACATCATAAAACCTAGAACCGCCGAAACAGAACAGCCAACACCGTCTAAGGTAAGAAAATTGGCTTTAAGAAGGTCCAACGTTAGTTTAAAAAAAAGATTAATGAATCGGAGTGTACAGGCAAAATGTAGCCACTAGATAATGCTAAAAGCAAAGCACTGACCTTTGGCTACCAAACTGTCAATCGTAAAATCTTAATACAAAAATACAGAATAAAACTTTTTCAAATTTTTGTATGATATAGGACGTCTTGTAAACAATGCAATGAATAACTTGACATCCGTTTTTCATTTCGAAGCGTCTGTAATTTCCTGATTTCTCTACAAAACATGACATTTATGTAAACGAATTATTGATATCCTTTACGTCTTTCAAGATTTTAATTGCGTTCCAATAGATATTTTTATAGACAGTGCGGAAAGATTTTTAAACCCGTTTATTGGTAAGCTACATATAGCCATTGTTTATATGCCCAGTTTGGAAACTGATTTGGGAACAAGTCTTGTATTGTTACCTTTTCATGCAAAACGATTCTGTGAAAGTTGAAGTGACCACTAATGTAAACCCACGCTCTTATGATCGGTTCTCGTCGTCAGTTTCCATATGACAGACCATGGTGTACCTATGGTATGTTTCTATTTCAAACTCCTCTAAAAGCTACAATACAATAAGATACATTAAGTGAGCATTATCAACAACACTTCTCTGCGCAATTTGTGAACCGAAGGCTCGAAATACCGTGCACCTTAATTTCACACTGGATCAACAACTTTACAATACTTATGGATTCTGTCAATGAGTATGCCAGACAATGAGTTAAACGCGATAAAGAAGACGTAGGTACTCTTTCCGAATAAGCCTGTAAGGCCGTTAACACAAACAAGAATTAAAAACTTAGTGGGTTTATTAACTCTCTTGCTACGTATTTTTTCAACGACTAAATTGTTTGTAAACACCGGTCATAACTCCATGATAAATATATTGTTTGATAACACAAACAAAGCCCCGAACAATATCGGATTTTTTAGTTGTTTGGTTGTAAATCACATTATATAGACCACTAGTACTTAATAAATTGATAAGGATTTGACAGTTCACATGGAAAACCCAACATATGCCTTCAGATTCTTGAACAATCGTAGATCTGTTCTTCCTCTGGAATTTCAACCAATTGTTTTTTGCAAACACCGTCCTTCTGCTGAGTCTTCCAGAAGACCTACAGAAACTTCTTTCCAAATTAATAACATGTATTGTATCAGTAATTACATTCGAGCTCTAGAGTAACTGTGAAAGTAACTACATTAGGAGTGGCACTAATCATAAAAACTCATCAAAGATACCAAACTTAGGTACGACAGACGCGCGTCTCGGATCATTAGACTCATCAGTGGTGCTCGAATCAGCTGGAAGGCCAGATCAGATACGAAGTTAAAGAGCACTGAAAACCTAAAATACTGAAAGTTGTTCCAAATACGACTGAGGCTATGTACTAAAACATTCCAAAGATACCATATAAGTCTTTCCTCATGACTCTTCTACCCTTTACTCTTCATTTCAGTAATTTAATCGGCCTTTTCTTTATCTTTTTTGATGTGAGCGTCATTGATGAGTCTTTTGTCTTGCGTACAAAATTAAAAGCCTGGTATCTCTGATTGAGTTTTTTTTTAAAACATGTATTCCTCGTTCTAAACTAGAAAGATTGGAAGAATAAAATTTTGTTTAATAAAAAGGAATGGCTAACGTAGATACACATATTTTGTTCTATAAAGGGATAAATGAGACTTGGTATGTACAAAGTTGACCTTAGCTGGATCAGGTTATTATTCTATGTTCTTTTTTTCAACAGTCAATCGGCATTTCCAAACGCTGTGTCTCTTCCTTCCGACCTGTTCTTATATTGGATATGCAGATTTTATTCAGGATGTTCTCAGAAAGAATGAGAAGAAAGTAGCGCTATTCTTTATCTTCCGCAATATTCACGTAACGCAATAAATATGATGTCCTCTCACTATAAAAATAAAAGTGTGGAGACTATGTTGAACGCATCTATCACATCAAACTTTAAAAAAAGGACACCAATTAAAAAAAAGACACCAAAGACACTGTTAAGTCTGCTTCATATCTTAATTTACATCTAGAAATTGACATTGAGGATTGGTTAAGAACTAAACTTTACGATGAATTTAGCTTCCTAATTGTGAATATTCCATTTTTAGCTCACCGTTCCGAAGGAACTGTGAGCTTTTGCCATCACTTGGCGTCCGTCGTCGTCCGTCCGGTGTAAACTATTTCAAACATCTTCTCCTCTGAAACTACTAAACCAATTCCAACCAAACTTAAGCTGAATGATCCTTAGGGTATTTAGAATAAAGTTTGTGTTTTATTTTCTGTTTTGTCAAAAAACATGGCCGCCATGGCTTAAAATAGAACATACGGGTAAAATGCAGTTTGTGGTTTATATCTCAAAAACCAAAGCATTAAGAGCAAACCTGACATAGGTAAAATGTTCATAAGGTCAAGTTCTATCAGCCCTGAAATTTTCAGATGAATCTAACAACCCAGTGTTGGGTTGCTGCCACTAAATTGGTAATTTTAAGGAAATTTTGCAGTTTTTGGTTATTATCTTGAATATTATTATAGATAAAGATAAACTGTAAACAGCAAAAATGTTCAGCAAAGTAAGATCTACAAACAAATTTAATGACAAAAATTGTTTATTGATCCCTTAAGGAGTTATTGCTCTTTAAGGACAATTTTACACAATTTGTTTATCATGTTTTCTAACTTAAAAAAAAAAAAATTCTCCTCTGAAACTACTGAACCAAATTAAACGAAACTTAAGCTGAATGATTCTAAGGTATCTTGAATAAAGTTTGTGTTTTATTTTCTGTTTCCTCAGAAAACATGGCCGCCATGGCTAAAAATAGAACATAGGGTAAAATGCAGTTTTTGACTTATATCTCAAAAACTAAGGCATTTACAGCAAATCAGACAAGAAGTTAAAGTATTCATTAGGTCAAGGTCTACGTGCTCTGAAATTATCAGCCAAATCGGGTATCTGATTTTTTAGGTTATTGCCCCTGAATTGATGGTTTTAAGGAAATTTTGCAGTTTTCGGTTATTATCTTGAATATTATTATAGATAAAGATAAACTGTAAACAGCAAAAATGTTCAGCAAAGTAAGATCTACAAATAAGTTTATATGATCAAATTGTCAATTGACCCCTTAAGGAGTTATTGTCTTTTAAAGACAATTTTTCACAGTTTGTTCATCTAATCTAGTTTGCTTACTTTGAAAATCTTCTCATTTGAAACTGCTGAATCAATTTCAGCCACACTTGGGCTGAATGAGTTTCAGAGTATCTTGTATAAATTTTGTATTTTATTTCCTTCTACGTCAAGTAACATAGCCACTTTGGCTAAAATGGAACATAGGGGTAAAATGCATTTGTTTGCTTTTGAAGAAAATATGACAGATACATAGAACATTTAAATGGCATTTTCAAGCCACTCATTAATATATATAGAAAAGCAAAAATAATCATTGATGAAAGATTTAAGCAAACAATTACAGGTGAGTAATTCAGGCTCTTGAGAGCCTCTTGTTTTATATAGCAATATTCCAGGAGCGCCTGCATGTGGAGTATATTTCTATATAAAGTACCTGAGATCACCCTGGCTTTGGTATGATTCGTGTTGCTCAGTCCTTATTTTTCTGTGTACTTTTCGTATACTGTTGTTTGTCTATTGTCGTTTTTCTCTTTGGACATGATGTTGTCGTTTTTTTTTTGTTTTTTTTTTGTTTGCCACTTATGATTTTATATTGTCCCTTTAGTAGCTTCTACCTATTTTTTTCTGCAAGCGGATGTAATAAACAAAGATATAATGCATGTTGAAAACTAATAGTCATTGAAACACTGACGTAAAAAAAGTTATGAGATTAATAATACATATACGAGTCATCATTTAGATAAACTCGTCATAGATACTAGGCTTGAAATTGTGCACGCCAGATGCACGTTTCGACTACAAAAAATTCATCGGTGACGCTCGAATCAAAAATGTTAAAAAGGCAAAATCAAATACGAAGTGTATCAATAAGAGGCAATATTAGTTTACCGATATTAAAACTGATGAATCCATTTTGATTGCAAAGACAAAAATACCGAAGAAACCGCATGTAAGAGATCGGGTGCAACGACAGAACTCTTTAATAAATTACTTTAAACAGAAAAAAACCAACTGAGAAATCAGATCGTCGATAAATTTTTATATTACACCACTATCAAAATTAAACTTTGATTGAACATGTTAAACATACAATTGTAATGAGATTCTAATTTAAGGACAATAATTTATTTCAAGGATTAATCTTGATTACTGTTTATCGGGAAGTAGCACAAAAACATTGTATCTGAAAACTTGTCCTTGTACAGATTTTTTATAGTCGATGTTCTCTGAAAGTCATAAAATGTTGACTTTCGGAAGCTATTTAGGGCACACTTTTAAGCAAACCGGACATTGCACTCAGTAAGATTTATGTTTATTGAATTTCATTGATCACTTAAGCATGTTAGTTTATAATGGAGTCAACTGGCATTTTTCTTTTAAATGAAATATCACACCTAAGTCCCTGGACTATGCTTTTATTTAGATCATGTAAGTGATAACATGCTGATGATCTTCTCTCGTCAATGAGACAACTTCAGTTATTCAAAAAGGAATGTGCGATATGTACTAACTTTTCGAATGTAGACATATATAATACTGATATGTATTCATATAGGTAATAACATAAACGTTACTAATTTTATTGAACCAGATGCGCATTTCGACAATTAATGTCTCTTCGGTAACTATGTTTTAGAGTGCCTTTATAGTAATTCGTGTATATCCAATCACGTGGTTAGGCCTTATACATCCAATCACGTGGTTAGGCCTTATACAAATAAGGGGCTGTCAAATATTTGGGTTTGAGTGTTCCTGATGATGGTTAATCTAAAAAAGTGCTTCCGACGCACGAAATAAATCACCGTTGATAAATGAAAAAATTATAAAGAAAATTAGGTTCCAACTATCTCGGGCAGAGTTTATCTTAGAAGAATTGAGCTATTTTTTTTAGGTCTGTTGGTCAATGATTTACAGCTCTTCACATGTTTGTGTCTTATACCTCCTTGGCTTACAAATGATTGGGTTTGAGCGTTCCTAGTGACGGTAACTCCAGAAAAACTCATCATACGCACGAAATGAATAAGGCGTTATTATCAGTTACACAGTATTTCATACTTCACAGACATGAATCGAAAAATATTTTGTGAACACTTCATATGGTTCCAGAAACGAAGGAAAGTGACTCTTTCTGCACAAGACTGAGTGGGGTTGGGAGGGGACTTTCCTATAAAATTTAAGATATTTACATTTAAAGTATTTTAGCAGCTGACACGTTCAAACTGCTTAAACTCTATATAACAAATGGCTATAATATAAAAATGAATTTGTGAAGTATGCCTAGTTAGTTAATGATTAAGTCAACGTTTTCCTTGTTTTTTTAGATGGTTTAATCCTCATTTCTATTCAAGATGATGATCTTCCCACCTTCTGTGATATTTTGGGAATATCTTTGTCTTTTAAATGGATTTTATTTTAATCTGAAAGAGGGAAATAATTTTTATTTAAAACGAGACAATTCATTGTAGATTTTTCTTTCTAGTTATTTCAAATTATAGAGATTATTCCATACTTGCTTTGTAAAAGAGTGCGTTTTAAGTTCCCAAAATAATTTGTCTATATGTATTGTTATATATTCTTCACTAAATTCTTATTTTGTTTTTTTCCTTATTTTTGAGGGAATGTTAATTACCATTTTCAGTTAAAAAAAAAGAAACCCTTTTTTTTATTTTTTTCAATTATATGTAACAGGTATTGCACACCTATTTAATATGTATTTTATTTTGAATAAGTCTCCTTCAACATATTGACTGGATTCTCTAACGATATGGTCTAGCGTTAAATGCTTGAATAAAGCTGAATATTTGGGATATTTCTTGTTATGAAAAAATAAACAATAGTTGTTCATCATAGTATAAATCAACCGAGTTATACCTCCCCTTATTCTTATATATAGAAAATAGCATTGATTAATCCATTGGTATAACGTGGATGAAGATACTATCAGTACAAAATTGAAGGCTACAATAAAATAAACAGATCTTAGTTTCAAACGTTTATTGAGATTTTATTTGTACTCTTAATTATACCATCTCCTCAAGTTCTTATGAAGAACAATGCAGCAATTTCTCTGTTGATTAAATCTATAGACCTACCTTTAAGTCATATAGATAGTCAAGATAATATGTGTTTTCATCTAATAGTGCAGGCTTCAAAACCACTATTGCACTCTACACTAATGGAAAGATAGGACACAAATCCTATGATGATTAATAAGGCGTTTAGTGAAAGACGAAGTCTGAAAGTCTGATTGACAGCTGCTTGTTCTGACAATACTGATATTGTCACTTATACCAATAGGTCGAGACTAGACGTGAACTTGTATCCGAAAAACTTTTGTAATTGTTGCTGAAATCCAGACGATACGTAAACCATGTCGTTAAATCGATCAAATAATCCCAGAACTTTAACCTTTGAACTTGAAATGTCACTTTTCCCCAGCACTATGACATGTCAGAAGATGTTAATATGAAGATGTTTATCATTATGACGGATTTAAGACATGTGACTTATCTTTTCTGTGATGATAATAGCTTTGGTTTACAATAACGTCAGTTTTTGTTCATTTGTATTGTTGAATGGCTATATCGTTCACGTTTAAGACTTCAATCATGGCCGATTTTTACGGTCTATATCACAACCATGTGAGGTTCAAATCACTGCAATAGTATAAAGATTAAGAATCAAATTGCAGATTCAATGTTAGTCAGTCTAATACAAAATAGTACAGTTTTGACATTTTTGCCGTGTAAATTCATCGAAAATAAAAATAGTTAGGTGGACTGATAGTCCCCGAGGGCATCACCAGCCCAGTAGCCAGTACTTCGGTACTGGCATGAAAATACGGAGTTTGTGTTATTAAAATTTGCCATTACAAAATTTTGGAAATTATTTAAAATTAAGTAATGTATCTCCCTCATGCAAAGCTCTGATTCCTTGTCCGGCTTTGGCTATAATTTTTTGTCTTTTTTTTGGTTTATAGCTCTTCATCGTTTTACTAGCTTTGGATTTTCAAATATTTTGGCCTCGAGCATCACTGAAGAGACATTACGTACTGAAGTGCGTTTGTTTTTTCTACATTGGCTAGAGGTATAGGGTGAGGGTTGAGATCTCAAAAAACATGTTTAACCCCGCCGCATTTTTGCGCCTGTCCCAAGTCAGGAGCCTCTGGCCTTTGTTAGTCTTGTATCATTTTTAATTTTAGTTTCCTGTGTATAATTTGGAGTTTAGTATGACGTCCATCATCACTGAACTAGTATACATATTTGTTTAGGGGGCAGCTGAAGGACGCCTCCGGGTGCGGGAGTTTATCGCTGCATTGAAGACCCATTGGTGGCCTTCGGCTGTTGTCTGCTCTATGGTCGGGTTGTTGTCTCTTTGACACGTTCCCCATTTCCATTCTCAATTTTATTGATTGTCGAAATGCGCATCTGGTGCAGAAAAATTGGTACCGTTTATGTTATTAGGGTCAATTTTTCATGAGTTATATCACCAGCAGAATCCTTGAATCTTTACAGCAGCCTTACTTTTGTGTTATGCTGTTCTGACAACATCTTGACATATTTTTGAACACAATATCAAATTACAAATCTTAAACTGCAGTTTTGATGAATATGTTAGTGGTAATGTTTGAAGAAAAATAACAAGGACATTCTTAAACAAAGTTCTATAAATTTGCACTAATATTTTTGATATATTCCCGAGTATGATATTATTCTTTACTAGTTTTTTAAAATGATGATTGCAACGTTATAAGTACATGATTCAACATAAGGATGAATTATGAGAAAATTTTCTTTTATTTCAGGGCTTTTTGATCAACAATCGGACGTTCTGCTTGGAGGAACTTTGGAAAATATCAGATGTTATTTGACCAATTTAACTTCAAATCGTACTTCTTGATTCGATCTGATTATCCCGGTTGTTCATCTTTTGTTGTAACTCCTTAAACCATTTTTTTTAACCAGTTCGCTTTGAAATATATAAATTTTGTACATACGATATTTACTTGCATTGATTGACGACCTGTTTCTACAAACTTTTTATGTATCTGCCTCAGTTGTGTATCTTGTTGAGAACAGAAACATATAATAGAATTAGAAGTCTGTAAAAAATTAAGCTGATTGGCAAATGAATTGGCAGACATTGTTTACCTGAATGAAAAAGCCAAATGATAAACGATATCGCGGAAACAATTAGGATTAACCCTTTTCTATGCTGTAGAAATCAGTTTTAATCTAACAATTACTGTATCACATAATTGAACATAACGAATGTTTGTTACATAATAATTATATACTATTTGTAGTGGTATGTCTGGCTACTCACTACGTTCATTAAATTTATCCAATGATTAATTAGTTCTGCTTGGACAGCCGGTGGAAAGTAATGAATCTTGTTTATAACCAAAAAGATGGAAGATATCGGACTCAGTGAACTTTTAGATAAATAAAGAGCATAGCTTTTGGTTGAGTGAGAAAAAATCAATCCAAAGTATCATATTATTAACAAATCATTATTTCGGTTTTCATGTATAATTTTGACATACAGATTCCTAGTTAAAACAGATTGGTTGAAAAAAACTATTTTCAATCTATGCGTTGGATGTCTCTAGCTTTAAGTGTCACACCACCAATTCACACACACATTTAAAACATATGTAAAAGTAGCCCTGCTCTAACAAATGGTGATTTTGGTGTTTACCTGACTAAACCATTTTCGGAATTAGAAATATATGTTGATCTTATTAAGTCAAATTTACTTGTGCATGAACTCGCATCACAATTTAAGGGTGGATGTGATAAATAGTAGTCATATTAAGATACCAGACTGCTACTTTTAGCAGTAGATGACTCCCGCAACATCATGTGTCACTACAAGACTTTAAATAAAACGTTGGTTGAAAATGTGAATGGAGTTAATACATGTATAATCCATGATATATTGACACCTTTAATTTATCATTCTATGTTCCCATTAAATTTTGAAATAAAGAGTGAGATATAAGAGCATATATGAAATATAAAGCTAAAAATTTTGATGTGACGATTACTTGGGTTGGTGGTGAAGTTATCATACAATATAATAGAAGACGGTTCAGAGTCTAATTGGTGTAACTAGGTATGTTTCCCTCCGAAATTAGTTTGTGATATACTCTAAGCATTTTGTAAATTCTTATTTTCTTTCTAGAGAGAAAACATTTGTATGAATTTCATTCTGGACATACGTCATTTGGTATAACTCATCAATTAGCGATACATTTACTGTATTACTCATTTCCGAGAAATATTTTATGGTCAAATATTTTCCTCATTATTTTCTGGATATTCATTAAGTTATCAAAGGAAACTATCGGTTTATGGACAACAAACACGGAAAGAAATATTATACCCATAAATTGGTTTGACTATATTGACGTACTTGTTTTGAACGCAACTAGCCATTCGCTTCATTTGTATTTATAAGAGGGATCTCTTTAAATACTGTCTCTTTCTTCGTAAAAATTGAATTCTTTACCGTTTTACATCTATTTCTCACACTGAACTAAAAAAGTATGATCTTAACATTAATTGTGTTTTGCTCCATGAAAATATTAATGTAGCGTATTATTTTTCAAATTATAACTTACAGAAAATAAACCTAACATCAACTATCTTAAAACGGCTGCTTTTCAAATAAAATACGTTTTAGCATATTATTTGGGCAGGTGGACTTGTTTTCTGACATATAGCATTTCTATGGGTACCTGACTGTTCTTCTATTCTCAATTCTTATTCATGTGAAGCGACACTCTTGCAAAACGTTTTATAAAAAAACAAAAATGGGAGCCCGAACCTTTAAATGTTTTTATGTTGCTATATAAACGACATCCTGTCAATGAATTAATAATTATCTAAAGGCAACTATCTATTGAAATAGGTTATAAAAACATTAGGTTTGAACATTCCTGATGAAGGTTAATTCAATAAACACTTCGGTTTTTATAACTTCACATTCCGCAATATAGATGATGCCCTCTCACTGCATAATTCAAATTTTGGTGACTACGTAGTCATCCAGAAATTGACAAAGAGGGTCGGTGGAATAAAAATATTAACGACAAAAGAGAAAATGGTTGAAACCCTAGCATTATTTTGCGCAGACCATGACAGAGAGTTATCAATAATTATTCCGAGTAGATTTTCAAACTTGACTTCGTTTGATTCTATAAATCATTAAACAATATATCAACAGTACCATCAATGATTTGTAATTTACGGCTGGAAGCCATTAACATAAATTTAGATTTGTTAGTATTTATTACCATACGTACAGCAATTATGCACATTAATCGAATATAAAATTTTACTTTTGACATTAGACAGGTGATGAAAGATTGACAATAGTGTACAGTTTACAACTGGGGCTACCATGGAAGGTTGCCACAGGCTAAATTTTATGGGAATGAGAGATGAAGTCAAGTCTGAACAGCTACTTCGTATTGAAACTCTCTGTCTGTGCAAATCAATGCTAGTGATCCAACAATTTCCACTAGACTGGGTTTAATGAGTCGATTAAGAAATTATCTGCAATATGAGGGCATTATATCATATTATGATGGTTATATTTTGCCTATTTTTGATAATTGTAGTACAATATAGAGCGAAACATCTATTTCAAATTCCCACAAAAATATACAAAGTGCAAAATATAGCTGCAAGAATTATTCTTAATGCAAAACATGAAGTGTCATCTCTTTAACTGCTTTAACAACTTAGTTGACTAACTTTACAGAATAGAATTGAATATCACAGGAAACACTTCATTATTCAGACATCACTTTATGGAACAATTTACAAATAGCCTTACATTCTTTTTCAAAAGTGGATTTACCAACGGTTTAAGGTGAGGTTTGCAGTGCTTTCTTTTTTGTTTCTTGTGCAAGGTTTGGGTGGATGATTATTGAATCATTTTCTCATCTTTGATTATTTTATGCTATAATATTATTTTTACAAACAAATCATCTTAATAGGTTATTAACTCTAATTTAATTCCATAAATATAACTCCATAAAATCGGTTAACACAATAAGATTGTTTTCTATAAACACATAAACACAGGGATGATTTTAATTAACATGTCAAATTTAATTTGCAAATCTCCAGTCTTTGATGTATAGTAGAAATGGCATTCAATTAAAAGTCAACTTATTTTCTCAGCTTTCAAATTTGTCAGAAACTGTCATGTTACCGTCATGTGAAAAAGAAGTTAGGTCATCAATAACTAGATGAAGAACAAATAATCAGTAAAGCAAAACAACAGGGAAATCACGCTCAAAGGGTTTGGAAGTCTTAAGTCATTTAGTGTTATTTACTAATTCTTCATTACTATTTAAATGTTATCTGTTTACACAGTTCTGACGTTCAGACATGTAAAATGAGCTTAAATTAACAACGACGTGTCTCACAATTTTGCATTAACCTGAATGTGTGTAACAGTGCGTCTTTGTTTTTCTTTTATCTTTTCATGAATCAAATGTTCAACAAAAGCACGTCAAGGTTTCTTGCTTGTCTTTGTAGATATTGGTAGAATATAACTTGAATAATTCTTCACTCTCCGATGACAAGTTTTAGAAGACTTATTATGTTCATCAAAATATTAGCGACTTTTCCTCAATAATAATTACTGTTACCTTCTAACAATTTCCAGGTACTGTAGTGTAAACGTTTTAAGCAAACCAAAACGTGATTGTCCATGTTTTTGTCAACGTACTATTTAACCTCCTATAGTTCTGGGAATACTCGCAACAGAATTGTAGAACACTGTTCATATGTTCATATTGGCGTTCGCAAAGAATATTATTGCTCGACTAATCACTGAAATATTTCCATCCAGTAATGAAGCATTGTTTTAAAACAGTTTCTGTAATTTTTATTTGACATTTCAGCTAAGATGAAACTTAATTTTTGTTGTAGTTATTTCAATTTCTGTTATTCTTTTAAACCATTGTTTGGTTATATATATTAGCAATAGAGTTGTTTACTACTTTTAGATTCAATGTACTGACGGTTGGATTGTTAACTTCTTTTGTCGATTTTTGGATCAGGTCGGATATTTATGATCACATTAAAGTACACATAGCAGTAAATTACAGTCTCGTCTGCAGGCTTTGTTCCTGATATAATATTAACAAAAATTAGTATAATAATTTGTTTACTTTGCCACTGGGCTATGATTAGTAAAGTTTGATATCAAATCCATATTGTAGTTTGATGAAAGTTTAGTTAATAATTATAGCTCAATTTCATAGAAGAAACACGTGGAATTACCAGAAGTTAGAGAATACAAATACACTTAAATTATTAGGAGGATAAAAATCAAATAGACATAAAAAAAACGAGTAACACTGTCTAAAAATAGTTTTTTTTTAAAGGTTTAAACAATACCAACCTAGTGATAACAAAGAATTTTTGATTATATTTTACTGTAAATAAACAGCACAATACATGAATAACCTTCAAGTTCATCTAGAACGGTAGATGTCATAAGATTTTAGCATTGAATATTGACAGCATAACCTTCAAACATGCCTTAACAGAATAGTTAAAACCTTAAAGAATTTAATAAACTTTAGTTTACACACCTGAAAATAAACCGATCGAAACTCATTAGTCTTATTTGTTCAGCCTGTTTTAAAAGATTGATTTGCAAAAAAGATTTATGATTGGGTATTAAAGTTTAACAATATGTGTTTTTACCTTTTTATGCTTTTAGTAATATTATACTATGTGTTATAAAATTTAAAAAGTAAAGATTTATTTCTTTTTTTCCAAAAAGGGAATGGATGCCTTTTCTTTTTTGATGGAAATATATGTTCTTGCTTGCCGCAGATGTAATGAAGAAACTATAAATGTAGTCATTTAATGTATTTAATTAATACCATAGTTATGTTTTTACAATGAAACGTTTTTTTTAAATGAATGGAAATCGGTTTAGTAATGTTGTTCTCAATGATTTTACAACATTTTTGATGGATTGATTTTTTTGTTTCTGAACAGCTCCGACATAATGTGTACTGACGCTCCTTGATCACTTTATATAAGATTGCCATTACTTACAGTTGACAAACTAGACTGGGTTTGTCATATTCGCTTGTAACACTTAGGTTCATTTTTTCAAGCCTTAAAATTCGTGTTATAAAACTTTTGGTGGTGTTTATCAGACCAAAATGAATATATGTATGAATTAACTATAATGTAACTGTTTTATTTAACTTCTTTAAATCTGTTAAAAAAAATCTTTAAGTTGACTACTTAATAAACTATCAACACAACTGTACACTTATGTCAATGTCAAATGAATGCAAATGCTTCTTTTTAATTTTTTGTGTGTTAAGGAATGCAAAGAACTGTAATGAATATCTTGACAATAGATCAAAGTTGATTGATTTCTATTTGAATAAGTTAATGGATGTCTTGCACTTTCTGATATAGAATTACAATGTCATATTCTGACAGTGCATGCAATAATGAAACTAGTATTGCAATCAATATAAGAGGAATATCTAGTATTATAAATTTCTGTTTTTTAAATTGGTTAATTTTCTAGTTTGTGAATCTACAAAATTATCAGTTTCTATGGTATTCCTGGAAGATTTCTAGTTTTATACTCGAAAATGCAATAATTCTGTGTGATCACCTGGAAACTTAGCTTAAATGTTAAATGAGATGAATATTTTTTTCACTTCACCAAGACTCTGGATACCTTGACATATGGTTTGGACCATTTCTAGACTGGACTATTTAGAGCTTGGCATATGGTTTGGTCACTTGTCTAGATTTGACAATTGAGAGCTTGACATTTCGTATTGATACTTGACAATTAGGGAGTAAACATTTTGTTTTAAACTTGTCTAGACCCCTGGCAATTTAGAGCTTGGCATTTGTGATGGGTGCTTGATAAAAAAGGGATACGCATTTGGTTTTAATCTTGTCTAGATTTCCGACAATCTAGAGCTTGGCACATGGTTTGGACACTTGTTTAGACTCTGGACAATTTCGGGCTTGGCATATGGTTGAACCCTTGTCTATACTGGACAATTTGGAGATTAGCATTTTGTATGGACACTTGTGGACAACTTAGAGCTAAATGTTTGGTTTAGATACTAGATTCTGGCAATAAGTTTGGATACTAGTTCTTGTCTAGACTGGACAATTAAGAGCTTATCATTAGGTTTGGATACAAGTTCTTGTCTAGACTGGATAATTTAGAGATTGGTATTTGGTTTGACTAATTGTTTCGATGGTTTAGATTCTTGTGTAAACTGTGGACCATTTTGAGCTTGGCAATTGGTTCGATTACTTGTCTAGACTGGCCAATTTAAGAATTGGCATTTGGCGAATAATTGCCTAAATTGGACAATTTAAATCTTCGGATTTAGTTTGGATATTTTTCTATACCCTGGACAATGAAGAGTTAGCCATTTATTGGATACCTGTCCAGACTGGACAATTTAGAGGTTGGCATACTGTTTAGATGTTTGTCTAGACCGGACAATTAAGATGCTTGGAATTCGGTTTGAATACTTGCCTAGACTCTGGACAGCTAACCATTTGGTATGGACATTTGTCTAGACTCTGGACAGCTTGGCGTTTGGTTTTGTCACTTGTTTTTTAGACTTTGTATAGATTAACAAATGGTTTTGACATCTGTCTGAACTGGACAATATAGACCTCAGCAATTGGTATGGACACTTATCCAGTTTCTGAATAATTTAGAATTCGGATTAAACATTTGTCTAAACGTTTGAAAATTTAAAGCTTGGCATTTGGTTTGGATAATTGTCTAGACTGGACAATTCAATGCTTGGCATTTGGTATGAACACATGTCTAGACTGGACAATTCAGAGTATAACATTTTGTTTGGACATGTTTCAAGACTGGAAAATTAGGAGCGTGGCATTTGGTGTGGATATTTGTCTAGACTGGACGATGTAGAGCTTAGTATTTGGTATGGACACTTGTCTAGCCTCTGGACAATTTAGAGCTTGGCATATGGTTAGATACTTTTCCAGACTGGATAATTTAGAGCAAGTTATATGGTTGGAATTTGGTTTGGACACTTGTCTATACTCTGGACAGCTTGGCATTTGGTATAGTCATTTGTCTTTACTCTGGACGACTTGATATTTGGCATGAGCATTTGTCAAGGCTCTACACAGCTTGGACAATTTAGACCTTGTCATATGGCTGGAACACTTGTACTGACTCTTGGTGATTATGGACCTCGCATTTGGTTTGTGCATTTGTTTAGACTCTGAACAATTTACAGCTCGGCATTTGGTATAGACACTTGTTTAGACTCTGAACTATTCATATCTTGGTATATGGTGTTGACACTTGTTTATACTATTGACAGTTTAGAGCTATGCATTTGGTATGTATACTAGTACTTTCCAATTAAGGGATTAACATTTGGTTTTGATACATGTCTAGATTCTGGATACTTAAGAGCTTGTCATATGGAATAACACTTTTCTAGACTCGGAACAGTTTTGCATTTGATTTGGATGCTTGTCTAGACTCTGGACCCCATGGCATATACTTTGAACATTTGACTAGACTATGGACATTTTAGATATTGGCATTTTGGTATGGACACGTGTCTTTATTTGAAGACAATATATTGAATTGAAGATGCTAATTTTTAGGTTTATGATAATGTTTGTTGTAGTGTCATCGAATTTACACAAATTTTTCTCATTGCTAATACAAATTAGATGTTCATGTATACTGCAAATTATAAGGAACCTAAAACAACTCACCTAAACCGAAATTTGTCAAAAAATTATAGGTTGCATTTTGAATTCAGTCATATCAATTTAAACTTTCTTCAACCTTTATTTCTGGGGCCTAAATGTGTTTATCTTTCCACCTTCCAAAAGTTACGGCCGGTAAGGTTGCCATAGAGGAAACAAAGTATTTTCAATTTTGTAACATTGTTTCTACATTAAAATCTCTGAACTGGTGTTGGTAAACTATATACATTACGTAAACATAATCCAATCAATATGAAGTCAACTTTGTCTAAGGGAGTTGAAACCTTAGTTTCTTTATAATTTCTATTTTTATATACGGACAATTTTAGAATGGTTCGCTTTAAATCATGTCAGTACCAAAGTTCTCACTACTGAAATGACTCGGAGACGATCAGAAATAACCGTATCAAAGACAAAAATAATTTCGTAATATGGATTTTTGAAAGAAAACCACCTTCACTCAATCTGATGGAAATTAATTCATAGAGTTGCGAAATAGGAATTCTTTTTTTTCTAATTTCCTATTCATTGTAATAACTCATGGTCCTGCATCCTATTGATACTATGTACTTATATGTAGGTATTGCACAAGGTTGTGCTTTTCCAGACTGTTTATGACGTCTTTAAACTAAAGATGGATGTGTACTGATTTGGTACTTGAATCTGGGAGAACCTGCTTTCTATATCAGTTGTAATTAGCCTTGAATTAACTTTTAGTAACGGAGTGTACTTTAATATCGTTTTTTGTGTCTTATGTCTTTAAATTAGTTGGGGTTTATCTGTGGTGCGTATCAATCTGATAAATCAAGCCATTTCCAACTTATTTTACAGATGGTTCTTATTATAAACTGTGTATCACTGTCCCAGGAAATGGGGGTTGAGCGCCAACAAACATAGTTTACCCCGCGCCGCATTCTGTATGTGCATCTCCCATGTGTTTGCCTGTTTGTCTTTTTCTTTTTTAGCCATGGCGTTGTCGGTTTATTTTCGAGTTTGAATGTCCCTTTGGTATCTTTCGCCCCTCTTTTCCAAGTCAGTAGTCTTAATTTGTTGGGTGCTTGTTAGGTTTTCTCGTTTAAATCATTTTACATTTTCTTTTATAGCGAACTATACGATGTGGTAATTGCACGAAGTAGAGCTGTTCAGTGGTCTATAGTTGCATACATCAACGTCATTTGGACTCTGTTGGATAGTTTTCTCATTGCAATCATCCCATATCTCCTTATTTATGTCGCCATTTTGGGTCATCTGCATAACAATGGTATACAATTTTAAGATCACCATGCAAATTTGAACATTCCGACCAACGTCCAGATAACTTGACGAGTGTCGTCTGTCATTTCAAGCTTTCCATGAATAAAAAAACGGAGGTATTTTCGTCGTATTAAAGTAATTATATTAATAACAGGGTAAGCTTTTCAAAAAAATATATTCAAAAACTTTCACCTTACCTTTCCATAGAAATATAATATCGAGTATACATTACTTAGCAAATGAAACTATCAATTGACTCCTTTAAAGACGCATTACCTTTAAATGGCGATTGTTTTTAACAATCTAAGCATTTTGTCTGCTTTCATTTTTTTAACACAAATTAATCAATTTTATTGCACCTTTACTGTTAACAATTTACTCAATCAACAGCTTCAATTAAGTATCCCTTTAAATTAGTTATTGAATATCAAGGGGAAAATATTCAATAAAGTATATCTATAAAGTTAGTTATATTAATACATTAGAACAGTTCTACGTAATACAATTTTTTACCGGAATACGGTACGTTTCTTAACCTATACTGTATATGATTTTTTATTAAAGCTTCACTGAACCGCGAAATTGATGATGATCTTTGATACTGATAGCATGATTCTCCAGCCGACAATGGAATTTTGAACTTATCTTTTTTTTTTTTTTTTTTTACACATTATGTGTACAACTTTTTTAACAGTAAATGTTAATTTCTATGATCAAGCCAAAGATCGAAAGTTGATCGAAAGTACACGTGGTCTTCAAATTATACATGTATGCATATTGGTACTGTACACGTTTACCTGACAACAAAATTATTTTCATTTACCTGTGTTTAAAGTTATTGCTAATGGATGGTATTTTTGTTCGAGCATATTGTTTTTCTTTAATTGTTTAACATTTCTTACCGATATAACATGTTACTTTTATTATTCTTCCCTTAGTTTATTTATTTTGTATTCAAAATTATTTATTTTGTAAAAATATTTTCTTTCTCTATTGGTACTGTACATGTATACCTAACAACAAAATTATTTTCATTTACCTGTGTTTAAAGTTATTGCAAATGGATGGTATTTTTGTTCGAGCATATTGTTTTTCTTTAATTGTTTAACATTTCTTACCGATATAACATGTTACTTTTATTATTCTTCCCTTAGTTTATTTATTTTGTATTTACATTGTGTCATAGGTCAAATTTATTTGTTCAGTGTATGTTCAATGGTGTTAATATGTCCTTTGATTGAGTTAAGCTATTTCAGTTGATATTTTATAGTGTGTCTTTCAATGTTGTGATGTTACACTATTGTTTCAAAAAAAGGGTGAAGGTTTGGTACCATTAAAACGTTTAAACCCGCTGCATTTGTTTGCACCTGTCCTAAGTCAGGAATCTGATGTTCAGAAGTTGTCGTTTGTTGATGTGGTTCATAAGTGTTTCTCGTTTCTCGTTTTATATAGATTAGACCGTTGGTTTTCCCGTTTGAATGGTTTTACACTAGTATTTTTTTGGGGCCCTTTATAGCTTACTGTTCGGTGTGAGCCAAGGCTCCGTGTTGAAGACCGTACTGTGACCTATAATGGTTTACTTTTATAAAATTTTACTTGGATGGAGAGTAGTCTCATTGGCACTCATACCACATCTTCTTATATCTATTAACGTTGCATTGTGTTGTGTAATCTGCTCGCTCTCCTGCTCATTTTAATTTTGCATTGTGAACAGGAATAAACATATTTAATAACAATACTAATTCAGTGTAGCTGTAATAGATTATAAAAGAGTAAAATTGCAAATTTCAGTTAATGCACACCAACTGACTGGACACATGTGCAGTCATGTATTAACGAGGTCACAGCTAGACTATGTACATGTATCTAATAATTATCATTTCATTTAAAGGAATTCGAAATATTCCTATGTTTTAAGTATTATTTTCTTGTTGTTTTTTTTTTTTTTTTTGCTTCTGATTTTATTTATGTTAAATGTCCCAGATTTCATTTCTGAAGATTTTAAAGATGTCAATGACCTTATCTTTCTTGTCAGACATATACTATATATGCTTTATAGATGGAAAAGAAAACTATCAAAATAAGCTTCATCTTCAATTTTATAGCCGGTTACTAAACTTTTAAGACTAAGTATATGCTTATCAATTCTTAAAAATGATAATAGCTGGTCAACTTTATGCCAATAATGAACATTATATGAACAGGAAAAAAAGAAGTGTTTATAATCATCCTGTTGCTTACATTGGAAGCACAAACCGCTTGGTACTATTGTCCATTTATAAAATAATTCATTACAGGCTAATATATAATGTTTTATTTTCCATTTAAACATTTTAAATTTGTTAACTTCACCGATTTTTTTATATTGACAACAGTTTTGTTAGAGCTTTCTTGTTTTAAAATATTTTGCCAGTGCTTTGTTATAGCTTTTTAAACTAATGAAAATTCTCTAATCCAGTCTCGGTTATTCTTTAAATTTTTTAGTTCAGTTTCTGATGAGATGTATCCGTTTTCATCTAATAAATTATTGATGTACAAAATATTACTATTAATCCAGTTTTAAAGGATCAGACATTTCCCATTGTCTTTGATAAGATGATTTCCCCATATAAGTTGTTTTCTAACCTCAAGATAGTTTCTTGGTATGATAGTTTGACCTCCTTTTACTTCTACCCATGTTTTAATTAGTTGTTTATAGAATTCAGGTAAACATTAAATTTATTTTATTAAGCAAATTAACATTTGTTAAATTCATTCTGAATAAAAGAAAATCTTTCCCAAATTTATCAAGGTAAAATCTTGGAATAATTTTCCAGTTATCATTTTCCTTTTTTATTAGTTTTAAAACCAATCTGATTTGTAATGATTTTAGACAGCAATCTAAATCAATCATTTGTAATCCTCCGTCAAGATATGGTTTACATAATATAGTACGTTTAACTTTATCTTTTTTTCCACTCCATATAAAATTATATATTAAATTTTTGAACGTTTACTTTATTTCATGTGTTATTATCATACTTGATGCAATGGATGTTAGGTTTGGTAAAATTAAAGACTAAACTACAGTAATCTTTCCTATCAATGTTTAGTTTCGTTATCTGCTCTCTTGATAACAATTGATAGATAGAAACTGATGAGTGCATTGTCTATTATGTTAAAAAAATATTGTAGACCGAACCTGTAACCAGGAACATGGTCATCAAGCTGTGATATCGAATAAGCTGCATGACTGAAGCTGTCAATAACTTTTTTAAAACAGTCAATATTGGGAATTATTTGCATATGTGAAATTTCTGATCCCTGATTTTAATAACTCTTAGCGTGTCTAGATTTTAGTTTGTGAATTATACTCTTATCTATGCACTATATTGCTGCCTGGTAATGAAATACTTGGCATTTGGATTTAACACTTGTATAGACTATAGACAGTTTTGCACTTTGTTTTGACACTTGTCTAGACTCTGAAGAGCTTGGCATATGAATTGGACATTTGTCTAGATAACTTAGAACTTGGCCTTTGTTTTGGATACTTGTCTATACTGTTGACAAATTTGACTTTGGAATATGGTTTGGACATTTTAGAGCTTGGCATTTTGGTATGGACACTTGTCAGTAACACTTCTCAGCGAAATGTGTTATCCAAAGACCCGAAATATCGTGAGCCTAAATTCATCGATTGAGGATTATGCCAGGCAATGAATAAACGCGAGAAAGAAGACGTAGATACTTTTCCGAATGTTTTAAGAAATCCTGGATAATCGTAGGTCTGTTCTATGTTCCTTTGGAATTTGAACCAAAGATGAAGAACTGGATCTCCCTTCATTGTATTAGATACCTTAACTACATAAGTGCCCTTACAAACCACGTTATATTGCTGGGTCTTCCAAGTGCTCCAAGAAACCTCCTTCTAAATTATTTACATCAATTGTATCAGCAATCAAAGCCGGGCTTCAAAGTTATTGGAAACTTTCTATTCAAGAAGTTGCGTTAATCAGATGTGGATAATAAAATATTCCAAAGATCTTTTAGAGTACACACAATCTAAGACTCTTTCATCTTGCAGTAGTATTAAAACAATTGACTTTTCTACACTTTACACAAGTATTCCCCATTTCAAACTAAAAGACAGATTGAAAAAGTTGGTCCTGCTTTGTTTCATAACAAAGAATGGCCAACGTAGATACAGGTATCTTGTCTTAGGGAGGGATAAATCGTACTTTGTAAAAAAATCACTCTGATTAAAAAAAAATTCTCTGAAACTGACATCATCAAGATGCTTAATTTCTTTATTGACAACATATTTGTTACGTTTGGAAGACGTGTTTTTCAACAAATAATCGGCATTCCCTTAGATACCAACTGTGCTTCTCTTCTTGCCGACTTGTTCCTTTATTCATATGAGGCTGACTTCATATAGGAACGTCTTACGAAGAAAGAAAAGAAGTTAGCAGTATCCTTTAACTTCACTTTCCGCTATATAGATGATGTTGTCTCACTGAATAATTCAGAATTTGGTGACTATGTTAAACGCATCTATCCCATCGAACTTGAGATAAAAGATACAATAGATACAGTTAAGTCTGACTCATATCTAGACTTACATCTAGAAATTGACAATGAATGTCGGTTGAAAACAACAATTTACGACAAAAGAGATGATTTCAGCCTCCCAATTGTGAACTCTCCATTTCTACGAAGCAACATTCCAACAGCGCCTGCATACGGAGTATATATTTCCCAGTTGATACGCTATTTCCCGGCTTGTATTTCCTATCATGATTTTCTTGATAGAGGGTTGCTGCTCACAAGGAAGCTATTAAACCAATCAGTGGTGAAGTTGAAATCATCACTTCGTACATTTGACGGACGCCATCACGAGTGGGTTGACCGTTAAGGAATATCTGTTTCACAGATGACAACGGAAATGTTCCAATTGTCGTAACAACAATCCCGTCCCCTTTTCCCCGAATGTGACCTACCGAATTAGACTTATTACCGGGTTTGTACTAACATGAGCAACACGACGGGTGCCACATGTGGAACAGGATCTGCTTACCCTTTCTGAGCACCTGAGATCACCCCCAGTTTTTCGTGGGGTTCGTGTCGCTCAGTCTTCGGTTTTCTATGTTGTGTTTTGTGTTTTGTGTTCTGTTATTTGTCTGTTTGTCTTTTTCTTTTTTAGACATGACGTTATCAGTTTATTTTCGACTTATGAGTTTGAATGTCCCTTTCATATCTTTCGCCTCTTTTGTCTTTATATGAATACAATATATTGAATCAAAGTTGCCTTTTTTTGGGTTATGATAATGTGTGTTGAAGTGTAATCGAGTATACACTAGTCTTTTTAATTCTAATATAAATAAAATGCTCATATATACTACACATTCTATAAAGGAACCAAAGATCTCTCACCTGAACCGAAATGTACAAAAAATTTATAGATTATATTTTGATTCCAATCATATCAATATTTACTTTCCTTTTTACTAATCCTTTATTTCTGGGTCCTTAAGTTGTTTATCATTTCATCTTCCTACATTCCAGGAATCACTGGTATGGTCGCCAAAGGGGATAAACTATTTTTTTAATTGTGGCCGGATGCAACATTTCTTATTTTAAATATAAATTGGTGTTGTAAATCATATGATATAAACAGGGTTGTCCTGTCAAGTAGTCATTAATAAAAAACAAAAATCATTTCGAAATATGGATTTCTGAAAGAAAACCATCTGCAATCAATCTGATGGAAATTGGTTCAAAGAGTTGAGTAATAAGAATTATTTTTTTTCTAATTTCCTATTTATTGTAATAACTAATGATCCTACATCGATATTATGTACTTATATGTTAGCATTGCACAAGGTCGCTTTTCTCAGACTGTTAATGATGTCTTTAAACTAAATCCGTTGGATGTGAACTAATTTGTTACTTAAGTCTGGGAGAACATGCTTTATATATTAGTTGTAATTAGCTTTGAAACAGCTTTCAGTAACGGCGAGTACTTTTAGATCGGTGCTTTATGTTTCATGTAAGTTAGTTGGGTTTTTTCTGTGTTTCGTGTCAATCAGATAAATCAAGCCATTACAAGTTATTTTTCACAGTTGGTTCTTATATGCTGTGCATCACTGTCTGAGGTCAGGAGAGTGAGCGCCCACAAATATATTTTACCCCGCGCCGCATTCTATATGCGCCTGTTCCAAGTCAGAACCTTAATTCTGTGATTCTATTGTCATAAATCAAATCGTTGGTTTTGTCGTTTGAATTATTTCATATTTGCCTTTTATATCTATACTGTATGGGTTCTGGACATTTTTGAATCCGTTCAGTGACCTATAGTTTACATCCACGTCATTTTAACTCTGGTGGATAAATGTCTCAGCAAATATACCACATCTACTTAATTTTGTCGCCATTTAAATTCATCTGCATAACAATAGTAGACATGTTTTAGCTCGCCATTTTAATCTGAACATTCCGATCGTCTAGTTAATTTGGTAACTGCCGTCTGTAATTTCATGCTTTAAATAAAAAAAAATGCATTCAAAAACTTTCATCCTACCTTTGTATTCAAATAAAATATAAGAGTATGCATTATATGGAACGCCACAGCTGTCTTATGTGGAACTCTGATATTACTTTATGTTGTTTTATTATTACTTGATGATATTTTGTCTTTACTTAATATGGTTTTGACATTACGTAATGATGTTTTGATATAACTCAATATGGAATAGTCATTACTTAATGATATTTCGATATGGTTTCGTATTGACTTGATATAGTTTTGTCATTACTCAATATGGTTTTGTCATTACTCGATGTGGTTTCACCATTATTTAATGTGGTTGTGTCATTAGTCAATGTGGTTTTAACATTACTTGATTTGAATGTGACTTAACGTTATGTAGTTGTTTCATTATATGATGTGGTTTTGTTATTTTGTAATGATGATTTGCCTATTCTTTATATGGTTTTAACATTACGTAATGATGTTTCAAAATTTGATGATTTTACACTACATGATGTGTTTGTTTCATTATTTGATGTGGTCCTGTCATTCTTTGATGTGGTTATCCCATTACTTGATGTGGTAAAATCACGTGACCAATTCGGAAAAAAATATGTTCTTTTTTTAAACAGATTTCAATATATCATTTGTTTAATGTGCTTTGGATGGGTATCGCTATCCATTGAGTTAAAGTTCAAATTAAAGTTCGAGTGGTTGTTCAGAGTTATTTGGTATGAAAAAGGGGAACGGCGGACAATAATAAGAAAAAAAGTATTAAAAAGTTTACAGTACTTCGGACATAATTGGGATATCCCCAAACCACTTGGTCTTGTTGTTTTTATCCTAAGTTCTCAAACGGAAGCAGTATTTTTGTAATAAATTTGTAAAATATTCCACGGAACCCTGTTTCTCGCCTGATATTGCTGCTGTAAGTGTAAAAGCGTCATGTCGATCGGCTGTACATTTATCTATACATTTATCGGTAAAAACAAAATTAAAAAAAAATGTTTTTCTGTAGATGCTTTTTCTTGAAATTGAGGAATAACTCCTATACAAGTTTTAAAACACTTCATGGAGGTTTACAAATTTATCATGTCAAAACAGTTTAATTCGGTTTTATTTAACTAAAACAAAAGTGTATGGTTTTCAACAATAAGCAAAACCTATACCCTATAGTAAGCTATAAAAGGTCCCAATATGAAAAATGTAAAAAACTAGAAACCTAACGATCTATAGATAGATAGATAGATAGATACTGTATTCTCTAAAAACTAATTACAAGTTTACAGAGAAACATACAATACAAATACAGATAGTATAGTTGAGGTAAACAAATACAGTATGATATTCTAAAAGTACAAAATTATGATGGCATACATGTTTAGTAACATGTATAATAAAAGGTTTAACTCATTAGAAATTTTTAAAAATGGAGATGGAGACGCCGACGTCACTACCGACGACGAAATATAGGTTTGTTGTGTTTCACTGCCGCTACATTGATGTCGCAGGCTCGACACAAATCAAAAGACTTGAACTTTATTGTTAACAAATGAAACACTTCAAATCAACTCACACTAAAGTTACAGGGAAACGGGGGGACGGACATGTTCCAGTGGTCGTAACCATAATACAGTCATCTTTTCCTTGAATGTGAACTACCAAATAAAACCAAATCACTGGGTTTGTATTTTCTCGAATAACACGACGGGTGCCTTTCTGGAGCATCCGAGATCACCCCGATGGATTTATATTACCCAGTCATACCAATCTATTGAGTCAGCCAAATGAAACTGTTTTGTATGCCACCGCAACTGGAAGTTGGGGGCATATTGTTTTTCCCCTGTCCGTCCGTCCGTCTGTCCGTCCCATTATGAATATACAGTTATTCCGCATAACTCCTCCTAGTTTGAAGCCTAGGAAGTTTCTCTTTACTGTCTGTTTGTACATATATTGAAGGTGTGTATGTGGTCAGGGTTTAATGTTTATTAATATTTGCTCTTTTGGGAGATAATTGAACTTAAACTCCGCCATGTGCACTTTCTTTATGTACCTGCCCCAAGTCAGGAGCATGAAGTTCAATTGTTGTCGTATAAATGTGTGTCTTTTTTTTTGTAGATTGTTTAAATATAAATAAGACCGTTTGTTTTGTCGTTTGAATTTTTTCACATGGTGCATGGTGGCCTTTTGTAGCTGACCTGACTATACGGTGTGTTGAAGGCTGTACGGTTGCCTATATATGATTTCTTACACCCACTGCATTTAAACTCTGGTGGATAGTTGTCTCATTGTCAATCACACCACATCTAACTTTATTTCAACTTCTACATGTATGTTGCGTTTTGTATACTGTAACATTGTTTATCTTTTGTACGCATACCCAGGAGCCCTCTTTTCGGAAGCCCCAGCAAAAGTCCTTGTTCCGCGATAGAAAATTTAATTACGAACTCATATAAGATAGCTCGAATTTCAACTCAAAATCTTAATTAATCTGAATGAGACTTAAATTCGAATCTTACTCAAACTCAAAAAGTGACTCAAATTTAATGTTGTAACTAGAACTATACCTTTAAATGTGACTCATACTCGACTCTGAAGTCCAACTCGAAACTCAATGCTAACTTAAACTTTAATTCTAATAATGACTTGAATTCGAAATCGAAGACTAACTCAAAGTATAACTCAAACAGTAACCCGAACTTTAATTTGAACTCTAATTCGATGGATGGCCACACTCATCCAAAGCACATACAACATGGAAATCTATCTAGAAATAGAACAGGTTTTCCGAATTGGTCACGTGATTTTACCACATCAAGTAATGGGATAACCACATCAAAGAATGACAGGACCACATCAAATAATGAAACAAACACATCATGTAGTGTAAAATCATCAAATTTTGAAACATCATTACGTAATGTTAAAACCATATAAAGAATAGGCAAATCATCATTACAAAATAACAAAACCACATCATATAATGAAACAACTACATAACGTTAAGTCACATTCACATCAAGTAATGTTAAAACCACATTGACTAATGACACAACCACATTAAATAATGGTGAAACCACATCGAGTAATGACAAAACCATATTGAGTAATGACAAAACTATATCAAGTCAATACGAAACCATATCGTGTAATATCGAAATATCATTAAGTAATGACTATTCCATATTGAGTTATATCAAAACATCATTACGTAATGTCAAAACCATATTAAGTAAAGACAAAATATCATCAAGTAATAATAAAACAACAGAGTTCCACATAAGACAGCTGTGGCGTTCCATAGCATTACTTAGCATATGAAACAATCAACTGACTCCTTTTAGGATCTATTGCCTTTAAATGACTATTTTTTATCAATCTTAGTGTTTTTGTCTGTTATCTTGAAAACTATTTATAGAGAAAAACGGATGTCAACAAAAATTATGAGCGCATTGCTTATCATCTTACAATATATTGTAGACAGAACAATGGTCATCAAGTTGTGTTATACAAATAGGCTGCATGACTGAAGCTGCCAATTGACTGTTTTAAACATTCAATTTTGGAAATAAATTATTGCCCTTAAACTACATTTTTACCCATCATTTGCATATTTGAAACTACTGAACCAAAACCAGACTTGAATGACTCTTCGCGTGTCTAGATCTCAGTTTGTGAATTATAGTCCAATCTGTGCAACTTCAATGCTGCAATGACTTTAAAATAGCGATTTGAAAATTTCTTTATCGAATCAAAGACAAAAAATTGTCTACTAATATCTTGAAAACTGCTCAGAAAGTCATGATCTATTGTAAAAACTTTGACCATCAAAATTGTCAGATAATCCTTTATTGAAGTAATTGCCCCTTCGCGATTTTCTTACAAAATTGGATGGGGAAAAAAACTGTTATTTTAAACAAAATTGATAAACAGGCAAATTGAGATGTACAACTTACTTCGTTGGTTGTTAATATTATGATGACTGTTTAGGGTAGGACCCAATGAATTTGAAGGAAAGTGGGGGGTTTGTAATTTTTTTTGTAATCCTAATTTTTAGATTAACTAGAGGATACTGATCGGAGCCATCACAGAGGGCCCCGCTCGAGTTTACAAGTAAATTGTGATGGGTTAATTGATATAAATATAGCTTATATCCATATAACGCAGAACCTTTCTGATGCACCACTCATTCAACCCAAACTGCATGGAGTTTAAAAGTTTTAGCTGAAACAATTTCAAACAACTCAGTTTTTAATCTGGACTCTTTATGTATGGTGTTCTTTCTTGTACAGAAGTTGACAGAATTGGTTCATATCACATGTAGTTGTACAAATGTACTTAGTTTTGTGTCGGGTTTGTAATAACATGAGCAACTCGACGGACTTAGCGACAAAGCATAAATACTATAAAATAAGAATTCTCCGATTTTTTTTATAGCGAACTTATATGAATATCAATCTTTTATTTGAAATCAATTGAATTCCCTGATCTACCTCGCACTAATTGAAAAATAAACTTTTTGGAATATATGTTTCACATGTGACGACGGACATGTTCCAGTGGTCGTAACCATAAAACAGTCATCTTTTCCTTGAATGTGAACTACCAAATAAAACCAAATCACTGGGTTTGTATTTTCTCGAATAACACGACGGGTGCCTTTCTGGAGCATCCGAGATCACCCCGATGGATTTATATTACCCAGTCATACCAATCTATTGAGTCAGCCAAATGAAACTGTTTTGTATGCCACCGCAACTGGAAGTTGGGGGCATATTGTTTTACCCCTGTCCGTCCCATTATGAATATACAGTTATTCCGCATAACTCCTCCTAGTTTGAATCCTAGGAAGTTTCTCTTTACTGTCTGTTTGTACATATATTGAAGGTGTGTATGTGGTCAGGGTTTAATGTTTATTAATATTTGCTCTTTTGGGAGATAGTTAAATTTTTTTTTGTAATTTTTTGGGAAATTTACTTGCATAAGAAGAGCGTTTCCAGATAACTCCTCCTACAGTTTGAATGCTAGGAAGTTTTCACTCTGCTGGCTTTTTGTACAATTATTGAAGGTGTGCATGTGGTCAGGGTTTTTATTTTTATTATCATTTGCTCTTTTGGGAGATAATTGAACTTAAACTCCGCCATGTGCACTTTCTTTATGTACCTGCCCAAGTCAGGAGCATGAAGTTCAATTGTTGTCGTTGTATAAATGTGTGTCTTTTTTTTTTTGTAGATTGTTTAAATATAAATAAGACCGTTTGTTTTGTCGTTTGAATTTTTTCACATGGTGCATGGTGGCCTTTTGTAGCTGACCTGACTATACGGTGTGTTGAAGGCTGTACGGTTGCCTATATATGATTTCTTACACCCACTGCATTTAAACTCTGGTGGATAGTTGTCTCATTGTCAATCACACCACATCTAACTTTATTTCAACTTCTACATGTATGTTGCGTTTTGTATACTGTAACATTGTTTATCTTTTGTACGCATACCCAGGAGCCCTCTTTTCGGAAGCCCCAGCAAAAGTCCTTGTTCCGCGATAGAAAATTTAATTACGAACTCATATAAGATAGCTCGAATTTCAACTCAAAATCTTAATTAATCTGAATGAGACTTAAATTCGAATCTTACTCAAACTCAAAAAGTGACTCAAATTTAATGTTGTAACTAGAACTATACCTTTAAATGTGACTCATACTCGACTCTGAAGTCCAACTCGAAACTCAATGCTAACTTAAACTTTAATTCTAATAATGACTTGAATTCGAAATCGAAGACTAACTCAAAGTATAACTCAAACAGTAACCCGAACTTTAATTTGAACTCTAATTCGATGGATGGCCACACTCATCCAAAGCACATACAACATGGAAATCTATCTAGAAATAGAACAGGTTTTCCGAATTGGTCACGTGATTTTACCACATCAAGTAATGGGATAACCACATCAAAGAATGACAGGACCACATCAAATAATGAAACAAACACATCATGTAGTGTAAAATCATCAAATTTTGAAACATCATTACGTAATGTTAAAACCATATAAAGAATAGGCAAATCATCATTACAAAATAACAAAACCCCGTCATATAATGAAACAACTACATAACGTTAAGTCACATTCACATCAAGTAATGTTAAAACCACATTGACTAATGACACAACCACATTAAATAATGGTGAAACCACATCGAGTAATGACAAAACCATATTGAGTAATGACAAAACTATATCAAGTCAATACGAAACTATATCGTGTAATATCGAAATATCATTAAGTAATGACTATTCCATATTGAGTTATATCAAAACATCATTACATAATGTCAAAACCATATTAAGTAAAGACAAAATATCATCAAGTAATAATAAAACAACAGAGTTCCACATAAGACAGCTGTGGCGTTCCATAGCATTACTTAGCATATGAAACAATCAACTGACTCCTTTTAGGATCTATTGCCTTTAAATGACTATTTTTTATCAATCTTAGTGTTTTTGACTGTTATCTTGAAAACTATTTATAGAGAAAAACGGATGTCAACAAAAATTATGAGCGCATTGCTTATCATCTTACAATATATTGTAGACAGAACAATGGTCATCAAGTTGTGTTATACAAATAGGCTGCATGACTGAAGCTGCCAATTGACTGTTTTAAACATTCAATTTTGGAAATAAATTATTGCCCTTAAACTACATTTTTACCCATCATTTGCATATTTGAAACTACTGAACCAAAACCAGACTTGAATGACTCTTCGCGTGTCTAGATCTCAGTTTGTGAATTATAGTCCAATCTGTGCAACTTCAATGCTGCAATGACTTTAAAATAGCGATTTGAAAATTTCTTTATTGAATCAAAGGCAAAAAATTGTCTACTAATATCTTGAAAACTGCTCAGAAAGTCATGATCTATTGTAAAAACTTTGACCATCAAAATTGTCAGATAATCCTTTATTGAAGTAATTGCCCCTTCGCGATTTTCTTACAAAATTGGATGGGAAAAAAAACTGTTATTTTAAACAAAATTGATAAACAGGCAAATTGAGATGTACAACTTACTTCGTTGGTTGTTAATATTGTGATGACTGTTTAGGGTAGGACCCAATGAATTTGAAGGAAAGTGGGGGGTTTGTAATTTTTTTTTTTAATCCTAATTTTTAGATTAACTAGAGGATACTGATCGGAGCCATCACAGAGGGCCCCGCTCGAGTTTACAAGTAAATTGTGATGGGTTAATTGATATAAATATAGCTTATATCCATATAACGCAGAACCTTTCTGATGCACCTCTCATTCAACCCAAACTGCATGGAGTTTAAAAGTTTTAGAGCTGAAACAATTTCAAACAACTCAGTTTTTAATCTGGACTCTTTATGTATGGTGTTCTTTCTTGTACAAAAGTTGACAGAATTGGTTCATATCACATGTAGTTGTACAAATGTACTAAGTTTTGTGTCGGGTTTGTACTAACATGAGCAACACGACGGGCGCCACATGTGGAGCAGGATTTGCTTACCCTTCCAGAGCACCTGAGATCACCCCCAGTTTTTTGTGCAGTTCATGTTGCTCAGTCTTTAGTTTTCTGTTGTGTTTTATGTACTGTTGTTTGTCTGTTTATCTTTTTCTTTTTGAGCCATTGCGTTGTCAGTTTATTTTCGACTTACAAGTTTCAATGTCCCTTTTGGTATCTTTCGCCTCTTTTTTGTACCATACACACCTACCGGTATAAATAGGGGTGAATAAGCATGCCAAATTTCAATATCCAACTCCAAACTGTTTGAAAGTGGAAACAATTTTACTACATATGCCCAGGAGTGACTAAGATTTTTACCGTGACTTTCACTGTAGGGCTTCTCCCTTGTACACAACACAACATTTTATAAGTTGTAAATAAACATGTCAAGTTCCATTAATAAACTCCAAAGGGTTTGAAAGTTGGAAATTGGAAAACGATTTTCTCCATATCCATTAGGGAGACTAAGTTGAACTAAGTTTTGACCTTAACTGCTGAATTTCTCCCTTGTTTGATGTGACACACTTTTCCAAAAATAGCAATGTCTGTTGGTAATGTCTACTTTGTTCTATGGGAAACCTCAGAAATAAATATGATACATGTGATATGAAGCAATTCTGTCAACTTTGTCTCATTCCAATGAAAAGTGCAAGAGATTTTGCAACGATATACTTTCCCATATTTAGAAATATCCAAGTCGTGTCCTGTTATGATACAGACAAGAGCACATATGCTGAAATGTCTTGCCTGCTTTACTGATCATGATTGAGGGTTATACTACAATTATATAAAATTATCAATGATCTATGTAAATGTGGTCATGTATGCCTCACAATCATTCCATACACCAAATATAGTTAACTTATTGCTTACAGTATACGAGAAAAAGACCCAATTAAGAAAATTTAATTTTCACCAATTTACAGTGAAAATGATGTTAAGGTCCCAAGATCAGATGCACCATGTCAGAAAGACATGTACACCATACAATCATTTCATACACCAAAGGACAAGTTTCACGAAGGGTTGAAAATGGCCCTGTCTCAGAAAACAAAAATTTCAACATAAAATTGAAGTATAGGACCTGACTCATACAAAAACATTTTTAAAAAGTAATTCATGTTGATTTTTGATGTTTTGTGGTCAAAAAGAGAAAAAATGATGAAAAATCTCAAATTTCTGAAATTATTCCAAAAAAAATTTTTTTTTTTTTAATTGGAACGATTTTTTTGTAAAACGGTTCACTTCAAAAGAGACAAAATACAAAAATGCTTGTAACGCATATACAATTAGGATTGGATTTAGGATTTGGGGGTAAAAAATGTAAAAATATGATAGAAATTCATAGATTTTTTTAATATTGTTTAAATGTTTTACTTTAAACATGAAATATTTTTTTTATGGATAGCAATGAAGAGGCTATTAAAGATTAATAATATTCTGTTCATCAAACTTTTAAGGCTCAGATTTGTATTTATTTTGTAAAATAACGGTATAAATAGAAATCTCGAATTTCTGTTATTGAAATAAGAAATATTTGTTCAACCAGAAAATAAATAAAATGATGAGTTTATATTCAACAAGGAAAGAAGCGGGAAATATTATGGATTAAATGTACTGTGAAATGATATAAACGACTAATTATTTATGAAACGTACAATTCACGAATTTCTGGAAATATTTGTTTCAATTTATTGTTTGGCGAAAATATATTCACAGTTTATCTACGTCAAATGAAAACTGTAAATAATTAACAATGACTTAACTTGACCACTGTTACATGAATATACAATATTCTGGTATGGATAATATTTCTTTTAATTTAATCCAGTCAAATATAGAGAACCAGTTGCTACATTCACAGCAAAATCACAAATTTTAGCCTACATTCATATTTACTAGTATATGTCTCAGTTGCATTATACAAAAGAATGATTTATTTGACGGAGTTTGTCACTGCACATTTTCTGTTACATCAGTTGTGGCATCATCTTCATCATCATTATCACTATCAGATGCATCTATTGGTTCTACAACAGCAGCAGCGTCACAAACGTTGGCACCCCAATTTCTAACTCCATATGAACTGAGGTTCTGATGTCTGGCAAAACCTCTGAACAACATAATTGTTGCTAGATGCGAACATGCACCAACAACTCTCGAACCGGCTGGACATTTACAATACCCGGCCACAATATTTGATTCTGTGTACCGAATCCACATGGGATAAGACCTTGAAGAAACATGTCTACTTCTAAGTCTTACACGAAGAAGGCGATCTTCATCTTTATGGACTCGAATTTCACAGTCACCGTCTAGGTGTTCTTGCATATAGCTTGAGCTAAGTTTTAGTTGATATGTACCACATGTTATAAACTTTAACTGGTCTTCATCAAGAACAGGAAATTCTTCTAATGCTATTTCATCCGCATTTGTCCATTTTGCCGTTCTCCATTCCAATTTGTTAATTTCAACATATTGTTTTAATTCGTTTATCTGTTTCGATAAGTAAACCATCTTGCAGGCCAGTTGTTCATCTTCAAGACTATTTCCTGGAAAGAGATAATTGAAAGAAGTAAAAGTACATGTGTGGACGCGGCTGTCCAATGCATAAAACACAATTTAAACAAAGTCGTTCAAGCTTGAAATGATGGTCAAAATGAAGAAAATGTTTCATAAGTTTTTGTATTTAAACATATTAACTATAATCATTTGTAGTTGATTTTCCATACATTTTTCCCGACAAGCATGGTTAGATTTGGCAAAATGTCACCAGTGGTGTAATATTTGAGACTGGACCAATTTTAATTAGAATTGTTTGTCAATAAACTGCAACATATCAACCTTGTAAAATTACAGAAACTTGTTGCATTTCTGTTTTACGGAAGGATTTACCAGAAACAATCAAATTATGCCGCTGACAAACAGACAAACAAATTGTAACTTGGATGGAGAGTTGTCTCATTGGCACTCATACCACATCTTCCTATATCTAAGTTTTTGTTTTTCTAATCAGACGTAGGTGAGGCATAACGTAATCTAGATAGCCTTCCATTTCGTATTCCTACCGTTGCATGAGTAGTTTGAGAGTGAAGATGTGCAATTTTGATTTTTCGATATTTTATGTCAAGCTCTTAACCAAGTATAGCTACATGTAGGACATACCTGTTGACAATGGCGGTGAAAACTTGTTTGAAATTGCACACACTATGCAAACATATTCCCCAATATGGGGTATTTGATTGGTTGGTAGGACATTGTCTAGATATCTCCATTGCTTAATCCTTGCATTAGCTGATTCGACAACCCATCTGATCTAAAAATAGAATGTCAATTTTCTTTATAACCAATCACCTTTAATGTGTTTTTATTTTAATTCAAAAAACAAATAATTCACTTGTACTAAGAAGTAACAAAACTTTTTTTTATCATACATCACACTTAGTTCCTCAATGATCAAAATAACTTTGTGTTTCCTTAATTTTTGGTCACAAACTACACTAATCTAATGCATGATTAGTTAACAAAACATGTATAACAATGCATCATGATTAACACCTTAATTTGTTTGAATATAGTCTCATTTTTCTACAAATTGTATTTTATGAATGCTACAATTAATACCTTGGTAACTAATCTACTGTCATTTGCATCCTCAGTTGTCATCTGTTTTTCGCCTTTCTTCATGAAGTGTGGCATTTCTGCTTGGATGCCAAGCTCTTCTAGAGCCTCAATTGAGTCGCGAAATCCTCTATCTACCACGAATACATCATCTTTTTCTACCCATGCTTTGATGTCCTCTATGTTTGATTTGAGCATATGTTTTAAAATTGATGCATCATTATTTTTGGCATCAGCAAAATACCGTCCACAAATTGTCAAGAAGTATCCATCTGTAGTCACAACCACCATCAGTTTCACCAGCGGTCTTCCTTTGTGCATGCTGTACGACCTCCTTTGAAAGCTAAAATTGTTACTTTTTTGGATGTAAATATAAGTCCCATCCAGAACAAGAATAGGTTGATTCCCAGTATTGTTCCCAAGTAATGATTGTGCCAAAGGCCTAGTGTGGTCCTTATTTACATCTTTACGAGATATATGTTGTAATCCAAGATATTCAGGTACAAAATGTGTATACAGTGCCTTTGTAACAGATGATATTGCTCTGCGAATACTTGATTTTGTAATGTTAAATACTGTTGATAAGACTTTATTCGGCAGGCCAGACTTCAGTTTCATCAGAAAAATTCCTAACGACATTCTCATTGTTCGAGCTGGTGTATTACGGACAGAATCCTGTATATGTTCACATAGGGAATCAAATTCTGAACAATGCAAACCGGTTAGGTTTATATAATCCTCATCTCTAAGAGTTTTACCATCAAAATCAATGCGTTTAGCATCGCTATTTAACGCATACTGCCGGACACGTGTCAGTAAGTCTAAGATATCACTTCTGTTCATGTAGGTGAGATCTGTTGTTTGTATTTTAGCGAAAGATTCTTCTGATAAGTAACCATTCCTTATATGTGCAGGACAGCAGCAGTTACCTTCAGGAATTAAAACTTCATTAGACATAAATGCGGAGAATCTTGCAGAAGGTGGGACAACTACTAATTTTGGTCCTGGTTTTTTACACAAGCAACAATAAGCATGACTCTTAGATGTACTTTTGATGTTTAATTTCACTGATGGTGTTTGTTTCTGTCTGTGACTTTGGGCAAAACTGATCTCCAGTGACTTTTACATTTGTGGTAGCTTTTGTTTTCTCTTTTGCATTATAATAAAGATGTCGACACTTGTTACACAAAATGTCACTCGGTGTTGCATCTAGCATGAATTCCTTCTTAAAATTTTCCTTATTTCTGATGATGTGCATTTTTTTCTGTCATTTGGTTTTGTTTTCTTTCTACATAAACAACAATGATACGTTTTCGGACCACTGCCCAGCATTCTACAACAAAAAGTAGACCTGCAAGATAACATAAAGATAAATTTGAAATTACGTATACACAATGTTTCAAAACACCCGAAGTGGACAGAAGCAAAACGACTATAAGGATACACTGACAAACAGACAGACGTGATGACATTCCAGTAGGTTTCCACAATAAGTTTTTGTGTCAATAAAATATATTATACTGTCATCGTAAATATTAATTTCAATAAGGGTAAACAATTACAGTTAGAAAATTCATAAATTAAAAAAAAGAAAAAAAATATCAATTGTTTGCAATTGGTTCTACCACTTTTAAAACATAAGTGACTGGTATGGATCAGAAAGACCAATAATTTATTTTCTCTGATTCAGTTGCGAAAGACTAATAGCTATAATATATCATGCTATAAGTGACCGTGATTGTGTGTTTGAAATGGGGAAAAAAATATATTTGCGAAAAATAAACATAGTTGTAGATGCATATGGGCAAATTAAGTGAAAGCGATTTAAAAAAAGATTGTTAAGTCTATGTTTTGGGTCAGGGAACCCCAAAAAATCACTCTGATCAATAATGAATTTAAAAGGGTTTACAAATAATGAAATAACAGGTTTACAACTATATACCCTGTAGAATCTGTGAAAGTTAAGGTTGATTTCTGTCAAGTTGTAATCAGGAAGTCAGTATTGTTTATTGTTTAGAACTTAAATTATTTAAAATCAAAATCTTTATCTGATGAAAAACACAAAAATAAGTATGCGGTGGGGTTCGAACTAATCTGTCAAAAATTACAGAATTAAAGAGCAACGCACTAACAGATTGAGCTATCACAACAACAGTAACATCGTAATTAAAATTGTATAAGTAGTGTATTTCAAAAATTGATAACAGTAGACCGTACGATGACAAGTTTATTTATTTATGATGAAATGAAATGTAATATTCTAATAGTATTACACATCAAAGTTTACTGTAAGGTCATTTACAACAGGACTCATCAGCTACATGTAGCCTACAGGCCTATAAATGTGGTAGAACTTTTGTCTGTTTTTCTTTTCTCCTGACGTCGGAGACCGGAGAGATGCAATTTTAATCAAAATCTAGAATTGATTTAGAGTGTCACTTTGAAACTATATTCATATTTGTTCTATTTGGAATGGGAAAGTAACTCAAATTCAACAAAGTTTCATTCCCGTTCAACGCTGTATTCCTTGGAGGATACACCGATCTTTGTGAGTGAAGCCGTCTTACTTAGCGGCGACCTGTCATATCAAGACACCTCTTTTATAAACTGTCGTTATTCTTATTTTCATGATTATATTTCCAACATATGTACTTACTTCAGATTTCTTTTCCTTCTTTGTTCCTTGCAATATTATACATGTTATTCACATCGGTCGTTACTGTTGTGTATCATTCTGACTGGATATCGCTGGTCGTCTGCAACTTGATTTTTTCTGACTTTTTTGTACTAGCGTCAAGAATTGTTTTTTTTTCAATTTATGTTTAGTTTTATTAACATTTTATATAAAAAAAAAATAAATGCGATAACTTTGTATGGGATTAAATTATTTATTGCACTTTCCGGATACATCGGCAATTCCTTTAAAGTCGATTTTCACTTTGGCCGCCACCCACGATCTAAAATGTCTTTATGTTTTTAATTAGACAAATGAATGAATATTAATATAATTTTAAAAATTTGTGGATTGTGAGTGGCGGCCAACGTAAAAATTGCCAAGTTTGGCGGGAGAATCCACCAAAAATGTCTTTTCCATAATCGTACCAGATTTTAGACACTTAATTGGCCATAGAAGAATTGCAATAAAACGGAAAAAACATCATATCGATAACAGAAATATATCTAGCTATCTTTCGGGGAGAAATGGAAGTCCATCGTTGAATTTTAAAAAATGGCATATTACAGGGCCGTATTTGATGCTTCGTGAACCTTGTCCTTTAACTATAAAAGAGAAAAATCTTAAAACAAAACCTCAACATTGACTAATGAACCATAAAAATGATAATGGACATATGACAGAATTTTTGTAACATGTTTTTAAGTATGAAGAAACAAAGTATTCTACACGTAGAAATATCAAACATTACACAAATAGTTTACACCATCGCCTCATAGGCATCACTATGTCTCTCTCACATTTGGAAACTTCATCACAGACAGGACAATAACCATTAATATATTTTTGTGATTAAAAAATATAGAAGGTGTAAAACCAAATATGGTTTGAAGTCATTTTTTTTACTTTCTTTTACAACAAACATAAACTGTAGGAAATTTTACAAAATGACAGATAGATGGGACTACAAACAAAACCAAGATATTGTTCAATAAATTAATGTTCCCTGAATAAATTCTGGGTCATTATTTCAGCTGCCAATAATCAGAAAACGTTTTATCAGTTAAACTGACTTCTACTTTTTGGTTTTACTCAAGAAACCTTCAGAATTAACAACAAAATGTAATAAGTCTTTAATATTTTACAATCAGATTCATAATATAACAAATATCAATCATATATTCCTCAAACATACAAAATATAACTTAAATCCTCAATACAACATGCATGACTATCTTACATAGACAAATACATGGCACAAATGGAATGTGATTTTCTTACATCTATAGACGTGTACTTGTAACTTTGTTTATCCTTATACTTTCTTGTATAAACATGTTAGGTAAATAAATCTATATGCTCTCTAGAAACATTTTGAAAATATGTCTTTATCCATTTTCATGGGTACCAATTTTTGCAGATTGAAGAAAAATTGTATTTTCCGGGATGTTTGATTTCGTGGTTTTTGCACTAAGTCTACAAATAGTGTTTTTATTGGTTTTGTCTTTAAGTTTTTTTACATATTATTCTGTCCTTGATAAATATTGCTTTACAGAAGGCATAACAAAATGAATTGTTAGAAAGTTTATCAAAAACTGAAAATTTAGAACAGATTGTCCAAAAAACAAACTTTACAACAGGTGTACTAGTGAAAAAAAATGTTTTATTATGTCTTGAAAAATTAATTTTTCCTTATAGTGCAAGGTAGCGCTAATTCACATCTGTGCCATAAATAAATAAAAATAACATTCATAAAGATGTCAATTTTTTGTCATGAAGATATCTGTTAAATAATTGCTATCTATAGTTTTATAACTTAAGAGTTCTACTGTTAATGTTCTACACGAAAAAATCATTTAAATTTCATGTATTCAATATACTATGGGCACATAATTCACAAGAAACTAATAGCACCATTATAGTCTATTGAAAAAAATTCTGCATATGCATATGGAGGTTATACCACTTAAATTTCCCTACTTAATACAAATGTTATTGCAAACAGGCAACTCTGTTTAAATTAATTCACAAGTTATCTTAGATCTTTTATCATACAAGATAAGACTTATAAGCTGCTTTGATTTCAAAAGATATGAGCTTACTGTAAATTCAGAAATTATTGCGTGCATTTATTATTGCGATTTTTCAAAAATGGACAAGAATGCGAGTTTAATTATTGCGATTTTAGAAAAATCTACATACAGATCTATAGTTTAGTCTTCAAATGCGAGTTCTTATTATTGCGATGCTCACCGAGTCGCATTATTCGCATTAATAAAAACCTCGCAATAATTTCTGAATTTACAGTATTAAAAACTATTGTAACATTCTAATAAAAAAAACTGCTGTCAATAAAATTTGCACCAAGAAGAGTCAGCCTGCTACAATGAACACGAAATTACTTAAATAGAAATAACAATATTAGTATCCCAAACTCACATTCTACACCTTTCAAAACAAGAAAACAATGCATCAGTTTCATGCACTGTACACAATTACACAATGGAGGTCCACTTCAATAGCACATTCAACAAAAATTTGGTTATTTTACCTGCCAACCTTGCCAGACAGTTGGATCAAGCATACAAATAAAATAAGACACTGGCAGACATTGACATGAGTTTAATTCTAGTTATATGTTAAGCATACTGACATTTGATTGGACATTGTAATCGGTTATTTTCATTAGCAAAGCATGAGCAAACTTCCTTACAAAACATGGTAAGCAAACTAGCCAGACTGTTGTTGGACATGCCATTGCAGATAAACTCTAAAGAATGCAACAATATTATCTGATCAATGTAAGTACATACATCCCCTTTCAACAAACTTATAGGACATTATGATCCCCTCATATATGATATATATATACAAATAATACCCACATTTTACAATCAATAATTTCCACCTTCAAACCAATATCTTAAATGATGGATGTTTGTTATTACTCTAAAATACTTTAAAAAACTAAAGGCATGAAACGTTAGTGATATAATGGATTTCACACAGACACAAGTTATATACCATACAAGCATAAGTTTATTGGGAACTAGCAATTTCTAAAATAATTTCTAATCAAGCAAACACGTGTTGGCAGCACATATTACAATATCAAAACCATATAGACAGTGAAACAAGTCTTAACCAAACACATTTGAAACTTTTGTTCTGATAAGACAGGTGTTCTGTTTACACAGGTTATATTACAAGATAATATCCTCTGTACGTCCTGTTACAAGAGCTCAGTGAAGAGAGGTATTGTTTATGCAGGGTTTGGCTAAGACAAGATCCATTATGAGTATGGATTCACATTCATGTATTGTTTTTTAAAAACATGGCCAATAACAAACACCAGAATATTCCAAATATAAACTCCTTGAATGAAAAACATACAAAATCAGAACACATCAGCTTAGACATAAAAAAAGATGAAGAGAAAATGATTTCATAAAAAAAATGTTAGTCCAGTAAGTCACAAAATAGAAATTGGTAGTTAGAAATCAATAGACAACCAATCAAAACTGGTTAAAAAGTTCAGTAATATGAAGAACACATTTCTACCAAATCATACAAAAATTCATTATTTCTATAAAAGAGAGAAAACAGAAAAAGCAATTTCCATCCAAGAACTAATTTGTACCTGACATTATGGGGCACTCTACAATGCCAGTAAATGTTCATCCTTGTCAGTTCATCAGCAAGTATGTTCAACTTTGATTGCAAGTGTTCCACCTTGTACAAAGGAGTTTCATAATTATCACAGATATTAGTTAAACAAATATATTACCAAGTCATTCATTTTTATACAACAGTGTTGACATTTGAAAACAAAGCAGTTCTTTAAAAATACCGGGAACATAAAAGAATTCATATGGAAGTCACTGGATAAAATATAAATTTTAATCCACTCAATAATTTTATATCTGCTTTGAAATCCAATTTCAATTATTTTTTACTACTAAAATGTTTTTTGTGTTTATGCATCAGATACATATCATATGTCTAAAAATTAAGTTAAATTACAAATGAAATGTGACAATGAAAATTAAATCAATATAAATGTACACATTATAGTTTACAATAACCCAAGTATTATTCTCCACATAGAAAAAGGCTTTAACTGTATATGCAATACAACATATACAGTATACTTTTAATTCCAAGCAGTTTCTATGTTGATGATTATTACCACAACTTCCTACATATCTCAGTCTTTGTTCAAGAATACTCTAGACTGGTAATCAGTTCTTTCTTCTCGACACATTTCCCATTTTATATTTAAACTCCTTGACAGTCTATATAGAACTCCTACATAGAATACTAACATATTCCAAACATTAATCTATTTTAATTGCCCCGTAGATTTTCCTAATGAAGAAATATGCAGCATAGAATCCTATTGTTCCAGTTAAGATCCAGAAAGTTACAACCATCAAAAATGTGTAGCCAAAGTACAGTAATGTAGGTATGAATTCTGTAATCTCTAACTGTAATACAAAATAAAACATTTATCAATTAGGGATAAAAGCATTCAAATAAAACAACACATAAGTTCTCTTCCTAAATATTCAGCAATTCTTACATACATTCTTCAGTATAACTTTTAATAGTATACTTTTAAATTTGTCAAGCTGCAGCTTTATAAGGACCAATTAATCTAGAAACTTTTCTACAACTTCATGTCACAATGAATGACATGTTCCAGTCAGTCTCAAGTCATGAGCAAATATTATATAAAGGTGAACCCAATCTTCAGGCGTGTAATTGCATTTTTTTCTTTTAAGCAATCTCGATACTCTGCAAATCAATCTGACGCTTAAGAAAGTATGCAAAGTATTGACCGCAAATAAAACTGAACCAAATGGAAAGTTTTTTTTTTTTTCAAATGATACCATTTTTTCAGATTTAAATCAAAATATAATAGTGTAGTCATTGTATTAAAGCAAACTTATCACTAATAGTACATTTATCTTACCTTTGTATAGAAATAAAATACAGAGTATGCTAATACATAAATAGCTGAACCACCTGACACAATGAAGGATCTCCACCACCAATGGTAGTCCTGTAAAAAATAGGATAAAATACAGAGTATGCTAATACATAAATAGCTGAACCACCTGACACAATGAAGGATCTCCACCACCAATGGTAGTCCTGTAAAAAATACATAAATAGCTGAACCACCTGACACAATGAAGGATCTCAACCACCAATGGTAGTCCTGTAAAAAATAGGATTATGTCACAAGTCAATTGAAAAAGTTATAAGAGATGGTACAGCTTTTAAAACTAGAAAGTCAACAGTATTTCAGACTAGCGTGTTTATAATAAATTTCATGGTAATAATTTTTTTTCCAGAAATGGACTGCTTTATGCATTTAAATGTCTGAGTCTGTAGTTCAGTGGTTGTCTTTGGTTCATGTCTGTAGATTTGTTTTTCGTAAATTGTTTTGTTATATATTGGGCTGTTTGATTTCTTGTTTGAATTGATTCATATTTTTGATGTATGGGCCTTTTATAGCCGACTATATGGTAAGGGTCTTTCTCATTGTTGAAGGCCGTACAATGGCCTATAATTGCTTATATGCTCTTCATCTGAACTCTGGTGGATAGTTGTCTTATTGCCAATCAAACCACAGTTTTATACTGACAGCATTGTTTGGTTTCTTTGAATTAAATAAGACAACAAAATTTCTAAATAAGGAATTTTCCTAAATATTCTTAAAAAAAACAGCAACAGTAAAATGTCAACTCGGTTAGTTTAATTATAAAAAGGTGATCTTTTATTGAAAAATGAGCTTCAAAATTTATTTATCTTGTATAGATTTTACAGGTCTTCACAAAAACTTACAGATAGAAATTGGTAATACATGTGAGAACATTATTTAAATCAACCATTTTCAGAAAATAAAAATGAAATCACCTAAACCTTAAACCTGTTTTTGTTTTTTTCCACAAAACTGTGTTAAATTTGGTTAAAAAATGAAAACAACATGTTAAAAATTTCATTCTAATTATATTCAATTCAATTATCTCCCCTGAATTGAACACACATATACACAAAAGTTATCTCCCATGGCTATTTTGCATTTTGTGAGCCTACACAAGGATTATTCATACTAACCTCCCCACACAGCTGGAAATATGACATAACAATGGAAATCTGTGATACTGAGATTACAAGGATTATAAATACTAAGAACAGGAAACCAAACAGGTAGTAAAATTGATTCTCCCAGATTGCCTGAAAATACACAAAATTGTATAAGTATAAACAGTTGTCCAATGTATTCAAAAACTAACAGTGCAGGACTTTCTTAAAGTGTATATTCATTTGATGAAACCAGGTTATATTTTTAAAGAAATATATGTATCAACAATATGCATGTATAATTTTGGATTAATATGGATTTGATAAAAGGTCCTAAATGCCATAAGCATTTGAAGTAAGACATATAAAATTAGAGAACCTTAGTGAGCGCGCTCACATACCCCACGTCCCAACATTGTCACTGGAGAAATAAAATAACTGTAAGACAAAAAAATTGAATCATAATTTCCTGTCGATATGCACATCTACATAGTATGTCCTTATTATCTACAAAGTTTCATGAAATTCTGTTGTGTGGTTTCAGAGGATTTGTGATGACAAACTGTTGCAGAGGTATATTGAAGCAAATAAGTTCAAAGGGGCGTAACTCCTAGAAAAAAAATTGAATCATAATTTCCTGTCAATATGCACATCTACCTAGTATGTCCTTATTATCTACAAAGTTTCATGAAATTCTGTTGTGTGGTTTCAGAGGAGTTGAGATGACAAACTGTTGCAGAGGTATATTGAAGCAAATAAGTTCAAAGGGGCGTAACTCCTAGAAAAAAAATTGAATCATAATTTCCTGTCAATATGCACATCTACCTAGTATGTCCTTATTATCTACAAAGTTTCATGAAATTCTGTTGTGGGGTTTCAGAGGAGTTGCGATGACAAACTGTTGCAGAGGTATATTGAAGCAAATAAGTTCAAAGGGGCGTAACTCCATAGAAAAAAAATGGAATCGTAATTTCATGTCGATATGCACATCTACGTAGTATGTCCTTATTATCTGAAAAGGTTTCATGAAATTCTGTTGTGTGGTTTCAGAGGAGTTGCGATGACAAAAGGTTGCAGTAGTATATTGGGCAAATAAGTTCAAAGGGGCGTAACTCCTGGAAAAAAAATGGAATCCTAATTTCCTGTCGATATGCACATCTACATAGTATGTCCTTATTATCTACAAAGATTCATGAAATTTTGTTGTGTGGTTTCCGAGGAGTTGAGATGACAAACTGTTGCAGTAGTACATTAAAGTAAATAAGTTCAAAGGGGCGTAACTCCTGGAAAAAAAATTGAATCGTAATTTCCTGTTGATATGCACATCTACGTAGTATGTCCTTATTATCTGAAAAGGTTTCATGAAATTCTGTTGTGTGGTTTCAGAGGAGTTGCGATGACAAAAGGTTGCAGTAGTATATTGGGCAAATAAGTTCAAAGGGGCGTAACTCCTGGAAAAAAAATGGAATCCTAATTTCCTGTCGATTTGCATATCTACATAGTATGTTCTTATTATCTACAAAGATTCATGAAATTTTGTTGTGTGGTTTCAGAGGAGTTGAGATGACAAACTGTTGCAGTAGTACATTAAAGTAAATAAGTTCAAAGGGGCGTAACTCCTGGAAAAAAAATGGAATCCTAATTTCCTGTCGATTTGCATATCTGCATAGTATGTTCTTATTATCTACAAAGATTCATAAAATTTTGTTGTGTGGTTTCAGAGGAGTTGAGATGACAAACTGTTGCAGTAGTACATTAAAGTAAATAAGTTCAAAGGGGCGTAACTCCTAGAAAAAAAATTGAATCGTAATTTCCTGTCGATATGCACATCTACGTAGTATGTCCTTATTATCTGAAAAGGTTTCATGAAATTCTGTTGTGTGGTTTCAGAGGAGTTGCGATGACAAAAGGTTGCAGTAGTATATTGGGCAAATAAGTTCAAAGGGGCGTAACTCCTGGAAAAAAAATGGAATCCTAATTTCCTGTCGATTTGCATATCTACATAGTATGTTCTTATTATCTACAAAGATTCATGAAATTTTGTTGTGTGGTTTCAGAGGAGTTGAGATGACAAACTGTTGCAGTAGTACATTAAAGTAAATAAGTTCAAAGGGGCGTAACTCCTGGAAAAAAAATGGAATCCTAATTTCCTGTCGATTTGCATATCTACATAGTATGTTCTTATTATCTACAAAGATTCATGAAATTTTGTTGTGTGGTTTCAGAGGAGTTGAGATGACAAACTGTTGCAGTAGTACATTAAAGTAAATAAGTTCAAAGGGGCGTAACTCCTAGAAAAAAAAATTGAATCGTAATTTCCTGTCGATATGCACATCTACGTAGTATGTCCTTATTATCTGAAAAGGTTTCATGAAATTCTGTTGTGTGGTTTCAGAGGAGTTGCGATGACAAAAGGTTGCAGTAGTATATTGGGCAAATAAGTTCAAAGGGGCGTAACTCCTGGAAAAAAAATGGAATCCTAATTTCCTGTCGATATGCATATCTACATAGTATGTTCTTATTATCTACAAAGATTCATGAAATTTTGTTGTGTGGTTTCAGAGGAGTTGAGATGACAAACTGTTGCAGTAGTACATTAAAGTAAATAAGTTCAAAGGGGCGTAACTCCTAGAAAAAAAATTGAATCGTAATTTCCTGTCGATATGCACAACTACATAGTATGTTCTTATTATCTAAAAAGGTTTCGTGAAATTCTGTTGTGTGGTTTGAGAGTAGTTGCAATGACAAGAAACAGGACTGACGGACCAACGGACTGACTGACGGACAGACGGACGGACGGGTCAATAACATTATACCCTCCGCAACTCGTTGCGTGGGGTATAATGAAGTTAAGTACAGCCTTGGTTACGTAGGTCATATAGCTGACTATACAGTTTGAGGGTTTTGCTCCTTGTTGAAGGCCATACTGTGTGTAGCTGCTTAAATCCTCACCATTTGGACTGTGGTGTAAAGTTGTCTCCTTTGTTTTTATAGGTCACAGTATTTTTAGCAGACAATATTTATGTTTAGCCAAGAGAATTTCTTCTTCATTATTACTCTATACTTACTGAGAAAATGAAGAAAAGTTCTATAAACATAGCTCCAAAAGGTAATATTCCTGACATTAATACCCTGAAAAAAAAATCAATACTTTGAAATTCTAAACTGTTTAATTCTGTGAATTACATAACCATGGTAAATTGGTAATGAAATAAATAACTACCCTACGACACTTCTTCAAAAGTACATTTAAAAATAATGTGATAAACTGGGATCTTCTCTTATATGATACATCAATAAAGTCAGTATCTTTCTTAATTTTAGTTTCTTGTGTATGATTTGGAGTTTAGTATGACGTCCATTATCCCTGAACTAGTATACATATTTGTTTAGGGGCCAGATGAAGGACGCCTCCGGGTGTGGGAGTTTCTCGCTGCATTGAAGACCCATTGGTGGCCTTCGGCTGTTGTCTGCTCTATGGTCGGGTTGTTGTCTCTTTGACACATTCCCATTCTCAATTTTAGTAAAATAAATCACTGCAAAAATGGCTAGCAAGAGCAAAAAGAAAAGAAGTATTTTGAAAATGAGTTGATTTAATGTAATATACTGAGTATATGTTAAAAGATGGACTGTTACATCCCAAACTTCTCTAACATCACAGTCTGTCTATTGTTAATGCTGCTGTGTTATGTCAATTCCACAAATAAACATCAAAAACTAGTTTTGTTTCAAATTCTACTCATTTGATAATGATAATGAAGCATAAGATATATGAGTTTATAGCTTATGTTGTAATATTTACCCAATCCAATGATTCATGTACCATTGTTGTTCTGGTACCTGTCGTGGAATCTGATTGGTTCTAACTGGATGTTGATATGGCTGGAAAAACATAATAACAGGAAGTAAACATTTTGATGCTGTTTATGACTTTTTTTGTGATTTTTCCACTACATGTGTATTTTTACATAGTTTTAAACACTTATATATGAATGGGAATATATAAACTAGTAACTCTTTTTAACACAAAATCTTATACCTTCCCCTTCCACCTTTTTCAAATAACAAAGGACAGTAACTCCCATTAAATCAGAACTATCTTATCTGCACTAAACATTGAAATGCATATATCATGAATCATTTTTTGTATATTTTCATTCTATTCTAATGTAACCGTAAGAAGATTTAGCTTCAATTAATTCTCCTAAATATAGAAAAAAAATAAAGTCCATGCACAACCAAAATCTAAATTTAATAAAAAAAAAAAGAAGTTGCACAACTACACAAGACATTAAGAAATTCTGAAAAGGGAAGTAAAGTGTAGGAAATCTGGTGGTGAAATATTAATTCACATGTAGAAATAGCACTATTCATGTTTTCCATTAAAGAGACCCCAGGTATCAATCTGATTAATACTATAATATATGTGCATGACTACTTGATATTAGTTTTGCTTTATTCCTAAGTAAAGTGTTTGGATTTTAGAATGAAAAACTTTGGTGGACAGACAAACAGGACAAAACCAAATTATTTCCCCATATATATGTGAGGAGGGACATTGATTCTACAAAAATAGTGGTAACTTTGCATTTTTCCAAATTTTTATTTTCTAAAAAATTCTTTTCTTCTTTGAAATACTAATAATTCTGCTAACATTCTAATCAAAATTGGCACCTAAAAATTTCAACAAAATGTAGTAAATTTGGCTTTCTTTTCTATCATAAGTTTACAATTACCTGCTTTCTGTACCCAAAGTAGTAGCCCAAAAATACTAAAGGTGTAGAAATACCAAACCACATACACAACAGGGCTAACATGGTTGTAAATGGCAGCTGTGAAAAAAAAAGTCAATAATTATATCAATATGAAAGGAGTAAAATCTTTCATTCCTAGAAAACATTATAATATCTTTATCATTTATTTTTGCAAAGAAAATTATCAAACCAGGAGGTTTCAGCCTTTTTTATGCAATTTTAGTCATTGATACTACTGCTATTATAAAAAACTATAAATCTCGAATAAAGTACACAAAATGTGGAAAGAATATCAATGGTTCATACTATTTAAATCTATGCTTGAACTTTGAAAAGAACTCTCTCCATAACTTGATAATATACAAACTTACAGCTCCCGATGAATGTTTTCCCCAGATGAAAAAGTTCAACAAAAATGTAGTACCAAACATGATTCCTGGATACAAGGTGGCAGTCTAAAATAAAAACATCATAATGATATCAATAAGTTTTTCAAATAAAAAAATCTAGGTACATACATAGTATTTATCTTTATTGTTGGATCGAAGAAAAATTGTATTTTTCGTGGATATTTGATTTCGTGGTTATGTCAAATTTTGCTTACAAACCTATAGAAACTGCATACATCGTTGAATATTCAAATTCATGGTTCACCTAAAGCACGATACTCCAGGCAAAAATTTGTACCCCAGAAATAATATGATTACAAAATATGTTATATCTTATTGATTGGAAACTCTCACATTTGTAAATCACTGCCAGTGGCCTGAATTGTTACCTGTATGGCTGACTTTTTCCACTGTAATCCTTTCATTGTTTTATACAGCCTGGCTGAGAAGAAACCAGCAAAGACACTGTAAAATAAAATAAGTTGAACATCTTTAAAATTTGTTTTAACAAGTTGACAATACAGAGATATGTATGATAATGTTGTGTAAACCAATTAAGATAAAATAGGTTGGAATAAAGTATGCTAAAATCATCTTGTATTTAAAGAATCTAAAAGTATTATCTTAATTGGTTTATACAAGATTCTCATACATATCTCTGGCAGAATACATTTGCTTTCTGCTTAGAATATACAACCTCATTCAATTAATTCTTCAGATTCTTTTATTTATATCCTTATAATTTGTTTGTAAACTAGCAATATTAGATATTTCTAAACCACTTATTCTATAATATTGCATCATTTCATACATGTTCATTTAACATATTGATTTCAATTTACTATTTATTATTTTAAGGAACTAGATCTATAACAATTGATAATTATAGGTTTCATAACGAGTGAGAATTGGATATCCCTTGATATCAACTGGAGTTATTTAATTTCAATATAATAATAAACGAGCCTGTGGCGAGTTCAATATTACTATTCAAATTAAATAACGAGAGTCGATATCAAGCGATAACTAATTCTAAAGAGCTGTTAAACCTATTTTTCTTATGATCAACACTATTATTGTGTTAAATTAGAAATTCGGTGAATTGTTGATCCAGTCTTTTGCACATGTACCAGTATGAATCATATGTCCTTTTCCAATGTCAAACTTCCAACATCAGACAATTGAAAACTTTTTGTTCTCTTCATAATGTAATAAAATTTTACAAATAAAAGATTTCCAGGTGAAAAGTGTGAGTGTTTTGTATATTATTGAAGAAATCAGTATGTCATTACCATGGACGAAATGTACATCATCTTAACCTTTGAAACTTATAAATGACCTAATGAATAGCCAATGGAAATGTCATAATATCGTCTCATGATGCTGGATAAGCTAAACAAATAAACGGTTTTCGTATCATTTTTTCGTATCACATGAGATACATCTGTTCATGCAAGAAATAGATAACAGGCCACAACCATAAGACAACGTTAATTACAAAATTTCTCTTCATAATAAAAAATGAAAAGTATTCATTACCCCATAAAAACAAACAAGAAAATTGCAGCAGTCATTAGGGCTCCTCTTGATGCTGGTGATAACATTCCTAACATGGCAAAAACTACAATAGATAAACAATCAATAAATTGAAGATACAATCAAAGCTTTTACATTAAGTTTAAAAAAACTTTTATCAGTAAGGTAATGTCAATATGAATAAATTGCTTCGCCGAGCGCAGCTGGATATGACCGCAGAGGTCCAACCCTGAACAGTTGGGCTAAAAATGGACGCAATATTCACGCTTGATACAGGTCTGATTTGGATTGTAATTAAATATTTGACACATAAAAGGTTTCTGACACAGAATAACTGTAGTCAAAGACTTTAGAATTGGTTATATGATTTGAATTTATATTCAATTTTTTTCTTTTGTGCAATACACTTTGGTGTTGTGAATTGACACCCTCTCCCCCCACAAAAAAAAATAAAAAAATTTACCCCCCCTTTTTTTTTTGCTTTTGTGCAATACACTATGCTGTTGCGTATTAAACCCCCCCCCCCCCACACACACACACTTTTTTTTGCAAAAAAAATAATATTTGAAAAATTTTTCTTTTTAATTTCTGAAATCTGAAATGAGAAAAAATTGACACCCACAATTTCTTTTAACCCCCCCCCCCTTTTTTTCTCACAAAAAAATTCTTTCCCTCAAGATCTGGTCATAATCTCAATTCAAATTTCCAATGGAGTTTGCAACCATAATTACCCATTTAAATTTACCATAGTGCTAACTTAATCTATTTTATAATAGAATTTAAAATATGGTCTCAAATCTTTCATATGGATTTTTTTGTAAAAAAAAAAAGATGCAACATTTGCAGATATTTTTACTGGTCTTCCTTTATAAATATGCATTTCTTTAAATATATTTTAAAAGCAGTGTAGGGGGGTAATCAAAACGTATTTGGATTACCTCCCTTACACTGCTTTTAAATTGTCTTAATTGTTCATTAACCATTACTTTATACATAATTTAAAAGCAGTGTAAGGGAGGTAATCCAAATGATGTATTTGAATTACCTCCCTTACACTGCTTTAAATTATGTTTTGTACTAAAGTATTTGTCCATTAACCAGGACACCCTTGTTTTTCCCCCTTTTTTACCCCTAATTCCTAAACGTTTTGAGCCATAACCCCCCAAAGCAAATCCTAACCATCCCTTTGTGGTATGGAAACTTGTAGTATAATTTCAGAGCGATCCATACACCGTTCCACAAGTTATTGTCTGGAAACTAGAAAAATTTTTGGCCCCTAGTTCCTTAACTGTTGGTACCATAACCCCCAAAATCAATTCCAACCTTTCTTTTGTGGTATTGAACCTATGGTAAAATTTCATAGAGATCAATTCACTTAAACTAAAGTAATTGTGCGATAACCAATGTGTCTTCGGACTACGATGACGCCAACGCCATACCAATATACGACCGCAAAAAATGTATAAAATCAAATTAACCCAGAAAATAAAGTTCCTTTCTTACCTGATTTTTCTTTAAATAACATATCAAATTGAAATTCTCTTTGATCTTATCATTCTATCATTCAACCAATGTAACACGTGTTACAATTACACAGTACTGGAACTGAAGTAGGGAGATTTTCAGTGTTCAAAGGGGCATAATTCTAAAAAACTTACATTTAACAAAAAAACGGTATAGGGTACTGATTATTGCAAACCAGTGTTTATATGTAACTTGTAAAACTTACATATTGTGATGACTGCCATGGAAAATATCTGTACACCAGCACCAATAAGAGATGACAAAAGCTTGGTGTGTTTTGGTGGTCTGAAAACATCCCCATGAACCAACTTCCAACCAGTTTCTTCTAATGTTTCCTCCTATTTTATAACGAAAAATAAAACATATATCAATACACTGAGCCTTTTATACAAACACTTGATGTGTCTGTATGATATGATTGCCCCAGTCTGCAGCCTTATCACAAAAAGTTGGTCATTCTACACTACTGTATCTGAGAATCAGCTCCAGATCTGGACATTACAAAAAAGTCCAGACACATATAATTTTCATGAATTAAGTCCACATGCCATAATTTTGCCAAAAGTAAGTCAACCAGAAGAAAACACAAACTCGATCTGTATGTCATCATTATACACTAAGGTACCAAAAATCAGATCAATATCTGTAGGCCTATTAATAAAATGCTGGACAGCTGTGAGATTCCAGTATTACAACATGGGTAACACAAAATGCCACGGCCAAATAGTGTCAGGGGCATAAAAATAAAGAATTGAGAATTGAGAATGAAATTGTCCATAAAAATTAAGTCCCAACTTCTGCAATCAAGACTGTCAATAAATTGTCACAACATGTATCAACTCATGAGAGGAAAATCTTTCAGAAATTTTTTATTTATTCAAAAATACTTTTCAATGACTTTAATTCCACTACTTTCTTCAGATGAAATTAAATTAACTCTTTTTCAAGGAGTAACAATACCCAGGGATAACCTTACAGTAAGCCAGGGTTTTTTCTGTGTATTTTGGGAAAAAGGACCCTGGCCAGTTTTGGGAATTTTTTCATGCGCTTTTCAATGAAATTGGGAAAACAGCGAATATACCAGATTTGAGTTTAAGTGTGTTAGTTCATTAAAAGTTATCTTTTATTGTGAAAATAAAGTAAGAAACTTCCAGAATTTTACTGGCCCTTCAAAATTGAGAAGAAATTACCTCTTGGAATTGTAGTTATATGTTTACACTATAAAAACATCTACATGTTATATCAACATTTATTAATGATTTGGAAAATTATTGTCACATTTTATTGGATTTTGACATGAAAATTTATGAACTAAAAGTAATTTTGAGTTTCTGTATAAATTATTTCCTGCTTTTCCTTGTTTTCCCATATATCTTTTGGTTTTCAATTCTAGTGTTTATATTTCATCATCAACATGTATTTTGTCACCTGCCTGGAATTATTATTTTTTATTGTATTTGATCGGCAAACCCGGAATTACCCTTATCCGTCCCCGGAATTGACCCGGTATTGTAATTGTCTTCATTTCCGGTTTATGGCATCCATTGTTTTTCAATGTTGTTTTTGTCAGTCATATACGATTTTACTCGGATTTACACATTACTTGTTGGCGATTTTCGGCATAAAGCTAGCGGTTGAACAAAATGAACATTGCTGTCATGAATAATAAAGATGAAAATAAATTTTGAGATCGTTTGGGAATTTTGCTCCCAAAATTGGGAAAAATGTAGGGTATTTGCCATTGGGAATGGGTCCGAATACTGGACCCTGTGGAATGCTAGAAAAATCCATGTAAGCATATGGTAAATTTACATTTAATAAGTATTATATCTTTGCAAAACTTACCAAATCATCTTCTCTGTTGTATTTTGCAATATCCTTTCTCAATGTTCTCACCATGATCATAGTCAAAATACCTGCAATTCGAATAAATATATATTCATAGTCTAACCTTGTAACAAACAATTTTTACAAGGAGTTTAAAAGATATCTTGATAGATATGAGTAATATATTCTTCAAATGAGCCGCCTTTTCCCCCAGTCTTCACATTATTCCCTGTGGTTACCTAAATGTAGGTATTATTTCAGTATTTTACAATGAGATTGTAAGACATTTTATGACAGTATTTATTAATTTTGTTCGCACATTATAGATTTGTTATTTGTTTATTTTTTCCAGTATAAGTTTTCTTCAATGCACAGATGTAGGGTGATCATTATATTGTAAAGGTTTCTGCTCAAATGATATCATGGACCATTTCAAATTGGAAAGAGGTGTGATCTTTTTCTCCATGTTGGTCCTTTGAGATTTGAGATGAACAGCAATAGCAGTGTTTGTTCTTTTGATTTTGCTATGACATAATACACCATATGCTGTTTTTTTTTTCCTTCTATATGACAAAATAGTTCACAATGTAATAATTGTTTCATAAACCGATTTTTTTATTTGAGATATGAATAGGGTTTGTTTACCTGACAGAAATATGACAACAACAACAGAATTGATGATAGAGAACCAATGAATCTGTACATCACTCATTGTTAGGTAGATATCCCATCTAGAAGCCCAACGAATATCACTTTGGTGCCATTCAACTTCATAGGTAAACAAAATCTCAGTTGGACCTGCAATGGATAACATCAGATCAGTTTTAAAAAGTACATTTATCTTCAATTATGATTAACTTTTGTTTTATGTCAATTTTTAGTTTTAAAATTTCAATACTTTCTGAATGCTTTTTTCATGTTACTTGCATCATTTTAAAAGTTAAAATGTTACAGAATCCATATCTTGACCAATTTAAATAAAATTCCATAAACTGCTCTTGCATTATTCTATTTTTAATAATATTTATAATAAGATTTCTACTCATTATCTAGGTGTCCATACTATATATCCTGTATATTACTGAGCCAGTATTATTTAGGTGACCATACTATATATCCTGTATATCACTGAGCCAGCATTATTTAGGTGACCATACTATATATCCTGTATATTGCTGAGTCGGTATTATTTAGGTGTCCATACTATATATCCTGTATATTACTGAGTCGGTATTATTTAGGTGACCATACTATATATCCTGTATATTACTGAGTCGGTATTATTTAGGTGACCATACTATATATCCTGTATATTGCTGAGTCGGTATTATTTAGGTGACCATACTATATATCCTGTATATTGCTGAGTCAGTATTATTTAGGTGACCATACTATATATCCTGTATATTACTGAGTCGTTATTATTTAGGTGTCCATACTATATATCCTGTATAGTGCTGAGTCGGTATTATTTAGGTGACCATACTATATATCCTGTATATTACTGAGTCGGTATTATTTAGGTGACCATATTATATATCCTGTATATTACTGAGCCGGAATTATTTAGGTGTCCATACTATATATCCTGTATATTGCTGAGCCGGTATTATTTAGGTGACCATACTATATATCCTGTATATTACTGAGCCAGTATTATTTAGGTGACCATACTATATATCCTGTATATTGCTGAGTCGGTATTATTTAGGTGACCATACTATATATCCTGTATATTACTGAGTCGGTATTATTTAGGTGTCCATACTATATATCCTGTATATTGCTGAGCTGGTATTATTTAGGTGACCATACTATATATATCCTGTATATTACTGAGTCGATGTGATAACCTATTACAGAACACTCTGTCGTATTTATCTTTCTCATTGATTGGTTGTGGTGACTATATATCCTGTATATTACTGAGTCGATGTGATAACCTATTACAGAACACTCTGTCGTATTTACCTTTCTCATTGATTGGTTGTGGTGACTATATATCCTGTATATTACTGAGCCGATGTGATAACCTATTACAGAACATTCCGTCATATTTACCTTTCTCATTGATTGGTTGTGGTGACTATATATCCTGTATATTACTGAGCCGATGTGATAACCTATTACAGAACACTCCGTCATATTTACCTTTCTCATTGATTGGTTGTGGAGCTGCATCTTTAATTTTACATTTACCATCTGCTTCTTTATCATAGTTTTTGCTACCCACACTGTAGGAAAAGAAGTTAAGTAGAAAATTAGGAAATTCAAGTTCAAAGTTAAAATTAAAGGACGTCACAATTAATCAAATAAAATGCTCCGCAGGGCGCAGCTTGATACGACCGCAGAGGTCGAACCCTGAACAGTTGGGGCAAGTATGGACACAACATTCAAGCTTGATACAGCTCTGAATTTGGATTGTGATTAAATATTTGACACAGCATAGGTTTCTGACACAGAATGAATGTGGTCTAAGAACTTAAAAATTTTAAATTGGACATTCACCTATTATGGTCCAATATCCAAAATCTAAATACATGGTTAGATTCAGCATATCAAAGAACCCCAAGAATTCAATTTTTGATGAAATCAAACAAAGTTTAATTTTGGACCCCGATTTGGACCAACTTGAAAACTGGGCCCATAATCAAAAATCTAAATACATGTTTAGATTCAGCATATCAAAGAACCCTAAAAATTCAATTTTTGTTAAAATCAAACTAAGTTTAATTTTGGACCCTTTGGACCTTAATGTAGACCAATTTGAAAACGGAACCAAAAATTAAGAATCTAAATACACGGTTAGATTCGGCATATCAAAGAACCCCAATAATTCAATTTTTGATGAAATCAAACAAAGTTAAATTTTGGACCCTTTTGACCTCAATGTGGACAAAGTTGATAACGGGGCCCAAAAATCAAAAATCTAAATACATGGTTAGATTCAGCATATCAAAGAACCCCATATATTCAATTTTTGTTGAAATCAAACAAAGTTTAATTTTGGACCCCGATTTGGACCAACTTGAAAACTGGGCCCATAATCAAAAATCTAAATACATGTTTAGATTCAGCATATCAAAGAACCCTAAAAATTCAATTTTTGTTAAAATCAAACTAAGTTTAATTTTGGACCCTTTGGACCTTAATGTAGACCAATTTGAAAACGGAACCAAAAATTTAGAATCTAAATACACGGTTAGATTCAGCATATCAAAGAACCCCAATAATTCAATTTTTGATGAAATCAAACAAAGTTTAATTTTGGACCCTTTGGACCTCAATGTGGACCAATTTAAAAACGGGGCCCAAAATCCAATTTCTTGCTATTGTGCAATATTGTGCTATTGGATATTTCTTGCTATTGCGCAATACTGTGCAATTGAAGATTTCTTGCTATTGCGCAATACTGTGCAATTGAAGATTTCTTGCTATTGTGCAATACTGTGCAATTGAAAATTTCTTGCTATTGCACAATACTTATTAGATAATAATTTACACATCCTGTTTGGTGTGTATCTCCTACCATATCATTATTATTTGCTTTTAAATATTAATCAGAAATAACCAACTTAAAATGGAAAATTTTAAAAGAAAAAAAAAAGGAAAAAAAGAAAAAAAAAGAAAAAAAAAAAATCCCCCCCCCAAATTTTTTGAACCCCCTTATGATTCATCACCCCCAAACTCAATCCCAGCCTTCCCTTTGTGCGGTATGGTACCTTGCAGTACAATTTCAGAGAGATCCATACACTTGAACACAAGTTATTGTCTGGAAACTAGAAAAATGCTTATTTTTGGCCCCTTTTTGGCCCCCAATTCCTAAACGTTTCGGGCAATTACCCCCAAACTCAATTCCAGCTTTCCCTTTGTGATATGGAACCTTGTAGTACAATTTCAGAAATATCCAAACACTTACACACAAGTTATTGTCATGAAACTAGAAAAATGCTTGTTTTTTGCCCCTTTTTTGGCCCCTAATTCCTAAAATTTTGAGGCAATTACCCCCAAAATCAATTACAGCCTTTCCTTTGTAATATGGAACCTTGTGGTACAATGTCAGAGAGATCCATACACTTACACACAAGTTATTGTCTGGAAGTTACAAAAATGCTTATTTTTGGCCCCTTTTTGGCCCCTAATTCCTTAACTGTTGGTACCATAACCCCCAAAATCAATCCCAACCTTCCTTTCGTGGTATTGAACCTTATGGTAAAATTTCATGGAGATCCATTCACTTAAACTAAAGTTAGAGTGCGAAAACCAATGTGTCTTCGGACGACGCCGGACGACGCCAGACGACGACGACGACGACGACGACGACGACGCCAACGTCATACCAATATACGACCAAAAAATTTTTAATTTTTGCGGTCGTATAAAAATTTGTAAGGGTTCCGCGGAACCCATTGTCTCACATACTTTTGCTGTTAGTCGCAGGCTCAACTAAAATGGGGAACAAATTATTAAAAATTTTCCTCTAGATACTATCTTTTGATTGTAAGTAGCTTCTAACCAAATTTGGCAAAAATCCAGGAGGGTTTATGAATCAAATAAATGTTTTAAAAACTTTAACTGCAGACTATGTAATATTAACTGGAAGAAAAACTAAGTCCATTTATAAGTAATATACAGAAAAACAAGAAATAAATTTTTACAAAATTTTCATCTAGATACTAGGTTTTGATCATAAACAAGCTTCTGTCCAAGTTTGGTACAAATCCAGGATAGTTAAAGAAAGTAATTAAAAGTTTAAAAACTTTAACCACAGAGTGAATGTAATGTTAACTGGCAGAAAAACTAAGTCCATTTATAAGTAAAATACGGATAAACAGGATTTTTTTTTACAAAATTTACTGCTGGATACTATCTTATGATCATAAACAAGCTTCTGTCCAAGTTTGGTACAAATCCAGGATAGTTTTAGAAAGTTATTAAAATTTCAAAAACTTTAACCACAGAGTGAGTGTAATGTTAACTGGCAGAAAAATTAAGTCCATTTATAAGTAAAATATGGGTAAACAGGATTTTTTTTAACAAAATTTACTGCTGGATACTATCTTATGATCATAAACAAGCTTCTGTCCAAGTTTGGTAGAAATCCAGGATAATTTAAGAAAGTTATTAAAATTTCAACAAGAGTGCACACGCTGAAATGTCTCGTCTTCTTTACTAACCATTGATATTATGTTGATAGTCCTAAATATAAAGCTTTACTACAACTATCACATAAACTTAACATGATCCAAGAAAATGAGGTCAAGGTCATAAAAACCAAACGAAAAATACATGTACACCCTACAATCATTCAATACACTAAATATAGTTGACCTATTGCTTATAGTTTCTAAGAAACAGACTTAACCAAGAAAACTAAACATTGATCAATGAACCATGAAAATGAGTTCAAGGTCAGATGAACCATGCCAGGCAGACATGTACAGCTTACAATCCTTCCATACAACAAATATCGTTGACCTATTACTTATAGTTTAAGAAAAACAGACCAAAACACAAAAACTTAACACTGAGCAATGAACCGTGATAATGAGGTCAAGGTCAAATAAAACCTGAGAGACTGACATGTACATCATAAAATATTTCCATACACCAAATATAGTTGACCTATTGCATATAGTAATAGAAAAAAAGACCAAAACTCAACAACTTAACTTGACCACTGAACCATGAAAATGAGGTCAAGGTCAGATGACACCTGCCAGTTGGGACATGTACAATTAAATTTAATTTCTACAGTGATGGACACAACAAATAATTAAGTTTACAGGTAAGTGTCATAACAGAATAACAATGAACTCTCACCTTTTTGCTTCAATTTCAAATCCTACAACTCTGTATGTCAACCTGGAAATAAAACAGAATGTTAACTTCATTCAACACAAACATAATAACAAGAAATTCTGTACCAGGAGTTCCCTGCTTGACTCTTAAAAATAGTTCATTATTTTGAATAACTATCAGAAAATATCTCAAAATTATTTTTTATTACAGGCCTTATTTTGAATATCTTTTAATATAAACAGCTAAATCTGACTTGGCACTTGGCAGGAACTTGTACATTAAATTACTCTCTTTACAGAATAATCTAAAAATATCCCATTCATGAACACAGCCTGCAACAATAAATCTCCATGTAAGAGGCAAGTATTTCTTTTTCAATTGTCAAAGAAATTTCACCACCTGTACTGTTTATAATATTACTGGATGAAAAGTACAGCCGCTGATCAGAATGAGGGATGGTACAATTTCATATCATCAGGTTATGCACTTTGTACTTATATTTATTAACTGTAAGAATTCTTTATTATTGTATTGCTTATACCTCTGTTTTTGTTATCTATTTTACCATTATTGCACACGTAAAATGATGAAGTGTTTTTCCTGTATGTATTTTCAATATATGTACTTCATAAAACCACTGATTGAGATTAAAAGGAAATAGGTTGATAATAAGACTGTGTGATTTTAGAGCCTGACATATTGTATAGACACTTTTCTTTGCTAAAGACCATATTTTGACATCTATTTATCGGTTGGTTTTTTAGTCATTGGGTTGCTGTCTGTAGGACAAATACCCCACATCTTCTTTCATTGATATGCCTGCCAAAACATGTGTGAGGAATAACATAAGATGGTCTTGTCAATCCTACAACACAATTTCACAATAATACCCTTATCATTATCCCAATGGGATATTTATTATCTAATATGTAAGGACTATTCCATTAAATAGATATATCATGTATACAGGTTTTTATGTGTTTCACTGTAAATCCAGTCACTGTTGACAAAAATAAAAGAAATTAGACATTGGAAAAATAGGACCTTAAACCCTTATATCCACATTATAACTAACATAAAGGTTTTAATTTACAGGTTGGCTGACTAATTAGATATTTCCAAGCAAGATATTCCCATATTCAAACCTCCAAATGACAGGGATACATTCTGACATTCACTTATTTGTTGCCAGTTAATAAATGAACTAAATACTGTCATTTTTCAATTTAAACATTTTTATAATGGATAAATTACACAACTGAACTATAACCCTATCACTAGTTACAGAAGTAACATGGGAATACTTACTGGTCATCTGAGTGGTACTTCAACACAAACTTCAAATGATTGTTTATATAAGCCTGCAATTATAATATAAAACATTCATTAACATTAACTTCAATAGAAAACATAGACAACATCAGTTAAGACTAAGTGATTCAGAAGTGTTCTGTCTAAGTATGCAATCATCATAGATCTGTGGTGACTCATCACAACAGACACAAAGTTCAATCATTCTTAATTAAAACAAATTAACAAATAAAACAAATCTTACCATGTATGTATACAGTGATAAAATAGATAGATACTTAAACTCTGTGAAACATTACTCCATTGTATTACAGTCAAGACTGCACTGTCATCATTATCACATGCATTTAAATGGAAAATAACACATGTGGTCATTTTCACTTTTCAGCCCAACAATTTTAACACTTAAATCTTTACAATACCATCTTCAAGTAATACGTAATAGAATTTTAGAAGTTTTAGTATCTGTCAATTTTACAACTGTATAAATGTAAATTATTGAATGCTTCAATATCTAATGAATGTCACAAGTAAATCAACTACTAATTGACTGTGACAGCAGTTAGAGATATAACTTAGAGACTTATGAGAATTAATCATGTGTATATTATATATGCACATTTTCAAAATGAAATTATTTGGTCAAAACTGTAAGTGCACGCTTAATACTCTTGAATTTGGCCGAAAAATTTCCAAAGACATTGAAATTTCAGTTCAGAAGTATTTAAGTTATCAGAGGTATAAAAAAAAACACTGAGAAACTAGGATATGCTAACGTAAGCCAAGTTTTCTTTCTCTGCTTAACTAATGTGGCACATCAGTCAGCTAGAAAAGCCGTTTGATTTTTATCATACTAGCTCATAAGGTAATAATAAACAAGAAAACATTTCACCTAACTGGACAAATTATTTTATCTTAGAACTGACCAGTCTTTTCTTTTAATTCTCAATCCTGCCTACTTGACAGAGAAGCAACAAATATCAATTTAAAGTCTTTGGTTTATCTCAACCTTTCTTTGACATATTAATAAAGAAGACCTTTTTAATACATAACACATACCACATTATCTTTTTCAAATCCCAGTCTATACCCATGTTCATACTGTATTTGTCCAGTCTCCATTAATTCAAACTTTGTAGCACAAGGGAGATTGTCTACTATCCTAAAATATACAGATACTTCAATATGTATCATGCTACAGACTTCAAAAAATAAAATATGTATAGCAATATACACTGATGTTGTTATTCATTCTGACTGGAATTTTGTGTATTATGTTGCCATTTAGTGCACTGTAATGATTTTGAAAGCAAAATGGGTATTTCCTCTTTTAGTTTATGAAGAATTTTTACAATGAAGACACAGAGATGACTAAATATTATCAAAAGCAATAATAAATTCCTTCTATGACTGACGATCATGCATATTATTTTTAACCTGTTACATGAAACATTAGACTGAATGTATTCGATAAGTTTTTATTTTATGTATTGATTTAATACAGCTTAAAAAAGGAATCATTTTTATAAGAATGGCAGAACAAACATTTTGTCCAAGTAACTATTTTATTTCCCCTTTTTTTTTATTTGATACAATATTCAGTTTTTTGTCAACATAAGGAGACATTTAACAAAACAGGTATACACTGTTGGTTTATTACTTACAAATGAACAAAGTAAGAATGTTTAATTCTCTCTGCCATTTCTTTTGATTGTTTTTCAGAGAAGGTCTTCTGATCGCAGAGAACAGAACATCCTTTTGGTGTAGCCATCTGGATCTACAAAACATATTAATATAACAGTGCCCTTAAACAATCAAAGCACACAATGTAAATAGTTCAAATTAGAGTATCCTATTTATTATGATATTTGGTGTAGAACTGATGAGACTAAATATAAATGTAGTGTAAACACAGGGTAATACTATAAATATAATGTGTACTACTTAATTACTACAGTATTATTTAATGATATATAAAAATGATTTCATTAATAAAAATATTATTAATATAAACAGTAGTTTGAACATATAAGCTTCTTAATAAACAATGGATAATATAGTGTGGTCATTTTGTCATCCATTTCATTACCAGTCGTATTTTTATCAATACAAATGACTTTTATGTCTACTATGAATTGGTTTAAACCCCTTTCCAAGAGATTTTACATTTTGTTCCCAGTTGTGCTTTTATACCACTATGATCTATCACCAGTAAGGCCATGGGTTGAGCCCTCACTAACATGTTAAACAGGTCCAAGTAAGGAGCCTGTAATTCAAAGGTTGTCAATAGTTGCTGTCTTGCAGTATTTGTTTTATATTTATTTTCATAAGCATAAATCAGGCCGTTGGTTGTCCCTTTTGAATTGTTTCAAATTTTGTTTTGACAGGGCCTTTCATAGCTACTATACAGTTCTGGCTTTGCTCATTGTTGAAGCCTGTTTGGTGACAGATAGTTGCTTACATCTTTGTAATTTGGTCTCTGGTGGATAGTTTTCTCATTGACAATCATACCAAATCTCCTTATTTATAGATACTGTAAGCTGTTTAACTGATAAAGGTAAAATTTTATCTCTAAATTTTCTTATTAAATATAATTTTGTAAATTGTAGTGAGATTTTTTGTAAAAATATTTCTTCTCATCAATACAAATCAACACAAAGTTTTTCTGTACATCTGTCGGGTTTCTGTACATCTGTCGGGTATATTGTTTGCTTTCTATCATGTTTACTGTGAAGAAAAACTCTTAGAAGCCATACTTACTTGGTAGGGAGTGTTTACAATTCTGTCACCTCTAAGAACTTCTCCTAAAATTAGAAGATATGAAAAGGTATTACATGATGCATTTTTTCAATTAGAAGACAGGAAAACCCTTATAAGAGATCACTTAATAATTTACTCTATGATTTTGCCTTTCAAGACTTGTGTTTATATAAACAGTGATTTCCTAAGCTGATCAATGTATCATATACTTTGGGGTTAGGCTAAAGTTTGCATACAGGCCTTTAGAAAATTGGTATTTCAGTTGAACATTTAAATAAGTAATTTACCTATACCCATGAAATCAACAAAAATTGGTATCCATCACATTATAATGATTCAACCAGGGATCACCACAACCTATTTAAGGATGGCGGTGCACCACGCTAAAATTTCTAGCACCACGTTAAAATTCCCAGCGCCACGCTTATTTTATTGTCCGCCACACTTGAAAATTCAATAGATTGAAGTTAAATTTCAGATATCACTAATCCAATTATCATGTCAGTGGCAATTAAGAAGTCGAATTATTGTTAATTGCCTCAAGGGATGTACACTGACAGCTGATTATATTATTTACATGGTCTCGCGTGATTGAACAAGGTAACAACCAATGAACGATTATGACCCAGTTTCTTCAATTTGAAAAGTAAAACTTGTTTGTAAACTACCGTTATTTTATAAATGCATATGTTTGACTACACCTTAAATGGAATGTTTATATCCTAACTAGATTTATAAAAGCAGTAATCCAGAAAACAAATGGATTCCCTGACCACATGGTCCTTTTGTTGACAACAATGTCACATGATCTCTTTTGGCGGGGAAAATACTGGGGAATACCTAAATAACAGACAAACAATGTCTGGTTATTTTTACTTATCTTAAAACTTATTTAAAGTAAGAAAAGAGTAAAACTGGATATGTAATTCTTTACACATTTGTATTGGAAAAGAGGGGAGTTAATTTAATAAAATTCTACATAACACATATGATTTTATAAACTGCTAGGTAGGCTTAATTTGGTTGAAATGACTGAAATTCTGTGACTGAATATTTATTTTTATTATTAATTTCTTTATCTTTTTAGACCTTTTTACCATGTGGTTTTCCATAAGACAATTTAGATAAAATTTGTCAGAATATTCCTGCAATCTGGGAAGCCACATCAGGTGTTTACTCTCCCTGTTTAATATATTCCTACAAGTGTGGTGACCACTAATAGGACCAACTACAAAATCTGTGTGAGACCCCCTTTCCAAATTAGCTATATATATGACAAATACATGTAAGGCATATAATTAATTATTCATGCACAAGGAATCGATTCGACAACGCAACACAAAATCTCTGATTTGATGAACTTTCTCCCCCACCCTTGATTTTCATTCTGTGGTGAACCCTGTCAACTGTATCAAATTTATCTATTTTCTGATTTTGCCACATATAAAATATAACAACATAAAAAAGCAACTTGCCTGATAATATCAACTTCAAGTATGTATACAATATTTTAAAGCTCTGTCAAAATTGGACATCAATAGGTTATATATATGTCAACTAGTCAAATATATTATTTCTGCTTACTGTTGCATAGTGTTTGACAACTACACTTCTTCTTTTTAAATAATTACCCCATATAAAACATCACAAAGATTTTGATGCTACTCAAAATATATTACATAAGAGCATACTTAAATGTTATTAAGTAACTATAGTATATCAGTCTGAGATGACAATTTCACCTTTTGTCATTACCATTATTTGACATACAGATTGCTAGCATGTAAATTTTTCATCAGGCCAAAATAAATTAATAGTGTGTTTCCTATTTCACCTCCAAAAAAAATAGGTAGGGTAGGTAGGTAAAACATTTTATTTTATGAAAACATTTTATTTTTTTTTTATTGATGGGTCGACAGCAGAAAAAAGTTCCAAATCAAATAGTTTGATGTGCGGGCTTCTCTGATATTTAGAATAGTAATTAAATCAACAGCTTTTTTAAATTTTCTGTTTTAGTTCTGCGTCAGAAAATGAGAAATATGAAAATAAACCTTAATGAAAATTTTGTGCATTTCATTGGTCGTAAAAAGAAAAGTGTATGTTCTTCATGATTAATTATCTTAAACCAAAAATGGCAGTGAAAAATCTGGCATGGTATGTTATTATGTTGGGCCTCGTTGAACCTAAAAATGTAAATGTCACACAGGGTATACATGTGGAAGCAGATTAGTACCCCTTGAAAACACTGAACCGATGCTAAGCAGCAGATAATTATGATTTTTTGAGGGTTAATACTCTGCCCTTGCACCCTCTTTATTTAATATACAGATGTGTTTTGATGTTTGACAGAATATGATGTTGATTGAAGATTGGGTGGTTCTGACAATATTAAAATTCCAGGTTCTGAGAAGAGTGAGAATGTGAAATCTTTGTCTTATTAATGAGGGTAGTAATGCCCTTTACCGTCAGGCGTCAAACGGTCATTTTCCGCTACCGTTAGCATCAAATTGGTTAAAATTTTACCTTAATTCATCAAAATATCCATATCGTGATTCTTCAGAGCAAGGATTTGTATACTATACAAATCCTTGGTCAGAGGTCTCAAATAATTATCGTTACCGTTATTTTTGGAAAAAAATTTACGTGATTCGTCAAAATCAGTTGATTTTTTTACCGTCTAAACATGCTAAAAAAAGTGTACATTTTAATGTCATGCACCAAAAATTACCGTTAACGTCGTTTGGCAAGATTTTTAAGCGTTATTCTGTCTACATATAATTGTTCTGCCTAACAGAAGTTCCACTGGAAACTTTGTTATAACCAATGTCATAATATCTGTTCCTGTTGGAACAAATATTCTATACCATTCATTCCGTTAGGAACATATACTGTAATATTTATTCCAGTGGAAATAATATTCCAAAACACTTTTTCCATTTGAAACTTCTATTATGAAGGAACTTCTATTTTGTGACCATTCGTCATGAAGGTACCTCATTAATCTACTGGTCAAATAAATTGAAGATGTAAATATGACAGGATTTTTTCCCTTTTCTTGTATAAATTGTTATGGGACCAGCCAGAGAAATAAAAAAGAATAAAAGTAGACATGGTGCTGGGGCAGAGTCATTTATAAATGAATATGAATCATACACCATGTCTGCCTACTGGGGAAAGCTTCTCAAGTTTCATCTTTCTCGTTCCACATTGTCTGTCCCCTTGCCATCATAAACTAAAAAGCATTAACAGCCGTTTATGTTGCGTCCTGGGCACAATTCTGTACAACATTCGTAAGAGCATGTTTTACAACAAAAGCTGGATTGATTTTAGCAGTAAATTTGAACTCATTTTACTATAAAATTGTTAGTCAATTTACCGACAGATACAGTCTGTCCAACCTGAAACGATTCTGACTTTTGGTCCAAAGAAGCACAGGTACAAGACGAGATTTAGTTAATATATGTATATATACTGAATACACTACATTATATATACAAAAATTTAAATAATCTCGCTTGTACCTGTTCAAAGAAGTTGAGCAAAGTGCGTCAACTTCCTATTTTTTCATCTATAGGTCCGCTTGATGTTCTTCAAAAAGATTCATCATATCGTAATTATCCGGATCGATGTCATTATATTTTGCGTCCATGTGATCACATTTCGCATATTTGACAGCTAATACGCTACACGGTAGCCGAAAAGCCATGCTTGTTTATTTAAAATCTTGGTCCTTGAAACGCTTTACTTATCAATATTGGTCGTTATTATCAAACGCTTTGAAGATCTATAGTATTCTAAACGAATAATCGGAACTGGACAGACTGAAAAATCTGGATTTTGAATTTTTATTTTTGTCAATAAAATGTTTAGGGTCGGCGTCGGAAACGGAGGTAGGGTCGGGAAACCGGAAACACACCATTTATTTATTTTGGCCTCAGGCCAAATAAAAATATATGTGTGGTTCCAGTTACCCAACTGACCCTAGAACTCTCTTTCCATTTCTGAAAAATAAATTTTGAACGATCCCATTTGTGGAATGTGAGTTTCAATAATTAAATTCACAGACTTCTGTCATCTGAATTTCAATTAGAAGTATCCACTTCTGCTAAAATTGCAACAAATTCTTAACAGAATGCAACAAAATTAACTAAAAACGTAACATGTCTGTTTATGTTACAACCAAACATAAAGAAAATGACGGACTTCCAGTAGGGGGCGTTTATTATGGGAATCGGACTCGGTGAACACACAATTTTTTTCCCTGGATTTTGACAATCTAAAAAAAAAAAAATGCTGACCTACTAATCTTATTTTTTTTCCAGGATGTTACTGGAACCACACATATATTTTTATTTGGCCTTCACAGAATTATACAGCAACTTATGTATATAATTTTTACCAAGATTTTCTGCTTTATAGTCTTTTCCACCTAGAGGTTCACAGAATGGTGATGAATAGTAGTCAAATGGCAGCTGTGTTTTTACACTGGTCATTTTGACAGCCTACAAATTAGAATTAATACCATTATCGTGAAAAAAAAAGCTTCACCCAGCAATACTATTACCACATATTAAAATTTTGAAGTAATTAAGTTAGTTTGAATATCTCTCCTTTAACATGTAGGACCAAGAATATATTCCACTATCATGACTATGCACATTCCTGGGTAGTATTATTTTACAATTTTGTAGTGTCATCAATAATCATTTGGCATGTTATAAAAAATGTGCATACAATACACATGGACAGACAGACATACTTTGTAAGGGGTAGGACTGTTATTCATAACTTAATATTGAATGGACAATGATGGAAGCTTAGAAAATGAAGGAATTGTGACAGTCATTTTGAAGTCATTACAAACCACTTGAAATGTCAATCATTTCACCATAAAATTCTATTGTGTTTATATATCAAGGATTTTTTTCAAAACTTTTTAATGATTTTTAATATTGTAGTAGAGGTGATAAATTTTTTACCACATATTGTGAAATAATATTAAGAAACTGGTAAAACGACATCCTGAGGTGATATATTACAATTCTTTACTTTCCCTTGTTCAATTAATGAAATTTTGGTTTATCCACTGAAATACTGTTTTCCACAAGATAAAGCAACAGAATGGTTTTAGAACCTTAATATATACTATAAAGAATGTCTTACCCTAACTTCTACCACCTCTTCTCTGTTAAATTCTACAGGAGCTACTCCTGGTACATAGAATCCATCACAGTGGGTAGCCATAATAACAACCTGAAATTAAGACAAAATAATTTAACAGGGTAAGGCATCCTTGACATTTGTCATCTTATTTACCTGAGAAAATGTTCATCCATTTTACGAGCAATGAAGTCAAAGAAACCTGTCCATCCTATTATCATAATACAACTGATTTAAATGGTTAGTAAGGATAAGTAAAACACACCACAAAATCAATGTATACAAATGTAGGTGATAGAATGAATGTCTTTTTTTTAACAAATTCATTTTGAATACTCAATAGTCTGTCAACATGGTCAATTATGTAATTGACCCATAACTTAGAGATCGAATTGTTTTAGTTGTTTCCTTTAGGAGTAACCTATAAAATTTTCATTAACAATGAAGAGCTAGCAGATATGATCAAATTTATCTGAGCATAAATTGTGCAAACTTTAGGTTTTTCAAATCTCTCAAGTACATTTAATCTTTAATTAAGCTAAACACTTTAGATAAAATTGAGAATGGAAATGGGGAATATGTCAAAGAGACAACAACCCGGCCAAAGAGCAGATAACAGCCGAAGGCCACCAATGGGTCTTAAACGCAGCAGGAAAATCCTGCACCCAGAGGTGGTCCTCAGCTGGCCCCTAAATAAAAATGTGTACTAGTTCAGTGAAAATGGACATCATACTAAACTCCAAAACATATAAATGAACTAAAATTAAAAAACATACAAGACTAACAAAGGCCAGAGGCTCCTGACTTGGGACAGGCGCAAAAATGCGGCGGGGTTAAACATGTTTTGTGAGATCTCAACCAGGGCTTCCAAAATTATTTTTAGCCAGCCGGACATTTTATATATTATCCCGATTTTAATCCCTTAAGACTAAATAAACAAAAGGCAATTATGGTATTCAGTTGCTGAGTTGGCCATCCCAATGATTGACATTAAAAAAAAAACCATATTAAACTTTCTTTGATTCAAATTCGAAGTTCTGACGTAAACTGTTAAATTGGCAGTGCATCATTTGAAGTGTGCAACATCAGCGTACTTATATCTGCCTTAGACTCTTTATTTGTGCAAAATAACGTTGCCAAAAACTTTACATTCGTTAAAATCTTATACCGGATGTTATCTTGACAATGGTAAAACATGGACCAGAGACGGATACGTAAATTCCGTGTACGTTTGCAAAGCATGAATGAGTGTACGTAGCTCTTTCTACGTTATTTATTCAAGAAAATATTCGAAATAAACGTGACATAAAGGTATCAATGACAATTTAAGCATTTTTTGAAGAAATTAGGATGCATAATTAAATTTCACACCTGCGCACACGTGTACTAGTTCAAACAGAGACATGTCTCTGGTTCAAACAAACGTGGTTATGACGATTTTTCATTTTCACCTTTTTAATTTTTTCATCAAATCATATTTGTAAACGTATTTCTGATAATATAAATCTTTTTGACTAAATTAATTAGATGCAAACCGCTGAAATGTAAGAAAATAACTTTGAATAGACCGATCAATGTCCGGTTCAAAATAGTTTACCTGTCACCTGAACAGGTAAATTTCAGCTGTTCGACAACTAATTAGCCTTGATTAAAATGAGAAGGTATTAAAGTAGGGGTTGTTTTGATAGTACTTAGTGATCATGTCACTTTTATGACCGGAAATGTGTGGCTGTTAAAGGCAAAAGGTTGGGTCAAAAAGATCGCGAATTATGTTAAAATGACCGTCTCTTAAGAAAGCCTTTAAAACTAAAAAGTAGATGACCGTTTCATGCTTTGCCCAGCCGGACTTTTACCGGACATTATACAAATGTCCGGAATATATGACCGTTTTGGAAGCCTTGATCTCAACTCTCCCCCTATACCTCTAGCCAATGAAGAATAATGAAACACACAGCGATACGCACAGTAAAACTCAATTTAAAAGAAGTCCAAGTCCGATGTCAGAATAGGTAACAAAAGAAACTAAGCAAAATGACAATGATACATAAATTAACAAAGGACTACTAGCAGTTACTGACATGCCAGCTCCAGACCTCAATTAAACTGATTGAAAGATTATGTCTTTATCATATGAAAATCAAGTACAATCCCTCCCATTAGGGGTTTAGTATCATACCATCATAAAATATATGAGAAGAACATAACCTGTATCATGCCAATATATGATATAAATGTATCAGTAAAATAAAACAGGTTTTTCCTGTTGCATGCCCCTAAAAAATAGAGTGGGTGGGTCAGGATTTCTTTTTCATCTATCTCATCATGAACTGCTTTGATCAGTTGTTCAAATCTTTTGAGTGTGAATCTGTCATGAACGTTTAATATCAGTTTGTGGTTGCATTTTATCAACTGAGTTGTGACTCTGTGAGCACACTAGTTGAAATGTATAAGCTGGGCATTTGTTTCTTGTCATTTATGGTCGCAAAAAAAAAGACACTTTTACAAATAGCACTTGTTAGACCCAGATGATTTGGGACATGCTAGAGGAAGAACTTTTTAATCACAACAAAAGTTATAGATTTTTTATTGAACTACTTTTTTTTCAGATAAAAGTTAGGTCAATTCTATAAATACGAGTGGGACAAGTGACTGGAATCATACCTATCTTTTTTGTTGGCCTCAGTAAGCCTTCATTAAAAAATTGGTTAAAACACCTATCTATCACTTTCAACTTATTATGCTTGCATAGGCAGGAGTCATCAATTTTGTCTGGTATAGAATAAAACTACAATTGTCTGACAAAGGGAAACAACTTTGTTAAAGTGTGTAGAAACAGAATAAATAATTTGTAAATAGACGATTGTCATAGTGTTGTGTTTGAGCTAAAAACTGAAGACAGTAGGGCATTCCAACAAAATAAGCATTTGTGTGCAATTAACATGTTTACAGCAAATTTAAAACTTAGCTAAATATTTCTTAAAACAATATTTTACAATCATAATTCGTTTTTTAATTCAATAATTGAATTTAGCAACTGCCAACTTTGACCCATACTCCAAAAAATTCGTAAGGGTTCCGCGGAACCCAGTGTCTCGCCTACTTTTGCTGTTAATCGCAGGCTCAACAAAAATGAGGAAAAAAATTAATAAAAATATTCCTCTCTATACTATATTTTGATTGTAAGTAGCTTCTGTCCAAGTTTGGTAAAAATCCAGGATGGTTTTTGAATCTAATAAATGTTTTTAAAACTTTAACTGCAGACTGTATGTAAAGTTAACTGGAAGAAAAACTAAGTCCATTTATAAGTAAAATATGGAACAAAATGGAACAAAATTTTATCAAAATTTCCTTCTAGATACTAGCTTTTGATCATAAACAAGCTTCTGGCCAAGTGTGGTACAAATCCAGGATAGTTTAAGAAAGTTGTTAAAATTTTAAAAACTTTAACCACAGAGTGAATGTAATGTTAACTGGCAGAAAAACTAAGTCCATTTATAAGTAAAATACGGAAAAAATGGAATTTTTTTTTTACAAAATTTACTTCTGGATACTATCTTATGATCATAAACAAGCTTTTTCCAAGTTTGGTAGAAATCCAGGATAGTTTAAGAAAGTTATTAAAATTTCAAAAACTTTAACCACAGAGTGAATGTAATGTTTCCTGGCAGAAAAACTAAGTCCATTTATAAGTAAAATACGGAAAAAATGGAATTTTTTTTTTACAAAATTTACTTTTGAATATAATCTTATGATCATAAACAAGCTTCTGTCCAAGTTTGGTAGAAATCCAGGATAGTTTAAGAAAGTTATTAAAATTTCAAAAACTTTAACCACAGAGTGAATATTTGTGGACGCCGCCGACGGAATGTAGGATCGCTATGTCTCGCTTTTTCGACAAAAGTCGAAGGCTCGACAAAAAGCTTTCAAAATGAGAGTTTATTTTCACCTCCACCATGTAAAAAAACACGGGAGAGTTACGAAGGAGAACAGCTCAATCTGGATCTTTAGGTGTAATACCACCAAATCATAGTATGTCACATCCGGTTGCATATGAAAAAGGGTTGAAAAAAAAATTCCCTTGAATTTGACAGTTGTAGGAAATTAATCCTATCCTCAATTATTGGAAGTTCGTTACCCTAACTCGAAACAGATGAAAAAAATCACAACCTTGGAGCAAATATTATCCACTGTAAATGTAAATATTCTTTACTTATTTGCAAACAGTCTGATACACTTCATTGATGACTAGCTTCAGAAACATCGTCAATCTGTCTATGTTTCGTATTGTGACCCAATTCCGTAAAATAAGTAGACATGCTTGTAAGTTCGTGACCTTTGTCTTGGACGGTGGCTTTTGCGCATGTGCAACAATACATAGGTCAGGCATCTTGATTTATGTATTTGAACATTACAGAATAAATTAGAGATCAAATTACAAATGAATATCTCGATAAAAAGAGAAATTGGGACAAACTAACTTTTTTATTCTCCCTACAACATGGACAACAATTATTCTAATTTTTACACGTGACTTTCAATGGTCAATTGGAGAATCCAGAATAAAACACTTTAAACACGTTTAAGATAACTGTAACGATGTCACAATATCATTAATGCATCAAACTATTTTTTCATTCAATATACATTCAATGGCACAGGATTAAATCACTTTAAATAGCCAACAATCGGCATGTTTTGTTTTATCAATATACATCAAATTACTTTCTGATCTTAAAAAATTTGTAAGGGTTCCGCGGAACCCAGTGTCTCGCCTACTTTTTCTGTTAATCGCAGGCTCAACAAAAATGAGGAAGTAAATCAATAAAAATATTCCTCTTGATACTATCTTTTGATTGTAAGAAGCTTCTGTCCAAGTTTGGTAAAATTCCAGGATAGTTTATGAATCTAATAAATGTTTACAAACTTTAACTGCAGACTGAATGTAATGTTAACTGGAATAAAACAAAATTTCCTTCTAGATACTAGCATTTGATCATAAACAAGCTTCTGTCCAAGTTTGGTACAAATCCAAAATAGTATAAGAAAGTTATTAAAATTTTAAAAACTTTTAACCACAGAGTGAATGTGATATTTACCGGCAGAAAAATTAAGTCCATTTATAAGTAAAATACAGAAAAAATGGGAATTTCATTTTTACAAAATTTACTTCTGGATACTATCTTATGATCATAAACAAGCTTCTGTCCAAGTTTGGTAGAAATCCAGGATAGTTTAAGAAAGTTATTAAAATTTCAAAAACTTTAACCACAGCGTGAATATTTGTGGACGCCGCCGACAACGACGGAATGTAGGATCGCTATGTCTCGCTTTTTCGACTAAAGTCGAAACGGCTCGACAAAAATCCGCTCACATACAGAATTTAAAAAATAATACTCTTGGCCTTAAAAAAAGGAAAATGAGCCCCACATAACCTAAAAAACAGATGATGACTTATTATTGAGATGTCAATAATATTGCTGAAAGGATTTTCCCAAGAATTCAACAAATTTCTAGGAGAGGAATAAAACAGTAATAGTGGAAATAGATGTTTAAACAAATAATATGCAAGAACATACACAACTTCTCTTTTTAAAGCCGATATTAATGAACATGTAATGTAATATCCTGTTAAATTTTTGAAGTAGCACGTTGCTGATGATAAATACGTATGCATGACATCACGAATCAAGTGGAAATCCACAAATGTCACGAACTTACAAGCACAACAACTTGCAGTCATCAACGATACATTTCATTCCAGTAAAATTTCGTAGTCATAAACATATATCTTGGGTGTTTCAAAGTACCATTGTTTTTTTATTTGGTGTTTCTATAAATATTTTGGAAACTTGAGGTTACATGGTTACTAAAGCTTGTACACAGGAATAAAAGGGGTGAAAATTTGATTGCTAACTTCCAGTGATGGTTATTATCTTATATGCAATGAAAAGTTATGTGAAATAATTTTTGTATGTAATACTGGACAGGATAAAACCTTACTCATGCCAAGTATTTCTTTATTTGAAACAAAGATAAATTCTGCACAATTTTTTGAAAAGTGCAAATTCAACAAAGACTAATAGGGGAAAAACAATGGTGGTATTACAACTATATAAAAATTTGTAACTTAGAAACCGGATCATGTTGTTTTTTTTCAAACAGGGATAGGATCTGGCGTCCATAAGTGCACACAACTGCAATAAATCATTGACACAAAGCCTCAAAATGATGATGATATTGATATGAAGATGGTATGTGTGCAGGGAATTTTTCCTGGAGTAAATTTAATGGAAGTCTTACGCCGGCAAGAAGAAGTGTCATTTTCGTCGCCATTTTGCCTGCTAAACGTGGAATCATAACGTCACTTCCCCTTTATTTTGATAAAACAAATATACTTATAAATGTTTTTTAATTATGAACTACCATTTTGCATTTGAGAAATATTTTATATAACTATGATAAAACATCAATGAACAATCAAACTCCAGTTTCACTTTAATTTATCCGAAACTGTACAGATTGTTCCAAGTTTAAAATGGGGAAATGGGAGAGTGACAGAAATTTAAGAGAACTTTTGTGTTTGTACTGACCAGTCATTTTCACTTTAAAATATTTTTTTTTATATAAAATAATACGAAACGTTAAAAATGAATACACAAATTATTTGTTTAATCAAAAGACATTAAAGGGTAAACATTATTTTCCCCCATTATTAATTAATAAACTCTACCAACAACCATGTGCTTTCTTTTCTGAAAAACTGCCTGGTAGCTGGAAGTGTCTGGCTCACCTCTGTTTAAAGATTACTGAGATTCTTTAATTAAGTCGGCCAGAAAATGGTACTACTAATAAGTTTTCAGAACATGATATAGATTACAATATAAATGATAAGAGATCGCGTAAAATATGAAGAGATTGGGTGCTCAGCTCACCGTACTTTCTCACAATATTTTTTAAGGTTCATCATAACAAATGGACAAAAATGGTTGTATTTACACCTCAAAAACTACTCTGAATACTGACTAACCTTTTAGCATTTTTTTCGTTCCTGCTATTGGTGTAAAAATAAGCAAACACCTGAATTGCTTTAATACTGTCCACCCAGTTACACCTTTAACTCCCCTATGGTTGTGTAGATACACATTGTCTGTCTATTGTCCATGTAAATCAAGGACAAGTAATGCAATACAATAGTTGTTACCTGAGAGGGAGCATCTCAAAGTTGTATCCAAACTTAGTTTATTTTTAAACCTTCTGCAGGAACAAAAAAAAAATGCCCATCAAAATCCAAAAAAGATTTTATCTTTCTGAAACACAAAATGCATTTAACTTTTATACGAAGCAAGTTAACTCGTACCATTGTAAACTCGTACCACGTAAACTCGTACCAAAAAAGTTAACTCGTACCACTGGGAAGTCGTACCAATCAGTACTCGTACCACTGCAAACTCGTACCATTAAAAATATATTAAAAAATACGAATGTTTTATGATTTTGTTTTGGTATCACCAGCCCAGTAGTCAGCACTTCTGTGCTGACATGAATTATCATTGATATGGTCATATTTATAAATTAACTGTTTACAAAACTTTTGCAATTTTGAAATACTAAGGCTTTTCTAGCTCAGGAATAGAATCACCTTAGCTGTATTTGGCAAAACTTTTAGGAATTTTGGTCCTCAATGCTCTTCAACTTCGTGCTTTATTTGGCTTTTTTAACTTGTTTGGATTCGAGCGTCACTGATGAGTCTTTTGTAGACGAAACGCGCGTCTGGCGTAAATACAAAATTTAATCCTGGTATCTATGATGAGTTTATTTAAAACACAATAAATAAATTCTTTCGTTAAATAAAAATTCCTTTTAGAGACAAAAGAAAAATACACAAATCTATTCAATGATACTGATTTGGAATGATTAAAAATTAAATCAAATAGTTGTCAGTAAAAGTTTAAAAAAAGAGTCTACTCAAGGGAGACAACAAAGCCAATCTGCCACGGTTTTCTCTATCCAATTAGACAAGGAAAATTAGCTACAAATTGGTCATTGTAATTTCAAATTATATACACTTTACAGATTTACGAGGCATTGAGGGAAATTAAAGTATAAATTCATCATTAAACACCATTTGAATGCATTTAAATAAGTTGGTACGAGTTTACAATGGTATGAATTTACCGTGGTACGAGTTAGCAGTGGTACGAGTTTGCATTGGTACGAGTTTTTTTTTAGTGGTACGAGTTGACATTGGTACGAGTTTACAATGGTACGAGATAACTATAATTCCTTTTATATATCTAGGGGATGCCAGGCCTTAAAACTTTTCCAACTGGACAGGTTAGTCGGTACTCAAGAGTAATGTTTGAAGTGTAAATACAGCCATTTTTGTCCATTTATTATGATGAACCTTAAGGTGAATCATAACAAATGGACAAAAATGGTTATGTTTACACCTTCACAATTAGTCTGAGTACAGTCAAACATATGCAGTTGGAAAAGGTTGAAGGCCTGGCATCCACTAACTTTATAAGTTGAAAGCATTTTGTTTTTCAGAGTGCAAAATTATGAATAATTGTTCACTTTCTATTGGTATGCTATTACAAAATGTATTGTTTAATCACTTAACTCTAAACTAATCATGTTATACTCGGTTAATCTGTTTTTAGCTCACCTGGCCCAAAGGGCCAAGTGAGCTTTTCTCATCACTTGGCGTCCGTCGTCGGCGTTAACTTTTTACATTTTGAACTTCTTCTAGAGAACCACTGAATGGAATGAAACCAAACATGGTATGAATGTTCCTTATGAGGTGCTGACCAAGTGTTGTTACTTTGTAGCCGATCCATCATCCAAGATGGCCGCCAGCGGGGGACTTAGTTTAACATAGGACCCTATGGGAAATGCATACAAATGTCTTCTTTTAGAGAACCACTGAATGGAATGAAACCAAACATGGCATGAATGTTCCTTATGAGGTGCTGACCAAGTGTTGTTACTTTGTAGCCGATCCATCAACCAAGATGGCCGCCAGCGGGGGACTTAGATTAACAGAGGACCCTATGGGAAATACATAAAAATGTCTTCTTTTAGAGAACCACTGAATGGAATGGAACCAAACATGGCATGAATGTTCCTTATGAGATGCTGACCAAGTGTTGTTACTTTGCAGTCGGTCCATCATCCAAGATGGCCGCCAGCGGGGGACTTAGTTTAACATAGGACCCTATGGGAAATACATACAAATGTCTTCTTTTAGAGAACCACTGAATGGAATGAAACCAAACATGGCATGAATGTTCCTTATGAGGTGCTCACCAAGTGTTGTTACTTTGTAGCCGATCCATCATCCAAGATGGCCGCCAGCTGGGGACTTAGTTTAACATAGGACCCTATGGGAAATGCATACAAATGACTTCTTTTAGAGAACCACTGAATGGAATGAAACCAAACATGGCATGAATGTTCCTTATGAGGTGCTGACCAAGTGTTGTTACTTTGTAGCCGATCCATCATCCAAGATGGCCGCCAGCGGGGGACTGAGTTTAACATAGGACCCTATGGGAAATACATACAAATGTCTTCTTTTAGAGAACCACTGAATGGAATGGAACCAAACATGGCATGAATGTTCCTTATGAGATGCTGACCAAGTGTTGTTACTTTGCAGGCGGTCCATCATCCAAGATGGCCGCCAGCGGGGGACTTAGTTTAACATAGGACCCTATGGGAAATACATACAAATGTCTTCTTTTAGAGAACCACTGAATGGAATGAAACCAAACATGGCATGAATGTTCCTTATGAGGTGCTGACCAAGTGTTGTTACTTTGCAGTCGGTCCATCATCCAAGATGGCCGACAGCAGGGGACTTAGTTTAACAAAGGACCTATGGGAAATACATACAAATGTCTTCTTTTAGAGAACCACTGAATGGAATGAAACCAAACATGGCATGAATGTTCCTTATCAGGTGCTCACCAAGTGTTGTTACTTTGTAGCCGATCCATCATCCAAGATGGCCGCCAGCCGGGGACTTAGTTTAACATAGGACCATATGGGAAATGCATACAAATGACTTCTTTTAGAGAACCACTGAATGGAATGAAACCAAACATGGCATGAATGTTCCTTATGAGGTGCTGACCAAGTGTTGTTACTTTGTAGCCGATCCATCATCCAAGATGGCCGCCAGCGGGGGACTAAGTTTAACATAGGACCCTATGGGAAATACATAAAAATGTCTTCTTTTAGAGAACCACTGAATGGAATGGAACCAAACATGGCATGAATGTTCCTTATGAGATGCTGACCAAGTGTTGTTACTTTGCAGTTGGTCCATCATCCAAGATGGCCGCCAGCGGGGGACTTAGTTTAACATAGGACCCTATGGGAAATACATACAAATGTCTTCTTTTAGAGAACCACTGAATGGAATGAAACCAAACATGGCATGAATGTTCCTTATGAGGTGCTCACCAAGTGTTGTTACTTTGTAGCCGATCCATCATCCAAGATGGCCGCCAGCCGGGGACTTAGTTTAACATAGGACCCTATGGGAAATGCATACAAATGACTTCTTTTAGAGAACCACTGAATGGAATGAAACCAAACATGGCATGAATGTTCCTTATGAGGTGCTGACCAAGTGTTGTTACTTTGTAGCCGATCCATCATCCAAGATGGCTGCCAGCGGGGGCCTTAGTTTAACATAGGACCCTATGGGAAATACATAAAAATGTCTTCTTTTAGAGAACCACTGAATGGAATGGAACCAAACATGGCATGAATGTTCCTTATGAGATGCTGACCAAGTGTTGTTACTTTGCAGGCGGTCCATCATCCAAGATGGCCGCCAGCGGGGGACTTAGTTTAACATAGGACCCTATGGGAAATACATACAAATGTCTTCTTTTAGAGAACCACTGAATGGAATGAAACCAAACATGGCATGAATGTTCCTTATGAGGTTCTGACCAAGTGTTGTTACTTTGTAGCCGATCCATCATCCAAGATGGCCGCCAGCGGGGGACTTAGTTTAACATAGGACCCTATGGGAAATACATACAAATGTCTTCTTTTAGAGAACCACTGAATGGAATGAAACCAAACATGGCATGAATGTTCCTTATGAGGTGCTGACCAAGTGTTGTTACTTTGCAGTCGGTCCATCATCCAAGATGGCCGACAGCAGGGGACTTAGTTTAACAAAGGACCTATGGGAAATACATACAAATGTCTTCTTTTAGAGAACCACTGAATGGAATGAAACCAAACATGGCATGAATCTTCCTTATGAGATGCTGACCAAGTGTTGTTACTTTGTAGCCGATCCATCATCCAAGATGGCCGCCAGCGGGGGACTTAGTTTAACATAGGACCCTATGGGAAATACATACAAATGTCTTCTTTTAGAGTACCACTGAATGGAATGAAACCAAACATGGCATGAATGTTCCTTATGAAGTGCTGACCAAGTGTTGCTACTTTGTTGCTGATTTACTGTTCAAGATGGCCACCAGGATATTTTATTAAATAACGGGACCAATATTAATCAAAATTTGGCCTCAATCATTATTTGGGTATCTGTTATGATTTTTATCTATCTTAACATGATTTCTAAAACCAAAGTAGAGTCAGGTGAGCGACACAGGCTCTCGAGAGCCTCTAGTTTATATTATAGACAAAAGACAATTTTTATCTGCACAAACACATTTGCATTAAATGGTTATGGCATACGAAATAGAACAATTGAAACAATAAACTGACAATAATTAAATTAGAGTGACCGTGGTATTCACTCGAAAAGAGGACCAATAAAATTTTAATAAATTTCTAATTTTATTGAGAGTACAAATTGTAAATTGCACGACAGAATTAACAGTTTCAAAAACTAACAACACATGATGGCACATAATCACAAGATTAGCTATATTATGAAAAAGACAAAAGTCGTCGACACCAATTTACGTATGTAATAATTGTTAAAGGCATAAAGCATAATGATTTTTTTTTAAGTCACATTTCAAGGAAGGGAAAGCCCCTGCATCTGAGGAGGCCACAATACACAGAATAAGGATCACTCTTACCAGCAGAAATGTCAAAAGTTTGGAAAAAGGTAAAGTATTCCTAAAAGAAGACCATCATTGTTTCCCATAGCATTGTGACGGCCTTCTTAAATATTGTTTTTTGTAACAAAATTATCTCCCCTTACTTGCTGTATCATAAATTGTATTTTTAATTTCGATGTTATAAATTATACCCCCAATTCAGGAGTGGGACTATAGGAATTATGATCCTATATTGCATTAACCCTGTCTGCCCATTTGTCTAACAAATGTGTTTGTCACACTACAGAATAAATTTATATTTTGGTCATCACGTTGTCAGTGAGTTGTAAAACTTTCCAATCTGTGGGATGCCTGCTTCTTGTTTGCCTATACTTAATTTTTCAATATGTTGAATAAAAAACATTTTGTCGCACTTTTCTAAAAAAGAAAAGGAAAATTCCTGCCTGACTTGACAGTGATGACTTGTAATCAATTTCTGATCTGTCAGGACAGATACCTACTGTATATTTTGTATTACTAGTGAGGGATTCCTAAGCCTAATAAATAAATGCACGTGTTTCTGCTTACCCTAGATACCTAACCTAATTTTTGTGCCTATCCTAAGATTTTTTTAAAAATTTTTCAGAGTTTTTTTGGCCACCAAGACAAAAAATCTGGTAGTCCTTCAGAAAATCGGGTGGTCCCGTAATTTTACTTGAATTTATCAAACACCTATTAGTTACATGTAAGTCATTGCTCAATACTATATTAACTCGATCCTAGTTTCTATGTTATATATTTGGTTGTTTTCAATTAAATTTTGAACTCCGCATTGATCACTAATTTTTATACGACCGCAAAAAAATTTTGTGGTCGTATATTGGTATGACGTTGGCGTCGTCGTCGTCCGGCGTCGTCGTCGTCCGGCGTCGTCGTCCGAATACATATTGGTTTTCGCACTCTAACTTTAGTTTAAGTGAATGGATCTTTTTGAAATTTGACCATAAGGTTAAATACCACAAAAGGAAGGTTGGGATTGATTTTGGGGGTTATGGTACCAACAGTTAAGGAATTAGGGGTCAAAAAGGGGCCAAAAATGAGCATTTTCTAGTTTCCAGACAATAACTGTGGAACGGTGTATGGATCTCTCTGAAATTATACTACAAGTTTCCATACCACAAAGGGATGGTTAGGATTTGCTTTGGGGGGTTATGGCTCAAACCGTTTAGGAATTAGGGGCAAAAAAGGGGGAAAAACAAGGTTGTCCTGGTTAATGGACAAATACTTTAGTACAAAACATAATTTAAAGCAGTGTAAGGGAGATAAATCAAATACATCATTGAAATTATCTCCCTTACACTGCTTTTAAATTATGTATAAAGTAATGGTTAATGAACAATAAAGATAATCTAAAACAGTGTAAGGGAGGTAATCCAAATACAACGTTTTGGTTACTTCCCTTACACTGCTTTTAAATTATGTTTAAAGAAATGCATATTTATAAAGGAAGACCAGTAAAAATATCTGCAAATGTTTTCATCTTTTTTTTTTACAAAAAAATCCATATGAAAGATTTGACACTATATTTTTATTAATTCTATTATAAAATAGATTAAGTTAGCACTATGGTAAATTTAAATGGGTAATTATGGTTGCCAACTCCATTGGAAATTTGAATTGAGATTATGACCATATCTTGAGGGAAAGAATTTTTTGGGGGGAAAAAGGGGGGGGGGGGGATAAAAAGAAATTGTGGGGGGCCAATTTTTTCTCATTTCAGATTTCAGAAATTAAAAAGAATTATTCTTCAAATATTATTTTTTTTTCAAATTTCAAATATTGAAAAATTTCAAGAAGTAATCTTTAATTGCACAGTATGGCGCATTAGATTTGTAAAATCTTTGATCACATTTATTTATTTGTTATGCCGAATCTAACAGTGTATTTAGATTTTTAATTTTGGGTCCAGTTTTCAAATTGATCTACATTAATGTCCAAAGGGTCCAAAATTAAACTTTGTTTGATTTTAGCAAAAATTGAATATATGAGGTTCTTTGATATGCTGAATCTAAATATGTATTTAGATTTTTGATTTTTGGCCCAGTTTTCAAGTTGGTCCAAATTGGGGTACAAAATTAAACTTTGTTTGATTTCAACAAAAATTGAATATATGGGGTTCTTTGATATGCTGAATCTAACCATGTATTTAGATTTTTTATTTGTGGACCCCGTTATCTAATTGGTTCATATTGAGGTCAAAAGGGTCCAAAATTAAACTTTGTTTGATTTCATCTAAAATTGAATTATTGGGGTTCTTTGATATTCCAAATCTAACCGTGTATTTAGGTTTTTAATTTTGGGTCCTGTTATTTAAATTGGTCTACATTGAGGTCCAAAGGGTCCAAAATTAAACTTAGTTTGATTTTGACAAAAATTGAATTCTTGGGGTTCTTTGATTTGCTGAATCTAAACATGTGTTTAGATTTTTGATTATGGGCCCAGTTTTCAAGTTGGTCCAAGATAGGGTCCAGTATTTAAACTTTGTTTGATTTCAACAAAAATTGAATATATGGGGTTCTTTGATATGCTGAATCTAAACATGTATTTAGATTTTTGATTATGGGCCCAGTTTTCAAGTTGGTCCAAATTGGGGTCCAAAATTAAACTTTGTTTGATTTCGAAAAAAATTGAATATATGAGGTTCTTTGATATGCTGAATCTAACCATGTATTTAGATTTTTTATTTGTAGGCCCCGCTATCAAATTGGTTCATATTGAGGTCAAAAGGGTCCAAAATTAAACTTTGTTTGATTTCATCGAAAATTGAATTATTGGGGTTCTTTGATATGCCAAATCTAACCGTATTTTTAGATTTTTAATTTGGGTCCCGTTTTTTAAATTGGTCTTCATTGAGGTCCAAAGGGTCCAAAATTAAACTTAGTTTGATTTTAACAAAAATTGAATTCTTGGGGTTCTTTGATATGCTGAATCTAAACATGTGTTTAAATTTTTGATTATGGGCCCAGTTTTCAAGTTGGTCCAAGTTGGGGTCCAAAATTAAACTTTTTTTGATTTCAACAAAAATTGAATATATGGGGTTCTTTGATATGCTGAATCTAACCATGAATTTAGATTTTTTATTTGTGGGCCCCACTATCAAATTGGTTCATATTGAGGTCAAAAGGGTCCAAATTAAACTTTGTTTGATTTCATCAAAAATTGAATTATTGGGGTTCTTTGATATTCCAAATCTAACCGTGTATTTAGATTTTTAATTTTAAGTCCCATTTTTTAAATTGGTCTACATTAAGGTCCAAAGGGTCCAAAATTAAACTTAGTTTGATTTTAGCAAAAATTGAATTCTTGGGGTTCTTTGATATGCTGAATCTAAACATGTGTTTAGATTTTTGATTATGGGCCCAGTTTTCAAGTTTGTCCAAGTTGGGGTCCAAAATTAAACTTTGTTTGATTTTAACAAAAATTGAATATATGGGGTTCTTTGATATGCTGAATCTAACTATGTATTTTGATTTTGGACATTGGACCATAATAGGTAAATTAAAAAAATTCAAGTTCTTAGACCACATTCTTTCTGTGTCAGAAACCTATGCTGTGTCAAATATTTAATAACAATCCAAATTCAGAGCTGTATCAAGCTTGAATGTTGTGTCCATACTTGCCCCAACTGTTCAGGGTTCGACCTCTGCGGTCGTATCAAGCTGCGCCCCAGCGAAGCATTTTATTCGTATATTGGTATGACGTTGGCATCGTCGTCCGAAGACATATTGGTTTTCGCACAATAACTTTAGTTTAAGTGAATGGATCTCTATGAAATTTTACCATAAGGTTCAATACCACAAAAGGAAGGTTGGGATTGATTTTGGGGGTTATGGTACCAACAGTTAAGGAATAAGGGGCCAAAAATAAGAAGTTTTCTAGTTTCAAGACAATAATTTGTGGAACAGTGTATGGATCTCTCTGAAATTATACCACAAGTTTCCATATCACAAAGGGATGGTTAGGATTTGCTTTGGGGGGTTATAGCTCAAACTGTTTTGGAATTGGGGGGAAAACAAGTGTGTCTTGGTTAATGGACAAATACTTTAGTACAAAACATAATTTAAAGCAGTGTAAGGGAGGTAATTAAAATACATCATTTGAATTACCTCCCTTACACTGCTTTTAAATTATGTATAAAGTAATGGTTAATGAACAATTAAGACAATTTAAAAGCAGTGTAAGGGAGGTAATCCAAATACAACATTTTGATTACCTCCCTTACACTGCTTTTAAATTATGTTTAAAGAAATGCATATTTATAAAGGAAAACCAGTAAAATGTTGCATCTTTTTTACAAAAAAAATCCATATGAAAGATTTGAGACCATATTTTATATCTATTATAAAATAGATTAAGTTAGCACTATGGTAAATTTAAATGGGTAATTATGGTTGCAACAACAAAAAAAAGGGGGGGTAAATTTTTTTTTTTTTTGTGGGGGGAGGGGGGAGTCAATTTGCAATAGCAAAGTGTATTGCACAAAAGCAAAAAATTGAATATAAATTCAAATCATATAACCAATTCTGTGTCAGAAACCTTTTATGTGTCAAATATTTAATTACAATCCAAATTCAGACCTGTATCAAGCGCGAATATTGGGTCCATTTTTGCCCCAACTGTTCAGGGTTGGACCTCTGCAGTCGTATCCAGCTGCACTTGGCGAAGCAATTTATTATACTTTGTCAGTTTGATTACATGTTTGTTTTATGTCTCATGCATTATACTACAATCGTTTACAGTGAAAAGTAACACTGGGTTAAGCACCATCTTTGAACGAGATGGGCCATGCAGCAGCCATGATGACTTTTACGACTGGTTATTTTTCAAAAGTATTACCGTAATTTTGAGCTATGCTACAAAAGTTAAATTACAGTAGTTACCAGTTCAAAAACTATCTGAATACCAAAGAAACTGATGACTGGTTCTTTTTCAAAAGTATTACAGTAATTTTGAGCTAGCAATTAAAGTTTGTTTACATTATTAACCAGTTCAAAAGCTATCTGAATACCGAAAAGATGTAAAATTAAAGTGAACAACCACCAAAATTTTGTCGGGTCATCAGGACTGCCACTACACATGCAATTGTTGGTCCTAGCCGATTTTTGGCGGACGGGACCGACGGTTTTCGAGAACTCTGATTTTTGAATGAGCACAATAAAGGTCTGACTCTTTCTCCTGTTTAAACCAGAAAAAACTTTAAAAAATGGAATTATTTGCCTACCTCCTGACCCACCCTAATTTTTTCCACATGTTAGCATAAATTTATTTTTTTTAAGCTTTAGCAGGACTACATGTTCAACTTCATGTTGGACAGCAAATTTTTGAAAATAAGTCCCATGTTTGTGTGTGTAGCTAATAGTCTAACATATAGGATTTCTTAGGTCTAACTATTTCATTTTCATTTTAGTTTTGGTCGGGTGGCATGATGAAATGGACCAATTTTGTTTTCTAGCCAAACCATATAAAAATAGGAAGATGTGGTATGATTGCTTATGAGACAACTCCCATGCAGAGACCAAATGATGTAGAAGATAACAACTATGGGTCACTGTATGGCATTCAACAATGAGCAAAACCCATACCTCGTAGCAAGCAATAAAAACAGTTTTCCCTCTTCCTCTACAATTATATGAAAGTGTCTATGTACAAAATAATAAGATGTGGTATGATAACGGAGGAGACAACATAGTCCAAATGATCCAGATTTCAGATATGTTTTGAATGAAAAAAGAACAGTTTCTGCAAAAATAGTTGCAGATTATGTTATTCAGTGTTACATGAAAATACACACTTCCTTAGATCCGCCTTTGGGACAAAGTCATGGATGTCTGAAGTGACCATGTCCAGCAACTTTATTGTTGTACCATCAAAGGTGCTTGAGTCATTGGTGTGTGATATCAGTATACCTCAGACTGCAGACTTTGGACTGTTGCAGATCTTCATTGATCACTATGGCAACAGTTGGCTGTTTTCTGGGACAAAAATTATTTTCATGAAATTTTAAAATCAATTCAAATGTTGTGTAATTTTACAGTATTTTATAGAATAAGAGGATAACTGTAAATGTTGAGAGAGAAAATTGAATCCCAAAATATTTCAAGTTTGTGTGTTGCAGATTATTAAACATAAAGTTTTGTTTCGTTGCATAGAATGATGGTTAAATTATTTCTTTTCCTCTTTTTTTCCTGACACCTTGGAAAAACTAGGAAACCATGTGCTGTTGTCTTAATATTCATATGCAGATGATACGGTATCCATGGCAAATGTACCTATATGAAATACTGATTATTGTACTACTTCTAAAACAGAAATGTCTGATGATATTAACCAAAATTTTAATAAATATTAAACTTATTGATAGGACAGGTATCTTTGAAGTAAGCACATGCTTTGTAAATTAATGTTAGGCCTTAGAATAAAAATGGTCACTGTTTGGGCAATAATTAAGGAAAATCAAAAACCTTGCAGTGGATAAATTTTTCCTAAGTGGGATTACTAGTAGGTTAGGAGAACAGAGAAAAGTATTTTCATGTGAAAAATAATTTTATACTCCAGTAACAATGCTGTTAGGTTAATAATTATTTGAAAATCTGCAGAACATATTTATAATATTAATGTCTTACTCTCATATTCATTGACAAATGCAGTAGAAGTTTTAAACACTGAAGTTAATCTTTTCTGCATACTGATTATAAAAACGACTAGAAAATCTACTTTGCATCATGATCAAATTTTCAAAGTGTTCCTTATATTCCTTGCCATGGCACATATTAATCTACCAAGGTTTTTTTTAGCACACCAGTCCTCTCAATGTGTCAATACTAGGAACTTCCAATAAGAATACTGTCTCTTTGCACAATGTGAATATAACCTAACAGTTTAAAGTTGCACCTGTTCAGGTTTAAAAAAAACCAAAGCAATTACAAGTTTATGTTGCCTTGATTATTACACACAAACTGTAGGGTGATCTAGATTTATTCGCATAAAACATGTGAGTGACCAAATTTCCTTTTGAATAGTATTTGGCCTATTATGACTTAAAAGTGTTAATATTTGCTGCATGCCATTGGATTAAGTTGATAATTTTTTTTCTAGAACTTGCTGATCCTAGCTCCCTTAATGAACAGAGCACTGGGTTGTTCCTGTACCAGTAAACATAATTTAGTTTTGAACATAAGGAATTTGTTGGTACAGCAACTTTATAAACAGATTTTATACAAAACTCCTATAATCTGCTGTTCTCTTCATTGGCTACATCTAGAGGAAATGATATTAACATTATATTGTTACTCTTTTCTTATTGCTATGTGTTTTCATTAGGCCCTAAAAAAAAGCACTTTGTAAGGGATCATAGATTTATTCTTACGAGGAAGCTCCGAGCATGCTCGGAGGATGCTCAGAGCTTTTTCAGTAGGCTCTTCTCTGCAGTTTATGTGAAAATAATTATCATGATCCATTAAGATGTCAATCAAATCTACACCACTTCTATAATAAGGAAAGTAGAGCATTATAGAGGAAGCTCAATTAACACCTGTGTAAACATCTAATCTATTCAAATAAATTTTGCCTGAAATTTTACAAAACTATAGAATAGATTAGAAATTCTTCAACAGTACTGTGTAATGCTTGGAAAGAAATCTCAAGTCTCCACAAAAAGTGAAAGTCATTTAACAAAAAATATACAATTATTATAATTTTAAAATAATCATTTCTTTTTTTATAATAAAAAAAATTCTCAAATTTTATAATTAGATGATATGATTTAAATATAGTTTATATTATATAATATGCTACATATAAGTTATCAAGACACAAACAACAGTCAGGGGGCGATACTAAACGAGTTATTTTTTTAGTTACTTATATTAATAGGTATTTTTTGTTTTTTTAAATTATTTGATATAATCTCAATTGTTATTTTAAATGTCAAAAGTGGACTAAATGTAGTTTTTAAGAATTTTTATATCATTTCATTAAGTAAAATTAAGTATTTATCCAACTTGAGATGAGTATAGAGAGATTACTTTAAAAATAATGACAAAAATATTACTTTTATAAATTAAAATAAAACTAAGCATACTTACAATTATTTAAGGAACATATGTAATTGTTTTTGATAAATATTTCAAATTATAAATAACCTCAAGTCGTAATTAAATCACAAAGTTCCATATTGAAAACAAGGTTGTTTCAAATATTACTTATATATCATGAATAAGTAACTTCTGTTAATATTATTTCTATAGGTGTCCATTCATACAGGTTTTACAAGCTTTACCAAATTTTCACATCTGGTCATTTTCCCCATGCAGTATAAAACTATTTAAATCCTCCTGAAACACTAATTGCCTTTCTGATGCCACACTTCTTGGTCATAGATTGGTCTCTTGGGGCTATTAAAATAACATTTTCCTTCAAAATCTTAGAGATGAACAAATATAAATGGATGGAACTTTGTGATTTAATTACGACTTGAGGTTATTTATAATTTGAAATATTTATCAAAAACAATTACATATGTTCCTTAAATAATTGTAAGTATGCTTAGTTTTTCGAAGATGTATAAAATAATTTATAAAAGTAATATTTTTGTCATTATTTTTAAAGTAATCTCTCTATACTCATCTCAAGTTGGATAAATACTTAATTTTACCATGGAAGTATTATATTGACAGGAACTCCAACGAAAAATTAGCACATTCCCATCCCACTGATTTCTTGAAGAAAATAAAAGGTTCCGACTCAGTTTGTCAAGTACGTGATAACTCCTTTGTGGGGTATCTGCGATGCCGCCTTCGCCTTTTCTGTTAACTGAAGCTGGTCTTATCACGTGATTTGGTATCGAGTGTCTTATCTACCTACCAATGTAAATAAACACGGAAACTCCCGTGGTTATTTGCGAATCGCCAAAGTAATAACGACACCTGTTTCCGTTCAATAAATAAAGACAAAAGCTGGAAAGATCGAAAAAATCGGTCCATATTTAACAGAATGACATAAGAAAATTAACTGCATTCTGAAAGAGGGCAAGCTTATTTTTAGTTTTGTTTAATATGTTTTAATCATTGAAACTTGGAAATCGGGAAATATCCAATATCAAAAATTACATGTACTTAAAGTCGGGTGTTTGCGGAAAACAATGTGATGCATGTGTAGTGTGCCGGATGCTGCCGGATAGCTTAAATTTAAGTTTTAAGGTTGTTAATTTTTATCGAATGTTACAAAAAAATTTATTGGTTTCTCTATCGTCTCAATTTGAAAAATGTTATTAACGTACGTATTAAACAAATATGTTTTAAAGACAAAAAGAGCTTTATAATTACACGCACGTGATGACCTCTACATAGCAATATCAGGTTACGAGACAGATAAATTGTTACACCTTTTATAATAAGTCCAAAGTTGTAAACAAACCTTAAACATTCAACCTAGTCCGAGATTACTCTGACGTCTGACAGATTTTTTTTACGAATGGCATTTATTAATTCTGGATCGGCATTTAAAGAAATTTGGTTTTTTTGTTGTTTTTTTGTTGTTGTTGTGAAAACAGTCACGGGGATTTCGTTTCTTTGTATTTGTTTTTACGCAGCAAAACCGGAAAAACTGACATGGCCGGTTAATGTCGTTTCCTTGACAATTAAGTACACATCCTGTTATTTCGGTATGTTCTGTAATTACGATCAATCACGAGGTTCCAAAAATTTGATCGGAACCCATGCATCCATATGACATGTCGAGTAAATTAACAAATACTTAACGATTTTGCGGCATCGCACTATAAACGTTTGAAGTCCGCTTGTTGGAGTTCCTGTCAATATAATACTTCCATGATTTTACTTAATGAAATGATGAAAAAATTCTTAAAAACTACATTTAGTCCACATTTGACATTTAAAATAACTATTGAGTTTATATCAAATAATTTAAAAAAACAAAAAATACCCTATTAATATATATTAAGTAACTAAAAAAAATAACTCATTTAGTATTGCCCCCTGACTGTTGTTTATGTCTTGATAACTTTTATGTAGCATATTATATAATATAAACTATATTTAAATCGTATCTTCTAATTATAAGATTTGAGAATTTTTTTTATTATAAAAAAAGAAATGATTAATAAATATAATAATTGTATATTTTTTGTTAAATGACTTTCACTTTTTTGTGGAGACTTGAGATTTCTTTCCAAGCATTACACAGTACTGTTGAAGAATTTCTAATCTATTCTATAGTTTTGTAAAATTTCAGGCAAAATGTATTTGAATAGATTAGATGTTTACACAGGTGTTAATTGAGCTTCCTCTATAATGCTCAACTTTCCTTATTATAGAAGTGGTGTAGATTTGATTGACATCTTAATGGATCATGATAATTATTTTCACATAAACTGCAGAGTAGAGCCTACTGAAAAAGCTCCGAGCATCCTCCGAGCATGCTCGGAGCTTCCTCGTAAGAATAAATCTATGATCCCTAACATCCAATGTTTTGACTACTCTATAGTCTTAATCATCAATCCTGTTACTAATTTGACTGAGTAATACAGGTACAAGAGGATTTGTAAGAATCACACAAGTTCGAAAGTAAGAATTTTTGAAAAATGGAGACCCAATTATAAAAAAAAATCAAATTGGATGTATTTCTGATGTAACCTAATCATTTTCAAAAGAGATTAAAGCTGAGTAAACATACTTGTTTGTATAACAGTTAAAATGACATGCTTATGGTGACCGGTAATTAACACCATGTTGATCATTCAAGCAGAGCATTCGTGTGTTGAACATATTTCACCTGATATAAAAAGGAAACGAATTTAAATGACCCAAGCCGAGATTAAATGAATAGCTAGAATTAAAACTCATTAATTAAAAAAAATTAAAGGATTAAGGCAGTTACGATAAATTCATAATAATTTAATGTAAAGGAATCACCTCATCAGAGACCATTCAGAACTTATTTCGTTCCAGGAGTGATTTCATAATTTATAGTGACTGACCTTTATAAATATTTGTGTAGACTATTGTTTTATTTGTTCATGATGTGCATCTGTACTTGTGTGTTTAATTATCAAGGACCAAAAAATTTGGAAATTGAATACACAATCATAAGGTGTCATATTGAAAAAAAGGCACACTGTTCAAAGTATCTAGTTTACACAAATCTGACACCATATTTAATGATTTCCAAATTTATGACGACACACTCGACCTCAGATAAGTCGAATACTTTGGTCCGGTCCATTCGAATTCGACACAACAAGGTTCGACTGAATTTCTAAATTATTTTAATTATTGGAAAGGCGAAAAAATCTTTTGAATCAGTTGGGAGTCAGGTAATATTTATTTATTGCTCTAACCACCTTAACCAATAACTTGAAATGCTGTTTTCAGACTTTTTATGAATGAAAATGACATTAACTGCAAAATTAGATGTAGAAAATGTTGATTTAGTGTCACATGACAATACACACTTCCTTAGATCCGCCTTTGGGACAAAAGTCATGGATGTCTGAAGTGACCATGTCCAGCAACTTTATTGTTGTACCATCGAAGGTGCTTGAGTCATTGGTGTGTGATATCAGTATACCTCAGACTGCAGACTTTGGACTGTTGCAGATCTAACTTGATCATTGTGGCAACAGTTGGCTGTTTTCTGGGACACAATCATTTTTATTAACTTTAAAATCAATATAAATGGGAAGTCATCATTTACTAAAATATATTTTATATTGACAGTGTGTGCAGATTTAATAAAGGGAGCAAAGGAGAAGTCTTTGAAGGTTAAAGGACCAGTCCGTATGCCAACCAAGGTGCTTCGTATTACCACACGTAAGACACCCTGTGGTGAAGGTTCTAAAACATGGGATAGATTCCAGATGAGGATCCACAAACGTCTGATTGATTTACACAGTCCTTCAGAAATTGTCAAACAGATTGTATCCTTTTTTATGTATTTTACATTAACATCACATGCCATAAATGGGATAAGAGAGATGAAAAAAATAAACTATTTTTTTCATTACAAACCATAGGAATTATAGTAGCACACGTTCATGAGATATCAATTTTTTTCATAAATCTTTACACCAGGAATCAATCAATGATTTGTGCTAGATAAATGCAAAGTTTTTTTAAAATTCAAGCACTATGTACTTTGACTGCCATTTAGAAAATGACATCTGAAATTTGGAATAATTTTCGTTGACATTCGTGCAAAATCCGATGCTTGTGATTTTTTAGCAAAAAGTAAGGTTATGTCACAATTTTGCAAGAACGCATTTATCTATTTGTATATATGCATGCCCAAAACGGCATTGAAGTTTTTTCGAAAATGTTTTTAAATTTATTTCATTAGCATGCAGTTGCAAATGTATGTCTAAATCAGAAATCACTGTGCAAGAATTAAAATTACTAGTTTTCTTACATATCGCATAAGAATAACTACTTTAAAAGTAAAACAACTGAAATTATGTAAAATATTTAATTTCTTTAAGATTTCAACATTAGAAGAACTTCAAGCTTAAGATAAAGATCAACTGTGAAACACCCAAGTATGAAAAGAAAAGATATTTCATAGAGGAATATTTCCCAGTTCAGTAGTAATAGAAAAATTAAAAGTGAAATGAGTTGTGAGAATGAAGCAGTTGAAAATATTTTATATGTTTTCATCCTTAACTTAAAACCAGACATCAATTAGCATTGAACCAGGAGTAGAGGTTGAAGTGACCATTGCTGATGCATAAAGGACTCCATTCCTTGAAAAATAAAAAATAGAAAAAGGGGTTTATGTTTTGTTAACTTTTACGTATTACTCCTCAGTTTTTTTTTTTTTTTTTAATTTATGTGAAAAATAATGACCCAAATTAAACATACCGGTAGTTTCTGTTTCCTTAGGTTAGTAGTACATGTAGCAAACAGTAGTCTTGTCAATTTTTATGTATTACATGTTTTTCTTTTATCCTGAGTTCTTGTAGAGTATGAGCTGTGATTTCTCCAGGCTGTTAAGGGCTGTGTAATTCACATTTCAACGCTTTGCTATAGAACTGACTGCATCGCTATCCAATCAAATCCATTTATTTTTCACTTGAACTTACCTGTATAATTTGGATCACATAATCACCTGGTTTATTTGTCTGAGATTGTTACTTAACATAGACAATGTCAAATATCCAAGGGACCAGTTGAATGATCAAAATCTTCTTTGACAAAATTTTTACTGTCAAAAAGACCAATTTCTTTCTCCAGTGGTTTTTTACTTAAAATGATTAAAAGAAAACAGAAACTTCATGGAAGGGGAGAAAGAACTCTGTGGAAATTCTCATTGAGTATTCAGTATGAATATTTAGAGGTATGGCTGGAGCTTTTTATAGCTTACTATATGTTAGGGGTTTTGTTCATTGTTGGAATAAAACCACTGATTCATAGTCCATTGTTTTCTATGTTGAATTCAAATATTTCAAGCATTCATAGCTATTTTGTCAAGTTCAAACAAGTTTCATGTCAAAACTATACATTACCATGACGAGCTAAAAATTCAACATCCCTTTAATTGCATATTAGAGTGCACTGATTCCCGAAAGTTTGGTAGTACAAAAACAAGTACTTCTGATCTAAACAACAGGGCAAATATGCCCTCCTATTTTATATCTTTTTAAGAAACTGAACAAGGATTCTATAGTGATCCAAAGTCCTGAAGCTTTCATTTCATACCAAATTTACCCAAATATTTTACTTATTGACAAAGTTGCAGCTTTGTGTAGGAATTATTTTTGTGAACCGAATTTTCGAAGGAAAAATCGGTTATTGATTAGGGGATGTACGGCAGGCGGCTGCCAAACTGTGTCCATTCATTAACATGAAAACGCTTTGACGAATTTAGATATGTTGTTTCCTGTGACTAAATGAAGGTCAAGTTCAAGTTTCACAATTTTAGCTTTTCTCGTTGTTGAGTTGTAGACCTTTCAGTAGCCAAAAGTGATATTTATTATATGATTGAGTTATTTCCCTTTGAACAGAAATGGTGTAATTAATAAGTTTATGTATAGAAAGTCTATCAATGATTGTATCTGTTCAATTGATTTTAGTCAGGAGCTGTCAAAAATTTCTTTATAACTATTTTTTTTAAGTCATGTGTTTTGAAGGTAGATGTCATTTTTATACGCCCGTTTACGGGACGTATTATGGTATACCTCTGTCTGTCTGTCCGTCCGTCGTCAACATGTCAGACATTAACTCAAAAACGCTTTAACCAATTTGCATAAAACTTTGGTGAATTGTTTATATCTATTGACGTGAGCTCTCTTTCGTTTTTTTATAAATTTTAGATTTTACGTTTCCGAGTTATGGGGTTTTATTCATTAAAAAAAGGGGGATTTTCCAGTTTTCAGACTATAAGTCAAGAATGCTTTCATAAACTTGCAAGAAATTGTGGTGAATTGTTTATATCTATTGACATGAGCTCCCTTTCGATTTTTATATATTTTAGATTTTACGTTTCCGAGTTACAGGGTTTTATTTATAAAAAAAGGGGGATTTTCCAGTTTTCGGACAAAAAATCAAAAATGCTTTCAGCAGTTCTTGTGAAACTTTGGTGAATTGTTTATATCTATTGATGTAAGCTCCGTTTAGAATTTTATAAATTTTACATTTTACATTTCTGATATTACATTGAGAATTAATTGAACTTTATTTGTTTATAGTCTGACAACAGAATTACTAAGTATTGCACAACAGCAAGAAATCTTTAATTGAATATAAATTCAATTCATATAACCAATTTCAAGTTCTTTGACTACATTTATTCAGAAACCTATAATATGTCAAATATTTAATTACAATCCAAATTCAGACCTGTATCAAGCTTGAATATTGTGTCCATTTTTGCCCCAACTGTTCAGGGTTGGACCTCTGCGGTCGTATCAAGCTGCGCTTTGCAGATTTGTGAATATCATTTTCATAAGTTAATTATCTATTTTTATTAAAGGATAAATTTCATTACATTACATTGTGTAGATAAAGTTGTTGACATTGATAGATAAGTTGCAGATCTATATTAGTTTGTGATAAATGAAAGAAAAAATATTGGGAACTATTAATTATAAATATAAAGTTTGATTACACTAATTTTCACCTGTATAATCAGATAAGAAAGCATGTGTTAAATATCAACCACACAATTATAATTAGAGTTACAGATTTATTTGAAAATTTTCTGTTTCCTAAGTGTTGATGATGATAACCTCTGTAGGACAGTATAAATATAGTTTGAAATTTGCTGTTCATTATTAGACATTTTGGATTTTTAATCAGATATTGATTTGGGGATGGAGGGCGGGTGGCTGCCAAACTGTCTGTTCATTTACATGAAAACGCTTTGACGAAAATTTAGATATGTTGTTTCCTGTGGCTAAATGAAGGTCAAGTTCAATTTTCACAATTTTAGCTGTTCTCGTTGTCGAGTTGTAGACCTTTCAGTAGCAAAATTTATTTTTTAGTATATGAATTTGAGTTATATCTCTCTGAACAGAAATTGGTAATTAATTTCTATGTCATCTGGTCTTTTTGTTTAGTTTGAGTTATTTCCCTTTGAACAGAAATTATTTAATGAATAAGTATTTCATCAAAAATTGAATTCTTTGGGGTTCTTTGATCTGCTGATTCTAACAATGTACTTAGATTTTGGATATTGGACCATAAAAGGTAAATGTCCGATTTCAAATTTTTCAGTTCTTTGACCACATTTATTTTGTGTCACAAACCTTATGCTGTGTCATATATTCAATCACAATCCAAATTCAGAGCTGTTTTAAGCTTAAATGTTGTGTCTATACTTGCTCAACTGTTCAGGGTTCGACCTCTGCTGGAAAATCTGGTTTGATGTCACTCTGACAGCCTCTTGTTTAAATATGTACTACTTTGTTGTATGTTCTTGCATACAGGGCCCAAATTAGTTATTCTATACCTGTTGAAGGCAGCAGGGTTTCCTGTAATTGTGTTCATATTCGTTCTATGGTCTCTGTAGGATAGTTGTCTCATTGGCAATAATACCACATGACATATCTTTTTATTTTTGTCTACTGCGACTCAAGTCACAGAAGGAGAGACATAGGTATTGCTTTTCCGGCAGCAATGATGATGACAAAGATGGCATCAACAATTGTTTTCTGCTTACCGTTAAGTCTGTTTGATAGGGAGTACTTGTGATAGATAAATAAAAATTTCTGTAAAATTGCACTACTATCAGTACATAACAGTGTCAAGAAAAATGAATTTCCTCCTCTTTCCCAGAGTCACAATATTTTTTAGAAACTACCTGATGACCAACCACAACTACCATACACATCCATCTGAACTCCACTTGTAGCATTATTCAAACACCAAAAAAATATTGATTAATTTAATAAAAGGTTTCCTACCAAAAACAGCTGAAACTATATTCCTTTTTTGAGCATTTTAAAAACTTTAATATTGTCCATTGATAAATAAATTAAATTTTTTGGTGTGCTGGTACTTGGATATGCTGAATATAATGGGTGTATTTAGATTTTGGATATTGGACCATAATATGTAAAAGTCCACAAGTTTTTTACCACATTTATTCTGTGTCCAAACACCAATGCTTTGTCAAATATTTAATCATAATCCAAATTCAGAGCTGTAATAAGCTTGAATGTAGTGTCCCTACTTGCCCCAACTGTTCAGGGTTCGACCTCTTCGGCCCGCACTGCATTTTATAGTGTATTGAATGATAATAAGGTACATGTTTGTCTTGTAGGGTTCTTATGACCTTGAACTTATTTTCATGGATCTGGATAATACAAGTTTATGTGATATCTGTAGTTGAACTTCCAAGTCACTCTTTGAAATTCTGTACACAAATTTGCGTTCAGCATTGCACAAGAATGTGCTCTCATGCACTTTGTAGACCTGAATGTCAGTAATCGACTCTGAAGTATTAAAGATTTTTATAGCCGATTTAGATTTTAAAAATGGGGGTGTTCTAGAAAAATCAAATTTTACCCCACCACTTACTAAACAATTTGGGCATATGAACTTTAAAACGCCATAGCTTGAAGAATGCTTAGGGTATCAAGCATAACAATTTGTGTCGCTTGTCTGCCAAGCAACGACCATGGCTAAAATAGGACATACGGTAAAGTTCAAAGTTGGGCAATAAAGATGGAGACAGAAAAAAGAGTAAATTGTCCAAGTAGTTCTTCCACTTGATTAATGATATATATTTTTTTGACTTGAACATTGGTTTTCGATGCATAACCGCATATCATTGGTATTTAGTAGTAAGAATATGGGTGACATGTCTTCCTGTGGACCTAAAATCTGGGTTGTAGTGTGATTCATTGTATATTAAAACGCTGGGGTTATATAACCATCAACATGGTCTCGTCCTGATATGCATGTAATATTTGCCACTGCACATTTAACACAAATCTATCCATCAAATTTTATCATTTCTAACGGCGAAAATGATGTCAATAGATATAAGAAGATGTGGTATGAGTGCCAATGAGACAACTCTCCATCCAAGTCACAATTTGTAACAGTAAACCATTATAGGTCAATGTACGGCCTTCCAACACAGAGCCTTGGCTCACACCGAACAGCAAGCTATAAAGGGCCCCAAAAATGACTAGTGTAAAACCATGCAAACAGGAAATCCAACGGTCTAATCTATATAAGAAACGAGAAGCACTTGTGAACCACATCAACAAACGACAACCACTGAACACCAGGTTCCTGACTTTGGACAGGTTACTGAACGGAAACGAAATAAAGTGTCATTTTCCAATATATCAAGGACCATAACTCCTGACTAAAAATGAAAATTGTCAGTATCGAACTTGACCTCCATTTTTATACGACCGCAAAAAATTTTGCGGTCGTATATTGGTATTACGTCGTCGTCCGAAGACATTTGGTTTCCGGACAATAACTTTAGTATAAGTGAATAGAAATCTATGAAATATAAACAAGGTTTATAACCACAAAATGAAGGTTGGGATTGATTTTGGGGGTTATGGTCCTAACAGTTTAGGAATTAGGGGCCAAAAAGGGCCCAAATAAGCATTTTTCGAGTTTCCAGTCAATAACTTGTGGAACGGTGTATGAATCTCTCTGAAAATATACCATAAAGGGATGGTTAGGATTGACTTGGGGGGATTATGGCTCAAACCGTTTAGGAATTAGGGGAAAACGAGGGTTTCCTGGTGAATGGACAATTTAAAAGCAGTGTAAGGGAGGTAATCCAAACATTTAAAGTACGATGTTGTGTTTGTTTGGATTACCTCCCTTACACTGCTTTTAAATTATGTAAAAAGAAATGTTGTATTGTGTTGAGGTAATTAGCTGTCAATTTATTTTTAGAAGTTACTATTAAAGGAATATTAATTTTAGCCATGATTATGTATGTCATTTTCTATTTTAAGAAGTTTATGATGTATTTAATTGGTAATTATGGTTGCAAACTCCATTGGAAATTTGAATTGAGATTATGACCATATCTTGAGGGAAAGAAGAGGGGGGTTAAAAAATGAAATTGGGGGGGGGGGGGCAATTTTTTCTCATTTCAGATTTCAGAAATTTAAAAAGAAAATTTCTTGAAATATTTTTTTTTTGCAAAAAAAAAGGGAGGGGGGTAAACAAACAAAAATTTTGTGGGGGGGGGGCAATACGCAACAGCATAGTGTATTGCACAAAGGCAAAAATAAGGGGGGTAATAATTTTTTTTTGGGGGGGGGGGGGCAATTCGCAACAGCATAGTGTATTGCACAATAGCAATAAATTGAATATAAATTCAAATCATATAAACAATTCTTAGTTCTTTGACTACAGTTATTCTGTGTCAGAAACCTATTATGTGTCAAATATTTAATTACAATCCAAATTCAGACCTGTATCAAGCGCGAATATTGTGTCCATTTTTGCCCCAACTGTTCAGGGTTGGACCTCTGCGGTCGTATCCAGCTGCGCTCAGCGAAGCAGTTTATTTCCCACTAGTATCAACATAAATTTGAAAAGCATTGGTTGAACAGTTCATAACTTATTGTGTTATTGTGATGTGTTTTACCCTTTTTGCGTATTTTGCAGAAACTTATAACGGAGAGAGGAACACTTAAAAGCAAAAATGTCCAACAAAATAAGATCTAAAAATAAGTCCACATTGCTGAAATTGAAAACAGACTCCCCATATGAATTATTTGCCCCGAACATGATAACTTTTAAAATGAGCAATAAAACTATGTCAGGTTTTTCCAGGTGAGCAATTCAGGCATGTAAGTGTTTTCTTTTTGTCCGTCAATCCATGTTTTATGTGAGCATAATTTCTCTTGCAGTATGCTTTGGCATGCATTTGGCAATTAAATGGCCATTGGAGCTTTCCGTTTATTTGAAAAATTCGTAAGGGTTCGCGGAACCCAGTGTCTCGCCTACTTTTGCTGTTAATCGAAGGCTTAACAAGAATGAGGAAAAAAAATAATAACAATATTCCTTTCAATACTATCTTTTGATTGTAAGAAGCTTCTGTCCAAGTTTGATAAAAATCCAGGATAGTTTATGAATCTAATAAATGTTTGAAATCTTTAACTGCAGACTGTATGTAATTTTAACTGGAAGAAAAACTAAGTCCATTTATAAGTAAAATACGGATAAACAAGTACAAAATTTCCTTCTAGATACTAGCTTTTGATCATCAACAAGCTTCTGACCAAGTTTGGTACAAATCCAGGATAGTTTAAGAAAGTTATAAAAATTTTAAAAACTTTAACCACAGAGTGAATGTTATGTTTCCTGGCAGAAAAACTAAGTCCATTTATAAGTTAAATACGGAAAAAATGGAATTTTATTTTTAAAAAACTTACTTCTGGATACTATCTAATGATCATAAACAAGCTTCTGTCCAAGTTTGGTAGAAATCCAGAATAGTTTAAGAAAGTTATTAAAATTTTAAAAACTTTAACCACAGAGTGAATGTATTCTGTTTCCTGGCAGAAAAAACTAAATCCATTTAAAAGTAAAATACGGAAAAACAGGATTTTTTTTTTTAAATTTACTTCTGGATACTATCTTATGATCATAAACAAGCTTCTGTCCAAGTTTGGTAGAAATCCAGGATAGTTTGAGAAAGTTATTAAAATTTTAAAAACTTTTAACAACAGAGTGAATGTAATGTTTCCTGGCAGAAAAACTAAGCCCATTTATAGGTAAAATACGGAAAAACAGGAATTTTTTTTTTACAAAATTTACTTCTGGATACTATCTTATGATCATAAACAAGCTTCTGTCCAAGTTTGGTAGAAATCCAGGATAGTTTAAGAAAGTTATTAAAATTTCAAAAACTTTAACCACAGAGTGAATATTTGTGGACGCCGCCGACGACGACGACGCCGACGGAATGTAGGATCGCTATTTCTCGCTTTTTCGACAAAGGTCGAAGGCTCGACAAAAAATGATATCCTGCCAAAGACGAACACAATTATTGACCTTGCATGTTCTTTTCGTACAATTTATGCTGGCATGATATCGATACGAGACCCCTAACGGGAGGGTTGTTCTCGTATAATTTATGCTGGCATGATACTAGACCCCTAACGGGAGGGTTGTTCTCGTATAATTTATGCTGGCATGATACTAGACCCCTAACGGGAGGGTTGTTCTCGTATAATTTATACTGGCATGATACTAGACCCCTAACGGCAGGGTTGTTCTCGTATAATTTATACTGACATGATACTAAACCCCTAACGGGATGGTTGTTCTTCTCGTATAATTTATACTGGCATGATACTAGACTCCTAACGGGAGGTTGATTTTCATATGACGAAGACATAATCTTTCGATCAGTTTAATTGAGGTCTGGAGCTGGCATGTCAGTAACTGCTAGTAGTCCTTTGTTAATTTATGCTGATCATTTTCATTGTGCTTAGTTTCTTCTGTTACCTATTCTAACTTCGGACTCGGACTTCTTTTAAACTGAGTTTTACTGTGCGTATTGCTGTGTGTTTGTTTATTCAACATTGACGACTAGAGTTAAAGAGGAGGGTTGAGATGCCACAAAACATGTTTAATACGCCGCATTTTGAGCCTGTCTCAAGTCGGGAACCTTTAGCTTTTAGTCTTGTGTGTGTGTTTCTTTTTATTTGGTTCATTTGTATGTTTCGGAGTTTAGTGTGGCGCCCATTTCGCTGAATTCGTAGAGTTTATTGTTTAGGGACCAGCTTAATGTCTGCCTTCTGATGAGGGATTTTTCGCTGTGTTGAAGACCCATTGGTGGCCTTGTGCTGTTTTCTGCTCTTTGGTCGGGTTGTTTCCTCGTTGATCCATTCCGCCCCGTTTCCATTCTCTTTTCTCTAAAGTACTTGAAAAATAATGTTGGGGTATTGCTTGCGACATTATAAAAATTAAGATGACATGTTTTTCTTTAATTCAGGTTTCTTTTTAGCTTCTATTCGTTAATGGACTCGACTCATAAAAAAAACTCAAAAAATTGTCAACATATTATTTGAGCACCATATCTCCTAAACCATACTTTAGAATATAAATGAACTTACATAATTGTTAACAGGTGAGATGTGCAAATCTGAATTAGTCATTCAAGAATTGCTGTACTTCATCATCAAAAACTCCGAAAATCTTAGAAGGTGCCGATCTCTTCCATTGGTCCAAATTGACTCCATGATGATTCTTGACTAAGGAAATGAAATTACATTAAACAACAATTAATTTCAATATTGTCAACCTTTCTACATGTTCTAGCTGTTCTTTTGCTCATTATTTGTATGAAGACTATCAAAAGATACAAAAAAAAATTAGAAACAATAGCCGTCTTTTCCCTCAGAGCTCTTAAGCTCTTTGATTTTTTATTGTGTTATCTGGAGAATTTGGTGTTAATAATTGTAGCATCTTAGATATAAAAATAAGACCAAATGACGTAGATGTAAGCAACTATAAGCCACCAATGTGATTTTATTCACACTTTTTTTACTCACCCAGATGGATTAAGCCATTCGCAAAGGGTCATCTAATCTTTGGTAAAATTTACACTTTGACAGCATCATGTGTGTAATTTGAGGTTTTAACAACAGCATCATGTGTGTAATTTGAGGTTTTAACAACAGCATCATGTGTGTAATTTGAGGTTTTAACAACAGCATCATGTGTGTAATTTGAGGTTTTAACAACAGCATCATGTGTGTAATTTGAGGTTTTAACAACAACATCATCATGTGTGTAATTTGAGGTTTTAACAACAGCATCATGTGTGTAATTGAGGTTTTAACAACAGCATCATGTGTGTAATTTGAGGTTTTAACTACAACATCATATGTGTGTAATTTGAGGTTTTAACAACAGCATCATGTGTGTAATTTGAGGTTTTAACAACAGCATCATGTGTGTAATTTGAGGTTTTAACAACAACATCATCATGTGTGAAATTTGAGGTTTTAACAACAGCATCATGTGTGTAATTGAGGTTTTAACAACGGCATCATGTGTGTAATTTGAGGTTTTAACAACAACATCATATGTGTGTAATTTGAGGTTTTAACAACAGCATCATGTGTGTAATTTGAGGTTTTAACAACAGCATCATGTGTTTAATTTGAGGTTTTAACAACAGCATCATGTGTGTAATTTGAGGTTTTAACAACAGCATCATGTGTGTAATTTGAGGTTTTAACAACAACATCATATGTGTGTAATTTGAGCTTTTAACAACAGCATCATGTGTGTAATTTGAGGTTTTAACAACAGCATCATGTGTGTAATTTGAGGTTTTAACAACAACATCATATGTGTGTAATTTGAGCTTTTAACAACAGCATCATGTGTGTAATTTGAGGTTTTAACAACAACATCATGTGTGTAATTTGAAGTTTTAACAACAGCATCATGTGTGTAATTTGAGGTTTTAACAACAGCATCATGTGTGTAATTTGAAGTTTTAACAACAGTATGTCTAATTTCAAAGCAGTTTATCAAAATTTGCAGACCTAGCTACAGTTTTGGTAGATTTTGGCGAATTTTGAAAATTTGTAAAAGTGAAAGATTAAAATAAGAAGTACAGATATAAATTGTCTTCAAGAAACAAATATGTTCTTTGATACAAAAAATTTACAGAAACTAAAATTTGTCATGTTAAATATAAACTGTCTTCATTTAAGATGTTACGGATGTGCGGATAATGTACTGTAGAATCTTTTTAAAATGTGTATTAAATGTATTTACTCTTTTTATATCAATTTCCAGTAGATTTTAACATTTTTGGATTATTAACCTGTGAGTGAAATGAATTGGTCCTACTCCTTCATTCATATTGCCAAAATTCTTTCGTGTCAATGATTCTCGAAACAAAAACAAAAAAATGATAGAGAATGAAAATAGTTTTAGTGGATATTGGGTTGTCTCCCGTTTTACATTTTATCTAAAAATATTGCATTCTGGCACTTTCAAATGATAAAAGGAAATTTTAATTTGAGTGTAATAATTCAGAAATGACTATAAATAAACCCATAGATACCAGGCTTCAAACGTGTTCGCCAGACGCTCGTTTCGTTTCGTATCTAACCTTTAATTTGATTCTATATTTGACTTAAAAATACATTTGCGCGGAATGTAATTGTGAATTTATCAGTTTATGAAATAATCTCGCCATTCAAATGATCATCGTTAGAGTTTACAATTAAAATACTTTGATCGTTTAATATATGGAGATATTAGATGCGTATTCCATAAATTACGGAAAACTAGTGTGTTCCTGTAGTGGTGAAGATTTAACCGTCATCATAAACACAGTCGGTTTAACTCTAACAGAAATGTCAGTATGCCTTCTTCTTGCACTTGTTACATTGATGACTTGGTTGTAGCTTTCCAAGAGGAGTTTGTTAAAAGTTCTGACCAGTTCAATAGTTTAATTTAATGAAACAAAGTGTACCTGTATCGGATTTTTAACTTGACAGCAATATAAAGAGTGAAACACTGACAACTAACGGTCATAACTACGAGTACTCTCAGATCTGTACTTCGTGTCTTTTTTGTTGTTAGGGATGTATAAATACCCTGCTTCGTCCAGTCTATGTTTTTGTTATATGTTGTATCGATTTGATTAGTTAAGTCTTTTTCAATTGATTTTTATAATTTTTTCTTATGTTGTGCTATAACACCACTGTTCCAGGTTAGGGGAGGGTTGAACGCTCACAAACATGTTCAACCCCGCCACATTCTTTGTTTGCCTGTCATTTGAACTTTGGTGGATAGTTGTTTCATTGGCAATAATTCTACATTTCCTTATTTTTATATATGTCCTTTTTATTGAAGGAATATCCTCAGTGTTAATAGTATGGCTGTCACATAAAGAAATCCGAAAAGAAGCAAGAGTGCACACGCTGAATTGTCTGGTCAGCTTTACTTATCATGACTGAACTTACATTAATATAAAAATAAGGAGATGTGGTATGATTGCCAATGAGACAACTATCCACCAAATGAAGTGGGTGTAAGCAATTATAGGCAATCGTACGACCTTCAACAATGAGAAAAACCCATACCGTATGGTCGGCTATAAAAGGCCCCGACATGAAAAATATGAAACAATTCAATGCAGAAAACTAACGACCTAACTTATAACAAAATAAATTACGAAACGAAAAACAAATATGACAGACATGAACCAACGACAACCACTGAACTACAGGCTCCTGACTTGGGACAGGCACATAAAGAATGTGGCGGGGTTAAACATGTTTGTGAGCGCTCAACCCTCCCCCTAACCTGGGACAGTGGTGTAAGTCTGTAATATGAAGGTTTTACTACAAGTATCACACAAACTTAACATTATCAAGATCAGGTGAACCCTACCAGACAGGCATGTACACATACAAAAATATAGTCAGCCTATTGCTTATAGCATCTGAAAAACCGACCTAAGTACGACAAAATAAGGTTATATGAACCCCGCCAGACACCATGAACACCATGTAATCATTACATACACAAAATATTGTTGGTCTATTGCTTAAAGTATCTGAGAAACAGACATAATTATGAAAAATTAACATTGACCAAAGAGTCATCAAAATGAGGTCAAGGTCAGATGAACACTGCCAGACAAACATATTTCTTTTTATACCAACATCTCCAGCTTATTTTTTGTAGTAAATATTTTTTTGTGTTCATTGCAAATAATTGATATTCCTATAGAAGAACCTTTAATATACATTTAAGACCTTATACGTTGCTTTAAGTTATTTTAATCTTTTAAAATAGAATATCATCTCTCATGAACTATTTTACCCCTATTAAATATGTGTTCTTAGTCATTTGAGTGAAAGGACAATCAAATAATTCCGTGGTATTTTTGTCATTGTTCGTTAATATTTCTATTTAACAAGACGACAGATCCTCGGTCTCATGTTTCTGATAATAATGCATTTCCTCATTCACTACATGCTAACAAAACAGGTTGTTTCTCACGAGTACCGTTACAGGCTTATTTCGCTTGCAGGTCAAACACAATGTCCGCCCAGGTCTCCATTATAATGCTGCAGATTGAACTGACAGAAAACAAGACGAGAATGGATAATTGTTGTCCATTCGTCTAAATAGAAATAATAATTAGATAGTTATAAATACGATATAACAAGGTCATAAAGTTGACCATGTACAGATCTGTTTAACATATCTAGTGTCAACATGCGTCTCATGATTAATTATTTCCAGAATAAGAATTGAGAAAGAAATGCTAAAATTAAAGTTGAGGGCATTAACAAAAGAAATGTGCACCAGTGGCTTAAGATCTTTTATTCAATTTTTGTTAGGTTTGTTTCTTAGAATTCTATTTCTGAATGTTTAAATTTGGTCTTGATAGAATTACATGAATATTCAAAAATTGTAACTGCTATTTGTGCAAGGACTGTCATTACTCTGGTATAATCAATTAAATCAAAATTAATCATATTATGTACTTTGTTTAACCTATTTTTAATTTACTTTTGTATTATGTTTGAAATCATATTGTAATTATTCTGCTCATTTTGGCGCCGTGGTTGGCAAATGAAATATTTGTTTGTTTGTTTGTTTGTTTGTTATATATAACGTACAAACAGGGACATAATTATGAATGACAAATACAAATAAAAATATTTAGAAAAAAAATATTGTTTTCTTCTAGACTTTGGATTCCTCTACGATTTGCCATGATATCTGATGCATAACCAGTTTGATGTTTGGTTTCTCTTGAGAAAGATTTGATGACATATCCGGAGCACATAGTATCACTTCCTAATTTGATGGGAATTCGTTTTGTCCTGAGCTTTAGTTTTTGAATTCATCAGCTTTGCGGCTATTAATTACAAGGTTTCTTTCGTGTATTGTCCATCGATCCCCCCTTTTTATAGCATGTGCAAGGGTCTTCTATACATGTTACGTATCAGTCTACTTCTTTATCATTGTCGTTCTTTCTCTTTGGACAGCCCGTGTGTAAAGTCAAAGTTTTTCGTGTTCGTCCCTTTCTCCTAACTTTTGGAATTAATTACGTGCAGGCTGTGTTGTAAATCCTATTGTATTTATTAGATTAGATTTGATGTGATTGATTGGTGTTTAATGCCACTTTCAACACTATTGTGCTATTTCGTGGCGGTCAGTTTTTATTGGTGGAGGAAGTAGAACCACCGACCTTCGGTAGGAAAATTGACAATCCTAGTCAATTAAGATTAGAGTCGAGTGCACCTGCCACGTGCGGGATTCGAACTCACAACCTCAGTGTTGACTGGCTAGTGATACAGTAGTTCGACTACTTAGACCACTCGTCCACCGAGGGCCCGTATGTATTAGATGTAAGCTTCTCATATCTGAGGAGCATCAATCCCGAAGATACGAGAAGACTACATCTAATTTACATAGAAGTAATAAATAATTATCGTTTCTCTTGTTCTAAAAGACTAATTAGTTTTGATAAAACATGAATAGTGTCATTATCTCAAATTTTCCAGATGCAATAACACTTTCAGAAGATGTTTGATAGTTATGGATTTTGAATGAAATCTTAATTGCGTCTATTTTTCTCAGTGTCATCACATTGATACCTTATCACTACTTTTGTACGGCAATATGAATCCCCGCACTGTCTTGTCTTTTTCTATGTCATTTGGTCTCTGTTAGAGAGTTGTCTCATTGGCAATCATACCACAGCTTCTTATTTTTATAAGAACAATACATCATAAACTGTTTTATCTTCCTTATTTATTTTTTTTGTGCTTCTGTTACAGAACAAACTGCACTTGTTAGCAATATAAACTGCGTGTTCCCTAGATAACTCTCATATTGATAATGAAAGTGATTTTGTTATGCACCTGCTTATATTGAAATTGGAAATCAGTCATGAACCCCCTTTTATGTCTCTCAGAAGATGTCATGTTTCTGTTCATACTCGGGGAGCAAAACAAATAATGATACTCTATACTTTGTGACTACTCCCTTGTTCAAATCTGCCATGCCGTTGGTTTTGAACTTTTGAGGAAAAATATTATACATTAGATCTCTGATTCTTATAGAGATTGCAGTTTTACGATTATAACATATAGGAATATACGTATTACTCCATGCAATAAAGGGCCCTTTAAGGGAATTATTCAGTATAACATGTTGTTTGATTTAGGCTAATATGAAAATTTGATACAGAAAATATGGTACAAGCACATATATTCCGGAACGTAAAAGTACGGTAGATTCACATTGTTTCTGGAATGTAAAAGTATGGTACATACACATAGTTCCTGGAATATATAAAATTGTATTCACATAGATCCTGAAATATAAAAGTATAGTGCAGGCACGTTAAAGTATGGTACAGGCACATAGAAATGGAATGTCAAATTATGGTACAGGTACATAGTTCATGGAATGCAAAAATATGGTACATGCATATAGCTCCTGGAATGTAAAAGTATAGTGCAAGCCCATAATTTGTTGAATGTTAAAGTAGGGAACAGGAACATAGTTCCTTGAATGTAAAAGATAGCCTATTGGATTTAAAATTATGGTACAGGCACTTATTCCTAGTAATGTAAAAGTGTGGTACAGGCACACAGTTCATGGAATGTAAAAGTATGGCACAGGCACATAGTTCATGGCATGTAAAAGTATGGCACAGGCACATAGTTCATGGCATGTAAAAGTATGGCACAGGCACATAGTTCCTGGAATGGAAAAGTATGGTACAGACACATAGTTTATGGTATGTAAAAGTATGGCACAGGCACATAGTTCATGGAATGGAAAATTATGGTACAGACACATAGTTCCTTGAATGGAAAAGTATGGTAAAGGCACATAGTTCCAGGGAGGTAAATGTAAGGTACAGGAATATAGTTCCTGGAATGTGTATGATACATGCACATAGTTCCTGGAATGAACAAAGAGTTGCAGTATAAAGTGAAGAAAGTAAAAATACATTGTATAGATAGGTCCACACAGTTTGTTCATTGGGATCTAGGGTGTGAAATTTGGATAGCTGCCGGAAATAAAAGAGTGGATTGAATAAGGGAAGACATATTGCCTTGTAACAAGTAACCGATGAACCCCTCAAAAGTTTTTGCAAGGGTTATTTTAAATTGCAGCGAACCTGATCCTCTCGATATGATGCATTATATTAAATGTCACAATTTCTACCGGACGTAGCTGTATATTTAAACATCTCATACAGCCAAAAGGACGCATATCCCAGTTCAACCTTGAGTCGAATGCTTGTTATAAGCCATTTAGACAAAAACCCACAATAAACAAAGCAAAAGACATCTAGAGGTCAAACTATGGTCGTCAACAATAAACTAAGGCTATATGATATTACCCCGAGTCAAAATCTACATCAAATTTCCTAAAAGACAAAAAAGACAGTGGCTAATAAAATTCCTGCTAGGAACATGAACATTTGGCGGAGTTAATCTAGGAATGTTTAGGACTTAACCCTCCTCATTCTAATCTCTATAAGTGGAATAACAAAAGGCACGACAAATACTCGAATTTATTGAAAGCAAGCTCAAAGTACTGAATCTGCTGATATGACATTTAAATGACTAACACTCTAATATCGGTGGCAGTACTTCGGATGGATTTTATACAGCAACGTAACACACTTCAAGAAGACATGATCAATTTGTTTTTTGCAATACTATAGCACTCACAAAGTCTAGTATTATATTCACAAAGTACCTTTACGGGTAACAATGAATATAATACAGCTACATAATTCCAGTGTAATTATATTGGAAAGCTAAACATGATGCAATCACAGACTTCTGGCCTTTAATAATCTCAAACCCATCACCTGTTCAGGAACCTAGTGCATTTTTATATTCAGCTGGATCTTTATCTATGTGTATCCTTAAGAGAATGAGATGCTTATGGCGGATCTTCGTTTGTCTCTCATTTCACCTCCAGATGTGTCGGTTATTTTTGTGTTGTTGGTTTACTGTCTCATTAATGTATAGTCTCATCTCCGTTATTCATATACAGTTTTAACAAACCTGCATGCATAATAAGCTTATCTTGCAAAGTAGGGAAAAATACCAACACAATGATTTAGTATTATTCTTAGAGAGTTTTTGAATAATTATTCGGAATACAAAAACAAAAAGTAGTAATAGAGTTACCGAAAGTCAAAATGTCAATATTTATAAACGCTGGGAGGCAACAACAACAAGTATATGTATATATAAAATGTAAGGCTAAATATACTGCTGATGTAACACGTGCTTGAAATGTAGCTGGTTTTTCTTTTCCTAATGGTAAAGAAATGAATCAGTTCAAAAACTGGTAGCGGCTGTTCGCAGCAGTGTAGAACTAATTAATATGAAAACTCTTGATGACGAACTTCGAAATCTGTCGCAAAGAATACCACAAACTTTGATGATTTAATTCAATTTATTTACTTTTTATGTATTAAATATACATATATATATCTAGTGATTAATTTTGAAAGTATCTCAACTTTTAAGCGTGGGAATTGATTTTTAATCTGGAATTGAACATGTTAAATAGCGTGACAAACTAGAAAATGCATTAATCCTTCGTCCTTCAAATCTCTTTCTAATAACTTTTTTTTTATACGTGCCAAATGATATCATAATTATGCCTTGAGAAAATAATTCACATAAACTGTGTGCACTGTGGGTGTGTATATTAAACAGATTAGCAGAGAGAGAAAAAAATCACTTCACAATTCTATGTTATATCGTTCTTTAAGTCAGTGTTTTTAAGATATGAATTATTGCCATCTGTTTTAGATTCATTCCGTTTTTTTCTTTGGAAAAAGTTGAAAGGGTAAATGTGATTTTGTAACAGCGCAACATTTGATTTAAACGTTGATATTGATTTTGTGATATTAACTTAATATAATGCACACGATGATTTGACATCCGAAAAGAAGATAACATCTCCAATGGAAATCATATACAATGTATTTTTACATTTGTAAATTGTACCGGTAACATTTTGTAACAAAGTATTTAAGGAAGTAGAACGGGTGAAAATTTTTTCCATTTTCATTCTAATCAAGGTTTGGTTTTGTAAGTTAAACGCGTTTTTATCACAAAAATGTAGTCAGGGATTGCAGTATGTATATTTTTTTTCTCATGACATAAGTTTCTAAACAGATAGGTAATTTTCAAATGTTAGTGTTATTTTTACCTGATAATTTCTCATGAATATTCAATATTTGATGCAATACTTGATAACAATTGTTTTATACAACATTGACATCTTTTATGTATAGAAATGTTCAATCATTACATACGTAAACAAACCGTGTTATTATTACTTATGATATTTGCCAATTACATTTGTATAATTAGTAATAAATATAGGTATATGCAAGTTGAGTAGGCGGGGCTTACACACAGGTAAGCGTATTGTTAGACAAGCCTTCCAAATGGGTGACATCACATCTACAGGTATTGAACACAAATCCACCGTCAGCTGACTTCAACAAAAGTTTTCATTTTAAAACTCCGACAATGAAAAGGAAATACTGGTTTGAACATAGTTAATTTTGTGTACCTGTTTTAATTGAGATTTTCAAACATAAACTCCGTATGAAAGTTACAGGTAAGACAAATATTCAGATCAATTGAAGTTATCGATACACATAATATATCTGCTGTGTATTCCACCGACACGTTGTTGGGAGAGATTTCAGTAGTAAATGTTGTTATCTCCTAATGTAAAAATAGGAAGCTATTTCCTGTGCTTCCAACGAGGCAGTACTGATAACGATGTCATTTTTTTTCAGGTTCACTTTGGCAGTAAATTAACAAAAGACGTGAGCAAATCCTAGACTCTCAGTATCTGTTGAAAACATTTAACGGATTATTATACGGACATACAAATGTTGTGACGGAAGACTTTAGCTTCTCTGTTTGTCAACATCCGTTCGGCCTTCCTGTATTCATTTATTAATAACATTATCACGTATGAAATATTCATTATCTTCTGAAGAAAGACAAGGCGTATATTACTTGAAGGAAAGTTATACAAAACGAGATCAATGTCAGTGGATATCCTACCCCCGAATACGGGACACAAGATTAATTCATACCCTGTGACAGTGAACGATACAAGACCTCGACATATTGACAGTCGGGCCAGGAGAAAGTTAGCAGACCCTAATAATAGGATAAATATGGTCCATTTTGATCCGAACTACATCATCTATGATTCAACTTCAGACACAACATACCTCAGAGGAAGACTTCTTGGCAAGGTTGGTGGTGTATACATGTTAATATAAAAGAATAAAAGAAATGAAGTAAGCAGGTTGATTGAGCATTATTCAAAATCTAGTTTTATCCCTTACTTTGGAGATAATACCCAAATTTTAAACCATTAATTTACAGAATTCTGGATTGTGATTAATATAAATGCACATCTTCGCTTAAAATAATTGAACATTTCCCATTAAAGATTATGATCCTAAATTCGACTTACTTGAAATTTCAAGTCTTTGAACAGGTTGGGAACAACCCCCCAAATGAGGGATGCCCCTTAAAAGAGGGACTGTCCCTAAGAAAAGGGGTTATTTTGCTGTTGTAGAAAAGAAAAAATGAAAAACTTCGTCTTTTAACTTAAAAAGGGAAAAATTCATTATTTTGGAACAACTTTTCTAAAAAAGGGGTCCAATTATTTTTGATAATAAGGAAGATATAAGTCCAGGAATATTAGAAAATTCTTGGACATGTTTTGACCATATAATACCAGATAGATGTATAGTTCTTTGTGAAAAGTTTCTTCAAATAATATAAATATGTGCTTATTTGTACTAAAAAGTGGTTTTTACCAAAAAAAAAATTTTATCACTTGAAATGTACCCCTCATCAAAGGGATAATCATTACATTGAGGGGTTACCTCTCATTTGAGGGGTTGTTCCCAACCTGTTGAAAGCTAAACTTTTAATAAAAGAAGTTTTACCTTAGTAATTATAATGACCATTATTATGACATGTTAAAGCACCGAAATCTTGAAAACAAATACACAAAAACACTGAAACTGAACACAGCCCCCACCCCCCACCCCACCCCACCCCCAATATTACACTTATCATGGAAAGACTTCCTTTTGAACCCCTCTTATTGACGGGATAAACATAGTCAAACATGAAGGTGAGTTCAAAGGGAATTCTTCGTAAAACTGGGTTTATCTAATGATAGACATGATGAAATTCAGTCTTTTTGCTATAATTTAATTTATGACTTTATACTTATTTCAGTGTTTATAATGTTACCTAATGTGATATTTCTAAAGACGTGTATTTTGCACCCTGTAAAATATATTTATCTTACATAACACAAAACACATACCTACGGCAATACATCTGATTGATTTACATCGATCATTGTTTGTCAGACAGGTGTCCTCTAGGTCTCCGTGGGTTCTCGTAAGGGGTTACTAAGCAAAGTCTTGGTTGTTGGGCTTTTCAACACGAAAGACTGTAGAAATATTATCTTTTTCTTGTGAAAAAAAGAAAAACTACCTGTTACTCTGGTTTTTGTTTGTTCTTCCAAAAGAACATTTGCATTAAATGTAAATGAACCATGAATAGTTATTTTAACATCTACTCTGATGAAAATAACCGGAGGTTGGGGGATGCAAATAAAATGGAAAGTTTCCTACATGTACATGTCTCCACATATGCTTAAAAGGACATGTTTGTCAATAGTATGTACGTAATGAGTTTTCATTTTTTTACAAATTTTACATGTCTCGGTCGGAAAGCTGTGTACTTTCAGACGTATTACAAAAACTTATGTAGTTTTATAAAGGTTATGTAATAGCGTTGGACAGGTTTCTAACTTCTTGGTTAGTTTTATCAGAGACGTGTAATACAGTATTATATGTCTCTGGTTTTATTGACTATAATATTACATACACACCATTTAATAGGTACGATTCGGAAAATGATATGTTTTTATTCAAATATAGTAATTTCAATTTTATAATACAAGGTGTATGATTTGACTGATAAATAGATTGTTAAAGAGATCATTTACCCCCATGGGATCCACACCTTTTCATTCTATAGAAAAACATGTCATTGCGTTATCCCTAATTTTAACACATTATTTCATTTTTCCTGAGGGTTATTGTAAACATAAATTGTCTGAAGGTGAAATGTTTTTCTTTGTAATGAAGTAATTATTGACATTGTATCAAGATGTCTACCTTTTTTACCTGTCTTTTCACCTGCCGTTAATTTAATTATCTTAACAAGAACCTTATAGCACCTGAAAAACAACAATTGCCAAAAAGATAATACTGTTATTATTATAGACAGTTGAATAGTAATCTTCCAAAACCAATGTGTCCGTCGGGTATGGTCATGATCTATACAGATTTTAGGGTCCTTGCTTTTTGGTCCAAATTAAAGTACATTCTAGCTTATTTGTGCATATTTGGAAAGATTACTGTTGTAATATATGCTCTTATTTTAATTAGATATGCTCTTATTTTAATTCTTCCTTTTGGTTGTAATTTTAATTAAGAATTTCACATGATTGAATGCTATTTTCGGGTAAGATTTTACAGAAAGTGGACCAGTAACTATTTAATTATTGACTATGTGGATTATGCATTCCTAGAGAATTAAAATAAAAAGTTAATACACAATGTGAGCCATGTAGGAAATATGTGGTATTTAAACATTTGAAGAGTTTTGTAAACTATTTAATTCCATCTATATTATCCATATAAAATAATCACTTGGACAAACCACCTCCAAAGATAAGTTGTCAATGTAACCGGGGTATGTCAGACTTATCGATCACAGGATATCCATTCAAAATTCTGACTCATTCACAGAAATTTAAATTAAATACAGGTCAAGAACACATTGAATTTTTTTTTATCCAATAACCTACTTTGACGGCAGATATTGCTGGGCGTATTTACTATTTTTACCATTTCCGATCTTTTATTACTATTTTCTCACATTTGGTATTCAGAATTATTGAAAGTGGCCTTTCTCTTATTGTATAACAACATATTCAAGTGTAACACAAAGAAAAAAGAACAGGGAACACATTTGGTGATTTCCTTTGTAAAAAGATTTCAAACCTCAAACTACCTTGATGACAGATGTATAAATCCGTCCACAAAATATAATTAAGATATACCCCCAAATAAGTTGACTTAGTTCACTGCTTCCATCCAAAGCATCATCGAGATGTATTGTCCTTGTGAAACGAATGAGTAAGACAATATACTAATGTATAGCGGTTGGGTTGTCACGGCGGTGTCGGATTCCTTCTGAAGGACAAGATGACTAATCGAACATTCCTTAACTTGGTGCTGACAATAGGGAGGTCTAAAATCGCACGTTAGAAAGAACAATATTCATCAAGTATTGAAAAATTACCTCTTATTTATGTTTACATACCAAAAAACTAAATATGTCTTTTAATCTTCGTCGGTGTTCGCCAAAACTAATACACATGTAATTAACTCCGTCTATTTTTCTTGATATTCATCAGTAAATTGTCCAACAAGAACCAAATAAATGATTTTGATTACCAGTTTCAAATTTCAGAGATGTAAAGTTTGATTTTGAACGATTGCGTGCTATTGCAATAATATATATTTTGTGTAACTTTATTCTACAAAAAGAGTTATAAGTAAACACAAATTTTTAGGACAATATTAGTTTATTTAGTGACAGATGATTACTTTGACATCTCAGGTTAAATCTTGATTCTTGATTGAATATCAAAATATTTTAAAAAGTTTAAATTTGCATTTTCACTTAAAGAGATCTGCTAGCTCATTGTTTTTTTTTATTATTATTTCACATCACTAGTGACCATGAAAATGGATCGAATACTATACTTAGTGGAGATTTTCTTATCTGTTATCTACTTTTGGATTCTTTGATTTTATGGCCGAGTGAGAAAGTGCTGATAAAAATTATCTCGTATATCGAACGAGACCTAAGAGGCATCTGATAACAGATTGTTTATTTTCAGCCTTCCCAATTCGGTATATCGAGTGGGACACCTGCTTTTTATGGTCCTATAACTACCAGAATGAATGCATAACATTCAATTTATTGAGATAAATCCGTCTTAATCTGAAAGATCTTTCTTATATTGAGCAATCTTGCATGTTGATTGTACTAAAGTGTACTCGAACTTTTCTTCAATTTTCTAATGCTGATCGAATAATTTTTCAAACAGAAAGGTACAAAGCTTAGCTATTGAAATTGGACACAATTAAAATCATCTATGAACATTATTGCTTAGGGGAGATTAAAGCTAAAACAATTGGATAAAATTACTACTTATAAGTTTTATATATACATTATTTATATTTTACATACACTGTCCTCATTAAAAAAATATGCAACGATTTAGGCCTTTAAAGTATATTGTACAGATTTCAGTACCTACAACATTGTTATAACATTTCTGGAATGTTAACTTTGAAAATTAATTAAGAAATAATTAATATTTTGTTCGACTTAACCGTCTTTGTCCTGGGGCCTGCTTTCAGTTTTGGCTTTCAGTAAGTTGTTTAAAAGGTTGATAGATTAAGGGACTTAAAGTAAAACACCATTTAATCGTGTTATTTTCGCAGACGATTCCTTTGTTCATACTTGAAACACGTGTTTTTGTAAAAGATTTTGAATACTTAATTATACAAATTATATTGAATTTCTTTAGATGGTTTGTGTTGAAGGATATTCTGTCAAAAATCATTTTCGACATGCTAGTTTCGCCCATTCTTGCAGAACATGTTAAAAAGGGCATAGATTTTATAGACAATTTAAACATTTAGTACTATAGCCCGAAATTTAACAGTGGGAATTTCTGATAAGTTATTACTAAAGTATTTGGTTTGAGTGTAAAAAATGTAAATTCTGTTGATAAGAATTCTGTCAATTAGTAAGAATATACATATGTAGCCTATTTAACTTAAGACAAGATGTTGAGTTTAAGTTTTCGATGAAATCCGGAGAAAACATTTAAAAAACTCCAAACATGCAAAGAAGTTATTGACGTCCAAAGTCTGTGTGAAATTATTAAGCCAGTCCTTTGTTTAATTTCCATTATCAAATCTTCCTATGGAATTTGACTATGCGCTGTGATAGACTTCTAAATGTTTGCTTTTGGTCTAATACTTTTATATTGGGTGGGCAACGAATGACAACACCTGGAGAAGGGCCTTACCACTCATTTGTTGATACTTCTGAATATTTGCAGTTAAGAACATTGTCCGCTATACACGCATTTAATGGTACCATATAAAACGCAGAGGTTGACTTTATCTATTAATAGATTTCAGCAACCATTTAGATGATGAACGGCAATTCAAGCTCCAATATGTCTTCAACTTATCCACTGTGAATATTGTGATGACTGTTGAATCGTCATTTGTGTTGATTTGATAGGTTGAAGTACGAGGCTATGTTTTCGTTTCGTTTTATCTTTATGTTTCACACACATACAGTTATCTTTTATCATTTACATTAGATTTATCAACCATCTTATCATATTCAGGAAAAACTAGGTCAAAATGTAAAAAAACATGTGTTTTGAGAATTATACAGAAAACTATGCACCACAGGAATCTGCTCAGATTTCTTTGTCTGTAATACGGTTGTCTGTGGGAAAATTTTCATTCATGAAATAAGTCGCCGAAAATAACAATAATAAATAAAGTGTTTTGCCGAAAGAACATAAGATGTAATATCAGTGGTTACGACTTTGTAATTTGATATACAGTATATGTGCAGGTTGAAAATGGTTTAGATAAAATGGTATAGTTTTACTTGAACAATTTTTGAACTATTACCTGAACTTTTTTATCCTACACAAATCAAAGTTCTTAATGTTATGATTAATAATATTATTTCTTACGAAATTCAGGATATCTTGCCAATAAAAATTCCAGTAAATATCACTGTTTACACTCCCTTAAACCATTCGATAAAAATAATCTCGACAAAAAAGTATAATCGGATGGTGTTACTAGACAAATTACAGGTTTTTATATGTCTGGGTGGCTGAACTATGATTTCTGGACTATATATTTTAATGCATTGTACATACATTTAGTCCTTTGATCATAAACCATTAGTACATCTACTACTTATAACATGCATTCAAACATGACAACAATGTCTGATGGCTAATTGTTAAAGTACAAGATTTTTGATCTAATCTTAAAGTAATCACATTTCTTACTTTAATTATACAAATTACACAAAAAGTGCATTGGTTACGGCAGATTTGAACGATGTCTTTTGATAACGGTAAAATTAGATACATAATGAAAGGGTATTTCAAGAAGTGGTGCATATTTTGAGTACGAACGTGAAAATAACAGTACATTCTGAATTTGATAATAGTATTTTGCATGTCAATTTAATGGACAAGTAACTGATTGCCTGTACTGAAATATGTGGACAAGTAACTGATTGCCTGTACTGAAATATGTGTCCTACCTACAATTCATGTTTCATGAAAAACATCGAATATGTATGAATTATGCCACTAAGTAATATTCTTGCGCCTATTTATTTTGATTCTTTCTTATTTTAACTTGCAGGGTGGTTTTGCTCGCTGTTACGAACTTTTAGATTTAAACAGCAATAAAATATATGCAGGGAAAATAATAGCCAAAACTAGAATAGCTAAACCTCACCAAAGACAAAAGGTAGGTACCAACAAACTTCAGTATTATTTAATAAATGGAACCAGAAATCCTAGCTGCCCCAAAACGACAACCACATACGTTAATTTAGGTGCATTGATTACAGCTTTGATTTGCTACAATGCCCTAGCACTTAATAAAATAAATATATTGAATTATAACCCAAAGTTGACAAAATACTTTAAATCGTTAAATTAGAGATAGAAATAAAAGAAGTGTTTTGGTCATCATACAAATGGCCGTCACTCAATAATTGAATAACTGTTCAGATCGATTCGAGAAGTGACAGGAACACAAATGTGCATAACAAGGACACAAACGTACATCAAGTATAAAAAGTAGTATTCAGCATAAAATCTCGTTTTCCTGTAAAATTTACCATCTGCATGTTTTAGCGATATAATCAACAAAACATGATATGTTATTTTCCCAGACATACTCTTTACCAGCTGTTTACATGAAAGTTCTTTAGATGACACAGATGTGGCCTTGTCTCTCTATACATGTAGGTAATAGATACCTGCTCCAAGATAATTAACTGATTTCATTGACTATGCATGTTATTAATATATACAACAATAATAGGAACCTCCACATGTGTAAAGATCAGATCAAACAGAGTTATTGATAAAGGTAAAAGATAGGTATTTGCGGTATGCAGGTATTTCTTCCGTCAGGTAAACCCCATAGTCTTTGTTCCTATTGTCAAGCAATACACAAACCCCCTCATTAAAACATGCCTTTACATGCAATGTATTAATAAATATTCTGTACTCATTGAGAAAATAGTCGGACAAAGGCAGTTAAAATTTTCAGCTTAGTCGAGTGTTTTTGGTTTTTTTGTTTGATATGTAGATGTGTGATCTATCTATTTATTTGTCTTTCATGAAATACTTATCGACATATCATTAAAATATATTGACCCAGAGTGGGATGACAAACTTAATGTGAGGTCGAGGCGATAAATTCTTTATTCTTTGTGGAGTTCAGACTTCTATATTCTTTGTTCATGTTGTCAAAGCTAACGCAGCATGGTATGATGAACGCATTCTTTAAGTGCTTTTGTATTCGTCTGAAGCCCAGAAGCCTTGATTTGTCAACTGTATTAACCATTAAATTTTAATTTGTCAGCTAAAACCATTACTGTGTTTTGTAAATTGTTTTGTTATCAAAAGCTTGTATATCAGAATCCGTATTTTCAAACTCCAATTCGGAAACAAAGGATTGTCAGTGGATTTCTACGTTTGTAGCTTCATGTTTGTCTTTCGGAGAATTTATAGTTGATTTCAGATCTTTTGTAACCTCTGTTAAATTTAATCACGAATTGTCTAGATTCTTTGTAACCAAATTGTTTAGGCATTTGTCTCTTTGGAAGATTATGTTAGGCCTAAATGTCTATTGTTTTTGTTAGGTTGCTGTCTCATGGACGTATTTATATATATCCGGCATCTCTTAATACAAAAAGTTAAAGTAAACATAAAATTTATTTGGCAGTCTTCAAACATTTATTTAACAATTCTGAAGTATTCGAGCGAACAAGGAAACAAAAACTTAAAAATGTACAATTGATTTCCGTTAGAATACCTTAAGGACTACATTTTGTATTAGTATTTGTTCTGTCCTATATACAATAGTCATGCAGCAGTTCAATGCTTTTACAGTTAAAAAATAATACACTTCTGAATTGTTGTAAAATTGAAAATATATAATTATAGTTGAGATAAATTATTATACACTGTATATCTTGCTAGTATGTAATTTCGCTGACCCTTAGATCAAAATCATTTGAATTAAATACTGTTTCATTTTTCCATATAGCTTTGCCAAAATACATAGTGCATTGGTTTGATCGATATTTAAAAGTGTCAATTCAGTGTAGTAGTAGGATTGGTTGCCCATGACCCACTTCTTGTATAGAACAAGAGTCTAATCCTTCCCTTTCCATCACACTGAATGGTGCCTTGAACATCAACAGTTTGATGGTAATGTGATGAATCTTCTGTTCTCTGTGATCCTGATATGTCTTTTTACATCTTCTCATCCTTATAATATATTCATCTACTCAAACCACATTACATAGGGTCTGTTTTTACCGATGCAGTCCAGAGACCATGCGTGACACCTTGTAGGGATAGGTAACATGAGAAGTGATAAAACATTTACAAATTTGTCATATTAATATATAGACGACCTACAACAGATGTGCTTCAATTTTTTACGCTTCAATCTAAGCTAGAAATTTATAGATTTTTCTTTTGTTGTATGTTTCTAATTTCTGAAGATATGGATTCACATAAAATCTCATTATAAATAAATATTTGTGGTAGAATATTCATAAATGTATTAAAATATCATCATATTATACATTAGAAGAATAGAAGTCGATACTGCACTTTTCTACAAGGTCAATTGAAAAAAGAAGTGTCTGGCGTACAGACGACCAAACGATTGTAGTCTCCCGAGATTTCATTTTCTGTCTGTTAATTTATTTGTTAATAATAAAAACAATAGTGTAACTTTGTCGACGAGAATGGTGTTTCAAAGACTGTTAATTTAGTCAATGTGAAATTTCCTTTTAGATTGCATGATCTTTTTCTTGACGTGATCAGTAGTTTTCTAGAATGTTCGGTTGAGATAAAATGGTCATATATGAACCTCTCAAAATAAAAATAAAAAGACGGGGGTTCTCAATTTGGCTCACCAACCCCTTTTTAAAAGGAAACGAATGAACTGAAGCAGAAACCACAACTTCCCCTTTTGAACAACGTAAGAAAATGTATAAAACATGATAACAAATACATTAACGTGTTTTGTTATACTTATAAAATATTATTTATGCATGACGTAAACACAATTTGCACCGAAGAAGAACCGTGGGAACTTATCAAATTGTCAAATATATTTAATACACTTTCTTTGACTTAAACCTATTAGTACAAACCTCTTCATTAAAATCAACAAAATTTGTCACCAGTTTAAATAGACATTTAAATATTAACCAAGTAACGGAGCCACCTTTTTTGGTTGTTTGGCAGTTTATTTCTTTGTTCATTTAGCATATCTCTTATTTCATCGAGTACGTATAAAATAATTGTATTTCCTATTGATGGAATTTTCAATGAATTTTGGATCTATGGCCTCGAGAGGAGGCGTTAATTTTGACCAATTAAGCGAAATGACATGTATAGCTAAACACGACAAGAGTTTAGTTACAGACGATATTGTAAAGTAATAAATGTATAAATTTGATAAATTATTTATCGTCTTTTAAATGAAAGGAGGAAACTCATTAATTTTTGTTAATTTCAGTTCAGTAATTGTTAAATACTATGCACATTAAAAAATAATAACTGTCATATTTTTTAATATTGCTGGGTGCTATATGTTATTTATTTCCCTGGTTACGCATTCTTTTGATTTACTGCATCAAAATTATCATAATTGAATAAAAAATAATTATAAGTGTAAAACAATATATCCATAATATCTATATATTTATAACTATATACAAACAAAGAAATATATCAGATTTCTGTTAGCTAAGCATTTACTTGTCAGCTTATACCACAGAAAAACCAACAGGAAAACCGATTCATAAAGTGTTATTAACGGGAAAACAATTGTTACCTGGTAATCCCGACTCGTAATTGTTACAATACCTGTAATTTAAAGAGGCGAAAGCCAGTAATGAAATCTAAACCAGAGAATGATTAAATTCTGCTTATCACCAGTATCATTTCCTCAACCAATTTTGTTTTTGGTAGTATCTGACGTATTAATTTCCAATAAAATCAAATTTATTACAAATAATGTTTGAACATTTAATTGGTAGCTGTCTGATCAGTTAGCTATCAGCTATCTTTCCCTCTCGGAAAGTAATTCGAACCCGAAGGACATTATTTCTTACCTTTCGATGAAAGAACGCTGTACATGTCCTTTCTTGGAGTGATCGTGAATACAATATTTTTGCCTTAGAGGGGAGGGGTTCATAGCAGAAAAATTACTTTAATGTCACAAATGTATTTCAACGTCTCTTGGTCAATTGATTTTCAAATGTAGTATGAAAACACATCTTCACAGTCACTTTCCAATTGTCGTATTCATTTTATATATGTACTTCATTCCCGTCCAGTTTGGGCTTTTTAAAAGTCACTTTGCATGAAACACGAAAAAAAAATAATATATTAATAACAGTTTTTTTTTATATATATATATATTTACCTTATTTTTATATTTTATGACTTTTTTGTAGATCATTAGAGAGGTAGAATTACACAGGGACCTCAAACACAAACATGTTGTAGAATTCCATAGTTATTTTGAAGACGATGAAAATGTTTACATTGTATTGGAAAACTGTCCACGAAAGGTGAGCTTTTTTTCTTTTGTCAACAAAATTGCCAGATTGTATAGAAATATTGGAAACTATCTTCACAAATGTCCCTAATTTGAACTTGCTGACACTGCTGTTGTACTGGTGAGTGATCATATAACCTGGTGCTTACAGCTGATTAATGTATCTATTGTCTTGATAAAGTTAGTAGACCCGATGTACATTTGTGTAGACGTATCTTATACATATTTGTATCGAATCTATTTAGTTGTTAGGATAATAAATCCATCTGCAGAGATATACCTATACAGATAAAATAATTGGTATGATTAAATCTGAATAAAGACGATATTTAGTCATCATGTTTGAAATCTTTATAGTTATTGCCCTTTAAAAAGATTTGAGTGGATCTGACTGAGCATAGATTAAAAGCCTAAAACGTTCGGATGAAGTACCCCTGTTCAATGGTCATAATATGATAGGTGAAAGACCATTAAATCTGATTTCAATACATTAACTGGTTAAATCTTTTTTGAAGTAAATTGATCAAGTTTAACGTATATGAGATATTATACAATAAACGGTTGTTTCCGTGACCTTTGTTTTGTTGTTTATGTGAGAATAATGACGACTACCAAACTGAGAACGCCATCAAACAAATTGTGAATCAGTAAAACCACCTCATTTCACACCGACAATGGTGGAAAACTTATTACTTGTGTTCCGGCTGTATTCAAATAACTATTATTTATTATTTATAATGTAACTGTTTTCAAATAAAGTAACGGCAATACCTATGTTAAAGTATGCAATTAGTAATTTATTTCCCATTTGTTTCTATGGTGTACAAGGAATGACCTCATTGTACAAGTGTTGCAGTCAAAACAAAGCATTAGATAAAGACAAACAGAAAATGTTTTAAATGAATAGAAAAAATAAAACTCATTAAATTGAATTTAGATAATAAAAAGGTTAAATATACTTTTTTTTTTATTTTCAGTCTCTTGTTCATATGCTAAAACAACGAAAAGTTTTAACAGAACCAGAAGTTAGATGCCATTTGAAGCAGTTAGTAGAAGCTGTAAAATATGTACATAATCAGAACATTATCCATCGTGACTTGAAGCTTGGTAACATGCTCTTGAATGATCACATGGAATTAAAGATTGCAGATTTTGGTCTGGCTACTAGGATTGGATACGAAGGAGAAAAGAAAATGTACGTTTATATCAGTACAATTAACTTTTTATAATGATAAAAATACACAAAACAATGGATAAAATTCTTCTCGTTCTGAATCGCCAAGTAACTTAATTCTATAATCTTGTTGCTGTGTTTTGTGAAGTATCAATAACTTCGCTTTCATTGGTTTCACATGTCCTTCTTCAGTTTTAACTTTAAAGACATTTTAAGTTTATAATTCGGGACTTTTTAAGTTTTTTTTATTATATATTATCTAAATGTTGTTTTATGCCTACAGGACTGTCTGTGGTACGCCCAATTATATTGCCCCGGAAGTACTTCAAAAGAGAGGTCATAGCTTTGAAGCAGACGTATGGGCTTTAGGCTGTGTCACGTAAGTGTTAAAGATGCACTTTTATACAACATAAACATTTTTAATGACAGTGTTTATTTATTTTGAATCAGCAAAAAAAAGTATATACCTTTATTTCGTATTAAAAAGTCAACTTTTGTAAAGTTTAATGAAGCTTTTATGTACACAGATGCGTTCAACAAATATATTTTTCAAACATTGCCTGCTTCTTTTTTCTCTTTTGTAAAAGTGCAATTTAACAATAGCAAGTAAACGAAATTATCTCGTTTTACAGGTATGCACTTCTTCTTGGTCGGCCGCCATTTGAAACAAGTACGTTAAAGGAAACTTACGTCCGTATAACCAGCAACAATTATTCTATTCCACAAACAGTGTCTCAAGCTGCCAAATCTTTCATCCAAAAATGTCTCCGTCATGATCCTGATCAACGTCCTACAGTAGAGGAGTTACTTTCAGATGATTTCTTTACTTCCGGTTTCATGCCAAAATCTTTGCCAACATCATGCTGTACAAATGCACCTAAATTTCCAGTTTATGCCAGACTCCCAAGGTACGTGGATGAGTTACATTCAGTTTATATTTAAGTCATTCATATAGTTGTAAAGTTTTGTTATATAGATCACCAATATAAATTATATATATATAGTTATATGTATAGTTTTTTAATATTCCTACATTAAAAATATAAAGAACGCACACAGATGTCTTCTTTATTATGCTTATCTTCCTTTTAGAGGAAGCAGTTAATGTTAATACGAACTATAGCCTTTCTGAGTTGTCTAAGCTTAGCTTGAATAAATATACGGTCATATACTTTCTTATTGAAATATTCAGCCGCATACCATTTAATAGAAAAATTAGGAGATGTGGTATGATTGCCAATGAGACAACTATCCACCAAAGTTCAAATGAAGTGGATGTACTCAATTATAGGCAACCGTACGGCCTTCAGCAATGAGAAAAACCCATACCGTACAGTCGGCTATAAAAGGCCCCCGACTTGAAAAATATGAAACAATTCAATTGAGAAAACTAACGGCCTAATATATAACAACAATTTACGAAAAACAAATATGACAGACGAAGCAACGACAACCACTGAACTACAGGCTTATGACTTGGGACAGGCACATAAAGAATGTGGCGGGGTTGAACATATTTGTGGGCGCTCTATCATCCCCCTAACCTCGGACAGTGGTGTAACAGCACAACATGAGAACAAACTATTACAATCAGTTGAAAAAGGCTTAACTCATCAGATCGATACAAAGAAAAACATCAAACAAAAACACAAGACAGGACGTTGCAGGGTATATATCCGTCCCTCATCCCTAACAACATTAAAGACACTAAGTACAGATCTCAGAGTACTCACAGTTACTGGCAGCTAGTTCAAAGCCAATAACAACTAATAAACAAAATCGTGTATTTAAGACTAAAATATCAATCAGTAAGTCTGGCATCCCAGCACAACCTCTTCCTGTGTCAAGCTGTGAGCCATGATCTCAGGCTACGTTCCATTTAGGAAATTGGAATACAAACACATAATTAGGAAGAACTGAAATGGCTATCATACAGGTTTATGTGTTTTTTTTCCTGTCGTTTTTTTGTTTGTGGTGGTGGTAAGGGGAAGTGGAGGGGGGGGGGGGGGGGGGGGGTCATCCACCAGTTTCACTGGAAACTGTCTGTACCAGTTGTCAAATGATCTCCAGAGGATCGTTTGAAGCGAGTTTTACAGAATTATACATTGTAGTAGAGAACTTCTGTTTTTTTTTGTAATATTCTAACATATATAAAAATAACATGTTTATTTTCATCCTTAAAGTTTTTAAGGATTCATCATTTTCAGTTTGAGTTGTGGTTTGGGTATACTTTAGGTTTAAATAAAATATTTCCAATGGCATTATTTTACCTGACGGTTTATGGGCATCTTTTATATGAACGTCTTTTTTATAATTCATTTTCATTCTGAGCTTTGAATTTCAGGGTTGTAAAATTCAAAATTGAGGTAAAATGATTGTACAAGAATTAAGTTTGTGATGATAATATATGGAATGTATAGTACAATCAAATTACATGTACACAAGAACAAACAACTAACGATATATCATTATTAATATGTTAAATATTTGATATTTGTATATATACTTAGTATAAACCAGTTTATCCAGGGTAGCTATTTCAAGTATTTAATTGATTTCAGTTTGACCTGGTCATAATTCAATGTTCACAACTTTTATATGAATATTTTTGCTATCTACGAAAATTTTGAATAAAAAGTTGCTTCAGTTGTAGAATTTGACATTTGTTAACTTATCTTACTTTGGATTGAAATAAAAACGTTATCAGTCTTAAAACAGTTAAGATCGTTGTGAAAAAAATTGCCTACTAGAGATGCCTTTTATTAAATAAAACACTGCAGGAAGCTTATTGTTGTCTCCACACGACTAGCTCTTGTTTACCTATTGGACCATCATAGTTCATCCACGGCTTTCGTTTAGGTTCACGTTTCTAATCTATATTTTCTTCGTTGTTTTTTGTAGGCTTTTGTTTGTCTTTCCTCTATTTTCTTTTAATTATGCCTTCGTGCTATGCCCTATTAAAACTGAATAAACGTGTTCCGTGAAACTTCATGAACACAATGACCCGAGACGACAAATATTAGACTATATTTAATATGATTTGGATCATAATAAAAATAAATCGTGATTTTAGTTTTGTCTCAAATTAATTTTTCATTCTATTTTTGTAACATTAACATCCTATTATGAATATAAATTGCAAATGTTATAAGCTACGCAAGTAAAAATATCCAATAGGACTCATGCTAACTGACAACTCGGAAAAATATAAAGCAACATTTTCTTAAAACTTATTATGGTACCACACCTATAGCCTGTCTTATGTACAATGCCTATATAATCAGATTATTGGGTGTAACATATGTAAACGTCTATGAACTCTAAATAGAAAGTAAAGCTCGGGAGTTTACACAGGATTACTGTGTCCAGATTAATCCTATATAATGTAATATATACCATTTAAATAGTTTTTATTGTGCAATTAAAATTTATCGCAGTGTTTGAAGTAGATGTTCAAACACTTTGAGTTTTGGATATTTACCCAGACTTTTGATAAGAAAATATATTTCAATGTAAAAACAATTGTTTTAAGCTTAGTCCCGATTTCACGTTTCTTATATTATATTTTTGTCCTTAACTTTCAAGACCTTTTTGAAGAGTAAATTCATAAGGTGATTTACTGTTGTTTTAAATGAAACACATTCTATGAAAATAAGCTATTGTAAATGGCATTGACGTTCTTATTTTCAAAAAGGCACAACAAAGACTATTAATTCCAATACCGTTGTCTACGATGCTGAAAGCTACTAAGCCTTAAAAGGTCTTATATTCCAAAGTTTGATATTTAACCTTTTGAGACATTTTTGATTTCGCTCGAATTTATAAAATGTTATTTTCATTGATAAGATGTTCACATTTCAGACCAAAGTCATACGCTGTTTCTGACTCTAAACAAGACCAAGTAGACAGAATAACATCATCAATGAGAAAAATAGAAATCCAACCCAAACAAGATCATCTCAAACCTGACAAAGTTGTTGATGTAAGTATCATAAATCTGAAACAAAAAGCATTTTATTTTTGATAAACACACAGCTTTATTAAAAACAATATTTCGTTTCATTCTGTACTAGTACATCACAATACAGGCAACAAAGTTTACCAATAAAATATCATCTTTAAGACGTTTTGATTTATTAATGCCAATTTCAAGATCTCTGAATAAAGAAATCCCTTAAGAAATTAAATCAAATTCGGTAAGTGAATAAATAAAAAAATAATAAATAGTTGATGCTCAACTGTTCGTCTGAAAACAAGTAATGATTTGTTTTGTAGGTTGTGCGAATGACATCTCCGGCTGCTTTCCCTGCAATCAAATCTCCCATCAGAGAATTAGAAAGGTCTGATTCTCCTCCATACTCTAGAGGTACATCAGATTCTCCTCCATACTCGAGAGGAACATCACCAAAGCCAAGATGTGCTTCAACTTTACTTGATGTACTCAATACATGTTTAGAACATATGCCTAAAGGTAAATATTTTATTAATTTTTTACAAATTTGCCCTTGAATACAGTACTGTAATTTGATAGTTAGGTTATATATCATAATTGATGGGGGATTACCTAATAACAGTGGATAAAAGAAACCCCAATATGATTTATAAATGCTCTTATATTCTTAGTTTGAATTTTTGTTTTCTGTATATAAGATTATTTATTTTTTGCAGATACGAGCTTCAATCCTATGCCTTTGAATGATCCAACTGTTGTCTGGGTAACAAAATGGGTGGATTATTCCAATAAATATGGTTTTGGATTCCAGTTATCCAATGATGTGATGGGTGTCCTGTTTAACGACACATCTAGAATAGTTATGTCTCCTGATGGAAGGTAAGTTTTTTATGTTGACATTCAAACCAGTTACTAAGTTAGAGAATTAAGAAATTGAATGGGTCTATTAATACCCATGCTACATCAATCTGTAAAGACCCAAATGTTGCAAAACACTTGTCCTACCTCCATGACAAATATATTGTTGTCCCTGCAGATAAAGCCCCAAACAACATCGTTTTTGTGTATAAATCACATTACATTAACTGCTTGATAAATGAATTAGGTTTTGACAATTCACTCGGAAACTCAACATATACCCCCGACACTTACTAAAGAGGAAATCCTGGATAATCATAGGTCTGTTCTATGTTCCTTTTGAATTTCAACCAAAGATGAAGAGCTGGATCGTCCATCATACTGTATTTGATACCTAAACTACACAAGTGTCCTTACAAACAACGGCATATTGCTGGGTCTTTCAAGTGCTCCACGAAACCTCTTTTTAATCATTAACATCAATTTTTATCAGCAATCAAAGCCGGGCTTCAGAGTTATTGTGAAACTACCTATTCTAAAGGTGGCGTGAATTAGATGTTGATTCTAAAAAATTCCAAAGATCTTTTAGAGTACATACAATCTAAGACTCTTTCATCTTGCAATAGTATTAAAACATTTGACTTTTCTACACTTTACCCAAGTATTCCCCATTCCATACTAAAAGACAGATTGAAAGAGTTGGTCCTGCTTTGTTTCATAAAAAAGAATGGCCAACGTAAATACAAGTATCTTGTCTTAGGGAGGGATAAATCCTACTTTGTAAAAAATCACTCTTGATTCAAACAAAAAATTCTCTTAAACTGACATTATCAAGATGCTTGATTTCTTGATTGACAACATACTTGTTACGTTTGGAGGACGTGTTTTTCAACAAACAATCGGCGTTCCCATGAGAACCAACTGTGCCCCTCTTCTTGCCGACTTGTTCCTTTATTCATATGAGGCTGACTTCATACAGGAACTTCTTATGAAGAAAGAAAAGAAGTTAACAGTATCCTTTAACTTTAACTTTACTTTCCGCTATATAGATGATGTTTTCTCACTAAATAATTCAAAATTTGGTGACTATGTTGAATGCATTTATCACATTTTCGACTTATGAGTTTGAATGTCCCTCTGGTATCTTTCACCTCTCTTTTAGATATTTTACTCAATGTAAATTACATTTGAAATCTTTTTTTATAGAATTTATTTAGTTGCAACTGAAATGTAAAATATCAAAGTATTTAACGCAATATAACAATTGTTAAAGTTTTCACTAAATGAGATATAAAAAGAAGCAATATTTTACAAAATATTTTATTTTTGAAACACTATTTAAGCCTACGTGTGAAAATATTCAGAGAGTTGCCCTTTCATTCTCTTACACCTTAACAATTTGTGTTATTAATGATCTTTTCCTGACGTGGACAACAGTTTCAGTGATTGGGTTTGGTCTGACTATTTCACAATTGTTTTCTGTCTCTGATTTATTACGTTATATTTATAAATGTTTTTATTGATGTGATAATGTTGTTATCCTTTGAACGGTATCTTTCCATTGCTGTATAGCTTTATTTGCAGGTGTCTCCTCTAATAAATGAGTTTGACACCATTCTTGCATTGTTTTAAAGTTATTTACACCAATGCATTTATCATGCTTTTTAATAACATATGGTCAAATCGCTGAAAGACCCCCTCCTTAATTATGGAAACTCGAAAACTGTCCAATGCAATTGCCGAAGATTCCTGTAGATGAGATTTTCATAGGGGTCAAATTAGAGTATTCCTGGTTAAACGTTTTTAACTTCTCAGATTGGTATAGTTGTGAATTTTGTAATGTTTTGTTTTGTTGATTTGTTTTATTTCTGCATTTAGCGTGTCTAAAATATGATGTTGAGATTTAAGTCGGAGTAGATCTCTTGGTAAAGTGACAAGTCATCAGTTGTAACTGTATATATTGTAGTAGTACGTATTGCAATTGGCCTCTCCGTTGAGTGTTCCTAGGAGTATAAAGTACGACGAGTAAAATTTAATAATTATACCCCGCTCTGAGTGAGGGGGTATGCTGCTCTACCTTTGTTTGTATGTCCCTTCGTCACACGAACGTTCGTCGTGAATTTCTCAGGAACTACAAATCAGAAATTTCTGAAATATGGTACCAGTCTTCATGTAATCATGATGTACTGTGTGATGCGGTTTCTGATTCATTGATCATGTCCAGAATCATCGCTCACTAACTTTCTGTTTACCGAATTTTTAAAGTGGGGGAATCTTAAAACAGATATATGTCATCTGAGAATTAAGTCAGACTGAGTTTTTAACATGTATATATTTTGTGTCTGTTGTACGGGTTCTTAAAAAGATTCTAAAGTGAAAGTTGATAAAATATCTGTGCCTGAAAATACTAGGACAAGGGAACCAATCTATATGTTGTTTTATAAATATAAATGAAACTGAATTATATATTTCACCTGCTGTTCTATTTTTCTCAATTTTTTTTCTCAATTTTATATAATTTTACGGAGGTTACTAAACAAAGACATTTTGGATTAAAAATGGGCGTCACAAAAGGTGTCACGAATGACAATTCAATATATTACACCTATGTTATCTGGATTGATCGGAATCACCTCAGGTAAACTGTATTGTATGTCCTATCTCTTGGTGATAAATTGTATAATCAAGTGATTGTGTATAACATTGATATAACTATATCACCTGAACAAGATCAATAAATCGGTCTCCTGTCTGCTAATCAGCTGATGAAAACTTTAAGTGTACCTGAGGAGATTTTTGTTTATTTCTTTTATTAATGATCTCAAGCGTGTTTCCTTTTTGTTTAGCTAATGATTAATGCTAATCGATGTTCAGGCGATAAGATTATATATTAATGAAATTTTGACGCAACGGGACACTTTAATTTACCGAGGATTAACGAACATTCAGACCACCTGCTTTTAAGGAAATCACTTCTATAAATAGTTTAACCAACTTTATGAGATAGTCCTGCATTATAAATACCAAACTTAGATACCAAACCTTCAAAGAAATTTATATTTTAAAACGCTTGTGTTAAAACATTAAATTAAGCTGTACGAAACACTTTATTTTGTAATAAAATATCAATGAAATGAAGGGAAACCTTAGCGCCATTAAGCAATGCTATACTTGGATGATCTTCACACTCTACTTGTGAAGATATATTCAGGAGACTCTTTAATGCAGTGTAATGAATTTTGCTCATGTATGAATTGGTTTTAAAGTCTTCAAAATTAAATGAAAGTATAGATGATTTGAAGATGACAAACCAGTTTTGTTGAAGAACTCAATCTTATAATAATTCAGAGAAAAGTGCACGAACGAGACAATCCAAACAACAAGACAGTTGCCTGGAACAACAAGCACAGATATGTACTCACAGCGAATATAAAAAAGATAGCAACACAAAAACGAAAAACAGCATCTCGCAGTCTGCCAAAAGTCGCGATTAGTCTTAAAAAATAACTCCTCATTATCCTTTTGTTTCGCATGATACCTCTACGTGAAATAAACTTTTAAGAACTATGTAATTCTACACTAAACCCGTTGTCTTTGATACTGTAGGTTATTATATGTAAACAACTAACTATTATGGTTTTGTTCATTTACAGAGCCGTACAGTATTATGATATAACAGGAAAGCTTTCCACATTTACAATAGAATGTGTACCCGAGGAATTAGAGAAAAAAACAACGTTGTTATTGTATTTTGCCCGATATATGGATGAACATTTAATACAGGGTGGTAACGTAGAACTTTCCAAAGATTCAGATGATATGTGGTATGCTCATACGTATCTAAAAAAGTGGTTCAGAACGAACAAGGCTATTGTGTTGTATCTAAGTGACGGAACATTACAGGTAAATATCAAATATTGTGGTTTGACCAAATCTTCATTGAGTCATACCAGTGAAAAATTACAACGTCACTTGAAATAAACCTTTTCAAATACTTGCCAAGGGCAATAAAATTTTATTAGTTTAAAAGAATAATAATGTTATATTTTAAAATTTATCCCAATAACAAAATATGACGAAGGCAGATTATGTCAATAAATCTAAGCACAAGTCAGTACTTTTTCTAATTTAAATTAAACTACAAAAACAAAAACATTGAACAGAGATTTGAGCTTCGTCAATTGTATTTCATTAAATATTAAGTGGTTTGTATAAAATAGAAACTTCATACACTTAATAATTTTGAAGTAAACAAGTACTTTATACTGTAGAATTATATGTATGTATCCAATAAGACATGATTTCATGAAGATAATGTGTGTCAACTAGGCAGAAAATTTCACCTTATATTTTCATTTCAGGTGAATTTCTTTGATGACCATACCAAGATCATTATGAGTTATGTGAAGAATGACTATTATGTGACCTACATTGACCAAGACAGAAATGCTAATACATACTGTATGGTTCACTTGATTCAGGATGGATGTAAACACGATATCATAGAAAGGATGGTCTTTGCTAAATCTATGTTGAAAAATCTTGTGGACATTGAAGGGGCAGATATCTGACATCCTAAACTATCACTCACTGTCTTTCGAAAATACAATGCAGATAGTTAAAAAAAACAATTAGTATCACATATTTGATATTGCATTAATCGTGTTAATGTCATTCGTTCTTATTTTGATTTAATGGACCTCTACAAGTCCTTGTGCCTTGGTTGAAATGTCAAATGTCCGACTTTTCAAAATGGATAGACAATTTTGACTGTTTTGAACACGTTTATCTTTCGATTTATTTACAAGGCGTATATATTTGACCTCTCTGTCTTGTTATCTCTACCATTTGTCTTTCGTATGCAATATATTTCAAATCTATCATGAGACAGGAAAGAGGCAAATAGTGAACAAGCATAATCAAAATATTTTCGTCGAAGAGAGTATTACTAGTCACTAGATGGCGCATTTATATCATGTGATACAGACAGTATAACTGCCATACATGTTGACTGTTTGTTAGATAAATATCATCAGGAGCACTGCCAAAAGAGGCCATTGTGATAGACGTTCATTATGAGGCATAATAAGGGACCATGATTTGGGACCAAAATCATTTTCATCAAATTTGGTATAGATGTGAATCATTGCTTTTAACATTTTGTAATCATGTTTTGCTTTTACACTTGTTCTAGCTCCTGTAATTCCAATTTACTTTTTACAATGTGGTACCCATCAAATTTATGCTTTTATTTAAATGGTGCCTGTGGAACTTTTGAGGAAAATGTGTCTCTTATTACGAACCGTCCGATTCGGAACAGGTGCTTTTATTATTTGATCTCGAAGTCGATAAGACAAAATAGTATGCTCGAATGGCATGTTAAAAATTAAATCTAGTCCATTTTATGCCATTACAAATGAAGAGTTACAGAACATACTTTCGTGCAAGGTTAAGAAAATCACAATGTTTCTTGCCATTATATTTGCAAAAGGTTTGTAAAAAATTACAACCAACAGAAAATCTTCAAGATTTATCGTATAAACAAACAATAATATACAATTGAGATATATGAAAATAATATCTATTTTACGAGATAATGAAAATGAAAATTTGAAGTTGAAAATGCTTATAAGATAAGTTGTTCATTTCAGTGTTAGTTTTCTGTAACCCCATGTTTAAGTGGTGCCAATTTTCATCAAGTGCTTTGTAAATAATTTATTTTTTACAGATAAAGAGAAGTTGCTCTTTAATCATTTTTTTTTATTATTTTGCATGTTGATGTTAATGATCTCAAGAGTTAATAAATGACAAATAAGTTAAAAGTAAATGAATGCAATGTCGTTTTCATTTATTGCAGAATTGTAAATTTGCATTTTACTTGTGAATACTGCATTTAGTTATGTCAAGCATGTATGATTTGGATGTATGTAGGAGATTTTTTACTCCATGTCGGAAACAGTTTGTTAGAATGGCATCGTAAATGCTTTATGAAAATTCACATATTATCGCAAAACACTACATATTTGATTTTCAGTTTTAACAGATTAATTTTAATTATAAAATAAGTGATTACCTGGAATGTATAAAAAAATCTTAAACTGTTCCGTGTTTTGTTTCTAAATGATTTTTTGAAGTACAATTTACTTATGATTGGAGCATGATTACCAATCTAACAAACTGTGATGTAATGAAAACCTTATGGTTAAAGTTTTTGTTTATGAATGAAATCGAATTTTCATACTAACATTTAATATAAAATTGACGTAAACTCAACAATTTTTGTTGTTGGAAGAATTCATTTTTGTGTAGATTTGTTGTTAAACAATTTCTGTGATATACACACTGACGACCAACACCAGCCTTGTTGTTCTTGTTTGTATAAATGGTTTGAATGATTGAATGATTTTGATTGTGAAAGGCAATTTTTCTTCAATAAATAATTGAATCAAAATGAATGTAGTTATTTATTACCCAGAAAGGAGATTCAATGCATTTTGGCATATTTAACTTTGATGATAAATAATAAGATTTTTAAAAATGATAATTGATATTATTCTTTAAACAAAACTCATCTAACAATCTCCCTTTACTTTGAAGCTAGCAATGATATTATACCGTCAATTATACTTGCCTCATTTATATCGCACGTAATGTTACTTATGTACATACCAACTCTAGGAGTGGGATGTAAATTGCGAATGTAGGACAGAAAGTCACAGGACAAAAAGTTACAGACAAAAAGTCACAGGACAAAAAGTTACAGACAAAAAGTCACAGGACAAAAAGTCACAATTCAGTTTTGAAATTTTTTTTTATGAACAAGAAAACACTAATTTTAAAAATAAAATTTTTGTTCTTTTCTAGAACTACTATATATGAAGCAACCATGTAATTAAAATTTATTCAATAAATATCAATAATGAGCAAATGATTGTTATGAAAACAAAATGTCAAAGTGGCTTGGTACTTAAATGGCTTCATTGTGCCAAGAAATATATCCTTTGCATGATTAAGATTTAATAAATTTTCATTTATCAAGGCTAATGAACAATTTCCTAAACTTAAAAAATGAATATATGTAATAAAAAGAAAATATTTTAAGATCTTTCTCTTATATATTCAAACAATTGTCAACAAATTATTTATGACTTTTTGTCCTATCAAATTTGTGACTTTATGTCCTGTGACTTTTTGTCCTGTGACTTTCTGTCAGTTTACCGTAAATTGCAACTTGTCCGTCTATTCCTCATTCCATACATCCGTTCGTTCAAATATTTCCGCCACAATCGTGTCAGGTTTTACTGAACAGAATGACTTCATGTTTGGTCAGTAACTTGATAGTGATAAGTTGTTAAGTGTGAGCATATTTTGGATGGATTGGTCAGATTCCCAATTCCTGTTTAATGTTTCTTTGAATATTCCACTGTGTTGCATGAACTTAACATTTTTCGTCCAAAGCTTCTCCAGTACCACTGAGTTAATTCCTATTTAGTCTGCAGATTGACAGTGATTAGTTACGATGTGAGAGCTTTTTTTTTTAAGATATCTACTCCCTGTTGACCGATATTACAAAAAAACATGTTAAACAAGGAAAAACAACATCAGACACAAAACGGGCAACAAAAAAATATCAACACCATAAAATCGAGTCAAAAAGTAATGATTAGCAGTGACTGGTCCATTCATGGCACCCGTGCTGTTACTCATGACAAATAAGTTTGATGATCAGTCAACAGTGAGGAAAAGAGGAGAGGATTGTTGCTACAACAAATGGAATTTGTTATATTTAATTCCTAACGACGTACCAAGTCAAAATTGCATCCGCAGAATTCAATAGAGAATTTAAAGTTGACTACCACGAACACTTGGTTCAATAACTTCCTTGTGAGCAGCAATCCTCTGTCAAGAAAATGTGCAAATGGCAGAGAGGTCAATTTGTATTGTGGTTTTTTGTTTGTTTAAAGACTCAGAATGTACTTACTATGACAGATCTTTGAACATTGAAGTATCCACATCCGATTCATACCGACACTCGAGTCGGTAGTTTCATAGAATATCTGAAGCTCAGCTTTATTGCTTATTAAATTGGTATTGATAATTTTGAAACTGGTTTCCTGAAGCATTTTATAAATCCAGCAATATTACTTTTTTAACAAGAACAACTTATGAATTTTATAATCAAATAGAGAAGAGGAAGATCTAGTTCTGCATCTATGATTGAATTTCCAAACAAACATACAGCAGACCATTGATTTTTCAAGTTCCTCTTGAGTAGAGTCGTAGGGGACGATATGTTTGGTTACCAAATGGGATAATCAATACCTTATACTTTTATCAAATAAATTTTACAAAGAATATACCGAACTCAAAGGAAAATTCAAAACGGGAAGTCCCTTATCAAATGGCAAATTCAAAAGTTCAAACACATCAAACGAATGGAAAACAACTGTCATATTCCTGACTTGGTATAGGCATTTCATTATGTAGAAAAATGTGGATTAAACCTAGTTTTATAGCTAGCTAAACCTCTCACTTATATGAAAGTAGCATAGAATTCCATTATATTGACAACAATGTTTGAGCAAACTAAACAGATATGATAGGTAAAAATGTCAAAATTTGGGTATATCAGTCAACATTGTGTTATAATCTTAATCACTATAAAAACAAACAACTATGTCAACAAAGCAAAACAAAATGGCATATAGAAATAAAGTGAATCACTAACAAAAGAGATATTATTTGTAGGTCGTATAGTCGATTCTTCGACTGAATCCATTTATATTTTAAAAATTCTATTTGTAGTTTATGGATTTCAACTCATAGTATTTCGACACTTTAGCTTTATTTCGTTGCGTAAGTTTTATCTTCAAAGTTGAGGTCACAAATTATACCACGACGAGCCGAAACATATATGAACAGGAATCAAGTAGATGTAGTCACTTGAAGTCGCCGGTATTGAGATCCTGCAGCACTTGCATGCAGTTTTAGTCGTAGCATATATGTAGGAAACATTAGTTTACTGATTGGCAAATCTCAGTCGATTAAGAAAATAAGGGACAGGGAATACATGCTATGCATGCACCAACCGCCATGCGAATAAAAGATGAATCGAACATACTGATTTATAAAGTATGGGGGTATTATAGATTTTGAAAATGTATACTTTATTGTATGTGTTTTTTACAATATTGGCCTCGAGCATCACTAAAGAGACATTAACTGTCGAAATGTGCATCTGGTGCAGTAAAATTGGTAGGTACCGTTAATGTTATTAATGTATGCATATATTGAAACGATCAATAACATTCATTCAGCACATTCAATCGATACATCTGATGGAAAAAACTTTCGCACATTTTTGTTTAAGACAGGAACTAAAATTATAATTGAATTATTCATTGCATGCGGAATTGAAACAATTTTTAAAACTATTTTCAAAAGTGAATTTTAAATTACCGCAAAGTGTGGCAATAACAAAAAATTATTTTCCACGTGCTTCCACTGTTACAGTGAGCATTATAATGAGTAAAGTTTATTACTATATATTTTTGCTATGTAATGTATTTGGCTGTTTTTTTCACTTCGTTTGTCTCCTGGTCATGTAATTTGGGTCATTGTTCCATTAATATCTTTAAACTTTTATCATTATAATCGAATGAACAGTTCCTACTTCTTTTAATATATTGAGAACTTTGACTTTGGTAACTCTATGTCTTTTTTTGTTTGTTCGGCTCTTCAACGTTTGTATTAGGTTTGGATTTTCAAATATTTCGGTCACCGAAGAGACATTTGGTGTCGAAATGTGCATCTAGTGCAATACAATTAATATTGTCAATGTCTTTGATGAGATGATTAAATTAGCTCGTATGGAATTTGTAATCCGACTTAAAGGGAGACAACTCGAGTTACATTTTTCTAGAAATGAATCACGAGGCCCATGAGCTTTTCCAAGTTGGAAACTACCATTTACGTATGGTTCTGATATAGTTTTCTCATTTCAGTTATTAATGTTTGAACACATTTTTATATAATGCCTTATCTTACAGTTATGATCGGCAGGATATTTTTCGTACCAATCTAATTAGTTGAAATAATAGCAATATATGATAGGAAAAACAGTAGATGATATCTTTACTTTGATTAGTTCGATCAAATATTCAATTCTCAATTGCTCGTATTGAATGACGCCTTAATTTAATTTGAGCAACAATCGGGTAGCCGAACTTCAAAACAGTTTATCATATAAAGATTTTCTAAGATATAACTGATGATCCAAACACTAAAATGATGTTAAAGAAAAATTATGTATTTTTACATAAATTCTACCATCAATTTATTCAATGCGATAATTTAAATGCAGTGCAATAATACACCGCTTAAAATAGAATGATTAACAAGCAACAATGATAAAGCTGTATTAAAATAACCATTATCATTTAGATTAAAAATTTAATGTGCTATATCGTTTTTTAAGGTTGAAGACTTTGGTAATGGTTGATAGACTAGACAACTAAAAACTATAGTCACGGATTCATTTACACAAGTATTGCGGTAGAATAAAAAACAGCCGAGAATTCTCAACAGCATGACTCCATGATAACATAGTTTTATTCATCAAAATATCAAATTAGATTTTAGTTTTTGTTTTTTCCAGATGACATGAACCACTTGTACGACTTATGGGGGGAAACCTTGGGAGGTATCATACAAGTGTAAAATAATCTTGAACACTTTAATGTAATGAATATTTGTCTAAATAATTTGAAAAACTAAATATAACCTACAAATACTAATTTGTGCAATTAAGATTACAACCATACAAATATACGAAAGTTAATTCGAAGAAGTTAAGTATTTAAGTAGAACTTTAAACCCATTGAATTACGGGGTTATCATTTTAAAGTCTTTTTTATTAGGAAATGAATATTGTCAGTATCTAAGGTACAGTTAATTACATTGGATGCATGATAAATATATATTCAAAAGACAAATAGATATACCGGGACATAAAAGTAAAGGTTATAAGAAAATTTCCCATCCACGTTAAATACCAAAATGTTTGTTTGATTTTTTTGGTTTAAGTGTTCCTGATGGCGGGAAATACAGAAAAAGCGGTTCGGGCGCACCAAATCTATACAGTATAAGTATAAAAATATAAAGATGTGGTATGATTGCCAAAGAGACAACTCTACACAAGAGACCAAATGACATAGAAATTAACAACTATAGGTCACTGTACGGCCTTCAACGTAAACGAGAAAACTAACGGCCTGATTTATGTACAAAATAATGAACGAAAAACAAATGTGATATACAGCAACAAACGACAACCACTGGAATACAGGCTCCTGACTTGGTACAATCAAATACATAATGTGGCGGTGTTAAACTAACTTTAAGGCGCGCTTACCCTCCCCCTGACCTGGGACAGTGGTACAACAGTACAACATAACAACAAACTATACAATCAGTTGAAAAGGGCTTAACTCATCAGATCGATACAAAGCAGAAATACACCTAACAAAAACACAAAGTGGACGTGGACGGGTACTTGTACATCCCAACAACAAAAAGACACGAAGTACAGATCTGAGAGTACTCATAGTTAATACTGACAGCTAGTTCAATTCCAATAACAACTTATAAAAAAATCATGCATCTAAGACTAAAATATCAATCAGTTCCCATCCAACATCCAATGGTTTAAGGGTAAAGACTGGTCTTTACCGCTGCTTGTAGACTACCAGTCCGATGGAGTCATCAGCTCTCTAGTCAGCGCTTCGATACTGACATGATTTGTTACATACCGTATTTAATTTCTTCGTTGAAAACAAAACAAGAATTGTAAACATACAAAAATAAAAAGAGGTGGAAAATACCAAAGGAACATTCAAAACTCGTGATAAACAGACGAAATGGCAAACAAAAACGAGAGACGACGAAAAAAAACCAAGCAAGTCTACAGAACACTGCATAGAAAACTTTAGACCAAACAACAATAAGGTTCCAACCACCTCGAGAAAAGGGGACCATATGTGCATTTAGCTTTTTGTTTTAAGCACCGTTTCGTCATATAGCTCCCTAAGTATCAAGTATTTATACATCATTGACTTCAAACTTATGAATATTAGCGTCCCTGATTAAGGTACGTCCGGAAAACAGCTTCGAACTCAACAAATATATAAAGTAATATTTTCGTTATATGTTTGTTTCAGTCTTGTGTTGTTGATTTTTCGTTTTCCGTCTTTAAACTATTTAACTTGATCGTTCCTAGTGAAAATTTATCAAAAAAAAAGGTTTAAAGCATTGAAACATATTGCATATTAGTCTTTGATTTACTGCAGGATCGACACCGTTCATTGTAAACTTAGATCCCCAACAGATCGTCCGGTAAACTACCCTCCCTTCAATGAGCCATGATCTATTCCAAACATTATGAAAAGAATTCATTTAGTAAATTTCAAAATGTTTACAGAATTAGGTTTCAAAATCCCTCGTGCAAAGCTGGTCGTAAAAATCGGGGTGAGACTCGGTGGTAATCAAAATCCATAAGCCGAAGAAAGACAAATAACATCATGACCAAAAGACAAATGACGAACAAACAAACAATAGTACACAAAAACACAGCATAAAAACACGAACTCATTGAAAAACCAGGTGTGGTCCAGACAATTTAGTAGTTTCTTTTCCACTAGTGGAACCTATCGTGTTGCCATTTCAATGAAAACTCCCTTGATAAGTTGCAAGCAGTGTTTTCATAATTAGGAGAACAGGGTGGGATTCAAAGAAAGGGGAAAGTTCAGACCTGAAGAAATTGGTATTATCTCTATTGTCTTAAAGTTTAGTTTTTAACCTAACATCTTCCTAAAATTTCAAGGTATAAAGCTTATCTAATTGTATCTGTAGTATCCTTTATTTCTAGGGCAATTGTTTATATGAGATCAACATTGTCACCAAATTTTGAATTAAGACGTCATTTATAAAGTAAAGCGTTTTCAATTTTTCATCCTTGTATGAAGTCTGTCGCATAAGAATACGCAAACAAGTCAGAATAAAATAGCTGATTCCTAAGGGAAAAACGACTGTCTGCTGAAAAACACATCATCAAATTTGTTTGTCTTTTGGTCATTGTTTCTGGTTGTTTTTAAATGGTGTTGTCAGTTCGTTTTCGACTTATGAGTTTGACTATCCCCTTGGTATCTTCCGCTTCTCTTTCATAAGTTTTTCAAAATCTATGAATCAATGCTATTTCTGGTGGGCGTATCATCTCACATGGCCCCACGAGCTCAGTAATCTGTACACATGTGCTGACTTGAAACATACGGCAATGTTCTCAACAATTTGCTAAGTTCATTCAAACAACTTAGTTTTTCATGTTTAATTTACATTAAATGTTTGGTTTTTAATTCCCAACTCGGAAAAAAAGAGAAAGAATACACTAACAAATGATTGTAGTAATGGGAGGATTGATATAAAGCAATGTCATTTGCATATTTGCTTTAGTCCTATATACGACCGCAGATTCATTTGCTTAGTATGTCATTCGTTTCATCAATATCTACCAGTAAAAGTTACTCTTTACTCGATAATCAATATGAGCCGATTGACAACTCACTGAGTCAGATCATCGTATCTCCTGGTGAAGTAAGGTTTTTTAGCAATATAACTGGTGCATTGATCAATAGCTTTTATATTTTTCGGTTTCAGAAGATAAGCATCACTGTCGTAAGGATGATAAAATGAATGTGTAATACACTACTCCTGTATTTGATAATTACCCGCCGACGTCAAGTACTTAGTGGCGTTTATGTTCATACATTTTTGTACTAGGCGACATCTAAGCCAGATACTCTAGCTGATCTTCATAATTTTATGCATGTATATGCTACTGCATGGATGATTTCATCGGACTCCATTTGAGCAAGTAGTGACATCGACCAAAGTAGTAGTACAAAGATTGGAAGATACCAATGGGTTGAATCACAAAACATAAGTCGATAAAAGGAAGGCAACACCAGTTTGACCTTCAATGTAATAAAAAGTGAAATAACAAAAATACCGATCTCCAAGGAAAATTCAAAACGGAAAGTCCATTATCAAATGGCAAAATCAAAAGCTCAAACACATCAAACGAATGGAAAACAACTGTCAAATTCCTATTTGGGTACAGGGATGTCCTTATGTAGATGGTGGATCAAACCTGGCTTTATAGCTAGCTAAACCTTTCACTTGTATGACAGTAGCATAGAATTCCATTATATTGACAACAATATGTGAGTAAAACAAACAGACATTATAGGTAAAAATGTCAAAAATTGGGGTAAAGCAGTCAGCTTTGTGTTATGATATTATTCTATAATAACATGAATAGTACCAAAACAGTACACAGAAAACTAAAGGTTGAGCAACACGAAACCCAACAAAATTATAGGGCTCGAGAGCTCCGAAAAGGAAGGCAGTTCCGGACCTACTTTTCCAACCGTCGTGTTCCTAGTTCATGTATTAGTATCCATCGCAGATTTCACAATCGAGGGAAAAATACTTCGAAAGTGATTATGGTCAATTATTCCCTGGAGAAGTTCCAAACCGTTTTATTGTTTAAATTTCATATTGTTTTACGATTGCGAATTGATCAAAATGTGCATGGAAACGATGATCATTGCCAAAATATATACATTATTTTGCCAATATGGGCGAATGATAACCTCTGGAAAACTATGGGGTGGGTGTACATGAGATAAATATCTCATGATAAAATATTACGTAATAACCCGTATAACTAGAACGCGGTGTCGCTCCTTAAAACTGTCCACTTACTTCAGTAGATAAAAATGATACGAACATTATGTACAGACATTTAAACATTGCCTATTAACACAATAACAATGATATTGCTAAAATCAATTTTTAAATGCTTTTGATATTCGGCAAATTATATAATATATTGCCATTCGTATGCTTATGTTGTAAAAGTTCGTAGACTTGAAGGGTAATCTTGTTATTTAAATTCCGCAACAAAAATATTTGTATTGATATAGAAAATTATCCATTTCTCTTTTATATTTATACAATAAAAATGTCAATAGAAGAGTATGAATTTCAATATCAATTATGTCGAAATATTCAGTTGGAACTACATTTTACTATTATGTCAAAAGAGTCGGCACAAAGTATCATTTTGTTTAATTTTCAGTGTAATCAATCTTTTTTAATTGAATTCATATTTCGTAATTCTATATTAATTATCTGCATCTCAACATTTAACACTAAAATGCATCATTTGACGATATGGTGATTAGAGATCAAATACTAAGTGAAGATAAACATCTCCTGTTTGCGATATAAAATATCATCAGTAGATTTAAAATCTTTATACACCGTCATTAAGTCAGTTATGTTGTATGTCTCTGATGTATGTTTTGGACAGTTCTGGCGGCTGGGCCCAAATTATTGTCACATTAACCTTTTATGTCTGTTTGTGTTGCTGTTCCAATGTTGTCAATATAACGGAACTATAAACAGCTGTCATACAAGATGGAAGTTTAGTTAGCTATAAAACCAGGTTTAACCCATAATTTTCTTTGGGAAATGCCTGTACCAAGTCATGAATATAACAGTTGTTTTCCATTCGTTCCGTTGGTTGATAAAAGTCTAATGTTTGATTTTGTCAGTTTTTATTGACTTCCCCCTTTTTGAATTTTCTTTGAAGTTTGTGGTATTTTTTATATACTTTTTTTGTTAAAGGACTCGAGACTGTTTTAGCAAAAACAGCTATAATAAAAAATGCTAACTAGTCATGAGGATTTTTGTCAAACTTTATCGTACGATTTTTGTGAAAAGAGTCGTTGAAAATAATAGTTATATGCATCACTCAGAATTCAAACTCTGGAAGAAAGATAAATATGTTACATCAATATTTAATGAGTTTTGATATGTTTTTGTATGCATAAATTCTTTCCGTTTTGTTGTTGTTGTTGTTTTTATATTAATGTATATAACTTTAAAACCGATACCCAAAACAAGTGCGGCCTGGTATTTGGTTGACTTGAATTTGGCGATAATGTTAGTACATACCGTTTACTTCGTTGTAACGTTGTGTCACGGAATGTGAAAATCGATGTCACTATCCCTATAGTAACTCCAATGATGAAACCATCGGCTTGTCAGCTTGTTTGAGCTTATGATTGTATTACATTTTTGATCAACAAATTACTAAGACATTATCAGGGATTATCGATGAGTTTTGAAAAGTATCCCTTATGCAGGAAAACCAATCGCCGTACAATGAGAACTATTTAGATGATATAAAAATAATGGGATGTAGTATGATTGCTGATGAGACAACTATCCACCACAGTTCAAATGACATAGATATAAGTAATTATAGGTCACCGTACGACCTTCAATTAGAAAAATCCATGCCGTATAGTCCCGTTATAAAAAATGTGAAACAATTCAAACGAGAAAACCAACAGCCTCATTCATAACAATACAATTTACGAAAAACAAATATGACGGACTTGAATCAACAACAACCACTCAATGACGGGATCCTGACTTGGGACAGGCATAAACAGGATGTGGCGGGTTTAAACATTAGTGAACGCTCAATCCCCCCTAACCTGACTTCAATCGTCGAATGCTTTCAAATCATTGTCAAAACGAAGAAAAGAAATATACGTGTTGTTCCTTTACTGTAGTGATCATTACCTGGTTTGGTTAAAGAGTTTTATGATATTCAGTAGACATTTTGTATAATTTAGATAAAACATTCAACAGTTTTAAATCAAGATATCAGCTATACATGCACATATCTGCATGCACATTTAATTAATATAAAAATATAAATATAAAATAAGATAAGATATGAGACAACTATCCATCAAAGACATAAGCCTAAGAAAAATGATGCAAATTTAATTTTGGAAAAGAAAACTTATTAGCCATGAAACCCGTAGTAATTAAAATTAAACAACGTTTCAAAAAAGCAAAGCATATCAAGAATACATTAATATCGATATTAATATGTAACTAATTTACTTCAATGTAACTGCTGTGTCATAAAATGTTTAACAATTAATTCAATCATACTTATACTGTTATCACATATGAATAGACAGACATATTCTACTAAAAATAGACAGACATATTCTACTAAAAATATGCATTTTTTTTTAAATTATCTCCCATTAATTACTCTTATATTAATAGAAAATATGACAAATATTTTTATAGAGTTATTTTTCGTCTTTTCTTTCTTCGTGCTTGACTGGTCTGTCGCCTGTTTTGTATAATCATTTTCATTCTTTAGAAGAAGCTCAATACAAGTCGAGAATTTATTCTGTATCCTATATTTGATGTTGTTTTTAGTTCTTCAATCAAGATAAAAATGTCATTACGGACAAAACTATCATCTGTTTCACTACGAATGCTTGTATATCAGTCAAGCATTGTGAGTCTACCATCTCCAAAATTCTAATCCTTGGTGTCACTATTATATCATTTGCAATTAACGAAGTTCCTCGATATTAGCATTATTAACATCATTCTTGGTTATCATTGGAATCACTGTAAAAAAAAAATTAGAAGCTAATCATATTAACCATAGGTGTTTTACTAGCTAGTTGCCGAACATATCTTGTCAAGTATAAAACATATTATATTAAGCATAGGTGATTTACTAGCTAGTTGCCGAACATATCTTGTCAAGTATAAAACATATTATATTAAGCATAGGTGTTTTACTAGCTAGTTGCCGAACATATCTTGTCAAGTATAAAACATATTATATTAAGCATAGGTGATTTACTAGCTAGTTGCCGGACATCTCTTGCCAAGTATAAAACATATTATATTAAGCATAGGTGTTTTGCTAGCTAGTTGCCGGACATCTCTTGCCAAGTATAAAACGTATTATATTAAGCATAGGTGTTTTGCTAGCTAGTTGCCGGACATCTCTTGCCAAGTATAAAACATATTATATTAAGCATACTGTAAATTCAGAAATTATTGCGTGCATATATTATTGCGATTTTGTCATTTTAGCCTAAAATGCGATTTTAATTTTTGCGATATTGAGAAAAATCCTGTTTAATTCATACAACAAGTTTCAAAATGCGAGTTTAAATTATTGCGATTATAACCCTGTCGCATTTTTCGCAATAATAAAAACATCGCAATAATTTCTGAATTTACAGTAGGTGTTTTGCTAGCTAGTTGCCGGACATCTCTTGCCAAGTATAAAATATATTATATTACGCATAGGTGTTTTACTAGCTAGTTGCCGGACATCTCTTGCCAAGTATAAAATATATTATATTACGCATAGGTGTTTTGCTAGCTAGTTGCCGAACATATCTTGTCAAGTATAAAACATATTATATTAAGCATAGGTGTTTTACTAGCTAGTTGCCGAACATATCTTGTCAAGTATAAAACATATTATATTAAGCATAGGTGATTTACTAGCTAGTTGCCGGACATCTCTTGCCAAGTATAAAACATATTATATTAAGCATAGGTGTTTTGCTAGCTAGTTGCCGGACATCTCTTGCCAAGTATAAAACGTATTATATTAAGCATAGGTGTTTTGCTAGCTAGTTGCCAGACATCTCTTGCCAAGTATAAAACATATTATATTAAGCATAGGTGTTTTGCTAGCTAGTTGCCGGACATCTCTTGCCAAGTATAAAACATATTATATTAAGCATAGGTGTTTTGCTAGCTAGTTGCCGGACATCTCTTGCCAAGTATAAAACATATTATATTAAGCATAGGTGTTTTGCTAGCTAGTTGCCGAACATATCTTGTCAAGTATAAAACATATTATATTAAGCATAGGTGTTTTACTAGCTAGTTGCCGAACATATCTTGTCAAGTATAAAACATATTATATTAAGCATAGGTGTTTTGCTAGCTAGTTGCCGGACATTTCTTGCCAAGTATAAAACGTATTATATTAAGCATAGGTGTTTTGCTAGCTAGTTGCCGGACATCTCTTGCCAAGTATAAAACATATTATATTAAGCATAGGTGTTTTGCTAGCTAGTTGCCGGACATCTCTTGCCAAGTATAAAATATATTATATTACGCATAGGTGTTTTACTAGCTAGTTGCCGGACATCTCTTGCCAAGTATAAAACATATTATAATAAGCATAGGTGTTTTACTAGCTAGTTGCCGGACATCTCTTGTCAAGTATAAAACATATTATAATAAGCATAGGTGTTTTGCTAGCTAGTTGTAGAACATATCTTGTCAAGTATAAAACATATTATATTAAGCATATGTGTTCTACTAGCTAGTTGCCGAACATATCTTGTCAAGTATAAAACATATTATATTAAGCATAGGTGTTTTACTAGCTAGTTGCCGGACATCTCTTGCCAAGTATAAAACAAATTATATTAAGCATAGGTGTTTTACTAGCTAGTTGCCGGACATCTCTTGTCAAGTATAAAACATATCATATTAAGCATAGGTGTTTTACTAGCAAGTTGCCGGACATCTCTTGTCAAGTATAAAACATATCATATTAAGCATAGGTGTTTTACTAACTAGTTGCCGGACATCTCTTGCCAAGTATAAAACATATTATATTAAGCATAGGTGTTTTACTAGCTAGTTGCCGGACATCTCTTGTCAAGTATAAAACATATCATATTAAGCATAGGTGTTTTACTAGCAAGTTGCCGGACATCTCTTGCCAAGTATAAAACATATTATATTAAGCATAGGTGTTTTACGAGCTAGTTGCCGAACATATCTTGTCAAATATAAAACATATTATATTAAGCATAGGTGATTTACTAGCTAGTTGCCGGACATCTCTTGCCAAGTATAAAACATATTATATTAAGCATAGGTGTTTTGCTATCTAGTTGCCGGACATCTCTTGCCAAGTATGAAACGTATTATATTAAGCATAGGTGTTTTGCTAGCTAGTTGCCGGACATCTCTTGCCAAGTATAAAACATATTATATTACGCATAGGTGTTTTACTAGCTAGTTGCCAGACATCTCTTGCCAAGTATAAAACATATTATATTAAGCATAGGTGTTTTACTAGCTAGTTGCCGGACATCTCTTGACAAGTATAAAACATATCATATTAAGCATAGGTGTTTTACTAGCTAGTTGCCGGACATCTCTTGTCAAGTATAAAACATATCATATTAAGCATAGGTGTTTTACTAGCAAGTTGCAGGACATCTCTTGCCAAGTATAAAACATATTATATTAAGCATAGGTGTTTTACTAGCTAGTTGCCGGACATCTCGTGACAAGTATAAAACATATCATATTTAGCATAGGTGTTTTGCTAGCTAGTTGTAGAACATATCTTGTCAAGTATAAAACATATTATATTAAGCATATGTGTTCTACTAGCTAGTTGCCGAACATATCTTGTCAAGTATAAATCATATTATATTAAGCATAGGTGTTTTACTAGCTAGTTGCCGGACATCTCTTGCCAAGTATAAAACATATTATATTAAGCATAGGTGTTTTACTAGCTAGTTGCCGGACATCTCTTGTCAAGTATAAAACATATCATATTAAGCATAGGTGTTTTACTAGCAAGTTGCAGGACATCTCTTGCCAAGTATAAAACATATTATATTAAGCATAGGTGTTCTACTAGCAAGTTGCCGGACATCTCTTGCCAAGTATAAAACATATTATATTAAGCATAGGTGTTTTACTAGCTAGTTGCCGGACATCTCTTGCCAAGTATAAAACATATTATAGTAAGCATAGGTGTTTTGCTATCTAGTTGCCGGACATCTTTTGTCAAGTAAAAAAAAAAAGTTTGTGTTGTTATGGCCATCAACATATTAACTAAATATACATGTAGAAGTAATGTAGTTTATGTATTAAAGATGGTTAATATTCTATTTAATTTATTTTCAAACGCCATCTGGTATGGAGTATTGTTATTTATTCATTTATTTGCAATGTAAGATATCTTAAAAATTACTGTATAATTAATACTATCTATATATGCATATGCTCGGAAACGGGCCCTTTAATTGGATTCAATAAAATATTCTTAATCTATTGATGTTCCAGTCCCAATTCGGGAACCACGTCAGTCGATGCTGATATAAAATCCTTGTTTATGTTATATTTTTGATAATTTGGTATTGGTGGCAGGTCTTTGACATTTCTGTTTAAATCATTCACAACACCTATTAAAGACTTTCGAGCTTGTCATTTGTATAGACACTTGTTTGTGGCTGAAGAATGTGTGTTGTCCACAAGTGGATAACAATTTGGTTATTTTGTCGTTTGGTTTTTTCTCATTGACTAATATCACCATTTCATTATTTGTTCATACACGAGAGAGACCTATGCCAGGGTTCGTCTTAAATTGCATAGACCCACAAGCTGTTGCTCCCTATTGAATACCCTATTATGACTTTGAGAAGAAGAAAGCAATAACAGCGAAATTTTAATGGTTTGTTAAATGCAAGTAGTAATTCTGTGTCATGAAGTAAAACACCATATTCTGTCTTTCCCATTACTGTAATTTGATTCAAAGCTGTGCGTAACCATCATATAGTGAGTGTAAAACATACAAATTATGTTATCCATTCGTTTGATGTGTTTGAGCTTTTGATTTTGCCATTTGATTAAGGACTTTCCTTTTTGAATTTTCCTCGGAGTTCAGTATTTTTGTGATTTTACTTTATACAATAGAATATTACAATATGAAAATGTGGAACTCTCTACTATAGATCAAATGAGGTTTAACACAGAAATACTTACACATATTAAACACTCTGATGAATGGTCTTAATATACATCCAACAATTTCTAACAACAAGACAGCCACAATAGCAAGAAAATATCCGAGTATAACAGTATAACCCATCTTGATCATTTAGGAACAAACTCTCTTCATCCAGCATTCCCAACCATTTCATATACTTTAATAAACATTACCTCTTATTTTTAATCACCTTTCCTATTGTAAAGCTAATTTTCGCTAAGTTGAACACTTTTGTAAATATATGCAGCGGACATTTACAATTTAATCCGAATTATAGGTTAATATTCTCTGTGTCAATTTATATCGAACAAACCGAATACTTGTGATCTTTCCATATCCTTATCAGAAAATATCAAAAGTTCAACGAAGGATAAATAAACCTTATTTCATGTATTTTTTCTTGGTTTTTTTTTTTGGAGGGGGGGGGGGGGGGGGGGGAGGGAGTGGGAATATTGAGTCCAAGTTTTTTTTTTTATCTTACATTGATTTGTTTGTTAAAATACGCATGAAAGTTCGGCCTTGATAGTGTTGGGACCTTTCATGCAAATAAAAGCTATCAACTCAAATAAGTTGGTCAATATCTAGGGCCAGAATGATTTGGCCAAAGTGTATGATGGTATCTACATCGTTGAAACTTCTAGCAAATTTGGAGGACATGCAGTGAATCCATAATACAGATCAACACAGATTTAGAATTTGCATGGAAAGAAGAAAAAATGTGATAGAGGTACACGTTATTTGCTATATTTTTATTAGATAAAAGAACAGCGTTCCAACGTCCCCTGCCAATACATATACTTATATGTCCAAGGGCAATAAATTCATAATAAACTATTGTTCTTTTAAACTTTTTCATAAATATCCTAAAAGAAATGCAATTTTACAAATAATTTATATTTCCAAGAAGCATGACTCCTTTAAATGTAGTTGTTTGACACTTATTTTCGAACTTGTCCGAGACATTGCCAAAAAACTTTGATATAAATTTCATACAACTTAGAGCGCATGCAAGAGGGTTTAGATGTGGGTCCTACATTTCCGTTTTCTTTATTTTTTAGACCATTTTTCTCTATTTTTTACTTTTTGCCCATTACTCTCTATTCTTTATCACCTCACTATTCTCTATTCTTTCTTTTGTTGGTTCATTTTTCACCTTACTTTATATTTTTTGCCCATTATTCTCCATTCTGTAAACCATCTACACCCTCATTAAATGCAATCTTTTAAAGAATTGTCATTTCCAGTGGAACGAATGGCAGGCCGATATTACTATGCCCCCCGTACGGTCTTGCGCGGGAGACAACAACAACAAAATCCCCCCCCCCCCCCCCAAAAAAAATAAATGCTCAAACCTACAGTTGGCAGGTAGAAATACAGAGTTACTACTCACTGTAGGGTATGCAAGTACTAGTATTGATTTTTGAGGCATCATAAAATGCATATCCTTATCTCCAATCAGAAACGCCCAAAATAAATACACACAGAAAACAACATACATTGTTGTTTTATCCTATCCTACATCGATCTTTTGCAGTTATCCCTTACCAGAGCAAAATAATTTCTAAAATTGTGCAATAGTAAAATCTTATTTTAAACGTCAAAAAGAAAAAAAAAGAAATCTTAAAGGGCCCAAAAGAACAGTCAAAAAGACAAAAGCCGCTTTGGCTTGTAGGGATGGGAATATTCCTTTCATGAGTATTAACTTATTGTTTTGACTAACTGGAAATTGATAAGGACTTTAGGCGAATACATTCCACTCCCATCCGAAGTATTTCGATACATGGGTGTTGCAGTTTTTTAAGACTTTTGAAATGCCAAATAAATATTGCATCAGTATTATCATTCAATAGATTAGAAGTAAATTCTACACGAAAGCTATATCACACGATGTATAACTCACCTGGGTGTGAAATGCGAACAAAGTTTAATCCGACAATAAATAACATGTACATGACAATCATCAACAATATAGGACTTTTGGGATCCAAATCTGCCCCTAGTGTTTTCAGTATATCATACATGATGGTTATAAAACAGGATAATGATTATCAGTGACTTATATGATACTGGAGTGGCTCATTACCTAAAGGAAGTAATGTTGTACTTATATAGTCATTGATAAAATAATAACGTTATTCAGATTAAAATACTTAACGAAAGAAAAGACAAAGCGGGAAAAATGTAATTTAAACTCAAACTAATTATGTTTACGATAGTATGTTCAACAGTTATCAAACCTTCCATTGCTAGCATTTGTAGATCACAAGCAAATTAACAACCTTTACTGAGAAGCCACGATCAACCTATGGATCAGAGAATTGCAGGATCCCCTATCCCTACGAATATAAAAACAAACATTGATAAGAATGACTTGAACTCCAAAGGTTGCCGGGGTAAAAAATATCGTTAAAGGACTTTTCCTGTCCGACATTTAGATCTGTGCTAAAAATGAAACGTCCGTTAGTTGTGAGGAATGTTTAAATACGAAGTGTGTGTGTGTCAGTGAGGGGGGGGATTAAATCTCAGCATATAAACAATCCTTGCAATATCATTTTGAGTGTTCCGTTGAAGATCAAGTGCAAGCTAAAACTCTACTGCTACCCAACATATATCTTTTTCCTAAGGACAGTCTAAATTGCACAGTCCTTCATCCCGGCTGACCTACTATCTACCTTATTGATAAACTGTTAATTTGTTGTCCTGAAAAGGCATAAACTCTTAACCGATCGAAGTTAAACAATCAACCAATATATCAATCAATCTGTCTGAATGATCGGAATGAAAAAAGAAACATGAAACATAACAGAAAATGTTAGATAGTATTAGAGTTTTAACTTCCTAACCAGGTTAGAGTATTAACCACTAGTTATTTTTAAACGTCCCAAACAACACTACAGTATAAAATCAGTAAAAAAATCTATTTGGCCTATATAAAACACATCGGTTACATTTATACTAAGAAATTTCTAAATATTTGTACTCCAGGAATAGATTACCTTAACTGTGTTTGGCAAAACCTTTTGGGATTCTGGGTTCTTACTGCCCTTCCACTTTATACTTCATTCGGCCTTTTAACTTTTTTTATTCAAATGTTAACTGAGTCTGACACACAAAGGTTTTGCATATCTTTGATGAGGTTGTTTTATGAAGTCGAAATGGATACTTTCACAGATACAAAGAACGGGAAAATGAAGGCATTGTGGTTTTTATTATAAAATGTTCCATTTTTTTTTCTAACCGCAGTTTAAGTTGAAGTCCTGAGCTCTCGCTTAAATAACTTTACTTAGTACTTCGAGTACAAAATTTGTGCTCGAAACACCATATCCAGTATTTTGATTGGTTTGTTTCTGAGTTTTAGTACGATAATTGTGCTCGAAATTGGTAAGTCATTTTGTGTCAAGAATTTGCAATGCCATTTGGGCAGAACTATAAAGAATTGTATGTTAGTTGATATTGATACGAAAGTGATAGAGGAATACCATATTGAAAGTTTTATTTACCAGTAATCAAATTACAGAATGTCTTTTGTCATTTAAACTGGAACAGTCCACAAAATAAAACAAGAAGTTTCAATATTCTGATTTAGATTACAATAACATGTTGTGAGGTTGTGAATGTTTTAGATTATAACAGAAGATTTACGTTGTAGATATTTCATATCGTTTGGATAGTCTTTTGGTGTATCGTAAATTATACCATGGTTTTTGTTGAAACCCCCGGTCATAACCTCACGAGACGAAGTTACTGAACATAACATGGTTTAATTCAAACTGATGTCTTATTCTTATGATTTTAGAAGATTTTTTAAGAGAAAAATTGTATGAAAGCTTAGTATGGACATTTTTATAGCAATTAAAAAAATACCACCTCTCAACTTTCGAATGACAATAACAATAAAAGAATGTATAGAAATTCTTGTACACACTTTCTTAATATCAGTGAAGTGGAATTAAAGTCTAACAGGATTGTAAGTATGCTTTATTTTATCACATTGCATTTTCACAACTTGACTTTGGTTTTCTACAGCAGTTTGATAAGGTGAATAATTTAGTTTGAGAAAACAAATGGCAATTTGGTCAGAATTTTGAATAAACTGCAATAGGCGGAGAGCAACACTTACAGCCAAGTCACAGTAAATAATTTTAAAAATATTTTATAAATATTCTAATGGTATTTTTTAAGCAATATATATATTGATGGATTTCTACTTACAAATTCCAACCAAGGTTCCATTTGTTTCTAAGAATTGCTGGCTCTGCTTCTCTTGATATACATGTGTCCTATCCTTCAGACTGAAAGTCCCAATTGCCTCCACCAACAGTAAGCAAATTGTTTATTATAGTTACATGTGTAAATCAACATAAAACCTATTCTTTATGGAAATAAATTAATTGTAAATGAATTCATAAATATCAAAAGAGCCTAAAATGTCTATATAACAGTAGAAAAAATATCATCTGCTGCACAGGAAGTGAACTAATGTAACCATAGTAGGCCCGATGTGAATGGATTAAAAATTCAAAATAAAATAAAATTAGACAAATGATTTTGTACCAATAGTTTTTTATAAACAAAACATATTTAAAAACGAAAAAGATTAGGACCAATAAATCAATAAAAAATATCCTGAGATGTTAAAATATCAAATTTGAAAGAGCTATCTTTCTGTGATCATATTTCAGATGCTTTAGGTTTCTAAATGGATATTGTAAAAAACACAGCATAGTAATAGGCTACAAATGATTTTTTTTATATATCATATGTAGAAATGTTCCATCTTTCCACATTTCATAGAGTCTTGTAATTGTAATCAAGTGACCAGATAAGTTAATTAGCTTCAAAGATACACTTTTACAAAGGGGGAATAGGGAACAATTTGTATAGTGCTAACTTTCTAAGGAAAAATCCCAAACCATACAACAAAAATCGATATTGCTGAAAACCGTTTAACTTGACCAAAAACACTCAATATATCAAAATCTTATATTAACTCTTGGGATTTCTATAATATGAAAAGTGGTTGCTTTAATTAGTTATCATAGGTACCAGGATTATAATTTAATACGCCAGACGCGCGTTTCGTCCACATAAGACTCACCAGTGACGCTCAGATCAAAATAGTTATAAAGCCAAACAAGTACAAAGTTGAAGAGCATTGAGGACCCAAAATTCCCAAAAATTGTGCCAAATATGGCTAAGGTAATCTATTCCTTGGATAAGAGAATCCTTAGTTTTTCGAAATATTCAAAGTTTTGTAACAGAAAATTTATAAAAATGACCATATAATTGATATTCATGTCAACACCGAAATGCTGACTACTGGGCTGGTGATACCCTCGGGGACGGAAACGTCCACCAGCAGTGGCATCGACCAAGTGGTGTAAATAGTTATCATAGGTACCAGGATTATAAAATCATTTTAACACTATTTTGCACTTTCAAAACAGTTCGAAAAGACAAAAGGCCAAAAATAGTGACTAGTTACCGACAGACAACACAGAGTAAACAGATTAAGAATACCGGCAATTTTCAAAAGAAAGGCGAAAGATACCAAAGGGACATTCAAACTCACAAGTTAAAAACAAACTGACAATGTCATGGCTAAAAAAGAAAAAGACCAACATACAAAAACCAGTGCACAAATAACAACATTGAAAACTATAGACTGAGCAATACGAACCCAACCAAAAACTGGAGGTCATCTCAGGTGCTCCGGAAGGGTAAGCAGATCCTTCTCCACATGTGGCATCTGTCGTGTTCCTCGTGTTAATACACATACGGTAGGCAGGTCACATTCGGGGAAAGGGGGACGGGATTGTAGTTACGACAATTAGAACATATCCGCTATCATCTGTGAAACGGATATTCCATAACTGTCAACCAACTCGTGATGGCGTCCGTAAATTTACTAAGGATGACTTCAACTTCACCACTTGGAACTCTTGATTTAATAGCTTCCTTGTGAGGAACAACCCTCTATCAAAGAAATCATGATAGGAAATGCAAGCCCTGGAATATCGTATCAATTGGGAGAAATATACTCCGTATGCAGGCGCTGCTGGAATGTTGTTACATAGAAATGGAAAGTTCACAATTGGGAAGCTGATATCATCCCTTTTGTCGAAAAGTTTTGCTTTCAACCGGCCCTCAAGGAAGTGTTTGTCATTATGCCGTCGCATATATCCCATTTTGAGATCCTTAAAATATCCATGAAGACGCTTTGAATACGTGGAAATCGGAATGAACTAGGTTTTTTTTTTATTGCTAATTCGTTCGAAAGTCCTTTCAAGTTAGAGACAAAGTATGCTTTTGTTTTTATTTTAAATTTCAAAATAATGTAATTCCATTGAACAATCCATAGTCTGTGTTCTTAAATGAATTGAAATATAAACGCAGCGGTCCACCAAATGACTGACTAACAGTTGCTTGAAATATAGCACGACTAGTTTACCATATCTTAAATACAAACTTTTATCCGAATTTTGAATTAACTGTAATAGGTAGAGAGCAACACTTAAAGTAAGTCACAGTAATATAATGTATTCCCTTTATCATGTTTACAAATGCAGTGTTCCATAACAAATATAACAAAGATTCGCAAAATGCTGTTCAAAAAGCTTTTTCTGGCCTACAATTAGATGAGACTTTTTAAAGGCCAGTGCAACTTTCGTAATAAAGGCATTGGTTCAGAATGGTAGGACACAGGGTTCAAACGTAAGAATATCCAAAGGGTTGAATAAGGTATAGAAATATGGTCACCCCTGGGTTTTCTTCCAGTAAAACCGTTGCAAAAGTCCGGTGTCCGTTTGCTGTGCAGGATGTATATATTTGCAAGAACGTCTATTCAGATTGGGGGCATTATATCTGATGCCATACGAGTACATTGTATACGCATATGGTCACGACCATACGCGTATAGTCCAAATACTCATATGAAAACGTGTAAAAATAATATGCATGGGTGTATATTATGTATTTAGTTAAGTTGATTAGAACTTTAGTGAAAGAACAACCAGATTTACACAGTTCAAAAGATTTCAACATTGCACTAATTTACACTGATAGCCAAATGATTACAATTATCAGAATTTAGTGTTGTTATATTTTAGGTAAAGAAAGAGAAAGTATACCAGAAAACTAGTTAGTTTCTTTAATAGGACAAAGAATATGAACAAACAAACAAGTATACATACTCAAAACTATAAAACTGTACCGAAGACGGTAGTGAGCTTGCGGTTAGAAACATACTTTTCAATTTTGGTCATATAGCTCTTCAACTGTTTCGGTTCTTATACATTCTTAGCTTTCAAATATTTGAGCGCTTTTGATGAAGGATAATCCAGAAAAGCACTTCGAACGCATGCAATTTATAACGTGTTATCTTCATTTTTTGTATATATTAAGGTTAAAATTTGTATTACTTTCTTTTCACTCATAGGTGTAAATGGCAGAGGACACGATTTTGTCATTAACGGTGGTGACATTTCGTCTGCTGCAGACATGAAAACAACCTTGGATGGAAGAGAGGGTGTACCAGGTTATCAGGTTGCCAATGTAGAAATACCACAACCAGATCAGATCTTATTACAACGTAAAATAAAGGGTATAACACAAATTTCAAATGTCCAATTTGAAAATTATATTATGATCAGAGTCTGATGTTTATCATACATGCCCTGAACCATTCATATTTAGAGCTGAATGATTATTGCTTCATTGGTAGTCATCACTTGCTAACATTTCAGATAACATAGAGTTATCTTTCTGAACGTGTAAGCTTTGTGTAAATCGGGTTAAAATTTTACAGTTATTTTATATTATCGTCATTCATTCCAAATATGTAGTTATCGTATTCTATTGATACAAAGCTTAACGGTTAAAATATTATTTTTTTCTTTTCACTTATGGGTGTAAATGGCAAAGGGTACGATTTTAAGAACAAATGTCATTTATGGTGGTGACATATCTGCAGCAGACATGAAACAAGCCTTAAATGAAAGAGAGGGTGTCAGGATGTCATGTTGCCAATGTAGAAATACCAAAACTAGATAAGATCTTACTACAAGATAAAATAAAGGGTATTACACAAATTTAAAATGTCCAATTCGAAAATTATGGAAATTCAATGATAAAATATTTGGGAAATTATGATGTAAGTGATGGTCAGTTGATATCAATAATTCCTATAAGCTTGGAATCTACCTTGAAAACATTTTCAGACTTTACGGAACCTGGTGAAAATTGGCAATATATTTACTTCTCAGATAAACCAAAACTCTGAGCATCCGGAGTCTTATGTTTCTGTTATATGTTCTGAACCATTCATATAGAGCTGAATGATAATTGCCTCATTGGTAGTCATCATCACATAACATTTCAGATAACATAGAGTTATCTTTCTTAGCGTGTTAGCTTCGTGTGAATTGGGTTTAACTATACATTTATTTATATTATCATCAGTTATTCCAAATATGTTATTATCGTATTCTATTGATACTCAAAGCATAACGAGTAAAATTTGCATTATTTACTTTCCACTTATAGGTGTAAATGGCAAAGTGTACGATTTTAAGAAAATATGTCATTTATGGTAGTGACATCCCATCTGCTGCAGAATTAAAAAGGAGTTGTGTCGGAACGACACGAATGGCCCCGCTCGCAAACAAAGCTCGAAGACATTTTTAGGAGTGGAAATTTGAGAATGAAAGTCCGTATAACTGTTATTTTCATAAAATTTTCGAAGACCAAAGCCCGTTATTTCGGCACAAATCAGCGGAGCAGAACCAAACATAAAGTCAATCTGTAACTCATTATAGTAGACTCACATACTAAAATTCAGTTAAACATGTGAAGCCTTTTAAAAAAAAGGCGGTATAACTGTTATTTTTACGAAATTTGAAAAGTCCAAAGCCTGTAATTTCGGCAAAAAATTCAGCGGAGCTGAACCAAACATAAACTCGATCTGACACTCCTCATAGTTGACTCACATTCTAAAAATCAGCTCAATATGTAAAGTCTTTCAGAAAAAAGTCTGTATAACTGTTATTTTCACGAAATTTTGAAAGTCCAAAGCCTGAAACTTCGGCAAAAAAATCAGCGGAGCTGAACCAAACATAAACTCGATTTGACACTCCTCATAGTAGACTCACATTCTAAAAATCAGCTCAATATGTGAAAGCGTTCAGAAAAAAAGTCCGTATAACTGTTCGTTGCGGAATCACGGAATGACGGATAAGGATAAAACTATATGGCCCCGACCAGTTTATGGTGGGCCCTTCAATAGCCTTGGACGAAAGAGAGGGTGTGTCAGGATGTCATGTTGCCAATGTAGAAATATACAACCAGATAAAATCTTACCTAAGATCAAATAAAATGTATTACACAAATTTCAAATGTCTAATTTGAAAATTATGGAATGAAAAAAATATTGGGGAAATAACGATATTGGTGATGATCAGATGCTATCAATAATTTCTATAAGTTTGGAATTTACATTGAAAATATTTTCAGACTTTAAGGAACATGGTAAAAAATTGTCAATATATTTACTTCTCAGCAAAACTAAGACTCTAGGCATCCTGAGTCTAATGTTTAACTCACTTGTCTCAACCATTCATATTTAGAGCTGAATGATCATTGCCTCATTGCATGGTAGTCATTGTCAACATTTGATGGGATAACAAAGATGTGGTGTGACACTTGTTTGGATAAAGAATCCACATTATCCAAATAATAATAAAGTAACCTTTCACCAGGAATCAGAAAATTGTCAATTGGATGGGCACTTAAAAAGGACATATTCCATTTACATTCCTTTATTCTTTGTTGATTTGTTTTAGATATTACTTAGCCTCGATACTTTTTACCTGTTTTCAGGTATTTGCTGATTATTGTAGCTGATTACATCTAAAATAATTATCGGGATGGTTGGAACATTTTCTCCATTTTACTATATACAATGCATGACGTCTTATATCTATTATATTGACGGGTAATCGTACTTAAATTTCAGTTATAACTTTCTCTAACTACCTTCAATTTTAAAAAATTCTTCGAAATATGTGTCATTTTTGGGAAGGATGCTTTTTAACACTTAGAGTACACACGTAAATAACCAAGACCGTAATCTGTAGTTTCGTTTCTACACTACTAGGAATTTACATAGTGTTAATATGTACTTTAAATGCCGCTATATATATAGTACTGGTAAGAAATATTATTCAGTACAGTTTTTCCCCATATCTCTGTACACTTAATTACTAGTATAGTCATTTTTTCAGAAATATTGAGAAAAAAGTTGTTGTAGTCTTTTTTCAGAACTGAACATTTTAGTAAATTATCAGTACTGAATATTTTTCGGTTCTGAAAATTTAAACCAATATTTAGTACTAAAAATTCTGTCATTAATTATGTCAGTACTATAAAAAGTCATTTCAAAGACCTAATTAAAAGATCTCTGTTATATCATCACACATACATGTATAATAAGATGATTTGTTTTGGGATAAATACAAGTATTATCTATGAAAAGTCCATTTCAGTAGTTCTTCACACAATTAAACCCGTTATGGAGATGGACATAGTTTTGATGAAGCACATATTGCTATCGTTATTGCGTTTACAACTGAAAAAGGTACTTAATAACTAGCTGACGCTTTGCTTTTATTGTTGTGTTTTATAATTTTAGCTCTTATATATTTTTCTATTTTGTTAATGCGGGCCACGAATTTTACTCTTATTCAATTACAATTTAGCCTGATTGTTTGCTCTTTTAAATTATTATAACTATAAGTAGTAGTATATGCATCAATTAAATTCAACTATTGGTTTGGGACTTTTTATTTGTTTCCTTGCATTTTTAGTATTTGTGATGATGATTTTTTTTATCTTGGTCACCTGATCAGATGTCGAATCTGTTAAAGTAAGTCTCATTGTCCACTTGTATTTAAATTCTAAATTCTAATTTCTTTATTGTGTTTGTTGGATGTGATTCCTTTAGTGAATGCCTTATAACATTGTTTCATATGTGTTTGTATCTTATAATAATAATTCCTTGTACTGTTTCAGTTAAAAAAAACATGGATAATGTGTTGACATTTGCAATAAAACATATGAAATAATATAAAATTAGGGAATTGATCTCTTGAATACACAGCTCTGATTTCTTGTTATAGTTTGGCTGTACTTTTGTTACTTTTTTTTTTTTGGCTTTCAGTTGTTACAGATTTACAAGAATTGTGTCCTCGGACATTACTCATGAGGCATTATATGTTATATGGTGTAGAAACATTGGTAGCGTTTAATGTTATTTATCGAATGGTGTCATAATATTTAATTTACATGCAGTTCTCATTCACGTTGTTTATTATACTTCGATCCATTTTGGTGTCAATGTTTTTCAGTTTTGTGTGCTTATTGTCGAAGATTTAAAATACAAAAGAATAATCAGAATGATGGTTTTATATGGAACGCCACAGCTGTCTTATGTGGAACTCTGATATTACTTTATGTTGTTTTATTATTACTTGATGATATTTTGTCTTTACTTAATATGGTTTTGACATTACGTAATGATGTTTTGATATAACTCAATATGGAATAGTCATTACTTAATGATATTTCGATATTACACGATATGGTTTCGTATTGACTTGATATAGTTTTGTCATTACTCAATATGGTTTTGTTATTACTCGATGTGGTTTCACCATTATTTAATGTGGTTGTGTCATTAGTCAATGTGGTTTTAACATTACTTGATGTGAATGTGACTTAACGTTATACAGTTGTTTCATTACATGATGTGGTTTTGTTATTTTGTAATGATGATTTGCCTATTCTTTATATGGTTTTAACATTACGTAATGATGTTTCAAAATTTGACGATTTTACACTACATGATGTGTTTGTTTCATTATTTGATGTGGTCCTGTCATTCTTTGATGTGGTTATCCCATTACTTGATGAGGTAAAATCACGTGACCAATTCGGAAAAAAATATGTTCTATTTTTAAACAGATTTCAATATATCATTTGTTTAATGTGTTTTGGATGGGTATCGCTATCCATTGAGTTAAAGTTCAAATTAAAGTTCGAGTGGTTGTTCAGAGTTATTTGGTATGAAAAAGGGGAACGGCGGACAATAATTAGAAAAAAGTATTAAAACGTTTACAGTACTTCGGACATAATTGGGATATCCCCAAACCACTTGGTCTTGTTGTTTTTATCCTAAGTTCTCAAACGGAAGCAGTATTTTTGTAATAAATTTGTAAAATATTCCACGGAACCCTGTGTCTCGCCTGATATTGCTGCTGTAAGTGTAAAAGCGTCATGTCGATCGGCTGTACATTTATCTATACATTTATCGGTAAAAACAAAATTAAAAAAAAATGTTTTTCTGTAGATGCTTTTTCTTGAAATTGAGGAATAACTCCTATACAAGTTTTAAAACACTTCATGAAGGTTTACAAATTTATCATGTCAAAACAGTTTAATTCGGTTTTATTTAACTAAAACAAAACTGTATGGTTTTCAACATTAAGCAAAACCTATACCCTATAGTAAGCTATAGAAGGTCCCGAAATGAAAAATGTAAAAAATTAGAAACCTAACGATCTATAGATTGATAAATGGATAGATACTTTATTCTCTAAAAACTAATTACAAGTTTACAGGGAAACATACAATACAAATACAGATACAATAGTTGAGGTAATCAAATACAGTATGATATTCTAAAAGTACAAAATTATGATGGCATACATGTTTAGTAACATGTATAATGAAAGGTATAACTCAATAGAAATTTTAAAAAATGGAGATGGAGACGCCGACGCCACTACCGACGACGAAATATAGGTCTCACTGCCGCTACATTGATGTCGCAGGCTCGACACAAATCAAAAGACTTGAACTTTATTGTTAACAAATGAAACACTTCAAATCAACTCACACTATAGTTACAGGGAAACGGGGGGAGGGGGGGGGCTCGGACTTAGCGACAAAGCATAAATACTATAAAATAAGAATTCTCCGATTTTTTTTAGCGAACTTATATGAATATCAATCTTTTATTTGTAATCAATTGAATTCCCTGATCTACCTCGCACTAATTGAAAAATAAACTTTTTGGAATATCTGTTTCACATGTGACGACGGACATGTTCCAGTGGTCGTAACCATAATACCGTCATCTTTTCCTTGAATGTGAACTACCAAATAAAACCAAATCACTGGGTTTGTATTTTCTCGAATAACCCGACGGGTGCCTTTCTGGAGCATCCGAGATCACCCCGATGGATTTATATTACCCAATCATACCGATCTATTGAGTCAGCCAAATGAAACTGTTTTGTATGCCACCGCAACTGGAAGTTGGGGGCATATTGTTTTACCCCTGTCCGTCCGTCCGTCCGTCTGTCCGTCCCATTATGGGTATATAGTTATTCCGCATAACTCCTCCTACAGTTTGAAACCTAGGAAGTTTTCTCTTTACTGTCTGTTTGTACATATATTGAAGGTGTGTATGTGGTCAGGGTTTAATGTTTATTAATATTTGCTCTTTTGGGAGATAGTTGAATTTTTTTTGTAATTTTTTGGGAAATTTACTTGCATAAGAAGAGCGTTTCCAGATAACTCCTCCTACAGTTTGAATGCTAGGAAGTTTTCACTCTGCTGGCTGTTTGTACAATTATTGAAGGTGTGCATGTGGTCAGGGTTTTTATTTTTATTATCATTTGCTCTTTTGGGAGATAATTGAACTTAAACTCCGCCACGTGCACTTTCTTTATGTACCTGCCCCAAGTCAGGAGCATGAAGTTCAATTGTTGTCGTTGTATAAATGTGTGTCTTTTTTTTAGTAGATTGTTTTAATATAAATAAGACCGTTTGTTTTGTCGTTTGAATTTTTCACATGGTGCATGGTGGTCTTTTGTAGCTGACCTGACTATACGGTGTGTTGAAGGCTGTACGGTTGCCTATATATGATTTCTTACACCCACTGCATTTAAACTCTGGTGGATAGTTGTCTCATTGTCAATCACACCACATCTAACTTTATTTCAACTTCTACATGTATGTTGCGTTTTGTATACTGTAACATTGTTTATCTTTTGTACGCATACCCAGGAGCCCTCTTTTCGGAAGCCCGAGCAAAAGTCCTTGTTCCGCGATAGAAAATTTAAGTACGAACTCATATAAGATAGCTCGAATTTCAACTCAAAATCTTAATTAATCTGAATGAGACATAAATTCGAATCTTACTCAAACTCAAAAAGTGACTCAAATTTAATGTCGTAACTAGAACTATACCTTTAAATGTGACTCAAACTCGACTCTGAAGTCCAACCCGAAACTCAATGCTAACTAAAACTTTAATTCTAATAATGACTTGAATTCGAAATCGAAGACTAACTCAAAGTATAACTCAAACAGTAACCCGAACTTTAATTTGAACTCTAATTCGATGGATGGCCACACTCATCCAAGGCACATACAACATGGAAATCTATCTAACAATAGAACAGGTTTTTCCGAATTGGTTACGTGATTTTACCTCATCAAGTAATGGGATAACCACATCAAAGAATGACAGGACCACATCAAATAATGAAACTAACACATCATGTAGTGTAAAATCGTCAAATTTTGAAACATCATTACGTAATGTTAAAACCATATAAAGAATAGGCAAATCATCATTACAAAATAACAAAACCACATCATGTAATGAGACAACTACATAACGTTAAGTCACATTCACATCAAGTAATGTTAAAACCACATTGACTAATGACACAACCACATTAAATAATGGTGAAACCACATCGAGTAATGACAAAACCATATTGAGTAATGACAAAACTACATCAAATCAATACGAAACCATATCGTGTAATATCGAAATATCATTAAGTAATGACTATTCCATATTGAGTTATATCAAAACATCATTACGTAATGTCAAAACCATATTAAGTAAAGACAAAATATCATCAAGTAATAATAAAACAACATAAAGTAATATCAGAGTTCCACATAAGACAGCTGTGGCGTTCCATAGTTTTAACCCATTTATACTTAGCTTTGATCTTTTGTGGGAGGTTTAGTTAGCTATAAAACCAGGTTTAACCAACTTTTTTTTCGGTAAATGCATGTACCAAGTCAGGAATATGACAGTTGTTTATCATTCGTTCCATTGGTTGATATAGTCCAGTGTTTGATTTTGTCTCGTCATGTTTTATGGACTTGCACCCTTTTTCAATTTACCATTGAGTTCGGCATTTTTGGTAATACTTTTTTTTTACAATTGACAAGTCTAATTGCTATAGGCATTTTGCTGATACTAAACCTTTCCATACATTTTATAAATGTTGCAATTTAAGTTAAAGGGACCCGAGTATTATATTTCCGGGTTCAGTTAAGTGTGATTAATTCTTATCATGAAACTAGAATTTGAGCTGATAAATAATTTGTTTGGACTTCACAAACTCTTCAAAAATGTGTCATTTTCAGGAAGGGTTGATCTTTTTATTATAAAAGTAGAGATGTATGATAATATTCAAATACCGAAATAACATTTTAACTTCTTTTACTGTGTTAACTTCCGTCCACTAATGGGTGGTACTTACAAACTGACGCCCTTTTTTGCTATTTTTGTTATTGGTGTTTTATTTTATAATTGTTTTGTTGCTAACTATATTCTTTAATGTGTCCTTATGTGTCCCGCATTGTTCCTTCTTCAATTGTTTTTTTTTTGTTGTAAATTGTGTACTGTCCAATGTGTTCGTTCATATTCGATATATGTCTGCTGAACTATTTTCATCTTTCAAGTATCATCGCTAGTAGGAGATGAACATGCATGGGTTATATTCTTCTTAAAAAATATTTTTTGAAAATTCGGTGGTTTATATATCCGGCTTTTTAACTTTTTCAGTATTTTCAATTTCTATCTATTTTCTTGATCGCCTATTTAGATGTCAACTCTCTCATTGTTCACGTTTTTCTTTATATGTGTATCATTTTGATATTGTTGGATAAGAATTGGAATGTCGTACAACATTATTTCATATTTTAAAATTGAGAATGGAAATGGGGAATCTGTCAAAGAGACAACAACCCGCCCAAAGAGCAGAAAACAGCCCAAGGCCACCAATGGGTCTTCAACACAGCGAGAAAATCCCGCACCCGGAGACGGGCTTCAGCTGCCCCCTAAACAAAAATGTGTACTAGTTCAGTGAAAATGGACGTCACACTAAACTCCGAAACATATAAATGAACTAAAATTAAAAAACATACAAGACTAACAAAGGTCAGGCTCCTGACTTGGGACAGGCGCAAAAATGTGGCTGGGTTAAAAAAACATGTTTTGTGAGATTTCATTATTTGTTACTTAGTTTTTAAGATGAATTTTGATATTATCACAACGTTATATTTGACGTGGATGAATATTATCGATTTCTAATTTTACTACTATGGTTTACATGGTAACAAAGTAGACATTTACCGTTTATGGCAAATGATTTAAACTTTGTTTTCAAAGTTTGGTGATAAACATTACGGTAAACAGATAAAAAGGATAATACAATCCTTATCATATCTCAATTTTAAAAAACAAGGTCTTACTGTTACGTAATCATTCAATAGTTTAACAAAATTTGTTTTCAGTTCATGTTACTAAACAGAGAAATCTGAGCCATCCGGTGCGTCATGTAAGTAGATAAGTTGTTGTTGTTCATTTGCATGTGATATAAGTAGTATAAATATAGTGTTTTATACCAAATACACATTAAGTCATTGAAGTCTACAAAATACACATAAAAGTCCTGGACGTCTACATACAACAAACTGTGAGATGGAAACTAAATATCTACTTGTGCTTTTAATTGCTCTTTATACTGTATTCATGTATACAGTTGATGCACTGCAATCTATCATCGATCCATCAAATATTCCAGGATCAAGCTGTAAGTAATTCTTTAATGTTTCATTATGAATAATTTATGTTCATAATATTTGAATATTTGTGTATACCTTAAAAAGTCTAAAACTATCTTGCCATGCTAATTGGTTTTCGGAATATTCTAAATTGATGAAAGCAATACCAAAACAGTGGTTACAAGAGCTTATAAAGAAGAGTCAATCAAAACAAAAGTTGCTACCGACTCCGAATTTAAATTCAAAGATAGAGAAGGAAAAATGGTACCAATAAAAATATTTTCCTCGAAAGATATCTACATCTCGCTTTTAAATAGATATTATGAGAAAGTAATAGGATTTCAAAAATGGGACAGAATTCTAAATTTAGATAACAATACAAGGAAAAGAGAACAAATGCTGTACTTCATCTTTAACTATATCCAAGATAATAACTTGAGAATGTTAAGATGGAAATTTCTACATTACATTTTACCAACCAAACAATTACTTTTCTCTTGGAAAATAACTAAAACTCCTCTTTGTAATATATGTAATGTCATTGAGGATTATGATCATTACTTTCTGACATGCAAATATCTAAAATCATTTTGGGATCAAATAAAACTAATACTAGACAAACTTAAAATAGGACATCATATAATATCACTATCATCACTTTTTTATGGATATAAGATAAACGATACAAATTATTACAATATCAACGATTTTCTAACAATCATACTTTTTACTATATATAAAGTGTATTACATATCCGAGCAGAAAACAAAACAAATTAATGTGTTTGAAATTTTTAAAAGTGAACTTCTCTAACATTACGAAATATTGACAAATAAACAAGGCAAATATAAAAACTTCTACAATTCGGTTGCAGAAAAAAATAATTTATCTTCTTAACTAAGATTTATAATATATCATAGTAATTTCTTTTTATTCTGTTACACATTATTTATTAGCAAAACTGTATGTTGTGTACTAACAAGTACTAACCTTATGAAATGCTATATACTAACGTCAACGAGACCGGGATAAGGTACCGGTACTTTATGTATCTCTAACAAATGTATATTTCAAATAAAATTATATAGAATTAAAAAAAAAAAACAAAAAAACAAAAAAACAACAAATGCAGTACTTAATTTAACCCTAATACAACATAATTGTACTGCACAGCCAACTTTATATGCAATTCAAATATTGAAATTTATGAACAAAATTGCATGCGTTTGAAACACTTTAATCTTTTAATTAATTGAGCTATTTGATTTTAGTTTACAATTACAACAATGCCAGAAAGCCTTGTACCATGTTCGATAATCATACTTTTTTTTATCGAAGACAGAACCTTTCAGGGCTTGAATGAATAGGTATTAACACGAGAACACACAATCATAAATGGAACGGATAATTCTAAACTATGTAAAAGTTAGATATTTTCCGATAATTATTAATGTGTTAAAAATACTGTATTTTCAGATTGTGGAAAAGGCAGAAGAGTAATAGGACAATATACCGTGGGTGTGAACTAAAGCATACTTTGATTTCATATGATCAAAAAGGTAAAACATGAACATTTATAGAAAGTTCAAGTAAGACGTTCCATAACAGTACAGGTGATGCAACAAACCAGTGAAACCAAGGAAGGCATACAATCTACATGGCAGACTACTCTGAGTAACAAACTAGAAATATCATATATATTGTGTGATGAAAACATTACATTCTGCTGATGTAAGCTTGTGTATTACGGTCGTTTTATCTTATTAGAATAACTATGACTTGCTTATATACCATATAAGCTAAGCATCACGAAGAGACTACTGAGAAATATGAAAAAAAATCAATGTAAAAATAAAATGGATATAACTTTATATGTTTAATCTGCAAATAAATGAAATAAATCCTAATTTTGTGTTATGCATATGTGCATGTAAAAATGACGTCTTTTGTATGGGTTTTGTTTGGTTTTTTTTTATTTTTGTTTTTTAAGAGGAAAAGGGAGGGCAATGTGAACTTCCCTTCTTTAAAAAGATTGTTGTCACATTTTGAATGTAGTCGTTTTCATTATAAGTATAAATACAATTTTTGGTCTGAGTTTAGTATAACTTTTGAAGAAATTTTGAGGCAATAGTTATTAAGCGAAGTTCAAATCTCATAGTCGATAAAGAAAAATTAAAGTAACAAGCAAAAATTGAGGGAATTGCACGGGCTCTTAAAGGAGCAAGACCGGGTGCATCGACACGGTATGCGTCTCCTGCCATACATGCATCACATGCTATGCGAATCTACAATTAGTTGAACAAAATCTTTAATTTTACCACAATTGTGTCATATTCCCGATTGTGACATTTATTCGGGAATAGGACACAATCGGTAAAATTACAGTTTAGACAACTATTCTGGTATCTAAAAATGAAAGACTGCAAAAAACACGTCGCTAGTAGAGATTTGAGACACATGCATATCGTATCGGTCAATCTATTCATGATAGTGACCGTAAAACTTATGTAGTGTCTATTTCAGTCTTTCTTCTTCATAACTCTGTTGGAACAGTTTTTGTGTAAGGAGCACACGATGGGACAAAGGGTTGAAATCATCATGTGTGTAAAGATTCTAGTTTGAAGTTCAATATCTGTGTCAATATCGATGATAAGATCAAGATATAAAGCAGACCTTCTACTACCAGTAGAGTCCTTAATTTCAATTTCACTTGGATGTATAAAATACATGCACAAACTGAAATATGGGTTTTTTAGTGACAGAACATTAACAATATATCTGAAAGTGAAATTAACAAACTTAAAAAGTTGTTTATTCGTTTTGTCTTTGAGAAGGTTACGATTGAATCCTTCATATCAGGAAAAACAACACAAATAGTAGTTGTTATCAAATAGTCCGTTTCTATGTATGTTGGCGTTTGTTTTTGTAGCAGTTCAGTGTTTATGTTGTTCCGTTGTTTTCCTCTTATAGTTGATCTGTTTTCCTCGGTTTTGGTTTGTGACCCGGATTTGTTTCAGTCAATTGGATTTATGACTATTGAACAGCGGTATACTACTATTGCCGTTATATAGTACCAATGGGAATACCGACTGTCTATTGAAATATCAATTCACCAATATAATCAAATATGTTGTCGATTAATACGTACAGCATTGCGATGATATCATATTCGATGTATTTGTTTTGTAGAAAAAGCTCTTTGAATGAGACGATGAAATACTAGATATTTCACCACTCTTCGAACATTAAAATGTGTTGTTTCTGGAATGACAACATATTTTGGAAAAAAATTATTCAATCAAAAAGAAATCTTAAACTGACAACAATCAAGATTAAGAACTAAAAAAAACACAATATATTTGTTTAGTTTGTTTGACGTGTTTATACCATCCAGTCGGCATTCCAGTTTAACAACAGTGCACCTCTTCTCACTTGCTTGTTGATTTTGTTCGAACAATGAATTTTCAAGAGCATTGTCATAGAGGTGATGTCATATCATTGAATGACGCACACTTTGGTGATTAAGTTGATCACATCTAACCCGATGAAATCCAAAGAACGGATATAACAAAAATAGGCGTGTCTGACTGCCCAGTTTTGTGGTGTACAACTGAAAATTGACAATTTAAATTTGAATTTTCGATTAAAGAGTTAAATTATATTATTCAACATAAACTTACTATTTGTATGCAGCAACATTCCGGTAGCATCTGAATATGGAGTATATATATATATATATATGGATAAAATTTGCCACAGCTTTCAATTAAGATTTTGGCTAATGGAAAACTGTGGAAAAATGGTTTAGAAATGGTAAAGTTGAAATCATCTCTTCGAAAGTGTTACAAGCGCTATCATGAGTTTGTTCAACATGATAGCATATTCGTGTCAAAATGATCACGGGTATGTTCCATTTGTCGTGACGATTCGCATGTATTTAAACAACTTTTTCTATTACTGTAAACCGGGAAATTTTAGCGGCAGTTTTATTTTCGCTATTTTCGCGGTAAGAGTGGAAACGTGAAAATAAAACTTCCGCGAATATTTCAAGGAAAACTGATTCAAAGAAAGAAACCCATCCATTAACATATACCAATAGGATTATGCACAGGGCCAATTTAGAACAACGGGTTTTCAGGCGACATATATTTGTCTATATCTCAAATTGAATTAAACTTTATTTCTAACTGAAAGGCAGTGTTAGAAATCAAAACGTTTCAAATTAAAATGAAATCTATTTTCAACAAGCGGAATTTATTGATATTGTTATATAAACAACATTCGAGACCGTTATGAAATGACACCTTCAATCATTTTTAAAATGATTACCACATTGTATCTGCTACACTGCTTAATATGATCAAAAGATTGATTAATTAGGGGTACTCCACGCAGCTTAATTTAAAATGCTCTTTATAAAGCTATTCTTTTATGTTAATTGTGTATGTGTTTTAACAAGCAAACATAAATGTAGCGGTTAAATTATTCTTCAACATACAAGCGAAATATACGCGTACACTAATGAACCGACGAAAACTGTTCACTTTGTTTAGACTTTGTTTAGACAAAAAAGTGTTTGATCGATTTTCAAAACTTGCTTTACAATACATGTTAAACTGTACAGTAAAATCATTCACTAAAGTTTGTACAGGACTCCTACAAATCGCGAATTCAAAACGTCGCGAATTAAGATTCAGTTGGTAATTCGCGAAATAAAGATGGCGCGAAAATTTCCCGGTTTACAGTATGGTATTTAATCCATGTTTATGTGTTTATTACCTTCTTTTTTAAGAGGGAAAAAGAGGGGATAAAACAATAATGTCAGATCATTAATGGGTTGTTGAAATAATGTTTAAAGAATAAAGTACAATGTACTATAATATACTTTTAGGTAGACACATGCAGCTGTATTTCAAAAAATAATCACGCCACACAAAGTCTTTCTTGCCAACGTTACCCATTCTTCCCCTACCCCCTTCGATCATCTACTGGTAGCGTGCTCTTCTGAAATGAAATCAATCCCCGATTGGGTCACATCATGGACTTGAATATTTGTATTTGCTGCTTCTCCACAAAGCACGCATTACAGAATAAAAGTATACATCATCATATCACAAATACTTGTCATCGTCCTGACCTATAATCAATAATAGCTTAACTATTTTCAAGTTTTCCAAGTCTAATGGTGCCCTCTGATTGTCTGTTAGATTGTTTTATGTTATGCTCGGAAAACACTTGTTTAAACTTATATTGAAAATGTAAATGGAATCTTTATTCGTTAATATACTTTTCATTGATAACGCCATTCCCCATAGTCCGTATTACGAATATCATTAAAATCTTGTAATCAACATGGGTCTCGATGCCATCAATTTAGGCAAAATCATTCCTATTAAATCAGTTGAACCAATATTATCCCCTATTTTGTGTTGCCTATTATGTGTAGCCTATCCAAAGTCAGGAGCCTGTAGTTCAGTGGTTGTCGTTGGTTCATGTCTGTCATATGTGTTTTTCGTAAACTGTTTTGTTACAAATTAGGCCGTTGGTTTTCTCGTTTAAATTTCTTTCACATCTTTCATGTCGGGGCCTTTTATAGCCGACTATATGGTATGGGTTTTTCTCATTGTTGAAGGTCGTACGGTTGCCTATAATTGCTTACAATTACTTCATTTAAACTTTGGTGGATAGTTGTCTCATTGGCAATCATACAACATCAACTTAATTCTATATCAACTTATTTTATAGGAGTAACACGACTAGGGTCACATGTGGAGCAGGATTCACTTACCCTCCCGGAGCACCTGAGATCACCATCAGTTTTTGTTGGGGTTCGTGTTGCTCAGTCTTGATAATTTGAATTAACTATTTTTGGTGTGTAAAAAAATCTTTGGTTGTTTTAGATAAATTACGTGCTTTTGATGGTCCTTTTGGTTCTGCTGGCAGTTTCGACTTTTCAACTCTTTACACACCTCTTCCACACAATATTATCAAACACCATTTTTTTCTATTTAACTAAATGGTCGTTTGAAAAATCTGATTGCAAATATATTTGCTGCAACTCACTTTAAGCCTTGTTCTTTAATGAGAAAGGTGCGTATGCTAGATACACTTACTGGAGGTGTGATGAGATGATTGGAGCTGTTTATTTTCTGCTTGGCAACATTTATGTACGTTTCGGCAAAAAGTGTATTGACAGGTTGTAGGTATTCCTATGGACACCAATTGCGCCCATTTAATAGCAGACTTGTTCCCGTTATGAATCACAGTTTATGGCCAAACTCAGTAAATATCCGTCTTAATTCTATTTAATTGACAAATTCAACAACACGTATCGTTATCCTGATGATATTTTTTCACTAAATAATAAAGAATTTTCTAAATATACTGCCGAATTACCCAAAGGAACTTACTTTAAATAAATCAAATTTAAACAGTATAACTGTCCTTTCCTAGATTTAGATATTTCAGTTTTACATGAGAAACTCTACACAAAAATGTACGACAAAAGGGACGATTTTTCTTTACCTATTGTTAATTTTCCTTTTTGGGATGATGAATGTTCCTTTAGCACCCTATTACGGAATTTATATATCACAACTCGTTCGCTATGCCCCTGACTGTAGGGACGTTTTGTATTTCGATGAACGTAATCTATATATTACTGGTAAATGATTTAGTCAGGTATTTCGTGACCACAAATTACTTAAAACCTTTACTAAATACTTCCTTAGATACAAAGATTTGGTTTGGAAGTTTGGCTGTACCTGTAGAAGACTTATTTCAAAAGGGATAGCACATCCTAATTTTTACGGTGATGTTGTTTACCGAGCTCGGAAATTTAGATACGATCCGGGTAAACTTATCGATCCTTTAAATAAACTTATGCTAAAAGGTTACCAATTCAACACTGTAATTAAATCTTTGAATATTGTTTCTATTGGTAGAAATATTGATTTTGTTATCAGTAAATTAAACTTAACTAAAATCATTGTTAAAAAACATATGCACATTCACGATTCTACAATCTGTCGATGCCTGTATTTTGGTATTGCACAAGGTCATGATTTTCTCTGACTGTTAATGACGTTTTTACACTAACTCCATTGGATGTTTAATGTGTACGGATTGATATTTTAGTTTTAGACACATGATTTTTTTATTGGTTTTTATTGGCTCTGAGCTAGCTGTCAGTATTAAATTGCGAGTACTCTCAGATCTGTAATTAGTGTCTTATTTCAAGATCAACGGGATAAATGAGTTCAACATAGTCTGTTGTCTCGTTGTTTTCCTCTTATAGTTGATGTTTCCCTCGGTTTTAGTTTGTTACCCGGATTGTTTTTGTTTAATCGAATTATGACTATTGAACAGCGGTATACTACTGTTGCCTTTATTTCAACAAATAAACGGCATTCGTATGGAAACAAACTGGGAACCGCTTCTTCGACTTGTTCTTTTATTCGTATAAGGCAGACCTCATACATGAGCTTCCAGGAAATAATGAAAAGAAGCTAGCATTGTCATTTAACTTCACGTTCCGCTATATAGATTATATCGTTTTCACTAAACAAGTCAACACGGGGTGACTATGTTGAACGCATCTATCCCGTCGATCTTGAAATAAAGGATATCACAGATACAGTTAAGGACGCTTCATATCCTCTGGTGCAGTAAAATTGGTACCGTGTATGTTATCGGCTTACGTAAATCGACCTACGATATTTGAACATCGGTTAAATACTGTCGCCTTAATTTACATATAGAAATGTACAATGAGGGTCAGTTGAGAATAAACTATGGCGACAAAAGAGATGATTTCAGCTTTTTAATTGTGAACCTTTCATTTTATATAGCCACATTCCAGCAGCGATCGCATATGGAGTATACATTTCCCGGTTGAGACGATATTCCAGAGCTTGCGTTTTCTATCGTGATTTTCTTGATAAAGGATTAAAGGAAGCTATTCGAACAAGGGTTTAGTGTGGCAGTATTGAAGTCAACCCTTCGAAAAATTTACGGACGTTATGACAGTAATCTGGCTAATCACAGATGACGACGGATATGTTCCAATTGTCGTAATCATTACTCTGTACTCTTTTCTTCGAATGTGACGCCAACAAAAGAGACTTATCACTGAATTTGTATATACACGAGCTACATTAAGGTGTCACATGTGGCACAGGATCATTCTACTTACCCTACCGGAACACCTGAGATCAACCCAATTCTTTTTGGGGTTCGTGTTGCTCAGTTTTGAGTTTTCTATGTTTTGTTTTTAGACTAACTCGATGCTAGGGAATGTTTTTTGGGGATAAGCAGTTTGCTTTATTAAAAGTGCCTCCTACATACAATCGTTATTTTATAATATTCCATGTTAATGCTGTCTCTTGTGGATATCTTATCCAATATCCCTAGCCTTCACTTCTTAGTAAATATATACCATTTATTATTTATGAGCTCTTTGTTAAGATGGACGCATGTTTATTTTATTAATGCTGTCGATTATTACTCCATAAAAACATATAATCATGAATAAGGTATTAATACAAACCGCATATGCATTGCAAAAAGGATATGACGCTGATAAACGTGATATAATTATCGCATGGACTTATTTAAAAGACTTAAAAAGTGTATATACATCGTGTGCTGGGCTAAAAATCATGTACTTGCATGATGGATCATTATTTTTAGATGCAATAATTGCACTTAGATAATATGCATTTTGCCAATTCTTATTTTTGAATGAAAGTTTAATTCATCATAAATGTCTCACTGTGTTAATGCTTATCTTTCCCTATTTGTGATGACATTGCCCACTGAGCAATTCAACTGGATTATCGAAAACCCATCGGATCTTTAACAACAATATGTGTCAGAATGTCATGCTAAAGATTCTGTAGACTTGGTTAAATTTAATCGCCACTGATCAAGAAATGGGCATTTTATAGAATTTTAATTTTGAAGATCAAATTGTTTAACCACTTTTTTTCATTGTCATTTATATTCCTATAAATGCACATTTAAAACACACGTTCAAAAAGTTTCATTTATACATATGAGAACATTTTGACTGAATAATTATATTTTAGTAATATTTCCTTGATGTTAAAATTTCTCTGAGAAAGAAACCGATTTAAACTGGAAAAGAGGAAATAATAGTTCACCGAACAAAAAAAATTGATAAAGATTTGAATCAAATGAGACAGTACGTCTCCATTCTCATCAGACGTGGCTGTGTATTTATACATATCACACAACCCAAACGGATGACCCTCTTTAGAAAGAGTTTTACTGATTGACTAGAGAAGTCAAATTGTGCTTGATTTTAATAAGGATGTTATTTGAATATGCTTGTAAGGTTTTGAATGATATGAGTGAGGGTTATTGTAACAAAATAGAGCAACTGCAGCTGGAGGCTGTCAGAATAGTGACAGGTCTTTCGGTGTTAAATGGTAAAATAATTATTTATGATGAAATTTTATGGTTTAGAAGGAAGTTGAAATTATTCTATAAAATTCAGCATAATATATTCATATGATGTTGTTAATGCAAAGGAAAACATGAAAATTGGTTCATTTCGGGCCCTTTTATAGCCGACTATACGGTATGGGGTTTTCTCACTGTTGAAGGCCGTACGGTTGCCTATAATTGCTTACATCCACTTCATTTGAACTTTGGTGGATAGTTGTCTCGTTGGCAATCATACCAAATCTCCTTATTTTTACATTAGACGGGATTATATCATGAAACGGCAAACAATTCGGATGAACGTAGTCAATAGTCATCAAAGATAACAATGTTCTATAAATAAATAAATCGAAAGAGAAAAGATGAAAAAGTAAATACAGAAAGCTTTAAACCTAGAACTTTTTCGTAGGCGTCTTTGTTAGATTAATTGGAATGTGTGTTTGAAGTTTTTGTTGTTGTATGTCTGTGATGTATGTTTTCATAGTTTCAGCTGATAGATCCCAATTAATGTCACATTAACCTATGATGTCTGTTTGGGTTGCTCACTTAATTTTTGTCATTATAACGGAACTATAAACAACTGTCGTACAAGTGGGAGGTTTAACTAGCCATAAAAACAGGTTTAACGCACCATTTTCTTCGGATAACGCCTGTACCAAGTTAGGAACATGGCAGTTTTTTTTCCATTTGTTCCGTTGGTTGATAGCGTTTAATTTTGTCAGTTTTTAAGGACTTCTCCTTGAATTTGCCTTGCAGTTCGGTTTTTCTGTTATACTTTTTTTTTTGTAAACATAAGTATAAAACTCAAATGCGTTTAAACTTTATAGGGCCTCTGCAGAACATGGGGAAAAAAGTAGATTAGTGTATGATATGTTGACACAAAATTTATAAACGCACTTAACGGAACCAAAGCAAGAAACAACGCTTTTATTGATGTTTAAATCTTTCATAACTTGCCCGACAAAAAGTAGACTCTCTACAAACATTTAACCAAACACGAGGAACATCAAGTGTCTGTTCGTCAACAGGCATTCATTGATCAGTAAAAAACACGCGATATTTACCACTACATTATATTCATTACATCACTTAGTCTAAAAGTGTAATCAGGATTAAAGTAAAAAAAAAAACAGGATATAAACACTTTATGCAGTTCAGTGTATGTTAGATATAAAAGTTGACATATTATATTTTGTTTTATATGTTGAAAATGGAGAAGTATGATTCATACATTTGTATTCGTCATCACTTAAAGTTGTAACAGCTACAAGTTTGCTTTTCATTTTTAATGCGACATTCAATTATACAGCGCGAATTTTATAAGGTTCCCCGGAATAGAAAGCATATTCTGCTCCACATTTGACACCGGTCATTTCATTTTCCTGTAAAATCCCGTTCAAGCCTAACAATATTTCTTAATAGCTTGTTTCTTCACATATAACATTTCCGCAACAAACCACTTTTGGAAAATTTCTGCAAATGGATCCATACTTCCACGATAAATCGCATAATTGTGGTTAAACTAACCAATACACATCTGTTTTCCTGTTTAAAAGTTTTAAGCAATGAAACTAGGCATCACTGAAAACACGCATATATATCAAACAAACCGCAAAACTGTACATTCCATTGCACGCAACGAACGAAACATCGCAGCAGGAAAACAAATAGCAGGTGATAAAGATACGTCGTCTTGTGTGTCATAGATTTTGGTATAAAGACTAACATAATAATTTCAATATGAATTTCAAAATCTGAAAAGGCAATGGTCATTTTTACCGTTTAGTTTTTTCAAATTATGTTACGGTGGACTTTTAAGTTATCCCTATTTATAAAAATCTGGATAATTTCGAGAGAATATGTAGTCAGAATATCTGCAAGTGAATGATTATTTGTTGCTGAACGTCCAGAGGCAAATATGTCATGCATGTTCAGGACGAGAACAAATTAACAATAAATACAATAGGTAGGTCCTACAATAGGGGCCGTCCGGGATGACAGTCGGGAAATTTGGACTGTCACTTAAAAATGAGGGTACTGAATAAAGACATAAATTTTGCCACGCAACAGGTCACCCACGGGCCCCTCAAAGGGTTGTTGCAAGAGTTTTTAACGTGCAGAGACCTTGGAACTCTCTGTACACGAGGCAACGGATTTAACGTCCCCGTTCTGACTGGACGTCGCTGCGTAGTTATACATCCCGCACAGCCAAATGGACGCCCTACTGTGGCAAGGGTTTTACTGCCGGTCTGAAGAAGACAAAGAGTGACCATCTGTCTATCCCCAGTTACTCTTGGGTGTATCTGCAAGTGAATAGTTGGATATCTGCAACATGCATATTAAAGATAATCGCTAAATGATTCCACTTTTTTAAAACATTTTGAATAAAACTTCGAGGAAAACATCCACAGTAATAGTTTTAGTACTTTTTGGGGTAACCAGAGAAATATCATTCAATAATGCACAGAGAACAGTATTTTGTATGAATTATTGTATGTTGTATATATGCCGAAGGAATATTTTGAGTACTAGTATTAAGATGTGATAACGATGTAAAATGACTGAATTGTATTTGCAAACAACGTGATATCACCCCCAGTTTTTGGTGGGGTTCGTGTTGCTCAGTCTTTAGTTTTCTTTGTTGTGTCTTGTGTACTGATGTTTGTCTGTTTGTCTTTTTCTTTTTTGGCCATGGCGTTGTCAGTTTGTTTTCGACTAGTGAGTTTGAATGTCCCTTTGGTATCTTTCGCCTCTCTTTAACATACGAAAATGCACATTTTTATAAACTTAAAACTATTGAACCTGTTGTCTTTTTGATTAAGTTAATGTGTTCGGCAAGGTTAAGGTGCATTGACTACTTGGGAAAGCTATAACTCGCCATTAGCTATGTATCCATGATCTTTCTAATCGTGACGGGACATGTTGGCTAACTGTTAACAATTCAATCAACAAATACTTAATCAGGTCACTTTATCGGCGCTTTCTCTAAATGATAACTCATATAACAACATAGACTAGAACTCAGAATAATATTTCTAGAAGAAATGGTATGCCTTTGGATTAAGATAACCTAAACAGGAACAAATTGTCGAATCGACAGCAGAGGAATATACAAAAGCAAGCACTAATACAGCACTGTAAACAAAATCATTTTGTTCTCATTCACTTATTTGTTAAATCATCATTTAAAGATATTAAAGATAATACGTCATTTTAAGGACGTATGTTACTTGTGAAAGTACAAAGATTAATAAATGCCTGGTTTACAATCGAATTTGTTTGTTTTTTTAAGTTAATCTTTTAATCAAAAAGGAAATAAGATTATTTTTTACATCACGTAAAGTCAAGTCGACAGCCCTCACAATTTACAAGAGAAGGACATCTGTACTTGGCGAAATTTCAGATTGCATTATAATCTAGTGATCTAGTGGGATTAATGTTAATTTATGTCGCGTTTGTGCCCTAGCTTGTATGCATTTCGAATCGAGCTGCTTTATAGTAGGGGTAGATTGAATTTTCTTAATTTAGGTTCAGTTTTTAGAATTGTAGGATAATTGTATTCCTTTTTTATAAATCATGTTATATTTGATGTTTTACAGTTTGTCTGCGCGGTGACCTTGGCACTTTCACTAAACGAGACATCTGGTTTGGAGTTCCCTTTTCTAACCGGGCGTGGCTGCGTTCTTATACATCCCACACCCACATCACTAATCGGGCTCCCCTCTTAAGCATGCATTATACGATAAGGCAGTTGTTTACAATTTAAGCGACTTTAAATCAAACATAAAAAAGACATTATTATAGTTTTATTTAACGCCAACTCCTGATATTGGATGGTGAACTTTAGTCATATTTTGGTGAAATTATGCATGATGTACACGTTTTTCCCGGCTAAATCCTCATACAGTTTTCAAGATAGAACTTTTATATTATGCAAGCCGCTAGAACATTTTCCTCAAATGACAGGATGATGAAGTTTGTATTCTTTTACTGAAATTGTGCATTGAATGAATGGTTTGTTCGGCATACTCATCCTACAGTTTTAAAACTAGTAGCTATATAAATAAATTTGTACATACATATATGTTACGAGTGTTCATGTTGTCAGGATTTTTTTCTTTAAATTATCCGTTAATGACAGGATGCTGATTTAAGTCAATTTTAGTCTCAGTGATAAATAGTCCAGTGGTTTACCCTTGACATTGAAAAGTGGTTTAAAAACCATGTATGACGAATTGTCATCTGATAAATCAGACCCACATTCCCTAAGAACAGTCGTTAAACGGATATTTCACTTACCATGTCTCTACCATGTACATGATGCACACTATTGTATGAATGATATTCACATGTTTACCTCCCGTTAAATTTGCCAAACTTGAGTTATATAAGAAACTAAGGTTACAACGCCCTCCGGTAAGTTGGCCATAGATGAATGTGGCTTTTCCTTTTTTAAAAGTCCTTTTTGTTCAAATAGCTCATAACGTTGCTACGTATGTATACATCCAAATGTTTAGGTTTCAGCGTTCCTGGTGAAGGTTAATCCAGAAAATCGCCTAGGATGCACGAATATATAAAACGTGATTTTCATTTATGAATTTTGAAAGGATCAACATTTGATAGTCCTAAATTATTGCATACATCATGACTCCATTACAATTAAAATTTGTACTTCAACATCTCTATTTGCGGAACGCATATGCTAGAACATCATCTTTGTCTCGTTTTTGCTTTGCTGTTATTTAGCGAATTGGTTATATGGCAGATCTTTTTTAATCTGCGTTGAATTGATTCACAACTTTCTAGGCTCTGGGCGAGTTAAAGCTTATCATATTGTGTAGACATTTCTCTATTGTTGAAGACCATATGTTGGCATTCAGTCACTGAAATGAGTTTGTAGCCTTGATTTGTCTCTTTCTAATGGATTTACGAGAGGAACATCAGTTAACTACTGTTGCCTCTTATTTATTGGAAACCTGGACCTTTTCTTAATTGTGATTCCGTTGTCCACTTGATGTTGATAATATTGTGCGAACTTTTATTATTTTAAGTCGTATTTTTGATCGTGTAGTGGGTTATTACCTCATTATTATTAATACTTCAAGGAATGCCTATGTAAAACAGCCGATGTGAATGTTTCGATTTTGACAGTACCCTCATATTTATGGTGCTCGATTTGAATATTGATAGGACTTGCAAAAAGTAGGAAACGTATAAAACAAAATATTTCAGAAGCTCTTTCTACACGCGGTATCAGAATTAACGTCTCCACTTGGACTGGGCGTGGTTGCGTACATTCCGAACAATCAGTGGACGTCCCTCTTTAACATGGTTTTTCCATGCTAAAACGACGAGAAAAGATAATTTTGATCAAGTTTTTGAAAAACCACTGGGTTGATGCCACTGCAGGTGGAGGTTTCCTCCCCGAAGGTATCATCAGGCCTGTAGTCAGTACTTCAGTGTTGACATGAAATACCATTGATATGATCGTATTTTCTACCCCTTGAATAGATCACCTTAGCAGTATTTAGCAATCCCTCTCAGAATTTCGGGTCCCTAATGCTATTCAACTTCGTACTTTCTTTGGCCTTTCAGCTTTTTGATTCGAGCGTCACTGGTTAGTCTTTTGTAGACAAAAAGACTGGTATTTATGATGATTTCATTTTACCGAATTTCGTTTGAAGTTTTGCTTTACGTAAAACTTTTAAAGCACATTCGAGACATAACAATATATATTTTTAGAGATCTATTATCCCTAATTACACGTTTTCACCGATACTTCTCCCATGCACATGTTTAGTAGGATAAATATTGTGTTAATCAAATTTAAAAAAAAAGAGAGGCGAAAGATGCTAAAGGTACATTCAAACTCATAAATCGAAAATAAACTGACAACGCCAAGGCAACAAAAAAAAAAGAAAAAGACCAAAAGACAAACAACAGTACGCAAAACACAACATAGAAAACTGAAGACATATCAACAAAAAACCGTGGATAATCTCAGGTGCTCCGGAAGGGTAAGCAGATCCTGCTCCACATGTGGCACCCAGTGTTTACAATGTCAAAATTTTGACGCACTTTGTTGCAATGGTAACAGATGGAAAATTACTAAATTTCATGAACACTTAACCTATTAGTATTTTAACAATAAACTCATCATAGATTTCACGTTTATAATCTTGTATACTAGTATTCATTTTTATTTTCAAACAATGACTGAATGTCCCTTCTTTAGGAAACCATGTAATGTAGCTTTATCAATATTTGAAACGTTGTAAACATACATATGTGTAAAAAACAAAGGCACTTGACAAGAACTATAATAAGGAACAGCGCTTTTACTGCTGTTGAAACGAACAAAAACATTCATAATTTGCCCGACAAAAAACAAACTTTACAAACATTTTAATAACCACAGGCAGGGCACATCGAGTATCAGTTCGTCGACATGCGTTAACTGCTATTAGTAAGTAAAAAAAAATCGTGATATTAACTACTATGTTATCATCACTACATCGTTGGTCTGTCTTAAAGACAATGAATATGTAACTACTGTATAAGGGATTAAAGTTAAAAAAAAGTTCGGATATAAACACTTCATGCAAGTACTAGTATATGTATAGCAAAATAGAAACATGCTGACAATTTCGTCATTTTTTTTATATGGTGAACATGGAGAAACCGGATTCATATTTTTATTCGTCATCATTTTCAATGGTAACAACTTAAAGTTTTCCTTTGCAGGTTAAATATAACAACTCAATAAACCACTGCATATTGTATCAGGCTCTGTTTCAGTTTCAAGCATTGCCTTTTTTTAAACCGTTCAGTTCGCCTTAATGTCAATGCCAGTAAAATGCTTGTGAAAGTGTGTAATACAACCTCTAGAAAATCAAGTAGTGGTATGATTGCCAATGAGACAAGTCTCCATCAGACACCAAATGACGTAGAAGTCAATAACAACTATTGTTAACTATAACTTTAGTACATTTCTGCAAAAGATTTATACTTTCACAATAAATCCCATAATTTTGATAAAACAAACTATAAAAATCATATGCATACCAGTTGAAAAAGGTTTTAGCGATAAAGCATATAAAATTTGCACAAAAGTTCAAAAGTACTGAACATTGTAGATCATTGTACACTTCATTAGAAGAAACTCGTGAACGAAACAAAAGTATTACAGACTTTTGCATTGTTGCCTGCGACGGACATTTTCTTTTTCTGTGACGTCAGTTCGTTTGTGATGTCTTCTTAAAATGACGGTACTTTGTCGATAAATGTTAACCATTACACCGACATATACTAAATCAGTTTTCTTGATTTGGTCCCATTACTAAGTGATAGCTGAAATAACAATGCAAACCAGAATTCAGAATTATATTTTAAAGAAAAAGAGGTATTCCTTAAATTCAGTTTATCTGTTAGTCTACGATTATCATAACTTGAACCGGAATAAACTAAAACAAGCAATCAATAGTAACAGCACAATACAACAGCACTGTAAACAACAACATTTTGACCTGAACCACCCATTTGTTTAATCATTGTTCAGATATAAAAAAAAAACACTTCATTTTAAGGAAGTTTTTTCCTTATGTAAATACATGTATGTACATAAAATATATAGATGCCTGATTGCATGACAATCAATCTGTTTATATTTTACAGTAACAATCTTTTAATCAAAGGGAAATACGATTTATTTTTTACATCACATATCGTTGACGTAATGTCCATAGCACTCACAATCTATTTGGTAATACTTTAGATTGCGCTATACTCTTATGAACTCATGGGATGAATTTTAGTGATTTGATAAGTTTTCTTTAATATCATGCTTGTTTTTATCACGATTGTTTGCTAGCTGATATGCTATTCGAATCGGAAATATAACTAACATTTTTTTAAATGAGACAACTATCCACCCAAGTTCAAATGAAGTGAATGTACGCAAAAATAGGCAACCGTACTGCCTTCAACAATGAGAAAAACCCATACCGTATAGTCGGCTATAAAAGGCCACGGCATGAAAAATATGAAAGAATTCAATTGAGAAAACTAACGGCTTAATTTATAACAAAACAATTTATGGAAAACAAATATGACAGACACGAACCAACGACAACCACTGAACCACAGGCTCCTGGCTTGGGACAGGCACCGAAAGTGAGTGGCGGGGTTAAACATGTTGGTGAGCTCTCAACCCTCCCCTAACCTGGGACAGTGATGTTACAGTACAACATAAGAACAAACTATAAAAATCAGTTGGAAATGGCTTCAAACCTCCCCTAACATGGGACAGTGGTGTTACAGTACAACATAAGAACAAACTATAAAAATCAGTTGGAAATGGCAATCAGATCGATACAAAGCAGAAAAACATCTAACAAAAACACAGGCCGGATGTAGCAGGGTATTTATACATCCCTAACAGCAAAAGACACAAAGTACAGATCAGAGAGTACTCGCAGTTACTGGCAGCTAGTTCAAAGCCAATAACAACTAATAAAAGAAATCATTTATCTAAGACTAATATATCAATCAAGTATGAAATTTCGTATTTTCCATCTGTTACCATGGCAACAAAGTGCGTCAAAATTTTGACATTGTAAACACTGGGTGCCACATGTGGAGCAGGATCTGCCTACCCTTCCGGAGCACCTGAGATTATCCACGGTTTTTTGTTGCTATGTCTTCAGTTTTCTATGTTGTGTTTTGCGTACTGTTGTTGATCTTTTGGTCTTTTTCTTCTTTTTTCAAGTAGATAAAAATGTGTTTAAACTGTCTTTAATTCTTTTGATTTAAGTATAGTTTTGAATTGTCCCCTTCCAACCGGGAATGGTGGTGTATTTATACATCCCACACGGCCAAACAGACACCCATCTAAAACATACATTTTACTGCCAAATAAAGTTAAGAGAAGTCTGAATGGCCATATTTCTATACCCAAATTGATAATTTGAGTATTTGACCAACACACAATGGTTCGTACTTTGGATTGGAACACTTGGGTTGGAACACTTTCATAACTGGTTGGGTTTAAAAATTTGCTATCATTGAAATAAGAATAAAGGCACATAAGAAAACGGAAAATTACAATCCATTCAGAAAAGTCAGTTTTCTACAAATTAGACGAATTTAAATCATGTATAAAGAATATGAATAACTTGATAGTTTTTTCCTGACAGTATGTACGTGCAGATGCAGCTTTAACAATCATGGGATTCCAAAACTTTTTAAAACCCTAAAAATCGATATAGCCTTTTTCAATAATCAAAAACCCTGAAATCATTACTTTAGATCACAAGAGCAAAGTGCAAAATAAAATATTGCCAAATGCAGTCGTCATTCGGGTTAAGTCAACGATCTGTGATGTAAAAAATAATCTTATATTTCCTTTCATTCAAGGATTGCGTCTTAGATAATTAAGTATTTTCGTATGTGAATCCGGCATTAACATATTGATGTATAAACATGTACTCTTTTAAGGAACATACTTCCTTAAAGTGACGTTTTACTTTATATCTTAAAACAATGATTAAAATATAAGTAAATCACGGAGGCTGATGTTGTTGATAATACACTAACAGAACCTGATGTTTACAGTACTGTGTTCGAGTGCATTTCCTATTTGTGTTTGCTTATTTTTTCATATTTCTTTAATTCGTCGTTCGACGATTCTAGTCCGATTAAAGATATCATTATTCAACAGCAGATAAAACAAATTTGCAGGAATACCGCTTTTTCTTTATTATATGATTGTAAAGTGATTTTCTTTAACATGCATATTGCAGTCATGCAACAACATACCTCTATGTGAATTACCTATATACAATATAAAATTGATAATGTCTTAGGGCATTTACCCATCCTCTATAGTGTGATGCCTTTACACCGGATATTTTTCATCAACGAGGAGAAACACGACAGGTGTCACTTGTTGAGGAGGAACTGCTGACCTTTCCGGAGCAGTATATCAGTTAACCATAGTTGTTATTGGAGTTCGCGTTGCTCAATCTTTAGTTGGTCTTTGTACTGTTTATTAGACTGGTATTTGTCTTGTTGTTGTTTTTTTTCGACTTGTCATTTTATAGAATATATAATAATGGAAACGACGATACTTAAAGGTGTAAAAAAATTAAAATGAAAACTATATGAAATAATAACATTCAGTCAATTTTAAACTTCTAAGTTGTTAGAATTATTTTTCATTAATGTTTCACGAATAAAATACCTTTGTACAAAAACATATTTTTTTTTAAAAAGGCATTTAGATCCGCACAGAAGATATCTAACTGGATGCCAGCATATGCCATAGTCTTCAACAATAGACAAATGTTTACACAATATGTCTAGCTCCCAAAATTTTATGAAATAATCTGAAGGAACAAAAGAATGGCGTTCTTATCGGTGCCTTTGGTTTCGAATTAAAGCATTCTTTCTTGTTGATAAATTGGATCTCCCACAGAAGTGTTGGCTAGTTTGGCAAATCCTCTTGTCTATGAGCCTATCTGAAGTCAGGTACCTCGTTGGTGGTTGTTTTGTTTTTAGTTAAAATCTGTGTATCGAATTATTTGCAAATGGCAGAACTTTATCGAACTCTGTTGTCATATTGTGTAGACATCACCGTAAAACTCGTATCACGACAGCGCGTGTAATAAGGCGACATTATCAAGTGTAGGGGACTTGTCAACAAATTCTCAAAACATTTTGCCATTCATTGATGACAACGGATATGTTCCAGTTGTCGTAACTACCATCCCGTCCCCTTTTCCCCGAATTAGACTTATCACCGGGTTTGTATTAACATGAGCAACACGATGGGTGCAACATGTGGAGCACATCTGCATACCCCTCCGGAGCACCTGAGATCAACACCAGTTTTTGGTGGGGTTTGTGTTTCTCAGTCTTAAGTTTTCTATGTTGTGTTTTGTGTACTGTTGTTTGTTTGTCATTTTCTTTTTTGCTATGGCGTTGTTAGTTTGTTTTCGACTTGTTGCCTCTCTTTCATTGTAACGGTAATAAGTCACAACAAAATTGCAATGATAACATAACATAACATTTTCCGTTTTACATCTTGTTATTTTGCTAAAATTGCTTTAAATTCTCAAACGAGATATAGATAAATAGCTGCCGACCACATGCTTGATAAGTTCTGCCGGGACTAAACTATCTAACCTTACTTGAACTTTTGATCTGAGCTCTATTGAGATCAGTCTACCTAAACAAATGTAAACAATGCGGGGGTGGTAAATTAAATGATTTACAGTGAACACAATATACATTCAAACCAATAATAAACATAAATGTATTAAATGCACGTGTTTTATTTACATTCTACATTTCACATCAAATGATAAAAAAAGGAGAGAATTACACTGTCCCGTGGGAATCTGTAGATAGCTCTGACGCAAATGAACTATTAAGGTAGATCGGGTGTCTTCCTCCGTCTTGGATTATACAATAGCAGGAAATAATCGGTCTAGATCTTTAATTAAATGGGCAAATTTCAAGAGAGGAATGTAAATCATTTGTAAAACTTTCAACTAAATGAAGAAAAATATATGTCTTTTGATATTTTTATGACTGTTTCTTATAAATACAGAACATATTTTGTTTGATTCAATTTTTTCAACTATGTCATATAAGGGCAGATAACTCAGATAAAGTTACTTTTAAAAAGGAATGTATTATGAATTTACCTATATGTTTTGTAGCAAGAAAACGAGTCCCGTGACCAAAATTTTTCTGTTTATTTTGTGAAAGCACATTATAAGAACTATCTTCTCATATCTTATCTTTAATTTCTATTTCTATGGTTTAGTTTTCTTATTATCACACAACATAGTAGTTTTCATGCACAAACTATACAAAATGTGACAATTTTGCACAACCTGTATCTTTAAAAGAAGCCCCGTGGCCCTTACGTTTTATTATATATTTGAAAAAAGTATGATATACTATATTTTTGCAAATTATTTTAAAATTCTATGGATTTTAATATAGACCCCCCCCCCCCCCCCCCTGTCTACCTAATATGATATTGACAGCCCTCAATTAAGCACTTTCTCGCTATTTTTCATCCATTTTTGCATCACAAACGTACACGTAACATTTTACATGTGCCTGTCCCAAGTCAGGAGCCTGTAGTTCAGTTGTTGTGGTTGGTTCATGTCTGTCATATTTGTTTTGTTATAAATTAGGCCTTTAGTTTTCTCAATTAAGCGTTTAATATTTTTCATGTCGGGGCCTTTTATAGCCCACTATACGGTATGGGGTTTTCTCATTGTTGAAGGCCGTACGGTTGCCTATAATTGCTTACATCCACTTTTTTGAACTTTGGTGGATAGTTGTTTCATTGGCAATCATACCACATCTCCCTATTTTTATACGTAAAATTTTACGTTACAAGAGAAATATCTAACGCCACAGTGCAATGATTGTTGTATGATGCTTTTTTTGTATCAAAATGTTGAGTCGAATGTCGCAGATTTCCGAACAGCGATAAGGCATATTGGTAATTACCGGAACTTTTCAGTTCCAAGATTTAGCAATCGGTATGAAAATATAAACTTACAATCAAATCAAACTGCACAAAACAAAGGGACGATAACTTACAAGTAGACATGCAAACTTAAATGTCAACGATCAAGCTACAGATATCACAATGAATCGAAATAAAAGTTATTAAACCAAAGTATCGGCAGTTTAGAATTATAAATGTCACAGGTGCTGAATTGGAATCATTCCTTCAGGAGCAACAAAAATCTAGATCTACTCTCAATATTTTTCAATCATTCATGAAAACAAAACTCAATGTGAAAGGAAATGTTTAAGGAATCCCTCCCTAAGTGTAAGACATAATGATATGTTTTTTAGTGCAACAAAAGAGATAGAAATAAATGGAACAATTAAATATGAACCATCGTCGAATTTAATTTAGTAAAATCAATTAATCAAAGATAATACTGAAAGAATTTGAAGAAAGCAGGACACAATACCTTGTAGACCTGATACAATGAAAAAAGATGATTTCCATCTTTAAATACAAGCAAATACTTTTCAAGGTACCAATTATGAAGGTACTTTGGTACAAAAACCTTAGATTTACACGGTACAAAATCGATATCTAAAATATTTTTTTTTAAATGGAGCTTCTGAAGAACTGGCTTATGGTAAGAGATTCATAGGTCACACTGCAAGGAAAGGGTCAATTCAGAAACAGAAAGACGCCGGAGTTCAGGTCACTATAATAGTTCAAAGAACAGGACATACAAATGTGAACAATTTTATATTATCATGTTCAAAAACACATAATTAATGGCACTCACAACAAGAAAAACAAATAATGCATGCTATAATGTCAACCAGTAAAGAAATACCAAATCTGTAGAAACAATTACTTCAGTAAGTAACAATAACATTAACTATTAGCAATAAAATAATCAGTCTATTTATCATTGACATGTTGAGCTTGCTTTTAGTAATTTGTTTTGCATTCCATTAACAATGTATTCGTTTATCAATATCTCTTGTAATTAAAATTATACATTTAGTTAGTTTGTATCGGACTTATATGGTTAATTAAGTTTTTTTAAAGCTAAGAATTTAAAGGCACCATATATGGCAAATGAGTAAACTGTTGATTTTAATATTATGATTATCATAATCAAAAGAAAAAAAACCCATTTATTTAAATTCTTTTCAAAAGATGATTCGAAATTCCTCGATACATAATGGTGTTATTTCAAAAATACAAATTCACGTTTACAAAATCGTTCAAGGTAACTTGAATCATAATACAACAATGAACCCAAGTGTTATGTTTATTTATGTATTTTCATACTACTTAAGTCAAGAGACTATTTTTTGTAAACATGATCAATCCGGTGTGTCATTTAAATAGATAAGATCTTGTTGGTAAATTTCCATGTGACATGAGTAGTATAAATAGACTGTGTTTTACACAGTTGATTCAGACATATATTTAAACCTTGGAAGTTGTACACAAAAAAAGGAAACAGCCTTAAGCGAGCATGGATACTAAATGTTTGATGGTGCTTTTTATGTTCCTGTATATTGTGTTTGTTTCTACAATTGAGGCAGTTCATTACATTACCAAACCATTTCTGTTTATCGGATCATGTAAGTTTTTCTTTTTCAATATTTGAAGTATTTTTAGTTTTTTATTTACATTTATTCTGCAAATTACTTTCACAATATAGTCAACACATGATGTTATGTTAAGTTTATTGTGTTGTTTTGTTTTGTTGTCGACGCATTGATGAATTCCCTGCTTCTAATTCAGTGCGCATGATACGCGTTACTTAAATACATTTCAATGGGAACCCTTCAGACAAAATTTTTTTTTAAGCAAAATAGATTAAAGGTAAAGAAAAATCAAATCAATTGATAGTTTAAAGATGTTGGCTGAAAACATCAACTTTTCAATAAGTTATTTCATTCCGTTTTCAGGTTATGGGAAAGGAAAACGTGTGATAGGACAAAATACAGCAGAAATGGATTGAAGAATTTACTTTATTGGAAGAAATTAATAAGGATTACATAATACCAGGAATGAACAATTCGTGCTGAGACAAATCGAAGATGAATTAAACAAAGATGCTCCGATTCTCGACACTATTCGATCCCGTACCGACTTCATAGTCAACATTGCACCGGAGAAGAACTGCGATGACGATAAGCTTAGAGGATAATTCGTCAACGGTTTTAAAGGCTACGATCGTAATTTAAGAGAAATATTTGACATAAACTTCGATGTACATAAAAGAACAGTAATACATTTGCAGCAAAAAAGATCATAAATAAAAACAGCGATGTATAAGTGTTGTTAGTTGTTTACAATATATAGCGGTTTTATTATATACAAATGCGTGGGAAGCTTTAATGTTATCTTCTTTGCCATTTGATATTTAGTTTTTAACTTCCTAATATATAACTTAGCTCAAACTGATTTTGATCGTGTTGATTTATTGTAAAGCTTTCTTTCTATGTATGTTAAACAATATCCATTTTGTTACATCTGGTGATCCGTTTATTTGGCAATCGCCAATGGCAGTCAGCAAGGTTTAAGAACATCCGTTGTTCGACCTGCTAGTCAAATGCGTTTTGTGAAAATATACTTTTTCACTGTTTTGGTCTTTTGGAAAATGTTGTTTGTGCTGTATTTAGACCCCTCTACCAAGAAATTTGTTTACGCCAGTTTGTTGTTTGTCGACAACAGACTGATCAGTGACACTCGATCAAACAAGTAAAAAGGTCAATTAAAGTACAATGCATAACTGTAACTTTGACTTTATGTGAAATATTTGGGTAATTTTGGTAAGCGTAAGGAAATAAGATCACTACTGAAACATTGTTAAATGTTTATTTTGAATTATTAAAGAATTATATGAGTTTAAAAAAAGAAGGGCATGTTTGCCTTTTCTCTGATCAGAAGTATGTATTTTTGCACTTCCGAACTTCCGTGAACCAGCTAGTATGCTCTTACGTTTAATACAAGATAAATTTAATTTTTATCATAAACCAAGTTTAGGTATTATTGCAATATGAAATGACTGTCTCTTTAAATAAACTTAAAACACAATGGAAAAGGCAAGAATTTATTCGCATAGAAAGCAATGAGTTCATGAATTACCGGTTTTATTTGTTTAACTGTGTCTTTGATTTTGATGAGTGGTCATATGGATAGTATAGTCACATGTTTATGAATAATATGTGTACTATTATTTCAATGTTGAAAATCTTGCCAATGACTGTCGACGACTCTTCATGATTTCTTCTTTTGAATCTTATGATGATGATAGATATTTGATAATTAATTATTCTATTGGTGTTGGTCATCGTTGTTTAATTGCTTAACTCAGTGAAATAAAAAGCTTGTCATACGTGATAAGCTCTTGTCTGTCGTTTATAACGATATCTCTACATGTTCATTTTCGTTAACTTGCATTGATAGGTGACTGTCTCATAGACGTCTATCACAGGTACCCTTCAATTTATCGTTACGATGGCAATCAGGAACAGGTATCAAAATAAAGAGGTAGAACTATTGTCCTCTGTATTGGTTTCACTGATAGGGTCGAAATCTAAAAGTTGTCAAAATCTGTTGGAATTTGGATGAAACGGAGTCTCTAGCACATGCATGATAAGAGTCAAACAATAAAAATGTAGTTCGTTGCTACAAAAAGACGGAGATACTAAAAGGAGGATCAAAACATATAAGTCGAAATATGATTAATCCCTTTCTAAAACGAGGTATTTGTATCTCCATTGGCCATAATGTTGTATGATAAAAATTCGACTAACTTTTCAATCTGTCCTTAAGTTTTGAATGATAAATACTAGTGTAAAGGGTAGAGAAATGCAATGTTTTGTACTACTAGTATTTCAATAGGTAAGCGACTAAAATTGTAAAAGTCTCACGGATCTTTATTTTTTTTAGTCTCCACATCTGATTCACACCGCCCTTAAAGTACATAATTTCACTGTAAGTCCGGCTTTGATTTTGATAAAATAGATGTTAAAGAGAAAATTGGAAAGATGTTTCGGAGAGTGTTTCACAGTTTGGTAGAGCCAGCAATATAACGTTTCAACGTGAATTGTCAATACCTAACTTCATAATGAAGCAGTTTATGTAATGTGATTTACAAACACAAACGGTATCTGTAGAGACGAAGATAATATTTTTCATAAAGGTAGGACTGGTGTTTAACGGTATTCAGATCTTTTAAGATAGTTGTAGCACGAGTGTTCACATTCTCATTAAGTTTTTTTAAAACCTATTTGCATCAACTACCTCAAAGCTTCCACCAATTCTGAAAGAGTATCTGCGTCTTCCTCTTCACGTTCAGCCCATTGCCTGGAATAATCATCGACTGAATCCACTAATATTTTAAAGTTACATTTCAAATTTATGGATTTAGGATTACAGTAATAATGCCATTTTACATCACGTTTCGCAGAGGTGTGTTGTTGACAATGTTTAGGTCACAGGTAATAACGTGCCCAGCCATATTATATATGAATCGGGGACTACATGTGAATTTGTAACTAGAATGGGTTCAATCAGGAGGTTAAGACTTGCCCTGGAGTCGTCAATATTACAATACGCGTTAATAGTTCATATTTGAGCCCAGTAGATGTAGTAAAGGTATAAGAGATGACAGGAACATACAGATTTTTAGAGAATGGAGTTTTTTTTTCGATTGAACTGATTTTTATTGAACGATATTGCCTCAATCGATGCATCGAGACCTTTGTTTTCAATTCGGTTCTCCGTTAAATCTTTCCCAATGCTAATTCATTTGCTGTTGGAGGCAAAATTACATGTTTACATGTCTTTGTAAAATTTTGCATCGAAGGATGTCCTTACCTAAATGAATCATTTTTTTTCCGGAACACAACATGTAGTTTCACAGGAAATACAATTTTGGTTTTGTTACGAATGTCCTTTTCAAACATTGTTTTATTCTCATTTTTCTAAATCTGACAAAACTACGTTTTGTGCTATCTTAATAAGTGGTTTATAATTTTATGATATGTCTAGACCTCAGAGTACATTCCTGGAAATCTGATACTATGCATTTATGAAATTACACAGATGTCGGTGAAATCGATTGAGATCTTTAAGAATTTGAGAGACCTGTTAATACTTTTTCTGAATATTTCTTTAAAAATATATTTTCCAAGTTTATGTTAATAGGGTAAGTTTTAAAAAACGTTTCTTCTCTATATGGTAACATTTGGGTGAATTTAATGTACAGCAAATATATCTAAGTAAATCAGATAAAACAGATTATTTAACATATGCAGCTGAAAAGAAACCCTCTTTCAAGCTATCAGTTGATCCAATGAATACACCTACTAAATAGTTAGGAACTTTGATCTTAGTTTTCTTTGTAAAGCAAAGAACCTTCGTCAAAGTGTTTTGAAACACCATAGTTAATGATACCGAACAATAGCTATATATGAAAGGATCATGTTTCGCCAACTATGAGTAAATTATACATGTAAGAAGAAAACCGTAAGAAAATGTTTATCAATCGTAACCACTAAGATATATAAATCATCTTTCTGCCTGTGCATAACCACATTTAAACATGTCAATTATAAGTAATGAATTTAAAACATTTTGATACAAATACATAAGGTCGTTGCCATTAGAAGTTGTAAAACGTTAGGTACATGTTTACTTCAGCCTACTTAACTTGGAAAACTTGTTTTCATTATTCAACCGCCTACATCTTAAGATGTATATTTGAGAAAAAACCATTTTGGATTTCCGTCTACATCTTAATATTTTTTCTTATAAAAAGATAAGCAAATAACATATTTCTGTTATTTAACTTCAAATTTCACCCATACAAACTATATAGCTAGAATATATAAAATATTTGGGCAAGCTTTGCAAGCTACACACTGCTAACCATCTTACTTCGTCTAACAAATATTGCAATCTGCCTATGTCCGTCTGTTCATTTTTCGATATCTCTTTGTCAGTGTTTCGTATGTCCAATATTGATTTTGAAACTTTTCATTGATCAAAATAAATCAACGTAGGTCTTGACGTAACTTTGCAGAGTATGTAATGATAGAAGTTTACAGTGTTGGATTTGTGCAGCCAGGTAAGGTTCATACCTTGAACTACACAGAAGTGTCTCCTAACTATGCTCTATACCTTGACATTAACAGAAGTGTCTCTTAATTATGCTTCATACCTTGACCTACAAAGAAGTGTCTCCTAACTATGATTTCTACCTTGACCTAAACATAAGTGTCTCCTTACTATGCTTCATACATTGACCTACACAGAAGTGTCTCCTAACTATGCTTTATACCTTGACATTAACAGAAAAGACTCCTAACTATGCTTCATACCTTGACCTACACAGAAGTGTCTCCTAACTATGCATTATACCTTGACCTAAACATAAGTGTCTCCTAACTATGCTTCATACCTTGACCTACACAGAAGTGTTTCCTAACTATGCTTTATACCTTGTCATTAACAGAAGTGTCTTTTCACTATGCTTCATATCTTGACCTACACAAAAGTGTCTCATAATTATGCTTTATACCTTGACCTAAACATAAGTGTCTCCTTACTATGCTTCATACCTTGATCCACACAGATGTGTCTCCTAACTATGCTTTATACTTTGACCTAAACATAATTGTCTCCTCACTATGATTCATACCTTGACCTACACAGAAGTGTCCCCTAACTATGCTTAACCAGAAAAACTTTAAACTATACATAGATGAATACAAATACTTTGTTTATCTAACTGTCCTTTCCACTCTTTCTCTCAAAGTTGTTATCTTAAGGTGTTTTCAAGCATAGCTGTCGACATAACCGGTCTTGTTTCTCATGTGATTCCCTCAGCTTTTGTTTTGTTACCTTGATTTGTCTCTTTCTAATCGATTTACGTGATTTTAACTTCGGTAAACTACTGTCGTCTCAATTTATTGCTTTTAATTTTGGCGAAGTTTCATACTTTCAAATAAACTCCTCATAGATACTAGGCTTTAAATTGTGTACGCCAGACGTGCGTTTCGTCTACAAAAGACTCATATGTGACGCTAAAAAAATGTTTAAAAGGCAAAATAAAGAACGAATTTGAAGAGCGCTGAGGACCCAAATTCCGAAAGGTTTTGCCATATACAGCTAAGGTTATCTATTCCTCGTGTATAAATCCTTCATATTTCGAAAAATTCAAAGTTTTGTAAACAGTTGATAAATAAAGAGAGGCGAAATATACCAAAGAGACAATCAAAATCGTAAGTCGAAAATAAACTGACAATGCCATGGCTAAAAACGAAAAAGACAATCAGACAAACAACAGTACACAAAACAAAACATAGAAAATTAAAGACTGAGCAACACGAACCCCACCAAAAACTTGGGGTGATCTCAGGTGCTCCGGAACGGTAAGCAGATCCTGTTCCACATGTGGCACCCGTCGTGCTGCTCATGTTAGTACAAACCCGGTGATATATCTAATTCGGTAGGTCACGTTCGGGGGGGGGGGGGGGGGGGAGGAGGACGGGATTGTGGTTACGACAATTGGAATATATCCGTTGTCATCTGTTAAACAGATATTCCTTAACGGTCAACCAACTTGTGACGGCGTCCGTAAAATTTACGAAGGGATGATTTCAACACTACTTGGAACTCTTGGTTTAATAGCTTCCTTGTGAGCAGCAACCATCTATCAAGGAAATCATGATAGGAAATACAAGCCCTGGAATATCGTATCAACTGGGAGATATATACTCTGCATGCAGGCGCTGGTGGAATGTTGCTACATAGAAATAGAAAGTCTACAATTAGGAAGCTGAAATCATCTTTTTTGTAAAGTTTTGTTTTCAATTGACCCTCAATGTCAGTTTCTAGATGTAAGTCAAGATATGAAGCAGACCTAACTGTATCTGTTGTATCCTTTATCTCAAGTTCTATGGAATAGATGTGTTCAACATAGTCGCCAAATTTGAAGTGAGAGAACATAATCTATATAGCGGAAAGTGAAGTTAAAAGATACTGCCAACTTCTTTTCTTTCTTTCTAAGAAGTCCCTGTTTGAAGTCAGTCTCATATGAATAAAGGAACAGTCGGCAAGAAGAGGTCAGTGATTTTTCACAAAGTACGATTTATCCCTCCCTAAGATAAGATACTTGTATCTACGTTGGCCATTCTTTTTTATGAAACAAAGTAGGACCAACTGTTTCAATTTGTCTTTTAGTTTGGAATGGGAAATACTTATGTAAAGTGTAGAAAAGTCAAATGTTTTAATACTATTACTCGCGTTTAACCAATTGCCTAATATAATCCTCGACAGAATCCATCAGTATCTTGAAATTGTGTTTCCAATTGATGGATTTAGGCTTAAGGAATCACGGGCCTTTGGATAACACATTTCGCAGAGAAGAGTTATTGACAATGTTCAGGTCACCAGTAATAACGTGGCTGGATTATATGTAAATAGGGAACTAGCACAGGTGCTATCAGGAGGTTTATACTTGAAGTCGTCAATATTGAGATCCTGCAACACGTGTTTGTAATTAAAATTTTAAATAACAATTGGTTTGGTATAGGTATAAGAAATGATAGGTACAGATTGATCTTTGAAATAGGGAGGGATTTTCGAGTGAACTGATTTATGATGAAGGATATTGTCCAAGTTCAGGGCATCGAGACCTTTGTTGGAAGTTGTAGAAGGGATCTGTTCTCCTTTTCATCTTTTCCAATGCGAACTGGTTTAAAAAGCCTGACTTGCAATATCCGAGATGATAGCTGTAAGTTTTTATTGGTTTGAATGGGGGTTTGTAACAGTGGTTTCCAAACATAAGTTGTATAGAGAATGAAGTTAACTATGACCATATCAATAATAATTCATGTGAACACAGAAGTGCTGACCACTGGGCTGGTGATAAAACGTGTGCTGAAACATCCATCTCCGATTTATTCGTGTCAAAGAATCAGTTTGATATTTCGTACATTCTAGCATATATACGAACATTTGTTGTTTTCGTGTACACTAAATAATAGTTGACAATGTTTCTGTAAATCTAATGACACCACACCAAATTTAAATATGTAATTATCCTAGTAATCTTGACATATGGGTGTATAAAATTCTGTAGCAAGTTAATAATTTGACTACGCTATGATAAACATGTATCATTTTAATTTTCTTAATTGTGTAATTAATGTAAAAAGGATGGAGTCAATTTAAAAAGAAAGCTATTTTGTTTAAATGTTCATATTGCCAAAATGGTTTAAAATATCCTATACTTTTGCTAGAGAATTCAGGAGATTAGTACTTTTCATAATGTTAAAGTAAAAATGTAATTAAAAAACAGCTTTATTATTTTATCGTAAAGTATTTTTTATACTTTGAACATTAATAGTATCAATGTAATATATATTTTTGGTGGATTTATATTATATAATAACCCTCTCACTTGGTATACTTGTAAACAATATCTGCTTTCAAAAATGGAACAATAATTAATCAGTCGTTCTGGGAATCACACCAGCGTCATTAATATATTAAAATATTACTGTCATAAAGCTGGATTGTTTTCGTTTCGATCTTACAATCAATCAAACAGTTTATTTACATGCGTCACTGAGTTATTATTTGATATTCATGATATTTTTTTTATATTTTGAGTTTTTGCCAGGATCTCATTACAATGAAATAAAAATATATTTGGTAGGGAGGTATGTTTCTAGGAAATAAGGATTAGTCCAAATACGTTCGTTAAAGATTCAACTGATTCACTTCCGGTAACAGTATTGTATATTTTTCATAATGGTCAATCAAGATGTCATCCTTAAAACTCTGGTAGAGATATCTTCAATTTCAGTAGCAATGGTACAAACGCTTACTTGTATGAAGTAACCCTTCGATAGGAAATCATGATAATAAGCGGAAGCCCTGAAATTTTTATTAACTGTTGAATGTTGATAAGAAGAAAATAATATTTCACAATAGAAAAAACGAAAGAGTTTCATAAATCTACCTTCACGGAAAAATTGAGACGAGATAGCTTTTTCAAAAATAAAAACGTTCATTTTGAATTTTGAGAGCATTATTTATATACAGCATTTATTTAAGTCGCAATAATTATTTTCGCATGTTTGTCCATTGTTGAGCAATCGGAAATAGAAATGCGAGCAAAAGTTTCTGAATTTACAGAAATGGTCGACCATAATACAATTTTCAAAGACGATAATACAGTTTGAGAATATTGTATTTTTGTATTTCGACGACTATGGACTTTTAATATAGCTTTTTTGCAAGAGCTACTTGAGCTGTGACTTTAGTTTTTTTAAAAGTAACTTATTGCCTGTCCCATCTATAGTCGTCTTCTGTTACCAGTATATTAGTAAAATAAACAAATGGTAATATTAAAATGAAATGGGTAATAAACATCAGCAAAGTAGTAATCCAACAACACAATGAAGTAAAAATAACTTTAGAGGTCAACATACGATATCAAACTATTAGTGTCCATACCATGCTCTAAATCCTTCTTGCCTAGATGCTTTATAAAGAAGCAACCATTAATAGTATACGTCAAATTGTAATTCAAGGAAATGTAAGATCAATGATACCGAATGTACTAATGTTACGTTAGTGACTTTCTAGGCAAAATAACGTTTTTTTCTCATTCCATATAGATATTTAAATGAAAAAAGAAAGCACGCAGACTACATGTGTGTATCTGCATATAGAAAGGATACATAGTACACATGAATTAAACAAAAACAAAATTAAAGTACTAGTATGGTATTATAGGAAATTAATTTCGGGTAAAGTTATATCCTTGTCGTTTTTGTTGTTGATATCATTTACATATAGAAAACAATGATTTCTTAGAATGTAATTTGCACTTCATGCATAGCATAGACGATGATAAGCAATATTGTTTTCCATACGTCATTGTTTTTGCAGTAATCAATCCGAAACCAGAGAGTTCGATTTGTTATTCCAATCGGTGCAATAACTGTATAGTCTATCTAAGTCTATTCAGTACGACACGTAATAATAGGAAATTAACCTTTGTTCACATATTTTCTATTGTTAAGGAGAGTAAGATGTATTTGTGTACTGAATAGTATCCTTATGACACAAAAGGCGAAATAATGGTGGGTGTGTTCATAACAACACCCAACTCTTGTTTAATAGTCACTCTGTTGGAAATATAAACTAAGTAGTGGTTTTTGTTCAATTAATTTAAGTGCACTGGACTTTTTATTCAAACCATATGTTTCAAGCGCCATCACGAGTCGAGTTACGGGCGCCATCACGAGTCGAGTTACGGACGCCATCACGAGTTGGTTGACCGTTATGGAATATCCGTTTGACAAATGATATGTTCCAAATGTCGTAACTACAATCCCGTCCAATTTTCCCTTAATGGGACCTACCGAATTAGACTTATTACCGGGTTTGTACTAACATGAGCAACACGACGGGTGCCACATGTGAAGCAGGATCTGCTTACCCTTCCGGAGCACCTAAGATCACCACAAGTTTTTGGGCGGGTTCCTGTTGCTCAGTCTTTAGTTTTCTATGTTGTGGTTTGTGAACTATTGTTTGTCTGTTGGTTTTTTTCTTTTTAGCCATGGCGTTGTCAGTTTATTTTCGACTTATAAGTTTGAATGTCCCTTTTGTATCGTTCGCCTCTCTTTTTTATTCATGGTTTCTCCACACCACATTAGACTACAAGGCATGTTCAGTCTATGTAATACTGAACCTGTTGTAAGGTCAGTCTTCTGTTCGTTCGACCTTTTCCATTGCACATTTCCTGTGAATCAAGTTAACGACAATTGATATAGTTTGACACACTTAACATTTACACTATAACTGCATGTGTATCAAATTAATGACAGTTGGAATTGTTACTGTATATCTGCACTTCAATCAATTACATTGAAGTAAATCAGGAAAACTAAAATAATAAAATATATTATCCTTATTATTGAGATAGCTGAATAAAATAACGATTTAATTTAGAAGTTTATTACATGCGTACATTCTACAAATACTTTAGTACTTTGGTTTTAGTTATTCACTTATAGCAACGAATCCTTCTTCAAAGAAAACAGTTTAAACGTTATAGAGAAGATATTACTGGGCAATAGCTAACGTTTCAGCAATAAAAGTGAAGAGCTAGGAAAATTCATCAAATTTTGTACAATAGCCGCACGTTTTGCCTACATAAGACTCATCAGTGACCCTCGAATCAAACGTATGCAAAGACAAATCAAATATTAAAGCGCATTAATAACCAACATGTTTTTCTCGTTTTAATTGTTTCACGTGTTTTGTTCATTGTTGAAGGACGTATGGTGACCGTTGGTTGCTTACAAACACGACATTTGGACTTGGACGAATGGATAAATGTTTCATTGACAATCATACTACATCTGCTTAATTTCATACGAAAGGTGATTGACATTATAAGTTGCAGTTTTCGGTACGAGCATACTTAACATGAAAAAACTTTACTTTACCGCCTACATCATAAGATTTATCAGTGAAAAAAATTTCAGTCTATTTGATTTTTCCATTCGTTTTAAAAAGAATTTAACAAATAACATATTTCTATATGTTATTTTTAAATTCAATTATGTGTTCATCGATAAAAACTATATAGTTAGACTTCATTATACTAAGCATTTAACTTCATTTAAATCATATTATCAAGCGCCGACGCCTGCAATTGACTTTTCCACATTTTGTTGCAATTCTTTTTTTTTATGTTTATAAAGTGTTGATTTCATTCCATATTTTCATATTCATTCTGGAAAGTGTTATTGCAATTGATATTCAAAATGAAATAAGATGTCTGTCTTGCTTAACTTGAAGTGTAAATAATGATAGAGGTTTTACAGTGTTTTCATGTTTTCAAACCTTGCAATTCAGCGTTTGCTGACTGTGATGCGCGTACCCATTGCTCTTGAAATAAAGGATATTCCAAATATACAGCTAGCTACATTGTTTTCTATGTAGAAAAGTAAAACAAATATACCGAACTCCGAGGAAAATTCAATAAGGGCAATTCCATTAAAGCTGACAAAATCAAACGTTATACTTTAACAACCAATGGAACGAATGGAGAACAAGTGTCATATTCCTGACTTGATACAAGCCTTTTCCGAAGAAAATGGTGGATTAAACCTGGTTTTATAGATAGCTAAACCTCCCAATTGTATTATAGTTGTTTATAGTTCCGTTATATTGGCAAAATTTGATGAGCAACCAAACAGACATGATACGTTAATGAGACAATATTTGGGATCCAGCAGCCAAAACTATGTAAACCATACATCACAGAGATACAACACAAGACATACAGTACAAATCAATAGTTGTTGTAGGTGATAGTAAATTTGACAAAGTCGCCAACCAAAAAGTTTGTGTTGTTGATAGTACACAGTATATAGTATACACTTTCTCAATTAAGTATAAATTAAAGTAAAATATAAAGACAAGGTAAAACAAAATGAAAACAACTCGAAAAACCCACTGTGTCCGAATCGCACATGCAGACCCATCAGCATCAAGGAACGCCCTAAGCCAAAATCACGAAAGCTGGTTGCATGAATACCAATTCACGTCCGACAGGAACATAATAGCACAAAGATAAATAAAGGGAAAACTGTAATGTAAATAAAAAGATACACAACTTAAGCACCTAGAATATATAACTCGAGAACATAGTGTAATATTTGTGAAATAGACGCTGAATATTTATCTATTAGGTCTTGGTGCTTTCAATGAATTTTTGTAAAGAAAAAGGACGAAAGGCTGTTTGACAAATCCTGGCTTATCAGTATTGCTCAGACACCGATGACGTTCTTCAAAGTCCGAGTAGCAGCTGCTAGCCTCTGAATGTCCTAAGAGTTGAGAAATGTATACTCCATACGCGGGTGAAGTTGGTATATTGCTGCTAAGTTGAGGAAAATTTATAATTTCAAAATTCAAATCGTCTCGTTTGTCATAGATTCTGGTACTGAGATGACCACTGTAGTCAAATTCGAGGTATATGTCTAGAAATGAGGCAGAGGAAGCGGTATCTTCGGTTTCTTTAATCGCTAGTGCAGGGGATATATTTATGGGACCCAATTAGGAAAGTTCGGATTGTTAATGGAAAGAGCATCATCAATATATAGAAATAAGAAGATGTGGTATGAGTGCCAATGAGACAACCCTCCATCCATGTCACAATGTGTAAAAAGTAAACAATTATAGGTCAAAGTACGGCCTTCAACACGGAGCATTGGCTCACACCGAACAGCAAGCTATAAAGTGCCCCAAAATGACTAGTGTAAAACAATTCAAACAGGAAAACTGACGGTCTAATCTATATAAAAAACAAGAAACGAGAAACACTTAAGATACATAGATGTGAATTAAATGATCTAGCGTCTTTGATCTTGTTTTACAAATGGTTTTTGTGGACTATTCGTTATCTTTCAATTTTTTCCATGACGAGCATTCCTTCGATTCGTGAGTTTTAATGTTCCCTTGGTATTTTCCGTCTCATTTTTTTTTTTTTTTACAAATACGGACTTTAATATGTCACACAGTACAAAAGACTTCATAAACAACAAACGACTCCTCCGAAAAACGAATATACAAACAAAGACAAACAAAAACGAACAACACATGGTCTAGATAGCCTGATTTAATACAGGGTCAGAATTGGATTAAACTAGTATATTTTGTGGACTACTTTACGTTTTTTCCTTCTTTTTGTTTAAAGGATCTTGTTTCTACTGTTTTGATTTGTGAATTTTATCCGCCTTTCTATGTATTATTATTAAGTTTTCATTTTTTTTTCTGTCGTCTTCATGTTTTATCAGTGTTGAACATCTCATGTCTTAGCTGTAATACGTTATAATCATCTATTTTTGATTTGAAACATCTATCTCGGATGACTGCGTGTTGAAGCATCCATTTTAGTTACGTAATCCTTAAGTACTTTTTTGTTTTTTCTCAAACGATAATTTTGTTTCTATTTTACTATATGTCGGTAAACCTAAAGACACCACACCAAAATTAAATATGAAATACGCCTAATCTTGACAATTGGGTGTAAACAAATCTTTAACAAGTTTATAAAGGCGGCAATACTATGATTTATATCTGTTATTTAAATTAGCATGATTAATTGTTAAATCTGTGTACTTTTATTATAGAACAAATTAGTTATCTATCATCATTTAAAACGCTGCATTTTTATGTATCATAAAGACGTTAGATGAAATAGTATATGCCAAAAAAGCAAAGTTATACAATATTGGCATTTGGAATCATAAATGCCGAAAGTTAATATACAGTACAACGATCGCCCAAAACGATATTCATAATGGAACTGTGTAATACTATTACATTCTCTATGATAAACCAAAATGTTCATATGACTTGTGCTCAATGTTTCGAAAAATGGACTAAAATTGCCTATTTTCGCAAACACAAAAGAATTTTATACTTTTGACGTACTTTTCATAATGTCACAGTAAAATTATGCCATCAAGCAATAGCTTTTATAAGATTTCGTGAAGCCTTTATCAGACTATAAAAATTGTAAGCAGACAATACTATCAATGATTCTTTGTGGTTATATAGGCCCCAAATGACATCCTCTCATTTACGTATACTTTTAAACAACACTTGGTGTCCATAACTGTGTAGAACTCAATCCATCTTTCCAAGAATCACTCACACGTCATTAGTAGATAACACTCTAACTGTTAAAGAGGCGTTTTCCCACTTCGAACTTAAAATAAACCAAACAGTTTAGTATAACTGAGTAATGTGACAACTTATTTTTAATATGAAATGTCTCTTACTTGTCCATTTCTTGCAATGATATCATTACACTGAATCAAAAAGTCTGTACCGATGTACATTTTAAGAAATATTGAGAAATACAGCTACGTTACACAGCCACCTCCGGTACCGCCTACGATCTTGGTTGATATTAAACTGCCATTTGATAAGGGACTTTCCGATTGGAATATTCCTTGGAGTTTAGTATTTAGCTATTTTACTTTTTTCAAATTATAACCCTTCAACAACTGAAGTCTAGATAATATCATTTACCAATTGTGCCAATATGATTCTTTCAAAAAGATGGAAAACATTATGTTCTATGCTATTCTTTAAAACATTTGTTCTCGGTATTGCAAAAAAGGAATAAGTAAAATAAAATGGAGTCTCTCTTTGGAGTCTGAAAAGAATCTCCTTGTAAATTTAAGATTGAGAAACACGAGTTCCCTTAAAATACCGGAGGTGAACTCCGGAAAAGGTCAGCAATGTTAGCTCTACAAATGACCCCGTCTTGTTTCTCCTGTCAAGTAAACAATATTCGGTCGTTATCAGTCGCATTCGGTGATGGTATAATCGAGGAAAAGAGGACGGGATTATGGACAAGTAAATCATCTCCATGGTCATCATTGACAATTGGTATGCCATAACGGTCAACCAAATCACGATGGCGTCGTTGGTCTTTCGAAGAAATGACTTCAACTTAACCATTAAGAACCCTTTGTTCAATGGCTTCCTGGTAAGCAACAAACTATTGAAAAATATGATAGAAAACGCAAGCCCTTTGATATCATATCTACTAGGATATATATACTTCATCGGCAGGTGTTGCAGGAATGTTGTTAATATAAATGTATAGTTCACATAAGGAAAATCTAAATATATTTTTCGTATTTCCTAACGATTAGGCTACTTCTTGATCGACACTCATTGTCAATTTCCAAGAGTAAATGAAAATTGTGAAGCAGACTTATTGTATTTGTGGTATAGATTATTTCAAGTCAAAGGGCAAGATGGTCTTAACAAGCTTGTCTTTTATTCACTCAGTGAGATGACATTATTTATATAGGATCATATACTGGAACGTGAGAATAGATCATAATGCTATCTTCTTTTCATGTAATGATCTATTCTTTTTTTTTATGTATTTCTTGCTTTATTTTAACAAGGCTTACAATGTAAATAGCGTTTGCAATACTTTAGTCATTTATTAAAGAAAAAAAGAAATGTAATTTAATTTTCTCAGGTAATTCCTCAACACGAAAATTGTATGAACTAATACTGGGAGTGTAAAAAATAAAATACATTTTCAATTAATACAGATTTAAAAATATATAGATGAAATCACTTATGACAATTCTTCTTTCATTTTACATTCAATGAAATGTGGTATACGTACATAACACAATTTATATTTATATATATCCATATGTAATGTTCTATTCTTGTTTTATTTTTTTTCTTGTTTCATTTTAACGAAGCTATACTCTACTCTTTTATTAAAGTACAAAAGTAATGTTATTCTTTCAGGTTATTCCTCAACACGAAAATTTTCAATAAAACTGTATGAACTGATACTGGGAGCGTAAAAAATAAAATATATTTTCAAGTAGAACAGATTTAAAAATATATAGACGAAATCACTTATGACAATCTTCTTTCATTTTACATTCAAAGAAATGTGGTAAACACAATATATATTTATATATCCATATGTAATGTTAAAGATATATTATAAGAAAGTATAGTTAGCACACACTACATTTCAATGTATTTGGCTTCAATCGATATCATACATCTATATCATAATTACTGAGTCGGTGCTATTGCCAGTTCCCTAGGAGATCATCCGCCCCGTATCCAGTTATTTGTTACTGGCAAGTTTAAAATGACCATTTTGATTGTAAATGTTCAGTTCCTCAATTTACGTAATTGGACAAAACCCCATGCAGAAATAGTTTAGATTTGAGAATATTGGGTCGTCTGGTTGGAAACTTGTTCATTTTATATCTTTTAAATGTTAATGTTTTTTTAAAATCCCAAACTGTTAAGGCTCGTGAGAGTTATTCCAGAAACACGTGTCTATCACTTGAATCGAAACAATGAAAAGGTCAACGCGAAATCTGATGTGTATACTGTGATACTGGAGCTATGACTATATCATGTTAAAGAGTAACGTTACTTGTTGACTAGATATAAGAAGATGTGGTATGAGTGCCAATGAGACAACTCTCCATCCAAGTCACAATTTGTAAAAGTAAACCATTATAGGTCAAAGTACGGCCTTCAACACGGAGCCTTTGCTCACACTGAACAGCAAGCTATAAAGGGCCCCAAAAATGATTAGTGTAAAACCATTCAAACAGGAAAACCAATGGTCTAATCTATATAAAAAACGAGAAACGAGAAACACTTATGAACCGCATCAACAAACGACAACCACTGAACATCAGGTTCCTGACTTAGGACAGGTGCAAACAAATGCAGCGGGTTTAAACGTTTTAATAGGCGCCAACCTTCACCCTACCTGAAACAATAGTGTAACATCACAACATAGAAAGACTGTCCATTCTTCTTGGTCTTTTGCTACCGGTATATCCGTTAAGTAAACAATTAGTGAGATTAAAATGAAATGTGGAGTAAACAACAGCGAGACGACAATCCAACAACATAATAGAACAAAACAAAAAAAGAATTTAAGAGGTTTACATTTAAAGTGTCCATAATTTCCATGTGACCATGCGTATTTAACATATGCATAAAAAGGTTATTGTAGGAAATATTATTTTATGTTGACGGTATTAATGGAGCATCCAGTGACTTCCTTTACAAAATAACTTTTTCTCATTTCTTGATATTGAAAGAAAGAAAGCGTGCAGACTACATGTGTATGTCTTCACATAAAAAGGATCTAAAGTACATTTGAATAAAACAAAAACTAAATAAAATACTAGTAAGATATTTTTAATCTGAAATACGGAAAAAAGTTTCGGGTAACAGTATATCCCTGCCTTTTGTTGTTAATGTTGATACGATTTACATACAGAAACCATTGATTTCTTAATAATTTATTTGCATGTCGTGCATAAAGTAGACAGACGACAGCAATAACCCTTTTTCAACGACTCGAATTTATGCAGTAATCCGAAACCAGAGGGTTAGATTTGTCCTTTAAATCGGTGAAGTAGCTGTATAGTGCCATTGTAATAATGTCTTAAACTATTCAGTACGATATGACATCATAGGAAATTAATCCTTTTTTTCACATATATTTGTTATTGTTTAGGGATGTAAGATGTATGTGAATACTACATATTTTCCCTACCCGATCCTATCCCGTAAGGACATGAAGGAATGGTCGTTATCAAAACAATACTCAACTCTTGTCTATTAGTATCTCTGTTGGAAATATAGACTATATAATGGTTTTTGTTTCATTCAATTGATTGCACTGGACTTTTGATTCAAACCATGTGTTTCATCCACGATTTTTTACACCACTTCAAATTGCGAAAAATGTTCAGTCCATGTCTTAAACATCAAGTATGATGTTCAGTCTACTGTTCTTTCGACAAGACAGTTAGGATGTATTTTCTTTCATCTTTTGCTCCAGAATATATTATCTGGCCACTGGTATGATCTTTTTAGGTCCAGCGGGGTTTGTCTTGACAAGCTTTCGTAAGGCAACATGCCATTTCTGAGCAAAAAATGGACGATTTCTTTTCCATTAGGACTGTATCTGTGTAGCATCCATTCCATAAAGATATGTTCCACGTTTAAAACTTGGAAAAATCTACTTCCTCCTTTCAAAGCTTTGTGCTCATTACCTTCTATGTCCATTTTTAAGAAAACGGAACCCGGTCCTACAAGACTTATCAAGTCGTCTAACAGTATAGCATCGACGGACTTATCACTTGTGTTATTTTGCTCTATATAGCTTCCTCCAGGGTTTTCTTTCACGACATGAACCTTGACGTTTTCTCTTGTATCTGATATGGCATTCAATACCAGGGTTACATTTTGCTTCAAACCGCCTTTTAAAAGAGACTTGTGCACAAGGTTTAGTGCAGATTCTAAAATGTCAATAGCAATGACCCGAGTTCCAAGTTTAGCGCTGAACAGTGTGAAAGTTCCTATATTACATCCAATGTCAACAAAGGTCAGATAAGGTTTTTGTAGGAGCACCTGTCCTGTTTCATTCATCAAATCTTGTTCCCACGTTCCATAATCTTTTACATAGGACGATATCATTCTATCTATCTCTGGATCGAATATACATATTGGTGTCTGCCCTCTAAATGTATTCAGTTTTACGCATGATATCTTGTTACTTTCATTTTCTGTTCCCCCTTTAAAAATATTTAGTTTTGGAAACGATAGAATCGGTAGGGATGTTTTACGATCGAAAACTGGATGATCAATAAAATCTTTTGGTCTTCTCTTTTCTCTCAATACTTTGGGTATCTCGGAATTTTCATTTTGAAGCCAAATGAAATACACAGTGCCAATGATGGCGAATACAGAGACAAATACATGAATAATTCTTCTCCCAAACCGCATTTCTATCGCATGGTTTGCTTTTCATTTTAATACCTGAAAAAAAAATAATCTCGTTATTATGGGCGTCTGTAAATGCCACCGTTTAACGACATTACGGTTTTTAATATTTTATTTGTTATGTAAATGTAAAGTTGAATGTCCTATATATAGTTATGCAAAACAACAACATATGAAAGAAAATCATGATTGCCCTAAGAAATATTGATACATGATATGTTATGATGAGCCTACATTACATAATATTTCAATGCTTTACAGAAGATGCCTGAAATACTTCATACTAGGTGTTGAGCAATCGACAATTAATCTTTATAAGGGAATAGCAACGTGTTAAAACGACGCGTAATAAGAATATGCAAACTGCAATATTTGATAAAATGTGTGACACTTACCTGTGTTCTTAATAAAAAACTAGATAACCCACAGCTACCAACGTGGACCTGATCGATAGATTAATCACATATGGATGATGATGCCATCTATGCTATATTTTTAAACGTAAAACCAACATATTTTTATGAAATTGATATAATGAATTACCTGTAGTTTTGATTTACCTGTGAGGCATTTGCAGGGTTAAATGTAGTAGGTTACAAGATAAAGGATCTTTTATTACATTATATAACACATAAACAAAGATTATACAATGTTTAGTTTTAAACTTATTTTATTTGAAAATCATGACAACCAAATACAATTACAGTATTGTACAAAGGGATTCAGAATCAACTTAGTCAATATTTTATTTTTATTGAAACTTAAAATCTGTTGGTAAGGATTGTGACCTATGGGCAAATATTTACGAAGGGGAGAGAAAACAAATGCATTCGACTACTGACTTATACACCCCCCTCCCCCTTTTTTATATCGAAAACCAAGTGTAATTTTACTGGGTGAAACAATCGAGCGTAAAGTGCTTGTTATTTTACTTTTCTATAATTTTATCAATCCTGGTTTTAATCATTATCCTCATACTTCTAATTTCCTACCCTTACTAGAAGCATTTACCGGAAAAGATAATTTTGGATGATTTTTAATGCACCATGATTTTTTTCAAAATAAGAAAAGAAAAATTGAGCGCGTGCCAGTCAAGAAAACATTGGCCGCCTGAAATAGTACGCACTATATAATTGACAATTCAGGAAAAGTTTTTCATGGTGATCGCCATCTATTTATGTGAAAATGCACTTAATTATACTAAGTTGTTACCTGGCCACACCGTTGTGATAATGATAAAATGTTAATCAGTAAGTTCAAAGTGCCTGTCTATTAAGGGTACGTTATGTTAGGATCTCAAAATGAAGGTTGGTATTATTTTTGTTTACATAAATCATAAAATGTACATATATACAACCTAAGGCATAGATTAGCAATTCCATTTTTTTACATAAAAAATAATGAAAGACAACATAAAAAAATTATAAGTAAAGACGTTTCTTTTCAATACCAACCTCTAATATTTCCATTACATGCTTAAAGTCATCCGGCATATCAACGTCCAACAATAAATTGAGAAAAAGTGTTCAAATAGACCTCTAAGGATTGACCCTTTGGTGAATTGTCAACGTCTCATTGCTAAGTAGAAACATACCACTTAACCCAGCAATTGTTGTTCATGTATATTGTAGAGACTAATTTATTTGTGGAATCGCCTCTGTGCAGGATGTCATGGGTTCGATCCACGACCGGGTAAAATCAAGATTTGAAATTAGTATTTACTGCTTCTCCCCTTAAAAGCGGTATTTGACACTAAGAACAAAGTATAGTCGGCTCGGAGTCGGAATAATGTGTCCGAATAATGTGCCAAATCTTCCTGCAGACTATTTCCTTGTGAACTAGCACGTTACATTTACGGCTCATTGTCGGTCTAGTTTAAAGCAGGGCTGATATTGATACCACCTTAATATGTTCTCGTCCTGTTATGCATGTAATATTTGTCACTGGACGTTAAACACCAATCCTTCATCGTCATCTTATTATTGATGAAATTCGGTATACTATCTGATGTTTTACGAATATATGTTAGTATCAAATATAGTCTTTGCTGTGTTATACCTTGGGGATGTTTCAATTTTCCAGTCTTTGTCGCTGACCTAAAGTCTATTGTCATATAATTTCGGCCAAATAATGTTTGTACAGCTATGTCCCTTTGGTATCTTTCGCCTCTCTTCTACATTATGTTTAAAGGCCTGTCAAGCTTTTTTGTGTATTGCCAAAAGAATATTAATTTTGAATGAAAATTATCTTGATAGATTTTATTTCCTTGACCTGCTTAGAAATGTTTTTCTTTCCATTGTCATTTTCTTGTTATAGAGCACAACACTCAGTTTGTTTATCGTATTTACCAGCCTGTTTAGTGGCGGCACATCGTACATTTGCAATGTTAGTGTTGGAGGAGGTAGGTCAATAGAATTAGGGGTAAGATACCAATGGTGGCAATACAAAACTATTCTAAGTCAAAGAAAATCCGACAATACAAAAACAAAAAAGAAGCAAATCAAGACCAGAAAACACTACACAGAAAACTAAAGATTGAGTAACACGAATCCCACCGAAAACCCATGTGCTCCGTAAGGGTCAGCACTTTATCCTCCATTGTTAACATTCGCCGTGTTACCGTCCACTTAAAATTCATTAATGATTCATGCCAAGTGATTACACAACATACACTAAAAATTGAGTGAATATAACCCGTATAACCCAAAGACATCGCCAAACCATCGGTACACATAAATTCTGTAAACTTTGACCTTATGTGAAAGTTTAAAACGAATATACTATTTTCAGGACAAATAATAGACAAGACTGTTTCTTACTGTAACTATTCAAAACGAATTTTCAAAAAGCAACACGAACCCCTTTTAAACAAAACAAGGGATGAACTCAAATACTCTGGAAGGGTGAACAGTTTCTGCTTCACTAGTAGCACCCGTCGTGTTGTCCATGACATGTAAAAATTCGGTGATGTCACAATCGAGGAAAAGCGGAAGCGACAAGAAGTGGGACATATACGGGGTCAACATTCTTCAAATGAGTCAAATACGTTGTCAATCAGAATATTAAGAATCTTGGTGATTTCAGTTTCGAAGAACTTCTTGTTTGAACCAGAGTGGGTTTTTATAATATAATGAGTATAATACATCCCATATTAAGTGGTCGACAATGATTTGGTTTGGAGTTATGAATATAATTTCTCAACCAAAGAAAACTTTAAGATGTTTTAGTCTAGAGGTAACATGTGAAGATTAGTAACGTTATGATGTTTATAAAATTCATTTGTATTCTATATGTTAATGTCATATATGAACACTAACCCCGAAATGTGTTAATGTTCTTGTTTAATATCAGGAACCTTGCCCATTATAAACGTTCAATACTTGGTTTTTTCGAGTTCGGATTGTATGTCTTTGAAAGTCTCTGTTGCATTAACTCCGCTACTTGACTAAATCTGTGATATTTAGGACTTGGCATACAATATGGGTACCTGTTTTCTTTGAAGGCTGTATGTTAATTTCCAAATGTCTGATTAGTATCCTTGTGTTGTTTGGTTGCTGTATCAATGACATATACTCCACGATTCATTTTATGTACTCTACTCATACAAAACGCTGGTATGCGTCATTAACCGATTACACCCATCAACTCCAGTTGTCACGAAATAGAAGTTCCTTCATAATATAAGTTCCAAGTGAAAGAAATATTCTGTAATATTATTTCCACTGGAACAAATATTACAGTAGTTGTTCCTTACGGAATAAAAAGTATAGAATATGTGTTCCAACAGGAACAGATATTATGGCATTGTATATAACAAATGTTCCATGGTAACTAATGATAGGCGGAACAAATATACGTTGACACAGTGTCATTACAATGAAAATTCCTTTTCAAAAATACGAATTATTCCCAGTCTGGATGGAGCTTTAAGATAAATATTCCTCTAAGAAGATATAACCGTGATCATAGCCAATTCTTTTTATTACTAAAACTATAACAAACAAAAAAATATCTGTATGCGTTCATTACATTGCGTTAATTTGATTACAAAATTAAGGTACATGAACTTCTAAAAGCAGTGACGTACTGGTAGCAAAGTACTGAATTGAAGGCTCACCATTATAAAGTATATGGGGATAATGCACGAGTTATTTTGAGACAGCGTAGATTTTATATCATACAGTCGAACATATATACAATCTAAAGCTATGCTAACATGTTTTTCATAGAAAACAACACAGTCAGTCACTTAACTTTGAAGTTTATTTTAAAGGATAAACGGATACGTTTTAAATATAAATACCTTTAATATTCTATAAAAATTATCATACGGATATCAAAACTTAGTTGTGAGCGAAGTGTGTGCTTCCTTCTTAATGTAGGCGGATGTAACTTGCACTTATACGCGTGAATAATTAAAAACCTACAAGCAAGTTGAAATGTTTACTTTTTTTCTCAAGTAGTGTAAATCCCCTTGGGGTTTAACGACGATATTTTAAGTCTCGTGCAATCTTGTTTTTCTGTAAAGTTCACTGTCCTATCGGTCAGAGGTATACGGTGTCGATTTAATCAAACGGTAGGCGACGAAATTCGGAACATTGAAGTCATGAAGATCATTGACTACGTTCTTTTTGTTTTGTGCAAGACACTGTTGGACATTTGATTTTATCACTTCCTTATTATCTTAATTGAATTAAAGGGTCCCTATAATATTAGCGTGTGTAAGAGCACACAGTTTTCATAGAACCAGGAGCAGATTTGTATGTTTCGGTCCGTTCAAGTATTACAAATAGGTTTTATCTACCCCAGATTTAATTTCCATCGAGTTTATTTCTATAAGATCAATAAAAATTAAGTACTTCACATATTATTTATTATTAGTAGTAGTTTGGACATGCTAGCTTATTAATAAAAAGTTTTAACAAGACTCTAGTTTGACCACTTTCCGCCTTTATAAGACAAAATTGACTCGGTATAGCTAACACATCTACTCCGATCGAGTTTAGGACAGTGAAATTTCGTTGTAGTTTAACTTGCACATGTAGAAGTTCTTTTTTCTGCAGTTAACCTGGACAACTTTTTAAATTACTCAAACATCTATGTTGTTAATATCTACCACTAAACGTCCTAGATCTTTCATGTCATTGTATCACCGGGAAAACTTGTGACTAGTCTTTATTTTAAACTGTTAATTGGAAAATGATCATTAATGATAAAATCATATAAGTTACTTTTGACAACAGAACTTTTCTAAAACCATCTATTCTCCAACGAGTTAATTTTCCCATTTGGTCTATAAGTCTGGAAAAAGATTTGATCCATGTTCCTCTAAATTGATTAATTCCAAATGCTAGTAATAATATGTTTTGAATAGCAATACTTGAGTAACTAACCTAATTATATTTTCTTTCCAGATCCCACCAAGTGGCCCAAACTTCCAGATCTCCCAGAGTCTTTCAAAACAAATATAGAGATAAACCTTATTGAAGAAAGCTCTACTTTAGATGCAGTGGAATATTTCGATAATTTTGGTAACAGGGTTGCATTATATACAACAAAAGAAGGACTGGATGGAGTAGCTGTGTACGACTTCCCTTCTAATGAAGTTTTCTATGTGACACGTAAGGTTATGTCTTATAATGTAAAATGAAATGAAAAAAGAAACCTTAAACAAAAGGAAATATTAAATATTAAACTGTGTGCTCTTTCATTCAGTGTTATTTTTATAGTTGTTAGTGTATGTTTTTTATAGGTTGTGGTTTTGTCTCTCGTTTATGATGAAAAACTTTGTTTTTATTAGGGCCCCGCCGAGTGGCGGGTCGCCCTATAGTGATCAGTCTGTCTGTCCGTCCGTCCGTCCGTCCGTCCGTCCATAACCGGCAAATTGTGTCCTCTCTATATCTAGAGAACCGTTATAATTTCATACGTTATACTTGACTTGTATCTTAACCAACACCAGAGGGTGTGTCATAATGTTTGTACAACTTCCTAGGTCAAAGTTCAAGGTCAAAACTTAAGAAAGTGCTTCATATCAGCTTATCCATACACATTTTTTACCACACGTTATTCAGTATAGCGGGGCCCACAGAGATGGCTCCCATCTCAATGATGTCTCAGAGTTTTGAAATGTTCCTCTTCGATCATGAATTAAGGCCAAAGAATTTATAAGCATTTTGAAATGTCGTATGGTTAAAACAAAAGGCAGTTACTTATTAATGGAAGAGGAAGCCAATCCAGAGCACCTACTTTGGTCTTCTTTTTTCTGTGAGGTTTGTCGGTTGCTAAATTTTGTTTGTATTTTCGTCTTTTGTGCACGGTGCTGTCGTTCCTTCTTCGTCTTATGTTTTTGATGGCCTGTTTATTTTTCTTACTTTTTAACGGCCGTTGGTAAATATACAATGCTTAATCAGGGCGAGTTATTTATCTACAGGAACTTTTAATCGTATTATGTAATCAATGATAAATAAATCATACGATCGTGCAAACCTTTCAAGATATCGATTTTCTAAATGATAATAATATTTAAAACTGTGGTCAGAACTCGCAAACCCAATAATTTCTCTATAGTAGTCGTGACTTGGATACTTGGTAACTCCAGGGACTTTCTATACTAACAAAGTATAATAATAATAATAATAATAATAATAATAATAATAATAATAATAATAATAATAATAATAATAATAATAATAATAATAATATAATAAATACTTTATTTAAAGAGGGTAAAATAGACTGTCCTGGTCACTCTTTTACCTGAATGAGGCGTCATTGGAAAATAAAAATAGAGCCGCATCATGAAAATACTTTTGTAAAATCATATGGATATAAATAGCAAGAACTCACTAAATAAAACAAAAGTTAAAATATTAAAAAATATTTGCAGCAAAAAAAATCGAAACACCAAAAAAAAACTGTAGTTCTTAAATTTTGCACTTAGTCTAATCTAATCTAACGTATCTTTAAACCCCCTTTGTAGAGGAACGATATTTTCATATGAAGAACAGATGCTCTCTTTATATACAGTGCTGTTACTCCCTCCACCATTGGACAGTCTAACCATATTTTCTTAACGATTTGCTTAGCTCTGGTGCTCTCTACATTCAGTTAGTAATCTGACCAAAAAAATCAATACTCACGGTTAAAAATCAGACAGTCAGTTCTCTTTAATAAAATTTTTGAACGCTAAAATGTCATTACTTTGACATGTCACAATGGAAATTAACTTAATAATAATTAATTGAGACTACTTGTATTCCGGAATTATAATTCATATGCGTCTCCTGCAAGACTTTATATTTTATTGGAAAAATAGCGGGAAACTGGTTCCATGTCCCTCCCTACCTTCGCAGTTGCTTAAAACATAAAACGTAAAGCATATATATTGTATTTACAGTTTGGGACCTTACATAATACCAAAAATTGAATATATACTCGTTAGAGCTTTTAATCGACAGAAGCAAACAAAGAATATTCATATGCATTACACAACACACATATTCTTACTATACAAATCCTTGTCCTTGATAACACTGATATTACGTACATGGTCATGGGGGAACATATACTTGCCTCCCCATGCCGCTAAAGTTATATTTGCTTAAGAGCAAACAAAAACGCATCTATTTCCATAGCAAGTTTATTTCAAAGAGCCAGGATACATCACATGACAAATAAGTATCAGTATACAAAGGGACACAACTCTTATGACTTTACTATATAACACATACGACCATATACATAACACTGAACATGCATGAAATATTTGCCACTGGGTGTTAACAGGAACATATATATAGATATACTGTTCCCAGATGTTAAGCAACCAACAATCAATTAACACATTAAAGTAGACAAAAAGTTATTTAAGAAACAGCATGAACACATTCACCCGACACAAACAGAGCTAGTCCAAATCAGAGACATATTATACATGTATGTGTCAAGCTGAAATGAAGGTTTGCAAGTGCCACTTTTACAGTGTCACAACAAAAGATTTACATGTCCTTTCAAAAGGTCTTAATTATTTGGACTAGTGCCACACTTGCATGAACTAACACACCAACTGTTCATCAAACTTGAACTGGCTGAACTGACTGCATGGTATCTTTGCATATATAATATATACTTCATTTGGTAGTTCATTCCATAGTGCTGGTATGGGACCTATTTATATGGGTCACTTTTTTGTGTGTCAAAATATATAAATAAGGTACAATTTCAAGTTAATAAGGGTAGTAAATTGCCATATCAGAATCTAAAGGACTATGGGTAATTTCATAGCTCATACCCCAAAATGGAAATAATGTCACATCATTGGTTGATGTTCCATTGTTGACAACCCTGTTGGCCAATCACAACATAATAAAGTTACATTTTGGTGTACACTTTCGAAAATATTACCCTAAATTATAATTTGTTATGTGGGTTATAAATTTTCCTCTTCTGATACCCATATTTTAATGTGGCTCTACAAGTTGACTGAACAAAGAAATGCAGTATATCAAATTTCAAAAGATACTTCTGAATCCTTTATGATTTATGGGGGATTTCCCCAATGGGAGGTGTTGACATGAATTTTGAAATTCTTTATTGTATAAACTAGACACCTCAAAATAAGCATTCAAATGAGTAAAAAGGGTAATTAAGCACATACATACTCATTTAAACAATATAGAAGTAGATAAAAAAACACTTATAACAATATAAGAGGAGCAGTAGGTCCTCTTGCTCTTAAAATCCCCCATAGAGCATGTTGAGATTTTGATAAGTTGGTAGGTATGATATATATATATATACACACATGAATGTAAATTAATGCTATGGATAACTATCACTGATCTTGACATTTTGTAAACAATAATCTGTGAGCACATGATATGAATTAGGTTTTGGATTGTTGATTGAAATAGATCATATGGTGGAAATTTTACTTCTATTTGAAAATAATTTAAGGTATTTCTCTCTTCATTGCAGTTTCATATTAACCTTGACTCCCAACTGAAAGCTTTTCTTTTCTTTATTTAAAATCAAACAATTGCTTTTATATTAGATGGAGTTTGTTTGGTTGCCAACATAACACAGCGACCAGAAGCTGACTTGTTTGGAGTGACCGAGTCAGATGGATTCTTTCATGTAATGACCAGTAGTACTGCCCTTAAGTTTGGACAAAAATACAATGAGGTATTTGGACAAATCTTCACATTTTAAAGGGTTTATTTTTGTGGTTGAAGTAATGTGAAACATTGATGCTTTCTAAATAAACACTAAAGAGATTGCTCCAGCATTCTGTATAGAATCATATACATATATATGTATATATAAACAAGTCTAAATTGAAAACAACTTTCAAACCTATGATTGCATTGGATAAAAACCGCAATTTTTATACGTGTGCATGCAAAACAAATTTCTTGATAAAGGGGTCTAAATACAGCACAAACAACATTTTCCAAAAGATCATAAAAGTGACAAAGTATATATTTTAACAAAACGCATTTGACTAGCAGGTCGAACAATGGATGTTCTTAAACCCTGCTGACTGCCATTGGCGATTGCCAAATAAAATGATCACCAGATGTAACAAAATGGATCTTAAATATTAATTTAATATCAAACAGAAAACAATAAACTTGCGGAAAAGATAGTATACCGCAAACAAAAGGTGCAAAAATTAGAACACCATATCTGGATTTCGACAATTAATATATATATATATATATAAGTACGTCTGAACCAGTGACAACTCTACGACAGATTTTATCCATCGGATCACCAGTGATGGTGATACAAGGCTGAAAACACATTCTGTATACATAATTCGTCTAAATAACAGACAAACAATGTTAGATCTGTAAATTTGCGGGACGAGCCTAGGTGGTCGAGTGGTCTAGCGCGTCGGGCATAGTGCAAGGCGATTTGGTGCCACGATATCTCAGTAGCATGAGTTTGAATCCCTGCCAGGGAAGAACAAAAAATTTGCTTCCGCAAATTTACAGATCTAACATTGTTGGGCTGTTATTTAGACGAATTATATATATAAGAACATCCGTTGTTCGACCTGTTAGTCAAATGCGTTTTGTATAAATATACTTTTTCACTTTTTTTGGTCTTTTGGAAAATGTTGTTTGTACTGTATTTAGACCCCTCTACCAAGAAATTTGTTTTGCATGCACACATATAAAAATTGCGGTTTTTATCCAACGTAATCATAGGTTTGAACGTTGTTTTCAATATTAGACTTGTATATAGTTATGTAGTTATACAAAACAGGTTGGCCAGCAGGACAATACACATAAAAAGCACTTCATTGAACAGTCCTTATTGAAGCATCCAAAGAAATTCAGACGAAAACTTTTGAGATCATATGACATATCATCAGATTAAATGTTTTTAGGAACATCAACCAGAAATAGAAGCTTCTGCTACAATAAAAAATAAAATATTTTATTTTTCAGACTTACATGGGAACAGATATAATAAGAGGGATAAATGTTGACCATTGGAGAGCATGTTTACATTGGAATAGGTCTAATGCTAATTTTACTGTTGACTATTACTTCTCAAGTTAGTATAATTTCATATTTGAAATGCGTATGATGCTAATGATATCAGTTAACATCTAAAGCATTGGTGTCAAGCCAAAAGATAGTTGTCATTGTGTTCGGTCAATAAGAAAGTTTTAGTCTTATATGTTTGGGAGCAATATTGCTTCAACTTGTCCATCTGTTTGTCCAACAAATATTTCTGTCACATTTTTCTCTGTTATTACAGAACCGAATAACTTAATATGAGGACAGCATTTTGCCAGTGATGAATTGTAATAATTGGGCCTTATTTTGATCTGTCAGATACCTACTTCCTGTTTTCCAATACTTTGAATTTTTATTGTTGAATGAACTTAAATAAAAACTCATTCCTCCAGTGCAATGTACTACTGAACATTATGATTTCATTTTTGATCAGCAGCTTTACAATGATGAGTTGTAACTTGCTAGCTACTTTTTGATCTTTCAGGCTCTTACTTTTTGTTTACCTATACGTTGAATGATTGAGTATGGAAGTGTTTAGAACAACAAAACATGCATTCTTATTTTCAGTACAAATAAAACTGAGTAAAAGTGTTTTGTTTACTTCTATGCTTAACAAGATGATGTAATTGTAACCAACAGGACAAAATTATTACAAAAAAGTGTTAATAGATCCACATTACTGTCACTCTTATTTGTAGCTTTGCTACACAATAATATAGATAATCAAACGTTTTTACCACAAATTGCTTTTGGTGGCATTTGGTTACTGTTTTGTTGACATACAGTCGAACCTCGTTGTGTCGAAGTCGAAGGGACCGGACCAAAGTATTCGACACATCCGAGGTTCGACTCATCCGAGGTCGAGTGTGTCGTCATAAATTTGGAATGCATGAAATACGGTATGAGATTTGTGTAAACTAGATACAATGAACGGTGTGCCTTTTTTCGATATGACACTTCATGATTGTGTATTCAATCTCCATTTTTTTGGTCCTTCATAATAAGTAAACACACAAGTACAGATACAAATCATGCACAAATAAAAATAAATAAAAATATAATGTAGTCTACACAAATATTTACAAAGGTCAGTCACTATAAATTATGAAATCACTCGCCGAACGAATTCAGTTATAAACGGTCTCTGATGAGCCAGAGGTCGTCTGCTTTACAATAATTATCATCAATATATATCATAATTGTCCTAATCCTTTTATTTATTTTAATTAATGAGTTTTAAATCTAACGATTCATTTAATCTCGGCTTGGGTCATTTAAATTCGTTTTGTTTTTATCTGATGTAAAAAATGTTCAACACACTAACATTCCGCTTGAACGATCAACAAAGGTGTTAATTACCGGTCACCATAAACATGTCATTTTAACTGTTATACAAACAAGTATGTTTACTCAACTTTAATCTCTTTTAAAAATGATAAGGTTGCTTAAAAATCATTATTAGGTCTGCAAAAAATCTTACTTTCGAACTTCGAGTCATCGGGGTCAATTTACATGAATTTTACATCGTCGGGACTATAAAATTTACTCGACTTAACCGAGTATTCGAATCAACCGAGTTCGACTCATCAGAGGTAATTATGCATTGATCAAACGGGAATTTTACCGGGACTGAGAAATTACTTCGACTCATTCGAGTTTTCGACACAACCGAGTTCGATACAACGAGGTTCGACTGTATAACATAGCTCCGTTTGTTTCTTACCTTAGGATTTATGACACATGATCTTGTACTACAGATAAAGTGTTAGTAGTAGCCATGGTTGAAGACTGTATGATGACCTCTGGTTAACTTGAATAACAGATTTAGAACATAAAAAATATCATGTTGAACAAAAACTGTAGGCTCAAGTAATTTATCAGCCTCTGTATAATATCATTTTGGTTTTTAATGTATTATTTCCTTTGTAGAACCTAATTCTTGGAAGACATCCTCAGATTTCCTCACTGTACCTGTTAGAGCAGATGTGACAGGAGAATTTATTCATGCAGATGGCGGCAACAAAGCTTTCCACCATATTTATGAATACCATGCTTTTGCAGGAAGTCTAGACCTTGATAGTAATCCAGCCGTTTTTGAGGTATTTTCTTAGTTAAGAACTAATCCTTACAAAATTTGGACATTCTCAACATATATTTCATTCACAAGTTACCAAATAGTTTTTGTCGAGCCTGTGACTTTTGTCGCAGAAAGCTCGACATAGGGATAGTGATCCGGCAGGGGCAGCAGCGTTAACTAACTTCTTAAAAGCTTAATATTTCAATAGGTAGAAGACCTGGATCTTTCATACTTTGTATATAGATGCCTTATGATATGAAGTTTCCATCTGTAATATGTCCATTGTCCTTCACTTCATTTTCATGGTTCAGTGACTACTTGAAAAAAAAGTTAAGATTTTTTGTAATGTTAATTTCTCTCTTATTATGAGTAATAGGATAACTATATTTGGTATGTGTGTACCTTGCAAGGTCCTCATGCCTGTCAGACAGTTTTCAATTGACCTCGACCTCATTTCATGGATCAGTGAACAAGGTCAAGTTTTCGTGGTCAAGTCCATATCTCAGATACTATAAGCAATAAGTCTACTATATTTGGTGTATGTAATGATTGTAAGATGAACATGTCCAATTGGCAGGTGTCATCTGACCTTGACCTCATTTTCATGGTTCAGTGGTAATAGTTTAGTTTTTTGTGTTTTGGTCTGTGTTTCTAATTCTGTATGCAATAGGTTAACTATATTTGGTGTATGGAAATATTTTATGATGTACATGTCAGTCTGGCAGGTTTTATGTGACCTTGACCTCATTTTCACGGTTCATTGCTCAATGTTAAGTTTTTTGTGTTTTGGTCTGTTTATCTAATACTGTATGCAAAAGGTCAACTATATTTGGTGTAGGGAAATATTTTACGATGTACATGTCAGTCTGGCAGGTTTTATTTGACCTTGACCTCATTTTATGGTTCATTACTTATGTTAAGTGTTTGTGTTTTGGTCTGTTTTTCTTAAACTTTAAGCAATAGGTCAACTATATTTGATGCATGGAATGATTGTAAGGTGTACATGTCTGTCTGGCGGGGTTCATCTGACCTTGACTTCATTTTCATGGTTCATTGGTCAATATAGAATTTCCTTGGTTTGGTCTGTTTCTTTTATACTATAAGCAATAGGTCATCTGTATTCTGTGTATGGAATGATTGTATTAAAGGTTTAATGTATTTCCAGCTTGGTTTATCTGACCTTGACCTCATTTTCTTGGATCATAAATGTTAATGTGATACTTGAAGTTAAACTTTATATGTAGGACTATCAACATAAAATCAATGGTCAGTATAGTAGGCGAGACATTTCAGCGTGTGCACTTTTGTTTTTATTATATCCACATCTGTACAACAATTTAGAGATACAAAAGACAATCTGTATTTCAAGTTTTGTAGAAGTGAATTGCAAGGCCAGACAGATTGTAGCTTCTATTGGTTCATTTCTATTATGTATTTACTGATTATTCAATTTAAATGTTTTCACACAAACAATTGTGTGTATAAAAGAGTTGTTGAAATCTGATTTGGGTTAGCCAACCCTTGTAAATGATGCATATTTTTTTCTGAATAATAATGAAATAAAGTTTTATATGTGGTTATAAAAAAATAATCAAAAGCTTATTAACAGAATCTCATGTTTTTATAGACACCTCCAGGTGTAATATGTCAGGGAAGAAAAAAAACTAAGCCAGTACCAGATTTCCCTAAACAGTTTTACTATAGACAAGAACTTGTTGTGTCAGGAATTGTTACATATATAGATGTAAGTACATTAATGTATTTATGCTAGTGATAGAATTTTTTTTATGGACCCTTGTTATGTCGCAATAATAAAAGATGTATCACTTTCTGAAGCTCATTGATGTTTAACACTCCAAAGGATGTGTTGTCAGTGTTTTCTTCTTATAGCTCCAATGATCCATAATCTAGTTACATATTTATTGGTGCAATAATTAATTGAAAAAAGGACTTTTTTTCTATTTGATGACACTTGTGTTCATGGAAAATGGAAATATTAAATTTTAACCGGTTTTCCGAAGGAAAAATCGGTTATTGATTTGGGGATGTACAGTGGGAGGGCGGGCATCCGGGAGGGGGGCGGCTGCCAAACAGTGTCCGTGCATTTACTCATGAACCGTTCAACCAAAGCTTTTCAAATTTTAATATGTTGTTACTGATGACAAAATGGAGGTCAAGTTCAATATTGACGATTTTCACTTTCACTGTTCAGGAGTTATGGTTCTTGAAAGATTGAAAATGGTCTTTCCAGTCGTGTCTGTGCTTTAACTCATGAACCGTTCAACCAAAGCTTTTCAAATTTTAATATGTTGTTACTGATGACAAAATGGAGGTCAAGTTCAATATTGACAATTTTCACTTTCACTGTTCAGGAGTTATGGTTCTTGAAAGATTGAAAAATGGTCTTTCCAGTCGTGTCCGTGCTTTAACTCATGAACCGTTCAACCAAAGCTTTTCAAATTTCAATATGTTGTTACTGATGACAAAATGGAGGTCAAGATCAATATTGAAGATTTTCACTTTTACCGTTCGGGAGTTATGGTCCTTGTGATATTGAAAAATGCCAGGACACAAAATAAATGTTAAAAAATCCAGTTTGCTGTCGCTCTGACAGCCTCTTGTTGAACAATTAATCAGATGAAATTTTGTCTCATATTCATTAAGATGATTGTTAAATCCTGCATTTAATTCTTAATTAATTTTTTAAATGCCATGATATCTATTTTTCCTGAATTTGCCAGTTATATGTTGGTCATGGCATGCCTTCCATACATCCAGCCAGAGTGCACCTCTGTATTATTTCTGTCAGTAATAAGAAGTTGCTATGAAATGTGGCCGTTTGTTTATCCTACTAACTTTACTTTACATATTTCAGGTGTGGTATATAGAAAAGTATAAATATTTAAGATACGATTCCCGTCCACTAAGGCCTACCAATGCTTTCTATACAACTAACCCAGTGACAGAAGTATTGGACTATAATACAGGTAGTTGACCATTAGATAGTTGATCAGATATAAGCTAGTTACAGGTAAAGTAAAGGTAAAGAATGCAACAACTGTCATTATGTTTTGGACATCCTTCTGATATTGCCCTTATCAATGTGTTGAGTTGACGGGATTGAATAAATATTTAGTTTCAAAATATTGTCTAAAAACCTCTACATAAAGGGAGAAATATTTTTACCAACACAAAATACTGACGTATCCATAGTTTGGCTAACAATTTTGAAAACTGAATTGATTACTTTCTATGTCATGATGTAGCCGTTCTATTACAGTTTTGTCTTCTTAAGACAGTTTAATTTGATTTAAAAAAATTTTAAATTATCATTTGATCTATTTGAAGATAAGTTCAAAATCTTTGAATATAAAATTTACCTTATATTTGTACTGTCTTTTCTTTCTAATTCAGTACAATTTTCATGTTTTTCCTACTACAAAAGGTTGTCATTAATGCCTAGCTTTTACTTTTGTTTGACTAAAATGTCTGTTTTCTTCTTATATACCATTTGGTTATTAATTAGTAATTTCACCAGAAAGGCAACAAATAAACTTTTGGTCTTCAATTATTTTTTTTCTTTCAGGTGTTTATTTCTATAAAGATAATATTTTGGGTAATTGTACGATATTACCTCTGAAGAAATCATCATTTGGTGCCAAATTTAACCGTAAATTGACAAATCAAACAGGTGATTTTATGTTGGGAATGCAGAACCCACTGGAATTGTTCTATCTGGATAAAGGCTTTACTTTTGTGGGAACGGTAATAATAAGTTGTTCACTTTTATTAAATCATGATGTATTTCCAAAAAAATATATGTGAAAATACAGTAAACCATAGCAGATGATTTTATTGGTCGTTTGACAATCAATTCTTAGGATAAATCCCTGAATTTCATTGTCTTCTGTAGATATCTGTTTCCTTTAATATAGACAATCATTTTTAAGAAATATTTCATAATTTTAGATATTAAAAGATATATTGCATTGTCAAAGTAGCTTAAGAGCTTATGATTTAGAAATTTTTCTGTTTTTAAAGAAGGCCTTAGTGGCTGATCGGTCCATTGACCACTCACCAGGTAGTTGGTTAGTATCAATAATAGTGATGACATTAGTCTATCACAACTACAATATGGGATATGACTCTGGTTACACATATATGATGAGGACAAATGTTCATTAGATTTACAGGGATTAGATAGAATATAAATATCTGATATTTACACAGGGTACTTCAAATTCCTCTATAAAGGAACCCTTAGATAACTAATTATCACAGCTTATATTTTGTTTTTGTAGAGACCCTGTAGAGAACTAACTTGTGATGTATTTTCTGCTATTAAAAACAATTTTGTAATAAATGGACAGTTGGATACTGCAAATACTACCATTGAAGTTTTTTTATTATCTGTAAGTTAAATTACATATTAAATAGAATCAATGGAGATTCTAGAATTTTTAAATGTATAACTGGAAAAGTTAGATAAACTTCAAAAACCATCAGTTATGATGTGTGTTAAATACTTTGCAGTTATTGTAAACATATGACATTTGTGTACAACCAAACAGCTTGAAACGAAAATTCATTTAAATAGAAATGTGTTTGGTAAATTATGCAAAATGTTGTGTCTTTATTTCTGAGAGTAGAATGTATGTCTAACATATAAATTTTGTGATTTCACTGCAAAATTGAATAATGTATGTAAGAAATGAGTTGTTTGTTATATGTATCCTAATCAGTATTATATGATTTATATTAATTGAATATTTCCTTAACATTATTTCAGACTTGTGTATAGATTATCAAATTTTCAGGTTTTCTGCCATGTTTTGTAGACTGATAGTGGTTTAACTATTTATCCAGAGAATGGTCTACACCTTCCAACAGTTGTACCAGTTATGATGACATTAAATGCTGATTCAGTAAGCTATGATGAATATGATATGAAATTGACATGTAAATGGTTGTATAATGATACCCCTCAAATAAACAATTCCCTAACTTGTTTCTATTGGAAAAAGTTTGATTTTTTGCATTTGAAAAAAATGCTTTCTTGAGACATGTTAAAGGCATGAACAGGCTGAAACGTGAACCATTTCCTATTTTAATACTCACATTTCTTTTCTGTCGCTCCTGAAACTTTTAATAGAACAAAAAGAAAGACAACTCTAGGTTAAAAAATTTGACATTTTTTTATTGAATAAAATCAACACAGTAGATAAAGACAACAACAAAAAATGAAGTAGACTCAGTGTTAACCTTTGTAATTTTTCAGGTTGGTTATTCAGAAACAATACAGTTTTATGATTTTGATGATAGTGATCCTGATATCTCTGTATTTGATGTATCTTCATGTTACAATGATATGTCAAAGTTGAATTTTAATCTCAGATTCCCAGGTAAATATTTACTATGGTAGTAAATCTGTATTGAGGTTGATGAATAGAGGATTACTGATGTATTTTTATATTTGATTTTCAAGTAATTTTTTATCCTTTTAATGAAGATCAAAACTTGATTTAAGGTTGGCTGATAGTCATTATGAGGTCAATTTGAATAAACTTTCAAATTTCAGATGTCAATGTTCAGTTTTAACATCAAACTCTTATTCTTTTTTTTTTTCAATATAATTCAAGATACAAAATAGGAACAATTTAAGATTTGAAGTTTATGATAGGATTTTTATACAAACTTTAGGTAGAATGGCTATAGACAGACATAAAGCAACATTACAGTTGACCCAACTAAAATTGGCAGAAACAATGGGAATTGAAATAACCAGATTGCAAAATTTAAGGATCGATATAGATTATGCTGATGTGTATATACATGCTTCCTTACTTGACCGTACTCCTGCCACATGTAAGGTTTGTTATATAGTATAGGTCATTTTAAAATAAGATTGTTTAATTTATTGTCAGTCTTATTTAGACTGTATAAAAGAAATAATGCCATATGATGATAATATCACTTGTATGCCATTTTTTGTAAATTTGAATCCTATTTGGTGCTATGTCCTCTGCAGGTACAAATAGCAAAGCTAACTGTTTATCAACAATATTAAGGTCACTTCAAATTTATTCAAAACGCTTACTGCTTTCTGAATGTATAAAATAAGAGCAAATAATCTATTGCAATATCCTATTTTTACACATTTTAAGACATTTCATTATTTTATTTTCAGCTCAATTTAATTATGTTGGGAATATAGAAGTAATAGATCAAGGAGATATGTATATTGGAAATGTCCTCACTCCAATGCAGTGTGCTGATCTGTGTATAAATGTAAATTTTACATGTAACAGCTTTGACTTCTGTCAACAAGACCCACAGAAAACTTGTAGACTCAATCAAAAACATGTCTCTGATGGATTAAAGACACAAACAAGCAATGTCTGTGGTCACTTTTCAAGTGAGTTCACAACTTAGATTTTATTTATTGTTTGTATTTTATATTTTTTTACCAAATGATCGATAGTTTTGATTATTATTTTCTCATTGAAGAGCAAGACATACACTACATTCTAATATGACGCTCTTCTTTCGCTTTGGAAACAAAGCCATGTTCTAATTGCAATAGAACATGGGCTGCATGTGATTGACGTCACAATTAAAATTGCAACGTCAGTTGTATTTTGAACAACGCCTAAGATCAAAATGGACATTTGTGTAGGTGTTGCTTGCAAGGAAATTAAATAAAATCATTCTAAAAGAAAGTGTACATGAATCTGTTCTTTTTTTTATTGTGAAACGGTTGATTTTCTCTATCATTTTGGCTTCATGAAATCAAAATGGCTGCCTTTCGAACATGTATTATAGGTCCGCTTCAAAGTTCAAAAGTTCTAAATTTTACTATTAGAATCGAAATAATTCTATCATGCCATGCTCTATGTTCATTTTAACATGGGTAGGCATTATATTTGTCAACATTTTGCACCTCGCTTACACTCGGTAAAAAGATATTGACAAATATAATGCCTACCCATGTTAAAATGAGCATAGAGCATGGCATGAAAGAATTATTTTTTAATTTTGGCAATTTAGCATACACAATATTAACATTTCTTATCTATACTCCAACGCTAACCCAAAAATAAGTAATGTTAGTCCATATCATGTAAATAATCTCAATTCAAATATGTTATACAAAGTCTCATATAAAAAAAAATTAATTATTGTGTGACTAGAAAGAAAATGAAATCATAGAATTTTGAAATAAAATGTGAGAAGATATATCTTGTTGAATGCTTTCATAAAAAGGAAAAGAAAAAATATTCACTGAACTGAGTTGCTACACCAACAAAAATTGATATATTTACAATACTGTTACACAATGCCGATCCAGATGAATTTACCATACTTGCCAACCTCTGACAATGAGAAATCATGTCATGACATGACATGACATGTCAAAAAGCGTGTGAAAACGCGTGACGAAGATACGGACTTTTTTATATGAACAATGTTCATAATTTCATATTATCATGATTATACAAATTTGTTAATACATAATAAAAACAATATTCTAGAGTAAACTTTTATTGTATTCAACAGTGGTCTGTTTTGCTGCTTTTAAAGCAACACCCTAGGCTTAGGCACATATTCAAAACAACTACCAGTTTGATTACATTTACTTGATAACAAGGCACACAATGAATCATTGTCGAGTTCTGATCAGAATTCAGTGTAGATTTCTTTATTAAGTCTCCCAAACGAAGTTTGGGAAGACTTATTGTTTTTGCTCAGTTCTTATTATTATTATTATTCTTCTTCTTCTTCTTCTTCTTCTTCTTCTTCTTCTTCCGCCGCTTTTAAATTTGAACTTGTCCGCACCCGTTTTCCAAAACCGCTTGTCGGATTAACTTAGGGTTTCACAATATGTTAGACTAACATGTCTAGTGGTGCAATCAGGGTTTTGTTTTTGCAATGGGGTTTATAAAGGGGTACTTTGAGGGGCAAAAAGAAAAGAGGGTTTTACTATAGAACCCTATGGGATTTTATTTTTTGGAAAATGACGCTATCAGCGGCATGTTTCCGATACCATTGACCAGAACTAACGGAAGTTGATTATGCCTCCGCCTACCGCACTCGGTTTCATATTTACTATTTTACATACTAACTGGAATCTGCTTGTATTACGCTACACTCGAACAAAGTCTTTGTTAAAGTGTTGTAGTCGGACGGGAACCAGTTTACATACGTTATTTTATTTACCAAAAAGATATCTTGACCTGTCCATATGTTTTTTGTTATTAAATGGTATTTGGAGCTATCCCTTTGTTATATTTTTCATATTTATTCGAGCTTTCACTTTTATGCACATGTCTTACAATCGTAAACAATCGGTATGTATACATGATAAATAGATCCGTTTTGTTATGGTGTTGGACTTTTTACCCTTCAATGATCAGCAATCGCTAGACAAAATAGTTCTCCTAAATAATGTCAGCCTTTCATGCCATTTCAACTTTACAATCATTAAAAAAGTAATAATCAGAATCATTTTGATATCCATTGGATAGAAACTGGTCTTTATCAAGATTTACGAAGATTTTAATAATCGGAAATTAGTAATACGGTTATACCCACGCGGTGCGTATGAATCTTTGTTCACAAAGTTATAGCAGCAGAGTCTGTAACTGTATCATTATTAATTAACTACACTGTTATTGTACTTAAAATGATGAAAACTGCATATGCAATATAAGATGTCAACTCGGCCAATACAGATTTTTTTTCCGTATTGGCCGAGTTCTGATCCGGCCAAAACAGGATTTCGGAACGTCTCTAGTTTTTAGATCGTAAGTCACGATAAACTCAAACTGAAAGTAAACAGTTGTTTGTACGACGCAGTTTTTATTTACTCCGTTCAGTATGGCATATATTTTAGGTTAAAGACGGTCCCATTCATTTGAAAAGCATTTTGAAAGTAGACGATGGAATTATTTCAGGTTTAGGGAACGAGTAAATTATCACAAAGTTCATTTCTTGACGACCTCATAATTTCATCATGTCGATTTTTACTGTTCACTTTCGCTTCTCATGTTTTGTAAACGGTCTTTTATTTTTAAACCCGAACCAGGCATATGCATTCTGTAATTGCGCAAATCTTCGTTCTTTGGTCAATTGGCTTATGGATAGTTGTATCAATTTCAACTCTTACATTATTTTTTTTTTAAATATATTTACATTACACATGCAATGGCAGTACCTTTCCAATTACTATTTATGTGTTGTGTCTAAATTAAAGTTGTAACACTTTATAGTGACTGGAAAGGGTAGAAAAATTCATCAGATGAGAAAAGGCTGAAGATGCATGGAAACGGCACCAAATCATTAGATATTGCATCTTATAAAAAGAAACTGAGATTTGGATAGTTCCACTTCAAGGTAAAAATGTTTATCTCTTGTGAAATGAAATAAAAAAATATTGTAACACTGTAGTTAATAAATAAAGATACTATTACATGTATTTCTGTATTGGCCTTATTGTTGGTCCTCGGCCAGCAGTATTGGCCTTCGGCTTCGCCTCAGACCAATACACCAAGACATGGACCAATAACAAGGACAATACAGAAATACTTACGCAATAATATTATAGAATGACAGTATGGTTCAATAGCGGGAACCAGCCCCTCAACTACTTTTTACATAAATATTAACTTCTGGCTTCAACTCCTTGTTCGTCTTGTCTGGAGATCTTGTTGTAGTTCCAGTTAGGCAAGTATTTTAGAGACGTATCCCGTCCATCCTCTCTTGACTTGTAATTTCTGGTGATAGATTTTGCCGCTTGACTTTGTATCTTTTCAAGCTTTTTTTTTTTTTTGTTACCGTGTAGGGGTCCCATACTATGGCTCCATATTAAATTGTAAGATCCATTCCTAAAGGTCTAGATCATTATTCTAATCTGACACAAATTTCAATAACTGGAATGCTACCCGAGTTGAATATATGGTGACCTACTAGAACAGCATTATCACTATTGGAATTGTGTTTAATACCATGATTGTTCAATGTCATTAACTTAAATGGAGACAGACATTTGACCTGAAAGGTGGTGTGGGAGTGCAAAATCAAAAACTAACTGACTATGATATATGGTTAAAGAATGAATATCAATTACATGGGTCAACATGGTCAAGGGCAGAGTTGTTATGAAATAACAATATGGCAGAGAAGTGGTTTTCAAGTTTCATATAAAGCGACCTGACTGACATGAAATAAAAAATCAAAGGAGTATCCCTATTTGTCTAATCTTCAAGGTGAAATAAAACTAGTAAAACAATATTATACTATTGTCTAAATCTACAGAAATATAATTTGCTTCAAGTAACAGAAATAACTAGGTCACTAGTAACTTATTTAATGAGTATGTGGGGTATAGGAGCTTGATAACAACAGGCTCTTCATAATCATTTGGTTTGAAAAGGATACTAGTAGTCTATATTCTTGATTTAGAAAAATGTAATTGCAAGACAAAAATCACATTACTTAGAATACTTTAGATCATTCAGGTAGTCTTTATTTATATGTACAAAAGAACAGCCAGTAGTCATTGGATATTGTAGATCATTCAAATAGTCTTGACCTATTTATTAGTACAAAAGAACAGCCAGTAGTCATTGGATATTGTAGATCATTGTGGTAGTCTTGACCTATTTATTTATAGAAAAAAACAGCCAGTAGTCATTGGATACTGTAGATCATTCAGGTAGTCTTGACCTATACATTTGTACTAAAAAATCAGCCAGTTGTCATCTTCACATAACACACACACATATACGAATATCAACTATATGCTTATGAGACATGTTGGAATGTTAAACTAATTACGGTATGTGAAAATCAAGACTTGCATAAAAAATATCACAATATTAGAGACAGTGGCGTTATTTTTCCTCAGAGCTTTCAGCTCTTTGATTAAAATTTTCAAATGATTATAAATTGAAAACCGTTCGTGATAGACACAAACTTTTTAATTGAAAATGTTCTAAATGATAAAGCCCATTAAATGAAATACAGGGTTAGTCCCCAGGGGTCACCCCCACCCCCTGCCATTTGAGAAAGTTCTAATACCTTGTAAGTGGTCAAGATCCCCACCCCTAAACCATATATATTCTGGTTTGTCATGCTAAGATGGTTTGAATGATATACAGGGTTAGTCCCCAGGGGTCATCCCCACCCCCTGTCATTTGAGAAAGTTCTAATATCTTGTAAATGGTCGAGATCCCCACCCCTAAACCATATATATTCTGGTTTGTCATGATAAAGCACATCAAATGTAATACAGGGTTAGTCCCAGGGGTCACCCCCACCCCCTGCCATTTAAGAAAGTTCTAATAACTTCTAAGTTGTCAAGATCCCCACCCCTAAACCATATATATTCTAGTTTGTCATGCTAAGATGGTTTGAATGATATACAGGGTTAGTCCCCAGGGGTCATTCCGACCCCCTGCCATTTTAGAAAGTTCTAATATCTTGTAAATGGTCGAGATCCCCACCCCTAAACCATATATATTCTGGTTTGTCATGATAAAGCACATCAAATGTTATATAGGGTAAGTCCCCAGGGGTCACCCCCACCCCCTGCCATTTAAGAAGTTCTAATATCTTCTAAGTGGTCAAGATCCCCACCCCTAAACCATATATATTCTGGTTTGTCATGCTGAGATGGTTTGAATGATATACAGGGTAAGTCCCCAGGGGTCATCCCGACCCCCTGCCATTTGAGAAAGTTCTAATATCTTGTAAATGGTCGAGATCCCCACCCCTAAACCATATATATTCTGGTTTGTCATGATAAAGCACATCAAATGTTATACAGGGTTAGTCCCCAGCGGTCACCCCCACCCCTTGCCATTTGAGAAAGTTCTAATATCTTGTAAATGGTCGAGATCCCCACCCCTAAACCATATATATTCTGGTTTGTCATGATAAAGCACATCAAATGAAATACAGGGGTAGTCTCCAGGGGTCACCCCCACCCCTTGCCATTTAAGAAAGTTCTAATATCTTGTAAATGGTCGAGATCCCCACCCCTAAACCATATATATTCTGGTTTGTCATGATAAAGCACATCAAATGTTATACAGGGTAAGTCCCCAGGGGTCACCCCCACCCCCTGCCATTTAAGAAAGTTCTAATATCTTCTAAGTGGTCAAGATCCCCACCCCTAAACCATATATATTCTGGTTTGTCATGCTGAGATGGTTTGAATGATATACAGGGTAAGTCCCCAGGGGTCATCCCGACCCCCTGCCATTTGAGAAAGTTCTAATATCTTGTAAATGGTCGAGATCCCCACCCCTAAACCATATATATTCTGGTTTGTCATGATAAAGCACATCAAATGTTATACAGGGTTAGTCCCCAGCGGTCACCCCCACCCCTTGCCATTTAAGAAAGTTCTAATATCTTCTAAGTTGTCAAGATCCCCACCCCTAAACCATATATATTCTGGTTTGTCATGATAAAGCACATCAAATGAAATACAGGGTTAGTCTCCAGGGGTCACCCCCACCCCCTGCCATTTAAGAAAGTTCTAATATCTTCTAAGTGGTCAAGATCCCCACCCCTAAACCATATATATTCTGGTTTGTCATGCGAAGATGGTTTGAATGATAGACAGGGTTAGTCCCCAGGGGTCATCCCGACCCCCTGTCATTTGAGAAAGTTCTAATATCTTGTAAATGGTCGAGATCCCCACCCCTAAACCATATATATTCTTATTTGTCATGTCTCGAACATTTGAATGACGTATACGGTCAGTCCCCAGGGGTTCCCCCCACCCCCAATGTTCTAATATCTTGTAAATGGTTGAGATCGCCACCCCTAAACCATATATATTCCTGTTCGTCATGTAATGAACATTTGAATGACGTATAGGGCCAGTCCCCAGGGGTTCCTCCCCACCCCCAATATTCTAGTATCTTGTAAATGGTTGAGATCCCCACCCCTAAACCATATATATTCTTGTTTGTCATGCCAAGATGATTTGAATGATATACAAGGTTAGTCCCCAGGCATCACTAATGCATATAACTTTACTGGACCAAACCAATTTTCAATGGATGTTGCCCAATGTCAGGCGACCCTGGGAATTACGAATTATGGGAGCTTCGTTTGGGAGACTTCGTAACAGCATCCTGTTACATTCATTTCTTGTAATTGAAAATGTTCTCTCACAGTCAGAATTGATATTTGGCTGAACTCAAATAGCTTGATCAAGCTTTGAAAGAGTGTCATAACGTTTTTTTGCTATCTAAAATGTCATCTATTATCTTTGCCGTATTTCATCAGAAGACAGATGAGAACTGATCCAACAGTTCCGTGATATTTTCATCCCCTTTGGCCTGTGGGAATCTGTTGGCTAGATTTGAAACTGAAAAAGAAAAGTATTCACTTAAATTATTATTTGATTACCATTTAACACCTTAAATGCTTAATCAAATCGCTACATTGTAGTTCTCCTCTCACATGTATTGTCATGATTGCAACATAGGGTGCACAATGCGTTACTCGTCTCTTGATAATTTAAACTTGGAACTCCCAAATATAATTTGTAAATCTTGAAATTTATCTTGGTACGTACAAATCATTTTCGCTTAGCAATCTGCTCTTTAGACGACGGTACAGGTCCTGAAAGCGAACTATTTCCCCTAAGTGAATTTGAAAGAAAGAAAGTCACAAAATCGTAAAAACTAATCACAAACTTCTTACCTTAAGGGCTTTTGCTGTTCGTCCATATAGGACATATAGAAAAATAAACAATGGCGACGATACAATAATTTTAGGTATTTTTTTGTCTAATAATGAAAAAAAAACCAGAATCAAGATATCACTAACGACCAAAAAATCAAAACAACGAAAAAGCGTGTAATTGCGTGTAGAGTGGCGAAACGCGTGTACACGCCATGTGACAAAATCCTCTAGTGTAAACCGTTGAAAAAGCATGTATTACACGCGAATATCATGTCAGTTGGCAACTATGGAATTTACTCTTGTGTATCTTTAACTCTTTCATAGTACTGCCACATGCATTGCCTTAAGATGAGGAAATAGTTAATTTATTTGGGTTACAATATTGTAGATTTTAGTACTTGCTTTTACCTCATGTGCTGATTGGTAGCATCTGTTGGCTATGTCTACTTTTTATTTCTTTTCTTTATGCCAAGTTAAATACTAATCTCCAACCCAATCAGTTACCTACAATTAGAAGGAATAGTACTAACACTTTCAAGAAACTACTGACATAGAATGTTTACTTCTGAAATGTAAGTAAAGTTGTCATTTATAGGAACAGTGAACGGTCCAAGAATACCAGAAAAGACCATACTACAAGCTTATCAGTCATTAAGATTAGCAGTCTATAGTAAACAGTTTCAAATACAAGTAGAAATGGATAATCAGGAGGTATGGATGTATAAATAGTCAAAGGTCTTTTTACAGAGATGTGTATGAAAGTTTTCATCTTCTTGATATTTGATTATCTCCCTTTCAACATATTATTATTGTCCCCTGAGCAAGGCGGTGTGAGGGACATTGACATTCCAGGCGTTTCATCTGTTTGTCCAACCATGTGTCAGTCTGTCCTTTTTTCAATACAATTCTTGCCAGGTTTGATGAAAATCATGTATGTTTATATCTGCAATGTTTCGTACAAGTTAGGAAACTGTTCCAAACAACCAAATTAATGGAGTTATGCCCCTTGGAAATATAAATCACATGGAAATTTGCATTGTTAGTGCTCTCAAGCCTAAATTTCTTGTAGGGTTGTTATGAAATTTATATCAAGTTTTATATCAACAATGTTTTGGAAGAGTTGGAAAAACTGATCAATTTATTTTTACAAGAGTTATGTCCCTTGGAATTGTAAATTACATGGAAGATTGTGTTGTAAGCACTCTCACACCTAAATTTCTTGCTGGATTGTTATGAAATTTCCATCAAAGGTTTATATCAGTAATGTCTGGGTCAAGTTCGAAAAATCATTGCTGATCAATTATTATTATGGGAGTAATGTCCCATTGCAATTTAATTTATATTTAACATTGCACGGTAAGCACTCTCACACCTACAATTTTCTTCTTAAATTTTGATAAAATATTCATGAAAGGTTTATATAGGAATTATATGGAAAATAACATAGTTATCAATATCATGTCTACATGTAGAATATTTATAAAAAAAGTTTGAAAGAACCCCAAAAAATTTGAGGGTAAATTGACTTTTGACAGATAAAATATGTGCAACTGCCAGGGACATTTAATACTGTTATTTTGTTTAATTACATATTTAAACAAACAAATTATTTTGATATGCATGTTCTGTTTTGTTGGGAAAATATATATATTATTGAAAATGTTTAAAAGTTTGAAACTTAAAATTTTAATTAGATATATGAAAATATATGAAAATGTAAGATAATACTGAGTACAGGGGTTCAAATAAGTGTTTTTTAAAATTAGTGTCAAAAATGTGGTAAGAGGCCAAATATGACATTTAATTTAAATAAAGGTAGAAATGAAAGTCATGTGTCCTATAAGATCTGTGAACAAATTTTACTAACACCCCTGGAAAAAGTTCATCTGCAAAAAGCCGAAAATTTTACATTTCAAATTTAACTTCAACAAGCATTCTGTGGGATATAATACGTAATAGCTTTGCTAGTGTGCAGAATTATTTTAAACAGCTGAATTTGGAAAGTGTGGCATAAAACAGAATTATATATTTCACTTGTAAAATACTGGTATGTTATGCATTTAGATTGTTAAAATTGAAGCAGATAAGGAAGAATTTGAAAGAATTACAACTTGAAGAATGATGTTTGTATATTTTTCAGATGTTATACTATCTTGCTGTTGATACATCAGTAGAGTTTGGTAAGTGTCAATACTATCTTGCTGTTGAATCATCAGTAGAGTTTGGTAAGTGTCAATACTATCTTGCTGTTGATACATCAGTAGAGTTTGGTAAGTGTCAATATTATCTTGCTGTTGATACATCAGTAGAGTTTGTTAGTGTCAATAATATCTTGCTGTTGATACATCATTAGAGTTTGGTAAGTGTCAATACTATCTTGCTGTTGAATCATCATTAGAGTTTGGTAAGTGTCAGTACTATCTTGCTGTTGATACATCATTAGAGTTTGGTAAGTGTCAGTACTATCTTGCTGTTGATACATCAGTAGAGTTTGGTAAGTGTCAATACTATCTTGCTGTTGAATCATCAGTAGAGTTTGGTAAGTGTCAATACTATCTTGCTGTTGAATCATCAGTAGAGTTTGGTAAGTGTCAATACTATCTTGCTGTTGAATCATCAGTAGAGTTTGGTAAGTGTCAAGACTATCTTGCTGTTGATACATCAGTAGAGTTTGTTAAGTGTCAATACTATCTTGCTGTTGATACATCAGTAGAGTTTGTTAAGTGTCAATACTATCTTGCTGTTGATACATCAGTAGAGTTTGGTAAGTGTCAGTACTATCTTGCTGTTGATACATCAGTAGAGTTTGGTAAGTGTCAATACTATCTTGCTGTTGATACACCAGTAGAGTTTGTTAAGTGTCAATACTATCTTGCTGTTGAATCATCAGTAGAGTTTGGTAAGTGTCAATACTATCTTGCTGTTGAATCATCAGTAGAGTTTGGTAAGTGTCAATACTATCTTGCTGTTGATACATCAGTAGAGTTTGGTAAGTGTCAATACTATCTTGCTGTTGATACATCAGTAGAGTTTGGTAAGTGTCAATACTATCTTGCTGTTGATACATCAGTAGAGTTTGGTAAGTGTCAATACTATCTTGCTGTTGATACATCAGAAGAGTTTGGTAAGTGTCAATACTATCTTGCTGTTGATACATCAGTAGAGTTTGGTAAGTGTCAATACTATCTTGCTGTTGATACATCAGTAGAGTTTGGTAAGTGTCAATACTATCTTGCTGTTGATACATCAGTAGTGTTTGGTAAGTGTCAGTAGTATCTTGCTGTTGATACATCAGTAGAGTTTGGTAAGTGTCAATACTATCTTGCTGTTGAATCATCAGTAGAGTTTGTTAAGTGTCAATACTATCTTGCTGTTGATACATCAGTAGAGTTTTTTAAGTGTCAACACTATCTTGCTGTTGATACATCAGTAGAGTTTGGTAAGTGTCAATACTATCTTGCTGTTGATACATCAGTAGAGTTTGGTAAGTGTCAATACTATCTTGCTGTTGATACATCAGTAGAGTTTGGTAAGTGTCAATACTATCTTGCTGTTGATACATCAGTAGAGTTTGGTAAGTGTCAATACTATCTTGCTGTTGATACATCAGTAGAGTTTGGTAAGTGTCAATACTATCTTGCTGTTGATACATCAGTAGAGTTTGGTAAGTGTCAATACTATCTTGCTGTTGATACATCAGTAGAGTTTGGTAAGCGTCAATACTATCTTGCTGTTGATACATCAGTAGAGTTTTTGTAAGTGTCAAATTCATGATATTTAAACTCAACCCCAGTATCTTTTCCAATCTTTTAAATTTTCAAAGAACGTTTGATACCTAAAATAACACATTTATTTCACCTTTGAAAAAGCCATGAGTTCAGTATATTCAGAAGTTGTTGAATTATTCTCATTATTGTAAAAGAAAACTACACCTTTTTATCATGTAGCAACTTTTTATATGAACATAAAAAAAATCTACCACTGGACAGTAAGCAAACAATAATCAATCAAACACATTTGTCTTTTTTGTAGGCATCAGAGATTCAATTGCAATGATCTATGTACAAAAGACATTTGTATTCTGAAAATACAGTAGTTTTCTCATTTTTAGCTCACCTGACCTGAAAGGTCAAGTGAGCTTTTCTCATCACTTTGCGTCCGTCGTCCGTCGTCCGTAAACTTTTACAAAAATCTTCTCCTCTGAAACTACTGGGCCAAATTTAACCAAACTTGGCCACAATCATCATTGGGGTATCTAGTTTAAAAAATGTGTGGCGTGACCCGGCCAACCAACCAAGATGGCCGCCACAGCTAAAAATAGAACATAAGGGTAAAATGCAGTTTTTAGCTTATAACTCAAAAACCAAAGCATTAAGAGCAAATCTGACAAAGGGTAAAATTGTTCATCAGGTCAAGATCTATCTGCCCTGAAATTTTCAGATGAATCGGACAACCCGTTATTGGGTTGCTGCCCCTGAATTGGTAATTTTAAGGAAATTTTGCTGTTTTTGGTTATTATCTTGAATATTATTATAGATAGAGATAAACTGTAAACAGCAATAATGTTCAGCAAAGTAAGATTTACAAATAAGTCAATATAACCGAAATGGTCAGTTGACCCCTTTAGGAGTAATTGCCCTTTATAGTCAATTTTTAACCATTTTTCGTAAATCGTAGTAATCTTTTACAAAAATCTTCTCCTCTGAAACAACTGGGCCAAATTAAACCAAACTTGGCCACAATCATCATTGGGGTATCTAGTTTAAAAAATGTGTGGCGTGACCCGGCCAACCAACCAAGATGGCCGCCACAGCTAAAAATAAAACATAGGGGTAAAATGCATTTTTTGGCTTATAACTCAAAAACCAAAGCATTTAGAGCAAATCTGACATGAAGTAAAATTGTTTATCAGGTCAAGATCTATCTGCCCTGAAATTTTCAGATGAATCGAACAACCTGTTGTTGGGTTGCTGCCCCTGAATTGGTAATTTTAAGGAAATTTTGCTGTTTTTGGTTATTATCTTGAATATTATTATAGATAGAGATAAACTGTAAACAGCAATAATGTTCAGCAAAGTAAAATTAACAAATAAGTCAGCATGACTGAAATGGTCAGTTGACCCCTTTAGGAGTTATTGCCCTTTATAGTCAATTTTTATCAATTTTTCGTAAATCTTAGTAATCTTTTACAAAAATCTTCTCCTCTGAAACTACGTGGCCAAATTGAACCAAACTTGGCCACAATCATCATTTGGTTATCTAGTTTTAAAAATGTGTGGCGTGAGCTGGTCAACCAACCAAGATGGCCGCCACGGCTAAAAATAGAACATAGGGGTAAAATTCAGTTTTTGGCTTTTAACTCAAAAACCAAAGCATTTAAAGCAAATCTGACATGAAGTAAAATTGTTCATCAGGTCAAGATCTATCTGCCCTGAAATTTTCAGATGAATCGGACAACCCGTTGTTGGGTTGCTGCCCCTGAATTGGTAATTTTAAGGTAATTTTGCTGTTTTTGGTTATTATCTTGAATATTATTATAGATAGAGATAAACTGTAAAAAAACAATAAATGTCGGCAAAGTAAGATTTACAAATAAGTCAACATGACCGAAATTGTCAGTTGACCCCTTTAGGAGTTATTGCCCTTTATAGTCATTTAACCATTTTTTCGTAAATCTTAGTAATCTTTTACAAAAATCTTCTCCTCTGAAACTACTGGGCCAAGTTAATTATAGATAGAGATAATTGTAAGCAGGAAAAATGTTCAGTAAATTAAGATGTACAAACACATCACCATCACCAAAACACAATTTTGTCATGAATCCATCTGCGTCCTTTGTTTAATATTCACATAGACCAAGGTGAGCGACACAGGCTCTTTAGAGCCTCTAGTTTTTTAGGCAGTTTTATTCCCCTGCACCAAAGGATAGGCTGATTTACATCCATTTGTATTTCCGTCCATCTCAGATCTGTTGCATAAAATTATGTTGGGAACTAAATGTTAATTTGGAAACAAGATTTGTGTTAGCATGCTATACCATGTGAAGTGTTTCCACATCAATCACTCATCGACTTTCTGTTTACCGAATACCTTAAGTGGGTATCATTTGTGAGTCGTACTTATTCATTAATAAGTGGAAGTCTGAAAACTAACTTCCTGTTAGTGTCTCTGACTGTTTTTGGGGTAAAGATTGCATGAAATGCAATCAAAACCCTTATGGTACTGACTTGATATCTTTGTCTTCCAAGGTTTATCACTAAATTTGATAGTTCAAGTGAAATAGTGCAGTGAAGTGGTCATTCTTTATATCCTATTCAGTCAATGTCATGCAATTTATTAATTATTTGTTATATTTAGATATTAAAGTTAAAATATGATGTGTATTTGAATTACCATACTTGTCCAGAATTTTTTTTTATTAAAGATTACATAAGTTATGAATGGTGTATGAATCTGTTTTAAATATAGGTTCAACTATAAATGTACAATCATGAACAAAGGAAGATAACTCCAGATCAACTTTATAATTTGCCTTAGCTAAATACAATTCAGTGTCACAAAATTGCAAAATGAAACCAATCTTTACCTTCCGGTGCTCACAAGCACTTTGATTAGTGAAAATATAGATTACTACAATTAACTGAAACATAAATAGTATTAAACTAAAATTAAATACTAAAGTACATGTTGATAAATTTTAAATTAACTGAAAAAAACTGAAATGAATAAATAAAGGTACACATAAGCTAAGTGCTATAATTCTAACAAAGTGGCCCAGTAGTTATGGTATTACTTTGTAATGGAATTTTCTATTATAAACCTTATAATTTCAGGTGCTGCCAAACCTACAATTATGCCGAAAATCAGTGGTCAGGTCTCTTACACTCAAGAAGTAGTCATTCCAAATTTGGCACAGGTTTATGTCAGCAAGGTGAGTATCACAGTAAATGGTAATTGTAGCCATTATTTTTACTTTGGGATTGACTGGTATAGGTAAATGGTTCATCTTGTGAACCAACTTATAAGATCTTGTTCTGTCTAAATGGTTGAGTTTCCAACTTGTTTACCATTTATTCACATTTGTCATTTTTTTATTAGAAAAGATGTCTTGTTAGCTGACTAATCCTCTCTGTAAGTAACTCCAGTCTGTTCTTACTGTTATATGTTGATCTGAAGTCCTTTGGTTTGTTTTTTTTAAAGGAGGATGCAATAGATCTGTGTAAAAAAGTTTGATGTTGGATGCTGAAAAAGCTTATCCAAATATTAAAATAGATGATATTTTTATCTTTGAATCTGAATATAATTTTTTACATTTAAAGTTGTAAAATCAGTGATTTGATCCACTTGCCATGACCCCTTTATCTTGTTTGATAAGTGTAATAAACTTGTTAGATAATAAAATTTTGTTATCCTACAGCATTTTTTAGCCTTTTATACTGCATCTATTTGGGTTATTGTTGAAGGTAGCACAATGACCTATAATTATCAACATTCTAATCTTGTCCTTTGGTCTGGGTAGATAGTTGTCTCATTGACAATTAATTATTTCATTCATATAAACCCAACAAACAAAATGTTGGGGGTAAATAGGAATTACCCTGTCTGTCTTTCCATTCCCTTGTCTGTCAATGTGCCTTGTCAGTGCAACTCCTCCAAAACTGCTTGACAGTTATTAATGAAACTTTACACTGATATAGAGGATTACCTGAGGATGTGCAAATAGGAATATAACCTCAACATGTTAAAAGGGGGATTATAAAAAATACCTACTTCAATATACTATTAGTATAGTAGAATAGGGGTATCCCTTTATAAGTTCACTCACTGTTTTAATTTTTATATAATAATAGGTCTGGAATGACTCCAATAAAATCTTGTTGTGGCTGTCATAACATTTGCAGAATGACAGGTGATTGACAATAACACCACATCTCTTTATTTTGATATTGTTATAGGTATGGTATGACTCTAGCTACAAATTGGCTAGATATGACTACCATGATTCTAAAGGTGTACCACCATTCTATTCCATCAATCCAATGACGATAATACATGATTTTAGCACAGGTAAGTCTTTTCATCACTGTATGAAGTTAGCATAATGTTTTCATTATTAAGGCCGTGTACAAGAATTTTGGTTTTCAAATACCAATCTGTGAACAAAAACATTTGCCATTGGCTAGTATTTAGTATGTGTCAAAAATCCACCTCCAAATTATACTTCCTTCCAACTGATTAAAAAGAGGATAACTAGAGCAAAGTTTGGAATTATTGGGTTTTAACAACTGATTGTATGAACTTAATATCTTGTAGACTTGCACATTAACAACTTAAACCTGCAGTAGACTTGTACATTTACAACATAAACCTTCAGTAGACTTGCACAATTACAATGTAAACCTTCAGTAGACTTGCACACTTACAATGTAAAACTTTAGTAGACTTGCACACTTACAATGTTAACCTCCAATAGACTTGCATGCTTACAACGTTAACCTCCAGTAGACTTGTACCCTTACAACGCTAACCTCCTGTAGACTTGCACATTTACAACGTTAACCTCCAGAAGACTTGCACACTTGCAACGTTAACCTCTGGTAGACTTGTACACTTACAACATTAACCTCGTGTAGTATTGCACACTTACAATGTTAACCTCTGGTAGACTTGCACACTTACAACTTAAACCTTCAGAAGACAAGCACACTTAAAACTTTAATCTCCAGTAGACTTGCACACTTGCAACTTAAACCTCCAATAGACTTGCACACTTACAACTTAAACCTCCAGTAGACTTGCACAGTTACAACTCTAACCTCCAGTAGACTTCAATGAGGTAAAATGTGTCTTTCCCATCCTTAAAATTTCAGATGGGACAATTATAAAGATCATCTGTGTAAAGGGATTCTATTACTCGTTTATATTTGCTTGAGTTAACTGACATACATAATGATAAGTCTTGTAATCAACAAAAACTTTGATGTTGGTCAATTGTCAAAACTAGAAATTTAATTTGGAGAAGACAAGCGACACAATGTTTTCCTTGGAAGACTCATGAAAAAATGTAACAAACATCACTATTACAACTGTTAGGAAATTATGGGATTTGATGGACATTTTCTTTTGATATCCCACAAAAGCAATACTACATCATATTAGAGATTGAATGCATTCTGAGGATTCTTCCATGAAATAACAACAACAACAACAACAATACTTTAAGAGGGTTACACAGTTAGCTATATTACTAATCTTCCCTGAGGCCCTCATCATAAAAAATCAAACAAAATGCAAACATATACATTGCATACATTAGTATAAAAAGACAAGTATGATAATAATGTTCAATACAACTTGATAAAATGTTATGAAAAAATAAACGTGATGACATAATCAGTTTTCAATATTTTTTATACAGCTAGGTTGATTTCAATAAATGATCTGTTATTTTGTATTTGAAAGAATTAACATTTGTAATATTTCTTAGCGGTATTGGCAAATTATTCCACAAGAATGGTCCAGAATACGTAAAAGATTTTTTGAACAATTCTGTTTTGGTTTAGGGAGTATGAGGTTTCCTTGAATAGCATTTCTCAAGGGGTATGGATTTCTGTCTGAAACATAATGGAACTTGTTAGTAAGATATGATGGTGCGTCATTTTTGATGCACTTAAATGTCATCACAAACTTGTCATATTTTATTCTCTGTTCAACTGTCATCCAGTTTAAGTGTTTGAATAAGGGCTCGGAAGGAGCGAAAGGGTCTGTTTCTAGTATTAATCTAGCAGCTCTCTTTTGTAATTTAAATATCCTATTTAAACCCTCACTGCTACAACTACTCCACACTATACAACAATAATCAATTAGTGGCAAGATATAACCATTATAGAATAATTTTCTGCAGTCTAGATTTAGAAATTTCTTAATCTTTAATAGTAGATATAGCCTAGATGAAATTTTGAGCAGATCACATCAATTTGGTTTGTCCATGTGAGGGAAGGGTCAATTTTAATGCCTAAGAGACTTTCGCATGTGGAAGATTGTATCACTTGATTGTTAATAGTTAAACAACTCTCATTGTAATGTGGCATTGCTTTTTGCTTTGTTGCAATAATCATATATTTTGTTTTATTTTTATTGATGAACATAATAAGCAACTGTTAACATTTATTATATAGCTACATTAGTTTTTGTTAAATCAAAATAGTATTCTCTAGGAAGACAGCTAGTAAAAGTTCTTAATCCAGTTACATTTGTTTTCTATCATAATTTAGATATTCATTATACATTTTGTGCTTGTTTGAATATTTACCTAATACATGTTTTATATAGGTCTTCAGTATGTGATAGACAAGTATTATGAGAACTGTACTATATCACCAATCACACCAGGCCAATACGACTCAGAACTTAATCCACAAGAGTACATGAAAGACAAATCGTATGTGATTAAAATGAAAAGTCCAATAGAACTATTCCACTTAAATACAGAAACAAGATATGTAGGACAGGTATAAATATGGTGTAATTTTATTGTTACAAGTTTGTCAAATTTATTTAGATATAGCAATGTTCTGGCAATTAACAAAAAGAAAATACATCAATTTATATCATTCAACATTTATATACATGTATCCATAAATATAACATATATTTCTTTTAATGGAAATTGTAATGATCTCCTTCCAAAAAAATACAAATCTGTGGTAATTTTCGCTAAAGGAAAACATATTTTGGAACAAAGCCATTTTATATGGAATGTTGCAAGAAGTTTGATTATCATTATATTAGACAGATGATGAGTTTATTTATTGTAACAATTTGTCTATTTATAGAAAACTGTGAGAAATTTATTATGTGATGTATTCCTGGGAATGATTCAGAGTTATTCAATGCCTGGACTGAATGGTTCACATCCTGCTATACTAGAGTATTATTTCTTGACAGTAAGTATATACTGTAAACCAACTAGTTTTCGTGAGCCATTTATTTTCATGACATTCACAAAAATATAGATGAAAATATTTTTCATTGTGAATATGTAAAACTTGGATCTTCTCTTACATAAATGCATTAAGAAAATTAGAAAATCTTGAAAATACATCACTGTGAAGAAGTCTTAAAAGTGCACAACCCTATATTTAAAGTATCCATGCAAATAAGTTGATCTATAGTATGCCAAAGCATATATATCATTTAAAACTGAGTATATAAAATTGCTTGTATTTTTATACTTTTGCAAATTAGAGAATTTGCAATGTATAAAGATACTCCCTGTCTTACTCACTTCTACTCAACTTTTTGATTTATTCATATCAATGAAGTTTTAAACACCTTGCATTAATTTAAAGTGTATTAGTGTCTGACCCATAAACAAAGACTTTACTCAGACTTTCAATACAAATAGAGAACTTCATACCTATCAAATTTGCAAATTTTAGCATTTGTTTTTATACATGGGATAAGGTCATGAAACACATGAGGCACTTTCTGTTGTTGACTTCTTGAAAGATGAATAAAGGTAGAATAACTGTTCTCTTAGATATCACACTAAAAAATGGTCTGCTAGCTATTAAACTAATACACTGTTTTCCAGGGTGGTTGGACAGAAGTTGGAAAGGATGATGATGCTATCAATCCATTTGTTCCTGTTAAACTAGATATAACTATTGTAGATGTAAAGTATAATTATATTTTATGTTTTAAATATTACTTAAGCTATTTTTGATTATATACTACTGAAAGACTGTATTAAACTCTATGTTAGTAATATAGCAGACATTTAATAAGTTATTTTCCTTTGCTTGATGTTTTATAGTATATTCTATGCAATTTCTTCTATTGGTAACGAACTTTAGGAATGGATGTCATTTATTCTTAAGTTGATGTTTTGTTCATTTGTGTTTTACCCCTGTTTGATTATTATGACTTTAAATTTGTTTCATGATTTTTCTTCAGGAATTTCTAATTAAATGTTAACTTGCTTGTTGGATAATAGAGTCACAAGTTGTCCAATCGGTCACATTTTTTATAGGATTTGTTCATGTAGAGTACTATTTTTCCATTGTTGAAATTTTTGCTGGTGACAGAACATTAGATGAAAAGTGTAGGGTAACGACACGATAATATTTCAAATATATATATATAAATAAAAATTAACATACAACTAGAATTTACTGTCATCTGCAGTGAGTGTAAACAAATTATTTTTATACAACCGCAAAAAATTTGCGTTCGTATATTGCTATCATGTCGTTGTCGTTGTTGTTGTCCGAAGACATTTGGTTTCCAGACAACAACTTTAGTATAAGTGAATGGATCTCTATGAAATTTAACCACAAGGTTCAATAGCATAAAAGGAAGGTTGAGATTGATTTTGGGGCTTATGGTCTCAATTGTTTAGGAAAAAGGGGTCAAAAAGGGGCCAAAAAAGGCCATGTATTACTATATTGGATATTTGGACATTTTTAAATATGTCTACATTGAGGTCCAAAGGGTCCAAAATTAGACTTTGTTTAATTTCATAAAAAATTGAATTCTTGTGGTTCTAGGATATGCTGAATCTAACTGTGCATTCAGATTTATAATTTTGGGCTCTGTTTTCAAATTAGTCCATATTAAGGTCCAAAGGGTCCAAAATTAAACTTTGTTTGAATTCATGGTTTCTTTTTTATATGCTGAATCTAACCATGGAATTAGATTTTGGATATTGGACCATTAAGTAGATTAAATGTCCCATTTCAAATTTTTAAGTTATCTGACCACATTTATTCTGTGTGAGAAATCTATAATTTGTCAAATATTTAATCACTATCCAAATTCAGAGCTATATCAAGCTTGAATATTGTGTCCATACTTGCCCCAACTGTTCAGAGTTCGACCTCTGCGGTCGTATCCAGCTGCTGCAGGCGGAGCGCATTTTTGAATGTTAAAAACATAACATAAAAACATTAACAGAAAAATAACAACAAAGAAAAATGTGAAGAAGCAAATGTCATATAAATGCAATTGTATTTAACAGAAAATCTAAGAGTATGTACCTTTCTTTCAGCAAGGTCTCTTCTTTACCTATAATTTTTTCAACTTTGAAGTCAGTCATCCTGATATAATGGTATTTGATATCCAGAAATGTTATACAGACAAGCAGCAGCATCGATTCCAAATCAAATTTCCTGGTGAGTTATCTTTGATGTTACCCTGTCAATACTATTCCTACCCAATTACTTGCCATCTGTACTGCAAAAATCTGTTGTTTAGCCATTAACAAACAGAACATTTTTAAATACTGAATCTATAAACAACAAAAAAAAATAAGTCAGGACTGATATCTCAATCACTGAAGTTGAAGAAATAAATATACTTTTATACTTCAGCCTTGTGCATTCATTTTTTTTTAAATCAAAACAAAAGTTCCCGTCTTATTATAATTATTCCTCAGATATTAAAATGATATACAGTCTCTTAAAATGAAGTAAAATAATGATTTTCTGTGGATTCATTTATTTTTGTGAGTACCGGTACCAATTTTTGCTGATTGAGGAAAAATTATATATTCAGGAATTTGATTTCCTAGTTTTGACATAGTCTGCATACAAGCCTATAGCAAATTTGTTTTTTTCATTGAACGGTTCACCTTTACCTACGGAATCCATGAAAATCAGTATCCCATCAATACAAATTAATTAAGAAATAATTCATGGAAGCCATAGATTTGTTGGACATTTACACATGGCCTGGGCCGTGATATTCGAATTTTATCCTGAGCGTTAGCGAGGGATAAAATTAACGAATGTAATATTCGAATTTTATCCTGAGCGTTAGCGAGGGATAAAATAAACGAATATCACGGCCCAGGCCATGTGTAAGTGTCCAAAAAATCTATGGCTTCCATGAATTATTTCGATTCTAATAGGACAAATACGGTAATTTAAAAACTGAAGCGAAGGTAAGATTGCCGTGTGTATGGCTGTTCTATTTTACCCCCTGTAAGATAAAAGCTACAAATTTTAAATAAATCTAAGTCTTAGATGAATTATTTCTTAAATAAGCACTAGAAAAAATGTGTTCAATTCTCACAATTCTTGACCCAAACACTTTTTTTCGTTGGCTTCTATTTACTGTCAAATCCAGAGTTGACATGTCGTAACTAAGGAGTGAGCCGCCATGTTGACTTGCTGAAATCCACAAATGTGCAACAAATGTAATGGAATAGAAAATGAAACAACACCTACCTCAAAACTCCATTTTAATGCATTATTATCCGAATTTAGGGCGTATACGTAACGGAAAACCATCAGCTTGAGAGTTTTCATTCGTATGACATCATGTTATGACATGACGTTAATGCGCCAAGATTATTCATGAAATTTCACGGAATTTTGTTTTATTTTGATTTTATACATTTTTTAAGCTCTTGTGCATTAATTCTTTTTGTTATGCATTATAATAGGAATAACGGTTCTGTAGTTTCTTTTTCAATTTCAATTTGAACACAACGAAATCGACATAGTGTTTGCACATAGGTTACGATACATGTGGATTTACGTGGGAGGTAAATAGTAACAGCCACCAATATGCACATCTCTGAGTCTGCGCTAAGTATAGATATATCGAGAATTTTATCACGGTGTTGTTTACAAAGCGAAAGAAGCACATCATATTAGAATCCACAGTAAAAGACCTTACAAATTTGATTGTATTTAATAAAATATAAAATGAAGGTTAAATATGAGTGTTACTTTTACATACTAGGTCCTTTCCATCCATTTATTGACATCAATCGGAAGATGTTTGTAGAATTAGCTGTATTAATGACCAGTCAAGCTGCTAGTGTTTCTCCACTTCGAGTTCAGGAGGCTAGGATTGATCATGATGATGATAATATTTACGTCACAGCAACACTGATGGACAAACCACCATTTTTGGGTAGGTGATATTTGAATGATGGTGATTTAAAAATCTTAGAATTTGTAACTAGATAGTTTAAAAAAAAACTATTCAGCAGAATGATGAAAAAAAAAGCATTGTCAACATATATAACAGTTAAATAAACATAAGAAATATTCAGGTATTTAGGCAAACCTCCCCTATTTCTATATTGAAATAAAGGAAAGAAAACATTCAAAAATTATTTTATGTTACGTCATGGTGCTCAAATATTCTTACAAAATGATGCATAGCGGATAAAAATTGATTCATCGTGGGCTTATCATATGAAGGACCTGTAAAAACTGTTTTAAATAGAAAATCATGGGTGCAGTTGCTTATTGTAAGAAGGGGGTAGTTTTGCTGTCATTAGCTGAATAGGAAATGTGTTTTTTCTGGTAAATATGGATTTATTAATTCTAAGAGAGCAACTTTTCACGATTACATTTAAATATTAATTTTTAATTAATTTTTTGTGTTTTTGTGGCTAAGAGTTCCTTTTGAACCCTTTTCATGAATTTCTTTGCTTATTCTGTCTACAGTGAGGAGTTCAAATGGAAGTCTTTCCTTTATCATGAGAAAATTAAAATTAATAATTTCTTAAAGACTTGTTGTATCTTAAAAGGGAGGTCATCCTATTCATCACACAGTATTTATTCCTTTTTATTTATAGCTGAATTCACAAAGATTGCAGGGAAGGTGATGCCACATAAATCTGCTGGTTTTTTCGTAGACATATCAACAGCAGATGATTGTGCTCATGCCTGTGTTCAGACAAAGAGTTTCCCCTGTAACAGTTTTGACATTTGTTCATCAGTACATTATTGTTTTATCAGTACAGGGCATGTTTCTTTTGGACAACTTGTTAGTAATGGATCTATATGTGATCATTATTCAAGTAAGCATGTTTTTTTCATTTTCCTATTTTTTTTTATTTTTGGTTTTGTGTGTTTGGAACAAATGGGTTAATGATGGTAACTTGAGTTATGGAACGAAACATATACAGATTGACCACAAAAGGGGAGAGAAAGAAGCATCTTGATATAGGGGTTCATATATCAAAGATCATGGTCACTGTTACTAAAAAAACATTGTAATTTATGGAAAAATGTATTCCCTGTTGTAACTTGACTTTCCCTTGCCTATTTGGGATTAAACTTATACAGCTAAATGACATATAAGAGGAAAAGGCATATTCATTATGATGTCAATAGGGCAAAGCTCAAGGTCACTGTTTAATACTACAATAGACATTTTTGGAAAAAAGTTTACAGTTGCTTAAAGTAGACAGAAAAATAGAAAAATGAGTTCAAATTGTTTGTTTGTAGATGAAATTCCTTAATTATGGCTTTTAATTTTTCTAAAATATTTTTATTGGCATGTGCTTCCATGGGTTAGCCAGGGTCAGATGAACCCTTGCCACATTTGTTTGAAGCAGATGCCTCAAAAAGTGTTTTTCTGTAAATTTGGACTCTGAATTACTACATTTTGTACAGATTGATTGGCAACTGCTTAACAGTATTTTAAAATTGGTAAATTACACAGTGACATAAACATGGCTTAAACTGAATCTTGAACTCAATCTGAGGTCTTACATTACAAGAACAGTAAATACTACATTAATACCAAGCACAGACCTTTGTACAGCCTATATTGACCTGAATCTTGAACTTTATCTTTAGTTTGACATAACAGGAACAGTAAACCCTACATTTATACTAATCACAGACCTTTATACAACCTATATTGATCTGAATCTTGATCTGAATCTTAAATATTACATTACAGGAACAGAAAACGCTACAGTTATACCAAGCCCAGACCTTTATACGGCCTATATTAACCTGAAAAATGATATTTACTCAGGAATCTTAAAAGTTAATATACCTACTATAAATGATACTGTAAGTACTTATTGAGTTGTGTCACACATTGAGTTATAAGTTCTGTCACACATAGTAATAAAATCTGTCGCACTAGTAATAATTCTATCACACATAGTAATAAGTTATAAGTTCTGTCACACAGTTATAAGTTCCAGTGTATCCAAATATCAACTGATATATACCTTATGATCACATCATTTGGAGTGTGGTATGATTTTTTCATAAAATTGAGTTCCTTGAATATAGAAAATTTATTGGGTCTTAAAAATTTCAACACTTTTCCAAAGGCCATGCAAAAATGACTTTTTGTTTCCCTTAACCCTGCTGGTTCTTTTTTTACCATCTGGGTTAATTCTTTTTTTCTACTTTTTAGCTCACCTGGCCATCTTTCGTCGTCTGTTAAATTTTACAAAAATCTTCTCCTCTGAAACTACTGGGCCAAATTAAACCAAACTTGGCCACAATCATCATTGGGGTATCTAGTTTAAAAAATGTGTTCGATGACCCCACCTGCCAATCAAGATGGCTGACATGGCTAAAAATAGAACATATTGGTAAAATGCAAGTTTTGTCTATTATTTTGAAAACTGTTATAAATAGAGAAAATCTGACAGAGAAAATCTGACAAGAGCAGAAATGTTCAAAATGTTGAGCTCTACCAATTGTCCATACAATGTCAAAACTGTCATACAACTTTTTATAGGACTTATTAATATTGTCCTTAAATGACAAATTTTACAATTTTTTTTCATTTTTGTCTATTATCTTGAAAACTATAATAAATAGAGTAAAACTTTAAATAAGTTTGCATAGTAGAAATTGTCAGTTGACTCCTTATAAGAGTTATTGCCCTTTGATGACGATTTTTACCAATTGTTTGCATTTTTGCCTCATATGTTAAAATTTATAATAGATAGATAGAAACTTAAATAAGCAAAAATGACCAGCAAGACAAGATCTACAATTAAGACAATTTGGAGGAAATTGTCTGACAAGCCCTTATTGGAGTTATTGCTCTTTAATGACAATTTTTACCATTTTTTTGCGTTTAACCTTATAGAATAAAAATTATAATAGATAAATAGACACTTTAAATCACAAAAATGATCAGCAAGGCAAGATCTACTAAAGTCAAATTTTGCCAATATGGTTAGTAGACTGACACTCTTTATAGGAGTGATTGCCCTTAAATGAGGATTTTTTTAACCTTTTTTTTGTTTTTTGAGCAAAACTAAAGAAGATAGAGAGAAACTAAACAGACTGAATGATTAGCAATACAAGATCAACAAAACAGATTTTTGTCATGAATTTTATTCTAGTCTGAGTATACTTTGCTGAATATGCACATAGACCAAGGTAAACAACACAGGCTCTTTAGATCCTCTAGTTTTTTTTTGTAGATGAAAAAAAGTGTTGCTCTTGACAATTTTGGTTTTTTTAATTTTCTGATAATCTCTTAAATGTGTGTCAACATTGCTCAACTATCATTCCTTTAGTTTCACATATATATATAGCTTATATCACAATATAGAATGTTAAATGAGAATTTACTGTCAGGTTAACAACCACATACTCTGTAGAGCAAAACTGATTTTACACAAAAACAATAAAATAAAAATATTTTCCTGCCTGACAGGCCTTTTAATTTTCACATGTCAGGTGAGACCAACATTCATTTTTCCATAGCTTAAGTGGAGTTATTAACCTGACTTTAGGTTTTTTGCTCAGTCTATTAGAAGGTACAGTTCAAGTTTTTGTTTTTTCGATTTTCACAAAATTATATGTCCCTTAGACGTAATCTATTTTAAAAGAAAAAGAGAACATTTTTTTATTATTCCATGTTTTAGGTAAAAAATAATGCAAAAAGAAGTTAAATATATGCTTGGTGTTTTGTATGATTTTTCCCCTTCCATTGAAGACAATATAATTCTTTTACATTTCTGCTGACAGTAGCAAACTGAATTGTTTTTTACGGTCACCTAGAATGCATGACAAGTTTATTTTCTGATTCAGATAAAAACCTATACAGCATTGACAATAAGGGATACAATTTTACAACAGACCAATGTTCCACAAGGTGGTAAGTACCTCAAGATGAAGACCTGATGTTACATATTGTTATTTCCAAGTATTTCATGGATAAAAGGTGATGTGTCATATATGATGGTGAAATAGCAACATGACAGCACAACAAAACCAAAAAAAAAAAATATTTGAAGGTCAAATAGAACTGTTCTACTATCTTTTATATCTCTTTTTATTATCTTTTATATCTTTCTATTTGATTTCAATCTAAGACAGTTTGAAAGGAATGAGGTTATTTAAAACAGCAAAGTGGTTTTTTGTGTTAATAATGAAAAAATCTTTATTGAAGTGCTGTAAACCTGTAGATGTTTTTTAAGTTTTTTGTGTTGTTTAGTTGCTGTTTCATTGGCATATAACCCTTTTTCTTTTTATGGATAAAATCCATCTGTGAAATAGTATATATTTAAAACTTCTATAAACATAAAGATTCGGAAGAACTAACATTAAATGAATCAAATGGAATAAATACTCAATAATATTTTGTTTCAAGTAATCATAGGACTGTTGTCTTTTGTACATTTAATAAGCATCCATATTCCATTCCAATGGTGAAATGCATGTAGTCATAAAGTATGCTTTGCAGTGAATATTCTGTCCTTTATAAATAATCCTTTAGTCATTTATGGCCAGGAAAACTTTAGAATGATGTACTCATATTAATATTTTAAAATATTAACTAGTTTGATTAGCATGCAAGCAGGGGATAAGCTTTAGCAGAAGTATTTCATTGTCTTTGTCTCATCAGTAGACTATTTGTATGTTGTTGTTTTTTCTTTTTCTCTAATATTAACCGTAGATAGATGAATGCTAGCTCGATAGAGGAGATAAGACAAAATCAGTGGTTTATAGACCAACTATATAAGTTAAATATAAATGGTTAAAAATGGGTTTTTTAAAAAATGTTCTTCTTTTTTCTTCATTCCAGGGATACTACTGAAAAAAACAAAATTATTCACAGAGGAAATTTTCTTTTTTGTAGGGAGACCACTTAAAAAGTTTAGTCTATTTAAAAACAATGTCATTTACAAACATAATGATGAGATATTGACAGGAGTAGCAGTAGATGATTGTGCCGTGGCCTGTCTGTTGGAAGAATTGTTTGATTGTCAATCCTTTGAATACTGTCAAGCTACAGAGATGTGTTATCTCAGTAAAGTACAACCAGATATAAACACTACATTACTGGCTCCGAGTGATTCATGTAATCTTTATTCAAGTGAGTATTAAGTACTAAGTTACCAACCATTCTTATAAAAACTGGACAGATTGCAAATAATGTATCTTTTTAAAATCAGTATAATTTGCCCAAGCAGCAATTTAAAAGTGAAACGAAGCTCTTGAATTTTTGCAGACTTAAATTTAAGATTGCTGTCACGATCAATAGTTCATGATCTCTGACTGAAACAATTACATTGGGTTTATATATATATTAATGGTCCTGGTAATATCCTAAACTGTATGTATATGATATACTATATATGATATTCTTACTTCAATTGAATTATTTAATGCCAGTCAAAAACTGAAAATGGTTGCCATTGTATAAAAAATTAAATGTTGAATTTAGTGTTATTTAGGAAAATTGCCACATAGACTATAAAGTAATATTATGCATGGCTGGTATTTTGGATGTTCTTTAATAAAATTTGTGAAATTAAAGATGGTGTCAACTAAAGAACACAATTTAACATTCTAAATTACAGGATATGCATTCAATCAGTTTCTTCTTTAAAACTGTATGATCTTAACTTAAGTACCCCTGTAATGTGTAAATTACAATGTAACATTTGTTCTTCTATTTGTTTTATTTTTATATTGTTTTGGAATCTCAAATTGGCTAACTCAATGGAAAATAGTTTTAAATAAATGTTATTGGAAAATGTACAAACAAAAATAATCATGCTTAAAGCTGTAAATTTGCTGGGTTGTGTTTAGACAGAGATGGTAAGAAATTTGTTGTATAATACACAAACTCTACTTGTGAGACTGTAAATGGTTTTCATCATTTTTCATGATCTACCTTACCTTTCCTGCTACTAATTTCTTACTAATGTACTTACTTACTGCTTAACAGGGTTGTATTTAGACAGATATGATAAGACCCCAGGTGTGATGTACACAACCCCAGGGTATGAAACTATAACTGGTATCCAGACCGACAATTTATGTGCTCAGCAATGCTCTAAGGATCCTGACTGTAAATCATTTGACTATTGTATCAACACATTATCATGTCAGCTGAGAAGGACGCATAAACTAGAAATGCCTAACAACACCATGACAGTTCAGGCAACCTGTAACCATTATTCACGTAAGTAACATAAATAAATTTCTGCATACTGGTACTCATTATGTAAAGGATAATTGCAAGTAAATATAAACAGTATCCTTTGAATGGAGTATTGACACAAAGAGGTAGTTTGTTAGCATTTGTTATAATTGATAAGAAGGATAATAGGAGATAATAGTTTGATTGTAAAACTGACCACACTGACCACACCAACCATGAACACCCAATAGTATGTATGTGATCATTTTGTGAAGTTTCCACTCGAAGTCTTTTTATTTTAAGTTATGCATACTCTTATAGATTTTGGTATTTTGTTAATTTAACCAAATTACAAACCCTAGGATTTTCATTATACTTGTTAATTTTTTTTTTATTGCAACAACAGATATTGTGTTGTTATTTTTTAGATGGTATTCATAAGTATGTAAAAATAGTTTCCAATTTAAAGAATAAAAGACTTAAACAAATATATTTTTTGTTCTAGGTAAATATATAAATGATTTCGTGATAAAGACTGGCAGAGATATGATGATAGATTCTAGTCAGGAGATCATTGGTATAACTGCTGATCAATGTGCCAAACTGTGTGTAGATCAGGAAGCTGGTAACTGTAGGTCATTTATATACTGTGGTAACCAGACTGTGTGTCGACTCAAGTCAATGCCATCCAAACAGGCAGTGGTAGCTAGTCAATATTGTGACTTATATCTCAGTAAGTTTGTATCTTCCTAAGTCAGTATAATTACTTATACCTCAGTAATAAGTTTATTATTTTCCATAACCAGTGCTTTTCCTTATATCTTAGTTTGTGTCTTCCAAAGTTTTACAACTTTTATATTTGATAGTAACTTTGTTATCTTCCATAATCAGTATTGTGACTAACAGCTACAGTCAGTATTGTGACTAACAGCTACAGTCAGTATTGTGACTAACAGCTACAGTCAGAATGTGAAGTTTCAAGATCAGTTGGGTAATTTGGGGAAAAAAGTGTACAAAAATATATGCCAGTCACCAGTATTGTCAATGAATGGAATATTAAAAGCATAAAACTTTTTTTTTCAATTTCCATTTTTTTACAGGAAGTTTTAATCCAGATTTGCCACCACCTGCACAAGGATGTAATAATTCAAATCTACCTCCATCAAGATGGACAACAAATCCTCATGGTACACAGACACCTGTCATTACTAATAGACCAGGGATAACCAGTACAAATACCGCCTCAAAATCAACCATTACAAATAGTGCATTAAAACAAAACAATAGTATTTGTTCTCCACAGAAACAAGTAGAAACTAAAAATAATCCAGGTAATCTTATTTTTAACAAAGAGTGAACATATGTATGTTTTTCAAGATTGCCCTCATTATTGTTGATTTAGATTTCATTTATGTGTTTACGTCTTGTTATAATATTTAAAATAGCTCTCACCGCGATATAGCTTTTTTGTGCTGATGCGGTGTAAAGCAATCACCAATCGATCAATCATTTATGTGTTTGATCTTATATAAGTTAATTCCCCCTTGATTTAAACAAAAATCAACAATCAAAGCAATATAAAGAATGTTTTGGAGTTAAACATTTTTGTGAGCACTTTACCCCCCCTCAATGCTGGGACAGTAGTGTAACAGCATATCATAAGATCAAACTGTAAAAATCAGTTTCAACAAGGCCTAACTCATCAAATCGGTACTAAACAAAAAAACAATTAAAATAAGACAAAGACACAATGCACTCTCAGTAACTGAAAGCTAATTCAAAAGAAGCATAATTTGATCTAATAAATAAAACATGTTTTCCCTGAATTTACATTATTAGCAAATCCATTCTTTTTCCATTTCGTTTAGAATAATTTTGATGAAACCCTGTAAATTGTCTTTTGTGTAAAACAGGTATATGGGTTACAATTGTATTATTTTCCTGTATCAATGAAAATGTATATATAATCAAGAAATAAAGCTGTCCCCTAAATGTTGCCATTTTTCTTGAATTTCAGGTGTTATGGTAGGACTGGCCTTTGGTGTGTTTATACCAGGACTTATATTGGGAGCACTTGTCATGTATTTTTATAAGAAATACTCAATCAGATCTGATGATATGCATATGGAACTCATTACAGATAATAAATAATTCATTGAAAAATCTGACACCAGTCCAAATATTCCAGGAATAAATGTATTTTCGCTAATTTAAGATGGCCCCTCACAATAATGAAGGCCTCAGCACAATGAGCAGCGATTTAGACTAAGGACTGCAAACTTATTTATTTAAAAATGTCTTTACATTGGAATCTATCATTTGTTAAATATATTAAATGTAAGAATGTTCAAATCCAGTTTCTTGTCTTAAATGTCAACAACAAAAATCCCAATCAAATTTGTCCCCATTAAGATTATCTTAAAACAATATTGACCGACATATTTGTTTTTATAGGACCGTAAAAAAATTTTGCTGTCATATTTAAGGAATGACTGTAATATTTTTTTTGTCTACCGGTATAAAGAAATAACATAAAAAATGTGGAGCACACTGAAAAACCCGCGTAGCAGGTTATTTAAAAGTGTGCACCACATTTTTTATGTTATTTCGAATAGACAGAAAAAGTATTAAAGTCATTCCTTATAATTTAATTCTAAAAAGGAGTAAACCATGATATAAATGTTGATGACGTCACTGTCACATGACAAAATTATGTCTATGAGCTGATAGACAAAACACTTTCAGCCATTCAGAGGACGTGTTACATCCAAAATTAAATTATATTGGTATATCGTCGTCAGAAGACATTTGGTTTCAGGACAATAACTTTAGTATGGATCTCCATGAAATTTAACCAAAAGGTTTAATACCACATAAGGAAGGTTGGGATTGTTTTTGGGGGTGATGGTCCAAACCGTTTAGGATTTAGGGGCCAAAACAAGCATTTTTATACGACCACAAAAAATATTTTGCGATCGTATATTGGTATGACGTTGGCGTCGTCGTCTTCCGAAGACACATTGGTTTTCGCACTCTAACTTTAGTTTAAGTGAATGGATCTCTATGAAATTTTACCATGAGGTTCAATACAACAAAAGGAAGGTGGGGATTGATTTTAGGGGTTATGGTACCAACACTTAAGGAATTAGGGGCCAAAAAGGGGCCATAAATAAGCATTTTTGTAACTTCCAGACATAACTTGTGTGTTAGTGTATGGATCTCTCTGACATTGTACCACAAGGTTCCATATCACAAAGGGAATGCTGGGATTGATTTTGGGGGTAATTGCCTCAAAATTTTAGGAATTAGGGGCCAAAAAGGGGCAAAAAACAAGCATTTTTATATGGACAAATACTTTAGTACAAAACATAATTTAAAGCAGTGTAAGGGAGATAAATCAAATACATCAATTGAATTACCTCCCTTACACTGCTTTTAAATTATGTATAAAGTAATGGTTAATGAACAATTAAGACAATTTAAAACAGTGTAAGGGAGATAATCCACATATGTTTTGATTACTTCCCTTACACTGCTTTTAAATTATGTTTAAAGAAATGCATATTTATAAAGGAAGACCAGTAAAAATATCTGCAAATGTTGCATCTTTTTTTTTTTACAAAAAAATCCATATGAAAGATTTGACACCATATTTTAGATTCTATTATAAAATAGATTAAGTTAGCACTATGGTAAATTTTAATGGGTAATTATGGTTGCAAACTCCATTGGAAATTTGAATTGAGATTATGACCATATCTTGAGGGAAAGAATTTTTTGGGGTAAAAAAGGGGGGGGGGGGGGGTAAAAAGAAATTGTGGGGGGTCAATTTTTTCTCATTTCAGATTTCAGAAATTAAAAAGAATTATTCTTCAAATATTTTTTTTTTTTCAAATTTCAAATATTGAAAAATTTCAAGAAGTAATCTTTAATATTGCACAGTATGGCGCATTAGATTTGTAAAATCTTTGACCACATTTATTTATTTGTTATGCAAAATCTGACTGTGTATTTAGATTTTTAATTTTGGGTAACCCATATTATTTATATGAAACGTGGAGGGTGCGAGCTTGCTATAGTCACTAAAAGTTCTTTAAAATAAGATGTGGTATGATTGCCAGTGAAACAACTCTCCACCAGGTACCAAATGACATAGAAGTTAGCAACTATAGGTCACTGTACAATGAGGGAAACCCATACCTCATAGCAAGCTATAAAAGGCCCTGACATTGACAAATATGTAAAACAATTCAAACGTGAAAACTAACGGCTTGATTAATGTACACCACAATAAAGAAAAAAACAAATATAATATACAGCAACAAATGACAAGCACTGAATTACAGGCTCCTGACTTGGGACAGGCACATACAGAATGTATGGGGTTAAACATGTTAGCAGGTGCTCAACCCTTCCCCCTAACCTGGGACAGTGGTGTAATACATCTTAACTCATCAGATTGATACAAAACTCAAAAACAACTAACTTGGTCCTCATTCCTATCCATGTTAAATTATTCACTTCAAAACATTTTAAAGAAGCGGGATCAATATACTTGTATTTATACATCAGACCGTACTGCACTGGTTACTGGAATTTTGGATACACCAAACCAGGCACTTCATATCTGAGAAACAGGCAATATATGCCCTCAATTTTAGAATTCATTCATACATTTTTGTATTATTCAAAATTATCAGTAAATTATGTGTTCTACAAGGATCATCAGTCCTTCACCTTTCATCTAAGGGAGCTGCCATTTGATTTTTATGGGGGGGGTATCTCCCTAATACCTTAATTACTAAAATATATGCTACATAGTTTAAGATTTACACCTATGCATGAGAACTATTTTGTTTTAAATATATACTATTGTAAATTCAGAAATTATTGCAATGTTTTAACTATTGCAAAAAATGCAACAGGGTTATAATCTCAATAATTTTAACTCGCATTTTGAAATTCTTTATATAAATTAAACAGGATTTTTCTCAATATCTCAAAAATTTTAAATCACACTTTAGTCTAAAATGACAAAATCGCAATAATAAATGCACACAATAATTTCTGAATTTACAGTACTTTGCAGTATGATCTTTTTTGACGGGGCCCAATTGGGTTGTGTTGCATCTTACAAAGTCTATCCAAATTATTTTTGCAAAGAATTCTGCTCAAGCCGGTGCTAGGGGCCGTCTTAAACTTGCAGTGAGGTGAGAGTTTTTTTTATCCTTGTTGTGTTGAAGGCCTCACTGTGACTTTGAGATCAAGAACAGCAATAAAAGCGCTGTTCCTTTGCTTTTTGTGTGTTTTTTTGCTGTGCATGTATTGATTTTGTGTCATGGATGGATACCCCATATCCTTTGTATTTCTATTAACAAAAACACTAAAGACACAAGATCTGAGAGTACTCGCAGTTACTGAAAGCTAGTTCAAAGCCAATAACAACTAATAAAAAAAATCATGATTTACATCAACACTATATAAAGTATAAGTTCATATTCTTCATTTAAGAACAAAAGCAACACCTTTACCTATAAGTATTATCATTAAATAAGGTAAACTGTTTGTTAGCTTTAAAAAACTAGTATGAATATCCATGTGTCCTACATGTAACAAACCTAGCAGATTTTATTTCATTATACTTGTTCTCTTAAAGTCATAATTGTTGACTTATTTTGGCTTTTTTTCAGTAATCATGTATGTCATGTAAACAAATGTGTTTTGAATTGATGATGCAAAATAAAAAAAAATATTATCACTGGGTAATTATCCAAGACCCTCTGTTATCGACTTAATTTTTTGTTCGAAAAATGGGAACTAAGTCTTTCCTGTTCCAGTTTGTCAGACAAAATTTAAAACAAAGACAGCTTCTCTTTCTCATATTTTAGAGTATAAAAGATATTATATATTTATTTAAGATGGGTTGAGTGCAGTATTATTCAGAAAGTGCTCTTGCATTATTTTTAGTGTTCAATGTTGTTTCATTTTATTTCATTTCAGTCAAAGATTTTGAAATATCCAAATGTTTCATTGTATTTATTTTTTTAGCTAAAGCATCTATGATCATCTATAGAAATATTTTAATTTCTCAAACCAGATGTTGTTCATACTTCTGTATTGATTTTGACTATTCTATATTACTGCAGCACATTTCAACTAGCGGTAACTAGTGGTTTAGATGGTGTATTGTGACTATTGTCACTCATAAAAGAATGACACTAGCTGTGTTCCATGCAGATTAACATGAAATTTATATGGAACTTACTTTAAATAAATCTAATACAGACAGCAATAATTGTCCTTAGTTAACTAGGTTTGGATAATTTAGTTTCACACAGGAAACTATACAAAATTTTAAAACAAAAGAGATGATTTTTAGTTTCTAATTGATAATTTTCCATTTTTGGATTGTGATGCTCATTTTGACCCCTTCTTACAGTGTGTATATTTCACAACTTGTTCTGTATGCCTGTGTCTGTAGCTGGGTTTAAGATTTCTTTGAACTTTATATATTGCTTTCTAGGTATTAACATAGATTTGTTTTTGGTAAAAATTAAAACATAATTACTTGTAAATATATATTGCTATATATGTATGCTATGAGAATCTTACATCCTGTAGATACTGTTTACCTATATTTTGGCATTGCAAAAGATCATGGGTTTCTCTGACTGTTTATTTTTTCTTTACACTAAATCCGTTGGATGTGTACTGATTGATACTGTAGTCTGGGAGAACATGATTTATTTATTAGTTGCAATTGACTTTAAACTAGCTTACAGTAACTGTGAGTATTCTTATATCCACGCTTTGTGTTTTTATGTTAGTTGTTTTAATGCATGTACCAATCTAATGAGTTAAGCCATTTAACTCTGGTGGTAAGTTGTCTCATTTGGCAATCATACCACATCTCCTTATTTTTAGCTCACCTGGACCAAAGGACTAAGTAAGCTTATTTCATCACTTGGTGTCTGTCATAATCGACATCCAGTAACTTTTACAAAAATCTTTGCTGAAACTACCATGCTAAATTTAACTATACTTGGCCAAAGTCATCATTGTGGTATATTATTTAAACAAAAGTGCACACGCTGAAATATCTCACCTACTTCAAACACCATGGTTGATTTTATAGTGATAGTCCTTAAGATAAAGTTTTACTACAAGTATCACAGAATCTTAACACTATCAATGATCCATGAAAATGAGGTCAAGGTTAGATAAACCAAGCTTGACAGACATGTACACCTTACAATCATTCCATACACCAAATATAGCTGACCTATTGATTATAGTATTTTAGAAGAGGACCTAACTACTGAAATTACATTGACCTATGAACCATGCAATTGAGGTCAAAGACAGATGACACCTGCCAGAAATATAATCTTAATACAAACAGTTTACGCCACTGGTTTGTAATCCCTATGTCTCCCATTCTGCAACTTTCATCAGCAAGACAAACATGAGTCTGATGACCCTGCCTACCAACCAACATGGTCCACATGGATAGAAATAGAACATAGGGGTCTTTAAATAAAAGTTTTGTCTATTATCTTAAACCTCTATCTATAGATATGATGAAAGTGGAAGGGTGTGTGACACAAGTATAAATTATCCCACACTCAGCATCAAAAATTTGCAAAATGCAGTAATCTCAATACATAGGATGACAAAAATGTGTATGGAGGTTTTTCATCACCATGAAAAGACAAAAAATAAAATCTGAATAAATAATAAAAGCAATAGGATCTATTTCACTTGTTCAAATATGTGCAATAATTAACTGAAATCAGTCCATAATTTAAGTTATAATTATCAGTAATTTGCTTGCAGGTTGCACTTTGTAAATACAGCTGTTTCACAAGCCACGCCTCTTTTGGGGAGATATATAATATTCATAGATATGTTAATTTGTTAACGTACTGGTTCCGAGATATGATCTCTGTGTTTCATCTCATAGAGATAACTTGAGAATGTTACTAGTATAGAAAAAAATGGTAGCGCCTAAAATTTAATTCTTAGGAGGTCCAAAAGTGGAGGTAGGGGTAGTATAGAATTTTAGTATAAGTTTAAACTCTTAGAAGTTCAGGGCATATAAATTCTGAAAATATGCCGCACAGCCCTATATTTTGACCTTTGAATAAAATAGTAGTGCATATCAACTTTCCGTTCTGGGATATAATTTTTCACGAAACTTCCTAGTAAAAGTGGCGCAGTTTTAGCCGCAAAGGGAGTTCCTATAGGAAATTGCATTGTCTATATTTACAGAATTGCAACCTGCAACAATAAAGAAAATTGCATTACTCTAGCCTGAAAAAACTGTAATAAAATTATGTGTGTTTATTCCCTAAAAAATTGATTTTTAACAGATGTTTTAGGTATTTGTTTATTTAGTGCAGAATTTATTTATTTTTTGGCATTGAAAAATGAGCCCCATTTTAATGGAGCAGAAACAAAAATCAAGTTTTAAATGTTTTGATATTGTTATTGTTAAGTTGGAAAATATATGAAATAAAAATCTAATAAAAGTCCCTTGGAAATTTCTCTTTCTATCAAAATCATTATTAATGATGAATATTTAGTTAAAAGAAGACTTAAAAAATCAGTGAACCCTCTGTAGTGGCATAGGGTAAAGTTCATTTCCATAATCTTACTAACATATTTGATTTTATTCTATTGTCCAAAGATGGAGAATTTTTTATTCAGCCATGCTGGATCTATGCGATCACTCTGGTTTTGGAGATGGTGCAGAATACTTAGTTGAAGACATATCATGAAACTAATTATGTGTTTCTATGACTTGCAGAAACTTTCTACACCATTTTAATCATCAACTGCCAACTTTTGACATGTTATTTGCCCTTAAATTAAGAAAAGGTTGGTCGAACAACCCTTTTATTTTAGATATACACTTGCATATAGTTCTTTTGTAAATCAAAATTTATAATGATTTACTATTTATGAATTAATTTGAAAAAGTATTTGTACATCAATTGAATCAGTTGATAAGAATTTTGAAAGTATTATATTAGTATCTAATGCTTGTGTAAGTTTTTGTTAAATGAAATTTGGGTCAATTGTGTATTAATATATCTAAGTTGATTCCCACACTTTTTTGAAATGGTATTACTCCAATTCTTTCCATAGGCAAGTAAGAGTCAGAATGATTATCAACTGTCATGATTTTCAGATAATTACACTCAAAGGTGTAAGTATTAATTGAAAACAACCCCAGTTTTAATTCACCACAGTTAATATCTCATGACCTGTTACATAATGATTCATAATTAAATAGACACAATTTATTACACACCTAACTGAATACACACATTCTTGACCTCAATAGTAAACCTACAAATGTATTATTTTTTTTTATCTACACTACATTAAAATATTCTGTTAATTTTGCTAGCTAGCTGAATGATTAATCAGATGTGGGTTTTTTTTCAAAGAAAAGACAAAAAAATGAAAAAAATATGTATAAAAATGCAAGCAAATTTTATTTCACTTGTAAAATCAGTGTTGTTATCAGCTGACATAAGTCAATAATCAAGTTCTAATTAATTAGTAACAATTATCAGAAATTTGGTTGAAACAATAAACAAAATTGCATAACTCTTACCTGAGCATTTTCTGCAATAAAAATTTATTTGTTTGTTCTACAAAAAAAAATGTACATTTATATCCCAGTATATTGCAAATGAACAGTAATTCGAAATATCTCAGCATTAGGTATTTGTACATTTAAATATGTATTTTTTCTAAATGAAGAATGAACACAATTTAGATAAAAAATAGTTTTGTTTTTTTTTAAATATTTTTTGTTGTTGAGAAAGTGCATTTCCAAGGCCTCTTTTTGGAAATTATTAAGCCAATCATTATTAATGGCATATAAAACATATATTACTAGTTTGACGATTTCCCTTTCCATTCTGTTCAATACCATTAAATTGCAAATATTTATAAAAAAAAAAAAAACTGACAGAGTCTAAAATTGAAATATCAATATATATATATCAATATTTGCATCAATATTGCGAAATTTCCTACCTTTTGACAAAAACATAGAAATTTTACAGTAAGATTGGAAATGAAAAGAGAAAAAAGTATTGAAAAAAGTATGGTCAGAAAGAATATCAGACTAGCTATGAATATGACTGGATCACAACATCGACGATGCTTTGATTTATTTTTGAGGCAAGTTGTTTAACATTTAAATATACTCATCAATGAAAAAATCTCTTATCTTTGGACAATAGAATAAAAACAAAAATAGAAAGATTATGGAAACGAAATTTACCCTATGCCACCATACAGCCATTCATCTTCAATGTCATAGATTTTTGTTTGTCATAATCAATGAGCAATTCTGAGTTCGAAAAATAGTAAACACATGATACATATCAGAAACTAAAATGATAACCGTTTTTAGAGGAATCTTTATTCGGTAATTTCTTGGGTTTCAAAAAATGCAAACTTGAAACTGAACATATTTGATAAAAATGGTAGATAGCAATTTGAAATGGCAAAGCAGCGTGCTAGACTTGAAAAAGAAAACGTTGATAGCCATTCCACATGAGTTAAAACTGTGAGATCCGTGATACAAATTAGAATTAAAAAAAACCTGAATGGGTCTATGAATACTCGTGCTACATCCAAATCATTTAATGTTGCTAAGCAACTGTCCTAGTTCCATGACAAATATGTTGTTCCCCCAGATAAAGTCCCGAACAACATCGTGTTTGTGTGAAAATCACATTATTAGCTGCTTCATAACGTATTGACAATTCACTTGGAAACCCACTACCCTGACAAAATTGGACATCCTGAACCATCATGGTCTATCTTGTGTTCCTTTGCAATTTCAACTATAGGTGAATAACTGGATCTTCCTTCATTGTACTGAATACCAAATTACATAAGTGTCCTTAAAAATAACGTTATAATGTTGTGTCTACCAAGTGCTCCATGAAACATCTTTCCACATTATTAAGAGTAATCACAGTCGTATTTCAGAATTACTGTGAAAGTACCTACTTTTGGGGCGGTGTAAATAAGATGCAGATACTAAACAATTTAAAAGATCCGTTAGAGCACATACAATTAAAGTCTCTTTCATCTTGCAATAGTATAAAAAAAAACCATCTGACTTCTACACATTACATATATATTCCCTATTTCAAACACAAAGACAAATTGAAAGAATTGGAATTATTTTGTTTCATAAGAAAGAATGGCCAACGCAAATACAAATATCTTGTTTAAGGGAGGCCAATCATACTTTGTATAATAACACTCTGATACAAATAAGACATAAAACATACTCTGAAACAGACATTATCAAGATGCATGATTTCTTGATTGACAACCATTTTTAAGATTGGAGGACGTTTTTTTTTCAACAAACAGTCGGTATTCCCATGGGAACCAATTATGTTCCGTGGGAATCGAATCCAGATTTTACTTCCCCACGGTACTGTTACACATTGTTCATTAATTGCTCCTCGGGATTCGGATAGGTTTTCTCGATTATTGCATACTTACTCGTATATGTTTGCGCCGGACCTCTTCGGTTATTCACAGTAGATGTATATGTCCGAATAAGGTCTGTATGATTTTACATTTGTGACTTAAATTCGTAAGCGTTAATCTTTGCTGCATGTTATTCAGTTTTTTTTAATAAATATAGCTAGTAGAAAAAAATGAGTCTGATTCTTTATGGCACTTTGTTCAAATCAAAACATTTGAAATGAAACACAAAATTGCTGCTTTTCTATTTTAAAGAAAGCGATAACATTACACTTGTTAAGTGAAAGCCATGCTTTCTGTTATTTGTTTCCATTATCACCCTTTACCAAAATGTGTTCTGGCAAATTTAACGTCTAATCCATTTGTAAAAAAAAATCTGCGGAGGCGGAAATCGAAGAGAGAGCAACAAAACCGTGAAAAAAAACGACCAAAGAAACAGTCTACAAACACTACATAAGAAACATCACTGATCAGCAAAAACCGGAGGGGTTCTCAAGTGTTCCGGTAGGAAAAAATTAAATTTATTGTAAATAATACGATAAAATATTTTTAATTTTAATACATCTTGCTAGTTTTCGTGTATCTAGCGGCCTCGGTGTCCAAATTGTCTTAGTAGTTCTTCTATTGTATCACTAGTCTGTCAATACTAAGATTGTGAGTTCGAACACCACACGTGGCAGGTGCGTTCTACTCCAGTCTAGTATTATTAGTTTTCCTCAACTAATAAAAACTTACCGCCAATAGTGCTGCAAACGGCGTTATATTTATATATATTTAAATGTGAAATGTTTTGTAGATATGTGTCTCATAAGCCAATCTTATGGCTGGGTACTGATTGTTTTAATGTATATTTTTATTATGTCATTGTATAATGTTCAATCAGTATGTGACACAATAATAAAATAAAATTTATTATATAGTTAAACACCAACAATCAATTAAACTATCAAAGTACCAATTAATTTTTTTTACAATATTTAAAATGTACCTTTTCTATGAAACATGTACGCAGAGACATATATATATATATATACATGAAGTATATATGTTTCTGATGTATGGAATATGTTCGTAACCCAATAATATAGAATAACCGAGGTGTCAGTCCGAAAATGTGGAACCAATTACTTTTAGTAGTCAAACTTGTTTAGCATGGGGGAAAGTCACGGCGAAAAAAATCAATCAAAGATCGCTAGGTATTATTCAAATTTCCGATCTTAGTATGAACTGCCTAAAACTACTTTGTGTATATTTTATTATTTTTTTTACTTTGGATGCCATCTACGAAGGAAACCTAGGTCGGTTGTAGAGGAACCATTTTATCATATGTAGAACAGGTGCTCTCTTTATATACAATGATATATATCGTATTGATATTGACAGCTACATTATCCATAAAATGACTCGGCAATCTGCGAAGACGGTAATAATTAAGGTGGCTATCGAATCTTTGATAGCTGATTTGGACAGTCAAACACAAAGTCGATTCGATAAACGTAGCAAATAAATAAACAGTATTCTAGTTAGAGAAACGTAACAATTCCGATCAGTACAACACCATAATACTTATACTAATTTTCGTGGATACAGTGGCGGATCCAGAGGGGGTGTTCCGGGGGTTGGAACCCCCCTTTTTTCTTGACGATTAATGCATTTGAATGGGGACATATAGTTGGAACCCCCCCCCTTTATCCTGGGTTGGGAACCCCCCTTTTAAAAAATGCTGGATCCGCCCCTGGAATACTACCATGCATACATTCGTAACCAACAAAGGAAATTCAAGGCCACTGTGACGTGAAATCACCACCAACAGAGACAATAAAGACTGTCGCGGCGTATTATAGAATTGATTTTACAACTTATTCACTTTACAGTTATACTATTTAGTTGAGTTTTTTTATAATTACCTTGAAATATTAGTTGCTAAAGTAAATAAGTAAGAAAGTAATTAAGTGATCTTTATTAAAACTCTGCCCGGGTTTTCATATATACAATCACAACATAGAACATGAGCTCTTTACAGCTTTTTAACCGACTGATATATATAATAATATAACCGGATCAATATTTAAATAGTAACATATACATTTACAGCACATACAAACAATTCAAGCAGCACATATGAATAAATACAGAGTACATGCACCATATAAAGCAAAGCAACATATATTTAACACACACGGGCATTAAAAGCATCAATACAGACAAAGCACATGTAATGTAAAGAGAAGATAATCATATTCACACTAAACACAAGCAATAAAAACATAAGATATCAACAGCCAGGGGCGGATTCAGCCATTTTTAAAAGGTGGTTCCAACTCGGGATAAAAAAGGGGGGTTCCAACTATATGTCCCCATTCAAAAACATTGATCGTAAAAAAAAGGGGTGTTTTGCCACTGAACAGCCATCACACATGCAAAAACAATAAAATAAAGCACTAGTAGAAACAGAAGCATATGAATGTAAGCAACTAAAGCACAGTTTAAGCATACGCACAATAAGACGGCTTATTATTTATAGCTAAAGACAGCAACCAATTTTATATCAAGTTAAAATATAAAAAGATAAATAAGTATAAATAAATCTCAAGCAGGTTTAAAAAAAATAGTTCTGAGGCAGCAAGAGATGTCATTACCTACATGAGCTACAGGTACAATTTTGAGAAAAAAAATCAAGTGGAAATAAAATTTTCAGTTGAACTGGCCAAAGGTTGATAGTTTGATCCGGACTGGATTTATTTACTATTTTATATGCCTCTAATGTTATGGTTGTCATCCTTCTGATGTTTAGTGCTGGTAGTTTAGACTGTTCCAGTAGAGTGTTATAAGAGTGGTATAAGAGCTTTTGTCATGTTTGTAGTCGTGAATAAATCTGAGTGCTCCTGCGTTCTTGTATTTTTTCGATTCTTTTCTGTATCTTTTGGTGTTTTGTTCACTGCAAAAGTGCCATGTAAGTGGACTATAGATAAGGTTTAAAAGGATGAGGGGGTGATAAATGGCAAGTTTAGATAGTCTAGTAGATGATTCCTAATTCAATGCTGAGATTTCCGGCATTTACTGTTCTTTCTAACTTTTGTAAAATACAATAAGCGGTTTGGTTTTAGTTGCATAATTAGAAATTCCTTATTTTAATATCTAAAAAAAATCCAGTACCCCATATTCCAACGATTTAGGTGATACGGTATGTCAAATAATAATTCCAAAGTATCAAAATTACGCCCGTTTTCTCTTATAAAAGATAAACTATTTTTACGGTATTTCGATCAACCAAAAATTCGTTGTCTCCCTTGGTCAGCTTCCGCCCATACTTTCCACAACCATGGCACTGTTTCGGCAAGTTTTTAGAAGTACAAACTTACTAAGGCAGTGTAGCAGAGTAGCTGCTGCCCATCAACAACACAGAGGATATGCTGAAATGGCATTAACTTTTGCATGTCCGTCTGAAGTAAGTATTCAATGAAATTGAGTGCTAAATTTTTAACCTTGAACCGGCTAAAGTAAATGTCAATAAATCTGATTTAATTAATTATATAAACAGTTGCCACCTATAAGTACATGTGAGTTAATTACAAGTGAGAAAATATATGTTTTTGCGTGCGAGATGATTTAAAGTACCATCCCGTGTCAAGAGCGATACCTAATCCCTTTAGTTTAGGGATTCTGTGTCGAGCGTTTTTCTGACTTAATTGGCTGCCCTATTATTATTAACTTTACTTGGGTAAAATTTTAATAAACTACCTCACCTTGATCCGGTGCATTTCACACCTATAGCACCATTCTGTACACCCAAAGCAGGTAAGAATTAAAAGAAGACATCAGCATTTCTGAATCAGTTTAAATTTTGAAAATACCTTACGTTAAACCAGGGTTTCCCCTGGGTCAATTTTCTTTTTAGCCACCTCTTTCGCCAAAAAAGTATATTTTATGCCACTTTCAATTTTTTTTCGCCAACTAACATGACTAACTTAAACATTTTTCGTTTAAAATTTTCCTTCTTTCTAACAAAAAATATCAGTTTGCAGCCTTGTTGTCTATTATATTTCTACATTTCTATTTTTTAATCTACATAAATTAAATAAACACTCAGTAATGACAAACATTTACTTTTTAAAAGTTACTGTAAATTGCAATATAAATCATGAAATCATCATTTTTGACTTTTGGAAACATGGGATTCATCTTCAATAAGTTGATCAGATACTTCCCATCTAGTTGGAGGATAAAGACTAAAGTTGAAATTTATCGTTGTAACAACAGTTCTTTCCCAGGCCATCGACATTGTTAAAAGAAAAAGAGGAGACGTAAAACTATGCTTTAAACACGTGCGTTGCTAAAACAGTTGTGAAGTATCCACTTCAAAACTATCATTCATAGTTGTAAAAAAAAAATCCTGAAAGTGACATGTGATGCCATTTAACCACATCATTTCATTATACAATACAATCAGCACCTTTGTAAATTGGTCCATTGTTGCCGATAGCTATAAAATGCAATCAGCTGATTATTGACTTTCTGTCAAAATCGTAACGAGTTCAAAGTGTTCTCCCAGTATTGTCTGATAAGGGATTAAGACAGAGAAAAAGTAAACAAGATGGACGAAGTTGAATGTTATATTTCTTTCGCCAATAAGGAATTTTAATCGCCACAATTTAAATTTTTTGCAAAATGCAAAAATGGCGACAGCCAGCAGAAACCCTGCCTTAAATGATAATTATCGATCCATTTTGTCAAAAATATAATTACATCATACCATAGACAGCCATATTGTTTTGTCTCTGACCTGTGATGTTTTATTGGTCGTATATTGGTATCACGTTGTCGTCGTCGTCAGCGTCGTCCGAAGACAGATGGTTTACGGATAATAACTTTAGTATAAGTAAATAGAAATCAATAAAATTTTAAGAGAAGGTTTATAACCACTAAAGGAAGGTTGGGATTGATTTTGGGGGTTATGGTCCCAACTGTTTAGGAATTAGGGGCCAAAAAAGGGGCCCAAATAAGCATTTTTGTAGTTTCCAGACAATAACTTGTGTTAAAGTGTATGAATCTCTCTGAAATTATACCACAAGTTTCCATACTACAAAGGGATGGTTAGGATTGACTTTGGGGGGTTATGGCTCAAACCATTTAGGAATTAGGGGCAAAAAAAGGGGAAAAACAAGGGTTTTTCTGGTTAAAGGACAATTGAGACGATTTAAAAGCAGTGTAAGGGAGGTAATCCAAATCAATTTAAATAACAACGTTTGATTACCTCCCTTACACTGCTTGTAAATTATGTAATAAGAAATGATGATTGTCTGAGATACTGACCATAACTTGAGGGAAAGCATTATTTTTTTGACCCCAACTTTTCAGGGTTGGACATCTGCAGTCGTATCCAGCTGCGCTCAGCAAAGTAATTTATTCTAATTTGTATACGAAGAAAACTAAATGAAAAATTGTAAAGGATTAAAGCAACACTTATAGATGGAGTTGTCTCTCCTTGTCCAAATCTAGCTGGATATCCTCAATATAAAAAAAAGAAATATATACACTAATGTTTACATTTTTTTTTCTTTCTATATTTTTAATGATTGAGTTAAAAGTGTGTTTTTTTCATACAATCAATACAATTATTACTCTAATGAACCATTATTGTTTAGTTTGTTTATTATGTTATGAATAATTACATTGTGATTAATCTGCCCTTCAAAGGGCACCTTTATTGTTTAGTTTGTTTATTATGTTATGAATAATTACATTGTGATTAATCTGCCCTTCAAAGGGCACCTTGATTGGTTAATAAAATTATCTGTATATGTATAGATAACAGATAACAAATCTTATTTTTAGCTCACCTGGCCAAAAAGGACCTAGTGAGCTTTTCTCATCTCTTGGTGTCCGTCGTCGTCCGTTAACCTTTACAAAAATCTTCTCCTCTGAAACAACTGGGCCAAATAAAACCAAACTTGGCCTAAATCATCCTTAGGGTATCTAGTTTAAGAAATGTATCCGATGACCCCGCCTATCAACCAAGATGGCCGCCATGGCTAAAAATAGAACATGGGGGTAAAATGCAGTTTTTGGCTTATATCTCTGAAACAAAAGCATTTAAAGCAAATCTGTCATGGGGTAAAAATATTCATCAGGTAAGGATCTATCTGCCCTGAAATTTTCAGACGCATCAGACAACCTGTTGTTGGGTTGATGCCCCTGAATTGGTAATTTTAAGGAAATTTTGCAGTGTTTGGTTATTATCTTGAATATTATAATAGATAGAGATAAACTGTCAACAGCAAAATTGTTCAGCAAAGTAAGATCTAAAAATAAGTCAACATGATCAAAATTGTCAATTGACCCCATAAGGAGTTATTGCCCTTGAAAGTCAATTTTTCGTAAATTTTTGTAATCTTTTACAAAAATCTTCTCCTCTGAAACTACTGGGCCAAATTAAACCAAACTTGGCCTAAATCATCCTTACGGTATCTAGTTTAAAAAATGTATCCGATGACCCCGCCCATTAACCAAGATGGCCACCATGGCTAAAAATAGAACATGGGGATCAAATGCAGTTTTTGGCTTATATCTCTGAAACTAAAGCATTTAGAGCAAATCTGACACGGTGAAAATGTTCATCAGGTCAAAATCTATCTGCCATGAAATTTTCAGACGCATCAGACAACCCGTTGTTGGGTTGCTGCCCTGAATTGGTAATTTAAAGGAAATTTTGCAGTTTTTGGTTATCTTGAATATTATACCTTGTTTTGTAATAGATAGAGATAAACTGTAGACAGCAAAATTGTTCAGCAAAGTAAGATCTAAAAATAAGTCAACATGATCAAAATTGTCAATTGACCCCATAAGGAGTTATTGTCCTTTAAAGTCAGTTTTTCACAATTTTTCGTAAATTTTTGTAATCTTTTACAAAAATCTTCTCCTCTGAAACTACTGGGCCAAATTAAACCAAACTTGGCCTAAATCATCCTTAGGGTATCTAGTTTAAAAAATGTATCTGATGACCCCGCACATCAATCAAGATGGCCGCCATGGCTAAAATTAGAACATAGGGGTTTACGATAAAAGTTTGTGGGAAAATTGTAAAAAAACAAATTTCAAATGGTCACAACTTGAAAATTAATTTAAATAATGATAAAGGGTCTTCAGTAACTATTGTAAGACTACAATGGGATGACCTGCTTTTAATTTAACTACTGGGATAAATTAAACCAAACTTGGTCTCAATCATTATTAGGGTATCTAATACTATTTATTATGATTTGAACCTTATTTTACATGATTTCCAAAACCACAAAAGATACAGGTGATCGACACAGGCTCTTGAGGGCCTTTAGTTTAAGATTGGAAGGAATTGAAAAATATTGCTGTGTTCACACCACAAAATTTACTCTGACTACAGACATACCTGTTCTCCTGAAAAAGTGTTAAGGCATGGCATGAACTAGATAAACAAGTTTGAAATGCATTTTATAAGGTGCCAAAATTAACAAATGCTCAATTTCATTTGATACGTCCTCTCATTTACACAGTTTTAATCACCTTTATATGGTTGTGCAGATATCCATTGTCCATCTATTGTACATATCAATCAAAACAACTAACTAATATTAATCCTTAGGGGAACATTTTTCAAAAGCATTTTTCAAAACTTAGTTTATTTTGGCACCTTCTGAGGGAACAAAAAATAAGGACATTAAAATGTCAATAAAGCTCATGAATGTCAGGCGCCGATCCAGCCATTTTTAAAAGGGGGTTCCAACACATGCAAGTCATATAAAAAGGGGGTGGTTCCAACCATATATGGTTACAAGAGCGCAATTATTTGTTTTCATTTTACCAGCAAGGTTTTTACCCCAAGATGGTACTCAGAATAGAATCCTGTACGGCTTCTCATTGGATGATACAGAATTGGAATTACTTTTAATCGAAAGCTAATCCAATTAGGTTTAAAAAATTCAGAAAATCAAATTCACATCTTGCAAAGTATAGAAAATATCTTCCATTTCTGCATGTCGGGGCCATTTAAAATATGCCTTTTTCATTAAGCGAAAAAAGTAGACGATCTTTTTCAACTGCATTTTAAGTCAATTTTTGCCGCATGACCATATATATTTTTTTGGTTGTAATGCAACACTGGCATTTCTAGTAACAGGAACTGCTACCTGTTTTTCCCTAGTTTGTGTAGCCTTCAAGAAAAAAAATACGGAACACCACTGGTACCCTGTGGAAAATGCATTACGAATAATTGCACTCAAGATTGTAACCTATAGGAAAATGACATTTTTTTTTAATAAGGCTTTGAAAAATGTTAAAAATAGTCATTTTGCTTGGAAAAAATGTGAAACGGTAATTAATGGGGTCAAATGGACTTTTCATCAATGTGCATTCAAGCTATAGTCTGTTTCCTATTTGTATAGAATTCCATATTTGAAACTATGGTGGGCTCAAATGTCGACACAGTATAAAGAGAATAGAACCTTTTTGTGATATCTACTGTTTTTATTGGGAAAAGCATGTATATATCTTGAATTTGGAGATACATTTTGGTTTTTAAACATAATGATCGTGGCTCAGTTGCTATTCTAGCAAAAAGCAAATTTGGTGAAAATTGGCAAAAAATGCCCCTAAGCAAACACCAACGATTTAGTTAAATTGTAAAGTAGAAAAATTAATCTTGGCATTGAATATTGAAGTTCAAGAATAGTTTTTCTTGCCAAAGTATTAATAATATCATATATTTGAAATCTGGAAAAACTATAGTCTGTTTCAAAAACGTATTTTTTCAAGAAATGATTTCATTTAAAGCCATTCTTCAAAATTCTATGTAGCTTTTCTATATCAGAACGGTTTTGTCGGCAATATGATAAGTGCTGGATGACCTTTGAAAAATTAGGGCAGTAAATAAACATTATCTTCATGTCTTTTTTAACAGTACCTTATTTGGTAAAAAAATCAGTTCAAATTTTTTGCACTTAATTTTAGAAAATTTTTTTGCATTACTGTATAGGTTACAAGAGCGCAATTATTTGTTTACATTTTACCAGCAAGTTTTTTACCCCAAGATGGTACTCAGAATAGAATCCTCTACGGCTTCTGATTGGATGATACAGAATTGGAATTACTTTTAATTGAAAGCTTATCCAATTAGGTTTCAAAAATCCAGAAAATCAAATTCACATTTTGCAAAGTATAGAAAATATCTTCCATTTCTGCATGTCAGGGCCATTTAAAATATGCCTTTTTCATTAAGCGAAAAAAATAGACGATCTTTTTCAACTGCATTTTAAGTCAATTTTTGCCGCATGACCATATATATTTTTTTGCTTGTAATGCAACACTGGCATTTCGAGTAACCATGGTAACAGGAACTGCTACTCGTTTTTCCCTAGTTTGTGTAGTCTTCGAGAAAAAAAATACAGAACACTGGTACCCTATGGAAAATGCATTACTAATAATTGCGCTCTTGTAACCATATCCCCATACAAAAGCATTAGTTGTCAAACAAAAAGGTGGGGTTTCAATTCCCGGAACACCCCCTGGATCCGCTACTGATATTGCATTTTTTGTGCTATTTCAATATGCTAAACAATGAAAATCCCAACCCCTAAACAAATTTATATTATAAATCACAATCTGCACTCAAAAACAAGAGTATTTCAACCTTTTCACCTCATTTTAAGTGGAATGGTAAAACCTATTATACCAAATATCACTCACCACCTCGGCCAGTTCCTAAGTATTAGTGATTATCATATATAAAATTGGGTTCAATTAAAATTTGAAAAAATAAAAAAATTTAATCAAAAAATCTGGATGCTAATGGAGAAAACTAAGATGGTTATCCTGATCAATGCATACTACTGATAAAACAACAAATCCAAATTATTGTTATCATTTATGTGTTTCAGTTGTACTATGCCAATGCCAATATACAACAAGTAGATGTACCAGCTACTAATCAAAGTTTTGGAATTCTTGCAAACCATGTACCAACAATAGCAGTGCTCCAACCAGGAGTTGTTATTGTCACTGAGGAAAATGGAGAGAAAAAGAAATTCTTTGGTTTGTTGATTTTTTTACTGGCATACAACTAACATTAAATCATATAAATTCCAAGTACATTTGCATGAAAGCAATATTAAAGTTGGAATATCTGGTTCTTGGTTCTATAAGTAAATTCTCACTTTTGGACAGATGCCTTGTCATCAAATGCTATGTGCGCTAAGATTCAATCTGAATATGTGTCTTAACTTTACATCATTTGGTGAAGATCTAGACATATTCAGCGTTTAGTGAAAGTTTCTTATATGGCTTATATTTGTTGCAGAATGTTAGAAATGGTCAAAAATAAATTCATCTGGGATGGATAATTAGTTAAAATTTCTTAGGTCAACTATACAAAAATATACAAGGGAAATAACTCAAACTCATATTACATAATATCGAAACCTATCTCTTAATTCCATTATTTTTATTTTTCAAAATCTTACTGGTGTTTGAATTACTAGAATTTGAAGCTTGTGTAAACATTTAAAAGCGTTACCAGTTCTTCCTGTAGAATTTAATTTAATTTTCTTGTCTTGAACAAAAAGTTATTTTAAGTTTATTCAGAAATTCAAAAATTCCTTAAATTCAAAAATATTTTGAAAGCTGATACAATTTTGGATAAAGGGTCAAGTGAGCTATTCTCATCACTTGGCCTCTGTTGTCTGTTGTCGTCTTTGAACTTTTAGAAAAATCTCCTCCTCTGAAACTACTGGGCCAATTGGAACCAAACTTGGCCACAATCATCATTGGGCATCTAAATTGAAAAAAAAATGTTTCTGATAATCATTATAAAAATAAGACGCTGTAGTATAATTAGAACAAGTTTTGTTTATTATCAAGAAAACCACTAAGGATAGAGAAAACCTGACAGGAGCAGAAATATACAGATTGTTGAAATCTACCTACATGTACTGTGCATTAACATCAAAACTGTGAGACAACTTCTAATAGGAGTAATTACCTTTAAATCATGAAATTTATCTTTGCCTGTTATCTTTCAAATTATACTCTTTAGAGCCTCTAGTTTATTTTTATAACAATTGCTCGTTACATGAGTTTTGATAGATTTTAGCAAAATCTTGTATTAATACTTTTGTTTAGAGTCTTGTTACTTAACATGTTTTTGTTATATTAACATTGAGTTGTGGTTGACATGTTTTTGTTATATTAACATTGAGTTGTGGTTGACATGTTTTTTGTTATATTAACATTGAGTTGTGGTTGACATGTTTTTTGTTATATTAACATTGAGTTGTGGTTGACATGTTTTGGTTATATTAACATTGAGTTGTGGTTGACATGTTTTGGTTATATTAACATTGAGTTGTGGTTGACATGTTTTTTGTTATATTAACATTGAGTTGTGGTTGACATGTTTTTTGTTATATTAACATTGAGTTGTGGTTGACATGTTTTTTGTTATATTAACATTGAGTTGTGGTTGACATGTTTTGGTTATATTAACATTGAGTTGTGGTTGACATGTTTTGGTTATATTAACATTGAGTTGTGGTTGACATGTTTTTGTTATATTAACATTGAGTTGTGGTTGACATGTTTTTGTTATATTAACATTGAGTTGTGGTTGACATGTTTTGGTTATATTAACATTGAGTTGTGGTTGACATGTTTTGGTTATATTAACATTGAGTTGTGGTTGACATGTTTTTGTTATATTAACATTGAGTTGTGGTTGACATGTTTTTGTTATATTAACATTGAGTTGTGGTTGACATGTTTTTGTTATATTAACATTGAGTTGTGGTTGACATGTTTTGGTTATATTAACATTGAGTTGTGGTTGACATGTTTTGGTTATATTAACATTGAGTTGTGGTTGACATGTTTTGGTTATATTAACATTGAGTTGTGGTTGACATGTTTTTGTTATATTAACATTGAGTTGTGGTTGACATGTTTTGGTTATATTAACATTGAGTTGTGGTTGACATGTTTTTGTTATATTAACATTGAGTTGTGGTTGACATGTTTTTTGTTATATTAACATTGAGTTGTGGTTGACATGTTTTTTTGTTATATTAACATTGAGTTGTGGTTGACATGTTTTTTTGTTATATTAACATTGAGTTGTGGTTGACATGTTTTTTTTTTGTTATATTAACATTGAGATGTGGTTGACATGTTTTGGTTATATTAACATTGAGTTGTGGTTGACATGTTTTTTTGTTATATTTACAGTGAGTAGTGGTTCAGTAACAGTAAACAAAGACTCATCAGTACAGGTTCTAGCAGAAGAAGCTCATCCTATAGACAGATTTGATAGAGACGTTAGTAATCTTTACCAACTGTGTTATATAAGACTTTTCTTGATTCATTTTTATTTTTGAATGCTCAGAACCCCAAAAAAATAATTCACAACATAGTTAATTTTCTTTATCATGAAAGGGACCTAAAAAGAGTAGCTAACTTGTTTTCACTACCAGTGATGTATATTTTGACATTTATCTTCTGTTTAAGATTGTAGGTTGGTCCATAAATATATTTTTTATTTGCCTCAAGAAAGTTGAAGAGGCTATTGGAGAACCCCTTGGGCAAATGTGCATGTCCAAACCACTTCTCAGAAACTAAAACCCATAAAACAATATTATTTGGTTTGAAGATGCATCTTTAAGAGACTAACCATGTGCTAAGATGAAGTTCACAACAATCATATTCATCATTCGTTGGCTTTAACATGTTATTAAGATTAAAACTTTCTTAAGTTTTATTTCTAAGGTCAGTTCTTAGTTTTGAAGAGAGATAATATAAGTAGGTTTATGATGAGAAGTATGACAGCTTTACATTTTAAAGTTGGTCATTCTGAACTATAATATACACTTAATTGACTCAATTGAAATTTTCGTCCAAGTTGAGATCTTGTAATACAAGGAATCATTTTGGGATATTTAGCAGCATTCACCAAATTAGATTACTCGCACTTGCATTTTATACCTCATTGACTAAGTTAAATACAAGTGTGGGACATGACATCCTTGATTTTGTTAAACTTACCATTTTCAATTGAAGCAGTATTTTAAAGGGGCACTAGCTGTCAAATTCATGTTCACCGATTGGACTCAAACTCTCACATTTGATTTATAACAACGTAAAACATTCATCCAAATTATAAAAAGTCTAAAAAAACAATTAACAGGGCATGGGCACAAGAATATGTAGCTTCGTTTCGTGTGTATTTTAGTCTAGACGCCATCTAATTAACTATCGATTTGTCCTCCGAAGACCTCTGATGGTCATATAAGTGATATAAACATAAATAAAGATATAAATAGATATAGCGAACTCGTGCAATTGGATTCTTCTAGGTCTGTTTAATTTCATATTATAGATTAAAAATATATGTTAATCATCGTTTTTACCTATATAAGAATGATTTTTTTTGGATCGAACCAGTCAATTAAATGATTTACCTTTGTTTCACTTTCAATGTTGACATTCTTTTCCTTTAAATAACTATACACGCACAATTCATGTGTTATTTATCTCTAGCTAAGGGGTTAAATTGAAGTTCACATGAATGCGGATTCAATGAGGTCAAATTATTCACTTGCAAGTGAATAATTCATCATCAATGTTTTTAGCTTATTGTGACAAAATTGAACCATACTGGCTGCTAAAAGCGAATTATTATTTCACTATTTCACTTTCATTAATGATTGAACAAAAAAAAATCATATTTTAGATTTTTTAGATATCTCATAGCTAGTGCCCCTTTAAGCTTGCAAATAATTCCATATTACTGCCAATACAATACTATCTAACTTGTTGATTTCAAGTAACTTGAGTTTTATTACAAGATCAAATCTATATAAACTGTTAACAGAGATATGTCTCGCCTTTTTGTTATTTTGATAGTAAAATGCAAGTGTTACAATAGCAATACTTGAACATGTAAGTTATGAAAAATATTCAAATTCAATGAACCATGACTGCGGGGGTAGGGCCAAATATATTCTATGGAAATAAGATGTGCCAATGCTTATACAACTGCATGCCAAATATCATTGACCTACCACAAGTGGTTCCCCATAAACTGACCTAATCACAAACTAATACATGTAAACTAAACAAAAGTTTAAAAGTCAAAAGACCATGACTGGAGGGGTGGGGCCAAATAATCTCCATGGAAATGAGATGTGCCAATGCTTATACAACTACATACTAAATATCATTGACGTACCACTAGTGGTTCCCAATAAACTGACCTAATCACAATCTAATACATGTAAACTAAGCAAAAGTTTCAAAGTCAGTAGACAATGACTGAGGGGGCATGGCCAAATAATCTCCATGGAAATGAGATATGCCAATGCTTATACAACTGCATACCAAATATCATTGACCTACCACTAGTGGTTCCCCTGAAACTGACCTAATCACAAACTAATACATGTAAACTAAGCAAAGGTTTGAAAGTCAATAGACCAAGACTGAGGGGGTTGGGCCAAATAATCTCCATACTAATGAGATGTGCCAATGCTAATATAACTGCATACCAAATATCATTGACCTACCACTGGTGGTTCACCATAAACTAGACCTAATCACAAACTGATGCATTGTTGACAGCGCCGCCTATGCCGGAAACAGCATACCTATGTCTCGTTTTTTGACTCCGTCAAGGAAAAGACAAAAAGAAAGAAGTTTTCTGAATTAATAACAACAGTATTTTGGATTCATTTGATGTACACAACTTTTACTTTTTGCTTTTGATATAAAAAATGTTCAATTGAAGTGGTGGACAATTTTGTCATGTAGTAAATAGATTGACAAGTGAGGATGACTGTTCCTTTTACCAATAAAATACCACAAAAATAGTCACACCAGTTACAGGCTTTCCTTGAAATTAAGAGGATTTGAAGATCAAGACAATGATGCTGAACCTAACATTTTGGAAACCATTCATATATGACAAAAATATTTCCATATAGAGTTTCTGTAAAACAGTATTGGAGAAAAAACTTAATTTTTTTTAGGTAACTGTTCATAGACCAGTAATTATTTAAAACATACAACTTCTTGAATATTTGTTTCTGTAATAGCTATAAAGCACTTTTAAATGTTTTCAAATTATGAAATTGAAGATGACTATTGTATATTTTGTAGGCTGTTAGAGATGGATTACATAAAGCTCAGGCAGATTTAGCAGCAGCTTCAACAGAGGTTGGTAAAGCTGAAGCCCAAGTTGCTATAGACTGTTACACAGCTGTACAGAAAGCAATGGAATAAGACATTTAAATTCATTGTTTATACTGGAGTGCTGTTTATAGATTATTAAATATGACCAATATTTCTGACTTCACTTCTTGTTCCTCAAAACCTTTATATAATTTTTCAAAGATTAGTCATTGTGGAGTGTGTGTATTTGAGTATTAAGCATATATATGTATATTATATTATTCTACACCCAATTACATTGTACGAGGTGTACTATATTCACCTTGTCTGTCAACCTGTCAGTATGGTGTTTCTTTCCAAACCTATTAAATCAGATTATATTTTAAAAGGAATTAATTGATACTATGTCTGGAACTTCCAATTGTTGAGTTTGCACCATGTAAGCAGTTCTCAGATCTTCCTAGTAGTCACTTTCGAATGGGGTATATATATCTTGCATAACATTGCATACATTGAATATAGAACAAGCTAAAAGTGAATTATTAATGTGATATCCAATTATAGTATGGAAGCAATTTAAAACAAGAAATGATTGTAACAGGATGCTGTTACGAAGTCTCCCAAACGAAGCTCCCATAATTCGTAATTCCCAGTGTCGCCTGACATTGGACAAAGTCCAGTGAAAATTGGTTTGGTCCTGTAAAGTTAATGCATTAGTGATGCCTGGGGACTAACCCTGTATATCATTCAAATCATCTTGGCATGACAACCCAGAATATATATGGTTTAGGGGTGGGGATCTCGACCATTTACAAGATACTAGAACATTGGGGGTGGGGGGAACCCCTGGGGACTGACCCTATACGTCATTCAAATGTTAGAGAAACGACGAACAGGAATATATATGGTCTAGGGGTGGGGATCTCAACCATTTGCAAGATATTAGAACATTGGGGGTGGGGGGAACCCAGTGGGGACTGACCGTACACATCATTCAAATGTTTGAGAAATGGTGAACAGGAATATATATGGTTTAGGGGTGGGGATCTCAACCATTTACAAGATATTAGAACTTTCTCAAATCGCAGGAGGTCGGGATGACTCCTGGGGACTAACCCTGTATATAATTCAAACCATCTTGGTATGACAAACCAGAATATATATGGTTTAGGGGTGGGGATCTTGACCACTTACAAGATATTAGAACTTTCTTAAATAGCAGGGGGTGGGGTGACCCCTGGGGACTAACCCTGTATATCATTCAAACCATCTTGGTATGACAAACCAGAATATATATGGTTTAGGGGTGGGGATCTTGACCACTTACAAGATATTAGAACTTTCTTAAATAGAAGGGGCTGGGGGTGACCCCTGGGGACTAACCCTGTATATCATTCAAACCAACTTCGCATGACAAACCAGAATATATATGGTTTAGGGGTGGGGATCTTGACCACTTACAAGATATTAGAACTTTCTTAAATGGCAGGGGGTGGGGGTGACCCCTGGGGACTAACCCTGTATTTCATTTGATGTGCTTTATCATGACAAACCAGAATATATATGGTTTAGGGGTGGGGATCTCGACCATTTACAAGATATTAGAACTTTCTCAAATGGCAGGAGGTCGGGATGACCCCTGGGGACTAACCCTGTATATCATTCAAACCATCTTGGTATGACAAACCAGAATATATATGGTTTAGGGGTGGGGATCTTGACCACTTACAAGATATTAGAACTTTCTTAAATAGCAGGGGGTGGGGGTGACCCCTGGGGACTAACCCTGTATATCATTCAAACCATCTTGGTATGACAAACCAGAATATATATGGTTTAGGGGTGGGGACCTTGACCACTTACAAGATATTAGAACTTTCTTAAATAGAAGGGGCTGGGGGTGACCCCTGGGGACTAACCCTGTATATCATTCAAACCATCTTCGCATGACAAACCAGAATATATATGGTTTAGGGGTGGGGATCTTGACCACTTTCAAGATATTAGAACTTTCTCAAATGGCAGGGGGTCGGGATGACCCCTGGGGACTAACCCTGTATATCATTCAAACCATCTTAGCATGACAAACCAGAATATATATGGTTTAGGGGTGGGGATCTTGACCACTTACAAGATATTAGAACTTTCTTAAATGGCATGGGGTGGGGGTGACCCCTGGGGACTAACCCTGTATTTCATTTCATGTGCTTTTATCATGACAAACCAGAATATATATGGTTTAGGGGTGGGGATCTCGACCATTTAAAGATATCAGAACTTTCTCAAATGGCAGGGGGTCGGGATGACCCCTGGGGACTAACCCTGTATATCATTCAAACCATCTTAGCATGACAAACCAGAATATATATGGTTTAGGGGTGGGGATCTTGACCACTTACAAGGTATTAGAACTTTCATTAATGGCAGGGGGTGGGGATGACCCCTGGGGACTAACCCTGTATTTCATTTAATGGGTTTTATCATTTAGAACATTTTCAATTAAAAAGATTGTGTCTATCACAAACGGTTTTCAATTTATAATCATTTGAAAATTTTAAAAAATAAAATCCCATAGGGTTCTATAGTAAAACCCTCTTTTCTTTTTGCCCCTCAAAGTACCCCTTTATAAACCCCATTGCACAAACAAAACCCTGATTGCACCACTAGACATGTTAGTCTAACATATTGTGAAACCCTAAGTTAATCTGACAAGCGGTTTTGGAGAACGGGTGCAGACAAGTTCAAATTTAAAAGCGGCGGAAGAGGAAGAGGAAGAGGAAGAAGAATAATAATAATAACAAGAAATGATTGTAACAGGATGCTGTTACGAAGTCTCCCAAACGAAGCTCCCATAATTCGTAATTCCCAGGGTCGCCTGACATTGGGCAAAGTCCAGTGAAAATTAGTTTGGTCCAGTAAAGTTATATGCATTAGTGATGCCTGGGGACTAACCCTGTATATCATTCAAATCATCTTGGCATGACAAACCAGAATATATATGGTTTAGGGGTGGGGATCTCGACCATTTACAAGATATAAGAACTTTTTCAAATGGCAGGGGGTCAGGATGACCCCTGGGGACTAACCCTGTATATCATTCAAACCATCTTAGCATGACAAACCAGAATATATATGGTTTAGGGGTGGGGATCTTGACCACTTACAAGATATTAGAACTTTCTTAAATGGCATAGGGTGGGGATGACCCCTGGGGACTAACCCTGTATTTAATTTGATTTGCTTTATCATGACAAACCAGAATATATATGGTTTAGGGGTGGGGATCTCGACCATTTACAAGATATTAGAACTTTCTCAAATGGCAGGGGGTCGGGATGACCCCTGGGGACTAACCCTGTATATCATTCAAATCATCTTAGCATGACAAACCAGAATATATATGATTTAGGGGTGGGGATCTTGACCACTTACAAGATATTAGAACTTTCTTAAATGGCATAGGGTGGGGATGACCCCTGGGGACTAACCCTGTATTTCATTTGATTTGCTTTATCATGACAAACAGAATATATATGGTTTAGGGGTGGGGATCTCAACCATTTACAAGATATTAGAACTTTCTCAAATGGCAGGGGGTCGGGATGACCCCTGGGGACTAACCCTGTATATCATTCAAATCATCTTAGCATGACAAACCAGAATATATATGGTTTAGGGGTGGGGATCTTGACCACTTACAAGATATTAGAACTTTCTTAAATGGCATGGGGTGGGGGTGACCCCTGGGGACTAACCCTGTATTTCATTTCATGTGCTTTGTCATGACAAACCAGAATATATATGGTTTAGGGGTTGGGATCTCGACCATTTACAAGATATTAGAACTTTCTCAAATGGCAGAGGGTCGGGATGACCCCTGGGGACTAACCCTGTATATCATTCAAACCATCTTAGCATGACAAACCAGAATATATATGGTTTAGGGGTGGGGATCTTGACCACTTACCAGATAATAGAACTTTCTCAAATGGCAGGGGGTCGGGATGACCCCTGGGGACTAACCCTGTATATCATTCAAACCATCTTCGCATGACAAACCAGAATATATATGGTTTAGGGGTGGGGATCTCGACCATTTACAAGATATTAGAACTTTCTCAAATGGCAGGGGGTCGGGATGACCCCTGGGGACTAACCCTGTATATCATTCAAACCATCTTAGCATGACAAACCAGAATATATATGGTTTAGGGGTGGGGATCTTGACCACTTACAAGGTATTAGAACTTTCTTAAATGGCAGGGGGTGGGGATGACCCCTGGGGACTAACCCTGTATTTCATTTAATGGGTTTTATCATTTAGAACATTTTCAATTAAAAAGATTGTGTCTATTACAAACGGTTTTCAATTTATAATCATTTGAAAATTTAAAAAAATAAAATCCCATAGGGTTCTATAGTAAAACCCTCTTTTCTTTTTGCCCCTCAAAGTACCCCTTAATAAACCCCATTGCACAAACAAAACCCTGATTGCACCACTAGACATGTTAGTCTAACATATTGTGAAACCCCAAGTTAATCTGACAAGCGGTTTTGGAGAACGGGTGCGGACAAGTTCAAATTTAAAAGCGGCGGAAGAGGAAGAGGAAGAGGAAGAAGAATAATAATAATAATAAGAACTGAGCAAAAACAATAAGTCTTCCCAAACTTCGTTTGGGAGACTTAATAAGAACTGAGCAAAAACAATAAGTCTTCCCAAACTTCGTTTGGGAGACTTAATTAGTCACATGGTTTTTCAGAATTTTATTTTAGAAACAATAGTGGCCATATTTGAAGGTGTTAAGGGTCATCAATGATAATTTTTAAAAAGGATCACAAATGTACATCCCATTGCAATCAACTGAACAATTTTAATTTATATAGCTTGTACTTTTCCGTCTTTACGATCAGGTATTCGTAGCTATGTTAAGGATTCAGTGAATTTTCAGTGACCTTATTCTCTATTTCTTAAAGTGAACTCTAACCTATACTGGTATATTTAAAAGTAATGGATATTTATGATGGTATATAAAGGACCTTATTAATGTTTTTATTGTTTATTAAATTGACACATTATATTTATGGGAATTAAGACATAAAGAACTGAATTCATTATTAGCGTGGGTACCAATTTTCATGGATATTTGATTTCATGGTTTTGCGAGAGTCTGTATAAAAGCCCATCAACATTTTGCACTTCGTTGGACATTAAAATTCATGGTTCACCTATAATCACAAAAGTAAATGAATCCACAGTGTATTTGATTTTGAATAACTTTAGTTTTAAATAAGTTTCTTAAAGGTTGTGATAACTTGGTGCTGTGGAATATTTTAACTAAGGGAAACTTACCATGTGTCAAACACTCAAATCTTTGTTTGTCCATCCCATTGGCAACCCAAAGACAGCCACACTTAAATGACAACTCAAATATCCAAATTGAAGTTATCTTAGGAATGTGTGTGTGAGGGTGATCCTTTTAAACTGGTTTACTACATATTTGATAAATATCTGAATTATGTCCACTTAATTATACACAAAACTAAAAGGGGCAACAAAAATGATTCAGCATATGCAATGTTTATATGAAAAGTTATTTTCCAGTGTATATACCCAAGTTGCCCACAAGACTTGACAGACCAACCAACAAAAAATGCATGTTTTATTAAATGACAAGATAAATTTCTATCCTTTTATTTTCTTAAGATTTTTTAGGTTTTATTACAACAATAGGATAACACATACAACAAAGCAACATCATATACATATATCCTGCACCAGACATTATAGCACTATCAAACATAAATATACAAACACTTTTGTTCTTAATATCTCTCTAACTCCTGAGATTGGAAAAAAATATGTTAATTTCAAAGGAAAAGATCTTAAAAGTATTGATGATTCTTAGTTTCTTATTGTTATACCTTTTTATGCAATTGACCTTTTGCTGTCATTAGGAAAAAGGTGTTGAATTGTGAATACATAGTGCAGTTACATAGACGTTTTGTACTTGCAAAATCATGAGGAAATTTGTGTGACTGAATTGAAAGTACATTTTCAAATGTGCTTTAAAATAATTTTAATCCCAAGAACTAACTATAGATTAAGATTAAAACATTATTTTTTAAATATTCTTTTTTTCTGGCCTTTCCAAATTGAAATTATAAATTAAATATCAACATTTTTGAATTGTTAAAATTCACATCTTGGTTAAAGCAGAAGAATACACTACACATTTCTTCTACCTGTTATCTTATGGCTTCAGGTATTACAGGACATGTATCACAAGTCAGATTTTAACATGTTCTTAGTTTGACTGATGGAATGAAAATATTTTTAAGCTCTTCCTGTGTTGCAATTGTCAATATAAACATCATCTGAGATTAAACTATTTTTTTTCCTGAACTAACATACACAAAATTCTTCTTTCCTACTACACCCAGGAGAACAAAACATGAGCTTTATGAATGATAAAACATAATGCAGAAGGAGATTGACTACCATAGAAACTAAGCTTCTATTGATTACCGTACATATGTTACTGGTAGTCTAAGTCTGTAAGAGTTGCCTAGCAACAAAATCTTAAGTAAAGTTTAAATAATGCCCTAAATTATTTCAACTTCAAGCTTCATTATTTTATTTCAATGATTATCTAATTATTAATTTCTAATAGTGCTTAATAAGACAAGTAAAAGTCTGTAGGTATATACATACTATAAAAAAGTATATTCATAAATATTTCCTTTTAGATCTTAAAATAGCATAGTTAATGGAAAAACTAATAAACCATTTTCCCAATATTTTATGTCCAATACTAACATAATTTTACTAATTGCTCCCTTTAGGAATTGCTTCACAATTATTTTACAAAATTTAGCTCGATCTTTTGATGAAGAAAACTTATATTAATCAAAAGTGCCTGCTTTTATGATTTACATGAATATTTGTAAAAAAAAATTGCTTATAAATAGCAAGGAATTTTATACATTTAAGAGCCTTGTACCTTGTTTTATTTTAAAATTCTATCACTGAATATTAAATATATGTTAAGACTCAGATCGACGTCTTATTTCTTATTATCTCTAATCATCAAATCCAAGTCTTATTTTAACATCATGTATGAATGAAGTCTGACACAGTCTAATCTTATCAACACCAAATTCATAAACATATGTTTAAAGTTCTGAATTGATTTTTTGTTATTGTTTTATTTTGCCTGAATAGACAACATGTAATATGGTGACTGAAGAAGACTCGTGAAAAAGACCCAGCAAAAATGAACAACAAAGTAAAATGACAAAATATGGGGTAAATAAACTCATCATAGATAACAGATAAATGACAACAAGACAAGAAGAATATATGGACCTTAAGATTATGCATATTGAAAAAGTTGATCCAGTCAACCTACAAAGTTGCACCATTCCATGAATATTCATAGTTTTGAAAATATGTCCTGTGTTTATGATGTCATTTTTGTTTCTACAATGTATTACATATCAATACCAGGTAGACACCTTATCCCGGTCAAAGCCTAGAGCTCAGATTACATATTAATACCAGGAAGACACCTTATCCAAGTCAAAGCCTAGAGCTCAGATTACATATTAATACCAGGTAGACACCTTATCCAAGTCAATGCCTAGAGCTCAGATTACATATCAATTCCAGGTAGACACCATATCCAAGTCAAAGCCTAGAGCTAAAGATTACATATAAATACCAGGTAGACACCTTATCCAAGTCAAAGTCTAGAGCTCAGATTACATATTAATACCAGGTAGACACCTTATCCAAGTCAAAGCCTAGAGCTCAGATTACATATCAATACCAGGTAGACACCTTATCCAAGTCAGAGTCTAGAGCTCAGATTACATATTAATACCAGGTAGACACCTTATCCCGGTCAAAGCCTAGAGCTCAGATTACATATCTATACTAGGTAGACACCTTATCCCAGTCAAAGCCTAGAGCTCAGATTACATATCTATACCAGGACGTAAGACACCTTATCCAAGTCAAAACCTAGAGCTCAGATTACATATCTATACCAGGTAGACACCTTATCCAAGTCAAAGCCTAGAGCTTATATTACATATTAATACCAGGTAGACACCTAATCCAAGTCGAAACCTAGAGCTCAGATTACATATTAATACAAAGTAGACACCTTATCCAAGTCAAAGGCTAGAGCTCAGATTACATATTAATACCAGGTAGACACCTTATCCAAGTCAAAACCTAGAGCTCAGATTACATATCTATACCAGGTAGACACCTTATCCAAGTCAAAGCCTAGAGCTCAGATTACATATTAATACCAGGTACACACCTTATCCAAGTCAAAACCTAGAGCTCAGATTACATATCTATACCAGGTAGACACCTTATCCAAGTCAAAGCCTAGAGCTCAGATTACATATCTATACCAGGTAAGACACCTTGTCCAAGTTAAAACCTAGAGCTCAGATTACATATCTATACCAGGTAACGTGAAGGTACCCAAATTGCACCTATTGTGACAGTTTTTTAGCCTACTTTTTTTATGATCCTGACAAAAGTTTCCATTTTATGTTTATTTTGAAGATGTATCCTTATTAATTATATAGTAACATCAATTTAATTTTGAAACCATATTGAATCATAGACAAATGGGTTTGAACCGACCTCCAAACGATCCAGGATTCCGTAATGAGGAGTACCCAAATTGCATCCATGCTTAAATTCACACCCTTAAAAATTGAATAACAAGATGTTTTGTTCCATTTCTTCAAATATTTAGAACAACTTGACATTAGTCCATGCTTACTATTCATTTATTAAGAAATGGATGCTTGTAACATATTTAATTTTCTAATTTTTAACAGATGACTTTTTGAGAACGTCGCATGGTGACGTTTCCGTAGATTTACTTTTTCAAGTGAATGCTTCATTTGTTGATATTAACTGTGAACGTTTTGTGTATATTTAAATATATTCAGCTATGTTGAAATACATGTAAAATGTCAACTCATAAAAATACAAATTGTTTAGTCTCAAAGAAATCTTGTAAGATTTCCGCAGCTATTTCTGTTGAATAGGTGCAATTTGGGTACTCGGTGCAATTTGGGTACTGTGACTTTAGACACCTTATCCAAGTCAAAACCTAGAGCTCAGATTACATATTAATACCAGATAGACAACTCATCCAAGTCAAAGCCTAGAGCTCAGATTACATATCTATACCAGGACGTAAGACACCTTATCCAAGTTAAAGCCTAGAGCTCAGATTACATATCTATACCAGGTAGACACCTTATCCAAGTCAAAACCTAGAGCTCAGATTACATATTAATACCAGGTAGACACCTTATCCAAGTCACAACCTAGAGCTCAGATTACATATCTATACCAGGTAAGACACCTCATCCAAGTCAAAGTCTAGAGTGCTGAGGATCATTGGTTGCTGCTTCTCTGCAAAATATGCAACATTAAGAAGTACCACCATAGACATGTCAGTTAAAAATATCATGTCTTAGTAAGGTAATAGGTTTTCTTTTTACAAAAAGTTAAACAAGTCAAAATTGAAAATCAACAAGCATTCTGTGTGTATTGCCTGGCAATACATAGTCCCCTACCGGTTAAAAATTTGTTGTACTGGAACAAAATGCTAACTTGATCTATAACTTGTCATGGTGTAAACTATATAACAAATATCAAATCAATATCTTCAAGCATGACAAAAAAAACAACTTAATCTGTAACTTGTCATGATTAAACAATAAATCAAATAAAATGCTTCGCTGAGTGGACAAAATATTCAAGCTTGATACTGTCTGAATTTGGATTGTGATCAAATTTTTGACATAATATAGGTTTCGGACACAAAATAAATGTGGTCAAAGATCTTAAAAATTTGAAATGGGACATTTAATTTACCTAGAATGGTCTGATATCCAAAATCTAACAACATGGTTAGATTCAGCATTTAAAGAACACCAGTAATTTAATTTTAGTTGAAATCAAACAAAGTTTAATTTGGGATCCTTCAAACCTTAATATGAACTAATTTGAAAACAGGGCCCAAAATAAAAATCTAAATGCACAATAAGATTCAGCAAATCATACAGCCGCAATAATTCAGTTTTTGATGAAATCAAACAAAGTTTAATTTTGGACCCTTTTGACCTCAATGTAGACTAATTTAAAAATGGAGCCCAATATCAAAAAAATTATTCAAGGTTAGAATCCCAAAAATTAAAGACTTAATTAATCCTATCGAAATTGGTTAAAACATTTGTATTTGTTTTCAATTGAAGATTTCTTGCTATTGTGCAATACTGTGCTAATGCCCAATACTATGTAATTGAAGATTTCTTGCTATTGCGCAATACTGTGCAATTGAAATTTTTTTTGCTATTTCGCAATACTGTGCAATTGCAGATTTCTTGCTATTGCGCAATACTGTGCAGTTGAAGATTTCTTGCTATTGTGCAATACTGTGCTATTGTGCAATTGAAGATTTCTTGCTATTGCGCAATACTGTGATATTGCACAATACTGTGCTATTGCGCAATACTGTGCAATTGAAAATTTCTTGCTTTTGCCCAATACTGTGCTATTGAGCAATACTATGCAATTGAATATTTCTTGCTATTGCGCAATACTGTGCAATTGAAGATTTCAAAAATGACCCCCCCCCCCCCCAAAATTGGAAAAAAAATCCCCCCAAATTTTGGCAATTAACCCCAAACTCAATCCCAGCCTTCCCTTTGTGGAACCTTATGGTACAATTTCAGAGAGGTCCATACACTTACACACAAATTATTGTCCGGAAACTGCAAAAATGCTTGTTTTTGGACCCTTTTCTGCCCCTAATTTCTAAACTGTTGGTACCATCACCCCCAAAATCAATCCCAACCTTCCTTTTGTGGTATTGAACCTTCTGGTAAAAATTCATAGAGATCCATTCACTTAAACTAAGTTATTGTCCGGAAACCAAATGTGTCTTCTGACAACAACGACATCATAGCATTATACGATTTTGCGGTCATATAAAAACCAAATTTTTATTGGACAAACAGACATAAGAGAAATCTTACTTCATAATGACTTCAGATTGGACAGATTTGAGGAATAGACATCAATTTCAGACTGGACATCGACCTTAGTCCAACATATATAAAGAAAAATAATAGAAAATGACCCTGTGAAAGAATGAACTATTAAAAAATGATTTACAAAATCAACATTTACTTCTAGCAATAAAACAACTTTCATTCACACTGACCATTACATAGAAAAGATTTTTATTCTTATAAAATGAATACAAACTGGTTGTGTGTATGTGGTAATATAACCGTTCTTACCCTCACGGAGGATAAATTGTCACAGCCCTATTAGTTCTCCGTAAGTATCATATATATCATTATCTTACTTCTTTAAAAAATATACAAAATATCAACAAATCATAATAAAATATAACTGTACTTTCAACAAATTAGGACATACATTTAATGTTTAACATACCTCTGCTTATTATGATACATACAGTTGATTAGAAATGTGCACATGAAAAAAAATATAAATTACAATACAATGTAGGCTATTATGTCAAACATTCAAATTATTTAACAAGAGTTGACACACTACCAGTTTATGTCTCACCTGCTTTTATTTTGAATAGTGTAATGGTAAATCAAGGTCTACAAAAAAATTTGAATAACAAATGATAGTTGGTATGAGAAAGGTATTTCCTGCCATATAGTACCATGAAAGTCTTGCTCCCTTTAACTATTACTATTGTGAGGGGAGAAGAAATTTAACTACGAAAATGATGATCACCAAATTCATTTATAAATGTTAGATTACAATGTATTGTATTTCAACAAATCAAATTCATCCCCAAAAAGAATAGAAACCCATTGAAACTTTAATGAGATAAAGATATGTCTACTAACTTTTCAAAGTATAAATAATTTGTTTATCATACCTTAACTAGGAACTGAGAAAGTAAGAAGAAGACAACATATAAAATGACTATGTTTGATAATTATTCTTTGACCCTTTATTGTGAAAATATGGAGAACTTTCATAAATCTGTCCAGTTCACTAACCTTTCTTAATCTAATGCCCCTAATTCTTAACACTATCAATTTATGCAGTTTTAGGATGAAGTAAATACCAAATATACTTTTATTCATTTGCTTTATGGATATATTATCATAATCTCATACTGAAACCCTTTTATATAGCTGTTGAAAGATCAAAATGAATGGTCTGTATATCAGTCTTAAATGTTAAATTTGACATGAACAGCATGTCTTTACCTCTACCTATCTCAACTGTTAACTACTAGATAAAATAATGCACTTTTAAATTCACCTATTTGAAACTGCAAAACAATGTTTCTTGAATAATTACAGTACCTGTTACAGGTTGAAATAACAGAAGGATTTTATAAGCTTTAAGTTCATTTACCTTAAACTTAACTGCTGCAAAAAAAAATTCAGACAAAATGGCTTCATTTTCCCTTTCTGATACATACAAGCTGGCAAGATTAAAACAAATGGTCTTTTGAATTCAGTTTTTTAAGTAAATGTAATTGATGTATCTGCACATACTGTCAGCCTATGTATCAAAAACATATATAAATATCTGCACATATACACCAAGAAAAATACATGTAATATTTGACTAGATATTTAAACCTTTAAAACAAAGTGCTATGTAAAACCTAAACACAGTAGGCAATGACTTCAATGGATGTGTGATGTAAACATTTGTGGCTGGGATATATTACAAGATTTGAGAATGAATTACATTATTTAAAATTTCAATATTATGTAAAAAAAATTTATTGCAATCAAATCAGTACAGTTTGTTACACAACTTAAAAAACCTGCCAACTGCTAATATTAATTTAAAAATCAGGATGTGTGGTCTGACCAAAGACCAAAGGATATCAAAACAAATATGATAATTTTTCCTTATCCAAGATCGTGCCACAGAAATATGATTTTAATAAGTATCATTTTTGTTTAAACGGCTGCTGAAAAGAACAAGGATTTGATCATAAGAAACATAGGTGTAAAGTTTATAGTTATCTCAATATTAAGCTAAAACGGAAGCTGCATTAATAATAAATTTTTGTAAAAGCCTCACTTCTAGTCATATATTAAATAGCAATAAAAAAAAAACAGAACTTATCGTGGAATGATTATACACAAATTACAAGACATACCATTGTATTACTCATTATTGCTTAAAATGTAACTGACTTGAAGCTTGGCTCCTTATTTAACCCTTTACATGTTAAAATTGATTAACTTTTTAAATTAATCACAATCTTGTATAAAATCTCGAAAAAACTGTTCATAACAAAGTTCATCTCATTGCTAAATAAATATTTACATATTTCATTCAATAAAAACTTTTTGGCATTTATTACAATAAATATTGTCTGTACAAAATATCACAATAATGAATTTGTCTCTTCATACAAATCTCCTGAAGATATCACAAAAAAAAATAACACACTGGCCTTCTAATAGAAACATTTCTTTAGATTTCCATGTTATACCAGCTTAAAGAGATATACAAACTATAAGTCTCCAAGTAACATAACTTTCCCTTTTAACATGTAACCTGGTTATACAGATTTAACACTGTAATGTATAAAAGATAAATTTTATGATGACAGACAACAATCATTCGTGATTGTATCCATTTTGTGGTGAAATTTATCTTTTGATATTCTAAATCTAAAATGACCACCAGTCCTGGTATTTTAAATTTTACATTAAATTGAGAATTTTTTTTGCAGGTTTTATTATGTTGAAAAAAATGCCAGAGAATGAGTATCGTATTGATTAGAGCTGACATTCTATATTTGAAAGCATTATCTGTATGTAGCATTTCCTGCAATTGCATTAACTAATCAAGTGCATTTTTCTCAACTTTTCAACAGTCCCAAAAAGTAAATGCACAGAATTATTTTTAAATTGAAGAACAAACTCTGAATTGTCAGGACAGTAATCAGTAGGTAATTCATAGCAATTGATTTGTAGTTTAAACATCTTTTTATCAGAGATTGTGGTGATTTCTTTGGTTAGTTTTATCTTGTAGTTCTGAAATATTTTCTCAGCCACTGTTTTCTTTTCACCATTCCTACTTGGTTCATGTAAATGTTTTAATTAGAAATCTTTTTCCCAAACACTATCCAAGTTTTCTTGTCTCCCAACTCTCCTTGGGTCATGTATTTCTGCATTTACACCAAGTATTGATTTAGCCTCTTGCAATATCTGCAAAGTTAATTTTAACTGCATGTCAAAATGTTATATCAATTAAAAAATATTAGTCAATAATGTTTCAAATATCTGTATCTGGAGTATTATAATTACAACAGACAAAATGCCCACAATATTCAAAAAAGATGAGAGATGTCTAATTGTCTTTCACCAACAACTTATTGTAAAAGAACAACACACAGATACAGTGAACAGACAATTGCTTTTAAAAAGTTAGTAGAGTAATACAGAGTTCAGATATCAATATTAAGATGTAGACACGAAGAAATGGGGTGGTAAACAGCACTTACAATGGAATCCCCTGTGTCCGCATGGCTGGTGATATCGCACATTACCTGATTTTGTCATATCCACAATGTAACACAAACAGAATCGTTCTTGTTATTGTTTTAGTCTTCCATAGGGCCAATTAAGATTAAAATTGATAAATTCAAGCATAAGTTTATAATTTCAATCACATGATTAACAATATTTAGCCATTTTCCATAAAAAAAATAACATTATCAGATAAAAATTGGTTTTACAAACAAATTTTGCTCCGCATCCTTGGCAGTCTGTTTGGTTCAAACTGAACTATACTTCGTAGTATAAAATCTTTCCTGTATTCAAAATTAGCTATTTTTAGAAAGCATGCACAAAATCACCGGACATTTGAAGAACTGTCAAAACAGGGGTTTCCCCTAATTTTGGAAACACATTACATTAAATCCTAAGGGTGAAACCATACATAAAGAAAAATTCATGAAATTAAAGTATGTCGTGAATTTGTTCACACAATATTATCCGATTATTGGTTTTATGAGATTACCAAAGTGAATCCAAAAGATTTCGGTGCACGAATACTTCAGACTGCACCGTATTCTATTTCAGAACATACCTGATCCATATCAAACTCATCAAACAATTCCTGTATAAATCTTCTGGCAGTCAATCTAAAAGAACAAGTTCCTAAAATGTGTATAACCTCTGAGAAGAAACATAAGTCCTGAAAAGCTTTCGGCACTTTCTGCTTTAACCTGAAATACAAAATTATATGATGAAAGAAAAACTTCAAAGTCATATGATAATTTGACAATTAAAGGTAAACAAGGGTGATGGCACCTTGATAGAAGGAGTCCTAGTATTCAAACTTACATGTAATTGTTCTTTCCTCTTAAATAAGAAGACTATTAACAATGTACTTATCAGAAAGAAGTCTAAACATCCTGCACATCTTTGTTGAATTTGATATACACAATTGCCACATGGTAATAGATGATCTACATTAAACTTACAAAGGTCAATTTAAACATTTAGTATAGAGAATTCTGTCTAAAGTTAAACATTAACGGTAGTATCCAATAAAATTTTCAAAAAGCTTTTAAGACAAAGAAATTAATAAATCAAAATATTTTTTATATCTTAAACATTTTAAAGTAAGTTTGATTATCATACTTACGTTAACAAACCCTGTTCTGAAGACTTGACATTGATAAAACTACTGAGACTGACAACAAACTTCTTCACTTCTTTACGTAACATTGTTCTGCCATTGACACTTTCAAAGTCTATCTTCTTAGTTGCTAAAATAATACATTTATTCTTAAAGTCTTCAAACTTAGTAGTAATTCAGCAGGTTGTACAACATTAAAATGTTTATGTTATATTCAAAACAAGAATATTTCCAGCTAAAACGATCACGTTTCAGTTCAGTGAACCAAGAGACCAGAGTCAAACCTTAACTAAGCATAAATTTCAAAAAGTCCCCATTATAAGGAACATTTGTACTGAGTTTCAAGCTGATGTGATCACAATTATATGGTTTACAACCTAACTTTAATCAAAATGTTAATATGATATGGGACTGACTAAAGGAAATAAAATGCTCCGCAGGGCGCAGCTTGATATGACCGCAGAGGTCGAACCCTGAACAGTTGGGGCAAGTATGGACACATCATTCAAGCTTGATACAGCTCTGAATTTGGATTGTGATTAAATATTTGACACAGCATAGGTTTCTGACACAGAATGAATGTGGTCTAAGAACTTAAAAATTTTAAATTGGACATTCACCTATTATGGTCCAATATCCAAAATCTAAATACATGGTTAGATTCAGCATATCAAAGAACCCCAAGAATTCAATTTTTGATGAAATCAAACAAAGTTTCATTTTGGACCCTTTTGACCTCAATGTGGACAAAGTTGATAACGGGGCCCAAAAATCAAAAATCTAAATACATGGTTAGATTCAGCATATCAAAGAACCCCATATATTCAATTTTTGTTGAAATCAAACAAAGTTTAATTTTGGACCCCGATTTGGACCAACTTGAAAAATGGGCCCATAATCAAAAATCTAAATACATGTTTAGATTCAGCATATCAAAGAACCCTAAGAATCCAATTTTTGTTAAAATCAAACTTAGTTTAATTTTGGACCCTTTGGACCTTAATGTAGACCAATTTGAAAACGGAACCAAAAATTAAGAATCTAAATACACGGTTAGATTCGGAATATCAAAGAACCCCAATAATTCAATTTTTGATGAAATCAAACAAAGTTTAATTTTGGACCCTTTGGACCTCAATGTGGACCAATTTAAAAACGGGGCCCAAAATCCAAAAACTTAATACACGGTTAGATTCAGCATATTAAAGAACCCAAAGAATTCAAGAATAAAACCCCATTGAAATTGGTCAAGAAATAAGCAATTTATACGAAGTATCTTCTTTTGCAAAATACTGTGCAATTGAATATTTCTTGCTATTGCGCAATACTGCACAATTGACAATTTCTTGCTATTGCGCAATATTGTGCTATTGGATATTTCTTGCTATTGTGCAATACTGTGCAATTGAAGATTTCTTGCTATTGCGCAATACTGTGCAATTGAAAATTTCTTGCTTTTGCACAATACTTATTATATAATAATTTACACATCCTGTTTAGTGTGTATCTCCTACCATATCATTATTATTTGCTTTTAAATATAAATCAGAAATAACCAACTTAAAATAGAAAATTTTAAAAGAAAAAAAAAAGGAAAAAAAAAAAAAATCCCCCCCCCCCCAAATTTTTTGAACCCCCTTATGATTCCATCACCCCCAAACTCAATCCCAGCCTTCCCTTTGTAATATGGTACTTTGCAGTACAATTTCAGAGAGATCCATACACTTGAACACAAATTATTGTCTGGAAACTAGAAAAATGTGTTTTTTGGCCCCTTTTTGGCCCCCAATTCCTAAACGTTATGGGCAATTACCCCCAAACTCAATTCCAGCTTTCCCTTTGTGATATGGAACCTTGTAGTACAATTTCAGAAATATCCAAACACTTACACACAAGTTATTGTCATGAAACTAGAAAAATGCTTGTTTTTTGCCCCTTTTTTGGCCCCTAATTCCTAAAATTTTGAGGCAATTACCCCCAAAATCAATCCCAGCATTCCCTGTGTGATAGGGAACCTTGTGGTACAATTTCAGAGAGATCCATACACTTGAACACAAGTTATTGTCTGGAAACTAGAAAAATGCTTATTTTTGGCCCCTTTTTGGCCCCTTATTCCTAAACGTTTCGGGGATTAATTACCCCCAAACTCAATTCCAGCTTTCCCTTTGAGATATGAAACCTTGTAGTACAATTTCAGAAAGATCCATACACTTTCACACAAGTTATTGTCATGAAACTAGAAAAATGCTTGTTTTTTGCCCCTTTTTTGGCCCCTAATTCCTAATATTTTGAAACAATTACCCCCAAAATCAATCCCAGCATTCCCTTTGTGATATGGAACCTTGTGGTACAATGTCAGAGAGATCCATACACTAACACACAAGTTATGTCTGGAAGTTACAAAAATGCTTATTTTTGGCCCCTTTTTGGCCCCTTATTCCTTAACTGTTGGTACCATAACCCCCAAAATCAATCCCAACCTTCCTTTTGTGGTATTGAACCTTATGGTAAAATTTCATAGAGATCCATTCACTTAAACTAAAGTTAGAGTGCGAAAACCAATGTGTCTTCGGACGACGCCGGACGACGAAGACGACGACGACGACGCCAACGTCATACCAATATACGACCGCAAATGCGGTCGTATAAAAAGGTGGAAAAATTGACAGAAAAATGAAAAGACTTGAAAACAATATCCTCTTTCTATAGTTAGTGGTGCATTAAAAACAAAATCAGAATTTTAGATATTTTTGCTGTGGAATGAAGTCTTACTTTCAACGCAAGTCTTTGAACCAGACATTGTCCCCTATTGGATCATAAAAAATATGAATAAAACAATCAAGTAACATATTTTCAAATAACCAGTATCCTCCTTTAATCTACTAAACATGGTGTAGAACTGCAGAGAAGTACTAAACACGATTTAGTAGCATTACAGAGGAGTTTCAAATGACCAGTATTGTCCTTAAATCTATCAACCATTGTGTAGCATTACAGAGAACTTACATGATTCATTACTTGTCATACTAGTAACACTACCAGGTGTCGCTGATGATGGCTCGTTACAACTGTCCAGCCTCGTTCTCGTTTGTTTGTAGATGGAGGATAAAGATTTTGTTTCGTCAACTTCAGCCCTTGCTGCTTCTATTTCTTCACCTACAGCTGGAATTAATTCAAATGATACTGACAATAATTTCACTTTGTGTGTGTAAATCTGATAATCTGATAATTTCAGAATATCAAAATAAACAGAATAAATTTTCAATTTTTTGTGAAAAAAATCTACTGTGTGTACCACCTACTTTAAAACATTAATTTTCATGAAAGTAAACATTTGTAATACTGCTGTACATATTAAAGTTAAAAAATTGTATGAATAACTCAAAAGGGCACAAATCTTCCAATTTCCAATGTTTGTACCTTTGTTTTTACATAAACTGTAATTAAAAATGTATATCTTACCATCATCTTGTTCTTTGAGAGCATTGTAATCGTGTCGTAACTGATGACAAACTATACATATAGCTGTCTCGTGTTCATCTGTGTCGTACGTTGTGACTGAAGAGTGACGTGATGCACTACCAAAACCTACAAAATTTATTTAAAAAAACTTTATAAATATACATTCTGTTACTCAAAATGGCCAAAGTCATTGTATGATAAAAGCTCACAGTTGTCTGCTTAATTGATTATAACTTAATAATGGATTGAGTCTCTTTCTAAATGCATCCAGAAAATACTACATAATCAATAAAAATATGAATGAGGTCTACCTTATAAAAATTCTACAAACCAATTATAGTGTAAAAATTATTTATCATGAAAACTTAAGTTGACACTAGTTAGTCACTGATATATGAAAATGAAGCCAAAGACCAGGGATGTACGTCAGATAAACTCTCTATGCAAAAATATGTGTTAGCTAGCTCTTCTATTGTTTGAAATGCTGTATATTCATGTACTTTTGTGTGAACCAATTTAGTGGAATAAGGAAAATTTCTAATAAATTCAGCATACAAGACTATAGGAAGTTATTATCTCTTTGAACATTTAAAATTGTTCAGATACCTATGAAAATGAGCACACCACAAATAATTATGAATATACAGTATTAAACTTCATAAAATCTGTTCAAGCAGTTACTGTCTCAGCCCTGGATAACAATTCCTATATTCTGATACTTTACTTGCAGGCAAGATAATATTTCAATGTTATCATTTATGAGAAATATAAAAAAAGCAGAGCTGATTATTACAATACATAAAATGTGATTTTGCATTAATATCCATATAGACCAGGTTTAATTAATTAGTGAATTAATTAAATTAACTAACCTGATGACTTTCTGCTTTCTACCCCAGAATGTGATCTTTTATCTTCTCCTTCGTGAACCTACATTATAAGGTATCAAAGTTCATATATTTTCACTAAAAATTAATCAATATATCTATTGACTTGATTCTTGTGAAAACAGCTGTTTGTTAAACCCAAAAGACTGAATTGTTTTGCAAAGTCAGAGGCTAAGTCTGAGGTCAACAGCTGTTGTTGAAGAACATTTTATTACTGTACAAGAAGCATTTGTATGTAGGCAATATAAGTTGATAAATTGCAAGAAGGTTTTCAAGGTATCGCTGGAACAAGTTAATAACTAATAAACTGTTTTAGATTACTGTAGATCCAACATTACAAAACTGTCACCCTGGAACAGTCCTTTTAAAACGACTGTGTGAGGGCTATATAGCCAGTCAAGGTCGTTAAACACACCCATCAGTCCTTTTAAAACAGCCATTTCAGCAATAATTTCTAAAACAGCTGAAACAATGTTGTATGATACAAATTTGAGAAGATGTTTATCATTCTACCTATCAGGTACACACACTTTCCTGAGCCTAATTTTATTCTAATTAAGAGTCTAAAAAAAAAAAAACCCAAAAAACAACTTGGAAACTGTAAAATAATATTACATTTAAAACACTATATAAAGCTTTGTCCACTTTAATCAAAGTAGTAAAAAAGTTAATACTGTCCTGAGTGGTTAATAATTTATACTGTAATAAAATGCTCCGCAGGGCGCAGCTTGATACGACCGCAGAGGTCGAACCCTGAACAGTTGGGGGAAGTATGGACACAACATTCAAGCTTGATACAGCTTTGGATTTGGATTGTGATTAAATATTTGACACAGCATAGGTTTCTAACACAGATTGAATGTGGTCTAAGAACTTAAAAATTTTAAATTGGACATTCACCTATTATGGTCCAATATCCAAAATCTAAATACATGGTTAGATTCAGCATATCAAAGAACCCCAAGAATTCAATTTTTGATGAAATCAAACAAAGATTAATTTCGGACCCTTTTGACCTCAATGTGGACAAAGTTGATAACGGGGCCCAAAAATCAAAAATCTAAATACATGGTTAGATTCAGCATATCAAAGAACCCCATATATTCAATTTTTGTTGAAATCAAACAAAGTTTAATTTTGGACCCCGATTTGGACCAACTTGAAAACTGGGCCCATAATCAAAAATCTAAATACATGTTTAGATTCAGCATATCAAAGAACCCTAAGAATTCAATTTTTGTTAAAATCAAACTAAGTTTAATTTTGAACCCTTTGGACCTTAATGTAGACCAATTTGAAAACGGAACCAAAAATTAAGAATCTAAATACACGGTTAGATTCGGCATATCAAAGAACCCCAATAATTCAATTTTTGATGAAATCAAACAAAGTTTAATTTTGGACCCTTTTGACCTCAATGTGGACAAAGTTGATAACGGGGCCCAAAAATCAAAAATCTAAATACATGGTTAGATTCAGCATATCAAAGAACCCCATATATTCAATTTTTGTTGAAATCAAACAAAGTTTAATTTTGGACCCCGATTTGGACCAACTTGAAAACTGGGCCCATAATCAAAAATCTAAATACATGTTTAGATTCAGCATATCAAAGAACCCTAAGAATTCAATTTTTGTAAAAAATCAAACTAAGTTTAATTTTGGACCCTTTGGACCTTAATGTAGACCAATTTGAAAACGGAACCAAAATTTAAGAATCTAAATACACAGTTAGATTCGGCATATCAAAGAACCCCAATAATTCAATTTTTGATGAAATCAAACAAAGTTTAATTTTGGACCCTTTGGACCTCAATGTGGACCAATTTAAAAACGGGGCCCAAAATCCAAAAACTAAATACACGGTTATATTCAGCATATTAAAGAACCCCATGAAATCAAGAATAAAACCCCATTGAAATTGGTCAAGAAATAAGCAATTTATAGGAAGTATCTTCTTTTGCACAATCCTGTGCTATTAAATATTTCTTGCTATTGCGCAATACTGTACAATTGACAATTTCTTGCTATTGCGCAATATTGTGCTATTGGAAATTTCTTGCTATTGCGCAATACTGTGCAATTGAAGATTTCTTGCTATTGCGCAATACTGTGCAATTGAAGATTTCTTGCTATTGTGCAATACTGTGCAATTGAAAATTTCTTGCTATTGCACAATACTTATTATATAATAATTTACACATCCTGTTTGGTGTGTATCTCCTACCATATCATTATTATTTGATTTTAAATATAAATCAGAAATAACCAACTTAAAATGGAAAATTTTAAAAGAAACAAAAAAGGAAAAAAAGAAAAAAAAAGGAAAAAAAAAATAAATCCCCCCCCAAAATTTTTTGAACCCCCATTATGATTCATCACCCCCAAACTCAATCCCAGCCTTCCCTTTGTGGTATGGTACCTTGCAGTACAATTTCAGAGAGATCCATACACTTGAACACAAGTTATTGTCTGGAAACTAGAAAAAAATGTGTTTTTTGGCCCCTTTTTGGCCCCAAATTCCTAAACGTTTAGGGCAATTACCCCCAAACTCAAACCCAGCTTTCCCTTTGTGATATGGAACCTTGTCGTACAATTTCAGAAAGATCCATACACTTAAACACAAGTTATTGTCATGAAACTAGAAAAATGCTTGTTTTTTGCCCCTTTTTTGGCCCCTAATTCCTAAAATTTGGAGGCAATTACCCCCAAAATCAATCCCAGCATTCCTTTAGTGATATGGAACCTTGTGGTACAATGTCAGAGAGATCCATACACTAACACACAAGTAATGTCTGGAAGTTACAAAAATGCTTATTTTTGGCCCCTTTTTGGCCCCTAATTCCTTTACTGTTATTACCATAACCCCCAAAATAAATCCCAACCTTCCTTTTGTGGTATTGAACCTTGTGGTAAAATTTCATAAAGATCCATTCACTTAAACTAAAGTTAGAGTGCGAAAACCAATGTGTCTTCGGACGACGCCGGACGACGACAACGACGACGACGACAACGCCGGACGACGACGACGCCAACGTCATACCAATATACGACCACAAAAATTTTTTTGCGGTCGTATAAAAAATGCTGGAAATTCATAATCTGTTTATCATATCAATTTGAGAGTTATTTTCAATCAAATGCATGTTTTTTTTTTTAGTGTTTTGAAAATTACTGTGACAAGTTCATGTCAAACTTATTATAGAAGGGTCAAACTGTTTCGTCTCACATGACATTACACAAACAATAGGAGCTACAATAAGTTCTCACCTCAAATATCATATTGATATCAACAGGTAATGTAAGACCTAGGAACTCTGCCTTTCCTGTATGGGGTTTACGTTGTAACAATATGGCCTTCGGTGAAACAGAAAATGGACTAGATGGTCGATCTTGATCTTGTAGTGATACAGTACTAGAGTTTCTTGGTATAGTTGCACTGTAAAATAACATTCATATATACCTTAGTAAACCTTGTTTGTTGAAAATTTCCATTATATTTACTGCTAAAAATTTACATACATCACAAGTCTAAACGAGCATAGCCTGTTTATAGTGTTATTGGTAATTTGATATAAAGAGAATGAAATAATAGACAAATATATACTAATTTACAATTTTTCGAAATAGATATATTATATAACAAAGCTAAAAATTAGAGATTGACAACAAACAAAAAGCTGTTATTTTGTTATGACATCTGTTTAAAACTTATTATGTGCTGTAATTTGTGAAGAAAACATATATCTAAGTAAATGAACATCTAAATCTATTCAATATAAGTACTTTGTTTGTTTGTTTTGATATACTAACATTTGTATCTGTTTGATGTGTATGACTCCAAGTTATTTTAGAGTTACATAGTGCCTTTAAAAACAGTTTTCATAGCTATACTACTGAAAATAGTCGGAGTAACTGATCATTTGATCAAAAGACTTTTGACAAATTAAGTATAGATGCTTATTTCTGAGTATTTCATGTGACTGTTTTACAATGGATGTTCCCCCAAAGTCTTTTAAGTTACCTTAATCCCTTGAGAGCTAAATGATCAAATGACATCTTTGATTCTATGCTTGATTGCCTGCTAAGTGTACTGGAAGGCACATCCTCTCCATATAACATTCCAATACCTAATTCTGATTCCATATCGGAACTGTATGTTCTTTGCCGCCGTAATGACCTCCATGTTGAATAGCCTAATGCATCCTGGGTAGTTGTATACATAACTGCATTTTCAGCAGATATATTTTCAGACATTCGAGATGAAGGTAAAATGCCATATGCAGGACTAGCTTGTGATTTTCTGAGACTAGGAATACGGTTCAAGTTTAATGATCTCCTTCTGTTAATGGACGGATGAATACTTGACTTTTCTTGAGAGCTTTGTCTCATTATATTTTCTAATGATGAAGAACTTGCTATAGGGCTTAATGAAGCTATTTCACTAGATGCACCACAATGAGCTCCTGATTCTAACGATCCTATTCCACTGGTTGTAGAGTCAGTATTAAAACTGTCTGTTCTACTTTTACTTGTTTTTGAACTATCACTGCTGTTGCCTTTTGATTCCTTTAAATAAGATGGCAAGTTAAAACTTGCTTCTTTTATATGGTCTTTTTTCCTTTCTGGGACTTTGTGGTCTTCATCCTCCTCCTCATCTGAACCAATTCTAAAATTGCATTTTTTTACTGAAACAACAGGTTTCTCTGGTTCTACAGATATATGAATGGTTGTTGGCGGTGAACGATTTATAACCACACTGTCCTGATGTTCTAAGTCAATACTAGGTAATTTAATCACAGGTATGACTGATACATTCACGTTAAATGATCCACTATGGCGGTGAATATTTTCAGCACTTTTACTGTTGCTATTGTTTACATTGTCTTGTTTAGTACTCTCACTTGGAGGCACTGAGCCAACAGTCGCACTACGACCTCTCATTACAGAATCAAGTCTTGACCCTTTTAAAATCCCAATAAGTTCTAAATTTGATTTTTCTTTACTCTCCGTAGCAACTTTATCTGGTTCAATTGTTGCCTGTTTTTCAGGAACAAGTTTTGTTTTTTGTTCTGATTGAACTTTTACCATCAAATCTTCCTGAGAATGCAAAGTGGCATGTTTTTTCTCCATAAATCGTTTATCTGTATCATCACTTGAACTTCGTAGCCTATCTGAACGGACAGCAACACTTCTAATTGACTGTGGACGTAATGGTAATGTATTAGCTCGTCTAGAATCATGTGGCAGTGTTCTGACACGATTGTTTATCTTATGAGGAATGTAGGCAGATGAGTCAAAGTTTGAGTTTTTATCACAGCTTTGTTTTGAATCACAACCATTCTTCCCTTCCTCTTCAATAAAAAACAGACTCGATGATAAAGCACTTGGGGAATGAATCTTATTAATATCTATATCTCGTATGCTACCAGCCATGCTATAATTACTTTCACTTTTAACATCCTGAATGTCATGTAAATGATTGAAATCTAATAATTCTGTCTTATCCTCAACTACCGGCCACATTTCCTCTCTGGTTCTCCAACAGGATTCATAACCTAACTCACTCAACAGTTGAGCACCCTCTCTTGTACTGGCTAATAAACCAAGTACATAAAATGCTGTTCTGTAATGTAAATAATTGTTAAATGTAAACATTTTTTTCATAATTCATGCTACCATGTGAAAACCATTTCCAGATATTACTATTGTAATAGTATGATCCTAATATTTAACTTTTATTGTCATGCATTTCACATCTACATAATTATGTAGACAAAGGAAGGCTATTTTATAATGTTTTTATAGCTAACAGTACATATTATTTTCTTGTATCTTCATACTGATTACAAGACCACAGTTTTAAGAAATTTCACAAACTAATTTACATGGTCATCTCTAATAATGTCCTACTATTTTTTTTTATAATACTCTATCTGTTCATATAACTTTTGTTTAAGCAGCAATGTTTGAAATAAATTAACTGTTAGAACTTATTTATTCATTCAAAAAGAAGGGTTTTTCTACAACCACAAGTAACATGAAAAAAACCTACAAAAATCAAGGAACAACCATTTCATTGGTGTTTTTCATTATGACGTGTGTATTCATAAGTAAAGTTTTCTTTAGTATTTCAATTGTTTTTGTCATTCTTCATTTCTTTTCATACCATTGTAAAATTGTATACATCTGACAGCAAACTTAAAGTCGAAATCATAAAATTTAATCCAAACCAGGAGATAAAACATATCAAATACATTGTCTATAACTTAAAATACTTTGTATAAATTACCCTCTTAAAGAGAAAACACCACACTCTTCTGCCAGCTTAATAATCTCAGGTAGTAAACATTCCTCCTCCAACCATTGTATACCCCATGTAGAAGTTCCTATGTGACCCTGAAAATAAAATCATCCAGTCTCTCAAAACGTTTTCAATAATCTAGTAAAGGACAGAATATTTCAAAACGTTACATGCTTTTCTGGATTCTAAATTTTAGTTTTGTTTATCATGGATAAAAGGAGAATGTACCCATAGGACACAGATGATTCCCCTCTGGAATATAGCAATATAAAGGGACATAACTAGAGAACTGTAAAAGTAATACCACCCATAATCAAACTTGATCTGCGTTTTGTGGTAATAAGCATTGTGTATAAGTTTCATAACATTTGATTGAGGCAAACTAAAGTTAGAGAATGGTAATGAAAAATTTCAGCATTTTTCCATTTATAAAGGGGCATACAACCAGAACGGTAAAAGTGACGCCACCCAAATTCAAACTATGTCTTGTGGTTATAAGCATTGTGTATAAGTTGCATAACATTTGGTTGAGGCAAACTAAAGTTGAGGAATGGAAACCAATTTCCAGACGTGGAGACGGACATACCAACAGACAGACAAGAATAAACCTTAATGCCCCCTCTACTATGGCGGGTGGGGGCATAAAAAAGTATAGGTATGATAAGGCAACTAAATTTCAGATCTTTAAATTAATTTTTATGTTTGAGAAACGGCTTTATCCAAAACCTATTTGGCACTAGATGTGTTATGCAAAGATTTTGTTGTCAGTCAAATATAATTTTGGGTGTAAGAGGCGATCGCTCATATTTAATTTATCAAAAACAAAATGTAAAATGGCTGTTTTTGTAAAATTTGATGTGAATTGTGAAGGAAGGCCATTTGGTGACCCGTAATTGCTCACATCTTTGTCCTTTAGTTTTTAATGAATAGTTGTCTCATTGGCAATTATACATTCTTTATGTGCCTGTCCTAAGTCAGGAGCATGTAGTACATTTGTTGTCCTTGGTTCATGCCTGTCATATTTGTTTTTCATAAATTGTTTTGTTATAAATTAAGCAGTTAGTTTTCTTGTTTGAATTGTTTCACATTTTTCATGTCAGGGCCTTTTATAGCCGAATATACGGTATAGGTTTTTCTCATTGTTGAAGGCTGTACAGTGGCCTATAATTACTTACTACCACTTCCTTTTAACTCTAGTGGATACTTGTCTCATTGGCAATCACACCACATCTCCTTATTTTTATATACATCTTTTTTTTTACTGTAGTGAAGTGACCAGACTAAATCATCCCATTTATTTATAGATATAAAATTTAACAAAGTTCTGAAAAGTATTGAAATATTTGACTATTCTTGCAATTTCTGGAAACAAGTAATGACTTTCCATTATTTATATCTATTTAAAAGATATAGTAGAATACTGATTTGACCATATGTAATCCATTATCAAAAACAGGATAGGATTTTCTACTTTATTTACATGTTATAAAAAAAAGCCAAAATGGCATTTTCATAGTATTAAATTTGTTCCTTGTATTACACACCAATATTTTTATAAAATTTAATGTTAAATAAAAAGAGTCAAGTCATCAAAGCATACAACATTCTATACTTACCACAACCCATAAAGCAGTCTTAAGTTTGGTCTCATCTTCGTCTGTTATTAAATACTGGCATTTAACACACTCAAAATATTCTTCAATGTACTCCTTAAAATAATTAAGAAAAATATTATATTCAATATCAAAGAGCCTGCAATTGATTTTTCGAAGAGGGGAAGAACATCATAAAAAGAATAACTTGAATTACCAGTATAAACTTCCTGAAATTTTAGTAGGCATTTCAACTTCAAATAAACAGCTGTATGCCAGTCCACAAAATCAAAGCATGTAGATTTGAAACAGAATATTGAAAGAACAAAAAATGTTAAGAAAGGCTCACAAACATGTTTGTGGAGAGTTGTCTCACTGGCAATCATACCACATCTTTTTTTTTATATTTAGCACTGTCACATTCTTTATACGCCTGTCCAAAGTCTGTTATTCAGTGGTTTTCATTGGTTGTGGTCAGTTTTTTTTGTTTTTCACCGTTTTAGCATAAATCAGGCCAATGGTTTTCTTGTATGAATTGTTTCACATCTTGTCCTTGACCAAGAGGAGATGACTCTGTGGAAAACTTTCATTTGGTTTGCAATAATTTGACTACCGTAATTGTATATATACAGACCATCAGACCACTATTTTTTATAATTTGGTGAAACTTGATTTATAGCATTTGGTAAAATCCACTAAGTTTTATTTTTATACAATACTGCAACTAAAGACCAACTTTACCTGTTGTTTCAGAAGTTCAAATCCATCTTTATGTTGTACTAACTCTCCATACAAATGTACAGGGAGGAAAGCATCCTTCTTTGGTCTTCTGTTAAACAAACAGGAATAATTAGGAAATTGCTTTCTTACATAACATGTATTAGAATAATTTCTGTGAATAATTTATTTGACAAAGAATATAGTTTTAAGGCACAATGTATTTCATTTTCTGGAAGTTTAATACATGAACTAATATTGTAACATATAAGAAATTGAACCAACCTATTGTCAATAGACTCAATGGTATAGCAATAGACATTTCACAGATTTTATCAATATTGTAAATTAAATAAGTTTGTTTTATCTTACAACTGAAATGATTTTTCTATTTCTTTTTCTAAATAACTGCTTACGATTGACTAGATCTCCTGGTAAATGATCCTTCATACGTTTTCTCATACGTTGTCAAAGCTTCATTTAGTCGTTCTTCTACTATGTTCACATATTTGGCATTATACGTCTGGAAAATGTGCAACATAAATCACTATACGAATACAAATGTTTCATTTTGTTAGTATAAAAACTTTTAATTGGTTGTTTGTGTATTCAGATAAAATTTATGTGTTTTGGCGGCTACAGTTTATAGATATTGTTGTTTTTAGTGTTAATTCTTCAGTTTTAAGACATTGTTGTTTTTAGTGTTAATTCTTCAGTTTATAGACACTTGTTTTAGTGTCAATTCTACAGTTTATAGACATTGTTGTTTTTAGTGTTATTTCTACAGTTTATAGACATTGTTGTTTTTAGTGTTATTTCTACAGTTTATAGACATTGTTGTTTTTAGTGTTAATTCTACAGTTTATAGACCTTGTTGTTTTCAGTGTTAATTCTACAGTTTATAGACAATGCTGTTTTCAGTGTTAATTCTACAGTTTATAGACAATGCTGTTTTCAGTGTTAATTCTACAGTTTAACCTTGTTGTTTTCAGTGTTAATTCAACAGTTTATAGACCTTTTTGTTTTCAGTGTTAATTCTACAGTTTATAGACAATGCTGTTTTCAGTGTTAATTCTACAGTTTATAGACATTGTTGTTTTTAGTGTTAATTCTAGTTTATAGACATTGTTGTTTTCAGTGTTAATTCTACAGTTTATAGACATTGTTGTTTTTAATGTTAATTCTACAGTTTATAGACATTGTTGTTTTCAGTGTCAATTCTATAGTCTATTTATAATTGTTTTCGTGTTAATTCTACAGTTATATACATTAGGGCTATTCCAGAAAAAAATGTATGGGAGGGTTGGACGGCAGTTTATCTTTTTTTGCATGGGTTGTGGTGGTTGGAGCATGGGTTGTGGTGGTTGGAGCAAATGTAATTTTGTGGGTAGTTGTTCTTCTCCACAATTTAATTAGATGGGTGGTTGTACATTAACTTATTAAGATTTGGAAGCTTTTGTATATAAATAAAATAAAATATAGCTTTATAAAAGGTGATGAAACAGTAATGAATCTCGGAAAATTTTTATGTTTTTTTATTTTTTATGTGGAGTTATTTCCCCTTAAAATGGATTTTCTTTAAAATCAGTTTTACTGATTATTGAAATACACAAAAAATTTATTCTACTTTTCAACTGCAAGAAAATGATGTTTTAATGAAAAGGATTCCAGCTTTGAATTTTTTGTTTTAAAAAACTTCATTTTATTGAAAAAAAATTTCATAATAGACCACTATTTTAGATTTGAATATTGTAATTATAAGAAATATACCATCTTGCTCAAAATTCTTGATATACTATTCCCTGCAATGCCTTTGTAAATTATTTCATGGAATTTTTGTTAATTTGGTGGAGGGGAATTTTTACACAAAAGTGGTGATTTCTGGATTTTTGACTTAGAAACTCCTAACCCTTTTTACAGTTGAAAAAGCCATACCACAGTTGGAATCTACCCTTTATATTTTGATATAGATTATATAAAAGAACAAAAGGAGATCTGAAGATTGAAATTTTTCAGCCTTAGTATCCTAATTCTACAATGGTTGTGTTGAAAGTCATTAAGACATACATACTTAAAAAATATACTAGTTTTTAAGTAGACCATATCAATTTCTTACACTGCTGTATTGACTTTCTTTTTTTTTTGTTTGAATTAGATGGGTGGTGGTATCAAACCTCTATTTAATTGTTTGGGTTATGGGTCGCCAAAAAAATCAAATTGTATGGGTCATGGGCATTAAAAAAAAGTGCCTTCCAACCCCCCCCATACATTTTTTTCTGGAATAGCCCTTATTGTTTTAGTGATAATTCTAGTTTAAAGACATTGTTGTTTTTAGTATTAATTCTACAGTTTATGTTTAGGGCCCAGCTGAAGCCCGCCTCCAGGTGCAGGATTTTCTCGCTGTGTTGAAGACCCATTGGTGGCCTTGGGCTGTTTTCTGCTCTTTGGTCGGGTTGTTGTCTCTTTGACACATTCCCCATTTCCATTGTCAATTTTATTGTTGTCTTCAGTGTTAATTCTACAGTTTATAGACATAATTGTTTTTAGTGTTATTTCTAGTTTATAGACATTGTTGTTTTAGTGTTTTAAATTCTATAGTTTATAGGCATTGTTGTTTTCAGTGTTTGTGAATTCTACTATATCAAACCTTTCTCCATTTCAGTAGTTCACTGGTTACATAGTTAGCAGCCAATAACGTCTTAAAGCCTTTTGGTGTAGATAACAGTCTACATAGTAACAACACTCCTTTATCACCAAGATGTAAACATGATGGACGTAGCTTTAGAAGTGAATTTAGACATGTCTGAAAAAGGTTAATTATTGAAACTTTTGTGTTTGTACATATATTTAAGTCATACCTATTTCAACATATTTCGTGAAAACAAAATTTTGTCACAAATATTTACACAGAAATGCATATAATTTCAGTTATGACAAGAGAGTTTTTATGTATAATGAAAAAAGTACACATAATCTTAACTGAATAAAATAAGAACAAAAGTCACATAATATATAGATATAATCTTTATAATACAGAGAACATAAAAATATATACGGATACTGGTAACTGTGAACTTATTCACTGGATGATTTGAGACCTTTGGTAAAGATTTTTCACCTCACATGGATAAACAATAAAGAGCATTCCTTAAAATTTATTAAACACACATTGCTTACTCTAACTTGACTAAAAGTAAATTTCTAATTGATATTTAATTACTGCTTTTAGTTGCTGCTTAATAGAGCTCACATATAAAATACAGTAACTTTTTCAAATGACTTTTTTTCAGTGACTATACTAACAAAATATGAAATGAAAATGCCGAACTTACATCAACTTCACATGCTTCTTCCAAAAGAGCTATAGCAGCCATTGCTGTGCTTGTTGACTTGTCATACAGCTGAGTGACTATTAACTCCATTCCCCAAGTACTAAACCCTGGAACACGCGATCTTAGTAATACTCGTAAAAAATTTGTAGTGTATAGCCTTGATGTCTGAAATAAAAATTGTGTTTATCATGTATATAGACAAAATGACATTACATTTATTGTAGTGTGCCTTTTTAAATGGTGATGACAGAAGTCAAGACTAAATTCTTACCATTTCTATATGACTGCCATACAAGTGAGAGGTTAAGCTAGCTATAAAACTAGGTTTGATCTACCATTTTCTACATAAGAAAATGCCTGTACCAAGTCAGGAATATGACAGTTGTTTTCCAGTCGTTTGATGTGTCTGAGCTTTTGATTTTGCTATTTGAGAATGGACTTTCTGTTTTGAATTTTCCTTGGAGTTCGGTATTTTTGTTATATTACTTTTTACATTGTTTTCAATTAATGGATTACATATGAGGTTTAAAATGATATTATTACCTCAATAAATGATCTATGAGGTTTGAATATGATATTAGTACCTCACTAAATGATCTATGAATTTGATAAAGATATAAACAAGATATGTTTACCGCTGTGAATGGTTGATGAACCCTGACTAAGATATCATTACCTCTGTTGATGAGATATGAGCCCTGATTAAGATATTATTACCTCTGTTGATGAGATATGAGCCGTGGTTAAGATATTATTACCTCTACGGCTGATACCTCTGTGGATGAAATATGAGCCCTGGTTAAGATATTATTAACTCTGTGGATGATACCTCTGTGGATGAGATATGAGCCCTGGTTAAGATATTATAACCTCTGTGGATGATACCTCTGTGGATGAGATATGAGCCCTGGTTAAGATATTATTACCTCTGTGGATGATACCTCTGTGGATGAGATATGAGCCCTGGTTAAGATATTATTACCTCTGTGGATGATACCTCTGTGGATGAGATATGAGCCCTGGTTAAGATAATATTACCTCTGTGGATGAGATATGAGCCCTGGTTAAAATATTATTACCTCTGTGGCTGATACCTCTTTGAATGAGATATGATCCCTGGTTAAGATATTATTACCTCTGTGGATGAAACCTCTGTGGATGAGATATGAGCCCTGGTTAAGATATTATTACCTCTGTGGATGAGATATGAGCCCTGGTTAAGATATTATTACCTCTGTGGCTGATACCTCTGTGGATGAGACATGAGCCCTGGTTAAGATATTATCACCTCTGTGGCTGATACCTCTGTGGATGAGATATGAGCCCTGGTTAAGATATTATTAACTCTGTGGATGAGATATGAGCCCTGGTTAAGATATTATTACCTCTGTGGATGAGATATGAGCCCTGGTTAAGATATTATTACCTCTGTGGCTGATACCTCTGTGGATGAGATATGAACCCTGATTAAGATATTATTACCTCTGTGGATGATCTATGAGGTTGTTTTTTATAATATTGCCTCTATAAATGATCTATGAGCCATGATTCAGAAATTATTACCTCAATAGAAGAACTAAGAGCCTTGGCTAACACATGTCTTGTATTGTTATCCCTGCTGTAATTAAGGCTTGATACTGTCAACTTTACATAACTGTCCTGATTCACAGATGAGACAATGTCCATTAAACTGAAATACACACAGATTTCATGTAGTAAAATTCATAGGACGTGAAATAGTTAACTATATAAATAGACTGTCAAGTTGTTGTTTTTCCCCCCATAAATTTGATGAAATGGATAGATATCTTTTTTACATACTAGCTCAAAATGTACCATTTCAGAAGAAGAAATACCACATGCTGAAACACTATCTCAACTTGGAGCTCACCAGTCTCAACAATTTTAAATACTACATGTTTAGAAAAGAAAGAGCATATATACCAATATTAGAGTCATGGGATTGATCAGCCTAGGATCTAAACCCAATATCTCTTACACTCAAAAACCAGCACACTACCATGTGACAACTGTGATGAAGTAAACTTATAATTAGTAAAAAATTGTACTATGGAAGAAAAATAGATTCTGTAATGTACTGAGTACAGAATATTTAATGGAAGCCACTTAAATATAAACCAAGATCTGAAATTTTGTCATAAAACCGTTGTTGCTTGATTGCCAAGATACATGTAATATGGTAACCTGAGGACTAACAACTTCTCACAGACTAATTATAATAAATGAAGCACTTACTACTGATATATGCAAGTCTTTTCCAACAATCTATCTCCTTTTACAGAGCAGCTAAATCTACCAACCATTAAAAAATAATACTGACTACAGGTCTTCTGAATGTTTGATGGACTGAGTACAGATTCTGGAGCTAGATAATGACTTGATATCTGTTATCAGAAATATAAAAACTACATGTTATCTGAATGTTTGATGGACTGAGTACAGATTCTGGAGCTAGATAATGACTTGATATCTGTTATCAGAAATATAAAAACTACATGTTATCTGAATGTTTGATGGACTGAGTACAGATTCTGGAGCTAGATAATGACTTGATATCTGTTATCAGAAATATAAAAACTACATGTTATCTGAATGTTTGATGGACTGAGTACAGATTCTGGAGCTAGATAATGACTTGATATCTGTTATTACAAATATAAAAACTTCATGTTATCTGAATGTTTGATGGACTGAGTACAGATTCTGGAGCTAGATAATGACTTGATATCTGTTATTACAAATATAAAAACTACATGTTATCTGAATGTTTGATAGACTGAGTACAGATTCTGGAGCTAGATAATGACTTGATATCTGTTATTAGAAATATAAAAACTTCATGTTATCTGAATGTTTGATGGACTGAGTACAGATTCTGGAGCTAGATAATGACTTGATATCTGTTATTACAAATATAAAAACTACATGTTATCTGAATGTTTGATGGACTGAGTACAGATTCTGGAGCTAGATAATGACTTGATATCTGTTATTACAAATATAAAAACTACATGTTTTCTCTTCATCTACAATTTACATTTACAATATATATAAACAACATGTCTTTCATTTAATAATTCAGTATAATTAAACAAAATATAAATGTTTTCTTTAATATGACATGCTTGATGCTGAATTCCATGACAATGAAATATGAGAAGACTAAATTCAATCAGATACATATATGTGCTTTACATACAGTATATTCTTCTGCTACTGACTCTAATCTTTATTGACGAGGATGACAGGTTTTTCCAGGCACTCTGGCTTCCTCCACAGATAAAAACTGGCTGCCACGATATAGCCTATAGTGCTGAAAGTGGCATTAAACACCAACAATCAATCAATCAATCAATCTACTGCTACTGTCAATGCAAGGAAAGCAATTTATATAGAATGTCTTATTCTCAGACCTTTAATGTAAGTAAATCAAAGTGTATTAGCAAAAATAAAGTCTTACCTCTGAGAGACACTGTCCTATGTCATTTAGAAAGTCTATAACCTGTTTCTGAGCCTCATCCTGTAACAACATAAAAACTGATCTTAGTGAATTAAAATTAATTTTATCATAAGGTTAATCGGTATATATTAGTTAAAGGTGAAGACTGTTTCATTCTAATGTTTGCATCTGTTAAATGTTAATGAAAGGGAAAAAAAACATTGTATCTAAACAATTAGTTTTGATTCTAGTAATGTTTGAAATGACTTCACTTGGTTCAGTATTTATCTAATACAATGTCTGATATAAATAGTCTATATGTATTAATAATTACTGACTCCCTAAAGAAGAAGATATTACATTAATAAATTTTTAATGAGTCAGTTCACAAAATATGTGAAGTCTACTCACCTGATCACAAGATATAAGGAAATCTATTAATAGACATCCTACATGTGCTATCTTTTTAGATTTCCCATTCTTCAGTTCTTGTCGTGAAAATATATGATTTGTTGGTTTAAAGAAGTATACAAGACGTTTGATAAACCTAAAAAAAGAAAATTTGGATTAAAGTTTTTATGCAGTTGTACACTGTAACAGCATAGTAACAAGGATATATCAATAAATATGAATAAAGCAGCAATTATGGTGTCAAACTAATATAAGAAGGGGCAATTCAATCCCATTGAGTACTATGGAAGAAAAATTTCCCATATGAGATTGTATGATTTTGAAAAAAATACACAGTTGTTATAAAGGAATATAGCCACAAAGGCCTTAAATTTGCCCTCACAATCAAACTTTGTAATACCATATGTAAGAACCTATATTTACGATTTTAAATATGCAAATTTAGAAAATAAAGACATTTTTGTTGTCTGCTGTTCGTTTTAACAATATTGACATAAGTATGATATCTTCATAGTTTTTAGCTAAATTGCTAACAATAAATTAAGGTGGTCCTTGTACTGTATGTGGCCAATGTTGATTCAAGCAAAAACTATAAAAATTTATATAAAAATCAGTCATAACTATGATTTTTCTTTATTATAGTGCAAAATTATGATGTCATAATGACATTATAATTGTTCTCATGCATGTGTCAAAGCTTGTTGAATTTGCATTCGTCAGATTTTTTTTTACATATTTTGTCTTCAAATTAATATTTTTTTTTTTATTCAAGTTGAATTTCATGGAATTTTAGGGCCAATATGAACCCTTCGTGAACCTACTCCTTACCTTGACTGAATCTGATCGTCAACCCTCTTCATCTTTTCTTCTGGCCACTATAAAGAAAAAATATAACCAATTACTATACATTTGTAATGAAATACTGCAGCCACAATGCATATTCCCCATGCAAGTATCATGTTGAGAGCATTACATTGTGATAAAAAAATCAATTAAATACCGTAGAAAGGCTTGTATAGTTCGCAGTGGTACATAGTCCGCACCCCCTTCTCCCCACGAAATTTTAGGTAAAAAAACTTTTTGTAACTGTTAGAAAAGGTCTAATGAAACTCCAGTAATTTCAAATCCTTTGCGGTATTTTCTTGGAAAAACCTGTTTTCCATCATCAAACAGAAGCTGAAACTGCTTGTTAATGATTCTAGAACGCTTCATGATTGTTAAAATAAGTTTAATTCACTTAAAAAACAATTTAGAAACTTGTGTATGGTTAAACAGGAAGTTTAAAAAGCACGTGTAAAAGAAGAAATTAACCGGTGAGAGTCGAAATCCGTACATAACAGATATCACTATAATACGACTTTGAAAGTAAAACAGTTCCATCCTTTTGTAAAACAGTCTTTAATATATCTATCACATTAATGTTTGAAGGGTCTTAAGCTAATACAAACCATATGAGTCAGTATGAAACACCAAAACGGAACGAACAATAACCGATTTCGTTTTGTAGTTTACAAATTCTAAGCTGGTTTACGGTTGTCTTTTTCACTATGTTTGTATTGTTTCAATCGAGCAGATACCAGTTTACTTCAACCAATGCATTGAAAAGAAACGAGAAATTTGTAATGAAAGGTTTAGTTTTTATATTTATCAGTATTAATTTGATATTGAATAGAAATAACTTATTAATATGGATGAGTTAAAATTATTAGTTTGAAAAATGATAAGAGCGCCCTCTACAATAGAAATAACAAAGATGGCGGAACGTAAACAAACCACCTCGACCGCGAAATTGAAATTTTTCTCTTATTTCTTGCTTATTGTACTCTATAGTCCGCACCCCGTCTGGAAGGTCCAATTTTGGAGAATAAAACCGCGGACAATACAAGCCTTTCTACGGTAGATGTCTTTCTATTCTTAGTTTGCAACTTGAACCTTTAAAGCTATTTTTGAACTTATGAACTTTGTTGTCTTCCTTTTAAGCATCTAACATTTATGAAAGCTATTTTAAGTATCTTACATGCATGACATGTATCAACATAAAGAATTTCTATACATTTGACATTATATAGAGAAATTATATTCATCACCAATACACAATTGAACCAGCATCCAGGATCTTACCTTCAATATAGATGATATAAGATCCCAGTTCCACATGTTATTATTCTTAGTGCCTACCACCATAGAATCTCTCATCGCTTGTGTGATTATATCATCTGATGGAAACTAAAGTAAATGTAAAAATATATTAAAATATAACATTTTGATCTTAAAATGAGAGTAAGTAAACCTAGATAATTTGTCTTTTGACTATATTTTTTCTTTAAGTTTTAATTTTACTCCATTTTACCATTCTTTTAACTGTTGGTAAAATTCTGCGAGAAAGTGTTCTTTTTATAAAATCTATTATGCCAATACAACAATTTTGGGGGTATATATTTTGCGGAAGCAGATTGTACTTGATGTCATTTGTATTCATAAAAATGAAGAAAATTGGTATGTTAAAAGTGAACAGTTGTATTTGAAAAAGGCAAAATACAGATCAAATGAGATACAAATGGATCTAAAAGTGGACCATAACTGAAGGTGTACAAGAATAAAATGTAGGTCATGGTGATCCAAATGTAACAGAATTATTTTTGAACTACACAAGAGAACTGTAGCTGTGAATACAATTTTTATACCATAATGGGTTTTTGAGATATGAGCCTACATGTGAAATTGTAACCATAATACAAATGTATAAAATATGGGTCATACACAAGATAACAATGTGTGTAGAACAATGACAGAGGTTTGTAGTTGATGAAATATCACAACTAAATATTATTAATGATTTCTATGAGATTTTAAGGTTGTAGGGACCATATTGTACTTTACTCAGAATTGTAAAATTAATTTTCACTGATATATTATAAATTTGTCCTGAAAAATGAACATACACAAAAATCTACTATACTCAAACATGAAATGGAGGTCGAGTCAAGTCAAATACTGTGGATTCATTATTATTCGTTAGATACCAATTTTCGTGGATTTCGTGGTTATAGGTTAACCACGAAATTAAATGTTCAACGAATGGCAAATTTACTATAGGCTTGTATGCAGACATTGTCAAAAACCACGAAATTAGATATCCACGAACATGTAAGTTTTCCTTAATCCACGAAAATTGGTACCCACGAAAATAAATGAATCCACAGTATATAACAAGATTGACTTAGTGAAATATCTTTGATAAACCTTCACTGGTCCAAAGAAATGGAAATTTTATTACCTTTGCCAAATATAAGTCATACAGCTTGTCTTTTTGTAAGTGGAACTGTTTTTTATGTCCAGCATTTTTTCCACTGCTGTACTGAATTAGCTGGTCAAGGTATAAACTACATGGAACCACACCTTTCTTCTTCAGTGAATGAAATCTATCTAGGTAATATACTGCTTTCTGAGCTTGGCTAAAATATATCAAAATAGTATTCAGTGTAGACTAATGGCAGAACAGAAGCTTTATACACCACTCATGAATGAGAAGAAAACATATTTATATTCCTCCTCCCACTTGACAATTGGCTTCGTACAAAAAAATACAAATCATTTTCTTTTTCTTTTCCTTTTTAATTTCTTAACCCCATCTGATGTTCCGTAACTAGTATTTTCTTCTTGTTATGACTTAGATAGTTATACTGTTAACAATTAAGTATTTGTTAAATCAGTGGAAACTTTTAATCCAAAATTACACTTTTTCGTTCTGTAATTCAAATCTTTAAATAAGTTGAACATTCTACTACAAAATATACATAAAAATGTATAAAATGCAGTTAGTTAAAAAATCAATTTAAGGAAATATTTGAACTGGCATATAAAACACCGCTGAAATAAAAGTTGAAAACTAAATTGAATAAATGCCCCGTGTACACTTACTTTCTTTGGTCAGCCTGTACATCCATTGATGAAGCTATAGACAACAGAGAGGGTAAACAATGGTTATGGTAGCTACATTCATGTGGTAATAATGTACTCGCCTGAAAATAAAGGGACAAAACTATATAAAGTTGCACATATTTTATCTATCCAAGGTACAACGTCTCTAACTAAAAAAGCACTTTTTTTTTGTTCTTTAAAACTTTTTTTTAATATCTTAACCCTTAGACTGCTGCATTCATTTCTATTGTACTTCTGTGTATTGCTGAATAAAATTTTAATCACTGATGAAATAAACATGTTTACTTACAATTGCAATATCTTTGTAAATATTGAATATTCATCAATAAAAGTTACATAAAAAAGTATTGTTATATTCTGTATTTTTTATTTATTTTATTTTTGTGTGAGTCTCTGGTCATTTATTACCTGTACAGGTGCAAATAGAGGTAAACAAAGGTATTTTTTTTTCATGTTTTATTAACGCGAATCCATCAATGTAAAAACTTTTCAAAGGTATCCATGACTTCAGAATTGAACCAATATTGTTAAAAATCTCTTTTAAGAACTAGTTCCATTGCGATTATCAAAAGAAAAAAGTTTCTTCTCGGACCAACGTTTTTTTTTATGCAACTATTTTCCGGTATTTTTCCTTCCGACTTTCGACTTTTACTTCCATGTACAAATATGTTTTAACAACAAGTTCATTGATATAACTTTCGTCAATAAATAATCTTGACAAACATAATGTTTGAATCTATCGATGTCCTTGATCAATATTGATTCACAGTTGAAAGGCGCAATGATAAACATCGCAAATCCTGTTTCATGTGATCCATTTCGAAAGTACATCGTCTGGGGAATAATCCCCGTGGTTCCCGCTTTAAAAGTCTTCTGTTCGCAGTTTTGCAAGAATGTTTCTATTTCCATCTATTATATCTTCTGTTCTCGTCCAAATCATTTAAATTGGCCGCCGTTGTTTCATCGTTATCATTGAAATACTTCTGAACGTGTTGGTCATCACTCCAAACAATTTCCGCCATTTTGTTACTTTTTTCACTTTCGGTTTCATCGCTTATACCTGATTTAAAGTCAAAAGAAACTCGAAAGTACGCCGAATTTTAACCAATCAGAATCCATACAAGTCTAAACTGCCGCAATCTCATAAATATTGACTCCGCCCATTCCATGGTAACTGTGTAAATAAATGAGATACGGAAACGACAATAGTCGCGCATAGCAGTAGCAGACTGCTTTATCAGAACGACAATAGTCGCACGTAGCAGTCTAAGGGTTAAGAGAAATGAAGGCTTCAGAGCAAATGCAATGTGATTTCCATTATAATTTATATTTCCAAGGGGCATAACTCGTTCAAAATATTTGATAAGAACTTATTTTCAAAAGGGTCAAAGTAACCTATGATATAAGTTTCATAAAATTCTGGCAGAATTGAACACATGAAAGCAATAACATTGCAATTTCCATATAATCAATTTTTTCAAGGGGCATAACTCTTTGAAAAAGAATTGATCGGCATTGATTTTTGAACTCTTCAAGTACATTGATGATATAAACCTTTAATATAAATTTCATAAAAATCTGGCAAGAATTGTACACATTAGAGTGCTCATAAGGCAATTTTTCATATAATTAATATTTTCAAGGGGCATAACTCTTTTACAAATTATTGATCAGCACTGATTTTCAAATTCATCTAAGACATTGCTAATATAAACCCATGATTTAAGTTTCATAAAAATCTGGCAAGAATTGAACACATGAGAGCGCTAACAATGCAATTTTCTATTAAATTGATGTTTCCAAGGGGCATAACTCTTTTAAAACTAATTGATCAGCACTGATTTTCAAACTCGTCCAAGACATTGCTAAATTAAACCTATGATATCAGTTTCATAAAATTCTGGCAAGAATTGTACACATGAGAGCACTAATGATGCAATTTTCCATAAAATTAATGTGTCCAAGGGGCATAACTCTTTCAAAAATAATTGATGGGCACTGATTTGCGAACTCGTCCAAGATATTGCTGATATAAACCTATGATATAAGTTTCAAAAAAAAATCTGGCAAGAATTGTACACGTGAGAGTGCTAACAAGACTGGACAGACGGACAGACGCGTTACACTGCGAACAAAAAGTAGAGGTGGTAATAATGTAAAGTAGAGTGTAATCCTATGTCAATTCTTATGCTCACTGCTCAATTCATATCTTATTTTTTTTGCTAGCAGAATCCGGTGTTGACAGCAGATCTCTGATTTTTTTCTGTTTAATTTATTCCCAACTTTTATAGACTTGGGCCAATTCAGAGATTGACAAATTGTATAGACACCTGTCAATTATTTGAATAATTTATGTTGCCCTAAAAATGTCTTTTGGAAGTTTTTGACATTAGGTTTCTGTCTCATTGACATATATACCCATACCTCTTTTTATTGATATATATATATATATATATATATATCAATGAAGCAGCAAGCCTAACGCATGATAAAACAAGAAAAAATAATCTGTAAAAAAAATCCATGCAAAATGGTTTATAATTATTTCATGTATTCAGCTGAGGAATTTTGCTTTCAACAACATTCATTTTTGAAATAATAAATTACTGCATTTGAACTGAACTGACAACATGCACATGATGCAAGAACATGTGGACTAGATTAAGACAGGGTATAACTAAATGTACAGCTGAAGATGGTCATGTATGAATACTTACCAAATGTAACAGTTCTCCTAACAATATTGTTGCCCTAATAGATAACTTTGTACTACTGCTGATTATAACTTCAACTAAAGCCTAAAATAGACAATTTATTATTACAATAGACAATTTATTACTATAGTAGACAATTCATTATTACAATAGACAATTTATTATCATAGTAGACAATTTATTATTACAATAGACAATTTATTATCATAGTAGATAATTCATTATTACAATAGACAATTTATTATCATAGGAGACAATTTATTATTTTAATATATCAAGATATATCAATCATTTACATCTATTTTCTTCCTCAACCAGGAGTGTATGATATTGGTATATACTTCCTGAAAAAAGGGGGTTAAAGATATGGAAGATACAATTAATCTATCAATATGTGATAGAGTTTGGGAAAGATTTGTCAAAGGACACAATATACCCTAGGCACTCTGGTTTACTCAAGATCAAATATTATGAATAAATTGAATTATGTTGAGTCAATTTCAGAAATTCAAACATACACAGCCACTATAACAATAAGGTATGATGCACTGACTCAGATATCATGCATGTATATCAATTTGAGAAAATAAAAAGACGTGAAAACATTTGAGTTTTGACATGTGGTATAGATACCTGTTCATTTTTTAAGACTATGTTGACCTTTAGATGATTTTTTTTTGTGTCATTGGGCATTCTCATACCTTTTTTTCATTTTAGAATTAGTATGCAAGTATCTCAGTCAGTAATATGGTTATAAAGTATAAAAAAAAGTTCTCATGTAAACTAATGTAGACTTATATCAATGATTTGTAATTTGTCCAAGCATGTACTGGGTGAAACTAGTGTATTATTTTCAATTATTTTTCAAATATTTCCATGTCCTCCCTGCATAATTTACCATAATAATGTGTACAAGATTTCTTTTTTCTAAGATCTTTCTACAAAGATTTAAGCAAACTAACCTCTAGAATGCCAGCTCCTATCCAGGCAAATAGTATCAATGCTAAATGGTTTTCTACTAAATTAGGTCTGCAAAATAAACACAAATGTTAAAATTTATTAAATCCATTCAAGTGATATTGAAATATGGTGTAACATTCATCCTTCCAATATTTAATCCATCAATTGTAGTAAAAATGTCCCTTACTTATGCTAACAATTGTGTCAATTTCCATATCCTTGTCAGGAATAGATCATATTTACAAATTATCCATTCTTTACTGACTGTTTCCATATATTCTTACTTAATTTCAACAACAGTTAAAAATAGCTCAGCCAGAAAAACTGTGATCACTGACTTACCATACCTCTTGATCTAATTTTAGATAATGCTATATAAATTCTTTACTAGAAACTATCATCACTTTTAAGACCATTACCTAATTTTAGCCATATGAGGAAGTGAAGATTTTCCTTCCTCTGCAACAAATCCTTCTGTAAGTCTCCATGTATCCTTCATCACTGATTGATCTAGCAAAACAATAGTAACAATAGTTTTTATACATACATGTATATCATTTAAAATCAACATTTAAAAAATAGCATTTAAAAGTAACTTGTTTCAAGAAAAGGTAAAAGTATTGTCCTCAATTTCTAGACTGTTTACTCTGAGTATAATAAAACAAGGCAAATTCTAACAGCACTTTGAACTCAGCAAACATTATTTTTAATTTGTTTATAAAACAAAAGTAGTAGATGCATATTGCCTTTATCCCTATATCATAATAAAACAGGAAGTAAAATGGTACGTCACAATCTAGATATCTAACTAGTATTTATAGGAAATGTATATATCTAAGTAACCCACCAACGCTGAGAAGTGCCTCTGAGAAATTTTCTGTAAATTCTGGTACTTGTAGTCGAAATAAATCATATAAAATATCCAATATTCCTTGCTGTAAAATATCAAATACATACGACAGTAATGCATTATTTCAAAAAATGCTTCTGATTTATAATTGAAAAATACATAATGTTACTGTGCATTAGTGTAACAGGTCATCCAACATCAAATAAACCTGAGTTTTTCTCATTGTTGAAGGCCGTACGGTTGCCTATAATTGCTTACATCTGCTTCATTTGAACTTTGGTGGATAGTTGTCTCATTGGCAATCATACCACATCTCCTTATTTTTATATTGTGTTTTAGCTTTTTAAATATCATTGCTTTTTACTTCATTTGGACAATCTTTTTTTGGTCATTTGAGTCCTTTAATTTAGTAACATACATTCTGACATTAATAAGTCAACTTCTCAAAGTAATTCAATTATGTTCCTCATCAGTAATTTTATAACATTATACAAATGGTCAACTCCTTTCAATGCAATTTTACTGTGATATAAAAATTCTATACCATTCAATAAATTCATAATGAACCCATTATCACATCTTTGCAATGCAATTTGAATTATTTGACACTGATGATAGAATTTTATGACTTTATAAAAGGAAACAATTTCATACATTACAGGAAAGTAGATCTTTTACGATATGTTATTTTGGAATTTCAATTTTATTTTGAAGGTCAATGACATTACCAGCATTTCATTTTCTCAATTATGTTTTTTACAAGAGCTTTGAAATTATATCAATATAACTATTTCATCCCCCCAAAACATGTCTATTGTTTTTCAAAGTTTTCATAATCTAGCCAAATCACAATAAAATGCTTTGCTGAGCGCAGCATGATACGACTGCAGAGATCGAACCCTGAACAGTTGGTACAAATTTGGACACAATATTCAAGCTTGATACTGTCTGAATTTGGATTGTGATCAAATTTTTGACATAATATAGATTTCTGACACAAAATAAATGTGGTCAAAGATCTTACAAATCTATTGTGCAATACTGTGCAATTGAAGATTTCTTCTTGAAACTTTTCAAAAATTCAAAATTTGAAAAATTTTGAAAAAAATATGAATCCTCTAAAATAATTGGAAAAAAATCCCCCCCCCCCCCCCCCCCAACTTTTTGAAACCCCCCTTGGAGCAATAACCCCAAAACTCGATCCCAGCCTTTCCTTTGTAGTATGGAACCTTGTAGTACAATTTCAGAGAGATCCATACACTTAAACACAAGTTATTGTCTGGAAACTAGAAAAATGCTTGTTTTTGGCCCCTAATTCCTACATATTTGGGCAATTTACCCCAAACTCAATCCTAGCCTTCCCTTTGTGATATGGAACCTTGTGGTACAATGTCAGAGAGATCCATACACTTACACACAAGTTATTGTCTGAAACTAGAAAAATGCTTCTTTTTGGCCCCTTTTTGGCCCTTTATTCCTAAACTGTTGGCCCCATAACCCCTAAAATAAATCCCAACCTTCTACTTGTGGTATTAAACATTGTTGTACAATTTCAGAGCAAACAAAATACTTATACACAAGTTATTATCCTGAAACTAGAAAAATGCTTGTTTTGGGCACCTTTTGGACCCCTTATTCCTCAACGGTTGGGACAATCATCCCCAAATTCAATCCCAACCTTCCTTTTGTGGTATTGAACCTTCTTAAAAAATTTCATAGAGATCCATTCACTTAAACTAAAGTTATTGTCCAGAAACCAATGTGTCTCTGGATGACGACAACGCAGACAACGACGATGCAGACAATGACGACATCATACCATTATCTATCCCAAAAAATTTTTTGCGGTCGTATGAAAATTTTGAGAGTTGAGACTTATTTTCCTTGAAACTAGCATGCAACTTATATTTTATGTGATTTTCATTCTTTTGCTGTACAACAAATCACAAAATTATATAAATTATAAGACAATGTGCAACTGTACCAACTACTCTTAACTATGGTTTCATTGTGATAAGAAAATAATTCTAGAATTTCAGTGCAATGATTCATTGCTAAGCCATTTATTATCCTTACAGATTACAATAGCCTTTTCAGTTCAAAATTTATTTACTAGTAGAAGTATATAGATTTATAAATACTTACCCTAATTTCAGGAAAGGGAAGATATAAAATTCCGACAATAGATTGTAAACCACTACCATCAGGTCGACAAAATCTCAGTATACCTACAATGTAATCTTATGTTAAATTATGGACAATCTCAATATAAATTCACCTTAAGAACAGGAACATTGACTGAAATGTGATTCCTCACTTTCAAACATAAATTTGACAAGGGAAAACATTCATAAGTCAATTGTTATTTAATATGGTTGCCTCTGCTGTTGTTATTTAATATGGTTGCCTCTGCTGTTGTTATTTAATATGGTTGCCTCTGCTGTTGTTATTTAATATGGTTGCCTCTGCTGTTGTTATTTAATATGGTTGCCTCTGCTGTTGTTATTTAATATGGTTGCCTCTGCTGTTGTTATTTAATATGGTTGCCTCTGCTGAACATATTTTTTACATACATGCAGCCTATATGGAAAAAAATACTCCAATTTGGTTAATTTTCACAAAGTAAAGCAATACGGCATACACATATCTTTGCAAAAAATTATTCAAAACTCTTCTGAACTTTCATGTTCATAATTTTTGTATAAAACTGGTTCTCAATATATTTAATGTTAATTCTGGTATGGACAGACACATGATAAATAGTGATATAAAAGATGCAAGTATAGCTGCAAATATTTAAGCTAACCTTGTTTTTACATCTTTGAGAAAATATTTCAAAACAGGTAATAAGCACATCAATTGAAAGACTATTTCTTTTTTATACATGTATGACATATAACTTGTATTTCATAATATATATCTACCCTACATGGTCGTTTTTAGATGCTCACACCAATGTACATTTTTAGATGCTCACACCAATGTACATTTTTAGATGCTCACACCAATGTACATTTTTAGATGCTCACACCAATGTACATTTTTTAAACAGTTTGATTACAAATTCTGTATAGAAAACTTTCTGAAGTAAAGCAGTAAAACATAATGTGCACTCTTTAGTCTAAATGATCATTACTAACCTGGCCATGATTTCATTATAGCTATTACAGCCATCTTACTGGAGGCAAATCTATGTTCTTTATCTTCTCTAAAAATAAAAAACAAACATAAGATTTGGCAGAGTTAAGGTAGATGGGGTGTCAAAATTATAATCCATAGATTTTTTTAATAATTTGCCAAAATGTAGTTTATTTCATGCTTTTGTACAAAAAATAATAAAAAGAATGGGTCACTGGGCTTATTTTCACGCTACAGGTTGTGCAAAATTGACAGATTTTTGTATAGATTATGCATGCAAAACCCAATTTTATGCCATAAAACGAAAACTACACCATAGAATTTTGAGATAAAATATGAGAAGATAGCTCTAATATTATGCTTTCAGATAAGAAAAAGAAAAAAAATGGGGTCACGGGACCCGTTTTCTTGCTACATAATAAAATAGGTAAATTCCTAACACATTCTATTGTAAAAGTAACTTTATCTGAATTACTGATCTTACATTTGAGTTGCCTCCCCTTATGTGACAAAGTTGGAAAAAATTGAATCAAACAAAAGTATTCTGTTTTTTGTAAAATACAACCATAAATATGATAAAACATGTCATTTTCTATATTGAAATGAAAATTCTTACACATGAATTACCGACTACTCTCAAAATTTGCACATTTTATTGAAGATCTAGACTGATTGTTTTCTGATATTTCAAAATCCAAGATGGAGGAAGACACCCTATCTACATTAAGGGGATAGGGACTCACCAAAAACATTTCATCACAAAAAGGAGTGAAAACATTATTTTGGCTAAAAAAATATCAGTGTACATGTTATGTTGCACAATATAAGCAAGTTATTGTGTTTTAACATGTATGTATGAGTATATTAAATCTTTCTAAGTCTGAAAGTTTAATATATTTAAAGCAGTGTATCATTTTTTAACAATTTATGAAAACAACCCTTTTTCATGCATTTAAAAAATGTATGTGCACACCAAACCAAATTTGAAATCAACAGATGAATAAAGGTCAGACAAATATTACCAAAAAGAATATTTTTGGTCAGAGCATGCAACAAATGATAATGAAATTAAAAAAAAAAACTATTAAAAAATAGGCTAAAAAGGAGTACCGGTAACAAAATATGTTTTCTGATTAATAATATCAAATGCTAATATTATATTGAAATAAACATACTTACAAATGAAAATTGAACTTGACCTTTATTTAGTCACAGGAAACAACATATCTAAATTTGAAAGGATTTCGTCAAAGAGTTTTCATGTTAATGAACGGACACTGTTTGGCAGCAGCCCGGCCACCGTACATCCCCAAATCACAATGACCGATTTTTCCTTCGAAAATTCGGTTAAAAAGAAAATCAATATAAACCTACCCAGTAGATCCATCACTAGAATCTGCACTAAATCTATAATGACAGTCAGTGAATGGAGCTAACAATTGCTGAAAAATAAAAAAACAACCTTATAAAATAAATTGGTGGACATGACAAAAAGAAATAATTCTCTATGTAATCTACCATGTATGACAAATACTAGTTATTACCAGGAAGCAAAAATGGTTATAAATCATTTTATTACTGGACAAGGTTATAATCTTAAGGCATCAACTCCATGATTGATGCTATCTGAGTATTCTGTCATTCTACACATGCAAAATAAGTGATACTTATGATCACCCCTTCACAGTTGTATTAAAATTGAGATAACAACACTGTATTGTCATATTTATTGGCATATAATGTTTCACCAATAATACAATCATATGGTATCAATTTATCATTAATCCACTTTAAATAACACATAAATGAAATAATCAGGTACACCTAACACCAACAGCGTTTTAGCATTAACACTAAAATTATTTAAAGTACAATACATTTATCTTTTGCAAAAGAAAGAAATCATTTGGCTTCTGAAAAATTGTCCATAATGCTATTTTATTGGTATGTGGTATTATAAGATACATCCTATGATCTTGTACTAGTTTCCTATTATTTTACCTCTAAATCTGTGTTGAATTTAATCAGATGTCTTGTCCTAGGATGATTTAACAAATATAAAATGGTTGATACAAGTGACTCGTTGATCCTGGGATACTGATGACAGTCTAATGCTGCTCGTATGATTGTTGATATACCACCACATAATGCTAATAACTCAGGGTTCAGAAAAGCTGAAATAGCAATATTAAATCTGATAACACAATAATAAACTTGTCACAATGGTGGAATGTATTATGATTAAAGGTAAATTAACAGCTGGTAACATTAAATGTTTCTTATGATCTGATGTAGCAGTAATTAAATATTAATATTTGAGGAATAAAGAAATAAATTCAGATTCATTTCATTATACCAGTGGCCATAAAGAAGAGAAGTTAATATTACCACCTGTTCTTGCAAATCATATATGTGAATCGCATTTACCTTGAAGACTGATGTATGAAAATCAGCAAACTTTCAAATACTCAATTTTTTTTTTTTTGCAATGATATTTATTTGGTCATTGTGAACTGTATGTTTTAATCAAAAACTGCAAAAGCCTTCCAAAAGTTTGTACTTATAACATGAAATCTTCTTTGTTTGTGTTGATATCATCTGACAAAACTATTGTGGTTTGAAGAAAACTTAAGTCTGGAAAGGATTGCAGAAAGTTTAACGCTATCATCATGATCATATGGATAGAATATTTACAACTGGATGAATATTATAGTGACAGTTATTTTTATAATTTTGTGTGATAAATTGTCAAATTGTATTTTCTCTCAAAGAACTTTATGTATTCAGAAAAAATAATGTTTCCTTTAAGTAGCCTTTTAAAGCACCCAGCTCTTTCTCAGCAGAATATCCTGGTTAATGCTATTTTCAAATGATGCAATGGATTTTTATCTGAAAAATTCTCTTAAAAATTGTATATTGAGCAAGATTTAGATCTAAATGACATTAGTGTGCATCTTGATATGGTTTTACTCAGATATTGCTTTTGTATTGTGTCCTTTTCAGTGAGTTGCACATGTACATACTTTCAAGAGTTGTCAAAAGCACCAAACATTTCTAGAACAATCCCAATATCATATACATGTACATAATCTATTTACCTATTTCACAGATTGTAGCTAACGATATTCTGACCATTCTGTCTCTTTCATGGTTGCCATCATTACCAATAGCAACCAATGGATACACTAGAGATGAAGACAGTTTTTGAGGTGCTACATGTGCTATTTTTCTTATCAATTTAATGGCATGTATTCTTTCTACCTCATTGTCTAGACAAACATCCACTGATCTGAAAATTACACAAGTAGGAATTAATATACAGAAACATAAAAATAAGGAGATGTGTTATGATTACCAATGAGACAACTATCCACCAAAGTTCAAATGAAGTGGATGAATAGATGCCTATTGTACAGCATTAGAAGCACTTTTTTTTATTTACATTGATTAGAGACACCCATCATACCCATAGGAAAAACTGTAAAGGGGTAAATATTAGATTTACTTAAATTTTAAATAATTGTGCATTTTATAAAATGATAAGACTTTTGACTATTTCTTAAATATATCTTCTAAGTAGTCTTGAAACACCGATTTGTTGACTAGTTAGTGTATCCTTGGAGACATATAGTCCAAAAGCAGTGTGATACATTACCAATCAAAATAAATTGTCAGAACATCATAACTTACTAATATTATATCTAAGAAATTAATTTCATAACACCAAAATGTGTTTATATTTCAACCCTAAATTATAAAGCTTGACCAAATCCTGTTAGTGTAACAAAGAATACATAACATATTCTTCCTGGTACTATTAACCCCAATAAACCACTTTTTCTGTTTTCAAATTGAAAATGCATTATTAATTCAAATTGTCAGGAGAAAAAAGAGGAGAAATTGATGCTTAAATAAATTGCTTCACCCTGATATATATGTTCATATGCCAGTCACATGTGTTTATGGAATTTGTTGGACCTTTGATAGTTTCTGTTCAAGTCATTCACTACTTCTTTAGACGATTTAGAGCTTGACCATTGTTGAACTCTATGTTAATCTCCAGATGTAATGTTATTTTATTGTGATGTTTACTTAATGTCACATTGATGTATTCCCTTCATCACTTTTTCATAGATAAACACAGATTTACATACCTTACAATCAAATAATCTATCTGTAATGCATACACCAAGTCTATAGCTTCACCATCTTGTATAAAATATCGTAAAACTCTCAAGGTCGCTGCTCTTACTTCTTTTGCTTCATGAAACAAACTTATTCTCAAACTGAAAAATTAGCATCGAGAATTTTCAATCCAAAGCCATGACTTTAAATGGTAACTCAATTTACAACTAAATATGCATCCATAAGTGAAATGTAATCAGTCAAGTTTAAACCATGAATACTGTAGTCTCAGTACTGAAAGGATTTCTTAAGCTAAATATCAGTTTATATGTCAGTCAGGGGTACTACTTGTACAAGTAATTTTTATTTACTTGAAGAAGTAAATATTAATATACTTATATAAGTAAATTTGTAGGATACTTATACAAGTGTATTTTATTTACTTGTATAGGTAAAAAAAAATTGGGTTTAGTTATGTCCCTTAGACATTCAGATTTTTTTTACTTATGCAAGTAAAAAAATCACCCTATCTTCTTTTCTTGAATTCTTAGGACTTCTTTGCTCTAGTAGAATTTTTAATTGTCTGTCCTTTGCAGATGTCTTTACTAATCATTTAAGTGTAATGTCATGGACAATGAAAATCTCATTTGTCTGTTATCTTCAGAACACTGCTTATTTACAAGCCCCCAAGGGGCAATTTTTGAAGGCCTTGCGCAAATACTTAAGATCTTTGCGCAATCAGTTTCTTTGTTGAATTAATGAGATGAAACATTGAACTCTAATAAAAAAAATTGAGCTAACCTGAGAAAAATTGTTAAAGGCATGTTTTTACATCTCAAAACTTGAGAATTTTTGTGGGATTGTAAAAAAAATTACTTATACAAGTAAATTTTTTAGAAAATTAAGGGGAGATTATTCAAACATTATAATTAACTTATATAAGTATATTTTATTTACTTCTTCAAGTAAATAAAGATTACTTGTACAAGTAGTACCCCTGACTGTATGTACAATAATGTAATCAGCCTTATATCTACACTTAAAAACATTCAAAGACCGCTTACTGCTACTGTTATGCTGGGCCTATTTTTAGGAATGATTGTTGTATATATAATTGTAGTAAATATAATATCCACATTCAGTATAAAAGATCAAGTTTAGATAAAGCCTGTATGTACAGCAAGGTTCAAACTCCTCATTTTTCGCAGTGAAATATGTGATTTCTGTATACATATGTATTTACAAAAATTTTAATATGAGTGAGAAAAGTTTTTGCATTAATGAATTATTTACAAATATATATGTTAGCAATTGTAATCATGGTAATGGTTATTTCAGACTTTTCTTTTAATTACAGTTAACCCTCCTTGTCTCGAACTCGGTTCACTCGAAATTTTGGATGAGTCGAAGTTTTCCCCGTGGTCCCAAAATTTGTTCCATATAAATATATGTATTTCAACTCCTAATGAGTGGAAATTGGATGAGTCAAAATTTCGGTTGACTCTAACCAAGTTTACAGTCCCAAGATCAACAAAAGCATTCAAATTGCATCATTTATCTCGAACTAATATACATTTGTCAAAACATGACCTCTGGGATTTAAATAGATAGAAGAGTTCATCTGACAATACACATGTAATTAAATTTCCGGTCACTGACCACTGTATTGATTTATGACACTCCTTTTCCAGGAGTGTTTACCCAAGATTATCTTTGATCACCATGATAAATAATTAGTGATACATTGTTCTAGTTTATGAAAAATTATTTAAAATGTTTTAAAAACAATTAACTGTAATCATACATTAATGAGCTTGGTTGTGCATAAAGTAGTAATTAAGACTTAGTGATAAACTCAAAACTACTCAATCAGTGTCTTTAATCATTTTGTATTTTCTCTTGCAAATAAACGTTGAAATGAAAGAAAATGAAAAAAAATCTAAATTTTTCTAAAAATATTTGAATACGAGAATGAAAAATTTTGTCAACTTTAAATCACGATAAGATCGAATTATTCTCTCGGCTAAAGTAAAACCATAGGAAAAAATTGTAACTGTACAAAGAAATAGATTACAGACGAAAAATCATATAATTTTTATTTATAATACATGTAATAAAACACCATTACATACAGATACATCGATCTTAGACCAAAATATCGATCCCCTACCCATAATCATCATTATTTATCTTAGCTTTACCAAGCTAAACAAGAGGTGTGTCCCTTGGTCTGTCAAACTTCCAGTATTCGTTTTGAATCAAACCACGGGTATCTCTAAATATTTATCTGGTCTCGAGATAACGAGAGTCGACTGTATATATAAACTTGACAATTCATAAAAATATTTTGCCATCCAAACAGCATTTTAATATTATTATTCTTATCGCTTCAAGCTATTAAAACACCATTACACAGTCTTCACGGTAAACTTTAAAATCTACAGGCCCAAAGCTGAATTTTATGAAAATTTCAGTTAGATTCTATTGGCTTGTAGAGATGATTTTTTCAGGCACAACAGCATTTTTACAAGCCTGGGCTGTTGGGCCTGTGGTTGAACTGATTACATAATGTCACATTTCTTTTTTTTTCAAAATAAATAAACATGTAAAATGTACATAGATATAAGAAGATGTGGTATGAGTGCCAATGAGACAACTCTCCATCCAAGTCAAAATTTATAAAAGTAAACCATTAATATAAGTTAATTTTATAATCCATATGGACATTTTTAGTTCATTACCTTACATGACTGATAAGCATTTTGATAGATTTTGCAAAGAAAGAAGCAGTCTGATTTTAAAGTATTTTTTTTTACTTTGTGATGATATTTCTTCCTATTTTTTTCTATTCATTATGTTTTTTTATAAATCATAAGGACAGTATTTTCCTTAAAGGGTTTTTGAATGTTGGGGATCCCATGCATTAATTTAGCATCAAATGTTAAACATTCACCGAACGAGCGCTCAGATTCATCTACAATGAGTACAATAACTCATATGCACAATTACTTGAACAATCTAAACTACCAACACTTAAAATCAGACTCATGAGAACCATGGCATTAGAAACCTACAAAATTTTGACAAAATCCAGTCCAGAGTTCTAACACAATATATTAAATTTTAAAGATAACTCATATAATTTTAGATATAAACTCACAGTTGATTTACCACAACCTAGAACTAAAAGGTATGGCAAAAGGAGTTTTAGCTTTGAGACAGCAAAGTTGTGGAACTCCCTGCCAAACCATGCAAGGAGCCTCTCAACTTTGGAACAGTTCAAACATTTTATTTCAGCATGGTGTTCTTCAGAAAACTGCTTCTGTAGCTCATGTAGACAATAACTTTGCTGTCTCACAGCTGGAATCTTCTGGCCCTGTGTTCTGTTTATTGTTTGCTTTTGTTTTATTTATTTGCTTAGCTTTTGTCTTTGTGACAGTTAAAGCAAAATTTGCTTTTCTTTTCTTTTTCGCTTGCTTGCTTGCTTTGATTTATGCATGTTTGCTTAGCTATTATATTATGCATGTGTTTTTATTTGTATGTGTAGTTTGTCAAATGTGCTTATAATTTGTTATTTGTTTTTAAATATCAAGTCGGTTAAGAGCTCTACAGAGCTCATGTTTACCTTGTAGAATTGTACATATCATGCCCAACTCTAAATAAAATTACTTACTTACTTACTTACCGATCAATTAAATATTATGAAGTAGGATTTAAACAGTGTGGCATTGATGAATTTCATTGCTGAATTGTACATTTCATGCCCGACTCTAAATAAAATTACTTACTTACTTACCGATCAATTAAATATTATGAAATAGATTTAAACAGTGTGGCATTGATGAATTTCATTGAAAATTTTTCATCAAATATTAATTATGATTAGGATAATATCATACGGTTGCTAAAAAGTTAAACCCTAAAAATCAATGTGGTGGACTCCCTTCAAAGTTTTGTAAAATGATGTTACCATTCATTACTTACCAGCTTAAAATATCTCTCTTTGAATATCCAGTGATTTTTTCCTGCTTATATTTCTGTAGGAACTTAACAAAGGCATTTAAGTAACCAAGTTTACGTGATTTAGAAGTCTGTATTTGTGCAATAGTATTGACGAGTATTTCCTTCAAGTTATCTGTTGGGCCTAAAATGAAATAAAAGATTGATATATATCCGAGAACTGATATTTGTGAGTATTTCTTAAGTTATATATAGGACCTAAAATAAAATATGATTTATACATCTATCAATACTCGATAGCATAATAAACAAGTACTTTTGGTGAGTTATTTGCAGGGCTTTATAACAGAATCACAAGAGTGACAAGACTGCAGTTTGTATTGCCATCTGTAGGCAGTGTAGGGTCTACATACATGTACATCTTCGGTAAATTTAGATGTAGAATTGCAGCTAGGGTAAATTACAACCACAGATAAACAGTCATTAACAGATGTCTTTATATCTATAAAAAAAGCAATGACTCCTTCAAGTTATCTATATAAACTAATTGAAATAAGTCCTAACACAGTATACCAGACAAATACAATGTTTCTTAGAAGTCTACATTTATTCACTGTTTTTACAGACTCTATTTGAAAGATCAATAACTGTTAAGTGCCTTGGCGGCTGAGTGGTCTAAGTAGTTCATCTACTGTTTCACCAGCATGTTAACAATGAGGTTGTGAGTTCGACTCCAATCTTAATTGACCAGGATTGCTAGCTTTCTGGCAATCCAGATGAAACCACCAGTAAAAACAGGCCAATAATGCTGAAAGTGACATTAAACAACAAAAATCAATCACTCAATCTCTATGACTTATTCAAGTAATGAGTTGAGATAAAGAGTAAAGATATGTTTTCTAGTGTCAATAGTTCAATTTGTATTGTCAACCTGGTACAAGTATGTTAATTATGAAACATATTTTTTACATGATATATATATATTTCAATTATCATTATATTCAGATATATTTAACTTATCCACAAAAAAAAAACCGATTCAAGTGAACATTTCAATGATGTTTATAGAGATGATATATCTATAGAAGTTCTTGCAGAATGAAACAGAATCTGTGAGTCAGAGTTGAAATCATTCAACTTTCTTATTTAAATGCTGTTATCTGCATGGTAAAGTTCAAAGGTCTTTCAGTTTGTTTCATTTTTAACTCAGATAAAATGTGTTCAACAAGCATTATATTTCACTTGAACAAACATCAAAGAAATTTTCTGAAAACAAATTGATTGATGCAATATTACCTAAGGAAACTCCTTTGGATATGCCAAAAAAAAAACCAAAACACAACCAATTGGAATATCTGAATTAGTATATCAAATTTAAATGATTTTTATCTTCTGAATTTGTTTACTTTTTGCATAATTTATATTTAGTATTTTTCTTTGAGGAGACATTAGAAAATACTTGATTAAAATATGACTTTGAACTTGCTAAGTTCTGAGTCATTAGATACATATATTCATTGAAAACCTTCAATAATTTTAGGGTCCTCAGGCAATAACAAACAAAATTATTTTTAAGTCTGGTCTCAACTGTAGTCTCCCCCTCCGAGTATGGTAAACAGTCAAACAGGGTCTAGGAAGAAGACAGTGGGACACTTGAATTCCATTGTTGAACTAATGTCTAAAGGCAAGTGAAGAGGGTTGAAACTCTTACTCTAGATAGAGGAATTATACTGGAACAGCCAAGTCTCCTGAGATAAATTTTTTAGGTAACCAGTGGTAAATTTGTACACATGGCTTAGTTTGTATATTGGAGAGGGTGGGATGGAGGTTATCAAGATAAGAACAATCCACACTTAACTGGGCCCCCAATTTGTTGGGAACTCAATGTAATAAGTAAATTTAATAAGAACCTGTACCTGATCAGTTCCAAAAGTTTTAATTGATAACTGTCATTTATCAATTATACAAATTTGCTGGAAATCGTACGCTCCCTAGATACAAATTTGTAGGAAATGGAATGCTCCTCACTGCACTCAGACAGAAATTTGTGGGAAATCTTCTGCTCCTCAGATACAAATTTACCGTGATAGTACATACTTCAGATCAAAATTCTACCATTTCTGCTCAATTTGGCCTCATTTAACAGTAGACTGTCTTTCAAAGAGTCTGACTGAGGGGAAGGTTGTTATATTTTCTTTAATTGGTATACATGATATATATGATTATCCTCAATAAAATTGGTGTTATCATGATTATGTCTGTTTTTTTGGTTCTTAAACATGTAAAAACAAAGATAAAATGTGATATTTTGAGTTAATATCTAAGGCCCACCTTGAAGGGGGGCTATATTTAATCAAAGCACTGTAAGCGCTGTAGGCAGTTAACCAAAAACCAAGGCAAACGTAATTATGAAAACTGTGGCAGTGTTGCTTCAATTTCTTTTTAAGATTTGAAAGAACAAACATTAAACATTTGTATATTGTACATTTATGTTCATTAAATGAATTGATTATTAAGGCAAATTAATTAATATTTAATCAAGGTTTTCAAAAGCAACTCATATATCAATGCAAATGACCCCCATCTAAACCCCCAAGTGCATGATGTTACTCCATACCAAGTTTGGAATAAAATGACAGGTGATTATAAAACAGTTGGTCAAACATTCTCGGGCTTTACACTGCTTGAATGATTTATATGTTTTCTTTAAAATGAGCCATAAATGAAAATTATTATAGGCCCAGAAATAATTCAATAAATAATAAAAGTAAATTCAATTAACCTAGACTCATTTTTTGCATCAATAAAATTTTATAATAAACAAGAAATAATTGTAACAGGATGCCGTTACAAAGTCTCCCAAACAAAGCCCCCATAATTCGTCATTCCCATGGTCTCCTGACATTGGGCAAAGTCCAGTTCGTATTGGTTTGGTCTAGTAAAGTGATAAGCATATGTGACACCTAGGAGATTGACCCTGTATGTAATTCAAATCTTTTTGAAATGATGAACAGGAATAAATATGGTTTAGGTGTGGGTATCTCGACCGTTTACAAGTTCTCAAACAGGAGGGGGTGGGGTGACCCCAGGGACTCCCCTATATTTCATTTGATTTGTTATTTTGTCCCATACATGAATATATATGGTTTAGGGGTGGGGATCTCGACCATTTCCAAGTTCTCAAACAGGAGGGGGGTGGGTGACCCCAAGGACTCCCCAAATATTTCATTTAATTAGTCATATTGTCCGATACATGAATATATATGGTTTAGGGGTGGGGATCTTGACTGTTTACAAGTTCTCAAACAAGAGGGGGTGGGGTGTCCCCATGGACTCCCCCTATATTTCATTTGATTTTTTTTATTGTCCCATACATGAATATATATTGTTTAGGGGTGGGGATCTCGACCATTTCCAAGTTCTCAAACAGGAGGGGGTGGGGTGACCCAAGGAACTCCCCATATATTTCATTTGATTTGTTATATTGTCCCATACATGAATATATATGGTTTAGTGGTGAGGATCTTGACTGTTTACAAGTTCTCAAACAGGAGGGGGGGGGGGATGTCCCCAGGGACTTCCCATATATTTCATTTGATTTGTTTTATTGTCCCATACATGAATGTATATGGTTTAGGGGTGGGGATCTCAACCATTTCCAAGTTCTCAAACAGGAGGGGTTAGGGTGACCCCAGGGACTCCCCATATATTTCATTTGATTTGTTATATTGTCCCATACATGAATATATATGGTTTAGGGGAGGGGATCTCGACCGTTTACAAGTTCTCAAACAGGAGGGGGTGGGGTGTCCCCAGGGACTCCCCCTATATTTCATTTGATTTGTTATATTGTCCCATACATGAATATATATGGTTTAGGAGTGGGGATCTTGACTGTTTACAAGTTCTCAAACAGGAGGGGGTGGGGTGTCCCCAATGACTCACCATATAATTTCATTTGATTTGTTTTATTGTCCCATACATGAATGTATATGGTTTAGGGGTGGGGATCTCAACCATTTCCAAGTTCTCAAACAGGAGGGGTTGGGGTGACCCCAGGGACTCCCCCTATATTTAATTTGATTTGTTTTATTGTCCCATACATGAATATACCCTGGTATATGGTTCAGGGGTGGGGATCTCGACCATTTCCAAGTTCTCAAACAGGAGGGGGTGGGACGACACCGGGGACTCCCCCAACTTATTTTCATTTGATTTCTTTTATTGTCCCATACAAGTATATATATTGTTTACAGTGGCGGATCCAGAACTTTTCATAAGGGGGGGCCCGTTGACTGACCTAAGGGGGGGCCCGCTCCAGTCATGCTTCAGTGATTCCCTATATAATCAACCAAATTTTTCCCACGAAAGGGGCCCGGGCCCCCCAGGCCCCCCCCCCCCCCCCCTGGATCCGCCTATGGTTTAGGGGTGGGGATCGCGACGGTTTACAAGATAAAAGTACATTTTCTAATTGAAGGGCGTTGGGATGACCCCCAGGGACTCACCCTATATTTTGGTTAATTTTTTTTATTGTCCTGCTCTCATTACTGAAGATTGCATGTGTCTATCACTTCAGTACTGTTTTCGAGAAATAGTGATTTGAAAATTTAAAAAAATAAAATCCCATAGGATTCTATAGTAAACCCCTCCCTTCTTCAGGCCCTTCCAAATACCCCTAAATAGACCCCGATGCAAAAACAAAAGATTAATGACTCTGCTAGACATGTTAGTCTAATATTTTATGAAACCCTAAGTAAATTTGACAAACGGTCAAATTTGTCTTCTAAGGCGGTTTGAGTGGATTCGGTCCGACTTGTCTCGGGGACGAGTTGTCCACATTACTTAAAACATCCAATCAACGTCGATTTTCGCATCTGTTTCATGACCTCGTTTCATTCATAAAATAACAACAACCTTATTTGGCAAGATAAGTTAAAAATAAAATGCTTCGCTGGGCGCAGCTTGATACGACCGCAGAGGTCGAACCCTGAACAGTTGGGGCAAGTATGGACACAACATTCAAGCTTGATACAGCTCTGAATTTGGATTGTGATTAAATATTTGACACAGCATAGGTTTCTGACACAGAAAGAATGTGGTCTAAGAACTTCAATTTTTTTAATTTACCTATTATGGTCCAATGTCCAAAATCAAAATACATGGTTAGATTCAGCATATCAAAGAACCCCATATATTCAATTTTTGTTGAAATCAAACAAAGTTTAATTTTGGACCCCAACTTGGACAAACTTGAAAACTGGTCCCATAATCAAAAATCTAAACACATGTTTAGATTCAGCAAATCAAAGTACCTGAAGAATTCAATTTTTGTTAAAATCAAACTAAGTTTAATTTTGGACCCTTTGGACCTTAATGTAGACAAATTTAAAAAACAGGACCCTAAATTAAAAATCTAAAAACACAGTTAGATTTGGCATATCAAAGAACCCCAATAATTCAATTTTTGATGAAATCAAACAAAGTTTAATTTTGGACCCTTTTGACCTCAATATGAACCAATCTGATAGCGGGCCCACAAATAAAAAATCTAAATACATGGTAAGATTCAGCATATCAAAGAACCCCATATATTCAATTTTTGTTGAAATCAAACAAAGTTTAATTTTGGACCCCAATTTGGACCATCTTGAAAACTGGGCCAAAAATCTAAAATCTAAATACATGTTTAGATTCAGCATATCAAAGAACCCCATATATTCAATTTTTGTTGAAATCAAACAAAGTTTAATTTTGGACCCCAACTTGGACCAACTTGAAAACTGGTTCCATAATCAAAAATCTAAACACATGTTTAGATTCAGCATATCAAAGAACCCCAAAAATTCAATTTTTATTAAAATCAAACTAAGTTTAATTTTGGACCCTTTGGACCTTAATGTAGACAAATTTAAAAAACAGGACCCTAAATTAAAAATCTAAAAACACAGTTAGATTTGGCATATCAAAGAACCCCAATAATTCAATTTTTGATGAAATCAAACAAAGTTTAATTTTGGACCCTTTTGACCTCAATATGAACCAATCTGATAGCGGGCCCACAAATAAAAAATCTAAATACATGGTAAGATTCAGCATATCAAAGAACCCCATATATTCAATTTTTGTTGAAATCAAACAAAGTTTAATTTTGGACCCCAATTTGGACCATCTTGAAAACTGGGCCAAAAATCTAAAATCTAAATACATGTTTAGATTCAGCATATCAAAGAACCCCATATATTCAATTTTTGTTGAAATCAAACAAAGTTTAATTTTGGACCCCAACTTGAACCAACTTGAAAACTGGTTCCATAATCAAAAATCTAAACACATGTTTAGATTCAGCATATCAAAGAACCCCAAACATTCAATTTTTGTTAAAATCAAACTAAGTTTAATTTTGGACCCTTTGGACCTTAATGTAGAGTAATTTAAAAAACAGGACCCAAAATTAAAAATCTAAATACACAGTTAGATTTGGCATATCAAAGAACCCCAATAATTCAATTTTTGATGAAATCAAACAAAGTTTAATTTTGGACCCTTTTGACCTCAATATGAACCAATCTGATAGCGGGCCCACAAATAAAAAATCTAAATACATGGTAAGATTCAGCATATCAAAGAACCCCATATATTCAATTTTTGTTGAAATCAAACAAAGTTTAATTTTGGACCCCAATTTGGACCATCTTGAAAACTGGGCCAAAAATCTAAAATCTAAATACATGGTTAGATTCAGCATATCAAAGAACCCCATATATTCAATTTTTGTTGAAATCAAACAAAGTTTAATTTTGGACCCCAACTTGGACCAACTTGAAAACTGGGCCCATAATCAAAAATCTAAACACATGTTTAGATTCAGCATATCAAAGAACCCTAAGAATTCAATTTTTGTTAAAATCAAACTAAGTTTAATTTTGGACCCTTTGGACCTTAATGTAGACAAATTTAAAAAACGGGACCCAAAATTAAAAATCTAAATACACGGTTAGATTCGGCATATCAAAGAACCCCAATAATTCAATTTTTGATGAAATCAAACAAAGTTTAATTTTGGACCCTTTGGACCTCAATGTGGACCAATTTAAAAACGGGGCCCAAAATCCAAAAACTTAATACACGGTTAGATTCAGCATATTAAAGAACCCCAAGAATTCAAGAATAAAACCCCATTGAAATTGATCAAGAAATAAGCAATTTATACGAAGTATCTTCTTTTGCACAATACTGTGCAATTGAATATTTCTTGCTATTGCGCAATACTGTACAATTGACAATTTCTTGCTATTGTGCAATATTGTGCTATTGGATATTTCTTGCTATTGCGCAATACTGTTAAATTGAAGATTTCTTGCTATTGCGCAATACTGTGCAATTGAAGATTTCTTGCTATTGTGCAATACTGTGCAATTGAAAATTTCTTGCTATTGCACAATACTTATTATATAATAATTTACACATCCTGTTTGGTGTGTATCTCCTACCATATCATTATTATTTGCTTTTAAATATAAATCAGAAATAACCAACTTAAAATGGAAAATTTTAAAAGAAAAAAAAAAGGAAAAAAAGAAAAAAAAAAAAAAAAAATCCCCCCCCAAATTTTTTGAACCCCCTTATGATTCATCACCCCCAAACTCAATCCCAGCCTTCCCTTTGTGGTATGGTACCTTGCAGTACAATTTCAGAGAGATCCATACACTTGAACACAAGTTATTGTCTGGAAACTAAAAAAATGCTTATTTTTGGCCCCTTTTTGGCCCCCAATTCCTAAACGTTTCGGGCAATTACCCCCAAACTCAATTCCAGCTTTCCCTTTGTGATATGGAACCTTGTAGTACAATTTCAGAAATATCCAAACACTTACACACAAGTTATTGTCATGAAACTAGAAAAATGCTTGTTTTTTGCCCCTTTTTTGGCCCCTAATTCCTAAAATTTTGAGGCAATTACCCCCAAAATCAATTACAGCCTTCCCTTTGTGATATGGAACCTTGTGGTACAATGTCAGAGAGATCCATACACTTACACACAAGTTATTGTCTGAAAGTTACAAAAATGCTTATTTTTGGCCCCTTTTTGGCCCCTAATTCCTTAACTGTTGGTACCATAACCCCCAAAATCAATCCCAACCTTCCTTTTGTAGTATTGAACCTTATGGTGAAATTTCATGGAGATCCATTCACTTAAACTAAAGTTAGAGTGCGAAAACCAATGTGTCTTCGGACGACGACGACGACGACGACGACGACGCCAACGTCATACCAATATACGACCAAAAAATTTTTAATTTTTGCGGTCGTATAAAAATCTAAATACATGGTTAGATTCAGCATATCAAAGAACCCCATATATTCAATTTTTGTTGAAATCAAACAAAGTTTAATTTTGGACCCCGATTTGGACCAACTTGAAAACTGGGCCCATAATCAAAAATCTAAATACATGTTTAGATTCAGCATATCAAAGAACCCTAAAAATTCAATTTTTGTTAAAATCAAACTAAGTTTAATTTTGGACCCTTTTGACCTTAATGTAGACCAATTTGAAAACGGAACCAAAAATTAAGAATCTAAATACACAGTTAGATTTGGCATATCAAAGAACCCCAATTATTCAATTTTTGATGAAATCAAACAAAGTTAAATTTTGGACCCTTTGGACCTCAATGTGGACCAATTTACAAACGGGGCCCAAAATCCAAAAACTTATTACACGGTTAGATTCAGAATATTAAAGAACCCCAAGAATTCAAGAATAAAACCCCATTGAAATTGATCAAGAAATAAGCAATTTATACGAAGTATCTTCTTTTGCACAATACTGTGCAATTGAATATTTCTTGCTATTGTGCAATACTGTACAATTGACAATTTCTTGCTATTGCGCAATATTGTGCTATTGGATATTTCTTGCTATTGCGCAATACTGTGCAATTGAAGATTTCTTGCTATTGCGCAATACTGTGCAATTGAAGATTTCTTGCAATTGTGCAATACTGTGCAATTGAAAATTTCTTGCTATTGCACAATACTTATTATATAATAATTTACACATCCTGTTTGGTGTGTATCCCCTACCATATCATTATTATTTGCTTTTAAATATTAATCAGAAATAACCAACTTAAAATGGAAAATTTTAAAAGAAAAAAAAAAGGAAAAAAAGAAAAAAAAAGAAAAAAAAAAAATCCCCCCCAAATTTTTTGAACCCCCTTATGATTCATCACCCCCAAACTCAATCCCAGCCTTCCCTTTGTGGTATGGTACCTTGCAGTACAATTTCAGAGAGATCCATACACTTGAACACAAGTTATTGTCTGGAAACTAGAAAAATGCTTATTTTTGGCCCCTTTTTGGCCCCCAATTCCTAAACGTTTCGGGCAATTACCCCCAAACTCAATTCCAGCTTTCCCTTTGTGATATGGAACCTTGTAGTACAATTTCAGAAATATTCAAACACTTACACACAAGTTATTGTCATGAAACTAGAAAAATGCTTGTTTTTTGCCCCTTTTTTGGCCCCTAATTCCTAAAATTTTGAGGCAATTACCCCCAAAATCAATAACAGCCTTCCCTTTGTGATATGGAACCTTGTGGTACAATGTCAGAGAGATCCATACACTTACACACAAGTTATTGTCTGGAAGTTACAAAATGCTTATTTTTGGCCCCTTTTTGGCCCCTAATTCCTTAACTGTTGGTACCATAACCCCCAAAATCAATCCCAACCTTCCTTTTGTGGTATTGAACCTTATGGTAAAATTTCATGGAGATCCATTCACTTAAACTAAAGTTAGAGTGCGAAAACCAATGTGTCTTCGGACGACGCCGGACGACGCCAGACGACGACGACGACGACGACGACGACGACGACGACGACGACGACGACGACGACGACGCCAACGTCATACCAATATACGACCAAAAAATTTTCAATTTTTGCGGTCGTATAATTACCGCCCACTTATATAACTTTATTTCCTCTATCATAGAGATTTGTTCTACATGAACAATATTCCTGCGCATTTTGCCATTTGGGAAATATAAATGACTTGTAATTACCGATTTTCGACGATGAAATATTTCATACAATTGTTCTTTGACATCGTAGCCAAAAGCACAGGGGATAATAAACTACGTACGGATTTCTATTGAGCACTACTTCCTATGTGCAACTTCAAAAGTTTTGGGTAGTTCGACGATCATTTAAGGTTTTTCTGGTCATATTTTTTGTATTCCAGAAATAAAAGTATTGGAAAAATGTCCAATTAGTTATAAATAACATAATAGCCAGCTAGATAATAACAATGGCACGTATTTCAGCATTTATTGGGTAGAACACAAATCTAGGGTGCTCGCATAAGGCAGCTTAACTGCCTAATAAAACTAGGGGATTGTAGTATAGACAGGGTTAGTTTGATGACACTGACAGGACCAATCATTCAAGGTACAAAAATAATGTATCTATAGGCTATTTCTGGAATCATGTCTTTCACTGGAAAAGATCGTCAATTTCGCACGCCTTTATGGCGTCATTTACCAGAAAGAAGGTGCGCCTGTATCCCTGGTCTATCAAAGTTTCAAGCACTTTCAGAATCGTCATTCTGCAGGGTAGTCTAGAAATAATTTATGTACGTAATCTTAATTCCCGTAAAACTAAAGGGAGGGTGACAAACTTATTAGATTTTAATTTCCCAAATAATTTGTGCAGTACAAGATCAAACTTTTTCACCCGTTCACTCGACATGTGTTGAAAGTGACATGACAGATTCAACTAACTATCATATCTCAGAACTGGCGTATTGGCAATAGGCCACTTCATGGTTAGTTCGGCCAAATTGAATAGGGTAAAAAATTTTGGATAGGTGGAAATAGTTTGATAGTAAGGGAAATCCTATGCATGTTTCCAAGCAACTGTTCTTTTTTAATGATGTTTTCCCGTATTTTCAAACCAATTTTACCTCCAATATGAAAATCTGCCCCATATTCAACATGTCTGCACTAACCGTGAAGGGCCTATAAGACCATAAGAGCTAAGGCTCAGCAGCTGATGAAGTCCATGATAACAATACGTAACAAGATTCCAATTTTGATTAATGAACATATATATGCATGATGTCGATGAATGAACTGCCTAGGTTGACCTGAGGTCATTTGGGGGAACTCGTCATAGGACATTGTGACGTAAAGATATTAGCTCTGTAACGTCAATTTTATCCGGGTAACAACACCAATTGGTAGATCATGTATACTGTGATGGGCCTGCAATGTCCTGTCTGTACCCAACTCTGACAGGCAGATCTGCACAATTAAAATACACAGTAAATCAAATTTTATAAAATGACAGTTGTTGAGCAATGTTTTTCAGCTGTGAAAATATTGGTTTCCTTATACCAAGTTGTTTTTTGTAGCTTAAAAGTTGACATTTCATAAATAACAAACCTTTGGTAAAGTCCAATCGAAAAACTTCATCGCCACTGTCATTTCGAGCTGAAATTAGAAAAAAAAGACGCAGTTACAAATTTAAGTGTATGATTAAGATATGTAATGTAAATAGGATTTCATGAAAGATTTACATACATTTAAAACGCCCAGTTTTGTGTGACCGTATGCCCTGGCGAGCCCCAACGGCCGCCATATTTTTTACTTCCTATTTTTACGACTAGTCGTAAAATTATTCAGTAGCAAGATAAAATTGCCACTAAATTTCATCATAGACTTTTTTTCTTCAAATTCTTATACCAATTTGGGCAAATTTTATTGATGAAAGTAAATCAAAACTACTTTGTTTGCATTTAGTCTAATTTACGACAACCAATGCTACATTGACCATGGCAGACACAGTCACAGGTGCCCCTAAAATTTCGCAACCCGAATTTACGAAGATTGTAGACAAATTATTAGGGTCGGAAGGTCCAGTGTTTGATAAGAATGGAAACTTTTACATGGTTGCTCCTGAGGTTGAAAAAGATGGTGCGTTTGCAGGCCAGATCCTAAAGATTGATTTATCAACTTGTAAAGTATGTAAAGATACATGTAAAAAATCGAATCCATGACAAATCGCCCCACTGGCAAATCGCCCCACACCTAATCGCCCCACTTTTTCACCAACACGCCCCAATTCCTAAAAAATCGCCCCACTCTTGTTTACCAACTCGCCCCACTTATGAAAAGGGTAAAATCCCATTGAAAATAGGTTGGATAACTTGCCCCACTTATGAAAAGGGTTAAAATCCCGCTGAAATAAGGTCTGCCAACTCGCCCCACTCATGACAAATAGATAAACCACGATGAATTTAGTAATGCCAACTCGCTCCACTTATGGAAAAATCGCCCCACTCTTGTTTACCAACTCGCCCCACTTATGAAAAGGGTAAAATCCCATTAAAAATAGGTTGGATAACTTGCCCCACTTATGAAAAGGGTTAAAATCCCGCTGAAATAATGTCTGCCAACTCGACCCACTCATGACAAATAGATAAACCACGATGAATTTAGTAATGCCAACTCGCCCCACTTATGGAAAAAGATGCTATCCCGTTGTATATGTTCCTGCCACTTATAAATAAAATCAATACCTATGAAAACCTTAGATAAACATCTTTTGTAATTCTTTTCTTTTGTTTAAATAAAGCAGTAAGAAGTGAGTATCAGTATTTCGGTGACGTGAATGTCAACTCGCCCCACTTGTGAAAAATAGAAAAATCCTGATGAATTGAGTTATGCCAACTCGCCCCACTTATGAAAAATAGGAAAATCCTAATATTGAGTCATGCCAACAAATGAGTGGTAGGCCTTCCAATTTGCCCCACTTATGAAAACGTTAGAAATGCATCTTTTTTTTTGGTTGAAATAAAACAGAAAGAAAGTAGCATCAGCATTTATGTAACGTTTTTTTCCTGGTGAATATATTCAATGTTTTATAAGATAAGTCAAGAATCATGTGTGTTTACATAATTTTATTCTCAGATGATAGGTTTGCACATCTACGTAAGTATGCATAACAATAACATTTTAAACAAACATACATTAAATCAATTATGACAAGCACTGGCATGATAACATAAAAAGAAGTACTAGATGAAATGTCAGCACTAGAAACAAGAACATGAATACATGAATACATTGTCATTAGAAAGTTCAGTAGCTATCTGCTTCCACGACTGGACCGTTGACACGACCACAAAGGCGTAAGAGTCTGGTTGTAGATATGCTGCCTGTAACTTTATACACTGCTCCCACATGTTGAATAGGATGGCTTGGTTAGTGCGGGCTTGCTTGCACTGGTATTCTGTATTGATTAGTTTTCATTAAGTGGGGCGAGTTGGCAAACATGAAAATTATATATTCATCTAGATATTACCGTTTTTCATTAAGTGGGGCGAGTTGGCAGGATTAATATTAACAGGATTTAGCCCTTTTCACAACTGGGGCGATTTTTTAAAAAGTGGGGCGAGTTGGTAAACCAGTTTGGGGCTATTTTTTTAAAAGTGGGGTGAGTTGGTGAAAAAGTGGGGTGATTAGGTGTGGGGCGATTTGCCAGTGGGGCGATTTGTCCTGCTTCCTAAAAAATCAACCTGACATACCTTCGAAGATGGTAGGTCTTTTCACCACCGAACACCATCGCACACCGCCGAACACCACCGAACACATTAAAATACCATCTAACACACCTAAATATATTGTTTTCATCTTTATTTATATGATCTTATATATTTGACATACCTTCTGAACGAGGATGAATATGTTTATACATATACATACCCAAGTTAATGAGAAATGATAACAAGAGAACCAAAAAGAACAGTCTTAAAGGGCTGTTGTCAGAACAGTACACTTTCAAGTCTATCATTTTTTTAAATATAATTATTGTGATAATTTCACATTAAATAAAATATTTTAACTTATTTGAACAATTTATTTCTAATAATTGAAAAGTAAAGACCATAACATAATATACAATGAAATACAGACAATGTAAATCCGGAAAAATATTGCTGGAACCAGAAGCGTTTTTTTTTTTAATTTTGATTCTCAACTTTAACATCACTAATGCAGATAAAAATGTGAAAAACATGACAATAGGATTACATTTTACGTAATTTAATCGATTATATTGTTTTATTGTGTAACATTACTGTTTTTCTTAAGGGTTAGTGGTCTTTTTGGGTGTTCGGTGGTGAAAAGACCGACCCCCTTCAAAGAAACCCAAAATGCTAAATTTCCACACTTTTATATTTGCACATCCAGTGTTATTCAACAGATCACATAAGTTCATAATCTGGGACCAATAGATAAAACCACCTCAGTGGTGTTGTGGTAGCGTGCCATGAGTGCTGGAGGTCATGGGTTTAAACCCTGCCCGGTGTCAAACCAAAGACTTTAAATTGGTATTTGCTTCTTCTCAGCTAAGCACATGACATTAAGGAGTAAAGCAAAGACTGGTCGGCTCAGAGTCAGAATAATGTGTCCGGGTAAGGTGACATGTTTTACTGCGGAATGTTACCTTTTGAACTAGAAAGCTAACAATGCGGCTCAGCATGTCTGTCTAGTACAAAGTGGTTTAAAATATATTCATATTACATTAACATGTTCTCGTCTTGAACGCATATTAATTTGCCACTGGACATTAAGCAGCCATCCATCATCATCATCAATAGATAAATTTATGTATAATGTGGGTCCTTTGGTTAAGTCGAATCCATGAAAACTCACCCCATTGCCAAACTTTCTACCAACTCACCCAACTCATGGAAAAAAGTTTCATCACGTTTAATATGGGCCTACTAAATCGTCCCACTTATGAAATGTAGACTAATCCCGATGATTTTAGGCCTACCAACTCAACCATTTTTGAAAAGTAGTTTAATCCCAATGAATTAAGGTGTGCCAACCCCCCTACCCCCAATTATGAAAAAAGAATTAAATCTCACTGAATTAAGATATACCTTAAAGTCAACCCAAAAACAGTATTGACACCCTGAGGTTTAGAAGTTGTGAAAACATCACAAGAATCTCAGCTAAGGTTTTGAAGCTTGTATCATCAGTCAGGGGACATACTTAAATGAGTGATTTTCTAAATCACTGATTCAAGTAACATTATGTCCATAAAGGTTGGAAGTAAGAGTTGTCTTTCTTTAATAATCACTTATTTAAGTAGTACAAATTAATCACTAGACTAAGTGATTTAATTTTATTGTAGCTTTAAATATAGAATACTAATGATCCAGGGACTAATGTTGCTAAAATTATCAGAACCAACATCTGTGTTGATAGGAGGACCGGGTCATGTCAGGTGATGACCTTGTACTGAATCTAGGATAATGACAAAAAAATCACTTGTTTAAGTATCATACCTCAATTTCCTTCCAAAAAATCACTACTTTAAGTATCATTATTTTAATAACCCCCCACTAATTTCAACACCCCCGAACAGTGAAATTTTGATCGCGAACAGTAGAATTTTATTACATAATCTGTAAGATGAAACCTTGAATTTTACAGGAAAAATACTCCCACTGCTGGGAAAAATCTGTTAAGAAAGTATCAGTTCATTATGTAAAGCCATTATTATAGCATTTTTTCAACTAAAATAGAATTTGCAGCTAAATGATTTCATCAAAGGCATAAACCTTGCTATTTAAAAGAAGCAAAAAGTTCATTTTTTTTCAATTTTATTAATGATAAGATATTATCTAAACCTATGTGGTTTAAAATTTTGGTAAAACTACAAAATCACAATTTGTGACAAAACTTCGAATTTGCTACTTAAAAAAGTGATTTAAAAATCACTTATTTCAATAGGTCCCCTGACTGATCATATTCAATGTAACCTTCCATTAACAATTATGAAATCAATAACTAGAAATAGAACATGGTGTAAGTTTATCATCATCTTCAATGGTCTTGGTAATTACTAAGTATACAACTGATAATTTGAGCAAATGTTGATAATCTGGTTCTGTTCTGGTCCACTTCCAGGATTATTCCAGTGGTTCCCAAGACTTTTAGAAATCACACCAAACAGCAAGCTATAAAGGGCCCTAGTGTAAAACAATTCAAACAGGAAAACCAACGGTCTAATCTATATAAAAAATGGGAAACGAGAAACACTTATGAACCACACCAAAAAACGACAACCACTGAACAACAGGCTCCTGACTTAGAACAGGTGCATAAAAATGCAGCGGGTTTAAACGTTTTAACAGGTGCCAACCTTCACTCTAACCTGGAACAGTGGTATAACATTACAACATAAAAAGACACACAATAAAATATCAATTGAAATGGTTTAACTCAATCAAATAGACAATACACAAAAACAAGTAAATATACACTGAACGAATAAGTTTGATCTATGACACAATATAAATAAAAAAGATGTTTCAATGTCAAAAAGACAAACTTTAACCTAGGACAAAATGGCGTTAAATAAAGTAACGTACACAGGTAATTTTAAATATAATAATTTTGTTGTTAGTACAGAAACATTTTTTACAAAATAAATTTGTTATTAATAGTAGGAGTACGGAAGTGAAAATTTTTTAACCATTCTTTTTACATGTAACTGGACCAGACTCTTTTTTACAGGACATTTACACACATTGTTTGGACAAAATTAAAAATTTTACTAGTCATTTGGTCCAGTAATGCATATCAAACTATCTTTAACTGGCCTTTGCCCAATGTTTGGCAACCTTTGGAATGTCTAATTATTTGCATATGATATCAATATAAAACTATTCATTGATCATAAATTCAAGGTTTTAACCTTTCTTTTGAATAAGTTAGTCAGTATTGGCCCAATATTCATTTGAATCAAATTATTTTTTTAGGCAACAGTTATCTGTGAACCAGTAATTGATAGTAATGGGGGAGTACCAGCTGGTTGTCAGTGTGATAAAGATAATATTATATGGATTGCTGACATGAGGTTGGGAATTCTAACCATGGACCAGTCTGGCCAGTTTAAACAGGTACATAGTCAAACTTGGTTTTAATCAAGTATGTGATGATTATACAATGCAGATTCCCCTTGTAATATTGAACCTAAATTGAACATTGTAAAAAATAGAATGTAAACTATTTTTGCCCTAGTATTTTCTTAAAAACAAATAGTATTTCAAGACATGAACAAATGAAAGAGCTGATATTTTCTGTCTTTCAGTTTTGTAAAGTAGACAAAGATGGTAACGTTATGCAGGGTTGTAATGACTGTAGTTTTGATTACGATGGTAATTTATGGGTAACAGCACCAGCAGGGGAGATATCTCCACACCCTTTTAGAAGTTCAACTGAGGTAAGATTATTTTGCTCTGTGGTTTTCAAATAACAAGATTTACAGTTTGAATGCATTAGAATGCATTACATTAAGTACAATATCTACTTTAAAAAAAAATTAATACAAATTATCGTCATTTGTAAGTACCACATTATTTCAAGTATCACCCTTACAATCACACATGAATTTTTGATTTATTACCAGTAGTTCTAATGTCCCCAGCGTGTCACATATAGCAGTGTTCTCCCCAGGATTTTTGGATAGCACCAGGGTAACGCGTGTGGATTGCTTGGTGAAATGATTCATACAATCAGTTGTGTCATGTCACGTCGCTAAGCTATATTTCTAGTAACTGTAGTTTTTATGTCTCCTGTTTTGTTTTAATGCTGTGGTACTGTGTTATGTAGACATTGAAAATTATTGGTAAAAAAGAAGTAAATCAATAAACAGTTTGACATGTATACTTTAATATTTTTTAAAAATATATTAAACATGATACATTACAAAATATTCATCTAAATTTAAAGTTATTAAATTGTTTATATATCAATGATCAATAAGAATAAAATATCATTCAAAAGAGAACAAAAATGTTCAATTTAAAAAACTTTCTTATTTCTAGAATAAAAGCTGTTGTATTGTGAAAGGATTCCTGTCATAAGGAGATATAAAATTAACAAGAATAAATATTGTATTATTATTTGAACAAGTTTCTATCTTAAATTTTAATAAAAAGAAATTTTTCATAAATTTCAAACATTTTGCCTTAGATTTCATGTAAATATTAACTTTTCTTGTCTTTAGTGTCAGATAATCAAACATAGATACAGACTTAATACTGCACTGAAATCTAAATCTTTTTTTGTCATGATCCATTTAAATAGAATTCCTAAATGTATAAATTTATCCTAGATCTATAGATCTATAAGTAACCCTATTCAATGTCAACAACTAAGTCTCCCTATTTTCCCGCCTAAATGACAGGAAGTAGATAAAAGTAGATTTAACATGTGCTTATGGATAAAATTTGCAAATCACTTCTGTTATTCATTAATTATCATATGGATCTAAATATTCAGTTTGAAGGTACAGTCATGCATTTTATTTATAAAATAGAATAAATTGCAGTTAATTGTAAATAATCTTGGGTATCAGTGGCGGATGCAGAACTTTTCATAAGGGGGGCCCGCTCCAGTCATGCTTCAGTGATTCCCTATATAATCAACCAAATTTTTCCCACAAAAGGGGGGCCCGGGCCCCCCTGGATCCGCCTATGGGTATTCTATGTGAACTAACTGGGTCATGTGAACCGTCCCCTTTGAATTACTTGTTGACAGATACTATGATAGTTTGAAACCGGAATATCATGCAATATAAACAATGTCAAAATTAAAGATAATTTGGCCATGGTTTAATCAGAGACATATAATACTATTATATAAGTATTGAGAAGTGTATAATGGTCAATTATACGTAATGAGCCAACTTTATAATGTACAAAATATGTACCGTCGTGTGTACAACTATTGGGTCAACACGGTTTGTGTACAGAGTATTTGCCGACTTGTCAGGTGGTGAATGAAGCCATAAAATAGTTATCTACGATGATAAAGTTATGATCTCTTAATTAAAACACAAAAGAATCATTTTACAAGTGTTAAATACATCGATTAAATCCAATCAACAAAGGTTAACCTCATAAAGGTAAATCGATCATGTGGTGTAAACAATCTGAACTGGTTTAAACTGGTCAAATTTCACCTGGAATTTTATACCGCACGGAAAAGATTTTTAACACAAGTCGTTTAAAACCTTTACCGATTTTTTCGATTTTTTAACTAAAAATTTTAGCACCACGAAGAAATATAATACATCGCGGTTAGAATGATACCACCACGGTAAAAAATTATACATCGCGGGCCCGCGGTCCTTTAAGGCCCTGGGGAGAACACTGTATATGTTATCTGTCCAAAGACAATAACTAAACATTTTTTTCTTCAAATAAAGCCATTGGATATGAAATAGCGCTTTTCTCCCAAAAATATATCACCACATTAAAGTACATTCTATCATAAAATCCATGCACAGAGCACCATGGTAAAATATGGTGCTAAATGGCCCTAGAGACCTGATCAGATATATTAATAAAAAATTAATTAAAGAAATGCACATAAACAACTTATTTGCTAAAAAGCATCTAACTGTATTTGACTAATCTATAAATAGAATGAGAATTATTGTCTTGTTACCAGTTACTGCTATTATACAACTTCAGCTACTAACTTTTTTATTTGCTCCAATCCATAGTAACATTTTCAACTATGCAAGTAATGTCTACCTCTTACAATGTCAGGAATGGTGAATTTAACACTCCAACTGTTTACAGACAGTCAGATTAAAATAAAAACAACAGGTCTGAAGCTTATTTTAAAAATATAAGCTGGACAGAGAAATGTGTCACATGAGAAAAATAATTAATGACTTAATTCTTTGGCAGCAAGGTTTATTTACTAAAGAAAAACTATATTAATAATACATAAAAAGGAGAACAAAAATATCTAGAATATTACACAATACAACAAACCACACCAACAATCACCAACCGATTACCCCAAGAAAAACAATGAACAGCACATGTTCCATAGAGTCTGATTTGGTACAGGCATAAAATGTATATATAATTGTTATACATAGAAAGAAAATAATCTTTTTTGCAGATAATAAAAAAAGAAAGATAAAAGTTGTCTGCATATCATTTAAATATCATTAGAGAAACGGATTCTACCACTGATTCTTGGGAGATATGATTATTCTCTTATTTTGACAGTTATGCTCAGCAATCTTTGAGTTTTAAAATTGAAAATTTAACTGTTTTGAGAAAAGAAATATTGTATGACACTTGTTGCAGTGGTATAACCTGTATAGATCAGTAGTATTATAGGTCACAAATTGTAAAATGTATTTTTATTATTGTATGACTATAGGAGCCTTTTGGATCAGTCTATTGTGTGACTAACAAGAAAGAAGTGATAAAGGTCGATACAGGGTACAAGTTCTCTAATGGTATAGCTGTACAACATAAACAAGATGGTAAACCATGGAAGGTGATAGTAGCTGAGACATTTACCAAATCACTGTGGGCATATGATATCCTAGGTTCTGGCAAAGTAGGACAGAAGACATTGTGGGGAAAGTTACCAGGTAGTCAAACAATAAGATTTAAACTCACTTCAAGTGATGTTTTTCATAATTTTTATATTGCATATCAGATTAGATTAAGAAACTATTTAAAAAATCTGCTGACAAATTGCTTGAGGAAACGGTTGCTAACATAAGACCGTGGTGATTTTTTTCAAGGACATAAAAAAGAGACCATAATTGATAATAAACACGTATAACTATTCAAGGTAAAATTTTTATGCCCCCGCAGTAGCGGAGGGGGCATTAAGTTTTACCCTTGTCCGTCTGTCCGTACGTACGAACGTACGTACATACGTCCCAAAATTGGTTTCCATTCTCTACTTTTAGTTTGCCTCAACCAAATGTTATGAAACTTATACACAATGTTTATTACCACAAAACACAGATCAAGTTTGAATTTTGGTGGCGTCACTTTTACCGTTCTAGAGTTATGCTCCTTTACAAATGGAAAAATTGCTGAATTTATCGTTTCCGTTCTCTAACTTTAGTTTGCCTCAACCAAATGTTATGAAACTTTTACACAATGCTTATTACCACAAAACACAGATCAAGTTTGAATTTTGGTGGCGTCACTTATACCGTTCTAGAGTTATGCCCCTTTACAAATGGAAAAATTGCTGAATTTTTTGTTTCCGTTCTCTAACTTAAGTTTGCCACAACCAAATGTTATGAAACTTATACACAATGCTTATTACCACGAAACACAGATCAAGTTTGAATTTTGGTGGCATCACTTATACCATTCTAGAGTTATGCCCCTTTACAAATGGAAAAATTGCTGAATTTTTTGTTTCCGTTCTCTAACTTAAGTTTGCCACAACCAAATGTTATGAAACTTATACACAATGCTTATTACCACGAAACACAGATCAAGTTTGAATTTTGGTGGCATCATTTGTACCGTTCTAGAGTTATGCCCCTTTACAAATAGAAAAATTGCAGAATTTATCGTTTCCGTTCTCTAATTTTAGTTTGCCTTAACCAAATGTTATGAAACTTATACACAGTGCCTTTTACCACAAAACACAGATCAAGTTTGAATTTTGGTGGCGTCACTTTAACCGTTCTAGAGTTATGCCCCTTTATAAATGGAAAAATTGCAAAATTTTTATTTTCTTCTAAATATTAAGTAATTTTTAAATTGGAGTTATCTTCCTTTGTCAATGATTATAGTTGAAGCAACTACAATCAATGCATTAAACAATGCAATGTTTAATTTTGACTTCCACTGATAAAACACAGATCAAGTTGAATTTAGGTAGTGTCACTTTAACCATTATTGAGTTATGCACCTTTATAAATCGAAAGATTGCAAAATTTTTAGTTTCTATTCTGTTACTTAAGTTTGCCCCAACCAAACATTATGAAACCTATACACAATATTCATTACCACAAAACTAAGATCAAGTACAAATTTTTTGTTTCCTTTTTCTTACTTTAGTTTGCCTCAACCAAATGTTATGAAACTTATACACAATGCTTATTACTACATAATACAGATTGAGTACGAAATTTGGTGGCGACACTTTTACCATTCTTGAGTTATGTCCCTTTATAAACACAAAAATTGCTGAATTTTTCGTTTCCGTTCTCGAACTTTAGTTTGTCTCAACCAAATGTTATAAAACTTATACACAACCGTTCTAGAGTTATGCGTGTTTACAAATAGAAAAATTGCTGAATTTTTAGTTTCTGTTCTCTACTTAAGTTAGCCTCAACCAAATGTTATGAGACTTGCACACAATGCTTATTACCACAAAACTCAGATCAAGTTCAAATTTGGGTAGCGTCACTTTTACCGTTCTTGAGTTATGTCCCTTTATAACTATATGATATGCAAGCGGGGGCATCATCTGTGTCCACATGTGGACACTATCCACATTTATTTCATAAATTATTGATCTATTACCATATTCTTCACTTGGTATGTGTTCTATGTAAATGCTTAAGTAGTTTCCAAACCTCCCCTTTTGTATGGCAGTCATTCAGTTCCAATTTACTATGATTCGTTATGTCATTTAATTATTATGGCAGTCTTTATTGCAGGTAAGACTGCCAGGATATCTAAGTGAAAAAATGATATACATGTATATGTAATGATAAGTCAAAAGCATATTTACTTTGTTCGTGTTATAGCTCTTTTCATTCCTCAGATTTATTTATTTATCTAGTTAATTGATTTAGAACTAGATGTGTCGGAACAACACGAGAGGCCCTGTTTCAAAAAGTTGAAAAATCTGCAATTTTAACAACACATGTGGACACAAACATGCATGGATAGTATCCAGCTCTCAAGACCAATACTAGTTTGATGAAAAATTTCCTTGATCAATGAGTAGTTAAATTTCAAACTATCAGCAAACAGGAAGTGGATGTACTGAAGATGTGTTGAAACGACATGAAAATCAGCATATCGGAACGAAACATAAACTTGATCTGTAACTCATCATTGTAGACTCACATATCAAAAATCAGCGTTAAATCTGAAGGCGTATAGAAAAAAAGTCTGTATAACTGTGATTTTCAACCATTTATCAAAGTCCAAATCCCGTAATTTCAGAAAAATTAGCAGAGCGGAACGAAACTTAAACTTGAACTGTAACTCATCATGGTTAACTCACATACCAAAAATCAGCCCAATATCTAAAGGCGTTTAGAAAAAAAGTCTGTATTGTATAACTGTGATTTTCAACAATTTATCAAAGTCCAAAGCCTGTAATTTGGCAAAAAATTAGCAGAGCAGAATGAAACTTAAACTTGATATGTAACTCATCATGGTTAACTCACATACCAAAAATCAGCCCAATATCTGAAGGCGTTTAGAAAAAAAAGTCCATATAACTGTGATTTTCAACAATTTATCAAAGTCCAAAGCCCGTAATTTCAGCAAAAATTAGCAGAGTGGAATGAAACTTAAACTTGATCTGTAACTCATCATGGTTAACTCACATACCAAAAATCAGCACGATATCTGAAGGCGTTTAGAAAAAAAGTCTGTATAATGGTTTTTGCAGAATGACGGAATTACAGAATGACGGAATGATGGAATGACAGAATGACGGACAAGGGTAAAACTATATGGCCCCAACAACTTTGTTGAGGGGCCATAAAAATGATAAGTTTTGATATTGATAATGGCAATGATAAAAAAAATTTTTATCATATGTTAAGAAATATGTAATTTAATTCAAATTAAAAATATACTATAATTGTTTTTTTTTTTTTTAAGGAGATTTAGAAGGTGGCCCTGATGGCATGGACTTTGACGAAGCAGGTAACTTAATTGTAGCCCATTGGGGCTCAAGTCATCTAGAAGTATTTGGTCCAGATGGAGGAAGCCCTCATACAAGAATCAAATGTCCTTTCTCTAAGCCAAGTAATGTTCACTTCCAACCAGGAACAAGTACTGTTTATGTAACAGAACATGAATTCCATGGATTATGGAAATTCCAATGGGAACACCCAGGAAAACCTCAGTATTGCGATGTTTAATAATTGGTCTAGGGTTTTAACTAACTATATCTATGCAGTAAAAAAATCTGTTTACAATCAAACATATCTATTTTTGGTAATCTAAAAATATTTTGGTAATTTATATATTAAAAATGATTATTTATGATGATTTAAGATATCTGTAAAGTATATATTATTTTTTACAAATTAATCTAATCAAAAAGATGTAATATTTCATCTATTTATATTTTCTTTATTTTATAAAAGATCAGTATTTATTACTTTGAAAATTTATATATATATATGCTAGCACAGAGTTGAGTAGATGAAAACATTCCATATAATATTAATTTTCTTGTCTAGGAAAGATTTATCCACAATTATTAAAACAATTCCATGTTTTCAAGAAAGTATTTTAGTTGCTTTATGCATCGAAAAGTATTTCTAATAAAGCCAATCATCTGATTTAGGATTGAACAGATTAAATAAATCTCTTATCCTGGTTTTGAAGGAGTTTGTTATTGTAATTGTTGAACAAGTACAAATGTGTTAAAACAAAAAGGCAGCATTTAAGGTGAATGTACACAAAGGGATATGAATTATTCATGCAACCAGTTTTTTTTTTTTTTTTTACTTTTTTTTTTTAATTTTGTGCCATAAATTTTATTTGGAATTCAAGAATTTAAGAAATTTGCCACTGACAATAACTAACTTAGTCTTTTGCTTTTGCTCAAAATGATTCATGTTAATCCTCATATGTTGGTCAAAACATTTTATTTTTAGTAGCTTAGAAATTTACACTTTTTGATGAACATCTTTTAAGTCAAGATTTTAGTGGATTAATATGCGAGTCTTATAATCAATTTCAGGTACAAATTTGTATTTTATTTAGAGTGTTCTTATATATATATTTGGTTGTGTAATATTCAAAAACAAACTAGTAAAACAATATTAAAGCATTTTATATGAGTTTTTCTCATTGTTGAAGGCCATACCGTTGCCTATTAATGCTAACATCCACTTCATTTGAACTTTGGTGGAAAGTTGTCTCCTAGGCAATCATACCGCATTATTTTTATAAAGTAAAATTTACTTTATAGATTGGAAGCTTATTTGATTTACCAAATATCTTCTTTTTTTCTTTTTAGAGGATTTATATATGCTTTTGGAAAAAAATTGGTTGAAATGATAGGTTGTCTTAAAGTTATTGGTGTTCAGGAATTTTACAGAAATTATTTTAATGATAACAGCTTTGGTTCAATTTTTGTTTTTTCTCGCCTCAAACAAGTCTCAGAGGCTGTTTTCTGTGGCAGCTGTGCTGTTATCAATTTGTTAAAGTTTGTAATTAGGTCAGTTGAGGGTGGACCACTAATGGTAAGGTGATGATATTCAGCATTTTTGCAGAAAATATGATACATGTACATGTATATATATTATATGTGTGTGTATTTAAGAGAATTGAAAAAGTTTATAATTTATAGATATTTTCAAGTTATAATAGTAATTTCATTAGCTCCACTCTTGAAAATTTTCTTAGGTTATCCCTCATATTATATGAAAGTTCAGTGTAAAAAGGTTTTCAGAACACGTTTTTGTTTAGTCTTGGGTTAGTTTGGTATTATCTTTGATTTTACATTTAATCGTGACTTTAGTAATATAATTTTTCTACATTATGATGGTGTTTTGTTAATTTTTAGTCAAGTATGAAATTTGTTCAGACAAAACTGAAAAATTGTTATTGTTATTAATGTTAATTTTTATATTTTCAATAATAAATGAATAATCAAGTTTGCAGTTGTTGTGTTGTCATGTCTTCCTCATAAGTTTGAATTGGAAGTATTCTTTATTACTTCCCCCTTGCCATTTCTCTACTCTTACAGATCTTGTACATCTTCATATTCACGTTTGATAGATTTTTCCTAATACAGGGAATGCAATGGTATTCATGTATATTAATTTGTATTTTTCAGCATTTTGTGTTAAAAAGAACAGAATCAACGAATTCCTGAATAATAATACTTTCATTGAATTTATAACTTAATAATGCATGGGCCTGATAATGGAGGCCTAAGTTTGTGTTTAAATAATGTTAGGGAGTGATAACCCAAACCAATTACCTTTGACTTTTTGATATTATACATACTATTTATGCACAATAACAGATAACCTATCTGTATTCTCAATGATCAGTAAAACTTCCATAGGAATGTTAGTAGGTCAGTAGTCTGGGAAATAAAGTTTTTTTCTAATCTTCTAATTGACACTTCACTAGCTTTTATGATAGTTCATTTCCTGAACTATATTCATTTGATTTCACTTGATCGGACCAGGTGTAATTGTCAAAGAAATTGAGAGATAATCAAGAGTGTCAATCCTTCCAGGCCAGGGTCTGGAAAAATATGATCTTGTATCAACGATTTTGCAGCTTAACTACATGAAATCTCTAACCTTTATAAAAATGTTTCATAGGGAATTTTGGAATGCAGCGTTTTAAAAATTAAAATAATTTCAATGACCTTATAGCTACATATAACAAAAAAATGCAATTTCTGAACAAAAGGCTTTGAAAATATCCAATGTTGATAAATTTTAGAATTAAATTTGACAAAAAATTGAAATTTCATTTCAGTCGTTAGGATTTGAAATCAGTAAATACTGACAAATATGACCTGACCTCTTGGTGCCTTATGGTAATTTAAGGACCTGGCAGTAAAGTTTAAATAAGGTATCCAAAGGTATTTCAAAATGGCTGTCAAATATAAATTAAAATTTTTTTATTGATAGAAATAATTAATAAATCAAACCATAAGTTATTTCCTTTTAATATGAAAATAAGAAGATGTGGTATGATTGCCAATGAAACAAACTATCCACATATATCCCTCGTCTATAGCTCTGATTTCTTGTTGAGTTTGGCATACTTGTTCATCATTTTTGGTGTTATATGCTCTTTAATGTTTGTATAAGGTTTTGGATATTCAAATATGTGGGCCCCAGCATCACTAAAGAGACATTAATTTGTTTCTGTAAATTGGTTTAGTTAATGTTATTACTACCACTGGGAGGATACCTCTATTTGTGGTATCTAAGTCGCAGAGAGTGTCACCAGCCTAGTAGCCAATACTTTGGTACTGACATGAAAATATAGATATTGTTTTATTGTCCTGCTAAAAAATCAAAGAATGCCAGATAGGGATAGCAGTGACAGCTGTGTTGTAAACTATTTATTTAAAGCTTTATATTTCAGGAGGTAGAAGACCTGGATGCATTATACCTTCCATATAGATGTGTTATGGTTACTCTGTTTCCTGCTATCATATGTCCACTATCTATGACCTCATTTTCCTCATTCAGCTACTGCTTTAAAAAACTGAATAGTTTTGTCTCGCCTGCGATGAAGGTCACAGAAGGCGAGACAAGTGTTGCTTTTCCACCGTCTTCGTTGTCGGTGCCAACAATTGTTAAGTTTTATGCTGAAGTTAGTTTAATGGGAACTACTTGTGATAGATCAATGATATTTTGTATGAAGTTGAATTTCTCACTTATTATGAGAATAGGATAACTATATTTGGTATATGGGATTCTTACAAGGTCTACATGTCTGTCAGAGAGGGTTCACTCAACCTCATTTTTTATGGATCAGTCATCAAGGGTAAGTTTTCACTATGTTCAAGGCCTGTATCTCAGATACTAAATGCAGAGGGTCAAATATATTAGGGGTATGAAATGATTATAAGGTGAACATGTCTCTCTGGCAGTTTTCAGCTGACCTTGATCTCTTTTTGAAGGTTTATTGGTCAAAGAACTTTTTGTGTTCAAGTTCGTTTCTCAGATACTATAAGCAATATGTCAACTAAATTTGGTATATGGAATAATTATAAGTTGTACGAGTCGGTCTAGCAGAGTTCATCTGACCTAGACCTCATTTTCATTGTTCATAATTCAATGTAATGGTTTCATGGTTAGCTCTATTTCTTACTATTAGCCATAGGTCAACTCTATTTATTGTATGACATGATTGGGAGTTGGGCAGATTCGTCTGACCTTGACCTCATTTTCAAAAGTTAGGTTATGTTTTTATGGTTTAGTCCATTTCTCAGATACTATAAGCGATAGGTTAACTATATGTGGCGTATGGAATGAGTGCAAGATATACATGTCTGTCTAGCAGATTTCGTCTAACTTTGACTTCATTCTCATGTTTCATTGGTTAAAAATTTAGTTTTCTAGGTAAGGTTTGTGTCTTGTATACTATAAGCAATAGGTTAACTATATTTTGTGTATGGAATGATTAAAAAGCGTACATGCCCATCTGACAGAGTTCGTTTGATCTTTACCTCATTTACATGGAATTGATAATATTAATTTTATGTTATACTTGGTGTATAAATTATATCATAATCAGTCAAGCAGGCGAGACCTTTCAGTTTGTACATTCTTGTTGAAATTTATTTTCTGTTATCAATATTTTTTTTGAATGTATCTCCCTAATGCATAGCTCTGATTCGTTGTCCCTACTTGGCAAACATTTTGTTCCTTTTGGATTTTCAAATATTTAGGCCTCGATCATCACTGAAGAGACATTAATTATTGGTGCAGTAAAAGTGGTATCGTTTATAATATTATATCCACCAGAGACCAGAGACAATATCCAAAAAAAACTAGAATTTAGATATGCAAAGACCAAATGACGAGGCTGTAAACATCAATAGGTTACAGTACGGCCTTCAACAATGAGCAAAACCCATACAAAATAGTAAGCTATAAAAGTCATGACAAAATGTAAGCTATAAAAGGCATAACAAAATGTGAAACAATTCAAAATATGAAACCAACGTTAAAGGCAAAAGACAATAAACGAAAACAATAGCAAAAAATATAAAAAATAGATAATAATGGGGTGCACAAGTATAAATAATAGTTGCGGAAAATAAAATAATTAGGTTATACAATACTGATTACAGAAATGAAGGATCTACAGAATAAAGAAACCATCTAATTACAGAAAATTTATTATGAAATCATTTTCAAGAGAAATCAACAGAATAAGGTTATTTTTAAAGATAAAGAAACTGATTGCCATAATTTCGTTTAAAGAATACAGAAATTAATGACCATCACTTAGCCCTGTTTCTACGCTGAGATTACTAAATAAAACGTGTTATAGTAGTCTCAGTTCTAAGGTACAGTCATATGTATTCCTGTTATGTGATGTTATTAATGACACCTTCAATATCATTGACATTGAAAAGAAGCATTTCAGTTGAGTAGATTTCTTGCTTCAACAATCAATTGGACATATTGAATGGAAGATTAGGACAGAAACCAGACAGCTAGATAAAAGGATATCAAAACAAGAAAAACAATGATTGGTGAGGATGGAAAAACTTGACTACAAAATATCCCCAGAAACCTAAAAAATATAAAAATATAATCTTTCAATCAGTTTAATTGAGGTCTGGGGCTGGCATGTAAGTATCTGCTAGTAGTCTTTTGTTAATTTGTGTTGATTATTGTCATTTTGCTTAGCTTCTTCTGTTACCTATTCTAACATCAGACTAGGACTTCTTTTTACTGTGCGTATTGCTGTGTGTTTGTTTATTCCACATTGGCTAGACGTATTAGGGCGGGGGGGGGGGGGGGGGGGGGGGGGTGTTGAGATCTTACAAAACATCTTTAACCCCGCCGCATTTTTGCGCCTGTCTCGAGTCAGGAACCTCTAGCCTTTGTTAGTCTTGTAGTCTTGTGTGGCTTTTTTTTTAATTTTGGTTCATTTATATGTTCCGGAGTCAAGTGTGACGTCCATTTTCGCTGAACTAGTATAATACAATATTGTTTAGGGACCAGTTGTGTTGAAGACCCATTGTTGGCCTTGTGCTTTTTCTGCTCTTTTGTCCTCTTTGCCTGACGCATTACCCGTTTCCACTCTCAATTTTAATAAAACATACCAAATGATTTCAGTGTGCTATATTTTCTTTCTCTAGTTTTCTGTGTCATCACCGATTTGGTTGGTACTGTGTCCCAAAATCATTACAAAGTCAAAAACATAACCCTATACACAGAAAGAACATATTTGATGGAATAAAGGCTATGCCGGAATCAGATTCAAAGAGCATAATTAGAATAACGAAGGTTTAGTTGAAACATTATAACTGTGTGGCTGTCTACTACAAGTACGATATAAATCATATATTTTGCTTTTCATTTGTAGATAATTTTCTGGTGATTTCAAACATATTTTAGGGCAAGAGGCAAATAATGAGCGTAATTGTAGATGCAAATGTACGGAATGATTTGGTCTTGTCCTTAATTAGTTCGCATACTTGTATCTTGATTCATCGAATGCAGTTGTAAATTAAAGTGTAAGAAGTTGAATAAAAGATGAAAAGATGAAGATTAATTAAAGATTACTTCAGAAAAAGTATTACATACTTCAAAGACGAAATATTTAAAATTTACGTAATTACTAACCCTTGAGAAAACAACACTTATTTGAAATCTGTAGCTTCCTTGTCTAGGTAATAATAGAATTTCGTTTGAAAACGATTCCATTCAGAATAACATCATACGTATTCATATGTCAGGCATGATCATTCCACCTGGTCCCGTAATTTATTTAACATCATTGTGTTGTACTCCTGTAGAGTACATTGTATGTGTAATATATATTGTATTGAAAGGGACTTTTAATATCTCACAATCTTACATTAGAGATCCAACAAATTTGTTTTATAATTAATTTCAGGAACGTACCTCAGACTTTTGATGAGAGACATATACCTGTAAGAACATCGGTTTAAAAATACCCTAAACCGCTTGATTGCACACCCATTTGTTCCTGTATGTCCATATTTGCACACACATTAAAGAATACTATTAAAACTTAATTACATCAAGAAAAATTACTCAGTATGAACGAAGCAATAATATACGACATAAGCGCTGGTTCTGTCAAGGCTATGTAACGTTGATGCTTTAGTCGAATAAGTTAGACCCGACGAGGACTGTCGGAAACCCACTGATTGTACGACAAAAACATACCAGACCAGATGCAATATGCATTTTCTTGAATACCTTGCAGATCAGCTATTTTAATCAACCACAAAGGATGATAAAACGTACAATGCCGCCGCAACAATATGGATTTGTAACAATTTTGCGACAGACATTCTCCATTGGATATACAGGGCTAACACGACGAATGACTTAAACTTCGTCTGAAATCTAAACCAAGCAATGATAGATCACTAAGATTACGGAAATCATATTTTTTTTCCTTCCAGCAGCTGAATTTGAACCCATCAGTCTGTTACATCGTGACAAATAATCCTGCTGCGTGACCTCTGTCCTAGATCACTCGACAATATAAAATATAGCTTTCGGTAGAATTGAATTAAACAAAACAAAAAACAATTGGAAACAAAACATTGTAAATGATCCAGTAGATTGATTTCAATTCCCCAGAGATAATTATCGTTATTGTCAATGTAATATATATCATTGCCATGCTACCGCACATTAAATCATGTACTTTGTTATGATACGAGTTATATAAAACCACCATGCGTCCGTATCGCTCCTCCCGGCTCACTCGCACCAGGAACGCCTTAAGTCAAAAATCCGAAAGCTGGATGCACAAATACAGCGTCACGCTAAGAGTAGTACGTCCAAAAGCAACATAATAGTACAAAGACAATAAAAGGGAAATCCTAAACAATCAATGAAACCTGGGAAATTTAAATATTTATGAAGCATAATTTATTACAATATACTTTATTTAAAACATCAGTCACTAACATGGTTGTATAAGGAAACTGACAAAATTTTAGGCAAACACCTAAGTTTTTATCATAAATCTCCGAAAATAAGAAACCAGAAAATTGATAAAATGTAGCTCTATTTTAAAAATAACAATCATTAGCTATAAGAAGATGTGGTATGAGTGCCAATGAGACAACTCTCCATCAAAGTCACAATTTGTAAAAGTTAACCATTATAGGTCAAAGTACGGCCTTCAACACGGAGCCTTGGCTCACACCGAACAGCAAGCTATAAAGGGCCCTAAAAATGACTAGTGTAAAACCATTCAAACAGGAAAACCAACGGTTTAATCTATATAAAAAACGAGAAACACTTATGAACCACATCAACAAATGACAACCACTGAACATCAGGTTCCTGACATAGGACAGGTGCAAACAAATGCAGCGGGTTTAAACGTTTTACGTTTTCACCCTACCTGAAACAATAGTGTAACATCACAACATAGAAAGACACACTATAAAATATCAATTGAAATGGCTTAACTCAATCAAAAGACATATTCACAAAAACGAGTGAACATACACTGAAAGAATAAATTTGATCTATGACACAATGTAAATACAAAATTAATAAAACAAGGGGGTTCGTTGTAAAACAGTATCAGAAAGACAACCATAGCCTTGGACAAAATGCCGCAAAAAAATATAACGTACACAGGTAAATAAAAATAATCTTGTTGTAAGCTATACAGGGAGTACGGAAATAATCTTTACAAAATGAATAATTTTGTTGTTCCTAGTACGAGAACAAAAGTGAAAATTTATCGTCATACTAAACACTCATCAAGGGTGGTATGTACCAAAAAACAGCGAGACGAGACACAACACCAAACAAGTAAACACTAAATAACAAAAATACATTACAAGTTGTATCAACAGGTCAAATTAACACGAAAGTACGATTTGAGAGTACTCGCAGTTACTGAAAGCTAGTTAAAAGCCAAAAACAATTAATAATAAAAAATCATGCATCAGAGACTAAAATCAACTAAAACACATCCCAGGGATTTAGTGTTTTAACGTCATGGACAGTCAAAGAAGACATGACATGCCAAACTAAAAGTATCGACAGGCAGTAGGATAGTTAGGAGTTAACCTGTTAATAAATATGTATAATGGAATATGTAGATAGAGTACTCTCTATATAGAAAATGAACGTGGATGTGTATTTATACATCTCAAAAAAAAGTTTGAAAAGAATACACATATGATTGTTTACGGAAACTGCCAAATTTCAGAATCAGAAATTACTATTTCTAGTAAAAAACTGAGATTTTAATCATGAAATCTCCGAAAACAGGAAACCGGAAAATTTGTCAATCGTAATGCAGATTAAAGCTTTTTTTTATCAATATTTTTCACAAATATTTACTGAATAAGTTGAAATATTTAACATCTCTCATGACAAACAATGTTTATGATATATATATCTTAGTCAAAAGCTTCCTTTAAAAAAATCAAATAAAACTTGAAAAGTAAAACAATCGTATAGGATTCAACGGAACCCTGCGTCTAGCCTGCAGTTGCCTCTGTCAGTATAAACGTATAATGTTGATTGCCAAAAACTAAGTTCATTTATCAATAAAATGCAGAAATTTATTCTAAAAATCAACTTTGGATGCCGTTTTTTAATCTTGAAGAAGCTTATTTTCAAGTTCCAAAAAATTAAAATTGAGAATGGTAATGGGGAATATGTCAAAGAGACAACAACCCGACCAAAGAGCAGACAACAGCCGAAAGCCACCAATGGGTCTTCAATGCAGCGAGAAAATCCCGCACCTGGAGGTGGTCCTCAGCTGGCCCCTCAATAAAATTGTGTGCTACTTCAGTGAAAATGGACGTCACACTAAACTCCAAAACATATAAATTAAATAAAATTAAAAAACATTCCATGTTTTAACAAAATAATTGTCTAAAAAATGCAACACCATGCAGGCTGTATGTTTATGTTAACTGCAAAAAGTCAAAATAAAGAAAAATGAAAAATTCATTTTCAATTTTGATTAAAACATTATGTATTATTCATAAAAAAAAAAGCTTCTGTTCAAATTCTGTTATCAAGTTCTGATATTCCATGAAGGTTTGACAAAGTTAGTGGTGTGTAAAAAACCTTAAACCATAGACTGACCCCAATTGTTTACGTCACCGATGCCGACAACAACGGAATATATATATCATCCCTATCTCTAGCTTCTTCGAAATTTTTCGCAGACTCGACAATAAAATGTATATTATGATACTGTCGAAAATCTGTTTTCAAGACATATTAAACGTATGGATAGAACTTAAATTTCGCAAAAATATGTATAAATTGTTTAAGACCCAGAGACAGTCCATATAATCCATTTTATAATATATTCATGTTGGCATTAAAAAGCATGTAGTCACTATAAAAATAGAAAACAACCTTAGAAAAGCTTTTAAAATCTATGCTTGTGAAGATAAAATTTGTCGGTTTATCTAAATAGTAATAGATACTCGTTTGAAATCGATTCCCATTTGATAATAATATTCTTACTCGTAATTGTCCAGCTGATCCCGTAATTTGTAATATCAATGTGTGTAAAGATTTTAGTTATCTTTTTCAAAGTAGTTTGTAATTGGTTTTGATTTCTTTCATTCACCTGCTGTTATATCAAATGTAAAAAGGTGCAAGTTTTTATGATATATTATTTTCGTGTAAAAGGAAATTAAAAGTCTTGGTTGATGACGATTACAAATACTTTTACAGGATATACTATACTTAAAATTTGAATTAGTTTTGATTAAGAAATGAAGAAAGTGTCTTTTCGTGCAATAATTCTTATTTCAGCAACGTTACATCTCATATGTTCTAGAATACTTAAAGTTAGAATACTACAGAGTTTGATACAGAATGTAGTGTTTTGCAATATTCTTGTCAATGAGTAGTACTATTTAATTTGCTCCAGTATGTGGGGTTTTCATTTGTTCTTGAGTAGTAACATATCATTTTCTCCAGTTTGTTATGTTTTCATATGTTTTAAGTTGTAACATATATAATTTGCTCCAGTACATGTATGTAGAGTTTTCTTATGTTCTTGTGTAGTAACATATCATTTGCTCCAGTGTGTAGCGTTTTGATATGTTCTTGAGTAGTACCAGATCATTTGCTCCAGTATGTAGCGTTTATGAGATCTTAAGTAGTAACATATGATTTGCTCCAGTATGTATCGATTTAATATATTCTTGTGAAGTAACATATCATTTGCTTCAGTATGTAGCGTTTTCATGTGTTCTCGTGTAGTAACAGCGTGTACCATTTCAATATTTTCTTGTGTAGTAACATATGATTTGCTCCAGTGTATATCATTTCAGTATATTCTTGTGTAGTAACATATGATTTGCTCCAATGTGTATATCATTTCAATATATTCTTGTGTAGTAACATATCATTTGCTCCAGTGTGTATCATTTCAATATATTATTGTGTAGTAACATATCATTTGCTCCAGTGTGTATCATTTCAATATATTCTTGTGTAGTAACATATCATCTGCTCCAGTATGTATCATTTCAATATATTCTTGTGTAGTAACATATCATTTGCTCCAGTTTGTATCATTTCAATATATTCTTGTGTAGTAACATATCATTTGCTCCAGTGTGTATCATTTCAATATATTCTTGTGTAGTAACATATCATTTGCTCCAGAAAGTATCGTTTTGATTTGTCTTATAATACGAAATACGAGAGCATTCTCTGTTTATGGCTATTTGGTAAATAGAGGGAGATTCTTATCTCAAAACAACTCCAACAGGGATATGAGATGAAATGGTTTAGTTCATGACACAATAACACTTAAATATTTGACAATACAACAGACCACCTCAGCCACCGACACCCGACTGTCCTAACACAAATATGGAAGCACAAAAATACACAAATAATAATGAACAAAACATGGTCCAGACAGTCTGACTTGGTACACACAAAAATGTGATGGGGTTAAACCAGTTTTACATTCTAATACCTTTCTACATTCGTCATCATGTACTGGTAAATCGTATTCGTGTTTCGATATATCAACTTGGTAGACAAATGCATTCTATATTGGTTCCACGTGTCTACTATAGTCTATACACGGCTGGTAATCTACACACGCAGAACAATCGGTTCTGCAATGAAAACCGTGAGAGGATTTTCCGGTTATGCTTGAGTGGAGTAATTGTCACCGCTTCAAAAAGTATGTACATTTCTAAATCGCAATTTTCTAATTCAACTGATCAAAATATTGAAAATCGGAGAATGCCATGCTGTGGTGAATACTTTAACGAATAGACACATGTATCATTTACTGTTGTGCATGGAGTAAAACTCCTACAAAATCAATCGTCCCACGAGTAATTGCCGAAAAAAGTGACATTTAAATTTTGAGATGGTTCTATTAACAGACCTACAAGTTCAGATTTAGTTTTTTTTCTGTCAACGGGATTGAATGTCGTTTTGGGCGACGTGTACGCTGTCCGAAGGTGATAGACGTCTTCATAAATCTAAAAACTGCCAATTTTCATCATTTCATGCGTGAGGGGATCGGTTCTGATTGAGGACATCGTGAATGCGTGAGGGGAAGTGCAATTATATCTTTATATCGAAAAATGCAACAATCACTTCAATGAAAGGCAAGTAACTTTCATAGTTTGATTGAAGTTCATACTAAATATAAATTGACAATGGAAATGGAAATGGCTACATCGTAAATATAAGTGGTTTAGATTTATGATTGACTTATGTTTTTTCTCGTGTGCATGTATTAAGACTGTAATGGCATCTCCTGAAATTGAACAAACAATTAAATTAGTTTGATTTCATTGAATCAGTTATCAGTTTATATCTATTAAAGTATATAGAAAATTTTTGCTTTTTAATCAGCATTGATCACAGTTATTGAGTCGAGAAAAGTCACAAGGCCAAAGATTAAAAAAATGTTTGCACTTCCCCTCACGCATTCATGATGTCCTCAATCAGAACCAATCGCCTCACGCATGAAATAATGAAAATTGGCAGTTTTTAGATTTATTAAGACGTCTATCACCTTCGGACAGTGTACACGCCGCCCAAAACGACATTCAATCCCGTTGACAGAAAAAAAACTAAATCTGAACTTGTAGGTCTGTTAATAGAACCATCTCAAAATTTAAATGTAACTTTTTTCAGCAATTACTCGTGGGACGATTGATTTTGTAGGAGTTTTACTCCATGCACAACAGTAAATGATACATGTGTCTCTTCGTTAAAGAATTCACCACAGCATAGCATTCTCCGATTTTCAATATTTTAATCAGTTGAATTAGAAAATTGCGATTTAGAAATGTACATACCTTTTGAAGCGGTGACAATTACTCCACTCAAGCATAACCGGAAAATCCTCTCACGGTCAAATTGTTCATGGCAAGTAGTCATTCGTCATTGTATATTTGTGTATTGATTGGTTGATATCTACTTAGGGACCGGTCAATATTTATTGGGGGGTTGGGACCGGTGCAATTCATATTTCTCCATTACAAAAATCTATGTCCTACCCTCTGAATATACCAAAAAAAGTGTCTGTCCTATATGAAATATCTACTAAATTAATATATGTCCTATCTAATCTATGAATAAATCAAACAGACTTTAACTTCATTTTTATCAGATTAACATAGATCACATATAGTAGTCTTTGAATTTGTCTGGAATTTTAACTGATCTCCTCCTGGGATTCAGTAAGATCAATATATAACTAAGATAGCTGTATAGTTTGATGAAAATCCAAGTTGATTTGAAAAAGTTATAAAAATAATTAAAGATGACTATCTGAATTTAATCAAAATGTGTTTACCTATTAATTTAATTCTTTAATTTCAAAGCAATGATCGAACCAAACTACCAAAAAAAACTGGAATTTTGTTAGATCTATATTTAATTTAGTTATAGATGGGCTGATTTACACCATATGTTACTTGTTTGTTTCTCAATTATCTTGTTTATTTTGTTGTAATTAAATTTGTATAGCCTATTTTCTACATTCATACATATGCCATAAAAATATTGCTGTCCTATCAGTGCTGAAACCTAAAAAAGTAGAAGTCCTATCAAAAATTAAGTTAAAAAAAATGTGTGTCCTACTGCGTTTTGCACCGGTCCCAACCCCCCAATAAATATTGAATGGTCCCTTAATACACTTAATGATTTACTTGCTTAATTACTATGATAATTTGGGTTTAGGTCGGTATTGGTTATAATCAGCTCAGATAATTGTTTACGTTCTTTGAGACAAAGAAAACAATAAACAAACAATAGATACTTAATATTCCAATTGAAATCCGAGAAGTTTGTCAACAAACAAATAACGACAAACAGTAGTACTATACTAAGGAAAAATAAAACACAGGAAAACTCACTTTAGAAGAATAAAGTTGATAGGAATATCCTAGGTATTCGGCCTTAACTGGCTCGATTTCTGGCATTTACTTAATAAAATGCATGCATGTATCAAATCAATACAAATAAGCCAAAAACAAAAACAAAACAAAAACAAAACCAGTAAATCTTTTTCGGAGGAGATGAGATTCGAAAAAATATATAATGAGAAAACAAATAAAAAAACAGGCCCTGTTCCTTCGGTCAGGCTTTTGTCAATTGCTAGTAGGGATTTTGTATACTGAAATTAATTCACAAAATTCCTTCTACTCCAATGAAATATCGGTACCTGTACGTTATTTCTTCTTTATTTTAGTGTCATTTCCTGTATTGGAGTTTTGCTACGCATCACAATGTGAAGATATTAGTTTCATTCAATAACACACCATCAAGTTGAAATATTTTTCGCCTCTCTTATAGTATAATTATAAGATTCTAATTTTTAGAACTACAATTTGTATTTGTAAAATACATACTTATAATTATAAATCAGAGATCCCATCTACTTTCCCTTCAATCTCCTTGAGTTTCATTTTATAAGTTATGACAGGTAGAGAGCGCACACGCACCACTTTGGATTGATGCTGTGAGCGACATTTCTTTTATATTTTGTGCTTTTCCGGTTCGTGTGAGATGCAAATGGAGTGTTATTTAAATCAATGATTAGCAAAGTTTTAGAAAACCGAATTTTAATTCTAAAATTTAAGTTTTTCAATAATCTCAATCATATTGTAGAACGAATTTGAATTCAAAGTATGAAGTAAAAGTTGTTGGTTTTCCAATTATTTGGTCATGAGTGTACCTGATGACGGTTATTCCAGAAACACATATCGTGCAAGGGAAATCGGTATCGTTTTATACAGAAATTTACGTAACTTGAAGGCAAAATACGAACAAAAAGGATATGGCACGATTAGTAATATCTCAGATAGGTTTGATGACTACAATAAAAAAACTAAATGAAAAGAGAAAAGAATAATAAAACACGTAGTTATCCTTGGACTGAGATTATTTTAAGCGACATCGATATACTACCTTCATATTTATAACACCATACATTTTAATTCTAAGTGCATATTCTAAGATCATGATCAGAATGTAAAAGTCAATTTTATTCTTTATATATATACAGTGCATTTGTACTTTAAATATTTCTACGAACTACATCATAGTTAAGTGCTGTTAATAGTCCCATTACCAGTGGTGGCGGAAATCCATATCAGGCAGCAGGATGCATTTCGACAACTGAAAACAAAAGCTTGGAACGTATAAAGCGACATGTTAAACTAAGTTTGCATAAATCTTTAAGATTTGCAATTCAAGTCCTTTATAATAAAATCACTTCACTCTATAAAAGTTATTAAATGCTTTAAAGTTTACCTTCAGTATCCAAATATGTTAGAAACTTGCTTGAAAACTATATTTGATTATGTTTGCCTGATTTCGGTTCGTCGGGAAAAATGTACAGGTTTTACTAATATGGCATTAACATTTGTTAAATGAATATTCATTTGCAGAAAAAGTTAGCTTTTCAGTTTCATATTTTATTTCTTTTTGCCATCTGTTCGTATTAATAAATGCATGCATTAATTTCCAAATTTACACAGAAGTTTTTTTTTGTTAAATATGAATTTAATATAGAAATAACCATTTTTTACCGACTTCAGTTAAGAAATACTTCATGGCAGCCGTAGATTTGTTTTCATTTAACCATAGGTTGGGTATTTATATTCGATTATTTTAATGCCGAAACGTACTTAAACCATTGTGGTGACGTCATCCTATTCATTTACCGTGGATTCTTTTTCTAGAATCAACGCTTTCTAAATCTGCCGCTGAAATGGACTCACCAAATTATATTCAATTGTTTCCTTTGTGTGTCTAATTTCATTAAGTTTGAATTGGCTAATTTACTGATTTCTGTTCACTAATGGAATTAATTTAAAAACTTACCTTTAATTTTTGTAATTTGTATATGCCTTCACTGGGAATCGAACCCTTCCTTGAAATCTGTTATGAATGACTGACATCAACACATCGACGAAACCTCTCGGCTACCAATGGGTTACAACTTAGATGTCTATTCTATATATATAAATGAACATCGGACACACAGGGGTTGTACCTTTATATATACACAATGGGCAGTCGTATAGTACAAGTTGGTAGCCGCGAGGTTAGCATGCTTAAAATCAACGAGTTAAAAAGATAGGGATTTGTCGGTTTAGGTTCGAATCCCTGTATTATCTCTGTTGTCCCAATTCTGTTTTTTTTTCTAATTTTGCATGTTATACATTGTTATAGTGGATAATTTTGTAATAATAGCGTGTTTTACCGTTTATTTTTTGGATTATTATTGGCTATTTCACATGTTTGAAACAAAAATGATTACATTCTATTTGTCAATTTTTGTTGTATAAATATAGTATGATTTCATCTGTTTTACTACATAATTTTACAAATATTTGTTCGCAAATTCCTATGCTAGAAAATCGTGATGTGCCTAGAGTGCTAGAAATTTCGGTAACATACCTATTATATATACTTTATATATGCTCTTTGGTCGGGTTGTTGTCTCTTTGACACATTCCCCATTTCCATTCTCAATTTTATTAGAAATAAGTTCGAATATGTCTTATTTTGTAAAAACAGATAATATTCAGATGCCTGATAATATAAAGATCTTTAAAGGTAGAAGTGTTATATTTGTATTTTGTTAACCAATTAATTGTGATCTGAGAATTATCAATGCATCGTTGGACACGATAACATGGTTATTTAAACTCACTTACAATACCTTCTAATTAAGAAAAGGCTTTAATTTTGAAAAGAAATTAACACAATAGTTTAAGTTATAGATACAATGGATAAGCGTAGATTCATGAAAAACAAACCATTCGCCCTCCGGGCTCATGGTTTCTTTTTCAAGAATCCACGCTTATCCATAGTATCTATATAACATAAATATTGTCAAGAGGAAAATTTACAGCTTTAATAATCACAGTTCCAGTAAGTATATCTATCATATATACCTTTTTTCATTACTTAAGTCTTTAATTGAAGTTTGATTTTAATTTAGACAGCATCGTTGATGAATGTGGAATAAAATTAAATTTACAAAAGTTAGAGACAGCATACGTTTTTCGGTTTTACATTTTATGAGCAGTTATGTTAATAAAGATACTCGTCGAACACTTTTTCAAGACCTATATCGTTTGACCTACACTCAGTGGCGTATCCAGGGGGGGGGGGGGGCATCCCTTTATTTTTGACGATCAATGCATTTGAATGGGGAAATATAGTTGGAATCCCCCTTTATCCTGTGTTGGGGACCCCTCCCCCTTTTAAAAATGGCTTGATCCGCCCCTGTACACTGATAACAAGGAATAGTATATATCTACAGACAAAAGGAGTACGGAAGGGGAATCCTTACCGCAACCAAACTTGGTATTACATGGTGCATAATTTTGCTAAATATGGACAATTACCCTACTTCCTTTGGTTTTTTAACATTGAATGAATAAAACTGAAACACCGGAAGCTGGTAAAGGAACACTTGTGTTGATTTACCTGTCTCATTCTTATCAATACCATTAATATAAAAAATAAATTTCGCCAGGTGTCAAATGAAAACTTCGTCGAATGTAATCACTTTAACACACAAGTATTTTAACATCTCTGCATTAGATGAAAACATCATCATGACGTTCTTCTACGGTAAACAGGAAACAGAAGACACTCAAAAAGTAAAAATAAAGTTATACAGAAATAGTTATAAATCATATTTTGCTCGTTATGAAAGATGTTTTCCAATCGTTTCCGTTGGTTAATATGGTCGAGCGTTTGGTTTTGTCAGTTTTTATGGACTTTTGTCATTACAATTTTTTCTTAAAAATTGGGTATGACATGAACACTTTGGGAGACATTTATATATATATAAATACAACTACGAAATTATAAAAATATAACATTATTCGAACAGTTAATATCAAAGTGATGTTGAATTTTAATGGCCATAATTTTCATGAACGTCATAATGCATTTTAACAAATTAAGACAATTATGTAAATACCACTGACAACTGAAACCTTGGTGATTATACAGAATGAACAAAAAACGAGGACATTATATAATAGTGGTTTGTGATTGATGACCAAAGATCATGGGAAAGAGTGATAAAGTGTTCATTGTAGGGCAACAACTCACTAATGTTATATAAAGTACAATATAGATCTTCGACCTTGCCTCCAATCACATCTATCATTCCAGAGTCTTAAATCTCATTATGTTCACTTGACTTCAATTCCATTTAGCTCCTCCTTTGATTTGCCTGTGAGGTAATTTACAAATTGATTACTTTATTTATCGTTGTAGGTTTACACTTGTGTATTCAATGTAATTACTCTCTCTAAGTTAACCATGATCCACGAGAATGGTTCACGCAATGGACTTCTATAGTACATGTTGACAAAGGTACAAATGTAAAGTTATCGTGACTCAATCAGTCAGACGAAGAGAAAAGAAAAGGCATGTTAAAAAGAGATCGAGCATAATTTTTTTGTTCTTACTCCGTCAGGTAAAGCTGACCTTGTATGAATTTGGCCGATTTTGGTCATATAGCTCCGCTCTTTTACAAGTCTTGTACATCCTTGAATTTAAAATGTTTGGGCTTTGAGCGTTCCTGATGGAGGTAAATCCAGAAAAGCGCTTCGGACGCACGAAATTATATAAAGTGTTATTTTCATCCTCTACAATTTTTGCACTTTTTATTTAACTTATTCTTTTGTAGAAATTCAAATATATATTGCCGTCTTTTCAAAATTAAAGCCTTTTCTTAACTAGAAGGTATTGTAAGTGAGTTAATAACATATAACACTTCTGTCTTTATTTTAAATTATCAGGCATCTGAATATCATCCATGATTTACAAAATAAGACATATTCGAACTTATTTCCAAGTATATATGATAAGTAATTTACCGAAAATTCTATAAAGAAGACTATTCTAGGCACATCACGATTTACTCGCATAGGGATTTGTGATGATAACCATTTGTAAAGGTATGATGAAAGCATACTATATTCTTAAACCAAAATGGACAAATTGAATGTAATCAATTTCTTTTCAAATATGTAAAATAGCCAATAATAATAAAAAAAAACCGGGAAAATCCGCTATATTATTACAAAAATATCCACAGTAACATAAGAAAAAACTAAAGAATAGGGACAACAAAGAGAAGACGGGGATTCGAACCTAAACCGACAAGTCTCTTCCTTTAACTTGACTCTTTAACTCATTGATTCTTACCATGTAAACCTCGCGGCAACCAACTTATACCATACGATTGTCTAATAGACGTGTTAGGAAAGGGGTTTAAATACTGCGCTGATGTTAAATACCAATACCGATACAAGATTTAAGTGTGGACTTTCTCAAAATACAATTGCACTGAAAAGTATCCCGGCGTAGTATAGTTAAGCTTTGTGGTGTGTTTGATTCAACATGAAGCGAACAGTTAACGTCGACTCTAAATTTTAAGACGTGCATTGGCCTTACGTAGATCTTCATACATTCATACATTAATTTGTATTTGTTTGATTTAAGAGTGCAAAACAAAACTTAACAAAAATATATGTAAGAGTCAAGAATGGGAATGACGGATTTTACGACCACAAGTCCAAATATATATATTAAGCGATATGATGATTAGAATATGTTGTTAAAATAGTTAAATAACTCAGTTTATCTCTCCACAATAGATATGTCCTATTTCCGTTGCAAAATATAATTAGCATGCATTTTGTGTCCAGGGATACAGGGTCGCGTATATATATGTGTGGCTTAAACAAATCAGTACTAATCTGAACACATCGTTATATCTATATATAAAAAAGAAAATAAAAAGTGGACACAAGTGGATACAGTGCTATTTCTATATAAAACTTTAAGAAGCAGAGGGCTACAGTAGAAGGTTGTCTTGCTGCGCATCGTTTTAATGTTCAAGAAAACCACTTTCCATGAGCTATATGTGATTCGTATTGTCTACTACTTTCTGGGTATGAATGCAATGAATAGACAGCGGGACGAAAGAACGGACGGATGGAACAATTAACCCATCACTATATACCGTCCAATTTAGAAAGCGGAGTGTATAGTGAATCTAAGGCAAAACAAAATGAAGCAAATCGGAAAAAAAATGCCCGACATATAATTTAGCAGACTTTGTTTTGAAAGATGTGAAAACGAATATTCTATTTTCAAAATAACCTCCTGACCCAAAGATAATAACATTAACTTCTCCATATGAAAGTTTAACGCCACTTTCAACAATATCTCAATTCAATCGTGGTGTTCTGTTTTGTTGGTGGAGGAAGCCGTGGTAACAAGAAAAAAAAACAACTTCCGACCCTTCACCGAAACGTAATTTTAATATGCTTGATAATTAATGTCCAAACGTTGTAATCTTTTGATACTTAATTCGATAACCTCTCTTTTCCGAAAAAACTAACTGATAAAAGTTGATAGAAGGAAAATGTCAGGGCGAATTTTTTTTTGTGAATAAGAATTAATTCATTTAACATTATGTAAAATTGTCAGCGACCTTTCTAGATAAAATAAAAATATAAAGATAATCAAATTGAAAACGCTTTTGTTTCAGTCTTTTTTTTTTAATTGTTAAGTACCCAAATTTCTAGTTTGGTTTATTTTTAGAATTTTTACGCTACTGTGTAACACATTTCTCTATTCTAGAAAATGATATAAAATAAGGAGATGCGGTATGATTGCCAAAATAGACAACAATCTACCAGAGACCAAACGACGTAAATGTTTGCAACTATAGATCACCGTATGACAGACCTCCAACACGGAGCAAAAACCATTCCCGCATATAGGTCCGAGTACACAGTTATTTCGTAGTGCATTTCTTTTAGACAATAAATGAAAATTAAAAAAATCCCACCTGCGCTTTCTCAATAATATTTTTACAGTGTGTTGTACTACTTTTGGGACAAATTATATCAAAATTATAGAAAACTTCATCGGCTCTAACTCAAAATATGGACAATTTTATGTTAAGGGGGTCTTGAAATCTTTTGACAGCTTCCGAAGTGCTAATTTTTAACCTTTTTCAGCTGGACCAAATCACTACCTTACTTTAAAATTCATGACCCAAATTTTTTTACAGTGTAATTTCATCCCCCTACTTGCTATTTGAGGCATAAAACATGGAGAAATAAATTTGGAAGGGGTATAAAAAAAACTGGCAAGTAACACACTGTCCACACTAGGGACTATATTTGTCCCCGACATGACAGTTATTTTTTAAATAAAATTCAAATAAACGATTGTTTTGAACAAAGTTTGATGTAGAGTAAAAAATCGGATTCGAATGTGATTTGATTCCTGTGTTTTTTTCTATTCATTTATTTTGATCACTTTGTAGATTTTCCTTGTAGTCGTTCAACAAAATAGTAAGAAATGGGGGAACAACGATCTTAAACTTAATCGATCCCTACTATGACACAATACAAGAATAATGTTCGTGTTGTTTTGCTGGATCCTCGTCCGTGTATTACGGAATAAATTGTTACTATTTTATTGTTTAAAAATCATCTCAGCATTATCAAACAAACCCATACAGGTAACTATAATGAATGATTATCTGTGCTTTTTGAGATGGTCCCCACAATAGCCTGTAGTGGTATTGGTATTTAACATCAGCGTCAAAATCGTATTGACTTTCCTAACACGTCTATTATGTATACATAAAGGTACAAGCCCTGTGTGCCCGTTGTACCGATGTGTATCATATGTTCAATTATATATATATATATATATATATATATATATATATATATAATAGACATTTAAATAGCAACCCATTGGTAGCCGAGAGGTTTCTTCGATGTGTTGCTATCAGTCTCATCTAAGAGATTGGTAGCCGAGAGGTTTCTTCGATGTGTTGCTATCAGTCTCACCTAAGAGATTTGAAGGAGGGGTTCGATTCCCAGTGAAGGCATATAAAAGTTACAAAAATCAAAGGTAAGTTTTAAAATTAATTCCACTAGTGAACAATAATCAGTAAATTAGCCAATTCAAACGTAATGAAATTAGGCACACAAAGGAAACAATTGAATATAATTTGGTGATTCCATTTAAGCGACAGATTTAGGAAGCGTTGATTCTAGAAAAAGAATCCATGGTAAATAAATAGGCTGACGTCACGACAATGGTTTAAAAAAAAAATGAAAGGTTTTGTGTTTTTACATTTTAAACTTAGTGATTTTCCTGTTTACCAGTTTTTATTTTTTGTAGTGTACTCCTATAACCACATCTCAGCATTTGTTTTGTCAAAGAGAATTAGAACTTGATATATGGCCAAGGCATTTGCTAATTAATAAAAACCTTATGTTAATTTCTATATGTCTTTTTTGTAACATTGTGTTGTTGGATGGCTGTTTCTAGTTATATCCCACGTAGGTACTGATACAGGAAATCAAATAATACCGTTTGTTAGAACACTGCCGATCACTGAATCTAAAAAAAGATGAAGGTGCATAAACAGTACAAGAAGACACGATCTTGTTGTTTTCTCAAAGTAATTTTATTCTTAACTATACATACCAGGCTTAAAATGTTGTATGTCAGACGCGCGTTTTGTCTACAAAAGATTCACCAGTGACACTCGAATAAAAAAAGTTAAGAGGCCAAATAAAATACGAAGTTGAAGAGCATTGAGGACCTAATAGAAATACGAAAAAAAGTCTAGTTTTAAAGAATATGTATGATATATTATATACGAATTGATATTAATCTCCACCCCTTAAAAATAAATAAACTGTAATGTTTATTTTAGCATATTCTCTATTTGCATGATTAATTTTCGACCATAGAGTTACTTCAAAATGAACGGAAATCGGATTTCAATCAAATGAATGCTTTGTAGATGATTACAAAATGTACATACTCTTGTATCATGAAACGGAAACAATTCTGTTGTCATTAACGATCACAACAAATGCTCAATTGGTGTTAGATCTAGTGGAAGGAATCAATGACAAGATAAGTGTTGCAGTCATTATTCACATTCTGTTTATTCTAAGTAATATAGACCCTAATGGTGACTATGGAATAGAAATATGGCCATTATCGGGCTTCTTTCGACCGACAGTAAACCTTTGCGAAAGTGGGATGTCCGTTAAGTTGTGCCGGATGTATATATACGCAGCCACATCTCGTCAGAAAAAGAACGTTAAATCCGATACCTCATGTAGTGTAGAGAGAGTGTCACAGTTTAGAATCCTTGCAACAACTCCTTGAGGGTTCGTAGATTGCCTGTTGCAGGGCTTAATTTTGTGTCTTTTTCCAATACACACTCATCCAGTGGCTGTCCAATTTCTAATCCTTTATTCCGGTCGATCCATATTTCAGGACCTATGTATTGCATTTGTTGTTTATTTTTTCTCGTCACGAACATGCATGTAATATTTGTCACTGGATGTTGAGCAAACAACAATCACAATATATTTCATAAACAGCCCCTGACAATTCTTTTGATAAAACAGTAACATATGTCTTATTTCTGATGTGAATTCGAAATAGCAGTATAACGATTCGGGTTCCATGCATATTATTCAAGGTTTCCGTTTCAAGGTTTTTATCATCGATAAGGCGACAAATGGCATTTTTTTAAGAGCAGTTACCTCTTTTTTGGTTTTGTATAAAGCTGTAAATATATATATATATATATATATATATATATATATATATATATATATATACAAACAAGTCTAAATTGAAAACAACGTTCAAACCTATGATTGCGTTGGATAAAAACCGCAATTTTTATACGTGTGCATGCAAAACAAATTTCTTGTTAGAGTGGTCTAAATACAGCACAAACAACATTTTCCAAAAGACCAAAACAGTGAAAAGTATATTTTAACAAAACGCATTTGACTTACAGGTCGAACAACAAAGTTCTTAAACCCTGCTGACTGCCATTGGCGATTGCCAAATAAACGGATCACCGATGTAATAAATGGATCTTAATTATAAATTTAATACTAAACAGAAAACAATAAACTTGCGGAGAAGATGGTATACCGCAAACAAAAGGTGCAAAGGTTTTTGTACACCATATCCGGATTTCGACAATTAATGTCTCTTCAGTGATGTTAGGAATTGAAACGGTATTTGGAAAGCCATACAATTTACCTCAATTTAGGATATACTCTTGAATTTTGAGGAGTCAAAATAGGATGAACGGATCATATAAACCCAAAGGCAAATATAATAAAAGCCCAAAGGAAAAAATATAAACAAGTCTAAATTGAAAACAACGTTCAAACCTATGATTGCGTTGGATAAAAACCGCAATTTTTATACGTGTGCATGCAAAACAAATTTCTTGTTAGAGGGGTCTAAATACAGCACAAACAACATTTTACAAAAGACCAAAATAGTGAAAAAGTTTATTTTAACAAAACGCATTTGACTAACAGGTCGAACAACAAATGTTCTTAAACCCTGCTGACTGCCAATGGCGATTACCAAATAAACGGATCACCGATGTAATAAATGGATCTTAATTAAAAATTTAATACTAAACAGAAAACAATAAATTTGCGGAGAAGATGGTATACCGCAAACAAAAGGTGCAAAGGTTTTTGTACACCATATCCGGATTTCGACAATTAATGTCTCTTCGGTGATGTTAGGAATCGAAACGGTATTTGGAAAGCCATACAATTTACCTCAATTTAGGATATACTCTTGAATTTTGAGGAGTCAAAATAGGATGAACGGATCATATAAACCCAAAGGCAAATATAATACAAGCCCAAACGAAAAAATATAAACAAGTCTATATATATATTCATTTTGTTATGCTTTATTCGTTACTTACGTTGTTAATGTAAACCATATGAACTAATTCCTGGTATCTATGATGAGTTAATATATAATACATGCTATCACTCATCTGTTTATGTTTTTTCATTATAACATTTCTGGACAAAAACTATGCCATCTATCAGCAGACCAAATCCTTATGTGGTTGGATTGCAAAATAACTCAAGCTGACGAAGTCCTTCATCGAATGACGAGTGTTAATAATGACATAAATTAAACACCAGTTCACAGATTTTGTTACTAGAAATTGTAAAATTTTATTTATTGCCTAAAATAAGTAAGGAAATTAATGAAATATTCCTCATTAAATTTCAGGATATATAATTACTGTCTATGCAACAACCAATGCCTATAATTTAAGCTTAATACCATATTTGGAGTTATTGTTGCTGAAAAAGGAGCCAGAATATACTAAGGGGACATACTTATTGCCTATGATCGTTATCTTTTGAAAGACTATTTTTGAAACAACTAGTTATCAGAGTATTGAATAAACGTCTGAACTGACCCAATAATTATTAAATATATGAATTGAACATGCATATTTTTAATAATAGGATTCTCCCGTATCAAGTGCAATTGTAAAGACTGTTGTTGAAAACTATTCCCGGTTGGTGGCTAGAAATTTTCTTTGAACTTGTCCTGTGATCTAGATCATTATTACTTTTAGTTAAATATTTAGTCCACATTTTTAAACACGTTAGTACAACAACAATTTGGTTTTCACAATCAGCTAAGACTTCAAATTAAAACTCATATATACAACATCTCACACTTTGTAAGGAGGAATTTAAACAACAGTGATGTATCCATCAACTAGCAAACATAAAAGTCTCTCGTCAGACCATCTCAAGTGAATGCTTCCTCTGCATTGTTTCCTTACTTACAACAAGACATGGTCAACACTGAGAGAGACCTAATAAGGACTATGCAATTTGTTACCAACTCAAAATTGCAAAAATATCGAACTCCAAGGAAAATTTAAAACGGAAAGTCCCTTATCTAATTTTGCAAAATCAAAAGCTCAAAAACACCAAACGAAGGGAAAACAACTGACATACCTGATTTTATAGCTAGCTGAACCTCTCACTTGTATGACAATCTCATATAATTGTATTATATTGACAACAATGTGTGAGCAAAACAAACAGATATAATAGGTAAAAATGTCAAAAATTGGGGTACAGCAGTCAACATTGTGTTGTAATCTTAATCACTACAACAAGAAACAACTTTGTCAACAAAGAAAAACGATGGCAAACATGTTTAATCCACCATTTTCTACATAAAAAATATGCAAAGACAAATAAAACACTATAACACTAAATACGTAATTCAGATGATAATAAACGTCAGTACCTATAACCTATACTTCAAGACCACCATATATTATTTGTGAAGTTGACAAGAAAAAGAACTCACGGTTAACGATGTTACATAGAAACTTATCAAAGTTTGCCTACTATAAATAAAGTCGCTACAATCGAAATACCGATTTTTTTTAATCTCATAATCTCGTACACCAAATGTTATATAATGTACTAAGTAATTAATGTAGGTTGTCGATTAAAAAATCAATTTACCTGAAATAAGAAGCAAGAGTTATATTTTGTTGCATTGCTAAAAGGAAGTCATTGAAAAAAAGAGGCGGTGGATACCAAAAGGTGAATCACAACTTTTAAGTCGAAGAGAAACTGGCAATCTCATGACAAAAAACGACAAGTAGATAAAAAAAACAGTCACCCCCCCCCCCCCCCCCCCCCCCAAAAAAAAAAAGGCTGACCGGTATTTTCGTGTTCTCCGGGAGGGTAAGCAGATCCTGCTCGACATATGACACCCGTCGTGTTACTCCTATAAAATCTTTTGATAAGTTATATCAAGTGAATAGGCATTGCGCAATAGCGGAATGGTAATTGACTATAATTTAACCCACAGACATCACAAAAGTCACTAACTATAGATTATGTTAATTTTCGTAACTCGAAATTGAAAGACGTTTTTTTTCGAAAAAAGGAATGACAGACCAGGGGCCATGATCATCTTATCTGCTAAGAGTGTATCTTGAAGTAATCTTGTAGTAATCTTAGAATGATTGACAACCCTTAAAATTCATGTCCCACTCGCAACCCCAAGAGTACTCTTTATCCTTCTCGGAACGCTCTCTTAGTTTTAATCTTATTGACTAGATATCTCGAACGTCGATAATCAATTTAAGATCGTCTTTGATTACTCTTAGCAAATTTTAAGTGTATCAGCATTCTTTTTTTACTGAAAACTTAACAGAAAATTCTAAGAGTGGTCAGGAGCACCCCTATCTCTTTCTCTTAGTTGATAAAATAGCGCTTGCAATGTTCTTGCATGTGCGTTCAAGAGAACAAAATAGGATATCCAAAAGGGTCCTCAGAGATCGAACAAATCCATTTGTTTTCCTAGACGACCGTAAGATTGTCCGTGATTACAGAATAGGAAAATGTCCCTAGTAACAGCATTTTGTTCTGCTGAATAGCTGTTAGCATTGTTTCCAAATCACGTTTGTTAAAGTTTGCTTTTCTCATAAAAAATAAAGAGATGAGATATGATTGTCAACGAGACAACTATCTTCTAAAGTTCAAATGAAGTAGATGTAAGCAATCATAGACAACTTTCAACAACGAGACAAGAAAAATATCAAACAATTCAATTGAGAAAACCAACGGCCTAATTTATAACAAAACAACTACGAAAAAAAATAATGACAGACATGAACCAACGACAACCAGTCCACTAAACTACAGGCTCATGACTTGGGACAGGCACAAAACGAATGTGGTGGGGTTAATAGATATAAGAAGATGTGGTATGAGTGCCAATGAGACAACTCTCCATCCAAGTCAAAATGTATAAAAGTAAACCATTATAGGTCACAGTAAGGTCTTCAACACGGAGCCTTGGCTCACACCGAACAGTAAGCTATAAAGGGCCCCATAAAATTACTAGTGTAAAACCATTCAAACGGGAAAACCAACGGTCTAATCTATATAAAAAAACGAGAAACGAGAAACACTTATGAACCTCATCAACAAACGACAACTACTGAACATCAGATTCCTGACTTAGGACAGGTGCAAACAAATGCAGCGGGTTTAAAGGTTTTAATGGTACCAAACCTTCACCCTTTTTCTTAAACAATAGTGTAACATCACAACATAGAAAGACACACTATAAAATATCAACTGAAATAGCTTAACTCAATCAAAGGACATATTAACACCATTGAACATACACTGAACAAATAAATTTGACCTATGACACAATGTAAATACAAAATAATTAGACATGTTTGTGAGCGCTCAGTCCTGCCCTAGGTGACAGTAGAGTTACAGCAGAATATGAGAACAAACTATAAAAATCAGTTGAAAAAGGCTTAGATCATCGGATCGATACAAAGCAGAAAAACTTTAAAAAAAAACACTCAAACCGAACGTGGCAGGGTATATATACATCCATAACAACAAAAAAGACACAATGTACAGATCTGAGAATACTCGCAGTTACTGACAGCTAGTTCAAAGGCAATAACAACTGATAAAAAAAATCATGTATCTAAGACTAAAATATCAATCACTACACACACACACACAACATCGAATGGATTAAGTGTGAAGACGTCATGAACTGTCAGAGAAAAACATGACCTTGTGCAATACCAAAATATAGGTATCGACAGATCGAAGTATCATGAACATGCATATGTGTAAAACAATAACATTTATTATGGTTTTAATTTACTGATAACAAAATCAATATCTATACCAATACAAAAAAAAAAACAATATTCAAAGATCTAATTACACATAGTGTTGCATTGGTAATCTTTTTGAATAAGTTATCAATTACAGGTTTGGGACAGGCATATATAGAATGTGGCGGGTTTAAACATGTTTGAAGGCGCCAACCTTACCCTCACCCTGGACAGTGGCGTAACAGTACAACATAGAATAAACTATAAAATTCAAGTTTTTAATTTTAGTATGTTTTTCGAGCGTTCTATTAAGCGCACACATGAATTTTACTACCGATTTTGCTGCGAATTCTTATATTCTCTTCAAAAATCAAAGACGGTCACTTCGGAAAAGTCGATAAGAGTGCTATCTTAACTCACAGTCGTAAGTGTATACTAAGATATGCGTAAAATTGTTAAGAGTAACCGACGAGGGGATTGGAGATTCGATCTTAGCACCATCGTAACGTTCTCGTAAAGCGTTCTTAAGTCTTCTCTTAAATGAAACTTTAGATAGGTTTTCATGATACTGGCCCCAGACTGTATTCGGTAGAAATAACACAGACATTGAAGAATTAAAACTTGGTAACTTGATTATATTACAAATATATTTTTCATATTTGAAGGTTTGTGAACAGTTTTTAGTATTTATTCCATTATGACTTTCTCGAAGATAACATTACCAAAACCATAGCTTACAGTAAATGCCATCTGGAATTCCTATTTTATTTTAAAATGCCATCTGGAGATATAATTAGATAATTTCTTTCCAAAGTATTTTTTCCCGCTCTTATTATAACTTACATGTTTCATTTGTTTATCCTTACTCAATGTTTATGCTATTAGAAGTATCTATATCATGTAGTACTTACGTCAAACAAAAATATGATACTTTATAAGTTAGTTGCGTTTGAAGAAATATTCTTGATGCACGAAGCCAAGGATGTATTATTAATCGAAAACGTGAGAAGCACTGGTTGGTATCTAATTATATAATACCAAAATAGAGGGCACTAGTCAGGATGCTTCTTCATACTTTTCATTTCATCGTTTCAAAAACTAAAGGAACGTTGGAAATTCATTGGCCATACCCCTAAATAAAAATAACAGCATTTCTTTGGTTAACTTTTCATTGTTTATTACGTTAACGGGCATACGATATAGTTTCGATCCCACGATGAATGTTTGACGTAAATTTGCATACATGTTAAGCTTTTTTTCATATAAGCAATTCAAATATGTAATAAAAAATATACCTTCATTGTGCTACTTTAAGAGATAATTGGGGTAGAAATTTTAGACTTTTACTCAAAATTTTGTTATTTTAAGACATTTCTATCCTTTGGATAGACATACCTAACGTTTTTGTTTCAAAAGATAAACACACAAGCGGATTTAAAAAAAAAAAACATTTGGAAAATCTTCTTTACATAAGTATGCTCTAGATTTGTATAACAATTCTTTGGAAATAATTAATTTTTATCAAAGTTTTAGGATTTTAGAAAATAACGGCATTTTTTGCTGTATTTTTTTCTAATTTAAAAAAATTTCATCGTTGACTTTTTCATAAAAATTGGTACAAATAATCTTCATACGTAATCAAACCAAATGTCATTTAAAAAAAAGAGGGGTCCATGAACTCGTTTTCAAGTTAAATCAGTTTGAATGATAAAAATCAGTCGAAAAATGCATTTTTCCCGATATCTCACAGTTTGACGTCGCGAAATAAACATTTTACGTTAGCAACGTCATTACCTCCCCTGTAACTGTATAGTATGCCCTTAAACCAGACACAACGTTTTGATGTACATTTTTGAAAATACTGCCCAGAATGCTGTAGATTCTGTAACTGCCAATTGTGTTATGATCAGTTTGCATCGATCGGTGTCCTTCAGAACATTTGAATTTGTGCATCATTCGGGATATGTCTTCAATGGAATGACTAAAACCGGAAATCGATAAATAATATTTCTTTTTAATGTTTTCATTCAGTCAATTACACCATACCATGACATAAGTATTTTTTTTGATATCTATAATAATACATGAAACGTTTGAAAAATTCCATTGTTAGTTTTACTTCGATGTACTGTCTGACTTTGGAGATATATCCTGCTAGATTAACCAACTATAATAAGCACTTATATATAAATATAATTGCCAGGAACTGAGTTATATTGTATCACATTAGAAATAATGGTAGAACTCTGATATTATTTTAAGACAATATGCAAGAAAACTTTTACGTAATAGTTATTGAGTGACTGCTTCAAACGCCTTTGTAATACAGGCTCAATAATAAACTATTAGACTGGAAGAAACTATGATTTCAGAATACAATCGCTACAAATGAAAAAGTTGTAACATACAAAGCTTACGCAATGACACAACTGCCCTTGCAAAGTCCTTGCTTTGGTAAGGGAAACCCACTAAAACTAGAGAGTGATCAAGTGATTATAGATACCCCCACCCACAGCATACACCAACTTGGTCGATCGGGGTTATAAAAATGAAAACGACACTTTATAACTTTGTTTCTGGAATTACACTGACGAGAAAAGATTATACATAAAAACTGAGAAAGCCAAGGGTTAATAGAACACTTATAACACACTTTTACAGACGTCATCGCGAGTTGGATGACCGTTATGGAATATATGTGCCATAGATGCCCACGGACGTGTAACAACAATCCATTCCTCCATTCCTCGATTGAGACATCACATAATCCGTAGTTTGAATGAACAACTTGACCCCGGTCTTTTAAAATGACATTTGGCTTGATAATATATGAAGACTATTTGTACCATTTTTCAAAGAACAACACCGATGAGTCGTTGTTAAAAATTAGATGGATATGCAGCAAAAAATGTCGTTTTTTTTTTCTAAAATCATTTTATTTATTTAAAAACAAATATTTCCAAATAATTGTTACACAAATTTAGAGCATACATATGTAAAGACGATATTCCAAATGTTGTTACAAAAATCCGTTTGTGTGTTTCTTTTGAAACAAAAAAAGTTGGGTATGTCTGTCTAAAAGATAGAAATGTCCAAGAAACCGAAATATTGGGGAAATGTCTAAAAGTTCGACCCGATTTATCTCTAAAAGTAGCACACAAAGGTATATTTTTAAAAAAAGATTTGAATTCACTAGAGAAAAAACAGCTTGTAAGCAAATTGTCGTTAATAAATCAAAGTGGGATCAAAACTGTATCGTATGCCCTTACGGATTTGTTTGTCTTTTCGTCGTGTTTTGGTTTTTGCCATGGGAAAAGTATAAACAAGCAGAAGTAAAAGAAAATATTATACCAATTAAAAACTAATATGCCTAATTACAAGAATATATACATAAGGTTGTTAAATATGAATTTTATTGGTCATTTCTTTTGGGTCTTCAAGGAAACCCATTACATGATTGTCATTTCACAGAGACGATATGGAAAAAAATGAGTTTTACGAAAAATGGGATTTCAAAGTATTACAAAAATGATACTGGTACATGATACGATGTCTTCAATATCTGAAATGTGTGTAGCTGAACCTAACAAGATTTGTCTTTTTTTTTCAAATGATTATGCCCTTTCAGATTTGGTGTTTTTGTTTTGTGTGTGCATTTTTATAATTAACGGGTGGTACACCTGTACTCCGGCCACAAGTACCGTAATTTAATTATGACATCAATTTTCTTTACCTGTCAATGGTTTTAAAAGTGGTCAGCACTTCTGTTTACACGAATTATCATTGATATGGTCATTTTTATAAATGAACTGTTAACAAACTTGGAATTGTTCGAAATATTAAGAGTTTTCTTTCTAGGATTAGATTACCTTAGCTGTATTTGGACAAACCTTTCGGAACTTGTTACCCTCAATGCTTTTCGACTTCGTACTTTATTTTGCCTTTTTAACATTTTGGATTCGAGCTTTACTGATGAATCTTATGTAGACGAAACTCGTGTCTGGCGCAAAAAATTAAAGCATGGTATGCATACTATTCGAAACGTCCTGCATATTTCATACTTATATCTGGTAGAGAGTAAATGTCTTGAGGACAATGTACACTTATTTATAAATATAAATAGTCTTTATGTCATTGAAAATTTTACACAATTCAAATACTGACCTAACATTTTTGACTGATGGTATTTAAAGGTTGACATATTATTTGGACGTCCGTGTATTGCTGACGACCGTATGTTGACCTTTATATGTCTTATGGTGTTCTTACGTTGCTGTCTGATTTACATATACCCTAAATCTCTTAGTTTTATATCAAATGACATTGACACATCTTACCAAAGGAGCTCGACACACACTTTAATAAACACAAAGGAAACAAGTTTAATGTGAATAAACGCTTATTACTCAGAAACAATAGGAAGTCTTTCAACATCCAAATTACGTTTGAATAAGTTGAAACAGAGATTGTGTTAATTCCGGTTTATACCATCTTCCTTTTTTTGTATCATATAGTAGCTTTTTGATAACTGGATAATTTGCAGAGAAATAAGTAACTTTATATAAACATAGGGATATGTATACGGATTGCCAATAAAACGACTATTCACCAGAGTCCAAATGACGTGGATGTAAGCAACTATAGGTCATCATACGACATTAAACAATCACGAACAATACCGTAAAACTATCTATAAAAGTCACTGCCATGACACAATGTGAACAAATTCCATGTAGAAAACTAACTATCTGATTTATGACAAATCAATAAAGAATAAAAACTTCACAAATATGACAGAAAGCAATCAACGAAAACCACCGAGTTACAGGCTCCGGACTCAGGACAGGCACATGAAGAATATGGTTTTTGAATTCGCAACCCTCCCTCTAACCTAGATAGTTCGCATTACGTTGCAATTCAGGGATCTGCAAACTTATGAGATAAAAACAGTTGCTTCCATCTCTAGTTGATGAAACGTATTAATTATTTTAGTGACAATATCTTTGTTAATTAAATATAATACGATTGCTTCAATGTTTCATTGTAATATAATTTTTGGTAACATATTGCTTCCGGTCTGGTTTTTTTCATATAAACAAATGTTTTATCGACTTTTGATAATGTTAACTTCGCCTGTTGGGCTAGGTGAAGGAATATCTTTTTTCTTCAAACGTCAATAAAGATACACGCTTCTATTACAAAAAGAAAGAAATTGCACACAATTGAACAATGGCGAGCCGAAATAGTAATACTTTTATACCTTGTGATTTTTCTAAGATCGAGTTAGTGTATCTCATTTCCTGTGGCTACATGCTATGGCGAAAAATCTCCTGCTTGATATATGTCAAAACGAATCTTCACTGATGAAAATACAATTAAATATGCCTGACAGGAAAAAGGAAAATGTCAGATATTGCTATGATAGTTATATTAAATTACCTGCACACAAAGCAAGCAATTCTTACTACATAAATTTAAAAAAACTATTAGATAGGAATTAAACTTTTTAGCCTTAGATTAATTCGACGATATGTTGAGGGGTGGTTGCGGGGGAAACATACAAGACATTCATATTGCCGACCAATATTTTGGCGGTACATTCAGCCTTGGAACCTTTATCGTGACAACAAATCTGGTTTGAAAGGATTTAAAATTTATTTTGCTGCTGATGCTAATGAAGAGAGGGAGTCGTTGGATACTAAAACAACTAGTATAATAAGCCCAAAAAGCGACCCCGACCCGAGTATTTGACCACCATTCATGGACAAATTCTGACAATAAATTTCCTGTATATAAGAAACCGGGAAAACCTAGGTTTCACATATTTACTCTGTTATGATAATCGTATGCATAAAGTCATAAAGGATATTTTTAAGATGGTTGCATTTATCAAAAAAAAAAAGAAAAAGGTAATAATTTCGTCGTCGTCAGATAGACATTCCAAAAAGGCCATTAGAGGTCCTTATCAACAGGAACACTCTTTCAATCGAAGTCGGATAGCACTTAATCTACAAAACTAATTAGTGTTGCTGCTATGCTTGTAATCATACTAGTACAATGAAATTTACACAATGGTGTGAACAGGTTTAAGAGGTACAAAAGTCAAACGGAAATTTTGTCATATGCACTTCAATGGATCTTTGATAATTTGCAGAATTAAATCTGATGAGGCAAACGAGAGAGCCAGCAATGAATGGTTGTTTTTAACGTAGAAATTTGTCTCAATTGCAATCATACTACATCTTCACATTTTTATACAAGGACAGTTATGTAATTCCGATTTCTAGTTAAGTGAGTGTATGTTCAATTCTTTACTTTTGGTTGAAATTTATTATATAATCAACTAAAGAAATCTAAGTATTTCCCATGTTTAGATCTATTTGGGTCATTCGTCTAAAAATATTTCTAATTTTTTTACATCCCAAGTATCAAATGTTAAGGTTTGGGCTTTACTGACGAAGGTAAATCCAGAAATGCTATTCAGCGTACGAAAGTTATAAAATTCTATTTTCACTTACAAGCACTGGGTCGATACCTACAATGATGGACTGTTGGTCGTCTAGTGTATCGTCAGTTCAGTAGTCAGTGATTCAGTACCGACATGATTAAGTACATACATTTCTAAAATTCTCCAATGTTAAATTGATAAATTATCTAGAAACTAAGGTTAAAAATTTCTCAGGAAATATTTACCTTAAAACTTGAAACAATTTAGCAAATCTTTTTATGTCCCTTTGGTCATATAGCTTCTAATGTTTGTACATAGTTTTACCTCCGTGGTTTTCAAATAAATTGTTTAGGTTAGAGCGGTCCTGACGAAGGTAATTTAAGATAAGCGTTTTCGACGCACGAAATGTATAAAGTGATAATTTCATTTTTTAGCACATGGTCGATTTCTCTTCTGGTGAACTGTTAGAACCCTAGGATATAATCAGCTTAGCAGTCAATACTATGGTACTGACATGATTCAGATAAATTAGGAAAACATGTTAGCAGGCGCCCAACTCTCCTCCAACCTGGGACAGTGGTACAACAGCACAACGCCAGAACTAACTGTACAAAACAATAAACGAAAAACAAATATTATAAACATCAACAAACGACAATCACTCAATTACAGGTTCCTGACAAGGGACAAGCACATTTAGAAGGTATAGAACCACTAATTAAGGCCCGGTCGGAAAGAACATACAAGAAAGTAGTACATATTTTAAACAAAATAGTTCCTACGCACAGCTGTATCTTTGTCAATAGTGGGAACATTTGGATAGTTTTTAGTATCAAATGAAAGCTTGGGGACTTGGGATCACTGTAGAACCCTTGTTGAAAGTTTTATTTGAAAAATAAAGAAGTATATGAAATTTTAATAGGAGGGCTCATTTGGCCTGTTGTTCAGATCAGAAGTTCCTGTTTTTGTACTATTAAACTTCCGGGAACCAGTACGCTTTAATATGCAATTAAAGGTATGTTGATTTTTTCAGCACAAGTCAGCATAAGGTACAGTTTTGACATGAAATAACTGCCACTTTATTTGAACTTAAGACAAAGTAGCCATTTATGCTTGAAATTGCAGAATTTAACATAGAAAGCAATGGGGCTGTGAATTAGTGGTTTTATACCTATTACAGTGGTGTAACTGCACAACATAAGACCTTAAGTTCACCTTAGATTTCATTTGCTATTTTTTTTTCGGTCCCTTTTGGTCATATGGCACCTTGCATTGGTACATTATACATTTCTGGCTTTGAAATGTTTGGTTTTGAGCCTTCCTGATGGAGATTCCAGAAATGTCATTTTCCTCTTTCATTAATGGAATTAATTGCATAGTTTCCAGTATGAATGCGCAAAAGACACACCAGTGACGCTTGAATCAAAAACGTTAAAAGGGCCAAATAATGAACGAAGTTGAAGATTATTGAGGACCATATTTGTATATAAAAAGCTATAAAAGTATTTTGAAAGAATAGCCAAACTGATTAAAGCAAAGTTTCAACATTTCCTGTTTAAGTTATGAATTATCAAAATGTTTATGGTAGTTCTCGAGGCCTCTTTCTTTCTATGGAACTAACATAGGTAAGGTTAGTTTAAGTATTTCATTGTTCATTTGTTTCCTGCGTGGTAAATATATGTATTTATAGGATATAATATTCATTAAAATTGACAAATACTCACCCACTATAAATTTAAACAAAGCACAATTTATGTTTCGTAAACATTACTATGGAGATTTGTTATGATTGTCATTGAAAAACTACGTATGCATTCATCATAGCCTAAGGAACAGGAAAACACATATAATGGACTGTGTCTCAATGACAATGACAAATCAAAGTCAAACCAACCATGTGATAATAAGTTGTTTATTTGACGTCTTTGATGTCTTTTACAACCTTGAAATGTCTATAGCGTTGCGATACAAAACAACTATGAAATCCAACATTCTCTTTCTAATAGTAATTACATAATATTTTGGATTGTTTGAATAATTTACTATTGATATCCTCAACATTTTCATATTTCCGAAGCTTATACATGACACCCATGATATACTAGTCTTATCCGATAAAAAAACCGGCTTATGGCATGTATGTATAAGATATGTTAAAAATCACCAAGGACCAATGAAAAACATATCCACTAGGAACAAACGTTGTGTTGCTCATGATAAAGGTGGCGAGTCTCATTTGGTGACATCATAATCGAGCAATGAAAGATGGGATTGTGACTACAACAAATAGAATATAACCGTGGTCTCTGTGACACTGAAATTCCATAAACGGCCCACCAAATTATGATGCCTTCCCAAACTTTCAACTTTCTGAGATAGGACTTCCAGAAAGTAGTGTCAAAGTATGATGGTAGTGTTCGATTCTTTTCATTATTCATAAGAGGATCATGTGTGAAGTCTTTCTCATACGAATCAATGATCAAGAAGAGGAGCACAGTTGGTTTCCAAAGGAGTTCCACCTGATTGTTCAAAAACACCACCAGCAAATATTAAATGTGTTGTTGTTGTCATATGTAGGTACTCTTAAAAAATAAACAATCCTAAACCTTTACCTTAAAACAAGCAGAATTCCTAATATATTGTTAATAAATTGTTGAAAAATAAGTAACTTTCCAAAAACCAATGGAATTCAATCCTCGACGAGAACATTATCAGCATTCCAAGTACTACGATATGTCCTGTCGGTAAATAATTTCAGCGAGTGCTCGCATCCCATATATCCCAGTGAGTTTTTTTTTAAGGTTTGAACTAATTACTTTTGTATCTTTCGTAGAAATAAAGATTTTGTTTCGAAATGAGGCTGTACCTGTAGAAAATTTTCTAAAAGCGGGATACAAAATCCTTGTTTTTATGGTAATCAATGTTGTTTATAAAGAACGTCCATTTAAATACGATTCATGTAAGTTATGATCCTTTAAATAAACTAACTTTTGAAGGATATAATTTGGCACAGTAGTAACATCTTTGAATATTGTTTGATCGGTACTAACATTGATTTGTTTGTAATAAAGTAAAACATCTAAATATGTATTGCTATACATTTATGAACAGTTATGGTCCAACATAATGTCTATATTATGTACCTATCATTTGACATTGTATATAGTGGTGTTTTTCTCAGACTGATTATGACGTCTTTACATAAATCCGTTGGATGTGTACTGGTTGATACTTTAGTTTGGGAGAACATGATTTATTTATTAGTTATAATAGACCACTTTCGAGTTATGTCCTTCACCGGAAAAGTTCGTCAATTTTGTGCGCCTTTGTGACGTCATTTACCAGATAGAGGGGTTCGCCTGTATCCCTGCTCTATTAAAGTTCATCAAGCGTCTTTGTGACCGTCAATATGCAGGATAAACTAGAAATAATATTTGTTCCATAAGTACTAAATCACAATTCCCTAATGATAGCAGTGCTGAATATCAATTTTAAGAATTTAATTTGCCGAATAATTCGTGCAATATAGCATTATCATTTTTTCAACCAATCGCTCAACATAGAAACTGAAGTGACGACGCCCCATAACGCACGAATGATGTTCACTAAAACCAAAGTTTTTGAAGGAAATGCAACGAACTCGAAACTTGTCTATTGGCTATGAACTAGCTTTCTGTAACTGGTGATACTTCGTGCCAGTCTAATCAGTCAAGCCGCTTCCAACCACTCTTTACAGTTGACACTTTTGTTGTGCTAGTATTATTTGTATATCATTCTCTATACTTTTGATTTAATTGTTTTTTAGAGAATTAGTATTGTATTGTGGTACACCAATGTCTCAGATTAGGGGACGATTGAGCGTTCACAAACATGTTTAACCCTGCCACATTCTATATGTGCCTATCCCATGTCAGGAGCCAGTGATTCAGTGATTGTCGTTGTTTGTTGTCTGTTATATTGTATTCTTTTATTGTTTTGTACAAAACTAATCGTTGGTTTTCCGTTTGAATTGTTTCATATTTTGTAATGTCGGAGGAACCATTTATAGCTGAATAATACGGTATGGGAGTTTTCTCTTTGTTGAAGGTCGTATGGTGACCTATAATTTTTAAATCCACATAATTTTGCCTCTGTTGGGTAGTTGTCTCATTGGCGTTAATACCACATTGTATATTTACATAAAAAATGTCACTGAAAGTAGAAAGTCTGCTTTATATCTGGATCTTTTTATTGAAATTGACGCAGATTGAAGACTTCAAACTACAATATATGACAAACGTAACGATAATTTTTCCCTAATGTCAACTCCCCATTTCTCCATAGAAACATACAATTTGTTCCATCGTATGCCGTTTACATATCTCCATTGTTCCGTTACATCTTCACATTATATTATTGACAGGGGAGTGCTTATAATTTAAAAACAACTCAAGCAGAGTTATGAACAAAAAATAACCAAAGATACCAGGCTTACAATTTTGTACGCCAGATGCGCGTTTCGTCTGCATTAGACTCATCAGTGACGCTCGAATATCAAAAGTTAAAAAGCCCCAAAAAAATAATAACAAACTTGAAGAGCAAAGAGGGCCAAAAATTCCGAAAGGTTTTTGCCAAATACAGCTAAGGTAATCTATTCCTGGTATAGAAAATCCTTAGTATTTCGAACAGTTCAAAGTTTTGTAAACAGTTCAGAAAGAACGACTGAAATCGACACAACACCAGTTTTATTGTTACCATCACGAATTATCTAGCCGATACGATATGACTCTGTATCAACTCACAAAAACATGTTTTCTAAGATAACAGAATAATCGGCTTATTTGTAAATTGGCCGATTATGTTTTGATCCAGGCTTTTGTAACTTCTGGACTGAGTCTGGATTAGTAAGGGGTGATACATACAAAGCATGATAACGTACCCGGACCAGTTCCTTTTTAAGTTCATGCAGTCCCCTCAGATATTTTTACTTGTTTTTGATATTCAAAATGAATTAGTGAGATTGGTGTACATCGGTAAACTACTGTTTTCTGTGATTTAGATATTTAGTTCTATTCGCGTGGATTTGATTTTGAAAACATTTCAAATACCTCGATTTGAGCAGAGGACACACACGAAAAAAAATGAATGTTTTGAATTACTTCTTTATTCAAACATTAAAAAGGCATGTTTAAATTCTCTTTTTACTTTCTATAAACATTTGCTTCCATTTTTTACTACTTTTTTCCCTCTTCCAACAAATATAACCTTTTTCACACTTCAAAGTAGGATGTCAACCAGCGATTGTTATTATTATTATTATCATTAAAAGGCATTTTTAACGCGCATTATATAACAATACAATTAGGCTAAGCGCTTTACATGTTAAAAGATATACACAAATTCGTACATACACGAAACTGCAAAGTAAACAAATACATTTAAAAGCATAAAATCAAATCGAATATTAAAAATTTAACTCTAAATATTTCACAAAATTGGATAGAAATGGATTAAAAAAAAATGATCAATGAATTAGTAAAAATCTCAAAAATTATTATTTAAACTAAAAATTTTTGTTGGACTTACAATTTGAATAGTCATAAACTTATCTTTCGAAATTGCTGAATGCTACTACTTTGTGTTCATAAATTATGTTACCGAAGACAACGACTCATAGTAAAAAGTTATATCCAGATATATAGAAACACTACAAATCAAATTAAAAAGTAGAAAATATTATTGTAGCAAAACAACATCCGTCAAACACAATCAATCACAGTTCCAGGTCTAGGAGATCCACAAAAGCAACTTTGAATAAATGCGTCTCGAGTCCTTTTTTAAACAGCTCAAGTGATTGTTCATTACGAAGACTTGCTGGAAGGCTATTCCACAGAGTCCCGGCAGCCACATCGAACCTCCGCTCACCATACATTTTGGTCCGTGCATTTTTTTGGCATCTCTAATAAAGCAGCATTTTCAGATCACAAGGATCGTGCCGGTTTGTAAAAATGTATGAGTTCTCTTAGATACTAAGGAGCAAGGCCATGCAAGGCTTTGGATGCGTACAGCAACAGTATATACTGGCATCGGATTTCAAATGGTAACCAGTGAAGAGTCACAAGTGTTGGAGTTGTTCAAACTTCTTTTTGCGGGTTACTAGCCTAGCAGCGGTGTTCTGAACACGCTGAAGTTTGGATAGAATCGAGGCATTCACACCATACATTAAAGCATTACCATGATCCAGTCGTGACGTAACAAGAGAGCATACTAGACTTTTGCAGTCGTTCTCCATATGTATGTTACGAATCTGATGAAAACAGGATTTGGTAACTGCAGAGGTCTGTTGCTGCATGCTGAGTGTTTGGTCGAAAAAACTCCTAGATTTCGAACGCAGGACGATTGATTCACTTAGTATAGTTCCATCAAAATTCAGTTGTAACTTACCAAGACTTTTGACTTTGTGTTATCAATTCGGTTTTGTCCTGGTTTTACTTTAACATGTTCATACACATCCAAGTTTTGATATATTCCAAACAAGCTTCTAGACGTCCGGAGATGTCATCCCAGTTATCTGATGGTTTTATAAAAAGGTTAACATGTACAGAAAACAGAAATAATATAAATAAATTGTTCTTATATTGTAGATTTCGATCTTCTATTATTTCTTTTAGAAAAAGATACTACAATATAATAAAGTCATATGATTTTAGTCATTTACATGAAAAGTTACACATTTGAATTACATTTCTGGATCAAAATTTGCCAAATCAGTTAAATTTGGATCCATCATTTGCGGACAGTTGTAATCCTAAATGGTCAAAGATAGTTCTTTCACAGGATTTGTTCCTTGAAGTTGTTTATACGGCCATTCTACTTGGTGACAGTTGAAACTTAAAATAACATGTTTTCGAAACAATTCCGAATAAAGAAATACTTGTAGGGTTTGTGATATTTACAAGATCGGTATTGTGTAAACATATTTTGCTATAGACTTATATGTAGTTAAAATTTAATTGTTGTTAGTAATTTTTACGCTATTTCTTTGATACAATTGTTGCTTGCGTGTTCCTTATATTTTAAGAGATTGCTGTCAAACGTATGTCCTCCATATATAGTTTGCCTTTCAATGTACAAGGAGAAATAACCAATCTATTAAAAGACCTCAATTCAAAAAGTAGTTGTTTCAAAGTTTTATTGGATATATACATAGAATTACCTTCAAATCTGCATTAGTAAACTGCATTGTTAGCAATTCATATGGACCAATTCAACTATATGTGTCTAAAATCAACCTTTTTTGACTATTGTACATAATATCGTGGAGATATAAAACTTTGATTGATTGTCGATTTTGAATACATCTTACATTGTAAATCATTTGTATAGTGCAGCAAGGCATATGGTAAAGAACCTGCTGAATCCCACAAGAAAACCGATTTAAAAAATATGTACATACAGCAAATTCGACGATGGAAATAGAGTGATTTTTAATACAATGATTTGGTCCCCAGACCAAGCACATCATCAAAATTATGTAATACTTGCGTGAAAATTCCCATTCATTTATGGATGAGAGGGAATATGTAGGATAGAATGTTTTACATTTCTCAAGAATTAGAAACATTAAAATAACGGATGAATGCCCATGAGATAATAGACCCATTAAATACTTTGTAATTGTTTTCATAACAATGCTATGTGTGGACAGTTCCTGCAAAATATTGAACTAAAGAGCTCACACTTTACTACTAGTGAATGGGAAATTGATAACTCTGAATTTCTTATAAAAATAATGTGGTATGATTGCCAATGAGACAATTATCCACCAAAGTACAAATGAAGTGAATGTAAGCAATTATAGGAAACCGTACGACCTTCAATTATGAGAGGAACCCATACTGTATATTCGCTAATTAGAGGCTCCGAAATGAAAAATGTGAACCAATTCAAACAAGAAAACTAACGGCCAAATTGATTGCAAAACAATTTACGAAAGACAAATATAACAGACATGAAGCAACGACAACCACTGAACTACAGGCTCCTGACATGGGACAGACACATAGATAATAAGGCGGGGTCAAACAGGTTGCAAGCGCTCAGTCCTCCTCTAACCTGGGACAGTGGTGTAACAGTACAACATAAGAACAAACTGTTAAAATCAGTAGCAATTGGCTTAACTAAAAAGATCGGTACGAGGCACAAAAACAACTAACATCAAAACAATAGACACAAAGCATCAGTAGTACTCGCAGTTACTGAAAGCTAGTTCAAAGCCAATTGCAACTAAAAGATAAATCATGATATCCCAGACAAAAGTATCAATCAGTACAAATCCAACGGAAATAGTGTACGGAGGTAATAAACAGTCTGATAAACGCATGACCTTGTGCAATACCATTCTAAAAGTAAACAGTATCGACAGGATGTAGGATGAGTGTTCATGACTGTACATATATAGCAATATATCTTTAGTTATGTTTTAATTTTTTTTTTAAACAAAATCAATGTTAGTACCAATAAAAACAATATTTAGAGATATTACTACTGTGTCTATACTCAGTTTTCAGTGAGCTTTGTCTTGTTCTAGTTTTCGAAGCAAATGCATGGACAACGGTCTTATCTTTTTTCTTTAACCAAGGTGTTATTTGTCCTTATTCGATTGATTTCTCCGAAAATATTTCTACGCAAAAATTTAAGAGGAAAATAATAATCCCCACATACGAAGGGATCTATGTAGGAGCAATGAATAAACTGCATATCGAAATGACGGAAGTGATCCTATTTGTATATAGCCATAAATCAACTTCTAAAATGTTTAAGCATACGTCAAATGTTAGAACTATGGTAACTGCTGTATCGTTTCTTTTTCACTCGGCTTTTTTTCAAGTTTTGTTTAGATAAAACTTGACAGTACAAGGGTATGTATCTATTAAATCAACATGTGCCTCTTCTATTAACGACAGAGCAACGTGTTAGGTTGCAGGTGCGTACAATCAATGCAACGACTTCCGGCACAGACGGCATCTAAGGTCAACATGTTGAAGAGTTAAGATGGCAACGATTTTCATATGCTGTCTTAATTGAGAATAATTAATTAGTTTCTCATGTCTAATTAGTGTTTAATTGCATAGGGAAACATATTGTTTTTCTCATTTTCTGTGAGAACAACCACAGTAGCAGATATTCAAGTTTTAGTTCTTTTAGTTTTTTTCACCCTTCGTTTTAATTCGTTATTATAATAATTATACATACATTTGTACTTAAAAGTTTCGACCTATTTTTGTCATGCATTGCAGTGTTCGATCGGAGAAGGAAAGAACTAAGAAACAGCAACAGTGCTACACTGAACTTGACTTTATGGGAATATTCCATAGAATTAAATGGACTTTCCGATATTAAACATGTTGTATAGGCCACTCCTATATTTTAATATAGTTTTATTTTATAGCACTTGCAAGGTCTTGCAAATTGTATTATATGTGAAATAAATTGCTTTTACCCCGTCATCGTAAGTATGAAACATTAAGATTTTGGAAATCAATCATATAAAATTTTAAAGATTTTTTTGACAACATTAGTAAATTGAAGCTTTGTATGACATCTTTATGATACCCCTCGTTTGGTATAATTGTTTAAATGTGTTACTGTGATTCTATTAAAAATAATAATCCTGAGATTGTATTAATTATGTTATGTATCCCCCAGTATTTACACTAGTAGATTTATATTTAAAAACTACAACCCGTTGCTATCATTTTCTTTGGAAATAAAGAGTTAAATCAAAGAAGCGCTACACTACAAGGTAGTTTAAATGAGAGAGAGAGAGAGAGAGAGAGAGAGAGAGAGAGAGAGAGAGATGGATATTGTTTTCTGTTTGTTCAACATAAGTCTGATAAGTCAATCTCGTTGTTTCTAAATATCGCTAAACTCTTCTCTGATTAAAGGAAATTACATAAATTATCCTCGATATGTTGAAAACTTTAGAAGGAAAAGAATCATTACAAATACTAAATTATGAGTCAAATGTTATTATTGTGCAACAAAATGAGTTTTCTTAATTAAAACCATGTCAATCAGTTTGCCTAAATTACATTCATAATGGCATATTTATTGTTTGACGACACTTTTAATGATTAAGCAAGCTGTAACAAGTTGTGCTTTTGGAACACATTTTACCCGTAATAACTACAGAACGAATTAATTAAAAGACCTCATTAAAGTCACAATTAAGTCGCATCTCACTGTTACGGAAATAATGATAGGAAAAGCAAACTCTGGAATACCACACTGTGAGATATATATGTGTGTGCAGGTGCTGCTAGTATGTTGATGGAAAGTTAACAATGTTAAAATGGTCGTAAAGTTCAGTTCTCAAACGACGTTAACTGTTAACGTTTAGATCCTTACGTTATCTGTGGTATCTTTTGTTTCAAGCACAGTGGGATCGATGCAATCAACATAGTCACCATAAAAATGGTTAAGATTTTTAAAATTCAGACAGCGGTCAATAATGAAAGAGAGGCGAGAGATACCAAAAAGAGATATTCAAACTCATAAGTCAAAAACAAACTGATAATGCCATTACGGATACATTTACCAAACCCCATTTGTTTAGATAAAGCGAGGTCTACATTTTTCTAAGTATGATAAGGTGTACATGACGGATTTTATCAATAAAGATTTAAAGATTGTTTCAAACATTTCCACTCACAGGTTTATGAATTGAAGATACAATTTTTGTTTTAATTTTTATGGTTGACGTTTAACTAAGTCAGAACAATGTTAAAGACGAGAATTATATTCAAATTACAAGTCCGTAGACCATGCAGTTGTTCTTTGTATTTTATGTCACTCCTTCAAACAAACAAATGCAAAATTAATTCAAAGCACCAGTTTATCTAAATATTTCATCTTATATCCTCTGTTTTTTCATCTTTTAATGTAAAAATAAAATGAAAAAAATGTAATCTGATTTATAAAATAACAGACAATTTTATACATTTATCAATGCGGTATTTACCTACTAAGTTCCACACAAGATTACTGTATATCCTTCAAAACTGTACAAAATTCACAGCCACATGTCAATATCTAAAAACCTAACCCCTAACTATCCTTCATTAAAAGAAATGAGTTTATGTAAAGGAAAAGAAACAAAGTATAATTTTAACACTAAGATCATGACAACAATTAAAAATATTGAAAGACAGTTTTGTTTAAAACGAAAAGAGTTCAAAGTTTTAAAAAATCTAAGAAAAGAATGAATATATTGAGTGGCATGTTTCAAAGAGATAAAGTTGATTGAGGTTATTTGTTTTATTTTGTATGTTCAGTTCATGAGAGAATTGTTGCATCTGTTAATAACGAAAGGATCAACACTTTATGAAAAAGAAGGCAATTTCATTCAAAAGAAGATTTGATGGGTTTCTAATAAATTGAAAAACTTTATTAATAAGTGTTTTTATACATTTTATTGCACGATATGTATCATGATGATTGTATTATAGATCCGACCATAAGAACAGTTTGGGAATTTTACCACTGTACAAGAGGTGCCAACGTCACTGTTAAATAAGGGGAAGAAATGTCCTCTTTTCTATCAGACAGATAATGTCATTTGGTCTCTGGTCCATAGTTGTCTCATTGGCAATCATATCATATCTCCTTATTTTTAAAACTTTTAAGTGCTTTGTAACGGTATTAGTTTTATTTCCATTCTAAAAGTAAGAAATTTCACAAAAAGGCAAAGAGTGTTGCCATTATTTAAAAGTAAAATAACAGAAATACCGAACTCCAAGGAAAATTCAAAACGGAAAGTCTATATAAACTATTCATCAGAGGAGTTGATGTACGTTCTGTAAACAGATTCTCAGAGAGACATTCATCAATACTCAAACTGTTTTTATGCAAAATTTACTGCAAATTTTGATAAATGATAAGTGAACACCGTTCTTTAAAGCTTTAAAAAGAAAAACACATTTATCCTGAAAATTATGCCGATTTTTTCATAACGTCGTCAACAATCAATCTATTTAAGTAGACCGAAAGCATATCAAAACTGATGTATATCGCTTAAAGAGGAACGGCCAATTCTTCCTGGAATTATTTTACTCACACGGGCAATTTTGCAAAATCGAATAGTTGATGAAATATAGTGGCATTTGATTTTCAAACAGTCCAAACCATGTACTGAAAAGATTTGTTTTCAATAATTTGAATCACAGTCATAAAATCAAAATGTTAGTTACCATTATACGTTGCAATTAAAAAATAATCATGTTTTTTGTACAATTTTCATCAAAGAACACCTGAAACCAAAATGATGAAATTTGTATATTTGGAACATCTTTCTTATTCCTACTTCGGAAAAATACCAGAAATTTTTTGAAAATAAAAATTGTATATTAGGCAATCTTTAAGCATCTATAATTGAGTAGCATTTTAGAAAGACGACACAATGTTGGTAGATCCTAAAACAACACCCACGAAGCTGTTATACTGTATTGTATATAAATGTCTGTAAATATATGCATATTCATGCACATATGCTGCACCCTCTCTGTACCTATGTATCTGCAATGGTTATGAGAATAAAGATATTGTATTGTATTGTGAATGTTAGTAAATATCAAACGACTTTTAGAAAATGGGCTTGATTGGTATTAACTAATTTTATGGATATATCAGAGATCATTTATTTTTCTAAAATCATGGAGAAAAATATCTTTTCTATGTAAAAAAAGTGCAAAGTCAAACCAATAGTTGATACTTCTCATCAGAATTAGTTTCTAGTTTAATTATAGCTGCTTTTGATATAAGTTTTTTCATAGTATTTCTAGCCAGATACATATCCATATCCTTCTTCAATATATTATATAACTTATGATTTCAATGCAAATCAAAAGACAATAATACTTTATAAAAGTTTGGTTTGCTTGTATAAAAGCATCATGTAGAGTTTCTATAAAACTTCGATTTATCAGAAACAATTAATCAGACCTGATGTTTCTTCTGAACTGTGCGCACGGTTGTTAATTATAGTGAAAATATGTCTTTCTCTTTATTGATGTTAGTATGAAATCTGACTAAACTGATTAATTTGTGGTAAACCGAATCTATTGTGACTGCATGCCGGTCAGTCTGGTCTTATTATAGAAGTCTAGAAAAAGCTGAAGTAATAGTTTGGATGTCACTACTAATTTTTCTCATTCAGGTAAATTATAATTTATAAATTTAAAATATCAAAATGTGATTAAAAAGACAGATTTATAAGATGTTGTGCACTTTCCTGCACGTGTTTGCATTTATGAAGGTCTTGTGCTGTTTTACTCTTGTATGAATTCCTCAGCCTTTTAAACAAAATATAGTACAGTTTTAAAATTTTCTTTTCATGTGCTCACAGTATTTTAAATGGTTTATCAAACCATAAATGTAATTAAACAGATGCTATAAAAATATCATCAAATTATAAATAAAAGTGTATCATTTAAATCATGTGACAGTCAAACTAGAAATAAATAACATGGTGTTTATCTGCTTTTTCTCGCGCCAAATTCAATACATTGTGCATATTTTGTTGCTATCGTCAGATTAATTATTAAATGATAAAAGAAACACTGAACAATATGTGTTTTGTTTTATTTCTGAGTGCTTTTTTTGTTGAATTAATAATTAAAGTTAAAATCCATTAGATGAAATTATACTTTAAGGTTTTCATTAGGATATAATCCTACGCTATAACACACCATGTGAGTTTGCCTAGCATGGCCTTTGTCTTTGTCAGTGTCAATGTGAACACGTCATTACACAAGGGCTCTTGAAATGAAATATCCTACATCAAAAGAGTTAAGATTTGGAGGATTGCTTCATACGTTCAGATTAGGGAAATCTTTCAAATAACTACACTACTGTCTAAACCGGTATAATAATGTTTTACATCAGTGAATATTTTTATGCTTTAGAACTTTGCCTACGTTAAAAGCTATTTAATAGCTGATTACTTATCATGTAATTAGTAATTAGAATAAGATAACCGTCTACTTATAGTCTGTAAGATATGTATCATCATAAAGAATACTGCTCTTGCAAGAATAAGTTAAATATATGCTTAGACTTAAGTTTGCCGTTCTATTGAATTATTATATATGCCAGGTTTTTGTTTATTCTCCAAAAAGAGTCCATACTATTCAATGTATGAAGGCCATTTTAGATTCATAAGAAAAGCACAGATGCAAGAGTTAAGAGCAAAATGTACAAAACTATACGGGGCTTAATAACCGAAGTAGAATTAAAGGCAAAACAAGAAACAAACAAAAAATAGAAAAAAATACATTTGCATGTATAAATTGACAAAATATACGGATTTACAGAATTTAATATGTGTTTTAAAATTGTAAAATGTTGTCAAAATGTTCAAATTGTTTTTCCATAGTGACATTTGTATATGTCCGAGTCAATTTTCATCCATTTACATAATTAATGCAAATATTATTGAGATAGAAGGTTGCTGATAACAAGGAAGCTATTAAACCAAGGGTTTGAAGTGGTGAAGTGGAGGAAACCCATAATCCTGTGCGCTTTTCGTTGAATGTGACATCATCGAATTAGACTAATCACCATATTTGTACTTAAATGAGCAACACAACGGGTGCCTCATGGGTAGCAGGGTCTGCTTACCCTTCAGTATTGTTTTTGCAGACTGCTATTAGTCCTTAAGTAGTTTTTCGTTTTTTGCAATGGCGTTGTCAGTTTCTCTTGGATTCTCTTTGTTATCTTCCTCATCTCTTTTATTCATTCCTTCTAAAAGACAAAAAGAAAAAGCACCTTGCGAAATTCTTTAATTTTACTTTCCGATATATTGATGATGTCCTATCATTGAATAACCCATATTTCAGCCAATACTTACATCTTATATATCCCAGTGAACTTGAAATTAAGGATACTACTGATAATAGAAGGACTGCTTCATACCTTGATCTTCTCCTCAATATTGACACAGATGGACGACTTCACACAAAAATCTATGATAAACGGGACGATTTCAACTTCCCAATTATCAATTTCCCATTTCTCAGCAGTAACATACCCTCTGCCCCTTCGTATGGTGTTTGCATATCTCAGTTGATACGTTATGCTCGTGCATGTTCACACTATACGGAAATCATATACAGGAGTGTGCTCCTAACGCAGAAACTGCTCCAACAAAGTTATGAGGAGAACAGATTAAAAATGACACTCCGTAAATTTTACGGACACCATCACGAATTGGTCGATCCATACGATGTGTCTTTGTCCAAACTAACTAAGGACATTTTTACCACGTGTTAGATTGTGGTTTGACATTACGTCGTTTGATCTTTTAATTACCGAACGTGACTTATTCCCGATTGTGACTGTTTTGCTGAGTGTGAATTCGCATTGCTATAAGACGTGTCACGGTACCTTTCTATCCAAAATTCATGTATTTAGTTTTGATGTTATATTTGTTATTCTCATCGGATTTTGTCAAATGTCTTATCGTTTGTAGTTGTAAATCTTATTTTTTTTCTGTTGTATTCGTGTGTTATGGTAAAGATTATTTATCTCCCAGTTCGTTAATTAGATTTTAGTTTGGGTCAACTAAATTTATACGATATATTTGGTTTACAGTTTGATTTAAAAGAAACACCGACATAGCTAGATAATACTATTAATTATCTTATTACTACCACATTTTATATTAATTAGTATTGTAATTTTCATTGTTATTGATAAATGTTATATGAGTATTATAAACCAAATCTTGAATTCTATCCTAATTCTATCCTATTTTGGGGAAATTCCAGAAATTCAAATGTGACGTCACCCCTTTTTTTAGCGTTGATCTCTTTGGCTAACTCGGCTGTGAATTTTTATGTGCTGGTTTATGTTGTTTTATGTATCCGTTTTTATTCTGTAGTTAGTCACCACTTCGGTGTTCTCATGTATATCTATTATATAGTCATTTTTATAAATTTACTGTTTGCAAAAGTATGAATTATTCTAAATACTAAGGATTTTCTTATCCCAGACATATAACCTTAGCCGTATTTGGCACAACTTTTTGGAACTTTTGGTTCTCATGCTCTTCAACTTTGAACTTGTTTTGGCTTTCATACCTTTTTGATCTGAGCGTCACTGGTTAATCTTGTGTGGACGAAACGCGCGTCTTGCGTATTAAATTTTACACCTGGTACCTTTTGTTAGCTATTATTCGTATGTTTCTTTGTCCTATATGTTCTCCCATTTATTTGTATTGTAGTCCTGTCATGTAATGTTGTCATTTAAATGTTATATTTAACATTGCCATAAAAGGTTTGGCTAGCCACAAAACCAGGTTCAACCCACCATTTTTTCTTAAAATGTTCTGTACCAAGTCAGGAAAATGGCCATTGTCATATTATAGTTCGTTTATGTGTGTGTTGCATTTTAATATTGTGTTTCTGTTGTGTCGTACTTCTCCTCTTATGTTTGATGTGTTTCCCTCAGTTTTAGTTTGTAACCCGGATTTGTTTTTTTTTCTCAGTCGATTTATGAATTTCGAACAGCGGTATACTACTGTTGCCTTTATTTACTATGATGCCGAGCATTCATTATAATTATGTTAATCTTGAATTTAATACTTTCTGTTTAAAATTGTATTTGTATCGTTCAAAGCTCAGCGTAAAAAACCAATCTGATACCATGTATTCGAATGTTTTTATGACAATGGAGTTTTACTGTTTTACCTTGGCAGGACTCATTTCGCATCCTAATAATTTTCCAGAACTAGAAATTAAAGAAACGACAGACACGACTTCCTCCGCCTCATTTTTAGACTTATACCTCGAATTTGACATCGGCGGTCATCTCAATACCAGAATCTATGACAAACGAGACGATTTTAATTTTGAAATTATCAATTTCCCCCACCTTAATAGCAACATACCAACTTCACCTGCATATGGGATATACATTTTCCAACTCATTCGGCATTCAAGAGCTTGCAGCTGCTACTCAGACTTTATAAAACGTCACCTGAACAGAAAGTTGATGAACCAGGTTTATGTCAAAGAACGTCTCGTCCTTTTTCTAAAAAAGTTCATCGGAAGACCTTGTTGATAAATATTCCGTATCAACTTCACAAATAATACATGATGGTCTTGAAATATAGATTCTAGGTACTGACGTCGTTTATCATCTTAATTACGTGTTATAATGTTCTTTTATTTGTCTTCGTAAATTATTACCTTTAATGTTGAGTCCATTTTTGGTAATATCCTTTTGGCGTGGCTCGGTACTTATACATCCTGCCATTGTGTTATTGTGCTATGGTCATTTTTTTTATTCTTGTCTTTCGTTTTTGCTTATGTGCTTTGTCTATAAGCCATTTTGTTTTTCTTTGTTGACATATTTGTTTGTTTTTAAAGTGATTAAGATTATAACACAATCTTGACTGCTGTACCCTTATTTTTGACATTTTTACCTATTGTGTCTGTTTGTTTTGTTCACACATTTTTGTCAATATAATGGAATTTTATACGACTGTCATACAAGTGAGAGGTTTAGCTAGCTAGCTATAAAACCAGGTTTACTCCACCATTTTCTACATGGGAAAATGCCTGTACCAAGTCAGGAATATGACGGTTGTTATCCATTCGTTTGATGTGTATGAGCTTTTGATTTTGCCATTTGATAAGGGACTTTCCGTTTTGAATTTTCCTTGGAGTTCGGTTTTTTTTTATTTTTACTTTTTTCATACTAGTATAGCTTACTTCACATTCATATTCTTGTAATCAATAAGAAAGCATTTGCTCCACAAGCCACTGAATGTTAACGTTATTAGGCGTTCAAGATCCATATGTTAAATAAAATGTATTTAGCAGAAGACATTTGAAATCAATGCATTTCATTAGTAAGTTTGATTGTGATTATCGAGCCAGAAGTATTTGGCTGAACTATTTCAGTCCATACAATTAAGTTCCTGAACTGAGTTTTGATTTTTATTTATTAATAATAGAACCATTCAGTTTTTCTATGGAAACATTTTTCTGTTGTATAGTGGTACCTTTAATCCAATTCATATATGAAAACGATTTATTATTTTATAAAAGAAATAAAGGTACAAACATAATATTAAAGGAATATTTGTAGCAAGTGCTATAGTTGTAGGCGTACTATCATAGTCATAGTCCTTTATAAAAGTTCTAATTTAACAATTCAAACCCATTTGAATGATGAATACTTTATCAGCACGTCCAAATAAAGAAAATAACAAGAACTGCATGTCGATACTTTGTGCATGTATAAAATGTGAAATTTATTCCAATGGGAATGGTGTTTCTGAAACAAAGGGAAAACACCCTCTTCAAGCAAACACAAGAAAACATAATTAGAAAACCAAATGAACACTACAGTCTAAACGGTCTAGGCTCAAATAAACATTACAGTCAAATTTTTCGCATAAGTCAACATAACAGTCAAAGCCGTGTCGATGAATGTCAAATTAATCATTCTGTACATGTCGGAATCCATCATATCATTGAAACAGTTGTGTTATCTTTTTGCATTAAAGAAATACTGTTGATATTTTTAAAACGTTCGAGAATTCTTAAAATAAGTCAAAATAAAAAATTCTACAATTACGTAAGTCAACTGTATCATTTCAAATCCTTGGACGAATATCAACTATAGATTTAAACAAGTCTAAATTGAAAACAACGTTCAAACCTCTGAATGCGTTGGATAAAAACCGCAATTTTTATACGTGCGCATGCAAAACAAATTTCTTGGTAGATGGGAATAACTACAGCACAAACAACATTTTCCAAAAGACCTAAAAAGTGAAAAAGTATATTTTAACAAAACGCATTTGACTAGCAGGTCGAACAACGGATGTTCTTAAACCCTGCTGACTGCCGTTGGTGATTGCCAAATAAACGGATCACCAGGTGTAACAAAATGGATCTAAACTATTAATTTAATATCAAACAAAAAACAATAAACTTGCGGAAAAGATGGTATACCGCAAACAAAAGGTGCAAAAATTAGTACACCATATCCGGATTTCGACAACTAATGTCTCTTCAGTGATGTTAGGAATCGAAACGGTATTTGGAAGGACATATAATTTACCTCAATTTAGGATAGACTCTTGAATTTTGAAGAGTCGAAATAGGATGAACGGATCATATAAACCCGAAGGCAAATATAATACAAGCCCAAACGAAAAAAATATAAACAAGTCTAAATTGAAAACAACGTTCAAACCTATGATTGCGTTGGATAAAAACCGCAATTTTTATACGTGTGCATGCAAAACAAATTTCTTGGTAGAGGGGTCCAACTACAGCACAAACAACATTTTCCAAAAGACCTAAAAAGTGAAAAAGTATATTTTAACAAATCGCATTTGACTAGCAGGTCGAACAACGGATGTTCTTAAACTCTGCTGACTGCCATTGGCGATTGCCAAATAAACGGATCACCAGGTGTCACAAAATGGATCTAAACTATTAATTTAATACCAAACAGAAAACAATAAACTTGCGGAAAAGATGGTATACCGCAAACAAAATGTGCAAAAATTAGTACACCATATCCGGATTTCGACAATTAATGTCTCTTTAGTGATGTTAGGAATCGAAACGGTATTTGGAAGGCCATATAATTTACCTCAATTTAGGATAGACTCTTGAATTGTGAAAAGTCGAAACAGGATGAACGGATCATATAAACTCGAATGCAAATATAATACAAGCCCAAACGAAAAAATATAAACAAATCTAAAAAGAAAACAACGTTCAAACCTATAGATTTAATATAGAGTTAATATATATGTTAATTTCCCGAAATTGTAATAACTTCTTATAAGGAATACTTAAGGTTGTGACTGTAAAATCTTATGTTTCAATTACCGCAGACACATATAGGAGTTCATCGAGGTTCAGTTGGAAATAAGCACGCGAGATCATAAACAATTAGATTTCAAGACAATGTCGAACCGCGTGCAGGGCTTTACCCGTGGTACGACGATAATCGAATTGACGTAAAATATCCCACTAGATACTTGTCGGTGGTGACAATTTTTGTTTTATCACAAACATATTTGTTTTTCGTTCATTATTTTGTACATAAATTTGACCGTTAGTTTTCTCGTTTGAATTGTTTAACATTTGTCATTTCGGGGCCTTTTATAGCGGACTATGCGGTATGGGCTTTGCTCATTGTTGAAGGCCTTACGGTTACCTATAGTTATTAATTTCTATGTCATTTGGTCTCTTTTGGAGAGTTGTCTCATTGACAATCATACCACATCTTCTCTGTTATATTTTATAAACAAATTGAAATTCTTAATGCAATTATTTAGACAACTATATGATACAATGATTCCGTACCGACAGTGTACAGTAAGATCTAATTTATAAACACTTGAAAAGACATCATCATTATATATTTATTTAGAAAAAAAAATGAAATACAAACATACGTTTATGCTAAATAATATACCTTCCTGAAAGCAAACATAAATATAATTTAATAATGAACATGTGTACTAAGTTTCATCTTTGTGTGATTACAAACTACTTTAAACCAAAATTCTAACCGACCTTAAACACGTTTACCTAATATCGGAAAGCTAGATGTATAGACAAGAAAACAAAATACCCCTCTAACAATCGGTGTAGGCGATACATAATCAGCCTCTTTGTGTACTATGATCTTTTATTATATACTAATGTTTACTAGTATACAACTTGGTATATGTTGGTAAATTTTTTCTTTTCATTTCTGCTCTACAAAAACTTTTTGTGTGAATTATGTATTCAATGAAACTTTTGTGTGTTGAATTTCAAAACGTCGTTTGATTGATCTCTATTACAGATACAAACTATATTATTCTTATGCTGTTACATAAAATATTGGTATTAATTGTAAAAGAGATAAGTTATTCTTATGATTTTTTTCTAGTGAAACCAAGTTTGTTGTTTACCTGAATATGTAATTAAATGTCACTTATTTTAAAATATTTTATCGCTATATCTTTTTGATGTTGATTTGATTGTCGCGAAAACAATTCTGAAAAACTTTTACAAAAACATGAAAGAATTTCCTGTTTTTACTCATTGTGCAAAGTGGGTGAAATAGAAATAGATGACAAATATAAACTGATTATCTATAGGTGTACACTTATTGACAAGTAGTAAAATGAGTTTATATGCAATATTTAACATTATTGGTGCTTATAATGGACTACAGATATTAAAGTTTTGTCAGAATTTCTGACCAAAAAAAGATAACATGACGAAAAAGGTGATATATTAGTACCACAAACAATAAATTAGACGTAACAGTAGTTTACCAATGTTCATGCCTCATAAATCCATTCAGAACATACAAATAAAGGTACAAAACATAACCTGAAGGTGTCGCATAAAATTCATAAGGAGCGAGGCGTTGTGCTTTGACAGGGTCGTAGTCTCCTATATGCACGCAACACAATAATGATAAATAATAAAAGTTAGTCAACATATCATAATACGGAATACACAATCATCAACATTACAGAACAAACGACTATACAGCTATTTAAAGATCTAAGGTCGCAAAAACATATTATAAGTGAGTTGAGACACTAAAACGTCGTGTCGGTCAACCATTTCATGATGGTGGCCCTACAACCTACGTAGTGTTGATTTCAGTCGTTCTTCTCATATTTTTGTGTCAGAGGGACATCCCTGTTGATGATGTCCGTGTAATGTACAATATATACATGAACGAGCTAAACGTATCAATTACGATATGTAAACGCAATACGAATGAACATTGGGGATTCAACTGCTGAGAAATGAGAAGTTGAAAATTCTGAAATCATCAAGTTATTCATAGATTCTAGATTGAAGTCGTCCCTTTGTGACACTGTCAAGGTTTAGATAAAGAAATTAAGCAGGCATTCTTGTTGTAAGCAAAAGGCAAAGCTTACTATATGACATTGGTTTTGCTCAATGTTTAATGCCGTTCGATGACCTCTAGTTGCGTATATCAACGTCGTTTGGCTTTGGTGGATAATTGTCAATCATGCCACATATACTTATTTTATGCTAACTAAAGACAAAAAATGTTTGTTGGTTGACCCCTTTTGAAGAGTATCTTCAATCTGAGCCATCAAAAATTGATTGCAATTAAGTAAGAATTAATGTAAAAACGTTATCTAAATGCAGCATATTGACAACATTTTCCAACATAAGATCTGGTGAGCTTTTCACAGATTACTGTTACAAAGAAAACAAGCATTTAAGCATGCGACATAGCAAGAGTTATTCCGAGAAGACAAGTAGCAAGGCCAAATTGAAGTAAAAAATTTGAAAACTATGTTTTCTTTTTTATATTCCAACTGGTCAACAAATTCGTTTATAAAAGGGATTTTTTTTAAGAAATTGGAAATAAATGATTGTATATGACTATTTTTAAAAGTAGTGATGACTGGAACGCTGCCTTCAATGGATAACTATCAAGTGCACTTCTAATGATCTTGCCAAAATTTCCATAATGACATCAAGATTTTTCAAAAACCTTTTTGTAAACCAAACGAAGAATATCTTCCAGTCACAACAGGGCCTGTTTGTATTAATGCTGGTCAGAAATATTGTGTAATTGTTTTTATCAATCTAATTTACACTGAAAACTTTCGATATTAACCAATGGTATTGGTAAAACATCTGTATTTGGTTATTTTCTTTGCAATCAAATCGTAAAAGTGGATATTGGTCTTATGACAACCAGTCGATCAAAATTTCATATGAAGACTGCTGGTAGACAATCAATATAGTCAGTAGCAATATTGAAAATACCCTCTTTAATTAAATACCCAATTTAAATCGATGCAAGAAGGAATGCCAATCAGGAGGTTTCCTTTTGATAGATTATCAGAGCTTGCGTGCTTTCATGTAATAAGGTGTCAACCACTAAATAAAATTAAAACAAAATGTAACTGATTTAATGTGTAATAATGTTTTCAGTAGACTAGCACACTTCCCGACATGACTACCTTATAAATGTAAATTTTAATTGTAGACAAACAAAATTTGAAATTCAAAATGGTCTTTCGAGCTATTTAGTAAAACGTCAGTTGTGCAACAGCCAAGTTTTTTTTGTCACGCCCCCAAAATGGTAAATCACTTACAACTCCTAAATAATACTACAACTATATATAACGCAAAAATCACTGGAATGATGTTTAACGTCAGAATAAACTGAGGAGTATTAATGTTTACTTTCAAATAGTTGCCTTTACATGATTTTACAAACTATTCAATTTGATGCGTCATAACTTAATAAAGGCGATTTTGTTTGTTTGATGTTTTTTTTTTTTATTTCTTGCTTATAGAAAACTTTTATATTTATCTTACTTGCTATCATATATGATAATAAAACTAGATATTAGAAACTTCACATTAAATAGTTGTCTCCTTATCTTTGTTATAATATGTATGTTCCGGACCATATGAGTATTTGGACCATTTGCGTACGGTCATGACTATATGCATATACTTATATGGTCCAACCATGCGCGTATGGTCGTATATATAGAAAGAAAACATAAAATAATTGTATTGATTTTAGAATAGTTCGAAGAAAAGTATTGGGTGCCTTCTGTTTAAACGTCATACGCCACCTTGATTTTCGAATATAAATAACTTATATTCGCTAAAATTTTCATAATTCAGGCAGAACACATCTTAAGACAAAAACTTTCAACTTTTTTGATAAAATGTAAGTCAGAGTCTTTAGCGAAGAATTTTAATTCATTTGTGTTTCCATTTATTCAAGTTGCAAGATCCAAAAGACGACAAGAAAATAAAGTATTTATTGAAAATATTAATCCTATTTCATACAAACAATGGGCATTCAAAAGAAGCTGTCTGCTGAACTGCAGGGATTAGTCATTATAAACAGATCATAATTTAGAGCTGAACATGAATGGAGTCTGTTTAATATAGAATGTGTTAAGTATACCTTACGCTAATCAAAATAACAGTGTTTATAGGTTTTAGATTTATAAAATTTCGTCGGTAAGGAAAACTGAAGAATAATTATATACTATCATTTTAGAGTAATGTGGTTTTCTAGTTCTGATTTTTTTATGTGCTCAATTGTGTACTTTTTGTTAGTAAATTGTTTGAAATTTAAAGTACGGTAATGACATCTTTACAAATAGCGTAACGCCGTCACATATATTAATGTTCTTGTCTCACAATTTTTATAGTTTTAGTTGGATATAGTAACAGCTCTTATCAACTAGGGATTATTTTCAGCTTTTCGTTTTGTATAGACACCTGCATATTATCAAAAACTACATGTTGACCTCTAGATGATTTTTTTGTCATTTTGTCCTTGGGTGGCTGTCTTATTGACGTTTACTAAACATCTCCTTTTATTCATATTACATTAAAAAATGTAATCTACATTTCTAATAGATTCATCGATTTTCATTCCTTTGTTTTATTGTTTCTAGAAAAGATAAATTTCCTGTACCTTTTTACCTACCGAATGGTACTATCAGATCAGTATAAGAAATAGATTATTCTGAAGGAAGTATTGGATTTCGTAGATAATAAGTAGTATGGCTATGATGAACGTTGTAAAATAATTGAATTTTCTTTGAGTTCTTAGTTCGGCTAAAGGTTCAAAGCCGTTTCAGAATATAAAATTTCACATTTGCAATAAGGGAGGTTCTATAATTAAAATTTGCAGCCTCAAGGTTATGTTTTTCTTACAGTTCAGTATTCGCGACACCACCATTGTCCTTCAGTTCACAATCGCACTCAAAAATTACATTGTCTGCAGTAAAATGAAATTGAATTTTTTTTAACTTTGAACGACTTTTAATTAACATAATTCACCAAAATACTTTGATTTTTTTCTAAATATTTAAAACGTGATCGCTTCATTAACGGTCATCGCATAAAAAAATTTTGCGATTTTTTAATAAAAGGTTCCTAGGGGTTGCTTTTTTGTAGAATATATCATTATTGTCTATTTCGGATTAAAGTATGTACTTATTTCATCGTATATCACGCCTGTAATTTAGCCCAACAATGTAAGAACTGCAAATTTATGGTAATAAATATTATGCACTTCCCGCAGCGGGATTTGAACCAATGCATTTGTTATATTGGATGACCCTAACATCACAAAAGCTTGACATATTTTTATATATTTTGGAAATATTTTATAGTAATTATCGCAAACATGGATAATAAGGTTATTCTTAACCAAAACCAATATTCAATTTGATGCGTTTTAGAAAAAAATAAGCTATACACCTTTGTTTTTTAACAATTTTTAGTAATTTCGTTCCTGTTTTCAAATCCAATAGGTTTTAACAACTAGAATTTCGACTCCTCCGGTAATGAAAGAAATCCAGGGAAGATGGCCATATCTATCTCATGTAAGAGGCTAAAAAGAGTCCATACTAAGTCTTGTCTTGTCCTGTATCAAATATTTGCCGAATTTCTTGTATTTGATAGTTATACAGTAGAAAAAAAGCAAATAGAGCATATTAAATTAACAACTGATAGAGGGTAGCATGGTCAATAAAGGCTGTAAGATTTTTTATGAGGTGCTGCCACTACTTACAAAACACACTGTTTATACTTTATTAATTGAAATCGGTTCAAATGAACAAAATAACGGGAAGGGTTCTTTCGACTTCTAATTTTTCAATTGTTTTTATTTTAAAGAAAACAATTAAGTGTTTGTTTTTCCTAACAAGAAATAAAGGGCACTCCAATATTGAAACATAGTAATAGTACATTGCTAATTAGTTCATTCATCATACAACAACAAAAACACATCGATATATTTTGCATTCGGAACTTGACAGCTAATGAGTGGTTTTATTTATAGCAGTCGTTAGTGTCTGGTTCAAGCACTATTGATAAAAGTCACAATAGGTTGCATTCGTACGCTGAGTTTACAACACTTTTTGGGCAATGCATTTTGGCAAGCATTTAGTGCACTTCTCAATTTCAAATAATTTCCGTTGCACATAAGCAGAATGTAGAATGTCTTCGTTTCACAATCTGTATAATGATATAACTATGCTACTTTGTGAGTACGCATATATTTTGTGATTTTTCTTTTCAAATTCTTGGAAGAAAATTCGAGCGTCACGGCATTGTCTTTCTCCTATCGTCAAACTTTTTTAAAGCATTAATTGTACTTCTCTGTTTAGAATAAAATAATTTCTGTTGCACATGAGCAGAAGTGTAGAATGTCTTCGTTTCATAAGTTGTATAATCATATAATCATGCTACGTTGTGAGTACGCTGTGTATTTTGTAGGTTTTATTTTCATATTCTTGGAAGAAAGTTCGAGTATTACGTCGTTGTATAAGACTTCCTCCTTTTCCAATGCCTCCTCTGAACGTTTTATATTCATTTAATTTTGAGCTTGTTTAATAATTTTACTTCTCGATAGAATTTCTGCCATATGTAGATGTACTATATGATTTCAGAGTTTTTAATTTTTACATCGTTGTTATTTGGTACTCAAGGATAAAAGTGTCATTGGGAATCATGCCATATCTCCTTATTTTTATATTGTGACATTTCTTCCTTTAATCACTGTATTTCGTTAACAAATTATACATATTTATTTCAATAAGGGCCAACATGGTGACATTTTAGCTAATGCGGAAACACATATAAGCTTGTTTGGCATGGTGCTGTCTTTCTTAGACACAATTGCTTCCTTAGTATCTCCTTACTTTGTGAGAATAACCCCAAGTTTTAAAATTAAACATCATTTTTTCAAAGTCATATCTTTGGCCTTAAATTTTCCAAGTTTAAGTTGTGCTCTTTGTTCACATGAAGCAAATAGGAGCAAATGCTAAAGTCAATAAAGGTTTAGTCTTAATAGCGATCTTTGATTAAAAAATATCAAAAATTCAAGCTGCCTCTTTTTAGAATACCATTTAGTAGCCAGGAATATTACAGTCAATATGTGTTAATTTTTCCAATGATTGTTAGAAATTATCTTGGAGTTGGTACATTTTCGTTTGTTTTTAAAACTTGATATATATGACTTTTGAAAACCTAACAGCACTAAAGTATAAATTGTTATTCAATTTCACGTGCCTGTATTTTCTGCGTCATCCGGACCACTTTATGAAATTTCACAAGAGAAATTCATCATACTTTCAATTAAAATTAATAAACTCTATTCAAAGTTAAATATGAAAGCAAATAAAAATGTTTCAACGTAAATGATTATGGATAAAGTAAGATCCTAAAACAGAAACATAAAATAAAGTGTTTTTCATTCAATTAACGAGAACGCCAACGCTCTTTTGAATGCTTATTGACTGATGCGGGAAACTATAAAGATATATTTGCAGATACAGTCATATTGTTTTTTTCAATTTTTGGTGCATAGTTGAAAGTGTTAAAGGGTAAAACATAAAGTTAAATTATTTATAAATTAATTAACCAATAAACACTATGATGTATCATGCAATGCTTTCTTCAGGTGACGGTATGTTATGAAGTGTGATTTATTGATGAAATATATACTTTCCAACAAATATTTTGTCATATCTTGATAAGACTATGGTTTTGAAGATGATGTATTAACGTTTTAAAGAAGTTAGCAAAAATAATATGCCAATACATTACATGAGTTGATTGAGCGATATATTTCTAGATATAGGAAGACGTGGTATGAGTGCCAATGAGACAACTCTCCATCCAAGTTACAATTTATAAAAGTAAACCATTATAGGTCAAGGTACGGCCTTCAACACGGAGCATTGGCTCACACCGAACAGCAAGCTATAAAGGGCCCCAAAAAATTACTAGTGTAAAACCATTCAAACAGAAAAACCAACGGTCTAATCTATATAAAAACGAGAAACGAGAAACACGTATGAACTACATAAACAGACGACAACTATTGTAATCAGATTCCTGACTTAGGACAGGTGCAAACATTTGCAGCGGGATTAAACGTTTTAATGGTACCAAACCAACACATTAAGATAAATGTACCTATAAAAAGAGGAAAAATATTGTGTGCTATTTGGTGGATGCCTCATTTACGTCCATCCGATAAACATACTTTTTAGTGATTAAAGAAATTATGATACTTTAAAGGCTGCATGGCTAAGAAACCTTACCCTTTACGTATCCGACTTTCAAATGTTAAGTTTGAGCGTTCCTGGAGATGCTAAATCCAAAAAAGTGCTGCGAAGGTACGGAATCTATAGAAGTGTTTATTTAATTTACTACATGCCGATAACAAAAACCTCACAGATAAATACACAACCATGCGCTATCATATAGATGTATGTTACATAATAACTATATTATTCAGAACAGAATATGACCATTGGTAAAAAGTTTTGAAAAACTAGTATGCCAACTTTAAGTTAATTACTCAAAATGTGATTGAAAATAACCGGAATTGCATGGACACCACACTATTTCAGGTGTGTCGACAGGAGAAGAATTTCCTGATAATTATGCTTTGTCTAATACAGGATTATAAAGTGTCAAAGTAAAAATGCCAATGCATGAACATCACAAGAGCGATAAAATGACCGATATACCTTAGTGGCCTTATGTGTTGCATAGAGTGTGTATGACTTGAATGTCAGTAGTTTAGAGTTTAGAAACTGAGATTTATATAATGATCAACCAACATGTAAAATGATTATTTTTAACCTTATCACCTGTACTCCAGTTGTTTTTAAACAACCTCTGATAGCGAAATCGCCATAACTATAGATTTTTTATATAGCGAACTTGTATATTAGCAACTGAGATACTTAAACACCATAGACTCGGGCACTAGTATGAGAAGTTTTTAAGGAATAACACTACTTACTCATAGCCCCTTGCTTTCTATCTTAAATTATGCAACTTCAAGCAAGCAAAGTGGTTTTGTCTTAAGTTTAAATAAAGTGATAATCATTTCATGTCTAAACTTTACCTTATCCTGACGTGTGCTAAAAAAATCAACATACCTTTCATTGCATGTTAGAGCGCACCGGTTCCCAGAAGTTGGGTAGTACAAAAACAGGTATTTCTGATCTGAGCAACAGGCCAAATATGCCCACCTATCTTAATTTTATATACTTTTTATTATTCAAAAGAAACTTTTAACAAGTCCTTAAGCTTTCATATGAAACCAAAATTACCCAAATTATTTACTTATTGACAGAGTTACCGCTATGCATAGGAACTATTTGTTTAAAATATGTACTACTTTTTGTATGTTCTTTCTGACCGGGCCGAATTAGTGGCTCTTTACCTTAAAATAACAACGAAATCATAAAATTACTAAAGATCTGCCATTATAACTTAATTTCTAAATGACAGATACCTTAGAATACAACAAATTTAAAGTCAACCCTGAGGCGTTTACTTAAAAGAAACCCAAATTATTTAACTTGCTGAAAGGAAAGTGTTTTGATTTGTTTTGTTTGTTTCAACCCACCATTTTTTCTTAAAATGTCCTGTACCAAGTCAGGAAAATGGCTATTGTTATATTATAGTTTTTTTCTGTGTTTGTTGCATTTTAGTGTTTCTGTTGTGTCTATGTTCTCCTCTTATATTTGATGTGTTTCCCTCAGATTTTGTTTGTAACCCGGATTTGTTTTTTCTCAATCGATTTATGAATTTCGAACAGCGGGATACTACTGTTGCCTTTAATTATGAAAGCAGCAATGTTATAGATATACAATGTTTTTATTCACTGCAAACACATGAATATCGAACAAACAGCGAAATGCACTAAAACGCACTCACTATGAAATTTTATTATTTAGGAAGAGTTAGTTGAGGGGATTCATTTTTTTAATATTTCTTTTGGTAGAAAAATAAATGTTTTAACTTAAAAATTAGATTCACAGCATACATTTTGATGTAGAACTTCCTTGGTCTAAAAGGAAGACTTAATTGTATTTAGTTCGATTATTATTCTTGGAAATATGTCGTGACATATCATTTTGAGGTTTCGAACCCTAAATTGATGATATATTAACTAATTCAAAAACAATTAACGACACCAAACTCTATTCCAGTACACATAGTTCTCCCCTAATGGTATAATCTTTTAATGGGGTAGATAGTTTTAGAAGCAATCATTGTTTTGGAATGATATTAAAATTTGCTAGGGCATACTTAGATGAATATTATATGTTATTACCAAATATTTTCTGTAGATTTGGTTGCAAAACAAAAGACAATAATTGCCAATACTTTTGCTTACAAGAATTCACTGGATTTTAATGTTGATAACATGCACGAATAAACTATTTTAACCAATCCCAAGATTCGTGTAAACAGATATAATGATAAGGTGACACTACTACGAACTTACGCTTTGACCAATTTTTACTCATTTCAAAACCTTTTTTTTTTATCTTTGAATGGAAACATTAGTTTGTTTACGAAAGTTTATTATAACGCCTAACAAGGAATTGTTGTTTATTAAAAGTAAATGAATGTACAGGAGCCCAATAAATGTAGATTAAAAGTTATTGGAAAAGCAACACTTACCCAATGATCTTGAGCATGTGTTGAATCATTATATTATTCTATTATGAATTATGGCCAACGATAATCTACTAACACACATAAAAGAAATGTTTACTTTTTTTGTTGTCGTCAAGATGATTATTATTGGTTATTCACAACAATATTTACATGATAAGATACTTAAAATGTACACAAAATAGATTTTTCAATATATTTAAAGCAATCGATAAAAGAAATCAGATGGTCTGCAAATTACAAATTCTCTGGTGGAGAGGTTTCTCATTGGCAATCATACCATATCTCCTTATTTTTATAATGAATTAATCGTATTTTGTAGAATATTTAAGAAAAGTATTGTTCGCGTACCGTTTAAACAATCCACGTACTACGCCTGTTCCACCTGGCTTTTTCGAATATAAATAACTTATCTTCACTTAAAGTTTAATAAGGAAAGAAAACAACTATCTCATCATGTAAATATTGTTGTTAAAAACCCATAGTAACCCTCTTTGATACAAAAAAAGGTAATACATTTCTTTTATACGTTTTAATCGTTATCGTTGGTTATAAGTCATAATGGATTAAGCAATAAAAGCTCTGTCCATTTGCTTTTTGTATGTTTTTTGCTGTGCATGTACTGATTCTGTATAATGGATGGATACCCAATATCCTTTGTTTTTCTATTCTATTAATATAATTATTCCACACGTTTCTCGAGATCAACAATTTGATAAACTAGGTAATTGCTCCTGATCCCAAAACTTATTTATTCGGATCCTTTTTCTTCATTTTATGATAATAAACACCGATTAATTCATATTAGGCGTTATTATGAATTTTTGTAAACAAAATAATGTCTGCACTACCAAGATAAAAATTGTTTTGAAAGGCGTAAAAACTTATCAAAGAGTAAACTCGTAGTAATGTGACTTTAACACCTTACATGTTTTTTTCTTTAATTTTGGGAACGATTATAGTAGTTTTACATGTTATAAAAAAGACTTTAATATCCAGTGCATTCTTGTAATCAAAAGTAATGGCAACTATTGTATTTTGCTTTGCAAGCAAATCTTCAAGAAATATTTGGTACCAACATATAATGTCAATTTTAGTATACTCTTGAATTTTAATAATCATATTGTAAAGATACAAATGAGATAGTTAATCAAAACAGGTATCATGTATATAAACTAGCTAAGTTTGAAGTAATACAACACCACCAAGAGAGAAAAATCATTAAAAAAATACAGAAAAGCGCATTACCTTAAAGTATGTGCAAAACAAAATTTTGACTGACAATAATTTGGTTCATTTGCTGACAATTTGAACCATTCAAATTGTATACATATATCATTCTGGCAAGGACACGGTCTGATTTATACATTAATGATATAAACAATAAATACAGCTCAACAAAATTAATTCGCTTTATTTTGTGCAAAATTTTAAGATTCTTATTAACAACCGTATGTTTTCAGATAAACACTCATTTGGTGATTTCTTTTTTTTCAATAAAAACTATTTGCCATTGAACCGTTTTCACTGTTAAATAGTTTTAACGACGTGAAACTCATTACAGTGGGGAATAGAAAAGCTTATTATAATTAGTTAAATAATTGAAAGGTTCATTTTCCGGAAAACTGAGTTTGCCTACAGTATCCTTTCACTTGCATCATTACTTTTCTAAATGAGTTGAAATAAAGTTTCCTGTCAAAAGAAAAACAATGTGGTCTCTTCTTTACGGTTCTTTGTCCTCTACTTTATTTGTTCGGACTGATTGTTTAGCTGTACAATGTATACGTATAAGCGGATTAAGACAAAATAACAGGCAGCATGTGCATGAATGATAACAGTAATTATAAAGTGAATTACACAGAACATATTCACTAAGAATTAATAATTCCTGAATAATTAATGATAAATCTTCATTAACCGAGTCGTAATCCCCTTTTGTCAGAAAGATGTACAAAATGTATACGACTTATCTGAATTTATTTATTATTGGATTAAACATGCATTAAATGTTGCTTTTATTTCCCTTTAATGACCCTTTTTATGTATAATTTATGATGATATACTAAAATCACGTAAATAAAAGGTTATTGTTCATGGATCAAATAGGCGTTTACCGTTGATAGAATAGCCTTTTGTAAAAACATATTACTTCTTGATCTCATAATTATTTTATTACCAGGTACTTTAGTAAACTGAAAGTGACAAAGTGCAATGTTTGATTAAAAAATATACCAGGTGATAGATTTTTTACATCATATTTCTTGACCCTACGACAAGGATTATCTCCCTTACGGTAGGGTTGCAACTTATTAGGTAAATCATAACGGAGTTGATGATTGATGTCCCAAATTTCCATTATCTACTTTTTTTAACTATAGACAGGTTTAATGGTTTTCGAGTTTTTTCTAATACGGATCTTCATACATGTTTGGACCAAAGGAATTCGACCAACTGAAATTGTTGTCTGCTACTATCTGTAGCGTACATAACTAAGTTCGGTGTCGATGATTGATTTTCAATAATACATCTATAGGATAGCGAATGTTTGTGTATTTATCTAGGAGTGTTTTGCTATCGACATGACAATCATTGTCCGTGTAAATGAAATGAACACTTTTATAAATGTCGTGCCTTCGAAGCGCTTTCCTGGATTTAACTTCATCAGGAACGCTAAAACTTAAAATTTGGAAGTCAGGGATGCGTAATGGATAAGGTTTGCTTAGCCATGTAGCCTTTAAAGAATTCTTCATTTCTTTCATCATGAAATAGTATATTTGTCGAATGAACGTAAATGAGGCATCCCAAAATAGAACACCATATATGTCCTCCTTCTATAGGTACATTTATCTTAATGTGTTAGAAATATATCGCTCAATCAACTCATGTAATGTATTGGCATATTATTTTTGCTAACTTCTTTAAAACGTTAATATATTATCTTCAAAACCATAGTCTTATCAAAATATGACAAAGTCATTGTTGGAAATTATATATTTCATCAATAAATCACACTTCATATCTTACCATCACCCGAAGAAAACACTGCATCATACATCATATTGCTTGGTTAACTACTTTATAAATAATTTAACTTTATGTTTTGCCCTTTAACACTTTTAACTGTGCACCAAAAGTGAAAAAAAACCAATATGACTATATCTGTTAATACATCTTTATGGTTTCCCGCATCAGTCAATAAACATTCAAAAGAGCATTGGCGTTCTCGTTAATTGAATGAAAAATACCTTATTTTATGTTTCTGTTTAAGGATTTTACTTTATCCAAAATCACTTGCGTTGAAACAATTTTTTTTGCATACACATATTACTTTGAATCGAGTTAATTGATCTTAATTGAAATATGATGAATTTCTGTTGTGAAATTGCTTTAAGTTGTCCAGATGTCGCATAAAATACAAGAACGTGAAATTGAAAAACAATTTAGTCTATAACTACTCTCAGGTATTTAGAAGGTAGATATTTCAAATTTTAAAACAAACAAAAATGTACCAACTGCAATGTTATTTGAAATAATCATTATAAAAGAACAGAGACCAATTGACTGTCGTATTGACTACGAATTGGTACTACAATAAGACATAAATTAGCTTAAACCGGTTTATGTCACAAAACCATCCGTTTATAATATACATCCAAAAAGCTCTTTGAACGTATAAGTAAAACAAAGTCCTGTTTCCAGAAAAAATCTCTATATTGACCTTAACATTGCTCCTATCTGCTTCATATGAACAAGAAACACAACTAAAAACCATGGATATGCTTGGATGCCAAAGAAATGCCTTTTGGTGAATATTATGCAATCTTAAAACTTTGCAATTTTCTGATAAAAGTAAGAAGATGCCAAAGTGGCAATTAATAACAATACTTCGATAAAAGACAGAACCATATCATTCATGCTTATTTGTTTTTCTGTGTTTAGTTTACATTTTGTTATCCATTGAAACACATATGTTTACATCATTTGATAACGAAAATATATGAAATACAAAAATTCAATGATAACAAGAAGAAATGTTACATTATAAAAATATACAGATGTGGTATGATTGTCAATAGTGCTTGAACCATTAAACTGAAGACGGCTAAAAATAAAACCATTCATTAGCTGTCCAATTCCGAATGAAAAATATACCGATGTTTCTTGTTTTGTTGTATGACGAACGAAATAGTTACCAATGTACTATTGATATGCTTCCATGTTTGACAGCCACCAGTGTCTTGTAAAAAAAAATCAACTTCTAACTTGAAAAAAAAAAAAAGTGAAAATATTGAAATCAAAAAGACACTTAATTCGTTATTATGTTAATATGATCCGCCTGCACTTTACAAAAGTTGATGTGTTTCCCTCGGTTTTAGTTTGTTACCCGGATTTGTTTACTCACAATCGATTTATGACTTTTGAACAGCGGTATACTACTGTTGCCTTTTTTATATTTTCCCTCACTTCTTCCTTCCGAATATAAGGGTAATTATATTCTATGGCCTTTACAAAGAACAAAAATCTAATGTAGGTGTGCTACTCGCTATAACCTTTAATTCTATATCTTATGTATCAGTTATAAACATAATAACTTTAATTATATATTATATGTATCAAATACAAACATCATAACAATAGTAATCATAATTATAATTACAAATGCACATTACATTATCCGTAAATAAACGTGTCTCTTCATCAGGATCTAGCGAAAGTCGATGGTCAGAAAGACGACCGCACGGGTTTTAAGTGCAAACAAATGGTCACATGTCATGAATATTCATGAACGGACAACGAACTAAATTTTATTTAAACTATAGTGTTTTCTGAAATGGCACCTATCACCTGGTACATTTTTAATCAGAAAATTTCCCCATACCCCCTTAACTCTCTGTTATTGATTTAATATAAAATATTTACTTTATTTTCTTTTGTATTACTATCCAATACCCGAAATTCAAAAAAACTTTTGACAGATGAATGTAAAATTTTTCTTGAATTTCTTCAGGGTCTAAATCCAAAAACCAACTGGAACTCCAAAAATAAATATTACCAGAATTCCATTACTAGTAATGGAATTCTGATAATACATATTCAAGATTTTACAATACTTTTCACATATCCATAAAATCTTAGAAAGACATACTTAACCTATATAAAAATGAACAATTATACATTTATAAAATTGGTGCATTACAAAAAGATTCTCTTGATTTGACTTAATCAGGTACGCTCAAACCACAACATTGAAAAAGGATGTATAACTACATAAATGCATGATGAGTGATATGACCAAGTACCTCAAAAGAATAGCTAAAAAAATATAAATTTTCTTTTTTGAAAAATGTCCAATAAGAATTTGGTTGTGGTAAAAAATGTGCCCTTTTATTCATTTTTGCAATAATAAAAAGTTTTGAGTCATCTTAATGCGTTTGAAATTGCGCAATATTTTCATAAAACACCATCTAGAATGTTGTAAGAACATCAAAGTACATTGGCAATATGTTCGGCTATAAACCATAATGTTTCCAGAACTTCAAAGTATATTGGCAACATGATCGGAAATATACCATAATGTTGTCAGAACATTAAAGTACATTTTCAACATGTAAGAAAAATACCCGAATGTTTTTAGAACATCAAAGTACATTGGCAACATGTTTGAAAATATACCATAATGTTGTCAGAACATCAAAGTACATTGACATCATGTTAGGAAATATACCAAATATACTATAAAGTTGTTAGAACGTCGAAGTGCATTATCAACATGTTAGGAAATACACTATAATGTTGTCAGAACATCAAAGTACATTATCAACAATTATGTAATATACCATAATGTTGTTAGAATGTCGAAGTGCATTATCAACATGTTAGGAAAGATACTTAAATGTTGTCAGAACATTAAAGTACATTTTCATCATGTTAGAAAAAATATCCTAATGTTTTTAGAACATCAAAGTACATTGGCAACATGTTTGAAAATATATCATAAGGTTGTAAGAACATCAAAGTACATTGGCATCATGTTAGGAAATATACCAAATATACTGTTATGTTGTTAGAACGTCGAAGTGCATTATCAACATGTTAGGAAATACACTATAATGTTGTCAGAACATCAAAGTACATTATCAACAAGTTAGGTAATATACCATAATGTTGTTAGAATGTCGAAGTGCATTATCAACATGTTAGGAAATACATTTTTAATGTTGTTAGAACATCAAAGTATATTATCGACATGTTAGGCAATATAACATAATTTTGTTAGAACATCAACGCATACTATCAACATGTTAGGAATTACACTGTAATGGCATTTGAACATCAAAGTACATTATCGACATTTTAAAAAATACACTTTAATGTTGTTATAACGTCAAAGTGCATTATCAACATGTTAGGAAATATATTATAATGTTGTCAGATCATATCTTGTGTGAATATTTAGTTAAGATTAGAATAATTTTTAGAATGACCCAGTGAAAATAATTCCGATGAAGTTGGTCCAAACATCTTTATTTTTTAGATTTTTATATCTTTTGGTAATAAGGAAGATGTTTGTTTTGTTTTCGCCGATTGTTCAAATGCATTCGCCGAAATATAAAATTTCCTTTTATTCATTTTAATGGTTTTCAAGCTTTTGTGATGTTAGGTGTATAACCCTAGGTTATCCGATATAACAAATGCATTGGGTAAAATCCTGCTGAGGGAAGTACATAATATTTACAACCATCAATTTGCAGTTCTAACATTGTTGGCCAAAATATCGAACGAAGTATACGATAAAATAAGTATATCTTTTGACAAGAAGAAAAGACGGTAATAATATATTCTACAAATTGGCAAACCCTCAGAACTATCATTAAAAAACCACGCTGTCAGATAGTTTCGAATCATAGATATTTGGGTCTTACTTTATGCGCTGATTGTAAATGAAGCAATCACATTTTAAATATTAAAAGAAAACGAATCAAAGTATTTAGGTGTGCTTCTTTATCAAAACCCGTTCAGAATTAAAAAAAAAAAAAAAAAAAAAAAAAATATCTTATTCACAGCAGACAATGTAATCTTTAGACTGCGCTCGTGAACAAACGGATAGTTATGGTGTCGCTAACACTGAACTGATGGAAGAAACATAACCCTGAGGCTGTAAATTTGAATACAGGACCTTCTTATTATTGCAAAAGTGAAATTTTATATTCTGGAACAGCTTTTAACCTTAATCCGAACAATGAACTCAAAGAAAATTCAATTATTTTACAACATGTATCATGGTCATGACACTAACATACAATACCTCCTACAGAATGATCTATAAATTGAACATCGGTATGATACTGATCTGTTAGTACCATTATGTAGGTTAGAAGGTACACGAAATTCATATTTTGTAAAAACAATAAAGCAAAGGAATGAAATCTATGAATCAATTAGAAATGTAGATTCCATTTTTAAATGTGATATGAATAAAAGGAAATGTTTTGATAGCGTTTGATTTTGACAGTTTTTATGGACTTCCCCTTTTTGAATTTTGCCTTGGAGTTCGGTATTTTTGTTATACTTTTTTTGTATACGTCAATAAGACAGCTACCCAAGAACACAATGACCAAATATCATCTAGAGGTCAGTATGTAGTTTTTAACAATATACAATTGTCTTATACAAAATTTAAAGCTGAACATCGTGCCTAGTCAATAAGAGTTGTGAATATATCCAACTTAAACTATGAGAGTTGAAATATGACATAAGATAACGCCTGACGAGGCTCCTTAATTTAGGCAGGGTTAGGCTAGATTTTTTAGATGTTATAACCCAACTTTTAATATCGAACAGTGGACTAACAAAAGATACACAATTAAGCATACAATAAAAATCAGATCTTTCTAAAATAACGGTATATAAGTATTTTATTTTGATTTTCTTACCAAAGAAATCCTATAAATTCACCACAAACTCTTAACACTGTTATTTTGATTAGCGAAAATTGTACCTATTCTAAAACGTTACCGACTCAACATTGTAATTAGATCTTTGAATATTGTTTTTATTGGTATAAATGTTGATTTTGTTATCAGTAAGTTAAAACCATACTAAACATTATTGTTATACACAAATGCACTTTCACGGTAATACAATCTGTCGATACCTATATTTTGGCATTGCACAAGGTCACATTTTTTCCTGTCTGTTAATGACGTACTTACACTAAATCCATTGGATGTTGGATGTGAACTGATTGATATTTAAGTCTAAGATACATGATTTTTGTGTATTAGTTGTTTTAGTTGTTTTTGGTTTTGAACCAGCTGTCAGTAACTGCAAGTACTTTCAGATCTGTACTTTGTGTCTTTTTTTGTTGTTGTTATGGATGTATAAATACCCTGCCACGTCCAGTCTGTGTTTTTGTTAGATGTTTTTCTGGTTTGTATCGATCTGATGAGTTAAGCCCTTTTTCACCTGATTTATATAGTTTGTTCTTATGTTGTGCTGTATCACGACTGTCCCAGGTTAGGGGAGGTTTGAGTGTTCACAAACATGTTTGATACCGCCACATTCTTTATGTGCCTGTCCCAATTTTGTAGCCTGTAGTTCAGTGGTTGTCGTTGGTTTATGTCTGCCATATTTGTTTTTCGTAAATTGTTTTGTTATAAATTAGGCCGTTAGTTTTCTTAATTGAATTGTTTCACATTTTTTAGCCGACTATACGTTAATGGTTTTTCTCGTTTGTTTAAGGCCGTACGGTTGCCTATAGTTACTTACATCCACTTTATTTGAATTTTGGTGGATATTTGTCTCATTGGCAATCATACCACATCTCCTTATTCTTATATTAACACATTATCTCTTAAATAGACTTCATTCAAGTTCAGCTCTTATGACCTCTTTATGATAAATCATCAGGGCATTTCTGTCGAAGACAGCCTCTTTTGAATACCCATGGTATGCATGAAATATAGTCTTTTTAGTAAACACCTTTTGTTTTGTCTTTCGGATCTCATACTGTGTTTAATGGAAACAAAAAATGAATAAAAGTCGTTACCAGAATATTTCTTTGCTAAATAAGTCTGCCTTGCATTTTAGTAAAAGAAAGTTGACAGTTTTGATCTTTTAAATATGTAATGTTTCACATATACTGATTTCTCAATAAATTTTAAGCAATCGTTACAGCAAATCAGATGGTCGTCAAAATTACAATTTAAAAAAAAAAAAATTCCAATACTTTGTAAGGTAATTTCGACAAAAATCGTTTTATTTCCTTTTTTCAAGTGTTTATGCATCTACTTGAAACAACAATGGAGTCCAACCGAACCATTACTGTACCTGCTTCATAAATAAATGTTATAAAAATCTAATAAAAAGACTTTAAAAGAAAAAAGATACCAACTTAGGATAGGCCACACGGACAAGTGCTATGCTTGAAATATTGAAGTATCTTTTTTTCACAATCAGTGGAATCACAAAATTTATGCAGGAAATGAAAAGATAAAAGTCGATTAAGAGTACCATAATTCTATAAAATCGGTGTTCAATGCAACAAAAGCACATTTATAAAAAATACAAAATATTAGTACCCATGGAAGAATGGATGATATCGAAAGCAGTGGTTTCTTATACTGTGGATTCATTTATTTTCGTGGTTATCAATTTTCGTGGATTGAGGAAAACTTGCATTTTCGTTGATACTTGAATTCGTAGTTTGCCGATTTCTGTGTACAAAGCCTATAGACAATGTGTAATTCGTTGAACATATGAATTCGTGGTTCAACTGTACCAACGAAACCCACGAAAATTGGTACCCAACGAATAATAATGAATCCACAGTACTATAAAATCGGTCGCTGTAATTACTAGTAGATTTCATATAGCGTATATAAAGCTGTTTACAAAAATAACGTTTTTTTTTATTCATCTGGAAATGGAGATATAAATTGAGGGCAATGCAATGTGAAAAGTATGATAACAGTGGATAACTGAATATAATATCCAATTAACGTTCAGTCATACAAAAATATTCCGATTAACCAGTAGCAACCATTGTCCTTCTTTGTTATCTTTGTATTCCAAAGAAGTGAAAATAACCAATGTAGAGGTATGTACTTTTTTTATAGTTGGTAGTATCAGTATTGGTAACCGATTTTTATTTATTTTTTTAAATGATATTGTTTTATATATTTAAAGTAAAAATCAATACATTATTCGTATTGATGAAGTGTATCACGTGTTTAGTGTAAACGATGACGACAGAGTGATAGGTAGCAATGTAACGACCCTTGAAACTCTCATATTGAACTAAGAAAGTTTTTTTTAAAAACTAATGCTGAATCCATTCCTACGCAGATGACTTGAAACGGGAAGTCGTTTTGATTTACAAGCTCATCGAGGGGTCCGTAGGTGGCCTGTTGCAAGACAAAATTTCTGTCTCTATATTTTGCTAAGAAAGGATAAGTTAACAGTATAAATGATCTGTGTAATTATAAGAAATATTTCATAGATCAAAGGACTTCTAATAACGGTCTTTATTTAAAAAATGTTTTTATACGTCAAGCTCTATTGTCTACATTGCATCGAAAATGTGACAAAATTTAACAGAGACTATCCAATTAATATCTTTTATCAACAAAACATTCCCAAATGACCAGGAGAATTAATAAAAAAAACACCCCGTAGACAACCCATGGCATCTCGTCCTGAATATGAATGAAACATTTGCAACTGGACATTCAGTTAACAAAATTCAAAGCTTGATCCATTGGGGGTATTTTACTTAGTGTCATATTTCTCCATTCTAACTGGTGAAAATTCGTATTATTTCTAATTTTATAGGTTATTTAAACTATTCAGCCGTATGTTTTGTCTTCTTTGTTGAAAAGGGTAAGCTAACAATGAACTTGTTTTATACTTTTCAATGAAAATATTCAGTGCTAAATTGTTAGTCGAAAGACAAAGCTGATAAACAAATTCATGAATGATATAGTTTGATTTAATTGCAAATTAAGATATTCATTTTGATTGTCTTCATTTCAGCAGATTGCGCGATAAGACAACTGCGTCAAATGTAGATATGTTAATTCGGACGTACTTAGATTGAACTGATACAACCGTTAAAGATTTGATATCTACCTTCTGAATACCTGACAGCAGTCGTAGACTAATTTGTTTTTGAATTTCACGTTCTCGTATTTTTTGCGGCATCTGGAACACTTAAAGCAATTTCACAAGAAAAAATAATCATATTTTCTATTAAAATCAATTAACTCAATTCAAAGTAAAATAGAAATATTTCAACGCAAATGATTTTGAATAAAATAAAATCCTAAAACAGAAGCATAAAAATAAAGTGTCTATCAACGAGAACCCCGAATCCCTTTTAATTGCTTATTGACTGGAGCGGGAAACCATAAAGACATATTTGCAAATACAGTCATATTGCTTTTTTTCCTTTTTGGTACATAGTTGAAAGTGTTAAAGGGTAAATCATAACTCATTTATAAAGTAATTAACCAATAAGCAATATAATGTATGATGTTATGCTTTCTTCAGGTGACGGTACGTTACGAAGTGTGATTTATTGATGAAATATATAATTTCCAACAAATATTTGTCTTATCTTGATAAGAGTATAGTTTTGAAGATGATGAATTACCGTTTGAAAGAAGTTAGCAAAAGTAATATGCCAATACATTTCATAAGTTGATTGAGCGATATATTTTAAGACATTAAGATAAACGTATCTATAAAAAGAGGAAATGGATGCCTCATTTATGTTCATTTGACAAATATTCTTATGCATGATAAAAAAAATGAGGATAATTTAAAAGTTACACCATATACATTCGGGCATTAGAATGAGAGGTTTACAAAGGGAAATCTGAATTCGTTTCATGCTTTATGGACCCTTGTTTTGTAATGTCCCAAAACTTTAACCTCAATGCAGAAAATCTAATTTTGAAAAATACCAAATTGTTTCTTTATAATCATCAACCAAAAACGATCTAGCAATACGCACGAAAACGATTTCTCCTTTTTAGAACAATCTATATTGAAAATTATTTTATTATATATGAGTTAAAGGAGATACGGAAAGTAAAGCTCATCGAGTCTGCAATCCAACGAAACCCCCTAAAAAAACAAAACTTAGAACAAACCAAAAGATTTATATCAGGCAACACAAAATATTGAATAATATGTAAGTTTCTAAACAAAACATCAAGCTCTAAATCGCAAGAGCCAAGAAAAGTAACAAATATATTTAACAGAAACTATCAAAGATTTGCAATTAATACTATATCACTAAATGAAATCAAAATATAACAAAAGACAACCCCTGACGCATTTACTAAAAGCAAGCTCAAAGTACCTAACTCGCTGATATGAAAGTGTCTTGGTAACAGAAACAGAACTTTCATGGATATATCAGAAGTTATTATAAAATTTGAATATTTGATAAGAGTTAGTTGAGGGGATTAATTTTATTAATTTTATAATTAGATTCATATCATACACTGTAGTTAAGGTCTCTATTGGAGAAGACTTTATTGTATTTGATTCGATAATTATTATTATTCTTTCCACCAAACTTCGTGGCAATATGTCGCGACATATCATTTTATCACGCTATGTCGAGAATCGTTACAGATAAGAAGCAAAAAAAAAATATTCAGTTAGTAAACTTCATTGGTTTATATGATGATAAGAGAAACTCAGAAACCATAATATTTGTGAAGAGTTTAGGAAAAAGTAAATAGTGGAAAATTTGGAACGTCAATCAACAATTTCTTATATTTTAACTAATAATGTTGCAACCCTACCGTAAGTTAGATTATCCCCATCGTAGGGTCCAGAAATATAAAAAAAAATATATAAATATAACATTTGATGTGAAAATAAGCTTTCACAAGGTACAAGCATTTCAATATGTAATTTTCAGTTCACCAAAATAGGTATATGCTTCTACAAAAAGCTATTCTGCTAACAACAGTAAAACCCTATTTATATAAAAAGAAGAAGTGGTATGATTGCCAATGAGACAACTCTCAACAAGAGACCAAAATGACACAGAAATTAATAACTATGGGTCACCGTACGGCCTTCAACAATGAGAAAAACCAATACCGCATAGTCAGCTATAAATTGTTCTCTGAGAGAACAAATAACTCTTTTATTTAAGTGATTTTGGAATATCACGATGAATTATAAATTTAATCCAATAATAAATAAATTTAACATAAAATAGAATAATAAGTCGTATACATTTTGTCTGATAAAAAGAGATTACGACTCAGTTAATGAAAATTTATCCTTAATCATTCAGGATTTATTAATTCTTTGTGAATATTGTTCTGTTTAGATTCACTTTATAATTACTTTTATCATTCGTGTCATATGTTCCCTGTAATGTTGTCATATTCAGCTTATACGTTTACAGCTTAAATATCAGATCGATCAAATAAAGCAGAGGACAAAGAACCGTAAAGAAGAAACCAGAGGGTGTTCTTTTGACAAGAAACTTTGTTTCAACTCACTAAAAAGAATAATGATGCAAGTGAAATGATTCTGTAGGCAAACTAAGTTTTCTGGTAAACGAACCATTCAATTATTTAACTAATTCTAAAAAGTTTTTCTATTCCTTGTTGTAATGAGTTTCAAGTCGTTAAAACTATTTACCAGTCAAAACGGTTCAATGGTAAATAGCTGTCATTGGAAAAGAGATATCATCAAATGAGTGTTTATCGGAAAACATACGGTTCTCAATAATGAACTTTAAAAGTTTGCACAAAATAAAGCGAATTTATTTTGTTTAGCTGCAATTTTTGTTTATATCATTTATGATTTACGTCTAAATAAGACCGTATCCTTGCCAGAATGATGTATTTATACCATTTCGATGCTTCAAATTGTCAGCAAATGAGCCAAGCTATAACTGTCCGTCAGAATGTTGTGCAAACATTACAAGGTAACGCATCTATCTGTTCTTATGATACTTTTTCTCGGTGTTTGTCATACTTCAAAACTTAACTAGTATATATGCATGGTATTTATATGCATGCTTGATTTTCATATAATGAAGGCATAATCTTTCAATCGGTTTAATTAAGGTCTAGAGCTGGCATGTCAGTAACTGCTAGTATTCCTTTGTTAATTCATATAATGAAGGCATAATATTTCAATCAGTTTAATTGAGGTCTGAAGCTGGCATTTCAGTAACTGCAAGTAGTCCTTTGTTAATTTATGTTGATTATTATCATTTTGCTTAGTTTCTTCTGTTACCTATTCTTACATCGGACTCGGAACTTCTTTTGAACTGAATTTTACTGAACGTATTGATGTGTGTTAGTTTATTCCACATTAGCTAGAGGTATATGGGGAGTTTAGTGTGACGTCCATTTTCGCTGAACTATTATACATTATTGTTTAGGGGCCACCTGTATCCTGCCTCCGGGTGTGGGATTTTCTCGCTGTGTTGAAGATCCATTGGTGGCCTTGGTCTGTTTTCTGCTCTTTGGTCAGGTTGTTGTCTTTTTGACGCATTCCCCGTTTCCATTCTCAATTTTATACTTGTTTTGTTTCACTATCTCCTTTGTATCTTTACAATCCGATTATTGTTGAATCATATTAAGATTTGAAAGGGAATACTCAAATCAATATTAAATGTTAGTACCAAATATTTCATGTAAATTTAATTGCAAAAAAAAAAACAATATTTCACCATACCTTTGTTACAAAAATGCACTGGATATTAAAGTCATTTGTTAACATGTAAAACTTCTATAATTATTCCCAAGATTAAAGAAGAACATAGAAGATGATGAATTCACACTACTACGAGTTTTTATATCTCGGCATGTAAACATCAATTGGTTGATGAAAATTCATTATAACGCCTAATATTGAATAATTGTTTATTAACAAAAAATGAATAAACAGGATCCCAATAAATAAGTACTGGGATCAGGATCAATAACCTAGTTTATCACATTGTTGATCTCGAGCAACGTGTGGAATTATTATATTATTCCATTATAACTTATGACCAACGATAAACAATTAATACATTTAAAAAAAAATATTTACCTTTTTGTTGTTTTCAAAGAGGGTTCGAATTGGTTATTAACAACAATATTTACACGATTAGATAGTTAAAATATAAGTTTCAAAAATACAGATTTCTCATCATATTTTGAGTAATTGTGACAAGAAATCAAATGAGATGGTCTTCAAATTACAATTTTAAAGTTATATATTCCAATATCTTGATATACTACAAATTGATTTACGAGTTTAGAACTACTGTTGACTTATATATATATATATATATATATATACATTACTGCTGGTGATCCGATGGATAAATCTGTTGTAGAGTTGTCACTGGTTCAGACGTACTTATAAATATAATTATTTCTGTGACTGTATCTTGCATACATTTGTAGAATCCTTCACAATAGATATTTCAGCTGATCTGTAACAATTCCATCTTCATGACTTATATATCATGTACGGCGCTAGATTAAAACTGACGAGGAAAGGTAACACCCGGCCACCGAAAGCTTTATTTTTGTGAAGCCTAGGTGGTCGAGTGGTCTAGCGCGTCGGATACAGTGCAGGCGATTTGGTGTCATGATATCTCAGTAGCATGAATTCGAACCCCGGCGAGGGAAGAACAAAATATTTGCGAAAGCAAATTTACAGATCTAACATTGTTGGGCTGATGTTTAGACGAGTTGTATAAACAGAATGTACACAGCCATGTATCACCATCACTGCTGGTGATCCGATGGATAAATATGTTGTAGAGTTGTCACTGGTTCAGACGTACTTATAAATATAATTATTTCTGTGACTGTATCTTGCATTCATTTGTAGGATCCTTTACAATAGATATTTCAGCTGATCTGTAACAATTCCATCTTCATGCCTTATATATCATGTACTGTATTTCGACGCTAGATTAAAACTGACGAGGAAAGGTAACACCCGGCCACCGAAAGCTTTATTTTTGTGAAGCCTAGGTGTTCGAGTGGTCTAGCGCGTCGTATACAGTGCAGGCGATTTGGTGTCACGATATCTCAGTAGCATGAAAATAACCGATCGTCCTGAACATGCATGAAATATTTGCTACATTCAATCTAGAGGATCAAGATTGGTTATTGATGTAATAATTGTCGCGTCTACTTACCTGTGGTTTAGTACCTAATGGCAATGATGCTCTTGGATGGCTCTCGAATATTCTGTAGCGTCTGCTTCCTAGTATTCATTCATCCAAAGAGGGGGATTGTGGGTACTTCCGGTAGTTCGTCCTAAGATGGTTTGACTAAATACCTACCGGATACTACATTGATAAAGGAGTACGTTTGACAAGGTCCAAATATGGCTACCTTTGAATTATATTAGAAATATGGACTTAATGGACATTTTCACATATTTCCTTCAAGCTCAAAACTAACTGACTATTTCTATTGGTTAATAAATGGAAGGTAGAGCGCATTGTCGACAAAACAGTCCTAATTTCATGTTTATATTAACAAGTAACATATCTTACTTAAATATTTAGTTTCCGCTCAGTTTAGTATAAGCAAGAATTTTGTTGAAATCCAGAGTATATTGTCAACTTTCACCAAAATCTATATTTTGTGGCTTGATTTTAGATGTAAATATCGATACTTTGTAAGAAAATGTCGAAGAAAATCGTTCTACCTTGTATTTCCTTTTTTCACAAGTGCATCAGCTTGAAACAATGATGGAGTCGAACCGAAACATTACTCTACCTGTTTCTTAAATAGATGTTATAAAAATCTAATAAAAAGACTTTAAAAGAAAAAAATATACCAACTTAGGATAGGCACACGGATATGTGACAGGCCGAACGGTGACCTATAGTTGTTAATTTCTGTGTCTTTTTGTCTCTTGTGGAGAGTTGTCTCATTGGTAATCATACCACCTTCTTATTTTTATATATACAAAAATATTCCAACTTACCAGCAGCTATCATTGTCATACTTTGTTAACCTTTGTATTCCAAAGAAGTAAAAATAACCAATGTAGAGGTATGTACTTGTTTATAGTTAATCAATATTGGTAACTGATTTTTTTTATATTTTTTTCTGAAATGATATCGTTTTATATCATTATTTTTTATATTCTTAACTAATTTTATTCGTTAAGAATGAGTCACATATTAACTTGAACTGTATTTTCAAAGGTAGACTGAAAACGTCAGATAGAAAAGTGATTTTGCTGTGTTATTTTAAAAATATCTATTAATTATAATCTTAAAACCTCAGTCCTTTGTGACACAATCATGACAACCAATCGAAATGAATTTCTGCTCTATTTCAGGCGTATTCAAAATAATAATATAATAATTGTATCCTTTGTATAAGGTCGATATGAGGATATATCGACCTAAAGAAGTATGTTGACCTCAGACTTCGTCTATAATCGATATACTTCTTTCAGATCGATACATACTCGTATCGACCTCATACAAAGGCTATAATTATATAACATATTTTGAGTAAAAATCAAATCATTATTCGTCTTGATGGAATGTATCACGTGTCTACTGTTAACGATGACGATAGAGTGATAGGTAGCAAGCAATGTGATGACCCGATAACCTGAAAATTTCTTTCTCGATCAGAGATATGTTTAGCAGAAAAGAGATAATTTAACAGTATACATGATCTGTGTAATTACACGAAATATTTTTATTGACCAAAGGACTCCATTTAAAAACTGTGTTAATACGATATGTCAAGCTCTACATTGCATCGAAAATGTGACGAAATATAACAGAGACTATACAATTAGGATCTGCAATTTACTCTAAAATTCCCAAAATGACCAGAAACATTAATAAGAAAATGCCAAAGACAACACATGATATCTCGTCCTGAATATGAATGAAACATTTGCAACTGGACAGTCAGTAAACAAAAATCAAAACTTGATCCATTCGGGGTATTTTACTAATTGTAAAATTCCTCTTTTCCTACCGCTGAAAATTCTTATTAAAGATTTGTCATTTTGATTGTCTTCGTTTCAGTAGATTACGCGATAAGACAATTGCGTCAAATGTAGATATGTTAATTCTGACGTACTTAGAACGAACTGATACAACCGTTAAATATTAAATAAAGAAATATGGAACCAAATGTACATTAAGCTCAGGGATTTGTCTGATTATCGGAATGACGTAATATGTTTAACTTGCTATTGTTATTTAAACACTTCACAGGTGACAATTTAAGTTATTAATTAGTTTCATATCCTCTGTGTAAAACAAACTACCATTTGATTCATATAGAGAAAATTTAAGTAAATTCCTTGCTCTAATATCTATTTTATCATAGGTAAATTATTGAATAATGGAACACTTGATAGATTAACATTTAAAGGCGCATTAGCTGTCAAATTCATGTTCACCGATTTGACTCAAATTCTCATATTTGATGTATAACATACTAAAACATTTATCCAAATTACAAAAAGTCTAAAATAAACAATAAACAATACATGGACTCGATAATATGTATCAACATTTCGTGTGTATTTTTGTCTATACGCCATCTAATTAACCATCGAGATGACCTCCGAAGACTTCCGACGGTCATATAACCCGATATAAACATAAATATAAATATAAACAGATAGTGGCCACGTACAATCGGATTTTTCTTAGTCTGTTTGATTTCATACTGTAGGTCAAAAAGTATGTTTATCATCGTTTTTACCTGTACAAGAAAAATTTTTGTGGATCGAATCGGTCAACCAAATGGTTCATCTTTGTTTCACTTTCAATGTTGACATTCTTTTCCTTTAAATAGCAGAATACAGGCGTAACCCATGACCAGCCAAGGAGTTAACGTGAAGGTCACATGAATACGGATTCAACGAGGTCGAATTATTCACTTGCAAGTGAATAATTCATCAGCGATGTTTCTTATCTTCTTTCGACAAAATTGAACCAAATTGACTGCTAAAAGCGAATTAGTGTTTCACTATATCACTTTCATTAATGAATGAGTGAAAAAAAAAAATCATATTTTATTTTTGTATATATCTCGTAGTTAATGCCTTTAATTTACTATTATTTTGATAGTCTGTTTTCACAAAGATATTATACTAATATACGTTTCTATCATGAATATAGCACCCTCGAGACTAATCGTTCATATATAAAACAACGCAGTATTCAATGTATATGTTACAGTGAATTGGTAAAATATCTGATTTTATAAAATCGCTGAAAATCCAGGAATTTGTAAATTCCCTGATTTTGTTTTAAAATAATTGAGAATTTTTGTACCGATTCTCTGGTTAAAATCAGCGAATTTACCAAAATAAATAATTTCTTTTAATAACATAATTTAGTACTTCACTCTGGTGTCCATTCAATTGGACTCGCACTTACAAGTTTCTTTCAGTACCAAAGCAAACCTTGTAATACATTTCGTAGATTCACAAACATCCCACCAAAACATGGTCTTATCAGCATGTTGGATAATCGTTTATAAGTTTAGATTTTGCTCAGGTTGCTGTATCTTGATAATGGATAAGAGATTTCGATTCTGTCCAAGTTTTGTGAAGCTCCATAAAGGTTTAACAAAGTCATTCAAGTTTTAAAATATTTAACCACATAATGTACCTAAATGATGACTGAATGTTTTTCTTCTTCAGATGCAATAAATTGTCTTGATCTTGAAGAAAATTCTGTCCAGGTTTTGTAAAATTCTATGGAGGTTCAACAAAGTTAATGATAGTCTTAACAACTTCATTCCAAGATTTTATGAATTGTTAACCGCAAAAGTACTATGCCCATCTATCAGTAAAAACTGGGGATGATAAGAGAATATATTCAAATGTGTGCCCCACGTGCTATCTTTTGACCAAGTTATTTCTAAGTCTGATGCAATTGCATGAAGATTTGAAAATGTTATTGGTTACTGGGACGTAATCTAGGAATGGCATGTTTCACCTTTGCAATTGTCGTCGCAGGCGAGTAAAAAAAGTATCATATCAAATGGACCAAAATAATTTGTATTGGCAGTATATTTAATAGACTGGTTATCAGCAAAGTATCATTTTTCATTTCTTGTTTGTTGCATAATCCAGATCGTTGTTTTTTTCTTTTGAATTGTTTAACGTTTAGTCTTTCTGTGGCCCTCTATAGATGTGTAGAATTAAGAAAGTCTAATTATTGCTAAGAGTTATGGTGAATACTTAGAGTTCCCAGCATGAATAAAGAGGATGTAGGCTAACACCTAATATAAGTACAACATTTCTGAAATATGTTTGTATAAATTTACGTAACTTGATACAATCTCTTTTCGGACGGACAAGGTGATCGCAATATATAGCCCCACTCTAGAGCTTCACTCATAGAGTCGAGGTATAAAGAAAATGATTAAAGTAAGTTTAATTTATGACTATTAACCTCTGTTCTAGTTGTTTTCCGTGTTTAATATATTAACACATGACATTGGCAAAATCTCTTTGATCTTGTTGTGCTATTATCTTGGTAATGCACAGCTAAGGTATGCATTAACTACCTCATTTATACTGCACATGTCACATGCACTTTAAGCCAAGTAAAACTGAATATTTTCAGTGTATTTTAATTTTCGTCTGTCGTTTCCATTGCGTTTACATAATTCTCCATTTTGCAAGAATTATCAAATGCATACATATACCTTTACTCTGACCTGAAATAAGACAAGATAATATAATATAATTGCAATTGCAAATTGTAATTATTAATACATACATACATATACTTTTGACCTTGATTTGGAAGAAAATGCACAGGACAAATATTTGACGACCGCAGGTCGCGGAGTTGTTGTTAGTATAAACGATATGCTTCAAATGGAATATGAAAGAGTCGTATTTTAGGTAAATGCCTTAAAATGGAGTTATATGCCAATAAAATAATTTTCCACTTAAAAGTTTTTTTGCTACATGATATTTAGAAACACTGATATATTTATACAACTATTAAACAGAACAAATAACAAATGGGGAAAACACACACACTTGTAGAAAAATTACATAATCACACCTACATTGTTAAACTCCTTCCATCATAATAATGTTAAATAGCAAGGTGAAACTCAGCCTCTTTTCAAAATCTCTTCTACTCAGTCTCTTACTTATGAGTAAAACCATTTTATACAGAATAATTATGTAGTATTTTTATCGGTGAACACTCCTTCAATTTACCATTACAGTTACATGTATATTTGGAATTGAACAAATAGGAAATATAAATGGGCTTTTAAAAGCAACATCCTCCATATTACGTACTTTGCAGGTTCTATATAACTGTATACAAATATTTTTTTAAATTATTTTTACATTATTACAGTTTATAGTTATTTGTTCATGTTGTTGACTGTCTGCTGTTTGCCGAACTTATATAACTTTAACTCTTGAAATTGTTGTTATCCATGTATCGTAAACTTGATATCGTCATGTTAATAAATCAGTACAGCTTGTTATGTAATAGAACTTCCTGTAATAATCATTTAAATTAACTTTTTTATATATCATTTAAAACAACCATGAGAATTACCGATTGTCAATAATTGCTATTTAACTTCATAAATGTTTGTATATGTGCAATTTTCCGCACGCTCGGTAATGGACCTCAAGTATTCATATCTTTAAGTGAAGTCAATACTAGTACTCAACGCACATTATTGATTTAAAGACACTTATCTATGTATAAGCGTACATTCAAACTTACCATCTGAAGGTATTTTGTTTTAAATTAGATTAAACATGATTTCCTACGAATTAAAAACAATAGGTTGTCAAATTAATGATGAATGTTACGATGAATAAAAAATAGTGTGCGACTACAACGATAGAAAATAGTGTGCGGCTATTACTTTAAAAAGAAACTGGTTGTTAAAATACTGAGGTTTGTCTCGCCTGTGTACCTTAATCACCAAAACTGCCAGAAACAGTCGCTTTCTTTAGTTTCATCACAGGCGAGTCAAAAGCTATGGGTCTAACAGTGCATTCCATTTAAAAAAAATGTTCTCTACGGGAAATCATTTAGGTTCCCTTCAATATAACCGTTGATCATATTTAAAAAACAAAATCTTGCATGGCACCCCTTGCATGTGTCTAACAGAATTGCTTTAATTCATTACAACGATTCCTGTTTTTGTTATATCGACATTACTGACCATGACGACAAACATAGAATATCAGACAATACCAAGAGAAAGGATGTTACTAAAACAGTTGCTCATGTTTGTCGTTGGTTTGTGTCTTTCATATTTGTTTTTCGTTCATTGCAATTTGTTGTATGGCCATTGTTTTTTCTTTTCTTTTGAATTGTTTCACATTTTGTCACACCGGGACTTTTTATAGATTAATAAACCATAGTATGTGATTTTTCTCATTGCTGAAGGCCATACAGTATCCTATGATTGTTAAATTTTTTGTCTGTTGGTCTTTATTGATAGTTGTTTTATTAGCAATCGTACCAAATCTCCTTATTGTTATGTTGTATTAAATAGTAGGTAGACCTACGACCTAAGTCCATCTTCTAAAACAAAGCACCATGAGTGACATTGGTAGATGGCATATTGCAATGTACTAATCTCAAACAATATCAGTTGGGACTATTATATTCGGAAGCATTTTAGTGACGTACAGTGCATGGATGAAAAATTTCCAAAGCACATTTATAAAAAGATAATATTTTGATATAATACGTTTTTGGTTGAAATTTTATAAACCAGGTGTTGAAAGACGCAGATTGGTCTGAATCGGAAGTTTATTTCTTTATTATTCTAAGTCATTATCTGTCTTCAGTTCTTTTTGTTTTCTACTGATGTGAACACACATGATAAGTATCCTATATTTGCTTTAGTTTAAATATATAACAAATTCTTTGACATAAAAAGAATACATGTGTTTTAAATTACTGGAATATACAATCGCTTCACAACAAAGGCCATTTCCAAACATATTTATAAATATCCTAACGCTTAAATAGGACCGTGCTCACGAAACGTGATCCTAAATTAACCTTCATCAAGAATGCTCGTAACCACAAGTTAAAAGCAACCATAAGATTGTAAATAATTTTTATTAAATTTAAAGAAAAAAAATGTATATGAAAAATCAAAATAACACTTTGTAAATGTTATGCATTCGAAGCGCGTCCCTCCATTTACCTTCACCAGGAACGACCATAGCCAAGCAACCATTCGAAGCGCTTTCCTCCATTTACCTTTACCAGGAACGATCATAGCCAAGCAACCATTCGAAGCGCTTCCCTCCATTTACCTTCACCAGGAACGACCATAGCCAAATATTTGAAAGCAAATGTTCAATCTTCTGCTAACTCGATGCCAATAATGGACTTCAAATATTCATATATAAGCGAAGTCAAATATTCAACGCACATACTACATATAAATAACTATGAGCATGCATTAAGAATATAAAACGCTGGTAAGTATATATCCTGAATGTCTACAATAGAACACCATATATGTCATGTGAATGTGAAAGTTGCATAAACTTAAAACATCAAAGGGTTAATGAAGAAAGAACTTAAAGAACTGTAACGTGTTTCCTAAGCGTTGGTAAAATAAATTCAATAGGAAATCATGCATTAAACCCTAAACACTCTGTACTCTTTTCTGACACGAGGGAATTATAAACCAGTGAATGAAAATTACCCTATACTATTTCCGAATGAAAAGATTTTGTTGAATATTTCTAAGTAAATTCACTTGTTTATTCCATTTATTATTTGGACCCATATGAAGTCGTTATTGTTTGGTAATCAGCTTATACGTAGGCGACTTAATAACCTGTCCGGACAGATAAGACAGAAGATAGGAAAACACAAAAGAAATGTAAAAGGATTTTCTTCTGTTAAAAAAACAATTTCTCCATTAACAATGGCGATGCAGTTTAAACAGGTACACTTACGCATTTTGAACAAAAAACACTACATTAAATCTTTTAAAGTATGACGCCGTACACCAAGTTTATCAATCGCTTTTACTTTGTCAGTCTATTTAAGTTGATTTATCATATATTGATTGATAGACGAATGATAGTACAGTTTTCTCGAACATTTAGGTTTTCAGTTATCTCGATTTATGGTACGTCTTTTTGTTTCTTACAGATCTACATATTATGCAACAAGTATTTGAAAGGGTTAAAAAGAGTTGATATCAAGTATAACGGCCAAGGAAGAGCGTTAATATTTATATGTGAACAGACTTCGTATATAAGTGCCTATAAATAGCAACACATAACATACGAATCTATTTGAGTGTGGATTAATCAGTACAAAGATTAATTCAATTACACAAATGAAATTATAAATTGCCTAACAATGTAATTTTAACACACTATTGAGTATGTAAATATTAGAATGTTTAAAATATTTACAACGCGATAAAAAATAAACGCAATATTTCGCTAGACAAACTAGCTTCATCAAGTGTGCATCTATCCAGGTGAAATCGGATGTAGATAAGAAACTTTTGCAGCTCACTGTACATAAATTTAGCTGTCTTGTAAAGAATTCAAAATTTGGATGAAGTTCAAGATTATTTACAAAATTGTTGGTTGAAGTTTGCAACGTCCATTGGCCAATATCACAGGATAAAAAGGACAATGCTGTGTAGTAAATTATTCTTTATCTTTCCTGTATCGTTTCTCGTCTTTTTCATTAAGACCTTCTAAAGTGTAGAGCTGGTGGATCCAAAAGTTTTCTCTTCTCCTTCTCGCCGTGGTGTCCCACTCGGTGTTGACTTCTATGATTTAGAAAGTAACATTATCAAAAGGATGTTTCTTTGAGCGAAGATGTCTTGTGAGAGGACAGTTTTTGTTAGTTTTGTACCAAGAACGATGGTTATTAAGCCGAATATTAAATTTATCCATTGTTTCTCCCACATACTGAATGCCACAAGTTTTACATGTTAGAACATAAATTTAGTTTTCCGTTTTACAGTTGGAATTTGAGTAGATGGTATAACTTTGTTTTGTAAAGGAGCTGATGAAAGAACTGCTTGTATTGGCAGCTTTACAACACAAGCAATTCCTTCTGCCACATTGTTTGTAGCAACCAGGAGGTGGAGTAGGTTGCTTTGTTAATACGGCTGTCACTAATTTGTCACGGATGTTTTAGGTCTTCTGAAGGCCATTACTGGTGGTGAGGAAAAACTTTTTTTTAAATTGGAGTCATTTTCTACAATATTCCAATGCTTTTGAACAATGGATGACACATTTTTAAAATCATGATGGTAAGTGAGTACAAGAGGTGTTCTGTTGACTCCTTTATTTTTATCCTTGTACTCCAGAAGTTCATGGCGACTAGTGTTGTTTGCTCTTTCGAAAGCTGTATCAATGATATTGTTATTGTATCCTCGAACAACTAGATGTTTACGTAGTTGTCCAAGTCTAGCATTTTGCTTAAACATTTTAGTACTCTTCCTACACAAGCAAACGTATTACCGCCTTCAGAATGCCTTCATGGTCTAAAGCAATTTAAATCATTTTCAACTAATAGACATGCCATTTTATTGACATTTATCTTTTCATCTTTTAAATTAACTGTATCTTCTCAAAATAGTTGTTGTATTTAAGAGAATATGCATCTATTTTAATATTCCAAAGTTATAAAAGATAGCAAAAGAATAATATGAATAACGACAAAGAAAGTTTAAATAACTTAGCATCCCTTTGCATGTTGTAATTACTATAAAAGCAAACTCGACAGAAAAGGAACTTTGTAACAAATAATGTATGATCGATTATTGATGCATCATTGTTGACAATATCTTGATCAGGTGCTCATGTGTTTACTCTCCAAACAGGTATAAATACTATCGTATAGATCAGTAGTTATTGCTATTCAGTGTAGGCTTTCAATAAAAGTGACTAATTATTAAAGATGTCCATAAACCTTTCAGACACTTGTTTGGATTAGAGGAATGTATTGCTAATTTGTGTGCTATTCTATTCTACAGGTTGTAAGAGAATTTAATTAATACCAAACGGACTTGGAACGAAATTATCATGGGTAAGTTGTCAAATTATAATATAAAAAATGCGTTTCGCTTTGGTTTGAAAGATTTTAATTTGTACTGTTATAGCCTGATTGAATATATTTACAAATTCAAAACCGTGCTACTCTAGGAATCAAAGGATTTCATTATAGATGTTTAGGATATACGGGCACAAGTTTGAAACAAAAGCAAAGACAATTGAATGTTGTTATCTTAATATCAAATATAACAATCCTTTTTTTCTTTATGAAAGTATTTACCATCTTGTTTTATTTAGTTTAAATAGCATATACATCCGATAGAGTTATGTGAATATTAACATTTTCATGCATACTGGTCCGTGCCAGTTCCCGTATGAAATTCGTAGTTTCTCCCAAATATCAAGTTTATTTACAGGAATTCCTGTTGAAAATATTCTTTACCATAAAAATGTTTACCAAAAATTAGGATAAACACCACGCACTCAATCCTTAAATCATCTTATGAACGACGAAGATAGGTATGCTAGTGTGCCGATATAGTATGGCTAGTGTGCCAATTTTGCCGTGAAATTTTATGGTTACGAGGACTATGTTACTGTCATTTAAGAATCTTATCATTAAATTATAAATACTTTTCTGTTCTTTGCTAAATAAACCAAGCAGATAGTCATAACGGTCGTATATTCTAAATCTTTTCATCCTTTCCCAAGTCTGAACTGGTCATACATTATGTCATTTGAGATCAACAAACTATACTGTATTGAAGGAGGGCAAAAATTTGATTTTCAAATTTATAAATCTGTACTTATTCTTATGAAAGAAATTTATGTTCTTGAATAAGATTTGATATATTGTGTTTTTGAAAACTGTACGTTTTCTAAAATTGAGAACGCCATATTATAAAGTAATGACGTCTTATCCACGTACGCGTATCTTCCCACAAAGTGTTATAAAAACGAAAAACACGGAATTTCATTATCTTAATCGGATCAAACAAAACACAGTTTTTTTATTGTGTTTTCATATAATAGCAGTATACCGAATTCATGCAACGCATCCGTTATTACAAAAAATGCCTATAGTGACTGTAACTGGTAACTGACGGTAACTGGTCTTTAATCAGTAGTTTCAAAATTTAAAATATAAATATATAAAACGATATGTAAAATTATACAATATATATCATGTACTCAGTCTTATATATTGAACAAATAGTATTTTACCATGATTTTACGCTTTTCTTTCAACTTCACTAATGTCTGCTCATCTGTGATACAAATATATCGTTTGAGACACAGAATACTTTCGAAGATACATTTTTGTAATCTGTTTATTTTTGACAAAGATACTAATCAATACTCTTAATTGAAACATAAAATTTATAATCACACTGCTGTTGTTCAATTACTGCGTTTACCATTTAAATAAAACAAAATTTCTAAATTATAATCATCACATTGTTAATTTACAGTTCGAAGAAATACTATAACAGTGTTTCTTTTAATTGTTTTTTGTTTTGTTTTGGGCATTGCACAAGAGCATGTCTTCCTGTACTGTTTATAGCGGTCTTATGTCAATTTCAGCAACATATATTAAGTGTAGGACAGCTTGATATCATATCAGTATGTTAAGTGTTTTGAGTTTGCTTTCAGAAACTGCAAGCGTTCTTTTTTTCTGTTTAATTTGTTGGTTATTTTGTGATTTTAACTGGGTTTTCCGAAGAAGAAAATCCAGTTATTAAATTGGTGAAGTACTTTATGTCGTTTCCGTGTAATTACTTATGAACCACTTGACCAATGTTGTTAAAGTTTTAATATGTTTTACTGATAAACAAATGTTCAATAGAATAGAAAATGGAAACGGGAATGTGTCAAAGAGACAAAAACCTGACCAAAGAGCAGAAAACAGTCCAACAATCGGTCTTCAACGCAGAGAGAAAATCTCACACCCAGAGGCGGGCTCTAGCTGACCCCTAAACAATAACGCATACTAATTAATCGAAATGGACGCCACACTTTGATATTGACGAATTTCATTTTTGCCGTTCAGAAGTTATGATCTTTGATAGATTAGAAAATAGGCATATATATGTCTTTCTATGTTGTGGTGTTACACTATTGTTTCAGATAAGGGTGAAGGATTGGTACCATTAAAACGTTTAAACCCGCTGCAATTGTTTGCACCTGTCCTAAGTCAGGAATCTGATGTTCAGTAGTTGTAGTTTGTTGATGTGGTTCATAAGTGTTTCTCGTTTCTCGTTTTTTATATAGAATAGACCGTTGGTTTTCCCGTTTGAATGGTTTTACACAAGTAATTTTTGGGGCCCTTTATAGCATGCTGTGCGGTGTGAGCCAAGGCTCCGTGTTGAAGATCGTACTTTAACCTATAATGGTTTACTTTTATAAATTGTGACTTGGATGGAGAGTTGTCTCATTGGCACTCATACCACATCTTCTTATATCTATATAATGTGAAAGGTTTAAAAAGCCTGAAAGCGCCTTTCAAAATACAGAAAGCTACTAGTAGTTTGCTGTCAATTAGACAGCTCATTCCATGCTGTCATCAACTATACCGTCATTGTAAAGTTAAGTGCATTTCCTGTACTGTTTTATTGTATGTTCTATTGGCTGTTTCTGTTTAATCTATTCACAGCTGTTATATACTCCGGACGAGTAAGAGCGTGTTATAGTGTATAATTTCGCAAGTGTAGTTGTCTATTGTTGAAGACTGCACGTTGTCCTCTAGATTTTTTCTCGTTGGGTTGCTATCTCATTGACGTTTAACCACATCTCCTTTTTGTCTCATAACATTTCATACATCACCAACAGAGATGAGAAGGACTGCCTCGTATATCTACAACTCTTTCTTGAATATAATGTTGGTTGACAACGTATCACTATTGTCTATGTCATATGGAACGATTTATGTTTTCCTGTTGTCAACTACCCATTCTGGTGTAAACACTACCATTCCCCCAGCATATGGTCTCTACGTATCTCAGTTATTAAGATATAATAGAACCTCTTCTCATTATGGCGGTTTCGCTAACAGAGATATACTCTTACCCTTACAACTACTCTTCACATCTTCTTTGGTCGCTATTTTAAAACATCTCAACTCTATCATAGATCCAAAATCGATTTATGTCCGTCTGACCATATCATCAGTTTATCACGTTCCAAGCATTAATACTTATTACACTCGGTGTGACTTTAAAATCGCGCGACAGGTGTTACATACATCGCATGAGATGCTTACTGTGTCCACACACCTAGTATCGCTTCGTCTGGAGTTCATGATTCCGATTGTTGTGACTCTAATTTTTGTCTGTTTTATATCTATCAGATTAACTCAATCTTAATATAATAACTAAATACCTTCTGCTGAACCTAGGTAGAGTGAAAAAGCATGAAGTTTATATCAGGAAATGAGTTTTAGCTTATTTTCAGTGACTGCTTTCATTCTTTGTTACGGCATGTTTGATATTGTTACACTTACAGTTGTGTCATCTGATACTATTGAGTTAAATGGTGTTTCTGAACTGGTTGTAATCTCATTTTTGTACTCATTGTAAAATTATTTAATTGGTCGAGATAAAGCGAAGGAAAGTTGAATACTCGCTAGACTTGATACAGTCATTCACTTGTTAATGTACCCGTCTAAATTAAGGATCGCGTCAGTAGTTTTTTTTCTATTATCTCTGAATATTTTGATAAAAATGAGGAAATGTGGTATGATTGCCAATGAGACAACTATCCACCAGAGTTAAAATGGAGAGGTTGTAAGGAAATGTAGGCAACCGTACAATGAGAAAAACCCATACCGTATAGTCGGCTAAAAAGGCAACGACATGAAAAATGTGAACAATTCAAACAAGAAAAACTAACGGCCTAATTTATATATAACAAAACAAATCAAATATGACAGACATGAACCAACGACAACCGCTGTACTTCGGGCTCCTAACTTGGGTCAAGCAAATAAAGAATGTCTATTAAAATTGTCTATTAAAGAATTTTGTATTAATTTCAGGCTTTTTGTATTAATCGCTTATTTGTATTACTTGTCTTATATAGGGGGATTTAGAATTGATATGTTGTATAGACACTTGCTTATGTTGATTGAATGTTCATCTCAAGGTGTCTATGCGTATGTGATTTTGTACTCTTTGGTACAGATTATGTATCACATTGGCGTATACACCTTTATATTTAAAGATCTAATTATCTTTGTTATACTTTTGACTTTTAATGCATTCAGACAGTATATAGGGTTAAAATAAAGTTACATAAACCAGGATGTGCTTAATCCGTTGGCAATTCAAAATTCAAATTAAAAATTTCTATTTTGAGAAAATGATTTCGCATAGTTGCCGTCTGTTATTTTTGACTTTTGCGATAGAGCTGACAATTGTTTACATTCTTGTATACATAAGAAGTCATTTGATTTGGTTACTTTATATGTATATTATGTCATTATTTATGATACATAGGCATAGAAGCACGACTTCAAATGTTATTGCTAGGAATGTTATTTAAAAGTACATGTATAACGAACATATATACATTCAAATTCCCTTAACTTCATAAGGAGATGTAAAAGATTGCCAAATGAGACAAGGATCTACCAGAGACAGATTCACGTGGATAGGTACTGTAAGGTCTTCAACAATGATTAAAAACCACTCCGTATATATAGCTATAAAAGGTCCCGACATTACAAAAAAGCAAAAACGGCCGGATTTATGATAAGACAACAAACGAAAAACAAATATGACAGATAGCAACCAGTTGACTTTGTTTGAATGAATTTGTGATTGATCATGATGCACATATCTTAAAGTTTGAATGTAAAATGTAAGAATACCTACATTTATACATTAATAGAATTGACTCGGAATGGAAACGGGGAATGTACCAAAGAGGTAGCAACCCGACAAAAGAGCAGAAAACAGCCCAAGGCCTCCAATGGGTCTTCAACGCAGCGAGAATATCCCGCACCCGGAGGCGGGCTTCAGCTGGCCCCTAAACATCAATGTATAATAGTTCCGCAAAATGAACGCCACACTAAACTCCGAAACATATAAATGAACCAAAATTGAAAAAAAAACACACAAGACTAACAAAGGATAGAGGTTCCTTACTAGGGACATGCGCAATAATACGGCGGGTTAAACATGTTTTGTGAGATCTCAACCCTCCCCTATACCTCTAGCCAATGTGGAATAAAGAAAACATAGCAATACGCACAGTAAAACTCAGTTTAAAACAAGTCAGAGTCCTTTATTAGAATAGGAAACAGAAGAAATTCAGTAAAATGACAATGATCAACATAAAGTAACAAAGGACTACTGACATGCCCGCTCCAGACCTCAATTAAACTGCTCGAAAGAATATGTCTTCATCATATGAAGTATATCAAGTAGTTTATTGCAGTGTTTGTACCAGGATATGATCATTGGTATAGCTAGCGAGAATCAGAACTTGTAAAACATAAACATTAACACCTTATTTGACTTAACTGTTGTATTTGTATCAGGAGAATTGGGACTTGATTAAGTTTTATATGACAAATACAAAAGTACATGTTGTTAAAGCACTCTTATGTTCTGGAAATTTAATTTAACGTGGGAATAATATGAACAACATATACCTAACATAAAGATTGTAAAAAGTCGTTATGTAACATTGGTAATGAAATGTAGATTACGACAGATAAATGTGAATTTGACGATCTTGTTAATTGCGGCAAATAAAGAACAATATTCAATACAGTTGAGATGCATGTTTTATTTTATTAAACTCACAATGTGTATGTGTATGACCAAAGACCAAACATTTATTTCTAAATGGTTGGCGCAAGTAGCAGCAAAAAAACAAATTTGAAGTCTCTGGTTTTACCCGGCTTATGATTGAAACCAAGACCTCCTGCCATTGAAGTGAGCGAGCAATTACGAGACCTCCTAGACGATGATGTCTGGCAGAAGTCTAGTGTCCTACGGGGCTTCATGTTCCATTTGTTACTTGAAAAACGTTCTATTCCTTGAAGACCAGACTATAAGATAAGATGTTTGTACTTTATGAGCCATGTGTATAATACAAGTACCTGCCACAAGACGTTTTGTTGAAAGTCAGCCCACGAACTTTTCTCATAATATTAGTTCGGACGATTTCATACCAGCTATGTGTTAATATCTCGAGGAATATGTCGTAGAATTAACACAATTTAAGATAAATGTTCATTTTGAAATGTAATGCTTACAGGTGTTTCACTGTTGCGTAATATAATTACTGTTTGATATTTAAACAAAGTATAAAACTTCCGTAAGAAAAACAAAAATAACCGAAAGGAAGATATTACATAGGAAAAGCAGGTGTAGACTCAGGTGTTTAATGAAGGTTGTTATCCCCAGTTTAATCTATTTACAAGACGTTTTAGTATTGCGAAACTGCAAACATAAAAACAATCAATATTTTAGACAAAAGTTCCAAAATATTAGGAGGCTGTGGAAATATCAACTTCGAACTTTGTAAATGGCTTTCGAAATCACCATTTAAGAAGTTTCTTATCCATTAGTTTTTTTATTTTTTTTTACTGTTTTCGGATATTATCGTAAATATTTTTTTTAATCATTCCATCAACAATGTGTTGTCTTTAAATGAGAAAATAAATTATATTGGATGACGTACGTGATATTATACGCAAAGACAATTTATTACTTACTTTGCTATTGATCATTTTCACAGTTGCTTGGGTGTCTTTAACAATGAACTTTAAAGCTCACCCTTTACAGCAAAGTCAGTACGATCCCTAGCGTCGATATCAACTGTTATAAAGGGAACAAATGCGAAATTTATCAATCAATTGCATATAACACTGGTGAGGTCTTCTAACAAAGGATATAATTCAATGCACGACAAAGGACTATTTCATAACCAGAAGCAAAACGACAATAATATGAGCAACATAAACCCAATGTATAGATTGTAAATTAAAAAAAAACAAACAAACAAACAAAAAAAAAAAAAAAAAACACGGGGCAACAACTATCACCTTTTGAGAAAACTTGACAAGGAAATATAAGGTTGATATTGGCTGTTTTGAAATACGGATTGGCTGCATGGATAAAATATTTACCACAACTCTTTTAAAAGTTCAAGAAAAAGAAAAAAAATACTGAAACTCTTATGTGTTATCATTATAGAAAGTAGATTTCTCAGTGGTACATCCGTATTTCTTTCCCAAAAAAGGAATGAACATAATAGCCTTAGCCTGACGTCGTCAAAAGTGTTTGTGACTGAAGATTGAAGAGATACACGTATTCATTTTCTTTATATATTTACACATATTGTTACATGTATATTGCTTTACTTTCATCGAAAAAGCTTCGCTCTCCCTTTGCTCACTTTTGTAATGAAAAGAAACAAAGAAATTTTGTACTCTATATCTTGACAATGTACTAAGGGTCGTCAATCCATCAAGTACATTATATGTCCCTTTTATCAAAATGAATATTTCATAGAATATATTTGTAATTACTATTTTAGTCATGAAAATGTTCAACAAAGAGTAATAAAATCATAAAAATGTGTTAGTTACGAGCAAGAGTAATTTAGATTTGACAATTTAAATGGTAAGAATTCTATTTATATAAGACAGTTGCAAAATTTAAGTGTTCATTCAAACGATTTACTGAGATTTCCTTCGGCGTAAGGTTTGACGAATGTAGACACGTAAACAGTAACCTAAATAAAAAGTAATTTTACTTTCACATATACATTTCTTTTACGTATTACAATTTTTATGTTAAAGAATAGGAATATAAATCGCATAAACTTATATTTTAAGTTCACGCTACAAACATTTTTCCCCATTTATTGAAATAGAAAGCGAAACCAACCTCCAAGTTAGAGGTAAATGAGAATGGACAAATAAGCCAAGCTTTATCAAAGGATGTTAACCTCAATAGAAATAGTTGTTTTCGTCTGTAGAAATCGTTATTGGTGGATTGTTTGATGCAACATTGAAAAAGTCACGAAGACACAGAAAAAAATCTGGGTATTCTTGCTCAGTATTATTCATAAAGCTTTGTAGTAATCAGGTATTTCGTATTCGTTGTTATACGTTTAGGTATTCACATCCCATCTCTTATGGTAATATTCTATACAAAACACAAAGATGTCGGCACTCACCTCAAAAGCTAACCAAACCTTTAAACAAACTTATTCAGAAGGGATGTAGTTGCGATACTGTTGTCAGGTCATTAAAAATGGCATATTTTGGTATTAATATTGATTCACTCATAGGGTCTTTGCATCGGAAATAAACACATTTATTCTAAAACCAGTTGTTGGCATGATACGGGTTATGTTCTTCTCATATATTTTATGATGGTATGATACTTAACCCCTAACGGGAGGGATTGTGCTTGATTTTCATATGATAAAGGCATGATCTTTCAATCAGTTTAATTGAGGTATGGAGCTGGCATGTCAGTAACTGCTAGTAGTCCTTTATTAATTTATGTATCATTGTCATTTTGCTTAGTTTCTTTTGTTACCTATTCTGACATCGGACTCGGACTTCTTTTAAACTGAGTTTTATTGTGCGTATTGCTGTGTGTTTGTTTATTCTACACTGGCTAGAGGTAAAGGGGAGGGTTGAGATCTCACAAAACATGTTTAACCCCGCCGTGTTATTGCGCCTGTCCCAAGTCAGGAGCCTCTAGCCTTTGTTAGTCTTGTATATTTTTTAATTTTAGTTCATTTATATGTTTTGAAGTTAAGTGTGACGTCCAGTTTCACTAAACATGTACACATTTTTATTAAGGGGTCAGCTGAAGCCCGCCTCCGGGTGCTGGATTATCTCGCTGTGTTGAAAACCCATTGGTGGCCTTCTGCTGTGTTCTGCTGTTTGGTCGGGTTGTGTCTCTTTGACACATTCCCAATTTCCATTCTCAATTTTATCAGTTCTTGTTTAACCGATATTTATGGTCATCTATACTACTAACTACCTTCAGTCCATGGCCAAAAGTACTCGTCACTTTATTATTTTTGCCATAATTTTCATAGAAAAACTCATTTAAATTCATTTTTTCAAACAAATATTTTGAAGACATTTACGGTTGGATTTCTACAAACCAAGTGTTGAAAGACGCAGAATGTCTAAATTATATTTGTTATTTGGTCAGTCATAGCTTTGTCTTCTGTTTTTTTTCCCTCTTGATTTGAACACGTATAATATGTTTGTTCAATTCAATTGGGTTGAAATATATAGCAAATTGTTTTACCATAAATAATACTTGTGTTTATATCATCAGAAAATGAAAACGCCCAAAAAGAAAAATACGACAAAATAAATCTGTGACAAGTCTGCTTCCATTGGTACCACGTTGGGTAAAATCCAGCCAGAAATGACTCCCACAAGAATTTTTTTAAACGTAATTTTATATGAAATATAGTGAAAAATAGCACGTGACGAATACTTATGGCCATACACTGTATGTTTCAGCAGTGACGGCCGTATTATGTCTATTGCATAAGAAGGAGTAACTGTAAAAGATGCTCTTCAAAATGATCTGTCTGTATTCAAAATTCCAACAAGGACTCACCAAAATGATTGCCTATTTACGTATCCTTTACGTATAAGTCAGAATAACAATATATAAATAACCCATGTTATGCTGTTTTTTTTTTTATTGCACCTCCCATTTAAGCTTAACATATCTTTGATTCCTATAGCAATTAAGTATGTTACAATAGTATGTCAACTCATACAACACACTGATAAGCCGAAACTATCTTTTATTATTTCCTTTCAAAATTCATTTCACAATGATCTGCACTGGACATGTTTTTAATCTTATCGAGTACTTTTTGGGTGAACTAAAAATGAAAATAAACCAAGACATGTAATATCAGAAAAAAATGTCTGATAAGGATTACTAAAAAGGAAATAATGCTCCTTGAAACGCGTTAATAAATGATTATTGTATGGAAATCATCACGTGCAAATATTTCATTTCCGGGCGCACACTTTCAAATCAAAATATTTCATTTCTTGCAATTAATAACATCATGTTTGTGCAAACATTAAACGTATTTTAGTATTTAGCCTCTTTATACTATTCAATTGATTATTTGTATTCGCTGTTTTGGGTGACAGTTATTACAGTCCGATGCAGTATGAATACATATTAGTTTTGCATTAATATCTTCCAATGATATTGACCACAAATTGAGCTACATCCCCAAATTACATAACAATTATTCCACAGCGAAAATAACACGTACAGGATAGAAAAGTACCATAGAGGCATGGAAAATCAAAAATGTTGGATATGCTAAGATCCGTTTAAGACCCGCCAAAACATGACTATTTCCCAATCGAAGGCCCGTAAAAGACAAGACCAATACACACTCTACCGAACACATGACAAGTAAATCAAAAGACTAGTATCCAATAAAAATAACCTACCAATACATATTCAAAGACAAGACCAGTATCCACACAAAAAACAAAAACAAAGCCCAGTCCCCGATTCCGCAAAGTAAATAAAAACATGGACTGATTTATGGAAATATTATGTTAAGCGGCAAATAAAATATTCATATTGAGGACGATAACATATTAATGTGTTGCTCTATAATTGACCAATGTGCTGAGTCGGAATTTGTCGTGCTAAGTCAAAAGGATAACAAGCCTCATGATGACCTGTCATCCTCGACACATTATTCGAACTGACTAGTTTACTACGTTCACACTATGCAGAGCTCATTAAGCTTGATGTACTTCTCACACAAATACTGCTCCAGAGATACGAGGAAGAACGACTCGACGCTACATAAATTTTACGACTACCATCACGAATTGGTTGACCGATACGATATATCTGGGTCTCAACTCACTAGCGACAATTGTTAGCAGTTTTAGATCTTTTTAATACCAGAAAAGTCGTCTATTCTGTAAATTTGCCGATTGTATTCTTTTCCCGACTGTGACATTTTAACGCCGATTGTATTCTATTCCTGACTGTGACATTTTAACGCCGATTGTATTCTATTCCCGACTGTGAAATTTTAACGCCGATTGTATTCTATTCCCGACTGTGACATTTTAACGCCGATTGTATTCTATTCCCGACTGTGACATTTTAACGCCGATTGTATTCTATTCCCGACTGTGACATTTTAACGCCGATTGTATTCTATTCCCGACTGTGACATTTTAACGGAGTGTGGATTCGCATGGCTGCATGGTGGTGCATTAATAGTAGGAGACGCTTATCCTGTTGACGTAACGGTGTTTGTTCCTTTTGGAGATCCTGCAATTCCCTCAGTTTTTGTTTTTTTACCTTGAATTGTCTTCTTAATCAATTGGTGAGATTGGAAAATAGGTTAAGTACTGTTCCCTTAAGTTTTCTCTATACTCTATGTGTTTGCGCGGAGAAGGAACAAAGACCAATTTAAGAGTCTTTGGATTGACCCCACCGGATAAACCAATGACATTTTAAAAGTACTCGAGGCGACAAAGAAATAACGAAACTACTTATGTAGTTGCAATGACGTGTAAATATAATAATAACATTGCAACTAAAGTTTTCAATTATTTATAAAAATCTGGGAGTGACATCAGATTTTGAGAAATAAAATAATCGCAAAAGGACCGCTTGGGGTTACACATTTTTAGTGTCAAATTATTCTTTATATGTTACATTTTGAACGTCACAAAAATACTAGTAAATATGGAAAGAGCGATAAAAATCAATGAAACAGAGAAAAAATATCTGATGAAGACAGATCATTCAAATGAAAACTAATCGAAAGGTTTTGAGTTCAAACAAGTGGTTATTCGATTTGATGAATTAGTTTTCAACAATCTGATAACTACTTACGCTGTTATGTTTATATTCAATACACAATGGCGAGACATCTGGTATGGCAATTTGACTTGAAAAAAAAGACTGACATAAAAAAATGATATGCACGGTTTCTTATAAGAACCGCTAGCTAGGTCTCAGTTGATTAGACTATTTTGTTGTAATCTACAAATGATTTTACAAATGATTACCACAGTCCACAAGATGTTATTATTTTTTAAAAAGTATTTTTCTGTTGTTTTATTTCTTATTTGATAAGTGTTTGAAATGCCAAAGATTAATATAAAATAATTCCCTTAAGTTTTCTCTATACTCTATGTGTTACTACCTCAGCTATTCGAGTCTGTCAAAAAAAGAGTTTTCGCTCTCTATCAAATAAACACACAAAATTATACGTCATTAAAACAAAATATTTTAGTTTCAAGTGGTTCGTGTGCTTGATTTGACTACTGTTGGTTAAACCCATGTAACCACAAAGTTATGGCATTATTACTATTAATCCTTTCTAGTTATCTTGAATAGAAAAAGCAAATAAAAGCTTCAGTTTTACGTCAGGACGATTAATAACTGGACTTACTCTGAAATCGTAGGATTACTTGTCTTGAGAAACAATCTGTTTCACATAAGGAAGTTCGTAATTATTCATTAAATTTTGCCATATGTGGATAATAATGTCATGAATTTCCCCTCAAAAAAGAAAAAAAAACTACAATCAAATATTTGAAGTCTGATTATGATCTACTAATATTCGTGCATTATGTATTTAGTGATTTATATATATGCAGAGTTCTATTTAAATGTAGTATAACGGAAGTTCAGACCCATCCGAAATCTAATAGGTCTACAAAGATGTTGTCATTTTCACCGCCTATATTGCGTACAAGACATCAAAATAACGTTTTAAAAATTGCACTCGCAAGAAAGGGAAACCGTATCTGTTAAATATTTTACAAAATGCTTTAACAAAATATTTACATTTTCTTGGTATATGAGAACAAGAAATATATAGAGATGAATCATGTGGAACTGATAAACAGTAACATTGAAACAGCGATAAAGCAATTTCATTCGTTAATTTTAACATAAACAGTTTTATCAACTTTTACGTTAAAATGCAAATTTATATTTTGATTGTTTAAAACAAGGAAGACAATTTACTCATCTTTCTTGAATCATGACTTGTTCAGAGTCAATATAATTTCTGACCCATCTTGTCGTTGCGGGTACAATATTGAGAATTTACATCATTTCCTCTTCGGCTGTCCTTTATATACAGACCACAGAGAAGTTCTGATGATCAATCTTTAAGTTAGATTGCCTCCTTGACCTTATATTGAATGTTATGTTACTGACATCTGGTAATCCGAACCTCTCTTATGAAAAAAACCGTCCAGATATTTAAACATGTATTCGAATTCACCAAAAAGTCTTCATATTATATTGAATAGAGTATTTGCGGTACATTCACATCATCATTATTACAAATTTTTCCGTTAATATTTTGTCATCCTTTTTTCAATAGATAAAGTATTGTGCTTGTCCCATGTCAGGGAGCCTGCGGTTTAGTGGTTATCGCTGGTTCATGTCTGTCATATTTGTTTTTCTAAAATTGTTTTGTTATAAATAAGGCCGTTAGTTTTCTCAGTTGAATTGTTTCATATTTTTTTTAAATTTTTGGGCCTGTTATAGCTGACTGTACGGTATGGGTTTTTCTCATGGTTGAAGGCCATGCAGTTGCCTAAAATTGCTTACATCCACTTCATTTGAACGTTGGTGGATAGTTGTCTCATTGTCAATTATACCAATCTCTTTATTTTTGTATTGTAATATTGCATGCTCACATGTTATACACTGTAATTCGGGGCGGACGTTATAATTGCTGGTTACTTGTGTCAAATCCATTTTTCTTTGAGTGAATAAAATACGTTTTTAAACTAATTTACTATCTCCTATGGCTCAGCGACAGACAACTTTTTTTTAAATGTCCCCCTCTCGTGCAGACCAATAAAAAATTGATAATTTAAAAGACAATAAATTTGATTTTAAAAAAATTGTTTTTGTTTTAAAGGGACATTAGCTGTCAAATTCAGGTTCACCGATTTAACTCAAATTCTCATATTTGATTTATTACATACTAAAACGTATTTCCAAATTACAATAAGTCTGAAATAAACAATTAACAATGCATCAACTCGATAATATATATCAGTATTTCGTGTGTATTTTAGTCTAGACTACATCTAATTATCCATCGAGATGACCTCCGAAGACTGCCGATTGTCACATCACCCGATATAAAAAAGAAAACGTAAATATGAATAGATAGCGACCACGTGCAATTGGACTTTCCAAGGTCTGTTTGATTTCATGTTATAGGTTAAAAAAATAAGTTAATCCTGTATACGAATGATTTTTTGTGGATCGAATCAGTCAACGAAATGGTTCACCTTTGTTTCACTTTCAATGTTGACATTCTTTTCCTTTTAATGGCTGAACACGCCTAATATATGCGTAACCAATCTCTAGCTAAGGAGTTAAATTGAAGTGTACATAAATACGGATTCAATGTGGTCGAATTATTCACTTGCAATTGAATAATTCATCAGTGATGTTTCTTATCTTATTTTGACAAAATTTAACTAAACTGGCTGCTAAAAAAAAAAATTTCGCCTTCATTAATGATTGAAAAAAAAATCATATTTTTAATTTTTTTTTATATCTCGTATCTAATGCCTCTTTAAAGACAATGAGCAATTCTATGTTTCGGAATGAAGTCATAGTTTATTACTTTTAAAATCAAAATTAAAAAGACAGTAATAGTTAGTAATGACAGAACATCCAGTATAATAAATTAAATAACACATAGCTGAGAAGTTGAAAGAGCAGATTGATATCCATCGAAAAAAACATTGTCACCTTCTAAGCTATGTGGTATTTATAAGGTGACAACTACACCCGAATGGTGACGTTCAGTTCATTTTGTCCGTCTTTTTTCTGATGACGATTATTTATTGTTATTTTTTGTCTTAAATATTTTTAAGGATCCCTGCTGTTGAAATTCTAATAAACAACATTTTTATAAAATAATTCTTTTTCAATAGAGGATGTATAATACATTAGAAATACGATAAATATAAGTCTGAATACTCGTTGTTCAAATACTGTAATTTGATTCATTATAAGTTTTTTGGAACAATAATGTCTCTGGATTTTTCATATAAAGGTATGAAAAGTAATGATCGTTAACCGGCGTAAAAAGGTTGAAGGTTTGCATTTGGGATGGGTCTTTAAAAAATATTACAAAATAAAGGGGTTGATTGACAAAAAGGTTGAATGTTTTCAGAGTATTAAAAAGTACATGTTGATGACAATGTAGCAGTTCATAACAATGTAGTAGTACATAAAAATGTAGTAGTACATAACAATGTAGCAGTACATAACAATGTAGTAGTACATAAAAATGTAGTAGTACATAACAATGTAGCAGTACATAACAATGTAGCAGTACATAACAATGTAGTAGTACATAACAATGTAGTAGTACATAACAATGTAGCAGTACATAACAATGTAGCAGTACATAACAATGTAGCAGTACTTAACAATGTAGTAGTACATAACAATGTAGTAGTATATAACAATGTAGCAGTACATAACAATGTAACAGTACATAACAATGTAGCAGTACATAACAATGTAGCAGTACATAACAATGTAGTAGAACATAACAATGTAGTAGTACATAACAATGTAGCAGTACATAACAATGTAGTAGTACATAACAATGTAGCAGTACATAACAATGTAGTAGTACATAACAATGTAGTAGTACATAACAATGTAGCAGTACATAACAATGTAGCAGTACATAACAATGTAGTAGAACATAACAATGTAGTAGTACATAACAATGTAGCAGTACATAACAATGTAGTAGTACATAACAATGTAGTAGTACATAACAATGTAGCAGTACATAATAATGTAGCAGTACATAATAATGTAGCAGTACACAACAATGTAGCAGTACATAACAATGTAGTAGTACATAACAATGTAGTAGTACATAACAATGTAGTAGTACATAATAATGTAGTAGTATATAACAATGTAGCAGTACTTAACAATGTAGTAGTACATAACAATGTAGTAGTATATAACAATGTAGCAGTACATAACAATGTAACAGTACATAACAATGTAGCAGTACATAACAATGTAGCAGTACATAACAATGTAGTAGAACATAACAATGTAGTAGTACATAACAATGTAGCAGTACATAACAATGTAGTAGTACATAACAATGTAGTAGTACATAACAATGTAGCAGTACATAATAATGTAGCAGTACATAATAATGTAGCAGTACACAACAATGTAGCAGTACATAACAATGTAGTAGTACATAACAATGTAGTAGTATATAACAATGTAGTAGTACATAACAATGTAGCAGTACATAACAATGTAGCAGTACATAACAATGTAGTAGTACATAACAACGTAGCAGTACATAACAATGTAGCAGTACATAACAATGTAACAGTACATAACAATGTAGCAGTACGCTGGAAGATATGTTATCATATTAAGACACAGTATACGGACTCTTTTAAGCCATCAATAACACAACCAACGTTAGTATCGATAAAGTAAATGTTTAAAGATCATTCTACAATGTAAAAATTGTTAACCTTTAGAATAGGTTTTTTAAATGATGTACAAATTTACACACATCGTTTATGAATTTACGAGCTCTATAAACAACAGCACTGTAAAAATAAGGATGTGATATCTCGTTAGTAATAAAGTGTCTACTTCTTTCACTAACTAAGGGGAGCAAGTGCAATTTACATCGTGGTCAATTGACAGATAATTACTCTAATAAGTGTTTTTTAATATAACGTGAACTACAAAGATTGTCCGTGCTAATTGAAATAGGGATATTAGGAAAGGATCATCTCATCAGTTTAATGGCCTTCTCTCGTAATTACTTAATTAGCATCTAGACCACATTAGTCCGAAAAGACCAAGTGAATTGTGTCAAGAAGAGTTGGTTTAGCGCAGTAAGGGTTTTTCATCTAATATATATTGTATACAAAATAGCAAAGTCACGATACCAATATGTATACAGTTTCTCCATAGTTAAAAAAAAACAACAGTCAGCATGTAGTTAAGATTTCATCATTTTTTCAAATGTTAAATGTCTGAAACATAATGACTTGTTTCACTTGATTGTCATTGTTTGGTTTTCTTTAATTTCTACTAATTTTTCTAATAACTTCAAAAGTCAGAATCCTCGTCAGCGTTTGTCTTATTTGTTTTAACCGTTTTGACATTAGAGGATTTTTTGTTGATGGCAGACCTTCCTAGTCTCTGTTAAAATTTTTAGACTCAGGGCGATTTAGAAGTTGGATTACTGTATAGACCCCTGTCTATTGTTGAAGACCAATAGTTGAATTCGTGATGTCTGTTAAGTTTTTGTGTCGTTGGGTTGCTGTCTTATTGGCGTATACCCACATCTTCTATGATGCATATTGTATTAATATTCACATTCATCTGATAGAGTATTGATTGTTTGTGTAAAATAATAATAAAGATCCTATGGTCAAATATCATTTTTGTCAATTATAGTTAGTTCAGAAGCTATAATTTATTTACGATTTAATTAAAATTTTACTAGTCTCAGGAGCAAGATAAAACATCTTATATGCTTTCATAGGCCATCTCTTAAGGACTATCAAATTATGTTGTCAAAGAAAAATCAATCGAGTTAAGACTGCCTTACTTAATTTATCCCTCATTTATTGAACATAATCTTAGACCGAAGATTCAATGTCAACCGATAGATCACTGTTTATTTGCGAACCGTTAGTAATTGGAATATTGTTTGTCATCCTTATCAAACAATGGCCAAAGATGGACACAACTAGACAGTGTGACGAAGTGACGAATTTAGTTATTTTATTGACGGGACACTATTATTTGTGAATCATCAGAAACAAACTGGTCAATCAAAGCCTTTATTTCTAACAATGAATTCTCCAGTCATTAAATCTACCGGGAAATCAAGATAATGCTTCTTTAATGAAGCGATTCTTTCTAATTCTAATAGACAAATCTTCTCGACAATTGAAATGGAAAATACCCCTTTTATTTATAATACATCCCTGGCTTTTAAATATTTAGGTTTGATCGTTGCTGATGAAGATAAAGCCAGAAAAGTGAATCAGACGCAAACAATAAGTGTTATTTTCTATCTTTTTTATTTTTTCTGAAAAGAAACATCTCATGAAAACTTCCCTTAACTTTGTGATCTATATTCGTATTTATTTTTGGGGTCCTACTTGTATCTGCAGTTGTTTTTCAGTTGTCTTGTGTTATAGTTCTGATCAAGTAAAGTGGGTTTATAATGCACGAGGTTTTCCTCAGCTCAGCTCAATATGTGGTATTTTTCTTTTTGTTTAAAATTGTTTAAAGATTTTTGGTGTCTTGCTAGTGATGATAAAGCTCTGTTTTAGTTTGTTAAGTTGTTTTCTATGTTAAGGAAAACAGCAGTGTTCCTTTTTCCGCTTATTTTAAAACTTAAATGTGATTACATGAAAAGTAAGCAATTTCTGGACAGTAAGTAAAACTATTACACTTTACGATATAAACGCCTGCAAAATAAGACAATGAAACTATAGCGGATAATCAGCAATGATATCAGATGAAATAATTAAGGTCAAGTGATGAACAGATTTGAAACAATAAGCTTTTCATGCTAATAATGAAGTATAATTCTAATGAGGTAAACCCTTAATCTAACATGATGAGACACAAGGAGACAAGCAATCAACACAGTACACCGATCAATGACCAAAATCAACGAATCGTTAAAACAACATGGCATCCTGGAAAAACTGTCGGATTATTTTCTCCTCGTTATTACTATAACTGTATATTACAATTATTTAAGTTCTATATCACGCTTTGTTTCAAGAAATTGCCTAGCCGTTTCTGGGTTGTATTAAAAACTATAAACGATTGTAATCTTCAACGAAAAAGGTAAATACCTGACTGCTTATTAAGTTTCTAGAGAGAAAATAATGAACAAATGATGACATTTCTTTCGCGTTCGAGTGCATTTCTTTCATTTGTTACTTCAGTTAAATATTTTCTTCGCAATTACCCGATGACTAAAATGCAGCAGAGGATCTTCAAAAAGAATCAAAACTGCTTGAAATTATTATAAGCAGAAATGACATAGGCATTTAACCTGATGACTACCATCTTTTGATGTAAAACTGATATACAAAGGTATCAAGAAATATAGCAGTGTTCTTTGAATACGATCTAAACTCTACTGTACATCTGCTATTTCAGGTTGCACTTCTGTCAATATAGACAAGGCAATTTCCCATAGGATTTTTTTTTTACGGCTAAAACTGTGCCACTTTTACTATTAAATTTCGTTAAAAATTATATCCTAGAATGGTTAGTTCATATGCACTACAATTTTTTTTAAACGACAAAACGTAGGGCTGTCCGGCATATTTTCAACATTTATACATCTCGAACTTCTAAGAGTTTAAACTTATACTAAAGTTCTGTACTACCCCTCCCTACACATTGGGTCTCCTCAGAATTCAATTTTGCTGCTATCCACGTGTATTTCTGCTGGTAAAATTCCTAAGTTGTGTCTCTATGAGATGAAACATAGAGATCATATCTGGGAACCAGTAGGTAAACAAAACAAAAATATCTATGAATATTAAATATCTCTCCAAAAAAGGCGTGGTTTGTGAAACAGCTGTATTTACAAAGTGCAATCTATTAAGGACAAATTTAACTAGAAGATAGGTCACAGAGGTTCCACATATTTTTAAATACTTTTGTATATCAGTATCTATATTTAAAAATGGTAGGTATCAGGTCAAATGCTTTGATTCCTATTAGAGATTCTCGGCTGCATTTTAAACATCGATTGTGTTTAAGTTCAACTAATTTTTTACCATGATCATCAACATTTTCTTCCATGTCTGGTGGGTTTTAAAGTTAGAAAACGGAAACGATTTTTGAACATCTCCTTAGGGGGACATAGTTAAACTTAATTTTTAACACCTTCCGGAGAATCATGTCATCACTGAACTCCAAGGGGTTTCAAAGTTAAAGAGCTGAATCGATTTGTCAAGAAGCTGATTACTATAGGCCTTCCGTCAATTGGTCACTATAAATATTATACATGAAAAAAAGATGAGAGGAATTACGAAAAATCTTTGACAGTACCAAAGGTTTTTTATAATATAAAAAACTAAATTGATCGGTTGGTCGTTTTTTTCTTCTTCTTTTTTAGCCATGGCGTTGTCAGTTTATTTACGACTTATGAGTTTGAATTTCCCTTTGGTATCTTTCGCCTCTCTTTTAGTACAGGCAAAAACTCCTGTTTCTTAAAACGCACATTCTCAAAATGTCCGGTAAGTATCGACATCAGGTCATTTTCACAAAAAAGTATCTACTTTATAGATATATTATATGTTTCTCATACTAAATCCTCTTGGCAATCCTACTTTCGTTTTTTACCCGCCAAATATTCAAGAGATCATCAGGCCTGAATCTTTGAAAAATGTTTGATGACTATGATAAAAGCTTCTCTCAGATCAGGATATTGAAAATAACACGACCATTGCCATTTTTATAGTGGTAAGAAGGAGGAGAGTTAAAAATGAAAAAGTTTGAATTTCAAAAGGAGAAAGTTAAAAATCCCTAATATTATATAAAACACATAACAACCAAGTTAACCTTTGTATAATAGTGCTGAACATAATTACCCCCTTGGGAGCACAACATTTGCGCGCATTTGGCGATTACAATGTTTTACGTTCGCGCGCAGCTTTTTATTACATTTGCGTGCCTTCATTTTACAGGTAATATGTAACGGTTAGTCTATGGAATAGTCTATACGTATACAATATGAAATTTAGAGCGAGTGGCTTGCCCGAGCACTTAATGTCTTAAGTATATACCTTTCCATTGACTATCCAATTAAGCACATATTTACAACTTGAGTAATCTTTTAATTGGTCTATTGATAGTTTATTTTGGCTGACTACTTTTCACATGTGTTTGTAAAACGGAGTTCATTATCTAAGTTTTATGTTACGTAAATTTACTCACTAGTATCATAGCTATCATATTTGTTCAAAATTTTATAAATGCAACAAAAATGAATTGGGAAAATAGCGGTGTACACGTCAATCTCACATAAAAATATGTGATTTTAAAATGCCCTTGGCTCCAGAGTGAATAGATGGTAGCTACTGATGTAAGTATGTATATTGATATCAGGCGGTGTCTTAATACAGTTACTTCTTTATATGGTAAGATGACAAAATAAATTGACCAAAAATAGGCATATATAATTAATTTGTAGTGTGAGCTTTACATGTTTTGAAAACATTTTTCTATTTCAGAGTGAAACTAAAGCTATAATGAATTTGAAAAATATAGATATATGTGCCCATAGATAGTCTAGCAGACAGGCATTAAAAATCAACTACCAATAGATAAAAAAATTAGGTTTTTGTTTTTGTTTTTTTTTTATTTCAAAGTAAAAAGTAAAAGATTTATCAAAGAATAGATGTATGTGCCATATTCCCTTCAGAAATTATCACGGTTTTTCAATTCATGATGAAATAAATCAAGGCTCTTACGATAGTTTAAAAATCATCTTCAAGTTGCCTTAATTTCATGATTGAAATTTGCAATTGTCAAAAATATTTTTTAAAACCAAAGATTTTAATAGCAGGATATATAAAAACCAAAGCAAATGTTTTTTTTGTTTTTTTTTCAAATTTGGGACGCAGCATTTTATTCCTAAATAACCAGTGGCAATTTTTGTTTTTAATATCTTGATTACGATACAATTACATCTTACCAATTGTGGTCATTCGAGCACAGTTACTACTACACGGAAAAAGTATAAATAGAACTCCTGAAAGGTACAAAATGTTTCTAGTCTACCTTTAGTATAATTTTCTGTACAAAATGTCTCTAGTCTACCTTTAGTATCATTCTCTTATTCATTCATTCTGTCACTCATAGTAACGATATATACACAAAAAACAACCAAAAACCAACACAACAAACAATAACCCATTAATAGCTTTGTCTGCAAGTAATACATTATCGAAATCAAGTTTATGATAAGTTTACACTTGTGGTTAACTCTCTTAAGAATCACTTTATTACAAGTGTTTTAATCCTACCTATCCCATTATCTTTTTTTCACCGATTTTGGAAGTATACCTAACCATCGCCGGTCTGTTTCAATGATGGACACCCTAACTTCTATGGACAATGTGATAAAAAGATTCTAGTCATCAAAGTCTGTGCTGCTAATTATTTTTGTCTATTAAGAAGAATCGCGAAAATCTTGATGAGTCTGACCTAAAACCATTCATCATGTTTTATCTTTTTTTTCAGAAAGGAAGTTCTGAGAATTTCTACTTAGAAAAAAAGCCAATTAAACAAGTATGGTCGCACAAAATCTCTGATCAGAATACCATTTACGTGAAATATTCAGGAAGAAAAAAGTTATATTGAATTCTATGCTAAGATCTCTTCACTCAGAATACTGTGATAATTGAGTCGTATATACACTACAATGCATTACGAAAATTTAGTTGTACTGCAAAACAGAAGCCATAGTTCAGATTTATACAACAGTTTAAGTGGTAACAACCTCACATGTGAATACGATTATTTTACCCGTGACGTCAGCATACTCTGGGAAGTTGTTCTTAGTCCGTTTGTAACATTAATGACAATTTGTACCAATCTCTTTGTGATATGTATATTTACCAGTAAAGTCCTACGGTCGCCAACAACAATAATTTTGATTGGTTTAGCTGTATCGGACTCTATGTCGTCACTTTTTGCTAACGTATTACACCCGTATTTTTACTTTACAAGTGACAATGACAAAAATATACTTCCATATCCTTTATGTTCGGTATATATGCTGCTTCAGAACCTCGGCGTTTCCTTTCACACAGTGTCCGTATATCTGACAGCATTTCTAGGCATACAGAAGTTTAGTATTGTGGCTTTTCCGTTCCGGTCTAGGAGAATTTTTACAAAAACAATGTCGTACTGGGCTACAGTTATTATATACATCGTCGGATTTGCCATTTTCTCACCAAATTATTTAGTCTTTGAATTCTCCCGCGCCGGTGATGTAGATTCACCTAATTGTAAAGACTATACGGAAAACCAAGACTACTGTCTGTTTCGCTCTGCATCTTGGTTGAACGGTGGAACAAAGAAACATTATCATATGTACTATTATATGACACGATGTATAGTTATCCAGATTATACCATGTTTTGTTATAACATTTTCCACTATATATTTAGTGCGAAGTTTAGTTAGTAACAAAGTTTCCATGGCAACAGCAGAACAACATCGGCGGAAGCGTCGTTTGACAATAATGATAACATTAATTGTTGGAATATTTCTTGTTGTCGAATTACCAGGGGCCATATTTTTCGCTTTCGATTTTCATAGATTTCTGACAGGCCAGGTTGTAATTCCGGAGGATATTGATCATTTATCCGTCCGTATTCACAATTTCCTGTTGTGTCTTGGTTATGCTTGTAATTTTTGGATATACTTTGCCTTAAGTGATCAGTTTAGGACACAGATAAGGAAAAGTTTACGACGTTTACATATAACAAAGACGACTAACACGACAAGAGTTATAGTAACAAGATCATATTAAATGTATGACAATGGAAGCGAATTACATATATGACACTAATGACAAATCACAATTCATCTAAACCTTACTTAAAACTTTGAAATAAGGAATTTATTTTTATGTTGTCAACCAATAAGGGTTGTATTGATGTCAATAAAGGACTATCTTTTTCGAAAAAAAAAAATATCTTCACTCTTTGAGATTTACCTTATGAAAACGAACAAATACAGACATTACTGATTGCTCAAATCCACGTCATTTGGACTCTGTTGGTTAGTTGTCTAATTGGCAACCAAACAACATCTCCTTTTCATAATAACTGAACACAACCGGGAAGTTATTGGAATGTGTTCACCTTTAAGCAAAGTATAAGCACATTTGTTTTTATTAATTCCTTATTATTTTATCACTTTAAACAATAAATTGATTCAAGTAAGTCTTCCACTCACCACCCCACATTGAAAAAAAAAGCAAAAAAACAAAAGCAAAAACAAAAACAAAACGAAAAAAATAAATAAAAAACAACAAAACACGTGTTTTTACATGTAGTTATTCCCCATACCCGAAAATAAAATAAACCCCAACCAAACAAAAAGAAATATTACCGATATAGATGTGTACTAATACACTATAATTATATATATTGATGTATATCAGAATGATGAATGAAAGAGAGGTTCTAATAAAAAATAAGGAGATGTGGTATGCAACTATCCACCAGAGTTCAAATGAAGTGAATATAATCAATTATAGGACACCGTACGCCTTCAACTATGACAAAAACCCATACCGTGCAGTCAACTATAAAAGGCCTCGATGAAAGATGGGAAACAATTCAAACGAGTAAATTAACAACATAATTTATAACAAAACAGTTAACGAAAAACAAACAAATAAAGAATGTGGCGGGATTAAACATGTTTACCCTCCCCTAACCTGGGAAAATGGCGTAATTGATTGCCAATGAGACAACTATCACTAAAGAATAACGCATGTAGATGTAAGCAACTATATGTCACCGTACATTTTAATAATGAGCAAAACCCACACTTATAGTAAGGCACCTGAGTGACAAACTTAAAACGAGAAAACCAAACTAAAACCCTACACCCAAAAACAGACAGAAATAACTGATTTATAGGCACCTGATTTGGGACAGACATATACAGAATGTGTCGATGTTAGACATGTTTTGAGTGTTCAACACTCTAACTCGAAACACAAGTGTAACAGCACAACATAATTTAAAAATATGTTGGAAAACGTTTAACTCATCAGATCGGGACGGAGCCCCCTTCCCCCCAAAAAAAAGAAAGAAAAAAAAAGGCAAACGACACAAAGCACCAATATAAGAGAACTGATAGATACTGAAAGCTAGTACAAAGTCCATAAGAATTTATGATGAATAAATCATATTTATTTACACACTACAAAAATTTTTGTTCTTTCGTTGGATAGTAAATTCATCTTTAGATGTCCGTGTTTTTCGAGAGCAGTCCGTGTTTTTTCGAGTGCTTCCATGTTTTATCGAGTGAAAACACAAAATTCATATGGCAAACATTTTAATATGTCAATGCATTTACGTTTCAAAAACAATGAAAAGGTTGAATTAAGTACTTAGTCTAGTACTTTTTAAAGCACGAAACCAATGCATTAAACCAGTTTGATTATGCTGTATTAACACGTACATTTCATAAATTGTATCGATGATTTGTATATATTGTTGTTTGCCAAGTCATATAAAATTGAGAATGGAAATGGGGAATGTGTCAAAGAGACAACAACCCGACCATAGAACAGACAACAGCAGAAGGTCACCTATAAACTACACGAACACCAGCATACGTATACTTGGATAGATAAAAAAAACATGTCTGCACACAAGTAAAAATTGTTCATATCATGAACGTCCACTATATTCAACCCACACAGGTTTACGTACATGTATGTTTAAATCGATCCATCATGTCCGCACCCATGTAAACATGTCAACGCCAAGGTAAACATGTACATATTCACACATACGTATACTGATGTGAACAATTTCCATGTAAGTGTACCGATATGGATTTCATAAAGTAAATATTTCGTGATGTAAACAAACTTGATGTGAACACAGAAATGTTTGATTGAGACTTAAATACACATAGTGTGTAAAGCAGGTAAATGTGTGTATTTTAACAGAAAATACATCCTAAATGTTTCACGAAGTGTGATCAAGCGTATGTTATTAAGCTTGGTTACACAATAATAAAGCACCATCATAGCTCCTTTCCATCAGAAATTAAAAGAAGAAAAATTGACAATGTATATTTGTGAGGTGTACGCATATTATATACTAATTTTATTTTTTTTCTTATCATTTCAAAAGAATCGTACTAAAGCTTATGATTTCATGGTTTATAAAATACATTGGATAAGTCCACGATGTTATCATCAGCTCAGTAGTCAGTACATCGGTACTGACATGATTTATAACAAACCTCTCTAAAATTGGGGGCTGGGGAATAGACATATGGTCACTTAGGTCCGACCGGCAGTTAAACCTTTGCCAAAGTGGGGCGTCCGTTTAACTGTGTGGGATGTACAAGAACACAGTCACGTCCGGTCAGAACAGGGCGTGTAAAGAGAGTGTCACACTTTTTGCACGTTAAGAATCCTTGCAACAACTCTTTTGGAGGTCCGTAGGTGGCATTTTGCAAGGCAAAATTTCTGTAACTACCCAATATACCCTCATGTTTCAGTGGCAGTCTAAATTTCCCGACCTTCGTCCAGAACATCCTCTATTAAAAGACCTACCTATTGTATTTATTGTTAATTTGTTCTCGTCCTGAACATGCATGCAATGTTTGCCACAGGACGATAAGCAGCCAACAATTAATCATCTAAAATCGTCCGTTTTTAAATTTTAAAACTATAAAGAAACTTAGGTTTCAACTTCTTCAGGCAAATTTGAACCTTAGATAGATTTGGCTACTTTTCATATGATATAAGAAGATGTGGTATGAGTGCCAATGAGACAACTCTCCATCCAAGTCACAATTTGTAAAAGTAAACCATTATAGGTCAAAGTACGGCCATCAACACGGAGCCTTGGCTCACACCGAACAGCAAGCTATAAATACTAGTGTAAAACCATTTAAACAGGAAAACCAACGGTCTAATCTATATAAAAAACGAGAAACGAGAAAAACTTATGAACCACATCAACAAACGACAACCACTGAACATCAGGTTCCTGACTTAGGACAGGTGCAAACAAATGCAGCGGGTTTAAATGTTTGAATTGGCGCCAACCTTCACCCTACCTGAAACAATAGTGTAACATCACAACATAGAAAGACACACTATAAAATATCAATTGAAATGGCTTAACTCAATTAAAAGACATATTAACAAAAACAAATGAACATACACTGAACGAATAAATTTGATCTATGACACAATGTAAATACAAAATTAATAAAACAAGGGGTTCAGATTTAAAACGATATCAGAAAGACAACCATAACCCTTGACAAAATGCCGCCAAATAAAATAACGTATACAGGTAAATAAAAATAATTTTGTTGTAAGGTATACATGGAGTACGGAAATAATTTTTACAGAATAAATAATTTTGTTGTTCCTAGTACGAGAACAAAAGTGAAAATTTATCTTCATACTTAACACTTATCAAAGGTGGTATATATTAAAAATAGTGAGACCAGATATAACACTGAATAAGTAAACATTAAATAAAAAATGTACATTACAAATTGTATCAACAGGTCAAATTAACACGAAAGTACGATTTGAGAGTACTCGCAGTTACTGAAAGCTAGTTAAAAGCCAAAAACAATTAATAATAAACATACATCAGAGACTAAAATCAACTAAAACACATCCCAGGGATTTAGTGTTTTAATGTCATGGCATGACTTGTGCAATGCCAAAATAAAAGCATCGACAGACAGTAGGATAGTTAGGAGTTAACCTGTTAATAAATATGTATAATAATAATAATAATAATAATAATAATAATAATAATAATAATAATAATAATAATAATAATAATAATAATAATTAAAAACCAATTGTTCAGAGAACAATTGAAGGTCTTTCCACTCATAAAGATCTATTTTGAAATAGAACTATTAAAATTTGGTTTAAAATATCATATTCAGCGTCTAATGATAGTTTATTGTACACTGATTCCAAAAATACATGGTTTCTATACATTTTTTTCAAAATAAGGGAGATAAATTGTTATTTCCGGTTTGAAAGATGTCACTTCCGGTTTTATTTGATAGTTTACTTGATACTGATTCCAAAAATATATGGTTTAATATACTTTTACATTAAATAAGTACAAAAAATAGCTACTTCCGGTTTACACAAGGTCACTTTCGGTTGGCTTTTCCATGGTCAAGTGGCTTGCAACATAATGCAAAAAGTCTTACGGCTTTATCACGTATACTAACGAGGAAAAAGCAAAGGTCAAAATCTAGAACGTCAAATTTACCTATGACCTTTAGCTCAATTTCAAGGTCATAAACCGAGGGCTTCAAATCAAAAGACCATAGGTCTTAATTATATATGGTTAATGAGTTATATCACTTTACGCCTAATTTTTAACATAAGAGGGGAGAAAACTCCAATTTAATGTTAGCGTATTATTTCAACCAAAATTTATGTGTTACGACATGTCGCAACTTACAATTTAGTAAAAATATCTTGTCGATATCTTATACGGTTTTTGAAAAGAAGTGAAAATAAGCAAAAATCAAAATTTAAAATATGACCTTGACCTCTGACCTTGATCTTATTTTCTTTTTTTTTGGACCAAGGACCTCAAATCAAAAGATCCTAGGTCTCTATCACTTTTTGTTTAGAAGATAGAAATGCATATCACTAATAACAAACGCATAAGGGGAAATAACTCTCATATGGAGTGTTCATAGCGCTTCGGTCAAAATAGGACAAATCATGCGAAGGATATAACGAGCAATTTTATAAAATAAATTTGTCGCTTTCTTTTACGGTTACAGAGGAGATGCAGTCACAAGGAAAACAGTGTTCGGGGAGATAACTCCTACAAAGAAAAGTATTTGGTTACGCAGGGTGAATTTCAAAGGCGCATAAACTGTTCGATATCATATACCAAACATCTAAGCGACATCTTGCGAAACAAAATTTATACGCAAGAAAGAAAGAAGAAGAAAAAAAAATAATAATCAGAACAAATACCGAAAAGTGGAAAGACCTAATAATAATAATAAATTCTTTATTTTCAGAAGGCAACACAGATAACAAAACATTTAATCCACCCAATGGCCTTCTACATTTACATATACATACACAAAGATAAACAAAACAAAATGCTATTACACTACATGTGTACAAGATCACAATCATATATAGTACAGATAGAGCAATACCACCGACATGAAAAAAGTATCGGCTTTTTTAAACATATCTTAAAATATCTCATCCTTTAAAAATGCACAGTTATGATTGTAAAAACAATGTTACTTTAAATACATAACAAACAGAATGAAAGCCATTCGATACAGATTGATAAAAGGCTGCTATATCACATCAAAACAATTAATTTGAATAAGAATACTGCACAAAAGTGAAATATACCCTTCCTCGTCAATTATAATACAATGTAATTGTTTCAATTGTAAGATCGTAGATTACAAGAAACGTCTGTATTTATTTCAGTGTCATTAGAGTATTTGTAATTATCTCTATAATTATTGCAATTTCCATGGAAATTTTGATTTGTTTTAATTCAGGTTGTCGTGAATTTTTTGGGAGAAGATTGCATGCAAAAGATCTCAGAATGTCATTATTTTCAAATAAAAAGGGTGATACAGAATGATGAACTTCTCATGTTGACGAACAATGTCAGTAAGTATCAAAGTTTTCAGACATACAGACAAAGGAGTAGCGTTCACAAAGTGACATTTGTCCCAATATGCCAAAAACTGTCGAAGACCGACAACTCCCGCACAAACTGTCAATTAAGAACGGCGGTGAAATATGGTGACGAACATACACATGCTGACAAACAAACCTCATAAGTATGAGCAGCATTCGGGAAAGCAGTGTCAGAGGAGTTATATGTTACGCATGGACGCGTTCAGACGTAGCTGTTGACTATTACTATGTCCTTGACCACGATGCTGTTATACAGTTGATGAAACTTCTGTTGTATTCGTTTTCCTCGGGCTAGGGCGCTCTTTGTATACCCTTCTCAAGTCAATTTATACTATAATATTTGAGAAAAAAAACACAGTTCTGTTCCTCCCGAACACATCTTTCTAAGAAAATTTTTACTTAAAAGTTTAAACTTTATTTCAGAAATGATTTTTCTTAATATAGATAGACTTTTATTTTATTTAATAGACATTTAGACAGGGAGAACATGATTTATTTATCGGTTGTAATTGGCTTTGAACTAGCTATCCAGTAACTGCGAGTACTCTTATATCGGTGCTTGGTGTCTTTTATCTTAATGTTTGTTGGTTTTTTTATGCTTCGTACTGATCTATTGAATGAGTTACGCCATTTGCAACTGATTTTTATCGATTGTTCTTTTGTTGTGGTGCTACACCACTGTTCCAGGTTGAGTTGCTTTCTCGTTTGAATTGATTCGGGTATGGGATTTCCTCCTTGGTAAAGTCCCCTATAATTACTTATAATTTTATCATATGAACTGTGGTGGATAGTTGTTTCATTGTCAATTATACCACATCTATTTATTTGTATATTACTGGTTCACACTATTTTAACGTGTCTATGAAAATAAAAGGCATTGTACAGATATAAAGACTACATTTTTTTGTGCATAATACGTTTGCGTGACATCTGCTGTTACACAATTGCTCTGCTTATCGACATGCACACCTACTTTTCTTATATCCACATGAAGAGCTTTATACCGTAATATTATTACAAATATGAAACAAAATTTACTTTTCATTTAATTTTGATCTAAAAAGTTGAAAAATAAGTATAAAATTATTTATCCCTATATGAAAACATTGGATGTATAGAATACGACCAATCAAGTGAAACAAAAAAAAGATGGCCAAGGCGGCCTACTTTTGCCTGGTTGGTAACCTATCAATTGAAATGCTGGTCCAATACGAAGTATTTTTAACATACTTTCTGTTATCTTTAATACTATTTTTTTTTTATATAAATCACTTTTTATATGTAGCATATCAATAAGACAAAATCTATTTGATTTATAGACTTCCTCCTCACTGACCAAACATGAAAAATCTACGATGATAATATTTATTTTGTTTCTAGAGTTTGAGTCAATATATTGTGCCTGGATATGTTGACATGTCTTCCTGTAGATTTTTATCTTGTGAACTAAAACGTTAGTTTTCCGTCTCAGCCTGTCGGTCTAGTAATAAACATGTTTCATATTTACATCTCATAAAACAATATTCTCGTTCTGATATGCCTTTATTACTTGCTACTAAAAGGTCTCGTTCTGATATGCCTTTAATACTTACTACTACAATTTCCTCATATTTCTGCCCTTTTCATATATTACATTTTAATTTCCCTCATTTATTGTAACTTCTTCAGTGTTACTGCTGTAGGCTTTTGTCTTTTTCAATGCATTATCTAATTTAGTTTACTAATTCCCTGAATTTAATTAGTGAATCTGTAAAACCAATCTTAAATATTTCAGGGATTTTGTAAAATCCCTTGTCAAAATCAGAGATTTTGTAAAACCACTAATCAGTTCAGTGATTTTTCAAAACTCCTCAAATTTCAGGGATTTATCATTTATTAAATCACTGATTTTACAAATTCACTTGAACATATTCACACAAGAAAAAAAAAAGACTTTTTTTAGATTTTCTTCAAGTTCTGTATTTATTGCGTGTTAATGTTCGCAATGCAGTCTAGTAAGATAACGGTTATCATGAATTTGTCATTATGGAAGTACTCAAGTTGACTGTGAGTGTATGATAAAAAGGGAAAAATATCCAAATAGCCGATTAAATACTCACTGAGAAGACACGTGTACCTAAATCCCGAGCGAGTTTTGTGGTGAAGAGATATATATACGAATATATATATTCACAAAATGTATAACTGTGTCAAAATTTTCCACCATGTCAATGGTTTTATTTACTTTTTGAACTTTCTTTTGGTCTTAAAATATATATTTGTGGTTTAAAGCCAACGGATGCTTACTTAAGAGGAACAAGAATATGAGATATGGAACAATTTGGGAGCTAGTCGTCCTTTGATGTTTTATATCCGTAAATAGGTTTGCATCAGCTGCTTACAACAACTAGTCTTGCAGAGAATGCACTAAGATTGAAAGTGCTAGCTCATTTTTCAAATAACATAAACATACGATTGTGATGGAAAACTTATTGTCCTTGTCACTTCTGGAAACTAACAACATTATCTATAAGTCATAAATATTGAAGCTGTGTTAACAGAGGGAAACATAAACTCGTTATATAAAACCATCAGCGTGTACCCTTTATATAAATTGCTGATTCCTCAAGTCAGATAAACAATTCTATTATTAATGTATGTAACACCTCAAAATACAATCAATCATGTGATACGCAAAGAAAATAAATATATATTGACAAGACTCAATGATCGTATTATTTATAAATTATGCACGTTTTTGTTCCCTCAGACCATTAAACTAATGTGTTTTGAACAACCATCAAAGCTCTATTATCTATAAACATTCAAGTATAATCAGTAGAAAGGAACTTTTGTCTTTTTTATATATTAACATGACATTTAAATAACAAGGAAATCATTGAATGATCATAGACTTTAAAAAAAAAAATCAAAGAGTTTAGATGAAAATAAGCACTGCCTTGTGATGCCTGACAATCAGAATATTTGAATGGAAGCTACTTAAGTTTCTGGGGAACAAAAGTTTCAGAGAAAGATCACCTTGATTGTGACTCATATGCAAACCAGAACTTTTTTTAGAAGGAGCTACAATAATTTCCGAGGAACGCCGGTTTAAAAAGAAAGATGATCTTGCCTGTGATACCTATGACTACCAGAACTCTTTTAGTAGAAGCTACAAGAATTTCCGCGGAACAAATGTGTTATGATTATGTTATGATTAACTGTAGAAAGATGATATTGACTGATTTCTACCAACCATAACTGTTTTGAGTAGAAGCTATCTAAATTTCAGATTAACTAGAGTTTTGGTAGAAAGATGATCTTGTGATACCTAATCCCCAGAGCTTTTGAGTGGAAGCTATATAAAGTTTTAGAGCGACATAGTACTAGTTAAAGATGATCTATACACTCATGTGTATCAATCACATGTATTATGGATTGAACGATGTTTTCATTCTAAACCAATCAGAACAAAGCTTTTAGGCTACCGAACATTCAACATGTTTTGGGAGCTCTCTGATATTTAATATATTTGGCAATTTTCTATAATCTCATCCCCTTGAAATAAAAGGACGATCATCGTATCTTTGTTTAATAATACAGAAAAGATTTGTTTCTTATGTAGCCGACGAAAGATTCTTATGATACCAAAATCAACAATTTTGTGAAAACTTACAGATTGGCAAACATTATTTGGGGTTAAACAAGGTTGTAACGTGCGTCCCCTTTACCTATATTTTATATAGATTAAATGTCACAAATGAAAATACAACAATAAAAAAACCTGCTCAGTGCAGATACCAACAGAATGAAAACCAATTAAACAAAGATAAAAAGACAGTTCATGATTTGAAAACCAAGTTGCCTATTCACATATACTAATCATTTATCAACAAACAGTACAAGTTTTGTCAAACAAAGTTTAACCACTAAAAGACATGATTTAGTAGCGATTCGTGTGTCATATATCAAGGTTTGATGACAGCAAAATACTAGCTATTAAGTATTATTGATTTCATTTCTAAACTGATTAACTGTAAAATATCCTCAAAAAGACTAACTACATACACATGTATGAGAAAGACTAACTACATACACATGTATGAGAAAGACTAACTACATACACATGTATGAGAAAGACTAAATACATACACATGTATGACACATTCTTTTAATTTACAAATGACAAAAGACGTAATGATAGACTCAAAGGTCAAATCTATTAAAAATATAAAAAAAGATAAGAAATCAAAATTATTGAAATAAATGTGCATGATATAGCTTAGTGTCATTCATGGTTTCAGAGTTATATTATAGTAATTGTTTACATGCCTTCAGATTATACAAATAACTTTTCGGATCACCTGACCTCACTTTTTGTTTTTGGTCAGGTTAGCAACACGCTCAATATTTATTTTCTGTGTACTGGTTTTTCTACGGCTTGATTTTTTTTATTGTCCAAGTTATTCCTTTTCTTTTTACTTTAGTAAAACGGTATACTTATTATTTATCAGTACAAGTTATGATATTAAAGTTTTAGTCATATTTTATAAGAATAATCAGTTTAAGATTATTGACAATATCATTCATATGTGTTAAAAATCATTTAGAATGATTGTGACATCTTTAATCATCTTGATTATGAGATCTGAACAATGGCAGCAGACACAATGATGAATCAATGTGTTGATGCCAGATCACACATATAATAACCATGCGTGGAAATGAAATGTGAATACTACAGATTCTTTAAACATAAGATAAACCTCTATCAGATTTAGTTATCCTAGACATAAATATTTAGATAATAAATATATTACACTCTTTGTTCTGTTTACAAACTATCTAGTCTGAACGTTCAAAGTTTTCTTACATAAAGATCTGGTATACCTTCCTTCCCTCTTGTAGATCTTTGATATAACAGGCGGGTTTATCATGAGATGTGCATAGTTTTTTTTATCTTTGGAATCTATTGATCTGAGTTTGTCTGTAAAATGTCCATAATTTGACGGATCTCATCTAGATTATATGTACATCATATGTAAAGACAATCACATATCAGTAATGCACCGTTAAACATTTTGAATATCTAAAGGCAATCACATATCAGTGATGCGCCGTTAAACATTTTGAATATCTAAAGGCAATCACATATCAGTAATGTGCTGTTAAACATTTTGAATGTCTAAAGACAATCACATATCAGTAATGCGCCGTTAAACATTTTGAATATCTAAAGGCAATCACATATCAGTAATGCGCCGTTAAACATTTTGAATATCTAAAGGCAATCACATGTCAGTAGTGCACCGTTAAACATTTTGAATATCTAAAGGCAATCACATATCAGTAATGCACCGTTAAACATTTTGAATATCTAAAGGCAATCACATATCAGTGATGCGCCGTTAAACATTTTGAATATCTAAAGGCAATCACATATCAGTAATGCGCCGTTAAACATTTTGAATATCTAAAGGCAATCACATGTCAGTAGTGCACCGTTAAACATTTTGAATATCTAAAGGCAATCACATATCAGTAATGCACCGTTAAACATTTTGAATATCTAAAGGCAATCACATATCAGTAATGCGCCGTTAAACATTTTGAATATCTAAAGGCAATCACATGTCAGTAGTGCACCGTTAAACATGTTGTATATCTAAAGACAATTACATGTCAGTAGTACACCGTTAAACATGTTGTATATCTAAAGGCAATCACATATCAGTAATGCACCGTTAAACATTTTGAATATCTAAAGGCAATCACATGTCAGTAGTGCACCGTCAAACATGTTGTATATCTAAAGGCAATCACATATCAGTGATGCGCCGTTTAACATATTGTATATCAACGACAAGTAGAAAGCCCCGAGCAGTATTCCAGAAAAAAAATTGTTAAAGGCTTGTAAGTAAAGTTTGAAGATTCCATAGGGAAATCAGAAAAAAAAACTTAAACAAAAAATGCAACACGAACTCCAATAAAACTGGAGGTGAAGTGAGATTTTCTGTTGGGTTTGTATGAATAAAATCATATGGAGTATACCTCAACATACAGCTTGAACAAAAGACCATTGTCTACTTAATATGTCAAGCTTAAATTGTCCAAGTCTTTGCAATGAATATAGCACTTTAAAAATTCCGAGCAAGTTGTAAGGAAGTAAGAGCCTGGTAGCAGGACTCAGGCCGTTCAGTTTTCTCTTTTTGTCATGCCTGGAGCTTTTGAGCTTTCATTACGTGTTTTGTTCATTGTTAAAGGTCACCTATAGTTATTTACATCCTTGTCCTTTGCTATATCAGTGGTTGGCTTATATGCCACATCTATTTATATGTATTCAACTGATGTAATGCAGATCTACACAAGATTTTTTGCTATCTCAGTGGTTGGCTTATATGCCACATCTATTAATATGTATTCAACTGATGTAATGCCGATCTACACAAGATTGTTTGCTATCTCAGTGGTTGGCTTATATGCCACATCTATTAATATGTATTCAACTGATGTAATGCAGATCTACACAAAATTTTTTTTTAGTAATGATATATTTCACGGATTTGTCCCACTTGTCTTAAATCCCGCCCTCTTTACCTCGATTGTGACATTACAGAATACCAAATCGACTTATAACAGGATTTTCTCTTGCATGAACGACACAAATGATGCCCCATGTGGAGCAATATCTGCCTACCCTTCCGGTGCGCCTGATTCCTTGTTTTTTTGGTGGGATTCGTGTTGCTCAATCTGTGTAATGGTTTGACATTGTTGTTGGTTTATTCGTCGATTTTATTTTTAGCCATGGTGTTTTCTGTTTTTATTGGTCTCAACGATATGCCATGAAAATGCCAATATGCTATTTAAACAACCGAATACCATAATTTACATACATGAGTGGTTCCCTTAACCTGACCTCATCACAAACTTTAACATATAAACGATGCAATTTACCATGACTAAGGAGGGCAAAGCCAAATATTTCTCATGGAAATGCGATGTGCAAATGCTAATACACATGTCTACCAAATATTATTGCCTTATCATTTATGGTTCCCCTTAAACTAACCGAATCAAAATTTAACAATTGTTGACGCCGACGCTAAGATCAGAACACCCAAGTCTCGCTTTCTCGACTACGTGGGAGGTGACACATGATTATATGGCATACAACTACAATGTTTAAACAAAACCATAAGTAAGCTGCTGATCTTAGAACACTAAAAAAATAGTAAGTAAGTGGATTACGAGAAACGAAATAGGTGTTTGAATGTTCATCCTTGACGAAAGTGATCTTTGCCACTCGACCATCATGCAAAGTTGTGTTTCATTAATGGTTTAGTATTCAGCCAAGCCGCAGCTGGTCATATTAACAAGAACATTTTTCTTTAGATACAAGATACAAGGACATGATTGAATTTTTTTTCTCTTTAACATATACTCTATGACATAACAAATCATTTAAGAGCATTTCAAACTGAATCTAAATGTTTGCACATTCAAGGTTTGTACAGTATGAAGATCAATGCTTATTGACATGGCCTCTTAACTCATTTTTATTTTGACTCCGTTGATTTCAGTCATTCAACACCTCAATACAGATATCAAATCAGTAAATCATAACACTGACCTAAAATCTTTATGAGAAAAATCATTATGAGTAGAGTACTAATATTATAAAAGATTGGATTAACTGCCAGACGAATAAGAGGAAATTAAAAATATTCTCAGATAAAGAGCACAATGAATTTTGATTTACTTGGCATAAATGACTTAATTGTCCATTTATAGAAATAAATGAAACCTCTCAACTGCAAAAGAATTCATTAAACAATATGCATCGAATGGAAACATATTAAGTAACTACAAAACCGATGTAATGAATTTTACATTTTAATAAAACGAATCCTATCATGAACAAACTGCTACAGAATTAAGTATCTAAATCAATCTTCAGATATCTACTAAAACATCTAAATTAAACATTGTTCTTCACATGTAAGAATTGAGCATTGATTCATAGTGTTCTTGTCGGCCTGAGGCAACTTCTGGTTCTCCTTTCTTCATTATATATTCCTAAAAAGAAAATATATAATAATTTAAATACAATACACCAAACCGTTATGTATAGTAGTCACTACTTAAACAGAAGCGGTACATGTATAATATTTTATCGTGTAAACAGACGCCTGATTGAAATTGAGATATTTTACAGTCGTGGGAACAAACGCCTTAAATCGTGGTGTTATTATATTTAATATTGGAGCAGACGCCTTAAACGGAGGCATTTTATTCTACAGCAGTAATGATCCCCGTAAACAGAGGGCAAAACATTTAATGTAGTAACAGACACATTAAGTAGAGGACCCTTTAAATGAGGAGTTAAATCATATTTCACCGTGCTATGTCCTTAAACAAATAGGTCATGATATTTTACCTTGGAAATTGACTCGTTATAATATGTTACCGCGGTAGAAGGAATTGACTTAAAAATATTTTAAGATAAATAAGAACATCAATCTGGAAGAGAATCAATTTTGCTTTAACCGCTTTGTTCTAGTGAAAATCTGGGTAAGTGTGAAAACTATTCCAGGAAACACTATTTCCCACAGATTTCCCTTGAGTGATAACTCTCTGATCTTGAAGGTTGCTGCTTACACAATCATTTTTGGTAATAGCAGATTGAAACTAATGACCGACTTTAAACTGTCAATTCCAAGGAGCAGTATGTATATTAGATAAGAAAAAAACCGACAATAACTCTGTAATTGCGCGCATAATCCATTGTGAATAGTTATAAAAATGCAAACCTTTACACACTGTTTTAGCCATACATGTATGATGGCGGTACTTACACATGGAACTACGCAGTGCAAAAAGGTTTTGGCGATATAACATACCTGATTTTCTTTATGTTTTTTTTTTGTAAAGTCTGATTCTTTAGATGAGATCAAAGAATAATTGGCTTTGTCATGAATTGTTATAAGTAACAACAAACGGTATCAATGTTACTGCAACAGATGCGCATTTCGACAATTAATGTCTTTTCAGTGATGCTCGAGGCCAAGAATATTTGAAAATTCGAAACCTAATACAAAGAGCTAATTAAACAAAAAGGCTCTTCTTTTTCTTTGTAACTTTCTATTGTATTTCCTAACATCTTAAGAACATGCAATATTGCCTACTACTTACAATAACTTATTATTGTTACTATGTTTATTATTATTCTTTTGCTTATTATCATTACTATGTTTGATGTGAATTGATAAATACATATACTGTTGTTTGTCTCTTTGTCGTTTTTCGTTTCGTGCCATGGCGTTGTCAGTTTAAACTCGATTTATGAGTTTGAATATCTTCTTGACTTCTCTCGGCTCTCTTTTAAAGTAACATTAGAAATCTGACAGAACATGCAGAATACAGAGTATTGGCATATTATTATATAATACATTTGACGTATTTCGATACCATCTTATTTAAGGACTAGACAACTTGGATTGTTGGGCCAGTCAACAGTCATGGCAACAAAATAAAACAGTTGAATAATGTATTGAGTATATTAGTGAAAAGTAGTATTTGAAAAATGACATGACTTAAGTTTAGGTCATATAGATAGTTAAAGTATCTCGATAGGCTACTTGAAAAACAGGAGTGATCGCAAAGTGTGGTATGAAGTATTTGATTATGAAAATTTGTTTCATGTTAAAGTAGTGTGTTTGGATTAAACAATATCAAGAATCTAGAAATGACTTACACTTAGTCATATACATTGTAGTCCACTTGTTACTTACAAGATTAAAGAGATCTTATATTTGCAGCTATCACTCGTTTAATTGATGTAAATTTACTTCATTCACAAATTTATATTCATTAAATAAAACATACTTTAAAAATCTACTTACTGAAAATCTGAAGTTGCACATTATTAAAGTATGGTGCCAATATTTTGTCTTATACAAATTATGATTTAGCATTATATGAAATATCAACGATAACCACACCAATGGTAAACGGACGAATTATGGAGCAATCCTTACTTGAATTTTACAAATGTCTGATTCAGTAATGTACAACAGTGTTGGAATACTATAGATCCAAATTCTACGATCCTAGGCCTAGAAACATCAAGCTAATATTATATGAAAGTATAAATATTTATTCGAGTATATACTATGAGCATGATTAAACGTGATATATTCCGTCCATTGCATCTCCCCCGATATTAGATTAATGACGCCATTCTATATCCCATAAACATATTTTAATTACCTCTAATTCTTCCAACGACGTTTGAACTTTATTAATTTTCTTTCCAACACCTGTGTCATAGCTGCTATATCTTTCCTGCAACATAAATCGAAAGGGAGTATTACTTTTTATATTTAATACTAATAAGTCATAGTATACCAGTAATAACACATGATGTATGGATAGATAGGAAATAATTCAACCTTAAGCAGAAGGGAATAGTACATTACGCTTTCTAACGTATTACATTTTTGTATATACGTAATTTAGAAAAAAAAATCATTCGTTGGGGATAAAGTAGCTTATCGTTGTAGGAATGATGGGTCAATATCAATATATAGAACATGTTTTTGAAAAACTAGTCCTATTCGTTTGGCGATAAATGTTATACATAACTATTACCTTGACTTGTCTAGGAATAACTCCATCTGTTAAAATTTTGGCAGCTATTTCCAGTCCCCTTGCAAATGTATCCATTGCACCTTCAATGACATAATATGCAATAATTTTTGTTTTGATGACAGCTTAAAAGCCCAGTTTACATTGACATATACAAAGTTAGGAGCCTATAATTCAGAAACAGTCGGTGTTTCTATTTTTTGGTCGTTTTCATTGTAATTAGCTAAAGTAAAATCTTTATTTGTTTCCTTTAATTACATTCAATGGATGTTGCCTTTTCGATTTTAAGAGCTTGTCTTAAAGTATTGATGGACAATCTGTACAAAGTCAATTAAATATCTAGATGTAGTAATTGCACATCATACCTATAATTTCTAAAAAATATAGCCTATATTTTCAGTTTTACTCTAAAGGTAAGTCAGATTCCCTTTAACCAAAATATTTAATAAAAAAGTAGTTTTGTAATAAACTAATATTAAATCTGTACCTATTTACACCACTGGGTCGATGCCACTGCTGGTGGACGTTTCGTCCCCGAGGGTATCACCAGCCCAGTAGTCAGCACTTCGGTGTTGACATGAATATCAATTATATGGTCATTTTTATAAATTTACTGTTTGCAAACTTATGAATTATTCGAAATACTAAGGATTTTCTTATCCCAGGCATAGATTACCTTAGCCGTATTTGGCACAACTTTTTGGAATTTTTGGTATTCAATGGTATTCAACTTTATACTTGTTTGGCTTTTTAACAATTTTGATCTGAGCGTCACTGATGAGTCTTATGCAGACGAAACGCGCGTCTGGCGAATCAAATTATAAGCCTGGTACCTTTGATAACTATTATCACAAGTAATAGCTTTTCTAAAAAGCTAGCCGTCTTTAGCTAATGAAAGTGGAATATGTTTTCGCTTTGAAGTTTAATTCATTCAGAATAGCCTTGTATATAATTTGTAGTGGATTATAAAACTTATAAAAGGTTTATACAATTTTTAAGATTTACCAATATCTTTTTGGGGGGAATGTATTTACACAGGAAACGGAGGGGTACTGTCCTATTCATCTGCGTTTGTACCTTTTTAACGATTTTTTTATTTTTCAAACAGATATATATGTTGTTCGTTTACTTTTTCTTTGGTTATTTGTTTATTTCTTTGTCTTAGAAAAGTATGACCGCTTCCACCTGAATGTTTTTCATTCATAATAGGCATCGAAAAGTGCAAGGAATGAAGCGTATTAAAATTTAAACATATAAGAACACAAATGATTTATTTCAAACGGTATCTCACATCTTTTAAAAATGATCCTTAAAATGTAAAGCTTTACATATGTATGGTCTTGTTTTTTTTAATACCTTGTCTATTCATTGTAGTTGGACTGCAATGTGGAATGCCCAACGCCTGTTTTTCTATATTTGAATAATGGGTATTCTTACAATTAAATGTTTCTCTTTTGATATTATTTGGTTTTATTTTCACTTTTGAAAAAAAAATACTCAAAAAGGTGATGTGTTATACAAGACCTATTGTAAGCGATTGAAATTCAAAAGATAGTAGTTTCGCCATTCTTTTTCAAATTATCATATTATTATAAGATCATTTGCTATTAAGAAGGTGATAAGTTCTGCAATGCTATTTTAGATTCACTATGAGGCCATCAACATAATAGAATCAAAAAAATTTACCAAAAAACTTTATTAAGCATGCATTTTGATACTGTATCGTTTGTTATTGTTTTACTTGTGCATGTCTTCATATTTATTTACTAATTACCATTTAATGTTGGGTGACGAATAAGGCCCTTATCGTACTTGCCCTTCAAAGCTTGGCATACTGGATTGACATATAACATTTTTTGGAGACTGGTCGTATGTTGATATATAAATGTCTTTTTTTTTATTATGATCATAGTATATGTATGTTTATAAAGTATTTTTTTTATGTTTTTTATACTAATAAATGATTAACTTTTTAAATCAACTTTACACTTTTGCACTGATAGCAGCAATCGCAGGCGAGACACAGGGTTCCGCGGAACCCCTTACGATTTTTTTGCTATTAAGATATTTTTTGACAAACGGGACGATTTCAATTTTATTATTCGGTATTCAAGAGCTTGCAGCTCCTACTCAGACTTTGTAAAACGTCACCAGTGAGCAGAAAGTTGATGAACAAGGGGTATGTCAAAGAACGTCTCGTCCTTTTTCTAAAAAAGTTCATCGGAAGGTACCAAGACCTTGTTGATGAATATTCCGTATCAACTTCACAAATAATACACGATGGTCTTGAAGTATAGATTCTGCGTACTGACGTTGTTTATCATCTTAATAACGTGTTATAGTATTCTTTTATTTGTCTTTGTTAATATTACTTTTACTGTTAAGTCTGTTTTTTAGATATCCATTTGACGTGACTATATACTTATGTATCCCGTCATACTTTGAACGACAAAATTATTTTATTTATCATATTACTATTACTGTTAAGTCTGTTTTTTGTGATAAACATTTGACGTGACTCTGTACTTATGTATCCCGTCAGACTTTGAACAACAAAATTATTTTATTTATTAATATTACTTTTACTGTTAAGTCTGTTTTTTGTGATATCCATTTGACGTGACTCTCTACTTATGTATCCCGTCATACTTTGAACGACAAAGTTATTTTATGTCTACTAGTGCGAATTTCAAACGCGCGATTTTACGCCAGTACTTAAAACCTTCCATCCTTTATGGGTGGATTTTACAAAGATAAATAAAATCGTATAATAAAAAAGCATAATGAGGATGTTAAATTTGATGTATGCCTTTTTGTACTCTTCGTTACATTTGTTTGTTTTTTTAGTGATTAAGATGATTACACAATGTTGACTGCTGTACACCTATTTTTGACATTTTTACCTATTGTGTCTGTTTGTTTTGTTCACGCATCGTTGTCAATATAATGGAATTTGATGCGACTGTCATACAAGTGAGAGGTTTAGCTAGCTATAAAACCACGTTCAATCCACCATTTTCTACATAAGAAAATGCCTGTACCAAGTCAGGAATATGACAGTTGTTATCCATGTGTTTGATGTGTTTGAGCTTTTGATTTTGCCATTTGATTAGGACTTATATCTAGAAATTGACTATAAGGGTCGGTTGAAAACAAAACTTTACGACAAAAGAGATGATTTCAGTTTCCCGATTGTGACCTTTTCATTTTTAAACCAAGAGTTCCAAATAGTGCAGTTGAAATCATCACTTCGTAAATTTTACGGACGCCATCACGAGTTGGTTGCCCGTTATGGAATATCCGTTTCACAGATGATATCGGATATGTTCCTTATGTCGTTACTACCATCCCGTTCCCTTATCACGAATGTGACCTACCGAATTAGACTATTTACCGGCTTTGTAATAACATGAGCAACAAGACGGGTGCCACATGTGGAGGAGGATCTGCTTACCCTTCCGGAGTACATGAGATCACCCCTAGTTTTTGTTGGGGCTCGTGTTGCTGTTGTACCCCTATTTGTGACATTTTTACCTATTGTGTCTGTATGTTTTGTTCACACATCGTTGTCAATATAATGGAAATTGATGCGACTGTCATACATGTGAGAGGTTTAGCTAGCTTTAAAACCAGGTTTAATCCACCAATTACTACATAAAAAAATGCCTGTACCAAGTCAGGAATATGACATTGTTATCCATTCGTTTGATGTGTTTGAGCTTTTGATTTTGCCATTTGATTAGGAACTTTCCTTTTAGAATTTTCCTTGAAGTTCAGTTTTTTTGTGATTTTACTTTTTACATGGATTCACAACTATGCTACATATTGAATCTAGACTTGGGAGGATAAAAAACTTAAAATAATGTAATGACATGTCTATTGTAAAAGACCGTATGTTGAACTTTAGAAGTATATTGTTTGTTTGTTTTTTTGTTTAATTGGGTTGCTTTCTAAATACATTATGTATACTTCACATCTCCTTTTGAATCATGCATAAATATTTAATATTGCTTAAAATATGCTAGCATACATGTATAATTGCTTTACTCGTCTGTGAGTAGCTTTTTTATTCTTCTTATATTCCCCTTTGGAATTGTTTTTTGTCTTCTGTTCTTCAACGTCTGCTATCTTGATAGGAAGAGATAGGTAGAGGGGTATGTGGAGGGGGCACGTATTATAATGAGTGGAAGCAGATGAGCCGCTGGTAGAGAAATTTAGGTGAAATATATAAGAAGGTTGATGATTGTGAATCTGAAACTAATCAGATGTCGATATTTTTTACAGATGCAATTAAAATTACTGTCGTTAATGCTTAAGACAATTTGTCAACTCTATTTATCTCACTATGAAAAGCGTAACAATGATAGCTATATATATTATATGTAGGTATAATTATTGTAAAAAAGTATGACTCTTCTGTTATTCAAAATATATGAAAAGGGTGGGATATTGGATGTCTCAGCTAGTCATCCCTACCATAAAAAGGTCGAAGTGCCGCCGCCCCCTGAGATAAAGATTCCATTGTAAACTAATATTAATTGAAAATACCGGTAAATGATTTGGATATCTCCGTTTTTAATGTTTTTGCTGCCTTTTGATTATCTTACTAAGAAATAATATCTATAACCAAAAGAAAAAAGCAGGCGCGGTGTTATCCTATGTTTTCGTGTATAAACCGTAAGGCGACTGGATTGAATGTGAAATAATCACGTGTGTGTTTACAAATTTTAGGAGTTTCGGCTATTTATAGATAAGTGTTACCTGTGTACCGATATGCATGATTGGTAAACAGGCAAAATCTAATTGCTAAAATAAAGAGTTCAAATCACACACTCGGCCCAAGACCACAATTAATGATCCCGCTTTTCGTTGTCCACGAATATAGTTCCTTTTAATTAGAGTGTATTTTTTCTTAATTTTTTTCCTTTCCCTTCCTCACTCATTTCTTAGTTTTTTTTGGGTGGAAATAAAAGAAGAGAGGTGAAATAATCTTTTGGATGTTGTATTTTAACTGATTTTGATATGGAAAGAGTGATTAGGCCAGGTGCAAAAAGGTGATATTTACAGTTTTCGGAACATCTCTTGACTTGTCCATAGGGGTATGGATGTGTATTGGCTAAATTTGTAAGAGTCATTGGTTCAATCTTTCTGAATTTTGGATATATTTTTGGACTAGTACTATACATTATACACACAAAAGATTTGACAAAAATGCAAGGTGCAATTTTTTTAATGAAACAAAACGTTATAAAGAACTAATAGGGGAATTTAATTGTGGTCTGTGGCCTAAGAGGTGAATTCAGGAAATATTGAATTTGTACTTTGACAACTTCCCTGAATGATCTATTGGTATTAATTTGTCAAACTACATGAGAATAAATGATTTCCACTTTTATTTGATAGAAATTTTGTAAAAAAGTGACATTTCAGCCTACATGCCCAAAATTGAACTTTTTCAGTTGTTTCAATATTTTTACAAAAGTAGCATGCTTACTTTCTCTCTGACAGATTTTTCTGGTTTTCTATTTGTGTTTGTGATATCTAATGTAGATGTTTAACTCATTTTTGAACACTGAAGACAAAAAAAAGTAGATAAAATCAGAATAAGAGTGCAAAATGTGCTGCTTTAATGGTCTTAGTCTAACGGTCAGTATGAAGCAAGTGAAAAATGAGGTTCTATGCACATACAACTTGAATTCCTTTTAGCAGATTTCACTGAATCTGTATCAAAAGCACTTATTACTGGTTGTTTGACCTTGTCTGTTTCACAGACTACCTTTATTTTCTTTTGTTTGATAGCTAGTGGTTAAAATATTGGCCTTTTGAGGCTGAAATTTCATGCCGGTTTTAAAAAGTAAAGTAAATAACTTTGCATCAAATCATACTGTCTACATATATAGTTGAAAGTGACAGTCATGTTACATCCAGGCTCCATGTTTTATCATATCTAAACAAAGATTTGAGCAAAAAGAAGCATATCTCTATCTACCATATCATTTATATGCTTTTTAATATGCAAATGTGGGGAACGACCTAAATTTACAACCTGTTTTTTTAAGCTTGACATTGCTGAAGACCATTTTATTCACATGTGTTATGCTATTTGAAACTTATATTTCCATTAAAAGTACATTTATAACATGTAAAAGGTGTTTTTATAACTTAACAACTTCAGAAAATTGTGGTAAGTGAAAAATATTACATTTCATATAAGGCCTCGATTCATTTGAAAACCTCTATTTTTTGGCACAGGCTCATATAAAATTTACTTCTGGCCATTTTTTATAAGTCTGAAACATGAAGTATGCTATCTGTTGCTTTTAATAGGTGATAACTTATACATAGAAACATTAAAAAATGTAAGTTTTGGTATATTTTGGTTTTTAGAAGCCCAAATTTGATAGTTGAAATTGTTCTAATTCAACGCCACAATTCAGCACCCAAAGTTCAGATATAAAAAATGCCACATTTTTTATAATTGGTATCATATGGCTTTGAAACTTTGTAAACTGTTTTATAATACACTAAGCTTAAATCATGCCAAGTTTTATTAGAATTGGTCAAGTTTTAGACCCCTAATAGGCCCAAGACCACAATTAATGATCCCGCTTTTCGTTGTCCACGAATATAGTTCCTTTTAATTAGAGTGTATTTTTTCTTAATTTTTTTCCTTTCCCTTCCTCACTCATTTCTTAGTTTTTTTTGGGTGGAAATAAAAGAAGAGAGGTGAAATAATCTTTTGGATGTTGTATTTTAACTGATTTTGATATGGAAAGAGTGATTAGGCCAGGTGCAAAAAGGTGATATTTACAGTTTTCGGAACATCTCTTGACTTGTCCATAGGGGTATGGATGTGTATTGGCTAAATTTGTAAGAGTCATTGGTTCAATCTTTCTGAATTTTGGATATATTTTTGGACTAGTACTATACATTATACACACAAAAGATTTGACAAAAATGCAAGGTGCAATTTTTTTAATGAAACAAAACGTTATAAAGAACTAATAGGGGAATTTAATTGTGGTCTGTGGCCTAAGAGGTGAATTCAGGAAATATTGAATTTGTACTTTGACAACTTCCCTGAATGATCTATTGGTATTAATTTGTCAAACTACATGAGAATAAATGATTTCCACTTTTATTTGATAGAAATTTTGTAAAAAAGTGACATTTCAGCCTACATGCCCAAAATTGAACTTTTTCAGTTGTTTCAATATTTTTACAAAAGTAGCATGCTTACTTTCTCTCTGACAGATTTTTCTGGTTTTCTATTTGTGTTTGTGATATCTAATGTAGATGTTTAACTCATTTTTGAACACTGAAGACAAAAAAAAGTAGATAAAATCAGAATAAGAGTGCAAAATGTGCTGCTTTAATGGTCTTAGTCTAACGGTCAGTATGAAGCAAGTGAAAAATGAGGTTCTATGCACATACAACTTGAATTCCTTTTAGCAGATTTCACTGAATCTGTATCAAAAGCACTTATTACTGGTTGTTTGACCTTGTCTGTTTCACAGACTACCTTTATTTTCTTTTGTTTGATAGCTAGTGGTTAAAATATTGGCCTTTTGAGGCTGAAATTTCATGCCGGTTTTAAAAAGTAAAGTAAATAACTTTGCATCAAATCATACTGTCTACATATATAGTTGAAAGTGACAGTCATGTTACATCCAGGCTCCATGTTTTATCATATCTAAACAAAGATTTGAGCAAAAAGAAGCATATTTCTATCTACCATATCATTTATATGCTTTTTAATATGCAAATGTGGGGAACGACCTAAATTTACAACCTGTTTTTTTAAGCTTGACATTGCTGAAGACCATTTTATTCACATGTGTTATGCTATTTGAAACTTATATTTCCATTAAAAGTACATTTATAACATGTAAAAGGTGTTTTTATAACTTAACAACTTCAGAAAATTGTGGTAAGTGAAAAATATTACATTTCATATAAGGCCTCGATTCATTTGAAAACCTCTATTTTTTGGCACAGGCTCATATAAAATTTACTTCTGGCCATTTTTTATAAGTCTGAAACATGAAGTATGCTATCTGTTGCTTTTAATAGGTGATAACTTATACATAGAAACATTAAAAAATGTAAGTTTTGGTATATTTTGGTTTTTAGAAGCCCAAATTTGATAGTTGAAATTGTTCTAATTCAACGCCACAATTCAGCACCCAAAGTTCAGATATAAAAAATGCCACATTTTTTATAATTGGTATCATATGGCTTTGAAACTTTGTAAACTGTTTTATAATACACTAAGCTTAAATCATGCCAAGTTTTATTAGAATTGGTCAAGTTTTAGACCCCTAATAGGCCCAAGACCACAATTAATGATCCCGCTTTTCGTTGTCCACGAATATAGTTCCTTTTAATTAGAGTGTATTTTTTCTTAATTTTTTTCCTTTCCCTTCCTCACTCATTTCTTAGTTTTTTTTGGGTGGAAATAAAAGAAGAGAGGTGAAATAATCTTTTGGATGTTGTATTTTAACTGATTTTGATATGGAAAGAGTGATTAGGCCAGGTGCAAAAAGGTGATATTTACAGTTTTCGGAACATCTCTTGACTTGTCCATAGGGGTATGGATGTGTATTGGCTAAATTTGTAAGAGTCATTGGTTCAATCTTTCTGAATTTTGGATATATTTTTGGACTAGTACTATACATTATACACACAAAAGATTTGACAAAAATGCAAGGTGCAATTTTTTTAATGAAACAAAACGTTATAAAGAACTAATAGGGGAATTTAATTGTGGTCTGTGGCCTAAGAGGTGAATTCAGGAAATATTGAATTTGTACTTTGACAACTTCCCTGAATGATCTATTGGTATTAATTTGTCAAACTACATGAGAATAAATGATTTCCACTTTTATTTGATAGAAATTTTGTAAAAAAGTGACATTTCAGCCTACATGCCCAAAATTGAACTTTTTCAGTTGTTTCAATATTTTTACAAAAGTAGCATGCTTACTTTCTCTCTGACAGATTTTTCTGGTTTTCTATTTGTGTTTGTGATATCTAATGTAGATGTTTAACTCATTTTTGAACACTGAAGACAAAAAAAAGTAGATAAAATCAGAATAAGAGTGCAAAATGTGCTGCTTTAATGGTCTTAGTCTAACGGTCAGTATGAAGCAAGTGAAAAATGAGGTTCTATGCACATACAACTTGAATTCCTTTTAGCAGATTTCACTGAATCTGTATCAAAAGCACTTATTACTGGTTGTTTGACCTTGTCTGTTTCACAGACTACCTTTATTTTCTTTTGTTTGATAGCTAGTGGTTAAAATATTGGCCTTTTGAGGCTGAAATTTCATGCCGGTTTTAAAAAGTAAAGTAAATAACTTTGCATCAAATCATACTGTCTACATATATAGTTGAAAGTGACAGTCATGTTACATCCAGGCTCCATGTTTTATCATATCTAAACAAAGATTTGAGCAAAAAGAAGCATATCTCTATCTACCATATCATTTATATGCTTTTTAATATGCAAATGTGGGGAACGACCTAAATTTACAACCTGTTTTTTTAAGCTTGACATTGCTGAAGACCATTTTATTCACATGTGTTATGCTATTTGAAACTTATATTTCCATTAAAAGTACATTTATAACATGTAAAAGGTGTTTTTATAACTTAACAACTTCAGAAAATTGTGGTAAGTGAAAAATATTACATTTCATATAAGGCCTCGATTCATTTGAAAACCTCTATTTTTTGGCACAGGCTCATATAAAATTTACTTCTGGCCATTTTTTATAAGTCTGAAACATGAAGTATGCTATCTGTTGCTTTTAATAGGTGATAACTTATACATAGAAACATTAAAAAATGTAAGTTTTGGTATATTTTGGTTTTTAGAAGCCCAAATTTGATAGTTGAAATTGTTCTAATTCAACGCCACAATTCAGCACCCAAAGTTCAGATATAAAAAATGCCACATTTTTTATAATTGGTATCATATGGCTTTGAAACTTTGTAAACTGTTTTATAATACACTAAGCTTAAATCATGCCAAGTTTTATTAGAATTGGTCAAGTTTTAGACCCCTAATAGGCCCAAGACCACAATTAATGATCCCGCTTTTCGTTGTCCACGAATATAGTTCCTTTTAATTAGAGTGTATTTTTTCTTAATTTTTTTCCTTTCCCTTCCTCACTCATTTCTTAGTTTTTTTTGGGTGGAAATAAAAGAAGAGAGGTGAAATAATCTTTTGGATGTTGTATTTTAACTGATTTTGATATGGAAAGAGTGATTAGGCCAGGTGCAAAAAGGTGATATTTACAGTTTTCGGAACATCTCTTGACTTGTCCATAGGGGTATGGATGTGTATTGGCTAAATTTGTAAGAGTCATTGGTTCAATCTTTCTGAATTTTGGATATATTTTTGGACTAGTACTATACATTATACACACAAAAGATTTGACAAAAATGCAAGGTGCAATTTTTTTAATGAAACAAAACGTTATAAAGAACTAATAGGGGAATTTAATTGTGGTCTGTGGCCTAAGAGGTGAATTCAGGAAATATTGAATTTGTACTTTGACAACTTCCCTGAATGATCTATTGGTATTAATTTGTCAAACTACATGAGAATAAATGATTTCCACTTTTATTTGATAGAAATTTTGTAAAAAAGTGACATTTCAGCCTACATGCCCAAAATTGAACTTTTTCAGTTGTTTCAATATTTTTACAAAAGTAGCATGCTTACTTTCTCTCTGACAGATTTTTCTGGTTTTCTATTTGTGTTTGTGATATCTAATGTAGATGTTTAACTCATTTTTGAACACTGAAGACAAAAAAAAGTAGATAAAATCAGAATAAGAGTGCAAAATGTGCTGCTTTAATGGTCTTAGTCTAACGGTCAGTATGAAGCAAGTGAAAAATGAGGTTCTATGCACATACAACTTGAATTCCTTTTAGCAGATTTCACTGAATCTGTATCAAAAGCACTTATTACTGGTTGTTTGACCTTGTCTGTTTCACAGACTACCTTTATTTTCTTTTGTTTGATAGCTAGTGGTTAAAATATTGGCCTTTTGAGGCTGAAATTTCATGCCGGTTTTAAAAAGTAAAGTAAATAACTTTGCATCAAATCATACTGTCTACATATATAGTTGAAAGTGACAGTCATGTTACATCCAGGCTCCATGTTTTATCATATCTAAACAAAGATTTGAGCAAAAAGAAGCATATTTCTATCTACCATATCATTTATATGCTTTTTAATATGCAAATGTGGGGAACGACCTAAATTTACAACCTGTTTTTTTAAGCTTGACATTGCTGAAGACCATTTTATTCACATGTGTTATGCTATTTGAAACTTATATTTCCATTAAAAGTACATTTATAACATGTAAAAGGTGTTTTTATAACTTAACAACTTCAGAAAATTGTGGTAAGTGAAAAATATTACATTTCATATAAGGCCTCGATTCATTTGAAAACCTCTATTTTTTGGCACAGGCTCATATAAAATTTACTTCTGGCCATTTTTTATAAGTCTGAAACATGAAGTATGCTATCTGTTGCTTTTAATAGGTGATAACTTATACATAGAAACATTAAAAAATGTAAGTTTTGGTATATTTTGGTTTTTAGAAGCCCAAATTTGATAGTTGAAATTGTTCTAATTCAACGCCACAATTCAGCACCCAAAGTTCAGATATAAAAAATGCCACATTTTTTATAATTGGTATCATATGGCTTTGAAACTTTGTAAACTGTTTTATAATACACTAAGCTTAAATCATGCCAAGTTTTATTAGAATTGGTCAAGTTTTAGACCCCTAAGAGGTGAATTCAGGAAATATTGAATTTGTACTTTGACAACTTCCCTGAATTTTTATTGGTATTAATTTGTCAAACTACATGAGAATAAATGATTTCCACTTTTATTTGATAGAAATTTTGTAAAAAAGTGACATTTCAGCCTACATGCCCAAAATTGAACTTTTTCAGTTGTTTCAATATTTTTACAAAAGTAGCATGCTTACTTTCTCTCTGACAGATTTTTCTGGTTTTCTATTTGTGTTTGTGATATCTAATGTAGATGTTTAACTCATTTTTGAACACTGAAGACAAAAAAAAGTAGATAAAATCAGAATAAGAGTGCAAAATGTGCTGCTTTAATGGTCTTAGTCTAACGGTCAGTATGAAGCAAGTGAAAAATGAGGTTCTATGCACATACAACTTGAATTCCTTTTAGCAGATTTCACTGAATCTGTATCAAAAGCACTTATTACTGGTTGTTTGACCTTGTCTGTTTCACAGACTACCTTTATTTTCTTTTGTTTGATAGCTAGTGGTTAAAATATTGGCCTTTTGAGGCTGAAATTTCATGCCGGTTTTAAAAAGTAAAGTAAATAACTTTGCATCAAATCATACTGTCTACATATATAGTTGAAAGTGACAGTCATGTTACATCCAGGCTCCATGTTTTATCATATCTAAACAAAGATTTGAGCAAAAAGAAGCATATTTCTATCTACCATATCATTTATATGCTTTTTAATATGCAAATGTGGGGAACGACCTAAATTTACAACCTGTTTTTTTAAGCTTGACATTGCTGAAGACCATTTTATTCACATGTGTTATGCTATTTGAAACTTATATTTCCATTAAAAGTACATTTATAACATGTAAAAGGTGTTTTTATAACTTAACAACTTCAGAAAATTGTGGTAAGTGAAAAATATTACATTTCATATAAGGCCTCGATTCATTTGAAAACCTCTATTTTTTGGCACAGGCTCATATAAAATTTACTTCTGGCCATTTTTTATAAGTCTGAAACATGAAGTATGCTATCTGTTGCTTTTAATAGGTGATAACTTATACATAGAAACATTAAAAAATGTAAGTTTTGGTATATTTTGGTTTTTAGAAGCCCAAATTTGATAGTTGAAATTGTTCTAATTCAACGCCACAATTCAGCACCCAAAGTTCAGATATAAAAAATGCCACATTTTTTATAATTGGTATCATATGGCTTTGAAACTTTGTAAACTGTTTTATAATACACTAAGCTTAAATCATGCCAAGTTTTATTAGAATTGGTCAAGTTTTAGACCCCTAATAGGCCCAAGACCACAATTAATGATCCCGCTTTTCGTTGTCCACGAATATAGTTCCTTTTAATTAGAGTGTATTTTTTCTTAATTTTTTTCCTTTCCCTTCCTCACTCATTTCTTAGTTTTTTTTGGGTGGAAATAAAAGAAGAGAGGTGAAATAATCTTTTGAATGTTGTATTTTAACTGATTTTGATATGGAAAGAGTGATTAGGCCAGGTGCAAAAAGGTGATATTTACAGTTTTCGGAACATCTCTTGACTTGTCCATAGGGGTATGGATGTGTATTGGCTAAATTTGTAAGAGTCATTGGTTCAATCTTTCTGAATTTTGGATATATTTTTGGACTAGTACTATACATTATACACACAAAAGATTTGACAAAAATGCAAGGTGCAATTTTTTTAATGAAACAAAACGTTATAAAGAACTAATAGGGGAATTTAATTGTGGTCTGTGGCCTAAGAGGTGAATTCAGGAAATATTGAATTTGTACTTTGACAACTTCCCTGAATTTTTATTGGTATTAATTTGTCAAACTACATGAGAATAAATGATTTCCACTTTTATTTGATAGAAATTTTGTAAAAAAGTGACATTTCAGCCTACATGCCCAAAATTGAACTTTTTCAGTTGTTTCAATATTTTTACAAAAGTAGCATGCTTACTTTCTCTCTGACAGATTTTTCTGGTTTTCTATTTGTGTTTGTGATATCTAATGTAGATGTTTAACTCATTTTTGAACACTGAAGACAAAAAAAAGTAGATAAAATCAGAATAAGAGTGCAAAATGTGCTGCTTTAATGGTCTTAGTCTAACGGTCAGTATGAAGCAAGTGAAAAATGAGGTTCTATGCACATACAACTTGAATTCCTTTTAGCAGATTTCACTGAATCTGTATCAAAAGCACTTATTACTGGTTGTTTGACCTTGTCTGTTTCACAGACTACCTTTATTTTCTTTTGTTTGATAGCTAGTGGTTAAAATATTGGCCTTTTGAGGCTGAAATTTCATGCCGGTTTTAAAAAGTAAAGTAAATAACTTTGCATCAAATCATACTGTCTACATATATAGTTGAAAGTGACAGTCATGTTACATCCAGGCTCCATGTTTTATCATATCTAAACAAAGATTTGAGCAAAAAGAAGCATATCTCTATCTACCATATCATTTATATGCTTTTTAATATGCAAATGTGGGGAACGACCTAAATTTACAACCTGTTTTTTTAAGCTTGACATTGCTGAAGACCATTTTATTCACATGTGTTATGCTATTTGAAACTTATATTTCCATTAAAAGTACATTTATAACATGTAAAAGGTGTTTTTATAACTTAACAACTTCAGAAAATTGTGGTAAGTGAAAAATATTACATTTCATATAAGGCCTCGATTCATTTGAAAACCTCTATTTTTTGGCACAGGCTCATATAAAATTTACTTCTGGCCATTTTTTATAAGTCTGAAACATGAAGTATGCTATCTGTTGCTTTTAATAGGTGATAACTTATACATAGAAACATTAAAAAATGTAAGTTTTGGTATATTTTGGTTTTTAGAAGCCCAAATTTGATAGTTGAAATTGTTCTAATTCAACGCCACAATTCAGCACCCAAAGTTCAGATATAAAAAATGCCACATTTTTTATAATTGGTATCATATGGCTTTGAAACTTTGTAAACTGTTTTATAATACACTAAGCTTAAATCATGCCAAGTTTTATTAGAATTGGTCAAGTTTTAGACCCCTAATAGGCCCAAGACCACAATTAATGATCCCGCTTTTCGTTGTCCACGAATATAGTTCCTTTTAATTAGAGTGTATTTTTTCTTAATTTTTTTCCTTTCCCTTCCTCACTCATTTCTTAGTTTTTTTTGGGTGGAAATAAAAGAAGAGAGGTGAAATAATCTTTTGGATGTTGTATTTTAACTGATTTTGATATGGAAAGAGTGATTAGGCCAGGTGCAAAAAGGTGATATTTACAGTTTTCGGAACATCTCTTGACTTGTCCATAGGGGTATGGATGTGTATTGGCTAAATTTGTAAGAGTCATTGGTTCAATCTTTCTGAATTTTGGATATATTTTTGGACTAGTACTATACATTATACACACAAAAGATTTGACAAAAATGCAAGGTGCAATTTTTTTAATGAAACAAAACGTTATAAAGAACTAATAGGGGAATTTAATTGTGGTCTGTGGCCTAAGAGGTGAATTCAGGAAATATTGAATTTGTACTTTGACAACTTCCCTGAATGATCTATTGGTATTAATTTGTCAAACTACATGAGAATAAATGATTTCCACTTTTATTTGATAGAAATTTTGTAAAAAAGTGACATTTCAGCCTACATGCCCAAAATTGAACTTTTTCAGTTGTTTCAATATTTTTACAAAAGTAGCATGCTTACTTTCTCTCTGACAGATTTTTCTGGTTTTCTATTTGTGTTTGTGATATCTAATGTAGATGTTTAACTCATTTTTGAACACTGAAGACAAAAAAAAGTAGATAAAATCAGAATAAGAGTGCAAAATGTGCTGCTTTAATGGTCTTAGTCTAACGGTCAGTATGAAGCAAGTGAAAAATGAGGTTCTATGCACATACAACTTGAATTCCTTTTAGCAGATTTCACTGAATCTGTATCAAAAGCACTTATTACTGGTTGTTTGACCTTGTCTGTTTCACAGACTACCTTTATTTTCTTTTGTTTGATAGCTAGTGGTTAAAATATTGGCCTTTTGAGGCTGAAATTTCATGCCGGTTTTAAAAAGTAAAGTAAATAACTTTGCATCAAATCATACTGTCTACATATATAGTTGAAAGTGACAGTCATGTTACATCCAGGCTCCATGTTTTATCATATCTAAACAAAGATTTGAGCAAAAAGAAGCATATTTCTATCTACCATATCATTTATATGCTTTTTAATATGCAAATGTGGGGAACGACCTAAATTTACAACCTGTTTTTTTAAGCTTGACATTGCTGAAGACCATTTTATTCACATGTGTTATGCTATTTGAAACTTATATTTCCATTAAAAGTACATTTATAACATGTAAAAGGTGTTTTTATAACTTAACAACTTCAGAAAATTGTGGTAAGTGAAAAATATTACATTTCATATAAGGCCTCGATTCATTTGAAAACCTCTATTTTTTGGCACAGGCTCATATAAAATTTACTTCTGGCCATTTTTTATAAGTCTGAAACATGAAGTATGCTATCTGTTGCTTTTAATAGGTGATAACTTATACATAGAAACATTAAAAAATGTAAGTTTTGGTATATTTTGGTTTTTAGAAGCCCAAATTTGATAGTTGAAATTGTTCTAATTCAACGCCACAATTCAGCACCCAAAGTTCAGATATAAAAAATGCCACATTTTTTATAATTGGTATCATATGGCTTTGAAACTTTGTAAACTGTTTTATAATACACTAAGCTTAAATCATGCCAAGTTTTATTAGAATTGGTCAAGTTTTAGACCCCTAAGAGGTGAATTCAGGAAATATTGAATTTGTACTTTGACAACTTCCCTGAATTTTTATTGGTATTAATTTGTCAAACTACATGAGAATAAATGATTTCCACTTTTATTTGATAGAAATTTTGTAAAAAAGTGACATTTCAGCCTACATGCCCAAAATTGAACTTTTTCAGTTGTTTCAATATTTTTACAAAAGTAGCATGCTTACTTTCTCTCTGACAGATTTTTCTGGTTTTCTATTTGTGTTTGTGATATCTAATGTAGATGTTTAACTCATTTTTGAACACTGAAGACAAAAAAAAGTAGATAAAATCAGAATAAGAGTGCAAAATGTGCTGCTTTAATGGTCTTAGTCTAACGGTCAGTATGAAGCAAGTGAAAAATGAGGTTCTATGCACATACAACTTGAATTCCTTTTAGCAGATTTCACTGAATCTGTATCAAAAGCACTTATTACTGGTTGTTTGACCTTGTCTGTTTCACAGACTACCTTTATTTTCTTTTGTTTGATAGCTAGTGGTTAAAATATTGGCCTTTTGAGGCTGAAATTTCATGCCGGTTTTAAAAAGTAAAGTAAATAACTTTGCATCAAATCATACTGTCTACATATATAGTTGAAAGTGACAGTCATGTTACATCCAGGCTCCATGTTTTATCATATCTAAACAAAGATTTGAGCAAAAAGAAGCATATTTCTATCTACCATATCATTTATATGCTTTTTAATATGCAAATGTGGGGAACGACCTAAATTTACAACCTGTTTTTTTAAGCTTGACATTGCTGAAGACCATTTTATTCACATGTGTTATGCTATTTGAAACTTATATTTCCATTAAAAGTACATTTATAACATGTAAAAGGTGTTTTTATAACTTAACAACTTCAGAAAATTGTGGTAAGTGAAAAATATTACATTTCATATAAGGCCTCGATTCATTTGAAAACCTCTATTTTTTGGCACAGGCTCATATAAAATTTACTTCTGGCCATTTTTTATAAGTCTGAAACATGAAGTATGCTATCTGTTGCTTTTAATAGGTGATAACTTATACATAGAAACATTAAAAAATGTAAGTTTTGGTATATTTTGGTTTTTAGAAGCCCAAATTTGATAGTTGAAATTGTTCTAATTCAACGCCACAATTCAGCACCCAAAGTTCAGATATAAAAAATGCCACATTTTTTATAATTGGTATCATATGGCTTTGAAACTTTGTAAACTGTTTTATAATACACTAAGCTTAAATCATGCCAAGTTTTATTAGAATTGGTCAAGTTTTAGACCCCTAATAGGCCCAAGACCACAATTAATGATCCCGCTTTTCGTTGTCCACGAATATAGTTCCTTTTAATTAGAGTGTATTTTTTCTTAATTTTTTTCCTTTCCCTTCCTCACTCATTTCTTAGTTTTTTTTGGGTGGAAATAAAAGAAGAGAGGTGAAATAATCTTTTGAATGTTGTATTTTAACTGATTTTGATATGGAAAGAGTGATTAGGCCAGGTGCAAAAAGGTGATATTTACAGTTTTCGGAACATCTCTTGACTTGTCCATAGGGGTATGGATGTGTATTGGCTAAATTTGTAAGAGTCATTGGTTCAATCTTTCTGAATTTTGGATATATTTTTGGACTAGTACTATACATTATACACACAAAAGATTTGACAAAAATGCAAGGTGCAATTTTTTTAATGAAACAAAACGTTATAAAGAACTAATAGGGGAATTTAATTGTGGTCTGTGGCCTAAGAGGTGAATTCAGGAAATATTGAATTTGTACTTTGACAACTTCCCTGAATTTTTATTGGTATTAATTTGTCAAACTACATGAGAATAAATGATTTCCACTTTTATTTGATAGAAATTTTGTAAAAAAGTGACATTTCAGCCTACATGCCCAAAATTGAACTTTTTCAGTTGTTTCAATATTTTTACAAAAGTAGCATGCTTACTTTCTCTCTGACAGATTTTTCTGGTTTTCTATTTGTGTTTGTGATATCTAATGTAGATGTTTAACTCATTTTTGAACACTGAAGACAAAAAAAAGTAGATAAAATCAGAATAAGAGTGCAAAATGTGCTGCTTTAATGGTCTTAGTCTAACGGTCAGTATGAAGCAAGTGAAAAATGAGGTTCTATGCACATACAACTTGAATTCCTTTTAGCAGATTTCACTGAATCTGTATCAAAAGCACTTATTACTGGTTGTTTGACCTTGTCTGTTTCACAGACTACCTTTATTTTCTTTTGTTTGATAGCTAGTGGTTAAAATATTGGCCTTTTGAGGCTGAAATTTCATGCCGGTTTTAAAAAGTAAAGTAAATAACTTTGCATCAAATCATACTGTCTACATATATAGTTGAAAGTGACAGTCATGTTACATCCAGGCTCCATGTTTTATCATATCTAAACAAAGATTTGAGCAAAAAGAAGCATATCTCTATCTACCATATCATTTATATGCTTTTTAATATGCAAATGTGGGGAACGACCTAAATTTACAACCTGTTTTTTTAAGCTTGACATTGCTGAAGACCATTTTATTCACATGTGTTATGCTATTTGAAACTTATATTTCCATTAAAAGTACATTTATAACATGTAAAAGGTGTTTTTATAACTTAACAACTTCAGAAAATTGTGGTAAGTGAAAAATATTACATTTCATATAAGGCCTCGATTCATTTGAAAACCTCTATTTTTTGGCACAGGCTCATATAAAATTTACTTCTGGCCATTTTTTATAAGTCTGAAACATGAAGTATGCTATCTGTTGCTTTTAATAGGTGATAACTTATACATAGAAACATTAAAAAATGTAAGTTTTGGTATATTTTGGTTTTTAGAAGCCCAAATTTGATAGTTGAAATTGTTCTAATTCAACGCCACAATTCAGCACCCAAAGTTCAGATATAAAAAATGCCACATTTTTTATAATTGGTATCATATGGCTTTGAAACTTTGTAAACTGTTTTATAATACACTAAGCTTAAATCATGCCAAGTTTTATTAGAATTGGTCAAGTTTTAGACCCCTAATAGGCCCAAGACCACAATTAATGATCCCGCTTTTCGTTGTCCACGAATATAGTTCCTTTTAATTAGAGTGTATTTTTTCTTAATTTTTTTCCTTTCCCTTCCTCACTCATTTCTTAGTTTTTTTTGGGTGGAAATAAAAGAAGAGAGGTGAAATAATCTTTTGGATGTTGTATTTTAACTGATTTTGATATGGAAAGAGTGATTAGGCCAGGTGCAAAAAGGTGATATTTACAGTTTTCGGAACATCTCTTGACTTGTCCATAGGGGTATGGATGTGTATTGGCTAAATTTGTAAGAGTCATTGGTTCAATCTTTCTGAATTTTGGATATATTTTTGGACTAGTACTATACATTATACACACAAAAGATTTGACAAAAATGCAAGGTGCAATTTTTTTAATGAAACAAAACGTTATAAAGAACTAATAGGGGAATTTAATTGTGGTCTGTGGCCTAAGAGGTGAATTCAGGAAATATTGAATTTGTACTTTGACAACTTCCCTGAATGATCTATTGGTATTAATTTGTCAAACTACATGAGAATAAATGATTTCCACTTTTATTTGATAGAAATTTTGTAAAAAAGTGACATTTCAGCCTACATGCCCAAAATTGAACTTTTTCAGTTGTTTCAATATTTTTACAAAAGTAGCATGCTTACTTTCTCTCTGACAGATTTTTCTGGTTTTCTATTTGTGTTTGTGATATCTAATGTAGATGTTTAACTCATTTTTGAACACTGAAGACAAAAAAAAGTAGATAAAATCAGAATAAGAGTGCAAAATGTGCTGCTTTAATGGTCTTAGTCTAACGGTCAGTATGAAGCAAGTGAAAAATGAGGTTCTATGCACATACAACTTGAATTCCTTTTAGCAGATTTCACTGAATCTGTATCAAAAGCACTTATTACTGGTTGTTTGACCTTGTCTGTTTCACAGACTACCTTTATTTTCTTTTGTTTGATAGCTAGTGGTTAAAATATTGGCCTTTTGAGGCTGAAATTTCATGCCGGTTTTAAAAAGTAAAGTAAATAACTTTGCATCAAATCATACTGTCTACATATATAGTTGAAAGTGACAGTCATGTTACATCCAGGCTCCATGTTTTATCATATCTAAACAAAGATTTGAGCAAAAAGAAGCATATTTCTATCTACCATATCATTTATATGCTTTTTAATATGCAAATGTGGGGAACGACCTAAATTTACAACCTGTTTTTTTAAGCTTGACATTGCTGAAGACCATTTTATTCACATGTGTTATGCTATTTGAAACTTATATTTCCATTAAAAGTACATTTATAACATGTAAAAGGTGTTTTTATAACTTAACAACTTCAGAAAATTGTGGTAAGTGAAAAATATTACATTTCATATAAGGCCTCGATTCATTTGAAAACCTCTATTTTTTGGCACAGGCTCATATAAAATTTACTTCTGGCCATTTTTTATAAGTCTGAAACATGAAGTATGCTATCTGTTGCTTTTAATGGGTGATAACTTATACATAGAAACATTAAAAAATGTAAGTTTTGGTATATTTTGGTTTTTAGAAGCCCAAATTTGATAGTTGAAATTGTTCTAATTCAACGCCACAATTCAGCACCCAAAGTTCAGATATAAAAAATGCCACATTTTTTATAATTGGTATCATATGGCTTTGAAACTTTGTAAACTGTTTTATAATACACTAAGCTTAAATCATGCCAAGTTTTATTAGAATTGGTCAAGTTTTAGACCCCTAATAGGCCCAAGACCACAATTAATGATCCCGCTTTTCGTTGTCCACGAATATAGTTCCTTTTAATTAGAGTGTATTTTTTCTTAATTTTTTTCCTTTCCCTTCCTCACTCATTTCTTAGTTTTTTTTGGGTGGAAATAAAAGAAGAGAGGTGAAATAATCTTTTGGATGTTGTATTTTAACTGATTTTGATATGGAAAGAGTGATTAGGCCAGGTGCAAAAAGGTGATATTTACAGTTTTCGGAACATCTCTTGACTTGTCCATAGGGGTATGGATGTGTATTGGCTAAATTTGTAAGAGTCATTGGTTCAATCTTTCTGAATTTTGGATATATTTTTGGACTAGTACTATACATTATACACACAAAAGATTTGACAAAAATGCAAGGTGCAATTTTTTTAATGAAACAAAACGTTATAAAGAACTAATAGGGGAATTTAATTGTGGTCTGTGGCCTAAGAGGTGAATTCAGGAAATATTGAATTTGTACTTTGACAACTTCCCTGAATGATCTATTGGTATTAATTTGTCAAACTACATGAGAATAAATGATTTCCACTTTTATTTGATAGAAATTTTGTAAAAAAGTGACATTTCAGCCTACATGCCCAAAATTGAACTTTTTCAGTTGTTTCAATATTTTTACAAAAGTAGCATGCTTACTTTCTCTCTGACAGATTTTTCTGGTTTTCTATTTGTGTTTGTGATATCTAATGTAGATGTTTAACTCATTTTTGAACACTGAAGACAAAAAAAAGTAGATAAAATCAGAATAAGAGTGCAAAATGTGCTGCTTTAATGGTCTTAGTCTAACGGTCAGTATGAAGCAAGTGAAAAATGAGGTTCTATGCACATACAACTTGAATTCCTTTTAGCAGATTTCACTGAATCTGTATCAAAAGCACTTATTACTGGTTGTTTGACCTTGTCTGTTTCACAGACTACCTTTATTTTCTTTTGTTTGATAGCTAGTGGTTAAAATATTGGCCTTTTGAGGCTGAAATTTCATGCCGGTTTTAAAAAGTAAAGTAAATAACTTTGCATCAAATCATACTGTCTACATATATAGTTGAAAGTGACAGTCATGTTACATCCAGGCTCCATGTTTTATCATATCTAAACAAAGATTTGAGCAAAAAGAAGCATATTTCTATCTACCATATCATTTATATGCTTTTTAATATGCAAATGTGGGGAACGACCTAAATTTACAACCTGTTTTTTTAAGCTTGACATTGCTGAAGACCATTTTATTCACATGTGTTATGCTATTTGAAACTTATATTTCCATTAAAAGTACATTTATAACATGTAAAAGGTGTTTTTATAACTTAACAACTTCAGAAAATTGTGGTAAGTGAAAAATATTACATTTCATATAAGGCCTCGATTCATTTGAAAACCTCTATTTTTTGGCACAGGCTCATATAAAATTTACTTCTGGCCATTTTTTATAAGTCTGAAACATGAAGTATGCTATCTGTTGCTTTTAATGGGTGATAACTTATACATAGAAACATTAAAAAATGTAAGTTTTGGTATATTTTGGTTTTTAGAAGCCCAAATTTGATAGTTGAAATTGTTCTAATTCAACGCCACAATTCAGCACCCAAAGTTCAGATATAAAAAATGCCACATTTTTTATAATTGGTATCATATGGCTTTGAAACTTTGTAAACTGTTTTATAATACACTAAGCTTAAATCATGCCAAGTTTTATTAGAATTGGTCAAGTTTTAGACCCCTAATAGGCCCAAGACCACAATTAATGATCCCGCTTTTCGTTGTCCACGAATATAGTTCCTTTTAATTAGAGTGTATTTTTTCTTAATTTTTTTCCTTTCCCTTCCTCACTCATTTCTTAGTTTTTTTTGGGTGGAAATAAAAGAAGAGAGGTGAAATAATCTTTTGGATGTTGTATTTTAACTGATTTTGATATGGAAAGAGTGATTAGGCCAGGTGCAAAAAGGTGATATTTACAGTTTTCGGAACATCTCTTGACTTGTCCATAGGGGTATGGATGTGTATTGGCTAAATTTGTAAGAGTCATTGGTTCAATCTTTCTGAATTTTGGATATATTTTTGGACTAGTACTATACATTATACACACAAAAGATTTGACAAAAATGCAAGGTGCAATTTTTTTAATGAAACAAAACGTTATAAAGAACTAATAGGGGAATTTAATTGTGGTCTGTGGCCTAAGAGGTGAATTCAGGAAATATTGAATTTGTACTTTGACAACTTCCCTGAATTTTTATTGGTATTAATTTGTCAAACTACATGAGAATAAATGATTTCCACTTTTATTTGATAGAAATTTTGTAAAAAAGTGACATTTCAGCCTACATGCCCAAAATTGAACTTTTTCAGTTGTTTCAATATTTTTACAAAAGTAGCATGCTTACTTTCTCTCTGACAGATTTTTCTGGTTTTCTATTTGTGTTTGTGATATCTAATGTAGATGTTTAACTCATTTTTGAACACTGAAGACAAAAAAAAGTAGATAAAATCAGAATAAGAGTGCAAAATGTGCTGCTTTAATGGTCTTAGTCTAACGGTCAGTATGAAGCAAGTGAAAAATGAGGTTCTATGCACATACAACTTGAATTCCTTTTAGCAGATTTCACTGAATCTGTATCAAAAGCACTTATTACTGGTTGTTTGACCTTGTCTGTTTCACAGACTACCTTTATTTTCTTTTGTTTGATAGCTAGTGGTTAAAATATTGGCCTTTTGAGGCTGAAATTTCATGCCGGTTTTAAAAAGTAAAGTAAATAACTTTGCATCAAATCATACTGTCTACATATATAGTTGAAAGTGACAGTCATGTTACATCCAGGCTCCATGTTTTATCATATCTAAACAAAGATTTGAGCAAAAAGAAGCATATCTCTATCTACCATATCATTTATATGCTTTTTAATATGCAAATGTGGGGAACGACCTAAATTTACAACCTGTTTTTTTAAGCTTGACATTGCTGAAGACCATTTTATTCACATGTGTTATGCTATTTGAAACTTATATTTCCATTAAAAGTACATTTATAACATGTAAAAGGTGTTTTTATAACTTAACAACTTCAGAAAATTGTGGTAAGTGAAAAATATTACATTTCATATAAGGCCTCGATTCATTTGAAAACCTCTATTTTTTGGCACAGGCTCATATAAAATTTACTTCTGGCCATTTTTTATAAGTCTGAAACATGAAGTATGCTATCTGTTGCTTTTAATAGGTGATAACTTATACATAGAAACATTAAAAAATGTAAGTTTTGGTATATTTTGGTTTTTAGAAGCCCAAATTTGATAGTTGAAATTGTTCTAATTCAACGCCACAATTCAGCACCCAAAGTTCAGATATAAAAAATGCCACATTTTTTATAATTGGTATCATATGGCTTTGAAACTTTGTAAACTGTTTTATAATACACTAAGCTTAAATCATGCCAAGTTTTATTAGAATTGGTCAAGTTTTAGACCCCTAAGAGGTGAATTCAGGAAATATTGAATTTGTACTTTGACAACTTCCCTGAATTTTTATTGGTATTAATTTGTCAAACTACATGAGAATAAATGATTTCCACTTTTATTTGATAGAAATTTTGTAAAAAAGTGACATTTCAGCCTACATGCCCAAAATTGAACTTTTTCAGTTGTTTCAATATTTTTACAAAAGTAGCATGCTTACTTTCTCTCTGACAGATTTTTCTGGTTTTCTATTTGTGTTTGTGATATCTAATGTAGATGTTTAACTCATTTTTGAACACTGAAGACAAAAAAAAGTAGATAAAATCAGAATAAGAGTGCAAAATGTGCTGCTTTAATGGTCTTAGTCTAACGGTCAGTATGAAGCAAGTGAAAAATGAGGTTCTATGCACATACAACTTGAATTCCTTTTAGCAGATTTCACTGAATCTGTATCAAAAGCACTTATTACTGGTTGTTTGACCTTGTCTGTTTCACAGACTACCTTTATTTTCTTTTGTTTGATAGCTAGTGGTTAAAATATTGGCCTTTTGAGGCTGAAATTTCATGCCGGTTTTAAAAAGTAAAGTAAATAACTTTGCATCAAATCATACTGTCTACATATATAGTTGAAAGTGACAGTCATGTTACATCCAGGCTCCATGTTTTATCATATCTAAACAAAGATTTGAGCAAAAAGAAGCATATCTCTATCTACCATATCATTTATATGCTTTTTAATATGCAAATGTGGGGAACGACCTAAATTTACAACCTGTTTTTTTAAGCTTGACATTGCTGAAGACCATTTTATTCACATGTGTTATGCTATTTGAAACTTATATTTCCATTAAAAGTACATTTATAACATGTAAAAGGTGTTTTTATAACTTAACAACTTCAGAAAATTGTGGTAAGTGAAAAATATTACATTTCATATAAGGCCTCGATTCATTTGAAAACCTCTATTTTTTGGCACAGGCTCATATAAAATTTACTTCTGGCCATTTTTTATAAGTCTGAAACATGAAGTATGCTATCTGTTGCTTTTAATAGGTGATAACTTATACATAGAAACATTAAAAAATGTAAGTTTTGGTATATTTTGGTTTTTAGAAGCCCAAATTTGATAGTTGAAATTGTTCTAATTCAACGCCACAATTCAGCACCCAAAGTTCAGATATAAAAAATGCCACATTTTTTATAATTGGTATCATATGGCTTTGAAACTTTGTAAACTGTTTTATAATACACTAAGCTTAAATCATGCCAAGTTTTATTAGAATTGGTCAAGTTTTAGACCCCTAATAGGCCCAAGACCACAATTAATGATCCCGCTTTTCGTTGTCCACGAATATAGTTCCTTTTAATTAGAGTGTATTTTTTCTTAATTTTTTTCCTTTCCCTTCCTCACTCATTTCTTAGTTTTTTTTGGGTGGAAATAAAAGAAGAGAGGTGAAATAATCTTTTGGATGTTGTATTTTAACTGATTTTGATATGGAAAGAGTGATTAGGCCAGGTGCAAAAAGGTGATATTTACAGTTTTCGGAACATCTCTTGACTTGTCCATAGGGGTATGGATGTGTATTGGCTAAATTTGTAAGAGTCATTGGTTCAATCTTTCTGAATTTTGGATATATTTTTGGACTAGTACTATACATTATACACACAAAAGATTTGACAAAAATGCAAGGTGCAATTTTTTTAATGAAACAAAACGTTATAAAGAACTAATAGGGGAATTTAATTGTGGTCTGTGGCCTAAGAGGTGAATTCAGGAAATATTGAATTTGTACTTTGACAACTTCCCTGAATTTTTATTGGTATTAATTTGTCAAACTACATGAGAATAAATGATTTCCACTTTTATTTGATAGAAATTTTGTAAAAAAGTGACATTTCAGCCTACATGCCCAAAATTGAACTTTTTCAGTTGTTTCAATATTTTTACAAAAGTAGCATGCTTACTTTCTCTCTGACAGATTTTTCTGGTTTTCTATTTGTGTTTGTGATATCTAATGTAGATGTTTAACTCATTTTTGAACACTGAAGACAAAAAAAAGTAGATAAAATCAGAATAAGAGTGCAAAATGTGCTGCTTTAATGGTCTTAGTCTAACGGTCAGTATGAAGCAAGTGAAAAATGAGGTTCTATGCACATACAACTTGAATTCCTTTTAGCAGATTTCACTGAATCTGTATCAAAAGCACTTATTACTGGTTGTTTGACCTTGTCTGTTTCACAGACTACCTTTATTTTCTTTTGTTTGATAGCTAGTGGTTAAAATATTGGCCTTTTGAGGCTGAAATTTCATGCCGGTTTTAAAAAGTAAAGTAAATAACTTTGCATCAAATCATACTGTCTACATATATAGTTGAAAGTGACAGTCATGTTACATCCAGGCTCCATGTTTTATCATATCTAAACAAAGATTTGAGCAAAAAGAAGCATATCTCTATCTACCATATCATTTATATGCTTTTTAATATGCAAATGTGGGGAACGACCTAAATTTACAACCTGTTTTTTTAAGCTTGACATTGCTGAAGACCATTTTATTCACATGTGTTATGCTATTTGAAACTTATATTTCCATTAAAAGTACATTTATAACATGTAAAAGGTGTTTTTATAACTTAACAACTTCAGAAAATTGTGGTAAGTGAAAAATATTACATTTCATATAAGGCCTCGATTCATTTGAAAACCTCTATTTTTTGGCACAGGCTCATATAAAATTTACTTCTGGCCATTTTTTATAAGTCTGAAACATGAAGTATGCTATCTGTTGCTTTTAATAGGTGATAACTTATACATAGAAACATTAAAAAATGTAAGTTTTGGTATATTTTGGTTTTTAGAAGCCCAAATTTGATAGTTGAAATTGTTCTAATTCAACGCCACAATTCAGCACCCAAAGTTCAGATATAAAAAATGCCACATTTTTTATAATTGGTATCATATGGCTTTGAAACTTTGTAAACTGTTTTATAATACACTAAGCTTAAATCATGCCAAGTTTTATTAGAATTGGTCAAGTTTTAGACCCCTAATAGGCCCAAGACCACAATTAATGATCCCGCTTTTCGTTGTCCACGAATATAGTTCCTTTTAATTAGAGTGTATTTTTTCTTAATTTTTTTCCTTTCCCTTCCTCACTCATTTCTTAGTTTTTTTTGGGTGGAAATAAAAGAAGAGAGGTGAAATAATCTTTTGGATGTTGTATTTTAACTGATTTTGATATGGAAAGAGTGATTAGGCCAGGTGCAAAAAGGTGATATTTACAGTTTTCGGAACATCTCTTGACTTGTCCATAGGGGTATGGATGTGTATTGGCTAAATTTGTAAGAGTCATTGGTTCAATCTTTCTGAATTTTGGATATATTTTTGGACTAGTACTATACATTATACACACAAAAGATTTGACAAAAATGCAAGGTGCAATTTTTTTAATGAAACAAAACGTTATAAAGAACTAATAGGGGAATTTAATTGTGGTCTGTGGCCTAAGAGGTGAATTCAGGAAATATTGAATTTGTACTTTGACAACTTCCCTGAATTTTTATTGGTATTAATTTGTCAAACTACATGAGAATAAATGATTTCCACTTTTATTTGATAGAAATTTTGTAAAAAAGTGACATTTCAGCCTACATGCCCAAAATTGAACTTTTTCAGTTGTTTCAATATTTTTACAAAAGTAGCATGCTTACTTTCTCTCTGACAGATTTTTCTGGTTTTCTATTTGTGTTTGTGATATCTAATGTAGATGTTTAACTCATTTTTGAACACTGAAGACAAAAAAAAGTAGATAAAATCAGAATAAGAGTGCAAAATGTGCTGCTTTAATGGTCTTAGTCTAACGGTCAGTATGAAGCAAGTGAAAAATGAGGTTCTATGCACATACAACTTGAATTCCTTTTAGCAGATTTCACTGAATCTGTATCAAAAGCACTTATTACTGGTTGTTTGACCTTGTCTGTTTCACAGACTACCTTTATTTTCTTTTGTTTGATAGCTAGTGGTTAAAATATTGGCCTTTTGAGGCTGAAATTTCATGCCGGTTTTAAAAAGTAAAGTAAATAACTTTGCATCAAATCATACTGTCTACATATATAGTTGAAAGTGACAGTCATGTTACATCCAGGCTCCATGTTTTATCATATCTAAACAAAGATTTGAGCAAAAAGAAGCATATCTCTATCTACCATATCATTTATATGCTTTTTAATATGCAAATGTGGGGAACGACCTAAATTTACAACCTGTTTTTTTAAGCTTGACATTGCTGAAGACCATTTTATTCACATGTGTTATGCTATTTGAAACTTATATTTCCATTAAAAGTACATTTATAACATGTAAAAGGTGTTTTTATAACTTAACAACTTCAGAAAATTGTGGTAAGTGAAAAATATTACATTTCATATAAGGCCTCGATTCATTTGAAAACCTCTATTTTTTGGCACAGGCTCATATAAAATTTACTTCTGGCCATTTTTTATAAGTCTGAAACATGAAGTATGCTATCTGTTGCTTTTAATAGGTGATAACTTATACATAGAAACATTAAAAAATGTAAGTTTTGGTATATTTTGGTTTTTAGAAGCCCAAATTTGATAGTTGAAATTGTTCTAATTCAACGCCACAATTCAGCACCCAAAGTTCAGATATAAAAAATGCCACATTTTTTATAATTGGTATCATATGGCTTTGAAACTTTGTAAACTGTTTTATAATACACTAAGCTTAAATCATGCCAAGTTTTATTAGAATTGGTCAAGTTTTAGACCCCTAATAGGCCCAAGACCACAATTAATGATCCCGCTTTTCGTTGTCCACGAATATAGTTCCTTTTAATTAGAGTGTATTTTTTCTTAATTTTTTTCCTTTCCCTTCCTCACTCATTTCTTAGTTTTTTTTGGGTGGAAATAAAAGAAGAGAGGTGAAATAATCTTTTGGATGTTGTATTTTAACTGATTTTGATATGGAAAGAGTGATTAGGCCAGGTGCAAAAAGGTGATATTTACAGTTTTCGGAACATCTCTTGACTTGTCCATAGGGGTATGGATGTGTATTGGCTAAATTTGTAAGAGTCATTGGTTCAATCTTTCTGAATTTTGGATATATTTTTGGACTAGTACTATACATTATACACACAAAAGATTTGACAAAAATGCAAGGTGCAATTTTTTTAATGAAACAAAACGTTATAAAGAACTAATAGGGGAATTTAATTGTGGTCTGTGGCCTAAGAGGTGAATTCAGGAAATATTGAATTTGTACTTTGACAACTTCCCTGAATTTTTATTGGTATTAATTTGTCAAACTACATGAGAATAAATGATTTCCACTTTTATTTGATAGAAATTTTGTAAAAAAGTGACATTTCAGCCTACATGCCCAAAATTGAACTTTTTCAGTTGTTTCAATATTTTTACAAAAGTAGCATGCTTACTTTCTCTCTGACAGATTTTTCTGGTTTTCTATTTGTGTTTGTGATATCTAATGTAGATGTTTAACTCATTTTTGAACACTGAAGACAAAAAAAAGTAGATAAAATCAGAATAAGAGTGCAAAATGTGCTGCTTTAATGGTCTTAGTCTAACGGTCAGTATGAAGCAAGTGAAAAATGAGGTTCTATGCACATACAACTTGAATTCCTTTTAGCAGATTTCACTGAATCTGTATCAAAAGCACTTATTACTGGTTGTTTGACCTTGTCTGTTTCACAGACTACCTTTATTTTCTTTTGTTTGATAGCTAGTGGTTAAAATATTGGCCTTTTGAGGCTGAAATTTCATGCCGGTTTTAAAAAGTAAAGTAAATAACTTTGCATCAAATCATACTGTCTACATATATAGTTGAAAGTGACAGTCATGTTACATCCAGGCTCCATGTTTTATCATATCTAAACAAAGATTTGAGCAAAAAGAAGCATATCTCTATCTACCATATCATTTATATGCTTTTTAATATGCAAATGTGGGGAACGACCTAAATTTACAACCTGTTTTTTTAAGCTTGACATTGCTGAAGACCATTTTATTCACATGTGTTATGCTATTTGAAACTTATATTTCCATTAAAAGTACATTTATAACATGTAAAAGGTGTTTTTATAACTTAACAACTTCAGAAAATTGTGGTAAGTGAAAAATATTACATTTCATATAAGGCCTCGATTCATTTGAAAACCTCTATTTTTTGGCACAGGCTCATATAAAATTTACTTCTGGCCATTTTTTATAAGTCTGAAACATGAAGTATGCTATCTGTTGCTTTTAATAGGTGATAACTTATACATAGAAACATTAAAAAATGTAAGTTTTGGTATATTTTGGTTTTTAGAAGCCCAAATTTGATAGTTGAAATTGTTCTAATTCAACGCCACAATTCAGCACCCAAAGTTCAGATATAAAAAATGCCACATTTTTTATAATTGGTATCATATGGCTTTGAAACTTTGTAAACTGTTTTATAATACACTAAGCTTAAATCATGCCAAGTTTTATTAGAATTGGTCAAGTTTTAGACCCCTAATAGGCCCAAGACCACAATTAATGATCCCGCTTTTCGTTGTCCACGAATATAGTTCCTTTTAATTAGAGTGTATTTTTTCTTAATTTTTTTCCTTTCCCTTCCTCACTCATTTCTTAGTTTTTTTTGGGTGGAAATAAAAGAAGAGAGGTGAAATAATCTTTTGGATGTTGTATTTTAACTGATTTTGATATGGAAAGAGTGATTAGGCCAGGTGCAAAAAGGTGATATTTACAGTTTTCGGAACATCTCTTGACTTGTCCATAGGGGTATGGATGTGTATTGGCTAAATTTGTAAGAGTCATTGGTTCAATCTTTCTGAATTTTGGATATATTTTTGGACTAGTACTATACATTATACACACAAAAGATTTGACAAAAATGCAAGGTGCAATTTTTTTAATGAAACAAAACGTTATAAAGAACTAATAGGGGAATTTAATTGTGGTCTGTGGCCACTCTACGGGATTAACAGACATTGACTAGATTATGATTGTCTCAACCAATCAATGAACTTCACTATTAAGAGTCAGTAATTATCTTCCAATCAGATAGTAAGAAGCATTCAGCCCGCAGACTGTGCATCGTTCAGCTCTTAATACCCTCTCCGTGGAGACGGTAAAAATACAGATTTTTAATTGTACCATTATAATAAGGTCAATTGTATTTTTAGATATATATATTTAAAATCTGTACATACTGTACATCACGAAATAAATAAACAAGACTACGTTCGAACATTAACAATGACATCGTTCTCATCAAAAATCAGAAAACTGATTGGCGACAATGGCGGCAAAAGAAGGTCACCCAGAGTGAACTGTGAACGAGATAGGTAACTTACTAGTATACATGAATGAGCCAGAACACTTGCTGGAATAAGGAAAAACTAAATCCGGACAAGCACAATTTACATGGAATTTTCCAAGGGCCGAACACTTGTAATTCCATGAAAAACAGATCACCTAATACAAAACGATAGTAGTTCATAATTCATCATTAATCACATTATAACCAAAAATTTACTCAATACCTAAAAGTACAACTATAAAAGGTCACTGGTTGGAAAGACATACAAAAACTAAACTTCTATTTCAAACATGCAAAGCATTGCTGGATGACGTATCAAAACGTCGCATTCAGCAATAAAGCTGGTTATAGATAATAAGCGTTAAATGAAAACAGTCTGTCTAAATCATGGAACGTCAACTCTGATCGCATTTCCATTAAACAAATAGACGAGACAAATTTTTCAAGTCTAACTTAGAATAATAGAACGGAATTTGTCAACCAGGCAATGAAATGATCTCAGTAGTTAAAAGGCCATACACAATTCATTTGATAATAGAGTAACACGATATGACGGAGTCAAGCAATCAACATTCTACCTCAAAGACAAAAGTGTGAAATTGATCTGTCAATTCAATGTCGTTTTTCGCAATATGATTTACATTTGGACAGAATTGACAAATTATCTCACGGAGTTTACCATTGGCACATTACGCGTGAAACAGAAATGATTTACTTAACAATATCGTATCAATTTTGTGGTTTATAAAATGTATGATAGCAATACTGATATGATTTTTATACTTCTGTGGAATAATCTTATACAAGAAAACTCCATTTTTTGTTTGATTGTTATCGCGCTAAAAACGACGAACATGACAGAGTTAACGATTACTATAGATTTAACCTAATACATAACTTCAATCTATGAAAATTGAAATATAGGTAAGAATGTCATATTTGAGAAGAGGATGATACCCTTTGGGACTAGCAATCCACCAGTAGCCATGGGTAAAGAGAATGTATAGTCACCACTCTTTCAGTACGTGGATTTACACATTTATCAACTCTGTCCGTATTCATTTAAGCTTTATGAAATTATTAGTGGTAACACACTTCAACTTTAAATAGGGAATACACCTCTGGCATCAAAATTATTTCTATGAAAAGATGTTCCTTTTAAGTGTTATAAGTTGTTATACGTTTCAGTTTATTATTTGCAATCTTGTAAAAAGCCATCTATTTATAATAATAATAATAATAATAATAATAATATTATTATTATTATTATTATAATAAACGAATTGATAACATGTAAACAAAAAAATTTCTAATATTACAAATAATAGAAAAGAAAAGGAAAAGAAAGGAAAATAGATTATGCTGATTTCCTACCACATATTCCATACCTATATGTGAAATAAACATGTCCTTTAAGTCCGTAGATTCTCGTCGAACTTTACAATCAAAGTTCAGACCTCCAGGTTGTATGCCATTCTGTTCCAATACTGTCTGAAAAGAAAGACAATTAACATGTTGACCGCATCAATATTCATATATTGGTCATGCTTAGAAAATAATAACAGACTGTAAAGACGCCAATCGATACGCACGTCTCTGTTTATTTCCAAAAAGTGCATATTTTAAATATGACCGCATGTCTGCCGACACGTCTGTTTTCTGTAAAACCTTTGTATATGATATAATAAAGCCTTTGGTTTTTTTTAATTAATTACAGTAGTCAACTATATTCAGGCTATTTTTTACAATTATACTAGATGAAATATAGTTATTAATAATTTTCTTTGGATTCATCTGTCATTTTGGATATAGATAATAATATTTTCAATCGGATATATGTGAACGCATCATCACTAAATCTAACCTTCATCACCATCGTAGCATTTTTCACATCCATTGGAAATTGATCTGTATCCCATCCTAAATCTGGAGAACCCGTGTTAGAATCTATTGAACCTAGCATTCCAAACCTGAAAGAAATGTATGGAAAACGGGTTTTAAATGTACCTGAAAGAAATGTATGGAAAACGGGTTTTAAATGTACCTGAAAGAAATGTATGGAAAACGGGTTTTAAATGTACCTGAAAGAAATGTATGGAAAACGGGTTTTAAATGTACCTGAAAGAAATGTATGGAAAACGGGTTTTAAATGTATTTGCCAGATGAAGAGAAAATGTATGATATGATTTCATGCCCTGGGAAACATTATATGCTTCTTAGATGATTTTCACCAGGAACACTCAAAGCCACATAATAATCCCATCTTATTCATACAAAAACTTTACAGAACAGTCAAACACATCTATTGACAACTTGACTTTATGGACTGACATTATACAGACAAAATCCCAAAGCAATGACTACTGGGTCGATGGTAGCCTCAAGGGCTGATAGTCCACAAGTAGAGGTATCGACCATGTGGTATTAAAACATGAGATATGAGTTCCGTCTGCACATCATTAAAATATTTATGGGTTTAAACGATGCAAGTTTTAAATATATCAAAAGATAATAGAATACATGTAAGCTTATAGAATATATGTAACTGTTTCACTGCTGCCTTTCTAAATAATCCGAAACATAAATTAAGCAAATAATATAATTCAGTAACTCAATTTTAAAATATCTAACAAACTCCTGTAAGACCATTTCTAACCTTGATTATTATTTTCAAATGCTATTAAAGACCCAACCCACCAGCTTACACACCAGGATACTGCTGTTTTGATAAAAGAACTCAAACATTTAATATAGTATCCATAAGACATTTATTCTAATACATTGTATAAATAACTTACAAAATCGTGAAATGATTTTAGTGGCAATTGCGAATGTAGTTTACATGCATGAGATTTATGGGACAGAGAATCAATTTACTGAAATAAAGTTAATGCATGGCTATGTATGTTCGATAAACCAATTTAACAATTCATACATCTCTTGCCATAAACAAAACTATTCATTATTTATATCTTTAAAAAGTTTCAATTTAAATCAATTGTAGTGCACTACAATAACTACGAGAATATTATATTTAGCTATACAAATTGGCACTGACGCTTTCAACATTTTATATTATTTTAGAAAATGAAATTTGAAATGCTAGAATTAAGACTTTTTATTAAGTATATAGAGAAAGTCTCCTTTACAAAAAAATCTGTACAATGCCATTGTACGTTTAGTGTCAGATGAACACTTAGTTTTGAGTTTCATAGTCTCCTGATGCAATGACAAAAGCCTTTGTTTTTAATCAATAACACCGACAAATATACAAGACGTATAGAGATGAACATTTAACCTTCCCTCTCAAGAATAAAATATATGTGACGGAGTTGAACTCAACCAAATTCTTCTAACAAATTATGTAAGAGAATCTACCACCATTAATTCATTAGGACAAGAAGTGACATTTTGAATCAATTTTCCAATAATAAGTGTACGACTGTAGCTTTTCGTTAAAGTTGAATACAAAATAAAAAACTGTATCCTAAGTCTATGGCTTGTGACCACATGATGATATGAAACCGTTCAAGCACAGCCGCTCTGTTTTAACACTTTAAAGTCCGAGTTGGAAGTAACGTTTGCATTCCCGAAACATAAATTTACTAATTAAAGATAAAATTATGCAGTTCATTTGTAAGTTTTTTGAATTCAAAGTCCCGTCTGTATTGTAATCGGTGCTTCCAGTAACATTCTGATTTTCCTTTATAATATAACATTTATAGAAAAGATGTCACTCTTATTCAAATGCTCATTTTCGACCTTCAACTGATTTAGCTGTTCTTTTTTAGGAGCGTACTAGAATCTGGTTTAACAAGGTCGTCCTTGTCAACAGATGAACACGATGACACGGTTGTAATTCGTTTTTATTGTTAAAATATCTCAAGTCTCCTCTACCTCATTGTTTCTGTTATTTCGATTTGTGATATTACGACTTCTTGACCTTCTTCTGATTAGGAAACAATTCCGTTTTCCATTGATATGGATTTCTGAGAGTATCAGAAGGTTTGTTATGGTTTAATGATGCAGCAGCATGCTGACTTTTGCATGATATGTAAGCATCTTGATCTCGTCGTTAGATTCACACAAATCATAGCCAATGACAGTACGCGTCCGAAAAAAAAAGAAAAAAAAAAAGCAAAAAGAAAAGAAAAAGTATAAAACTCCTCCTCCAACATAAACAAAAATTTGCAGCAATTAAATGAAATCATACATACGGTACATCCTCTTAGATGACAGAACATAACAATATTTTATGTCGCCAACTATATTTTACCTGTTTGTAAAGGTACAAGTTATTCTGTAAAGTGTACCTACTTTGATATATATTCATTACAATTCCTTTTTGTGACGAATTTGCATACCAACTTATAAAATTTGATTTGATTTTATACTCAGGTCTTGTATAGCATTTTCATAGCAACGACTACCGATACGCGTACAAGTCTTCGAAACTTCACCAGTTTCTCAACTTAAAGATATAAGAGATAACATATATATAGAGAAATTTTTTATGTACTGTTTCATTAGTCTGAGAAACGCTTCCTATTGTTTATGTTTTTCAATATAGCGATTGCATGTAGATTCACAGAAAACGTTTGGACTTAAATGCTTTAAAAAAATACGCGGATAATACCGAGGGAACATTCAAAGCTCACAAGAGAAAAACTACAAGATAAACAAGAACACAAAAAAAATTCATAGAAATAAAAAAAAAATAATAAACACGAACCCAACCAAAAATTTATTGTGATCTCAGGTTCCAGAAGGGCAAGCAGATCTTGTTCCACTAGTTCTACCTAAGGCTATATTTCATATGGAAGGACGTTCTTCTTTTTTACTTTGGGACATTGAGGGGTTGAGACAGGTATTGAATCAAGTAACATTAGTTAACGGTATATTAGGCTATACCTAAATACCAGTTTGAATCAATATCATGAAGTAACACAACGATGTGCATAACTAATAGTGTTCACGCTATAACATTCTACATAAGGAAATGTCTGTACAAAGTCAAGAGTATGACAGTTGTTTTCCAGTCGTTTGATGTGTTTGAGCTTTTGGTTTTGCCATTTGATCAAGGACTTTCCGTTTTTAATTTTCCGTGGAGTTCGGCATTTTTTTTATTTTACTTTTTTCATGTCCGCTTTGTGCATTGTAATTTGAATCAAATGTTTTAATATTGCAATATATTCCTCGCAATTTTAATGGTGTTTTCTGTTATATTTTTATATCTATCATTCAATCTTAACAATGACTATTCTAAAAAAAGAACAAATCAACAAATCAAACAACAGAAACAATAACAGTAACCCAGAAATTAAATTAGAATAAAATGATTAGAATTAATAGGATGTGTAAAATAATTAATAATCTTACGCTGATGACATAACTATGTCATGTTCGTAGCTGTGTCCTGCTAGGGTCGTGTGATTAGGTTCTATGTTTAACTGAAATAATATAAAAATATATCAATCTAATGAAATGAAATATAAAAAGTCAACAGGAGTCAATAGAAATATTGAAATCAATCACTCTTGGCACTTAGTTTTCAAACCTCTGTTATATCCACTAATTCTAAAATGGATTAACCATTCCAAACCATATTTCCATATAAGCCAGATACTGATATCTGTTGATTAGATGATCTGTGGAATCAATAGTTTAATTAATAAAGTAAATACAATCCAGTAAACTGTAATTCACAAATTCTCTGATAATTCTCTTATCAATCATATGCAATAACCATGTGGAAATTATGGGCTTTTTGCTTTTTCTCGGTCAGTTAGAAATTGTAATTTGTCTAAAATAAATCACAAGGAATGATTTTAATTAAAACATTTAGAAATTTAAATTTGCCTTACTTTTGGTCTCAGCAAGGAATTGTATATTCAAATATATTCCTTGGTCTCGGAGATATCATTTTATAAATACGTCTATCTTCTTAAATAGCTTAACTTTAATGCAAGAGTACAAATGTTTTATATTTTATAGTAATGCTTTGACTTCACTGATGAACACCAGTATGATGAGTAAATTTAATCAAACGTTTTTGTATAATGTTGGTTTACTCAAATATTGGCGCGAATTAAATAATCAAAACAACATAATTATCTTGCATGTTTTTTATACAGCAATTGGATCTGACATTATACAATCACTGTAAAGTTTGGATCATTGATGATGACTGCTTGCAGGAATTAAAACCACACTGATGTTCTATATACATCAAGAGAAAACAAATTGGGGCTCTGAAAAGAACTAATATCTCAACAAAACTTGTTACCATTTTTATTTTGTATTTGATGGTCACCATCCCTCAAATAAAACATTAGATAATTAACAATCAGCTGATGATAGGAAAGGATCGTGTACCGATTTGGAATGCATTTTTGGGAGAATAAAAAAACTTTGTTATCCTTACTTTGTAGTCATTTTCTAATCCAAAATGTTTCAGGAACCCAATAACTGTCATGGCATCTGAAATAAAAATCGATGTTTAAAAGAAACCACATATCTATCAAGATATAAAGGGGGGGAAGGGGGGGGGGGGGGGGGGGTTGTACCGAAAAAAAGAAAAATACCGAACTTCAGGGAGAATTCAAAACGGAAAGTCCTTTATAAAATGGCAAAATCAAAAGCTCAAGCACATCAAACAAATGGAAAACAACTGTCATATTCCTAGCTAAACCTCTCAGTTATATGTCAGTCGCATAGAATTACATTATATTGACAACAATATGTGAGCAAAACAAACAGACATAATAGATAAAAATGTCAAAAATTGGGGTACAGCAGTCAACATTGTGTTATAATCTTAATCACTATAAAAACAAATAACTATTTCAAGAAAGAAAATCAAAATGGCATAGAGACACTCTATAGAAAAGTAAATGTTTTTTTTTATCTGTTCAAACAAATCTGTTTTGAAGTTATAGCTTTGTATATATCTATAAATGAAAAAGTAAAAATTATGTAATATATTCTTACCATAATCATATTGATGTTTTGATGGCTCTTTGGGTTTAGGCTCTATCAACAAAGGTCCAGTAAAACCAATTTTCTTTTTGTAGGCTGAAAAGAGCAAGATAATTTGTAGATGAGTAATTTTATGAATTTCCTAGTTTTATTGTAAGTTAGAGCAAAATTTACGTACTTGGTGGCATTTCGAATTTTTATGAAATTCGATAAGCATTTACTCGTTGAACCTCTAATGAAAACGAAAAATTATATATGCAGTAGTAACACATTTCTATTATATTAAGTTAAAATAGGGGTAACAGCTCAACGCATCTCAAATACATACAGAATTTTTAAAAGATCCGAAATACCATCCAATAACGTTTACTTTTCTTTGGGTTTTTTATAGATCTTGGTTCATACGAAATTGTTTTGAATTGATATTCAAGTACAAGAAGGGAAGTGACACGGGATATTTGACTCATATTAACAGCAGACATGGGGTAATTGAAATATGTAATTGTAATTGACCGTAATTCATTACAAGTTCCTAAGTAATTGAATATAATGTGTAATTGACCATTTTTTCAATTACAAGTAATTGAAAGTAATGAATTGACTGCAATTGACAATTATTTTTCAATTACAACTCAATTACATTTGAAATGTTGAACCAGGAAGATTGAATATTGTGTTTTCTCAACACATGACGAAAAGCCATGACTTTAGTAAATGTAGTTAGCTGACAAAGCAAAGCCTAAACAGTATACCTTTTGTAATGACACAGCCATGGGAGATTCTTTATTTTGTATTGAATGGAAAAAAATAAATAAAAAGAATAAAAAAAAGATTGTGAAAACATGCCATAATTCATGTTAAAAGAAACCATTAGTAAGACACAGTCTTATTCCTTAATTAGCTTGTTACCCGCATTTATATTCAGATAGATATCGTTAGACATTGATTTACATAGTTAACTTTGTATATGTAAGAGAATGCTAATCCCTTTCTTCATGATTAAGTCCGAGCGTTAGCGAGTACTTATCATGAAGTAAGGGATTATCATTCTCTTACAAACTTAGAATATTGTAAAGTGCTCAAGGCTCAAATGATCTCCTGATTGGTTGTATACAAGAATTAGTTTCATTGTCATTGCAATGTTTATAATTGATGCATGACTTCCTTTTTCGGCATTTCATTTATGGATTAGTTTTAGTGATGTAAGGACTTTCTTATAATTTGGGAAATATTAAAAAAAAAATGCGTAATAAAATTTTAGTGAAGATTTTTTTTTATTTACAATTTAAATTAATAAATACTTTTGAGATTCAACTGATTTTATTTCACAGCCAATATTTTGGTCCGGCTTTTTAAATCAAATACTATTTCATTCAGTCAGGGGAATGTTCAAATAAATGCCTTTAAAAGTTTTTAATAAATTCAAAACTTAAATTAAATTCCTGTTTTTTTATTTTATCGGAATATTGGAAATAACTATTCTTCGCAACCGCTGGTCCAGTAATCAGATTTTGGGAAAACTAAGGATTTGGGTAATTTTTTATTTAAAATTATTTTTCTTTTTTGCATTGCTTTGATGTTATTCAATTTTTAAGTAATTTGAAGTTATTAATATTTTCATAATAACATTAAAGGTACCAATTTTAGTGCACTAGTAAACTTCAACTTATTTTGAATTTTTTGTTTGTTTCACAATTCAACTTTTAGTTAGTTTCAATCACTGTGTGATAAATCCTTTCAATCTGATAAATGTGCTTCGGGGCAGCTGTAACTCATTTATAGAAACTCTTTGTTTTGAACTGTAAATAGACCTAAATAATAGGATAATCCCTTACTAAGAACATGATTTAATTCATTCTTCACAATTAAGAGACATCAAATTTTACAATTTCATTGGTCGAGAGCACTTTGTTATATTCTAAAAAGAACATAGTCAATCAATAAATATAATCTTTCGCTTTTTGTTTTATTATAAACTATATAATAACTGTTTTTACAACAGTTATGTTTGCAAGTAAACAGGTGTTTAGCCAATTAGAGAGAGATGAATATACCCCTAGGTACATGTAACTCGTGAAGGAAATATACATATGACAAAATCTCACACGCAAAAAATTGTTCACTAATAATAATTTAGACTTTGAAAATGTTAAGATGTGGATCATTTGCGTTTTAACAATATATTATTTCATTAATATTTCCCCCGTTACTTGATTAAGGATCCAAATGGTTTTGTAGTAGAGTATGAGTCCATATATTAACTTGTTTGAAGGCTATCTGTTCCTGCTCAATCCCCAATGTCTAATTTTTGCAGTAGAATTTTACCATCATCTTGAACCCTATATGTAAGTTATCTGTTCTCATCCACTCCTTTTTCTATCCCAATTCACCCTTTTTCCCAGTAAAATCTGAGTATTTCAATTTTTTTCAGGTTTTATTGCTTGCCTGTTCCCCACATGTCCACTTTATTTTCCATCAGATATACTATAAAGCAATGTATGATACTTATCATAGAATAAATGCATGTTTTCAATATTTTAGCTAAATTTTTCTTTCAAAAGTTATTGAAGTAATTAATTACATTTGCCAAGTAATTGGAAAGTAATTCATTATATTGGCAAAAAAGTAAAATGTAATGTGTAATTTAATTGAAGATTTTGTAATTGTAATTAAATGTAATTAATTACTTTCAAAAGTGATTGACCTCATGTCTGATTAACAGCAACGGTAAAATACATTTTTTGAGTAAAGCTGCTGCTTATGTTACATATAAATAGGTAGATCTATCTGGGCCAAATGATTCTAATGGAAATATGACGTATAAATGCTATCACACCTGAATACCTAATAGCATTTACTTACCAGTAGTAGTTCATTCAACATTTAAACTAGGGGAAAGTTTCAAAGTCAGTTAACTATGACTGAGGGGACAGGACATGCATTTCAACATGGAAATGAAATAATAATTAATGCTAATACAACTGCATATCAAATATCATTGACATATCATTAGTGGTTTTCTAAAACCGACCTGATCACAGACTTTAGCAATTATTGACGCCGTAAACTGCTTAAGCAATACTTCCTTTGAAACCCTCTATGTCTATGTTAATGCTTATTCCCGTCAATAAGATCGGTCCAAAAGGAAGTCTTTCCTTGCTATTTTTTAAAATGATATATTTGACAATTTTTCATAAATTGACCGTATAAAAGTGAATTGCGTATTTTATGTCAATCAGATAGAAAGCTTGACATACCCTGTATACTATATAGCAAATATATATCACTACCAAATTATGTAGGAAGTATACATCATCCTCTAAAGGAGTTGCAGAGATAAGGTGCACTTAAACCTTATATAAAATAAGATCAAATCAATTTCAATTTACCACATGGCTGTATAATATCTATTAAATGAAATTAAATAGCTAGCCCAATGTATATAATGGTGATAAGAAAAACATTTGTTATATATGGCTTTATAGAATCAAGACTAATGACCTAATCAAAAGTGATCAAATTGTTACCGAATAAAGAATAAAGTTTTCGAATATTAGAATAGTCGACATATTAGGCTTTAACATTCCCACGCTATTATTTGCGGAGTCTTCAATCTTCAGTTTTCCGTGTATAGTATTTTATGGAATATTGTTTTGTCAATTCCATTTTTTTCTGTTAGTCAATGCATTGTTCGTCGACTTATGATTTTGATTTTCACTCGTATTGTTGTCTCCTTACTTTCGCGATATCTGTTAAAAATTAATTTTCATTGGCTTTACATTTTTAGTTTCATACAATGTACTGTTTACGTTTCAATTTCTGGACAGGGGAAAGTTCACAGTAGAGGCGTTTAGTTTGTCGTATGTGTTTCGGTTCGCCCTTCTTATCTCGTTAATGACTTATTACAATTTTATCACAAGTTAGGCACAGCTAGTTCATTTACAGATTTTAGCTGAGTAAATGCTACTGTGATCTGTTTTCTGTGGATTATTGTCATTTCTGTCTATATTTTTTAATTTGGCAATGAAAAATCGCTTTTTCTTGAATTTACCGAATGTTTTGGGTTGAACTTTCCTCTAATATTACGATCGAATGGTGGTTCATTAACTTAAAAAAGTATGAATGCAATCTAAAACCGATACAATTTTACTGCGCAGGGAATGGATCATCAATTAGCTGTTCTGAAAAGGGAACTAGGACCTGTTTAACACTGATATGTTGATTGATACGATGAGTAAGTGTCATATTTCAATAGAAACATGCTTTTTAGCGGAGGTAATTCTTTAAGAAAAGTTGTCTGATGTGTTAATTTATCTTTGTGTCCTATGCCCTTTCGTATTATTTTAAACTGATATAAAAATAAGGAGATGTGGTATGATTGCATATGAGACAACTTTCCACCAAAGTTCAAATGAAATGGATGTAAGCATTTATAGGCAACCGTACAGCCTTCAACAATGAGAAAAATCCATACCGTATAGCCAAGAAAGGCACCGACATGAAAAATATGAAACAATTCAATTGGGAAAACTAACGGCCTAATTTATAACAAAATAATTTACGAAAAACAAAAATGAAAGACATGAACCAACGAAAACCGCTGAACTACAGACTCCTGACTTGGAATAGGCACGCCAAGAATGTGAATGGGTTAAACATGTTTAATGCCGCCAACCTTCCCCTAACCTGGGACATTGGTGTAACAGTACAACATAAGAATAAAACTATAAAAAAATCAGTTGAAAAGGGCTTCACTCGTCAGATCGATACATAGCAGAAAAACATGTAACAAAACACATACCGGACGTGGCAGGTTTATACATCCCCCACAACAACAATAGCCACAAAGAACAGGTCTGAGAGTACTCGCAGTTACTGACAGCTAGTTCAAAGTCAATAACAACTAATATAAAAATCATGTATCTAAGACTAAAATATCAGTCAGTACACATCAAACATCTCATAGATTTAGTGTAAAGACGTCAATAGCAGTTAGGGAAAAACATGACATTGTGCAATGCCAAAATATAGGTATCTACAGATTGTAGTACCGTGAATGTGCACATATATATAACACATAATAGTGAGTATGGTTTTTATTTGAGTCCGGATTCTTTTCGTGGATGGTGCATGCATAGCCGAATACGTTAAAATAAAAATAAATATTTTCGATTTTTCTCCGTTCAGAGTTCATGCGTCAAATGGATTTACAAGTCCTGAACACCAGTAAACTGCTGTTACCTTATATTGTACAAGACTGATACACTTAGTCGGATCATAACATGCCAGTTCACAAGGCAGTTTGCAGAGAGTTTAGTGTTGGTTGGTCTTTTGTACTGTCCAATATTTTTGATAACTCATGTTACAAGTCCTCTTTCTTTATTATGCTACCATACACGGATACATTATTCTACTCAGATGTCAAAGCATCCAAAACCATTTTTAACATAAATGTTTTTACCAAGGTGGTAATCGAATTCTAAATCTTTTACACTCGAAGCCAGCACGCCACACCGAGGCTACCGAATATTATATATTTTTTCCCATTGTTGTCTGCATTGAGAGGTCTTACTCATATATTTGTCCTTTAAGGCTGTCCAAAGTCAGACCAGTGATAAATGATATTGCCTCTCAATTATTTGAGTTTAAGGGATTGTGTGAAGTTTTTGTATACCGTCCTCTATCATTGTTTCGTAGATTTTGACAAACAATCTGTTTTAATCGCTAATGAGGGTAGTTAACCTTGCAAGAAAAAGAAGCTGCGTAGTACTCATCTAGGCTTATAATAATGGAGTACAGATACTGTCATACGATCTGAATATGTTTCTTATAGCGTACTTTTGTTTGCTTCCGAATAATTAAAACTTCTTGAAAACCTTTCTCTGATGACATCTTACTGTTCGCTGATATAAATTTCTGTTGTTTTCGTTACTGTCAATTATTACATTTTACGACTTCGTTTTGTTTCTGATAAATAAGTGTCCATTTCTTTGACAACCAGAGGCCATAGAATTTTCTAATAATGGACTTGATTGTTTCTTTCTGCAGCGCAAAGAACTGGACATGAGAATAGTATGGATTAATGTCGTTTGAAAATTTCTGGACGCCCACGATTTCATTCCTTTATTCTTAGAGATTTTAAAACCTTCACACACAAAATTGGGTCAAATAGAATTTCTTATCAATATATAAAAATGAACACTGTTTAGTTTTGAATATTAAAGTTAATATGATTTCAAAGTCACATAGACTCTCTCGCATATATATATATATATAGGATTGCAAGGGTTTATAGAATAGACTACTACTAAGAACATTGTGATTATGAATGAATGTTTCCACGATGTTAATGATTTTGGTCCTTCTAAAACTAATGGACATTAGCAACAAATCATTAAAACCGCACAGAAAATAATCTGTCCTTAATATGACCACATAGATGATAAAGGGGAATAGTGAATAAAACATGAAATATTTCTAATTTTGTAACCTATATGTAATCCAAATTCATTGACGTCAAGCGACTTTTAGTTAATCTATATTTAGATGCAGATGTGGGACGTTATGCAAAACATAAAATATAGCCTTTAAAACATTGAGATGGCATTTTTTATAACTTGTCGACATTAGGTTTGTGCAAACTACTGCTGACAAGTCTCATGCATGAGAACAAAAATATTTGTTCCAAAAAGTTTGATTTATAGATACTAATGTGTTTAATCATTTGTTAAGCTATAATTTGTACAATTCCATGTTTGGCACATGGACTTTTCTCTTTGGTGTCCTAAATAAGGTCTCAGTCAAATCTCAACAAAGGTCGTTGCAATAGGATGTCAGCGGAATTTCCAGCTATAATTAAATGTAATGCTTTTCTTTTGTTTCCAATAATTTGTTTGATTTGTTATTGCTGGCATTACTTTAAAATTCTATAAATATGTTATGTCCTCTTTCAACTTACTTCATATGAATTCTATTTATTCCAAGTCTAATGATTTTTTTTCAAAAACTATTGGGTCTTTTATCCTCAGTTAAATTAACAATAAAGTGATTTAATTGACCAGTTAAGGTTTGAGAACATACGAAAGCTTGGAGTTATTGGTTTGTTTTGTTTCGGGTTTAATTAAAACAGAAAAGGGATAATTCAAGTTGTGCGAAATCTTTGGACAGGTTCCCAGTGTAACTTAAAAGGATAAAGTATAATGGATGTAAACCAATATAACAGTTTAATTAACTTCAATCAGAATTACTAACTAGTCTAAAAGGGTTAAAATAAAATCGGTCATGTGAGATTTAATGGAGTAATGTCCATTACGAGATTTAAATCAACATTAAGTACATAAAAATGCAGATAGTTTTAAGTTGATACTGTACTGACACATTTCATTCATTCTATAGCACGTCAGGACTAGATATGACTAAAAACATTAAAAATAATTAATTGAGGAAAGCATTAAAACATCCTACAGAGATTCTTCTGACTTCAACATCGTCTACATACAACAGAGATGTGCTAGTTGGAGAAGTCAGAGAATCTATTTTAAGGAAATTACCCCTAAAAACCACAGGTGCAGGTAGTAGTAAGAAAGCATTGATTGGGAAAACTAAAGTAATGACCAGGAAAGGACAATTTTGGGAAATTTCTTTTTTCAAGGGTAAAAACTCCTTAACCGTAAAACTGTAATGTATGAAACTCAAATTTGAATTAAAAATTATTAGCAATTCCAAAATATATTAAATATTTTGTTCGAAAAAACTAAATTAATCTTCTGTCAACCCCTCAATGGTATTGATTTTCAATTTGTTAACGGGAAGAGAGGGAAATCCTGAGGAGTATAAGTTGCGACTCGGAAAATCTAACTTGCCCTGTATGGATGATTAATACTTATTTCCTGATAACATTAGTGCTATATATTCAAAGCAAAAAAAATAAAAATAGTAATTACTCGAAAACAACCAAGTTTGCTGCTTCTTTCTTTTCCAAGGGGCTTCAGTTCTAATGGGTAGCAACTACCAAAGTGGGGATTATGTAGAAATAATGACAACCGTACTTTTTCAGAGACATCTTTATATTGGTGCTTTAAGTCTATTGTTTTTATGTTAGTTGTTTTTGTGCCGATCTATTAAGTTAAGCCATTTGCAACTGATTTTTATAGTTTTGTTCTTATTTTGTGCTGTTAAACTTCTGTCCCAGGTAATGGGAGGGTTGAGCGCTCACAAACCTGTTTAACCCCACCCCATTCTTTATATGCCTGTCCCAAGTCAGGAGCATGTAGTTCAGGGGTTGTCTTTGGTTCATGTCTGTCATAAATGTTTTTTCGTAAATTGTATTGTTATAAATAAGACCATTAATCTTCACGTTTGAATTGTTTCGGGGCTTTTTATAGCTGATTATACGGTATGGGTTTTTCTCGTTGTTGAAGGCCGTATAGTGGCATATAATGAAATATACATTGCAATGGGTCATAAATATAAGTGGTCTTTAAAAACTAAAAAAAAATGTATGTACTTATCTTTTTATCTAATTACTATGAATGATTCATGTCGTTAACATCTTGTTAAGATGTCAATTGTATGTCTGGAAAATATATGAAATGGGGGATGATTTTGCTATGAAATATATATATGGGTAAGGATTTTCGAATTAACCAATATATGAATTGGGGTGGTTCTTAAACCCCAGATGGACGTCTGAGCCAAACCCCTTTTAAAAAATCTCCCCGAACACAAAAGTTGGCATAATATTGAAACTGCAAAGCACTCCGTACCTTTTTAGAAAGATTAAACCTATATACTGCAACTTTACATATTGTGGATCATAAGTTTCAACGTTACCACAGATAATCTAGTGTTACAATTTTCATATATGTGTAATAAATGATCTTTTAGACTATCAAATATTATTTCAAGGGTGGTTGATGTTGTTAATTATACACGAAGAGAAATATTAGGTTCTATATTTATAACGTCAGCATGAATTAGTCGACAAATTACTTACCGGCAGCCATCTTGAAAAAAGAGGCCATATTTGTCAGTTCAGTAAGAACGTTGGTATTCAATATGGTATGGTATCCTTCGCGGCCTCCCCAGAACACTGAAGGTACAAAATATATAAAATGAATAACATAAATGGAATATGAAACTATCAGTTAAGTATGTACTCAGCTTATATTGAAATAGTATGGAAGTAAGTAATTCATTCGAGATTTAGATGCAATATTGTCTTCCGAAATCATATAAGAGAGATGAAAGATACCGAAGGGATATTCAAATCAATAAGTCTGCTAAAACAAATCCAGATATTGCTAAACAATGAATGAAATATAAGCATTGTCTAATCTATCAACTGACAGAAAAGTATTTTAATTACTGTATTAAAACTTCGTTTTCTTGTTTTTGTAAATCCCCACTTCATCCACTGACCATTTTAGCAAGTACGTTCCAACATGCTTACAAAATATATGACACAATCAACTTCGATATTATATTATTTGCTAAAATAGACTGGTGTATAGCAGTATGGCACATGTGTTTTCTTTCAGATATGACATTAAGCCACTTGTCTTTGAAAATTTATTGTGAATGGCAGAAGTTTGGCAGTCTCTGTTAAATTTATTCCACTGTTCGATTTTATAGCTTCATACAAGGTATAGACATTTGTCTTTTGTTGAAGACCATATTATGTTTAAATTACATTTTTGGAGGTTTATATGTTGTTGGGTTGCTTTCTCGTTGACGTATGAACCAAACATCGCTATTCATTCACAGACTGTAAATAAATATATCTACTGCAATTTACCAAAATTTTCAGCTCCTAGTTTCTTGGCTACTTCTAGTCCTTTCTTGACCTGCGCTGCTGCATACGCTAATATGTCAGCATTTGGATTACTTCCTGCGCCGTTCATATACCTTAAACATACATGATACATTACACAATAACAATAAGTAAGCAGATAATACGATTTTTTAATCAAATACCGCTCAAAGGACAGAAATTCACACATATCGCGTTGTAAAAATTACGATTTTGTAGATATTTTTATGGTTACATGGGTGCAGTATGCTGCAATTAATTTTATTTGAATAGTATTATTCTATTTGCATATTTCTTTGAAATGTTGTGCAAATACTCTTTTGTATGTTTGCAAGGAGGCCTTTTAAATCTAGACATTTTCAACCATATTTGCATTACACTTAATGCTTCACGACAAAGGAGATTTGCAATTTCATCATGTGAAAAACTTATTATTTTAAAATTTTAACAAACCTGCTGTTAGCAAACAAATTGCAAGTGGCCCATAATAACTTGACACCTGTCTTTTTCTGCAGTTCGAGGGCTAGGTCGGTAATTTCATCCAAGTTTTTATTCGATTCTGCTAGAGTGGCACCCTCTGGGGCTACATCTCTGGAATATTTATGTTAATGTTTATATAAGGTACACTGACACTTGCAAATTTAAATTATTAAAAAATCCAAAAGTTTATATGAATGCATTAGAGATACATCTTTAAATTTACATGTTATCTTTGAACATACATAGATGCTTAGAATTAGCTAATCTAAATAAAATTATTTACCCTAGATGTACTGATCATATATAAGACAAGCTTATTACTGTATAACATATTCCAGACCTAACCTAAATATGTCATAACCACATGTCTTTACTTTAATCAGTAATTGTAGAAACACAAAATAATTGTTTTTTTTTGCTATTAGAATGGAACTTGTTATGATTGTATCTTTACTTCATTAGGATTTTGATAAATCCAGCAGGGGTCATTTTCTTAATGAACCATATGGCTTTGATTTGGAGTTGTCGTGCTCTAACAAGCATTGTAGTTGATGTAAATCCATATCAGCTTTTTAATAACTGAAGAAAGGGTTAGGGGCATTTAACATGCATTTGACATGCATTATCTCGAGACCTGCGTGACGTTCTATTGGTTGTTCAACTTATGCTTTGTGATAATCAATAATTACGTAAAACAAATGTCATCGGTGTTAATTTTGTAATTTACAGCAATAAAAAAGTATAATTACATAGCAATTTACCTGTCATGAAAAGTGTAATACTTCACTCCAAGTTTTGTGAAGAATTCAAATGCTGCTCTAAGTCTGCGTTTAGCATTTGCCAATGAGTCTGAACCATCATCCCAGGGACGGAACAAGGTAGGAAAACCAAAAGGATCAGCACCTTCAAAAGAATAAAAAGTAAACGCCTGAAATTTTATGTTAGAAACGCATTCAATGAATATATAAATGTATATATACAAGTCTAAACTGAAAACAACGTTCAAACCTATGATTGCGTTGGATAAAAACCGCATTTTTTATACGTGTGCATGCAAAACAAATTTCTTGGTAGAGGGGTCTAAATACAGCACAAAAAACATTTTACAAAAGACCAAAAAAGTGAAAAAGTATATTTTAACAAAACGCATTTGACTAGCAGGTCGAACAACGGATGTTCTTAAACCCTGCTGACTGCCATGGCGATTGCCAAATAAACGGATCACCAGATGTAACAAAATGGACCTTAATTATTAATTTATTACCAAACAGAAAACAATAAACTTGCGGAAAAGATGGTATACCGCAAACATGAGGTGCAAAAATTGGTACACCATATCCGGATTTCGACAATTAGTGTCTTTTCAGTGATATTAGGAATCAAAACGGTATTTGGAAGGCTATATAATTTACCTCAATTTAGGATTGACTCATGAATTTTGAAGAGTCGAAATAGGATGAACGGATCATATAAACCCGAAGGCAAATATAATACAAGCCCAAACGAAAAAATATAAACAAGTATAAATTGAAAACAACGTTCAAACCTATGATTGCGTTGGATAAAAACCGCAAATTTTATACGTGTGCATGCAAAACAAATTTCTTGGTAGAGGGGTTCAAACCTATGATTGTGTGTATATATATATATATATATATATATATATATGTGTGTGTGTTTTTTATACTATGTGAACCGTAAGCTTCATTGATTCTGTATCTGTTTTATTTAATTTCATCATCATCATCATCATCTAGTGTTATATTTTCAACCAATTAATGAAACAATATATACATTTAAATGGTGCACGCGTCTACTTTAAAAAAAATTATAAGATAACCAAACCGAAGTATATGTCATATTTAAATTTTGGGTTAGCTAAATATTGTCATCACAACTGTTTGAACAGGAAAACAATATTATATCTTTTACCTGTTCTTCTTGTGTATCAAAACATTCAGTAAATTTTAGCCGCTCTTCCAAGAAATACGTCATATATATTTACCTGTTCCCCTGAACGTATGCCAGAAACACACGGAGAATCTTAGCCACTCTTCCATTGTTTTTCCCATAACCACCTGGATGTTGAAAAGGAAACAGAGTAAAGCACTAAAACTTCACAGTACCCAAATTGCACCCATTTAGCAAAAAAAAGCAACGGAAATCTTACAAGTGTTCTCAGTAGAGACTAAACAATTTGTATTTTTATGATTTGACATTATGCAAGTCTTTCAACATAGCTAAATATATATAAATATACACAAAACGTTCACAGTATATATCAACATATGAAGTATTCACTTCAAAAAGTAAAATCTACTGTAACAGAAACGTCGCCATGCGACGTCAACAAAAAAGTCAACTTTTAAAAATGAGCAATTAAAATATGTTACAGGCATCCATTTCTTAAAAAAAATGAATAGTAAGCATGGACGATTGTCAAATTGTTCTGAATATTTGAAGAAATAAAACAAAACATCAGTTATTCGATTTTTACGGATGTGAATTTAAGCATGGATGCAATCTGGGAACTCATCTTTACAGAATCATGGGTCGTTTGGAGGTCGGTTCAAACCCATTTTTCTATGATTCAATATGGATTCAAAATTAAATTGGTGGAACTGTAAAGTAAATAGGACACATCTACAAAATAAACACAGAAATGGAAACTTTTGTCTGGATCATAAATAAACGTAGGTGAAAAAAACTCAAAATATGTGGAAGTTGGGTACCCTCACGTTACAGTTTTGACACTACCATAAACACAAACAAAAGTGGATATGTACAACTCATTGATTGTATACGTATTATAGAAACTAGAATCTGTCATTTAAAAAATATGGTTACATTTGTAATTTATTAAAGCCACAACACTTACCAGAATCAAAAACTGTAACTTTTTCACGAGTATTAGGGAATGACCCTTTAACTTTGATGGAAGGGAAAAGGGGGGGGGGGGTATTTTTTTTTTTTGTATAACGCGGGCATCAAACTATTAATTTGTTTGTTGCGCAAAACGCGATTTTTTAAGAACCTAACAATCAATTAAATAGCTCTACTCTCAATCAGAAAATTTATTTCTTCAAAGTTTGGAATATTTGTTTAGCTAAAAACCATACACCCCTCAGATTCAAATGGTCGTTTCATTAAGAATGAAATGTACACTCTTGATTTAATCAAAGAACAATAACATTTTGGTCCTCTGGTAAATTTGTTTTTGTCTGTTGAAGTGCTTTGATGATATAGTTAATTGTTTACTAGTATTTTATTTTGTACGTTGTGTTTCATTGGTGTTGGAACTCAAAGTTCTGTTTTTATGTATACTCCAAAAATGTTCTTGGGTGGTGAGAAGATTTGTAGCAGTCGGTCTAAGACAATCAACCTGACAATTATATATATACAGAGAGAGAGCAATTTTGTCTCTAAACTTTGTTATACTTCTTTTTGGTTTCACAAATTCTCATGAATCCCATTCATTTTTAGTTTCGATTTTTTTTTTCTTTTTCAATTTAAAAAAAGAAGTTGTAATAGTTGCTATTATGACAATTCAAAATGAAAGCTTCTTTTTGGTCATATAGCTCTTCGACTCTTTCAGTTATTATATGTCCCTGGCTTTGAAATATTCGGTACTGAGCGTTCCTGATGAAGGTAATTCCAGAAAATTGCTTCGGACGTATGAAATTTATCAAGAGTTGTTTTCATTTTAAATATATTTATATAGCACAGATATAAAGCCTATATGCTTATTTAAACTTACAGGAAATTTTAGGTCACCTGAAAACGACCAGGACTAAGAGAAGTAACTCAAACATATTAAATACCTTTTTTGCATCATAATGTTTGTAGACAAGAGAATTATCAACCGCAGCATCTTTCTTCAAGGATATATTTGGAATACCTACAAAGACAATCAGAAATATATTCAAACAAATAATATAGGTAAAAGTCATCAAACTAAATTCCTTTCCATGGAGTAAAGAATTTATCTCAGTTTCCCAATAATGTTCTTTGTGACGCTGATTTTAGCCCGGCTTATAGATCCTTTTTCAGCATTGTCACAAGAACTAATATACACAAATGTGCTTTTGATATCAAAGACGTAGTGGCAAACTTTATATATAGTACCTTTAGTGGATACTTTTAGTTGAAAATAACATTTTCATACTTTGCTTCTTAATGTACTTTTTGTGATAAAAATCTAGAATAGAGAAACCCATGTAGTAGTTATTCGTTAATACCCAGTTTAAGAAATTGAAGTAGATGAAAGCCAAGCCACATTTGCATTTTGAATTTTCTGTAGTATACAACTATGTTACTACAAAATTTAACATCAATTTCATGAAAAAAAAATGAAATCATATTAAAAAATCCAAAAAGAAAGTTTTACGGATGTCATCGTGATTTAAATGACTACGGATATGCTCCACTTTTCAATCCCACAATCCCGTTTTCTTTTCCCCTACAATAACATAACCAAATGTGACTTATCACCAATTTTTTACTCGCAATAAGTTAGACGACGGGTGCCACTAATAGAGATGTGATCAACCTATGTTTTGGTAGGCTTTGTAGTGAGTAAGACGACGGGTACCACTAATAGAGATGTGATCAACCCATGTTTTAGTAGGCTTCGTAGTGAGTAAGACGACGAGTACCACTAATAGAAATGTGATCAACCCATGTTTTGGTAGGCTTCGTAGTGAGTAAGACGACGGGTGCCACTAATAGAGATGTGATCAACCCATGTTTTGGTAGGCTTCGTAGTGAGTAAGACGACGGGTGCCACTAATAGAGATGTGATCAACCCATGTTTTGGTAGGCTTCGTAGTGAGTAAGACGACGGGTGCCACTAATAGAGATGTGATCAACCCATGTTTTGGTAGGCTTCGTAGTGAGTAAGACGACGGGTACCACTAATAGAGATGTGATCAACCCATGTTTTGGTAGACTTCGTAGTGAGTAAGACGACGGGTACCACTAATAGAGATGTGATCAACCCATGTTTTAGTAGGCTTTGTAGTGAGTAAGACGACGGGTACCACTAATAGAAATGTGATCAACCCATGTTTTGGTAGGCTTCGTAGTGAGTAAGACGACGGGTGCCACTAATAGAGATGTGATCAACCCATGTTTTGGTAGGCTTCGTAGTGAGTAAGACGACGGGTGTCACTAATAGAGATGTGATCAACCCATGTTTTGGTAGGCTTCGTAGTGAGTAAGACGACGGGTACCACTAATAGAGATGTGATCAACCCATGTTTTGGTAGGCTTCGTAGTGAGTAAGACGACGGGTACCACTAATAGAGATGTGATCAACCCATGTTTTGGTAGGCTTTGTAGTGAGTAAGACGACGAGTGCCACTTATAGAGATGTAATCAACCCATGTTTTGGTAGGATGTGTGATTATCACGTCATTTACGATCTATACCCATTTTTGAAAGAATGTCACCAGGTTAAATCGATTAACAAATTTCGTGCTGACGTTGTTCCATGATAGCATTTATGTGTTATAATACATTTAGATTGGTTTGAAGAGGATACTTGTTTGATTGATGAGGTTTAACTGTCAACAATAAAACAACAATAAAAGCGTTGTTCCTTGAATTGATCTATTAGTGTCTCCTTGTATCTTAAAAGACTTATGTCTAATCTTCTTTTATTTTCTTACAAAAATCATAAAAAGATGTATACATTTTTTTTTAAATTCGCACTTGCACAACGCATTTTATTACGAGCACTTATTAAGGGGAAACAAGAATGCTAGAGGTTAAATATCCTTTAAATATCGTTATCAAAATACAAATACAAATAAATAGAAAATAAATTAAAGAAAAACAAACTGAACCTTAGAATCGTTGAGATGTGTAAAATGCAGATATAGTAATGAAGAGATAAGATAATGAATTTCTATTTATAGTAATTAAGGCACTAAAGTAACAAAAGCAATAATAATACATATCTCGATCACATTAGGCTGCTAGTTTTAATCTTTTATAGAATACTATACGGTATGGGTTTTGCTCATTTTTGAACGCCATACGGTGACATATAGTTTTTAACTTTTACATCATTGGTTTCTGGTGGAGAGTTGTCTCATTGGCAATCATACCACATCTTCCTTTTTTATATAAAGAAACCATACTAAAAATGCAAATTACGATGACATTTAAACGCACCTTTTATGTATGTTAAATTCTTAAATTATATGTCATATCGAAACAGTTCATAAATGAATATATGCGTTTGAGTCCTTAAAATAATTCTAGAGATATGAAACGATTTACAGACACGCTGATTGATATTCTTTGTGGTATGTGACCCCCCCCCCCCCCCCCCCCCCAAAAAAAAAAAAAAAAAAATCATACTAAAAGTTGAAGCAGGTGCACAACTTCATGTCCCAACTAAAGAAGAATGAGTGCATGGTTCTGGGAATTCCGTCAATTCATTTTCAAGGAGTTAAGGCAATCTGTATTAATAAGCGAATTTAGAGACTCTAGTTGACAGAGGCCTACAGCGTTTGGCGACAAAAAGTAAGAGGATATCGTTTCAAACTAGGCGATAGAAAATCGTTTGTATTTCATAACCAAAAAAAGCACATCTTATAGTAACAAAATATTTTTCTTAAAATCAATATCCGTATTCAAAGAAAATGCAATTACAAAAACAGGATTTTTAAATTGCGTACTGGACACCCACTATAGTGAATTGGCACTATTATTCCGGCTTCCCTCTGTTTATCACACAATCGTATAAAACAACATTTCAACATCTTCATTATAGTTATGCTAATTTACAAAAGGACAAATAATGAAATAAAAAAGTGAGATTTGTTTGATTTAAGTATAAAGTTGAGGTTTAAAACTGTTTCTACTCTAAAAGTCTGATTGGGGTTTGTTGCCTTGGGTATAAATAAATTGAGATCAATCACATCTTGAATATGATAGCCATTATAAACCAATGACCCCACCATATAAACCAGTGTAATTGGTTTTCCAAAACGGTTTTAGTTCGGGATTAAGAAATCAGAATATTTTCAAACTGGCTACATTAAACAAATAATCATGATTCATTTCATTAAACTTCTTCAAAATAAAGACTGTTTTCACATTTATAAGTCGATTTTAGCCAGGAAGCTACTTCTAATTTCCAAAACAGCACATCAGAATGGAACATACATGGTTGCCTCCTATTAAGCATGTTGTAATGTTATCTATCGGAAGAGAGAGGGATGGGAGAGAGAAAAATTATTTCTTTAACAAGAAAATTATGCCCAACATTGAACAGCAGCTTCATTAAAAATCCATGTCAGTTTTTCTACATCTTATATAAAAAAAAATGTGGTAAAATCATGCTTTTTTATATAGCAGTATTATATCTTATATACCAAACAGGCATTTAGGATCACGATTGCATTTCTTTTTTTTTTAAAGAAAGCAACTTGTTTGCTAACATTTATTCTGCGTGTAATATATATGATAAGCTACATCTATCTACATATACATCTACCATATAGTGACCGCCTTCGACAAATTGAAGATTATGTCACAGGAGGATAACGTACAACAAGACATATATTTATATTACAAGTTGTATTCAAATTAAAAATACAGGAAAATGAAAATGACAAATGTACAATATGTTTGATGTGAATAGCTGATTTTAATATTGATATTTTGAGATTGAAGATTTGAAAGAGTTTACTGATGCGCAATTTATGATGTTCTCGGGTAGTTTGTTCCAGTCGGTTATTGTTCTGGGAAAAAAAAAGATTTTATTCTGTGTTTTGCAGGATGGAATTTGAAACTGTTCGAATTTGAATGTCTATGCTTGATTTATTACATGTACACATATTTAAGCTGTTTTACAAAAATAATTAGTCCGGAAGTACGTGTTCAATAATCTGATGTTTGTCATAACTGAAGGCAAAAATAATGTACAGGAAATAAGATGATTTAGGAAGATGACAATGACTTCAATACACAGACTTACGTTTAAAAGTTATAACATCAGAACTTTAGTATTTGTTGCTGCAAATAGGAGCTCCTTCAGAAAAAAATTGTCAACAAATTTCAATATTATGATGTTACTGCTGTCAGTATCATTTAAAGTATGGAATAGGTGCTGATGGATTTAATGGAAGCTTACATGAGTATTTATCTAGAATGTGGCCTACGCAATAGCTTTTAAATAGCTCGATTACTTTTACAGAAAATTGCATTTACGTATATGAATGAATTTGAAAGTGTTACCACGGTTAGTCTGGTTAAGCAATGAATTGTATATGCAGACACATACCTGCAAAAAATTCTGCATCTGGAGCGTCGTATTTTGCGACGTCTGGTTTGGAACTGTCGCTACTAGATGTTGGAGCAAAGGAAGACATCTTGCTGTACAAATGTACGCGTGTATACACTTTAAGTGAATATGTTTATCAAAGACTTACTAAACTTCTCTGTTATCAGACACTTGGCTATCTTTGTTTATCTTATGTATAGCGTTCAAATGTAAATGCATTTAACGGTGAGAAGTTTTAATCATGTTATCATGTATGCTGTTCTAATTATTGAACTTCTGATTTTATATAAGACTGTAGATCAAATTATTCTACTTTTAGTATACTAGCGTTGAAAATATTTCAAACATCTTTTAATTTATTTCTGATTTCATCTTGAAAAATATCAATTATCATTGATCAACCATGGGAAATAGTATAATTACGTTTTTATAACATTTTGTCTGATAAAAAGACTTTGAATGTTTTCTGTTTGGCAATTTGTTTTATTTAAATATCTTTTGTTTGCCTTTTAATTGTGCAAAATATTCTCGCACGGTATATTTGTTCTTCATATCACACTAGCATGGAAGAACCGAGAAGTTATCGAAATCGCAACTACATGTACTAATCTTTTTAATCGATATAAAAAAGAAGATGTGGTATGATTGCCAATGAGACAACTCTCCACAAGAGACCAAATGTCACAGAAATTAACAACTATAGTTCACCTTACGGCCTTCAACAATGAGTAAAACCCATACCACATAGTCAGCTATAAAAGGCCCCGAAATGACAAATGTAAAACAATTCAAACGAGAAAACTTACGGCCTGATTTATGTACAAAATAATGAACGAAAAACAAATATGATATACAGCAACAAACGACAACCACTGAATTACACGCTCCTGACTTGGGACAGGCACATACAGAATGTGGCGGGTTTAAACTAGTTTAAAGGCGCGCTAACCCCTCCCCCTAACCTGGGACAGTGATGTAACAGTACACAATAAGAACAAACTATAAAAATCAGTTGAAAAGGTCTTAACTCATCATATTACCATGACGGACAGACATCAGCATTTTCATATCCCCCCCCCCCCCCCTCCCCCCGCAACAAAAGAAAGAGAAAACGTCACAAACTGTAATGTGTACCAATACACGTGTTCCTGGAAATACCTTTATCAGGTACACTCAAGGTTTGGAAAATAAAAAAAAAAATATATATCGTTTGAAACCAAGAGGGGTTAATCCTGTCACTTTTTTTTTAAACAGACATAGATATATGTCATTTCGTAAATAACTTTTGAATACGTTTTTAATATGAAAAAAAATTCTTTGTCAAGATATAAAGTTGTTAAATGTCTTCTTCTTTGCATATATCTTTATATTGACACTTAATTTTTTTCAGAAAAGAGTTTGAGGTACAAATATTGATTATTGAACTGAATTGACGAATTGATAATATCTAATATTTTTACCATTAAAAAAAAAAGGGATCATGCTAAGTTCTTTTATTCACTTTGAGATCTGTTTGTGATGCCTTGTCACTCGGTAACCCACATTTCATTGAGTGCTTGCTTTACGTATTTTCCAGTGAACTTGATAAACAAATTTTACCGAAACCAGCAGGTCTGCTTCATATCTGGAACTTTTCTTGATAATGACACAGATGGACGAATTCAAACTAGGATGTGTGACATGAAGGATTATGGCTTTCCAATCGTCAACTTAATGGCATTCCTAAGCAGTAACTTAGGCTCTGTCCCATTGTATGTTGTTGTATTTGTGAGTTGACACATTAAGCGAGTGAATATCACCTATACGGACTTCATTAACAAGGAAGTTTTCCTAAAGGAGAAACCTGCTCCAGCATGGTTATGTGGAAGATCGATTGAAATCGGCACTACTCAAGTTTTACGGTCGCTATCACAAATTGGTTGTTAGAAACAATATGTCTGTGTCTCAATTAACAAGAGACATTTTTTTCGGTGTCATTATTCTTTAGATACCATAAGAGTCATCTGAGAATAAAATTACCGATTGTGTCCCCTATTGTGACATTTTGACTGAACTGTGGATGAGGTTGACAGGTAAAACATTCATAGCAGGAGACGCTTACTATATTGAGTGAGGCACCCGGTCACGCTGTCTGGATTTAATGCAATTCCTTTGTTTTTTCTCTCTTAATTTTGATCTATATCATCTTAATGAATTCTACTAGAATTGAACATATTTAAAAAGTCAAATAACAAAAATACCGAACTCCAAGGAAAATTAAAATCGGGAAGTCCCTTATCAAATGGCAAAATCAAAAGCTCAAACACATCAAACGATTGGAAAACAACTGTCATATTCCTTACTTGGTACAGGCATAAAATACTGTAACCTTATTCAGTGTTCAGTAGTTCAGGGTTGATAAAATTAAAGACACATCACACACTTGCCAATTTTAAGCAGCTTTTAATTGCTGTAGAAGGCGAAAAAAGTTCAGCTAACAAAAAACATATCCATCGTTTAATCGTAGTATAGAATTCAAAAGTGTCGTATATTGCTGTCATATTTGTTTATTTACAAAATACAAGTACATATAACGACGTTTTCCCTCAGCGTTTTCCGTATCTAAAGACATTCTAGATATTGCGTTTTTGAATATAAATCATTTAAAGGTACATAATTGCGTTATCTAATTGATATAAATACAATGATAAAAAAATATAAATAAGGCATTAATATTAAGTTGCAGACTATTTCGCTTCAGTCAGCAAGTCAATCATTGTCAACTGTATACATCTGTACCAAGAGATTAAAGTCGCTACTTAAACTGAAGTCAACGATTTCAGATCCACTAAATAATCTAATTAATTCATTGAGGAAACGATTCACTGGAAATTAGAATACGTTTCAAAATCTTGTAGATATTCAATTACAGCTTCGTATATAAACTGGAATTGTTCCTGAAAAAAATACACCAAAGTTTCAACTACAAATTCTAAAACGAATTATAAAATTGCCTAAACGATGTTTGTACATAATAGTGATAAATAGAAATTATTGGTATTGTGAACAGTCGGGTTTTAGTCAATGGCCGCTTATTTTCCTCTTTGTATAATATTTATGGTATTTTGAACATGTGTGTTGTACATTTAGACCAGTTTCATGTTTTGTATTTTGATTTTTTTTCTTCAGAAATTGCGTTTATTTTTCAAATACCGGTATTAAAGTGTTTATACGTTTCGTGTTGTGTCCATTTGTAACGAAAGTAGTGTTACTATCATATCTAATGTTGTGTCTATTAAAAAAAACCCATCCATAGCCTTTCAAAACCTTGCATTATTTATAGCTTGCTTTATTGTATGGAAATACACGTCAACCATTGCATTCCCTAAGGCGACAGCAGTGTCTAAAGTATGGACATACACCTTTCAACGGTTGCATTCCCTAATGTGGCTACAGTGTTTAAAGTATGCGCATACACCTGCCAATCGTTGCATTCTGTCAATCGTTACATTCCCTAGTTTCCAAATGTGACCAAAGTGTGTATTTTTGTTTGTACAATGTACAACACATTTATTGCATGCAATTACAATGTACTTATATGTTCTATTTTACACATTAATTTGACGATGAAGGATGTAGGTACAAAAAATGTACTTTGGTCGTGAATTTAACGTTTTCCCTATTGGTTGCATTTATTTTAAAGTGTTACAAGTCCTTCAAATTTAAAGATTAAAAGATAGCGCACATAGTTTGGGATAATCTGTGGCCTCATGTTCCTCATCTGTTTGATGATGTGTTGTATGTCGACATCTTGTTCTATCCTCAGTCGTTCTATAACAGTCGCCAACACACAGTATAGCCCACTCTTGTCACAACCATTTCTAATTAAATAGATTTAGAAGACACGTTTCAAGATATTGAAATTATTGTAGTTTTCGTGCAGAAAAAAAAAAAATAGGAAAAAAAAAAGAAAGAAAGTATTTCTAGTCTGCGGCATGGTTTTGTTATTCGTGAATAGACAAATATTAAGAAATCATAGTTTATGACTAAATCAAGGATATAATAAACGTGCATATATAAAATAATAATACAATTCTTTAGTTTTAATGAAATCTAAACTAGAGGTCTGTGACATTACTGGTTTTAATGATGATAGTATATTACAGTTACCCACTCTAATACGTTTCAGCAGTTATGGCCAATTTATACAGCTTTCATTTTAATAGTTATGAAAAAAATTAAAGAAAAATATGCCCTTAGTGCGTTTACTTATATATTAAAACAAAACATAAATTTGTTTTTATCACATACAGGCAATGGACAAGTACTGGCCCGCTACTATTGCAATCATTTTCGACAACGTCAATGAAGCTAAACATATCACTAGAGGTCTTTGGAACACCATCTATGTCACCCCAAAATTTGGCCTGGAACATCTTGAGATTTCTATGATCCTACAAAAGTATTTATTCTTTTATTCTTAGCGTAAAAATTAACAACAGCTGAAAACATAGTTTTGTGTTTGAAGTTGCTGGAAAACTAATATTAACTTCTATGTCATGTGGTCTCTGGTGGAGAGTTGTCTCATTGGCAATTATATCACATCTTCTTATTTCTACAATAAGAAACGATGTCAAATTTCATTTCAAACGTTTCTGTTCAAAGCGCAGCATAATTCAACCAGAACGACACATAGTAGCCAAATATAACCAACCGTTCATATCCTAAAAATGCAACAACACACAAATAGATATAAAAGGGTACAAGTCTACTTCTATAGAAAACATTTGGTATACAAATATTACGTGACTGGTTTTTTAAACAAAAATATAGTATGCTTTTAAACTTGGCAAAAACAAACAAAATACTACCATTTGAAAAATGTTATAATATTTTCATCAAGGGCTACGGAAAAAATAAATGTGCCTAGGATCACAATAACTGACAAGAAGGATGGTCTGGATGGTGGTACTTCTTTTCTGCATTCTTTAATTTTTAAACAATTTTTCTCTATTCTAATTTTTGGGGGCAATTATTCTCTATTCTTTATATTCCAGCATCATTCCATTCGCTATTCTCTACTTTTTGGCCTATTTTTCTCTATTCTTTATATTTTGTGTCCTTTATTGTGCACTTTGTGTCCAATATTCTCTATTTTGCAAACCCCACGCAGATCCTTATGAAGTTCTATCAATAGCATGCTAACAATTTCCTAACATTTTAAATTTTCATTTTTATTTTCAAAAAAGTATTTATCCCAAAAATCTTCATTCTGATTATTTCATTGAATATAACTACAGCATCATTGACTATACCACTGCATTGAGATTTACCAATTTCAAAAGAAAGATGACAAGAATAATGATCGTTTTGGTCAAGTACCAATTTAGTAGAAAATAGTCTTCAAGTTAACTGAGTACATTTGTATGCCAGGTCTCACTTAAAGGACAACAATCGAAAAAAAAATCTGTATTTTTCAGGGAAGTGATTTTAAATTCATAGCTACTATAAATGATTATAGACAAATTCTGCTGGAATTCCTTAAGAACTAACCTTGTTTTTATACACAATCTTCAGTTGAAGGAGTTGGAATAACCGACTGGACTCTATGTTTGTTTGTTCAATGATAAACGGACCAGATGTTACTGATAATTCACCTAATTCTGGCCAGTAAGCATCCTGCGTAAAAATATACAATCATTCTTTTATCATTGAAACCAATTTGTACATTTAATATAGGTATATGATCACCGTAAACATGTCGTAACATAAATAAATCAGTATTAGATGTAGTCTTCTCATATCTGAGGGGCGTTAGAAGACCCGCTACAAATTAATTACCAGGGTTATGAGAAGACAGTTTGTACACAGGAAATGCGTAGAAGATGAAGAATGGAGATGACAGAACTAAGTTGAAAAACTTGTGTCTAATCCATTTGTTTTATACAATAAAATATGTTTAAACTAAATACTAATTTTAGTATGCAATTTCTATTATCGTCGATAAATCAGGAGGGATAAAATAAAATAGAGTTTTATTAATTGATTATACAAATACTGCAATTGAGAGGTTTTTAGTGAACATAAAAATACAACATAGAACGTTATACTAGTACTATATCTTAATCATTACATTGGATATGAGCCCATATACCCTAGGCATGTGCAGGTAACGTAACCAATCAAATTGCATGATTAGCTGGGATATTAAACTCTAGTATGATATATTATTGTTTTACAGGATATGTTGATTGTACATGCAGTAGATTACTGCAATATTGCTCTGTTTAACCACATTAAGAGTATTAAATGTCATAGAAGTAGACGTTGCAAATTATTCTTTCGACTTAAATATTTGAACTCACTCTTTTATCGTAGCTTTGATTAAGCATTACAATGGATGATATGTTATAGTCATACACCAGTCTCCACAGATCTACCTTGGTATCCTCTAGTGGCATCTGTGTCACTATGAACGCTTTACTGTTTTTATAGCCCTATGTTATAAAACAATTTTACAGTACACGTTTGACAATATCTTTTATATTAAAATATAGTTTCTTTGAATAATTTAATATGCTCAACAGGTAACATAAATGCATGACAACCAACACAGACACATTAGCATAACTCCCATCAGTCCAGTCTTTGCTTTTACTCATAAAGTCTACTTTAAAAAGAACTGTATTTATTTGGCAGTTTTAATGCTGTTATGTTTTAAAAAATTAAAAGAAAATTATTTTTTTCTTAAGAATACTTTTTCCTAAATTTGTTGTTCATGGTATGCATTCAATTTTTCAAACATATATTTAAATGATTTGAAATGTGTAAAGTGTAATGTAACTGTATATATATACATGTAGAACAGTTAGGTTGTAGAGTTTTCATTTATATTTATCCGTGACGCCAATAGTGTAAAGTTCACATTTAGAATCTATACTTTCATATTTTCCCGTAAAGATGAAGGTCATTGAAAAATAACTTACAGGTAAGAAAACAGCGTTAATGTACTCATTATGTCCTTCAACAACAGTACATAGAAGTGGTATTTCGGATCCGACTGTAATGTATGAATAAAAATAGATTAACATATTTGTTTGCAAACAACTATAAATGAACTGATCTGTACATGTATAAGTAGAAGAGCTAAACTAGTTAAAATCCAAACAAACAAAAACTAATATAATCGTCCTAGTACCTCTTTATCATTGTTTCACTTTTTGTCCACTATATATATATATACTAGTATTTCTGGCAGATTATCGACCTAAATAGTAGTCGCTGTTTAAATGAAAACTGCATCATATGGTGATGTATTTGACAGTAATCTCGATTAAGTTCGTTTTCAGTCGCATACAGAAGATACTCAACAATATGTAGAATCCTTTTCTATTATTTTATATTTTTATACACTTTAGTTTGCTGCCTCGTTTCCAACTTGCATTGATTTTAACTTACTTCATATACATACCTGGAATTATATTGCTGTACCTATTTTTTGTTTTATTTTCAACTGACTTGCCCCTATCAAACTCTTCTTCGTCATGTCTCCGAGAAATTTTATTCATCATCTTAAATAAAGACCAAAAACTTACAACTGAATGATACATACCGTTTATATTTGCATTGATAAAAACAAATTGCAATACTTTCACGATTGTCATGGTTAAATTCATGCATCATAACCAACATGAAACCAATTCGGTCAATTTCAATTAAATTTGACTAGGAACATTGTCATCATTCGTGAAAGCGAAAGGAATTTGTATCTATATATATATATATATTGCAATCCTGAAACAGCATTGTAAGACAGTAAATCTAATTAAATAAGAAAAAAATGAAAACATTCAAATAGGTTGGTTAAACGATACAAATTTGTTGTTTTATTCAAAAATGGAGCTTTCAACACATATCCAAAGAAACACATATCATATTCATTTTATTTGTTATCTTACTACTTTATGCATTAAAATCGAATTTTGCATAAGTTTATAGTTAAAATGAAATAGAAAGAAACATATACCTCATATTCCACACGTAATTTGACTTTCTTTTTAATGCTATCAAACTCCAACAGTTTTTTGTAATCCTCTTGAAAATCCTTAGACGGTATTCCTGAATTTGGGCACATGAGTGCCTCTAAAACTGCATCATGGAGAAAAACATACTGGCGCTGAAAAAAAACCCAAATAACAATGTTTGACGTTGATGCAACATATTTTGAAAAAAAAAGAAATCAGCGTGTGTTTGTTGTTGAAAACCCCGTTATCGGTACAACACACATATATATGAATAAGAATAAGAATATTTATTGAATCCAATTAAAGGGCCCGTTACAGAGCATATACATATATGAACTGAAATTTGCTATATTCATTATAAAATGTATCACTAAATAGATGAACAAAAAAATTTCTTTCGATACTAACATTTGTAATATTTTGAACTTATTATGTGAAGTTGCAGTTTTAACAAATGTAGAAAAGTGCAATACGCATATATAGAATAACTAATATACGAATATATTCGATAAATGATCAAACAACTCATCAAGAAATTACGAATGCTCGAGTTACAAAAAGTATCAAATAGATAGATTTACCTGTACCATGACTGATATTGAAGATGACTTTCATTGCTAATACGATAGCAATCACTCATCTCCATTTAAACTGGTTTGAAATTTTAGTTAAAAAAGGAGTAAAGAGGAATCAAAGAATTAAGGTAATTATATCTTGGTAAACAAGAACACTGTTGATCTCGTCTGAAGAAAAATGTTTGAATATTTCTGTTGAAATAAAATGTATAATGAAATATTACTGCACATACTGTTTAAAGCCAAACCATTGTTTAAAATGCTTATAAAGAGTATAAAAGCTTGTCCACATTGCTTAAATCTAAAAGAATTTAACTATTAATATGATGAAATATTCCTTTTAGATGCCGATACATTTTTCACTAAATGTTTTCGTGTTATTACATTATCTTGATATTGGTTGAATGTTAATCATACAGTGCTATACATACTTGTGTTTGCACCATATTAACCCTCTGTCGTCGTAAACCTTCAACACACCCAAACACGTCCACATAGTCAAATTCCTTAGCTTGATTTACCACATAATCTAAACCAATATATGTTCCTGTTCGTCCTATACCAGCACTGTAAATAGATAATTGTCAACACATGAATTGTATAATTTTTTATCAAAAGCGAATTGGACAATTTCATATTTGGCATAACGATTTGCGAAACACATAGCGAATGTTAAGAGCTGTAGCAAATCTGTTGAACAAGTCGGATTTTTGTTTATGGGGAATTTAATAATAAAAAAAACAACATTTTTTTAGTTTCTAGGAAACATATGTAATATAATTGCTTCTCTCTGTGGTATTTTCAATTTCATGCACGCATCTTAGCAATCATTGTTCAGCCTGGTCACTTGCAAGTTTTAGAAATCATAATTTCCCTGTGACAAATCAACTCTGCAAAAACCATGGTTTATTACAGTTCAAAGTTTCACTGCTATTCAATAAATAGTATCATTATAATATACAGAATTCTTTTTAAATACTTTGTCGGAGGATTATTTGTTCACATGAAAACAATTCTCTGTTGTTAATTCAGTACACAGAATTTCAAATAATACATCAGAGTTAACTAAAAAAAACGTCATCGCCTCATGATGAATTATTTTCATGCAGTGCTTGCTACCACTCCACAACGTGACAGACACAGTCAGGCAAAATGATATGGGTTATCAATAAGTTTTTTTTTGTTAAAACATTTCGTTTTATACGGAATAGAAGAGCTTATGACTTGCATGCTATTAGTATGAAGAAATAAATAACAGCAAACTATTAGAACTTAAGTAATAAATGGCTGCTAGCTTCTTCTTCTTCTTTTTTTCCATGTATCTTGGTTAAGCGTCATTTACAAAATATTGTTTAATTGTTTAATTGTTCATACATAATTATTACGTTATTTTGTACTTAACTATATAAAAGAGACGGCTTACTCCCTGTTTATACGTACTTACCTACAATGAACAACCATAGGACCAGTACATGACACCTCGGTATTGTTGACTTTGTGTCTAAAGTGAACTAGAGATGAGGAATATTTTGGAACATTTTTATCAGGCCAGGCAGTATAGTGGAAATGTTTTACTACCTTGTTTTCCGTTCCCTAAAATTTTAATATAATGTAAATACACGCAGTTTATCTAGAAGATCTAAAACATCTGTACTCTTTGGTTGTCTATATGTTTGTATTATTTCTGTTACAATGAGATTATCGGCTATATTTTTACAATATTGTTTATTTGTCCTTGATTATCTTTGATATTACCCTGAATCTGTGCGCTACAATGTGCAGATATTATCTTTATCCACATACATGTGTATAATGGTAATCTTGAACTTTCAGTGAAATATGATCGTTTGCTACAGGTTGAAGGTATGACTTTGAAATAAACGGATGAATTTGAATGACGAATGGGAAATTTGCTATGTGAAAAAAGTTATTACATATAAGATCAACCAAAATTAACACCAATGGTTCGCAAAAAGTATTAGGCGTTTTTACTATTACACATACATTCAGATTTAATAAAAAGAGAATGTTTATAAGCTATATTAAATTATAGAAATCAGTTGTGCAAGAATATCACTTCACAGGAAACAATTAAAAAAAAAGACCGTTTCAAATGGGCTTACTTATTGCATTGCATGCTCAGTGCATTCTTTCAGAGTTTACTGCAAATATTGATATTGAATCACACGAAACGAAAAAATTATACAATAATAAAAAAAAATGGGAGAAAATAGTTTAAATACCTTTTGCATCTTTATAATTCTTATGACAAAATCGGAATAAATCTCTTCTTTTATTAAGAGAATTTCCATTCCTCCAAACACTGCTTTTTTATTTTCTCCCTCTGGCCAATATTGTATACATTTTTGCTAAAATTAAACGGAAACAGTATTGATGGACTCCATGTTAAACGGAAAAAATAAATACATTTGTCAAGTATAATAGCCTTTCTAAGTTTTTACATGTACGTTCTGTCTAAGAAATTGATTTCCTTTCAATCTTAATGTTCTATTACAATAAAATTGATTTTTGTACAATTGCGAAATTTTCCTAGTTAATGGCAGTTTTCGTGTTGCTCGGTCTTTAGTTTTCTATGTAGTGTATTGTGGACTTGTTTTGTCTTTTCGACGTCTTTCTTTTCTTTTGAATGGTTGTTCAGAGATACGTTTATATGGTTATCCACGTCTTTGTAAATTGCATATATACATGCTTGATATAAAGTTTATTTTCAAAGAAATTGATTACTGGTTGAAACATAATTTACCTTTCCTTCCTCGAATATATTTGTGAGCATAATAATTTTACCACAATCACACTGCCAAACCATCTTCCAAAAGTCATTCACAGTATTATCCAGTGGTCCTGTAAGTTTCAACATTATTAATACATGTATCAGCATCGTAAAATGTAGATAAAATTGAGCTCGGATTATGTTTGCGGTTTAGGACTAAGAATAGGTAGATTAATTTTTGCCGCGTTCATTGTTTGCGTTTCACGAACTTGTACAAGGAATTTAGAGGAAGAGTGAAATGTTTACCTTCAATTATATAAATTATATATACACATGATACTAAAAAAATCCAAATTTGGTAATTTTACCCGATTTTAAAAGTAAAAACATTTATGTTTCTGTTGGGATTGAACAGATGGCCTTAATTTTCAATGCTGCGGCAGCATATCTTGAGATGGGATGGGTGTAAGTAGATAAAACCAAGACGGCATACAATCGGGATTTCAAAATATCATAAATACAATGAAAAAACTCTCAAGCTTAAACAATTTACCTTTCACATTTTCCAACGTAAGTGAGTAGATGGAAAGGGAGAATTAAAAGAGCCTCGGAAGTCTCGTTTTACGATAGATAAGTGTTTGATAATTTCAAGATATATGAATCCATAGAAAGTTCAAACCACCGACCATATTTCTGATATGAAAATATAGCATAAGAGTTGTTTTATACAGTTAATCGGGATGCAAACCGATACTGAAGGCAATACACTACAAATGCCCTTACCTTGTGAAGCTATATACTTTCTAACTTGTCCATATCCCTGTAAAAGTTGATATGTATTGTGTTTAAAATTTCAGTGTGGTTTTATTATAATATTTTGTTTGTTCAAAAAGGTAATAAGCCGAATATGGTGGCCCAAGATTATAGGAGGGAGATATAGAAGCAAATAATAAAAAAGTATATTAATTAATTGCAGATATCAACACTATGAATTAATGAAAAAGAGGTAAGAAAAAAACAACACTCTACAAAATATACAAAACATTCTAGGTTGAAAACAAAAGCATACCACTTGAAACCAGGGAATCACAAGTACGCATGACATACAAGTTCCTGTTCCACTAATACACACATAGTGTTCGTCATATTTGTTGGTATGTTTTGAACAGGGAAAAGAGAAAAAATTAAGGCTACAATAGGCTACCGATGTATAATCTCACATATCGATTAAGGATGTTCGCTATTCTGTTTCAAAACAACAAGCTTTTTTATAAGTTGATCGTATATAAATGAAGGAACTAAAAAAGCAGAAAAAAATGAACGGTCCGTTTGCTTGTTTTCGAGATATAAGCCATTGAAAATTTGGCGGGAAATGATTCTCTCTAGATTTTTCATACATTTGACATTGGCACCTTTTCTCTTTCAAAATCAATGAAAAAATAACAAGGATTTTATAAGATTTTCAAATATGGCTTTTAAAACTATAAGTAATAAAATTATGAAAAGAAAAGTATGGGTTAGTGGGCAAAATGTTTAATGGCACTACATGGATAAAACCAGTGGATTCCGAATATCTGGCAAAAAAATCTGAAACAAAAGGAGCGAACATCCTTAAGGAGACAAATCAAGGTAACAAACAAAAAGTGAGGAAATCGCATGAACTCCGAAAGAACGAACCGGGTGCGTCGACAAGGTAAGCGTGTCGTGCTATGCATGCATCACCCGCCATGCGAATAGACACTCAGTCAAAATGCCACAATCGGGAATAGGACAAATTTGGTAAAAGATCTACGACTGCGAAAACATATGCCTGTCACTTTTGAGTTGAGACACAGACATATCGTATCGGTCAACCAATTTGTGATGGTGACCTTGAATTCGAAGTTATGTAATGTCGATTTTAGTCGTTCTTCCTCATAATTTTGTTGGGGCAGTTGTTGTGTTAGGAGTGTACCTCTGCTCACGAAGTCCATATAGGATAAACACGGAAGAGTGTAACATATCAACTGAGATATGTAAACGCCATATGATGGGACAGAGAGTATGTTACAGCTTATAAATGGGCGGTAGACAATTTGAAAGTTGAAATCATCACGTTTGTCATATGTTCTAGCTTGAGGTCGTTCATCTGCGTCAATATCGAGAAAAAAATCAAGATATGAAGCAGACCTTCGAGGTGCGGTAGTATCCTTAATCTCAAGTGTATTGGTATATATGAGATTCAAGCAGTCACTGAAATATATAGTTTATTAAGTGACAGGATGTTATCAATATACATTGTATCTGAAAAAGAAATAAAGTGAAATTACCAAATTTTGCAAGATGTTTTTTGTCTTTTTGTCTTCAAGAAGTTTTTTTTTATGAATTATTCTTTATATGAGTAGAAAAACAAGTCGGCCAGGAGGGGACACAATTAGTACCCATCGGTATCCCGACTGTCTGTTGAAAATTCAATCCATCAAACTGAACAAATTATGATGTCGATCAAAAAGTCAAACATTTTGATGATATCATAAGTGGTTAAACTCGAGGAAACCGTAATTAAATGAAACATATATCTATAGTAAAAAAAAAGTCATGCTTAAAAGTAGAATTGAATAAAACGTATAATTAAGCAACCAAAAGATGCAGACGCCACTATGAAGACTTTAACAAGATACAGGTGTCTATACATTATACCAAGCTCTAAATCGTTGCTAGTCGGAAAAAAATGGTGAATGAACAGAAAGATTTCCCATAAAAACCAAATCTCCATATAACAGATAATAGCAAATCCATCCTCTCTTTAAAAATACTACAAACAAACCAGCAGACCTATGTGTAGGTCATAACAACAGACGTGAATGTATGTAATACACAAAAAGACTTATACACTAGGTAATACGAATTCATAGCAAACTCCTGAGGTAAGAGGAAGCACTATTACTACCTTTCTGACTGCTTACAAAAATCTAAACGCTATGAGTTAAAAATTCAGTATTTAACTACAGCCTTGTCTGAGTATATTCCTAGTCGATCATGACATCGATTTGTAAATATTGTGAATGTAACATGTATATTCCTTGTATTTCTAAATGATATTAGTTGATTTTAATTAAAGCTTGGTTAACGTCTAGTGGAAAATTTCTGAAATAAAAGTATACTGTTGTTATTGGTTTGCCGTAAAACTTCAAATGAACACACATAAACTCCCAAAAATGATCAAGACATAAACATATCAAATCAACTCACATGTATGAACGACGCGTTGATATAGTCGGAGTTTTGTGATCCTTCAACAACATCAAGTATAACTCGTGTTTCATCATCTACAGTAAAAAGTATATTCATTTATTTTTATATTTTATTAGTTGACTCATCACAATCTGTTTTAATTATTGTATATAAACTCATCATAAATACCAGTATTAAAATTTTGAGTACTTCAGACTCGTGTTCGTCCTCAAGAGACTCAGCAGTGACGCTAGAACCAACACATTTAAAGATCAGAATAAAGTACGAAGCCGAAGAGCATTGAGGACCTAAAATTCCGAAAGGTTTTGCCAAATATAGTTACGGTAATCTAAACCTGAGTAGGGTAGAAATTTGCCAGAATTATACTGCACATATATGTACGTCTAAAAATTGAACATTAACTCTAAAAGGCCTTACAAATATTTTGATGAAATTTTGACCTAATGGCACGGAAAAGGATAATTGTTAACCGAAACATTTAATGATCATATTATTGTTTTTTGTTATTTTATTTCTTTCCTTTTTTATGTTGTTGCATCATTTTTATTTTTGTTTATTTAGTTATTGTATCCTTTTATGAAACAACCGCACGTCTTTGTAAGAATAATCGTTGACTATCATCTATAGATGTTTCATATTCAACAGAAATGCCGAGGTTTTTTTTCATATCCTATTTGCACTATATACTAACAATTTTTTGAGTTAACAGAATGTTCAACTATTATTTATACGAGATTTGTTGATACATGTACGTGCGTACAGGGCCAACTTAACTGTGAAAAGTTATTTCGCATTTTGTATCACTGACAACTAATTTAAAACAAATTCGTATCCACAATACACTAACAGCAAATGAATCGCAGGTGATATGATGAAAATTATCTAAACGAAGTAATCAACATTTCTTTTAAATATCTATAAGAATTAACCAGATATATATTCATACATGTAGCATGTAGAGTTGTGCAAAAAATTAATATATGATATGACATATAAACTATTACTTGTTTAAAGGAGTTGTACTTACATGCATACATATTTTTATATTTATTTTTAGCTTTATTCCCAGGTTTTAGAGCGGCCAGTGTTGCTTTCTGCAGACCATTCTTAAATGTCTACAAAATAATCTATTACTATCAGATAAGTGTTCAATTGTCAGTGGCGGATCCAGAGGGGGGCGTAGACGGCGTACGCCCCCCCTTTGCATGAACTTTTTTTTTTTTTTTTTTGTAAAATGATTAATCAGACTAGACTTCGTGAACTTTGCCATTACCCGGCCGTGTATTTAATTTTTATGCGACAATTCTTTACTTATAAAGATATTTTTCGCTCGTATTTACTGTAATATATTATTGATTATGTCAAAGTCATGTGATTCGCTACGGTGGAGTTGATCAGTACGTCGAAAAAAACGTCACTCAGTGATTTTGAAATTTAAATTACAGTAACACATTGCTTACAGCGGAGGATGACAAAAATGACTCTTTCAAAGCGACAAAGGATTGAACAAGAACCACGTATTGACTTCTATTTCACAATTCCACTAAACAGAAAGTAATACTCTATTACACTCTCATGAAAAAAAAGTTCCACAGCAATATTATTTACCTACAAAAATATGTTTAACCAAAGACGCCCCAGCCAATTAATAACATTGCTGAATAGTGATCCCCAGTCAGTTAGCTCTAGATAGATTTAAAGTCTAAGGTACGGACCATTTGATTTGATAGGGCAGTCTGAGATATTTTAGAGAAAAAATTCTGACCCTGATTTTTGCCTTAAACAAAAATTCTGGCCGTATCTGTATTGAAAACAATTCTCGTGTCCCCTTTTTGCTATCAGAAAAAAAAATCCCACAGAATTATTCAGCATTAAATGAACATGGTGAATAAAAAAACGGGCGTAAATTTTTTTGGGGGTTTGCATGTAAATCCCATATCTGACCGAAATGTCTGTTTCGCCGAACTGATATACTGAATACTTTTTTCAAGGCCCAACTGCAACCTGCCTGCTGGGTGTGGCCTTTATGTCTCCATTTGTCGACCGTCATTCACAACTTCGTTGTCATTTGATTTTCAGACTCATTCGTAGCCTTTGGTTGATTTGGGACCCCTCACTTCCCTTGTTGGGTGAAACATTTCAACCAAACATTTGGATAAAAAATGCTTGTTTGTCTTTGTTCGTGTCGGTCGTATTATAAACTTCATTGAATAGCCGCATATCATCATACATGTTTACAGAAATCTGTGAGGTTATGCTAACTAACCATACAACAAACGAGAATTGTCCATGTCCATTTTTTACTGACAAATCCCACATCAAATATATTATTGTACATAGCTTTGGATCCATTCAGTCATTTTATAATAGACAATTAATGGGGAGAATGCGGCATCAAAAATGTCCAACCCTAGCTTACACTTTAACTATAAAATATACATGCCCCACGTCAGGAACCGTTAAAAATGTGCATTTTACACTTATTTTATGTTTTTTAGCCCCAAAAAAGGTCTAAAAAAATTTTCGCTTTGCTCCGCTCGGCGAACTTTAAATACTACGCCCCCCCTTTCCAAAATCCTGGATCCGCCCCTGATTGTAACGAGATCAATGGAACAACTAAAAATTACTGGGATATATACTAGTAGTTTAAATAAAAACGTGGTTCATCGATTTATTTGCTTATTTGTTGTTTTTTTTCGAATCTGTTTTTGTCATGTTCACCCATAACAAATAAGGGACGACATAATATGAACAGCTTCTGTTGGTGTTACCAGAATTCGGACGGGCACATTAAAAGTAGAAAACTAGCAACCCTACCTTTTTTGTATCGAACATTGGAACAGCTTGATGTTCAGAGCAAAATGCACAAAACGAACAAGTTACATGTGGTAACATCTCTATTGCTAATTTAATGATATCGGCGTTACAGACGACAAAGACCTAGTTATATCTTTGGTAAAACAAAGCAATTTTATATTACACCGTTTAAACTTCCACAACATATTAAGGTCAATTAAAATTAATCGACAGATTTTCATCTCCAACCGCTCCTCTGAAATCGTCCCAACCCGATTTGTTTTCTTCAAAAATTTACGATTTCCGGATTTTTATTATTTCCGTAACCAGTAACCGCCGATAGTTTCGTTTCATTCAAAACTTCCTGCTGCAAATTTCGGTTTTCGTATTTCGTCTAGTAACATATTCTGCTGCTCAATGATGATAGCATTATCTTCCGAGAATAGAGATTGATTACGGGAATGGCATGACATATTCGAATTACGAGTAATAGGCGGTGTCTTAGAACGCAAATTTCGCTGCATGTCACAAATTTCAGTGAATTTAGAAAACCGTGGATTATTTTTGTGTATAGAATGACTTTGTGTTAGGAAATTTGGACTGTAAATGATACCCACAGCGTAAGAATCGTGGAACACATTGGTACAAAAAAACATGACTGGGTAGGGGCGCATCCAGCCATTTTTAAAAGGGGGTTCACACACAGGATAAAAAGGGGGGGGGGTTCCTACCATATGTCCCCATTCAAAAGCATTGATCGTCAAAAAAGGGGGTCCAACCCCCGGAACCCACCCCCACCTGGATCCGCCACTGTTGGAATAAAGAAATTGACACTAGCACAAACATGTGCGATTCATGACAGTATATTGAGTACAAAAAGTCGGCCAACGTACAAATCGTATTATAGCAACCCCTTAGATTTACCCCAAAGGCTGTCGTTTGTTGTTGACAAACAGCAAACACCATCTGTCCTCAGCTCCTCATTAGAGTCACTAAACACCTTCTTTTTTTGGTTAAGTTCATGTTTTACATTGTAATTATCTGATTTTTTTGCACCTTGCATAAGAATCTTAAAAGCATCAACCCTAGTATTTTCAACACAGCTTAAGTTTTCATTTCACTCTGCACTCATAATACTTATGTTAAAATACCACGGCATATGCTTCATTTTGTGGGCACTACAAACCATAGCTTAAAAAGAAAAATACATTCATTTGATGTAGGTAGTCTAAAAGAGAGCATTCCTCCACGTTTTTTTTATTTACTGAAAATAGGTTTCTAAAGCAGCAATTACATTTAGAACAGTTGTTGCCAATCAGAAATATTTATTGAAGAATTTGAAAAATTATGTACATTTGTAGAATTCCTGATATATACATAATAAAAGCTTATTATTACCCTTGCATATGAAGAACACATTACAAAAGGGTTTCAGAGGAAATAAAAAAAAAAAAAAAAATCCTCCCACCGCTCCATTTTTTTCAAAAATCTGGATGAAAAACTACTAATTAATTCTCGAGTTGGGTTATGCATGTACAAGGCGTGTTTAGCTATTATTTAAAAAGGAAAATAATGTCAACATTGAAAGTGAAACACAGGGGTGAACCATTTTGTTGACTGATTCGATCCACAAAAAATCATTCTTATCTTAAATCGATGATTAACATATTTTTAAACCAACAACATGAAATTAAACAGATATAGAAAAATCAAATTCCTTGTGGTCGTTATCTATTTATATTTATATTTTTTGTTTATATCTGGTTATAAAAATCTGGATGAAAATCTACTAATTAATTTTTGTTGGTTAAAACTTTCTGATCAAAATTAAATTATGATTTATTAAAAGCTAATTAAAGCCGTTGTGCTCTCAAGATGATTTCATATAGCACATTCAAGAACAGTCTGAAGAAATTAGGACTTGTGCATTGCTCAGTTACATCTGTGTACAGATTTTAATACATGAAATGAAAATAAAACCTCTTTTTACAATTTTTGTCAATGATTCTCAACTTGACAAATGATATTTACCATGAATGTTTTAAGTTACTTTTCGAAATAGAAATTCAGTGGCAAAGACTATTTATATGAAGATTGTATTCAATAGTATACTATTTCTTTTTATTGTAAATAGACGGGTTTTAAGATTTATATAATCTAGATAATGCCTTTTTTCAAATTACCTAACAATATCATTACAATAATGATTCAATCGCCCTCTGTTTTATTTCATATCTTATTATGTTTATGATACATGTTTATTGACTACGATGACGATTCTTGCTTTATCCCAGATCGTCCTACCAAATGACTAGGGTCTACTTATATCAAGATAATTTTACATGAAATACTGACCAGGAATTCTAACTCTATCTTCCCTTCAGTTTCTCTTCCATTTTCAACGTAATCAAAGAAATCTTTCACGAGAATAGCACTTTTGGGAATCTGTTTATCTAATGTGAAGCTGTAATATCCTTCTCCATCTTTGTCATTGTAGTACGGTGTATCATTATTCTTGGAAGTAGTGACTTTCGACTCGGCATTTATTGAACTTGTAAGGTCTAAAAGGAATGCACCAAGTTAAAAGCAAACATTCTATAAAACATAAACCAATTAAGTTTATATATTTGAGAGTTCCCGAGTCTTATCGTTTACATTTATTTGTCTTGCTTCGAGATGATATAAAGTTTTGTTTACCAAAAAAAAGTTTGCTATTTACAATACACAATACAAGAAATATTACACTCGAGAAATTGTTTGGGGGTGGGGGACAAAAAATCTGCACATTTCTCAAACGGAAAGGAATGTTTTTTCTCTCTCATTAATTAGCGAATTATAAGAAACTTATCCGTTCAAGTATATAAAACATATTCATCTTTTTTTTCTAAATTAGAAAGATCATATGACTTTGATAAAGATCAAATACCTTACTGAAAATTTTAAAAAAAGTCAAATTACAGTGGATATATTTCTATTCATTAACATCAGAAATTGAAAACTAATCTCCCTTATTAGATAAACCATAAACGAATGATTGATTATTTTTAGCATGAAGGGGCAATAGCTACGATTTAGACCCCATAAAATCAAAATACTATTCTTTTTGTTTCAAGTATTAATAAAAGTGGAATTTTGAAGCAATATTTCGTTAAAAGCAGTCAGTTTGTCTCAAATTTGTCAAATTAATCTAAAATTATCGCTGATGTATTAATTACTTACAAGAGAATAATTTAACCTCAATTGAATTCGTATTCATGTAATCTTCAGTCTAACCCCTTAGCTCGAGATAGGTTATGCATGTACTAGGCGTGTTTAACTATTATTTAAAAAGGAAAATAATGTCAACATTGAAAGTAAAACACAGGGGTGAACCATTTTGTTGACTGATTCGATCCACAAAAAATCATTCTTATACAAGTTAAATCGATGATTAACATATATTTGAACCAATAATATGAAATTAAACAGACATAGAAAAATCAAATTCCTTTTGGTCGTTATCTATTTATATTTAAATTTATGTTTATATCTGTTTATATGACCATCGGCAGTCTTCGGAGGTCATCTTGATGGTTAATCAATGGATGAATGGATGGACACCTTATTCTTATTTTGCAATGTTCAACAAATCATTATAAAACAACATATGATTTAATTTCAAGAATCCTAGTTTCTGATGGCTACAAATTATTCACTCGATTTTTTCAGAAAACTAAAATCCACGAATTTAAGAACCCACGAACATGTAACTTTTGGTCAAACCACGAAAATTGACACCCACGAATAAAAGTACATTTACAGTGAATTACTGTAAGTTGATTGGTCGGAATGAAAGGCGTTAAATTTTATTTTCAAATAAAAAAAAAAGAATTTACCATCCACTGTCAAACTGGCACCCTCATGTCTTACTGAAGTCCAGGCGATAATGTTTCTATAACAAAGTCAAACTTTGTTTTTGATATTTTCGGTATATATTCATCGAGTTTCATCACTTCCTCATTCTTTGAAAGTAAAATGCTTTTACGGAAAAAAATTTAGAATACTAGTAGTTACCTGTTTTACTACGTATACTTTTCTCTTCACCCCAATTCCGAAATTCCGATGAAGTTTCTTTGTAAACTGTACGTTTAGCAGTTCTCTGATCTTGTTTTCTTCTAAAACAGTTTACTTTTTAATTAATTTTGTTATTCTACTGAATTTATTTATAAGTCGTTATTGGATATGAACTAGCTTTCTTTTTTTTTGTGTCTTTTGTCTTTTTGTAAGTTGATTTTTGTGCTTCGTGCTGATTTGATTAGTCAGGGGAGGGCTGAGCACTAGCAAACATGTCGCACCCCGCCACATTCTGTTCGTGTCCGTTCGAAATCAGAACGGGCACATAGCCTGCAATTTAGGTGTTGCCTTTGGTTGCTGTCTTGTCATATTTGATAACGTGTTCTATGGTTTACTACACGGTATGTGTTTGGTTCATTGTTGAAAGCCATGTGATGCACATATAGTTGCTTAAATCTGCTTCATTCGTCCATTGGTATTTGTTTCATTGGCAATCATACCATTAAGTGATTTTAAAAGTTTTTTTGTGTAATTTCTACTGTATGAACCTTTTCCCTGTACACGTATATCTTACCTACGAACGATTATGATGACTATGGTCACGGATATCAAAATGACTGCAAAAGCTGATCCCACAGCAGCACCTACAGTTGCCGCGGGAAATTCGCTCGAGTTTTCAGCTAAAATAAAGTTATAAATTGTACAATTGGATATATAAAATATATGACATTCCTTATGGTAAATGGGTCTTTACATGGTATCTGTATCATGCATTTACTGATGGAATAACGCATTGTCATTTACATAACATGTTTCCTTGTTTTATCTTTATTTATCCACTGTTGAAACATATTGAAACTAAATAGGTTACAAATCTATGACGAAATACAAAAACAATGAAGCAGGGATACTTGTCTAAACATGTCTAAATATTGGATAAGGGTTTCCTACGGTTGAAATAAAAACTACCAAGCTAAATAACTTCAAAAAAATATTTCTGAAATCCTCGTGTAATATAAAAGTTTATCTATTTCTTAAAACAAAAAATAATGTCTCTTGACATATCGCCGAATTTCTTTCTTTTTATAAACCTGGAGGCGAATGTCTGCCAAATTTAAAAATAATAAATTGGATAATAAAGTCATGATAACTTTTTTACTAACAAAATAAATGTTATTATTACCTTCCTTCACACACATAGCCTTCAATTATTCTTATAATAGAAAATTGAAGAAAACAGCGTTAAAATTTTCTTGAAGTAATGTGAAGGACTAAATGGTACCAAACTGTGTTAAAGGATATATTTATGATTCAAAATAATGACTAGTAACCCTATTATCATACAACCTGACATAACAATAAATAAAGATTATCTGAAACATTGCATGTAGGACCAACTGCTACCATAATATTACCATTCTGTCAAAAGTATGGTTACTGAGGGAAATAGTGCTACCAACCAAATTTAAACATGGTTTGAAATATTATAAAAAAATAAGAAATAGACGAAAATGTTAATAGGAAAACTGGAAACCCACGTGAATTGTTAAATAACTTTTGTTGATTAATAAATTTGTGACACTTCAATACTCGCAGTCTGCATGTAATTAGGACACGCCTACCACTGTCAAAAGTAATTTTTTACATCGAATAAATTGCAGAAGTCAATGAAAGATACACGAGAATGGATAATAATGTCTTACATTCCACGTCATTTGCTGTCTGGTGTATGATTGTCTCATTGGCAAGCATACTACCTTATCACAGACGGTCTTCATTAAAATAATAGATAAGTGTCGATGTATATGTTATACACCATATTATCTCTTAAGAGCCTAGATTATATCGGCAAAGATTATCTCGAATCTACGATCATCACCCAATACTCCAAACGACAAAACATTAAGATATACTTACATGTAAGATAACCCCTAACAAGATTGGTTACTTAAAACAGGAAAATTAAATGTGGCGGGATTAAAAATTTATAATAATTACCATTTCAGCTACACTTAAAGTCTTTGCATTTTATTTTGAGTCCTTATTTGAGTTGAGGAATATTCACTCTTATCTATATATATCGTTTATTCATTATAAAAATAAGCAGATGTGGTATTATTGCCAATGAGACAACTATCCTCCTAAGTTTAAATAAAGTGGATGTAAGCAATTATAGGCAACCGTATGGCCTTCAACAATGAGATAAACCCATCCCGTACAGCCGGCTATAAAAGGCCCGGACATGAAAAATATGATACAATTCAATTGAGAAAACTAACGACATAATTTATAACAAAACAATTTACGAAAAACAAATATGACAGACATGAATCAACGACAACCACTGAACTACAGGCTCCTGTATTATTATTTTTATATATTTTTTTTTAATTAAACTTATAGAAGTATTAAGAAATTCTGACCTGTACAAACTGGTTGAACACCATTCCATTTTCCAAATGGATAAAGACCATTTGCTAAACAAATCAGATATGCATTTCCTGATAATTTGTAACCTTGGTTGCATTTGAATGTTACCGCATCTTGAAATCTGTATCCACTTAACTTTTTAGGGAGCTCAGAATTATCAGTTTTATTGAGGCCTGGACAAGGAACACCTTAATAAAAGAAATATCATGTTGAAATTAATATTAGCGACATTTAAGAAAATAGCTTTAAGTAGTATTCTAGTATTGTGCACCATTGTATACATTGTACAATATATATATCGTTTCAGAACTATTTTCTTACACTTGTCCCCTTGTTGCTTCTTTTTCTAAGGTATTCAAGTAAACCAAAGTCTCCAAATGGTATAGTTGAAGTTATCCCTCCAAAACGGTGTGGAAGCAATCATAATGTGGTATATACGTAGCTCATTGTGAAAAATTTGTGTCACAGATGACCACGGAAATGTTCAACATGGAACTAGGGATGTCTCCGATAGTGACCGAACGCGACTTATCAACGAATTCATACTTGCAATTGGCCATACATAAAGCCAACAGTAGTTTCACGATGTTCAAATCGTTTAAAAAGACAAGTCATATTAACAAACAATAAAAGAAGAATGTGTCTGAGAACACGAATGCCCCCGCTCTAGCTTTGCCAATTTCCAAGTTAAAAAGATGCATAACTCTAGAACGGTTAATGACTCACTGCCTAAATTCGAACTCTGTCTGAAAATCTTGGCATTGTGAATGAGTCATAAAATTTGGATGAGTAAAACTTAAGTCAGAGTAAGAAAACGAAAAAAAAATCAATTTTCCAAGTTATAAAAGGAGCATAACTCTAGAACGGTAAGTGACTCACTGCCCAAATTTGAACTCTAACTGCAAGTTTTTGTTCTAGCGTTGTGTATGAGTTTCATAAAATTTAGATGTGGAATAATTAAGTTAGAGTGCGGAAACAAAGATGGTCAAGGGTAACAGTTAATGCCCCCCCCCCTATTGACTTCGGCGGGGGCATAAACACTGAGAAAATCGCATGAACTCAAAAAGGAGCGAGACTGGGTGCATGCATAGGGTAATCGTCTCCTTTTTGCGTGCAATAGGACAGGTGCAACTTTTTGAAATGGAACTACTTACCCTTGCGAGCCCTTCCGGATCATCTGTTTTTTTTTATTGTTCCTGATATTATATAGTGTTTATTGTTTTCTGTGTAATGGTTTATGCAATGTTATTTGAGTTTTGGTATTTTTTCTTATGGAAATGTTTTTTTTCTAGTTTTGTTACAATTTTGAATGTCCCATTATATCTTCTCATATACTTTCACAAAGAATCTAGCAAATACTAGTATCCGAATGTTTTCCCTTCGCATGAGGGTAAATATATATATACAATGATCAATGAAATGTTCATGTTATAACTGTAAATTTAAAGTAAACTATATTAATAAAATGTCAAAAGAAAGGATTATGTTACTAAAAGCACTTTAGGAATTTGATCCCTGGTCACCTGACTGTCGCCAGTGCAATATATAACCTGAAAACCTCATTCGGGTCAAGTTCGGTAAATTAATGCAGTGTTACAGAAACAAGAGTTTGCAGTGATTTCCCTTATTCGTTATAATATTATCATTTCATCTGGAATACTTGTAAACCCAATTCATGTTTCAAATGTAACCATCCCTACCATGTCGGGGTTTCACTCAATTATACTGATAAAACGAAACAGTTCAATATTTCCAATCATCACAATTGCACCAAATGTTGTGAATAAGAGAGACGAAAGATACTAAAGGGATATTCAAAATCACAAGTCGAATACAAACTGACAACGCCATGGCATAATTATTTGACACGCCATAGACAAAAATTGTATTTTAAACGCAAAAAAATAACACATAGACGTGAAAACATCACTACTAAATTTTTAATAACACAGCAAGATTTGAAATACAATGTTGAATTTTAAAAAACACAACTACCCAAACATTGCCAAATACTCATCGAAACCTCATTACTAACTAATAACATCTATCACATCAAAAATCAAGCTTCAGACTTCTCTATTTCTCTAATTCCCCGTTGTAAATTGAAAATCTTAGTTCCATGAAAATGATAAAACAAGACGGTCAATGCAAATACAGGTATATTGTTTTAAGAACGGATACATAGTTCGCTGTAAAATAAAACAACTACTAGTATTCAAGCAGAAAATTCCCTGAAACTAACATCTTCAAAATGCTAGGTTGTTTTCATTGACAACATATTTGCTACGTTTTGAAGACGTTTTTCTCAAAATACAACAAGGTTTCTATGGTTATAGATACTATGTTTATTGTTTTGTGTGTAATGTTTTATGCAATGTTTTTCAACATACAATCCGGATTTATATATGTGTCCCTCTGCTTGCTGACTAGTTCCTATATCTTTATGAGGCAGATTCAATACAGAAGCTTCTAAAGAAAATTAAAAAGGAATTTTCCATACATTTCACCTTCCGTTTAATAGATGATGAATTTCACTGAAAAATTTAGAGTTTTGTGACTATGTTGACTGCATCAATCCCACTTCACTTGACAAAAAGGGATACCACAGATACATTTTGTTCTGCCTTATATCTTTATACTTTCATCTAAAATTTTACAACGGAGGTCGGTTGAGAACTTAACTTCTCGACAATAAAGATGATTTCAATTCTTAAGTTTGGAGCTATCCATTTCTATGAAGCAACATTTCATAAGCGCTTACATATGGGGTATATATATTTTAGTTGAAACAATATTCCAGGGCTTCCGTTTCCTTAATAGATGATAATTGTTTACAAGCAAGCAATTGTATCAAGGGTTCTAAATGGCTAAGTTGAAAGCGCAATGACTTCAACAAGGCGACAATTGTTGCCATGTTACTTATTTGAAGATCTCGTCTTGCTGATCATTTTGCATTTAAAGTTTCTGTCTATCTATTATTATTTTCAAGATAGGCAAAAATGGAAAAAATATATGGTAAAATTTGTCATGTATAGGGATTTCCTATAAGAAATCGTTTGACCATTTTGATGTAGATGAACAGTCGGTAGATCTCAACATTCTGAACATTTTTGTCCTATCAGATATTTTAGATGATAGACAAAGCTTGAATCTTACCGCTCTGTTTTATTTTTAGCCATGTCTGCCATGCTTGTTGGCAGGCGGGGTCATAGAACATATTTGTTTTAAACTAGATACTCCGATGATGAGTGTGGCCAAGTTTTGATAAATATAGTCCGCTCATTTCAGAGGTGAAATTTATTTTAAACGTAAACGTCCGACGACAGATAACGGACGACGACTACAGACGGCGGACGCCATGTGATGTGAAAATCTCACACTGATACTTTGTACTAGGTTAAGATAACCAAATAAACACAGAGGACTTAATTTAGTATATAGGCATGTAATGGTTCATTACTTCCTTAACATTGTAATTACCAAAACACTCGATTCATCTGACTTTAAGAATGAGTTTATTGAAAGGTTTATATGGATCTTAGCTTAATTTACAATAAACATCATTAGTTCGCGTGATTTTGTTTAGAATTTCAAATCATTAAAAATTTCTGAAATACAATTATTGAATGAGCTATTCGGATATACATGTAGTCCAAATTGTAAATGTCGGTCTTAAACACATCGATGCAGTAATTGTGCGAATAATTTGCTATTGATATTTATCGTTACTTGCAAACTCCATGGGAAAGAATTATTATTTGTTTTGCCTTTATGGAAATTTTGATAATAGAGAAAGAAACTTAACACTTTTTTTTAAAGAAATCAATTATAATATGAAGTTATTGTTTATCCTCGTGCGCAGAGTTCATATTCGTTCGTTCCATACTTCGTTTACTACAGTAGGTTGAGTATTACGCATGAACGGAACGGAAATGAACGATGTGTCGTATATTGGTTATCGTTATGATTTTTTTCGTATTTTTGGGAGAAACTCTGTTTTTATGGCACTTTCTCTAAAGTTGTCATAGATGTACGATTATCGCATATTCCATTGTGGTGTCCTGGTGTACTGTCGTAAATGCATGGGAGGTGTCCGTTGTTATTCTGTGGGTTACATGTTGTAATGTACTATTATATTAATTATTTATGTTTTTCTCTGTTCTGAGTGTTCTTCCGTTTAATTGTATTGTATTCCTGTCACGTAATGTTGTCATTTAAACGGTATTTTTAACATTGCTATATAAGCGGGAGGTTTGGCTAGCCATAAAACCAGGTTCAACCCACCATTGTATCATAAAATGTCCTGTACCAAGTCAGGAATATGGCAGTTGCTATCAAATAGTCCGTTTCTATGTATGTTGGCGTTTGTTTTTGTTGCAGTTCGTTGTTTCTGTTGTTCCGTTGTTTTACTCTTATAGTTGATGTGTTTCCCTCGGTTTTGGTTTGTGACCCGGATTTGTTTTCGCTTAATCGACTTATGACTATTGAACAGCGGATAACTACTGTCTATGACTATTGAACAGCGGTATCCTACTGTTTATAACTAATGAACAGCGGTATAAAAAGTAAAATAACAAAAATACCGAACTCCGAGGAAAATTCAAAATGGAAAGTCCGTAATCAAATGGCAAAATCAAAAGCTCACACTTTTGCCTTTATCTATACTTAAAATGAAAAGTAATCAAATTGTAAAAATTCCTATAAACCTTTATTTCTTATGAATATAGCAACTGCGCTATAAATAAAAATCAGTATTTAGTTGTAATAAGATGTATTCACATACCACCAATAAAAAGATAATATCTTCGATTTATAAGCGTCATTATTAAATAGTACAAAGCGAACTACTCACCTTCACAGACTGGTCCTCTTTCTGACCACTTGTTAATATTGACACACTGTGTCCTTTTTGCATGTCCCATATAACCAGCATTGCAAGAAATATTTACAATATCTCCAAAATTATAAGTATCTCGAATATCATGAATAATTTGACTTTTCACAAGATGAAGGAAACTTTTGCCACATGTGATTTCTATAAAAAAGAAAGATTTCTAGTTGTCATACTCGCAGTCTTATATCAAACATTCATTAAGGTACCAAGGCAAACTGATTTATGTACACACCTTAAAGTAAAAAAAAAAGAAGAAGAAAAAAAAAACGTACAAAAAGTATTATTAATTTCATGAGGAATTAATCTCATGTAAGATATCTCATGATGGGGGTTTATTAACGACCTTGACTGGATATACAGCCCTCGCACGGTCGGCTCGTGCCCGGAGGCGATTGTTGATATTACATATTTTCTGTTGCAGATCAGGAACAGGCGGAAGGCGAAGTTTTTGTTAGGCGGCCATCTTGGTTTACGTGGGTTGTTTTGGTTTTTTACTATTTTGATGTTTCTTTGCAGTATGAACTCAACAACGGCTGCTTTCAGGGCCAGGTTGATCAGCTGGTCAGCCCGCTAACCACGATGATGTGTGGCTGGTAGATGAATCATTGACTCCGTAGTAGATGACTGCAATTGTACAAAAACTAAGATACAGCTAGCTTTCGGACGTCTGGGCAGCATATGACACTCACCCATCCACAATGGTTTTCAGAGTGTCGCTGACGCGGGTTTATTGTACGAGAGCCTCATAAACTAGTTTGTCGTTGAACCATCTGAGCAGCGTAACATCTTTTAGCTAACGGATAATCAGGAGATGATCCAGCACGTCTTTTCAGTTGTAAGGACTGAGACGTGACTGTATATGGATTGATTTATCCAGTCGTCCTGGTGTTGGGGTATGAATCGTGGGTCTATATGATGTGAGATATCTGGGGTGTCTTCCTCTATCTTGGATTTTGAAATAGCAGATAAAAATCGGTCTAGATTTTTAATGAAATGTGCAAATTTCGAGAGTAGTATGTTTCGTATGTAAGACTTTTCATGTTAATATAGAACATTATGTGTTTTATCATATTTTATGGCTGCATTTTACGAAAAACAGATTATTTTTGTTTTATTCATTTTTTTTAACTTTGCCAAATAAGGGTGGATAACTCAAATAAAGTTACTTTTATAGTATTATGTGTTGTGAATTGTAGCAAGAAAACGAGTCTGATGACCTCAATTTTTCTTTTTCTTATCTGAAAGCACATTATTAGAGCTATCTTCTCATACGCTATCTTAAAATTCTATGGTGTAGTTTTCTTTATTTCACACACAATTGGGTTTTCCATGCATAATCTATACAAAATGTGACAATTTAGCACAACCTGTAGCGTGAAAATAGTTGCTGAACAACAATTTTTATAATATTTTAAAAAAGATGATATAAACTACATTTTGACAAATTATCAAAAAAATCTATGCATTTTAATTTAGACCCCCCTCTACCTTAAAGTTTATTTTCTTACTATTACAGCTTGGTTGTGTCGTGTTCCACCTTCCTTTTGTATGATTTTCGTTAACTAAGCAAAGTAGGGTTCCAACACTTGATAATGTATAGCCCACCTTACAGTGAATATTAACTGTGTCATTGATGTGGTAACCGGTTATATTAATGGAATTCTGTAAGTTGCCGATTAGGAGATCTGGACACGAGAACACTGAAATTAATCATGAATAACAAATTTAAGAGACATTTTTAATAATGCTCAATATTTTAATATCAATACTCTAATACAAGCATCATATATATATTATATATATATGTACATATATTCATGATATAATGGAGATTCACTTGTTGTCGAGTATCGAGTTGCAAGTTACAAAAGTCGAGTTGCGAGTTACGAAAGTCGAGTTGATAGTTACGAAAGTCGAATTGCGAGTTAAAGTCGAGTTGCGAGTTACGAAAGTCGAGTTGCGAGTTACGAAAGTCGAGTTGCGAGTTACGAAAGTCGAGTTGCGAGTTGCGAGTTACAAAATTAGATTTGCGTGAAAATGGGGAAAGCTATTTTAATTTTTTGGTGTACCTCTTTAACATTTTTGAATGATGATTGCTTATGGAATTGTACACAGTATTGTTGATTCTTTTTGTTGTTTGGACTTCATCTGAGTCTCGTGTAAAAAAAATGAATGGATCACTACGCAAAGTATGGTTATTTTCTGAAGAAACAGATAGCCTTTTGAAATACAGCGGATGGCTTGTATTCTAATTATTATTAAATTTCATTTGCTAGCACCGTCATATTAAACGTAAAGGGAGATAGCAACTAAACTATAGTACATATATGTAAAAGACCCCTTCTGCAGATTTCGTTAAGATTGGACTCTTTGTGGCAGCTGCAGAGGCAATATTTGTTAGGGACCCCAAAATTTATTCTTTGGCAGTGGCACTCAAAATTGTGGACGTTTAAGTTATATATGTCTACATTGGCTAGAGGTGAAGGGGGAAGGTTGAGTGCTCATAATACCTGTTTAACCCCGCCGCATTTTTGCGTCTGTCCTAAGTCAGGAACCTCTAGCCTTTGTTGGTCTTGTATATGTTTTAATTTTGGTTCATCTACATGTTTTGGAGCATAGAATGGCGTCCATATTCTTGATATACTGTACATTGTGTTTCGGGGCCTACTCGGGGCTGCCTCTGGGTGTGGGATTTCTCGCTGTGTTGAAGACCCATTGGTGGCCTTGGGTTGACTTGAATGTATATTTTGGTTGGGTTGTTGTCGCTTTGACACATTCCCCGTTTCTATTCTTTATTCTATACATGTAGCTGTCAAAGATACTTTTGTAAAAGAGACAAAAGAAGCAGTATTGGAATATGTAACTTCTTTCTAAAAAACGGGTTAATCATAACCAAATCAATCAAGTTACTAGTAATTTAGGAATAACATGCTGACAAATATAACTCTTTTGACTTTTTTAAAACGTTTTTTTATATGATGCACAATGGCTATTTAATTCATTTTTTTGGGGTGCATGTGTCCTTTAAGGATAAATTTTTTTCAAATATTTCCAGAAATAAAACACTAAATGTGTTTTGTTTTCATTAAAATCCGAACAATTTATTAGAAACTTAATGTCAATATATATATTTTCTCCTAATTTTCAGTAGAAATAATCTTTAAATTTATTCACTTCCATTTTAGACAATTTTTTTCTCAAGGAATTCAGAATCAAACAATTCTTTAAAAAAAACCTACGCCTTTCCAAAATATGGATGGCAGATGCCTGAAAGTACAACTTGATGCCATACTTACCTGGGTAAAACTTTTTTTAGGTGCTCTCGTGACAGGCTATACATGATATTATAATGAAAAGGAAGCACATTTTTGTATGTTCATGATTTTTTTCAATTTTTTTTTATCAATATGCAGCAAAGATTGGCAGTTTCTAAATCTCAATTTCACAAGCTTCTAATGTAATTATCTCGATAAATGCTGAACATAAAACATCGTGTATTTGCATGTATATTTCTTATAACACAGTTTAACAATTAATTTATTTAAAATGAACAATTATCATTTAGAAATAGCTTTTGATCAGTATCGTCACCGGCATTGTTTCATTATTGACCTTCTCGACTCTATCATAAGAAGAGTGAATTTTCTTTTGTTCTCGTTCACTGGATATCCCACTGTGCACGTGTGACAGACAAGGCTTCCGTGCTCATATCGTAAAACACACGCCATAACATTTAACTAAATCTGTTCCTTTATTTTTTGTAACAGCGGTATAGCTTATTGTAAAATAACGTCTTTCCAATTTAAAAAAAAAATCCATGTTATGATCTCCAATGCCAGGAAGTTACCATAATGCCATAGACAGACATCTATAGCATGCTTATTTTTGCGTTGTAGTATTCAGATATACATATATTGAACAACTCGATTATTAACTATTTGGTATATATATATGCACTCTCCGCTTGGGGTTGAATCACAAAGTTAACCAAGTTCAAAATTATTTAATTTATCACATAAAGCACATATCATATCACATTTCTGACTAATTCATGAGATATTTTCCTAAGTTAAATGTGCAATTCTGCCTATATCACCCTAAACCTTTGCGAAAGACGAAGAGTTTGCACTTGGTAGAGTGTAGACGAAACGTGCGTCTGGCGTAGAAAATAGTATAAGCCTGGTACCTTTGATAAGTATTTACTTTAGACCTAACACAGTGCCATATTCTGTGAGATGTCGAAAAAATTTTTGAGGTAAAATTATCGAAATGTTCTTCCAGAGTGGGTGCAATGTAGATATCTCGCCAAGCGAAAATATTGTGTGGTAAAATTAGCGAGAAATTAAAGTTTCAAGCTAAAACCGCCTAAATCCACCCCTGACAACAATCTACAATCACCATAAATTAATTAACAAGAAATCTGTGAGCTTCTGTATATATATAATCATTGAGACTAACCCCATATATTTATCAGAAAACGGGACGTAAGACATGTAGAATAGAGACAGACCTCAATCCGGAGTACACAATCTGACCCTCCATATAAAAAAAATTCAAGTGAATGTTATGTCAATGGTTGATGAGAAAACTGGTGTAACATTCATATTAGTAAATTGAATATATTCGGGGGGAAATGAAGTAATGATGTAATAGATTTGTATGCGTGCATATGGAACGCCATGACTGTCTTCTGATGTTGATTGTTTAATATGTTCGGTGCTTTATGCATTATGTTCAGTAGTATTTATATTTTGTTCAGTAGTTTTCATATTATGTTCAGTATTTTTGACATTATGTTCAGTAGTTTTGACATTATGTTCGGTGCTTTGGTTATTATGTTCAGTAGTTTCATTATTATATGCAGTGGTATTTAAATTATGTTCAGTACTTCTTACGTTATATTCAGTGCATTTTTCATTATGTTCAGTACCATCGACATTAATATGTTCATCAGATTCAATATTATTTGCAGTACATTATGTATTACCTTCAGTGGTACCGGTTTCTTTATATTCGGTAGATTTTTCATTATGTTCAGTAAAAGCATCCGTATTATACTCTGTTAAATGAACTATATGTTCAGTAGTTGTATCATTATGGTGATGCAGTGAAAGTCGGGAAATCAATAACGGAATTCAGAAAAAAATGAACGCAGATATTTTCGACGGACGTTTTCTTTATGAACACTTTAACGGGATCAGGAATGAAAATGGAAAAAATGGAAGCAGTATTAAATTGGTTTGGTTAACGTTGACACGTTGGCAATTTTCACAAGGAAAAAAAATACTCCTGACTTAATTTGTAAGATGTCATGATTGATTGATTGTTTGTTGTTTTCTGAACGTACAGTGGCAAATATTTCACGCATATTTATGACGGAGAGAAGAATTTTCAAACAAGAAATAAGAAGTTGCATGCATTGTCGTTGATACACCATGACTATAGAGAGACGACAAAAAGACAAACAGCAAAAAATAAAATATAAAAACATATTCTATAGCTTTTGTATTCCTAGTAGGTAACCCTTTTTGTTGGTTGGTTGTAGCATATTAATCTCATGCACTGACTTTTAAGAGACCACGAAAAATCTCCTTGCAGATATTCCTATAGTATTTTGCATCCTACCCCGCTAACAGGCGCTTAAATATCAGATATTTATTTGAAATAACCCAAGATAAATGAGGTTGTGGATGAGGTTTACAGAATAGAGAAAGTTGATTCATAAATATGACCATATCAATGATAATTCATGGTAACACGGATTAGCCTCGAACCTGTACCTGGATATTGTCAATCTATTCCTCTTCATTCTGGCTATCTTTGGTGGATCTAGAGACTAAATCCAGAAATATGTTTTCAAACGCTCTGTTCAAGAACAGATATTAAGTTATTGGTTTGGGTAGTTTCTAGTCTCTTATTAAACAAAAGGGGTCATGTTTTATGCATTACTTTAAAATAATAAGAACCATAACTGTACAGAAATGGTGAAAATTTGCACATAATTAAAGTATTGCACTTTGTATTTTGATATTCATAACCTGTCTAATAGACAGCCTATATGGTAATCATATTTACACTTAGACCTAGTTAGTTTTTGTGTATACAGCTTGAATTTGGAAGAATAAAATCTTAATAAATGATTTTAAAATGACAATCATACTGATACTCAATGTTCATTTTTTGTAGCACTTTGTACAATATTTCATTCTATACCCTTGCATACCAGCATAAATTTCAATGTAGCTCTTTGAATGTATGAAATTTATTACTAGTTGTTTTCTGGTTTTTATGCTATTGCAGAGCTTTTTCATTCCATATCAATAATAAATTCGGTATGCAGAAAAAGTTTAGTTATTCTGTTAATCATTTAATTCTGTAATCACTTTTTTTTTTTACCTTTTTCCAAAGTTTTAAACATTTTTTTTAAAGCACCCTTTTATTCTCTATGTTTTGCCCAACTCTCTCTTTTTTGGGGGTATGGGCATTATTCTCTATTCTGTAAACCTCATCCACAACCTCATATATCTTGGGTTATTTCAAATAAATATCTGATATTTAAGCGCCTATTAGCGGGGTAGGATGCAGAATACAATAAGAATATCCAGAAGGAGATTTTTGGTGGTCTCTTAAAAGTCGGTAAGTCGGTGCATGAGATTAGTATGCTACAACCAACCAACAAAAAGGGTTACCTTCTAGGAATACAAAAGCTATAGAATATGTTTTTATATAATTTTTTTTTGCTGTTTGTCTTTTTGTCGTCTCTCTATAGTCATGGTGTATCAACGACAATGCATGCAACTTCTTATTTTTTGTTTAAAAATTTTTCTCTCCGTCATAAATATGCGTGAAATATTTGCCACTATACGTTCAGAAAACAACAATCAATCAATCATGACATCTTACAAATTAAGTCAGGAGTAATGTTTTCCTTGTGAAAATTGCCAACGTAGGAACGTAAAACAAACCAATTTAATACTGCTTTCATTTCTTCCATTTTCATTCCATCCCGTAAAAGTGTCCATGAAGAAAACGTACGTCAAAAATGTCCGCCTTTGTTTTTTTCCCCGACAATTTCCGTTATTGATTTCCAAATTTTTACTGCATCATCATAATGATACAACTACTGAACATATAATTCGTTGAACCGAGTATAATACTGATGCTTTTACTGAACATAATGAATAATCAACCGAATAAAAAGAAACCGGGACCACTGAAGGTAATACACAATGTACTGCAAATAATATTGAATCTACTGAACATAATGTCGAAAGTACTGAACATAATGCAAAATGCACTGAATATAACGTCAGAAGTACCGAACATTATTTAAATACCACTGCATATAATAATGAAACTACTGAACATCATAACCAAAGCACCGAACATAATGTCAAAACTACTGAACAGAATATGAAAACTACTGAACATAATATAAATACTACTGAACATAATGCATAAAGCACCAAACATATTAAACAATCAACACCAGAAGACAGTCATGGCGTTCCATACGTGCAAATGCAATACCGGACTCCTAGCGGATCCTTCGGACCAAATATCAAGTGATGGACTGGCGGATGAACGGACAGAGGTAAAACTATGTCCCTGTTTCCGCGAAGAGCCTTTGAGGTAAGATGGCAAGGTATCCTACAAAATTGGAAAAATCAACAACGATCTCCTAAACATCCCTAACTTACGCCCTAAGGGATTCATAATAAGTTTTTAATTTTTTGATTTTCGGAGGTCGTGCCAGACTTTATATATACTGTTTTCGCCGCAAACCACTAAAATCAAAATAAGATGCTTTTACGAAGTTATGTTTATTTTCTTGGGATCCCATGTAATACGGTAGTACGGGTCGGGGGCCTTGATCGTTTATGCATACTTCGGCAAAATTTTAGGTTGCAAGTGAGAAATATATATAGACACAGAGATATTAAATAATGATACAAATTAATAAACTAACCTTTCGCTTGAAACAGTATTTCTATCTTTCATTAAGAATGAATCTAACCTGGATTGTTTTCTTGGCTGTGCCATGATGAAATAACCAACCCAACCGCGGGTAGGGCACATTCACCTACTTCGTGGGAATGTGAGTTAGGGATGTTTTGAAACTTCGATTATCAAAGAAATTGTTTATAAAAACCGTAAATACAATGTAGCAATTGTTTTTACTTTAACTGCTAAAAGCCTCTAATACTTGTCATCAAACGCATCACCGCGTTTGACACATTCCTTTGAAGTATATAATATTTATAGAACTTAAATAAACCGTAGTTCAGTTGATGAGTAATCAATTCACGTTGGTTCTGTTAAACTTAGTGTTTATAATACAATTTGAATGTTAAAACGGATGGAATGCGACGGCTTTTAATTTTCGTCGTCTCTTTAGATACTTTATTAAGCTGAGGACAACCCATGCTTTGCAAATTTAAGGGGGGTGCACGCCCGCCACGCCCCCGCCTGTATCCGCCCCTGTTTGCAAGTATATTTCATTTGTCTACATGATTTATTTTCTTATGCTTGATTTGTTCAGTACGGTATACATTTTGTCTTATATCTACAGTATATCCTGTTTTATTTTAGAAAATGAACAATGTCGTTCTCATGAAAGAAATTTAAGCGTGCCTGACTTTGCAACATATAGACTCTTATAAATAAGTATCACATAACTCTTTCAAATCCTGCAATCAAAATACCGGGACCCTTCCTCATGCAGTGTATAACTAAGTTCAGGTACATGTATGCTTTGTTTATTAAATGCGAAGTAAACCTAAAAATTCTGTTTCAAAAATCAGACGACACGACCATTTATATACAATTCTTAAGAAATTAGAGAAACATAATATTTTTGTAACTTGCAACTCGACCTTCGTAACTCGCAACTCGACTTTTGTAACTCGCAACTCGACTTTTGTAACTCGCAACTCGACCTTCGTAACTAGAAAGTCGACTTTCGTAACTCGCAACTCGACTTTCGTAACTCGCAACTCGACTTTCGTAACTCGCAACTCGACCTTCGTAACTCGCAACTCGACTTTCGTAACTCGCAACTCGACTTTCGTAACTCGAAAAAATGTTTGTGGATGCTTTATTTAAGCAAATAATTATTTATTTTGTTGTTTTAACAATCGATATTTTATAAAGAAGTCTTCAATCTTTGTTACAATGTTCTAAAAATGTATTTTGACCTCTTAAAATGTTTTTTTTGTGTGTTGCTTGGGTTGCCCTCTCCATGTGTCTGTTTGTTCATTATATTATACTGCACTACTCCTAAAATAAAATAATCATAACACGTCTATACTTACGCAGTGAACAACTTTCCCCTGTCCAAGGAACTTTGCATCCAGCCGACTGATTTTTGCATTTTCCTGTGATAACATTACAACCACCAACATTACAGTGACATCGCTTCTCGCAATTTTCTCCAAAGGATCCAGGTGCACACACTATTAAAAGGATTAAATGTTACGATGTTTGTTTTTTATATGGCAGGATTATCGTCTATGATAGTTTGAAATTTAACAACATTGTACAAGGAAAATTTTTTTTTTACTTTAATCAACAGGAATGATTAGTTATGCTCCAGCATACCTGTTACCTCAATAAACTGTATGCAGCGATACAGGTTCAGCTTATACAAGGTACTTTAATTCTTGTAACATTAAGATGTCAAAATTATTAAAAACAAACCATTGGACTCTTTGTTAAAAAATACACGAATCTCGGTAATTATTGTATTCAATATAACGACAATATGTTTATAAAAAATAGTTTTACTTAAACGACATTTCGACTTAAATGTTTGATTAAGAAGTCTCGGAATGTTTTATGTGTTTGTACTGACAAAGTAACAAACAGCGTAATCTTTATTTTTTTAACGTTACTTTGCGTAAAAACTATATTGGTAAGAGTATACCACTACTGAAGAGTTACCACCATCAGTTGAGAATTTGACGATCACAAATGCAGTTTTACTGGCAACGTGCAATTGGAAAGTTGTCGCCGTCAATTGGGGATTATGTCACTTGAAAATTATAATCATCAATTTATTGGCTCCGTGTTTTAATTGGAGACTTGATGTTCGAAAATGCAGTTAAACGGATATTTGCTACTGTCTAATCTCTCAACTGACAGGGGGCAACTCCTCAACTAGAGTGTTGTAATTAAATCTTATTATAATGCATTAACAAAAAGAAAGGTTTTATAATAAATATTATTCTAAGTGTATCTGTTGCAATCGTCCAAACAAAAACCAAATACATTAATTGGACGTGCGGAGAAAATGTTAAATCAATAAATTTGGTCTTATTAATATCCATGTTCATTTGAATACAATTATCATAGCTCGCCACCAGAATTGTCCTTAGTATAGGACTAAGCCATTAGTATTCCGATTGGGACTACATATGTATCTGTGTCTTTATATTTCTACAAATATTTCGTTACTGTAATGCATGACAGTTGCTGAAAAAGGTCCTTTCGAAACAGCACTTGATAGAAACATATGTGAACTCACAAAAGAATACAACTGCCCCATACTACTATTAGTATATCTTAGTAAGTAAATGTTTTAATTTTACTTTTATCATGACGGACCGTTCTTATATAGTCTAAGGGAATAATGCATGCCATGGTACGAAATGTAACCACATTAAATAAGTGGCATCAGACAAAAAATTATTCGGTCATACAGAACTTTTAAGATTTTTTAGTTGAATATATAGTAGAAAAGTTCAAATTTCTTTTTCGGTCAGACAAACCCTAAAACAGTTTGGCACAGACTGATCAAGAGGGACAGTGGAAATGGGAGAAAAAGTGAATTTACTTCAACCTTTCGTAAAACTTGTTGACATTGCACTCCCGGCTGTATTTGTATAATTTAAAAACAAAGAACTTAAATTGATCATCTCAGAGTAAAACAAATGGTTTTTTTTCTCCGATGTCCACTGTCCGCGGACTGCGGCTTAACATGGACGAATTCTAGAAACTTTGGCACCGAGACTAATCGGCTCCAGGACATTTCGGCATCCGCGAAAGACATTTTGGCACCCGAGAAAGACAGTTCGGTATCGATAAAAGTAGGCAACCCATAGTTACTCTTTTATATTCCACTGTTGAGCTTTCTGACCTTATTAGCAACAATCATTTCTGTGGCCACAGTGGCCTGATACTGATGTAGGTTTTCTAAGATTAAATACATGTTTTCTATTTGGAAATTTTTTTTATTTTTTGGGGTCAGTCAAAGCAAATGTATTGTAATATGAAATCATTTATGGAGTGCATTACAATTCGTAATACTGATACAAGAGTGTAACTTAAATAGTCGGCCCCGGGTCTGGCTACTGGGTGATGTCCATATTGAATGCTATATCAATCCTTTAAACAATATAATTTTTGGAATTATATTTCAATTTGGAAAAAGGCCTCTGCTTAAATATATAATAAAGTAATTAATACATGATAAAATCCGTTTCACATGCTGTATTACTCTCGACCAGTATCAGCCCTCGGACATTCGTCCCTCTAGCTGATATTAGTTGCTCGGGTTGATACAGCATGTGATACGGTTTTATCACGTATTATTCTCTATATATTGTACAGTTTTTTCTTGATTGTTTCGTCCTGTACTAGGCATGCTAGATGCTGTTAAGTTTTTCCTGAAGTGCAGCAGACTAGCTATCGATGTTTAATTGTAGGTTGGCCTGATTTCATATCAGTAGAATATGTACTCGCTTTCAATAACTTACTGTATGTATTTATATTCTTTCGTACGATATTATACTGTAAGTTGGTATTGATAGTTGATCTTGGATAGTCTGTCTGCATTGAAGTTTTCACAACCGTTTTTCGACCGACGAGATTATATTATGAGCTTGACAAATTGTAGAGACATCTGTTTATTATTGTATATTGTATGTTGATCTCTAAATTTCTTTTTTGGTTTTGATACTTTGCCGAGACAGTTGACGTAAACATAATGCGACTTGTTAGTCATGGATAAAATACTCAAACGATGTTACTTAGCTTACGAATCCTTTAAGCGTAACAGAACAAATATATGATATATCAGGCAAGGTTATGCGTTTTACTAGAATATTTGTTTAACAATCGCGCTTCATAAATAGATAGCTTATTTAAATTGCAATTCATAGTACTGAATTTGTCGTTTGAGCGTTTCATGTTGCCTATGCTATTCACTCTAGTATTGTATGATAACTGTTCAAAAACGGAGTCAACGTTATCAAAGTGTATGTACATATAGTTGTTATTCCTATATCATAAGGCAAAGTTAATTTAGCCTGATTAATTTTTCCGGATTTAAAACGGTATTATACTTTTTGTATCCTAGAATTTTTTGTTGTTGTATAAATCACCGGCATTATGAATAACTGTTTTTCAAAATTACGTATGTTTTAATTTAGTCTGTTAATCTTTTATTGTTCTTCTGGTCATATTTAAAAAGTGGGAACTGCGTGCTTAAAAATAAGCTGTTTCACAGTCGCCTGCTAATGTTCCTATCACAATGCAGTATTGTTGTCGGTGGTAATTTTTAATTATATGTTTTGTCTTTTGGCAAATGGGTGTTGTTGTCATAACTATGATAGTCTTGGTTTAATTTATTCATAGCTTGCATATATATAGACTTGGGCAATTTAAAATATTTAATATGATGTACAGACTTTTGTCTTTTGTAAAAAAACATGTTATGTCTCGAGTATTTCTGGAGTGGTGTCAATTGACAATTACTCTACAAAACATTCAGTTGTATAGAGAACGCATAAAATCGGCGAAAAACGTTGAATGATTGAAATGCTCAATATAAATACGTATTTTAAATGGACGTACTTTAGGAGACTCTATAGGGAAAGTAACTTATCATAGTTACAATAGAACCTCAATAGATGATTATTGTATCTGCAGTTCAACATTCCTATCAAATATAATGAATTTTAGAATTGAAGACTTTCATCCAAATAATTCAGATCACTGTCAAATAACCGTTAACATTTTTTGTAATAATATAATGGGTCCTAAACAGGACATATGTAATTTTCGGAAATTGCCACCAGTCATAAGATGGTCTCCAATTCGAGAGCAAAAATTTATTGAAAACTTAAATTATGATAGTTTTAATAATATTTGTACAAAAACCGACAAGCTGATAGCAAGTGAGAATGCTGATAACAGCACATCAGAAGTGGATGACGTGGTTTCTAATTTTAATAAATTACTAAAGGGAGCAGCAACCCTAGATAACAGATTTGAATCAAAACTGCATAATAAACAAAAAAGAAGGAAAATTAAAAAAAACATGGGTTGACAAAGACTGTGATGTTAAATATAGGCATATAAAAGCTCTCTGTAGAACTTTAGGTAGGAATCCTTGGGATTCTAGTTTGAGACTAAAAATTTTGACAGAGAGAAAAAAGTTCAACAAGCTTGTACGTAAAAAACATAGGGTCTATAAAAATAAAATACTAAAAAATATACTTGACCTATCCGAGAAAAAACCTTCGGAATTTTGGAAATCTGTAAATTTATTAAAGGACAAAGCGAAGGAAGACCCTAGCTCCAATATTTCACATGATGAATGGTTGAAGTACTTTAAAAATTTAATGAATTTTCAACATTGTAATAATTTTGATGAAAACTTTAGTAGTATTGATTGCAATAATGATTGTTTAAATGATAGTATTACTGCGGAGGAGGTGTTAAAGTTTGTAAAAGACTTAAAGTTAAAAAAAACTGCTGGTTGTGATGATATAACAAACGAAATGATTAGAGTGTCATGTGGTAAATTAGTTAAAACATATATATATGTGTTGATTTTTAATTTGATATTTAAAAGTGGAATCTTTCTTTAATTCTATATGGAGAGAAAACATCATTAAGCCTATATTTAAAGGAGGGTGTTTAAATGATCCTTCCAACTACAGGGGTATAGCTCTTTCTAGCTGTTTAGGTAAATTTTTCTTAAAGATATTATCTACCAGGTTAGAGAGCTTCCTTGAAACTAACAGTATATTACACAAGGAGCAAATAGGCTTTAGGAAAAATAGCAGAACAAGTGATCATATTTTAACATTAAAAACTCTGATTGACAAGACCTTTAAAAAATCTAAACATCTATACACTTGTTTTGTAGATCTAAGAAAAGCGTTTGACACAATCAATAGAGATGGCCTTTTTCATAAGTTACTAAAATATAATATAAAAGGGTCTTTTTTTAACATTTTAAAAGATATGTACAAAGATGTCTCTTTCTCTGTAAAATTAAAAGAGGGACTAACACAAACATGTCCCTCATGTGTAGGATTAAAACAGGGTATTATATTAAGCCCTATATTATTTTCATTGTATATAAATGAACTGGTTGAAACGTTTGACCACAAATGTGATCCAGCATGCCTAGATGATAAACAAGTGTCTTGCCTTCTTTATGCAGACGATTTAGTAGTAATATCAGAATCTGCATCTGGCCTGCAAAATGCTTTAGATTAATTAAATATGTTTTGTGATAAATGGAATCTATCTGTTAATCTTAATAAAACAAAGATTATAATATTCAATAAAACAGGAAAAATTATTAAAAAACACAATTTCAATTATAATGAAAAACTACTAGAGCTGACTGATGAATACAAGTATCTAGGTATTATTTTTAAACCATCTGGATCTTTTACTACAGCAATTAATCAGTTATCTAAAAAGGCTAGCAAAGCTATTTTTTGTATTAGAAAATTATTATATTCTGAAAAGATGAATTTACTACCACATTTAAAGCTTTTTGATTCATGTGTTAAACCTATTTTATTATATAGCAGTGAAGTTTGGGCTACTGTTAGTTTAGTGAAACAAAATACTACCATCGAGTCAAACTATGCAAACTTTAGTCCAAATAAGATTCAAATCAAATTTGCTCAATTTTTATTGGGTGTAAATAAAGGTGCTGCGAATAATGCTGTACTTGCTGAATTAGGTATATTCCCACTTTCATTGTCAGCCCTTAAAAATACTATTAATTTCTGGATTCATATCATTAATATGAATAGCGAGAGTATGGTAAAGAAAGCATACAGTGAAAACTTTAACATGTCTAATGTATTTTGTAGTAAAATAAAAGTGTTTTTAGGTATAAACTTGGTTTTCAGCATGTTTGGGAAAATCAAAATACTATGTCAAAGACAAAATTACTTTTTTCAGTTCAAAAGAAATTAGAGGAGGAATTCATTAAATCCTGGAAACAAGCTCTTTTTTGTGACTCTAATAAAGATAGTCATGGTAATAAACTAAGAACGTATCGCAAAGTTAAAAATAATTACGAATTAGAAAAATATCTCCTACTGGACCTTAACAAAAATGTTATTTCTAAAATGGTAAAAATTAGAATTAGTAATAGCAAATTACTAATAGAAGTTGGTAGATATACAAGAACGCCTTTAGAACAGAGAATTTGTCCACTTTGCAAGGATGGAATTGAAGATGAATTCCATTTCCTCATTAAATGTAAAGCGTTAGAATTTAATAGAAATATACTCTTTTGCAATTTAAGTGATATAGTTCCATCTTTTGTTAAAATGTCTGAATAAGATAAAATTAGTTTCATTTTGAAAAGTTATGATACTGACATATGTACTGCATATGTGTAGCTGGAATAAGCGATATGTATGATAAGAACATTTATTTAAAGCAAACATAATGTTGTTAAGAACTGTTGTAGTATTAACGCTTATTGTAATAGCTTGAAGTGATAATATAGTATAAATAACACCTTCACGAAATGTAGATATAGAATATGTGTCTCTCATCATTGAGAACATATATCTCTGTATATTTGTTTTTTGTTTATTTTTGTCTGTTTTTGTATTTTGTAAATGTCAGCTGGTATCATTCCTGTTTTGGAGTTTACACCGATAAAATTATTTGATTTGATTTGATTTGATATAATTGCATGAGTCGATCTATTTTATGAAAAATTTGTGTAATTATAAATTGACTTTTTCATGGATTTTATCAGATTTAAATTTTTATGTGTGCAAATTTGATAGGTCGTTTTGGCAGGCCGTCAAATTGAGATAAATATTGAAGAAGAAATTGTTCCTTCAGTATGAGTTTAGCTTTACAATTTTATTGGATACAGCCTGCATGAAATTAAATAATTCATCGTTGATGTTCAGAAAATGCAGTACACCTACGGTATCCGGCGTTTAAAGACATCTCAAAATTGTACTTGGTCAAAAATTAGACTAACGTTTTTCACAACATTTCACTTGCATTGTTACTCAATTCTGACAGACATTCCATGATTCTTAAAAAATGACTACATATTTTTACTTTAAAAAATATTGGATAATATGGTCTAAGGATAAGTTTGTTCATTACGTTTATATTCAATATTGTGAATTTATTGTTATTTACAACTCAAACCCATATACATATACTCTTACCACATATAGGAATATCACAGTAATTCCAGGAGTACTGAATGTAACACCAGGGTGTCTCTACAGCATCTCCCGTTGGTGCTCGACAATAGTTATGCTGCATAGGATAATGCGTATGAGAACCATTGTTCCAAAACAGACATTGAACTCCACCTTTAGCGACACTTATTTTTCCGTTGTAATCTCTGTCTTTCTCCTGCAATTTACAATCGGTGGCTGAAAGAAGGAAACATTGTTGTATCATGTATTAAAAGAATTAGATACCAATGGAGGTATATATATATATAAAATCCTTAGTCAAAGAAGGACATGCAACACTATGATCAAAATATGTATGGCTTCTATTGTTTTTACGTCTATCAGACAAACAAAAAAGGTTTTAATGATATTAAAGTTTAAGTAAAAAGTAAAAAGTATAATAAAATAACTTGCTGGGATTAAAGAAAACTGTTTAACACCCTAATGGAGTTATAAATTACACATAGCTAAGAGGGTGATAGAGCAGACTGTTACCCCTCGAAAAACATTGCCAACCTTGGTTTCGCCTAATTTGACAATGTTTTCTCGGACGAAAAATCTGCTCCATCAATTTCACAAATATGTGTTATTTTATGTATACTGAATGTTCGATTATTATTGTTTTTTTAATTTTAAATTGATGGCAATAAACTATGACGTCTTGTATATAACAACCATCCTCTATAAATAAAGCGCACAACCGATCAAGTTTCTCCGTGAAGGGTACTAGAAGAATATAAGCCATGTGATAGAGTAAATTATGTTCCTGTTTACCAATCAAAATCTTTCATTTTGACGTACAGTGTAATAAATTATAATGTTTCATTTTTTTTTATTTGGAGAATTTTGTGTTAATCGCAGATCTTGGAAATGTTTCTGTTTAATTCATTCACAACTTTTAAAGACTCGGGACGATTAAGAACTTGTCAATGACATAATGTTAATGAACCTATTTTAATATCTTCATATTCCTGTACTTTTTTCGTACCGTTAAAAAAGGGTTACATTTCATTCCTGTACGTTTTTAGGTTTCTTTTAAATTCTCATAATCTTCATGAAAAGGGGAGGGTTAAGACCTAAAAAAAACCCAGTTAAACCCGGCAACATGTTTATATAAGAGTCACAAAAAAAATACCGACGAAAAGACGTAAAAGTCCACAAAACACTACATAAAAAACTAAAGATTGAGCAACACGACCACACCAACATCGGGGGTAAACTACCATCTTCGAAATTGAATGTCGATTTCCGTAAAAATAAACTTGATCCATGTGTTTGATTACTATTTCCAATTTCAGGAATTTGAATCAAATGGATTTTCAAATGCATGTTTTGCATTGGATGATTTAACAGTTTTCCCTATTTATTATATTCTATAATAGAAAGTTCAAACTTGGGTAAAATTATTTTTGCTGACTAGTATATGTTTACGTGACCCAAGGCAGGAACTTCATCAGCGTTTGTATTTTGTAATATTTAATTTTTTTCTTGTCTTTTGAACTAAAGGGAGTTTTATTTACAAAAAGTTCATGGGAATCGTGCGATTAAAGCCTCTGAGATTGAATAGACACCTGTCGACTTTTGAATAACGAACCTCAAGATGTACTTTTGTTTTGTTTTTCTTCATTGTTTACACTGAATATTCCAATTTCTGCTTTTATATCACATGCGTAAACGCTACTATACTTTTCTTTCCTAGTTTGAGTGAAGTTATCAACTATGATACAATCCCTTATTTTATTGTCATACTAATACTTCAAACAACGAGACAGGCGATTCGACCCTATTTTGTTTAAAACTTTACATATATACTGAAGTTTAAAAACGATTGCAGGGGAGGCTACTAAGTATTTATAAGGACTTTCAACTACGTGAAAAGTATTTTCCATCCTTTTAGAGAGTTAACACGTAAGACGTTTCCAAAGAAAAGAAGTCTGGAAACAATTATCTCCCACAAGTAAAATATCAAGGCACTTTTGTTTTTTTGTGGCACTTTGACTAAATTGAGTAGTTTACTGATGTTTATATCCCATATATCTACTCAGAACATTAAAAAGGGAAAAAAACCAAAAGGAAACGCATGAACTCATAATAGCGAAAGACTGGTTGCGTTGACAGCTGCAATGATCGTATAATATCTCTCTAACATCTGAAATAGATGTAGGGTATATTCTTACAATCTATTAAACCAAAGTCATTATGTTTGAATTATTTAAGTAATGTCACGACTTTTCCTTTTTTCCTTTCCTTTCTTTCAAGCAGAATCGCCTTAATAGTCGCATGTTCGGAAAAGAGACAAATATGCCGGATCAGTTCGTAAATCGGCGAATCTAGAAAAGGCGATCGATCTGATAGGTGTAGAGCACAACAGTCAAGGGAAAACTATGAAAAAAATGCTGCTCCTTCAACTGATGCAAACACTATATAACGTGAATGTTTCCCCTTTGTTCGTTGTTTGTTAACCTCTGCGTGAATCTAATTAAAAGAGACAGAGAAGTGATCCTTACAGCTGCTTTTAGTCGTTTGGCTAGTTTAATAGATCCAGACGTATAAACCTATATATTTAAGAGGAATTTGATATATAAATAAAGGCTATATTCACCAATAAATGTACTGTTTTCTCTTAGATACATAATACCCTTTTCAGAAAATAAGAATTGAGAGAGTGTACTGAATATGTTGCAAAACAATCCTCTAGTCAGTTGAAATCATTTACTATAAAAATGATAAGTACATAATATTACAAAAAACGAACGTAATACTAATGTCTCTGTCGCAAGAACATAAAACGTAAAAACATCTAGTACGTACTATAATTACAACTTGCACCCTTCCAGCCCGTCGCACATCCTGGTTTGTAACAGACCCCTGTCATGTTATCACAATCTCCAAGTTCACAATGACAATGCATTTTACAGTCTGTTCCAAATCTGTTTGACATACATACTACAAAAGTTCTAGTATCATAAGTTACAAAAGTCCTCAGATTATCTTATTTAATTTTACCATATGAAATTAAGGTGGGTGGTACTTGTATCCCCAATTACCATCACTGGACCATGTGTTGGTAATACTCAAAGCCACACAATGAAAAGTCTTCCAAGATATGATGCAGTGCCACACAAATTTTCTTTAAGAATCTTACAAGGTCGTGATATTCTGCCACATATATCAGAATGTAAAAAAATGTGTGATTTATATTTGAACCACTATGCTTAAAATAACTGCATGTACTCTTTTACACAATACAATTGAACATTTTGTTTTTGTATTCTATTTCTATTTCTTCATTTTCCCGTATCTTTTTCAGCCTAATACGCCTCGTAGAACTGGGCTCGAAAGACGACTGATAATTTATTTTTGGAAATCTCTATTGGATTTATTCCCCGTCTCTAGACCTAAGGTCTTTCGGCCGCGTGTATACTTCCCAAGTATTATATCGGGTATTTCTTCCTGATTTTCTAGCTACTGTTTGTTCTGCTTAGAAAAGTTAAATATTTATTTGGTATAGTATGTACATTTTTGAAAGTGGAAGTAGTGATTTGGCCAAAGTGAAAGTGGGGTAGAAATTCGCATTCTACAATTATTCAAGAAGCAAATCATTTTGAATGTTTACTGGGCTCTCGAGAGAAATAGCAGCGATCGATTCTGCTAACTAATGCATATTTTTTTCGAAAGATTATCGTCTATAAGCAGGTGAATCTTTTTCACATATTTGAATTTGAGCCGGTTCAATTTGTTTAATTCAAGCCGACGTTTACCAAGAAAAACACTGTAAGCATTTGGTTAAAAATAATTGTTGTCTGAGATCTACAACTATTAGCAGACTGAGATATCATCAGCTCAGCGAGTTTCGACACTGAAAAGATTTATAAAATACCTTTGTCAAATTCTCCGTTGATAAATTTAGAAATGATTAGAAACTTAGGTTTCAACTCGCTCAGGCAACGGTAACTAACGATGGGTTTGACTATTTTTATGTCCCTGGTAGCCATATGCCCTTCATATGATTCCGTACTTATACATCCTTGGTTTTCAAATGTTTGACTTTGGGCATTCCTGATGAAGGTAAATCCAGGAAAGAAGCTTTTGACACAAACAATTAACAAAGTGTGATGTAAATTGAAATATGATATGGATAAAGTTCTAGTTATTTGAAGACGTCGATCGTTTTTAATTGCTTTCATATCGACACTGTATATCTCGTTTTATGGTAGTGTAATACATTTTATTATGTTTGAAGCAAAATATTATTTTCGAATTCATGTATGAGTAGGATGCCGTATGACGGAAAACTGCATTTGCAAAATAATATTAAAAAAATATTATGGAAGACGAAAACAATGATGTAAAGTTTATAGGCGATATAAAATAAATAATATTTTAATGGAGCCGTAAGCCGGTAAAATACATCTTTATACAAAAAGTCATGTAACTGCTTTTAGGCGGATTTCAATAGGGGAATTTTGTTGGTCAATATATACAATCCCAATAAGACATCCAAGTACAATAATTTGTTATCATTAAAAAAACGTTAATTTTAAAAGCATATATGGATGATTACTTTTCTCTTACCACTACAACTGTCTCCACTCCAACCTTCTGAACATCTACTATATGTACAATGACCAGTCATAGCATTACAACCAAGCATTTCGCAATGACAAATCTGTTCACAATTATTTCCAAATCTATTACCTTGGCATTCTGAAAACACCAACCCAACAATTTCATGAAATCTAAACCATAATATATATAAAAAAAAACACATTTTATTATTCTTAACAGATTTGGCCTGATTGTAGAATCCTGGCTGTTGAAATACAAGAGATATAATTCCGTAGCTTATTTTTTCAAAATAGTATTAATTATTTTGTTGTGTGTCTTTAAGAAGTGAAAAAGACATGAGATGTCTTTTGAAACGACCTTTATGACCACACCACATAAGTAAGCACAGTGCAATTGAAATAAAGTGGCGAGTTTTTAGTTTGACATTGAGACTTTTAACCAGACTATTCAAATCACTATAAAATATATTAGAGTCCAAGATTTTAATTACTTAGTCTAGTGTTTCGATATGGTAAATATAACAAAAATTATTGATTCACATTACAATCATGTACTTGTTTTTTCTAAAGTCTTGTAAACTGTACAGTTTTAACTTATTGGACGAAAAGTTACTTGCGATAACTCCTTAGAAAGTTCACTAATGTACGTTCGCAATATCCAAGGTAACATATCATTTTTTGTTTTATATTTGCTTTGTAAAAAAGGATGGCTGCACAAATGTCATAAGAATAATAATAACAATTTTTGCCCCTAAGTTAGGGATGCGGACCCTATATCCCCGGCCCCGGATTTGTCATAGCTTTTGAAACACTGTCAATAAACTATATAGAAGTAGTTGTAATCAACTTTCAATTCTGTTTTTGAAGGACCTATTGAAAAGTTGACGAGCTGATATATTCGAAAAGTACAGAAAGAGTTACCAAAACCGTACAAGGAATCAGAGCTACACATAAGGATGAATTCCGAATGATTTCCTACATTTTACAACAAAAACATATAGATACAATGTAAACCGAAATTCAGGCGTTTTCAAATTAACCTCATCGCGGAGAATGTTATCTTTTAAATTTATAAATGTGTCCCATTATGTTATCTTTCTGTTGCAAATACTTTTGGACTCAAGGGATTGACAGACGTATAAAAACATAGACTTCTAACATCTAGTACCAAAACCAATGCTAAAGAGGGATTGCCGAGTGGCTGTGTTTTATATATAAATAAGTAGCAAGTCCTGTCGGAATAGAAACATCAAATTCGATTCATCGTGTTAAAGGAGTACCACGCTTTCTGTACGTTGAAGATGTTTTTAAACAACTCTTTTTGTGGTCTATTGGTGGCTTGTTGTAATGCAAAGCTTCTATGCTTATCCCCCCAAAAAGTTCCCTCTTTTTACATGAGCAATCTAATTTCCCAACCCTCCATCAAAGTCAACCAAGTCTGAAATCTCTTCAATTGTTCTCATCCTAAATATGCTCAACATATTTGCTACTTGATATTTGAGTAAACAAAAATCAATAAATGCTTTTTTTAAATTATTTATTGATTCCATTGTAATAATTTATGATACCTAGTACAATTTCTTCGCCTTGCATTTTTGTCTTAATAATCGTGCTCAGAAGGGAGGCGAAAGATACCAATTGGATACTAGTATTCAAACAACTCATAGGTCAAAGAAAAACTGCCGATGCCATGCCAAATAACGAAACACGGCGAAAAGATAAACAGTAGTTTACAAAACACAACATAGAAAACTAATGCGCAACACGAACCCCACCAAAAACCGGTTGTGATCTCAGGTATGTCGGAAGCCTAAACAGATGATGAGCGACATGTAGCAACCGTCGTGTTTCTCATGGAAGTACACATTCAGTGATCAGTCTCATTCGGTGATATCATCATCGATGAAAAGAGGAAGGATTTTAGTAACGAAAATTGGAACAGATCAAATCCCACAACGGTCAACCAATTCGTGATTGGGTCCGTAAAATATTCGAAGTGATGACTTCAACTTTACCACTTGGAACAGTGAAAATATATGTACATGTAATACGTGGGTTTTCCTAATTTTACACTTTTCAAATTTTAGGTTGACATCATCTCCATTTTGGTTAATCGATTGAATTTTGAAATAAACGCACGTTGGCCTATCGCAATACAGAATAAAACATTATATCGAACTACCTAAAAATAAGAAATTGTGGTCTGAAGACGTCAGATGGACAATTCTTAGAAATCTAACCAATAAACAAGAAGCCCTTTCATGGCCATATCGCTACAAAACTAGCTTTTTAGAAGTCCTATTATGTACATGCACCAAAAGGCTGAGATAAATGTGAGTAAAATGTTGTAGCGAACAGTGTTTATAATGGAATTAATAAAGTTTTAGAAATGTATGATCGCAGGGATGGCCTTAATCTAATATTCATTATAGTTCATTGTTAAATATAACTAAAACTTATATACTACATTGTAAACCGGGTTACATGTTCACATGGTCGCTTTACAAGTGTCTTTGTCCAATTTATTGACAAGGTTAATTGTGTTGCTTGATATCTGTTTCAAGGATATTTTCTTCAATACTTCGTAAGTAAAATATTGTTGAATACTAACAAAAACATACAAAATTATGAAAAGAAAAGACAAATTATTACATTGACAATAATATAAAATATGTAAAAGCATTTTATTAGTTGTATAAATTCTCCAATCATTTTTGACAGTGCATAATCAAGTGAAATAATTTTCAAATTTAAATTTTTTAACTAAAGCCCTTTTTGTTGATTTGAAAGGTTTTTACTTTTTTGACTGAACACAGTGAAATACTTTACACTTCAGTGAAGCATTATGATACCGTATGCATTTACCTAAAGATAAATCTGAATATATTTAGTTTTTATAGAATTATTAGATATTTGTTCTATGAATAATTATATACTATCACAACTGTCTCCCGACCAACCATCCTCACATCCCGGAACATTGCATATACCATTAAGAACATTACAGCCAGGTGTCTTACAGTGACAGATATTTTTGCAATTTTCTCCAAACTTTCCTGGTTCACATACTAAATAAAAAATAAAGAAGCCGTAACAACATAAAGCAAACAATACTTATTTGGTCGATGTTTCGGATTGTGAAGAAATTTTGTATACATTTATAACCGGTTGAAATACATTTGAATAGCAAAACAAATTATGAAATATATATGTAGCACTTATTCTGCCTGAGGTACAATCGCTAAATTTTTTGAAATAGGTCTATAAGTGTACAGAAAGTATGTAAGCAAACGGCAAATATGTTTTCGTTAACTTTAGATTGCGATTCCTCGTCTAAATAATTTTGTTTACAATGCTATCTAATAGCTGTGAACATTTCCATGAAATAATTACTAGTAGGTATAAATGTTACATTTATCATATTTCGATATTATTACATATTTTTTAACCTGTAGCATATAGTTTTACTCTTGTCTTGCCGACATGCTTGCATAAATATGTGTGGTGTCAATTTTTGCAATATGAGTTTAAACGTGTACTAAGTTTTTTGATGAATATTGACGTTGTTCAACTTATCTACACCATTCCTGATTTTTTAAATGTTTATTGTTTTTATGAGTATCCAAGTTATTTTCGTTTTACACTATAACAATTCGGAAATTTAATGGAAATACTGCTGCAGGCAATACGCTAAATTACAATTTGTAGGATTGAAATACAATTTACTGCTCAAATTTGCATTATGTTTAGATGGACCTATACTTTTAACTCAATTCTGGAAAAATTAGAAATGTTCATGAAGATGGTGCACGTTGTCCACATTTGTAATTGACAGGTTATACATGTCGTTTTTTATCGATAATGTTTACAACTGCTTTGTCTGTCTCCAAAAGTAAGAAATTACAGATATTTTATTATAAATGTGAATGTGTTTTGTATCAATGCATCTTTCCGTTTGATTCAGTTAGATAATGATTGTTTTGTAGAAGTTATACTGAGCGATGTACATAACGATTACGCAGATTGGAGTATTCTGTATTGCTATACAGACCGTTTCATTGTTGTAGTACAGGACTGATATTTCAAGTTTATTAATCTACAGGCTGATCGTGCTAATCGATATTTGTAATCACACGGAAGTCATACATGTCCTTACCACATATAGGAATATCACAGTGATCCCAGGACCGATTTTTAGTCTTAATATACCGAGTATAACACCAGGGTATCACTTCAGGGTCTACGCTTGGTGCTCGACAATAGTTATGCTGCATAGGAAACTTTTTATGAGTATCATCGTTCCAAAACAGGCATTGGATTCCATCTTTAGCCACACTTATGTTTCCGTTGTAATTTACGTCTTTTTCATATAATTTGCAATCGTTGGCTGAAAGATTTTTTTTATAATTATAATGTTATTATGAGTTTCTAGAAATATCTTTAGGCTTTCCAAATATTAATATTAAAGATAGTTATAGGTTTCATAACGAGTGAGAATTTGATATCGCTTGATATCAACTCGAGTTATTTAGTTTCAATATAATAATAAACGAGCCTTCTTGGCTAACTGACATTTTGCCGAAAGATTAATTACTTTCACTCCTGACAAAACCAATAGACATAACTAAATGTTATTACCGTATACCCCAAGACCGTTAACTGTCTAATAACTCTGACAGTTCAACTTTATCTGCAGATAATATAACTAGCCATTTGTCAAATTAGCCTTGCGCAAATAACTATATAGATGAATTTTTAATTTTTTTTGTAAGTTATATAATATATATTCATGAAAAAGTGTCCCATTTTGTCTTCTAGACCGGTCAAAGGTAGATCCTTTCGACCCTATGACTTATCAGGATAGGTCTGCTCTGCTTGACCATACATTTCCAAAAGACCAGACAGTGCTAAGGGACCGTTCAATATTTACCAGATGGATGGGCCGGTGCATTCTTAATATTATTTCATTAAAAAAGTTAATGCCCATCCTTTTAAATTCTGCAAAAAAGTCCTTGCCCATCTAAAAAAAAACTATAAAAAGAGTCCTTGCCCCTCTAAAACTTAAAGACAATCAAAAATGATTTAGGTTCTTTTTCTATTTTAATAAAAAGTAAAATCACAAAAATACTGAACTCCGAGGAAAATTCAATCGGAAAGTCCCTAATCACATGGCAAAATCAAATGACAAAACACATCAAACGAATGGACAACAACTGCCATATTCCTGACTTGGTACAGGCATTTTCAAATGTAGAAAATGGTGGATTGAACCTGGTTTTATAGCGCTAAACCTCTCACTTGTACGACAGTCTCATCAAATTCATTAATATTTGCAGGTTTATGTCTGGAAATCAAAGAATAGACTTTGGTGTATAAATACAAAATTCAAAATGTGCTAGTTAATTCCACATATATATATATATTTATGTGTGTATCAGAAACATACGTTTTATTAATTTTAAAACCAGTATGAATATACATGTATAGATTTGATTTTATATGTGCAGCCTCAGATACAATATCAAAATTAAATCTCAAGACATAAGTAATAGCATACTATATCAGCCAGCCTTTCATAGAGGCGTAAGAAGTGCTAACAATATTCATGCAAGTCATAAAACATATGAAGAAATATTAACCATACTATCAAATGTACTTAGTTTATATTTTTCTGAAATCTGAGGTCATCTTAAATTTGAAACAGTTTAATGTATCTCTTCTTACGTCTTTGTTCTATTAAATAATTGAGGGTCAACACTTTTTTCCCCTTTTGTGACCATTTGTGACCATAGGACATAAAGATTTATTCAAACTATTGTTAACAATCAAAAAAATATTAACTAACTATCCAATTTGGATTCAATTTTCAAAATGCCATATTAATTTAAAATAAAGGGAATAATTTCAATTAAGGGACAATAACTCTTAGACTAGTAAACATATTACCAAATGCTGAATTACCAATTATTGTCTTAATAATAGAGCATGCTTATATTTCAAATATACAATGTCCCTTTATCTATTCTTCTTTTCAAGAAAGAAATAATGATTATTTTAGAGCAATTTAGGCAGACATGTTTTGGACTTTGATGCAGCTTTTTTTACCTATTAATTAAATTCTAAAAGTCATATTTAGGGAAGGGGGGGGGGGCAGGGGACCCGGGCCCCCCTTTTTGTGGGAAAAATTTAGTTGCTTATATAGGAAATCACTGAAGCATGACTGGAGCGGGCCACCTCTTAGGCAGTCAGTGGGCCCCCTCTTATGAAAATTTCTGGATCCGCCACTGAATCCCTAAGTTTGTCAGCAATAAATGGACACCATACTACCAAACAACCTGGCATTCTGTAAGATCAATATATAAATGAGATGGCTGTAGAGTTTTATGAAAATCAAAGTTGATTTGGAAACATTACACTAATTTTTAAAGATGACTATCTGAATTTTGCCTAAACTGAAAATTGTAGCTTCTTTTACCTATTAACTAAATCCATAAAAATGACAACAATAAACCAAAGTACCAAACAACCTGGTATTCTGTAAGGTCAATATGTTAATGAGATAGTTGTAGAGCTATATAAAAATCCACGTTGATTTGAAAACTTTATATCAATTTTCAAAGATGACTATCTGAATTTAGTCTAAATTGAACATTTAAGCTTTTTTTTAACCTTTTTATTAAATCCATTAAAAATGACAGCAATACACCAAAACTACCAAACAACCTGGCATTCTGTAAGATCAACATATAAATGAGATAGCTGTAGAGTTATATGAAAATCTAAGTTGATTTGAAAAAGTTATAAAAAAATTTAAAGGTGATTATCTGAATTACTAAATCCATAAAAATGACAGCAATAAACCAAAGTACCAAACAACCTGGCATTCTGTAAGATCAATATGTTAATGAGATAGCTGTAGAGTAATATGGAAATCCAAGTTGATATGAAAATGTTATAAATTTTTTTAAAGATGACTATCTGGTATTAACCTAAACTGAAAATTTAAGCTTTTTTTTAACCTATTTATTAAATCCATGAAAATGACAGCAATACACTAAACTCCCAAACAACCTGGCATTCTGTAAGATCAATATATGAATGAGATAGGTGTAGAGTTTTATGAAAATCCAAGTTGAATTGAAAAAGTTATAAAAAATTTTAAAGGTGACTGTCTGAATTTAGCCTAAACTGAAAATTTTAGCTTTTTTTTCTTACTTATTAATAAAATCCATAAATTTGATAGCAATACACCAAACTATCAAACAACCTGGTATTCTATAAGGTCAAAATACAATTGATATGAAAATCCAAGTGGTTTTGAAAATTTATATAAACTTTTAAAAGTGACCATCTGAAATTAGTCCGAATAGAAAATTCTAGCTTTTGTATTCTTTAATTAAATCCTTAAAATTGACAGAAATGAACCAAGCTACCAGTTTGTTGAGACCATGTCTTTTATGTTTTGTGTGCCTGCAAAATAAATTTCCTACACATCGATAAAATTGATAGCAAAATTTTTCCTATAAAATAAGTTCTGGCCAATCCACTGTACATGTAAAAAAAAGTTCTCGCCCATCAAAATATTTCCACAAAAAAAAAGTGCTTGCCCCTCCCCATTTTGCACCAGCCCATCCATCTGATAAATATTGAACGGTCCATAAAAAGTCTGTCAAATGAATAATAATAGTGTTCCAAATATATGAAATAATCTTTAGCTGTGTTTTTGTACACTAAAGCAAGAATGTTTGTAGTTCCATTTGTACGTTGTCAAGGATTTTTTGATAGAATAAAAAAGATGTGGTATTATTTTATATATTGTTATAATCACAAATCATTTTAAATGAAGAATAAATGTATTCTGTGTCTCAGCATTAACATACAGAAAACTGTACTTCCAGAATAAATTTATTTTATATATTATTATAATCATAAATCACTTTGAATGTAGAATAAATTTATTATGTCTCTCAGCCTCAACATACAGATTACTCTAATTTCAAAATAAATTTATTTTATATATATTATAACTAGATATAATGTGAATGTAGAATAAACTTATTTTATGTTTTTCTTAAACTAACAATAGATACTAAGGCTCGGTTTATTCCCGATTGTCCCACATGAAAGTTCTGATTGTCCCACATTACTTTTATATCTTAAATGTTCTTAGATAAACAATGTAATTGTTGTTTGTTTTGCAATATCTAATTAAAAGTAAATATTACATGAGCATACTAGTAGTTGATATCAATTTTATAAATGTAAATATGAATTGCTGAATAAAATCATCAGTTGAAATGAACTTTTGATTATAATAATATACCATATATCATGTATATGTAATAAACGATATATTTAATGTTAGGTTATTTATAAATAAAATATCAATATTTTTTTTTATTTTAATGTTGTTATTTAAATTGTAAACAGATGGACGCATTTTGACTTCTTTTCATTATTAAGAGCGCTCAGACTGAAAGGTCTAGAGACTTATCTAGTAAGAAACAAACATTTAGAATCACATGAGATGAATATGAAACCCTCTTTGAAAAGATATAGACCGACACAGTCATCAAGCCGGATTTTTAACTTGCTAGTTCACAAGATAACAGTCTACAGGAAGACATGTCACCCTACATAGACATATTATTCTAAGTATTAAAGGACTGACCAGTCTTTGCTCTTAGTCGAAAATTCAGCGTGCTTTCAGGAGAAGCAGCAAATTCCAACTTTCCATTCTTTGGTTGGACCCAGATGGGATCAATTTCTTTATATTGTTTAAAGTTAGACCAGCTATCTATACAATCAACATATTTGCACATTATATCGTTTTTATGTTTATGATTTTCTAATTCAAGGATTTTCTTATTAATAATTAAAAAAAAAATTCTCCATTTTTGTTCGCTTGAATTGAATGCTTACTTGAACAATATTATGATCAGACTTATTATAGAGAATATGTTTTATTTCTTTGTTTTATAAATGTATTTAATATCAGCGTAAAACCTGTCATTTATAGAACAAATCCCTGAAACTTTGTAACGTGTAAAATTATTCTAAATGTTTCAATTTACAAATCTATGTTATAAGAGTCTATTTAATATTTTATGAAGTTAAAATATATCTATTTTCTTATATATGTTGTGTACAAGTTATCATTTTTTACAAATTATAATTTGTACAAAAATATTGTACAAATTATAATTTGTATTTTGACTTTGTACAAATTGTAATTTGTACAAAAAGTGCCTGTACAAAAAAGAGGGACGAAAGATACCAGAGGGACAGTCAAACTCATAGATCGAAAACAAACTGACAACGTCATGGCCAAAAATAAAAAGACAAACAGACAAATAATAGTACAGATGACACAACATAGAAAACTAAAGACTAAGCAACACGAACAAATTACAATTTGTACAAAATTCGACTAAAATTCACTTATAACTTGTACAATAATTTATAGTATGGATTTTGTTATAAAAAAAACATTGATACACACTATAGAACATAATAAACCTGATTTACAAAATACAAAAATACCCGGAGACAGCAAATGTAATTGATACATGCATGCCAGTTAATTCTGATAGCACAATAGAAATTGGCTCCTGTGACAATTCTGATAGAATAATAAAAATTGGCCTCAGTGACAATTCTGATAGTATAATAGAAATTGGCCTCAGTGAAAATTCTGATAGTATAATAGAAATTGGCCTCAGTGACAATTCTGATAGTATCATAGAAATTGGCATCAGTGACAATTCTGATATTATAATAACAATTGGCCTCAGTGACAATTCTGATAGTATCATAGAAATTGGCCTCAGTGACAATTATGATAGTATCATAAAGATTGGCCCCAGTGACAATTGTGATAGTATTATAGAAACTGGACCCAGTGACAATTCTGATAGAATCATAGAAATTGGCCTCCGTGACAATTAGGATGACACTGACGTTGAAACACCAATCATACGTGCCAGGAACCGTACGCTATCTGGCCAACATATCCAAACCGAATATCTAGCCATGAAAACAAAACAGAAATTATCAGAACTTGCTGTGGGGTACAGTATCATTATACCAATTCGCCAGTATGATCGTACCCCAACTGATCCTCGAAATATTACATGCTCAAACAAATGATACAGAACTATTTTTTGTATTTTGTAAATAAGGTTTTTGTGTGGTCATGGAATACAACTTCTTTGGTGTGTATCAATGCTTTTTTTTAATAACAAGATCCATACTATAAATTATTGTACAAGTTATAAGTGAATTTAAGTCAAATTTTGTACAAATTGTAATATGTACAAGCACTTTTTGTACAAATTACAATTTGTACAAAGTCAAAATACAAATTATAATTTGTACAATTTTTTTGTACAAATTATAATTTGTACAAAATGATAACTTGTACACAACATATAGATTACATTTAAAACACTCTTTAAAAACAAATTAATCACTCTCAAAACAATTCCCGATTGTCCCACACTTAAACTTCCCAATTGTCCCACAAACATCTTCTGATTGTCCCACAAAATTTCATTACTTTTTTACCTGTAATTTCAAAAAGTGGGACAATCGGAAAGACACCTAAGGCTCTATAAAATAATGTTTTATGCCCCACCTAGGGGCATTATGTTTTTCGGTCTGTGCGTCCGTTCGTCCGTCTGTCCCGCTTCAGGTTAAAGTTTTTGGTAAAGGTAGTTTTTGATGAAGTTCAATCAACTTGAAACTTAGTACACATGTTCCTTATGCTATGATCTTTCTAATTTCAATGCCAAATTAGAGTTTTGACCCCCAATTTCACGGTCCACTAAATATAGAAAATGATAGTGCGAGTGGGGCATCCGTGTACTATGGACACATTCTTTTTTTAATAAATTATCATATACAGAAAGCACCATGCATTTAGTGTAAACCTATTCTATGTTGCATCCTTTACAGAGAGTTGACTGAAAATGGACAGCTAAGTGTAGAATTCAGTATAAATTAATTTTGAATATTTAACAAATAAATGCTAATATAACAGAATTGTCTTTTTTTTCATGTTTTTTACTGAAACACATGCGTTAAAGTATAAATTTATAACATTCTGGTCCTATGTTGGTCCTTTTTTGCACTTTTCAGGAATTCCAGGAAAAAAGGAAAATTGGTTTATTTTTCCTTTTTTTATTCTGCTCCAAGTTGTTAAAAACATTCAACGAAAAATTAATGCATACAACAACCAACGATAACCACTGGATTGCAGGCTCCTGGCTTGTTCTGTATACTTATACCATTCATTTATTTTATATAATTAACCAGATATCAAAACAACAATGTTTTTTGCTTTTGTTTATCTTACAGTTGCTGGGACGACGAACTAAGAGAGTACATGTCGAGAGTACATGTCTCACCAAACTCAAGACAATTCCTTGCGTCGATGTTTTCAGAACAAATAATCATAATTCATTAAAACAGTATTTTTTTTTGCATGAATTCAACCCTTGTTAACTTTGAGTAAACGGAAGTAGCTTCTCATCAATCATTTAGAAAATTGATGTGGAAAGACCTTCAATTATTCTCTGAACAATTGGTTTTACAGCGGATGACCTTGAGGGCATTCCGGTGTTATGTTGCCGCAGACATTTCTACCCACGTGACTTGCGTTTTTGACTGATACCGAACCGAACGTATTTCGTATAAATACGCATATATTATCGAGTGCAAAATAACATTCCTTATCGCTTGTTAAAAATTCATTTCTTCAATGAATACTCATGAAAATATTTTTTAAGAACATAAATAAATAATATGAAAATGTTTTGTCGTGAGAAATATATATACATAAGTAAAAAAATCATAATATCTATGCACATGTACCGAAAAATAGAGTTTGCGGATGAATATCTCTTATCGCTTGTTATATATTAATTTCATCAATGCATATTCATTAGCGGGAGAAATATGAATGCCTATTCAAATCAAACCTATTAGAAAAACGAATTGTTACAGAAGAGTGTCCACCATGCACTTGCACTGCACTATCATTAAAATAGTAGAATTGAATGGTGGTATAAATGGATGAAAATTTGCCGGTAGAGTTATTAAGATGAAATGCTATATATATAACTGTTGTACAAATATTAACATAATATATAACAACAAACCAGACTGAGATTATACTGATAACAAATGATTGTCCCATGATTATATCACTACAATATAATAATTATTACGGTGAGATTGAATTCTCTGTCATTTATTCATCATCCACACAGAAACTTGTCTCAGAAAAAAAATCTATGTACCTTAACCTAACTTTCAGGTATAGAGATATTTTATTTTTCTGAGACAAGTGCCTGTAACTATCCACCAGAACTTGCGGTCACCCGATGTTTAGTACTTCAGTACTTTGATTAATTTTAATTTTTGATTTAAATTTTTTTTCCGCCTAATTTTTTTCTTGCGCGGTATTGTTGTTTCAAAAGATGTCGCTCAGATTTTTTTGTATATGATATAGTACAGTTAATACGCGTTTGAAACTGACCCTGTTTAACCGAACACTTTTCTTTGTAAGAGTTGTCTCCCCGAACACTGTTTTTCTTGTTATGACATCTCCTTCGCAACCGTAAGATAGCGACAAATCTATTGTCCAAATTGCTCGTTATATCCTCAGAATGTTACGTTTTATTTTGATATAAGCGTTACGAAGACTACATATGAGAGTTATTCCCTCTTATGTATTTGAAATAAGTGATATGTATTTGTAACTGGTAAGCCATATGTGATAGAGACCTAAAATGAGGTCATGTTCTAAATTTTGGCGTGTTATTACTTATTATGAGAAGCCGTATAAGATATCGATTAAATATTTTTACTTAATTGTTATATGCGACATTCCCCGCTCATATTTAAAACTAGCTATGATGGTGATATAACTCATTAATCATATATAATAGAAACCTAGGGTCTTTTGATTTGAGGTCCTTAATTTATGACCTTGATATTTAGGTAAATTTGGAGTTGTAGATTTTGGCCTTTGTTTTAACTTTATATTTATACATGATAGAGCCGTGTAACTTCTTGCATTAGGTTGCAAACCATATGCCTCGAAAAAATCAAACCAGAAGTGACCTTGTGTGAACCGGAAGTAGCTATTTTTTGTACTTTTTTAATGTAAAAATATATAGAACCGTATATTTTTGGAATCAGTGTCAAGTAACCTATCATATTACACCGGAAGTAACAAATTATCTCTCTCATTTCAAACAAAAGTGTATAGAAACTATATAGTTTTGGAATCGGCGTACATTTCGCTATCATCTGACACTGGAAATGACATGTTGAACTCGATTTTATTATTTTCATATCAAAATACATGTTTTTTTGGTGGAAAGACCTTCAATTGTTGTCTGAACAATTGGTTTTTAATAACGTTATTACAATTCTTCTCGAAAAAAAAGACCACAGGCAAGTTATCTGATCTTCTCTGAAACTACATGTCCCATTGACCTTAAAATTTGCAATCAGCAGGGTATACTGCATGTATTACATCTTCATATAACATCGTTGGGCAGCTACCTCCCAAGAATTGTCGTAGCGGGAACAAATTTCAATGATATACAATTCTTCTCGGAAAACATAGACCAAATTCTTGTGTGCGCTACTCCTCCACTGAAACTACATGTCCAATTGACCCCAAACTTTGCAGCCACCAGGGAATACATATATTCCATCTAATTATCACAACGTTGTGCAGCTACCTCTCAAGAATTTTTGTAGACAAAACAAATTTTAATGCCGTAAAAATCGCTTTCGACCTCCGTAAACATCAGTGAAATCCTACAAAAAAATGTCTGCTCCTAGATTAAAATACAAATCTTTGTACGACTTTGCCCCAGCAGAGCTATAGAAAAACAGTACATTAATGGGTGTTACTCGGACACTTTTTAGATGATACACGGACACTTCTTAGTTGTCACACGGACACTTTTTATGAATAGAATCACTCGTGCATGATCAGTGAGTTCATGGGCACTTTAAATTTCAATTAGATTTTAACTTTTTGTTTTACCGACATATTTCCTGTATTTTTTATTACACTAAGGGATTGACCATTTAACTTCAAAAGGGGGTTATGGTTTTTTCCAAAATATATTCTGCCCAAATTTTATAAGAAAAAAATATATTGTGGTCAAGCAGATGACAAAATTATGTTCTGAATCCTGATTTTCGGAATACCGTATATAATAGTGCTAATTTCGAAAAAAAATATTGGGGTGATAGCGTTGAAAAACTTAATAATTCTCTTACTCAGAAAAAAACATAACCCCCTTTTGAAGCTAAATGGTCGGTCCGTAAATGTATTTTTTCTCTGAATATATGGACATGAATAGTATTCTGGACAATGCTGAAAGTAAAGAAATGCTGTTACCGACGTTTATATTACAATAACAAAATACAGGAAATATATATAAAAAAAATCAAATCTAATCAAAAGAGAAAATCCCTATCAACTCACCAATGCACGATTGATCCTATAAATAAAAAGTGTCCGTGTTATACATGTTCAAATAGGCAGCAAATCTTGAAGAAAATCATTCAACTTATGTCACCAATTTTGGACGGTAAGCTGCGATTGGATCATATTGTGACACGTGTCTAATCCTGATCAACAAAATTAGAGACACATAAAAACCTATAAGCATGCAATTTTTTTTTTAAATCCAAATATTATGCCTATTTATACTACTAAAGGAACAGATCGATTTCATTTAGCTGCAACTCCTCTGAAACCGCACAAAGTCGGAAATATTTGTGATATGACGTATACATGTAGTATTTTGTACTTCCTAATTTGTCTTTGAAACAATCTTTTTTCCACAGAAATCGCCAATTTTTGAGAAAATATCCAAATTCGGAGACCGTTATCGATCCGTGTCTTATACGCTTTCGCGCATGCTCAGTCGACGTACTGCCCGACAACTCGGCCCACAGCCAACTGGCACAACTCAAACACTCTCGCTATTCATTACAACTTGCATCACTTTATCAAACTCGCACCACTCAAAAAAAAAGAAAGAAGAAATATAACAAACTCGAGAAATGAGTTTTATCATTAGATTGTTTTCTTCTTCTCTTAGTGAATTCTTCCTTTCTCGGAGCACCCGTGTCAAACAGAGACAGAACTCGCACCACTCGAAAAAAAATATACTACAAACTCGCACCACTGAAGAAATGTTTTAAATCATCAGAGAGTTCTTGACTGTCTTCTTCTTCTCCGAGTTATTTCCTTCGTTCTAATTGGACATTCAAACTCCTATGGAAGAAGAACTGACAAACTAATTAAAACATAATGCATCAGTGCATAAAAACAGTTTGAGAAACAGCAACCCAAGCTGTGTATCACCATAAACATTTCAAGTAGTCTTCAAGCCGCGCTCGAGCAGGTTTTTTCTAGTATATATCTTATAACAAGACACAATTCATTTTTTCATAACATTTCATTCACTAATGAAATAGGAAATTCTTTTTATACATTTATATTGTTATTGAATTCATATATATTTGGGAGCAAACGTACGATTTTTATTACTTTTAAGGGGGAATTGGGAATGGAATGGCACATCCTGAACATTTATCAACAAAAAGGATCAAGCCTGTTTATTTAAAATGTATTTATTTATCTTAACCTCCTCCCCCTTTTCCATTTTTCACCAAATAAAAATCAAATGTTAGCGTGCTTACCTCTGAAATGTTTTTCATACATTACTTACTTGCGAAGTTGCATCTTAAAAAGTCTCAAATGTGTACGACGTTCATCTTTTACTTGACATGGTTCTTTTTTATAAAATTATTAGATTCTTGAATTTCTTGAGAAAAAAAAACTCTTGGCTGAAGGGAAGTGAAAAAAAAGTTTGTTTAAACTGTAACTTACATTAACTGGTATATGGCCACTTAAGTTTCTAATCTGTTTAATTTTGCTACCTCTTCTAAATGCAAAATGTACTACTTCTTTCTTGAAACGTCGTACAAGTCAGATACAAAACAAAAGTAACAAAAAAAAACAGGCCGAAAACAAACTGCCGTATAGTTCTTCTGCACTTGTAGTCAGATAAAGGTCCTCGGCTATCGCCTCGGACCTTCACCTGACTACTCGTGCAGAAAAACTATCCGGCAACGGTTTTTACCGGCCTGTTTCTTTGTAAACTTTGTATTTATTGTATCTAATATGTGTTACAAACTGCTGCTGAAATATGTACAGTGTATGAAAATAATCGATAAATGTGTTTTAAATGTACACAAGATAAAATAAATCAAAAGCATGCATTGCTCGTGAACTCCGATCAAAACATCAATTACCTACAGTGACAAAAGAAATACATTATGTGTTATTCCGTCGATATACATGTTCTCCGTCCAACATCTCCATCTAGAAAGAAATAAATATGCTAAGTTTTCGTTATTATGAACAAGCTTCGTGACGTCACAATCTGGCGCGAGAGACGCGCGCGGAACCTGAAATAGAATAAAAACTTTCCAAACTAAATATAGAAATTTTACCAATACAAGAATGTGGACCCTTGTATGAAAATGAGATCTTGTGTCCTGCCCTTCTTTTTTTTAGGGGGGGGGGGGAGTCAATAAATCAGTTTCTTTCTTTTACTCGTGTTTTTTTCTTCTTCCCTCCTTGTAATGTAAAAAATTGACTGGTAGAGTTAAGACATTCATTGAATATATAAAGAAACAAAGAAAAAAATAAACGAAGAAAGAAAGAAACAAACAAACAAACATAGCAATCAATCATGTTTCAAAGGGAAAAGACCGTTTACAATTGCTTTTTTAAAGCAATTGATTTATATTTGACTTAATAATTGTTTCAGAGTCATCACACTAAAAAATTGAGTAGTTACTTACTATAATTGCACTTGTCTCCATACCAACCAGGCTTACATATACATTGCCCTGTATCATCGCACGCTGAATTATTGATTTTACAACTTTTTAAACATAAATCGATATCTATTTTCAATGAACTGGAATCAGTTTCTGAAAAAAAAAATATGAAGCTCTAAGACATGAACTTTTGTCAAATATAAAAATAAAAATATTGAGCGATAAAGTGAATGCTCAAATGGCGCCATGTATGTTAACGTGTACAGTGGCGTAGCTAGACCATTTTTAAGTGTACGCCCGAACCTCATCGAGGGGTTTGAGGTCCAGAACAGAAGACCTCCTGGTTGGGGGCGAAACCCCCCGGATGTTCACGCGTTATTGAGAAAGAGATACCAATATCTGTCATTAAAACTCATCAATAGCAACATATTTGGTCGGTTAAGAACACAACTTTACGACAAAGGAGATGATTTCAGCCTCCAATTGTGAACTTTTCTTTTCTATGTAGCAACATTCCAGCAGCACCTGCATGTGGAGTATATACATGCCAGTTGATAAGATATTCCAGAGCTTGCATTTCCTATCATCATGTCCTTGATAGATAGTGGATGCTTACAAGGAAGCTACTGAATCAAGAGTTCCAAGTGGTGAAGTTGAAATCATCCCTTCGAAAATTTTACGTTCGACATAACGAGTAGGTTAATGACGACGGATATGTTCCAATTGTTGATATTACCACAATCCCGTCCTCTTTTCCTCTAATGTGATCTACCGAATTAGACTTATCACTGGGTTTGCACACGTGGAGTAGAATTTGCTTACCCTTCCGAAGCACATGAGATCACCCCTAGGTTTTGGTGGGGTCCGTGTTGTTAAGTCTTATGTTTTTATGTTGTGTTTTGTATACTGTTGTTTGCCTTTTCATGGTTTTTCGTTTTTTGCCATGGTATTGTCAGTTTGTGTTCAACTGATGAGTTTGAATATCCCTTTCGCGTCTCTTTTAGAGTCTAATTTGTTTTTTTTACAGTTAAATTTATTCATTGTATTGATTTGGAATATAATGGTAATGTATTAAGAGAAAAAATGCCCAAAACTGTTGCTTAAAAATATGTTTAAAAGCAATCTAAAATTTATATCTATATTTACTCGCATGCTCGTATCTTATGAGTATAACGAAATCAGAGATATATATTTTAATTGGATTGGTTTCAAAGGAGATGTAGGGTAAACAATCAATCGACAAAAAATCAAAACTTTATATAGAGATAGTCAAAAAGCAAGTCTCCATTTCAATGTTGTCGTTCTATTAATTTTTTTGACCTTATAGATCTAGTTTACTCACCTTTTTACACTCAAATTTTGTTAATGGACATAATTATGTTCTAATTAATTTTCATAGATGGGCAGGTGTAACGTAAAAATAAATATTGAACTGTAACATAAAAATGCAAGCCACATCGTATCTGACCAGATAATGAATTGCTTTAAACAATAGTAAACTGAGTAGAATTCACAGTAGATTTAGACTTTGACAGAAAATGAAAAAAATATATAATATAAAATATGAAAACAACACATTATTAATTTCATGAGTTTGATCCGCTTTTCTGGATTTACCTTCATCAGGAACGCTCAAAGCCGAATATTTTAAAGCCGAGGATGTATAAGAACCGAAAGAGTTACAGAGCTACATGTATATGACCTAAAAGTACCTAATAAATCATATGATACCATTTGATTAAAAAGTATATTTCGTCACTTTGTCTTTTATCTCCAATTACAAGTCATTGAAGAAAAAAATACAAGGCTCGTATGCTTTTAATCAGTTCTTAAAATTTATTTGGGTTCAAATTTTTCTTCAAAATTTATGTGTACGCCCGGGCGTTTTGACGTAAACGTAGCTACGCGCATGGTGTATACTGTCCGATAAAGCAGCAATACAATGAAACATGTTCTACCAGATAGCAATTTATTTACTGTGGAATGCAAAATTTTAAAAAAATCATTACAATAAAAAGAAATGAAAATTTAGCTATTTGGCAGATAGTGTTGTCTCCCATTTATCCATATATCAATATTGCATTGGTTACTTTTTGCTTGGTTTGAAAGCAAGGAATCAAATAGAATGACAAAAAGACATCGCTACCAGCACCTTTTCTCTTTTTTAACACCTTATATGACAAATAAAAAAATACTAGTTAATATATTGGCAGTTTCTAATTTTCACTGAAATAAAAACAAACAAGTCCAGGTTGATAAGATATAATAAATTTAGTTTAATGTACACGACTATTGACTCTAAAAAAAATTCTGAGGTCATTTTACTTTTTATTGAACTAGTGTATCCTAAAAAATGCACGAACTTTAAATTATGGTATTATTTTATGGAAGTCAATATAAAGAGAGTTCAGTAAACGACGCAGTGAAATATTTTGTCGTAGGAGAAACCAATATCACAAGCTTTCGGCACTTTTCACAAAATATTATTCTTTCAACCTACTGTCTTTTCCAAATAACACAATGTGCACTATTTGCTTACGAACATATGAAATTTGAAAAAAAGTCAATAGTCATTTTAAGGTTGTTCCAGATATTTCTTTTGTAATTTGCTTCTAGCTTTGTTAAAGTAAATATCGTGTTTGTCAAATCACCCCGTATATAACCCCGAAACAAATGGTTCCAGACGTTGACGCGTTCGAAGCGATCATCAGGACAATATACAATTATGGCCCGTAGGAAAGGTGAATATCCAAAGTTGTCAACACGAGAAGTTTATTTCACTGAGGGTGCAGTTTATTTACGTCTGTGGCGTCATTTTCATGGGAGCCAACTCGTGTACAAATCAAGAAACTCGAAAGGTTATTCCCCGGTGAATAATAGGGTTGCTCACTGCTGGTAAATTTTTAGGGTTATTCGTCCTTCCTTGCAATTAAATGAATTTCAAAGTTAACTGAATTATTGCATGTCACGTGATAACGTATTACCCAATAGAATTGTTTATAATATATATGCAAGGTATAATAATGTTCAATATATGTTCTTCAGTGCATTAACGTTTGAGTAGCAAGATTTGATGCAATACTAAAGAACTACCCTCGTATTCTGGGTTTTCGTGCTATTAAGAATGCATTGTGACGTCACAATTTCCATTGAAAAAGCATGCACAGTACGAATTTATATGACGTACGAAAACATATGATCTGACCATACACGTAAAATTATCACGTGTCTACAAATAATCCATAAAAGTCCGAATAAACACGATATCATCACACTAAATCAGTTCATTTTATACTGTATCGTTCGTTTTATCACATATGTGAGTTCGATGCTTTCATACAAATAATCACTGTACAATTTGTTGTCACAAAGCTCATTATTAGGTCTTTCCACTTTTCCGCGGAAAGACCTATTGGTTTTGTTCTGATTATTATTTTTTTGTCTTCTTCCGCCATTTGAACCATTTTCTTGCGGTACAAATTTGTTTCGCAAGATGTTGCTTAGATATTTTGGATATTATATCGAACAGTTATTGCGCTTTAAAAACTCATCTTGTTAAGCCGATGACTTTTTTTATTGTAAGAGTTATCTCCCCAAACACTGTTTTTCTTGTGAGTGTATCTCCTCCGTAACCAAAAAAGATAACGATACATTTTTTTTCGTATTTGTTCGTAATATCCTCAGGAATTTTTGGCTGATTTGGATCGAAGCGATCCGGTGAAATCTTATAGGAGTTATCTACCTTTACCAAATAAATTTGTCGTTATGATTTTGTAACTTATAAACCGTAAGCCGTATAAACCTGGAGTCGTTTTGTTTGAGGTCCTTGGGTCCTAACTTTGAAAATGAGGTCAACGTCAAAGATCAAGGTCATGTTCTAAATTTTGACATTCACTTCATATCGCTTCTACCCAGAAAGAGTAATAGAAATCGACAAAAAAAAAATTGACCTAAATGTTAGTCGCGACATGATATAACTGGAAAGTTTTTTGTCGAAATGGTACGCGTCATTTTCTTGGGGGTTCCATGCCACTGAAATGGTAAAATGAACAAATTAACTATTCATCGCTTCAAACTTTGCAGCTTTCATAATGTATACATGTATCTTATCTCAATTAATCAACCAAGGTCCGCCATTCCCCCCCCCTAACTATTGCGAAAAAAATATTTATGTTTGGTGTTATGAATTGTCTATAGCATACACTAAAAAAATTCATTACGACCAAAAAAATTAAGCTCCGTTATACCCGCCAAGCAACCTCTGCACTTTTACAAATACACTGTTTCGATGCCTTTAAATCATCTTCCTACTGTCCCGCGTACAGGTGAAATTTGACCTTCACCAAGTCACTGTGAAATATGACAAGCGGTCAGTTATCTGTGATTGAACGTTGACAAGCAGTTGACATGTCAAATGCCGGTAGGAGCACTAGGAGCATTGGTAACCATTTCAATGTAAATCGCACCGTCATTGTCAGATTTTTACAACGTCATATTGACACAGGAACTGTAAATGATAGACCAAGGTCCGGAAGACCCCGTTTTACTACCTATCGTGATGACAGACTACTTATTGGTCGTGCTAAAGCCATCCCATTTACTCCTGCCCCGTAGCTTAGACACCACTGGCCTCCAGGTGGTCGTGTTAGTGTTCGAACATTGGTCCGTCGACTTCATACAGACTACCTAAGAGCACGTCGTGTTGTCAAAAGACGTGCTCTAACAGCCAGGCACCGTATAATCAGGTTTCAAAGGGAATGACCATCGACAATGGAACATGAGAACCTGGCAAAATATTCATTGGTCAGATGAGAGTTGGTTTCTGTTACGACCAATAGACGGCAGAATACGAGTTTGGCGGGGAAATAAAATTGCCGAACGAAAGCAATCGTTGATGGTGGTGTTACAGTATGGGGTTTCTTCTCATACTGTTGTAAGCTGGGTATGCATATTTTGCAGGATAACATGAACAGACAGACATACAGGGATTTGGTGCTTAGAAACATTGTAGTCCCCCATTTTGAGAATCCCCAACTTGCGTCAAGACCCTCGTATATGGACGACAACGCTAGACCACACAGAGCAAGGATTGTAACCGATTACAAAGATCAAGTAGCCATTGACACTATCTTTTGGCCTTCCATGTCTCCAGACCTGAACCCTATCGAACATGTCTGGGATGCCATTGGCAGAAATCTCAATCACAGAGATCCACCTTTACAAAATCTTGGCGATTTAAGAGGGGCAATTGTTGATGAATGGAATAAATTTGCTCAACTAAAGTTCAGAAGGCTTGTACAGAGTATGTGACGCCGTGTTATGGAACTGTACCGGAAGAGAGGTGGTTACACATCCTATTGATTTAAATATTGACATTAAATTTGCCGAACATACCAAAGATTATTTGTAGAGACTTTTAATGATTTGGGGTGATTAATTGTTGTAAAAAAAATAAAATCAAAGTAAAACTTAAATTCCGTTTCTGATTTGTGTAATTTACACTATTTCTATGAACGCAAAATTCAAATGCATAGAACCTGCATCAGGGACCAAACTTAAGTTTATGGTTTGTTTATGGCATATGTTAGCAAAATTGCTACATGAATATTTTCTCATTTTCGAGGATTAACTGTTTTTTTTTAAATGAAAAAAATTTCGATGCAACAAAGATAGGTGGTGCTTAACTTTTGGCGGACTGTATGATATCCAATGCAATGCATATAGATTCGTGGTCGGCGATTGGACATCAGTTTACCTCTAAATGAATCAAGAAACTATATTCCCGTTAGCACTATAAAAACACGTGCAGTTCGCAGTTCTGTCAGTGACGCCCAGACCTGGACTGAGAAAATAAAAATCAGTGACATAGAAATCGCTCCCAAGTCCGTTAATATTAATGAAATCCTGGAATTCTAAACATTCATTAAAATACAAATCTGTGCTCCCGTAAACATGCGTACGAAAAAAGCATGCATGATCAGACATTAATTACCTGTAAAAAATAAAATCAATAGCTATCGCGGTACTCCATCAATACACATGCATGTGCTCTGTTCAACGGCCTCCCCTGAAAAGGAATTAATATCAATCGATAAATGTTACATTGCATATTTTCACAAAGGCATGTATTGCACGAACACTCAAGGATCAACGATCAAACATCATTAACCTGTAATGAAAGAAAATTAAATCCGTTAGCACAATCTTTATACACAGGTCTGGTCGTGACGACATCCTCCTCTGCAAAGAAATTTTAAAAACAGTCTTTTTGTGTATGTGGCAGTAATTTATAGTATCCTTTTTATGTTTTACTTTGTATTTTTATAACTTAACCAATATTTTCCATTTCAGCGAATTATTTCAATAAACTATAAAAATATTTAATTTGATCTAAAGTTGTTAAACTATTTTGAAGACATTTTCTGAACTCATTACGCTATAGCTTTCCGTTTTCCAAATTTACTCCCCGCTATCGTGTAATGAATAATTGACCATTGAAGCATATGACTATCCTGTATTGAACCCCATGCAGTTAGTACTGCAGTGCAGGTATGACGTTTTCACGTACTATTGGTTAGTACAGTGAGTACATTTAAGTTCTGTCGCATTGGACTTTTCGATGGTATTCATTGGGTAATTTGTACATGTATTAGATACAATACAAAGGTAACAAAGAAACAGGCCGGTAACAAGCGTTAGAATATAGCAAAGTACTCTCGACCAATGAAATTGTAGAATTGGATGCCTCTTAATTGTGAAGAATGAATGTAAATCATGTTCTTAGTAAGGGATTATCCTATTATTTGGGTCTATTTACAGTTCAAAACAAAGAGTTTCTATAAATGAGTTACAACTGCCCCGAAGCACATTTATCAGATTGAAAGGATTTATCACACAGTTATTGAAACTGACTCAAAGTTGAATTGTGAAACAAACAAAAATCTCAAAATAAGTTGAAGTTTACTGGTGCAGTAAAATTGGTACCGTGAATTTTATTATGAAAATATTAATAACTTCAAATTACTATAAAATTAAACAATACCAAAGCAATGCAAAAAAAATCAAAAAAATCTTTCAGATAAAAAATAACCTAAATCTTATTGGCTGTGAAATAAAATTTAGTTGTAAACTCAAATGTATTAATTGATTTAAACTGTTAATAAAAAAGGATAATTCCTCATTAAAATATTACATGATTAACATTCATACTCACAATCAGGAAACATACAATTCATACCTTTTCTTTCTACTGTTGTGTCACCTAATATCTATAACGCATTTAAAAAAAAAAAAATCCCAAATGATAAGAAAGTCCTCACATCACCAAAACTTATCCATAAATGACATGCCGAAAAAGGCAGTCATGCATCAATTATAAACATTGCACTGACAATGAAACTAATTCTTGAATAGATCATTTGAGCCTTGAACACTTTACAATATTCTAAGTTTGTAAGAGAATGATAATCCCTTACTTCATGATAAGTACTCGCTACCGCTCGTACTTATTCATGAAGAAAGGGATTATCATTCTCTTACATATACTAACCGGATAGTTTTTCTGCACGAGTAGTCAGGTGAAGGTCCGAGGCGATAGCCGAGGACCTTGACCTGACTACGAGTGCAGAAAAACTATTCGGCAGTTTGTTTCCGGCCTGTTTTTTGTTACCTTTGTTTTGTATCTGACTTGTACGACGTTTCAAGAAAGAAGTAGTACATTTTGCATGTAGAAGAAGTAGCAAAATTTAACAGATTCGAAACTTAAATGGCCATATACCAGTCAATGTAAGTAAGACAATTTAAACAAACTTTTTTTTCACTTCCCTTCAGCCTATAGCTTTTTTCTAAAGAAATTAAAAAATCTAATAATTTCATAAAAAAAAGAACCATGTCAAGTAAAAGATGAATATCGTACACATTTGAGACTTTTAAAAATGCATCTTCGCAAGTAAGTAATGTATGGAAAAGATTTCAGAGGTAAGCAAGCTAACATTTGATTTTTATTTGGGGGAAAACGGAAAAAGCGGGTGGGGGGTGGGGGGGGGGGGGGTTAAAATAAATTTAAAATAAACAGGCTTGATTCATTTTTGTTGAAAACATGCAGGATGTGTCATTCCATTCCCCCATTCCGCCTTAAAAAATAATAAAAATCGTACGTTTGGTCCCAAATATATAAATTCAATAACAATATAAAAAGAATGAATTTCCTTTTTCATTAGTGAATGAAATGGTACGAAAAAATCGATTTTGTCTTGTTAAAATCACCCATATATAGGCATATATTTTGGATTTGTTTTTAAAAATTATTCTTATAGATTTTTATATATGTCTCTAATAGTGTTGATCAGGATCAAACACGTGTCACAATATGATCCAATCGCAGCTTACCGTCCAAAATTGGTGACATAAGTTGAATGATTTTCTTCAAGATTTGCTGCCTATTTGAACATGTATTACACGGACACTTTTTATTTATAGGATCAATCGTGCATTGGTGAGTTGATAGGGATTTTATCTTTTGATTAGATTTGATTTTTTTATATATATTTCCTGTCTTTTTTATTGAAATATAAACGTCGGTACCAGCATTTCTTTACTTTCAGCATTGTCCAGAATACTATTCATGTCCATATATTGAAAAAAAAAAACATTTACGGACCGACCATTTAGCTTCAAAAGGGGGGTATGTTTTTTTTCTGAGGAAGAAAATGATTTACTTTATCAACGCTATCACCCAAATATTTTTTTTCGAAATTAGCACTATTATATACGGTATTCGGAAAATCAGGATTCAGAACATTATTTTGTCATCTGATTGACCACAATATATTTTTTCTCATAAAATTGGGGATCAGAATATTTTTTTAGGAAAAAACATAACTCCCCTTTTGAAGTTAAATGGTCAATCCCTTAGTGTACTGATATGAATAGTAATATACTGGAATTGTTTGAAAAAAAATTTAGTTATTGATGCCAACGTAAATATTTTAATGAAAAAGACAAGAAATATATCGGTGAAACAAAAAGTTCAAATCTAATTGAAATTTAAAGTGCCCATGAACTCACTGATCACGCACGAGTGATTCTATTCATAAAAAGTGTCCGTGTAACAAATAAAAAGTGTCCGTGTATCATCTAAAAAGTGTCCGAGTAACACCCGTTAATGTACTGTTTTTCTATAGCTCTGCTGGGGGCAAAGTCGTACAATATTTTCTATTGGCTCTGTCTTGCTATTTCACTTACGGTTTTTATTATTTGGAACTTTCTTTGGAGTTAGATGTAATTTGTACCTGACTATTGTTCTTGACCTTTTTGACAGTAAGTTTTATACATTTTGTAAAGTCTTTCCGATAATATATTTTGAACTATATTTTGGTTAGAATAATTCTCACATTTTTGTAACTGAGTGTTTTAGAGTACATCTCATAATTTACGTCTAGGTTAGTCTATAAAAAGGTATATACTATGAAATTTAGAGCGAGGGGCTTGCCCCGAGCTCTTAATTTCATAGTATATACCTTTTCATAGACTATCCAATTTAGCACATATTTACAACTCAAGTAATCTTTTAATTGGTCTATTGATAGTTTATTTTGGCTGACTACTTGTATCACAGGTGTTTGTAAAACGGAGCTCATTAACGAAGTTTTGTAAATCTACTCACTAGTATCATTGTAAAATATGTGATTTCAAAAGGCCCTTCACTCCAGAATGAAAAGATGGTAGCTACTGGTGTAAGTATGTATATTGATATAAAGCGGTGTTTTACTATACATGTTCTTCTTACATGGTAAGATGACCAAATAAATTGACCAAAAGCAGGCAATAATTAAATTGCAGTGGAAGCTTTACATGTTTTGAAAACATTTTTTAATTTCACTAAAAACTAAAGCTATAATAAATTTGAAACATATAGATAGTTTGTCCCCATAGATATAGTCTAGCAGATAGGCATTAAAAAGCAACTACCAATACATCAGAGATTATAGGTTTTGTGTGTTTTTTTTTTGTTTTTTTTTATTATTTCTAAGTAAAAACTAAAAGATTTATCAGAATATGTTTATATATATAATTGGCACATTATCTTCAGACATAATCACAGTTTTTCAATTCACGACATCATCCTGAACATGCATGAAATATTTGCCTCTGGAAATTAAGCAACTGATAATCAATAAATCAATCAATTCATGACGAAATAGATCACCTTCCTTAAGAAAGTTTAAAAAATTATCACCAAGTTGCTTTAATTTCCCTTCACAAGGTTTCACAGTACACACTTTTTTTGTGTACAAAGTAATTGCATGGATGATACATTATTACATTATCATAATTTTAAGATATTGTTGTACTCTAATCAAGGTATAAAGAACCATATGTATTACCCTTTATTTAAATGAAAGAAATAGCAATTGTCAAAAACATTTTTTAGATCCAAAGATTTTAATAGCAGGATATTTAAAAATCAACGTGAAAACTAATTACAAACTATTTAATTTAATTTGGAACACAGCATTTTATTTCAAAATAGCCAGCTGCAATTTTTGTTTTAAATATCTTGATTATGATACAATGAAATCTAACCCTTGTGGTCATTCATGCGTAGTTACTTAGTACACGGGAAAAGTATGTACTATGAAAATTAGAAGGCAAATATAAGCAATTTGATTGGACGAGAAGTTGTAAGTATGTGCTAAAAGCTTAGAATTATCACGATTTCATCTATTGTAAATATAGCTATTCTTGTGTATCTTTTGAAATCGTTGGATTTAACTTATTGTCTTGTCAAGATAACATATCACTTAATTTATATATTTTTCATTGGCCTGAAATTGAATAGACTTTGTCACAGTATTTTGAATGTTCATTTTGAACATAGGTATTTATAATCGTATTATTTTCAGAACATACCATAAAGTGTCCTGGAATATATTGTATTAGTGTTTATGGCAGTGGATTTTGATAACTCAATCCCACATATTAGTAAGGGAGCTACCATTTGATTTTTATGGGGGGGGGGGGGGGGGGCTAGAATGAAAAATTTTGTCCTGTTTTTTTTTTTTATAATTGTAATCTCTGTCCTGCCTTTATATTTTTCACTCTATTCGGCCCTGCCTTTTTTTATTAGTTTATCCTGAATTTTTTTTTACATAAATTGTCATTCTGCCTTTTTTTTTTTACCAAGTTGCTCATCCTGTCTTTTATTATTACTCAAAACTCCTGTCCTGCCTTTTTTCAAAAATTGTAGCTCCCTAAGGATTAATTCCTTATTCTTTATAGATTGTTCATTTTGAAATAGTTGCTTTCACAGCCAAATTGGCAATGGAATTGTATTTTATTCTATTTCTCTTTCGGCACATTTTAATAATTCTACGTTGAAACTGTAAAGCGTATTGACGTTTTTCATAATGAAGCACGGTTGTGTAGATTGCAATGCAATCCGAAACGTTGATATGTACTTTTAAATTAGCTATTTGTAATTGTGACACAAGTTAATCATGATTGTGTTTAATCATATAAGTGTTTAATACTGCTTGTGTTTAATTATGCTAAGTAACATTTGTAAAATTGCTTATGATATTTAGGAGATAACTGTATTGTATTTAAAGCTCCGACTGCATCAAATTGTGATTTGATGGTCGCAAATTAAGTTTACTGGCGACGCGTTAGCGGAGCCAGTAAACGGGAATTTGCGACCATCAAAAATACAATATTGTTATCTCCATTCTAATGAAACTAATAGAAAACAACGTCAAATCATATATTTAAGATCTGTCATTCATCGTCTGCGCTTGCGAGTACGTTTTCATAGCATCAAGTGAATTGATGCCATGAAAATTGGTGACGTTGTCCAATCAAAATGAACGTTACAAACCATGTTGCATTAGAATTGCTATTGTTTTGCAGAGTTAAATTTTCCTTGTATATAATAAAGTATTTGAACCAGATGGAGTCTATAATTAAAAGCCCTTATATGACCCTATCACATGTATATCAGCTTTGTGACGTCACAATCACACCATCTTCAGCGCGTGCTACCTAAAATAAAATAGAGGTTTTCCCTTTTTTCCGAAAGAATTAGAAATGTGCACGTAGATTAAAAACAAAAGATCCATGCAGGTCAAGTCCGATTTCCTTTAAATACAAAATTGTATAAAATGCACACACAATAAGTAAATAAGTCTCAAATTCCGGGAAACCTTATAAAAAAAGAACATTTATACATATGTAAAGGAAGATGCAAGGATATTTTTTGGAGGGGTGTTTAAATCCTTGCATGTTCCTAGAAATATCATTATTAAATATAAATAAACATGTTGCACGGACCCGTTTTCGCATGTTCCTAGAGGCTAGGTCTTACGTGTTAAAACAGGAGAATTAAGCTCTAAATTTCGTTTTCGCTTGTTCCTATAGGCTAGGTCCCTGGTGTTTAAACAGGGAAATAAGGCTCTCAATTCCCTTTTCGCTTGTTCCTAGAGGCTAGGTCCCATGTGTTTAAACAGGGGAATTAGGCTCACAATTCCCTTTTCGCTTGTTCCTAGAGGCTATGTCCCACGTGTTTAAACAGGGGAATTAGTCTCTCAATTCCTTTTTCGCTTGTTCCTAGAGGCTAGGTCCCATGTGTTTAAACAGGGGAACTAGGCTCTCAATTCCTTTTTCGCTTGTTCCTAGAGGCTAGGTCCCATCGTTTTAAACAGGGGAACTAGGCTCTCAATTCCTTTTTCGCCTGTTCCTAGAGGCTAGGTCCCACGTGTTTAAACAGGGGAATTAGTCTCTCAATTCCTTTTTCGCTTGTTCCTAGAGGCTATGTGCCACGTGTTTAAACAGGGGAATTAGTCTCTCAATTCCTTTTTCGCTTGTTCCTAGAGGCTAAGTCCCATGTGTTTAAACAGGGGAACTAGGCTCTCAATTCCTTTTTCGCTTGTTCCTAGAGGCTAGGTCCCATCGTTTTAAACAGGGGAACTAGGCTCTCAATTCCCTTTTCGCTTGTTCCTAGAGGCTAGGTCCCATGTGTTCAATCAATCAATCAATCAATCAATCAATCAATCAATCAATCAATCAATCAATCAATCATGTTTGGAAGGGGAAAGACCATTAACAATATTATTGTTTTTAAAACAATTGATTTATATTTTTTTTATGTATTTGTGATGGCAGATCTCTTTTTCTGTGCCTTTTTGTAAATTTTCATCTGTTATCTTTGTCGAAATAGTAAACCATGTAATTATCAGTCATCCAAAGCCATAATTGAAATGTTTGATCCAGCGCAAATCTGACGGCAGTTTTATTTTGTTTATTACAGACTAGGAATTTTCACGTTATTCAAGATGAAATAAAAGTTAAAAAAAAATTACAGCCAATAAAACTTTAATATCTATTACTTTCACGATTTTGAGACTCTTTTTTAAATGCAGATGTTGGTCCAAGTTCGCCTAAACGAAAACGGCCAGAGGAGCTCGTTGAACATTGTTTGCCGAATACATAAGATGACGAGCCAAGTCCTTTCCAACTGTTTTATAGTCTATTCTCATCTTGTGTCTTTACACTACAGTCTTAGGTTATGTATACGATTTACTTGCAAACATGCTGAACCCCGCCGCATTGTGTATACCGGTATCAATGACAGCGGCGGGATCATTAATGTTTCAGGGGAGTGACACCAATACTAACTTTGAAACGTTTCATTTCTTATTGATAATAAAGGTCATGAAGGTATGAACAAAGCAAATAATAACTATAAAAATAAAGAGATGAGGTATGATTGCCAATAAGCATGTTTAAAGGAACCCATGAAATTCTTAGTGTAAACATAATGCACGTGCTAACCCAAAGGGTTGTCTGGGTTATAGAAAAATTGTCATCCCTTGTCTCATGTAGAGTCACGCACTCTACGCGTTAAGAACACTTGCAACAACTCTTTGAGGGGGGTCCATCGGTGACATTTTTTCTAGGCTTAATTTCATTTTTCATTGGCAGTCCAAATTCCCCCTTTCATCCCTATATACCGGTATAACCTACATATTGTGTTTATTGTTAATTCGTTCTCGTCTTGAACATGCATGAAATATTGGCCGGTAAGAAAACAGCAATCACACATTCATAACGCACATGCATCATGCAATGCTAAACCATTTAGGTTGCACTTTGTAAACAGCTGTTTCGAAAACCACGCCTTTTTGGTGAGATATCTAATATTCATAGATATTTTGTTTTGTTTACCTACTGGTTCTCAGATATGACCTCTATATTCCATTGTCTATATTTACAGAAGTGCAACCTTTAGTCATATTTGTTATATCTTTTAAGAAGAAAAAATTTACAAGAACCAGACTTCCTTATTTATACGCTAAAAGTCTCAACTTCATGGTAACACTTATCGAGGTGACTATATTCTAAAAATGGCAAATGTTTGGAAAGTCAAACGTGTTGTGTTTCTAAATGTTTTCAGTTGTTGACTTTGGTAGTATTGATTTTGTACTTGGCCAGAAATACAACCCCACTTTTACTTCGAATGATTGTTCACTCAGGCTAAACAAGTCCCGACTCATAAAAAATCAAGAAACAGTTAAGGTTTTCGATTATACAATGCGTGCGTCTTAATACCAATCGAGAGAACAAGGGCCATAACAATGCTAGGGCCAATAACAGTAGTTGGTACTTCAGATTAGTGTTTATTATGTTTTTTTATGGTGAAAAGGGGGTAAAACACGTAAGAAATCAATATTTTAATGAAATTTGTATACGATGACCATAGGTTTTAAGATGCTTTTACACACACACAACGAATGACAAATCATCTGGATTTTGGCATCACAGTATAGCAAAACAGGGAAATTAAGCATATTTTTGTCGTTGTTAAGATAGATAATCTTGGTTGAAGAAAGAATAACGGTTTACACTGAGAACTGTTTCTTTATTTTCACACCTCCACATCAAAGGCACCGAATTAGTAATTAACGATCGGTGCATTACGTTTGCGCGCATAACCGTAACTTTTGCGCATAAAAATCATTAATTAAGCGCACAGCTTTTTGTTACATTTGAGCGATTCATTTTACAGGAAAAATCAGATAAACTTATAAATAAAACATATTACATTTCTTTATCGGTTTTCAATATCTGAATTAGATCATGTAATACTCATTAAATTCCTTTATGCACGTCTATTTCGGCGGTCAGTATATAAAGAAAATTTAAGGTGCGCTTGATAAATGTGGCGTTCGTTGCAAGAAAGTTGGGACATACAAGATAGTTTTGTACTTTGTACACTATTTTCCTCCCATCCGCCCCAAATAACCTTCATATACACTACCTCTTTAGTTCTTATTAACTTTCGCATTTATAAATATATAAAAATGAGGAAATGTGGTATGATTGCCTAGAGGAGGGATGACACTCTGCACACAACACGCAGATTTGTCTAATATTATCGATCGGTCGCAGTGATAATGTCTCATTTGTTTCAAGACCGTCATGGTGAGAACATCATCTGGACACTCGAAATTTGTTGAATGAGTTGATAAACATGAGCAGTAATATACAGTTGTTATTATTATACAATATTCCTACATATATATATATATATAATAAACGAATTTGGTAATTGTCATTTTTTGCTGGGAAGATACATAATATTTATCTCGTTATTAAACTGCTAAATCCAGTGAACTTATTTCGTACGACATGTACATAAATTGAATACACGTTTATTGAATTCATTTAATTGATTTTAAGTTTTTATTCGGGACAAAATTTTTATACGAAATTATCAATATTGGAATTTCTTCATTTATCAGTACGAACAAAAAAAAACCACCTCAAAAAACGAGAAAAAAAAGTAGACAGGGACTATAATATATCTCATACGACATAGAGCTCTGGGCCCGTATGCATAAAACATATTAACTTAAGTGTTCCTTAAACTTAGATTTCACTAAGAATTCACTTAGCAAAGTAAAATTCTTAAGTCGTATGCATAAACTTACTTAAGTCTTCACTTAACTAAGGAATACTTAAATCGAACCTTTCTCTAATTACCGTATGATATATATTAGCTCATCACATGTACTCATCCGTGTAATAGTTTGTTGTGATTATTTGCATTGATTGATCAATTATACATACTTTTATTTTAAAGAGTTGGGGTTAAATTGATATTGGTATGTAAAACAATTCAATAGTACGTAACATAGTACAATGTTGAAACAGATAAAAAATTGGCGCATAAGAGAAAAGGTTGACGTTTTGATGGATGAGCATGGGAAGAAAAAAACAATATTTGTAATCCAAAACTTTCCCCTACTTAATCTTTAATTCATATTTCATGGATGTAATATTTTCTGGAGACAACAATATGTTTTAAACTCTAACAAAGCATGATAATTAAAGGTTTCAATGGCGTAGCACCACTGTAGCATTGCAAGCATAATTTTATAATTTTTTTTTTTTCAATAAGAATTTTACTATAATCGTTCAGCTTCTTATGGGCTGCCGTCTCCCCTTCCAGACCCTCTGCTTACATTTTCTTTTGGGGTTTTAAAAATCTATTTCGATTTGAAATAAACATTTTTATCACTTACCTTTTACAACAACAAAAAAGGGGGGTAGGGTAAATTTTCCACGAATCCATATGAAAACTAGGGCATTTTTCAAAAGTCCTACAATCTTTACTAAACACATTATTAGATTCATATATTTACGGTAAGGTATTATCAACATCTTAGCGTACTTAGCAATATTTTCGATAACAGCAATACATCACTAAATATATAAGGAAATATAATTTAATACGGTTTAGGTCTCATAAATACGTTATATAAACTTCGAATTCCATGGGGTAGCAGTGGCGGATCCAGAAATTTTCATAAGGGATGGGCCACTGACTGCCATAAGAGGGGGCCGCTCCAGTGATTCCCTAAACAATCAACCAAATTGTTTCAACAAAACGGAGGTCCATGCCCCCCTGAAATCCGCCTCTTGGTAGGTCTTAAAACTTTTCGATTTTGTCCCTGTAAGTGAAACAAATTTAGGCGAAATTTGCCCTACATCTTTAGAATAAAACTAAATAATTGAAAATTCAAATGATGCCCCCCACCCCCCTTAACTTAAGTAGCTTTATGCATACGGGCCCAGGGGCCCTGGGCCCGTATGCATAAAGCTACTTAAGTTAAGATTTTCCTTAGTAAAAACTTAAGTTAAGGAAACTCCGCCCTCTTTACCTAAGTGGTATGCATAAAAAATCTTAAACTAAGTATTTCCTTAGCAAAATCTTAGTTGTTTTAAGTCACGCCCATAAAACTTACAGTATAAAAAAAGTGTATAGATAACGAAGCGTACACAATTTGGAAATGAAGACATGTAAAAAACAGGCTTGACAACAATAAACTACAGTCTTTAAAAGTTTATAAAGTTTAAACGATGATATTTTCAAAAAATGTATGTTTAAAATACTATGAGGCACGGGAACTTAAAATTTATACTAAAGTAAGCATGCTTTTATCAGTGGCAAGGTCGTGCTTTTTTCAAAAATATTTGCCTCTAAAAATATTAGTTATTTAAAAAAAAAAACCTTGCAGTAAGAAATGAGTAATACAGCGAAGATTACATTGACGCAAAATATCCAAAGAATGTGTAAATATTGGGCTTTCCTTAAAATTGTAAACTTCTTGGTACACGGTCGCTTCAACTTCCGGATTTATTTGTATCGCGATTATACGGGGTGATAATAAAACTAATTTAATTCAAGAAAACTTTAAGAAGTCTTTACATTCAAGCTCATGTTAATATACCGAAATATCAGAAATTCAAGTGAAATTGGTAGCGTGACTTATCTGAAGCAGGAGATACGTTATTTATTCAATATATACTAGCAATATTTAGTCAATTTAACATGTTAATTTTTAAAATTCTTTTCCAGTCCACAGAAAGACAAATTGTACATGTTATAATGCATTACTTACTGAACAATGCAAATATGAATCCATAAATAAGTATTACATGAAAAGGAGACGACTTCATCTTCACATTTATACAGAATCGGGAAGTAATGGAATACACTATATGTACACAAGATATAGACCAAACAGTAGTTTATTTCCATGCATAAACATTGGTGATAACGTTGTTTTACCTGTTTATTTTACTTTAAAGTACGATTTCCCTTGGTTTCAATATCAATATTCACAAATACCTTAGCTAAGTCTTTTATCTTTCATTTGAACGAGAGGTCAATTTTAAGGTAGATGTATATACCTTAACCTGAAGAAAAATGCTATTTAAATTAAAGAGAATAGATAAACAATTTTTCCAGTACTTAGAAACATTAGGGTCTGTCAAAAATGAAATGTGATTTCATTATAACACATTTTTGTCTCGCCTGCGACGAAAGTCGCAGAAAGTGAGACATAGGTATTACTATCCGGCGGATGCGGCGGCGGCGGCGACGGCGGCGTAAACTATTTGTATAAAGCTTTATATTTCAGAAGGTAGAAGACCTGGATGCTTCATACTTTGTATGCAGATACCTTATGTTACGAACTTTCCGTCTGTCATATGTCCAATGTCCTTGACCTTATTTTCATGGTTCAGCGACTGCTTGAAAAAAAAGTTTAGTTTTTTTGTTATGTAAATTTCTCACTTATTATGAGTAATAGGATAAATATATTTGGTATATGGGTTCCTTGCAACGTCTACATGTCCATCAGACAGGGTTCACCTGACCTCAGCCTCATTTCATGGATCAGTGATCAAGGTTAAAGTTACGTGATTAGGTCCGTTTCTCAGATACTACAAGCAGTAGGTCAGCTATATGTGGTGTATGGAATGATTATAAGGGATGCATGTCAGTCTGGCAGGTTTCATCTGACCTTGACCTCATTTTCACGGTTCATTGGTCAATGTTAAGTTTTTGTGTTTTGGTCTGTTTTTCTAATACTATAAGCCATTGGTCAACTATATTTGGTGTATGGAATGATTGTAAGGTGTACATGTCTGTCTGGCAGGTGTCATTTGTCCTTGACCTATTTTCATGGTTCATTGGTCAATGTTAGGTTTTTGTGTTTTGGTCTGTTTTTCTAATACTATAAGCAATAGGTCAACTATATTTGGTGTATGGAATGATTGTAAGGTGTACATGTCTGACTGGCAGGTGTCATTTGTCCTTGACCTCATTTTCATGGTTCATTGGTCAATGTTAAGTTTTTGTGTTTTGGTCTGTTTTTCTAATACTATAAGCAATAGGTCAACTATATTTGGTGTATGGAATGATTGTAAGGTGTACATGTCTGTCTGGCAGGTGTCATTTGTCCTTGACCTCATTTTCATGGTTCATTGGTCAATGTTAAGTTGCTCTTGTTTGGTCCTCTTCTCAGATACTATAAGTTATAGGTCAACTATATGTGGTGTATGGAATGATTGTAAGGTGTGCACGTCTGTCTGACAGGTTTCATCTGACCTTGAGCTTATTTTCATGGTTCATTGGTCAATGTTAAGTTTCTGTTGTTTGGTTTTCTTCTCAGATGCTATAAGTAATAGGTCAACTATATTTGGTGTATGGAATGTATTTTATTATTTAACTGCTGATTACTTACATTGAAATAGATTATTGTATAAAAATCTTTAAATAACATTGATAATGATAATAAATAATAAAAACTTTTAAGGGATCATTACTAAACCGTGATTAACAAAAACATTGGAAGGTGTGAAAATGTTAAAATAAGATCACTCATGCATGAATGTTTAACATAGAATACAGTTCACTCCAGTCCCTTCATAAAGATTAATTGGCTGAATATGTACAGATTGAAGAACTTTTGAAATTTTGTTTGCACAACAGAATCACATTTACTGATTTTTGATACATATGAAATAAGATAAGTATTGAGATAAGTAAAACATATTTTAGCATAGCAACATAAATAGATAAATAGATAATATGAAAATATGACTTTTTACAATATTTTGATCAAAGATTGAAGATAATTTTAGTTTTTTTTTTTTTTTTTTTGATGTGGGGGGGGGGGGGGGGGGGGGGGGTCTTTCAGGTTCATCTCAAGGAATTGACAAATATTTATCCAGTTTCTGCAATGCCTTAAAACTTTTCCTTGTGCACAGGTTTGTCTGTACTCAAGAGGAAATAAAAAAAAAAAATGCTTATATAAACTTATTTTTTTTACTTTCAACATAAATTCAATTATGAACACTAAAACAGGCGAGACATTTCAGTGTGTCCACTCTTGTTTCATCAAAACGATTAAAAAACAAAAAATTTTCAAACTGGAAACAAAATTTGCATTTTCTATAAAAATTTAACAAACAAAAATATATATCTTTAATAACAAATATTAGAGTATATTAATGGTAAAATCTTAGTATCTTACTATCTTATCTATAGACTTTGGTAATAAAGATAATAATATTAGACCTCTTGCTATTTTTTTTAAATAAGCTTGCGTTTGTTCTTCGTAATACGGTAAGGGATTTACTTATTGTTGAATGTCGTACGGTAAACGTTTTTACAAATAAAAATGGTATCAAATGTGCTGTCCCACGCATTTTCTATAATAATTTAAACAAAAGTATATATCTTTAATAACAAATATTAGAGTATATTAATGGTAAAATCTTAGTATTTGTTTACATTAGTTACTAATCCAAACAACGTGAAACTTTACTTTTGAATTCGAAAATTTATAATGAATTAAAGGTAATCGTAATAACAGATTTACAAAATTAGAAAAAAAAAAAGTGAAATCGAATTTGTTATTCAGATTATATAATGATGATGGATTTGGGCCAAACGTCCAGTAGCAAACTTTACAATCACATCAAGACGAGAATATGTAAACGTGATATGAACAGTAACGCTGAGCCGGTTTCTTAATGTCAAAATACACAAGGTTACAGTCCATGGAAAGACAAACGATCCAAGCGGACTAGTGTTTACTATAACTCGTATTTAATTTTCGAATGAAGACGTATACAGATCTGTACATGTATACTCCGTATGCAGGATCTGCTCGGAAGTTGCTAATAAAAAAGGAAAGTTCACGGTAAATAAAACTTCTGTGCTACAACAACTGTAAAACTCTCGGAGAATTCTCAGCACAAACGGTGGCAAATCTGAAAAAAAAAGATTTGGTAATGAGATCAATACTAGTACATGTATCAGGCTCAAAATTTAAACAAATTTGATACACAATGTAGATGGTGTTATATACTTTAATAAAACAAACCTACATAACCCCCTTTTTTCAAAATATTACTTCTGCAATTTACCAGGGAATTAGTGGCCAATTTAATCATTGATTTTTTACAGGTTAGTTTCAACTTTTAAATGCCTTTTCATTGGATTCGGCTCTGTGCAACATGTGCACATAGGCTCTGAAACTTATTTTTTAGCATTTGAATTTGGTTTTGTACACTAAATACCTACCAGGATAAATTTATATAAGTCACTTGCAGCTCACATGAACCGGAAAGAGACACAACACAAAGAAAACATCCCCTAGATAGCCCCAACCCAATGTGGCGCATGCGTGCTCTTTAGCGTCATCGGTTTCACGAAAAGAAATAGCACAAAGGGGAAGTGAAGGTGAGGTGGGTGTTCCCGCTGATATATGATGGTAAGTGTTTATTTTACAAAACCACTTTTTAACAATAAAAATAAAGTCTTTATTACAATTTTAAGGTTACCACACTAAATTTAGATAACGCTGAATCCCCCTGAAATTTCGGATGGAAGATAACGTTTTGCACTGACGCTAAAGGCCCCAGAGAATATTGTCTTTCTTTGTTGTGATGTTACACTATTGTTTCAGAAAAAAGGGTGAAGGTTTGGTACCATTAAAACGTTTAAACCCGCTGCATTTGTTTGCACCTGTTCTAAGTCAGGAATCTGATGTTCAGTAGTTGTCGTTTGTTGATGTGGTTCATAAGTGTTTCTCGTTTCTTTTTTTTTTTATATAAATTAAACCGTTGTTTTTCACGTTTGAATGGTTTTACACTAGTAATTTTTGGGGCCCTTTATAGCTTGCTGTTCGGTGTGAGCCAAGGCTCCGTGTTGAAGACCGTACTTTGACCTATACTGGTTTACTTTTATAAATTTTGACTTGGATGGAGAGTTGTCTCATTGGCACTCATACCACATCTTATATCTGTTGTCTGAATGGAGATACATAGAACAGAGGTTGTGAGAATACAAAGTATTTTCTGACTTCCAAAATCCAGCTGAAAAAAATTCAGAAATGGAAGCTGTATTGAAAATGTTCAAAGAAGAAGCAATTGCTCCAACCTCATGAGCTTTAACTTGATTCTTGGGTAAAGTCGAATCAGCAGAGCTATAGGCCATGAGAACTGTATTGCAAATCTAAGAAGAAATGGTTTTGGCTAACAGTTCTTGAACTCACTTTTTTCAAGGAACAAAAAGCCTATTCGACCCTTGATTCGTGAAAGCAGAGGACTTAGACACATATAACGATTAGTTCTGGCAGGACGCAGGAGTGTCTGATTATCTGAACTACGAAAAGCAGGAATATTTACAAATCCGGCTCCTTTATCAGAAAGCCTAGGCTTAGCTGAAAAAAAAATATGGGTTAGTAAGAAAAACTGAAGACTTGTCTGCTGAGAAACTTATAGGAGATTCAGAAATAGAAAGTGCAGTAAGTTCACTCGCTCTGCTTCCTGTAACTAAAGCCAAGAGAAAAAAAAAAACCATTTACATGTATATGATAAGTGTTTATAAGAAACTATATCCAAAAGGTTCAAAAGGATAACACAGAAGAGCTTTTGAGAACTACAACTAGGTCACAAAGAGGCACAATATTTACTGTCTAGGCCGCTAAGGGCAAACATTTTTGAACAATAAACACAGCAGTTCATTAGCAACAAAGACTGAGCCTCCAGATGAATGGATAGTTCTAGAAATAGCTGGTTTATAGCCTTTGGTAGTGGCAGGAGTATAATCCTTGTCTTCAAAAAGTTATAGAAAACATTCAGCTAGCTGTTGACCTTTGACTCGGAATGGATCAATCTTCCTTGACACGGAATCGAGATAAGGCATCCGCTATCAGGTTCTGATTGTCTGGAACATGTCTCATCGACCAAATGGTCTGGAGACTGTCACAAAACAACAGAATTACGTTGCACAGTAGTAAAGAGAAAAGGAATAGAGTCCACCTTGATCCTGAAGATAAACTAATTCAGTTGAGTTGTCTCTGGTTATTAGAAAAAAGTAAATTAACAAAAATACCCGAGGAAAATTCTAAACGGAAAGTCCCTAAACAAATGGCAAAATCAAAATCTCAAACACATCAAACGAATGGATAAAAACTGTCATATTCCTGACTTGGTACAGGCATTTTCTGATGTAGAAAATGGTGGATTAAACCTGGTTTTATAGGAGATTCAGAAATGGAAAGTGCATTAAGTTCACTCGCTCTGCTTCCTGTAACTATAGCCAAGAGAAAAAAACATTTATACGATAATTGTTTATAAGAAACTATATCCAAAAGGTTCAAAAGGATAACGCAGTAGAGCTTTTGAGAACTACATCTAGGTCACAAAGAGGCACAATAGTCACTGTCTAGGCCGCTAAGGGCAAAGATTTTTGAACAATAAAAACAAAAGTTCATTAGCAAAAAAGACTGAGCCTCCAGATGAATGGATAGTTCTAGAAATAGCTGATTTATAGCCTCTGATAGTGGCAGGAGTATAATCCTTGCCTTCAAAAAGTTGTAGAAAACATTCAGCTAGCTGTTGACCTTTGACTCGGAATTGATCAGTCTTCCTTGACAAATACCAGGAACTGAAGATTGACCATTTTCATACACAGCACATGTAGATAGCTGGACTACTCCTGTGATTGTATGCTTTTTTAGAAAAAATAATTCTGTCGGAGGAAAGTCCTGACAGCAACTAACATGAAGATGTAGTATCTCCAACCCCAGATGCATATCTTTCCCTTGAACTGAGACGATAGATCCTCTCTCAAGGAAAGATGAAGTGGTCGAGCACAAGACAATGAAGAAGATCAGGAAACCGAGCTTGTCTTGACCAGGCCGGAGCATAAGAATGGTCTTGCAACAATCAAATGGTCTGGAGACTGTCACAAAACAAGAAAATTTCGTTGCACAGTAAGTAAAGAGAAAAGGAATGAGGTCCACCTTGATCCTGAAGATAAACTACTTCAGTTGAGTTGTCTCTGGCTATTAGCAGATAATGTCCTTGAATCACACGTTGAAAGTGTCTCAATGACAGTAGCATTGCCCTCATTTTAGATGATTTATGTGTTCCTGTAACTGTGGAGAATCCCATAGATTCGTCACTGTCCTACCTTCTAAGACAGTTCCATCCTGCTAGGGAGACGACTGTGTAAAGCGAAGGTTTTAGAGGATATAGAGACACCCCTTTTAAAAGATTGGTCATCTGTTACCATGACTGCAGATGAGGATATAATTTGGGAAAAATTGGTATAGATGCTGCTTGGTGCATTTCACATCAGTGACAGTGGATGCCAGAATTCCATGAGGTACCACTGAATTCGACGAATATAGAGTCGACCTAAGGGAATAACGTTCATTAAGGAAATAAGAAACAATACCAGTTGTAAATATTGGCGAGTTGGTACTGCTGATACATGAAAAAATTGATTCACTCGATTGAAAGTGTAATATTTTTCAGCTCTGGTGGAAACTAGACCACTGTCTGTCCACCTGTCATGTACTAATCATGTCATTAATGGAAATATGCAAATAAACGCACGACATAACAATGAAGATATCTAACAGATCAAGGGAGGAAAACACAATACAAGCAAGGTATCAATAGGGACTTTCCGAGCTCTTGTATTTTGTAATGAAGTGTCAACAGAACACATCAATTAATTGATATCTACAAATGAGTAGTAATAAAGCAATAACATTATGCAAATGAACGCATTAGTAAAGCGTATGGACTTTCTCAGCTCTTTTTTTTGAAATGAAGTGTTAACAGACCACATCAAGTAATCGTCTTTCCCCGCGAACTGATTGGCTGAGATGATGTGACGTCATAAATATGCAAATGATTAATAATAAAACAATAAAATTATGCAAATGAACACACGACATTATAATAAAGATGTCGAAAATGATTGATATATACAAATGAGTAGTAATAAAACAATAACATTATGCAAATGAACGCACTAGTAAAGAGGGTTCTCACATTCAAATCAATCAAACTCAACCCCGCCCTCTGATTGGTCACTTTCAAAAGGAGACCACACTTACCTGCATTGTCCTCATAGTGAATCCATCAAACTTAATCCCGCCCTCTGATTGGTCACTTTCAAAAGGGAGACCACGCCTTCCTGCATTGCCATGTACACACACACACAATAAAAAATCAGCGTAAAACAATTAAACGATACAAATGAATAATAAAAATGTCAAAGTGATTGTCAGTTCAAAGACCAAAAAAGTAAGTACCACCGTAAAAACCCTTATTATTAAAACACGACGACCCACATATATGAACATCAAAAGTCACACCAATCAATGTCATGTAATCTCGCAAGGAATTTCTGAATGGTCACTTTCAAAAGGGAGACCACACCTCCTTGCATTGCCACGTGCAGATAAACCTCAATTTGTACAGACATCAGGAATACAGTACGTTATGCCAAATAAGCAGATACAATTTTATAAAAAAATGTAAAAAGTGTGACCTCCATATGGAAATGAGATTACATAACTTAGTACATGTAACATAGTTCCCATAATTTGATACAAGTCTCTAATTTTGGCTAAATTAAATCTAATTAGTACATGTCTACGATCATTTTTGGAATATAAAGTTTCGACGATGCTACGGCTTCCCTGATTTCTATAAAATTCAACACATTTCCATCGTTATTGTCCTGTTATGGTCACTTTCAAAGGAGAAGTCCACATTGATAATACAATACAGACAATACAGTGTCCTCCCTATTCTCATTTCTACACTTCCAACGAAATCTTCCAATGTCACATTGATCTTTCTACGAAATGAACGACACCTGCCGGACCAAACACCACCACATCTTTGACATTGAAACCATCTGACACCCCTCCTTTACGTAAATACAGTAGCCTGCATCTGTAACAACCTACAAGTTAAAAAAGATATATGGATTGTAACACGTTCGAATTTTAATTTTGTAATCTATTTGCACTCCCTTATCAATGTTCCCAGTTCTTTTTGCATATTGAAAATGACACAGATGACATAGCAATATGGAACCGAGTCCAACTGAGGGAACGGATACATTTGCTTATAAAAATGTGTAGTTCTTTTATTTTAAATTTCAGCTAAATTTTATGCCAATAAAAATGAAAAATATACAAATTACTTAAATTGTCACTGATTAAATATTTAAATATTTCATAGCGGAGGTTATGAAAGTAAATATAATCGTAATTGGGTGGTACGTAAAATTTAACATCTTGAAATTGCTCATCGATATCCAAGTGAGAGGAAATGTAACTTAATCAAAAAGTCTAACACTTACCTTTCATTAAGGATGCATATTCTTCCAACTCGTCAGATTTCGTGATTGTATCGGCTATTATTTTAAAGAAGTCTTCTATATCTGTGTATTATTGGTTCCGTCTGTTTCATTTCTGTTTTTGTATACAATATGTTCTTGGTATATTAGGTAAGACCGTTCATGTACTTTAGTTCTATGTTCTTGGTATATTAGGTAAGACCGTTCATGTACTTTAGTTCTATGTTCTTGGTATATTAGGTAAGACCGTTCATGTACTTTAGTTCTATGACATTTTGTATTAACATATTGACTTTCTCTCAATAGATATACTGGTGTGTAGATTAATTACAATGGACTAACATAACACATTATTATTTGACATGTTTACCTTGTCTTTATCTTACTTTATACACTCATCAAAGGATATTATTTTAATTGTCTTGCATAAATATACATATTATTTATTTTAATAACTATAAATACACTTGTATCTGTCAATAACAGATAATGTAACCTCGAAGGAAATTGAATCAGAACAGCCGGCGCTGATAGACGTTCAACTGGAAAGCATCGAAAGATGTAGAATACATCTCGGAAACAACGTATACGTAATAGGAAACACGTTTTAGAGATACACAATTAAATCACGTTCGGCAATTCAATTCAAAAGACAAGGTGATTACATCTATCCAATAAAGAGGCGCATCGCACTGACATGGTCCAGATGGCAAATATTAGAAGAATATGATAAATGGATCCGAGAATCTATTGAAACACCCTACACACAGAGAAAACTTCAACAGAAGCATCTCACTAGGTATGAATTGCCTTAGTCGTTTTTAGCACAACTTTTCGGAATTCTCGGTTATTAATGCTCTTCAACTTTGATTTTGATTTGGCTTTCTAACTGATTCGAGCGCCTCTGATGAGTCTTATGCAGATGAAACGCGCTTCTGGCGTAACGAATTATATGCGTGGTTTATTTGAACAGTTGTAAAACATACGAGATACGTGTTGTATGATCGCCCATATTACAATTGAATGAAACCAAATCTATACTCTGATGAATAGAATTCATCTAATCTCAAGATGCCCTGTGAACGGCAGGTTCAGTTACACAGTAGAAGGAATTGTTGCACACAGGAGAGACACAATTATGTTAACATACATTCGATGTACAACGTAAACAAAAGGTACATATACGGGAAACATATTTTGAAAAATGTCATTATTAAACGGTATACGAACATAGAATTGTTTACACAATGCACGATTAAATGAGGCTGTTGAAAGTTTAAGTGAGTGCATACGCAATTGGCAGCACACATCTGTCTCCTTTCATCAACAAAACATGGTTTGTTTTCTGTCAATAAGACAGCAATCTAACAACACAAAAAGTCACACATGGTCGCTAGATCAAGACACACAATGTTAAGCTTCAAATCGCCTTATATAGGATTGTTTAGAATAAAGGTAACAAAGACTATTAAAGATATGGGGTTCATTAAATATGGTTGTAGTGCTGTAGAAGGACCAGATGTAACACTAAATTTTGTCTTTGAATATTGTTCGCGAAGGTTGCTGCGAACCTTTTGGCTCAACTGCAACGTGCAAAATTGATATTTGTCATATATAAGTCCATTTCGGTATTATGCAGACAAATGAAATCAAAGTAATTGAAATCACTGGTGGAAAGATGGAAGAGTTGTGTATGTTGTAACATCCTTCATGTTGTACATGTTGAAGTTTTCCATTGAGGTATGGTAGTAGACAAAAACTTGATGTAGCACTATTGTTATACTAGTAATGGCATTACTGTAATAATTTAGAAAAAAACCTAACTTTTCAGTAGAAAAATGAGCTAAATATGTATATAAATTCCTCATATAGAGTAGTCGGTAAGATAAATCCGTTACAGTGTGCTAGTGCCCTAATACGGTATATACTGGTCAGTATATTGGGATCGAGCTTAAATCATCGCTCTGGAAAAAAATCAAAAAGTATAGCCATAGCCGGGCAAGGAATATGGGCTTTGCTTGCGGGAGATATATTCCTTAATTAAAAATAATTCCATAAATTTTGTAACAGCAAATTTCATTTAACACAATATCCGTATTTTCATGCCAGTACCAAAATACAGCCTTCTGGTCTAGTGATACCCCCGGGGGCTAACAGTCCACCAGCAGCTGTATTGACCCAGTGACAGGAATAACATTAACGTTATTTATCGAACGTTTTTCTTTCAGATCCAACTTAATTCATTTTAGTTAAGTAATGGTGCGCTTTGGTGAAATATTTAATAAAAAATGTAAACTTTACAATATCTTTTCAAAATTGCCATCAACAGCAAGGTGGAGCTTTGAATATGTTTTTGATATTATGACTGTACATAATAATCTTTTAAGTATACATGTATTTATATGTCCGAATCTGCAATATTTAAATTCCGGAACGCTCACAAACTATCCGATGTTGACCATATGAATGAAATATTTATACATGGGAAATCGGCCTACTTTTAAAAAATTTAAAGAGTATCTAAAGGAAACAATGTCATATGAAAATTCCATTGGTCGTAATCCTTACGTCACAAGATCTTTTTCTTGGTAAAATTCTTTCAGTTTTGGCGTAAAGCTTTGGACGAAGGAACTATTTAAGGCATGTCTCTAAACTTTTTTGAAGAAATATTCATTTTTTGTGAAGATATGAAGACTGAATCTGTCAAAACAATTTGTCTTTGACTTTCAGCAATAAACACACAGTTATACAAATATCATATATATTTTTTATGATGTCATTTGACGACTAAACAAGCATTTTGTTAAACGAATTACGATTAGTGATTTAAGCCAAAAATCAATATTGGAAATAATTGTTCTTAAACCAGCAGCCTCTTTTTACATAAAAAAATGTTTAAAAAAAACAACTTAAAAAAATGATTTATTATTTGTAACTACTCGAATTAAACAGAAAGGATTTCACCAACAATTTACCATTTCTTTAGCATATATTGTTATGAATATACAATTAAAGTTTTTGTTTTCTTTTCTTAAGCTTGCCAAAAAATTGTATTATAGGAATTGCACAAGGTCTGACTGTTAATAACTTCTTTACACAAAATCCATTGGGTGTTTGATGTGAACTTATTATATGTTTTTCTTAGATACATATTTTTTTTAAATAATTGGCTTTTGACTAGCTGGCAGTAACTGTGAGTACTCCCAGAGTTTTTTTTTGTTTTAAAGGATGTATAAATTCCCTGCCAGGTCCAGTCTGTGATATGTTAGATGTTTTTCAACTTTGTATCGATCTAATGAGTTAAGCCCTTTTCAACTCATTTTTATAGTATGTTCTTGCGTTGAACTGTTACACCGTTGTCCCAGGTTAGCGAAGGGTTCAGCGCTCACAAACATGTTAAACCCCGCCACATTCTTTAAATGTCTTTCCAAAGTCAGGAGTCTGTAGTTTAGTGGTTGTCGTTGGTTTATGTCTGTCATATTTGTTTTTTCGTAAATTGTTTTGTTATAAATTAGGCCGTGAATATCTCATTTGAATTGGTTCATGTTTTTCATGTCGGGGTTTTATAGCCGACTATACGGTATGGGGTTTTCTCATCGTCAACTTAAGTGGATAGTTGTCGCATTGGCAATCATACCACATCTCTTAATTTTTATATTCTCTGTAATAAGTTTAATGTTTTTAATACTGATGTTTTTCCTGCTTGTTTTTTTGTTTTCAATTGTTGCATCTATATTTTTGTTAAAATAAAGAATGATTTGGACAGGTGTTTTAATATGTCTTAGTTCATAATCTAGATAAATGGTTTTCCTTGTTGTTAAGTTCCAATAATTTGGATTCACTCTGATATATTAAAAAATAATAATTTACAAAGTGGTTTGTAGACTGTTTGTCTTTTCATTGTTTTTTGAAAATATTTTGTCTGTCTCATTTTTAATTATAAGTTCTTGACTCCCTTTTGTATCTTCCGCCGTTTCTATTATATTTTTTTTTAGTCTACAGTGCTAGATTGTATGTTAAGATGTTTAAGATTCAACCGCTTAAAACATATCTTATTTTTATATAGGTGTAGGCCATTCTTTTACAATTTGGAACAATCCACCTCACCGTTATATAGTTCTTATAAGAGTGATGTGTTTCGTTGATTTGGCAACCGCATCTCACGAAGTTGTTCTAATACGACAATATGGAGTATTTGTTTTGCTAGAATCCAAGATGTATCTATCCAAGGAAGCGTGACTTCACACATATCAGATTGACATTTATTTATTTAGAGAACTCAAATTGCTCAGTTTGAACTGTGTTTGTATGAAGCGAAATACTTTAATACCTGCTAATCTAAAAATAATTTGTGACAATTTATCCAGCATGCACATAACTCTGATGATTTAAAACGATACCATTCAGTCATTCTTATATTAGTGCAACAGACTGAAAAAAGCACCTTACATAGAAAGACATGGTTTATTCGGAACGGCCTAAATATATGACTGATGCCCAGTAGAGATTTAAATTCTGATTTTCCGAAAAAAAAAGATACCGGAGTGTACATTCCATGTGATCAACATATGGCAAAATTTTGAGTAATTTGCTAATTTTATTTTTGCTTATGTGCTTTGTCTACACTACAAACCAGTAAAAGTCTGAAATGGCCTATATCTGTACTCGACTGTACTCGATTTTTACTCGACCAGTCTGAATTGGTCTGAAATTTACTTGATAGTACTCGACTGTAGTCTGAACCATACTTAACAGTCTGAACTTGTACTCGACCTTTACTCGACCAGTACTTAACCATTTTATACGCGTCTGAACCATGCTCGACCTAGTCTGAACCATGCTCGACCTAGTCTGAACCATACTCGACCTAGTCTGAACCATACTTGACCAAGTTTTAACCAACCTAGACCTATATTTTGTATCTATCTATTGTATTTCATCAATTTAGGAACTGTTTTTAACAACAGCTATTTCCCCTGGCTAGAAATTTAAACAACAATTTGAAATTAAAAATATTCAATATAGCATCGAAACCAAAATTTAGCAATAAACATAATATAACTTCAACACCATATTCATCATCACTTACATATATATATCACCTTTAAAATAAAAATAAAACAAGCTGATCAAATAATCTCAAAACTGAATTAAGACTAATATTTTCAATGTTATTCAAAATTTTCTGAATGTTTCCAAGGATTTGTATAGTGACAAATCCTTGATGTTTCAGATATATTTTATGGTTACTGGACAATTTTCACCATTAACTTTAGCCTAGTATAGATTTATGGTGTCAGTTGAGTTTAGTTAATAATGCTGTAAACATTTTTTTTTTTATTAAAATATATATAAAATAGTATATAAAGCAACTTAATAAATTTAAAAAAATGACACCTTTGTTTTGTTAAACCAAGAATTTAATATAATCATGATAATAGAACTTCCATAGCAATCCTTGATAACTTTTTAAAAAAGGAAATGTGTTCCAAAGTTACAGTTAAAATTTATTTCAATTAAATCAAATAATTTTTGTCAAAATAAAGACATGGCATACAAGAAACACTTTAATAAGTAATTACCTCAGTAAATGTGTGTTTTACAGGTAAAAAGAAAGCACTATTTTTCTTAAACTCGTGTATTACTTATCTAATGAATTCAAAAGGCCTTGCGATTTAAGTTAAACAGGATGTTGCAATTTTGAATGAATGTTATTTAGAATTTAATACTCTCTGACCAGGTGTGATCTTTTTAATGAGTTTGCCCCAAGCAGGAGGTATTACTTTATACTTCACAACTTCCCTTTTTGATAAATTTTATATAATATATTCCAAATTATAATAATAAATATATTTCTAATATAATGTTAAACAATTCAAGTGATTTTGTTGGCTGTTGTTACCTCACTAAAAAGATAATTATATAACTATTGTATGTAACCATGAAACCTATGTAGTTTTTATTGTCGAGCCTGCGACTTTCGTCGCAGAAAGCTCGACATAGGGATAGTGATCCGGCGGCGGCGGCGTTAGCTCACTTCTTAAAAGCTTCATATTTTAGAAGGTGGAAGACCTGGATGCTTCATACTTTGTATATGGATGCCTCATGTTACGAAGTTTCCGTCAGTCACATGTCCAATGTCCTTGACCTCATTTTCATGGTTCAGTGACTACTTGAAAAAAAAGTTAAGATTTTTTGTAATGTTAAATTCTCTCTTATTATAAGTAGTAGGATAACTATATTTAGTATGTGCGTACCTTGCAAGGTCCTTATGCCCGTCAGACAGTTTTCACTTGACCTCGACCTCATTTCATGGATCAGTGAACAAGGTTAAGATTTGGTGGTCAAGTCCATATCTCAGATACTATAAGCAATAGGTCTAGTATATTCGGTGTATGGAAGGACTGTAAGGTGTACATGTCCAACTGGCAGGTGTCATCTGACCTTGACCTCATTTTCATGGTTCAGTGGTTATAGTTAAGTTTTTGTGTTTTGGTCTGTTTTTCTTATACTGTATGCAATAGGTCTACTATATTTGGTGTATGGAATGATTGTAAGGTGTACATGTCTAGCTGGCAGGTGTCATCTGACCTTGACCTTGTTTTCATGGTTCAGTGGTTATAGTTAAGTTTTTGTGTTTTGGTCTGTTTTTCTTATACTGTATGCAATAGGTCTACTATATTTGGTGTATGGAATGATTGTAAGGTGTACATGTCTAGCTGGCAGGTGTCATCTGACCTTGACCTCGTTTTCATGGTTCAGTGGTTATAGTTAAGTTTTTGTGTTTTGGTCTGTTTTTCTTATACTGTATGCAATAGGTCTACTATATTTGGTGTATGGAATGATTGTAAGGTGTACATGTCTAGCTGGCAGGTGTCATCTGACCTTGACCTCGTTTTCATGGTTCAGTTGTCAAAGGTAAGTTTTTGAGTTTTGGTCTTTTTTTCTTATACTATATGCAATAGGTCAACTATATTTGGTGTATGGAAATATTTTATGATCTTTATATCAGTCGCGCAGGTTTTATATGACCTTGACCTCATTTTCACGGTTCATTGCTCAGTGTTAAGTTTTTGTGTTTTGGTCTTAAACTATAAGCAATAGGTCAACTATATTTGTTATATGGAAGAATTGTTAACTGTACATGTCTGCCTGGCATGGTTCATCAGACCTTGACCTCATTTTCATGGTTCATTGGTCAATGTTTAGTTTTCTTGGTTAATGTTAAGTTTATGTGACAGTTGTAATAAAGCTTTATATTTAGGACTATCAACATAATATCAATGATTAGTAAAGAAGGCGAGACATTTCAGTGTGTGCACTCTTGTTTAGGAATTTAGGAAAATTAAGTTTAAAAAAAAACACATGCCAAACAAGAAGCAACCTAATAAGGTTTAATTACTCTCAGTATAGGTTTGGTTTTTAGGTAAAAGAAAATCTTTTTTTTTAACAAAACTCTAAAACTTTAAAATTAATATAATTAAATTACTATATAAAATAATTTGATTAAACTATCTCTATTTGATAAATCTGAGAATCATGTAAGGATGTAAAATCTGTTTTTATTTATATCTTTATTTTATTGTGGCTGTTGTCATGTCAGTTAAAAAGAAATTTATTTTAACAGTTAAAATTTAAAAAAAAGTAGAGGTTATTTGGTCAAGTATGGTTCAGACTGGTCGAGTATTGTTCAGACCTTTGGTCGAGTATGGTTTAGACTGAAAAAATAGGTCGAGTACAGGTCGAGAATGGGTTAAGACTGTTTCAGACTGGTCGAGTAATAGTTCAGACTATTTTCAATGGCAAAGATAAGGGTCAAGTACAAATCAGTACAGTCGAGTATGGTTAAGACTGGGGTCGAGTAATGTCGAGTAAAAGTCAGACCAATTCAGACTGGTCGAGTAAAAATCAGTACAGTCGAGTACAGATATAGGCCATTTCAGACTTTTACTGGTTTGTAGTGCTATAGAGTGTCTTTATGCCATTTTGTTTTTAAAGGCACTGCCTTTATGCCTTTCATGGTACAAGGCAATAACCATTTTGTTTCTACGTGGGGGGTAAATATGTCACCATTGAAATCCCGAAAAGTGGAATTCTTTCTCCTTATATTTGTGATATTTTTTGTGTTTTTCATTTTAATTCATTGACACTGTGAAGTGAAGAATCAAACGGAGTTTTTTGTAAGTTTACAAAATTTACATAAGAGTTTCATTTTGCATTATGAGCAGTCAACCGATTGACATATTGACATTACTTAAAATTCCGCGTGAAAGAGTTCGTGTTTATTTCGAGTGGTATTGTAATCTTTAGTTGCTTTTAAGATCGCTTCAGTCGTTGATACAACAATTAAAAGTAGACTGATCTATGCTTAGTCGCCACATGTCAATAATAACTCAATTTTCTTGGGAATCCGACTATTTTTTTCGTTTCTCATTAGAGCATTTGGTAGCTTGAATATTGCCGAAATCCGCCTAAACTATCAATATATCCATCTGAAATTTATCGTAAACCAAAGCTGTTGTACAATCATCTGACCTTCCGACATAACTATCATATCAGACCCATTGTAAGGTTAACAATTTCGATCTATAAGGTGTGACGAAAGTTATTTTTTAAATCCGAAACTAACATTGCCAAAGTTGACATGTTAAAAATTCGATGCATCTCGGGTTTCTACCTCTGAAAATGTAAAAACCCGAGTGTTTCGAACTTATTCGATTGAACGGCCCAACATGTCCAATGCTAACTTACAAGTGATACAATGTAATAGTTTGATATAACAATCAACAGGTGATCGAATATTAATAACTCGATTCGGCTTCTGTTTATGGCACACGCCAAGGATGATTAAAGGTAAATACCGGCATTTACAGAATAGTGGAATGTTGTCAAAACATCGTCATTGATGGGAAGGTTTTGACGCCAAAAAAAATAATTAACAAATCGACAAACATGGCTGTATTCACACCTGAAAAACTACTCGGAGTACAGATTAACCTGTGAAGCTGGAAAAGTTTTAAGGCCTGGTATCCACTAGATATATAAAAGTTAAATGCATTTTGTGTTTCAGAAAGATCAAATCTTTTTTTGGATTTTGATGGGCATTATTTTTTGTTCCTGCAGAAGGTGTGAAATAAAACAAACCAAACACCTGAATTGCATTTGATACTGTCCACTCAGTTACACCCTTTAACTCACCTATAGTTGTGTAGATATCTATTTTCTGTCTATTATCCATGTCAATCAAGGACAATCAATACAATACAATACAGTTGTTACCTAAGAGGGAGCATCTCAAAGTTGTATCCCAACTTAGTTTATTTTTACACATGGGTTGGGTTAAGCCATTTTCAACTGATTTTTATAGTTTGTTCTTATGTTGTGCTGTTACACCACTGTCCCAGGGTAGAGGAGGGTTGAGTGCTCACCAACATGTTTAACCCCGCCACATTCTTTACGTGCCTGTCCAAAGTCAGGAGCCTGTAGTTCAGTGGTTATTGTGGGTTCATGTCTGCCATACTTGTTTTGTTTTAAATTAGGCCTTTAATTATCTCGATTGGATTCATGTTTGGGCCTTTTATAGCCGACAATACGGTATTGGTTTTTCTCATTGTTGAAGGCTGTACATTTGCCTATAATTGGTTAGATCCACTTCATTTGAACTTGGGTGGATAGTTGTCTCATTGGCAATCATACCACATCTCCTTATTTTTATATTACATACATGACGAAACAAAAATATGGTAGTATCAGGCTTCCGCAGAGTTGGACATAGACTACCGCAAACAACAATTGGTGACATGGCATGGTCATTTCTTGGAGTCATACTTGGAATTATTTACTTTTTTGCTCGGGATATTTTTTTTGAAAAATAACGATTATTTGGGAAAGAATTTTTAAAAATAATTCAACCCAAACCATCATAATGTACTGGATTGGTTTTTTTTTTTAAACTCTATGTGAATATCCACAAATGGTGAAAACAAAATTGACCCTAAATATTCAATTGCACTTTTTGAATATAAAACAAAAATCAATTTGTTTGTAGAAAAAGTCAATCCTAAGTTGCTCTGTATACGGTAAATTTTTATATTAAAGGATATTTGTGCATTTTAAAATATACTCCTACAATAATATGTTATTTGGAAATGCAATGTAGAATTTTCATTTCCATGCCATAATAATTGAAAAATGTATAAATATCCGATGTTGTTAGCCTTTCCTGAAAAGTAATATGTTTGATTATCATCATTCCAGGCTATAAAATCATAAATCCTGTAGGTAACTGCCTTTTCAGCGCATTCGCGCTTTGATTCTTTGTTGACATAGTTGTCTGTTTTATAGTGACTAAGATTATAACACAATGTTGACTGCTGTACATTTTTTTACATTTTTACCTTTTATGTCTGTTTATTTTGCCCACACGTTGTTGTCAATATAATAGAATTCTATGCGACTGTCATACAAGTTAGAGGTTTAGCTAGCTATAAAACCAGGTTTAATTCGACATTTTCTACATAAGGAAATGCCTGTATCAAATCAAGAATATGACAGTTGTTTTCCATTCGTTTGATAAAAAGTAAAATAACTAGAATACCGAACTCCGAGGAAAATTCAAAACGGAAAGTCCCTAATCAAATGGCAAAATCAAAAGCTCAAACACATCAAACGAATTAATGTGATTGTGCTTTTGAATTTGCCATTTGATAAGGGACACTCCGTTACGAATTTTCATAGGAGTTTCTTTATTTTTGTTTACCTTTTTTTGCATAGAGGACATATTGCCTTATTATGATGACATTACAATTGGTTTATACATGCCAAAAAAAATAAATATGGAAAAAATATGTCCCTATATAGGTGAAGAGTACATGTTTTTGCCTTCTGTTCGTTTACAAATGAAAAGTGTCTGCTTTTGGCCTTTTCAGTTTGAAAATCGGAAGCGTATTTGTAGTATAATTGCTATATAAAACAACAACGATTCGTAAAAACAGCAAGATTCAAAATACAAATGAGGATACAAGAACAGATTTTTCAGGATTTGTCCGCATATAAGGAAACACCTTGCATGATGATTTTTCAGGGAAAATAATTTTTATCTTACATGTTTTTAGAGGTTTTGGCCAAATTCTTTTAAGCCATGATGATTTCAACCTTCCCATTTCGTTAATAGTCACATTTCAAGCATTTTCCTTAGAAGTACGCAACATATTTGTAAATATCCGTCAAAGGAAGCTTTAAAAGGCACATTTGTTTTAGATCCAAAAAGGATAAAAGACTTGATTATCCGCAAATTTGATATTATTTAAATTATTTAATCTACAACTAAGGAAATAAATTTAAACAAAAGGACCGAAGTCACGTGAGGCAAATCCTATGGATAAAGTACAAAGGATTTTGCCATATGGCCTACCCTGTAAATGCTCATTGTCTACAAGACAGCATTACTTTTCTCATAGATTATTTATTTGTTGTAATTCTAGTTTGAATTTTTCTGTAATACATTCAGAAATTCGAAAGGTACATGCTCCTGTCATTTTTAGTACAAAATGTTTTGATTTTTTGTTCATTTTAACTTGCTTTTAGTACAATCAAAGCAAACAAGATATACGTCATTGGTTTTGAAAAAATCCATCTGACTACGACTTTTAAAGACCTTTCTTCTTATATCTTTTATAGTAATGAAGTTTTTTTTTAACTCAACCTTGAAATGATTATGTCCCTCTATCTTAAATTCTTCAGCAACTGTTGATATAAACATGCATTTTCAAATATGTAAATAAGTGTTTCATTTATCAAATTATTCTATATATACTATAAAATTCACAAATTTTGAAAATATTTCCATTATCTTCATATCTTGGTCTAGCAACCCTTTCACAATCTTCATTGTAATTCAACGTATGTGTCATCGTTGTTTATAGTTTGTCTTTGAACTGAAAAAAAAAATAGTAAGCAACAAATATTCTATTTCATTGAGCGTTGGACACACACAACAGGCGAGTTTAGAAACTGTGAAATCTTTGTGATGTTCTCTCATACATCAGTAAAGGTTAGCGCTTTCATCCTTATCAACAAGATATTTTTTTCCGGGAAACTTTAACTAAAGGGTTTTGTAAAATGTATATTTCTACAATTCAATACAGCAATTTTAACATAAATATGCTAACTTCGGTCAGTTTAACTTTGTGAGTAGAAAAATGATCTTCTCAGGCTGATAAAAAAAGGTTTTTCTTTTAAAAATGTTATTTGTATGTCGTTAGCCAATACATTGTTATATTTGTAACTTCTGTTCATAAAAAACATACAAGTTGGTTTATTACTGTTATGAAAAACAGCTTATTGAATAATAGTAAAATAGAAAAATTTCCTTAGTTTCTAAAAATTACGACAGACAAAGAAGATTTTCTTGCTTTGTTCGGTGGTGTTGTGCTTTCCGTTCCAACGTTGTGTATATTTCAACTTGTTTGATTTGTCTGCACTGATTTGTAGATATTGCAATTAACGTTATCTCTGTAAATATTTCCTATCATGATTTCCTTGATAGAGGATAGCTTCTCACAAGGAAGCTATTAAACCAAGAGTTTCAAGTGTTGAAGTTGAGTTCATCACAACGTTGAAATGGAAAATCAATATCACTGAACAAAGAAGGAAAATCTTCTTTTTTTTGTCGTAAAGTTCTTGAATATAGTACCAACAGGGTGATATATACTCCATATACAGTCGCTTCTGGAATGTTGCTACATAGAAATGGAAAGTTCATGATCGGGAAGCTGAAATCATGTCTTTTGTCGTAAAATTTGTTCTTAACCAAACATCATTATCAATTTCTAGATGTAAGTCAAGATATGAGACAGTCCTAACTGTATCTGTTGTGTCCAAGTTCGATTGGATAGATGCGTTCAACAAAGACACAAAACTGAACTATTTAGGTAGAGGACATCTTCTGTATAGCTAAACGTGAAGTTTAGGGTTAATACTAGCATTTTTTTTATTATACTTAACTATTATATCATGTTAGCCTCATATGAATAATGGAACAGAACATTAAACCATTAAGGACTATTCAAGACGGAAAATGGCATGGAAAACCCCCAATTGGCTAAATGATGTTTTAACAAATTAGTTTGCATTATAATCGAGGCTAATAATAACCTAACACAGGGCTTTATGATATGCCTAGAAGCACTTTTCATTGAAACTTGGTATCGTCCAGGTTGTTTCATTAAGAGAATGACCTGTCGTTCTGAAAGCAAATAACTCCATAGATGTATATAACAAAAAGAAATAGAATGACCTTGGGTTGGTATATGCTATTCATTAATATAAAAAGATGTACTTACCATTGACAAAAGAAATTGACATCGGGTCGTTGTGTTTACTGTGTTGACATGAATTTTCATTGATATGGTCATAATTATAAATTAACTGTTTGCAAAACTTTTCGGCAAATTATAGCGAGCATTTATCATTGCGATTTTTGAAAACAGAACAAAAATGCGAGATTAATTATTGCGATCTAAGAAAAATATGCATACAGAACTGTTATATGTATCAGGTATCAGAATGCGAGTTCTTATTATTTCGATTCTCAACCAGTCGCATTATTCGCATTAATAAAAACCTCGCAATAATTTCTGAATTTACAATACTAAGGATTTTCTACCCCAGAAAGATTACTTTAGCTGTATTTTGTCAAACGTTTCGGAATTTTTGGTCTTCAATGCTCTAAAACTTTGTACTAATTTATTTGTCCGGTTTTAGTTTTATCATTCGAGCGTCACTGATGAGTCTTTTGTAGACGAAACGCGCGTCTGGCGTACACAATTTTGTTATTGGTATCTATGATGAGTTTATTTATTTTTATAAACAAAACGCTATGACCTCGGATCTATATTAGTTTATTTAATAGGGGAGATGACTTAGATGACAACAAGTCATTGTTTTTTTTTTATACCATCCTAAACACCAAGGGGAAAGTCATTTTTTGAAACTAGTCCTGTTCATGGTATCCAAAGGAAGTGAGGTCTGGTCAGTGTGTTTAACATTGGTATACAATGGGGTTGATCTTGAGTAATTGTGTTCGCAACAACGAGTGTTTAAAAATATATAACATTATGAAATAAAGGAGAAGAGCCTTGTTTTTTAATTAGTTTTCGTGATTTATACTTGTTTCGTACAAGAGATTAATATATTTTTTTTAATAATTTAAGACTATTAAGGATGTTCGCTACTCTGTTTCAAAATAGCAAGCTTTTTTAAAGACTGTTATAAATTGATTGTAAATAAATAAAGGAACTAAAAACGCAGAAAAAAATGAAGGGTCCGTGTGCTTGTTTTCGAGATATAAGCCATCGAAAATTTGGCGGGAAAGGATTCTCTCTAGATTTTTACATGCATTTAACATTGGAACCTTTTTTCTTTCAAAAACTATGAAAAAATAACAAGGATTTTATAAGATTTTCAAAGATGGCATTAAAGTAAGGGTTAGCAGGCAAAATTTTTAATGGCGCTAAATGGATAAAACCAGAGGATTCCGAATATCTGGCAAAAATTCAAAAACAACAGGAGCGAACATCCTTAAAAATTCTTTTTCAACCTTCTTCCCTTTTCCCGAATCAAAACAGATCGGTAATATTATGCTCAAAGGTGACAACTTCTCTCATTTTTCTGATTCGAGGTTAGCAGTTATTTTAAAATCATCATTTATTCAAGCAGTTAATACAATTCTGTAGTAGACGATCTGCTCAATATTTGGCCGTTAACGTAAAATCGTAATGGACATGTAGTCTGAAGGACATATCGCTATTACGTAGACATTTTCTGCGATAATGAGCTAAGATCATTGATTACCTTGCGTTGTTTTGTTCGTACGTTTTGGAATGCACTGCATGTCTCAGCTAGGAGGCACACAAGTATACTGTCTTAAATATCAGAATGTCGGCGTGCAACCCTGGCTTTCTTAATTATCGGTTTCAATTTCGATTTAACACGTATTCCCTATAATATTCATTTACCAGTGAAGTCTGTTAAAAGGTTGATTTTACACAAAAAGAAATTTCTGTTACTTTGATTCTAGCCGTTATTTAGATTAATGCGTCTATAGTTTATCCATGTTCACATCTTGAAAAACAATTAGGAAGGGACAAATCACGGTAACAAACAAATACTGAGGGAATCAAAGGAACTCTTAAAGGAAAAGACCAGATGCGTCGACAGGGTAAGCGTCTCCTAACCACATGATGCCGTAAAACATTTCAAAACCCACATCATGAAAGTTTAATCAAACAACTAATTCTAATATTCAAACAGATTATCACATTGTCTCTCTGTGATACTCTAGATGGTTTGTTATGAAATGACATTTTCAGCCCCCCCCCCCCCTTTTACACACACATAAATTATAATGCATGTAGCATTTTAAAACGTACCAGATTTAAACTGTAGATCTTCATATATTGTGATGTGTTTTCTGTTTCGTCTCCTTTAAAGGTAAAAAAAAAAGATGTAAATGATGCTTCATTTCAGTTTACTGGCTGTTTTGCATAATAACACAAAAAAACAATTTCAATAAAATCCAAAACAATATCACTTACAGTGACTATTCTAAGAAAATACAATTCATTTGAGTTCGTAAAAATAATTTTGACAATTTTTTTTGAAAATATATATACATTGTATGTTCTTATTTTAAAAAATGAATGACCAATAAATTTCCCTAATTTAGTTTTAAATTGCACTTCTATTGAATATACAAATAATGGCACAGGCGGACACATCTTGACAGTTGACGAGCAGTAATCTCCAAAATGTGTTGTAAACTTCAAGTTGACATATTGTATAGATATAAAGATAAGAAGATGTGGTATGATTGCCAATGAGACAACTTTCCACCAAAGACAAAATGACAAAGAAGGTAACAACTACAGGTCACCGTACGGCCTTCAACAATGAGAAAATCCCATACCGCAGAGTCAGCTGTAACAGGTCCCGAAATGACAAATGTAAAACAATTCAAACGAGAAAACTATTTGCCAGATTTATGTACAAAACAATGAACGAAAAACAAATATGATATACAGCAACAAACGACAACCACTGAATTACAGGTTCCTGCTTATGATGAAAATCGTTAAAGTGGTAAGGTTGTAATAGAGAACATAATAATCTGATATACTCCTAATATTTCTTATTATTTGTGGACTAATCTTTTTGTAATACAGTAACAAATATTCAATGCAATATTATTACTATACCATTACAATGTAGTTTAAAGCATATTGATAGAATCTTCGTTAAATTTTTTCTTAAATTGTTTTCTTTAAAAGAATTTTTCCCCTTCAGCATATTATTTTATACGTTATAAACTTCATTAATATCCACCAAACGTCAATGGCACAGTAAGTGATCAAATATTTATCAGACTGTAAGCACTCTTCAAAGCAATGATAATATTTTGAAGAATGTCTAATAAAATACTATCTAAATTGTATGTTGGTGAATCAAGTAATTCCATTTGACATGTTTATTTTTAATAATAGCTATCTTTATGTAGATGTATATACATAGAAATATGTATTTCACACTACGTGTACCTGTGATAAAAGCACGCTCCGATATATACCCCAGCAGATATTATAACTATTGCCGTTAAAACCACTCCAAATAATCCATACGACACATAAATACCATCTCTTCCTACAGGGATTGTGTGAGATTCTGATGTTTCTAAGCACAAAAAAGAAAAAAAGGAAATATGTTGATCTGCATGTCAATATGGATTTTCAGCGTTGCAAAATTATTTCTGAGTACTTGCAGTTACATGTACCTGATACTTGAATGATTTTTCCTATTAGATTATATAGAAATTGTTTGCTGAATCAAATGCTCCTGAAAATACATGTATCTTTCTAAATGTTTATATCATACACAGTACTGTGGAAAATGAATTCACAATCATGATGCATCGTTTGGTCTCTGGAGAATAGTTGTCTCATTTGTAATTTTTTAACATCTTCTTATGTCTCTTTTGAAAAAAGGTGTCATAAAACATTGAATACCGGTCATAAAACTCACTTCAACAAGTATTGGTAATTGCCAGCGACCAGTTTATAGAGAATTGTAATATAAAAGAATGTTTATAATATACCTAAAACATTTTAAAATAATTCTATCTAAACAAAATGATTTTAAACGCTACATGATGCTGTTGTCGTCATAAAGTTACAAAATTGAAAATCTTACTTTTTTGGGGTAAAATTTTACATAAAAGGACTCTTCTAACCAAGAGGAATTAATTTATATCAGAACAAAACTATAAAGCTTAACTTCAAAAAATATTTTGGTTTGGTGAATCATTTTTATACATTTTGCGATAAATACCCCTAATTGGCCAAAATCTTTTATGCGATATATAATTTGTTGACCTTTTTTGAAATAAACCATTATATTGTTAAAACATCAAAATACACATACATGTTTGAAAACTCTAATACTATGAATATAAGTTAAGATTGAACAACTATTTGATGGCTCCTGTGGAGATACATTCTTAGGAAATTATTCCTACCTTTAAAAAAAATAGCATAAAGTTTGAAAAATAAATCCCAGCTTTACGGTAACGTTAAGAATAAAAGTCAAGGTATGATTAGTGCCATGTCCGGTCCCTATTCAAAATTAAAGGAAAAATTGAAGTTGATGCCAATCCCGCTTGAGAAATGATATGTACTATGTTTTCGTTCATGTAGCAACGTTCAGTATCCGGTGCCCATGTTTCTGCAAAGTACGACATTGAATGGCTATAAAAGACGAACAGTTCAACACTAACGAAGACAATCTTGAAAATTTCAATCATCAACTCTGTACTCTTATATGCATTTCAACTTGTACTTATTCTATTGAAGTTATAATAGCTTCCATTAAAAGTCTACGATTGTCATTTGGTGGTTTAAAATAACCAGCCATTGAAGTAACTAGCAATTGTCAGTTTTGGTTTATTACTGGCACGCAAATTATTCTGTTTTTTAAACATAATAAATGTTTTGCTATACTAAAAATTTAACAAAATATAACTTTAATTAGCTAGCCTAAGAATTAGATTAAACTTTTTCAAGGGGCATAAACGTGTTCTCCTACAGTAGAAAATGTCGTCTACAAAACCACAATTCACAACTACAGCGGTAATATGAATATCTTACGACAAGAACACATTTGCATTGATTGAACCTATCTCACTTTGAAGAAACGAAGTTTGAAAAATGGCTAAAAGCAAAAGACAATTTACCAAATAAAATACAGAAAACTGATAAACAAACGAACATCCTTCATGAAGTGTATAAAAAGGAATATAAAAAAAACCGAACTCCAAGGCAAACCCCAAAAGAGGAAGTCCACAAAAACTGACACAATCAAACGCTATGAATCAACGGAACAAGAAAAAAAAAAAAACAACTGCCATATTCCTGACTACAGGTATTTTCCGAAAAAAATTGTGGGTTAAACCTGGTTTTATAGCTAGCTAAAGCTCCCACTTGTATGACAGTTGTTTATAGTTCCGGTATATTGACTACAAAATTCAAACAAAAATACAAAGTGTTCCAGATGCTTTCCGAAACACTTGATTAATAGCATTAAAACGCCTCTGGTGAAATGTGATCTTTCACATCTTATTGGCCCTGACACTGTTATCTCAGGTAGACTCGTCTAAGTCAGTATATCGTGGCGAATCCAAGTCAGTTAAGGTCAGAGTACGGCGAATGCACCTGCCACGAGCGGGTTCGAACTCACTACCTCAGTGTTAACAGGTTAATGATTGCTGTAGTTGAACTACTTTGACAACTCGTCCACAGAGGCCCCTATTACGTTTCAATATTCTCTTGAATATTAGTTATTTGTCTATAGTTTTGTTTGTTGATAGTATGGAGATTTTTTCTATCTTTGACATTTTCCTTCGAGTTAAGTATATTTACATCAGGAATCTACTACTTTCTGTTATGATTCCAAAAATCTCAAAATTAAAATATATAAACAATTGCCAAAAAGTATGCACGTAATTTTGTGTAACAGAGCATATAGGTGTAATACCACCATTGATTTTCCCCTATTAGTCTTTGTTAAATTTGCACTTTTCAAAAAATTGTGCAGAATTTATCTTTGTTTCAAATAAAGAAATACTTGGCATGAGTAAAGTTTTATCCTGTCCAGTACTATAGAAAAAATTTCACATAACATTTCATTGCATATAAGAAAATAACCATCACTGGAAGTTAACCAATCAAATGTTCCCCCTTTTTTAACCGGTGTACAAGCTTTAGTAACCATGTAACCTCAAGTTTCCAAAATATTCTATAGAAACCCCAAATAAAAAAATAATGGTGCTTTGAAATACCCAAGATATATGTTTATGACCCAGAAATGTTTTACTGCAATGAAATGTAGGATCAATTACCTACAACTGTCAAATTCAAGGGAATATTTTTTTTCGACCTATTTTCGTCGTACTATGATTTGGTGGTATTACACCTAAAGATGTATAAATGTCGTGTTCACCTGCTTGAATCTTTCAAAGAAATAAAAAAAAAATGGTTAAAAAAAAAATAAAGAATTGAAATTTGAAGGAAACACCAACCGGAACCTTTTATATTCTTGATTTCTCAATTAATAGTAACATTGAATTCACGGTCATAGCGCACCCCTAAAGAAGTTGAGGCAACGGGGGGTCTGGGGATGTGCACCAGCGGGATTTTAGATACGCCCTACATAGATACATAAATCAATAATTTCAAATTGATTTTCGTCAATATTGATTTTTATATGAATTAGAAATTGGGGGAAACGACAACCCCCAGACACCAATAAATAAAATAAAATACGTAGACATTTATGCTTTTAGAAATCTTTTAAATCTGCTGATGACAATTATAATTTTGGATGAAACAGTAGCAAATGCGTATTACTATACAATATGAAATGAATATATGGCTTTTTAACGGGAGCTTGGGATGTAGTGTTAGATGTATATAGCGAAATATCATTTTTCTATAGTAAGTCCCCGTCCCGATGTACTGTCCCTTTGAAGTAAAAGTTCGATTAAATCAGTAAGAAAACTCGGAGGGGGATTTGGTTGGGGGTGTGGGCTGGGGGATGGGGCGCCCCTTATAGAACTACAAATATTTTGATGCATAGATTTCTTACACGTCCAACTCCTACGTTGTCTTGCCGGTGGGTCTCTCCTTTAGAAAAACATAGACCCGCATCAGAAACTATCATAATGCTTAATGAACTTTATACCAGTTCATAATTAACCTTTGACAATACGTATAATTTCATGTAAACAATTAAGAAATTCATTTTGATTTGGATTCAATAAATGCCGAAGTCCCTATGCATTTGTCTGTCTTTTTATAATTTCGTCATTCTTCAACAATATTTAAACAAACCAAGTTTGCAAAAAAAAAAAAAAAAAACCCACTGTCTATAGCCATTTTTTCTAATAAAACCAAAACAAACAAATATCTTGAAAACTAGACGGAATATACTTGCTCACCATACCTATACACCGTACCAAAAAAAAAAAAAGGATTTCCAGATGTTTTTATCAGCATGTTTGAAAAAAAGTAATTTTGATTCTGTGTTATGGATAAGGATTGCTAAACCATAAATAGAGAGTCGTGAACTATGTATGAGGACAACGAACCTTTACGATCCGTTAAAGGGTCGCACGCACAAATATTTCCCTTTTTTTTGTTCATATCTACTGTTATTGTTATAAAGTTCTTTGAAATACCTATCTTTTATTATTTTTGACAAGGAAATTTTAGTGTCGAACCGACTGCTTGCTGCCAGTTGAAATTGAATATCGAATACCGAAGGAATAACGAACCGACCGCTAACATCGTATACACGGTTAAACGGTCAAACAGTACATGTTATAGTTATAGTTCGTGGCTTTCTTAACTACTATCTACCTTTACACTCTGGTCCTCTTTTTGTCCACTTGTTCCTATCGAAACACGTTGTCAGTGTAGAATGTCCAGTAAAGCCATGTTTGCAAGAAATATTCACCATATCACCAAAGCGGTAAGTTCCTATATCCATACTAATAATTTGGCTTTCCGTAAGGTTAAGGAAACTTTTACTGCAGGTAATTACTACAAAAAATACCCACTAATGTATCTGTGATAATTTTAGTTTAAAACAGTATAAAGAACAACCGTAACGTGTATTGTTCCACTTTAAATATACGTCTTATACAACCTCCTTGGTCTAATGTAAAAAAAAAAGACATTTTATTCGTCTTTTCTTATTGAACGGCAGCGACACGATTATTAAGATGGTGATCGATGTTTTAAAATTCCCGAAATCTGTCAAGAAAATGTGACATGATTTTACTAATAAATATGTTATTTTTCATTGATTTCTGAATGTGGTAATTATCATTACAGAGTGAAGTTTTGATAAATGAGTATAGGAGCCTGTAATTCAGTGGTTGCCGTTTGTTGCTGTGTAACATATTTGTTTTTCGTTCATTATTTTGTACATGAATTAGGCCGTTAGTGTTCTCGTTTGAATTGTTTTACATTTGTCATTTCGGGGCCTTTTATAGCTGACAATGCGGTATGGGCTTTGCTCATTGTTGAAGGCCGTACGGTGACCATAAGTTGGTCTGAGGACAAAGTTATCGTCCTTTGATTTCCGTTGTCTACAAATATAGTCCCTAGTGTGGACAATATATAACTTGCAAATTTTTTTCAATGTGTAAAATGTGTTGTATTTATGGTTCTGGTCGAATGGCCAGTTTGATGCACGTGAAATATAAATAGCTTTGTACATGAAAGTTGAAGTGCATCATAACATTTCACTAAATCTGTAATAAAAGCACTTAACAATGATAAATGCACCTTATTCATTTCATAAACTTATTTCATGCAAGAGTCCTTTTGCCTTCAGACTTCTTGTATCATGACACCTAAACATAGAAATGTGCAAAAAGTAACAAGTTTCTATTTCTTTTAGCTTCTGTATGCTTTTTCATATGTAAATATGTGCTACGGCCTAAATTGATCAAAATTAGTTTTCAGTTTTAAATGGCCTATGACCATTTTATACTCATGTGGTATGCTATTTGTAACTTTTCTTTCCATTTTTAACAAGTTCATCAAATATATATGAAAGAGTAATTTTTGGTAAAAAAACTTCAAACATTTTAAATTGGTTGAAAAAAATGTATAATTATATATTTACTTGAAAGATAGGGGTAGGCATTTAAGACTCATTTTTTTAAAACCTAACTTTGGAATCTATGGTGAAGACAAACCAAAAGGTTTAAAAAAGAGTCTTAAATGCCTACCCCATCTTTCAAAGTCTGTCAAAAATTCCCTACGGCAATACTTTTTACACACTAGGTGCAAATGATAGATAAAGGTCTAAGGTCCATTTGGCCAAAAGACCCAGGTGGGACAACTCATGGTTTGTCTTCATCATAGGTCTAAACTTAGGTCTAAAGAGTCTTAAATGCCTACCTCTATCTTTCAAAGTCTTTCAAAAATTCCCTACGGCAATACTTTTCACAAACTAGGTGCAAATGATAGATAAAGGTCTAAGGTTCATTGGGCCAAAAGACCCAGGTGGGACAACTCATGGTTTGTCTTCACCAATGAACCAAACTTAGGTCTAAAGAGTCTTAAATGCCTACCCCTCACTCCACCCCCATCTTTCAAAGTCTGTCAAAAATAACCTACGGCAATAATAAGTACTACTTCTAACCCTTACAATGAGCAACACAATTGGACGATTCGGTTATCCTGTAGTTATCATTATACTTCGATGAGGCACATGTATACCTTTGTTTTCACTTTTGAAAAGGCAACTAAAATATATAATTCTTCATTTAACATCTTCTTCTTCTTAATTTTACAATTGCATAGTTTGATATATTTTAAAAACAATTCTGTGGAGTTTGAATCTTATGCATCTTTTGGGTTTTTAGATTTATCTTGAAAGTCGCTGCTAGCGTAGTGGCTGCTAGCGAGTGGCTGCTAGCATGAGCCTGGTAAAATTGAACTAATATAGTTATAATTTCTAAATCCATCGCCATGAAATATCCGGAGATCAAGAAATCGATCAGACGTATTCACCTATTATACATGAAAAAAATATATTGATTCATAACTTTCCCGTATGACGAAGGACCCCTCTTTCCTTCCTCGTTCACAGAAATTGACCTTGACTCGGCGGTTGTCTTGCAAAAGAGAGACAGTTATTGTTTACCCAAATCGGACCACCAGAATACACATCAACACTAAGTAAAACATCTACTTCAGATGAACGATTTCTCCTAATTATGATAATTTTATACTTGGTTTTGGTGTCAGTTGGGGTGAGACTATACATTATATTTCAAACTTTGAAGAATATTTAATGAAAACTTCTCTATAATAATAATAAAATCATTTTACTTGTGGTCCTCGTATTGCGGCATGATCTATCAAGCGTTAGAAGCATTATTTTATTTTTATCATTTTCATTGCAGCTGAAAATGATGTGAGGAAGAATGAGAGCAACACAAATGTCGAGTTCTATATCCAAAGACGGACTAGAATATCAAAAATCTTGTGCAAAAAGAAATACCGAAAAGCACAAAAAAAAAAAAAAAAAAAAAAAAAACTTACAACGAGCATTGTCAACCAAATTGGCACTAAAGGAGACAACCCAAAACATGAGAAAATTGGCTGTGAAATAAGTATTGACGCTGGCAGTGTTAAAATCAATTTTCAAGTGTTTTTGTTTATTAAGAAACCGTCTTGATGAGTGACGAAATTATTGTATTGGAAAGTGACCTTAATAAAAAATGTTTTTGGTGTAATTGTCATTTGTTCTTTCGTTGTTAATATTTTTCAAAATGAAGAAACAAATTGTGTGAATTGATGGATTTTTTTCAGTTCTTGAACTATTATTTACCTGTAAGAATCAATCATGCTACCTCCAGCTGTCCAATATTTTCAAGAAAGAGGAGTGTTATTCTTAAAAATATTGAACAGGTAAAGGTAACATAATGGTTTCTTACAGGTAAATGATAGTCCAATCTCTGAAACAAACTGTAATTAATCTGTTCACAGGCATTACTGCTAAATGTGTTGGAGCAGACAATTTTTTTTAAAAGAAACTCAATCTAGATTATATATAAATACTCTACATTCTGTATGTCTGATACTCTAAAAATCTCAGAAAGTTTAAGAACAGTTGACATTTTTCGAGGATTTTTTCATATATAGAAATTAGAATTTATTATCACTTAGTAGTAAAAAAATCAAAACCAACAGAATAAAAAAGGTTGTCAATTAAACATATTTTCCATTTTCTTCCAAATCATCAATCTGTCATTATCATTGCAACAACAGTGAATGCAACAGTTCAAAGCATATATTTGCATGAACAAGTATTGTCAATGCCAAGAGTATCAGGACATCTTCTGAGTGTAACATTTACCAGGATCAATGTTAGCTTAAAACCCAGTCCCAATCATGTATATCAAATAACTGAAAATGCTAAATGTGCAATCTACTGTAATGATTACATTAACTTGAGGCAATGAAAACCTCCTTCATTTCTTTTACCTTTGAAAGTTTTACAATGACACTAGGCTAAAAACAAATTTAAATAAATGCACACAATAATAAATCTATGAAACAAAAAATAATTCAAAGTTTAAACAAATTTTTTTCAATACCTGTTACTTTTTACATTCGGATCCTTAAATTTAATTATTTATTTTCCTCATCAATGACAATAGCTTTGTCTCCAAATCTTTATTTTTGTTCCTGAATAATGCCTGTAGGTCCATTAATAATGACAACACGAGCATTTTCAACCGTCAAAAATGGAAGAGCATGTAAAAACCTTATTCATTGTCATTCATTGGAAAACACTCATACTTGGGATAAGATTTTCCAGTAACAGAACACAATAACAAAACTCAAATTAAACAATCTGCAATACTCATATTGTTAGAGACAAATGGCAAAAGTACCAGCACATCTTTCTTCTTTTTACATGCTTCAATTGCTTTTGTTAGTTTTTCTTTAAGAATAGAATATTGTGTAGTCGTAACAGAGTTCATTCTCTGTAGAATTTCAGAAACGTCGTCTTCAGACGCAGACGCCATATCAACTGGTACGGTTCATCGACGTTGACAAACAAGGAACCGAAACGTTCAAGTTCATCATTAGCATATACCGACCGTTAATATTTGTATATTCCGAAGGCGTACTGAATATTTTACGAAGGGGACCAACCTAAAGTGACTGCGGAAAAGTGTTCAAATATAATGCTCAATTTTACGGAAGTGCCACTCAAACTTTTTTTTAAAATTTGCGTTATATATCGCAAACATTTTGATTTTAATTATTCATTCAGTTTGAAATATTTTATGATAACACACTTGGGTTTTACATTTTACATTTATTATTTAATGTGAAAGCAGTGTTTTGTAATAAAATATCGGCATGTACGTCTGCCAGTAAAGTTTGGTTGTGATTTAGTTAATAAATAATATAATAAAACAAGTCAACTCTTCTTTAGCTTTACTAAAGGGAATATAGAAATACTTGAATCACAAAGCAAACAAACTGTCTATAATGCTTACGTTTTGTGTTGCGTTAATACGCTTCCGTACAATTATAATTTTACTAGATTCAAACACATGGTAAAGGTTCTTACATTTACAGCTAGGTTTTCTTCCATTCCATCGTCCTTCATTCTGACGATCACTTACTACACACGTTTCTAATACTTCTACATGGTTTTTGTTTTTAAAAAAAGAAAAGGAAATCTATTATCTTATCAAAATCTTTAGAAATGTACTGCAATTGAATTATAATCATTGTCTTTCCGCACTCTTATTATCTGATAGTTTTTCCGTTGGCAGTGACCTTAACCACGAGACATCTCGTTAGACCTTCGGTAACCATACCACACAGCGCAAGTGGAAAACCGTAATGAAAGAAAATGTAAACAAACGTGGAAGTTAGATAGTGTTAATTGATTCTGACAGAAAAAAATTTATTCACCAAATCATTAAACAACTGTTATGACACAGTTAATCTAAATTATGGAACCGTACGAGGGAAAAAGCATTAAAAGACGCACTATTATCTCTCATATTTTCCATGTGCTCCATAATTCTGCGTTTATTGTTTATTAGGATCAAGATGATCGTTAATTTACGGCAATAAAACCTGAATGTTGATTTGCTGCCAAACTTTATTTACACTGAAAGGCATATTTTATTTTGATAATAAGTTACAGATCGTATGAAATGTATAAATCGTGCGTAGAGGACTTAGTTAAGTATATTTACATGCATTGGTTAAATAATTTCCTTAACATTATATTTTCAAGAAACTCGTTTCCAATGACTAATGTTTATACAATTGGATAAACATTGTACACGTCTTCCATTAGTAACATTGATATAACACTTCATTCCTTACGTATTGAACAATTTCTTTCTGTCCAAGGAATATTACAGCCAGCTGTCTGATTATAACACACTCCACTGTAAGCATCACAACCATTAATAGCACAGTGACATCGTTTTTCACAATTTACTCCGAAATATCCAGGTGCACATACTGTTAACATAAAAATAACAATCTTTTTTACATACAGAATTAACTAAATGGTATATCATTATAAAAATAAGGAGATGTGGTATGATTACCAATGAGGCAACTATCCACCAAAGTTCAAATGAAGTGGATGTAAGCAGTTATAGGCAACCGTACGGCCTTCTACAATGAGAAAATCCCATACCGTATAGTCGGCTAAGAAGGTCCCGACATGAAAAATATAAAACAATTCAATTGAGAAAACGAACGGCCTAACTTAAAATAAAACAATTTACGAAAAACAAATATGACAGACATGAACCAACGACAACCACCTAACTTCAGGCTCCTGACTTAGGACAGGCACACACAGAATGTGGCGGGGTTTAACATGTATGAAGGCGCTAACCGTCCTACAATCTGGGACAGCGGTGTAACGGCACAATACAAGAACTAAATATGCAAAATAATAAACGAAAAATATGTATGAGAAACGGCAAAAAACGACATCTACAGGCTCCTGACTTGGGACAGACACACATAGAATGTAGCGGGACTAAACATGCTTGACGGCACTTACCCTCTCCCGAACTTTTGACAGTAGTGTAACAGTACAACATAAGAACAAACTATAAAAATCAGTTGAAAAGGGCTCAACACATCAAATCGATACAAAGCAGAAAAACGTCTAAAAAACACAGACAGGATGGGGCAGGGTATCTATAAATCCCTAAAAACAAACAAAAAGACACAAAGTATATATCTGTGAGTACTCGGAGTTACCGACAGCTAGTTCAAAGCCAATAACAACTAATAGAAAAATCATGTATGATTTTAATCTACTGATAACAAAATCAATATTTATACCAATAAAAAACGATATTCAAAAACTCTACTTGGGGCAATATGCGCAATTGTTTCTACATAGGCGGTAATGGTAACGTTTTCTTCTGTAGCTCAGTCCATATCGTAAACTTGGATATGTATGATGGCTCGTTTCGAAGCTGAGACATTTTCACATATGTGGTTAAATTTTCGGGGTACGAAGTGTGATTCATTTTTCCGTAAATTAGCATACCCCGAAAATCCTTTCGTGATGCGGCTCTTCCCGGTAAAAAATCCCTTTTTTCACACAATAAATTCTTTGAAAATTTAATCCTTTGAATACATTTAATAACTCCATAGTTTTTACACATTTATTCTATGGTCCTCTACTTTCCAAATTAACACAAATGGTTAAGCTCAGTCACTTGTTAAAAATAGAAACATGTCCAATATCACTACACAGAGATTTTTTGTTTACACACAAATTTTGTGTTCCTCAATTTGAGGCGCATTAGGGATATTGACCCAATAACAGTGTTTAATTGGTAACCTTTTAGAATAAGTTTATTCAAAGGATTGATTAGTTTGCCCAATTAAATTTCCGGGCTCGGTAAACAACATCATCGTAAAAATTAAGATTTGCTAATCCGTTTGAAATTAGTTTTCTACAGGTACAATTTCCTCTTTGCTACAGGTAAAAATTCGTCTTTGCGATACTGTTGTTATCATGCACGTGTAACGTCGCAATGCTAGGGACGAGCTTAGGAGATTTTACCTTTTGTACTCACAAATGAGCAAGTTTGATTCTATTTTAGTTAAATAGTTATTTAGACCAAGCCGTTTTGTTTGTATGGATTAAAACACTTATAAAAGCAAGCAGCAAATGGATGATATCATTTAACTGCTATCCTTTTTATATAACAAAGTATTAGATTAAGTCGGTCAACAGGAGAAATCAAAATCAAAGAATGCTTTTTATTTTACCTCTATAGATGTAACAAAGCAAAGATGAAATGTGTTGTTGTCTTTGTATTGATAATGTTTTTTTCTATCTTTATTGAGAAAATGAACACGTTTCGAAATAACCAATTTTATATGCTATTTAAAGCTGAATAAAATCATTTAAGCAGGGAATTCATTCTGTTTGTTTATTGCTTTAACTAATATAAAGTGATATTTATACTGTAAATTTATGATGTCTTTGTACTGGCCAGTGGGAAGATTTTCAAACTTAATTAGTCGATTAATTGTTGAAATTAGATAACACTTTCACGCGTAGAGAAACTTAACTAATGGCCAGTGCATGATTGGATTATATCTTTGCCAAATAAAATACATGTAAAACCGAAAATTAAAAGTAATAAATATTCTTCTTTCTAATTGAATTTTTTTCTGGAAATAACATCTTGTGCTGCAAGTTGGTTCAACGGATTTCCCTTCTATTTGAGATTCCTGATTTTGAACGGGTTTGTTTACTTCTGTTGGTTGTTTGAAATTTTCAGTGATAGGATCATTTCAGATTTCTTGTTGAGGTGTATTAACATCCAAATAATTCAGTTCAATTTCACTTTCTGGTTGAAATGTTGCTTTTGTTGTTTTAAGATGTTTACGGTTTCTTGTTAGGCGGTTACCTCCAAGAGTTTCAACTATATAGGATCTAGATGTTTCATGTTTTCGGACAACCTTTCCTGGTGTTAACTGGTTGTTGTGTTGAATCATAACTGTTTCATTGTGTTTTAGTTCTCTCAACGGTTTTCCACTGTGTTTGTTGAAATAGTATTCCTGAGTTTGTTGTCTTTTGTTATATAGTTTTTTTACTTTCTGTTCATTTACAAAAATTAATTTCAACAGTGGCGCTGATGTCGGAAGACTCGATTTTAAACGTCGTCTAATGTGCAATTGAGCTGGTGATAGTTCGATTTCATCTAACGGTGTGATCCTGTAATCCAACATGGCTTTGTATGGATCTTTGCTCTTCTTGATAAGTTTTTTCATTGTTTGTACAAATCTTTCTGCTTGTCCATTTGCTTGTGGATAATGTGGACTAGTTGTCGTATGGACAAATCCATATTCTTAAGCAAACTGCGCAAATTCCCTGCTAGCGAATTGCGGACCACTGTCTGTGATCAACTGATCAATGTATCCAAATCTAGACATTCGTTTTTTTCGGTAGCAAATTGTATTTGATGAACATAATTCATCCAGTTTATCGTTTTCAGGCCATTTTGAATAATAATCAAATGTTAGCAAATAAAGTTCTCCTTTGAATTGAAACAAGTCAGCTGCTAGTTTAGGTGAAGGTCTATCTTGAAGCTTTGAAGTTATCGTAGGTTCCTTGTTGATAGTTTTCTTGTTGTTTACTGCGCATGTTTCACATTTTTCTACAATGTCTTGTATATCGGACATCATTCCAGGCCAATACATGAACTCTCTGGCTCTGATTTTGCATTTAACGACTCCCATATGTGTTTCATGGATAAGTTGTAACATTTCTTTGCGTAAGTTTTCTGGAATTATAAGCTTTAGTCCTTTGTACATAAGATTATCAATGCATGTTATTTCATTTCTAAACTGCCAATACGGTTTCACTTCGTTTGGTAGTTCTTCTTTTTTCTGTGGCCATCCATCTTCGGTCGTTTTCTTCAACCGTTGCATAATTTCATCAATTAACTGAATCTCACTAATTTCTATATCTGGTACCAGTTTTTCTACTGTTTCTTGTAAGTACATTCTGACAATGTATCTGATACATACATAGATTTTCCTGGCTTATATCTAACAATAATGTCATATTTCAGAAGTTGTAATACAAATCTTTGTATTCTTGGCAGTTCCTCATTTAGTGGTTTGCTGAATATATACTCTAGTGGCTTATGATCACTTTCTACCTCCACATGTCTACCGTATACATAATGGTAGAACTTTTGGTATCCACAAACAATAGCCAATGTCTCTTCCTCAATTTGAGCATATAATTGCTGAGTTGGAGTTATTGCTTTTGATGCATATGCAATAGGCTTGTCATTTTGGAGTAACTCGGCACATAAGTCTTTTGAGCTTGCATCGACATTCAATGTTAGTGGCTGTTTTGGATCATAGTAGGATAGAATAGACGCATTTGTGGCCATGTGTTTGAGTTGTATCAACACTGGTGTCTTGTTCTTTTTCCCAACACCACGTATTCTTTTCTTCTAAAAGTACTCTCAATAGAGCACTGAAATTTGACATATTAGAAAGAATTTACTAAGATAAGTTATAAAACCAAGAAATGTTTGTAATTCTTTCTTGTTTTTTTGTTTTGTCATCTTCTGGACTGCACGCACCTTTTTGGGGTCCGGTTTTAACCCATTTTTACTGATAATGTGTCCAACATATTCAACTTCATTTTGTCTGAATTGACATTTTCATGATTTTGATTTACTAAGTTTTAAATTGCATTGTCTTGCTCGATCTAAAACTTGTTTCAGTCTCTCATCATGTCCTTGGATTGAAGATCCACAAATGAGTATATCATCTACGATTACTTCTGCTCCTTCAATATTTTTCATGATTTCAGTCACCACTCTTTGAAATATTTCCGGCATTGTCTTTATTCCAAACGGAGCTCTCAGAAAGCGATACCTTCCAAACGGTGTAGTAAAACATGTCAGTTTGCTGCTGTCTTCATCTTATTTGAGATGCTAAAATCCTGACGTTGCATCAATTTTACTATATACTTTAGCATTCGGGATATTCGCTACTAATTCTTCTACAGTCTTCATAGGGTAGTGTTCCCTACTAATAGCTTTATTTAAGTCCTTCTTTTCAATGCATATTCTTACATCTCCATTTGACTTAACTACAGTTACCATAGTATTGGCCCATGCAGTAGGTTCTTTCTGTCTGACAATTACTCCTAGTTTCAACATTCGGTCTAGTTCAGTTTTGATTCTACCTTTTAGTGAAACCACAGGGGATGTACCACAGGGGTACCACAGGGGTACTACTATCGACTACATGTATTTTATGTATACCGGGTAAACATCCAAGTCCAGTAAATAAATCTGAATATTTTGCATCAAGTGTATACACTCTTTTGATTAAGCCTACTTCTGAGCATGTCGCAGCTCCTAATACTGATTGCGATTTTGTATTAGCAACATAAAATTCTACATCATGTTTCTGGCTTTTCAGTGTAACTGGTAAAGTTATTCTGCCATCACATTCTATATTGTGCTCAGAGAATGAATTTAGTTTTGAATCTGGTTTGCTTAATAAACTATTTGTCTTCATACGTCTAAACTCTGAACGGTTTAGAACATTACACATTGCACCAGTGTCAAGTCGAAAGTTAATGCTGATATTTTCTACTGTGATTTCTTCACACCATGTGTCACTTTTATTTTTTTCATTGTAGAGTGCACAAATAAATAAAGTGTCACTTGAGTCATAGTAGTTAAAACATTCTTCTCTGTCTATATCATGTACTTATTTTCTTTTCTGGTTTTGCACATTTTAGCAAAATGATCTTTTTTTGTCGCACTTTTTACATTATTTATCTTTGGCTGGGCAATAACTTTCTGTGTTATGATCATAACCACACCTCTGACATACATTTGGAGTTTGGTGTGACGTCCATTTTCATTGAACTAGTACGCATTTTGTTTAGGGGCCAGCTGAAGCCCGCCTCCGGGTGCGGGATTTTTCGCTGTGTTGAAGACCCATTGGTGGCCGTCGGCTGTTTTCTGCTGTTTGGTCGGGTTGTTGTCTCTTTGACACATTCCCCATTTCCATTCTCAATTTTATGTACTTTTGCTTTGTCCTATTTATATTTAGGTCTAGCACTTTGTTCATATTTGTGTGGATAACTGTTTTTTGGAGTTGTTTTGAGTATATGTTCTTTCTGTTTATATTGTTGACATTTGGGTCCCCCAATATTCATTGTTTGTAGTTGTCTTTGAGACAACCCATAAGTTCTTGCTATATCTGAAGCTTTTTCTAATGAAAGTTCAGACCCTTCATTTATTAATTTTTTTCTAACTTTTGATGATTTTGTTCCAAAAACTATCCTGTCTCTGACCATTCTATCAGGGTTTTCGTACTGGCAATCTTTGACAAAAACCTTTAGATCTGTTACAAATTCTTCACAAGTTTCAGTTGTTTTTTGAAGTCTATATTGGAATAGATAGCTTGAGAAAACTTGGTTTGATTAGGGTTTTACATAGGCCTCAAAGTTTTCGTACTATTTTTCTAGTTTTTTCTAGTCATCAGCGGTCATATCCCATGTACTGTAAACATTTCAGCTCTTCTCGCCTACCCATATCATTAGATATGCAAATTTTTCATCTCCCTGTTTCTTTTTTAACTGGCCTTGGATTATAAATTCGCAATGCGTTTTGAATGATTTCCAGGTCCCTGGGAGATCCTCTCTGTCCCAGTTCATACAGGGTGTTCTACCGTTTATACCGTTTGCCATTTCACATCGATAAGTTCATTTTACACAAATCTAAATGTTTATATCAATGACTAAGTTTTTCGGCTTCTTCTTGGTCCTATTTTCGTGGACAATCATCTGACACCATATCATATAACTCTGTGTAGCATGGTAGATATGTATAATGACTTCACATAAGAGAGTTAAACATACATATACATATAATAACCTAACTACAATATAAGACCAATACATGACAATAGTTTCTTTTGAATACAAGTGAAAATTTATCGACATATATCTCAAGTCAAAACTAGTTAATATACTGCGCTTCTTAATTTTTATTCAATTTCCAAACCGTTTAAAAGTGAGAGTTGCACCATTTTGATACTCACACAACACCAGATAGTACAGGGACCACCACCCCCCCCCCCCCCCCCCCCCCGAAAAAAAACAACAAAAAACAAAAAACAAAACGTGTTTGGTTATTTGTAAACAATCAAAATTAATGACTCAACAGAGACAGGATTGCACCACGTAAACGACAGCTGTCAAAATATGCCGACGGACTTTACAAAGGCAACACAAGATTGTTTTTTGATTAATATTTTAATTTTCTATTATGTAATGATTGTAAGATGCACATATAATCTATTTGTTTTTTATTTTTTTCATCGTCTTTATAAAGTTTTCAGTTCGAAAGTTCTATTGATTACGCAACGTTTAATGTTTAAATATTGTGGAATGCATTGAAAACCTGGCTTTTTCGTAATATGAATGAATGTGTCACCGTCGAAGGCAGTGACTGCTTGTAACAAACGTCTAAAAGGTTGCCAAAGAAAGATATGGAATTGTTCTGCTGGGGATGTTTTGATTTCAGTTTTGTCCCATCTGAATTGGCCTCTGTCACACTCATAACAGTTTGCATTGGCAAGTATGCGATTTAAATTGTAACCTTAAATGGTTTCTTACATCGGATGCTGTGTCAATACAGTAAACGGGCGTCATTTTTGGTGTGAATCTCTCTTCCATGACATCTGACGACTTGGTTAGCAGTTGACATTGCAGTCTTTAATCTGTCTCGCAAATGGCGTTGTTTAATGAAATTTTATTGACGTAGCGTTGTCAGTTAGGAGATAACTATATTGTAGTTTAAGCTCCGACGGCGTCAATTGGTGATTTGATGGTCGCAACGCGTAAACGGGTATATGCGACCGTCAAATCACCAATTGAAGCCGTCGGAGCTTAAAAAACAATATTGTAATTCTAATGAAACTGACAAAAACAACGTCAAAACATACATTTAAAATCTGTCATACGTCGTCTGCACTTGCGCTTACGTTTTCATAGCATCAATTGTGAATCCAATCAAAATGAACTTTACAAACGATGTTGCATTAGAATACAGGTTGACCTTGTCATGGGTGGTCATTTATAAATGTTGTCTATCTGTACCGTTGATGTTGAGGCTGAAAAGCAAATTTCCTTTGACTTAATCATGCCTGCACAAATCTGACAGTCAAATTCGGATTTTCATTGCTCAGTCTCGGCAGTATGGAATGGCAGCAACTTTTTATTGATTTAAGTGTGGGTAGGGATAAAAAAAAATGTTTCGCGAAGAAAAGAGAAAAATACCCGCATGGGTTTCGAGAAATTCGCGCGACGTCAATAATACAGTGTGTCCAATTTCCTGAGGTAAATCGATTTTGTCTAAACAGAAAGAAGTATGGTAAGCATAAATAAATATTATATGAAGATTATCATGATTTGGTAAAGGAATTCACCAAAATATGTGTTGCGTTTTTTAAGTTCGTCAGTATATCATGAACAAAAGAAATTGCGCAGTCATATTCTAATGCAATATAATAATTATGTTAAGCCACTTTTGGTTGGCAGATAGATGCTGTCAGTTGTACTATTGATAGTCAGAATCATTGAAAACAACTTACGCAATCGCTGTTGACGTCTCCGCGATTTTTTGATGAACTGTTTATAACATTTACTAGCATTGCATTATAAAAGATGACAGTGATATGTTTAAGGAGTTGCCAATGGCACATATCAATTGATGGTATTAGTTCTTTAAACACATAACTGCTATTCATGGATCATAGATAAAAACTAAACCAGAACAAACAACTTTAAAAAGAGAGGACATTCTTTCATATATAAGTTAAAAGTATATTAAACTTGTTGACAGTACCTTCAAGTATTTCAATAACTCAATAAGTCGTCATATAAACCAACGACATGTTATTCTTTTAGTGAAGATTTTTGAGGTTGTATCAATGTAATGTCGTATATCTGTTATCATATGGTCAAATCCCAAGTGCCCATCAAGTCGCAAGACGACAATTGCGAAATATTTCACTTAAATCAACAAATAAATAAAGAACAAAATTAAAATAACAAACACTAAAGTTTCAAAAAGGATTAAGCTTTTTATAATATTTCAGGTACAAATGAAAGCAACTTAAGATACAAGTTCACAGAACCTGCGCCCTCACAAAGTATTGTGCGTGCAGAGTTTATTTTTAGAAATGGAGGCCATATCAAAGCAAGAAAAAAAATAATAGTGATATGATTTATATCAAAGTGTCTATGTTCATATTAATGATAAGAATCCGCGCCCCCACATTATGATTCCACATTACAGATTGTTTTGCTAATCAAACTCGTAAACATTTTTATCAGTGGAAACCTTCACCTGAATTATAAAGAAGATTTGCTAAAATTATTTAAGAACTTACCCTCAGACATTAATATAAATGGGATATTATTTCAAAGTCCCTCTCCTGAAACATGGACACCCTCACGCAAATTTGAATGGAATCTAACACACAAATAAAGGCATGGCGACAACAAGCGAATGAAAGACCAGAGGACTGAAGCATATATACCCTCCGCCCTTGCTTTGCATGGGATATAATTTTCAATTTTTGATAACAAATTGGGGGGGGGGGGGGGGGGGGGTATATATGCATAATTAATGCAAAACGTTTGGTATATTATATTGTTGTTCTCGTCGGATTTTGTCAAATGTCTTAACGTATTTTCTGTTATATTCGTGTGTTATGGTATAGATAATTAATCACCCCCTTCATTTATTAGATTTTAGTTTGGTTCAACGAAATTTATACGATATATTTGGTTTACAGTTTGATTCAGAAGAAACACCAAAATAGCTAGATAATACAATTAATTATCTAATTACTACCACAATTTGATATTAATAAGTATTGTAATTTTCATTGTTATTAATAAATGTAATGGCAGTATTACAAATCTATCTTGAATCAATCCTAATCCTATCTTATTTTTGGGAAATATTTTTACAAATTCATATATGACGTCACTTTGTGTGATTTTTTAGAATTTCAAATGTGACGTCACTTTGTGCGTTGAGGCTTAAGCTAACTCGGCTGTGTATTTTTATATGTTGGATTAAGTTGTTTTATGTAATGTATCCGTTTTTATTCTGTAGTTAGTCCCCACTTTGGTTTTATCATGTATATCTATTATATAGTCATTTTATAATATTTACTGTTCGCAAAATTATAAATTATTCTAAATAATAAGGATGTTCTTGTCCCAGGCAGAAAATCCTGGCCGTGTTAGGCGCAACTTTTTGGAAGTTTTGGTCCTCGGTGCTCTTCAGCTTTGTAATTGTTTTGGCTTTCAAACTTTTTTTATCTGAGCGTCACTGGTTAGTCTTGTGTGGACGAGACGCACGTCTGGCGTATTGAATTTTAAGCCTAGTTCCTTCTGTTAGCTATTATTCGTGTGTTTCTTTGTCCTATATGTTCTCCCATTTATTTGTATTGTGGTCCTGTCATGTGATGTTGTCGTTTTGGTGTTGTGTTTGACGTTGCCATAAAAGCGGGAGGTTTGGCATGCCTCAAAACCAGGTTCAACCCACTATTTTTTTCTTAAAATGTCCTGTACCAAGTCAGGAAAATGGCCATTGTTATATTATAGTTCGTTTCTGTGTGTGTTACATTTTAATGTTGTGTTTTTGTTGTGTCGTTGTTCTCCTCTTATATTTGATGCGTTTCCCTCAGTTTTAGTTTGTAACCCGGATTTGTTTTTATCTCTATCGATTTATGAGTTTCGAACAGCGGTATACTACTGTTGCCTTTATTTATACAGACTCTTTTATATCAAAATCCAGGTTGTTTAATAAATTTTGGAGTTTGATCCCATGTTATAAATGCTACACCATTGGTACATCAAAGAGTCACATTGAGGCCTTTGTAATTTTGTCACGTGTTCAGGTATTGTGCATTTATTATTATGGCACCCTCAACGGAATTGGGGTGGCATATTTATGGCACCCTCAACGGAGTTGGGTTGACATATTGTTATTCTACGTTTTTTTTTCTTATTATGTCACCCGATCGACAATGTCGGGTGACATATTGCTTTTCCTCTATTTCTTTTTCCCTATTATTATGTCACCCGATCGACAATGTCGGGTGACATATTGCCTTTCCTACCGTTTCTTTTTTTTTATTATTATTATCATTATTCTTCCACCTAATTTTGTCCGGGAGTTTTCTCAGAGCCAAAGGAATCAATCTTAATGGTTGTTCACTATAACAAGTAACCCTGACTTTCGGGTTGCAGTGCAACTTTGGAACTAAAAAATGGCTGCCATCAACATGGAAACCGAAATAAGGTGAAAAAATTAAAATTTTAGGGTTTGGTGAATTATTTGGTTATGCTAAAACTTAAAATCATTAAATTTTGATACAATGTAGTTGTCTACTATATACAGGTTTTGGATGATTTTGACAATGATTTGTACTACTATGTTGCCATGGAAACTGCAGCAAAAATTTCAAAAATTTCAAAATGCTTCAAACTTTATGAAACCTCACAGTAATGATGAGCAACATTTGTAGACGTGGCGTTTGGCGTTGGAATTTCCAAAATGGCTGCCGTTATCATGGAAACAATGCAAAAAAGGTCAAAATGTGAAATGTTTGAAAATGCTTCAAATTTTCAAAAAATTTACAGAAAGACGTATTGCCATGCATATGTGTGCATTCTCTGTTTAAAATTTTGAAATGGGTGCCACTTAGTGGCAATGAAGGGAAGGATGACATCCGCTATTGCTTGCAATGGCAAATCTAGTTATGTCACCCGATGGACAATGTCGGGTGACATATTGCTTTTCCTCTGTTTCTTTTTCCCTATTATTATTATGTCACCCGTACGACAATGTCGGGTGACATATTGCTTTTCCTCCGTTTCTTTATTATATCACCCGATCGACAATGTCCGGTGACATATTGCTTATCCTCCGTTTCTTTTTATTATGGCACCCTCAACGGAGTTGGGGTGACGTATTGTTATTCTACGTTTCTTTTTTTTCTTATTTTTCTTCCACACATTTTGTTCGCGCGAGTTCTTGGAATCCAATGGACCAATGTTGATGGAACTCTACTATAATGAGGACCCCCATGTAAAGTTGTGCACCTTGCTATGGAATGGTAAAAAATGGCCGGCGTTTCCATGGAAACAGCAAAAATGCGAAAAAAATCAAATTGTTCCAAACTGGAAGAAACTTCACAGGAATGGTAACTGGCATGTGCTGATTTGCAGTTTGACTTCGGAATTTTAAAAATGGCTGCCGTTACCATGGAAACAGCTAAAATATCAAAAATTCAATTCGAACTCTTTCGTTATAAGACCCAACTGGATGAAACTTTTTGAAAATGTTCCCCAGTATGCTTAGATATCAAGACAATATTTGGATAGTCCAAAATGGCCGCCGTTGTCATGGAAACTGGGGGCAAGTTTTACATTGACCCTATAGAAAAATGCATAAAATCAGCATTTTCTTAAAGAGTATTTGACAAAAGTCAATGAAACTGTATTGATATATAACATGACATGTGGCAATGAGATGTCTGCTTTTAGAATTTTGTAACCATGGAAACAGCAAAAATGTTCAAAATTACAAAAAAAATCAAAATGCTGCAAACTGGATGAAACTTTACAGAAATGATAACTGGCATGGGCAGAGCTGCATTTTGAAGTTGGAATTTTCAAAATGGCTGCCGTAACCATGGAAACAGCAAAAAAGTTCAAAATTTCAAAATGCTCCAAACTTAATGAAACTTTACAAAAATGATAATTTGCATGTGTAGATGCACTCTTTGACTTTGGAATTTGCTAAATAGCTGCAGCTCACCTGGCAATGGGGGAAGGGTGTCATCCGCTATTGCTTGCAATGGCAAATCTAGTTATGTCACCCGATCGACAATGTCGGGTGACATATTGCTTTTCCTCTGTTTCTTTTTCCCTATTATTATTATTTTTCTTCCACCTAATTTTGTCCGGCAGTTTTCTCGGAGGCAATGGAACCAATCTTCATGATTGTTGAGCATAATGAAGAACACCATCAGTGGAGTTGCAGCGAAACTTTAGAACTTTAAAATGGCCGCCGTTTCCATGGAAACAGCAAAAATGTGAAAAATATCTTTTTTGTTTTTGATGACTAATTTGAGAATGCCTGAACTAAAAATCGTTAAATTTTTATACAACATAGGTATCCACTATATACAGGTTTTGGATGATTTTGAGAATCATCGGAACTACTGTATTGCCATGGAAACTGGGGAAATGTTTCCCATTATAACCCTATGGGAAAAACCTTTAAGTAGCATTTTCTCTCTTAAAATGGTAGGTCAAATCCATTGAATCTTTGATGGTATGTTCCCTCCCATGTACCAATGTGGCATCTGTCATTACAATTTTGGGAATGGTCTTTGTTACCGTGGAAACCAGCAAAAATGTCAAAAATTTCAAAATGCACCAAACTTAATATAACTTTATATTAATGCTCACTGGCATGTATAGATAAGACTTTTGACTTTCGAATTTCCAAAATGGTCGCCGTTGCCATGGAAACAGCAAAAATGTGAAAATTACAAAATGCTCCAAATGTTCTGAAAATTTACAGAAAGATGTATTGCCATGCATATATGTGCATTCACTGTTTAGAATTTTTGAAATGGCTGCCACTTAGTGACAATGGGGGAAGGGTGACATCCGCTATTGCTTGCAATGGCAAATCTAGTTTTTATTATTTTTCTTCCACACATTTTGTCCGCGCGAGTTCCTGGAATCCAATTGACCAATGTTGATGGAACTCTACTATAATGAGGACCCCCATTTAAAGTTGTGCACCTTGCTATGGAATGGTAAAAGATGGCCACCGTTTCCATGGAAACTGCAAAAATGCGAAAAAAATCAAAGTGTTCCAAACTGAAAGAAACTCCACAGGAATGGTAACTGGCATGTGCTGATTTGCAGTTTGACTTCGGATTTTTTAAAATGGCTGCCGTTACCATGGAAACAGCAAAAATGTCAAAATTTTCAAATGCTTTAAACTTTATGAAACTTTACAAAAATGTTAATTGATATGTGTAGTTGCACTCTGTGAGTTTAGAATTTTCAAATGGCTGCCGTTACCCTGGCAATTGGGGGAGGGTGCCATCCGTTATTGCTAGCTATTACAAATCTTGTATTTTATTTACATCTCTTCTGAAAAAAAAATCCACATGCATGTTATCTTCTCAGAAACTACATGTCCAATAGACCTCAAATTTTGCAGTCAGCAGGGTATAAATGTATTACATCTTCATGTAACAACGTTGTGCAGCTACCTTCAAATAATTTTCGTAGAGAAAAGAAATTGTAATGCCGTAAAAATCGCTTGCTAGATCCGTAAATCTCAGTGAAATCCTACAATGAAATGTCTGCTCCTAGATTAAAATACAAATATCTGTTACAAACTGCTGCTGAAAAATGTACATTGTATGAAAATAATCGATAAACGTGTTTTAAAGTTACACAGGATCAATTCAATCCAAAGCATGCACTGCTCGTAAACTGTGATCAAAACGTCAATAACCTACAATGACAAAAGAAATACATTGTATGTATTCCGTCGCTATACATGTTGCCTGTCCAACGTCTCTACCTAAAAAAAATAAAAATACTAAAGTTTTCGCTATTATAAAGCTTCGTCACGTGACGCCATAATCTGGCGCGAGACAAAGACGCGCGTGGGACCTGAAATAGAATAAAAACTTTCCAAACTAAATATAGAAACTTAACCAACACACTAATATGGACCCTTTAAAGAAAGAAAGAAAGAAAGAAAGAAAAAAGGAAACAAAGTAAGAAACAAACATACAAACAAACAATCAAACACACACACATATCAATCAATCATGTTTCAGAAGGAGGAAAGACCGTTTACAATTGCTTTTTTAAAGCAATTGATTTATATTGTAAATCGGCGTTTTTAACCATTCTTATGTACCGTTTATATCACAAAATGTCTCCCTGGAACCCCCTTTTGCCGCCCCCCCCTCCACCCCCTTTTTTTTATACCCTACACTTACAACTCTTGAATGAAGCTGTGCTATCCTGCCAACGGAGAAGAACGACAACTCCATTTTTTTCCCTTTAATTATGGCACCCTCAACGAAGTTGGGGTGACATATTGTTATTCTACGTTTCTTTTTTTTTTTCTTCTTATTATTATTATTATGTCACCAAATCGACAATGTCGGGTGACATATTGCTTTTCCACCGTTTCTTTTTATGGCACCCTCAACGGAGTTGGGGTGACATATTGTCATTGTTCCGTTCTTTTTTGTCTTATTTTTATTCTTCCACACATTTTGTCCACGCTATTTCTCGGAATTGGTCAGACCAATGTCGATTGAACTATACCATAATATGAACCGCCATATGAAGTTGTGCAAGAGACATTGGAATGGTACAAAATGGCCGCCGTTACCATGGAAACTGCAAAAATGTGAAAAAAAATCGAAATTTTAAATCTTTTGTTATAAGAGCCAACCTACTGAAACTTTATGCAAATGTTGGCAGTGGTGCCCTGAGGTACTAACAGTACTTAGCTTCTGCAAAATGACTGCCATTGCCATGGAAACTGGAGAAAAGTTTAACATTGACCCTATGGGAAAAAACATCAAACCAGCATTTTCTAAAGGAATATAAGATCAAACTCAAAGAAACATCATGAATATATAACATGGCATAAGTCAATGTTGCAACTGTTGTTGGAATTTTCAAATGAACACCATTACCATGGAAACATCGAAAGTATCCTACAATTTCAAAATGGTCTAAACTAAATGAAGCTTATAATAAATTGGTACTGACAATTGGAGATAAGACTTTGTACTTCGGAATTTCGAAAATGTCCGCCGTTGCCATAGAAACTGCAAAAATAAAAAATAAATAAAAAATGTTTCAAATTTTCCGAAAATTTACAGACAGGTTTGTTGTAATGCATTTAAGTGCTATGACTATTTTGAATTTTCAAAATGGCTGCAGTTTAGTGGAAATGTGGGAAGGGTGCCATCCGCTATTGCTTGCAATGGCAAATCTTGTTATGGCATCCTCAACGGAGTTGGGGTGACATATTGTTATTCTACGTTTCTTTTTATTTTTTTAAGTCGCCAAAACGGAGTTTTGGGGACTTTATGTTTTTGTCCCGTTTCTTATTATCATTATTATTATTATTATTATTATTCTTAACCCTAATTTGTCCGACCATTTTCTTCCGAGCCTTAAATGATGGAAACTTTATATTTGGTATGATGTTGGGGTAGTATCCTTAGGGGTGCATTCGCTATTTTTTATTTCAAATGGGGGTCAACTTGGCACTTTTTGGGGGCCGAAACATGGGTGGGGTCATTTTTCGACTATTGATCTACTACTGGTAGAACCTTTAAGTTTTGTGTAATACAAGAGACCGATGTCCAGGTGTCCATTCCACATTTTTTATTTCAGCCAGGGGTCATCTTGGCATTATTTTAGGGGGTCAATTTTCATGGAACATTCTAGAACAATAGTCATGTGATAGTCATGTGATAGTGTTGAATTATTCATATGTACTTTATATATTATATAATGATAGATTATTACAGGTAGCACCATATGTAGCTGTAATTCGACATTGGAATTTTTAAAATGGCCGCCGTTACCATGGAAACTGCAAAAATGTGAAAATTTTTTAAAATGCTTCAAATTTGATGACATTTTACAGAGATGTTAACGAGTATATGTAGATTTGGAATTTGACTTTGGAATTTAAAAAATGGCCACCGTTGCCATGGAAACAACAAAAATGCAAAAAATCTAGATTTGATGCACTCTTTATGAAACTTGACAATAATGTGACCTGTCATGTGCAGATGTGCCATCCGACTTTGGAATTTTCAAAATGGCTGCCGTTGCCATGGAAACTGCAAAAATGTCAAAAAATTCAAAATGCTTCAAACTTAATGAAACTTTACACAAATGTTGACTGTCTTATCTAGAGGTGGCATTTGACTTTGGAATTTCCAAAATGGCCGCCGTAACCATGGAAACACGAATGCCCAAATTTGAAAATTGGTCTAATTTTTATGTAACTTGTAAGTAATGTGACCTGTCATGTGTAGATGTGCTATCCGACTTTGAAATTTAAAAATGGCTACCGTTACAATGGAAACAGCAGAACAATGGTTGGGGGCCGTTTTGGCGACTTTTGTGTTAGCATCCTAACACAGGATTACTTGTTATTATTATTATTATTATGGCACCCTCAACGGAGTTGGGGTGACATATTTTTATTCTACGTTTCTTTTGTTTCTTATTATGTCACCCGATCGACCATGTCGGGTGACATATTGCTTTTCCTCTGTTTCTTTTTCCCTATTATTATTATTTTTCTTCCACCTAATTTTGTCCGGCAGTTTTCTCGGTGGCATTGGAACCAATCTTCATGATTGTTGAGCATGATGAGGACCATCATCAGTGGAGTTGCAGTGAAACTTTGGAACTATAAAATGGCCGCCGTTTCCATGGAAGCAGCAAAAATGTGAAAAATATTTTTTTTGTTTTTGATGACTAATTTGAGAATGCCTGAACTAAAAATCATCAAATTTTTATACAACATAGGTATCCGCTATATACAGGTTTTGGATGATTTTAAGAATCATCGGAACTACCGTATTGCAATGGAAACTGGGGAAAGGTTTCGCATTATAACCCTATGGGAAAAAACTTAAAGTAGCATTTTCTCTCTTAAAATGGTAGGTCAAATCCATTGAATCTTTGATGGTATGTTCCCTCCCATGTACCAATGTGGCATCTGTCATTACAATTTTGGGAATGGTCTTTGTTACCATGGAAACCAGCAAAAATGTCAAAAATTTCAAAATGCACCAAACTTAATTTAACTTTATTCTAATGCTAACTGGCATGTATAGATAAGACTTTTGACTTTGGAATTTCCAAAATGGTCGCCGTTGCCATGGAAACAGCAAACATGTGAAAATTTCAAAAAGCTCTTAATGTTCTGATAATTTGCAGAAAGGTGTATAGCAATGCATATATGTGCATCCACTGTTTAAAATTTTCGAAACGGCTGCCGCTTAGTGGCAATGGGGAAAGGGTGACATCCGCTATTGTTTGCAATAGCAATTCTAGTTATGTCACCCGATCGACAATGTCGGGTGACATATTGCTTTTCCTCTGTTTCTTCTCCCCTATTATTATTATTATTATTATTATTATTATTTTTCTTCCACCTAATTTTGTCCACCAGTTTTCTCAGAGCCAAAGGAACCAATCTAAATGATGGTTCACTATAACAAGGAACCCTGACTTTCGAGTTGCAGTGCAACTTTGGAACTAAAAAATGGCCGCCGTTACCATGGAAACCGAAAACAGATGAACAATTAAAATTATTTGGATAAGCTTTGACTTAAAATCATCAAATTTTAATACAATGTAGGTGTCACAGTAATGATGAGCAACATAGGTAGACGTGGAATTTGGCGTTGGAATTTCAAAAATGTCTGCCGTTACCATGGAAACAATGCAAAACAGGTCAAAATGATCCAAAAACCTAAAAGTGGCATTTACTTTCTTAAAATGGTAGGTCAAATCGATTGAAACTTTGCTGGTATGTTCCCTCCAATGTACCAATGTGGCATCTGTCATTAAAATTTTGGAAATGGTCTCTGTTACTACGGAAACGAGCAAAAATGTCAAAAATTTCAAAATGCTCCAAACTTTTTGAAACTTAATTTAAATGTTAACTGGCAAGTATAAATGAGACTACTAACTTTGGAATTTCCAAAATGGCCACCGTTGCCATGGAAACAGCAAAAATGTGTAAAAATTTAAAAATGCTCCAAATGTTCTGTGAATTTACAGAAAGATGTAAAGCCATGCATATATGTGCATTCACTGTTTAAAATTTCCGAAATGGCTGCCGCTTAGAGGCAATAGGGGGAAGGGTGACATCCGCTATTGCTTGCAATGGCAAATCTAGTTATTTTTATTATTCTTCTACACATTTTGTCCACGCTGTTTCTCAGAATTGAGTGATACAATGTTAATGGAACTTTACTATAATGAGGACCCCCATATGAAGTTGTGCATCTGAATCTGGAATTTTTAAATATGGCCGCCGTTTCCATGGAAACTGCAAAAAAGTGAAAAATTTTCAAAACTCTAAATCTTTCATTATATGATCTAGCTGGATGAAACTTAATGGTTATGTTCCTTGGTATGCCTAGATTTTGTGACAATATTAGGAAATTCCAAAATGGACGCCAGGAGACAGGGCGAAAGTTTAACATTGAGCCTATGGGAAAATACATAAAAGCTGCATTTTCTTAAAGAATATAACATAGAGATCAATGAAACTGTATTGACATGTAACATGACATGTGCCAATGTGGCGTCTGCTTTTGGAATTTTGGAAATATCCCTCGTTACCATGGAAACAGCAAAAGTGCGAAAAAAATCAAAGTATTCCAAACTCAAAGAAACTTCACAGAAATAGTAACTGACATGTGCTGATTTGCAGTTTGACTTCGGAATTTTAAAATGGCCGCCGTTGCCATGGAAACCGCAAAAATGTTCAAAATTTCAAAATGCTCCAAACTTAATGAAATTTTTCAAAAATGTTAATTTCATGTTAGATGCACTCTTTGACTTTGGAATTTTCAAAATGGCTGCCGTTACCCTGGCAATGGGGGAGGGTGCCATCCGTTATTGCTAGCAATTACAAATCTAGTTATTATTATTCTTCTTAACCCTAATTTGTCCGACCATTTTCTTCCAAGCCTTAAATGACGGAAACTTTATATTTGGTATGATGATGGGGTAGTATCCCTAGGGGTGCATTCACTATTTTTTATTTCAAATGGGGGTCAACTTGGCACTTTTTGGGGGCCGGAACATGGGTGGGGTCATTTTTCGACTATCGATTCGCTACTGGTAGAACCTTTAAGTTTTGTGTAATACAAGAGACCGATGTCCAGGTGTCCATTCCACATTTTTTATTTCAGCCCGGGGTCATCTTGGCATTATTTTAGGGGGTCAATTTTCATGGAACATTTTAGAACAATAGTCATGTGATTAGTCATGTGATAGTGTTGAATTATTCCTTGTTGAATTATTCCTATGTACTTTTTGTGTTATATAATGATAGATTATTACAGGTAGCACCATATGTAGCTGTTATTCGACTTTGGAATTTTTAAAATGGTCGCCGTTACCATGGAAACTGCAAAAATGTGAATTTTTTTTAAAATGCTTCAAATTTAATGAAATTTCACAGAAATGTTAACGAGTGTATGTAGACTTGCAATTTGACTTTGGAATTTCCAAAATGGCCGCCGTTGCCATGGAAACAACAGAAATGCGAAAAATCTAGATTTGGTCCAATATTTATGAAACTTGACAGTAATGTGACCTGTCATGTGTAGATGTGCCATCCGACTTTTGAATTTTTAAAATAGCTGCCGTTACCATGGAAACTGCAAAAATGTCAAAAAATTCAAAATGCTTCAAACTTAATGAAACTTTACACAAATGTTGACTGTCTTATGTAGATGTGGCATTTGACTTTGGAATTTCCAAAATGGCCACCGTAACCATGGAAACACGAATGCCTAAATTTGAAAATTGGTCCAATTTTTATGAAACTTGTAAGTAATGTGACCTGTCATGTGTAGATGTGATATCCGACTTTGAAATTTCAAAATGGCTGCCGTTACCATGGAAACAGCAGAACAATGGTTGGGGGCCGTTTTGGCGACTTTTGTGTTAGCATCCTAACACAGGATTACTTGTTATGTCACCCGTACGACAATGTCGGGTGACATATTGCTTTTCCTCCGTTTCTTTATTATTATTATGGCACCCTCAACGGAGTTGGGGTGACATATTGTTATTGTTCGTTTCTTTTTTTTCATTTATGGCACCCTCAACGGAGTTGGGGTGACAAACTGTTATTGTTCCGTTCTTTTTTGTCTTATTTTTATTCTTCCACACATTTTGTCCACGCTATTTCTCGGACTTGGTCAGACCAATGTTGCTGGAACTATACCATAATATGAACCGCAATGTGAAGTTGTGCAAGAGACATTGGAATGGTACAAAATGGCCACCGTTACCATGGAAACTATAAAAAATCAAAATTCTAAATCTGTCGTTTTAAGAGCCAACGTAATGAACTTCATGCAAATGTTGACAGTGGTGCCCTGAGGTACCAACAGTACTTAGCTTCTGCAAAATGGCTGCCATTGCCATGGAAACTGGAGAAAAGTTTAACATTGGCCCTATGGAAAAAAAAATTCAAACCAGCATTTTCTAAAGGAATATAAAATCAAACTCATAGAAACTTCATGAAAATATAACATGGCATAAGTTGATGCTGCAACTGTTGTTGGAATTTTTGTAAAGGATACCGTAACCATGGAAACTGCAAAAATATACAAAAATTTCAAAATGGTGTAAATTAGATAAAACTGATAACAAATATTCACTGACAATTATAAATAAGACTTTGGACTTCGGAATTTCCAAAATGACCGCCGTTGCCATGGAAACTGCAAAAATAAAAAATAATCAAAAATGTTACTTATTTGCTGAAAATTTACAATAAAATTGTGTTGATGTGTTTAATTGCTTTGACTGTTTACAATTTTAAAAATGGCTGCAGTTTAGTGGCAATGTGGGAAGGGTGCCATCCGCTATTGCTTGCAATGGCAAATCTAGTTTTTATTATTTTGCTTCCACACATTTTGTCCGCACGAGTTCCTGGAATCCAATTGACCAATGTTGATGGAACTCTACTATAATGAGGACCCCCATGTAAAGTTGTGAACATTGCTATGGAATGGTAAAAGATGGCCGCCGTTTCCATGTAAACTGCGAAAATGCGAAAAAAATCAAAGTGTTCCAAACTAAAAGAAACTCCACAGGAATGGTAACTGGCATGTGCAGTTTGACTTCGGATTTTTTAAAATGGCTGCCGTTACCATGGAAACAGCAAAAATGTCAAAATTTTCAAAATGCTTCAAACTTTATGAAACTTTACAAAAATGTTAATTGACATGTGTAGATGCACTCTTTGAGTTAAGAATTTTCAAATGGCTGCCGTTACCCTGGCAATGGGGGGAGGGTGCCATCCGTTATTGCTAGCAATTACAAATCTAGTTTATTTTTGTTATTATTCCACACATTTTGTCCATACTATTTCTCGGAATAGTATAGACCAATTGTAATGGAACTATACAATAATGTTAACCACCATTGCCAGAAGTGCAGTGAGAATTGGCACTTCCAAGATGGCAACTGTTACCATGGTAACAGTAAAAGAGTGAACAAATGAGATTTTAATTTTTAGTGGATAATTTGAGTATGCCTGAACATTGGATCATCAAATTTTTACACATTGTAGCTGTCCTCTATATACATGTTTTGGATGATTTTGTGAATCCTCAGATCTACAATGTTGCCATGGAAACTGATCGAAATATCAAAATTTTTTAAATTCTTTAAAAATGTATGAATCTTTACAAAACGGTCGACTGGCAAATCTAGATATGGCATTTCACTTTGGAATTTTCAAAATGGCTGCCGTTACCATGGAAACAAGGCAAAAATATCAAATGCTCAAAACTTCATTAAAGTTTCCCAAAATGTTGAACACCTTACATAAATGTAGCTTTTGACTTTTAAATTTTCAAAATGGCCGTCGTTGCCATGGAAACAGCACAATTGTTGAAAATTGAAAAACGTACATAACGCTATGAAAACCGACAGAAAGATCTGTTGTAATGCATATATCTGCATTCGCTGATGGAAAATTTCGAAATGGCTGCCGTTTGGTGGCAATTGGGGAACCAGGGTGACATCCGCTATTGCTTGCAATGGCAATTCTAGTTATGGCACAAACAACGGAGTTTGGGTGACATATTGTTATTCGACGTTTCTTTTTTTCTTATTATTATTATTATTATTTTTTTTTTCTTCATCTTTTTTTGTCCAGCTTATATCTCGGAAATGTATGAACCAATTGTTATGGAACTATACCATAATGTTAAATCTAGTTATGGCACCCTCAACGGAGTTGGGGTGTCATATTGTTATTCTACGTTTCTTTTTTTCTTATTATTATTCTTATTATTTTTATTATTCTTCCACTTTTTTTGTCCAGCTGATATCTTGGAATTGTATGAACCAATGGTCATGGAACTATATCATAATGTTACCCAGCATGTGCAGATTTGCAAACAGGGTATGGCATATTCAAGATGGCGGCCGTTGTCATGGAAACTGACAAAATGTGAAAAAATTTCAAAATTCTAAATCTTTCATTATAAGACCCAAGTGGATGAAACTTTATGTAAGTGTTACCTGATGTGCCCAGATGTGCATGCAATATCAAGAAGTTCCAAAATGGCTGCCATTGTCATGGAAACAGGGCGAAAGTTTAACATTGACCCGATGGGAAAACACGTTAAAGCTGCATTTTTTACAAGAATATTGGATCAAATCTAATAAACCTTTATGGATATGTAACATGGCATGTCCGAAAGTGGAACCTATCTTTGGAATTTTGGAAATGTAACCGTTACCATAGAAACAGCAAAAAATTTAAAATTTTTAAAATGCTCCAAAATTTATGAATTTTAACAACTATGTTAATAGACATCTGTAGCTCTTTGACTTTAGAATTTTCAAAATGGCTGCCGCTCGCCTGGAAATGGGGGAAGGGTGCCATCCGTTATTGCTAGCAATTACAAATCTAGTTTTTCTTATTTTTCTTCCACTTTTTTTGTCCAGCTTATATCTTGTAACTCATTGAACCAATGTTAATGGAACTATACCATAATTTTAACCAGCATGTGCAGATTTGCAATCAGGGTATGGCATCATTAAGATGACTGCCGTTGCCATGGAAACTACTAAAATATAAAAAAAAATTGCAAATTCTAAATCTTTCATTATAAGACATTACTGGATGAAACTTTATGGAAATGTTACTTGGCATGCCTAGATGTGCAGACAGTATTTAGAAATTCCAAAATGGCCGTCATTGTCATGGAAACAGGGCGAAAGTTTAACATTGACCCTATGGGAAAATACATTAAAGCTGCATTTTCTTGAAGACTAATAACATCAATCCCTATGAAACTTTATAGATATGTAACATGGCATGTACCAATGTGGCATCTGTCTTTGGAATTTTGGAAATGGTCACCGTTACCATGGAAACATCAAAAATTAAAAAAAATTCAAAATGCTCAAAACGAGATGAAATTTTACAACAATAGGGTGCCATCCGTTATTGCTAGCAATAACAAACCTAGTTATTATTATTTTTCTTCCACTATTTTTGTCCGAGGCAGTTCTCGTAATTGAATGGACCAAAGTTGTTGGAACTATGCTATAATGTTGACCACCGTGTGAAGTTGTCCCTCTGACTTTGGAATGGGCAAGATGGCCACGGTTACCACGGAAACTGCTAAAATGCGTAACAAATTCTAAATCTTTTATTATAAGTCATAACTGGATGAAACTTTATGGAAATGCAACTTGGCTTGCCTAGATATTGAGAAGTTCCAACATAGCCGCAATTGTCATGGAAACAGGGCAAAAGTTAAGCATTAGCTCTATGAGAAAATACATTAAAGCTGCATTTTCTCAAGGAATATAAGAACAAACCTAATGAAACTTTATTCATATGTTAAGTGGCATGTCCCAAAGTGGCACCTGTCATTGGAATTTTGAAAATGGTAACCGTTACCATGGAAACAGAAAAAATTTCAAAATTTTCAAAATGCTCAAAACGAGATGAAATTTTACAACAATGTTAACAAACATGTGTAGATGCGTTCTTTGACTTTGGAATTTTCAAAATGGCTGCCGCTTGCCTGGCAATAGGGGGGGGGGGGACGAGGGTGCCATCCGTTATTGCTTGCAATTACAAATCTAGTTTTGGCACCCTCAACGGAGTTAGGGTGACATATTGTTATTGTACGTTTCTTTTTTTCTTATTATTTTTTTCTTCCTCTTTTTTTGTCCAGCTTATATCTTGGAATTGGATGAACCAATTGTAATGGAACTACACCACAATGTTAACCAACAAGTGCAGATTTGCAATCGGGGTATGACATTTTCAAGATGGCTGCCGTTGCCATGGAAACTGTTAAAATGCGAAAAAAAATTCAAAACTCTTAATCTTTTATTAAGATCCAACTGGATGAAACTTTACAGAAATGTTACTTGGTATGCCTAGATGTGCAAACATTATTTAGAAGTTTCAAAATGGCCGCCATTGTCATGGAAACGGGGCGAAAGTTTAACATTAACCTAATGGGAAAATACATTAAAGCTGCATTTCCTTAAAGAATATTGAATCAAACCCATTAAAATTTTATGGGTATGTAGCATGGCATGCCCCAAAGTGGCACCTGTCTTTGGAATTTTTCAAAATGGCCGCCGTTACCATGGAAACAGCCAAAATGTCAAAAATTTCAAAATGTGCCAAACTTTCTGAAACTTTACAAAAATGCTAATAGGCATGTGTAGATGCACTGCTCGAAATGGCCGTCGTTGTCATGGAAACTGGGGGCAAGTTTTACATTGACCCTATGTGAAAATGCATAAAATCAGCATTTTCTTTGAGAGTATTTCACCAAAGTCAATGAAACTGTATTGATATATAACATGACATGAGGCAATGAGAAGTCTGCTTTTAGAATTGTGGAATTATCCACTATTACCATGGATTCAGCAAAAATGTCAAAAATTTCCAAAAAAATCAAAAAGCTGCAAACTGGATGAAACTTTACAGAAATAGTAACTGGCATGGGCAGAGTTGCATTTTGAAGTTGGAATTTTCAAAATAGCAGCTGTAACCATGGAAATAGGAAAAATGTCCAAAAGTTCAAAATGCTCCAAACTTAATGAAACTTTACAAAAATGATAATTTGCATGTGTAGATGCACTCTTTGACTTTGGAATTTTCTAAATGGCTGTCGCTCGCCTGGCAATGGGGGAAGGGTGCCATCCGTTATTGCTAGCAATTACAAATCTAGTTATGGCACCCTCAACGGAGTTGGGGTGACATACTGTTATTCTACGTTTCTTTTTTTTTCTTATTATTTTTCTTGCACAAATTTTGTCCTAGCGAGTTATTGGAAACCAATGGACCAATGTTGATGGAACTCTACTATAATGAGGACCCCCATGTAAAGTTGTGCACCTTGCTATGGATTGGTAAAAAATGGCCGCCGTTTCCATAGAAACAGCAAAAATGCCAAAAAAATCAAAGTGTTCCAAACTGGAAGAAACTCCACAGGAATGGTAACTGGCATGTGCTGATTTGCAGTTTGACTTTGGAATTTTCAATATGGCTGTCGTTACCATGGAAACAGCTAAAATATCAAAAATTCTAACTCTTCCGTTATAAGACCCAACTGGATGAAACTTAATGAAAATGTTACCCAGTATGCAAAGATGCCAAGACAATATTTTGATACTCCAAAATAGCCGCCGTTGTCATGGAAACTGGGACAAGCTTAACATTGACCCTATGGGAAAATACATAAAATCAGCATTTTCTTTGAGAGTAATTCACCAAAGTCAATGAAACTGTATTGATATATAACATGACATGTTGCAATGAGATGTCTGCTTTTAGAATTTTGGAATTATCCACTGTAACCATTGCTGCAGAATAAATGTCCAAAATTTCAAAAAAAATCAAAATGCTGCAAACTAGATGAAACATTAACAGAAATGGTAACTGGCATAGGCAGAGTTGCATTTTGAAGTTGGAATTTTCAAAATGGCCGCCGTAACCATGGAAACAGCAAAAATGTCCAAAATTTCAAAATGCTCCAAACTTAATGAAACTTTACAAAAAGGATAATTTGCATGTGTAGATGTACTCTTTGACTTTGGAATTTTCTAAATGGCTGCCACTCACCTGGCAACGGGGGAAGGGTGCCATCCGCTATTGCTTGCAATTGCAAATCTAGTTTTTATTATTTTTCTTCCACACTTTTTGTCCGCGCTAGTTCTCAGAATTGAACAGACCAATGTTGATGGAACTCAACTATAATGAGGACCCCCATTTGAAGTTGTGGACCTTGGTATGGAATGGTAAAAGAGGGCCGCTGTTTCCATGGAAACAGCAAAAATGCGAAAAAAATCAAAGTGTTCCAAACTGGAAGAAACTCCACAGGAATGGTAACTGGCATGTGCTGATTTGCAGTTTGACTTCGGAATTTTCAAAATGACAGCCATTACCATGGAAACAGCTAAAATATCAAAAATTCTAACTCTTTCGTTACAAGACCCAACTGGATGAAACCTTATGAAGATGTTACCCAGTATGCTAAGATGTCAAAACAATATTTGGATAGTCCAAAATAGGCGCAGTTGTCATGGAAACTGGGGCAAGTTTTACATTGACCCGATAGGAAAATGCATAAAATCAGCATTTTCTTAAAGAGTATTTGACCATGGTCAATGAAACTGTATTGATATATAACATGACATGTGGCAATGAGATGTCTGCTTTCAGAATTTTGGAATTATCCACTGTAACCACGGAAACAGCAAAAATGTTCAAAATTTCAAAAAAAATCAAAATCCTGCAAACTGGATGAAACTTTACAGAAATGGTAACTAGCATGGGCAGATTTGCATTTTGAAGTTGGAATTTTTGAAAATGGCTGCCGTAACCATGGAAACAGCAAAAAAGTTCAAAATTTCAAAATGCTCCAAACTTAATGAAACTTTACAAAAATGATAATTTGCATGTGTAGATGCACTCTTTGACTTTGAAATTTGCTAAATGGCTGCCGCTCACCTGGTAATGGGGGAAGGGTGCCATCCGCTATTGCTTGCAATGGCAAATCTAGTTTTTATTATTTTTTTTTCCACCTAATTTTGTCCGCCAGTTTTCTCAGAGCCAAAGGAACGAATCTAAATGATGGTTCACTGTAATAAGGAACCCTGACTTTCGAGTTGCAGTGCAACTTTGGAACTAAAAAATGGCTGCCATCACCATGGAAACTGAAAAAAGGTGAAAAAATAAAATTTTTGAATTTGGTAAATAATTTGAGAATGCTTAAACTTAAAATCATTAAATTTTAATACAATGTAGTTGTCCACTATATACAGGTTTTGGCTGATTTTGACAATCATTGAAACTACTATGTTGCCATGTAAACTACACCAAAAATTTCAAAAATATCAAAATGCTCCAAATTTAACGACACTTCACTGTAACGATGAGCAACATTTGTAGATGTGTAATTTGGCATTAGAATTTCCAAAATGGCTGCCATTTCCATGGAAACAATGGAAAAAAGGTCAAATGCTCCAAAATCCTTAAGGTAGCATTTACTTTCTTAAATTTTGAGAAATTTTAATGGTATGTTCCCTTCAATGTACCAATGTGGCATCTGTCATTAAATTTTGGGAATGGTCTCTGTTACCATAGAAACCAGCAAAAATGTCAAAAATTTCAAAATGCTCCAAACTTAATGAAACTTATTATGATTGTTACCTGGCAAGGTAAGATGAGACTTTTTATTTTGGAATTTCCAAAATGGCCACCGTTGCCATGGAAACTGCAAAACAGTCAAAAAAATTCAAAATGCTCCAAATCAAATGAAACTTAATGTGGTTCTTCACTGTCAAGTCTAGATGAGACTTTTAACTTTGAAATTTCAAAGTGACCACCGTTGCCATGGAAACTTCAAAAATGTCAAAATATTTTAAATGATCAAGAATGCTCTAAATGTTTTGAAAATTTACTGAAAGATGTATAGACATGCAACTATGTGCATTTCCTGTTTTAAATTTTCGAAATGGCTGCCGCTTAGTAGCAATGGGGGAAGGGTGACATCCGCTATTGCTTGCAATGGCAAATCTAGTTGAGTCGCCAAAACGGAGTTTTGGGGACTTTATGTTTTTGTCCCGTTTCTTCTTCTTCTTCTTCTTCTTATTATTATTATTATTATGATTATTATTATTATTATTATTATTCTTAACCCTAATTTGTCCGACCATTTTCTTGCAAGCCTTAAATGATGGAAACTTTATATTTGGTATGATGTTGGGGTAGTATCCCTAGGGGTGCATTCACTATTTTTTATTTCAAATGGGGGTCAACTTGGCACTATTTGGGGGCCGGAACATGGGTGGGGTCATTTTTCGACTATTGATTCGCTACTGGTAGAACCTTTAAGTTTTGTGTAATACAAGAGACCGATGTCCAGGTGTCAATTCCACATTTTTTATTTCAGCCAGGGGTCATCTTGGCATTATTTTAGGGGGCCAATTTTCATGGAACATTCTAGAACAATAGTCATGTGATTAATCATGTGATAGTGTTGAATTATTCCTATGTACTTTTTATGTTATATAATGATAGATTATTACAGGTAGCACCATATGTAGCTGTAATTCGACTTTGGAATTTTTAAAATGGCTGCCGTTACCATGGAAACTGCAAAAATGTGAAAAAATTTTAAAACTCTTCAAATTTAATGAAATTTTACAGAGATGTTAATGAGTGTATGTAGATTTGGAATTTGACTTTGGAATTTCCAAAATGGCCGCCGTTTCCATGGAAACAACAAAAATGCGAAAAATCTAGATTTGGTCCAATCTTTATGAAACTTGACAGTATGTGACCTGTCATGTGTAGATGTGCCATCCGACTTTGGAATTTTCAAAATGGCTGCCGTTACCATGGAAACTGCAAAAATGTTAAAAAATTCAAAATGCTTCAAACTTAATGAAACTTTACTTAAATGTTGACTGTCTTATGTAGTTGTGGCATTTGACTTTGGAATTTCCAAAATGGCCACCGTAACCATGGAAACACGAATGCCTAAATTTGAAAATTGGTCCAATTCTTATGAAACTTGTAAGTAAGGTGACCTGTCATGTGTAGATGTGCTATCCGACTATGAAATTTCAAAATGGCTGCCGTTACCATGGAATCAGCAGAACAATGGTTGGGGGCCGTTTTGGCGACTTTTGTGTTAGCATCCAAACACAGGATTACTTGTTATTATTATTTTTTCTCTTCCACTTTTTTGTCCAGCTTATACCTCGGAATTTTATGAACCAATGTCAATGGAACTATACAATAATGTTAACCAGCATGCGTAGATTTGCTATCGGGGTATGGCATTTTCAAGATGGCCGCCGTTACCATGGAAACAGCAAAAATGTCAAAAAAATCAATATGCTCCAAAATTAATGAAACTTCACACAAATATTGACTGGCATATGCAGATGTCCCATTTGACTTTGGAATTTCCAAAATGGCCGCCGTTACCATGGAAACAGGAAAAAATTCAAAAATTTCAAAACGCTCCAAACTCAATGAATTTTTACAATAATGTTAATTGGCATGTGTAGATGCCCTCTTTGACTTTGGAATTTTCAAAATGGCTGCCGTTACCCTGGCAATTGGAGGACGAGGGTGCCACCCATTATTGCTCGCAATTACAAATCTAGTGTTATTCTACGTTTCTTTTTTTTCTTATTTTTATTTTTCCTCGACTTTTTTTGTCCAGCTTATATCTCGGAATTCTATGAACCAATTGTAATGGAACTATACCATAATGTTTAACCAGCATGTGCAGATTTGCAATCGGGGTATGGCATTTCCAAAATGGCTACCCTTTACCATGGAAACTGCTAAAATGCGAAAAACAATTTAAAATTCTTTATCTTTTATAACAAGACCCAACTATAGATGAAACTTTATGGAAATGTTACTTGGTATACCTAGATGTGCAGACAGTATTTAGAAATTCCAAAACGGCCGCCATTGTCATGGAAACAGGGAAAAGTTTAACATTGACCTTATGGGAAAACACATTAAAGCTGCATTTCCTTAAAGAATATAAGATCAAACTCAATAAAACTGTATGTATATGTAACATGACATGTACCAATGTGGCATCTGTTTTTGGAATTTTGGAAATGGTCACCGTTACCATGGAAACAGCAAATATTTCCGAAATTCCCAAATGCTCCATACTTAATGAAACTTTACAAAAATGTTTATTGGCATCTGTAAATGTGCTGCTTGACTGGAATTTTCAAAATAGTTGCCGTTACCATGGCAATAGGGGACGAGGGTGCTATCCGTTATTGCTCGCAATTACAAATCTAGGTATTTTTGGGTTTGACTGTATAGGTGTACCACCAAATTGAATATTTAACTGAGAAAAAAAATTCCTATATGCTTGTATTAATAATTTTCGAAAATCGATCGAAAATCCAAAACAATACAATTATTCCTAAATCCAGTGAAAAATAGTTAACCACGAAAAAAAAGGAATTCACAGTTTTTCAGTAATTGTATCAATTCTCAAAGTACATACATGCGTCTGTGATACTGTTAAATTAGGAATATGTTTTCAAACGGCCCTGGTGTGAAATAAATTTGATTAAAATTACATTTCTCTTTATAATGCGGAATGAATACATGGCTACCTAATGCAATCAATTATATATTGTAATATCTAGTACTTACTATAATTACAACTTTCACCATTCCAGCCCTGCATGCAGCCTGACGTTAAACATTCCCCAGTCTTATTATCACATCCTCCAAACTGACAATGACAGGATTTTTCACAGTTTGGGCCAAATCTGTGTGGCATACATTCTACAAACATTCCATGATTCTAGCTTTCAAAATGTACTATACATTTTTAAGTATACATTTACAATACCTCATTAAGAAACTGGTCATGATTTCTAGGGAATATTAACACCGATTTATGTATTAATATATTTCAGCTTAACAATTCGTTAAAGATCCTGAAGAATTAAAATAATTTAAATGGTTCTAATTTTGCTATAACTCTCTCGAGTTAGTACCAGAGTAAGAATCAACTTGCAAATTACTAATAACAAATACAATTTCACATACGACTTTTACTATAATAATTTTACTAGATTAGGAGCTCTCCGTACAGTTGTTGACATTTTTTTAGTTTCGAATCAAAAATTGAAATGCCAAGTAAAATATGAAGTTAAAGAGCATTAAAAGCCTTTAATTTCGAAAAGTTGTGCCGAATATACCATTTTCAAAAATAAAGATGACTAAAGACACCATCAATAACAAAACATAACATAAAAAACTAAACCATTAGCAAAACGAACCCAACCAAAAACTGGGATTGAACTCAGATCTTCCAGAAGGACAGGCAGTTCATGTTCCTCATGTAGCACATGAAAGTAAAGTAAATAAATCGATTTCGGTAAAAATTAACACATTCCAGGAAAAGTAACGTATGTGACGGTCAATCAAACGACGATGGCGTCCGTAAAACTTTCGAAGTGATGACTTCAACTTTTCCACTTGGAATTGTTGATGTAATAGGTTTCCTCAAGCAGTAAACCTCTATCAAGGAAATCATGACAGGAAACTCAAGCCTTTGCATATCATATAACTTCGAGATATTTATTCCGTATGCAGGTGCTGCTTGAAAGTTGCTACATGTACACAGAAATTGAACGTTCCTGAAAATTGAAATCATCTCTTTTGTCGTAACTTATTCAGTCTATAGCGGGAGGTGAATTAAAAGGATAAAACAAGGTTTTAAATTTTATGGTGAGAAGATTAAAAAGTAAAATAACAAAAGAAAAACAGAACTCCGAGGAAAATTCAAAACGGATAGTCCTTTAACAATTGGCGAAATGAAAAGCTCAAAGCTAAAAGTGGCGATGTTTCATCTGTTTTCCGGATCAATGTGAAGTAAGCCATACCATGATGGAGCCATTCAAAGACAATATGGTATTATCTTGATTTTTAAATTATATATAAAATATCTATCAGAGTCTACTAAAATATCAACAAGACCAACAATTGGAATCAATTCTTACCTTTCATAGAACCTGTCAAGAACACTCACTCAAGAGAACTGTTTCTGAAAATTTCTAAGAACAGTTTTGACAGCTGTTTTACCCTAGAACAGATGATAGAACAGCTTCTAAGAGTTTCATCACCAGATCAGTTTTGGACAGAACAAACCAAGAAGAAAATAAAGACTTAATTGACTCTACACTTTTAGCTAAAATACCGTATAGCGGGTTTTTTTCGCGGGTGTAAAATTTCGCGCTTTAGGGGCAACAAAGTATACGAAAAAATTTGGCGGTTTTTATTTTGGCGGATTCGTAATTTCCAATTAAATATTTTGGCGGATACTGAAATGGTTGCATTTAAAACAAGTCAATAAAAAAAGTTTCTATTGTTATGGTTAAATACTTTTTTTCATTCTTGAATTACGTCTGATTTATTGATTATATTACAGTTAAACAAAGGAACACTGGTAACGAAGGTATTTAGCACATACTTACAACTTCTAGTCCAATCAAATTGCTTGAATTTGCCTTCTAATTTTCATAGTACATACTTTCCCGTGTACTAAGTAACTTCGCATGAATGACCACAAGGTTAAAATTTCATTGTATCGTAATCAAGATATTAAAACAAACATTTGCCACTGGCTATTTTGAAATAAAATGCTGTGTTCCAAATCAAATGAAATAGTGTGTTATTAAGTTTGACAATGATTTTTAAATATCCTGCTATTTAAATCTTTGGATCTAAAAATGGTTTTGACAATTGCAAGTTTCTTTCATTTAAATAAAGAGTAACACATATGGTTCTTTATACCTTGATTAGAGTACAACAACGCTATCTTAAAATTGTGATATTTTATCGTCAATGCAATTACTTAGTAACAAAAAAGTGTTTACTATGAAACTTTGTGAAGGTAAATGACGGCAACTTGGTGATGATTTTTTTTAAATCCAGGAAGTTGATCTATTTCGTCATGAATTGATTGAATGATTGATTATTGGTTGCTTAATGTCCAGTGGCAAATATTTCATGCATGTTCAGGACGATGTCTTGGATTGAAAAATCAATTGAAGAGAATGTGGTATCTATATATTATAATATATACATATTCTGATAATTTTTTTTAGTTTTTACTTTGAAATAAAAAGAAAACTAAACCTCTAATCTTTGATGGTAGTTGTTTTTTAGTATCTATCCGCTAGACTATCAATCAGGGCAAACTATCTATATGTTTCAAATTTATCATAGCTTAAGATTTACTGTAAAATTAAAAAAAAAATGCTTTCAAAACATGTAAAGCTTTCACTGCAATTTAATTGTTGCCTGTTTTTGGTCAATTTATTTTATTATCTTACAATGTATAGAAGTACATGTATAGTATAGCACTGCCTTATATCAATATACATACTTACACCAGCAACTTACATCTTTTCATTCTAAAGTTTACAATGATACTAGTAGATTTACAAAACAAAACTTTGTTAATGAGCTCAGGTTTACAAACACCAGTGATTCAAGAAGTCAGCCATCAATGGACCAATTAGAAGATTACTCGAGTTGTAAATATGTGCTAAATTGGATAGTCTATAGAAAGGTATATACTATGAAATTAGGTGCTCGGGGCAAGCCCCTTGCTCTAAATTTCATAGTATATACCTTTCTATAGACTAGCCTAGACTTGTCACAGGTTTACAAACTTCTTGTATTACGGTTGATTAGTCACGAAATTGACCGACCTTTGATTTGCTAATTAGGTAATGAAATTATCAAGAGTGACTTAAAACTTTTATAAAATTTGACAATTATTAATAAGGTAAAATACCTGACAGAGTCCCTTATACTTTTTGAATGTTTGACACTAATTAGTAAGGGTATACAGTTTAATTAGAACTGACGACGTCACATCATTTGGCATTTTTGTTGTTTAAACGAACATATACTGTTATTGACCTGCCGACCGGAAAACAATAAATGGTTCACAAAACGCTTTAGCTAATAAAAAGAACTGAACGTATGCAAAAACTTTCTCGGAATTTGTTTTCGCGATTTTCATTAATCCGCCAAAATAAGCGAAAATAAACACCCCGCGAAAATATCCCGCTATACGGTATGTCTCACAGGAAAAATAAAAAATATTGAACTGCCCCTGACCTTTTTGATGATTAGAACTGTTCTTAATCAGAGAGCTGCTTCAATCTACGTCATTTAAAATTATTCTACATTAACTCAATACCAAATTAACCAATTCTACTTAAGAACTAATTTCGAAAGTTCTACCATAGTAAATATCTTGACAGTTGTATCCTATAGCAGTAGACAGCTATTCTGCCAGGTCTACCCTAAATATAGGCATTATAGGCGAGGGACATTTCAGTGTTTACATAGCACATCGCATATTGTCAATATCAAGGAAGACACTAATTTTCCATAATTAAAGAAGAGCTATTTAAATTTCGAAAAGAAATATATGTTATACAGTTAACTATGTTTTTTGAACTTTTTTACCTTTTGAAGTCATGTTGAAATGTCAACATGACTTTGCTCCTAAATCCGTTACAACATTGAAATAAGTTAACAGAAAAATACATAGAAACTATAAAAAAAAGGTTGAATTAGATGCAGAGAAATTTTTAAACTGGACTGTAATACCAAAATTTTTTTAAACAAATTTGGAAACAATCTACTTATATTGCAAATGAATCTGCAGGGTGTAAATTCAATACCAGATATAAAAGAACTACCAGAGTTTTATCTTGAGATAATCAAAGTTTGGATTAAGAATAAATACAATAAAAAAAAATTAAACACCCAAATAACTACAGACTAATCCGCCAACAAGTTATTTGGGGAAATCAGTGGATAAAATTTCAGAAAAAACCAATATTATTTCAAAACTGGATAGATAGCAATATAATATACATAAATGATATCATTGATGAATATGGAAATATAACAGAGAGTTTTATTAGACAAAAGCTAAATAAAAAGACAAATTGGATTACTGAATTCTTAAAATTAAAAAAAGCTATACCAAATGAGTGGGTTGATATATTAGCTGAAAGCTGTTCAAGATGAACTAATATACAAACAGATAATGTTTTGTATATTTATGACAAAGATAACCTCAAATTAATTATAAATAGAAACAAGTAAAGTTTACAAATATTAATAGAACAAGATAAAGAAATACCTATTGGCTTTTACAAATGGAAGAGACTACTAAATTTCAAAAACATAGAGAATAAAGCTCAAAATATATTAAAATTTTTTCATAAAATTGAGAATGGAAATGGGGAATGTGTCAAAGAGACAACAACCCGACCACAGAGCAGACAACAGCCGAAGGCCACCAATGGGTCTTCAATGCAGCGAGAACTATTTGAAAGAAAATAAATTAAAAATGTTCAGATGGAAACTCTTATATTTTATTTTTATAAAAACAAAGTTTTATTAAAACAATGGAAAATTTGTCCAAACTCAGACTGTAATCACTGTAGTATTACAGAAGACTATGAACATTTTTTATTACATGCCACTTTCTTGATAAGTTTTGGGAAGAAATATTTAATCTGTTAGAAGAATGTAAACTTGGAAAACACATTTTAACTCTAAAGAATTTGATTTTGGGTTAAAAAATAAATGATAAACAATACTATGATATTGATTTTTTTTTCTCACAGTAATTATGTTTTCAATTCACAAAATACACTCTCTGTCAGAATTTAGAACATAGAATATTAATGTATTTTCTGTATTTAAAACAGAGCTTAGAAATGGGCCTATTCCACAAAACAAATGTTTTAACAATTAAAAACCAATTGTTCAGAGAACAATTGAAGGTCTTTCCACATCAATTTTCTAAATAATTGATGAGAAGCTAATTCTGGTTTACTCAAAGCTACTATTGGCGTCCATACATAGGTTTCTTCGTACTGATTCAATAAACATATGGTTTATATATACTTATGCCTGTAATAAGGGAGATAATATGCTACTTCCGGTTTATAGAATATCACTTCCGGTCTAAAATGATAGATTAATGTATGACCATTAAAAAATATATGGTTTCTATGTACTTTTACATGAAAAAAGTGCAAAAATGACTACTTCCGGTTCACTCAAGGTCACTTCCGGTTGACATTTTTCAAGGTCATATGTCACCCAACATTTTGCAAAAGATCTTATGGCTTTATCATGTACCAATATGAAGAAATAATCAATTTACCTTAAAATAAAACATTTCAGGGGCAATAACTCTAATAAGATGTCGCTGGATTGTCTCAGACCAAATGTATCATATCTTCATCACAATATAACAAACATTTTGCACTAGTTTTTTTTATATAAAACATTAAAAATATCGGAGAAAATGCAAAAACAAGCAAAAGACAAAATTCAGAACATTACCTTGACCTTTGACCTTGACCTCATTTTCTAAGTTAGGACCTAGGGGTCTCAAATAAAAACATTCCAGGGTTATATGGTTAACAGTTGATTAGTTGAAAACACATACCGACAAATTTATTGTGTAAAGGTAGATAACTCCTATAAAATTTCATCGAATCGCTTCGATCCAAATTAGCCAAAAATTTCTGAGAATGTAACGAGCAATTTGTAGTAAGAATTTTGTCGATATCTTTTTTTGTTACGAAGGAGATGCACACAGATGATAAACAGTGAATAGGGAGATAACTCTTATAAAGAAAACGGTTCGGCTTAGCAGGGTGAAATTTAAAAGCGCATAAACTATCCGATACAATATGAGAAATATCTAAGCGACATATTGCGAAACAAACATTTATCGCAAGAACAAAATTTGGCGGAAGAAAAAAAAAAAAAAAAAAAAAAAAAAAATAATAATTAAAAACCAATTGTTCAAAGAACAATTGAAGGTCTTTCCACATAAATTTTCTAAATAATTGATGAGAAGATAATTCTGGTTTAATCAAAGCTACTATTGGCGTCCAATCATAGGTTTCTTCATACTGATTCAATAAACATGGTTTCTATAGACTTTTGCCTGAAATAAGGGAGATAATTGTCAACATCCGGTTTAGAAAATGTCACTTCCGGTCTCATATGATAGCTTTATTTACACTGATTCCAAAAATATATGGTTTATATATACTTTTGCCTGTAAAAAGGAAGATAATTGGCTACTTCCGGTTTAGAAAATGTCACTTCCGGTCTCATATGATAGATTTATTCACACTGATTCCAAAAATATATGGTTTATATATACTTTTGCCTGTAAAAGGGAGATAATTGGCTACTTCCGGTTCAGAAAATGTCACTTTCGGTCTCGTATGATAGCTTTATTTACACTGATTCCAAAAATATATGGTTTATATATACTTTTGCCTGTAAAAAGGGAGATAATTGGCTACTTCCGGTTTAGAAAATGTCACTTCCGGTCTCATATGATAGATTTATTTACACTGATTCCAAAAATATATGGTTTATATATACTTTTGCCTGTAAAAAGGGAGATAATATGCTACTTCCGGTTTATAAAATATCACTTCCGGTCTCAAATGATAGATTAATGTATGACCATTCAAAAAATATATGGTTTCTATGTACTTCTACATGAAATAAGTGCAAAAATGACTACTTCCGGTTCACTCAAGGTCACATCCGGTTGACATTTTTCAAGGTCATATGTCGCCCAACATTTTGCAAAAGATCTTATGGCTTTATCATGTACCAATATGAAGTAATAATCAATTTACCTTAAAATAAAACATTTCAGGAGCAATAACTCCAATAAGATGTCTCTGGATTGTCTCAGACCAAATGTATCATATCTTCATCACAATATAACAAACATTTTGCACTTGTTCTTTAATATATAACATTAAAAATATCGGAGAAAATGCAAAAACAAGCGAAAGACAAAATTCAGAACATGACCTTGACCTTTGACCTTGACCTCATTTTCGAAGTTGGGATCCAAGGACCTTAAATAAAAAGACTATAGGTTTATATGGCTTACAGTTTATGAGTAACAAAAACATAATGACAAATTTATTTGATAAAGGTAGATAACTCCTTTAAAATTTCATCGAATCGCTTCGATCCAAATTAGCCAAAAATTCCTGAGGATGTAACGAACAATTTGTAAAAAGAATTTTGTCGATATCTTTTTTTGTTACAAAGGAGATGCACACAGATGATAAACAGTGAATAGGGAGATAACTCTTACAAAGAAAATGGTCCGGCTTAGCAGGGTGAAATTTAAAAGCGCATAAATTATACGATACAATATGAGAAATATCTAAGCGACATATTGCGAAACAAACATTTATTGCAAGAACAAAATTTGGCGGAAGAAAAAAAAAAATAAAAAATAATAATAATAATAATCAGAACAAATTCAATAGGTCTTTCCACAGAAAAGTGGAAAGACCTTATAATAATTAAAAACCAATTGTTCAAAGAACAATTGAAGGTCTTTCCACATCAATTTTCTAAATAATTGATGAGAAGATAATTCTGGTTTACTCAAAGCTACTATTGGCATCCAATCATAGGTTTCTTCATACTGATTCAATAAACATATGGTTTCTATAGACTTTTGCCTGAAATAAGGGAGATAATTGTCAACTTCCGGTTAAGAAAATGTCACTTCCGGTCTCATATGATAGCTTTATTTACACTGATTCCAAAAATATATGGTTTATATATACTTCTGCCTGTAAAAAGAGAGATAATTGGCTACTTCCGGTTTAGAAAATGTCACTTCCGGTCACATATAATAAATTTATTTACACTGATTCCAAAAATATATGGTTTATATATACTTTTGCCTGTAAAAAGGGAGATAATTGACTACTTCCGGTTTAGAAAATGTCACTTTCGGTCTCATATGATAGCTTTATTAACACTGATTCCAAAAATATATGGTTTATATATACTTATGCCTGTAATAAGGGAGATAATATGCTACTTCCGGTTTATAAAATATCACTTCCGGTCTCAAATGATGGATTAATGTATGACCATTCAAAAAATATATGGTTTCTAGGTACTTTTCCATGAAAAAAGTGCAAAAAATACTACTTCCGGTTCACTCAAGGTCACTCTCGGTTTATTTTTTCAAGGTCATATGTCAACCAACAGTTGGCAAAAGACCCTATGGCTTTATCATGTACCAAGTTGGAGTAATAATCAATTAACCTTAAATTGAATCATTTCAGGGACAATAACTCCTATAAGATATCATTGGATTGTTTTAGATCAAATGTATCATATCTTAATCACAATTAAGCAAACATTTTGCACTAGTTCTTTAATTTGTAATTCTAAAAGTGACAGAGGAGATCAAATAACAAGGAAAAGTCAAAATTTAGAATATGACCTTGACCTTTGACCTTGGCCTCAATTTCATTTAAATGAACCAAGGAACTCAAATCAATATACCTTAGGTCTCTATCACTTACCATTCATGCTATACATTTATATATTCCTTATGTCAAATACAGAAGGGGAAATAACTCTCATATGGAGTACATGTATGATGACATTGCAATATTTATATAATCTGGCAAGATGTATGTACAAAGCACAATTGTTTTCGATTACAGTATGACTATCAATCTTTCAAATATAACATACTTACCTGAATAATAATGAATATAATGCTAATATTCAATCTATTCCAATATTGATTAAGATAATCGTTATCCGGAAACACATGGCAATTGATAATAGGTTATAGGTAGCAACACACAGCTAGGAGTGAAGTTTCGCATTTTGGCCATGGTGGATTTTTTCAAATATAAAAGTTATTGTGCAATAAAATTCATTTTTAGACAACTGATGACTAATTTAGCCTTCAAAATGGGTTTATAAGAACATCAAGATTATTTTTGATATGTTTTATGGGCTGTTTTCTGTTTGACTCTCCGCATTTTCATAGCCAAACCGGCCATAGGTCCAGAAATATTGTAAAGTTTACAAACACTTTTTTTTCACACGAACTTTTTGACGCAATTTTACAAAAAAATGAGACGAAAGACATATGACTTTTATTTGATCTCTTGATAGATACATGTAAACAGTTTCAGTAAAGGTATCACTCCAAGGGATTGAAATTGTACTTTTGGCAAATATTTGGGGAAATATGTGACATCTTTACCCCCTTTTTTGCAATATTTTATTGCAATTAAAAACAGATGGTTGCCATGGATACACCAAAAAGAAATTTTATTTTACCATTTTAACTACTGGAAATCAAATCTTTGGAAGGTACTGATTACAAACATATGCACATATATGACACAAACAGTAGGCCTAATTTTTAAGAAAGCAAGGAAAAGGGGATGGTAAAATTTATCAGGGTAAATTTTTATTTTTTTTTCCTAACTGTATATTGCTACCATAAACCATCCCAATCTCGGATAAGTTATGCAATTTCGATAGTAACGCCAGATGATATAAATACTTTATTATAATATAATAGCATTATTTATCTATTGATGTTATATTAATATTTTTGTAAACGACTAACAATATGCAGTTTATCTACCTGAGGATTCCCTCAACTTCTGGTATTAATGAAACAGGGAGCTTCACTGAGATAGCTGTATCAGTGGAGTAATTGTTAACAGCGCGTGCAATACTGTTGTTGAATAAAAAAAAAATTTAACAGCTCTTGGAAGCACTTTGCTGTCTTATGCATGATATCAAGTAACTAGAAATAATGCGGCTGCTTTTTTAGTTTTGTTTTTAAAAGTGTAAGACATGTTTTAAGAAATTTAATCTCGCTAAATATTTGAATGTAAAGGTTCAATATTTGAATGAATACTGTTTTCACCATAAGCTTTTAAAATACAAATGTATGCAATTGTGTATGTAATGTTATTATATGTAGTCGTGTTCTTAGATATATTAAAGATTGAATATCCTTCCTGACCACATAAGATCATTCTCGGTTTAAGGTAGTGTTCCATTTTAAATTTCTGTGTTTGCTTTATGGAACTCGTTTTTCTGCTTGACCTTTTGATTTGGTCATGCTGTTATTTTTGTTTCTTCGATTCATGTTTTGAGATTGTTTCTTGGTATCGTTTTACCTTAAAGCCACTAATTGCAGTAATTTGATATTGAGGACAAATTATAGCATATAAAGCATTATAATGTGGAAAATATCAGTTTAATTCATGATTTGGATAAAGTTTTATGGGATTTCTTTTGAACCTGATTTTTTAAAAGATATTACTAGAAAAATACTAGTTTTGGCTTATGCGAAAAAGCGAAAATAATAAACTCCGGTCTTCTTTAATATAAAAATAAAGTAAGAAAATCGTCAAAAAATTGCTGCAAAGTAAAATTAAGAGGACTTAACCCAATAAAAACAAATATTCGCAAAATAAGTTAATTTGATTACTGTGATATATAACCAATTCGAAATCATGACAAATTCAACAATAATTTTCAAAACGTTCATTACTAAAACAGCATTCTGTTTTTCCGAATAACTTTGACGAAAATATAGTTTAGCACATCTACCATAGAATTTTAATGCAAAAACCACTTCCAAGTAATAAGGGGCTCGTACGCGCAGTCGTCCAAATATTTTTGTCTTTCAGCAAAAGTTATATTTATGCTTATTTATTTGCTGCATGCTGTTTGAGTAACCAGCAATATCAAAAGTACTATGTTTTGTCGGAGTACGTCTTCTTTCACAAAATTTTCCTGATGCTGAGTGATTGGATTGGTGGTGTACAGTAATTTTCGTCCTTATACTACTTATAGTTTTGCTATTTATGAAATATTTGAATGTAAAGGTTCAATATTCGAATGAATACTGTTTTCACCATCAGCTTTTAAAATACAAATGTATGCAATTGTGTATGTAACGATATTATAAGTAGTTGTGTAATTAGATATATTAAAGATTGAATATCATTCCATACCACATAAGATCATTCTCGGTTTAAGGTAGTGTTCCATTTTAAATTTCTGTGTTTGCTTTATGGAACTCGTTTTTCTGCTTGACCTTTTGATTTGGTCATGCTGTTATTTTTGTTTCTTCGATTCATGTTTTGAGATTGTTTCTTGGTATCGTTTTACCTTAAAGCCACTAATTGCTGTAATTAGATCTTGAGAACAAATTATAGCTTATAAAGCATTATAATGTGGAAAATATCGATTTAATTCATGATTTGGATAAAGTTTTATGGGATTTCCTTTTAACCTGATTTTTTAAAAGATATTACTAGAAAAATACAAGTTTTGGCTTATACGAAAAAGCGAAAATGATAAACTCCGGTCTTCTTTAATATGAAAATAAAGTAAGAAAATCGTCAAAAAATTGCTGCAAAGTAAAATTAAGAGGACTTAACCCAATAAAAACAAATATTTGCAAAAATAAGTTAATTTGATTACTGTGATATATAACCAATTCGAAATCATGACAAATTCAACAATAATTTTCAAAACGTTCATTACTAAAACAGCATTCTGTTTTTCCGAATAACTTTGACGAAAATATAGTTTAGCACATCTACCATAGAATTTTAATGCAAAAACCACTTCCAAGTAATAAGGGGCTCGTACGCGCAGTCGTCCAAATATTTTTGTCTTTCAGCAAAAGTTATATTTATGCTTATTTATTTGTTGCATGCTGTTTGAGTAAACAGCAATATCAAAAGTACTATGTTTTGTCGGAGTACGTCTTCTTTCACAAAATTTTCCTGATGCTGAGTGATTGGATTGGTGGTGTACAGTAATTTTCATCCTTATACTACTTATAGTTTTGCTATTTATGAAATATTTGAATGTAAAGGTTCAATATTCGAATGAATACTGTTTTCACCATCAGCTTTTAAAATACAAATGTATGCAATTGTGTATGTAACGATATTATAAGTAGTTGTGTAATTAGATATATTAAAGATTGAATATCATTCCTGACCACATAAGATCATTCTCGGTTTAAGGTAGTGTTTTATTTTAAATTTCTGTGTTTGCTTTATGGAACTCGTTTTTCTGCTTGACCTTTTGATTTGGTCATGCTGTTATTTTTGTTTCTTCGATTCATGTTTTGAGATTGTTTCTTGGTATCGTTTTACCTTAAAGCCACTAATTGCTGTAATTAGATCTTGAGAACAAATTATAGCATATAAAGCATTATAATGTGGAAAATATCGATTTAATTCATGATTTGGATAAAGTTTTATGGGATTTCCTTTTAACCTGATTTTTTAAAAGATATTACTAGAAAAATACTAGTTTTAGATTATACGAAAAAGCGAAAATGATAAACTCCGGTCTTCTTTAATATGAAAATAAAGTAAGAAAATCGTCAAAAAATTGCTGCAAAGTAAAATTAAGAGGACTTAACCCAATAAAAACAAATATTTGCAAAAATAAGTTAATTTGATTACTGTGATATATAACCAATTCGAAATCATGACAAATTCAACAATAATTTTCAAAACGTTCATTACTAAAACAGCATTCTGTTTTTCCGAATAACTTTGACGAAAATATAGTTTAGCACATCTACCATAGAATTTTAATGCAAAAACCACTTCCAAGTAATAAGGGGCTCGTACGCGCAGTCGTCCAAATATTTTTGTCTTTCAGCAAAAGTTATATTTATGCTTATTTATTTGTTGCATGCTGTTTGAGTAAACAGCAATATCAAAAGTACTATGTTTTGTCGGAGTACGTCTTCTTTCACAAAATTTTCCTGATGCTGAGTGATTGGATTGGTGGTGTACAGTAATTTTCATCCTTATACTACTTATAGTTTTGCTATTTATGAAATATTTGAATGTAAAGGTTCAATATTCGAATGAATACTGTTTTCACCATCAGCTTTTAAAATACAAATGTATGCAATTGTGTATGTAACGATATTATAAGTAGTTGTGTAATTAGATATATTAAAGATTGAATATCATTCCTGACCACATAAGATCATTCTCGGTTTAAGGTAGTGTTCCATTTTAAATTTCTGTGTTTGCTTTATGGAACTCGTTTTTCTGCTTGACCTTTTGATTTGGTCATGCTGTTATTTTTGTTTCTTCGATTCATGTTTTGAGATTGTTTCTTGGTATCGTTTTACCTTAAAGCCACTAATTGCTGTAATTAGATCTTGAGAACAAATTATAGCATATAAAGCATTATAATGTGGAAAATATTGATTTAATTCATGATTTGGATAAAGTTTTATGGGATTTCCTTTTAACCTGATTTTTTAAAAGATATTACTAGAAAAATACTAGTTTTAGATTATACGAAAAAGCGAAAATGATAAACTCCGGTCTTCTTTAATATGAAAATAAAGTAAGAAAATCGTCAAAAAATTGCTGCAAAGTAAAATTAAGAGGACTTAACCCAATAAAAACAAATATTTGCAAAAATAAGTTAATTTGATTACTGTGATATATAACCAATTCGAAATCATGACAAATTCAACAATAATTTTCAAAACGTTCATTACTAAAACAGCATTCTGTTTTTCCGAATAACTTTGACGAAAATATAGTTTAGCACATCTACCATAGAATTTTAATGCAAAAACCACTTCCAAGTAATAAGGGGCTCGTACGCGCAGTCGTCCAAATATTTTTGTCTTTCAGCAAAAGTTATATTTATGCTTATTTATTTGCTGCATGCTGTTTGAGTAAACAGCAATATCAAAAGTACTATGTTTTTTCGGAGTACGTCTTCTTTCACAAAATTTTCCTGATGCTGAGTGATTGGATTGGTAGTGTACAGTAATTTTCGTCCTTATACTACTTATAGTTTTGCTATTTATGAAGTTTAGTTATAACTAGAATTTGCGAATTGCTAAAATGTTTTTATTAAAATTAATATTTTTCAATTTAGTGCGTTGAAGCGTTTTTCCTGATTATCCTTAATGGGGAACGCTTGAAATTTCAGTAATTAATTGTTTTAATTTCTCATCACGGTTGACATTATATAAATATAAAGGTTTTTGATTACATCAATGAGTATTATGAAAGTTCAAATCAAATAATAGGAAAAGTTGAAAGATATTTTTTTATTCAGGCTATATTGAAACATCATATGATCTGATGTTTGATTAGAAGTAAACACTATCATATGTAATTGATGATGTTAAACACTTCTTTAGCACTACAAGACTTCCTTGTTAGCATACCTTTTTGATTGTATAGAAGACAGAATATACAATAATGCTGACATCTTGAAAAAAAAGAACTTTTCCGTCCTGGACCTTTGATCTTGATTTGACGGTAATTGCACCGTACGAATGTTTTACGACCGGGCAAAATAGAAAGTACAATTGATGAGCTTTTGAATGATATAAAATTCAGCCGTGTGTTAGGGAGTGCATTAAAAATTTGATTATATGGTTAATGGCACTCCACTAATAGTAGTTTATCGAACTACAAAAGGAGCGAGACCACGTTCATCGACACGGTTAGCGCTTCCTTCAATGCATGCATCACACAATATGCGAATCTACTCTCAGTCAAAATGTCACAATCGGTAATTGGACAAACTCGGCTATTCTGAAATCTGAAGATCTAAAACTGCAAAAACATGTTGCTAGTGACTTGAGACACAGACATATTGCATCGGTAAACCAATTCATGGTGGTAATGTAGTTTCAGAAATATCCCCAATCTTAAGTTCACTGCGTTATATATATGAGACGCAAGCACGCACTGAAATGTCTGTAATTGAGTGACTGGATATCATCAATATGTCTGGAAGTCATATAAAAGAACTTTGCAATATGTTTTTGTATGTTTGTCTTTGAGAAGGTTTTGAGTGAATTCTGCTTCATATGATTGCAAGAAACAAGTCAACCAGAAGAGCGTGCAAAAAAAGTATCCATTGGAATACCGACTTACTGTTGCAATATCAATCCACTAAGCTCAACAGTAAAATGTTATCGATCAAGTCAAGGATTTTGATAACATAATTCTCGATGTATTTGTTTTTGTTTTTGAACAGTGTGGTTAATCGCAAAATTAGATTTTTAATGACCTAAAACAAGAAATATTTATCTACGAACCTAAATTTTGTAGAAAAAGCTCTGTTTAACGAGACTTTGTCAATTTAGCATAGGAAATAGTAGTGTAGAGAGTAGAAAATCAAAAGTGTTGGTATCACTACAAATTGTACAGATTGTGATTGAAAAATTTTGCAATGGATTTGATAAAACAGTTTTAGGATAAAAGTAGTCTAGAAAAAAACAGGACAGTTCTATGACATAATATTCTGACAGTTTGGGAGATGTAACTGATCCCATCTATTCCTAATATTTAAATGCAAACACAACGTGGCTTAAATGTTGACAAAAAAGACAAAAAAGATTTTTTATTATAAGATAATGCTGTAATGAAGGACTTCACCTTAATATTTAGTTATATTTCAAGATAAAAAAAAAAATATAAAAAGTCAAAACAATTACTGTCTTTGATGTATGTTTAAGTTCTGTTATTTTCCATGTTAATAATGAATCTTTAATAAAAAATATTTATATTTAGAATAGGGAATGGAAACGGGGAATGTGTCAAAGAAACAACAACCCGATCAAAGAGCAGAAAACAGCCCAAGGCCACCAATAGGTCTTCAACGCAGCGAGTAAATACTGCACCCGGAGGCGGGCTTCAACTTACCCCTAAACAGTAATGTATTCTAGTTCAGCGAAATGGACGCCACACTAAACTCCGAAACATACAGATAAACCAAAATAAAAAAAAAAAAAAAAAAAACACACACACACACACTAGACTAACACAGGCTGGAGGTTCCTGACTTAGGACTTGCTCATGAATGCGGTGGGCTTAAACATGTTTTGTGAGATCTCATTCCTCCCTGTATACCTTTAGCCAATGTGGAATAGACATACACACAGCAATACGCACAGTAAACTCAGTTCAAAAGAAGTCCGAGTCCGATGTTTTAATAAGTAACTGCAGAATATACATGCAGGACTCAAATATATGATGGGTTCCGGATCTATGGCAAATTCTTAATCGATGGTAAATATAACGCCACAAACGCAAAACAAATCATAAATCTATTGCAGTATTGTTTTCTCCTAATCTATGGCAGATTTTGATATTACGTAATTTTCCGTCACAATTAAATAACGTCATGTAACGTCCAATCCGCCGCTAACGATGACGGTTTTGTTATATAGAAGGAAAAGAAAAGGCCAGTTTTCAAGGACCCTAATTCATTTATATAAATTAATTTTTTTTTCAAAATTCGAGTTTACGTTAACGGAAATCCCTGCAAATGAGAAGATGTAATCATCTGATTCGGATGAAATAAGAATACTAGCAAACAAACCCATAGTCATTCGTAGCAGCAAAATAGCTGGTGCGGGCAATTTCACACAAATGAATATGTTTTTGGTGTTTTCGGTGTTTATGTTTCGTGTTTGTTTCCGCTCCTTGTTTTCTTGTTATCGTCTGTGTTCCTGGTGTTGCCCTCTCCCTTAATTGTACGAGTTTTTCTTGTGCATTTTGGTTTGCTTTTTGCTTTATTTTCATATTTTTTCGTTGTGATATGCTGTGTTCTTGTTATTTTTTTTTATCTCTATGGTCTCTTTAATTTTCTTTTACATGTAACAGAACCAATAGCATTGTGTTAGATATATAACAGAGACTACCTGTTCTATTGTAGCAAATAATATTTCTTGAGATTTGGAAAAAAAAATCTGTCATAGATTTCTAAAAAATATTTACGTTATTTTCCGCTTTATTTATGTCGAATAATTGTACTGTTGGAGAAATAAGTTTTTTTTAAGAAAGCCACGTGTTTGAGGCAAGTCATTGTTCATTACAGAACTTTGACTAAAATCGTCATCAGTTAAAAAAGATTCGTTACGATTCTTAACTTTTTGGGTTGTTAAGGGACTTGGTTAAATGAAGGGTCAAACAGATACCATGCACAGAGTAGTAAATACTTATTCTTCCGGGCACATCATTTCACTCCTAAAGTCTGTTTCATTTCACAAATGGTTATGGATATGCTTCGTAGTTGTACTCCTAATGCGTTTTTCTTATACTGGCTTTTACTTAAAGGCAGCTTTTCGCTACCTTTAGACATTTCTACTTGTTTAAGTCAACTTTGAAATCATTGGTCAGATATGTAATGACTGGTCCTCCATTTGCAGAAAATCTTCCATTGATTTGAAAACTAGAAATTCGCCATAGATTTGGAAACTAAAAATTTGCCATAGATTAGGATTCTAAACAATCTTCCATAGATTTGGGATGGCATGACGTCATATTAACCACAGATTAGGAATCTGCCATATATCTGGAACCCACCATAGATTTGAGTCCTACATATATATAAAAATATAAAAACTCTTTTAAGCAGTGAACAAATATACTTCTAATATTTCAGCAATTATTATCAAAAATGCAAGACAATTAAACAGGTCGAGGAACAGTTTTTCTTTATAACAAACGTTAAAGATATGGATTACACGATGACCAGATGGTGTTCTTCCTTGAATAATTTGAATTTTTAAGTTTTGATGTTGCCTTCAGCTAGTCAATTAAGATTGGAATCGAACGCAACTGCCACGTACGGGGTTCGGACTCACAACCTCAGTGCTGTCTGGCAAATGTTACAGTATTTAAACTATTTAGACAACTCGGACACCGATTCACCTTTCTTGAATTCCTAATAATATATTTGATAAAACTATTGGATGGATGAAGTTTTAGTAATTCAAGTTGATATAGTAGAAATTTACATTAAATATAAAATCATTAAAAAGAAGACAAATAGAAGAAATACATTGTATAGGTACATTAATGAAAGTAGTATAAAATCAAAATAGATATTAAAGCTAAAAATTATTGTGTTCCCCTACAAATTACTATTTTTTCAATGATGCCTGTTGAGAAGTTGAGGAAGTCTTGTTTCAGACACAAGAAGAACAAGAAAACGTCAATCGTATTGGTGATGCCGGCAAGCTGATTGACTTTGTCCATGAGTATTTGGTGAAAGGTAAATAACAAGAGGCATTTATAAATTTTATATGTACAGTCATGAAGATGTGTAAAATGTATAAATACATATACCATGTATAAAAAGTCTCTCAAACATGTTTGAGATTGGTGCTTACAAATATCTAAATTGCTTTTATGTTATTTTGTGAATCTCATATAAAAATAAGACGATGTGGTATAATTGCCAACGAGACAACTCTCCACAAGAGACCAAATGACACAGAAATTAACAACTATAGGTCACCGCAAGGCCTTCAACAATGAGAAAAACCATACCGCATAGTCAACCATAAAAAGCCCCGAAATGACAAATGTAAAAGAATTCAAACGAGAAAACTAACGGCCTAATTTATGTACAAAATAATGAACGAAAAACAGATATGATACACAGAAACAAACGATAACCACTGAATTACAGGCTCCTGACTTCGGACAGGCACATACAGAATGTGGCGGGGTTAAACATGTTTGGCGGGCGCCAAACCCTCCCCCTAACCTGGGACAGTGATGAAACAGCACAAGAACAAACTATAAATAACAATGAACGAAAAACAAATATGCTATACAGAAATTAAAAAAAAAAACAACCACTAACTTACAGGTTCCTGACTTGGGACATGCACATACAGAATGTAGCAGGGTTAAACATGTTAGCGGGCGCCCAACCCTCCCCTAACCTGGGACAGTGGTGTAACTGTACAACATAAGAACAAACTATAAAAATCAGTTGAAAAAGGCTTAACTCATCAGATGGATACAAACAGAAATATTTGTATGCAGTGAGACTAAAATGAAATAAAATATTGAATCATTATACAATCTTAGTTGTCTCATGAGCAAGTATACCACATCTCCTTATTTAATATTTAGTAATGCAATATATGTGGTTTGGTTTTCTATGTAAATATTGGCCATCGCGAATAATAACAAAAAGTTCACAAAACTAAAAAATAAGAATAATTCCAATTTATAAAATGAACAAAAGTAAATAGATAATCACGAAAAGTAACAAAGACATCTCACAATATTATGTTTGAAATAATATATACTAGCGGAAAAAGAAACTGTGCATCTAAAACAATGTACACACTTAAGTGAAATATTTACAATACATAGGGTAGAACCGCTTCTGTCATAAACTATTCTAAAGGTGTAAGATAAGAAGAACTGTTTTAAAAAAGTTTTACTGAAAATTGCTGCAATATTTTAAGAGAGTTTTGAACTAATCCTATCTGTAGTACGAATATTTTGGATGTCACAGAACTGAAGAATATTCTACTGTTTGGAGAACTCCACATTCAAAAGTGCGTACAAAGTTCATTTACAAATAAACGCGATGAAAGTGAATGACTGCAATTTGAGGTTCCAAATGCGATTTATAAAGGAGAGGTGAAAGACACCAAAGTGACATTCAAACTCAAAAGTCGAAAATAAACTGACAACGCTATGGCAAACAAAGGAAAAAGACCAAAGACAAACAACAGTATACAAAACACATCATAGAAAACAAAAGTCTAAGCAACACAAACCACACCAAATACTGGGAGTGATCTGAGGTGCTTTGGAAGGAGAAGCAGAGCCTGCTCCACATACAATGTAACATGTACAATCTTTGGTATATTATATTTCGATTGAAACCACGCAGTTGTCTAAAGACAGAGTTCCTTTTAAATCATAGATTGTCAATGAAAGTCATTTAAACATGTACTTTCTGGCTTTATTTTCCCATGTGTCTAAAAAGTCCGTATTTAAAGAAAAAAACTTAGGATTGAAACTTTAAATAAATAATTGCGATTGATATAAGAGTCAATTCGATGACAACGAGGATTTGCGATTATCAGTAAGGATCCGAAAACGATACATGTAAGTTACATGTCTTTAAGTCATATTTACTGTTTTAAATATGGTAATCAATTTTAAGATCCTACGAACTACATGTACCAATTTATTTGGGTATTTGGACTAATTAAATCTGAATCATTATTGCACAGATTGCTACCGGCCGGATAAAATTTGGTCGTTAACTCAACATTCATATATTTAAGACAAGTGCAAAATAAATGAAAAATAATTCGTGTTACTCAGTCGCTATTTTTTTTACGTTGTCTTTTGAAGACTATTGTTTGTCTTTTCGTTGTTTTCCGTTTTTGCCATGGTATTTGTCATTTTTCATCGGCTTATGATTTTGGATTGGCTTATAGTATCTTTTTTTTTATAGAGACATCGGAACTGAAATTGGGCTAAAAGAAATGCATATACATGTACTTTGTGTACATATTTGTTTCCTGCATTCGAATTTTTGGATATGTTCCAAGTGTCGTAACTACAATACCGGCCCCACCTTTTTTCCCCCGAATGTGACCTACCGAATAAGACTTATTACCGGGTTTGTACTAACATGAGCAACACGACGGGTGCCACATGTGGAGCAGGATCTGCATACCCTTCCGGAGCACCTGAGAACACCCCAGTTTTTTGGTGGGGTTCGTGTTGCTCAGTATTTGGTTTTCTATGTTGTGTTTTGTATACTGCTGTTTGTCTGTTCATCTTTTTCTTTTTTAGCCATGGCGTTGTCAGTTTATTTTTGACTTATGAGTTTGCATGTCCCTTTTGTATCTTTCGCCTCTCTTTCGTAAAAAATCTTTTTTTGGCATTGTACAATATTATTTTGTTTTATAGCGTTTTTAGTGTTTTATATATATATAAATACGATTTCTATGTCATAAGATGGCATTCCCTAATTCATATATGGTACTTTGAAATTCATATATTTTGTTTGTTTTAAAAGAATGAACAAATACTCAATTCAATTGCTACTCGGTTTATATCAGATAAAAACGCATTTTTCCGAATTTGGTATCGATAAATTACAATTTATTTTTCCTCAATGCTCAAATTAGTTCTGCTGAACTTTAAAAAAAAATCGTATTCGTGTTAATCCTTACAGTTATACCGCTATTGATACAATGAAACAAATATAGCTAGGACTAGGTGGATGAGATACTGGCTTTAACTTATTAGAAACACAACAAAAAATGTAAGTCGTGAATAAGTTTCTTACTCCTTCGTCCATTTGTTGATACAATGTTTGCAAAACTTCAAGTTCACTTAATATTCACTTACCATTACAACTGTCTCCTTTCCAACATTCTGAACATCCGTCTTTACAATAGCCAGATATAGCAGCACAGCCAGGCGTCTTACAATGACAACTGTGTTGACAATTATTTCCAAATCTGCCAATTTGACATTCTGAATGTGTCTCGGGAATTCATTTCAGACTTTTATAGTTTATTTGGAAAACTTAACAGAAGACTGTGTAATAGGAACATTGATTACAAAATATATAATTACGCACTATACATTATAAAGGCATTACATAATAAATACTATTTTCACTAATTCTTACTCGATTTATCCTTTTCCTGACCTGTATATTATTTTTATAATTAATGTGTGGTTCGTTCGATCTCAGTTCTTCATTGGTCAAAATTCGGTTATGACGTCCAATTTTCTTGTTTTCCTATGAAATTCTTATTGTATCGTCATGAAAAATTGCGACCATGCCTGATAACGTCACATAGAATGAACACATCTACTGCAGATCATTCGAAAAGAAGGATGAAGATTGTGTCTATCGTCTAAACATCATTCCACCACCAAATATCGTGCTACACATATATTTGAAAATTTAACCGTCTCGAGTGGATAAATATCGTATCCCACTTGATCCAGTGGTATAATCTATATGTATATCAATATATTGAACGTTAGAGTTCTCAGCTAACAGTGTTTCTATCTTTTGGATGAAATTGATAACTAAGACAACACACCATTACAAAATTTAGCATTCCCATGTGCCTTCTTTTCAGTGGGGTTTTTGATATCGTAAAAATGCATACGATTCCCGCCAATAATCTGCTGTATTACATTATCATTTAAAGTGAAAATCATCCCAAAAACCCATTGCACAAATCAGGCAAATTCTTTCCATCCTCGGTATAATTCTCTAATTATCCTATCCCAAAATTTTGTGCTACTTGCACTCAATTTACATACATATCCCCTCTGACTGCTTATTTTCGATTGGTATTTTTATTTCAAAATTTGAAAACTTTTTCCCATTCGATGGGTTTTATATGTCAGAATATATTTTTTTTTAAGAAATTGGTCTTAGAAACGCTGCATTACATCAAAATTCTCAAAATTAACATTGACTTGTTCTGAAATATTCCTTGCATAAATCAAAATATTGAAACTCAAACATTATATGGTTAAAACTAATTGAAACTGTAATCGTTCGAATATCGCAATAAGCTGTACAATTTAACTCGCTGCTTGCTATTTTTTGTGGCTGACAAATAACAGCACACTATTAATTAGATTGCAGTTTAAGTGATTATCTTCCAAAGCCTCCATATATGATACAATCTGAATAGGGTGATCGCAACCCCAACAATACAAAATACAAAATACAAAATTTCAATATTTTTTTTTCAAATAGGTAAAACCAATAAATTAAATGGAAATTTATTAAAAGATAAACATGTGTATCTTCTTGTTAAGACCGTTTAGTACTTCTAAGGTTGTTTAAATAACTTTTTTCAGAGATATAAAGAAATTTCGCTCTCAGCATATATGATTGTAATTAGAAAGGAGACCAAGATAAACATATTTTGAATGTATTCAAACAGATTATAACAGTTGTTTTCCATTCGTTTGTGTGTTTGAGCTTTTGATTTTGCCATTTGATAAGGGACTTGAATTTTCCTTGGAGTTCGGTATTTTTGTTATTTTACTTTTTATTATTATACACATAAAAAGTATTTTGGGGAAACTTCCTCAATGAGCAGAAATACAATCTTTGTTTGATGTTTACGCTTAGTTTGTGGTATATATATATGATTGTCAATAAGACAACTATCCACCAAAGTTCAAATGAAGTGGATGTAAGTAATTATAGGCAACAATGATAAAAACCCACCGTATAATCAGCTACAAAAGGCCCCAACATGAAAAATATGAAACCATTCAATTGAGAAAACTAACGGCCTAATTCATATCAAAACAATTTAAGAAAAACTAATATGACAGACATGAACCAACGACAACCATTGAACTATAGGCTCCTAACTTGGGACAGGCACATATAGAATGTGTTGGGGTTAAACTAGTTTGATGGCACCAAACCCTTTTTTGTAGGTCAATATTTCTTTAACAATAAACACCTTTGCTGGCCCTGAGCCGACTTCACAAAATACGGTGTTTATAGCGTATAATAGATTGATCAACTTTATATACATATCAAGAGTATTTACAGATTTTCTATGTATCATTATTAACCACCCATCCAGTTTTTTACCAGGAAATCCTCCAAGTCAGTTAGGTAAATTGCAAAAAATAATTACTTTCTCCCTGCCTAAACGGAACTTCACAACGAAAAACGATTCGATTTTAATTATTTAAATAAAAAAAAAGACGTGATATGCTTGCCGATGAGACACTTATCCATTAAAGGCCAAAAATGTGACAATTAATGATCACCGTAATGCCTTCAGTATTGAGCAAAACTGTGATGACAAAATACAAGAGAGAAAACAAGGTCGTATATGTACTACAATAATACACGAAAAATCATTTTAGCAGACTGCAACAAACGACAAGAACTGTACATCAAACTAGTACACATGTTTGAGTCTAAGAATGTTCACCTTAAACTTTTTCCATCTGATATCATATTTAAAAAGATTTTGCCATGGTATCAACCTCCAAACTGTGTCGAAAGCTTACTTGAAGTCGACAGATGTGTTAAACATTATTATCCGAACTCAATTATTATATATGTAAAAGAATGCGAGAAAAAAATATATTTTATTCATAACTCCAGTACCGTTTGGTTGTTTAAAACAAACAGACGATGAACAATTCTTCTAAGTATGGACACGAGAAAAAGGGCATGTCATTTGGGTCACCTTGTTTCTGAATAATGACTTTTATCCACACTTTAACATTAGAATATTGTAAATAAATCGTATTTTGAAGATATTAGTTTTCTTGATGTAATCAGGGATGATTGTATTGTTTATCGGTGTAAAATTCCGTGCTCCCTTGAATACACCAGAGACATACAATAAATGCACAAACAAAAGTCTGTGATATAAGGAAATCATATATTTTTTCTTCATTTTCACTAAAATATTGTGAAATGTAAATTTTTCAGTATTAATTTAGGTTTCGTTTAACATTTTTTTAAATTTTTTGTCAACTTTCAATCCTAAGTCTGAATGAACACACTTTTCTTATAATACTAATAACTTCGAATATCTTAATAACTGAATACAAAAAAAATATGTTTCATAATGGTTGTAAAAATTTTCAGGCTTTTAATGGGCGATGGAATGTGGTTCAAGTTGGAATATCTCACATTCCCTTGGAAAAAAAATCATAATTGTAAAGTAACACAAATAAAACACTGTGCCAATTATAAGGATAAGAAAGGTCAAATAAAAAAAATATTAATAACTTAAGGTCATTTTTTCTTGGTCTCCAAGATACCTTTATAAGAAGTTTTCCCATATTCACTGTTTATTTAAGGAATGACTGTAGCGTAGCGAGATGTTTAAAAGTGTGCACCACATTTTTTTAGGTTATTTCGAATAGACAGACAAAATATTACAGTCATTTCTTATAATTTAATTCTAAATTCCATTTTTTAAGGATTAAATCATAAAAAACGATGATGACGTCTCAGTCACATGACCAAATTATGTCTATGAGCTGATAGACAAAAATATTTCAGCCAATCAGAAGATGGGTTACATCCAAAATTAAATCATAAGTATATACCATTACAACTATCACCAGACCAACCATCCACACATCCCGGATCATTACAGTGACCATCTACAACACCACAGCCAGATGTTTTACAGTGACAGTTCTTTTCACAGTTTTCTCCAAAACGTCCTGGTTCACACACTCAAAAATAAATATGATCATATCAATAATATAACATTTTCTCTTTTCAAAGCAGTAGTTCAATATTATTCATAATTTTTTTTCACATGTGTTGTCAGAGTGCTAAAGTTCTGCACGTGTATATTTTCCAAAACGAAACATGCTATTCAAATTTGCCATGGATATCAAGCCCATATATTTCCATGCAGGTTTACAATGAAGTATACCTTTCATTTGGGTTGTTTTACGTGTGTATTAAGGTTATTATCCTACGAGACTTCACTTCGACAATTTCACGCAAACTTTAATACTTCAGTAGTGATAAGCTAATGCATATCTGAGGGTCGATTGAGACATTTTTTTTTTCGAAAACAGAGATGAAATTCAGCTTTCCATTTCTATGTAGCAACGTTCTAGAAGCGCCTGCATAATGAATGTATATGACAAAATTGATAAGATATTACATAGCTTGCATTTCATATTATGACTTTCTTTATAGGGGTTACTGCGTACATGGAAGCTATTAATACAAGGTTACAAGTGGTGAAGTCATCGTACCGTTATGGAATATCTGTTTCACAGATGAAGACAGGTATTTTCCAACTGTCGTTACCACAATCTCATCCTCATTTGATCGAATGTGACATCTTCAAATAAGACTTAGCAATGAATTGTACTTACAGGAGCAACACGACGGGTCTCACGTATATATGGAGCAGAATCTGCTGATACTTTCAGAGCACCCGAGATCACACCCGATGTTTGGTTTTCTATGTTGTGTTTTGTAAACTATTGGGGTTTTTTTGCCGCGGCGTTGTCAGTTTGTCTTAGACTTATGAGTTTGAATATCACATCTTTCGCCTCTCTTGTATTTGAATGAAAAAAATCTTTATCAGTTAAGTTCACACATACACACCACATTAAACCACATGATTATTATTTGATGTTTTCACAAGTCTCCCTTTCAAAAAAGTGGTTGCTTTTTTTCAGAGTTTTGTTATCATCGAACACATTCGAGGTTTTGATGAGTGGAAAGCTTCATCAAATTTACCTTAGGGGCAAGCAATAATTATAGCAGCTATCATGCCATTCATGTGAATGTATCACATGCCAAGGAGCATTTGCACTTGTTTAATTTACATGTCTCATTTTACATTATATAAATAGATAGATCCTATTAATCAATATATTAAATCAAAAAAAAGTAAAATGTACTCTTACCACATATAGGAATATCACACGACTCCCAGTAGAGCATACTCATCTCAGTATGACGAATATAACACCAAGGTATAACTTCATTGTCTCCGACTGGCGTCCGACAATAGTTGTGCTGCATAGGAAAGTATTTATGATAAGTTCTATCGTTCCAATACGAACATAAAAATCCACGTTTACTGACACTTATATTTCCGTGGTAATTTCTGTCTCCTTCTTTCAATTTACAATCGTTGGCTGAAAAAAAAAAACTATTCTATAACTTTCGTTATTTCGTTGTTTTGTATGCATCTTTCCATAACAGTTAGTTTTATTTGATACGGTATTTTTTTAGTATTGATTATGTTTTGTCGGGTTTGAAATCCTTTGTGAACGTTTTTATTCTTATTTTGAGTTTAAAGATAGCATATAATTTGTAAATATGTTATTTGCAGATGACACATCTTTCAGTAATTCTGTTAGTATTATTTGATACGGTCCAGTATTTTTTAGTATTGATTATATCTTGTCGGGTTTCAAAGCCTTTTTGAAAGTTTTTATTTTCATTTTTAGTTTAAAGATAGCATATAATCTGTTTATGTTATTTAAATTAGCCGATGACACATCTTTCAGTAATTCTGGTAACGATGGAGAACAGATTAAATATGTGATTGGTCAACTAAATGGCTCATATAGGGACGCAAAATGGAACATTCATATCAAACGTACGAATAAAAGCGTAAAAAATATCTTAATGTTCTGCGTAAACTTAAATACCGACTCTCTGAAAATAGTTTTGAAAAACTCTACTTGTTTTTTATTTGACCCATTTCTAAATATGCCACGGAATTATAGGATAATTGTGGTATACGTTACACCAATGAATGAGACAACTTTGGCAATATACCACTTTCGAGTCCTTCACCGGAAAAGTTCTTCAATTATGTGCGCCTTTATGACGTCATTTACGATATAGAGTGGACCGCATGTATCCCTGCACTATTAAAGTTCACCAAACGTCTTCGTGATCATCATTTTGCAGGATAAACTAGAAATGATGATTGTTCCGTAGGTACTTAATCACAATTCCCTTATGACAATTTTAGCTGCAAGAATTGTAACAGGTATACTAAGTATCACTAGAACTGAAACGAAGAAGAAGAAGAAGAAGAAGAAGAAGAAGAAGAAGAAGAAGAAGATTAAAATATCATTGTACCATTTTGTAGGCTTTCCCTTACTAATAAATAAGGAGATAATTGTATGAAATTTTAAGTTTGGCCTTCGTAAAACATAGATTTTACTGTCGCAAATTGAGTTTACATAGCGACGCAATATGTGCGATAAGATATAGCTAATCGAAAAGTTCAATTCGATTTTCTCGCAAATGTTTACGAAAGTCTAGTAATTTCTTACATTAGTTGATATAAAAATATTTAAAAACACATTGCTTTATAATCCTTTGGAAGCTGTCTGATATGTGTTTAATAAACTGTGTAACTACGTTTAAATTCTCCCTCATGAATTCGTCCGAATTTAAAACATTTCTATACTAAATACATGGCTAAATAAGAGACAAGTCATAATTTAGGTTTGTTTGCTCGCAGTAACTTTCTTATTTTCTCAGCGAAACAACATTTAATATCTTGTAAACATTTTACAAATTACAAAAATATACCACAATTCCATCTATATACATTCACAATGTCCTCTAAATACATATCAATACAAACATAACTGTAATATATTATGCAGAGCTTAACGTTAACTTCGTCTATCAAAGTTACTGGAGCACATCGATAATAATCAAACGTAATCAGGACTTATATATGCCTATAAAACCCCACCCGTACTACCGCCCTCGAAATATTCGTGCAGAAAACAACAGTAACATCAGACTACTTCTGATTTACATACTAGCCAAACTTGTACCACAAGTCTAAAGATAGAAATAGAATAGGGAAATTCCAAATATAACGGAATAGAAATAAATGTATATTCAGGTTGCACTATCATAATCAAAAATATATATCCTATACATAGACTATAAAAACGCCAACAGCATTTTTAATTATCACTTTACTTTGTTTACCAAAAGCTTGATTGATCAATAAGAATATGAATATTTTTATTAAATCCAATTAAAAGGGCCCGTTTCCGAGCATATACGTATATATATAGTATTAATTATACAGTCATTTTCAAGATATATTACACAAAAAATAAATGAGTAAATAACTATCTATCATACAAGATCATTAAAGATGGTGTTTGAAAAATAAATGAATAGAATATTAACCCTTTGTAATACATAAAACATAAACTACATCTATGGAACGCCACAGCTGTCTTATGTGGAACTCTGATATTACGTTATGTTGTTTTATTATTACTTGATGATATTTTGTCTTTACATAATATGGTTTTGACATTGCGTAATGATGTTTTGATATAACTCAATATGAAATAGTCATTACTTAATGATATTTCGATATTACACGATATGGTTTCGTATTGACTTGATATAGTTTTGTCACTTATTTACTTAATATGATTTTGTCATTACTCGATGTGGTTTCACCATTATTTATTTTGGTTGTGTCATTAGGCAATGTGGTTTTACCATTACTTGATGTGTATGTAACTTAACGTAATGTAGTTGTTTCATTACATGATGTGGTTTTGTTATTTCGTAATGATGATTTGCCAATTCTTTATATGGCCTTAACATTACGTAATGATGTTTCAAAATTTGACGATTTTACACTACATGATGTGTTTGTTTCAGTATTTGATGTGGTCCTGTCATTCTTTGATGTGGTTATCACATTTCTTGATGAGGTAAAACCACGTGACCAATTCGGAAAAACTAGTTCTATTTTTAAATAGATTTCAATGTTTTATGTGCCTTGGATGAGTGTGGCCATCCATCGAGTTCAAATTAAAGTTCGGGTTACTGTTCGAGTTAAACTTTGAGTTAGTCTTCGATTTCGAGTTAAAATTCAAGCCATTATTAGAATTAAAGTTCTAGTTAGCATTGAATTTCGAGTTGAACTTCGAGTTTGAGTCACATTTAAAGGTAGAGTTCGAGTTACAATTCGACTTCAACTTTGAATTTGAGTCACCTTTTGAGGTAGAGTTCGAGTTAGACTCGAATTTGAGTCTCATTTAGATTAAGATTTCGAGTTGAAATTCGAGTAATCTAATATGAGTTCGTATTCAAATTTTCTATCGCTGATCAAGGGCTTTTGCTCGGGCTTCCGAAAAGAGGGCTCAGGGGTATGCGTACAAAAGATAAACAATGCTACAGTATACAAAACACAACATAGAAATTGAAATAAAGTTAGATGTGGTGTGATTGCCAATGAGACAACTATCCACCAGAGTTTAAATACAGTGGATGTAAGCAATCATAGGCAACCGTACAGCCTTCAACACATCGTATAGTCGGCTACAAAAGGCCACCACGTGAAAATGTGAAACAATTCAAACGAGAAAACTAACGGTCTAATTTATAACTAAACAATCTAAGAAAAACAAATATGACACACATGAAACAACGACGACCATTGAACTACAGGCTCTTGACATGGGGCAGGCACATAAAGAAAGTGGACGTGGCGGAGTTTAACATGTATGTGAGCGCTAGACCCTAACCTAACCTCGGACTGTAGTGTAAACAGCATAACATAAGAAAAAAATGTAAAAAACAGTTTCAATTGGCTTAACTCAATAGATCGGTATGACTGGGTAATATAAATCCATCAGGGGTGATCTCGGGTGCTCCGGAAGGGTAAGCAGATTCTGCTCAACGTGCGGCAACCGTCGTGTTATTCGTGAAAGTACAAACCCAGTGATTTGGTTTTATTTGTAGTTCACATTCGATGAAAAGATGACGGGATTGTGGTTATGACAACTGGAACATATCCATCGTCACCTGCGAAACAGATATTCCAAAAAGTTTGCTTTTTCAATTAGTGCGAGGTATATCAGAGAATGCAATTTATAAAAATAAAAGATTGATATTCGTATATGTTCAAATGATCATACACGCTAAAAAAATCGGAGAATTCTTATTTTATAGAATTGATGCTTTGTCGCGTAGTCCGACCCCCCCCCCCCCCCCCCCCCCCCCCCCCCATTTCCCTGTAACTGTAGTGTGAGTTGATTTAAAGTGTCTCATTTGGTGACAATAAAGTACAAGTCTTTTTATTTGTTTCGAGCCTGCGACATTAATATAGCGGCAACAAGACACAACAAACCTATATTCCGCCGACGGTAGTGGCGTCAGCGTTCGTCATATATATCGTTAGGTTTCTCGTATGAATTGTTTTTTACATTTTTCATTTCGGGACCTTTTATAACTTACTATGTGGTATGGGTTTTGCTCATTGTTGAAGACCATACAGTCACATATAGTTGTTAACTTCTTCGTCATTTGGTATGTGATTGAGAGTTGTCTCATTGACATTCATACCACGTTTTCTTATTTTTATATAAGGTTTTTTTTTGCTTTAAATATTACCGAATTAAACTGTTTTGACATGATAAATTTGTAAACCTCCATGAATTGTTATAAAACTTGTATAGGAGTTATTCTTCAAGATCAAGATAAAGCATCTACAGAAAAACATTTTTTTTTTTTAAATTTGGTTTTTACCGATAAATGTACCGATAAATGTACAGTCAACATTACGCTTTTACACGGACAGCAGCAATATCAGGCGAGACACAGGGTTCCGTGGAATCTTTTACGAATTTATTATAATACTGCTTTCATTTGAGAACTAAGGAAAAAAACGGCAGGACCAAGTGGTTTGGGGATATCCCCTTATGTCCGGTATACCGGTACTGTTTGTAATTTTGTACTTATTTTTGTCTGCCGTTACCCTTTTTCATACCAAATAACTCTGAACAACAACTCGAACTTTAATTTGAACTTTAACTCAATGGATAGCATTACTCACCCAAAGCACATTAAACAAACGACATATGGAAATCGGTTTAAAAATAAAACATATTTTTTTCTGAAATGGTCATGTGATAACTCATCAAGTAATGTGATAACCGCATCAAAGAATGACAGTACCACATCAAACACATCATGTAGTGTAAAATCGTTAAATTTTGAAACATCATTACGTAATGTGAAAGCCATATAAAGAATTGGCAACTCATCATTACGAAATAACAAAACCACATCATGTAATGAAACAACTACATTACGTTAAGTCACATACACATCAAGTTATGTTAAAACCACATTGCCTAATGACACAACCACATTAAATAATGGCGAAACCACATCGAGTAATGACAAAACCATATTAAGTAATGACAAAACTATATCAAGTCAATACGAAACAATATCGTGTAATATCGAAATATCATTAAGTAATGACTATTCCATATTGAGTTATATCAAAACATCATTACGTAATGTCAAAACCATATTATGTAAAGACAAAATATCATCACGTAATATCAGAGTTCCACATAAGACAGCTGTGGCGTTCCATATACATCACTACTACATGTGTATTTAGTCACTGGAATGCAAATTTTCTCTTATGTCAAAACAAGTAATAATAAATCTTGACACTGACATATTAATATTTTTAGACTCACTGGACATCAACCAAATAAACTGTTCGTACTTTGAAATATAAGGGAAGTTTTTACATTGAATACATGCTTCATTAAGAATTTTTTTTTATCCTTTTCGTATGCAGTGCATTCCATTAAAAAATGAAGCTCGTCTTCAACATGCATATTTTTACACTGCCCACAAAATCTTTTATCTTAATTATTTTTTTTTATATCGACCTTTCTCAATAGCTAACTGATGAGCACTAATTTTAAATTGAGTTAGGCTTTTTCGATACTGAAAGTTATCAACTTGACATAAATTTGCTTCCCTTTTGAAGATGTTTTTGAATTTAAAATACGTACGCAATTTTCAACGCCAATTTTTTTTATCAACATCATTACATCTTAAAATATATACAATACTAGAATAGCAAGATGACATATTACATTTGTGAATGCCCATACTTGTGACCAGGGCTTGTTTTAACAAACGACCCTCTTCTAAACCATTAATTCTTTGTAAAAATTTTAGAATTGAACAAATAATGTCAATATGTCATCATTTCATTATAATGTTTAAAACGTTAAAAAAATATCCTTACAAGCAACCAAAATAAACTTGAAAAGAATGTCATCATAAACGACTCCTTCAGCCAATCTTAGAGAAAACGCATACAAATGCATCTTAAACAAAACCAAGACTTACAAACAAATTAAAAACTCTCGGAAAGGGTCAAAGAATACATTTATACCTTCTACGTACACTGAAGAAAATGGCATAGATGAGCACGTTTCAAAAGCGACTAAACTGAAAGATGCTTTGACATCACAAGCTTCAAATTGTAAATGGATTTTGTGGTAAATGACAAATCTTTAGTAGTTTAAAGATCACAATTTGCTGAAATTATGAGCAATTTTAAAATCCCATATTATGAAAGCACCTGTCTATAATGGTTGTTGGTTAAAGATAGCTTTATAAGACTTGTGTTTTCGAGTAACTGTCTCATTGACATTATATTCTGTATCTCCTTTTATTCAGCTGCATATGCATTAAGAAGGAGTTCATGGAACGTGAGAGTTCTAAGAAGGATTAGCACCAGAAAAAGAAAAGTCTGGTTGGTTATCTGGGCCATGTACTATTCCTTGTTTGTCTTTGTTTGTACGTCCATCTATTTTTAGTAATCGTGTGTGGGTGGTTGGTGTTGCCTGTTGAATATTTCAGATGGAATCGTAGCTAAACTAGACGGATCAGACGTTAATTTTCAGTGATTATTTTAAGTGGTATACTATTGACTCATAGAAAAAATGTCCCATTGAATCTCAGTGTGTCATCTAGGCCGGTCAAAGATATTCCTCCAAAAGATCTAGCTTAAGCGGACCTGACCATATGACTTATCAGGATAACTTAACGTATCTAAGTGTTCCAACCATATAAAATTACCTTAAGTTGTGTTTTATGTATTATACAAAATCAAGATTTTTTTGTCGTGCCATTTGTACAGTCACACGCATTCTTAGCCTTTTTTTTTTTAGATCTAAAAAAAAAGAAGTAACTAGGGGGGGGGGCTGTCCTTGTACAAAGGGCACTTTCATACAGTTGATAGGACGACGAAATGAGAGATCACATGTCTCGTAGCGATCAAGAAAAACCCTTGCTCCGATGTAAATTTCAGAACAAATCATCATAATTCATTTAAAAAGTATCTAGCATAAGACTAAATATGTATTTAAAAAAAATGCTAAAATCCATTTTTGAGGCAGTGTGCTGTAAATACAGAAAAAAATACCTTACTGAAATTTGCTTAAGGCGATATAAGAAAATTGACTAAATAATTGTTTCACATTCATCACACTTTACATTGCAGTAGTTACTTACTATAATTACACTCGTCTCCATACCAACCAGGCTTACATATACATTGCCCTGTATTATCGCAAACTGAATTATTGATTGTACAGCCTTTTGAACATAAGTCCATGTCCATTTTTAATGAACTTGTATCGGTTTCTGAAAGAGGAAAAAAACAAAACATGCAGATCACAGATATGACCATTTGTCAGATATTATGATAAACATATTAAGCGTTAAAGTGAATGTACAAATTGCCATATGTTATATCGGATAGCCATTACCGTGGGATGCACAATTAGCAGACGTTTGAAATGAAAAAAAAAAAAAAAAAAATTCACTTCAATAAAAATACATATGTATTATATATGTAATTTGGTTGACACTTTTGTTAACCTTTTAATATCAAAATTACAATATAATAATACTTGGTTACTTTGAGCGCAGTTTGAAAGCTAGTAAGCAAATAGAATGGCAAAAAGACATCGCTATCGACACCTTTTCTCTCTCTGAAGTCCTTGCATGATACAGACAAACGTTAATATGCCGCCAGTGTTATATAGCCATTTTGCCGTCCACGGGGGGAAAAACTGGCATGATCCACAATGAGGAATTCACCAGATATATATATATACATCAAATTACGGCCCTTTATTGTATACGTGTTTCGTATTTTCTTAAGAAATGATTGATTCCTGGAATTCTAAAATAATGTGTTTTTTGACTTGAGTTGCAAAGAAGAAATGTTTGGTACAACTTGTGTTCATTTTCTTGACACGCATGTCACTAGAAAGGTATGGGGTCGGGGAGTTGGTCACCTATATTTTGATACAGGGGTGCCGTTTGCATTCGAAAAGTATCATGATTCGTATATTGCCTTTGTCCAAAAATTCGATTTATTCGTATGGTTTATGAAAAAGTGTTTCTCTAATTCATCGTCAATTTATCCTTTTCTGCACCCATTGTATAAAAAAAATTTAATCAACGTGTGGTTCGTTTGATCTCAGTTCTTCATTGGTTAAAATCCGATTATGACGTCGAATTTTCTTGCTTTCCTCTGAATTTCCTATTGTGACGGCATGAAAAGGCGACCATGCCTGATGACGTCACATAGAAAGAACACATCTTTTTGCAGATCATTCAAAAAGAAGGAATAAGTTTGCCTGCATATGGTTTGAAAATCATTAGAGAAACAGATTCCACCGCCAAATCTCGTGTAATACTATATTTAACCACTCTCGACAGTTAAATTTTAAATATTTAAAACGCTCGGCGAGCCTCGCGTTTTAAATTTGAAAATTTAACTGTCTCGAGTGGATAAATATCGTATTACACTCGATGCAGTGGTAGAATCTATATTTCTATTTATATTTACTGTGGATGATAAAATACGACTGTAAAATTTGGAGATTAACACTTTTACCGCAGGGATAAATTTATTTAACATTCATTAAGGTATTATGACCCATTGACATATTATCTAATACAATTGTCACCCATTGATATATGATAGGCAGAAATTTTCCACTTATAAATTTTCATCTAAATAAACAAGTACACTTCAGGTTGATAAAAAAATAGTAAATTAGCTTAAATTGCATGACTATTAACTCTATAATCTTTTATAGGCAATTTTACTTCTAATTGCACTAGTGTATCATAAACGCAGCCCGAACTTTTAGATACGGTTTAATTTTACGGAAGTGAAATATAAATACAGTTCAGTAAATGACGCATTTGAATATTTTGAATATTATATCAATAACAGTTTACTGTTCAATCTTGCGATGAGAGAACAATGGTTTATCGGGCGAGAACAGCGACACGAGATTACAAGTAAAAAACGGATTTATTGTTTTTTATTCATATTCGGAAGATAGAACATTTTCTTTTGTTCTTGAGTTTGCATCGTTCTCCAAAATGATACAAAATTATAAACCCGAAATATGACGACTTAAAGAGTACTAACGTCTGGCTAAATGAAATTTAGGTAGACTACAACATTTTTCAGTGTTGCTTTGTTTGCTCTATGGGGATATCTCTAAGAGGCTCGAAAGTATATTCGTCTGAAAGATCGTTGTTTTTATATTGACGTTTACTCCTATACTCTTTAATTATATCCTTGTCATATAGTTTATACACACAAAATCGATGTAAGACACAACAGTGCTATCTTTTTGTGTTTTATGACGCCGCCGTAGAGTAGTGTTACCCTTATCCGTCCGTCCCGTCCATCCCGTCTGTACGTCCCCAAAATTCCGTTCTCTAACTTTAGTTTGCCTCAACCAAATGTTATAAAACTAAAACACAATGCTTATTACCACAAAACACAGATCAAGTTCGAAATTGGGTGGCGTCACTTTTACCGTTCATGAGTTATGCGCTTTATAAACATAAAACTTGCTGATTTTTTTGTTTCCGTTCTCTAACTTTAGTTTGCCTCAGCCAAATATTATGAATCTTATACACAAAGCTTATTACCACAAAACACAGATCAAGTTTGAAATTGGGTGGCGCTTGATTTATGCCCCTTTATAAATGGAAAAATTGCTAAATCTATCGTTTCCTTCTCTTACTTTAGTTTGCCTCAACCAAATGTTATGAAACTTATACACAATGCTTATTACCACAAAACACAGATCAAGTTCGAAATTGGGTGTCACTTTTACCGTTCATGAGTTATGCCCTTTATAAACATAAAACTTGCTGATTTTTTTTGTTGCCGTTCTCTAACTTTAGTTTGCCTCAACCAAATATTATGAATCTTGTACAAAAGTAGTTATTGTTGATATAAAGCCTGTAAACGTCCAGTAGGAAGTATTTCAAGATACCCAGTCTGATATTGCTGAAGTACTGAAGAAATATAAAAAATGATAAAATAATTATTTTTATTATACAAATATTTGGGCTTAAGGGCAACACGTTATGTTACAGAAAACTTCTTGGCGTCATTGAATAAAAAGCGATGAATGTAAACTAACTGACGCCACCATTATACTTAACTATCCGAGCAGTGTGCGCGGCACACTGTGTGAATGCTTAAGGATATTTTTTCTCTAGTATCATGTAATTCACTCAGTTCTGTCATATTGTAAATCAAGAACAAAACAAATTACATGCTACCTGCAGTTGACACAAAACACACAGTATGTACATAAAATGATAGTGTGTTCTCAGATAATTAAGGATAATTTGCCGCTAAAATACTGTGCCTGAGCTAGCCACATATCTTTGACAGAAATGCGTCACCATAGGGGTATTTTCATACACGTGTGTGTACGACTACCAGTCTACTTGTCTCAGAGTACTTTAGCAAGCCGTTCCCGAGCGGTAGAGCCTTACTTGATTTTCCACGTGGTACCGCATAAGAGTAAATCTTTGTGGGCATAGACCGACGTTAAATAGAGCTGTTGAGCAATCAAGATGAGACTATTCCTCGTTAATGTACGTAGGCACCCTAACTACTCAGAAAATGTTCATAAATGTCTGGCCTTAACATTTATAATAGTAACATAACGTGAACCATAAAGGCACAACATCTTCGTAAAAATTCGGCGGTGTTGGGGCGGCTGGAGGGTTGATTTGAATTTTTGCACTGCTACTGCTACTAACTAATTAATGCAACTGACTGAATAAGCCTGAAAAGATTGAAACTTAACACGTGCACCAGGTTCATGAGACGGTTAAGAAAACATTGCCGTCTCTACCACAGACATCATAAATCTAGTAATAAAATGTGTATCGTCCACCTAAATAAATAATGGAATTGACAGAAGCCGAGTCGGACAGAACATGAAACACTAATATAAACATCAATTAAAAATTTCTAATTTATATAACATGTTTCAAACATAATAAAATACACATCAAGCGTATGATCTAAAGTAAATACCGACACAGCATACCAAAGCCAATTAACTAATATTGTACGACTTTGCCCCCAGCAGAGCTATAGAAAAACAGTACATTAACGGGTGTTACACGGACACTTTTTAGATGATACACGGACACTTTTTAGTTGTTACACGGACACTTTTTAGGAATAGAATCACTCGTGCATGATCAGTGAGTTCATGGGCACATTAAATTTCAATTAGATTTGAACTTTTTGTTTCACCGACATATTTCTTGTCTTTTTTATTAAAATATTAACATTGGCATCAATATCTATATTTTTTTCAAACAATTCCAGTATATTACTATTCATATCAGTACACTAAGGGATTGACCATTTAACTTCAAAAGGAGGGTTATGGTTTTTTCCTAAAAAAATATTCTGATCCCCAATTTTATGAGAAATAATATATATTGTGGTCAAGCAGATGACAAAATAATGTTCTGATTCCTGATTTTTCGAATACCGTATATAATAGTGCTAATTTGGAAAAAAATAATTGGATGATAGCGTTGAAAAACTAAATAATTTTCTTACTCAGAAAAAAAACATACCCCCCTTTTGAATCTAAATGGTCGGTCCGTAAATGTATTTTTTTTCAATATATGGACATGAATAGTATTCTGGACAATGCTGAAAGTAACGAAATGCTGGTACCGACGTTTATATTTCAATAAAAAACGACAGGAAATATAATTATATAAAAAATCAAATCTAATCAAAAGATAAAATCCCTATCAACTCACCAATGCACGATTGATCCTATAAATGAAAAGTGTCCGTGTAATACATGTTCAAATAGGCAGCAAATCTTGAAGAAGTATTAGATACAATACAAAGGTAACAAAGAAACAGGCCGGTAACAACCGTTGCCGGATAGTTTTTCTGCACGAGTAGTCAGGTGAAGGTCCGAGGCGATAGCCGAGGACCTTGACCTGACTACGAGTGCAGAAAAACTATTCGGCAGGTTGTTTCCGGCCTGTTTCTTTGTTACCTTTGTTTTGTATCTGACTTGTACGACGTTTCAAGAAAGAAGTAGTACATTTTGCATGTAGAAGAGGTATCAAAATTTAACAGATTCGAAACTTAAATGGCCATATACCAGTTAATGTAAGTTACAGTAACAAGACAGTTTAAACAAACTTTTTTTCCACTTCACTTCAGTCTAAAGTTTTTTTCTAAAGAAAATCAAGAATCTAATAATTTCATAAAAAAGAACCATGTCAAGTAAAAGATGAATTTCGTACACATTTGAGACTTTTAAAAATGCATCTTCGCAAGTAAGTAATGTATGAAAAAGATTTCAGAGGTAAGCAAGCTAACATTTGATTTTTATTTGGGGGAACACGGAAAAGTGGGGGGGGGGGGGGGGGGGGGGGGGGTAAATTTAAAATAAACAGGCTTGATTCTTTTTTGTTGAAATCATGCAGGATGTGTCATTCCATTCCCCCATTCCGCCTTAAAAAATAATAAAAATCGTACGTTTGCTCCCAAATATATAAATTCAATAACAATGTAAAAAGAATGAATTTCCTATTTCATTAGTGAATGAAATGGTACGAAAATATCGATTTTGTCTTGTTAAAATCACCCATATATAGGTATATATTTTGGATTTTTTTTTTTAAATTATGCTTATAGGTTTTTATATATGTCTCTTATAGTGTTGGTCAGGATCAAACACGTGTCACAATATGATCCAATCGCAGCTTACCGTCCAAAATTGGTGACATAAGTTGAATGATTTTCTTCAAGATTTGCTGCCTATTTGAACACGGACACTTTTTATTTATAGGATCAATCGTGCATTGGTGAGTTGATAGGGATTTTATCTTTTGATTAGATTTGATTTTTTTTATATATATTTCCTGTCTTTTTTATTGAAATATAAATGTCGGTACCAGCATGTCTTTACTTTCAGCATTGTCCAGAATACTATTCATGTCCATATATTGAAAAAAAAAATACATTTACGGACCGACCATTTAGCTTCAAAAGGGGGTATGTTTTTTTTCTGAGTAAGAAAATGATTTAGTTAATCAACGCTATCACCCAAATATTTTTTTTTCGAAATTAGCACTTTTATATACGGTATTCGGAAAATCAGGAATCAGAACATTATTTTGTCATCTGATTGACCACAATATATTTTTTTCTCATAAAATTGGGGATCAGAATATTTTTTTAGGAAAAAACATAACTCCACTTTTGAAGTTAAATGGTCAATCCCTTAGTGTACTGATATGAATAGTAATATACTGGAATTGTTTGAAAAAAATATAGTTATTTATGCCAACGTAAATATTTTAATGAAAAAGACAAGAAATATGTCGGTGAAACAAAAAGTTCAAATCTAATTGAAATTTAAAGTGCCCATGAACTCACTGATCATGCACGAGTGATTCTATTCAGAAAAAGTGTCCGTGTAACAACTAAAAAGTGTCCGTGTATCATCTAAAAAGTGTCCGTGTAACACCCGTTAATGTACTGTTTTTCTATAGCTCTGCTGGGGGCAAAGTCGTACAAAATCATTCAATTTATGTCACCAATTTTGGACGGTAAGCTGCGATTGGATCATATTGTGACACGTGTTTAATCCTGATCAACACTATTAGAGACAAATAAAAACCTATTAGCATGACAGATTTTTAAAAATTCAAAATATATGCCTATATATATGTCTAATAACAAGACAATATCCATTTTTTCATATTATTTCATTCACTAATGAAATAGGAAATTCATTCTTTTTATACATTTATATTGTTAATGAATTCATGTATATATTGAATTCATACATTTGGGCGCAAACGTACGATTTTTATTAGTTTTTAAGGGAGAATGGGGGAATGAAATGGCACATTCTGCATTTTTTCAACAAAAAAAGGATCAAGCCTGTTTATTTTAAATCTATTTTACCCCTCCCCCCTTTTCCGTTTTTCCCCAAATAAAAATCAAATGTTAGCTTTGCCTACCTCTGAAATCTTTTTCATACATTACTTACTTGCGAAGTTGCATTTTAAAAAGTCTCAAATGTGTACGACATTCATCTTTTACTTGACATGGTTCTTTTTTATAAAATTATTATATTCTTGAATTTCTTGAGAAAAAAAAACTCTCGGCTGAAGGGAAGTGAAAAAAAAGTTTGTTTAAACTGTTACTTACATTAACTGGTATATGGCCATTTAAGTTTCGAGTCTGTTTAATTTTGCTACCTATTTTAAATGCAAAATGTACTACTTCTTTCTTGAAACGTCGTACAAGTCAGATACAAAACAAAGGTAACAAAAAACAGGCCGGAAACAAACTGCCGTATAGTTCTTCTGCACTTGTAGTCAGGTCAAGGTCCTCGGCTATCGCCTCGGACCTTCACCTGACTACTCGTGCAGAAAAACTATCCGGCAACGGTTGTTACCGGCCTGTTTCTTTGTTACCTTTGTATTGTATCTAATACAAACCTCAATGCGTTGACCTTAATAGACCAATTGATAAGGGGATTACTGGCGTGAACAATGATTAGAGATATACAACTAAATATAAATAAACCTTGACCGCAGATAATTGATAGCTATTAACGACCACCCTTATAAGAACGATCACAGACACTATACCATAATTACAAAAGTAGTTATTGTTGATATAAAGCCTGTAAACGTCCAGCAGGAAGTATTTCAAGATACCCAGTCTGATATTGTTGAAGTACTGAAGAAATATAAAACATGATAAAATAATTATTTTTATTATACAAATATTTGGGCTTAAGGGCAACACGTTATGTTACAGAAAACTTCTTGGCGTCATTGAATAAAAAGCGATGAATGTAAACTAACTGACGCCACCATTATACTTAACTATCCGAGCAGTGTGCGCGGCACACTGTGTGAATGCTTAAGGATATTTTTTCTCTAGTATCATGTAATTCACTCAGTTCTGTCATATTGTAAATCAAGAACAAAACAAATTACATGCTACCTGCAGTTGACACAAAACACACAGTATGTACATAAAATGAAAGTGTGTTCTCAGATAATTAAGGATAATTTGCCGCTAAAATACTGTGCCTGAGCTAGCCACATATCTTTGACAGAAATGCGTCACCATAGGGGTATTTGCATACACGTGTGTCTACGACTACCAGTCTACTTGTCTCAGAGTACTTTAGCAAGCCGTTCCCGAGCGGTAGAGCCTTACTTGATTTTCCACGTGGTACCGCATAAGAGTAAATCTTTGTGGGCATAGACCGACGTGAAATAGAGCTGTTGAGCAATCAAGATGAGACTATTCCTCGTTAAGGTACGTAGGCACCTTAACTACTCAGAAAATTTTTGAGGAACGATATTATATTTGGCCAAAATAAAATATCATAGCCCAAAACGAAATATGCAACGTTATGTTGCCTGCCCAAGTTGCATATTGAGTAACCCCAAAATTTGAAGATGTTGTGCCTGATGAAGCCTTGTGTCTTGTTAAAATTAAAGTTGATCTAGAGAAAAAATTAATGTCAATATAAAAATCCCTAACCACAATATTGAGATCAACGTGAAAAAGAAAAGACACAAGGCCAGGGTGGAGGAAAAGTTACAAAGTTATAAGCGATTGTAAAAAACGTTTGCCTGCATTGTTTTCTTGTTATTTAATCTTTTCCAGCGCGGATTTAATATCCAATTTAGAAGTTCTAATGTAGCGTTTAAAACAATCTGATTTCCAACGTCCCAGTGTTTGTATCATGCTGTCCTCAATTCCTTGAGAACTAGCGCTAGTGGCCGCACCTGATCGAAAAGAATGTCCGCTATAATCCTTTTCACTATATCCTAATGCCATCAATAATGGCATGAGTATTGTTTTTAGCTTGCTTATAAAATAGTTCCGGGAAAGTGGTTTTCCGGTTTCTTCAACGAAAAACGAATCATTGTGCCTTGCGTTCAGGTTTCGTCTTACACTCATCAGCTGGAATAGCAATTTATACGGACAAACGACGCCATCTATCTTGAACAAGGAAATTATAATACCTTGTCGGAAAATATCTGTCTTTGCAGCTTTTAAATTTACAGTTACTTCGCTTTCTGAAACGAAATTTATGTCAGAAACGCATAAATTTGAATCTGGATCAAAAACAGTTCTACATGTAAACTCATTGCATCTCAGGAAACCATAAAATGCCAGAACACACGCTGTTTGAAATGTTAAATCCATATAATCATGATTGAAAAATCCACATTGCAAACAAGTTACTATTTCCTGTAGAATTTTAAACGTTATTGGTAACTTTTGTCGTAATGGCTTACTCTCAGATTTTTTAACTCCATTTAACACATTTTGCAAGCGTTGGTATGTATGACCAAATCTATTACAAAGGGGGTTCACATTTTCAAAAATTGATTTGAATTTTTGCACTGCTACTGCTACTAACTAATTAATGCAACTGACTGAATAAGCCTGAAAAGATTGAAAATTAACACGTGCACCAGGTTCATGAGACGGTTAAGAAAACATTGCCGTCTCTACCACAGACATCATAAATCTAGTAATAAAATGTGTATCGTCCACCTAAATAAATAATGGAATTGACAGAAGCCGAGTCGGACAGAACATGAAACACTAATATAAACATCAATTGAAAATTTCTAAATAGTTTTCCCAGGCGAGTGAATCAGGTTCTTCAGAGCTTCTTGTTGAAAATTCAAGCCCCGCCTCTGCTAATGTTAGACAATGTTTTTAACCAATACAATTTTACATGGCTTAGAATGTAACTTCTTTTCCCATGATAAATACTTTGATTGGTAGATGGCTAACTTCATAACTAATCACTTAATAAAACTTGTCAACATATTTTATAGGAGTAACACGACGGGTTTCACATGGGGAGTAAGTTCTGCTTACCCTTCCGAACATCTGAAATTATCCCCGGTTTTTGGTGGGGTTCCTGTTGCTCAGTCTTTAGTTTTCGATGTTGTGTTTTCTGTACCGTTGTTTGTCTTTTCGTCGTTTTTCTGCCATGGCGTTGTCAGTTTGTTTTCGATTTATGAGTTTAATGCCCCTTTGGTATTTTAAGCTTCTTTTTTATTTAACCTTCTCAATAAGACACCATGCCAATACAAAACAACATTACATTAAAATACTTCAAAAATGTAAGTACCTCCTGTGGTCTACATAACATGCCAATCGACCATTATCTTATCGGAAATTTTCTAGAGAGGTGTTCTCACATGTAGCATAATTTTCCATTGAGACAAATTATTATTTCATCAGGTAAATTTTCAAAGCTGGAGACAAAAACGTTAGGGATGGAAATTCAAATAATATAGTATAAAGTTAGATCGTAGCATTGAAAGGGGGAAGGAACATCGATCTAATATGCAATAAGGATTACAAATATTCACATTCGACATGTATTACCAGCTGTATTGGTACGGCAAATAAATTGGGTATGTGTTCCAGATTGTTGTAAAACAATTGGTTTTGCTATCCTGTACAGCAGTTTTGTGTCGTCTGCATTTCCTATAGCCAATGTACTATTTCAACAGATTACAGCTTATTTTAATCTGTGTTACCTATTGTGCCTGTCATACCGATTTCTAGAAATAGACAGTAAGGCAAATTAAATGAACTGGATTCGGATGTATTGATTTACAGCATTCAAATACAGAAGACCCCGTGTATTAATAGAAAAATAGCATTTCTAGTAAGATGTCAAAATCTTTTTTGAAATAAAAAATGATGCAACATACATTATGTTATTTTTGAAAATGACAAATCATTCAGAAAGTACGAAGACACCATGGGGCAATCAAAATCCAATGTCAAAAGAGGAAATGTACGGTTAAAAACTTTGTATATAGTAACCGTCCTTAACATAATCTGATGAAAGAAATAAACCGACATCGGACTCGGACTTCTTTTAAACTGAGTTTTACTGTGCGTATTGCTGTGTGTTTGTTTAATCTACATAGGCTAGAGGTATAGGGTGAGGGTTGATATCTCACTAAACATGTTTAACCCCGCCGCATTTTTGCGCCTGTCCCAAGTCAGGAGCCTCTGGCCTTTGTTAGTCGTGGAAATCCTTTTTTTTATTTTAGTTCATTTATATGTTTAGGAGTTTAGTATGACGTCCATTTTCACTGAACTAGTACACATTTTTGTTTAGGGGCCAGCTGAAGTCCGCCTCCGGGTGCGAGATTTTCTCGCTGTGTTGAAGACCCATTGGTTGCCTTCAGCTGTTTTTTACTCTTTGGTCGGGTTGTTGTCTCTTTGACACATTCCCCATTTCCATTCTCTATATTACCATATATAGGCTTATGCTGATTCCAAAAAAATAAGAATTTAGAGTGGAATTGAAAGTGTCACCTTCAAAAATGTATTAGAAGCCAGAAAAAAGGGCGATGCAAATGCGTTATTTGTTCAATAGATACTAGAAACGATCCGGGTAAACTTATCGATCCTTTAAATAAACTTATTCTAAAAGGTTACCAATTCAACACTGTAATTAGATCTATGAATATTGTTTTTATTGGTATTAACATTGATTTTGTTATCAGTAAATTAAAATCAAACTACATACTATTTTTATATACATATGCACATTCATGGCTCTACAATCTGTCGATATCTGTATCTTGGCATTGCACAATGTCATGTTTTTCTCGGACTGTTAATGACGTCTTTACACTAAATCCATTGGACGTTGGATGTGTACTGATTGATATTTTAGTCTTAGATTCATGATTTTTTTATTAGTTGTTTTTGGCTTTGAACTAGCTGTCAGTAACTGCTAGTACTCTCATATCTGTACTTAGTGTCTTTTTGTTGTGCGGATGTATAAGTACCCTGCCACATACACTCTGTGTTTATGTTAGTTGTATTTCTATTTATATCCATCAGATGGGTTAAGACTTTTTCAACTGATTTTTATAGTTTGTTCTTATGTTGTACTGTTACACCAATGTCCCAGGTTAGGGGGAGGGGGTGGTGGCACCTTCAAACTAGTATAACCCCGCCACATTCTGTATGTGCCTGTCCCAAGTCAGGAGCCTGTAATTCAATGATTGTCGTTTGTTGCTGTGTAACATATTTGTTTTCGTTCATTATTTTGTACATAAAGTAGGCCGTTAGTTATCTCGTTTGAATTGTTTTACCTCTGTCATGTCATTTTGGGTCCTTTTATAGCTGACTATGCGGTATGGGCGTTGCTCATTGGTGAAGGCCGTGCCTATAGTTGTTAATTTCTGTGTCATTTGGTCTCTTGTGGAGAGTTGTCGTATTGCCAATCATACCACATCTTCTTATTTTTATGTCTAGTCAAATTAACATATTAGTTAGAAGACAAAAATATACATGCGATAATTACTTACGGAACAATATAAATATAAATCCATAGATAATTATTACATGAAGAAGAGACGACTTCATATTTAGATTTAAATAGAATCGGGAAGTAATGGAAGACACTATGTACACAAGATAGACATGGTGCAAACAGTCATTTATTTCCATACATACACATTGGTGATAACGGTGTTTTACCTGTTCATATTACTTTTAGGTACGATTTCCTTTGGTTTCAATATCAATATTCACAAATACCTTAACTAAGTCTGTTATCTTTCATTTGAACGAGAGGTCGCATTTATAGGTATATCACTGAGCCTTCTGTTTGAGCAAATAGCTACATGTACAAATAACTTAGAGAAGCCTTAGGACCATAAAAAATGTAAATTTTTACAAACGAATTGATGTCCTGTCAAATCAAATTTGACTTCGTTATTAGGAGATAATGAATAAAGAATGAAAGATTGACGAAAGTTGAATAATGCATGGTATATGATTACTACTAGGAGGAGTTTAACAACCTTGAATACCTATGAGGGTCTCGCACGGTCGGATATATGATTGATTGATTGATTGAATGGCAACATGTTTACATGTCGTTTGTCTGAAGATCAAAGAATGTTGGCTTTAAACCATTTAGATTTTTCGTTGTCGTAATCTGGAGTCAAATTCAGAAAAAAAAATTATAACTTTTTGACTTTCGTTTTAACAAAATTTGAATATTAGATTTCTTAAATACGTAATTACTTTATAGATTTTCTAAGATTAATGTTACGGAAAAACATCTGTAGTTATAAGTATTAAGAGATTGCAATGATTATTTATATGAGTTAACTTTGTTAAACATTTTGAACGATTATTTTTACATCATCTCATGCTCTTAATCAATATAAAAAAAAATAAGCTGTTACAACAGTATTGTACTTTTAGAGTTAAACAAAAGTGCTAGCCAAAATGCTAGCAACTGACCTTAATGCATGCACCTACATTTTGTCAATATATATTTGTCTAAAACAAACCTTTGAATTCAGTATATATTTTTGTTCGTTTTATTTTTATCTCAGAAAAAAAATTGTTCATTTTAGGATTAGCAATACAAATTGTAAAGCCATTAACTCCATTGTATTTCGATTATATAATTGTGTTAATTGTGAAGAATGACAATTAATGTTGCTAATTTTTCTTTTTTTTCTTCTTTTAATTAACAAAAAATGGTCATTGATGCTTATAAAGGTAGTTACATTTACCCCTTTCAAAATTTCATTCTCTGTACAACTTATGTTTGGAATCCACTGTTACAAACCCCCATTCAAACCAATACAAACTTACACTATCATCTCGGATATTGCCAGTCACAGACTTTTCAAAACAGTTCGCTGTGGAAAAGATGAATAGGAGAAAAGATCCGTTCTAAAACTTGTTTTTGCCAACAAAGATCTCGATGCCATCAACTTGGGCAATAACCTCATCATAAATCCTAATTCTACAGGTGGCGTGAATCAGATGTGGATACTAACATATTCCAAAGATCTTTTAGACATACAATCTAAGACTCTTTCATCTTGCAATAGTATTAACACATTTGATTTTCTACACTTTACACAAGTATTCCCCATTCCAAACTATAAGACAAATTGAAAGAGTTGATGCTACTTTGTTTCATAAAAAGAATGGCCAACGTAGATATTGTCTTAGGGAGGGATACATCGTACTTTGAAAATCTGATTAAAACAAACAATTCTCTGTTACTGACATTATCAAGATGCTTGATTTCTAGATTGACAACATATTTGTTACGTTTGGAGAACAAACAATTGGCATTTCCATGGGAACCAACTGTGCCCCTCTTCTTGCCAACTTTGTCTTTCTTTATTCACATGAGGATGACTTCATACAGAAACTTCTTAGAAAAAAAAAGAAGTAAGCAGTATCCGTTTACTTCATTTTCCGCTATAGAGATGATGTTCTCTCACTAAATAATTTAAAAGATTGTGACTATGTTGGACGCATCTATCCCATCAAACTTGAGATAAAGAATACAACAGATACAGTTAAGTCTGCTTCATATCTTGACTTACTTCTAGAAATTGTCAATGAGGGTCGTTTGAAAACCAAGCTTTACTACAAAACAGAAGATTTCAGCTTCCCAATTGTGAACTTTCCATTTCTATTTAGTAACATTCCAGCAGCGCCAGCATACGGAGTATATATTTCCCAGTTGATACGATATTCAAGGGCTTGTTTTTCCTATCATGATTTCCTTGATAGAGGGTTGCTGCTCACAAATCACTAATATCATACAATTGCTTAAACCAAAGGATGTCATACTCATTGCAAAGAAGCTATTAAACCAAGAGTTCCAAGTGGCGAAGTTGAAATTATCCCTTCGTACATTTTACGGATGCCATCACGAGTTGGTTGACCATTATGGAATATCTGTTTCGCAGATGACGACGGATATGTTCCAATTGTCGTAACTACAATCCCGTCCCATTTTTCCCGAATGTGATCTACCGAATTAGACTTATCACCGGGTTTGTACTTACATGAGCAAGACGATCTGCTTATCCTTCTGGAACACCTAAGATCGCCCCCAGTTGTTGGTGGCGTTCGTCTAGTTTCAGTCTTTAATTTTCTATGTTGTGTGTTGTGTACTGTTGTTTGTCTGTTGGTATTATTCTTTTTTAGCCATGATGTTGTCAGTTTGTTTTCGACTTATGAGTTTGAATGTCCCTTGAGTATCTTTCGCCTCTCTTTTACCTTTAACAGAATTAAGGAATGTTACGCTAGTATTGTATTAGCAAATACAAAACAAACATGTATTGAGATCTGGAACTGGCATGTCAGTAACTGCTAGTAGGCCTTGGTTAATTTATGTTGATCATTGTCATTTTGCTTAGTATCTTCTGTTATTTATTCGTAACATCTGGGTCAATATCCCTAATGCGCCTCCAATTGAGGAACACAAAAGTTGTCTGTAAACGAAAAATCTCTGTGTAGTAATATTGGACATGTTTCAATTTTTAACAAGTGACTGAGCTTAATCATTTGTGTTGATCTGGAAAGTAGAGGACCATAGAATAAATGTGTAAAAACTATGGAGTTATTAAATGTATTCAAAGTATTAAATTTTCAAAGACATTATTGTGTGAAAAAAGGGATTTTTTACCATGAAGAGCCGCATCACGAATGGATTTTTGGGGTATGCTAATTTACGGAAAAATGAATCACACTTCGTACCCCAAAAATTTAACCACATATGTGAAAATGTCTCAGCTTCGAAACGAGCCATCATACATATCCAAGTTTACGATATGGACTGAGCTAGAGAAGAAAACGTCACCATTACCGCTTATGTAGAAACAATTGCGCATATTGCCCCAATTTAAGAGATGAATTTAAGAAGATGTCAGGCTGATTTATGAATGATTGCATCTTGTACACCAGAGAAAATTGTGAAAATGAAGGTTAGTTGTCTTTTATTAACACCAAGTTATCACAGCTGGTTCTAGATTAAGATTATTTATAAAGATCAGCATCAATTTTCGCTTTTGAAATGTATTACTGGCACGGGGCTGGTGCATTTCTTTTAGGCACAATAAAAACTATGTTTACCGGCCGAGAGGTACCGAAAAGCACTATTGACTTGAAAAAGGCACTAACTTCTAAGTTTCTTATGGAAACATTTATTTAATATTGTAAGTGAATATAACACACTAAAGACATTTTTATGTCATAATCGTTCCAGTCACTACACACGTGTTGAGGAATAACTGATAATCAAAGGAAATAACACTTTGTATGAGTATAATTTGACACATGTGTTTTAAACCATTATTTGACAATTAATTAGCAGCTGGTCACTAAAGTATGCAAATAAACAGACAAACATATTATTGAAAAGCATGTATTTTACATTTTAATGCACCGTAACAAATCACAAGATAGTTTCTTTTCTCAGAGAAAAAGGGGGAGGGTCAAACTTTTTTACCTATTCAACTATATAGCTACTATTGATTGTTCCTCATTAAAAAGGTTAAAATTAAGATTGTGAAACCACAAGGGAGAAGCAATTTCATTTTAAGGGATAAAACTTTCAAGAGTTTGATTTTTTTTCTCTCTCAATAATACAGTTTGTATTAAATGATATGATAACACAACCTGAGTCAATTTTTTGTCTTATTTCAGTTTCAGACCTATGTTCCAGTTTAACCTGAGACGGCAAATTAGAGGTTTTAAAAAGTTCTGAATTACTGGTAAGCATTTGGTTTTCTTAGGCAAGTTCTAAATTATTTATTTTTCGTATTTATGCAATTGAAATTACAGTCAAAGTTTTGAAAATATGCTGATATGTAAACTGTAGCTATGGTCTTGATATTATATAAAAATGCTTAGTTACTGATCCTTTCTACTCGACATTTCGAGTTAAACCATGAGGCAACTGTTCGTTATCTAACACTGCAATCTGTACTTAGCATTATTTTAATCGGTCGTTATTTAATGACATCATAATACGTGTGATGATGTCATTATGTTGACTTAAAAACTCATGTGCATTTCTAACTGAAAAATGGTTTCACTGAAAAACATTTAAAAAAACCCTTTTTTTTAATAGAATTATGTAAAAGGACAAGTTTTGAAAATTTGCACTTCATTACGCTTTAATTATATGATTAATATGACATTCACAGCAGTTTAGAGTGGTTTCTATAGTTAAAAATACCCGATTTCTGCTGGTAAAATAAATTAAGTATTTTGGTGGTTTCCTTTATGAAATCTACATTTTTGCGTGTTAAAATTAAAAAAAGAATACACAACGTAAGGATCAATTAGGTTTTTCTAGATTATTGTTCGATGCTGGATGATAAGCTGTTGTCACTGTCTCAAAAATTTCAAGATGCTTGTAAACCGTTGAAAAGATATCGTGGTCCGAATGAAATTTTATTGTTGCTCCGAACCTGGATTTACATTCATGCATTTATTGCTCTGCTATGATATCTCATGAGGAGAAATTTGGTATACTTCCATCCTTCGTGTAAACGAAGTGAGAGCTCGAAACATGAAGGTATTTCCCTTGTTTCCTTAATACCTAAAATTGGTAATATTTTCAGTACTGGCTTATAGTCTTATATGATTAAAGTCGGGGACAAATCTTAAACCCAAATAATCATATGAACTCCCTAAATCCTTTGCGAAATAAGCATCAACATCCAATATGGAGTAGTTTGGATTAAATTGCTATACAACTTAAAAGGGTTTTTCTTGTTCCTCCTCCCTTTCCTACACAGAACCAACAGAAAATTACACGATGTTTGTCTGTTTCTCAAATTAGTCATCCTGCTTTGAACTGTGTATAATTCAGTATAAGAGTTTGAATTTACTATCTTTACTTGGATTACAGTTAATCCTTATTGCTTTTGTACTTATTATCAAAATAATTCAATTTGGAAAAATACATATCGTTGTTCTCAACCTAACTTTTTAAGAAATGTAAAGCTTATTTTCTCGATTATTTAACATCATAATTCATTTTTATTCTAGTTCATCTTTTGTTGAAAGGGCTCTTTAGGTGACACGGTAGTAATTACATTCCGGAATTTAAGTACTTAATTTAACTTTGATGTAAGTTCTTGTGCAGTGTTAGAAAGTGGTGAAAATTCTAAAAAGGCTATCATTATCCCTATGGGCCAGGAAATACTACCGTGTCACCTTTAACAGTGTTCACTCAATTGTGCTTTTGTTTAAGTGTAAACAAATACGGATAATTAATTTCAAACTATTTCCTACGAGATGCGTGCGAAGTTGAGCAGTGCCACAAATTCATGAAATGTAAATACAAAAAATAAAACCATGTACGCTGCCACCGAGTAATGATTGTTTTCAGATCTCTCAGAATGCAAATCATTTTTGCGAAGTGTTATTTCATTTGAATTGGTAACTAAACAGGAATTTAATTTATATTATTAAAAGCAATTCTATAAATTGTATTATAGGGATCTTATTGCTCAGTCTTAGTTTTCTATTAAATGTTTTGTTATTGTTGTTTTTCCTTTCGTCGTTTTTATGTTTTGTCATGGTGTTGTCTGTCTTTATGGACTTCTGATTCTGAAAATATTGAAAAAGCAATTACCTTAATCACCTGATAATGTCCAAAAATCTGGCCTATTGTTTTGAATCAGTTAAATAATCTACAATGATGACGTCCTGTCACTCAAAAAGCAACTTCTAAGTGCTACATAACACATATATCCTAGTTAAATTGAGATTAAGGATACTACCGAAACTAGAAAGTCTGTTGCACATCTTGATTATTTCCTCGATACTGACATAGATGAACGACTCAAAACTACAATTTAAGACAAATGATGTCAAACTGTCAAACCAATCACTCAACTGTTACATACCCTTTGCCCTGTTGCATGGCGTTCATATATTGCAATTAATATGTTACGCTCATGCATGTTCACATTATGCAGAATTCATTAACATGGTAGTGTTCCTTGCATAAAACTGATCCAATAGATTTATTATGAAGGACGACTGACATCGACCCTACAGGATTTACGATAACCACCAATAATTGGTTGACCGATACGATATGTCTTTGTCTAAACTCACTTGCGACATGGTTTGCGGTCTAAGATCTTTATATACATGAACAGTCGTCTGATCTGTATGTTTACCGATTGTATCCTATTCTCGATTCTGACATTTTGACGGATTGTGGATTGCCATGCCGGTGGTCGATACTTGCATAGGAGGAGATACTTATCCTGTCGACACACCAGTCTCGCTGCTTTTGCAATTACATCAGTTTTTTACGTTGATTTGTATTCTCTAAAGAGCCAGTCAGCCAGAAAAACCATGCAGAAACCAAAATATTGTCCAAATAGCATGTCGGAAATTTTGAAATATTTTTATATTTTTGAAATCTTATACATAAAGGAAAAGTACCTAAAATCACTAAAATGCTAGTGAAAAATGTGTATAGCTTCAACTCCATACATTCTGATTTATTAGTGTTACTGGCCATTTAACCTTATATTTTCCAAAAATTACTCGAATAGACGAAAATAAACCACGTCAGGAAAGATTTCTTTCTAATGATTATTCGGTGGGAGAGTATTACAGAGGGTCTTGTAGACCACAGTGAATTTTGAATGAAGTTTGAGTCCATCAATCTCCTAAAGTGGCATTTTTTTTTTCTTGAAATTAACATAAGTGAATAGACCAATGAATATTGTCAAAAATATCAAAAATCCAATTTTGGCAAATCATTGCAAGATTTTAAAATTTACTTCTAGCTTTTCTATAGTTTGATAAATTTCTGAATTATTTAAATTCTGATTAACACCCATTAACCCTAAGCTATGAATTAAATCAAGACATGCATTACATAAAATTACTGCATGACACATTTTACATACGTAATATCATTATACTTATGCATTATTGCCAAAAAATCTCTGAAATAGGGAGAAACCAGTCACATGTGTTCTATGAGTTACCTCCCCTTATTTACACTCTCCGTTGTGTAAACATAATGTTACACTAAGTTGTCTGTCAAGGAGGAGGAGAACAAGAAATGTGACATCTCATATTTGCTTGTTTTTCTTGTTGAAATAACCAAGCTATGACAATGACACACTCACAATACCTATTTCACAGGGAAATAAGAACACGCATATACTTTTGATTCTGTATGTGGCTGGAAAGAAGTCACATTACACCCAGAAAGTTATTTTCATATTGCACTTGATTTTTTAATATTAGTGCAATATTGCTTCAGGTAAACATATACCAACAACACAGAGACTATTTTTGGCATTTATTGGAGAGGAACCTTAAGTCAAATGAAATGTTGCTTCCTGGAACATCCATCTTCCAGCAAGGCGACAGAAGACAGATGTGCCTCTACAAGAGTTTGCAAAGCCTACTAATTGTTGCCAAGAGAGGTCATCAACATAGATTGATTGATTGATTGTTGGTTGCTTAACGTCCAGTGGCAAATATTTCATGCATATTCAGGACGAGAACAATTTCACAATAAATACAATAGGTAGGTTCTGTAATAGATTAAGGGATTAAGGTCGGAGAAATTTAGACTGCCACGGGAAATGAGGGTATATTGGATAGGGACAGAAATTTAGCCTTGCAACAGGTCACCTACGGACCCCTCAAAGAGTTGTTGCAAGGGTTCTTAACGTGCAAAGAGCGTGGCACTCTCTTTACACGAGGCATCGGATTTAACGTCCCCATTCTGACCGGACGTGGCTGCAAATTTGTACATCCCGCACAGCCAAACGGACGCCCCACTTTAGCGAGGGTTTTACCGCCGGTCGGAGGAAGACCAATGGTGACCATATTTCTATTCCCCAGTCACCCTTGGGGGCTCATCAACATAGAAACAGGTAAAAATACACCCTCTCTCCATACACATACTCATAGATAGATTCCTGAAGACCATTTGATTTTTTGGGGAAAAGAGGGGATGGTTGAGCTTTGAAGATTTTTGGATCAAATATTAATTTTCAATGTTTTCGGTGTTAATTATAAATTTTTGCTATTTGCTAATTTAAATTAGATATTTTCATGCAAGGGGAAATGAGCTAAAATCTGAGGCAAAGAAATTATTTATTTCTTTAAAATATCCCAATCAGAATATCATACATTTTGTACTATATAATACGGGTAAAAAAAAACCCTCTTTGAAATCAATTGCCCCTTCAGACAACAATTCACAATTGGCTGATATTCATGTTTATCCTTTTAGTCAATTTATTCTCTTTTAATACAGTTTTATAATTTTAAGGGTGTCAAATTGCATTGTTCATATTACTACTTTTACAATCTATATAGAAATATATTTGTATTATACATTTTCTTTTTTTTTCAATTTTCAATAAATAGGTTTTTATATTTTCCTCTCAATGTTTCTTTTTGCAAGTTTTATACTACATGGATTATGCTTACGAAGTATTCAGGAACAGCCTCACACCACAATGATCTGTAAAAATCTGCTCATATCAAGAGTTTTATGATTTTGATTTCAATTTCACTAGAATATGAATTAAGATTTGTTTCCCTGTTTCTCCTACTTTGTGCCAACTTTCAGAAACATCAACTGAAAAACTGATAAAACCTAATTTATGAGGATAGGATTTCATACCCGTCAATGAAAATATACATTGTCTTGGTGGAACAAATTATTGATGATTTTTAGCTTTGTTTATTTTCAGATCAATGTCAGGACTGTGACACTGGCTAGATAAAATTTACAATAACAAATTCATATATTTGATATGGGTTATCAAATATATGTATATTTTTATGAATGATCACAAAAAAATGTAACAAATTGCTATTGGAGGCATGAAGACCTTTTTGAAAGCAGTAACATGTCAAATTGTACTCAATTATAAAATCTTCAAAAAGAACAAATTTTGAGCAGATCCATGATTCCTGTTTCCTGCCACCTCCCCTTACCTTTTTTTTGAAATTTTGCAGTTTTTCAACCCATAAAAAAATTCAAAGCAAAAACCACACTTAAAAAAAGTAGACAAATGAAAAATGCGCACAGGGCATGAACTCACATTTCATAAGAGTTAAGTGACAGTGGCAGGTAAACAGATACCAATTAATTTTGACCAAAAGGAGGTTTTCAAGGAAAAAATGTGATAATTTTTTATCTCTTGAAGATATGAAATACCAACAAAAAGCAGAAATTAAAAATGCTGAAGTTACAGACCGGAAGAATGTGGAATATAACCCTCATAATACATTTTGACAACCAATAAACATCGTTGTTAGAAATGAATGGCATAAGAATTATAAATATTGAAGTTATCAATACAAACTTCATAAAATAATAAGACAATGTACTCAGGTAGTTAGGAAGGGTACGCTTGTCGTGCTCCACTAGTAGTTACCTTTGAATTGTTGTAAAAAATTCAATGTCCGTAAAATTTCTAGTCTGTTTGAGACAACAATATGTCTCGATTCATTTTTGCAGAAAAAAAAACTTTGTATTGAGCTAACACATTATTCTTTTAGCATTTTGTCAATATTTGCTACTTTATGCTTAATCAATTCAATTTATTTATGATAATATGGTTATGTTTTCTTTTGCAGGTACAAATACCATTTATTAGAAGAAATCCTTCGTACCAGGCACTTATAGCAAAGACACATAAGATGGAGGATATACTGAAACAAACAAGGCAAGCATGTATATGCCATCGAAACTATTAGTTATTACAAAGCAAAAATTCTCTGGGCTGAGACATGTGTAGCTGTTTTTCATTTTAAATATTGCAGAAGGATGGTTTTATACAGTTTCTATTAGCCATTGAAACGTTTTAGTAGAAGGGTTAAGGAATTCTTACATGATAAATACGCGTACATAGAAAAAGAATAGTTTTTTTTTATCAAAACTTTAATAGTTTAAAAGATGATGGAACAAGGGATTTCAACTCTGATGAGTGGTTACCATATCTTAAGTTTGGGGTGTATTTGCCAAATTTGTCAAACTTGGATGTAAAGATTTAACAAAGTCGTCTTTAATTAAAATTGAGAATTTGAATGTAGCTGATGATGAAGATTTGCAAAACATCTTGGCCGAATGTAAAGTGATGACATACTGGTACATGATGTTTCTACAGACTTGGCAAAATATATAATTATACAGTTAGCATAGACATTTCAAGTTTACGTTCATTCTTGTTGCAAAAACAGTACAGTGTAAACTACAAAAACAAAATGCCACTATCATTGTATTAGTGTTTAGTGTTTTACTTTCCAGTATTAATTGCCTTGATACATGTATTTTGAATTAATATAAAAGGAAAATGATTGAAACATATTATTGTATGTGCATAAAAATCCGACAAAGTCTAGATAAAGTTAAACAGTGCAAAGAGGTAATAGTGAGGTCTGAGCTTTTTGTACATGTTAAAAGCATCACTGTGACTTTTAGATGAAGAACAGCAACAACAGCTCTTTTAATTTGCTTGGATTTTATTAAGTACATATAAAGATTTTGTGTCATGAATCTATACAACATATCCCTCCTTTATAATTTAGATGTAGTAATTGGTGATTTGATATATTTTCTCCTCAGGTCTTATTCCATTGGAAAGATTCACACGAGTATCCAAAATAGTGAACAAACCATAACCATAACTCCTCAACGTTCTTCTATTAACAAATTACTAAACAGGCCAGAAGGGCTGGCTTGACTTGTAATTATTGGCTGTCCTGAATTTATTTGAACCTTTTGTGAAGAGACTTATGATACCCATGCTAATGCTTGCTGGGAGATTATAATATTCATAAAGTCTGTCTATCTACAATACTTAAGTCCTGTCAAAGTACAGAATGGACTTAAACCAAACTGATGGTATGTCTTGTGAGGGTCGTGAAATTGTGCACCATTTGTTTTATCTATTGAGGGTTCATGGGGAAAACTTAAGACAACAAAAGAGAAAATCAGTAGTGGTGTAGTGTAACTACCTGCGGTCTGCAACTCCTCTGCAACCACTAAAGGGTTTAATTTGAAAGTTGTATGAGATACTAATTTAATATTTGAGTTCTGCAACCACTAAAGGGTTTAATTTGAAAGTTGTATGAGATATGAGTTGTGCATCACATATTTAATTTCCACAAGGTGGGGCCCCAGAGGGGGATTATTGACGGGTCCAAATAGGAGAAATATCATTTATATAGGATAACACCTGCTAAACCACAATTTCTTCCAAACTAATAATTTTACATTGAGTACTATTTTCATTTGCCGAAATTGGATTTTTTATATTTTGTATATATATGACAAAAAGTAAAATAACAAAAATAAAAGAACTCCAAGGAAAATTCAAAACAGATAGTCTCTTATCAAATGGCAAAATTAAAAGCTCAAACACATCAAACGAATGGAAAACAACTGTCATATTCCTGACTTGATACAGCAATTTCTTCATGTAGAAAATGGTGGATTAAACCTGGTTTTATAGCTAGCTAAACCTCTCACTTGTATGACAGTCACATAAAAAATTCCATTATATTGACAACAATGTGTGAGCAAAACAAACAGACAAAATAGGTATAAATGTCAAAAATAGGATACAGCAGTCAACATTGATTTATAATCTTAATCACTATAAAAACAAACAAATATGTCAACAAAGAAAAAGAAAATTACTTATAGACAAAGCACATAAGCAAAAAATGAAATAAAAAATACAAAAAAATGATGATAGCACAATAACACAATGGTGGGATGTATAACTACCGAGCCACGACAAGAGGATATTACCAAAATGATATAAACAGTAAAGTAAATAATTTACAAAGACAAATAAAAGAACACTATAATATCTTTACTTCAAGACCATCGTGTATTATTTGTGAAGTTGATACGGAATATTTATCAACAAGGTCTTGGTATCTTCCGATGAACTATTTTAGAATAAGGACGAGACGTTCTTTGACATAACCCTTGTTCATCAACTTTGTGCTCAGACACTGGTGACGTTTTATAAAGTCTGAGTAGCAGCTGCAAGCTCTTGAATACCGAATGAGTTGGGAAATGTGTATCCCATGTGCAGGTGAAGTTGGTATATTGCTACTAAGGTGGGGGAAATTGATAATTTCAGAATTAAAATCGTCTCGTTTGTCATAGATTCTGGTACTGAGATGACCGCTTATGTCAAATTCGAGGTATAAGTCTAAAAATGAGGCGGAGGAAGCCGTGTCTGTTGTTTCTTTAATTTCTAGTTCTAGATAAGGGTTTAAGAAAAAACAAATGGTTTTCAAATATTTTTGCCACTTTAGAAAATATAGCTTTTAACCTCAGATATTAACATATTTTGAAATTTAAAATACAGTATTACAACATATTCTTACTAATAAAACAGTAACATGTAAAAACACTGGTATTTGTCCGCTTAAAACTGCTGAAATTGGTTTATTTTCAGCTTTATTTTGACCATAAATGGCTATATACAGATAGCGCTCCATAAAGAGACTACAATTGAATGTTTTTAACAAAGATTTTGCACAGAAAGTAGTTGTCATGAAGTTATCATGTATGCAAAACACTTCATTTGGAGCCTATTGCATGGTTTTCTGGTAGACTGGCTCTTATGCATTTATGAGATTTGAATATCGGTCGACTACTGCTGCTTCAAATTTATGCAGACTGATCATTCAGTATCAAGTAAATGTAAAACAATTCCCGTAACGAATTAGTGCAATAAGTCGTGCAAGCGAAAAAGTAGACCGAAAACACAAAACTGCCAAAATTGAAATGTAAACACGAAACAATCAGTTCTGACATTAATTTAACAATATGCAAATGGGTAAATAGCTGTTAAAAATGAAACCTATTATTCACAAAAAAGTGCTTACACAAGTGAAAAGAAATCTGAATTTGCCAATAACGATATTAACGATTCAACTAATATATAAATAACAGTTCATAACACTTGTTTTTTCACATTTGAAGTTTTATTTTGCTCGGTTCATGTCACTCGTGCTTAGTTCTTCTGATTTTTCATAGGCATTTTTTCAATATGTTGCGTCTATCAATAATTAAAAACAAATCATTTTAAATTTTAAATTTTAAAATTTACATTTAGTCATATTTGTTACGATTAGGCAAAATTCGCTAATACATCTTCTTATGTATGTCTGTAAGTTATCGGATATTCAGATGATTAACATTAGTCTAGCAGAAATTGTCCCTTCTGTATATAAAGTTGACATCCTTCTGGACAGGAACTGCAGATACTTCAGAAGCACATGAGTGATTCCCCGGTCTTTAGTAGTGTACAATCGTTAGTTTGTTTTGTTTTTGTGTTTAGTGTAATTGTTTTCTTCTGGGTATTTATTTCATTACTAAGGTGCTCATGATGTTTTCTCACCTTCTAAGAGATATCGGTTTTTAATTGCACCTTTGATATCACATTTTTTACAGACATAAACATGGAAGTTAAGCATATAGAATCGTATAAGTGTTAAATCAGGGGAAAAAATAAAACTGTCATAACCTGGCACTGACATTAGTGTGCATGCCTCATCTATAGCAAAGTTAATGTGAGTAGTTTTGAAACTGAGGCGCTGTAACGATGATTGAATTCATGTTGGTCAAAACATGAATTTTCACAATCAGAAAATCAAAGTTAAATAGCTTGCGATCAACAATCACGAAATGAGTTATTATTTGTCAGTAATACGTTATATATTCGTTATAAACATAAAAAAGAAACATACATACAGGACTTAATTTAGTATATATGCATGCATTGGTTCAATTATTTCGTTAACAATAAAATTTCAAGAAACTCGTTTCACATGACTTTAACATCACTCTTCTGTCTTTCTCCTTTAATGAAAAAGGAATAAGATTGTTAATTGATAGAGAGCATTTCAATAATTTGAAAAGTCACGTAAAGTATCATATGGTTTTCAGCTGTATATAAGTGTCTACACACAATGGCAAGTTTTAAATCGCTCTGCCTAAGAAAACGTTTACATTTAAGGAAAAAAGACTTAAGTCAGGGAGAACATGGTTTATTTAAGCGTTGATATTGGCTTTATTTCAAATACTGTGAGTGCTCTTAGAAATGTTCTTTGTGTCTGTCGTCTATATGTTAGATATAGTGTGTGCTTCATGCCAATCTGTTAAGTCAGGATATTTTCAACAAATTTTACAGTATATTCTTATGTTGTATTGTTTCACCACTGTTTCTGGTTAGAGGAGGGTTGAGAGCAAACACATTTTTAACACACATTATTTATGTGCCAATTTCCTAAGCATGCAGCTTGTAATTCGGTGGTTGTCGTTGATTGCTGTCTTTTATATCTATTTTGCGTTATATGGTTTGTGATAAATCAGGCTGATGTTTTTTTTTTTTTTTGAATTGTTTCACATTATGTCATGGCGGGGCCTTTTATATCTTACTTAAACGAAACACACTTAATAACAAGTCTCCTGGCTTAGGACAGTCGCAGAGACATGTTTATGTATATTCAAATGTGTTGATCTTGAGAAGATTTTCTCTTCAATATGAAATTGGGTTTCTCAAGTTTTTGTTTTTTGTAACTAATTAAGAAGTTATTTTGAAAACGAAAGTTACATAAATAATAAATAAAATATATAAAACAACTAAACTTACAACTAAAAGGTGAAACAAAACAACATTAAAATTGATGAGATGGAAAAAGATCTAGTAAGAGTTTATTGAGGGTCTACATGTATATATGGTATACATTTTAATTGAGAGTTCATATGATTCAAAGCATGAATTTTCACAATCAGAAAATCATTTCCTTTACAAAATGCGAAAATGTTCAAAATTTGTATTTTCAAAAAAATTAAAGAACTACTGATTTAGGAAAGTTATTTGTGTTTAACTGTTTAAAGCATCTGAATTTACACAAACATCATTCATTATGTTCTGTTTAATCGAAATGATTATAAATTAAATACTGCATTTCTAATAAATAATGCGTAATTCAATTGAAATTGACGAAGCAACTCTGTAACAAACAATCAAACATTTTTTTTTTCATTTTTCAAAAGCAAAGTCTTGGGAGGTATAATCCCAGCTGGAATGTCAAATATATTAATGGGGTGCAATTGCATCTAAATTATATAACAATGTGTTGAAATGTATGTTTCAGTTGCTTATACATGTTAATCTTTTATTAAAAATGTACTGATCGTTTTATCTAAATAGATGAATGAGCCAATATCGTTAACATTCAATAAGATTGTCACAAATTGTATGTCGGATAGCTGGAGAATATATAAATGGGATATGATTTTCCTATGAAATGTATAAATCGTTAAGGATGATAAATCAATATAAGATTGGGAGTAATTTTGTAACGTTGTTATGTGAAATTAATTATGATATTGTCACTCCTTTCGCTTTTCATATCAATTTATTTGTTTCGTCGCAATATCGAAAACATCGTTTTTTAATTCTTAGTACAAACAGTTTATTCCTTTTTCATTTATCAAAAGGAATCTAAAAAAATTGCTGCACTCCCCTTAAGAAAAAAATGGTGGCTCCCTTTTACTAACCTTAAGCCATCTACCTCGTATGAATCATTGTAAATGATGTTTAAAATGTATTTTACCTGCAGATACACAAGACAAGGTATATACAGATTTAACAAATATGAACATCAAAGCATTGAGAAATATATAGCTTCAAAATGCTCTACTTTGGACACACTCTGCACGTAAAGGACAAATTAGAGAAACGCTGGTTCGAAACGTGCACACATTGATAAAATTTTGGTTTGCCATTCTATTCAACTTCGTTTTTGATTTTTTACTCGAACGTCACAGGTGAGATTTTTACAAACAGAAAGCGCGTCTGGCGTAACACATCACAACCCTAGTATCTTTGAAAAGTTAGTCAGCAGGTTGAATGTTGTCTTTTTCTACGAACCAACGCTTATCAAATGTGCACTATACAAGGAGTGTAACATTCAAAACGAAAATATTATAATTATAATCATATAGTCATTGAATCACATTACCACAATGTCCTCTTAACGGAAGCACTACCAATAATTATAAGTATACCTATAAAAAGTAAATATTACTCAGAAATATATCCGTAATAACAAAATTGGGCATACTAGAACTAATTTTACAGGATGAATTTTTCAACAAATTACTTGGAAGGAATATAATTTTATCCGCATCTCGATTTATTCTCATCAAATTCTAGATATGATGAAATGAGCAATATGATTTAAAGAATTTCAATAACAACAATTTCATGTTTTAAAAGGCAATGTTATAGTTTTCTCTTAAAATACGCGAAATAGCCAATGATATTTGAAAAAAAAGTAAATGGTTATTTCTCATACATGTAGAAGAATATCAGTATTAACACATTAAATAATAAAATCAAACGTTGCGGCTACATGTAACAGCAAACAGTATTCACATGCAGTTTTTATATATATCCATTGTATCGGCGCTTTACAAAATAATTCCTATGAACAAAATGTTGACTGTTGTTCACCTGGTGAGTTGTTGACAAGATACACTAAATACTTAACTAATCAATTGATCAGCTAAAAATACAAGACTGTCTAATACAATGTAAAACTTTTGGTGGAATATTAATTTGTAGATTCACAAATACATAACAGAATTCCCTATCAAATATAAAATTCCTTGAGCAATATTACTGTCATTTGTGTGGTGTATTGTATTCAGGATACGAAAAGGAATTCACTCATTGATCACGACGGGTCCAAAGTATGGAGCAGAATCTGCTTACCCTTCCGGAGCACCTGAGATCACCCCAAGTTTTTGATTGAGTTCGTGTTGCTCAGTCTTTAGTTTTCTATGTTGTTTTTTTGTGTACTGTTGTTTGTCTGTTGGTCTTTTCTTTTTTCTTTTTTAGCCATGGCGTTGCCAGTTTATTTTTGACTTATGAGTTTGAATGTCCCTTTGGTATCTTTCGCCTCTCGTAATCAGAGTTGAAACGTACGTTTTACAACTGTCCAATTTTGACAATTAGAAAAAAATATGTACATGGAAAAATGGCCATCCTCTTTAAACTATTCGATGAATAACGGAACCTTAACACCATATGCGAATGTCACTAGTTCTCGTCCTTCTCTACGGAATCTTTCTAACAAAATTAAAATTTTATTTGTTTAAGTACAACTATGGATAAAAGAACTATTTAAGCATGCCCTGAATTTATATTTCACTGATTGAAAAGAATAGTATGAATTTTAAAAGTATATCATTGCACCAATGGAGATATTTACATTAAAGAAGAATATATATTATGCAAGATCTAAGATCTACAAGTTTGAAATTCACTGGAAATTTGAGTAGGTCTCAAACTCCTTCAGGTATTCTATAACTGCTTCGTATATGAACTGAAACTGTTCCTGAATAAGAAATGAAAGTCAAATAAAAATATAGCCTCATAAAGATAGAATTAATAATTTGATAACTCATTTTTGTAGAAAAATTCACACTTTTGTGTCAAATTCATTTGTTTTGGTCTTACAACTAAGTCTATACACCAATATAAATATGATACCTATTTCAAAACAGTAATTGGACGACTAAAATTGTACCATGTTAAAAGTCTTACTATTTCAAATTTTAAAAGCTAAAAATCAATAAATTAAATAATGGTATCACCAACTCAGTTGTCAGTGTTTCGGTACTGACATTATTATTAAATAACTTTCCTTTAATTTTCCGTTGATAAAATAAGGAAATATGGAGAAAATAAGATTCCAAATCCCTAAGGCAAAGCTGTCCTTAGTGGAATTTGGCTATTTTAATGTCTTTTTTTGGTCACGAATACCTTAACGTGTTTAGGTCTTGTACATCCTCGGCTTTCAAATATTTGGGTTTGAGAGTTCCTGATAAAAGGTAAATCCAGAAATACGCTACGAACTCACGGAATTAAAAGTATAATTCATATTTGTTTTTTTAATTGCTTAAGTATCTTTAACTTCAACATCATGTCAACATGTATCCTTAATCATATATTGCTCAGAAACCGTTAAAATAACAACTCAATCTTTAAAAAGAAACAATATTTTAGTTTCTGAATTTATTTGGATATAACTGATAAAAATGCTATGATGTTATCAACGTGTCATCGACTTATTATGTGTTTGAATATCCCTATGGCATTTTCAACCTCTACTTTGCAAATAAATCTAACTATTTTTATTTTTGTAAAGGAAGTACTTGTGTTAACAAAATAAACGTTTGGAATTTTTAGTTAACTATTCATGTAGCATACAGTAACAGTTGATCTCACATGAACATTTTGAGTTCACACTCGGAGGTTTGGTTTGCTCAATATTTATTTTATTATATGTGTTTGTTAGACAATTATTTGGCTGATTCACTTTTTCTGTTGCTCATATGTTGTGTATTTTCTGCGACCTATTATTACATTTGATTTTCCTCAAAATTGTAAACCTTAAACTATGAAATAATTACATCAGGATGTTGCACATTGTTCTAACGATATACATGTAAAGTCTATAAATTTAGCAAAGGTTTTACCTTTTCTAAATGTCCTAAATCAATAATTTCGCAACAAAAGTGTGAACTACGGATACATGAAATCAAAAATCAATGTTATGTTTTAGTTGATTCCAAGGTTTGTATTGCTGGTTGCGAATAAAAAGCCGCCTTGGTAGCAACGACTATTCAAAAGAAATGTTTTAAACCTAAACAAATAACGTAGATAACTTCCGTCGTAAAAGCAAAAAGAACAAAAAAGGATAAAACTGCGAGTTGCAATTTGAACTATTTTTTTTTAAATTCATTTTCTTTGGTCAAATTTGGTACTTTGCATACATTATTATGTTTAAAGTATAAATTGATCCAAATGACAATTAATATTTGATTTAATGTGTTATTTTTTTTGAACAAATAAGGATGATATGTTTCTATGAAATAAGCTAACTTAATATTATATGTTATTTATACTTACGTAGTTTGGAATGATCTGAGGTCTTCTATTCCTCATTTGTTTGATGATGTGTTGTATGTCCACATCTTGTTCTATTCTCAGTCGTTCTATTACTGTTGCCAACACACAGTATAGACCACTTTTGTCACAACCATTTCTTATGAAATATAAATCAGTTTATATCAGAAAATGAAATCTAAGGTAATGTATAAAAAAGGATGTTTGCTACTCTGTTTCATAAAAGCAAGCTTTTTAAAAGACTGTTATTAATTGATAGTATATAAATATTGGAGCTAAAAAACAGATAAAAATGTTAAGGGTCCGTGACCTTGTTTCCGAGATAAAAGACATTGAAAATAGTTGGGAAATGATTCTCTCTGGATTTTTCAGACATTTAACATTGGCACCTTTTTTTTCTTCCAAAAAATATGAAAAAATGACAAGGATTTTATAAGATTTTCAAATAGGGTTTTTTAAACTATGTGAAATAAACTACGAAAAGAAAAGTAAGGGTAGGCGGGCAAAAAGTTTATTAGCACTGCATGGATAAAACTAGAGGATTCCGAATATTTGACAAAAATTCAAAAACAATAGAAGCGAACATCTTTATAGACAAATAAAACGCTATAATTTGTTTGAAGGAATTTAAAGATCACTGTATAGCACATTTTCTCCTTTTTAAAGGGTAGACCTAAGGTATGTGAGATAACTCTTACAAATGTATAGGAAGTCCTGGAAAGTGCGTGGAGGAAATATTTGAGAAGTGTCTGTGTAGAAAGCATACCGTGTGTATCTCAGGAAAATTAAAATCCATAGAATTTTTTAATTATTTGTCAAAATGTAGTTTATATCATGCTTTTTTCAAAAATATAATAACAAGTGTGGGTCACCGGTCTTTTTTCACGCTACAGGTTGTGCAAAATTGTCAGATTTTGTATAGATTATGTACGGAAAACCCAATTTTGTGGGATAAAAAGAAAACTACACCATAGAATTTTAAGATAAAATATGAGGAGATAGCTCTAATGATATGCTTTCAAATAAGAAAAAGAAAAAATGGTCACCGGACTCTTGCTTCATAATAAAATAGGTAAATTCACAACACATTCTATTGTAAAAGTTACTTTATCTGAGTTATCTCCCCTTGTATGGCAGAAAAAAATATGAATCAATCAAAAATATTCTGTTTTTAGTAAAATACAGTTAAAAAATATGATAAAACATACAATTTGCTATATTACCATGAAAAGTCTTACACATGAATCACATACAAATCTCAAAATTTGCACATTTCATTAAAGATCTGGACCAATTGATATCTGCTATTTATAACTTAAGATGGAGGAAGACACCCCAGCTACCTTAATATAAATAAAGATTTAAAAATGTTTTGCAATTTATTGAAATTTAAGGTTTAGCTTCAAATGTGTGTGGTCTAGTCTGAAAGTTGTTTGTAAGGAAAAATTTATGTAAATATGTTAATGTTGGTGACCCTTATACTTGTTGGGGTCATTGTGTTTTGTGGTTTACAGTTGAAGATAAACTGTTGTTTAAGCAACACTATTTGAGGTTGTGTATATTCTCCCTGAGAATAGTTTATACAGTGATGTTGATATGTTAAGTGAAATCGAACATGTTGTTACTGATACAGAGCTACAAATCTGTTTGATTGGTGATGTAAGGGCACCTCAAAGTGATGTTAATGAATATGTTGTACTTGATAATAATATTCTTGATTATTGCAATGTTCCTAATTCTGATTACGCTTTCCTCAATAATATGCACATGTTAGAAGAATGTGGAATTTCAGTTGTAAGAGATTCACAAGATAAACGATGACAAATATGGCAAAAGACTATTAGAACTATTTAGATGTTTAGAACTTTTCTTTGAAAATTGTAGAGTGGGTAGCAAAGAAGGTATTGGTCATTCAACATGTATTATTTCAGTTATTGACAATGCAATTGTATCACTAATTAATTTATAGCAGTAACTGACTTCAATGATTTATCATTTGATCCAATACTAAGTGATGTTCATAATTATATTTGTTTACAATTGTGTTAAGATATAGCAAGTATAAATAATTTAAATGTTTCAAATGATTTAGACACTTCTAATGACTCTGATATTGTAATCGCCTGTGAAGGTGAATCTATTGTCTAACCATGATGGGCCAGCGACCGGGCTCCTGATTTCACGGACAAATTAGACGACAACAGCATAGATGAACTCGTGAATTACATTCAATTATAGCAATGCACAGACAAAAGTTTTAAAACGTCAGAATTTAGGTTGTAAAAGGTATTTTAATAGTGATTAATATGTAAAACGCAAAGAATATCACATTTCAAGGAAGCATTTTTATTGAGTTCGTTTATCAATTAATTATAACGATATGGTATGTAAAAGCAAAGAGTATGAAAATACTTTGAAAAGGCAATTTAATGAGTATCAAACGGCATTTGTTAACAAACTACGTGGTTTGCGTACCACTGATCCTAAGTCGTATTGGCAATTGTTGAATAAAGGTTGTGATAAAGGTAAAAATACTACACAGAAGGTTGCTCATGATGTATTTTAACCATTTTAAGAATCTGAATACTGTTAAAAATTATGTTGCTGTTTATTTTACCTGAAAATATTAGTGAGTACAATACTGTTATAAATCAGTCAATGTGTGAAAAAGAAATTGCTTATGCAACTAAATCGTAATAAAAAAATATAAAGCATGTAGTGATGATATGATATTTAATGAATTTTTGAAACATGCTGCTAATAAACTTATGCCTGTCTTTGTTGAAAAATTTAATATTGTATTTGATAGTGGTATTATTCCAGACTCTTGGTCAAAGGGTTTCATCTGCCCCTTTTTATAAAAAGAAAGGTGATCGTGCAAATGTTGACAATTATCGAAGTATAACAATATAGTGTTAAGGCAAATTATTTACCTGTATTTTGAATAATAGATTGTTTAAGTCTTATAGATACAATGAATAAGCGGAGGGCGAATGGTTTGTTTTTCATGAATCAACGCTTATTATTTTATCTCTAACTTAAACTATTGTGCTGATGTATTTTCAAAATTAAAAACCTTTTCTTAATTAGAAGGTATTGTAAGTGAGTTTAAATAACTATGTTATCCCTGTTCAACGATGCACTAATAAACCTAAGTTCACAATTAATTGGTTAGAGAAATACAAATATAATATAACACGTCTGTCTTTGAATTATCAGGCATCTAAATATTATTCGTAATTTACAAATTATGACATATTCGAACTTGTTTCTAAGTATATATAATAAGTATGTAACCAGATTTCTAGCAAGAAGCCTTATTCTAGGCACATCACGATTTACTTGCATAGGGATTTGCGAATAAACATGTACAAAGATATGTAGTAAAACAGATGAAATCATACTATATTTATAAAACAAAAATGGACAAATTAAATGTACATCCCAAAATGGGTGTAAAATTAAACTGCTAGTATTTCTTATTGATGCCGTTTGAATGTACATCATCCAAACGGCATCAATAAGAAATATTAGCAGTTTTATTTTACACTCATTTTGGGATGTATATATACACAGTCACGTCTATTGATTATTGAGTTTTGTTCTATATTATGATGTTCAAGATTTGGGATGAATCAATACATTATTGACACTGACGCAGGTTATTAGTTAAGCCGATATATTTGTCAACACGATTTTATAACATCATCTTCGTATATTACCATCTTATATTAGTACCGTTGTACAAATCTTTAGACTTATATATAGGTACAAGCCCTGTGTGTCCGTTGTACCGATATGTATCATATGTTCATTTGTATAAATATAATAGACTTTTAAATTGTAACCAATTGATAGCCGAGAGGTTTCGTCGAAGTGTTGATGTCAGTAACACATAACAGATTTCGAGGAGGGGTTCAATTTCCAGTGAAGGCATATAAAAATTACAAAAATTAAAGGTAAGTTTTTAAATTTAGAATATAGCAATGAGCTCTCGACCAATGAAAGTGTAGAATTTGGTGTTCCTTAATTGTGAAGAATGAATGTAAATCATGTTCTTAGTAAGGGATTATCCTTTTTTGTTTAGGCCTATTTACAGTTCAAAACAAAGAATTTCTATAAATGAGTTACAACTGCCTGAAGCACATTTATTAGGATTATTGATTGAAAGTTGAATTTTGAAACAAACAACAATGATCAAAATAAGTTTGAAGTTTACTTGTGCAGTACAAATGATACCGTTTATGTTATCATGTGAATATTTAGAACTTTCAAATTACAAAAAAATAAGCAATATCAAGAAGAAAAATGAAAAAGAAATCAAATCAAATATAACCTAAATCTTTAGTTACATGTATTACGCTTATCAAAACTCAGATAACTGTATTCGCAGTTAGTAAGAATAGTCATTTCCGAAATACCGGTACACACTGGACATTGAATTTACTTTTGAATTTCCTATAAAAAGCAATTTCTTCCAAAATTTAGATTTTAGTTAATTAAGAAGTATTTAATGTAAAGAGCTTGAATATAATTGGCTGTAGAATACAAATTAGTTGTAACTCTGATTTTGAATTTATTAAATGGAACTGTAAATGAACAAAAAGATAATTCCTCACTAAATTATTACATAATTTACACTCATACTCACAATTAGGAAACTTATGTATAATTTCTGCAATTTCATTGTAACGTTGTGTCATCTTATGTCTAAAACACAATTTATTAAAATTTCCCAAATTAAAAGTAAGTCAAAACTAAGACCAATACATAAATGAAATGCCTAAAAGGGAAGTCATCCATTAATTATAAACATTTCACTGCAATGAAACAAATTCTTGAATAAAACCAATCAAGAAATCATTTGAGTCTTGAGCACTTTACAATATTCTAAGTTTGTAAGAGAATGATAATCCCTTTCATCATGATAAGTAATCGATAACGCTCGTTCTTAATCATGAAGAAAGGGATTATCATTCTCTTACATATATTTATTCCATAAATGAACATAAATCAGTAAATTACCCAATTCAAACTTAATGAAATTAGGCACACAAAGGAAACAATTGAATATACTTTGGTGAGTCCATTTCAGCGACAGATTTAGGAAGCGTTGGTTCTAGAAAAAAGAATCCACGTTAAATGAATAGGCTGATGTCACGATAATGGTTTAATTATTTGGAAAGTATGGGCTTGTTATGTGAAGGACAAGCAGGTTTTAAAAAAGGATATGGCACTGTTGACCATATTTTAATTCAAAATGTCTGAATTATCTGTATTTATTTAGTACTTAGATAGTGACAGATTGTCTGTTTATTTCGGGATACATTGAATTTGCCAGCTGACTAGTTTATTGACTAGATGTTAGGAAACATTGAATTCGTAGGGAAGGAAACTTACCTTGCGTATTATAATGTCCTCATATCAATTCGTCCCCAGGGTAATCGTCCCTTAGTGAATATAGCTGATTTTTCTTATCAACTTGCTTATCAGTTATTCTTGGGACCATACAACTAACACTAACGCGCAAAAAATATTGCAAGGAGATACTCGATGGTTTTATAAATAAAATCTGAATTTTGTCCAAAATGTATTCTGTTTTCTGATATCTGTAAGCCAAATTATTTGACAATTTTGTAGGTTTATAAAAACATTAAAGGTTTCAGAATAATGTTGCAAGAATAATTTTGTTTCTTGCAATGTTTAAAAAGTCATAAATTTAACCATGACATTTCAGAATTACTTTCAATATTTTCCCACTGTGCATTTTAACAGTCACTTTACAATTGTTCAAATAAGGCCTTCGAAAATAGTGGAATTAATTACTTTTGGAGTGTCAAGAACTCGTTGGAAGTACTTGATAAATTACATGCATATATTGGTGATTTTGAATCTGTTCAAAGTTTTGATTTTTCTACCCTATATACCACATTGCCTCACATTCTCATTAAGAAAAAATTCACACACCTAATTAAATGGGCATTTAAAAAGTCAGAATATGAATATATATGTTCAAACTCTTTTAGGTCATTTTTTAGTAGCAATAAACAAAAAAACTATGTCAATTGGACATGCTTTGATACTATATATGCCCTTGAATTTTTACTAGATAACATTTTTGTTCGCTTTGGAGATTCCGTATATCGTCAGGTTATCGGAATTCCAATGGGGACTAACTGTGCACCGATAATTGCGGACCTTTTTTTGTATTGCCATGAGTTACAATTTATGACAAAAATCAGCAAAGACCCATCGAAACAACATCTGATACACAAATTTAATAATACTTTTAGATATTTGGATGATATTTTGGCTCTCAATAATGACGACTTCAGTATGTATACTAAAGAAATTTATCCTGTTGAACTTACTTTAAATAAAGCTAATACTAACAATGACCACTGCCCTTTCCTCGATCTTGATATCTATATCATTAACGGAAAGCTTAATACTAAAATATATGATAAAAGAGATGATTTTTCATTTCCTATCGTTAATTATCCATTTTTAGATGGTGACGTTCCCTTGTCACCATCTTACGGTGTTTATATATCTCAACTTGTACGATTCGCTCGTGTATGTAACAATGTTTTAGATTTTAACGAGAGAAATTTATGTATTACTGAAAAATTATTACACCAGGGTTTTCGATATCACAAACTAGTCAAAACATTTACTAAATTTTATCATCGGTATAAGGACATCATTCGTAAATATAGCTCAACATGCAGACTTCTTACACGTTCAGGTATTTCACATCCAATTTTTTATGGAAATATTCTTTATAAAGCACAAAAATGTCAGTATTCACCTCTGAAGCTAACAAAACCTTTAAATAGACTTATTAAGAAGGGATATAGTTACGATACTGTTGTCAGGTCATTAAAGATTGCATATTTTGGCGTTAAAATTGATTCACTTATAGGGTCTTTGCATCGGCACTAAACACATTTATTTAAAAACCAGTTGTTGGCATGACACGGGTTATGTTCTTCTCATATATGTTATGATGGTATGATACTAAACCCCTAACGGGAAGGATTGTGCCTGATATTCATATGATGAAGACATAATCTTTCAATCAGTTTAATTGAAGTCTGGAGCTGGCATGTCAGTTAACTGCTAGTAGTTTGTTGTTATTTATGTATTATTGTCATTTTGTTTATTTTCTTTGGTTACATCTTCTGACATCAGACTCTGACTTCTCTTGAACTGAATTTTAATGTGCGTATTGTTATGCGTTTACTTTTCTACATTGGCTAGAGGTATAGGGGGAGGGTTGAGATCTCATAAACATGTTTAACCCCGCCGCATTTATGCGCCTGTCCCAAGTCAGGAGCCTCTAGCCTTTGTTAGTCTTGTATTATTTTTAATTTTAGTTTCTTGTGTACAATTTGGAGTTTAGTATGGCGTTCATTATCACTGAACTAGTATATATATTTGTTTAAGGGCCAGCTGACGGACGCCTCCGTGTGCGGGAATTTCTCGCTGCATTGAAGACCTGGTGGTGACCTTCTGCTGTTGTCTGTTCTATGGTCGGGTTGTTGTCTCTTTGACACATTCCCCATTTCCATTCTCAATTTTACTTCACTCATTCTCACTTCTATATATTGAATATTATTACGTACAAACAGTGAACGAGGACAGGTCCACACCCTCTGTTATTGCTATGTTCATCTTCGATTCCAGATAGGAATGACAACATGTCATTTGCAGATCCAGGAACTATCATGTTTTCTTCCCAAAACTTCGCTTTGAATAATTTCACCTGCCTCACCTGAAAATATTTTATTATATGTATATTACAGAGGTGTTTTTTCAAGGTGAGTTATATACTCAAAGACGAAAGAATGAGTAGATATTATAAGAACCATTGTTTCGTCCATTCAAGTGCAAATTGCACAAAATTTCCAATCCTTTCATATTTTATGAATTTTATCAAAAAAACATTAATGCCATGATTTAGGGTGGTAATTTTAGTAACGTTATAATCAAAAGTTTGACTATAAGTTCTCCACGGTACCATTCGACCCGTAGGAAGTACTTCATTTCACTGCCATGGTATAATTGATTAATTTTGTCTGTTTATTTTCAGTGACTTTAGCACGTTATTGATCTTAAACTAAGGTTTCAACTCCCTCTGGCGAACCATTTATGGAAGGCCAAAAGTAAATAAAATGTGCTCGATTAACTGACAGGTTAATTTCTTAATAGCATTTGACGTATGTTTATGAGATATTTATATTTTTTTTCAAAATAATTGTAAATATAAGAAAACAAATCCACCCTTCAACTGGTTTTCAAAATGCGGACAATAACAAAAACTACAGACAAAGGAAAAATAACTTTAAAAATTATAAACAAGTATAACAATAAGGAGATGTGATATGATTGCCAATGAGACAACCATCCACCAAAGTTCAAATGAAGTGGATATTAGAAGTTATAGGCTAAAATACGGTCTTCAACAATGAGGAAAGCCATACCGTATATTCGGCTATAAAAGGCCCGACATGAAAACTATGAAACAATTCAATTGAGAAAGCTAACGGCCTAATTTATAACATAACATTTTACGAAAAACAAACATAACAGTCATAAACGAACAACAACCACTATAAGTTTCCCCAATTAAAGGAGTGAAAAGGGATACGAGATATACCAAATAAATATTCAATCGCATAAGTCGAAAATAAGCTGACAATGACAGGAACAGACAAATCATTAAAAAAAATTTAACAGTATACAAAACACAATAAAAAAAATTAAAGAACGATGAACATAAACCCAACCAAAAAACTGGATTGATCTCAGGTGCTCAAAAAGGGTAAGCCGATCCTGTTCTGTGGCACCCATCGTATTGCAAATGTAAGTACAAACCCTGTAATATATCAAAAAGTCGACTTCGTCATTAAATGACAGAAGTATTTTTGGTCATGACCAAACAAATAGATCAGTCATTTAGTATTTAGCAACATCGTCAGCATCTAACTTTTCAATACAAGTGTGTAACTTGATTTCCGTTAAACTTTCATAATCCATTTTAATTGTTTCAATTAGAAAACCTAAATTAACATATAAATTTGACAGTACAATAGAACACACAAACCACTTACATTGACTACTTCGAGAATATATACATGTAAACAAAGTCAGGTGACAACAAACAACCCTCGTCACATGTTGCGAAGTTCGAAATTAGGTTTTGTTAAACCATTTTTACATGGATACACTCGCTCCTTTCTGCCATATGTTATATGTGTATACGTTGCCATTGTGCATATTTCAATTTGATTAAATATTAACGGACATTGTTTGTCAAAAAAGAGATGGAATTCGTTGCGACAGTGTTAAATGGCGATAAAATTTCCCGCAATCAGTGAACTGACTTTAACTGAAATTAACGTTCAGAAAAGGAAATACAAATTGTATTATTAGGATGTAAAATTCTTAATAAGATGAACAAATATTGATGATTTAAAATGTAAAACAACAAAAATACCGAAACCAAGGAAAATTCAAATCGGAAAGTCACATTTCAAATGCCAAAATCAAAAGCTCAAACACACCAAATCAACGCAAAAAACAGTCATATTCCTGACTTGATACATACATTTCCTTATGTAGGAAATGGTGGATGTTACATGGTTTTATAGCTAGCTAAACCTCTCATTTTTATGACAGTCACGTAGAATTTTATTATATTGACAAAAATGTATGAACAAAACAAACAGACATAATAGGTAAAAATGTCAAAAATAGGGGTACAACAAATGAATTGTTGTTTGTGTGTAAATACCCCTGTCGAAATAGTTTTAAATCACGTACAATAACAAGAAATATCACTTAAATCGCAAATTTTAAACAATTATATGATGTAAATAAACCTTCTTAATATAATAAATATAGTATTACTTGTTTTTCATCTTTATATGATGCTAAATTGGCCGTACCTGGTTCTTGTATTTGCATGTTAGATCCAAACATGTATACATGTATTCATTACTTGTATTTGTTCTTGTTATGTTAAATGGACCAAATGTCACTTGTCCATCACCTGCTGGCCAGTACACATTTGTTGATTTCTGATTTTAATAAATCACAACACTTAGTATTATTTATTTTTAAATGACATTTTTGCTGCAAGTAATCAAAATCTCAAAATAACACCACAATTGAATAAATGTTTGAACTAATATTATTCACCTTTTCAATTTTATATGTAATGCAGTTTTGAGAAAAACAAATCCGTAAAATATTCATTATAGTAATGTTTTTTAAACCACTGTTCCAGTTTAGTATAATATCACAGTTCTCGGAAACATGATTACCTGCACTTTATATTGATATACATTTTACAAAAAACTTATCAAAGATACCAGACTTATAACTCGGTACGCCTAATGACAAAGCCTAGAGACGAAATAGAACATGCTGTTGATTTTATCTTCTCTTTTTCTATTGTTATTGCGTTAATGTTGTTTGTTTTCCTTTTTGGTTTTTTTTCAGATGTCATATTTTCGGGACTTACCCAAAGAAACGGTAATTTGTCAATTGTTGAAGGCCATGTTTGTAAATAGACCCATCATAAATACCAGGATTATAATTTTGTACGCTAGACGTGAGTTTCGTACACAATAGACTCGTCAGTGACGCTCGAACCAGTAGTTAAAAATATCAAAATAAAGTAGATGTTCACTTTTTTTTTTACTTGAAAGAAAAAAATATTATATTATCAAGCATCCTTATCTTTTTAAAAGGTAAAAGAGTATAAAACAACATACTCCTGTCTGTATATCTTTGTTAAGCATAACAATAGTTGGAATTTCATAGTCATATATAAGTCTCCACAAGTCAACAACGGTCGTCTCCAAAGGCATTTGTGTCACAATAAATGTTTGATTGTTTCTGTATCCCTGAAATGATTAAAAATACACATTGACATTGTGTTTATATTGTTTACATAGGTTTTTTAACGTTCAAGTTTTTAATATTTAAACAATAAATACTTTTAGGTTTATGACCCCTTCTGTAGGCCTGTGTATCCGTTTAGCGAATTAACTCTTAAATTTGGCGCACATTTGCACGTAAAAAAAATAAGTATCTAGTGTCGTCATATCGGTTGTTAACATCTGGAACAATTGGCATTTTGAAACAAAAACACTCAAAAAGCACTTGTCTATATAAACAGGCTACAAACGTTGCGCTACTATGCTTAAATGAGTACTATGCAATAAGTACAGATACATTAGAAATCTTTATTTTTCTAGGTAGCTATAGAGTCGAGGAACTTTATAAACTTATCTCGAATATTTATGTTCATTCAGTATCACCTAATACCTTTATTTTAAACTTGTTTTAGGAAAATCATTGCTAGCACTGCATCCAGGTATCCCGTATATATTAGGACCATTATTGTCAAATATAAGAGTAAAAGGGGAAATACTTTGGATTTTGCTATACATTTTCCATATGTTTAGCTTTAAAGCAAATAAAGAGCATAGAATCGTTAATAAAAAAGATTACAAATCAATGTTATATTTTTTTTGTTCGACGTATTAATTTGTACTTCTGACCGTACCGATGCTGTTGGTACAGTGGAGATCACTTCTAACCTCTCATCAAGTCTGTCAGAATCTGTCAGGAGAACTGTTCTAGGACAGTATGTAGAACTGTCATCCTGACACCTTTTAGACAGTTCTAGCTAGAACAGTTCTAACCTAGAACTGATTTGGTCAGTTCTACCTAGAACTGATTTAGACAGTTCTACCTAGAACTGATTCTGACAGTTCTACCCTAGAACAGTTTTAGACAGTTCTACGACTAGAACAGTTCTACGGCTAGAACAGTTCTACGACTAGAACAGTTCTACGATTAGAACTGATTTGGTCAGTTCTACGGCTAGAATTGATTTAGTCAGTTCTATCCATAGAACAGTTTTAAGAACTCTTTGTCTTAAATATAAATAAGTCAAAAGAATATAATATATATTAAAAAATTCTCATCACAGCACTGTTTTAACATTTCTCTAACTGTAATGACGTCATTCAGAACTGTTCTACAATTCTGACAGTTCTACGGTTAGAACTGATTTAGTTAGTTCTGCTGACAGTTCTACGGTTAGTACTGATTTGGTCAGTTCTGCTGACAGTTCTACGACTAGAACTGATTTGGACAGTGCTACCTAGAACAGTTTTAGACAGTTCTACCCTAGAACTGATTCTGACAGTTCTACTTAGAACAGTTCTAGGCTAGAACTGTTCTAGGTAGAACTGTTCTAGGACTGTTTAGAACAGTTCTATGACAGATTATTCTGACAGTTCTAATGAGAGGTTAGAAGTGATCTCCACTGTAATTAATAGCTCTGTCAGCTTAGTAATTGTTTCAAATTCCCGTTTTTTCCAAACGAAAAACCACCTAGGAATCAATAAATAGGACAACATCATAGGAAAATATTTTTTATGCAGATTAATTAAGATTTAAATCGGCACCTATTTTACTCAGTTTCTTGAAATTTTATTCAATTGATGCATATCATATATATACTAAGCTAAGTTCTTTAAGCACGATTTTGTTTTACGTTTATTACGAATCCATAACGCATAATCGACAAAAATATTTCTTAAAGTGAAAATTTGCGTTCTAATTGAATTTCTGGTTTTATTGCCGAAGTTTGCCTATCTTGAACTTATTAAATAATTAACACAGAACCATGGAGTACGAGAAAAATAAGTGAAGTAATAGACATGCAATACAGCGATGTTTGATTATTTTTATATAATTTTCACGCGTTTTCATTTGTGATCTAAACTTTGTCATAACAGTTGATAAATCATTTGGTGCATTAAGTTTTCCTTTTAGAATCAATTAACACTATCTTACTTTCACGTTTGTTGACATGTTCCTTCATCACGGTTTTTCCCTCGCTATGCGGTTGCCTAAATATTAACGAGAGGAATCGTAGGTATGGTCACTGTATACGGAAACCCTATCGGCGAATTAGAGAACGGGAAGACAATAGTTAAATAGCAGTACATTCTATTCGTATTATAGGTTTTCTTGCTATTTAGTATGCATTGTGACGTCACAATTTCCATTGAAAAAGCGTGCATAGTACGAATTCATACGACGTACGAAAACATATGATCTGACGATACGACATGTCAACTCTGGATTTGACAGTAAATAGCAGCCAACGAAAAAAAAATTGTTTGGGTTAAGAATTATGAGACTTGAAAACATTTTTTTCTAGTGCTTATTTAAGAAACTTAGATTTATTTGAAATTTGTAGCTTTTATCTTACAGGGGTAAAATAGAACAGCCATAACACGGCAATCTACCCTTCGCTTCAGTTTTCAAATTACCGTATTTGTCCTATTAGAATCGAAATAATTCATGGAAGCCATTGATTTGTTGGACATTTACACATGGCCTGGGCCGTGATATCCGTTAATATCACGGCCCATGTCATGTGTAAATGTCCAACAAATCTATGGCTTCCAGGAATTATTTCTTAAGTATCATATAACTGTAAGCTTTCGTTAAAATGATTGTTTCTTACTTTTTAGCACTAATGAATCTACAATTAAAGCTATGACAGCTAAGCCCTAGTCAGTTTACAAACCGATCTGGTCAGATAGAAGTAATTATTTACACCTTTTTGTTCTAGTGGTAAATGCCGCTACAAAATATGTAGGTGGTATTGCCTTAGTTTCAACAGTTTGATTTCGAAGCAAAAGAGTCGGATCTATATGTTGAGGGTAAATTTCTACCAAACCGTGGTCGAATGTCAGACGAAAAAATATTTTTATTGAAAAATATGTATACAACTAAGAAAATATATCGCTAAAATGTCGTACAGAGGAATTATTGCAGAATTCGTTTACAAAAAAGTGCAATAATACAATCTGAGCATACTTTATTCTTTATATATATCGTGTATTTGATAATCCGAAATATAAATTGATAGTTGTATTTAATGTGTACTTTTTTAATATTGATGTTGTTTTGCACACTTTTTACTACGGTGTCCTTTAATATTTTTTGGGGAATTAATGTGATCACTTTGCTACAAAATGGCGCCAACCTAAATATTGAATAATTTTTTAAAAGGATTAAAGGGATATTCGTAAATTTTGTTTTATTTGTTTAATCCGGAAACAATAGTATAATCTTATCAGAGTCTTTCTAATTTCTATATTAACAAGAAATACTTACAGGTAAAAACACTGCATTTATATACTCATTACGTCCATCTACAGCTGTCGATAACAGTGGCATCTCTGATCCAACTATAAAATATAACAGGCCAATATTAACATTTATTCTTTGAATCGATGACACTCGATGTGTTCTATCTTAACTTTCTTCATTAGCAAATCAGAAAATAAGCTAACTCGTCACGTTGTTTATTAGGCTCGATTTTCAGTTTCATGAACTTATATAATCTTATGATTCATTTAAAGTTAATAATGTATACGTTTCGATGGCTATGTAAAATTGTTAATAAGCATCTTTTATCTAAAAAAAAGAAATACTAATACAAATAGGTTTAATGTCAATGCATTTTTACTTTTAAATATTATAGTGTGTGCATTACCAAATAAAGTCGCAAGCAGGTTTAAGTACGTTACATGTATCATAACGAAATAACTTCTTATGTTGTAATATTAAAATGTGTTATGTTGCACCTGGAATAATATTGCTATATCTGTTCTTTCCTCTGTTTTCTTCATATTTCCCCTTACTGAAAGCTTCTTCGTCATGTCGACTTGATATAGAATTCATTAGCTATAACATAAATGATATTTTTTGATAAGGGGAAGATAAACTCTTTTCTAACATCAAAATTGTTTAGTCTTCTTTGTCCTGTCATACCTGATTATAATAGAGATTTACGGAAAGTCTCGGTACCGACTGTTTACACTTACTCTGACAGGAAAAATTAAGGGGATCGTCTCAAAATAAAAAAAATGTACTAAACTTTTAGCATTTAAAGGTGAAAGTTGTAAATAGCTTTTAGAATGAAACAATAAACTGTCATATAAAATTTCACAACTCTTAACCCGCCTTCTTGTTAGCTCACTTGGGCCAAAGGTAAATGTGAACTATTGTCATGACCACTTAGCATCCGTCGTTGACCGGTTGTTTTACAGGCTTAAAAAAGTATTTGAACCAAACTTTGTAAATGGATCATTTTCGAAAAAATATCGTATTTTGAGTACACCTATGCTAAATTGTTTTTGGTTAATGAAAAACGCGTTTTTAAGTGTTTAAATGAAAGAATGTAGCTTTTATGATTCTTTAAATCAATAATAAACACGATTAAGATCTATTTTTATGTGATTAAGGTATTTTTAGGTCAGATGTTTGCGTAATTAATGTGCGTACAGTGTCAGGTTAACAAATTTTGATTTTGTTTTCCATGTTATCTGATTGCCTTGAAATCTTCAAAAATAAACTAGAATGTTTAAAATAACTAACGAAAAATCGGGCACAGGACGTTTGCGCTTTTTTACCTGTAACACGATAGGACATTTGCGCTCGGAATATTATGGACATTTGCGCTTTAAATTTTGATACACCTATAGTAAATTGACCGGACATTTGCGCTTTTTACCTTTAGTCGTCTATCTGTAATTTTGATGAGTTACGTAAATAAATTCAACTTGTATTTGTCGTTAGTTAGTTCACATTGACACAGTCTTAAGCATAGAGTATAAAATTATAGAGACAAGTAAAGGGGAAAAATGTATATGTCACGATGGATTTTTATCATTGAACAACAGTCGTTTAATTACATTAAAATTCGTTATATTGATGAACAGGCATCTCAGTCAAGAATTGAGAAATAGAGACTAGAATATGTATTTGAAATGCGGGCGAAATACAAGTCAGGACAGATTACAAGAGCAAAATTTTTCATTCCTTGAGCTTCAGATATCAAGCGAAAACTGACCTGTGATAACTATGCTTGTCTTTGATGTCTTTATATGTTTATTTTAGGTATATATTACTTACTATATGTGCTATGAAATGTCTTTTAAACACGAATGTGCTATGGAATGACTATTTAACTTTTAACCATAACGAAAATATTGTAAAAGCGCAAATGTCCTATACAAAAAGCGCAAATGTCCATATTTAAAAAGCGCAAATGTCCTATGAGTTGAAGAGCAAATGTCCATTAAAAAAAGCGCAAATGTCCTATGAAAAAGCGCAAACGTCCCGCGCCGGAAAAGGGCAGGAAAAATCACAGTTTCTTTATTATTCTATTGTAACATTGTTATAATAAATAATTTCAATCGGCGTACATAAAATGCATGACTTTACTGTTAACGATACTAGATCAACCATTTAATTATTTCTCCTTTTAAATATGGAATTATTCAGTGATAATATAAAAAGCACAAAGCAATCTTAAAATTGTACACGGCACGTTTCTCACATCTCAGTGTAGAGAAAAGAGCTTAATTAAAAATACAAAGTGCGTACCCTTCTGTCATTTCTATACTGTTACCAATAAATCTATAAATTACAACAATGTTATACTTGTAAAATGTGCAATTACGTGTTGGAAATTTGTCTATAGTGTTACTGCATATCCTGTTACTATAGTTTAAGTAACAGGAACTACAACATCAGGAGGATGGTTAAAACTAGAAACTTTTATTCAATTTTGCAATTTCGTCATTCTTTTAAATGACCCATATAGAAATGCTCTTTACATAGTTTACTACAAAAATTATGTCTAACAGCCCTATCCAATTTTCAAAATGGCCATCATAGACTTTGAGCGGTAGACTTATCGTCAAAATCTACTAAATGTAGGTTTGAAGTTAGACGGAAGAAATGTTTCTGGAATGATCCTCCGCCAAAAGTGCGACCGATTATTCCGACAAATATAAAATCGTCAAACACTTGTTGGCCCATTCGAACCAAACTTGATAGGCATTTCCCTGGGTTGCCAGAATGTCCGCAACAGACTCTAATTGGTTAACTTTTTTCAGCACTGATTATCTGTTCTCGCTTCTCCCACCACATGGTTAACTAAACTTTCTTATTTTCGTACCCGTAGAACAGGAATATATTTCTTTTAGAAAACCGGATATTTTTTATTTGTGCACTACATCATAATGTAGAAAAAATATCATTCAAAGTACTTATCTGACTTCATATATTATATGTATGAACTTGACGATACTTCCGATTGAAATGTTCTGTTAATGAAACTGTGAATTCAAATTTTGCTGCTTTTTGTCGGTGGAGCGATAGTACGCTCCGTTCATGGAGACTGGTTTTATTTGCTCTTAAATACCTTTTGAATCAAGTGCGCCGTACAATTCCCATTTGAGACGACCCCTTACATTTTACCTGTCAAAGTCGATGTCAACAGTCGGTACCGAGACTTTCCGTAAATCTCTATTAGCAACCTTTAATAAGTTAATACAGAACATAGATTATTTTTATCTCGGTCCTTTATAGGTTGTATCTTATGCGACTATATTAAGCACTTTTTTAATGTAACATTTTGATGGTTTACTTTTATTTAAATAAGACTGAATTTGACAAGGAATATATATTTAAATGTGATGCATACTTGCACTAACTTGTCATAATCAATTATAACTGATCATGCACATTTAGTATAGGAATGATAAACTAGATAGGTTTTAAATATATGAGAACCTAAAAGCAAAATACTAGCAAACTTAGCATTAAAAGTTTTTTCTACAATAAATTATCTTTGTAATACATGCTTTTTCGGTTTAAGTAGTTTTACCTCATACTCTACTTGCAGCTTGTGCTTTTTCTTGTTATTGTCAAATCGCATCAGGTCTTTATAATTATCTGAAAAATCCCTGCAAGGAATTCCTGAGTTCGGGCACATCAGGGCTTCAAGAACAGCTTCATGCAAGAACAAGTACTGATGCTATAATTTTAGAAAAAAAATTCTTTAGACATGTAATTTACAGTGAACAAAACATTAAAACAAGAATTATAAGTATATTGATCAGTTTGATCTAGGTATGTATTCCAAACATTTTCCGAAGTGAAACATTTAAGACAGTTTTAAACAAACTGGATTGCATTATCCCATAACGGTTTCTACATTAAAAAAAGCGCGTCTACTGATTACTACTAAAATTAACATTGTCGTTGCTACACAAAAAAAATTGGGACGAAACACTTGTAGGAAATGGAAAAGTTCGGATGGGTTCAATGAAACATGTAAAACAATAGTCCGCATTCCTAAGGAGTCTACATTTTGTTACCGATCAGATGTCTTCTGGAGAAATCAACCAATTGGAAATAACCATTTTCGTCTTGCTGTCACTTTTTACTTGAACAGAAGGTAATATTATTTTTAATATTTTGAAGTTTGATAACATACTGTTTACTTTATTATCAATTTTATTATATTATTTTATGTTGTTTTATTCCAAATTACTAACCGCTGTTTGTACCATATTCACTCTCTGATTTCTTAATATTTCAACACTTCGGAATACTTCAACATAGTCTCTCTCTTTAGCTTCATGTACTATATAATCCAATGCAATGTATGTACCAGTACGACCTACCCCTGCACTGAAATAGAAAGATTAAAAAAATTGTTGTTATCTTCAAACACTAAAATTACTTCTCAAAACGAGTTTGAAATGAAACTAATAATAAAAATCGGGAATGTGTCAAAGAGACAACAACCCGACCAAAGAGACAATTGATAATTTGTTTATCGCTGTTTTCCTGAAAATCGCCAAAATTGTAGGTAATCAATACTTAATACCTAATCCTGTATTATGTAGCGAAAAATAAGCAATTTAAAATGTTAACCTGCAATGAACCACCATAGGCCCTTTTGCTACAGTTCTTGTGGTATTGACTTTGTGTCGGAAGTGAACCAAGGATGATGCATATTTTGGAACATCTTTGTCGGGCCAGGCAGTAAAGTGGAACTGAAAAACAGTTTTCGTCTCTTTTTCCTGTCAATTTGAAAAAAAAACACATTAAGGTTATTTAAAATAATGACCCTAACAATATACTTCTAGATAATAACTCGCAATTTTCTCATGGCATGATCCGTTATATTTGAATTTTATCCTGAACGTTAATGGTTATCTCTTTTTCATTCATTCAACAAATCTGCTGCAGTCGGCATATTTAGATGGTAGTAGTCTTGTAAAAAAGAAAATTAATTTCATACTGAAACAGTTGTTCGTTTTTCACATTGGTCAATGCATGATAAATATAAATACTCTTCAATTGGTATTACTGCATAATCTAAGATTTTTTTAAATGACCAAGAGTAAATAAAAATGGCGAAAGATACCAAGGAGACATGGCAAAAAAACGCATACTTAGAGGAGAAAAAGATAGGCTAAAGATACCAGAGGGACATTCAAACTCATAGGTCGAAAATAAACTGACAACGCCATGGCTAAAAAAGAAAAGACAAATAAGTAAACAAACATAAGACTCAGCAACACGAACCCCGCAAATAAACCGTGATGATCTCAGTTACTCCCGAAGGGTAAGCAAATCCTATTTAAACATGAATGCAGTGTCAATCTAAAAATGCGATTATCAAACCGCAAGCTCCTTGGTATAAGTAAATAATGTCTTATCGTTAAAATCGTGCTTATTCCAACATATTCGAAAATAAGCCATTAAAAAAAAAGTAAAATAACAAAAATACCGAACTCAAGGGAAAGTACAAATCGGAAATTCTCTTATTAAATGGCAAAATCAAAAGCTCAAACACATCAAACGAGCGGAAAACGACCGTCATATTCCTTGACTTGGTACAGGCATTTCCTTATGTAGAAAATGGTGGATCAAATCTGGTTTTATAGCTAGCTAAATCTCTCACTTGTATGACAGTCGAATCGAATTCCATTTTATTAACAAATAAAGGCAACAGTAGTATACCGCTGTTCAATAGTCATAAATCAATTAAGCGAAAACAAATCCGGGTTACAAACTAAAACCGAGTAAAACACATCAACTTTAAGGGGAAAACAACGGGACAACAGAAACACTGACCTGCAACGAAAACAAACGCCAACATACATAGAAACGGACTATTTGATAACAACTGCCAAATTCCTGACTTTGTACAGGACATTTTAAGAAAAAAATGATGAGTTGAACCTGGTGTTATGGCTAGCTATAATTTGTGAAGTTGATACGGAATATTTATCAATAAGGTCTTGATATCTTCCGATGAACTTTTTTTAGAAAAAGGACGAGACGTTCTTTGACATAACCCTGGTTCATCAACTTTCTGCTCAGACACTGGTGACGTTTTATAAAGTCTGAGTAGCAGCTTCGAGCCCTTGAATCACGAATGAGTTGGGAAATGTATATCCCATATGCAGGTGAAGTTGGTATATTGCTGCTAAGGTGTGGGAAATTGACGAGTTCGAAATTAAAATCGTCTCGTTTGTCAGAGAATTTGGTACTGAGATGACCGCTTATGTCAAATTCGAGCTATAAGTCAAAAAATGAGGTGGAGGAAGCCGTATCTGTTGTTTCTTCAATTTCTATTTCTGGGGGATATATTAATGAAACCCAAATAGAAAAGTTTGAGTTGTTAATGGAAATAACATTATCAATATATCTGAATTTGAAATTAAATGATCTGGCTTCTTTGATCGTCTTGTTTTTGACAAGTGCCTGACGGAACTCCGACTCATATGAAAATAAGACGAGGTCGCCATGGATAAGCGCGCAGTTTGTTCCCATACGAATGTCGACATGTTATTGAAAAAGTCTATCTCCAAATTCAACATATTTGTATTTTCGTAACCTTTCGTGTTTTGCCATAACTTTGTCAGTGTCTCTCGACTTTTAAAGCTTTAAATGTCCCCGTGGTATCTTCCGCCTTTATTTGTCAACAATACAAAATGAAAAATATATTTTCTCGAAATACCTTTTGCAATTTTATTCTTCTGACAGTAAAATCTGAATAAACATCTTCTTTAACCAACAATAAAGATATAGATCCATAGGATATATTCTGCTGTTCATGATCTGGCCAATATTGAATGCATTTTTCCTAAAATTGTAATGATTTTAAGAAATTTAGATTACAATTTAGTGTAGAATTAAAGTAGCGTTATACGAACCACATAAAAATCAGTTATTAAATATGTCATAAATAACACCAGAAAAGTTCTTCTGATCGTTAAAACAGAATCATATTTCTTCTCAAATGATTACCAGTACACACATGTTTTAGGTGAAGGTCCGAGTACCTGACTCTGGAGAAGGAAATGCGCACTTGACACGGGTTTCAATAGCTTTTAGTTCGCTTTTGTCCTTTTTTATTTCTAGTTGTTCTGGTCGACCCAAACCGTCTATGAATGGGTTTATTTAGTCAAAGTTGGTTTGGTTTGGTTTTGTTGTTTTTAGATAGGAATTATATAATTTGAAATATGTATGCATTGCAAAAAAAATATTTGTGAATATTATATAATACACCTGGCGTCCATCGACCATGACGGGCTGTCGGCAAACTTAGATTATGTTTGCGTTTTGTATATTTAACACGAGTATGTAATTAATACCATTAAATATATGTAACACTAGTAGACCAAAAAACAAGCGATATAAGATCATGTCATTAATCAATAAAATGTTATGCCACCGGTTTGTTTAATAACCTTTCCATTTTCAAACACATTTGTCAGCATCACAATTTTACCGCAGTCATACTCCCAAACCATTCTCCAAAAATCATCGACAGTCTTATCAAGAGGACCTACAATAAATTTCAGAGTTTAATAACGACGCTTTTGTTTTGAGTTTCATGTTCTTTTTATTGAAGACGACATTTTTTATAAATATTTTCAGAAGAACTTTTTTTTTCTATTTTCGGATACTTTATTTGGGTTGAAATTTCATTGTTATTGCTAAAATGATAACAAATGCGACATAAAAGAGAATATGCTCCGTTGTGAAAGGAAAAGGTAACATAAAAAAGTTAAAATAACTAATTATTCATTTGACGATGGAGTTTATAAACGGAATACCTTGATTAGATTGAAAACGATACCGTTAATTATATTGTCTTTTGAAATCAATCATTTTTGCCAGGTACAAGTGAAATGATACTATTGACTTCATCATCAACGGAAGTACAGCGAGAGTAGCCCATAAATTGATACTTTAGTTTATCATGTTCCGCGGGTTACACCTATAATGTTGACGTTATATAACTTGTATGTTGTTTTTTTTTAGTTGTATTATTTTGTTTTTGTTTTAAACTACCGTTTTACACCCATACTTGCTATGGTGTATGTGATCGTTTAACCAATAACTTTTAACAAATAAACATATAATAACTACATATCGGTCAGCATTGTTAAAACCGATATTTTTTTCAAAAGTTTAATCCAATGAATTTATCAAAACAAAAGAGGTTATCATGATTATGCTTGATATTTAATGCCCTTTTATCTACAAAAGCACTATACTCTGTTTACATCGAACAGGAACACAAGTAAATGACATGTATAAATATCGTTCCTGGAAAATATGCCTCTATGTGCCTCTAGTTTTATGTACTTAGCACAGTTTGCATTTTACTGATATCATTTAGCCTTCTTACCTTGAGCAGCTATATATTTGCGGACTTGTCCATATCCCTGAAATAGGTCAAACAAATTTAGGTATGGCGGGTTAGACCGTGTTTTCTTGTGTAGATACCTATATATATATCTAACGAGTTCATGATCTACGCTAGATATCTTTCGTTTTTGTATTACTTAATTGCTATCTTTTCTCAAGATAACCAAACATATATTGAACAGTTTTAAGAAATTAAATATTTGAATTTACTCCAATATTTTTACTTATCCATAAAATATAAGATCGGATAACTAACTATTGTTTTTAAAAATATAATCCATTTTTTTTTTAAAGCTCGCTTACTCTGAAATATAGCCTGCATTAAATCAAAGAAATAATAGTTTAGGTCAGATGATAACTCATTTCTAAAAATGATATGAAAAGCCGTGTCACTCTTTCAAATTTCGCCATAACTGCATAACAAATTCATTTAAAACTCTATGTTGATCTGTAGACTTTAAAACGATTCTCTATCCCTGATTATTTGGTTGGCACATGTGTAAAAAAGTAACTCATAATATATTTTCTTTAACCTTAAGATACATTATATTAAAACAGAACAGGAATAAGAATTATGAAACGTGTTTGCTTGTTATCAAGGGTGCGCCACTAAATCAAATTATTATTGCTTATTCATTAAAAAAATGTGTAAAGGTTTGATTTGGATAACAGTTTGAATTCAACGATATTTCCAGTTAGTTGTGTCAGTGACTTTTTTTACACAAAAAACATTTAAAATCTGTTATTTTGGACGTTAAGGGCATCGATATTTCATGACATTTTGCACCAACTGATTTGGACCATCGTTTCTGCATCAAAGTAATACCCTTTACAACAATACTAGAACACATCCGCGACATCGCCGGTGCGTTACTGAATTAAAGTACCTATGCCTTATTTGAAGCCTGGATGTTTTAGAATTCGTACAGTCATCTGATAAAGTCATACTGATTGTGAGGTGCACAGTTTTCTCTGCTTTTAAAATCTATCTGTTTGAACCCGTCCTAGTTTTCTTACTTCAATACACTTACTATAAACTAATTTTTTTTAACTAATTAACCACAATTTATAGTGGTACTGAGGTGGAAGAAAACAAACTTGTTAAATAGTGTACTATATTGTTACATAGATATGAAACAGCTACTGGAAGAATTCCATGTTCTCCTGATAGAGGAGGGATTTACAGAAGGTAACAGGTAACTACAACCGGAAACTATATGTGACATATAGTATTGGTATAAGTAACGGATTCGACCCGGAACTTGTTAATTATTGGTTTCTTTGATTCGTCGTTTTTACGTCATGCCGGCGAACAAATTGGACCTCCCTCGTTATTTTAGTAGATTAGATATCTTGACACCATTTGTTTTTCTCATGAATTTCATATTTTACACTTTTTTTTCAGCTAGTCGAAGTGACATTTTTAGAGACACCGTATGACCAAGGAAAGAAAGATTGTCCTTAGATTTCTTGAATATTCATCAATAGCTTTCATATGACACTTATGATATCTCTGTATGAGCTTTTATTCAAAAGTTCTATTCAATTTAAACTGTATTTTCGATTAAAAAATGTTAAAAATCACTGAACGTGAAAGTTGTAATAGTGCGTGAGGATAGCGTGGAATATTCTAATTCATATTGCGCCATATTCTATTTTGAAATTCCCAGAAACTGCATAAAAGAAAGTGTGACCTGGTCCTTACAGGAACTTTGAACGACATTTAGATCATTTTATGAAAGTTCGTCAGTTTTTTTTTTAAATTGAATACAAAGCTAGAAAAAAATATATTTGCTGTTTACAATTTGCATTTTTTATAACCAATATGCTGCTCGACAATAGGCAATCAGCCTTAAAGACGTTGAATTAAATTAAATTAAATATAGAGCGAAGACATTTGTAATTACCCATATCCTTTTTTCATTTGAATAACGGATATCCAAAAACATCTTGTTTCCAATTTTAATTAAAATTCCAACCGGGTTCATTTTTGCAACCATGAAAAAGTCAGCTCGTCTTTTAAAAATTCCAAATTACCTGCATGTTTTAATGTTTAAGTTTAGTAAATAACAATTTTCCCTCATATACATCGAATTTTTCATTCATTTATAATATTTGAAAGTGAAGACATTGATAACAACCGCAGGTGAAATGCAGTAATGAAATACATTTTAGCCACCATTTAGCAAATGTTAATTCTGCATATAGCATATTAAGCAGTAGTTTAGGGGATGTGTGTATCAATTCATTTCAAGAAAGAAGTTTCTTTTTTCCTATTACACGAAAATTGGTAAATGTTGATAAATGTTCATACAATAGTTTTGAAATCATTTCATTACGAAATATGTAATTCTGTCATATTTGAAACAAATAATACTTTAATCTATATACATTATGGTTTGAATCTTTTTCGTTAGACTCGTGTCATCAAAAATATTTTGAAAACCTCAAATCGACTTACCTGAATGAAAGATGCATTTATATAACTCGAGTTGTCAAGTATAACCCGTGTTTCATCATCTGTAAGATAAAAATAACTGTAATGATCATACTTACATAAGCCTTTTACGAACAAGTTTACAATGTATCCTACTAATCCAGAACCGATTTATCATCAGGTGTCTTAACTGAAGGAGCAAAACGACGGATCCCATTAGAAGAGCAAACCTACTTACGCTTTCACATCATTTGAGTTTAACAGCTCTAGTTAGTTTAAAAGGGCTTTGTTTTACTTTTGCTTTTGATTTCGTTTTCTGTTTTCGTCACGTTTTATTCATTTTTACATCAAAGAGTCTTGTTTATCTTTTATCATACAAAAGTTACCATCATAAATAAGAGAACAGTAACATATATATATATATATAATTTGTTCTTCCCTCGCCGGGATTCGAACTCACACATATACATATATATATATATAGTCTTCAATTTAGACTTGTTTATATTTTTTCGTTTGGGCTTGTATTATATTTGCCTTCGGGTTTATATGATCCGTTCTTCCTATTTCGACTCTTCAAAGTTCAAGAGTCTATCCTAAATTGAGGTAAATTATATGGCCTTCCAAATACCGTTTCGATTCCTAACATCACTGAAGAGACATTAATTGTCGAAATCCGGATATGGTGTACAAATTTTTGTACCTTTTGTTTGCGGTATACCATCTTTTTCGTAAGTTAATTGTTTTCTGTTTGGTATTAAATTTATAGTTAAGATCCATTATGTTACATCTGGTGATCCGTTTATTTGGCAATCGCCGATGGCAGTCAGCAGGGTTTAAGACCATCTGTTGTTCGACCTGCTAGTCAAATGCGTTTTGTTAAAATATACTTTTTCACTTTTTTGGTCTTTTGGAAAATGTTGTTTGTGCTGTATTTAGACCCCTCTACCAAGAAATTTGTTTTGCATGCACACGTATAAAAATTGCGGTATTTATCCAACGCAATCATAGGTTTGAACGTTGTTTTCAATTTAGACTTGTTTATATTTTTTCGTTTGGGCTTGTATTATTTTTGCCTTCAGGTTTATATGACGTTCATCCTATTTCGACTCTTCAAAATTCAAGAGTCTATCCTAAATTGAGGTAAATTATATGGCCTTCCAAATACCGCTTCGATTCCTAACATCACTGAAGAGACATTAATTGTCGAAATCCGGATATGATGTACTAATTTTTGCACCTTTTGTTTGCGGTATACCATCTTTTCCGGAAGTTTATTGTTTTCTGTTTGGTATTAAATTTATAGTTAAGATCCATTTGGTACATCTGGTGATCCGTTTATTTGGCAATCGCCAATGGCAGTCAGCAGGGTTTAAGAACATCTGTTGTTCGACCTGCTAGTCAATTGCGTTTTGTTAAAATATACTTTTTCACTTTTTGGTCTTTTGGAAAATGTTGTTTGTGCTGTATTTAGACCCCTCTACCAAGAAATTTGTTTTGCATGCACACGTATAAACATTGGGGTTTTTATCTAACGCAATCATAAGTTTGAACGTTGTTTTCAATTTAGACTTGTTTATTTTTTTTTGTTTGGGCTTGTATTATATTTGCCTTCGGGTTTATATGACCGTTTATCTTATTTCGACTCTTTAAAATTCAAGAGTCTATCCTAAATTGAGGTAAATTATTTGGCCTTCCAAATACCGTTTCGATTCCTAACATCACTGAAGAGACATTAATTGTCGAAATCCAGATATGGTGTACTAATTTTGGCACCTTCTGTTTGTGGTATACGATCTTTTCCGCAAGTTTATTGTTTTCTGTTTGGTATTAAATTAATAGTTAAGATCCATTTTGTTACATCTGGTGATCCGTTTATCTGGCAATCGCCAATGGCAGTCAGCAGGGTTTAAGAACACCCGTTGTTCGACCTGCTAGTCAAATGCGTTTTGTTAAAATATATAATTTTTCACTTTTTTGGTCTTTTGGAAAATGTTCTTTGCTCTGTATTTAGACCCCTCTACCAACGGTAGATATATATATACAAGTCTAAATTGAAAACAACGTTCAAACCTATGATTGCGTTTGATAAAAACCGCAATTTTTATACGTGTGCATGCAAAACAAATTTCTTGATAGAGGGGTCTAAATACAGCACAAACAACATTCTCCAAAAGACCAAAAAAGTGAAAAAGTATATTTTAACAAAACGCATTTGACTAACAGATCGAAGAACTGATGTTCTTAAACCCTGCTGACTGCCATTGGCGATTGCCAAATAAACGGATCACAAGATGTTACAAAATGGATCTTTTAAAATTATTAATTTAATACCAAACAAAAAACAATAAATTTGCGGAAAAGATGGTATACCGCTAACAAAAGGTGCAAAAATTAGTACACCATATCCGGATTTCGACAATTAATATCTCTTCAGTGATGTTAGGGATCGAAACGGTATTTGGAAGGCCACATGATTCACCTAAATTTAGGATAGACTCTTGAAATTTAAAGACTCGAAATATTAGAAATAGGATGAACGGATCATATAAACCCGAAGGAAAATATAATACAAGCCCAAACGAAAAAATATAAACAAGTCTAAATTGAAAACAACGTTCAAACCTATGATTGCGTTGGATAAAAATCGCAATTTATATGTGTGCATGCAAAACAAATTTCTTGATAGAGGGGTCTAAATACAGCACAAACAACATTCTCCAAGAGACCAAAAAAGTGAAAAGGTATATTTTAACAAAACGCATTTGACTAACAGGTCGAATATATATATATAACTATATACGTTTTCTTTTTATAAAATTGGTTATATCTCATAACTTATTATCAAAATGCAAAACGTTATTGTAACTTACCACTGATTATGACTAATCAACGAATTCTAAAGATTGGTTAATTCACTAGTGGCACTTTATCGTTGGTTTTCTGTTTTGCGTTTTTTGATATGTTGTTGGTCTTTTCGTGTACCAAGTGCTCTTCTGACAATGGTGTTTTTCTTCGAATTTTAGTTTTTTAATCACGGCCCATTTAGTATATTTTAACTTTTTAATATCATTCAAGAACTGGATCACATACGACATCACGCCTCAATTATTTAAATGTTTTAGTATTTATTCTCAGGCATAGGTGCCATAAGCGATACAATTATCACAAAAACATCTGAGCCTTTTTTCGTTTGAAAAAAGTACGTCATTTACTGAGAAAAGAAGATGTGCCGGGTTTTAGTGAATGATTTTTTTAACAATTAAACAAAACTTTATTGCATAACCATGTTTCACATTTTACCCAGATTGCAGCGTTAGTCTGAATACCCATGTGATGAGTTACTCAACTTACGGGGAATACAAATTCAGCAAAGAAATATAAAATGTTAATTTGACGATGTATTACTTTATTTTATTCATAGACATTGTCAATATATTTCAAAATTTGTGTCACATGTTTATGGATCAAAATTCGAATGATTTCTTATATTCAATTCAATTAATCTAACAAACTCACATGCATACATATCTTTATATTTATTTTTCAGTCTGTTTCCTGGTTTTAATGCAGCGTCAGTAGGTTTTTGTAGTCCACTTTTCAGATTCTGCAACATATGATAAAGATTATACTGAAAATGATAAATATAAAACCACATACATATGTTTATGTAACATCACATCCTAATAATTAATAACAAAAAAGTATACGTGTACATAGGACACCATGCCTCCTCCAACTATCACGTTTTCATGTTAAGTTAACCCTTAAATCCGGAAACAATTTAAAAAAAGGCATACATTTTATTTTCAAATCATAATGAACAAGTGTACTATTAAGTTTAAACTTAATTTGACCCCAACTTTTATAGTTAATTGCCTAAAAAAAAATAAAAAAAAATGAATTAACTTTTAATAGATTTCATGCGTCCGACGCTCTTTCTGAATTGATCTTCAATATAAACTCAAATTCAAATATTTGAAGCCAAAGAAGTACCGAAACATATGATGAAAAGCGATATGACCAAAATGAGACTGTCAAATATAGCCAAAACTATCTCAGGTCAACTTTGCCTGACGGAATTTAAACCTCAGTTTCTTTAAAATTTCTTAATTTATAAACGCACAATTTAATCAAAAGTACATGAATGTTAAAATCACGTCAGTACCGAAGCACTTATTACTGAGCTGATGATACTTTCAGGAACTTATAGTTCACAAGCAGCGGTATCTACCAAGTGCTATGAAAATAAATGAACATAAACAATTTTACATGATTTGGGAAGGACTATCGAAAAACAACAGATTATCGGAATGACTGACAGATGGACAGACAGATGTTGAAATCATATATGTGATTATTTTATTGCGAATAATAGCATTTGGAATTGGAAACAGATCTATTATTCAAACAGCAAACAACTGTATAGAAAAAAGCTTCATTTTATTATTCACAAATCCGATTCTTCACCAAATAGAATCGTCAAATTTATTGAAATGTCATCTTGATTATTGAACTGAAATCAGTTATATAGCATTGGTTTCAAACTTGTAATAATTATTATTGTTCAAGTTTTTGATTCAAACATCATCGCAGTCAAGATTGTTATAGCTGCAAGCTCAAATATGACTCGAAAGGAAAACTACTCAAAATAAACTAAAGGCATCAAGGGAAAACGACCAATATCAGATACAAATTAAATATAGCATACGCGTTTTCGTTGTGGAAAGCTTTGCATTCGTTAGCAGAACATGGTATTTAAAATTTTCGTAGCAAAACAAAACGTATTTGCTCATGTCAATATGTTCAGCGGTAGGTGAATACGTTTTTCTTAAATGGTCAAGTTACAGTAAATGGGCTATGTCACCAATTTTGCTAAAATTTTGCATACAACTTCGGCTCGGTCAACTATAACTGAAAATCGAAAACAATATGCATTTATCTCTTTTATCGTCTGAAAGATTACTGATTGAATTCTCTCAAAATAGGTGAACATTTGTATAGAAAGCACATTAAATCGGCGAAAAAAATTCTTAAATTTGTCTTATAATCATCATATCTCTAATTTCTACTACATAGATTTTTCTTGAAAAACTATATGTTGTTGATACAGAAATTTCTTTTTTAATGATGTAAAATAATGATAGGGTCAGTGACATAGCACATTTACTGTTCCTTGACCTTAAGGTGGCTGGGGCGTCTTAATTAAAATTCATAGAATTTTTTATTAATTTGTCAAAATGAAGTTTTTATCATGCTTTTTTCAAAAATACAATAAAAAAGTATGGATCAATGGACTTTTTTTCACGCTACACGTTGTGCAAAATTGTCAGATTTTGTATAGATTATGCATGGAAAATCCAATTTTGTGTGATAAAAAGAAAACTACACCATATAATTTTAAGATAAAATGTGAGAAGATAGCTCTTATAACATGCCTTCAGATAAGAAAAAGAAAAAATTGGTCACCGGACTTGTTTTCTTGCTACATATTAAAATAGGTAAATTCAAAACACTTTCTATTGTAAAATTACTTTATCTGAGTTATCTCCCCTTCTATCTGAGTTATCTCCCCTTATTTGGCAAAGTTGGAAAAAAATAAATCAAACAAAAATATTGTGTTTTTTAAAACTACAGCCGTAAATATGATAAAACACATAATTTTCTATGTTAACATTAGAAGTCTTAAACATGAATTACATACTACTCTCAACATTTGCACATTTCATTGAAGATCTAGACCAATTGTTGTCTGCTACTTCAAAATCCAAGATGGAGGAAGACACCCGAGCCACCTTAAGTAGAAACTTGTTTCACTATTCTTCCAATGGTGATGTCCTGTTTGAGAAAAATACAATGCATATTTTGTAAAATACTCACAAGAAATTCTTTAAGTATATCCCCTTCTTTTCCTCTTCTCTTCTCAACATATCCGTAAAAGTTTTTGACTTCAATGGCATCCTTAGGTAGCTGTGAGCCGACACTGAATGCATAATAACCACCAGTTTCGTTATCTTCCTTTACCTCGTTGTAATAAACATTTTTTGTATGACTTTCCACTACTGGTTTTTCGATGTATGATTTGGTCTCTTGGAAAAAATAATGAAATTTAATATTAAGATAAGAAGATATCTGCTATTTAATACAAACATTAGAATATATATCAATTGTGTATAGTGTTCGCTTTCTTAAAATGTAAAAAATAGTCATGGCTATTTAAAAAGTAACTGTAGATTGTTATTTTACTTATGGTCATCTTTGCATAGGCAGAAAGCAACATATCGTTTTTACGTAATCTTAAATAAATAAAAATCTTCTTTAACAAATATACCCAATTCATGCTACACAACGAAATCGGATCTAAACAGTACTGAGCCTTTTCAATAGTTGTCTGACGCGAAAAGGCCGATTACTCAATTTTAGAATATATTATTTTCGGAGACGGTCAATTTCCGGAATTGCATGCTTTATCATCACCATTTTTCCATGGCCGTCGATGAAGACACAAGTGCTGCATTCTTTGACAATACGGTATATTTGACAAGACAGTGTTATCAATGTATTATTGTAATGGCCTGACCATTAAGTTTAACCGACGATTGGGCTCAAGCAGAAAAGACTATCAGGTACTGATACTTTAATCAAGAGTCAATCTAACAAATGGTAAAAAGCTGAAATACAAAATAAAATACAAATTTACAATGCGTGAATTAATGTTATGATGAACGAAATGTCATATTTTATTGATAGCACAGTCCGTCGAATGCGAGAAAATGTTGTACTTTCAAGAACAGTTAAATTTCCAGTATTTCACGGAGAAAAGGTTCAAATATGTGAAGAGCAAATTATGATTTTTTACTAAAAAGTTTCTTGAATAAATTCATTCCACGGGAAACTGGGTTCGGCACAGTTTCTTGTCCTTAGAAGAAGGATGTCTCCAATGAGATCGCTGTGATCTGTAGAATGTTCCACTATTGCTGTATCGATAATAGGAAATGTTTTCTCCAACGTTGTTAGACGGCGATGACGGTTGACGATGGTCCTTTGGAATGTCAGACGAGAGTTAGTACTTGGTCCTCTTCTGAGTTGGCGAAATGTCACATATTTGCGAGTGTCAGACGAAATTAAGCGTTTCGTCCTAACGTTCCATCCTGCGGATCTAGTCGCTCTATCTGTGAAGTGGCGTCCTCGATGTTTGATTTTGTCGTAGTAATGTGTGAAAAAAGGCGTTACTTTGTGATGATGTCCAGATAAGATCACTGGTTCCTTTTCACTAATATCCAAGTCAGATTTGACTATACAGCTTCTTATTCGGAGTATTTCCTGCTTTTTCAAAGGCAGATTGAGATTGGCAATCGGTCCTTATTTCGGAATAGGTTTTTGTTTGTGAATGAGACTTATCACTTCTCCGTGAACTTCAGGTTTTGTTGATTTCAGAATGAAATTTTCTTTATCCATAGAATCTTCTATACAAGTCACAGATTTTGCTTTTGGTGACACGAGTGCTGTCCCTTTAGAGAAATTCACGAATCTACCAGACTTGGTACTAGATCCAGCAGACTCAAGGAATTGTATGGAATACATTTTTGCAACCTTGACATTCGAACTCAAAGTTTTGGTCGTTATCTTGACCAAAAATTAGATTTTCTTCCTGAAGGCTTGTTCCGGTCTTGGGGCAAGAAGTTGTTCTGGTCTCGTGATTGAAACGTTAGCTATCTTCGTGTTGACTTCAAGTGGAACATAAAATTGAGAATGGAAATTGGGAATGTGTCAAAGAGACAACAACCCGACCATAGAACAGACAACAGCAGAAGGTCACCAACAGGTCTTCAATGCAGCGAGAAATTCCCGCACCCGGAGGCGTCCTTCAGCTGGCCCCTAAACAAATATATATACTAGTTTGCTTGTCAATGTATGTATTTCCAATTATGACCCAACCAAGTTTCAACCTTTGGGCAAATGGAGTTCTAGATGGTCCTAGGCGTTGTTCAAGGACGTGATGTGCCTCTATTAGGTCTCTTCCAATTAAGAGAAGAATTTGGCAATATTCCTCTATTGGTGAAATGCTTCCTCTGAGTTCTTTTAAATGAGGATGATGCATGGTGACTTCAGGAGTAGGTATTTCGTCCCTATTATTGGCAATATTATTACATTCAATTAATGTAAGCAGATCAAATTGTACGTCACCATGTACAGATTTTAAGACGAAATCTCTTCCTCTTTTCCCGGTAGTAGCTACTCTGCCGGAGCATGTTGTTAGAGAGTAGTTTTCCGGTTTTTCCTGAACATGGAACAGACTGAAAAATTCAGGCGAGGCAAGAGACCGGTTGCTTTGGTCGTCAATGATTTCTCACTCTTAGGATCTTTGTGGATCTCTGTGCAGGTTGAACTCACAGAGGTTAACTTGATTTCAGCGGACTCTGTCTGCTCCCCGCCGTAGATTGGGCCAGAGGAACTAGATTGAGAATGTTCGTGCGGTTGCACCCTTGTTATGTGTAGTGCGGTGGTGTGTCGTTGACTTCCACACTCATTACAACTGATACTTGCGTTGCAGTCCCGACTTCTGTGTGTGGTTGACTCACAGCACTTGCAGCAAACATTATTTGTCTTAACGGTTCCTTGCGTTCTTCAATTGATTTGGCTCTGAACGCTCGGCATTCGTTCAAGGGATGCTTTGTCTTGTGTAGGATACACAGATCTTGTTGTTGACTCCTGTCTCCAGGTTGCTATTCAAAAGCCGTCTTATGGACGTTGACTTTAGAATACGTCTGAGGTGTGAAATTTGGCGCAGCGCCTTTTGTATTTGGTGTGACTTTTGACCCAAAGATGAACCCAGGATCGTTCTTTACTTTGCTAATTTCCCTGATGAAGGCAGAGCATTCTGTGAAAGGCGGAAAGGCAACTTTATATTTAGACTTGTATCTTGAAGCCCTTGTTATCCACTTTTCTTGGAGTCCGTATGGCAATTTTTCCACAATTGGATTTATCCCGGACGAAGAGTCGAAATAAGCTAGCAAACATCCCAGCTTGGGATTTTCCTTGTGATATTCTATTTCTGAGATAATATCCGACAAATCATAAAGACGTGAACTGTCTTTGTTCGTCAAAGTAGGAAAGTTGACGAGTTCACTTGTGAGAGAAGCCTCCAACATTTCTAGAGCACCATATCGCTCATCCAGTCTCCCCCATAACCACTGCAGGCCTCTTGTTGGGTTGTTGGCATTAGATAAGTAGATCTATCTGTTCAGAGTAGGAAACTTGTAATTCGTCTATGACGTTTTTAAAGCTAGCTTTCCATGTATGGAAGGATTCTGCCCGGTCGTTAAAGCTTGTTAACCGGGAGAACAGCAGGTCTTTACGTAGGAGAAATCTGGTTATCTCCGATGTAGCTAGGGTATGCAACAGGGATCTCTTCTGCAACACCCTGTTATTGGTGTTGAGCAAGGATCTCCTCTGAAACGCCTTGTTTTTGTATGCCAGTTACCGCTCCCAGATCTGGGAATAAAGTAACTTCTGGTGACTTTGTATCGGTAGGCAAGGCAGGAGGTGTCTGTGACGGCAAGTTCAAAGCCACGGATGGCACGAAGTCTGGTGCTTCATGACTTAGCTTAATAGGAGTTTGTTTTTTCTTTAGAGGGCCTGTCACTTCCTGTACGGCAGTTGGTACAGGGTGTTTGTTTACGAAATCTTGCACACGTTGGAGCGGGTCTTCCGTTTCTTTAGGAAGATCGTCCAACGCTTGTCTGTCGTCATATTCTAGGACACGAGCCTCGGCCTCTGCGGCTGCAGCTTCTCTTCGTGCTTCAAGAAGGTCTGATTTTGCTTTCAGCTCGGCTTTTTCCCGGTTTACACGTGCGGCCTCTTGTTTCATTTGTGCTTTCCTGCGTATGGCCTCCTGTTCCATTTCAGCCTTTTGACGTGTGGCTTCCTGTTCCATTTCAGCTTGTCTGAACAGAGCTTGTTCCTCTATAATTGCTACCTGTTGAAGGATCAGGGCATGTTGTTCGACAAATGCTATTTTTGATTTAGCAGCCTCTGCTTTAGCACGCTTCCTCCGTGCTAGGCTTGACATGTCAGACAAATAAGAGCTTCCGCTGTGAGAGTTTTTCTTACCTTTTGACTTCTTTGTTTTAGTGGATTTAGCCTTTGTCAGGGCGAGGCGATGTTCGTGCAATGTTTCTATTGCCAGGTCCACTTTAGAAAATCGAATATCCAATGAAAGATTACATGCATCTATGTCCTTTAGACTGTCCAATGTTCTGGTCCTTTTCAGAGAGTCCAGGTATTCATTTGTGAGCCTACGATAGTAAGTACAGGCTTTTACAAGTTTGTCCTGTGCTGTTAACAGTTGCTGGAGCTTGTTAGGAGGCGTGCTGACTTCCAATAACTGGGATTTTATATCAGACCAGAGGGCCTCTAATTCCTGACAGAACTTGTCACGTTTTTCTGTGAATGCTCCCTGGCCTTTTTCCGTGAGGTCACGTACTCGCCTAGTCTCGGGATTTTCCTCTACATTCGGCGGATTGTCTACAAGCTGTCCAGCATCTATTTGACGCTCTTCTTCTGTTTGGAGTTCTGTTTCTTGACGTTCGGGTCATCTTTGCGTTCTGCGTGATCATAATCCATGTTTCCAATCAACTAACGGATAGTAAGATTAAAAATAAACTGTTGCAAACGTTGGCGGTTTGCTGCCTGGTACACACAAGCTGTGTTGCGTAATGTCGTTGTAACAGTTGCGAACGATGCTACGTTGTAGTTCCTTGTCTGGATATGTATAGACAGGTTGTCGTCAATTGACTGTACGTCAAGGGATGACGCGTTTTTGCAAGGCTCAACAGGCAGGTTGTAGCTGTAGAACTGACGTGGAGTGGCGTTATCTGTGAGACACAACAGGCAAGTTGTAGACTTTTTACTGTAATGGCCTGACTATTAAGTTTAACCGACGATTGGGCTCAAGCAGAAAAGACTATCAGGTGCTGATAATTTAATCAAGAGTCAATCTAACAAATGGTAAAAAGCTGAAATACAAAATAAAATACAAATTTACAATGCGTGAATTACTGTTATGATGAACGAAATGTCATATATAATTGATAGCACAGTCCATTGAATGCGAGAAAATGTACTTTCAAGAACAGTTAAATTTCAAGTATTTCACGGAGAAAAGGTTCAAATATGTGAAGAGCAATTTGAAGGCTTCAGATACAATGTAATAAAATTAACTCACTCTGTGGTTAGCCACAAATTGTGTCCAAGATGACGTCTCTACGAAATATTCTTCGGTATCGTAATGACCTTGCAGTTTTCCTGTAACGGATACGTGTGAGAAAGGGAAAAGGTAACGATGATACGATGTTTAAAGTACTTATAAGGTTTAAGAATGAAAAATCATCCTAGGCTAGGAACACAGAAACAGATTAAGAATATAATCAAACGAACTATATAAATTGAGGAACGAGGTAACAGAATTATTATCGTGGTATCAACATGTGTTTCCTTCCCCCAAAAACATGATTTTGTAAAACTTCACTTATCGGCATCTCCGAGCGGCAAAACAGATCAAATTCCTGATGATTTTTACTACGGCATTCAGATGTTTATTAATTCCTACGTATTACCGTTTTCATTAAATCAATTTTGTTTATATTATCAAGAGTAAAATACTAGTTTGAGTTGTCGTTCGTAGTGTATAGTTTGTTCCAAAAACAGTGTTTGTTTCTGGTACAGTTTTGCAGTTGTTTATTAACAATAAAGTTGTTTTAACTAAAATAAATGTTAGCTTCTGTGTGGTTTTTTTTTTATTAGTGATTTTTTACCAAAAAAAAAAATGTTTCTTATAATTATATACATGACCCCATCCCCTTTTCTTTTATGGGTATCAGTGAGGTGGTTGACAAGGGGGGGGGGAATTGATTCCCAGTTACCTCCCCCAAACTCCTACTACTCTCCACATAAATCCAATTCGTATTGTGTTCCTCTAAACTCCCATTTTTTCGTCAAGCATGAATTATCCCTGTTTTAACAACCGTTTACTCGCGGTTAACACCACCCTGACTCCAGCTTCCATCCACCCAATTCCCACTTCCAGCCCTCTCATTCCCGAGTTTCCATAATTCTGTCCACCCCCTTATCAGTGTCCCAATGACTTGCACCCATTAAGGTAGATAGGGTGTCTTCCTCCATCTTGGATTTTTTAATACCTGAAAACAATCGGTCTAGATCTTTAATAGAATGTGCAAATTTTGAGAGTAGTAGGTAATTCATGTGTAAGAATTTTCATTTCTATATAGAAAATGACATGTTTTATCATATTTATGGTTGCATTTTACAAAAAACAGAAAACTTTTGTTTGATTCAATTTTTTCCTACTTTGCCACATAAGGGGAGGCAACTCAAATGTAAGGGCAGATAATTCAGATAAAGGTACTTTTACAATAGAATGTGTTAGGAATTTACCTATTTTATTATGTAGCAAGAAAACGGGTCCGGTGACCCCATTTTTTCTTTTTCTTATCTGAAAGCATTCTATTAAAGCTATCTTCTCATATTTTATCTCAAAATTCTATGGTGTAGTTTTCGTTTTATGGTGGAAAATTGGGTTTTCCATGCATAATCTATACAAAATCTGTTAATTTTGAACAACCTGTAGCGTGAAAATAAGCCCCGTGACCCATTCTTTTTATCATTTTTTTTTAAAAAGCTTGATATAAACTACATTTTGTCAAATTATTAAAAAATTCTATGGATTATAATTTAGACACCCCATCTACCTTAACGACACATCATTTGGCCACAAATTATATTATACTACCACGGGCTGATTTTTTCCCTTTGCAAAAATTATAAGTCTGGACTTTTTTTCATCTCGTTTTTAACTTGGATGTGTATTTTTTTATTTTTAAATCAAATAAAACAGTTTTTACTTTAAACTATGTATATGGCCTCAACGCACACAAGAACAATACAAAATATCCCTTCACAAATGTGTTGTCAAATTGATAAAAAAAGGACTCACTAATTCATAGTCACTTTTAAAAATTTCTATAGTATAAATTGAAAAAGAATCATACTTTCATACACTCAAATGAATTTTGAATGTTTCAATGACTGAAATTGTCATTCTTACCTATCTATTTGATGGCGTCCTTATTACCCTATAATGAATCTTAAAAAAAAATCCACAAAGTGTACATATATAAGCAAATCAACATTAAGGGTTTTTAAAAAGTTTACTTTGCGGTCCCAAAGTGAGAAACTAATAATAAAACATGTGACCAGTAAATTATGTTCAGTTGCTCAAATATCTGCAAGGCATAATCTTAATACATATAACATTTACATTGCCCAGTATGTATAATGATTTTAATCTGATAATTACTACAATCAAAAGGATGAATTTACTTTGAAATATTATAGCTTTTGTTATGATGATTATTGATGTTTGTAAAATATAGGACTTTTTTAAATTAAATTAACAATTAAATTCAAATTTAAGAATGTTATTAATTAAAAATAATACTGACAGACTTATTGTCATTCAAATCAGTTTTGAATGATCAGTGGATATGTAGCAAACAAAAAGTTTTAAAATCTTTGGTTTGATTTGGTTTTGGAAGTGGAGGAGGGGTTGGACTGAAGACCAGGGAGAAGACTGGAGACCAGGGGGTTGGGGTGGGGTGGACTGAATACCTCAACTTTATGCAAGCATGAGATAGGAGGGTAATTGGGTATTTTGTATAACATTTTAATAAAAAATTAAACAAATATTTTGATTTTTTTGTCTTTAAACAAATTTTAATTTAGACCTCTTCTTAGGTAAATTTGAACAAATATGACTACATTTTTGTTCCCCGCGTAACGCGTTGCGGGAACCAGGCGACCGTCCGTCTATCCGTTTGTCCATCTGTCTGTCCTGTATTGTTAGCGCTCTCAGCGGTACAATTTTCACTATTAGTTCGAGAATTAATACAGAGATATAGAATATGGTTTCATGAGATATTTGTTAAAGATAACTTTGGAGTTTGCCTTTATTAATCTTAATGAAACTTAACAATGCGTCAGATTAAATATTGCATATTTAGGTCTGAAATATTATAAATTATCCCAGCACTTTTTCACTTAGTCACTATGCATGTGATAAATACCAAAGTATAACTGTAACATTCATCTTTGTTGTGAAAGTAACTGTCATGAAATTATGTTTAATGATATTAACAGCACAGTTCTAACAATAGCATATGCACCTCTTGATCCTCAATCACCTTCTGCTTTATGCTAGTGGCGCTGTAACATATATGCAAGGTGAATGGCTTGTGTACTCTATGTCATGTGGGTCATTAGTCAGGCTTTACAAGTATAATGTAACCTGAGGGTTCCACTAGGGCTTATTAAAACACAAAACATAATTATCTCATAGTTATCTCCCCCAAAAAAGATATGCATTTAAAACAGAGTAGATATATTGAAATATTAATTAATAACATTATCATTTTGTAGTAATTACACTTTGTTTTTAAAATATGGTTTTGGTTTTTTTTATGTTATTGTAAATGTTTTTCTTTTTTAATTATTTTTTTTTAAAGTAAAAGCCTAAAAGGGGGAATAATTCATGAATTTGAAAGATTTAACAATTATTAGTATTATTATGTTATATTTATATCCACGCTTTAAAGGATTAAAAAAGAATTCAATTATCCCTTGGGTCTTTCATTCATCTGTCAAGATAGAAAAAAAAACATTTTAAACTTTTAATTTCAGATTTACAACTGTTTGATAAGAATCTGCTGTTGAATAACTAGTTAAAGTTAGCAAATCTTGTATAAAGGTATGCACACCAGTGATTATAGGTAGTATCTTTGCATTCAATTGGTCAATAATTTATTGCGTATCCTTGCAGCTTTTTTTTCAAATCATGCTTTAAAATTTACATGCTTAGTATCATTCTTCAAATAACTATTCTTACTAAGTCAGCTTGTTATGGATTGCTTTGCCTTTGTATGTTACTGTTACTGTTTTTGCTTTATATGTTGCCCTATTTATGTATTTTTTATGAACATTCAAGAGTGGTATTTTTTTTTAAATGTTTAAAATTAAACAGCAAATTTGGTAATATTTACACATCCAATCAGATTTTGAACTGTCATGGTTACTAACGGTATTGTAAAAGAGGCTTATGAAAAAGTTAAAGGGAATGGAAAAAATTTACAATCAGTGTAGTGTGAAATAGCGGTAAAAAAATCAGATGATGTTAACATCAAAGTTTTGCAAAATTGTGTGAAAAGATTGGTTCATTACCTGAAAGGATTGCGAAATGCCAGAAATTATGAAACTTATGATAACTTAATGCAGGCTGAATTTAGATTCCCTAAATCTAGAGCAAAACCAATTAAAATGAAATCAGACACCTCATCAGTTTCAAATGATCAGAAAATCATAAAACATTTGCAGTGCAATATTGTGCAATTGAAAAATAAAACTGCTAATCAAAATACATCAGTTCTAAACCAGAAGATTATCCGGCAGGCAAACATAATAAATAAATTGAAATCAGAAAATTGTTTATTGAAGAGACAGAATATAGTTGCAAATACAGAGATTGAACAAAATAAAGTCAAAGAAAAAGGTGTTCAGTGTAATACAATAAGTAACGTAATAAATGATTTAAAAGTTGAAATTGATGAAATAAAATGTAACCTGGATGAAATAATATGTATGGATGAGGTAAAAGAAAATCATACCGAAACTACAAATAATTCTAAAAAAGTATCTTTTCAAACAAATTAAAGGGAAAACCTTTTAATGAATCCATAAGGAAGTTATATTATGTTTTTTAAGTAGGAAAATTGGGCTCCAACATATAAATCCTATTATAGAAGCAATTTTTTCTATAGTTAACATTAGTGTTGAAAAAATTACCAAGCATAGCAACTGCATGCAATATGGTCAGTGAACTAGGAATTGTGTCAAGAAAGCAAATAAATGATAGAAACTTAACTATGCACCGAGATGCAACAATGAAAAAGGGCCATCATTTTTATGGTTTAGAATTTTCTGCCGAAAGTGGAAAAACATATACCGCCGGTTTAAAAGAGGTGTGTGATGGAAAGGCCGAGACATATGTATCATGCACAAATAAAATTTTAGTGGATATTGCAGGAACAGGTTCTGGCGAAATAATTGACAACACAAAAAGCTTGATGACTGATAGAAGCAGTACAGAAAGCAAAACAAACAGGTTGCTTAGTGAGCAAAAGTCCAATTTAGAAAATAATGAAAAATTTGATTTTAAATGTGCAATGCACCCCTTACTTCAGTTTTCCGATCTTTGTAAAAAAATATTACTAGTTTAGAAGAAAAGGATGATTTCAAAACTGAAACTTTATTAAGATTTGTATCAAATCTTTTCTATAAAGACGGATCAGGTGACCCATTATATGCTGCCACATACGTAAATACCATCTATACCTATAATGAGAATGAGAGGATTGAGATTTAACACTTTGTTTTATAATAGTGCCGGTACATTTTATTTGGCTCAACATTTAATTGATTATTCTGTTTCACATTCAATGTTTACTATATGTTTTCATAATCATCCGGAACAAATCGCACTGAACCGATTTCTTACATCACCGTACGCCTTTAATTTCTGTGACACCGTCTGTTTCAATATTTCAACACATGTAACATGGACGACATTTAATTTTCTGAGGAAATCGAGACATATCACTGTCAAGTACGTTTTATTCATTTATAAACTGTGATAATTTAATCTGTTTAAGTTCGTTAATTTGGATAAGTGATTTATTAAATGCATACGAACTGTAAGTTATTTATAACCGAGATTGGAACTGTAAATTCTACTTTCGTTTTCATTTCATTGTTTTAAATATTTGCATATGAACTTTAATATGTTCTTTCATACACATTGTAAGTATTTCTTTTTGTTTTATTGCAGTTTACCACAAACAATCTACTGACTACTTGTAAACCTTTCTGGTGGAATATTATAATTACAATTTTCGAAACAAGTTGTGTTCTTTATATATTTGCCGAGATTGCGATACAGTCACCTGGTTAAGCTAGCTGAGTCAGGCTCAGCATAGTAAATTGACAACAACTTGTCTACACATCTCCTGAACAGGAAATACAACGGAGCATCGTTCGTAGCTGTTACCTTGACACTACGCAACACAGCTTGTGCGTCCTAGGCAGCAAACCAACAACGTTGAACAAACATTGCCTACTTCTAGTTGATTTACATCATGGATCCCAGTCACGAACAGCAAGAATAGGTTCAGCCCCCTGAGGGAGATGTCCCTAAAGAACTAGAAGAAAATCCGTCTGATAACACACATTTAGATGAAAATGCCGAGACTAGGCGAGTACGTGAACTTACCGATAAAGGACAGGGAGCCTTTATAGAAAAACGTGACAAGTTCTATCACGACTTAGAGGCCCTATGGTCAAACCTAGAATCTCAGTTATTAGAAACGACCAAGCCTCCTAACGACCTCCAGCAATTGCTAACATCACAAGATAAAATTGTACAAGCCTGTACTAATTATCGCAGGCTCACAGACGAGTACTTGAAATTTCTCAAAAATACAAGAACATTAGACAGCCTTCAAGACATTGATACGTGCAAATTTTCAACGGATATCCGAATGACTAAAGTCGACCTGGCAATTGAAACTTTACACGAGCATCGCCTTACCCTCACAAAGGCTAAATCTACAAAAACGAGGACATCTAAGGGCAAGAACACCTCGCATAGTGGGAGCTCAAACGTCTCTGACATGTCAAGCCTAGCACGGAGAAAGCGTGCCAAGGCAGAGTCCGCTAGATCAAGGATAGCCTTTGCCGAGCAAGAAGCTGCCCTCTTAAAGCAGGAGGCCGTATTAGAGGAACAGACCCTATACAGACAAACAGAAATCAAGGCCAAAATAGAACAAGAAGCCATCCGTGCAAAACAAGAGGCCACACGTAGAATTGCTGAGGCTGCTCACCTGAAAGCTCGAATTGAACAGGAGGAGGAGCACATCAAAGCTAAAAAAGAACAGGAGGCCGTTCGCAGGAAAACTCAAATGGAACAGGAAGCAGCACGTGCGGTCCGAGAAAAAGCCGAACTTAGGGCTGCTATGAACATTCTCGAAGCAAAAAGAGAAGCTGCAGCCGCAGAAGCCGAGGCTCGTATCCTGGAATACGACGGCAGCCAAGCAGTTAGCGATCTCCCTGACGAAACGTTAGAACCTCTCCAGCGTGTGCAAGATTTCGTCAATAAACATCCTGTACTAACTGCTGTAAAGGAACAGGTCCTCAAAAGATGAGACAAAGTCCTGTTAAGATTGAGCTGAGTCATGAAGCAGCAGCGTTCGTGCCATCCGTGGCACTCAACTTGCCGCCACAGACATATGCTGTTTTGCCTTCCGATACCAAGTCACCGGAAGTTACCTTAATCCCAGATCTGGGAATAGTAACCGGCATACAAAAACTAGGCCTTTCAGAGGAGATCCCTACTGAACACCAAAAACAAGGCGTAATAGAAGAGACCCCTGTTGCATACCAGCAACAAATCAATCCTACGTCGGAGATAACCAGATTTCTCCTACGCAAGGACCTGCTGTTCTCCCGGCTAACAAGCTTTAATGACCGGGCAGAATCCTTTCATACATGGAAAGCAAGCTTTAAGAACGTGACAGACGAGTTACAAGTTAGTGACTCAGAACAGATTGATCTTCTGATCAAGTGGCTCGGTCCAGAGTCTGCTAAACATGCCATTAGCATACGAGCGTCGAATGCCAATAATCCTACAAAAGGCATACAAAGGTTATGGCAGAGACTGGATGGTGCTCCAGAAATGTTGGAGGCCTCTCTCACAAGTAAACTCGTCAACTTCCCTACCTTGACGAACAAAGATAGCGCACGTCTTTATGACTTGTCCGATATTCTATCAGAAATAGAGTATCACAAAGAAAATCCCAAGCTAGGATGTTTGCTAGCATATTTTGACTCTTCGTCCGGGATAAATCCTATTGTTGAAAAGTTACCATACGGACTCCAAGAAAAGTGGATAACAAGGGCTACAAGATACAAGTCTAAATATGAAGTTGCCTTTCCACCTTTTCACAGAATTCTCTGCCTTCGTCAGGGAAATTAGCAAAACAAAGAATGATCCTGGGTTCATCTTTGGGTCAAAAGCCACACCAAATACAAAAGGTGCTGCGCCAAGGTTCACTTCTCACCCCAAGACTAAAGTTGGTGCACATAAAATAGCGGTTGAGCAGCAATCTAGAGACGCCAGCAAACAAGGTCTTTGTATTCTGCACAATACAAAGCATTCCTTAAATGAATGTCGAGCGTTCCGAGCCAAGTCAATAGAGGAACGCAAAGGACTTTTGAAACAAAACAATGTCTGTTATAAGTGTTGCGATTCCACCACACACAGAAGCCGGGAATGTAATGCACGCATAAGTTGTAAAGAATGTGGAAGTAAACAACACACTACCGCACTTCACATTACTAGACCGCAGCAACCTGCAAGTTCTCAGTCTAGCTCGCCCAAGCAAGCCTATGGCGGGAAGCCTACAGAATCGGCTAAAACTAAGTCAACCTCAGTTAATTCTACCTGTACCGAGATTTGCAAGGATACGTATAGCGGGAAATCTTGTGCTAAAATACTACCTGTGAATGTTTATCACAAGAATAACCAGGACAAAGTTATCCGGATGTACGCCATCATTGATGATCAAAGCAACCGGTCACTAGCATCGCCCGAATTCTTCAATCTTTTCGACGTAAAAGACAAACCGGAGAATTATACCTTATCAACATGCTCCGGCAGAGTAGTCACTTCCGGGAAAAGAGGAAGAGGTTTTGTCATGGAATCAATAAATGGAAATGACAAATTTGACCTGCCGGTACTGATAGAATGTGATCATATTCCCAATAATAGGGACGAAATACCTACTCCTGAAGTCACAATGCATCACCCTCATTTAAAAGAACTTAGAGGTAGCATTCCACCGATAGAGGAAAATTGCCAAATTCTTCTCTTAATTGGCAGAGACCTTATAGAGGCACACCATGTCCTTGACCAGCGCATAGGACCACCCAGAACTCCATATGCACAACAATTGAAACTGGGTTGGGTAGTGATAGGAGAGACTTGCATTAACAAGCAGCACGTACCTCTTGAATTAAACGTCAAAATAACCAACATTTTACCTACAGGACAACCGTCAACGTTTCAACCATGTACAAGCAAATTTGACATTCGGGAATACTACACAGACCCCGTTAAGAAAGATTTACTTTCACCACTCTTTGAAAAAACAAGGGACGATGATAAGCCTGGAATGTCATGTGAAGATAAAATGTTCATGAAGCAGATGGACAACGAACTTGTGAGGGACTCGGAAGGAAGTTGGGTAGCACCGTTACCGTTCCGAGTTCCAAGGCAGCCATTGCCAAGCAACAGACCACAAGCTCTTCATCGTGCTAATATGTTAGACGCCAGTCTTAATAGAAACCCAGTAAAGCGGGAACACTTTCTTACATTTATGAGTAAGATCCTAGACAATAATCATGCAGAACTCGCTCCACCGTTGAACGACTACGAGGATTGCTGGTATTTGCCATTGTTTGCTGTTTATCATCCGAAGAAACCCGATCAGATTAGGGGTGTGTTTGATTCTTCCGCAAAATGTAACGGAGTCTCACTTAACAGCGTCCTGCTAACAGGTCCCGACTTAACCAATGATCTCTTGGGAGTACTGCTGCGTTTCAGGAAAGAAATGGTCGCAGTATCTGCAGAGGTTCAACACATGTTTCACTGTTTTGTTGTCAGAAAAGACCACCGAAATTATCTGAGGTTTTTATGGCATAGAGACAACGACCTACAAGAGAACCTTGTCGAATACCGCATGAGAGTTCATGTTTTCGGAAATAGTCCGTCACCTGCCGTTGCTACGCTTGGACTCAGAAAAGCAGCTCAGGCATCAGAACAAGAGTTCGGCAGCCACGTGACTAGCTTTGTTACAAGAGACTTCTACGTCGACGACGGTCTTACGTCATGTCCTACTAAAGAGGAAGCTGTTAAGCTCATGAAGGACACACAGCAAGCATTAGCAAAATATGGAAACTTGCGCCTTCACAAGTTTGCCTCTAATTGTGCGGAAGTTATGGCTGCATTTCATGCCAGTGATTTGGCTTCAAATCTTAAAGATCTAGATTTAGAATGCGACAGCAAACCCCTACAACGCAGTCTTGGACTCAGCTGGGATGTAAACACTGACAACTTCTTATTTCAATTATCTTCAGAAAATAAACCGATCACTCGGAGAGGGATTTTATCAACGATAAACAGCATCTACGATCCTCTTGGATTTTTAGCTCCTGTGATGTTACAAGGAAAGCTCCTACTAAGGAAGATAGTATCAGAAACCGTCGATTGGGACCAACCTCTCTCTGATGAGACAGCAGTTGAATGGAAATCTTGGAGAGATACTTTAATAGCTATTGAAACATTGCGCATTCCACGTACCTACGTACCGTATCTCAGCAAAACCGTCACAAAGGAGTTACATGTCTTCTCTGATGCGTCAGAAAAAGCCATAGCAGCTGTTGCTTATCTACGCACGACCGACAGTGGTGGTGAACCAAACATGGGGTACATTCTTGGGAAAGCAAAAGTTGCACCTACAAGTGGTCACACTATTCCTCGACTTGAACTATCTGCTGCCGTATTAGCAGTTGAGATCACACAAACCATCGTGGATAATTTAGATTTACACATAGACACCGTGAAATTCTACACAGACAGTAAAGTGGTCTTAGGTTACATCAGTAACGAGACAAGAAGGTTCTTTATCTACGTCGCCAATAGAGTAGAGAAAATAAGGAAATTTAGCTCTCCAAGTCAATGGAATTATGTACCAACGAACCGTAATCCCGCAGATTCGGGAACAAGGTCCGTACCAGCCCACGAAATTCATAGTAGTGAGTGGTTATTGGGATCGAAACAACTTCTTTCCTCAGAACAGGAGAATTCCGAGGACATTTATCAACTAATAGATCCAGAGGAAGATGGAGAAATCCGTGCAACTGTTAATGTTGCAAAGACCTTTGCCACAACTGAGCGTAAAGGTATCGGAACTGAAAGATTCAACCGATTCTCCAACTGGTCATCACTTGTGAGAGCGATAGCCTTTTTGGAACGTTTCTCCCGTTTACACGGGTCAAAACAGGCAGCACCAGTTACTTCTCTGGAAAGTTTTTCGAACGCCGAAAATTTCATCTTAATATCTGCACAACATGAAGTTTACGGAGATGAAATAGATTGCATTAAACGTCAGGAACAAATTCATAAGCGGAGCCCGATAGCTAACCTCAATCCGTTTTTGGACGAACGAGGACTATTACGAGTAGGAGGCCGTATTGTCAAATCTGACTTAAACCTCCGTGAAAAGAAACCATTGATCGTCCCTGGACGCCATCATATAGCGACATTATTAGTCCGACACTACCATGACAAGGTAAAACATCAAGGACGCAACTTCACAGACGGAGCGATTCGATCCGCAGGATTCTGGATCGTCGGAGCAAAACGCTTGATATCGTCTACTATTCACAAATGTGTGATATGCCGCAAACTAAGAGGAAAAACCGAGTGTCAAATCATGTCCGATTTGCCAGAGGACCGTCTTGAACCGTCACCTCCGTTTACCAACGTTGGAATAGACACCTTTGGACCCTGGACAATTGTTTCACGTAAAACACGTGGTGGATACGCCAACTCAAAACGTTGGGCAATTCTTTTCACATGCTTAGTGACAAGAGCTGTTCATATCGAACTAATCGAGGAAATGAGCTCTTCAGCCTTCATAAACGCCGTCAGAAGATTCGCCGCTATAAGAGGTCAAGTTAAGATTTTCCGATCTGACCGTGGAACAAACTTTATTGGTGCAATCGACGATTTAAAGATTGACTCAATCAACGTCGAAGATGGACCCTTCAAGAACTTTCTGTACAATTCTGGTACAACTTGGATCTTCAATCCGCCACATTCGTCCCACATGGGTGGAGCCTGGGAAAGAATGATTGGTATCGCAAGAATTCTTGATTCTATGCTTCTAAACGCAGCAGGAAGAAGCCTAACGCACGACGTGCTCAACACACTAATGGCAGAAGTTTCAGCAATAGTGAACTCTAGACCTCTGGTACCGGTATCGACAGATCCAGAGAATCCGTTAATCTTAACGCCAGCTATGTTATTGACACAAAAGACCGATTACATCTTCACTTCAGATCAGCTTGGAGAATTCGACAAACAGGATCTATGTCTAGCCGAATGGAGACGTGTACAGGCTCTGGCCAGTGTTTTCTGGTCCCGTTGGAGGAAAGAGTACCTGCCGTTACTACAACCACGACGAAAATGGACCGAAGATCGCCGTGATCTCATCAAAGGAGACGTCATTCTCCTAAAGGACAAAAACCTTTGCCGTACTCAATGGCCCATAGGCGTTATAGTAAATTCATTTAAGAGTTCCGACGAACATATCCGGAAAGCAGAAGTACGAATCATCGTAAATGGAAAAGCCACCATCTACACACGCCCAATCGTGGACATGATTCTTCTCATAGAGAACGATTGTATATAGTTTTTGTTAATAATGATACTATGGATTTTTACAGTGAAATATTCAAGTGTGTTATATATTTGGAATAGTGATATCAGTTAGACATCAGACGGGGAGTAATCTGTTTCACATTCAATGTTTACTATATGTTTTCATAATCATCCGGAACAAATCGCACTGAACCGATTTCTTACATCACCGTACGCCTTTAATTTCTGTGACACCGTCTGTTTCAATATTTCAACACATGTAACATGGACGACATTTAATTTTCTGAGGAAATCGAGACATATCACTGTCAAGTACGTTTTATTCATTTATAAACTGTGATAATTTAATCTGTTTAAGTTCGTTAATTTGGATAAGTGATTTATTAAATGCATACGAACTGTAAGTTATTTATAACCGAGATTGGAACTGTAAATTCTACTTTCGTTTTCATTTCATTGTTTTAAATATTTGCATATGAACTTTAATATGTTCTTTCATACACATTGTAAGTATTTCTTTTTGTTTTATTGCAGTTTACCACAAACAATCTACTGACTACTTGTAAACCTTTCTGGTGGAATATTATAATTACAATTTTCGAAACAAGTTGTGTTCTTTATATATTTGCCGAGATTGCGATACAGTCACCTGGTTAAGCTAGCTGAGTCAGGCTCAGCATATTGATTATTTTGTTTATTCTAAAAGCACTTTGAATTTTACACAAAATTATATTTTAAAAGCACTTCAGTGTAACAAACTATTGTCTATAATTAGGGCATTAGGAATAATATCAAAGAAGATAACGGAACCATATTTATATATATCTTCCGATGAGACATTAACTGCAATTGAAATGGGAAGCATTTACCAACGTTTAATAGAAATTCTGCAACTTGGTTCGCAAAATCCTTCATTATTATTAAAAAACGAAATTTCATTAACTTTGGACCTTTTTTACCTATTTGTGCAGTATCTGAATCGTTATTCAAAATATCTAATATTGATAGCTTAATCAGTGAATACATTGGAAAATTCTGTAAATGCCTGAAAGACAAGTGCTGTGTCTTATTTAAAGATTTTTTGGAAGATGGTAAATTTTTTAACCCGTCAGAATCATTAATTAATGATACCAAGTCTTGTCCGCCTAATAACATTACTGTTGAATGACTTATTGATTGGCTTAATTTAAAATCTACAAGTAAACAAAAAGAAATTATAAATTCTGCAAGAATACAAAACAAAACCATTATGAAGACATCTAAAGAAAGAAAACGAATAATTTATGAAGAACATGTTAATATAATCAATGAAAGAAAAAAGACAGAAAAGTTAAGACTTGAAAAAAGGGATTTGGAAAAAGAAAAAGTTTGCAGAATATGAAACAAATAGGAATATGGGAAAATGAAGAAAAAATTATGCAAGAGTTATCAAAATTTAAAACCAAGACAGAAAAGATTCAGGCACTGAAAAAGCAAATTTATATGCTTAAGGAAGAAACCAAAATAATCACAAAAGATAAGCAATTATTACAGTTCAGTTGTAAAGGAACACAACATAATGAGGACAAATTAATATCTAACATACTTCAACTTTTGGCACTGACACGAACAGAAACTAATGATGATAAAACAAATTTTGGCAACCAATTAGAGAAAATTCCACATTCATTAATTGGCATTGAATTCAAACACATTTGGAAAAATAAAAACAACAAGGAGCAGGAGTTGAATGGCAAAATTAACAAGGAGCAGGAATGGAATGGCAAAATTTTATCGTACAATTCTGGCGTTTTTCAGGTTGTTATGACTTTTGACAGTTCATTACCTGAGTTTTGATATCCCTAATTTTGTACAATTTTGACATCGCACTAAAATTTTCAAAGCAGTGCATGCTCTGAAGATCCTAATTCACAATCACACTAATATTATAAACTTGATATACTTTTCTAATACATGTGAAAGGTTTGAAATGGGTTATTATAAAGACCTCATCTGCATGCTCCAGTTTCCCTTAAACCATCTTCCAATTCTCCTTGCATATGAAATATCTGCATGTTACATTTGAAATTGGCTATTTAGGACATTTTATCTTTCTTCACATTTAAAACTCAATGTATCAAATAATAAGAAGTACACAGTGACATTATGTAATAGTGGTTATCTGACTGTTTCAGATGCAAGATATCATCCATATGTTGAATGCCTTTGTATGCTAAAAAATATAATTTGTATAAAATTTAAAAGAAAAACAGACACATTTCAAGACAAAATGTAAGGTAATTGAAGCATAAAAAATAAATCAATTTGTATGCACACAATATGTTTGTAGAATAATCTTCAACAGGTATGCTACATGTAGATCAAAATATCTTAACCTAGCACTATTTGTGAAGCACAATGAGAATATAATTTTCATCTCCTTATACATGTTATATATATTAATGGCTTTGTTTTGATGTCTCTCTTTAGCCTAGCTGATATGAAATGAATAAAATAAAATTTTACAGATCAAATATTTTGATGAAGAAGAGAATGAGGGAGAAGAATATGATCTGACGGTAGAGGAATTAAAAACTGACCTTACAGAAAATAATTTGACCTTCATAGGTTTGTTAAAATTTGAATTTTAGTAGAATATTTATGCAAGGGAAATTGAAAATTTTAAGTTGCTTTTACAACTTAAAACATTTTAATCAAGAAAAACTGAAACAGAATACCCAATGTAAAAAAAATATTGAATATGATATGAATTTTTATGAAACTTACTGATGAAAAAGAAGAACACAAAGGGAATTATGTAAATAGAACATATAGGACATTCAATAAAGAGATTATTAATACATAGAGGACTAAGTTAACATATATTCCACTGTACTTTTATTTATAAAAACTGGAAAGAAAGAAAACCATGGGTTTCTAAATAATGTCATATGTCACATTTATTGTGCTTTTCTCATATTTTAATTTAATATGTTTCTTCATTTTAATTGAAATTAAGTATCAATTTATGTTTCAGGATAAGAGTCTGAATAAAAGTTTTAAAATGTTCAAAACATTTAATCATGGGTAAGCAAAATACCTAGAAGATGTTTTAAAAAATAGACTATAGTTGATGAGTTACCTCCTCATATAACAAGATTTATCTCCCCTGTGATTAAAACACATTGAGATTGAGATTGAATTGTCTCCCTTTGATAACAGCTAGTATCAGAGCACAATTATTTCTTTGGGGATTTTTTATTGGTTAACAATAGTTAAATAAAGGGAAAAGGATAATACTTTCAAGTTCAAGGTCTCAGAAAAGCATTTTTACCTGTTATTATAATTTCACATTGAAAAACTAAAATTAGATGAAAAGGCTACTGAGTGCTGGTGTGTGTTTTAAGGTGGCACGGTAGTATTTCCTGGCCCATAAGCGATAATGATAGCCTTTTTAGAATTTTCACCACTTTCTAACACTGCCAAAAATTCTACATTCACAGTTAACTGAAGTACTTTCATTTTACTATTCAGAAATGAATTTGAATATGTATCATGACCGTTTACTTTTTTTGCTATCTTTAAGAACCTAAGGCCACTAGTGCTTTTAGGTCTTTTATCGTGCAGTGAATACAAAATTTAAAAAAATTCTCAAAAATTCATTTTCATCTGTATGTAAAATTATTTCATATTTTTCTACACCTGATTCATCCCTCAGTTTGGGAAAGTATGTTCAGTTGATACTGTATTTTTTGTCCAATCATAATGTTCAGATACATTGACTTAAATAGGGTACACAAAAGAGCAACCTAAATTCTGGAATGCAAATACTACCGTGCTACCTACAAATATGCCGGATTAAATTCATATATGTGAATCCGGAGTCAAACCGCCTGAGGTAGGTAGTTTGAGGTCTGATTTTAACTATTATTTGATTTGAGTCTAGAATAAATATACGTGTGAACACAGATGCATATTCTTATCCAGAATATATCAGTGTGCATGCCATTTATTTTGTTACTATATTTGCGCCACAAAATCAGGTGCTTTCATAATTATTACGATTTCACTAGCTTGCGCAATTTAGGTATAAGACCACTGATTCAAAACCCCTATATAATCAACCATTTTTTTTAATTTTCATAGCTTTCTTAATATTTTAACTTAAGTTTAACTTCAAAGAAATTAGGTATATCCTAGAAAACGGCCTTTCGAAAGTCAACCACTACTGAAAATAACCCCTTGTTTTCTGGAAATCTTAAATAAGTAGACTATTGAGAGCATTTATCCTAAACTTGTATTGCAAAATCACGGACAAGTAAATTTTGGTTCAAAATGGTTTTAATATATTACTATCTCACCAAAAATTTCATTTCTACAAATTTGTTTGTTAGTTTAAGTAAAAAATGACACCAACAGCACTATTTTTGTCAGGGAAGGGCTTCTTCAACGTTATGAATTAGAGTGGGTGAATTGATGGTCGGGCACATACAATCTAGAATACCAATAACGCACTGCAGAACCAAGTGTGAATACACACTGGATACAATGACGATATATAAATCCAGATATACATCGGATTTCATATTTTAATACAGCATGTGTGTCAAAAAGGTATTACAAAAATACCGAACTCCAAGGAAAATTCTAAACGGAAAGTCCCCTATCAAATGGCAAAATTAAAGCCCAAAGACATCAAACGAATGGAAACCAACTGTAATATTGCCGACTTGGTCCATGCATTCTCTTATGTAGAAAATGGTGGAATAAACCTGGTTTTATAGCTGGCTTAATATCTCACTTGTATGACAGTATCATATGATGTATGTGATTGCTACACATTACTGTGTTTCTGATAATAGTATACAGTAGCTTTTGAGATTGAAACTGTGACAAGTCACCAAATTAAGATATGTAGATGATTTGACTTTATTTGGAAAAGGCTAATACTTTCACGTCGATGCATCCGAATATGAAATATGTCAATTGATTTGTTAAATGAAATGTGAAAATCGTACACTAAAATGTTGTTTTAGCACACGTAAAACTGAGGGTTGTCAGAATCTCATTTACTTTTCAAAACTGAACCTACCAGAGGTGTTTTAAAGAATGTATAATGTCCACAGCACCTTTCATAGAATTGAAATTAGAAAAAAAAAGAAAAGGTTCCTTTTTTGTCAATAGTGTCCATACAAACCTCACACACTGTCTACAACACGGAATGATTACGAATGGGAGTCACATTATACTAAAGTTGTGCACTTGTATCTAATTTAGTCACTTCATTAGTTTTATTTTATTGTATAACAATTAATAGTTGTTACATTTGCATATAATCTTGAAAAATAAAATGAATGTGACAATTAATTTAAGGTTATCTTACCTGTTTCCTCAACCTGAGAATATATATTACTGTTATTTAATTCTAATGTAGATTCTTTGTACCGAATTTCGTCTTTGTTCTTCTGCGGAACTGTTCTTCTATATGTATAAAAGGTTCAAAATATTAAAACAGTTGCCAGTTATTGTACATAATGAGATTTTCTATATGAAATACCTAACACCATGACAGTGATTGCAAAGCATCTTGTCAATGTCAATCTTACTTTGAATAAGTTGTGAACGACCATATATTTTACGTGAAACAACAGCCAGTACAAGAGAGGCGAAATATAACAAAGGGATATTCAAACTCATAATTCGAAAATAAAATGAAAACGCCATGGCTAAAAAAAGAAAAAAGACCCATAGAGAAAACAGTACACAAACCACAACATATATATAAAGAACACAAAAGACTGAACAACACGAACCCAACCAAAAACTGGGTGGTGATCGCATCATGTGCTTCAATATGGTAAGAAGATCCTGCTCCACATGTTTCACCCAAGTACAAAACCGGTGACAAGTCTAATTCGGTAGGTTACATTCGGGGAAAAGGGACGGGAGTGTAGTTACGACAATTGGCATATCATTCGACGTGTTTATTTACTACATATTATAAACAACATAATGAAAAATTTCTTGAGAATATGTTTTTATTGAATTTGTTCGCTGTGCATATAAATGAGCTATTGGAAATCGGGATGTGCTTTTTAACGCTTATTACTAGTATTGAAAGGCTCAATGAGTTAACATGATTCGTATCGAAATTTATGGACTGTTTAATGAATATAAAAAAGTAAAATAACATATTCCTGACTTAAAATTTAACTTGTATTGTTGTAGGTGGAAAAATCATTTATACTAAAAATGAGAGATGAAAAAGCTCAGGTCGAAGAAATACAGACAACTACTTAAATTTGTACTGGTATTCTTACCTTTTGATTATAAAAATAATGACAACAACTACAACTATTACTGTAACAGCCGATCCAATACCACCGCCTATAGCAGGGCCCATCCCATTGGAATGTTTGGCAGCTGCTTTGGCTACAAAGATTAAATAACTACATCCAGAAGTAAGTTTATCACAAAATGCTATCAACCCCAGTTTTTGAATATATCTTTAAGCTAAATTTCTTAAAGGGTCATTTTCATTTAGCACGAAATTGGTCATATCGTTCTGTGATCGCTGTAGCGTAGTGAAAAGGACTAAGAATGAATATTCATCCACCATGTGTATTTTCGAAAAGGAATTCATGAACTGCAAAATGTATCATAATGTTCTTTGAATAACTGCCGTCTAAAGCATCGCTTCGGCTGTATTTCATTTTATTTACTTGTTGTTTATATATAAGTTGCACATATTTTCAAACGAAGATTTTAATTGTTAATGAAAAAGTGCGTTAAGTTCTACTTGAAAATGAGACTTTTTCCAAGTTTGTGATTATAATTATACAAACACGTCGTTCCGGTTCGTTTAGATATGTTGAAAAACATTCATTGGCATCAGCCTGGTTCACTTAATGTACAATAGCTTTACAAAATCTTCGCTAAAGAACGACTAAATTCGGCTGTTTCATTGATACGTCCGACTTGGGACAGCAGCTTCAAGATTTATTGCAATGAATACGAAATTCACTGTGGAACATGTCGGATAACAGGAGGCGTGCATATGGTTCAAACCATACCTTTTATTTGCAAATGCTGATATTAGAGATTTAAAAAAAAATCGGCTAACACATAAAAATATTGTGTTTTTGTTTGTTTTGTAACAAACCTTCATATTAACTTCAATTTTCTTTCATATTTTCCCCAAAACAAATGATTTGGAATATGTTTCATTAAAGATATTATCTCTTTTGTCTTTAATATTTTCCAGCGAATACAAATTTATTACATGTTTTAAAAATTAAGGCAAGAGTAGCTAGTTAACCGATGTTCAAATCTTCCCAATCGATAAAGACGAGACATATCAAGAATAAAAACTGAGGGAATCGCATTACCTCCAAAATGAGCGTCACTGGGTTCATCGATATGGTTGCATCTCCTGCTCTACATGCATGACCCGCCATGAGAATCAACACTAAGTGAAACTGCCACAATCAGGAATAGGACTCAACCGTTTTAAAAAACTACAGATCAGACGTATTTACTTGTATCTAAAGGTCAAAGACCGCGAAGACATGTGGCTGTGTCTTGCGACACATTAAAGTGTAACGATTAACCAATTCGCGATGGTGATCGTAAAACATATGTATTACCGATTTCAGTCGTCCTTCCTCATAACTCTTTTGGAGTAGTGTTTTGCGAAAGGATCACACACCTGTTAACGAAGTCCGCATAGTGGATATATTCACAAGTGTAACGTATTTTCTGAGATAGATAAACGACACACGACGGAGTAGAAGGTATGTTACTACTGAGAAATAAGAAGTTGATAACGGGAAAGTTAAAATCACCACGTTTGTCATAATTGTCTAATTTGAGGTCGACCGTATGTGTCAATATCGATTAAAGATCAATATATGAAGCGGACCATCTATTTTTGGTAGTATCCTTAATATGTAGTTTGCTGGAATATATGAGATGTTAGCGCTCATTGAAATTATAATATCGATGTCTTAGATAAGTTTTTAGTATCATTAAATTGAATTAAATACATGTTTTTTTAAGATTGAATTATTACCTTGACAGATCGGAATTTCACCTGTCCATGTTCCATTTTCTTTAATATTTTCGTCGACAACACATTCCCTTGTTGCAGTTACCTGACTTGGTAGCTCAAAATCTCCGACACAGTCAAAAGTTGTATGATCACCAAATCGATATTCTGTATTGTTCGATAACAACACTAGGTTATCAGTTACATTAGGCAATGGGCATAAAACACCTACAAGTTTGATTAAGATTTTGTTGTTGTTACATATACCAAATATACAATGGCTGTCAAGCATTTGGTTCAATTTTCTTTATAGATAAAACGTGGCAAAATCCAGCCTTGGGCGATAAAGCAGACTTTCCTATATAAGTTTGCAACATTTTTCTTGCTTTTTTCTTTCTTCTTTTTCAGAGATATATTGCTGTCAAGCAATGAAAGGACAAAATTGTTCACTTATTGTTGTAATTATTTTTTCCTCTCTCTATATCTTTTGATCATTTACAACAATATTCAGCTAGCTACCACTTTGATAAAAAAAAAACAGCATACGGTGTATTAACTCATGACCAAAAATATAAACGCACTTGAATAAATCAAAAGCAAACGAACGGCTCCTTTATTGCTGCTCTTCATATCAAATAACATTAACGGTACTAATTTTACTGCACCAGATGCGCATTTCGACCATAAATGTCTTTTCAGTGATGTTCGAGGTCAAAATATTTAAAAATCCAAACTTTATCAAAACAAACGACAAAAAAGTAAAGTCAAATATCCGGCAAAATTACAGTTAGACATTGAACACGGAGCAAAAATTTACATCTCGCTGCAACTTCAAAATGACCCGTAGCACTAGGTTTATAGTATTGTGCATTTGATACCATAGCTGTGGTAATGTTAACAAATAGTGTCTGAAATTTAGACAACGGCGGATCACGTCAAGATATACGTTAAATATGATGAAAAAAAGAGAGAAAAATGAAGTAGTATGAATAAGAGAAGTCATATTAAGTATAAGTATATCATAACTGCAATAAGGGAGCACGACAGTCTTTTTGCTAAGAAGCAACAGTTTATAGAAGATTAAATGAGGAACTACTAAAACAATGTCACGAATTTAACAGATAAGGAAAAATTTTAAACTCATAGTTAACTTTAAACATAATAAGCCATATCAGTCTTACAGCAACCAAGAGGTTAAATTTTGCACAAATAAGCATAGGATACAACTCATAATACCATGTATAAGATTTCTAATATTATGTCATATTTTATACTTATTGACTGGGTATGAGTGGAATAGTAAGATTATTGTCCCCGAGGTGCAACTATTGCCCTGGGGCGTAGCCGAGGGCAATAGTTGTATCCGAGGGGACAATAAACTTACTATTCCACAAATATCCAGTCAGTTAGTGTTTTATTATACCGAAAGAGACAACAGACAATAAATGTCGGGCTAAATCAACTATCGTGATATAAAAAGCAGAAACACAACCATACTGTTTCACGTTTACATATATATTCTGAATGCTAAGGCTACGTCCCGCACTGACGTCAACCCTAGATACAATAGGTAAAACACGACGTCGTACCTCCCGCGGTATTCTCAACATTATCCAACCCCGTAGCTGCAGTTGAAATTCCGCGAAATATAATGACGCTTATGGTCAAATAGTTTCACCGAGGTCCAATAGTTCGAAACTATTGACCGGTCAAATAGTTTAATGCTTGCAAATTGAAAAATAGTGAAAATATTGTGTACTTATTTTATATAGAAAACGTAAACTGAGGTATAATAATTTGGATTATATACCTATATGGAGTTATTTTCTTTCAGAACGATTGGTCTTTCTTTCGAAGAATCAACCCGGACGATACCAAGTTTCAATGAAATTTGCCTCAAGGTACACACAACAATGACCTGTGTAAGGTCATTATATTTCCTTGATTAAAATGCAAACTGTAATATACTTAAACATTCAACTCATTTAGTTATCGTGTGCTGTTGCAAACTAGGATTTTACTTTTTAATTTTCTATCTTCGACAGATGTAAGACAGAAGCTATACTTTCACCGTTTATTAGACTAAAGTACCAGAAATCGTTGTTGACACACATTGTAACTTTCGAAATTAAGTTTTACAAGTTTTGTTAATTTATCGCTACAACAAAGGGACATTATGTGAGATGAATTATTAAAACAAGCCAAATTTTAATAGATTCGTTAGTTTGACTTTTATAATCTCATTGATTCACACTGTATTGGAAATTTGACGGTGTTCGTTTTTCGTGTTACACGTACATCACGCTTTCGTGCTCTTTATGTGCCAGTTCGTAACTTTTAACATTTATGTATGCCTTTTACTCTATCGAATGATCAAATTACCAAATAGTTTCATTTTCTATAGAATAACAGCCACGTACTATATAATGGTGGGAAGGGGGGCTAATAATACAAAAATTGTATTGCCAGACAAAAGAGAGAAAACAATTATTCTGAATAGATCGTTTTAAAATTGTTGAAAAAATAAAGCACACCCTTTCATAAACTAAGTTGATACAATAAATTACCTACACAGTGAGTTGTATTTTTCAAAAACCATAACAATTCATTTGTGTCTTGCTTCATACAGTTACAGTAAAAAAAAATACTTGTAACTGGGTAATGATTTCTAAAGTTTATATCTAAATTAATAAGTAAGTTTTATTTCACATTATAAATGAGCCGTAGGGCGAATTTAAACCTGAATGCATCAGAAAAGAATATCCCACTTCAGTTTAATAGGTAAAATAGGATGCAATTCTTTGCAGAAACATGATATTGGTTTTTACTCAGATAATGCATATTTTAAGATATTTCTTGTCGTATGACACACCTCAGGGTGTAAGACGAAAGAAAAACCTTAAAGTATACATTATCTATAACATAATGACTGGATCCATTTTTGTTTTAATGACCTTTTAAATCGCAAATACTAAACATTTGTTTTTTTTAACTTATCCTTATATAAAATAAAATCTTGGACATCTTTGTGATGAAAATAATCATACATCTCTTAAAAGAGAGGCGAAAGATACCAGAGGGACATTCAAACTCATAAGTGGAAAACAAACTGACAATGTCATGGCTAAAAACGAAAAAGACCAACAGACAGACAATAGTACACAAAACACAACATAGAAACTAAAGACTGAGCAACACGAACCCCACCTTAAACTGGGGGTCATCTTAAACTGACCGCGCAAATTGTAAGAATGGTTGTCATATTTTCAATTTTAGTCGGAAAGGTTTACTTCGAAACATAGGCAATGGCGATTTTACTAACCCTTTAGAACACATGCGTTTTTGCTGTATATCTTTTATTATAGTACTAGTATAACGAGATGTCGTATGATTGCCAAAGAGACAACTGTGCAACACAGTCATGTTAAAGTGGATTTAAGCAACTACAGATCACCGTACGGCTTTCAATACTGAACAAATTCCATACTGTATAGTCAGCTATATAAATTCCCGATAGAAGTCATTTGTATTTATATCTTAATATATTAACGATATAGGTATTTAAAGACGACAACCTCGAAAGTGTTAAATATTACTGGTTTTCATTAACATTCGAAAATTTCCGACATATGTTGATTGATTAGAAAATTCTTTGAAATACAAACATTTCCAAGAAAGAAATATCAAAATATTCATAATTCGAAAAGCTAGCATCAAATCTAGTGCCCTCTAGACACTGAATTGGATACTCAGTTCAGTAATGTGCAACCGTCTGAGTTTAACTATATAAACAGTATAATATAAAGTTATGTAGATTCCATCATATTTTAGTACTTTTTTTTATTTCAAGAAAGAAATACAAAACAATCAGAACAATTTCATGAATATTCTATTTTTGTTGAAACTATGAATATTTTATAATGTAGAAGAAGTAGGTGAAAGCGTGTCCGTTGATCACCTTTATTGCAAAGCTCGGCTATCCATAAGAAACAAAACTTTTAGTTGCTTAAATCCGATCATTTGTATATAGCGTGTTTTAACCTGCATAGCACTTCTGGTTTCATTGTTACCATATTTGTTTTGCTTTTGAATGAAACACACTAGAGCAATGACTAATTAGTCATGAACGAATTGAAATAATTATGCTACGTACTATATATAGATATAACAACGTATTTGCAGACTCACTGGTTAGCGTTACCCTAGAAAGCATCGATTGCACGTAATACTCAAGTTTTCAAAATGAAATATGGATGTCTTCAGGAAAAAAACCAAACCGGATTGAATTCAAAAACAAGAGGACTATTTCTGTCATATGTATCATATAACAGAGCTCAGCAGCGAAAACATGGATTGAAAAAAGATAAAAACATTGCAGCACAAACTGAAGCTCAAAGAAACTTGTGGAATACGAGTCCTTGTAACAGCATTAGTAAAAAGAAATAACAAAACTAAATATACCCTATATAGTCAGAGGTAAAAAAAAAGATGATTGTGTACAGTTTTTTTAAGGTTATATTAAATATTTTCAGTCAGGTATTTGAGAAACAAGAAGATGTGGTATGAGTGCCAATGAGACAACTCTCCATCCAAGTCACAATTTATAAAAGTGAACCATTATAGGTCAAAGTACGGTCTTCAACACGGAGCCTTAGCTCATACCGCACAGCAAGCTATAAAGGGCCCCAAAATATACTAGTGTAAAACCATTCAAACGGGAAAACCAACTTTACATGTTATTTGCTTTTTGTTTGTGAACGAAACATTTCTGAATTTCTGCACACAAAAAAAGCAAATAACATTTATAGGGAAAAATGAAAAATTCAGAAATATTTCAAACAGTTATTGTTTTAAGGTTTAAATCCATTTCTGTGTCCATTGGTGAACCTTTATTCAAAACGGACAAGAAATAACTTCAGGACATTTTTTTCCGTAAATTTGTTTTTATATCAAATATGTATTATATGTCAGCTCTTCATCGTTCCCAGTATCCATAAATTAAACAAAAAAAAAAATGTAAATGTGACTAACAAGACCTTTTACATTACTTAACGTCACCTACCTAATAACACCTACAGTTTACAGGTGAAACAGAGGGGTCGTATCAAAGAAAAAAATCAGTCAGGAATAATATTAATTATACATGTTCGATTTAACAGCATCATTCTATATCTAAAAAAAAAAGAGATATCGAAAAAAAGCTATCGGTATATATTTCTTGATTTTATTCTCTTTCTCTAGTTGATTGGATTGAATGAACCGTCAAGTACAAAAACCTGCAATCCATTCCCATTCAAACCCCTTTTTTTTACATTTATATGATTATAAACATATTTCCCGTCCGCAACTCACTTGTTGACACTATATATATATATAAGGTCAAGGTTACATCTTTATGTTTAGTTTGGAAGAAATGCTCTGCTTCAGGTGACCTTTGTTAATGTTGAAGTTCCTCCTAATGGATTGAAAACAATTTGAAATCTTTTCACGCAATCCTATCAGTAACCATTGATGCAACAAATTGGTATAGATGGTCAGCTATATTTCCCAGAGGACTTTGAAATAAAATTGAGATTGGAAACGGGGAATTTGTCAAAGAGACAACAATCCGACCAAAGAGCAGAATACAGCCCAAGGACACCATTTGGTCTTCAACACAGCTGGATAAATCCCGCACCCGGAGGCGGGCTTCAGCTGACCCCTACACAAAAATTTGTACCAGTTCAGCAAAAATGGATCACACACTAATGCCCGAAACATATAAAAGAACCAAAATTAATAAAACATACAAGACTAACAAAGGCAAGAGGCGATAATGTGTTATGTCTTATTGTTTGTAGTCCAAATAATTATAAAATTGCCTTTCAATACCATCATTGTCATGAAAATTGTTTGGACTTGCATTGTGAATATAATTGTATAAAGTTCGAGATTGTATGTTCGTTACGTAAGTGCATCACTGTTTGTGATGTCCTGTGGTGTCTGTCGATGATGGAAGATGTTCGTTGTTGTTCTGCGGTTTGCATGTTGTGTCGACTATTATATTATTTGTTTGTGCGTTTCTCTGTGATGAGTGTTCTTGCGTGTGTTTGTGCTGTATTTCTGTCACGTAGTGTTGTCATTTTAGCAATATTTTTTAACATTGTCATATAAGCGGGAGGTTTGGCTACCCATAAAACCAGGTTCAACCTACCATTTTTTCTTAAAATGTCCTGTACCAAGTCAGGCATATGGCAGTTGTTATCAAATAGTTTCTATGTATGTTGGCGTTTGTTTTTGTTGCACTTCAGTTTTTTTTTCTCTCCATCGATTTATGACTTTTAAACACCGGTATACTACTGTTGCCTTTATTTGGGACAGGCGCAAAAATGCAAAAATGCAGCGGGGTTAAACATGTTTTGTGAGATCTCAACCCTCCCGTATACCTCTAGCCAATGTAGAATAAACAAACACACGGCAATACGCAGAGTAAAACTCAGTTTAAAAGAAGCCCTAGTCCGATGATAGAATAGGTAACAGAAGGAACTAAGCAAAATGACAATGATACATAAATAACAAAGGACTACTAGCAGTTACTGACATGCTGGCTCCAGACCTCAATTCAACTGATTGAAAGATTATGTCTTCATCGTATGTAAATCAAGCACAATCCCTCCCGTTAGGGGTGTAGTATCATACCATCATAAAATATGCAAGAAAAACATTACCCGTATAATGCCAACAACTGGTTTTAGAATAAATGTGTTTATTTCCGATGCAAAGACAATGTTATCAAACACGATATACCCAAATCGTCACTATTTGGTAACACCATTGACATCTCAGATCGTAAGCGGGAGACGTGAAGCGAAAGTGTCGAAAATTTAATCGGTTTTTTTCCTGAAAACTAGGGATGTCAACAAGTACTCGAGTAATCGAGTATCGCTCGGTAGTACCGAGTATCGATTAACAAAATGATACTCGACTAATCGGTTTCATATAAGAATGTTGTTGCTTTCTTAAGCTAAAACAAAAAATATTTTTATTTAGAGCCTCCCCCTGGAAATTAAATATTAATCAAAATTAACAAAAAATTAAAATACCATTCAAGTGTTTGCGTTTAACTGTCATTTAAAATTCCTCCAAACAGATGTTGGATATATGAACAATTAAGAGCACTTTTCCAAGGTTTTCACTTTTAGCTAATTTTAGCCATTCCCCTGCCTGTACCGTCAGAGCATTTATTTGCATCAGAAGGACTAAGAAATTTGAGAATCGCCTTGTCCTAGAAAAAGTTGACAAGATATTTATTTTTAAATAAGAACAAATTCGTTGCACCCTGTGTAGACACTCAGAAAATTATTAAAGGCATCAGTAAGTTCTAATCACCATGCACTCTTTTGTTAATCATTAAATGTTTTCGTACGGTTTCCCAAATACTGTTGTTTGAGTAATCATTTTTCTATAAATGTTAATTAATTTCTTGATTAGATCATTGCGGCATAATGCCAGATTACATAATTAGTACATGTAGTAAATGAGCTATTAATTATGGTATATAATTCCTTGGACCATTATCTAGTCCTAGGTAATAATAATGAGGGTTTTACGTTCATAGGACAACGACCTATTATTTTGTGTTTCCATTTTGTAAATGTGTTTACCGAGCGAGTACTCGAGTATCGCTCGGTAAATCCAACGAGTAATCGATTAGTAAATCTTCACCAAGTTGACATCCCTACTGAAAACAGAACTTTGTTGAATATCAAATTAGTGGGAAAAACGACGAATTTTATCGTTTTAATTTTTAGCAGCTGAGGCCAAAAAAAACTTTGTAGCGCCATGTGCCGCCTTTGACATAGACTATAAAAGTGTTTTATTAAACATTTACTTAAATACAGTTGTTTTTTATTTTCGCAATTTCGTCAAGGCCTAAAAGAGAGGCGAATGATTCCAAAGGGACATTAAAACTGATAAGTCGAAAATCAACTAACAACGCCATGGCTAATAAGAAAAAAAAACCAGACAAACTGCTTACACAAAACGCAACATAGAAAACTAAATACTGGACAACACAAACCCCACTAAAAACGCGGGGGTAATCTCAGGTGATCCGTAAGGCTAAGCAGATGCTGCTCCACATGTGGCAACCATCGTGTTGCTCATGTTAGTACAAACCCGGTGATCAGTCTGATTCGATAGGTCACATTCGGGGAAAAGGGAACGGGATTATAGTTTCGACAATTGGAATATATCCGTTGTCATCTGTGAAACAGATAGTTCATAACGGTTAACCATCTCATGATGGCGTCCTTACAATAACCGGAGGGATGATTTCAACTTCACCACTTGGAACTCTTGGTTAAATAGCTTCCTTGTGAGAAGCAACCCTCTATCAAGGAAATCATGATATGAAATACAAGCCCTTGATTATTCTATCTTCTGGGAGATATATTCCCCGTATGCAGGCGCTGCTGGAATGTTGCTACTTAGAAAATTCACAATTGGACAGCTTAAATCATCACTTTTATCGTGACTTAATTGTATCTGTTATATTTTTATCTCAAGTTCGATGAGATAAACGCTTAAGATGAAATAATACAAGGGACAATCTTTGCTCTTACTCTGAAATGCCTCGTGCTTAGCAGAGAAGCAGCAAATACCAATTTTCGCGTCTGTTGTTTGATGTACCAAGTGATTAAAATTACGACCTCATGAACTCAAGAAATAGCGCTCACCGACGTGGCGATTGCATGCAAGACAAATTTAGGTTAGTTCGATCCCCGTCTTGTATATACAAAAGCTTGAATATTAAACATATTTAAAATTCAGAGAGCGTTTAACCAGTGCTTTTCACGAACATTTGGTCGAATTTATATATGATTGTAGTCGTTATTAAGTCTTTATTATTCTATTAATATAAATTTTTGATAATAGTCAAACACAACCTTTTGGTCAGAATGTACGAAGATGTCTTAAAGTTGTCAAATAAGATATCTACAATTTTGCAGGGATCATAACTTCAGACGCTACTGACTAGATCTTTTGTCATGATACTCGCATAACAAATATTGGTATTCGGTAAAAAAAAATCATTAATAATTCCTTAGAAAGATTCTGTTAATAATGGCATGGCATTTATTTATTTCGGGATGTGGCGCGTTTATAAAAAAATGGTATTTACAAACTGAGCATACCTTATTATTATATTAAATGTCTAATTCATGATTTTATTGAATTCTCTTCATAAATTTCGTTTTGAAATCATTGAACGTCATAGTCTCTTTATTTAAACAGCTACTTGGTGGGATTACTATACTTGTCATACTAATAAGAGTATAACGGCAACAGTTATTATTATTACCTTTTTGTCGGGCGGATGTTGCATACACGTTGGCTGAGTCTATTGTTTTTATTTTAGTTGTTTTTGTGCCTCGTACCGATATTTTGAGTTACGCTAATGCAAAAAGTAAAATAACAACAACAAAAAACGAACTCCAAGGAAAAATTCAGAAATGAAAGTTCCTTATCAACTGATTTTAACAGATTTTTTCTAATGTTGTGATGTAACACCACTGTCCCATGTTAGTGGAGGATAGAGCACTCAAAAACATGTTAAACCCCGCCACGATCTGTATGTTTCTGTTCAAAGTCAGAAGCCTGTAGTACAGTTGTTGTCGTGTGTTTATGGCTGTCATATTTGTTTTTCACTGATTGTTTTGTTATAAATTAGGCTGTTAGTTTTCTCCTTTGAACTGTTTCACAATTTTCATGACAGGGACGCTTATTGTCGACTAAACGGTTTGATGTTTTTCATTGTAAAAGGTCGTACGGTGGCCTATAATTGCTTACTTCCACTTCATTTTAACTCTGGTGGGTAGTTTTTTCCTTGGCAGTCACACCACGTCACCTCATTTTTACAAAAATACTTTTGTATTCACAACCATAATCAACTGTTGTTGAAACGTTATTCAGATGACATTAAGTGAGTAAAGTGATACAATACCACTTTTATTATCAGTGAAGTATGGACTTCCATCCTTCCTGAAATATGGAGCATATACCTACCTATACATTTTTGATCATCATAATTCCAGTCTCCTACCGTTGAATTCCTGTTGGCTTTACATTTAAAACTACCCTCTCCTATAAGATTATATCCTTGTTCACATTTAAAGTGTACATTTTGGCCTACATAATACGTCAAAGATGCTCCCTTTTCGTCTGTGTTCATTGCGTGTTTCGGTAGATTAGGAGTATGACAAGGTAATGCTACAAAAGATAAAGTTACTAATTAATCATTATCCATCATAGGATCAATTAGTAACAGTGTAATTTCCAAGCTAATGACGACAGTCTATTTCAAATCTACATATTAGACCATTGTCACCCAATAGATAATAAAAGGGACACTCCTACTTATTCGTTTACCTAGATGTTAAACCACTTTGTTATACGCATAAACTAGCATATAATAGACACGTGCTCTTGCATATGTACGGAATACATATCTACACTAACAGGATTCCTTTAGCTGGAAATTTTTTCAAGTAAAAGAAGAATATGTCCATGGGACACAGACGCCCCCGCTTGTTAATATGTGAGTCAATATACTAATAAAATTTGGTTGTGGCGAAGTAAAGTTAGAGTGCGGAAACTGCAAATATGCCATTTTTTCACCATTTATAAAGAGACATAATTTTCAAACGGCAAAAGTGACGTCACCCATATTTAAACTTGATCTGTGTTTGGTAGTAATAAGGACTGTATATCAGTTTCATAGCATTTATTTGAGGGAAACTAAAGTTAGAGAACTGAAACAATTTTTTTGGACGGACAGACGAACGGACAGACGACCTTACGGACGGACAAGGGTTAAACAAAATGTCCTCTTCTCCGGGGCGTTGGCATACAGATGTTGACATCTATTTGAAAAGTACACACAATGGAATATCAACAAGTATTTAATAGTAAGTTATTACAAAATACAGTTTTAGGGTGTCTGATGCTGATTTCACACGAAATGACTCATCATCGTAATTTACAGGAGTAACATGATGGGTGTCACATGTGACGAAGGATCTGCTTAATTTTCCGGAGCAAAAGAGAACACCCCTGTTTTCGTGAGATTTGTGTTGCCCAGTCTTTTGATTTTTAAGAAGTGTTTTCGTCGTGACGTTGTCAGTTCGTCTCTGACGAGTTTTAATATCCTTTTAAAGCCTTTGCCTCTATTCTGCAGGAAAGCTGAACAAAAAAGATAGTTTTTGTATTGGTTGATTTTAATTATTATATATAAGTATAATATGAAAGTTATATTATCGTAGAAAGATTTTTACTCTTTGTGACAAATACCTGTATTGTTATGATCAACTAAGATATACTACTTACTGCTGAGAAAAAATATTTGGTAATTGGTAATACATTATTTAAGTTGAAATTCTCATCTAGATAAGATTTCATCATGTTATCGCTTAATCGATTTATGACTATTAAACAGCGGTATACTACTGTTGCCTTTATTCATTTGGTGAAATGCTTCATGCTTGGTTTAGACACAACTTTTGATAAAGACGTGTTTCCTTTTATAAGGAGTCTTTCGTCACAACAAGCTTCAAGTTTTTACATTATGAGCACGAAACATTAAAAGCACATAGTCTTTCCAAACAGATAACATGTCAATAAAGAGAGAGATCCAGCTTCAATTTTGTCCATTTGAGTAGTAAAATGCACTTTAGTCCTACATTCGTTTTTTTTTAGAGGAATTGGGATTCTTTATACTTTAATAGTGAAAGGATTTTGTTTTGACAATCATGAAGACCTTGTTTATTGTAAACTTAACTTAGTGTTGACTTCGTGAAATTGTCTGGTAAAGCCCCTGTCCAGTAAAAAGTAAAATAACAAAAATACCGAATTTCGAGGAAAATTCTAAATGGAAAGTCCCTTAGCAAATGGCAAATTCAAAAGCTCAAACACATGTAGAAAATGGTGGATTAAACCTTGTTTTATAGCTAGCTAAACCTCTCACTTGTATGACAGTCGCATAAAATTCCACTATATTGACAACGATGTGTGAACAAAACAAACATACATAATAGGTAAAAATGTCAAAAATGTGGGTACAGCATTTTCTTATAATCTTAATCACTATAAAAACAAGCAAATATGTCAACAAAGATAAACAAAAAGACATATAGACAAAGCACATTAGCAAAAACGAAAGACAAGAATACAAATATTTACCATAGCACAATAACACAATGACGGGATGTACAAGTACCGAGCCACGTCAAATGGATATTGCCAAAAAAAGACTAAACAGTAAAAGTAATAATTTACAAAGACAAATAAAAGAATACTATAACACGTTATTAAGATGATAAACAACATCAGTACCTAGAATCTATACTTCAAGACCATCGTGTATTATTCGTGAAGTTGACACGGAATATTTATCAACAAGGTCTTGGTATCTTCCGATGAACTTTTTTAGAAAAAGGACGAGAAGTTCTTTGACATAACCCTGGTTCATCAACTTTCTGCTCTGACACTGGTGACGTTTTACAAAGTCTGAGTAGCAGCTGCAAGCTCTTGAGTACCGAATGGGTTGGGAAATGTATATCCCATATGCAGGTGAAGTTGGTATATTGCTACTAAGGTGGGGGAAATTTGATAATTTTAAAATCAACACCTCTCGTTTGTCATAGATTCTGGTACTGAGATGACCGCTTATGTCAAATTTGAGGCATAAGTATAAAAATGAGACAGAGGAAGCCGTGTCTGTTGTTTCCTTTATTTCTAGTTATGGAGTATATATTAATGGAACCCAATCAGAAAAGTTTGGATTGTTAATGGAAAAAACATCATCAATATATCTGAATGTGAAATTAAATGATCTGGCTTCTTTGATATTCTTGTTTTTGACAAGTGTCTGAAGGAACTCCGACTCATATGAAAATAAGACGAGGTCGGCAAGGAGAGGCGCACAGTTCATTCCCATAGGAATGCCGACAATTTGTTGAAAAAGTCTACCTCGAAATCCAACAAATATGTTGTAAAATTTATTTTGTTGCTGAAAATGTTTACGAAAGAGTAGTTACCTTTTTTGAAAACTCATAAATCGGGTGCGGTTTTTTTTTCTTTTGTTTTTGTTTATTTTATATATATATTTATTATAAAACATGAATTTCTGGTACATTTGTATTTGGCACATATATGATATATTCTTTGAAGAAGTAGAAGTAGAAAACAGTCTTGGTGTCGCGCATGGATTATTTTTCCTATGTGTTTACAAATAGTATACTTCACAGCTGAAGAACAATTATAATGATGCAGTGAAAAAACATTAAAATAATGTCCTATAATTGCCAAGAACTTCATATGAGGGAAAAAGGAGAGACATTTGTTTTATTATCGGCAAGATGTAAACATATATTGTTCCCAAGACACACACTTTGTAAAACAAGATTAAGTACTGCTTAAAAAAACCAATGGAAAGATCATTGTGGTTTAGTTCATTAGCTTCAAATAAACGAAGAGTAGCTATTCTGTTTTAAAAATAAATGACTATAAAATAAACAAAGTTGAAAAAAATGGGGATGGAAATCTGGTTGAATAGGATGTAAATATTGAAGAGATTTATTCTGATTGATGTTTTTGGGACAAATGTTGATACTCCCTGCCTATTTGGAAAATTAATAGAAATCAAAGATCTATTTGGAAATCTGCTTTGTATTTTCTGTACATGTGGGGATTTCAATCTTATTCAAAATTTCAACCTTGATACCCAAAACTATATAAATATTAACAATCTAGGATCTAGAAATAAAATTTCAGAAATTAAAAAAAATTAGAATCTTGTCGACCGACCTATTTAGAAAAAATAACCCCTGATCTTAAACGATTAACAAAGAGAAGAAAAAACCAAACAATCTAAATTATATTTCTTTTTGATTTCTGAAAGCCTTATACATAACATTTGTGAAATAAACATTGGTAATAGCAGCTACAGGTCGGATCATTCACCAGTGATTTTGACTATACAAATTATTGAGGTTATAAAAGGCAGAGAACTATGGAAGCTGAATAACTCTCTCCTTCAAGAACCTGCATATGTCAAACTAATAAAACAATAAATTTCAAGTTGAGAAAATATGCAGTGCCTGTGTATTGATTGAATGCTTTACATGGTATCGATAATTTAGATATTCAATTTGTAATTAATGACCAATTATTTTTGGAGACCCTTTTCATTGTGATTACAGTAGAGGTAAGACTATTTCATATTCAACGTTTTTAAAAGGGAAAAGTTAAAACAGGAATTTCAGCTGACTGATGAGATACAAAAACTAGAAGAAAGGTATGTACAGAGGATAATCTTGATGACATAGAAGCCAAAAATGTCAACTTAGAATTTTGAGACAGAACAAGATAAAAGATCATTATGTTAGGTAAAGAACCCAAGGGATCGAAGTTGGAGAGAGGCCAACTAATTTCTTTTGTAATTTAGAAACACAAAGTTTGGCTAAAACTATTAAACAACTAGTTATCGATGAAAATACTGTAGTAGAAAATCAAAACGAAATGTTAAAACAATCAAAAATATTTTAAGAGAAACTTTACAAAAGATAAGAGTGTCTAAAAAAGTAAAGTTATCACGGACATCCAAATTAAAAAAATAACGAAAAAGAATCCTTAGAAGGAAACATTTACTGAAATAATACAAGCATTGAAAAGGATGAAAAATAATAAAAGTCCTTGGTCAGATGATTTTACTGCAGACTTTTTCAAAGTATTTTGAATAGACATCAGAAATTTTGTCTTGATGTCAATAAATTATGCATATCAAATAAAGCAGGGAGTAAGAACATGTATTCCAGAAGAAGGCAAGTCAAAACAATTCTAACAAAATTGGCGTCCAATTACACTTTTGAACTCAACATGTTAACTAGCTTCTAGTTGTTTAGCTGAGGGGATAAAATCAGTTCTAAACAAAATTATTGACTCTAATCAAGCAGGCTTTATCCCGGGTATATTTATTGGGGAGAATGATATCCCTGGTATATTATTACTTATTAATTTTGAGAAGGCTTTTGACTCTATATTATGGGCATTTCACTTTGAAACACTTAAGTATTTTAATTTTGGAGATTCCATTATGAACTGGATAAAAACAGTTTACAATGATATTTCATCAACTGTCACCCAGAAATGTTCTCTGTCAGACTTTTTCCATAATGAGAGGGGCTGTAGGCAGGAGGGATGCTTTTTTATCCTTACCCTTTCCTGCTATGTGCAGAAATACTAGGTATTTTAGCATGAAATAGTGAAGATATAAAGGGTATTACAATAGATGATTCAGAGTATATCTTGCCTCAATATGCAGACGACACATCACTTATTTTAGATAGATCACCTTCTTCGCTGGATACAGCAATCCGTATATTACAATTCTATGCTATGAGATATCAGGACTGAAAATTAACTTCGAAAAAATAAACGTTATATGGATAGGTAGTAAAAGACACAGTAAGGACAAAATATGTGTAAAGTGGAGAGACTGAAGTGGGGTTCCAGTACCTTCAAAGTATTGGGTATCACTTCGTGTGTTGATTTAGATAGAATATTAAACCTAAATGATGCGCCACGAATACAAGAAATTGAAAATATATTACAAAAGTGTTCAAAAAGGTCACTTACCCCTTTTAGTAAAAAAACAATTATAAAGTCTCTACTGATATAAACATTAGTTATCTTTTCCTGTCCATCCCAGGTCCAGATGATAAAATGAGACGTCAAAATTAACTTAATAGTAAAATGTATTCATTCATTTGGGATGATAAGCCTGACAAGAAAAGCGGGATCTCCTATATCAAGAATAATACAGAGGGAGCCTAAAAATTATTGAACATGTATAGCCACAGTTTTCTAGTTTAAATGAACACAGATGATCATAATGAAAATTTATTTCACATACAGTCTGTTATTTAGCATTTGTGGACAATTTTTCTGATACTCATAAGGTAGAATACAAAGGGGTTTGTAATATATAAGTTCGACTAAGATCGACGTTTCTCAAATCAACGTCCAACGACGTAAATTTTTCAAATAAAAGCTCTATATTTTTAAACTCTAATCGACGTCCAATGCAAGTGGTATCAAGTATTCCTACAGCGATGTCGAAACGATCGGAGTCTGCTTTATTGCTTTATCGATGTAAAATATGAGTTAATTATTTATTACTAGTTTGATTAAGAAATAATTCATGCAAGCCAAAGATTTGTTGGAAATGTTCACATGGCCCAGGCCATGTGAAAATGATAACAAATATATGGCTTGCATGAATTATTACGATTCTAATAAGAATCTTCTAAGCGAAGGTAATATTGCTGTGTGTATGACTGTTCTATTTAACCCCTTGTAAGATAAAAGCTACAAATTTCAAATAAATCTAAGGCTTGCATGAATTATTTCTTAAATAGCCACTACAAAAATGTGTTCAATCGTTACAATTTTTAACCCAAACATATTTTTTTTCGTTGGCTACTATTTACTGTCAAATCCAAAGTTGACATGTCGTAACTAAGGATTGAGCCGCCATGTTGACTTGCTGAAATCCATGAATGTGCGAATGATGCAATAGAATAGAAAATGAAACAACACCTACCTCAAAACTCCATTTTAATGCGATATTATCCGAATTTAGTGCGTACACGTAATGGAATAATCTTAAGCTTGATAGTTTTTAATCGTTTGACGTCATGTTAATGCGCCAAGATCATTCATGAAATTTCGCGGAATTTTATTTTATTATGATTTGATATATTTTTTTAAGACCTTATGCAATAGAATAGGAATAAGGTTCTGTAGTTTCTTTTTCAATTTCAATTTGAACACAACGAAATCCACATATATATATATATAGTGTTTGCACATCGAGGAAGGCCAAATGTTATCGTCAAATATAGCGGCCGAAATTCAACGTCATTTTCATCGATCTTTTATAAACAACAAGGGAAAGTCCGGAATTCTAATTATAAAAAAAGGTATTTTTGTCACGTGACTGTATACGTCATATTGTCGTCAGATGCACGTTTGTTATTGTCATGTGTAGAAACCATGGACAGGAAAGGGAAAGAATTTTCACCGGACCTTAAAAGAGTTGCAGTAGATTTGTTTAGAAATGGAGAAAAAATATCTGACTATGCAAGAATACTACAACAGCCTAGGATTACAATATCTAGCATTATCAGAAGATTTTAAGATGCTGAGACAATAGAGAATCGTCCGAGATCAGGGAGGCCTCGAGCCATGTTGGACAGTGACTACCGACAGCTTGAATAAAATTGTAAAACAAGATCGGAGATCACCGCTTACTGACATAACTGCAAAGTTTAATGAACAACGGGATGTTCAAGTGTCTAAACGTACTGCACGACGACGTTTGAGCGATCATGGATTTTCTCGGGGAGTGTACAGAAAGAATGTTGTAATCAAATTTGACAATCGTGGAAAAAACGTCTTTCATGGTGTAGGGAAAAGAGGTGGTGAACAACTCAATACCAATGGAGTAAGGTTATATTCAGTGATGAGTCTCAACTATGTGTCGGACAGGACAGGCGCGTATATGTGTGGAAGAAGCAAGGGAAAGGCTGGAGACCGGACTTAGTGCAAAGTAGGAGTGACCAAACATTCATCGCTATGATGTGGGGATTTATCTGCTATCAAGGTGCAGGGACACTTACGATGGTTGAGGGATACATAAATGCAGACAAGTATATCAGCATTCTGGACGATAATATATGGCCCGTTATTGCTAGACAAATGACTACCTGTTCCATGATGGCAATGCACCGGCATAGGGGTTGTTCAACCAAATCTTACATAGCGAGGATACACCTAAAAATATGAGTTGGCCAGGACAATGACCTGATTTGAATATTATTGAAAATGTATGGTTGAATATCAAAGAAAACTTCAGGTTCGGGTGTGTAGAATAAGTTCAAACAATGAACTGTATTTTTCAAATCTGTCAAAGTATTCCTTTAAATTACATTAGAAGTTTGTATTACTCAATTCCTAGTATAATTCTATATGTTATTAGATTAAAGGGACACCTTACTAAGTATTAAAGGTAAAGGTTTGTTTTATATTTATTTATTTATTGCGTAAAATAAGATACATTTTATGAAGCAATCGATTGTCAGTTCACAATGCAGCCATACTTGACGAATACTTTTGGTCACCCTCTGTGTAGGTTACGATACATGTGGAATTACGTGGGAAGTAAATAGAAACAGCTATTAATATGTACATCTCTGATTCTGCGTTAAGTATAGATATATCAAGAATTGTGTCACGCTGTTGTTTACAATGCGAAAGTAGCACGTCATATTAGAATCTGTCTTTATTTTTATCTGTAGTGGTCGTTTGGTTTTCATATTATTCTGCCTAAACGATCAAACTAATTGTTTTTCTACATTATTTTCATGCTGAACAAATCATAAGTAATGACTTAATAGACGTTTAAAGAGGAATAATCATAATGACAACATTCTGTGTTAAAGAATCAACCAGAGAATAAGAATAAAGAGCATGTTGGTATACGTCAATGAGACAGCAGTAAAGACAATGATATCCGAAAGACATTTAGAAGGCAATGTTCAGTCTTCAAAAATAGCCTGCTACATATACAATATTGTCAAAGCTTTAAATGGAAATACTGAATAAAGAAGTAAGATCAATTTACTTTGATTTTAATTCACACCAGAGACATATTAAAAGCATTCAAACAATAAGTTAATAGTATCCACTAGTAGCAGTATTTAAGTCTGAAACGGTCATTTTCGTCTGATCAAGTCTTAATCGACTGGATTTACCGCTAGAGAAAAACGTCAAGACTTTTTTCAGACTTCAGACGGTGTCACGATATACCGTGTTAAGTCCGTTCAGTCATGTCAAGATAAACAAGACATATTGTGCTTGCGTCTGTTTAAGTCTGTTAAGACGGTTTCAGACGAAATCAGACCAAACCTAAAAAATTACTTTCAAATTTGTCAGACCGTGTTTAGATCCGTTCAGTATGCTAGTATGATACTACGAGTTACGCCCCTTCTGACTGATGATACATTTTAAATTGAGAAATATTTGCTAGAATTAAAAGTGTAACTTTCGAATAAATAAATGAAGACAATCATCTGTTGATTATTTATTTCTGTTGTTGTTTTGTTGAGGACTTAAAAAATTATTTATCTATAAATGTCGTTGGTTTTATTTTTCAAATTAATGTTAGTTTATTTTAAATATTTATTAATTGTATATCGGCGAATAAAAGTTTACCATTATTTGCTGAAACCTGTATTTAAATATATAAAATTTATACATGTATATTTACTAAGGATTATACAAGTTACCCTCAGAAGTTACCGTATTAAAACAGATTTGAAATAGACGGAAATAGCGTGTATTTGGGAAATCGTTTTTTTTTTGTATGCAATCGTTACATCGTCGTTATCCCAAATAAAATGTGTACGGATATTGATTTTTGTCTTTGAAAAAAAGTAACTGCACTGGAAATTTTAAACTTAACAATATAAATTTAAGGAGATGTGGTATAATTGCCAATGAGAGAACTATCCGTCATATTTCAAGTGAAGTGAACGTTAGCAATTTAATTAGCACATATTTAGTATGTTTTATGTCAGGTGCTACAATTCGTTATCTGTTGATACTTTCCTCGTATTAAAACTGGAAATGTACTTTAAAGCATTTTATAAACTTGTTACTTTCGTGCGGGTTACTTTATAAAACTTGGACAATTTTCTATTTTCTTAGCTTGTATTGCACAATATATTTCTTAACAATGATTTACATCACACAGTTGTGCATCTAAACGCTACCATGGCCGCCTAAGTGCATTAAGCTTCAACTGCGCTTAGCCCATGATGAGACAGTATTAAACTTATAGATAAAATACCACCGGATTTAGCTTTTCATTAAAAACATATATTCTTATTTATTTTTCAGTACCCATAATAACAATTAATCAATGATTTATATAGTAAGATAAAACGATAACCCACGAGATTCCAATCCTTCTTACTTTATAAATCCTTGGCGTAATTTGTTCTGTTTAAAGATTGAGATCAATCGCACGTGCTAGCAATCAACCGGGTCAACACTCCGGTCAACAGGTAATAAACCCAATGACCAATAACGCATGAAAGAAGATTGGCAATTACTTGACTATTTTACAATTACATCTATCATAGTCTGTGTAGTTTACGGTTCGAACAATATTATAATATGGCTTCTTTCTGAACACTACAAATGACACAGTAAACCCTAAACATGAAGATATTGCAAAACCGCAATTTTGAGTAGTCATTATAAAGATTGGAGAATAGCTGTAATAAGTAAAAACCCAAAGTTCCGGAGTAAGCAGTATATTTTTATATCTCGTCTTTCGGAAATACATTTTTTTTGTTCATAGTAATGTCCAAAGTTATGTCCTTCGATACAAAATTTTACAAACACATGTACAGTTCGGGAGTTATTTTTATATGCCTTCAACAGCAATTTGTTGAAAAAAAATGTTATGTATGTATTTATTTATTTATTTATTTATTTATTTATTCATTTATTTATTTATTTATTTATTTTTATTATTTATTTATTTATTTATTTATTTATTTAGTTCTTTCTTTCTTTCCTTCATTCTTTCTTTCTTTCTTTCTTTTTCTCTTTCTTTCTTTTTCTCTTTCTTTCTTTCTTTCTTTCTTTCTTTCTTTCTTTCTTCATTTTTCATCTTCGCTAGGCAATAGTTCACAGGCTAGCGAAGATTGGGGCACTTACTCAACCCCATCAGGTAATATTACCGCACGTGTATCGCGAATACAACCTATTCACAGCAGGGTACCAATGTGATATATGTGTGAATTTATTGTATTTCAGCAACACATGTGAAACGCTAAACGTATGGACAAAACTCTGTAAAGTCAAGGATTTGTATAGTAAAATCCTTGGTAAAGTAAACAGCATTGCCGTGAAAGATTTGAGATAGAAGAATTATAAAAGTCATTATGCACTTAGTACAAAATGTAAATAGTCTATAAACGACATGAAATTTTAAGACTATGTAAATCAATACAGGTTCTGTAATCAAATTTATGTAATACAAATCGTTCAAATAATGACAAAAGGTGAATGTAGATGTGTCAATTCAACCGTGTCCGAACCACTTGTAATGACAACTAAAATAAACATAATTTCGATTTTTTTATGATGTGCGGCAGTGATGTGCGGCAGAGATTTGCGGTTAAATTCCGTAATAAAACAAAAAAACATTGATATGAACAAATGTCGGTATTTGTGTAGAATGTACATTTTGTCTATTATACAAATTTTAATGTATTTTTAAGGATTTTATAAGCTACAAATACAAATTCATGTTATATTGAAAAAAGCTTCTCGTGTAAAAAAAAAGACATATAATATAGAAAAATGCATGCAATTATTTTGGCTAGTAGTCCATACATGAAATCACATTAAATATAAAGGTCTCAAACAGAAGATTGCCAAATTAGATATAGTCCGCAAATCATCTTTTCATCTTTTGCAAGTGATTACTTACTTACTTAATCCTCTTCGTGCTTTGATGCACATAAGGCCGACACTAGCTCTCTCACTAACACTCTGTCTTGTGCTTTCTTCTCTACTTCTCGCCAAGACATCCCAACCTCCTTCATCTCGCTTTCCACTCATCTTCTCCATGTTTCTTTTGGTCTTCCCCTTTTCCTCTTGCCAGTTGGAGTCCATCTCAGTGACACTTTAGCGATGTTTGCTGGTTCCTTCCTTAAGACCTATCCATTTCCATCTTCTTGTTTTTATTTCATCTCTTATGTCTATTTGTGCTGTCAGTTTGAATAGTTCTCGATTGGTTATTTTGTTGGGCCAAAAGATTTTACATATTCTTCTCAAGCAGGTATTGTGGAATGCAGCCAGTTTGTTGAAGTCAGTTTGTATAATTCTCCAACATTCTGAGCCATAAAGCAGTACAGATTTGACATTGCTGTTGAAAATTTTAAGTTTTGTGTTTCTGGCAAGGGATGACGATTTCCAGATTGGTCTGAGTTGACGGAGGGATGTTCTAGCTTTACTCAGTCTTGCTTTGATGTCTTTGGTGGTCCCATTATTACTGCTTATTACACTGCCTAGGTATGTAAAGTCTTCTATTTCCTCGATGTTTAAAGATCCAATCTTTATTGGAATTTTATTTGATTGTTCGTTGATTGACATGACTTTCGTTTTCTCGATGTTTATTTTGATTCCAAGTTTGTTTGACATAGTATTCAGTCTTGAAGTTTTCTTTTGCATTTGTGTTCTGTTGCTGGATAGTAAGCAAATGTCATCTGCAAAGTCTAGATCTTCAAGAAAGGAGTTGAGTGTCCATCTTATTCCAGTGTTTCCATTTCCTAAGGTTGATCTCATACACCAGTCAACAACTATTAAGAAGAGAATAGGAGAGATTACGCTTCCTTGTCTGACGGCTGTATCCACTGAGAACCAATCAGAAAGCTGTCCATTGTGGAATACACTACATTCATACTTGTCGTAGAATATCTTTATCAGCTTGACTATTTTTGAAGGTACTCCATATGCTCTTAGTATGTCCCAGATATATTCTCTTATTACAATGTCAAATGCTCTTTGGAAGTCAATGAAGTTTAGTACTATTTTGTTCTGCCACTTTATGGATTGCTCTATGATGTTTTGGAGGGTAAATAGATGGTCAATGCAGCCTCTGTTATTTCCAAAACCTGCCTGTTCTTCAAGCAGCTTACTGTTGATGGAATCAGTAATTCTATTCTTGATGACTCTGAGGAATACTTTAATAGGAATTGAAAGTGGTGATATTCCTCGCCAGTTGTTGCAAAGTTTCAGGTCTCCCTTCTTTTGCAGTTTTATAATAATACCTTTGTCCCATTCAGTTGGTATTACTTCATCTATCCATATGTTGGTAAATAGATAATGTAGTATCTCGCTTGTTGACTCTATGTCTGATTTTAGTAATTCTGCACTGATGTTATCTGTGCCTGGTGCTTTACCATTTTTAGTTGTCTTATTGCCTTTTGGATTTCATTTTTGCTTACAGCTTCTGTGTCTATTCCAAGTGCATCTCCAAACGGTTGAATGTCAGGTATATCATCGTTTGTTTCAGCCCTATTCAGGATATTTTTGAAGTGTTCTGCCCAACGATCTAACTTTTCCTTTTCTGTAGTTAGTAGCTTCCCCTCTTTGGATAGTACTAGTACATCGTTATTCCTGGACTTTCCACAGAGCTGCCCAGTGATTTTGTATACTACACTGAGCTCTCCACGCTTTGACGCTTCTTCAGCTTCATTTGCAAGTTCTTCAACATAGTTTCTCCTATCATTCTTTGCACCTTTTTTAACTTCTTTGTCTTTATCTCTATAGTCTGATTGCAATTTGGTTTTCAATCTGTTAGATTTAGCTGCACTAAGTTTTATTTTTATGGCTTTCCTTTCTTTGATGTTTTCCCAGGTCTTGTCTGACAGCTACTGTTTTCTTTTTCTGTTCTTTAAACCCAATACTTTCTCAGCTGTTTTAGTGTAAATGTCCTTGATGTTATCCCATATTTCAGTTATGTTTTCACCCATGTTTTCATTGTTGTCATCAATTTCACGAAGTACTTTATATTTGTTTTTTACTTCAGTATTAAATTTTTGTCTTATTTTGTCCTTCAGTCTCTGCAGATCAAATGTTTTCCTGCTCAGCTCGTTCATCTTCGGAGCTTTTTTTAGCATCAATTTTATTTTGCCAATAGTCAGGTAGTGGTCACTTCCACAGTCTGCCCCCCTTTTTTTTTTACAGATACATCATTTAGTGAATGCCGCCATATGCCATTTATCATTAGATGGTCAATTTGATTTTTGTCTCTCCTGTTTGGCGATGTCCATGTAAGTTTATGTATATCTTTGTGCTGGAACATTGTACCACCAATAACCAGCTTATTTAGTCCGCAAAATTCAATCAGTAGATTTCCGTTTTCATTACAACTTCCACATCCGTTGTTACCCAGTATTCTCTCCACTCCGATGTTGTCACTACCTACTTTTGCATTCAAGCCGCCATTAACCAATACAACATCATGTGCATGCACTCCTTCCATTACACTTCTTAGCTTTTCATAGAAGTCGGTTTTAGTTTCAATGTCTGCTTCGTTAGTTGGTGCATAGCACTGAATCAGAGCAAGTTTCACATATTTTGAAAGTGATTCGGACACTTACGAACAGCGTAATGGTAACATGTCATCTGACAGATGCTAATTGCATGTACTAAGAATAAAGGTTTGTGTACTTTCAAAATACGGCATCTTAGAGAACAGGAATTAACAAATATATTATTTTCAAATTTGCAAATCCAATTCACACGGAAAATCACTGTCACAATCGTTGACCAATGATTCATCACCAGATTTAACACAGATCGCATTCATACGATTTTCAAACTAGAAATATATTCCCCAACAATATCTTACAACTTAGGCACGCATATGCTTATGAAAACTTTTCGTTATTTTAAAAATACGTATACAAAATTGTGTGCAATTTTAATATTGTATATTTAATACTGCTGTTCTGGCATAGACAAATCTCTCACTTATCCAAGACGTTTTTGAATCTCACTTCAAATCTGCAATTTGGATTAACTCTTTATTGATACGGATGACAACACAAGACTAAAGTAAAGACCATAAATTCCCGTGGAAATTTCACGTGGAAGCCCAGCGGTGTTAAAAAAAAAACAGAAACCTTTTCGTTTGTTACAAAACAATCTCGATACATTGGTAACATAATACTGATTGATTGATTGATTGATTGATTGTTGGTATTTAACGACACTTTCAGCACTATTGTGCCATATCGTGACGGTTATTTTATTGGGAGAGGAAGCCGGAACGCCCGGCTAGAACCGCAGACCTTCGGTAGGAAAACTCTTAAAGTCCTAATCAATTAAGATTGGAGTCGAGGGCTCCTACCAAGTGCAGAATTCGACAGGCTAGTGACACAATAGTCCGACTACTTGGACTATTTGGCCACCGAGGCCGCTTATATAATACTGATTGATGACCCTAAAATTATTCTTATTTTGTTTTCATTTTCAAATTGCCATTCGCGACGTTTCCAACATAGTTAATCTAATTATGACTGCTGTGACTCGTTTAACGTTCAGCGAACGATATCACTTGCTATACAGTGTGACATCTATCGAAATGATAACAAATTTAAAAGTATACAATTATAAAATCAAGAGCATTCCGATCCTGGATTCAAATAATTTTGTTGAAACAGTCGTATATATACATGTTTTATTCCACGATTTTCCCGATGCAAGCATATTTTATCAAATTTCATAATTGTTTTTTCTCCGTTTAGCATGAATGGAGAATTTAGAAATAAAGTGGGAAAATAGATTAATATAGCCTAGCTTGGATTAAAAACAATTTGTTTGAACTGAAGGACATTACCTTCTTGCTGTCGAAATATACCTTGTGCGCTAAATATCATAAAAGGAAATTTGGTGCTATAAAGTTTATAAATACGAAAATGAAGAATTCCCTACCCCTAATCAAGACCCTCATAAAATTATACGGATTTAAAAACGTTTTATTCTATGGCGTGCCTATTATTCCGGCTAGTCAAATGTTTGATATCAACAGAAGTGTCATATCATGTGGCACGGAAAGTGTCACGGATGAGGTGTCGGATTGCAAACGCGCGTATGCTATGGACGTTTTCAGAATTGGAGATCGTGTTTAAAATTTGAATATTTCCTAAAGAAAACTAGAGAGAACGTGACTACTTTAAAACAAATTTCTATAGAACAGACCCGAGAACAATAGGCTATTAGCGTGTGCACGTAAACTGAGAGGAATAAAGCGTGAAATCAAACAGAAACTGCTGATTTACCCTATTACCTTTAACGGTATCAATGGAGCCAAAATGCATTAAAACACTTCATATGAAAACGATTAAATAAAATATCGGATACTAGGATGAATTATTTCTAAGTTCTACTACAACGGAGATCTATGAACATGCACTGATATTCCTGGACTGGGAATAGTATTCCAGGGTTGGGATAAACCCCCATTTTAATTTTTTTATTTATTTTCTCATTAATTTTTTTAATTAATCACAGCTTGATTTGACTTCTTAGCTGGCCGTTAATTAACCCCAGCGTCAACATGCGTGATTTATGACCACTTATCGGTGGGTGTGTAAATATTGACAGCTGTGTGTAATGTCTCCAATTTTCAAAAGATTAGATGTAAACTATATACTGGTACATGTTGATTGGAAAAGTACGAATATTTTTATTGGTTTTTGAAACAATAACACAGATTACGATCGATTAGCAGGTGAAATCTTCTGATCAGGAAAGAAATTACTAACCAAAATATGTGTTTTTAACAAATATGTACAAATAAATGTTTAGTGTCAAGAATGTGAGTATCGATATATGGAATATCTCTTCTTAACAAAATTCTTACATTACCATTTTTGTGATTTTTCTTTCTTCAAAACTGTGTTTTTAGTGACTTTATTCAACAACAAACTTTTTTTTCAAACAAGATTTTTTTCCTGTTTCAATTACAACGTACATACATGTATGAGGCTAGGAATGGGTCACCATTTATGAGGATATGAATGGGGTCACTGATGGGGTTTACAGAAAAGAGAAAATAGGACCAATAAATATGAACAGATATAAATAACAGAATAAAGAGGGGATTGTTGGTTGCTTAACGTCCAGTGGCAAACATTACAGTAATGTTTAGGACAATTATAATTGGCAGAAGAATAAAGGATAAAAAAATTTAAAGATATAGAACTATAGAAAAGATGATCTGACACCCCAAACCATTACCACCCACACTCGCATATATATATATACATCTCTAAAAACATATTTAATTTTGGTCATATGGTGCCCCCCCCCCCCCCTTTCCCCCCGCCAGGACATCAAGGTTCTGGATCCGCTCCTGTTTGATGTTGGCATCGGTTGAAGACACCAAATAAATGAATAATTGTTCAATGTTTAGGCACGTGCCGGTTTTTCTTTGATTTTGACGAAATTCCTTGAACCGTAAGACGCGTGTCAAATTACATAACTTGTTACACTATTATCTTAAAGAAAATGAAAATTTAATGATTTGCATAAGAAAATAGCCCAGACATTAGATTTGTTTACCAAGGGATTTATCATTGTTTTTAAATCTTTTTATTTAATTCAACTTCTATAGTTTAAAATCTAAAGTATACAACGGTTAATTAAAAGATAAAATATAGAAAATTGTTTAGTGTTTTTTTAAGTAAAGAAAATATGTTTGTCCCGAGAGAAAAAAAAACACGCCCCTATGGTTGGTCATTACCTAAGTGCAGTGGAGGCTAAAATTTGAAGACCGAGGCCTGACTGCCATAAACAACAGATGAAGTACAGCAAACAGTGGATACAACATTTGATATGTATGAAAGACGACGACGGACACAAAATGATTGCGCTGAATAATTTCAACTACCACATAACCCTATGGAGATATTTACATACTTGAACTCGTCTAAGGAATATATTTCTGGACAAAAACGATTTCAGTATGTTTACGGTACACACAGACAACATACACCAAGTGATGGATACAATTGTAGCTTATATTGTTTACTTCATTTTTAAGAGCATAATTTGTTTGATTGAGTGTCGACTGCTTAACATTCAGCGGCAAACATTTCATGCATATTCTGGACGAGAAGTCGTGTCAGAAATAGATTATGAAGTAATAGGTATTACAAATTAAAAATTTTTCTCATCATTTGGTAAAAGGATAATACATGTATTACATGTCTCTGGTTTTATGTATTCACAATTTTTATAGAAACTCATGACAATTTAGAACTTGACATATTGTGTAAACACCTGTTTCCTGTTGAAGACTATATATGTTGCCCTCTTGATGTTCTTATGTTGTTTTTTTTGTTCGATTGCTGTCATATTGACGTGTTACTCACATCTCCAAAAGTTTGAGTTCCGTTTGATAACTTTTAAAGCAGTTTATGACAAATCATACCTGTAAGGGTTATCGAGTTAATTAATTGCTTTCTTTCCCCCAAGCAAACAATATACTCAGTGGAAGATATATATAGGTATAAATGTTGTCTATTTTTATATGACAAGACCACAGTAGCAACCACATCCTTTTAATGTAGAATTCATTATAAAAAACTATGCCGACAATGACAATGTTCAATTCAAGCATCATCGCACATAGGTTTGTTTTATAAGACAGCTGATTGGATAAAAGTGATACATTTCCATGCCTTCATTAACCTGATGTCCAATCAAATGCCTCCAGAAACTTGTCAATAAAACAATTACTGCCAAAAATTGACAAGTTAGAGATTTGATTGTGTATTTGATATTTGACAAAAAGTAAGATAGTTTCTATTCGTTCAACATTTAATTGCGAAGAACGTGTTGTGTAACCACCCTCCCCTTTTCCCGTTTTCATCTTCTTATTTTAACACTTTCTTTTTAAACGGAAAAATATAAAATATAACCGTACTACAAGTTTCTGAATTTTGCAAGAATTCTAGGTAGCAACGTGTGATTCACGGAATCGTCATAATTTCAAGATTTGACAGACCTTTGAAAGAAGTTATATCATACAATTTTCATCTACCATGTGCAAAACAAAGCAACCAAATTATATTTTCAAATAGGAAACGATTAAGAATAGTTTTATATCCGTACTAAAAATCTTCTGCAATTATTTGAATTAAAACAAAAAATAAGTTTCTCCATAAAGTAACTAATCCTTAATTCACAGCCGTCAATGTACTTGCAAAACTCTGGATTCATTTTGGTACTTACCTGATAGAAAAATCATAAAAATACATCTATCAAGAATTTCGATGGCAAAAACTAAACAATATAAAATGTGTTTTTTGTAGACGAGTAGCAAATTTTTAGGTAAAACACACGCATATAGAGTTACGTAGAAGCAACAGAATAATTATGTTAATAGTAATTTATGACTATTTCAAAGATTAAAGGATTATAAGTTGAACACGACACTCGCACAATGTACATAATTTAAAACAGGTTTATTTTTTTTCTTGTAAAGATTGCATTCCGAAGCGCACATGCTTGGCTAAGATAGTTGAATGTTCAGCAAACGATATTACATGGTATGCGAATGATATCAATCGAAAGCAAAAGAGAAAGATTTAAGTTTTGAAATCAGAGCATTCCTTAAATTAAACATTTGAAACAGGTTTTTTTAAGCACCAGCATGCATATTTTGATTACATAAATATAAAATTGAGAATGACTGATGTACTTATTGTTCTATCTAACAATTACCATTGGTAGTCTCGGCAGCTTTCTCTCCCTGAGTGCGGGAGGTCATTTCTAACGGACAGCGGACAAATAGTCACAGGACAGAAAGTTACAAATTTTATAGGACAAAAAGTCACAAATAATTTGTTGACAATTGATTGAATATATAAGAGAAAAATCTTGAAATAATTACTTTTTATTACACATTTTCTTTTTACAGTTTGGGAAATTGTTCATTAGCCTTGATAAATGAAGATTTATTAAATTTCAATCATTAAAAGGATATATTTTTGAAGCACCATAAAGCCGTTTAGGTACCAAGCCACTTTTTTGTTTTTAAAATGAGAAGTAACACGGGTGCTATGTAAAACAAATCTGCTACGAAACAGAAATATAAACCGTAAACTAGATCTATAATTCTGTTCATATTCTTTTTACCAATCATTTCTTAGCTTATTCCATTTTATATTTTACTATAATATTCATAGTATAATCATTTCTTAGCTTATTCCATTTTATATTTTACTATAATATAGTTTATTCTTGTATTAGTTCTTGCTAAAAAAAACTTGATGCTAAAAAAAGGTCAGAGAAGTATCAAAATCGGATTTTTTAGGTACCTATACTAAATATAAACTGTTACCTAGATCTTTGAAATATGCTTGCATACTTGTTACATTTATTTTGAAATAATGTTTTATAATTTGTAAATGTAATAACTTTATCCGGTGTATCCTTATATATAATAAAACATGGAAATATGGTTCACTTAACTTCCATGGATAAAACGGCCACAGCGTTGCACGGGTATTTATAAGTATAAATATAGTGTTTGACAACCCGTTTCGGTTAACTGCTCAGATAATCCGTATATTGAAATGTAAATAACCTTCACTAAACATCTGTCATCTGTCAAAGATTAGACAAATATAAAGTAAATAAGATACTCAGAATATATTTTCCATGACAAATTTTATATTGCTAAGAACTATTATTTTAATTCACAGACGAAAATTTGTTCAAGATCATTTTTGATTTTTATTACTAATCATTATATCTTTACAGACGGAATGAATAAATACTGAATAACTTAATGCCAGAAAGCACGACTGCAAAGTTTTTATGACTTACACACTTTTCCGGTTACAACAATTATGCTTTTCTTATATAACCAATTAAATGTTGACTTGAAAAAACATCGGAAAACAAAAAATGAATTGTAAGTTTGAAACGTTATTTAATTAATAGACATACAATATTACAGTAAAAGACCACCAAAGAATACCCTCCATTCTGTGCCGATTTTATTCATAAAGGGGAAACAATCCCTGATAAACACAGAGAAAGTGTCGCCCGTTTTGCATGCGAATATTGAAAATCTTAACACGACTGAACACAATCTTATAAAATCTGAACAGCCTTTTTACCTTTGGTCTGATTTGATCTGAACATGGTCTTAACAGACTTAAACGGACGCAAGCACAATCTGTCTTGTTTATCTTGACATAATTTAACGGACTTAACACGGTATATCGTGACAGCGTCTGAAAGTCTGAGAAATTCTTGACGTTTTTCTAGAGCGGTAAATCTAGTCGATTAAGACTTGATCAGACGAAAATGACCGTTTCAGACTGAAATCTTGCTACTAGTGATCGTAGCTTCATACATATATGTTAACCCTTTGACAGTGCTTGGGACATACACGTATAACGGGATAACGTCAAAATGACGTATATGATGTTAGAAAATGTAATTTAACCACTTTTTCTACAATTCTTTGGACGACGCAAAGGTTGGTTCTAACAACGTCGCAGTCAGAGACTTTAAAGTATGTAAAAACAAATTTGTATATTGCTGAATATTGCATAAAATCACAACAAAAACGTATCCTGATACCTCGAATCCCCAACTTCAATTGCAGATAGAGAGAAAATGACAACGTCATAGTAAAAAAAGTAAGACGACGGTAACAACAAGGAAGTCCAAGAAACACTTCATGAAAACTAAAGACTGTGCAACATGATCCCTATAATAACCTACATAAGGGAGGTCCAGAAGGGTACCAAATCCTGTTCCGCTAGTGACACGTTAACTGTTTCACTCACAGTCAAAATCTGAGTTGTCAATCTTACTGGACATTTGATATTAATGATTCTATATCGTTCACTTTTAAAATTTTGATTCACAATTTTACATTTTTTCTATTAATAATTAAAATATTATTCAGCGCTACATGTTGTTGTTGGAGATATTTTGATACCAAATTGGAAATTTGAAGATGGGATAATTACCCTTGTATGTGTTTCACTCACAGAGTCAAATCCTACTGGGAGTTGGGTATTACAATAATATAATAAAATTAAGAAACTATTTATAAAATAAATATTTTATTTGTTACAAGTGATTTTTGGAGTCGTGCCCGTTAAAAATATGAAAATAGATTTGCGAACCGCAAAAATATTTCGATTAAAGGAGTTTAAACTCGGGAAAGTATACGAAATTTAGGCTACGACAAGTTTAACATACTCGTAGTAATCCGCAATACTAATGGCATCAGTAATATTTCCAAAGTTAAGACTTCAAATTAACAATTACAATCCCTTGGTTTAACAGCTTTCTTTTTTAAGCAACAAATATCTACCAAGATGATCACGAAAGAAAACACAAGCTCTGATATATCGTATCAACTTCGATATATATATATATATACCATTTATACATCTGCTGCTATAATGCTCAGTCTTACTTTATCAAGATGTCAGATTAAACATCGATTTATAGAACAGACGTCGATGAGAGACCGGACATCAATCTGATTCTGGTCACAGATGCAAATTAAACTTTAGATTTTTATAACAATCATAAATATTGTAATTTTTTTTATATTTGATTTCAACAAAATAGCATAAACCATTGATTACAATACAGGAAATGAATGGACGAAAATATATTTGAATTATATTTTGATTAATTTATTTCAAATTAAAAAGAAATGTTTTGAAACCACTCCCTCAGAGTTATGAGGAGGAAAGATGACACTCCATCAATTTTATGGACACCATCACAAATTGGTTGATCAATGCGATGTGTCTGTGTCTAAACTAAATAACGACATTTTTACCTGGTCTTAGATTGTGGTTTACCATCTACGGTCTGCCTTTTACTGAACGTGACCTTTTCCCGTTTATGACTGTTTTGCCGAGTGTGAATATAAAATACGACGCGTCTCGGTATTTATATATCCAACATTCATATATATAGTTATATATATTTGTAAGCCCATTTTTGGTCTATTTATTTCGTTTGTGGTTTGAATTCTGTATTTCCGGTATATTTCACATATGTCTTATTTGTCAGTATGGTCGAGTTACTCGTAGTTCGTCTACAGGGTTTTTGTTTTATGTTGTTTGTTTTCATATGTGTTTACTCGTCGGTCTTACATGATCTTGCCTTATATTACAGTTATTTTATTTTTATTTTATATATGTATGTAAAAGTTAAGATAAAAAATCAGCTACTTCATTGATATGATTTTAAGTGTAAAGCAACTATATGCACAGGATTTTTTTGTTTATACAAAGTTTTGATTTAGAAGAAAAATTGACATGGTTAGAAAATACAAATAATAACACCATTACTAACACACTTTTTGTGACATTGATCCATTCATGTGACGCGCAGTTTATATTTCGTTTGTGGTGTCCTGGTGTTCTGTCGAAAATTTATGGGAGGTGTCCGTTTCTACTCTGCTGTTTACATGTAGTAATGTACAATTACATTATTTATTTATGTTTTTTTCTGTGCTGAGTGTTCTTGCGTTTTTTTGTTTGTACTGTCACGTAGTATTCTCATTTTAGCGGTATTTTTAACATTGCCATATAAGCGGGAATTTTGACTAGCCATAAAACCAGGTTCAATCCATATTTTGTTCTTAAAATATCCTATTCCAAGTCAGAAATATGACAGTTGTTATCTACAGTTCGTTTCTATGTATGTTGGTGTTTGTTGTTGTTGTCGTTGTAGTTCAATGTTTCTGTTGTTTCGTTGATTTCCACTTAAAGTTGATGTGTTTCCCTCGGTTTTAGTCTGTTACCCAGATTTATTTTGCTTAATCGAATTATGACTGTTGAACAGTGGTATACTACTGTTGCTTTTATTTGTAGTAATAATCTGTATTATCGAGGTTGTTTCGAGTAACAATTGTATATTTGTTTTTTTTTTGTCCATGTGTACAATAATCCATTTGTGAATAGGTTAGAGGTAAAGTTTATGTTTTGAAATATTAAATTGAAAATATTGTTTCTCAGTATAGACATCATATCATTTTAATGATAAATTTTATAAAGAGACGCCATGAGATATGATATAAGATTTATTGTAAAAAAGAGTTATTGTTTTGTAAACATTGTCAGTTTCAGGGCATGCAATACCGTTTTGCACCCACGGTGAATTTATGACGAAAATTGACATCCAAGAAATATGTTACCTAGACAATTCAAATATGTAATAAAAATAGACTTTAAAGTGCCACTTTTAGGGACTAATGGAGACATTCTAGATATTTACTAAAAATTTCGATTTCTTTGACATTTCTATTCTTTGGACAGACAAACCTAACTTTTCACTTATTTTTCAAAAGATGAAAACAATCGGCGTTTTGTAAACACATTTGGAATATCTCCTTTACATAAGTACCGTATGCCTTAATTCGTGTAACGTACAATTTTGTGCAGATACGTCATGTTTATCAAATTATTATAAGTTTAGGGAAAACCGGCATTCTTTGCTGTTTATTCATAAAAAATGTTACCAATAATCGTAATACATAATCAAGCTAAGTGTCACTTTAACACATTCTCGTTTTCAATCTAATGATTAAAATCAGTCAAAAAATCCATCTTTTCCCGATATGTCACAATTTGACGTCGCGAAAAAAACATTTTACGTTAGCAACGTCATTGCCTCCTCTGTAACTGTATCGTATGCCCTTATGTGCTAAATATTCAAGTTTTATGGTACGTCAAATCTATATGTGTTTCACTTCACATTTACTGCTCCGTTACCTTAATACTTAAACTTACGTTTACAATTTGGACGTTGCAATGGCCAAGAACCATTTGCAAAGCATTTAATATGAACAACATCTCCAAGATATCCCTCCTTACATGACAATGTTAAATTGTCGTTGAATTTAGGCAACACGTTAGAAGATTCTACTTGCGCATCTATCGTTAATTTTTTACAATCTACAGCTGAAATGCAAAAAACTTATTATTAATTCATTTAGATCAATCAATGGCAATGTCAACTCAATATAATAGTATTTCACCATTTTCACCATATAAAAACAAAATATATGCATGCAATTGTATTTGTAGATGTCCATCATTATATCAGAATATCGCAGATGTTGATTAGATCCTTTCGGCAGGCAAAACTACATGAAAACAATACCTTTACAAAAAATAATTTTTGAAATACCCTTTGATAATATTGTTGCACGTTTATATATGGTATTCTAAAATATAAAATTTCCTCTATTATGAATCTCCTATATTTATTAACTTGAAAATAGTATTAAAATTTAGATCTAATTAAGTCATTGTAACAAAAAGTTTTTTCTTGTAAATTACTAAACCGTTTGAGAAAATATGTTCAGGTTTAAGCATGGTATCTATGATAAAGTTTACATTGTAATATTTACAAAAATAAGAAGATGTTGTATGGTTGCCAATGAGGCAACTCTCTACAAGTGACCAAATGACACATAAATTAACAACTATCGTTCGCCCTTCAACAATGAGTAAAACCCATATACTTATCTGTCAATAGCATATGAAATTGTAGAGGCTAAAATATGAAAAGGTAGAGTGGGTAGAGACCATATAAGTCTATGGAAAGTGCTAATCGAAAAAAGTATTTTTTTATGTAAATTAGCGATATTTTTCTATTGTGAATGAGATGCACTGGTAGAACATTGCAGACAGTTATCTCATTTGTAATAAGATAAAGAAAATTCTTTGGAAAAAAACGAAAACAGGGACGTATTAAACGGACAAACGTCTGTATAACTTCCCATATACTGTGTACATATACGATAAACTTTGCAATTTGGATTAGTTAAAACTTGTTTGTACGATCTATAATTTTGAAGTGCAAATACTAAGTCAATCATGTAGCATAGACAGTTGAACGCTCTTTCGATGAGTTCGATTGCATTTTAAGCCATCATCACGTGTAATAGATCGACAATGCTATATTTTCTTATATAAGTGCTGTACGTTTCTAATAGAAAAGCGATATGTTTTTATTATGAAAAGCTTAATTTAGCTTTTTTTCATATGATTACAATTACGACCATATTGCAGTAAGCATTTCAAACAAATAAGAAACATTGGCATTTAGTCACTACAGGGCAGATGGAAGAGGCAAGTTAATATTGCTGACACTGACATTTTGTACAAAACATAATATAAAATGAGCAAATGGGATATGACTGCCAATAAACTACCCAACCGAATCCACCAAACGAACACGAATTTAAGGTATTATAAGTCAACCAACGGCCTAAAAAAATGAGCAAAACCAATACCGTATACAGTCAGAAATGAAAGGACCCGACATGACATAAAGTGAAACGATTCAAACAGAAAAGTACAACTGTATGATTTCTGACAAAACAATAAACGAAGGACAGATATAACAGATAGGAACTGACGATAAGCACTGTATTACAGGCTCCCGACGTAGGATAGGTACATACAACTTTTTCTGTTTCCTTCATTTTTTTACAAGTACAATTTTGTAACATTTTGTCTTTCATATCTGAAGTATTAATTGCAATAAGTTTCTCAGCTACCGAAGCATGTGAACATTTATTGCAATAACGATTTCTTGGGTGTTATAAACAGTTTGATTTTCATACTGGATTTTAGCCGAAAAAATATTATCCATTTTTGGATTTAACTTGGCAAGTAAAATAGAGAATATTTTATGATTTAAAAAAAACATAAAGGTAACGTTAAGTGATATTTACTATATCTATTAAATGGAATTTAGACGGAACTCTGCTGAGTTTGAATGACAATCGATCATTTTTAGATTTCCCTATCAATATTGTACAATATTTACCAAATTCCAAGTCTATAATACACGTTCAAATCGTTTTACTAAGTAGTTCTATTTAAATTGTGGTGATTTTGCGGAAATATTTTTGCTGCTACGGTATTTATTCTTCCGAACTATTCGATTGTATCATAGTTCATGCTGTAAATAGCCACACAGCTTAACAAGGAATTATTCTTTTTTTAAAAGAAAGAAATATTCAGAGAGACAATACAGTCTAACAAGGTTAACAATAAATCCGTTAGATGTACAGCTACATTTGTCTCGGGTATGGAAGATACAATTCTACATCCCAGCAAGAAGCTCAAAACAATTATTTACGAACAATGTATGTATGACTTTTATCTAATAGTATTATGTTCGAAGAACAAATATGAATTTCGTAAGATGCTTATATTTAATTTTGATGTTCAGCAGTGAGATAAAACTGATACCTCATATAAAACAAAATATGTAGTAACATTAGAAAAATAATGCAATTAGATTAAAAAAAAGTATAGCATCTACAATGAAAAATTAAATAGCGTTTGATCATTTATTTACATTAGAAAAACAGAGCACTACAAATTTTCCACGGACATAAAGATAACATTAGTATACCGCTGTTCAATAGCCATCAATTGATTAAGCGAAAGCAAATCCGGGTATAAAACTTTAAACCAGGGAAACACATCAACTATAATCGGAAAACAACGGAACAACAGAAACACTGAATTGCAACAAAAACAAACGCCAACATAAAACTTTGCAATTATTTAAGACTATTTCAGGGCTTATTATTTGTTTGAAATATGTTGACAGTTGATATAGATATAAGAAGATGTGGTATGAGTGCCAATGAGACAACTCTCCATCCAAGTCAAAATTTATAAAAGTAAACCATTATAGGTCACAGTACGGTCTTCAACACGGAACCTTGGCCCACACCGAACATTAGCTATAAAGGGCCCCAAAAATTACTAGTGTAAAACCATTCAATCGGGAAAACCAACGGTCTAATCTATATAAAAAACGAGAAACGATTTATCCATAAATATATCTAGCCTTGTTTTTCTTTTTACAGATGCACTTAAAAACTCTCCTGTTTGTCGCGTGATGTAATTCCAGATCTAATCTATTGATATTGTCAAATATCAAACATATTTTCATTGTTGAAAACATCTTTTTCTCATGAAATGTCTGCATATGAAACATTTCATATTAAGAAATATCACTGTTCCGCATAAGAAACGTTTTTTATTTTTCGATTCGCACTTTCCAAAGACTAATATAGTAAAAAAAATAAAGTAAAGTTCTTTTTCACAAAAGCTGCAACAAACCTATTCTAATTTGCTTTTTCAAAGCAATTACATATCATATTTATTTCATTGACAAATGAATAAGGAATTTTCAAAAGTTGACAAATACATTCTAAGAGTTGAAAACCGTTCTGAACAAGTATAACTTTGATTCCAAACCAAATTGCATACTCAATATCGACGAGAAAGATTTTATCACAAATCATCAACCAACAGACATAGTAAAAGATAAAAAGTATAAGTTAGTCCTCTCGAAATTTAAATGAGTGCCTGAAAACTGGTCAGGTACACATGAACAATTTAATATGCCTGGCAGACTTGCAGATCACATAGAATGAATGAAAAATGTGTCAGACATTTGAAGAGAAAATTGGTAATGCTTGTCTGACCGACCTAAACTTTCCATCTGGCATGTCAGGCGATCAAGCATATTTCCACTCTCTTCTAATATACTAATATTGCATTAACAATCTTTAACTGGACTCCGTTTGATAAATGTGATTACTTGATACGACTGCGTTACTGCTAACCTGTTATTCCATTGCCCTTATAATAACCGTGACAATTGAACGGTTTCGGTACTTATACATCCTCGGATTTCAAATGTTTGGCTTTGAGCGTTCCTGATGAAGGTAAATCCAGAAAAGCGCTTCGGACGCATGAAATTATTAAACGTGTTGTTTTCAATTTTTTGACTATCTACAACAACATCTCAAGACATCTTAAGACATTTTTTTATTAAAACCTTTTTGAATTTGTGATTATTGATAAAATTGAAATAAACAGGGAAATGGATCATTTCTAGTTATTTTTACTTCATGTTTTTTTTACATTTTAGCAGAAAGCACACACCATGGCATGATTGGTTTCGTCGTCTAGTAGATCTGCTGAATGAAGTATATGTTAATAATTATGTGTAATCGTACACAATAAGCAAAATCCATACCATATAGTCGTGTATAAAAGGCTCAGACATGAAAAAATGTGAAAACAATCAAACGAGGAAACTAACGGCCTTATTAATAACAAGACAATTTACGAAAAACGCATATGACAGACATGACAACAACTGAACTACAGTTTCATGTGGCAGGATTAAACATGTGTGTGAGCGCTCAACCCTCCCCTTAACCCGGGACAGAACCCATTTATATTTATACAATTCAAGTCTTGGCATTTTTTTCCAGCGACAATATTTATTTCCAAAATTAAAACCCTCCATAACCTTGATAGCTTTCCCATTAGCCCCTTAAGGAAAGAGGCGAAAGATATCAAAGGGATGTTCAAACTCATTAATAAAAAATTCGATTTTTTTTACATTTCTTTTTTTTTTGACAGGCAAACCTTACTTTTGACTTTTTTGTTTCAAAAGATGAAAACAATCGGCGTTTTGTAAACACATTTGGAATATCTTCTTTACATAAGTACCTAAATGTGAGTAACGTACAATTCTGTGCAAATACCTCATGTTTATCAAATTATAATGATTTTAGGGAAAACCAGCATTTTTTTGCTGTTTATTCATAAAAATTGTTACCAATAATCGTCATACATAATCAAGCCAAATGTCATTTTAAAATCATATTCTCGTTTTCAATCTAATGATTAAAATCAGTCGAAAAATCCATCTTTTCCCGATATGTCACAATTTGATGTCGCGAAAAATAACATTGTACGTTAGCAACGTCATTGCATCCTGTGTAACTGTATCGTATGCCCTTATGTGCTAAATATTCAAGCTATATGGTACGTCAAATCTATATGTGTTTCACTTCTCATTTACTGCTCCGTTACCTTAATACTTATACTCACGTTTACAATTTGGACGTTGTAAAGGCCAAGAACCATTTGCAAAGCATTTAATATGTGCAGCATCTCCAGTATATCCCTCCTTACATGACAATGTTACATCGTCGTTGAATTTAGGCAAAACGGTAGAAGATTCCACTTGCGCATCTATCGTTAATTTTTTACAATCTACAGCTGAAATGCAAAAAACTTATTATTAATTCATTTAGAACAATCAAAGATATTGTCAACTGCATATAATAGTATTTCACAATTTTCACCATATAAATACAAAATACATGCACGCAATTGTGTTTGTAGATGTCCATCGTTATATCAGAATGTCGCAAATGTTGTTTAGAACCTTTCGGCAGGCAAAAATACTTAAAAACAATATCGTTACAAAACAAATGTTTTTGAAATACCCTTGATAATACTGTTGCACGTTTTGTATGGTATCCTAAAACATATAGTTCCCTCTTTTATGAAACTGCAATATTTATTAACTTTACAATTATATAAAAACACGAATGTAAGCAATTATAGGTCAACCAACGGCCTCCAAAAATTAGCAAAACCAATACCGTCAGATATGAAAGGACCCGACTTTACAAAAAATGAAACGATTCAAACAAAAAAATGCAAGTGTATAAATTATCAGAAAACAATAAACGAAGGACAGATATAACAGTAAAATATTGAAACAAAGGAAAATTCCATATCTGAAGTGTTATTTCCAAGTGTTTTAGCTACAGGATAAAAATGAACATTTAATGTATTAACGCTATCTTGGTAGTTACAATGTATAAAGTTTGATTTTCATACTGCATGGAAATTTCAATCCATTTTTGGATTTAACATGGCAAGTAAAATAAGAGGATTTTTTATTATTTAAAAAAAAACCATCAAAGTAACGTTGAGTGTTATTTACTATATCTATTAAATGGAATTTAGGCAGACCTTTGCCGAGTTTGAATGAGAATCGATCATTTTTAGATTTCCCTATCAATATTTTACAATATTTACCAACTTCCAAGTCTATAATATACGTGCAGATCGTTTTTCTAAGTAATTCTATTTAAATTATGGTGATTTGGCGGAAATTTGTTGCGGCTACTGTAACCATTCTTCCAAACTATTCGATTGTATCATAGTTCATGCTGTTAATAGCCATACAGCTTAACAAGGAATGATATTTTTTTTAAAGAAAGAAATATTCAGAGAGACAATACAGTCTAACAATATTAACAATAAATCCTACAGATGTACAGCTACATTTGTCCCGGGTATGGAAGATACAATTCTACATCCCAGCAAGAAGCTCAAAACAATTATTTACGAACAATGTATGTATGAATTTTATCTAATAATATTATGTTCGAAGAACAAATATGAATTTCGAAAGATGCTTTAATGTTTTATTTTGACGTTCGGCAGTGAGATAAAACTGATATCTCATATAAAACAAAATGTGTGGTTACATTAGGAAAATAATGCAATAAGAGTAAAAAAGTATAGCGTCTACAACTGAAAATAAATAGCGTTTGATCATTTATTTACATGAGAAAAACAGAGCACTGCAATTTTTCGACAGACATTAATGAAGGCAACAATAGTATACTACTGGTCAATAGTAATGAATCGATTAAACGAAAACCGGGTTACAAAGGAAAACCGAGGGAATCACATCCACTATAAGAGGAAAACAACGAAACAACAGAAACACTGAGCTGCAACAACAACAAAAAAAACGCCAACATAAACTTTTGCAATTATTTTACTATTGAGACTTTCTCAGGGCTTAATTTTGGTTTGAATTTAAACGGTATGTTGACAGTTGATATATCCATAAATATGAATAGCCTTGTTTCTCTTTTTACAGATGCACGTAAAACTCTCCTGTTCGTCGCGTGATGTAGTTCCAGATCTAATCTATTGATATTGTAAAACATTAAACATATTTTCATTGTGGCAAACATCTTTTTTCTCATGAAATGTCTACATATTAACAATTTCATATTAAGACTATCGCTACTCTGCATAAGTATTTTTTGTCGATTTGCATTTTCCATAGACTAATACAGTTAATGACATAAAGTAAAGTTGTTTTTTTTTCACAAAAGCTGCAACAAACCTATTCTTATTTGCTTTTTCCAAGCAATTACATATTATATTTAATCCATTGACAAATTAATAAAGGAATTTTCAAAAGTTTCTAATTGATGTCAATATGTCTATGTTTAATTCTTTTGTAAAATACATTTTTCTAAAATATTGATGCTTTTTCAACAGAAGTTAAAATTATGCTGGAAGTCAATAATAATTTATTCGGACTTCGTCCTCTCCAACAAGTAAAACTTGCCTCATATTATACCGGTGGTTCACGGACTTGTTCAAATTTTATTTTAAATTTTAAATGAGGACAAAGTCCTCACTAACCGTATCAAAATCAATAAAAACAAAAATCAATATACTCACTGTGTAGAATGCCACATGCGGGGTGTTGGCTATGTTTGACACGGGGTGGCGATTTTGACGCGGAGAAAAAGCTATCAAGGTAAGTAAAAGTTTCAAAATTTTATGCAAAATGTGATGATAACAAATACCATGTTTTTTAATGTGATATAAAAGGATTTAAACTTACGTTTGCAAATTGGGCGTTGGGATGGCCAGGAACTATTTGAATAACATCTTATTGTTGTTTTTGTTCCATTATATCCATCCTTACATGACAGCGTTACTATGTCGTTGTATTTTGGAAAATTTTCTGAAGACTTTATGTTACCATCTAACTGTAAATCATCACAATCAACAGCTAAAATACAAAAAAAAGCTAAATCAAGCAAAACGGTTCATTGCTTTTTTTTAATATATATTCAGTGTTGGTAGTAGGCGCCACATTGACACTGTGAAGTATGGTCCAGCTCGGCTGCTGTGCTATTTAGCATACAGGAAGAAGCTAAACTATAGCAGAACGTGTCGAAAATTGGCAGCTTATGATTATGAATTACCCATGTCAGAAACCATATTGGCTTCATGATATGTACTCTATGCCCAGAAATGATAAAAAATTAAATCTTTAAGCTAACAAGTGGTTTTACATTTTCATGAGTCAATGTGTAAAGAAAAACAAAATTGGGTCTTAGAAGCATATCGTGAAAAGTCTGACACTAGAAAAAAATTTGACAAATACATTCCAGAGGAGAAAAACGTGCTGAACAAGTATGACTTTGATTCCAAACAAAATTGTATACTCATCATCGACGAGAAAGATTTTATCACAAATCATCAACCAACAGACATAGTAAGAGATAAAAAGTATAATTTAATCCTCTCGAAATTTGAATGTGTGCCTGAAATCTGGTCAGGTACACATGAACAATTTAACATGTCTGGCAGATCACATAGAATAAATGTTAAATGTGTCAGACATTTGAAGAGAAAATTGGTAATACTTGTCCGACTGACCTAAGCTTTCCATCTGGCATGTCAGGCTATCAAGAATATGTCAACCCTCTCCTAGTATAATAATATTTCATTAAAAATCTTTAACTGGACTCCGTTTGATAAATGTAATTACTGGATACGACTGCGTTACTGCTCACCTGTTATTCCATTGCCCTCATATTAACTTTGACAATTAACTATCTAAAACAAAAACTCAAGAAATCTCTAGACATTTGTTTTATTAAAACCCCTTTTGAAATAGTGAGTATTGATAAAACTAAAATAAACAGGGAAATGGATCATTTCTAGTTTTTTTACTTCATGTATTTTTACATTTTAGTGGAAAGCACACACCATAGCATGATGGGTTCCGTCGTCTAATGGATCTAATGAATAAAAGGATTTAGACAGAAAGTAAAAATAAGGAGATGTGATATGATTGTCAATTAGACAAATATTCAACAGAGTTCAAATAAAGTATGTGAAAATAATTATGTGCAATCGTACGGCTATCAACAATGAGCAAAATCCATACCATATAGTCGTGTATAAAAGGCCCAGACATGAAAACATGTGAAACATTCAAGCGAGGAAACCAACGGCCTTATTCATAACAAGACAATTTACGAAAAACATATATGACAGTCATGACAGCAACTAACTACAGTCATGTGGCGGGATTAAACATGTGTGTGAGCGCTCAACCTTCCCCTTAACCTGAGACAGAACCCATTTATGTTTATACAATTCAAGTCTTGGCATTTTTTTCCAGCGACAATATTTATTAACAAAATTAAAACCCTCCATAACCTTAATAAGCCTTCCAGCCTTTCCATTAGTCCCTTTAAAAAAGAGGCGAAAGATACCAAAGGAATGTTCAAACTCATAATTTAAAAACAAATTGACAATATTATGGCAAAAAACAAACAAAAACGACGAAAAGACAATCAACAGTACTCAACGCACAACGTTCGGTACTGGCATGAAATACATTTACTGTGTTTTTTAAATTTGCTGTTAGAATTTTTTTTTTTTAAATCAAGAAATATATCTCCCTCGTAAAAAGCTCTGATTCTTTGTCCGACTTTTGCCTATAGTTCTTGTCCTTTTTGGTATTAAAGCTCTTCAGTTAAATAAGTTTTGGATTTTCATAATTTTTGTTCTCGAGCATCACTTAAGAAAAATGTATGGTCAAATTGCGCATCTGGTGCAAAAAATATGTACCGTTAAGGTTATATAGAAAACTTGAGACTGAGCAAGACTAACCCAATCAAAAATCGGGAGTATTAATCTTTAAGTTCAACTAGAAATATGATAAATCTTGTTACATCCTCACTTTCTCCATATTTTAAAATATCCTGTAAAAGTATATTCATTCAACTTTTATTTTGCACTTTTGAAACCATTTTTGAATAAGCTTATACAATAGCGGTTTTGAAATCTCTATTGTGCTTATTACACCTCTCTAACATAAAACGGTATTGAATGTCTTTTAAGTGAAGCTCGAACCCAGATACTTGAAAACCAAACTTAACATAAATGTTTAATGTTTCTTTCGATACGTATATTTAGTTCATTTATATGTTTTGGAGTTTAGTTTGACGTCCATTTCCACTGAACTAGTACACATTTTGTTAAGGAGCCAGCTGAAGCCTGCTTCCGGGTGCGGGATTTTTTCGCTGTGTTGAAAACCCATTGGTGGCTTTCGGCTGTTTTCTGTACTTTGGTCGGGTTGTCTCTTTGACACATTCCCCGCTTCAATTCTCAATTTTATAAATATCGGATATGATATAAAAGGACCAAACGTATTGCCAAATCCAAACAATGAGCCAAAGCTTTGCATGAGCGAGATATATCTCTAATTTCAAACAACGACGGTGCCACATGTACATGTAGAATAGTATTTGCTGCCCCTACAGGACTAAATATAATCACCTTCATTTTTTTGTGGGATTCGTGTTTCTCAATCTTTAGTTGACTTGTTTGTCGTCTTTCCGTTTATTGTTATTTATTGTCAGTTTCTATTCTACTTATATGTTTTGGCTGTTTCTCGATATCTTCAGTCTCCATTTTTCAGATAACTTACTAACTTAAAATTTTGTGACAGAAATGTCAGTAGAACAATATCAACAACATCCGTATGTTCATGACCTTACCGAAGTACTGAGCTTCAAATAGATATTGTAATGTATGTCAATGTCCAGAATTATGGGGTGCATTTCATTTTCTTTTGTGATGTAGATTCACGACAATTTTTGATTAATTTAAACAAAGTAGTTGTTTTCCATTATTTGATGTTTTTGAGCTTTTGATTTTGCCATTTGATAAAGGACTTTTCGTTTTGAATTTACCTTGGAGTTCGGTATTTTTTTATTTTTCGGTAATCATATTGCATATTAATCAAATGTAACATTCTATTATTGTAATTTACACGATTTATTATGATTAGAATGTTAAACTTTCATTTGTTGTAAAAATGCTGATGCACAGGTTTTGAAGAATGAAATTCTCTTGTCCTGGTCTTGTCCCGGTGAATAACAGTCCACCATCAGAGGTATCGACAAAGAGTATTAATCACATGAAATGGTAGTAATTAACTGTCTCTACAATGATGATCGAAGCCAAATTATTAAAATATATAAGATATTTGGAATGTGTCAACTTGTTTTGTCTCAAATAAAGGAATGTAGAAACTGAAAAAAAAAAAGATTTAAACAATGTATTTTTCTTCTTTAAATTTATAATTGAATGATGCAACAGGCTAAGCATCTGCAAGCCCTCTCCAAGAAAAAAAATATGCATTCACAAACATAATGACAATATAAAAAAAATATTTCAAACTACCTCACAACTGAATCGTTAAAAATAATTAACATTTTAATTAAAACTGATGATACGCATTAATCGAAATGCCGAAAGCTACACATGGATAGATGGACGCTTAACATACAGCGGCAACTTTTACATAAATATTCAGGCTGAAAATAATCTTTATGTGGTATAAATGTAGTCAGCTTTCACCAGACCAACATTCTGAGTTGGATATTAAAGTTCTACCTTTTAACATCATCCTGGGTCCAAGCTACTAATATTTGATCTTACTCAATGCAGCGTGTATAGCGAATAAGCAGTGTAAAGCAGATATCAATATAGAAAAAAATAAAATCTATGCAATTATCAACCTCCAACTTTCGAGTCTAGCACATCGTTCATTGCGACACCATTCATTAATTAAGTATTTCACCTACCGTACCAATACTTAGAATTGAAATCAATTGATAAAAAGGCAATATATGGTCGTCGTGCAATCGATAAAAACATGAAAACAACACGTTAAAAAATCAGTCGTCCGAAGAGTCTTCTGGATTTATACTTTCATCAGGAACGCTCAAAGCCGAATATTTGTAAGCCAATGATCTAGTCATAATTCTGTGTCATTTGGTCTCTTGTGAAGAGTTGTTTTATTGGCAATCATACCACATCTTCTTTTTTTTTATATAAGAACCAGAAACAGTTAATAAATGAATAAAGATGATTTTTCAAAATTTATGTTCAATGATTCCATCTGCCGACATGGATGCAGATAGTAAGAAGCCGTAAAGCAAAACAAAATATCAAATTTGAGGGAATACATGTGTATAGAACCATTTTTTGCTTAATGTACAGTATCAAATCTTACATACTTAATCCTATCACATTATTTGGCTTACTGCGAGTTGGTCAGCATTCACTGTTACTCCTAAATGATGGGCGCTTTATCAAGCAAGTGATGTATGTGCAAAAGTGTAGAACAAACACAATAGTGAATTGGGAGTAAACTATTCAACTTAGAACTCAATTTGTCCGTTTCGACCAATAAATTCGAAATAAGCTGTTATCTTTTGATAGATAGTAAAAACCAAATAGTTCTGAATGTAATATCTGAAACGCTTAGCTTCTGTTGGAGATTTTTTTAACTATAAGTAAATATAATCTGTTTCATGCAGCTTCAAATAGGTTTAGAAATTGTATTATTTTTTGCAATAGATGCAAAACCTTAAAAATGTCAGGATACTGATATCTCATTATATGTCCGATTTTATTTTTGTAATTGAAAATTACTAGATTAGTTTCCTCCTTTTCTACTTAAGAATGGTCATAATCAAATTGATTCTTATTTTAGAATTACTATTCTCCACTTTGGGAAATATTAATTTTTTTATTCAATTTTCTCCGCTTAGATCCGTCTGCCTCATTTTTGACATTAACTTTTAAATAGAATTTAATGTGCATATAATTTCGTTTCGTCATATTTCGTTTCGTTTCGTTCAGTTCCGTTTTTATTCCGTTTTGCACACGACAGATACTCCTAATGCGTAACTGATTTTCGCCCGTTTTCTATTTTAAAAATATTTTTCAAAAATAAAAAAATTCAAACTTTCAAAAAGCAAAATAGTCAAACTGAGCATTAAGTTAAGTATTTTAAAAGTTTGATTAAATATCTAAATTATTAAATTTTAAAAAGAATATTAGAATTTCAAAATTTTAATTATATAATGAAATTTTCAAAATTTCAAAAAAAAAATCAAAAATTTGGAATGTTGATATTTTAAAACTTAAATCAAAAATCCCAAAAACTAAAATTTGAAAACTTTTTGAAATTTTGAATTGTTATGTGTTACACGGACCAATTAAATATCTAAACTGTCACATTTTAAAACGATTTTTATATTCAAAAATTTTGATTATTTGGTGAAATTTTCAAAATTTCTAAAAAAGACCAAACATTTTGAATTTTGATATTTTAAAACTTTGATAAAAAATCAAAAAAAAATTAAAAATTTGAAAACTTTTTGAAATTTTTAATTGGTTAGTGTTACACAGACCTATATACAATTTCTCCACATAAAACTTATTTCGCCTGGTTAGATAATACACATTGACGGTTAAGTTAATAAAAGTTTTAAGAAATGGGTGTTTCTAAATTGACCCTGTTATTTGTCCTCGGTCTGTAATAATGGTCTCGGAGGCTGTAATGTTCTTCGGCGTTGCCCCGTGCCATTACAGGCATCATAGGCCATAATAACAGACCTTGGACAAATAACAGAGCCATTACGAAAACACCCATTATTTAATTCTATAATAATGCACGGGTACATTGAAAATTCATTTATAAAAATACTGCAAAAAAATTCATTCTGATTTATTCAGCGGTATTGTCATGAAGTGCGTTTAAGTGAACAATGGTATAGCAAACAATGAATTCTCTCACAAAATCTTATCACACACTTTTGTTTATAGTGAAACGAATACAGGGTAAATTTACCCTACAATCAGAATACATCTTGTTTTCTGTCATCAATTAATTTAACAAGAGTAACAAAGCGGACTTGTCTAACAGGAACTGCTGACTCTTTTTGTGCAATTGAGTGCACCCCATGGTTTTTGGTTTAGATCGTGTTGCTCAACTTTAAGTCTTTTATGTAATGTTTTGTTATGGTTTTTTATTGTATCATCGTTTTTTGGGGGGTTTTTGTTTTGGCTATTGCTTTGTTTGTTTTTCATTGGATTATTGGTGCCCCTTTGGTGAGTTCTCAAATATGTTTAGTGCTGTATTGTATTTTGAATCTTCTGTACTGTTGCCATTGCATTTTTAGTGTGCGACAAATAATTTATAAAAAAACTTGAAATATTACATACTTAAAACAAATAAGGCATGTAATGATATGTAAGAAAACAAGTCCCCTTTCTTATATAAAGTTATAGTGACCCGTAGGGTACCATAATACTGCGAGGTTATAGTACTAAAGTGTAGTTAGAAAAGAACGTTAACGGTTAAAATTGAAAAACATAATTAATTGTGTTTTTTTTTCTTTATTATGACTTTTTATTTTAATTTCCTTCACTACATTATAGTAATCAAATAACAAAAGTTAGTTTTAAAAGCCTTCTTTCTTGTTGATACTTTCTTTGAAAAATCCGAACTATTTTTTGAAAAAAAACCTGCACGTTGAAACTGCAGTACATGTACGCGAAAACCTGGACGATGCACAAATCTGTATTTGAAGTGATATGGATAGAAAATTCTGTTTTTTGTTTTTTTGTTTTTTTTTATGTTAAAGCTTTTATGTCCTTTAACGTTTGTTAGGCAATCATAAATCCAACTGATATATTTGCGAACTAAGTGAAATCGATTTTATCGCTTGTATTTTACGCGTAAAAACGAACAGATTTACTAAAAAAACCATCCCAACTTGACATTATATCTACCGTTAATGGTCTGCACATCGAATGAACAAAAGCTGTATATAATTCTTATTTTGAACTTTGAAATTAAAGTATACCATCATTTATCTTTTGATACACGCATACTTCATTTGAAAAACGAATGTTGTTAACAAAGATGCAACACATGATAAGCTGTCGCTCCAAATATAATCAAAAGATACTAAACTTATAATGATTTAAAACCAGTTTAAAACGTGAGGTAAATTGCAGATGAATACAAAATGTAGGTGACATATGCCGAATTGTCGCTGCACACAATTTTACAATATCAAATATATACATACCACAGACAGAAACATTACACTTTCTATAAACTAGGTGTGCATCTATATAGCACCAAGGGCGTTCAATTTCTTTGCTTAACGGGTTTCTGCAGAAGTTATGATCTTCAGTGAAATGTGAATATCTCGAATCTGAATTTTTCCACTTTATACATGGTATACCATCTGCAGTTATGCTAACATTACCTCTGTAGCTTGATCCATTGTTATATTTATTGTAACATGATATATCTATAAAACAAAACAGAAAAATGATAAAAGTCTGAAATCGCTCTTTATAAGCAACAATATCTGTTTCACGAATGTGAATAACCATCGATTTAGAGTTCGTATTATTGTTGGATTTATTCTTCGTTTGAGTAGAGTTAAACTTCTAGTTCGGGTCAAAATTCCCGTTGAAGTTCGAAAGAGTTCGGGTTAAATTTTACCCTAAATGTTGAGTTATAAATATCCTTGTTAAGAGCAATTACAGATGAAAAACACAATACAAAAATTAATAGCACGCCAGAATCGAATTTTTATTTGAAAGTGCAACTTGATACATGTACATATAATATAATATATTACAATTTTACCCTAAATGTTGAGTTATAAATATCCTTGTTAAGAGCAATTACAGATGAAAAACACAATACATGAAATTAATAGCACGCCAGAATCGAATTTTATTTGAAAGTGCAACTTGGTACATGTACATATAATATAATGTATTACAATTTTAAACATATGTATATTGGCAATAAACATGTATATTTATACCAACCAGCCTTTAGAGGCATATGATGCACTGTCGTTTATGTACGAAATATTACATAAATAAATTTAAAAAAAATCATATTTATCCTTATTATATTTGAGGCTTAAATCTTCTGATCTAGTTTCAATATATCAGTTGTGTTTAATACTGTGAAAATAAAGAAAAAGTATCTAAATAGTTATTGGGGTTGTACATGCCTCTCTTTGCTCGTATCAACATTTTATCATTTGTAATAAAAGATGAAAAGATTTAATCATCTAGATTTGACTAAATAGTGACATTTGTATAGCTGATCTATATAAAATCATTTATCACATCTACTGAGCCAGCAAAATAGCATGTTGACACCATAGTTAATTTTTAACAAAACATAATAGAAAATATACATGCATAAATTACAATCTGATACTATTGATCAAAATTAGTAATGTAACATTGAACAATGAGCAGACCCTGTGCCATGCAACACGTTAGAAAAATATAAATAAATGACCACAGTTTGTATATGTGTGCTGTTTGCCTTTGTCTGACGCAGTCAGTATAATTTCGGCTTGTGACGCATTTAAAAGGGACCCTTAACTATGGTAACGGCATGCATCATGTCACAAATTTTTATTCTGATTTGACGAAATTACAGAAAAGAACAAAAACCAACAAAAACAGATATATGCTACAATAAAAGGAGAACATTACGAACATAAAAGTCTTAAAATCAAACTTTAAAATGAAATTATCCAGATAAATAAAAATAAATTCAGGTAAAGAAGGTGTCGTTATCACCACTGTCAAATTGTTTGGATTTTGTAGGCTTAGCCTTTAAAACATGAGTAGGTAAATATCACTGACAGGTACATTAGATCTATCAGGTCAATATTAGGCTATTAATTGCTCGAGTACTATAAATATATCTTATCGACGAAAGCTTCATTGATGTAAACTGTTTTAAGCTTGTTATTCATTACAGATTGTAAACTAATAATATCTTATGTTTATGTCTATTTCACAGCTATAGGTACTTCTTTATCTCGGAAAAATACCTATATATATACATCTCATTAAGTACCATGCAGCAAACATTTTAATTCTTAAGAGAAAAGCGTATATCCTCAACTTTGAGAATCGTCAACCTTTTGTGGTCAAATTGTGTGCAATCTTTTTAACTATGATAAAAACAAACCTGATAAAGATTAAACTCTATGCTCAAATCTGAATGCGTCAGATATCTTTTTTCAAAGATACTATACATACTTGTTATCTTTGTGAACATTTGGGTTATCTCCCTTTGTCACAATTTGAAATTGTGACTTCTGCATCTCATTTGGATTTATTATGTCTACTTTTTTTATAAATATAGTTGTGTCAACAGATTTATGTGGTACTATCGTGTTAGAGTGATGTTGCATTATTGTGTATATCATTGTCTGGTGTGTGCCTGTTCCAGTGAACAAACATGTATATTCCACAAAGTGTTTTGTCTCGAGTTGGTTTGTAAAATATTGAAGCTTGTATCTACGAACAGTTTCTTTGATTAATTTGCACTTCTCTTGCGTGCAAATTGGAACCACGCTTTTTTAACGGTAGAATCATCAAATTTGGCTATATTGTACCGCTGGGGATAGGTAAAACAATACAAAAAAAATTTTGGTGTAGCTCGCCTTGTTCGGCAATACGATTGAAAACAGTGACAAAACCCTGTAGGATATTATTTTCTCCCATAGGATTTTTAAAAATCCTACAGGAATTTAAGAAATCCTATAGGATAAAGTCATTATCCCGTAGGATAATTTTAATATTCTCTGGGATATTCAAGTCCCTTAGGATTTTTTTATCCTATAGGAGAAAATTAATATTTTCAAAAAAAAGTTAAATCCGATGGGATTTTTTTTATCCTATAGGATTCTCAGGAAAAACTTTTTCTCAGAATCAAATGTCCCTTAGGATTATTTTTTCTCCTAAGGGATGTTTTTCTCTCCCATAGGATAATTTTTCTCCTTCCGGATTTTTTTGTTCTCGCTTAGGATAAATTTTGTCCTATTGGATTTTTTTTCTCCCTTAGGATAAATTTTTTGTCCTCTAAGACGGGTTTTTTCAGTTTTGTTGGTATTTTACAAAATATATTTATGGCTTTGCTTGTCCCAGTGTTTCTATATTTGATTCAAAATAGTACCTTAAAATAATGCATCATGCACTTCAAATGTTTACAATACTGTTATTCTTGTCAATGCAAATAGTTTGTGTGGTCAGGATATGGAGAATCAAACATCAATAGGAAAGATATTAAGACAATAAACACTCTTTAGCTTGTATTGTTGGATTGCAGTCTCATATATATCATTACGATTCCGAAATATTTTACTTTTATCAAAACATTATTTTTTTCATTCTAATTGGTAAATCGGACTAAACAAAACAAATGACATTTCAACATAATATAAAGTTGTCGTTAATGCAATATATCCAATGGCTGTTTTCGGTAATTTCCGTTTCATGCATGCGGTTCTTACATAAAATAAGCCAAAAATATCATGCAGGAAAATTGATTTATTTATAGTTGCTGAAATTCCAGTTGCAAATATTTCATGCATGTTCAGGACGATCTTGAGATCTTATAAAGACCACACCATACGAAAACAGTAAGTAAATCTCATCCAACAAGTAATTATTTAAACAGATTGTTACACAACTTCTAATCTAACAGACCTAGATGCATAGGGTCCTTCAGAATATTCAGATAAATGTTCATTTTGGTTTTAATTATGTTCTTTGCCTACATTACGTGACATGCAATTGCAAAATAATTAGTGTTCTCTGTCCAGACCGAATGATTAATAAATATTGTTTTGTTTGTTTGTTTGTTTTTAATTCAAAACTGTGCCTGTAAACTTCAAAAAATAAAATCGTATTGAAAAGGCCAAAATATTTAGAATCAAGTAATGTAGGTTAGCGTGGCTCGCTTAAAACTTGTATAGATGAGATATTTTGGCAAGATTGACCATCGTTCTTAAAAATATATTTTTACGTGTCTTAGTTCTATAATTGACTGACATAATCATATATGATAGACCGTGATAAAACAGTAGATCTAAGAACCATAGAAAGAAATCTTTAACAAAATAGATAATAGTGTTCAGTCATGTTTTGGTTTGCAAAGAGATAACTGAAAAAGGCCGTTTAAGTTGCCATAATTATATAATGATATACATGGAAATATAACATTATAGCATTGTATAAGATATTGTTTTCGTGTAAACTGTTTACATGGAATTATATATGAAGTTGTTTGATGTTGTTTGTTTTACGTCCTGTGGCAAATATTTCGTGTATGTTCATGACGAGAACACATTAATCATAAATACAATAGGTAGGCCCTGCAATAGCAGAAATAGAAGGTCGACTGTGAGTTTGGAAGTGAAACTTGGAATGCCACTGGAAAATGAGGGTATATTGGATAAGGACAGAAATTTAGCTTGGCAACATCTGACCACATACGGATCCCTCAAATAATTGCTGCAAGACTTCTTAATGTGCAGAGAGCATTGGTGCATTAAATCTACTCTGAAGCCGGCCATCGATACTTAAGTGAAGTTTTCAATGATATCAATAGGTTAAATACTTTTTGCTGGCTTGAAATTGAATTGTTTATTGCACTTTAGTTTTTTTGGTATAATATTCTATTCTTCTGACCGCCTCACAGATCTCGTGGTAGTGTGTTTGCCTCTAGTGCAGGAGATCGTGGGTCTGGTACAAAGACTGGTACGCCCGAGTGGGTGACACGTCTTACTGCGGACTGTTACCTTGTGAACAAGCACGTTAAAAATCTGTCTCAGCGTGTCGGTCTGGAACAAAGCAGGGTTAATATTCATATTGCTAGACCATACCCGCGACATCGCGGGTCCGTGACTGAATTAAAGAACCTACGCCTTATTTTTAGCCTGGATTTTTAGATATCGTATTGTCATTTGGTAAAGTCACGCTGATTATAAGGTGCACAGTTATTCCCTGTATAATGACGAAGTTCAGGTGTGATTATTACCCGTGTTTATAGCAAATCCTGAATACACCGGTCATAATGGTCTCGGAGGCTGTTATGTTCTTCGGCGTTGCCCCGTGCCATTACAGGCATCCTCGGCCATAATAACAGACCTTGGACAAATAACAGAGCCATTATGAAAGCACCCATTAATTAATTCTATAATAATGCACGGGTACATTGAAAATTCATTTATAAAAATACTGCAAAAAAATTCATTCTGATTTATTCAGCGGTATTGTCATGAAGTGCGTTTAAGTGAACAATGGTATAACAAAAAATGAATTCTGTCACAAAATCTTATCACACACTTTTGTTTATAGTGAAACGAATACAGGGTAAATTTACCCTACAATCAGAATACATCTTGTTTTCTGTCATCAATTAATTTAACAAGAGTAACAAAGCGGACTTGTCGAAGAGGAACTGCAGACTCTTCTTGAGCAATTGAGTGCACCCCATGGTTTTTGGTTGTGATCGTGTTGCTCAACCTTAAGTCTTTTATGTAATGTTTTGTTATTGTTGTTTATTGTATCATCGTTTCTTTTTTGTTTTTTTTTGCTATTGCTTTGTTTGTTTTTCATTGGATTTTTGGTGCCCCTTTGGTGAGTTCTCAAATATGTTTAGTGCTGTATTGTATTTTGAATCTTCTGTACTGTTGCCATTGCATTTTTAGTATGCGACAAATAATATATAAAAAAACTTGAAATATTACATACTTAAAACAAATAAGGCATGTAATGATATGTAAGAAAATAATTCCTCTTTCTTATATAAAGTTGTAGTGTCCCGTAGGGTACCATAATACTGCGAGGTTACAGTACTAAAGTGTAGTTAGAAAAGAACAGTTAAAATTGAAAAACATAATTAATTGTGTTTTTGTTTTTCTTTATTATGACTTTTTATTTCAATTTCCCTCACTAAATTATAGTAATCAAATAACAAAAGTTAGTTTTAAAAGCCTTCTTTCTTCTTGATACTTTATTTGAAAAATCCGAACTATTTTTTGAAAAAAACATGGACGTTTTAACTGCAGTACGCGAAAACCTGGACGATGCACACATCTGTATTTGAAGTGATATGGATAGAAAATTCTGTTGTTTTATTTTTTTTATGTTAAAGCTTTTATGTCCTTTAAAGTATTTTAGGCAAACATAAATCCAACTGATATATTTGCGAACTAAGTGAAATCGGTTTTATCGCTTGTATTTTACGCGTAAAAACGAAAAGATTTACTAAAAAAAACCATACCAACTTGACATTATATCTACCGTTAATGGTCTGCACATCGAATGAACAAAAGCTGTATATAATTCTTATTTTGAACTTTGAAATTAAAGTAAACCATCATTTATCTTTTGATACATGCATACTTCATTTGAGAAACGAATGTTGTTAACATAGCTGCACCACATGATTAGCTGTCGCTCCAAATATAATCAAAAGATACTAAACTTATAATGATTTAAAAACAGTTTAAAACGTGAGGTAAATTGCAGATGAATACAAAATGTAGGTGACATATGCCGAATTGTCGCTGCACACAATTTTACAATATAAAATATATACATACCACAGACAGGAACATTACACTTTCTATAAACTCGGTTTGCATCTATATAGCACCAAGGGCGTTCAATTTCTTTGCTTAACGGGTTTCTGCAGAAGTTATGATCTTCAGTGAAATGTGAATATCTCGAATCTGAATTTTTCCACTTTATACAGGGTATACCATCTGCAGTTATGCTAACATTACCTCTGTAGCTTGATCCATTGTTATATTTATTGTAACATGATATATCTATAAAACAAAACAGAAAAATGAAAAAAGTCTGAAATCGCTCTTTATAAGCAACAATATCTGTTTCACGAATGTGAATAACCATCGATTTAGAGTTCGTATTATAGTTGGAGTTATTCTACGAGTTTGAGTAAGAGTTAAACTTCTAGTTCGAGTCAAAATTCCCGTTGTTGTTCGAAAGAGTTCCGGTTAAATTTTACCCTAAATGTTGAGTTATAAATATCCTTGTTAAGAGCAATTACAGATGAAAAACACAATACATGAAATTAATAGCACGCCAGAATCGAATTTTATTTGAAAGTGCAACTTGGTACATGTACATATAATATAATGTATTACAATTTTAAACATATGTATGTTGGCAATAAACATGTATATTTATACCAACCAGCCTTTAGAGGCATATGATGCACTGTCGTTTATGTACAAAATATTACATAAATAAATTTCAACAAAATCATATGTATCCTTATTAAATTTGAGGCTTAAATCTTCTGATCTAGTTTCAATATATCAGTTGTGTTTAATACTGTGAAAATAAAGAAAAAAGTATCTAAATAATTATTGGGGTTGTACATGGAAAAGTTGGAGGATAAGAGTTGCCTCTCTTTGCACGTATCAACATTTTATCATTTGTAATAAAAAATGAAAAGATTTCATCATCTAGATTTGACTAAATTGTGACAGTTGTATAGTTGATCTATATAAAAATCTTTTATCACATCTACTGAGCCAGCAAAATAGCATGTTAACACCATAGTTAATTTTTAACAAAATATAATAGAGAATATACATGCATACATTACAATCTGATACTATTGATCAAAATTAGTAATGTAACATTGAACATCCAACAATGAGCAGACCCTGCTTTGTGCAATGCAGCACGTTAGAAAAATATAAATAAATAACCACAGTTTGTATATATGTGCTGTTTGCCTTTGTCTGACGCAGTCAGTATGATTTCGGCTTTTGACGCATTTAAAAAGGACCCTTCACTATGGTAACGGCATGCATCATGTCACAAATTTTTATTCTGATTTCACGAAATTACGGAAATGAACAAAAACCAACAAAAACAGATATATGCTACAATAAAAGGAGAACATTACGAACATAAAAGTCTTAAAATCAAACTTAAAAATGAAATAATCCAGATAAATAAAAATAAATTCAGGTAAAAAAGGTGTCATCATCACCACTGTCAAATTGTTTGGATGTTGTAGGCTTAGCCTTTAAAACATGAGTAGGTAAATATCACTGACCGGTACATTAGGTCTATCAGGTCAATATTAGGCTATTAATTGCTCCAGTGCTATAAATATATCTTATCGACGAAAGCTTCCAATGCGTAATAATAATCTCAAAGAGTGCAAAATATTATACTTGAAATAAAGATTGTCAAAATACATATATCGCAAATTTGATTACTTGTCAAAAGCTGTATTATATAAATCATCTTCCTTTAACGTCCGTCCGTCCCCGATATACACACCGAAATGGGTTGTACATGTATCTCTTATTTTTAACGTTGTTCTTGACATATAGTTAAAATTGACATTTCTTCATGGATGTAAACTGTTTCAAGTTTGTTATTTATTACAGATTGTGAACTAATAATATCTTATGTTTATGTCTATTTCACAGCTATAGGTACTTCTTTGTCTCGGAAAAATACCTACATGTATATATATACATTTAATTAAGTACCATGCAGCATACATTTTAATTCTTAAGAGAAAAGCGTATATCCTCAACTTTGAGAATCGTCAGCCTTTTGTGGTCAAATTGTGTGCAATCTTTTTAACTATGATAAAAACAAACCTGATAAAGATTAAACTCTATGCTCAAATCTGAATGCGTCAGATATCTTTTTTCAAAGATACTATACATACTTGTTATCTTTGTGAACATTTGGGTTATCTCCCTTTGTCACAATTTGAAATTGTGACTTCTGCATCTCATTTGGATTTATTATGTCTACTTTTTTTATAAAGATAGTTGTGTCAACAGATTTATGTGGTACTATCGTGTTAGAGTGATGTTGCATTATTGTGTATATCATTGTCTGGTGTGTGCCTGTTCCAGTGAACATACATGTATATTCCACAAAGTGTTTTGTCTCGAGTTGGTTTGTAAAATATTGAAGCTTGTATCTACGAACAGTTTCTTTGATTAATTTGCACTTCTCTTGCGTGCAAATTGGAACCACACTTTTTTAACGGTAGAATCATCAAATTTGGCTATATTGTACCTCTGGGGATAGGTAAAACAATACAAAAAAAATTTTGGTGTAGCTCGCCTAGTTCGGCAATACGAGTGAAAACAGTGACAAAACACTGTAGGATATTATTTTCTCCCATAGGATTTTTAAAAATCCTAAAGGAATTTAAGAAATCCTATAGGATAAAGTCATAATCCCGTAGTATAATTTTAATATTCTATTGGATATTCAAATCCCTTAGGATTTTTTTTATCCTATAGGAGAAAATTAATATTTTCAAAAAAAAAGTTAAATCCGATGGGAATTTTTTTTATCCTATAGGATTATCAGGAAAGACTTTTTCTCAGAATCAAATGTCCCTTAGGATTATTTTTTCTCCTTAGGGATTTATTTTGTCCTGTGGGATTTTTTTCTCTCCCATACGATAATTTTTCTCCTATCGGATTATTTTGATCTCGCTTAGGATAAATTTTGTCCTGTAGGAATTTTTTTTTCTCCCTTAGGATAAACTTTGGATACGTTTTGTCGTCCAAGACGGTTTTGTCAGTTTTGTTGGTATTTTACAAAATATATTTATGGCTTCGCTTGTCTCAGTGTTTCTATATTTGATTGAAGATAGTACCTTAAAATAATGCATCATGCACTTCAAATGTTTACAATACTGCTATTAATTCTTGTCAATGCAAATAGTTTGTGTGGTCAGGATATGGAGCATCAAACATCAATAGGAAAGATATTAAGACAATATATATCATTACGATTCCGAAATATTTTACTTTTATCAAAACATTATTTTTTCATTCTAATTGGTAAATCGGACTAAACAAAACAAATGACATTTCAATATAATATAAAGTTGTAGTTACATGTAATGCAATATATCCAATGGCTATTTTCGGTAATTTCCGTTTCATGCATGCGGTTTTTACATAAAATAAGCCAAAAATATCATGAAGGAAAATTGATTTATTGATAGTTGCTGAACGTCCAGTGGCAAATATTTCATGCATGTCCAAGACGATCTTGAAATCTTATAAAGACCACACCATACGAAAACAGTAAGTAAATCTCATCCAACAAGTTATTATTTAAACAGATTGTTACACAACTTCTAACAGACCTAGATGCATAGGGTCCTTCAGAATATTCAGATAAATGTTCATTTTGGTTTTAATTATGTTCTTTGTCTACACTACGTGACATGCAATTGCAAAATAATTAGTGTTCTCTGTCCAGTCCGAATGATTAATAAATATTGTTTTGTTTGCTTGTTTGTTTTTAATTCAAAACTGTGCCTGTAAACTTTAATGAATAAAATCGTATTGAAAAGGCCTAAATGTAATATATTTAGAATCAAGTAATGTAGGTTTGAGTGGCTCGCTCAAAACTTGTATATATGAGATATTTTGGCAAGATTGACCATCGTTCTTAAAAATAAATTTTACGTGTCTTAGTTCTATAATTGGCTGACATAATCATATATGATAGACCGTGATAAAACAGTAGATCTAAGAACCATAGAAAAAAAATCTTTAACAAATAGATATTAGTGTTCAGTCATGTAGTGGTTTGCAAAGAGATAACTGAAAAAAGGCCGTTTAAGTTTCCATAATTATCTAATGATATACATGGAAATATTACATTATAGCATTGTACAAGATATTGTCTTCGTGTATACTGTTTACATGGATTATATAAAAAGTTGTTTGATGTTGTTTGTTTTACGTCCTGTGGCAAATATTTCATGTATGTTCATGACGAGAACACATTAATTATAAATACAATAGGTAGACCCTGCAATAGCAGAAATAGAAGGTCGACTGTGAGGTTGGAAGTGAAACTTGGAATGCCACTGAAAAATGAGGGTATATTGGATAAGGACAGAAATTTAGCTTTGCAACATCTGGCCACATACGGATCCCTCAAACAATTGCTGCAAGACTTCTTAATGTGCAGAGAGCATTGGTGCATTAAATCTACTCTGAAGCCGGCCATCGATACTTAAGTGAAGTTTTCAATGATATCAATAGGTTAAATACTTTTTGCTGGCTTGAACAGGGAGAGTTCTATGAAATTGAATTGTTTATTGCACTTTAGTTTTTTTGGTATAATATTCTATTCTTCTGACCGCCTCGCAGATTTCGTGGTAGTGTGTTTGCCTCTAGTGCAGGAGGTCGTGGGTTCGAACCCCGACCGGGTCAAACCAAAGACGTCAAAATTTGTATTTGCTGTTCCTTCGCTAAGCAAGTTGCATTAAGGAGTAAAAACAAAGACTGGTACGCCCGAGTGGGTGACACGTCTTACTGCGGAATGTTACTTTGTGAACTAGCACGTTAACAATCTGTCTCAGCGTGTCGGTCTGGAACAAAGCAGGGTTAATATTCATATTACTAGACCATACCCGCGACATCGCGGGTCCGTGACTGAATTAAAGAACCTACGCCTTATTTTAGCCTGGATTTTTAGATTTCGTATTGTCATTTGGTAAAGTCACGCTGATTATAAGGTGCACAGTTATTCCCTGTATAATGACGAAGTTCAGGTGTGATTATTATCCGTGTTTATAGCAAATTCTGAATACACCGTTTGGTTGTGCCCTGACAGAGACGGAACGTACAGATTAGGTAACAGGGATCAGGTAATTTTGTGACATATACTATTGGAATCGGTATCGGATTCGACCCGGAACTTGTTAATGGTAATATTAATTATGTGGAAAACAAAAAATGCCTGGAAAGGTGCATTTTTAATCTACACCATTGTCTTATATTATTTATATATAAAGTTAAATTCTGCGGGCTAGTACGTCGACTGAGCGTGCGCGAAAGCGTATAAGACAGTGATCGATAACGGTCTCCGAATTTGGATTTTTTCTCAAAAATTGGTGTTTTCTGTGGAAAAAAGATTGTTTCAAAGACAAATTTAGGAAGTACAAAACACTACATTTATACGTCATATCACAAGTATTTCCGACTTTGTATGGTTTCAAAGGAGTTGCGGCTCAATGATCCTCAATGAAATCAGTCTCTTCCTTTAGTAGTATAGATATTTACATGTTCTCGTCCGGAACATGCATACATTTAATTTGCCACTGGACGTTAAGCAACCATCTACCATCATCATATACTCTACCGTTACTATATAGTGAAGTATTTTTCTTGTTATGATTTTTATTACATGTACCTTCTTTGATCGAGTTTAAAAAATGGGATGGTGAAACCTTTCAACCACACAAAATATTTCTGTTGGGATATCTTCAACGATAGATAATATTAAATTAGCTCCTTACTTTATTTATATACGGGGCGGTTTTGACCTTGATATTCTGTATAGGCATCTCTAGCTCTATTATAAAAGACTGCATGTTGACTCTAAATGACTTGATTGTCTGTGTCGTTGGGTTGTTGTCTCATCATTATTTACCCTTATCTCATTTTGTTCAAACACAAAGGGTTGACTTGAGTATAGAAATATTGTCATCTCTTGATATCTTCCGCCCGACAGTAGACCTTGCTGAAAAGTGACGTCCGTTTGGCTTTGCAGATGAATAAAACGCAGCCACGTCCGGTCGAAATGGAGATGTCGTAAATCCGATGTCTCGTGTACCGAGAGTTGCTACACATTAAAAACCATTTGATTAACTCTCTGAGGGGAAAGCAAAATAATTGAAATCTTAAAAATCAACAAAGGTCAGCTAGATCTTCAAATAAATCATATGGCTGAAATTGTCCGTCGTCTTCAATGACGATGTTTTACACTGTGACATTTTTAGCGCCTTTTGCTAAGACAATTGTAGATGGAAAAAAACTTTAAATAGGATAAACAGTCAGTCAGACAATATATACAAATAAATAAAACGGCAAAAATAAGTAGGTGTTCATTATAGAAATTATTGCCCTAACAAAACACTTTTAATTCATATTTGCATTTATGAAAACTATAGCAGATAGAGAAAAACTTGAAACAGCAAATTTTGTCACCTATACAAGATCTAGAAGGCAAATAAGTCAACGTGACTGCCATTGTAATTCGCATCAATGTATGAGTTATTGAACCTTAATGAAGATTTTTTTTTTCCGGTTCTGCTCCCCTCCCCTAGTTTGGCTGGAAAGAATACAAAGTAAACCCTTTTGTAGACTAAGTTATCTAATAAAAGAATGGAAAGAGATAAATGAGGAAATAAATGCTAAACTTTACAGTGGCGGATCCAGGGGGCGGGGTTCCGGGGGTTGGAACCCCCCCTTTTTACTGGGATGGGAACCCCCTTTTAAAAATGGCTGGATCCGCCCCTTCTTTATGTTTATTGCAGATCGTCTTGCTACAAGTATTAAAGGTGAAATAAATCTAAAATAAAAGTAAAATTATAAACCGTAGAAGTCCTTACACGATTAAATTATGACTCCATTCTTGGGCTTCAAACACCATATTATCAATCAAAATTATTTTCTATCGCCCTCCACATTTTTATTTTAACATTTGTACAATTGGAAATATGAAACAAAGTCACCGTTTTATTGAGTTGTATGTAATATTCAGCTAAATGTTAAGTTATCATCAGAAACCTTTTATTTCAGATCAAACCGAATCAATCGTTTTGATTTTAATTTGCAAAAAAAAATTCATCGTAGTTTTCATATGTAGAATCCCCTATTATCACAGGTACTTGTCTCTGAATTTTTTTTTCCTATATACCTTAATATAACACGTTATATTAAAGGTATATAGGGTAACAAAATTTCAGAGACAAGTGCCTGTGCCTATTATAGAAGTGTTTAAACCTATCCATGTATATGCAAATTCAAAGATTTCAAACCTACTGAAACCCTATTAAAAATCAAATATTAAAAGAGGAAATCTGGTTGAGACAATTATCCACTGAAGACTAATGATTATGCGTAAACTCAATGAAGCTGATTAATTGATTGCTCCCTTAACGTTCAGTAGCAAATATTTCATGCATATTCATGACGAAATGCAAAGTGGGTCGACATGAAACAAGCGTTAATAATTTAAGAGTGACACTTGAATAAGATTGATCTTTGGCGAGGATAAAAGTTACAAGAATAAAGTTGAACCATGATTAAAACTTTTACCACCCAACCCACCCCCTTTATTCAACGGTAGATGAATGTTAAAAAAATGATATAACAGGCTATAACGGAGACTATAAGTAAATTTTTTATGTGCTTTTTTGGTAAATATATCCTATTGCAGCCACAATTTCCCGGTCTCGGACAGTATCAAAATAAGGAGATGTGGTATGATTGCCAATGAGACAACTATAACTATTCACCAAAGTTCAAATGAAGTGGATGCAAGCAAAGTTTGGATTTCTACTCTAATACCGTCTGATTATCAATATAACCCGAGATAATTAAACAAAGGCACTTTAAATGTTTGAAATTGTAAATTATGATATTTCACTTGCCGTTTTTTCCCGATCCTATTTTGGAACGCCTGCTTCTAAGGGGCATGTCTAATTAGTCATACACAATTAACTTTTACTAAATAAGTTTTCCTCGCTGGGTTGATAAGTTCGAGGTACAATAAGTAAACAAAATATACCCTTTAAGAAATGAGATAAACCCAGGCGGCTTAGATTATTATTTTGCTTTGAATAACAGTGAAAACGGCACGACTTATCAAATAATTTTTCATTCCATTTTTATTTCTTTTTGTACACATTTATTTTATTTTTTCTCTCTCAAATAATATTAAAATACCCAAAGGCATATATACATATAAATGTCTCTGAAATACCGTAAGGTAAAACACTTATTATAATAATAATTATTTAAACGCATAAAAAAGGCGTAATTAAGCCAGGGCCGACCGTGCCAGACCCTTACATAGTCAGGTTGTTAAATACGGTTACCCCCTAGTAACAGTATAATTTTGTCATATGACTCCACCACAATTACTCTGATATTAAATACAAAATAGAATATCTAGTTTGAAAAGGAAATAGAATGAGCCTTAAACGGAAAACCCACAGAGAAATAAAATAAGATTATATTCGTTAATCATGTACGTTTGATATCTTGAAAGGAGATTTTTTATCAAGTCTCGATTTGGTCAGAGCATGGAAGCAGAGACATATAATAATAAATACGCGTATAAAACATAGCGTATAACATAAAACATTCAAATACATATATAAAACAAAGCGTATATTAAAACTAACAGCAAGGAGGTTCAGCAAAGGAGGTTAACAGTAAACAGGGGCGGATCCAGCCATTTTTAAAAGGGGGTTCCAACCCAATATAAAGGGGAGGGGATGTTCCAACCATATGTCCCCATTCAAAAGCATTGATTGTCAAAAAAGGGGGGTTAAAACCCCCGGACTCCCCTGGATCCGCCACTGGTAAAATAGCATTTAATTTAGCTTAAATACTAAAACATATACAAGCGCCATTCTATTAAGAATTATGAGAGACTATTAAATGAATAGCATAAATTAAATATATACAATATTTTACGAATTCCGCTTTATTCTACAATTATAAGCGAAATTTAGCAATGCATGATAACTTTTATTTATTGTTTGGCAAGATTTTAAAATGAAAAATAGAGTGTTACATTTTTAGGACCACTTTCTAAAAACTATATGCCAACTTTCTCTTAAAATCGACTTCTTCAACGATCGTTTCAATGAATATACTAGTAAATGATAACTGTAAAATTGACAACAGCACACCAAAGGATAGCAACAACACAAAACAATGATAAATTCAGTCATCCTAAAATTAATGGTGATTGTATAGTAACTCACAACGAGTCAATACAACATGTATATAATTGTATATATTGTAAGGACCTACAATCAATTTTTGTCGTAAGATTTTTTGTGAAAAGAACCCATGTCTATTGTTGAATTTGCTGTCTAGTTGTCTTTATGTAATTGTTGTCGTTGGGTTGCTGTCTCATTGACTATTATTTTTTCCAGACAATTATTTAATGCTGCCTATGAATACAATCATTTTTCAATTATAAACACACTGTTCCTGAATATACATTTATTAAATGATTATATTCGGTAAATATAATATTCCTTAAAAACGGAATAAAATCAAAATCTGGAGGAAAACACCAAAGATGCAAATGAAAGGAATAAGACAAAGAACAAATAGAAAGAAGAAAGAAGAATAAAGAATGAAGTTTTGAAGCAAACTAATTTATATGAAACCGGTTTAAATAAAAAACGACAATACATGTAATTCTCAAGATTGATTTGGTCAATCAAGGACGTATAACTAACATACTAATATACGTCCTTGGGTCAATTAACAAGGTTATCTGACAGACATTACACAAAAAAGAGCGTGTGTCACGTTAAAAATGTTAATAAACTTTAAATTTCTTTATTTCTTCTAACCATCCTTGAACATAATATCTTTAATAATAAAATTAATCTTAATTTATGTTGTTGGTGCATTTTTTACCCTTCATTCACATCTTTAGTACAGTGTAAGTAATTCGCCAAGTTGATTGGAATCAATCAACACCGTGATAACTTGGACACAATACACAGAAATGGCACGTGTCATGTAAAATGATGATAACTCTTTTGTTTCAATATATATTAACACCAAAATTGAAATTTATGATCTTTATATATAACTTTATCGTACTAAATGGCCTTGGCGCTTATATGACTGTTCCATCACAGACGTAGTGCAGTTTCAGGAGCTTAATGCACCAAGGCGGCCTAGGTGGTGTTTAGACGAACATTTATGAGGGAATAATCAGTTATTGATAATATTTCAAAGCAGATTCCAGAATTTTCTCATCATAAGTTTTGAAAATGCACAAAGTGGAGTGTTTTGACCTTGATTTATAACAGTCTCTGCTTATAAACAGTAGTGGAATGTTCGGAAACTCCTTTAGCAGTCGTTTTATAAATTGATTAGGCCATTGAAAATTAAATATTGGTTACCAAAGACAAAACAAGACAATTCATTACTACAACTTAGGCATACATAAGGTGCTACACGAGGATAACAACTATCAATTAATAAGTGAGCTGCGTCGGATATATTTCGGTTGAAAATCTCTATGCTGAGTCTGTAAATTTTTTGTTTGTTAATCTGTTAAAAAAAGGATTGACCGGGATATTAAATATTTGGTCCCTGGTAGAAATTTAAGTTGTCTCATTGCCAATTAATCATATACATGTAGCACATCTCCGTCTTAAAGAAAAGAATCGCCCTGTATCTTTGTACTATTGTGATTTTCTGTCGTTTACCAAGCCCATTAAGGTTGTTCAATTAGAATGCAATCGAGCTATTAAAACATATGAAATAAAAGGAATCTATGCATTTGTCTGATGACGATAAATTTATATTTTTATTCACAGATGAAAATATGTACTTTTATACCGCCAAAATCTGCAATGACATTTTATTGAAAAGAAGATGTATTTTATATTGCTAATTTTAATGTACATAATGTATATACATTCTAGATAGTCTCTCCTAACTGTTTTTACAGCGGCTCTTGTATGTTTTATGATTATGTTTTATTAACTATTTATATGTTTTATAAAATGAAGAGGTGAGACTTAAATGAAAAATATTGTCTTTTCTTGTCTTGTACCAATTAGAATGACCACTGTCCTATAACCCCACCCAACAAATATGTCCGACATGGCTAAAAAAAGAGCAGGGGTAAAATGCAAGTTTTGTCTATAATCTTTAAAACCATTTTAGATAGAGAAAATTAGACTGGGGCAAAAATGTTCAGAACGATGCTATATATACCATCCTTCTGTTAACATTAACGAAGACGACTTCCTGTAGTAGTTATTGCCCTTACACACGTTAAACTACAAACTTTACAAATTTGTTTCGTGTTTGCCTATTATCTTAAAAATCATAGTAGATAGACATAAACTTCATGTAGCAAAAATGACCAGGAAGACAAAATCTACAAATGATATAAAAAAGAAGATGTGGTATGATTGCCAGTGAGACAACTCTCCACAAGAGACCAAATGACACAGAAATTAACAACTTTAGGTCGCCGTACGACCTTCAACAATGAGCAAAGCCCATACCACATAGTCAGCTATAAAAGGCCCCGAAATGATAAATGTAGTTAACGATTCAACAAGAAAACTAACGGCCTAATTTATGTACAAAATAATTAACGAAAAACAAATATGTAACCCAGCAACAAACGACAACCTCTAAATTACAGGCACATACAGAATGTGGCGGGGTTAAACTAGTTTGAAGGCGCCAACCCTCCCCTAACCTGGGACAGTGGTGTAACATTACAACATAAGAACAAACTTTAAAAATCAGTTGAAAAAGGCTTAACGCATCAGATGGATACAAATAGAAATACATCAAACAAAAACACAGAGTGGACGTGGACGGGTACTTGTACATCCCAACAATAAAACGATAGGAGATAGAAACTGTAAACAGAAAATAATATCATCAATATAATTTCAACAAAAAAGAGATTTTAGTCATGAATAATATTCTAGTCTAACATGTTGGCGTATCCGTTGTTGAAGAAGTACATAAACTTAGGTGAACAACACACTCTCTTTAAAACAACAAGTTTATATTTTCAAAACATTTGGGATATTATCAAAATCTGTTGATGGATTTATTGTTGTTAATGTTAATGTCCAGTTGCAAATACTTCATGCATATTGAGGACAAAATCGAAATATAGTAACTGGCAAAACTATTCAGGCATCTTCACCTAAAATAAAACTTCATGGAATGCTACCTACTTAAAAAAAAACTTATATTCAATTTTCAAATATTTTATTTTTGTGTAATTGTAGAATGAGCCTGTGTTTCACATGTTTTACAGTACTACTTTTTAATCAATTATACATGTACATTAAAATTGAAAAATGCTAAAATACTATTGCACTTTGTATTCAAATTAACTTTTATTCAAAAAGAATTGTTGTTAAAAAATATTGAGATCATCATTACATGATTAAAGAAACGACAAATTAACATTTAAGAAAGACTTGATAGTATGTTTACTTGTTGTTTTCCAATAACTTTTATTATGAACTTCTTTATTTACAGGCTATCGCTTCAAATATATATTACCTGGGTTCAGAGAACTAATTAAAGATGCAACATTTTTCAAGAAACTGTGAAAAATAAAGAAATGTGACAATTTTTAAGAATTCATTTATTAAAATTGTTTAAACTTAACTTTCTTATGAGTATTTGTGTCACCAGACAACTACCTTTTTGGTGGTAAAAATTAATTATACCCCCACTATAGGAGCGGGGGCTATATACAATCTTGTTGTTTGTCTGTCTGTCCGTCCGTCCGAATTTTAAGAGAAAGTAGTTATTTCCATGAAAATCAGCTTTTATATTATTGTCATGTCTTTTGCATAATTTGTTTCTTTAATCTGGTCAAATATAGTTATGCAAATACATCAAACTTGGAAGCTATTAAACACAGGTTTCCAAGTGGTGAAGTTGAATCCTCCCGTCGATTTTTTTCGGACGCCATCACAACTTTTTTGGACCGTTATGGAATATCTGTTTCACAGATGACGACGGATATATTACAATTGTCGTAACCACAATCCCGATCTCTTTTCCTCGAATATGACATCATCGAAACTGTAATTTTACTTATATGAGCAACACAACGGGTGCCACATATGGAGCAGGAACTGCTTACCTTCCGGAGCACCCGAGATCCCCCAAGTTTTAAGTGGGATTCGTGTTGCTCAGTCTTTATATTTCTATGTTGTGTTTTTTAGACTGTTGTTATATAGAAAAGAAGATGTGGTATGATTGCCAATGAGACAACACTCCAAAAGAGTTGTTTGTTTTTTTTGTCGTTTTTTAACATGGCGTTGTCAGTAGATCTTCGATTATGAATTTAATTATCCCTTTGGGATCTTTCTGCCTGTCTTTTACTATGTCTCTTGAATTTATTCGTTTTTATGCCCCGTATAAGATAGTAGAGATTCACGATGTTGCCTGTCTGTCTGTCTGTCTGTCTGTCTGTCCAACTGTCTGTCTCTCCAACTGTCTGTCTGTCTGTCTGTCTGTCTAATAGTCCAACAGATAATTATCTCTCAGAACCTACAGAAAACAACGAACTCCTATGTGGATAGCAGCTCAACAGAGATGAATGCAAACGTATGATTTCTTTAAGATCTCTTGGACACGCATATTTCCGACTTGCCCTTACTTTCAATTACGAGATGGTGGTATACTTTAGCCTCAACACCATGTGTTGTTTGAATGTGCTTCTGATTTTTTTTTCACAGCTTAAGTTTTGGTTGAGATGGTGTCATGCAAGCTCCAGGCTTGGAGTACTATTATCTGGAATTTTGTGTTATTGGTAGTGAAATCTGCATTTCTTGAACAATGAAATTTGTACATGTGGATATTTGGTCAAATAAAATAATAGTTTTACTAAGTAACAGAACATATAACAGGTATTCTCTTTTCTTACATTTTGTTCTCAAATTGGATTTTTTTTCTCCCATAGGATATTTTTTTCTCCCATAGGATATTTCTTTCTCCCATAGGATATTTATTTCTCCCATAGGAGTTTTTTCTCCCGTAGGATCATTTTCTCGCATATGATTTTCTTTAATCTTCCATAGGATTTTTATTCTCCCTTAGGATTTTTATTTTATCCCTTAGGATTTATTTTTATCCCTTAGGATTTTTTTTTCCACAGGATATTTTTTCTGTAATGAAATCCTTTAGGATTTTTTATTAATCCTATCGGATATTTTTTTATCCCACAAGATTATTTTATCAGACAAATATCCTACAGGATAAAAAATATCCTGTAGGAAATGCTATTATTTCTCCTAAGGGATTTTTTTAGTCCTAAGGGAGAAAATATATCCTGTAGGATATTTTTATTCTCCTAAGGGATTATAAATCCCATTGGATTTTAATATCCTGTAGGATATTAAAAATAAAATATCCTACGGGATAATGACTTTATCCTACAGGATTTCTCATAATTTCACTTTCACTCGTTTTGCCGAACCAGGCGAGCTACATCAAAAAAAATTGTGTATTGTTTTACCTATCCCCAGAGGTACATTATTGCCAAATTTGAAGATGTTACCGTTAAAAAAAGTGTGGTTCCAATTTGCACTCATGAGAAGTGCAAATTAATCCAAGAAACTGTATACATGATAAATGATTATATGTAGATGACCTATCTTCCGGAGTACTTTTGCATAGACACACAAACTTTGCTTACAACCGGTAATTCTAAGTGCTCCAGACGGGTTGTTTGTTTATGGATGTATTTCACAATAAAGATTGACTTTGGCAAGTATCTGAATTATATTTTAGGTTCAATCTAAAAGTCATCCAAATCGCTTTATTGGCAATGTCTTTTCAATCTGGAGCCTAGGTAGTCGAGTGGTCGTATAATCGAAGTTGTTTAGGACTTAAACAAAGTTCACATCATCTATACTGATCTCTAGCCTGTCAATTCTGATGTTGTGAGTTAGCTGGACTCCGACCGATCTTAATAAATTATGATCGCCACTTTTCCTCCTATAGGTCGTTGAATAATCCGGCTCTCTCCACTGATAAAAACTGGCCGCAAAGAAATAGCCAATAATGCTGAAAATGATGTTAAAACACAAACAATAAAAATCTTTTCAAATAACTGAGCAAAGCGTGGACACATGATCTATAATTCAATCAGATTGGCATACATTAGTCCGTTGATTTTCTCGTTTGTTTCACATTATGCCAGGCCTTTAATAAATTTAATATACGGTAAAGCTCTTATTGCTTAAGGCCTAACGGTGGACTTAAGTTGTTTACATTCTTTTCATTTGGTTTTTGCTGTATAGTCTCATTGGCAATCATTAAACATAAAGTTATCATTATTTTTATAGTCATATTTGATTTATTCATTTTAAACATTACATCAATACTGTTTTGTCATTTTAATGAGCTAAATTATAAATATGAGCTATGTTAGACATTTTAAACAGCCAACACACATCAGAACTTGCTTTGATTTGAATGTTGAAAATTTTATTTTGGTTTTTGTACCTTGATGTTTAGTTTTATTCAAATTATTATAAGTTTACGCAAAAAGACAGATGCGTCGTCAATAATTTGAATAAGAGCTCAATACAATTGCATCAATTTGTATCAAATATAAAAAGAAATTATGTTACCCGTTATTTGTGTTGAATTACTAAGGATTGGTGAAATGTATGCATGATTTTTGTGGCAATTATTTTCTATTTATTTGTTAATAGTAAGTTATTAGCTATCCAATTTGTCAATGTTCTTAAGTGTTTTGTTATAAAAATATGGAGATATTATAGAAGAAGAAGAAGAAGAAGAAGAAGAAGAAGAAGAAGAAGAATTTATTATAGTGCAACCTGTAAATGTTTTAAAGTACAAAATAATCAGCCAACCAAAAAGGCTTATGATGCACTTTCTAAAAATAATAGTCTATTCTGAATCATGAAAATGATTTTTGGAATCAAAATATAAAATGAGAGAAAAATTAAACGCATTCACAAACAGATGTTATAAGATAGGTTTGGTATTTTATACACACTTTGTTGCTTGTTTTTTCAAAATTGAACAGTCAATAATAAATTTTGCCACAGTTTTACTCTTAGTACTATTAAGGAGTTCTTTTAATTTATCCATTGATGAAAGGTCAGGGAAGTCATAGTCATGTAAAGTTTGAAACTTTCGAAGGAGTTCGTTACGAATATTGTTATAAAATGTACAATTAATCCTTATGTGGAGTTCATCTTCTACTTCGCCACTGTCACACATTTTGCATAGTCTTTATTCAACGGGAATATTTCTGATACGCCCCTTTTCAAGTTCTAGATGGAACGTTCCTCCTCGCATTCTCGACAAGGCTGATCTTTGGTTTCTGGTGAGACATTTCTTTAGATATTCTTCTGTTGTGAATTGTGATTTTATGTTTGTATGTTCTGGCATATTTTGAACACTATCAATCAACGACAAATGATGACGTTCTTTTAAAGAGTTTTTCACAGTGTCGAACACATGAGGGATGATTTTAAACTAAAAGCGTTTTCGGGTGTTACAATATAATTTAGTCCACAGGATTCTATTAGTGTTTTGGCGTTGTTGAACCAGGTATTCCTGTATCGTTTAGAAATCTCTTGGTCCCATTAAAAAACTTTGTGGCACAAACGACAGTCTGGTAGTTTGATTAACCTTCATAGTAGCCGAATTACATTGCATTATGTACTAAGAAAAACCGGATACCATCCCATCTCGCCAGCTATAGACGGTACGGGAGTAACCATACCAACACCAAGAAAAGTTCGTATTGCACGATATTGAAGCATCTCTAATGAATCATACCGTTTACAGCCCCATACACCGGATGCGTATTCTATTATTGAAGAAACGGTTGAAAAAAAAACACTTTCGTATATGTTGTATAGTCCATACCGTCTATTTCATAGTATTTCGAAGTAAGTGAACCAAGTGACCTGCTCCCTGTTGATACCAGTTCATCAACTGATTCTTTGAAGTCTAGGTGCTGTGTTATAACTAAGCCGAGGTATCCTTTTTTTGGAATTATTTCAAGGGCCATTTCATCGAAGTGGAATCTAACTTCACTTTCTGCTTTCGAAGGTTTTCGCACATGCATAACTTGATTCTTATCCGTATTGACTTTTAGGTTCCATGTTCTACTCCATTCACTTGTTATATAATGATAGCCAATCAGACACCTATCCACATGATTCCAAATGACGTGGATGTGAGCAACTATAAATTATCGTATTGTCTTCAACAATAAACTAAATATAGTTAGCGATACAAGGCCTCGACATGACAACAAAAAGAAGGAACATTTAAAACGAGAAAAACCAACAACCTGATTTATGTACATGTAAAACACAACTAACGAGAAAAAGATTTGACAAGCAGCAACATTTGTATTATAGAGAAGTTTTCATTAAATATTCTTCAAAGTTTGAAATATAATGTATACATAGTTTAGTTGCACTTGTCCATAGATAAATGTCCATGTATAAAGTTTTATAGACTATGTACAAATTTAGCCAGTGGGGTTTATGATGTAAGTAAACACTCGATTCAGATTACTAAATGACCATGTTACGTAAACCCCATTACACATGTTACTTTTAAGTGTATTGGGAAGGTTAAGAGTTTAAATAAGGGTAATTCAACGGTCACTTCAAAGATGCAAAATTTTAGTACCGACGTTTATTACTTTATTTGATTAATGGGATAATTTCTCCGGGTACTATATAAACAAGTTTGTTCAGTTGGTGTACTATCTGTGTATTCCAACTGAACAGAACTTTGTGTTTTTATTTTAAAGGTAACCGGACAATTTCAGAAACCCTAGTGGTATGATAAAGTCCTAAAAAACACGAACAGCATACAAATTACTTGTCAGCCACATACACATACGAGTTTCATCCGACCTCCCTCTACACCAAGTCGAGTATAGTCTCACCCCAACTGACACCAAAACCAAGTATAAAAAGTGGTGGAGGAAAAGAAAACGATTTCCAGTGGATGAAGCTTAGAAGTGGTAGAAAAACCAGGACAACCAAACCAAGCATGAACAACCTTAAAGGATTTCACCCGTTGTCACCGGCACCGGGATCCAAAGTTGGAGAAGGAGCACTAGTGAAGGACCTGAAACAAATATCAGAAGAAGAAGCAATCGAGGAAACACACCCAGATACCAGTGACAACCTGGAACAACCAGAAAACCAGGGAGCTGCGGCGTCAGTGCCAAAGGAAAAGGAAACAACAGAAAAAGGAGCTGCAGGAGTGGACTTTGGTAGTAAGACTCAAAGTAATTATAAATTTAACTTTGTACCTAATGTTTCCAATGTACCACCAAAATTAAATTATAAGTTTCCAACTGTTACAAGTCAGCCAACAACGTCAAATGCTAATTCTTCAAATTTTCCACCATTGTTAAATTCAAATCCAATTGTTAATCATCAACCATGGTACAGGCTGCGAGAATGCCTAATGTAATTTCTTTAACTAAATTTACGGAAAAACAATCAGCCAAGCAATGGTGGACATTGTTTATGCAATGGGTTTTGTATCATTCAATGACGGAAGCAGCGACTCTCGCAGCATTTCCATTTCAGTTGGGAGAAAATGTTTTGCAATGGTATTTAAATTCAGACGACAGTGTTCGTACATCATTTAATAATTTGAAGCAAGCTTTCTTAAAAAGATTTTCTCCTGACAAAACATTGTTTGATACAAATGTTTTATGTATTAAGCAAATACCGGGTGAAAATGTGGATGACTATGTTGCAAGAGTAATCAAACAAACTGCTGAATGTGACATACCGGTAAAAATGATTGTTGGTATTGCTATTCAGGGTTTACGAGGACCTCTTGCAAAAATAGTAATGCCACAAAAACCCAAATCGATGGAAGAGTTGCGAGAAATGACTTTGTTGGCTGAAAAAAACTATTAAATGTACTGAATCACCAGATGAATCACTTACGGCAACTATTGTAGGGATGCAAGCTGAAATCGCAAATTTATCTGAAAAATTAAATGTGGCATCTTTGGCAGCCATTTCAACAATTAATAGAGGAGATTCTGGCACATTGCAAAGACAAAATAATTTTCAAAGTCAGCCAAGAAATGCCAATCCAAATTTTGTATGCTTTAGATGTAACAGACGAAATTGCGATCTCAGCAGGTGTCCGGCTAAAAATAAAATTTGTTACAATTGTAATAAGATAGGCCATTTTGATTCTGCATGTAGATTAGGGCAACGATCAAATAGAGGTCAACAAAATATGAACTCAAGAAATCAAAATAATGCATATCGAAGAAATCAGAATCATTATTCACAAGAACACCAAGCTTATCCTATTCAACAGCAATCTTACCCAGCTATTTCTTATGATCCTAATTATCAAAATCCGCATAATTCACGCTAGGGGTGCGCGCCTATCCTAGATAATAATTTTCGGGGTAGGCACAAAGGCAGAGTAGCGGATGTAAATCTAACATCATCAATTGAGGCAAAGAATAAAATTAACATTAAAATAGGCAATTCAAAAACCTCCGCTTTGATGGACACTGGGTCAGAATTAACATTAGCACATTCCGGTTTCTTTTATAAAACATTTTTTTCAGAATACAAGTTAGAAAAACCAGATTTTAATTTTATTAGAGGAGTAGGAGGTCGTCAATTAGTTTTATTGGGAAAAATAGTTCTACCAATTGCTATTGCTGATAAAAAGTTTACATTCCAGTTCACATTGTACAAGGATTGAACCATTCATTCATAATTGGAATTGATTTTATGGAAAAATATGATGTTTCATTAAATTTTTCAAAAAGAAGTTTGTATATTGCGGAAACATCTACAGTATGTACCATAAATGAAAACAAAGGTTTTGCAAGATCACAAAAGAACCTTAAGTTAAAGCCTCTATATCAAATTGATGTTCCAGTAAAAATTCCAAAAAGTGTTGAAGATCAAGTTATATTATTAGAACCAGTAAAACAATTAGAAAATGCTAATTTAATGGCTGCCAAATGTTTAGTAAAAGTTAAACAAGGAAGAGCTATGTTCAAACTTTGCAATCCTACTGAGAGTGAAATTTTTATCAAATATAATACTATTTTAGCCACCATTTCCGATATAGATATATCGTGCATAATACCATTAAGACAAAATGAAACTTCAGTAAATAATGTAAAGACAGGTCATGAAAAGGTAAACTTTGAAAAGTCTCCAATTGACTTTAACTTATCAAATTCAGAATTGAATTCAGAACAAAAGAGGCAATTACAAGAATTTCTAAAAACGCAAAGGGATGTTTTTGCTACAAATCTTAAGGAATTGGGGAAATCAGACAGATATGCTCATAAAATTGAAACTTTTGAATCTACTCCAATTAAAATGCCTTTTTATAGACAAAATCCAGTAATGCAAAAGGAAATTGACAGACAAGTTAATGAATTAATAGAAGCAGGAATAGTAGTTGAGTCTAACAGTGAATATCATTCGCCTGTAGTTTTAGTAAAAAAAAGCAGACGGAACGTTTCGTTTTTGTTGTGATTATAGAAAAATTAATCTTCAGACACGCCCTCTTTTTCATCCTTTACCACGGCTAGAATCGGTATTTGACTGTCTAGCAGAATCAGAAGCTCACATATTCAGTTCATTTGATTTACATTCTGGATATTTTCAAATTCAAATTGACCCAGAAACAAGACACAAAACAGCTTTCATTACTAGAAATAGAATCTATGAATGGACGCGAATGCCAATGGGTCTGAAAAACAGTTGTGTGTCTTTTCAAATGATAATGACTCAAATCTTAAGGGGGTTAAATTGGAAAAAATGTACTAGTATACGTAGATGACATTCTTGTGTTCAGCAAAAATTTTGATGAACATCTACAACATCTTCGTCTTTTGTTTGATAGGTTAAGGGACGCAAACTTAACACTAAAGCCTTCAAAATGTAGCTTTGCCGTTAAACAAGTTAAATTCTTAGGACATATAGTTTCGAAAGAAGGTATTCAAGTCAATCCAGCAAAAACTAAAGCTATAAGTACATATCCGGTACCTTAAACGCAAACTCAACTACGATCTTTTCTTGGGGCAGCAAATTATTATCGCAGATTTATAAACAAATTTTCTTCAATTACAAATCCACTCAATCAATTGTTAAGAAAGAATATCCCATTTGAATGGACTTCAGAAACACAGATAGCATTTGAAAAATTGAAACAAGCATTAGTAACAGCACCAATATTAGTTCATGCAAAAAAATGAACAAGCCTTTTCATGTGACTGCTGATGCATCAAAAAGTGCAATAGGGTATTATTTGTCACGGTTAGCGAGATGGGCTTTAGAACTCCAAGAGTTAAATTTTAAAATTGTGCACAAACCGGGTAGGCAAAATGTAGTAGCAGATGCTCTAAGCCGTAGGAACTATGACAATGCAGAAGTAAATGCATGTGTAATAGAAAATGAACGTGTAGAAGTGCAGTTCATTTATGATAACACTCCAGTCATTTCCTTCATCGAAACAAATCAGGTAGATGAAACTTTAAACGATTTGCCAGCCATCGGTAAATTACAAAAAGAATGCCCAGATATAAGAGATATATATTTATATAAAGAACAAAATCAGTTACCCGAAGATGACAAAAGAAAAAGAAAAGTAATAGGTACATCTGAATATTAAGATTTATGTAATGGGGTATTGTACCATTGGTTTCAGAAAAGATTAAGAAAACTAACAAAAGAAGAACGCTTGATACGACAAATCGTGTTGCCTAAAGTTCTTTGAAAAGATGCATTAAGAGCATTTCATGATAATGAGGTAGGGGGTGCCCATTTAGGTATTGAATAAGGAATGGCGGCAATGAAAGAACGATATCATTGGGAACATATGCCCCAGGATGTATATGATTTTATACATTCTTGTGACAGATGTCAAAGAATAAAGAAAGATCAGCACATTCGACCACCTCCTTTAACATCAATGCCAATCGATGGTCCTTTTGAAAGATGGCATATAGATTTTCTTAAACTTTCAAAAACCAAACAAGGTTATCAGTACGTTTTATTAGTGGTAGATTCTTTTACAAGGTGGATAGAGGGGTTCCCAATGAAAAATCAAGAAGCAACAGAAGTTGCTAAGGTATTATTTGCACAAATATTTTCAAGATTTGGAGCACCATCTAAAATTGTAAGTGATTTAGGTAAACAATTCACATCAAATCTTATTCATGCTCTTTCTGAAAATTTTGATATCAAACAACATTTCACATCAGCTTATCATCCACAAACTAATAGTTTTTGCGAAAGAAACAATCGAACGTTAATTCAATCTTTAAGGGCATATTGTGATAAAGATCAAGAAAACTGGCCTGCAAAATTGCCAGGTATTTTAATGGCATTTAGGAATTCACCATGTACTCAGTCAACTGAACATTCACCTTATTTTTTGGTTTTTGGAAAAGAAATGCGATTACCGTTTGATGTCGCAATAGAACCTAAAAATAATTTGCAAAAGAATGCTCAAGAATACATAAATGAAGTAATTGAGAATTTAAGAATTACAAGAGAAATTGCAAAAGAAAATGTAAAACTAAGACAAGAGAAAAGTAAAGAATACTATGATAGAAAAACGGCAGAACCTGAATTTAGGCTTCATGATAAAGTGTTGTTGCGTCTGCATCGAACTCCAGTTGGGAAATCTCCAAAATTAATAGACAAATATGAAGGCCCATTCTATATTACAAAGATTGGACCAAAATATACATTTAGATTACGTAAATGTAGTGATCATAAAGAATTAAAGTCCGTAGTAAATGCAAGCAGACTTAAACATTATTCAAATCCGAGAAATCATAGAGCAGAAAGACCTGGTGAAGGTTTAGAAAAATTAAATGCTTCTGATAGAAAAACAGAAAATAATGCAAAAAGTAATGATTCTCATACTGCTGAAGAGCAGGATTTACCTTCAAAGGAGGTTCACCAGGTAAACGATACACAAAATAAAAATCGAGACCAAAATATAAAGGATAGTGGAAATGACGAATTAATAGATACTATAGACGAAAATGAAATATATTTTCCAGTAGATAAATTACTAAAGATAAATAAACATAATGGTATACGTCATTTCTATGTTAAATGGTTGGATGGTTCCAAAACTTGGGAACCAGAACAGAATTTACCTGAAACAGTAATTGAAGATTATTTTGTAACGCATACTCAGCAAGGAAAAGTAAGAAAACGTAAAAAGCCATCATTTATCAGAAAAGTTGAAAATAAACCTGAACATCAATAGTTACATAATAAGAGCATTTTCAAAATTGTAATTCTACTAGTGTACAGTATGCTGTCCAACTTCATAGCTATATTTGGTTTTTTTTTGGTTTTTTTTTTCCTAGTCGAAACCTGCACAAAATTTCGTGGATTGGTCTACTTTCTTTAACAGATTAGTCTGTTGTTTGATTGTGCTAGAGTTTTGTGCCTGATCAACACATTACTCAAAAATGACTAAATCCACCCATTTTTTTTCATTTTAGGACAACCATGGACAGCTACACTATACTGGTTGTTGATTTTGATAATGTCTCTTTTAACAATGTGTTCATCAATTAACACAGATTCGGGTTCAACTTTGAAAGTGGATGGTACGTTGCAGCGTATTAATTATGGCACGGTTTTTAAAGATAATGGACATATTATTATAAGTAATGAATATTGGCGACATACTTTTGAAGTTCCACTACCAACATTGCATTCTATACAACCTTTTATAAATTTTTGTGGAAAAATTCCTGGAAATGCATGTAATAGTGTTAAAAGCATCATAACTAACATTAATATTATTCAACAAGAAACGAGGGCTAAAATTGCCCATCTTTTTGCTTTCATACAATTGCATATTCCAATTATTAATATTAAAAAGAAATCAAAACGCGCATTGCTACCCTTCATTGGTAGTCTTTCAAAGTCATTCTTTGGGACAGCTACAATGGATGATGTAAATTTACTAGCATCACATTTAAATGCATTGCAAAAACAAAGTATAAAAATGGCAAATGCGTTAAGTCAACATGGATCTCATCTTTCATCTTACATGACAACATCAAACAGACGCATGGACAATATTCAATTCGAAGTAATGAAAAATTATTATGCAATTGGTAATATTACTAAACATTTTCAGTCTACTATTACAAATATTGAAACTCATATTTTAGATTTGACAAATTTACTAAATATGCAAAGTTATAAAGCTTCTTCCATATCAAGTGAAGTAAATACAGTTATATCATCTTTGCAGAGTTTGATTGAAGGAAAATTAACACCTGTTTTAATCCCCATGTATTCTTTGCACAAAGCTATACAGGACATCGACAATATATTATCAACAAATTACTCAAGATTTGCTTTAGTAAATAAAGAACCTCAATGGTACTATCAGCATGCCACATTTCATTTTGGAACAAATATCGATAGAAATAGTGTTTATATAACAATTAAATTTCCAATTTCCCCTGAAAAGGAACCTCTCAAGCTGTATGAAATAATTTCTTTGCCAGTTCCAATAAATGCTACTTCATCTCATGCAACAATGTTGTTAAATTTACCACAATATTTAGCTATTACTTCACACCAACAATACTATGTCACAATGGAAAAGGCAAATTTGGCAACTTGTAAAAAACATGGCACTTATTTATGCAGTTTCAACAAATCTCTTACGCCAGTAACACAAATGTCTTGTGTCATGGGCTTATTTGCGAATGATAAGTCAGTAGTAAACAAATTTTGTGATTTTCGTTTCTTGGAAAATCACTTGTCACCCACTGCTATTGAATTATCAGCAACATCTGTTTTAATTTATAACAGTTTTAATCTAGTAATTGATTGTCCAAGATATCAGGATATTAAACATGGATGTTCCATGTGTGTCATAACTTTATCTTGTCAATGTTCAATAACAACTAAACACTGGTATTTTCCTCCAAGATTTGTTAAATGTCATAAACAATTAAATAAAACTGAAGTTTTTCATCCAATTAATTTAGCTTTACTACAACAATTTTTTAATGAGTCTAAATTAATTTCTCTGGCAGCAGATTCTGTGTTTTCTAAACAAGTAAATGTTTTATTACCAATGTTTAATATGTATAATCATTCTTTTCAAGAAAGAGTTGTAGCTGACCAAAAATTACATTTAAACATGAAAAAAATGGTTCAAGCTGCTAAAAATGATGAACAAATCTTCCAATCTTTAACTGAACCTTTATTAGAAGGAGAAATAAATGTCAAATCTGTTTGGCCCGATACAAATGGAATTTTAATATTATGTACATTGGGTCTTACAATTTTAACCACAATAGCATGTATTTTTTCTATGATGAAGATACGGAAATTATCTACAACTTTATTAATTTTACAGCAAACATCACATGTTCGTTCGGAAGAATTACCTTCATTTGTATTTTCAAAACCATCAAATAAAATTCAAAAATCAACAATTCCATCTATTAGTTCAATTTTAGAATGGGATCATTTAATTCTTGCGTTGCTTATATGTACAATTATAATACTTATCTTTATTCTGTTCATCATAGTAAGACGACGAAATAAAGGAACTACAGTTTTATTAGAATTAACGTCGGGTAAACATTGTGTTATTATTCCACTAATTTACCTGCCTTTGTGCCCATCATTCTTAAAAATTGAACCCCCTTTTCATATTTCTAATATTTCATTATCAAATTTTTCATCTTGTAATTTAAAGACAGACTGGACGGGATTTAAAATTAAAAATGTTCTAAACGAGCAATCCTTGGAAATACAAAATGTTGTTAATCTATCATGGATTAACTGGTATATAACATCAAAGGTACTAAAGCATCCTTATATGGCATACATTTTATTGCAACATGATGGGTTGCTGACACCATTACCAGATATTAAGGTTCAGGACAACATACGGTATTTTAAAAATGATAACTGATTATATTAAATTTCTTTTTGACTTATTTCATATCTATTTTTAATATTTTCAGGATTATTTAAGTTGAAGATGGGCACCATTATTTGTTCATCAATCCCAAAATATGTTAAAGATATTAATGGGTGCACAACACAGGCATTTCCTGGTGCCACAATTGCAAGGTTGAGTGATTATGTATCGTCCAATAGAATAAATCTCAAAAATAAAGATTTTGTCATTGTTCATGTAGGGTCTAATAATATTGCACAAAACCATTCAGTTGACATGATAATTTCCTATTATAGTGATTTGATACATAATATTCAAATTAAAAGCAAAGCGAAAATTATAATTACTTCCATCTTACCACGGTTAATAGATCACAATAGTACGACAGAAAATGTAAGAATAGTAAATTCACAGTTAAAAAAGTTATGTGTCAAACGAAATATTCAATTTTCAAATATTTATAGATCCTTTTTATGTAACAATTTACCAGATGCTTCTTTGTATGCCCCAAGAGATGGATTACATTTGAATTTAACTTGAACTTCACTTTTACGCAAGAAGTTCATTAATATAATTCGCCATTTGAGTTTAGAATGTTAATATTCATATGCATATATATATATATATATATATATATATCTATACAAATTTTTAGTGTGTTGAAATATTTGTAGTTGCCCTAATTGTCTGTTTTTCTTCTTTAGGGAAATCTCATCCAGAACACGATGTTATTTTCCAATGTTACTGTTCCAGATCTGCATACATTTGGAACGGATATCAGCCCTATTCCTAACAACCCACATATGTTGTTTGGAAACGCAATTTTTTTTTTTTTTTAAGAATAAAAACAGATATTTTTTTTTTTATATGCTTCAATTTGTTTGTACATATTCATTTCAATTATTTGTGTTGTTGATTTGTCTTTTTCCCCAAAATTTTGGAGCTCCAACATTAAATGGAGTGGGGGAGTATTATTATAGAGAAGTTTTCATTAAATATTCTTCAAAGTTTGAAATATAATGTATACATAGTTTAGTTGCACTTGTCCATAGATAAATGTCCATGTATAAAGTTTTATAGACCATGTACAAATTTAGCCAGTGGGGTTTATGATGTAAGTAAACACTCGATTCAGATTACTAAATGACCATGTTACGTAAACCCCATTACACATGTTACTTTTAAGTGTATTGGGAAGGTTAAGAGTTTAAATAAGGGTAATTCAACGGTCACTTCAAAGATGCAAAATTTTAGTACCGACGTTTATTACTTTATTTGATTAATGGGATAATTTCTCCGGGTACTATATAAACAAGTTTGTTCAGTTGGTGTACTATCTGTGTATTCCAACTGAACAGAACTTTGTGTTTTTATTTTAAAGGTAACCGGACAATTTCAGAAACCCTAGTGGTATGATAAAGTCCTAAAAAACACGAACAGCATACAAATTACTTGTCAGCCACATACACATACGAGTTTCATCCGACCTCCCTCTACACCAAGTCGAGTATAGTCTCACCCCAACTGACACCAAAACCAAGTATAAAATTTGTAATAATTTCCCTGACACTTAGGAATTTTTATCTAAAAACTGATCGGGCAATTCTGTTCTCTTGTGCATAACATGATTGGGCAATGTTTCTATAATTTTGATATTTCTTGGATGTCCAGACAATGTAAACCGTAGAAACCGTTCTTTTTTCACTATAAACAGTAAATATGAAAGTTGATTTGCTGTGGACAACACCTAGAAACTAAATTAGTCATGTTTGCTGACCACAAAATACTCCTTATTTGAGAAGTTGGTATAAATTACAGAGCAGAGACTGTATTTTGAGATTACTATTGATAGAACAAAGCTTTTTATCATGTATATGTACCATAAAAAATGGCGAATAATATATTTATGACCCGATAAAGACCTTTTTACATAAAGATTTGAATTTAAAGGAAAATAAATATGGTTAACTTTTTTTTGGTCTTTACTGTAGTGATATGATTTAAAACAAATCACAAATATTGTGGGATAAAAGGGATATTTGTTATCTGTCTTAAATGGAAGAAAAAACCTTCATGTTATATAATAAAGGGTATGAACCGTCACTTGTAGGGGTTATTCTGACAAATAGAACAATACTTCGGTTCAAAACTCTGTTGTATAACTTTTAGGTGCTGATATCGATAATCAAATTTGGAGTTTGGTATTTTGTTTATACCTTTTTATCAACTTGATTTAAATCACCACATTAAAAATTTATTTTTTTATTGTAAAGCCTAACAACAACTGAACGTTGTAAAGCGTATTGGTTGCCATCTTACAATATTAAAAAAAAAATGACTATTTTTCATACATTTATTTTATCTAGTTTTTTTAATTTTTTTTTTTTTTCGTTTGGCATGGGATTTTTGCAACAAAAATAAATATATACGAAGACTATGTTCATACGTATGATGAACTTTTTGCACGAAGGTAGGTTCATTCCCAGATGATTTATATTTTAGTTTTTCATATCTTGGTGAAACAATAGTCTTTTGTTGTTATATTCTTAAAACCCTGAAACACCTTAGTCAGGTGGTGCTGAAAGGGTGATGTAAAATCCTGACTATTGAAAAAAGGAATAAAAAATAAAAAAAGGATTATTCCCTGATAAGAGGTTTCCTACGGAAGCCGGTTAGTGTCAGGGTGGTGTTTTATTTTTAAGTCGTTATAACGACTTAGCTAACTGGTTAAAACGACTTACCTTATCTAATTCGTTATAAAAACTTAGCTAACTTGTATAAACAACTTAGCTAACTCGTTTAAGCAACTAAGCTAACTCGTTTAAACGAATTAGCTAATAAACAGCTTCCATTTGCATTTGATTATTTCCAAATGATCAAATTCTGGATCTGGCAAGTTAAGAGAGAGACAATTTCTAACTATCAACTAAAAGAACGTTGATTTTCTGCCACATGATAGTTATCATTCTGTGTACTATACTCCTTAGATCTATTTCACTACTAGCATATCTGTTTTACATATTTTAACACTTCTTATAAGCTGTAAACTGTGTCCAAATTTTGCTAAGATCCATTCATTTCTTACCCAAATTAAACTATAGACACTTTAACAGAATTCTGATAAAGTCAAACTATGTATTTAAGAAACAATCATCTTATCAGAATTATGTTTAGAACAATATCCCCACAGAGACCAGCTTAGATGCTACAGACATTAGTATTAGATGCTGCTAACTTATCAGAATTCTGATAAGAAGGCCATTGATACTAGGTGCTACTAGCTTTTCAGAATTTTGTTAAGAAGGTCATTGGTATTAGACGCTAAAGACTTATCAGAATTCTGTTAAGAAGGCCATTGGTTTTTGATGATACTAACTTATCAGAATTCTGTTAAGAAGGCCATAGGTATTAGACGCTAAAGACTTATCAGAATTCTGTTAAGAAGGCCATTGATACTAGGTGCTACTAGGTGCTACTAGGTGCTACTAACTTATCAGAATTCTGTTAAGAAGGCCATTGGTATTAGACGCTAAAGACTTATCAGAATTCTGTTAAGAAGCTCATTGGTATTAGATGCTACTAACTTATCAGAATTCTGTAAAGAAGGCCATTGGTTTTTGATGATACTAACTTATCAGAATTCTGTTAAGAAGGCCATTGATACTAGATGCTGCACAACTGTTACAGTCTTATTCGAATTCTATTAAGAGCTACATTGGTATAAGATGAAAAAGACTTATCAGAATTCTGTTAAGAAGCCAATTGGTATAAGTTGTGACAATCTCATTAGAATTCTATTAAGAATACCGTTTTTATAAGATGCGACAGTCTTATCAGAATTCTGTTAAGAAGGCTGTTGTTATTAGATGCGACAGTCTTATCAGAATTCTGTTAAGAAGACTATTGTTATGAGATGCGAGTCTTATCAGAATTCCGTTAAGGGTTTCATTGGTACTAGATTCGAGTCTTATCAGAATTCTGTTAAGAATTATATTGGTATCAGATGCGACAGTCTTATCAGAATTCTGTTAAGGACAAAATGCATATTGAAATGTTGGCATAATATTATTCTACAAAAACACAATGCAGTGTTTTAAGAATTATGTAAAGAACATGAAGAATATTGACATGTACGTCTATCAGAGTTCTGACCAAAAACACAATATAGTGTTAACAGAATTATGTTAAGGACATTATTGTTAATAAGGTAAACAAATCATAGACATATATATATCGTATGAAATGAATACCGCAATTAATTTTAAAGTAGTATTATAATAATAAATGAACTAAATTAATCGTACTTGGTGGCGTGAAGTGAGGTGAAAGTTGTTGCTTTATGATAAAGTCTTCGTAGAATAACAAATTGACAAATGATTGGTAAACATTTTCCTGTCCTTTTCATAACAATAACAACAAATTTTGATAAAATATTAATAAACTCTCTTAAGCACATCAAATAAATTTTAAATTGTAGCTACTGTCAGCTTAAAATACACACATACAACAGCAATACTTTTTTTCATATGTGTCCAATTAAAATTAGGAATGCTTACTGAAAGATGCAAACGTAATTGAATTTGACTTAATGCGTCTGGAAAAATCATCATAAGTGGAAATTTTGTTACGCTTCTTAAAATATTATAGTAATAAAGATATTCTGAATATTGTAATTGACAATTTTGTACAACATTTACACTTTTAGGATTTGTTAATATTATCCTCAAATATATATATATTGTTGATCATATCCTAATACATGTAATAGCTGATACTCATTGGAGTTATTTAGAGTCCCACACATACTTGTAGAAGCACTATAATACTAGTATATAACAGTTTTTTAAATGTTGAAGAGCATTTAGTTTCCTTTCCAACGTCAACTTTTATTTCTCCACCAACAGGAGAACAAATGAGTGGTGTTGTCATAATTGTATATCACAACATGTACAAACAATACTGGTGTTTAAGTTTTTCTCTGAACCAGGAAATGTTGCCTGAAAAAGAAAGAAAATGAAACTTCAAAACCCTGTTTTAGAGTTTCTTTGATACATTAAGTATGATTAAAAGGAGGAGTGAGGTACATGTAAATGAACCAGCAACCTAACCACATCTTAAATGTGAAAATACCTGTTCAACAAAAGAATGTATAGTTAATATCGTCCGAATTCTAAGCAAATGAGTATAAATTATGCAAACTTCCATACATTTGCGCTTAACACCAAAATTTCCAAACAATAAAAATCAATAAGAAATTACAAGACACAATGACGAGGTTACTGGTTTGAAGCTGGAATATAAACTTGGGTCGGTAATCAACAAAATTACACGTCACCAAGCTTTTATATCAAAATCAAAGACTCTTTAGTTCATAACAAGAAACACAAGCGATCTTAAAGTCAACCGTCTTGAGATTATGTAATGCATCACATACACCGATAATTTGACAGTCATTGGTTTGAAGATACATTAGTACACCATAAACACCGAAATTAAAGACTTGTCAGTCAATCATATTTAGATACATAAAGGCAACACAAGTATCGAGATCTTGACAGAAACTCATCTTGATGTATATTGATACACCACAAGCAACAAAATCCCGATAGACACTGATACAGAAATGCACCACAAGCACCGAGAGATCTTGACGACAGTCACTCGTCTTGTGATACAATAATGAATCACAAGCATCGAGATATTGACAGTCACTCATCTTGAGATACAATAATGCCCCACAAGCACCAAGATCTTGACAGTCACTCATCTTGAGATACAGTATAGCATCACAAGCCCCGAGATCTTGACAGTCACTCATCTTGAGAAACAATAAAGCATCACAAGCACCGAGATCATGACAGTCACTCATCTTCAGAAACAATAAAGCATCACAAGCACCGAGATCTTGACAGTCACTCATCTTGAGATACAGTATAGCAACACAAGCACCGAGATCTGGTTAGTCACTCATCTTGAGATAAAATTATGAATCACAAGCACCGAGATCTTACAGACAATCATCATGAAAACACTAAAGCAACACAAGCTCTGAGATCTTGACAGTCACTCATCATGAGATACAATAAAGCAACACAAGCATCGAGATCTCACAGTCACTCATCTTGAGATACAGTAATGCACCACAAGCAACGACAGATCTTGACAGTCACTTATCTTGAGATACAATAATGAATCACAAGCACCGAGATTTTAGTCAATGATCATGAAAAACAATAAAGCAACACAAGCACTGAGATCTTGACAGTCACTCATCTTAAGATACAATAATGAATCAAAAGCACCGAGATCTCAAAGTCACTCATCTTGAGATACAGTATATCATCACAAGCCCCAAGGTCCCGAGAGTCACTCATCTTGAGATACAGTAAATTAAAACAACACCCAGATCTTGACAGTCACTCATCTTCAGATACAGTAATGAATCACAAGCACCGAGATCTCACAGTCACTCATCTTGAGATACAGTAAATTAAAACAACACCGAGATCTTGACAGTCACTCATCTTCAGATACAGTAATGAATCACAAGCACCGAGATTTTAGTCAATGATCATGAAAAACAATAAAGCAACACAAGCACTGAGATCTTGACAGTCACTCATCTTAAGATACAATAATGAATCAAAAGCACCGAGATCTCAAAGTCACTCATCTTGAGATACAGTATATCATCACAAGCCCCAAGGTCCCGAGAGTCACTCATCTTGAGATACAGTAAATTAAAACAACACCCAGATCTTGACAGTCACTCATCTTCAGATACAGTAATGAATCACAAGCACCGAGATCTCACAGTCACTCATCTTGAGATACAGTAAATTAAAACAACACCCAGATCTTGACAGTCACTCATCTTCAGATACAGTAATGAATCACAAGCACCGAGATCTCACAGTCACTCATCTTGAGATACAGTAAATTAAAACAACACCCAGATCTTGACAGTCACTCATCTTGAGATACAGTAAATTAAAACAACACCCAGATCTTGACAGTCACTCATCTTCAGATACAGTAATGAATCACAAGCACCGAGATCTTGCAGTGACTGATCTTGAGAAACAGTAAAGCAACACAAGCACCGAGATCTTTTGATAGTCACTCATCTTGAGATGCAGTAAAGCAGCACAAACACTGCGATCTTTACAGCCACTCATCTTGAGAAACAGTAAAACAACACATGCACCAAGATCTTGACAGTCTCTCGTCTGGAGAAACAGTAAAACAACACAAGCACCGAGAACTTAACAGTCACTTATCTTGAGACGTGTTCGTACAAGCACCGATATCTTGACAGTCACTCAACATAAAGATGTTCATACACCACAAGCATCGGGAACTTGACAGTAACTCACTTGAGATATATTCATACACCACAAGCATCGCGATTTTGACAGACACACATCCTGAGATATTTGCATACATCCTCCACAAGCACCAATATCTTGACAGTCACATATCCTGAAATATTAGCATAAACCCTCTACAAGCAACGAGACCATGACGGTCACTCATTTTAAGATACAGTAATAAACCACAAGCACCTTTGCCTGTATGAAAATAGAACCTTTGATTAAAACACATTACTAGATACTAATCAAGTTATTTCAAAGTTAGTATTGATGGGTAAAGCAGAAGTTTGTGCGCACGCAACACTAGTTTACAAAATGTCCTGTCGGTATCAAATTCGTCTAACTAGATTGTTTTCTGCTGTTTGTCCATGTACATGTATTTTCTCGGCGGGATCGGGTCTTCGTTGTTGTGGTCTGATGTACGAAGGAAAGCGATATTCAGGTAGCACAATACGATTAATCAACATTTCTTTTCCAGTTGCTTTTGTTACCTAGTAATATTTTCAACCACAGACGACAAATATGCTTCCATAAATTGCCCTGTTAATGAATGTGATGATGATCAGTTTCGTAAACACATTTAGTATCTTACTGTTATTTTTTTTTTAGAAAACAGACAATAAGAATAAAAGAGTTACTATTTAAAGAAATTTATAGTTACCATGGTTAAAAGCTTCCAGGAAAAAAACAAACAAGAAATTTGGAGCTTTAAAGGAATCAAAATATAAATCTACAAATATTCAACAAATCTAGTTGTACAATTATAGTTACTCTTGTTATAATGTTTTCTGTTTGTTTTCCCTTTTGAAAGTAATTCAATAAGGATTACCTATCTTCTGAGTTCGTTTAGATTGTTCACCTGGTCAGTCTTCTCATCGAAATCATCTTGGTAACCTGAAATATTATATACAATAACGAAATTAATTTAAAACAAGAATGTGTCCAAAGTACACGGATGCCCCAATCGCACTATCATTTTCTATGTGCAGTGGACCTTGAAATTGGGGTCAAAACTCTAATTTGGCATTAAAATTAGAAAGATCATATCATCGGGAACATGTGCACTAAGTTTCAAGTTGATTGGACTTCAACTTCATCATAAACTACCTTGACCAAAAACTTAAACCTGAAGCGGGCCAAACGGACGAACGAACGAACGAACGGACGCACAAACCGAAAAACATAATGCCCATAAACGGGGCATAAAAAGTACATGTGATGTATGGAACATATACACATTTTTATACGAGTCACAAAGACAAATAACTAATATTGATTCAAACAGTTTACAATGCACATCTCCTTATTTTCATATTAATTCATGTTTCAGGATACATGAAGGACACATTTTGCGTAAAATACATAAAAATGCAAGAGCCATGTATTCTTTGTGCATTTTTATGAGCCATATAAAAAATGTAATTTTTCAACAAAAGCAAGCTCTAGTTGCTAATTTGACACCGTGAATCAATTTTTGGTAGCATACTTTACTGTCAAACCATAGACAGCATATAGAGCGGACACGATCTTTACCATAGGATATGGGGTTGTCATCTAAAACCAAAGTTTTTAACCTTGACCTTTGACCTAGGAAGTTGTACATACATTATGACACACCCTCTGGTGTTGGTTTATATACATGTCAAGTATAAACTTTGAAATCATAACGGTTCTCAAGATATAGAGCGGACACGATCTGTACCATAGGACATTGGTTTGTCAACTAAAACCAAAGTTTTTGACCTAGGAAGTTGTACATACATTATGACACACCCTCTGGTGTTGGTAAATATACATGTCAAGTATAAAATTTGAAATCATAACGGTTGTCAAGATAAAGAGCGGACACGATCTTTACCATAGGACATGGGGTTATCAACTAAAACCAAAGTTTTTGACCTTGACCTTTGACCTAGGAAGTTGTACATACATTATGACACACCCTCTGGTGTTGGTTTATATACATGTCAAGTATAAACTTTGAAACCATAACGGTTCTTAAGATATAGAGCGGACACGATCTTTACCATAGGACATGGGGTTGTCAACTAAAACCAAAGTTTTTGACCTTGACCTTTGACCTAGAAAGTTGTACATACATTATGACACACCCTCTGGTGTTGGTTAATATACATGCCAAGTATAAACTTTGAAATCCTAACTGTTCTGTAGATATAGAGCGGACACAATTTTTTAAGGACGGACGGACGGACGGACGAACAGACGGACAGACTGATCACTATAGGGCGTCCGCCATTCGGCGGGGCCCTAATAATAAATTATGTAAATAAAAACACATGGTAAATACTATATATATATATATATATATATATATATATATATACAAGCATATGGGAGAAGCTTATCCTTCAATCACCTGTTGATACCAATTGCCCAGCTGTTAATCTCTGACCACTTGGTCGTATCTTATTAAGTCGCAATCAAAATAAATTTATACAACTATGCAGGTAATGTGGATTTGGGGGGGGGGGGGGGGGGGGAGCGACCCTGCCCTCCCCCCCCCCCCCCTTTGTGGGAAAAATTTAGTTGATAAAGGGAATCACTAAGGCATGACTGGAGCGGTCCTCCTCTGTGGTAGTCAGTGCCCCACCTCCCCTCCCTTTATGAACATTTCTGGCGGATCCACTGCAGGTAATCAAAGAAAATATAAGAGAACAAAACTGTAGAGGAAAAAATCTAAAGTGAAGACATATATTTATAGATAAATATTAAGTGTAAGAATAGCTTTAAAAGTCTCTGACACATGTTCTTTCTAAGGCAAGAAGAATTTGCATCTGAATCTGACAGCGACATTCACAACACTAATTTTTCTAGAACAAATAACCTTGATTATAGTGATTTTTTTTTAACTTGTTCAATACGGAATTTCCGTTTTATTTTTGGAGAGGACAGTAGGTAGTATGAAAATATCTCTTTCCTTATACATGTACATTTTTCGAGACATTTTGAAGTTTCTGTGTTATTGTTTATTTCACAGTACCATTATGTTTCTTTTTAAATATGAATGATAATTATTATTTCATAGTGAGAATGATGTTAAATATTAATTACATGCAGCTGGTCACTTAAACTGGGCCCCTGTTGTGTTCACGTATTGTGTGGTTCTATTGATAAGATAAAGGTGTAATGTTCTCAGAGGAATGTTTATAAATAGATTTTGCATTTATATTCAGTTTTTCAGTGAGTTAACAATACAAACATGGGAATTGTGATAAAAAAAATGAAAATAAAAACTTTATGGGTACCCCCTATGGTTTGACTTTGATGTATGTTGTAAAAGTGAGTATTTTCTACAGTTTTTGGATAATGTGTTTATAAATGAATTTATTGGTCTCGAAAAAGATGAAAGGTGAACATTATGAGGTTTGGCACCCAGCAGTTAAATCAATATTTCAAAAATCTGAGACATGGTTTTATTGTTTTTTTGGTCACTATTAAAGAGATGAAAACAAATGTGTCTTTCCATTTGCCGCTTTTTTCATCCAAGTTTGGGAGCAAGTTTTTGGCAGATATATATAATGAGCTGTATATTTTTTAATTGATCATACCAAATAAATAGATTTTTTGTAGATTAAGAAAACGAGCAACATTTCAGCTTGTAAAAACAGTGAATAACAGGTAAATGAAAAACAAGATATTTTCAAATTTGCTTCAGATTTTGACTCTTGATTATACAACAGCTTCTGTCCAAGCTTTATAACATTCTAAGAAGGTTTGACAAAGTTATTGATGTGAAAAAATAAACTTAAACCAAAATGTTTATATAAATGTTAACTGCCAATTATTTAGTCCATTTATCATTCAAATAAAAGGGGAAAATGTCTCTAAATTTTGCTCTGGATACTGTCTTTTGAATATAAGCAAACTTCTGTCAAAGTTCTGTCATAAATTTTCATGAAAGTTTGACAAAGTTATATATGTGCAAAAACCTTTTAACCCTTAAATAGATCTTTTCAATTTAAAAAAAACTAAGAAACAAATAAAACCAAAATGAAGAATACAATTTTCTGACTGAAACCCTGTTGTGAATATCGAAGTCTTCCATCAAAAACTTGGTCAAAGAAAACCTTCGAAAAAGAAAACTTTGAACAAGAAAACTTGGTCAAAGTCATCTGTTGTCACTATCAAAGTTTTTCATAAAAAAAGATTTAAAAAGGCGGGATTTCGATGTTTACTTAAAGAAATATGGCTCTAATAAACTTTTCACTGTGTATTATCATTTTGAGAAGGTGAATTATTAATCGTAGAATAGTAACGAAAACGGGAAGAAGAAACTGGCTTCTAAGAAGAAGGCAGAGTAGTACCTAACAGTATCCTTCAAGAACTTCACAGTGAAGATATCCGAGGTCGAATTAAGGACCAATTTTGAAATTGACGAAGCGACATTCAATCTGCTTCTTGGAAAGAACACTATGAATGTATGATGAACTAATTCCCGTCAAAATACAACAAAGTTTCAAGAAAATTCGAATGAGATTCTATTCCATTGAAGTTCGTGAAAGTTTTTGTCCAAATAAAATTGAGAATGGAAATGGGGTATGTCAAAGAGACAACAACCCGACCAAAGAGCAGACAACAGCCGAAGGCCACCAATGGGTCTTCGTATTTTTTAAAGTTGTCACTAGAACAAATCTTTCAAAAACTTGGCCCAAGTATTCTTGGACAAAGAAAATTTTGATAATGACAACGGGTCTTTAGTAATGATTATTGGATGGATGTATTTAAACATATTTCGTTTCAACATCCACTAATCAAACTTTGAAAAATAACAATTCCAGTAAGTTAAAATAATACTTCCATGGTTACATACTCATCGTACCAAAAATATTTCAGTAAAATAGGTAAAAATGAAAACATGTCAAGGTAAAAATGTAAGAATTTGCTCTGTCTTTTTATCATTAACAAACATTAGTGCAATGTCGAAAAATTTCATGTCGGTTCGAAAAACGCCTTTTTTAAAACGATAGACTGAATCTATGTTTACGGCACCGAAGATATCGAGGACGAGAACGTCCCACAACTGATGGATCGTAGTGTCTCGCTTCTGCGACACTTGTTGCCGTCTCGACCGCAAATTCGTCATCGCGAAACAGTTTATACAAACGCTCTATAAAAACATTATATACAGTTTATGCAGTATGACCCAATTCTCGTACTGGACATGATGAAATATTTGTCACTAGACGTTGAGCAACCAACAATCAATAAATCACTAATGGTGAACTCATTCATAAAATATTTTGACATACATTTCCTGCACCAAATTAAACCTAACAGTATTTGAAACGATTAGAGATGCATAAAATAATAACGTTGAAAAAAGATGAAATTAATATGCCTATCTTCTAGTTCAATAATGATAATAATGTGCAATAAAACGTTCAAGTAACTAATCCGTAGAGAAATTGATTAAGACGTTTTAAGTCAGGAACCTGTTGTTAAGTGGTTGTCGTTTGTTGATAAGTGTTTCTTGTTTCTCGATTTTTATAAAGACAGGACCGTTAGTTTTCCTGTTTCATTTTTTTTTTTGGGGGGGGGGGGGGGGATGGGTCCTTTATAGCTTGCTGTTCGGTGTGAGCCAAGGCTCCGTGTTGAGGGCCGTACTTTGACCTCCAATTGTTTACTTTTTACAAATTGTGAGTTGGATGGAGAGCTGTCTCACTGGCACTCATACCTCATCTTCTTATATCTATATAAGTTCCTCACACATGGCTATGCCGGGTTTATGAATTTATTGAAATTGGTTATATGATTTGAATTTATATTCAATTGAAGATTTCTTGCTGTTGCGCAGACTATATACAAAGAATTAGCAAAATAAGTTGTGACTTGATAATTTCTTAAATCTTGAGGGAAAAAAATGCCCCCCCCCCCAAAAAAAAAAAAAAAATTGTTGTTACCCTCCCCCTCAAAAAAAATAATATTTGAAGAAATTTTCTTTTTGTAAAATGTGGTACAATTTAAGAGACATCCATACACTTAGACACAAATTATTGTTTGAAAACTAGAAAACTGGCCCCTAATCCCTGAATTGTTTGGGCAATTACCCCCAAATTGAATCCCAACTTTCTACTTGTGGTATTGAACCTTTTAGTACAATTTCAAAGCAATCAAAATACTTAAACACAAGTTATTGTCCCGAAACTAGAAAAAATGCTTGTTTTTTGCCCCTTTTTGTCCCCTTTTTCCTAAACAGATGTGACCATCAACCCCATAAACAATCCCAACCTTTCTTCTGTGGTATTGAACCATTTAGTAAAATTTCATAGAGATCCGTACACTTTTAAAGTTATTGTCCGGTTACCAAATGTCTTCGGACGACGTGATAGCGATATACGAACGCAATTTTTTTGCGGTTGTATAATAACGATAGAAATTGAGTGTAAAACAGCAATCCATTTTGAGACCTCAAGTTCATATCATTTTTTTCCAGTATGCCGGAGGATTTCTTGGCTAATTGTTATAATTTGAATGCAAACAAAATGATAAGGATTGGCAAATCAGACAAGTGAAAATTCTCAAGAGATTTTATTTTCCTTATCAATAATCAAATAGTGTATATGTCAAGTATTTGCTTTAATACTATAAAAAATTATTATAACAACTTAATGCTATCATATTTTATAATTAATTAATGTTATGTAATGTGATATACATATATTCAATACATAATTCTTGAGCCCTCATATTCTAGATAACATGTTAATACTAGTTTTTAGATTTCAAATTAATATAAAAATTGAGAAACCACAACCGGTGCGGTAAATACTGTCCATCGATCCATGGAAGTATTATATTGATACTTCCATGATCGATCTAAACAATGATAAACCATAATACTTTTATTTAACCAGTTGGCACTCATAAACCAAAGAATGACTATAATTAATTCATCCCTTGGTATCTCCAGCCTCCTTTTTATCAACACACTTATTCATTTTAGAAATGATATAATGTTTGAATCTTTTGTCAGATCAATATATAAATACGTTCTTGTTCTTTTTTTTTCTCACTTTTTTAAATCTAAATAAATCTAACATGGAAATAAAATAGAAAAATAAATATATTCAATGCGGTGACCCTGTATTTAGGTGGAAATCTCATAGAAGAGAACATTTGCTATTTCATGAAACAATAAGAAATTTCTAAACAACAGTTGTACTGTTCAATTTCCTCAAAATAATCTTTTGTTATACCAAGTTGATTTTTCATAATATATATAAGTTTTGACGCTAGTATTATGTAAATTATAAATACGACATTCATTTTATTTTCATAACGAAAAAAAAAGATGCATATTATAATTTTAAGAAAAATATTAAACTTGATATATTCACAAGTGCCTTAATTTGTCACACATAGTAATTTATTCAATATATTGCCATTCCATTTGCAGACACAATACGTTTTGGGGGTTGTCTTCTAGGCTTTGTTCGCTGTCTTTTTGTCATACACCAGACAAGTTTTGTATTTATGATTTCAAAAAAAGCTAGGGGCATATGAATTATGTAGAGATAAATGACACTTCTTATAAACAAAAACTTGTCGATAAAATTTCGGACTTGTACATGAATACATTGATCCCAGGTGAGAAGACCACATATGCGATGTTTTTCAGAAAATATAAAGGATGCACACGCATGATCACTAGTAGAAAAACAGAACTTTAAACTGAAACCATCTTTCGAAATGTGCCAGTGAAAGTTCCTTCCGCTACAACATGACACCATCTCTGGGAAGGCTGGAAACGACCACTCTCGATTAAACAACATAGATACGTGTAACAAAGTTACGTGTAACAAAGTTACATCTATATTAACCTTTTCTTACTTTACAAGTAAATATATGTATACAATATTTGTACTCACCTATATCGGATTTCTTTGAAACGTCCTCTTCGTAATATACATACTCAATATTGCCTTCCATGACCTGGAATCGAATTTGAATTTTGAACCAATGAAAAAATAGAGATGTAACGGCTCTTATTTTCAAAATTTTCAAACTATACTCTACTTCCGTTCCACTTTAAATGTTTGGATACGTATGGAAATAAAGTAACAGAATATAAAAAATGTTAGCATGCCATATAATCTTACAACATATATATACTTACTGAATATTTGTTTCGGATCAACAAATTACAAATTGAAAATTATTGAAACTTGTGAAATCGTGTAAGTTTCTGAGTCAGTCATACACAAATTTTTGGAATATACTGTGTTCTGGAATTTAAAAAAAAAAGCCAACAACAACGCAAATATCTATCAACCAGTGTTAATGTAGTGACATCTTTACAAGCAAGTCTTACATCTTTTTGTGATACATTGGGAAGACTTTACATAATGATGATAGAAGTTCAATTATGGAGACGGGACTAGTCAAAACGGTGAGTGTTTCTTTTATTTCTTTTATGTTTAATTCTCAAAATATCTAAACTTATACAATACTTAAACCTAGGGTTCTTGCAGTAAATCATCATTTCGCCCTTTCTAAAGTATGTGTACAGGGGTGGATTTTTAAAAGGGGGTTCCAACCAAGGAGAAAGGGGGAAGGGTTCCAAATAAATGTTCCCATTCAAATGCATTGATCGTCCAAAAACAGGGGCGTCCCTCCTCCCCCTGGATCCGCAAATGGTGTAACAAATCCAATATAAATCACACATCTTTTGACTGATAAATTTCGGTTCATATTTCATTTTGAATATCCTTAATTTTTTACTAATATCATAGTTTTCTTTGTCATAATACGAAATAGTTAATTATCTCATTTTTAGTCCAAAAAGACGTTTAAAGAGAGGCGAAAGATACCAAAGGGACATTCAAACTCGTAGGTCGAAAAATAAACTGACAACGACATGGCTATAAAGAAAAACCTACAAACAACAGAACACAACCCTGAAGACTGAGCAACACGAACCCCACTACGAGTTAGTTATCAGGATTATATAACTTATATATTTTAATATCCTTTATTTATATAAATGAAATTGTAGATCCAAAAATTATTTAATAATTTAAAAAAAAGGAAGACAATTAAAAAAACGTCTGCTCTAAGACAGAAACGGAAGAACCAAAATAATCAGTTGATATAAGTATGAAGTCCTGCACTACATGTATGCTATAAAACTAAAATACTTTCAGCATGTTTTTGTTTACACCATAATCATCATCGTCTATTTTTTGTTATTATCAGAAATAGTATTATTATTATACATTTATATTAGTATTGTTGTTGTTCTATACCAGACACACTGATGTAAATATATAATTATTTTTACTTATTCATTTATTCAATTAATACTTATTTAAACTTTAAAACATCTATGAAAATATTATATCCCTAATAGTTAATAAAAAACTATTAAAATACTATATTCATGAATTTGAATTTGAATGCTAAAAATAGTATATTTTTATGTACGTACCTCCATTAAGAATTCCAAGAGTATAATAGCTGTGTAAATGTTTCACAAACAAACCGTGTGCTGTATTTGGCGGGAGACACACACTATAAATTACAATCACCGTTTAGACAGCTCACTGGCTAGTAAAACCATATGGTTCATACACATGGATTAAGAGATATAATGTTCTACGAGATATGAGGCATCCAACTGTGAAGTGTTACAACGACATTTCCTATCGGATGAAATACTTGTCAAGAAAGATGTTATATTAACTGCAATTATGGATCTCAAAATTAGGGAAGTCGGGAAAAACTGTGTTTTACACCCCCCCCCCCCCCCCCCCCCCCCCCTCCCCCCCTTTTTTTGCCAAACATCTTTTTTTTTAGGGGAGGGGGGTTGGAAACAAATGAAAAATGACACTGACTTATTTAGAGTATAGAAACTGATTTTTTTTTCTTTTCGCTTGTCGCCTTCAGAAGTTTATTGGGTAATTACGTTCATACCGGTAGAGGACATTTTAGCGCTTTAACGAAACAAATCAATCATATGTTGAAAAACCTCGCCCGTAATTATAAATTATGTAATTCATTGACCGCTCCCGACATGTGTAACTTCAAGGCATATTTTAGTGGCGATCGATGTCTTTCAAAATGACTGCACTTTTCTTGTATCCCTGGTGCTTTCGACTGGACAACCGTCGTACACAAGCATCGCACAAGTTGGCACCCCGAGGCGGGTGGGGAGCAAGAAGGTGACCTGTGGTTTATTTTTATCAATAGTACCGCTTAAGTCGACGCTAGGGGCCGTCTTGACCTTGTTGTAGGGTATGAATGATTCGTTCTTTGTTGAAGACCCTACATCAACTGTCAAGATGAAGAACAGGAACAAAAGCACTTTTCATTGATAATTTTCTATGTTTTCTTTGTATTGTGTGCGATTTTGTCCCATGTACACTTACTCCATATCCTTTCATTTTCTATGGATGACGTTCAAGTGCCATTTAAAACAACCACAATGGCACAATACTTTAAACATTATTTTATCTACACGAAATGAAAGAAGTACGGCGTTATTAATACAAATGCATGAAAAATAACGTCAAATTAACGTTACCAAAATTAACACCAACACCGTACGCAACGTAAAAGTATAACCCAATTTAGCGCATGATGTTTTATCCATTTTAGCGAAAAGTCAAAGTATCAATATAAAAAAGAAGATGTGGTATGATTGCCAATGAGACAATTCTCCATTAGAGACCAAATGACACAGAAAAATAATCATGATAATGGAATATGTAGACAGCTCTCTCACAAGCAAAAAACCCCTAACTGTAAAAATATAAGGGCATACACTACAGGCACGGGGACACATTCTACTGCATTCACACAGCACGAGTAACAAACCCTGCAGTGAATATAAAAAAGAAGATAATGCCCATTTTAGCGCAAGATTTTTAACCCAAGTTAACGAAAATTTTAATTGTCAAAGATTATTTCAGCGACATAAATTAATTTATAATATAATAATAAATTTTAATATAATCAAGACAGCACAATATAAAAAATATCATGTCCATTAAAAAGTCTAAAAGTTTAACTCAAATATAACAAGTCCGTTTTAGCCTGGAATCTATATCCTAATCATTTGCTAACGGACGTACGTAATCATGGTATTGGCCTCTTGATATACCTTGTACACTTACCTCATTAAATATACATATTTTTAATCCTGTTAAATAAAATAGTTCTTGAAAGATTATTACTATCGCAATAAACATTATAAATAAAAAAAAAATATATTTGTAGGACTCTAAAGTGCGATGGGGACGCTAAAACGCGATGGTCACGCTATAGTGCGATGGTCTACGCTAAAGTGCGATGGTTTGATACGCTAAAGTGCGATGGTCTGTGCTATTTAATGGAACACGCTAAAGTCCGATGCCTCAATACGCTAAAGTCCGATGCCTCAATACGCTAAAGTGCGTTTTTCTGCGAAAGTGTGTTTGTTCGCAAAAGTATGGACGTGTGCAACGTAAATAGCATTATGACGTTACAAGCTGTTTGTACAAACAAAAATGGACATGCCGGTAATCAAGAGTGTGTGTCCAGATGAAGGGTTTTTACTAGAAAAGAAAAAAGAGAGAAACAAATAATTCCAATCCAGAACATTTTTGGTCGGTGCTGGAAAAGGTTTACTTGATTTGTAAAAAGAAATTTGAACAAAACACCTGGGTGCCGAAAAAATAAAGGAGGAACTAAATTTACAAATGGGAGAAACAAGTATTTGAAAGTATTTAGCCAACTTCATGTATGATGACGATATTTGTTCATTGTACCACAGAAGGGGAAGGTGTATACCGTAAAAGAGATTGAAAACGGCAAGATACACCAAGTGTCAAAGTATTTGATTCGTCCAAATTTAATTTAGAAACTCCTTCTATGTTTGTAATGCCATGTCAAATACTTGCATGAAATAAAGTCTACTTTTTTACTTTCTAAGTGAATTATTCTATAAAACAATTGTTCAAATTTGATATACTTCTACTAGACAGTAACCTAACGACCAGATGTGTAATATCATAATATGATTGCCAATGAGACAACTCTCCATCCAAGACCAAATATAATTAATGTATGCAACTATAGGTTACATCCTTTAGCGTGGAGCCTTGGCTCACTGCTCATAGCAAGCTATATCAGTCGGAAAGCTGACCCCGATTTGACCCCATTTCTTAAAGCAACAATGGAAGTCATGTGATTACCATATATGGGCATTTTTTTACCAAAAAAAGTGAAGCCCGTTTTTTGGAATTTGTAGTATTTTGCATGAATTAAAACTAATTTGCTTTTAAGTGAACATTCTTGAATATATAAGAAATATATTGATCCACTCAATTATGTATTAAACTAATTTTTTCTCTCAAAATGTGTCTTCAAAGTCTAGGAGTTGACCAAAAAAATCGGTCACTGGAAATTAAAATCGTAATTTTCTTTCTTAACTTCTCGGGAAGCTATGCTGAATTTAAATTATGTTATGTAACATAACTTTGACTATGATATGTCAAATTTGTGCCACTTAATACGCTGTAATACGCAAATGTGCCACTTCGATGTGTCGATATTTCTGACGAAGCGGGGCCGATAGTAATTTACGAGTTACGTCCCTTTGATTGACACTCTCATGATCAAACTATTATTATATTAAGCACCATATGCTGTTATTTACATGAGGATATTATTAAAATAATTTTATTGAATATATTTTGATACTAAAGACATGTGCAAAAAAATTAGCGAAACACATTTTATCACTTTTCAGAACTCAGTCTCACTGAAATACTCAAATACTGAAATAGGCCCTATGTCAGTATGTGCCATAATATTATTATTCCAAGAGTTAATTTAATATTTATATTTTGGTTATAAGTATTTATACTGCTGTAACCAAATTATTTCAACACAGAAATAAATTTCTACTTTAATTATACAAGGGGTAGCCAAAATATTCATGAATAATGGATCAAGACAGGATTAAAATTATCAAATACAGGAACTCCTTTTCATTACTGATACCTACCTTTTTCATTTAAACTTAAACGAGACCATAATGAAAGTATTCTGAATGTAAATTCTTCATTATTTGAAATAAAAGGAAATTAGTTTGCAATTCTTGTATGAACAAACTAAATATAACAATAAATTTTGTCTCACTGATTCCATGCAGATTCTAATGAATGGACTCAAATTATAAAAAAAAAAAAACACTAAACCAATAAATAAATGGTTCTAATCATGATTATGAACTTGAAAATAGATAAGAACAAAAAAGACTGGGTCTAATATTTTTCTTCTTCTATTTAATTTTTTTTAACAATTATGCATTTTTATATTTATATAAAAGTATTTGAGAGCAGATTCTGAGTGCTGGTCAACAATATTATGTTTTAGATCACAAGTCATAAGTAAGTCACACTTCATGTCAGTATGAACATGCTTTGAATAAGAGTGATTAAAATGCTAGTCTGAAAGAGATTGTTTTAAGTTCATATTTAGGACAAGACTTTTTCATTCACCTTTGGCAGTTCTGCAGGATTACTTCATCACAAATTTTTTTTTAATATTATAAACGATGAATGAGTTTTGGTTAAGGTTGTGTAAAGACAGTATACGATTTCCTTACCTTGTTTTAGTTAAGTCAAACAATTCACTGACTTAAAGAGAATAATTAATCCAGTCAAATATTCACAGCTGAACTCGCCATTGCTTTTTAAAACAAACACACTAAATGTGTGTACATTGTGTAAAGATGCAAGTTGACATCGATGTGTAAGATAAAAAAACTACAATGTCAAAAAATGTCTTTCGTTTGGAATTTAGTTCGAACGGGGTTTCCTAAGGGGTGATAGAACGTTAGACTTGTTTTTTGTTTTAACTTTGAGATACTTATTAATATTTTTTATATAGTTTGTATATTCTTTGTTTATCTGGAAAAAAAGAAGAAAAAAATAACAGACAATTTCGCATAATTCTTAAACGACGATCAAAGGCATTACGTTATTTTTAAAAGACGGACAATTTATAACATGTTTAAGTATTATTTTCTTTGATAATAAGAACCATGCTTGAAAAATCGAAAGAAATCTATTTCTGACCCTAATGGCAAGTAAGAAACAGAAAAAAGAAAAAATTCCAAATTGGCGCCAAATTATTTTTTCCGCGAAATTAACGCAATTTCAGAATGGCGGGTTTTAATATCAGTCCCATTGTTGTCTTAAGAAAGTAGCAACAACGGTCGTTTCTAAGGGCTTGCTTTCCGACTGTATAGGGCCACACAATGGTCAGTGTAAAACAATTAAAAAGAGAAAGACAACGGCCTGAGTTATAAATCAAAAAATAATCGAATAACTAATAGGAACACGGCAACAAACGAAAACCATTGCCAGAACCACATTCCGGCTACACCATCGCACTTTAGCGTGTTAAACTAACACACTTTAGCGTGTTATATACCATCGCACTTTAGCGTGTCATACCATCGCACTTTAGCGTGTCATCTCATCGCACTTAAAGAAAACAAACAACCATCGCACTTTAGCGTCTGACACCATCGCACTTTAGCGTAGACCATCGCACTTTAGCGTGGCCATCGCACTTTAGAGTACCATCGCACTTTAGAGTCCTACATATTTACCATCAATTTGTTTACAGTTATTATATAGTCTTTTTTGCCTTGGAATATTCCTGAAACGTTTGTTATAAGTTGTCTACTTTTAATTTAACTTGCTTCATTGAATAGAACTTACTATATGAATTTAAGAATACTTTTGAATATTATTCAAGTTATGTAAATTTTCTAATGTTATGTGTTTGAATTTTTCAAAACATTATTCCATTTTTTTTTCTTTAAAACAGATTTATTAATCCCTTGAAAAAAAAACAACATATCAATGTTTTCATGCTTCTTCTGCTATATCTATATTTGATTCTTCACTTATTTTACGTGCAAGGGCATACCATATAAACGTAAGGCGAAAGTGTGTAATTGCTGGATAAAAAACAATACGTGTACAGTCAGAAAATATCAAATTCATTTGTACTAATACGAAACATGAGAAAGGCTCGATAAGCCTTGCTTTTTCTTCTTGTTTCTAAAGCTAGTATATTAAATAATTCTATATTTTCCGACAATTTACATATGCGTTTATATCAGTGGGGTATGGGGTATGAAAAAGAAAATGAGGCAGCAACCCAATGACTCGAACAACAAAAAGACAAAAAGCTAGTATATTAAATAATTCTATATTTTCCGACAATTTACATATGCGTTTATATCAGTGGGGTATGGGGTATGAAAAAGAAAATGAGGCAGCAACCCAATGACTCGAACAACAAAAAGACACCTTGAGGCCAACATACGATTAACATGCAGGAGTCTATACAATCAATCATAATTCAAGTTACATTTTTTTAAAGGTTGTAAATAAATTTAACACAGACTATCAAGTACCTGCTATCAAAATCAAAACTACACATTTACATGTACAAATGACAAAACACAACTAATGGCGAGCTTTAGAGCAGTTGACGGGATTGAACTAGTTTGTTTAGACCTCAACAACACTAATATAATATCGACCAATGGACAAAGAAATGTAGAAATATGCAATAATCGGTCAATGTCAGAAAAATATCAACTTTTATGCATGAGGCTTGAAAACTGTCCAAGGGCGAGGTTAACCAAGCTGTTCATCTGTTTCGTGCCGAATACAAACAAGTTAATATCTTACGATCCCCAAATTTAGAAGAAAAATGACGTGATCATGTTGTATATAAACTCATCATAGATACCAGGATTGAAATTTTGTATTTGCGCCAGACGCGCGTTTCGTCTACAAAAGACTCGTCAGTGACGCTCGGATCTAAAAAAAAGGTTAAAAAGGCTAAATAAAGTACGAAGTTGAAGAGCATTGAGGACCAAAAATTCCTAAATTTTTTGCCAAATACAGCTATAACCGCCATACAGTTTATTCCGGACGATGCTGCTTATCCGATGCGAGGTTGATAAGCATTATACAATTATTGACTATTGATGAGGTTGATAAATCTGTTTATTACATATTGATAAAACTTTAGTAGGTTTTTCTATATGAATGGGATTTTGAATAAATAAGCATATTCACCGCTCAAAACGTCGCGTGCTTTTACGTGTATAATTTTGGTAAAAAACGTTTGATGTACAATTGGTTTTGGTAAATAATTTCCATTACATACATTTCTCTCGGAATATGGAATAAAACACTTACTGTCTTTTGTTTCGGTTAATATGTGGTGTAATTGACTTTTGAAAAACTGATATTCACTTCGGCCGTTGGCCTTAGTGAATATCAGATTTTCAAAAGTCAATAAAACCACATATTTACCTCACCAAAAGACAGTAATTGTATAGTATGAAGTCAACAATTGTTTTATTATGACTTTTTATCCTTCTCCATTGTTTCTAGTATTTGCTCAAGATACTTTTGAAATTGCTCCCTTGTTTTACTAAATATATCATCTGCTTTTGCAGTTGCTAATTTTCATTAGCTAGGTCAAAGTCAATAATAACAAATAATAAAAAAAAACATGTATTTTAGACACAAACGACTCTTGCTCCTAAATTCATACCCATCGAATTTGCTAAAACTGTTAAATTTGATGTATTATATATACATAGTTTTAAAGTAAAATTATACAGACGACTGACGCCGACGACGGACAATGACAGAAGATGGACGCTAAATGATGGGGAAAGCTCACCTGCAAGGGCCTTCGGAATAAATTATTTCAAGTTGACTGAAAAATCATAAGCATTATATGAAATGCTTTAGACCATATATGACCATATTTACATACCTAACTTGCTTTAGTTTGAAACAGATATTCTTTGTTTTTTTCAGTCCATACTTGACCTTTCATTGATCATTCATCAAGATGGGGAGCGACAATCAAAGCATTATTCTTTTAATAAATATACATATTGTATATAAATCCACCAAACGTCCAGTGGCAGATTCACTAAGAGGAGGGGGTTTCTTGATGGTGTACCCCTAATTGATACTGAGAAAAAATACAATCGTTTTGCTTAAACTTGTAATTTGTTCACCATTTTGGACAATTATACCCTTTCTTGAACCCTCAATACGCCCCTGATGTCTAGCTTCTCACATTGCAGATACGTTGTGAACTTTCAAAAATTGTCTACAGATAAAGATACTACATAAATTCATTTCAAACAAACTTTAATGCAAAGCTGTTTCGTGGATATTCAACTATACATGCATATCTATACCACTATATCAATGCATTTTAAATCAACCTTTATACAAAGCTGTTTCGTGGATATTCAACTATACATGTATATCTATACCACTATATCAATGCATTTTAAATCAACCTTTATACAAAGCTGTTTCGTGGATATTCAACTACATGTATATCTATACCATTTAAAGCTCTATTTACTGCTGGTGATTATATAGGAGTACACACACATTTTTAATTCTGAGTATTGCCAAAAAATAATCTGTTTCGACTAAGTAAGAAATCAATGATTTTGTTTGTTTTTAAAAAAGAATATAAATGTGTACAAAGATGCCAACCCCCTTTGAGTGCAATCAGTAAAAAGGCAAAATATTTCCGTAATTTGTGTCTTTTTTCAGTAATATTTACGTAAAATTTTATAATAATCATATGAACAATGGGCATACAGGGATGATTGATTGAATAGCGGTTGCTTAACGTCCAGTGGCAAATATTTCATGCATGTACAGGAAGAGAACAAATTGACAATTAATACAAAAGATGGGTCCTTTAGTAGAGGTCGTCCGGGATGAGGGTCGGTAGATATTTACACTACTGGAAAATGAGGATATATGGGATACGAGACAGAAATTTAGAATTTCAACAGGCCACCTACGGATCCATCAAAGTTATTTCAACGGTTCTAAACGAACAGAGTGTGTAGCTCTCTGTCTTCAAGAGGCATATGAATTAATGTCCCCATTCCGACTGGACGTGGCTGCGTACTTGTATATCCACCACAGCAAATCGGACGTCACAATTTTGCAAGAGTATTACTGCCTATTGGAAGTAAAACCTGTAGTGACCATATTTCTTTTCCTCAGTCATCGTTTAGGGCGGCACTCGGTGACAAAGTGATGTCCTTGATTTATCAGAACTACGATTCAAAGTTGATGAGCAAATGAGGAACACTGACCATCGCGCTAAATGGAAATATTTCTTAAAATATATGCAAAAGGTATAATGAATGGTCCGGATTTCTAGGTTTCTTTCTTTGAAATCGAAATTTAAATTGTTCCACCAGACATTGTAAAATTGAAAACAAAGACTTGTTATATTCATTAATTATTCAGAATTGAACAAGAAATAGAAATCGTTTTCTACTGGTAGTCCCTATTGATTTTTGGTTGCTTAACGTCCAGCGACAAATATTTCATGCATGTTTGAGGACGAGAACAAAATAACAATAAATTCAATTTAGGTAGGTCTTACAATAGAGGTCGGGAAAATTCGGGCAACCACGGTAAAATGAGGGTATATTGGATTGGGACAGTCGTAACACCGTAATTTTGGTCCAAAATTCGTAACAATTACGGGAAAATCGTAACGGTTGGCATCTATGTGTGTACATCTGTCGAAACACAAATTTTCCAATAAATAAAAATAAAATAAAAACATTACCCGGTTCCCTTAAAGTTAAACGGTTGTTGCCTTCAAACGAATTGACTTGTTAAAAAAAGAGCCACTCTCTCTCTCTCTGAGCACGTTAAAGAACGTTTCTTCTCCTTTAGAATAGGAATGAAATATTTGCCACTGTACGTTAATTAAACTACAACAATCAAATCAATTTCCTTGGCAAAAAGTTTAATAGAAAAAAAATGCCAATATGCATGATTTGACTAATCGTATTTCGTATAACAAAACACGAAAAACACACGAATTGTCTTATAGTGATAGCACTGTTACTTAGTATACATATTTGGCACAATTTTTGTCTCTTTCCACAAAATATCAGAATGAGAGACATAGGGGTGCTAAACTATATGTATGAAGTTTTATATTTTATTAAAGGTAGAGTACCTGGATGCTTCATACCTTTTGCACATATATATGCATTATCATGACTAGGTTACGCAGTTTCATATGTCCATTGTCCTTGCCCTAATTTTCGTAGTTCAGCGACTGCTTGAAAACTGTATTTTTTTGTCATATACATATGAGTAATAGGAAAACTATATTTGGTATGTCGGATCTGGATCAGTGGTCAAGGTTAAGTTTTCCAAGTCAATTTTTTAGCTGCTATATGCAATAGGTTTAATATATTTGATGTACAACATGATTGTTATGTGTATACTGTCTGGTAGGGTTATCCGACCTTCACCTCATTTCGTGTTTTATTGGTCAATCTTAAGAATTTATGGTTGGGTCTAATTTTTCGATACTATACAACAAAAGATCAACTGCATGTAGTGTATAAAATTACTGTAACTGTGTATGTGATACTTGTAGTGGATCTTTCTTACATTTTGACGAAAGGTACGAACGAACGTAAAGGGGCATGCATTACCTTCTCTTGTTAACACTTAGAGTCTATGCTTTATCCGATAAAGCGGTCTTTTATTCTGAATTTAATGTATCTTTTAAAATGTTAGCGTATCGCAATTAAAACAGGCATTTAGTATTGGAAAATAAAGAAAAATAGTTTAATACTGTATATACTTACGTTCCGATATATTACTTTTGTTAACCACGACTGCACAAACTTGCGCGGGAATTGTTCAAGCATGTTTTTTTTTTAATGTTAAAACATTATTAATGATTGAACCAAACGAAATCATATTCTAATTTTTTTTCATATCTCGTAGCTTGTGCTCCTTTAAAGTTAATATTATAAAAAACTAAAGTTTTTTTTTAATAAGGCCGCGCGGAGGAAAAATTCAGGTTGATTTTTTGCTTCAGAATAACATGATTGATTGTGTTTCACATTACAAATACTTAGGTGTTCACTTAACTGCATCTGGAAGTTTTCATCTAGCTAAAACTGAACTATATAAGAAGGCTCTTAAGGCCTATTATAAAATAAGAAAGGATTTTATAAATTTGTCTCCGGGAATAAAATCCTTTATACATATTTTTGATCATATCCTTAAACCTATTCTGTTATATATAATTCAGTGGAGAGGATAATAACGTTATAATGTTTCTTGCAATAAATTACAATTTTCATTATTTAATCTTGAAAATATTTATTAAAATCTTCGCTGTGAAAAACTCCATCTCAAGTTCTCAAAATTTATACTTAGTGTACACAAAAGAAGTGTGAATATTGCTGTATTATCGGAACTGGGGCGTTTCCCCCTACATTATGATATTGAAAAGTCAATAGTTAAATACTGGTATAGGTATAGATTTGGAAATCTTCAGACTGAATTCAGTCTCTTGAAAGACGCTTATAAATGCATCCAAGACCTTTACAAATCTAACATAACTTCTTGGTTCTCATTTGTTAAGAAATTATTCGAAGTTTTGGAAATTAAACAAGAAGTAAAACATTTTGGACATATAAATTTTTGAATACATCTAACAAATTAATTCACACTAAATATATAAACAATATTTTAGCCAAAAAAATGCTCTTGATGGAAAATTTAGTTAGAAGAGCTATTTGTAAATTACGTGTATATCTGCTCGTAAGCTTCAAACTAAATTTGCAAAAATGCTTCTCTGGCTGTGTTGAAGATGAAATCCATTTTTTAACTGCATGTGAAAACTTTAACTCTGATAGAGATGCTCTCTTTGACATTGTTTGCCATAAAATACCTAACTTTACTTTATTAAACAATCAGCAAAAATTCATATATTAATTAAGCTGTGAAGACAATCATGTTCTTAATGCTATTGGAAAGTTTATTTAAGTCAATATAAGTTAGATGTATTTATTTCTCATATACATACATTACACACTATAAACCAAGGGTTTTTTACAGTCTAATTGTATCGTAATTGTGTATGTAAATTCTATGTATCTATTCTAATCAATGTTCTTTTCTCTATATGCCCCTTGTGGGCCCTAAATTGGTAATAAAATATATCTTATCTTATCTTATCTAATGTCGTTGCATGCAGTGTTTTGGTCCTTACTATGATAACAGCCTTGATTAAAATTACAGAAATATGTCATATTTATAGAATATTCAAAACGAAGGATCCCTCAAACGGATCTTACATATATATAATTCGTCCAGTGTACGTGAGTTCCGTCAAATTGTAAGAAAGCTCTAGTAAACCATTTATGTAAAACTTCATTATGTGTAGGACTTGCATGTATACACAAATCCAGTCGGCACAATCGAATTGTAAACGATTTACGTACGACGGATGCCGACGGACACCAAGTTATCGCAAACTTTCAATGTTTGCTTGACATTACAATCCATATGAGCTTAAAAGAAAATATATTATAAAATTAAAAGATGAATATAATATGACTTGACCTTGTCCAAAGTTTTAAGAGTAACATATGGTTATGTAGGGATCAAAGTGACCATGGTGACCTGATTAATCAGAAGGATGTTAACTGACAAATATTCCTCTGCGGTCAATAAAAGCACTGGAATCAATTTGTATATAAACGTTTATTATTCTATGTAACTAGACCCTCCACTCCCCTTCTTGAAATCTTCCTGACTTACTTTATTAAATACATAATACCTTTGATTATTTGGCCTGAATTTTATAAAGTTCATGTATTTATGCTTTATAACACATGTATAACAAGGCGATCACCGTGTATTTAGGCACGTGAAAAATAAATAATCAAAGAATAATTTTTATATGGGTAAATAAGAAAAAAAATTACATTCCAGAGTATTTGCCAGGGCTTGCAATTAAATTGAGGCGTTAGTAGGTATATAAAAAAAGTATGAATCCTAAGCCGCGGTTGCTCACGATTTTGCAAACAAAGATGAAGGTCTTGAATTTTATATCAAATAAAATTTATAGATAAACACGTTGAAGTAAAACAATATTTTAAATTAAACCAGCACTACAAATTCGAATTAAAATTCTTCATTCATTTGTGTTTAATATACACATGAAATGCTCATTCAGTATGATATTGATGAAAGTCATATGGAAATTATTGTTCTTTTCCTAATAACTTAACACTTCCAAAATAGTCTTACTGACTCAATTTATCTCGTAATCGGAAATGAGACACCACAAAAACATGTCTTCACATTCATTATTATAGAAGTATATTATCAAGACTCCTAGTGGTATCACAGAGGGCAGATAATGGTCCAAGTTTCATCGTTTGAGAGGCGACGACTCCAGCGCAGGGGTCTCCGTTTGTTTGTGCGAGATATATAAATACACAGCCACATCGGCGCTTGTTATATGAAGATGTTGAATCCGATGCCTCGGGTACAGAAAAGCATCACAATGTCGTAGTCTTAAAAATCCGGTGTGACAACTCTACAAGGTGTACGTAAATGCCCTGCTGCAATGACTTTATTCTGTTGCTATTAAAAATCCTTCTTTGAGAAGAGGCGATGCACATGCAAAATGCCTCCATAGTTTGACTGTATTAATTATATAGCAAGAAAAAGTTAAACAAAGGAAAACCAGATGAACAATATTGATTTATTTTGTTTAGAATATTCAAAAATATAAAATAATACTAGGAGTGATCTTTTGCCCTTTAAAAGCTAAATATATGGTATGGGTTTTTCTCATTATTGAAGGCCTTACAATAACCTACATTGTTGACATCGTTGTTTAGGTTTTTGATGGAGAGTTGTCTCATTGGCAATCATAAATGTACAAGCCAAACTTGAATATTGAAAATATCGCCTGCTATCAAACAATCCTCCTTTGAGTAGAGGCAAGGCACATGCAAAATGCCTCAATAGTTTGACTGTGTTAATTATAACAAGAAAATTTTAAACAAATGAAAACCAGATGAACAATACTGGTTTATTTTATTTAGAATATTAAAAAATATAAAATAATACTAGGGGTGATCTTTTTCCCTTCAAAAGCTAAATATATGGTATGGGTTTTTCTCATTATCGAAGGCCTTACAATAATCTACATTGTTGACATCGTTGTTAAGGTTTTTGTTGGAGAGTTGTCTCATTGGCAATCATCATACCGCGTCTTCTTGTTTCAATATTAGTATAGATAATTTTTTTCTGCAAAAGAGCAGATGTTTGCACCGTATTCAACAACTGACAAAAACAAACATGTATTTGTCTCATTGGCAATTATACATGTATACCGCATCTTCTTATTCTTATATATGTATAACCAGAGACATATAATATACTTAATATAACTTACTAGAAGGCAAGTTCTGACAACAATGCACCGGATGCCGTGTTTAGCATAACCTAGATCGTGAAAGTATCGGAAAAATAGGTTTTTATAGTGTACTGTACATGGTGTAGGAAGATATAGCATTCATTTTGGCGTGCTTTAGAAACAGAGAGAAAAGCGGGGCTAGTTGTGATCTTCGTAGCAAGTACAAATACATTTTATATTTTCCTACACTGTGCGAATATTGTTTTTATCCTGCAATTTAACACTGTAATGAGTTTAAACGTATAGGTTATTTTCCATCCCTATCGTTGATTTTGTTTTTTTTTTAATAAAAATCGACATGACTTAAAGGCAGACTGCAATGTGGAATCCAAATTAAACTGTCATGTGAACAGTAATTTGAACATAACCGTATGCTCTCAACAGGAGCAGGATACCAGACTGAGTAGAGTCTATGAACGTATAGTATAAAATTGAGAATGGAAATGGGGAATTTGCCAAAGAGACAACAACCCGACCAATGAACTCAAAACAGCCTAAGGCCACCAATGGGTCTTCAACACAGCGAAAAAATCTCGCAAACAGAGTCAGGCTTCAACTGGCCCCTATATGTTTTCGCTTCATGTTATCTGTCAACCGTCAACCTGTATGTGTATATTAGAATGGTCGAGTGAAGGAAAAAGATCACTTAGATGTTGTACAGATCCGAAAACCGTACACATGCTACAACTCATAGTTGTTCGTTGCTGACCAAATATTACGTCATTCTTTTCGTAAGTTTCTGAGAAAAAGAGGACGGAAATATTTGTTTGAATGACAAGGTGATTGCAATATTCCCTCCGGAGCGTTGGGATAATTAAATTTTGAGTTTGGTTAGTTTATGTTTTTGAGCCTCTGTCTTATCAAAATTCATATAATACTAGATATTGTTCACAGAAAGCTGATAACTCGTCAGATGTAATGTAGTGGCAACAAACATATCCAATTAAACAGCACCTGAAATCTAGCATAAACTAATGAAATATTCTTCAAAGTTTTAACATCTTCAAATATAACAAGCAATGTAATTGTAATTGACATGCATGTGAACAAAAGATAAGTAAAATGATTGAAGATGGAAAATTATATCAAATATTGTATTTTATTTGAAGGTTCATAACTACCAGGTATGATGAACAACCAGAGGTTGGAACCCACAAGAACAGAAGGCGATACACAATTGGAAAGATAATATTCTATAGTAAATGTGTCGAAAAAAAAGAAAAGTTGTTAAACCCGAGCGGGTATATATCGCTGGATTTTACAACATGCAAGTTAATATGTTTAAACAGCACAAAATTTTCACACAGGAGTACACTGCAAATTGTCCTAGGGTCCGTCCGTAGCATTTGTTACATATTACTCGGCTTACTTTATTGACGAATGAGTACATGTAGATGTAATGTCTAGAGCGGTTTTTGAATCAGCAAGTCAGTCTTTTTTCTTTGATAATTCTTTGAATTATTTATTCCCATTGAACATGTAATATGTAGTCATCATTTATTGTCTTTTATACAAAGAAATGATTCTATTTTTGGTACGGACCTTCTTATTTTTTAAGTATACAAGGCAAGCATTTTTCTCACATGTCATGCAGTGATATGATTATGCTTTTTTAATATTCTTTTTTTCACTTAGTGCTTGATTCAGTAAACATCTACTAATATATTTATAAAAGAAAATACAATAAAAACTGTGAGCTTAGGAATATTCTAATGTATCTAATAAAGCTTCGCCTTTTATTATAACAAATTACCTTTAGGCTATGGTAATGCAACGTTTTAAAAAGGAATAAAGTTTAAACACACTTATATCAGGTTTATTCATCATGCACGGTAACGGTATTTGCGATTCTCAAAAATAAAATGTGCCAAGTCTATCAAACAAAAGGTGCTCTTAACAGAATTCTGATAAGTCTGTCGCATCTAATAATAATTTAATCATGATATAGCTTAACAGAATTCTGATAAGACGGTCGCATCTAATACCAATGTAATTCTTAACAGAATTCTGATAAGACTATAACATCCAATATCAGTGTTATTCTTAACAGAATTCTGATAAGACGGTCGCATATAATACCAATGTAATTCTTAACAGAATTCTGATAAGACTATAGCATCCAATATCAATGTTATTCTTAACAGAATTCTGATAAGACGGTGGCTTCTAATACCAATGTAATTCTTAACAGAATTCTGATAAGACTATAGCATCCAATATCAATGTTATTCTTAACAGAATTCTGATAAGACAGTGGCATCTAATACCTATGTAATTCTTAACAGAATTCTGACAAGACTATAGCATCCAATAGCAATGTTATTCTTAACAGAATTCTGATAAGACGGTGGCATCTAATATCAATGTAATTCTTAACAGAATTCTGATAAGACGGTCGCATCTAATACCAATGTAATTCTTAACAGAATTCTGATAAGACTATAGCATCCAATACAAATGTAATTCTTAACAGAATTCTGATAAGACTATAGCAACCAATACAAATGTAATTCTTAACAGAATTCTGATTTCTGACAAGACTATAGCATCTAATATCAATGTAATTATTAACAGAATTCTGATAAGTACCAATATAATCTTAACAGAATTATGACAAGACTATAGCATCCAATACCAATGTAATTCTTAACAAAATTCTGATAAGACGGTCGCATATAATACCAATGTAATTCTTAACAGTATTCTGATAATTCTGTCACCTATCATACAAATGGAACTCTTATTAGATCTCTGATACTCTGCTAATAATCAGTGGTTTCAAAATTTAGAATGTTTACTGAACAAAAACATATTTCTCTCAAGCAGCTTCTATCTTAAAGATTCGATAGTTTAATTTTAGTCAAAAATCAAGGGGTCTTAACAAAATTTGGATAAAATTTGCAGCTTATCAAAAGTGTTGAGCATGCTAAACTGATATGTTGGTAGTGCAATGTATCTGAGGAGTACATTGGATAGTATGATAACACCGATATGGCAATTTTTCTTTGAAAATCAAGGATCCTATAGTGACTGGTCAGTAAATGTCTCTTTTTTAACTTACCAGATCCAGAATTTGATCATATGGAAATAATCAAATACAAATGGAAGCTGTTCTAACTCGTTTAAACAACTTAGCTAAAGCAATTAAACAACTTAAATAACTCGTTAAAATGACTTAGCTAACTCGTTATAAAGACTTAGCTACTTTTTCTATTCCAGGACTTTAACTATACCCCCTAATATACATTTTCCATGCATCTGGAGTCAAATTTATTAAATTACAAGTAAAACCATATACCGAAATTATGTTAATTTATTATTTATCAACAGCAGCTCAAATTATATTGGGTGCGTTTTGCATTCACACAAAATAGCGCGGATTTGAAGTCTATTTATATATAAGGGTGGACGTACACTCCCCCTTTTCCCTATAAATTTGAAACACATAAAATTATGATTTATTTACATGATATCTGGTTTTGTACACAAATTACCACAAAAGCCTTTCGCGATTTTTTTTTATATTACAGTCCCAGGCCCTTTCTATCATGACGGGATACTAAAATTTTCTGATTTATGCCATATTATAAAATTAAGTTTTAAATTTATACTTTTTAGAAAAATAAAAAAATAAAATTACCTAATTAAGTTGGATTTATCTATCATAAGTTAGTAAATGAACTTAATTAAAACAATTTAAAACAGTATAATTGATGAAAACTCCTTAATTAAGTTTCCTTAACATTATAGTGTTTTATTTAATGCAACTAAATAAATTCTAGAAATCAAGATATTTAAATTTACATCCATAAAATTATTAAGAAATAATATTGGCATAAATAAATGAGTTAAATCTCTTATAAGTTAGTAAATTATATTAATCAAAACAATTTAATGCAATATAGTGCATGAATTTGTATTAATTAGGTTTTCTTAAGCATTGCTAACTTACTAATATAAGGCCCATATACGCTTCCGTACTAATATATTGGTCTTGATTTATTTTTGATTGTCTTCATATCTATAGATTTCTAAATTACGACTATAAGTGCACATTAATTAGAAATAGAAGTTGAAAGATGTACAACTCAAAAAAGAAATTGAAGATGAAATACATTACATTTTGTTACTTGAATATCCTAAATACATCGAAGATTGCAAGCATTTTCTAGATAATGTAGAAAATTATAAGTGTGTCAAATCTAAAGACATTTACTGATAAATCTAAATGTTTAATTTGTCTTGACGAATTGTTCAAACGGATGAGATAAATCACAGAAGCCCATTTTTTGGTTTGCTTAGTTTGATCAGTAGTGGATCAATGACTTTTAAAAACGGTAGTGGTTTCATGTTAATAAGGGAAGGAGGATGGAGCCAAACCTTATATTGTACTATTTTTTAAGAATAAGGTGATAATCAGTAAAATTCAACGGGTCAGCAAATAACCCAAAAGATTAGCATGCATAGGCATCTACTAACTTTTTACGATATTGAAAAATCGAAGACAAGTCTATCGGAACATTATTTGGCATGCTTAATTTCTGAAAATAAAAAGCCTGAAATAAGGTCACTAAAATGCTTCATAGTGCAGGAAGACGGTTTATTTATATCCATATATCAAATTTTAAAGCATTAAAATGATGTTGTTCTAAGTAGCGTTCTGTCGAATAAATGTAGGGCATTTTATTTATATAGTTTAATTTTTCTTTGTAAATATGGCTTACCAAATAAGACATACTTATTACCATAAAACGCAATAATACAGCTTATTCATGGCGATATATAAACTTATAAAGCGTTAAAATGATGTTCTTTTAAGTAGCTTTCTTTCACCAGACTCAAGCTAGCGAACAATAAGTTTGCGAAAAAAAAAGTTGTATTAAGCAAGCTAACAATAAACCAGCGAACAGTAATATGTATCAAGCTATCGAACAATAAGCCAGCGAACAAGAAGAAAAATGCACCAAACTGATCATGCTTAAAACCAAAGACTTCTAATAACATGAATCTGATGAGTAAGTTTTTATGGGGGTTGTGCTGCTCGATCAGTCTAAAGTTTTAGTTTTCGTACAGTCAAGTGTTTGTGAACTAGTTCAATGGCAAAATATTAGACTGAAAAGTGTTTGTTTGTGTGTTGGGGGTGGGGGGATTTCTGAAAGTGAAAAGCAAAACAAAACCTTTTCTATAGTCAAATAGTCTACAAGTTAGTTAAATTTGTCTTGGCTTCTGCGCCCATAAAATTATAGCACTATATTCCAATTTCTAAATCTAAGGTGGTATGGGAGATAATTAAAAATGATAGAATTTGTTCATACTTTGCCAAAACGTAGTATATATTGTGATATGTTCAAAAATATAATCAAAATGATAGGTCACCAAGCTTCAGATTGTGAAAAAATGACACAGTTTGCATGGCTTATACAGGAAAAAACATCATTATGTGAATAGAAGATAAACTAAATGATAGTATTGTAAAATAAAATAGATAGTTTTTAGAAAATGCTTTCAAAATATCAAAAGAAAAGAGGGGGCCTCGGTAGCCGAGTGGTCTAAGTAGTTACTACTGTAATCACTAGCCAGTCAACACTGAGGTTGTGAGTTCGAACCCCGCTCGTGCGGGTGCACTCGACTCCAAACTTAATTGACTAGGATTGTCAGTTTTCCTACCGAAGGTCGGTGGTTTTCTCCGGGCGCTCCGGCTTCCTCCACCAATAAAAACTGGGCGCCACGAAATAGCCCAAAAGCGGTGCTTAAAAGTGGCGTTAAAACACCAAAAATCAATCAATCAATCAATCAAAAGAAAAGATAGGGTCACGGTACGTTTTTTCCTGTAAAACGTAAATCGGTACAAGTTAGATAATTTATTACAAGCTCATTGTAATTCTCTGACAGTAAAACTGTGCAATTATTTAAATGCAGCTTTGAAAAATAAGGTCACATACATTTTGATAATATTATCGTAAACTCTGTAACTACTGTTCTCTCAGTTCTCAGGCGCGTAGCTGCCTTTACGCAAAAAATCATTTGCTTGCACATTTTTTTCACCAAAAAAATAAAAAATTCTGAAATTGAATAACGGATAGTCTTTAGTCTTTACAGATTATCGTGTCTGGCGGTGTTTAAAGCCCAAATCTCTGATGTCGTCTGTAGCAGTGACTAATAAGGAACTATATATCCTTCAATATTCGCAATCTTCTCAATTCTAGTTACAATGCCAGTAACTACATCAACTACTGAACGGTCATTTAGTGCATTAAGGCGACCGACAACTTATCTCCGTTCAACCATGGTACAGGACAGACTATCTTCGTTGGCGCTCATACATGTTCACAAAGAAATGGGTATCAACACCGAGAGAGTTCTGCGATCATTTGCCTTGGCAAAAAATAGATATATGGACTTTCGATATTAACTATACTTTAAGTCTTACATGCAGTATTAACATTTAATAATACAGGCTCAATACAATCACATTGAAAACATCTTAGATTTATATCCCTTACTTATAAGTCAAGACTTAAAAGTGGCCGTTATATTTCGAATTCCCATTGTCCGTTCGTCCAAAAGACTATTGATTCACCTGGGGTATTTGTGTCCCAAATGACCTTCTATCGATGTCGTAGAAACCTCTCCTTTGATTTGAGAATGACCTTCGTGAGACACCGTGACTACGGGTGTCTTGCAAGAAGCAGGAACTGCTTACCCTTTTGGAGCACCGGATGTCGCCACATTGTTTTCTGGGTCCGTGTTTTTCATCTGTATTTAGTTTTCAATGTTGAATTTTTTTGTTTCTCCTTTTGTGTCTTATCTGTTCCCGGGTTTGTCAATTGTCCATTGATTAACGCTTCGGTTGTCGACTCTTCCTGATCTTCCCGTTTTATATAATTTATTTTATATTTGAAAATAACCATGTTAATAATATAAGCAGCAAGTTACGGAACTCACTAGACTTTTACTATCGTTTCATGAAAATATGGTATAGTAAGAAACAGATAGGGTATTTTTCATGTTCAAAGCAGTCACTGTAATTACTCATATGCCCGGAGCTTCATGGAGATTCGCTTCCCTGGACCACCGTCTACGGTGCTGCCCTGGATCCCCGACTAGGGTGCTACCCTGGACCAGCTGGGGACTTTGAGCGGTCCATAGCCTCCTCCCTTGCCGAATCACTATAAAGTTCACAAGTATTCACAAAATAGGAGTTTGGGCTTGAATGTGATGTGAATTTCATAAGCATGGCATACCGGGAAAATGCCCGAAAAAAAGTTATCATTTTCTGCATAAAATGGTAAAAAAAAAAATTTCGCCTCGCTGCGCTCGGCGATAGTTATGATTGCACTTTATGTAAGTCCAGCTACGCCCCTGGTTCTCTGCTGTTTTTTGTTTGTCATATATTGTATATATTTTCGTTTGCCATGCATTGCATGTATATGCTTCTTGCAAATAAAGTATTCATTCAATCATTCATTCATTCATTCATAAACGAGTAAGCTAAGTTGTTTAAACGAGTTAGGTAAGTCGTTAACGTGTTATATAAACTAAGTCGTTTTAACAAGTTAGCTAAGTCGTTATAACGAGTTATCTAAGTCGTTATAACGACTTAAAAATAAAACTCCACCCTGACACCAACTGGCTTCAGTACATACCAGTAAAAAATAAACCGTAACTTTTTATCTTGATAACGATTTCACCGTTTCTATAACAGTTTGTTTGTGAATCTATATGAGATTATTTAAATAATGCATAAGTGCATGAATCAAACAAACCTTACACGAACCCTAGTTGACAAGGCCTTACGATTCTAAATATAGATTTGCGTTTTTGTTATTTTTAGGTATTGTTTTTGTCACGTTTTTTTTTCTATATTTAGAAAAAAGAAGAATATTTTCTTACAAAACTTGGATTAATTCAAATATTATCTGTGAACAACGTTCTTTAACACGTGATACTGATGTTGGTTATATACGTCAACATGTCAATATTTTGTTGACTTCTCATGAATTTACTTCCTTGAAATAAGTCATTATTATTTGAGAAATCTATTTCGATCATTACAGCAGAATATTTGAGTGAGAAAAGGGCTCTGTTCTCATTTTTTTTATCAACAACTGAAGATTTTTTTCTAGAAATGCATTCTAAAAAATAAACGGGAAACATATTGAAAAAGTAATATTTACTATTCTGCTGCCGATGAAAAGAATACAGATGTCTAGAATATTTGAATTAAAAAGAGAAGAACAATTCTTGGTGCACTCGTGATAGCATGTTTGCCTCGGGTGTTGGGGTCGTGTGTTCGAAACACTGGCCGAGTCAAACAAAAAACTTTAAATTTGATATTTACTGCAGCATCTCGGATAAGCACGCGGCATTAAGGAGTAAGAGCAAAGACTTAATTGTCGGCTCGGAGTCAGAATAAGGTCTCCGATTAGGGTGCCATGTCTGCTTACGGACTGTTGCCTTGTGAACTAGCGAGTTAAAAATCCGGCTAAGCATGATGGTATAGTACAAAGCAGTGTTTAATATTCATATTACATGAACAAGTTCTCGTCTTGAATATGCATTTAATTTGCCGCTGGACGTGAAGTAGCCATTCATCATCATCAAATAATTATATTAAATTGCACTGACACTCGTGCTTTTTAAATAATTTATTAGTGTGTTTAATAATTTTATCCTTTCTTCGTACTTTTAATATTAGTAATATTTTATTCACGTGAAAGACGATTTTTGTGAAAACGCAGAAAAATAAAAGAATGGTAAAGATAATAAATATTTTAAAATTGGAACTACGCAAGCTGTTACTCATCCGATTTTCTTCATTGATGGCTTAAAATTTTGTAAATATCAAGTTTTAAGATCCGGTTGTATGGCATACTTAGGGGTCGGTTTTCAATGTAGATATGAAAAATCTTTGAAAAAGATGTGAAAAAAAATCGTTTCCGCCTTCCAAGACATCACTGACACTCGGATTCCAAAATAATTAGGCCTTTCTCCTTCCAACCGTATCCACAGTTTCACATGGAAAACAATAGCGGCTTGTGGAATCGATTGGATATTTGTATGGCCAAGGCGTGGTTTTTCACAAAAAAAATATGCGCGTTGTCGTACTTGCAATTTCCTACCGGAAATCTTTAATCCGCCAAAGTGTCTGCTACGAAATTTTTAACCTTGAAACAAAATGTCTTTTACCGACTTATATCTGGACGGACTGCTGACTTAGGGTGAAGACAACGTTGGAAATAGGCCAGGGAGGCCAATCACGTTTGTTAAGTACCTATATTATATCTGATATAAGCAAATTCGTCCGATTTCAGCAGGGGGAATTTCTTGTTCGACACTTTGTTTGCAAGGTGTATTTTTTGTTTCTTTACTTTTAACTTATAAAATTGAATGGACTTTCTATGGCCTTTTAAATAAACTACAAATATGTAATGAGGTATATTCTCCTAACGTCTGTATGCTATCCATTCGGTATATCTCGGGTTTTATTCATTGATAATACTCGGATTTTTCGGTGCTTTAAATTGCGTTCTATGATAGTTGGAAGAATTTGAACACAGTACATTTTTTTTTTCATTTTAAGACAGAAATATGTTGTATAAAAAGTTAACAATTATAGGTTAAAGTACGACCTTCAACACAGAGCTTTGGCTCACACCGAACAGCATGCTATAAACGGCCCCAAAATGACTAGTGTAAAACAATTCAAACAGGAAAACCAACGGTCTAATCTATATAAAAAACAAGAAACACCTATGAACCACACCAACAAACGACAACCACTAAACAACAGGCTCCTGACCTAGGACAAGAGCACACAAATGCAACGGGTTCAAACGTTTTAACAGGCGCCAACCTTCACCCTAACGGCTGAGGCAGTAGTGTAACTTGCAACATAAAAGAAAAAAAAAGATATGTTTGTTTGTCCGTGACAGCTAGAGCATCCATCTGTCTGTCTGTATGTCTGTCTGTCTGATCCCCTTCAAGGATGGACCAATACATAAAGAATGCGAAGAATATTAATTCAATTATATATTGTCACTTATTTACGTAGTTGAAATATTATTATCTTTACAATTCTTATATTTTTCTGCGTTTTCACATGTTTAAAATTTTACCAATATCAAAAGTACGAAGAAAGGATCAAATTATAACATATGCATACGCTTACAAATTATTTAAAAAGCACGAGGATCAGTGCAATTTAATATATAACTAGATGATAAAGCTAAATCACCTTTATTGTTTATTGTTTGACATTTTATATTATCTTATTTCTTATTTTTTTCGGTTATGTCCCAGCCCACGTGCGAGTGAGAATTATTTTATACTTATTTCATCATTAATAAATTATTAAGGATGTTAAGTTTGTAAGTTGAAATGGCTCTTATTTTGTTTCATGTTTTTTAAAAGCCTACCCATAAATTCATTCGATACTGTTATAATAATATAACTGATGAACATCAGATGAAATATAAATGTGCCTGATGTTTTAGCTTTTTTTTGGCCGCAGCAATTTCAGGTGAAATTAAATCTAAGTTATTAACCGTTTTGTGCAACGGCTACTTGCAACGGTTGCTTGAAAACATAATCGAGTACACCCAATAATGTTTGCTATAAGAAAATATCCACTTGAAAGTAATACCAAGTTGCAGCTAAAAATCCTCCAAATACTTTTGATCATTATTTATAAAACATACGTCGAAATTAAGTGTATATATTAATTATTTTCAAAAGTTCAATGACGGCTCCCATTTCGTACTACGGTTGGTGCGTCAGCAAATCGGGAAACCTCTACTATACGACGAATGCATAAAATAGCAATTCAATGTTTAAAGCTTCATATAGATAGTAACCACCACATCTACATAACGTAGTTGTCTTAAAGATTGTCAATATATTTTAAATATTCGTACATATTTTTAGATTCCATCACTGCAACAAATGTGTCACGATATTTCTTCACTCTCAACAGTTAAATTTTAATTATTTAAAAAGCTCGGCAAGCCTCGCGCTTTAAATATTAAAATTTAACTGTCTCGAGCGGAGAAATATCGTGACACACTTGTTGCAGTGATGGAATCTATATTTCTCCATTTTTTCATTATTTTCACATTTCCAAATCGATTGTGAAAAAAATTGTTCTCCTCACTAGTGAAATTACTGTTCTCGGCAAATAATTGGTCGAAATTTAATTATGACGTCAAATTTTCTTGGTTTCTTCTGAAATTCCTATTTTTGACGTCATGAAAAAAGGCGACCATGCCTGATGACGTCACATATAAAGAACAAAACTTTCTGCAAATATTTGAAAATTAAGGATAAAAATCATAAGAGAAACAGATTCCAACACTATAACTCGTGTATTGATATTTCTTCACTCTCAACAGTTGAATTTTAATTATTTAAAAAATTCGGCAAGCCTCGCGCTTTAAATATTAAAATTTAACGGTCTCGAGTGGAGAAATATCGTAACACTTGTTGCAGTGGTGGAATCTATATTTATTCTTTGTTCTAGGGAAATTTGAAGGTACGTGGAAACTTTACGTGTAGATATTTATTATCGTTTCACAATAACTAAAGTAAAAGGAGATATTGAACATTGTTGACTTAAAAATCCCATAGAAAATCAAATCATCTAGCAGTTTTATCAAACGTTCTTTACAAAATCTGAAATTTGCAACAACTTTATAATTGATTAGATAAACTACCATGTTCATTATCACCTTAATACATGTATTTACTCACATTAGTTCTAGAAAGGCATTCGAAATTGTTGTCATCCCAAAATTTTGTCCTTGCTTATCGCTTCGACTTTGTATCAGGGTTATACGGGGTGACCATATTCCGGTAGTAGTAACATATTTGCTTCGAATGTATGTTTGAATGGTCAATATTTGAATTATATATTTTATTAGATCATGTATGAATCATCAAAACTCCATTATAAATAAACAAATAGGTCACAGCAGCAAGGTTTCATTTTTTTGTTCACTAGGTGCAAAGACAATGCAAAATTAAAAGGAGTGTTAAATTGTAAGTACATTGCTATTATTTGGTAGCAAATATTCAATAGATTAAGGGAAATGTCAAATGTATTCATAAGTATATATCTTACCAAATTTATTATCCAGAGATGAACTTAAAATTGCTCCAAAAAGGTAGTGAAAATATCCTAGACGAAACATATTCCTCAACACTGTCATGTATATAAGTATGTGTCAGGTATATCAACAACAAGGAAGTTTGCAAAATCTGTCTTTTTTAGATTTAGGACTGTTATCTATGTTTAGATAGTTTGATATAAACACAAAATATAGGGGTGATAAACCATATCAACCCTTGACACTTATCATAATCCTTTAAAGAACTGATAATGAAATATGTTTGCTATGGTTTCGTATTGATTTTACCCCTGTAGGTAAGACAGAATGTAAGATATGTATGCACACAAGACATATCGAAACATTTCTTAACATCATTATATTATCTGTAGAACAAAATGTCATGTTAATCACAGTTATTGACTTTAGAAAAATAAAAACTCTCAAATTTGTCGAAAATACTAAGCTCTGTAAAGTCGATATTTGTTTTGGGAAAAGTTAAATGATATGTACATAATGATAGATGGAAAATCTTGTGCAAAACGGGCTCTTTATAAGATTAAATTAAGTTCATGCATTTGTACTTTATACGCGTTGTCCCGCTACTCTTATTTTCTACTTTTATCTTAAGTTTGAACTGATAAGAGAAGGGACACATGAAATAAGGAAAGGGAGTTAACATATGAAACAAAATATTCTAATCCAAACTTAAAACACGAAAAGAAACGAGAAACGAGAGGTTCATGTCTCAATCTGTGTATGGTGAACATTTGTAAAACAAAATTTAAAACATAAATTAAAGATCACTCTCTCTACAGTAATTTCTTATCACACCTAGACTTTAAAGTCACATGAAACGAGGTTCTTGTTATTTAATATTATCGAAAATATTGAACCAATGCATGCATATGTACTAAACTAAATCCTGTATTCAAGTTAATATGAATTCTACATTTTTTTGTTTATAAACATAGAAACAGCATGCTTAGGAGATTGTATTCGGGTATAATATTAAAAAAAACTACAATACCATAGACAGTATCAAAGGCCTTTCGTGTATAGATTAATGAATGGTGCAAACACTTTCTCTTTTTGTGTGTGTGTGTGTGTGTGTGTGTGTGTGTGTGTGTCTTATATTCATCAACAATTGGTTTTAATGAGAAGACATGGTCTGCTATTCTAGCCTTTTCTTTGAAGCTAGTTCAATTTTCACATATCAGAGGTCATCATAGTATCAGTGTTGCTAAACTTCTCAATTATGGTAAGTATAAGTCTATTGACAATTTTTCCTAATATAAATTAGTAGTAAGCGAGGTTCCTCGATAATAAGAAATCTGGGTCAGATTTGTTACCCTTTGTATGAATTAATTTGTCAAGATTTTCATGTCTAAAAAAAATCAGGTTTCGCTCTGTTGGGTCAAGAAAGCTATCATTTTCCAAATCTATAGGTATCCTTTGAATGAATTGTACTCCTGGTAGAACTGTGTTTCTTATTTCCTCATACATAAGAAAAGATAAGATAAGTTAAGATAAGATAAGATAAGATTTATTTTATTAAAGTGTCACCATCCATTACAGTATCTTTATATATATACATAAAGTCATAAGATCCTAACATTTAGTAAAAGGATGCCAGCCGAAAACGACTTTCATTAAAACAGACATCTAATACATACATAAAAAGACATCTTTTTTACATGTAAAAAGTATTTCGTAAATAAAACAAAAAATACATATTTAATATCTAGATTACAACATGTTTTCGTGGTAAAACATAGAATAAGGGGAACTAGCTAAAAGAGGAACCATATTCTCATTACACATAAGATAACGAAGTTTTTTTAATATCGCATAAATAATCAAAATCAACATTTAAAAGTCAGGCTTTGGCATATAATTCATGTCTGATATCAGAGTAAAAACAACAATTAAAAAGAAAGTACTTCTCATCTTCAACTTGGCCACTATCACAATAAATACATAAACGATCTTGTAGAGGTTCTGGTGGTCTAGCATATCGACCTGTTTCAACTTTTAACTTGTAACGAACCAGCTCTGAATAGTGACAAAATACGTTGGTGGCATCTTTTATTAACAAACTTTACATACGACTCCGTACCAATACGTTTTAAACAATCTATAAAATCTTAATTTATCACCATTGACATTATTTTTATCATTCCATAACTCCTGATACCAAGATTCTTTTTCAAAAGTTTGTATAGAATCCCATAAATTACTCAAGTTAGTTTCATCTTCCAAATTATTTAATCAAATTATATTTACGAGCTAACTGTTACACTTTATTATCCCATGACGATTTTCTTCTAATCGCCAAGGTATGAAACCTTTTTACATATTACAGATATGAGAAGATGTGGTATGAGTGCAAATGAGACAACTCTCCATCCAAGTCACAATTTGTAAAAAGTAAACTATTACAGGTCAAAGTACGGCCTTCAAAACGGAGCCTTGGCTCACACCGAGCAGCAAGCTATAAAGGGCCCCACAAAATGACTAGTGTAAAACCATTCAAACAGGAAAACCAACGGTCTAATTTTTATAAAAACGAGAAACGAGAAACACTTATGAACCACATCAACAAACGACAACCACTGAACAACAGGCTCCTGACTTAGGACAGGTGCAAACAAATGCAGCGGGCTTAAACGTTTTAACAGGCGCCAGCCTTGACCCTAACCTGAAATAGTAGTGTAACATTACAACACAGAAAGACACACTATAAATATTGATTGAAATATACTGGTATTGTCACATTTAAGACGATTCCATAGTTTGAAAACTTCAACTTTTAATAGAGCATCACCTGATAAAAAATCTATATCACCTCTAGCAGCTAAATTGCTGCTTCTCTTGCTTAAGCCTAAGAAAAATTTACAAGCATTGCTTAATTTGCAAACTATTTATACAAGTATGTATATTGATTCCCCATACACCAGAAGCATAAAAAATTATGTACAAATAGGTTTTACTAAAAAGAGATATAGTTTTGTAAATACATCAAAATTCATACCACCAGTTTTACAAAATTTTGCTTTAATATCACCTAGAGCTCTGTTAGCTGATTTATACAATTCTTTGGCAATTATTGAATAATCCGAAAATTCATTCAAAAGTACACCAAGATATTTATAGCAAGATGCAAAATCAATTCACCACACTTAAACTGAAAGTCACTTCTTTGCATAGATTTATTTCTGAAATGAACAATTCTGGTTTTTGTTTATATTTAAAGTCAATCTCCACTTTTCACACCACTTGTTTAAAATGTCCAACTGTTTTTGCAGTTTCTCTGCATCAGGTGCTATAAGTGCAATGTCATCAGCGTATAATAACATTGAAACCATTATATCATCATTTGAATACCACAGTTTGCTTCCTTAATATCTGAGACTAAATCATTTACATAGACAGAAAATAAAGTCGGCGATAAAAGACAGCCTTGTTTTACACCAAGAGCAACAGGAAAAAAGTATATCATAAACTTATTTACTCTGACTGCACAATTGATATTATCGTATAAAGAAAAAATACAATTCAAAAAGTTAATGCTAATACCAATATTTCTCAATTTGAGTAGTAGATAGTCTCTATTAACAGTATCAAATACTTTCTTTGCATCAACAATACATACAAATGTATTGTTTTTTGCTATTTTCTGCTTTTGACAATATTATCAAATACATAAACATGATCTGTACAGCTTCTACCTTGAAAACCGTTCTGTTCATCACATAAAATTTCATTTTCAGTGAGCCATTGATTTAAACGCTTATTCAAAATGTCAGCAAAATTTTTACATGGGATAGATACAAAAATAGTTATACCTCTATATGACATAGAATCGAATTTACAACAGCTATCATTTTTTAAAACAGGATTTATAATTCCATTTAACCATAAGTCAGGCACTTTGCCATTTTGAAAACAGAATGAAATAAGTTTAAATAAAAGGTCTATACATGTACTATTGCGTAAACTTTCCACAGGAATACAGTCAAAACCGACTGCTTTATTTAATTTAGTCCTATTTGCAGCGTCAATGACATCTTGTCTCGTAACAATTCAGTTCAAAGTGCCACAGTTCCTAGTCCGGAAAACATGATTGTTTCCCTTTACCCAGCTGAAATAATTATTATCAAAGTTACCATTTCCACAAGAATTAAATAGTTTTTCATAATCTGTTTTCCATCTGTCAAGGACAACATCAACATAATTACTGAAGCCTTCATCTGTTTTTACTTTGAATGGAATATTTTAGCGACGTTCATTCGCAATACCAATATTACCAATATATTTCCAAAAGTCCCGAGTGTTGTGACTTTGATACAGTTTAGTTAAATTATCCTGCTCCTCTCGTTGAAAGTTACGTTTAGTATTTCGATTCAGTTTATCGAACTGATTTCGAATATTACAAAAAGTCCTGTTTAAGTTTACGTCTCAACTTAGTGAAGTTTGTGCATTTCAACCACTCCCTTTGTTTAAAACACACTTTATTCCATAATGAGGCAAGTTCTTCAGTCCAATATGGTTTTCGCAGCGATTTCTTCCTTTTATTCGAACTTGGTCCTTTTGGGGTCTTAAGTACGGGAACTGCGTCCTTCATCTCTTTTTCTATTAAAGTAACAAACTCTGTATATGCACTATTAATGTCTTTATATTTGTGACTAGTTCGTGTTCAATTTTATCAATAGTATCTTGAATATGTGTATTGTTGTCAAGAAGTTCAATGGGAAGCGTTTCAAATTGTATCTGGGTCTATCTGTATTTGGTGCTTGTCCGAGCTTAATATCGCAAGCAATGTCCTTCTTTACGTTTACAGTCCACACTATTGGTCCATGGTCCAGGACAGACTTCTCAAAGTTCAAACCAGTATCGACTATCAGATCAGACATTAAATACACCTCACAGCTTGTACACATGTCTAATTGTTCATGTGGTGTAAAGACAAAGTCGACAACTGACGGTCCACGCTTTGATACACAAGTGAAACCGTTATTTCCATCAGCACGACCATTTAGCATACACAAGTTACAACTTGTCAAAAAGTCAACGAGAATATCACCGTATTTGTTACTATTAACGTCAATTATTTCACTGTCGTTGATATCATCCACACATGTATATAATCTTGCTCACTCCCGCATCTAGAGATTACATCTCCACCAATATACTAAAAGCCTTCATTTTGGTAGCAATATACTTGATGTAGCAGATCATTATAAATGACTTGACCCCTCCGGGGGTAAATAACAAACGCAGAAACATATGTTATTTGAATCATCATATTTATGTGATAATTTATAATCCACAAAATATCTTCCACTGATCTTTCAAGAATTAAAAAACTGAAATTATCCAAGACTTCATCTTTTATTAACACACCTACACCACCAGATCTTCTCTTCATTTTTGCATTTTTAAACTTTCTATCGTGGCCACCATTGATAACCATAAATTTCAAAATTATCACCGTGTTTTAAAAAGGTTTCACAAACACCAATTTTATCCAAATTAAGGAAATTCAAAACACTTTCTCTAATCCTATAATTATCAGAATTTTTATATTTTAACCAACCATTTACGTTCCACACACCAAAGCCTGACGTTTTCCTAACGTTCTTTATTTGGAAGGATTCTACCACCAAAAACTTTGTAATTCCGTCTTTTTCCAACCATTTTCAGAAATTTCCGTAAATTGTTGTCATTATTGCGCATTACAGGTGTAAGGTCATATTCAATATATACTTTTTTCAAAATTCATAGATATTGTTAAACTGGATATTGCTTTTGTTCAAATGTATCTACTGTTGCAATAATTATACCTGTCTTGTTTTTACCTTTAGGTGTTAACCTTTTTGCCTGACTATCATTGATGTCTGTTAGTTTTAATCCGTTTCGAAATAACTTATTATCAGTGTTCATCGTGGCAGATGAATCATATATCTCTATCGTACAGGGGGCTGGTTTTGCAACTTCTGCATAAGATTTCGAGTGTTTATCTAAGTCAAATTTTATATTGCTTATGTCCTGATTTATTTCCTTCTTGAAGTTGGAGATTTCCTAACCAAATTCTTCATGCACGACCTTGCGAACAGCATCAGCTATCCTTTCCGATAATCCGTTCTCAAATTTCTTCTCGAGATTATCCATACGACTACTTAGAGAATCGAAAACTGAACTTACTTCGACTGTCAATTATTTGCATATAAAACTGCTGAATCTGAGTTATTATGATCGTCATTTTTTACCCACAAGAAGTTGGTCCAGTCACAGTCATTTTAAATGGATGTTTAAAAGCAAACTGGTCCTGATCTTCAGTTTTTTACTGCATGGCCTTGATAGTGATGATCGTTCTTGTGGTGTGTGTGGCGGCGGCGGCGGCGGCGGTGGTGGTGGTGTCGGCGGCGGTAGTGGTGTTGATGGTGGATACGCATCACCGATTTTCCTCATGCTAAGTTGTTTTCAGAAGTGCTTGATCAACACATCTTTTCTTGAAAAATTCATTTCACAAATATGGCAATTATTTGTATCTATCTTCACACATGCAAGGTTGTTGTAAATAAGAAAAATGAACCGATATTTCCGAAATCATAATGCATTCTGGGAAATAGAATAAAGTATGAAATAATGATTTATGTTCTAGAATATTCTAGTGTACTATGATATTATTTTCAAATTGCATTATGGGCTAATAGTTATGTAGTGACTTATAATCCGAAAATCAGTATGATTATATAATCATTTACACAATAAAAGATTGAAGATTTTTAAGAATAAAATAAGCCAAAAATCAATAGGGTTACATGTTATAGATGGAATATATAATACGCAATAGTTCCGACAGATTTGAATTAAACTGATAAAGTATTTAGTGATTAATTATTTATGACTGAATGGGAAGATAATAAAACAAATTTTAGAATATCTGATTTATACAATTAAATTTAATTAAGTTAATTACGGAGAGTTGCCCAGATTTTTTATAATTATTGCCTCCAACTGTTATAATGGAGACTTCATCTTTAATGCCCGACATGTAAAATGTTGTTGTCTTTAAAAACAAATCTTAGATGTTGCCTTCTACATAACATATACTATACATATACTACTATAGTACAAATTTGTGTAAAAGTTTACTCCACACAGTTGCCCATGCAAAGTAAAGGCAACTTTTTACCTGAAGAGATAGGAATGACTACTTTGGTAGATCTAGGATTCTCAATTAACGGCAGTTTAAACAAAATTAGTATTACTTTGTTTGTTATTGCTAGATGCAACATTTCCAAACGAAAAGAAGTCTTTACCGAAAACGAATTTCACCAAATAAATCCATTTGTATTTCCAATAGTAATTATATAAGTTTAAACATAGAAGGAATTAGGGGAAAGGTATGTTCAAGAGGTTTGTTTGGGAAGGAAACGGAGAAGGAATTGCAGGTTTGCATCAAATCAAATACCGAATCAATTTTCCAATCCGTAGACCGATGAACAAAATTTCTAAGGATTTTTTTGTTTAAAAATCATATTTTTTTTATTAAAACATTAAGTGTTGCGTTTTGTTTACAATTTTGGTGTAGTTTATTTAACCATGATAAAAAGAAAATTGCGGATGAATCTGGCTTAACACAATTAATAGATGAACTGTATATTATCTCTGTTTGAAATGTTTCCAGACTAAATAACAGTTTAGTTAGCTATAAAACCAAGTTCAACCCAACATTTTCGTCAGAAAATGCCTGTACCAATTCAGGAATATAGCAGTTGTTTTTCACTTCTTCCGTTGATTGATAGTGTTTGATTTTGTCAGTTTTATGGACTTCCCCTTTTTGAATTTGCTTTGACATTAGGTATTTTTGTTATACCTTTTACATGCACATTGCACAGTCTGTAAATTATCGTATTTTTGTTCCTGTAGTCAGCCTCATACAAATAAAGAAACAAGATGGAAAAAGAGGAGCACAAATGGTTTCCATGAGAAAACATATTGTTTGTTTAAAAGCACGTCCTTCAAACGTAACATAAATATATTGTCAATCAAGAAATCAAGCATCTTCATAAGGTCAGTTTCAGATAATTTTTTGTTCAGAATAGTAATTTTTTTTTACTAAGTACGATATATCCCTACCTCAGCCGAGATACTTGTACCTACGTTGGCCAGTCATTTTTATGAAACAAAGTACAAAATGTATGACCAATTCTTCCAATTTGTCTTTTAGTTTAAAATGTCAAATACTTGTGTATAGGGTAGAAAAGTCAAATATTTTAATACTAGTGCAGAAGGAAGGGACTTAGATTTTGATGTATTCTAACAGATTTTTGGAATTTTTAAGCATCCACATCTGATTCAGACGACCCCTGGAGTTGGTACATTCACAATAACTTTGAAGCCCGGCTTTGATTACTGATAAAATTGATGTTTATATTTTGAAAGAAGTTTGGAGGAGCAATTGGCATACCTAGCAATATAACATTATGTGTAGGGACACAAATGTAGTTTAGGTATCATATTTTTGTTTTTGTAGCAGCTATCATGTTTTAGTTGCAGTTTAGTGTTTCTGTTGATTTGTTGCTTTCCTCTTATAGTTGATGTGTTTCCCTCGGTTTTAGTTTGTAACCCGGATTTGTTTTCGCTTAATTGATTTATGACTATTGATTGAAATTTCAAAGTCACATAGAAAAGACCTAAGATATTATTCAGGATTTCGTCCTAGGATAAATGTCGTGGGGCAAATGACAGGTGCGGGTCCAGGTGAGGGCGTAATGGGCGTACGCCCCCCTTTAAAAAAAAAAAAAAAAAAAAAAAAAAAACTATCGTTATCTTCTAATATTGTATCATACCGTTACATTAGAGTGCATTTTATAATTATTTTATGTTTTTTAGCAAAAAAAAAAGTCAAATTTTTTTTTAGCCTCGCTCCACTCGGCAAAAGCTTTCATTCTACGACCCCTTTTTCAAATATCCTAGAAACGCCCCTGAATGTTGAGTTTCCAAGTGAATTGTCAATACCTAATTCCTTTATCAAGCAGTTTATGTAATGTGATTTACTCATAAAGAGATGTTGTTTGGAGCTTTATCTGCAGGGGAAACAACATATATGTCATAACATAGGACAGGTGCTTAGAAACATTTAGGTCTCTAAAGATCGACGTAGCATGTGTATTAATAGACCTATTTACTTTTTGTTATTAAAATTTGTATCAACGACCTCACAGTCTGAACCTATTCGGAAAGAATATCAACGTCTTCTTTTTGCGCTTAGCCCATTTCCTGACATAATGCTTGTTTGAATCCTTTAGTATTTTGCAGTCGTGTTTCCAATTGATGGATTTAGACTCACAACTTTTCCGACCTTTGGAAAAAAAATTTGGCAAATAAGTTTATTCAAAATGTTCAGGACGGCAGTAATAACATGGCCAGCCGGATTATATATAAATCGGCAGCTAGCACAAGTGCAATCAGGAGGTTTAGTTTAAGTATACGGGATGATAAGTACAGACTGATTTGTAAGGTAGAGAGGCATTTTCGAGTGAACTGATTTATGATGAAGGATATTGGCCTAATTAATTGCATTGAGTCCTTTGTTGGCAAAAAGAATTTCAGAAATAATCTTTTCTCCTTTGCATCTTTTCTAATGCGAGCCGGTCTGAAAAGTCAATGACTGGCAACTAATTATTTTAGATATGGAAAAAAAATAAAAACAAAACGATATAAATTTCATGCGTCCTAAGCGCTTTTCTGGATTTACCTTCATCAGGAACGCTCAAAGCGGAATATTTGAAAGCCAAGGATGTATAAGGACCGAAAACGTCGAAGAGCTATAAACCAAAAAAAGGATCTTAAAAAATAGCCAAATCCATATAAGGCCAACTTTGCCTGAGGGAGCTTAAACCTTAACGGGCAATTTTAGAAAGTTAGTTATAAATCATGTCAGTACCGAAGTTCTGACTACTGAGCTGATGATACCCTCGGGGACTCATAGTCCACCAGTAGATGTATCGACTCCGTGCTGTAAAAATTAAAACAAAACGTTATAAATTGCATGCGTTCGAAGCGCTTTTCTGGATTTACCTTCATCAGGAACGCTTTTTTATGTTTTGTTATGATCAATAGCAGGTTGGATGCACAATACAGGAAGTACGGTAATTAAGCGCATCCAAATATATTATGTAGCAACATTCATGTAGAGAGTTCATTGTCAACATATAATACAGTTATATATCCCCCTATTTTTCAATAGCTTGACCAACAAAATTTCAAATTATATTTTTTTGTTATTCACTCTCATGTGTAGTGTCATACAATCTGTTACATATCTACTGACCAAAAATAATAAAAGGCAGTAATTTGATTTAATCCTTAAAAAGAAATGGAACAAAACGAGTTAATCCGTCTATATAATTTTAATAAATGACTATAGTTAAAAATAGTTGACTATGCGGTATGGGTTTTACTCATTGAAGGCCGTACAGAGACCTATAGTTGTTAATTTCTGTGTCATTTGGTCTCTTGTGGGGAGTTATCTCATTGGCAATCATACCACATCTTCTTATTTTTATATCTATTCTTTCTTATTAAATATATCATAATATTTTTCTATTTACCTATTTTATATAACGACAATATGCATAATCTTAAATTAAATGTGGAATAGGCAGGTATGGCTATTAAATTGGAATATTTGTTTTTATTATTGAATGATGAGTGTGTAATTATAGATCACCTTTGAGGTGGAAATTGAAAAAAAAAAATGAAAAAAAAAAAAAATGAAACGGTATCAAGTGATTGGGCGGTAAAGAGATGTTTTAAGAATCAATTTTGCTTTTCTGACTTTCCCTAATATATATTTGTTTGAAAAGAGATGTATACATGTGTGTCTCTTTTTGAAAGTCAAAGGTATAGCAGTAAACCTATATCAGTAAGATACACACAAATTCATTTGAACCAAAGTTTTGTGAAAATAATTAAAAAAAAAAACCATCAGTCAGATGAAAGATATAACCTTAAAATCTCAACAGTTGATCAGTTGACAGTCTTTAGGGTCAAATGATTTATCATCGGACTGTGTTTTAATACAGTTTCTAATCAACTTTTCAATAATATGCAGATTCCTGACAAAAATACATACAAAATATTTCATAATTTCAATGTAGATGTTACTTCCTGTAATGATTTGAAATAACTTTTATTTCTCATTGTGTTTTCTGATTGCTGATGCTTTTGCTTTCATTTTGTTATGTTGATTTCTGTTTTATGTCAGAACCTTATCATATTGTATTTTGAAATTGATAAACAAATTTAAAACCGGTTTGATTTTGCCACATGTATTTCATAATGAAAAACATCGTTCAAATTGTTATCATGCGAGATTTGCAACCAAATTTCTAAAGTTTCTTCGATAAATGCACGGACTTAGATTAATCGGATCAACCAACTTTCTCCTATGTCACTCCATAAAATTATAGATCAAAGGACTGAGTCTTCGATAAACCAAATGACGGTGCTTTTATAGAAGTGGATATAGTAGGATATTTCTCCTAACTTGTAGATTCTTAAAAAGTTGTTCATATGAACCTTTCAAATTTTTACAATTTTAAAGAATCTACAAATTAAATGTGAAGCATTCTTCCATGCGTATTATTTGTATCTTATCGCATATTTGTTGAACAGGTAGAGCTGATCATTTCTTAACAGAGAGCAATACATATATGAATAGAGAGATAGCTTGACATTGAACCAACAAGGAAGTTCATATCTAGTATTATCTACAATCATGCATGTTGTTACGCCAGAAAATCCCCTTTTAATTGTAGCCAACAAAAGTCACAAATCAATAATAAAATTTAACAAGATTTATTATACACTAGTTTACAAGAAGTATAACACAAAAAGAAATGTTAACTAAACTGTCAAAATATATGTCTGATCTTTTGTCTTTTCTTTATCCGGAAATTTTTGGGAATCCACGCAGAATATTACGTCCAATAGGTCACAATCTAGTATGATGTTGTTAGTAAGTAAAAGTGTCAATCTAACTGCTGAGAATGTTGATGTCTATCGATGTCTAAGTCTATATCTATATCTATGTCTAACTTTAGGGTCTGCATTTAAATACTCGTAAAGGAAAGTTCTAGATAACTGTAGATGTTTAAATTACGCATTTTTTGTTATGATCATTCTGGAAACGTTATGTAAGTGAAATAGAAAGTTCTAATCATTCCAGGAGTATCAATGATTGTTCCAGTGAATTCTAAACTGCATAGTTGTTACACAATGTGTATTATTTTGTACACAATATATAATGTAAACATTCTTAGGCAACACAAAACAAAATAGGCCAACTAAATAAATATGATAGTTACAATATCATAACACCTCCTCCCTTAAAAAAAGTTTGAGTGTAACAAAAACTTTTCATGAATAATATGTACAAAAATACATAGTATATACACAGTTTTTTAATAAGTTCTAGATAAAGCATCTGCTATTACATTATCTTTACCTTTGATATGTTTTACAATAACATCATATTCCTGTAACAATAAACTCCTAGTCAATCTCTGGTTCTTGTTTCTCATTTTATGTATGAAGGTGAGAGGATTATGATCAGTATAAACAAGAAAAGGATGCACAGTGGGATTTAAATATACATCAAAATGTTGAAGTGCAGACAACAGTGCAAAACACTCTTTTTCAATAGTTGAATAATTTTGCTGATGTTTATCTAATTTCTTAGAAAAATATGATATAGGTTTCTCAACATTATTATCTGTCTCTTGATATAAAACAGCTCCAACTCCTACATCACTTGCATCAACGGCAAGTTTAAATTGTTTTTCAAAGTCTGGAGCGATCAAAACTGGACTATTAATTAAAAGTGATTTGCTATTTTCAAAAGCGTTTTGACAATTTTCACTCCAGATGAATTTAAAATCTTTCCTTAAAAGATGAGTCAATGGTTGAACAACAGTAGCAAAATTTGAACAGAATTTCCAATAAAATCCAATCATGCCTATATATCTCATAATTTGTTTTTTATTTGTAGCTGGAGGAAATTTGGTAATTGCATCTACTTTAGCCATAATAGGTTTCACTTGACCTTGGCCAACTGTATGGCCTAAATAATCAACAGTGGCCTGGCAAAATTCACTTTTACCAAGATTAACAGACAAATTTGATTGTGACAATCTATCAAAAGTATCATATAAATGTGTTAAATGCTCTTCCCAGCTATCACTACATACAATAAGATCATCAATATAAGCATAACAACAGTCTAAATCTTTATAACATTATTGATCATTCTTTGAAATGTAGCTGGAGCACTTTTCATGCCAAACGGCATTACAGTATATTGAAATAAGCCATCTGGTGTGACAAAAGCTGATATTTCTCGAGCGCTCTGTGTCAATGGGACTTGCCAGTAACCTTTTAATAAATCAAATTTACTCACAAATTTTGCTTGTCCAATGTTATCAATGCAGTCGTCTATCCTTGGAATCGGATAGGAATCAGATTTTGAAACAGAATTTACTTTTTTGAAATCAGTTACGAAACGAAAGGTTTTATCTAGTTTGGGCACAAGCAGACAAGGAGGGCTCCATTCACTGTTACTCGGCTCAATAATATCATTGTCAAGCATATATTTAATTTCATGTCTCATAAATTCAAGTTTGAGTGGATTGAGCCGGTAAGCTTAATTGGAGAAGCATCACATACATCGTCGATGACAAACAGCAATGGTTTTGTTTGGCACATCTGGAAAAAGATTTTTAAAAGAAAATACCAAAGCTTTTAATTTTTCTCTACGATCAAAAGACAGATGTGCAAGTTTTGAATCTAAATTTGATAAAATTTCTGAATTTTTCAATCTAACTGTCTCTTCCATAGTTTTAGAACTAAAAGGTGGTTCAATTATATCTGGTTTGTCATGATTGTTCTCCAATTTAACCATTGCCAAAGTGGCAACTGGTTTACTCTCACCTTCATGAGTACGCTCAAAATATGGTTTTAACATATTTATGTGACACACTCTATTTTGTTTACGCCGACCAGGTGTTTTTACAATATAATTCAAATCATTGATTATACTCTCTATGGTATAAGGACCACAATATTTAGCTTGTAATGGATGTCCAGGGACTGGCAAAAATACCAGTACCTTATCACCAGGCTCAAAAAATCTGTCCCTGGCATCTTTATCATACCATATTTTCATCTTATTCTGAACAGTTTTTAAATTGTTGTGAGCAATTTGACAAGCAGTATACAATTTTTCTTTAAATCTAGATACATAGTCTAGAAGATTCAAGTCAGTGTGTTCAGTAAGCCATTTTTCCTTAATCAATTTTAAATGTGACCAAATACCAACTCAAAGGGACTAAAACCAAGGGATGTTTGAACAGCCTCTCGGACCGCAAAAAGTAAAAAGTGAACACCATCATCCCAGTCCCTGTCAAATTGAACACAAAAAGTTCCAATCATGTTCTTCAATGTTTGATGAAAACGTTCTAAGGCACCTTGAGATTCTGGATGATAAGCACTTGACCTATACTGAGCAATCCCTAACTGGTACACGACTTGCTGAAATAAACCTGACATGAAATTTGAACCCTGGTCGGACTGTATAGAGTTTGGAAGTCCTACTAGGGTGAAAAAATTGATCAGAGCTTTGACAATAGTAGGTGTCTTGATATTCCTTAACGGAATAGCCTCTGGAAAGTGAGTGGAGGTACACATGATTGTCAATAAATACGCATTTCCGGTCTTGGTCTTCGGTAAAGGTCCAACGCAATCAATTAGTACTCTGCTGAAAGGTTCTTCAAAGGCTGGAATAGGCAGAAGTGGTGTTGGTGGTATTTTCTGGTAAAGCTTACCAACAACCTGGCATATATGGCATGATTTGCAGTTTTCTGCGACATCATTTCTAAGTCTGGGCCAGTAGAAATGCTGCAAGATCTTCAGGCGAGTCTTCCTTATACCTAAGTGTCCAGCCAAGGGGTGTCATGGGCAAGACCAATAATGTCTTGCCTATAGACTTTAGGCACCACTACTTGGTATACCACTCTCCATTCCTCCACATTCTCATTTAAATGCCGTCTTGATGGTAATAGCATTCGGCCACTTTGTCTGCTTCCTCATGTGGTTGAGCCCTCTTGCAGAGCTGAAGAACCTCAAAGTCTTTGTTTTGTTCTTCAATAAATTTCCTTCGGTCTAATGAATGGCTGTTTACGTCTTGCCATGGCATAATTACATTCTTGCTAATACTAGGTGGTCTTATTACGGCCTTCTCTGAGCTACCGGGACCTTCAATATCGGCTAGAAAGGTGCCAGAAAGGTCCAAGTAATCAAACTGGTATTCTTGCAAATCCTCATTTTTTTGTTTTCTAGCCATCGCCCTAGTAACGACACAAGCTGGATACAGTTCAGCATCATCTTCAGGTGATTTAACATCCACCACCGGTTCACTGGTAACAATTGGTTCAGCAACCACTTTGTTCCTAGCTAGATCATTTCCTAGCAATAATGAAACACCCTCAACAGGGAGATTAGGACGAACACCCACAACTACTGGTCCAGTAATCAAATCTGACTTCAGATAAATACGATGGAGGGGAACGAATATACAACCTAACTCCACACCTTGTAACAAAACGGAGGCACCAACAGAAGTCTCCTCGGACAAAGGCAACACACCTTCTAACAATAAAGAATGAGAAGCTCCAGTGTCCCGTAAAATCTTAATAGGCTCAGGTGTAATATTATCAACAATAGAAACAAACCCATCAGACATAAAGGGTTTATAATCCTCCATGTAATCACAAAAACTGGACTTAAAAGCCTGACTCGCAGGACATTCCAACGTATTGGTAACACGGGCTGTCGTACAAGCACTGGTCTTGGGCTTATTATCTCTTTCATTCTTCTTCTGGAGTCTAAAACAATCAGCCATCAGGTGACCATTCTTCTTACAATAAGCAAGTGACTTCTTCTCAAAAGTATCAAATTTTGGACTAGACATATAATAACTAGACTGACTCTTATTCTTTGCAACAGGCTTGCTATCAGTACGCTCAGTGCTTTGATTCTTGTAATTTCCACTCGAAGTATTAAAATTTTGACCTTTGAAACTTCTCTCACGTGAAAGGGTATAATAATCGGAAATAACAGCTGCATCTTGTAATGTCTCAACAGTTTTGTCATCTAAATGTGTTTTTAAGTCTAAATGAACGCACTGCTTGAACTCTTCTAATAACACCTATTGTCTTATGTTATCAAAATTTTATCTATTTTCTTTGACGTAAGCCATTTATCAAATAGATCTTCTTTTTCCCTAGCAAATTCAACATAGGTTTGTGAATCAAACTTTTAATAAGACCTAAATTTCTGTCTATATGCTTCTGGCACTAGTTCATAAGCTTTCAAAACCTCCTTTTTAACCTTGTCATAATCAGAACTATTTTCTGATGAAAGTGCTGACTTAATTTCAGCGGCCTTGCCCTCAAAAACACTTTGTAGCATTGTAGTCCAAAAAGGCTTCGGCCATTTCAAATTTTGAGCAATTTTCTCAAACTGTGGAAACAATTTATCAACTGTTTTTCCACAAAATTTGGGAACCAAACGTATATTTTTTGCTGCATCAAAATTAAAATGTTCTGACTTTGATTGAAAATTAGTGTTGCTTTCTTCTTTGACCATTTCAATTTTCATTTTCTCCATCTCTAACCTTTCCTTCATTTCAAGTTCTGCCTGTTTTATTTAAATTCATCTTCTTTTTCTTTTCTTTTCTCAAACTCTTACCTTTCCTTCATTTCAAGTTCTGCCTGTTTTAATTTAAATTCATCTTCTTTTTCTTTTCTTTTCTCCATCTCTAATCTTTCTTCTTTTTCTAATTGTTTTAATTTTAGTTCGTGTTCTAATTCAAGCTGTTTCAATTTGAAAGCATCAAGATTTTCGATCTTGAGTTCAAGAGCCTCTTCACCAAATATTTCTGAGTCAACTAAATAATCTATTACCAAATTTTTTATAATTTGTTTTCTCATAGATACTCTAAAGTCTAATTTCAGATGTTTAGCAAGCAACACTAATTCCTTTTTCTTTAAATCATCAAACTTCTCCAGGTCTGGCGTTTTCAAAAATTTACCGGCTTCAAATGCCTTTTGTAGAATTTTGTTGTCGAATTCTAATAAAATATACTGAAAAATTTTCAATGAGATATTTAAGTTATCCCGGACACGAGCCCCCAATTTCGGTTACGAACAGAAAAATCGACTTTTAATTGTTGCCAACAAAAGACACAAATCAATAATAAAATTTAACAAGATTTATCATACACTAGTTTACAAGAAGTATAACACAAAAAGAAATGTCAACTTAACTGTTAAAATATATTTCTGATCTTTTGTCTTTTCTTTATCCGGAAATCTTCCTTGGAATCCACGCAGAATATTACGTCCAAAAGGTCACAATCTAGTATGATGTTGTTAGTAAATAAAAGTGTCAATCTAACTGCTGAGAATGTTGATGTCTATCGATGTCTAAGTCTATATCTATATCTATGTCTAACTTTAGGGTCTGCATTTAAATACTCGTAAAGGAAAGTTCTGGATAACTGTAGATGTTTAAATTACGCATCTTTTGTTATGATCATTCTGGAAACGTTATGTAAGTGAAATAGAAAGTTCTAATCATTCCAGGAGTATCAATGATTGTACCAGTGAATTCTAAACTGCATAGTTGTTACACAATGTGTATTATTTTGTTAGGACTTAGAGATTAGTCTTTTGTCAGCCTTAGAACTACGAATATTCGACAGAAGCTGAAACTTAATATGAAAAAAGATAAATCACTAATAAAAAGTATTTGGTCTACGATAACTATAGTTGAGCTATCTTTCTTTAAATAACGCAAAATAATCAAGACTACAAAATGAAGCAAACATTCGAATTTCAATTAAGAAGAACACGAATACGACAGCCATTGTTTAATCTTGTGCATAAGTTGTTAACCATTGGGAGCGCAAATATCTAATACTGTGTTGTTGCAATGACAACATTGATGGTATGGGTATTCTATCTAGCCGGTGAATGTTATGAATGCAGTCATGGTCATTGTCATTATACATCACCTACTCTCTATAATGTCTCTTTTAATGATCTTTTGTCATTTATACAAAAGCTCATGGGTATTCATCACATTCGCACGAGGATTTATTCACTTCCCCTTTCAAAACTTCATTCTCTGTACAAATTGTGAAACCACCCTCATTTAAACCATTGCAAACTTATAACTGTCATCTCGGATATTGCCAGTGAAAAACCTTTAAAACCAGATAGGATTGGAAAATATGAAAAGGAGAAAAGATCCTTTCTAAAACTTTCCTTTGCCAACAAAGGTATCAATGCCTTCAACTTTGGCAATATCATTCATCATCAGTCAGTTCCCTAAAAAATACCTCCCTATTGTAAAGATCAGTATGTACCTATAATTTTCTTATACATATACCAAATGAATTGCAACTAAAATTTGCAATAACAAACACGGGTTGCAGAATCAAAATATTGACCTCCTGAAGTTTAAGCATCCTGATTGCACCTATACTATTCATGTATAATCCGGCTGGCCATCATATAACTGGTGACCGGAACATTATAAATTCTTCTCTGCGAAAGTTGTTATCAAAGGCCCTTAATATCGTAAACCTGAATCCATCAATTGAAAAAAACAACAACCTCAAAATACTGATTGATTTAGTCGAGGATTATGCCAGGCAATGGACTAAATGTGAAAAAGAAGACATAGATACTCTATCCGAAAATGTTAAGGCTGTAAGGTCGATAATACAAATTATAGAAAAGAAAAACAGAAAGGGTCTATGAATACACATGCTACATCGATCTCCAAAGATCCAAATATTGCTAAGCACCTGTACTATCTCTATGACAAATATGATGACGGATATGTTCCAATAGTCGTAAACACAATCCCGTCCTCTTTCCTCCAAATGTGACCTACTAAGTTCGACTTATACCCTGGTTGGGTGAGTACTAACATGATCAACATGACGGGTGCCGCATATGGAAAAGGATCTGCTTATCCTTACGGAGCACCTGAGATCACCCCCAGTTTTTGATGGAGTTCGTGTTGCGCAGTCTTTAGTTTTTCTATTTAGTGTTTTGTATATTGTTGGTTCTCTTTTCGTGTGAGTTGTATTGTCCCTTTGACATCTTTCGTTTCTCTTTTATTTGCGATATATTGTCTAAATTTACTAATTTTAAACTTTAAATGACAAATCAAAATTTATATGGTGATGTAAAATAAAGATCCCATAGTTAACAATATAGTAATACAATTTGTAAATACTTTAATTAAGATTAAAATAGCGAAGTTAATTAATAGCATATAAGTGATTCTCCAGCTCTTCCAACAATTAACAGAAATGTTCTATATGGACTGTTCAGACTATGTTTGTTTTCTCCCATTTCACATATTTGTATATTAACTTTAGTTAATTGTTGTTCTTCAATCCAAAAAAAAAAAATTATCATAATCATCTGGACGTTCTTATTAAACTTGTAATTTAACTGTTATCTTGGGCACATAATCTATGAAGCTTTTGACATAATTAAGCAATAGAATAATGGTTGATAGATTTAAAACAAAACACAATTATCCTTCGGGACTTTTATGTTTTGAGGGCAAGAGGTGAATGGCGAAATGTCAGGAAAGGTGAGTATAAAAATTGACCTACGATACTCTCAAACTCAGTTTCTTTGTTTACCTTTTTCTACACTTCTTCTGTGGTTTTTAAAACTCTTTTATAATTTCAACTGCTTCCGAGTAATCTGGCCCTGTCATATATATAATTATGGTGTCTTCGATAATTTTATTCCTAGTAAGTTTAAAGTCTAAAAGTAATCTCTGAATCAATTCTTATGAAATAACTTTATCAAACGTTTTTCCACTTTACAACGTTGATATCAGAATTTCCTACATGTAGCGTATACAAATCTGTGTTGTCGCATCTGTTTACGTTTTAAATTTCTTCATTTGGAGAATGGATGTGTACTGGTTTTTTTATTAGCATTTCTGTTCGAATTTGCATCATTTTGCCTTTCACGCATTGGTCCTGGTTGAATCTCAAATATTATTGACGAGATCAAAATTCGACTGCAATTTAACCTAGAAAATAGCTTTGATTCGGAAACTAACCATTATCAAATTAGGTATCCTAAACTTGACGATCTTGATAACTCATGATGAGCAACTATTATTGCTTAAGTCAATTGTCGTTCCTTGTGACTGCTAAAAACTCGTTTCTTTCACCCCTGAAAGATGTTTGAAAGCGTTTTTTTTTGTGGTCAGTATCAATCGCCCTACACCACCGAACTTTTCTAAAGAGAATGTGTACCTCTAAAAGCCACAACTTAAATGCTTTGTATGTATTTCACAAACTCTCTGGCTATTTTTAACGAGAAGGCATATATCCCCGTTTTCTACGAACAAGACTGTATTTAACATTTCAGAGCTCTTATTTGATTTAAGATTTGTAATTTATACCCCTGAATGTGTTAGAACAATACATCATTTTGCTGACCCAGTTCGATCGTATCGTCTTCAATAAATAGTATATGGCCACTCCTCACTACTGTACTGTGTCTCAAAACAGTCCTATCTCGGAAATCGGTGCGTTGTGTGTCTCTCATCGGCATGACCATGATATTTCGCACTTTTATTTGGTTCTGGAATGGCTACTGCTTTCAAATTTGATTTGATTTCGACTTGAAGCAATGCACCCGTTTCTACCGAATCCAAACTACTTTGAGTTGAAACAGCACAATGCTATATAATTCCTACGAATTGTCACGTGTTTTTGTATAAGTCCTCATCATTCAGTCTTTTATTTTCTTAGAAATATCCTCCTTTTGCGATCATACCATCATCTACAGGAAGTGGCTGTCTATTTATTTTATCGGGTTTCATATCCATTGAGATTGGAACTGAAGTATCCAAATAAGTTTTGTTTTAGCAAGCTAACAGTTCAAACGTTTGGAAAATTCTTAAAGTGACCTCATTTGCAAAATAGTTACAGACACGGTCAAAATTCAGAAAGAAAAATTACGATTGAGAATACATAGACTTTATTAAACCTGTATTATCAGTTAACTCATACTATGGAACGCCACAGCTGTCTCATGTGGTACTCTGATATTACGTTATGTTGTTTTATTATTACTTGAGGATATTTTTTCATTACTTAATATGGTTTTGTCATTACTCGATGTGGTTTCATCATTATTTAATGTGGTTGTGTTATTAGTCAATGTGATTTTAACATTACTTGATGTGTATGTGACTTAATGTAATGTAGTTGTTTCAGTACATGATGTGGTTTTGTTATTTCGTAATGATGATTTGCTAATTCCTTATATGGCTTTAAAATTACATAATAATGTTTTCACAATACATGATGTGTTCGTTCCAGTATTTGATGTGGTCCTGTCATTCTTTGATGTGGTTATCACATTACTTGATGAGGTAAAACCACGTGACTATTTGGGAAAAAAACTAGATCTATTTTTAAAACCGATTTCCATGTTTTATTTGCCTCGGATGAGTGTGGCAATCCATCGAGTTAGTGATCAAATTAAAGTTCGGGTTACTGTTTGAATTAAACTTCGAGTTAGTCTTCAATTTAAACTTCGAGTAATTTTTGATTTCGAGTTAGAATTTAAGTCATAATTAGAATAAAATTTCGAGTTAGCATTGAGTTTCGAGTTGAACTTCGAGTTTGAGTTACCTTTTGAGATAGAGTTCGAGTAAGACTTGAGTCTCATTTAGATTATGATTTCGAGTTGAATTGGAGTTATCTAATATGAGTTCGTATTTAAATTTTCTATCGCGGTTCAAGGGCTTTTGCTCGGGCTTCCGAAAAAAAAGGGTTAAGGGGTATGCGTACAAAAGATAAACAATGTTACAGTATACAAAACACCACATAGAAATCGAAATAAAGTTAGATGTGGTGTGATTGCCAATGAGACAACTATCCACCAGTGTTTAAATGCAATGGATGTAAGCAATTAAAGGCACCCGTAACTAATAACTAAACGACTTACGAAAAGCAATATGACGCACATGAAGCAACGACAACCATTGAATTACAGGCTCCTGACTTGGGACAGGCACATAAGGAATGTGAACGTGGCGGAGTTCAACATGACTGTAAGAGCTAAACCCTAACCCTACCATGGGTGAATAGTGTAACAGCACAAGACAAGAATAAACTGTAAAAATCAGATGCAATTGGCTTAACTTTATAGATCGGTATGACTGGGCAATATAAATCCATCAAAATCCTAGGGTGATCTCGGGTGCTCCGGAAGAGTAAGCAGATCCTGCTCAACGTGTGGCACCCGTCGTGTTATTCGTGAAAGTACAAACCCAGTGATTTTGGTCTAATTCGGTAGGTCTCATTCGAGGAAAAGGGGACGGGATTGTGGTTACGACAACTGGAACATATCCGTCGTCACCTGTGAAACAGTTATTCCAAAAAGTTTTTTTTTTTTTAATTGAGTGCGAGATATATCAGAGAATGGAATTTACTAAAATATATATTAAAAGATTGATATTCGTATATGTTCAAATGATAATACACGCTAAAATAAATCGGAGAATTCTTATTTTATAGAATTGATGCTTTGTCGCTTAGTCCGATCCCCCCAATTTCCCTGTAACTTTAGTGTGAGTTGATTTAAAGTGTCTCATTTGTTGACAATAAAGTACAAGCCATTTGATGTGTGTCCAGCCTGCGATATTAATGTCGCGGAAGTGAGACACAACAAATCTATATTCCGTCGTCGGCGTCTTCATCATTTAGATCGTTAGGTTACTCGTTTGAATTGTTTTTACATTTGTCATTTCTGGACCTGTTACAGCTTACTATGCGGTATGGGTTTTGCTCATTGTTGAGGACCATACAGTGACATATAGTTGTTAGCTGCTACGTTATTTAGTATGTGGTTGGAAGTTGTCTCATTGGCAATCATACCACATCTTCTTATTTTTATATAAGTTTTATTTGCATTAAATATTACCAAATTAAACTATTTTGTCATGATAAATTTGTAAACCTCCATGAATTGTTATAAAACTTGTATAGGAGTTAATCTTCTATATCGAGATAAAGCATGTACAGTAAATTTTTTTTTTATTTTGTTTTTACCGATAAATGGACGTTTTACAGTCATCATTACACTTTTACAATGACAGCAGCAATCTCAGGCGAGACACAGGGTTCCGTTGAATTCTTCACGAATTTAGTATAATACTGCTTCTATTTGAGATCTAAGGGAAAAAACGGCAGGACCTAGTGGATTGGGGATATCCCCCTTATGTCCGAAATATTGATATTTTTTTTGTGTAATTTGTTTCCTTTTTGTCTGCCGTTCTCCTTTTTCCTACCAAATAACTCTGAACAACAACTCGAACTCTAATTTGAACTTTATCTCAATGGATAGCGACACACATCCGAAGCACATTAACAAACGACATATGGAAATCGGTCTAAAAATAGAACTATTTTTTTTTCCAAAATGGTCACGTGGCTTTACCTAATCGAGTAATGTGATAACCATATTAAAGAATGACAGGACCACATCATATACAGGAACAAACACATCATGTTGTGTAAAATCGTCAAATTTTGAATCATGATTATGTAATGTTAAAGCCATATGAAGAATGGGCAAATCATCGTTACGAAATAACAAAACCACACCATGAAATGAAATAAATACATAACGTTAAACCACATTCACATCAAGTAATGTTAAAATCACATTGCATAATGACACAACCACATGAAATAATGATGAAATCACATCGAGCTACGACAAAACCATATTAAGTAATGAAAAACCATATCAAGTCAATACGAAACCATATCACGTAAAATCGAAATATCATTAAGTAATGACTATTCCATATTGAGTTATATCAAAACGTAATGTCAAAACTATATTATGTAAAGGCAAAATATCACCAAGTAATAATAAAACAACATAACGTAATATCAGAGTACAACATAAGACAGCTGTGGCGTTCCATAAGTGTGTCCCGTATCAGTTAATGTTGCGAAATTTAACGTTATACCAGATTTAATGATAAAATTGCAAATCAGAAAATTATCGTATTTTTAAATTAAGTATGATGTTTTTATATAAAAAAAAAATGTACATTTACTGTACAATTGCTCACTTGGAAAATTCAAACGAAACTCGTTTTACTAAATTTGTATGAAAACTATATAGATGTCCAAAGAATTGTCCCCTTAGCACAAAATGAATGTTGAATGCATTACACATGTGTATTCTCAGTGCCAGAAAACTTGCATTCAACAAGATTTATGATTCAAATTTGCACAATATTTAAAAAGTACAAACGCCCAAGTACATATTGGTACAGGTATGTTAATAGTGCGCTACATAATGAATAACATATCTATAAACAGTTGTATCCGATACAATGCCCCCCGGGCTCATTTTTAACTTCAGGAAAATTAAAACAATGACTCCACTTGAAAGACCATTTTCATGTTTTATATGTGATGTTTTTGTCGAAACAACCACGAAATATGCTTAAATCAATTCAAAGTTTGTATAATTCGTATTCATACGATGGGAAGTAAGCAATGAAGCTGATCCGGAAGATGAACAAATAGAAGTAGCAGCGACATCGTTCAAATCCTGAGAGTCCGTCGGTCTTGGACGAGTTTGCCTTAAATGCAAACTTGTAACAAGTAAAACGGTCATTATACCTGCTGCGTCTGTTGCTTTCATCTGTATCGAAATTAAAGCAAGCAATGACATTTCTTTTACCAGAATCATAACATTTACACTTAAGAAAGTCTCAATGATAACATGTAGATCATAACCAAAAAAGCCTGTAAAAAGCATCATAATTCAAATACTATACAATTACTGTATTTAAGAAAAGGAAACGTTAAACAAATGTTCTGCAGAATAAAACGGCGTAAGTGTGCTACGGTAAGTGACACCAGTATCTTAAGCATAGTTTTTAGTGGTCGTTAATGTGCTTAACTGTGCAAGGTATATGTATTCAATGAAGAAATATCATTGGAATGGATACATTTAATCCTTCAAATATATTCTGGCGAATTATTTAAAAAAGATAGAATTGAATATTTTTAGCAATAAATGCTCTTATTTTTACGCACTTCATTTTTTTGTAATTCGTTTCACTCACAAAGTAAGTATTATCAAATCCTACTGACTTTATTTACCGGTAGTTTGTCAGTGAGTCGTCTGAACTAACACTCTATTTGATGAAAATGAAAACGATTCCTACTGTGAAAATGAACCGCATATACAATAGAAATGAATCGCCCATACATTAAAAATGAAAGTAGTGTATCATTATTCGACAGTAAACATGAATCGCATAACGAAAGCAGCATAGTGGAACTTAACTCATAATTACACCTTATATAAGAATGCCGAATTTTGATTGATTGGTAGCCAGTGTATTTTTCGCATATTCTAATCTTTTTTCCTCATTTCAAAGGAATTTGCCTGTTTTTCACCACTGCCGATGAATATGTCTCAAATTCCCCTCTTTGCCGTGGTATTTGCCATTTTAGATATTCTTTTTTTACCCTCGTGAGCGTATTCCCGCCAAAATTATTCGGAACCTTTCTCACCTTATCCCGATTATTAAGGCAAAATGATTAAGCAATATTGATTGATAGAGGTAATCCGAAAACTGTAAACAAAAATGTCAGACAACACGACTGCACGGCACAAATCTCGTGATCGTATATTGAAAAATGCGTTGTGTATATAAAGTGGAAAAAGACGTCTATACAAATGAACGATTTAATAATGGAATGTCAATGACTTTTACACATAGATACCATGACGTTGCATAAAGACAGCGTTAACGCGTATACGTGCATGTATATTTCCCGCGGTACCACTACAAACCAGTAAAAGTCTGAAATGGCCTATATCTGTACTCGACTGTACTGATTTTTACTCGACCAATCTGAATTGGTCTGAAATTTACTTGATAATACTCGACTGTAGTCTGAACCATACTTAACAGTTTGAACTTGTACTCGACCTTTACTCGACCAGTACTTAACCATTTTATACGCGTCTGAACTATGCTCGACGTAGTCTGAACCATGCTCGACCTAGTCTGAACCACATTCGACCTAGTCTGAACCATAATCGACCTAGTCTGAACCATACTCGACCAAGTCTTAACCAACCTAGACCTATTTTTTTGTATCTATCTATTGTATTTCACCAATTTAGGAACTGTTTTTAACAACAGCTATTTCCCCTGGCTAGAAATTTGAACAACAATTTGAAATTAAAAATGTATTCAATATAGCATTGAAACAAAAATTTCACAATAAACATAATAGAACTTCAACACCGTATTCATCAACACTTACATATACATGTATATATCGGTAAACGGACAGAAAGTCACAGGACAAAAAGTCACAGGACATATAAAGTCACAAATTTGATAAGACAAAAAGTCACAGGACAAAAAGTCACAAATAATTTGTTGACAATTTTTCGAATATTAAGAGAAAGATCTTGAAATATTTTCTTTTTTATAACATATATACATTTTTAAGTTTAGGAAATTGTTCATAAGCCTTGATAAATGAAAATTTATTAAATTTTAATCAAGGAAAGGATATATTTCTTGGCACAATGAAGCCATTTAAGTACCTAGCCACTTTGACATCTTGTTTTCATAACAATTATTTGATCAATATTGATATTTATTGAATAAATTTTAATAACAAAGTTGCTTTATATAAAACTTTTCAAGAAAAAAAAAAAAAAAATAATTTTTTAAATGAGTGTTTTCTTGTTCAAAGAAAAATAATCTCAAAACTGAATTGTGACTTTTTGTCCTGTGACTTTTTGTCCGTGACTTTTTGTCTGTGACTTTTTGTCCTGTGACTTTCTGTCCTACACTCTATATATCACCTTTAAAATAAAAATAAAACAAGCTGATCAAATAATCTCAAAACTGAATTGTGACTAATATTTTCAATGTTATTCAAAATTTTTTGAATGTTTTAGATATATTTTATGGTTACTGGACAATTTTCTCCATTAACTTAAGCCTAGTATAGATTTATGGTGTCAGTTGAGTTTAGTTGATAATGCAGTGAACATTTTTTTTATTAAAATATATATAAAATAGTATATAAAGCAACTTAATAAATTTAAAAAATGACACCTTTGTTTTGTTAAACCAAGAATTTAATATAATCATGATAATAGAAATTCCATAGCAATCCTTGATAACCTTTTAAAAAAGGAAATGTCTTCCAAAGTTACAGTAAAAATTTATTTCAATTAAATTTAAATAATTTTTGTCAAAATCAAAGACATGGCATACAAGAAGCACCTAAATAAGGTTTAATTACCTCAGTACATGTGTGTTTTACAGGTAAAAAGAAAGCCCTATTTTTCTTAAACTCGTGTATTACTTATCTAGTGAATTCAAAAGGCCTTGCGATTTAAGTTAAACAGGATGTTGCAATTTTGAATGAATGTTATTTAGAATTTAATACTCTCTGACCAGGTGTGATCTTTTTAATGAGCTTGCCCCAAGCAGGAGGTATTTCTTTATACTTCACCACTGACCAGAAGAACAATTTAATTAATTTCTTTAATTTTTTATCCCTTTTATATGTTATATATTATATGCAATAATATATCCCAAATTATAATAATAGATATATTTCTAATATAAGGTTAAACAATTTCAGTGATTTTGTTGGCTGTTGTTTCATCATTAAAAAGATAATTATATAACTATTGTATGTAACCATGAAACCTATGTAGTTTATTTTTAGGAATTTAGGAAAATTAAGTTTAAAAAAAAAAAAACACATGCCAAACAAGAAGCACCTTAATAAGGTTTAATTACCCTCAGTATAGGTGTGATTTTTAGGTAAAAGAAAATCTTTTTTTAACAAAACTCTAAAACTTTGAAATTAATATAATTAACTTATTACATAAGATAATTTGATTTAACTATCTCTATTTGATAAATCTGAGAATCATGTAAGGATGTAAAAACCTGTTTTTATATATATCTTTATTTTATTGTGGCTGTTTTCATGTCAGTTAAGGTAGATCATTGGTATATGTTTCCCGAGATAGAATTTGCTTATACTTTGCCAAAATGAAGATTTCACTATGCTCTTTTCAAAAATATAATAAAAAGGATGGGTCACCGTGCTATTTTTCAAGCTATGAGTCGTCGAAAATTGCCTAAATTTGGTTAGAATGATCATGAAAAAACACATTTTTGTGCATTAAAAGAAATCTATGAGATAGAATTTTGAAATAAATTGTAAGAAGATAGGTTTTATAATATGTTTTAATATGATAAAAGGAAAAATGGTGTCACCAAACTTGTTTTCTTGCTACAAGTAAAAATTTTAAATTTCCCTATCAGTCTAGTATAAATTTTTTACTAATAGAGTTATCTCCCCTAAAATTGTTTAGTTGAAAAAAATTATTCTAAAACACAAATGTTTGGTATTTGTTTAAATATTTTGGATAATGCAATAAATCAGTAAGTTTTCTTCATATATATAAACTGTCTTATCAATAAAATTGCACATCTGTCTACAAATTTGCAGATTTTGGGCAAATAACTAGACTGATAGTGTACTGCGATAGTACAATCCAAGATGGCGGTATACCATGAATCTACTTTAAAAAGAACTTTATTTTAACAGTTAAAATAAAAAAAAAAGAGGTTATTTGGTCAAGTATGGTTCAGACTGGTCGAGTATTGTTCAGACCTTTGGTCGAGTATGGTTTAGACTGAAAAAATAGGTCGAGTACAGGTCGAGAATGGGTTAAGACTGTTTCAGACTGGCCGAGTAATAGTTGAGACTATTTTCAATGGCAAAGATAAGGGTCAAGTACAAATCAGTACAGTCGAGTATGGTTAAGACTGGGGTCGAGTAATGTCGAGTAAAATTCAGACCAATTCAGACTGGTCGAGTAAAAATCAGTACAGTCGAGTACAGATATAGGCCATTTCAGACTTTTACTGGTTTGTAGTGTACTATGATAGTCTCTACTTATCCTCAAAATTATGCATAAACATGTTTATGGATTACAGCTTACTAGTAAAAAAAAAAGATTTCCCTTAACCTGTACAGAGAGTTTCAATCAAAATCTATTCGGTGTAATTAAACAGATATATCATGTTATGGAGGGGTATTTGCGAAAAATGCCAGTCTTGGGACCGAATTTCCCTCGGCTAGCGGGTCGGGAAATTTCACAGTCCCTTAAAACATGTCTCTCTCTCTCTCTCTCTCTCTCTCTCTCTCTCTCTCTCTCTCTCTCTCTCGTCTTGCATCAGTGAAAGTGCATAAAATACGGAAATTGCGTTCAACAAAAAGAAAAAAACTAGCAATGTCTACCATGTTCCAAAGTTATAATTGATGTCCATAAACATGTTTAATGGTTACGTGTAGCCCTCAGTCTCACTGGTTGTTCAGTTCATGGTTAATTAGTCTAATGTCGTGGATACTCCACATAATTGTTTTGCTTTGAACAAAGAATCCCCTCTTTTTTATTCTTATCTCCTTGCTAGTGCTGTGAATGTTTGATATATATTTGGTACCTTAAGATGTTTGATACATTTCCAATATAATCTATATCATAGTCTACACACGAACAGTTACTTTTCATGATGGCAAAAACTCTATAATATTCAAAACGATAGAAGAAATCCTTTTTTCTCCTTTTTCATCATGAGCGTAAACAACACAAAATAATTGCAACAGTCTTTCACCATTGTATGAATTATTAATTGTATTTTGATTAATTGACAGTAACCTTCTATTTATCTGTTAAAAACTGTAACTTATTAGAATAGTGTCAAATAACCGATTAATAGACGAAGATGTGCAGCTAACACTTTAAAATTAGTACATTTCACTTTGATTTACAACAACTGGGCCTATACTGTTAATACCTGAAGATAGTAGTTGATGCCTCGCCGTTATTCGGGATTTTTCACGCAAAAATGTGATATTCTTAACTGAAAAATGTTTGAAAATATTAAAGTTATGGAACAGAAATCAGGCAAAGGTGACATGGTTCTTCTTGCTTTATCTAAGCCCGTTTGATTTTTTATGTAATTGTAGGGTTGTGACCCTCACCCCACCTCCTAAGAAAAAGAAAGAAAACAACACTTTAGAAACTACATGTACCGTGCGTTCAAAAAGTTTGCTGGATTTACCTTCATCTGGAACGTACGGTATATTACTTCATACTTGTTATTTGTTTACTTCTCAAACCGGTCCAATACAAAAGTCATGTTAACTAGGATAGCATATTTTGGGAAAGAACTGTTCTTTTGACTGCCCAAAAAGTTAACTTCTGACATTCACGCTTTTGAAGAAAAGGCGGAACACAAATTAAATAGGATTGTTACTCCTCTTAACAAGCCAGACCCGTTTTAAAAAAGATTCCAGTCTGGTTCACTCGATTAGGTATATCTTTTATAACATGATATATCAATGGCATTTCCTTCCACAAGTCTGGTAAAAAGCAGACCTTTCACAAAACTAACCAAGTAGCCGATCTGTCACAAAAAAAAAGACCAGGAATCCCAACCGTAAATGGGATTGTCAAAAAGCAAGCCTGCCTAAAGGTCTGGTTTCAACAGACTAGATAGTTTCATGACAAGTCTGCTTTAGTTATGTCCTTGAGACAGGTTAGCTCATCTAACAACTGGTTTAAAGCAGTAAAAACAGACCTAGATCTGGAATGTTCAGGGTAAAGTTAACTAGCTGGAAATATATCTGAGGTAATGATACGTAGAAAGAGATCAAAATAATGTGTTGATGTACAAGTACCTTCTCTACAGGATGAGATTTGCCAATCTGTAGATGCAGAAATCGGCAAATATCGTACACTAGTTTGTAAATGTTATTCTTATTTTTCTAACGGAAACATTCTTTACCAGGCGTGTTATGGAAGTCAGGTCAGTGACAAAGTCAGAAAACTAATATCCATGCCAACAAAAGAGATGCGGATAACACCAAAGGAACAACTCAAGACAAACTACAAACGTCAGGGAGAAAAAAATAAAAACTACAAAAAACCAAAAAACAACAGCCTACAAAATAAGAGCAACACGAACCCCATCAAAAAGTGGGGTGATCTTATGTGCTCTGGTAGGGTAAGAAGGTCCTGCTCCATATGCGATTCCCGTCGTTTTACTCCTATATATTACGTCTGGTCGTTGATGCGACGAAAACAAACACCAACCAATCAATCAATCAAGAAGTACTATGTAAGTTATGTCAAGTGTACAAAAAATGATAACAAAAATACCGAACTTTAAGGGAGGAAGTCCATAAAAAACCAACGTTAGACTTTTTCAGCCAATGAAACGAATGAAAAACATTCTGACTTGGTACAGACATTTTCCGACGAAATGGTGAGTTAAACCTGGTTTTAAAGCTAGCTAAACCTCCGACTTGTATGACAGTTTTTTACTTCCATCATATTGACAAAATTGGGTGAGCAACCCAAACAGACAAACAAATAAATCTAACAAAAACGCCAACAAAAAAATGTTGTAGTTGATAGTAAATTTGACAAACAGACTCATTCTGTCTGACAAGCAAATGAGGAAACTATCTCATGTAAAAGGAGTATATAGTTGACATTCTTTACGAGAGGTCTCAAAACACTTGAAATGAATTATAACTCTCAGGAGAAAGACTGGAAAATTGCCATGGCCGATGAAAAGGCCAAGATGTGTTGCCTTTTGGTGTTTGATTATGTAAAAAATAAAAACCATGTAGAAAATACAATGAAGTGAAATAGTTTTAAATTTGTGCAAAAAAAATATCTTTGTACAATATACACGTATCTGTACGTATTACGTAGAATTAAAAAAGAAATCACAGTATATACTTTAATAGTTAAGATATATTAAAAAACTTGAGCGAACAAGCTCTAATACCCCGAAAAACCCTAAACAGTCTGGATACAACTTTTTTCTGTAGTTGCATGCATACAATAGTAATGATAACATTTATCTTTGATTTATGTTCTATATATCATCTCAAATTAAAATTAATTAGAGGAATGTTGCTGATAATCTCCCAGTTATTTTGTGGATGCTGGTATCCATACGTTTTCGGGTGCTGGCATTCAACGTGTTCTGTTTGATACTCTTTGTCTAACATCTATAATCCAGTAGTTATATATCACGAATTTCAAGTTTACTAGGAATGCGTCGATTTACCTAGAAAAGTCAAACCGGTTTCTTTTGAATGAGAAGCTGAAAACGGGAATACATTTATATAATTTTGAATCAGAATTATAGTAGAAATTGAATTTCAAATTGCACTTGGGGGGTGGGGTGGTGGGGGGGGGGGGGGGGGGGGGGGGGGTTGGTTGGATCATACTGAATTTCTTTTATAAAATTTTATTAATATTATTGAAATTAAATAACGAGAGTTGATATCAAGTGATACCTTTTTTTCATGAGTTTGTTTAAATACATAATAACTATTTCTCTTATGGTAAACATTATCGTTGTCCTGGTAAATAGTTTTCGATTTGGCAATCTTTACTTAAAAGAGGGACGAAAGACACCAGAGGGACAGTCAAACTCATAGATCGAAAACAAACTGACAACGCCATGGCCAAAAATAAAAAAAACAAACAGACAAACAATAGTACAGATGACACAACATAGAAAACTAAAGACTAAGCAACACGAACCCTACCAAAAACTGGGGGTGATCTCAGGTGCTCCGGAAGGGTAAGCAGATCCTGCTCCACATGTGGCACTTAAAAATATAAGTCCGCTTACGGTATTGAAAAAATTGTGTCAGGTAACCAGACTACATACTGTTCACATGATCAGACGTTTTCAAGCTATATAAAAATAAGACGATGTGGTATGTTTGCCAATCAGATAACACTCAACCAGAGGCCAAATGATATAGAAGTTAACAACTATAGGTCACCGTACGGCCTTCAACAATGAGCAAAACCCATACCGCATAGTCAGCTATAAAAGGCCTCGACATTACAAATATATGTACGCTTCGGAATGGAAGGGAATTGGCAGAAGGGAAATTTTCAAGTGAAACCTAACAGTGTTTCGTATGTTATTGACAAAAAGTCACAAATTTCCGTGTCCAAGGGGAGTCATCATTAGCTTAACGAATACCAAATGGGGATGTTGCAATTTTGTAACACATTGCAGTATAGGCCTACGAAATAACGCATTTTACGTATCACTAATTGAAATCATACCCCGTTCATTCGGAAAAAGATAGCAGGTCACAACCATAAGAGAACAAAGCATATAAAGTAATGGAATGAACTATGTTTTAAGTGTAAAAGATTCTTTGGATGTTTCAGGATGTTCGCTACTCTGTTTCAAAATAACAAGCTTTTAAAAAGACTTTTATCAATTTAAAATATATGAAAAAAAGGAACTAAAAAAGCAGAAAAATTGAAGGGTCCGTGTGCTTGTTTTCGAGATATAAGCCATTGAAAATTTGGAGGGAAATGATTTTCTCTAGACTTTTCATACATTTAACATTAGCACCTTTTTTCTTTCAAAAACTCTGAAAAAAATAACAAGGATTTTATGAGATTTTCAAATATGGCTTTTTAAAATTATGAAAAGAAAAGTAGGGGTTAGCGGGCAAAATATTTATTAGCACTACATGGATAAAAACAGAGGATTCCGAAAATCTGACAAAAATTAGAAAACAAGAGATGCGAACATCCTTAAGACAAAACATGTGCCAATAATTAGAAAAAAATGTCTACTAATGTGTTTTTCGTTGTGATTCATCGCCAAACCATTTTGTCACTGTATTGTAGCTTGAAAGATTGTAAAATATAACTCAACTTTAACTTAGTGGATACCAACATTAGTTAAATTTTCAATATGGTTTTAAATAGTTAAGGTATTACTGAAGTATTTTAAGAATTCAAAATACAAATTTTCATTTTTCACATATTTGCAGTTTAAGTATTAATCAATCAACCTATCCATCAATGCAATCAATCATTATTTTATTCTATTGTCTAAATAGTTAATTCAGGAATATTTCTCAAATGTTTAAATATTGGAATTGTTTATGACCTTCTTATTTCAGCGATGATAACATTTTACAGATCTGCAATCGAAAAAACAATATTCCCTAAGTGTTTTACTTACAAATTAATCATAATGTCCTTCTCACCATCCTTCTGACTTTATTTAGTTTGTAAATGAGTCAAAAAACATTTTAAATAGAGATAAGAAGATGTGGTATGAGTGCCAATGAGACAACTCTCCATCCAAGTCAAAATTTATAAAAGTAAACCATTATAGGTCACAGTACGGTCTTCAACACGGAGCCTTGGCTCACACCGAACAGTAAGATATAAAGGGCCCCCAAAATTACTAGTGTAAAACGGGAAAACCAACGGTCTAATCTACTAGTATATAAAAAACGAGAAATGAGAAACACTTATGAACCACATCAACAAACGACAACTACTGAACATCAGATTCCTGACTTGGGACAGGTGCAAACAAATGCAGCGGGTTTAAACGTTTTAATGGTACCAAACCTTCACCCTTTTTCTGAAACAATAGTGTAACATCACAACATAGAAAGACACACTATAAAATGCAATAATTAATTCTTGTCTATTTAGCAAAACAAACAACAGTTACCTTGTTTATTGAATAACATTTTACTTCATAAAATAATGTGGTACAATCAGAACTTTTCATGTTGGACAATCAGAACTCTAAAATTTTAAAAAGTGGGACAATCTGGAATAAACCATTATTTTAGAGTTCTGATTGTCCCACATAATTATTGCATGTTCAAATTATTTTTGATATCAATTTTATAAATGTATAAACTATGATTTGTATCATATTTGATATTTAGAAAATCATCAGATTTATGCACTTTTGATTAGCCAATATAACATTTCTGGGTTATGAAATTACCTTTAATTAAAAAAAAAACAAATATCAATATCGTAATTTTAATTATTAACTTTTTTCTAAAGTTTTGAAATATATTTAGAAATAATGCATGCAATTTAAAAAAAAGTATAAACTCATTTACATTCTACACTCTATACAATTGTAGATGGAGAAACGTTTCCACTACTCTTTGCACTTTTACCTTGAAGTCAGAGTTTGTTATTGGAGCCAGAGGTAAAAAAAACATAGGTGTTCGAATTAAAAATTTCAATACATACATTAAAGTATTAGAATATGTTATTTCATAGATGTATTATACATTTTTCCAAGCAAACAAGAAATAAATAAACGAACGAAAACTCTCAAAGGTATATCTTGCATAGTAGATAACAGAACCATATGATTTATCAACTTCAAACTTTATCAAACTTAACAATATAATCTTCACGACACACTATGAAAAAAAATTCAACAGTTATTTGAGATAAGTTTGCATGATATAAATAGCGTGTTACAATATATTGCACACATTCAAATTATAGTTTATATTGCATGGTAACGACTCACAGATTTCATGGACAATAGCCACAGGAATTCAAATTCTGGTTGAAAAGAGTAGAAATTTCATCTAGTTATAAACTTGAATGAAGTATACTTTGGCATTTGCAAATTTATCGAAAATTTAATTTAATTCAAACAAGCATCTAAGAGAACTATAACCATAGACAGGTCTGCTATGTAAATCATTTGTTATAAAAAAAAAACAATTTTGTTAGGTCTTTAAGAGAAATACATCATACGGTTGTGGTCAAAGTAGTTTTAAAATCGTTCAGATTTTTCAACAGAGTAACTTCAGATAATTCATTAATTTACCAAAAAATCTTTGATATTATAAAAAAGCATAAGTAATAATAAAAAAAATAAATAATAGAAATACCGAGAAATAATATTGCAAAGCAAGCTAATGACGGCTAACACAAAACATGTATACACATTAGAAATTCACTCTTGTGTAGTAAATTCAATTGCTATAGAAATATTTTGTCATGTCGGAACAATTTTCATAGTTTCTGAAATAACTTTCCAATGTAGAATTATGACGTAATAATCAATATAGACATACAAATGCATTGAAATTAAACGATGAACATGTTAATTCAATATACAGAGACTAATAAGACTGCTGACATGAACAAACAGAGGTACAACTCATTTTAATACATAACAATTCTCTATTTAGTAAATGATAAACCAAAGTGAAAAATAGTCATGTTCCACTTGATACTTTCTGGATCGAGCAGCATTATCTTAGTTCACATATAAGAAAAATTATCTTAGTTCACATATATGAAAAAAATGTTTGGTCTATTAACATTAAAGTAAAAATCCCAATAGATTGATACTAGCATCTCCGATTTGTTTGGTGGTTTGCCCAAAAGGGAAATAATTTCTATCTCTCTAGGATAATGATTTATATGCTTACATTGGACAGTAAATTGTCGTTAAATTTGAAACAAAATCAATAAGTAAATAACACCTAATTGTTACCTGAAATCAACTGTTCCTTCTCCTTTTTCAGCATAATACCTTTTCTGAATATTTTCGAAACTATTGCAAATGAGACATTTAAGGCAAGAACCTGACTACATCCTACTGATTGATAAAGAATAGTATGAATAATTTAAAGCTTTCACATTATATGCATATATCATTTCAAGAAATAAACATATTTATACAAAAGAAAGAAACTAATATACATATATAATAGTATGCTAGTTAGTTTATCTACAGGGATGTTTCAAGTTCACTGGAAATTTGAATACGTCTCAAACTCTTTCAGGTATTCTATAACTGCTTCGTATATGAACTGAAACTGTTCCTGAATAAGTAATAAGTCTTAGTATTAAAAAATCATATACAATATATCTAAATAGTCTCATTTCATTACCTTTTTGTTGGCGTCTTTGTCAAATTTACTATATATTAGAGCACCATTTTTGTTGGCGTCTTTGTAAGATCTATTTGTATGTTTGCTTGAATTTTTTATGTTGTATGTCTTTGATGTATGTTTACAGAGTTTTGGCCGCTGGATCCCAATTATTGTCACATTAACCTATCATCATCTGTTTGGAATGGTCACCCAATTTTGTCAATATAACGGAAATATAAACAACTGTCATAGAAGTGGGAGGTTTAGTTAGCTATTATAGTTTAACCCACCATTTTCTTCGGAAAAATCAGTAATATGATAGTTGTTTTACACTTGTTCCGTTGATAAATAACGTTTGATTTTGTCAGTTTTTTATGGACTTCTCCTTTTTGAATTTACCTTTGAGTTCGATACTTTTGTTATACATTTTTTTTTGTTTAATATGCCATATGATATTTTAACAACTTCCAATTCATTTTTTATAGGAATAACACTAACAAGTGAGAATTTGTAGAAGGAATCTCCAAAATTTAATGTGTCTATGACTTACATCAATGTTAGGAAAATAATGAAATTATAATCTCTGAAGTTCATATGATTCCTTATCTTCCAACGTAATTTTGAGCCTAAAGTCACTTTAAGTGAATGACAAACTTAGTATAAAAACACTTACACTAGAAACAACGTTATTGAACATATCTGTCAGAAGCCTTTCGTTTGTTTTCATGTAGAATCCAATGTAATAGTTTTCAAATAAACAAGCATTTCCAAAGACGAAAGACACCATTCCGCCCAACTTTTGTTTTCGATTTGAACATCCCTTTGGTATATTTTTAATTTTGCCTCTCGTTTTCTTGACCAATGATTTGAGAAATGTAGACTTATTTGTAGACTTTCCCCTGTGGATCTTTTTTTATATCTAAAGTGTCTCTTTTTCTGTTATAGTATCAAAATAATGGACAATAACACACAAAAAAATATCTTGTCTTGCTGATCATTTAACTTTTTAAAGTTTCTATCTATCTATTATAACTTCCAAGATTATAAGCAAAATCGCATAAAACTTGAAAAAAAAGTATTTAAAGAGCAATAAATCAAATACGTAGTCGACCAACGATTTCAGCTAAATTGATAAATTTGTAGATCATGTATTGCAGAACAATCAAACGGAAAAGTTTGTCATTTGAGAGCAATGACTTCTATAAGTAGGCGTCTAACATATGTGATATAAATGGACAGTAGGTAGACCTCAACATTGTGATTGTTATTACACCCAGATAGATTTTTTCTATCTATAGAGGTTTTCAAGATAATATTCAAACTTGCATGTCATCTCGATGTAATATTTTAGCCATGTCAGCCATGTTATATGGTAGGCGGGATCATCGGACATATTTTTGAAAACTAAATACTCAAATGATGATTTTGGCCAAAATTGGTTAAATTCCCGTAATTTCAGAGAAGAAGATTTTAGTAAAAGTTAACGGACGACAACGGACGATGATGAGTACAGACGACGGACGCAAATTGATAGCAATAGCTCAAACTGGTGCTTTTGGCCAGGTGAGCTAAAAACGAATGTGTGAAAGCTTGCCAATAAACATGATAAAATCGGGAATCTTTTATTCATTTTTATAATTGTAAAATTTGCATCTTTTAAAATATATATTTATATGTATTCTTGCGATATCACTTGATATAACATCAAAATATTTTATAGGAGTAACACGACGGATGTCACATGTGAAACAGGATCTCCTTACCCTTCCTGAGCACCTATATCAACACTGGATTTTGGAGGGAATCATTTTGCTCAGGCTTTAGTTTTTCTATGTTGTATTTTTGTATACTGTTGGTAGTTATTTTTTTATCGTTTTTTTTTCGTTTTTTGCCAGAGAATTGACAGTTTGTCATTGATTTATCAGTTTGAATATCCCTTTGCCGTCTTCCTCTTCTTTCGGACATTTAATTCCTGGTTTTGATTAAAGTATTCTTTAATGTAAGATAATTTTGTCAACTAGTTGTCTTTTGGTTGTTTTTGTTCTTGGGTTTGCTGTATAATTGAGGTAAACCATACACCTCCTTGTATTCATATTCAAATTCATTTAAACATGACCTTTAATCTAATGTAATATTTTGCAGATAAATAATTATGTTTAATTCGAAAACATAATACACCACCAAAGTCACTTTAATTTTCGTTTTATGTCATGTCATTTAAAAGTTAAGATGTATTTACTTTTGGAACTGAATTTAATTTATTAAATACATGCAATTCATACTTACATAGTTTGGAATGATCTGAGGTCTTCTATTCCTCATCTGTTTGATGATGTGCTGTATATCGACATCTTGTTCTATTCGAAGTCGTTCTATCACTGTCGCCAAAACACAGTATAGCCCACTTTTATCACAACCATTTCTAAAAAAAAATAACTGTTTTGTTCAAATCACTTTGTTCTGAATCCTAACAATTGTATAGTTTAAAGTTTTTATTTGTTTGCTATATTTATGAAAAATATCTGATGCACTCTAGATATCAAAATTACATTCCACGTGGTAGAAAAGTCCCTCCAGTCTTTCATTCATAATATTATATGTTGAATATTATTACGTACAAACAGTGAACAAGGACAGGTCCACATCCTCTGTTATTACTATGTTCATCTTCTGTGGCAGACAGGAATGACAACATGTCGTTTGCAGATCCAGGATTAATCATGTTTTCTTCCCAAAACTTTGATTGGAACAATTTTACTTGTCTCAACTCCTGAAAGAAAAGTTTACAAATAAAGCTAGAGGTTATTTATAGGATGGTGTTAGGATATTTTTCAAAGTGAGTAAGATGCTTAAAAAAAGACGGGCGGAGTAAATATGATGATTACCATTAGTTTGCATAGTTTGCAAATTAATTGCAAAAATAGTAAAAATCTTAAGTCCTAATAATTTTGTTGATTTTATCGACATAATTACTGGGACGATATAGAATGGTTATGTTATTAAGGTAATAAAAAAAAAATCAAACTTCAAGCTTTCAAAACTTTTGGTGTCGAGGAAATTTATTTCAAATTTAGCTGCATGCCATATGCGCAGGGATCCAGTTTATATATCAGGAAACCCTTACACCATCAACGCACCCGTTCGCGATTTCCTCTGTATTTTTGGTTTTTACCTTGGTTTGTATATTCAATTGGAACCAGGATACTTTAATAACAGTACCAATTATCTTATTTGTAAGCTTTCTAACTACTATTATGTCGGTTGTACTGGTTGTGAACAATTAGACCCCGAATGTACTAAATCCGCTCAGTAGCCAGTACTTCTCTACTTGATGTAAATGATTCTTTTGTCTGTAAATATTCCCGGTAGAATTTTTTTTCTACCACAACAATTAATGGACGAGCTTACACGGTTTTTGTCTATATTGCTGAAGACATTTTTAATGCTTTCAAACATTTATTCTCATTGCTCTCTTATAATTAGTCTCGAGTTTATATAATGAAGGAAACTTTCGAAACATGTGCCGTTCGAGTAGACTTTTGGGATATATAATAGGTTTTTAAAACATTTTGATATCAGTGATCTCAAATCTGTGTTACTGTAAAAACTCGTAATGTGAACATTTTTCATCTTTGGAAAATAGAATATGAATGCCCTGCGTCAAATGACACAATTCAATGTCGAACCATTTTGGCTGAACAGACGTTACTTTACATATTTAAATACACATGCTTTTCGCTGTTGTTATGGGCAAAATGGCAAACAACGTAGATTACTTTGCCTACTGTGAATCGATAAAATTGTTAATTTTCATAACTTATTTCCCTATCTGTTTTGCATTACTTTACAATGTACTATATAATAAGAAGGAAAATATAACTCTTTGAAGGAAGAAATCCTCCTTTACAAAAACTTGAAATCACAATTATTAAAATGATGACCAACTCTAAAAATATCTATGTTGACAGCTTTTTGGAAAAAGAAATGAATATTAAATCAACACGATAACTATAAAAACAAGTCAAATGTCTATAAACTTTCTTAAAATTAGCTGTACCTTGTTCTTGTATTTGTATGTCAGATCCAAACAGGTATACAGGTTCTTTGAAATGGTGTTTGTTCTTGTAATGTTAAATGGACCAAACGTCACATCTTTATCACCTTCTGGCCAGTATACATTTGTTGATTTCTGATTTTATAAAACAACATTGTTCGCTATTAAATCTTGTGAGCCATGTTTTGCACAGATAATTTGTGATCAATTTGTGTGATATTTCCAAACGTTCATGAAAGAATTTTCATAATCAGGTTAGATATTGTATGATTATTGTTGAAAACAATCAAAATCTCAAAATAACATCCCAACTACTGGAATTTATGTTTACACCAATATTAATCACCCCTTTGATTCACAGATGACGACGGATATGTTCCACTATGTAATCACAATCCCAGCCTCTTTTCGTCGAATGTGACCTACCGAATTAAGACTTATCACCGAGTTTGTACTTATATGAGCCAAACTACGGTTGACACATGTGGAGCAGGATCAAATTTTACTTACCCTTTCGGAGCACCTGAAATCACCCACGGTTTTTTATGGGGTTCGTGTTGCTTAGTTTTTAGCTTTCAATACTTTGTTTTGTGTACTGTTGTGTCTTGTCGTCGTTTTTCGCTTTTTGCCATGGCATTGTAAATTTGTTTTCGACTTATCAGTTTGAATATCCTTTTAGAATTTTTCACTTCTCTTTAACTTTCCAGATAATGAACTGGTATTTGCAATGTAGATTTGAGAAAAAGAAACCAGTAAAAAAATCACTAGAAGTAAAATCAAGAAATTAATTGTTTTTTGTTTTGATATACACATTTTCAGTTTAATGTAACGTCAAGATCTCAGAAATATGTAAACAGAATTTCATCAAAGATACCAGGTTTATAATTTGGTGCCACAAGTTAAACGTCAAAATCAAGAGACGAAATAACATTCAAGTATTGATTTTATATTTTTCCATGGTTTTAGTTTTTGAATTTTTCACTTGCCATATGCCAGGACTATACAAAACGAAATGATCATTTGTCAATAATTCAAAGCCATGCCTGTAAATAAGTAGATATTTACTTTTTTGTATTGTTTACTTGAAAGAACAAATATTATAATATTATCAAACATCCTTATCTGTTCTAATGGCAAGCGAAAATATATAACAACATACTCCTTTTTGTATATCTTTGTTAAGCATGACAATAGTTGGAATTTCGTAATCATGCACCAGTCTCCAAAGGTCAACAACTGTCGTCTCCATAGGCATTTGTGTCACAATAAATGTTTTATTCTTTCTGTATCCCTGTCATGATTAAGAATACATTATATTGCATAAACACGTTTCAACGTTCAAGTTTAAATACGTGAAAAGTTAATACTTAAAGGTTAATGACCCCTTCTGTAGGCCTTATATTACTCACTTGTTTGTTTATGTTGTGCTAGCATTTATTGTTTACAAACATTCCTAATTAACCATTACAATAAACCAATCGTAATGGGTCTAAATTCCTACACACCCTAGAAGGTTTATTTGAATAGGTCTATATGTGTACTTGTTTAACTAATATCTTTATTTTAAAACTTGTTTTAGGGAAATCATTGATAGAACTGCATGCAGTTATCTGGTATTTATTAAGTACATTATTGTCAAATATTGGAAAAGGGCAAATGCTGTAGATTTTCTTTAAAATTTCCATATGCTTAGCATTAAAACAACAGAAGGATAGATATAATTCTCAATAAAAAAAAATAACGAATCAATGTAACTTTTATGTATTCGTTTGTTTCGAATTTCCGTTGGTGCAATACGAAAAGCCAACAAGGAATCAATAAAGACGACAACATAGGAAAATAGTCTTCTACTTTTTAGGCGGAAGAAGACTGTTTCAATTGTACACGATTTAAATCGGCACTCCTTTTTCTCCATGGTAAGGTTTTATTCAAATTATTGTTTCCTATTTTACACACAAAAGAATTTATATTTAAGCTTTGAGTCTAAGCTCTATTCATTTTACAAACCGATCTGGTCCGATAAATATTTATTTACGCCCCTATTTGGTTTAGTGAAAAAGGCGCTACAAGAAGCTAGGTGATATCTCCGTTGTTTCAACGACTTCATTTCTAACCAAGATGGCAGGATGTGAATTAGCAAGTTTGAAAATTTCTAGCATTCTTTAATCGACTGCACGACGAAAAAAAAATTGAAGCAAATGCGGACAATATATCGTAAAAATGTCGTATAGAAGGATTTTTGTTGAAAATCTTTTACAAAGTAAAATAATACAAATTAAGCTAAATATAAATATTCAAATTTAATATTAAATTGTTCATAAAAAGGAGTACAGCCCTTGGATGGTGTAAACTTCCCTAAAAAAACGTGTATGGTGTTATGGTGTAGGGCATATGGTGCAATGGTAGAAGGTGTATGGTGCTATGGTGTATGTATAAGGGGAATGGTGTAATGGTGTAACGTGAGATCGGGAATGGTGTGAATGAATGGTGTAAGATTTTATACATTAATTTACAATATTGTGATCAAAATTCGTTTTTTAAAATAAATAATAATTTTGTAGTCGCACGATTTCTTTGAAATAAAATTGGATTATGGTGTTATGTGTGTTATGGAGCAAAGGTGTAACGTGTATGGTGTAATGGCACAGGGTGTATGGTGTTATGGTGTATGATGAATGGTGTCATGGTGTATGGTGTTAGTGGGAGGTTTACACCATCCAAGGACTGTAAAAGGACTCATATTTTGTTTTATTTGTATAGTCGTTAAACTATAGTGTAATCTTATCAGGGTTTTTAGAATTTTTATATAGAAGAAAATCCTTACGGGTAAAAACACTGCATTTATATACTCGTTACGTCCATCTACTGCTGTCGATAGCAGTGGCATCTCTGATCCAACTATAAAATAAAATCATGATAACAGGTCATTATTAACATTCTTTCTTTGAAGAAGTTAGGAAATTTCAATGAACTACATCGGAACTATCTGGTTTTGTTATCAATAATAACTTAATATAGCAAAATAGATATACTGCCAGGGCTAACACAGATAGGAAAATTTAATGAAGCTAGTCTACCATATATTAAAGAGATAGTAAGGAAATATTTTGGCGAAACAAAATAAAATGATGATGTAGTTGCTGTTTTTAATCATGGCAATACGTTATATATTAAATTTATCGGGATGAAGTTTTTAAAAACTTAACTGCATGAAATTTGTAAATTGTTGATTGAATTATTCACAGCACTGGATTGATACCGCTGCTGGTGGATTATCAGTCTCCGCAGGTAATACCAGCTCAGTAGTAGTTAGTTCTTTGATATTAACATGGTTTTTAACAAACCATCTAAAATTGTTCGTTCCAAATTATGAAGTTATTAGGAAACGAAGGTTTTAACTCCCTCAGGTACAGTTGACCTTAAATGGATCTGGCTATTATATTAAGGCCATGTTTGGTCATATATATAGTTCTTCAACTGTTTGCTGATGAAGGTAAATCCAGATAAGCGCGTCAGACACATGCTACTTATAAATAAAGTGTTCTTTTTCATTTTTTACAATCAAACATACATTAAATTAAAGTTTATTTGACTAAATTGATAAAAGATTAGCCGAAAATAAGCTATCCCGTCACGACATTTATTAAGCTCACTTTTCAGTTTCTCCAACTTAAATTGTCTTATGATCCTTTTAAAGTCAACAGTGTTTACGTTTTGACTACCAAAGGGAAGTAACAAGTACCTTTTAGCGATCATAGTAATATTATCGTTCTATAACATCGACATAAAAAGTTAAAAAAATTAAATTCTCCTCTACCAATTTTCAAGCTAGCTGAAGACCGTGATAATTAAAATTGGTAATAAAACATCTTCAATTGAAAAAATAGTAAGATAATAACCAGTATGAATGAAATGTAAGTGAAAAAGTCATTATACGAACAATTACATGTTAGTGATGCATGGAGTTTTTACAGTCAAAGTAATTTGCATGCATGCTCACTATTTGAAAAAAATGTGCTTAACATTAAAATATGAATATATATTATTTTAGAGCTGCTGTTCTTTAAGTTTCAATTTATATTTCCTCAAGAGTATAGTTTCTAAACAGTTGTGCTTTGTCATGCTAAGGATCAGATGTCAATCGTAATACTTTTGATTGAAATGATATTCTTGTGAACCCTTAAAGATGAAACCCTGACAATCGTTCAAGGTGCACAGTCCACAAAATACATATATACGTGTATACTTTTCATTGAATATGTTGCGTTCCGATCTCTTTCCATGTTAAACCAGACTGGTGATACATTATTATGGAGGAGTATTAGTGGAGTAGATAGGATATTATGCATCTATACTTCAAAAGGTAAAAGAATGACGTCGACAATTTTTTTACAGGTTTGGTTCTAAAAACGGAAGGAAAATTTGACATAGACAGAAACAGAAAAGATATGACGATAAAAAGAAATACTAATACAGAAAGGTTTTATGTCATGAAATAATGTGTGCATTACTAAATAGAGTCGCAAGTAAGTTTAAGTATGTTTCTATAACGAAGTAACTTTTTGGTGATGTAATATTAAAATGCAAAAAATGTAAAAAATAAAAAAAGTAAGATTTTTTTCCATAAATGTACCTGGCATGATATTGCTATATCTGTTCTTCCCTCTGTTTTCTTCAGATTTGCCCTTACTAAATACTTTTTCGTCATGCCGACTTGATATAGAATTCAGTAGCTGTAACAAAACTGACATGTTTTTTTATGGGAAGACACTACCTTTTCTCAAATAAAAGTAATGTTGTCTTTGTTCTCCTGTCGCATAATATTTCTTACCTAATTAGGATAGCAACGATAAGTAAAAACAACACGCAGATGTTTTTTGGGCATCAGAGCTTTTTTTGGAGGGTATTAATTTTTAAGAAAATGTTACGCACGTTTTATAAATGATGTGACATTTTATTAATATCAGACTTGAAACCATTATCAACTGTAATATGACTGTGATAAGTAATACATATCTAAAATAACTGCATACTTTTACTAATTTGTCATGATCAATTTAAGCTGATCATGCACAGTAAGAAACTAGATATCTTTTAAATATTTAGGACTTAAAAGGTGAAAATACAATTTAAGCATGTTATAGAAGATTCGTTAAAACCAATTTCTAAAAATAAAATGTTAAAGATTTATTGTGTGAAAGTACAAATATGTGAGTGCATTTTGAGTTGAAGTAGTTTACCTCATATTCTATTTGCAGCTTGTGCTTTTTCTTTTTGTTGTCAAATCGCATCATGTTTTTATAATTATCCGGAAAATCCCTGCAAGGTATTCCCGAGTTTGGACACATGAGGGCTTCTAGAACAGCTTCATGCAAGAACAAGTACTGGTTCTATAATTTCAAAGAAAATATTTGTTAGACCATATAAACCTGTAATAAGACCTGTAAATCATTATGTCCCTAAGGTCTCGAAGCCAAATTTTGTTATCGATTGGAAGTCTTCTAGTGTTATAGAGAATCAACCAAATGGAAACAACGATTGCATCTTGCTGTCCTATTTTACATGAACAGAACGACATTTTATTTTTGACATTTTGAACTTTGATTGCATGCTGTTTATCGTATTATCTTTCTTTATATATCATGATAAGTTGTTTTATTCCAATATACATACCGCTGTTTGTACCATATTCACTCTCTGATTTCTTAATATTTCAACACTTCGGAAAACTTCAACATAGTCTCTATCTTTCGCTTCATTTACTATATAATCCAATGCAATGTATGTACCAGTACGACCTACCCCTGCACTGAAATTGCAATAAGATAGTTCCTGTTATTTTCAAACAATTGAATTGCTTCTCAAACCATTATTCTTAATTTATGTCAGTACATACAAATTTTAGTTTTAGTCAACAATGGTGTAAGTTAAATTTAAGGGGTAATCAGGAAACATAGATTTTAGTTACATTATCATTCAGGACGTATTTAATGTGTTTCATTGCTATATTGAAACTGATCAAAGATACTATTCAACAAATTTCAACGACATCCATAACCCATCAATCTGCGGATAAATGAAATATATCAATAAATTGCTGTATATCAACACCCTTTTTAAAGATTGTTGAGTCCAAATCGCCTTTCTGAATTTATCATAATTTTAAAATTACCGAAGGCTGTACGTTGACCTGTATATTATAGTTACTTGAGGCTTGGGTTTTCTGTCTCATTTCTCCTCTTATTCATGTTTGAATGATTTTCCTGGTTTTGCGATGAATGTGTCAAGATTTTGAGACATGAATTAATGTAACACATCACCTCTTTTCAATCATTTTTATAAGTTTTATTTAAAAATGTTTGTTCCTCGTCCTGTTTGCAGACCGTATAAAGTGTTATGTGTGCATACTCTCATATTTGATCAGTTATGACACATTTATGTTTGAGATCATTTTGTTTATTTTTACTACGGAATCACTTTCAGAATGTATATTTATCGATCTTGTATGTACCGTTTATTCAAATTATCCTTTCCTTAGTTCCTGCAAAGTTTTCAAACTTATATCTAACATGGTTTCTGATCGATCGATGTTCAATAATCAAATTAGCATTTTAAGTATTTTCCTAAATCAATCAATTATGCATGTCGTCTCACTATTTCTAATACATACAATCTTTGATAAGTGTTCAGTATGACGATACATTTTCACTTCTGTTCTCGTACTATGAACAACAAAATTATTTATTTTGTAATACAAAATATTTCCATAATTCATGTATACATTACAACAAAATTATTTTTATTTACCTGTGTACGTTATTTTATTTGGCGGCATTTTGTCCAAGGTTATGGTTGTCTTTCTGATATTGTTTTACATCTAACCCCTTTGTTTTATTAATTTTGTATTTACATTGTGTCATAGATCAAATTTGTTCGTTCAGTGTATATATAAAAAAGAAAATGTAATATGATTGCCAATGAGACAACTCTCCACAAAAGACCAAATGAAACAGAAATTAACAGCATGTTCACTTGTTTTTGTTAATATGTCTTTTGATTGAGTTAAGCCATTTCAATTGGTATTTTATACTGTGTCTTTCTATGTTGTGATGTTACACTATTGTTTTAGGGTAGGGTGAAGGTTGGCGCCTATTAAAAAAGTTTAAACCCACTGCATTTGTATGCACCTGTCCTAAGTCAGGAACCTGATCTTTAATGGTTGTCGTTTGTTGATGTGGTTCATAAGCGTTTCTCATTTTTTTTATATAGATTAGACCGTTGGTTTTCCGGTTTGAATAGTTTTACACTTGTCATTTTTGGGTCCCTTAATATATTGCTGTTCGGTGCGAGCCAAGGCTCCGTGTTGAAGGCTGTACTTTGACCTATAATGGTTTACTTTTATAAATTGTGACTTGAGTGGAGAGTTGTCTCATTGCCACTCATACCACATCTTCTTATATCTATGTGCTAAAGTTTACGTTGACATGGATTGAGATTGAAACTGGATATTTCATGGTGTTTTCATTTGCCTTTTATGTCTTTAGTTACCAATTAATTTTTTTTCTCTCAATATATGTCAAAAAAGGTTGCAAATCTTTGGCGAATTAAATGAAAATATACACAGTAGCGTCCTTAAAGCGGTCCTGTTCATAAGTTAGCATGAGCTGACAAATCCGCAAGTAAACTTTAGGATAGGCATGGGAAAGTTTTACTTTTGTTTTTTTGATAGCCGTCTTTTTTTCTCTTCTTGTTTTGCCATGAGCATTCGCGATATTTAGCGGCATGTTTGATACATTGTACTCCTGTGATTTCCTCATTAATATACCTGATGTTATGTAATAGCATTATTTTCCCAGAGTACCTTCAGCAGATACTTTTTACTTTAATTTTTTTGTATCTAAATAGAAAAGCCGTTATTATCTGGATATCCAGGAAGTTAAAGTCGTCTGGTACCTTTTAAGCTGCAACTAAATTAAAGTTCACAATAACGCAAGAATACAAGCAAAAAGATTCAAAAGTAACGCTTTTTACTGATTTAAAAGGATTACATTATATGTAAATAAAACTCTACGTGTACACCCCAGCAACATCTAATGTTTGAATATTTACTGTTTACGCAATACCGTTACGAAATACGTCAACATTTTTTTAACAAGTACATTTCTTTGTCCGGAAAATTGCTAAATTGCTATAATATGACAGCTGTTGTGCATTCTTTTGGTGTGTAAGTGCTTTTGATTTTGCCATTTGATAAGGGACTTACCGTTTTGAATTTTCCTCGGAGTTCAGTATTTTTGTGATTTTACTTTTTTTTCAACCAAACTCAAAGTCAATCTTGTCTTTTACATGTTCACTTTATAAAAAAAACATCAATTTCAATAAATGGAGAACACATAATGACTAAATACACATCTATACTGCAGGCAGTTATGTGGCTTTCAACACAAAGGACCGTTGTTTGAAACAATAAAAGCCTTCGAAGGTATTTTAAAAGGTGTTTTTATATAGCCAAAAATTGTAGGTAAAGAATACTTATTGCATAACCCTGTATTTTGGAGGGAGAAAAACAAGCATTTTAATATCTGAACCTGCAATGAACAACCATAGGCCCTTTTGCCACTGTTCTCGTGGTGTTGACTTTGTGTCGGAAGTGAACCAAGGATGAAGCATATTTCGGAACATCTTTGTCGGGCCAAGCAGTAAAGTGGAACTGAAGAACAGTTTTCGTGACGTTTTCCTGTCAACATAAGAAAAAAAAAAACACAAACTTTATTGAAATTAATTACCGTAACAATTTAATACTAATTATTCGTAACTTTTAAAAATTTTAAACGATTTAGAGCTGGGCATTTTTGTATAACACATTTCTATGGTTGGAGACTATATGTTGTCCTATATATATATTATGGGTATTTTTATCGTTTGATTGTTGTACCATTATCCAACGTTTTATTCGTATATTTCTAATTGATAGGACACATATCCATATTGTTATTATAAAACCGTGTGATACGCTTTATGTCCTTGAATGTCCGCCCATATTCTTATTATCGTTAACAAAGTAAAGCTTTGTTTTTTTAAACTATACCATTAACACGTTGTCATTTCCTTATTTCTTTGTATTTGCCGAATACTTTTTTTTTTCAATTTTCAATCAGCTACAAGTCATAGCTCACAGACCTGATACATATGAAGGTATTATAAGTGAGCAAAGATCCCAAACATATTGTTTCAGGTTAAATTTGTACATTTAAATAGATTGTCTATCAATATGAATGTAGAATAGCTCGGAACCCGGATATGTTTTCTCTCAATCGATGTATGACCTTTGAACACCGGTATACTACTGTTACCTTTATTTACAACCGTTAATTCATACGAACGCGTTTTGTACGATCTGGAACAAATGGGAAAATATGATTTGTTTATTTGTTGTGATTAGCTTTGAACTAGCTTTCAGTAACCGTGAGTACTCTTATATCGGTTATTTTTGTCTATCGTGTTTATGTTAGTTGTTTTGGGGTTTCTTACTGTTCTTTTGAGTTAAGCAAAAGTTGTTCACATTCTCATTCTTTGGTCTATGTTGGATAGTTGTCCCATTGATAATTAATTGCTTAAGTTGTTCCAGAACTCTAATCTTATAACATCCTTTTTTTTTTATAAAACCTGGAACATGATATACGTATTGTTGATCCGATCATTTAAAATTTAATTTGACAGTGTTTAGTGTCATATATTTTTCGATCGCGATTTTACAAATAAATATATTTAAGATTTGTTTTAAAACGAGGGACCTTTACTTTTTTCCTTCAGTTGATGAAAACACCATAATATGGGAACAAATCGGTATAGTGTATAAATGTATCTAAGATCAATTGGACACAACGATAAGAACGATGATAAAAAAAAAGGAGACACTAAAGATCCAGATATTGAATTTTTTTTTATTAAACTAAAGACCAAGAAATTGATAAAAGAGATTTATTAAACTAAAGAAAAATGACCGTATTGCTATGAACAAGTTAATCGCACCTAAATTTCTTCATTACGGCCCCAAATAAACATATCGATATACTGAACCTATCGTATTTATTCAAATTGTTTGTTAAAAACATGTATCTTTCGTCTTTTTGGTCAAACATTTAAAATCAAACTACTTATTTCTATAAGCACCTTTTGCAGTTTTATTCTTCTGACAGTAAAATCTGAATAAACATCTTCTTTAACCAAAAGTAAAGATATGGGTCCGTATGATGTCTTCTGTTGTTCATGATCTGGCCAATATTGAATGCATTTTTCCTAAAATTAAAAAAGTTAAACAGAAATAAATAAAGCAGTTTTGTTCTTCAAGAAAAAGAATGAAAATAACAGTATATACATTGTATGCGTCCATAGCGCTTTTCTGGATTTACCTTCATTAAAAACGGTCACAGCCAAATATTTGAAATCTAATGATGTTTTCTTACCGAAGCACATGAAGAGTAATATGATAAAAATAACTATAAAATTATAGTCAATTCAATCTAGTATATACTTCGGTTCTGAAGATAACTTAAAGAAACGTTATACGAACGTCATAATAATCAAGAAAAGTAGGTGTTATAAATGAAACATTAAAGTTCTTCTGGACGTTACATTAGCTTTGTTCTCTATCTCCGTTATAATATCATCAATGTTTTTTTATCTCTATATTTATACTTGCATTGAGTGTAACTTTGTTACAAGTGAAAAATGAACAGCTTAGCTCCTGATTACCGGACCAAGGTATGTTTTAAAGAGGTTCATGTTCTTTTATATTTTCTATGTTTTTTCCATTTTGAAATATTAGTGATGTTTTAAACCACAGTCTTATCTAACATTCGTCATCATTAAAGTTATATAATAGCAGGATTACACATTAAGTCAAAGCTAAGGGTAAGAGTATAAACATTTTTTAAAGAATTTGGTGATGTATTATGGTTAAACAAGTGAAATTTACAATTTCTCTCAGACTGTTGTATGATGCCGTTACTCTGGTATATATGACTTGTTAACGTACTTAAGCGTAGGCAACACACCGAAAGTCAATAGCGGACCTCAAGAGATTTTTTTTGTTTTATTCTTTTTTTTTCTTTTGGTCATGGTGTTGTCTGTCTCGAACTTGTTTTTTTTTTTTTTAATTGCTATGTTTTTTTTTTAATTGCGTTAAATAGCGAAGACACTGATATAATCGAAAAGAAATTATTTTGTTTTAATTACCTTCCCATTTTCGAACACATTCGTCAGCATCACAATTTTACCACAGTCATATTGCCAAACCATTCTCCAAAAATCATCAACAGTTTTATCTAGAGGACCTGTAATAAATTTCCTGAGTTTTGATAATATACCTGTCAACTGATCCGTATTTTACGGGTGTGACCCATGAATTTACAAGCTAAATATGCTGGATTTTTCAATACCCGTCCGGGTCAATGATAACCCGGGATTTCACCAAAATGGCCCATTTGCACCCATATTCTAGTGCCACACGACTTCAAATTTTGACACTCTTCTTATTAAAATATAATAACAATTTGTTAATTACCTAGTTAATTAAACCCCAGAAAAGTCGAAGCAAGTCAAGCTTGACTTACAGTTGTATGTCTTAATTTATAACATTTGCAATTTGCAAAAAGTCCATTTACTATAAAATCGTTTTAAAACAACTTAAACCTCTTGTATTTTAGAGCGATACAAGTCTCTAAATTATGTGTAACCATTAATTTTTGTTGTCACTTAAACTCCATGTGTTTAACAGGTATCAACTTTATCACCAACTTAAGTACACAGCGAAAGTAACCCATAAATTAACGCTTGTTTGCCATGTTCTGCAGTTTACAACTAGTGCTGACGTTATATACTTGCATGTTGGTTTTATGTTGTACTGTTTGTTAAACTGCCGTTTTAGATCCATACTTTGTAAATGATATTGTGATAGTTTTACAAATAAATATCTGATGTACTATTGGTCGAGTTCGAGAAACGTATCATTGACCAGGGCTATCATTTCGTATACCATATATAAGAACTGATGATATAATATTAACACCATCACATCATAAATAGCAAATAACATGCATAAATATAATCGTGTAAACATATTAAAGCAAATGGTATGGATAATAATGAATATATCAATTTTGACTACCAGCGCTGATCCATGAAAACGTTTCCCTTAGAAACATATTAATCGACAAGGGTATCGAATACTCATACTGTTAGACCATCCGTAAATAGTTTTCTTCTCTCCATCCTGACGTGACAAATTGTATTAATTCAATCCAATAGAATCTTAGCCACACCAATGAACAAAAAATCAGAACATTCTTTTTGTTTAGTAATAATAAGATGGCGTGTATATCTACTGATACTAATTGCTTCGCACAGCCGCAGTAATTTGTAAACATTCGTCATCGTCGTAGTCGTCGTGCATCTATCAATTTTTTTTAAAATTCCAACGTCTTGCTTTGACGAATTTTAATTCGTTTTAAAAGATATTTCATGGAACGCAAAGGTGGAAACTACTTTGCTATTCTTTGCTATTGGTACCATCAAGAACGAAATGTCCACAAGCAGTGGCATCGACCAAGCGGCTATAAAAATTATCAATGATATCAGGCTTACTATTGTGTACGCTAGACGCGCTTTTACGTTTACAACCACTTGGAATGCCAAATTTAATTAACGTGGTATATACATTTCAACAACATTAATTAGGAGATAACTGTATTGCATTTTAAGCTTGGCGATCGTAAAACGTAGATTTCACTGTCGCAATTTGAGTTTACCTAGCAATGTGTAGCTTTGTCTGATATCATTTAATCTTCTTACCTTGTGCAGCTATATATTTTCGAACTTGTCCATATCCCTAAAATTGGTAAAACATATTTTTTTTGCGATTGAAACATATTGTTTAGATCCTAATCTATAAATAACGAAAGCATGTTGTGATAAGGTCTGAAATAAATACTCTGAACATTAGCAGTGTAATTCTACGTGCCTATAACTTCTATGATTTACTGTTTAGTGAAGATTCGCCTCATATTGAGTTAATATAAATAAAGGCAATAGTAGTATACCGCTGTTCAATAGTCATAAATCGATTTAACTGAAACAAATCCGGGTCACAAACCAAAACTGAGGAAAACAAGTCAACTATAAGAGGAAACAAAACGGTACAACAGAAACACTGAACTGCTACAAAAACAAAGGCCAACATACATAAAAACGGACTATGTGATGCCAAACCTCCCGCTTATATAGCAATGTTAAAAATACCGCTAAAATGACAACATTACGTGACAGGAATAAAGTACAAATAAATGCGAGAACATTCAGGACAGAGAAATACATAAATAAATAATATTATAGTCTGTTTCAACATGTAAACCACAGAATAACAGCGAACACCTAAAATTAATTTACGACAGAACACAAATACAGCAAAATAGAATAATGAACTGTTCGTCACACGAATGGAGCAACGCCACAAAAAATGACGCAACAGGTAAATTTCAAAAAATACAATATGAAATTGGGATTAAGTTTGTAATAGTGTTATTTGATGTATTTTCTTACCATTACAAGAATATTAATATAGAATTGTGTTAGTAATGGTGTAATTTTTTGTTTTTTATAACCATGGTTTTTCTTCTTGTGCATATAGTTGCTTTTAACCTAAAATATATCTTATATAATATTTTCACAATGTATTGTAAAGAATTGTGTAAAGTAAGCAACTGATTTTGGGGAGAATATTTCTATTTTAATTACTAGTGCGTGTGTTTCAGAAGGATATTGTTAAAATTATAATTATAACTTGTACATAAGTAAACTATTATGATACCTAGTGTATCAGTGTATCAGGACAAACACAAAATGCTCTCCATGTTCGTGTTAATTTCTTACTGAGTGTTTTAAATAAAAACCTTAAAAGTCATCAAAATTATAATGGGCAGTTTGTTCAGTGCTTGATTATTGTCAATCAAACGTTGAAAAACAATTCCTTTAAATGATTGATTGTTTGTTGTTTGCTTAACGTCCAGTAGAAAATATTTCAAGCTCGTTCAGGACGACCGTTCAAATGAAGGTACATTGTGGGTGTCAAATCAAATACGCAGACTAAAGTGTTATCACTCCCTATATATGCGAAAAATCAAGGAATGTGCAACAAAAATATATCATTTTTACAATTAATTCCTATGAAAAAGGAATCTGAAATATGTTCTTAGCGGTAAGATGAATCAACTCAAGCAGGGATCGTGGATTCGTAGCTCAGGGTAAAATGATTTCATTTGCTAAATATAACTTTACTTTAAATTTGAATTTCAAAAATACAACTGAATAGATGCCCAAGTGATGTTAAGGGGAATTTATGTTATTTTTATGAATGTTTGAGTCTAATTGCTTCCCCTTCTTGCTTTTTTCGAAAGGCGCACCACTAAATCAAATTATAATTGCTGATTCAATAAATGTCTCAAAGCATCTGCAACTGTTTTTTCCTCGGAATATTATCTGTTTCACGTTTTATTTGCCCCATGCAAGTCAAATGACATTCTGATAGACACCATATGACAAAAGAAAAAAAATGTCCTTATATTTAATTTTCTTCTGAAATATTCAATCGAGTATCTTTCATATGAGTTTTATATGGCGCTTGTATGAACATTTCTTTAAATTCTTTCTCCATTTAACTTTGAGAGAGTAATTTCGGGTGGAAAATGTCATAAATCACTGAACATGAAAGGGGTAATAGTGCGTGATGATTGCGTGCAGTATTCTCATTCGTATTGCTTCATATTCAAATAAAAATTTCCTGACAATTTCATAAAAGAAAGGATTATCTGCGCATTGCAGGAACTATGCACGGCCTTAAAAGTTCCCAATATAGCTAGAAAAATAAATATTATTTGCTGTTTACAATTTGTTAACAATATGCTGCTCGAAAATAGAAAACATTGGAAATTGACCATATCCTTTTTCATTAAACTAACAGAAATCCAACAACATATAGTTTCTGATTTAAATTATAATTCCAACCGGGTTCATGTTTGCAATTATTCAAATGTCAGCAGCGTCTATTTAAAAACCCCTTATCACTTGCATGTTTAAATGATTCAGCTTAGTCAATAACAATTTCCCCTCATCTACATATACGTTTTTCATCAATTTATAATATTTGGACGTGAAGTCATTTATAACATAATGTATAAGTTGTGACACAACCACAGATTGAACTGCAGTAATGAAATACATTTTAGCCATTATGTGGCAAATGTTAGTTCTACATATAGTATATGTAGCAGTATAATAGGAATTGCCTGTATCAATTATTTCAAGAAAGAAGTCTCTATTTTTGTAGTATAAGAAAAATTTTAAATGTTGATAAGTGTTCAAACAATAGTTTTGAAATCATTTCATTATGAAATATGTAATGCTGTCATATTTGAAACAAAAAATAGTTTAATTTATATTAATTATGGTTTGAATCTTTGTTGTTAGACACTTGTAATTAAAAATATCCTGAAAACCTCAAATCGACTTACCTGAATGAAAGATGCATTTATATAACTCGAGTTGTCAAGTATAACCCGTGTTTCATCATCTGTAACATAATAAGAACTATTACTGTCTATAATGATAATTATCGCTTTTATGTGTATTTTTCCTTTGATCTTTTTATGTGATAATTTTCATTCTCACTTGACTCGCTTGAGAATGAAAATTATCACTAGTTTCTAAGGTCCTTAGCAACAGCGTATTAATCCATATCCACGCGCTAGAGTGTCGATCAATCAGAAAAGTTTAGCCAGAACTATAAAAGAAAAACGTTATCGGATGACTGCGATGCAACGTGAATTTCACTTATAAATTAACTTGAAGTTTATAAAAGTATTTAAATCAGGTTTTTAACAACAACAAAAAATGTCAATTTTTTCATTAATCTGCCACAAATGTTTGTCTGTCTGTTTGCATGTATTGTATGGTGTTCGCAATCTTTGAACACACCGGCTGATCAGTTCAAATATGAATGAAAATCGTTGTGTGACTAAATATATATCAAATAAATCTGCGCGAAAAAAAAAGTACCAAAAAAGAAAATGCATTCTTATCGTATTAGATATATTTTTGCTGTAATTTGTATTAAATAATATTCGAAAATGCACATAATAGTGAAACATAGATTATTTATGTTTTTTTAAACTCAATGCATTTTCTCATTCTCATTTCATCTCAGGGCTATCGCCCTTCGATGAGATGAGAACGAGAAAATGCATCTCGTTTAAAAAAACATAAATAATCTATAACTATCATACTTACATAAGCCTTTTGCGAACAAGTTTACAATGTACCCTAATAATCCAGAATCGACTTGTCATCAGGTTTCCTACTTTGAATGAGCAACACGACAGATGCCATTAGATGAGACTACTTACCGTTTCGGAGCACTTGAGTTGAACAGCCCACTTAAGTTCTAAATGGCTTTGTTTTGCTTTTGCTTTTGTTTTCTTTTTCTGTTTTAGTCTCTTTTTATCCATTTTGGTATCTTTTATTTAGTCTTGTTTATCTTTTATCCCGAATAAGTTACCATTATATAGCATAATTGTAACATACAAATATGTTTGGGTTTTCATAACGAGCCAGAGCCCTCGTAAGAAAGATCGTTGACTCTTTTCTAGAAGTTTTACATTTAACACTAAATATGACCGACTAACAGACTGTAACGATTTCACGACCGGAATAAAGTCTTTTGTTTTTTGTTTGGTGGTTTGTATGTTGTTTGTCTTTTAATTTTTGCACTTTTGACAATGGTGTCGTCTGTTATTCTTCGATTTATTGTTTTTAAATCCTGGGTTATTTAGTATATTCGTACCTTTTAAAATCATCTATGATACTTGATCACATACGACATTCCGCCTTAAGAATTACTATTTAAAGATTTTGCCATTTTTTGTGCTCAGACATAAATGCAATACTGGTCACAATTATCCCCATAAATCTAACCCTCTTTCGTTAAAAAAAAGTATGTCACTTACTTAGAAAAAGAGGTGTGCCGAGTTTTAGTGAATGATTTCTTATAATCAATTCAATAAATCTAACAAACTCACATGCATACATATCTTTATATTTGTTTTTCAGTCGATTCCCTGGTTTTAATGCTGCGTCAGTAGGTTTTTGTAGTCCACCTTTAAGCATCTGGAAAACATATTAAAGATGATACTTAAAAGAATTGACACAAAACCACCGACAAATGATTATGTTTCATCACATAATTATTCTAAAGAGCTTCCGACGCTTTCTCTGGATTTACCTTCGGTATAATAAGAACTTTCAAAGCCTAAGGAAACACCGAAACAGATACAAAGATAAATAGTTTATTTTATTAAACTGTCACAAGTCATAAGAACCTATCATCAAGTAAGAGGATGCCAACCGAAAACGAATTATCAGACAGTATCATTAATACAGACATATGATACATACAAAAGACAACAATTTTACATGTAAAAGGTATTTCGTAAATAAAACAATACTTCTAGATTACAACATGTTTTCTTTTTAAAATATAGTGAAAAGCGATATGACCAAAAGAAACATTAGGAAAACAGCCAAATCCATCTTAAGTGGACTTCTTTGCCTGACAGAAATTGAAACCTTAGTTTTTTTTAATAATTTCATAATTACAATTAAAGTTATGCTATAATCATGTCAGTACCAAAGCACTGATTAATGAGCTGATGATACGCTTAGTAACTTATAGTCCACAAGCATCGGTATCTACCAAGTGTAATGAAAATGAACAAAAACAATTGAAAATGATTTGGGATGAACTAACAGATAAACAAACGGATTAACGGAATAACTGACAGGTGAACACACAGATCGAAAACATAATGCTTCTCCTACTATCATAGGCGGGACATCATACAAACAAAAAACTACCATTATAACACAAATCTTCGCAATTTCTTGTCTTCACTGTGTCCCATGAAATATGTTGAAATCATATATGATAACATCAATATTATTCGGAAACGGATTTATTGGACAGAGCAAAAAGACTGTATTGACAAGTGTTGACAAAAAAACTTCATTTTATCATTCAGTCCGACAAATACTTTTTTGTATTTTTAAAAGTAAACCGATTCTTCACCAAATACAATTGTCAAATTTGTTGAAGTGTCATCTTGATTATTTTAATGAAAGCAATGAGGCCAAGTTGATGAGTAACCAGTTTATAAAAAAAATCATTATCAAGCATTGGTTTTTTAAAAAAATTGTTATTATCATTATAACTGTACAAGTTTCCGAGGCACAAATCTTCACAGTTCACGAGTGTTGACGTCAAAAGCTTGTATACGACTGTTCTAACAGCTAATCAAAATAAACTAAAAGCATCAAGGAAAAACGATCAAAATTATTCCGACACAGATTATATATGGAAAATGTGTTTTCGTGGAGAAAAGTTTTGCATTCGTTAGCAGGACACGGTATTCGAAATTTTTATCGAAGCAAAGACACACATATATGCGCATGTTAATATGTTCAGCAGTAGGTGCATACGATCTATAGGTAAACTTGTTACACTATTATAGTCTCAACGTTCTATCAATGGTGATGTACTGAGTAGAATGCAATGCATAATTTGTAAAATACTCACAAGAAATTCTTTTAGTATATCCCCTTCTTTACCTCTTCTCTTCTCAACATATTCATAAAAGTTTTTGACTTCAATGGCATCCTTTGGTAGCTGTGAGCCGACACTGAATGCATAATAACCACCAGTTTCGTTATCTTCCTTTACCTCGTTGTAATAAACATTTTTTGTATGACTTTCCACCACTGGTTTTTCAATGTATGATTTGGTCTCTTAAATAAAATAATGAAATTAATATTAAAATAATGAAATTAATATTAAAATAACTTATCTATCCTTGATTTTTAACGGAAAAGCATGCACAAGTGAATTTTGGCTCAAAATGATCTAAATATAATACTATTTCATCAAAAGTTTCATTTATGCAAATTAGTTTGTTAGTTTTAGTAAACAATGACATAAAAGCACTATTTGATCCAAGGAAGGGCTTCTTTTACGACCTAAATTAGCGTGGGTGAATCGGTGGTCTGCTGGGCTGATATGCATTAAACCACTTAAGTTAAGATATCCAATCGTTGTACTAATTCATCGTTGGACATGTAGAAAAATTCGTTCGTTCGGAACAAATCTTTACCTTAGACGTTTTATGCATATCAGCCCTGACATCTAAAATCTAGAATGTAAATGATTTAGTTTCAGATATTAAAGAAGCAAATTGTAGTATTCAAATAGATGACATAATGGTTTCAATGTTATTATACGCTGATGACATTGGATTGATAGCAACTGATGCAGAGAATAGTTGGACATTTTAAACAAGTGGTGTGAAAAGTGGAGATTGACTTTAAATAAAAACATAACCAAAATTGTTCATTTTAGAAATAAATCTATACAAAGAAGTAATTTTCAGTTCAAATGTGGTGAACTATGTCTTGATTTTGCATCTTGTTATAAATATCTTGGTGTTCTTTTGAATAAATTTTCGGATTATTCAATAATTGCCAAAGAATTGTATAAATCAGGTAATAGAGCTCTTGGTGTTATTAAAGTAAAGTTTTGTAAAACTGGTGGTATGAATTTGATGTATTTACAAAACTATATGACTCTTTAGTCAAAATCATTTTTACATATGCTTCTGGTGTATGAGAAATTAATATACATAACTATATAAATAGTTTGCAAAACAATGCTTGTAAATTTTTCTTAGGCTTAAGCAAGAGAAGCAGCAATTTAGCTGCTAGAAGTGATATGGGTTTTTTTTATCAGGTGATGCTCTCTTAAAAGTTGAAATATTCAAACTATGGAATCGTCTTAAGTGTGACAATACCAGTATAATATGTAAAACGGTTCATACCTGGGCGATTAGAAGAAAATCGTCGTGGGATTATAGAGTTTTACAGTTAGCTCCTAAATATAATGTGATTGAAAATGTAGAAGATGAAATCAATTTGAGTAATTTATGGGATTCTATACAAACGTTTGAAAAAGAATCTTGGTACCTGGAGTTATGGCATGATAAAAATAATGTGAATGGTAATAAACTAAGATTTGATAGATTGTTTAAAACTTGTATTGGTACGGAGCCTTATCTAAAGTTTGTTAATAGAAGATGCCACCAACGTCACTTTTCAGAGCTGGTTCGTTACAAGTTAAAGTTGAAACAGGTCGATATGCTAGACCACCAGAACCTCTACAAGATCGTTTGTATATTTTTTGTTATAGTGGCCAAATTGAAGATAAGAAGCACTTTCTTTTTAATTGTTGTTCTTACTCTGATATCAGACATGATTTATATGCCAAAGCCTGTCTTTTAAATGTTGATTTTGATTATTTATGCGTTATCTTATGTATAATGAGAATATGGTTCCTCTTTGTTTTATCTAGTTCCCTTTATTCTATGTTTTACCGACGAAAACATGTTGTAATCTAAAAAATATATATGTATGTTTTGTTTTATTTACGAAATACTTTTTACATGTAAAAAAGTTGTCATTTTGTATATGTATTAGATATTTGATTTAATGATAGTGTCGCATAAGTGGTTTTCGGCTGGCATCCTTTTACTAAATGTTAGGTTCTTATGACTTCATGTATATATATATATAGATACTGTGATGGATGGTGACATTTTAATAAAATAAATCTTATCTCTATCTATTAAGAGAAAGTGTCAAATTCAAAATTAAAAGCTCAAACACATCAAACGAATTGACAACATCTGTCATATTCCTGAATTAGTACAGACATTTCCTTATGTAGAAAATGGGGGATTAAATCTGGTTTTATAGCTAGCTAAACCTCTCACTTGTAAAACAGTCGCATAACATTCCATCATATTGACAACAATGTGTGAGAAACACAAACAGACATAAAAGGTAAAAATATAAAAAAATTTGGGTACAGCAGTCAAAATTGTGTTATAATCTGAATCACTATATAACAAACACTTAGTCAACAAAGAAAAACAAAATAGCATGTCGACACTCTATAGACAAAGCACATAAGCAAAAATGAAAGCCAAGAATACAAAAATATTTGCACTTAAATTTAATTTAGTCACTCCATTGTATTTTATTGTATAGTTCTTACATTTGCATATAATCTTGAAATATAAAATGTCAACAGGCTGGAAGGAAAACCGACTTGATTATGACAATTAATATGATGTTATCTTACCTCTTTCCTCAACCTGAGAATAGATATTACTGTTATTCAGTTCTAATGTAGATTCTTTGTACCGCATTTCGTCTTTGTTCTTCTGCGGAACTTTTCGTCTATAATTATAAAAGGTTCAAAATATTAAAACAGTTACCAGTTATTGTAAATAAAGGGATTTTCTATATGTATTACCTAACATGATGGCAGTGATTGCAAAGCATCTTGTCATTTGAAGAGAAACAACAATCAGTACAAATCATTCGACGGGTTCATTTACTACACATCATTTTATATTATTTTCCCGGCAACAAAATGAAGGACAACTTATATTAGAATTTGTTTTTATTGAATTTGTTAATTGTGCATTTAAATGCGCCATAGGGAAATTGGGAGACGCTTTTTTGTTTGTTGTATCTTTGTTTGTTCTATACCGACAAAACGTATACTAGTACTTGGGAAATCAGAGTCGAATGTTAATGTTAGAGTTTGTCGGTTATTGGTGTCATTTGCTTCATAATAATATGTTTCTCTTGCTTTACTGTTTGTCTACTTTTCTTATTGACACAATGTGAACGCCATATTTATCATTATCTTTCATGAGTGAAATGATTTATACGGCAATGAAACAGCATCCGAACAACACAAATACACTAGAGAAGACATTTTGTGTAAGACAAACATAATGAAATATTTTTAACCTACAACTAACATTAAAACTAATTGCATTTCCAGCATTTTTCCCATATCATAGCAGCAGAAGTTTCAACAACTGTCTAAAATTTCTTTGAAAATCTTCACAGTCAGTAAACAGTCGCGAGCAACGGGCGAACACAAATTTTATAAAATGAATTTAATTTGTTATTAACTTATAAGTTTTCAGCTTATAGAAAGTTTTACTTTTGTACAAGAGTAAAATATTTCAATCCGTGGAATTTGCTCAATAAGTAAAGGTTGAAGTTTTCGTCTTTTCAAACGTTAATTCTATTGTTTATTTCAAAATTAAAAAAAATAATCTCTTGAAATCTTCGACTTAATATAAAATAAGGAGACGAAGTGTGATTGCCAGTTAGACAAATGTCCCTAAAAGACCAACGGACAGGAATATTAGCAAATATATGTCAATGTGTAGACTTAAATTATCAGTAAAATCAATTTGTTTTTAAATAGTATCTAAGATTACCGTTCACTTCGCTTCCGACATGAAGATCTTCCAACACCCCCCTGCAAAATCTCGTTTAGGGTCACATTCAATTATAATTACAAACTGAATAAACGTTTAAGTTTATCATTAAAATTCGGAAGAGTAACAGTTAAATAATTTGAAGTTTTCATATGGAATTGTAAAAAAACATACTCTAAATGTTTGCTGACAATGACTGATCTGTTGTGTTTCCAAATGTCATCTGTTACTAGATTGTCAATAAGATAAATATCCACCAGAAACTAAACACGTAGATGTTAGAAACTTCAGGTCATCGCACGGCTTTCAACAATGAGCAAAACCAATACCACATAGCAAGCTATAAAACGCTCGACATGACAAAAATGTAAAACACTTGAAACGAGAAAACCAACGGTCTAATATGCGTACAAAACAACAAATATATTTGATATACAGCAACAAAGACAACAACTGAATTACAGACTCCCGACTAGAGACAAGCAAATATACAATATTATTTAATAACATTAACTGTACATTATTACTGCACCAAATGCGTATTTCGACAATAAATGTATCTTCAGTGATACTCGATGTCATCATACCAGTATTTGAAATCTAAAACCTAATAATAAACGTTGCAGAGCTGAAATGACAAAAAAATACCAAAAGTATAGCCAAACCGAAACAGAAAAGGGATCAGGGAGATAGAAAATATCATAAATACAAAGTTAAAGTCTTTTCACTGTTCAATGTACTTTCGACCAAAAATGAAACAATGTAGAAATTCTAGAATAAATCAAAGGTGAACTTAAAGTCCAATATACACACGGCATTTAAGAAAAATCCGTAATCTTAATTTACGATACCAATATTCTTGTCTTCTGATTGATACTCTAGGCTTGGAAAATATGATTTATTTTGTTTGTTATTATATACTAGTTAACAAAAGAAACGATACAAGGCGACGTATTTTCCATATATAATGAAATAGGATACACCGTACCAAGGTTAATAATTGCTTAATTGGTCTAGTATTTAAAGAGTGTTATTTTCTTATCAAAACCATTGATTTAAGGAAAATACGCGAATTTTCTTTTTGGAATTTTTGTTATTTAAAAAATCGTATTTTCACCCAAAAATTAAAAAATCGATATAAGAACTTAAAACTTTTAACTTAAACATTGTCTGCTTAAAATTTCGAATGTCATTGCAAATATTGGAATACTTAATTCTCATTTTTGAAATTAAGTGCCTATTTTGTCATCATTTTCCGCAAAATAAATTTGACTCCTGTGTTCAATAACACGGTATTTTCTCACTTTCCAATTTGGTCAGATTCTTTTAATCATAATCTAATTTATTTTATAAATTCATTTATGTCTATGTGGACAACTTCCATTTGAATCAAATAGTCAATTTGAACTGGGTGTATATGGCATAATTATTTAATCTATATATTTAACCAACCAATCAAATAACAGATATATTATGACGTAAAAATTTATCTGCGACAAGAAAGATCGCAAAATTTTCTCTGGCCAATTTTTGATTTATATATACACTCTGTTGACAATTGATTCACAGCAAACATTATACATCATTTTTATTAATGATTAATATTTATTCAGCGAGAGCTCGTTACAAAAAGTGAGTAGTTCATATACACATTATTACCAATGTGTTTTCAACTGATCGGGCGGAGCTTACATTTCAATTTGCACAAGGACAGTCTATTTGAAGATGTGTGTGATAAGGATGATTGCCGTTATAATTATAACTGATTTCTAATCACCTATCAGTGTCACCAAAACATTATAGAATAACGACATATGCAGATGTTGCAACTGCTATCGTTATAGTTTTACTTTCATATCCACAAATTCCAAAATGTGACAATTTTACATGTTTTTAAATTCGGCTGTGTCTCATTATTTTTTTTGCGAATACACATGTAGTGTTTACATATTTTAACCGGATCAATGACCATTACTGGACACTTCATTGATGAGTTTATCCCAAAACACCTGTCTATAGATGGACTGGTCTATAATGAGCGAACGGGTTAAACTCCGCCCAGTTAAGCGAAATAAATCAAGTAAAAGAAGTCCTCAAACTTGTTGACCTATATCTGGGACTATTATACTAAGTAAAAATACTATTTGTTAACTTGAGATGAGGATTTATTCATATTCGTTATGAATTTTAGAAACTTAAGTATGGTCGTGTGTTCATGTTATGCAATAGTTTCTGTTACGAAAGAGTCACGTGTCATTATGTTGTGGAAAAATCACGTGACATTGTGACCGATTTTCTAATGTAAACAACTCTGTGTATTCTCAACTCATGCAAATTTCAGAAATAAACAGCTAGTGTAATCATTAGTCAACAGTTATGGAGAAGTCTTTAAATGGAAAAAAATACAAGTTACTTTATTGGATCACAGCTTTATAAGAAGACTAAGTCGCTTTATGAATAGTATTTACAAATTTGATAATCTGCGTTTGTTGAAGAGTAACTTTCTAATTAATTGTCTTGCACAGGATGGACTAACAGTAGCCAGACTAGCTCAGTAAAAACAACTATGTACTTTTAGTTATCACCCTCACATAATGTTTCTACAAATAGGGGGAAATGATGCAGCGAATAGAACTAATGCATACCAAATTGCTCAAGCCATTTTTGCGTTCGCTATGTATTTACACTATGGTTTAAATGTAAACCATGTCATTATTGGACAGTTGTTATATCGGAGAGAATCTGTAACATATGCAGGATATAATGATAAAGGTATTCAAATAAACACACTTTTACAAGAGAAAATCATAGAGCATGATGAAAATGCAATTTTTTTTTGGCACCACCATGGTTTTTGGGATAATTTAGATTTTTTTATGTTTTGATGGAGTGAACTTTAACCATTTTGGAATGCGCAAATACTTTAAAAGTGTTGATTCTGCTTTACCTCATACATCCAACCAGTGACACTGTATTACATTGTGCATTTAGGTAAATTAATCTGTTATATAATACTTAATACTAGAGTTTAAAGTACATCAGTATAAATAACTGCCTTAACATTATATAGGCTTAATTCCAATGTTTTATGTACATTGTACATATACATATATAATTTACTTATTGTAAATTGCATCGAGGTGCTTACGCATTTTGGAGCTTATATTATTAGTACATTGTACCTCACAATTGCACATTGTATACACTCTGCTATTCTACCACATTGTAGGTCAAACAAAATTGCACAGACAGTTGCATTTTTCAGCTTACAAAGTAAGCACATTTGGTACATTGTACCTATAAATATCATGCATGTACACATTGTGTACACCAAACCACACTTAGTATATAAGCCATTGGCATTCATTTTTCTTTGTGTATATTTTACACAAAAAAATATATTAACAATCTAATTCTGTTTCAGTATCTGATGTCATAATTCAACTCAACAAACTGCCAGGAGATGCCTTCCAAACGAGGAAAATCCGGTCAAAGTGACCATTCAACTAACAAAAAACAAAAAACTAATATTGACTATACAAAATTGGCAGCGGAAATCATTCGCTTACAGTCCGGGAATACAAGTAATCTGCCAACTACTAATAACAGTACAATCATTCAGGCTGATATACATGTAGATACTGATACAGATAATATAATACCAACATCTGCACAGAAAATAGATCCTGCTGCATACACTGTACCTACTCAAATTCCTTTTTTAGCAGCATCTGAGGTGAGAGCATCACATACACAGGAGAATACTACATGCACAGTGGCACCTGAAGATACAACTACAGCAGATCTAAACCCATCATGCAGCACTTCCAAAGAATTTAACATTCAAACTGTGGTTGAAACACTTTTTTTCAGGTGAGCCGCCAGTCAACAATAATATGTCAAGTGAAAATTCACTTTAAATTCAAGTTTCAGAAGGCATCCCATTGGGAGCCACTATCTCTCAAAAAATTAAAGAGAAAATATGGTCTGACGAATTCATTGATATGAATAGTCTAACATCTTCTTATGTAGAATACCCATTTAGTTTATTTGTTAGTAACAGAAAATTGCCCTTGTATAATACGTCAAAGTCAAACAAACCTCCACTGTCCATTGAGCAGTGGACATCTGCAATTTTTGTTTTTTTCTGATATTTACATTGAGAAATGCCCAGAGGAAGCAATGCATTTACTTACATATGGTCATAATATTAGAGAGATGTATGACTTATATGGAGATGGACCTTGGAGAATATACGATGAGAAATTTAGAAGGTTAAGAGAAACTATTAAGCTACCTTGGGGAAAACTAATTAATGAATTATACACTAAATCAGTCAATACTAGTAATACCCAAAACAAGAATTTTCGTGCCCAACCAGCAAGACAAAACAAAACTTTTCAAAACCAAGGCAATACACAATACTTCAGTAAAAACATGCATCCAAACAGTGTCAAAACATGCTTCTTGTTTAACAGAGGACAAACTTGCAACAAACCTTGCTCATACAAGCATGTTTGCCACTATTGTAAAGGCTCACACGCAAGATTTTAATGCACTGAATACAAACCACAGCAAAATGCACAACAGAACAAACAGATGTCAAATCAGAAACAAAATACCAACGCCACTAAACGCTAGGTTGCTGGAGGAGGAATTGCAGGGTTATGATGTCGATTTAAGTAATATATTAGAACAAGGTTTCAAATTTGGGTTTTCACTTAATTTTCAAGGTACATCAAGAAACAAAACAAGATATTTTGCCGTTTTACTTTTAGTGGCTTTTTATGATACGCCACCTTTTGTATGTGGCCTTGCCTTTTTTTTTTTTTTTTTGATACGCCACCTTTTGTTAGTGGCCTTTTTTGTACGCCACCTTTTTTGTAGATTGGCTTTTTATCAGGGGAGTTAAATCAGGGGCATTGAAATGTTACCCTTTGAAAGATTATCTCCCCTGTTGTTGTTAATAATTTTGATCGTCGTTTTTAATAAATAACAATTTTGATTGGAATCTTTCTCCTTGTTACTTATTCGCCTCTAAAAAACCGAGCAACGTGTGTCATGACAAAAGTGTTTATGCAATCAGATATTAGATCATAGGGTGGTTTCTGTATTTGGTATCTTCAGCTTTGATATACATTTATAACACTGATCACATTAGACATAAAATCTAATTTATTTTATAAATTCATTTATGTCTATGTGGACAACTTCTATTTGAATTAAACAGTCAATTTGAAGTGAGTGTATATGGCATAATTATTCAATCTGTATATTTAACCATCCAATCAGATAACAGATATATTATGACGTAAAGATTTATCTGCGACAAGAAAGATCCCAAATGTTTCTCTGGACAATTTTTGATCCCACCCCCTACCCCAAGTACTTGCCACCTTGTACATGTAAATATGATGCGGGTTTTGTAATTTTAATTTTAATGATATTTTGCCATTATGTTGTTATTGGCTTTTTATGATACGCCACCTTTTGTAAGTGGCCTTGCATTTTTTTTTGATACACCACCTTTTGTTAGTGGCCTTTTTTGTACACCACTTTTTGTTAGTGGCCCTTTTTGTACGCCACCTTTTTTGTAGACTGACTTTTTATCAGGTGAGTTAAATCAGGGGCATGTAAATGTTTCCCTTTGTAAGATTATCTCCCCTGTTGTTAATAATTTTGATCGTCGTTTTTAATAAATAACATTTTGATTGGAATCTTTCTCCATGTTACTAATTCGCCTCCAAAAAAAACGAGCAAGGTGTGTCCTGACATACGTGTTCATGCACTCAGATATTTAGTCATAGGGTGGTTTCTGTATTTGGTATCTTCAGCTTTGATATACATTTATAACACTGATCACATCAGACATAAATGCATTTGCTTTGCAAATGAATGTTTTTCATTGGATAATTTATTATATTTTATGATAAATTAGAGTTCAAACTTGTGTATCTTTACTTTTGTTGACTATTATATATATGTGGTTTTTCTATTAAGTATAATAACCTCCAAATCTTACAATTTTCGTTTTGAACATTTGTAACGCAGCTGACCTCTCCAAATCGATTTTACGAAAATATTTTAGCTTATCTTGATGTAAACATGCTGTTTGCAGATATTTAGAAATTAAACGTGTATAGTTGTTGGTGGAAAAAAGTTTTAACTAAAAAAGAGAGATGAAAAATCTAAGGTCGAAGAAAAACAGACAACTGCTTTAAGCAGTACTGGTATTCTTACCTTCTGATTATAAAAACAATGACAACAGCTACAACTATTACTGTTACAGCGGATCCAATACCACCGCCGATAGCAGGACCAATCGCACCGGAATGTTTGGCAGCTGCTTTTGCTACAAAGATTAAATAACTACATCCAGAAATAATGTTATTACAAAACGCTATCTACCTAAGTTTTTAAATCTTTACTTTATTTTCCAAAAGGGCCATTTTCATTTATAACGAAATTGTATCCAGCAGAGCCAACATATGATGCACTGTGTACAGAAACGGTGCCGGTTGCATATGAAAAAGGGTTGAAAAAAATATTCCCTTGAATTTGATAGTTGTAGGAAATTAATTCTACATTTCATTGCAGTAAAAAATTTGTGAGTCATAAAGATATATCTTGGGTGTTTCAAAGCACCATTATTTTTTTATTCGGTGTTTCTATAGAATATTTTGGAAACTTGAGGTTAAATGGTTACTAAAGCTTATAAACAGGAACAAAGTGGAGAACATTTGATTGGTTAGCTTCCAGTGATGGTTATTTTCTTATATGCAATGAAATGTTAGGTGAAAGTTTGTCTGTAGTACTGGACAGGCTCAAACTTTACTCATGCCCAGTATTTCTTTATTTGAAACAAAGTTAATGTCTGCACAATTTTTTGAAAAATGGAAATTTAACAAAGACTAATAGGGGAAAACAATGGTGGTATTACACATTATTCATCTAACTAAAGTTCTGAAGTCCTTTTTACTACATGCTGGAGGTTATACTATTGCAACTCAACTTAAAACTTCATGCAATATGCTTTCCACGCATTATTAATCTATAGCCGGCATAACCTAAATAGATAATTCACTTTTATACTTTTCTTTTCAAATCTGTATCTCTTGACACTAAACATGACCATAATGATCGTTGAATAATTGTCATATTTTAAAACATCGCGTCAATTGGGTGTATTTCATTTTATTTACTTACTGTTTATATATTAATAATTTAATTCTGGATGAAACACGTCTTTTGATTGGCTGAAAGTTTTTTGTCTGTCAGCTTATAGACATAATTTTGTCATGTGACCGTGACGTCATTATCGTTTTTTTATGATTTACTCTTTAAAAAAGAAATTTAGAATTAAATTATGAGAAATGACTGTAATATTTTTTCTGGCTATTAGAAATAACCTAAAAATTGTGATGCACACTTTAAATAACCCGCTATGCGGATTTATTCAGTGTGCAACACATTTTTGATGTTATTTTTTTCATAGACAGAAAAAAATATTACAGTCATTCATTTAATGCACATATTATCATCGAAGAAACACGCAATTTCAATTGTGTTTGAAGTAGAGCATATAGTTCTACTTGAAAATGAGACTGTTTCCCAGTTTGGGATTACAATTATACAAACACGTCGTTCCGGTCCGTTTGGGCACGTTGAATACATTTCTTGACATTAGCCTGGTTCACTAGATGTATGTTAGCTTCACAAAAATCTTCGCTGAGGGCCAACATTTTGGCTGTGCAAGTCGAAGGGGACTTTAGGTTTGCACTTTGTCTGTCTGTCTGTCTGTCTGTCTGTCTGTCTGTCTGTCTGTCTGTCTGTCTGTCTGTCTGTCCATCCGTCAGTCCGGCAAATCAGTTTTCCACACTTTTTTTCTTCGTCCTTAAAGATATTGATTTGATATTTAGTGTATTTTCTTATCATGACAAGTTACAGATCAAGTTCGAATTGTATTCCGGTTTGATGATTTTGTGCAGAGTTATGGTCCTTGGACTTAGAAAATTCACTCAAATAATCAGTTTTCCGCACTTTTTTCGTCATGCTTAAAGATATTGACTTGATAATTGGTATATAGTTTTATCATGACAAGTTACAGATCAAGTTCGACTTTTGTTCTGGTCTGATGATTTTGTGCAGAGTTTTTTTCACTGAACTAGTACACATTTTTGTTTAGGGGCCAGCTGAAGCCCGCCTCTGGGTGCGGTATTTTCTCGCTGTGTTGAAGACCCATGGCCTTGGGTTGTTTTCTACTCTTTGGTCGGGTTGTTGTCACTTTGACACATTCCCCATTTCCATTCTCAATTTTATCATCATGACAAGTTACAGATCAAGTTCGAATTTTGTTCTGGTCTGATGATTTTGTGCAGAGTTATGGTCCTTGGAATTTAGGACATTCACTTAAGTAATCAGTTTTCCACACTTTTTTTCGTCATGCATGAAGATTTTGACTTGATATTTGTCATATAGATTACACCATGACAAGTTATAGATCAAGTTAGCATTTTGTTCCAGTACAATGCATTTTTAACCGGTAGGGGACTATGTATTGCCAGGCAATACTCTCAGAATGCTTGTTTTTTATACAAATTCAATGAAACGTCTGGCTGAGGACTTCAGCGTCAAGATATATTGCAATTATTGATGAGGAGTTGACCGTCGAGCATGTGGGAGGAAAGGAAGCGACTATGGAGGCTTTGATCTGCCGTCGTGAAGTCGAGTTGCCGAGATAATTAAGTCGAGATAATTATCTCAACAAGTCGACTTACGTTTTGCGTTAAGTCGACTTCATCACATCTTATGTCGACTTGCCGAAATATTTATCACGACATAATTATCTCGACAAGTCGACTTAGAATATTTCGGCAACTCGTCTTGAAGTCGAGATGAATGCCCACTTCTGTATGCCGTCGTGAAGTCGAGTTGCTGAGATAATTAAGTCGACTTGCCGAGATAACTATCTTAACAAGAAGCGTGCATATGGCTGTATCAGAGATTTAAATAAAGATTGGCTAGTACATACGAATACTGAGGTTTTTTTTGTAAAACATCTGCATGTAAACTTCATTTGTTCCTTCATATTTTTTCCAAACAAATAATGGGGAATATGTAACATTAAAGATGTTATCACTTTTGAATTTACCATTTTACAGCGAAACAGTCACGAAATACATATAAATACATATAAATAAGCCGCATGTTTTATAAATTGAGTCGATAATAGCTTACTGATTTTTAAATCTCGTGAAAAAATTAAGTGGAGACAAATCAAGGATACAAACAAAAACTGAGGGAATCACATTACATCCAAAATGAGCGAGACCCGGTGCGTTGACAGGGTTAGCGTCCCCTGCTATGCATGCATCACCCGCCAATAGAATCAACTCAATCAAAATGTCACAATCAGGAATATGACTGAATCATTAAAACTACCGATCAGACATATTTATCTAATTTGAAAGGTATAATACCGCGAAAACATAATGCTATTGAGTTGAAAAACCGAAAAACCGAAACAGCGTATCGGTCAATCAATTCGTGATGCTCATAACTGTTGTAGCAGTTTTTGAGAAAGGAGCACACACCCGTTTACGAAGTCCGTACAGGGTAAACATTTACGATTGTAACGTATTTACTAAGATAGGTAAACGCAAAACGACGGAGCAGAAAGTATGTTACTGTTGAGATTTAAGAAGTTGACAATAATAAAGTATAAATCAATACGTTTGTCATAGATTCTAGTTTGAAGTCGTCCATCTGTGTCAATATCGAGGAAAAGATCAAGATATGAAGCTGACCATCTACTTTTAGTAGTTTCCTTAGCATGAAGTTCGCAGTAATATATGAGATGCTAGCGCTCATTAAAATTATCATATTGATGTCTTTGATAAGTTTTTAGTATCATTAAATTAATCTAAATACATGTTTCTTTAAGATTGAATTATTACCTTGACAGATCGGAATATCACCTGTCCATTTTCCATTTTCATTACTATGTTCGTCGACAATACATTCCCTGGTTGCATCTAACTGACTTGGTAGCTCAAAATCTCCAACACAGTCAAAAGTTATATTATCACCATATCGATATTCTGTTTTGTTCGGTAACAACACTAGGTTATCAGTTACATTATGCAATGTGCATAACACACCTACAAGATTGATTAATAATTTTGTTTTGTTTGCATGTACTGGAAATACAATGGCCGTCAAACATTTAGTTTAATTTCTTTATAGATAATACGTGGGAAAATCCAGCCTTGGAGAATAAAGCAGACTTCCCTATATAATTTTGTAGCATTTTTTCTTGTGTTTTTTTCTCTTGTTTTTTAGAAGATATATTGTTGTCAGGCAATGAAAAGACAATAATGTTCTCTTATTTTTGTTAACTGTTTCTTTGGAAAGTGTAAAATTTTTATCATTTGCAGAAATGAATTAACAAAAATACTGAACTCCAACCAATATTCAGCTAGCTCCACTCGGTTAATAAAAACAGGATATGTTGTTTTAACTCATGACCAAAAATCTAAAGCATTTGAAGAAACCAAAAGCAAACAAACGGCACCTTTTTTGTTGTTCTTCTGATCAAAGTTACAGTTAGGCATTAAACACGGAGAAAATTCACATCTTGCTGCAACTTCAAAACGACCCGTAGCACCACTTTCAGTGAATGTAAATTCCGCTATTGATATTTTCAATCGCAAATACTAAACTTTTGGTTTTTTTTAATTGTCCTTGGACATCTTTGTGATGAAATAAACATACATCTCTTAAGCTGACCGCACAAATTTAAGAATGATGTTATATTTTCCGTTTAAGTCAGGAAGTATAAAACATAAGAATATGTGGTATGATTGCCAATGAGACAACTCTCCACAAGAGACCAAATAACACAGAAACTAGGTCACCGTACAGTCTTCAACAATGAGTAAAACCCATACCATATAGTCAGCTATAAAAGGCCCCGAAATGACAAATGAAAAACAATTCAACGAGAAACAAACGGCCAGGTTTATGTACAAAATAATGAACGAAAACAAATATGATATACAGCAACAAGCGACAACTACTGAATTACAGGCTCCTGACTGGGATAGGCACATACAGAATGTGGCGGGGTTGAACTACTCAGATGATGATAAATCCTCCCCCTAACCTGGGACAGTGGTGTAACAGCACAAAACAGGAACGCACTGTTAAACAATCAACGAAACACAAATATGAAAAACCGCAACCACTCAATAACATGCTCCTGACTTGGGACAGGCACATAATTATACCGAATGAGGCGGGGTTTTGTTTATTTCGAAACATATAGACAATGGAGGTTTTATCAACCCTTTAGGAAATATGCGTTTTGAATGCATCTCTTTCAATAAAGTATTAAGTAAGGAGATGTTGTACATTGTACTATAGCTAAGGAGACAACTAGGCAACGGAGTCCAATTGAAGCGGACTTAAACAACTAAAAGTCACCGCATGGCTTTCAATAATGACCAAAACCTGTATCGTATATATATATATATATATAAGTACGTCTGAACCAATGACGACTTTAAAACAGATTTTATCCATCGGATCTCAAGCAGTGATGGTGATACAAGGCTGAAAATACATTCTGTATATATAATTCGCCTAAACAACACCCCAACAATGTTAGATCTGTAAATTTGCGGAAGCAAATTTTTTTGTTCTTCCCTGGCCGGGATTCGAACTCATGCTACTGAGATATCGTGGCACCAAATCGCCTTGCACTATGGCCGACGCGCTAGACCACTCGACCACCTAGGTTATATATATACAATTCTAAATTGAAAACAACTTTCAAACCTATGATTGCGTTGGATAAAAACCGCAATTTTTATACGTGTGCATGCAAAACAAATTTCTTGGTAGAAGGGTCTAAATACATCACAAACAACATTTTCCAAAAGACCTAGAAAGTGAAAAAGTATATTTTAGCAAAACGCATTTGACCAGCAGGTCGAACAACGGATGTTCTTAAACCCTGCTGACTGCCATTGGCGATTGCCAAAAAAAAAAAAAAACAACCAGATGTAACAAAATGGATCTTAACTATTAATTTAATACCAAACAGAAATCAATAAACTTGCGGAAAAGATGGTATACCGCAAACAAAAGGTGCAAAAATTAGTACACCATATCCGGATTTCGACAATTAATGTCTCTTCAGTGATGTTAGGAATCGAAACGGTATTTGGAAGGCCATATAATTTACCTCAATTTAGGATAGACTCTTAAATTTTTAAGAGTCGAAATAGGATGAACGGATCATATAAACCCGAAGGCAAATATAATACTAGCCCAAACGAAAAAATATATACAAGTCTAAATTGAAAACAACTTTCAAACCTATGATTGCGTTGGATCAAAACGGCAATTTTGCTTAGTCTTTAGTTTTCTATGTTGTGTTTTGTGTACTATTATTTGTCTGTTTGTCTTTTTATTTTTTAGCCATGGCGTTGTCAGTTTATTATTTTCAATCTTTGAGTTTGACTGTCTCTCTGGTATCTTTCACCCCTCTTTTATACGTGTGCATGAAAAACAAATTTCTTGGTAGAAGGGTCTAAATACATCACAAACAACATTTTCCAAAAGACCTAAAAAGTGAAAAAGTATATTTTAGCAAAACGCATTTGACTAGCAGGTCGAACAACGGATGTTCTTAAACCCTGCTGCCTGCTATTGGCGATTGCCAAATAAACTGATCACCAGATGTAACAAAATGGATCTTAACTACTAATTTAATACCAAACAGAAAACAATAAACTTGCCGAAAAGATAGTACACCGCAAACATGAGGTGCAAAATTTAGTACACCATATCCGGATTTCGACAATTAATGTCTCTTCAGTGATGTTAGGAATCGAAACGGTATTTGGAAGGCCATATAATTTAGCTCAATTTAGGATTGACTCTTGAATTTTGAAGAGTCGAAATAGGATGATCGGATTATATAAACCCGAAGTCAAATATAATACAAACCCAAACGAAAAAATGTAAACAAGTCTAAATTGAAAACACCGTTCAAACCTATGATTGCATCGAATAAAAACCGCAGTTTTTATACGTGTGAATGCAAAACAAATTTCTTGGTAGAGGGGTCTAAATACAGCACAAACAACATTTTCCAAAAGACCAAAAAAGTGAAAAGGTATATTTTAACAAAACGCGTTTGACAAGCAGGTCGAACAACGGATGTTCTTAAACCCTGCTGACTGCCATGGCGATTGCCAAATTAACTGATCACCAGATGTAACAAAATGAATCTTAATTATAAATTTTATACCAAACATAAAACAAAAAACTTGCGGAAAATATGGTATTTCGCAAACATGAAGTGCAAAAATTTGTACACCATATCCGGATTTCGACATTTAATGTCTCTTCAGTGATGTTAGGAATCGAAACGGTATTTGGAAGGCCATATAACTTACCTCAATTTATGATTGACTCTTGATTTTTGAAGAGTCGAGATAGGATGAACGGATTATATAAACCCAAAGGCAAATATAATACAAGCCCAAACGAAAAAATATAAACAAGTCTAAATTGAAAACAACGTTCAAACCTATGATTTCGTTGGATAAAAAACGCAATTTTTATACGTGTGCATGCAAACCAAATTTCTTGGTAGAGGGGTCTAATCACAGCACAAACAACATTTTCCAAAAGACCAAAAAAAGTGAAAAGAATATTTTAACAAAACGCATTTGACTAGCTGGTCGAACAACGGATGTTCTTAAACCCTGCTGACTGCCATGGCGATTGCCAAATAAACGGAACACCTGATGTAACAAAATGGATCTTAATTATAAATTTAATACCAAACAGAAAACAATAAACTTGCGGAAAAGATGGTATACCGCAAACATGAGGTGAAAAAATTGGTACACCATATCCGAATTTAACAATTAATGTCTCTTCAGTGAAGTTAGGAATCGAAACGGTATTTGGAAGGCCTTATAATTTACCTCAATTTAGGATGCTAGACTCTTGAATAATGAAGAGTCGAAATAGGATGAACGGATCATATAAACCCGAAGTCAAATATAATACAAGCCCAAAGGAAAAAATATAAACAAGTCTAAATTGAAAACAACGTTCACACATGATTGCGTTGGATAAAAACCGCAATTTTTATACGTGTGCATGCAAAACAAATTTCTTGATAGAGGGGTCTAAATACAGCACAAACAACATTTTCCAAAAGACCAAAAAAGTTAAAAAGTATATTTTAACAAGACGGATTTGACTAGCAGGTCGAACAACGGATGTTTTATTCAGTTTTAATTATTCTTTAGGTTGTGAAAAGTATGCAATTGTGACTCAATTTCAAAATATTTTATTAAAAAATGCAGCCATTCTGCTTAAGGCAATAGTTTTGACATATGAAGCATGTTTGTGTCTTTCTGAATAAATAATTAAAAATCTGGTACAAAGTCTGTTTCTCTATACATAGAATTTTCATAGTTTGACACAAGGAACACAGAAAATGTTAATTCAGTGAATGTTTCCAAAACTGAACACATCAATGGAGTGGAATAGTATTAGTACAAGCCTTTTAAATGGCATACGTCATCGGACAAAAGTAAAATAACAAAAATACCGAACTCCGATGAAAATCAAAATGTCCCTCATCAAATGGCAAATCAAAAGCCCAAACAAATCAAACGAATGGATAACAACTGTCATATTCCTGACTTGGTACAGGCATTTCTTATGTAGAAAATGGTGGATTAAACCTGGCTTTAAGGCTAGCTAAGTAATGTTATCAATTGAATCAAAGTTCACCGATTCAAAATGCATGCCACAGTTAACTCTGATAACATACTAAGAAGAAGCAGAGGTACTATGAGCATGTCCATAGCATATAATTGTGTTTTCATTGAAATCTGAGCAGCGGTTTAGGGACTCTTCCAGGGTCATGTTTATGAAATATAAATACATCATCACCAAATCTTAGTTCAATTACCTCCCTGTCCCAGTGATTGTTTTACAGTGTATCTATCTTCATTTAAAGCGGACTAGAAATAACTGGAGGACATTTGTATCTCAAAATATGTTTTATATTTAATATATATTATTATGTATTATATATTAAAGCTATTCATCGCCCGAGTTTTCAGTAATTATACATAACATCTAAATGAAACTATTTAGACCTTTTCAATAACTGTCGACGACTGACAAATTACACCTTACAGTTTACAGGTTAGGCTTAGGGGTCGTATCATACAAATCATTCAGAAATAACATTACAAAAACATATTCTATTTAACGAAATTGTACTTTTTCTGGCTTTTTTTTTTGCTTTGATTTACGTTTTGTCATTGCATTAGGTACATGATATGGGCCTTGTATGCATCATTTAAATTTCCATACCTTGTATTTCGACAATAATTCAAATATTTTAAGTGTGGTCTCTGTGAATTGTTATAAATCCTATTAATTGCCATGGGCATATTGCTACTGATTTTACTCCAATAATGGCGATTTCTTTACGTATTCATATCTCATTCATGCTTCCTGATTAATTTAACTTGAAGTGGCTGAACATGCTACATTAATGCATAGGTTTATCGAAGACAGACTCCAGGCACACGATCCACTTGCAAATTACATGTATTAAGTTTAAATTGGTAGTATTTGAAAATAGAGATCATTTAAGGCTTAATGTTTATATAGTTCGAGTTTATTCTGCTTGTTAAAAGGATACTTTCCTCTCATGGGAATATTTTTCAGACCTTTTCTTTGGTCTTTAGTAAACGTTATTGAGTCATATAATTATTTATCATTAGTAAGTTTTGGTATTTGTTAATCGCGACTTTTTGAGGGAGTACAAAGTCATCAATTAATATATTTACAATTTGGCGCAGATTATAACTGACTAGATCTATTTTCTAGAATTTCGAATGTCAAATACAGATAACTTGCTAAAGACAAAAAAACGACCTCATTATAAATTTCTATGGACGTTTTTGTTGATAAATGCATTCATTAATTTCGGATATAATATGTTTAAAATAAGTACACAAACTATCAAAAGTCAAATTTATGATTGTATGGAAGTCACTTACGAAATTTCGGGCAGATGTTGCATTAACATTAAAAAAAACATAATTAATACTTTTGTATTTACATCCAAATGCAAATGTTGTTGAAACATAATTGAGATGAAATTAAGTGACAATAATGACGCAAGAGCATATTTATCCTAATTAACAGTGACTTCTATCCTTTCGGAAACATTAAGCATATACATACCTATACATTTTTGTTTATCATCATAATTCCAGTCCACTATCGTCGGGTTACTTTTAACTAAACATTTAAAAGTACCATTTCCTATCAGATTGTATCCTTGTTCACACTTGAAGTATACATTTTGGTCAACATAATACATCGGAGATTCTTTCGTATCATTATTCAATGAGTTTATCGGTAAATGAGGAGTAGTACAAGGTAATGCTACAAATATAATATACACTAAATCAATGATTTTTGTCCCACTTAGAGCAATTGTGTATTTAAATCTAAATTTGTACAACCCAAACTAATGGCGTCATTGCATTGCAAATGTACATTTTAGACTATTGTCAGCCATTAACTAATGAAATTAAATAACTACTTACTATACTAATTAAATAACACATTATATTCCTAAGCAGTTGCTCAAAGCTAATTGTATTTATACCATAGTAACACGAGGACCTGGAAATTACCTTTTTAATGTTGACATTCATTTGTTACAATTACTCAATAAATTACAGAAAAATATCTAAAAACAAAGTATGCAGGGAAAAGTTTTGTATAAAGGATATTTGTTGCTCATTCCAGGATTCCTAATCAAGCACTCTCGTGCTTCAAATAATCAAGAATTATCTAATTGTACTGATGAAATTTACTCAAGGGAACTAATCTTAGATAAATATAATATAAATAGTAATAATTATCCTTTTCAAGATTTGGATATATAAAAAAAAAAATACGATAAAAGAGACGATGTTTCGTTCCTTATTTATATTTTTTCCTTTCTTGGTCGTTTGGCCCTTTCCAACGGGGAATGTATTTCCCATCTTGTTCGTTATACCTGTGTCTGAAGTGACTTCTTAAATGTCAATGGACGTAATCCTTGTATTGCTGGTAAGTTAAAGTCAGAGATTTCGTTGTACAACAAGATACTTGAACACTTTTACAATTGTTAAAAGATACGAATATTCGGTTTAGAAGTTTGGCCTTAGCTGTTGAATTCTTATTACAAACGGGATATTACATCCAAATAGCTACGGTCATGTTGTTAACAGAGCATTCAAATTTAGATACAATCCAAATAAGGACATTAGTCCTCGAATAAATCTGTTCTTATATGTTATCATTTCAACACCGTAGATATTTGAAATTTTTTGTCGATTTTGGTTTTGATAAATTAAATAAAAATAAAATGTATTGCTATACAGTTATGAAAACTTATCGTCAGACTTCATGTCGATACTGTGTACTTATACATTAGCATTGTGCAATGTCATGCTCTCTGTTTATGACGTCTTTACACTTATTTCTGTTGGATGATTACTGGTTGATAATTTTTTAGGAGAACATTTGTTCGTTAAATAATCAAGAATTTCTAAATACGCTGCCAAAATTTACCCAAAGGAACTTACTTTAAATAAATCAAATATAAACGGTAATAACTGTCCTTTCCTAGATTTATATTATTTCAGTTTTACACGGGAAACTCTACACTAAAATTCATGACAAAAATGGCGATTTTAGGTCCCTTTTGTTAATTTACCTTTTTTGGATGGTGATGTTCCTTTGGCACCATCTTACGGTGTTTATATATCGCAACTCGTTCGCAATGCCCGTGTATGTTGTGACGTTTTGGATTTAAATGAACTTAATCTATGTACTAGTATTACTAGTAAATTATTAAGTCAGGGATTTCGTTACCACAAATTACTTAAAACCTTTACAAAATTCTTTCATAGATATAAAGATTAGATTTCTGAAGTTTGGTTGTACCTGTAGAAAACTTATTTCAAACGATTTAGAAACAATCTGGGTAAACTTATTAATTATTTAAATAAATTTATTCTAAAAGGTTATACAGTCAGCACTGTATTAGCTCTTTGAAGATTGTTTTTATTGGTATTAATATTGATTTTGTTATCTGTAAATTAGAATCAAACAAAATATTATTGTTATATACATATGCACATTCATGGCTCTACAATCTGTCGATACCTGTATCTTGGCATTGCACAAGGTCATAGTTTTCTCTGATTGTTTATGACGTCTTTACACTAAATCCATTGAATGAGTACTGATTGATAATTTAGTCTTAGATGCATGATCTTTTCTATTAGTTTAGTTTTATTGGCTTTGAACTAGCTGCCAGTAACTGCGAGTACTCTCAGAGATGTACTTAGTGTCTTTTTGTTGTCGGGATGTATCCGTCTACGTCCATTCTGTGTTTTTGTTAGATGTATTTTTATTTGTATCCATCTGATGAGTTAAGCCTTTTTCAACTGATTTTCATAGTTTTTTCTTATGCTGTATTGTAACACCACTGTCCCAGGTTAGGGAGGGTTGGCGCCTTCAAACTAGTTTAACCCCGTCTCATTCTGCATGTGCCTGTCCCAAGTCAGGAGCCTGTTATTCGGTGGTTGTCGTTTGTTGCTTTGTTATCTATTTGTTTTTTCGTTCATCATTTTTTACATAAATTAGGCCGTCAGTTTTCTCGTTTGAATTGTTTTACATTTGTCATTATGGGGCCTTTTATAGCTGACTATGCGGTATGGGCTTTGGTCATTATTGGAGGCCGTACGGTGACCTATAGTTAATTTCTGTGTCATTTGGTCTTTTGTGAAGAGTTGTCTCATTGGCAATCATACCACATCTTCTTTTTTTTATATTAACAAGTTGTAAGTGACATCGAACTAGCTTTCAGCAACTGCGAGTTCTCTTATATCGGCACTGTTTATTGTTTTTGGTCTTTATGTTACGTGTTTCTTGTATTGTTCTCATCTGATGACTCAAGCCATTTTAAATATAGTTTTACTGGTTTTTTTCTAATGTTGGGCAGGTACACACTGACCCAGATAAGAAAAGGGTTGAGCAATCACACATAGGTTTAACCCCGCCAAATGTGTATGTCTATGTCCCATTTTTTCTACAGAATGTTTATAATTATAATATATACAAGTCTCCTGAGGAAGATACAGTTTTTAATTTGAAATGATTTCGAAAATTTATAACGCCAATAAAACAATATTTGTATTTATATATATATATATGTATATAAAGAAGTATGGTGATACCGCCGGGGACTAACATTTAAAATATTAATAAAGAGCTGTGCCATGAGTGCATAATGCGCCCGTCGCTTTTTTTTCAATAAAGTTCCTTAACTTCTCAATATCATATCAGAAATTTATCATAAAAACTTAAAGGAGTTTAATTTGATAGATATAAACCAGTCACCAAAGCTCATGAAAATTGCTCAAAGCATTTTTGAGTTATTGTCCGAAAAGTGAAAAATTCCCCCTTTTTATGAATAAAATCACATCACTCGGAAACGTAAAATTTGAATTTTATAAAAAAAATACGTCAATATGTGTATAACCAATTCATCAAAGTTTCATGAAAATTGGTTAAAGCGTCTTAGAGATATTGCCCGACATGTCGACGACGGACGGTGAGACAGACGGACGGACAGACTGATTGACAGACGGACAGACGGACAACGGTATACCAAAATACGTAAACGGGCGTATAGAAATTGGAGTGCAACAGATGCGCATAATACTATAAACGTTTTTTTTGTTGATGCTTAAGGCTAATATATTCAAAATTTAAAAACCTTATACATAAGTTTATAGACCCAAAAAGTCAAATGTAAAGCCAATCCCGAAAAAGGAAGCAAAGTTGTGAATGAGGGAGATACATTCCTTAATAAAGAATGAGCTTGAAAATTTTGTAGCAGCAATTTTAATCAAACACCAGAAAATGTACCGATCCAGTGGTAATATGAATAGTAACAGTACTAATTTAAATATAAAATAATCATTTTATCGTTAAATTCAGTTCCAATCAGACTTCACTATGAATTCTGGATAAACTATATACAAATAAGAAAATGTGGTATGAATGCCAATGCGACAACTCTCTAACAGAGACCAAATGATATAGAAGTTTACAACTGTAGGTCACCGTACGGCCTTCAACTATGAGCAAAACCCATGCCGCATAGTCAGCTACAAAAGGCCCCGAAATGAAAAAAATTCAAACAATTCAAACATAAAAACTAACGGCTTGATTGATGTACAAAACAATAAAAGTGTGAATTGTATTTTAGATAAGTATGCATACAGCTGAGTTCTGAGACTGCGATAATTTGTTGTTAAAATTGGGGCGGATGTTTATCTTTTTTTCCTGATTTCAGTTTAAATGAATTATTCTCTTGATTCAAACGATCATCACTAGTATTTATTCAAGGCAATTGATATAGAAACCATAGAAATATTCTATGCATTAAAAAGCTGTACTGTTCTAGAATAGATCAATAAAACAGTAACCAACAACACTTTAACAATTTCTACTGTTCTCATTCTTTTAAATCTTTTCTAAACATACATATAATTATTTTTGCATGTGGTTTGAATGGTTTGCTCGTGCTTGTATGTCAACATGTCAGTAAAAATACTTACGGAAAAATGGAACGACTTATTGATTTTTTTTCACTTTGACCGTTCAGGACTTACAGTCCTTGATTAATTGAAGAATGCCACGTTATGTCGGTTCCGTAATACAAACTTGGGAAATATTCTAATATGTTGTTACTGGTTACATAATTTAACTCAAGCTTAATATTGACGATTTTCACATTATTCGTTATGGTCTTTGATTGATTAAACAATGATACAAATAATTTTATTAAAACTATGTATGCTTCATTTGAATTACGAAAACATAACACTCCAATGCCCCAATGATTGGTGTCTACTGCTACGACAAGTTATAAATGGAGGTCCTGATAAATTATAGCCTTCTACACACTGGAAAGTAATATTGTTTCCAAAATGATATCCAGAAATATTTATCGGTGAGTTCATGTGTTTTGTATTGTTTAATGCTGGACAAGTAACAGTTGTTAAACAGAGATTAGAGTTTTACTCATAATTGCTTTAACATTAGAAATAAAGTTCACTTGTGAAAAGAAATAAAACGTATGTAAAATTACAATTCTTTATCATTCACTAATATATCATAGTATAGTAACACCGAAAACCGATTATATTATAGATTTTCGAACTTGCGACGGAACTTATACATAGATGTGTGGTCGTTGATACAATTTAGAATTATTTTTCAAATGTATAAAAACTACTGAATATAATAGGTTATATGTTTTTCATATATTGGTTCATTTAGAACTGACCATGATATTTGAATAAGGTCAAATAAAATATTAATTTTGTAAATAATTTATGTTCGTTTGCATATATGAATTAGAACATAACATAATATATAAAATTGAGAATGGAAATGGGGAATGTGTCAAAGAGACAACAACCCGACCAAAGAGCAGAAAACAGCCAAAAGTTGAACTGACACATTCTTGATTATACAAAGGAGATTATATTTCAATCTCCTGGATTAGACTGACACGCGAATTTCAAGGCGTTTATCCTAACGAAATATTCTTTCCAATGAATTAAATATTTCTGACAGGTACAAGTAAATTGGATGTCTCGACTTCTGTTCATCACCCAATGTACCCAACGAGGTCAAATTTGCCTTGTGTAATCGGATATTCATGCCTTATCATAAAATGTACTGTAAAGTATTTCAATGTAAATTCTACTTCATATTTGTTTAAATAGTTCAGCATATTTATTGTTGAAAAAACGCACTTATACATTTAACATTTCTTAGTTATTTTAAAGATCACTAGTTAATCTGAATCGATGCTTTACAATATATATTAATGAGTGGCTAAAAATGCCATTTAAATGTTCTTTGTATCCGTCATCTTTTCTTCAAAAGCAAAAAAATGCATTTTAACCCATATGTTCCATTATAGCCATAGTGGCTATGTTTCTTGACGTACAAGGAAATAAAATACAAAATTTATACTAGATATTCTGAAGCTCATTCAGCCCAAGTTTGGCTGAAATTGATTCAGCAGTTTTAAAGGAGAATTTAAAAGTAAGGCAAGCAAACTAGATGAACAAATTGTGAAAAATTGTCTTTAAATGGCAATAACTCCTTAAGAGGTCAATTGACAATTTTGGTCTTTAAAACCTTTTATGTAGATCTCACTTCGTTGAACATTTTTGCTGTTTACAGTTTATCTCTATCTATAATAATATTCAAGATAATAACCAAAAACTGCAAAATTTCCTTAAAATTACCAATTTAGTGGCAGCAACCCAACAATGGGTTGACCGGTTCGTCTGAAAATTTCAGGGCTGATAGATCTTGAGCTATTGAACATTTTTACCCTGTCAAATTTGCTCTCAATGCTTTAGTTTTTGAGATATAAGCCAAAAACTGCATTTGACCCCTATGTTCTAGTTTCAGCCATGGCGGCCATGTTTGTCGATGGATCAAAACTTCGGATACAATTTATAAACTAGATACCCTAAGAAACATTCAGTTAAAGTGTGAAGTTATTTGGCCCAGTACGTAGTTTCAGAGGAGAAGATTCTTGAAATAATTTACGACGACGGAAGACGACGACGACAGACGACGGACGCCAAGTGATGGCATAAGCTCACATGGGGCCCTTCGGGCCCGGTGAGCTAAAAAACGTGTGTGTGTTCAAACCTGAACAGTTGACATACAGGGGTATATTAAACAGTATGAACTCTGTAAAATTTGCATGCTGGAATTGGAAACTTAGTTTCTTAATAACTTCCCAGTTTATCAACAGGATAAATTACATCAATACAAATGTATTGAATTCTTTGCTGATGCCACCCTCGGAGACTTACAGTACAACCAAGAATCTGTATCGACCTAGTTGCTAATGAATAAAAAATTCAATCAATAAACTTCGTGCGTACGATGATATTTTATGAATAAACCTTTATAAGGAACTCTTAAATTCAAACATTTGAACTCTAGGGATGTATAAAAACGAAGTAACGTTAAGGGTTACATAGATACAAGAAGATGTGGTATGAGTGACAATCAGACATATCTCCATCCAAGTCACAATTTGTAAAAATAAACCATTATAGGTCAAAGTACGGCCTTCAACACGACCAAGAGAATCTAGCTTAGCCAAATTCATCTTAGGTAAACTTTGCCTGAGGAATTTCAAACCTTTTTATCTTAATGGTTTCCTTTTTTATCAAATAGGATTTTTTTTTAATTTGTTATATATCATATCAGTACCAAAGCACTTACTACTGAGCTTATGGTAGTAATGTAGATAAAAAAAATAATCTTTCAGATTATTAAGTGGCTTTAATTAAGCCAATGTATCCGAGAAAAACAACAAATACTTTAAACACAAACGACAAGTGAAATCTCAGTTTCTAGTAAAAGTTTAACAACGATTTCTTTTAGTCCTTTTGACTTGTTCCGTAATTATTGTTAGTCTTTATATTTTAATAATTGCAAAACATGCACGTGAAAACCTTAATATGTCTAGTGTATGAGTTTTGTAAGAAAGATCAAACTGATTGGGTTTGAAGGATTCAATACTTAAAGCTAATTTGAGAAAGTGTTATCTCCAATTTTCATGTATAAAAATGTTGTTAACGGAAGCGAAGAGCTTTGTTTCACTTCAAAAAAAAAAAAAAAAAAAAATGGGTAATAAATCCGAAGTCGTAGAAAGACAGACCATACACAAGCCCAGCATTAACGAACCAACAACAGCCGTCAAAACATACCTTGGATAAATTATATATACCATGTAAAATATATATGACCAACACGAATTCACCCCAAAGCAGGATGGAAACTTACGTACTCCAGAAATCATGTCATTTTTATGGTGCGAAACAATCATTGGACATTTCAACATCATGATTGCTAAATCTACTAATTTTATTTGATATAATGAATTTTTATGACAATAGATAAACATGCTACATAGTTGTAAGGGCTGTAGAATTTTACATAATGAACTTTACCTAAATGGTAATGCTGGAGTCCTCGAAATGTTATGTTCACCATCAAAGCTAGATCTATTTTTATGAAATATCTAATGATCAGGAATGTTATCCTCTAATCACAATATAAAATAAAATTAGTAGATTTAGCAAACAAAGTACTTATATTACAATAAAGTAACATTCATTTTTAGTGCAAAATTGTTTTAACGTTAATTAAGCTCTAATTTAAAATTGTTTGCTAGCCCCTCTCTGTGATTAATGTAAGATAACTCTGGTTAATTTTTCCAACATTTTATCATTATGGGGAGATAATATAATTCGGTTTTCATTTATCATCTTTTTCAAAAAAGTTAAAATGTATTATGTAGGTTCCAATCAAAATTTTTCACAAAAGCATTTGACACAAGTTGGAATTTTCTGGAATAAAGTGGTGGTTATGGTGTTCTGTTTTTGTTTTTGTGTTGTGCGTATGTGTATCTTGTGTGTTTTTGTGTTAGGGGGTGTTACATTTCATACATGCATTTGTTTTAAGGGATCAAATAATGCAGATAAATTAAGACATGTCTGCTTCATTCGTGTTTCAGCTTCAATGAAGATTCTAAATTATCAATAAAACCAACAGTTGTAAATCTATAGGATAGTGACAGCTAATGAATGCTAACCCACAGTGAAGTATATTTGTTTGAAATGTTTTTAAACCTACTCGGGGAAAAAGCACGAACTACTTGACTTTCATAGCTTATAATTAAAGTGTTTACACATCAATATAATATGGTTGTTGAATATTATATGCCTCTAACAGTATAAGACACAATACAGATCGTATGCTTGCATCAACTTACCCAAATAAAGATTTAATTAAAGCCTAACATTTTGACAATGTTTTTTTTTATCCGTGTCAGTTTTTTAGCTTCCTGTTAAGATTTGACTAAATACCAATATCCCGATATCGTCAGGTAAATATGCTAAATTATGTAAAATTGTCGATGGTAAACTCTAAAATGTACCTTACCTTTGCATTTTGGGCGTTCTGACGGCCAGGAACCATTTGCATTACATTTTAAAGTCATGGGTGCTCCGTTATATCCCTCCTTACATGTCAGTGTAACATTTTCGTTGTACTTGGAAATGTTTTCAGATTTCTTTACTTGATCATCTACTGTTATCATGCTACACGTTATTGCTTAATATATAGAAGAAAACCTGCGTTATTGCTTCTTGTTAATTCAAGATTGAAACAGTAAATTTCATTTAAAATATTTCCTTGATATTTCACCATCTTTCACCGAGGAGCAATACTATTTTTAATTCATTTGTATCGTGATCGGTACATCGGCACTCGTGAATGTAGAGTTGTTCAGCTGTATTAACAATACAATCATTGGACATTTCAACATCATAGCTTAAATGATCTCAAATCATCAGAATAATAATGAATTCACATAAAGTATGTCATTTTGCATTTCTTGGGTAATTTTACTGAACGTTCAAAGTACGAATAAAATATTTGTTTAATAATTGTTTATGGCATAGCTGCAAAGTAAAATTACCCCTTTTCATATCAAGTATGTTTTATTACAAATGTTGTTTTAACTACAAAAATATATATCATAACACTTGATTACAACACAAACAAAAAAAGGAACAAATGATATTAGAGTCACTGAATCATATTTTTGAAAAGGTCAGTTAATTTTAGTAATAAAATATCGGAACTTATGGGAATATATCATATCTTTTTTCAGGAAACAAATATGGACCAACCTTCATGAAGACCCTTTTCCAAAATTTCAGCATTCTAAATTAAATTCTTATTAAATTACGTTTTACAGTTCTTACTGTATTTCTTTTTCTTTAATAGTTTCATTTTAAGTTTTATATGTCCAAGTCGTTTGGTGCTACACTTCTATATTTGTGACACTTCTCATTTACTGTTCTTTTACCTTAACATTTAAACTCACCTGTACAATTTAGACGATCCGATGGCCAATTACCATTTGCATCACATTTAATATCTATAGACTTTGCAAGGTATCCCTCCTCACATGACAATGTTACAACATCGTTGAATTTAGGCATTTTGTTCGATGATTTCACATGAGGATCTAGATTTAAAGTCGTACAATTCACAGCTGAAATGCAAAACATACGCATTATTATTTTTGTTTTCGACACAAGAGGTTATGACATTTCGCAACTTTTGCCAGAGAATAACAAAAATGTTTGGTCATGTACGGAGTTGTAACAGCATCGATATACTATAGAATGGTGCGGATGCTATTAACCCTTTGTCGAAACTTAAAAATGAAATTTCAATTATCAGAAATTCACATTGAATGAATGAGTTTATTGGCAAAAACTATATACATGCTATGGCAATCAAAACATAGATAACATATATGACACAGTTATAAACAGCAGAAAATAACACACGTGATACAATATAAATAACTAATATGACATCTCATTTTCCATGATGCCTTTGGATAGTTACATACGTTTATAGTCAGAGTTTTATAGGCTGCTTTTAACAATTGATCTAGTTTATAAATATTTGGCCAAGAACAGAAGTATTTTGGTAAATAATGTGACCTAACAGGTCTGTATACATGACAAACTAAAACAAAATGATATCCGCCTTCAAAAGCGGTCATATTACAGCAAAGACATATTCGTAATTCTCTTGGAGTATTGGTATATCTATCAACTTCGATATTCAAAAGAAGTGTCCCACTAAGTATTTTGTAAGTAATCGAACATCACAAAAGAAATTAAAATAGCTTTTGAGACAAAAATCCTTCTTGTTTCATTTATACATACAAAGTTTTTCACAATCATATAAAGATGTTGACCACTCTTGTAAAAGTTGATCAGTAAAACGTTTTTTAACAATATCAAAAACTACATTAGTTACATCCTGTGAAATCCACACAAAGTTCAAGTCAATATTAGACAATAAATCCCGTACACAAGACACTCAATTTGATTTTCCATCATTACGTATTTATACAAAAGCATGTAAACTTTGTAAACAACACTTGGTTTTTTCAATATAATATGAAAGCAATATTTTAAAATTCTAATACGCTTTGAAACGTACATATGCAAATGCTCAAGTTCACCACATAGAAAAGTAATAGGTACATTTTTACCAACCTTTACAAGAAATCTACAAAAACGGTTATAAATGTATTCAATATCACGAGCACGATGAAAGCCCCATATTTCTGATGCATAACTAAAAACAGAAACACCCATACTGTCAAATAAAATATAACATTGATCAGTTGATTAGTAAACATATATAAGAAATAAAAAAGAAGATGTAGTATGATTGCCAATGAGACAACTCTTCACAAGAGACAAAATGACACAGAAATTAACAACTATAGGCCACCATACGGCCTACAACAATGAGCTAAGAGTTTTTATTAGTGAATGATAAGGCCTTGGATCTTTGCTGAGCCAGACGTTTCTCTGTTTGAAGAAATTTGCCATTATAATGCAATAATAGTCCGAGGTAAACGTACGAAGCAACTATTTGAATTTCATTGTTGTCATAGAAAAAATTATTCTAAACCCACTGCCACGATTTCTAAATACAATCACTTTGGTTTTGTCAGTATTTACTTCAATATTCCATTTTATACAATATGTTGACAATCAATTAAGTAACTGTTGTAAAATGTTAGTTGATTTTCCAAACAGAAGGGTATCATCTGCAAATAAAATGAGGTATATCAAATATTCGTTCACAGTTACGACATCATCAGTTGTATCAACAGACAACTCATTGACTATATCGTTTATGAAAAATAAAAATAACAGAGGAGATACCGGTATTCCTTTTTCACACCAAGCAGATTTTCCACAGAATTGGACAGCAAACCCCGAGATTTAACACGAAGTAGCACAGACGAATATATAGATTTCACCATAGCTTCAAATTTAGTACTTACTCCATTTCGTAATAATTTGTATATAAGGATTCTTCTACTGAGTTTTTCAAACGCCTTACGAAAGTCCACAAATGCGTAGTATAATTCCAGTTTTTGTTGAATAACATGCGGTATAATACCGTGGAGAACAAATGGTAGATTTGCCTGGCCTAAACCCAAACTGAGTGTCTATTAATTTCTCCTTTTCTTCACACCAAGATAGTGATAGGACACTCACAAGCACGAAAGGTCTATAATTGTTGGGATCAGATACATCACCGCTCTTCGGTACGGGAATGACGATACACTAGGCCAAAATCAGGATACATTCCACTGACGTATAATTAAATAATATTTTTAAAATTTGTGCAAAAAATAACGGACTGGCACTGAAAATTTCACCAACAATGTTATCATTTCCTGCACTTTTCTTTCTCAGATTTCAGTTTTGTAATCGCTTTTACAATATCATCTTCTGTAAATTCAGACTCTAAAATATTTATGTCTAAATTATCAAATGTTTCATTATTCAATAGATTCAAAACTTCCGAACAAAGCTCCGGAGGATCAGCACCGACAACATTTTCAAAATATCTAGACATCTTTTCATTATCAATTACACATTTCATCTTACTTTACGGTTTAACAGCTGACTAAAATCTTCTGGGATCCGTTTTTGATGTATAAGTTAGTTCCATGCCTTTTCGCCGTTTTAAAGTAAATTGTGCCTGGCGTTTTATTTGTTTGAAATTATTTCTAGCGACTATGTAAGAAAGTCTGTTTATATCGTTAGGATAACGTTGAAAAAAGTTCCTTGCTTTATGACAATTTTGGCGAACGTTAGCTCATTTTTCATTAAACAATTCGTTATTCGACCTTTCTAAATTGTTGTTGTTCCTGATTAAACAGTACGATAAAATATTCCAAATGCACAATCATATAATATGTCCGTGGTCTTTCGAACTGCGGAGTTCATATCGTCAATAGATGAAATGTCGTTTACTAATTAGACAAAACTGTCCTGGTGTAAACGTAACGATTGTATATACTCACTGCTTCAGTAACTATTATATTTTATAAAAGTATGTACCATGGGAGGCTTCAACGGAGGACGATTATTAAACAGTCCTATTAAAAAAGATGGGCGCATGATCCGAAAATTCATTAAACTGTAGAACTTTGAAATCACGAATTTGATTATGATTTGACGGTAAAAGTAATAAATAGTCATTAACACTGTTTTCTTTTTAGTACAGAAAGTAAAGTTTCCATCCTGATCATTTCATAGTCTACAGTTTGCTACAATTATACATGTATCGTAACACAATTGAAAAAGTTAACGGCAAAATGCGTTTACTGTCTTGTCCATAGATACTCTACTCGGAATATTTGGGATTTTAACGTGTTCTACATTACTAACATAAATCCTTAAATCAACATCATAATTAAAATTATTTGGTTCACCAACACGACTGTTGAAATCCCAACATACATATACACTACCTTTATCACTGTTTTCAAGAACAATACATTCAAATATTTCATGAAAATCAATATCTAACAACCTGTAATAATTTGATTTTTCGTGTGGGATATATAAGGAACAAATGAAAATGTCACTTTCAACACTGAAAAAACCCATGTTTTAATTTCAAAAGAACAATATCATAATTTAATTCTTTTTCAAAACAAATACCTATTTTGTAAAAATGTTTTACAAAATTCAGCAATACCACCTTCATTTCTTGTCACTATATTAACATCTCTATTTATCTATCTCAGAAAACAGCCCAAGACCACCAATGGGTCTTCATCACAGCGAGAAAATCCCGCACCAGGAGGCGGGCTTCAGCTGGCCCCTTAACGAAAATGTGTACTAGTTCAGTGAAAATGGACGTCACACTAAACCCCAAAACATATAAAAGAGCTAATTTAAAAATTTACAAAAACATACAATATTTTCTATTACTGCACAGATATTAATTCCGTAAACATTTACCATAATAATCAATAATTAATATACATACGTGTGCATCTCGGTGTTTGTTGGGACGACCATTGACCATTAGCTTGACATACTGCAACTGTACCCGAACCAGTGTAACCAGGAATACATGAAAGTGTTACTCTGGTATTGACAACATATTTGTTGAGGTCTGGCTGAATACTTGCATGTACAGTATTATCCAATATGAAAGGTTGACAAGTTATTTCTGAAATTATTTAGAATGCTTTGTGAGTACATATGTTTAAATATTTTTGTAAGAAAATAGATTCTATGTATTTCAAACAATTTAAAGCAAGGAGAATCGTTGAAATCACATTAAGCGCTTCGAATACAGGGAGAGGGACTGGTGAACGTTTAAATTAAACTCTATGTTATACCACAAAATAATATCTTAAGAAAGAAGACATTCTTTTACTGGATAAAACAACTGTAATGTACTCCTAAGAGAAACTAAGCTGAAGGTATGATAACGACATAGAAAATACTGAAACAATTGTTTATAATATGTTTTACGGCATCGGAACCAAATAGTTTGCTGCACCTTTTTCACAAAGACAATTTCATAATATTCCCATTTCATGCATACAAAAATGTCGTTAACTAATTAGACAAAACTGTCTTGGTGTTAACGTAACGATTGTATATGCTCACTGCTTCGGTAACTATTATATTTTATAAAAGTATGTACCATAGGAGGCTTTAACGGAGGACGATTATTAAAAAGTCCTATTAAAAAAGATGGGCGCTTGATCCGAAAATTCATTAAACAGTAGTACTTTGAAATCACGAATATAATAATGATTTGACGGTAAAAGTAATAAATAGTCATTAACACGGTTTCCCTTTTTAGTACAGAAAGTAAAGTGTCCATCCTGATCATTTCATAGTCTACCGTTTGCTACAATAAGACATGTATCGTAACACAATTGAAAAAGTTAACGGCAAAATGCGTTTACTGTCTTGTCCATAGATACTCTACTCGGAATATTTGGGATTTTAACGTGTTCTACATTACTAACATGAATCCCTAAATCAATATTAAACAGAAAATTATTTGTTTCACCAACACGACTTTTCAAATTCCCCACATACATATACACTGCTTTAATCACTGTATTCAAGAACAATACATTCAATCATTTCATGTAAATCAATGTCTAACAACCTGTAATAATTTGATTTTTCGTGTGGGATATATGAGGAACAAATAAAAATGTCACTTTCAACACTGAAAAAACCCATGTTTTAATTTCAAAAGAACAATATCATAATTTAATTCTTTTTCAAAACAAATACCTATTTTGTAAAAATGTTTTACAAAATTCAGCAATACCACCTTCATTTCTTGTCACTATATTAACATCTCTATTTATCTATCTCAGAAAACAGTCCAAGACCACCAATGGGTCTTCATCAAAGCGAGAAAATCCCGCACCAGGAGGCGGGCTTCAGCTGGCCCCTTAACGAAAATGTGTACTAGTTCAGTGAAAATGGACGTCACACTAAACCCCAAAACATATAAAAGAGCTAATTTAAAAATTTAAAAAAAACATACAATATTTTCTATTACTGCACAGATATTAATTCCGTAAACATTTACCATAATAATCAATAATTAATATACATACGTGTGCATCTCGGTGTTTGTTGGGACGACCATTGACCATTAGCTTGACATACTGCAACTGTACCCGAACCAGTGTAACCAGGAATACATGAAAGTGTTACTCTGGTATTGACAACATATTTGTTGAGGTCTGGCTGAATACTTGCATGTACAGTATTATCCAATATGAAAGGTTGACAAGTTATTTCTGAAATTATTTAGAATGCTTTGTGAGTACATATGTTTAAATATTTTTGTAAGAAAATAGATTCAATGTATTTCAAACAATTTAAAGCAAGAAGAATCGTTGAAATCACATTTTTTATTAAGCGTCGAATACAGGGAGAGGGACTGGTGAACTTTTAAATTAAACTCTATGTTATACCACAAAATAATATCTTAAGAAAGAAGACATTCTTTTACTGGATAAAACAACTGTAATGTATTCCTAAGAGAAACTAAGCTGAAGGTATGATTACGACATAGAAAATACTGAAACAATTGTTTATAATATGTTTTACGGCATCGGAACCAAATAGTTTGCTGCACCTTTTTCACAAAGACAACTTCATATTCCCATTTCATGCATACAAAAATGTCGTTAACTAATTAGACAAAACTGTCTTGGTGTAAACGTAACGATTGTATATGCTCACTGTTTCGGTAACTATTATATTTTATAAAAGTATGTACCATAGGAGGCTTTAACGGAGGACGATTATTAAAAAGTCCTATTAAAAAAGATGGGCGCTTGATCCGAAAATTCATTAAACAGTAGTACTTTGAAATCACGAATATAATAATGATTTGACGGTAAAAGTAATAAATAGTCATTAACACGGTTTCCCTTTTTAGTACAGAAAGTAAAGTTTCCATCCTGATCATTTCATAGTCTACCGTTTGTTACGGCATCGGAACCAAATAGTTTGCTGCACCTTTTTCACAAAGACAACTTCATAATATTCCCATTTAAGTGCATGCTTTGTCTAGTTTTCTTCTACTCAAATCATGACTAGCTTCACCATTATGTATTATACGTTTTCTACCCATAGTCATAGATGGCCTCATCTGTATTTGGTACAACCTTTCTGAATATATGGGTTTCAAATAATCAAATTTCATATCTGATTTGGCCTTCCATCTGTTTTGATTCGATCACCATTGAATAGACTAATGCAGACGAAACGCGCGTCCGGCGTAATTAATTAAACGCCTGGCACCTTTTATCAGTTTTTATAACCACTGAATCGATGCAAATGAAGATAGGAAGTTTCGACCCAGAGGGTATCATCAGTCCAAGACTAGAATCATTACTTCTGTTTTGACCTGAAATATCAATGAAACATTTTTTTTCTGTAAATTTTACGTTCATTTGAAAATTACTTGAAATACCACGGTTTTCAGCGGTACTTGACACCATATTTTTGGTTTTCTATCCTAGCTCTTCAGCTTTGCATTTAGTTTCGCCTTCGACTTGTTTCTGTGTGTGCTCCCCTGATGAGTCAGTTACTCTGGTATTGACAAAATATTTGTTTAGGTCTGGCTGAATACTTGCATGTACATTATTATCCAATATGAAAGGGTGACAAGTTATTTCTGAAATTATTTAGAATGTTTTGTGAGCAAACATTTGTAAACATTTTTGTATGAAAATGAATTGTAAAACTATGACAAACACTTCAAGCAGGTAGAACTATGGAACGCCACAGCTGTCTTATGTGGAACTCTGATATTACTTTATGTTGTTTTATTATTACTTGATGATATTTTGTCTTTACTTAATATGGTTTTGACATTACGTAATGATGTTTTGATATAACTCAATATGGAATAGTCATTACTTAATGATATTTCGATATTACACGATATGGTTTCGTGCCGACAATGTGTTGAAAAAGTCTACCTCCAAAGTCAACAAATATGTTGTCAATAAGAAACTTCAGCATACTGCTCACTTGTTCCTCTGAGTAGCATGTTTTACCTTTTTGTTCACTATTAACAAAATATGCCGTATGGTATCCCAAAAGCAACACATTTATAGCGTATGCGACCATTTTTATATTAAAAAGCATTGTGGATTATTTCTTTTAAACGGTTTTTAATTTCACATGTTGTATACATGAAGGGGTATACAGGTTTGAAAAATCAAAAGTTTTGATAGAATTTATTTCAGAGAAAGATCGAGATTTTAAATTATCCAGAAGTTCTTAGTTTTTTAGAATCCCAATATGGTTAATACCACTACGTGAGTAAACAGTTTCACAGACTTTCTGAAGACCCTCTTTCACTGTGGACAGAATTTGTGTCAATCTAATGGATAATTCATTTATGGAACATGCAGATGAGCCGGCAATGTACCTTTGTTTGTACGGAAGTTTGTGAAGCTTAGATATCTAATACAAACAAGGTAAGTCCTCAGATTTGTTGTTCAATGTAATGTTCATTGAGGCCATTAAGGACTTATGATTCGCCAAAATCTCATCCTTGAAAAATGATAGGTCTTTATATGTGGGATTACGGGAGTGCTCATTTATCTATAAGTCTTTTACAAGACTCTCGTAGTAGTACAGTTAACATACAATAAAATTGAGAATGGAAATGGGGAATATGTCAAATAACAATATTATTTGAACAACAACATATTTATCGTGAAAAGATGATATACATTTCACAGCTGCTTTGTCTCTGAAAATGGACTTTGAGTTAAGCTATTTCAGTTGATATTATATCGTGTATCTTTCTATGTTGTGATGTTACACTATTGTTTCAGAAAAAGGGTGAAGGTTTGGTACTATTAAAACGTTTAAACCCGCTGCATTTGTTTGCACCTGTCCTAAGTCAGGAATCTGATGTTCAGTAGTTGTCGTTTGTTGATGTGGTTCATAAGTGTTTCTCGTTTCTCGTTTTTTATATAGATTAGACCGTTGGTTTTCCCGTTTGAATGGTTTTACACTAGTAATTTTTGGGGCCCCTTATAGCTTACTGTTCGGTGTGAGCCAAGGCTCCGTGTTGAAGACCGTACTTTGACCTATAATGGTTTACTTTTTTAAATTTTGACTTAGATGGAGAGTTGTCTCATTGGCACTCATACCACATCTTCTTATATCTATTTGGTCGATCATTCACACAGTTTTTTTAACTTATGAATTCGATGTTTTATCAGAGACCTGATTGTTTTGACCCATTCTGATAAAGTGTCCACTTCAACTTCTTCTCGTTAAGTCCATGCTCTGGCATAGGCCTCAATGGAATCCACAATTATTTTTAAAGTTATGGTTCCGATTGATGTGTTTGGGTTCTCTGAACTTAGGACCATTTCGGAGACCTTCATGTTGAATTTTGTTTCAAACCCAAGTTGTAACCTTGCCAGTAAATATAAGGCGAGTTGGAACAGTCACAAGTCAGAGGTTTTTGTTCTTCTAAATCAAGGTCCTGCAATGCTTGCTTAATCCCTTCGGCAGAGGTTTTTTCCTCAATAGGAACAAATATAAGGCAATGGCCTAAAACTGCCAAGGCAAAAATTAAATTCATAGAAGATCTTTACCAGAGGTGCACAACATATCTTGTGTCACTTGTAAGCCTTAACAATAATGCATGAAAGGATTGGTATTGATCATTTATCAAGACTGAATATTTAAATTCACTAAATCTAAGTTATACCCTTCACTATGAGAAAAGAACACTGAGATAAACCTGGTCAAAAAGCCAAAATGGATAAATTCACTGGACGTCTAAAGTTTGGGTCTGGAGTGACTAACACGTAAAACTCTAATTCGTAAAAAAGTCCATACAATAAAGCTTTGGTCTACTCTACGTGCAAATGATTGTCAATTTCACGTTCGATTGGATAAATGGGTTCCGAATTATAACCAAACTTTGAATTTTTTAGTGAGAGACCATCATGTGTATAGTGGAATGTGAAGTTCGAGGATAATTCTAGCTTCTTTTTTCTTCTTACGAATCTCCTGTGAGAGGTTTTGCGTTACCATGAGAATTTAGATTTTTGTTTGAAAATGTAACAGAATGGCCGTTTTGACCATGGATACTGAGTTTGATTAGAACAAATCAGGATCATATAAATATATATCGAGTAACAAGGGACCTATTTTTAATAACTCGAGTAACATTGGTATGATAATATAATGCTATAGGTATGTTTCACTCATGATGGACAGTAAAGTATTTTATTAATTTTATTAACTGTGTGAAAAAAGTTGTAAACAACAGATTTCCATATAAGCATTCTCCGACCAAGTTTTCAAGTAATTAGAGTGCTGTACCATACACTGTACTATTTTGGAGATTAACCTATTTTGCCATTGTGAACTTCGTCGGTGTAATAACTTAGACAATACGATCAACGACAAACACAAATAGTCCTGATCACAAAATCCACGTCTTCCAAATGTAGCGAATGTGCGGTCAATCACGAAATCAAGCATCGTGATAATATCTGTTTCAGCGTGTTTTTTTTTTTACAAAATATGATTTTTCCCTTCTTTAAAAAGATATTTGTATCTACGTTGGTAATTCTTTTTTATGAAAAAAAGTGAAAAGAATGCTTTCTATTAACGATTGGAAGGGGGACACTTGTGTGAAGTGAAGAAAAGGACACACCAATGTGTTTGTTAGATATGTCAAGAAGTAATTGATGGATAGGTCAAATAATACGAACAAACGGCATAACATTTCAAATAATTATTATAATAATTGTTATATACAGGCTGAAACTGAAATGATGAGGTGTTACATATTAAAAATAAAATTTTTAAATTAATACGTTTTTTACATATGTATAGGTACTTATTTCGTCAAACTAAATACTATTTCACTCGGCTGTTTATTTTTATATTGTACGCACGTGTTCCATTAACAATAAATGGAAAAAAGTTCTATTTAGTAAATTTAAAACTATTTTTTACCTGAGTGTTCCCTATAATACAAAAAGTAAAACAAAAATATCGAATGCAAAGGTTAATTCAAAAGGGGGAGGTCCATAAACAAACTGACAAAATTAAACGGTATTAAAATCGGATAAGTCCGGAGAGGTAACTGCTAAAAATGGAAACGAAAGCAAGAATTAGACGGAAAATACGACAGGAGCTCATGTAATTCACATGTAAACTTGCGTTTTTTCACGTTTTAATAATAATTCTTCTCTGATGAGTGTATTAGTTATTACATACCTTCACATGTAGGTATTGTATCGTTCCATGTACCTGTTAAGGAACATTCTAAATACGTTTTCTTAATATGACGATATCCTTTTTTACATGAAACCACAATTGCTATTTCTCCATATTGATATTGTCTTTTCTTGTCCATCGTCAGCAAATGATAACTCGAAAGATCTGGACAAAATAACCCTGCATCATATAATAATTACATTCATAGAAATTTCAGATGATTCCGTCACTTTGATTGGCGGAGACATGTAACATCTGTGACTGCACTTGCAATAATAACGTCAAAACAATACATAGAAAACAAAATAAAGGCTTAATTTTAATTGGTATTTCTTAGTTGTGGCATAATCTTGTAATTCATAAAATATAATGCTTCGTTTTGTAATGTTATAGGATAATAAAAGCATTGAATGTGTGCATATTTAAGTTATAATGCGCTCCGCGCTTTATACAGACTGTTTTCCAGTCAACAATTTAGTTCTTAATCAAACTTACAATGTGATTGTCCAAAAGATTAAATAATCAACTGGAACATTGTATCTTTATCGTTAAAAAAAAGATGTATAAACATGCACCAAATAAATAAGCAATCGCCGTCTGTAATATACAGTTTGTGTATGTCTTTTCAATTAATTGATTGAAGGAAAAAAGTAGAACACAGTAGATTTTGTTGATCTGGTCCTCATTAAAGAGGCTTTGCAAATTATCTTATGCGAACTATCGGTTAAATATGTTTCCTTCGATTTGATTTAAGTATAAATCTATTTCAGTCGAGAAAAACATGAATTTTAATGAAGGGCCGGATTGCTATCACAAAAAGTAATTCTTTTTAAACCCATTTTCGACTGTGACCAATTTCAATCATAGGGAGATCAACTTTAAACTTTCAAACAACATTGGTTTTATGTCACAACGAAAAGGCGATTCTTGAGTCAGTCTTGGTACGTCAAAAGTGAACTTTTACTTCTATTCAGAGTATTGGAACGTAAACATATGCATCCACGCTTACTTGGTATTGAATTTTCTTTAATTGATCAAATGCAGCATTATAGATAAAGCACATGTTTAACTATATAGATGGGCTCTTCCGTCACACAAAGAACTCATATATAAAATAAGGAGATGTAATATTGTTGTCAATGAGACAACATTCCATGAGAGACCAAATGACGTATAATGTTAGCAACTTAATGTCACTTTACGCTTTCAATGAGCAAAACCAATTCCGCATAGCAAACTATAAAAGTCCCAACATGACAAAATGTAAAACAGTTCAAACGAGAAAACCTACGACCTGATTTATGTACATAACAACAAACAAACAAAAAATATGGTAGACAAATCATACGACAAACACTGAATTACAGACATATGCTCTTCACTTAGGACCGGAACATATATAGAGAATGTAAGCGGGCATTCAACCCTCCCCAAATCGTAGACAGTAGTAGAACAGCACAACAGAAGAACAATCTATAATAATTAGTTGAAAAGGGTTGACTCATCAGATCGATACGGCTCACATAAAACAACTAACAAAAAATACTAAGACACAAAGTACATATCTGAGATTACACTCAATTACTGAAAGCTAGTTCAAAGCCAATAACAAAAACGTCATGTATCGAAAACAAAATATCAAGTAGTACACAATTACATCCAATAGACTTAAAATAATATACAGTATAGGAAAACATGACCTTCTGCCAGTTGGAAAGCAAGTCATAGGAAAACGTGCGTTGTCGTCAAGCTCTATCAGCAACAGTATTAGGGGAATTATTTAAGGGGCTGTTCAGTCGTCGGCCACGACAAAAAGTATTCAAAATCAATCGGCTAAATAATCGACGTTTAACCTATTTTTTTTACTTGTCATGCTTTTATAATAATCGATTTGTCGAAAATAACTTTTTTCCTATAACTTCATTCTGTTCGTTCTAAAAATTATCATCCATCTTTTTTTTCGCCAAATAACTCGAATTTAATTAACTCGACGTTTGCGTATCCAGATACAGAAAAGAAACAGCGTAACATACTTTAGATTTCTACATAATTATAAAGCCATCATTTCATACTCTAATACAATAATTTCAGTGACCATCAGGCATGCCGTTTTGAAGTTTGTTTTGGCAGCGTTGCTAGTTTAAAACAGTGAAGGTTCGGCTTCTTGTTATTTTAGCTGTTACCAAAGTACTCAAAAATACTGATTTTATTAGAGATGTGAATGAAATTATGATTAAAGACTGTTGTTTATCACAATACCATACGATAAATTGCAAAGAAACTAAAACCTTTGTTGATCCAAACATCTTTTTTCAACATACGTCGTATATATATAACGTTATCAACATATTTGTACGGGTCATATTGTGCAAGGGAGTTGACACATTGGATAACAGTGAAACAAATATCATGTTTATTTATTACGATTTGAAAATGTACGTACAAGAAAATTTCATCTATACTGGCAACAAATCTGACAAAATAATGATAGCCTGTGGATGGAAAAAAGCACAAGAAATGGCGAGAGAAGAAAATAATGGTTTGAAATGGAAATTTCTGGAAAATAAACATGAAAGAAGAAATGAAGGTCTGTTAAGTACAAAACCTTGCTTATTGGAATCTCCTTATTAATAAGTTTCAGTAATAAGCGCAAATGATAGCTTATCAAGTCAAACAAAAATAATAATTCTTACAAAACTGAATTTATTCACATGGTAAATTCTTGTCAAATTTTACAATCATAAAGTAAAATGCACAAGATTTGTCCCACCAACTGCTGTCAAATAATTCTCTTGTTATTTGTGATTTAATTAAGGTACAAGTAAACAATATGTATTTCTACCAGCTGACACAGCAACTTGAAGAGTAGACTTAAAGCCCCAATTTTTGGAATTTTTCAAAAAGTTTAACTTCATTACTTATAAAATACCTTAAGAAATTTGGTAAGGGCTACTGTGGTAGCTTGTTTAATAATTTAATTTAATTTGATAATAATAATGATTTAAAAATCATAAATTATGTCACTTATATGAATACTATCATTTTAAGTATTACTTTTTACAAAATTTCTATTATAATAAGTTATTCTGAAATATTTTGGTAAACTTATCTTTTCCTGTAGGAAAATTTCTAGGCAGTACTGCATTGTTCAACTTAAGAATCATAGATGGAGTCAAAAGGCCTTTTTGCTATCAAGAAACTATTGTGACTCTGGGTCCTACTTTTTAGAATGTAAAATTTAAATGATCAGTAACATTTGATATTTTTATTTCAGAATTTGTTTTTAAATTATGTCAAGATATGTTTTATTGCATAAAACATTGTAAGAAGTATTTTTAAAAAATCTACCAAGAGTGATCCTATATCCCATTTTGAAAATTATAGTGGAAATTTCACCAGCCAGAGCTAATGTCACAACATAAGTATCGACAGGATGTAGGAGTGTTAGTGTTAGTAACTGTATGGCAATACATAGTCAAGTATGTCGTTATTTATTGATAACAAAATCAATATTAGTACCAATAAAAAACAAATTAAAAGATTTAGATTAATTAAAGTTTATTCCAAAGGTCAAAAAGCGAACATGGATCTTATTTCAGTTTATGGGTTTTTAATACCTATATCCCTTTAAAATTAGGATCTGATGTCCCCTAAATAATCAGTTTCCTACCAGTACAGCTAAACTTCGAAACCACATCTGTGTATCTATTAATAGTCGAAAAGGTTTTTATTAATTTTTGACGACGAAATTCCTGATATAAATTATTTACGAGTGACACACATATTACGTTCATTGAGATTTATAACGTTACTACGGACACCGCATGGACAAAGATAACAAATAGAGTTGGGATGGGTCCAAGGAAAAACTCCGTCAAAAACAGTAAAATTAAACAACAGAAAACGAAAAATTATCCGTTTTGTCGTAAATTTTGGTATAGAGTTTAATGATTAGTTATTGCAAACAAAGCAAGCAACTACATGTACCGGTAAACTGCTATTATTCGGTACCTATTTCTATACAGTAACTAATTATTGTTTTTGTAAAAGTTGCATTTTCCATCAATCATTGAAGGTGAGAGGCATACCAGTTTTTTTTATTGTTTTATATTTCCTCACAAAATTAACCACTTGTTTTATTTTTTCATACAAGCAGCTGTTTTCGACCAAATGGAATCATAAGTAAACTACATACCAAAACGACCTTAATCTGTTGACTGTTTTCTAATATTTAAGTTTTTGCTACACTTGGAGCGATTTAAAGTTTGGCATTCAGTACAAACATTTTTTTATTTTTTGAAAACTGTATGTTAACATATCGATATGTTTTGTTTGTTTTTTTTTTAAATTAGGTTTGGGTTGATGTCTTATTAATATATACCCCTGATGCGAAACTACACAGCATATATTGTACGACGGATAAGTTCATTTTCTAAGTCACAATCTTGTTGCCTTTTTTATGTGAATTACATCACCAAATGGTATCTACACTTTATTACTAGAATTTATTTGAATGCAACGTCTTACTGTGCACAACTAATGATTTGTTATTATTGAAACATGAACTGCCACCATTTTTCGAAATAATTATGATTTTGAACATTTGTAGAAAACTATATTAAAATGATTGGGAGGGCAAAAAATTAAAAACGCGCTGTCCTTTTGTAATCAAATGTAAACAAAAACAAGAGGAAGGTAGATTTTCCTTCTCTACATTGCATTGTAAACGTCACAAGACTCCATTAGAGTAAATTAACATGCTTTCAAATGTTCTCTAGGAAATTTTTTCTCTCACGATTACACAGATCTTCTTACTACTATAATAGTGCATCAAACAATAATTATTGTAAAGCGGTGTACTGTACAAACTAATCAGATGTAGATTCTTTTTTTCAACAACAATCGTTCAAGTTGATAAAGTTCCTAGTTCTTTAATTTGATTGAAACATTTGCGAAAAACAAAACAGATTTCACATACATGACGCAGAGCGACCTTAAGGGCATACTACACAGTTTTGATCCCTAGGTGAATTTTTGACGAATGTTTGCTATTTGCACCTAGTCAATTCAAATATACCTTCATGTGCTACTTTAAGAGATAAGTGAGGTCGATTTTTTTTACATTTACTGGAAAGTTTGGTTTCTTGGGCATTTTCCTCCTTTGGAAAGACATTTCATACTTTTTTGTTTCAAAAGATAAATGCAAGCGGAATTTTTGTAAAAAAACATTAAGAATATCTTCTCTACATGAGTGTCCTTTGGATTTTTGTAACAATTCTTTGGAAATAATAAATTTGTATCACAATTTCATGATTTTAGTAAAAAAAACCAGCATTTTTAATGTATATTTATCTCATTTAAAAAGATTTCAACGGTCAAATGTGCATAAAAATTGGCTCAAATAATCTTCACACATAATCAAATCAAATGTCATTTAAAAAAAAGGTCCATGACCTCGTTTTCAAGTTAAATACAGAAAATTGATTTTAATCTCGGTCACTTCACTGAAAAGAATCAACATCCACAATATTTGTAGTGACACATACACCGTGTAATACTTAGATTTGTGTCTTAAGGCCATTAAAGTTTTAAACATAAAGGACTTCTGGCTTATTAAAGATAATCCAAAAAAATCGAAAGGTTTTAGACCGATGATAAATTCGAACCCATACGCAAAATATAACGTTAACATACGTCAAATAATAAACGATGTCGTCCATGTTAAGTGATCGTCCATTTGTGTCTTTTCAGTCAAACTTATTCTTTGACTCAATCTAATTGTTTTTAATTCTATTAATTCTATCCAGCTTGTTTTGTATTTTTAGCATATTAATTTATTCATAAGGCAATCCTGACACCCCAAAGCGTGTTATATGTGTAAAAAACCTTCAAATATGCATTATTTTACTTATAATATAATTATATCATCATCAATTGTTATATTCTGCAAAGACTTACGGGAAATTGTATCCCATTGCACCGATCATATTCTTTTCTTATGTGTTTAGGTAACAACGCCCAGCGGCAGACCGTGTATATTTACGCCAAAGATATTTTATTTTTGTTGTCGAAATTGAAAATTAGAAATTACTCAGTAATTCAAAGTGATCTTATATCTGGAAAAAAATAATTATTGAAAAATACTCAAATTTTCTCATTTCAATATTAGCTTAAAGATTAAAAAATCGCATTCGGAACAGTTATATTTACTTTATTTCTAGATTATTCGAAAAGAAATCAAATGATTCTTGTTGTATATCAATTTCATTTCTTAACATTGATACAAAAATTGAAAATTGAAATTGAACTTTTACAGAAAGATATTGTTTTTTTTTTTATTTTACATACAAATGCAAACAATGCACATTTATACGGCTTTTTCAATTTCTCTTTAAAGAATGTAAAAAGAAAAGAAAATCTCCCGTTATAGCATTTTCCATTTTTTTTTTTTACAAATTGAAACTTGAAAATGTTAAGATAAACATTACATTACCTATTTTGGTTTTCAACTAAAAAATAAAAAGAATACTCCTATGTGAAGGAGTTTTTTAATTTGAAATATCTCGATAAACCGATAAACATAAAAAAAATAGTCCACCATGGTTGAATTTTCATTAAAATTTTCATAAAAAATGTAAATGGTCCTGTGTGGAGCATTTTTCAATTTTTGTAATCGTTTGACAAAACGAAAAATGCTCCAAAGAGGAGCATTTTTCATTTTTCAATTTTAACAAAGATATTGAAAAATGGTTAATAAACTTATTTTTTCAATCATTATTAACAAATCATAAACTTATTTATATGTGTGTGTGTGTGTGTTATCCGTGTCAACTGGGACACACACGTGTAGGAAACTTTTCAATTGGGGACACATATCAAACGGGGACGTCCCCAATTGACAAAGTGTTGTAAATAGAATTTTTGGGGTCCTCTTCTATCAGATACAATTTTTCATACAAAAATTATTATTTAAATATTTGTCCTCAGTTTAACTATGTCAACCAGACATAGTTTGTGTAACGGCTTACATGTTTGAAACTCGCAAAATCGCGGACGGGATACACTCGGTCCGCATTTGCTCCATCTTATTCTTATCACGTGACTGAACCATAATGGCAACCTGTCTGCATCTCTCTGCATTTAAAAAAAAAAACAGCGGCGAGGTCAACTTTTTTGTAGTCGTCCTTTGTTAATTTATGTTCATCATTGTCTTTTTGCTAAGTTTCTTCTGTAACTTACCTAACAGTGGAATCGGACTTCTTTTCAACTGTGCGTTTTGCTGTGTGGGGGAAGATTGAGATCTCACAAAACATGTTTACCCCGCCGCATTTTTGCGCCTGTCCCAAGTCAGGAACCTCTGGCCTTTGTTAGTCTTGTATGTTCTTTTAATATTGGTTCATTTATATGTTTCAGAGTTTTGTGTGACGTCCATTTTCGCTGAACCAGTATACATTTTAAGGGGCCAGATGAAGACCGCCTCCGGGTGTAAATTTTTCTCGCTGTGTTCATGGAAGTAATAAATTGACAGGAACTACAGCGATTTATTAACACTTATTTATAACCCGGGTGGCGCTCTAGAAAAGATATGGAAACTACACATCTTGTTAGTACGCTATCGTTAGTTTCTTTTGTTCCTAATGTTGTAAAGTTCTACAATCCCATCCCCTTTTCACTAATGTGACCTACCGAGTTGGACTTATTACTGGGGTTGTATTAACATGAGCAAGGCGACGGGGTGCCACATGTGCAGCAGAAACTGCTTACCCTTCCGGAGCACCTAAGATCACCCCCAGTTTTTGGTGGGGTTCGTGTTGCTCAGTCTTTAGTTTTTTATGTTGTGTTTTGTGTACTACTGTTTGTCTGTTTGTCTGTTGGTCTTTTTCTTTTTTAGCCATGATGAGATTGTAGCTGAGAAACACCCTCTCGTTTGAAAACCATCGATAATCTATAATTTAGGGCCAGGATAAGCCAGGAAAGTAGAAATTTTCAGTTTAAAATACGAAATCTATTCGATCAAGTGCTGAATAACACAGAAAAAGTATATAGAACTAAAATAATAAAAATGGAAAAGACGCATCTTTCAATTTATATATATGTGCGTTTTCATTATGACATTCAAGACAAATCAAATACTCGTATATGAACAACTTTTGTCCGTTAATATACAGCCGGGGTCAATATTTGTATATGTATATGTATGAATGTGCCAATTATGACTTGATTTGACCCGTATTTATTTATTTGAATAAAAACGAAGACGTAATTTTGATGGCATGGTTAAACCATCTCATATTTTATCACTTTCTGTGCAAATGATACTAGTATATAATATTTTACAGTATAACAAGCTTAAAAACTTTCAACCACATGCTCAGGGGAAGCATTCTTCTTATAACGACCAATGATCCAAGCCAGGATTTAGCGCAAAGCCTTATTATATTTATATATTCCAAATTTCTTTTATTTCTTCTTTAATCCAAATAATTATTTTTGTCAGTGGTTATTTTGCTGGCTCCAGCAAAACAGCCTCTTATGTGCTATTTTACCGGTACAGGCAAAATAGCCTCCAGTGCTATTTTGCCGACTGTGGCAAAATAGCGATTTTTATAGAGTTTTACTATTTTGCCGGTCTTATTTCAGATTTATTTTCAGACTAAATAAAATAATTTGATTATCAAAATCATTGACGTTTAAAAATGAAAGACTACACTTCGTTGTCAAAAAAAAAAATTGAAATAAACGTTATGTTCAACTGATATGAAGAGCTAATCATAAACAAACTCTCTAAAAACCCTATTCAACAAGTGTTATGTGCAGTTCATGTCTGCAGTGGCACTGCAAGGTATTTTATTTATATTTTGAATATTTCAAATAGTTACGTGCATGTAAAGTAACTTTGAATTTCAAAACTTATTGGATATTTTTTATTAGAATATCAGTTTTAATATGCATTCCTTGCTTATAAATGTACAAGTTTTTGAAGGAAAACATACTTTTTAGAGATTGCCGTTTAACATGTTAAAGTGTATGTCTGCATTTCTTTCTATTCGTAATAAATGTACTGAAAAATCTGCACTAAGACCGTCAAAATAGCAAAACTCTCAATATATCGCTATTCGTCTTGAATATGCATGAAATGTAAGCCACTGGACGTTAAACAAACAGTAATCAATTACAACTTGCGTTATATATGTACATAGTGCAATTTCTACTAAAAAAAATGTTAACTTGGAGTATTTATAATATCAATTTTATTTTATCGTCAATGATTGCAAGCTAGTTATGCTTGCAAGTTCGTGACATTTAGGGATTTCCACTTTATTTGTGACGTCATGAAAGTATTTATCATCCGCAACGCGCTATTTTAAAAAAAAAACTTATTTTTATTTTCCCTAAAATCGGCATGAAAAAGAGAAGTTGTGTATGTTCTTGCATATTATTTGTTTACAGTCTGTTTCCACTATAACTGTTTTATTCCTCTAGTATTTCGTTAAATTCTTGAGAAAATCCTTTTAGCAACATGGTATTGACATCTCAACAAATAGTCATCATCTATTTTTAGGTCATGTGGCGCTATTTTTCCCTTTTTTGAAGGCCAAGAGTATTATTTTTTTTTAAGTCAGTAAGTGAGCGGATTTTTTATGATAAAGAAATGATTTGATATATTCAAATAAAACAAAACCCGCCGAATATTGGCTCGAAAAAGAGTCAATTAATCCTATGCCATTCAATACAAATTGAATGAAAAAATACTTTGATGCATTTTTTACATTATTATAGTTATCTTAAACATGTTAAACCTGTTTAAAAGTGTTAATTCTGGACTTTCCAATTGACAATTGAAAGTAACATGTAAAAACTAGAATATTACAATACGAAACGTAGACAGATTGCCTATATTTCTAAAGCATTTTGTCAATAAAGTGTATCAGACTGTTTGCAAATAAGTAAAGAATATTTAAAAAACACAGCGGATAATATTTGATCCAAGGTTGTGATTTTATTCTTTCCTTTCAAGTTAAGGTAACGAACTTCCAATCATCGAGAATAAATGTATCCGCGTATAATGGGTTTTTGTGCTATCAAGAACTCATAATTGTGACGTCACGATTTCCATTGAAAAGCATGCATAGTACGAATTCATATGACGTATATACGAAAACATATGATCTGACTATAATAACCTGTCCAGAAAAATTCGGCAAACTCATTCTTTACGAAAAACTGTTCAGACTACAAGCCAACTAGGCCTGTAATGCCTGAAAAACCTGGGCACAAGCCTCGATTTTATTTTTCATGGCCAAAAAATTAGGTGGTGGCTATTTTGCCGGCTCCGTCAAAATAGAAAATATGTTTTTTTGCCGACTCTGATTAAAATATCAAATTCAAGCCGGCAAAATAGAAACGGCTATTTTACTGGCACCGGCAATATAGTGAATTTGTTGCCACCACTGTAAAAATAGGAAATGTGCTATTTTGACGGCTGTATGTAAATGGAAGCCAAGTTAAAAACTATTTTGTTTACATGTATGTATGCAATTCAAAGAACTGACTATTATATATTTCAAATTTAATTTAAACATTTTTGAATTTTGAAGCTGCATGTACATTTTTGTACATGTATGTGGTTGATTTTGTTATACATGCATTGTATAATGTTTTATCAAGTTTATGATGCAATGATATTTTCAACTTTTATTTTTTTAAAACAGACATTTAAAAAATATGAGATTTTATTCTTATGCATACATGTAGCATTAGCTATATTTATAGACTGAGACTGACTTTAGAAATAATTTCAACTACATGTTTCATGATTTCTTGTTATAAATTCTTATTTTCACTTTGACTGATAAATGTTTTTAAATAATTATATGTATCTCAAATATTGTTAGCTGTTTTCTTATTTAGCTACCGGTATACCATGTATACACTGTTACAGTATCAGTAATTGTTTGTTTCTTTTATGTTGACCATGTTGACAGTGCAAAGTTTCATAGTACTTTTCAAAAGTAAATATTAAACATTTAAACATGCTAAATTTCACTCTTTACAACTGAGACTTTATAGTAGTCTCAGTTTATAACAAACCGGCAAAATAACAAATTCACTGTATTGCCAATGCAAGTAAAATAGCTATTTCTAAAGAAATATGATATTTTGCCGGCTTGAATTAAGATATTTTAATCAGAGGCTGCAAAATAGCATATTTTCTATTTTCATGATTTTGCCGGTGCCGGCAAAATAGCCACTGCCAACAAATTATCATGATTATTGTACATGTTGTAAGAATTTTAGGGTTTTTCAAAAATGTATTTAACATAGTTTGCAGCACATTTCGGCTCTCCTCTCTCGTTATGGACATTTCCAATAGAGTTATTTTTTAAAATTGAGAATGGAAATGGGGAATAAGTCAAAGAGACAACAATCCGATCAAAGAGCAGACGAAGGCCACCAATGGGTCTTCAACGCAATGAGAAAATCCCGCACCCGTAGGTGGTCCTCTGCTGGCCCCTAAATAAAATTGTGTACTAGTTCAGTGAAAATTGACGTCACACTAAACTTCAAAACATATAAATGAACTAAAATTAAAAAACATGCAAGACTAACAGAGGCCAGATGCTCCTGACTTGGAACAGGCGCAAAAATGCGGCGGGGTTAAACATGTTTTGTGAGATCTCAACCCTCCCCCTATACCTCTTACCAATGTAGTATAAAGAAATACATATAGCAATACGCACAGTAAAACTCAGTTTAAAAGAAGTCCGAGTCCGATGTCAAAAAAGGTAACAAAAGAAACTAAGCAAAATGATAATGATACATACATGAACAAATGACTACTAGCAGTTACTGAATGCCAGCTCCAGACCTCAATTAAACTGCATGATTGAAAGATTATGTCTTCATCATATGAAAATCAAGTACAATCCCTCCCGTTGGGGGTTAAGTATCATACCATCATAAAATATATGAGAAGAACATAACCCTTATCGTGCCAACAACTGATTTTAGAATAAATGTGTTTATTTCCGATGCAAAGACCCTATGAGTGAATCAAAAGTAATACCAAAATATGCAATCCTTAATGACTTGACAACAGTATCGTAACTATATCATTTCCGAATAAGTCTGTTTAATGGTTTTGTTAGCTTTTGAGGTGAATACTTATTATTATTTTGTTTGTTTATCACCTATTATTTATCTAAGTTTTTTGTGTGAACCCCCTGAGGCATGAAGTGGTTCATGCCTATATATTTGTGAGTTTTGGTAGCTTCTATGGGCCATTCAGACATCCTCAGAAACTAGATTCTCGAAAATATTCGATCATCTTGAATAATTTGTTCTATTAGTGGTCACCACAATTTTATAGAGCTATTAAAAAGGGAGAAGAAAAGACATAATATGGCTCAGACTCCATATACTGCTTTTCATGTTATAAGTTTAGTAATTTAAAGACACTTCCTTCCATGACAAATTTAGATTTAATAGATTTAATTTCAGTTGCCTAATGGAAGACTACAAGGTATGTTAGAAATAAGAAAAGAATTAAAAAAAAAAAAAAACCACACTGAATCTTACAGAATTTTTATGTGATTTCTTGTGGATAAAAATAGGACTGTGAAAGGTGTGTATATTCTAATATCATTTGCAAATAGATATAATTATTTTATGGAATTAATTCAAAGATATCAAATGCGAATAAGAATATTTAATTTTCCAATTAAGGGCCGGCCCTTGGTGGGCAGCATGGCATTGACACACACAAAACAATACACTGGGAGTTCGTAAAACATTTTCACATTGAACTAAACTATTGAATTTTCATATATAATTATAAACCTGCATATATATTTCTTTATCTCAAATAAATCCTGTACATATTTGATTTAGAAACTTACTAGAACTATAAAATCAGTGATATTTGCAATGTGTTATTTTCAGTTGGACTTTGTAGAGTGGGATTGAAATAAAAAAAAAATAACGACCTGATGAGAAATTAAAACCCATGAAACATTTATAAAACATCAAAATTTTGATAAAGGCATTAAAAGAATTGAGACAAGGTTCCTCTTTTTTAATGTTTTTCAAGCAAATTTCCTTGGTTTTTTCATAAATAATTCTGTGACAGCAAATTTACATTTATTCATATAATATAGATTAAAATCATTGTTTAAAGGGTGAATATAAAATTTGTAGAATTATGAGTTGCATTCAAAATAATTGGAACAAAGAATTTTCTCTGTTTTTTCTTTCTTTTTATGTTATTTCATTCATTTATATATTATAGCGTTTAGCATGTTCATGTATATATGAACAACTTTGGTTTAGTGTACCTTTTTATTAATAAAGATTTACTTTTTAACGATTAGCAGTTTCTGTATAGGTACTATTTCAATCTGAACAGGAAGGTTCAGGTTAAATTACCATGATTACAATATAATAGTTTTTTTGTCTTCATTCAAATGCTTATTTGTTCACTTATTCAAAGATTTGCTAACGACAAGAATTATTTAAGAGATTGCACACTCATCTCAATATCTTCCAAAATTTATATACTTGTAAAACATAAAAACTTTCAATTGCTTGTCAACGTTCAGTCACAGATAACTTACCGCTTGCCATATTTCACAGTGACTTGGTGAAGTTCAAATTTCACCTGTACGCGGGACAGTAGGAAAATGATTTAAAGGCATCGAAACAGTGTATCTGTTAAAGTGCAGATGACCTTTAATAAAAGGTTGCTTGGCGGGTATATCGGTGTTTAATTTTTTTGGTCGTAATGAATTTTCTTAGTGTATGCTATAGGCAATTCATTACACCAAACATAAAATATTTTTTTCGCAATAGTTAAAAAAATTTTGACAGTTATACTTAGGTGGTGCTTAACTTTTGGCGGACTGTATATATGAAGCGATAAAAATTTAATTTTGCACTGGATAATGTCAGTGTATTTGTTAGCAGTGAAGGGTGTTTAAAAGAACACTCAGAAATTGCCATAGCATAACTTCGGATTCCCTTAAGGTCGTCCTTGTAAAAATTGAGGATGACGGAATAAAATTATATTCTCATAAGCTTTTTTACACAGTTACAAAAATAATAAGTCTTTTATAATAGAACAATGATAGTACGATGTTCAGTGCATGTGGTATCACTAGAAAACTTTTTGTCATAATCTCTGAGGACATTTGGTTTTGGTTTTTTGTACAATGGCCCTTTTATTGATCCTTCCAAAGATAGAAGTAGGTTAAAAACCACAAAATACATTCTGTGCCAAAAGAATGATCTGTGAGTGTATTTTAAAGATATTTGAAAATCGCTTTCCCTATTATGTTTACGAGATAACTGAAATGTAATAGAGCCTCCAGGTTTGGTTTCTTTAATCAGTGGAAAATTGTGTTGTATATTTTCTTTTTCGGTATTGAAAAAGGCACGGACTTCGCGGAGTACACCTATTGCCATTGGTATGCATCACACTGTCCCTAATATGAACACACGATAAAGAAAATATTTAAATTCGGGTTTAATCGTAAAAACATCTGGCCATTCGTGAGGGCATCTGAAGTCATGGTATAACAACCGGTTGATTTGTTCAGAATCCGGCAATAACATAGTGAGCGGTGGCAAAATCATTGGCATGCCAAAAACTTTCCGAAAGACCTTGCGATAATTCATTTGCGTGTTGAATTCGTATGTCCATGCTGCCTTTCGTAGAGTCATCGTTGGGACATCTTGTCAATTCGTGTCAACTTCGTCTTTACGTCGTGTGATTATCGGTGTCATCGGGCATTTTTCGCCACACGACGAAAATACAAAGGAAACAAGAAGCTGCACGATTGTCTTAGGAATGCAACACGACTACATGAAGCCCTTGCAATGCCGTCGTGTAGCCATTGTATTATAGTACGATGACATCGAGATGGGAACAAGTTGTCGGCGAAGACAGTCGGGTTTTAGTAGCTTAATTTCAAAAGTGTTAATCTTTGCTTCTTATCAATCGTGTTTTTGGTATATTTTGCCGGAACTTCTCTGATCTATTTTCAACAAACATATTTTATTTTAATGAAATCAATCTATGTTTTACTGAAAAATTATTACACCAGGGTTTTCGATGACACAAACTAGTCAAAACATTTACTAAATTTTATCATCGGTACAAGGACATCATTCCTAAATATAAATCAACATGCAGACATCTTATACGTTTAGGTATCCAATCTTATATGGTAATATTCTATCCAAAGCACAAAAATGTCGGCATTCACCTCAAAAGCTAACCAAACCTTTAATCAGACTAATCAGAAGGGATATAGTTACAATACTCTTGTCAAGTCATCAACGGTGGCATATTTTATTATGAATATTGATTCAATCATAGGGTCTTTGCAATGGAAATAAACACATTTATTCTAAAATCAGTTGTTGGCATAATACGGGTTTATGTTCGTCTCATATATTTTATGATGGTATGATACTAAACCCCTAACGGGAGGGATTGTGCTTGATTTTCATATAATGAAGACATTATCTTTCATTTTGTTTAGTTGAGGTCTTGAGCAGGCATGTCAGTAACTGCTAGTAGTCCTTTGTTAATTTATGTATCATTGTCATTTTGCTTAGTTTCCTTTGTAACCTACTCTGACATCGGACTCGGACTTCTTTTAAACTGAGTTTTACTGTGCGTATTGCTGTGTGTTTGTTTAGTCTACATTGGTTAGAGTTATAGGGGTAGGGTAGAGATCTCACAAAACATGTTTAACCCCGCCGCATTTTTGCGACTGTCCTAAGTAAGGAGCATCTGGCCTCTGTTAGTCTTGTTTGGTTTTTAATTTTAGTTCATTTATATGATTCGGAGTTTAGTGTGACGTCAATTTTTACTGAACTAGTACACATTTTTTTTAGGGGCCAGCTGAAGCCCGCCTCCTGGTGCGGGATTTATTCGTTGTGCTGAAGACCCATTGGTGGCGTTGGGCTGTTTTCTGCTCTTTGGTCGGGTTGTTGTCTCTTTTACACATTCCCCATTGCCATTCTGAATTTTATCATATATATATATATATATATATATATATACGGATATTTGGCATGTTCCACATACATGTAGGTATACAGTCTTGTGTTCTGCTGGTAAAGTACTTAATACAAATTCACATCTTTTTGGTCATTATTTTACTTTTCAGTATACTACTCATGTTCGGAATCAGTTGATACCACACACAGTGCACACGTATACATCATTAAAAACGTTCTTCAAGATATTTTGCTTAAAACAAGAAAAAAGAAAAAAAGAAACAGTGAAACATTTAAAAAATAGTGTCGACAATTTGTAAATTTAAAACACCTAAAAAAAAGTATATTGAAACAAATTTCATTTCGTTCTACATATTAAGAATTAAAAAATGATGCAGATAAGAGCATTATCAAATTTGAATATTGCAAAGTAAAATGAAAAACTACATTAGAGCATTTTTCATTTTCCAATTTATAATGTCAAAATGAAAAATGCATTAAAGACGTGTTCTGATACTAGTATTTCAATATAATAAATGGATCGAAGGATATTCTCTGCCTAAAACCTTTAAGAAAAATATTTAAGATGGAAAATTGTATAGAAAACTGTCAAGAGCACACGATTACTTTCAATTGATGTATTTATAGATACCGTGGTTTGCATTATAATAGGGATAGACGACCGGGTCATTATTTTATGCCTTGATGCAATTTTTATTGAAGCTTGATATCGCCAGGATTGTTTCAAAGAATGACAAATCGCTATGAAAGAAAATAACTCCTTATAGGTATATAAGACTAAAGAAGGTTTAATATCATGATCATGTGGTTAATTTGTCTTTTCTTTCTACCTTAACTTTCTTCAAAATGTTCTTGCAGATTGGACACGATATTATCCGCCAACGCATGTGTAGTTTTTTGAGAGAGAAACAATCAAACATTATAGGGTTGTAATAAAAACTACCATCATAACATATCGTACCTCCACAAACTGGTATGTTACATCTTTCCCATCCAAGATCTGTATAACACCATGGACCACCGGCGTTATCTCTATCATTGGGAGGCGTTCTACAGTAATTTTTAGTTAGGGTTTGGTAATGCGGAGATCTTATCCATAACTTACAAGTGTTTCCATTTCGTGTTGTTTGTATACTACCGTTGTATTTAAGATCAGTAGTCGAATTTCTGCATTCTATAATAAAAAATACATTAGGTTAGGCAACTCTATCTGCATGTAGGACTCGGAAGTGCGATGGGGGACGCTGATGTGCGATGGTCTATATGACGCGCGCGATGGCTAGTTTGAAATCTACAAATGTCCAATTATTATGAGAGTTTGATTTTTTTTATTAGTTATATCTTTCACCTTATTTTCACCCCATAAGAACCCTCTGGAGAGTAGAACAAAACTATTGGTGAGCTCAAATATAAAGAACAAATAAGGACCTAATATGGCCCTACTTAAAATATAAATAAGTAAGTTGCCACCAAATACAATATTAGTGAAAATAGTCCAATTTCCATTACAGGCATTTAATTTTCAGGACTTGCAATATGTAGTGCATGCATGCATTCAAAATAAAAATCTTAGAAACTTATGTTAAACAAACAACTAAGATGAATGACAATATATTTTTATTTAGTTTGTCAAACTGAATTCAAGGAGATTTTTAGGGAAGTTGCCTCATTGAAAATTATACAACAGAAAATATTTCTGGGTTTCAAGAGGCTGTTAGCCAAACATTTGGAATGGTACTTAAGCTATAAATTTAAGCTGATATGGAACAAAACTTGACTAGCCACTTTTTGAATCCAATGAAAAGTTATAGTGAACACATTTAGAGCATTGTTAGCTCACTAAATTAGTAATGCCAAACATAAAAAATAAGGGTACAATACATGGTGAGGATACAAATATATAACATAACAGATAAAAACCAATTGTTCAGAGAACAATTGAAGGACATTCCACACAAGTTAAATTAAGATTAGAACATTTGGAAAAAAAAGTAATATATCTGGGGTAAAAAAATAGCTTATTCCGTAAAACGATTTGTGAGGTATTCTATTTTAACAAATTAAGGGAGATAATAAGCCACTTCCGTTTAATCAAAGTCATTTCCGGTGTCAAATAATAGCTTACTTAACGCTGATTCCAAAAAAATATGGTTTCAATAATTTTTTTCTTAAAAGAGAGAGACGAAAAATACCAATGGTACATTTAAACTCGTAAGTCGAAAATAAGGTGACAATGCCTTGGCAAAAAAAGACCAAAAGACAAACAACAGTACACGATTTTCTCGCTGTGTCCAGGAGCCATTGCTGGCCTTGGGCGGTTCTCTGCTCTTTGGTCGGGTTGTCTTTTTGACACATTCCCCGTTTCCATTCTCAATTTTTAAGAAAACTATAGACAACACGAACCTAGCAAAACACCGGGGATGATCTCTGATGCTTGAAATAATGGAGATAAATTGGAGTTTACAATATTTTACTTCTGGTTTCATCTGATAGATAACTTCACATTGATTCCAAAAACATCTGTTTCTTGATATTTTAAAAATGAAATGTATGCAACAAATGGCTACTTTCCGTTTACATATGGTCACTTCCAAACCCATCTCGTAAGTCGAAAATAAAGTGACAATGCCAATGCAAAAAAGAAAAAGACCAACAGACAAACAAATTTAAAAGTACACGATTTTCTCGCTGTGTTTACCATATATTACGGCCATATATTACAGTGTCTAAAGATTAATGTATGTCACAACCGTCAATTTGAGGGCAATTATTTTTCCGCTGTTGCTTTATAATCTTATAACACTGGCCTTCATAGCAAAACAATATGACGTGCTTACAGTATATACAGTTGAATGTAGCATATAAATTTTAATAAACACAAAAACAAAATTGAAAAAATAACATTCAACGAACCTTGTTTTCTTGAGAGAAAATCACTGAAACAATCACACATTTCCGATAGTAGTTGATACGGGCGGTCTAATCGATTTGACATCAATGTATGAAGCTAATAGATAAGTATACAAGGTCAACTTTCAAAATGTTTGGTTTTATTTATATATTCACAAATTTTATAAAATATCTGTCTATTGTCCTCATCATACTTCAAACTGTCCCTGTATAATCTTATCTTTCGTTTAATACAAGACACTGTCCCGATTGTATCCCTTCGAGTTTCATTATTTTTTTGGACATTTGGTGAGAGAAAATGAAAGGTAGTATCTGCGTAACCACAAGAACACAGTGCGCTTTCAATAAGATTTTTTTCCAATAAATGGTCCCTCAAAAGACCACTCTTGAGTCTGAGTTTTGCTAAGCATATTTGTTCTCTTATAGCCAAGGTGTAAATACTAAGGGATTTTATTGATATTTTGAAAGAAATACGTCTTAAAACCAGATGTTGATTGATTTTAACGAATTTTGTCTGGAACATTATTACAAAGGTTTATAACTATTGGTAGACATGACTTCTGATAATAACCTGGTGTGTACACTATGGTTTGTAAATTTGAAAAACCCGTAGTCCTGTAGTCATATAGATCTAGCATTTGATCTAGAACTAATGCAGAAAGATAGTCAAGCAATATCTGTTAACATAAGGTGAAATTTTAACAACTTATGTTTATAATATCATATTCTTTTTCATTAACTAAGTCAGTTATATAAATTATGTATAAAATAGGACCCAAAATAGACTCTTGAGGTACCCCAGCTGATATATGCTCACTAATGACAACTTGTTGCCTTCTTGAGTTCAAGTAGAAGAGAGGCAGAAGATACCTAAAGGACATTGAAACTCGAAAATAAACTGACTACGCCATGGCTAAAAAAGAAAAAGACAAGCAGACAAATAACAGTAAACAAAACACAACATAGAAAGGTAAAGCAACACAAACCCCTCTAAAAAAATGGGGATGGCCTTAGCTGCTCCGCAAGGGTAAGCAGATCCTGCTCCACACGTTGCACTCTTCGTGTTGCTCATGCAAGTAGAAACCCCGTGATAAGTTTAATTCGGAAGGTCACATTCGGCGAAAAAGGGTACGGGATCGTAGTTTCGACAATTGGAACATATCCGTCGTCTTCTTTGAAACATATATTCCATAACGGTCAACCAACTAGTGATGGCGTCCGTAAAATTTACGAACGGACGATTTTAACTTCATCACTTGGAACTCTTTGGTTTAATAGCAACCATCTATCAAGGAAATCATGATATGAAATAACAGTACTGGGATATCGTACAAACTGGGAGATATATTCTTCGTATATAGGCGCTACTGGAATGTTTCTATATAGAAATTGAAGGTTCACAATTGAGACGCCAAACTCATCTTTTGTGTCGTAAAGTTTTGTTTTGAACAGGCCCTCATTGTCAATTTTAAGATGTAAGCCAAGATATGAGGCAGACTTAAATGTACCTAATGTATCCTTTATCTCAAGTTCGAGGGACAGTTGCGTTTAATGTAGTCACACAATTTTGTGAAGTCTTACTTCTTTACTTTCTTCCTAAGAAGTTCCTGTTTGGAGTCAGCCTAATATGAATAAAGGAAAAAAGTCGTCGACAAAAAGAGGAGCACAGTTGGTTCCCATGGGAATGCCGGTGGTTTGTTGAAAAACACGTATTTCAAACGTAACAAATATGTTGTCAATCAAGAAATCAAACATCTTGATTAGTCAGTTTCAAAGAATTTATTCTTTAAATCAGAGTGATTTTTTACAAAGCACGATTATCCTTCACTAAGACAAGATACTTGTATCTGCGTTGCCCAATTTTTGTATGAAACAGAGCAAGACCAACTCTTGCAATCAGTCTTTTACATTTGGAATGAGGAATGCTTGTGTAAAGTGTAGTACACCTATCTGCTCTTGTCTCATGAACATTCAATATAGAAATATTGTCTTTTCGTGAATATAACAATTTAAAAGTATGTCTGTACAGGTTGAAAAATCAAAGATAAATATTATTAATAAAGTAGGTATCTTTTTACTATTTTTATACAATTTTATGAAAAGGTAAATTTTTGAACATGTATTTGCGGATTGTCTCGATCTATTCACATTCAATGTTTACATCGGGATAAGGTCTGTTTGAATTTTCATAGAAACTTAATTATAAAAGTTTTATGCTGCATATCAATCGATTTGTTTTTTTAATTTTTCCGTGACTTTCGCTGATCTAGCTGTATATATATATACTGATAATTAGCATGTTCCAGAGAGGTATACTATTGAACGCTACAGCTGTCTTATGTGAAACTCTGATATTACGTTATGTTGTTCTATTATTACTTGATGATAGTATGTCTTTACATAATATGGTTTTGACATTACGTAATGATGTTTTTATATAACTCAATATGGAAAAGTCATTACTTAATGATATTCCGATATTACATGATATGATTTCGTATTGACTTGATATAGTTTTGTCATTACTTAATATGTTTTTGTCATTACTCGATGTGGTTTCACCATTATTTAATGTGGTTGTGTCATTAGGCAATGTGGTTTTAACATTACTTGATGTGTATGTGACATAACGTAATGTAGTAATTTGTTTCATTACATGATGTGGTTTTGTTATTTCGTAATGATGATTTGCCAATACTTTATATGGCTTTAACATTACGTAATGATGTTTCAAAATTTGACGATTGTACACTACATGATGTGTTTGTTTCAGTATTTGATGTGGTCATGTCATTCTTTGATGTGGTTATCCCATTACTACTAAGAGGTAAAACCACGTGACCATTTTGGAAAAAATATGTTCTATTTTTAGACCGATTTCCATATGTCGTTTGTGTAATGCACTTTTGATGAGTACCGCTATCCATTAAGTTAAAGTTCAAATTAAAGTTCAAGTTGTTGTTCATAGTTATTTGGTATGAAAAAAGGAACGACAGACAAAAATAAGAAAAAAAGTACTAAAAAATTAACAGTAATTCGGACATATCCCAAACCATTTGGTCCTTCCGTTTTTTCCTTAGTACTCAAATGGAAGCTGTAAATTAATAAATAAATTAAAGATTCTTATTAACCCTGTGTCTCCCCGGATAATTCTGCTGTTAGTGTAAAAGCGTAAATTAAATGTTGACTAACTGTACATTAATCGGTACACTTAACGGAGGAAAACATGTTTTTCTGTAGATGCTTTTATCTTGATCTTGAAGAATAACTCCTATACAAGTTTTATAACAATTCATGGAGGTTTACAAATTTATCATGTCAAAACAGTTTAATACGGTAATATTTAATGCATTAAAAATACCTTATATAGAAATAAAGAAATGTGGTATGATTTCCAATGAGACAACTCTCAACCACATACCAAATTTCGAGTTGAACTTTTAAAGATAGAGTTCCGAATTACAATTGGACTTCAACTTTTAAATTGAGTCACTTTTTGACTTAGAGTTCGAGGTAAACCCTTATTTGAGTATCATTTAGATTAAGATTAAGAGTTGAAATTCGAGTTATCTAATATGAGTTCTAGTTTTTTTTATCGTGGATCAAGGGCTTTTGCTCGAGCTTCCGAAAAGAGGGTTCAGGGGTAGGTATGCGTACAAAAGATAAACAATTTTACAGCATACAAAACACAACATAGAAATTGAAATAAAGCTAGATGTGGTGTGATTGCCAATGAGAAAATTATCCACCATAGTTCAAATGCAGTGGATGCAAGCAATCATAGGCAACCTAACAGCCTTCAACACACCGTATAGTCGGCCACAAAAGACCACCACGTGAAAATGTGATACAATTCAAACGAGAAAATTAACGGTCTAGTTTATAGCTAAACAATCTACGAATAAACAGCTGCGCCATGATTCACCCGTCGTCTTGTGTGTGAATTTTTATGCAATAATCATAAATAGTTTCTGACATACGGCGCGACATGCGAAAACCCCCCTTTTTTTTTACAAAAAACTCAATATCTCTAAAATAAAATTTTGAATCAAAAGCAAAAAGTATACAGATCTTTAGATTAATATAACTAAGAAGTGTGTAAAATTTTAAGCAATAATCATAAATCGTTTTTGAGATACGGCGCGACATGTGAAAACCCCCCTTTTTAAAAAAAAAATCATTTCTAAAATAAAATTTTGTATCAAAACCAAAAAGTATACAGATCTTTAGATTAATACAACTAAGAAGTGTATAAAATTTTAAGCAATAATCATAAATCGTTTTTGAGATACGGCGCGACATGTGAAAAACCCCTCCCCCTTTTTTTTACAAAATACTCAATAACTCAAAAATAAAATTTTGAATCATCACCAAATAGTATACAGATCTTAAGATTAATATAACTAAGAAGTGTGTAAAGTTTTAAGCAATAATCATAAATTGTTTTTGAGATACCGCGCGACATGTGAAAACAAAACACACACCTGTTTTAGTTACTAAGTCCCGTAACTCAAAAAGTTTTAATCTTAATATTTTCACCAAAAAGTATACAGATCGTTTGACCATCATTAGAACAACTATGTTAAGTTTCATGAAATTTGGATAAGTCGTTCTCAAGTTACGGTGCGACATGTTTACGCCGGACAGACAGACGGACAGACGGACAGACGACATTTGTATACCATAATACGTCCCGTCAAAATTTTGACTGGCGTATAAAAACAAATATGACATACATGAAACAACGACAACCATTGAACTACAGGTTCCTGACTTGGGGCAGGCATTTAAAGAAAGTGCACGCGGCGGAGTTTAACATGTATGTAAGCGCTAATCCCTATCCTAACCTAGTGTATCATAGCACAGCATAAGAAGAAAATATAAAGACAGTTTTGATTGGCTCAACTAAATAGATCAGTATGACTGGGTAACATAAATCCATCAGCGTGATCTCGGGTGCTTTGGAAGGGTAAGCGGATTCTGCTTAACTTGTGGCACCCGTCGTGTTATTCGTGAAAGTACAAACCCAGTGATTTGGTTTCATTTGGTAGTTTACATTCGAGGAAAAGATGACGGGATTGTGGTTACGACAACTGGAACCTATTCGTCGTCACCTGTAAAACAGATATTTCGAAAAGTTTTTTTTTTTCAATTAGTGCGTGATATATCAGAAACTGCAATTAATAAAAAAAAAGTTTAATATTCATATGTTAAAATGAACATACACGCTAAACAAACCTGGAGAATTCTTGTTTTATAGAATTGATGCTTTGTTGCTTAGCCCCCCGCCCCCCACCATTTCCCTTTAACAATACAGTACAAGTATTTGGATTTGTGTCGTACCTGCGACAATAATGTAGCGACAGTGAGATACAACAAACCTATATGCCGTCGTCGGTAGTATCGTCGGCGTTTTCGTCATTTAGGTTGTTAGGTTTCAAGTTTGAACTGTTTTTATATTTTTCATTTCGCGACCTTTTTAAACTTACTATGTAGTATGAATTTTGCTCATTCTTAAAGACCATACAGTCACACATACATGTATATGTTAACTTCTACGTCATTTGGTATGTGGTTGAGAGTTGTCTCATTGGCAATCATACCACATTTTTTTTATTTCTATGTAAGGTTTTTTTTAGCATTGAATATTACCGAATTAAACTATTTTGACATGATAAATTTGTAAACCTCCATGAATAGTTATGAAACTTGTATAGGAGTTATTCTTCAAAACCAAGATAAAGCAGTGTTCTTTGGAATCATTTACGAATTTATTACAATACTGCTTCCATTTGAGAACTAAGAAAAAACCGGCAAGTGGTTTTGGGATATCCCCCTTATGTCCGAATTACTATAAATGTTTTAGTACTTTTTTTCTTAATTTTGTCTGTCGTTCCCCTTTTTCATACCAAATAACTATGAACAACAACTTGAACTTTAATTTGAACTTTAACTTAATGAATAGCGGCACTCATCCAAATCGCATTACACAAACGACATATGGAAATCGGTCTAAAAATAGAACATATTTTTTTCCAGAATGGTCACGTGGTTTTACCTCGTAATAGTAAAGGGATAACCACATCAAAGAATGACATGACCACATCAAATACTGAAACAAACACATCATGTAGTGCAAAATCGTCAAATTTTGAAACATCATTACGTAATGTTAAAGCCATATAAAGAATTGACAAAAATTATCATTACGAAATAACAAAACCACATCATGTAATGAAACAACTTGATTACGTTATGTCACATACAAATCAAGTAATGTTAAAACCACATTGCCTAATGACATAACCACATTAAATAATGGTGAAACCACATCGAGTAATGACAGAACCGTATTAAGTAATGACAAAACTATATCAAGTCAATACGAAACCATATCATGTAATATCGAAATATCATTATGTATCGACTATTCCATATTGAGTTATATCAAAACATCATTACGTAATGTCAAAACCATATTATGTAAAGACAAACTATCATCAAGTAATAATCAACAACATAACGCAATATCAGAGTTCAACATAAGACAGCTGTGGCGTTCCATAGTATACAGCCAGGAGAAAATAAATTGAAATGGGTACTCCAGGAATTTATTCACATAGCAACATTTGAAATCAATTTTACATCAAGCTCCTATAGCCTGCTGTACTCGTCGTTTGCTATTTATGGAGGGAAATGCTAACATTAAATGGAAGTTTTCTTTATATTTCTATTTATACTGTATTTCAGAACTTTTTTCCCGTGAATTTATAATTGATAGTGTCTTTGCTAAAATGAGACAAACACTGAAAAGATATAGTTTTCAGTGTTTACAAGGGAAGTAATATTTTTATGACTAGATTTCGCACTGGACATCGGTAGTCTGGGCTTCATGTCGGACTGACAAATATTGAATGAGTCTGAATTGAAGAAATATCTTCAAGATGACAGTATTGCATTTCCAGAACCAGAGCCTCTACCATTTGATGACAGCAGTGTGCCTTAATTTCTTATTGTGAATGATGCTTTTTGTCTGCGCACGTTTCTCATTCACATGCATAACAATAGAACAACGCAACTATGACTACAGAATTTCAAGGGATCGACGTGTAATTGAAAGTGTTTTCGGGATTTTAGACCGGAGGTTTCAAGTTCTGTTGACCACTATTCAGAATATAATTGATAATATACCAGATGTACATTTATATTAAATCTTGTGTGTGTGTGCATCTTATGCCAACACGGTACCCAGCTCAGCAAAATGCAGTTCTCGAACGAAAAGACGATCAGCACAAAATGATCCCTGGAGCATGGAGGAATCGGGCTTACATGCACGAAGTGGATACAGTATCTGAACACAACCGTGACAACATGGTAGGCAAGAGACAAAGGAAGGACTTTGTATTATAACAGTCCTGTTGGGACAGTACCATAGTAAAAAAAATATGATTTGATCAGAATGGAAGCTTTTGACTTGTTCTCTATACTTAAAATTCTGCGTTCGGACTCAAAATCTATATTTAAACTGATAATTTAACATTGAACTCTTGAATAAAGTTTAAGATCTTAATTATGTAATGTTAATTTGGCTATATTCAAGTAATAATAGTCATTTAAACCACAATTAATTCCCTTTGTTCGTGGTCTAGGAATATAGTTCCAAATTATTATATGAGGTATTTCTTCCTGAGTATTCTGACTGTTTACTATTTAAGTGGTTCTATCAGTTGCATATATATTGCGATAAGTTAAACATGTGGGAAAAATTTGTTGTTGAAGTGAAAGTAGTGATTTGGTCAAAATGAAAGAGGGTAGAAATTAGCCTTCGGCATTTATTCAAGATTCAAATCCTACCATTGTCATGTAAATAGGGCTTTCAAAAGAAAAAGCACTGATGGATTGTCCTGTCACATGCATATTTTATTAGAATAATAATGGTCTATAAGCAGTTAAAATTTATTTCATGTTTGATGCGGTACACATTTTTTAATTCAATTTGACTTTTACAAAGAAATGCATTGTAACCAATGGGAAGAATAGTTGTGGTCTGAGGCCAACTGCCTGGCATAATCCTCGACTGAATCCATCAGTATTTTGAAGTTGTGTTTCCAATCGATGGATTGAGGCTCACGATATTTCGGGCCTTTGGATAACATTTCGCAGTGAAGTGTAAATTGAATTATGATGAAGGATATTGCCAAAGTTGATGTCATCGAGACTTTTGTTGGCAAAGGAAAGTTTGAGAAAGAATCTTTTCTCCTTTTTTTCCCAATGTGAACTGGTTTGAAAAGTTTTGACTGGTAATATCCAAGATGATAGCTGTAACTTTAATATGGTTTGAATTGGTGTGTGTAACAGTGGTTTCGAAACATTAGTTGTACAAATAATAAAGTTTTGAAAGAGGATAACGAATAAAGCTTCGTGCTAATGTGATGAATACCTAACGGATTTTGTATAAATGGCAGTAGGTCATTTATTGAGACATCATGGAGATTAGGTGATGTATTATGACGATGACTTCGTCTACGTCGAGGAGTAAAGTTCAAAATTTTCATCACATTCACCGAACTACAGGAAAGACTAGATAGAATTCCTATACATCGATTTTGTCATTGCATCAAAATGGTATCGCAGTTCCCAATTGTCGAATCCAGTAGTCTTCCCATTGTCTAAGAAGAGGTGTTGCAAGATGATGATTGTAAGTCCTGTTGTATATGTTTTCGATAATGCGCACTTGCAGAGACAAGTAGCTCTCAAACAAAAGTAACGCTGCTCTATCAATTCCCACTTCTTTTAACTTATAAAAATGAGTCTTTGTGCAAAACTCGGTCGAATGCTTAACATGTCGCAGAAGATTATCATTGCCTCTTTTCCTGCTTCCGTTGCTTTACCAAAATAGGTAACTATATACAGCAGTATTTTTACCGTCGAATCACCAGCGATAAAACCAGATTTACTTGAATTTTGTTAAAAGAGAATTTGTGATAATGAAGTTAAAAAGGTATTTTAAAATGCACCTCTCCATTGTCTTCCCAATAATTGATAACAATATATTGGTAAATAATTCACTTAAATTCTGGTCTACCCTTAATCTTATATGCTGGTCTAACATTTGCTAGTTCTACACATCTGGAGATCTCCCTGTAAGCAGGGATCGAATTAAAAAATGTGTAAACTTCAAGACGGTTGCTGCAGACCTCATGAATCTTGTACTGATTAAAGTAGGCCCTGTAGCTTTTGAGATTAAGGAGCACATCTTCAACATCCTGCTCACTAATAATCAATCCCTCTAGTTTATGAATTTCATCATATTCTAGACCCCAAGGGTGACTATGGAAAAGAAATATGGTAACTACAGGTCTTCTTCCGACCATCAGTAAAACCCTTGTCAAAATGGGGCGACCGCTGTGCGGGATGTACAAGTACGCCACCACGTCCCGTCAGAATGGGGACGTTAAAATCCAATGCCTCGTGTAGAGAGAATAACACGATCTCTGCACGTTAAGAGCCCTTGCAGCAACTCTTTGAGGGGTCCGTATGTGGCCCGTTGCAAGGCAATTTTTTTGTCCATATCCACTATACCCTCATCTTTCAGTGGCAGTCAAAATTACCCCGACCTTTATTCTTATTCCGGACGATCTCTGTTACTGTATTTATTTTTAATTTGTTCAGTAAGATAATTAGCTTTGTCGTTATCTCTTTCTACGTACATATTGGTTAATAAAAATTAAAGTAGGATATACTGATTACTTTTTGGTACACCGATCAAATTTATAAGTTTTCCACAAATATTGTGTGTTTGTTGCTTGCACACTTTCAACTTTTTGAATATGCTTTTCTTAGTTTGTTTTATTTTTTTACTTGATCGAACATAGCTTATACATTTATTTCTTATTCGCCAAAAGTTTATCCAATCATTTTCATTGCAACGTTTGCTTTTTGATATAATCTCTTACATTTATTCGTGCTTAGTGTTTTTATAACAAAACAGTTTTGTTGAAATTAGGAGGTACAGAAGGGTTCATAATTGCATGTACACACAACAAAAAAGAACGGAAAAAATCTAGTTTCACAATTTTAAATGAATAATACGACGAGGCTTTAAAATTAATTTTGAAATAACATAATTTCTTTTAGGTATATTGTATCAGAAAAACAGTATGTTTGATATATTACAATTATATCAAATGAGTACATACGTACGCTTGGTTTATTTAAATTTCCACCGTAAAATACATTGGAAATGTGTTATATGTACATTGTATATGATTGGAAGATCGTAAATGTGTGAAACAAGAGCACTTATAAGTTAACTAATAACATGATTGGCATATTGTTCGCGGATTCAGTTATGACAATTCGTTGTATATTCTATTTTTGATTCTGGGTTATTTTCACAAGTTTCAATGAAGTTATCGGATTGGAAAACGTGATCTTCCAGATCATACATACGTGTGACGACGGGTTTGACATTGTCTTTCCCGACAACCATGATCTTTCCATCAATCACGCAGGTTGCTTTTAGTCTGTGGTTGCGCACATATTTACTTGCTTTGAATGCTATTTCGTCTCGCGTCTTGATTTTGTCGATAATTGATACAGAGGCTTTGGAGTCCTCTCTCAGTTTTTGGCAAATTTTAATATCTACTTTTACATCATGCATTTGTCATCTTGCAATAATTTGACGGTTCATTTTGTTTACATTTGCCTGTACAATGGCTTACAGTAATGTCATTAATGTACAACTTTTTCTGTAGTATTTTCTCTTTTTGAAAAAAGTACAACACTGAAGCGGAGAAGTCTTTTTCTACTGTGCTTTTCGAGATCGTTCACTTTTTGTTGTAGTTGTGTGTTTTTTTATACGTAAATCGTTTAACTGGTTTGTTTTTTTGATAAAAGGCTACACTGTTTTTCTTTGATCTTATTTACTCTGTCTATTACATGTTGTTGTTTTCATTTACTACACTTTCGAATGTCTTCTCGATGTCGTCAATTAATAACTGCTCAACAGTTTCGACTATCTTACATATGCCAGCTTCCGTTATATTTAAGGAGCAAGCCTGCTGCGACCCTTATTTTGGTTTTCATTCAAAGTATAATCTGAATTTTCCAAATCGCTGCCAGTGACATCCTTTTCTGAACTTGTTTCACTGTTGGTACGTTGCTGATTATCCACAAATTATTTTTTTTTTCTGTTTGTAGCCAATAAGTTCGAAACCAGTATTACGATATATAACAATCATCAAAGTAAAATATTTAGATTAAATGTTCATCCACGTATTTATGTCTACCATTCTTTTTGTGTGGCCCCACAGAAAACTTTCCATGAGTAGGTTCGTATACATACGGAATTCATTTCTATGTTTAGTCTAGAGTTAATTATATACACTGATTTTGTACAAAGTGTTTGAAGTTGTACTGTTTTCATTTTAACTGAATTTTTAACCAAGAGCCATTTACCATATCTATTGGTACTAGGGTGCACTCTATTTATCAAGAATTTTGTTTGCAGTATATAATCTACTAAAGTAGAATACAACACACGTCAAAAGCGCTATCATTTTTTTCTGATTAGTGTATACAATTCTCTTGAATTTGCTTGCATTTGTTCAACTACTATGACTATTATGAAAATATATCTTTCACTGCCATTAATGGGTAAATATTTAATTGGCAGACGAACAACTCTGATGCAAAAAATTGTAGAATTTATGTAAATATAGCAATACAAGTGACGTTTACTTTCAATTTTATCTTGGTTCTTTTTTAATTTCTGATTTTCGCCCGAGCCCATTGTAATATGAAGGTGTTTTTTTTTCTTTATTTCTAAAGAACGCTTTGATATTGGTTTAAATTACATTTTGTGAATAATACATATAATGAGCGGAGTATATAAACCCGAAAGCAAATATAATACAAGCCCAAACGAAAAAATATAAACAAGTCTAAATTGAAAACAACGTTCAAACCTATGATTGTGTCGGATAAAAACCGCAATTTTTATACGTGTGCATTCAAAACAAATTTCTTGGTAGAGGGGTCTAAATACAGCACAAACAACATTTCCCAAAAGACAAAAAAAAGTGAAAATGTATAATTTAACGAAACGCATTTGACTAGCAGGTCGAACAACGGATGTTCTTAAAACCTGCTGACTGCCATGGCGATTGCCAAATAAACGGAACACCAGATGTAACAAAATAGATCTTAATTTTTGATTTAATACCAAACAGAAATTATTAACTTGCGGAAAAGATGGTATACTACAAACAGGAGGTGCACAAATTGGTGCATTATATCCGGATTTCGACAATTAATGTCTCTTCAGTGATGTTAGGAATCGAAACGGTATTTGGAAGGCATGCAATTTACCTCAATTAAGGATAGACTCTTGAATTTTGAAGAGTGAATTTGAAGAGTCGAAATAGGATGAACGGATCATATAAACCCGAAGGCAAATATATTACAAGCCCAAACGAAAAAATATAAACAAGTCTAAATTGAAAACAACGTTCACACCTATGATTGCATTGGATAAAAACCGCAATTTTTATACGTGTGCATGCAAAACAAATTTCTTGGTAGGGGGTCTAAATACAGCACAAACAACATTTTCCAAAAGACCAAAAAAGTTAAAAAGTATATTTTAACAAAACGCATTTGACTAGTAGGTCGAACAACGGATGTTCTTAAACTCGGCTGATTGCCATGGCGATTGCCAAATAAAAGGATCACCAGATGTAATAAAATGAATCTTAATTATTAATTTAATATCAAACAGAAAACAATAAACTTGCAGAAAAGATGGTATACCTCATACACGATGTGCAAAAATTGGTACACCATATCCGGATTTCGACAATTAATGTCTCTTCAGTGATGTTAGGAATCGAAACGGTATTTGGAAGGCATATAATTTACCTCAATTAAGGATTGACTCTCGAATCTTTAATTTTGAAGAGTCGAAATAGGATGAACGGATCATATAAACCCGAAAGCAAATATAATACAAGCCCAAACGAAAAAAAATATACAAGTCTTAATTGAAAACAACGTTCAAACCTATGATTGCGTTGGATAAAAACCGCAATTTTTATACGTGTGCATGCAAAACAAATTTCTTGGTAGAGGGGTTTAAGTACAGCACAAACAACATTTCCCAAAGGCCAAAAAGTGAAAAAGTATATTTCAACAAAACGCATTTGACTAGCAGGTCGAACAACGAATGTTCTTAAACCCTGATGAGTGCCACCTGCAAGCCCGACCTCCACGTAAGTCGTCATTTGAGCCACTTTGGCACGCACAAGCTATCTCAAAAACCTTACCATCACTATCACAACCACCACGAGGGTTGGTCAAGGGCCGACAGACTTGCTTGGGAAAGTTTTTTGATAAGGAAGTTAGGGACAGTTTACCCAGAGGGCATTTATGAAAAAACATAGAATGAGTCCCTACCATCACTTGTTTCAAGTAACTCAGACTTTAGTACAGGACTCTTACAGTTTTAAGGAATGTATTCCTCGTCCTAAACATCAATAAGGAAAAAAATTACCAGTGTATTGATTCGTGATCATTTGTATAGCGATCAAGATTACCATTACAGTGTGACTACCACATGTCAAGATAAGAACCATTTGACATCTTACTGATGAAGGATATAAGTTATCCTAAATATTTAACATTTATTCATGATTTTATTTTTTTTTGTGATGTTGAACCCTTTTAGACTTGCTTATTATATATTATCTTTTGTAGTATAATGTATCATAATTATATGATCAATTGCCCCGTAAGATTTATCGTTGGCTATTATTCAGACATTTAATATATATATATATACGTAACCACTCTAAATATCAGCCCAACAATGTTAAATCTGCAAATTTCCCGGAGCAAATTTAATTAGTTTGAATCCGAAAGACATTACTTTATAAACCTTCTTTATCATGGTAAATTGGTAATAATTATGTACTTTCGAACTTATTCTTTGGATAAAGAAAGTCTGTGGTGTTATTTACAACGCACAAAAATATGTTTGACTCGCATTATTTATGTGCCTGTCCCAAAACAGGAGATTGTATATTTAGTGGTTGTCTTCGTTGCTGTGTATCATATACTGACGGAGTTTAGAAACGCAACACCTGACTTACCTGAGATTATTGAAAATACCGGATTATTGAAGTCGCACGAATTTCTTTGAGCGAAATTTGAAACCCATAATTGATTGTTTTAAGGTTTTTTTTCGTAAAACAATTAATTCTTTCAATACATTCCCACACTTGAATCATTTAAAAATTGTTGCATCTCTATATTGCCAAAACTGAGCAATGAAAATCTTAATCAAACCATAAGAATATTGCAGGCTGCAATACGTGAACGTGCTGTTTCCAAATGTTTTATGCATGGTACAGATGGAAAATCAGAAGGTTAGAAAAAGAACTCAAAACATGCCCAACAGACTTGGTTGACCTTTCTGACAATCATGTTGGCGTTGGTCACAGGCGGTCATTGCCTTCGACGGTGACACAGCTATTGATAAGGGGAAAACCAGGGTTTCAGTGCATACCACGTGATTTGAACATTAAAATTCACGTCATCGGTTCAACTTTTGAAATGCAAACACTTTTTAGACAATAAAGAAATGAATGAAATTCATGTTTATATCTTTTTTTTTCACAAAAATTGCATATTTGAAAATGATAATAAAAAAGAATAATCTAGTGTTGCGTTGTTAAAGTCCATCAGTATATTTGTTACTCGTTTGTTGTTTTGTGCATAAATCAGGCTTTGTTTTCTCGTTTGGAATGCATTACATTTTGTTATGTCTGAGCCTTTTATGACTTGCTTATTGCGGTATGGGTTTTGCTTATTGATGAAGGCCGTACGATGACCTATAGTTGCTATAACATCTACGTTTTTTTATCGGATATTTTTACGTTGAATGCAAACGATATGAACCTACGAAGTTTTATATTATAGGACTAGGGGTGGAGTGATTTTTTTTTTTTATAAAACAATAAAATATACATAATTGAGTTTGAATCAAGTTGAAATGACAGCAAATTACTACATAGATAATATTTTTAATCAAATGATACATACATTGTACCTCGAACCCTTGAATCGTCATTTCTCAATTGAGAATGAATTTGTTAAATATTTGCAATTCTTATAAAATCACAAAACCTGCAGATTTTTTGTATTTCTTTATGACTTTTTGTGGAATGACTACCAAAAGTGGGTGTATACGACTGCCCAAACCTATGATGATGGAAGTGCTTAACGACCGTGACTGGCTTTACAGCCCTCGCACGGTCGGCTCGGTGCCCGAAGGCGTTTGGTGAGCATTTAAATGTTTTTGTTGTTGTCAAGCTGGAACAAGGCGGCCATTTTGGTTTTGCTGGATTGATTTGTTTTTTTACTATTGTTGTTTGGTTGCAGTCTACTTCCTTTACAACGGCTGCTTTCAGGGCCAGGTTGGTCAGCTTGGCAGCCCGCTAACCACGATGATGAAGTACTGGACGATGGGTCTCGGACATAGTAATAACGATGACAGGAAGCTTTATCAGGACCAAAGTCGTAAGTAGACAGTGAAATGGCGGTCCATTATCCAAAACCTACGATACAGACCCTCAGACGTCAGTCGGCATACTTTGTCCCCCATAATGGGTGTTACGGACCATTTGCTAACTCGGGTATTTACGCAAAACAACAAGTTTATGAACGTACAGTACAGCGTTGGATTGGTTTCTGTCATCGAGAGTAATAAGACGTTGATCCATCCATCAGTAAACCAACATCGGAGATAGCGGGTAAAGAGGAGCTGACCCAGCACGTCCTTTCAGTTGTAATGACTGAGACGTTACTGAATTGGATGATTGGGTCAGTACGCCAGGTTCAGTTCATAGGACCTTAGTTTAATATAGGCGTGACAGTCCATCACTTTTATCCAATCAACTGTCCTTTATGATAAAGATTGGCGTGCGATTGAAGTCGAAGCAATGCAATTTATATGATGACATTGTAATAGTTTTTGGACACAGTTACATCAACATCAAAAGGTAATGTACTTTATTGTGGAAGCTGTGGACTACTGGTTCAAAATAAAATTGATTTCGACAAGTTGCTTTGTAACCACTGTCATGATGTTGGGTGTATATTATACCATTTCATTCCTCATGGAAGGTTTGTATATATGCCATTTCGTACCTCATGGAAGATTTATATGTGTTTCATTTCTTAGTAAAAACTGTCTCATCGATGTGCGGCATTTCGTAACTTATGGCAGATTTATATGTATACCATTTCGTACCTCATGGAAGCTTTGTATTATACCATTTCGTACCTCATGGAAGGTTTGTATGTATGCCATTTCGTACTTCATGGGAGATTTATATGGGCGGTAGAGGTCACGAGTAATGCCTAAAATTTAAAATTGAAGCAACTATGGGATATTAAAAAAGAATTAAGTTAATAAACGATTTGTATTTAAATCTGTAAACCTTTGTATTTAAGTTTTGTATTTAAATATTAAATATTATTTCAAATTTTAGCCTGCGCTTTAGTAACAGTTCACATTTCTGCCAATAACATTGCTTTTGTTACATTGGTATACACTTGTAACTAAAGACATGCGCCGAACTGGCGTATTGTTTTAATAAGGTAGCATTCTATTTAATTGGATTAAAAATGTATATTGAATACACGTGCCATTTTAAATTGCGACGTGTGCCTAAATATCGAGATATATTTAATTGATTATCGTTAGGTGTAGTTGAACCTAAATGTATATATCATATGCATGGATTTTTTTTAAAATAACATTTTTAGAAAATATGCAATGCACACTAAAAAAAGATATTTGCCAAACGTTTTTGAAAATTAGATGGTCAGATACAAGGACACAAAATAAACGATAACTTGTAATTTCTCAAATTGGAAAAGCAATAGCAATTATTCTGTTATTCACATAAGGTGCAAATTATTATGCAAACATATTTATTCATGGCTTCCTTCTTTGGTGATGATATCAGCGTGTGTCCCTTTTCACTGCATTTCCTTTCAGAAACAACTGTTAATAACAATAAAAACAGTTGCAGATAATTATCCCTTTGTTGGTTTATCAACTTCATAATCAAACAATCATTGGTCTTTAAAACATTTCTATTAAAAACAAAAAAATCACTTAAAATGTTTCATGTATCTTAAAAAAATGATGACATTTACAAATATAGGATACGAAATAGTAAACATGTAGTTTAGTCCATGAGGTACGAAATGGTAGATGCATTTGGCCAATAGGGTACGGAATGTTTTTTCTCGTGGGTACGAAATGGTAGAACTGAACAGTCAGGTAACAGTGCAGACGGTGTTGTCTCGATATCCCAATAGCATGAGTTCGAATCCCGGCGATGGAAGAACAAAAAATTGGCTTCCGCAAAGGAGTTGGTTCAAAATTTTGGACCTAAAAATCTGATTTTTTTTCACTGCAAAAATGTGGTGTTAATTTGATGAAAACAAATGCTAAAATGTCCAATATTTAGCAGCTAAAAAAAGGTTATCACCAATTTCATCATAAGTGACGTATTTGTGACGTTATAATATAGGTGAATTTCGTAAAATCTAGACTTTCTGCAGAATTCTGCAAAATTTAAGACAGTTTTCTGAAAAATTAACAGTGGCGCCACCCTTCGCCCACAAATATTTTTGCTAAAATATTCTTTATATACCCTATTCTTTATTTTCGTACAAAAAATTCAAAGGGCGAAGGGTGGCGCCACATATAAATTCATGAAATAAGGTAAAAAAAGTTGAAAATTTATAAGAAAATGGTTGAAAATGAAATCTTCATATTTTAGGCTAATATCTTCATGCATATGAAGCAGATATACATCTTTTTTTTATTGTACTTTCAAATATCATACATTTAGCAATGCATATACATTAGATTTACTTTGATAATTAAAGTTTAAAAGACACCTTTACAGGGTCGTTTATTAGGGTTCCTGGCTCTACTCATTTGCAGATTTAACATTGTTGTGCTGATATTTAGAGTAGTTATGAATATAAAATGTGTTTTCAACCGTGTATCACCATCACTGGTGCTCCGATGGATGAATCTGTCGTAGAGTTGTCACTTGTTAAACGTACTTATATATATATATAACTACTCTGAATATCAGACCAACAACGATAAATCTGCATATTAGCGGAAGCAATTATTTTTTGTTCTTCCCTCGCCGGGATTCGAACTCATGTAATTGGGATATCGTGACAACACTGCCTGCACTGTGTTAAGCGCTCTAGACCACTCGGCCACCTAGACTTAACTAAATATTCAGCTTTCGGTGGCCTAGTGTTACCTTTCCCCGTTAGTAGAATCTAGAGTTGTAACACAGTACATGATATATTAGGCATGAATATGGAATTGATTGCAGATTAGCTAAATTTCTATCGTAAAGGATCGTAAGATGCAGTCACAGAAATAATTACGTCTAAACAAGTGACAATTCTACGACAGATCCATTCATTGGATCACCAGTGAAGTTGATACATGGCTGAAACACACATATTATATTCATAATTACTCTAAATATCAGCACAACAATGTTAAATCTGCAAATTGGCGGAAGCAAATTTTTGTTCTACCCTCGCCGGGATTCGAACTCATATATATGTGTGTGTGTGTGTGTGTGTGTATGTGTATTATAGGACAAGGAGGTGGTGATACATTTAGTTGAGCCGTATCGCCTTCAAAGTCGCGGTCCCATTTTTTAGTTATAAACGTAATTTGACCATAAAAGCAAAATGTATAGCCATTGTCCAAAAAAGCTTTTTCTTTTCCCACGATCAGAGCACTGTCCACATCTTCCGAAAATCCACGAATAAGACGTAACACGAATGTCTTAATCAATGCATCTTACTACCCGTAATAAATAGTGGCACATAAAAGAAAAATCTTTAAGATAAAGCAAATAAAACCTTAAATAAAATTATTTTATTTGTTACAATTGATTAATCTAACATTTTGTCTATAATAAAGACTGTGATACATTGTTTTAAATGTCATATGTGGAAATAAGTAACACAGATTAGACTACCGTTAGTTCACATGTTTCTTCTGATAAAAAAGTACAAACACTTTCTTTACAAATTAGAAAGATCCGATTTTAATTAAAGAGTGAATTTGTTTTCTGGAAACAATAAGCTTCGTGTTTTAATCATTTCTTGATACTTGAATCTTATCATCATTCGTCATATTTGGGGAAAAAAAATTATTAATTCACGCAGGTATTCTGTGTGATACTTTAAAAAAAAATTGTCAATGTTTGTTGTACTTTCATGTGGATAAATATAACACTTACCGCAAACAGGAATGTTGCATTTTCCAGTCTGCAATTTATCTCCAGTATAACACCAAGGTTCGTCAAATGCATCAGGCCTGGGATTTCTACAGTAGTTATGGTTTGGATAATATGTTGTATAATTTGAATTATTTATTTTCCAGTTTAAGCAAGGCTTTTGCTGATTTTCAAATAAACCTGTACTAACTGTTCCATTGTAAGCTACTCCTTTATCAGATTTATTATAACAGGAAACATCTACAAATAATAATTATATAGTTATAACAAGCTTACCGCAATATTTTTTGCCTATATTTTTCTTTATTTTATGATTTATCGAAACGGAATTGAAATTGCACATCTTAAATCGGTTTAAATATAAATTGCGGGAAAGTGATTTTTGCTGACGTCTTATTCGGTGTATGGTTTTTGAATATTCTTCTTTAATGCAATTTTGACTCATTGATACCATTGTTAAAGTATTTGACTAGATTTTAGGGATATCTACGTTCAAGATATTCAGTAATACCAAAATGCTTACCTCGGTATTCTCGTTTAAATATATACTTGCGCATAGGTGTTTCGTGTTGTCTTAAGACAAATGTCCTGATTAGACGATTTTCAAGCACAATCATTGCTTTATTAGATAAAAACGTGCTTTGTCAATATTGCAAGTAATTTAATATTTTTGCAATAATAATAATGACATTTTTTTTTAATTCATTTAAATATATGTTTACCCAATCAATATACACCTTATCGCTATTTGTCCGCCATTACTGGACATCACAATGGTTTCCGTAAAATTTTGACGTCACATTAGAAAATATCTGACCTCACAATGGAAAAGGGATTGTTGTGTGACGTCAATAGTTCAAGAGGCGCAAATTACCGGGTCAAGCGGCGCAGATTTCCAAATAGCGATAAGGTCTATTCGGTTGTATTGTTTAATTTTCTAGAGCTTTATATTTTTTGAAGAAAAAAAAATCGTTGCACAATATGAATATTTACACAATGTTGCCATTAAATGTAATTTGATATAGTGCATTTATCATGTTTAAACCGTTGTGTCCTTTTCCAAATTGTGACTTTTTGACTGAATGTGGGTTCGCATGGCAGATGCATAACATGAGACGTTTACCCTGTCGACGCAGCCAGTCTCATTCCTTCTGGAGTTTATTGGATTCCTCAAGTTTTAGTTTATTACTTTGAGTTGTCTCTTCATGCGATTATTTCAGCTTTTGTTTATTTACTTGATTTTTCTCTTCGTCATCAATTTGCGAGATTCAAACATCAGTTAGCTACTGTCAACTTAATTTACCATAAAATAAGGTTATATTGCAAAACTATGAAAAGCTATCAATTGCCATGTAATATGATGTTTATATCTACACATAATCAGTATCAAGTCCTCGTGGGAGTTTGGAATTCTTGTCAACTGTTTTCCAATGTTTACTCCATATTCAAGCGAATATGTTCCAATACAGAAACAACTAAAAAGCGACTAAGTCAACTCAAAACCCGCTTGAAGAGAAGGGACTATAAACACAGAACTATTCAAAAACGTTTTCAGAAAGCGGAAACTATCCCAAGGAGTAAACTGTTAGAATACAAAGATAAAAATAAGAATAAAAGGACTTTTCATGTGTTCCTAATTACCACCCATCTCTCAAAAACAGCTTCGGTGTCATTCGTGAGCAGTTGAAAAGAATTCCAAACTATCCACGATTTTTCCCAATCCCCCCATGATAGCTTGCAGGCAACCCAATAGTCTACGGAACCTGCTAATGCAGGCTGAACTGTCTGATCCGAGAAGTACTTCTGGAGAATGTCGTTCGTGTGAAAAACGCTGCAAATGCTGCCTACAAATGCATCACTCATCAACTTTTCACAGTAAGGCAACCGAAAATAACTATAGGATATTTTGCAATGTGACCTGCAAAAGTATTAATGTTATTTACATTCTAGAATGTTCGGATTTTGGCCTCCAATATGTTAGTGAGTCAAAGCAGCCTTTCCACAAACGCCTCAATGGCCATAGGAGTGATATCCCTAAGAAGCAACTTCTCCCAGTTAGTCAGCATTTCAGACAGTTGGGTCATAAACTTGATGACTTTAACTGCATGAAAACTCTAGTGATTGAACAGAACATTCACTGGAGTGATGCCAAGCGACATGTTCGGGAAAGCTTTGGATAAAGGAACTAAATGTACATCATCCAAACGGCATCAATAAGAAATACTAGCAGTTTTATTTTACACTCATTTTGGGATGTATATATACAGTCACGTCTATTGAGTTTCGAGTTTTGTTTTATATTATGATGTTCAAGATTTGGGATTAAATCAATAGATCAAAACTTACCTGTATTGTTGAGCTATTTTACACATACAATTAGTATTGTTAAAATTATTGACACTGACGAAGGCTAATTGTTCAGCCGAAATATTTTTCAACACGATTTTATAACATCATCTTCGTATATTACATGTACTATCTTATATTAGTACCGTTGTGCAAATCTTTAGACTTATATAATGTTTTCCTTATCTGCGCAGTATCGTCCATTATAGACGATCCGGTACATATTAAATTTGCTAGTTGGTCCTTTTTATAGACTTCTATATATATATATATATGTCTGCCTATGTGTAGTGACAACTGCAAATTATACCTTGTCCATCGGATTTCTTATGATTCAGAATTACCAGGCGTTAGAATATTTATAAAGTGCCTAGAAAATCAACCTAACGATGTTAGAGTAGATCTGATTCTTTACTTCCTCCCCGAGCGAAGCTGGAACCTGCACTTTATTTCTCACTTCTACGACAACACCGCCTAGCATTGCGCAGACGCCTTATTTCCTCCTCTAACTATAGCTGATTTCGGGAGGTGTTACCTTCTCGTAAGAATTAAACAAGGACATCTGACACAATATACGAAGTATTAAACAAGGACATCTGACACAATACATGAAGTACATATATATATATAAATATATAAATATATAAACGCCTAAAAAGTGTACACAACAACACCAATAACAAAAAAAGTGTTATATAAAAAACAAGTCTAAAAGAGTACAACATCACAAAAAAAAAAAATCATTAAAAAATGTTAAATATTTCGGATAACAGATATCCTTCAACAGTATCATTATGATGTATAATGAATCATATCAATCTACTAGTATTATGCTTTAACTGTAACAATCTTGAAAATTATACAATTAAAACCAGACACAGCAACGCTTGTACAATTCTCAAATTTGAAAAATGACGTAGGGATAGTAAAAGATCTCAATTTCTTAAAATAAAATTACAAATGCATGATGGAATATGCAGTAAGAATATCGGATCGAGTGAACAGGCTCGGTGCAGACTATAAAAAAGGTAAAAATATCAAATGTCTGAATAATAGCCAATTTTATTTTACAGACATTTTACATATATATTTATATATATTTACTCTAAATGATAGCACAACAATGTTAAATTTGCAAATTTGCGGAAGCAAATTTTTGTTCTTCCCTCGCCGGGATTCGAACTCATAATATTGGCCGTGGGATATCGATACAACACCGCCTATACTGTGTCTAGCGCTCTAGACCACTCGGCCACCTAGACTTACTAAGAGCAAGCTTTCAGTGGCCTAGTGTTACCTTTCCTCGTCAGTAGAATCTAGGGATGTAACACAGTACATGATATATTAGGCATGAAGATGGAATTGATTGTAGATTAGCTAAGTTATCTGTACTAAAGGGTCGTAAGCTGCAGTCACAGAAATAATTATTTTGATAAGTACGTCTAAACAAGTGGCAACTCTAGGACAAATCCATCCATTGGATCACCAGTGAAGGTGATACACGGCTGAAAACACACATTATATTCATAATTACTCTATAAATATCAGCACAACAATGTTAAATCTACAAATTTGTGAAAGCAAATTTTTGTTCTTCCCTCGCGTGGTTCGAACTCATGATTTTGGGATATTGAGACAACACCGCCTGCAATGTGTCCAGCGCTGGACTAGATAAAGACGCAGGAAAAAAGGTAATTGTTCTTGTTTCTGAGGCATAGCCTTTGAAAATTTGGCGGTAAATGATTCTCTCTAGATTTTCATGAAATAAAAAAAGATAAATGTCGATGAACTATATATAGCTATCATCATGGTTCATCTTTTTCTTTCAAACACTTTGAGAAATAACAAGAATTTAGTTAGATTTTTTCAAAAATTATTTTTATAAACTATATTTTATAATAGTATAAAAAGAAACTTATGAAAGTGAAAGCGAACATTTTTTTAATAGCACTACATGAATAAAACCAGAGGATTCCGAATTTCTGAGAAAAAACAAGACAAGCGAACATTCTTAAAATATTTGCAATTAAATCAAATAAGAAAAAAAGTTAACAGTATGAATTTATCTTTTGATTTTATTACATACATTAGTAAATAAAATAAATGGTATCTTGGACTGAATAGTTTATTCATTTTTTTTATAATTAAGATTTTTAACCACATAAATACAATACAGACAAAATAGTGTACCAAAAGATGGACACGCTTAAGCAGGAATAACCAAGACAGACATGTGAACAAGAATCCCCAAATACAGAAAGATATCAAAAGTGCGCGCGCGAAAAAATACCGACACACCGTTTTTTTTTAAGAAAACATATTGTTCAGGATGGAAAGGGAAGACAACCCCATAATAACAGCACTCCTTGCCTCCTTTCCTATAAAACATATGCATATGGAAGGTACATTCTATAATTCAAAATGATTTATTGGTACTACTATTGGGACACATTATACCAAATAATAGAAAATTTAAAGGCTGTAACTCAAATAAGGACAATTTGATGTTAAGGGGGTCTATAATTCAGTTTTACAGCTTCAGACATACTAATTTTTGACCTATTATAACTGGACCAAATCACTAATTTACCTAAAAATTCATACTACAAATGGGTTTTACGTGTAATTCCACCCCATACTTGCTATTTGATGCATAGAATATAAAGATATAAATTTGGTATGAAAAAAAATGTATGCAAGTTATACACTGCCAGCTCTAGGGACTATATTTGTCGGAGCTACTACAGGGCAAATACAATGATATAATAATCTTAGTAAACTAATAGAAGGGGATGGGACAAAATACAGTAAAAGAAATAGAATGGAAGTTAACAACTTGGGTCACCGTATGGCCTTCAACAAGGAACAAAACCCATACCGCATAGTTAGCTATAAAAGCCCCAAAATGACAAATGTAAAACAATTCAAACGAGTAAACGGCCTGTTTCATGTACAAAACAATGAAAGAAAAACAAATATGATATATAGCCACAAACGACAACCACTGAATTACAGGCTACTGACTTGGGACAGCCACATACAGAATGTGGTGAGGTTAAACTAGTTTGAAGGACTTCCTTAACCTGTGATTGTGGTGTATCAGAACAACATAAGCACAAAGTATAAAATCAGTTGAAAAGGGCTTAACTCATCAGATCGATACAAAGCGGAAAGACATCTAACAAAAACACAGATCGGACGTGGCATGTTATTTATACATCCCCACAACAAAAAGACACTAAGTACAGATCTGAGAGTACTCACAGTTACTGACAGCTAGTTCAAAGCCATTAAAAACTAATTAAAAAAAGCATGCATCTAAGACTAAAATATCAAACAGTACACAACCATCATCCAATGCATTTAGTGTAAAGACGCTATTAACAGTCAGAGAAAAACACGACCTTGTGCAATGCCAAGATACAGATATCGACAGATTGTAGAGCCATGAATGTGCATATGTTTATAAACATAAAATTTAGTTTGGTTTTAATATACTGATAACAAAATGAATATTAATACCAATAAAACAATATTCAAAGATCTAATTACAGAGTTGAATATGAAACCCTTTAGAATAAGTTTATTTAAATGATCGATAAGTGTACCGGAATCGTATCTAAATTTCCGGGCTCAACAAACAACATTTCAGTAAAAATTAGGTTGCTCTATCCCGTTTGAAATGAGTTTTCTACACGTACAGCAAAACTTCCAATCCAAATCTTTGTATTTATGAAAGAATTTAGTAAAGTTTTTAACTAAGTGCGGTAACAAATTCCTTGACTTAATAATTTACCCGTAATACATATATTACATTCATTGAAATCCAAAACGTCACCACAGACACGGGCATAACGAACGAGTTGTGAAATATAAACACAAATAACAATAGGGAACGCAAAGTTATTCCTTTTCTCGTATTTTTTTTTAGTAGAACTTCCCGTGAAAAAAATAAATATCGAATTCTAGGAAAGTACAGTTATTATCGTTTATATTTAATTTATTTAAATTGAGTTCCTTTGGGTAAAGTTCGGAAGTTTATTTAGAAAGGTATTGATTAATTAACGAAAACTATTATCAAGATAACGTTAAGTGTTGTTGAATTTATCAATTAAATGCAATTAAGACGGTTCTATACTGAGTTTGGCCATATACTTTGATTCATAACAGTAAAGGAACAAGTCTGCTACTAAAGGGACGCAATTAGTGCCCATAGGAATACATGCAACTTGTCGATAAACTTTATTGTCGAAACGTACATAAATATGATCCAGGAGAATATTAACAGCTTCAATCAAGTCATCACACCTCCAGTAAGTGTATCTAGAGTATTTACCTTTCTCATCAGAGAAGAAGGCTTTAAAGAGTTTGCAATCAAATTTACCAAACGACCATTCAATTAAATAAAATAGGAAAATGTTTGTTTGATAACATGGTGTGGAAGTGTAGTGTAAATTAAGAGTTCAACATATTTCATCGTAGGTTCTCAACTGCGTTTCAGATGCATTATACCACATAAATTCACCATGTATTCAATTAAATGTTCTACCGAAACATAGTATTCCATTAAAAACAAACAAATAAATATTCTAAAGTTGAATATTTTTTCTCAACTTATCGTTAAATATTATTTGTACATGGACCTAACGATAAAATAATGTAGTAACATATGGGAAAGTAAGGATACACCCTGTTAAGTATATACATTCATATTATGGTACTTCTGTTAGTCTTTTGCAAAGATTTAGATATTTTGGTTTTCGTACACACATTATACGATCATTGCATTCATATGAGGTGAAAGCTTCAAATGAAAATAAAAAGTGAAAGATTAAACAGATATCAATTTACAAAACAAAATAGATTTAATATAGATTATTTTATATCGGTTAAGAATTAGCTTCTCTTATTGGATAACAAGGGGCCACATGTCATGCTTTATTCTTTAGTAAAAAATTCCATCGTTCTTTAACAGAAAAAAACGGACCAGAAAACCGGTAGTTAACGGACTTTTACATGATAATGACCTGTGTAGCGTGGTTTTTCTGTTTAGAGTGATGTCCCTTTAATAAAACGCAAGCATTATCGCTGTCTTAGTCAATACCACTGTCCTGTGGGCAGTCCATATATCACGATAATGACCAGTTCTTCAATAACTATTATATAAATCAACCATTTCATAATTTTCAAGGTCCCCATTCCCTCACAACCGAAAGAGTTATACATTTACATTTATTATGAACATGTTATGAGAGAGAGAGAAAAAAAGTAATCATGATTGATATAAGTGAACAATAAAAACTTTTAAAAAAATGTACATTTCCCAGAGTCATAAACGAAAACGATTACGTGGACTCTCACGTCAAAACCATCCCAACTTTGTCTTTTTCTACAATGTATGTTAAGCACTTGTTAATTTTATTATGTTCATTTGTATATTTGTATTATGTCTATGTTCTTCCATATATACAACGTACTACACAGGTTTATCGGGATTAAGCATATTTATATTAAACAACATTTTGACCCCAAAGTTTTAATTCAAGAAGAAGGAGCATCGATGGCCGAATAGTCTAAAACGAACTAATGTATCACTAGCCTGTCAACACTGAGGTTTTGAGTCCGAATCTGGCTCGTGGAAGGTGCTTTCGACTCCAATCTTAATTGACTAGGATTATCAGTTTTCCTACCGAAGGTCAGTGGTTCTCTTCGGGCACTCCGACTGCCTCCACCAATAAAAACTGACCGCCACAAAATAGCGCAACAGTGCTGAAAGTGACGTAAAACACCAACCAAGCAATCAATTATTTCAAAAGATGAAGAATATTTGCATTGAAAATACACATTTAACAACAGAGGATTAAATTATATTTCAAGATTTTGATTAAAATATACACTTGGCTGTATGGTTCTTCTGTTGAATACCAGACATCGAGTTTTAACAATATGCATATATGAATAGTTTCTATCGCATAATTATCGGACAACAATAAAACGGATAAAAATGTTTCCGGACAAAAAGCAAAGTTTTCGGACAAAAGCAACTTGGACCAACCACAACGGACAAAAAGCAATGTCTGATGATAAACATATGACGGATAAAATCACTGTATCGTAGTAGTGTATTTGTTTGTAGAGTTATACTTTTTATTTTAAGAATGCATTATCTATTTACATATATATTATAAAATGATATATCTATATGTCATTGATGGGAACTTTAGTTTATCTTGTTGGATGAAACAAGATTTGATATGGTCTTGTTTTATTAAGAATTGAAAGATTGACGTCAGCCGATGGCATTAAAAACCGAAAAGAAACATTATTTGGAATTCGTCTAATCAAACGCACTACACCTTTCGTCTACATGTTCTTGTTTACATCCTCTCTAATTGCATCATACAATTTTCAGCAATTTCTCATACATTATCCACCGTTGTACCATGTACCCCATTCTTTTGTAATTTTTCTCCGTTATATCAAAGATTTGTAACAAACAAAATATATAATATACGTCCTCGTTTATATCATTTAAGTTGTATTCGAAACCCTACATTGATCAACAGCTGTGGAGTTTCTAAAATGAGCCTGTCCTCATAATTTGTCACCGACTCATAAGAACAATATACATTGGCTAGAGGTATAGGGGGAGGGTTGAAATCTCACAAAACATGTTTAACCCCGTCACATTTTTGCGCCTGTCCCAAGTCAGGAGCCTCTGGCCTTTGTAAGTCTTGTATGTTTTTTGATTTTAGTTCATTTATATGTTTTGGAGTTTAGTACGACGTCCATTTTCACTTAACTAGTACACATTTTTGTTTAGGGGCCAGCTGAAGTCCGCCACCGGGTGCGGGATTTTCTTGTTGTGTTGAAGACCCCTTAGTGGCCTTCGGCTATTTTTTACTCTTTGGTCGGGTTGTTGTCTCTTTGACACATTCCCCATTTCCATTCTCAATTTTATTCAATTCATGGTCGACTCCGGTGATTTTGTACTCTCTTAAAATTGAAATATCCTCAAATTTGACGTGTATTTTGGTTATATAAATCGTGTCAAATTTTAACGTATCATTTTACATAATAATGTAAATTAAAAGGATTTCATGTCCTGCTAAAGACCCTATCATATTTTAATACAATTATATGATATTAGTATTATTTTTGCCTTACCGTACATGTTGTCGCCAATTTGAGCTGAGAGTTCTTTAAAAAAGAAAAATAAGAATCCAAGCAGAAACATAGTTAGACATTTAACCAACAAGGAAGTTCATCTCCGATTTTATTTAAAAACTTGAACTGTTATCTATGTTTGGACAGTCTGATATAAACACAAAATATTCGACTGATATAGCAACTACACCCTTATAATAACGAAGAAAAAGATACGAAGATCGATATAGTTATCAAAAAGTATGTGAATTATATCTATAAGCCGCCATATGAAGAATAAGTAATTTTTGATACGCACAAAATATACTTTGAAATAGTTTAATTGTCCCTAAAACTCAAACTTTGATATAGCATATGTAAAAACCCTATATTTACTATTATAGATAAACAAACGTGACAATATAAAATAGACAATGATGTCTGCTGTTCCTTATAACAATGTTGACAACTTCAAAAGTATGATATTTTACAATGTTTTTAGTCAATTTGCCTGATTTTGTGCATTTATAAGGTCTATTTCCTTCACAAAAAACATTGGCCACACCCTTCAACCAAAATATATTTGTTACAAACAGATGTATATGGGTCAGATATACACCCTCACTTAAACATATGGTGGTATTTGCATGCGGCCAATGTCGTATTAAGCCAAAACTAGATTCCACTCGTAAAATTTAGACAAAAAATTAATGAAAACTATGATTTATTTTTCATCTCAGGGCACAATTATGACATCATAATGAAATCAAAATTGTTCTAATTGAACTTGTATTTGCAGACATATCTGCATACTTTGTCATCAAATTTTATTATTGTTATTACTAAATTTAAATTGCACGGAATTTATAGACCCTTATTGAACCTACTCCTTGCAAAAACACATTCTTCCAATGAAACTGTTTCCAACGTCGTCTTATATTCTCTGTTATCGATGTTTTTTGTGATCCATTTCTACATATGTATTGATATGTTGCCATTCGACTATTTAGTTGTGTTATCGCGTATCTTAATGTTTGTCTTTATTTGGACAGTTGGGTATAAATGGGGGATCTTTGATTGATTCTATTAAATTTATTCATAATCAATAAAATCGGAATGATTTCGATCCTTACATGTTGTAATTGTCAAAAAAATAATGTTGTCGTTTTGATGTTATTGTCGTTGGGTTCCTGTCTCATTGACGTGTCCCCCGCTCATTGGGTTGCCTTTATTCATATTACAATGTATATATATATCTTTTTTTTTAAACCAAGTCGACGTCCTTAATTTATTCTGAATGTTTATCATAGCTCACAGTTTATGTTTTTTTCTCATTAAGTACATGGCCCAAAGTCACTTAGACACTCTGATTAACTGGTATGGAGGAATGGGGACCTTGAAAACTGATTAATGTGGTTGGAGGAAAAAAACACCCTCGTGTACGGATGTGTTTCTTTATTGCTATGATTGCGATGAAAGTTCATTTTACCTTGAGATTAGTTTAGTTCTCCACATACAATCTTATACAATAAGATTTCCTTGAATGATTGAATTCTATAATATGCAAACAGATAAAGCCAATAATATTGAATGACATAACACATAAAACGACAAGACACATAACATGATAGACAAACACGAATACCAAACTTCGTATTGGCTAGGTATATGTCATCAAATCTGAAGGTGCAATATAATATAATTATTCTTTCCAAAAAGGACAATCTTTCCTTTTTAGCTCACCTGGCCTAAAAGGCCAAGCTCATCGCTTGGCGTCCGTCGTCCGTCGTCGTCCGTCGTCGTCGTTAACTTTTACAAAAATCTTCTCCTCTGAAACTACTTGGCCAAATTAATTCAAACTTGGCCACAATCATCAATGGGGAATATAGTCTTAAGATGTGTCCGACGACCTCGCCTGCCAACCAAGATGGCCGACATGGCTAAAAATAGAACATAAGGGTAAAATGCAGTTTTTGGCTTATATCTCTGAAACTAAAGCATTTAAAGTAAATACGACAGGAATTTAAATGTTCATCAGGTTTAGATCTATCTGCCTTGAAATTTTCAGACGAAACAGACAACCCGTTGTATGGTTGCTGCCCTTGAATTATTAATTTTAAGGAAATTTTGCAGTTTTTGGTTATTATTTTGAATATTATTATAGATAGAGATAAACTGTAAACAGCAATAATGTTCAGCAAAATAAGATCTACTAATAAGTCAAATTTGTCAATTGACCCCTTAAGGAGTTATTGCCCTTCAGTCAATTTTTAACAATTTTTCGTAAATTTTTGTAATCTTTTACAAAATTCTTCTCCTCTGAAACTACTTTGCCAAATTTAATCACACTCAACAACAATCATCATTGGGGTATTTAGTTTGAAAAATATGTCTGATGACCTCGCCTGCCAACCAAGATGGCCAACATGGCTAAAAATAGAACATAGGGAGTAAAATGCAAGTTTTGTCTATTATTTTGAAAACCATTATAAAAAGAGAAAATCTGACACAAATGTTCAGTAAGTTGAGCTCTACCAGTTGTCCATACATGTCAAAACTGTCAGATGACTTCTTATAGGTTTTATTGCCCTTAAATGACAAATTTTACCATTTTTTTTTCATTTTTGCCTACTATTATAATAGATACATAGAAACTCTAAGATGATCAGCAAGATAAGTTCTACAAATAGGTCAACATGGTCGAAATCGTCAATCGACTCCTTATTAGAGTTATTGCCCTTTGATGATGATTTTGACCAATATTTTGCGTTTTTGCCTTATATCTTAAAACTATAATAGACAGATAGAAACTTAGCTAGGCAAAAGTGATCAGCAAAACAAAATCTACAATGAAGGCAATATGGAGGAAATGGTCAGACGACTCCTTATTGGAGTTATTGCCCTTTAAAGACGATTTTCACTTTTTTATTTTTGCGTTTTGTCATATATGGTAGACAATTATAATAGATAAAGCTACACATTAAATCACAAAAATTATCAGCAAGTCAAGATCTACTAACAAGTCAAATTTTGCCGATATAGTTAATTTCATGTAGACTGTGACTCTTTATAGGATTTTTTTTATCCTCTTTTGTGTTTTGAGCAAAAACTAAAGAAGATAGAGAGAAACTAAACAGGCTAAATGATCAGCAATACAAGATCAACAAAACAGATTTTTGTCATGAATTCTATTCTTGTCTTCAATGTTGGAGAGTATCCTTTGTTGAATATGCACATAGACCAAGGTGAGCGACACAGGCTCTTTAGAGCCTCTAGTTCTGATTCAATCCATTCTTTGAGAAATTTTCAATTTTTTAATCTCTATATGTCTTATCTCCCCGAACTGATCTCTCGTTGATGTTGACCTCGCATTCCTTTTAATCCTTTGATCACGTTTAACCTTGATTTTCTACCTCTTAGTCGAAACCAATTCTTGTTGTTTTTAACTATCTAAGGGTATCATCATCCAAGCTGTACCTTTTTGCTTCAACAGTGCTGATGAATCTATTAGATTTTTAGCTGATTTATTATTACGACTATGCTAAAAGTAATTCTATAGCCAGCTCAGTCAATATTGTAATAAGAAAGACGCAGAATAGGACTAATAAATGTTGCATCGACAAGTTTACAATTAATCTATATTTACTTTTGCGGAAACATTTTATAAAAGGCTTGTTTATTTAAACCATCTTAAAATCTCTAATCGTCTATCAATGTTTAGATCTTCCCGGTATTGTTTACAAAGAAACATATACAGGAAGGTTTGTTCTAGGGAAACGACCACAAAGTTTCATGTATTTAATTCAGTATGTCATAATACAGGAAAAAGTGCTTTAAATTATTTTTTTCCAGAATATGTGACGAGAAAACATTAACGGTTTGACATTTAGTAAAAAATATGAAAAACTACCCATACTTTCAAAATTATGTACTGGTAATGGATTTCTTATCAAAGAATTATATCAGTATATACAAACTTGTCAGTTATTTCCATATAAAAGTTATGAATTTTGTTTTTGTATTGAGGGGGGGGGGGGGGGGGGGGGTACTTTATCTAAGCAATAATGTCAAACGGGAAACATAAAGTGGTTGAAATATGTAGGTTAAATCAAGGCTAAGATTATACAAAAGATTCAAGGGTGCTTGATTATTCACAATAAATTACATCTGGGAATGTGTCATGAGTGGAGCAAGTCAAGTTATGATATCTCAAAGCACAAAATATATATATACATCCAGTCATTTTGGAGACGGCAATGATAAAGTCTAGTGATCATGCATGGTGATAATACTATTCAACTCTTAATATAATATTTCAGCGCTGTAAAGATATATCTTGAATAGTATCCTAGTCTCACTGGTACCCCATAGTCCTAATAGATATGAGATATGGAGGTAAAAAACTTTAAAATAGTGACACAGGGCACCACATTGTAGGAAAGCAACAGCAAGCCGATCAAAAGATCGATAACAAGTTACAACAGGCATAACAACTTCTGATCTCGAATAACCCAAGTTAAACTTCCAAAGAACTTCCTGGAGTCTAATATCTAAGTACCGCATCGGCCAAAATCAATACCCTACAGCCATGACAGCGTTTTTGTGTCTTTGGCATATTCCCCATTTGCATTCTCAATTTTAATCTGATTCAGGAATTGGATATAAAAGCAAGACAGTCATGAGTCTTTGAAAACTATACAGGATCTTACTTGACTTGAGATATCTTCACACTCTATTTGTGTCAGTTCTATGTTGATATTTTGTTTGTTTGTTTTTTTTTGTTTGTTTTTTTTTGTTTGTTTTTTTTTTTTTATTTTTTTTTTTTTTTTCTTTCTTTCACATAAAGCAACAGCAAGCACATTTACGGCAAGTTATACCAAAAACTCTACTTAGAAAATGACATTCACCGACCTCTGAGCCAAACTGATGACCAACTAAGATAATCTTATCATTATATATGCCTATGGTCAACCAATGAGAATAGTATCCTAGTCTCACTGGTACCCCATAGTCCTAATAGATATAAGATATGGAGGTAAAAAACAAAAATACCCTAAAAACAAACGTGAAATAATATACCTTTATCCTTTCAATCAGAAATAAACATATATTCAATTCTTATTTCAATAACATTTCCTATAATAATTTAATACCCCATTTTTATTTTTATTTTATTTTATTTTGATTTATTTTATTTTAGTTTTAGTTTTTGTTTTTATTTTGTTCTTATATTTACTGTATTTTGTTTGTATAACATTCTTTAACATATACTGAGACATTTTATTTGCACATCTAAAGTAAAGTACTCTTCTGATGTCTGTGGTTTTAGAACGCCTCATTAGAAAGACGGCCATAAATATGATGTTTATGGACTTGACCACTGCATGCATACTTTAATGTTCTGATGGTAAAATATTGTGGAACCAGCAAAATAAACAACTGCAGATAATTCACCAGATGAAGTCAGTAATTACAGTTATTAAAAGCGCAGACAACAACTATAAATATTCAGGAGTGACATGTTTGTCAATAAAACATCCATTTCAACAGAACTCTTCTCTTTGCTAGTTGACACTGAATAAATAGTACACATATATTTCAAACAGGTTTATTTTATTACTAGACTAATTAACGTATGTACACAGGGTTCATAAGAGACCTCTTAAGTTTTCTTTAAATAAATTCTCTCCAGATATGTTAAAGTGAACCTGGTCTTTCAAACAAGCTTCAGAAATATCTGATTGATCAACAAAATGATAATTACAATATTTACAACATAATACAATGTGCTCATTTTGCAAGTCTATTCGTTTGTTTATCACTTTTGATTTTGTGTAAACACATCCTGAAAACACTATTGCAAAATAGAAACATGTTTGTAATTTGCTCAGCTCAATAAAAAGTATGTCACATTCCCTTTTAGTTTGTGTAAGCTGTTGTGTTTCTGGATAATACATTTTATTTACATTATTGGTTCCAATATGGAACATTACAACAAAAACAATTCTTCTTTCAAGTTCAACTTTAAGCAAATATAAAACGTCACAAAGTGTTGCCCCTCCTCTTGAAACAATAGCAGTGTCAAAAACACAATTTGACAAAAAATGAATCATGGAATCCCCAATGAAAAGGATGGGCGTACATTCTTTTGGTTTTTTCATCTAAATAACTCTTGACTTTTTAACTACATTGTACGAGAAAACAAACTTTGCAGCTAGTAAATCAAACTGTAAGCCTCTTTTGTCTTTCAAATACCCTTTTCTGGAGGGAAACATTAAATTAATGTTCCTTTGTCTCCCATTAAAACCTACAACATTGACAGAGACTGCATATCTCATAACTAGCGTATACCAATTAGGAATAGGGTCAAATTTAAGAAAAACAACTGTACAATTTATACACTCATCTATAATAAATGTGATAACCGAAGGCAACAACCAGTAAGGGGGAAAAGCATAATAACTTTTTCTCGAATCATATATTTGACTAAACGCATTAACACCTGCTGTACATGGAGATGGTTAAGGAGTGAAATGGTCTAGTGGTTTTCCCTCACATGTAGTCATTGTGTTACTATCCAAGGCAAACATATCTACATCATGTGGGCCGTAAATATATTCTATATACACCCACGTACGTTTACTAATAGTTGTGTCCGACTTTGACAGTGACCTTGAATGAACATCTGCAGGATTTTCCGCAGTATTTATATATACTAAAGATAAGAAACAGTTATTCATAAATATGACCTGAAAAATTTCTTTCAGTATTTTTGTGAGATCAGAATTTTTTGAATGTTGATTTTCCCAAGCATAAACAACAGCCTGATTGTCGACATGAGCAATTATTCTTTTACACTTAATGAGATGTTGAATGCTTATCAAACTATTTTTTAAAGCTAATGCTTCTTTTAACATAATTGGAAGTTTCAAAGACTTCTGATCCCAATAATCTGAAATTATTCCTTCTTTCATATCTTTTCCAGAAATTGTAGCACCCCATTTAATTGTAACCTGACGAATCAGTTGATATTTCTAAAATGAAATGTCGGTCTGAGACCCATAAAAATGGTTTATCCCATGTACCTAAAAATTCCCAGTACATGATTTCCGCCTTAATTTCATCGTCTATTAAAACATTGGAGGAATTTAGAATTGCATTAGATATAGCTTGGTTAGCAGCGGATGTATACAATATTGCACCTGGAATTGCAAGACACATAGATATACATAAACCTGTAAACTTCTGTATTGTGGTAACTGGTACCCTCTGACTCAGTTAGATTTCAATTCTGAGATTTTTAATTTTAATTTTCTTTTTTTTGTGACAAAAAACGATTGCATTTTTGAGTCAATTGTCATTCCAAGAAAAGTAATGCACTGTATTGGCGTGAGCACCGATTTACTTATGTTAAAAAAATAGCCTAAGTTAGAGAATAAACTAAACTCCTTGGGTGATGGATCGTTGAACTCTCCGATGAGACGGTCATCAATGTACAATAGACAGGACACAGATAACTGTCTTAATAACGATATAGCCGTCAATTTAAGTGTGTTATACACAAAAGCAGAATTTTTCCACCCAATAGCCAAGGTGTTACATTGAAAAATAATGATACCCCCCCCCCCCCCCACTGAAAACCTAAAAGTGTTCTTGAATCTTCTGAGACTAATACATTGTCGTAACCGGACTTGTCGTCAAGTTTTGTCAGGAAACTATCTTTCTTAACCATCTTAGGAACATCCACTAATGTATCTAATTTAAAAGGTGTGTCTCTCATAAAACAGTTCAAATACATAAGGTTTATACATAGTCTTGGCTTTAATGGTTCAGTGGTGATAGGTGAAACTATATGGGGTGAATGAGCTTCCCCAACTTTTTCAAGGTAAGTTACGGCACAAGATTTAATACGTTCAATTAACTCAGAATTTATAAAATCCACAAAATTTTCACAATTGCGAGCATTTTTGAATTGCCTTGCGGGTGGGAATTTGTCATCATAATGCATTCCCCAAAATTCTCCTTTGTAAGGTTGCATAAAATCATGAATGTTAACTCCTTTCTCTAGCCATTTCAATTGTTCACTATTAGGATCAGCAATTATAGAACGCCACTGATTAACATGACTATGTAAATTTCCTGCAACATAGTATGTTGGATCATAAACAGCAAAGAGATCATGGAGAATCATATTTACATCCAACGGAGTTGAATTATGATAGAAGTTCAGTAAATAATCGACAATTTTATTATCCGCAGTTACTAGTCTTGGAGGAAAACACAGCTTCTCTACTGTCCATGGTTGAAAAGTAGGCATATATTCCCATTTATTCGGTTTTACAGTCGCTGATCCAGATGAAATCTACAAGATAAGTCGTCACTATTTCCGTGGACAGTCAACTCACAAATATGACACCCACTATAATTGAGACCAGGCCTCATTCTTGAGTTACCACCCCCTCTTCTGTTTTGGCTATAGTATGACCTTGGTGGTGCTGAGTTGTGAAAACGAGGCATAAAATGTTGCATCATTTGGAACATAGGTGTGAACTGATCTAAAGAATTTGAAGCATTTCCCCTAACATTATTTTCTTCAACCTTTGATGTTGTTTCATTCTCTTCATTGAATTTTCCATGCAGCTTTAAAAATTTCTGTTCTTTTTCGTATATTTTTGCCTCCGCTGCGGAACATAATAAGGATGTAACAAGATGGCCAATTCTGGGTTGCGATTAAATGCACAAAAAGCGTTGCGATACCAAAAAAAATAACTCTTTGTCATTGTGGTCATATCTGCGACCCATCTCGTCTCAATGCATGAGTTTCATTTGTAGACTATCAACATTTATCTCTCCCGCTCTAGCGGCGTACTCCTTAACTTCACGTAACGCTTGAGCTACTGTGTCTACACTTAAACTCTTTTTCATCTCATCAATTTGCTGCTTCAAATCAGAATTCTAAAACGACACACATCTTATGTTTAATAATAAACTTCACCTTATCATAAATTTAATCCATTATAATCTTGAATTTTGAAAAATCCTTGAAACGTTCAAAAATCGATTGTAAAGAAGAATTATCTTTTGTGGCTATAGCCTCTGCAGATGTAAACTTGCTGCACATCTCGTTACCTAATGTATATTGACGCAACATTGAATCTGATTTCCAACCTACATGAAGTTTTATTGCATCTTTATCTATTCCTAACCATGCCAATGTCAATGCACAACCACTGCAGGTGCTATGAGGGGTTTCTCCCTCCCACAAATTTAGTTTAGTAAGGTACAACTTTAATCTAGCATGCGCTGCCGACGAAGATAACGGTTTACTGCTCAATTTCTGATTTGAATCTAATGGACGAAAAGCATAGCCCAACTTTAAAGTAAAACCTATGCTATCACATAGCTTTACATAATCTTGTAACATTTTGACTGGGCACAATTCAGCATGAGTTTTTAAAACGACAACAACTCTTGGATCACGAATATCAACAGTTTTACCTTTGGTAAGTTGTATTACAATGCCATTATTCTCCGGAAGTACAAAAAACTGATTTGTTAATAACGAACCAAGATCACCTGCTCTTTCCCCGGTGCTAGCGAGCAAATTAAAAAATGTCAGATCTCTTCGGTAGATATATTGTTGTGCGTTCTAAAGCTCTGGGTTACAGAGTTTGTATGAAATATGTCTGGAAATTTTGAAAAGTTTGTTTTTAAATAAAGGCGGTGTATGCTTTGGAATGGTAGCACTGGAGGATTGATCTAGTCTTATTGCTGATAAATGTTTTTTTATAACAGAGGCTGCTGCAGGATTTCCAAAGCCTGTAACATTATTCCAGTCAGTACTTCTACCATAATCCCGAAAAATTGCCCTTAATTGACCAATGAGACTGTCTACTGACCCCGCGAATCTTCTAAAGGGACATTCACATGACTTGTCACATTTTTTAGTATTTCCCATCGAAGAACACCCTGATTATGCACCTGTGTTTTTCCTTTTCCATCTTTAAAAATTAAAAACATTCTTATATCTAATGGCAGCGCAGAAGATAAATCTCTCTGGGGATTCAAATTGTTTAGGAAACTAATCAGTTCTAATTTTAAAGCTTCTTTCTGTTTGGAGTATTTTGTACTTTGTAAGAATGCATCCAATTCATGTAACCTTTCGTTAATACTGTCGTGATCAATGTGTATTCCAGAGGATAAAGACGTGTCATTCTATAAAAGGATAAAGAAAAAACCTTAACAAACAACGGAAATCTTAATGCACAAATAGTTATAATTATTTCTGAATTGTTTTCGTTCTTTCTTGTTTAATTATTATCATACTTATTATTTATTATAATCTTAACTCTAAGGTTCGCCCCGAACCATATCAACCAAGATCGATATCCAATACATCAAGTTCCATGGTTCGACTCATATCACATACTCTTAACTTTCGTAGTCTGATACGGCTCTCCCCGAATCATAACCTAAATTAATGACACTCTAAACAATTCCAAGGTTCGCCCCGAACCAAGACCTAACACAGTCTATAAGCACATTCTTTTTCTCTCGCCCTATACCACTTGTATCAAATTGAATAAATTTAAGGTTCGACCCGAACCAAACGCATGCAGCCTAAAATACAAATAATATCAAAAATTATATTTCACTCTCCATTATATCTCTCTCTCCCCCTATCCGAATCATATCCTTAATAACACTCTAAACAATTCCAAGTTTCGCTCTGAACCAAGACCTAACATAGTCTATAAGCACATGATTTTTGTCTCCCCCCAGCTATACCACTTGTATCAAATTTTAATAATTTTAAGGTTCGCCCCGAACCAACGCATACAGCCTAAAATACAAATAATATCCAAACTGAATATATTTCACTCTCCCATAGCTCTCTCTCCCTATCCACATGTATCGAATGTTAATAAAATTTAAGGCTCGCCCCGAACCAACTCATGCAGCCTAAAATACCATGGCTCCCGTTCAAAGCATGCCCGCCATGGATTTTTTTCTAAATTGCATTACAATTATTACTTTTTGAATGTGAACTGCATTTTAGATGTCACAGATCCACCTGACGTCCGAAACTAAAAAGCAGTCTGAAAATATTCATAACATTATATCTGTCTAATGACAACTGCTGCTTTGTAATGCTATGAATACAGATACCATGTGGATTTTTACTAGGATACTAGACATTCTTATCCTCAGATAACCTCATACTTCATCAAACTCATTGTCACTAACATCAGTGTATCAGATAAAAATATTAATGTTATCCTCGTTTAACCTTCTCCACCTTATTCTATGTCTACTCTAACCTGTCCTCAGATAACCTCATACTTCGTCACTCATTGTCATTAACATCTGTGTACTAGACAGAATAACCCAGCTGTATTATACACCTTATTCTATGTCTAATCTAACCAAATCTGATTTAACGACAGACACAATTAAACAAAATTAAAGATCTTACCGATGGTTCATTTGTCGTGCCTTTCTTGCTTTGACCCGCCTGATTGTCTCCTTCACCTTTTCGCTTTTTATTCTAATCAGCTCTACTAACATGTTCATTTGCTAATTCTATAGCACAATGAGCTAACTTGACCAAGGCATTGGTGTCCAGTGACTTTTTTAGAATTGCTTCTACTCTTTCAATGTCAACACCGAAACTTTTTGTTATAGATTTGATGAGATCGTCGCGATCAAGTGTATCTAAGGATTCTTCAGTAAATCCATGTAACTCTTCCACAAGTACAGAATTTTGGAACTTTATGATAAGTTCCATTAACATATCCGAATTAAACTTTATGTCACTAATGAGTTTCATCTTGATAACAGATCACTAAAAATTAGCTCGCTGATAATACGGCACAGCCTCTGAGCCAAACTGATGACCAACTAAGATAATCTTATCATTATATATGCCTATGGTCAACCAATGAGAATAGCGTATTCACGTTACATACAAAGATATAAGTCTTTTCTTAGAAAGGAAAGAAATTATTAGAATACGAATATATATATACACGACAGTTTATTTTTAATCCTTTTGTCCTTTCTTGTTCAAGATATTTTTGGTAAAATAGCTGTATCAATCGATTTACAACTATCTTTTCGTGATTTGGTTAAGTTATTTATGTATCGTTGATATGTGCATACCAACAATCGATATGTACGGACAACAAGCATTTAATGTGACATTTTAAAGAAATTCTTTGGTCGCTGTCTATCATATTTGTTTTTCGTTTACTGTTTTGTACATAAATCGTTGGTTATCTCGTTTGATTTTTTTTTACATTTTTTAAAGTCGGAACCATGTAATAGCTAAATATACTTTAAAGTCCTATAAATTCTTACATCCTTGTCATATGGTCACTGGTGGATAGATAAAGAACATCACCAGAAGAAAAGTTCTCTGATTGCATTTGGTCAAAAGCGACTAAGTAAGGACATTGTGTCATAAAAGCTTTAATACACAACATGAACTCTTCCTTTTAACGTGTTTTCATTTCTAAGCATTTCTCATATTTAAAACCGACTAAAGAATATTTTAAGTATACGTTGCTGAGACTACGACCCAACAACTCAAACAATTAATTGTGATATGCCAAAGTGTCAACAAACAGTCATCATACAATAGACGTGAGAGTACCCAAATTACACCTTTTTTGAAAGAGTTTATTTAAGAAATAGACATAAGTTATTGTATAGTTGTTTGCTTTTGAATTGAAATAATTGACTGTGAATAGAAGAAGCTAATGATGAAGTTAAACTACCTTTATTAAATATATGTAATAGGGTGTACATTCTTGCACAAGTCAGTTGAAAGCAATGTTGGATAGTTGTGAATAGAAAAGTGTATATACAGCTACTATTTGAATATACATTTTAAAGCTCGACTATTTCATTTATTACTTGGGATTGTACATCATTTTTTCATAATCCTATTGGAAATCCCAGTTTCTACAAACCGAATGTATAATGCAAATTGCACAAACCAATCGCAATATAAATTTAAGCACTCAGTTTGCTTTATAATCTGAATGCATTTATTTATCTATCATATCTTTATATTTATTTTCCAGTATGGATGCCTTTATATTCCCAACTCGTTTTTAACGTCTACTCGGAGACGTTATTAAGAATTGAACGATGGACAGTCTGCGGGCTGAATGCTTCTTACTACCTGATTGGAAGATATTACTGAGACGTTAATAATTAAAGTTCGTTGATTGGTTGGGACAATCCAAACCTAGTAAATGTCTGTCAATCCCGTAGAGTATCGAATTTGTACTCTCTATTTTAGCAATTATATTTTGTCTGGTCACCAATCATGCATATCGGTACACAGGTAACTTTTATCTATAAATAGCCGAATATCCTGTAAACACACACATGATTGTTTCACATTCAATCCAGTCGCTCACTGTTATGCACATTTTATACACGAAAAACATAAGATAACTTGAACATGGTTATGATATTTAATGACGAGAGAATAAATTGTTTGACAAATATGTAAAGCATTTACAACCATGATTTGAAGGATTATTCCGTTGGACCTTATTTGATATATAACATTAAACGATATACTGCTTCATAACGTGTGTGGTAAAATTTGTTGATTGACATGCAAGGCTATTCTGAATGAATTAATCTACAAAGCGAGAACACTTTCCACTTTCATCAGCTAAGAGACGGCTAGCTTTTTTCGAAAAGCTATTACTTGTTGAAGCTGTCTGTACTCATGGTAGATGTTGTGTAGATACATTTAAAGTCCATTCTCCATGTGAAGTGAAACCCTGTGGCATGCAACTTATTAGAAGGTTTCGTATATTTTTCTTGAGAGTAACACACCAGCTTCATTTGGACCTCTTATATAGAGACTTATTTTGGTCTCATAAAACATCTCAAACTCTAAGGATTTCCTGATTTTACTTAAATCAATCCAAATATTCTACAGGGAAACTTGGTTTTGAAGAATATCTTATTTTCAGAAGTTTTATGAATGCCTGAACCGATACTCTCTAAAGAACCAATTTATATAAAAAGACATGTAGATATAAAAAGATACCAGGATTAACGCCAGACGCGAGTTAACTCTACAAATAATCATCAGTGACGCTCGAATAAAAGTAGTTAAAAAAAAAAGACCAAATAAAGTACGAAGTTAAGTAAACTATTCCTTGGGTAGAACTCCCTTGGCATTTCGAAAATGTCAAAGTTTATAAAAGGACAGTGACTCAAAAAAGAAAACAAAAGAGAAACAGCTAGAGGTCAGAATACCGTAAGCAATGATGACCGTGCTTGAAAGTCTCATGTCAAGCTCTTACAGCCGTGTCCTGAATTTAGATAAGAAAAGCGAAAATTCGCATTCGCGATTGAAATAAATATTTATGCATGAACGTGGTATTTTTGCGCAAGAAATAGTAAATAGAAAGCATACGCACTGATACTCTGGATAAGAACACGCATTTGCGTATTCACATATATTAATCTAATAGTTGAATTCGGATGTCAAACTACCTATGTACCTCAAGTGTTTTGACTCCGGATTCATTGACATTGTGAACGCAAACCGATAGTGTACGTGTGAACAGGGTGATGTATAATGTGAATGAATCAAGACGTGTATGATAGCTAGTCACCACAATGAATACAATTTTCAAAACCGTACATAGTACAAATATTTAGATGCTATAAGGTTGAACTAATAAAAGAAAAAAAAATTGAAATTTTATAATAAACATACATTCCTGTTAGTGAACTTTTTTCCGAAAATGGCTTGAATATAGTATCAATAAACACAAATGTCAAGTATTTACGGATGGACATTTTATTTATCAAATGACCTCTTTTTAAAGTCCAACATTCCACTATATGAATATATTGCTATACAAAATATAAGTAGAGACTTATAAACCCCTTCTTAAACAGTATAAAATTATTGGCATTATGATAGTAATTAATTTTGTTACGATTATTGTAAAATATTAATTACGTTTTTTGTGAGATGCAAGGGTTTAAAAATCCTTGTGAATTGAAACCACGCAAGTATATTTTCATTCACGACCGTTTAAAATTTAGTTATTTAGCTAACTTTGGGTACACACCCCTGCTCATTGGTGCTCATACGTTACATATAATTTTCATAAAGGTAATGTAACATTTTTATATGTTAGGTCAAGTGTGTTATCTAATTGTACCAGGTTTACGTACATCTGTATTTTCACACATAGCCATTTAATACAGTTAGAGATCATCAGAGATTATATTAATTAGGAGTTATATTTAGATTTCTTTGTTTGACTAGTGAGCCCTAATGATTTGCATATGGTGCCCTAGTAAATTTATGTAAGGAGCACAGAGCACTAGGAGCCCGGATCACCGGAGCACCCGGAGCACCCGGACTTCCGGAGCACGGACTACACGGAGCCCGGTTGCCCTAGTAGTCTATATTTGTATACGGGCTTGTAGGAGTCATATAAAAGAGAGAAAGAGCGAGAGATAAGGGGGAGAGAGAATTTATAGTGAGGAGAGGACAGTTACGTTTGTAGAGTAGAGAGGAGAACCGTATTGTTGAGCCTGAAGTTAGATGTACATTTTGTTATACTTGTATAATGTGATTTTGATAATACAGTATTAAACTTTTATTCGACTTCGTGTTTATGTTCACTTACAAGACTTCGTTCAGACTGCACCAGGATCCATTTATTTATTTATGTGACCAGGATTCCCTAATCACGCTACCAGTAGATTTCAAGGGTAACCCTGTTAAAGAGTATACTTGGCATTTGTCGTCCGTGTACGAGTGAAAATTAGACACCCAACAACACAGCACAACCACAAGAATACACACTTTAGTTCAAGTACCATACTACACTTTTTCGTCACATTGGTGGCAGCGGTGGGATTTACTGTGTGTGACTTCAACGAACTTGTAATAATATAATGGAAACACCAAGAAGAACAATAAGTACATCAACTCAGGCTCCAACGCTCTCTCAGGTAAGGCAGAATTGCTTTAAAAATCAACTATTTTCCCCAGCAGATTCTGGGTTAGGTAATTCGCCTGCCACTGGTACTCTTAATGATATTCGCACGGAGACTATGCCAGAATTCCGGTATCGCCGGAGAATCGGGCACTGTTCCCCAAGAAACCATCATTATAGAGTTGTCCAGGAGAAGAGCAATACGCAAGCTGAAGATGATAGTGGAAATGGATGGAGGAAATTTTGGCTAATATGGATAAGTTTGCTTTCTCTCAGTAGTGGCCTCGTTGTAGTCGCATGGATCTATTTTCCAAACAATAGAGTAGTACAGAAGTCTCAAGAATATGTTATGATTGGATTATTAGCGATAATATGCTTGATAATTTCAACGATAGTTTTGAAATTTGTATGGAATTCCGTCATTTCTGGTTACAAGGCAGAGAACAATGTATATACATGGTCCAGGAACAGGCGAAGCCCTAATCATATGTATAATGGGCTAAGCCGTACTCCGGATAATGTTATTACTGAAACTGGTACGCCCTATGACTCAGATGAAATGTCCTCGAGTCCTAGGTCTAATCGCCCTGTTAAAAACGGGCAAAGGCAAATGGAGCTTGAGTCACCCGGGCAAACATCGGAAAACATGGGCTTATCATCAGGACATGTTCAATTGCCAGAGTCCGATAGTCAGGAAAACGAATGTACTGATATATATGGAACGACTACGGAATACCCGAACTCTCGGAGTATCCGTGGGAGAAATGTTCCTCCATCGAATGAATATCCCGTCCGTAGGACCTTTTCCGGAGCTAGCAAAGATGTTTGGAATGAATTTATTCAATACTTTGGGAATCTGTCGGAGTTAAATGTATGGAACAACGAAAAGTCACGAAGGGTCCTTCTTAGTACTCTTAGGGGACAAGCGGAGACGTATGCATATGGGATGCCATTAATTATACAGAGGGATTATAATCGTCTTAAACAAAAGATGGAGGAAAGGTTTGGACACACGGCCATGAAAGAAAGGTATGTGACTGAGGCAAAACTGAGAAAAAGACAACCTGAAGAGTCCTTGAGAGATTTCGGCCAAGCCATAGAAGATTTGTACCGTAGAGAGTATCCGGGCAATCCTGAAATTGTAGAGGAGAACTCTATCAAAGCGTTCCTTGACAAGTGTGGTCAATCAGAAGAATTTCGCCTGGCTGTCAAGAGAACCAGACCTAATACCCTGCAGGAGGCGCTAATTAATTCAATGCAGGAAGAATGCTTAAGAGTAGGAGAAAAGGACCTAGCCAAGCATTTCAAACCAGTTCAGCGGCCAATATATGAAGTTGAAGACGGGGACAGTGACGCAGATGTAACTGCAGAAACAGAAGGAACAAAAAGAGAAAATGTCGACAGAAGTAAGATTCCTTACAATTATCCACGGAATAACGGGATAGGGTCCCAAGGGCGATTCTATAACCGTGATAGATGGTGTGGAAGAGACAGATCCCCGATGTTTAAATATCGTCCACCAGAATTTCCGGAACCGAGAAGGGGACCGTAGAGATTCTCGAGAGACAGATTTACGCAGAGGAGATCGACACCAGAGGCCAGGAGAACCGTATTGTTGAGCCTGAAGTTAGATGTACATTTTGTTATACTTGTATAATGTGATTTTGATAATACAGTATTGAACTTTTATTCGACTTCGTGTTTATGTTCACTTACAAGACTTCGTTCAGACTGCACCAGGATCCATTTATTTATTTATGTGACCAGGATTCCCTAATCACGCTACCAGTAGATTTCAAGGGTAACCCTGTTCAAGAGTATACTTGGCATTTGTCGTCCGTGTACGAGTGAAACTTAGACACCCAACAACACAGCACAACCACAAGAATACACACTTTAGTTCAAGTACCATACTACACTTTTTCGTCACAGTAATTACTGATCAAACCTGTGAGACATAATGCACGTATATATACATTACAATTTTAATTATATTCTATAATTATTAGGAATAAATTCAGTCTCAGTTTTACCTTAACAATGAATATTCTCTTAGTCTGGTAGTATATATTAATGAAATTAGGCATTTTTTTTAAAGAAAAATCCTTTTGTTTGATTATCTTTCTGCTTTCCGACCACTGTGTTTCCGACCTTAGATAAATAATTATAACAGAAATATCGTTTTCTTAATTTCCTTCTTGCTTTCCGACATTTTCTTATGCTATGATTGAAATACTAAATATCAAATGATAAACGTTCAGAAATAATCAGTTTATTCTCGGTCATTGTTTATCAATAAACTATTCCCATGTTTATAAAATACTACACACACAACGTGTAGAGGGACCGTCTCAAAGCATGAATTATATAATTGCGTTATCATTATACTTGATATTCAATAAATATTTACATAATTAAAAACATATATGTTTTGTAAAATGGCAAATAGGTTCTAACATATAAATGATTTTAGAATGCAACCTAGTCTTTATTGTTTTACTTTCAAATCTACAAATAAACTTTGCCGGATTGTTAAAATATACAATGTCACGTGGTAGCCTATCCATAGAGGGACCGTATCAAAGACATAAAAACTACCTGTATAAATGATGAACAATTTTCGAGACGTTCCGAGAATCGTGATTCCGAGGATATCGAGTGGCCCATAGACACTTCCAAAACTCGCAAATATATAACTGAGGGGTTCACGCAAAAAATGTATTAATTTTTATGTGAGTAAGCCAAATAAAAGGTTCGTTCAGTATAAAGAAAGGACATTATCCTTCGTGGGAACAGTTGATGCAAGTTAGGTTAATTTATTAGTACTAAAGTAGCAGAATTCTATCACCACTAACTTAGAGCACACAATACTTTGTTAAGTCTTTGGCGAATTGCTTAATATCTCTGGATACACTATCTCAGAGATACAGGTTGAAAGTGACACAGTAAGACAATAAAGGAACCAATGAAGCTTTGCTGCTTACACGATTATATGTGTGAATAAGGCTTGAGTGAATAAGACGGGCATGTTTTTCTGGTTTAACTATAGCGAAAAAAAGTAATATCGGTTAACTCAAGTAAAACTTCTAATTTTTTTTTTTTTTGAGGGGGTCCTAAAATGTAACAGTAAAACCATTATTTTAAGAAGAACACCAGTTTAGTCTGTCTATATTTGCACCAACATTTAAGAAAGTGTGAAATTAGGGCAGCACTCTTGTGTTGAAGAGTTCTGTCGTAATTTCGCTCTTTTCCAAACAGTCGGTTAACAGGTTCAATGATTATCTCCCTTCAATGTAATACTCTTCAGTTTTTGACGCGTTCGCCGTAAAGAATCCATTTACCACAGGAGTTCACAAAATATGTTCTGGTGAGAAGAAATAATGGAAAATAAAAATATGATAGGTTTATCATATAAATAATTTTAATATTTTCCTCCGCACAACAACCGATGAGATCACAAGGTTTTTGGAGTATTGTATAAAATCAGTATGTTTTTGCAATGAAAAATATTCAGATCCAAACGGACACGGAAACCACTACTAATATTTATTTCTTAAATAGATGTATATGTCAAGTAACATGCCAACACTCGTCATATGTATAAAACTAGAGCAGAGAAGTTAAAGAAGGAACTAATATCAATTGATTTGTGTTTGCTTTACGTCCAGTGGCAAATATTTCAGAATAAGAACTAATTAACAATAAATACAATAGTAATAGGAGTCGAGCAGAATGAAGGGCGGTAATTTGGAAGTCCATTCTGAGTTAAACAACCTTAATGAAGTATTCAGTAAAGGACCAACTATTATCGATTGTACAATTTTACTATGGATATTTTTACTTTCATTTTTTGTATAAAAATCTCGTATTTTAAATTCAAATCCGTTGTAAATGGAAACCAACATGCTTGGGTAAAATAATTTTTTTTCCGATAAAGTAAACCCCTTGGCAAAGTGAGGCGTCCGTTTTCTTGTGCGGGATGTATAAATGCGCAACCACATCCGGTCTAAAAAAAACCCGTTAAATCCGATGCTTCGTGATGAGAGAGTGCCACTACTCTTTGATAGGTCCGTAGGTACATTAACTACCCACACTTGTTTACCTATATTTGTTCCTCCGGACAGACGTTCCTCTGGAAAAACTGTTAAAAACAATGCTAAAATATCTGTTCATTTTGGAACAAATATTATATTTACCCTTAATTCCGTCAGGAACAAATAACGTTACATTTTCTTTCCAGTGGAAATAATATTCCAGAATATTAATTCCTTTTTTTGAACATATATTATAAAGGAACTTCTATTCCATGACAGTCAGTTGCCAGGCCAAGTTTCTATCCCTATCCAATATACCCTCATTTTCCCGTGACAGGCCTTCTTTTCCGCCCTCCATCCTGGTCTTTTACAACATACTTCTGTATTAATTTGTTTTCGTCGTCCTTAACATGCATGTACCATTTGCCACTAGAACAGCAACAAATCAATCAAATTCCCTTTTTAGCTTTTTTTTAATGTAAGAGCTAAGTCACACTTTAATTGTATTTGTAAAGCAAAATAACGCAAGGTTGTCGATAGCCTTATATTTATAGGATCATGGTATTGTGAAGTGTTGTCTTTTCCATTTCTTTATATGAAGTAGATTTTCAATTACAGCTAGTGTCGGACTATTGGGATGTTGGACCAATGGGGTGTCCGAATAGCAGGGCGATATGTGTAAAAAAACAAAACAAAAAAACCCCCAAAAAAACTACGGAAAACAACTATTATGTACAGCAACAAACAACAACCACTGAACAACAGTGTTCTGACTAAAACCCGTTACACGTTGGTTTAAACTTCCCTCTGCTGATAGACTGTATGTCAGAAGTGTATTTGAATTTACATAACACGAGAAAAAACTGTTTGTAAACAAGCCAAATTGTCGATCCTCTATGGCATTACTGGAATGCGTAATGCTAGGCATACAGCTATATTTGTATATGGACGGCTTCTTTTGTAAACCTCTATGCTAAGATGATTTCTATTTTAAAGTATGCGAAACATACATCATATGATGGAGATATAATCTGTCAATCAGTTTAATTGATGTCTGGAGCTGGCATGTCAGTAACTGCTAGTAGTCCTTTGTTAATTTATGTATCATTATCATTTTGCTTGGTTTCTTCTGTTAACTAATCTGACATCGGACTCGTTTCTTTTAAACTGAGTTTTACTGTGCGTATTGATGTGTGTTTGTTTGTTCTACATTAGCTAGAGATACAAGCGGAGGGTTGAGATTACACTAATTAAACATGTTTAACTCCGCCGCATTTTTGCGCCTGTCCCAAGTCAGGAGCTTCTGGCTTTTGTTATTCTTGTATGGTTTTTTAATTTTAGTTCATTTATATGTTTCGGAGTTTAGTGTGACGTCTATTTTCACTGAACTAGTACACATTTGTGTTTAGGGGCCAGCTGAAGCCCGCCTCCGGGTGAGGGATTTTCTCGCTGTGTTGAAGGCCCATTGGTGGCTTTGGGCTGTTGTCTGCTCTTTGGTCGGGTTGTAGTCTCTTTGACACATTCTCCTTTTCCATCCTCAATTTTATCTCTCAAGTTTTGTTCTTTTTTCATTATTCTAAAAGAGTCAATATGTTAGACTCAGATCGACGTCCGGTCTCTAATCGACGTCCGTTCCTCAAATCAGTGTTTTATCACTCTAATCGACGTCTTATGTAACGTAATGAATCACAACAACGACGTCCGATTGATGAGGAGACTCTTATCGTGATGTCGAAATTCATGCAATTATTTATTTTTTAAATTATGAAATTATGAAATAATTCTTTTATGCCATGCTCTATGATCAATTTAACAGGGGTAGGTATTATATTTGTCTATATCGTTATACGGAGCGGAAGCGAGGTGTAAAATGTTGACAAATATAATGCCTACCCATGTTAAAATGAGCATAGAGCATGGAATGATAGAACTATTTCGATCCTAATAGGAAAGTTTAAAACTTTTGTACTTCGAAGCGGACCTATAATAGGCGTTCAAAAGGCATCCATTTTGATTTGATGAAGCGAAAGTATTATATTTTTGGACTTATTTTTTTCAACAACTTTTTGAGGTTAGGTTCAACACACCCTTAAAAAAGTTGTGATTTCACTGCAACAAGTCCATAAAACGGACGTCCATTTGAGAACAACAAACAAAGACGTCGATTAGAGGGGTATAACATTGGCCGTCGATTTGGAATGTTATTTTATTGTGACGTCAGGTTTGGACGTCGATTTGAGGAACGGGTGTCGATTAGAGACCGGACGTCAATCTGATTCTTACAAATATAATTCTTGAGCACAATACTAATGAATTTAGATGTTTCAAATCGTGATCTGACATGGTTGTCCCTCTTTCAGTGGACCTTAGTTTTAAAATATTTGTGTACCTGTTTGAAAGAGGTTTGGTTGTTTAATATAATTAAGTCTTATTTTATTTTACCAGCATCTTGCACCAGTCGTGAAAGCTGCAGAGGTAAAATAAATAAATGAAACTACTGATTTGTGTCTTACAATTTAAGGGTGCAAAGATGCACACTTATCTACGTGAATTCAATATTAAATAAATTATTTAGTGTAAAACATAAAAAGGAAGGCTCCTAAAAGCTTTAATCGCCCACTTGTCAAAAAAAGGCAATAGTCGTATACCGCTGTTCAAAAGTCACAAATCGATTTAACTGAAACAAAACTAATTCTTGTATATCTAGTTATTAATACTGTTTACAGTTTATATCTATTCACAAAAGTTCGACATAATTTAAAATAAATAAATTAAAAAAAAGAGCGTCATTTAATGAAAATAACTCCTCTAAGCAATCATTCAATAATTAAGACTTATTGACATTTTTGTAAATATTTTTTTTTAGATAATGTTTGGAGTTTCTAACAATATATCATAATTAAGATATATCATGAGATATATCTTAGGACAAATTTTATGATCATCTTAGGAAATAAAGACTGAGCAACACGAACCGAACCAAAAACCGGAAGGGTAAGCAGATCCTGTTTTGCATGTGGCACCCGTTGTGTTAAAAAACGAAAATTAGTCATAAATCGTTAAGGATAATAACTCTAATAAATAGTCTTATCAAATGCCAGTGGTTTCAGTGATATTGGAGTATTTGTAGATTAGTGTACTGCTGTTAATTTTTTTGATGGTGTTGCTGTGATCAGTTTTTAACTATCTATCATAGTTTTCGAGATAAAAATACAAAATTAGTCAAATATCATCACTTTAAAGCAATAAATGCAACACGGAGTTTTCTTGTAATTCTGGAGGGAATAGAATAAAGGTGAATATTGACAACCAGACCATTTTCAACTTGATCTTCCCTATATATTATTTTTTTTTAACAAACAAGTGTGGACACAGATCAGTGTGGACAGTATGATTGGATGTTTGACAGTGTTTTATATGACAAAAGGAGTTCTATGTTTTATGTTTTCTATGTATTAACTGTGTTGCACAATGACAACCAACATGAGCATTAGGGGTGGTTTTCGTGTAATATTTAGTGTTTTATGTTCAACAGATACTAATTGCATTAATTACTAAAATATTATGATAGAATATATATGTTCCACATCTTTGATTTTGGATACATTTTGTAGCTAGGAGAGGAACACATAATTGGTTCATTTTTTTCTTAATGTGATTTTTTTTTATATGGGAGATGGTATCTGAGAACATGTATTTGCTTACTATTTGTATGGTTCTATTTATATTACTTTGTGGGGGATTGTCAGTATCATAAGTAAAAGATTTCGGTTAAATGTGAAAATTGTTTCTCAGTTTAGAAGACATTTAATGTTTTTTAGTAATGACAATGCCTGACATGATGATTGGGGCTAGATGAGCTAAAAAGTGAATTTCTGTGTTATTTTTTATTAATTCTTTGAAAATATCTCCTCCAAAGCTGGTCAAAGCAAAAAAAAAGTTTTGACCAGTATGAAAATGATATCAACAAAAGAACCTTTGTGAGCATGCTTCAAAGACTCATAACTAACTACAGAAGTCATATGATAAAATGTCAAGTGGGTATTATGAACATCTACTTAATATGTCTAAATATCTAAAAAGTTTTAGTATTCAATATGAAAAAGCTATTGCAAAAGTATTCTCTTTTCAGTTTTTTTGTTATATGGATACAAATATAAGTGATACCAATACAGTAAGGCAGTTTTGTTATGGTATGAAAGTGTAGCAACTAACATTTACTGTTAATTCACACAAATTAAGAAATAAACAAATGAATGATAAATGTTGAACATGTACAATGAAATATATTTTAGAAATCAATTAGGCCAGATAGGCCTTATAAATTCTGATCTTTTTCTTAACATACTGAATGACCATTTACACTCAGAACTGAGTCACCAGTAGGCAGTACAGATGTAAAAAAAAAAATGTGGATAGTGTCCACATGTGGACACAGATGATGCCCCCACTTGCATATCATATAGTTATAAAGGGACATAACTGAAGTGGTAAAAGTGACGCTACCCAAATTTGAACTTGATCCTAGTTTTGTGGTAATAAGCATTGTGTGCAAGTCTCATAACATTTGGTTGAGGCTAACTTAAGTAGAGAACAGAAACTAAAAATTCAGCAATTTCTATTTGTAAACACGCAATAAATAATTATAACTCTAGAACGGTTGTGTATAAGTTTTATAACATTTGGAAGTTAGAGAACGGAAACGAAAAATTCAGCAATTTTTATGTTTATAAAGGGACATAACTCGAGAATGGTAAAAGTGTTGCCACCAAATTTCGTACTTAATCTGTATTATGTAGTAATAAGCATTGTGTATAAGTTTCATAACATTTGGTTGAGGCAAACTAAAGTTAGAAAACGGAAACAAAAAAATTGTACTTGATCTTAGTTTTGTGGTAATGAATATTGTGTATAGGTTTCATAATGTTTGGTTGGGGCAAACTTAAGTTACAGAATGGAAACTAAAAATTTTGCAATCTTTCAATTTATAAAGGGGCATAACTCAATAATGATTAAAGTGACACTACCCAAATTCAACTTGATTTGTGTTTTATCAGTGGAAGTCAAAATTAAACATTGCATTGTATAAAGCATTGATTGTAGCTGATTCAACTATAATCATGGACAAAGGAAGATAACTCCAATTAAAAAATTACTTGATATTTAGAAGAAAATAAAAATTTTGAAATTTTTCCATTTCTTAAAGGGCATAACTCTAGAATGGTTAAAGTGACGCCACCAAAATTCAAACTTGATCTGTGTTTTGTGGTAATAAGCATTGTGTGTAAGTTTCATAACATTTGGTTGAGGCAAACTAACATTAGAGAACCAAAATGAAAAATTCAGCAATTTTTCCATTTGTAAAGGGGCATAACTCTAGACCGGTAAAAGTGACGCCACCAAAATTCATACTTGATCTGTGTTTTGTGGTAATAAGCATTGTGTATAAGTTTCATAACAGTTGGTTGAGGCAAACTTAAGTTAGAAAACAGAAACGAAAAATTCAGCAATTTTTCCATTTGTAAAGGGGCATAACTCTAGAACGGTAAAAGTTACAAAACCAAAATTCAAACTGGATCTGTGTTTTGTGGTAATAAGCATTGTGTATAAGTTTCATAACATTTGGTTGAGGCAAACTAAAGTTAGAGAATGGAAATGATAAATTCAGCAATTTTCCATTTGTAAAGGGGCATAACTCTAGAACGGTAAAAGTGACGCCACCAAAATTCAAACATGATCTGTGTTTTGTGGTAATAAGCATTGTGTATAAGTTTCATAACATTTGGTTGAGGCAAACTAAAGTTAGAGAACGGAAACCAATTTTGGGACGTACGTACGTACAGACGGACAAGGGTAAAACTTAATGCCCCCTATGATACGGCTGGGGCATAATAAAATGTAACAAAAGAACCTAGCATCATATTGCTAGTAGCGCCAGTAGCATTGTTTGGTGAATTTGTGCTTCTTTTTTTTAGTTTGGCTAATGGACAAAAAATCTAAATAAAATGCTTTTATCTCCCTATTACTTACATTGTTCATAGAATGGATACTACTTTGACAATTCCTTGTACATGAGAGTTGTCTGTCAAATCTTTATTTCACAAAGAATGAATTGCATAACAATGAACTGAGCTCAAAGCAAAGCACTTTAATAATACACTTAGAAAATGAGCTCAATCCAGTGATATACTTTGTACTACAGGTCCTTCATGAACATCCTACATGTACTGGCCAAAACCCTATCTCACAAACATGCCATACTACATGGTTGGATCAGAAGTCCTGAAAAAGACATGAACTTTATTAACATATTTTAAGTATATGCATCGGTTAAAACTTTCACAAATTTGTGGTAAAATTATTCAGTATCTAGCAACTATCAATCGCTTCATGCACAAATTGATATAGGTTGAGTACCCCTCTGTCAGAAATAAGAACATACCTCCACCTAATTTTAGTTAACTGATGAAGAAACATTCAAAACTATAAAATGTTATCTAATAGACTAGCTGCAATGAAATCCCAGTTTTCTAAAATGGTAGGTGGAACCTAAAACTCAAAAGATTTTAAACTATGCATTTTAAATATTGCAAAGATACATGCAATACTAATTCTCAAAAATTCGCTATATTTTTCCTCATTTTGTCTTTTGGTCGAGACTGTATATTGACCTCTAGATGTCTTTCAATTACATCCAGTTTGGCGTGGGTTGATGTTTGATTGTTGTACATGTTATATATCGACGTAGGATTTGTTTATATAAATTAGGCGTGAAATAATTTTGGTTAACTGAAATCCTTTAACTTACTTCCAAATTATTTGGTTAACTGAAATCCTTTAACTTACTTCCAAATTAATGTTAATACTGAGGGAAAAAATTACATTGCTAAATAACCACTTTAAAGTGGTTTAAAACACATGCAAACTTTTTGAGAGGAAGGCATAATGCATGTAACATCTATTAGATCTTTTTTTAAACCATTCTAAACTACTGATAAGTGATAAAGTTTGTTAACTGTTACTTACCTTCAAAAAGGGGGTTGCATTCACTTTACTACATATACATATAAATATAATCAACAATACTGAGTGCAACACCTAGGATAAATAGAGGATTGTTTTGTAAGAATATTTGCTGAAATAAGCAGGCAATATTCAAAGTAGAATAAAAAATATTACAGGACTGTGTTTTAAAGTAATATGCATTGTGCAGGGCTCACGTTACCATGCTACTGGGGCGACAAAGTCGCTTTCCCAGTCGCCACTTCGCTTTGACCGACCTTCAAAAGCGAAATCTTGTTGCCCTGTTGTTTACGATACTCACTTTCAGTCGCTTTCGTCATCGGCAATATTCAACATTTACCAAGTCGATGAAACAGCAATTTTTCATTTGAAAGTAAAGAAATTCAAAGACGTAAACAATTTATTTTCTTTAGGAGGTTAAAGCATTGATTTTAAAGTTGGTTGCATGTTATTTTCATAAAGACAATTTTTTTATCACTTCTGGTACTTGTTACTCAATTGTAGATCAAATCAATCTAACTTTCGGCAAAATAAGCTTGTTACTGATGAAATTAAAGATTTCTTGCTGTTGTGCAATACACTGTGCTGTTGCGCAATACTTAGTAAATCTGTCGTCAGACTATAAACAAATAAAGTTCAATTAATTCCCAGTCATATTAGAAATTTATGAAACTGTAAAGGGAGCTTGCATCAATAGATATTCACTTAAGTTTCATGAGAATTGCTGACAGCATTTTTGAGCTATTGTCCGAAAACTGGAAAATCACCCCTTTTTTAATGAATAAAACCCCATAACTCAGAAATGTAAAATGTACAATTTATAAAATTTTAAACGGAGCTTACATCTATATAGATATAAACAATTCACCAAAGTTTCATACGAACTGCTGAAAGCATTTTTGATTTTTGTCTGAAACTGGAAAATCCCCCCTTTTTTTCATGAATAAAACCCTGCAACTCAGAAATGTAAAATCTAAAATATATAAAAATCGAAAGGGAACTATGTCAATAGATATAAACAATTCACCACAATTTCTTGCAAGTTGGTGAAAGCTTTTATTGTCTGAAAACTGGAAAATCCCCCTTTTTTCAATGAATAAAACCCCATAACTCAGAAATGTAAAATGTACAATTTATAAAATTTTAAACGGAGCTTACATCAATATAGATATAAACAATTCACCAAAGTTTCATACAAACTGCTGAAAGCATTTTTGATTTTTGTCCAAAACTGGAAAATCCCCCCTTTTTTCATGAATAAAACCCTGCAACTCAGAAATGTAAAATCTAAAATATATAAAAATCGAAAGGGAACTATGTCAATAGATATAAACAATTCACCACAATTTCTTGCAAGTTGGTGAAAGCTTTTATTGTCTGAAAACTGGAAAATCCCCCTTTTTTTAATGAATAAAACCCCATAACTCAGAAACGTTAAATCTGAAATTTATAAAAAACGAAAGGGAGCTCATGTCAATAGATATAAACAATTCACCAAAGTTTTATGCAAATTGGTTAAAGCGGTTTTGAGTTAATGTCCGGCATGTTGACGACGGACAGACAGACGGACAACGGTATACCATAGTACGTCCCGTAAACAGGCGTATAAAAATGACAGGGTGTCATACCACACCAAAACCTTCTGAAAGAAACACTAAAGTTGGCAAACAAATTTTTTTTTTTTTCATTGACAACCCTGTATAACCTTGCAGCAGTATCGAGTATACATGCATTACCTTGTATATTTCATGTACATTGAACTTAAAAATATGTGGTCATTGTCAAAGTTAGTTATGTCAGTTATAATTTACACATTTACTGAAACATGCCAGAGAAGTGCATGAACAAACTTTTAATTTAATCTGCAAACTGGGAAAGCCATCCTTTTTCACGAATAAAATTCCACAATTTATTAAATTGAAAGGGAGCTTGCATCAATAGATATATATAAACAATTAACCAAAGTTTCATGACAAATAACAACTGCTTAAAGCATTTTTCAGTTAATGTCCGAAAACATGGAAATCCCCCTTTTTGAATGAATAAAACCCCTTACATTGTAACTGGATAATGTAAATTCTAAAATTCCAAAACAATCTAAAGGGAGCTCACATCAATACATAAATACAATCCCATATAACTCTGAAACGGGAAACCTAAAATTTATAAAATAATCAATTCACAACAGTTTCATGCAAATTGGTGAAAGCGTTGAAGAGTTGGTGAACAAAGCATTTTTAGAGTTAATGGGCATTAACACGAAAACCCCCCTTTTTTAATGAATAAAACCTCACATTTTGAACATGTATATTATAAAATTCCTAAAAATCTAAAAGGGAGCTAACGTCAGTAGATATAATCAATTCACCAGAGTTTCATGCAAATTGGTGAAAATATTACTGAGTTAGTGAACAACATGCTAGAAACAGACAGATCAGGGCAGACAGACGGACAAAGGCATACCATAATATTTCTCATTAACAGGCGTATGAAAACTGCAGGGTACCATTCCAGGCCAACACCCTCTGAAGGAAACACTATAAAGGAGCTTCCTTTCCATTTTTATGGGGGAAAAGAGGGGGGGGGGGGCTAGGATGAAAAAAAATTTTCCTGCATTTTTTTTTAGTTCGAGATGTTATCTGTCCTGCCTTTTTATTTTTCACTCTTTTTTGTCCTGCCTTTTTTTCTATTAGTTTATCCCGACTTGTTTACATAAATTGTCATCCTGCCTTTTTTTTTCATATTGTCTCATCCTGCCTTTTTTTCAAATTTCATCCTAGACCCCCCTAAAAAATCAAATGGTAACTCCCTAAGTTAGCAAACAAATTATTTTATTTTTACATTGACAAACCTGTATAACCTTGAAGCAGTATTAAGTTCATGTATTATCCCGCATATTATTACATGTACATTGAACTAAAACAAATTGTGGTCATTGTCAAAATTATAGTTTACAATACAGTTTACTTTTCCAATGCTTTCAATTTAAGATTAGGGCATTTTTGTCATTGGAATTGAGTTTTGTAGTCGGAGATTACTCTAACCTCCAACGACTGTTTTGCGACACAAGCTAGGGCAGTGGGACTTCAGCTGGTCCCATATCAGATAGATGATATTTGCCTGTCCGAAGTGGAGGCGACTGGATTCATATAAATCAAGCCTCAATTTATGCATTTTTCTCTTTATTTAAGTAAGTTTGATCAACCTGCCACCCGTTATCTTCTCATATTTGGACAGTTTTCACATTGACCCATCAATACTGGCATTTTAGAGGGTATGAATGCCCTTTACCGTCAGGCGTCAAACAGTCATTTTCGGTTACCGTTAGCATCAAATTGGTTAACATTTTATCGTGATTCGTCAGAGGTCTCAAATAATTATCGTTACCATTATTTTTGGGGAAAAATTAACGTGTTTCATCCAAATCTGTCTATTTTTTTTATCGTCTTGAAGAAAGTATTTTATCGTCATGCACAAAAAAATTACCGTTAACGTCATTTGGCAGGATTTTTTACCGTTATTCGTCATGAAGGTACCCCCATTACCACCCTCATTTTAACTTTCACTTTATAAGAATGTCACATGACCAACATTATGGGAACTGATTTATGCAAATGACCCATATTCCATAGGAAAACATAATCTATATAAATCGAGCCTCAATTAGTTCATTTTTCTCTTCATTAAAGTAAGTTTAATCGACCTGCCACCCGCTATTTTCTCATATTTGGACAGTTTTCAAATCGACACATCAATACTGGCATTTTTACTTTAACTTTAAAAGATTGTGACATGACCAACAGAAAAGTAATTTACAATGCATTACATGTATGAGAGCTGATTTATGAAAATGACCCTTATTCAATAGGAAAACATAATCTAACACCTCGTTCATTTATGATGCAAATAAGCTAAATGGCCGAGTGTGTTCAATTTGAAAATAAAGAGTTAAAATGCCGGAATCGCAAAAACAGATGTTGAACACCAGAGTAATCTCGGACTATGAGTATGATGTTGGGCAATTTGTAAGGGGGGAGGGTTCAAGGGAAGCAAATGCTCTTTAAATTATGCATGTTTCAAAAATTGGGGAAAAATTACACAGAGAGTTGAGTCATTTTTTTTCAGACTTAATTCAAATAATGACTAATGTAGAATTACCTTCTAATTCTATAAAAAAAATTCACAACTACTGAACAGGAACGATCATGGTACTTTTTTACCTATGAAACTACACTATGACATCTGTCGATGATCTGATCTGCAAAACCTACAAACAGACACAAAAAATATCATCAAATAGTGAAATAAAAGATTGATTGCACCTTATATGGATAGTTCCGACACGTGTTACATGGGGAGCCCGTTTGTTTACAAATAATAATGTCACGTGATCACGCACTGACCCGGCGTGACTTTTTACCCCAATATACCCCAATATACCCCAACATACCCCAATATACCTCAAAAAGCAGATTAAACATAATTTGGTTGAATAACAATGTTACACTAGGCATTTAAATGTTATTTTAACGACATTAATACTTTATTTTATGAATATATTTAATTTTAAATCACTTTTTCCCTCGTAACTTGTTCTGTTCATGTCAGCCGCTTACGATCACAAAATGACTTTTTACCCCAATATACTCGAATAAACAGTTTCAACACAATTTCCACGATAAGAAATGATATAACAAGCAGATATATTAAAATTGAACACAACTGTTTACATTTTTTGTGCATTTAGAGGCTTTTAAAACACGGGTTCTTTATTCATGTATTGACGAAGGTTACACTAAAAACCCGAACGAACGAACCTAAAAATATACCGGTAAATTTTTGCAATTTCTTTTTTCTCCCTTAAAATTTTGAGATTGTAAATGCATTTTGTGTTTTGTTTTCTATATGATGTTTTTTTCTAAAATAAAACTCGAAATTTTTTCTCAAATTTGGAAATATTTTCTCAAATATTTGTTTTCTTTGAAAATAATATATAAACACTGGACACTTTTAATTTGCAAAACACTCATTTGCAAATCCGCCGCCGCCTCTCCTTAGACCTACAGTGTGGTGTAAATAACCAAAATGTGCGGAATTACATGGGATTCAATAATTTCATTGCTTTTCTGCTGTTATTATTATAAATATTTTGTAATTTGATTTAGAAAAACATGGGATTTTCAATATCCCATGGGATAAGGCAAATCCCATGGGATTGACCATTATCCCATGGGATTTTGGTTAAATCCCATGGGATTTTTTTGGGTCCCATGGGATAATTGTAGTCCCATGGGATATTTGTTGTCCCATGGGACAAAAAAAATCCCATGGGACTATAATTATCCCATGGGATTTTTAATATCCCATGGGACAAAATAAAATCCTATGATTCAAATTATAAATATACAGTAAATAAATGTGTATGTTACAATGAATTCTGTTTGGTAGTAAATTATTTTAAGATGAATCTTTTTAGTTGAATATCTTTTTTTTCCTTGGAAATGTTAACGCAATTATATTGTTCTATAACTGTTCAAAACTAAACTTTTAAACAACAAATCAGATAATGTAAGTATCAATATATGTTTATTTATGAATTCTAGAACACTTTTTTGAAACACAATTTTTTCCCATTTGAAATCAATGAAAACTCTATTAATAGTCTTAACATACTAGTAGCTTTTTACATAAATCTATTTTTTTTTCAGGATATCCCTCCACCCAAAAAATTAATAGTTTCTTATCATCCAGCATTGTGTGATCGTAATGTATAGTCCACTTTTTTTGCCATTCAGCACACAACATTGTCATTATTGTGGTTTTAATATCTTTAGATATTTAATAGAACTGCAATTCATTGGCTGAGTGATGAAAATAATAACTGATCTGACTTTTGTCTTTGAATTTATTTTGGTCTTGTTTCTGTGTTTTCTCCTTCTATTCTCAGTGATGAATTCCAATCCTTCTGAAAAAGAACCAATAAAATCCGAAGTTATGGATAATAAAAAATTGTATACATACATGTAGCAAGAACATATGATTTTTCAATAAAAAAATAGCTATGCGGTATGGATTTTACTGATTGTTGAAGGTTGTCCAGTGTTATCAGTTGCTAACCTCCTACATCCTTTGGTCTCTGATGGAGAGTTGTCAAATTAGCAATATACCACATCTTCCTATTCTAATATTATATAACAATCAATTTATGTATTCTTCTTTATAACATTTGGGTATTTTCCCCAGTAGTTATATATATATATAGATCAATGTTAAAACTTTAGGCAATTACAATAAAATTCCATTTTTCACAAGAATTTGCAATATATTATACAGAAAGCCAACAATAGAAACAGCACTTCTTTAAGCTTCTGAAGTTCTGAAAGAGTTCCACTTGTGTTTTATTTCAATTAGAAAATACATTGAACTCTTTGGACATGTTGGAAATTATAACATTGATACAAAAAATTATATTGGTTTTTTTTCTTATTTTTGTGTTGTTTGGTTGCTGTCTCATTTTTATATATGGTTATACATATATCCTAAATCTTCTTTTTTATATACTTAATCATTAATACACAATGTAGTAAAAATGGGATATTTTTTATTTTGATAATCTCAAAACATTATTATTCTATCAAATAACTTATTTCCAAGTTCACAAAACACCAATGTGTCAGATATTAATTTTAAGACATGTATAAACATGATCAACAAGCAGTTGACAGGATGTCATGCAAAAATCTCACTAATATTAAACTTTCACAAAAACTCTATACTCAGCGAGTACTATTAAAGTTCTTAGTACAGGACAAATTCCTAGTACAGGACACAATGCCTGGCAAACACTAGCATGTGTCAATGTCTAGTCAATCATGTAATCAGGCTCAAAATCTTAGTTTGGCACTGAATTTAAAAATTCACCACATAATGAACATGTGCATGAAATTCAACTTCATGGTAAGCTATGTACCTTAACCTAAAACTTTAACCTAAGAATGTACTATAATTTCACATTATGACATGTCTATGTTCAGTGATCCATAAAATCAGGGTAAAAACAGTAAATGTGGTGTTTAATATATACACAAGAGTGCACACACTGAAATGTTGCGCCTTCTTTACTAATCATTGATATCATGTTGATAGTCCTAAATATAAAGCTTTACTACAACTATCACATAAACTCAACATGATCCAAGAAAATGAATTCAAGGTCATATAAACCTGACAAGAAATATATGTACACCTTACAATCATTCAAATTACTAAATACAGTTGACCTACCGGTATTGCTTATAGTTTCCCTTGAAGCAGACTTAACCAAGAAAACTAAACATTGACCAATGATCCATGGAAATGAGGTGAAGATCAGATGAACCATGCCAGGCAGACATGTACAGCTAACAATCCTTCCATACAACAAATATAGTTGACCTATTGCTTATAGATTAAGAAAAACAGACCAAAACACAAAAACTTAACACTGAGCAATGAACCGTGAAAATAAGGTCAAGGTCAAATTAAACCTGCGGGACTGACATGTACATCATAAAATGTTTCCATACACCAAATATAGTTGACCTATTGCATTTAGTGTTAGAAAAAAAGACCAAAACTCAAAAATTTAACTTTGACTACTGAACCATGAAAATGAGGTCATGGTCAGATGACACCTGCCAGCTAGACATGTACACCTTACAATCATTCCATACACCAAATATAGTAGACCTATTGCATACAGTATAAGAAAAACAGACCAAAACACAAAAACTTAACTATAACTACTGAACCATGAAAATGAGGTCAAGGTCAGATGACACCTGCCAGTTGGTCATGTACACCTTACAGTCCTTCCATACACCGAATATACTAGACCTATTGCTTATAGTATCTGAGATATGGACTTGACCACCAAAACTTAACCTTAAATATAAAAAAGAAGATGTGGTATGATTGCCAATGAGACAACAACTCTACAAAAGAGACCAAATGACACAGAAATTAACAACTATAGGTCACCGTACGGCCTTCAACAATGAGCAAAGCCCATACCGCACAGTCAGCTATAAAAGGCCCCGAAATGACAATGTAAAACAATTCAAACGAAAAACTAACGGCCTAATTTATGTACAAAAAATGAACGAAAAACAAATATGTAACACATAAACAAACGACAACCACTGAATTACAGGCTCCTGACTTGGGACAGGCACATACATACAGAATGTGGCGGGGTTAAACATGTAAGCGGGATCCAAACCCTCCCCCTAACCTGGGACAGTGGTGTAACAGTACAACATAAGAACGAACAATAATAAAATGCTCTGCTGGGGCGCAGCTTGATATGACCGCAGAGGTCGAACCCTGAACAGTTGGGGCAAGTATGGACACAACATTCAAGCTTGATACAGCTCTGAATTTGGATTGTGATTAAATATTTGACACAGCATAGGTTTCTGACACAGAATGAATGTGGTCTAAGAACTTAAAAAATTTTAATTTACCTATTCAAACCATATCATAATTATTTGCTTTTATATATAAATCAGAAATAACCAATTTAAAATGGAAAATTTTAAAGAAAAAAAAAGGAAAAAAAATCCCCCCCCCCCCAAATTTTTTGAACCCCCTTATGATTCATCACCCCAAAACTCAATAACAGCCTTCCCTTTGTGGTATGGTACCTTGCAGTACAATTTCAGAGAGATTTATACACTTGAACACCAGTTATTGTCTGGAAACTAGAAAAATGCTTGTTTTTTTGGCCCCTTTTTGGCCCCAAATTCCTAAACGTTTAGGGCAATTACCCTCAAACTCAAACCCAGCTTTCCCTTTGTGATATGGAACCTTGTAGTACAATTTCATAAAGATCCATACACTTACACACAAGTTATTGTCCTGAAACTAGAAAAATGCTTGTTTTTTGCCCCTTTTTTGCCCCTAATTCCTAAAATTTTGAGGCAATTACCCCCAAAATCAATCCCAGCCTTCCCTTAGTGGTATGGTACCTTGCAGTACAATTTCAGAGAGATCCATACACTTGAACACAAGTTATTGTCTGGAAACTAGAAAAATGCTTATTTTTGGCCCCTTTTTCCTAAACGTTTTGGGCAATTACCCCCAAACTCAATTCCAGATTTCTCTTTGTGATATGGAACCTTGTAGTACAAATTCAGAAAGATCCATACACTTACACACAAGTTATTGTCATGAAACTAGAAAAATGCTTCTTTTTTGCCCCTTTTTTGGCCCCTAATTCCTAATATTTTGAGGCAATTACCCCCCAAAATCAATCCCAGCATTCCCTTTGTGATATGGAACCTTGTGGTACAATGTCAGAGATCCATATTGAAACTTATCGACGACGACGCCAACATCATACCAATATACGACCGCAAAAAAAATCAGTTGAAAGAGGCTTAACTCATCAGATGGATAAAAATACAAATACTACAAATACAAGTGGACGTGGCCGGGTACTTGTACATCCAAACAACAAAAAAGACACTAAGTACAGATCTGAGAGTACTCGCAGTTACTGACAGCTAGTACAAAGCCACTAACAACTAATAAAAAAAATCATGCATCTAAGACTAAGTTCTTGTTCACTGATCCATGAAATGAGGTCTAGGTCAAGTGAAAACTCTCTGACGAGCATGAGGACCTTGCAAGGTACGCACATACCAAATATAGTTATCCTATTACTCATAATATGAGAGAAATTAACATTACAAAAAATCTGAACTTTTTTTTCAAGTAGTCACTGAACCATGAAAATGAGGTCAAGGACAATGGACATGTTTCAGACAGAATTCGTATCATGAGGCATCTATATACAAAGTATGAAGCATCCACCTTCTAAAATATAAAGCTTTTAGGAAGTTAGCTAACGCCCACTGCTAACGCCACCGCCGTAGCCGCCACCGGATCACTATCCCTATGTTGAGCTTTCTGCGACAAAAGTTGCGGGCTCGACAAAAATACATGAACATTTTAAAGTACTAAATTTTGAGTATATACATGTAAAACCACAAGTTACTAACTGAAGTTCATGGTGAACTGTAACCAAAAACTTAAAGTGAATACAATTTAGAGAAAGACAGATGGATGCACAAACACTATCATAACAGAGCATAAAACTTACCAAACAAGATGTTTTACATTTATCCTTCAGAAGCAGGAAAACTGAAGTGTTTCTTTTCTTTCTCTGCCCTCCAGGATATAAACTTCAAATTCATTCATGCAAAATATGAAAATCTGCAAAAGTAGGACCTTGTACCGCAGCTTATCCACATTTTGACTTTTGAACTGCATTGTTCTTTTCATCTTGCTGGCAACCTAAACATAAAAAAAAATGATAAACACATAATTCTGGATTAACTTTCTGTATTTATTTTTGTTGGTACAAACAATTTTTTCCAACTTTAAACTAAATCTGCCTCTGCTTTAAAAATCAACTGAAAACCATGTATTTATCTTAATTGAAAACAATTTCTTGAGTTTTTCTCATTTGTATCACCCTGTTATTATATATAAATTTTATTTTTGTCCCTTTTTAAAAATAGGAATGGTTCAAATTCCTCAATAATCATGATAATTCTAGTCAGTCAATTAAAAATGTATGAATAAATTATTTAACCTGTATACTATTAATATCAATATATTTCATTTTTGATAAAAACTAGGCTCTGTGTTGAAGACCATACCTTGACCTATAATGGTTTACTTTTATAAATTGTGTGACTTGGATGGAGAGTTGTCTCATTGGCACTCATACCACATCTTCCTATATCTACAAACAGATTCTATGGGCGAGCAGACATTATACCCTGGAGGTGGTTTTAAAAAAAGCATACAACTTAGATGTACCATAAGCATGGAAAAACAATTCAGCAGTCAGTTTCACAAAAAAACTTACAAATAATATTGATAGTAATTAAGTCATGTACAATACAGTATACTTACGATAAATTGTAAGTTTTTTTTTTGTAAAACCGACTCAAGTATACTTATAATCAATCTTAGTCGTAAGTATTAAGTATTATTCATCTTTTGGATAATTTGTTGGTTTATTTTATGAATATACAGTGGCAGATCCAGAACTTTTCATAAGGGAGGGCCGGCTCCAGTCATGCTTCAGTGATCCCTATATAATCAACCAAATTTTTCCAAACAACCCCCCCCCCCAAATCAGCCATTGATATATGTTTATATATCTCTCTGATATGCCATTTCAAATCAAATGTGTATTAAATAAAACTTTACACTAGAAAAGTAATGGATAGTTACTCATTTGGGAAACTTACAAGTTCACAGCATGCCGGTGCCTGTGACTGTGTTCAAAGTGGTGGGTTTTCACCCTCGTTGTATTGCGGAATAACGATTTAGGCAAATTGAGAAAAAAACATCATGTCTGTGGTTGATAATAGTGTGTGTGCATTAATTTAATTTTCTATACCTTCTTATTTAATATTTTTCCAATTTTGAGTACTGACGGCAAGTGTTGTAACCAATGTCTTGAGACCAATGTGCTATTTACAAGTGCGATCGAGAAATGCAGGGGAAAGAAACTTATCAATTATGTTTATTCTTAAGACAAAACTGAGCCGCCGTAAAAATGAACCGTGTCGAGGAGGTTACTGACACGTAATAGGGCAGAGACATATTTACACATATGTGTATATCTGTCTCTGTAATAGGGTCACCCCTCGAGAACATTAACTAGTACATTGATAGTTTACTATGCAGTCATGCAGTATCCCGAAAAAAAAAACGTATCGATGCAAAACGCTTAGTGGTTTCGGCCAGAGACATATATACACAGAGATTGGCAACTCCGTGAAATCCCGTTAAAAAACGCGGCCCGGAATGAGATTCTCGTCGATAATTATTCTACAACATGTAGACAAGTCAGGGATGAATAACCTCGATAGCTAATCAAGAAAAGTAATAGGAAAACTTATTTCAGATCAAATAAATTCTTTTTCTAAAATACTACTTGAAATAGTTGTATTTTTTTAAATGTATTTGATTGAGAAAATATTTTTTTCTTTTTTTCGGCATTTCTTTTAATTTAAAAAGTAAAATCTGGTAATGATCATGATATTACAAGAAACATTTCTTTGCTAAAGTTTGCTTCTAAATTACACAGTGAAATTATGTGTGTCCGATTTTCCGGTCATTATTTCCTTAGAGTTGTGACTGGATTCACAGGTGTGCGATTACGCAATTTATTGCCCTCCGATCACCTGAATTTTGCCGGAGGTGAAGTTCTAAGTGGATTATTACTTGGTAATTGTTTTTACAACTAAACAAATTCTGACATTATTTTAACCATGACCAGAACTTTATTTTAACAGAAACACTGGGCTATACTATGAATAGGGTAAACGGACAGAAAGTCACAGGACATAAAGTCACAAATTGGATAGGACAAAAAGTCACAAATAATTTATTGACAATTTTTTGAATATATAAGAGAAAGATCTTCAAATAATATCTTTTTTTACATTTATTAATTTTTAATTTCAGGAAATTGTTCATAAGCCTTGATAAATGAAAAATTATTAAATTTTAATCATGCAAATAATATATTTCTTGGCACCATGAAGCCATTTAAGTGCCAAACCACTTTGACATTTTGTTATCATAACAATTATTTGATCATCATTGATATTTATTGAATAAATTTTAATTACAAAGTTGCTTCATATATTATAGTTCAATAAAAAATCAAAAAAATATTTTTAAAATTAGTGTTTTCTTGTTCAGAGAAAAATAATCTCAAAACTGAATTGTGACTTTTCGTCCGTGACTTTTTGTCCTGTGACTTACTGTCAGACTACATTCTACTATAGTATTCAATCAGGAACAAAAATAGTCATTTAACATGTCAAATTTTGTCTCGTGGAAAACGGATTTAAATGATTAATTTTTGATTGACCTACAATTACATTATTTGTGGAACCTTTGCATGAATTTCCTAAATAAACGTACATTATGTACAGTGTTGTCGAATTCACTATTTTTGCTGTCATGAAATATTGAATATGAATCTGTCATTATTTGTAGTTCTTTTATAGACTTAATATCACAGACCCTGATTAAAAACAACGTGTATCATAAGTACAGTAAAATGCTCTGCTGAACTGTAGAATTTTAATGTTCTGTTTCATAGACCACAGAAGTACTGCAACATCCTTATCTTTACTCTTTCCTATCGGGTGTGAAACTCGAGTTTGAAATTAGAAAGATTTAAAATTGAAGACAAGTTTTATCTGATCTTTTGTGGGTTTATGTTTCGGTGCAGTGCTATGTGGGCTGTTATTTTCTTTTCATTTGTCATTTTTTTATCTGTGTTACATGACCTTGTACTTTTTGTATTGCCCCTTGACATCTCCTGCTTCTGTTTAAACCTTTACCACTAATATCTCATCTGGTTTAAATAAAATAGTGTCTCATTCCCGGAATTTGTTATACAGGAATTCATTTTAATATCAGTTTTCTTATAAGCATATAAACTGCTTGGTCTCTTCACACAATTTATGTTTAGGACGGAATGCATCAATAGGTACATACATGTACCAGGTCACCAATATATAAGTACACGTTATGTGCTTTTGACCTCCACAAGAATTCTTAAACATTCATAGATGTGCAAAGAATATTTTTGTCGTTGGGTTGTTGTCTCATTGACATATACCTCACATTTCTGAATAGTCATAGCAGCTGTGCCTTTTCAATTTATTGCAGAAAATATTTGCATTAACATTTTTCAAAATAGGCGAGGTGAAACAGTGATCACAGAATGAGGACATGTAAAACTGAAACAACACAACACAACACAACAGATAAATATAAACAAGCACCATTGTTAAAGGACTGAAACAAACATAGATGATGACTAATATGAGCGACTAGTAGTGTACAAGTAGAGTGAACATTTCTTGCTTCTTATTCTACACATTTTGTCATTTCATGTAAACAATTAAATATGTTATTTTCCGAGGAGAGGAAGGAATTTGTGAAACGAAATATTTTGCCTTTAGTACTGTCAAGTTATATATTCACAGGAGTGTTGTTGAATAAATGAACATTTTCCCTTTTTTTACATTATGCTACCTTTATGCTACAAAGGTAGCATTTCCATTCTCATGATATACAAAGATATTATAGAGTGGCCTTCCAATGATAGTCATACATGTAAATCATTGTCTCATTGGCAATCATACTACATCATCATATTGTTATACATGTATGTAAAAATTATGTACATGTATACTTTGTAAACGTAAAGAAGACAAATGAAGTTGAACACAAGATATTTATTTGCATTTTTATCCGTATAGTCTCTGCACAACTGCCACTTCTGTTTCAAATTCAATAGATTGAATGCGGAGTCTTGTATTTATTCTTAGTTCAATGATGTCACCATCACTTGCACAAAAATCGCATACACATGTACATCAAGTTTGGCATATGAACTATGATATTTGAACTACAATAATGTGGTATTTTCTCAGTCAGGATAAGCACATGTCATTTTCTCTCTTACAAAACCATTTTTTAGTATCACATTGATAGTAGTACATGTAATCGGTCCACTACATGACTGTGCAGTAACATTTGAAAAAAGTCATCACTAATAGTTGTTCCTGTCTGCCAGGGAATCTTTTTTTTCAATCAAAAAGGCTAGGGAGTCCTACATTCAGCACATGTATGATATTACATCTCTTGTATGTTGCACTGTTAGGTAAATTTGATCCACATCTTTGTTCTTTTATAACATGCAGGATCCTGTTAAAAAAAAAATGCTGTCAGATACTGAATGTAAATATACATGTATATAAACTTGTAAATGTCATCAAAGTGGTGGAAATAATAAAAAAAAACAATTTATATACACACAAGAGTGCACACACTGAAATGTCTCGCCTTCTTTACTAATCATTGATATTATGTTGATAGTCCTAAATATAAAGCTTTATTACAACTGTCACATAAACTTAACATTAACCAAGAAAACTAAACATTGACCAATGAACCATGAAATGAGGTCAAGGTCAGATGAACCGTGCCAGGCAGACATGTACAGTTAACAATTCTTCCATATAACAAATATAGTTGACCTATTGCTTATAGTTTAAGAAAAACAGACCAAAACACAAAAACTTAACACTGATCAATGAACCGTGAAAATGAGGTCAAGGTCATATAAAACCTACGTGACTGACATATAGATCATAAAATATTTCCATACACCAAATATAGTTGACCTATGGCATATAGTATTAGAAAAAAAGACCAAAACTCAAAAACTTAACTTTGACCACTGAACCATGAAAACGAGGTCAAGGTCAGATGACACCTGCCAGCTAGACATGTACACCTTACAATCATTCCATACACCAAATATAGTAGACCTATTGCATACAGTATAAGAAAAGCAGACCAAAACACAAAAACTTAACTATAACCACTGAACCATGAAAATGAGGTCAAGGTCAGATGACACCTGCCAGTTGGACATGTACACCTTACAGTCCTTCCATACACCGAATATACTAGACCTATTGCTTATAGTATCTGAGATATGGACTTGACCACCAAAACTTAACCTTGTTCACTGATCCATGAAATGAGGTCGAGGTCAAGTGAAAACTGTCTGACGGGCATGAGAACCTTGCAAGGTACGCACATACTAAATATAGTTATCCTACTACTTATAATAAGAGAGAATTTAACATTACAAAAAATGTTAACTTTTTTTTCAAGTAGTCACTGAACCATGAAAATGAGGTCAAGGACATTGGACATGTGACTGACGGAAACTTCGTAACATGAGGCATCCATATACAAAGTATGAAGCATCCAGGTCTTCCACCTTCTGAATTATAAAGCTTTTAAGAAGTTAGCTAACGCCGCCGCCGCCGGATCACTATCCCTATATCGAGCTTTCTGCGACCAAAAGTCGCAGGCTCGACAAAAACCGGTATGTCTTGGGAAAGTAATTCCTGTGATCAATGGTGATGGGTACATTTGTTCTTTAAAGATGGACAATTTTATAAACTGTTGCCATGGACAGGTGCCTGTCTTTATATTGAAGAAAATGAAAATGGCCGACAGCTTGAATGGTCATTTTTAATTGTAAATTGCATCAAAGCTGGTGAAAATATGGATAAAACAACTTTTATACACAAATCCAGTATGTCATAAGAAAGTAATTCATGTGCTGGGAATAATTATTCTCTAAAGATGGAAAAGTTTATATGTGTATATATGTCTCTGTTTCGGCTGACTACTAATACGTGCACTTTGTCTAAAAAATATCCCGGCAGCGTCAAAGTTGAAGTCAGGATCTTGGGGGGGGTCTTCTTTTTCTGTGTTCTTTATTTTTTTTTTGCTATATTTCTACAAACTTACACTTTTTGCTCATTACTCTCTTTCCTCATATTTTAGCATTTCATTATTCTTTAATCTTTATTGTTTGCCCGTTATTCTCTATTCTGTTAACCCCCATCCATACTTAAGCTTTCGGTAGTTTATTTTATTCTATTTGTATCTAAATACATTATTTATCACAAAACAAAAACTTACTAAATATTTTTTATGAAGTCCTCACCAGTTGCGGATCCAAAAAATGTCATAAGGAGACACTAACTGTCATAAAGAGGGGGCCCGCTTCATTCATTCTCTAAATAATCAACCATTTTTTTTTCCAAAAAAGGGGCGGCCCCCCATGCCCTCACCTTAATCCACCTCTAAACCCTTCCCACTTCGTATCCTTGAATTCAGATTCAAGATCTCTCTGACAAAAGTAAGTAAGTAAGTCACATTTGCTTATATCAGGTTTTTGACTTGATCTGGCGGATAATTGTTTCATTACCAATCGTACCACATCTCCTTATTTATATATATATACGAAAGCTTTATTCATATTTTTTGGTGTATTGATGAATGTGTAAAGATGCAGCAATTGTAATACATTTTAAAATACAGCACAAGAGATGCAGATTATGTAAAACCAATCTCACTATACAAATCCTTGATAAAACTTATAAGTCGAAGACATACTGACAAACGCCATGGCAAAAACTTAAAAACGACCAAATGACGTACAACAGTATATAAAACTTGACTATAGCATTTAAAACACATAAGAAGCACCCAGACAGTCAAACAGAAATTAAAAGAATAAATAATTTGTAAAGATTTTCAACTAGGCCTACAGCTATATTTTCTTATCGGCTAAACATAGGTTCTAGTATTATGTGATAAGTCATTTTTTCATGCAGACCCAGTTTTATTGATACCTTGAACTTAAAGTGGTTTTATGCATATCAGCCCAGATTATGTGTGTAATTTTATTGAACAATTCAACAATACACGTTCTAAACAGGTTAAATTCAATTTAAAAATTTACAAATTCAGATCTACTGGCATTCAACACCCAATTACTTACTTGCTGTATATTGCTAACTTTGATTGTATATTGTCAATCCCTCCACATCGTGAATACGCCATGCGAGGTGTTGGATACGTTTGATATAGGGTGGCGGCTTCGAAGCGTAGAAAAAAATTCAGGTAAATGAAAGTGTAAAATTGTGTTGTTGAAAATTTTAAGTACTAAATTCCTAAATTTGTACTTAACTCCGTTCTACAGGTAACATGGTTGTTTGATATGAAAATAGGATAAAAAGCATCCGGAAAAATTAATTATCACGTTATAAGTATTCGTAAATGGATATGAAAAAACTTAACAAGGAATAAGTATTGGTAAACGGACAAAAAGTCGCAGGACAAAGGTTTAGATTAATTATTTTACAATTGTTTAAATATATGAGAGAAAGTTCTTGACGAATTGACTTTATTTATAGATAAATGTATTTAGTTGAGGAAATGATTAATTCGCCTTCAAATAGTTTTTTTTTATCAATAACTTATAAAAAGGAGACATTTTTGACAGCATGACTTCAGTTAATTACCAAACCACTTTTGCAGATTGTTTTCTTAACAATCATTGTTCATATTAATATTCAAAAATAAATTTTATTTACAAGTCCGTTTCCTTTTAAAAATGTTTCAGAAAAATACTGAAACGTTTTTAAAATTAAGTTTATTCAAAGAAAAAAATATCCCAAAACTGAATCGTGACTTTTTACTTGTTACTTTTTGTTGTACGTTCTAAGTGTCAATCCTAGCAAACAAAAATTTGGAAATAAAATCGATTACAATGTAATTTTATAGAAGGAAAAAGGGGGGTTAATGAACAAATTATTACTATACACTCACATACTTCTAAAAAGATTTGCATATGTAAGCTGTCTATAGATAATGTTAAATTATTTCAGGAGTTTCAATTAATTTAGGAGAAAAAAAAGATTATAAACAGTTTAGTTTTCAACGCCTACTACTACAAAAAATAGTGATTCTTTTTGTAGATTTGGTACTTCAGTTTCGACTCAAAATTTCCTATTGTAATTGTTAGATGCCAAATATTTAGGAGAAGATTGTATTTGTACTTTATGTAATTGTGGTGATATTGGCGACGCGATTCATTATATTATAGCAAGGATTTGTAAAAATCCTTGATTATAGAATGTTCGGCAATAGACGAAAGTAGACAAACCCTATTTAAACGGGGTTTTGATCTCCAAGGACGCCACATTTTACATCGAATAAGATCTATATTTGTTAACGTTTTCAAATGAAATTACTTGAATTGAAAATTTCCCGACTATGTGAAGATTTCTTATATTTCTAAATGGCTTCAATTATTACATACAGAACGAAAAATTTATTTAACTTTTTTTGTAAAAACAATATTCATGTATTTTTATATTTTTTCCAAGGAAACGTTTTTTTTTGTTTGTTTGCAAAGTTTACTTGTATGTGTTTATAACCATCACCAATCAGTCCTAATTATTAAAGATCAAACGTTGTAATCAAAATGATGATTGGTATTGAAAATGATCATCGGTCATGCATGACGTATCCCAAATAACTTCTTTAATGTTGGTTTGATTTTATCAAAACCAAAATTATAAGATCAAATATTAAATTATCTATCGAATGTATACCCTCAACGCTCACTAAAACATATATACATGTCCTGAGTGACTTTTTATGTCCTGTCTGCACTCAGGAGGTCCTGAGCGGTTTTTAGACGTACCGTTAATTTACAGGCATATATTTGAAGCTGTTCTTAATTATGTACATTATCTATAGGTATACATGTATCAGACAAAAAGACTTTCCAATGAACTTAGTTCTAGTTATCTTAGTTCCTAGTCACAGGCACTTGTCTCAGAAAAAAAATGTCCTACTATACTTTTAATGTTATATTAAGCAGGGACTTTCTATACTAAGTTAGTATAGAAAGTCCCTGTATTAAGGTATATATGAAACAAAATTCTGAGACAAGTGCCTGTGGTCCTAGTGTGAAATAAATCCACTGGGAATTGGCCTTTTTAAACACATCTATATATACGTTTTCTCAAGGGTTTGTACATGTAAAGTGAAATTATGTTTACTCAATGCGTAGTTACATAAGTTTATTTGCTACTTTTTTCTTCTTTATTTTATATAAATGATTTTTTTTTTTTAATTTTAACATTTTTTTCTTCGAAAGAATTGTAGTGTTGCAATAGGGAATGGACACAGATACTTAACTACATTTAACGAAAAAAATTTGTGTAATGTCATCAATCTGTATTACACATAGACAGGATGTTCTCGAGAAAACTATGATATTTCTAAGACGTTATACACACCCCAGGGTACACGCACTGTCGTAATGGAAAATTACTGCATGCTTTAATTACCTGTAATCAGCCATGCAACAAATCAGTTGACTGACCATGTCATTACAGTTTAAAAAGTTTTTCCTCAGATCAAAACGGAATATTCATTTTAACTTTAAAATTCAAAACTTTAAAATGTAAACCTTGATATAATTATGACGTTAAAGAATTTAACAATTTAATAATCGGATTTTCCCAAAGATTAAGATACAATTATATTTATTATTCTGGGACTGACAGATATATTACAGGCACTTGTATCAGAATTTTTTTCCTATATACTTTTATTAAAGTATATAGGATTTTTTTTTTCTGAGACATGTGCCTGTGAGATATATACATGCATAAGTCCCAGACATATATAATTGTAAATCAAAATGATTTACATAATTACTGGGAAATAATATAATGTTTCAGTTATGTTGATGTCACAAATACACATGAATTATTTGATGATGCATGCTGGAATTTCTTATCTAACTGCATGACGGTGGCCACAGACATATATATATATATCCGTTTACTAATTCTATAATTTCTTGAGAAAAAAAATCAGGAGGGAAGTCAGAGGGAAGTGAAACAAATATTTTAAGCTTTTATTAAAAATTGTTGGGAAAACAATAAAATACGACACTGAGTTTTGAAAAAAAATTTATGATTGGTCTTAATTTTTTTTTTTAATAAAGATAGAAACAATTTTTTGTCCCGAGAAAAAAAAAACAATGCCCCCTTTTTAGCCAAACCGACACACGCCGATGAATGAAGAATTCCAAGTAGGGTCACAAGGTCACATTTTAAAACTTTTTTAGTCGCCAAGTCTCGAAAAGCAATTTTGACTGGCATTGTTTTTAGTCGAATTATGTTTTTGCAGGTCAGGTTGCAAAGTGGCAGGTCGCGATCGGATTTGACAATGTCAAGTTGACAACGGTCCTAAAAAATATCCGAAAAAACGTTGAATCAAACGATATGAACCTACGCAGTTTTATATTATAAGACTGACACACACCAGTCTGCTAACTGTGCTGGGTGAGGTGCTGTAACTTGATATACATGTATCATTAAGTTACAGTACTGTTAGGATTTGCCTGCCTTTTTACAGGGTCTTTCTATACTAACTGTTAGTATAGACTGCCCCTGGCTTGAAAGTATGGTTCTCTGCTCATCAACGGGTGCGTGATTAGCAATTTAAATATCTTGTAGCAGTAAAATACCTCGGGGGGGGGGGGGGGGCACTTCAATACTTAATTGATAGGGGTGTCGCTGGGGTTCTGTTACCCCACCCTATTCATATACTTAGTAATTTAGATCTTAAAAATGTATTATACCTTTTCATATACTGCGAGGGTAAAATTGTAACCTTTTCCCATATTGGTTGGTTTTCGTGGGGTGTGTTGGAAAAGTGGAATATTTAAGGCTAAGATTCTGTATGTAATGTTTACTTACGGCGAGACTTTCGGCTGTGAAAAAATGACAGGGCTTTTCATATACAAGTAATTGGAACTTTATCGACCTTATCATATATTTCTGATAGTTTTCCCCACCTATTCCCATATTTTCAAGCTGTCCAGCGGCACGTCATATCACCTTGTATATAGGAAGTGCCCCCCCCCCGAGTACAATACACAAATGTATAATACCTTAATTCAGGAGCACAGTCTGTCTTTACCGTAAATCGTAAATAACTTCGAGATTAATATGTAAGTTTACTTTGCTAATCGATGTTCCTGTAATTCAGATTTAAATTTATTTGTGAGACCCCCGTCACTATTTATATCTGAGACTACTATAACACATAGTAGTCTCAGTTTATATTCACCCAAAGAAAGGGTTCTCCGTTACTGGGAAAATCCAAGGACGTATTGTGTTAGTTATACGTCCTTGGAAAATCTTATCTGATTCAGGATCAATTTATCGGTTACACTCCCCTATCACCAGTGATTCTTTGTGAACTGACATTCTGAAAAAGGTATACTTGACTATCAATTTGCATGATTAGTTACAGATGTCGACTCGGACTACTGCAGAAGACAATAATTCAGTTCACTGATTTAGATTGAATAGTGGTTCGGTTAATCCCCTCTTCCCCAAACAAGTAAGAATTAGGTTACATCTTTTGGTAGTCCAAATAATTATGACGTCTAGCAAGGCTATTTTATTTTTTTTATGCCCCCGCCGTAGCGGTGGGGGCAATAAGTTTTACCCTTGTCCGTCTGTACGTACATATGTCAGTACGTCCCAAAATTGGTTTCCGTTCTCTAACTTGAGTTTGCCTCAACCAAATGTTAAAGTAAAAACTTATACACAATGCTTATTACCACAAAACACAGATCAAGTTTGAATTTTGGTGGCGTCACTTTAACCGTTCTAGAGTTATGCCCCTTTATAAATGGAAAAATTGCCAAATTTTTAGTTTCTGTTCTCTAACTTAAGTTTGCCTCAACCAAATGTTATAAAACCTATACACAATGCTTATTACCACAAAACACAGATCAAGTTTGAATTTTGGTGGCATCACTTTAACCCGTTCTAGAGTCATGCCCCTTTATAAATGGAAAAATTGCAAAATTTTTATTTTCTTCTAAATATCAAGTAATTTTTAAAATTGGAATTATCTCCCTTTGTCCATTATTATAGTTGAATCAACTACAATCAATGCTTTATACAATGCAATGTTTAATTTTGACTTCCACTGATAAAACACAGATCAAGTTGAATTTGGGTAGTGTCACTTTAACCATTATTGAGTTATGCCCCTTTATAAATTGAACGATTGCAAATTTTTAGTTTCCATTCTGTAACTTAAGTTTGCCTCAACCAATCATTATGAAACCTATACCACATATTCATTACCACAAAACTAAGATCAAGTACAAAATTATTGTTTCCGTTTTCTAACTTTAGTTTGCCTCAACCAAATGTTATGAAACTTATACACAATGCTTATTACTACATAATACAGATTAAGTACGAAATTAGGTGGCGACAAATTACCATTCTTGAGTAATGTCCCTTTATAAACATAAAAATTGCTGAATTTTTCGTTTCCGTTCTCTAACTTTAGTTTGTCTCAACCAAATGTTATAAAACTTATACACAACCGTTCTAGAGTTATGCATGTTTACAAATAGAAAAATTGCTGAATTTTTAGTTTCTGTTCTCTTCTTAAGTTAGCCTCAACCAAATGTTATGAGACTTACACACAATGCTTATTACCACAAAACTCAGATCAAGTTCAAATTTGGGTAGCGTCACTTTTACCTTCCTTCAGTTATGTCCCTTTATAATTTTTCTATCTATCTATCTTCATCTTTCCGCACTCAGTCACAACTTTGACTATTACGTGCCCAGAAAAAAGTTAAAATAGCCTTGCAAGACGTCATAATTATTTGGACTAATCTTTTGGCAAATATGGTCGTACCACAGGGGTTTGTTACAATTTGCCGGGTTTTCTATCCTTACGAACCCTGAAAAACTTACCAGGCCAGGTGATAAAAAATCTGTCTCCCCTTTTTATCCCACCAGAAAATCAAAAGGTTGTCTCCTTACACCTACATGACAAAAACATATACAAATATGGTATCATTGCCAATGTGACGGCTCTTCAACAGAAACTTAAACCGTAGAAGTTAACAACTATATAGGTCACCGTACAGATTTCAACAATGGGCTAAAAAGCCAAACTGCGTAATAAGCTACAAAAGGCTAAAATAGATAGACAATATCTGACAACGGTAGAAATGTTCAGAATGTTGAAAAAAAAATCTACTGTCCATTTGCATCAAAACTAGCAGCTGACTCATAGGAGTTGTTGCCTTAAATACAGATTTTAACCATTTTTTTTTCTTCATATTTCTTGAATTTGCCTTTTTATCTCGAAAACTGTAATAATTAAAGAGAAACTTAAATCTTATTAAAAAGTTATTGCTTTTCAATGATGATTTTGATCCAGTTTTTGCAAAAACTTGGAAACTTTAAATCTTGGGTAAACTCCTTATATTATACTGCCTGGTCTCGTGGTAGCGTGTTCACCTCACGTGCAGAAGGTTGTTTATTTTGAACCCAATCGGGTAAAACCAAAGACTTTAAAGTTGGTATTTGCTGCTTCTCCCCTAAGCACGCAGTATTATTAAGGAGTAAGAGCAAATACTGGTTTGTTCAGAGTCAGAATAATGTGTCAAGGTAAGGTGACATGTCTCTCTGAGAACTAGTGTAAGAGATAAATTGTCTGGTCAGACAAATATAACTAGTATAAAAAGTCCATGGATACAGAATTTACTAGTATATTTAGTCCGATGTCAGTAATTTATGTCCCCAGACTAATTTTCCTAGTCCATGACATCACTATTCCTAGGTAATAACATGAATAAGGCCCCTATATTTGGTGAATGGAATGATTGTGAGATGCACAGTCTGTCTGGCATGTTTTATATGACCTTGACCTCATTTTCATGGTTCATTGGTCAATGAAAAGTTTGCATTGTTTTGTCAGTTTATAATATGCTTTAAGCAACAGGTAAATTATATTTGGCCAATGTAATGATTGTAAGGTGTGCATGTCTGTCTTGCAGATTCATATAACCATGATCGCATTTTATGGTTCTTTGGTCAATGCTAAGTTTTCTTAGTTTTTTATACGGTCATATATTGGTATGACGTTGGCGTTGTCGTCGTCCGAAGACACATTGGTTTTCGCACTTTAACTTTAGTTTAAGTGAATGGATCTCTATGAAATTTTACCATAAGGATTGATTTTGGGGGTTATGGTACCAACAGTTAAGGAATTAGGGGCCAAAAAGGGGAAAAAAATAAGCATTTTTGTAACTTCCAGACATAACTTGTGTGTTAGTGTATGGATCTCTCTGACATTGTACCACAAGGTTCCATATCACACAGGGAATGCTGGGATTGATTTTGGGGGTAATTGCCTCAAAATATTAGGAATTAGGGGCCAAAAAAGGGGCAAAAAACAAACATTTTTCTAGTTTCATGACAATAACTTGTGTGTAAGTGTATGGATCTTTCTGAAATTGTACTACAAGGTTCCATATCATAAAGGGAAAGCTGGAATTGAGTTTGGGGGTAATTGCCCAAAACGTTTAGGAATAAGGGGCCAAAAATAAGCATTTTTCTAGTTTCCAGACAATAACTTGTGTTCAAGTGTAAGGATCTCTCTGAAATTGTACTGCAAGGTACCATACCACAAAGGGAAGGCTGGGATTGATTTTGGGGGCAATTGCTTGCTTTAAAATTTTAGGAATTAGGGGCCAAAAAAGGGGTAAAAAACAAGAATTTTTCTAGTTTCATGACAATAACTTGTGTGTAAGTGTATGGATCTTTCTGAAATTGTACTACAAGGTTCCATATCACAAAGGGAAAGCTGGAATTGAGTTTGGGGGTAATTGCTCAAAATGTTTAGCAAAAAGGGGCCAAAAATAAGCATTTTTCTAGTTTCCAGACAATAACTTGTGTTCAAGTGTATGGATCTCTCTGAAGTTGTACTGCAAGGTACCATACCACAAAGGGAAGGCTGGGATTGATTTTGGGGGTAATTGCCTCAAAATTTTAGGAATAAGGGGCCAAAAAGGGGCAAAAAACAAGCATTTTTCTAGTTTCAGGACAATAACTTGTGTGTAAGTGTATGGATCTTTATGAAATTGTACTACAAGGTTCCATATCACAAAGGGAAAGCTGGGTTTGAGCTTGGGGGTAATTGTCCTAAACGTTTAGGAATTTTGGGCCAAAAAGGGGCCAAAAAAACAAGCATTTTTCTAGTTTCCAGACAATAACTTGTGCATAAGTGTATGGATCTCTCTGAAATTGTACTGCAAGGTACCATACCACAAAGGGAAGGCTGGGATTGAGTTTGGGGTGATGAATCATAAGGGGGTTCAAAAAATTGGGGGGGGGGGATTTTTTTTTCCCTTTTTTTCCTTTTTTTTTCTTTAAAATTTTCCATTTTAAATTGGTTATTTCTGATTTATATATAAAAGCAAATAATAATGATATGGTTTGAATAGGTAAATTAAAAATTTTTAAGTTCTTAGACCACATTCATTCTGTGTCAGAAACCTATGCTGTGTCAAATATTTAATCACAATCCAAATTCAGTGCTGTATCAAGCTTGAATGTTGTGTCCATACTTGCCCCAACTGTTCAGGGTTCGACCTCTGTGGTCGTATCAAGCTGTGCCCATCGGAGCATTTTATTCATTTTATCAGATATTATAAGCATATGTCTACTTGTTGGTGTATGGAATTACTACAAGGTGTCATATAAAAATAAGAAGATGTCTGTCTGCCAAGTTTAATATTACTGTGACCTCATTTTCATAGAATATTGATAATATCAAGCAAAAATGATGAGCAAGACAAGATACAAATGATCCAAAATTGTCAGTTGCCTACTCATTATGTAATAGTAGTTATTGTCATTAAATGATAATGTTTACCCTTTTATGTGTAGGGCAAGAACATTAAAGATAAAGGGAAACTATAAACAAAAGAAATTATCAACAAAAATAGATTTACAGACGTCAACAAAGCCTAAATGGTAAGTCCACTTCTATAAAAGTTATTGCCCTTGAATAATGATTATTATGAAAATAAGATGTGGTATGATAAATGAGAAAACTATCAGAGTTCAATTAAGTGGTTTTAAGCAATGCAATTACTTATTAGAGGCCAATGATGACCTGTAAATAATGACAGGCAAAATATGGCAGGGTTGATATAAAAATAAGAAGCGGTACGATTGCCAATGAGACTTTTCTCCAATAGAGATCAAATGACATTAAATTTAACAAAATTAGTTCACTGTACAGCCTTCGACAATGAGCAAACCCTATACTGCATAGTAATCCATAAAAGGCCATGAAATAACAAATGTAAAACAATTCAATAAGGGCATGGCGTCATTTAAAAAGGGCATGGTGTCTATCCATGCTAAACATGCTTGGGGGAAACACCATAAAGGTGAAAGCTAAGTGCCTGATTTTTGCACAAAACAATAAACAAAAAACAAATATGATATATAGCAACAATTGACAACCACTGAATAATAGATCCCTGACTTGGGACAGACACTTACAAAATGTGGCATGGTTTAACATGTTTGCTGGCACCAAATCCTCTAATTAAGGACAGTGGTGTAAGTGTCAGTTCAATATAAAAACTATAAAATCAGTTGAAAAGGGTTTTTTTCTGCTCTTGTGTCAGGTTATTTAAGGAATGACTATAATATTTTTTCTGTCTATGAAGAAATAACATCAAAAATGTGGTGCACACTGAATAACCCGCATAGCGGGTTATTTTAAAGTGTGCACCACATTTTTTATGTTATTTCGAATAGACAGAAAAAATATTACAGTCATTTCTTATAATTTAATTCTAAATTCCATTTTAAACCGGAGTAAACCATGAAAAACATTGATGACGTCACGGTCACATGACAAAATTATGTCTATGAGCTGATAAACAAAACCATGTCAGCCAATCAGAAGACGCGTTACATCCAAAATTAAATTATTTTGATACATTCCCGTTTTCATTCTCAATTTTATTAACTCATTAGAATGCAACAAAGCAGAAAAACAGCTACCAAAAACACAGACCGGATGTGGCTGGAAATTTATTCTTTCCCTTTAACAAAAAAGACTCAACATACAGATCTATAAGAACTCACAGTTACTGACAGCTAATTCAAAGCAAATATCAACTAATAAAATAAACATTTAGTGAGCACCCAACCCACCCCTAACCTGGGATAGTGGTTTTAATAACAGCATAACATTTGAACAAACTGTAAACATTTGTTGCAATTGGCTTAACTCGAAAGACTTCAACAAGGCACAAAAAACAACTAATATGAAAACCATAGACACAAAGCACTGAAATAAGAGTTCTTACAATTTTAAATATTCAAATGAAATTTTTATCAAAATGTACATAAACATGATAAAATAGCCATTTTATTGCTGTATTTCTCTTCATTTATAATTTTTGAGTTTTGTGTATTTGTAGGTCAGACATCTTGGTTTTCATGATCATCATTCAACAGGTCAATACTGAACAGCAAACTTAAAGTTGATATTTTTCTACATAGTGTGACTTTTTTATTAATTTGAAATGGAATGTGTTTTTTTCCTACATAAGAAAGAGGAAATTTCAACATAATTACTATAAACAAAAAGGAGTCATATCATCATGATCATAGATGCTCAAGAACTTAATCATGTAAATGCAACAACGTAATTATCAATTGAAAGAAGGGAGGAATGAAAAAATATATTAGTATTTTGTTGTCCAAATGAACTTGCTTTGTCCACTCATTTGAATCGCTCCATCCAATAAAGATGTACGGAGGAAGATTTTTGAAGAACAGATTGCATAAATGTTTTGTCTTAGAATTGTAGGAATATTCTAGTGGCTGAAATAATTTATTTACTTGACTCTTATATAGTGGACTGAATAATTGTTCATAGCAAGCTGAAACAAGAAAACTAAAACTTAACAGGAAAAGTGTTTATTTTATAAATTTACAAATATAAATGTAATATTATGAACACCACAAAGGAATAAGATTCAAATCATTTGCATATTCATGTATTGCAATGGAACTATAACAAAGAAAACTTTACCTCATGAAAAGAGTAAACTATTAACTGTGCTTTGTCAATTGATTCAGTCAGAATATGAAATATTTTTTCAGTTCTATTTTTCATAATAAAACAAAGAAGACAAAGATTTCAAATCAATATTTTTTTCTTTTATTAAGACGTCATCATTTTATTTCAGTTAAAGGATTTTATTTTTTGACTTTAAATATTATTATATTTCCAAAATAATAATAATCTTTATTGTCATATAAACAAATTAAATACATGTTTGTGACAAAATGAAAAAAAACAAAATACACTCATATATATATTATAAACTTTTTACTACCAAACAGAATTCATTGTAACATACACATTACTGTATATTTATAATTTAAATTCCATAGGATTTTATTTTGTCCCATGGGATATTAAAAATCCCATGGGATAATTATAGTCCCATGGGATTTTTTTTGTCCCATGGGACAACAAATATCCCATGGGACTACAATTATCCCATGGGACCCAAAAAAATCCCATGGGATTTAACCAAAATCCCATGGGATAATGGTCAATCCCATGGGATTTGCCTTATCCCATGGGATATTGAAAATCCCATGTTTTTCTAAATCAAATTACAAAATATTTATAATAATAACAGCAGAAAAGCAATGAAATTATTGAATCCCATGTAATTCCGCACATTTTGGTTATTTACACCACACTGTAGGTCTAAGGAGAGGCGGCGGCGGATTTGCAAATGAGTGTTTTGCAAATTAAAAGTGTCCAGTGTTTATAATCCTTATATGTTAAACATTTAAAGTTTTCTTTTTATGTTTATAAAATGTTTGTATCTTTCACTCAGTTAGGACATTGGTCAGCGGAAATTCTATGTTGGTCAGGTCGGTGTGTTCACGCTTCTCGGACCAACATCTGAAATTGTTTGTCATGCCAAGAAATCCTTGCTCAAAACTCCGATGCCGTCCCTCCTACGGCACCCATTACTAGTTAAAGATTAAATAGAAAAATATAAACCTTTCAAATGTAGCGTTTATAAAATAAAAATATTCCCTGTGGAACACCCCCAACCCCCTTTTTTGCGCTCTCTATTTTCAACCCTCGAATTAAGCTTTCCAATCTAATTAATTTAAAAATTAAAACCTAGCTTTCTAACCGATCTATTCGTGTACCGGACCGGCAACTCTCGTTATCATTATAAGAAAATCTACAATGCCGTTATACACATGCGTGTTGTCTGCTTGGAGTCTCCGCACAGGCACTTGACTCAGAATAAATACCGAATATGGAAAGTGGAACTACAATTCAAAACATAAAGTCCGAAGGCACATAGAAGAATTTTTTTTTTTTTTGCAAAGGATGCCGGGGTAACCCTCCATGTGTTCAAAATATACATGAAATATCATAACCCCGAGTTTTCGATCTGTTACATGCCAAGAAATCCTTGCTCAAAACTCCAGTGGTCCTCCTACGGCACCCATTTGTAGATTTGATTTTATTCAACAAAATAATGTATGTCCTGCATGTACGTATCGCTTTGAACACGGACATATGCCTATACCAAATGGTCAATATTAATCATCCATGTAATTTGCTCTATGGTAATTTTTTAGCTTGTAAAGGTAAAAAATCCATGTCGGAGAAAGGTGTTTTTTTTTTGTCCAAGAGATTAATGAAATTTACCGGTAAATGGAGTTACAGTGAATCCAATTCAATTTAACAATGGTGGGTTGAACCTGGTTTTATGGCAAGCCAAATCTCTCTCTTATAGGCAATGTTAGAAATACCGCTAAATTGACAATAAAATTTGTATTTATGGCGAAATAATACACTATAAAATCTTGAAATTACTGAGGCAAAGGGTTTTTTTTTTTCATTGCGAACATATCAAAAGTATTATGCAGAAAAAAATCGGCACTTTACAATCTTTAATTAAGCACAAAAAAAATTATCAATAAAAAAAAAGAGTGCACTCAAATATCTTGGCTGCTTTATTTATCATGATTGAAGAATGTTGAAAATCTGTAATATATCTTGATTGCTGTTTCATTGAATATCTCACATCTACTTTATTAATATTCAGAATGCTTTAAAATTGTTTTTAAAATCAGGAAAAGAAACTTGAATTGTGTCTTGTGTCTTACTAATCGTTGACTGAGGAAGAAAAAAATGAAGACACATACATGTATTTGCTAATTCAATCTTTATATTTCTGTGCTCTATGACGGGTACGTCATAAGTATAGGAGATATCGATATGGCGAGGAGTGAATTAATCGGGTTATAAAAAATTGGTGTTTTTTTTTTCGAATTATTTTGATTTTTTTTCTAAAATAAAATTTTCTATACAAATTCGCATTTTTGCTATTACAAAGGTATATATAGCTATTCTATAAGAATTAAACAACTTGAATGATACAATTGTCCGAGGAAAATGCTTTTGATGTTCTGTTAAAAGAGTTAAAAGAGGAGAAAGTTTAAGATATCCAGGGGACTCCACAAGATTTGAGAAAGAAAATCGTTTTTCCAATTCAGTTAATCATATAAATTTACATACTCTTAAATAATTGAAACAGTGTACTTGTCGGATTTCCTATCAGCGAACAGAATTAATCATCATTCTATAGAGAAACACTAAAGGAGGTTAACTTCACTATCTATTTGTATGTAAAAAATATTCAGTGTACTTAGAAATAATAACAGCAGAAAACCAAACGAAACAAAACTAAGTACATGCATAGATGTATAATCTATGGTACATGATATCAGCATGTGATTTACAGCTATATTTCAATGTTTTTAAAAGAAAAAAGCAATTTATTGTAGTCTCATTATAATAGTGTTTACCTGCTACTGATGCATTATGATAATTGTTATGTTATCTGTTTTATTTGTTGCTGTTGTTATTCGTATAGTATGTTTCTTTTTGTCAGAATTGCAATATGGTATTTTATGTTCTTGCATACTATAGAGACGTTAATCAAGTTTCTTGTTTTAAATTCTGATAGGTCGAGTTATCATCAGACTTCAAAATGTTGAATTAGTTGAATTGTACTGCTAATTGTAATTTTAAACTTAGTGATGTGCAATTTGATAAGTTATTCAATAGATTACACTCGTGTCACAGGATATCGATGTATACCCTAGGTGGTCATTCAGGTTCAATAAACAATAACAGGATGTTGTTGATTAATTCATATGTTGAAACAATCCGCATTATTTTCTAGGACTCACACGCAGTACTAGTTATCTCTCATACCTCAAAATACAGAACGCATCAGCTCAATCAACATTGTGAGGGTCTTGATGGGGTTTATAGAATCAATGAATAGTATATTTCAATGTGAAAATAAATTTTGAAAAATGAATTTGACTCTGTTTTCCTCTTTGTTTCTATCATTTATCATATATTTTGTTCTCCATAATCACAAAAACGCACTACCCTTAAAGTATTAATAACATGGAACAATTCAGAAACAACTCAAAAACATCGTTGAACATGTATAATTAAATCTATTTTATTCAAAACACTGTTCTCATAACATTATAGTCATAAGCAATAAGGATAATCCAATCAATTTTGTTGATTGTATAATTCACGGCTGAGTAGTTGTGTAATCGTTGACACGTGCCCGCATTATTTTATGAAAATAACGAATATCTCTCTAAGAGCGCATTTCTTTCTTACACAAACGATACAAACGTACGGTTCAGCGAGCACACGTTTAGATCATTTGTTTCTAACATACGTTTGCCAAGTTTGCATAAACTTTGACAAACTATACACTCGCTGCAAATGCGTCTATAGTTTGTCGTTCGTCGTTTGTTAGTACAAACGATGAATTTCTTTCTAACTTAAACATTTAATCAATACCTAAACATATTTTTCGCACTAAAAAAGATGTATGTTCTTGCTTGTCATAACTCAAAACAATGTCTAAAATTACTAAAATTTAGGTATTACCATCCTTTCTTTCATTTCTGTTATCTTCAATAAAAAGGCTTATCATCACTATCTTCATACATTTATCTGATGAAGATGAAGAACTGCCAAAAAAATTAAATATGCATAGAGGAGCGATGTCCTCTGTGTCTATAACATCTTATACGGAGGCTATTTTCCCCGCGTAATAAGTTCAAATACCAACAACATGTGCATGCGTTTTCACAGTTCAAACAGGGTCAGTAAACACTGATTAGAGGTTTCTCAACATCTTACGAACGAACGAAAATTGACCTAACTTGACGTAACTTGCCGGAACGAAAAAAGAGGGAGCAGTAATTTTTTTCAATAATTTTGGACTATCGGTTGTGATCTTCTTCCCCTTGAAATTTCTTTTACATAAAAAATATATACATTTTGGAATTTGTAAGACCATTTTGAGTCGTAATGATATACAATTTACGGTTTAATCAAAACAGTTGAAAATCTAATTGATCAATAAATTATGGCGCAAACATGAGCTAAAACTAATCTACGCGTGAACGCCTCTAGTTTTTATAATTTGAAAAAAAACATCCTCGGATCCGGGGTAACTTCGTTGCCCCAACTCTAAAATCCAAATGATCACTTCTTGACTTTAAATGATTATAACTGATTTATATTCTAGCTAAACTGATAAAGTCAAGAAGATAACTAAAGGGAAACATTGAAGTAAATATTTGAAAAAAAGCAAAAAAAAAAAAGATAACACTTTAAAAAGATGTTCTGTAATGTATTTAGGTTTTTTGGTTTGTTTTGTTTTCATTGCAGCTCTTATTTTCTTTGTTAGTATATATATATAATTATTTTGTGGGTTTTTTTTTTTTGCTTTCGTGGAGTTTATATGGAATGCTGTATATGTTTTTCTTCGGTTTTTATTATAGAATTTACAGAAAATGTACCTTTTAAAAACTATGTAACTATCAGTTTTGTTAGTGTTGTAGCACTCATACTTTCAACAAGAATACACAAAACTTTATAACTTTACGATTGATCGAGTGCACCTTTATATTTCTGTAACTTATTCCATAAAAATGATTTAACAGCAAGTCGGACCAATTGGACCTAGTGCACATTGAGACTTTCCTGTTGAGTGCTTTATTCTAGGAGACAGAATTTACCCAAACTCACTCTCCTTTATTCGTTCCATATTTATAAAGAATGTGTGAATACAGTGGCGGATCCAGAACTTTTCATAAGGGGGGCCCACTGACTGACCTACGAGGGGGCCCCCTCCAGTCATGCTACAGTGATTCCCTATATAATCAACAAATTTTTCCCACAAAAGGTGGGCCCCCTACCCCTGGATCCGCCTATGCCAGGATATAATAAATGAAAAATACTAAACTCGTGTCATATCATGATCAATCACTTTTCAATCCTTTAACAAACCGCTAATCTCGTCGTGACAAGCATGGAATACTTGCAACAGAACGCTAAACACCCAACCATCAATCAAATGAAATGCAAACAAGACGCGGGGATTTTTTTTAACTGCATTACAAACTGACAATGTTCTGTTTAAATGGACAAGGGAGATAAATCGAACGCATATATTCGACATGTAAACAAACGAAAACCAACGTAAGAATACGTAACATTCAACAAAAGAAAATAAATTGGAACACCGATGTTTAACCACAAAAATAAAATGCAAGGTGGCAAAAAGACTATGCAACTGTTAACTGTTTTCCTTAAACACACTGCACTATCGGTAGATATTTATCGTGGATTTTATTATAACAAAATTACTGCTCCTTAACGATACGTTCGTAGAGTTTCGTCCGTTCGTAAGATGTTGAGAAACCTCTATTAAACGATGCATTTGTTTCTACTTTTGTAACGTTTAACAAACTATAACAAACGGCACACAACGTTTACCAAACTTTGGTTAGAAAGAAATGCACACTAAGTTCGTTTTTAAAATCTATAAAATTACCTCAGGGACTCGGTTTGCAGATTAAAATTTTGTTTTATTTTTGTTTTTTAAATCTTTTTTTCGTATTTCCTGTCTATTTGAATTACATTACTCACGTTTTTAACGTTGGCATCAATATTTCTTTGTTTTCTAGCAATGTGCAGTTTACTATCCATATTCGTATACTGAAAAATCCTAGGAAATATTGTAAGATCTTTCTCTTATATATTCGAACAATTGTCAACACATTATTTGTGACTTTTTGTCCTGTTACTTTTTGTCCTATCAAATTTGTGACTTTATGTCCTGTGACTTTCTGTCCGTTTACCAATGAGCATATGTAATTTTTTATGGAAACATATTGGCTATCAAAATAATTTTGTTTTTACTAAGTATTAAATCAATTTAAAAATACTGCTTGTCCACTGTAGCCCATATTAAGGAGTATTCTATGAAATAACAAAAAGAATTTTGTTCCTGGATGTATTTTTATTAGTGATATAAGTTTGGAAAAACAATGTAGTCAAAATTTAAATCATTACCCCCCCCCCCCCCCCCCCCCCCTTGATCCCTCTTAAATCATGAATGGTCATGCTTTACGAATTTCTTTGACATGGTACATTCTGTATAGCTATATAGGATATAGGTAGTGATATTCCTTGACATTTCCGGGTATTACAGATCAACATGTATATTACCTGAAAATGGCAGAGTGTCGTCCCATGAGGTCCTACGTATACAGGTTCATGTTTTAGAATGGCGTTCAATACCTTTCTCTGATTTAATAACATTTTATAACATTCACATTTCTGAATGCTCTATATATCAATTTCATATTTTATTTTCAGACCGAATGAGAATATACTTATATTCAAGGAAACATATTGAGTATCAAATTAATTTCGGTGGTTTTTATTTAAATTGGTATTAAATCAAAGAAATTTAAAAAATACTATTGCTTATCTGGTATTAAGCAGTATTCTTGTCCGTTTAGAGTAGGAATAATGTCCCCTACTGAAGAATATGAATGACAAGTCGTGCAAATTAGGTACAAGATATAAAGCACATAGAAAACCCGATTCTTCCAGTCTGTCTTAAACAATTCACAAACGTTTTCTTGCACTAAATACTAATATAAAGGAGCATGTTTCAGCCGAACTATGTATTTTTTCGGTTCCATTCTATCTACATAGGCAAAGTAGTCTTGATGTTTTACCAAATGATACGAAAATTTTAACATTTGTAATAATTATTACTCCATAAATCAATTTCTGAAATGACATTTCGTTCATAATATGCATGAAAGGTTTGCCACTGGACGTTAAGCAATCAACAATCAATCAATCAAATTTTGCACTAAAATATGAATTCAACAATTTAAAACACAATCGTATCCATCACTTGGTGCATGTCTGTTGTCTGTTAAACAGTTAACTTTCTGAATTCGTTTTTGTGCAGAAATAAATTCCTTAGAATAGTTTAAGTATGTAAATATATTCAAAGGGTATCTTGTGGTCTTGCGGTAGTTGACATTAATAATGTTGGATCCATTATTTGCTGTTCGTCGTCTGTTTATATTTTAACCCCCACTTACATTTTTCTTTACTTAAATAAACACTCGGCTAAACAATTTCCGATGTTTTATCATTTATTAAACAAACTTTATTTGTATGTGTTTCTACTGAGATTTAAAAAAAAAATGTGAATCACGATTGTTGTGTTTTCGGTCTATATTATGTTGTACAATTATCACTGTGTATCATCGCCACCGGAAATTGGGTACTAACGAAGCGGAGAGAAATGAAAAAAAAAGTAAACAAGGTAAGAATTCATTGAATTTAAAGCATTTCTACTGATTTGACGAGGGTACCGCTTAAGAAATGATTTTCTGATATATAATTCTTTAAATTATTAGGCCGATAAGTACAAAATTATGTCAAGATTTTGTGTTATACTCCAAAACTTGCCACTTAGTACCCGAAAATTTCGAGGTCCATCGTCCTCTGTCGCCCCATTGGCAAGATATTCAACTGTTTTTCATTATTTTTCCAGACACGTTTTTAGATTATGATAGTGTGGCATCATATTTACTGAAATTTGTTGTCAAAAAGATGTTTTTTAAAGAATATAGACCATAAAAAATAAAGTCTAGGGTACGGCAACTTGCTCGTGTTGACAAATTTACTGTATGGCAGCTTGTTTTCAACTGTATGGCAACTTGCTAATTTTAAAATATTTATTTGCCGTCCTTTTAAAGAAAATAAAGTATTACGTTCAAATATCCAATTATGCATTTGATAGAAATACAATTCGCTTGACAGCATTAAAGATGTATACACAATATAAGGCTTGAACACAGTCCTATTACATCTTTTACATACCCAATTTATACAATATGAATACGGCATATATAAAAGCTGGCAAATGTTGCAACTTTCGAAATGGCATGTCACTGTTTCACTGACCTATTTTCATGCCCCTGACGTTATATGTGTCTGTCCCCGGTCAAAAACATGTAATATAGCAGCTGTCGTAAGTTGCTGTCTGACATTTGTTCATGATTTTGTCATAAATCAGGCAATTTTGATACGGTATATGGGTTTTGTTCATTGTGAAGTGTACAATGACCCTTAGTTGGTCAAATCCATTTCATTTGGACTTTGTTGGATAATCCTCTCACTGAAAATCATTCCACATCTCCTTATTCAATTAATGTTATTGTCTTATTTGCAAAAGGCAGATACAGCCAATATATTATAATAAAGAAATGAACAAGCTCGGTGGCTACCACTGTTTGAATTTAAAAAAATATTAACCTTATATTAATCATTTTTGGAAAGAATGAAAGAAAAATCCGATACAAGGGATACAAATCCCGCTGTGGCTACGGCATAAACTATTTATATAAACTTTTTACTTGTGAATAAAGATGACCTTGAATGAATTTTTTTTGGTTGTAATTTTAATGCTATACACTTATTAATATAATACACAAAAGCTAGCATCTTCGACTTGTAAGTTAAAGAAATATAATCAAATAACATCTAATAAGCATGATAAGGACAGGTTGAAATATTTTTTAATTCCTGATGATGCATACTCATAAATTCTTTTGGAAAAATCCACGAAAATTTAAATGTTGATTTGAAAGCGTTCTTTTATTTATTTGCCCTCGCAAACAGTTCTGTTAAAATACCGAAATCGGTAACTTCTTATCGTGAAAGAATAAGTCGGGTACACCTTTTTACATTGAGGCGTGCTTTAGTTGCACTTTTTTCTTCTTATTAAGAAAAATGATTTTAATTTTAGCATCTATCTAAAGATTAGATTATTTACACACACACAAAAATAGGGCTAACTGTTGATTTTAAAACACTATGAATTCACATTTATATTCAACCAAACAGATAGACGGGATCCATACATTTATAAGTTCAAAACAGAGAAGGTGTGTTTGAAAACAAATAATCACGTGCTGCTACATGTATATCTTTTAAAGCAAATGCAAGTCTTACTTGTATTAATTATATAATTTTAATTGGCACAATATCACATTAAAATTTACTGAGAAATATTATACATATATAGTAATCATGAAAATTTAAGTACAATAAGAATTCGGACGAATACATTCCTTCTCACTACCCCTCCATCTACTCCTTTAAGTTTAGGCCAAACAGCCTTAGCAACAGTCTTTTATTCTTTTATCCCTGTAAATAAAAAGATTGATTGAATTTACTGAAAAAAAAAATACAATCTTATATTCGATAAGAAACAAGAAAATTAATTCGAAACACAATTCGTGATTTATTTCTCCTAATTTTCAATGAAAAAAAAAGGTATTTTCTTCATTTTTCTTTCAACAAATTATTCGTTTCAGAAATTAAAAAAATAAACAATGAATTTTACCCAGCACATTCTTAAAGTGTCTGTCCGAAGTCACGAGCCTGTACATGTAGTTCGGTGGTTGTCGTTGGTTCACCGCTATCATATGTGTTGTTTTTCGTACATTGTTTTGTTATGAGTTAGGCCGTTAGTTTTCTTGTTGAATCCCTCCACATTTTTCATGTTGGGGCTTTTTATAGCCGACTATAAGGTACGAATTTTAGTTGTTGAAGGCCGTACGATAGCATATAATTGCTTACATACACTTTATTTGATCCTGGTGAATAGTTATCTTATTTGCAATCATACTACATCTCCACTGTTTATATTAAAAAAAAAATTCTTTCAAGCACCAAGGAAAGATGAATGGTCGTTTTTTTTTTTATTGAACTTACAAAATTTCACCAGGACAACAAATAAGACAACAGTCGTTAGTAGTATAACGATATATGAATGTATTTAGGATAATATGGTTGAAAAAAACCTTTTTGTCTTTAAAAACACAAAGTCGAATAGAGGTACGCAACGACGACTTCTGAACGAAATTAACGGCATATATTTTATAATATTTGATATGTAGTTTATTTTGTATATTTGGAAGCCGGTAAAGCTTTAATATGGACAAAATATCGTCACTTGATATTTTCTAAACAGCGATTAATTTCATCTTTAAATTACAATATATTGCAAGACGCCGTACAGACAAAAGTTGTTATTCTGCAATTCGCCGTACAACGTTCTGCAATTCGCCGTACAATAAACAAACAATGTTTTGATCCATATTCTTCAAAAAACATCTTTATGACAACAAATCTCAGTAAATATGATGTCACACTATCATAATCTAAAAACGTGTCTGGAAAAATAATGAAAAACAGTTGAATATCTTGCCAATGGGGCGACAGAGGACGATGGACCTCGAAATTTTCGGGTACTAAGTGGCAGGTTTTGAAGTATAACACAAAATCTTGACATAATTTTGTACTTATCGGCCTAATAATTTAAAGAATTATATATCAGAAAATCATTTCTTAAGCGGTACCCTCGTCAAATCAGTAGAAATGCTTTAAATTGAATGAATTCTTACCTTGTTTACTTTTTTTTCCCATTTCTCTCCGCTTCGTTAGTACCCAATTTCCGGTGGCGATGATACACAGTGATTATAGCCCTTGTATGAGGTCGATACATTGATATATTGACCTAAAAAAGTATATGGACTGAGGACGATATACTTCTTTGGGTCGATGTCTCCTCTATTGACCTCATGCATAGGCTATAATTGTTATATTATTAATTTACTACCATATTTGTATCAAAATCGTCAGTGCAAGTATATTCTCTTTTTTCGATCATTTAGTTGTGTTTTAGGCAACCGTACGACCTTCAATATGGAAAAATATGGAAACCGTAAAGTTGGTTATAAAAGGGCCCGCCTCGACATAAAAAATATGAAACAATTCCTTGAGAAAAGTAACGGCCTAATTTATAACAAAGCATTTACAAAAAAAAAATATCAGACTTGAAGTAACAACAACCACTGAAGTACATGCTCCTGACTTTGAACAGACACACAACTTGAAGAAGGTGGCGATGTGTAGGTCCTTTTTTGGTCATAAACCTCTTCACTCCTATCTTTTTTATGCATTCTTTGGCTTTCAAATATTTTGCTTTGAGCGTTCCTGGAGAAAATTGCTGCACGGGATTTTTTTATCTTCATAGATGCATACGAAACTTCAATGAATTATTGAATTTATCAAAATAACGACTATAACTGATAAAAATTTATCGGATAAAACTACCATTTATTAATATGAGACAAAATATATCATATTGGAGTCAAATTTCTCCTATGGATTCATAAAGGACAAAAATATCCTCAGTAACGGAACAAAAATACACCCTTGGTAAAAAAAATCAGTCATTTTTTAATAATCATAGAGGGTTAACAAAGTTATCATGAACACGATGAAAAGTTAATCCGAGAAAGTGTTAAATGTTTATTTTAAATAAATTAAAGAATTATTATGATAATACCACAAATTTAACTATTTTATCAGAAAATCAATAATTGTAAAATAACTTAAAACCCGTAAACACAATTTCAAGTAAAAAAAATCATATATAAAAACTTTCTAAAACGGAATACTTGATATATTTGCCTGACCCTTTACTTTATTTACAAAATGCCTTCAAATACATCTGATGTTTATTTTTTTATTTTATATGCCATAAAATGTATTAACCTAGTTTAAATGAAAATAAAGATCAGAGAATTAAAATATTGTTGAAGAGAAAATACATATCCGTGTTAAATTGGCCTCAGTTTGTTTATTCAAGTTTGATATCCAACTTCTTTATCCGCAATCTACATTTACCCGACAACCTTGTATATTGTATATTCTTGATGGAATACCCTCATGTTCATGTGACCATCAGGTACTGAGACAAATATGTTATGGTATAAACTCTGTCAAAACCAAAATGATTGAATATATCTAATTTATTAATTAATTCATGCAGTAAAACAAATCTTGAATGAGTGAAATTATGAAATAATTATTTTTTAAGCTTTTATCTTTATTGCGTTTAGCCTACATGTGAAAAAAAAACCGGGAAACGGACTTGTGATAGACAAATAGACAACTAAAAAAACATATTTATTGTTATTTTCTTTAGTTAAGAAATGTAGAAAATACCCGATTTAGATAACCTCATTACACATAATCTGTGTTGAAAAGCGTTGAATGCATGGGAGTTTGTATTTTTTCTCCTATATTCGTAAATATTTTCTACGCCTAAAGATTGATCAATGTTTACATTGTTCTTATTAGTCCTGAATATGCATCAAATATTTGCCACTGAACGTTGTGAAATCAACGATCATGTAATCAATTACTGTAATAGAAAATACACACAACTGGTTTCATACCAAACCAAAGGAGTTATAAAAATAAAGTACACTAAAGTACGTTGACAATTACTGATCATGAACGCGGTCAGACTTACGGAGGGATATGTAGCTGTATTTATAGTACGAATCACACCTCTAACACAATTGTAAGAAGAAGGGAAAAACCATGAATGACACAGGACAAAACTCCTATATTTTCATTTTATCATGGCAATTATAACGCTTAATTATCTATATATTGTTTGCTTCAAAAATGAAATCGACAATCAGATTATACCACCAGCTATTTAATTGCAAAACAAGCACAAAAATGGTAAGCGGAAAGGTGTATAGAATGTATAATGTATTCCTTTTTTCTCTTTATTTTCTGAAACTTCGTGTTACCGTAACGACAGAAAGTTTCAACACTTGTAAAAATCTTTTTTCTTTTCTTTTCTAAAAAAATAATAAGTTCTTTTATTACATTGGTAGCAATGAATTACATTGATTTCCCAGTCAAATAAAAACCGATAATTTCACATGTGAAAACATGTGAAATAAACGTGGTTATTTCACTCTCTGACGTCATACAACAATAGGCGTTGTCAAGACGTCGATAACGTCGGATCAAAACAAATTGTGAATGCGTAGAAAAAAGATATAGTTCCTTACATTTTCTACATTAATTTAAAAAAAAAAAGCCCTTTGCCAATGTAATAAAAAGAATAACTAATCAAAGAATTTAAATATCGAAAAATATTCAACTCGTGACCGAACAACACTGATAATTAACTCATGCGCTACGCGCATTCGTGAATAATGTGTTGTTCGGTCACTCGTTGAATATTTTTCTCTATTTGAATTCTTCGATTAGTTATTCTATAATTATTTTGGCATAAAATATGATTACACTACTTTGAATCTCGATAAAAAAGAAATTTCTTTAACTCGCCAAAGAAAAATTCGACCAGGTTCGACCTCTAAACCACTATTATAGAAAGCCTAAGCTGTCATATATTAGAGATTTACAAAACATTATGCTGAAGCTTAAAATGTAAACTTAAGACAGCGTGATGTTGAATTGAGTCATCAAAATGCTAACTCTAAATTACAATATGCTAAGCTGAATGAACATATTCTATGGTAAGCCTATCGTGACATTCAAATGATATAACAACATGCTATCTTAGCATAACATCACCTAGTTTCAACTGTACGTCATGTAGTTCTAATTGAGCATATCGTGTGGTAAGCATCGTGACATTCTAATGATATAACAACGTGCTATCTTAGCTTAACATTACACAATTTCAACTGTACGTCACTAGTGTCAAGCTATCCAGCAATTCACTTCCTGCAATTCTCTTTATGAAAAGCTATCCCGCAATTCGTCATCCTGCAATTGCGTTTGGAAAACTACTTGAGCGACAATTTTATTTTTCTTTAAAATCATAGTTTTTGACATTTTTGTTCGAAAACAAGATTTATATAGTAAATCAAAGATTTTTATATCCCATTAACAAAATTCGAACTTTAGTTTGTAGATTTCTAACTCATATTTACGATTTTGTAATTAGCATTTACAATAAATAAATTCTGACGACGATTCAAACACAGTATATCTGTTAAGTCCAGGATGTGATTCGTATTAACGCATGTTTAACCCACATTTGCAATTTTCAAAACTCATATAAACGACTAAAAACATTGAATTTTGATGTAAAATAAAAAATTTTCATGGTAGTTGTATACCGACGATACAACTTCATAACTCACATTTCCGACCCATTGCCTCGGCAGTTCTGTATGGCTAGGGATTATAGACTCTGCTTTAATGAATAGCTATTGGATAGTACTACAGCGGGAGGGTAAAGAATTTCTGGGGTAAGAATTCCTAAAGGCGGAAAATGTCGTCCGAAACATGGAAATAAAGCCAAATTCAATCAAATACGCTTTGGGGACACCCACTTTTACGACCCATTGTTTATCACACAATATTAACTGTACTTACACAATTCACAAATGCATAACCCATTTATCTTGCGGACATGCAATGGGAATGTACACGGTTATCAAAAACTACAAAAATATTGCATGTACAGTTAATGAAGAAGTTATTTCATCAAATAGATAAGATTTTCACTCATGACACAATATCGACTGGATGTCATCGCCATCGGGGATAATTGATAAATGGGATTAAATTGACCGCCAAGAAGGTGTAGAGAACCACCTCTGGAGAACCTTAACATCAATAAGTAATACTCACCAAAATTTCTCTATAATTAACGCTATTTTCTGTTGGAAAATTTCAGAAAGATGCTGACAAACTTATTTGGTGACACAGATTATTTTCTGGTTTTGGCGCGAAATATATTCTTACTCTTAATGCTTGACGTAACAAAATTTGTATAGAATTATATTTAACTAAAGCTCAGCGTAAATATGCAGAAGCATGACAATACATTAATAATAAAATGTGTAAATATTTCTGTAAAAGAACATAATTTTACTTTACCAGTATACCTTACTTAGAATTACATTTGAGCGCAAGAAAATCTCTATGTGAATCGGCTCGGGGTCGAAGTTCAACATTTCAACGGAAATTTTTGCGTGTGCTTGCGTTGCTTTAGATCGAGGCCACAGCTTTTCAACCAATCGGGGAATGTTTACTTGGGGAATACATCTATTTTTACTGCAGGTTTCGACATGTTTAAATCGGGATTATAGAAAAATGGAATGTTGTTGGTAAATACAGAACAGAAAATGATGAACACTTTTAGCAAAAGATAAATTGGATCGGGGGTCTGTGAATTCACATTATTTGTACAACTCTCCTTACTCTTGGGAAGCGTGTGCTTTACATCGAGGCTTGCGTTGCTTTACATCGAGGCTTTCGTTGCTTTACATCGACGCCATAGTATTTCAACCAATCGGGGAATGTTTATTTGGGGCATACATCTATTTTTACTGCAGGTTTTGGCATATTTGAAACGAAATTAGAGAAAAATGGAATGATGTTAGGAGATATAAAACAGAAAATGATAAATATTTTTAGCAAAAGATGAATTGGATCGGGGTTCTGTGTATTCACATTATTTGTACAACTCTCCTTACTGATGGCAAAAAATGGAATTTTTATATATATATATAGTAATTGCAAAATTTGAAATGCGTAACCCTTAAGGTTTATTTTGGACATGTTGGTTGATTCTTATGAACAGAACAATACCCCAATGATCATTGAGGTGAAAGGTCTGGTGGTTTCAAAAGAGAAGATTTAAAAAAAAAAAGTTTACTACAACTGACACCAAGTGATGGCAATAGCTGACATGGCCGATTGGGAAAATTGATCGAGAAATAGGAAAGTTTTATATGACAATTAAGAAACAACCCACTACACACAAGTTTCAGCTATAAAAACACTATAAATATAAATATTCAGTAAAATATATAATAACACATTAACTGATGATAGCGTAGGTATGCAGTGACTCCAAATAGTGGTCAATCAGCTCGTAACATAATCTATATATCTCCTGAAATAGAAAGATAAAATAAACTATATTCACATGTAAAACAGAGATATGTGGCAATTTCAAACAAATACACTGCTAAATAGTTAACATTGCCTTACATTGAGGATAACGTACACTTTCAAATGTTAACAATCGCCCATTTAGCATGATTAGACTCATCATAGGTACAAGGCATCAAATTTTGTACGCCATACGCGCGTTTCGTCTCCAAAAGACTCATCAGTGGCGGTCGAATCAAAAACATTACAAAGGCAAAATTCAGTTCGAAGTTGTATAGCACAGAGGACCCAAAATGCCGAACGGTTTTGCCATATATACATTTAGCTAAGGTTATCTATTTCTAGGGTAGAAAATCCTTAATATATTGAAAAATTCATAGTTTTGTAACAGTCGATTTTTAATGGTCAATTTTTGTCAAATAAAAAAATAAGAAAATGAGGTACAGTATGATGGCAAATTAGACAATTCTCCACCAGAGACCAAATGACATAGAAGTTACACACTAGTGTGATTCTAGCCGTCGATAACAGCCGGCGTTAATATTCATGAGGCCAGCCTTCAATAATATTCATGAGCCGTCAATAATATTCATGAGATGACTTGCGTTCGATGAAGTGTTGTAAGAAACTATGATCGATTATTATGATTAAATAACGTTTTTTGTTTATATTTGATATTGTTTCAAACAGGCAAGTCAATGGGTGTCTTCTTCGAGGTCCGCGTTTACTTAATCAATTATAAATAGGAACTATTGGTCTTCTGCAAGATCGCGTCTTTTAACAACATTTAAAATTAAAGTAAATAGAAAATGTTAATGCTTCCATAATCATAGAACCAAGAACCGATCTATTCAAAAGTCTGTGATTAGTGAAATAATGTAAACTGCAACAATAAATAAAAGGATGATTAAATATAGAAATTTAACGATTACTATCAATAAAGAAATTGAACGAAAGAGATGAAATATGTTTAGTTGTGAGTCTTGAAAACAGGACATTCCACCGGACACATTAAATAGAACAGTTCTTATAAATTTTTCCGACTTCTCGAAGTATTTAAATATTTAACAATTATACATTACACGTAAACTGAAAGAAATAAAAAGGAAATATTTGCCATATGGGCATTCCATAATCTGTTCGTTGTCTGTTGGTTGTCTACAAATATAGTCCCATCTCAAAGTACTTCATACCGTACATGCGATCGTTTATCTTCCATTTTAAACAGACCAGACAAACAAAAAGATTTACAATTAAAGAAAAAAGAAGAAGAAATAAAAACTGACATTAATTTTATCTATTCCCTTTCAATATTCAATACTACGGAGATCAATCAGAGCCTTTAAATAATCAGGTTATTGCCATTCAGAGGTCGGCATTGCCTCTAAAATGGCCCATAGCACTTATGCCCTACACCCGTACGAGTTTGTCAGCAAAGGGTAAGGGGAGTACCCTGGTACATCACAAAGTCAAAATTAACTATTGCCGGCTGGCCAAACTAAGAGATTCAGCACGTGTGCCATGATACCAGAGGTAGAGGTAGGCATTGCCTTTAAAATGGCCCATAGCACTTATGCCCTAGACCCGTACGAGTTTGTCAGCAAAGAGTTAAAAGTTGGAGTTGGTACCCCGGTATATCACGAAGTCGAAATTAACTATTGCCGGCTGGCCAAACTAAGAAATCCTCCACGTGGACCATTATACCAGAGGTAGAGGTAGGCAATGCCTCTAAAATGGCCAATAGCACTTATGCCCTAGACCCGTACGAGTTTGTCAGCAAAGAATTAAAAGGGGAGTACCCTGGTATATATCACAAAGTCAAAATTAACTATTGCCGGCTGGTCAAACTAAAATATTCTCCACGTGGGCCATGATACTAGAGGTAGAGGTAGGCATTGCCTTTAAAATGGCCTACAGCACTTATGCCCTAGACCCGTACGAGTTTGTTAGCAAAGAGTTAAAAGGGGGAGTGGGTACCCCGGTATATGACGAAGTCGAAATTAACTATTGCCGGCTGGCCAAACTAAGAGATTCTCCACGTGGGCCATTATACCAGAGGTAGAGGTAGGCATTGCCTCTAAAATGGCTCATAGCACTTATGCTCTAGACCCGTACGATTTTGTCAGCAAAGGGTAAGGGGAGTACACAGGTATATCACAAAGTCAAAATTAACTATTGCCGGCTGGCCAAACTAAGAGATTCTGCACGTGGTCCATAATACCATAGGTAGAGATAGGCATTGCCTTCAAAATGGCCCATAGCACTTATGCCCTAGACCCGTACGATTTGTCAGCAAATAGTAAAAAGGTGGGGTGGGTACCCCGGTATATCCCGAAGTCGAAATTAACTATTGCCGGCTGGCCAAACTTAGAGATTCTGCACGTGGGCCATTATACCAGAGGTAGAGGTAGGCATTGCCTCTAAAATAGCCCATATCACTTATGCCCTAGACCCGTATGAGTTTGTCAGAAAAGAGATAAAAGGGGGAGTGAGTACCCCGGTATATGACGAAGTCGAAATTAAATATTGCCGGCTGGCCAAACTAAGAGATTCTCCACGTGGGCCATTCTACCAGATGTAGAGGTAGGCATTGCCTCTAAAATTGCCCATAGCACTTATGCCCTAGACCCGTACGAGTTTGTAAGCAAAGGGTAAGGGGAGTACCCTGGTATATCACAAAGTCAAAATTAACTATTGCCGGCTTGCCAAACTAAGAGATTCTGCACGTGTGCCATGATACCAAAGGTAGAGATGGGCATTGCCTTTAAAATGGCCCATAGCACTTATGCCCTAGACTCGTACGATTTTGTCAGCAAAGAGTTTAAAGGTGGAGTGGGTACCCCGGTATATCACGAAGTCGAAATTAACTATTGCCGGCTGACCAAACTAAGATATTCTCTACGCGGGCCATTATACCAGAGGTAGAGGCAGGTAATGCCTCTCAAATGGCCCATAGCACTTATGCCCTAAACCCGTTCGAGTTTGTCAGCAAAGAGTTAAAAGGGGAGTACCCTGGTATATCACAAAGTCAAAATTAACTATTGCCGGCTGGCCAAACTAAAATATTCTCCACTTGGGTCATGATACCAGAGGTAGAGGTAGGCATTGCCTTTAAAATGGCCCATAGCACTTATGCCACAGACCCGTACGAGTTTGTCAGCAAAGAGTTAAAAGGTGGAGTGGGTACCCCGGTATATCACGAAGTCGAAATTAACTATTGCCGGCTGGCCAAACTAAGATATTCTCCACGTGGGCCATTATACCAGAGGTAGAGGTAGGCATGGCTTCTAAAACGGTCCATAGCACTTATGCCCTGGACCCGTATGAGTTTGTCAGCAAAGGTTTTGGAGGGTACCCTATATATTACGTGATCCAATTGCTATTTTGACAAATAATGTTTGAGCATGTGCATAATCTTTACCACTTAAATGCGCATCATTTAATTTATTTTAAAAAAAACCTTCTTTTGTTCGTAGTTGTGTTTCTTCCAATGTATTGTTGCAATCTAAATTAATAAAATAGAGTCACATGAGGTCAAGAAAGATTGCATTCTTATTGCCTATGATGTAACGTCAATGTACACAAATATGAACATTGATAACATAGAAAAAAACAGTTATTAATGCATTAGAATCAATTGAAAGACAAGAATATACTTTAAAAATTCCCAACAAAAAGGATTTAACGGCATTTGTTAAATCAATATACTAAGAAACAATGAATTTGAATTCAATGGACAATTATACAAACAAATTATAGGAGCGCCTATGGGTGGTATATTTTCCCCGACATGCACAGATTTACATCTGTCTGTCCTATTAATACATATCTTAGATAAGTTCCAATGGAGAGAAAACATCAAATTACACTGTCAATACAGAGATGACGGTTTGATGGTCTTCACAGGCACATTAAAACAGGTGGAAGATTTCTTTAACATAGCGAATAAAATTGACCCTCTGCTTAAATTCACATTTGAGGTGTCTAGATCTAGTATGACCTATTTAGATACCGAAGTGTACAAAGGTGAAAGATTCCACAATTTTAACATCCTTGATGTTAAATCACATATTAAAAATACCGAAACGTATCAATATTTAACAATCACTAGTGCACATCCTACACACACATTCACAAGTATTACAGTGTGCGAATCTATACGTCATATTAGAAATAATAGTGACATCACTAAATTAGATAAACATTTCACTAACTTACAAGATAAGTTAGTTGAAAGAGGATACTGTAAAAATAAAACGGAGAATGTTATTAAAAACGTTAAAAATACTACATACAGAAAACCAACTTTATTGAAGACCAATAGAACAAAGAATGTTCCACTCACTCTCATTACTAAATATAATCCAATGGTAAAAAACCTTAGTAAAGTTATAAGAAAACATTGGAACAATCCGCAAAAAGACAAACAATGCAGTGAAATCTTCACCCAGGTGCCTATCATAGCGTATAAACGTAACAAAAATATCAAAGAATACCTTGCTAAATCAAGGAAATAGTTGGGGAGATTTTTGAAAAAGGACCCATGCTTTAACAGTATAAGCAAAAAATCCCGAAACACTGTTAGTTATAATCTTTATTAAAGGCAACAAACTTTCAGTATCACTATTTTGCGGGCTGCGGGTTGCGGGCTGCTCTTTTTCATTAAATTTCAAAGTTACTAATTTTCCTTTACAGGTTAAAAGTTAATGAAGAGCTGTGCCATGAGCGCAGGATACGCCTGTCGCTTTTTCAATGAATAAAGTTCCATAACTTCTCAATGTCATATCAGAAAATTATTAAAATTGAAGGGAGGTTATTTCAATATATATAAACCAGTCAACAAAGTTTCATGAAAACTGTCCAAAGCATTCTTGAGTTATTGTCCGAAAACTGGAACCCCCTCCCCCCATTTTTAATGAATAAAACCACATCACTCGGAAATGTAAAATCTAAAATTTATATAAATCGTAAGGGAACTTACGTCAATAGATATAAATAATTCGCCGAACTTTCATGCAACTTGGTTAAAGAAAAAGGGAATTAAAAAACTATCAAATTATTTTAAAAATAATTGAAAGAATATTAAAAGAAGATGACTTTTGTCCAGATGATGAAAATAAAAAAAATAAGTATTTCTGTTTTTTTTTTGTTAAATTATCACAAATTTGAAGAAAAAAAATATACATTATTTTACTTTGTTTTTAACCTTTATTTGTTTCTCCAGTTTATTAAGACATATTGACTGACCATAACAATGAAACATTAAAATAGTGAATTTTGAACTTAAACAAATTGTATCTGACAATATACAATATATATATATATTTAGAAAATGTTGTTTGTGCTGTATTTAGACCCTTCTACCAAGAAATTTGTTATGCATGCACACGTATAAAAATTGCCGTTTTTATCCAACGCAATCATAGGTTTGAACGTTGTTTTCAATTTAGGCTTTTGCGTTGGATAAAAACCGCAACTTTTATACGTGTGCATGCAAAACAAATTTCTTACTAGAGAGGTCTAAATACAGCACAAACAACATTTTCCAAAAGACCAAAAAAAGTGAAAAAGTATATTTAAACAAAACGCATTGCACTAACAGGTCGAACAACGGATGTTCTTAAACCCTGCTGACTGCCATTGGCGATTGCAATTATTTATAATTGTAAACATAACTATTGACTTATGCGATAACTTTTCTTTTCTTTCTTGTAAAGATACTTTGTATTCACTTGCTAAGGCTTCTCTTTCATTAAGTTTTAGTACTTTATAAAATTATTTCATTTTTATAAAACAAAAGGATGAAAGGTCTTTTTTATAATGTTGAATTGCCCATAACTATTACATCTCATTTACTTTGATTTAATGAGTTTGGACAAAAGGACATAAATCCTTCATTTGAAACAATCAAACTTGTTATATAAAATTTTGTCTGAAGAATCTGTCACTAAAACCAATAAATCCATCCTAAAATTGGATGGTTCGATTCACACAATAAATTTCTGACCTTAAAAATTTGGTAAATCTGTCTAATTATCTATAGGTTTCAATTAAAATCATGTTTTATCTAAAGAAAAGGAGAAAAAGAAACACAAACAAATAGGAAGAAAAGTGATAATATATCTTTAATATAACAACATATAACAACACAAAGCAATGTGTTATTGCACATAAATAGTTTAAGGTCTGTATGCCAAATGTATGGCAAATATGAGATGATCTAGAATCATAGTAAGATAAAATCTTAGCAATCTTTGGACACTTTTAAATTACTTGAATTATTAAAAAAATTCTGTTCAAGTATGATCATTATTTTCATTATCACACTTAATTCAGGGAAATTTTAAGAAAATTATGTAATTTCTTCCTGAAAAGTGTTTTTTTGTACACTTTAAATAGTGTAATTGCTTTGAGTGATTTTTATAGAGCACTGGCCTAGCTGGTTAACAATTTTTACTTTTTATCAATTCTATATTAAGTGGTGATATTTTTGGTTTTGATATTTTGTATTTATTTTCTGATATATTGGTATAATGAATGACCAACAATAAATCACTAAAAGTTTGTTAATAATAATACACATTCTTACACAATTTTTCGAAGTTTCACAAGTAGAACCTTTTACAAGAATATACAGTGTTTTGGTGATTTTTTTTCTTCCCTCTTTATTGTTCAACTGACTTATTAGATCACAACCCGCAACCCGCAGCCCGCAACCCGCAACCAGCAAAATATACACACTCACAAACTTTCATATATATGAAATAGAAAAACGGTGTAAAGTCTTGAGATTTATTACGTATGTTGGTTGAAGGAACCGCATTTAATTATAATTTGTAACACGTGGCGAAGCCACATAGGAGTCCTTCCCGATATCAAAGTGATTTTCTCACAGAGATCCATACGTACCCAAGACAAATACCACCGTTGACAGATTATGTCCTTCTCGATAATTAAGGAACAATAAAAAAGGTTAAAATTGAAATACCAGATACAATAAACACTGTCTTTGACAGTTTTAAGTAAAACAGACCACCACACACAGATATTTATGTGAATCGGCGTCAGAGCACTTCAAAACATCTCATGAATTCGAAGAAGTCAATGCTCAAATTGAAACTATCTAACAAATCTAGCAGTATACTCTATGTAATGATTATCAGGAAGGAGGTTTAAAAATGATTGATATAGATAGTTATATAACATCAATTCATATATCTTGGGTTAAAAGGTTAACAACAGAAGAATTTTCAAATTGGAAGGTTATACCTTTATATTACTTTAACAAATTTGGAGCTACGCTCGCTCTATGTAACATGAACCCAGAAAATATATATGACATACCAAATTTAAAAAAATCTATGCCAGAATTTTAGTTAGAAATATTAATAAAATGCTTCGCTGGGCGCAGCTTGATACGACCGCAGAGGTCGCACCCTGAACAGTTGGGGCAAGTATGGACACAACATTCAAGCTTGATACAGCTCTGAATTTGGATTGTGATTAAATATTTGACACAGCATAGGTTTCTGACACAGAAAGAATGTGGTCTAAGAACTTCAATTTTTTTAATTTACCTATTATGGTCCAATGTCCAAAATCAAAATACATGGTTAGATTCAGCATATCAAAGAACCCCATATATTCAATTTTTGTTGAAATCAAACAAAGTTTAATTTTGGACCCCAACTTGGACAAACTTGAAAACTGGTCCCATAATCAAAAATCTAAACACATGTTTAGATTCAGCATATCAAAGTACCCGAAGAATTCAATTTTTGTTAAAATCAAACTAAGTTTAATTTTGGACCCTTTGGACCTTAATGTAGACAAATTTAAAAAACGGGACCCTAAATTAAAAATCTAAAAACACAGTTAGATTTGGCATATCAAAGAACCCCAATAATTCAATTTTTGATGAAATCAAACAAAGTTTAATTTTGGACCCTTTTGACCTCAATATGAACCAATTTGATAGCGGGCCCACAAATAAAAAATCTAAATACATGGTAAGATTCAGCATATCAAAGAACCCCATATATTCAATTTTTGTTGAAATCAAACAAAGTTTAATTTTGGACTCCAATTTGGACCATCTTGAAAACTGGGCCAAAAATCTAAAATCTAAATACATGTTTAGATTCAGCATATCAAAGAACCCCATATATTCAATTTTTGTTGAAATCAAACAAAGTTTAATTTTGGACCCCAACTTGGACCAACTTGAAAACTGGTCCCATAATCAAAAATCTAAACACATGTTTAGATTCAGCATATCAAAGAACCCCAAAAATTCAATTTTTGTTAAAATCAAACTAAGTTTAATTTTGGACCCTTTGGACCTTAATGTAGACCAATTTAAAAAACAGGACCCAAAATTAAAAATCTAAATACACGGTTAGATTTGGCATATCAAAGAACCCCAATAATTCAATTTTTGATGAAATCAAACAAAGTTTAATTTTGGACCCTTTTGACCTCAATATGAACCAATTTGATAGCGGGCCCACAAATAAAAAATCTAAATACATGGTAAGATTCAGCATATCAAAGAACCCCATATATTCAATTTTTGTTGAAATCAAACAAAGTTTAATTTTGGACCCCAATTTGGACCAACTTGAAAACTGGGCCAAAAATCTAAAATCTAAATACATGTTTAGATTCAGCATATCAAAGAACCCCATATATTCAATTTTTGTTGAAATCAAACAAAGTTTAATTTTGGACCCCAACTTGGACCAACTTGAAAACTGGGCCCATAATAAAAAATCTAAACACATGTTTAGATTCAGCATATCAAAAAACCCTAAGAATTCAATTTTTGTTAAAATCAAACTAAGTTTAATTTTGGACCCTTTGGACCTTAATGTAGACAAATTTAAAAAACGGGACCCAAAATTAAAAATCTAAATACACGGTTAGATTTGGCATATCAAAGAACCCCAATAATTCAATTTTTGATGAAATCAAACAAAGTTTAATTTTGGACCCTTTGGACCTCAATGTGGACCAATTTAAAAACGGGGCCCAAAATCCAAAAACTTAATACACGGTTAGATTCAGCATATTAAAGAACCCCAAGAATTCAAGAATAAAACCCCATTGAAATTGATCAAGAAATAAGCAATTTATACAAAGTATCTTCTTTTGCACAATACTGTGCAATTGAATATTTCTTGCTATTGCGCAATACTGTACAATTGACAATTTCTTGCTATTGCGCAATATTGTGCTATTGGATATTTCTTGCTATTGCGCAATACTGTTAAATTGAAGATTTCTTGCTATTGCGCAATACTGTGCAATTGAAGATTTCTTGCTATTGTGCAATACTGTGCAATTGAAAATTTCTTGCTATTGCACAATACTTATTATATAATAATTTACACATCCTGTTTGGTGTGTATCTCCTACCATATCATTATTATTTGCTTTTAAATATAAATCAGAAATAACCAACTTAAAATGGAAAATTTTAAAAGAAAAAAAAAAAGGAAAAAAAGAAAAAAAAAAAAAAAAAAAAATCCCCCCCCCCCAATTTTTTGAACCCCCTTATGATTCATCACCCCCAAACTCAATCCCAGCCTTCCCTTTGTGGTATGGTACCTTGCAGTACAATTTCAGAGAGATCCATACACTTGAACACAAGTTATTGTCTGGAAACTAGAAAAATGCTTATTTTTGGCCCCTTTTTGGCCCCCAATTCCCAAACGTTTAGGGCAATTACCCCCAAACTCAATTCCAGCTTTCCCTTTGTGATATGGAACCTTGTAGTACAATTTCAGAAATATCCAAACACTTACACACAAGTTATTGTCATGAAACTAGAAAAATGCTTGTTTTTTGCCCCTTTTTTGGCCCCTAATTCCTAAAATTTTGAGGCAATTACCCCCAAAATCAATTACAGCCTTCCCTTTGTGATATGGAACCTTGTGGTACAATGTCAGAGAGATCCATACACTTACACACAAGTTATTGTCTGAAAGTTACAAAAATGCTTATTTTTGGCCCCTTTTTGGCCCCTAATTCCTTAACTGTTGGTACCATAACCCCCAAAATCAATCCCAACCTTCCTTTTGTGGTATTGAACCTTATGGTGAAATTTCATGGAGATCCATTCACTTAAACTAAAGTTAGAGTGCGAAAACCAATGTGTCTTCGGACGACGCCGGACGACGACGCCGGACGACGACGACGACGACGACGACGACGACGACGCCAACGTCATACCAATATACGACCAAAAAATTTTTAATTTTTGCGGTCGTATAAAAAGTTGGTATAAAGTACATAATAGTTCCAAGATAAGCAAGGGGTTAAATTTCAAAAGTGTAAGATAAGATAAGATAAGATAAGATAATTTTATTGGTTTAAAATCCAAAATTATATGATTGTTACCAAGACAAACATAAACATACAAACAAAATCTGACCACATTATAAACATTATATATATATATATAACTGTATATCCCCTCCATTATTAAAAGAAAATATTGTTACAATAATAAATGAATGTATATAATCTCTGCTGAGGAGGTGGTACCACAAAGTTATTAAGTACTCAATAAAGCATTTCTAGAGTTATACATGGTGCTTATGAATTTTACAATAATTTTAAGTATATCAGTCTCACCACAGGTATACAAAAATTTAAATCTTGCTTCATTAGTCATATTTAAAAAAAGAGGGAACTATTTCACTAATTTTGGAAAATAATTGTTTTCTAATTGTATTTAGTTTTGTTCATATTATAGTGAAATGAAATTCATCTTCTACTTCTAAAAGACACAAGGGACAAATTCTTTCTTCTACAGGTGTTTTAGTGTGTCGTCCTTGCTCAATTTTAAGAACACTATTACTTATGCGAATTTTGGCAAAATGTCCTATTACTTTTCTGTCAATATTTAACAATAAATAGGTTTCCAATTTGTAATTTTCTTTAAGCTGCCTATATGTTCTGAGCTTATTACCGTGCAATGATTTATCATCACAAAAAATATTTTCTTTCCAATAATTCAGATATCTATCATTAAGTTTGGTATGAAGTGCATATAATAAACGCCTTTTTGAAATAGTATCATGATTTTCCCAAACATGTGAAAAATTTAATGTAGCAAGTAGCTGTTCAATCTTTTTCGCAAATCCATTGGTTAATTGCAGGTTTGAACTATATACATCTTTAAGTAAACAATTATTACCAGATTTTATCACATGCAACCAGAAAAACTAAAAGCTAAAGATATATATAAAGTGTAAGACAGCAATTCATTTGGGGTAATCAATCAATTAAATTAAATGGTAAAAGTCTTGTTTTTCCAATCTGGATAGAAAGTGACATTTTTTTATTAATGATATCATAGATAGACAAGGTAATATCTCCCAAAAAGTAATCTTAAATAAATTGAAAGAAAAATCAAACTGAATAGCAGAACTTTCTAAACTAAAATCTGCAATCAAAAAGGAATGGAAAATCATGTTAAAATCAAATCAATCAATTTCAACTAAAGTTCAAATAGACAGAAATCTTAACTAAGAAGCAAAAAACAAAGCCAAATCAATTTGCATTAAAAAATTGAAAGCTAAAGATATATATAATTATATTAAAGGTATAGAAAGTGACACACCTATTGGCTTCATAAAATGGAAAAAAAATATTCAATCTAAATTCTTCAAATCATATACATGATATATTAAACTTTACATTTCACCAGTTAAATGATAACAAACTAAAAATGTTTAGGTGGAAATTGGTCAATTATATATTACAATGTAAGCAACTGCTTTATCAATGGAAAATAATGAAGGATAATCAATGTCATATATGTCACCAAGTAGAAAACTATGATCATTTTTTTAAAGAGTGTGAATTTTTACAAGAATTTTGGATTAAAGTTGGGTACGACTTGATAAAATAAAAATAGGTACACAAATTTTATCAATGCAAAATTTAATACTTGGATACAAAATTCAAGACAGTTCATATTTTGATATTAATGTGTTGTTAACAATTGTTTTATTTGCTGTTTACAAAAGTAATTATGCATCAGAGTTAAAACACAAGTACATAGATGTATATAGTGTTTTTAAATTAGAATTCTTAGAATGGTATGAAAATAGTATACTCTTAGAAAGAAAATGTAGTAACTTTTTGAAAGATACATTCAAATATATCTAATTAACTGCAATGTAATTCAATAGGAGAGGTGTGCAAGTACTCATGGTTGAGTAGTTGTGTGACAGTGAGTGTGCAAGTTTTGTGACCATGTTTTTGTGTAGTTATATGTGTGTGTCTCTGTTTATGTGAAAGTTAAGACATTATACTCGTAGAGCAACACTATGTTTCTCATTTATGTTTTATGTGTACTGTTTCTCTGTTTACACGAAACGATTGGCAATACTTTATACAAAGTATCAACAAAAACTCATTCTTTATCCATGTTTTTGATCATGTTAAACTTACCATCAGAATGTCATCAATGATTGATATATACTCATAATGCTTCAAGTTTTCAGTATTCTGTAGCGTGTACAAGTTATCGTTAAAGAAAACAAAACAGATATTTCATTAAATTTAAAACTTACCAAATAAGTTAAGAATATTCCAACACACAAGAATGAATAAAATACACGTGTTCGAGATACATAATAAACATCTATACCACGTGATATACAATTAAAATAAGTAGAAAAACGTAAACAGAGAGAACGTATGTTTTCCGGATTTGTCGCTATGCAGATTTTGTAAACTATATGTATTCTGTTACACCGTTCCGTAATTTATATAGTTCGTTTGATTATATTCTTAATCTATTTATGTGTTCCAGTCTAGGAGGATTATTCATCTTTAACCTTATAAGAACGTTAAAACATCGTATCGTCGCTACCTTTCCCTCTCTCACACGTATCTAAAACTGAATATTGCAAGGTCATACCAGTACTGGAGAACATTCTAAGAACAAACGTCATCTTGGACACAATTCGTGGCTAACCACAGAGTGAGTTAATTTTATAACATTGTATTTGAAGCCTTCAAATTGCTCTTCGTATATTTGAACCTTTTCTCCGTGAAATATTGGAAATTTAACCGTTCTTGGAAGTACAACATTTTCTCGCATTAAACGGACTGTGCTATCAATTATTTTTGACATTTCGTTATCATAACATTAATTCAACACATTGTAAAATTGTATTTTATTTGTATTTTCAGCTTTTTACCATTTGTTAGATTGGTTTGAGAATAAATTGTCAGCACCTGATAGTCTTATTGCTTGAGCCCAATCGTCGGTTATACTTAATGGTCAGGCCATTACAGTAAAAAGTCTACAACTTGCCTGTTGTGTCTCACAGATACCGCCACTCCACGTCAGTTCTACAGCTACAACCTGCCTGCAAGAACGCGTCATCCCTTTACGTACAGTAAATTGACGACAACCTGTCTACACATATCCAGACAAGGAACTGCAGCGTAGTATCGTTACAACTGTTACAACAACATTACGCAACACAGCTTGTGTGTACCAGGCAGCAAACCGCCAACGTTTGCAACAGTCTATTCTAATCTTACTATCCGTTAGTTGATTAAGAAACATGGATTCTGATCACGCAGAACGCCAAGATGACCCCGAGCGTCAAGAAACAAAACTCCAAACAGAAGCGGAGCTGAAAAAAGATGCTGGACAGCCTGTGGACAATCCGTCGAATGTAGAGGAAAATCCCGAGACTAGGCGAGTACGTGACCTCACGGAAAAAGGCCAGGGAGCATTCACAGAAAAAAGTGACAAGTTATGTCAGGAACTAGAGACCCTCTGGTCTGATATAGAATCCCAGTTATTGGAAGTCACCATGCCACCTAACGAGCTCCAGCAACTCTTAACAGCACAGGACAAACTTGTAAAAGCCTGTACTAACTATCGTAGGCTCACAGATGAATACATGAACTTTCTGAAAAGGACCAGAACATTGGACAGTCTAAAGGACATAGACGCATGTAATCTCACGTTGGATATTCGACTGTTCAAAGTGGACCTAGCAATAGAAACATTGCACGAACATCGCATTCCCTGACCAAGGCTAAATCTACTAAAACAAAGACCTCAAAGAGTATGAAAACCTCGCATACCGGCAGCTCTAACATGTCTGACATGTCAAGCCTAGCACGGAGGAAGTGTGCCAAAGCAGAGGCCGCTAAATCAAAAATATCCTTTGTCGAACAACAAGCACTTATCCTACAACAGGAGGCAATGTTAGAGGAACAAGCCCTGTTCAGGCAAACTGAAATGGAACAGGAAGCAGCACGCAAAAAGGCTGAAATGGAGCAAGAAGCTGCACGCAAAAAGGCTGAAATGGAGCAAGAAGCCACACGCAAAAAGGCTGAAATGGAGCAAGAAGCCGCACGTAAAAAGGCTATAATTGAACAGGAAGCCACACGTATGGAACAAGAAGCCACGCGTACAAAGGCTGAGATGGAACAAGAGGCAATACACAGAAAAGTGCAACTAGAACAAGAGGCCATACGCAGAAAGGCTCAGATGCAACAGGAGGCCGCACGTGTAAGCCGAGAAAAAGTCGAGCTGAAAGCCAAGTTAAACCTTCTCGAAGCACGAAGAGAAGCTGCAGCCGCAGAAGCCGAGGCTCGTTACCTGGAATACGATGGCAGCCAAGCATATAGCGATCTCCCTGACGAAACAGAAGACCCTTTCCGGCGTGTGCAAGATTTCGTCAATAAACATCCTGTACCATCTGCTGTACAGGAAGTAACAGTACCCCAAAAGATAAAACAAATTCCTGTTAAGATTGAGCTGAGTCATGAAGCACCAGCGTTCGTGCCATCCGTGGCACTGAACTTGCGGTCACAGACATCTGCTGTCTTGCCTTCCGATACTAAGTCACCGGAAGTTACCATAATCCCAGATCTGGGAACAGTAACTGGCATAGGAAAACAGGGCGTTTCAGCAAAGATCCCTGTCTCACAACAAAAACAAGGCGTTATAGAAGAGATCCCTGTCTCACACAAAAAACAAGGTGTTATAGAAGAGACCCCTTCTGCACACCTGTAACAAATCAATCCTACGTTAGAGATAACCAGATTTCTCCTACGCAATGACCTGCTGTTCTCCCGGCTTACAAGCTTTAACGACCAGGCAGAATCATTTCATACATGGAAAGCCAGTTTTAAAAGCGTCATAGACGAATTACAAGTTTCAGACTTGGAACAGATAGACCTACTTATTAAATGGCTTGGACCAGAGTCTGCCAAACATGCCATGAGTATAAGGGCATCAAATGCCAACAACCCAACAAGAGGCCTACACAGACTATGGGAAAGACTGGACGATCGATATGGTGCTCCAATAATGTTGCAGACGTCTCTCGTCAACAAACTTGACAACTTTCCAACTCTGACAAATAAAGACAACTCACTCCTGTACGATTTGTCAGATATTATCTCAGAAATAGAGTATCACAAAGAAAATCCCAAGCTGGGATGTTTGCTAGCTCACTTCGACTCTTCGAAGGGGATAAATCCTATTGTGGAAAAACTGCCATACGCACTCCAAGAAAAGTGGATAACAAGGGCTTCAAGATACAAGTCTAAATATGAAGTTGCATTTCCACCCTTCACAGAATTCTCTGCCTTCATCAGGGAAATTAGCAAAATAAAGAACGATCCTGGGTTCATCTTTGGGTCAAAAGTCACGCCTAATACAAAAGCCGCTACGCCAAGGTTCACACCTCAGACGTATTCTAAAGTTGACGTCCATAAGACGGCTGTTGAACAGCAACCTGAAGACAGTAGCCAACAACAAGTAATGTGCATCCTACACAAGACAAAGCATACCTTGAACGAATGCCGAGCGTTCAGAGCCAAGTCAATCGAGGAACGCAAGGAACTGTTAAAACAAAATAATGTGTGCTACAAGTGTTGTGAGTCAACCACACACAGAAGTCGGGACTGCAATGCAAGTATCAGTTGTAATGAGTGTGGAAGTGAACGACATACCACTGCACTTCACATCACTAGACAACAACAATCTGAAAGTTCTCAGTTTAGCTCACACAGACAAGCCTACGGCGGGGAGCCAACACAAGTCTACGGCAGGGAGCAGACAGAGTCAGCTGAAACAAAGTTAACCTCTGTGAGTTCAACCTGTACAGAGATCCACAAGGAACATAAGAGTGAGAAATCTTATGCCAAGATAGTACCTGTGGATGTGTACCACAAGGACAAGACAGACAAAATTATCCGGATGTACGCCATCGTTGACGACCAAAGCAACCGGTCTCTTGTCTCGCCTGAATTCTTCAGTCTGTTCAACGTTCAGGAAAAACCTGAAAACTGCTCTCTTACAACATGATCCGGCAGAGTAGCTACTTCCGGGAAAAGAAGAAAAGATTTCGTCATAAAATCTGTACATGATGACGTACAATTTGATCTGCCTACATTAATTGAATGTAATAATATTCCCAATAATCGAGACGAAATTCCTACTCCTGAAGTAGCAATGCATCATCCTCATCTAAAAGAACTCGGAGGAAGAATTCCACCAATAGAGGAACGTTGTCAAATTCTACTCTTAATTGGAAGAGACCTTATAGAGGCACATCACGTCCTTGAACAACGCCTAGGACCATCCAGAACTCCATTTGCCCAAAAATTGAAACTTGGTTGGGTCATAATTGGAAATACATACATTGACAAGCAAACTGTTACGCTTGAAGTCAACACAAAGATAACTAACGTTTCAATCTCGAAACCAGAACAACTTCTCAACGCCTCAAGACCGGAAATATCCGTCAAGGACGAAAATCCAATCGTTGGTGAAGAAAACTACCAAAACTTAAATTCAGATGTGAAGGTTGCAAAAATGCACTCCATACAATTCCTTGAGTGTACTGGATCCAGTGCCAAATCTGGTAAACTCAAGAGACAGCACTCGTGTCACTAAAAGCAGAATCTGTGACTTCTATAGAAAAATCTATAGATAAAGAAAGTTTCATTCCGAAATCAACAGGACCTAAAGTTCATGGAGAGGAAATCAATAGCATTCACAAACCTATTCCGAAAGAAGGACCTATTGCCAATCTCAATCTGCCATTGAACGAGCAACGTCTACTACGAGGAGGAAGCAGTATTGCCAAATCTGACTTGAATTTTAGTGAAAAGGAACCAGTAGTCTTATCTGGACATCGTCACCGAGTAACACCTTTTCTTAGACATTACTACGACAAAATCAAATATGGAGGACGCCACTCTACAGATAGAGCGACTAGATCTGCAGGATTGAACGTTATGACGAAACGCCTTATTTCGTCTGATACTCACAAAGATGTGTCATTTCGCCAATTCGGAAGACAACCAACTACTAACTCGTGTTATACTTACCGGAGGACCATCTTCGATCGTCATCGCTGTCTAACAACGTTGGAGAAAACAGTTCCCATAATCGATACAGTAGTAATGAAACCTTCTACAGAACACAACAATGTCGTCCGAGACACCCTTCTTCTAAAGGACAAGAAACTGTGCTAACCCTGTTTCCCGTGGAACGTACTTATTCAGGAACCTTTATAGTGAAACGTCGTTGAGATCTGATATTTCTCACACGACCAATAGTGGACATTTCACCTGTATATATTCAATTTATATTGGGATTTATTCATTTATGTAAATCTTGTATTCATATTCGAAAAAAATTATGGAATAGTGATATCAGATAGACATCAGACGGGGAGTATTCTGTTACACCGTTCCGTAATTTATATAGTTCGTTTGATTATATTCTTAATCTATTTATGTGTTCCAGTCTAGGATTATTCATCTTTAACCTTATAAGAACGTTAAAACATCGTATCGTCGCTACCTTTCCCTCTCTCACACGTATCTAAAACTGAATATTGCAAGGTCATACCGGTACTGGAGAACATTCTTAGGACAAACGTCATCTTGGACACAATTCGTGGATAACCACAGAGTGAGTTAATTTTATAACATTGTATTTGAAGCATCCAAATTGCTCTTCGTATATTTGAACCTTTTCTCCGTGAAATATTGGAAATAGAGCGACTAGATCTGCAGGATTGAACGTTATGACGAAACGCCTTATTTCGTCTGATACTCACAAAGATGTGTCATTTCGCCAATTCGGAAGACAACCAACTACTAACTCGTGTTATACTTACCGGAGGACCATCTTCGATCGTCATCGCCGTCTAACAACGTTGGAGAAAACAGTTCCCATAATCGATACAGTAGTAATGAAACCTTCTACAGAACACAACAATGTCGTCCGAGACACCCTTCTTCTAAAGGACAAGAAACTGTGCTAACCCAGTTTCCCGTGGAACGTACTTATTCAGGAACCTTTATAGTGAAACGTCGTTGAGATCTGATATTTCTCACACGACCAATAGTGGACATTTCACCTGTATATATTCAATTTATATTGGGATTTATTCATTTATGTAAATCTTGTATTCATATTCGAAAAAAATTATGGAATAGTGATATCAGATAGACATCAGACGGGGAGAATTCTATTACACCGTTCCGTAATTTATATAGTTCGTTTGATTATATTCTTAATCTATTTATGTGTTCCAGTCTAGGATTATTCATCTTTAACCTTATAAGAACGTTAAAACATCGTATCGTCGCTACCTTTCCCTCTCTCACAGGTATCTAAAACTGAATATTGCAAGGTCATACCAGTACTGGAGAACATTCTAAGAACAAACGTCATCTTGGACACAATTCGTGGCTAACCACAAAGTGAGTTAATTTTATAACATTGTATTTGAAGCCTTCAAATTGCTCTTCGTATATTTGAACCTTTTCTCCGTGAAATATTGGAAATTTAACCGTTCTTGGAAGTACAACATTTTCTCGCATTAAACGGACTGTGCTATCAATTATTTTTGACATTTCGTTATCATAACATTAATTCAACACATTGTAAAATTGTATTTTATTTGTATTTTCAGCTTTTTACCATTTGTTAGATTGGTTTGAGAATAAATTGTCAGCACCTGATAGTCTTATTGATTGAGCCCAATCGTCGGTTATACTTAATGGTCAGGCCATTACAATATCGATTGTAATATTCTATTAACCACTTTTGAAACTTATAATAAGTCTATCTTGTGAATCCCCTGGTTCATTTGATAATTTACACACAGGTATAAAGCTATTTGGGATAGTTGTACCTTTTAGGGTATTTGTTAACAACCAATTGTGCAATAAACTGAATAATTATTAAAAAAAAAGGGGGGGAGTACCCTGGTATATCATAAAGTCAAAATTAACTATTGCCGGCTGGCCAAACTAAGATATTCTGCTCGTGGGCCATGATACCATTGGTTGAAGTAGCCACTGCCTTTAAAATGGCCCATAACATTAATGCCCTAGACCCGTACGAGTTTGTCAGCAAAGAGTTAAAAGGTGGAGTGGGTACCCCGGTATATCACGAAGTCGAAATTAACTATTGTCGGCTGGCCAAACTAAGATATTCTCCACGTGGGCCATTAAACCAGAGGTAGAGGTAGGCATGGCTTCTAAAACAGCCCATAGCACTTATGCCCTGGACCCGTATGAGTTTGTCAGCAAAGGGTTTGGAGGGTACCCTATATATCACGTAATCCAATTGCTATTTTGACAAATAATGTTTGAGCATGTGCATAATCTTTACCACTTAAATGCGCGTCATTTAATTTATTATAAAAAAATCTTCTTTTGTTCGTAGTTGTGTTTCTCCCAATCTATTGTTGCAATCTAAAAAGTCATATGGATATACATCTTTTTTTGTTCCTAACTTATAAGAATCACCAATTTCGGTTTTTATTGTTTTAAACTGGTCCTAAGTAAAAGAGTGTCTAGTGGCTTTGGCATCAGTCTAAATGAGTCAATAAATTAAATGTCTATGTTTCCTATATTCTTTGGAAAAAAATAATACATTTCTCATCTGTGGTTGATGTGAAATTTATCTTTCCCTTGCTTAATCACAACTTTTTCAGAAATATGCGACTAACCCGTCCAAACCGTGAAATGGAATTGAATGGATTTTGAAAGTTGATATTCGGAATTGCATTTCCTGTGAGCTGCATTGCGATATTTATCAGTTAAATGTTGATGGTCGCGATCTTTATCATTTTTTAATTCTCTTACGCATATATTATAATGTTACACTTGAATCAGAAGAAAAATAGTCTTCATTCTTCATTCTCAAGCATAAGACCCTGATGGATTTGTTTGGCATTGAACTCTCAACGTGCGGTTGTAATTTACAAATTTTATATATGTACCTTCCTCTGGTAATTCTGTTTTTTACAGACTGATGCTGGCTGCAGTACTTGCTGTGTTTTTCTAAGATGTCCTGTCTGTTAAAGTGACTTACACAGTGTCGACACCAAAAAGTGTTATTTTCCATGGAAGATACATGTGATCCTAAATTTGAGACAAAGGTCTTGCACCAACAGTAGTGTTGACTTTCATTATTGGTTACAAATAAAAGATCTACTAGTATTCGTTTGATCCTTTACTTTTCAATATTCATAAGGGAAATGGTTCCTCTACCTCCTAATAACAAAAAAGTTTTATACTAGGATCATATCTAATCTTTCAAATTTATCAATCATCTTGAGTGACACTGAATATTCATCGGACCACTTTTGGTATTTACCCTCTCCCTTAGTATGATTTTGATCTACCTTCTCATTATGTATCGCGGATAAAATTGCCTATTGGAAATACTTTTGATCCTTATGATGAACATTAAATAATAGCTTTCTTTTTGTACTAATTTTTATGGAAGTTGTATATAAGAACTCCCTACTCATGCTACCAGCGGGTTAGTTTTGATTTAGTTATTTTTATAATATTTAAACAATCCTTTTCCATTCTCAATAGTTTTAAATTTCGTTTTGTTAAAGGCATCTTCTTCGGAAAATTTTCTATTGCATTTTGTTTCAATTAGTTTGACTGAAGAATTTTTCAAGTCTGCTGTACCTCACTAATCAATCCTCCTTGGCAATTTGACGAAGTTCTTTTACCTTTTTAGCTACTTTAGTTTAAATATCCATAGACGTAAGGTCTTTATCCTTTCTGGATTCCTATAATGGGTTTGTTTTTGTGCCTCTAACGTAATCCAATGGGACCTGGTTTCTTTTACAAAACCGTTTTTTTTTGTATAAGCGAGTCTTTAAGCGTTGTTATTGGTAGTTGTATCTTCTCAAATCTAACCCTTCTTCAAGCACCACAAGTTGTACATATTCTACACTTTGGTCTTTTTGTACAAAATTATGTACATGCCCTGATTTAACTTCAGACTCTGAATTAAAATTATCCAAAGATTTGCGTTGTTTTCCATTTAACTTCTTGTTAGAAGCCTAGAACCTTGGTTTCTTACCAGTGTAAAAGAAAAATATTCCTGCTTGGATTTTTTAGCAAAATGTATGCCCCTTTCAAGTTTGTTTCCTTGTTACATAATGCTTACCCAGTAAATCCAATACTTGCAATGTTCTCCAATTTGTTCTTTAACTGTTAGAATCTTGCTCATCCCAAACATACCCTTCACTTCTTCAACATTCAAAATTTTATATAAAAACATTCTAATCGAGAGATTCTTCCACTTAAATGCCTCACAATTTTGTTCTTTGGTTTTCTTTTCCAACACGTATTCCCTCGAAAATTCATCATCCTCCTCCTCAAACACAGTTCTGTTTTTTTTGCCATATTCTAATTATGTAGTTAAATAATGTATTAAATATAATCGACACTTGCCTAGTTCTTACTCTGGAAACATTTTGTTATGTGGAAATCTCTTAGTATGGTGAACCGGCTAGAGTGCAAGACCTTGGGGGATTACCATGATCTCTATCTAAAATCTGATGTGTTATTATGAACAGATATTATGGAAATGAAAGACTTGAGGGTTGTTTGTAAAGGAAATTATAAATTAGATCCCATGTGGTATTACATAGACTTGCTACAATTCCCTTTCTTTTATTTCTTTCTTATTAATTTATATGTTTACTGAAAACTGCCAGTACACTGATGGCCCTTGGAGAACGCCTTCCTTAGCATATGCCACTATAATGATAATCTCTTAGTTATAGCAGTAAAACTGTTAAAGGGGCAAAATTGAAAAAAAAATAATAAGGAAGGGACATGTAGCAAGTCTAGGTATTACACATCATCAGTATAAGCTTATGATGCAGGTCCATTACTAAAGTTAAATTGGAATTGCTTTCGGATCCAGATATGCTGCTTATTTTTGAAAAATCAACCAGAGCAGGAGTTGCCATGATTACATGGTAAAGTTTATAACTCATATATGGTTGATAATGATAAAACACAAATAACTTAATACTCAACTTATTTAGATGATAATTACCATTGTTATGCACGGACTATGGCACAACCTTAACTAAAGGAGATTTTGATTGTGTAGATCCAGATGTTAAACTGTTCAGATGCTAATTATGAATACATGGTTGAATATTTTGAATATCCAAAAAACTTCATGATACACATACTGATTATTCACTAGCTAAGGAAAATGTTGAGATTAATAAGGTTGGCAAACGAATACCAACATAACATAACTGCGCCAAGTATGTGCTCCATTAAATTTATCACAAGAAGAAATAAAATTGACTAGGTTCATAGTATAATAAGTTTTGTTCAATGCGTATGGCTTGATAAATATATATATATTCATATACAAGTCTTAGATCTAAAGCCATATCAGAATATAAAAATAAAAATGTTGATTTATTTTATATTTTGAAAAACTATGGAACATATTTGCAAGAGAGTCGATGTGAAATTGGTCGTTAGTGAAAAACAAGCACTTAAATTCGTGGGTAAAACAAGTTTTGAAAGTAGAGTTATTTTTACAGAACAGTTGATAGCCGTTCATATGAGAAAGATTCCGCTTGAATTTGGTAAAACCTTTTTAATTTGGGAGTTGTATTTGAGATCTTTCAAAAACACTAGTTATGACTTCCATTACAATTTTATATGCAAACTAAATAACAACAATGCTAAGCATTTGTTTACTGATACAGATATTCGAACGGTTGATTTTCACAAGGATATATCCCTCCATGTTCAAGACAGATTTGATACTTCTAATTATCCAAATAACCATTTATCAGGAAGTGCAACTGGTGTTAACAAAAAAAGTAATTGGCATTTTTAAAGAAGAATTTGCTGGTAAAATACTGACCCAGTTTGTGAGTTGAAGGGTCATTATGTACGCCTACATAGTAGATGGTGAAATTACGAAGAAAGCAAAAAGTTTTAAGAAAATGCAATTATGAAAAATGTTACTTTGAAGGATAAAAACCATATTAGAATCACATCAGAAAATATACAAATTCATGAATTTTAGTAAGAGTCATCTTCACTTTACTGAGGACATTACTAAAATTGGTTTGTCGGCTAAAGACGAATAAGAAGAATATTCTAAATATCCCGAAAAAGCTGATAAACTGATTTGTAATTTGACTGCAGTACCATCGGTACATAAGCTACTAGATACGCTAAGTCTTCCAAACATAACATGTTTTGTGGTGGGAATTTAAATGGGTTCTATAGATATAATGACAATGAGTTGTTAATGTAAAATACTATATGATTGCAGAGCTTTCCACTACAACTGATAAGAATGAATCGTATGAAGATAAGTTAAAAGAAACCCAAAACAAAACAATAACAAAGTTTTGAAAAAATACGATCAACACCTTAAAGAACTTGCAAAAACAACAGAGAGCAAAGTGGACAATCTGACTGTACTATTCAACGAAAAACAGAGGCACTGGTATGATGTCGGCGGTGGAAGAAAAACCCCATGAAAACCTGGATAGTTTATGTTATTTGTTTAATGAAGTTAAATGTTAAGACAAAAACAATATTAAATCTTTACAGTATCCGATTGTTTGATCCATGAGCTGAATATTTCGGGATAATCTATCAAATTGTCATAGACCACTTTTACTCAATTCCATGGTCACCTTCGCAATATTTGTTCAATGCGGTATATATCTGTATTGGTCTCCTGAAGTTCAGCGACTCTTTTCACAAAAAATCTTAAGAGTAAAAAACTCGTAAGTCATACACATTTCAGTATAACTTACGATCAATTTTAATCGTAAGATTTTAATTGAAAAGAGTCGCAGGCCTTGTAAAAGGATCATTGGATTTCTTCATCGTTGAAATATTTGAGATAGTAGGTCGGTGACTGATTACTTATCACTTAGTAAATAGTAAACTTTTCTTCGATTCAACTTGTTTTGTATTCCTTTTCAAACATTTCTTTCTGGTGATTTACACTATGTCACCCACACTAAATTTGAATGTTGCATAGATGTTCCAATAAGAGGTTTAACCATAATCCTATCTATTTTTTTTTCTCTAAATGTAGGATTGGTAATAAGATTAAGTTCACTTGACACTTTTTTGTCACACACATAATTTCGTATGAATGTATCCTTGTGTTTATAATAAGAGAGATCAAGTCGATAGTCCGAAAAGGATTTATCATTTGGAAGCAGCAAACACACTCTGATGAAGTCTACTCCTTCGATCGGTTTGGGTGGACTTGGGTTTGTATGTATTTCAAAATCGCTACACCAACCGATCAACCAACTCTAGTATCTTGAACACTGGTTTGGACGAAGGATTTTCTAAAGAAGACAATTATAATCTCATCTTTATAAAAAATCAAGTGTTCCTATTTGCTACCGGATTTGGTGAACAGTATACATTTACCGCCTCCGAGACAGCCGAATGGTATGATTCCCAATTCTTTTAATAAGACAGGAACCCATTGAAATATAGAAAAAGTATCTGAGCAGCCTCAGTGTAGTGCAATTATAACTAAGCGAAATAATTGCACTAACCTTTGTAGACCAAATCATTTCAAATGTCTCAGACACTTAAAGATGGCTATACGACCGACACATATGATCATGAAATGGCTCCGTGACTGGAAGGAATATTCTTGAGATATATATTCAAATTCAAAGACTAGACACCGTTCAACGCCGTTAAACACTGCGTCATGTGAATCCAATAATGATTTATTTCCCATTTGGTAATAGTGGTAAAAATCTAAGTTAAAGTTTAAAAGCACAACATCACAAATATTTGACTGAGACATAAAAAGTTATATAGGAATTGAATTAACGTACATGAAGAGTAACTCTTTGTGAGATTGATTTTTTAATAGACAAGCAAGCTAGATAAATAAAGCATCCCCTTTTTTTGAGATAGAACATTTCACTACAAACAATGTAGTTTTACAAATTTATCCTTATATTTCAATTGGAGATAAACCATGGATTTTTTGTTAACTTTGTAATATGCCCAATTCTGTACTGCTGGATTTGCTAACAATTGCTAATTGATTGAGTTCAAACCATACAACCATTTAATCATAGTACTGCTACGATAATTTTGAGAACAATTATTGAAAAGAAAAATACATGAGAAATAGTGAAGATACAACACTGAAAAATATTGTTTCTCTGAACTAACTACATTGTAGATGAATAAGCCATTATAATCCAATGGGAGTGTGGAGATAAAATAATGTAGTTCTGACAAAAACACGTAGAGTGTAGAAATCTCGTATTATATTTGTATAGGGAGATATACCATTGCACTTTGATCTCAATATTTATAGCTATATCCATGTTTACCAAAAGTGGATATAAAACTCTATACGATTCATACAACGACTGATCAACCCTTTTCAACAGCTTCCAAAAAAATGCAAAACTGTTTAACATGGTTTAACATTGTTCAACAGCGTTGAACACTATACATAATTGACTTCTATTAAGATTTCTGATCATAAACAGCGTGATGCACTTGTAAAGCAAATGCAAGAGGCCAAGCAAAATATTTGAACAAGCAACTATCAACCCCGAATAGACAATATTGGATTAACTCGAAACCTTAATAAAGTGTTTAAACATGTGGATGAGGGGCAAAAGGAAGCTGCTTCTCAAAGTTGCAATTCTGTAAATATAGAATGCAATTTCCCATAGGAACTACGTTTACGGCTAAATCTGTACCACTTTTACTAGGAAGTTTCGTAAAAAATATATCCTAGAATGGAAAGCTCATATGCACTACTGTTTTTTTCAAAGGTCAAAATAAGGGCTGTGCGACATATTTTCAACATTTATATGCCCCGAACTTCTAAGAGTTTAACCTTATTCTAAAATTCTGTACTACCCCTTCTTCACGTTGGGTCTTCCACAGATTTCAAGTTGGCCGCTATTCATGTGTATTCATAATGGTAACATTCCCAAGTTATGTCTCTACGAGATGAAACATAGAGATCATATCTGGGAACCAGTAAGTAAACAAAACAAAATATCTATGAATATTACATATCTCCCCAAAAGAGGCGTGGTTTATGAAACAGCTGTATTTAATTACAAAGTGCAACCTCAATTAACCTAAAAATTGAAGACATTCTAACCATGCAGCCAGCTCTACCACCACATGAAGAGTTTTCCAATCCACTACCTATTTTAGAACATCTCCAGAGTTTTCACATTCCATTCTATTAAATGTTATTTCTTTCATACAGCTCTAAAATTCATAAACGAGGAACCAAAAGAAAAAAGAAAGATTAATCTTTCAAATGGTGATAATTTCATAATTACATAATTATTACACAATTGACTATTATGTAATTAGTTGCTAGATTTTGATGTCCGCATTGTTTCTTTGTTATTCATAGCATCCCAAAAGTTTTGATAGATTCTTGTGCAACACAGTTTGACCTCCAAAACCGTGTCCCAGATTTTTCCTATTATATTTCATTCTCTCATAATCCTTCAATTAAGTTTGCAACCTAATTTCATAAGAAATCACTCAATTTAATTGGGTATAAAATTTGTTCTATTGATGTTTTTGGAAATCTGAGAAACAGTTTTGAAGATAACTGGTCAAGGAACAACCTGTGGTAAAATCAAGCACATAGGGGCACCCGTCTAGGAGCTAATTTCATTTAAAACTACATTTTCATGACCAAAATGTATGTGTCACAATTGAATAAATAACGATTTTCCTATTTGAACCTCATTTACTTCAATATCATTCACACATGTACCATGGGGATACTTCAGGATTGGCCTTTAATCATACATCAATTAGGTTTTGACCAATAAGAAAACATTCCATTTCAGCCATTCTAAATTTAAAAAGAAAATGCACACCCTATGCATCAAAAACCAGATCTGGCGGGAGAAGTTATAGATATCATTATTGACCTTGCTGTAAGTCAGTTGCTACTGATATGGTCAAAACTCCGCCCACCTGGATAAACATCACCCATTAATGATCTCAGAAGTTTAATTACACATTGCATTTGCTTTTTTCAATATGGATTTTTTATTCAATTAGTACAAGAAACAATATATTTTGTTTTTAACATTTTTCCAAAAAGTAAGTTATGCATGTGTACATAAAATCATCAGTTGGTCAGTCTAGAGGATTTACTGGGGAATTTCTAGAATAATAATTGTATACAATGAAAATATGGTGTTTTACAAAAACTAGAATTTCTTATTTTTGTAGTTTGAAAATTAAATATTTAATTTGTGCTTTCTTTTAAAAAGCATTCATATTAACACATTCTCCTCAAGAAAATCTGATATAACCATCAGCATTAACATAAGCAACATCAATTGTTGTACAATTATATTTGTTTGATATCTGTACATTGATATTCGATTCCCTCTATAGCTCCAAATTATTTTTTTTTGTTTTTCTCCTAGCAGCTCTAATATAGAAATGTATTTTATTATCTTCTTTTTTCTCTAAACCCCGAATTCAACCTCTTTTCTATGACTGTTATTTTTCTAGCTGGTCAGTGGTCATAAAGCTATCAAATGATTCTATTGATTAACCACAAAGTACTGCCCACATGTTCTTATTTGTACCATTACCAGTGCAAGATATGGACAATTATTTTTCTTCTGTGGTTTTGTAATATTAAGAAGTAACAAAAACAGCTGAAAATGAAATTTTGATAAAATTTAGTTGCTTTTGTATTGTGCTACCTTAATATAGTGATATATCATTAAGGTACGTTGCTGTTACCAATACAATAAAGACAAAAGTTAACCAGTATGCGAGGGAATTACTTGATGTTGGGTTTATTAGAAAGAGAAAAATGCAGAACATTATGAATTGCTATCTTAGACTTGCTTTACTGGTGGTTATTTTTGTAACCTTTGAAAAACAATTTTTAGAGGCATTTTTGATTTGCTTATGAAGAGGTTTGTTTGAATTAGTAACTTTAAAACAATTTCAAAATTTCAAAATTCGACATTTTTTGAAAATGACCCATATACATTTTGCAAGGTTTAGCTAGTTGTGTAATATTTTCGTAATTTTGATATTTAAATCGTTAGACTACATTAACCAGCGGAACGAATAAATAACATAGCATCAATAGTTAAAAATTTCAGTGTCATAAAATATAATCGGACGCTCTGGATTTATAAAACGATGGTTTTATTGTTCCCTTAAATACATAGATAGAAATTATTTACCTTTTAATAAATTCCCCGTTTCTGTCATAGCATAGGTTACTTTACAATTTGTAAAAATAATAGATTGTTGATATGTCCCTTTTAATTAAACGAGTGAGATAGTTTGCTACTTTTTTAAAAGGACATTCAAACCTCATTCATTTGTTGGTTCAAAGAAAAGACAAGTCCACTACAACTGTATGGAAAGCTAGACTGAGCAACACGAACTTAAAATGAAACCAGGGTAGACTGATGCTCTCTGGAAGGATAAAGATTTCCTGCTCCTCGTGTGTCAGCCGTCATATAAATCATGCAGGTACAAGTCCGTTGATAAGTTTCATTTGGTTATGTCTGAATCGAGGAAAAAAGGACTTGAATGTGGTCACGACAAATGAATCATATCCGTTTTCACCTGTCACAGAGATATTCGATAATGGTCAACAACCTCTTGATGGCGTCCGTAAAACTTCCTAGGGACGACTTCAACTTCACTACTTGGACCCCTTGGTTCAATATCTTCCTTGTTAGCAGGAACACTTTATCAATAGATCATGATAGGAATACAAGCTCTGAAATATCATCTGGGAGATTGTTACTCAATACGCATGCGCTGCTACATGTAGAAGATTGCTAGATAGAAATTGAAAGTCCTCGATTGGCAATTTTAAATCACAATGATAATCGTGTGCAATTAATGTAATTGAAACAGGTTTGAATTACCATTGTAAAAGATGTTTTTTTAAAGATGAACTTTCTACATAACATAGTGACGGGATAGAACATAGTGACGTTACAAAAACTTACGCAGTTATCGAAAAATTATTACCACTTTTCTTTACTGCCATCGCACTTTCCAAAACATTGAACATATTGTCGCTCTTCGTTGCTTTTATAACACGCAGGCAAACACTCAACACCCCACAAACAGGCAATTCAATGGTCTTGCAGTAAATATAAAAATGTAAAATATGAAAAAATTTTTACAATATTTAGCATATTAAACATGTATCTACTCTGCCATTTGATACATTGTATGACATTCCAAAACTTGAGTTTCGTTCTATTAACTAATTTATAGAAGGATGCTGCAAACAAAGAAGGTATTGGTCAAGGGTTCTTAGTGGTAAAGTTGCAGTCATCCCTTGGACAGATTTAAGGACGCTATCACGAGTTGGTTGACCGTTATGGGATGTTGTACAGATAACAACGGATATGTTCAACCTGTAGTAATCGCAATCTTTTTCTCGATTATGACATTGCTGAATGCTACTTATCGTCAATTAATTACTTGACATGAGCGATACCACGGGTTCTGCTAGTGGTGCAAAATTTGATTATGCATCTGGAGCAACTGATGTCAACCCCGATTTCTGATTCATACTGCATTGTAGGCTTTAAAGGTATCGAGATGTCAAATGCGACAAAAAAAAAACACACACAATTTTGACAAACAACCACGTACAACAACTAATGGATTATAGACTTCTGGCTAAGTTTACCACTTGGTCATTGTCACTACCGATGGACGTCATCAAGGGTATAATCAGCGCAGCTGACAAATGAAATATCATTGCTATGTTTATTTTCTGTAAATTTACTGTTGATGGTCAATTAATCGAAACACTAAGGTTTGTTTTTGTTCAAGTTTCGGTTTCGAAAGCTCATCAACTTAGGTTTTTTATTTAATCTACCAACTGTTTTAATTCGAGTACCACTGATTAGTCTTGCGTAGATGAAACGCGCGTTTGACATACAAAAATAAAAAAAAATCTTTGATTGTTTTGTTTGACGGGTTTGCGAGCGCTCAACCCTTTCCTTATCATGTGACAGTGATGTAACAGCACAACATAGAAATCCACTGTAAAATCAGTTAGAGAACCTCTTCAGACGGGTTCTGATTACAAAAGTAGATAACAAAAAGACAAACGAAACAAATAACCAATCTAAGAGTGCTCACATTATCTGGAAACCAAATTCAAGTAATAATTAAACCACTTTCCCAGAATAGAGTATCAACCAATCCATCTCAACATATTCAGTGTAAAGAAGTGCTTAACAATAAGAGAAAACGTGATCTTGTGCAAAATGAAAGAATAAACTGGAAGGAGAACCTGATGTGTTCATAGATGGAGGGCGAGCAAATCATGTTTAGTAAAAAGGTTATGTAAAATATCAATATTAACATCGATAAAGACAGTTATAAAGTTTATACAACTATTTAATATTGATAGCTTTTAGAAATAAGTTTATACATAAGAGCAATAAGTTTATGCAAATCTTTCTTGATTTGCGAGGTAACATCACAAACAAATAAGGATGCGATTTTTTTTTTCAGATAGGATTTCCACATTCAATGCTAAACTTATATTCTAATTCTTTGCATCTATGACTGCATTAAGCAAAGGTTATTAGTAATTGTTTTTGGTAACGAAATACCTTACTTGATAACATGTGAATAAACATTGAAATCTAAAACGTCATTACAAACATACCGAATAATTTATATAAAAAGTAAAATCACAAAAATACTGAACTCTGAGGAAAATTCAAAAAGGAAAGTCCCTTATGCCTTATTAAGTATTTGTCCTTTATTGGAAGCTTCCTCGAAATAGGAATATATGACATGACAAATTTTTCGGACTTTAAAATGAAAAATATTTATTGGGCTTCGGTGGCAACGTGATCTGAGTAGTGCATCAGCAAGTAAAATAACAAAAATACCGAACTTCAAGGGAAATTCTAAACAGAAAGTCCTTAATAAAAAGGCAAAATCAAAAGCTCAAACACATCAAACGAATGGATAACAACTGTCATATTCCTGACTTGGTACAGGTATTTTCTTATGTAGAAAATGGTGGATTGAACCTGGTTTTATAGCTAGCTAAACCTCTCACTTGTATGACAATCGCATCAAATTCCATTATATTGACAACGATGCGTGAACAAAACAAACAGACACTATGTAAGAATGGTTAAAAAAAATAATAGGCAACGATTTATTGCTAATCTAAGTATAGAGTTTCCGATATGAACCTGATATATCAAAAATAAATAAATGACAAATATCACAGTTCATATTATTGATTTCGTTATTACATGCATATTAAGTCAATGGTATATTTAAGACGCCTGATTATTGACTTTTAGGTTAATTTCAGATAAACAAAATGTTATAAAGGTAACAGTCAGTGTTATTAAATATATCTTAAGATTGAATAAATTGAGACGGATCTTTATTGATATAGAAATGAGAAATTTTACCGCTTTGGTCATCAATATCAGTATGTTTCTAATCCTTGTGCAAATACATTTTGTATTTAAAGATAATGTATGGTTATTCTGTTTATTTACTTTTACGATGGTTTACGTATATTGACAAGAGCGGCACATATCTCTACAGCACATTGTCTGTAAATTTTTGATTCGGATGTCTCCATAATGTACTCATTTCTTTACATTTTTTAATTAAGCAATTTGATGTTAAATAAATCCGTACTCCGTGACATTACTTTAATTTACGGCTAATGATTAACCTGAAGTGTCAGAAATAGTGTTACATTGCAACAGATATGGGTTTGGGTATTTTTTGTTTCACACTCTTCTGGGAAATATGAAAATTTCTACCAACTTGCCGAATCAAAGTGAATTGTTAAGCATTATTCTGACCAACGGTCAATCCACTCGTGATGACGGTCATGGAACTTCCAGGTTGCACTTTGTAAATTCAACTGTTTCACAAACCACGCCTCTTTTAAGGAGATATATAATATTCATAGATAGTTTGTTTTGATTATGAACTGGTTCACAGATATGATCTCTATGTATCTTCTCATAGAGACATAACTTGGGAATGTTACCAGTATAAATAAACATTATTAGCGGGCGCCTTGAATTCTGAGGTAAACCCAACGTTAAGGTAGGGGTAGTACATAATTTTAGTATGAGTTTAAACTCTTAGAAATTCGGGGCATATAAATGTTGAAAATATGTCGCACAGCCCTATATTTTGACCTTTGAAAAAAATAGTAGTGCATATGAGCTTTCCATTCAATAAAGTATTTTTTTCGAAACTTCATAGTAAAATTGGTACAGTTTTAGCCGTAAATGGAGTTCATATGGGAAATTGCATTGTCTATATTTACAGAAATGCAACCTATATTGGGTGAAAAAAGAGAATTTCACCAAACCTGGTTTAATGAAACTAACTCAAATATAAAGTTATATCAATATTTCATGAAGATTGAGAAATCCTTGGTCTTTACTATGATGACTCAGCATAAATTCACAGTTTACAATATGCATAGTTTACCTAAAGCCCTGTATGCAAATTAAAATCCTAATATATGCTCATTTGTAATTGAAATTGTTAAGCAGTGCTTATATTTACCCTTCGCAGTCATTAAAACTCATAGATTCTTGATAAATATTGTTGTTGGGTTGTTTTCGTCCAGTCGAAAACCCAAATTTAAGCCGTAACACCTGAATGTGGTTTATTGTGACCGCGGCATAAAAAAATACAAGCTAGAGAGACAAAAATACCTCAATAAAGATAACAATAGTGTGTTATATCCTAAAAATGTACTAAATATTCCATGTTCAGAAGAACAGCAGAATTATTTTGCAAATTTAAGGCCCCTGGGGCAAAAAACGGAGAAAATTCCCTAACCCTTGGGTCATAAAACAGATAATCTATACTGTAATGGCTATGATTTTATTATTATAAAGGTCTTTTGTATAGAAAACAATAACTTTGCTTTGAATTTATGCAAAACACAGATTCCAGCAGTCAGTTCTATTAAACTTTTAGTGAATTCATATATCAGACTGGTAACTTCATACATACAATTTTTGCAAATATGGCTTTGTTTAAACACTTCTAGTCATATATAAGCCAAATTATGTTAGATATATAGTAAGAGATAATATTATTGTGACAAGAATTCTTCACTGACCATTTGAGGCAGAAATTGTGAACTTTTAAAGATAAATAGGCATACAGTAAGATGTGGACTGGAGACATAGGCAGGATTAGATACTTTATACAATCTTGAATGTTGTAATGATTAACTACTAAACTTTACATTTATAGTATTCTGAAATGATTTCAAGTTGTTATCAGAATAGTTTTATACAGGTTCTAGGCATTTCATGTCAGAAAACATGCACATAGGGTAAGCTGACATTTATTTAAGTCTTGCTTTAAATCCTTTAAAAAATTGAAAATGGGGTGGGGGTATAAAATGTACTGTAAAAGAAAAGTTAGAGCAAATGCAGTAATTTCTTTAAGGCTAAGATTCTAATAAATAACTATTGTTGTGAGAAAAGTGTTTTTCAAGAGTTTTCTATTTGAATAAATGTTAGTATAGGTTGCACTTTGTAAATACAGCTGTTTCACAAACCACGCTTCTTTTCGGGAGATATATAAAATTCATAGATAGTTTGTTTTGATTACGTACTGGTTCCCAGATATGATCTATATGTATCTTCTCATAGAGACATAACATGGGAATGTTACCAGTATAAATAAACATTATTAGAGGCCGCCTTGAACTCTGAGGTAGACCCAAAGTTAAGGTAGAGGCAGTACATAATTTTATTATGAGTTTAAACTCTTAGAAATTCGGGACATATAAATGTTGAAAATATGCCGCACAGCCCTATATTTTGACCTTTGAAAAAAATAGTAGTGCATATGAGCTTTCCATTCTAGGATATAATTTTTTCGAAACTTCATAGTAAAAGTGGTACAGTTTTAGCCGTAAAAGGAGTTCCTATGGGAAATTGCATTGTCTATATTTTCAGAAATGCAACCTCCAAAGAGATTACATCATAACAAACCCCTGTTTGAGTCAGCCATTTAACTCTGTCTACAAAATATTCTGTAATTGCAAGAAGCTCTCTAGTAACGTACAAGTTGAGAGATAATAAATCCATACGACAGTGCTGCTGGAATATTACTACTAAGGAACGGGAAGTTTATGTTAAATTGTAACCAATCAATTACGTATCTCAGAATTTTAAAGGGTACAAAGAAGAAAAGAATTCCTTCGTATGAAATATGTTTTACATGTTTCCATTTTGTTTACCCTTGTATTTATATTTTATTTAAATTTGTATTTTATCGAGAAAGTGTATACGGTATACAGTATGTACCATCAACTACAACACCATTTATGTTGGCGTCTTTGTTAAATTTATTTGTATGTTTGTTTTTTGTCAGCTATTTTGTATGTCTATGATGTATGTTTACATAATCTTTATTGCAAAATTACACCCATAAGGGTCAATCAATACAAACCAACAATGATAGAATTATATACAATACAATGCAATACAATACAATAGAACATATTTTAAGAAAAAGTCCAATTTACAAATGTACGTAATACAAAATCATAAACTTGTCTGACATGATTTTTGTCGGCTGTATCCCAATTATTGTCAAATTAACCTATTATGTCTGTTTGGGTTGCTCACAACAGTTTGTCAATATAACGAAACTATGAACAACTATGGAACGCCACAGCTGTCTTATGTGGAACTCTGATATTACTTTATGTTGTTTTATTATTACTTGATGATATTTTGTCTTTACTTAATATGGTTTTGACATTACGTAATGATGTTTTGATATAACTCAATATGGAATAGTCATTACTTAATGATATTTCGATATTACACGATATGGTTTCGTATTGACTTGATATAGTTTTGTCATTACTCAATATGGTTTCTTCATTACTCGATGTGGTTTCACCATTATTTGATGTGGTTGTGTCATTAGTCAATGTGGTTTTAACATTACTTGATGTGAATGTGACTTAACGGTATGTAGTTGTTTCATTACATGATGTGATTTTGTTATTTCGTAATGATGATTTGCCTATTCTTTATATGGTTTTAACATTACGCAATGATGTTTCAAAAGTTGACGATTTTACTCTACATGATGTGTTTGTTTCATTATTTGATTTGGTCCTGTCATTCTTTGATGTGGTTATCCCATTACTTGATGAGGTAAAACCACGTGACCAATTCGGAAAAAAATATGTTCTATTTTTAAACAGATTTCAATATATCGTTTGTTTAATGTGCTTTGGATGGGTATCGCTATCCATTGAGTTAAAGTTCAAATTAAAGTTCGAGTGGTTGTTCAGAGTTATTTGGTATGAAAAAGGGGAACGGCAGACAATAATAAAAAAAAAGTATTAAAAAGTTTACAGTATTTCGGACATAATTGGGATATCCCCAAACCACTTGGTCCTGTTGTTTTTATCCTAAGTTCTCAAACGGAAGCAGTATTTTTGTAATAAATTTGTAAAATATTCCACGGAACCATTTGTCTCGCCTGATATTGCTGCTGTAAGTGTAAAAGCGTCATGTTGATCGGCTGTACATTTATCTATACATTTATCGGTAAAAACAAAATTAAAAAAAAAAAGATTTTTCTGTAGATGCTTTTTCTTGAAATTGAGGAATAACTCCTATACAAGTTTTAAAACACTTCATTCAGGTTTACAAATTTATTATGTCAAAACAGTTTAATTCGGTTTTATTTAACTAAAACAAAACTGTATGGTTTTCAACAATGAGCAAAACCCATACCCTATAGTAAGCTATAAAAGGTCCCGAAATGAAATATGTAAAAAACTAGAAACCTAACGATCTATAGATACATAGATACTTTATTCTCTAAAAACTAAATACAAGTTTACAGAGAAACATACAATATAAATACAGATACAATAGTCGAGGTAAACAAATACAGTATGATATTCTAAAAGTACAAAATTATGATGGCAAACATGTTTAGTAACATGTATAATGAAAGGTTAAACTCAATTGAAATAAAAAAATGAAGATGGAGACGCCGACGCCACTATCGACGACGAAATATAGGTTTGTTGTGTCTCACTGCCGCTACATTGATGTCGCAGGCTCGACACAAATCAAAAGACTTGAACTTTATTGTTGACAAATGAAACACTTCAAATCAACTCACACTAAAGTTACAGGGAAACGGGGGGAGAAGGGGCTCGGACTAAGCGACAAAGCATCAATACTATAAAATAAGAATTCTCCGAATTTTTTTTTATAGCGTAAATGATCATTTGAACTTATACGAATATCAATCTTTTATTTGTAATCAATTGAATTCCCTGATCTGCCTCGCACTAATTGAAAAATAAACTTTTTGGAATATCTGTTTCACATGTGACGACGGATATGTTCCAGTGGTCGTAACCATAATACCGTCATCTTTTCCTTGAATGTAAACTTCCAAATAAAACCAAATCACTGGGTTTGTACTTTCTCGAATAACACGACGGGTGCCTTTCTGGAGCATCCGAGATCAACCCGATGGATTTATATTACCCAGTCATACCGATCTATTGAATCAGCCAACTGAAAGCTGGGGGGCATATTGTTTTACCCCTGTCCGTCCGTCTGTCCGTCCAATTATGGGTATATAGTTATTCCGCATAACTCCTCCTACAGTTTGAATCCTAGGAAGTTTTCTCTTTACTGTCTGTTTGTACATATATTGAAGGTGTGCATATGGTCGGGGTTTAATGTTTATTAATATTTGCTTTTTTGGGAGATAGTTGAACTTTGTAATTTTTTGGGAAATTTACTTGCATAAGAAGAGCGTTTCCAGATAACTCCTCCTACAGTTTGAATGCTAGGAAGTTTTCACTCTGCTGGCTGTTTGTACATATATTGTAGGTGTGCATGTGGTCAGGGATTTTATTTTTATTATCTTTTGCTCTTTTTGGGAGACAATTGAACTTGTTTTTGTCATTTTTGGGGTATAAGCGGTTAAATGAGTTGAGTGCGGGGGCATCACTTTGTCTAGTTTACATTTTTTTTTCTCGTGGTATGCTGTTACACAATTGTAACAGTCCGATGTAAGGTTAGGATTTAGCGCTCACAAACATGTTAAACTCAGCCACGTGCACTTTATGTACCTGCCCCTAGTCAGGAGCATGAAGTTCAATTGTTGTCGTTGTATAAATGTGTGTCATTTTTTTTTGTAGATTGTTTATTTATAAATGAGACCGTTTGTTTTTTCGTTTGAATTTTTTCACATGGTGCATGTTGGCCTTTTGTAGCTGACTAAACGGTGTGTTGATGGCTGTACGGTTGCCTATATATGATTTCTTACATCCACTGCATTTAAACTCATTGGATAGTTGTCTCATTGTCAATCACACCACATCTAGCTTAATTTCAACTTCATTGTTGCGTTTTGTATACTGTAACATTGTTTATCTTTTGTACGCATAACCTGGAGCCCTCTCTTCGGAAGCCCGAAAATAGTCCTTGTTCCGCGATAGAAAATTTAATTACGAACCCATATAAGAAAGCTCACATTTCAACTCATAATCTTAATCAATCTAAATGAGACTTTAATTCGAATCTTACTCAAACTCTACCTCAAAAAGTGACTCAAATGTAATGTTGTAACTAGAACTCTACCTTTAAATGTGACTCAAACTCGAAGTCCATCTCGAAACTCAATGCTAACTAAAACTTTAATTCTAATAATGACTTGAATTCGAAATCGAAGACTAACTCAAAGTTTAACTCAAACAGTAACACGAAGTCAAATTCGATGGATGGCCACACTCATCCAAGGCACATACAACTGGGAATCTATCTAAAAATAGAACAGGTTTTTCCGAATTGGTCACGTGATTTTACCTCATCAAGTAATGGGATAACCACATCAAAGAATGGCAGGACCAAATCAAATAATGAAACAAACACATCATGTAGTGTAAAATTGTTAAATTTTGAAACATCATAACGTAATGTTAAAACCATATAAAGAATAGGCAAATCATCATTACAAAATAACAAAACCACATCATGTAATGAAACAACTACATACCGTTAAGTCACATTCACATCAAGTAATGTTAAAACCACATTGACTAATGACACAACCACATTAAGTAATGGTGAAACCACATCGAGTAATGACAAAACCATATTGAGTAATGACAAAACTATATCAAGTCAATACGAAACCATATCGTGTAATATCGAAATATCATTAAGTAATGACTATTCCATATTGAGTTATATCAAAACATCATTACGTAATGTCAAAACCATATTAAGTAAAGACAAAATATCATCAAGTAATAATAAAACAACATAAAGTAATATCAGAGTTCCACATAAGACAGCTGTGGCGTTCCATAAACAACTGTCATACGAGTGGGAGGTTATCTAGCTATAGAGCCAGGTTTAACCGACCATTTTCTTCGAAAAATGCCTATACCAAGTAAGGAATATTCTAATTGATTTTCACTCGTTCCGTTGGTTGGTAACGTTTAATTTTGTCAGTTGTTATGGACTTCCCCTTCCTGAATTTACATTGGAGTTAATTATTTTTGTTATACTTTCTTCATGAAAAGAAAAGCAATATGACATTTAAAATGACATTTGATCCCCTGCCCTGTTAGATAATCATTCAGACTGGAAGGATATAGTTGTTTGTACATTTTATAATTGAAATAAACGTTTTGGGAAGATTTTTATTTAAATGCTTGTAATGTAAACTTCGTAGGTCCACAGAAGTGGTGTAGATGTTCTAGCTTTGACCGCAAAAATTAACGTCCTGTGTACTACATTTAGGGTTTGTTCTTGTAACCGGGTCTTGATTGCACAGATGTCAATTAAGGTAAAATTACGTTTTAATTTTAAGTGTCAGTTGGACATTTTTGCCTTGTTAATGATTTATTGACGCATATTTTTAATTGATAATGTGCAATCAAGTCCAGTTTTAAAAGATTTACAATTAATATCACAGGGAAAATATTTCAAAATATATATCCCGTTCACTGACGACTGAACAGTATTTTGAAGAAAATCTAGAGCAGGTCTATCATTGCACGCGTAAATTTGCTTGATTGATTGAATGTTGGTAAATTTTACTGACTAACTAATATATGCTGCATATTTTACAAAACGAACATTGAATCATGATGATCAAATTTCAGTGTACATTTAAAAAGGGGAATTCCATTAAACCTAACAAAACCAAACACTCGACTATATTAAACAACGGAACGACTGGAAAACAACTGTAAAATTTACGAGGTCTTAATCAGTGAACCCTTTTTACAAGTATATTTGTAATATATTAATATATAATTTCTGTAGTTCTATCCATCTGGATGTGATGTTTATCCTACAATGTTTCAATAAAAAATAGTGAACACTTTTCAGTGAAACAATTAATCATGTTTGCTGTTAGTGTTACCAGGTCGGCCCAGAGATAAACAAAAATAATTGACGATTGACGCAATATCAGATATATTTTTTTCATATTAATATAAAAAAAAAGAACTTTCCATATACAGTTTCATTGATTACATGGTTTTTGCTATTATTGATATTTATAACAAGTGTGAAAATATTCAAAACATATGTTTTTCGTGTTCCTTGGTAGTGCAAATACTATGAAGTAAATTTATGACCAATTATCTGATACAATCTTCATGTCAATTCACTGTACGTTTCCTCGTTGCTTGATCGTTGTCTTTCAACTGAAAATTGATGACATAACTTTATAACAACTATGGGCTGTTGCACCAAGTATGTAACATGTATAAATATGGATTAAAGGATTCAGACAGAAAAAAAAGTTGCTTTTGTTATATATCCATTTTTTGTTATCGGAAATTTCATGAAAAGGAAATTGAACACTTTTACATATTTGTTATTTTGAAAGAATTGCGAATATCTTTTAAAACTGTTCTTAGTTGATAGCGTGTGTCAATAACTATTATAACGGTGCCTGGATAAGTGTTATAGAGAGTTCCTGGTCGATTCAAAAGAGGATAGAAATGATACTCCAATTGTACGAGTTACTAATAGTAAATGACCATTCTTTCGAATGCTTCGGATCGTTATAAAAAAAACGATACTATACACATACAAAAATGCGTTTACGTTATATAATAACATGAGTAAGTAAACAGAACATTTTTACACAATATACATAATTAATGAATATTTCAGATAACAAATATCCATCTTGTTTTTCAAAAGCGTAACGTAAAAATTCTAATAAAAAGTTTTTAAAATACATCCTGAGATTTGAAAAACTTCCGTGGCAAAAGACAGAGCATCTTTTAAATTGTGTGGAATTGTATCATTGTACTTTTTATTTAATGTTTTTGAACCTAAGTTTCTGACTATTCGATTGAAATGACGTTTTGCTACAAAAGTCAGTCTAAACCAAAACATGTTCATGTCAGGTTAAACTTTTGTTTTTGGTATTTAGTTGTCTCATTTACAATCATACCACAAAACTTTATTTTCATACTCATCACGAAAACGTAACGATGGTCACTACAGCATGAAAATGAGGTTAAGGTTCAATAAACTCATTTAAATTGACATGTGTTCCTAACAACTATTCTATATATTATAACATATACAGTTGACCAATTATCTAATAGTGACGTAACCAACAATAAGATAAAATCAGGAATCGATATCTCTTCTATAATGTTTACCCTTCCATTTACATTTACTTAATTTTTGCATTATATACTGTATACGGTATACACTATCTACTACAAACACTTTTTTTGTTAACGTCATTGTCGTATTTACCTTTTTTTCTTGGTGTCTTTTTAAGATTATTATAATTTAAATGTTTGTTTGAATTTCTTAGTCAGTTGTTTTGTATTTCTGTGATGTATGTTTACACAGTATTGGCTGCCGGATCCCAATTATTGCCGCATTAACCTATTATGTCTGTTTGAGTTACTCATCCAATTTTGTCATTATTACAGAACTATAAACAACTGCTATACAAATTTCAGAGTGTTGTAGGTAGCTATATAACCAGGTTGAACCCACCGTTTTCTTCGGAAAATTATTGTACCAAACTTTTAACACGCATTTTGTGGCATTCAAAAAGTAGTAAAACAACTCCTAGGAAACAACGCGGGACAAATGGGAAAGTGTCGATAGGTTTATTTAAAGAACAAAACAAAACTCGAGTATGATATCTCATATTAATAGTCTGACTTTCGACAAACTTGGTTTTGCCATGGCGTTTTCAGTTTATTTTCGACTCATGAGTTTGGATGGTCCTCTGGTATCATTCGTCTCTCTTTTAGAAGTACAGAGAAGGCAGATTTCAATTAGATTAAAAAAATACCGCAAAGGGTTCTTTCGAACCATGTCTATGGTCTGCGATTGCAACTGTCAGTGTGAAAGTGCAATTTTGACTGCCAGAACAAAATTTATCAGTAAAAAAGGAATTATTTAAAGAATTTAAAAACAAATGACAATAGTACATTTAGTTTGTAGATATAAGAAGATGTGGTATGAGTGCCAATGAGACAACTCTCCATCCAAGTCCAAATTTATAAAAGTAAACCATTAAAGGTCAAAGTGCGGTCTTCAACACGGAGCCTTGGCTCACACCGAACAGCAAGCTATTAAAAAAGCCCCAAAAATTACTAGACAGTGTAAAACCATTCAAACGGGAAAACCAACGGTCTAATCTATATAAAAAACGAGAAACGAGAAACACTTATGAACCACATCAACAAATGACAACTACTTAACATCAGATTCCTGACTTAGGACAAGTGCAAACAATTGCAGCGTGTTTAAACGTTTTAATGGTACCAAACCTTCACCCTTATCTGAAACAATAGTGTAACATCACAACATAGAAAGGCAAACTATAAAATATCAATTGAAATGGCTTGGTATGTTTTCTATTGTTGGTTTTCAAATTAATTCTTCACTTTTTAATAACCTGATGTATTACAGAATGAATTTTGCATACATAAGTTGCATATTTACATAAAATTAATTATACAATATGTAAAAGAATTTGGGTGTATTGGCTGAACGTTCGATGATGTTCCCAGATTATTGACAATTTATTTGGAAAATGTTACAAATGCAAAAACATGAATTTAACCCTTCTCCAAATCATTTATCTTTCGATATAAAACGAGCATGATCCTTAATATTGCTGCATCTTATCATGGAATGAATATATATAGTCGGTTTAGTTTACAAGTGTACTGTGACTTCGCTTTTATAATCTGTAAGACGGTACTGTGCCTTCACGTTTTTTTGTACTGTGTCTTTCGTGTTGTAGTAAAATATTACAACCTCAGCTATCAGTTTCATATCATATTGTGATCAAATTGGTGTGTAATTTTAACTTCACCATATCATAACCTCGCAAACTGTGTATGAAACTATTAGTCGGTGTATACCATTTGTATAGCAGGAAAACATCGTGTAAATTGTCATTCTCTGCCAAAATATCATCAACTCCGGATAAGCACACATGCTTGTTTTGGGTTTGCATGTGTAAAATTTCTCCACTTAAAAACAGCTTATCAGACTTTAGTACATAATTGAGAGTTAATCTTATGTTGGCAATAGCTTTCAGGCAGTCATCCAAAGTCTAATCCATTTGATACAAACTGGAAAGGACTACAAATATCGCTAAGGCATAAATATAGAATATCTCCAGTTGAAACCGCTTATCATTTTTTTGCTCTCTTACTACTAAGGATTTATTTACTTTAATTGTTCGTAAATACAAAATATGCTTGTTTTCAAAACTAAAGAAATATACAGTGTCGCAAATTGGTCTATTTGAAAGGTTAATTTATTGCCGTTTACACAAATCTTTTAACTTTTCTGTCTATCATCCACAGAAAATAATTCAAGCACGTGCGGAAGTAATCATGATGTTTTGTTTTTGTTTTTTTCCCCATTACTTTGATACAACTGGTTTGCTTGTCAATTTGAGCTTGATGGCAAGGCAAAGTTGAACTGCGATAAACCTCCATTACCAAATTTAAAGCAGAGTTTTCTTAGGACATAAATCCAAGAAATCTTCCATGGAAACAATTTACCCCCATTTGCCAGATTTGTTAATTGCATCCAAATATCTCATTTGAGTTGAATTACTACATCTAAAAATAGAAGAAACGAATATTGGTTTGTCTTCAAGTCAGATTATTTTGGAAAAAAACGGTTTATAGTTTCGATCAAACTCCTTGTTTTTTCTTCAAAGCAATTATGACCTCTGGTTATAGTTCAATAATACTTTGCATTGCATCATCAAAATGCTATAATCTTTGTTATCACCATCATCACCATTGTTAAATGTAAAGACATCAAGCTTATTAATATATTTTAGAATATAGTCATCTGTTTATATGGTTGTGATGATATGTTATTTTTTTCAATTTTTTTATGAGCTGTACTAACTGTTGTTGGCGATTTCAAAACTGATGCATTTGTTAATACTTTTTCCATTGAAATCAATGAATATCTGTTTCTGATATGTTTTAACTTCCCATAACGTAAAGTTAAATTACCTAAATGATAGATGGTTGGCGATAATCAATTTTTTATTTCCATGATGAGCTATGATATGATCCAGTATGTCTTTTCTGTGCCAATGACCTCACATCGCAATAATAACAAATTAATGGGTCCTTTGCACAGTGGAATACACAAAACATACTTCAAAAAAGAATATACTAAAAACTGACAAAAGGTTCAATCTATGCCACAATATACGGATCCTTCGTATAATTAAGAAAGACCAAATGAGATCCATACCATGTTATGTCTCAAAAGCCTAGAGCTGCCAAAGATTAAGGATATTAAAGGACTAAACATACATTGTATTTGTTGAACATGAAATCACAGTACTAAGTACATTCACAAAAGATTTTATACAGTTCACTGTCCTGAGGTGATCGCGAAGTCACAGCACACTGGCAGACCAAACTGACTATGTATATTCACTACATGTTAAAGTATACAGCAATACAAAGGGACCATGCTTGTTTGATATCAAATATAAATGATTTTAAAGAGGGGTTTTATTCATGCTTTAGCATTTGAAACAATATTTTCTAACTAATTGTCCAAAATTTCGATCGCTAGCGAAATTTCAGTCAAAACACGCAAATACTTTTAAATTGTATTATTATTTTTATGTTAATATGCAATTTAAGTCTGCAAAATTCATTCTATAATGCCTCATGTTATAACAAAGTCAAAAATCAATAACGAAAACGAAATTAATACACCAAATTAAATGTACTGTTGTCAAAATGAAAGTCACACTATAACAAAAACGCAAATGCAATTTAATAGAGAACACCGTTTACACAGTTTGTAAATGTAGCTGCAAACAGTACGAATTCATCTATCAGTAAAATACAGGGAACTAGAAAATGTGTTTTGAAAATTTTTGCTCAAGATGTTAATCTTTTTAATATAAAAATTCCTCCGCTTAAAGTTCATAGAATTGAAAAAAAAAACATTTGACAAAGTAATTAATTTAAAAAATAAACATCACCAAATGATGAGATATAAACAATGACTGAAATGCCGCATGGTTTCCGATTGAATTTTATCAACATATATGAGGGTGAAATTAAAAAAAACTTTGCACGATACGTTACATTTTTGTCTTTGAGAAGGTGGTATGGATTCTACTTCATAAGAGTACAAAACCAAGTTGGCCAGTAAGGATGGACAAGTAGTATCCATTAGCTCTCCGACTGTGCTGAAATATCAATCCATCTAACTCAACTAATATGCTATCGATACAAAAGTTCATCATTTTGATAATAACACCTTCGTTGTATTTGCTGTTGGAATTAGTGTGTTTCATGACATATGAGAAGGAGTTTGCATCTATGATTCTATGAAGTATTGGCCTTGTTCTTTTGTTGAAGGCCGTAGTGACCAATAATTCAGTTTTTTTGGATAGTTATTATATTGACAATCATACCACATCTTCTCATTTTAATTTAATGAAAACTTTCATAACAAACAACCCCAATTTTTTGATAATAAAAACAAAATATTTTATAGTTTATCGGTGTTGTTGGGTAACATTCCAGTTGATGTTTTCGACAATGCATCTTATTCACATATATTAATATAAATTTGCAAATGATGAATGAATGAGAAATGGACAGCAGTTATACTTTTTGTAACCGATAAATACAAAACGTATAGGTAAACACCGTCATTACAATGGAGATGATCAGATTTAACTTACCCGTATTAAACTGCATATCTTCATATACTGCAGCAGGTTTTCGCACTCGTTTCCTTTGAATAGAGAAAAACGAGGAAAACAATTGATTCTCCATACTACAAATTTGGCGGTGTATATTAATTTTAAAAAAGGTAACATCCATGGTGACAAAGCACATTTAAAATCCCACCTGATGATGATGATGATGATGATGATGATGATGATGATGATGATGATGATGATGATGATGATGATGATGATGATGATGATGATGATGATGATGATGATGATGATGATGATGATGATGATGATGATGATGATGATGATGATGATTACGACGACGACGACGACGACGACAACGATGATAATGACGACGACGACGATGACAATGACGACGACGACGACGACGATGACGATGACGACGACGATGATGATGATGATGATGATGATGATGATGATGATGATGATGATGATGATGATGATGATGATGATGATGATGATGATGATGATGATGATGATGATGATGATGATGATGACGAATAACGTCCGGTGGCAAATTAAATGCATATTCAAAACGAAAGCATGAAAATCTGATATTCATTTCACTGTGCTATGTACAAAACCGATGCGCTAAGCCGGATTTTTAACGTACTAATTCACACGATAACAGTCCACAGGAACATGTTATTTTGACCAAGAGTCAACCACTCTCTGCTTTAAATATAAAAATAAGGAGATGAGGTATGATTGCCAATGAGACAACTATCCATTAAAGCTCAAATAAAGTGGATACACTAAACTTGAATCTAAAGAAATAGAAAAAAATGCAATGATAAAAAACTAAAAGTAGACAGCTCTCTCACAAAAAAAATCTCACGTAAAGTGACAAAATTTTGAATAGAAATTGTACAAAATTGGAAGTGTTTATCTGCAAATACATATATTTTTGTCATATTCTGTTGCAGCAAAATAGTCTTACAAATTAATAACATTATCATCGATAGACAGACTGATGGCTGTTTATCGTCCAGTAGTAAATTAAATGCATACTAAGGTCGAGAAGACAATAATGTGATATGAATATAAATATTACTGCTTTGTAATAGACCGACAAGCTGATCGGAATTTGCTAGTTCACAAGGTAGTCCACAGCACAATATGTCATCCTACCAGGACACATTACTCTGACTCCAAGCCAACCAGCCTTACGCTGTCTCCTAAATGCTCCGTGCTTATCGGAGAAGCAGCAAACACCAATTTTCAAATCTTTGGTTTAATCGGGCCAGATTCGAATCCCGCACGGTAGCAATAGACCATCGAGGTAGTTAACACAATAAAGGTTTATTGCACTATTGATAAAACATGTGATTGATACCAGGACGACGAACCCAATACGCTGTACGTAGGAAGGACGATAGTCACGTATATTACCAGCATCTCAAGATTGAAGACACGGAAAACTGGTTAATGGAATTCATAGTGTTAGTTAATTATGCTAACATCAAACAGATAAAAAAGAGTGACAAAATAGTGTGTATTAAAGGACGACCAAACAAATATCACACGCATCCAAGACAAGACGTAACTGAATATTCTGCCTCACAACATGCGGGAAATAGTTGTGTACAAAGTGAAAAAAAGTTTTCTCACGAAACACATCAGCTGGCCCAGCAACTGGTGAAAATGAATATTCCATCCGAATAATCCTGCTGCCCGTAACCGTGTTAAGGTACAAGTAATTTGATTAAGGTAGTTCGGGGGTTTAAATTTTCGCGCCGTCTGCGCATGAAGTTGCGCAATGACATCGTAAGTCTTGCTTATTGTCGTAACAATAACATTTGATTATTAAAATAATCTTTTTTATTTTTAAAAACTACACTGAGGAAGAGTTGAATAATTAAAAACTGCAATTTCAATACTTAATAAAGTTTATTTTTGCAATTTTCATTGTTGAAAATGTACTTCCGTTCTAAAAATATGGAGCATGTTCTTGAAGTCGGAAAAGAGAGAAAGACAATTGTAATTCATAATAATCGAACACGTGAACTGCTTTTCATTAATACTGTAACGCAGATCGAAAATTATAGATTACGATCTTCATTTTGGTAGCTTATGAAGCAGTTTCATCCTTGTCTTAAACTAGAAAAGGTCCGGCAAATATGCGAAAGATTGATGTAAACAAATCATGAAAAAAGGGGGAAAACTGTTAAGTAAGTACTAATGAATTGAATTCAAGTGCTCAAGAGCGATTCACGACCCCTGAAAATTATTTGCAAGCGTAAAATTAGCAGAAATTATTTCAAAACAAAATCAGTGAACATGGTGAACAACAAAACAATGACCCCCCCCCCCCCCTCTATTTCAGGCTGAAATATACTTGTATCCATAGGCAGAGCTCATGGTACTTCGCTCACGTATTTTGATTGAAAATTTGGGGACCTTAGAGCTCAGATGTGTATCAGCCTTCACGATAAATTTTTGAGTCCACAAGCCCGAAGCTCATTTTTTTGAAAATTTAAGTTGGATTCTGTTTGCTTGTAGAGAAGAATTTTACAAGCCCGAAAGCAATTTTACAAGCCTGGGCCGTAGGACTTGTGGTTGAGCGTGAAGACTGGTGTATACATCTCCATAGAGGTAAAACCATTTGGGTTTCATGGAGAAAAGGTCATGAAAGTAGGAGTTTTTTGCAAACATAATTTTCTTGTTGTAAATCTGGAATATTGGAATGCGGTTGATTTTGCACCGATTCCAGTTGTCACATTTTAGGTTAAGCATGCACACTGTTAAAATTTAGAACATTTCCCGTGTAGGCTGTATAAATTATTTTTTAATATGAATGATTTCACAAAACTACCTTTCCTTACTGATGGTCTGGATGTAGGGTCCTTCATTTCGTTCTTCTTTAATTCTTTATACATGTACCATTTATCTCTATTCTTTATTTTGTTTTTTCCATTTTTCTGTATTTCTTAACATTTCTATAATTTAACACCCTGTTATTCCTCATTGTTATGTCTATTTTCTTATTTTCTTTATTTATCATGTTTATTGTGCACATTACATGCATTATTCTCTATTCTTTAAAACTTATCGAGACCCTCCTATTTGATCCTGCAGAACCTTCATGTTAAAAAAATCAAAACGTTTATTTCCTAACATGCTAACAGGAAAACCTGTCTTGTCATAAATATTTTTTTAATTTTTAAAGCTTATTAGACCTCTGTTCATAAATTAATATTGCTGTTGACTGGTCAGCAATTGGCTCGAGAACACAGTTATTTCGTAGTGCATTTCTTTAAGACAATAAATGAAAATTAAAAAAATTGCACCTGCGCTTTCTCAATAATAAATTTTTACAGTATATTTACTACTTTTGGGACAATTTGTATCTAATTTATAGAAAACTTCATCAGCTTTAACTCAAAATATGGACAATTTCATGTTAAGTGGGTCTTGAAATCTTTTGACAGCTTCAGACATCCTAATTTTTAACCTTTTTCAGCTGGATCATTCATTACCCAATTTTTTTTTACAGTGTAATAGCATCCCCTTAGTCTTACCTCCTCTTCTATTGGCATACATTTTTTTAAAGGTGTATGAACAAAAAATTGCAAGTTAAACAATGTTCACACTAGAGTCTATAATTGTAGACATTAACGAAAAATTCAAGGACGATAACTATATTCCTATCTGATAGGATAGAAAGACTTAACCGATCTGAACAACACTTGGTGCGACCAAAGCTTGCTTAATTAAAAGACTGTTGACCAAGTTTCATGGCCATAAGATATATATGATAGACAAAATGATTTGGGTGTTAAATTTTGACGTTAAAATTGAAGAATGTTGAGTATCAACATTTGGGGCTTTAAACATTTAAATATTGCAAAATATACCTTTTAAATGCCCTAATATTAAATGTGTCATGTATTTAAAGAAATAGAATACTCATTTGATGTATCAGATGTATAAAATTATTCAAATGTCAAAATAACAAAAATGTATGAGTCTGTGCCTTAAAAATTAAGGATTGCGAATGAAGGGGGGCCTTGCATGAAGAATAGAAAGAAAATTACGAATAGCATATCATATTAGCATTAAATGGTCTTAGGCCAAATAACACTGGAAATAATTTAGGGTCAATTTAAGCCGTAGCACATACATTGTATTTATTTTTAAAAATGTATACTGAAGCTATAGTTATAGAAAATTGTTTTTCTTTTGCTCATTTCTATTGCATGTATTTCTGCATGTAGTCTCAACAGGCATATATTTGAACCACTTACTATCCTACAGTAGAAGAGAAAGATAGTATGTGAAATGCAGCAGTTACAAAAGACATTGTAAAATGCAAATTTAGTGAAATTTTTATGATGAACTTTTATGTACAAAGCTACTCACATTTCACTTGCTTCATAAAGGCTGTTAAACGAGGACCATTCATACAACACATTTTTTCTGTGATTATCTACTTTTCTCTAGATTCCAAGTTCACAAATGAATAATACAACTTGATAAAAGCCTTCCATATGTTGTACCATTACACCACTATCCCAGGTTAGGGGGAGGGTTGACACCTTCAAACATTAACCCCACCACATTCTGTATGTTCCTGTCCCAAGTCAGGAACCTGTAATTCAGTGGTTGTTTTTTGTTGCTGTGTTACATATTTGTTTTTGTTCATTATTTTGTACATAAGTTAGGCCGTCAGTTTTCTCATTTGAATTGTTTTACATTAGTCATTTCGGGACCTTTTATAGCTGACTATACGGTAACGGCTTTTGACCTATAGTTGTTAATTTCTGTGTCATTTGGTCTATTGTGGAGAGTTGTCTGATTAGCAATCATACCACATCTTCTTTTTATATTGAAACACAAATATTGACACACAAAAACCTGTAAGATAGAAAGTCAGAATGCCACTTATGCATAAAAACCTTGCAGACTCTCAGCTCACACTTATCATATGTCATCACAATCATGGTTTAAGCACATTAATACATTGTTCGTCGTGATTGAATTGACTTTGCAGAATTAATAATAATTGATTCAGTTATGCATGTAACAGTATGTGTTTTACTAGTACAGTTCACTTTTCATGGACAGAATTAATAAAGTCTACAATGTAGATTAATTAAAATCAGGCTATGCAAAAAAATCAGATTAACAAATAGTCATGATTATAGTTCTCATACAATAAAAGTTAATTTTTTATCCTAAATGGCAAAATGTAATTTTGTACAAAAATTTCTTGTTCACACAATGAATGTACTTTAAACATGAAAAAAATGCCAATTTGAGCATGTACATGTACAAATGTAGCATTATAACATTGTATAGTTCAATAAGGCCATTAAACAGGATTCATAAGAATTTTAAAAATATATACAAAGATACATCATGGGAAGTGAAAGTTTCCTGGTGTTGGAATCCCCACTTTTTTGACAATCAATGCTTTTGAATGGGGACGTATGGTTGGAACCCCCCTTAAAAAATGGCTGGATCCGCCTCTGACTAAAATATCTGACAATTGCACTTACACAATGTAAATATCCCATTGAGTGGACCTTAATATCTGCAATGTACTCTTAAAATTTACTAGTGAATCAAAAATTAACATTTATATACAAGTATATTCTTTTGGAGAATAACATCTGAGATATTACTGATGCACATATGTCTACGGCAAAGGTCTTTATACGACCGCAAAAAAATTGATTGCGTTGTATATTGCTATGATGTCGACGTCAGCGTCGTTCGTAAACACATTTGGTTTCCAGACAATAACTTAAGTTTTAGTGAATGGATCTCTATGAAATTTTAACAGAAGGTTCAATACCACAAAAGGGAGGTTGGGATTGATTTTTGGGGTTATGGTATCAACAGTTTAGGAAAAAGGGACCAAACACAAGCATTTTTGTAGTTTCCGGAAATAGCTTGTGTGTAAGTGTATAGATTTCTCTGAAATTATACCACAAGGTTCAATATCACAAAGGGAAAGCTGGGATTGAGTTTGGGAGTAATTCCCCCAAACGTTCAGGAATTAGTGGCAAAAAGGGGCCAAATTCAAGCATTTTTCTAGTTCCAGACAATAACTTGTGTTTGAGTGTATGGATCTCTCTAAAATTGTACTATAAGGTTCCATACTCACAAAGGGAAGGCTGGGATTGAGTTTGGGGGTAGTTACTCCAAAAGGGGGGGGGGGGGTGATTTTTTTCCCCAATTTATTTTGGGTACTGGTAGTTCATTTTTTTCTTCAAAATTTATGAAATTTCAAATTTTTGAAATCTTAAACTTCACAGTATTGCGCAAAAGCAAGAAATCTTCATTTGCACAGTATTGCGCAATAGAAACAAATTTTCAATTGCACAGTATTGTGCAATAGCAAGAAATCTTCAATTCCACAGTATTGCGCAATAACAAGAAATCTTCAATTCCACAGTATTGCGCATTAGCAAGAAATTTTCTATTGCACAGTATTGCGCAATAGCAAGAAATCTTCAATTCCACAGTATTGCGCAATAGCTCAATATTGCACAATATCACAGTATTGCCCAATTGCAAGAAATCTTCAGTTGCACAGTATTGCACAATAGAACAGTAATGCGCAATAGCAAGAAATCTTCAACTGCACAGTATTGGCCAATAGCAAGAAATCTTCAATTAAACAGTATTGCTCAACAACATGGTATTGTTTCGTTCCCGTTCTCTAACTAACGTTTGCCTCAACCAAATTTTATGAAACTTATACACAATACTACCAAAGAAGAGTCACCGAGCGACACAAGCTCTTGAGAGCCTATAGTTTATTTACACCCCCATACCATTTTGGAGGAACGATAAGTATTTTTCAATTTTCAACCCAGATGCAACCATATATCCATGCAAGACAAGCTATGTTTGTTTAAGTGTACAAAAGAGAACCTAATGTATGGAGACTGCCTTCAAAAGTTATGGTAATCAATGGTGAAATCACAAAAATTAATAATTGAAATAAATAAGTGAAGTCCTATGGAAGTTGCATATAGGAGATATATGAATTATGACAAATTACAATTGTAGAAATGGTTTTGTCCATGCTTTACCATGCAAACTATGAAAACTTTATATGTTTTCAAAATTTGTGGGAGGCTCTATTTTGAATTAGATATCCAAATTATATGAAAATAGAAGGGAACTTGATATCGCGGCTGCTTATCCCTACCAAAAATGACTTAAGTGTCCCCCCCCCCCCCCCCTAACACATACACAAAAACAGAATTGGAAGGTAGTTAACTGGTAGTTAGAACCATCACAGCCTAACTAATTAACTGGATACGCAAATGCTAACACAAATCTATGCCTGTTTCATGTACGAAATGTCTTATTTACACCATATCGCATGATGTTACTCCTCAGAAAGGAGAGATATAGAGTACATATACATAGCTAAGTCCTTGTTTTACAATAATTGACCACAAAGTCAGTTTGGTAAACAAAAAATTCTATATGTTATTTGGATATCTACAAATGATACTTAAAATAAATGGAAATTGAAAGCGACATGTTGATGACATTTGAAATAGAGTAATGGCTTAGTCCGTGTTTTACCATGGGAAACCCCTAAAATAAACTTTTGTTTCTGCAAATAGTACCTAATAACCCATCCAAATTTTATTAAATTCCCTTGGAAATTTTAAGATATGTTGATATCAAACTTCTCCATTCATAAAAATAGCTTTTTTTCTAAACTGTTACTTTTAGTCTGTTTCCATGGTAAGTCAGTCATAAAAAATAAATATTTTTTCTTATATTGCCAGTGACCCCCAAATTTTATTCCAATTTTATAAAATAGAGACATCAAGCTTTTCAGTATGAAAAAATGAGCAACTTCTGTCATTTTTTTTGCTGTGAAATTCAATCAAAGAGGTTTTATGTTATTTAATGCTATTCAGGGTTATATCTGGTCTATATACCAGCTTTGATAACTATAAATTTTCACTTCTTCGTACTATGAACATCAAAATTATTTATTTTGTAAAAATATTTCCTTTCTCCATTTGAACTGTACACGTATACCTAACACTAACATTATTTTCATTAACCTGTGTTGAAAGTAATTGGAAATGGCTGATATTTTTGTTCAAGCATATAGTTTTTCTTAAATTGTTTAACATTTCACAGCGGTATAACATGTTACTTTAATTATTCTTCCCTTAGTTTATTTATTTTGTATTTACATTATATCATAGATCAAATTTATTTGTTCAGTGTATGTTCACTGGTGTTAATATATCTTTTGATTGAGTTAAGCCTTTTCAATTGATATTTTATAGTGTGTCTTTCTATGTTGAGATGTTACACTATTGTTTCAGATAAGGGTGAAGGTTTGGTACCATTAAAACGTTTAAATACGCTGCAATTGTTTGCACCTATCCTAAGTCAGGAATCTAATGTTCAGTAGTTGTCGTTTGTTGATGTGGTTAATAAGTGTTTCTCGTTTCTCGTTTTGTATATAGATTAGACTGTTGGTTTTCCCGTTTGAATGGTTTTACACTAGTAATTTTTGGGGCCCTTTATAGCTTGCTGTTCGTTGTGAGCCAAGGCTCCGTGTTGAAGACCGTACTTTGACCTTTAATGGTTTACTTTTATAAATTTTGCTTTGGATGGAGAGTTGTCTCATTGGCACTCATACCACATCTTCTTATATCTAATTATGTCCATTTTCCCTATATTCAACCTTTTTGCACTCATTTTCAGAGGTCAAAAAATCTCTTGGATGGCACTCACTCATTTTACAAGTGAACACAGATTATGTGTGGAAAATATCAAGATAGTGGTATGGTACATACCTTTGATATTGTTTTTATAGGATAAAGAAGACCAAAAGTCTTGAAAGATTATATTGCAGGAGCCAATAGATACAACAATAACAATTAACTAATTTAATAAAAGAGAAGAAAAAAAATATATTTGTTATGAAAAAACAATAATGAGATGAATATGGAGAAAATATAGAACCATATATTCAAGACTGTAATTAGATTAACTATAACTTCCTTTTTATCGAAAATATTATTTACAGGGAATTCCGGCTAAATTTCCCTGCTCTAAGACGCGATCAGAGAGCTGCTCTAGTTTACGTTATTTAGAACTGTTCTGCAGTATAAGAGAAATATTAGCACTGATCCAAACTATATAACTGATGTTGCGCGTTGCTACCCTCTGCCAGTAGCCTTATAGTTTCAATGAAATAGCAGGATTACCTATTTTTGGCTACAGCACTGCCCCATGCTGTGAAAGACTCCCTCTCTATGGAAATTGGTTTACGGAGAGGGAAAATCGAAAACATCTGATTTGTAAAGAGATATTTTTTTTAACAGCAAAAGACAATTATTTGCAATTTTAAAATTAATTTGATATAAACATATCCTTCATGAATCATGCATTATAGCTTATTGACGAATTGAACGTCATTGTAGAAAGAACACAATTTTTTGCTTTGTTAAAATTCTCGCGTCTTCCAAATTGAGATGCTGATAACGTTCGTAAATTCGCTTCCCCCAGTGGATATATCAGTCCATGACAATGCGGTAATCCCCTTATAAAGTATATGGATAAAAACACATGAAATAACAGACAAGGGCTATGTTCACACAAAATCTTAAAAAAAAATGTATCCTGAATTATTCCGAAATGAGAGTATTTTTTCTCGTAATTGTTTTTTTTTTGTAAATCGATTGCAGGCTAATAAACCGGTAACTTGATAGTTATGACATAAGCTATTTGATTAATTGTTAGAACAAAGCAGAAAGATTAATTTTATTGTGGATTTGAAAGATACAAAAAATCTGAATTTTATTGATATTTCGATATGATATACTAACCGCTCTTAATAAATTCTTTAAATTAAATTCATTCTAACTTCTGAAGCACAAGTTTCTGAAATTACTTTCACGAGGAACGATTAAAGCTAAATACTATTGGATATAGATAAAAGTAACTGTAATTTATAATTTAACGTGTTTCATGTGACTTTTGATTAAAACATTGATAAAAAATAACACATGTTTCTTGCTACTTTAGTCCAAAGGGCAGTTAATGAACCGTTCGTTCATCTAACAAACTTAAATGAATTTATTTCCGAATTAACAGACAAACGTGTTGTCATATGACCCTCGTTACATCCATCATCTTGCCTGATTGCCATGAATTGTTTGTTATATATTCTTTAGAAAAGAGGATTATATTGCTGAAAAAAAGAATCTACCGCGTAGGAACCATATTCTTTTGTATATGTTAAACAAAATATTATATATACGCAAATACTTTAATCTACATGTTATAGTATATACAATGTACAGTAACTTTACAATATAAGAATTTGCTTTTTGAGCAAATATTCATTGATACTTTGTTACAATTAATAGGTAAGAAGATATCAAGGTGTCAATCAGAAACCATCAGTCGGTGAAAGATGGACGACAATATTGGAAAAATCTCGCGCATACAGAAGTTAAAAGCACTACACATAACATCGAAGGGGTTTTCATTGTTATAGACGAGGAAAACGGATTGTTGATACTACAAACGAAATATGACCGTGGTCTCATAAAAGAACGTCTTCTTATTGTTTCGTTGTACCAACATCGATTTTACCCAAATATGTGCAGCAATATCGTTTGTCATGTTCGAAAACTTTTTAAAGGGTAGAGTATGCGTGGAAATCTTTTTCAACAACCAATTTTTTTATTTCTCTTGAAAAACTCATAATCATATCATCTAGTAATATTTCCTAGAGTTACTTGCATAACTATTGGTTAATATTGTCTAATGAATTTGCAAGGATATCTTGTTCTATTTTCTTTATCAATATTATGTGTCTACTGTATGATACAAAATTCATACTACCTGTAATAAATGTACATTGCGATGTGAACTCCTGCAGATATTGAAACTACAGTTGATAAAATCCCTCCAAATAATCCATAGGATATACATATGCCCCTGTTTTCCATGGAATCTTTATAAGCTTTTGATTTTTCTAGAAAAAAAAACGCAACTGTATATATATATATATATATTAATCGGTTTAACTATACATGTATTTCGGCCTTTTAAGAAGTAAGTAATTAAAATAAACATATAAGCTATAAAATCCAAACGATTGATTTATCAGAAAATATGCAGAACTAATTGTATTGTATCAATAGTGGTTGAACAGGGCAGTGTTGTGGCAAATGTCTATGGCTCGTTCAAATTATAGATGGTGTTACCATATTCATTTGAATAAATTTTTATGAATGTCAAAAGCAAGAGTTGAGGTATGCGTTCAAAATTGATCTGTTATATTCCTAACAGAGTCAATAAATAAAAGATATTGTGTAAACAGTTTCGCATTGTTTCTAGTTGTCAATACTAACCATACAATAAAGCGTTGATCCTTTGATATATTGGTATTTCATTTATCGTAATTATTGTCTCGTTCACATTTCCCGTTTAAATCCTAACAACGTTTTACTGAAAATGTATCAAAAAGGTAAGTAAGTGGTAATGTTTACATTTCATAAGTTGTTTTTTTTCTGAAAAATTGTCGATTTTCTTTTTGAACATTGCTATTCCTTCTTCTTCTGTTGTCTATTCCAGTTTGTTAACCATATCTTTTACGCGTTAATGTTTTGTTGATTGTTATCATTGTTATGGGTGAAAACTTGAAGGATTTTCGATATGCATTGTATTACTTTTGTAAATGTATTTTTGAGTGCAATTATCACACATAAATTATTATTCAAATTCAAACAAAAAGATGAATCTTTGTTTATAAAGCGCATTTGCTTATTCCTATATCATATGGATAAATCAATTCCATAATAAATGATAAAAACTGATCATTTTTTTTAGATAATGAAAGAAATTTAGAAAAAAATCGATATGCTGAAAAAACAGAAAGTAATCATTAAATTTGGTGCTAATATTACCTAAACATATACACTGTGGTATAGAATTCCAGAATCCACTAGAATTACATTGAAGCAGATCAGAACTTTCAACTACATAACCAGTTTCACAAGTGATATTGACTGTTTCGGGATATCGATATTGTTTTGTCTGGTTTGGTTGTAAGGCTTTGTCAATATTAGGCAGATGAGGACATGGAACACCTAATGAAAAGATAAAGATATGTTCTTTTCAACAGCAGAACACAATCAGAAGTATATTTAAAATTTATGTCGTTTTTGATAATTGAAATGTAGGTTGCTGTCTAGATCTCATACATATAGATGTATTATCTCATTTTTTCAACTGGTAGGAAATTCAATACAATCAATTGCTCTTGGTGTTTTCAACTTTGAATTCATGTATTAAAGTCGTTTCCATAATGGACAAAATTAATCGTCATGCTGCACCATCACTGCCTGAGTAATGAAGACCTTATAAATGGAAAGAAATGAAGGGGATATTTTGATGAAACAACAATATAATGACCCAAAAATGTAGAGATGATCAACATATTGTATTCAGCTATAGATCGTTGTTGATAAATGAACAGTAGGAAAGAAGCAAGAAAGAAAGAAAAGTAGTATGGAAAAAAAAGGAAATTTTGAAATAACTATACATCAGAACTGCAAATGTATTACTCTACTTTGAAACCTGTATATTAGATGACATTTATTTAACCTGACCTTAAGTTGCTTCCAGTGTTGTATGCTAACATATATACATACCTGTACAATTTGGTTGTTTATTATTCCATGTTCCATCACTTTGACAGGTAGTCTTAGTATTTTCTGATGTCAACTCATATCCATCATTACATTTGAATGTTACATTGTCTCTGTATGAATATTTTAGTTGAACTGGTTTCCACGTTTGATGAGGCACTTGTCTCAAAGCAAGACAAGTCACAGCTGTCAGTAGAAACATATAACCATGTTAAGTTTTAGTGTCCATACCTTTCTAAGAAACGATTCAATTATTATTGAATCAAAGCGTAGACTGATTAAATACTTTATATCGTGTTCTGTAAATGTAAAGACAAACAAAGAAACATAAGGAAAATCTTTTTCTATAAGTATTTGAAAAAAATTGAAAAGTTGTAGATAATCAGATGTTTGGAATGCACAGTACTTTGTCGGTAATACATGGTTATATCACAACATTACAATAGTGTTATAGACCAATTAAATTAAATTGACACTAAATATTATCAGAATCCCAGAAGCAATTAAATTTCGTCTACTCAATGCAAATCCTGAAAAAGAAAATTAATTCACAATCCTAGATGATAACAACATTATAATTTTTTGTAGATTCTGTACTCTCAGTCATAAACTTCCTATCGAATTTGGGAGGTGGAATATGTTCAAATGGACAATCGATATCGTTACTCTACTGAATACTAGAAACTTCAGTATGTTGTACAATATGTGCAAATTCATCAAATTGATTAACAAACGGCTGGACTCGCAGGGATAACATTAACATCATTTATACTATATTATATGCATACATACATCTTTATCTATATAAGCTGGATATCTTTGTTAACCATTGTAAATCATACATTCGTATTAATGACTATTTATTCATTCGTTTGATGTGTTTGAGCTTTTGATTTTGCCAATTGATTACGGACTTTCCGTTTTGAATTTTCCTCGGAGTTCGGTATTTTTGTTATATTACTTTTTGATACATTATTAATATTTATAAGTCTCAGTACCATGGATTTTGGTTTATGAGAATACAGAAGTATATAGACAAGAAGCTTGATATCAAATTTAAAAACCTTTTTATTGTACATCCTTAGAAAAATGTTCATATAAACATGGTCATTATGTTCAGAATATAACAGTATCCAGTAAATAGGAAAATGATGACAAGCGATGAATATGAACCCACGTTACAAGATATAGGATGCTAACATGAAGCATTTTCATGAATTTATTATTTGTTGTTTCCAAGAAAAATGCGACGGAAATGTATTTGGACGAGCGGACATATGGCCGAACAGACAGGGGTTAAATAGTATACCCTCTTCTTCGCAGCGATGGTATAAAAAGGGGACGTCGATAAAAACTGACCAAACGCTCGACTATATCAATCATAGGAACGACTTAATGACTAACTTATATCAAACTTCTAACAGGCATTTTACAAAGGAACCAAGTTTTTAATTCGAGCGCATGGCGTACCAAATTATAAGGCTTGTATCTTTGATGAATTTTCATAGCTTACTTAACCTACCACTTGTATGACAGTTGCACGTAGTTGAGTTATATTATAACACCAATCAAGTCAGAGTAATAGTATTTACTGAAAGATAGTTCAAAGTCAATTACAACTTATAAACAATTAATGTCTTACTTTAAGACCATCATGTATTATTTGTGAAGTTGATACAGAATAATAATCAACAAGGTCTTGGTATCTTCCGATAAACTGTTTAGAAAAAGGACGAGACGTTCTTTGACATAACCCTGGTTCATCATCTTTCTGCTCAGACACTGGTGACGTTTTATGAAGTCTTGGTAGCAGCTGCAAGCTCTTGAATATCGAATAAGTTGGGAAATGTATATCAAAATAGATGGTTTTTAACGCATGGAGAGCAATATAATTATTTCTTGTTTTCTATAGAGTGTCTATATGTCATTTAGTTGTTCTTTGTTGGCATAGTTGTTTGTTTTTATAGTGATTAAGATTATACAACAATGTTGACTGCTGTACCCCGATTTTTGACATTATTACCTATTGTGTCTGTCTGTTTTGCTCGCACATTGTTGCAAATATAATGGAATTGTATGCGACTGTCGTACAAGTTAGAGGTTTAACAAGCTATAAAACCAGGTCTTATCCACTACTTTCTACATAAGGAAAAGCATGTAACAAGTCAGGAATACGATAGTTGTTTCCCATTAGTTTGATATGTTTGAGCTTTTGATTTTGCCATTTGATAAGAGACTTTCCGTTTTAAATTTACCTTAGAGTTCGGTTTTTTTGTTACTTTACTTTTTTATCAGTCTTTATTAATAATATAAAATACAACTAGATATTATAGTTGAAATTTGCAGATTACACAACTGTAAAAAAATGAATACGTTTGTACTTCAGTATATAGGATGTGTATAATTATGTATTTGTCACAAATTTCAAGAATATTCAAGTGTTTGGAATATTAAGCAATCAAAATTGTGCATAGAAAATGAATTTGTCAATAAAGACAAAGAAAGTTTATTCCTTTAAAAGGACGTTTATAATTAGAGAACAATAATATATGTCTTTCAGTTTGAGGCACGAATGGATGTGACAAATCATTAAATTCGTTCCTTAACTTATAATATATAGAATACATGATATGAAGTATACAATTTATTTATTATATATAATCATCCAACAAACCAGACTAAATGCAACCATTCTTCCCAAATAAGTGTAAAAAAGTGTATTGCTTTGCAAACAGACCGAATGTTGTTGATAGTGGTTTTGTTAGGTTTAATGGTCATAACAGCGTGTGGTAGGTGGAAGTTTTTGATTTTAGATTAAGTGATACAAAGTGGCTGATTTCCTGTTCGATTTCGGGTTTTAATGCCTTATTAAGTATTTGTCCTTTATTGGAAGCTTCCTCGAAATAGGAATATATGACATGACAAATTTTTCGGACTTTAAAATGAAAAATATTTATTGGGCTTCGGTGGCAACGTGATCTGAGTAGTGCATCAGCAAGTAAAATAACAGAAATACCGAACTTCAAGGGAAATTCTAAACAGAAAGTCCTTAACAAAAAGGCAAAATCAAAAGCTCAAACACATCTAACGAATAGAAAACAACTGTCATATTCCTGACTCGGTACAGGCATTTCTTAGTGTAGAAAATTGTTGATTAAACCCGGTTTTATAGCTAGCCAAACCTCTCACACGCATGACAGTCGCATATAATTCCATTATTTTGACAACAATGTGTGAGCATAACAAACAGACATAATAAGAAAAAAAACGTCAAAAATTGAGGTACAGCAGTCAACATTGTAATATAATCTTAATCACTATAAAACAAATAGCTGTTTCCTCAAAGAAACACAAAATGGCATATAGACAAAGAACATAAGCAATAATGAAAGACAAGAACTCAAAATTGATCATAGCACAATAACACAATGACGGGATGTATAAATACCGATCCACGCCATAAGTATATAATCAAAAATGGATAAACAGTAAAGGTTGAAAAATTACAAGGACAAAAAAAGGGGAACTTTAACACGTAATTAGGATGATAAACAACGTCAGTACCTAGAATCTATACTTCAAGACCATCATGTATTATTTGTGAAGTGTTTTGTAAAGGTGATCAACAGCATGTCATCAATGAGTTTGTGAGTTCAAAATCCTTACGTCGCAAGGTGATTTCGACTCTTAATTGACAGGGATTGCTAGTTTCCTGTCGAAGGTCGGTGGTTCTCCCCGAGTACTCCAGCTTTCTCCTCCAAATACAAACTGACCGCCATGAAAATCAGGGACACCAGCAATTATCATTATCATTTGAAAATAATCCGGTTATCTTAAGTGATGTACAACGGCGGGTTGGCGAGCGTTCTGGAAAGCAATGGGTGGGCTACAGTTGTTTACGTCCCATTTCCAATGAACTGAAAAAAGTAATGCTGTTAACTTTTCAATATGTTATTACTGATAAAAATATTGATGTGAAGTCCGATGTTGATAATTTTCACTTTGTCGTTCGGGATCGTTGTTTAAACAATGACACAAATAATTGTAATAAAAACCTGTATTACTGTCATTTTGGCAGTCTTTTACTACTTATATATTTATTATGAAACAATATAATTACCTGAACATAAAGGTGGTTGATCACTCCAATATCCGAAAGAGTGGTTTCTACTGCTACGACATGTTAGAAATGGAGGTCCTGATAAAATATAGCCATTCAAACACTGGAAACTGATAGTGTCACCATAATAATAACCAGAAAGATAAATCGGTTGGTTCATGTGTTTTGTATTGTTTAATGCTGGACATGGAACAGCTGTTTTTAAGAAAAAAGAGAAATGTTTTACTCATAATTACATTAACGTTAGAAATACCGTACACTCGTGAAAAGAAATAACACGTATATAAAAATTGTAATTATTTTTACATTGACAAATGTATCATCTCTTGTATATTGTTAAAACGGGAAAGTTTATTCAGTCACATCCATAAGAAGACATATAACCTATCAAACAATAGAATTCCGGACTTGAAACGAAACTTATACATAGTTTATACATAACACCAGTATAAGACGTAAAATACATGGACGAAGATTTCGCATTGGTTGATCTTCCGTTCATTAAAACTATAGTGCCTAACAAGATTTTGTGAGGTAGACGAAATTGACCTTAAAACGATCGTATTGAATTTTGATGTCTAAAAATAAGCAGATCGGACATATTTTGACTTTATTTACTGACTAGTTTTGTTTGGGATTAATTGTAATTATAACATTATAATGAGATTGAAAATGTTTTTTTTTTTGTTGTTGAGATAAACAATAATTTTTCCTGGCGTAGCCGTGCGTAAAATGTATTTCGGCATTTTTGTTCGAAAATGACTTGTGTAATGGAATAAAACGTCTGACTTGTAAACTTTCTCTTTTTTCTCCGGAATAGGCTATTAAAAATAACTTATCTACTCTATAAGTGGAAAATTTTGTGAAAATATAAGAAGTGACAATTTTTACCTTCCATACCTTTAGTTTCATTGATAAAAAAATAGTATGGACTCGTCCATTGTCCAGTTTGAAGGTCATTTAAGTTACTGTACACATTCATGCATAAAGCTAATACTAACAATGACCACTGTCCTTTCCTCGATCTTGATATCTATATCATTAACGGGAAGCTTAATACAAAAATTTATGATAAAAGAGATGATTTTTCATTTCCTATCGTTAATTATCCATTTTTAGATGGTGACGTTCCCTTGTCACCATCTTATGGTGTTTATATATCTCAACTTGTACGATTCGCTCGTGTATGTAACAACGTATTAGATTTTAGCGAGAGAAATTTATGTATTACTGAAAAATTATTACACCAGGGTTTTCGATATCATAAACTAGTCAAAACATTTACTAAATTTTATCATCGGTATAAGGACATTATTCGTAAATATAACTCAACATGCATATATCTTATACGTTCGGGTATTTCACATCCAATCTTTTATGGTAATATTCTTTACAACGCACAAAAATGTCAGTATTCACCTCAAAAATTAACAAAACCTTTAAACAGACTTATTAAGAAGGGATATAGTTACGATACTGTTGTCAGGTCATTAAAGATTGCATATTTTGGCTTTAATATTAATTCACTTATAGGGTCTTTGTATCGGAATTAAACACATTTATTCTAAAACCAGTTGTTGGCATGACACGGGTTATGTTCTTCTCATATATTTTATGACGGTATAATACTAAACCCCTAACAGGAGGGATTGTGCCTGATATTCATATGATGAAGACATAATCTTTTAATCAGTTTAATTGAGGTCTGGAGCTGGCATGTCAGTAACTGCTAGTAGTATGTTGTTATTTATGTATTATTGTCATTTTGTTTATTTTCTTTTGTTTCCTATTCTGACATCGGACTCGGACTTCTCTTATACTGAGTTTTACTGTACGTACTGTTGTGCGTTTGTTTTTTCTACATTGACTAGAGGTATAGGGGGAGGGTTGAGATCTCAAAAAACATGTTTAACCCCGCCCCATTTTTGCGCCTGTCCCAAGTTAGGAGCCTCTGGCCTTTGCTAGTCTTGTATCATTTTAATTTTAGTTTCCTGTGTATAATTTGGAGTTAAGTATGACGTCCATTATCACTGAACTAGTATACATATTTGTTTAGGGGCCAGCTGAAGGACGCCTTCGGGTGCGGGAGTTTCTCGCTGCATTGAAGACCCATTGGTGGCCTTCGGCTGTTGTCTGCTCTATGGTCGGGTTGTTGTCTCTTTGACACATTCCCCATTTCCATTCTCAATTTTATGTTCTGATTTAATCAATACACGTGTATGAAAAAAACTTAACAGTTCGCAGGTAAACTAATAATAACTTAATCCAATCAAATTGCGTAAGATTTAATATTAGTAACAATGACCGGTCCACATCATAATAAGTAATAGGGGGTAAACTGGGTAGGGAGAAAAAGACAGATATTTCAAGTGAATTTTTTGAAATAACGATTATCAATTTGTCAACCAAAAGTGTTGTTATAATCTTAAAAGCATGTCGTTCTGTATTGGTATAGTTTTCGAAACTTTTATTTGCATATTTAAGGCAATAGAAAGTTTGGACGTCAAAAGTCTACATAATTGTTGACTTTAAACAGAAAATACGCCATTTTAAAAAAAATTAATGATTCACAAATAATACATGTATACAAAGTAAAACCATTTTTTAAAATACTGCAAAAAACAATTCATTCTGATTGGTAAAGTGGTATTGTCATAAAGTGCGTTGAAATGAACCGTGGTACAGCAAACATCGAATTCCCTCACAAAATGTTATCACGCACTATAAACTCAATTAGAATAATAATTTAACATTACTATTGCATTATATGTATGTGGGACACATACAAAATACTAGTAAAGTATAAGTTCATATGGGAAGTTGCAATCATTTTGGTTTGAAAATATAAACGACGGATTAACATTCAAAACGTTTATCGCAAATATTATAAGCATTTTTATTCCTCTAATTTATCCTCTCTCCGTCGTAGAAGGAATGTCAAAACGACAAACGAACCAAGTGAATTGTAAGTTGATCCCGAACTTACTAAATACGAATGAGTCACAATGATCAACGTTGTTTGTAAGACAATTAAGAAAGGAAGGACTAATTTATCCGATGTCCACCAAGACGAGATGCAGATACGAAGATAGTTAACAATATAATCGGGAAATTAACAGATAGTTACGATGTATAATGTCGCCTTATTAGCGAAAAAAATTGGCGGGACAGAATGCACCTCACCGAAAGAGGAACCGGAACGATTCTCACACTCTACCATTCATTAGGTAAAGTAATATTAGGAAGGCCATTGGAACAATGCAGTTATGAATTCCTACCTGTCTCACAAAAGTGTTTTGTCTCTGTCTTTGTCATATAAGGACACAACTGTGATGTTGCCAACATAAATCAAAAGTACAATGTTGGACCTGTTCTAAATTTGGACACAAAATGAACAAAAAATGTTGGTACTCTTCAAATTAGGACATCGTCAATGTATTGTATGCCGAAACTTATCTGTGCAATCAATGAACAAAGAATGTACCTCGTGTAATCAAATTTATTGCAAATGTAAGGAAACTGAAAATAAGCACTTTTTACTTCTATAAATGATGAGAAAAAAAACTCTTTACTCCCAAAACACTAGATCCTACATTGACATTAAAAACAAATCAATGACAGAAACGAAATTTCAAAATAAAACAGTAAAGGCACAAAACATATTGAAGATATATGTACATGTCAAGAAGACGAATGAATTAGATAATCTAATTTATGTATTTATAAAGACAAAAAACTGCTTTGTCAAAATATTTCAACATTTTAATCAGTATCATAGAAAATCATCGTTTAAAATATCACAATTTTTATAAAACTACAAAATGCATATTGCACTTCAACATTTCAATGATTTAAAAAACTTAAATAACTCGATTTTGTTCATTATATGAGTGACTAAACTAATGTTCTCTGAACAATTTCTTTCTATATTAATGTTTTAAATGACTCTAAAATTATTTTGAAGTAGCTTATTAATCAGAAAGCGGGTCAAAATTGAAATATTTGTATAAATTTGATATTTATGATCGTTGAATTCTTTTTATAATTATATGAAAATTTATCATAAAACTGATGCAGTAAAAGACTGGATTTTGCCGGTTCACTTTTTGAAGGGGAATAATCTGTCAGGCATTGATGATTCAATGCCATTTGGTATGTTTTTAATAGACGTGTTAGGAAAGTCAATACGATTTTGACGCTGATGTTAAATACCAATACCACTACAGGCTATAGTGGGGACGGACAAGGATCCAGCAAAACAAAACGATCATTATTCTTAATATTGCATTGTTTCATAGTAGTGATCGATTAAGTTTCAGATCGTTTTCCCCCCATTTCTAACTATTATGTTGAACGACTACAAGGAAAAAGTGTTCAAAATAAATGAATAAAAAAAAAATCACATTCGAATCGCATTTGTTACTCTACATCAATCTTTGTTCAAAACGTTCGTTTATTTGAAATTTATTTAAAATACAATTGTCATGTCGGGCTCTTTCTTAGCTTTTATGCAGGATGGGTTTTGCTCCATGTTGGAAGTCATACGGTGACCTATAGTTGCAAACATTTACGTCATTTGGTCTCTGGTAGGTAGTTGTCTAATTTGGCAATCATACCACATCTCCTTATTTTATATCATTTTCTAGAATAGGGAAATGTGTGACACAGTAGCGTAAAATTCTAAAAATAACTAAAAAATAAAACTAGAAATGTGTATACTTGATAATTAAAAAAAAAAGAATGGAAGAAAAGCGTTTTCAATTTGATTATCTTTATATTTCTATTTTATATAGAAATGTTGAAAAGCGACAATACCTAAACAAACGTTAAAATGTGTGCATTAATTATTCTTATTTACATTTTCCCTGACTTTTTCTTTCTATCAACTTTTATCAGTTAGTTTTTCGGAAAAGAGAGGTTATCGAATTAAGTTTTAAAAAATTACAACGTTTGGACATTATCAAGCATGTTAAACTTACGTTTCGGTGAAGGGTCGGAAGTTCGTTTTTTTTCTTGTTATCACGACTCCCTCCATCAACAAAACAGAACACCACGATTAAATTGAGATTTTGATGAAAGTGGCGTTAAACTTTCAACGGAGAAGTTAATTTTATTATCTTAGGGTCAGGGGGATATTTTGAAAATGGAATATTCATTTTCACCTGTTTCAAAACAAAGTCTGCTAATTATATGTCGGGCATTTTTTTTTTTTTCGATTTCCTTCATTATGTTTTGCCTAATATTTACTATATACTCCGCTTTCTAAGTTGGACGGTATATAGTGATGGTGAATGGGTTCATCCGTCCGTTCTTTTGTCCCTCTGTCTTTGCAAATATTGCATTCATACCCTGATAGTAGCTATATATAGAGACAAAACGAATCACATGTAGCTCGTGAAAATTTGTTTTCTTGAACATTAAAACGATGCGCAGCAAGACAACCTTCTTCTGTAGCCCCTTGCTTCTTAAAGCTTTATATAGAAATAACACTGTATCCACTAGTATCATCTATTTATCTATTTTTTTATGTATAGATATAACGATGTGTTCAGATTAGTACTGATTTGTTTAAGCCACACATACGTGTCCCTGTATCCCTGGACACAAAATGCATGCTAACTATATTTTGCGACGAAAATAGGACATATCTATTGTGGAGAGACAAACTGAGTTATTTAACTATTAAAAATATTCTAGTAATATCACTTAATGTATACATTTGGACTTGTGGTGATAACATCCGTCATGCCCATTCTTTACTCTTACATTTTTTTTTAAAGTTTTGTGTTGCACTCATAAATCAACCAAATACAAATGAATGTATGAAGATCTTCGTAAGGCCAATGCACGTCTTAAAATTTGGAGTCGACGTTAACCGTTCGCTTCATGTATTATCAAACACACCACAAAACTAAACCTGGATACTTGTCAATACAATTGCATTTTGAGAAAGTCCACCCTTAAATCTTGTATCGGTATTGGTATTTAACATCAGCGCAGTATTTAAATCCCTTTCCCAACACGTCTGATAAGACCATGCAGACTTAACAGTGGAGCCCTTAAGTTATAAGTGTATCAATAATGTTTATAAACAGTATTTATATTTATAAGAGCGGAACATTTTTGTAAAAATTCCTTATTTTTTATTTAAAATTTTGAGAAATATCTTTTTGATCTAGAATTTCGAAGGACACTGGTAATCTTTTCCTGGGAACAAATTTGCGGCATGTTCAATTGGTGGAAATGAGGTTAAAACTTAGTTTTTCTCCAAACATTAACCAATTTTGATTTTCATCTTTATGTACTAGGACTTCAACAACAATTTAGCTTCAGGTTTATTTTGGAATTCCAGATTGATTCCCACAGTCACATTTTCGATTAGAAATGAAAAAAAATCACATATTTGAAGACACTCGTGTTCTGTTCTGGTACTTGATCATAATTAAATTAACTGTATTATACTAGTTTAAATTAGTTATCGGTGTCGAAATTGCGGTAAAAACTGAGCTTTTATTAAAACAAAAATCTCAAAGTTTGAGAATCATCCATTTGTTTTAAATGTATTTGTTATTTTGAATTGATTCCCGGTCTAAAAAATTATCCGTTGTCTACCATTTTCGAAATGACCGTCCAAAAGTACGAACAATTTTAATGAAGAATAAAGGCAATAGTAGTATACTACTGTTCAGTAGTCATAAAATGATTTAACTGAAACAAATCCGGGTCACAAACCAAACTGAAGGAAACACATCAACTACAAGAGGAAACAAAACAGAATAACAGAAACATTGAACTGCTACAAAACAAACGCCAACATACATAGAAACGGACTATGTAATAACAACTGCCATATTCCTGACTTGAAAAGGACATTTTAAGAAAAAATGGTGGGTTGAACCTGGTTTTATGGCTAGCCAAACCTCCCGCTTAAATGGCAATGTTAAAAATGCCGTTAAAATGACAACATTACGTGACAGGAATACAGTACAAATAAATGCAAGAACATTCAGGACAGAGAAATACATAAATAAATTTTATAATAGTACATTTTAACATGTAAACCACAGAATAACAACAAACACCTAACATTAATTTACGACAGAACACAAATACAGCCCAATAGAAAAATGAACTCTGCGTCACACAAATGTATCAACGTCACAAAAAGTGACGTCACAGGTACATTTCTAAAAACAGAATATAAAATTGGGATTAAGTTTGTAATGGTGTTATTTGATGTATTTTTTAACCATTGCAAGAATATAAATATAGAATTGTGTTAGTAATGGTGTAATTATTTGTATTTTATAACCATGTCGGTTTTTCTTTTAAATCAAACTGTGTAAAAACAAATAAATCCTGTCCATAAAGTTGCTTTACACTAAAAATTATATAAATGAACTAGGTGATTAATATCTTTACTTTTACATACATATAGAAAAAAAAAATAGAAATAAAAAAACAAACGATAAGACATAAAACAACATCCAACCAGAATTACAAATGAAACATCATAAGTTCATTCATGAATGTTTGATGTACAACTACCGAGACACGTCTAATAGCAATGCGAATTTACACTCAGCAAAACAGTCATAATCGGGAAAAGGTCACGTTTGGTACTTAGAAGACCAGACGACGAAGACGGTAAACCACAATCTAAGACGTGGTAAAAATGTCGTTAATTAGTTTAGACACAGACACGTCGTATAGATCAACCAATTCGTAATGGTGTCCATAAAATTTGCGAAGTGGCATTTTTAATCTTTCCTACTCATAACTCTGTTGGAGCAGTTTCTGCGTAAGGAGCACACTCCTGTACATAAAGTCCGTACAGTGTGAACATGCTCGAGCATAACGTATCAACTGAGATATGTAAACACCATACGATGGGGCAGAGGGTATGTTACTGCTGAGAAACTTTGTGTAGAAAAATGCTAATTTTTATTAAAAATATTTTTTTGGCAAACTGAGCGGTACTATAGAAAGCATCATAACTCTTTGACTTTATGTAGGAGAAATGTTTAATCAAGTTAGTTCCTTCCCCTGTTGTTATCTGATTTCAGAAGGCACTTCAGTTGCAGATTGAAAATGGCAGGTAAATCTGGGAACAGAAGTTATATATTTTATATGTTTATTATGTACAACTGGCATTTAGAGGACGTTGAAGTTCATATCATGCATTTGATATATTTAATGTTATCTTTCAGCTTTCACATTATCAGCGATGACTTCGGAAGTAACCTAAAATAAGTAATCGCAAAAGAAAAAGGACCCAGAGGCTTGAGGAGATCATGGGAAACATAAACAATGCTGATCTGGGGTGGATGTACCTTATATCAACATTCTTTTACACAGCTCATCAAATTCAAATACAAATTCTGACCAATTGTCTGGAAATTCACAATCTAATCCTGTTCAAAACTCAAACACAGATTCTTCAAATCCGAATGTTCCAAATATAGATAAAGAAAGTAATGATGATGAAGTTGTGAGGATAATAACTGTTGCAACACCAATCATCACAAAACCTGTGGTTACGATTTTCAAAAGTACTGGTGTTATACAAGGCAAGGATGTAACTACATCCGATCTACTTTTAACACCAGCACTGACAAACCAGTCCCAGAGTGTTAATTCTATGTTGTCATCAACGCAAAGTAACACTACATTTAATGCACGAGGTTTGACGACACCTTCCCAGTCACACACCTCAAATATCACCGTTAACCCATTATGTGAAAGCAGCAATCCTACGTGCTCAAATGCTACTAGCAGAGACTGCCAACAGTTTTCGGCGTTAATTGGGATGGATTTCCAAATCAACAAGTTGTTTACTATTTACTTCAGAATAATTCAAGCACAGTTTATATGGTTGTTGGTAGGTGTTGGTTGCCATGGGGATATGGGCCTTGATCAACCATAATGAAAAGGTTATATACTTGTAGAGTCAATGTCATAAGACATCTAAATTGGAACTGTTTGTTAGTTACTGTGATTAAAAATGAAATAGGGACATGGGCCTCTTTCATTTCAATCCTTTGTACATTACAAACTTAAGGTGTAATATTGTGTAGTTTATATGCTTGTGGTTAGGTGTTGGCTACCATGTGAACATGGGCCTCTGACAACCCATATATGTTATATTCATGGGTAACCATAATCCAAGAGGGTATATATATATATATATATGTATATATAAATGTCATATCTCAATTACAGCAAGGGTTGCTATTGTGCAGTGGAATAAACGTTTTAATTTTCTTCTTTGAAACTATATGTTGTAATATTTACAATATAATTATACAATCATTTTCTATCACTTTTTTAACATTGTTTTTGAGGATAACTTAATCATAATTAAAACGAAGTGTTGACGCTTGCAACTTTTGTTCATGCAACTTCACACTTATTTAAGGGGGTACCCAACACTATACCCCCTAAAACAAACTGTCGTTTAATTTTTCTTGTTTTTATCTCATTGATAAGTTAGGCCTAACTGAACATTATGTAAAATTTGTTAAAGATTTGATTCCTTTGTAAAAACGATATGGCCACCCAAATACGGCATGGGTCACATGCTAATTTCGGTCGATTTTTGAAGTTCCAGAAATATGGGTATAGGGGTATACATGTTATTGTTTTTGAAAATTAAGCCTAAATTGACTAAAGCATATTTTAATAGTGATGAATCAGTTAATTTTGAATTGATTGATACCCTTTACTTGTAAGTCTTTGCTTCTAAATTTAAATTTTAGTCTGAAATAAAAAGGTGGGTCTAGATGAATCAACCAAAAAATGACTATGATTGGTCAAATATTTTTAGATAAAATTGTTAATTAAAAAAAATGTGTCGTTTATTTCTTTTGAAAAACTAACCATTTGTAGTACTATATCAGTTTGTTATTCTCGCTGAAATGTTTAACAATTTAACCGTCAGATTGTATTCAATTCAAGGATAAAATATACCCCCACCCTCAATAAATTAGAGCAAGTTCCATTCTGATAGTACATATGGGCCATAATTTTTTTGTCTTTTGATCTAGGCTTTAGATATTTGTCATGCGGATGTATAGTCATGAGGTTAAGTGTCTTCTATCATGATAACATTCATGTGACCTTCAAATTTGACCTCAAGGTCAACTTTATGTATTTGTTTGCAAGAAACAAAACCAGGCAATAACTTCTTCGTCTTTTGACCTATACCTTACATCTTTGGCATGTGGATGTATCATCATGAGGTGGTGTGCCCCTTACAGTTTTGACCTTGAACTTTGACCTCGAGGACGATAACTGTATTTTTGGCAAGAAACACTTTAGTAGGCCATGACATTTGTCTTTTGACCTAGGCCTGACATTTTTGGCTTGTTAATTCAATTCAATTGAATTCTAAGTTTTATTTAGAGTCAATATTTAGTTAACAAATACATATTACACAAGCTCTACTCGACCATACAACAATATAGACACACATTATGACATATCAACAAATTCCATGCACACGGAATACATAAGGGACATGTATATACATAAAAAAATCAAAAAAGGTATAGTTTCTAGTGAGGCGAAGTGAACGTATTTAACTACTCCACAGAATGTTTTTTTTTTATTTCACATATGAATTCTGCGTGTAAAAGTACACGAGATAATTAAATAAAAAAGGGAGTAACCGTTTTACATTTTTGAGATATGAGCTGTTGAAATTAACAGCATGAGACGCCAAAAATACATAGGATACATAGAAAAATTCTTTAAATCGGCAGATATTTTACATGAACAAGATTTTCAATTTCGTTGGTCTACAGATTTAAAAAGAAAAGATAAACGATTAAAAAATGAACGACGAATCCATGGGTTCAAAGAACCACGGCTCCTGAAAATTCGAACTAGGTGATAAAATAGAACTGAACGTGCAAGATCCTTATGTATAAGCAAGTTCGTTAAACATTTAATTTGATAGTATTTCTGGTGAGGTATGAAAATTAGATTCATTTAAAACAAATCAGTCTTAAAAATGCTTTCAAAATGTGTAGTCTAAGATGCATGATTTTTTTTAATAATTGTAATTGGCTTTGAACTAGCTGTCAGTAACTGTGAGTACTCTCAGATCTGTACTTAGTGTCTATTTGGTGTTGGGATGTACAAGTACCCTGCCACGTTCAGTCCAGTTTGTTATATGCATTTCCATTTGTATCAATCTGATGAACTAAGCTTTTTTCAACTGATTTGTATAGTTCGTTCTTATGTTGTACTGTTCCACCACTGTCCCAGGTTAGGGGGAGGGTTTGGATCTCGCTTACATGTTTAACCCCGCCACGTTCTGTATGTATGTGCCTGTCCCAAGTCAGGAGCCTTTAATTCGGTGGTTGTCGTTTGTTGCTGTGTTACATATTTGTTTTTCGTTCATTTTTTTGTACATAAACTAGACTGTTAGATTTCTCGTTTGAATTGTTTTACATTTCAGATTTCTGGGCCTTTTATAGCTGACTATGCGGTATGGGCTTTGCTCATTGTTGAAGGCCGTACGGTGACCTACAGCTGTTAATTTCTGTGTCATTTGATGTGTTGTGGAGAGTTGTCTCATTGGCAATCGTTCCACATCTTCTTTTTTATATTTACTTCAAAATTGCATTCACTAATTCAGGAAGATATACAAAAGCACAACAAAAGAAAACAAATTTCGCTATCCCTTCGAAATTAGAATTTGATAAAGCAAAACTCACACGTTCTATTTGTATCATACATGTGTAGTTTCAGTTTCAACCATGGTTCTAAATTTAAAAAAAAAATTGCGGACGGAATAGAAGACACCTGTTTATTTTCTACACCTGCAAGGATAAAGGTCGACAACAGAGAGTTGAATGATATACTGTAATGTTTCGTGGAATGAATCTGATGGTTTTTTTTCTTATTGTTGTCTTTGTTCCTTGTATTGATTTGTAAATGATGCACTAGTGGTTGATTATCCCCTTGGTATCTTCTGACTTTTTATATGATTATAAATCATGTTCTAAAATTTTCAATTGCATAAAAAAAAATGCCAGCGTTTTTTCAACACACAAATACACATTTCATGTATAAATTATTCGTAAACTACAATTTTACACTATGAAGTGTATTTCATTCAAAACTGCGGTTTTCAAAACAAAGTATCGTGGAGTCAATTCTGGTTTGATTTTAATCAATGTGGTACAAATAGAAGCATAGCTGTCCTTTGTTTATATATTTATTTGGTTATAATTTTATTGTAAGGCTTTTTTACTTTTTATACTCTATACTTTATTATATTATATGTAAGGCCTGGGTCAAAAAACGAAAACAGTTATGGTCCTTTCTGTTTCCCTTCATTTCCACTTTGAAAAAATCTTACCTCCTGGTTTTCTTTTGTAAATTTATTTTACTTTAAAATTCTCCTATTTTGTCTCTTTGAATTCATTGATGGAAAATGTGTAACTATAAATGGATTAAAAGATTAAATGAATAACAATAGGTGTACATCTGCTCTTAGCAACAAAGTAAACATTCTGATCAGGATCTTTTACGTTCTTGCATATTGCATGTGATTTTAAAACACTGCAATGAAACAGACCATGAGTTAGAATTATCTTTCTTAGGTGTTGTGTACCCCCTTAACCAGATTCTCAGAGAGATTATAAAACAAAAACTAATAAATCATCCCCGTCTGTCATTGCAGACGACTATAGCTTGAGTTCTAGACGATTCGGAACCTTTTGGCATAACATTTTGGAATCTCACAAAGTTAAATGATTAACTTTCCGCACTGTTATAAACTCTGTGGGAAATACCATTATTTTTCCCTAAATCAAGTAGACGAAAATAATGTATCGTATCAACATATTTATAAGCGCAATTAAAACGAATAAAAACGAGTTTTACTCTATTCAAAAACTATAACTAAAAGATAAAACAAAATTAAAAATCAAAAAAATTAAAAAGAAATTAAAAAAATAAATATGGTAAATATTGTTATCGTTGGCGTTTGGTTGCTATGGGGACAGGGGCATCTGGCAGTCATGTTAAAATCTGTAAATACATGTATAATCATGGGATTGGGGAATTGGGCCTTTAGTAACTAGAATAAAAGCTCTAAGATAAATGTAGATAGTTTAGTTTTGTGAATTTCTTATGGTAGTTGTATCTTATTGTATTTTTTATTTTTTTGTCACTGGCTTGGATTGGGTATATTGTTTCAAGGAAAGTTTTGTGTAACAATATGATGGCGAATGTAACAACATCTTTGATAGGATGGGTCAATAAGGTTTTGTCATTATAAACATATATGTTGTTTATAAATATGATTTATTGATTTAATTACACATGTTTATCATTTTGTTGCTTCTTCGTCTTTTTAATAATAAATGACAGTTTTCAATTCATACATGTGTTTGTTTTGTCACACCTTCATCCCATCGAACAGAGCAAGCCGGTGTTGATAAAAAACATATCACTAAATTATTCCTAGTTTAAATGTGTTGTGTTTCAACGTATCAATGCCACGCAATGTATAAATAGAGCTTATGGAAACAATGAATAGTATGATTAAAAGAAAGTCGAGCCTTTATTGTATTTGATACGCCTTTCTTAATGATTTTCGTTCGAGATGAAACAAAGTGTCAACAGTTTGCATGATCTTTACATCTGGACATATGGTTTTGACTTAGAGTTGAACAGTGTTGGCTGGTATTAGTATTGCTGCGTGTGTAGCGTAAGTGAATTGACCAAACCTTTAGATTAAAATTAGTAAAGGGTTCGTGTCTCATCAGTGTAAAGTGTAATACTGACTCTAAAAAGTGAGTTCATTTATCAGTGAAATACAGAATTTAGACTAAAAAAAAATCTTTTTCCTAAGTTGCTAATTCTTGATCTGGAAGATTAGCTTTTTCCCCAAGTTTCGAAACAATCCATAACATAACGTTTTACAATTCTTACTGTATTTTATTTCGCTTTTTAATGGTTTCATTTAGGTTTTATATGTCCAAATCTTTTGGTGCTACACATCTATATTTATAACAAGCACTACAAACCATTAATAAGACATCTAAATTGGAACTGTTTGTTAGTTACTGTGATTAAAAATGAAATAGGGACATGGGCCTCTTTCATTTCAATCCTTTGTACATTACAAACTTAAGGTGTAATATTGTGTAGTTTATATGCTTGTGGTTAGGTGTTGGCTACCATGTAAACATGGGCCTCTGACAACCCATATATGTTATATTCATGGGTAACCATAATCCAAGAGGGTATATATATATATATATATGTATATATATAAATGTCATATCTAAATTACAGCAAGGGTTGCTATTGTGCAGTGGAATAAACGTTTTAATTTTCTTCTTTGAAACTATATGTTGTAATATTTACAATATAATTATACAATCATTTTCTATCACTTTTTTAACATTGTTTTTGAGGATAACTTAATCATAATTAAAACGAAGTGTTGACGCTTGCAACTTTTGTTCATGCAACTTCACACTTATTTAAGGGGGTACCCAACACTATACCCCCTAAAAAAAACTGTCGTTTAATTTTTCTTGTTTTTATCTCATTGATAAGTTAGGCCTAACTGAACATTTTGTAAAATTTGTTAAAGATTTGATTCCTTTGTAAAAACGATATGGCCACCCAAATACGGCATGGGTCACATGCTAATTTCGGTCGATTTTTGAAGTTCCAGAAATATGGGTATAGGGGTATACATGTTATTGTTTTTGAAAATTAAGCCTAAATTGACTAAAGCATATTTTAATAGTGATGAATCAGTTAATTTTGAATTGATTGATACCCTTTACTTGTAAGTCTTTGCTTCTAAATTTAAATTTTAGTCTGAAATAAAAAGGTGGGTCTAGATGAATCAACCAAAAAATGACTATGATTGGTCAAATATTTTTAGATAAAATTGTTAATTAAAAAAAATGTGTCGTTTATTTCTTTTGAAAAACTAACCATTTGTAGTACTATATCAGTTTGTTATTCTCGCTGAAATGTTTAACAATTTAACCGTCAGATTGTATTCAATTCAAGGATAAAATATACCCCCACCCTCAATAAATTAGAGCAAGTTCCATTCTGATAGTACATATGGGCCATAATTTTTTTGTCTTTTGATCTAGGCTTTAGATATTTGTCATGCGGATGTATAGTCATGAGGTTAAGTGTCTTCTATCATGATAACATTCATGTGACCTTCAAATTTGACCTCAAGGTCAACTTTATGTATTTGTTTGCAAGAAACAAAACCAGGCAATAACTTCTTCGTCTTTTGACCTATACCTTACATCTTTGGCATGTGGATGTATCATCATGAGGTGGTGTGCCCCTTACAGTTTTGACCTTGAACTTTGACCTCGAGGACGATAACTGTATTTTTGGCAAGAAACACTTTAGTAGGCCATGACATTTGTCTTTTGACCTAGGCCTGACATTTTTGGCTTGTTAATTCAATTCAATTGAATTCTAAGTTTTATTTAGAGTCAATATTTAGTTAACAAATACATATTACACAAGCTCTACTCGACCATACAACAATATAGACACACATTATGACATATCAACAAATTCCATGCACACGGAATACATAAGGGACATGTATATACATAAAAAAATCAAAAAAGGTATAGTTTCTAGTGAGGCGAAGTGAACGTATTTAACTACTCCACAGAATGTTTTTTTTTTTATTTCACATATGAATTCTGCGTGTAAAAGTACACGAGATAATTAAATAAAAAAGGGAGTAACCGTTTTACATTTTTGAGATATGAGCTGTTGAAATTAACAGCATGAGACGCCAAAAATACATAGGATACATAGAAAAATTCTTTAAATCGGCAGATATTTTACATGAACAAGATTTTCAATTTCGTTGGTCTACAGATTTAAAAAGAAAAGATAAACGATTAAAAAATGAACGACGAATCCATGGGTTCAAAGAACCACGGCTCCTGAAAATTCGAACTAGGTGATAAAATAGAACTGAACGTGCAAGATCCTTATGTATAAGCAAGTTCGTTAAACATTTAATTTGATAGTATTTCTGGTGAGGTATGAAAATTAGATTCATTTAAAACAAATCAGTCTTAAAAATGCTTTCAAAATGTGTAGTCTAAGATGCATGATTTTTTTTAATAATTGTAATTGGCTTTGAACTAGCTGTCAGTAACTGTGAGTACTCTCAGATCTGTACTTAGTGTCTATTTGGTGTTGGGATGTACAAGTACCCTGCCACGTTCAGTCCAGTTTGTTATATGCATTTCCATTTGTATCAATCTGATGAACTAAGCTTTTTTCAACTGATTTGTATAGTTCGTTCTTATGTTGTACTGTTCCACCACTGTCCCAGGTTAGGGGGAGGGTTTGGATCTCGCTTACATGTTTAACCCCGCCACGTTCTGTATGTATGTGCCTGTCCCAAGTCAGGAGCCTTTAATTCGGTGGTTGTCGTTTGTTGCTGTGTTACATATTTGTTTTTCGTTCATTTTTTTGTACATAAACTAGACTGTTAGATTTCTCGTTTGAATTGTTTTACATTTCAGATTTCTGGGCCTTTTATAGCTGACTATGCGGTATGGGCTTTGCTCATTGTTGAAGGCCGTACGGTGACCTACAGCTGTTAATTTCTGTGTCATTTGATGTGTTGTGGAGAGTTGTCTCATTGGCAATCGTTCCACATCTTCTTTTTTATATTTACTTCAAAATTGCATTCACTAATTCAGGAAGATATACAAAAGCACAACAAAAGAAAACAAATTTCGCTATCCCTTCGAAATTAGAATTTGATAAAGCAAAACTCACACGTTCTATTTGTATCATACATGTGTAGTTTCAGTTTCAACCATGGTTCTAAATTTTTAAAAAAATTGCGGACGGAATAGAAGACACCTGTTTATTTTCTACACCTGCAAGGATAAAGGTCGACAACAGAGAGTTGAATGATATACTGTAATGTTTCGTGGAATGAATCTGATGGTTTTTTTTCTTATTGTTGTCTTTGTTCCTTGTATTGATTTGTAAATGATGCACTAGTGGTTGATTATCCCCTTGGTATCTTCTGACTTTTTATATGATTATAAATCATGTTCTAAAATTTTCAATTGCATAAAAAAAAATGCCAGCGTTTTTTCAACACACAAATACACATTTCATGTATAAATTATTCGTAAACTACAATTTTACACTATGAAGTGTATTTCATTCAAAACTGCGGTTTTCAAAACAAAGTATCGTGGAGTCAATTCTGGTTTGATTTTAATCAATGTGGTACAAATAGAAGCATAGCTGTCCTTTGTTTATATATTTATTTGGTTATAATTTTATTGTAAGGCTTTTTTACTTTTTATACTCTATACTTTATTATATTATATGTAAGGCCTGGGTCAAAAAACGAAAACAGTTATGGTCCTTTCTGTTTCCCTTCATTTCCACTTTGAAAAAATCTTACCTCCTGGTTTTCTTTTGTAAATTTATTTTACTTTAAAATTCTCCTATTTTGTCTCTTTGAATTCATTGATGGAAAATGTGTAACTATAAATGGATTAAAAGATTAAATGAATAACAATAGGTGTACATCTGCTCTTAGCAACAAAGTAAACATTCTGATCAGGATCTTTTACGTTCTTGCATATTGCATGTGATTTTAAAACACTGCAATGAAACAGACCATGAGTTAGAATTATCTTTCTTAGGTGTTGTGTACCCCCTTAACCAGATTCTCAGAGAGATTATAAAACAAAAACTAATAAATCATCCCCGTCTGTCATTGCAGACGACTATAGCTTGAGTTCTAGACGATTCGGAACCTTTTGGCATAACATTTTGGAATCTCACAAAGTTAAATGATTAACTTTCCGCACTGTTATAAACTCTGTGGGAAATACCATTATTTTTCCCTAAATCAAGTAGACGAAAATAATGTATCGTATCAACATACTTATAAGCGCAATTAAAACGAATAAAAACGAGTTTTACTCTATTCAAAAACTATAACTAAAAGATAAAACAAAATTAAAAATCAAAAAAATTAAAAAGAAATTAAAAAAATAAATATGGTAAATATTGTTATCGTTGGCGTTTGGTTGCTATGGGGACAGGGGCATCTGGCAGTCATGTTAAAATCTGTAAATACATGTATAATCATGGGATTGGGGAATTGGGCCTTTAGTAACTAGAATAAAAGCTCTAAGATAAATGTAGATAGTTTAGTTTTGTGAATTTCTTATGGTAGTTGTATCTTATTGTATTTTTTATTTTTTTGTCACTGGCTTGGATTGGGTATATTGTTTCAAGGAAGGTTTTGTGTAACAATATGATGGCGAATGTAACAACATCTTTGATAGGATGGGTCAATAAGGTTTTGTCATTATAAACATATATGTTGTTTATAAATATGATTTATTGATTTAATTACACATGTTTATCATTTTGTTGCTTCTTCGTCTTTTTAATAATAAATGACAGTTTTCAATTCATACATGTGTTTGTTTTGTCACACCTTCATCCCATCGAACAGAGCAAGCCGGTGTTGATAAAAAACATATCACTAAATTATTCCTAGTTTAAATGTGTTGTGTTTCAACGTATCAATGCCACACAATGTATAAATAGAGCTTATGGAAACAATGAATAGTATGATTAAAAGAAAGTCGAGCCTTTATTGTATTTGATACGCCTTTCTTAATGATTTTCGTTCGAGATGAAACAAAGTGTCAACAGTTTGCATGATCTTTACATCTGGACATATGGTTTTGACTTAGAGTTGAACAGTGTTGGCTGGTATTAGTATTGCTGCGTGTGTAGCGTAAGTGAATTGACCAACCCTTTAGATTAAAATTAGTAAAGGGTTCGTGTCTCATCAGTGTAAAGTGTAATACTGACTCTAAAAAGTGAGTTCATTTATCAGTGAAATACAGAATTTAGACTAAAAAAAAATCTTTTTCCTAAGTTGCTAATTCTTGATCTGGAAGATTAGCTTTTTCCCCAAGTTTCGAAACAATCCATAACATAACGTTTTACAATTCTTACTGTATTTTATTTCGCTTTTTAATGGTTTCATTTAGGTTTTATATGTCCAAATCGTTTGGTGCTACACATCTATATTTATAACAAGCACTACAAACCATTAATAGTTCGAAATGGCCTATAACTGTACTCGACTGTACTGATTTTTACTCGACCAGTCTGAATTGGTCTGAATTTTAGTTGATATTACTCGATCCCAATCTTAACCATACTCGACTGTACTGATTTGTACTTGATCCTTATCTTTGCCATTGAGAAAAGTCTGAACTATTATTCGAACATTCTGAAACAGCCGTCATATTATAATTTGGCATATATATATATATATATTTTGTATATATGTATCTAACAGGGTTAAAAAAAATGATTAAAATTGTTCTACTGAACAAGGGAAAACTATAAAGTAATACCTTCTGCTTGGGGCCAATTTATTAAAAATAGCGCACCTGGTCAGTGTGTAATGAATTTTAAACAACATCCTGTAAAACTTAAATCACAAGGACTTTTGAATTCACTAGAAAAACAATACATAATTTCAAAGAAAAAATGTAATATTATTTCTACGTGTCAAACACACCTGTACCGAGGTAAATTAAACCTTATTAAGGTGCTTCTTGTATGCCATGCCTTTAATTTTGAAAATTTAATCAATCAACCTAAATTTTTATTGAAGCTTTGGAAGACAATTTCTTTTATAAAAGGTTGTCAAGGATTCCTATGGAAGTTCTATAATATTAGATTCTTTGTGTTACAAAACAAGTGTGTCAGTTTTTAAATTTATTAAGTTGCTGTATATACAAAAACGTTAACTGTGTTGTTCACTAAATTGGACTGACACAATAAATTTAGAATGTAGGACAAAATAGGTCACGGACAAAAGTCATAGGACAAAAGGTCACGATTCTGTTCAAGATTATTTTTCTTTGAATAAGAAAACGCTTATTTTTAAAAACAATTTTGTATTTATCTTGAACTATAATATATAAAGCAATTTTGTAAACAGAAATGTATTTAAAAAAAAATCAATAATGATCAAATAATTGTTAAGAAAACAATTTGTCAAAGTTGCTAGGTACTTTTAAAATGGCTTCATGGTGCAAAGAAATGTATCTTTAGCATGATTTAAATTTGATAAATCTTCATTTATCAACACTTATGAACAATTTCCTTAACTGTAACATTAATAAATGTAATGAAAAGCAATTATTTCAAGATCTTTCTCTTATATATTCAAACCATTATAAATAAATTATTTGTGACTTTCGTCCTGTGACTTTTTGTTCTATAACATTTTTGACTTTCTGTCCTGTAACTTTCTGTCCGTAAACCTAAATTTTTACCAGGCTTAAGATAGTGTTAAAATTTTCCAGTAACAATGAAATATATCTGAAACATTCAAAAAGTTTTGAATAACATTTAAGAAATTTGAATAATAGTAGGAAATTGTAGTATTTTAAATGTTATATTAAATACATTTTGGATTTCAAATTGTTTTCAAATTTCTAAGCCATGGGAAATAACTGAAAAATAGTTCCTTAATTGATGAAATACAATAATAAGTCTAGGTTGGTTAGGACTAGGTCGAGTATGGTTCAGACTAGGTCGAGAATGGATCAGACTTGTTCGAGCATGGTTCAGACTTGGTCGAGCATGGTTCAGACATTTATAAAATGGTTAAGTACTGGTCGAGTAAAGGTCGAGAACAAGTTCAGACTGTTAAGTATGGTTCAGACTAAAGTTGAGTAATATCAAGTAAATTTCAGATCAATTCAGACTGGTCGAGTAAAAATCAGTATAGTCGAGTACAGATATAGGCCATTTCAGACTTTTACTGGTTTGAAGTGAAGGGGCCTCGGTGGCCCAGTGGTCTAAGTAGTCGACCTACTGTATCATTAGCCAGTCAACACTTAGGTTGAGAATTCGAATCCCGCATAGGGCAGCTGAACTCGACTTCAATCTGTATTGACTAGGATTGTCAGTTTTCCTACCAAAGGTCGGTGGTTCTCTCCGGGCTCTCCTCCGCCTCCTCCATCAATAAAAACGGACCACCACGAAATAGCACAATAGTGTTGAAAGTGGCGTTAAAACATCAATCAATCAATCAATCAATATTTTTGAAACACTTCTCATTTACTGTTCTTTTACCTTTATTTAAACTCACCTGTACAATTCGCACGATCCGATGGCCAATTACCATGTGCATCACATTTAATATTTACAGGCTTTGCAAGGTACCCCTCCTCACATGACAATGATACAACGTCGTTGAAATTAGGCATTTTGTTCGATGATTTCACATGAGGATCTAGATGTAATCTCTTACAATTCACAGCTGAAACGCAAAACATACGCATTAGGCCACGCCAAATTAATACCTCGTTCGTCGGATTTCCCGCGTGTTGTGAAAGGTCGACGAGAAAAAAGTACTTTTTTTTAAAACCCGCGTCCAGTACGGAGCCGCGCGCGTCTGTCTCTAAATTTATATTACCAAAATTTTAATCAGTTGTGCGTTTTAAAGTAACGTCATACAGACACGGAAATTGACATCCAAAACGATCTAGATCTAACATTCACAACGTTTTAGTTTTATAATTATGAACAAATATGATATGATATATATTATAAACGTAAGACACGAGTGGAATATGTGTAGTTACAGTGGTAACGCAGGCTACGGCCTTACTACCAAACACAGCAGTGGAATGTGATTTTGATAATTCGTTTACCGATATGTTTAAACAAGGAATTGTATATTTAAATTTACAATTCCTTGCCCTTGGTTTAAAGGGCTCCGACTCCGTGCAAGACCACAATTATTTGGCACTAACCACCAACGCCTACGAATTGGAAGATTTGAATGATGACAATATAACATGCATTAAGAGAGAATTCCGAAGATTGCGGTACATGCATTAAAATGGCACCGCGATGAAACAATTCTACTTTTTTAAAATCTTTTATAATAACAGTTTTTTTTCCCTTGAAACTTTTATTTATATTGTCTAGTATCATTACAAATTTATAAAGCAAATGGAATTTGACAAGAAAGTGCTTGTGGTAATTGAATATAACACATTAATCCAACTCAACAATTTACAAAGTCTTCTAAAAAATATGAAATTGTATGATTGTCAACAAACTTCCACCACTGGCACAAGTGCCCAAATTTGTTGAGTTTTGTAATCAGTAAAGTTCACAGTATATGTATGGCCTTCAACCAAGGACGTATTATATATATATTAGATGTTAGTTATACGTCCTTGCTTTCAACACAGAACAATATCCCCATATAATGATCTGATCAGCTGCTTTAAAATTCTTCTTCCCCCCTAGGGTGATTGGGGAAAAGAAATATGATAACCATAGGTCTTCCACCGACCGGAAGTAAACCCTCCCTAGAGTGGGGCATTCGTATGGCTGTGCGGGATGTTTAAGTGCACAGCCACGTCCGGTAAGAAATCTGATGCCTCGTGTAAGAGAGTGCCACACTCTTTGCTCATTAAAAATCCTTGCTACATCTACTTCAGTGGCTAGTAGGTGGCCTGTTGCAAGGCTAAATTTCTGTCCCTGTCCAATGTACAATGTACCCACATTTTCCTGTGGCGGTCAAAATTTCACTGACCTTCGCCCCGGACCGCCTCTGTTGCAGGACCTACCCACTCTGTTTATTGCTAATGTGTTCTCGTCCTGAACATGCATGAAATATTTGCCATTGGATGTTAAGCAACCAACAATCAGTTAATTATATTTTAATTAATTCTTCATCAAAGCATGACTGTTAAGTGGAATGTATTAAAATGTTTCTTTTGTTTAATTAGTATATATAGCATCTGGTGTGAATACGTAGTAGTATAAATTGATGTAGTTTTTGAAAGACAATCCTTATAAATTTTCATTTTAATGTATTCACAAATATGTACATGTATAGTTGAATATAAAAGCTTTATACATGCATCTTTGCATACGTATATTCGAAACTACATGCCATTCTATATGTGCCTGTCCCAAGTCAGGAGCCGGTAGTTCACTAGTTGTTGGTTCATGTCTGTCAAATTTGTTTTTCGTAAATTGTTTTGTTATGAATTAGGCCGTTATTTTTCTCAAATGAATTGTTTCATATTTTTCATTTCGGGGCCTTTTATAGCAGACTATATGGTATGGGTTTTCTCATTGTTGAAGGCTGTATGGTTGCCTATAGTTGTAAATGCCAATTTCATTTGAACTTGGGTGGATAGTTGTTTCATTGGCAATCATATCACATCTCCTTATTTTTATAATGCACCAATGATAACTGTCATCAAACATGGATGTGTACCTGTTCAATGCTGTTGTACTAGAAATGTTGTAAAAAGATTCAACAGGGTTTCTGATAACATACTAAGAAGCAAAGTAGAGTAATATAAGAAGTAGGATATGAGATGTGAAACAAACGTGAAGCACCAAAACTGTGTAAATGTCTGATCGCTCGCTTGCATTAAATGCTTTTCATAGATTTTATTTTTTTAATATTTCAAAAATAATATCGCTCGCTTGCATAAAATGCTATTCATAGATTTTATTTTTTTAATATTTCAAAAATAACATCACTCGCTAGTAAAAAATACCTTCGCCTGCAAAAAAAGAAAATTCGTAAAAAAAAAAAAACAAATAACAAAATTTCGCTCTCTCGCTACCCTTTTTTTATCGAAAGTGTCCGAAGAACTAGAAATTAATTTGGTGTGGCCTTATTACTTAAATAATGTGACCTTTATGTGGACTGTATACAGGACAAACTAAAACAAAAAGATATTCGTCTTCGACAACGTTCATATTACAGCAAATACATAATCGTAATTCATTCTCTTGGAGTATTGGTATATCTACCACCTTCGATATCTAATCGAAGTGTACAACTACGTAGTTTTGTAAGTAATCGAACACCAAAAATAGAAATTGAAATAATTTTCAAGACAAAAATCTGTCTTGATTCTTCTATACATACAAGAGTTTTTCACAATCGTATAAAGATGCTGACCACTCTTGTAAAAATTGATCAGTAAGACGTTTTTCAACGATATCAAAAACTATATCCTGTGAAATCCACACAAAGTTCAGGCCAAGATTGAATAATAAATCCCGTACACAAGAAACCCAATTGTTTTTGCCAATATTAACATCTTCATACAGAAGCATGTAAACATCGTAAACAACACTTGGTTTCTTCAATATAATATGAAGACCAATAATTTCAAATTATAATACGCATTGAAACGTACTTAGGCAATTCCCCAAGAAAAGTAATAGGTACATTTTTACCAACCTTTACAAGAAATATACAAACACGGTTATAAATTAATACAATGTAACGAGCACGATGAATGTCCCATATTTCTGATCCATAACTAAGAACGGAACCAACCATACTGTCAAATATATAAGCATTTTCAACAGTTTTTATTAGTGATGATAAGGCCTTGGATCCTTGCTGAGCCAGACTTTTCTCAGTTAGTAGAAATTTGCCATTAGAATGCAATAATATTTCGTGGTAAACGTACGAATCAACAATTTGAAGTTCATTGTTGTCATAGAAAATGATTTTTAACCCGCTGCCAGTCATTTCTAAATACAATCATTTTGGTTTTGTCAGTGTTTACTTCAATATTCTATTTAAAACAATTTGCTAACATTTTATTGAGTAACTGTTGTAAAATATCAGGTGATTTCCCAAACCAAAAAAGATTTCACCATAGCTACAAATTAAGTGCTTACTCCATTTCGTAATAATTTGTATATGTCGTGTACATGTTATTATTTTGTAAAAATTATTACTTGTACAAACATTTTGTACGAATAATTACTTATATGATGCCATCAAACAAGTTATTACATGTACAAATACAATTGTACGAGTAATTACTTGTACAATTTTTATTGAGGAAAAGATAATAACTTGTACAAATCATTATTCTACCTTGGCTATTTGATGTTCACAACAAATCAGCACAATAACCTGATAGATCTAATGAACCTGCCAGTGATATATACCTACTCATGCTAAATCTACAAAATCCAAACAGTTTGACAGTGGTGATAATGGTACCCTTTTTAGCATTTTCACCACTTTCTAACACTGCCAAAAATTCTACATACACAGTTAACTGAAGTACTTTCATCATCATATTCAGAAATTAATTTGAATATGTATGATGAATGTTTACTTTTTTGCTATTTTTAGAAACTTAAGACCACTAGTGCTTTTATGTCTTTTGTCATGCAGTGAATACAAAATTAAAAAAAATTCTCAAAATTCATTTTCACCTGTATGTTAAAATATTTCAAATTTTTCTACACCTGATTCATCCCTCAGTTTGGGAAAGTAAGTTCAGTAGACTGCCTCAGAAAAAAGAAAGGAAAACAAACACAATATAAATTTCAGAAATATATACGCTGAATGATGTCTACTAAGCGAAAATAAAGAAGCAAAAATAGTAAAAGAAAAAAAGAACCTAACAAATTTAATGACAATACCAAAATAACAAACCCAAAGAAAGCAGTTTTTGAATAAAACATTAGAAAAAAACAAAAGGAAGAAACAAATATAACTCAAAGATAGTGAGATGTACAAGTAATTATCTTTTTCTCAACAAAAATGTATAAGTAATTACTTGTACAATTATATTTGTTCAAGTAATAACTTGTATGATGGCATCGTACAAGTAATTACTCGTACACAGTTTTTGTACAAGTAATAACTTGTACAAAATAATGAAATGTACACGACATATATAAGGATTCTACTACTGAGTTTTTCAAATCGCTTACGAAAGTCCACAAAATACGCAGTATAATTTCAGTTTTTGTTGAATAACATACAATATAATACCTTGGAGAACAAATATGGCAACTATGGTAGGTTTGCCTGGCATAAACCCAAACTAAGAGTCTATTTTCTCCTCTTCTTCATACCAAGATAGTGAACGGTTAGTAAGTATGCTTGTAAAAAGTTTTGATAGGACACACACAAGCACGATAGGTCTATAATTCGTGGGATCAGATGAATCACCGCTTTTCGGTACGGGAATGACGATACAATCAGTCCAAAAATCAGGATATAATTCCACTGTCGAACATATAGTTAAATAATGTTTTTAAAATCGGTGCAAAACATAACGGACTGGCACTGACAATTCACCAACAATGTTATCATTTCCTGCATTTTTCCCAGATTTCAGTTTTGCAATCGCCTTTAAAATATCATTTTCTGTGAATTCAGAATCTAAAACATTTATGTCTAAATTATCAACTATTTCATTATTTAATAGATTCAAAACTTGCTCACAGAGCTCCGGAGGATCAGCACCGAGAACATTTTCGAAATATCTAGACATCTTTTCATTATGAATTACATATTTCATTTTACTTTTAGGCTTAACAGCTGACCAAAATCTTCTTGGATCTGTTTTTGCTGTATTACACAGTTCCATGCCTTTTCGCCGTTTAAAAGTATATTGTGCCTGGCGTTTTATTTAATTGAAATTATTTCTAGCGACTATGTAAGAAAGACTGTTTATATCGTTAGGATGACGTTGAAAAAAGTTCTTTGCTTTATGAAAATGTTGGCGAGAGTTAGCATATTTTTCATTACACAATTCGTTATTCTACCTTACTGAACTGTTGTTGTCACTGATTAAAACAGTTCGACCAAATATTCCAAATGCACAATCATATAATATGTCCATGGTCTTTCGAACTGCTGAGTTCATATCGTCAACAGATGAAATGTCGTTAACTAATGAGAAAAGACTGTCCTAGTGTGAACGTAACGATTGTATATACTCATTGCTTCATTCACTATTCCATTTTATAAAAGTATGTATCATGAATATTCCAACTTAAGCATTTAAGATTTTCAAGTTGATCACTGGAAAAAAAACCATATGGAACGTATTCTTTACATAAATCTTGTCTCTGACGAAATAGGCTTTTAGATTTCTTTATCTTTACCTTATCTATCAAAAAATGCGTCTTTTCCATAAGAATCAAAATGTATCATTGTATAAAACATAATTATATGGAATTCTAAAGCATTTATGTTTTATTTATTTATATTATTTAAACGAGTATATATCAACACATTCACAATATAATGACCCTTAGCAACAATACCTTATACTAAGCAACCACAGACTTTGGTATCTGCTCAAGGTTTATGTTTAACTTATCAAAAATGTGTTAACCAAAACTATGTTTCTATTGTTAGGTAATTGTACAAATCTTACATTTTGTTAGCTTGTTATATGCTTAGAAAATACCTACATGTAGCAACCGTACACACTGCTTAGCAACGACCGTTTTCATGTACGATTTTCGTTGATCATGGTGAAATCGTACTTTTCTGATGGTAGTTTGTCATCTACGGTATATAGTTTTCTTGTTTGAATTGTTTTACAATTGTCATTTCGGTGCCTTTTATAGCTGACTATGCGGTATTGGCTTTGCTCATTGTTGAAGGCCGTACGGTGACCAATAGTTGTTAATTTCTGTGTTCTTTGGTCTTTTGTGGAGAGTTGTCTCATTGGCAATCATACCACATCTTCTTATTTTTATATTTGACCACATTTGCTGATGATATTTACCTAAGATTTTTTTCTCAATACATGTTCTAATGATTCATAATATAGATTTCGGTCCCGTTTATGTAGATGATGTTCAGAGAGAGCAAAACAAAATCAAAGGTTGATATGTACAATGCACCACGATGGAACCTAAGGTTTGACTGTAACTCTCATGGATCGATCCTCTGTCATGTGACCACAAACGTGTGCACACATATTCTTATCATTAAGCAGGTTAAAGATAGCAATTAATTAACCGCTGTGGAAAGGGATATTTTTCTAAGTCTGTTCCCTCAGCGAGAAAAAAAAAAAACGTTTTCTGTTTGGAAATTTTTATATACAAATGTAATGTTAAATGCAAAAATTTGTTTTCGAAGGACAAAGAAAATACAATTATGCTTTCGTCCAGAAAGTTTTTTTTTTTTACATAAACAAAAAATCCATACCCCTTTCAAATAAATGGTGGCCTCCTACCGGCATTTGATCAACTATGAAACTGCACACTCTATGATGTAGTCACTTGATTAGACCTTCACTATACATACATTATACAAATGTATGTACATTGTCGGAAAATAAAAAGATTTTTAGAAACGACACGAAAAGCGAGCCAATTTGATAACGGGACACAAAATCCAAAATCTAAATTCATGGTTAGATTCAGCTTATCAAATAACCACAAATATTAATTTTTTGTTAAAATCAAAAGCAGTTTATTGAACCTTTAAAACATGGACCAATTTGAAAACTGGGCCCAAAAATCAAAAATCTAAATAAACGGTTAGATTCAGCATATCAAAGAATCCCAATAATTCATTTTTTGTTGAAATAAAAAAAAGGCTTTATTTTGGACACTTTGAACCTCAATGTGGACTAATTTAAAAACGGGGCCGACAATCCAAAATCTAAGTAAACGGTTAGATTCCATTTCAGGTATGGAAGCTTGTGGTTCAAGTTCATAGAGATCAATACACTTATACACATATTGTACTGAAACAAAGAAACTGCTTGTTTTTGGCCCCTTATTCCTGAACAGCCAAGACAATAACCGCCAAATCAATCCCATCCTTCGATTTATGGTATCTAACCTTGTCATACAATTTCACAGATCAATGCATCCATTACGACATCGCCACAGCATTATACGGCTGCAAATTTTTAAAAACAAGGACCGGAAATCATTTTGAAAGGACATTTTCTGTTATCAATTGACACCCAAATTAAACCTTTCAAACATTCGTGGGCGTCTGAAACTGTATATATATAATCTATATCGATTGGTACGTCTTTAAACATATTTTCTTCTTATATAGCTACTACTCTACTGCCTTTGGTAAAAAAAAATGAAACAACGAAAATAAACGGGGAAAAAATGTGAATGAGACTCGAACCTTGAGGAAAATTCTTTAACACCCCATTGAAAAGCTTAAGACTAAAACGTATGTGCGTATAGACATTCGACTAAATTGCTGGCTATTAGTATCCCGAAAATACTCTTTCTCGTTGAAACATATTAAAAGTATACCAGGAAAAAAATAAGGAAAAAAAATAATGTATGAGATTCGAACTTAAAATGCTATATACCGACTCGGGCGCGTTTTCACTAAACTACGTTGACAAAATTACTGATATGTATAAAAAAAAAGAAGATTTATTTTAACCTTCTTCATTTCATCAATTTGTGACTAACTCTCAAAAAATGTTTACTCATTATAAAAATTTCACGTTAATATAAAACAAAACCAATTGTTTTCGGCGGTCCTTTTCTCTAAGTCATCTGCAACGGCCCGGTATTTTGTCCCGAATTTTTTACACATTCTAAGTATTTTTACTTGAAAAGAAAAGTAATTTAATTGCCAAAACTATTTGTCGCTTTAGTTTATTAGGTGAATCAACGGGAGAAACTGTTTATCGTGTCTGCTAAGTTTGTATGTTTTCGCCATGTTAGGTGTTGATTTAAATCGATAAAACATAATCCACCTTTATAAAAAGATAAAAAGTACAATTTTAAGAATGAGGGCAAAATCTTGAAACTAAAAACAACACCTATGGAATTATTCTTGCTTTAGTTGGGGATGTCTTGAAGTCACAGCCGAATGCGGATATTTTCAGCCCTTTCTCCGATTTCGTTCCGATATTACTTTTTTAACGAAAGTTGTTATTTTTTTTAGACTTTCTAAAATTTTTGAGTGCCTCCGCCAACGCGAGCCAATAATTTCTTTTCTAACCCGCAAACCCCGTTTGTATGTCATCTTTATCATCAATGTGTACTGTGGCTCACGATGGTGGAGGCCTTTTAAAACGAAGGATCGCAGTCTAAAAATCTACGTCTCTTGAACTAATCAAAGCATTTTAAGCAACCCAAAATAAGGTTTCTGCTTTATTAAAAGATAAAATATGCATGTTCTACTGAAGAACAGGTATATGCACCTCTTTTTTTAGTTGCTAAGTTCATTTATTTCATGAAAATGATGTTGTGACAAAATAGGGGGCCAAATACGACCCTTAGTTTACTTTATCGGTCTGGTTTTGCCACTTTTCTTTCCTAATTTGTAATGCGGCAGTAACTTTGATTTTGGTTGCAACATGTTCAATTTTCAAGTCATAACTGATTCTATACATTTTTCTTCTTTGCTTTCTTCAATCTTATAAAATATACGGTTTAAACTGAACATCGGTTAGATTTAAATTTAATTTGTCGTTTTCTTTTTTCATTTCTTCGAGCGATTCAGTTTTTTTTTTTTTCTACAGAATCAATACTTGTTTTACTAGTTTTAAATTGTTTGGAAATTTTATCAAGCTCTAAATTGAATATCGACATTTTATTTTCTGTGTATCAAACTCATTACTGATTAATTGAGTACATCTCTCCACTTGCTCATTGCGATTATCTAATGACTTCGTCGTATCGTTTATATTTATAACCCGGGGATTTAAATGTGTTACAAGAAAGTCAATTGTATCAAGTTTGTTGAGTTAAATAGTTTCAAAGTTGTCCATTTTACAAAATAATTCGTCTACCCAAAAGGGACGTTGCTGCATTGATAATTGTTGATTTATGGGCGACATGTGTTGTATTCGATGGTGTGGCATCATATTTAGATTCGGTGTGGAATATATTTGCTGGTTCTTCATTTGATACATCAGACCAGGATTTTGAGAGTACGTAAAATTGGTATCTTGAGAAAATTGTGACGGATTAGTAGTAATAAATGAGTTCAAGTTGTCTTTTCAGAGACAAAGAAGCTGTGAAATGTCTATCATCTCTTCACGATAAGTATGTTGTTGTTCCTGCGGACAAAGCTTCAAATAATATTGTCTTTGTATGTAAATCGTACTATTACGAGTGTCTTGTAAAAGAATTAGGAATAAATGAGCACTCAGGTAATCCTACATACAAAAACATATCATTTGACAAGGATGAGATTTTGGCAAATCATAAGTCCTTCATGGCTTCAAATGAACATTACATTGAACAGCAAATCGGAGGACTTACCTTGTTTGTATTGGATACCCAAGCTTCACAAAATTCCGTACAAACAACGGTACATTGCCGATTTATTTGCATGTTCGACGAAAGAATTGTCCTTTAGATTGACAAAAAAATCTGTCAGCAGTGCAAGAGAGTCTTCAGAAATACTGTAAAACTGTTTACTCGCGTAGTGGTATTAACCATATGTGGATTCTAAAAAACTTCTTAATAATATTTAATCTCGATCTTTCTCTGAAATTTGTTTTATCAAAACTTTTGATTTTTCAACCCTGTATACCACCATTCCACATGTGAAATTGATAAATCGTTTAAAAAAACATTGCCGGCTCATCTGCATGTTCCACAAAGGAATTGTCCTTTAGATTGACAAAAATTCTGTCCGCAGTGAAAGAGAGTCTTCCAAAATACTGTGAAAATGTTTACTCACGTAGTGGTATTAACCATATAGGGATTCTAAAAAACTAAGAACTTCTGAATAAATTAAAATCTCGATCTTTCTCTGAAATTAGTTCTATCAAAACTTTTGATTTTTCAACCCTGTATACCACCATTCCACATGTGAAATTGAAAAATCGTCTAAAAGAACATTGCCGGCGCATCTGCATGTTCCACAAAGGAATTGTCCATTAGATTGACAAAAATTCTGTCCGCAGTGAAAGAGGGTCTTCCAAAATACTGTGAAACTGTTTACTCACGTATGGTATTAACCATATGGGGATTCTAAAAAACTAAGAACTTCTGGATAAATTAAAATCTCGATCTTCCTCTGAAATTAGTTCTATCAAAACTTTTGATTTTTCAACCCTGTATACCACCATTCCACATGTGAAATTGAAAAATCGTCTAAAAGAAATAATCCACAATGCTTTTCAACATAAAAATGATAGCATACGCTATAAATTTATTACTTTGGGATACCAAACGGCATATTTTGTTAACAGTGAACAAAAACGTAAAACATGCTACACTGAGGAACAAGTGATCAGTATGCTTGAGTTTCTTATTGACAACATATTTGTTGAATTTGGAGGTAGACTATGGGAACGAACTGTGCGCCTCTCCTTGCCGACCTCTATTTATTTTCATATGAGTCGGAGTTCCTTCAGACACTTGTCAAAAATAAGAAGATCAAAGAAGCCAGATCATTTAATTTCACATTCAGATATATTAATAACGTATTATATTATTCTTTTATTAGTCTTTGTAAATTATTACTTTTTCTGTTTAGTCTATTTTTGGTTATTAGATATAAGAAGGTGTGGTATGAGTGCCAATGAGACAACTCTCCATCCAAGTCAAAATTTATAAAAGTAAACCATTAAAGGTCAAAGTACGTCTTCAACACGAAGCCTTGGCTCACACCGAACAGCAAGCTATAAAGTACCCCAAAAAGTACTAGTGTAAAACCATTCAAACGGGAAAACCAACGGTCTAATCTATATAAAAAACGAGAAACGAGAAACACTTATAAACACATCAACAAACGACAACTACTAAACATCAGATTCCTGACAGGTGCAAACAATTGCAGCGGGTTTAAACGTTTAAATGGTACCAAACCTTCACCCTTATCTGACACAATAGTGTAACATCACAACATAGAAAGACACAATATGAAATATCAATTGAAATGGCTTAACTCAATCAAAAGACATATTAACACCATTGAACATACACTGAACAAATAAATTTGATCTATGATACAATGTAAATACAATATAAATAAACTAAGGGAAGATTAATTAAAGTAACATGTTATACCGCTGTAAAATGTTAAACAATTTAAGAAAAACAATATGCTTGAACAAAAATATCAGCCGTTTGCAATTACTTTAAACACAGGTAAATGAAAATAATTTTGTTGTTAGGTATAAAGTAAAATCACAAAAATACTGAACTCCGAGGAAAATTCAAAAAGGAAAGTCCCTAATCAAATGGCAAAATCAAAAGCTCAAACACATCAAACGAATGGATAACAACTGTCATATTCCTGACTTGGTACAGGCATTTTCTTATGTAGAAAATGGTGGATTGAACCTGGTTTTATAGCTAGCTAAACCTCTCACTTGTTTGACAGTCGCATCAAATTCCATTATATTGACAACGATGCGTGAACAAAACAAACAGACACAATAGGTAAAAATGTCAAAAATAGGGGTACAGCAGTTCACATTGTGTTATCATCTTAATCACTAAAAAAAAAAAACAAATGTAACGAAGAAGCACAAAAAGGCATACATCAAATTTAACATCCTCATTTTGCTTTTTTATTATACGATTCTATTTATCTATGTAAAATCCACCCATAAAGGATGGAAGGTTTAAAGTACTGGCGTAAAATCGCGCGTTTGAAATTCGCACAGGTAGACATATAATAATTTTGTCGTTCAAAGTATGACGGGATACATAAGTACAGAGTCACGTAAAATAGATATCACAAAAAAAAGACTTAACAGTAAAAGTAATATTAATAAATAAAATAATATTGTGATTCAAAGTATGACGGGATACATAAGTACAGAGTAACGTCAAATGTATATCACAAAAAACAGACTTAAGGTAGTTCAGGGGTATAGAAAAAAAATGACAGAATTTTCTTATACTTTGCCAAAATGAAGATTTTACTATGCTTCTTTCAAAAAATGTTAAAAAGTATGGGTCACCGCGCTTTTTTTCAAGGTAAGAGTCGTTCAAAATTGCCAAAATTTGCTTAGATTGTTCATGAAAAAACACATTTTTGTGCATACAAAGAAATCTATGAGACAGAATTTTGAAATAAAATATGAGAAGATAGGTTTTATAATATATTTTAAGAAAATAAAAAGAAAAAATGATGTCACCGAACTTGTTTTCTTGCTACAAGTAAAATATGAAAATTTCCCTATATGTCCAGTATAAATTTTGTACTAAAAGCGTTATCTCCCCTTAAATGGTTTATTTGAAATATTAATTCTAAAAGCACAAATATTTGATATCTGTTAAAACATTTTCGATAATGCAATGATTAACTAAGTTTACTTTGTTTAAATAAACAGTGTAACCTATAAATTGCAAATCTATAGCCAAATTTGCAGATTTGGACAAAGAACTAGACCGATTATTTACTGTGATTGTACAATTCAAGATGGCGGTATACCCCAGAACTACCTTAACAGTAAAAGTAATATTAATAAATAAAATAATTTTGTCGTTCAAAGTATGACGGGATACACAAGTACAGAGACACGTCAAATGGATATCTCAAAAAACAGACTTAACAGTAAAAGTAATATTAATAAAGACACTATAACACGTTATTAAGATGATAAACAACGTCAGTACGCAGAATCTATACTTCAAGACCATCGTGTATTATTTGTGAAGTTGATACGGAATATTTATCAACAAGGTCTTGGTACCTTCCGATGAACTTTTGTAGAAAAAGGACGAGACGTTCTTTGACATACCCCTGGTTCATCAACTTTCTGCTCAGACACTGGTGACGTTTTACAAAGTCTGAGTAGGAGCTGCAAGCTCTTGAATGCCGAATAAGTTTGGAAATGTATATCCCATATGCAGGTGAAGTTGGTATATTGCTACTAAGGTGGAGGAAATTGATAATTTCAAAATTAAAATCGTCTCGTTTGTCATAGATTCTGGTACTGAGATGACTGTGTATGTCAAATTCGAGGTATAAGTCTAAAAATGAGGCGGAGGAAGCCGTGTACAGTTCAAATGGAGAAAAAAAATATTTTTACAAAATAAATAATCTTGATGTTCATAGTTCGAAGAAGTGAAAATTAATAGTAATATCCATTTGACGTGGCTCGATACTTATACATCCCGTCATTGTGTTATTGTGCTACGGTAAATTTTTGTATTCTTGTCTTTCGTTTTTGCTAGTGTGCTGTCTGTGTGCCTTTTGATTTTCTATGTTGATGTGTTTGTTTGTTTTCATAGTGATTGGGATTGTAGCAGTGTTGACTGCTGTACCCCTATTATGTCTGTTAGTTTTGTTCACACATCGTTGTCAATATAATGGAATTTTACAAGTGAGAGGTTTTGCTAGCTATAAAACCAGGTTTAATCCACCATTTGCTACATAAGAAAATGTCTGTACCAAGTCAGGAATATGACAGTTGTTATCCATTCGTTTGATATGTTTGAGCTTTTGATTTAGCCATTGGATTAGAGACTTTCTGTTTTGAATTTTCCTCGGAGTTCGGTATTTTTGTTATTTTACTTTTTGCAAATGACCACTGTTTAATGTATGGGACGATTTGTTAACATTTGCATTGTCACCTGTGTTTACATTCGTTAAATCAGTTCTACTTTTCTTTTCCGTAAGTTTTTATTCGAAGAAACTACCGAAGAAATATAATCGCTACTGTTACTGGTATTAGTCCTTTTTATTCCTTTTGGAGGCATATTTTGGTATAAAAATCACATTTTCATTTCTCATTTCAAAAACACTACTGTCCACCAATGAGTCACATGATAAAATATTGCTCTGTATTTTGAAGGGAACGTTTAGAAATTTATTCAGCGATTTTTCCAAGTCTATAAAACAATACAAAATCAGTCTATAAATGAAAAGGTAATGGGAATCTGACTGATAATTTTGAAGTGTATATCAAGTTTGTAGCACAGTCAACCCTGTTCTTCACAGTTTCATATAATTACCCGCCAAAATGTAATACTTAAAATATATGTAGGAATGAGTGTATATACATAATACTTATGTTATATGAATTAAAGGCGTAAATACTCTATAAGTAAACCACCTACCAAAACCAATAAAAACAACAAAAGTTTGTAAACGTAATACATGCAGCATGTCTGGCACAAAAATAAAAGTAAGAAAGGAGTAAATTTACTTTCTCTCCTTTTCTTTCAAAAACGGTTTCAATACCTCTCAAAGAGAGAGAACATGCAAAGGAAGCATTCGATATTATTAAATCAAAAAAAACCATAACACCTTGGCTAAAAATAGAAAAACAATATACATTGAAAACTAAAGAAAAAGCACAACGCACCAAAACATTTTCTGCAAAATTAGTTATCCTTTTTGACCGGTTTAAGCATATAAAAATCACAAAACACCAGTGTTTTAATATTTTGATTGAAATCCGTTAGTGGGGAATCTAAGAAATCCTGATAAAAAAAAGTAAAAATCAGAGATGCACAAGTACATGACGTCATACAGATTATTTGAAAGATTCGTTGAGATTCATTCTTTGATTTAAAATAATTTGGTTCGAATGGACAAACTGACGGACGGACAAACACCCCGATTATGATATATCCCAACTTGGTTAAGCAGAGGTATCATAGGAAGATGCGATATAAAAGCTAATGACACATCTATTAAACAGAGAATAATGACGTACATGTAGATGTAAGCGACAATAAGTCACCATACGCCCTTCAACAATTTGCAAAACCTGTAACGTATAGTCAACTATCAAAAGGCCCGAAATGACAAAATGTTAAACAATTCAACGGAAAACCAACACCCTTATTTTTGTACAAAACAATTAACGAAAAATAAATGTGAAATTAAAGACAGCGCGACAAACGACAACAATTACAGGCTCCTAACAGGCACAGTCCAAATGTGACGCTTTTCTTCTGAAATTTTGTTGCATTCTCCTAGAGTGTCATTGTGTCCAGATATTGAAAATAAGTTCTAATTGAACTAAATATATTGCTTTATATAAATATTGAACAATGCAAGTAATTTGAAACCTGTTCTAGAATTTGTCGGCATTTAATCAAATTTACAAATAATTATTCTGTTCATAGTAACCTCATTGGAAATCATTAACTTTGATATCTAAACATATTTTGTTTTACATTAAAATTAGTACATTCTAATATATACATGATTCATTCGTGCTTTTGTATTGTCCTGCCCTCTGTTTTTTTTAATGGACATGTTGTCCTTATAAATTAAGAGTACACATATGTTTTCTCTTTTTTGAAAATCAAGGACAGTACTGCGAATAAGCTAGGAGAATGGGTTCTTTTGTGCATTCTTAAAAAAAGCGAAAATCTGTAGGTGGTTTTTCTAATATGTCGTGTCACCAGTGAGATATATATCAGCTTGCTTTTCGCTTATAAAAAAATGTATATTCAGCTGATTTGAACTCCGTTCCATACTTCAATTATACTTCTTGGAATTATGCATTGAACTCCTGACCAGTTTCAGTCACTGTCAATTCATTCAATGAACATTTTCACCTGTATACTAATAATTATCATTAGGCGTAATACATTACAACTTAATCAACTCTAAAGAATTCGAATATTCATTGATACAGGTACCCTGCAAATCAACATAAAAACTGTACCTGATTTTAGCATTTTAGTTAGTTAGATCTATAGTACTCAAATTTGATGTACTTTTAAGTAATTAAACTAATTCAAATCTTGCCAACACATTTTCAGTTACTTTATAGATTTCAATTCCTCAGACATTTACCATAATAATCGATAACTAATATACATACGTGTGCATCTCGGTATTTGTTGGGACGACCACTGACCATTAGCCTGACATACTGCAACTGTATCCGAACCAGTGTAACCAGTAATGCATGAAAGTGTTACTCTGGTATTGACAACATATTTGTTTAGGTCTGGCTGTATACTTGCGTGTACATTATTATCCAATATGAAAGGTTGACAAGTTATTTCTGAAATTATTAAGAATGTTTTGTTAGTACATTATTATGTTTAAATATTTTAGTAAGAAAATAGATTCAAAGTATTTTAAACAATTTACAGCAAGGGAATCGTTGAAATTTCATTATTTATTAAGCGCTTCGAACACAGAGAGAAGGACTTGTGAACGTTTAAATTAAACCCTATGCTATATCATTTTAAGAAAGAAAACATACTTTTACTGGATAAAACGACTGTAATGTATCCCTAAAAGAAACAAGCTGACGGTATGATAACGACATAGAAAATAATGAAACAATTGTTTTTTTATATGTTTTACAGCATCGGAACCAAACTAGTTCGCCGCACCTTTTCCACAAAGACAATTTCATAATATTTCCATTTCGTAATACTTCATCTAGTTTTCTTACAATAAATCTGTTCTACTCAAATTATGACTAGCTTCACTGTTTTTTTCTACACATAGCTAGAGATGGCCTCATCTTTATTTGGCAGAACTTTTCTGAAAATATGGTTTTCAAATAATCAAATTTCGTATCGGATTCGGCCTTCCGTCTGTTTTGATTCGAGCACCATTGAATAGACTAATGCAGACAAATCGCGCGTCCGGCGTAATTGATTAAACGCCTGACAGCGTTAATCCGTTTTTATAACCACTGAAGCGATGCCAATGGAGATCGGACATTTCGACCCACAGGGTATTATCAGTCCAAGACTAGAGTCATTACTTCTGTGGTGACCTGAAATATCACAGAAATGTTTATTTTCTGTAAATTTTACGTTCATTTGAAAATTACTTGAAACACCACGGTTTTCAACCCCCTGGCATAGATGGCCTCAGCGGTACTTGGCACCATATGTTTTGTTTTCAATCCTCTTCAGCTTCGCATTTAATTTGTTTTAGTTTGAGCTCCCCTGATGAGTCTTGAGTAGACGAAACGCATAACAAATTATTGGCCTGGTACCTTTGATCAGCTTTTACAAACTACTGGGTCGACACCACTGCTGGTGTACGTTTCAAGGGAATCACCATTCCATTTGTCAGCACTTGTAAGTTAACATAAAAGACCATTAGTACGTTCATTTTCCGTAAAGTTCTAGTTCACGAAATTTTGAAATACTCGCAACACTCTGGTGTTTTACTCCAATCCTTAGGTGGCTATACCCGCATTTGGCACAACTTTTCTGAATGTTTGGTTTTCCATCCTCACTTCACCATGTAGAACGCTACTTGCGGAGTGTTGGCTATGTTTTACACAGGGTAGCGCCGGCGTTTTTGAAGCGGAGAAAAAGCGATCAAGGTAAGTAAAATTATCAAACACCTCTCCCCAGTTTCCCGTGTTGACGATTTTGTATGACGCGGAATCACGATCATAAATATCGAATTAAGCATATGCTAAAATCATTTTATGGTACGTTTAATTCAATTTAGCATATGCTAAAATGATTACATAATATGCTAAAATCAATTTAGCATATGCTGAATTATTAAGGTTATACCTGTGCCTGTACCAAGTCAGGAATATGACAGTTGTTATCCATTCGTTTGATGTGTTTAAGCTTTTGATTTTGCCATTTGCTGAGGGACTTTTCGTTTAGATTTTTCCTCGGAGTTTGGTATTTTTGTTATTTTACTTTATACAGAAATTTTGGCGCGGAATCAAGGTCATAATTGTTTTATAAAATTTATTTCAGCATATGCTTAATTCATTTATGCATATCCTTAATTCAAGCATATACTGAATTGCTGAATTTAAAGAAAATATCATCCAAGAGTGCACCCGTTACATAAGGGAGCAACCATATGATTTCTAGGGGGGTGCTAGGAAGGATTATTTTATCCTGACTCTTTTTTCCACAATATATGTATTCTGCTTTTTTGTTTCTGTCTCGCAGCGTTTTTTTTTTTTTTTTTAATAGAATATTCTGCTTTTTTATTTTCTCAGGTTTTAACTCCTGTCACTTTTTTGAACAATATTGAGGTCCTAGCCCCCTCCCATCAAAATCAAATGGTAGCTCCCTAAATAAAAATGTTGACATTCACTGCGGATCTTTAATAAGTTTTAAACGATCACTGTTCAGTAAACGGATTCAATCCTGCACGATTCCATTACACGTAGTCAAGAATGATGGTCTGTGCGACGTCCTCTGTTAGACATTGTAAATAAGCAACGAAAATTCTCTGATCAACAATTTAGTTGCGATATGTTTGTATTAGTAAGGACCGCATGCAGTAACTGTCTTCCAACCAACTAGTTAAGAAAGCGAACTTTTCATTAAAAAAACACAATTAATTAATCATATACTAAGTTATAATTCAGCATTAGCTAAATTCATTTTAGCATAAGCTAAATTCATTAAATATATGCTTAAATGAATTAAGTATATGCTAAAATGAACTTGGTATATATGATCAAATATACGAAGTTTAATATGTATGACCTTGACTCCGCGCCAACATTTCTGTATAAGCTGAACAATTCAGTATATACTAAATTTGCTAAATTCATTTAAGGGTATGCTTAAATAGTTTAGCATATGTTTAAATCATTTAAGCATACCCTTAAATGATTTTAGCATATCGTCGCTGTTATGCAATAAACACATAAATAACACATAATCTTAATGTTTATTCTTTAAACTGTAAAAAAAAATACATACAAACAAAATCAAACGTACATGCACAATTCTTAATGCTGAATATAGAATGATAGCAGAAAAAAAATAGTCTATTTTCAAAACAGTTTTCAACACCGATCCTTTGATATTGTATCTAAATTATGATAATAAAAAATAAAATTGGAAAGGTCAGTGCATTTTTTAAATAAAATATGACTTTTCCTAAGTCATTTAGTATTCTTTGTTATTATGAAAAGAACACACGAAAAAGTCAAAGAACATAAGACTACAAAATATCCTTTCTTTATACATGTACATAAAACATATCAGGCATTGTTATGCATGTGGTAAGTTATCATAGAATGCATGGAAATCTCTTGGAACAACACTTTTCAGTTCTTGGAGGTGCTTATACTTCGAGGCTTTGATAGACAAAGAAGAATTATGAAGATTAGCTACTTGATCCGTATCTCCAGGTGCTGAAATTTTTGCCCGTCTTGGTAATTCTAAGTAATCCCCCGACATTGTCAGTTTATACTTTATTTCTCCCTCAGGTAAGTACATAGGAGCACGGATATCAGTGACAACATTATCACCAACCTTAGAACCTGGCCGAATAGAGTTGTATTAATTCAGATCACAATACTTCTTGAAAAACTGGTATGAGAGATATTTTACGTCATATGGACGTTCAAGGCGGGATACTTTAAAGATATCTACATAATTCTGCGGCACATACATTGGCTTGTTTTATAGTTTACATTCTATGACACTGTGAACGCTATCAACCTCCATTTGTGTATGACCCCTTTCTCGGTACTTTTGAAAAATAGTATTCTTTTTTATCGTAGGCTACTTTAAGTAGTGCATTGGACAAAGTAACGTTCCTATTTTGGTATGTTCAACCGTCACTGTATATAATTAAAGTTTTAATGCTATTGTCCAAACTCATGATGTAATCGACAACACATGATGAAAATGAATTTGATTTTAGGTCACCTTCGACTTCTGTCCAAAAATAACAAATAATATCTTTATATATGTCAAATTTTGTACAGTTATGACAGGACAGTTTTTTCTTGTAATACATTGCGCTCGCTTTTAATAAAGGGCACTTTAGAAGAGCCTTTAGATCTAAACTAATGACTTTCATGATATCGTTTGTCAATTCTGCTTCTTTGTCCTTATTCTTTTCCGCCCTGTCTGCTTCCTTTTTAACTATGTGTTGGTCATAAATGACTTTATCGATGTTTCCGACTTCATACCAAGAGCAAGTTTCACATTGGTCCTTTCTAAGCTGAAACAATGAAATGTTTAATTCGTCAAGTATGTTGTGGAAAAGAGTCCGACTTATCACAGGACTGTTATCTTTTTGGGTCTTTTTTCTGTATTCTCTATGCAAATTAGATATTGACTGGAAGACAGGTTCCAGGTAAACTTTAGAACTAGAGGCACGACAATAGTGAATAGGAAGTTTAGGTAGGCGTTCTATAAATGATTTTGCATATTGTGTTCTGTCAATGTCATAATGCTTGGCACGTCTTTTGACATTTGACTTATGAGGAATTCCATTCTTTGAGTTCAAAATCCATTCATACATCATCTTTTCTCCGATACCTAGTGTACTTAGGAACATGCTTTTGCACACAGGAAATTTTTAACCGTTTTTGGTCAAGAAATATGAGTACGAAAATTTCCTTCTGCTTGCGCCAACAGTTGTTCTTTGTTTCACATCATGTTTTTCAACTAGATTACACACACATACTTTCTTTTCCTCCCATATGAGTTGCCAGAAACGGTTAAATATTTCTTCTCTTTTTTTTTCTTCAAATATTTTACACTTTCTTTTCTTTTCACTTTTCTTACATTTGTTGGTACATCCACTAGGAGCCATTATTCTCTGTTCTCGGTCAACACAGTAGGTTCTTATTCCTTTCTAATTTTTTAGGACTCCTTTGTATTTTTTGCCTTTCATTCTTAGTTTTTTATTTGTATTCTTCAACCACTCGGCTGGTGCTTTTTTCTTTCTTTTAGTCCTAGTGTGCCCTGTGTTTTCAAGGCCTGCATCATCTGTTTGGAAAATGTTATTCTCTGGCTCCAGAACTGATTTCTCTGATTGTAGATTGTCCTTTTCCAAGTCTGAATCCTCATTTTCTGAATAATTTGCATCATTATTATTTGAATCTTTTTCTGGCCCCAAGTCTGGGTCTTTTGTGGAATCATTTAAATCTGGCTGAGAAAATTCTTTTTCTTAATCAAAACTGTCAGATTCATCACATTCTAAGTCTTTTTCTTTGATCTGACGATAATTTTGAAGTGTTTTTCCTTGAATGCGAGGAAACGTCGATGCATTTAACATAGAAATAGACTGAGAAGATTCCAAAGTTCTGTTTTCGATATCTTTGTTTTTCAATGCAAGTTCAACTAACTGCTGTCCTCGTGATAATCTATTAGCATCCATTTTTGCAATTTGGGTGAAATTTCTACTCTATGCTTTGGTACTGGTCAAATTATTTGGTTTTCTATCGATGATCTGATATCGAGGTAAATTTACTTTAAACCAACTGTAATATATTGTCGGAATGAAGTCAAAAATGCCGTCCTTTTGAAGAATAATGTCCACGTTCTCTCTTTAAACATGTTTGCAATATATGTGTATCTTTATTCACACGATAATCAGAGTCTCAAGGAGTGTTTCTCTGCCATTCATATTTGGACATGATCAATTTGAATTGTTGTCAGAATCATAAGCTTCACTTACAAATCATCCACATCCTCATATAAATAAACACCCCCAGGAAAATCGTCGTTAGTTATGTTTTAGGTATATTTGTGACACAATTCATGTGGTATCGTCTAACACATCCAGCACATTTTAACCATCTGGTTCCATTTGACTCAATCAATATAACACATGAAGCACTTAGTAGTTCAGTAACTTAAGAAAATCTATCGTTTGCTACAAGATTACATATAAAAGAAGTCCATTCTTCTTCGTATTCAGTAGAGTCTGAATTTGCCGACTATGACATCTTGTTTAGACATTATTCGATCACACCTGAGAGAGAAAATGTATTTATTTGTATTTTTAAAGCATTTTATTTTCAGCTCATGAATAATTTACATATTATTTTGACTAAATAAATTTTGATTTTTTTTTTCGTTACCATGAGTCATTAAGAATATTAATTTCGTATTTTTTTGGTAAAAGTTTGTTTTAGATTCTTTGTCTTTTAGTCATCTTTTTTTTTTAAAAGGGGTGTTTTTTCTAATGTTAGTTTTATTTATTTATCTGAATTATTGCACTGATCAAAGCAACAACCATTATCTATAATTCGGTCTAAAGCATCGTATCTCAATTCGCCGTTTGAGCTAAAATGTCGGACAATATAAAAATCTTCAAATGAACGAATTGCAACTCATATAAACACAGCTACCGAATTAAAAATTAACAACTACAATTGTATTTTGTATTGAAAATAACTATAACATGTATGTCAGCAACGTTTTAGAACCGTACAAAATGGTGATTGGTACTACTACTTTTTGTTTGGTTTGTTTATCTTTGAAAACATGCATAAAAAGGTAAAATATGTATTGTAATTTTAAAGCTTTTCATTATTTCTAAGCTATATCAGCTTCGAAAACCTTAAATTGATAAAACTATACCAATTTATATGTCAGCTGCCGTGCCAGGTGTTTTTGTTTTGAGATACGATATTTTCGCAACACAAGATTTCTCACCAATCCGACTAAACTTTTTCATCACATGAAAGAATTCGGGTTAATGATTTGTTACAAGATCAGATATTTTCGCATACAGTGGAACATACATATTTAATTCTAAATAATCGATAAAAATATTTCCGCAAAAAATTGAGATACGAGGTTTTTGCATAACAGCGACGATATGCTAAAATCGATAATTATGACCCTGATTCCGTGCCATAACTTTGAGACATCATATGCAAATTTCTGGATAAAAATCTACTTTGGGCGATTTTTTCTCGTATGATTTATATAGAAATGAACACCTATTACAGATTTTAACCAAATACCAGCTTCTTAGTCAATACTTATTGGTTTTAAAGTTGATTTTTAATCGAAATGTAATGTGTCGCTCGGGGTGTTTGATTTTGCGTCCCAAGGGGTTGAGGCATTTATTAAAAAAGAATAGATTTGCCTATAATTCGGTCTTTATCTGATAGTTTGTATATCAAACACACCTTCTTTGTTATGATGACTCATTGCAAACTTGTGGTATTTCATTTGGCCCATATTTTACTTTTTTTTAGTAATGTGCATTTTTAATGTTAGAAATATGGGGGAAAAAAAGCCTCAAAGTAATTTGTTTTGTTCCGTATTAGAGACTTTAGTCGCATGTTGATTATCGTTTCCGAATCCACTACTTCTTATCAATTCTCTAGCTTAACCCATTTTTACTAAAACGACTGTCTGTTGTACGTTTTGACAATAAATCAACCGAATTTCTTTTTTATTCTATAATAGCTGGAACTGATTATATCCACACGGTTCACATCTATATTTAGACATTTGACAAGTTAACATAAGTTTAATATAACATAAAAGGGGTGTAAGCTTCCCTTTTTAACTCTAAATTTCATATTGGTAAATACATATTTCATTTAATGTTTAATCATTACAAACTATTTAAATTGAATAGATTTTGGTATTAATGATTTATTTAAAAAGACATATATTAATATACAGAATTTATTTATCTTGTTTTGAAGAGTTTAAAAATTCGAATTACCAAAATTTAGAACCTTTGAAATTCATATATATAGTATTTAGCAAAATGTAAAAGTATGAAGTTGTCCGAGGGCTGCCTACTATTTATCCGTACTAAACCAAATCTATAAGATTAGCGTATTTACCACAAGCTTACCGGGACATGGTGCTCCAATTCATGTTGCTTTCCAATATAAATACAATTATGTGCTTACGGTTTTATTTGAACAATTTTGTATAATTTTTGTTTAAACTGTTTCCGGTTCATTAAGTTAGCGTTATTACATTTGGCATCCATCGTAAACCAGTCAATAAACTAGTATTATCTGTAGTACGCATCCCCGAGTTCCTAGAAGAATTTCTCTTGCTACAGATGTGTAATAATGTTGATTTTTTAAACTTACAATTAATTTGTTCATAGCGGTGATCGTTTAGTCGTTGATAACGAAAGTCATAATGATATTTATAGTACGCAGTTCAAAACTTGTACCTGGAATGAAATTTTTTTTAAGGTAATTTTATTCCCGACCAAAATATTGTTTTAATCTTAGTGGTGTTATATATTTCATTATCATATAGCGGTGATTTTGTTTCTGTTTTAACTGTCAAAGAAGTAGTTTTAGGGTCGTGGCTTATAAATCACACTTTATTCAAATTAGAGTCCGTTCAATGTTGACGTGATTTATAACTGGACCATTTATAATCAATCAAATTGATTGATAGTATGATAATATTATGAGACTTAAACCATAAGTGAGCATTTGCTATGATGAAAAGGAAAATTGAAAGGCCTTGTACGTTAAAAGTGACAAGTGTAATGGGCGTATGGATGTTTATTTTATCAAGGAATTGTACTAATATATACAATTCCCTGATTCTACAGTAGTTAAAACTATAGTGTAATAGCCACAATTGTATAAAGGTTCATCAGTTCATTATAACGATGTTAAAAATCGACCAATGTTCAAACCTGACATCCGGAATAAACTCTTTGTAAAGAAAATGTTTTTTATTTGTTTTTACTCTTGTCATTTTATATTTTCATACTGCTTTATAATTATACTCAAGAACTATCAAATGTAGAATCTCCCTTTAACAAAAAACACCCAAAATCAAACAAATCAAATAAATTTGAAAAGAACATGAACAAACCAAGACACTATATATATAGCTATCAGATTATGACCAATTACAGGCATATCTATTCTTTTTTTTTAATAAATGCCTCACCCCCTTGAGACTCAAAATCTGACACCCAACTTTAAAACCAATAAATGTTGACCAAGAAGCTGCCATTTGTTTAAAATCTGTGATAGGTATTCATTTCTATATAAAGCATATGTGCGAGCACGGGAAAGTCTGCATCTGCTTGCTAGAAAAAGGTTATGGTTCGGTTCCTTCTGTGCAATAAATTATCTAGTGCTAACAATTCTCAAAAAGAAATTTTGACATTTTTACTTTCCTTCGTCGCATTTTCTCAGCTTCAAAACCGTCATCCCGTGTCAAAAATAGCCAACACCCCGCATGTGACGTTCTACAAGGTGTACTCACTAGTCTATTTGATTAATATGTATTTCAACCATCAACTCTTTGTGTGAACGTAAATATTAGGATCACAATAGCAATTAAATCTCCATTAACAGTAACATTTAAATATAAATTGAAATACAAATGATAAAAACTTGAACAAAATGAACTTCATCTATACATCAATTATACAGATACTCTGCTAATACCAAATCAACATACACAATGTACCTAATTTTTACATTTTATTTAGTTAGATTCATAGTACTCAAATTTGATGTACTTTTAAGCGATAAACTGATCAAATTCTTGTCTACAGATATTTTCAGTTACTTCATAGATTTTAATTCCGCAGACATTTACCATAATAATCGATAATTAATATACATACGTGTGCATCTCGGCGTTTGTTGGGACGACCATTGACCATTAGCCTGACATACTGCAACTGTATCCGAACCAGTGTAACCAGGAATGCATGAAAGTGTTACTCTGGTATTGACAACATATTTGTTTAGGTCTGGCTGAATACTTGCATGTACATTATTATCCAAAATGAAAGCTTGGCAAGTTATTTCTGAAATTATTACGAATGCTTTGTGAGTACATATGTTTAAATATTTTAGTAAGAAAATAGATTCCAAGTATTTTAAACAATTTACATCAAGAGAAACGTTGAAATCACATTATTTATTAAGCGCTTCGAACACAGGGAGAAGGCATTGTGAACGTTTAAATTAAACCCTATGTTATAAAACAAGATATTATCTTAAGAAAGGAGACATACTTTTACTGGATAAAACGACTGTAATGTATGCCTAAGAGAAACAAGCTGACGGTATGATAACGACATAGAAAATAATGAAACAATTGTTAATTATATGTTTTACAGCATCTGAACCAAACTAGTTCGCCGCACCTTTTCCACAAAGACAATTTCATAATATTCCCATTTCGTGCATACTTTGTCTAGTTTTCTTACAATAAATAAAGGCAACAGTAGTATACCGCTGTTGAAAAGTCATAAATCGATTGAGAGAAAACTAATCCGGGTTACAAACTAAAACCGAGGGAAACACATCAACTATAAGAGGAAAACAAAGGAACAACAGAAACACTGAAGTGCAACAAAAACAAACGCTAACATACATAGAAACGAACTATTTGATAACAACTGTCATATTCCTGACTTGGCACAGGACATTATATCTGTTGTACTCAATTAATGGCTAGCTTCATTGTTATGTAATATACGTTTTCTACCCATAACCATAGATGACCTCATCTGTATTTGGAACAACTTTTCTGAATATATGGTTTTCAAACCATCAAATTTCGTATCTGATTTAACTTTCCATCTGTTATGATTCGATCACCAATGAATAGACTAATGCAGACGAAACGCACTTCCGGTGTGGTTAATTAAACGCCTGGCAGCTTTTATCAGTGTTTATAACCACTGAATCGATGCCAAGGAAGATAGGAAGTTTCGACTCAGAGGGTATCATCAGTCAAAGACTAGGGTCATTCCTTCTTTGTTGACCTGAAATATGAATGAAACGTTCATTTTCTGTAAATTTTACGTTCTTTTGAAAATTATTTGAAGCACCACGGTTTTCAAACTCCTGGCATAGATGGCCTCAGCGGTACTTGGCGCTATATTTTTGGTTTTCTGTCCTCTTGAGCTTCACATTTAGTTTCGCATTCGACTTGTTTTAGTTTGAGCTCCCCTGATGAGTCTTGTGTAGACGAACCGCATAACAAGTTACAGGTATAGTATTGTACCTGATTTTAGTATTTTTTCATTTAGATTTAAAGTAATCAAATTTCATGTACTTTTAAGTGATTTAACTGATCAAATTCTTGCCGACAGATATTTTCTGTAATTTCTGTTACAGATTTCAATTCCGAAAACTTTCACCATAATAATCGATAATAATATTAGGGATGTCAACTCGGTGAAGATTTACTAATCGAGTACTCGTTGGATTTACCGAGCGATACTCGATTACTCGCGGAAAAACATCTACAAAATGGAAGCACAAAAATTATACTCATTTTACATATTGTGGGGCTCTATCTTATGAATGTAAAACCCTCAACATTATTACCTAGGACTAGATAATAGTCCAAGGAATTTTATACCATAATTGATAGCTCATTTACTACATGAACTAATTATGTAAACTGGCAAAAATCTAATCAATTAATTAATAAACATCTATAGAAAAATTATTACTCAAACAACAGTATTTGGGAATCGTAAAAAAACACACATAATGATCAACAAAGGAGTGATGATTAGAACTTACTGATGCCTTTAACTATTTTCTGAGGGTCGACACAGGGTACCGCGAACGAATTTGTTCTTACTTAGAAATATTATCTCGTCAACTTTTTGTGGGACGAGTCGATTTTTCAACTTTGTTACATAACTAACAGTCATACTGATGAAAATATTTGATTTGCTCTGACACGATTAGCTAAAAGTATAGGCATTGGAAAGGTGCTCTTGTTCATAGCCTACCTCTGTTTGAGGGAATTTTAAATGACAATTAAACGCAAACGTTCGAAACGTATTTTAATTTCAATTAATATTTAATTTCCCGGGAGGCACTTTTAATAAAAATATTTTTTCTTTAAGAAGGTATCAACATTCTAACAGGAAACAGATTACTCGAGTATCATTTTGGTATTCGATACTCTGTTCTACCGAGCGATATTCGATTACTCGAGTACTCGTTGACATCCTTAATTAATATACATACGTGTGCATCTCGGTGTTTGTTGGGACGACCATTGACCATTAGCCTGACATACTGCAACTGTATCCGAACCAGTATAACCATGAATGCATGAAAGTGTTACTCTGGTATTGACAACATATTTGTTTATATCCGGCTGAATACTTGCATGTACATTGTTATCAAATATGAAAGATTGGCAAGTTATTTCTGAAATTTTGTGAGCACACATTTATAATCATTTTTGTAAGAAAATGAATCGTAAAATTATGCCAAGCATTTTAAACACTTCAAGCAGGTAGATCCGTTGAAAGCGTATTATAATAAAGCGTTTCGAACACTGGAAGTTATAACACAAGATAATCTCCTATAAAAAGGGCATATTTTTACTGGAATAAACGAATTGAATGCATCCGATTGAGAAACAATGACATAACAAATTATGAAATAAAAATTATTACAGTTTTACAGTATTGGAACAAAACTAGTTCGCCGTACCTTTTCCCCACGGACAATTTCATTGTATTTCGTTCATACTTTGTCTAGTTTCCTATACCATTCTTAATGCTCGTTTTGTCCCCGAGGGTATCACAATTGCAGTTGTCAACACTTTTTTCTGACATCAAAGACCCAAAATTGTTTTGTTCCATATATTTTCCGTTCATGAAATTTTTAAATACTCGAAAAAATAAGTGTTTTAATTCACGGCATATGTGACCTTAGAATATTTGGCACAACTTTTCTTAATCTTTTGTTTTCAATGTTCTTCAATTTCGAATCCACCTGTCATCTCTGATCCGTTTTCACAGATGATCACACGCAAGCTTATCATGGTCACAATTCCGTTCGTTGACCCTTGTGTATACCATTCATCAAAATAATTTATCACGGTTTTTTTACATGGCATTAGCAAAAAACGCAGAAAGTGCTCTTCTTTTCGAAGCACATAGTTAAACCACTAAATCTACCCAAGGCATATGTTTGTATTAGGTTGGTTTCAAAGTGACTTATGTAGTGATTAGTGAACTGTTTATTTTCCTCGTGCTTTGGTATAGCTTATTATAGTGTTGGTTCTTTTATGTCTTATGCTCAGTAAACGTCCATATTGGATTTTGTAACATTATCTTTAAAGACGATGTTTTTTTACTTTCGTTTAATTAGTTTTCCTCTTTTCATTTCTGCTGGTTAAGTGGTACAGAGTTTCTTAATTGCTGTTATATTGACGTATAAATTAAAACTTCAAATATTTGAAAATATTTTATATATAGTATGTTTAAGTCTTGATTGCATGATTATTTTATTAATTGTTATTGGTCTAAATTAACTGTCAGCAAATGCGAGCACACTCAGATTGGTACTAGTGTGTTAAGTCCTTTTGTAATTTTTTGTTATTTTTTTGTGTGCTTTGTGTTTTACTTGTATGTTCAAATATTTTTTTATATTTTGTTTTCATATTGGTCTGTATGTCATGATCATTCTATCATGTTTGCATAGTGTGAATAAAAAAAAACGGCCGTATTAAATGTTTTATGAAATTTTGATCGAGATTTTCTCTCCAGACGGCAACTTTTGACCTCTGGTTTAGTCCATCTTGAATTCCCCCAACTGGGCTTTTTTCAGGGTAATTCTTACATTGAAAGATCGAAGTTCGAGAAAATTTTCATTAGGCATCTTTCCTCACATCGAAGGATGAAATCTAGTTTAATAGCGGCGTGCAATTTAAAAGTCAGCCTTGATAATAATCATTATAATCTTTGTATTACCGTATTAATTAGGGTCTACATGCATATGAGAAACGGAAAAACATCGTGATTTAAAAAGAAACTTTTTGACAGACACATTGAATTTTTCCGGTTATGATTCTATTGTTAAACTTAAATATTTTTTTGTTATTGTGATTCATACTTTTTCTTGTTAATTCAATTAAATATCAATGAAATACTCTTCCTCTAATTAAGTATCCCAGTTCTACGCAAGAGTTGTAGATTACATAAAAAACAGAAAATAAATGCGGACATTTCTAGTTGTGCAGTTAAAAGCTTTTACTTCAAATTCAAAACTTTTACTGGAGTATTCTGTGCTTAAAAATCTAACTGCTCTTTCTACATTATTAATGACAGTGCAAAATAAACTCTATTTTGAATCTAAGCATCCAATATGACAGTATAAGAATGCTGAATGTCTATATCAGCAGAGTGTTTTGTTGGAATATTTATATTCATGCACTGGTGTAGTCTGGTATATCAATATTTATTTTAGATTTATTAAGAATATGTTTTTCTCTGAAGTTTAATTATTATATACTCTTACATATTTCGACATAAAATAACTGACAGTTATGAAATATCTAATCTTGTTAAGAACTAAGTCGCGAACAACTTCAGCGGAATTTGTATATAAAATAAGAAAATGTGGTATGATTGCCAATGACAAAGATATATAAACCAAAAAAACACAAACGATCTGATTAATGATAATAAATAAAATGCTTCGCTGAGCGCAGCTGGATACGACCACCAAGGTCCAACCCTGAACAGTTGGGGCAAAAACGGACACAATATTCGCGCTTGATACCGGTCTCAATTTGGATTGTAATTCAATATTTGACACATAATAGGTTTCTGACACAGAATAACTGTAGTCAAAGAACTTAGAATTGGTTATATGATTTGAATTTATATTCAATTTTTTGCTTTTGTGCAATACACTGTGCCTGTACGAATTGACACCCCCCCCCCCCCCAAACAAAAAATTCAAATTAAAATGAACCCCCTTTTTTGTTTGGTTTTGTGCAATACACTATGCTGTTGTGTATTGAACCCACCCCCATCCCCCCCCCCCCCCAAAAAAAAAGATCCCCAAATATGTGAAAAATTTTGTTTAATTTCTGAAATCTGAAATGAGAAAATATTGCCCCCCCCCCCCTCCTTTTCCAAAAAAAAAAAATTAATTCCCTCAAGATATGGTCATAATATCAATTCAAATTTCCAATGGAGTTTGCAACCATAATTACCCATTTAAATACATCATAAAAGTTTAAAATAGATAATTTAAAAGCAGTGTAAGGAAGGTAATACAACATTGTACAACATTGTACAATTTTGTTATTGGGTTACCTCCCTTACACTGCTTTTAAATTGTACATTAACCAGGAATCCCTTGTTTTTTCCCCTTTTTTGCCCCAAATTCCTAAACGGTTGAGCCATAACCCCCCAAAGCCAATCTTAACCATCCCTTTGTGGTATGGAAACTTGTGGTACAATTTCAGAGAGATCCATACACTTAAGGGGGTAGGCCTCAGTAACCCTAAAATTTTCCCATCGTTTAATATTTTTTAAATTTACACCATTGAATAGGTATGCCTCAATACATGTTCTGGCAAAGTTTTAACAAAATTGACCGTCTTGTTCTAATTTTTGAATTGATTGAATATGGTCAGTTTCGGTCATCATTTAAGCCAGTCCAAAATACCAAAAGGTATATATATACTTTATTTAAGAAAATGCACGACATAGAATATGACTGTCACTATTTGATTGTATAATGGTATCATATTCTTAAGTAAATATGAACTATAATTGGTATATGTGATATTTTTAAATGAAATGCAAGGTGAGAACTAACGGATACATATAAAACTTTGTTAAGTCTCATTTGGCACTTTCTATATATAAATACACGTGGAAAAATATTTTGTCGTTTAATTTGCATATAAAATGCTGGAACAAATATCAGTCATATAATTTTCAAATGACAACTTTTTATTAATTTTCACCGTTTAAATTTTACAAAAACTTTGATCAAAGTGACCTATTAACGGACCCCCCAAAAAAAGGGTCTTTTGAAGAAAATAATCAAAATTGACATCTATAAACCCTCATAGCTACAATTTACGGTATGAAAGTGCAAAATGTTGTTTTATATATGTGATCATTCCGTTGTTCATTTGAAACAGCAATTATCTTCAATATGGGGATCCCGGGCGGAAAAAAGGGGGTTGGGGATGCTAATAAAGAAACGTAAGGAGTGGAACTTGGATATGGTCTATGCATTCCTCCATAAGTGGGTGCTGGTTCCTGACACATCCTTCTCCCACCTTTGTATTCATTAAGTAACTATAGCCAACCCCCCCCCCCCCCCCCCCCCCAACATAAATATAGGGCAAAATGACATTTCATCACTATGACATTGGTTACATTCGCTCCGTCAGTTTTTTTTGCATGTACGTTGGAGGGCTGTGGTAGCAACAAGGACAAAATCCTTCACTTTCTACATACTTTCTGTGCTAATGCGAGTAAATTGTTAGCTTTAGCTTGTATTTTGATAGTAGTTGAGATCTTATCTCCAAGAGCACAACATGCAGTAAGCTGCTGATCAGGCTGATAATTACTAGGTTTCAGATTTTGATCTGACAAGCCTCATCGACTCCTGAAATTGCATCCATATTATCATAAGATCTTGGTAAGACTACTGAAATTTGTAAATCATTATATCATATTGCAAACGCCAGTTTTTTCAGGTCTGCATGTCCATCTTTGCATTATTTTAAAAAATATTCCTGTCGACCTGTCTGCATGAGATCTGATCTACATGTGTCATAAAACACTGACCAAGAGAAAGATAAAATGCAAATATTTCAACATTTCTATAATCATGATTATATGTAGTTTGAAAGTTGAGTCATGGTCTCAGTAGAACTAGTATGTCCAAAAATAACAGTTTGTTATATATATCTGCACCATAGACTATAGTCACTGATAGTTAGTAATGGGGTATATTTTATATAACAAATGTATTCATAAGATATTGTGATCTGATAAGTGATATCTGTCACATTGTGGACATGCATGCAAATTTCATTGAATTTTCTTAGGAACTACAAACCAAGGCTTTGTGGTTTTTTTTTTTTAGGTTTTTTTTAAAATGAAATCTCATCTGTATTATACTGTTTGATGCATTTTCACTTCCATCATATTCCAACTTCTTGTTTATCAAATGTTTAGAACTGGGATATTGTCATGATTGTAGTTATCAACAGCTCACAGTTCCAACTCGTTAAAACATTTTTAGATTGCTGTCTCATTGATAGGAACACTGTTATTTCTTCCATCTTTACATGCATTCCGCTGAACAAGTATACATTATCAATGTTATTGTTAAGGGGTCAGATGAAAATAGCCTCAGGATCAGGACTTTCTCGCTGCGTTGAAGACCCATTGGTGGCCTTGCATGGGCTGTTTTGTTCTCTTAGGTCATGTTGTTGTCTCTTTGACACATTCCCTGTTTCCATTTTCAATTCAACATAAAAAAAAACAACAGAAATAAATCTTGAAGGAAGTATGTATTTTTTTTTCAGGTTTCCGAAATAAAGGAAATAGGGTACAGAGTGTAGCTATATTTCCCCCCCAAAATATCAAATCATTTAGTACTGTACCAAAATAGTCAAATGACACTTTCATTTAAAAATTAACCAAGGTATATTAGGGAAACCTGAAAGTCATGCATTTTATTTGAATCTTAGTCATTTGTAGTAAAATTGTACACTGTTTCATAACAAGGTGATATATAATAATGCAAAATAAATGGGTCAGTAGCCTATTACTTTAAAAAAAAAATACAAATGAAAGCCAAAGTCATAATATTAGGAGTAAATGGTGATAAATCTAATCACACTTCTTATCAGCTTCTAAAATAACACAGCCCTTACTATCACAATATGTTGGCTGTCAGAATAAAGAATCCATACGTCTTTACAAAATAAATCCTTCCTAACAGTTCTTGAATTAATCTTTTGTATCTAAATGCACAAATTTTTTACAATTTTTTACCGTGTTTTCACATCGTTAACATATTACGTTAATGCTAAACATGTATATTGATAATATTGACCTTCTAACATTAGAATTTGTCGTTTGCAATGTTTTATATTTCTGCCCATCTTTGCACTAAGACAGAGAATTTCAAACAACAATATAACAAAGATGGCAACTAATTGTTGGGTAGGTAGTTCCATTGGCTTCATTTAACAGTAAGATAATAATTTTTTTCAGTTTTCTACAACTTGAACTTGTAAGGTAAATAGAAATAAGAAGATGTTGTACATGTACGATTGCCAATGAGACAACTATCAAGACCAGAGTTCAAATGAATTGGATGTAAGCAATTATAGGCCACAGTGCGGCCTTTCACAATGAGAAAAACCCATCATGTATTATAGTTATCTACTGTGATAAAGGCCAAGCTATGAAAAATGTGAAATTTATATATATATATATTATTTGGCCAAACACCCAATAGATATAAGAATGCCAATGAGACAACTCTCCATCCAAGTCACAATTTGTAAAACTAAACCAGGGTTTCGCACTAAGGCGAGTCCATGAGTCCTGGACTCATGAAAATCTGTCTGGACTCACCATTTTCAAACCTGGTGAGTCCAAAGATGCTTCAAGATTGAAATATTTTGTATTAACTGAACACACATATCATCATTTTATAGCAAAAGTTTAAAAGAAATCTGAATTTTATGTAATTTCATTGCTCTATTAGGTCGTGGGGGCTAAAATAATAAATTGTATTGCAATAAAATATCTTCTTCTTACTGTTGGACTCACCATGGCCAAAAATGATGAGTCCCTAGACATGCCTTCAAAAATCCTTAGTGAGTACCCTGATAAACCATTATAGGTCAAAGTACGGTCTTCAACACGGAGCCTTGGCTCACACGGAACAGCAAGCTACAAAGGGCCCTAAAAATTACTAGTGTAAAACCATTCAAACGGGAAAACTAACTGTCTAAAAGAGGGCCGAAAGATACCAGAGGGACAGTCAAACTCATAGGTCGAAAACAAACTGACAACGTTATATAAAAAACAAGAAACGAGAAACATTTATGAACCACATCAACAAACGACAACTACTGAACATCAGATTCCTGACTTAGGACAGGTGCAAACAAATGCAGCGGGTTTTAATAGGTACCAACCTTCACCCTTATCTGAAACAATAGTGTAACATCACAACATAGAAAGACACACTATAAAATTTCAATTGAAATAGCTTTACTCAATCAAAAGACATATTAACACAAGTGATCATACACTGAATGAATAAATTTGATCTATGATACAAGTCTTTTTTTAAAAGTTATCCCTACGCAATAAAGATATATACATGTATAACTAGTATGGTTTTCCAAAAAGAGAGAGAAAAATCTTACTAGATTAATGGTGTCCTTTCACAATGAATTCTAGTTACTGATGCTTTAACCAAATCAGCTGAATGGCAAAATTTTATGTGCATATTTCTCTGATAGATCTTTTTTTTTTAAATATGTGTGCTGGGTTACTAGTTAAAAGCTGAATCAAGTCAGATATTTAGCTCCAATTTTTGCATTTATCGTAAAATGTTCCAAATATTAAAGTTTCATTCTTAAATCAGAAAAGGTAACTGTTATAAAATCCATAAAATAGAATTACCAATATCTTTCCAAGACAAAACACAATATAAATACATTGTATACTTGATGGTGTACAATTTGACAAGATAAAACATTATGTGCATTTTAATCTAAGAACAGCATTCCTGCAACGGAAATTTCTTTTGTCATGACTATACACATTTACTGTTCAGTTGCAAAAGCAGCAACGAATACAGAGGCAGTTTTGGAAGGAATGTTAAACTCTTGTAACAATAATCTTATTCCATTTGCATCTCTTCTGTTAGCTATCTGTAAGTGCGATAAAGATATGCCATTTTTTGCAAGTCTAATGCAAGTGTCTATGCTTGCAGTTTTGTTTTGAACTAAATTATCATAGGAAGATTTGCAACTACAATATCAAATGCTATGAATATCATTATCCTTACATTAATTCTTCATTTCTTGGTGAAAGAGATGTTGAAGAGACTGTACATCTTCTATGGCATTGTGTGCACTGTATTCCAACCCAACAGACTTTAAAATAAGAGTTGATTGTTTGTAATTGTCTACTTCATTTCGGGGGAAAATTCTTTTAGCTAATTTAAGTGTGTCGAGAAATCCAGAAGTAACATTACAAAAGGAAGAAAAAAAGCTGAATTCTTTTACTTTGTTTGACAGTATTGCCATGTCAAAATTAAAGATGTTATGTCCAACAAGGAGTGGATTTTGAATTGTTTTTAAAAATTCAATAAAATCTAACAAGCTTCATGCTGGGATTTGGTTTCCACTTCCTTCCCATGAACATACATTTTATTCTTAGCCAAACAGCAGGTAATTCCTGTTACTTTTGAGGCTTCAACAGAAATATCACATCTTGGTAAAATGTAAGATTGATATAGTGTCTTATCATAAACAGCTGCTATCTCAGTAATATCACTAACTCTACTTAAACCTGTCGTTTCAAGATAAAAAAAAATGTAAATGATTCTGTTCCATCCAGTTTCAATGGCGATGGAATAGTTACGGCCTCAGTATCTGATAAGCCTATCGTTGCAATTTCTGGTTGATATGAAACAGATTCATGGATAGTGAATCGCCTTTCTTTCTTATTCCTTTTTTTCTTTAGTTCAGTTCTTTTTTTCTTGAACTCACGACTTCGCCTTTTAATCCTTCTTTTCAGTTTCTCTGTATCCAGTTTCTTTGCAATACTTTTCGTGTATTCTCCTGGAGATAGAAGTGCTGCTTCATTCATCTGAAATATTATGAATATGATGTAAAATTTAACACAGAGATATGTCTCGCCTTTTTGTAATTTTGGTAATGCAAATGTTGAAATTAAAAAAGCAATACTTTAACATGTAAGTTATGATGAGGGGGTGGGGGGCTATATAATCTCCATGGAAACGAGACTTGCAAATGTCAAGAAATTTGCATACCAAATATCATTGACTTAACATTACGGGTTCACCTTAAACTGATATAATCACAAACTAATACATGTAAACTAAGCCAAAGTATTAAAGTCAATAGACCATGACTGAGGGGGCAGGGCCAAATATTCTCCATGCAAATGAAATGAGCTAATCCTTATACAACTTCAGACCAATTAACATTGGCCTACCACAAATGGTTCCCCTTGAACTGACCTAATCACAAACTAATACATGTAAACTAAGCAAAAGTTTCAAAGTTAATAGACCATGACTGAGGGGGCAGGGCCAAATAATGTCTGTGATAAGAAGATGTGCCAATGCTAATACAACTGCATACCAAATATCATTGAAATATCACAAATATTTATGTCAATTCTATAATTAAAAACAAAAAGAAACATACAACTGTTAAAATTTCATTTGTATCCTAAGTTACCATAATTCAATTTTATTTATGGAGTTTTTGAAATAAGGATTTACACCTCTGAAGATCCAAAAATTTCTAGAATTAAACTTGTTTTCTTAACCTGATTTTTGGGTTTATAGGACTTTAAAAAAAATTGGTGAAGAAAAAATCATATGGTGGTGCACTTCTTTTTTTGCTATGGCCATTTGAAAGTACCCAATTCTGATGATTTTCCCATTTTTCATCAATTTTTACCCATTTTTGGGCTATTATCATGAAAGAAATCAGTTTCACTTTTTTTAATACTTTCAATAAAGATGAAGGGGACCAATCTGAATAAATCTAACTTAAAAAAACTGTAGGTAGGTGTTAATATAAGAAAGTTTTTATAAAATTTTGTTGCTTTTTCGTGTAAAATTTTGAAAAGCATAGTATTTCAACTTCTTTGTTATAAATGATTAAAAAAATACACATCTAAGAAATTTGAAAAGAATAAAATTATATGGAATGTACATGTTTATGGTAAAATCATTTCTTGTATTCCTCACCCATTTTCCCAACATTTTGGCTGATGAGACTGACTTGATTGGTATTAAAATTTGAAAATTCAATTACCCAAAAACTACATACTGTGGATTCATTATTATTCGTTGGATACCAATTTTCGTGGATTTCATAGGTATAGGTGAACCACGAAATTAAATGTTGAACAAATAACAAATTTTCTATAGGCTTGGATGCAGACTTCAACAAAACCACGACATTAAATTTCCACGAACATGTTAGTTTTCCTTAATCCACGAAAATTGTTCCCCACGAAAATAAATGAATCCACAGTATTGTAAATACACAATTTTTTCACAGAGTTAATTTTGATTATAATATTTTTTGAATGCATTGATGTTTTCCACTTGTATCACCTGTGAAAATAAGGAGATTTGGTATGATTGCCAATGAGACAACTATCCACCAAAGTTCAAATGAAGTGGATGTAAGCAATTATAGGCAACCGTACGGTTGTCAACAATGAGAACAACACATTCTGTAGAGTCGGCTATATAAGGCCCTAATGGCTGTTCTTAATTTACTGACATATTGACATACCATTATCTAATTGTATTAAGGATTATCAAAACCTCCAAAAATTCACATTTACCTGTTCTAAGTAATTGTAACCCTCATTCTTTTGCAGCACAGCCGATGACACTCTACTTCCTAGGGATTGTGAACCACCATAGTGTCTGAAATATAAGTAACCTATATTTTTTCTTACAGTCAAACATGTTATGTTTGTACAAATAAATTTTTGAGATAACATGTATTATTGAAAGGATAAAAAATTTAAACCTTTCCATTGTCCCAATCATACAATATATAATTAGTACACAAATGCATTGATGACTTCCTTCCTACTTTATCTATTTATTGACCATGGGAGACCCTCATGGGTAGTCAAAGTTGTTAAACAACCCCTAATAGTAGTTTATCTGCTCAGCACAGCAGGCAATGTGTGGTGTAAGTAAACTTATTTTTGTTAATGGCTGAAAATGAAAAAAATTATAAAATCTATATACAATATTGTAGTTTTTTTTCATTGTTGCTTATTTTTGCTTACATCAACCTCATTAGAGCTTTGGTGGATAGTTGTTTCATTAGACCTTTTCAACAATTGTCTACACCTACAGTTGAGAACGACTACGACAGGTGAAATATGAGAGGTCGTCTCAAAAATAAAATTGAAAAAAAGATTATTGATCGCATATGATTATTTTGATTGCCAATGAGACCACTATCCAACATGACGTGTATATAAGCAATTATTGTGTACCGTACCTTATTTTGTTTGTTTATCAAAATTAAACTTATTTGTGAATTGACTATGAAGAAAAGGAAGGACTTCAATGTTTCATTTCTTTTAGACATCGAGTTGAAAATAAAAAAAAAAAGAAACAAAAAAAAAAAACCTGTAGTTTTGTAGTAGATGTTTAGTTTAATCAATGTTTATTATCTGTTGACTAGACCTTTTTCTTTAAATAATCCGGTTTACTGTGCCGTCGCTGGACCTGCTCCCCGGCAACCAAATGAAGTAGTTCACCAGAGAGAGGAAGAAGCTGATGAATTGCCTCGCCCTAATATTGTACGACCAAAGCAAACTTAAAGCAAAATAGCGCCAACAAATGAACCTCATTCGCGAGAATCAGCCGGAGTACAATAAATTCATAGCAAAATAGATACCAAAATTTTTTAAAGGCCCTTGGTGTCACTTCTGATTCAGATTAAGATTCAAATAGTAAGCTTTTTTTTCTTTTATTGCTATTTTTATGACTTCCGCAGTGGAAAAAAAAAATCACACAATGCAACATATAAAACAGACATTCAGAGTTACCGCATAGTCTGCATTTTGGTTAAAGACCCCAATCTACGACAAAGGGAAAAGGTATGTTGTCTTTCGGGACACGGACAACCTTTAACGATCAATCAGTTCGGCACTGTCAAAAAAGACACTGCAATAACTGTTGAGATATAAATACCATACGCATCAGTGGCAGATCCAGAACTGTTCATAAGGAGGGCCCGCTGACTGACCTAAAAAGGGGGGGGGCACTCGAGTCATGCTTCACTGATTCCCTATATGAGCAACCAAATTTTTCCCACGAAAGGGGGGGGGGGGCGGGCCCCCTAGACCCTCCCCCACCCCCTTAAGAAACATTAATTGCAAAAATGCGCAATTATGGCGCAGAAAAAAATGGCGTCGTTAATGTTTCCAGTTCATTAAGGAAACATCGCTTATCTAAATACTCACATAATCATTAAATTTAAGAAGAAAAAAGGCAGATTAAGATGTGAATTGATTGCAGCAATTATTTACTCGAAGGTTTAATAGATTCAACGTAAAATGTCGTATAAATACATGTAATAAGAATATTATACAAAGGAGAGAAATATAGTTCATATTTGTTTAAAATATGTGCTTTCATCAAAATAGTGTAGGTGTAAGCGTAATACTATTCAAGAATGATTTTTAATTTTGAGACGACCCCTTCATTTTACCTGTAAACTGTAGGTGTCATTAGTCGGTGTCGAGAGTTGTTGAAAAAGGTCTAATAGCAATCATAGCACATCTCCTTATTTTTATAGAGTCATTATACCAAATGTAAAACAGTAAAATAATAAAAGCTATAAAGTTTATGGGTGTTTACTTCATGGATTTGATCTAATGTTCCATTCAAGATTACAAAGAAATCTGGTGTCATTTTTGCTGCACACATGTCAGTTAGTTTTCCGAATAGGTACATTCATTTTTTTTTCTTACTGACCATACTCAGACTCATAATGAAAACATAACAAAAATGTATAATGTTGATTTTCAACTTAAGGTAGATTCGTTGTATACCGCCATCTTGGATTGTACAGTAGCAGTACACTATCAGTCTAGTTTTATGTCTTAATCTGCTAATTAAAGCCTAATTTTGAGACAGATTTGCAATTCATGTATAAGGCTGTTTATTTCTATACAGAAAATAAGTGATTAATTGCATTATTTTAAATGTTAAAACAAATGACAAATATTTGTGTTTTTTAGAATTGATTTTTCAACTTAGCCATTTAAGGGGAGATACCTGTTATAGCAAAATATTTAGACTGGAATGATAGTGAAATATTCATTTTTTACTTCTAGCAAGAAAACAAGTTCGGTGACCCCATTTTTACTTTTTATTTTCTTTAAGCACTTGAAATAAAATCTATCTTCTCCTATTTCACTAGTTTCAAAATTCTATCTCATAGATTTCTTTTTATATACAGAAATATGTTTTTTCATGAACAATCTTTACAAATTTGGGCAATTTTCCACGACTTGTAGCTTGAAAAATAGCTCGGTGACCCATACTTTTTATTATATTTTTGAAAAAAGCATAGTAAAATCTTCATCTTGGCAAAGTATAAGAACATTCTATCTTAGGAAATATATACAGATGATCCACTTTAATAATATTATAGAAATTTTACTCACTTGGACTTTGGAGCCTTTGTTTCTACAGAATGGTTGAAGCTCTCATTAGCCTGTGTGGATCCTAAATTTCTGAGTGAAGATGCCTTGCTTTTATATTTCTCTATAAGATTCTCTAGATCTCTCCTCAAATCTTCACCAATCAGAGGCTTTCCATTAGGAAGGCTTTTATATCTACCTCTAAAAAAAATCTTGGAATTTTAAACTAATTTAATTAAGCTATACAATTACTAAATTATTACTTTTTTTTTTTTTTTTTATTCAACAACAACTAATTGCACTTTCTGCTGTTAACAATGTACTTCACTAGTCCAGCATCCCAGTAAAGAGTCCCTGTTTGTTAATACCAGAAATCCAGGGCTATTTCTGGTAAGCATCATTATATTAAATTAACATTAGTTTTAATTTAACAGCTAATTTATAAAATTATCAGCAATGAAATTAACAAGTATATATCAATGGTACTTATTTGTTTAACAATTTACTATATATATCATCTAGCAATAATTGATTTTTGGGTATTGTTTCCGGAAATTTTTCATATTTCCTCCGTAAACGGGTGAATTGTTTTTCTATCAAACATCTTCCTGGTTTTGAAACAAATATTGTCACACCGGCCATGACTTAAAAAATAAAAAAATAAACAGATGTGATATAGCATATTCACAGGTATGTCTGAATTAAAAATTTTCTGTAGTATAAAGAAGATTAAGATAAAATAAATATTTCATTTTTTAATCTTCTTTTTGTAACGGTAAATAGTCTCTGTTACTGTATGGATTTCTCTGACATTGTACCACATGGTTCCATATCACAAAGGGAATGCTGGGATTGATTTTGGGGGTAATTGCCTCAAAATTTTAGGAATTAGGGGCAAAAAAAGGGGCAAAAAACAAGCATTTTTCTACTTTCATGACAATAACTTGTGTGTAAGTGTACGGATCTTTCTAAAATTGTACTACAAGGTTCCATATCACAAAGGAAAAGCTGGAATTGAGTTTGGGGTAATTGCCCAAAACGTTTAGGAATAAGGGGCCAAAAAGGGTAAAAAAAAAAAGCATTTTTCTAGTTTCCAGACAATAACTTGTGTTCAAGTGTATGGATCTCTCTGAAATTGTACTGAAAGGTACCATACCACAAAGGGAAGGCTGGGATAGAGTTTGGGGGTGATGAATCATAAGGGGGTTCAAAAATTTGGGGGGGAATTTTTTTTCTATTTTAAGACTTTTATGATGTATTTAAATTGGTAATTATGGTTGCACACTCCATTGGAAATTTGAATTGAGATTATGACCATATTTTGAGGGAAAGATTTTTTTTTTTTGGAAAGGGGGGGGGGGGGGGGTAAAAAAATTGTGGGGGCAATTTTTTTTTTCATTTCAGATTACAGAAATTCAAAATAAATTTTTTTCAAATAGTATTTCTTTTTGCAAAAAAGGGGGGGGGGGTAAATTTTTTTTAAGGGGGGGGGGCGTTGAGGGGGGTCAATACGCAACAGCATTGTGTATTTCACAAAAGCAAAAAAAAAGGGAGGTAATTTTTTTTTTGGGGGGGGGGGGGGGGGGGGTTCAATTTAGCAACAGCATAGTGTATTGCACAAAAGCAAAAAATTGAATATAAATTCAAATCATATAACCAATTCTAAGTTCTTTGACTACAGTTATTCGGTGTCAGAAACCTATTATGTGTCAAATATTTATTTACAATCCAATTTCAGACCTGTATCAAGCGCGAATATTGTGTCCATTTTGCCCCAACTGTTCAGGGTTGGACCTCTGCGGTCGTATCCAGCTGTGCTCAGCGAAGCATTTTATTGGTTATTATCTTCAATGTTATTATAGAAAGAGATAAACTGTAAACAGCAATAATGTTCAGCAAAGTAAGATATACTAATAAGTCAACATGACCAAAATGGTCAATTGACCCCTTAAGGAGTTATTGGCCCTTATATTCCATTTTTAACAATTTTTTGTAAATTTTATAATCTTTTACAAAAATCTTCTCTGAAACTACAAAGGCAAATTTAACCAAACTTGGCCACAATCATCATTAGGGTATCTAGTTTAAAAAATGTGTCCGATGACCCCACCTACCAGTCAACATGACCGATGGTGACATGTCTAAAAATAAAACATAGGGGTAAAATGCAAGTTTTGTGTATAATATTTTGAACCGTTATCAATAGGGAAAATCTGAAAGGTGCAAACATGTTCAGAATAATGAGCTCTACCAATTGTCCATATACGTCAAAACTGTTAGACAAATGCTTATAGGGGTTATTGCCCATAAATGACAAATTTTAACATTTTTTTCATTTTTGTCTTTTATCATGAAAACTATGATATTTAGAGAGAAACTTTTTTTGTTTGTTATGCCTTTATATGATTTTCATTATAATAGATAAATGAACACTTTAAATCACAAAAATTCGTTTACAAGGATTCCGCGGAACCTAGTATCTCGCCTACTTTTGCTGTTCGTCGCAGGCTGAACAAAAACGGGGAAAAAATTATTTAAAATTTTCCTCTAGATACTATCTTTAGAAAAACTCAGTCCATTTATAAGTAATATATACGGAAAAACAGGAAATAAATTTTTACAAAATTTTCTTCTAGATACTAGCTTTTGATCATAAACAAGCTTCTGTCCAAGTTTGGTAGAAATCCAGGATAGTTTAAGAAAGTTATTAAAATTTTAAAAACTTTAACCACAGAGTGAATGTAATGTTAACTGGCAGAAAAACTAAGTCCATTTAAAAGTAAAATACGGAAAAACAGGATTTTTTTTTTACAAAATTTACTTCTGGATACTATCTTATGATCATTAACAAGCTTCTGTTCAAGTTTGGTAGAAATCCAGGATAGTTTAAGAAAGTTATTAAAATTTCAAAAACTTTAACCACAGGGTAAATATTTGTGGACGCCGCCATCGACGGAATGTAGGATCGCTATGTCTCGCTTTTGCGACAAAAGTCGCAGGCTCGACAAAAATGATCAGCAAGGCAAGATCTATTAAAAAGTAAAATTTTGCCGATATAGGTAGTAGACTCAGTCACTCTTTATAGGAGCGATTGCCCTTAAATGAGGATTTTTTTTACCCTCTTTTGTGTTATGAGCAAAAACTAAAGAAGATAGAGATAAACTAAAACAGACTAAAAGATCAGTAATACAAGATTAACAAAATAGAGATTTCTGTCATGAAGTCTATTCTCGTCTACAATGTTGGAGAGTGTCCTTTGTTTGAAATGCATATAGACCAAGGTGAGTGACACAGGCTCTTTAGAGCCTCTAGTTATGTGTTATTGCTGACCAGAATATAAGTCTTTTTTTTTTATTACATATGACTAGGTAAAAATGTGCTTACAATGACAGTTTCCATATTTATCAATATTAGCATTGTTTCTTGTACAATTGAACTATAATTATATTAATATAGTATTTTTTAACAATACTTTTATGAACTTATTTTTGTTTATCATCTTCTTTTATTTGTCACAATGTTTTCCGGAAAAAGGAAATGTGGTTAGATATGAATGAGACAGCAAAGTTACAATATAAAAAGAACCATAACAATCATCTTTAGGTCATGCATACTTGAAAGATATAGGATCATCTTTAAATGTACACCAGTCTACTGCATCACACAATCCATGATCTCCAAAGACACGGGGAACAATTCTGGAAAGACCCTCATCAATTTTAAGATCACTGCTGCTGTTCTGTGTAATTGCATACATGAAACATCTGTTCAGATAGGGAATTACTTCTCCTGGCTTCAGCTCCTTGTGCCTACAAAATTATATTTTTTATCATTACATAAGTTGAAACTTAAAATCAGGGTCTAAACTTTCATTTTGTATACCATTTAAAAAGTTCATATCATAATTGGTACTAAGTTTCAAGTTAATCTGACTACAGCTGCATAGGGATGTCAAATCTATCTTTTATCTAATATTGAGTGAACCTAAATAGACCCCCCCCCCCCAAAATAAAAATAAATAAAAAAAGGGTGCTCTGGTTTATTAAGCAGTTTCTGATCCACTTTTGGAACCTGTTGTGTTGCTTATTCAAGACAATCAAGTACCAATCCAGTGAACATTAACAATTATGCATGATTCATTTTAGTTCTCAACAATAAATGTTATAATGTTATTTGCTTGACATAGGTGAGGGTGTTGATGAGGGTTTACAGAATAGAAAATTATGGGCAAAAAAAAAATAAAGAATAGGGAATAATGAGGTACTAAAATATAAAGATTAGAGAAAAATGGACATAAGTTTAAAGAATAGAGAAAATAGCATACAAAATTAAAGAATACAGAAATGAAGAACCCCCAATTTAGATCCTCATAGGTAAGACAAGAGCCCAAAAAAAATTATGACTGAAAACATAACTTTTATTACCTTTTAGAATATTCAATCAGTGATTTTGTTATTCCCTTTGTAGTGTGATTTTGGTCATCCTTTTTTTTCAAGTTTTCAAAGTCCATTTTCAGTTTCAACATGGTAGTTGAATCATTGTCAACATGAATGACGTCAATTGGGCATTCATTATCAGTCATCTTATGTGCCATGGAAACAGCCATATCTGGTTCCATAGACTTACTAGACCCATACCAATGTCTACAACAGTCATGACTTGGAACTGTTTCATTCTTTCCCTCATGATGCTCACAAAATTTACAGCTTTTGCTTCTTATATCATAGCAAGTCACTCTCCCTGTATGCTTTCCTATCATTGAAGCATGTCCTGAAATTCAATTTGAAATTACAAATTTTGGTGGAAAAAGAAATATGACAATTCCATATACAAAAATATAGTTTGTTTGTATGCATACATATATATATCTTATAATGTCTGATCATTTTATTAGTTCACAATTGACAAAATATTTGTTTGAAATATGAATAGAAAATCATTGAGGATTAGATCAGTCAGCAAGAAACCCCAAAACTCAATAAATCTAAAATAGCATAGAAAGTCCCTGATCTTAAAGTAGAAATATTTGTCAACGTGAATTAATTGTAAAAAATTGTTTATAACATCTGGTTCGGTATTATATATTCTTAACTTGAATTCAGGTGCATGTAAGTTAGTAGGTCTACATTCATTACACTATTTTTAGTTTTACCAGCTATTCATATTATACTGACTTGGCTGAAGTTTTCATCAATCTTCAAATTTTGTGTATCTTTCACTATTGAGTTTATAACAATCAGAAAAGGGTTCTTTGGCTTGAATTATTAAGCTTGTTTACATTTAAATGAGATTCTCATACATGTAACAGTCTTATGTGAAACATTGAACATGTAGACATCACGTGCAATTCTGATTGGTATGTATATTAATTAATTGGAATTTATATAGTACTGTAGTTGAACATGCATGCATAGCTAGATTATTAAGGTTTTGATCTTATTAGACAAAAATATAGTTGCAAATTCACCATTAAAACTGTACCAACAAAAATAAATATGTTTGCACATTTATAAAGTGAAGGTTTACCTGTTAAGCTATTGTAATTGAATCCTGTCCCACGTTTTTGCCAACCTGCATCGAAACTGACCTCAAGCTTCAACTCCTAAATTACATAAATTTGATAAAAATTAGACATCGCAATAAGGTAGTAGACAAATTATAAATAATTTGAAAATTTATAATGTTCATTTAAATTCTTAAAGAATTATAAAAGAAGTAACATAAAAAAGATTAACTTATTTTATTAATCATTTTGAAATTAATTTATTGATCTGTTTTAACACAATATAAATAATATATATATATATATATATATATATATATATATATATATATATATATATATATACAAGTCTAAATTGAAAACAACGTTCAAATCTATGATTGCGTTGGATAAAAACCGCAATTTTTATACGTGTGCATGCAAAACAAATTTCTTGTTAGAGGGGTCTAAATACAGCACAAACAACATTTTCCAAAAGACCAAAAAAGTGAAAAAGTATATTTTAACAAAACGCATTTGACTAACAGGTCGAACAACAAATGTTCTTAAATCCTGCTGACTGCCAATGGCGATTGCCAAATAAACGGATCACAAGGTGTAATAAATGGATCTTAACTATAAATTTAATACCAAACAGAAAAGAATAAACTTGCGGCAAAGATGGTATACCGCAAACAAAGGTGCAGAGATTTTTTGTACACCATATCCGGATTTCGACAATTAATGTCTCTTCAGTGATGTTAGGAATCGAAACGGTTATTGGAAGGCCACATAATTTACCTCAATTTAGGATAGACTCTTGAATTTTGAGGAGTCAAAATAGGATGAACGGATCATATAAACCAGAAGGCAAATATAATATATATATATATATTTATATATATATATATATATATATATATATATGTTGTGTACAAGATGTACAGGTTTTTTTTTACACATACCTTTTTTGCACCAGGTGATAAAAGTTTATCTTCAAAACTTTATCAACTTAATGTTTTAAATTCAAATCTATATACTTTAACCTAAAATTTAGTGCTACTCTCTTTGTTCTAAAGCTGGAAATAAGAATACCTGAATGGTTTAAATTCTATTTTTATTTTCCTCCGTATACTGAAATCATATCCATAAAAAGTATTTCTGTGTTCTTATGTTTTTTTTGGTAACAATGCTCAGTATAACTATTAGATTGTATCATGTAGTCATGGAAATATGACAGAAGTATGTGAAACAAAAGACTGTGTGATTGTATCATCCATTTGCATTAAGCAGTTCAATGAAACACTAATAACTTGTACAAAATTCTGTGCAAATTATAAGTGGTATACAACATATATACAACATATATATATGTTGTGTACAAATTGTAATGTTGTACAAATTATAATTTGTACAGAATTTTTGTACAAGTTATTAGTGCTTTATGAACCGCTTAACACAAATGGATGATGCAAGCACACAGTCTTTTGTTTCGCATATTTCTGTCATATTTCCACAACTACACGATACAGTTTAATACTGAGCATTGATACAAAAAACATTATAAGAACATAAAGACTTTTCATGGATATGATTTTGGTATAAGGAGAAAAATAAAAATAGAATTTAAACCATTAAGGTGACCTGATTTCCATTTTGAGGACAAAGAGAATAGCACTAAATTTTAGGTTGAGGTATATAAATTTGAATTGAAGACATTAAACTGATACATTTTAGAAGATAAATTTGTATCACCTGGTGCAAAAAGGTATGTGCCAAAAAACATATAAATTGTACAAAAACCCTGTACAAATTATAATTTGTACAAAATTACATCTTGTACACAACATATATATATATATAATTCTATTGATTTATTTTTTATTTTGATTTATAGATGGACATATATAAGATTGTTCTTTTGACTTCTTATGTTTTTAATTGTTGGAGAAGTTATATTTTTAATTGTAAATGTAAATTACTTTTCATTCAGTTCAGAAAAATGATGCTTTTTCCATGTATATGTAGCCCTAATTACAAACTGTTAATATTTTATCTGTACCTTTAGGACAAGTTTTGTGATTTTGGGGCCTTTTATAGCTGACTATGCAGTTTAGGCTTTGCTCATTGTTGAAGGCCGTTGGGTGACCCATAAGTTGTTAATTCCTGTGTAATTTGGTCTCTTGCAGAGATGTGTCTCATTGGCAATCATACCACATCTTATTAATTTTATATATATATATATATATATATAAATATAATTCGTCTAAACGAACAGCCCAATAATGTTAGATCTGTAAATTTGCGGAAGCATATATATATATATATATATAAATATACATATATAAGTCATATTTGAAAGAGGTCCAGAAGTAGATTAAAATAAGTCAAATATATCATATAGTATTACCTTATCTGTAGAAATTTCTTTTTTCCAGTTGTTGAGCTTTCTTGCAGGATTCTTCAGCAGCAGATACAAAGATTTTTCCAATTTTCTTCTCATGTTTTTGGAAACAAGACTTACTCATGACTGGCAAGTTACATTCTGTCAGAAAGTTTCTTATTTGTGCATATCCTAGGCAGCATGTATCATTTCTACATATAAGAAAGCATTTTATGAAACAAAAATTACAGTTTGTAGAAACCAACTATACATGTAGTTCAACTTCAATTTATATAATTGAAATGTATTTTTTCACAAACTTTTCCTCTCAGTAGAACTAGTTACTTATTTTGCTTTTGTATTGGATTGGGACTATTTCAGTTGAACCCATCATGTTTTTTTTATGGTTTTAGATTATTCACATGAAAAATGTCATCACAAAAACAGTAGCAATTATATTTTAAATTAATACTACCTGATTAGGCCTAAAATAAAATTTCATTTTTTTGGCATTGCCGCCCGACCCACTGAAAAACTTGCCGCCCAAATAATTTTATTTGAGTTTCAGAAATTTTTTTTTTTATTTAAAGAGTTTGTTTCTGGCTTTACTTATTTCAAATCACGATCTTAAAAGCGCTTGCCTTACACTGTATTGGGAGCAAACATTTAAATGACATGGAATAGAAAAAGTCTGTAATGTCAAAGAGGCCGGCAGGGGGGAGCATCTCCCTATGCTGCAATGCATTGGTTAACGGAGATGGATTTTATCAAAAATCAAATTTTCAGCTATTCTTTGAAATAAACGTTCTGAGAGACCTTGTAGAGGACTCAAATTTTATATTTTGTAAAGCAGAAACAGTTGATGTCAGAATAGGTAACAAATGAAACTAAGCAAAATGACAAGGATGCATAAATGAACAAAGGACTACTAGCAGTTACTGACATGCCAGCTCTAGACCTCAATTAAACTGATTGAAAGATTATGTCTTCATCATATGAAAATCAAGTACAATCCCTCCCGTTAGCTATAGGGGTTTAGTATCATACCATCATAAAATATATGAGAAGAACATAACCCGTATCATGCCAACAACTGGTTTTAGAATAAATGTGTTTATTTCCGATGCAAAGAACCTATGAGTGAATCAATATTAATACCAAAATATGCAATCCTTAATGACTTGACAACAGTATCGTAACTACATCCTTTCCGAATAAGTCTGTTTAAAGGTTTGGTTAGCTTTTGAGGTGAATGCCGACATTTTTGTGCTTTGTAAAGAATATTACCATAAAATATTGGATGTGAAATACCTGAACGTATAAGATGTCTGCATGTTGATTTATATTTACGAATGATGTCCTTGTAAAACATAAAAGATACTGACAGAAACATATTTATAAATGTATCTAGTGTACTAGTGATGAATAAAATCCCCTCCTTTTCCACAATTATAAGGGCTCATTAATTTATCTGTATTCATGTAATCATGTCCAGATTTCTGTTAATCAAACAAGCGTTACAACCCATAATTTATTTATCTGCAAAAATTGTCTGTCCTGCTGCATATTTTTATTTTGAATTTATCATACGTTTTAAACCTAGCCCTGAAAAACCTTGCACTTTGATAATATTAGTATAAACACCATGTCTATTTGTGCCAACCTTCCAAATTGTTAATATTTTGCTATCCTAATTTGGTACAGATGATAGATCCTTTATCCTCAAAACTTATCAGGGGCAGTAGGCGTGTTTGTATGGTAGTTTGTCACACCTTACATGTATGATTACTAGCCTCTAGGTGTTGGTTTGAGCCCTAGTTGGGCAGTTGCAAAATTAAGGTTTGATTTTCATGTCATATGTGATAAGGTTAGTCAGTTTCCTCCCGCAGGTTGGCACTTTCCTTCAAGTACTACAGTTTAGTACGCCAACAAAACTGACTGCCATGAAATTACCCATATGGTGTAGAAAGTGATGTTTTTAAAATCAAAGCAAACAATCAAAGTTTTAAATCATTGTCTATTTGTACAAGGAACCGCAGTGGTTGGGTCATTTAAAATATGGTAATTTTACCAAACTGTGACCACAACTTCAAGATGTCAGGTCTATGTTCAATGGGCAGTCCCACAATTAAAGTTCAATTTTCAAGTCATACATTTAATATGGTTAATTTGTCAGTTTCCTGCCTCAGTTCTGTGTTTTTTCTGGGTACTTTGGTTAACTCTGCCAATAAAACTGACTGTCTTACATGAAATTATCCATATGATGTACATGTAGAATGTGACATTGACGGTTGACCCCTTTCAAAGAAACCATCAGCATGTACACATAACAATGCTGCAATGCTTTAGACACCATTGATCTTGAGACTTCATGATTTACATGTATAAAACTTTTAAATATAAAAAAAATAATTTCCCTACCTACCTACCCACCTGCTGATAGTGTGGGTCGGCAATGCCAAACAAACAATTTTTTTAAGGCTGGTCTTACATATAACTCTTTGTTTTGTACATACATCAGGTTAGTTTTCCCGTTTGAATTGATATACATTTGTAATTTATGGACTTTTTGGAGCTGCATGATTATGCCTTATGGGTTTTGCTCATTGTTGAAGGCTGTTCGTTGACCTTTAGTTGTTTTAAAATTTCTACATCATTTGGTCTCTGATGGAGAGTTGTCTTATAAGCATTCATACCCCAATCATACCACATCTTCTTATTTTTATGATTATTCTCATAACACTTTATATACAATATCATTTCATTGATAATACCAATTAATTTGATATTTAAGGAGAACCTTTATATTAATCTCAGAATACATACCAATATTTGTACAATGTTATGTTATGTTGAAAATGTGTTTCAAAATTTCACATTTAGCTTTTGATGCTCAAACAATTGGAAATGACTTTGTTTTATTTCAGTGGTAACAGCTGTGTTATATATGTCAGGGGCAAATTTAGAGGGGGGTGGGGGTGGGAGTGGGGGTCGGCGGCTGTTACCCCTTTTTGTGTGAAAAAATTGGTTGATTATATAGGGAATCACTGAAGCATGACTGCAGCAGGCCACCTCTTAGGCAGTCAGTGGGTCCCCACTTATGAAAATTTCTGGATCCGCCACTACATTTACTAAGTTTTCACAACCAAATAAAAGCATTGGTTTTATAGAGTGATAAAAGAAAAGGTGCAGTAATATATTTTAAAATATGTTGAAACTGGCAAATATTTTTGGGTAAATTTGGAAACTGACCTAAATTCCTTGTACTCTCTTTAATTTTCTTTCATTTTACTCACTACTAAAGGTATGTCTAGCTATATAGATATATACATGTAAGGACAATAATCACCATGTGGAGAATATATATATCTGCCTACTATAGTCTACCCTTTCTTTTCTTTGATTACTATCCTACCACAGTGGTATTTTTATTTTATCTTTATTAAGATATCTTTTATCTGTACCACATTGGTATTAGATTAGAAAACTATGTTTGAAATTTCTCTTTGTAAATGAATCATATTATGTTATCATTTGTCTATAAACATTTTGTAGAACTGTAGATTTTTAACATTTATTGCAATTAATGATTTTTGTATAAACTTTGAATATCCATTTTATATTTTTGATACTTGAAAATATCTGGCTTTTCAGTTTAGTAGTTGTAAATGTCTTTTTTGAAACAAAACAAAATTTGGAGGACAATTTCAAAAGGGAAAAAAGGGGAAGTAACTCTACACACAATTATATCCAATAGATGCATTTAAAAATAATAGTCAATCTCATCATCTCTAAAATATTATCTACAATTACATTTCTGAATATACATGTATGTAATTGTCTTCTTTTGTTGGATGAAATAGGAAGTGTATCCAATATTGGCAATAAAGGTAAAACTTTTCAAAGGAAAAAGGTGGATATGCTTAACACGAACATTGTTTACATTTTACATAAAATAAAAAAAGTAAATTTTGATAAAATATGTAAATGCAATTGATATTTATTTAAGTATTTACCTATGACTATCTTAGCAGTGATGTCGAATGATCCAGTTGGACCCACTTTTCCCGTTGGCACGTCTGTTACCGTTCTGCATTTTGTGTTGGTGCATAAAATTTGAAGATAACTGCCGAATCCGGTCGTTCGTTCATGGAGGGTATCATTGCACCTGCAACAATACATTTTATCTGCCAGTACGCCGAAATTATACTATACGTCTCCCCACCTTCCAATTGCTGTCAATCATTCCTTCATTCTCCACTTCCTCCTCCGCCCCGATATTCATGTAATTATGTTGCACATATGTGTGATCAATTGTTTCTTCAATACTAATCTGTTTGAACAATTTGTTCAAAGTTTTGGATTCAAATAAACCTCTCATTGTAGTTATCGTCTGTCGCTGTCAGTATCCAAGGTAAACGATCTGTGTACACAGATGCTTGAAATTGAGTGCCTTAATAAAACGCATCAATGACTTCAAGTAGATGTGTACGAGTTATTTCCCTTACCCCAGGTTCACCTTAAACACAAGTTATTGTCTGGAAATTAGAAAAATGGGCCTCTTTTTGGCCCCTAATTCCTAAACTGTTAGGACCATAACCCCCTTAATCAATCCCAACCTTCCTTTTGTGGTATTGAACCTTATGGTAAAATTTCATAGAGATCCATTCACTTAAACTAAAGTTATTGTGCGAAAACCAATGTGTCTGTGGACGACGACGACGACGACGACGACGCCAACGTCATACCAATATACGACCGCAAAAATTTTTTGCGGTCGTATAAAAACAAAAAAAAACCAAATATTACAACCAGCAACCATAGAAAACCACTGATTAACAGACCCTTGATTTGGGACAACAATATTTAGTATGTGGCGGGATTAAACATAAACATAAATGTTTATGAGCGCTCTACCCTTCACAACCTGGGACAGTGGAGTACCAGCACAATATAAAAACAAACTGTAAAAATCATTTGGAAATACATTGACTCATCAGATGTAATTTGCACAAAGCAAGCACGAAAAACATCTTACAAAAAGACAGACAGTATCAATTTAAGAGTACTTGCAGTTCTTAAAAGCTTGTCAAAAGCCGATAACAACTAATGACTAAATCATGTTTACTCATAGTTAAGTATCACTTTATGTTTTGTTTATATTGTATTGATTTTGTCCTTTACTTATTTAATAGCATCTGTTAAATACAGTTAGAGGTAAACCAATCATAACACAAACTACCGCAGAATTCATGTCTGTTGTATATCTCTTCCTTGTGTTAGTTTTTTTCGTTTACATGGTTTATAACGCTAAAGTGGTCGTATTGCAAAAATTTTTGCCATATCTGTATATACACATTCCCAAAAACATACACCTAAGCTTGCTATGGTTCGACAAAAAGTGCACGTTTGTGTTTTATCTAAACCAATTTAGAAAGGAAAGTATTTGTACCTATAATTCTTTATAACAACTTGATCCAATCATCCAATCATCGAAGCACTTAACCTTTATCCTATGAGCATTTGTTTTGTGAGGTCTAGATTTTCTTGAATGGTTCTTTTCGAGAAGAATGTTCACATGGTATTTATAATTTTTAATTTATCAACAATGTCCTTTTCCATAATATCTATTTTATCGTGCTTTGAAATATTTCATAATTCATAAAATATCTTAACCAGAGGTGCCAACATATTCTTTGTCACTTGTAAACCTTAACAATAATGCATGAAAGGATTGATACCATTCCTAAGGCAAAATATTTGATTAAAATTGTTCCTAATGATATATAATAGTCTTAAATACACAGACAAAAAGGCCTGGTGAGTGAATTTACGGAAGGACTACACAGAGTTCCATATCTGGGGTCTAGCGATTCTTTCCTCAAATTACTTCAATTAATTAAATATTCCGTACAGCAAAGCTTTTGTTATCATTAGGTTCAAGAGAAAACACTACCATAGGGCTTGCATGGCTCACAGATCTAGTTGGGTTAATTCACGAATGGCATACAACATGCACGACATATGCCCAAAGTTGGGGTCTGGCATAGCTACCCCTTTAAAATTTAATTCGATAAAATTTCTACAACACAGCTTGCATCGCCGAAGGACCAAGGTTGGGAAACAGGGAACGTCTCAAACTTTATTATTGGTTGGGCCAATTGCTTGTGTTATAAGTACATGTATCACCTATACGTCAAACTTGATAATTAGGAATTAATAAGGAATCACACATAAACACTTGGTCATTTTTGAAGTTTATATTGATATTCCATTAGATCTATAAATATTGGATGACTCATCAATAATCCAACATGAATTTCGAATATTCCGAAAAGATTCAATATCTCTAAACGAATTAGGGTTATCTTAACCGAATCAAGCTTATCTTCAAACGAATTAAGGGTATCACAAATTCATTAAAGGATATCAATAATAAAAGTCATCACAGGATATCAATAAATACATTATTTAAAGATGGTCTGGATAATTTAATACTATCCTCATTGTCCTACTGAATAATCTGTATTTAAGTATTTCATAATGCAATTGTATATTCTACTTTAACTCATTTATTAATACCATTATATATATAAAGGATAAAACTAAACGAAGTTATGTTTTAATTGCCTTGGATCGCATCTCGCTAAAGAATGTAAATCGCAAAATAAATTCCGAAAATGCAACAAGAAGCACCATACAAGCCTGTGTGGAGGTCGATTTGTAGCTGAACAGAAGTCACAGTCAGTAATGTCGGGAGGTCAAAATGGAGATAAAGCCGTACCAGTTGTAATGCACACGTCATCTACAGTTAAACAACACTCGAATGTTTTGTTGAAAACCGCAATAGCACTAGTACATTTTCAACACAATTACGCAGAATCAAATATTTTATTTGACGAGGGTGCTCAACGTTCCTTCATTTGTTATCCATTCGTTTGATGTGTTTGACTTTTTTATTTTGCCATTTGACTACGGACTTTCCGTTTTGAATTTTCCTTGGAGTTCGGTATTTTTTTTATTTTACTTTTTTCATAACTGAGAGTTTAGCCAGGAAGCTAAATGTTAACGCCACAGGAAAAGAAACAATTCAACTCGCTGCATTCGGAGACGTGAGTAACAATGTACGCCAACTTGAATCAGCAAATATTGATATACAGACCGATTCTGGAGAGAAGATACCAATTCACACACTGATTGTTCCAACCATATCCGTTCCTATACGAGGTGATGGACCTACAGCAGTTAGCTCAAAAATTGGCTATTTATTGTCAGGACCAGTAAGCAATAAAAGTACTTCATCAATTTCTCCCGACCTTTTGAATATCATTTCAAGTCATCATATGGAGAAGAACAGTATTGAAAACTTCTGGAAGCTAGATTCGCTTGGGATAAATCCAGCTAAAACAGATGAAGATTTAAAGTACCTCCAGATATATCAACAGACTTCAATGAGATTTGAAAATGGACAGTATCACGCCAAATTGCCATAGAAACAGGACCACCCTGACTTGCCATAAAACTGTTATATCGCTAAATCGAGAACAGAGAGCACAATCAGAAGACTTTGTCGGGAACCAGAGTTACTACACAGATATGGGGATATTATAAAAAAGCAAGAGAAAAGAGGATTCATAGAAAAGGTAGATGAAGACACAATTCCAGTCAAAACTCATTACATTCCTCACAAGCTGTAAAAAAGGACTCAGCTACCACACCCATTAGAGTAGTACACGATTGCAGCTGCAGACAATCGCCATACCATGCCAGCTTAAACGAATGCCTATACCACCAGTACTTAATGATCTAACAAAAAATCTGATGAGATTTAGACTCAACAAAATTGGAGTGAGCACAGATATTGAGAAATCCTTTCTACGTGGTGGCCTTGAGAACAGTGACAGAGATGTAAAACGCTTCCTATGGTTGAGCGATCCGAATGATCAAGCTAGCCAGCTGATTACTTACAGCTTTAAATCTGTATTGTTTGGCGCCACGTGTTCTCCTTTTATCTTAAATGCAGCATTACTGAAACACTTAGATAAATACAAAACGGAAACTGCATCCCACATGAAGAAGGATTTGTATGTTGATAACATTTTGTCAAGCCTTGAAAATGCGAAGAAAGCTCTTACATATTTCCGTGAAGCAAGATCGTTAATGTCAGAAGCTGAGTTTAATCTACGCTCATGGACATCAAATAGTAGCCATCTCTGAGAACTTGCACAAGCTGAAAATGTACTTGACAAAGACACCAAACGAAAATACTTGGACTACGTTGGGATACAATTACAGACAAACTTTCCTTTCCGGAAGTGAAATTGAACCAAGAAATAGGGAATATCACAAAGCGAGAGATTCTAAGCCAGTCTTCAAGGATTTACGATTCGTTAGGACTCTTAAGCCCCATTACTGTGAGAGCCAAAATATTAATGCAAGATTTATGGAGACAGAAAATAGACTGGGACAAACCTATATCGTCGTCTGAATTACAACATCTATGGATAAAACTTGCCAAACATTTAAAGATCACAACAACTGCAGAAATGGAAAGGCACTATTTCACAAGCTCATCAGTTAACATGGACCACAATGAATTACATGTTTTCGTCGATGCAATTATGGACGCATATGGATCAATAGCATATATTTGTAATGGAAGTCATTCAGCAGTAGTAATGGCGAAGAATCGTGTAGCACTATTAAAGAAGTTGACTCTTCCACAACTAGAACTAATGGCCACACTTATCGGAGCTCGCCTCGCTAGCCACATCAGGACTACCCTACCTAGCGACAAAGTGGTATTTTGGTCAGACAGCCAAATTGTTCTACACTGGTTGAATACGTCAAGACAATTAAACGATTTGTTCAGAACAGAATTAATGAGATCAGAAATTTGACTGCACATGATGAATGGAGATATTGTCCAATTAAAGAAAATCCAGCAGATTTACTGACTCGAGGACTGACTGCGGAACAGTTTTTGCAGAACGCACTCTGGTTTAACGGACCCGAATGGCTAACCGATGAGGAAAAGTGGCCGACATGGAAGTCAACGCTCACAGATAGTACCGTACTATCATCATTCGTAGAACACGAAAACATCGACGACACACCAACAGAAGAAAAAAGTAACAGTCTGAAGGAAGCAGGAATTGACATTATTATGGACATTACTCGGTACAGCACCTTATACAAAACGATCCGAGTGACCGCCTTTATTCGGAGATTTGTAGCTAACTGTAAAATTTCAAAATCAGAGAAAACCCGACCAGCTTACAACTAGTGAATTACAACAAGCCATGGAACTCTGGATAATGAACTGTCAGAAGAGACAATACTCAGAGGAAATTACAAACATAAAGTCACAGACCAGCAGAAGATTGTCACTCGTGAAACAGTTAAGATTATTTGGAACTATTCGTTTCGGTGGGAGGATTCACAACGCACCATTGACAGAGACTGCTAGATTCCCTTATTTATTACATAAAGACCACCCACTTACTCGATTGGCTGTACTTGATGTACATGAAACATTGAAACATTGCAGAAAAGTCAGCGGAAAACCATACATAGCACCTGATCCGCCGCCATTGCCGAAAACCAGATTGACAGAAGCTCCGCCTTTTACAGTCACTGGAGTCGACTTTGCGGGACCCCAGTACGTTAGGGACAGAAATGGAAATGAGAGGAAAGAATTTATCTGCCTGTTTACGTGTGCTTCAACATGTGCCGTTTATCTTGAAGTAGTACCGGACCTTACAGCAGAATCATTTCTACAGTCATTTAGAAGATTTACTAGCCGCAAATCTCTTCCTCACACAATGATTTCGGATAATGCGTCTACATACCTAGCGGCAGCCGACACAATAGAGAAACTTACAAATTCATCAACTTTGAAGGACAGGCTTGCAAAACAAGGAACTACATGGAAGTTCATACCACGACTAGCACCTCGGTATGGAGGTTTTTGGGAGCGTCTTATTGGTTTGACAAAAACTTGTTTGAGAAGGACACTTGGTATGTCATACGTCAATATTGAGACACTTTAAAATATCATCACAGAATCGAAGCGATTATAAATGACCGACCCCTGACATATGTTTCTTCAAACATCGCAGACGAAGAGCCTTTGAAACCATCACACCTACTATACGGAAGGAAAATAACCACCACTCCGTATCCGCAAACAATCGTTCAAGATACAGCAAATATTTACAGTGGAAAATCGGAGATCTTGAAACGTGCACAAATACAGAGAAACATACTGGACAATTTTTTGAACCATTGGAAAAAGGAATTTCTCACGTCATTACGAGAATTCCATCGGACTACAGGAAAAAACGAGAAAGCAATTAACACTGGTGATGTCGTACATATTTATAAAGACATGTTACCAAGAAGCAAATGGAAACTAGCAATCGTCGAGGAACTGGTGACGGGAAACTGTATCCAATTGAAGTGAATGGGAAAACTGACTTTGTACGAACTAACGATTCTATCGATCACGTTACAACTGACGAAAGCACATGTCGTACTTTATCAAAAAGAGAAGCATCAGTGCGAGCGAATGAAAGAATTCACAAGTGGATACATGGACAATAATTTGTGAAAGTTAAAGTTAAATTCAGTGAAATCTAATATTGACAGTTTAAAGTTAATTTCACTCTCTGCCGTAAAACCATGGACAGTTTTGAGAATTATTTGATTTAAAGCAACTAATTGGTAACTTGAAAATTGTTTTTTTTTTTATATAATTGTATTTATTTTCTTTTGCGCGCCAGGAGAATGTCGTGAAGATAGCGCGAACTACATTCCTATGTTATTGTACTTTCGTTTGTCGACGTCGGTACGTCAATGACGTCGGCTTGGGCGGAAGTCGAAATTAGATGTTATTAAATGGTTGACTTGAACGGCTGTATATTTTATATGTTCCCTATCGCCAATTAAACAGTGTAGTTGTCTCATTGGCAATCATACCTCATCCTTTTTTTAATATAGTGAAATCCTTTAATGAATAAAGGATTTCACTATTTCATTAAAGGATTTTCATTATTAGCTTCATAAAGGTTTTTCGTTAAATTTATTATCAAATGATATCAGTCAATAAGTCATGCATATCCTTGGACTATCTTTTTAACTTTAAATGTCTCTTTGGTATCTTTCGCCTCTCTTTTGTTTATAGACATTCTTTATCGTTTAAGGGTATCTTTAATTCAAATAAATCAGGGTAACTTACAGGGATCGATATTCATAAATAGTTAATTGATATCCTAAATTAATATCTTAAAATGATATCCATAAGGATGTCCTCAATATAAATAAATTAGATATATTCTATACTGATTGCTGGATTTCCGTTCATCATTAATTGGTATCCGTCATTTATATTTCGAAGAGTATTGGACATCATTAAAGGAGTTTACCTTAATTAATTGAAAGTATCATAAACCGATCTGTGATATTCAAAGATAAATATATAGGGATATCATTTACTAATTTAACGATATTCACAATAAGTTGATTTTAAGATATCCGTAATTTAATTATACTGTATTATTTCGGAGATTAACATATTTTGCCATTGTGCACCTCATCTGTGTTATAGCTAAAACAATTCGATCAACAACTACAAACAGTCCTGAAAGGAACACAAATTCCAAGTCTTCCCCGAATGTGACCTACTAAATTAGACTTATCACTGGCTTTGTACTAACATGAGCAACACTACAGATGCCACATGTAGAGCAGGCATGGGGCACATTACATTGCAATGTAATGCATTACATTACAATTACTTAAACAAAACCAGCATTATATTACAATGTATTTCGGAAAGTAATGCATTAAATTACAATTACTTTAACAAAGTAATGCATTATATTACACATTACATTTAATAAATTTTATTATCAGAAGAAACATACATAAAACATTCTATACTGCAATCTTGGTAACTATTAAATAGATATTAAAAAAATCCTGTCATTGCCCTAAAGACCAAATGACAGCAGTCAAACAAATGTGGTTGCATCCTGAAGGTTATCATACAATTTTTTACATACATCCTTGGCCTTAGTCTGTATCAATTTAGATGAGAGATGTTTTAGGCTTGGAGTTTGAGTTTGGGTTAAGATTTTCTATAAATTTCTTAAACTTTATGCTTTCAACTGTTGAAAATGGGAGTAAATCACTTCTAGCAATATACTCGAAAAGTGAATCTGTAGCTTTGTTTTGCTTTGGGTCATTTAATTGATATTTCTGAATACCAGATGGATTTAAAAAGTTTGCCAAGGTTGATAGTTCTTCTGGGTCAGGCTTTTATATTTCGAAGTATATACATCTCTGTGTTTTCTCACAAAAGAAATAACAGAAATGTTTTAAGGAATTTATTCTACCATTATGTTTTTTTTTATTTATATATTGTTAACTTAATCTCAATGTTAATTAATTACTATAAAATCACAAATTCACTTGTCAAAAGAAAGGAATTGATTGCTATACAAACCAATTAGTGGTTTTTGTCAAGTGTCAATTATCAATCATTCAACTTATTTCTTTCATGTTTAAATATCATGTATTGGTTTTTATTGACTATAATGGTATATGAAAATGACTACAAATAAAAAACAATTTTACTTTTGTATGTTTGAAAATAGATCTGTTTTAATAATCAGTATAAATGCTTTAATATTAAGGTAAGATGAACAAAATCATAAGTTTTACAACAGTTCAAATTTACACTTTTTGTTAATCCTTTAACTAGACACTGATTTGTGTTGAATTTTCCTATTTTCTTAAAAGAAAGAATACAACAGTAGTACTTATTATCCCTGAAATTTGTAGCAATAAATAGCACTATCAGATAAGAAGTAATGCTATTTAATGCCATTTAATGCATAAATTACATGCATTTTTGCCAATGTAGTGCATTACATTACAATTACATGTAATGCAAAATATTTGGGCATTACACATAACATGCATTACTTGGGGAAATGTAATGCATTACAGGGCATTACAACTACAAATTAGCATTACCCCATGCCTGATGTAGAGCCGGATTTTCTGACCCTTCAGAAGCACCTGAGATTACCCTCAGTTTTTGATGGGGTTCGTGTTGCTCGGTCTTTAGTTTTTTGTGTTGTGTTTTGTGTAGTATTGTTGTCTGTTTGTCTTTTCTTTTTTTATCCATTGCGTTGTCCGTTTATTTTCGACTTAAATCCTGATAATGTTTGTTTCAGATTTTTTTTTTTTTCTAAGAATGATTTTTCCGTCCGATCAATAAGATATTTGTATCTATTAAAGTTGGTCATTCTTTTTTTGTGAAACCAAGTAAGAACAATTTTTTTCCATTAGTATTTACGCTTGGAGGTTGCACTTTGTTTAATACAGCTGTTTCACCAGCCACGCCTCTTTTGGGGAGATATATAATATTCACAGATATTTTGTTTTATTTACCTACTAGTTCCCATATATGATCTCTATGTTTCATCTCATAGAGACATAACTTGGGAATGTTACCAGTATAAAAAAACATGGTAGAGGCAAATATTGAATATTGAGGAAGGGCCAAAGTGAAGGTAGGGGAAGTACAGAATTTTAGTATAAGTTTAAACTCTTATTAGTTCGGGGCATATAAATGTTGTAAATATGCCGCACAGCCCTGTGTTTTGACCTTTGAATAAGATAGTATAATTTTTTACGAAACTTCATAGTAAAAGTTGCACAGTTTTAGTTAAAGGGTATTAAAATCAGATAAGTCCGGAGAGGTAACTGCTAAAATAGGAAACGAAAGCTGGGATTGGAAAGATAATACAACAAGGGGCTCAGGTAGTTCACTTATATACTTACTTTTTTAAGTTGAATAATTAGTCTTCGCTAAGTAAGTGCAATAGTTTTTACATACCTTCACATGTAGGTATTGTATCGTTCCATGTTCCTGTTGAGGAACATTCTAAATAAGCTTTCTCAATATGACGATATCCTTTTTGACATGAAACCACAATCGCTATTTCTCCATATTGATATTTACTCTTCTTGTCCAACGTCAGCAAATGATAACTCAAAAGATCTGTACGGAAGCGTATATGTGCCGTGTCTTTGTGAGTTATTTTCTCCGTTTCACGAGTTAAATATAACGAGTTGCTGACATACTTCTCAACAACCCGACTTATAAAATCGCACGTTAGTGTCTTAAAACGCAGTATTACAAGTTATATATTACACGTTACGAGTTTGTTTTTTTAACTTCGTGCGATATCAAACTCGTGTTACTCATTTCGATCGCGTTATGCGAGTTTTTCTTTGCCAGTTTGTGTGTTTTTATAACCCGATTACGAGTTGTAGAACTCGAGTTTGTTTAGCCAAAAACACTAACACAAGTTCCGTAACTCGCCTCAATGCAATGTTTGGCGCACTTTTCATTATCAAACTGGGGAAGCAATGGCGGAGGTGCGTATAAAATATTTCTGTTCTTATCTAAAATTAATAATGCTTATAGTATGCTTGGAATGTTCAATAAATGCTATAAGAACTTTTAGATTGAATTCATTCAAATGAGAACTTTTTAAGACATCGGTATTGATAGGGAAAATAACATCTTCGCTCCAGATGTTGAACAAAAGATTACCCTCTCTTAAGTTAGTTTATATGTATGACAATATGATCAGTGTCAGTTCCTTAATGAATATGGGCCTTGCTTTGTTAAGAGAACGACCCTTTGAGCGAGCTTCAGCGCGTATTTTCTCTATTCAACATTTTCAAAAATAAAGAAGGGGGGTTAACACCCTGAGTGACCCATAATCTACCAATGAATTTAATATATTTTATTGTACATTGAAAACTAATTGAGTGACCATCAAATGGCTCTATCTTCAAACTTCAAATTTGAATCATCGTATTTCTATAAATAGACCTTTTCGCTATTTGAGAATCTGCGACACTTGACCACAGAATTTGCGTCACTGGAACTATTGACGTCAAACTACAATCACTTGTGACGTCAAACTTTTGTGGGGAACCTGTGTGGTGTCCAGAAATGGCGGACATATTAGCGAAAAGGTGTATTGTTTAGCATGGCCTCGTTTCCGAAGTTGCTATATATATGTGAAATTGCAACGCTACCATCTGTTAGTATTATTCTTGTGAACACTTCTGAGTCAGCATGGTTTAACGGGTTTTAACCAAATTTTAGTACGTAGTTAGTCTGCATCAAGATCTAGAAACTTGTTGTTACCCTACACTTTATCAACTATTGATTATTGATTATTAAGGTCAATGGTCAAGATTACATTGAAATAACTATTGTGGGCTCAAATATCTCGTGAACACTTTAGTGACAACATCGCTTTGAGGGATACTTACCAGACTTTTATTAGAGTTAATTTTTATAGTCCTTTGAAACATCTAGATCTAGCTGCCATTTGATTTTCAAGGTTAAAATTGAAAGTTCAAGGTCACAGTTGGATATAAAATATTTCTTTAATATAAAAACATGGCGAGGATATGTTCTGTCTTGCGATGTCCTTATTATGCCCAACCTTAATTTTCACGAAATTGGGGCTGTATGTTTAAATGAGATACTGGGGCATTACTTCATACTATTGAAAGCAATATTTCGTGCTGTTTGACTAGTTTTTAACTATGTTATTTTTGTATTTATATAGATTTCCTGTGTTAACAACTTTTGAACTATTTGAAATACTAAGAAATGTATACCTCCAAACACAGATTTTCCTAAGCCGTATTTGGCCAAACTTTTCGGAACTTTTCAATGCTCTTAAACTTTGTACTTTATTTGGCCTCACAGCTTTTTTGATTCCAGCGCTAGCGTCATTGATGAACCTTGTAAAGACGAAACGCGCGTCTTGAGTAAAAAAAAAAAAACAAAAAAAACAAGCCTGTTCAGGTACCTTTATCAATTCAGTGGTTCCCAGGATTTCAGATATCACCATGACTTTTGGTTCAGTAAATCATTTTTTTCTTTATCGAACCAGATTCTGTTATACAGGAAATTTACACATATGATTTGCACAAAATTATTTAAATTCTACTGGCTACAACTTAACTGGAACAACATTTTTTTTACTGGACTTGCTTTATGTCTAGTGAATTTGGGAATAACTCCAATTTGATAATTATTTACGTTTTACTAATATACGAAACTACCTTTTAATTTGAAAAAAATAAATTAACCTTGCGTTTTTTATTAGTCCGATCATGTGACCACAGGAGACTCATTGATAGTAAAAGCAGCACAAAATAAACAAAACATGTATAGCAAAACAATAAAGGAAGTAAAAAGAAAATTTCAACAAGCAAATGGAAATAGATATACAATCGGACTGTAATTGAGAGCATTGTAAAGCTTCAATGTTTTTTTTATACTTTTAGGTAGCTGTATTTCCTGGTGTACCTCAACACGCAACCGTCGAAGAAATCATTGAGTATTACTTTAAAAAAATGTATACTGCTCACGAAATTTTAGGATTTCTTACCTTCTTGCATGGCATTGTTATCAGTAGAAGAACATTTTACAGAACAACAAAGAAATTAGGCTTAAAGAGGAATCGTGCGTCAAATAGCGGAATGGACATTTATCGGCAGATGAAACATTTGCTGAGAGAAGGATATTCCAATCTAGGGTATAGGTCATTGTGGAAACTTTTGAACGTGCAGTGTGGTATTCGGGTTACACAAAAAGCAGTGAGACTTATGCTAGGGGTGTTGGACCCCGAAGGCGTGTCATTGCGTTCATCCCATCGATTGAGCAGGAGGAGATATTGTAGTAAAGGTCCGAGCTTCACAACTCATATTGACGGGTACGATAAATTAAAACCTTTTGGGATAAGCATTCATGGTGCTGTTGATGGATTTTCAAGAAAGATACTTTGGCTCAAAGCGATGCCTTCCAACAAAAACCCGCGTGTTGTAGCTCGCTTTTATATCGACTACATCAAAGAATTGAAAGGAGTGCCGCGGGTAGTTCGATGTGATGCCGGAACCGAAAATGTTGTTATTCGAGACATTCATATGGCTCTTCGTTCTTCGCATGGAGATCATATGTCTGGGAGTAATAGTTTTTCTGTTGGACGATCAACCGCCAACCAACGGATAGAAATGCTTTGGAGTTTTTTGAAAACGTATTTTACCCAATTTTGGAGAAATTTCTTCCATGATCTCATAGACGATGGGTTGTTAAACAATGCAATTCCTATTCATCTTGAATGTATTAGATTTTGTTTTTTAGATATTATCCAAACTCGGTTGAATATGTTTACAGAATACTGGAATTCTCATAGAATCCGTTCGCAAAGAAACCAAGAGGGAGTTACTGGAATTCCAGATGTTTTGTTCCATCAACCATTGTTGTATGATGCAATTGATTATTCTTACCCCTTACCGTGTAGCAACATAAGCATAGATAGGATTTCAGAGGTGTATACGGAAACAGTGCCGATGAAAGGGTGTTCTGAAGAGTTTCTTAATTTGGTTGAACTGGCAACCGACACTAACAGAATTGAATTCCCAGAATTTACCACAATACAAAATGCTTTGATTATGTACCGTTCTTTAATACACTTGATAAATGAAATTTATTAAAATGAGATATACCTGTATATAAAGCCTCTTATTAACAAAATCATTCAAGAAGTGTTCGAGTGCTTAGAAACTCTGTTGTCCGTCAGTCCGTCCAACCCCCAATTTTGTGTCCTTCTTTGTCTGCTAAGCACACCCTAAGTAAATTCTAGCGCCGATAGGGAGAAAATTCTTCACACTTATTGCATGCAAACCTTTTATATATATATATATACAAGAACGCGTTTATAGTTCCATGCATCATTTAGATTAGGACCAATTCTTTAAAGATATAGTTTAAAACATTTCAAATCATACCGACTTTTCGACCTAAACACAAATCTAAGGATAAAAAGAAATAAAAACGTTTGCCTCGTTGTGACCTACATAAATATTAACGAATCTAAGCTCAATGGCGTAGAGAGTTCTTTTTTTGATAGTTTGATATTTAACCTCAGTCTATACAAGGATTTGTTTGTGTGTACAAGGGGAAGATTTTATTGACTTCTATGAAAGGGCCGGTTTTATTTTTGGTCTTGAGCTTGATAATTTCGAGTTGTAATGTCTAAGAAAATTTTAGTTCATATGTGCTGCCACTTTCTGTGCCCGATAGTTTGATTTAATTTTTTGGTGTTTTAACGCCTCTTTTAAGCACCACTTATAGACTTTTTCGTGGCGGTCAGGTTTTATTGGTGGAGGAAACCGGAGTGCCCGGAGAAAACCACCGACTTTCGATAGAAACTTGATAATCCTAGTCAATTAAGATTGGAGTCGAGTGGATCGGCACGAGCGGGATTCGCGAGTGATCGCAGTAGTAACGGCCACCGAGCCCCCCTTTTTCCCCCTTTCCCCCCGATAGTTTGAAATTTATAACCACATTGTACTTTCAAGGAAAATTGTTTTTCAAAAGTTTTGGCCTCTTTGGAAGAGTTTAATCATAATTTGTTTAAAAATTGTTTTACATGCAGTGACCCAGATCAAGACACGATTGTGGTCTATCCACGCTGGTCTCTGTCCACAATTGCTAAATATGTATGGTGCTTCTTTAAACATGAGACACCCTGGATAATCATGCGTGTAAAGTAGAAAAAATAAACCATGACACCCAGCCCATGAAGGTTTCTTTTTCTAATATGCAATAAATTCGCGTGTGAAATTTCCATGTGGCAAGACTTAGCTAAATTCAGAAAAAAAAGTATTATTATCTGAAACAAAAGTTACCAAACAGAGGTGACCAATGTCAATATATATATTAGGTGACCAGAGGTAACTAATGTCAGTGTAAGGTGACCAGAGGTAACCAATATAAATATCTCTGTAAAGTGACCAGAGGTAATCAATATCTATGTTAGGTGACCAGAGGTAACCAGGGTCAATTCCCCTAAAAGATTACCAGAGGTAACCAATTTCATTTTATCTGTAAGGTGATCAAAGGTAACCAGTATCATTTCCTCTTTAAGACGACCAGAGGTAACCTCTGTCATTATTTCTGTTAGATGACCAGAGGTAACTAAAATAAACTAGAAGATGTGTTATGAACGCCAATGGGAAACTCTCCATCCATGTCACAATGTAGATAAATTTAACATATACAGGAAAACTTTGGGACGTCAATACAGAGGCATGTCTTACAGCGAACGGCAACATATAGAGTTACATCCAGGGTGTATATAGATTTTTTTTGTTAATCACATTTTGTACAGCACCTGCATGCACTTGATGACACAGCATCAGCGTGATGGTATTTTGCCTTTGCTGATTAACGATAGAAGAAGAAGAGGGCCAAAATAGACCAGTGTAAAACAACGCAAACCGGGAAAACCAACGGTCTTATTTATATGCAAAACGAGAAACGAAAACACATATAAACTACACCAACAGACGACAACAACTGAACAACAGGCTCCTCCCTGACTTAGGACAGGCTCAAATAAAATGCAGCGGGTATAAACGTTCTAACAGGCATCGACCTCCATCCTAACCTGACACTGTAGCGTAACATTACGACATAAAAAACACTAGAAAAAAATAATTGATAATGGCTTTATTCGCCAAATCTGCACAAAAACAAAAACATTCATGCTTACACTAAACAAATAAGTTAGATCCATGACACATTAAACGAAGATGCCTTTATAACATAGATGTTATAAGTAACAATAAAATATGTGGTCTGAGTGTCAATATAACAAGCTATGTTTAAATGATCATTCACTAAGTAGGAATGGAACGTAGATGAAAACTTATACAATCCAAAATCATTCGTAATGAAAAATACGTATTTATAAAAAAGAAGATTTGATGTAATTGCAAATGAGACAACTCTAAACAAGAGACCAAATTAAATGACACAGAAATTAACAACTATACCGCATAGTCAGCTATAAAAGGCCCCGAAATAACAAATGTAAAACAATTCAAACGAGAAAACTAACGGCCAAATTAATGTACAAATAAATGAACGTAAAACAAATATGTAACACAGCAACAAACGACAACCACTGAATTACAGGCTCCTGACTTGGGACAGGCACATATATAAATAATGTGGCGGGGTTAAACCAGGAAGCGGGATCGCAACCCTCCCCCTAACCTTGGACAGTGGTGTAACAGTACAACATATAGGAACGAACTATAAAAATCAGTTGAAAAAGGCTTAACTCATCAGATGGATAGAAATACATCTAACAAAAACAGAGTGGCTCAGCACTTATACATCCCAACAACAAAAAGACTATTAATACCGATCTTAGAGTACTCGCAGTTACTGACAGCTAGTTCAAAGCCAAAAACAACTAATAAAAAAAACAACTAATAAAAAAATCATGCATCTAAAACTAAATTATCAATCCTCACACATCCAACAACCAATGGATTTAGTGTAAAGACGTCATAAACAGTCAGAGTTAAACATGACCATGTGCAATGCAAAGATACAGGTACGTTTTAATTTGTTGATGACAAAGTCGATGTTAGTGCCAATGAAAAACCTTATTCAAAGATCTTATTACAATACTATTAAGATAACCTTTAATTATAAGTTTGTTTAAAGCCTGTACTTATGTTAGCTGATCAGAGCTTGAGGTAACCTAATTATGTATCTGTGCCAAAAAAAAGTGTTATTTTTTATAAGAAAAAAACATATAGAGTACATTTAAAGTTTACAGTGATCCAGTAGTTGATAGTTACTTTTGATGTGGACCTTTTGAATATGTCATATTGTATGCATACACGTTGCAGAAAACTCATATTCATATGGTATAGCTCAAAATAACTGTTTTACCTTGTATTAATCATTAGGAACGTACTTTAATTTTAACCGTGTATGTCTGATGTTACTGATAGGAAATATCCTGTGGTAAAAATGTCTTGCATATAACCATAACCTTCAAGTATAAAAAAGAAGATGTGGTGTAATTGCCAATGAGACAACTCTTCACGAAAGACCAAATGACACAGAAATTAACAACTATAGGTCACCGAACGGCCTCCAACAATGAGCAAAGCCCATACCACATAATCAGCTTTAAAAGACCCTAGAATGACAAATGTAAAACAATTTAAACGAAAAAACTAACGGTCTTATTAAGGCACAAATAAATGAACGAAAACAAATATGTAACACAGCAACAAACAACAACCACTGAATTACAGGCTCCTGACTTGGGACAGGCACATACATAAATAATGTGGCGGAGTTAAACATGTTAGCGGGATCCCAACCCTCCCTCTAACCCGGGACAGTGGTGTAACAGTACAACATAGGAACGAACTAAAAAAATTAGTCGAAAAAGGCTGAACTGATCAGATGTATACAAATAGAAATACTTCTAACAAAAACAGAGTGAAAGTGGCTCAGCACTTATATATACATCCCAACAATAAAAAGACTATTAGTACAGATCTGAGAATACTCGCAGTTACTGACATCTAGTTCAAAGCCAATAACTAAATATTAAAAAAAAACGTGCATCTAATACTAAATTATCAATCATTACACATCCAACAACCAATGGATTTAGTGTAAAGACGTCATAAACAGTCAGAGAAAGTAGTACATTTTGATATACATATTTCATTTTGAGTGAATTTTGTATTAAGCTTCAAGTTGATCGGAATTCTACTCCATCAAAGACTACCTTGATAAAAAAAACTTTAACCTGATCCGGGACGGACGAACGCACAGACCCTCCACTATCATGGGTGGGACATTAAAACTCTTTTCAATTGTACAATTGAAAGTCAAGAAAGTATGTCGCACTGAGTAACCATTGTACGAAAGAAAACCATGTAAAAATAAGAGACAATTGTAAGGGGAACAATTGAAGAGATTGATGATTGATGAAAAGAAAAATAAAACTATTAAACAAGTTAATGAAGGGCTCAAAAGATTTTTTTTATCTTACCCTGATTCCCAATATAAATAAGGCAAAAGAAAAGCCACTTTCGGTTTGAATTTTTTTACTTCCTGTTTAACTTGAAAGATATACTGATTTCGGCAATAAATGGTTTGTAGGTACTTTTTGGTAAAATATAAAATATTGGAGTTATTTTACAACTGCCAGTTTACAACATGATACTTCCGGCCATTGAATACCAACATTCAAAAAAAAAAAACAAGATTCATCTGACAAAAAGTCAGAAAATGAGGCTGTTAGTAGTTATAACTAATGCAGAATGGTTATTTTTTGGTCTAATTATTTACGATTTATTCAATATGTAACAGTTGTTTAATTTGTTGCTTTATGAAATATCTGTGATTAAAGTGGATATCCAAGGTCAATATTACTCGAGAGAACAGACTTCTGATGATTTTTGCCCTTATTGACTATGTAGAACTAGACAATAGTTTATCAGCCCAGACGCAATTATAACAATTGGTAAAGGTTCAATTGATCAAAATCAAAACATGAAGTTCCACACCCCCCCCCCCCCCTTATATATTGGATGTGTCAGCCAATTGACACACTTTTAAAGGTTCTTTGTGTGATTGATCTGAATGGGTAATGATGCTGTTTTACCATGGGTTCCTGGTTTGCTGCAATTTGCTAGGGTACCGGCTAATCCTGTTTGATTGAATGATTTTGATTACATTAACAAAAAAATGTTTTAAACGTTATGAAGATCGTAGATTATTTTAATTCCGGTAAGTCTCCTTTTCACTTCTATATCAATGAGCGATGGCTTTTTTTACTCAATATTAATGCCTGATGCAAAATATTTACAAATTTCGACTAAAATTTTTTCTTTAGCAAGACGATTTTTTATTAGCATAAAAAACTGTTTTTACACTGTTATTTGTCACTTTGAAAATAATAAGTTTAAATGATTATCCTTTGCAAACCAGAACTAGCATCGTAATAGAGTACTCAGACCCTCCTTGGGCCTGAGCAAAAATGCATTTTTTCAATGAAAATTTGCAAAAAACATTACTTCCGCTTTTGTCAAGGTCATTTCCGGTTGACCCTTTTCAAGATCTGGTTTATGCTATGTATTGACTTTTATATGGAAAAAATTAGATAATCTACCATTTCCGGTTTACAAAATGATATTCCGGTCTCATAAAAGGTCGTTTTATACCAATATTTCAAAATCTATATTTAAACAAAATACGTCTTTACATCTATTGTATAAGCTTATTTTGGGGTCTAAGTATTAAAAAAAAGATACATTATTGTTGTTTATTATTGCTACTTAATGAAAAATCTCTGTAAAAAAATGGTATTCAATGTAAATACATATCAAAGGTACCAGGTTTATAATTTGTATCACGCCAGACGCGCGTTTCGACTATAAAAGACTCATCAGTGACGCTCGAATCCAAATAATTGTAAGGCCAAAGAAGGTTCAAAATTGAAGAGCATTGAGGACCAAAAATTCCAAAAGGTTATGCCAAATAAAGCTACGGTAATGTGTGACTGGAGGTAGAAAATCCTTAGTATTTCGAATAATTCATAATTTTCAAACAGTAAATTTAAAACTCGTGAAAACAGACTTCTGAGTATTTTTGCCATATTGACATACAGTAGTACTTGATATAGACAATAGACAGACAATATTTTATTAGCACAAACGCAATTATAACAATAACTTATTGGTAAAAAGGCTCAATTGATAAATATTAAGACATGAAAATATTGCGTTTGTGCTAAACAAATATTGTCTATAATTGTCTATGTCAAGTTCTACATGATCAATATAGCAAAAATAATCAGAAGTCTGTTTTCACGTGTTATATTGTCCTTCAATACCCATTTTAACACAGATAATGCATAAAGCAGCAATAATTAACAAAAATAAATCTTTAATAATTAGACAAAAAAAAACATTCTGCATAAGTGATAACTTCTAACAGCTTGAGTTTCTGACTTTTTGTCAGATGAATCTTGTTTTTTTTAATTTTAGTGCAGAATATTCCTCTTAAAAAAACAAAATTTAGAATATGACTTTGACCATTGGCATTGACCTCAATATTCATAGTAAAGATCTCAAATCAAAATACCCACATGGTCTCTATCTCTCAAAGTTGATGATTTACAAATTCAAAGGGGGGAAATGGCTCTCATATGGAGTCTGCGGATAGCTTTGAACTGAGTAGATAATTCTACAAGCAAAACAGCGATTGGGAAGAAAGTAGAAAGTCTTACAGGGTCAATGGTCAAAGCGCATAAACTAAACAATATCATATACAAAAATCAAAGCGACAACTTGCATAAGAAACAAGGTCTTTTGGGCGAAATTAAATAATAATAATCAGAAGAATATCAAAAGGTACATTGGATTTTCACAGAAAGGTATAAAGACCTTATAACGATAAAACCAATTGTTCAGAGAACACTTATAGATTGAGGATTTATGATAAGAAAATTTTTAAATATTTAAAAAGGGTAAAGAAGGGGTCAAGAAATGGTTAATCGTACCCTCATCCCAAATATTTATTGTTTCTATGCATTTTAACTTGAAAGGGCAATAAAATGGCCACTTCTGGTAAAAAAGGATCTTAAAAGATAATTTTATCCTGATTCCGAAATTATGATTTGCAAGGACTTGTATGTAAAATAGGGGAGATATTCTACTACTTCCAGTTTACAAATTTATATTTCCGGTCTCATTAATGCCATTTTATACCAAGATTTGTAAAAAAAAATAAGTTGTTCATCAAGCATTAAATTTATTTAACATTTAAATGATCAAAGCTTCCAAGGTGAAAAAACCTTTCACACAGACATGTAGGCCCAACTATCATTCCAAACACCAAATTCAGTTAGCCTATTGCTAAAAGTATCTCATGAGGTCAAGGTAAGATGAAACATTCCAGACAGATGTGTACAACATACATGTAATACACAGGATATACATGACTTATCACTTATAGAACAAATATATTTGAAAAAATTGACAACTTTAAAATCTAACATTGACCAACCATGAAAATGAGGTTAAGGTCAGATGACACCTGACAGACAGACATATATATCTTACAATTATTCTAACAACAAATATATATACTATCCTATAGTATCTAAAAAAACTGACCAAATCAGAGACTATTATCATTCCATAAACCAAGAATAGTTCACCTATTCCTTTATAGTATCTGAAAAACATACCAAACAAGAAATTTATTATTCAAATAGATATTGTTTTAAAAAAAAAGAAAAGAATAGCATTGACCAGTGAACCTTGAAAATGAGGTCAAGGTCAGATTAATACTTCAAGACAGACATGTACACTTAACAACAATTCCATGTATTAAATGTAATTCACTGAATACTTTCAGAATACGAGCAGTTAATATAGGTCCCTGATACGAGAAATAAACCAAAACAATAAAAAATAATTTTGATCACTGAACCGTGAAAATAAGGTCAATGGCAGATGCCACTTGTCAGTTTAATTTTGAGATTTACACCTTACAATAATTCCATGTACCAACTATAGGAGACGTATTGCTTAATGCTTATGGTAGCAATACACAGTTAGCGATATTTGGGAGAAATTTTCCCTAATAAATGTTAGCCATCCTCTTTTCCATGTTTTTAATAGTTTAAAGCTTAATGTTTGGGTCATATTTGTGCACATTTTCTATAATAAGAATCTTCTTCAATGCTGAAAATGATTAAATTTCATAGATTGTTGGTGTATCCTTGGCAACAATCCTCATTTATTTGCCATACATAGTGCTAAAATGGGGTGAATGTGTCAATGTTTCGCAAAATTTGATCCCAACTAGAATTCCAATGCCGTTGATTGATACATTTTCTGACCTTTTTTAACACACATCTATCAAAAGATAAAAGAAAAATCAAATGTCTTTCGCCTCGATTTTTCGTAAAATTGTGTTGAAATGTTCCTGTTAAAAACGGTTTAAACTAATTAATTAATTTATGGACCAACGACCGGAATGGATCTTTCTTATCTCTTGTATTAATCTAGAACCAGAGAGAGAAAACCTTTTAAAAGTGATACGTGAGCAATGTCTTAGAAAGGTTGAACTATTTAACATTAGTTTAGATATAAACACAACCATGTGATAATTAACCCATACTACATTATGAAATTATGTGCTTGCAATCAAACTAGTGATTTACTTAACTTTATTAGCTTGCATGTTGAACCTGCTTATAGAACACTTATATATCACCTGCATATGCAAAGGTACAAGCTCCTAAATACTGGACAGAAAAACTTAAGAAAGTCAAATTTAGCTAAATGGCAGTTGTGTGTGGACTGTAAATTATGGGCGTATGACATTTGCGCCGATTTTATAAATTTTCAATCTTTCATTTGCGCCGATTTGGTTTTCTCATTTGCGCCGATTATATTTTTTCATTACCACCGATTTTATAATTGCTAATTAATTTAAACACAGGTGAGCCGAAATACATGTACATGTAAGTCAGGAACCTGTTGTTCAGTGGTTGTCTTTTGTTGGTATGTTTCATATATGTTTCTCGTTTCTCGTTTTGTAAATAGATTAGACCGTTGGTTTTTCTGTTTGAATTGTGTTACACTGGTTATTTTGGGTCCCTTTATAGTTTAATTACTGTTCGGTGTGAGCTTTTGCTCCGTGTTGAAGGCCGTACTTTGACCTATAACTGTTTAACTTTTTATACATTGTTACTTGGATGGAGAGTTGTCTCATTGGCACTCATACCGCATCTTCTTATTTAAATGTACTATATACCTTACAATGAACAATTCTATTCACACCATCCGAACATATATCTCTTTATGATGGTCATAAAAAAATCCAGGCCACAACTTATGTCAAAATGAGAGCAATTGAAATGCCCTCCGCTGTACGGAAGCCAGAGAATGAGAAAATGGACTTCGTTGTTGGGCAATACAGCAATATAGAAGAGGTGAAATTGCCAGGGCTGAGTATATCAGATGTCTAGCATATACATAGGCGGCAAGACATAGATTCACGATTGACTGAACAGTGAACATCGCCCCGTGAACGCATTGCAACTCAAGATCAACAATGGAATTTCCAGCTGATTTATCCAAGTTGCTTAATGGCATAGAGCTAGAGAGGAAGAAATTGACATGGGATTTGAAAGTCAATGCCAACACAGTCACAGTCAAACTGACATGGAATCACATTGAGGAACCCGCTGCAAAGAAAGGGACACAACCCAACACGGCCCTGAAAAAGAAGAGACTTTCACCCTCCACCAGGAAAAGAAATGCTCAGCGCCTTGCCCAGTGGAAGAAGAAACGTAACTCAACTGCTGTAAGCTCCTCTAAAGCCAGTACTGCAACAACAACCATAGCAATGGTAGACTCCGCTATACAAGCAACAGCACCAGAAGCACCAGTTATCACCATAAGAAAGTTCGACCAACCAGGACACAATTTACGCAATGTGAAGAAGATATTCAAGGTGTTTATGACATTACACCAACGAAGTACAAGAAGAACCTCAGTAAAGAAAGCGTGAACCTAATAGACAGTCCGTATATACCAGACAAGAAATGTATTCAAATACGGTACACATATACACAGAGATTGGCAACTGTAACAGTGGTCAGCGAAATCCAATTAAAAACACGCATCACACGAGACTTTAACGAGATCGCCATTTTGCATCTGATCATGACAAGTTCACCACCGCTTCGATTTTTATTTTACATCAAGCTTTTCAAAACAGCATAATGTAAGTATATATTTCAATTTCGTAAATTATTTACCTTGTTTTATTCAGTTTGTAGTAATTGTTAGTTAAAATATTGTGACGATTAACGTTTTATTGTGGTCAATAATAAGGGGAAAGCTTGGCCGACGTGGACGTTATGAAAATTTTTTACACGGACGTATTTTTTATTAAAACCTTTTCATTCGAAAAGGAATAAAACCATTTATGAGATGAATCACTTTTCCCAAGACATACTGGTTTTGTGTAAATATGTTGAATTTTTCATTAAATCACCCACTTCGATGCAATTTACAATTAAAATTCAGTATTCTCGCTGTCGGACACGTTCAATTTTTAAAATATAAAGACAGGCCCCTGTTCATGTCTACAGTCAATAAACTTGTCCATCTTTAGAGAATAATTATTCCCAGCACATGAATTACTTTCTTATGACATACTGGATTTGTGTATAACAGTTGTTTTTTTACATATTTTCACCCACTTTGATGCAATTTACAATTAAAAATGACCATTCAAGCTGTCGGCCATTTTCATTCTCTTCAATATAAAGACAGGCCCCTGTCCATGTCTACAGTCAATAAACTTTTCCATCTTTAGAGAATAATTATTCCCAGCACATGAATTACTTTCTTATGACATACTGGATCTGTGTATAACAGTTGTTTTTTCCATATTTTCACCCACTTTGATGCAATTTACAATTAAAAATGGCCATTCAAGCTGTCGGCCATTTTCATTCTCTTCAATATAAAGACAGGCCCCTGTCCATGTCTACAGTCAATAAACTTTTCCATCTTTAGAGAATAATTATTCCCAGCACATGAATTACTTTCTTATGACATACTGGATTTGTGCATAACAGTTGTTTTTTCCATATTTTCACCAACTTTGATGCAATTTACAATTAAAAATGACCATTCAAGCTGTCGGCCATTTTCATTCTCTTCAATATAAAGACAGGCCCCTGTCCATGTCTACAGTCAATAAACTTTTCCATCTTTAGAGAATAATTATTCCCAGCACATGAATTACTTTCTTATGACATACTGGATTTGTGTATAACAGTTGTTTTTTCCATATTTTCACCCACTTTGATGCAATTTACAATTAAAAATGACCATTCAAGCTGTCGGCCATTTTCATTCTCTTCAATATAAAGACAGGCACCTGTCCATGGCTACAGTTTATAAAATTGTCCATCTTTAAAGAACAAATGTACCCATCACCATTGATCACAGGAATTACTTTCCCAAGACATACCGGTTTTGTGTATATAAATTGTTTTTTTCATTATTTCCACCACTTTGATGACATTTACAAGTTTATATACATGTATATTTACATTCAGTATCTGACAGCATTTTTTTTTAACAGGATCCTGCATGTTATAAAAGAACAAAGATGTTGATCAAATTTACCTAACAGTGCAGCATACAAGAGATGTAATATCATACATGTGCTGAATGTAGGACTCCCTAGCCTTTCTGATTGAAAAAAAGATTCCCTGGCAGACAGGAACAACTATTAGTGATGACTTTTTTCCAATGTTACTGCACAGTCATGTAGTGGACCGATTACATGTACTACTATCAATGTGATACTAAAAAATGGTTTTGTAAGAGAGAAAATGACATGTGCTTATCCTGACTGTGAAAACACCACATTATTGTAGTTCAAATATCATAGTTCATATGCCAAACTTGATGTACATGTGTATGTGATTTTTGTGCAAGTGATGGTGACATCATTGAACTAAGAATAATACAAGACTCTGCATACAATCTATTGAATTTGAAACAGAAGTGGCAGTTGTGCAGACTATACGGATAAAAATGCAAATAAATATCTTGTGTTCAACTTCATTTGTCTTCTTTACGTTTACAAAGTATACATGTACATAATTTTTACATACATGTATAACAATATGATGATGTAGTATGATTGCCAATGAGACAATGATTTACATGTATGACTATCATTGGAAGGCCACTCTATAATATCTTTGTATATCATGAGAATGGAAATGCTACCTTTGTAGCATAAAGGTAGCATAATGTAAAAAAAGGGAAAATGTTCATTTATTCAACAACATTCCTGTGAATATATAACTTGACAGTACTAAAGGCAAAAAATATTTCGTTTCACAAATTCCTTCCTCTCCTCGGAAAATAACATATTTAATTGTTTACATGAAATGACAAAAAGAGTAGAATAAGAAGCAAGAAATGTTCACTCTACTTTTACACTACTAGTCGCTCATATTTGTCATCATCTATGTTTGTTTCAGTCCTTTAGCAATGGTGCTTGTTTATATTTATCTGTTGTGTTGTGTTGTTTCAGTTTTACATGTCCTCATTCTGTGATCACTGTTTCATCTCGCCTATTTTGAAAAATGTTAATGCAAATATTTTCTGCAATAAATTGAAAAGGCACAGCTGCTATGACTATTCAGAAATGTGAGGTATATGTCAATGAGACAACAACCCAACGACAAAAATATTCTTTGCACATCTATGAATGTTTAAGAATTCTTGTGGAGGTCAAAAGCACATAACGTGTACTTATATATTGGTGACCTGGTACATGTATGTACCTATTGATGCATTCCGTCCTAAACATAAATTGTGTGAAGAGACCAAGCAGTTTATATGCTTATAAAAAAACTGATATTAAAATGAATTCCTGTATAACAAATTCCGGGAATGAGACACTATTTTATTTAAACCAGATGAGATATCAGTGGTAAAGGTTTAAACAGAAGCAGGAGATGTCAAGGGGCAATACAAAAAGTACAAGGTCATGTAACACAGATAAAAAAATGACAAATGAAAAGAAAATAACAGCCCACATAGCACTGCACTGAAACATAAACCCACAAAAGATCAGATAAAACTTGTCTTCAATATTAAATCTTTCTAATTTCAAACTCGAGTTTCACTACCCAATAGGAAAGAGTAAAGATAAGGATGTTGCAGTACTTCTGTGGTTTATGAAACAGAACATTAAAATTCTACAGTTCAGCAGAGCATTTTACTGTACTTATGATACACGTTGTTTTTAATCAGGGTCTGTGATATTAAGTCTATAAAAAACTACAAATAATGACGGATTCATATTCAATATTTCATGACAGCAAAAATAGTGATTTCGACAACACTGTACATAATGTACGTTCATTTAGGAAATTCATGCAAAGGTTCCACAAATAATGTAATTGTAGGTCAATCAAAAAGTAATCATTTAAATCCGTTTTCCACGAGACAAAATTCTACTGGCTACATATTTTTTTTATATAAAAAAGTTGCTTTCTGATTTCTTTTTTTGACATGTTAAATGACTATTTTTGTTCCTGATTGAATACTATAGTAGAATGTAGGACAGTAAGTCAAAGGACAAAAAGTCACGGACAAAAAGTCACAATTCAGTTTTGAGATTATTTTTCTCTGAACAAGAAAACACTAATTTTAAAAATATTTTTTTGATTTTTTATTGAACTATTATATATGAAGCAACTTTGTAATTAAAATTTATTCAATAAATATCAATGATGATCAAATAATTGTTATGATAACAAAATGTCAAAGTGGTTTGGCACTTAAATGGCTTCATGGTGCCAAGAAATATATTATTTGCATGATTAAAATTTAATAATTTTTCATTTATCAAGGCTTATGAACAATTTCCTGAACTTAAAAATGAATAAATGTAAAAAAAGATATTATTTGAAGATCTTTCTCTTATATATTCAAACAATTGTCAATAAATTATTTGTGACTTTTTGTCCTATCCAATTTGTGACTTTATGTCCTGTGACTTTTTGTACTGTGACTTTCTGTCCGTTTACCCTATTCATAGTATAGCCCAGTGATTCTGTTAAAATAAAGTTCTGGTCATGGTTAAAATAATGTCAGAATTTGTTTAGTTGTAAAAACAATTACCAAGTAATAATCCACTTAGAACTTCACCTCCGGCAAAATGCAGGTGATCGGAGGGCAATAAATTGCGTAATCGCACACCTGTGAATCCACAGTCACAACTCTAAGGAAATAATGACCGGAAAATCGGACACACATAATTTCACTGTGTAATTTAGAAGCAAACTTTAGCAAAGAAATGTTTCTTGTAATATCATTATCATTACCAGATTTTACTTTTTAAATTAAAAGAAATGCCGAAAAAAAGAAAAAAAATATTTTCTCAATCAAATACATTAAAAAAAAATACAACTACAAGTAGTTTTTTAGAAAAAGAATTTATTTGATCTGAAATAAGTTTTCCTATTACTTTTCTTGATTAGCTATCGAGGTTATTCATCCCTGACTTGTCTACATGTTGTAGAATAATTATCGACGAGAATCTCATTCCGGGCCGCGTTTTTTAACGGGATTTCACGGAGTTGCCAATCTCTGTGTATATATGTCTCTGGTACAACTCAATGCTCAGTTCCCTTTGACGTAGATGACCCAATCTTCACACGTAGATTTCCTCCAGACAACGACCACACACTAATTGGAAAGCGTCCGCCTACTCCAAATGTAGAACAAGAACATCGACAGCAATCCAGGACAAAAATGAAAGCTAGACGACAGATAGCTGAAGAATATGATATAAAGAAATAAAAAGAAACTATGTACATAGTGCGCAAAACCTAACCAGGTAGACGCACAATAAACCCACTAAAACCAACCATAGGCGGCAAGAACAGATTTGTAATTGTATTGGTTACCCCGTTTTTACAGATTTTATTCTGTGATTCTAAGTATTATTATTCAACAAGACAATTAAACATATATGAAAATTGAAAATGAAAAAGTCATAAATAGAATTTTGGCATGTACGTTTAGTGTGACATTTACTTCCACACGGAACCATTGCTTTCCTGCATTTTTTTTTTTCTTTTTTTGCGGCTGCATGATACAAATCGAAAGCTTTTCTCCTTTATATATTGCCTGAATCTGGGCGTTTCTGTTGAATTTCCTTTGTTATTGTTGAATAAAAATGACTTTATACTGCTGACTTTTCATCTGCGAGCAGAACAGTTGATTTTTTTCTAACATTTTAGCTAAGAATTTGGTGAAATTTTCTTCCCAAGTCACCATAGTGTACGACAAATTGATAATGACCATGTATAATTGTGGTCAATATAATTTGTTTGTGAGTAAAATTCACTTGGTCATTCGTCGTCACTTTATTTAATTAATTAATCGTTAATAATTACGACCATTTTACTCAAAAACTAAAAGAAATCATTATCAAAATCTCATATTTTTTTTAGATCGAAGGGTCATACCTAAAAAAATAATATTATTATAGATTTCTATATTCATCGTTTTGGTAAACCGGACCATACGCATATGGTCCGGAACATACACACAAGGTAATCTGATGGCAAAATCATTTTTAGAACATGTTTTATCATTTTTTAAACCAGTGTTTAGTGCTTTGATTTTAAAGAAGATGTTTTTTAAATATATTGCAAATAGGTTTTAAATATATTTTAAAGAAGGGGGGAAGGGCAAGGGGTTTAACTGTTATGCTGTTCTGAGCCAATTTAATTCTGTGTTATGTTATTCTGAAAATATATTTTCTGTGTCACATACTATGTTTATGGTGTAATGACAATAAAGATTTGAATTTGAATTTGTTATCTGTAATTGACAATTCTATGTAGCTGTTATAGAACTATCATTTTTTTTTGTTATCTGTTATTGTGAGAATGTATTTGCTGTTAACTGTTACTGTACCCCCCCTCTTTAACTTGAATATGTCTTTATTATTTTATGAGGAATTAATGCAAAAAAAAATCATTCAGTTATTTAATCTACTTAGTCTATGTTTCATATATTTTACAATTTACCTGTGTTTACCTGTAAAATTGGCGCAAACTTTGAAGTATGGTTTGATTTTATTTTGGCCCAAATAAAGTATGGTTTGTAGCGCAAATGAATTCCCTTATGGAAAAATAAGGCTTCTTGCAAATATTTGCGGCAATGTTGCTGCAAATATTTGCGGCAATATTGCTGCAAATATTCATTTTTCGTATGCAAATTAGTTTTCTTGCAAACAGTTGCTGCAATATTGCCGCAACAATTTGCGGCAATATTGCAGCAAATGTTTGCGGGAAAATCAGTAGCTATGATTGTTGCAGCAATATTGCGGCAAATTCATTAGCTGCAATGTTGCAGCAATATTGCAGGAAAATTAATTTCTTGCAATATTGCAGCAACATTGCAGCAAATCTTTCAACAATTTCAGTTGAAACATTAGGAATTAAAAACTAAGCATTTAAAAAAGTATGATTTAATAATAAAACAAAATTTTCTCTGTCCTCTATAGGTTGTTGTGTTACATATCTGTGTATCCTTTAGTTCTGTTTCTCTGTACTCACTGTCCTTAAAGTTGAATTTTCTGATTTCAAATACTGCAAAATAAAAGTTGAAGAATTTAGCATACATTAAAAGAATAAATAAACATTATAAAGATATAAAGATATAAGTTACTACTATATATTGTAAATTCTGGACTTGTAAAATGAAAATAACTCTTTATAAAGAGATGATTACAGACCAATTTTTCCAGCATTTGTTTCACTTAAAGGGTCAATGTCTAAAAGTGATCAAGTCCTTCTAGAAATTGCATATTACTATAGAATACATTTAACCTTATGCCAGTACTAGTTTGTTATTGCTTTTTTGAATATTTGTTTTTCATTGAACTATAACATAATTGGTCTTGTCTATTCTTTAAAATTTTTGTGATTAGTTGTGTATATATAAAAGCTAAATATTGTTGCCATTTGTTGATAGACCTCTTATTGGCAGTCAAATCACAGATCTCTAATTTAATACCAAACTGCTTTTATTAGAAGATTTCTTGTTTCAATTTAAGTAATGTACTTTCTAAAACATATAGTTTTAAAAAGATTTAAAAAAATATCTCCTGTCTTACACAATTTTAATAATATTCATGTGCATAAATCTATTGTCTTATACTTTTGTCAACTCTATTAAGTTAAGAAAACTCTTTAAATATCACTATTTTGAACTGTAAGAGCAAGCACTTATTCAAAATGGTGGACATTCAACTCCATTGTACTTACCAAAAGATGTTATCCAAATTATGTGTAAACACCAATCTTCCTAAATCCAAGAGTCATGTCAACTGAAGGCTATCATATGCACTATCCAGTGTCAATAGAATTAATTGGAACTTTTGGATCTAAATCCATTGTAAAATTCATATTACTTTGTTCATGATAGAAGACATCTTTGTTTGTTGTATGCATGTTCATGTCCAGTTCAAATTTTGAATATGTTGATCAAGGTTGCTTAGGGTATTGTGACAGTGTGATACCTTTGAAATTTGCCCCTAATTATAAATATCAATTGCCTAAATCTTGAATATTTGTTATATATTATAATAAAAAAATAATTATACATATATTTTTTTTTATCTTTGATGTTATAAGTTATAATGGAAATATATACAAAGAAGAAATGCTTTACCCTTAATTTGGCCTCAAACTCTGTGAACATTAATTTATGGTACTTCCTCTCTTTACCACTACACAGAGATAAATGGAAACCAGATGGCACATTACATTTCTATCACCAGCTCATATTACTAATTGAGATGAGAAAGATAATTTGTGTATACATAGTTTTAAAATAATGATACTAGAAATTAAACAAAATGCAACCTGCAGGTGAGGCTAAATTCATTTGATGGAAAATATTAGAATTAAAAATATTGTTCATAGAAAAATGTCACAAAAAAGTGACAAAAAGGCATAATAATACATGTAGAACAAAAATTATTATGACTCAATTATTTAGATTAAACTTGTTGAAATAAATACCAAAGTATTCTTGAAATTCTTTCCTTACAAAATATCATATAAATGTGATGTACAGTTTAGGAATTCTAAAAATATAAGCATTGTTATTTGAAGATTTATTTAAAATAAATTATTCAAATATCCAGATATTTCTGAGTAAAATAAAGTATGACAACAACAAATTTAGATAGTTAGAAGTATCCTTAACCAAATGTTCAAAGAAACAATATGTTGTGTATTATTTGAACCTTAAATCTTAAAACAAATAATCATATGTAATATTTTAAAATGCTTGAAATATTGGTGCAAACTATCTGATTGTCTGACATTATTAAAGAAACTTTTCTTGCAAAGTTGTTGCAAAAAGTCATTCCTTAAATAATAAAAGAAAAGGTTCCTGCAACTTTCTAGCAAACAAATTCTTTCTTGCAACATTGCAGCAAACTTGCTGCAATTTTCTTGCAAACAAATTTTGTTGCAGTAACATTGCGAGAATGTTGCAGGAAGCTGCAACAACCTGCAACTTTCTTGCAAACACTTCTTGCAAACAAATTTGTTTGCTGCAATATTGCCGCTATATTGTTGCAATATTGCAGCAAACTTTTCATTTCTGTAAGGGTTACCAATTGGCGCAAAAGCAAGACACCAGGACAAACAGGGTGATTTGCCTTAGATCCCACCAATAAAAACCAGAAGTTGCACACCGTGTTGTGTTAAGTATATCACCCTGACATCCGACTTATTTAGTAGAATGGCTGACATGGTATAATTATCGTGTTGTATATATAAGATATTAAAATCATGTTTAAGATGCAGAAGTTTTGAATTAATTTCTTAAGGTTAATTATCAGACTTGAGTGGGGGTAAAATAACTGCATGTATAGAGTTTGGGTATAATTGTATGCTCACATTTGCATATTCAGATTTCAAAATATCAGCAAATAGGAAGCTGGTATCTGAAAAAAATCTGAAAAGTACTCACACATTACAACTCATCACTGTCAAGCTGGTGACCAAGTATGAAGTCTTTCCACTCATTCATATTAAAGAAGTGTTTGAGAAAACAAATTTTGAAGTTCATATTGAAAATTTTCAAATTATCGGCAAACAGGAAGTTGGTATTTGAAAAATCTGAAAAGTGCTCAAACATAACAACTCATCACTGTAAGGTGGTGGCCAAGTATGAAGTCATTTAGCTCATTTATATTAAAGAAGTGTTTGACGAAAAATTTTAAAGTTCATTTAGCATTTGAAAATTCTTCAAAGTATCACCAAACAGGAAGTTGGTATTTGGAAAATCTTAAAAGTGCTCAAACATAACAACTGAAACAAACAAAAACTGTATTGGATATAAATATAGAGTATCAATTGGGAAAAAGGTTACTTTGCACAGTAGATCAACTGGGATAAACCCTTAAATGACCCCCATCATGACTTTGATTGAGAAGGGAATAGAGTCCATCCATGATATTCATTTAACAAATCTGTTGTGTGTTTTATGACTATGTGTGTTTCAATGCATGTATAGAAGTTTGGCCAAGTCACAAAATATATAGAAAGACATCAGATTTTTTTCTCTTTTAATCACTTTACCATCTCTAAATCCGATCATAAAAACTTGCATACATTCCACAATATAAAAAATCATATAAAAAATCATGCATACTTTGCAGCATATAAATGTTAAAAAAAGTGTTTAAATGTAAATAATAAAATGCGTTGTAAAGCTTGATGTAACCAAAAGTCTACAGACAACATTAACAACATCATGGCCATAATAAGAATGCAAATTTTTACCAGTCAGTCCTATAAAAAAATCACAGAACAATGCTTGCATGCATACCTTGCATTATATAAATATAACAAAATATCACAAAAACAAATATTGTTAGCTGAAAACAATCAATTAACAAAGTTAACAGTTTATATATAAAATGTATCAAGAGTGGACACAGCGATATGTCTTGCCTGTATAAGTGTTCATACATGTATTTCAATAATTTTAAGTATTACATTATCATTTCAATTACATGTACCTGTGTAGAAGTGGTCAAGGTGAGATTAAATCTTTTAGGCAGACATGTAGGCTTTGCAATCATTCCAAATTTAGTTAACCTAAAACTTTAAGTATCATTGAACAAAAAAACCTTAATTTTTCCCAATAAAGCATAAAATATGGTCAAGGCAAGATGAAACCTGTAAGACAGACAACTTACAAATATTCAATAGATATAATTGATTTATCACTTAAAGTATCTGTGAAACTGGTTTAACTGACCCTGAATCCCTCACCTGTAATGTTTTGCTGAAATCTTTCATCACTGATTAATTTGGTTTTTTAATGTATACTGTGTCCTTAAATAGGCTATTTTAACTATCATGTTTTTTTCAAAAGACAAAAAAAAATCATTTAAACCTTATGTTTTATTTAAGCCATAGTAGCTATGTTTCATGACGTACAACATTAACATTAACTTATTAAATACTAAATACCCTGAAACTCATTCAGGCTAGGCTGAAATTGATCCAGCTGTTTTAAAGGAGATTTTTTTTAATGTTACCAAACATTATGAACAAATTGTGAAAAAAAATGTCTTAAAAGGGTAATACATGTATCTCCTTAAGGGGTCAATTGACAAAAAAAACAGATCAAATAGGGAAAAAAAATTCTGAACCATAAAAATGAGGTAAAGGTCAGACAATTACTGCTAAACAAACATGTAGACCTTCAAAACCATTCCATTAACCGGATATAATATGATATAATGACTTCTTCGTATCTCAAAACTAGACTAAACCACAAAATATTAACTTCTATCAGTTAAACATGAAAATGAGGTCATGGTCAACACTATACTATAGTAGAACATGCAGTACACCTTACAATAATTCCATATACTGTACTAAATATATGGACTTGGCCAATGCAAACTAACTAGTTCACTGATCCATGAAATGAGGTAATGTGAAAACTGTCTTTACAGGCACAAGGATTTTCCAAGAAACCACAAATACATCTTATAATTCACAATAATAGAAAAAATAACATCCAATGAACAACTTTCTTTCAAAAAATCACTGAACTATTTAAAATGAGGAAGATGAACAACAGACTGAAAGTTCATAACATAAAGCATCTATAGTATATATGAAGGATCCAGGTCTTATAAGTAATCAACTGATTTATTTGGGTAAAACACAATTAAGGGGACAGTTACTTGTGGTCAAAAATAAAAGTTAACAATAAAAAAAATCATTTGTTAACCTAAATACATGAAATTTGGTTAGTGGGAAAAACAATGAGTTGTTGTTTAAATTATCCTTTGTAAACAGTAAGGTAAGTGCTGGTTACAGACACTACTTGTAAATATAACCTCTTAATACTTATGTATTTTAAATTACCTATCATACCTGTTGAGCCTAACTTATAATGATTCTTATACAACTAATTAACAAAATACAAATCCAACTGGAAGTACTGTGATCAGAGCTCACAAAATTATACCCCCGTTCCTTGTAATGTTTATGTCTTGGTATTGGAAACCCAAAATATCAATTTGACCATAAATCAAATAGAAGGTGCACAATTGCTGATTAAAATCTCAGTTTCATTAAATTATGATTAGGGGTTTAGGGGGAGTTGCAGATACAAAATGAGTATCCCAATTATAAGGCAATGGAAAAGTCCACGTTTTTAAAATAAAAACTCAAAAAATTATTTTGAACAAAAAAAAATAGGAGGTGCACAATAGCATTATATCATAAAGAATCTGAGAAAGTTTTATTAAATTATAATAAGTGGTTTAGGAGAAGTTGCACAGATACAACATGGGTACTCCTATTTCATGTATTTTTAGTCCATGTTTTTGAAATGGAAACACCCAAAATGATTTTGAACAAAAACAAAATAGGTGCACAATGGCATTATATCATAAAGAATCTGAAAAAGTTTCTTTCATTCTGATAAGTGGTTTAAAGGAAGAGTTGCGGAAACAAAGAGAAACACATTGTACGGGACGGACGAAGGGACAAAGGAAGGGACAAGACAAACAGAAGGACGGACTTCCCCATTACTATATACCTCTGCTGTACAAAGCAGGGGTATAAAAATCACAGAGAAAAAAAACATGGTTCACATTTTACAATGTAACACCCCTATCTTGCAAAGTAAAAAAAATAGGAATGTTATAATAACTGCACAGCTCTTAAAATGAGAGATTATATACATGTAATCCATCAAACCATCAGGATTTTACCTATTAATCATGGGAATTTAAATCACTGTTTGAAAATGGATCTCTTACAAAATGGTATCTAAAATGAACTCTTAAAAGTTAATCACTTCAAGAATCATTTTTCAAAGGTAAAATATCAAATTAGTGTATTTTTCTATTAATGTTTACATTTTTAACACCAAAATGCTGCTGAATAATAAATGAATTTATGTAATTAAAGTTATTTCAATGAAAACAAACAAGACATATTGACATTGACAGGACAAATTAAGTAATTTCAAATCTGAAGTAAAACTTTAAACATATCTAAACAAGAAGTGCTGTTCACTTCAGGAATGATTAAAAAATGAATTTCTGAAAAGACAAATCTTTAAAATACACTTTTTTACAAGAATTCGGATGGTTATGGACACTACACACTGACTACAATTTCCGACAATTTTCTATTAACATAAATTTTGTGATTAAAAGAATAGTCCCCGAATAGTCATTAATACTGAATTTCGTGAAAAGGAAGTTTTTTTAACATTTCACATACCTAAATTGTAGATGAAGTAAAAATAAGTAATTTGTTTACCTTAATATACTTCAGTTCATTAAATAACATTATTTAATGCTTTTTCACACTTTGAAAAGAAAAAAAAACATTTGCTTACATCTTTCTACCTCATTCTTTGAACCAGCATATATATTTGTCTAATACTTGCAAACATATAATATCATTTTACATTTACACTCCTATTACAAAAAAGTACAATCTATCAACATGAATAACAACTTATAGAAACATGGAACACACTTTGTCAATTTCCCCCCTACAGGATGGACAGTTTTGCCCCATATTTTCAACTTGCAATGCACAGACAAGACAAAATGTGTGACCACAAGGTGACAGGTAGGCATCCCTTTCCCGGTCCACACAGATCTGACAGCGTCTGTCATATGAGAATGTAACCTGAAAAAAAAAATACCAAAGCTAAAATATAACATCATTAATCAGCAAGCAAAATTTGTGTATACTTTACTTGATCTGAATAATATAATTGTATTATAATTGATAGATTTCCAAATGTAGTTAAGGCAGGAGAGTGTTGCATGTTCCATGGTATCTCACTCAAGATGTCATATATAGTTTTAATATTAAATGGATGTTGTTTGTCATTTGTTGTTATCAATAGAAACCAATATATCCAGGCAGCGGCCTTTCACAAAGGATTCAACTCAATTAAATCTGCATCAGTCGTACGAAAATATTAAAGTTTATTTTGTAGAGCATGTATATATACTACATCTGTACATGTGCAATCTTAAAGTCATATGAAACGAGTTGTTGAAAAAAAAAGTTGAACATGTTTTTTTAAACTAAATAGTTAACCTTTATCCATATACTTCTTTTAGTGAAAACTCTTGTGTTTTATTGTAAAACTTTATGAAATGTACGGCTTCTGAATTATTTACTTCCAGCAAGTAATTAATCTGATATTCAACGAATGCTTTTCCGTATGCATGATATTCCTCTTAAACAATGTGAAAGCCGTTACTGCGCAAGTACAATATTAAAATTAAATTAAAAATAAACCAACATTCATTGGAAATTAAGACATATTTTTTGATCGATGATGAAAGAAATCTTTTTATACACAAATTTGTTTTAAAACAGTTTTATAAGGTTGATTAACAAACAAAAACACGCAGAAAATATTTTAAAAATGGATTAATCAACACAGCTCAATTGTCACACTTATTAACCACATGCTTTCAGTGCACACTTTTGTCGATTGTTTATCAATATAAACGTGTCAGAGAACATCGCAAGTTCGTCACTAAGTTTAATTAGGAAAGATGGTTTCCATATAAAATCAACAAACGCATTATTTTGTTTGTAAATTACACATTACACTCAATATAAAAAGTGAAAATATATTACAAAGGTCTTAGTTTAGTATATGTGCATGTATTGGATGAATAATTTAGGGAACATAATTTTTTCCATCAACTCTTTTCATATGACTTTAAGATATACATGTCAAATCTGTTGATATTTAGACAACTAAAAGTTCTAAATGAAATAAGTCTATCAATTTAATATGATTTTTTTTTATTAAAATCAATATTTCTCTTCAGAACTTGACAAACCTGAGGCTTGGACAAGAGTTGAGAAATATCATATAATGTATTTAATTGTGTAGTGTTTTTTATGTTGGTTATACTTCATTTACTATTATGTCGTCAGGGTATCATTGGATGATAATCAAGTCACCTCTTTTAAGCTTATAATTCTTGAGAATAATTCACAGCTATCAATTAATAACAAGAGTGGACACAGATGAGTGTGGATAGTGAATATTGCATAAAACTGTGAGCCAACTCACTAAGGATACCCCATCCCATTATGGCATTTTTACTACACTACGGTACATTCAAGCTTGATACATGCAGCTTTAAATTTGGATTGTGATTAAATAGTTAACACAACAGAAGTTTCTGACACAAAAGGAATGTGTAACTACTATTTATGACTTTAAATAAAAGAAAATTTAAAATTAATAATAATTAGAGTTATCTCTCTTTGCATATTTTAAGTCAGTGTGTAGAAACCAGAAAAATATAACTACATCTATTTAAAGCAAGTTAATTATCTTCCTTTAAATATTTCAGACCAAGAATATCTTCCTTTATGCACATTCTCTGGTCATGTACTGGAACTGTGTAACGTTTAATTAATATTACTCCAGTCATTTAGGAGGAGTTGTGCTTAATGCCAAATATTGGATATTTAAACTAAGTGATTTCAATTATCTCCCTTGAAAAAAATCTGACCAGAAATATCCTCCTTCATGCACGTTTACAGGTTGTGTACAACAACTGTGTAAAGTTTCATCAATATTGATTTATCTGTTTAGGAGTAGTTGCGCTTACAAGACTTGTTGCCATTTATTGCTATATTTAATTCAGTAGATTCAATTATCTCCCTTGAAATAATTCCTACCAGAAATATTTTCCTTCATGCACATCCTTATATCATGTACTACAACTGTGTGAAGATTCATCAATATTGGTCCATTCATTAAGGAGTAGTTGCGCTTACAAGACATATACAGACAGACAGACGGACAGGGTGATTCCTATAAACCCCCCAAAACTTTTGTTTTTTGGGGAGTGTATAAAAATATAGAAACATGTGCCAAAGTTTTTTAAAAAAGGTTAAAGAGTTAAATGATAAAATGCTTAGCTTGTTCCTATATAGAAAACTTACTGTAGGTGTATCAGCATGAAATACAATAGGTTTGTTTGTATCAGTAGCACCTATTGGTGTTCCACCAAAAGCTCCTATTGATGTTCCTAGTGTGGGTGTTCCTAGTGTGGGTGTTCCTAGTGTAGGTGTTCTACTAGAAACAATTGCCTGAGGAGTTGCAATGTTCGGTGTTCCTAGTGTTGATGATCTAAAAGGAACATTCATGGCTGGAGATGTCATAGGCTTTCCAACTCCTAGTATTATTTCAGGCTCTGGTGGGGACATGTTTCCGGGAAATCCTAAACTTTCCAATTCATCAGAATCGGAATCGGTTATGGCAAGCATGTCATGTATCTGTAAAAACAAATGCACAATGTTTACTTGATTTGATAAATTTTAAATAGGCTGATATGTAATCAACTACAGTAACTTATTAATATGCCAATATTACCAATCCTTTGATTTACAAAATGCAGCATGATACATCAAAATGATCAGCCCAAAATGTCCAGGCAGGAATTGACACACACAAAATAGCTGATTAACTTTTTTTTATAATGAATAAGCTTTATTGAAATAACTAGATATCAGTGAAATGGGAGCCATCACAGTGGGCCCCGCTGTCCATAACAGACACAATCTTTACCATAGGACATGGGATTCCCAAATGTAAGTCTTTTTACCTTGACCTTTGACCTACAAAGTTGAACATACATTATGACACACCCTCTGGTGTTGGTCAATATACATGTGAAGTATAAACTTTGAAATCATAACGGTTCACGAGATATGGAGCGAACATGATCTTTCCCATAGGACATCGGGTTCTATACTAACACTTAAGTTTTTGTCCTTGACCTTTGACCTACAAAGTTGAACATACATTATGATACACTCTCTGGTGTTGGTCAATATACATATTATGGCATATAGCGTTTGCATATTCGAGGTTAGGCCTTGCTAATGCTTTAAACGACGTAATAATGTAAATGACGAACAATATTGGTCCCAGTACACTACCCTGAGGGATGCTGCTTGTCACCTGTTTGAATTCTGAGTAGCTGCTGTTTACCCGTACTTGTTGTTTTCTACCACTTAAGAATGCTGTTGCCCATGGTGAAGTATAAACTTTGAAATCATAACGGTTCTTGAGATATGGAGCAGACAGGATCTTTCCCACAGGACATGGGGTTCTATACTAAAACCTAAGTTTTTGACCTTGACCTTTGACCTACAAAGTTGAACATACATTATGACACACCCTCTGGTGTTGGTCAATATACATGTGAAGCTTAAACTTTGAAATCATAACGGTTTTCAAGATATGGAGCAGACAAGATTTTGTTACGGACAGACTGACGGACAGACGGACGGACAGACTGATCACTATAGGGCGACCCACCTTTGGCAGGGCCCTAATAAGCAACAACATGTATGTAAATAAAGGTATTCAGAATAGAATAACATAATTATTCATGTGGTACACATGAATGGAATTTGGGGGCGAAAAGAAAGTTAAATTAAGAAGAAATAATAAATAATGTAAGGATTAAGAATTATAAGGATTAAACACATTTTTTCTATAGGTTATTTATGTGTAAACTGGGTCGCTTACTCACAAACTTATCATAAAAGTCCTTCAGACTTTACTTCAGTTTGTGAGTTAACAGACCGAGTTTACACATCAATTACCTCTAGAAACAAGAGGCTCTCAAGAGCCTGAGTCGCTCACCTGTAATGTTTTGCTTAAATCTTTCATCAATGATTATTTTTGGTGTTTATCTTTATCTATAACAATATTCTAGACAATAACCTAAAACTGCAAAATTTCCTTTAAACATGTTAAATCATCAATAAGCTGCAAAAACTGCATTTGACCTTATGTTCTTCTTTTAGACATGGCAGCCATGTTTGTCGATGAACAAAACTTCAGATATAATTCATTAACTCAATAACCTGAGAAACATTTAGTGAAAGTTTCAAAGTATTTGGCCAAGTAGTTTCAGAGCGGCTGCAGAAGATTTTCAAATGTTAGCAAATATGATTGTGTTGATGACACAATTGTGTAAAATTGTCTTTAAAGGGCAATAACTCTTTAAGGGGTCAATTAACAATTTTGGTCATTTGACTTATTTGCAGATCTTACTTTGCTGAACATTTTTGCCATTTACACTTTCTCTCTATCTATCATAATATTCAAGATAATAATCTAAAACTGCAAAATTTCCTTAAAATTACCATTTTAGTGGCAGCAACCCAGCAATGGATTGTCCAATTATTTCTGAAAATTTCAGTGGTGATATATCTTGACCTAATGAACATTTTAACCCATGTCAAGATTTGTTCTAATTAAATGCTTTAGTTTCTAAGATATGGGCCAAAATCTGCATTTGCCCCTATGTTCTATTTATAGCTATGGCAGCCATGTTTGTAAATGGATCAAAACTTTGTATACAGTTAAAGTTTCAAAGTATTTGGCCAAGTAGTCTGCATCAGAGCAGAAGATTTTTAAATGTTAGCAAACATGATGACAAAATTGTGTAAAATTGTTTTTAAAGGGTAATAACTCTTTAAGGGGTCAATTGACAATTTTGGTCATTGAACTTTTTTGTAGATCTTACTTTGTTTAACATTTTTGCTATTTACACTTTCTGTCTATCTATTATAATATTCATGATAATAACCTTAAACTGAAAATTTTCCTAAAAATTACCATTTTAGTGGCAGCAACCCAATAATGGATTGTCCAATTGGTCTGAGAATTTCAGGGGTGATAGATTTTGACCTATTGAACATTTTTACCAATGTGTCAGATTTGCTCTAAATGCTATAGTTTTTGAGATATAGGCCAAAATCTGCATTTGACCCCCATGTTCTATTTATAGCTATGGCGGCCATGTTTGTCAATGGATCAAAACTATGGATACAATTTATAAACTAGATACCCTAAGGAACATTATGTTAAAGTTTGGAAGTATTTGGCCCAGTGGTTTCAGAGGAGAAGATCTTTGAAATAGTTTACGACGACGACGGACAACGGACGACGACGGACGCCAAGTGATGACATAAGCTCACATGGGCCAGCTGAGCTAAAAATGTGTTTAATCCTATATTACACCAAATCTTCTTTTTTATATTTGACCAAATGTTAAGTGTATTATCTATAGATTCCAAAGCTGGCTTGTAATTCAGCTTAACCATTCTATCAAGGTCAACTGAAAAAGTAATTCCGAGAAGTTGAAATGTACCCATTTCAATCCCCACTTAACACAAATTTGATTTTGACTGTTTTTTACTACCTATCCAAATAACATTTGTTTTTTCTATATTAATTTTTAGTCCTGAGATTTCAGCATGAAATTGGAGATCACAAAGAGATGCATAGAGCGACTCAGAAGAGCTGTCTAAAATCAAAGAAGTATCGTCTGCATACTGAGACAATTTAAATTCTGTATCATCTATAGTAATGCCCTTTATCTCCTCATTGTTTCTCACCAATTTGCCTAATATTTCAGCACACAGTAAGAAAATATAAGGAGATAAAGGATCCCTTTGTCTTAAACAACCTCGCTCTACAAAAAAAAATGTCTGACAGACAACAGTTTTGAGTTACTGCAGCTGTTATATTATTATAAAAAGTTTGAACCCAGGATATAACGGAATCCCCAAAATTAAAATATTTTAATGTATCATAAAGAAAAGACAAAGAGATTTAACTTAATGTCATATCAATGTAATAATAATTATAATACCTTAGACATGTCAGTATGTATTGTAATTGGGGTACGCATTTTGTATCCGCAACTCCTCCTAAACCACTCAAATAATAATTTAATGAAACTGTCTGAGATTCTAAATCATATAATGCCATTGTGCACCTCCTATTTGGTTTTTGGTCAAATTGATCTTTGGGGTTTTCAATACAAAACATGATCTTTGCAAGGAGTTGAGTATATTTTTGTGAGCTCTGAACACAGTACCTCTAGTTTTAAAAGGAGTAGTTGCACTTACATTAGACATTTGGACAGAGGGATGGACAGGATACTTCCTATTATTATCCTCCTACACCAAATTTATTATAATGACTGAATTTAGAAGTCTCCACTTCATATTTAACTGTATTAAATTTACTAGAAATAATTCAGGCTTAAGTATACACCTAATATATATAGCTTAAGATGAGAGGCAGGGGTATAATTAAATGCTTGGCTTGGAGGGACTTGACACTTACTGTAACAAGTTGAATACTTAATGCTGGGAAATAGGTGCACTCAAAATTGATGTAAAGACACACTATACTGACACTATAATCTATCAAATACTGGTACAAAACAACAATAATATCATATTCAAATTTGCTGAAAGGATTCATATTGGACATGTTGTACTGGGACAGTACTATGTTACGTAGTAAGCTATAAGGATATTTTAGGTTTACTTATTGATAATACCATTCTAAATAGACATGATTAAATAATTATAATCAACATTTTTTTTATAAACAAAGCTAATAGATACACACCTTTTCCTTAGACAACAGGTAAATCCTTGCTTCTGAAGTTTTACGTTCGTTGTAGAATTGTAACGCTGAAAAGTTTTCTCTGTTTATTGTTTCAGTGAAAGATCCCAAGCTCAGTGTCATTTTATGTAAAGACCCTTTCTTGCTTCTGCCACAGGGGTAATATTTATCTGTAAGCTTCTCTATTACCTCCTCATATGTTGCATTATATTTAACAAATATAATTTGGCTCCCACAATCAGTTAGTTTGAGTTTTTTTGAATTGGATTTTACTTGCTTATACACGTTGGAAGCAAATGAGTAATGCTTCCACCCACAATGAAATTTTAAGTTACTGCTTTGAGTGCTACTAGTGCTGTTCACCTCCCTATCAAGTCTTGCAGGTTCCTGAAAGAACAGATTTAAAATATTGTTATGTACAATATGAATGACCCTTCTGCTATAAAAGGAGTATGGTCGCGAAGGCCTTAATTTAGCTCATAAAACAAAAATAACTTTGTAATTTCATATGTAACAACAATTATAATTCACAATCTGAAATATGCAAATCAAGATATTATTAACCTTTTTCTGTCTCAAGGTTGGTAATAGGCTCTGAACAGCCTCTGAAGCTCACCTAAATCTACTATGGTTGGAATTATGCATATCAAGCCAAAAAGTGCATTTTACACATGCAGGGCTACATTCTGTTTTTAGCCATGGTGGCCAATGTTTTTTAAGTAACAGTTAAATCACAAACTTTATACTAGATACCCTAGGGATCATGCAGCTGAAGATTGGTTGAGATTGGTTCTGTAGTTTCAGAGAAGATCTTTAAAATGGTTTACACCAAATGGAGGGACAAATGACGATTTTTTTGTATGGCTTTAGGGACAATGTGAGAGACCTTAATGAAAAAAGAACTATAAAACTGTACAATAATCTTACTTTCAAGACATTATTATCATGAATACAAGATGCAAATAGTTAAAGTCCTGTAACTCCAGAACAAGTTAACAAATAAATAATCAAAAATCAATAGGGAGCTTCATAATATAAATCCCAACAATAATTTGAAGTTTCAAGGAAATCAATTTAGGAATACTAGAGTAAAATTAATGTGCAAAATGTGAAAAATTGCCATAATTCAAATGGTTAAAGTCCTATATATAATTACTCTGAAACAACATTGCCATTTTTTTCTAATTTGAAAGGGAGCTTCCTCCTATCAATCCTAATGTTGTATTATTGTTACGTGAGGAAAGGTTAAAAGGAATTTGAGCTATAGTCCGAAAACTTGAAAATCCCACCTTTTTTTTTAATAAAGTCCCATAAATCCCAAAAGCATAATATGAAATTAAAAAAAACGAAAGGGAGCTTACATTGATAGACATAAACAATTCACATAAGTTTCATGGACATTGGTGAAAGCCTTTTTGAGTTATTGTCCGAATTGTTGAAAATTCCCCCTTTTTTATGAATAAACAAATTATTTTACAAAACGTCAAATCTGAAATTAAAAAAAAACGAAAGGGAGCTTACGTCAATATATATAAACAATTCACTTAAGTTTCATGGAAATTGGTGAATGCGTTTTTGAGTTATTGTCCGAAGTGTGGATGACGGACGGACAACCGTATACCATAATACGTCCCGTCTTAGACGGTCGTATAAAAATGTGTTCATTGTACACAAATGTTTTATAAAAACAATTCAATTTTTATCAACGCAATTCGGTGAATAAACCGTCTCAGCCTCATGATTATAGATGATGAATTGTATACTACATGGACTCACCAGAATCAGCTGGGACTCACCATTTTCAAAAGTGATGTCAGTCCCAGGACTCACCATAAAAATTTCCTAGTGAGAACCCTGAATGCCCCACTCACACTATAATTTTCTATGATCAGTGGACTGTGAAAATGGGGTCAAAACTCTCATTTGGCATTAAAATTAGAAAGATCATATCATAGGGAACATGTGTACTATTAGTTTCAAGTTGATTGGACTTCAAAAACTACCTTGACCAGAAACTTTAACCTATTTTCTGACCAAAAACTTTAACCTGTAATTTTCTATGTTCAGTGGACCATGAAATTGGGGTCAAAACTCTAATTTGGCATAAAAATTAGAAATATCATATCATATCTTCTGTGGCAAGGAAGGAAAATGTTCAGCAAAATTCATAAAAGTTTTAAACATTTTAAATCACAAAATGAATGCAAGATATATAAATCTAGGTGCTGCCAGGCTTTAAAACTTTTTAGATTGTACAGTTTTCTCTGTATTCAGAGGTAATTTTATGATGTAAACACAGCAATTTTTGACAAAGTGTAAAGATGAACCTTAATATATTAATTTAGTTTATAGGGCATTGTTTACAAGGTGAGCAATTCAGGCTCTTGAGAGCCTCTTAATTGTTTATAATATATATATATCGTCAGAGGACCTGTTTTCGACCGTGCCCTATTTTCGACCAAATTTTAATTCATTCATTTGGATTGCACACCTGTATATAATGATGTGTATTTAAGTTTCTATAGTTAGAACAAAAACAACACTGCATGTTAATCTGATTAAGACATGTTTAAAGTTGCTTTCAATGTCATAATTATAAATTTTATTTAAATGTAGCTGTTTCGGCCATGTTTTTTTAAGGCCATAAATTGCTTTACTTGTATTTTTGTTTACAAACAATCCGGAAGGGTTACATGAAATACTTTTGGTAATTCTGCTTCTCCAACATCTGATCTTCAGGCCACATGACTTTCTTGGGGTTCTTGGTTGTATTTATTACAAACAATCTTGATGAAATGCACAGGGTTCTTATATAAAATGAGTGTCTGAGAAGTAATTTTTTTCAAGAAATATCTGAAGTCTTTAATAACTTTTTTGTAAATGTTGCAAAAAACATCGGTGACAACAACATTCAGGTTAATGACAAACATCCAAGTATAGAAGCTATTTCTAACAAATACTCAACTGGGTCAACATCAAATAAACTAATTTTTCAGCCTGTAAATGAAGCATTTGTTTCTAAAAGAATTGGTAAAATTAATGTTAAAAAGGCTACTGGTATAGATGGTATTTCACCAAAACTTTTACATGCTGCTAAGCCTGTTGTGATTAAACCTATCACACAGCTTGTAAATTTATCAGTATCCACTTCTATTTTTCCAGACTCATTAAAAATTGCCCAAGTTGCACCCGTTCATAAGAAAAACAGTGTTCTTGAAAAGGGTAATTACAGACCCGTTAGCGTTTTACCTGCTATATCAAAAATTTTTGAAACAGCCATAGAAAATCAACTCACTAAATACTTTGATGATATTTTTGACCATTTCCTTGCGGCTTTTCGATCAGGCTATGGCTGTCAGTCAACATTACTTAAAATTTTGGAAGATTGGAAAAAGGCACTGGATAATAATAATGATAAATTGCTTTACCTGTATTTTTGTTTATAAACAATCCGGAAGGGTTACATGAAATACTTTTGGTAATTCTGCTTCTCCAACATCTGATCTTCAGGCCACATGACTTTCTTGGGGTTCTTGGTTGTATTTATTACAAACAATCTTGATGAAATGCACAGGGTTCTTATATAAAATGAGTGTGTGAGAAGTATTTTTTTTCAATGACTTTTTGGGAAATATTTTTTTTTTGCCAGCATTAAAGAAGATAAAAAACGTGACCTACTTAAAAGTTTAAGCCCATTTTAAAACTAACTTTAAAATAAAAAAAATATGAACGTTGTAGAATCCCAGGGCAAAAATAAAATTTTACAATTTCTGCACCTGGAAAATTAACCAAAAGCTGCAAGATTACTTTTTTAGTACTGAAAACTATAAAATATTCATATGTTTTCTTTATTTATATAATCACCAGAATCACAATCTTTGAAAACATTTTCTTTTGTTTACAAGGGTCGCCCCATGTCCGTGTTTAGGGCCGAAGTTTACTTAGGTTGAAAATAGGGCCCACTTTAATCGACACAAAAGACAAATGAAAAACAAATATCGACTTATTCAAGTACACTTTCTAGGGTGCGCTCGACTTATCTGACCAAGCTCGCGTTTTTTTGGGAAGTATAAGTTGTTTAGGACTTTATGTAAACAATAAATGTCCACAAAACTTTTTCAAGTATTTTTTTTTCTGTTTTGATATTATTTCACTTAAAAAAATAGCAAGAAGGGGTTATACAGGGGAGTTCATAGATTAGACTTAATTTTTTACTTACTGCCATGTCTCCAGAATTAGGCGGGAAATCTTATCGTAACACCTCGGGGTCTACTATCCAGCATAGGTCGGTCTAATTACAGTATATCGGTACCGGTCGCCATTTTAAAGTTTTTTTTTTCTTTTTGCATCCAATTATAAAGAACTTTTTATATCTTGACCAGTAACTTTACAAATATAATATGGAGCAGGCGCTTAATTAGTATGTTTCACCTGAAGACCTCCCGCCGAAGTATTTTAAGAAGGATATAATTAAAGCACTGACTCCCCTTACGTGAAATAACGTAAGGGGAGCAAGAATGCTAAACTTGTTAAACCGTACTTTAGAATGAGAATAAGAGCCGCATCGTTTTCCAGCATGGGGACATGTTTTGCGGCTATTTAAACTACGTAAGATTAGCCTGGAGACTACTATTACGTGAAAAAATAGTTTTTTGCTGTATGAAATAGGAAATGAGATTTTAAATTATTGTTATGTAATTATAAAAACAGTACAAATAATTATATACATGTATTTTAATAAAATAAAATGTGTAGATATGTCACTAATTGGCATAACACTAGCTGTCTACAGGTCTGATAGGCTTTTGGGGGTGGAATTCGCATTCCGACGCATTTCAAATGGAACCATTCTAGGCATACATCACAGGCCATGCTGTCAAATGCATGCAAATCTTGTTTGCAAACAGAGCACTGAAATTATTTTTTTTTGCAACCGTCATGCCAGAATTTTTTTATACGTATAATGTTCACATTTTCGTCCAAAACCATGCTAATTGCCATTTCTTTTATTGATTTCATGCTTTCTATTGGTATTTATAAGACTGAATGGTTCAAAATTATATGCAATGATTTAATACCAACTTGAAGCAGACAAGGGTCGCCTTTTATCTCCAATGAAATAATAATGAATGGTCAAGTTCAAATATTCTTAGTGAACTCTAATCAATCTACAACTTTCGGACTAAGGCCAGTGGCAAGTGAATCATAACTCAGATTAGTGAGAGTTTTATTAATTTATTTTGCAAGTAATCTATTGCAGTGGTTGTAGTAGAACATTTTAATCTATTCCTAAAAAAATGTCATAATAAAAATAAAATCGAATTTTCTTTATATAGCAAAACAATATTGTTCACGTAATAGTTGTCTCCAGGCTAATCTTACGTAGTTTAGATATCCGCAAAATATGTCCTCATACCGGAAAACGATGCGATTTCACGTAAGGGGATCCAGTGCCTATAATTAAGTCCGTGGCTATTTTTCCGGCACTATGTTAAAAAAAATTACCCCCCCCCCAAAAAAAAAATGACCCCCATTGTTTTTTTACGACATAACGTAGCCAGTGCCTAAAAAATAACATTTGATCTGCATTTACCTTTTTCCATGCATAATTTTGTTTCATTGGCTGGTAAAAAAGTTAATCTTAAAGCCTTTGCATTTCATGTAAATGCTAAGTGCTAGTGCTAAACTCAGTGACGCGTCTTGGGTTACCCGCCAAAGGGACTGTAAACAAGAGGCTCTCAAGAGCCTGAATCGCTCACCTGGTAAACAATGCGATATAAACTAAATTTATATATTAATGTTTGTTGTAAATTGAGTTAAAAAACATATAATGAAGTTTAATCATGGTTATACAACATTCTCATCATCACCATTCAACTATAAATGATACCATGTAATGGACAAATTGGCCCGAAAATGGCAGTCATTTAAAAAATGGCCACCCATGGCAGAACAAATTTTCATCATCACCATTCAACTCAGGATACCATGTTTCACCGTGCATGTTTACTATATAAACCAAATATCATTGAAATCCGAGCAAGTGTAAAAATGGCGGGAAAATGGCAGGCTGCCCAAAACAAATTTTCATCATCAACATTCAACTCAGGATACCATGTTTACCTTCTTTTCATTTCTTTTTCTTCTATAATTCAGGAAAAAATAGCAAAAACAGAATTTTGACCCCTATGTTCTATTTTTGTAATGGCGGACATTTTTTTCGACCAATCAAAAATCCAAGCATAAACTTTTTGTAGGATACCCTAAGGTACAATCTTACTTAGTTTCATTTGATTTTGAATGGTCGTTTCAGAGAAGAAGATTTTTAGATCTATAATAACATCAAAAATAGCGAAAAATGTCAAAAAAGACAATAACTCAAACATCAGTCGACAGATTTTCACGAAAATCTGCACAAAGGTAGCTCTCATCATGCTTAACACTTTGAAATTGCCAGAATTTATCTTAACCTAATAATTTTGAGATATTTGCAAAAAACTGTTGTTTCACCCCCTATGTTCTATTTTAAGTAACGGCGGCCATGTTTTTGACGGATCAAAAATCGAAGCATAAACTTTGTGCAGGATAACCTCAGGAACAATCATGCTAAGTTTGATCCAAATCCATTCAGTAGTTTCAGAGGAGAAGATGTTTGAAAAATTGTTAACGACGACTCCAGACGCCAGACGACAGACGACGACGACAACGACGGACGCCAAGTGATGGGAAAAGCTCACATTTCCTTTTAGGAAAGGTGAGCTAAAAAGAGGTTCCACTCTCCCAACCCCACATCAGACATTTGTTATGCTTTAAATTTTCTACAGAAATATTTTATACGCACCTCCGCCATTGCTTCTCCAGTTTGGTAATGAAAAAGGCGCCAAACATTGCATTGAGGCGAGTTACGGAACTTGTGTTAGTGTTTTTGGCTAAACAAACTCGAGTTCTACAACTCGTAATCGGGTTATAAAAACACACAAACTGGCAAAGAAAAACTCGCATAACGCGATCGAAATGAGTAACACGAGTTTGATATCGCACGAAGTTAAAAAAACAAACTCGTAACGTGTAATATATAACTTGTAATACTGCGTTTTAAGACACTAACGTGCGATTTTATAAGTCGGGTTGTTGAGAAGTAAGTCAGCAACTCGTTATATTTAACTCGTGAAACGGAGAAAATAACTCACAAAGACACGGCACATATACGCTTCCGTAGATCTGAACAGAATGACCCTGCATCATATAAAAATTACATTACATAGAATTTTCATTTGATTCCGTCAGTTTAATTGGCCGAGGCACTCCTTAATTATATATTAAACTTTCTAAAAAAAAAAATTCAGATTGGGTAAGATACCTACAAAAGCCTATTAGGGTCACAAAAAAAAAAATACTAATCGCGTAATTACGAGATAAATATCGTAATTACGAGAAAACTATCGCGTAATTACGAGATAATCCTTTTTTATCTCGTAATTACGAGATAATCATTTTTTATCTCGTAATTACGAGATAATTATCGCGTAATCACGAGAAAACTATCACGTAATTACGAGATAATTATCTCGTTATTACGAGATCATCATCGCGTTATTATGAGAAAAATATCGCGTAATTACGAGATAAGAAGTTTTTTATCTCGTAATTACGAGATAATCATCGCGTAATTACGAGAAAACTATCGCGTAATTACGAGATAATCATTTTGTTGTCTCGTAATTACGAGATAATCATTTTATAATCATTTTTTTATCTCGTTATGACGAGATAATCATTTTTATACGCTCGTTTACGGGACGTATTATGGTATACCGTTGTCCGTCTGTCCGTCCGTCGTCAACATGTCGGACATTAACTCAAAAACGCTTTAACTAATTTGCATAAAACTTTGGTGAATTGTTTATGTTTATTGACGTGAGCTCCCTTTCGTTTTTATAAGTTTTAGATTCTACGTTTCCGAGTTATGGGGTTTTATTCATAAAAAAAGGGGGATTTTCCAGTTTTCGGACAAAAAATAAAAAATGCTTTCAGCAGTTCTTATAAAACTTTGGTGTATTGTTTATATCTATTGATGTAAGCTCTGTTTAGAATTTTAGAAATTTTTCATTTACCATTTCTGAGTTATTAGGTTTTATTCATTAAAAAAGGGGTGATTTTCCAGTTTTCGGACAAGAACTCAAAAATGCTGTCAGCAATTCTCATGAAACTTTGGTGAATAGTTTATATCTATTGATGTAAGCTCCCTTTACATTTTCATAAATTTCTAATATGACATTGAGAAATAAATGAACTTTATTTGTTTATAGTCTGCCAACAGATTTACTAAGTATTGCGCAACAGCACAGTGTATTGCACAACAGCAAGAAATCTTTAATTGAATATAAATTCAATTCATATAACCAATTTCAAGTTCTTTGACTACATTTATTCAGAAACCTATAATATGTCAAATATTTAATAACAATCCAAATTCAGACCTGTATCAAGCTTGAATATTGTGTCCATTTTTGCCCCAACTGTTCAGGGTTGGACCTCTGCGGGCGTATCCAGCTCCGCTCAGCGAAGCAGTTTATCTTATCTCGTAATTACGCGATAGTTTTCTCGTAATTACGAGATAGTTTTATCGAAACTACGCGATGATTATCTCGTAATTACGAGATAAATTTCTCGTAATTACGCGATAATTGTCTCGTAACTACGCGATAGTTTTCTCGTAATTACGCGATAATTATCTCGTAATTACGCGATAGTTTTCTCGTAATTACGAGATATTTATCTCGTAATCACGAGATAAACATTTTTATTTTTTTTTGTGACCCTAATAGACTTTCGTAGATACCATACGTCCACGCATTCTTTATATATCCATGAATTTTCTATGTGCAGTTTTTCGAGAATAAGAAATATTATAGGGGTGTAGTTAAAACTGAGGCAACGAGCTCAAGATTACCACCATAACATATCTAACCTCCACACACTGGTATATTACATCTTTCCCATCTACTATTTGCATAACACCATGGACCACCGGCGTTATCTGGATCATTGTGAGGAGTTCTACAGTAATTTTCAGTTAGGGTTTGGTAATAAGGAGATTCATTCCATAAATTACAAGGGTTTCCATTTCGTGTTGTGTTGATACTACCGTTGTATTTAAGATCACTAGTCGAATTTCTGCAATCTATAATGAAAAAATACCTGAGATTAGGCAAAAATATCTGCATTATATATAAGACACAATTATATTACAAAGTATCTTCTACGAACATTTAGTGCCAAATTCATATTTTTGTCGTATTTTTTTTTTCGGGTGTCAAGGCTTTCAGCGTTCATGATGAAGATAAATCTAAAAAAGCGCTTCAGACGCATAAAAAGCATAAAGTGTTTTTTTTCACATCAGGAGAGTAGCTCAAATAAGAACAACCAATAAGGCCGTAATATGGCCCCTATTTCTAACTTAAAATCTGTATGTAATTTGCCACTAAATACAGTATTAATTAAAACATGACAATTTCCATTACAGGGATTAATTTTCAGGACTTGAAATACGAAGTGCATGCATGCAAAGACAATAAAAATCTTATATCATTATGTTAGACATAACAACTTATATGCATAACTTCAATACATTTCTATTCAGTTTGTGAAACTCTCATGAAGGCTTTTGGATGAACTCCAGGAGATTTTGTCAAAATCTCTATTTTTTTCCTCTTTGAGGTATGAACAACTCAAAAAACACTTTCCATTTTGAAATAATGGACTTGCTATTGTTGTTCACTCTTTTATGGATAGTTGTCTCATTCAAAGTTATACCACACAAACGTTTTTTTGGTTTCCAGAGACCAAATGACACAGAAATTAACAACTATAGGTCACCGCACAGCCTTCAACAATAAGCAAAGCCCATACCGCATAGTCAGCTATAAAAGACCCCGAAATGATCAATGTAAAACAAGTCAACCGAGAAACTAACGGCCTAATTTATGAACAAAATAATGAACAAAAAAACAAATATGTTACACAGGAACAAACGACAACCACTGAATAACAAGCTCCTGACTTGGGACAGGCACAAGTATACAAATAACATAACAATCAAGTTGCTGTCTTTAAAAAAGAAATGCAGTTGTAAACCTAAATGCCTGTTTGTCATAAAATAGCAAATAATTACAAATAACATAACAAACAAGTTGCTTTCTTTATAAAAGAAATGCAATCGTGAACCTAAATGCCTGTTTGTCATAAAATATCAGATAATTATAAAACAAAGATGTATGGTTTTAAGTATAAGATATAGAAACTGACATGAATTGTTAATGTAACTGCTGTTCAATGTGCACTACAATGTTAAATCTGCATATTTGCGGAAGCAAATTTTTGTTCTTCCCTCGCCGGGATTCGAACTCATGCTATTGGTATATCGAGACAACACCGCCTGCACTGTGTCCAGCGCTCTAATAATTCAGCTTTCTGTGGCCTAGTGTTACCTTTCCTCGTCAGTAGAATTTAGAGTTGTAACACAGTACATGATATATTAGCCATGAAGATGGAATTGATTGCAGATTAGCTAAATATCTATCGTAAAGGATCGTAAGATACAGTCACAGAAATAATTATTTTGATAAGTACGTCTAAACAAGTGACAACTCAACGACAGATCTATCCATTGGGTCACCAGTGAAGGTGATACACGGCCGAACACATATTATATTTATAATTACTCTAAATATCAGCACAACAATGTTAAATTTGCATATTTGCGGAAGCAAATTTGTGTTCTTTCCTCGACGGGATTCGATCTCATGCTATTGGGATATCGAGACAACACCGTTTACACTGTGTCCAGCGCTCTAGACCACACGGCCACCTAGACGGAAAATATATATATATATTTATATATATATTGTCCTTTTGCAAATTTATAGCCAAAAAAAAATGAAGTTGTAATTTTGTTGTTTTTATACGGTTGTGTGATAAACAAAAGGAAGCAGGAATAACAGGGCCAATGCAGTATAGTTCATGTCCATGGCGCAATTAAAATGCTATTTTTGCAATCGACTGTCCGTTGAATACAAATATTTATTTTAAGAAAAATAGTTTGTACTAAGCTGTGTTTTTTGTGTTTGTGGCTTTTTTTGTTGTTGCTAATAACATATCGTTCTAACTTGTTGCCAAACACGCTCTGGGCCTCTTCCAAGTAGACCCTCTTACTTGGCTTATGAATACAGATTGCCGCGACTCCTTGAAAATGAATTGCAGTAAATCCCAGAAACTTCCAATGATTCTTTTATAGATGAGAGACGAAGCTGTGCACCTGCTACTTTATGTTTTAATCTTATTTATTTGGGGAGGGGTTTCACATACCGGTAGTATTTTACAACAGTAAAACATCGAGATATATATATCAAACCTCTTTTTTTATTGCAACGACCATAAGTTTTTAATAAATAGAAAGTCATCGCCTCGCACCAACGAATATCAGTGTTCAGTGTTCGTGAAACGTTTTATATCTATAGAATAGTTTTAAGGACTCAAACGAAATCCATATTCATTAATTAACTGTTTTGATATGACATTATTTTTGCATTTAACCCGCAGAGATATATAATACCGTATTATCATTTCTCTGATTTAACACACCAAAAATGTGCTATTTAAATTTCGTCTAAATTTCCAAGATGTACTGGCATTGTTTTTATAAAAGATTAACAGAAAAAATATGGACATATGGTATGATTGCCAAAGGGACAACTATCAACTAGAGTTTAAATGAAGTGGATGTGAGCAATTATTGGCAGGCCGTAGTTTATTCTGTTTTTTGTTTCTACTTTTTATGACGCTTAAAAATATTTTTTCCCAATTTATTTCTCTTGAAACGATTATGGTTCCTCCATTAGGTAAAATAAAAAAATGATTCCACCTATTTGATTCTAATTTACAGAAGTTTAATTATAAATATTTTTTTTTTCTATACGCATCTTTCATGGACGTACAATTAAAAAAAAACCTGCTTAAATGGACTGCGCTCTTTTTTAATTTCGCTCAAATGGCTTAATTAGTTTTAAAATCATATAAACGCCCTATCCATTGACGGTCAGTTTTTTTCGCCGTAGATCTTATCTCCAATAGGAACACAGCTTGTGTTTCAGTAAACTTCATGCATCTCTAATCAATTAACTACTGGTGTAGGATATCAACTGGTCTCGATAAACACTTATTTCTAAAGCAACTGTAAAACGCTAATGAATATTCATTAGATCAATTAATTACCGATTGCGCAGGTGGCCATAGAAAAGAACAGATGTATGCCGAACCATAGATATAATAGCCGTCATATATAGCTATTATATCTATGGCCGAACAGACAGTGGAGACTTTTGGTATTCCGAAAGACTACAACGTCACGCAATAAAAAAACAAATTGTTCAGAGATCAATTGAAGGTCTTCCCACCCAATTTCAATTAAGATAAGACATTTGGATTAAAAATAGTATGTCTCGTGTAAAAAGATAGCTTGCCTATAAATATAAATAAAGTATCTAAAAGGCAACAGTAGTATACCGCTGTTCGAAACTCATAAATCGATAGAGATAAAAACAAATCCGGGTTACAAACTATAACTGAGGGAAACGCATCAAATATAAGAGGAGAACAACGACACAACAAAAACACAACATTAAAATGTAACACACACAGAAACGAACTATAATGTAAAAATGACGATAATCTATGTATCTATTTATCTAATCGTCATTCAGAATATACAATTTGTAAGGCACATTTTTCCCTAATTAAAGTATTAAATAAGTCAATTCCATGTAAATCAACGTCAATTCCGGTGTCATGTAAAATATAACTTTACGCTGATTAAAAAATGTATAATTTCAATATACTTCTGCTTGAAATAAGGGGGATAAATTGCAGTTTGCAATATTTCACATCTGGGATCATCTGATAGGTTACTTCACACTGATTCCAAAACATATTTGGATCTTGGTACTTTTAAATGAAATCTGTGCAACAAATGGCTAATTCCTGTTTACTTAATTTAAAAATAAGAATATGTGGTATGATTGCCAATGAGACAATTCTCCACAAGAGACCAAATGACACAGAATTTAACAACTATGGGTCTGTTGAGATTTTGTTTGCCCAGTTACAATGTGGGTCATGGGTATGTGAGCGTGCTCAGACAGGTTCTTTAATTCAATGTAGTTATAAATTGATTAACCATCAAAAATGAATAGCCTTCTTGCAATGTAAGACACTACGGAACATTGTTTTAATTGCCGTTTGTGGAAATAAGTAACAAAGATTCAACTACCGTAACTTCAAATGTTTCTTTTTATAAAGAGTACAAACAAATTCTATACAATTAATTCTATCTGATTTGATTCTGCAAGTAAATTCATATTTTGGAAAAAAAAGCTTCGTGTTTCAATCATTTCTTAATACTTGAATCTTATTCGGTATGATACTTTTTTTAAATCATTTGTCAATGTTTGTTGTGGATAAATATAACACTTACCGCAAACAGGAATGTTGCATTCTCCAACTTGAAAACGCTCTCCAGTATAACACCAAGGTTCGTCAAATGCATCAGGCTTGGGATTTCTACAGTAGGTATGGTCTGGATAGTATATTGTATTTTTTGAGTGATATGCTTTCCAGTTTTTGCAAGCCTTTTGGTGATTATTAAAGAAACCTATTCTAACTGTTCCATTGTAAGTTACTCCTTTATCATATTTGTTATAACAGGAAACATCTACAAATATTAATTATATAATTATTACAAGCATACCACACATATTTTTCGCCTATATTTTTTTTTAATTTTATGATTCATCAAAACGGGATTGAAATTGCATAGCTGAAATCTGTTAAAAGAAAAATAACAAAAATACCGAACTCCAAGAAAAATTTAAAACGGAAAGTCCCTAATCAAATGTCAAAATCGAAAGCTCAAACATATCAAACGAATGGAAAACAACTGTTATATTCCTGACTTGGTCCAGACCGTACTATAAATTGCAGGAAAGTGATTTTTGCTGACGTCTTATTCCGTGTATGATTTTGAATATTCTTCTTTAATGCCTTTTGGATTCTTCAAATAAATGAATAAATAAATAATCTTTATTTCAAAAGGATAATCCCATTAGTTAAAACTAATTTTCCTGATGAGAGTCCTTAAATCATAATAACATATACATAAAGTGCATACAACATTATAATGATATATACACAATATACAATTTTATATAGATATTAATGAAAAAGCATATTAACCAGCCTTCATCGTGCAAAAAAATGTAAGATTTTGCTTTAAGAGATACAAGTGTATTACTCATCTGTATTCCATGTTGGTACTCTGTTTCATATTTGAGAACCAGAGTATATAAAAGTTTTCTTCAAAACATTCGGTTTTTGTTTTGTTTCAGAAGTTTCAATAGTTTTACATCAGCTGAACGTAAATTATAATTTTAATTATCAGTAAAATGAAAGTTTTCTCGTGAATAGTTAGGAACCATATCTTTAATTATCTTGCCTTTTGAAATGAATTCGTTTTTTTCCACATTCAACCATTTTAAACTATTAAACAATAAAGTGGAGGATGTCATTATGTCAGCTTCCACTATAATTTTAGCAGATTTCTTTTATAACCTATTAGATTTATTTATTACACTTTAATTTCAACTCCCCCATACCCAGTTAAATAAAGCCTATGTTTTCTTCAACTGTTTCGGTTCTTATACATCATTGGGTCTCAAATATTCGTCTTTTAGCGTTCCGGATGAAGGTAAATCCAGAAAAGCGCTTCGGACGCATTAATAAAATTATAACGTATTGTTTTCAGATTTTTTAAGGTTAGCATTCAATTCATATACATTGTTACATTTACTATGTAAAGTAGAATCATCTGCATATAAACCTATCAACGGATTTTCTATGTTCAGTGGTAAATCATTGATGTATGAAATAAATAACAGAGGGCCAGGATAGAGCCTTGTGGTACACCAGATATTATGTATTTATTATCAGACATGCAATTTTTGACCTTAACTTGTTGAATTCGTTCAAACAAGTATGACTCTAACCAGTCCAGTGTACAGTTTGAAACATTATAGTATTCAAGAAAATTATATGATTAACAAGATCAAGGGCTTTCTTTAAATCTAAAAAAATATAACTCAGTTTATCTCTCCATTATACACATTTGCTAACCATTTATCTTCTAATTTAGTAAGTGCAGTAGTGCACGAATGTTTAGGTCTAAAGCCTGACTGTGTAGTATTAAGAAGGTCATTACTATTTAAATATATATATACAAACTATCAGCAATATGTCGTTCTATGATTATGAAGAGACAAGGTAAAACTGCTATTGGCCTATATCATTGATACCATAATGATTGTTAAAGCATTTGACTAGATGTTAGGTATATTTACGTTCAAATTATTCAATAATATTAAAATGGTTACCCTGGTCTTCACTTTTGATTGTATATACTTGCGCATACGTGTTTCGTGTTGTCTTAATAAAATGTTCTGATAAGGCAAACAACGATTTTCATGAACAATTATTGCGTGATAAGATAATAACGTGTCTTGTCATTAATGCAAGAAATTTAATATGTTTGCAATAATATTAATAATATGACTGTTAAATTTTGTTTTTTAAATCACTTACATTTCTTAAATCAATCTTTAAAGACCCAAATGTAGCCAAACACTTGTCCTACCTCCATGACAAATATGTTGTTGTCCCCGCAGATAAAGCCCCAAACAACATCGTTTTTATGTGTACATCACATTACATAAACTGCTTGATAAATGAATTAGGTATTGACAATTCACTTGGAAACTCAACATATACCCCCACAACACTTACTAAAGAGCAAATCCTGGATAATCATAGGTCTGTTCTATGTTCCTTTGGAATTTCAACCAAATATGAAGAACTGGATCTTCCATCACTGTATTGGATACCTAAACTACATAAGTGTCCTTACAAACAACGGTATATTGCTGGGTCTTCCAAGTGCTCCACGAAACCTCTTTCTAAATTATTAACATCTATTTTATCAGCAATCAAAGCCGGGCTTCAAAGTTATTGTGAAACTACCTATTGAAGAGGTGGCGTGAATCGGATGTGGATACTAAAAAAATTTAAAGATCTTTTAGAGAACATACAATCAAGACTCTTTCATCTTGCAATAGTATTAAAATATTTCACTTTTTTACACTTTACACAAGTATTCCCAATTCCAAACTAAAAGACAAATTGAAAGAGTTGGTCCTGCTTTGATTCATAAAAAAGAATGGCCAACGTAGATACAAGTATCTGGTCTTAGGGAGGGATAAGTCCTACTTTGTAAAAAATCACTCTGATTCTAACAAAAAATTCTCTGAAACTGATATTATCAAGATGCTTGATTTCGTTTCAACAAACAATCGGCATTCCCATGGGAACCAACTGTGCCCCTCTTCTTGCCGACTTGTTCCTTTATTCATATGAGGCTGACTTCATACAGGAACTTCTTAGGAAGAAAAAAAAGAAGTTAGCAGTATCCTTTAACTTTACTTTCCGCTACACAGATGATGTTGAACGCCTCTATCCCATCGAACTTGAGATAAAGGATACAACAGATACAGTAAAGTCTGCCTCATATCTTGACTTACATCTAGAAATTGACAATGAGGGTCGGTTGAAAACAAAACTTTATGACAAAAGAGATGATTTCAGCTTTCCAATTGTGAACTTTCCATTTTTATGTAGCAATATTCCAGCAGCTAGCATACGGAGTATATATCTCCCAGTTACTACGATACTTCAAGACTTGTATTTCCTATCCTGATTTCCTTAATAAAGGGTTTCTGCTCACAAGAAAGCTATTAAACCAAGAGTTCCAAGTGGTGAAGTTGAAATCATCCCTTCGTAAATTTTACGGACGCCATCACGAGTTGGTTGACCGTTACGGAATATCCGTTTCACAGATGATAGCGGATATGTTCCTAATGTCGTAACTACAATCCCGTCCCCTTTTCCCGAATGTGACCTACCGAATGCTTACCCTTCAGGAGCACCTGAGATCACCCCCAGTTTTTGGTGGGGTTCGTGTTGCTCAGTCTTTAGTTTTCTATGTTGTGTTTTGTGTACTTTTGTTTGTCTGTTTGTCTTTTTCTTTTTTAGCCATGGCGTTGTCAGTTTATTTTCGACTTATGAGTTTGAATGTCCGTTTGGTATCTTTCGCCCCTCTTTTTAAACAATCATTATTCTTTTGTATTGTTTACTTTTATATATCCTGGTTCCCGGTACTACGTTCCAGGTATTAGCTGATAGCCATACACTTTCATATCTCTACCATACCGGCTCTATGTTGGAGGGTATAAAATCATTTCCTATCGTTCACTCTTGCCATCGAGAGGAATCCCCTCGACTTCTGGTAACACCCCCAGTTTTTGATGGGGTTCGTGTTGCTTAGTCTTTAGTTTTCTATGTTGTTTCATCTGTACTATTATTTGTCTTTTTATTTTTGGCCATGGCGTTGTCAGATTGTTTTCGATCTATGAGTGTGACTGTCCCTCTGGTATCTTTCGTCCCTCTTTTATAAAAATAAACAAACATTGCTTTGATTTACCAGATTTGTAAATTATTAAATTTTACGGATGTTGGCTGCTCTGTTTCAAAATAAAAAGCTTTTTTGAAGACTGTTATGAATTGATAGTAAATAAATAACAAAACTAGAAACGTAGAAAAAAAATTAAATGTCCGTGTCATTGTTTCTGATGTAAAGCCTTTGAAAATTAGGCGGGAAAGGATTCACTGTTTATTTTCAATAAATGAAATAAAAAAAAAGTTAAAAGTATGAATTCATCTTTTGATTTTATTACATAAATTAGCAAACAAATTTATATCTAATACAGAATCAACCATTTAATTATTTTCAAAGCCCCCATCCCCTAACAGTTGAAAATTTGAATACAATTACAATGATTTTGAAATGTTTTTACGACAAGTTAAAATTGAAATTAGACCATTATTCAGTCATTAGATTTCGATAATGTTGATAACCCTCTCCATTTCTATTGTTCGCGTAGGGCATGGATTTTGGTTTATGTGTCTGTTAAGACGACTTTCCGAACATGTTTATAAGTAAATATATATATATAGATATATATAGAAAGAGAAAGAGATATAGGAGAAATTTTTAAACCATTGTAAAGTAATCAAGTTCAAAGACTTGATAAATATAAGAGAACAATTAAAACTTTTTAAAAAAGTGTACATTTATTAGAGTCATAAAAGAAAAAGTGGACTCATTCGTCTAAACCATCTCAACCTTGTCTTTTTCTACATTGTATGTGATGCACTTGTTAATTTTATTGTGTTTAGGTGTTACCTCATCATTTGTACCTTTGTATTTTTGTATTATGACTATGTTCTTTTATAAACCATTGTACTGCAAAGGTTTATTAAAATAAAGTATAGTTATATTAAACAACATTTTAACCTCATGGTTTATTTCAAAAGGTGGAGAATATTTGCATGGAAAATACACATTTAACAACAGAGGATTAAATTGTATTTCAAGATTTCGATTAAAATATACTCTTGGCTGTATTGTTCTTCTGTAAAATACCAGACATCGAGTTTTAACAATGTGGATGTATAATTAGTTTCCATCGCAAAATTATGTGACATAAAGGAAAACGGATATAAAGGATTTCGAACAAAAAGCATAACTTTCGGACAAATGCAAATCGGACCAACCACAACGGACAAAAAGCAATGTCGGATAATAAACAAATGACGGATAATATCAATGTATCGTAGTAGTATATTTGTTTGTAGAGTTATTCATCCAAAGACTTAAACGAATAGTTTAGGAATGCATTATCTATTTACATATATATTATAAAATTGCTTATTTATATGTCATTGATGAGAACTTTAGATTACTTTTTTGGATGAAACAAAATTGCATATGGTCTTGTTTAATAAAGAATTGAAGGACTGACGTCAGCTAATGGCGTTAAAGACCGAAAAGAAACATTTTTTGGACATCGTCTAACCAAACGCACTACACCTTTCATCTACATGCATATAATTCTTGTTTACATCCTCTCTATTTGCACCATACAATTTTCACCATTTGTCATACATTATCCATCGTTGTACCATTCCCCATTCTTTTGTAATTTTTCTCCGTTATATCAAAGATTTGTCACTAACATAATATATAATATACGTCCTTGGTTACATCATATACGTTTTATTTGAAAACTTACATTGATCAACGGCTGTGGAGTTTGCAAAATGCGCCTGTCCTCCTAATTTGTCACTGACTCAAAAGAAAAATATGCATGCAATTCATGGTGGACTCTGACGAATTGGTACTCTCTTAAAGTTTGAATATCCTTTAATTTGACATGTATTTTGGTTATATAAATCGTATCAAATTTTAACGTATCATGATCATTTTTTATAATAATGTAAATTAAATGGAATTCATGTCCTCCTAAAGACCCCATTACATTATAATGTAATACTATTATATAATATATGTATTATTGTTACCTTACCGTACATGTTGTCGCCAATTTGAGCCGAGAGTTCTTTAAAAAAGAAAAATAAGAATCCAAGCAGAAACATGGTTAGACATTTAACCAACAAGGAAGTTCATCTCCGATTTTATTTACAAGCTTGAACTGTTATCTTTGTTTGGACAGTCTGATATAAACACAAAATATTCGACTGATATAACAACTACACCCTTATAATAACGAAGAAAAAGATATGAAGATCGATATAGTTATCAAAAAGTATGTGAATTATCTCTATTAGTCACCATATAAATAATAAGTATTTTTCTATACGCACAAAATAAACTTGGAAATAGTTTAATTGGCCCTAAAACATAAACTTTGTAATACCACAAAAGTCATGTAAAATCCTATATTTACCATTATAGATAAACAAAACAATATAAAATAGACAATGATGTTGTCTGCTGTTTCTTTTAAAAATGTTGACAGCTTCAAAAGTATGATATTTTACAATGATTTTAGTCAATTTGCCTGTTTTTATGCATTTATAAGGTTTATTTCCTTTCCAAAAACATTGGCCACACCCTTCAACCAAAATATAATTGTTATAAACAGATATATATGGGTCAGATACACACCCTAACACAAAATATTGTGGTCTTTGCATGTGGCCAATGTCGTATTAAGCCAAAACTAAATTCATCTATTCAAATTTAGGCATAACATTAGTGAAACTTATGGTATTTTTCATCTATTAAAGGGCACAATTATGACGTCATAATGAAATCACAATTGTTCTAATGCGCTAGAGATTGTTGAACTTGTATTTGCAGACATATCTAAAATTGATCATCGAAACGGGGAATGTAGCCCAGTCAATTTAGCTCTAAAATCGCCCAACCTGCAACTAATTGCAACACAAGGTTTTTTTAGTGCAAATTATAATATAGACTTGTACTAACAACATACTAAAACTATACATTGATATAATTTGCGAAAAAGGCTATTTTGGGGTGAAATATGTGGTTTTTAGAGAAAAAATACTGAAAACTGGAAAAGAAGAAAAATTGTTATTTATAGTTACATTTTTAGACCTAAAGCTTGTTGAAGACAGGAAACCTTATCTTAATAGAGTATTATGTAGTCCTCTAGTTATTATTATTCATATTGAAGTAATTTTGAGGTGAAATGAGTGATTTTTAGTGAAAAAACGCTGAAAACTGGAAACGTAGAAAATCTCCGTTGTTAATGGTTAATATTTTTGAAAATTGATCTATATAGAAAAAAGAACATACTATTTTATGTTTTATTTGTGAAGTCCTTTAGTTATCAATATTAATATTTGGGTAATTTTGGTTGAATATATGTTTTAAGACCGAAAACCCGGAAAACTGAAAATGAAAATATCTCGGTTACTGATGGTTAAAACTTTCAAATTGGGATCTTAACAGAAAATAGAGATAACTATATGATGTTTATCTTATTTAAAAAATTTTAATTCTTGTGTAAAATGTGATTTGTAGAGAAAAATTGTGACAAATGGAAATAAAAAACTCGATTATTCATGGTTAAAACTTTTAACATAGGATCTTTATAGACAGACTATATTATTTTATGTTTATCGCATATGTATTCCTCTTGTTATCGATATCAACAATAATCAATTTGTTGTGTGAAATATTTTGTTTTACACACAAACTACAAAACAAGAATATATCCATAGTACACTGATGCCCCACCCGCACTATCATTTTCTATGTTCAGTGGACTGTGAAATTGGGTCAAAACTCTAATTTGGCATTACAATTAGAAAGATCTTATCATAGGGAACATTTGTACTAAGTTTCAATATGATTGGACTTCAACTTCATCAAAAAATACCTTGACCAAAAGTTTTAACAAAAAACTTTAATCTGAAGCAGGACAGACGGACGAACGAACAGACGCACAGACAGAAAAACATAATGCCCCTAAGTGAGGGGCATATAAAATGAAAATTTTCAAATCTTGGTTATTTCTAGTTTGATTTTTAAAAACGAAAAAAATGGAGAACGGAAACAGGGAATGTGTCAAAGAGAAAACAAGGCCACTAATGGGTCTTTAACATAGCAAGTAAATCCGGCACACGGAGGTGGGCTTCAGCCGACCCCTTAATTATTTTGTACACTAGTTTAGCAAAATGGACACCACCCTAACTCCAGTACATACAAAAGAACCAAAGTTATCACCAAAAAAAAACCACACACAAGACAAACAAAGGCTAGAGGTTCCTGACTTGGGATAGGTGCAATAATGTGGCAGGGGTAAAACATGTTGTTTGAGAACTTAACCCTCCCCTAGTTTCTCTAGACAATATAGAATAAACAAACACACAGTAAAACTCAGTTTTGAATATGTCCATTTTGTGGAAGTTTGAAATGTTATAGTATGTTTCGGTTATGTATTTATAGTAATTATACGTGTAGGTATAATAAACAAAAGATGATTGTGTTCAAAAATAACTGTAAATCAGTTTGGTTACTGACTTTGATTTTGTCATGTTAATTCCTGGAAAAGTCATTTTTCTAGTGTCCTTGCATCGTCATTGACTGTAGTCCTTTTTGTGTATTTTTTCATTAGCTACTTTTACAATATTTGAATTGCATAAAGTCACAGTTAAACACAGACGATGTGATTGCAGATTTCTCTTAATGTGTTGCAAATTTTATTTAGCAAGCTCTATCAATATCCACGTTTAGTTTCAGATATATAAGCTTTTTAAATTTAGGAACATATACTAGTTCACTGAATTAGCACCAAAAGAGGGACAAAAGATACCAGAGGGACAAAAGATACCAGAGGGACAGTCAAACATATAGATCGAAAATTAAATGTAGATCTGATATTGTTTAAGGCAATTAAGAGCAGCTTTGTCAATACGATTATAAGTTTACCTCAAGAGCTTGAATTTAAATAGTAATTGTACTAAAGTGGTCCAAATTTTGATGTTGAAAATGAGATAAGCACTGTTGGATGAATTAATGGGATCACTTCCTGGAGGAAGTGTTAATAGCAACAGCACCTTATGTGTGTACCCTATAAACCTGCATGTATGTGGTGGTCTGAAACATCAACCAAATGATAATGACAAAGAACTAACATGGGTTGTCTGCTATATGAAAATAGTATGGTCAAAGATATATATATACTTACTAGTATATAAAAAAAAGCATTACCAAGTTCTTTATTTAATATGTCTCATTGAATTAATTTAATAAAAGGTAATCAACTTTAGCCTATGAACTGTAAAAAAATGATCATGCATCATCTGTGTATGAATTAAAATTTGTAGTGTCTGTGGGCGACTTTGATGGCCAGAGATAGCGTTTAGATAGTCATGTCTAATCTGAAAGTATGTCTGTTGGTTTTTGTTAGTCGTTTGGGTTGCTTTCTCGTTGACTTTAAAAACCTCAAATCTCTCTTTATTCATAAATATACTCTATTACAGGCATATCAATGTTAAAGACGCTGTTTTCTGCTTCCGGAATGCTGACCTGTATTCAACTCATTTGAACGAAACTATAAGAATATTTTAAAAAATACACCTCATGCCAAAAGAATATAAATGTTTAGCTTTTAAGGTCCACTAAACTCTTATCAGTGATCTCTTGGTAGTAAGTTTGATCGCTTGCCAATGAAACCATCACTTATTATAAAATCTCCCCATTTCAAAAACATAAAAAGATGTTGTATGATTGCCAATGAGAAAGCTTTCCACAAGAGATATCAATGATGTGGGTGTGGATGTAAACAACTATAGTTCATCGTCAAAATATAAAACAAGTCAAATGAGAAACTCAAAGGCCTGATTAATGTTAAAACAATAAACGGAAAAACAAATATGACAGACACCAAACAATAACAACCAAGTAATAAAGGGCCACTGACTTGTGATAATCATATTCATAGTGTGCAGGGTTAACCCTGTTTGCGGGCACTTAACCCTCCAATAATCAGGAACAGTTTTTATTTAGGGGCCGGCTAAGGACCACCTCCTGGTGCGGGATTTTCTCGTTGCGTTGAAGACCCATTGGTGGCCTTCGACTGTTATCTGCTCTTGATCTGGTCGGGTTGTTGTCTCTTTGACATACAGTATTCCCCATTTCCATTCTCAATTTTATTTAAATAGCAAACAAGGTAAGAACAAATTGTAAAACCCAGTTGGAAAGGGCTCAACTCAAAAAAGATCAGCACGGAGTATATAACCAATTAACAAAAAGACACTGAGTTCTTATAGCTAGTTCAAAGCTTAGTAATTACAGTTGATGAATAAATACTGTTGGCACCGACTAAAATATAAATAAGTACACATCCGATTAGTAACCAAAGTGATAAGTGGATTCAGTGTTACAGTCAAAGATTTATTTATATGGTGTGTGAGTACTTACTGAGATCGTCGCAAATTACATGAGTAGCTATTTGCTTCGAGGAGCCTGAAATTTTCATTTGTGAAAAAATATTTAACATAAAATCATTTAACACTCATCATTCTTATTTTTTTATGAAACATTGTTGGATTCTAAATCTTAACATGTTTGTTCCTGAAGGTAAATGAAAAGAATATATTGTTTTCTTTCTAAAGTGATGGAGAAAAAATACCTTAAGACTTTGAATCTTGCAATAACATTTTTTTTATAAAGAACAAAACATGTGTTTCTGGAACCCCCCCCCCCCAAAAAAAAAAGTAAACTGTCTGTGCCTTTAACACAGGAGCAGAATTCTTTCAAATACCAAGTAAGAATGTGACTAAGTTGGTTACTCTAATTCAGTACAGTTTTCCATTTATAGGTTACTTACCAAAACTATTTTGGAGAATTAGATTCTTGGAATGTAAAATAGCAGAACACAATCACGGTCTATGTCTTTATTCAAATATGCAAATTTTGAGACAGGAAAGTGATTCATTTGTAATATTATTCTTTTAAATTGAAATAATCATGTATTGTATTGTATTATTACAACTGTTTTAAAAAATACAGAACTTTTTTTGTATAATTTTATTTTTTTCAACTTTGACAAATAAGGGGAAGCAACTCATATAACCTTACTTTAACTACAAAACATTTTTACAAATTACACCACTTTCCGCAAAATATATTTTTGTATAGTTTAAGTATGTTGTTCATAGATAGTAACAGACTTGTTTTTCAGAGAAAACTTTGTGTTGCAATATGTTGCGGTGGGGTTAAACATGTTTCGTTAGATCTCAACCCTCCCCGATACCTCTAGCCAATGTGGTTAAACAAACACACAGCAACACGCACAATAAAACTCAGTTTAAAAGAAGTCCGAGTCCGAAGTTAGAATAGGTAACTGAAGATACTAAGCAAAATGAAAATGATCAACACAAAGGATCACTAGCAGTTACTGACATGCCAGCTCCAGACCTCATTTAAACTGATAGAAATATCATGTCTTCATCATATGAAAATCAAGCACAATCCCTCCCGTGAGGGGTTTAGTATCATACCATCATAAAATATACGAGAAGAACATAACCCGTATCATGCCATATAATGCCATCAAATTTTTATTATCATTATTACTCGTTAAATTGATGGGCCTATATGGGCCCTTCGTAAACCTACTCCTTACATACACACATCATTGGAATGAAACTGTTTCCAAGGTTGTCTCATATTCTCTGGTTATCATTGTTTTTGTGATCCATTTCTATATGGATTAATATGTTGCTATTCGACTATTTAGTTGTCTTGTCGCGTATCCTAATGTTGTCTTTATTTGGACAGATGGGTATAAATAGGAGATCTTTGATTGATTCTATTAAATCTATTCATTATTAATAGAATTTGAATGATTTTGAGCGTAACATGTTGTGAAAACCCCTGTTTTTGTCGAAAAATTAATGTTGTCGTTTTGATGTTATTGTCGTTGGGTTGCTGTCTCATTGACGTGTCCCTACCACATTGGATTTCCTTTATTAATATTATAAGGTATTTCATATTTTTAAAACCAAGTGGACGTCCTAAATTTATTCTGAATGTTTATCATAGCTCAAAGTTTAGTTTTTTTTGTCATAAAAATCATGGTTTCAAAGTCACTTAGACACTCTGCTTAACTGTAATGTGCTTGGAGAGAAAAAAACACACCCTCGTGTTCGAATTTGTTTCTTTTTTGCTACCAATGCGATGAAAGTTCATTATACCTGAAGATTTGTTTAGTTCTCTACATACAATCTTATACAATAATATTTTCTTGAATGATTGAATTCTATTGAATGGCAAAACGCATAAAACTACAAGACACATAACATGATAGACAATCACGAATACCAAACTTCGTATTGGCTAGATATGTGTCATCAAAATCTGAAGGTGCTATATAATATAATTATATTTTCCAATAAAGACAATATTTCCTTTTTCTTATTCGATCCATTCTTTGAAAAATTTTCAATTTTTTAATCTCTATATGTCTTTAATTTGATTTTTGTCTCTCCGAATTGATCTCTCGTTGATGCTTACCTCACACTCCTTTTAATCCTTTGTTCACGTTTAACCTGGATTTTCTACCGCTGGGTCGAAACCACTTCTTGTTGCTTTTAACTGGCTCAGGATATCATCAAAAGTATGACGGTCTATCTTCTACGCAATGGAAATGACATCATTATTCCATTCTGCAGACTAGCATTGACTAATGATTCATTTATTCCATCAACCATACGTCTTTGGAATAATCTTGATGATTCAACTCGTGATGCGGAATCAATAAATCAATTAAAAACTGAACTAAAAAAACTTTACCCTCAGAGTAACATATTTGTACCGAAGCAATATGAGTTTGGAATTCGAAAACTGAATATTATTCTAACCAAACTTCGATGTTTTGCATCATCCTTAAACTATGATCTATATAGGGTCAATATTATTTCTGACCCTTCTTGCCGCTGTGGTGTTAATCGTGAAGATTCCTATCATTTCTTTTTTAAATGTATATGATATTCAGACATACGAAATAAAATGTTTGAAAGTCTGCGCTGGCTTCCAAATGATTGTAAAATTAACATAGAACTACTAACCTCGGGTAGTTGTCTTCTTTCTCTAGAGCAAAATCAAACCATTTTTTAAAATGTCTTCGAGTTTATTAAAAGTTCGGAAAGATATCTAATTGTTTAGATAGCAAACCATGATCGCACACACATCATTATCTAAGTAAAAGTCTTCCTTTTTTTTTTGTATTGTATTTTTCATTTTTTTAATTTGTATTTTATTTTTTGTTTTTGTTTTCTAAATATTCATTTATTTATTTTTATATATTTATTTTTTCTGTATTATTGTTTTCTTTCTGTCTTCACTTTTCTGTCTTTTGACATAAATCCATATATATATATATATTAAATAGATATACCATTCTATACATACATGCTCATACATATATTTTGTATTATATTGCTATAAATGTTAAATGGAGAAGACTTCATAAGTCTTGTGTCTTATCCAATTTGTACTTGAACATATAAAATATGTTTAAACTATGGTTAAGGATATCATCATCCAAGCTGTAGCTTTTGCTTCAACAGTGCTCATGAATCTATTAGATTTTAAGCTGATTTATTATGACGACTGTACTAAAAGTAATTCTATAGCCAGCTCTGTCCAATATTGTTATAAGAAAGACGCAGAATAGGACTAATAAATGTTGTATCTATATTAGGCTTGTTGCATAGAAACTAACAACACAGACCATTTTGTTAATATCCTTACAAATGTCATTAGGCTGTGTCTTGTTGTTTTAAATCATATAAAAAATCTAATTTTTATCAATGTTCAGATCTTCCTGGTATTGTTTACAAAGAAATATATCCAGGAATATGGCATGGTATTGATTGCAAAAATTTGATATTTTTCATTTAAATGCAATATTTCTTATTTAATTGGTATATTTCTTCATTTAAATGCAATATTTTTTTATTTGAATGGTATATTTTTTCATTTAAATGCAATATTTTTTATTCAAATGGTATAATTTTTCATTCAAATGGTATAATTTTCATTCAAATGCAATAGTTTTTATTCAATTGGTATAAAATGTCATTTGAATGCAATATTTTGTATTCAATTGGTATAATAGTTTTTTATTTATATGCAATAATTGCATTATGGGAAATTTTTTGACGTCATAAGGTCAAATTTGCAACAACGTTTGTGATTGGTCGGAAATTGTTTGGATTTCTCCCCTTTCTTTCTAAACATGGGTGACCAAGAATTAAAAAACGCGTCAGAATATCGCCCCTTTTACTAAATCTAACGTTCGTGCGAGTCCTGCACTGGCTGTTAAAATCTTGTGGTCATAACTAGTATTTCTATTGCAAAATTTCGATGGTCAAAACGTTCGGTCCACTTTTCAAAAACCGTTTCATTGTATATGGATTTATATGCAAGTATATCGGTTTTTTTTAAATAGATTAGACGCCGTTGGTTTTCCAGTTTGAATGGTTTTACACTACTATTTTTTGGGGGGCCCTTTATAGCTTGCTGTTCGGTTTGAGCCAAGGCTCCGTGTTGAAGACCGTACGTTGACCTTTAATGGTTTACATTTACAAATTATGACTTGGATGGCGAGTTGTCTCATCGGCACTTATACCACATCTTCTTATATCTATATACAACGTAAACCAGACGTTTCTCAGACTGTTTTCTTTTTTTAATAAATCCTTTGCCGCGCGTTGTGTACTGATTGATAACTCAGTCTGGGAGAACAAGATTTATTTCAGTACCAGTTGTAATTAGGTTTGAGCAAACTTCCAGTAATTGCAAATACGCTTATGTCGGTGCTTTGTGTCTATTGTCTTAATTTTAGTTTTTTTGTGTGTCTAGTACCAATCTTTTGAGTTAATTTGCTGATTTGTTTATTGTACTGTTACACCACTGTCCCAGCTTCGGGATGGGTTGCTCACAAACATGTGGTTGTACTGTTACACCGCTGTCCCAGATTAGGGGGAGGATTGGGATCCCGCTAACATGTTTAACTCCGCCACATTCTGTATGTATGTGCTTGTCCCAAGTCAGGAGCCTGTAATTCAGTGGTTGCCGTTTGTTGCTTTGTTATACATATTTGTGTTTCGTTCATTTTTTTGTACATTAATTCGGCCGTTAGTTTTCTCGATTGAATTGTTTTAAATTTTTGATTTCGGGGCCTTTTATAACTGACTATGCGGTGTAGGCTTTGCTTATTGTCGAAGGCCGTACGGTGACTTATAGCTGTTGATTTCTGTGTCATTTGATCTCTTGTGGAGAGTTGTCTCATTTGCAATCCTACCACATCTTCGTTTTTATATCCACCCTGCCATATTCTGTATTTGCCTGTCCCAGGGATGGAGCCTGTAGTTTAGTGGTTGTCGTTGGTTCCTGTCTCGACTCATATTTGATATTTTGTAAATTGTTTTGTTATTTATAATTAGGCTGTTAGTTTTTTCGTTTGAATTGTTCACACTTTTCATGTCGGGCCTTTTATAGACGACTTTACAGTATCAGGTTTTTGTCATTGTTGAAGGCCTTACGATTGTCTACAAAAAACATTTGTCTACATGACGGCAAAAAGCTCTACAGAGCTTATGTTTGTAGTATTTCATGTAACCCGACTTAAAATAAATTTTTCTTATCTTATCTTATCTTATCTATAATTGCTTACATCCACTTCATATTTGAACACGGTGGATAGTTGCCTTATTAGCAATCATATTCCATCTCTTCATTTTTATATTATATACGTGACTTCTAACCTCGTGTTTTCCTGAACAAGCATGAAATAATTTTAACTGGGCGTTAAAATTAGCAACAAACAATCAATCAATTTAAACTTGTGTTAAATAAGAGGAAAACCATTTGATATTCATTTATTTGTTGTGGTGGGGGACAGAAGGATTTCATATATGAATATGGTTGCCTGGTAAGAGATGAAAAATAGGCATGATTAGCGACAGATTGAAATGAATAATAATGCCCTCTCTTCCCTTCCACATCCTTCATCTATAAATTTAAACTGACCACCACGGAATAGCCCAATAGTGTTGAAAGTAGCGTTAAACACCAATCAATCAAAATCCCTTCCCTAGAATATCAAATAATCGTCCCTTAACTGTTATTGTCCGTGTAGTTCTTATATTTATCCAATGTATCGTCCTACAGGGATGTCATACCATAAAAACGTTTATAAAACAGCTCACATTCTAATATATCTGCATTCATAAATTTATTAATTTCATTTAGACTAAACGACGCCATGTTTGTTATGTGCCTCTGCCGTCAACCTATCAAAAAAGAAGAGGTGGAAGAGAGCCAGAAGATCTTCCCAATGCAAAAAAAAAAAAAAAAAACAGAAATGGACTTCTTCTAACTCACTTCCGAAGAACAAAAAAAAACAAAAAAAAACGCGCCCCATTGATATGTTTTAAAAACGCCTTGTCCCTACCCTTTTTTCCAAAAAAATGGCATTATTAAATATATAAACATATATATAATCATCAAAATTAAAATGCTATTGTATTTTTATAAGACCTACTTTATTACATGACCACGGACTAATGACATCTATCTATAAGTCCTAGCATACATTAATTATTATAATATGAATATGTTTCTTATTTTAATTACCACATATGATGCTATGCATGAGTCACCATTTATCAGGACATGAATTGGGTTTACATAGAGAGGATAAGGGACGACATCAGAAAATCAATGAAGGATAAAAAACTTAATTCAAATAGTTTTTTTTTTTTTTGGGGGGGGGGGGGGGGGGGCAAAATTGCTGCAAATTTTGTTTAATTAACATCGATTTTATATATATCCTTATTGCTCAATCAATTTTTCCCAAATTAAGTTAAGAGAGCGGGGGTAGGGGGTCAGTGAAAAAAAACTATATGAATTAGGTTTTTTTCATCCTACATTGAACTTTTGATGTGCAAAAAAATAGATAAGGGGCGGGACCAAACCTATAGATAACATAATAAAGAAATGATGAAGTATACAGAATATGTTGATTGATTTTTGGTTGCCTTATGTCCAGTGGCAAATATGTCACGCATGTTGAGGACAAATATAATAGAGATCAAAGGATAAAGAATAGAGTGAAATGGTAAAAACTAAAAGATATAGAATTATAGAAACGATCTTTGATCTGAAACCCCTACCCTCACACACACACCATAATCATTACTGCCAATACTCGCATATATACATCTCTATACAAATATCTAAATTTGAACCCCCCCCCCTCCCTTCCCCCTCTAGACACCGAGGTTTTGGATCCGCCCCTGTTAAATGCGTCTAATTATACACATTTTGTACGGGTCTAGATAATAGCTAAACGTACAATCATATAATTTGTTGGATACCTAATTATATTATATAATGTGTCACAAAATAAACTTGTATACCCCCCTTCCCAATGCAGTATTGAAAAGTAAATCATTTAAAAGTCCTGAAGATAAAATATGTTTTGAAATCTGCCCTGCATACTTATTTATGCAAAGACATATAGTAGTTATTGAACTACTGTGGGGCTTGAAAAAAAAATCTATTTAAGGGATTCGGAGACGAGAACAGTAAAAAAAAGCTCAGCAACGAATTTTAAATGTAAAATGATTTGCAGCATAAGACATGAGAGCACATATTATAGATAGTATTAAATATGAAGTTCACGCCTCATATAGTGAATTCCTATGTCATAGGACTATTGTTGTAACATGGGTTAGTAACTGGTTCCAATTTATCCGGAATTGTCTTTATTAAAGAATTAGTTCCGGAGTATAACAGCTTATGTCTCAACTTATGGGTTTCTGGTTCTGCTGTCGTAATTAGGTGATTTTTTTTTCTACATGTAGTAAAAAGAGGGGGCTTAGTCTAAATAATTGTAACGTCCTGGATGATTTTTTTTCTTTTTTCATGTGTGCCTTCCTGCAACGTCTCTGAGGATCAAGAAAAGTAAAAAATGATATAGCACCAAAGAACGTCATGATTACATGTATCTGGACTTAGAAGGGGGAGGGGGGCTAGCTTTGTATTTTTGTTTATTTCAATGTGTAGACTGTAGGAGAGTTTCTTCAGAAAAAGTTTTCATTGGAGGTGTTTTTGCCATGACGCAGGCATCTGTTTCTATCCGTGAAAAAGTTGTGTGTCAAATTAATTATTATTACTTGTCACTCGCATTTTTTGCTCGTCCTGGCCATTATTGGCATTAACAGCCAGTGCACGAACTCGCACGAACGCCAAATTTAGTTAGAGGGGCGGATGTTCTGACGCGTTTTTTTAATTCTTGGTCACTCAAGGTTAGAAAGAAAGGGGAGAAATCCAAACAATTACCGACCAATCACAAACGTTGTTGCAAATTTGACCTTATGACGTCAAAGAATTTCCCATAATGCAATTATTGCATATAAATAAAAAAACTACTATACCAATTGAATAAAAAATATTGTATTCAAATGATATTTTATACCAATTGAATAAAAAATATTGCATTTGAACGAAAATTATACCATTTGAATGAAAAATTATACCATTTGAATGAAAAATTATACCATTTGAATGAAAAATTATACCATCTGAATAAAAAATATTGCATTTAAATTAAAAAAATATACCATTTAAATAAAAAAATATTGCATTTAAATGAAGAAATATACCAATTAAATAAGAAATATTGCATTTGAATGAAAAATATCAAATTTTTGCATCCAATACCATGCCATACAGGAAGGTTTGTTTTTGAAAAACGACTACAAAGTTTCATGTATTCGATAATTATGTCATGATAGACCACTAGAAAACCTTAACAAATTACCAATGAATTCAAAAGTGTGTAGTGTACCGATTTCTCATCAAAGAATTACACGTATATCAGTGTATACAAACTTATCAGTTATTATATTTAGAAGTTATTAATTTTGTTTTTGTATTGAGGGGGAACAATAATGTCATACGGAAAAAAACTAAAATGTAGAATATATCTGTATGTTTAGACAAGACTTAGATAATAGAAAGGATTCAAGGATGATTTGATTATTCACAAAAACTTACACAAGAGTGGGTTGTCTTTATGTATATCTCAAAGCAGAAAATATACATCCAGGCATTTAGAGACACTCTTGCATTTTATTTTTAATTTTTTTTTTTTGTGTTTTTTTTTGTGTTTTTTTGTGTTTTTTTGTTTTTGTTTTTTTTTAAATTCTATATAATTTTATATGAAATGTACATTTGTTAGAGATACATAAAGTACCGGTACCTTATCCCGGTCTCGTTGACGTTACAATGTAGTATATAGCATTTCATAAGGTTAGTACTTGTTAGTACACAACATACAGTTTTGCTAATAAATAATGTGTAGCAGAATAAAAAGAAATTACTATGATATATTATAAATCTTAGTTAAGAAGATAAATTAATTTTTTCTGCAACCAAATTGTAGAAGTTTTTATATTTGCCTTGTTTATTTGTCAATATTTCGTAATGTTGGAGAAGTTCACTTTTAAAAATTTCAAACACATTAATTTGTTTTGTTTTCTGCTCGGATATGTAATACACTTTATATATAGTAAAAAGTATGATTTTTGTTAGAAAATCGTTGATATTGTAGTAATTTGTATCGTTTATCTTATATCCATACAAAAGTGATGCCAGTGATATTATATGATGTTCTATTTTAAGTTTGTCTAGTATTAATTTTATTTGATCCCAAAATGATTTTAGATATTTGCATGTCAGAAAGTAATGATCATAATCTTCAATGACATTACATATATTACATAGAGGAGTTTTAGTTATTTTCCAAGAGAAGAGTAATTGTTTGGTTGGCAAAATGTAATGTAGAAATTTCCATCTTAACATTCTCAATTTATTATCTTGGATATAGTTAAAGATGAAGTACAGCATTTGTTCTCTTTTCCTTGTATTGTTATCTAAATTTAGAATTCTGTCCCATTTTTGAAATCCTATTGCTTTCTCATAATATCTATTTAAAAGCGAGATTTAGATATCTTTCGAGGAAAATATTTTTATTGGTACCATTTTTCCTTCTCTATCTTTGAATTTAAATTCGGAGTCGGTAGCAACTTTTGTTTTGATTGACTCTTCTTTTATGAGCTCTTGTAACCACTGTTTTGGTATTGCTTTCATCAATTTAGTATAACTCTTGCATTTTATGTTCTTTTTCATGGGTTCAATTGAACAAAAACATTTCTTATTCATACAAGGCTCAATAACACAAAAATCATATATTCTATGGGATGTAGGTTTGCATTTAATAATGCACCGAAACATAATAACAACGTTTACATGTGAAAAAAAGTTTTAAATGGCAGGTGTTACGCAAAAAACAGTCTTTATCACATTCTCTTTGCTAGAAATATGATCAACAGCCTGCACAATCTTCAAAATACAATAACAAAATATTAGAATCAATTCGCAATTAACAAAAGGAATATGAATAAATACTGTAAATTGGGCAGCGTACATGTGCATCTATTCAATTATAAAATTCTATAAAAATAGTTGTATACGTGTGAAAGACAGTACACATAAATCAGTTTATTTTCTTTAAACGTGTAGACTGGTTGAATGCAAACCGTCGAATGATCTAAATTCCCGCTTAGAGACCCACCCGTGAAATTCCCGCTTAGAGATCCACCCGTGCAAATTCCAACGCATAAAAGAATTCAATATTCCTTGTAACGAAAAGAAATTAATTTATGTTCTTTTTCACGGGTTCAACAGAACATAAAAGCATTTCTTTTCTATACAAGGGGCCTCGGTGGCCGAGTGGTCTAAGTAGTCGAACTACTGCATCACTAGCCATTCAACAATGAGGTTTTGAGTTCGAATCCCCCACGTGCCAGGTGCGCTCGATTGCAATCTTAATTGACTAGGGTTGTCAGTTTTCCTACCGAAAGTCGGTGGTTCTCTCCGGGCACTCCAGTTTTCTCCACCAATAAAAACTGACCGCCATGAAATAGCACAATAGTGTTGAAAGTGGTGTTAAACACCAATCAGTCAATCTTTTCTACACAAGGCTCAATTAAACAAAGAAACAAAACACAAAGCACAAATATTCTATGGGATGTAGTTTTGCAACATCCAGTCGAGCCAAAAGTCGAAAGAATTCATATCGGATGCCAAGATTTTTTGAAACAGGAAGCCTTTTTTCAATACTGCTTTTCACATATCCATCTTTGGCATTTTCGGTTTGCCAACGACCATCAGCTTTGAAAAGCCTATCTGAAACACAGCTTTTTGCGGCTTGAGGAGCGCCTCCACTTCGTAAACTATGCAAACCAAATGGCTTTTTGTCTTAACCTAATGCACTTAAAGCTTCGAAAAGAATTATTCTGGCTCTAGTGTAAGATAGAGGCTTATTTACTTTACTCAATACCAAAGTTTCTCTCTTTTGGATATATCTATATGATGATACCAGTGTCTCAAATCAACTTTTAAAATAACTTTTGAGGTGTTTTTATTCTTGTTGAGTTTTTCGAAGAACTTTGAATTATACCTTGGAAGTTAAGCATTGTTACTGTTAGAAAATCGGTCTATGCTAAAAGGTTCCCATATTTTATTAAAGTAATGGACAATTCTGTCCGACACTAACCAATCGTCAAAACCAAAGATTTTTCTATACTGGTCCTCGGTTCTTGGTATTCATTCAATTTTCAAACACACCGAGCTTTCTATAAAAAAATAAAAAAACTCAATAGCTAGATTGCAAAAAACCTGTTACAATCTACCAACTAGAGATATGTGAGCTATGTTTTGGTTATCAGTGAATAATTTTACAATTTTATTTTTAAAATGATTCGGAAAACTTTTCAAAGTAAAAATCACTGCCTTAAGCTCTCTACGGGGAACTTTTGAGCTTTTCTTCATTTGTTTACATCTCATACGCAATCTGATCAGGAAAATGCACAATGTAACCAGCGCCCGCATATGAACTTGCATCAGTATTTATAGGCTAACCTCTAGGGAAGATTCTGAATTGGTGATAACACGCAATTAGGTAAATATTTTAGTGAAGAATGCCAAAATGTTAACTCTTTCATTGACATATGCAATATTTTACCAGAGGGCGTACCATTCTAGTGAAAATGTAACAAGCTGAGCTTAGCCTAAAGGGTAAAGCTGTAAAACGTAATATTTAACTTTACTGCCATTTTTTCCATGAAAACCCAAGAAAATTGTGTGATTCAACATGCATATCTATATGATGGTACCAGTGTCTCAAATCAACTTTTAAAATAACTTTTGAGGTGTTTTTATTCTTTTTGAGTTTTTCGAATAGACTAATTTTAAACCACATTAGAACACATCCGAATTTATCCGGACAATGATGGACAGTGCCGATTCCATTAAATAAGAACAAGTAAATCTATTTGCTTCAACTCATATAAAGCCTTTTCTCAAACGAGAAAGGTAAATATGCTAGATATATTTGCTGGAGGTGTGATGAGATGATTAAAGCCATAAATTTTCTCTTTGACAACATGTATGTACGTTTCGGCCATAAGGTATTCCTATGGGCACCAATTGTGCTCCTTTAATAGGAGACTTGTTCCTGTACTGTTATGAGTCACAGTTTATGGCCAAACTCGTCTAAATTCCAATTAATTGATAAATTCAACAACACTTACCGTTTTTTTTTTTCGTTAAATAATCAAGAATTCTCTAAATATACTGCCGAAATTTACCCACAGGAACTTACTTTAGATAAATCAAATATAACAGCAATAAGACTGAGTGTTCTTTCCTAGATTTCAGTTTTACACCAGAAACTTCACACAAAAAGTTACAACAAAAGGGATGATTTTCTTTCCCAATTGTTAATTTTTCTTTTTTTTTGGACGGTGATGTTCCTCTGGCACCATCTTACGGTGTTTATATATCCAAACTCGTTCTTTATGCCCGTGTATGTAGTGACGTTTTGGATTTCAATGAGCATAATCTATGTATTACTGGTAAATCATTAAGTCAGGGATTTCGTTACCACAAATTACTTAAAACCTTTACTTAATTCTTCCATAGATACAGAAGTTTGGTTTGCAACTTTGGCTGTACCTGTAAAAAACCTATTTCAGACGGAATAGCACATCCTAAATTTTACCTTGATGTTTTTTACCCAGCCCGGAAATTTATATACGATCCGGGTAAACTTATCAATCCTTTAAATAAACTTATTCTGAAAGGTTACCAATTCAATACTTAATTAGATCTTTGAATATTATGTTTATTGGTATAAATATTGATTTCGTTATCAGTAAATTATAATCATACTAAATAGTTTTGTTATGCACTTTAACGGTACTACAATCTGTCGATACCTATATTTTGACATTGCACAAGGTCATGATTTCTCTGACTGTTAATGATGTCTTTACACTAAATCTATTGGAGGTTGGATGTGTAATGATTGATATTTCAATCTTAGATACATGATTTTTGTATTAGTTGTTATTGGCTTTGAACTAGCTGTCGGTAACTGCGAGTACTCTCAGATCTGTACTTATTGTCCTTTTTGTTGTTAGGGATGAGGGATGAATAACTACCCTGCCACGTCCAGTCTCTGTTTATGTTTGATTGTATCGATCTGATGATTTAAGCCTTTTTCAACTGATTTTTATAGTTTGTTTTTATGTTGTGCTGTTACACCACTCTCCCCGGCTAGGGAGAAGGTTGATCGCTCACACATATGTTTAACCCAACCACATTCTTTATGTGCCTGTCCCAATTCAGGAGCCTGTAGTTCAGTGGTTGTCGTTGTGTCATGTCTGTCATATGTGTTTATCGTAACTTTTTTTGCTATAAATTAGGCCGTTAGTTTTCTCAATTGAATTGGTTCATATTTTTCATGTCGGGGCCTTTTATAGCCGACTATATGGTATGGGTTTTTCTCATTGTTGAAGGCCGTACGGTTGCCTATAATTGCTTACATCCACTTTATTTAAACTTTGGAGGATAGTTGTCTCATTGGCAATCATACCTCATCTCCTTATTTTTATAAAGTAGCATAGGTCTGTTATAAAGCCTATAGATATAAGAAGATGTGGTATGCGTGCCAATGAGACAACTCTCCATCCAAGTCAAACTTTATAAGTAAGTAAACCATTATAGGTCAAAGTACGGTCTTCAATACGGAGCCTTGGCTCACATCGAATAACAAGCTATAAAGGGCCCCAAAAATTACTAGTGTAAAACCATTCAAACGGGAAAACCAACGATCTAATCTATATAAAAAACGAGAAACGAGAAACACTTATGAACCACATCAACAAACGACAACTACTGAACATCAGGTTCCTGACTTAGGACAGATGCAAACAATTGCAGCGGGTTTAAACGTTTTAATGGTACCAAAACTTCACCCTTATCTGAAACAATAGTGTAACATCACAACATAGAAAGACACACTATAGAATATCAATTGAAATGGCTTAACTCAATCAAAAGACATATTAACACCAGTGAAGATACACTGAACAAATAAATTTGCTCTATGATACAATGTAAATACAAAATAAATAAACTAAGGGAAGAATGATTAAAGTAACATGTTATACCGCTGTGAAATGTTAAACAATTTAAGAAAAACAATATGCTTGAACAAAGATATAAGCTATTTGCAATTACTTTAAACACAGGTAAATGAAAATAATTTTGTTGTTAGGTATACGTGTACAGTTCAAATGGAGAAAGGAAATATTTTTACACAATATATAATTTTGATGTTTATAGTACGAAGAAGTGAAAATGTATAGTAATACCAAACACTTATCAAAGCTGGTATAAAGACCAGATATAACCCCGAAAAAGTAAACATTAAATATCAAAAAAGCATTACAATTAGTATCAACTGGTCAGATAAACAAGAAAGTACGATTTGAGAGTACTCGCAGTTACTGACAGCTAGTTAAAAGCCAAAAAAACAATTAATAATAAAACATCATGCATCAGAGACTAAAATCAACTAAAACACATCCCAGGGATTTAGTATTTTAACGTCATGGACGGTCAAAGAAGACATGACTTGTGCAATGCCAAAAATAAATGTATCGACAGGCAGTAGGATAGGTAGGAGTTAACCTCTTTATAGATCAAAATGAACGTGGGTGTGTCTTTATACATCCCGTTTGAAAAGAATACAAATTTAGTTATGTTTTAGTTTGCTGATGACAAAATCGATATAAGGTGCCAATGTAAACTATATTCAAAGATCTAATTACAACATTGGTAAGATAACCTTAACTAATAAGTTTGTTTAAAAGTTCGACGAGTTTACACGGATCACATAGTGATTTCCGCGCTTTAAGTACAATATTACCGTAAAATTTAGGATGTGAAATACCGTTTTTAATCAGTTTTCTACAGGTACAGCCAAATTTACTAATCAAATCTTTGTATCTATGAAAGAATTTAGTAAAAGTTTTACGTAATTTAAGGTAACGAAATCCCTGACTTAATAATTTACCAGTGATGCATTGATTACGTTCGTTAAAATCTATGACATCACTACACACACGGGCATAACGAACGAGTTGGGATATATAAACACCGTATGATGGAGCCAAAGGAACATCGCCGTCTAAAAAAGGAAAATTAACAATAGGGAATGAAACGTCGTCTCTTTTGTCGTAAAGTTTAGTATGGAGTTTTCCTTTAGAGATTGAAATGTCCAAATCTAGAAAAGGACAACTACTGCTGTTTATGTTAGATTTAGTTAAAGTAAGTTCTTTTGGGTAAATTTCGGTAGTATATTTAGAGAACTCTGGATTATTTAACGACAAAATATCATCCAGATAACGGAAGGTATTGTTGAATGTATCAACCAAATGTAACAATGACGTGTCTTTACTGAGTTTGGTCATAAGCTGAGATTCATAGCAATACAGGAATAAATCTGCGATCAAAGGGGCGCAGTTAGTGCCCATAGGAATACCTACTACTTGTCGATACACTTTATCGCCGAAACGTACATATATGTTGTTCAGGAGAAAATTTAAAGCTTCAATCATATCTTCACATTTCCAGAAAGTGTATCTAGCATACTTTCCTTTTTCGTTACAGAAAAAGGCTTTAAACGAGTTACAGCAAATAAATTTGCAATGAGATTTTTCAAAAGACCATTTAATTAAATATGAAAACTTTTTCTTGATAAGATTGTGTGGAAGTGTAGTATAGAGAGTAGAAAAATCATAACTGTCAACAGAATTAAAAGGACCATCAAAAACATGTATTTTATCTAAAACCTCTAAAGAATTTTTAACACTCCAAAAATAGTTAATACCATTATTTTCATAAGCTTTATTACAAAAGTTAATAACAAGTTCTTTGATAGTAGTAAGGGAGGTAGTTAAAAACACTGATAGATTGGTAGTAGAACACTTACTAGATGCGGAGATGAAACGGAATTTAAATGGTTTTTTGTGCAATTTAGGTAAACATTACATATAGTAGGGACTTTCAAATGTTCGGAAGAGGCTTTAAGCTGGGTAGTGGCAGTGATATGCTTGTTTACAATTTGACTCTCTGTGGATCGTACGGACCTGAATGTAGAAGAATTTATAATTTCGTTTTGGAGAACTTTCGTGTAGTATATGCGTCACACCACCACTACATTATTTGATGCTTTGTCTGCCAGTACGAACACAAACCGCTTTGCGAGTACTTAGAGTTTATTTTTTATTCTAGAAATGGGAATATCATGGACCCGATTACTAATTTCAGAATTGTTTTCAAAATGAGATATACGAATATTAACAGTATTCATAATTTTATTCAAATAACTGTCTAGAGATTTTTTATCAGATTTTTCACGTTTACACCAATTTTTACAGTAGATAGACAGAGCGTCTTTAATGACCTGACGACACTGTTTCCAATCTATTTTAGATGGAGGACGATATTTCGGTCCTTTCTTAAGAAAAGTTATGACCTCACGGTCTTCGACGATGTTGAGGTCTCCTGTAAGGACATGACCATAGGGAACATATCTAAAACTAGATGTTTCACAGTGTCAAGTGGAAGGAACATTATTTTCTATATTGACGTCTGATGTAACTGACGTATAATTAAAAATCAAACTTCTGTTGGTTTTTTTTTTATAAGAATACGAAATAATAGGTGGTTCTATATTATCAAAATATGGAGGTATTTGGCTTTGGATGGTAGAGTCATTGAATATACTAGATAAGTTAATAAAATCAATACCTCTATTTTTTATATTTTAATTTAAGAAAATGCCGTTTATGATTTTCAGGTTTATCGATACTAGGAAACAGCCTATGATGACATAAGGGGTGTATTCATACATTGGGCTAAAAAAAAAAATTGTATCACACTCCAGAAAAATAGCATATAATTTACTTATTGGTATCTGACCCAGTTTGCATAATAATTGATGTCTGCCATTACTTTTTATTATAGATAACAGATCAGCAAGTGCATAATTTATACGATGTTTAATACGTTGATTACGGTTTTTGCGTTTGCCATGAGACCTTTTATTTCTAAGTCGTTTATCGACAATATTAATGACATCGATTGAAGTTTTAGTTATGTTCCCCTGTCCAAATATTTTGTCATTAAGACCTAGAGGATAAGCTGTTTGAAGTCTTTTTATCCAAAATAATTCGCGAACTTTACGTGATTTTTCAAATTGTTTGTGTGATCCTCCTGGTTGTTTCTGAACGGTTTCATGTGGTTTGAATTTTATAAATTTTGGATTGTGATTATGCTTATCTAAATGTTGATGTATCAAACTTTTGAATTTTTTAGGTCTACGAAAGCGGTAAAGGTGTTTTTGACTTCTTTTGTAATACTCTCGTCCCGTCTGTCCCACATATTGAATACCACACTTAGGTTGGGTTCAAGTTACAACAAATATAAGGTTTTGAGTTTTTCAGGTAATGTCACAGGAAAAGGAGAGCGAAAAAGCTTTCCCGTTCACTGTTGACCTTACAGTATTTTGTGAAGTTAATCTAAAACAGGTTAGTCACTTTTTGGCATTGCACGGAAAAATTATATACATGTAAAAGAAGATAAATTTTGATACATTTGAATAAAGGAAAAACCAATGCTCAACAGCGTGTGATGATGAATCAACTTTGCGTTAAAACACGCCTCATGGCATTACCATTAGACTGGTCCAAATGTTTATTCTGGAGACAAAAGTCATACAACGAGATAAGCAATTAAGGCATCTCGAGTCATTTGAGCGTTTCGATTATGTTTTAAATGACGCAAATTATCAGGCAGACTATCCAGTGGTAAGTTTACTCTCCATAGCTCAAGGACATGGCGCTGCACCATTCGGCATGCATTATCACATGTAACTACTGGTTGAAATGCAAATTTTAACTTGCTTCTGATGCTTCAAATCAGTCGGAGCATGCTGTTGCTTTCCAAAAATTAACAGAAAGTCTAAATGATGATCTGTGTGTGAAAAAAAAGTAATTTCATTGTCGTACAATTTGCTGATGCGGAAAAATTGTGAAAAGCAGTTAACGATCGTTCGAAATTTCAAATTATTACTTTCTATTTCCGTCAAAATTTAGTATTTCTTCAACTTTACAATCTATTCCTACCTCTCTGATGAATAGTTTTGCCTGGTTAGAAAATGACAGTTATTTATATATGGATAATTATAACAATGCACTCTCATGTGATACTGTACGAAAATGTATACTTTTAGCCGAGCGTGTGATATCTCAGCTTTAAAAACCAGCCCACCCCTGATCAGAGATGGTATAGGTATTGTACAAAGTCTTTATGTAAAAAGGTACAACCGTTTTAGAGATTTGGCCACGGACGCCTATAAAACTCTAATAGCTTGTTTTTAAAACTTTGGTGTGAACATTCTACAAAATCAGCAGAAAGAATAAAGAGGTCTATTTCAAATGGTGGTAGATCTAAGGTTCTTCAAGTCATTAAAGGCAGATCAATTAGAGATTGTAAGAAATTTCTGAAAATAAGCAGGGGTTGATAAGATTCATAGGTTACAATACACTCCTGCAGCACAATGATTTTGATTTGCAAGGCCATGACGAAATATTCCTAGCGGGATCATTTCAAAATCTATAGACTGTGAAGCAATGTTGTGAGAGATCTGTAAGTGACAATCCCCCCTTTTGACCTTTGACCACAGTTTTCAAAAATCTGCACCACTTTGGCACTCTACGGCATGTCTTAATCAAAGGGTGTTATATTCATCTTCAAAATAAGACCAAAATTAGCCGTGAGGTATTTCGGTCCATTATTTTTTTTAATTTACCTTACTTGTCACCGTATTATAATGACCTTAGTCCAAGCTTTAACAATGAGGAGTGCAGACCCGCAAAATTATTAAACTCTAGTGTTGGTTCACTTTCTTTTGCAGATGACCTTCTTATTATGTCTGAAAGTAAGGAAGGCCTACAAAATAGTCTTGATATACTTAACAATTTTTGTGATGATTGGCAACTAACAATAAATATTCTTTACGTTGCTCTTACTTGACCGAGTACCAGGATGCCCTACCACAGAGAAGGCAACCTGTCGCAAAAATATAAATTCCGGAGTCAAAAAACGGTAATATGAAAATAGTCTATTACTGTGCACCACTTATTGCAGACCTGTTTCTGTATTATTATGAGTTACAATTTATAACTAAAATCAGCAAAGACCCATCGAAACAACATCTGATACAAAAATTTAATAACACTTTAAGTTATTTGGATGATATATAGGCTTTCAATAATGACGAACTCAGTATGTACACTAAAGAGGGTTATCCTGCTGAACTGACTTTATCCTATTGTTAGTTATCCATTTTAAGATGGTGACGTTCCCTTGTCACTATCTTATGGTGTTTATATATCTCAACTTGTTCGATTCGCTCGTGTATGTAACAATGAATTTGATTTTAACGAAAGAAATCTCTGTATTACTGAACATTTATTACACCAGGGTTTTCGATATCACAAACTAGTCAAAACATTTACTAAATTTTATCATCGGTACAAGGACATCATTTGTAAATATAAATCAACATGCAGACATCTTATACGTTCAGGTATTTCACATCCAATCTTTTATGGTAATATTCTATACAAAGCACAAAAATGTCGTCATTCACCTCAAAAGCTAACCAAACCTTTAAACAGACTTATTTAGAAGGGATATAGTTACGATACTGTTGTCAGGTCATTAAAGATGGCATATTTTGAAATTAATATTGATTCACTCATAGGATCTTTGCATCGGGAAAAAACACATTTATTCTAAAACCATTTGTTGGCATGATACGGGTTATGTTCGTCTCATATATTTTATGATGGTATGATACTAAACCCCTAACGGGAGGGATTGTGCTTGATTTTCATATGATGAAGACATAATCGTTCAATCAGTTTAATTGAGGTCTGGAGTAGTCCTTTGTTAATTTATGTATCATTGTCATTTTGCTTAGTTTCTTCTGTTACCTATTCTGACATCTGACTCGGACTTCTTTTAAACTGAGTTTTACTGTGCGTATTGCTGTGTGTGTGTTTGTTTATACTACATTGGCTAGAGGTATAGAGGGAAAACACAAAACATGTTTAACCCCGCTGCATTTTTGCGCCTGTCCCAAGTCAGGAGTCTCTGGCCTGTGTTAGTCTTGTATGTTTTTTTTAAAATTTAGTTTATTTATATGTTTCGGAGTTAAGTGTGACGTCCATTTTCACTGAACTAGTACACATTTTTGTTTAGGGGCCAGCTGAAGAACGCCTCCCGGTGCGGGATTTTCTCGCTGTGTTGAAGACCCTTTGGTGGCCTTGGGCTGTGTTTTGCTCTGGTCGGGTTGTTGTCTCTTTGACACATTCCCCATTTCCATTCTCAATTTTATTAGGCTTTATTCTGAAGAAAAATGTTATGCTTTGAAAAATGTATACCAGCTGTTTTTGAAGTTATTTATATATAGTTTAAAAGCATTTTTATGGCAGTTTTGTGCTTTTGGTTTGTAAACATACGTGCGTTTTTGTATACAGTAACTCCGAGTTAAAAATGTAAATTTCATAATTTACATTGATGACTTAATATACATATTACTTCTAATATACATCTTTGTATATAAAATATGTGCTATCTTGTCAATATTATATACTGCCCCTCAATACAAAAGGAGATGTGGTATGATGGTTGATGAAACAACTATCCATCGGAGACCAACAAAACCAAAAAAGACGTGGATGTTAGCAACTATTGGTCATCGTATGGCCTTCAACAATGAGCAAAACTAAACCAATACTGCATAGCAAGCTATATAAACGAGAAAGCCAACAACCTGATTTATGTACAAAACAACAAACAAAATACAAATGTGATTTTCAGAAACAAAGGACAACTACTGTGTTACTTGCTACTGACTTATAAGCAATCAGTATGTGTAAATTCACTATTTCTTGAATTCGAAATAAATTAAGATTTTTGAATACGAAAGGGATTTTCCAGAACAATTAATAGACAAAATGTTTCGATACAAACACAAAATCCAAAAATGAACAAACACGCTGGTAAGATTTCTATTAAGATATGGAAATGTCATAAGAGGGAAGTGAAGGTATGTTTCAACATGATAATAGTGAACTGGAATTATTTCTTTTCTCGTAGATCCTGGCTTTAAGTCCTCCATCTGTGTAAATTTCAAGGAAAAAGATTCGGATATAAAGCAGTCTACTTTTTGTAATATACACACATGGCATGCATAATGGTTTAAACTTATCCTATTTTTGAAACTAAGTGGCGACTCCTCAAAACCATGCTTATAAATCTATACACATTTGTATAGACAGCAAAGATGCCAGTAACAATTATTTGAAACTAAAAACATGTAAAAACCACGATTTAATATATACGCATTCAACTAATTTTATCGCTTTAATCTGTATAAGTTTGTGTCAGTAGCTTGTCATATTACAATTTAACTGATGATAGCATAGGTATAAACAGAATCTAAGTGGTATTCAATCACTTTGTAGCATAATCCATATATCTCCTGAAACAGAAAACATATTACATGTACATGAAAATACAAATAAAATCAATAAATAAAATCAAAACAGACATGCAAAGTATTTTACAAAAAATAAGTCTAATTTTAAAGCTAATAACGGTTGTCGGATATATAGTTCAATGAACATCGACAGGGAAGAGAATATTCCAATAAAGCAATAAAGATTAGAAAAACAACTGAAGTGTCCTAGCTTTTTTACAAAAAGCGATAACCACAGCTAATCTTCAAGCCTTTCTATATGCACACTAATATAAGGTTTATCTAGTTATGTAACATTTATATATATATATAGTTTTAATTTTTATATCGTATTTCTCAAGAACATATAAAAGAAATTTTGTCCTTAAAAGTAGCATCTTCAGCCATTAAAAGAGCCAACAGTAGTTCTCTATTTGATCTTTATTTACTGTTTTGATTTGAGTGTCACTGATGAGTCATTTGTAGACAAAACGCCCGTCTGGCGCAAACAATCTTAAGCCTGGTATCTATGATGATTTTTTTAACTGACATTCAAATCTTGTAACTCTATTTTTAATATACAGACGTAGTAAAACATACCTGAGGGAATTGTATCAATAAAAAGGAGCAAAAATGGGTGCGTTAAAGTAGAAATATTTTTCAGCTATACATGCAACTTCTGTTTGTTCGGTCATTTTCATCTCAAACAAAAAAAGAAAAGAAATTAACTGAAACCGTGATCGTGGTTATATAAATGAAGTGTATTGGATAACGCGAGTGTGCAGAAATAAATATTAATAAAGTAAAATAAGAAGTGGGTATTTCATGTATTTCAATGAGGCAGCATTGATATTCAAGAAACATTTCTACGTCTAGACTTAACAGACAGAAGTAAATAAAAGAACTTGCATTTCAAAAACTGTCTTAAGTCAATTTTGCCTGATGAAAGGAAAACCTTTGTTTCCTTATAATTTTGAAATTAATCAACAAGAATTTTATAAGGATTTGTTATAAATCATGTTAGTACTGAAGCACCTACTTCTGATCTGACGAAACTGGGAGTAATGCGAAAATACTATCAATTACCATTAATGTTAATATATCCGAGGAAATAACCCATAAAAGATTGAGTCATCAATCGTTCAATGTGTTCGTTTGCCTACTTATGATTAAAATGCATTGCATTGAAATTAAAATAACAATTTTTATCGTATGCAATTTTCAAATATAGATATCTTAAAATATTAGAATAATAATTTAAAAGGTTCAGTTTCACCATTTTGTAACCAGATAAAAACCTACGCAGTTCTGGAAGAAACTACTACTCCTTTTTTTCACTGCCATTGCACTGTCTAATACATTGAATGGTCTGTCATTCTGAATTGCTTCAAGGACATTCAAACAAACACTCAATACTCCACCAATTGGCAATCCACTGGTTTCGCTAAAAATAAAAAAGTACATATATAAAAATATTGGACATGAAATGTATTTCACACTATTGAAAACTATACATTAAAAATCAAAGCACTGATTGTACCACGTTTTCCTTGAACAAGATGATAAATCAAAGCGCAGTTGCATTGGTAGTTTTGAAAAACCTATGTCGCTATTGGAACTGATAAACTTCTGTTTGGCATAGTACCCAACCATTTTCTCACTTCGTTCTTGACTGCATTATAATACAAACTTTAATTACAAGTATGCATCAAAAGCAACAAGACTGATGTCGAATAAGCGATATATCAACCTGTTTAATGGTGATGGGGTTTCTGCAGTGTCTTGCCTATCAGATTTCGACATTATCTTAGTATCAATAAAATGTAACTAACACTTCATTAAACAGTTGTTAGTTATTTTTGTAAATGTGCTCCTTCTAAATTAGTTTTCATCTTACATCTTATTATATTGAAAGAGAGTACAATGTATGTTAACGCTACTTATTTATCCCCTTAAATTCGAAAATCATATTTTTTATCATAAATCAGTCAACTAACAGGCTTTAAATGATAATAAGAATTATACCTTTAACTTCAGTATTAATATACTTTTTTTTATTTTGTAGTACATATTTACATTATGGCTTCAAACTCCTTGACTTTGTGCAAAACTGCATAAACTGCCACAGTAGCATCATTTTGAGGTATTGTCATTAGTATTAGAATATGAGCAATAACTTAACCAAATCAGATATTTTGCTACGAGACATATTTTACAATGATGCAATTGTGTGTTAAATATAATTTAGGTATAGCTTTTACACATATTTATGTTGACCGAAACCTACGTGTAAAATGTCCATTTTCAAAAATATTTGTGATCTCATAGCGACAGTACGAGTGAACATTCTGCACTTAAGTGTCCAGTTTAATTCAGCCTGTTCATTTTGCAATAAAATGAAGATAATTTTGAAAGTTTGAAAAATATTACTTTTATTGCAACAGGGGATATAATCATTCCTCCGCCTTTAAAAGTTTCTTCTGGTTGCTTTACAGCAACCGATGGCGTTTTGAATGGTATATTGCAATTATGTAAATTTAAAACGTCCTCAAGTTCAAGTTTGAAAAATCTTGTAACTTAAATTGATCCTGCAGTAATATTGTCTGAATGGCATATAGTAAACATTTGATTTGACGGGCTAAAATGGCTTTGAGATAAATGATTTATGATATTTTAATATCATGGCTTAACATGTAAATTTTCCGTTTACACAAGTGTTTCTTGTCTGGGATTGTATTTCTTTGGTTTTTTCTTCTTTCTGTTTTATGAATGTAGCACTGATAAAAAAACTAATAGTTTTTATGGAACGCCACAGCTATCTAATGTGGTATCTGATATTGCGTTATGTGGTTTAATTATTACTTGATGATATTTTGTCTTTACATAAAATGGTTTTGACATTACTTAATCTTTTGTTAATTATGTTTTGATATTACTTAATAGGGTTTTGTCGTTACTCGATTTAGTTTCACCATAATTCAATGTAGTTGTGTCATTAGGCAAAATGGTTTTAACATTACTTCATGTGTATATGGGTTAACGTAATATAGTTGTTTCATTACATGATGTGGTTTTGTTATTTGGTAATGGTGAATTGTTAATTGTTTATATCAATTTTACATTACATAATGATATTTCAAAATTTGACTAGTTCACACTACATGATGTGTTCGTTCCAGTATTTGATGTGGTCCTGTCATTCTTTGATGTGGTTATCACATTACTTGATGAGGTAAAATCACGCGACCATTTTGAAAAAAAATAGTTATATTTTTAAACCGATTTCCATAATTATGTTGTTTGTTTACTGTGCTTCGTTTGAGTCTCACTTTCCATTGAGTTAAAGTTCAAATTAAAGTTCTAGTTGTTGTTCAGAGTTATTTGGTATGAAAAAGGGGAATGGCAGACACAAATAAAAAAAAAGTACTAAAAAAAATAACAATATTTCGGACATAAGGGAGATATCCCAAAACCACTTGGTCCGGTCGTTTTTGCCTTAGTTCTCAAAAGGAATTAGTATTATGATAAATTCGTGAAGGATTTCACGGAACCCTGTGTCTCGACTGAGATTGCTGCTGTCAGTGTAAAAGTGTAATGTTGACTTTAAAAAGTCCATTTATCGGTAAAAAACAAAATTAAAAAAATTGTTTTTCTGTAGATGCTTTATCTTGATCTTGAAGATTAACTCCTGTACAAGTTTTATAACAAGTCATGGAGGTTTACAAATCTATCAAGAAAAAACAGTTCGATTTGGTAATATTTACTACAGAAAAAAACCTATATAAAAATAAGAAGATGTAGTATTATTGCCAATGAGACAACTCTCCATCACATTCCAAATACCGTAGAAGTTAAAAACTATATGTAACTGTATGGTCTTCAACAATGAGCAAAATCCATACCGCATAGTAAGCTATAAAAGGTCCCGAAATGACAAATGTTAAACAATTCAAACAAGAAACCTAAAGATCTAAATGATGAAGACGCCGACCCCACTACCGACGACGGAATATAGGTTTGCTGTGTCTCACTTGCGCGACATTAATGTCGCAGGCTTTAATCAAATCAAATGACTTGTACTGTATTGTCAACAAATGATACATTTTTAATTAACTCAAACTAAAGTTATTTGGAAACGGGGGGGGGGGGGGGGGGGGGGGGGGGAGGGGGGGGGACAAAGCGACATGACATCAATTCTATAAAATAAAAATTCTTCGATTATTTTTAGCGTGTATAATCATTTGAACATATAAGAATATCAATCTTTTATTTTTATCAATTGCATTCTCTAATATACCTCGCACTAAATTAAAAAAAAAAACTTTATGGATTATCTGTTTCACAGGTGACGACGGATAAGTTCCAATTGTCGTAACCACAATCTCGTCCTCTTTTCCTCGAATGTGACCTACCGAATAAGACCAAATCAATGGTTTTGTACTTTAACGAACTATACGACGGTTGCCACACGTTAAGCAGGATCTGCTTACCCTTCCGGGGCACCCCAGACCACCGTCGGATTTTGATGGATTTATATTGCCCAGTCATACCGATCTATTGATCATGAGTTAAGCAAATTGCAACTGATATTTACATTTTTTTTTTCTTATGTTGTACTGTTACACTACTGTCTTAGGTAAGGAGTAGGGTTAAGCACTCACAGACATGTTTAACTCCGCCACATTCTTTATGTGCCTGTCCCAAGTCAGGAGCCTGTAGTTCAATGGTTGTTGTTGGTTCATGTGTGTCATATTTGTTTTTCGTAAACGGTTTTGTTATTTATTAGGCCGTTAGTTTTCTCGTTTGAACTGTTTCATATTCCACATGGTGGCCTTTTATAGCCGACTATACGGTGTGTTGAAGGCCGTACGATTGTCTATAATTGCATACATCCAATGCATTTAAACTCTGGTGGATAGTTTTCTCATTTGCAATCACACCACATCTCCTAACTTTATTAAGATTTCTATGTTGTGTTTTGTATACTGTAACATTGTTTATCTTTTGTACGCATACCCTTAATATAAAAAAGAAGATGTGGTATGATTGCCAATGAGACAACTCTACACAAGAGACAAAATGACACAGGAATTAACAACTATAGGTCACCGTGCGGCCTTCAACAATGAGCAAAGCCCATACCGCATAGTCAGCTATAAAAGGCCCCGAAATGACAAATGAAAAACAATTCAAACGAGAAAACTAACGGCCTAATTTATGTACAAAATAATGGACGATGTAATACAGCAACAAACGACAAAACGCTCTGATTTCCGTTGTCATATGGATTCGTTTCGCACCGATTCCTGTTTCCACTGGGTAATGTAGTCCATATTGTGTACAGTAAAATTATGTTATTAGGTAAAAACATGAACTTTTTAACACATTTTTCTGGGGGGCAGTAAGTGTTACCTTTGTCCGTCCGTACGTACGTTTCAAAATTAATTTCTGTTCTCTAACTTTTAGTTTGCATTAACCAAATGTTACGAAACTGATACACAATGTCCATTACCACAAAACACAGATCATGTTCGAATTTATGTGGCGTCATTTTTACCGTTCTCTGCCCCTTTATAACGTTTCATGCAAGCAGGGGGATTAATATTTGTCCTATGGACACATTCTCCATTTATTTTGTTTTGCACCGTTTAGTCTAGGGTGTTTTCCCATATAGTACAATATTTTTTAAGTTAAATCATTTGACAAAAAAACTACCCCTCCTTCCTTTCAGAAAAACTAATGTTGACTTCCGAAGCCCTAAAATTTGTCTTGTCATTACATTTGTTAGGCTTATGAGGCCTTTTTTCATAAAATTGAAACTGACTGCATTTTTACTGACTTGTGCGGTAGGATATGCGTGTATGTTTCTTTAAGACTGGGACACACTTTTGCAATGTTGAATAGTCTTGGAAAACTTGGCACATATCAAGCTGTGTTGAAAATTGACTCATTGTGTGATGTTCCATAACATTAGATTTTAAACACTTGACTATTTGGATTGAAATATTATTTTCTTTGCAGAATATCAATTATAATTGATAAATTTACGCGGTGATGTATTTTACAACCATAGTACAATCTTCATAGACAGAATTAAAAATTATATAATAAAAAAATCAATTCAAATCAGGCACTGCTAAAACAAAGTTTAGATTGACAAATAGTACTTATATAATCGAAGTTATATTTTCAGCCTGATGGCAAAATGTAAAAGGTTTTTCTTTTCATTTGGTACCATTGGTTCTCCATCACATTTTGAGTGTACGATTAACTTTCAAAATAACCGATTCAACCATGGAAAAACAGGGGAAATATGTGGAGAGCAAGTCAATAAAGGTCATTGTACAGACTTCATAAACATGTAGAAATCATCATGTATCAAAACAAGATACAAGAGCTAGAGAGGCGAACATCAATATCTACAAGCGGAAGGAGGGGCGAACATCATTGTATGCAGGGAGGAAAGCAAACATCATAACTTCATTCCAGGGAAGCTGAATTTTACGTAAGAACATAACTTTGTGGCAATGGCATTTAATTTACCGCGCACTAATGTGCCAAATCGTTTATTTTGGAGAGAAAATGATAATGCCAATTGATGTAATTATAGCGGAGAATAAGTGATAATAAAGGTGAATTCATTAAGGAACATGATTACTTTATGGAATTCGAGAGAATTTAGAGACAAAAGTTGGAAACATCGGCCAAGTACCAAATCGTCAGGAAGATAAAAATATTAAAAGAATGAAATACTGTGGATATTTAATTTCGTGGTTTTGGCAAATCTGCATTAAACTCTATAAGGAATTTGTATTTCGTTGAATATTTAAATTTGTGTTTCACCTATGCCCACAAAATCAACGAAAATTAGTACCCAACGAATAATAATGAATCCAGACGAAACTAGAACTGCAAAAGTGAAAACATCATTGAGATTCTGGACAGGCTAATATCTAATAATTGAGAAACTTTCGAACGTTTCATATAAAAATCAAATATTCGCAAAATTCTCCGCCGGTTTCAAAACACGCTGACAACTAGAAACTTTACTAAGGGGAGTTAAACAACAGAAACCCATATTTAAAGCGGAAATGCAAAATTTACAATTATTTAAAGTCATGCGTCAAACATTACAGATGAGAAAAAAAGACGTTTAATGTGGAATAAGATCGGATGAAAACATAAGTGATTTCAGGATGTTCACTACTGTTGTTTTTGACTTTTTTTGTCAGATATTGGGAATACTTTAGTTTTATCCACGTATTCCCAATAAAAATTTTGCCCGCTAACCCTACTTTTCATGATTTTATTTCATATAGTTTAGAAAGACATTTTCGAAAATCTGTTTTTTTCATAGTCATCAAAGGTATCAATGTTAAATGTATGAAAAATCTAGAGAAAATCATTTCCCGCCAAACTTTCAATTGATTATATCTGAAAAACAAGGACACGGAACTTTCCTTTTTTTATGCTTTTTCAGTTCCGTTATTCATATACTAATCAGTTTATAACAGTCTTTTAAAAAACATGTCATTTTAAAATAGAGGAACGCACATCCCTAAGTCGAAATCGAGTGGAGAAATATCGTATCATACTCAATACAGTTTTATGATCTATATTTATCTTCAGTTCATAGCTCTTCGACCAAGACTGATATGTGTAATAATCACATATTTAGTTTTTTCCGCTTTTCAATAATATATTCAAACTACTTACCTGCCAATAATCATAATAGGTCTATCATTCCTTTCCGTTGTTTTATCAAGAAGATAACACAACGTTTCGACCGACGGATATTGATCTGAATCTTTCCACGCACAGATTTTGAACATTTTAACCTGACGTGTTGTCTGCCTCGCCTAGAATGTAAAACAATTCAAATTATCACCGTTTTGCAAATGACATGACTATCTGTATTAAATCGTATCGAGAAAGTTAAACTTTGAACTTTCCATTTCTATGTAGTAACATTCCAGCAACGCCTGTATATGGAGCATCTTCTTATATCTATATATCTCCCAGTTGTTATGATATTTCCCATCATGATTTCCTTGATAGAGGGTAGCTTCTTACAAGGAAGCTATCAAACCATGAGTTCCAACTGGTGAACGTTAAGTGTTCCCTTCGAAATTAGCACGAACGCCATCACGAGTTGACCGTTATTGAATATCTGTTTCACAGATGACGACAGATATGTTTCAATTGTCGTAACCACAATTAGTTCCTCTTTTTTTTTAATGTGTCCTACCGAATTAGACTTATTACCGGGTTTGTACTTAAATGAGCAACACGACGAGTGCCACATTTGGAGCAGCAGAATCTACTTTCCCTACCGGAGCACCTAAGATCACCCCGGTTTTTGATGGGGTTCGTGTTTCTCAGTCTTTATTTTCTATATTGTGTTTTGTATACTGTTGTCTTTTGGGCGCATTTCATTTCTTACTATAGCGTTTTTTCAGTTAGTTTTTGACTTCAGTGTTTGAATATCCCTTGGTATCATTCGCCTCTCTTTTTTATTATCAATTATTGTAGATACTAGCCTTAGAAAAGCTTCAGTAGCAAACACGCGAAAATGTTTTTAACATAACTTAACAAAAATCATCGAAGGGATAAATCTTAAGGACGAGTGGATCTTTCAGGGCCATTCATTGAGTTACATTGATAAATTGGGTCACATCCCGTTTTGTGTGTTGTGTGATAATACGTCTGCAGTGTATTTTATACCGTCATTCCGTCGTTTTTGGTTTTTTTTTATAGTCATGGTGTTGCTGGTTTCTCTTTGACTTATGAGTTTTAATTGTCATCTTGGTACGTATCTTTCGCCTGTTTTTATTATGTTAAGATAGATCAATGCATGCTGTACAACGAAATAAATGCAAGTTACATGCAACAAAATGTCATCATGTCGTTAATATATTCCTTTACACTATTTTATTATATATAATAACAATTTTTTTTTAAACTTCCTTTAGATTTTTATTTTTTCATTTGAAAGAGTTGCTTTAGTTTACAAGTAAATTTAGTTTCAATAAAAGGAAAGAAACACTTATTTTTTTAAACATGTGTATTCGATATTTTTTTCCTTGAAGTCAGTCTATTATTGCAGAACCTTACCTTGTTTAGTATATTAAATGTCAGGATGAGAATATTTTTACTCGGCTTCTCCGAGGAATTAAGATCTATTTCAAAAGTTTTCATTCTAATGATGTCATCTAACTTAGGATAAAACTCCGCCACCAATTCATTTTCTTTCACAACGAAAATTACATTTTCCACATGACGATCATCAACCATGGACCAGAAGCTTTCAGATGTATGTTTTAGTGGTGTTTCAAACAGAATAGATATTTTATCACTATACTTCTGTAAAATAAAGGACGAATAATAATGCAAGACATGAAAATATTGAAATCAAATTAAAATACTTGCAGTAAACGAATAAGTTTCATGTTGCAAAAGTAATCAATGTAAGTGTAATGTTATGCTTGAACACGCACACTAACTATTTTAAATATTGTTAAATTAGAGTTGGTTTGAAGTTTAAGTTTTTTTTGATTTCCTAAAAAAGTTGGTACAACAGTTATAAGAAAACAATCATTTACGTTATCTTAAAGCGGGAAAAAGGGAGAATATACTGTAACTCAATAGCATTATTCGCTATATATGTTTGGTCTATAAAAGATAAATCATTAAAGTAAAATATTCATCGGATTCGGTATTGAAAGCTTCCTCATTTCCACATACATCACTACACTCCCATATAATCTTATCATCCAGTTTTCTTATTTAATTATATTGTCCTTTGCAAAACCAGAAAACAATTGATTTGCTTGAACTGATATAAAGCCGCCTCATGTTATGAAAAGGTAAATATGTAAAATGTACTTGCAGGAACTGTGATGAGATGATAAACGTTGTAAATTTTCTTCTTCACAACATCTAAGTACGATTTGGCGATAAAGTCTATTGAAAGGTTATACGTATTCCTGTATGAAAACATTTCTTTCCTTAAATTCGAAACTTTTCTTGTATTTTAATGAATTGCAATTAAGAGCCAGTCTGCCAGAAAACCATGCAAAATCCAAAATATTGTCCATATAGCATTTCGAAATTTTTGAAATATTTCTATATTTTTGAAATCTTATATATAAAGGAAAAGTAAAAATATGTCTTAGACTTTGTTGCATCGGGTCTATTTTTAGAAACAGCCTCATTTGCAAAAATGGCTGAAAATCACTAAAATGCTTGTGAAAAATGTGTATAGTTTGAACTCAAAATATTCTGATGTTTAACAGTGTTACTGGCCATTTAAACTTATATTTGCTAAAAATGACCTGGATAAACAAAAATAAACCATGTCAGGAAAGATTTGTCTCGAATGATTATTCGGTGGGGGTATTTAAGAAGGCCTTGTAGGCCACAATAAATTTTTAAGGAAGTTTGAGTCCATCATTCTCCTTAAGTGGCATTTTTTTAGTCATGAAATAAGCATCAAAGAATAGATTAATGGATATTGTTAAAAATATCAAAAATCCAATGTTGGCACATTATTGCAAGATATTGAAATTTGCATCTGACTTTCCTATATTTTGATAAATTTCTGAATTGTTTAAAGTCTAATTAACACCCATTAACCCTAAGCTATGAATTAACTTAAAATTACTGCATGACACATTTTACATACACATAATGTCATTATTTTTATGTATTATTGCCAAAAAATCTCTAAAATAGGGAAAAAAACAGTCACAGGTGTTCTATGAGTTATCTCTCCTTATTTACACTATCCGTTGTGAAAACATAATGTTACCATACGTTGTCTGTCATGGAGAAGGAGAACAAGAAATGTGACTTGTCATATTTACTGGTATTTCTTGTAGAAAATATGTAAATTATGACAATGACACACTCTCGATACCTATTTCACAGTGAAATAAGAACACACATATACATTTGATTGGACTGCAGTGAGTGTAAAGAAGTCAAAGTGAACCCAGAAAGCTGACTTATTTTCATATTACACTGAATTTGTTTTTAATTTTGATGGTTAACTGCGTCAGTTAAACATATGCGAACAATATAAAGATTTGCTCTGGCATTTATTGGAAAGGAAGCTTAAGTGCTGAAATGTTGCTACCTAGCACATCCAGCTTCCAGCAAGGCAAAGGTTCCTCTCCGAGAGTCTGCAAGGCCAACTAGTTAGAGACAAGAGACATAATCATCATAAGAACAGGTAAGAATACAACCTCTCTCCATACACATACACGTAGATAGATTCATGAGGACCATTTGATTTTTTTTGGGGAAAAGGGGGGGGGGATGTGGTTGAGCTTGGAAGATTTTTGGATAAAGTAATAATTTTCAATGTTTTTGGGGAAAATCCTTTATTTTTGCCATAGGCTGATTTAAATTAAATATTTTCATGAAATGAGCTAAAATCTGAGGCAAAGAAATTATTTATTTTCTTATAAAAAGTAAAATAACAAAATTACCAAACTCCAAGGAAAATTCAAAACGGTAATAGGTAAACATGTCAAAAATAGGGGTACAGCAGTCAACATTGTGTTATAATCTTAATTACTATAAAAACAAACAAATATGTCAACAACAACAAAAAAAAAAACAAAAAAAATGCCATATAGGCAAAGCACATAAGCAAAAATAAAAAACAAGAATACAAAAAAAAAGACGATAGCACAATAACACAATGGCGGGATGTATAATTACCGAGCCACGCTGAGAGGATATTACCAATAATAGACTAAACAGTAAAGTAAATATCTTACAAAGACAAATAAAAGAACACTATAACACGTAATTAAGATGATAAACAACGTCAATACCTAGAATCTATACTTCAAGACCATCGTGTATTCTTTGTGAAGTTGATACGGAATATTTATCAACAAGGTCTTGGTTTCTTCCGATGAACTTCTTTAGAAAAAGGACGAAACGTTCTTTGACATAACCTGGATCATCAACTTTCTGCTCAGACACTGGTGAGTCTAAGTAGCAGCTGCAAGCTCTTGAATACCGAATGATGTGGGGGAAAGTATATCCCATATGCAGGTGAAGTTGTTATATTGCTTCTAAGGTGGAGGAAATTATTAATTTCAAAATTAAAATCGTCTCATTTGTCATAGGTTCTGGTACTGAGACGACCGTTTATGTCAAATTCGAAAAATTAAGCTTCTGCTAAAAATAATTTATTTTCCACAAAGTTATGGTAAAACAAATTTCTGAACTATTTTCCCTCCATTTGTAAGAATTGAAAAACTCAAAACAGAAGACTATCATCCTGTGCAATAGAGATTTCCAATAAAATGACTTTACTCGACATAACCGACCTAACTCAACGTATTTCGTCCTATTGCATTGAAGCATGACGGAGGGGAGCACACACTGCATGCACTTTTTGCTTTTTGAACACGCATTTTTTGCTGATATAGACTTAATGTAAAAATCAATCCCAACTACTTTTTTTAATCTTTGAATATTTTGTTATTAAATTTTGAATGATTTTATTGACAAAAATATTTTAATAGAATACTTAAGCTATCAACTTGTAATCAAATACACCCATCATTTCTTGTCATTTCACTTGACCCATATTTCAGTTCTTCTCAAAATGTGAATTTTAAAAACTACCAAATAAAAATTTAGCACGAAAATATTAAAATAATGAAATCCGAAGCGAGAAGTTTATCTCTTTTTTGTTTTTATAAGTTTTAACGTTTAAAAAGTAGATTCTAACACACCCGAATGTAAAAGTGTACGCGACTAACTTTAAAACAAAAATTCTATAATTTAATTCAAGATAATTTGACAGAAATTTATATCATTGATACATTTATCAAATAGTTTTTTTAAGTCTTCAACTATAATAATGCATGGGACGAGGTTTTTGTCCACGTATACCTAAACGTGCATTCGCAGATACAGGGGTAGAGGGCGTACTCCCCCCTTTCGATCGCCAAATAATTTTGAAAATCTCACGTTTTCCACGTTATCTATACAAATGTTTAGTATAAAATCGTCTTATTTTTTTTCGCGTTGCTCCGCTCGGCAGTATAAATTCAATTATCGGGAACTATGCCCTCTTTCAAATATCTTGGATCCGGCCATAACCACAAATTGTATGACACCAAAAAAAAAATTAGATGATTGTCGTTTGACTTTGATAAATACGTTTTAAAAACAACAATGTTTGAAGATTAATTTAGACATCTCGCACGAGATTTAAAAGTTTAAGACTACAAACTAAATTGGATTTTTTCCTGGATTTAGAGCTCACTTAACACGGAAATGTGATACTGGCGTGTAATCTAATGGACACATATTCTCGTTTCTAATGTTTCTTTTAATATAAATATTCATCTATTTAGCTATATATAATTCCACTAACAAATAATCATGTATCGTTTACTGATAAATTATCATTACATTTTATGGAAACTACATACATGTATAATCTGCTATACAGTTATGAACACTAATGGTCCTACAGACACTCTGTGTTTTTGACATGACACAAGGTCTTGCTTTTCTAGAGTGTTTATGTACTTTTTTACTTAATTTGTGATATGTACAATAAAAAGAAGATGTATTATGATTGCCAATTCAACAACTCTTCACAAGAGACCAAATGACAGAGAAATTAACAACTATAGGCCACCGTACGACCTTCAACAATGAGCAAAGCCCATACCGAATAGTCAGCTATAAGAGGCCACAAAATGACAAATGTAAAACAACTACAACTATAAAACTAACGGCCTAAATAATGTACAAAAAAGAACGAAAGCACAGCAACAAACGATAACCACTGAATTACAGGCTCCTTACTTGGGACAGTCACATCCATACATAATGTGGCGGGGTTAAACATGTTAACGGGCCCACTACCTAATACAGTGGTGTAACAGTACAAAATAATTGATTAATGTTCTAGACTGGATAATTATTCTGTATTTATTAGTTGTAGTTGTTTTTAAGATAGTGTTCAGTAGCTGTGAATACTCTAAGATCGGTACATGGAGTTTATTTGGAAATACTAGTAATTATTGTTTTTGTGCTTCGTTTTAGTCGGACGAGTCAATCCCTTTCTAACTGTTTTAATTGTATGTAGACATGATCATTTGATAAACATACTTCTATGATCTCTATTAGCTTTAACTTGGACATTTATAAAAACTATGTAGAAAAGAGATGCATGCGTAAAATAAGTTCTCGACATAAACTGGCTCAAATATCAGATAAGAATTTAGCCTCAAGCTATGATACTTACAAGCTATAATAAATACGACGAATTCTTAGCTTCAAGCTATAATACTTATGATGATGATGATACTGATGTTTGTCTTATATCCAGTGACAAATATTACATATATATTAAGGATGATGAATGATTATACCTTTTTGTACATGACCAACACTTACAGTCGCATTTTTATATGCTAGGTAAATTAGCGTACCCGATACAAAGACACACTTGTCTTTCTTCGATTAAACCAACACCTGCTCTAACTCGTGAATGCATCATGCTTGGTGGTGAAGCCGAAAAATCCAGTCTTAAAATCATTCGATCAAGGAGTCCAACAAAATAATTGAACCCGTAATCGAGGCTAACCTGCTACCAGTCAATCCCATATTTAATAAAAACCTGTTTATATATTTTATGCTTTATGTGCATATATAACTATTCTAGCAACACTTGTTTTGTTGCATAGTTTGTTTGGTTTTTCCCCCTGTTTCTTTGTATCAAAAAGCTTAGTTTTTATTGTAAAATGTGTTTCACAGCTTCCATTATCCTTGTGACTTGCTATTTTATTAATATCCAGTAGGCATGCAATTATTATTCTAAATAGTATAAAATATTTTTTAATAAGTAAAGATTACCCCGTTTTGATCCAGACTTCCTTACCACTAGCATCTAAGATACATACACTGATAAAATATTGTACCTGCACTCATATTGCAATCACTCTGTCTGTCCGTCCGCCAGTCTGTTCCGGTTCAACAAATATTTTCAATTTTCTCTTAAAAACCATTAGTATGCTTAGCATGCATTCTTTTTTCGATTTATTCCTTACACTCCGACATGTATATACCTGGATCCGTTTGGAGCGTCCAACTATCAAACAGAGTCCAAATGGCGTGAATTACGACTACAGTGGCTCGTGCTGTCGTCAACAATAAGCAAATACTCATACCGTATTATCAGATACTATAGTATATAAGCATTGACTTTGAAAAATGTAAACAGTTCAAACGAAAATAAACATTTTACAAGAGTAAAATTAAACCCAAAATGACAGAAAGTAACCAACGACATCCACTGAATTGAAAGCTCATGACTTGGGTAAGCCAATATAGAATTTGGCCTGATTAAACGCGTTTACCAGCGCTCAACACTCTGGTGTAACAGCACAATATAAGAAGAAAAAAACCTGTAAAATTCAGTTGGAAACAGCTCAACTAATCAATACTGAATTAAGCCTAAAACAATTACATTTTTATAATGAAAGACAAAGAGTACCAATCTTAAAGTACCTACAGGTACTGAAAGCTAATTCTTACATGTTAAATTACCTGAGAATATTAAACGTATTTAGTTAAAAAATAAATAAAAAAAATAAGGAGATATGGTATGATTGCCAATAAGAAATGAAGTGGATGTAAGCAATGATAGGCAACCGTACGGCCTTAATCAATGAGAAAAATCCATACCGTATAGTCGACTATAAAAGGAACCAACTTGAAAAATAGGAAACAATTCAATTGAGAAAACTACCGGCCTGATTTAAAGCAAAACAATTTACGGAAAACAAATATAACAGATATGAACCAACATCAACAAGTGAACCACAGGCTCCTGACATGGGACAGGCACATAAGGAATGAGTGTTCAACCCCCTCCCCCTAAGCCTGGGACAGTGGTGCAACAGCACGACATAAGAACAACCTGGAAAACCCTTCCTTCAGAGAGCTTGGTTTACATATGGAATTTTTGGTCCTCAATGCTCTTCAATTTTATACTTGTTTGGCTTTCTAACTATTTTGATCTGAGCGTCACTGATGAGTCTTATGTAGACGAAACTCGCATCTGGCGTATCAAATTATAAGCCTGGTACCTTTGACAACTATATACATATTTAAAGTAGTTATTAATATAAAATGTGTTTTCAGCCGTGTATCACCTTCACTGGTGATCCTATGCATGGATATGTCGTAGAGTTTAACTTTTATATATGAATATATACCTCTAAGGCAAGACAAAAATTGAAACTAAAATTTTTTTGCTTAACTCAATCAATGTGTGATAGTTTTAGAATCCACTTCTTATTGGGTTAGTAAGAGTTGTCTTAATCCAAAAACAATTATGACAATATCAAGCCTTACTAATTAATAGTACATTTTAAAAAGAAAATTACTGTAAAGACTGAAGTGGCATTATAGTTGTCTATAAAATGTAACAAGTATATAAATTGGCATTCTCGTCCACATTTAATCAGAGAAACTTGGGGACAGGAATTTTTTTTAGCCAATTACTATGTACTATAAATTGATAGTTTACTATCCACAGCGGTCAATGTTTATATGCAGATTAGTCATCAATTGCTAATCAAGTACACCTTCCAAATTGCAATCTATATAACAAATTGGTGTACACATTTCTTTAGATATATTATTATTAATTACAAAATTTTTTTTTTTAATGTTGACTTTCATTTGAAAGAAAAGTGTATGTCAACTATTAAAATTTGAAGAAGTACAAGAACTGTATTAATATTTTTTTTAAATATACACATCCCTTTGTCGAACGGTTTCCCTGGGAAAAAATTGGAGATTGTAAAAAAAACAAGATTAACTGCAGAAGAAGAGAACGTTTGAAATAATGCTTAATAAAGTATGATGCAATCCCAGTTATCAACTTTAAGAGACAAATTCTGACTAACACTTTGAATTCGATATTTCTGAAATTGCTAGAAAAATCTCTGTCTAATAATAAATACCCACGGAAATTAAATATTATAAAACATTAAGAGACGAAAGGAAAAAGGGACACCAATCTTATAACGAAAAATTAAAGCCTATTAAATAATAAAAGGTTCATTTACAAAGTATATCGAAAAACAAAGTCATGGTCAAAACCATGATAGACGACGCAAATCAATTGTATGATAGGTAAAGATACGTGTATATACGTGGTCTTATGACAGTGAAGTTTTGGCGGGAATCTCAATAATCACGTGATATATAAAAATCATGATTTATTTCGTTTTTCATCATCTTAGAAATACTTGATATTGATAAAATTTATCATGAATGGGTTTAATAGTTTAGGAATACTTAGTAAAAACTTAAGTGACGCATTTAACAAAATCAATAGGTTAGCAATAACCGGTCCCGTTACGTGCGTACGTCGAGTTAGGTACGTATGTCATTTTATTGGAAATCTCTAATAAAACACAAATCATGTGCTAAAGAAGTAAAGAAGAATTTAACAGACAAAGAAAATATCAATAAGAGCAAAACAGATGAAATTAAAAAAGTTAAAAGTAAAATGGATAAAATTAAGAGTTTGCACAAGGACGCATATACACAGTCGAATGAACATGCAGAGCTTGTAAGTAACCTTTAAAAAAACATAAATGATTCTGTGAAAAAAGTGATTACCTCCATTCTTTAATTCAAGACGACAAAGAAATAATAACTTTGGATGATAAGTTACATGCATATACACCAGAATTAAGACAAGTCGTCATGAATATATCTTGTAAGAATGCAGTAACTGAACACATACCATCTGTTATCAATGAAAGTCTGAACTTAGCTAGTTAAACTTTAAAGCAAAATCCGGCACGAAGAACCATTATTAATATTGTGATAGAAAAGGTTGTAGTAAGTAATGTACAGGTTGGACAGTGTTTGAACGTCAAAGAAAAAACAACATTATATTCTTATGAAACACGGAAGTTTGGAAAGACATTCAACAACTACTTTATAGTAACGATCATAAAAAATGTATAACTACAAGGTTTAAAAGAAATGCACAATAAAGCATCCTTGACAACTTAAGATACTTTTAAGGTGATTTTAACAGATATATCTGAATTATGTAATGGAAGTTTTGAAAACATTGAGATATCACATGGATATAATATATTATGCAACATTCGAGACTTCATGTCAGACAGGGCAAACACAAATATAGCCTTTACAGAATTAATAATTGATTACCATAATCAAATTAAGTTGTTGATGGGTGGGATGATCTGACAGATGCACAAAAAAATGCCTGTTCTTCTTTAAATTTCTTTTGTGGATTACACCTACTTGTTAACTTTGCAGAGTGCACATCATTTGCACTTGAAGAACTTGAAGTCCTACATAAAGAGGACTATGTTGTGAATGACCTTGGAAACGAGTTCGGTGCAGATGAAAGAGATGTCATTTTTATCAATATTTGATGGTGATGTTATAACATTTTTAAGACTCTGTGCAAAACGTTTTGCCAGTGGAGTTGACGAGAAATGTGGGTGTTTCGCTTATTTCAATTCATATTGGCTTGAGAAGAAAGAAAAAAATAATTTCATTTCTTTCAGAGGAAACAGATTTTATATTATTTTTCTTCTCGGTGAAGTTGCTTTTTACCATCGAAATTATGTAGTAGATTTTTTTTCAAAATGGTGCAAATAATTTCCTGCGAAAAGCCAAGCTTTCTCTGTGTAAATCAAATCTTGTAATGGCCTTGTGTAAAGTGCTGGGGTTAATATAAAAAATTATAACTGCGCCATTGTGATTCCTCGTTGAAAATACTGATAGACATGTTTTTGAAATGAATGCTTAATATGAAATGCTTCTAGACATCTTTGATGAAAATAGCAAAGATGCCAATTCCTTTATAAATTGTGAAGTATTTCCATTCGATGAGAATTTAACTCATAAAGACAAGTACTTTGATTTTTTAAAAATGCAGGATGATAAGATAGACACTCTTGCTGTGCAGGTAGCACCGACTTGGCTTGCTTCTTTGTTTTCACTACTAAAAGTAGCGATGAAGGATTATTTGCCTGGAGGTCTATTTTATTAAGCATCATCAAAGTTAACTGCTGACACTCTAACAATTATACCACACAACAAGCTACAAGAAAGAGCATTTGGGATGTTTGATTTCATGGTCTGATATAGACCTAATGCTTCAATAGTAACAAATGAATCATTTATAACATTCAACAAAACACACGAATGGTTGGATAGTTTATCAAAAGAAGAGAGAGATAAATTTCTGACAGATGCAAGGAAACAAGTTAGAGAATTAAGGGGAATATTTAAATGGAGGTGGTCGGAAATAGAAAAGAAAAGAGTAGAATCATTAAAGAAAAAACAAGAAGCAGTGAGGAAAAAGAAAGAAAAAGCTTCAAGAAGAAGGAAAAACAAACGTCAGAAGTTATTTTCTATGGATTATGGCAAAGTTTAAGTATAGCAAATGACATACTAACGGCCATAACCAAAACAATTCAGAAACGGAAGGTATTGATTACGCAGTTAAGGTTCTGGCAAAATGTGTTGAAGCACTATGTTAAAGATAAGAAAATATTTAATGCACCTGTAAGAGGAAAGGTGCTAATTATAGAAGCTCTAACAGAAAATTTTTAAAAGCTCATTGAACAGGCTGCTAGTAAAGATGTTAGTGAAAATATTCAACAAAGGTCATCTAGGTTGTCAATTATTGTTTGGGGGGGAGGGGATGACATACTTTCAACGAAGGAACATTCACTGCCAAAGTAATTTCAACACTACCCTGATTTCCAGACTACTATAACTTAATATACGATAGTGAATTAGACAGTGAAGGGAACGAAACGGACACTACAGCAATCTACACATACTGTGGACTGTTAGAGGATTATTGAGCCAATCAACTTGAGATAATACAGGAATGGTGGTATGTCTAAAACCATGTTCAAAGTTCTTTTCAAGATTCGTTCTGCATGTAGTTGCAAAGAAAATGCAAATTTTAATATGATTTCATCATGATCATGCATATGAATACATGGAAGTTTTACATTGAAGCTTCCCACATTCTGTATTGATCAGTATTGAAGTAATTTCATGGCAAGAAAAAAAAATACTAGCGAACACCATGCAATTTAATATATATCCTGAAATAATATTATATCTTAGAAGCTGCAAGAAATACTAACAACTAATGATTGATACAGTGAAACCTGTCTTAACCAAACCCTTAATAAACCGAAAACCATGTTCTGAAGTCCCTTCATCTCAGATTCAATGCATTTTGAACTTCAGTCCAGAATGAGTTAGGTATAGACAGATTTCAATGTATAAATATTATAACTCATATGCAGATATAAGATTACTTTACTTTTATACCTTCAAGTCTTTACACTGATTTGACATAATTATTGTGTGAAATTTCTTAAATAAAAATATAAAAGATATTTAAGACCTATAGCATAATTGTTGAAAGTTTGTTGTTTATTTATATTAAGCATTCACTATATAAGAATAAGAATATTTCATTAAATAGAAAGTTAATGAAAAGAAACATTCTAAAACTATCATGACTATACAAAGACAGATGACATATTTCGAAACTTGTCTCGTCTCTCATGGTACACACACACACACACACACTCACACATATATACATAAAGAGTAATATTCATATTTATAGTTTGTTTCTTTACATTCAAATGTTTATAAAGTTTTCTTTTACATTTCCAGAATACCAATTGATATTCTTAAGAAAGGAATTTTGGTACATTTTATAAAGGTATTGTCATAATTTATGTTATGTGACTTTGGACGATAGAATTTCATGGGAGTGGTTGACATTTTCATGCTTTATGCTTCTATTTTGACCAAAAAATTGACCATGGAGGATTGAAATAGACTAACAAGATGTAAATGAAGCAATATCAACAAAACTATAACCCAGTTGATTAAAACTATATATTTTATTATTTTCTAAAGAAAGGAAACAGTTTTTCTAGAATATTAAAAAATAACCATTTTAAAAATTTGCTATTTCTTCGTTGTTATTATGTGTATTGATAAGAGTGAAGCTGTTTTGTTAATGTCTTCACAATGCCTTTAAAATGAGGTAAATTTTTTTCCGACTCCGAATTTAAATTCAAAGATAGAGAAGGAAAAATGGTACCAATAAAAATATTTTCCTCGAAGATATCTACATCTCGCTTTTAAATAGATATTATGAGAAAGCAATAGGATTTCAAAAATGGGACAGAATTCTAAATTTAGACAACAATACAAGGAAAGGAGAACAAATGCTGTACTTCATCTTTAACTATATTCAAGATAATAAATTGAGAATGTTAAGATGGAAATTTGTACATTACATTTTACCAACCAAACAATTACTTTTCTCTTGGAAAATAACTAAAACTCCTCTATGTAATATATGTAATGTCATTGAAGATTATGATCATTACTTTCTGACATGCAAATAGCTAAAATCATTTTGGGATCAAATGAAACTAATACTAGACAAACTTAAAAAAGGACATCATATAATATCACTGGCATCACTTTTGTATGGATATAAGATAAACGATACAAATTATTACAATATCAACGATTTTCTAACAATCATACTTTTTACTATATATAAAGTGTATTACATATCCGAGCAGAAAACAAAACAAATTAATGTGTTTGAAATTTTTAAAAGTGAACTTCTCCAACATTACGAAATATTGACAAATAAACAAGGCAAATATAAAAAATTCTACAATTTGGTTGCAGAATAAATTAATTTATCTTCTTAACTAAGATTTATAATATATCATAGTAATTTCTTTTTATTCTGTTACACATTATTTATTAGCAAAACTGTATGTTGTGTACTAACAAGTACTAACCTTATGAAATGCTATATACTAACGTCAACGAGACCGGGATAAGGTACCGGTACTTTATGTATCTCTAACAAATGTACATTTCAAATAAAACTATATTGAATTAAAAAAAAACAAAAAAACAAAAAAACAAAAAAACAAAAAATCACTTTCCGTATCTACAAATTTATGTATATTTTTATGAATGGTTGCATAAAATTGTAACAAGTGGCCGTTGGAAGCATGGCGACCTTCTCGAAAGCAGTTACATGTCAAACTGTACTTTATTATAATATCGTCAAACAAAAATTACAAATCTTGAGCAGCTCCATGATCGTTTTGACCTCCCCCCTTTTTTGGGGATTTTTTGCCAGTTTTTTAAACCCATAAAAAAAAGGAAAGCAAAAACCACCATTTAAAAAGTACACAAATTGGAAATACGCACAGGGCACGAACTCACATTTTACAAGAGTTATGTTACAGTGGCAGGTAAACAAATACCAATTGATTTTGACAATATTTCAAAGAAATGAAAAAACCGCAAAATGAAAGGAATTAAAAATGCAGGTTTTACAGACGGGAAGACTGTGGAATCTCTCCGTCATAATGTATTTTGACAACCAATAAACATTGTTGTTACAAATTAATTGCATAAGAATTATAAAAATTGAGGTGATCAATACAAACTCCATAAAAAAACTAAAATCTGAGAAGGTATTCAGGTACTTAGGAAGGGTAAGCTTGTCGTGCTCCACTAGTAGTAACCCTTGTATTGTTATTAAAACAGAAGTGTCAGTAAACATGGAAAATTTCTAGTCTGAGACAACACTACGTCTGCAATCGTTTTTGAGGGAAAAACACTTTGTATTGAACAAGAATACTGTTCTTTTAGCATTTTGTCAATATTTGCCTACGTTATGATTAATTAATTCCATATATTTATGTTTTTGTTTGTTTTTTCTGTTTTTTTGGAGGTACAAATACCATTTATTAAGAGAAATCTTTTGTACCAGGTAATTTGAAAATGCAAAAGGATGGTCTTTTACGGTTTTTATTAGCCATTGAAACGTTTTAGTAGTAGGGTTAAGGAATTTTTACATGATATATACGTAGAATGTAGTGTTTCTGAAAAAGAGACCAATATTTGATCAAATCTTTAATAATTTGAAACTATTAAGGAAGGATGATGGAACAAAGAAATTCAGAACTAATGAGTGGTTACCACATCTCAAGTTGGGAGTGTCTTTGCCACATTTGTCAAACTTGGATCTGAAGAATCATCATTAGTGAAAATTGAGAATTTGAATGTAGTTGATGACGACGATATGCAAACCACATTGACAGAATGTCAAGTGATGACCTACCCGAACATGCTGTTTCTACAGATTTGGCAACATACATTATTATACAGATAGCATAGACATTTCAACTTTATATTCATTCTTGTTGCAGAAACAGTACAGTGTAACTACAACAAAATGCCACCGTCATTGTATTATTGTTTTACTTTCCAGTATTAATTGCCTTGATACATGTATTTTAAATTAATATAAATTAATATAAAATGAGAATGGTTATAACATGCTATTTTATGTACATGAAAATCCGACAGTTAGTCTAAATGAAGTGAAACAGTGCTAAGGGGTCATTTTTAACTTGCAGTGAGTTGTGAGCTTTTTGTACAAGTTGAAAGCATCACTGTGATTTTAGATGAAGAACAGCAACAAAAACTCATGGTTTACCGGGATTTTATCAAATATATACAAAGATTTTATGTTATGAATCTATGCAACATATCCCTCCTTTTTAATTTAGATATAGTAATTGGTGATTTGATAATTTTCTCCACATGTCTTATTCCATTGGAAACATTCATACGAGCATCCACATAGTGAACCAACCATATACTCTATGCGTTCTTATTTTAACAAATTATCAAACAGGCCAGAAGAGCTAGCAAATTTCACCATTTTAGCAGGTTCGTAAAACTTCGGATATTTAGACCAGAATGAGCAAATATAGGAAAAAAATTAAACCTCAGGTATTAACATATTTTGACAGTTAAAGGTTGCACTTTGTATATACAGCTGTTTCTCAAACCACTCCTCTTTTGGGGAGATATATAATATTCATAGATAATTAATTTTGTTTATGTACTGGTTCCCGGATATGATCTCTATGTTTCATCTCGTAGAGACATAACTTGGGAATGTTACCAGTAAATATACATATTCATAGTGATCAAGTTAAAATCTGTAGAAATCCTTAAATAAAGGTAGGGGTACCATAGAATTTTAAACTCATAGAAGTTCGGGGCATGTAAACGTTGAAAATATGCCGCACAGCTCTATATTTTGACCTCTGAAAAAAAGTGCATATGAACTTTCCATTCTAGGATATATTTTTTTTTCAAAACTTCATAGTACAAGTAATACAGTTATAGCCGTGAAAGGAGTTCCTATGGGAAATTGCATTGTTGATATATACAGAAATGCAACCTTAAAATGCAGTATTACAACATATCATTACCAATAAAACAGTTACAAGTTAAAAAAACGCTGGAAATTATCAGCTTAAAACCGCTGAAATTGGCTAACTTTCAGCTTTATTTTCACAATAAATGGCTAAATATAGATGACGCTCCATAAAGTGACTACCATTGGATATTTTTTTTTTTTAATATTTTGCACAGATAGTAGTTTCCATTCCAGGATATGATATTTTACGAAACTTTATAGTAAAAGTGGCACAGTTTTAGCCGTAAAAGGAGTTCCTATGAGAAATTGCATTATCTATATTTAAAGAAGTGCAACCTGTTTTTCCAAGGAGTGTTAGGTAACTAAACTTCATGGAAATCAAGCGACTCCTCTCAATTTTCAAATGAAAAGTCAAATCTAAATTAGTGTAATAGGCATTTGAAGGGTTTAAATTTGAGACTCCAACCTACCTCTGCTGCTACAGTGTTCTCATAGGATTGTTCGACATCTGTAATAGGATAAAAATTCAAAGAAGTTTTAACAATGATTTTTTATTTTAAGATTATAAATATGTTTGTGTGAAAAAAACACAAAAATAAAATAAACTATAACATTAAAGAATATCGAATGCTATCCATGAAATAGTGAAAGAGTCATATACAAAGAGAGAAATATTTTGGCAATAAAATAGGTTCCTTCATCTCAAAATAAGTCAAAATAAGTGTGTAAGCCGAAGGGTCGAAATCCCGTTAGTCAAAATCAATAAACTGGAGCACAACGTTAACATTGTAAGAGAATCAGTGGTAGATCATACAAGAAAATGGGCTATACGTGTCAAAGTTGCTTCACTGGACAATATAGGGTTTATGTAACAGGTGATTACTAATAAAATATGTTTATAATTGATATAGGTTATAACTTCGTTGATTATCTTAAGCATACAATAAGCATATATAGCCTTTCCAACATTCCCTACATTGGTTAGGTTCCTGTTCTTTAGCCTTGAGTATTTTGTAGACTGTTGTGTTTTCAATGGCTTTCTGCAATAATGTTTTCTGTGTTTCTTTTCTATAATCTATGATATTTATTGTCCCTTGGTATTTTTTTGTATTTTCATTCAACAGACAAAAATTGCTAACAAAACGACACAAAGTACAAAAGTACAAACCTGACAGTACTCGCATTAACTGAAAGCTAGTTCAAAGCCAATAAGAACTTTAAAAATCAATCACGTTTTTCAGATTGAAATTATGTAATAAAGTTGACCATTATTGGAAAGTAAGATCCAATTCAACATTATTTTTTTTCGTACAAGAATTTTTGGCTGTGTGTTCCTATTGCTCAGTTGTATGTACATTGTGCTGCGTTTTGGTCCTTCTTGAACATTCTGTTTGCATGAAACCTGTGCTTCTCTGGGCGTGACACGTGGCGTATCGTTTGTAGCATCAGTGTGTGCATTTTCTATAACTTCTGCAGTCTGTTTATGCGTATGCTATTTGTTTATCAAATAGCATGTATATCATGCATAATCAAACAGAGCGTGTGCCTTGCATGTTCACTTATTTCATTGTGCGTGTTTATTGCATGATATCTTCTGTGTTAGTTTTTGTGCCTTTTTTATTTCTTTGTTTTGTTTAATGTGTGGATACAAGGACAATGTATTGCATGTTAATCTACGGTATACGTCATTTCCTTGTGATTAGGGATGTCGTAGGTTTCAGGAATTTAATAATCATTTTAGTAATAAAAAGAGAGATAAGATACTAAGTGGGCAATACAAAATCATAACTTCATTTATAAAAACTATGTAAAAATATGAAAAAAAGTGGAATTGACAAAATAAATACCCCGTCAATCAGGAAATTAAAGATTGGTTCTAGTGTGATACGATGTTTCTCCACTCAATACAGTAACATTTTAAAATCTAAAACACGAGGCTAGCCAAGCGATTTAAATATTAAAATTAAATTCAATTGTCGAGAGTGGAGAAATTGCGTATTGCACGAGATTTTGTGATTTTTAAACGACATGCAGACAAACTTAATCCTTCTTTTGTAATGATCTGCAAAAACATGTCCTTTCTATGTGACGTCATCAGTCACAATGACAACTTCAGAGGAAAGGAAAAACATTTGACGTCATAATTGAATTTTGACCAATGAAGAACTGAGACCAAACGAACCACACGTTGATTAAATAAAAATAATCAACTGGTCAGGAAAAGTACAAATCATATCCAGAAATCAACGCCACTTTGCTTATTTTAATATTATACTAAAGAAATCGGATACGGGTCACGGAAATTATATTGAAATGATAGGGAATTTTGAAAAAAATGTCTGTTTTAACTTTAATTTAAGTGATAGACAGGTTGCGGGGGACAGAAAATAAATATACACAACAATATACACCATTTAAACCAAACATAATGACTGTCGTTGCAAAAATCAAGGTTCCTGAGCTATTTTAAAAATCGAAGCGAGAAGCTTTTAACATTGCAGTATAAAATACAGGCTAAAATGGCTGAAACGTCAAATTTGCAAACTTCGTGTTGAAAATTGGCTAACAAGGTCATAACAAAAACAGGTTGCGGGGATGAAACTTGAAACTTGAATGTCCAAAGAATAAGCAAGTCCAAACCTTGTATGTGTAGTCGTTGAACACTAGGTTCCCACGTAAAGTTAAAATGCCCCTATTTCAAGAAGAATAAACTCACGAAAACACGAAAAATTCACTAAATTCGCGTTCATTGTTTTGATTTTGACCGCCTGACAACTTTACGGAAATATCAGGGTGATTATAAACAAGGACTCTGTGACGGGCAACTTATAATATCCGTGTTTTAAAGATTTTAATGATATCAAGCCAGTCCAGTTCAAACTATTATCACGTGGTACAATTCTCATTTACATATTATGAATATTAACTAGCAAAAGTACTACTAATTTCTGGCTATGTGGCTAAGAATTAGAATAATAAATATATCTTGTCTAACCATAATGAGCCAGTTAAAAAAAACAAGGGATAAACGAGGCTTTCGCCGTTAAGGACAACACAAAAAACTGAAAAGTAAAATAGCACAACATACAACACTGAAAACTAAATCAAATGCTAACATGGACCTTTTTTAAACAAGACTAAAGTGTGTACTAGAAGAAAATGCAGTTACTGCTCAACATATGGCACCATACGTGTTGCTCATACAGTTACACATCAGGTAATGTGTTTGTTACGATAAGTAAAACAAATTCAAGGTCATCTGTAAAACAACTATTCGTTACGGTCAACAAAATCGTGATGGCATCCATTTAATTTTCGAAGGGACAGTTCACATATGAAAAAAAGATAAAAAGTTCCTCACCTGTATTTGTTTTATTGCCTGAAGTTTTTCCTCTCCTTGTCTTTGTTTTTGAATCATGGTTACAAATTCTCAGAACCTAAAAAAAGAGGTAGCATGTATTAATTAGGTTCTTTTCCTTGATTTTTTTGTTTGGAAAAATTCGTTTACATTGTCAAATTCGGAAAACTTAGTTCAAAATGTATCATAACGACGATCTGTGAAGACGTCTGTATCATAAGGGGAAAAAAAACCTTGAGAAGCATATTTGCTTAAAAACTTAAGAGAGAGAGGTATACGTCATTACCTATTAAACGGCAAAATATTTGGTATTTGTGTCATTTATAGCAAAAAAGGAGTGAAGGTCAATGAGAAGAAAAACAAACAATTACCGAAAATTCTTCTTTTAGAATTTGTGATAAAAAGTCTCTATTTCTAATGCGTTTCTTCATGCTTGACACGTCATATCTTTCAACCAGGTTAATCTTTGCAGGATCTTGTTCCTAAAATAAAGTATTAATATATCAATTCAAAAACTTTCAACGATTATCATAGTAAGAAGTTGCCAATTACAAAAACAATGTATATACCCTGCCAACACAGGATAGATACATTGGTCGTTGATCAAGACAAGATATTTATTCCATGACTTCGTCGCTGCTTCTAGATGATCGCAACAAAGATATCAGAAAATACCAAATCAAAGTACAATTGATTGCGCCAACAAACAGCCCACGACTCCTCCGAATAAGATTACGTGACAAAAAGCACAATGTCTCATCTGGTAAATACACGAAACGTAATAGAGATAATAACATTATCAATTGAAATTGAAATTTGAACTAAACGAAGTAGAGTGGAATATCATTAGTGACCATATTTAATAGCGCATAATTTACTGATCAGATCAATGATATAAACAAAATGCAGAAGACAACATTATTTCTTTAAAAAATATACATACATTTAACTTACATTTTCTGCTTCTATAGTATCCTGAACATTATAGTATACATGATGAACTCCTGTTTTACCATAAATGCGACTGTCAACTTAAAAATGAATTCGTGAAGTCATAAGTAAACTTTATTATCTATATGCTTACATTATTTCTAAACGATAAGTTATGTTTATTTTTAATAAGTTACCATCTTTCTAAGACAAAAAGTCCTTCGGTACTTGCGACTGTTGCAAAACCATTTTACTAAAGTGAATATACATATTTCTATAGGCTCACGCAGTTTTAACTGTATGAATTGAAATTGAGAGTAATGCTTCAAATACAATAATATCTACGTCATCTGAAATGAGTCATAGTCCAAATTCTTTTCTTGCTCCTCCACTCATGAAATGAAACTTAAGTTAAAAAAAAGTATTCAAAATAAGCAAATTTGATGTCCCTATATCAATACCTTTATTGTAATGTCGGTATCAAATAATCTGGTCTTATTAAATGCATTTGTTATTCGAATTTATAATTACAAGTATGACATATTGTATAGGCACATCTCTATTATTGGAGCCCATAGGTTGTTTATATAGATGAGTGTTGTCTATTATATATCTCTACTTTTATGAGACAGCAGTATTTGGTAGTTTCCAATTTTATAAAGGCAAAAAACAAAAGCATTCATAAATCAAATAAAGCTTATTTTTGTGTTCACTAAATTTAATTTCTTAAGACCTAAAATAATGGGAGGATAAAAAAAGAGTAAGAAGATACCAAAAGGACAATAACAACGCATACATCGAATAGAAACGTCGTGGCAAAAAAACAAAAACAATGTTTACAAAACTCTACCTAAAATACTAAGGATTTAGCCATACGAACCCCACTAAAAAAATCGCGGTTGATCTCAGTTACTACTAAATACTTTATAGAACAGCCCCGATTTTTCCTGATATTCAGCATTGAAACCATGTAATTGATTGTTTATACAAGCAATTAAATGATTAGGTTAAGTGCTTCTCTCACAGTTGGTGTCCACTGATGTTATCAAATAAACACAGATGGTTAGCTGGTCAAGATTATTTAATTTCAATATCACCTACACTAAATACATTATATATTCTTATCTACAAAATATTCTATTAGACAAGATGCTTTTATTTTTTTTTCTCATTTTTGCAATGTTTTCATAAAAAATTCAATTAAAAAATATATAAATTTAATGTTTCTTTGAATATTGATGAAAATAGGATTTCTGCAGCTAATTTGGAAATGCTATGATAAAATTTTTAGATTTGCTCATTTAGCAAATTTTATATGTTTTAATAAAACGTGTCAATGTAATCATATTAAAATCAATCGGGTCGAGGACCAATCAAGTGTATCGTATTGTAACCCTTTGTATTTAATTCCATTTTTGATGTGCATATATTTAGAGCTGGCATTTTTGGTGTAAGATAAATATTTATTGTTATGGAATACATTTTTCAGTATTTATCTTAATTTTTTTTTTAGAATTTCCGACTTGCATGTTTGTAGTATAATTATTGTGTGTGTATTTTTAGACTAGAAATCCAAATTCTGTATTTCGGTCTAGTAGAATTGGAACTATCCTCATCAGGTGTTTCCTTTCTTATTATATTTAGAATGGTTCGAATTTGATTTCACTTATGGGGATACTCGAATAACTATATTAAAATCAATTGGGTCCAGGACCAATCCATATATAAACTGTTTATATATTCAGCATTTTTTCAGTATATACTTAGGTTCAAATATTACCTACTTCTATTCATATGCAAATGAGGAGTGGACCCTCCCCCTTATTTTCCTTTGAATATAGGGGCAATATGTATATAAAACACTTTTTTGTTATATCGCATTGAAAAAAGTGAGATCAAATGCTTAGAATAAGAGAAAGTAAGTTGAAATATGAAATGAAAATTAAACACAAAAATAATAAACAGCCGCGCCATGAGCGCAAGATACGCATGTCGCGTTTTCAAAGAATAAAGTTTAATATAAACTTCTAATTGTCATATCAGAAATTTATGATAAGTAAAAGGAGATTATCCTATAAGATATAAACTAATGACTTGTTTAATGAAAACTGCTCAAAGCACTTTAAAGATATTGTCCGAAAACTGGAAAATCACCCCTTTTTTTTTAATAAAATCCCATAACTGGGAAAATGTAAAATGTAAAATCAATAAAAAATTGAAAGGGAGCTTACGTCAATAGATATAACCAATTCACAAAAGCTTCATGAGAACTGCTAAAAGCATTTTTGAGTTATTGTCCGAAAATTTGAAAATCCACTTTTTTTAATGAATAAAACCCCATAACTCGGAAACGTAACATCTGTAATTTATAAAAATCGAAAGTGAGCTCATGTCAAAAGCTATAAACATTTCACCAAAGTTTCTTGCAAATTGGTGAAAGCATTTTTGAGTTACTGTCCGAAAATAGGAAAATCACTTTTTTTTATGAATAAAACCCCAAAACTCGGAAATGTAAAATCTAAAATTTATAAAAAAGACAAAATGGAGCTCACGTCAATAGATATAAACAATTTACCAAAGTTTCATGCAAATTGGTTAAAGCGTTTTTGAGTTCATATTCAACATGTTGACGACAGACGGACATACAGACGAACGGATGGACAACGTTATACCATAATACCTCCAATAAACGGGCGTATAAAAAGGAGGGTTCTTTTTCCAAATTGTCTTTGCCTAATGAATATTCTATTAAAAATTTCTTTTAAATATTTAGGAAATTTCCTTTTATCATTAAATGACATTTTATCAAAATTATTGTGAAAATTACAAAGAATATTCAAAAGAAAATTAATCTTCAAAATGACAACAGATTATGGATCTATTCTAAATTTTTAAAAAAATGGAAAATTAATAAAAAAAAAAATCATAACTTTATATTACATTCCTTTAACTGTATCTGAACATGATTAATAAAAAAAACACTGACTAAATTGTCAAAATCTTATGAAGAATATTTATATTTATATTTCAAGTAAAGACAGAAAATGCCAAAATGTTGACTCTCTTATCAGATAACCTATGTGTAACATCTGTGGTCAGTTTATTGGGAAGAGTGGTATATAAATTACAAGGACTTCAAACTGTGAAGCTAATCAGTTGTGAAATTTGAGATTCCCTCAAATCTGAGGGCATTCTTCGGGCTGTACTATAAAGTATAAAGGAACTTGCTCCACAATTGGTACCCGTCGTGTTGCTCATAGTAAGTTCAAATTTAGTAATAAATGTTTTACGACGATGAAACAATCAAGCAAAAGAGGACAAGATTGTGGTTATGACAATATGAACATATCCATGGCCATTCAATTGATGAATAAATAATTTGTGGATCAACGTAAATTGTAATGCGGCTTCAAATTGGCACACAAGTTAAGAAAAAAAAACACTAGTGTCGAGCTATCCAGCAATTCTCATCCTGCAATTCTCTGAATAAAAAACTATCCTGCAATTGCGTTTGGAAAACTACTTGAGCGACAATTTTATAATTTCAAAATGATGGTTTTTGATTTTTTTTTTAAAAAGATTTTTATATCCCATTAACAAATTTCTAACTTTTGTTTACAGATTTTTAACTCATATTTACGGTTTTGTAACTAGCATTTACATTAAATAACTTCATGATGACGATTCAAACAAATTATTATAAGTCCATCATATGATTCGTATTAACGTCTATTTTACCCACATTAGCGATTTTTAAACACACACTAACGACTTCTTAAGTGTGTAATTTTGATGTAAATTATTTTTTCTCGTGGAATACCAACATTACAACTTCTATTTCTAACAATGATTTGGAAAGTGGGTACCCTAAATGCGTATTTTATAGAATTTGGCTTTTTCCATGTTTCGGACGAAATTTTTCGGCTTTAAGAATGCTTACCCCAGAAATTCTTTACTTTTCCGTTGTAGTACTATCCAATAGCTATTCATTAAATCTGAGTCTCTAATCCCTAGCCATAAAGAACTGCCAAGACAATGGGTTGGAATGTGGGTAACCTTAATGCGCATTTTATAGAATTTGGCTTTTTTCCATGTTTCATACTAAATTTTTCGGTCTTTAAGATGCTTACCCCAGAAATTCTTTACGGTATTCAATGAGGAAATTAATTTTACATCAAAATTCTACATGTAAAAAGTTGTTAATGTGAGTTTAAAAACCGCAAATGTGGGTTAAATAGGCATTGATACGAATCACATTATGGAAGTAACAGATACTAATTTGTTTGAATCGCCATCATAATTTTTTTATTGTCTTTACAGCACCTTAAGATTTAGGTATTTATACATTCTTGGCTTTCAAATGTTTGGATTTTAACGCTTCTGGTAAAGTTAAATCCAGAAAAACACGTTCAAAACACGAAATTTATGTAAGATTATTTTCGTTTAATAATGCTTTCATCAATGTTTAGATTATTTTCAAAATGTAATATATAATGAATATACATAAGATTAATACAATTATTAAAACAGAATGAAGATATTTTGTTATTAAATTTCTCCTGTTTATGACATTTTTACAATAGGATGATCGAGCAATTGTTTTGAATTTTTGAATTAATGATCTAGACATGATGTCTCTCATCACAATTTATATTCCATGCTACGTTTATTACAGAAAGGTTATATAGTTTTGACTCTGAATAATGCTGAGCTATCATCTTATTACATGATCACATGGGTTATGTCTACAAATAGACGTTTGACAGTTTTATGTTGAGGCGGAATTAGAACTTATTGAATTTTGGTTTTCATTCTTCTTCAACTTCTTCGTGTTTAATTTTGCCTTCCAACTGTTTTAATTCGAGAGCCACTGAGGAGATATGTATTCCTTTGCCTGAGAGAACTTGATTTATCTATTAGGTGTTAATTGCCTCGAACTTGCTTTCAGTAGCTGCGAGTACTGTTAGATCGGTACTTTGTGTTAGTTGTTTTTGTGTTTCATTCCAAGCTGATGAGTTGAGGCATAACAAAATGATTTTTAGTTATTTTTTGTTGTTTGCCATTACATCACCGTCCCAGGTGAGGGGTATGGTTGAGCGCCCACAAACACGTAAATCCCGCCTCATTCCCTATATACCTGTCCCAAATCAGGAGCTTGTAATTCAGTTGTTGTCGTTGGTTGCTGTCTGTCATTTTTTTTGCTTTTTTGTTAAATATTTGTTTGTTTTTGTTGTGATTAAGATTGTGACACGGTGTTGACTGCTGTACCCCTATTTTGACATTTTTACCTGTTATGTCTGTTTGTTTTATTCACGCATCGTTGTCAATATAATGGAGTTTGATGCGACTGTCATACAAGTAAGAGGTTTAGCGCTATAAAAGCAGGTTCAATCCACCATTTTCTACATAAGGTTATGCCTGTACCAAGTCAGGAATATGAGAGTTGTTGTCCATTCGTTTGATATGTTTGTGCTTTTGATTTTGCCATTTGATTAGGGACTTTCTGTTTTGAATTTTCCTCGGACTTCAGTATTTTTGTGATTTAACTTTTTTTTTCATATTTGTGTTTCGTTTACTGTTTTGTCATAAATCTGACCGTTGTTTTATTTTCAATTGATCCACAAATTTTCATTAAGGAGCCTTTTATAGTTGACTATATGGTATGAGTTTTTCTCTTTGTTGAAGGCTGTAAGGTGATCTGTAGTTGCGTAAAATCACGCCATTTAGATATTTGTTAAATTGAAATGGAAATCATTCTACATCTCCTTATTTTATATTAAACGCCTGCCTGACGTACACAATTATAAGACTGGTATCGTTTATGAGTTTTTGTTATCGGTATTTTAAGTAATTGGTGGTTCATTGTATTTTTTAAAAGGAGGTTTAAAGTTTTGAACGATAGAGTTATTACAGTTATTTAAGATGTTTTAAATAAGTTGATGAAATTAATACTTCTTTTTATAAATTAGTTTTAAGAAAATAAAATTTATGATCTTTAGGTCTTTCTGAACACGTGTTCTACCTATGGTGTTGATATGCGCACTACCATTGAGTAAACAGAAAAACAATATCGTATCACACTTATCGAATATAATTTAATAATAAGTAATTAACCAACTATGTGGCTCCGATATGTACGAGGTCACACGTTTAAAAGTTGCATCAGGTCACTTTTAGGCAAATAAAACATTCAAATAAACGGTTTTGAACATTTTCAAATGATAGGGATCCTTTTCATTGAGACGTAATAATTTCTTCTAATACTCTTTCTTGATTATTAGGAAGCTTCATCAATGTTTATAATAAAATGCACCATCCAAAATATGGTGTCATCTAGTCTCAAATGCATTTTGTACTTGTATTGTGGTGCACCAATAGATCAATTTTAGTTCAATTTTCTTTTAATTCATAACGCATTTAACAATGTATATATTATAATAATTTTTTATGCATAATAAAGATTTTGTTTTGAAATAGTTTACTCGTTTTTGTAGAAAAGAATTGTCAGAAATTAATCTTTGAGTTATATATACACATGGTTATTTTTTTTTTTCAAAACAAAACTAATTTGATTTTGCCATTTGATAAGGGACTTTCCGATTGAATTTTCCTTGGAGTTGGGTATTTTTGTTATTTTACTTTCTAATACAGTAATAAATAAAAAGAACTTGACAGATAACTTATTGTTTACATTCAAAGTACAAAGTCTACCTATTGCATTAGGCTGAACTATGAATGTCATTGGAAGACTTCAGTTGAATGATAATGCTAATTACAACATTTTGTAGTATTAGTCTTACCTCTTTCCTGAACTTGCGAATATACATGACTGTTATTTAAATCTATGGTAAGTTCTTCGTGTCGCGTTTCGTCTATGCTCTTCCTTGAAGCGGTTTGTCTATAAGTATTCAATGTTTAAAAACTATTTATAATCAATTATAAAACATGAGAATTTCTACATCTCTTTTGAAGATTCAATTAATGTTATACTTGTTATGAAATGTGCTTACTTGTTTACACGTTATGGTGAACACGCAAATACTGGTCTGAGCATACTCAGACAAACACTGTAGTGAAAACAATTGATATTGTATGAGGCTGCGTTGATTGGCATGGTCCGCAATCTTCAAGCTACATTATCCATTACTAATTACAAGTATATATTTTGAACTGAATCAGTCATTTCCTTTTCCTTTTTCTAAGACTACACTAAACGAAGTAAGTCACTCGGTCCTTAACATGCACATCAACTGCAGTATATTAGTACAATCAAAACATAAGTTTGATATCCGTTAAAACCTGTTCAGTCTATTTATCAAAAAGGTAATATCAACATAGTGTATGTTCAAAGCAATAACTACTGGATTGTTTGAAAATTATTGGAAAATACTGCAAAAATAACGATACCGCTTCAACAAAATGAAAATCTAAGACAAGAAAGAGTGCTGACGCTGAAATGTCTCGCCTGCTTTACTTATCGTGATTGAATTCACGTTGAAAGTCTGTAATATGAGAGTTTAACTACAAAATTCGCGTAAACTCAACATTATCAATGATCTATGTAAATGAGTTCAATGTCAGATGAATTTTGCCAGACGGATATGTACTGTAACACCTTACAATCAAACCATACACCACAAATAATTGTCCTATTGCTTTTAGTTTCTGAGATACGGACTAAAATGATCACTGATCAATGCAATAAGGTCAATGTCAGGAGAACGATTTCGACCTTGCAAGGATCCCATACACCAAATATAGTTATCCTAATACTCATAATAAGTGAGAATTTTAAGTGATAAAAAGACAAGATATTTTGTTGCAAGCTGTCGCTGTACCATGAAAACGAGGTCAAGGACAATGGACATATTACAGATGGAAACTTCGAAACACAAGGTCTCTGCATATAAAATATGATGCATCCACGTCTTCTACCTTCTGAAATATAAAGCTTTATACAAATAGTAAACGCCGTCGCCGCTGCCAGATAACACTCGCCATGTTTCGCATTCTGCAACTTTCGTCGCAGGCGAAACAAAAAACTAGACTTTTAAAATTTTTATTCCGTATAACATTCTCACTTACACCGATTTATATCATAATTCAAAACACTTACAGGTCTCCTCTAAAGCATAAAAACACCCTATTCCAATTTGAATTATATATTGTATTTGCCATTTTAGCTTCAATGCAACATGTAATGAGAAAATATTGCAAATAAATTAATTGCTTTTATCTTCTGAGTGCATCTATTGGAAAGTACACGCAAATAGATCTACCAGAAGTCTTTGTTAGATTTTGTATCAACTAAATAAAGTTTTGTTGGCGTCTTTGTCAGATTTATCTGTATGATTGTTTGAATTATTTAGTCAGTTGTGTTGTATGTCTGTGATGTATGTTTACAAAGTTTTGGCTTCTGGATCGATCCCGAATATTGTAAAATTAACCAATTCAGTCTGTTTGGGTAGCTCACCCAATTATGTCAACAAAACGGAATTTTAAGCAACTGTCATACAAGTGCGAGGTTTAGCTAGATATAGAACCATGGTTAACCGACTATTTTCTTCGGAATTATGACAGTTGTTTTCAATTCGTTTGGTTGATATATATAAAAAGAAGATGTGGTATGATTGCCAATGAGACAACTCTCCACAAGAGACCAAATGACACAGAAATTAACAACTATTGGTCACAGTACGGCCTTCAACAATGAGCAAAGCCCATATCGCTTAGTCAGCTATAAAAGTCCCCAAAATAACAAATGTAAAACAATTCAAACGAGAAAACTAACGGCCTAATTTTTGTACAAAATAATGAACGAAAAACAAATATATTACACAGCAACAAACGGCAACCACTAAATTACAGGCTCCTGACTTGGGACAGGCACATCCAGAATGTGGCGGGGTTAAACTAGTTTGAAGGCGCCAACCCTACCCCTAACCTTGGACAGGGGTGAAACAGCAGCATAAGAACAAACTATAAATATCAGTTGAAAAAGGCTTAACTCATCAGATGGATACAAATAGAAAAACATATGATCTTCCTCCTTTTCGAATTTACCTTGGAGTTCAGTATTTTTGTTAATATATTTTTTCATATATTTTTTTTACATACGTTAGACTCAGATCGACGTTCGGCCTATTATGGACGTTTGTTCCCCAAATCGTTGTCAAATGTGACGTCACATTCACAAATCTGTGTTGGATAATTTTACCCTCTAACCGACGTCAAATCTGACGTCATGAATTACCTAATCGACGCCGATCAATCAGTCTCCTCTCATTGCCCAATATCATTGAATCTTTTATTAATACACTGGTCTTTGTTTATATTATCTGTTGTTGAGAATACCGCGGGAGTTAAAACGTCGCCTTTTACCAATTGTATCAAGGGTTGACGTCAATGCGGGACGTAGCCTTAGCAACTAGAATATAGATGAAGTAAACGTTAAACTGTATTGTTGTGTTCTTTCTGTATAACGATAGTTGAGTTAGCCCGACATTTATGGTGCCGTAACCAAAGGATTACATAGAAGATGGAGAAGTTAAAGAATATAAGAACTGGAAATAGAAGTGCAGTGACGAGACTTTTCCGAAAATTCGAGGAGGCGAAGGAAAACACGGACTTTGACAGAGATGAACTGCTTGCAACATACTATAATCTTACGCAAGAGAAGAAATTGTTGGAAAAACTGAACGAACAGATATTGGAAGCAACGGATTCAGACACCTTTGAAAGTGAAATAGTAGATAAGATGAGTATTCAAAAAATTAAGACACTAAACTTAGACATTTTCGTAATTGCATACAAATTGGTCAAAACCGTACACCAAGTTCCAATGTAACACAATCTTCATATCAAGTACTCAATGTAGAAAGCCCTCCTTTCCGCCCAGCAAATGTTGATAACTTTCAAACCGCAACACCATTCTATGCTTCATCCGCCGCTCAACCACAAACAAGCTACAATGGCTCTGATACAGGTCATATTGCTCCACAAACTATAGCTAATACTAGTAACCATCGTTTACCCAAGTTATCACTGCCGAAGTTTAATGGCAACATTTTAGATTGGCAAACGTTTTGGGACTCGTACAAATCTGCTGTACATTTCAATCCTACTTTGACAAACATTGAGAAATTTAATTTTCTAAAATCGCAACTTGAAAGCGAGGCATTGAATACGATCACAGGATTTGCGCTTACAAACGAAAATTATATGGAGGCTATAAATGTACTAAAAGAACGGTTTGGACAAACACACCGAATTACGGAAGCCTACTTACAGGCACTTTTAGATATTGCCCAACCACGACACACCTTGTCAAGCTTAAGATTATTTCATGACCGATGTGAAGCCTACGTAAGAGGTTTAGATTAGCTCGGACAACCTGAGACGTCATATGGAACTTTACTGGTACCGATTATCATGAGAAAGTTACCCAGTGAAATCAGACAACACTTAGACAGAGAACACGGACCGTCCAGTTGGAATTTGAAAGATCTGAGAAGGAGCATATTGAGTGAAATTCAAATCATGGAGGCAGGACAAAATACAGGTACATATCTCGAGTCTTTAGACCGTCAGTTCGCAACTGCATCTACATGTACATTTCATACAGGAACAGAATCACCGCGAGAAAAAACATCACACAACGCGAAGAGCCAACCCCGGAATATTACAGAAAGACCATGTGTTTTTGTCAAGAGATACATGCACCAGCACACTGTACCAATGTTAGTAATCATAAAGCTCGCATGTCTATCATAAGACGTGATAATTTATGCTTTAATTGTTTAGGTAATCATCATGCTAATGAGTGTCAATCGAAACGAACGTGTCGACACTGCAACCAGTGACATCATTCCAGCCTATGTAGTGCAAGTAGCAATGTTAACAGCGAAGGTTTAGCATTCATTACAAGCAATACAAATAAACAGATTCAATCTACACCCGTCAATCTTATAAATGACACTGAAAACGAGGAAGATACTAAAGTTTTGTATTTTATCGACACAGATGCGTACAAATGTACTACTGGAAACGGCTATAGCTCCTGTATGGTCAGGTAATATATGTATGGATACGAATGTTTTATTTGATGAGGGTGCACAAAGATCTATTTTAACCTCCTATGTGCCATAGGGCCGATTTGGCCGATCTTGTTATGATTCCTTTGAGTGCCAAAGATCGGCCAAGCCCAATTTTTGAATTTGGTTTAACGTCACAAAGAATGTGACGTCACAGCCAAAACTAAGACAAGCGAAGCTGTCAAATATGGCCGCCCCGGGAGATCAGCCAATTTGGTTCCGTGTGTTTCCACCAGAGACAGAGCGGGACACGCCATTTCACGGAGGTGCATTTGGACCAATCAGGATGCCAGCTAGAGATTCACCTCCAGTTCTGTATTTTTATCTGTTATTTTCACTGGATCTGATGAAAGAATTTGTGAAGCACACAAACAGGTTCATACAGATTTTGAAAGATTTTTATTCAAAGTTTTTTTTTCTTACTCAGTCTTCAGGTCTTTCTAGTTTCGGAACCAACGGGAAGTTTTTTGCGGGAAAGACCATCGAATTTTTTTATTAATTAAAAAAGCTAAACGAAAAAAAAACTACGAAAGGACCGAGTCAATAAAAAAAAAGTTTTTTCACGGGAAGAACGAGTGATATTCCGATAAATTAAATAAAATATGTTTTTGGGTAGGTTTTCACTTATATGACAACATAGAATAATTTGTGTCCGCTAAAATATTAGGATTCTTTCCGACGGGCATAACACTTGACAAACGGGAAAGACGGCTTACATTAGGATTCTTTCCGGGCATACATGTAGGCTTGATAAACGTTTTTTTTTTCTTTTTCTCATTTTTTTTAAAAATCAATTGAACATAAAAACTCAATTACAATCATTACAATTTTCAGATATGCTTCAGACCTGTATGACAGAACTAGACTCCAGACTGGTAGATTTTCAAGGAAATGTCAGTGGAGAAAAGAAGGAAAGCTAACAATTTCCAAGTTCAAGGCTTTTTTAGGCGTCCTTTTCAATATTGGATTAAATAGGAAAAGCTCCATAAAAGAATATTGGAATCGACAAAACGTGTCTCAATCTACTCCATGGTTTAGAATGACTTTTGCCCGCAATCTCTTTCAAAATGTTTTGAAATTCTTACATATTGTAGATTGTAAAAAAATCCCTACAAGATTACAACCATTAATTGACTTCGTAAATCGAAAATTTCTTCATTACTATAGACCGAGACGGGAGCTGTCAGTCGACGAGACATTGGTCGGAACAAAGGGTAAAACGGCAATGTTGCAATACATTCCGAGCAACAGATCTCGCTTCGGAATAAAATTCTGGATTCTCGCGGAAGCTGTTACGGGGTACGTTTTACAAATGCACATTTATCTCGGCAAAACTTTTGAACCCGCTCTCCCTGCAGGTACATTACAAGGAACAAACGTTGTAATTAAATTGTTACAATCTGCTGATCTGCTCAATAAATGGTATCATGTTTTTACGGACAATTTCTTCTCATCCTTAAATCTTGCAAGAGCACTCCTTGTTCAGAGAACCCATCTTACAGGTAATTTACGAAACAATCGACCCATGCCTAACATGATTAAGAACGCTGATCCCGATCCCGGACAGACAACTTATGCTAGACAGGGAAACATACTGTTGTGCTCCTTCCGAGACCAGAATCGGCGTAAGCAGGTAAAGCAAGTGTCTACGTTTTATAGCGCTATCGTTAACGCCTACAACAACTTCATGGGCGGTGTAGACCTTTCGGATCAAATGATGGCGTTTTATAACGATCACAGAAAACAAACCAAAGTCTGGAAAAAAATTATATTGCACATGTTTCACAGAATACTGCTTAACTCTTATATTCTGTATTATCAGCACACATCCCATAACCCAATAGTATCAAGATTTGAATTCGTGAAACAAGTAATCGAAGTGCTCACTGAGGAACATCTATTAAACAGAATCCTGGACCACGACAAAAATACGAAAGGTTATTGAAAGGAAAGAAAAGGACTGTCCTGTGTGTTCCGACAGGAAAAACGGCAGACGAAGAAGAGCAAGGACCGAGTGTTCACGTTGCGCGAAGGGACTGCACAGGTTGTGTGTTCGTAGACACGAATGTTAACTATTGAATTATGACATTCTTATAATTGTTTGGTAAATTATGATAAAAAATATTCTTGTAAACACATGAATGAACTAAAAGTTGTCTTTTATTTTCGTTTACTTATGGAACGACCATTTAAAACTCGGAGGAAGGAGGGCATGTTTTTTTTCGGGAATAAATAACTTGATTCTGAACTTTAGGAAAAAAATAATCTGGCAATCAATTAAGGGAAGAACACAATCTGAAAGGGAATATTTAAAATAAAATATAATGCCAAACAATGAGGGAAATGTTGCACCACGTCAAAAAAACAATTGACCAGAGGTTTTGTTTTAGTTCAAATGGTCGACCCCATCTAATTAACTATCGAGTTGACCTCCGAAGACCTCCGATGGTCATATAAGCGATATAAACATAAATATAGATATAAATAGAAAGTGAACTCGTGTAATTGGATTTTTCTAGGTCTGTTTAATTTTATATTATAGATTAAAAATATATGTTAATCAGCGATTTTACCTGTATAAGAATGATTTTTTGTGGATCGAATCAGTCAATCAAATGATTTACTTTTGTTTCACTTTCAATGTTGACATTCTTTTCCTTTAAATAACCGAACACGCACACTTCGTGCGTTATTCATCTCTAGCTCAGGGGTTAAATCAAAGTTCACATGAATACGGATTCAATGAGGTCTAATTATTCACTTGCAAGTGAATAATTCATCATCAATGCTTCTTAGCTTAATTTGACAAAATTGAACCATATTGGCTACTAAAAGCGAATTATCATTTCACTATTTCACTTTCATTAATGATTGGACAAAGAAATCATACCTCATATTTTTTATATATCTCGTAGCTAGTGCCCCTTAAATATATTTATATTTTAATTGATATTATTTACTTGTATATATTAATGTTTTCACCTAAATAATTTCAGTTGTTTGTGAATAATATTGTGCCTATAAATTAATATTGTGCTTTTGAATATTATTTACACAAAATGTGCAATGAAATTAGATGAAATATTGTAATAGAAACTATTCTTTTTCTTTATTTTCCACAGGATTTACCTGGATTTACCTTGGTTCATTAGTTTAGTGTTGTTACAACATAATCCTACATAATCCCATTGTTTACATAAAAATTCTGGGTACTCCAACATAAAATTTTAAAATTCAAAATGTAGGAATAACCAGAATAAACCGATTTTAGCATATTAAGGCCAATTTAAACATATTATTTAATAAAGCAAAATACAAAACTACAACCTGAATTTTAAATGATAGACTTGGTTTTGAACCCATCAACACCATCTTAAGTCAACACACATGGATTTTATATAAACAAATGTCATGAAAACTTAAGCTTAGGTCATGGGCATTCTTGATATATTTACTTGATCTACCGTAATGGCATTTTATTGTATTCTATATGTGTATTTGTCACATGCTTAATTAGTTACAAAATTAATACAGATTTGAATTTGACATTTCGGTAAGTGTCGTTGTAAATAAAAATAAATACCTAATTCCTTTATCAAAAAAATTATATAATGTTATGGCTTTCAATATAATACGATTAATTAATTAACTCAAGCAGCGATGAAAATGAGATGAGGATTTTTTTTAATTTTAAAGACATTCTCCAAAATCTTCAACCATAATCATTACAGTTTTCTTTTTTTAAATAATATCAAAAGATTGTATTTTTCAACTAGCTACACTACAATTTTCCATGCTTAGTTGAATGATTGCCTGTATCTTCTTATTAAACAGGTTTTTTCATTAATGGGAATCTTAATAGATACAAATTTCTTGTTTTATGTCATAAAAAATCTTACATTGTTCCAATGAGTAATACTTCTTTACCCCTACTGGCCGACTTGGTTTTGTACTAATAGGAAGAGGAATTCATACAAAACCGTCTCAAAGACAAAAACTAATCTTGCAAAGTTCTTTAATTTTACATTCAGATATATTAATGATGGTGTGGGACTAAACACCAATATTTCAGTGAGTGTTTACATCTCATATATCCAGTGAACCAGAATTTAAGGATACCACAGAAACTAGAAGGTCTGCTTGAAATCTAAATTTTTTCTTCTACATTGACACAGATTGATGACTTCAAACTATAGAATATACGACAAACGGGATAATTTCAACTTTCCATTTCTCAGCAGAACATAAAATCTGCTCCATCGTACGGCGTTTTCTATTCTCAATTGATGCGTTACGTTCGTGCATGCTATACAAACTGCATTAGCAGAGGTATGCTCCTAACACAAAAACTAACTGCTCCAACAGAGTTATGAGACGGAACCCCTTAAATCGACACGACATACGTTTTACGGTTACCATCACGAGTTGATTGATCGATACGATATGTCTGTGTCACAACTCACTAGCACCACATTTTCGCAGTCATCTTTGGATTTCATAAAAGTCGTTATTTCTTTAAATTAACATCCTTGACTTTCAAATATTCGGCTTTGGGAGTTCCTGACGTAGGTAAATCAAGAAAACAATTCGAAAGCATGACATTTATAAAGTTTTGTTTTCAATTTTTACAAATTGTGTCCTATTATCTATTCTGTATTGAGACATTTTGTCTGAGTCGAAATTTGCATGGTGGATGGTGTATTCATAGCAGAAGATGTTTAATCGAGGGTATCATCAGCACAGAGGTCAGTACTTCCGTATTGACATGATTTCAACAAACCTTTATAAAATTGTCTGTTTATAAATTTTGAAATTATAAAAGAACTAAGGTGTCAACTCTGTCAGGCAAAGTTGACCTTATAAGGATACAGCTATTATTTTTAGGTCCTTTTTGGTCACATATCTCACAAAGGGGTCCTATATATCCTTGGCTTTTAAATGTTCGGCTTTTAGAGTTCCTGATGAAAGTTAATAAAAAAAGCGTTCGGACGTATTAAATTTACAAAGTGTTTTTTTTTTCTTTCTTTTTTTGCTCGGTCTCGCTCTTATGAAGTTAATGCAAATGCCTCAGTTTTTGTTAGTTACTTTTGTTTGTCTTATAAATCGATTTATGAGATTTGAACATCGATAAACTGCTGTACCCTATGTCTAGTATCTAGCGATAAAAGAGCGCCAAAATATATCTCTTGTGAGTTCAGAAACAGTAACAATGTAACTCTCAGTCAATTGTAGTGTTGAATTTTAGGATATACGCTACATTGCAGTCTTCGAAATAAGATGAAGCATGAGTGTTAATAGACCGCTTAGGTTTTTTTATTTCCGATTCACAGCAGCGCCGTCAAGGCCTTCACTAAGCCCATCATTTGAAAAATGAATCAATGTTGTCATGCTTTGCCTATTGGCTGGCATACTGGTTAGTATTTTAAAGTTGTGTTCACAGTTATGTAGTCACGCTAACGATATTTCAGCAGTTCGGTTAACACATTTTACAAAGAAGAACAAATATACAATGTATATAAACAAAAACATTTCAAATTTTAAGAGTCGGCACAATTTCTGAATGGAACATTTTGTGCTTTATTACGACATAACATATCTATCTGATTAATAATACTCATTTTATGGAAGCATCATCATGCGAAACATATGCATGTTTTTAAAAAAATGTTTCCGTGTGATATACACTACATCTATACAATAAGAACTCATTTTCAGAATCTTCAAGTTATGAATTATGTTTGCTATAACAAATTTTTTTTGGTTAAATTTCTTATGTGGTATTTCAATGAAGTAAAATTGGAATTTCAAAGTTTGTAATGCATCTTTTCTCTGTTTAAGCAATATTACAAAAGTATTTGCAGGTAAATTAATATTGATGCACATATGACCTTACCTCCTAATTATGTATATGATGACTACAACTATGACTATTATGATAACAGCAGCTCCAACACCACCACCTATAACAGGGCCCAGTGCACCGATTCGTTTAACAGTTCTTTTGGCTAAAAAGATAAATAAATCACATCCAGCAATACATTTATCACTAAAATATATCTGGAAGACTATTGGATTCGTGATTATAGTTAGTATATCTATCAACTATTGATTTACTATCTGCATGTATTAGGTGATTGATTTTCCATTATAGGATTAAACACATTTATCAAGAGGTTATTGATGTGTAAACTGGGGCGATTTACTCACAAAATGAATTAAAGTCAGAATTCTGTATCGCGCATGAATAGATCACAGTGAAGGTTACGAAAATAGTTTCGACAACATGGTCTATCGAAGTGTAAACCAAGGGAAAAAATGATAATGAACCAATCCAATTCAAGTATTTGTAGATATGCAAATCATATATCCCGCAATCCCAGCTAACACAAAATATTTTCATGATATTATTGACTGGTTGTATATATGTTTATAAGAAATATTTTCACAAAAATATTTTAAAGACATTTTGTTTACATCAGAAATTAGGTGTGAATGATATTTTACTAATAACATTTCATCCCAATGTTTGATTGCAAATATAAAAACATTTTTTGTAAATATTTTTTTATAATAAACAAATAAATATTTTTTGCTGATGTTTTTTAAACGTTTAAAAGACAGTTTTATAAATGAGAACAGTTTTATATCGAAGAAATATTTCTTTACAATATTAAAACAATATCTGATGGACATTTTTATAGTATAATTATAATATATATTTGTAAGATGTGTAAAAGAAATGTTTATAAAACATTTTTGATTAATATCTGCGTTAAGCATAGGTTTGATGTATAATAAAATATCTTTTTGATGTAACATCTAAATAATTTTCTTGTCCTAATTAAAAATATAAGCTGGTAATATCTAATGAATATTTAAATAACGTCTTAACAAAATATTTTTTCGATTTTATTTAGAAAATATTAGTTGAAGACCCTTTTATAAACATTCTAACATAATATGTCTTCTAGATATTTGTAAGATGTATGACAGAAATGTTTGTCAAATGTTTGTTAGTAATATTTGAGTGAAGCAAGTGTTAAATATTTTTTAGATATCACATTAACATGAATGACTCCTCATTTTTATAGAAGAGCTTTAATAATTTCAAAGAGGTTATATGAGATAATCTCCTTGATAATTTTAACCTTTGAGGAACATTTCAATCGTGTATTATTATAACTTTTTTCGTTCAACTTTAATTGATGCAACATAATAAACAAATATATACAGAGTGATATTTGATACAACCATTCTGTTAATCAAACACATTCTGATAAGGTTAACCAGATGTTGGACACATTTCAAAGATAGTTGCTATGGTAATTAAGATTATAGAAAATCTAAATGTAATGGGATGGTCATTTTTGAGGTTATTTCCGGTCGTCTATTTGTAACTTCCGAAAGCAGTGAAAACAAAGAAAACTAAAAGAGAAAATCACAGTTCAAAGAGAAAGAAACATGTAAGTTGTAATTTTAAAAAATCGTAATTGATATACGGACTCGACTGAATCTTGTTTTTTTGTCCTCGGCAAAACTTTGGCAAAACAAAATCTGTATTTGAATAGTTTGTAAGAGTAAATATCACAAAAAGTTGAAGACGCTACTTCTTTAAATTATATGTATGCAGTGTTATAATTAAACATTAGGATATCATGGAAAAGTGAAAAAGATATATTTTAAACAAAATGAAATGGCATGTATATGTGAAAAAAGGGGTAAAATGTGAAAAAAATATAATACGGAAAAAGTCTATACAAATTTGCAGACAGATTCGTGTATGAATTACTTGAAGTAGAGTTTCATTTTAATATACAATTTTACATTCTCATATAAATTTATAGATCTGGTATTTGAGAACTACAGAAGACAAATTAAAGCAGAGTGCAAAATGAATTTTAATAATCATTGAAAATATTCTGGCTTCAAAATGCATGGAAATGGAGATGGGACAAAATGCATTCTACCATTTGATAGCCCAGAATGAATTACTTTAAGTAAGTAACATAATAGCCATCCTTTATGCTACATCGGATTTGAAATTAGCAGATATATATGCATAAAATGTTTAATATTACTGTCAACATTGGTCAATGCTAAGTGTCACTTTGATTTAGATTTGACTTTGTATTCTCTATTTAGTTAGAACGTTTTTTGACATAGTTCTGTTTCCTGAATCTATATCATAATCAAAATAACGGCATACCTGTAATCTAATTATTATAATACAATTTTTTTCATAATGTTTGACTTGATATCGGCTTACAAGCTTAAATCTCAATTGAGTTTAAACATTTATGTATTATTTCTTCTTCAGAAGGCTAACAAGAAGAGAAGGCTCGCAGTAGAAGATACAGACTCTGAATAATTAATAAAATGTTAAAATGCTATTCAGGAAAATTCAATATTCATTGACAGTCGTCCTGTCATATGAATAAGCTATTCTATCAATGCTTTTGTGTTGGCAGTATACAATGTCATGCTTTGACTGCTCTTAATTGTTTGAAAGAGTTTGAAAAATATCAAACAAAAATTCAAATTTCAACAAGTCGGAGAAAAACAATCGCATTGCAAAACAAAATAAAAAAATAAACAGTCTACATTACACTACATATAATGATAGAACAAGAAACAGGTGCCCTGGAGGAGAGCTGATAAATGTTAGTCTAAATATGCATGATATATTTGCAAGCTGAGAGTTGGCCTGAAAATAAAACGTTTTTTGAATATTTATATAATGTTTTTTACAAACATTTAACCAAGATGTTTTAAGAATATTGGGAAGACATCCATAAAACATTGTTGAAATATTTAATTTACATTTTCAAGAGATATTTCTACCTAAACTTGCCTCTGGTATTTTAAAAACATTTGGTAGACATCCATAAAACATATTTTAGACATGAAAAGGATATTTTTGGATAACGTTTGATATATAGCTTGTCTGGATATTTTCAATTGACACTGAATGATATCAAAGTTATGTTATTTAAATATAAAATCAAAATATTTAAAAAAAATGTTCTTTAAACATTCAGAACAAATATCAGCTGAAAATATGCTATTCACATTAGTACAGCCATACATTTCACTTCAAAACAATATTTCTGAATGATATTTTTGTGACATTTTGCAATATATTTTAAAAATATCAATAAAATGTTTTTGTGCTACCTGGGATGGTGGTAAGTCGTGCACTTAAGGCCATTTTTTATCTTATTTTCTGTAGACTTAGCTTTGTTTTTTATTACTGTGTATTGTCAAGCTTGGTTACTCAATATTGTTTCTCAGTCATTGAAAGTACGATGTTGTTCCATACTGGAGCAGCTGACCCGGTTTGTTTACATTCAAATTCTAATGGCTTCAAAACCACGCGACACATTGAATCGTTATATCCAATCAAATTGCTCTACTGTCAATTAGGTGATTTTTTAGTACAAGACAATTATATTATTTGTTTGTATGATATAGCTTTGAAATAGTTTGCAATAAATTGGGGGTTTATTCAATAGGAAACCTCATTATTAGCCATGAAATTTGACATCAATGGAATTTTATATGATTATTTACTTATGGTCAGAATAACGATCTCTTTATATTGAACCACATTTTTTTTTTATGAAAAATATATGTATATTGTTTTTTATTAACCTACTCTATATTCCTGAACAAAAATATGGCATGATTATCGTTTGTTTCCCAAAGTTTTTTTTTCAATTTGGATGGTTTTTTTCGCGAGAAAATCGCGTAAGACGTAAGGTGCTTGTCATTTTGAAATTCTTAAAAATACGATTTGCTTGGCCTGTTTGGTCTGCCATTAAGATTGATGACGCTCAATGGAATGTAAACAAAGCAATGGAGGCCGGAAGAGGGGTTTTCTTAAGTTCTGAAATGATTTTAGGCATTCGTAAGTCAGGTTTGAAATGGCCATTAGAAAATCTGCATTTTTGTACAATACTTAAGAATAATAATGAAAACATATCTTTAGAAATATCATTTTATTCAGAAGTGTAGAAAAAATGTATTCTGCGCTAATTTTATACGCTGGTATTAGCGTAGTGACGTCAATGCGGTGTTTTCCCGTATGATAAGTACAATAACAAAATCCAAACGAACCAACGTTATGACCGATTATAGACTACGGTAGGATAAGAATTATACAAAATGATAAAACAATAAGTAACACGTCGCTTATGTGCGATGGAAAGATTTATCCTTTTTCCAAATATTTGTTTTTGGTCAGGCTAGTTGTTTTAGATACATGTAGTTCTAGTTGTGTTTTCAAAAGATATAGTATTATTTTAAACCAATACACTTATATTTAACATTACAAAATTTTCCCAAGCTGTTTAATCAAACGGTTATCCAGCACAGTTAACACACAACGCATTAAATGCAGAAAACTGTGCCGTTTTGGTTTACCTCAAAGTGAATAGGCATGAGTTCAAAATAGTTCTTTAACTGAATGTTTCAACATGATTCACGATTCTTTTCTAGGAATTTGGAATGTTTAAATGGAGTGCTTTATATGCAGTACGGTGAACAAGGCCGTTAGTTTTCTCGTTTGAATAGTTTTGCATTTGTCATTTCGGAGCCTTTTATAGCTGACTATACAGTATGGGTTTTGTTCATTGTTGAAGGCCGTACGGTGACCTATAGTTGTTAATTTCTGTGTCATTTGGTCTCTTGTGGAGAGTTGTCTCATTGGCAATCATACCACATTTTCTTATTTTTATATTAAAAGTATCCTGGTCTCCATGGAGATAGTTTTTCTAGTACACGGCCGTCGTTTATTGTAAAATATTATAACAGACTTCGCTTATCGTTTAGAATTGATTGAAGTCGGTTTGAAGTCTAAGGCAACCGACACAGTTAATTTATGAAAATTAAAATAATGTTAAACAATCAAGATCTAATGAAACGTTATTTTTTTAAAATGTCGATTCGATTGTCATACGAGGCAATCGATCCTGGAAATTTTCATAGCCGTTCAGCTCGTCACAAGCTTCGATGTTATTTCTCTTTTTATCCCTTATAAAAAAACTGATCACAAATTAGTTGACCGATATGATGTGTCTGTCTTTAAATTCTTAAGACCCTTAAAAAGGCGACATGTTTACGCGGTCATATATCTTTAGATACAAGAATAGTCGTCTGACTGTAAAAATACCAATTGTGACATTTTTATTGAGTGTGAACGGGTGATGCAGGAGACGTGCACCCTGTCGCTAACCCGTTCCCACTTCACTAGGAGTTCATGCGATTTCCTCAGATTAAATTTTTTCTGTGATTTGTGTTTTCTTAATGGATATGTCCACTTTGAACATCGATAAACTACTGGATCCTCGTGTTTTCCTTACGGCAATACTGCAAAAAGTATTTTTACTTGATGTAATCCATTTAATTCTTTAGATCGATTTGATTGACTTAAACATATCACTTATATACAGCGAGGCTTGGAAAGTAGTTATAGAAACTATATACGGACAAGAAATAAAATCACCTATAGACAATGGTATTAGTAAGTTTTGCTGGGATTGGTTCATGGACACGACTATTCATCAATCATAAAATAAGATTTAATGTGTCTTTTAATTGCTAAATATCTTCACAACAACTTATAATTCGATCACACATAAAATGTGGCACTCACGTCGACTGTGTGTTATTGCTGTAGTCAGAATAAAAAATATTGTGATGATACACGTAATAATTTTGTTTTCGTTGAAAAAATAGTAAATTTCGGGTAAAATATAGGTGGGAAAAAGTAGTATTACATTTTCTCCGGCTTTAGGTTGGCCTTTCGTGTACCAGAGGGGAGGGAAGTCAACTTAGGAGCGCTGTTATTGGATGTAAGGGTATAATATATTTTTATTATTTATTTATGAATAACTGCAGTGTTTTTTTTTAATTTTTTACAATATAAAATTTGTAACAAATTGAAATATTTTCTTGAGAATTATTCGAAAAGGCTTCCAAATTTTCATAGAGTTGATGTAAAATGACGGTGGGCATGGATACAATAAATAAGCTCCGTTCGAAGATGGTCATGATACCATTTGACTTCAATTTCTAAATTAGAATAATAAAATACTAATATCACACATAACTGTTTTGTCCAGGTTTCTGTTATACAAAGCGGTAAGTTTAGAAAATGTTAGTATTGTCGCCTATATGGAAGAATAAATACGTTTTCCCTATACTGACGATAGCAAGGGAAATCAAAATTAATCAGAGTTCAGTTATATTGCACTATTTTTAAAGCATTTGATTTTTATAACCAAGAATAGATATTATTTACCGGGACATGTAATATGTTTAGAAAAGTGCTGAGTCATCAGGATAACTCAAATTGATGGGTATACCAGAATTTATGTCGCAACAAATATTTATTACTGAAATATTTGGCTATTTGGCTGTGTAATGTCCTAAATGTATCACTTAGGTATTTCTCAAGATACAATCTATTAAAATTGGAAACTGTCTGGTTTAGTTTGTACTATATATAGAGTAAATCAATATTTAGATAAAATAGAAGTATTTTCGGTGTTAAAGTAGTTTATCTAAGGAAAAAAAGAGGCATAATTAAGGCTAAATTTAGATAGAATTTATACTCTCATGTTTTAAATTTGTTCATATTCTTGGCAGTTCATGCAGCAAGAATTTCATTGGTGCTTCGTTTTATAGGTTCTATTTTCTAATATATCAAAAATATCTAATCTATCCTTTTCTACTTTTAAAAGGACTATTTCTGGAAATGAATACTCACAATGAACACAATTCAGCTTTTTATAGATGTATGCATGCAACATGGGCAACTTAACAGCTGTGGTTTTTGCATATTTAATGTTTTAAGTGTCCAACATCTTTGTCTTATCATCTCAAGACAGAATAATGTATTTTTTAACAAGCTCTGCAATTTTTTATGCCGTATGTTAAAGAAGTACAGAAAGAGGTAAACCAGCATGAAGGGGTGGGGACATTTAATGATCCATAATTCTATAAGTAATGGAGACAGACAGTTTTCCTTATAGCAAAATGTTTCACAACTAATTAGCATTGCATTGATGGTATCATAATAATTCATTATATCTTTATGACACAGTATAGGGAAAAAGTAGTATTACATTTTTACGGCTTTAGGTTGGCCTTTCGTCTACCCAAGGCAGGTGAAGGAAAAAGTAAAATAACAAAAACACCGATCTCCAAGGAAAATTCAAAACGGAAAGTCCCTTATCAAATTGCAAAATCAAAAGCTCAAACCCATCAAACGAATGGAAAACAACTGTCATATTCCTGACTTCGTAAGGCATTTCCTCGAGTAGAAAATGACGGAAGTCAACTTAGGAGCGCTGTAATTGGATGTTAGGGTATAATATTTTTTTTATTTATTTATGAATAACTGCAGTGTGTATTGTTACAATACAAATTTAGAAACAAATTGAAACATTTTCTTTAGAATTATTCGAAAAGGCTTCCAAAATTTTCATAGATTTGTTGTAAAATGACGGTGGGCATGGATACCATAAACAAGCTCTATTTGAAGATGGGCATGATACCATTTGACTTCAATTTCTAAATTAGAATAAAAAGTACTAATATCACACATAACTGTTTTGTCCAGGTTTTTATTATAAAAAGTGGTAAATTTAGAAAATGTTAATATAATCGCCTATGGCAGAATAAATACTACTATTTTCCCTAGTCTTATTGAAATGCTGAAATACTTATACTAAACTGAAATACTCCGCTTTCGTTATATGATATATTTGATATATAAACTATATTCTAAGTACATTTCATCCATATAGATAAAGAGCGCAATAATTTGCTTTTCAAGATAAATAAAACCCGAAAAATACGATATCGGGGGTTACCCTGTAAAAACATGAGACCATGAGAACTTACGACGACAATCATGATGTAAAATATAATGATTTTCCTATAATTTGCAAATAAATTTAGCCATGTTTTATTCCGTTAACTTAAAGAGGCATTAGCTGTCAAATTCATGTTCACCGATTTGACTCAAATTCTCATATTCGATTTATAACATACTAGCAGTGTAACATATTTGTTTTTCGTTCATTATTTTGTACATAAATTAGGCTGTTAGTTTCTCGTTTGAATTGTTTCACATTTGTCATTTTGGAGCCTTTTATAGCTGACTATGCGGTATGGGTTTCGCTCATTGCTGAAGGTCGTACGGTGATCTATAGTTGTTAATTTCTGTGTCATTTGGTCTCTTGTAGAGAGTTATCTCATTGGCAACCATACCAAATCTTCTTATTTTCATAAAACGTATATCCAAATTACAATAACTCTGAAATAAACAATTCACAATGCATGGACTCGATAATATATATCAGCATTTCGTGTGTATTTTAATCTAGACGCCATCTAATTACCAATGACATGAAATCCGAAGACTGCCTACGGTCACATAACCCGATATAAACATAAACATAACCATAAATAGATAGCGACCTCGTGTAATTGGACTTTTCTAGGTCTGTTTGATTTCATGTTATAGGTTAAAAAATAAGTTAATCATCGTTTTTTTTTACCATTATAAGAATGATTTTTGTGGATCGAACGAAATGGTTCACCTTTGTTTCACTTTCAATGTTGACTTAATGGCTAAACACGACTTATGCATGCGTAACCAATCTCTAGCTAATGGGTTAAATTGAAGGTCACATGAATACGGATTCAATGAGGTCGATTTATTCACTTTCAAGTGAATAATTCATCAACGATATTTCTTATCTTATTTTGACAAAATTGAACTAAACTGGCTGCTATAAAAGCGAATTATTATTTCATTATTTCACTTTTATTAATGATTGAACCAAAAAAAATCATATGTTTACTGTTTTTATATCTCGTAGCTAATGCCCCTTTAAACTCGTCAACTAGAGGCATTTTTTACACTGGGCACCCTACTATCATATTAGATAAAATTAAACACGATCATTTAAAAGTTTGTTGATTACACACCCTAAAGGAGAACGCAATCACGACTTTATGTTGTCTACATTTCATATGCATAAAATTTTGCTTGGTAGTTCAAGTGCTGAACGGTGCACTGTTAATATTATATTTTAGTAATTTGTTAAGATTGTGTAGTATTTCTTTCTAGAAATTCGTTATTAAATTGGTTGATAATACTATCATATAACATGTTTTTATATGTATTTGCATTGATTAAACACTGAATCGAATTGATTTCGTTTCCAGGAAAGATTACTTTTGGTACTTTCGTGATGCACCGGACATGGTGACAAAATTATAAACGGTGACCCCTAATAGACTGATGCCTAAATGCCTGAAAAAATGTTAATGGGACAAATTTGTTAAAGATACGTATATATCTTACAAAAAGCAAACGAACAGCTCCTTTATTACTGTTTTTTTTTATCTGAAAGTCACAGTCGGGCCTTCAAGCCGGAACAAAAGTTCGCTTCTGGTTGCAATATCAAGACAGAACCTAACACTAGTATAAGTGGGAATTAATCACATCTTTGCATTGAAGAACACCTCAACAATGGAATAGTTAAATTTTGAGGCGTCTTTGTCCTCTCAAAGTTAACGGAAATTTAAACATATATAATATCACTATTAATAGTTATTTTTCAAACTTCAGAATACGAGACTTCAGAAAAAATGTGAATAAGCTTTGGTGGATTGAAACGAATCTAATGTGACATAATTAAGATGACTTCATGAACACGAATTGACAACTTTACGCGAATAGAAGAAATATTTTGAAGAGTTTTTGCATTTATTATTTCTGAAATTTTATGAGTAAAATAACGAGATTAGATGTAAACTCGGCATTGTATTAATTTTACTGTCACCTCATGCCAACATAACACAAGAAAAAAAAATATATTCTAATCCTGTCAACTTTCATTAACCAAACAGTTATATTTTTTGCAAAGTATAGAAATTATGAAATACATTTCATTTTCGAAAAAAAAAAATTTCCCTATGGAGTTATATCAGGCAAAGTCATCTCACAAACATTGAAACCAATTCAACTATTTATTAAATCAGGATGCGCTGACTTTCTATAGCTTTACAGGATATAATGTATGCATAGGCTAGACTGCAAACTTTTTGAGGTAAATAACTAACAGAAATAGAGAAAATAAAGTATTATACATAAGAGAAAAGATAATACGTAATAACTGCTTATAAAATGTATAGGCATTATACGGCCACAATCATCTCTCCTGGTAACATTGCAGATCCAAAAATGGGAGAATAATTTTAGTGTTTTTCTTTCAGATTATATTGTTTAATAAAAAAAAAGACAGTTATAAGCATACAAAGATTTTTTTAAAGTCAGATTAATATTAATACATTAAAAGCAAGGCCAAAGTGCAAGGGGCTGTCCCCTGTAGGCAGTGAGATGGTTGCTCTATATATAAAGTAGGAGATATGGTTTTCATAACCAATCAGTGAACTAACTGTAAATATTGAATATCACAGATGTAAACAATTACCGGTCAATGTATTGCCTCCAGCAATAAGCGAAACCAATATCGCATAGTAAGCTATACGCAGCTATTACAAATGTGTCCACCGTCATAATTCTAAACAGAGAGAATGAAACTGACACTTAATATATACCATTGTCATTAAGAATATTTTACATTCAAGATACAAACAATGACAATTAGTTCAACACTTTGTTCTTTCTGATTATTTGATGTTATTGTTACTATAAATGCTTTGTACTGTTTTTGATTTTAAACATATTTTATTCATTTAAGGAATGACTGTAATATTTTTTCTGTCTATGGAGAAATAACATCAAAAATGTGGTGCACACTGAATAACCCGCGTAGCGGGTTATTTTAAAGTGTGCACCACATTTTTTATGTTATTTCGAATAGACAGAAAAAATATTACAGTCATTTCTTCTAATTTAATTCTTAATTCCATTTTAAACCGGAGTAAATCATGAAAAAACGTTGATGACGTCAAGGTCACATGACAAAATTATGTCTATGAGCTGATAAACAAAACAACGTCAGCCAATCGGAAGACGCGTTACATCCAAAATTAAATTATTAAGATATGAAAAGGATTGAGCAACAGGCACAGCCTATAAAAGCTCTCTCCATATTACATGTACAAGGTATAATTCAATTATAACAACTGTATTTAAAATAATGTAATATAGTGGAACATGCATGCTACTTCTGAGCACACACGAGCAAATATATGTTTACAGTGTTACTTACTAAATGTAAAGTATATTTAAGTATATAGGCATATACTCGTCATTTATTCAAGTACCTTGAAACATGCAAATATCCTTTATAAGTCATTAAAAATATATATGTATGGCTTGAAAGAGACACTAAGCTTACTTAGAGGAATAAATGATTTGATGTTGAAGTGGAGGAGAAAACAAATAAAGAATAAAACTAAATAAAACAAAAATTCAGTAAATTTCAAACAAAACGTTGAGTGTCACTGATATATTTCAGAACAGATTTAAAAATAGCAATATTCATATCATATGAAAATAATCTGTTTCCAAAATGTAATAATTCAATATTTATGTCAACATTATCAGCAATGGAGTAAATGGAATCAAGTAGGATCTGTCATACATCATTGTACTTAGGGCAAATAAAAAAGAAATGTTGGTAATCCTCAACAGGGTGATTACAGTTTGCACAAAAAGTGTTCTCGGATAAGAACTGATTAAACAAATGAGATTTTAGGTTGCTAGCATTATTTCTGAGTTGACAATGACTTATATTAAGTTTCCTTATCCCATAGTTGAAAGGTTTAAATATATCATCAGTCCTATAAAACTTGTCCAGTCCACTTCTAAATATACTCAAACTTGGGGATTTTTGTAAACTCAAAGGAAGACTATTCCAAAGCCTTATAGTGGAAGGAATGAAACTATTAAAATAAGAGCTAGTTCTAGCAAGAGGCGGGTGAAAAGTGTTATTTTCATTCCTCAAAGTATAAGGGGTCTGTCTTGGAAGATATGGCTGGACTAACTCATATAAGTATGCAGGTGTCATCCCATTTAATATTTTATTGAATAGTATAAGCTTATGTTTATTATGTCTATTCTCCAGAGTTTATAAACTTAATTCAATATAAAGTGTTTGTCTTGCGGAATTACGTCGTAATCCTGTAATAATTCTAGCAGCTTCTATTTGGATATTTTCAAGAAGCTCAGACTCGTGCTAGGAGCAATTGCCCCAAACAACATCACCATACTCTGATATTGGTCTAATAAAAGCATAATAAATACGTATAAGTGAACTCCTATCTAATAAGTGTTTAACTTGACGAAGCACAGATAGACGAAAGCATGCTTTTTTATAAATAATATCAATATGTGTGTTCCATGAAGCTGATTACTGAAATGTTATCCCAAGATGACAGTGAATATTTATTTTCTCAACCTTTTCACCATTTATCCCAAAATATGCAGGTGGATGCTCCCTTTCCCTTCTAGTAAATACAATATTTTTAGTTTTCTTAGAGTTAAATTGAACAGCCCATGATTTTGCCCAATTGAGATAACATCCAAGTCATCAGTCAAAGAAGCAGCTGCTACAGCATGATCGTCATCTACTATAACAAATAAAGAGGTGTCATCTACAAAAAGTCTAATATCATTAGCAATGTTATTTACTATATCATTTATATAAATAAGAAACAGAAAGGGTCCAAAAACTGATCCCTGAGGGAAACCTGCATGTATACTTCTTAGAGTTGACGAAAAGCCTTCTGAAACTACCTTTTGTTGACGATCTGAAAGATAACTTTCTATCCAAGATAAGAGCTGATCATTTAAGCCAGATTGTTTAAGTTTAAATAAAAGTCCTTTATGCCAAACTTTATCAAAAGCTCTAGATACATCACAAAATACAAACCTTACATCCCTCCCACTATCCATATTACTAATAATTTTATGATATATTTTGATTAACTGATTAACAGTAGAGTCACCTGGCTGGAATTCAGATTGAAACTTTGACAAAAGGTTATTACTCCTCATATAATTATACAAATGTTTAAATAGAACTTTTTCCATAATCTTACAAACAATACTAGTAACAGATATTGGACGATAGTTTAGAGCTGAATGTGGACTACCTTTCCCTTTAAAAAAAAGGATTAACATGTGCAATTTTCCATAACAGTGGAACCTATTTAACTGATACACTTTGTACTGTTGATCAATTAAGTGAAAGGATGAAAGCTCAAATAGCTGATCTCGTATATTCATTGTAACAACTCAGATACCAAAAACTGGCTAATTTTTACACTTCACAGCTGTTTATTTTTTTAATGGTTTATTTTAAATCAGAAGCAATACAGCTTATAGGTATATATATATATATCAGAAATATATACATAGAATAGAAAATGGAAACGGGGATTGTGCCAAAGAGACAACAACACAACAAAAGAGCAGAAAACAACCCAAGGCCACCAATGGGTCATCAACGCAGCGAGAAAATCCCGCACCGGAGGCGGGCTTCAGCTGGCCTCTAAGTAACATTGTATACTAGCTCAGCGAAATGGACGCCACACTTAACTCCGAATTCATTTTTTTTGGTTGTTTTGTGTATATTATAACAGAACAATTTAAATATAATCGGAGGTAAGACTACAAAGTATTTTAAAAGCTGTCCTTTATATTAAATGTTGACACGATTCAGTTGAGAAAGAAATTAAGCGTTATGCTACATCAGTGCATGCACGTACACATGAATATATCGTATTTAACTCGTCTCCTGAAGTTCAATTGAATACTGCATTCGCATCAAAAGTCATGTACTGGCCATACTGGACTCATTGAAAGATAATTGATCGAATATTTCAGAAAATTTAATTTGAAGATTATTCGTATTTTTTAGTCACGTGGTATCTTTTCAAAAGTCACTTGACTTGTGGGGAAAATGTGAAAAAATACGAAATCCATGGGGGGAAAGTCGTGAAGAGTCATATTCTTTCGATAATAGGGTATAGTTTTGGTAGAAAAACAATGCCCCAAGTCTGTTTTCTCTTTTTCAATAAATTCTGAAAAAAATGACTTTTAGCGCATTTCAAGTTTGTGATTGCGCTGATACACTAAGAATGACATATTTAACTAGTGTACAAGTTAAGATTATTATTTTGATATTATTCTTCCAAAAGACACTGCACAGTTATTGAAAAAACATTGTAATCATATTTCCCCCCAAATAAATAGTATTCTATGCACTATTTTGTGAAAATATTCTGTAAAAATAAAAAAAAAAACACTTGTCAGTAAGAGGCAAATCGACTTTCAACAAATGATGATAGTAGTTTGATGCACATTAAATCACATTGCTGGTATTCTGAGGATTTAAGCTCTTAACCACATGTGTTGATGAAACAAGACTTAACGCCACAAAAATGTCTTAAAATTAAAAAAGGGAAAGGGTAAATATCTTTTATCTTATAGACATATGAAGAAAAAATAATGTTTCAAAAAATTATTCAAAATTCCTTTTTTTAATAGAGCTGTGTTAGTTCATTTTTTGCTGTCTGTAGTGTATTTTGCTACAAACATGATTCATGACATGCAAACTGCAATTAATGCAGTTGTCTTACAAAATTAAGCTAATGGGATTTTATAATTTTGGAAATCATAATATCAGGTGGCAGTTATTGTAAATGCGCGTGCCTTTCCCAAATGTCCACTTGAATTATTGTACATCATTTGGCATTTGTTGTCCATCAATATGCTAATCAGTACCTATTTCAAAAGCATTTTCTGGATAAAAGATTTGGAATATAGTTCAGTAAGACAGCAACCAAACAAAATGATCAAACAAATTATATATGGTCTGGAAAAACTAGTGTCCCACTAACTGACAACCTCATTACCCATCACAATGATCCAGGTTACTGAAATCAGATAAATATTGTTTTGTAAAATTAAATAAGCACTCCAATTAAAAGGTATTGCAAGAAAAATTTCTGGAAATGATACTTTTAAAAAAAAAGTATGGCCTTATAAACAGAAAATTAAACTTGCAAATATTTCTAAGAGTAGAAATAAAAAAATCCTGTCTGCACAATTTTGATCTCATTTGAATGATGTTTGATCAATCACCTGAATGACATCAACAATGGACTTTAACATTATTAGAATTGCAAATTTTGTTACCCAAAAAACATCCTTTAAAAATTGCAGGAGAAATATGGAGTATTCATAAACAAAACATCAAACCAACAATTTTTTTTCTAATCTGCAATGAAAGTGACAATGCGAGTGTATTGAATGATTGTAAGGTGTACATGTCTGCCTGGCGGGTATCATTTGTCGTTTACCTTATTTTCATGGTTCAATGGTCAATGTTAAGTCCTCTTTTAAGATACTATAAGCAATAGGTCAACTATATTTGGTGTATAGAATGATTTTTAGGTGTACATGTCTGTCTGACAGGGTTCATCTGAACTTAACCTCATTTTGATGGTTTGGTCTGTTTCTTGTATACTATATATGCTACAGTTCATCAATATTTGATGTATGGAATGATTGTAAGGCTGGCTTGGTTAATCTGACCTTGGCCTCATTTTCATGGATCATTAATAATATTATGTTTTTGTGATACTTATAGTAAAACTTTATCCTTAAGAATATCAACATAAAATCAAATCATGATAAGTAAAGCAGGGGAGACATTCCAGCTTGTGTACTCTTGTTAACGCAAAAAAAAGTGTTGAAAACTGTGACTACCGTACATGTAGATGTATCTAGAAATCTGTGGTAACAACTTGAAAAATATGTGATCTATCCTGATACTTCTTGTATGTATTCAAACAAGTCCTGATAGTTCACACGATTTGCTTGTAAGCATTATATTTTTTAAGAAAACTTATTTCCATATTTAGTGTTGTGAAATTGATTTCACAAAACAGCTATAATGGTTGAAAGGCAAATCAATATCTTTGTAACACCAACATTTCTACTCACCATTTTTAAATTTGGTATATTGTGTTGGTCTTGCAGAGATGACAACTGCGATATTCTAAGTCTATAGTGACCCTCAAATAAAACTTTTCACCATGAAATTAATATATCGTCTTTGGCAAATTTATCAAAGTAAACTTTCATTTACAAAGGTCGGAGACATGTGTAAAAGTTCTTTTGTATATATTGCACAGAATAAAAGTTTAATTGTTGCTTGCTAAATGTCCAATGGCAAATATTTCAATCGTATTAAGGATGAAAACATATTAATGATTAGTACCATATTTAGGTTATGCATAATAAGTAGGAAGGGCGAGATATATGGACTACCACTGGTTAATGAAGGTACAATGTAAACTATGTTGGATATGGGCAGAATCCCAATTTTTACCCTACCAGGCTACGTATTTTTATACATCTAACTGTATGAATATCCTGTCTATGCGCGGGTTTAATTTGTCGAAATTGGGAAGTCGTATTTCTTAATCCATTTTAACTCTACGAGTCAACTTTTTTTTTAAATTGCCTAATCAACATAGACGGATATTTACGTTACTTTGCAGCAGGTGGTTAAATAAGTGTTCACACATCATTATGGAAATTGTCATTCAAAGTTTTTGCAGCAATGACATAGTCAACGTACATTTTTGAAATTAAGAACTTTCCTTATTTATTGGCTTCCCTTTTCAAACAGGCACTGGCTACGAAATGTATTGTTACGTTGGACACTTATTGACGGAATGCTAGGTATGGTAAGGAGCCGATTAAATACGAACGTAACAATACTATTTGTGTCTACGGTTACGTTATTTTATTGTAACGTTACATTTATTAAACTTTTAATCGGCTTTAGTTTTGTTGCTGAGTTGTTTACATCGCTGTTCTTTGTTTACGATTAAACGTTGCATCATTGACAGTCGTACAACATGTCAATATTTAAATTTTCCTTTTTTTTTAACGCACAACACCATGCTTATATTTCTGTCCTTTTAAAGTTTTTTGTGAAAAATTACCAAACCACTCTGTATTTCTGACAGTATTTCCTTTTCTGTAGAAAGTCTTGCATCGCTTGTTGACATCTGGAAAGGGTGCTGTCAGACACGACCGCGTCCCAATGTCGTCAAAAATATTTGTGAGAAGACCCATCAAAGCGATCGTTTCCAAGACGAAGAACACGCGCTCATCGTTAGAAACATGCGGTAAAAACTGCGCACTGTTAAAGGGCCGAGCCACCTTATAACTGAGGCTATCGCATTACCTCCTAAGGAACGAGAACGGGTACATTGACTTTCTATTAACCCGACAATAACTTAAAGATATCTACAAGTCAATATGAGGTATTCAACGATGGATGTCCCTTTACAATATTAATCGTTCGAGAACAGAAATAATTACATCAAATAGATTACATCATCGATCTGCCTTCAATTTTAAATTCATTAAAAGAAAAACAAAATGCCGACAATCATCAACGAAAAAAGGTGCCTATGATGACTTCATATTATATCTAATCATTTGTGTCTAGTTTATTTTAAAACAAATGTATTAAATTATCATAGTGGTCGTAAAACATTTCGAACATACAACTTTCGCGACATGATTAAAGTAACGTTCAGCATGTAGAATGATGTGGTAAACCGGTGGAAAATCATAAAAATTGCTGATTAAAAACTCTGCAATTACACTTACCTGTGCAATTTGGACGTTGTAATGGCCATGAACCATTTGCATGACATTTCAAAATGGTAGGCACTCCAATATATCCATCCTTACATGACAGTGTTACATTGTCGTTGTATTTCGAATTATTTTCAGATTTTTTTACATGGACCTCTACTACTAACATACTACATTCCCTTGCTACAAATACAGACAAAGACGTTTATTATTTCTAGTAAATTCATATTTCGACGTGGCAATATTATTTTATTACTTTTTCTTGATGTTTCGTTATGTTCTCTCGAGGACAAATCTACTTTTTGTTCAGTTTCATAAACATCGGTACATACTACTTCCATGAATCTAGTTTTACCCTTCCTTTATTCATGCTGATATAACCTATTACGTATTTTGCGTTTCAATGTACAAATATAGCCACAGCTTTATATCTTAAACGAGCGCAGATGATCAGAATAGGAACTTAGTTCATATAAAGTTGTATTTTGAATTTTGTTGACAATTTTACTGAAACTCGTTCATCAACAGAAAGAATTTAAAGGTGTTTGTAATATATATATGTTAAACTTAGATCGACATCCGTATTCTAATCGACGTCAAATTTGACGTCACATTCACAAATAAATGGCCAATATTTTTTACACTTTAATCGACGTCTAATGCGAGTGGCGTCATGCATTCCGACAGCGATGTCAAATCGATCGGAGTCTCCTCTTATCGATGTGAAATATGGATAAATTATTTATTACAAGTTTGATCTGTAAATTTTCTTTTATGTAGTGGTCGTCTGTAGAAATAAGAAGATGTGGTATGAGTGCCAATGAGACAACTCTCCATCAAAGTCACACTGTGTAAAAATTTAACAATTAGTTGTTACACATCTGTTTATGTCCTATATATCAATTATAAGTGTGACTCTACCTAGTTGTTCCGCTATTGAACGACATGTATATTTTAAAACATGTGAATTTTTATTTAGATATTTTATTGGTGTAGGAATTAACGTATGATAGTTGAATGTCCCATTTAAAAATTAAATACCTGTGTTTCAGTTGGAAATACTACCCAAATACCTGCTATCTCAACAGCGTGTACTCGATTCGATTGAAAGATGCAGAATTTAATTAATCCCGTAAATTGTTCGTCAGATGTTTGATTGTACATATATTAATGTTTGAACCAGACATAAAACATATAACAATGTGGACTTGCATACAAGATTCTGAATTCTTTTTGTTCTACACTTCCTTGTTCCTTGGTTTTTCTATTCAATACAACGAACAGAGTCAGGTGTTGGGTGGTATATATTTGTATGGGAATTGAAAAAAATACTTTGCCGTGGACAAATACATACTATCGGACCATATAAGTACTGTATAGGTATGTAGTTATTTTGTTCTAGAGTATTACTATTATATGGTTTATTGATATTCATGTATCGTCTTGGTACCTGTTTTGACGCGGACCAGAAATGACGCACCGATTTAGTTAACGGTTTTATATTTCTAAACAAAAGCCGTGACGTCATCAACATTTGCTGTTCATAACATGATGTTGAAGGTCATCTGACTACAACAAAGATGCCTAAAACTCTGCCCAGAAATGTTATTATTGCTTAAAATATTAAAGACGATGCAATTTCCGCCATTTTATTAAGGTCAAAAAAATTCTACCCTTCCCCGAAAGATTATCAGTCCTAAATCCACTTTGGTCAAGAAAAGTATGTAACCGTAGTCTTCCCCATTTTGTGTTTTTCAAATCACGTGACTGTCATGTGATATGGCTTTACATTTAAGCGGGAATCACTGTAGAAAAAATGATCGTCGCTTATATAATTTTCTATGGTTTATCGATTTTTTTTCATTCAATGTATGAAGTATACATATGTACATTGATTAATGTATTATTGTCAATGTTGTTTAATGAATGCAATTACTTTTTATTTTCAAATATATGGAATATGTATATCACTTTCATAAATTTTGGACAATTATATATCAAAATATAGGTTACAATTAAATTGATTAAAAATTTGGTGTTACAATCATCATGATCATTAAAGTGAATGAAAATTTCAAAAGTAATTAATAAAATTGAATCTGTTGAACAGTTTTAACTTTAAAGAATCCGGATTGAAGCAATTTTTCGATTATCAGTTACGTACAAGTGGTTTCTACTGGTTTGTTTATAGTGCGTCATTACTGGTACCCATCATTAGTTGGCAGTCCGTTTGTTATGTTAGCAAACATGATTTTTATTGCTATTACTGTTTCAAATATCAACTGTTTAATAATTGAAATATAATAACAAGTTATCAATCTTTTATTCCATTCCGTTTTTCTAATTCTTTTAAATGGTAGATTAAATGCAGAGACAAAAACAACCTTAGGTGCGTCATTACTGGTTCCTCGGGGATATCTCTGTGGTGATATAACGTTTAGGCAGAACAGTATCTTGTTCTGGTTATCATTAATAAACATTGAAAATCGTGTTACTATATATAGAACAGGCGAAAACCGATTTCCTCTTTTTATTAAAAAAAAATTAAACAGGTGATGTATTAAAGCATGTATTATAGTTGTAAAACATAAATACATTAACTTATCAACACTTAAGAATACATACTCTAATGATTGACGATAAACATTTATTAAGTTTTCACTTGCGATGAAAACAATAGACATCTTTCGAGTCAATTCGTTTCGTCGAAGTTTTTCGGTTTATTTTTAACTTGGTTCACGTGATATGACCAATTTAAGGGCCAAGCTTACTTCCGGTTTAGAATGCGTACATCGATATAAGGTAAACATTTTAATTATTCTTTAATTTTTTAAGTTCCAATACTTCCACTAGTTTTGTCATGTAGAGCTTCTGAGGGTGTTGGAGGTATTCTGTCACATTGAATGTTCTATTTGCTGTTTTAACAAATCTGTCTACGGATGGTTCCGCTTTATCAACATTCCCATGTCATGTAAGTAGATGCTTACTGTTATAATTTTAAGTTTTAAATGGAAATTTAATTTAGTATGCTCAAAATTTTCATCCTGATTAAACGATGCATTGTTGTTTTCTCGGCTAGCTGTCAAGCTTCAACAATATCATGAAAGTCATGTAAATTTAAAGTCGATCATTTTGTGCTTTGCATACCAAATCATTGGAACATTGACACAACATATTGCCTGGTGTAAAGCATTTGTGACATGTCTATCTTTCATTGCACTAGTCTTTCTGTTTTGAAATTTGGTTTGCCATAATGAAAAATTCTCCCAATATATTTTCAAATCTAGAGATTGGTTTGTCCACAAGTCTTGCTAATAACAAGTCTATCCCCTGTTTCACAATTTTACACCTTTATGGGTTCTGTATCTTTGCAACATAGATGGGTTGTGAGTTTTTGTTATTGTAGGGGTTTTTTGCCTGCCACGTAGGTTTATCCCCTGTACAAACAAAGACAGTCTGTCTCCTTCGTTGTCCATGAAAATACGCCACCTTTATCGGATGCTCTGTATTTCCTTTATGCATTGTGAAGGGACTTTGCCACCAATTGACTTAAAATATTTCAACATTTGTTAGACACTGCGCCTTATGGGATTTTTCAGAGCCATGAACATCTTGATCTTTTAAAAAATTGGCTTTACAAGATCACTTTGGTCACTTAGTTCATTTTGTTTACTATAGTAAGTGTTCTATTCAATGTAAGAATTTTCAGTTTGCATTTTACTCTGACTTAAGTGTGTATCTGAAACTACTTCGGCAAAGGTCGCCATTTTTTCCTTATTCACCTCTTGATGAACCGTCGCTTCTTTATTAAATATGCCTTGTACAACTTCTAAAAGCCACTGAAGGCGATTCTTGGTAATTTTTTTACACAATGATTCCACTGCATTCATTTTAAGTTATAACATTTTAGACGACGTATTATGCGATACGTCTTGGCATATCATGGGAAACTACTATCATTCTACTGTACAAATCTTAATGGCTTAGTTGCCTTATGAGGAACAAAAACGATGGCAACATCCCGTGCCAAAGAATTAACCAAAGACGATTGTAATGAGTCTGTATCATTAAGTTAAAAAAAAACATTCACAATTTTCCGTTTTTTTCATTAGATATAAATATAGTTCAGCGCTACATGTTAATTAGTTGCTGTGGTGGTAGGCATTTTGATACTAAACTGCAAATATAGGGAAGGGTCAATTCCCCTTGTATGTGTTTCACTCACAGGTGCAAAATCTAAAAGTTGTCAGATCCTACTGGAAATTGAAAAATAACAATGAAAAAGTATAATAAAAATACCAGACTCCAAGGTACGTAAAAACGGGAAGACCATAACAACTGACAAAATCAAACGTTAATCTTCATAAACCAACAAAACGATTAGAAAACAACTATAATATTTCTGACTTGGGACAGTCAATTTCCAAAGAACATATTGGGTTAAACGTGGTTTTATAGATAGCTTAACCTCCCACTTGTATGACAGTTGTTTATAGTTCCCTTATATTGACAAAATTGTATAGAAACCCAAATAGGCATCATAGGTTAATTAATACTGTTATTTGTCTGTTTGTCTTTTTATTTTTGGCCATGGCGTTGTCAGTTTGTTTTCGATCTATGAGTTTGACTGTCCCTCTGGTATCTTTCGTCCCTCTTTTTTAATGTGACGATTATTTGGATCCAGCAGCCAAAGCTGCGTTAACATACACCAAAGACATAAAACACAACTGACATACAAATAAAATATAACAAAGATAGAAAATTGACAAAGACGCCAACAAAAACGTTTTGGTAGTTGAAACTATTATAGTATATAGTATACTATTCTTGATTTAGTTCAAGTTAAGTAAAATATAAATACAATGTTATACAAATTGAAAATAACAATATAAAAACCTCTCGCGTAAGAACCCCACCTTTGGACCTACCTTGCACCAGAAACGTCCATAGCCAAAAGACCCGATAGCTGGATGCATGACTAAATAAACAAGAGAAGTAGAATCTATAACTCAAGACCATCTTGTATTATATGTGAAGTAGATACTGAATATTTACCTATTACGGTCTGGATACTTTCCGATGTATTATTTTAAGAAAAAAGACGAGACGTTTTTTGACAAAACATATTTTTTCTAATTTTGTTGGCTCAGTTGACATTTACAAAGTCTGAGTAGCAGCTGCAAGCTTTTGCATATCGTATTAGTTAAGAAATGTATTCTTCATACACGGGTGAAACTGGCATATTGCTGCTAAGATGAGGAAAACTTATAATTTCAAAACTGAAATCGTGTTTGATGTATATGCATGTCTAGAGACAGACTTAAGCTGTATCGGTGGATTCTTTAATCTCTAATTTAGGGGGAATATCAATGGGACCCGATCAGAATAGTTTGGATTGTTAACGGAAAATATACAATATCAATATAGCTGTATGTGAAATTAAATGATCTAGCGTCCTTGTTTTAATAATGTCTGAAGGAAATCCAAAATATAATAAAATTAAAAAAATATTTGTTTATGATTTTTATCAAATAATAAACTATATATGTTACAAATAATTTTTTAATTAGTGAGGTCTCATACGGCAAAGTTACTTCGATTTAAAGAGCATAAACTTGGAAAAGAATACGAAAATTTAGGCTACGACAAGTTGAACATATGTTTAGTAATCCATGACACTGATGGCATCAGTGAAATTTCCATAGTGAGGAAATCAAATTAACTGTTACAATTCTTTGGTATTACAGCTTTCTTGAATAAACAACAACTATCTACCAAAATGGTCATAAAAAACACAAGTCCTTACAGAGTGTATCAACCTAGCATAAATCTCCTGCTATAAATTTGCTACATTAAACGGGAGATTTGCATCTTACTTTACCAAGACGTCAGATGTTACGTCGATTAAAAAAACATATGACGATAAGAGACCGTACGTCGATCTGAGTCCAGTCCCAGCTGCAAAAAAAAAACCTTATCTTTTTATAGCATATAAATATTGTAGAACTTTATGATTTGATTTCAACTAAACAACATAAACCATTGATTACAACACACACAATTGATAACAGAAAACATATTTGAACTACTGATCTAAGTTATATGGTGCTCCAAATGTTTATGTGTTACACTCCTCATTTACTGAACCTTTACATTAACACTTAAACTCACGTGCACAATTCGGACGTTGTAATGGCCAAGAACCATTTGCATAGCATTTCAAACTTATAGCCTCTCCAAAATATCCCTCCTGACATGACAATATTACATGGTGGTTGAATCTAGACACATTTCGCGGAGATTTCAATTTTGCATCTATCGTCAAATGCTCACAATTTATAGCTGAAATGCAAAACAATAAAAAAAAACTCTTATTATTTCATTTAAACTAATCAAAGGCATTGCCAATTGCATATAATAGAATTTGATCATCTTCACCGTATAATACGAAATATATGCATGCAATTGTATTTTGGCATAGGAATATCGCAGATGTCATTTAGACCCTTCCGTCAGGCATGCGCTTTTTACTGTTACAAACAATACTTTTTAGATACATTTGATAACATTGTTGTACGTTTATATATGGTATCCTATAACATAAATATGTCTCTTATTTGATCCTTCTATATTTATAAACTTTACAATAGTATTTAATTTAATTTCAATCAATTCATTGTAACAAACATTTTTTTTTCTTGTAAATATCTAAACATTATAAGAAAATGTGTTTTAAATTTAATCTTGGTATCTTTAATAAGTGTTGTCATATATCTATCTGGCAGCAACATATGAAATTGTAAAGACTAAACTGTGAAAAGGAGGCGTAGGAAGAGACGTTAAAAATAAATTTGTAATGTAAAGTTTTTTTCATAAAGGCTGCAACAAATCTCTTCCATTTTGCTTATGTAAAGGAATTACATATTATATTTAATCAACTGACCAAAACGTTAAAGGAATAAATAATGATTCTTAATTGATGTCAATATGTCTATGTTTGATACTTTTGTAAAACATATAATATGTGACAATAACAACTACTATCATATGTTTTTAATGTGATATAACAGGATTTAATCTTACGTTTGCAAATTGGACGCTGAGTTGGCCAGGAACCATTTGAATAACATTTCATTGTTATATGTATTCCAATATATCCATCCTTACATGACAGCGTTACTACGTCGTTGTATTCAGGCATATTTGCAGAAGATTTTATGTGACCATCTAACTTTAAATTCTCACACTGAACAGCTGAAATACAAAAGGCAAAATAAAACAAAATGTTTCATTGGGCTTCAATATTCAAGGTTGATGGTAGGCTCCATATTGACACTGTTAAGTATGGTTCAGATCTGTTGCCTTGCCATTTAGCAAAAAGGAAGAAGCCAAACTATAGCAGAACGTGTTAAGAATCTGATTGCCCAGGGCAGTAACCATTATCATGGCCTGACATTATGTACTCTACCCCCATAAACGACAACAAAAACCTCTATGGGTAAAGGAAACAAAATTAGAAGCATATCGTACAAGCTCTGCCACAAGAGAAAAAGTTGACAGTTGCATTCAAAAGTTGCAGAACGTTCTTAACAAGTATGACTTTGCTTCCAAACCAAATTGCATACTCAATGTTGAGGGAAAAGGTGTTAACTGAAGGCATAAATCAATAAACAAAGTGGGAGATAAAAATACTAATTAAGTCCTCTCGAATATTTGAAATAAAATTGAGATGGAGACGGGGAATATGTTAAAGAGACAACAACCCGACCAAAGAGCAGAACACACCCCAAGGCCACCAATGGGTCTTCAACACAGCGAGAAAATCCCGCGCCCGGAGGCAGGCTTCAGCTGGCCCTTAAATAAAAATGTGTACTAGTTCAGAGCAAATGGACGTCACACTAAACTCCGAAACATATAGATGAACCAAAATTAAAACAACATACAAGACTAATAAAGGCCAGAGGTTCCTGACTTGGGACAGGCGCAAAAATGCGGCGGAGTTAAACATGGTTTGTGAGATCTCAACCCTCCCCCTATACATCTAGCCAATGTAAAATTAACAAACACGTAGCAATACGCACAGTAAAACTCAGTGAAAAGGAAGTCCGAGTCTGATGTTAGAATAGATAACAGAAGAAATGTTTGCCTGACATCTAGTCAAATACATTAACAATTTAATTTGCCTGACAGATTTGAAGATTACATAAAAAGAATAAAATATGTGTCAGACATTTGGTGAGTAAATAGGCATAACTTGTCTGAATGACCTAAAATTTTCCTAGAATGTCAGGCGGTTGGACATATTTCAACAATTGTGGACTGGACTCCGTTTGATAAATGTGATTACTGGATACACCTACTGTACTACTCGTCCATTACTCCATGCCCTCATCGTGACTGTGATAACTAGCTATCTACAACAACATCTTAAGACATACACAATTGTTTTTTTTTTATTAAAACCTTTTGAAATAAATATAAATTATCCTTAAGTGAATATTCCAAGGATATCAATAAATGTGACATACATTGATTAATAAAATCAAACTTAACATTAAAATGGGTCATTCCTAGAAGGCCATTTCCGTTGTATTTTTATATTTTAGCGGAAAGTTCTCACCATGACATTATTGGTTCCGTCGTCTAAACAAGTCGCGGCGTTTTCAAACAAATTTTGTCCAGCTTCAAACTGTATTACCATAATTGAAACCCTTCGTAACTTTGATAGCCTTTTCAATCGGCCCTATAATAAGCTTTTTGTTGGTCTCGAAATATGATATATATTCCTGACATATCCTTATTTTCTATATATTTAATAATATCCTGTAAAAGTATGTTCATATAACTTATATTTTGCACTAATTATCATGATTATGGCAACCTTTCTAAAAACCGTTTTTGTTTTGGATGAATAATCTAATATAATTTCGGGTTTAAATGTTTTACTAATAACTTTGCTATAACTCTTTCGCCTAAATGTTTCTATAGTGTGTGATAACATTTTGTGAGGGAATTCGATGTTTGCTATACAACGGTTCGTTTCAACGCACTTTATGACACTACCACTATACCAATCAGAATGAATTTTTTTGTAGTCTTTTAAGAAATGATTTTTCTTTGTATTCATGTATTATTTGTGAAACAATAAATGTTTTAAAAGAGCGAATTTTCTGTATAAAGTCAAAAATTTTGTAGTCATTTGAAGCCAAAACTTTCTATTGCCTTACATTCGCAAATGAAAGATCCGAAAACTATACCAATACAGAACATTTTTTAGAAATTATAGCAAAACATTAGGTTGACAAATTTTTATTCGTTATTAGATAAAAAATGAACTTATAATATATGTCTTTTTCTCCCAAACCCAGTTTACCCCTATTACATATTATGACGTGGACCGGTCATTGTTATTGAATTTTACGCAATTTGATTGGATTAAGTTATTGTAAGTTAACCTTCAATCTGTTAAAATTTTTCATAAATGTATATTGATTAAATCTGTACGTGCATGAATGTAACAATAAAGATGAACAGTCTGTGCCTTATTTATTTATCCTTTTTAATATAATAAGCTGGAAATATACAACAAAATGTATTTGAAAAATGCCTTTTCTTAAAACTGAGTTATAATTGCTTTTCTTTTTACATGCACACACAAGAACTTAAATGACTTCAAACTGGACACTGCAAGAGACCATATTATTTTTTATCAATGAAAATAAAGGTATGAAAGGTAAGATTTGCGACTTCTTATATTTTCACAAAATTTGCTACATATAGAGTAGATAAATGATTTTTTAATAGCCTATTCCCGAGAAAAAAAGGGTTAATTAATAAATCATACTTTTTATTCCATTAAACAAGTCATTTTTCGAAAAGAAATGCCGAAATACATTTTACGCACGACTAAACCCAAACAAAAGTAGTCCGTATATAAGTCAAAATTTTCCGATCTGCCTATTTTTGGACATCAGAATTCTATACAATCGTTTTAAAGTCAATTTCGTCTACCTCACAAAATCTTGTTAGGCATTATAAATATATCTCATATTGCACATATTTTGTTTGTATTTATCGTGCTTATGATACCTTCCTAAATAAAAACTTACATTCGCATAAAGCGGTATTTAAATAAACTGCACCAGATACGAATTATGACACATAATTAATGTCTTTTAGGTGAAGCTCGAAGCCAGATATTTGAAAAACAAAACTTAATAGGAATGTTGGGAAATGGATTTGATCTAAAAGGAACAAAAGTATAGCCAAACCAATGCAATGAATCATAGCTTTGCATTAGATACAGTCCTTGGATGGTTTAAACTTCCCACTTACACCATACACCATTCACCATACACCATTACACCATACACTCTGTGTCATTACACCATACACGTTACATCCTTGCACCATACACCTTACACCATAATGCAATTTAATTTCAAAGAAAGCGTGCGACTACAAAATTATTTATTTATTTAAAAAACGAATTTTGATCACAATATTGTAAATTAAAAATCAGTTCTTATCAATATTTTGCATAGTTTTAAATGTCGTACACCATTCATTCACACCATTCCCGATCGTACGTTACACCATTACACCATTCCCCTTACACCATATACCATAGCACCATACACCTTCTACCATTGCACCATATGCCATACACCATACACGTTTTTTTGGGAAGTTTACATCATCCAAGGGCTGTAGATATATTCCTTATTTCAAACAACGACGGGTGTCACGATAGAATTTGATGTTGATGTGTTAAGTGGACTTATTTGTCGTCATTTTGTTATTAGTTAATAATTTTATAGTTTCATATGTATACTTTAACCCTTTGACCGCACTAGGGACATAAATGAATAACAGGATAACTTAATACGATATCAGAAATTGAAATAATTTGACCACTTCTTCTAAATTCGTTTGACGACATACTGGATTAAAACCACATAGGTCACGACGTTGGTTCTGAAAACGTCGCGGTCAGAGAGTTTAAAGTAAGTTAAAACAAATCGTATATTGCTGAACATAAACTCACAAAAACGCCTACAGATAACTCGAAACAACAATTAAGATTGATTTTGACGACGAAGTATGGCAAATATTCCCTAGGCCTGTATACATAGTTTGAAGATACCAAGGGGACAATCAAAACTCATAAGTCGATAAAAACTAACCAACAACATGATAAAAAACGTTGCACAACGAAAAAAACTTACATAGAAAACTAAAGACTGTGCAATATGAACCCAATCATAAACTGCAGGAGGGAGATGTCAACTGCTCTAAAAGGGTAGTAGGTCCTGTTCCACTTGTTTCACACACGATCAAAAGTTGAGTTGTCAAATTCTACTGGATATTGGATTGTAATGAGGCTATATCATTAAGTTAAAAAATTGATTTTCAATTTCGCATTTTTTCATTAAATAAAAATATAGTTCAGCGCTACATGTGAAGTGCCAGTATGTCTAAGAATCAGGCAAATTCTAAAAATTTCAAATCATGACATATTTGGAATATTCATCTCATCCACACAATATGTTACCTTTAGTCAGTCAAAATAGAACTGTATAATCAAATTTTAGAAAATCACTTGCAGTATTATGTATTGGCACTTCGAAGTTCTATATGTTTGACTATATATTCTATGTAAAATCAGCCAATTTCAATTTCAAATAATTTTTATTACCAGAACGGTACAATCACAATGCTTGTAGAAATAAATACTAAACTAATATAAATTTCAGGTGTGAGCCTTCGTCTCGTGGGTTTTTTTGTCTGCTTGTCAAAATTTCTTTCTCAAGATTCTCTTGCTTTCTGATGTTAGAACACAATTTACAGAGTTACTTCTCCTAGTAGAACTCTTTTAATGTCAACAATATGGATGTCATGCATGTGGTCAGACAATGCTGATCTGTAGTTTTTTAATCTTTTCTGACGATGAATGTGGGTATTCACAGTATTTTAAGGATGAAAAAGACAACACGCTAATTGGACAATGTAGTAGAAATGTTGAACCACTTCTCTAGTCGGAGGGACATTTGATTTTTTACTGTATTGGGATCTTTTCCCACTTACAATCATACTTCGTTTGTCTAAAACACCGATAAAACCTAGGGATATGCATGAGATTAAAAGAAGGAAGGTGCACAACCGGCTCACAAATGAAGATCAAAGCTAGACAGAGCAGTGCCCATCCAGATGAGCAGGGCCTTTTCTTGGTTCTACAGAAACCAATTAGACGAGGTACACTATTAACATATTATTATATATTCAAAAGATGATTTTGGACATAGACCATTCTCCTCCCCCATAATTGTATTGCGAAATTGAAAATGGTTCAGGTTCAACATGATAGAGGGTCTTCAGAAATACTGTGAAACTGTTTACTCGCGTAGTGGTATTAACCATATGTGGATTCTTAAAAACTCTAAAGAACTTCTGGATAATTTTAAATCTCGGTCTTTTTCAGAAATTAGTTCTATCAAAACGTTTGATTTTTCAACCTTGTATACCACCATTCCCCATGTGAGATTGGAAAACCGTCTAAAAGAAATAATACACAATGCTTTTCAATATAAAATGGTAGCATACGCTATAAATTTTTTACCTTTGGATACCATAAGGCATATTTTGTTAATAGTGAACAAAAGGGTAAACCATGCTACACAGAGAAAGAAGTGATCAGTATGATGGAGTTTCTTATTGACAACATATTTGTTGAATTTGGAGGTAGACTTTTTCAACAAATTATGGGAACGAACTGTGCGCCTCTCCTTGCCGACCTCTTCTTATTTTCATATGAATCGGAGTTTCTTCAGACACTTGTCAAACACAAGAAGATGAAAGAAGCCAGGTTATTTTATTTCACTTTCAGATATATTGATGATGTTCTTTCCATTGACAATCCGAACTTTTCTGATTGGATTCTATTAATATATCCCCCAGAACTAGAAATTAAAGAAACAACAGACACGGCTTCCTCCGCCTCATTTTTATACTTATACCTCGAATTTGACATACACCGTCATCTCAGTACATGAATCTATGACAAAAGAGACGATTTTAATTTTGAAATTATCAATTTCCTCCACCTGAGTAGCAATATACCAACTTCGCCTGCATATGGGATATACATTTCCCAACTTATTCGGTATTCAAGACCTTGCAGCTCCTACTCAGACTTTGTAAAACGTCACCAGTGTCTGGACAGAAAGTTGATGAACCAGGGGTATGTCAAAGAACGTCTCGTCCTTTTTCTAAAAAGGTTCATCGGAAGGTACCAAGACCTTGTTGATAAATATTCCGTATCAACTTCACAAATAATACACGATGCTCTTGAAGTATAGATTCTGCGTACTGACGTTGTTTATCATCTTAATAACGTGTTAAAGTATTCTTTTATTTGTCTTTATTAATATTACTTTTACTGTTAAGTCTGTTTTTTGTGATATCCATTTGACGTGACTCTGTACTTATGTATCCCGTCATACTTTGAACGACAAAATTATTTTATTTTATTAATATTACTTTTACTGTTAAGTCTGTTTTTTGTGATATCCATTTGACGTGACTCTGTACTTATGTATCCCGTCATACTTTGAACGACAAAATTATTTTATTTTATTATTATTACTTTTACTGTTAAGTCTGTTTTTTTGTGATATCCATTTGACGTGACTCAGTACTTATGTATCCCGTCATACTTTGAACGACAAAATTATTTTATATCTACCTGTGTGACGTCAAACGCGCGATTCTACGCCAGTACTTAAAATCTTCCATCCTTTATGGGTGGATTTTACATAGATAAATAAAACCGTATAATAAAGAAGCAAAATGAGGATGTTAAATTTGATGTATGCCTTTTTGCGATTCTTTGTTACATTTGTTTTGTTTTTAATAGTGATTAAGATGATAACACAATGTGGACTGCTGTACCACTATTTTTGACATTTTTACCTATTGTGTCTGTTTGTTTTGTTCACGCATCGTTGTCAATATAATGGAATTTGATGCGACTGTCATACAAGTGAGAGGTTCAGCTAGCTATAAAACCAGGTTCAATCCACTATTTTCTACATAAGAAAAAAAATGCCTGTACCAAGTCAGGAATATGACAGTTGTTATCCGTTCGTTTGATGTTTTTGAGCTTTTGATTTTGCCATTTGATTAGAGACTTTCCTTTTTGAATTTTCCTCGGAGTTCAGTATTTTTGTGATTTTACTTTTTATGAATATAAAAAAGGGGGGCTCGTATTTTGTATTTTGGTAGATTTTTTTTCTGGTAGATTGAAAAGAATTACTGTTTTTTGTCTGATATTTTATAAAGGGTGTTGAGAAAAACTAGTGATAATGCCAAAAAATTTGAGCGTTTACTATAAAACTGAAGGAGACCCCTGAAAAGGGGATAATTGTCCTTGCGATTGAAGGTTCACATGTATGTTTTAGCAAGTGTTTAAGGTTTCATGCATCATGATGCATATAGGCCTTAAAATAACACCTGTGTTTCGACTAATGTTCGTTGGCAGGGAAATAATTGTTTTTAAAAGTTTTTGACTGGTTTGAAAAGGGGAAATAATTTGACTCAATAAAATAGGGCGTGTTCAATACTTACAAAAATGTTTAGGGTCCATGTTTATGCGTAGGTAAGGTTATCGGAGGCACAACTATTTTTTTTTTAAATAGGCCTTAAACAAATTAGGGAAGGTGATATTGTAGAAATATTTTTTTATTTGTTGATTTTTTTAACCATACCTTATTGGCTTATTCATTTTAATGGGAGGAAAATATTAATTTTATCAGTGCTATAAAAAAATGACAATAACAACTTTCGGGTCTACTGTATGCATTTTTAATCATAAAATATAGGGTCAGTATTTTGGTACTTTAAAACACACACATATTTTTGGTTTGCCTAAGGACCATCACTTTTTTTTTATAATTTTTGAATCTACTACTAAGAAAATGTACCCCTCGAAACTCTAGCTACAAATGGTTAAAAGATATTCTGCATACATGTAGCTAGTAAACAGGGAAATGATTCTAAGTTAATGTTACTTGCATATTATTAAATTGATCTAAAGTAAGAGCTACAGAGAAATTTTTATTGTATAAATAATTCTTCATGTACATGTATATATTTTTATCAGACTTAACAAATTTGATTTCTTTCTTCAGGGAAATGCCGTAATTGCATAGGTGATTTGTAAAGACGCATACCTTATTTGAAGGAACTCTTTCTACAGAAGACTATTGCATTGCTGAGGTAAACATTATTTGAATTTTGATATTTTATATACCGGTAATTGAATGTTTACTTCAACCCATCCCCACTGGGTCCATATTTTAAGGATAAATATCTTTTTATACATGATTTTATGATTTTAGAAATAGATAAAAATCACTCAAGCTATAATATGTTTTTTTTTATCATCCCCCTTAACAACTGGATATGTCATATAGCATGTATAGATTTCCCCGTCGGTATGCTGATGCTGATTTACAATATGAATTTTGCATATTGGTCCATTTTTGAGTAATTGGTGAAATCATTTTATAAAATAGGATATATATATGTATGTATATATAACCAGTCTAAAAGGGTACAACATCACCAAAAAATGACAATAAACGAACAAATGTAACTATAAATATAAACAGATATCCTTCATCAGTATGAGCACGATGTAAAATGAATCAGATCTATCTATTTTGATTTTTAAACTATAGCAATCTTGAATTCTAAGCCCGACCTCCTCTTAATTCGTCATTTGAGATCACTTGGGCACGCCCAAGATGATCTCAAAAACCTAACAATCACAATCATAGACCATAACGAGGGTTGGTCAAAGACCGAAAGACTTGCTCGGGAAAGGTTTTGGATAAGAAAGCTAAGGACAGTTTCCCCAGAGGGCATAAATGAAAAATAATAGAATGAGTCACTCATTTTCCCTACCATCACTCATTTTCCTGACATCATTTGTTTCCAGTTACTCCGGCTTCCTTACTTGACTCTTACAGTTTTAAGGATTCTTTTGGAATTTTTTGAATTTTACTAGTTTAAATACCAGGGTTCTTTTCATTTGGTAGGGATATACAAGTACGCATCCACGTCTAATTATTTAACCTTAGACCAAATTTACTATTATTTTTTCTTTTCATTATAAAACTGCTATTTATTTGGGATGATAAACACGCAGCCTCTGTTTGACATATTTTACCAGCTTTTATCGATCAGTGCTGTTTTTTTTGGGGGGAATGTATTTACACGCATTTGTTGTAACATCTTAACTGACGTCATTTTGGAATTTTAGAGTTGTGCCAGTTCATATCCAGTGATTTTGCTAGCGCTCGTCATTTTCGTCATTTACGAAACGGTTTTCAAAATGACGAAAGTATTCCAAATCAATTTCGTCACTTAAATTCGGAAAGAGTAAAAATATTTTCGCATGAAAATACTATAATTCAACCTGTCTTATTGTTTCTGACAAGTTTATGACCCTCAGCTAATTAACATTTTCAACAGGTGTTAAAAGTTGTGATTACAGATAATCCGCTTATCGCCATCGGATGGGTCACTAATCCGTTAATCATTTATCAACCTCAAAATTGATCATCAATATAATTATTTTCCCCAGTAAAATCAGTCAGTCGGCATTTCAATTTCAATATTTATCAAACGAGCACAATTTGCAGTTCGTTTGTCGTAGTTTCGTCATTTCAACATTTGAGTATTCCCTCGGACAGTTCGCATTTTAATTTCAATATTTCTCAAACGATCACAATTTGCAGTTCGCTTGTCGTAGTTTCGTCAAATGAACGTATTTTCGTCATATTTGATATAACTTTTAATCAAAAACTTTCGATAAATTCGATTAAAAAGATAGAACTTTATTCATAACATTCAGAAATGTTTTCACAAGTCAAACAGGTACTTCTTTTACTAGGAACTGCGCTTGCGCGAAAGTATTCATATGAATTTAAAGATACTAAAACGTAAAATACGAAATAATTAAGTATCAAACTAAACGAGAGAGACAAATATAGTTCTTAGGTAGCAAATTTAATTTAAAAAATGATAATTTCCTGCCTTTTTTAAACACGAACCAATCCGTAGATGAATCCGGATTCATTCTGAATTTATTATCAACTTGTCACTTCCCGTTTTCATTTCATTTGGAAATCGAAAGTAAACGTGACTATTCATGATAAATTTACAATTTAAAGTCATTAGAATTGTTCCAATAAGGATTTGTACAAATTCTTGGTTCCAACTTCATAAAAATTAATTCTAAATATCGCTTTAAAACGTTTTTAAGGATAATGAGTATGAATAATGCAGTGAAATAGTCCTTACAAGTTCATTTCTGCTGTGAATCCTGGTTTAAAAAAAAATGGATCCCAACTTTTGCTGATTAGGAATGTACCCTGAAACTAACTGATGTGAAATTGTTAACTAGATTTCTAGATCTTATATCCTAATCTTTCGTATTAAAGTGCCACATCAGTCAAATCATGCAGTAACTGCCTAGTATGCCTATTAAAGTCCTTCAAAGTCAAAGTCTGACAAAGTAATATACATCCTAGGTCCCTTGCTGCTACCCAAAAAAAAGGTTGATTTTCATCCCACGCAAAAGTGACTAAAGCCCTCAAAATCCTAGCTTAAACCCTGCATATCTCTAATTACTATTTTCATTTTAGGCATGTCTTTGAGTTGTTTTTTGGAAATTTTAAAAAAATTATTAGCGTCTCTACATATGATGTTCGGGTGAAACTGTTTCACTTTTTTAATTGTATAGAATTCAAGATTGCTATAGTTTAAAAATCAGAATAGATTGATCTGATTCATTTTACATCGTGCTCATACTGATAAAGGATATCTGTTACCCGAAATATTTATAGTTACATTTGTTCGTTTATTGTCATTTTTTGGTGATGTTGTACCCTTTTAGACTGGTTATATATTATATTTTGTAGTGTACTGTATCATATTTATATGATCCATCGCCCCGTAAGATTTATCGTTGGCTATTATTCAGTCATTTAATATATGTATATTGTTCGACCTGCTAGTCAAATGCGTTTTGTTAAAATATACTTTTTCACTCATTTGGTCTTTTGTAAAATGTTGTTAGTGCTTTTTAAGCCCCTCTACCAAGAAATTTGTTTTGCATGCACACGTATAAAAATTGCGGTTTTTATCCAACGCAATCATAGGTTTGAACGTTGTTTTCAATTTAGACTTGTATATATGTATATATATGTAACACTCCCAAACGTGTCCATCCCCCCAAACGTGTCCGATTCCCCCAAACGTGTCTATTTCCCCCAAACGTATCCTTAAAAGTTGATATCGCCCAAACGTGTCCAATTTCATAACCCCCAAACGTGTCCGATAATTGTTATTCGCCAAAACGTGTCCACTGTAAAACGCCAGAACGTCTCACGTCTTTTAGCGCTAATACATGTATGTTCTAAATGAAATCAATAACGTTTACGGCAATTCTATGATGGGGGACACGGTTGACTAAGTGGTCATTTATAAGCATTAGTTTGTTCAATACCGGTTGTTAATGATTATCCTGTAACATATGAATTAACTTTTGACTGAAATTACTTGTCCAGTTGCAAGTATTTCATGCTCATTTAGAGCGAACATACAAATAATTCTAGTACAGTTGAATTAATCATTTACTATGTAAATTATTTTTTACTAATAAACTCCGATGATGCCTTTTATATTAATCCGAATATTGCACATCAGCAGAATTGACTTCCCTTTTTTCAACAGTTCTGATATTTTAAGAGCTCTGCATAGTTATCAGGTTTTTTTTTAATAAATTGTAGGTTTCGAGCATCACTAAAGACACACGAACAAGAGACATAACGTCCAGTGCTAAATATGTCATGCATTATTTGAACGACATCATGTTAACAATAAATACTGTAGATACGTTCTATTATCATACCGGACATTTAGGATTGGGCCTAAATTTTTACGGTTATTCGGGATTAACACTTGTTGGGATTTTAATCCAAAAAATTTAAGAGCGAATAAAGACCAATTTTTAATGACTTCAGTAAGAAACTACTTCAGTCTCTGTTATGTAATAGAGGCCGTTTAAAATAAAAGTTGCGGAAATTTAAAAAAAAAACGTTGCCTTCCAATATACAACTGATGGCACCATGAAGGAGTGAAATGCTACAAAGGTTTTAATGCACAGAGAATGGGACATAGAGATATCTGATTTAATATCTACAATTTATCTGAGCCTGGATCCAACATAGCCGAAACTGACGCCCCCACTTTTACCCAGGTTAGACAGCCAGTTTAAAAAAGACCTAAAGTAATTTATTTCTGTTTTTTAATGAAATAGTAAAATGAGTATACGTTAATCAAAAAGCAATAACCAAATAAATTACGTATTATAATATGGACACGAACGATAGTTCCAGTAAAAGAAAACAACTAAGCTTGATATGGACACGTTTGGGTGTTTAATAAAAAAAAATGGACTAGTTTGGGCGTTTATACAAATGACACGCTTTGGCGCCCTTTTACAACTAGACATGTTTTGCAGTTCAGTGACGTTATGTGGACACTTTTGGGGGAATCGGACACGTTTGGGGGGAAGGACACATTTCTATATATATTCCAGCCCCGCTCGGGGAGGAAGTAAAGAAACAGATCTACTCTAACATCGTTAGGTTGATTTTCTAGGCACTTTATACATATACTAACGCCTGGTATTTCTTAATCATAAGAAATCCGATGGACAAGGTATAATTTGCAGTTGTCACTACACATAGGCAGACATATACATATATTAATTTACAGTGATTGTATGCTTCTAAAAATAGATTAGCATCCTGTTTTTATACTGAAGAGATGAGTAGATGATCATTTCTGTACACTAAAAGAATACTTCGTGTATTGTATCAGATATCCTTGTTTCATTCCTACGAGAAGGTAACACCTCCCGAAACGAAAGCTGATTTTTTCATCTATATTTTGGAGGAGGGGATAAGGTGTCTGCGCAATGCTAGGCGGTGTTGTCGTAGAAGTTAGAAATAAAAAGCACAGGTTCCAGCCCCACTCGAGGAGGAAGTAAAGAAACAGATCTACTCTAACATCGTTAGGTTGATTTTCTAGGCACTTTATACATATTCTAACGCCTGGTATTTCTTAATCATAAGAAATCCGATGGACAAGGTATAATTTGCAGTTGTCACTACACATAGGCAGACATATACATATATTAATTTACAGTGATTGTATGCTTCTAAAAATAGATTAGCATCCTGTGATGAGTAGATGATCATTTCTGTACACTAAAAGAATACTTCGTGTATTGTATTAGATATCCTTGATTAATTCCTACGAGAAGGTAACACCTCCCGAAACGAAAGCTGATTTTTTTCAGCTATAGTTAGAGGAGGGGATAAGGTGTCTGCGCAATGCTAGGCGGTGTTGTCGTAGAAGTTAGAAATAAAAAGTACAGGTTCCAGCCCCGCTCGGGGAGGAAGTAAAGAAACAGATCTACTCTAACATCAGTAGGTTGATTTTCTAGGCACTTTATACATATTCTAACGCCTGGTATTTCTTAATCATAAAAAATCCGATGGACAAGGTATAATTTGCAGTTGTCACTTCACATAGGCAGACATATACATATATTAATTTACAGTGATTGTATGCTTCTAAAAATAGATAAGCATCCTGTAATTATACTGATGAGATGAGTAGATGATCATTTCTGTACACAAAAAGAATACTTCGTGAATTGTATCAGATATCCTTGTTTAATTCCTACGAGAAGGTAACACCTCCCGAAACGAAAGCTGATTTTTTCAGCTATAGTTAGAGGAGGGGATAAGGTATCTGCGCAATGCTAGGCGGTGTTGTCGTAGAAGTTAGAAATAAAAAGTACAGGTTCCAGCCCCGAAGAAACAGATCTACTCTAACATCTTTAGGTTGATTTTCTAGGCACTTTATATATATATATATATATGTGTGTGTTACAACAAGAAATAGGTCAATATGACCTACATTTTTCTGCTGGAGCAATTATGGTAACATTTTGACAATGCTGAACAAGAGTTATGAAGAGGGCACCTACATTTGTATTGTCAACAACTTCAAAAGGTTTTTGTTTGCACAAAAATCATGCATGCCCTTTCCCCACGTAGAAACATAGCGGTGTCGTTAAGAATTGTTGAAAATTGTGATACGGTCAGTTTAAGGGGAACTACTAATGGTAAATAAATGATATTTGATGTACATTTGTATAAGCATTCAATTTGATGCATCTCATATCCATGGAGATTATTTGGCCCTGTCCCCTTAGTCATGGTCTATTGACCTTGTAACTTTAGCATAATTTACATTTTAAAGTTTGTGATTATATGTAGATCAGTTAAAGGCGAACCAATTATGATAAGTCAGTAGTGTTTGGTATGCAGATGTATTTAGCATTAATGGCATTTCTTATTTCCACAGTTATGGTTAATTTACTTTGAATATTTTGCATATTTACATATCAGAGTATTGCTATTTGATTTCATCATTTGCATTTTTCTGTCAAATTTACATACAGACAAAACATATCTGTGTCAAGTTTATTTTTTTAACTTTTACATATTTTAGTGACAAAAAATGAGAAGAAATACTTTTGATATTTCGAAAAGCGAAAAATGACGAGGGCTTGCGAAATCACTGGTAGGCAAAAAACAAAATAATTGCCACCTGGGACTTATACATAAATTAATATATTGGTCCCAGTGTCCACCAACATGTACCAAACTTAATGGTCATTTCCTTAGTGTTTGTTTTTTAAACTTTTATCATTAACATTTCAATCAACCAAACTGATTCATTGAACTGAAAATTATCAACATGAACTGTGAATCGATTGCTAATTTATTTTGATTTTTACTGGAATTTCATATGATTGCAGGATTGATGATTAAAAGATTCGACTATCGCATGTTCAATCAGCTGCAGGCAAATCATATTGTTATGCCAACATTGCTCACTTAAGTAGGAAGATCAAAATGTTTGTAGCGAATGGACAGAGCGTGCCTTCAAATTGACCAACACTTCAATAGAGAATGATGACAACTGAACCTCTATTCATGGAGAAATTGCATATGACATGTTTGAACTCAAAGAACAGATATACCCAATCTGAAGGACAGGTAAAATATTAAGTCATGATAAATATAAAATGACCTGAACAATCTGAATACTGTATATTCAGGAATTACATGTATGTGACTGAGGTTTAAACATTTAGATTAGAACTTGCATTCTGATATCAAATAAATATATTTGGATGCAGCTTTCCCTGAATTAACATAAATTAATATCCAATTTTGGTCAATAATTTATAAATGCACTATAATAAATGAATGCAATAATTTGTTAATTTATTGTTTTCTTTTTGAAAAAAAAAACATTTCGTAACTACTAGTATAGGTCACTGTACGCATGAGCAAAACCCATAATGTGTAGTCAGCTATAAATGACCCCAACATGACAAAATGTAATCAAATAAAATGAAAAAAAAACCAACGACCTGATTTATGAAAAAATGATAAACGAAAAAATATATATGACAGACTGCAACCAACAGCATTTATCATATATACTGGTAATAACAAATTATGATAAATTTAATTAATTAATCCAAATATAATTATCAATATGGTAAAACTATTTTTACTTGAAAACAAAATTTGGTAAAAATTCAAAATGTTTTCTGTTGGCACGTCAAAACTTCATGTAACACAAAAATATTTGTTACATGGATAATGAACAATATGATTGCTTACTACCACTTCGTTTTAACTCTGGTGGATAGTTGTCTCATTTGCAATCTTCATGATCACACCACATCTCATATTTGTCTCGCCGCAGTATGCGAGACATAGACATTACTATCAGGCGGCGGGGCCAGCGTAAACTATTTGTATACAGCTTTATTTCAGAAGGTAGAAGACCTGGATGCTTCATACTTTGTATGCTGATAACTTATGTTAAGAAGTTTCCGTCTGTCATATGTATTGTTTCCTTGACCTCACTTTCATGGTTCAGCGACTGCTTGAAAAAATAATGTTTTTTTTGTCATGTGAATTGCTCACTTATGACGAGTAATAGGATAACTATATTTGATATATGGGTTTCCTTGCAACGTCTACATGTCCGCCAGACAGGGTTCACCTGACCTCGACCTCATTTCATGGACCAGTGATCAAGGTTAAAGTTACATGATAAGGTATATTTCTCAGATACTATAAGCAGTATGTCAACTATATGTGGTGTATTGGATGATTGTAACGGATAGATCTCAGACTGACCGGTTTCATCTGACCTTGACTTCATTTTCATGGTTGATTGGTCAATGTTAAACTTTTGTGTTTTTGTCTGTTGTTCAAGTACTGTAAGCAATAGGTTTAACTATATTTGGTGTATAGAATGATTGTAAGGTGTACATGTCTGTGAAGTCGGTATCATCTGACCTTGACCTCATTTTCATGGTTCATTGGCCAATGTTAAGTTATTTTGAGTTGTGGTTGCTAGGGAGGGAGACTGATGTTAGGATGTAACAAAAACTTTCAAGGAAACTAATTTTCTTTATTCACAAGAATATTTGTGCTGACATGTGTAATTGTTTATAAAATAAGGTAGCATTATTATTGTATATTATTCTAAATATTCACTTTACGTTACTAGGTAGAAAATCTGGTTGCTAGTGATATATAAATTTCTTAAAAATTAGATAAGGATCCATATTGAAGCATTTAACATAAAAATATAAATGAACATTTTTATAATCACCTATAATTTTGATAGAAAGAAGGTGGAATATGCATAATTTACTGTTGCTAAGGAGTATTCATGATTGTTATGCAGATCGCTTGTTTGAAAAAAAAACACACCAGGTTGTAATAAAATTTTTAAAACATGATAGTGTCAAATACTATGATGATAGGTCTCCAACTAATATGAGTCTGGTATAAGAAGTAAGCTCACACCAAAAATGGGAAACTTTTGAAAATATCCCCTTTTATTAGTTATACATGTATGAACACAGCTGTTTATCAGTTATTAGTAAGGGGTGAAGGTGAGAAAAGAGGGGGGGGTAATTAGAACCCATCACCATATTTATAATGACTGTACCTCCATTTTTATTAAAAACAGCTTATTAGATAACAAAAATATTACATGTTGGTAGACTTATAATATTATTTTATTATTTTTTGTTATTTTAATTATTGCCATGGAAGGAATCTATTTTATTACTAGGAGGCTACAGTTGTTGCTATACATGAAATGTAGATCTTTTTTAATTTACTTATTTTATATAGACATGACTGATATCTGACCTCTTAATTGTCAGATTTTGCACTGGAGAATATTTTTATATGAAAAAAAAACCCCACAATTTTTTCAATTTTTGTTCATTTTGGTTGTTAAAGAAATTTTTTGTTGCTATGAAATACTTTCCTTGCAAAAATGGGAACAATTGACCACACTCTAATGTGAATAGCTTGAATAAATCATAGTTACTCCATATATATGCATTTAGACTTTAATATTGAATACCGTTGGTGCAATTTGTTTTTTAGTTTTGTTGCTTTAGGGTTAACTTTGTTGCTATGGTTACTCATTATTTGGAAAAAACCCAGCGACCTTTTATGAAATAATGAAAGTATGACCACTATATATTAAGTAACACCATATATGTGCTGTTCTAGTTAAAGAAATATTTGAACTTGATTTCTGGCCTTTTTTTGCTTTTCGGGACATTATGGTCCCTAGAGACCATCCGTACCCCAAATTTCTAGAATGAAATAGAATTTCATCAAAACAGCTGTTCTTCAAGAATATTTGATAGTTGAAAAAGTTGCAGTACAATGGAGAAATACAAGATCTTATATATACAGCAGATTTCATGAGAATGAAATAGTAAAAAACTGTGGGTTTTATGTTAACCTCCATTACTTGTTGCTTTGGAAAAATCAAATGGCCCTGTCCCCATAGCAACCATATATAATTGGTCTGAAAAGTTTTTTTTTTCTTTATAACATGTTATTCAGATGATTTATGCAAGTTTTCATCAAAATCTGAGACTATCATGTTTTGTCACTGCCTGATCCTTAGGCAGACTGGCACTTTTAATGAGTTGCTGTGAAAGGCATTTTGATACTAATTGTAAATTTGGAGAAGGGTCAATTTCCCTTGTATGTGCTTCACTCTCAGGGGCAAAATCTAAAAGCTGTTAAATCCTACTGAAAATTGAGTATTACAATAAAAAAAATTATGAAAATACAAGACTCGAAAGTAAGTAGAAAACGGGAATACCATAAAAACAGACAAAATCAAACGTTAGAATTCATAAAACTAACGAAAGCGAATATTAAACAACTGATATATTTCCGAAGAACATTTTGCGTTAAACGTTGTTTTATAGGTAGCTGAACCTCCCACTTGTATGGCAATAGTTTATAGTTCCCTTCTTTTGACAAAATTGAATAGCAACCCAAACAGACATAATAGGTTAATGTGACAATATTAGGATCCAGCAGCCAAAACTTCGTAAACATACACCACAGACATACAACATAACAGACATACAAATAAATATAACAAAGATAGACAGTTGAAAAAGACGCCTACAAAAAACGTTTTTTGTAGTTAATAGTACATACATAGTATATAGTATACACTTTCTTGATTAAGTACAAGTTAAGTAAAATAAAATGCAAGGTTAAACAAAATGAAAACAACACTAAAAACCTCTTGCGTCCGAACCGCCCCTCTGGGCCTACCTGCACCAGGAACGCCCATAGCCATAAACCCGATAGCTGGATACATGAATACAGAGTCAAGTCAAGAGTCATACGACCAAAATGAACATAATTGCACAAAGACAAAGAAAGGGAAAACTGTAAGGTTAATAAAAAAGATACTCAACTTCAGCACCTAGAATGTATAACTCAAGATCATCTTGTATTATTTGTAAAGTAGACACTGACTATTTACCCATTAAGTCTTGGTACTTTCCGAAGATTTTTTTTAGAAAAAGGATGAGACGTTTTTTGACAAAACATTTTCCCTCAGGCAATGTTTACAAAGTCTTAAAATTGATATATTACTGCTAAGGTGTAAAAAACTTATAATTTCAAAATTGAAGTCGTCTCGCTGTATATGCATGTCTGAAAACGAGACGGATTAATCTGCATCAGTGGATTCTTTATTCTGTAATTCAGGGATATATTAATGGGACACAAACAGAATATTTTGGATTGTTTATGGAAAAAATATAATATCAATATACCTGTATGTGTATTTGAAATTAAATGGTCTAGTTTCTTTGATCTCTTTGTTTTAATAGTGTCTAAAGGAAGTCCAATAATATATATGATAACATTTAAAAAAAAATATATGTGTTAATGAATTTTATTAAATAATAAACTGTATATGTTACAAATGATTTTTTAAATCATGAGTTCTCATCCGGTAACGAATGGATATCGATTTGAGAACCACAAAAGGACTTCGATTTAAAGAGCATAAACTCGGAAAAGAATACGAAAATGTAGGCTACGGAAAGTTGAACATATTTAAAGTAATTTATAACACTGATGACATCAGTGGAATTTCCAAAGTGAAGACTTCAAATTAACCGTTACAATTTTTTTGGTTTTACAGCTTTCTTGAATAAACAACAACTATCTACATGTACCAATATGGTCATGAAAACAAACACAAGTCCTGAAATAGTGTATCAACCTAGTATACATCTATGAAAGACTGATCGTGTCAAAAACCCGATAAAGTAACGCGTTAACATTTAACAATTGTTAACCCGTTAACTGAGTATTTAACGCGTTTAGCACTAGACATCTAAAATTGACCGAAAAAGCATTCTAATTTTGCCTTAATTACATTTTAAGGCGTCAGATTTTACTCGAAACTTACTAAATGAAATGGCCGCATGTGTTACATCTTCGTCAATTACCGCGACAATGTTTAAAGATTTTCAGCATATTTAGATATTATTGTAATTAATTACTTATTGCGTTAAAACAATAATTAACGCGGTTAAAAGAAGGTTTGACGCGCTAAAAGAAGGTGTAACGCGTTAAACCTTGCATTAGAATAAGGTTTAACGCGTTAAAAGTTATGGAAAAGTTTTAAAGTAGTTTTTAAAGATAAATTGAACGCGTTATAAGCAACTTTAACGCGTTAAATAATAATAATAATAATATCTTTATTTAGAGAGAATAACTCATTACTAAGCAACTAATACAAGGCCCATATACGCTTCCGTGCATTTGGATTGCGCCAATTTTCGATAAGGCTCTCTTAATAAAATAATAATTACTGGAGCTAAACCATTTTTTGCCTTATACATTAGTAATGATTTATGATAATGTATTCTTTTTGTAATCGGCACAATGTCACATTCGTGAAATAATTCGCTAGAAGGTTTGCTGTAATCAGTCTGAATGATAGAAATCAGTCGAAAATGCATCTTTTCGCAATATATCACAGTTTGACGTCGTAAAATATAACATTTTACGTTAGCAACGTCATTACCTTCCCTGTAACTGTATATTTGCCCTTAACGCGTTAAAATCAACGTTAACGTGTTAAATGCAACGTCGACGTGTTTATTGCAACATTAACGCGTTTAAGGATGTATTCTTCTGACGTTTCAGTCTCGTTGAAATCTCGTTCTGGAATTGTTTCCAAAACATGTGATACAAGTGGAAAATATCAATGAATTTAAAAAATATTATAATCAAACTTAACTCTGAAGAAATTGTGTATTTACAATAAGTAGTTTTTGAGTAATAAAATTTTCAAATTTTTATAACCCATCAAGTCAGTCTCATTAGCCAAAATGTTGAGAAAATGGGTGAGGGGTACAAGAAATGATTTTACCAGATACATGTACATCCCATATCAATTTTTTTCTTTTCAAATTTCTTAGATATGTATTTTTTCAATCATTTATAACTAAGAAGTTGAAATAATCTGCTTTTTGTTCTAAAAAAAAAGAAAAATCCCAAATTTACAAAATTGACAACATGGTAAATTTGACACAAAAAAGCAACAACATTTTATAAAACTTTCTTATATTAACACCTACCTATAGTTTTTTTTAAGTTAAATTTATTCAGATTGGTCCACTTCATCTTTAGTGAAAGTATGAAAAAAAGTTTAATTGTGAAACTGTGATTTTTTTCATGATAATAGCCCAAAAATGGGTAAAAATTGATGAAAAATGGAAAAATCATCAAAATTGGATACTTTCAAATGGCTGTAGCAAAAAAAGAAGTGCACCACCATATGATTTTTTCTTCACCAATTATTTTTTTACAGTCATATAAACCCAAAAATCAGGTTAAGAAAAAAAAATTAATTCTAGAAATTTTTGGCTCCTTAGAGGTGTACATCCTTAAAGTAGAGTCAACGAGATAAAATGTAGACTGAATGTCTTAAAGTTGAAAATGATAAATAGGAGTTTTATCGCGTGAAGCAAAGTTTTAAATCGTGTTTAAGGCGTTGCACAATGTTTTAACGCGTTAAACAAATTGAATGTTTTAACTGTTTTAACGCGTTAATCAATGTGTTAACGCGTTAAGCACAGTTTGAACGCGTTAAACAACAAAGCTTTATCGCGTTACACGAAGTTTTGACGCGTTAAACAATGTTTTTACGTGGTAGAATAATGTAACTTAATAGTGTTGAATTTAACGCGTTAAATGTGATTTATTATGACATATATGGCAAGTGCGACGGGTATTTTATCGCGATAAATATCTTTTTTTCACTTACGGATTAAATCTCAAACTTAATCAATACAAAGTTTAATGCGTTAAATATATTGATTTCTTAACGCGTTGAAAAATATTTTAACACGTTACAACTGTATTTATCGCATTAAATGTGATTTTATCGGGTTAAATGTTAACGCGTTACTTTATCGGGTTTTTGACATGAACGGCCTTTCATATATATCTCCTGCTAGAAATTTGCTACATTAAAAGGGAGATTTGCAGTCTTATTTTATCAAGACGTCAGATGTTACGTCAATTTAAAGAACAGACAGCGATTAGAAACCGTACATCGATCTGAGTCCAGTTATAGCTGCGAATAAACTTTATCTTTTTATAGCAATTATAGTAGAATTTTACGATATGATTTCTCTTAAACAACATAAACCGTTGATTACAACACACAAAGTTGGTAGAAGAAAACATATTTGAACTACTGAACAATATTTTTGAAAAGCTGTAAATTTTAGTCATTTAGATATGCAGCAAACTATATTTTGATTTTCAAAATCTTTAAATAAAAAAAATTACAAAGTTATGGAAATATATTATTGTCGAGTAAATATTGCGCTTTTTTTTTTTTTTTTTTTTTTTTTTTTTTTAGTTATTAGTTTATAACTCTTCATTTACTGAACCTTTACATTAACACTTAAACTCACGTGCACAATTTGGACGTTGTAATGGCCAGGAACCATTTGCATAGCATTTCAAACTTATAGCCTCTCCATGATATCCCTCCTTACATGATAACGTAACATGTTCGTTGAATTTAGGCAAATTGTTCGAAGATTTCATTTCTGCATCTATCATCAAATGCTCACAATATATAGCTGAAATGTAAACAAAAACACTTTCATTAATCCATTTAAATTAACCAAAGGCATTTGCAATTGCATAGTATTTCATCATCTTCATCGTATAATAACAAAATATGTGCATGCAGCTGTATGTTGGCATCGGTATATCAGAATATCGCAGATGTCGTTTATACCCTTCCGTCTAGCATGCGCTATTTACATTTTGATGTACATGAAAACATAACTGTTACACACAATTTTTTTTTTTAAATACCCATGATAATATTGTTGTGCGTTTATATATGGTATCCTGAAACATAAAATTGTCTCTCTTATGACCCTTCTATATTTATAAACTTTACAACAGTATTTAATTTAATTTCAATCAAACAGTTTTTTTTTTCTTGTAAATATCTAAACCGTATAAGAAAATAAGTTTTAGGTTTAATCTTGGTATCTTTAACATATATTTATCTGGCAACAACATATGAAATTGTAAAGACTAAACTGTGAAAGGGTGGCGTAGGAAGTGACAATATAGTCGTTTAGTAAAGTAAAGCTTTTCATAAAGGCTGCAACATATCTTTTCCATTTTAGCTTTTTTAGAGCAAAATACATATTATATTTAATCAACTGACCAAAACGTTAAAGGAATAAATAATGATTCTTAATTGATGTCAATATGTCTATGTTTAATACTTTTGTAAAACATATAATATGTGACAATAACAACTACTATCATATGTTTTTAATGTGATGTAACAGGATTTAATCTTACGTTTGCAAATTGGACGTTGAGTTGGCCAGGAACCATTTGAATAACATTTCATTGTTATATGTATTCCAATATATCCATCCTTACATGACAGCGTTACTACGTCGTTGTATTTAGGCATATTTGCAGAAGATTTTATGTGACCATCTAACTTTAAATTCTCACACTGAACAGCTAAAATACAAACAGCAAAATAAAACAAAACGTGTCATTGCGACTTCAATATTCAGGGTTGATGGTAGGCTCCACATTGACACTATTTGGTATGGTCCAGATCTGTTGCTGCGCTATTTAGAAAAAAGGAAGAAGCCAACCTATAGCAGAACGTATTAAGATTTGATTGCCTAGGGCAGGTATCATTATTGTGGCCTGATATTATGTACTCTACCCCCAGAAACGAACAAAAATACCGCTAAGGGTAAAGGGAACAAAAATAGAAGCATCTCGTGCAAGCTCTGCCACTAGAGAAAAAGTGGATTTAATAGTAAAAAAGCCGAATCCATATTTTCCAATGTGAGCCTCTCCGTTCACAAATTTGTTGAAGTCAGAGAACATTGTAGCATTAAACGCAGATTTGTTAATTATTGTGTGTTTTATTCTCACAAAACCATTTTTTCTATTTCGGAAAAATCGAAAATTGACCAAACATCGTGTTAGTATAATATATCGATTCTATACTTTTGCTGTTTTACGTCGTTTACATCGTTTACATCGTTCACATCGTCGACATCGGATAATTGACAATATCGTGTCAACATCGTCTTTATATTGTACAACTTGTCTACAATCCTGCATTTACATCCTTCATATCATAGACATCGCTATGTTAACAATATCGCGTGAACTTCAGGTTTATATTGTATACCGAGTATATACCCTCGTGTTTTAATACTTCGTTCCCATCGTCGACATCGATATGTTGACAATATCGTGTTAACATCATATTATATTGTATTCCGAATCTGTACAATTGCTTTAATAGAGCTGTTGCAGAACGTATCGTTCATGTATCTGTATATACCGGAACGTACATATGAAGTATTTGGGGAAATGCTCAAATGATATAAAGTATATATGAATTATATGAATCTGCTAAAATGAATTTTCAAAAATCAGATTGTTTAATAACATTTCTATTTTTTTCAGTGTTTATTTGATCAGTGTTGTAAACGAACTCTGACAATTAGGGAATTAAGTCGTCCATTATGTCTAATGTTAACAAAAATCTTACCAAGGTAAATAAATGGTAATGAAGTTGACCGTGGTAGCAGTAGGTCAGATGTTCTATTCATAATTACGAAAAAAATAATTGCTAAGAACAAAAGACTGGCTTTCGTGGTTAGACTTTTAAGTACGAATTCATTTTAGAGACTAAATGGCTAACTTTATTTTTATTGAAAAAAAATTTCACGCAAATGAATCACAGTTCGTATAACAATCAGAAGTATTGAATATAAATTCAGCTACCATATATTAAAACTGACATTGTTCACCGTTTATGTTTGAAGATTTAAAGAACTCTACCTGACCATAACAGTAAATATGAAATAAGAACAGAGCACTCCATGTTAACAAAAGAGGCGGAAAAAACCAAGTGGATGTTTAAAACTCATACGTCGAAGAGAAACTGACAACACCATGGCCTTAAAAACAAAATACTATGAAAAGACAAACAAGTCCACAAAAAATATTTCATAGAAAACTAAAAAAACATGTAGCAAGCTATTAACGTTGATAACATATATTTTTCTCCAAGTAGTTTTAAATGACTTATTCACATCAATTGGCGTCCTTCGTTTTCTCCATACTTTTCGGTGTATTTTCTCAAAAGAAACTATTGAACAGTTATTTTTAATGACAGTGGTACGAAAGTAATTTATGTTTTAAATGGGGAAATCTATTTATAGTATTAAAGATTGCTTCCTTTGTCTGCGGGTGAGGGATTTCCTCGCTGCGTTATAGACCCGTGGGCTGTTTTCTGCTCTTTGGTCGGGTGGTTGTCTCGTTCACACATTTCCCATTTCCATTCTCTTTTCAGACTTTTCTGTTTTATCAAAGGTCATATTGTAAACTAAAAGTCCTAGTTAATAAACTTATCAAACCCATGTTTTTGGATGTTTCTCCTTTTAACTGACAGTATCTGCATGAACTGATCATATATACCAATCATATTTCACAAATTGTTGCACATGGACTAAAGGTCACTTAGGTGTGTCATGACCCTTATTTATGCATGTGTTGTAAACTACGGGCGCCCCCAAAAATATAGTCCTGTTTCCTGCCTCCATACCTAGCATTATTTTTCATGTCTACCCTTATACATTTATGTAATTTTTGGTTAAGCAGTCATTTAAAGTCCAGAAACTTTTGATTAAGTAGGCAAAACTGAAGTCCACAATGTTTCCCTATATAGTCTCGTTGTAAAATATTTCAGAAAAAAAAATTATTTTACCTACAAATGTACCTACTCTATTTTTGTCTGCCATGAGACAAGAAACAAGTATATAGTTTATAATGCCTTAATTTAAAAGTAGGAATGAATTGAATCTGGAATAACCAATTTAGCTATGGGGGTTTAGTTAGTTCATACTGAAAGTGAAATATCAGTAAAAGTAACATGAACCTTCTAAATTGTTAGGTTAGTTTTCATTATACATTTCTAATCAATTTTCTAGACTTCAAAACTATTTAAACAGATTCAAATAATTCTTTGTTTAAGGACCATCTCTATAAAATAAAAATAAAAAAATGTTGAGACCTTATCTTTGTATTATCTGATAAGTTCCAAGTTATTCATCACACAGTGATTGCCAGTTCCTATTTATGCCTCATAATTTTACCTCTATGCATATTTTGGAGATGTGAGTCATTGCTGATACATGTATTAACACCATGTACAGACAATAAATTTGTACTGTTTGCTATATCATGAGCTTGAATCAAGGTCATATTTTGAAGGTCACGGTGAGCAATGTTTCAAGTAATGAAACTTGATAATGTCCTGACTTTATCTTTAAAAAAAAGTACCTGTTTTGAATTGTGTTGTATTTTACTAGATTTGTGCACATGACCTCCTGATATGTACTGAATTTGATCATTAGTATAAAAGTTGTAAGCTGATTGAAATCAGTAATTATGTACATGTATTTTAATTATTCATGTATTATTTAGTGTTTTTTTTCTTTTTTTATGCCCCCCGGGGGAATTAAATGTTGCGCTTGACCGCCCTTCCGTCCGTCCGTCTGTTTCATTTTCGTTTCCCCACTCTAACTTAAGTTTGCCTCATGTAAATTTTATGAAACTCATACACAATGCTAAAAATCAAAACTTGCAGACAGAGTTGAATTTTGGCAGTGAGTCATTTACCATTCTTGAGTTACAGTGTGAGTCCCTTTTTAACTTTTAAAAATTGCAAAGCTTGAGAGGGGACATTCGTATCCTCAGAAAAAAACTTTTTTTTAATTTTTTTATGAAACGTCAAACCAAACTTGTATTATAAATGACAATGTAATGCAGTATAACAAATGTTTTAATTTATCTATTTTTATTCCAGAATGGAAGTATATCATGGAACTAATGCAGAGAAGCTGACATAAAAAAGATGCATTGTATGTATGTTGTGTGCTGATAGAGAATGCAGAGCCACATACTTTTATACATGTTATAATTCGAACAATTATCATAAAACAGGAAATAGAAATACATAACTTTTATTGTTATCTAAAGTCAGATAAAAGTCAATCTGAGGACGAGGGTCCTATTCAAAATCTAGTAAATTTCAGAATCATACGCCAAAATGGCAGATTAAATATACATGGATATTATCATTATGCATGACGAACCATCAGGTATTGATTTCAAGTTTTGCAGTCAATGTCAGCTTGATGTCAAAGTTCAGTTCAAAGCCTAGCCTATGTTAGCGAACCACAATATATTTCCAAAACACATGGAAATCTCTATTGAATTTTATGTGTCTATGTGAAAGTTCAAACATAAACAGAATGTGAATGGCATGGCTAATCTTCTTTAAATATGCCATAAATTGTTATCTAATCAAAAAAGGGCAGACCCATTTAATGGCAAGTGGAAGTGTTGAGTTTGTCTCATCAAAAGGTTAAAATAATATATTTTTTTCCTCGGTAGATGTAAAAACTTATCAAATAAACGTAGCAAATATAAAAATAAGAAAAGGTGGTATGATTGCCAATGACTATCCACACTGTCACATGTGTCAAGCCAAATGACATTGCCAGTGTCTATAGATAGAAATTTTATAGGGAAATACCTACAAGTATATCAATGGTCTTGTAGGAATTATAATTGATGACCCTTAAGTGTCCAACCTGAAACGAAATCCCCAGAATGTGAGAGAAAGGGGTAACTGTCAGCCTGCTACGTAAACTATTTGCATTAAACTTTTTTTTTCTTCAGAAAATAGAAAATCTCGATCCTTCATACCTTGTATGCAGATGCCTTATGTTACAAAGTTTCTGTCTGTCATATGTCTATCATCCTTGACCTGATTTTTATGGTTCAGCCACTGCTGTTTTATTTGTCATGTGAAATACACATTTATTATGAGAAGTAGGTCAAATCCATATCATTGGCCAATGTTCTATTTTCATAATTAGGTCAGTTTCTCGTGCTATAAACAATTGGCTAACTATATTTTGTGTATAGTATGATTGTAAGGTGTAAATGTCTGTCTGGCAGGGTTCATCTGACCTTGACCTCATGCACATGGATCACTGATAATGTTAATTTTATGCGATAAAAAACCTTCATATTACAGACTTTCAACATAAGTTCAATGATATGTAAAGCAGGCGGAAATTGCGTGTGCATTCTCGTCTTTATATTTAACAGTTCAAAATATAGGGGTGGGGGATTTACTACGAATGAAAAAACATACGTCGTACTTTGAAGGTCGTATCATAGCATATCAGAATACATACAGTTTAGTGGTCGGCATATGAACAGTTCTTTTAATATTTAGCCATAACCAATATAGAGAATGGACAAAAACCTTTAGTGCACTCGAAAAGTCTGGAATCTGAACCATTTTAAGGACATTTAAGTAGCTTTAAAACCAGGTTTAATCCACCTTTTTCTACATAATAAAATGCCTGTTCCAAGTCAGGAATATGGCAGTTGTTTTCCATTCGTTTGATGTGTTTGAGCTTTTGATTTTGCCAATTGTTAAGGGACTTTCCGTTTTGAATTTTCCTTGGAGTTCGGTATTTTTGTTGTTTTACTTTTTAACAACTTAGTATGTGAAGGCACAGGGCATATACCTTTCTACCCAGGGTCAAACTCTAATGTGCACTGAAAAGGTTACCTTGTCAAACAGGAAAAAACATGGCTTTGCGATGGACATGAAAAAGTTCTTAAAATCATTTATAAGACACTGAGCGATAAAAAATCTACAAATATTAATGTAATTGACTAATTGCTTCAAACATTTTTACAGCACATGCATTTATTTTATTCTTTTTTACTTGCTTGTAAGAAACCAAAAACAGCAACATTGACTACCATCAATACGGAGTACATAAAAAAAAAATCTGAAAATTTTGAATTGTTAAAAATCTAAGCTTTATTCTCCTTGTGACAAGTCAACAATAATCATTAAATCGATTCATTACAAAAATAAGGACATGTGGTATGGTTGCAAACGAGACAACTATCTACCATGAAGAGACCAAATTACGATGATGTGAGCAACAGTTACTACATGTAAGTTCATTACATAGTTGATATAAGAGTAAGATGCTAGCTGTAGGAACTTTTAATTATATAAGATTAATATTTTGATTCACCTCGATCTACAGCAGAAACACGTATTATATGTATACAGGAGAAAGATACCTTTTATTTATTATAAGTTGATAAACCCCATCCTACATAAAATTAAAGATTTGTATAATTTAATAACGCATCCAGTGGTCAAAACAATATTGCCTTTAGCTATGGACAAGCAGATTAACTGTATTTAAAACTGTAAATCGTCCCCATGATAGTTAGTGTTGCAGATTGCAAAGTCTAAATAGTCCCGATTCTAGTCATTCACCATATATGAAGGCAATAATTTCCTCAAAATGAGTAAAACAAATATAAAAAAGATGACACAATTTGTTATTTGAGACAGACACATAATGGTTTTTTTTTTTTTTTTGGTTGAACTCGTTTTGATTGATTGATAGGTGCTTAACATCCAACGATTAATATTACATGCATATTAAGGAAGATAACATGCATGTTAATTCCATATGAATTTACCTTTCTGTTTTATATGATTCACATGGCAAATTATGTGCATTTGAAGACTGTTAAAACACTAGCACACATTCCACTTGCGATTACTTTAATCCTATTTGATTCGCCATGGCTAATCACCTGCATCGGGGCAATAATATATATACAGAACCCATAAAAGCGTCATTAGCCGTCAAAGACACATTCACCTAATTGGTTCAAATTCTCACATTTACTTAATTATAAATTTGTTTCATGGCTTTAATATTACATTATCCATGCGCAGTCGTTCCATGACACTTGTTAATGCTAGAGGTGGCCACAACAGGTACTGACTTTTTAAAATGAGGGTTGTGGTCTTTGAGATGTTGTGTTACGACATTGTATAATTATATACTCGATGCAACAAATGTGACATGAAATGTACTGCAATATGCTGTTATTTATTTGTTTCGTATCAATTTTACCATTGATATATATATTATTAAATCGTTTGTAAAACTAGAAGTTTTGCGTTTCTTTTATTGTTAGCTTGATGTCTAGTGGTAAATATTTCATGTTCAGGATCAATACAAATTAACGGTGAATACAACAGTAGGTCTTGTAAGGAATTGATCATACGGGATAACGAATTTGTTCATGTGTGGATTGTAGAGCGAAACAATATCATCCTTCTACATGCACACTCTCTCGTCGGAAAGGGGCCATTTACGGTTTTCTATTTAATGAAATGGATTTGTAAAGTTAAACTTTCCTACTCTTTATTTTATACGTGTTTCTACTTCGCCAAAATTATTTCCATTATGGTACAGTTATAATAATAAGAACGCATAATTATATGGGAAAACTAAGCAAAGAAACAAGTTCGTTTTGAACAATATTGTGTAATATAATTCAATTAATCAAATTCGGAAACATTTTGCGACATTTTTCCTCCCTCCCATCATTAATTTAGATTATTGCAGAGCCCGTAATTTTTGTATTCTTATACTCCTGTGTTTATATAATATTTCTACATTACGATCCGTACGTGAAAGTTGTATTCGAAAAGACAAAAACAGATGTTTCTTCTAAGTAATTAGTATTATTTAGTATATGATTTTGTCCTTAAAGTTATAATAGTAAAAATTATTGTCTGATTGCTTGTCGGGTCGAATTTTTTCAAAGTTCAGTGAAACACTTAAAAATAGTACGAAAATATTTCGTGAAAGGGCAGACAAGAAATTTTCAGGATTTGAAGACTAAAATTTACTGAAAAAAAACCCCAAAAAACATGTTTTTAACTTATGCAAGATCGAACTAAATTGTCGTGAAGTGTTTTCGGCAGAAATTTAAGGAAAAAGGGATGAACCGTTTAATTCTTCTTTTATAGTACATTTTCACGAATAAGATAAGGGGCATTTCTAAATTTCATTTTAATAACTGGTCAAATTAAATCAAAAATATTTACGAGTAAGACTTTAAACAATTTTGCACTAGGTAATTTCTATATTCAAACACGTCCACCCTACCATGATGGCTCATTACAAAGGTATTTCATTTGACTCATATATTGTGTTTTCTAGTTATATAAATTTTGAATCTTAATATATAAATATTTAGCTTTAAAATATAAAAATAATGCAATGTGAAGCGACATGGTATATTCATTGTTTCTGTATTATACATTTAAAGGACAAAGCAGTACTAGTGGACCTCATCACGCTTGAATATAAAAGGTGTATTTGACTTTCTATTCACATGATAAGATTGCTACCAATTATTAGGGATTTTTTTTCAAAATACTGTTGCCAGGGGCAGAGATGAAAGTAAATGCTTTTAATAGAACACTCTCTTACCTTTATGTGGGAATTTATTGCAATGTAATTTTATCTATGCAACTTCAAGATCCAAAATGATTTAAACCTACCAAAATCAGTTGTTTTGTGGCTATTTGTTTTTAATTAAAACGATTTTATTTTGTTTGAATTCCTCCAAAGTATAATTTAGGGATAATAAGAGATGTGGTATGATTGCCAATGAGACAAGTATCCACCAAAGTTCAAATGAAGTGGATGTTAGCAATTATAGGCAACCGTAGGCCTTCAACAATGAGAAAACCCATATCGTATACTCGGCTATAAAAGGCGCCGACATGAAAAATATGAAACAATTCAATTGAAAAACCAATGGCCTAATTTAAAACAAAACAATTTACGAAAAACAAATATGACAGACATGAACCAACGAAATCCACTGAACTTCAGACTCCTAGTAAGCACATCAACATTAAAGCTTGCATGCCTGCATGAATTAGCAATAATCACATAAAACAGAAATAATGATTCGCTCAAATACTAAGATTCCAAATAATTTAAGTTTTTCTTTCAGTGGAAGATCAATATCTAACACATCAAGTAAAAAACACTTGGGTGTAACTCTTTCCCAGGACGCAAAATGGAATGAGCACGTAGAAGATATTTCAAAAAATATTATAAAACATTAGCAGTCTTAAGAACATTTATATGTGAGATGAACAGACAGAACTTAGAAAAAATGTATCTGGTATATATTCGTCCTATCTTTGAGTATGCTTGTGAAGTGTGGGTAAATTGTAGTATTTGCAATTCAAACAAATAAGAAAAACTTCAACTGCGAGGATTGTAACATGATTTCAAATCTTTACTAAAACTGAATATCTATATTTAGAGACTGGTTTGAACCCCTACACTGGGAAATCGTATCGTACTGGTTTTTTCAGACTGTCTGCAAATGCCTCTTTTAACTTATACCTTCAAGGTAGATCTACTCAGCTGTGCGCGTTTGTATTGTAATTGTTATTTTATGCAAAGGAAAAAACTTCATAAGTTGATTAAACTTGTGTCCGATCCTATTCGTCTCCTTGAGCAAATCAAATCGTTATAAACTAAATAACCAAATAGGATAATTTAACATTTGCCAAGATTTGTCTTGTGCATATACCTAAATGACCTTGTTCTCCCCAATCTCTAAGCTAATGTAATAATGCATTAGTAAAATTGCACATATTTTTAAATACATAAGTTTATGATTATTTTTTAGTAGTTAACATGCACTCGAAAGTAGTAAGGTACACTCGAATCTGAAACTTCAAGATACATTTTGTTATGATTTATATTTCAAAAAGGTGCTTTTCTGTACTTCAACGTTTTGTATTGGGATAAAACATACTGCAGAAACCCAGTGCACATTACAAATACCAAATTTTGATTTAATCAATACATTATTTGACTTATCGGAGTCAGAAAATAGATGCTCATGTTAACTTTATCGTATTTATATGGATATTCCAATACGTATACGTCTCTAAAACAACTCTAATATGAGAGATAATACAATGTCAACGATATTGAAACACATGGTCAATTCATTACATACATCGCGTGTCGACAAAATTGTTTTAACATTGTGCACTGGACATGGATATATATGTTAACAGCAGGAAACCCTTAAAACGTATTCTTTCATCGAAATTGGAAGGACTTTATATGATATAGAACTATTTTTTTTTATAAATAAGCAATAAATATTTTCTTTAAAAAGTACAACTGTATTATAATCCAAAATGCAAACATAACCGATGTATTAACTGTTTTGATCACAGGAGAAAATGTTTATTTAACTTATTAAATGGTAAAGGCTGAAGAAACTGAACTCTGTTCAACTCCACAAATATAACCCAGTAATAATTGAAGGTGTCAGGTTTAGAGATAACCCTGTTTAAAAATAAGATTGATGTGTTATATATTCTACATATTGATAAATATCTTGTATGGGTTGCAATTGTTCGCCAGTCTAAAATTGACTGGACAAAGCGCAATAATTCAAATAAAATTAGCATCATTTTGGAACCAAGCCGGAATTGGTAACATCTTTCAGTTTGAGCTACGCGTCTTCCTAGACAATATAAAAATAAGAATTTGATCATGGTTTTGCCATTGAATATACTCCAACGAGGTGCAAAGCTGTATAATAACTATGCATTGATTTTATCGGAAAAAATATTAATATTGTTATTAATAAATTAAAACCTAACATAATATTTTTGTTAAACACACAATAATGTGCATTCACGGTCCTACAATCTATCGATACTTATATTTTTGCATTGCTCATTATCATGATTTTTTCTGACTGTTAACGATGTCTTTACATTAAATCCATTTGATGTTGGATGTGTACTGATATTTTAGTTTTAGATACATGATTTTCTTATTAGATGTTATTGGTTTTGAACTAGATTTCAATAACTGCGAGCACTCTCAGATCTGTACTTTTTGTCTTTTGTGTTTTTGTTAGTTGTTTGTTATTTGTTCGTTTTTTTTGTTGTTGTTGCTTTGTATCGATCTGATAAGTTAAACTCTTTTCAGTTGATATTTATAGTTTGTTCTTATGTTGTGCTGTTACACCACTGTCCCAGTATAGGGGAGGGTTAGCGCGCTAGCAAACATGTTTAGCCTCCGACCTCCCCCCCCCCTCAATATTCTGTGTGTGCCTGTACCAAGTCAGGACCCTGTAATTCAGTGGTTGTCGTTTGATGCTGTATATCATTTTTTTTTTTCGTTAATTGTTTTGTACATAAATCAGGCCGTTCATTTCTCGTTTGAATTGTTTTACATTTGTCATTTCGTGGCCTTTTATAGCTTGCTATGCGGTATGGGATTTGCACTTTGTTGAAGGTCTTACAGTGACCTGTAGTTGCTAAACTTCTATGTGTTTTTGGTTTCTGGTGGAGAGTTGTCTCATTGTCAATCATACCATACCTTCTTATCTTTATATTACACAAATGTTCTATTATTTTACAATTTTGAACTTTATAATAAAATTGAATACACATCCTTATTAGATATGGGAATGTTAAACGTTTGAATCAAAGTGCGATAGTACAGCCGAAGCATGAAATCACAAAACATGTTTCTCGCCACTGTCGTTATGAATTTTGCCTCCATGATTTATAGTTTTCAATACATTAACATGATTAATATGAAGAAAAAATCACATTATTTGAGAAAACAAAGATATTTGACGAATAATTCGTAAAGTGTTTACAATTCCCAAGCCTACGTAAGTGTTGTCTGGTCTACTTTACAACATAAGAAAAACATGTTGATTGACCAAAATCAATTGAAATTTAACAAATAAACATATTTTCTTTGGGAAAAAGGTCAACCATATCCTCATTCATGTACGTTTTATAAAATTTAAATGTGCCGATCCAATTAAAGTTAAGAAATTTGCCATCATTTACACACACAAAAGCAACACGTGAGCACACCACTTTACTATTTGATATTTTTGTAAATAAGTGTTAATCCAAACTACATCTTTGACAGACATGTGGCTTATTTCATTCGTAATTCGTGAAACAAACAAATATTACCATCGAAGTACCTTTATCTTTTTCAGTAGAACATGCGAATAGATTTACCTACCTGTCATGTCGAAAACATTCGTCGATCTGTGTTACCGAATGTATCCGCATTTCCGATCACCATAATAGGGTGTGATATTGCATAAGCTAGATTTTTTTTCCAAAACTATATTTTTTTCTAAATAAGAGGAATGAGAAAGGGGCACACGTGTTATGTAAAAATATCTCACTCAATGAAATCGTCAGTTTATATACAACGGGATGGGGTTAATATTCTCTTTTGTGCTTTCTCGTCAAACTGGTTACAAAAAAGTAAAATAACAAAAAAACCGAACACCAAGGAAAATTCAAAACGGAAAGTCCTTTAACAATTGGCAAAATCAAAAGCTCAAACACATCAAACAGATGGAAAACAACTGTCATATTCCTGACTTGAGAAACGCAAGACAATACAACTACATGAAGTAATTGTTTCAACCAGGTCGAAAAAAAAACTCTTGTCAGAAAATATTTACAGCACCAACTGCAATATATGTGTAACACAAATATATAACTATGCATACGATTTAAATTTTTCATCCGTTTTCTAAATATTGATTTATTTTTACTGAAGTTTTTTTTTAACAACAGTATCTAATGCTAGGTAAGATATTAAGTCAAAAAGTATCTTCATTATAAATAAAATTAACACTAACAGAAAGTAAAAATGTATCATATGAAACACAAAATGTCTTATATGGTTATCCTCTTTTTGTAAGAAGCTGTCAACTCACGTCCATACATTAGCATATTCATTTACAGGAAATAACAGGCGTTTTAGACATTTTAAATATAATTTAAAATCGGAGGTTCAGTGAAATTTGGCCACTCTCGTATTTGACCAGTTTAGCGGTCTTGCTTTTTATTCCGTTATAAACAGACGAAGCATTCGCAGCAATTAACAGTGTGATATTTAGTTAAGCGTGCCATCAAATTTATCATACATAAACTTCAAATTTGTAACTTGAAAATAAACGAAAACATTGCACTGCAAACATTTAGGTACTTAATCAATAATCGGTTATGGGATTCAACCAATACACGGACCATACACATTTTTCCTATACTTTGTAAAACAGATCATAAAAGATCAATATGTGTTACGTGCAGAATCTATAAATCATTCTAACAGTGTTTATTCAGTATTGATATCATAATATTATTTGGATTTCATTACTTAATTATACGGGTAAATATGCTTAATATGGAATGAGTGAAATGATAATTGAAAAAGACCTATTTCTTTAATGTATTTCTTTATTTTTTCAATTGTTTACAAGATTCATTACTTACCATCGCATGTGGGAAAAGCTCCATTCCAGTCGCCTGATCTAGCGCATTCTAAATACTTTTGACTCCCATTGTATCCATCTCTACAGGAAAAAATAGCAACTTCGCCATAGTAGTATTTGCCTTTTCCGTCCAATGTAAAAATTTTAGGATCGGATGGAAGATCACACACAGTTCCTGAATATTTAAAAAGTGTAGATCTACTTACTGAACGCGAACTTCATTGATATTTGTTTTAATCGAAATATTCTAGAAGATGAAAAACATGTTTTTTTAAATGTCAATTATATATGAAGAACTTAAGAATGCCATATTCATTGACTTTATTTTAATGATAAACGTTTGAGCTTGTCTGATATATATATATATATATATATAGTGTCTAAAAATAGCAACAATCACGCGACTGGTGAAGCTAATTTGTTTATGCGAAATGCTGCGTGAATTTAGAAAAAACATTGAATAACAACTATTTTTATAACACTCATTAACGTTTTAAAGTTGCATTCTTAGGCATTTATATATATATATATATATCTAATAATAACAACATTTGTAATATTGTTGCACAACATGTCATAACATTTTAACAAAGAGAAAAACATTGTAACCATGTTTTGTATTATTAGATTTTAATATAAATTTGTCTCTAGGTATAGAACCACTAATTCGGGCCCGGTCTGAAAGAACATACAAGAAAGTAGAACATATTTCAAACAAAATAGTTCCTACGCATAGCTGTAACTTTTAAAATTTGTAAAATATCTGGGTAATTTTGGTATCAAATGAAAGCTGAATGACTGTGGACCATTGTAGAACCTTTGTGGAATGATTATATCAAATAATAAAAAAGTTTTATGAAATTGAAACAGGAGGGCATTTATTGCCTGATTCTCAGATCTGAAGTACCTGTTTTTGTACTTCCGAACTTCCGGGAACCAGTGCGGTCTTATATGCAATTAAAGGTATGATGATTTTTCCAGCAAGGGTAACCAGAAAGTATTGTTTTGACATGGAATGAGTGTCACTTTATTTGAACTTAAAACGAAAGAGCTGTGAAAGCTTGAAATTAAGGAATTTAACATAGAAAGCAATGGGACCATTAATTAGTGGTTTTATTCCTATTACAGGAATCTGCACGTGCACCCTTGACATTGAGGTAAAAAATTTGAATATTTTTCTGAATATTTTTGAATGATTTATCAAAAATGAATATTGAGCAGTGGAAAACCATGCAAAAAGAGAGAATTTTCAATAGTATTACAGTGCATGGTCCACACAACTGTTGGACCTGTGATCTGGGAGGGAAGGGGCAAAAATATTCAACCCTGTCTGTAAAAATGCCATGGGAAGAGAAGAAAAAAACTGTCCTTAGCCATAGATTTGCATACATGATCTTCAATAACAATTTTGAACTGTCAGAAAATTTAATGGATGTGTCACATTTATGTCACCAACCCCATTGTGTGAACCCTGGGCACCTATCTTATGAACCACATCATGTGAATATGGACCGACAAGTTTGCAGTGGAATTTATCCACTGCGCTGTAAAAAGCACGAACCGTACAAAGACTGCATGTTATAAAATCTGTAAAGGTAGAAATAAAAGTAAAATTAACAATCCATATACAGAATATTCAATATTTACAAGTAATTTTATACAATCAAACAGGGCATGCTGAAAATTAATGCTTTCTGGGTTGTTGCTTTGGATATGACTTGTCATGGGTAACACACATTCTTTTCATACAATTTTTATCATAATTTGGATCAGCCATGCCTTTGCGATAAAATACAGGCTGCGAATAATGTATCGAAGCATGCAAACGATACTTTCTGTTTCGACTGATTGCACGTTTCAACTTTGCAACATGACTGCGTCGATATTTGTACATGTATAATTCATGCCTATCTCTCTGTTTCAGATTCATGAGTACTTTTGGTGCTGTGATTTTAACACCAAGCTCTTCAGTGAGCAGGAGAAGAGAATTTGCAAATCTATGATTTCTCATGTGAACTGCAGCATGTGCACGTCCTGGAAAATTTCTGGAAAAAGTCACATTCTTCGGATTGCAACGACTTAGTGCACGATTGAATGCTTCACTTTTTTGTGTCGAGGTAAGAAACCGTACAATATTTAAACTATTGGTACCGAGTAAAATTCTTATACAGTTTTCAACTTTGACTTCATCATCACATGTCATTCTACATGTGCTACCGTTTGGAATAAAATTCTTTATCCAATGATTTGAAGGCAAACCAGCACACACATAGGAGTTAACCTTACAAGAGGATCCACAATAACCTTTGTAGCACATTATTATAGTTTTAATTACTTCAGGCATGTGCTGCTTAACTTTATACAGTTCACCCTGATGCACAGTAAAGCTTTGATTTAATTCTGCAACACACCTTGCTTTAATATCAAGTGCAAATCTATTCTTGAGATTGGCCTTCTTTGCACCAGAAAAAAGATCTGGACTAAATGTGCACCTTGTAATAGCCCGTTTCATAGTTGCTGATAAATGTCGAACATCACGAAGTGCTTCAACATTGATACCGTGAACTTGTTTGACACCTTGATATGATTTACTATCACCATCAGTTGTTATATGGGAGATTTTCAAGTAATCACTGATCTCGGTTGCACAAGAACTACTGTATACTGCCTCATTACCAATGGAGGCATCTTCAGCTATGTTTGCTGTGCACACACCTCCATGATTTGGACATATAATTTCAATACCCTTCCCTCTCAACCTAGTAGCAACACTACAGAGTTTATTACCCGTAAATAGTGACACAATTTGTTTGGTCGAAGTATTATTTTCCGACATTGTGCACACAACCTGAGTACCAGCTTGAAACGGTGTAGTGCCGCTATTTATGAGAGGGTTGTTATATCGACAGTCCGATTCAACTCTTACAAGTTTTTCATTAGATAGACCACATAATTTATTTTCCTCAACCAAATTTCTCCTTATGTCTTGCATACTTGCTTTATTCAATTCCTCTACCTGTTTTGCAACTTTGTTTGCAGTCTTTTGCATGCCAGATGAGGAAGGTGGAACCATATTAGAAATCATAAGAATGTCTCTAAAGTTTTTATTTGAGATCGGGGAAGTTATCAGACCACACTGAATCTGAATATTCAGCTTTGCTGACTTTGGACCTCTTTTGTTTGTTTCAACAACATCATACAATCTGTAATATTTGCTAACAAAATCACATTTTTGGCATTTTAGCCTTTCACGCCAAACGCAACCCCACTGTTTTTCATTTTCTACATCAAATTTTAAGTCACCTTCACAATCTGAGTTATAAAGTATATGGTTTCTAATTTCAGAATTGAAAAGTGATTCTACATGTTTAGGAGTGTACAATTTATTGGGACAAGCATCAGAAGAGTTATTAGCAGCCTGAAGGTACTTGTCAACTACATCAAGATTCTGGGGCTTTGGCCGAAGGATGACCTGTTCGACAGGAGTTCCATCAACATTTTCAATTGTCAATATACCATTTGAACTTTGTCTTACTCTGCGGTCAAAGACACTTTGAGAATGCCGACAAAACTGATTTTTCTTAGATATTTTGATAAATTCAATTTTTTTACCTTTATTCCAAGGGACATAACCCTTTTTGAAACCATGAATTTTTGACAACTTACTTCTTTTGCGAGTCATTATTCCCCTTAAAACTGCTTGAACTGACTTCTTCTGCTTGTCAAATTGTAGTCAAACTATTACTCTCCAATAAAAACCATTAGAATATGTACAATATTTTATTTTTTAACAATTATAGCCTTAAATTAGACCCCTACCTCTGTTCTGATACATGGTTTAGAATTTATACCTGCTGAGGCAAATACATCCTGAGAGCTGATTATTAATTGGATTTAAAGTGACATATGGTAGTTTAATCTCAAGATAAATTATTCTTTCCATTTAACAACTTTTTATTTAAACAAAAATAGTTGATTGGCAATAAAATTGGCATAAGATCTGGAACTTTAACATTTTTTAACAAAAATTTCAAATTAAAATCAATTTAATTTAAATTTAAATGATATATTTTTAGAATTTTATTGGCTAGTTTGATGAGGTAAGGCATACGGTGAGCTAATAATGAGAAAAAATTACACTTTAAACCTTTTTAGACATTCAATTTTGATGATCAATGTGTCTGGTGAACTACCCAATTTTAAAGACGTTTGTAATGAGAATCAGAAGAAATAGGGGACTTAGTTTTTTCAATTTTTTTCAGTAACCGTCTAATATAAACAAGTGAAATTTTAAAAACATACTCAGAAATGATTGTGGAACATGACTGATGCATTGAAATCCTGTTATTTGAGCAAAAGTGCTGTTATAGGTATAGAACCACTAATTCGGGCCCGGTCTGAAAGAACATACAAGAAAGTAGAACATATTTCAAACAAAATAGTTCCTACGCATAGCTGTAACTTTTAAAATTTGTAAAATATCTGGGTAATTTTGGTATCAAATGAAAGCTGAATGACTGTGGACCATTGTAGAACCTTTGTGGAATGATTATATCAAATAATAAAAAAGTTTTATGAAATTGAAACAGGAGGGCATTTATTGCCTGATTCTCAGATCTGAAGTACCTGTTTTTGTACTTCCGAACTTCCGGGAACCAGTGCGGTCTTATATGCAATTAAAGGTATGATGATTTTTCCAGCAAGGGTAACCAGAAAGTATTGTTTTGACATGGAATGAGTGTCACTTTATTTGAACTTAAAACGAAAGAGCTGTGAAAGCTTGAAATTAAGGAATTTAACATAGAAAGCAATGGGACCATTAATTAGTGGTTTTATTCCTATTACAGGAATCTGCACGTGCACCCTTGACATTGAGGTAAAAAATTTGAATATTTTTCTGAATATTTTTGAATGATTTATCAAAAATGAATATTGAGCAGTGGAAAACCATGCAAAAAGAGAGAATTTTCAATAGTATTACAGTGCATGGTCCACACAACTGTTGGACCTGTGATCTGGGAGGGAAGGGGCAAAAATATTCAACCCTGTCTGTAAAAATGCCATGGGAAGAGAAGAAAAAAACTGTCCTTAGCCATAGATTTGCATACATGATCTTCAATAACAATTTTGAACTGTCAGAAAATTTAATGGATGTGTCACATTTATGTCACCAACCCCATTGTGTGAACCCTGGGCACCTATCTTATGAACCACATCATGTGAATATGGACCGACAAGTTTGCAGTGGAATTTATCCACTGCGCTGTAAAAAGCACGAACCGTACAAAGACTGCATGTTATAAAATCTGTAAAGGTAGAAATAAAAGTAAAATTAACAATCCATATACAGAATATTCAATATTTACAAGTAATTTTATACAATCAAACAGGGCATGCTGAAAATTAATGCTTTCTGGGTTGTTGCTTTGGATATGACTTGTCATGGGTAACACACATTCTTTTCATACAATTTTTATCATAATTTGGATCAGCCATGCCTTTGCGATAAAATACAGGCTGCGAATAATGTATCGAAGCATGCAAACGATACTTTCTGTTTCGACTGATTGCACGTTTCAACTTTGCAACATGACTGCGTCGATATTTGTACATGTATAATTCATGCCTATCTCTCTGTTTCAGATTCATGAGTACTTTTGGTGCTGTGATTTTAACACCAAGCTCTTCAGTGAGCAGGAGAAGAGAATTTGCAAATCTATGATTTCTCATGTGAACTGCAGCATGTGCACGTCCTGGAAAATTTCTGGAAAAAGTCACATTCTTCGGATTGCAACGACTTAGTGCACGATTGAATGCTTCACTTTTTTGTGTCGAGGTAAGAAACCGTACAATATTTAAACTATTGGTACCGAGTAAAATTCTTATACAGTTTTCAACTTTGACTTCATCATCACATGTCATTCTACATGTGCTACCGTTTGGAATAAAATTCTTTATCCAATGATTTGAAGGCAAACCAGCACACACATAGGAGTTAACCTTACAAGAGGATCCACAATAACCTTTGTAGCACATTATTATAGTTTTAATTACTTCAGGCATGTGCTGCTTAACTTTATACAGTTCACCCTGATGCACAGTAAAGCTTTGATTTAATTCTGCAACACACCTTGCTTTAATATCAAGTGCAAATCTATTCTTGAGATTGGCCTTCTTTGCACCAGAAAAAAGATCTGGACTAAATGTGCACCTTGTAATAGCCCGTTTCATAGTTGCTGATAAATGTCGAACATCACGAAGTGCTTCAACATTGATACCGTGAACTTGTTTGACACCTTGATATGATTTACTATCACCATCAGTTGTTATATGGGAGATTTTCAAGTAATCACTGATCTCGGTTGCACAAGAACTACTGTATACTGCCTCATTACCAATGGAGGCATCTTCAGCTATGTTTGCTGTGCACACACCTCCATGATTTGGACATATAATTTCAATACCCTTCCCTCTCAACCTAGTAGCAACACTACAGAGTTTATTACCCGTAAATAGTGACACAATTTGTTTGGTCGAAGTATTATTTTCCGACATTGTGCACACAACCTGAGTACCAGCTTGAAACGGTGTAGTGCCGCTATTTATGAGAGGGTTGTTATATCGACAGTCCGATTCAACTCTTACAAGTTTTTCATTAGATAGACCACATAATTTATTTTCCTCAACCAAATTTCTCCTTATGTCTTGCATACTTGCTTTATTCAATTCCTCTACCTGTTTTGCAACTTTGTTTGCAGTCTTTTGCATGCCAGATGAGGAAGGTGGAACCATATTAGAAATCATAAGAATGTCTCTAAAGTTTTTATTTGAGATCGGGGAAGTTATCAGACCACACTGAATCTGAATATTCAGCTTTGCTGACTTTGGACCTCTTTTGTTTGTTTCAACAACATCATACAATCTGTAATATTTGCTAACAAAATCACATTTTTGGCATTTTAGCCTTTCACGCCAAACGCAACCCCACTGTTTTTCATTTTCTACATCAAATTTTAAGTCACCTTCACAATCTGAGTTATAAAGTATATGGTTTCTAATTTCAGAATTGAAAAGTGATTCTACATGTTTAGGAGTGTACAATTTATTGGGACAAGCATCAGAAGAGTTATTAGCAGCCTGAAGGTACTTGTCAACTACATCAAGATTCTGGGGCTTTGGCCGAAGGATGACCTGTTCGACAGGAGTTCCATCAACATTTTCAATTGTCAATATACCATTTGAACTTTGTCTTACTCTGCGGTCAAAGACACTTTGAGAATGCCGACAAAACTGATTTTTCTTAGATATTTTGATAAATTCAATTTTTTTACCTTTATTCCAAGGGACATAACCCTTTTTGAAACCATGAATTTTTGACAACTTACTTCTTTTGCGAGTCATTATTCCCCTTAAAACTGCTTGAACTGACTTCTTCTGCTTGTCAAATTGTAGTCAAACTATTACTCTCCAATAAAAACCATTAGAATATGTACAATATTTTATTTTTTAACAATTATAGCCTTAAATTAGACCCCTACCTCTGTTCTGATACATGGTTTAGAATTTATACCTGCTGAGGCAAATACATCCTGAGAGCTGATTATTAATTGGATTTAAAGTGACATATGGTAGTTTAATCTCAAGATAAATTATTCTTTCCATTTAACAACTTTTTATTTAAACAAAAATAGTTGATTGGCAATAAAATTGGCATAAGATCTGGAACTTTAACATTTTTTAACAAAAATTTCAAATTAAAATCAATTTAATTTAAATTTAAATGATATATTTTTAGAATTTTATTGGCTAGTTTGATGAGGTAAGGCATACGGTGAGCTAATAATGAGAAAAAATTACACTTTAAACCTTTTTAGACATTCAATTTTGATGATCAATGTGTCTGGTGAACTACCCAATTTTAAAGACGTTTGTAATGAGAATCAGAAGAAATAGGGGACTTAGTTTTTTCAATTTTTTTCAGTAACCGTCTAATATAAACAAGTGAAATTTTAAAAACATACTCAGAAATGATTGTGGAACATGACTGATGCATTGAAATCCTGTTATTTGAGCAAAAGTGCTGTTATAGGTATAGAACCACTAATTCGGGCCCGGTCTGAAAGAACATACAAGAAAGTAGAACATATTTCAAACAAAATAGTTCCTACGCATAGCTGTAACTTTTAAAATTTGTAAAATATCTGGGTAATTTTGGTATCAAATGAAAGCTGAATGACTGTGGACCATTGTAGAACCTTTGTGGAATGATTATATCAAATAATAAAAAAGTTTTATGAAATTGAAACAGGAGGGCATTTATTGCCTGATTCTCAGATCTGAAGTACCTGTTTTTGTACTTCCGAACTTCCGGGAACCAGTGCGGTCTTATATGCAATTAAAGGTATGATGATTTTTCCAGCAAGGGTAACCAGAAAGTATTGTTTTGACATGGAATGAGTGTCACTTTATTTGAACTTAAAACGAAAGAGCTGTGAAAGCTTGAAATTAAGGAATTTAACATAGAAAGCAATGGGACCATTAATTAGTGGTTTTATTCCTCTATATAGTCTCTCGTAACTTGGGTCCGCATCAGGGATGCAGGAGCTCTGTCTGTCCGTTTGTCTGTCAAAAATTTCTGTAAAAACTCGATAAAAGAAGAAAACCACTACCTATACTTTAAAATATTAGAAATTTTGCACAGTTGTTGCGTATCATATGTTCATGTGCATATTACTTTTTGGTAAACATTGGTCGTTTAATTCGAGAAAAGGCGTAGTATTTGTTTAAAAATCACACATTTTAGAAATAGTTTTTGTAAACGCAAAGCATAGATAAGAAGCCGATGAAATTTTGCATAGTTATTTTGGATTATATGTAGTTGTGTATATCATATTTTTGTGATAGTTAGCCCATTATTTTGTTTTTTGTTTAACAATCATAAATTTTGAGAAGCTTCTTTCTGTGCAAGGATTACAATGATAATTAATATATAATATGTATTTAAAATTGATTTCAAGTAACAAATATGCAGTAAAAACGTATTTTTTGTTAAAAAAAATCTAAAATTTTGAGAAAAGTTTATTTTGCCTAGATTGCAACACGAATTGATTTATGATACATGTATGTACAATAAGTTTTCCACATTTTATTCCCAGTGTCAATATTAAAGTGAAAACTAGGTTCTTTGTTTAAAATCACAAATTTGATTTTTGATTTGATCTTTGATACTGGATATTTACTGGGACATATCCTGATTTTATCTTGGTGTCAACAAAACTAATAAAAAATACCAGGCTTCTAAGTTTGTATGCCAAGACGCACGTTTCGTCTTCTAAAAACTCATCAGTGATGCTGAAATCAGAAAAGGTAAAAGACCAAATAAAGTACGAAGTTTTATCTAGTATTTGAACACTTCCCGTTAGAACATTTGTCTACTTATATATGTTAGCCTCAAATCTATGTCCAGCCTCAAATCTATGTCCTTTGCGCAAATCTATGTCCTTTTTAATATTGCGTCATAGACGTTCCAAATTCATGTCCTTTATTGTCTGAAATCTATGTCTTTTATTGTCTCAAATCTATGTCCTTTATTAAATCAAATCTATGGCCATTTTTGTCTCAAATCAATGTCCTTTATCGAAATGTGGTGACGTAAGACATAACAAGACACAATAAACACAATAAATTATACCCTAAACATATTTATGTGGTACCTATACATTAAAACATTGAACAAAACCTTTGTAAATAGGAGTATATGTTTATATCTTACGATACAGAATAGGTTTAACATGTTTAATTCATTGTTGAGGGCTGTACATTATCTTTTTTTGCTTGTATACAGATGTCATTTTGTCTCAGGTTGTTTATTAACTTATATTTCGTATTTGTTATCAAGACGTAATAAGTAAAGTAAAGTAACGATAATTACTACAGAACAATTAAAGGGGCACTAGCTGTCAAATTCATGTTCACCGATTTGACTCAAATTCTCATATTTGATTTAAAACAATGTAAAACATTTATCCAAATCATAAAAAGTCAAAAATAATCAATTTACAGGGCATGGGCTCGATAATATGTAGCTTCGTTTTGTGTGTATGTTAGTCTAGACGCAATCTAATTAACTATCGAGTTGACCTCCGAATACCTCCGATGGTCATATAAGCAATATAAACATAAATATAGATATAAATAAAAACCGGATTCGTGCAATTGGATTTTTCTAGGTCTGTTTAATTTCATATTATAGATGAAAGATATATATTAATCATAGTTTTTACCTGCATAAGAATGATTTTTTTGTGGATCGAATCAGTCAATCAAATGATTTACCTTTGTTTCACTTTCAATGTTGACATTCTTTTCCATTAAATAACTCAGCAAGCATGATTCATGAGTTATCCTTTCTAGCAAAGGGGTTAAATTGAAGTTCACATGAATACGGATTCAATGAGGTCGAATTATTCACTTGGAAGTGAATACTTCATAATCAATGTTTCTTAGCTTATTTTTTTTTGACAAAATTGAACCATACTGGCTGCTAGAAGCGATATATTATTTCACTATTTCACTTTCATTAATGATTGAACAAAAATAAAACATATTTTATATTTTTTATATATCTCGTAGCTAGTGCCCCTTTAAACACAGGATCAAGAAAAGCAAACAATTTGAAAATGTTGTAGTTTTATAATAAAATGTAAATCATACAATAATTACACATGCTTGTAGAATTTTTAAGCACACATGGAGAACACATCCCAACTTAACATTGAATTATGGGAAATGACTTTATAAAACAAAAATCCTATAAGGCCGTACTTATAAGACGGGCATAAATTTGAGCATATCGAAACAACCTGGAAAAAGATTTAAGAAAAGGACACAGTTTTGAGGCCGTATCTTTTTAACGGACATAGATTTGCAATTGACGTCACGATTGAAGACAAATTTGAAAAAAGGACACAGATTTGAGGCCGTATCTTTTTTAACGGACATAGATTAGCGATTGACGTCACGATGGGGTACAGATTTGAGAAACGGACACAGATTTGAGGCCGTACACAGATCTGAGGTTTACATATATGCAAACAATATCAAGGTCAAATTGATTAAATTAAACCAACGAATGTTGTATGTGCTCAAGAGTATCACCTATGTATCTGGTTAAGAATCTTCAGCTATGTTCAACAAAACCAACCAAATTCAGTAGGAATGTCTTTTCAGAGTTTTAACCTGTAACAGATGCTCAATTTAACTAAACAATCTTACTTTACCAGAAGCTACTATGATCTGAATTGTAGATTAACAAATATCGTCTACGGATTAGAATGTAACCATTATGGATTGGTTTATGTCGGTGAAACGAAAGGAAGGCTTCATAAATATAATAGCGGCCATAGATCAGACATCAACAACAATGCAAGCGACATTGTTTATCAGCATTTTAACAAGCCTGGTCATTCAATTCTTTCTATGCAAGTTCGCATCATCGAATAAATATCACACAGGACTAACAATACTAATCTTACAACACCGCTATGTAGACAAAAGGAAGTCTACTCGATTTGAGAATTAGGGACTGCGACCCCATGAAGTTGCAATTACAAAATTGATGGTATGGGTATTTTATCTAGTCCACCCTGTATCCCGGTGAAAGTGATGAACATTTTCAACTCTACTCCTCGACAAAGACGCAGCCATGGTCGTTTTCATTATACATCACCTGCTACTGTCCATGGTGTCTCTATTAATGACCCTCTGTCATTTATACAAAAGCCGTTAGAACGAGTTCGCATTGGAAAAGATGAAAAGGAGAAAAGATCCTTTCTAAAACGTTCCTTTGCCAACAAAAGTCTCGATGTCATCAATGTTGGGCAATATCATTATTCATAAATCAGTTCATTGGAAAATACCTCCCTATTTAAATATCAGTCTGTACCTTTTATTTCTTATACCTTTACCAAACTAATTACACCTAAACTTTTCAATTACAAACACATGTTGCAGGATCTCAATATTGACGACTTCTAGTCTAAACCTTCTGACTGCACTATTCATATATAATCCGACTTGTCACGTTATTACTTGTGCCCTAAACATTGCCAATAACACTTAACTGCGAAATGTGTTATCCAAAGGCCCGAAATACTGTGAGCCTCATTCGCAAACACAACAGAAAAATACTGATGGATTCAGTCAAGGGTTATGCCAGGCAATCGGTTAAACGCGAGAAGGAAGACGTAGATACTCTTTCCGAATGGATTAAGTCTGTGAGGTCGTTGATACAAATCGGAATGGATCCATAAATACACATGCTACATCAATCATTAAAGACCCAAACGTTGCAAAGCACCTGTCCTAACTCCATGACAAATATGTTATTGTCCCCGCAGATAAAGCCCAAGATAACATCGTTTTGTGTGTAAATCACATTACATAAACTGCTTGATAAATGAATTACATAAATTGACAATTCACTTGGAAACTAAACAAATACACCCACGACACTTACCAAGGAGGAAATCCTGGATAATCATAAGTATGGAATTTCAACCAAAGATGAAGAACTGGATCTTCCTTCACTGTATTGGATACCTAAATTACATTAGTGTCCTTACAAACAAGGCTATATTACTGGGTCTTCTAAGTCTTCCATTAAACATCTTTCTAAATTATCAACGTCAGTTTTAACAGCAATCAATGCCAGGCTTCAAAGTTATTGTGAAACTACCTTTTCTAGAGGCGGCGTGATTCAGATATAGCTACTAAAAAATTTTCAAAGACCTGTTAGAGTACATACAATCTAAGACGCTTTTATTTTGCAATAGTATTAAAACATTTGACTTTTTAACTTTTAACAAAAGTATTCCCCAATCAAAACTAAAAGAAAAATTGAAAGAGTTGGTCCTGCTTTGTTTTTGAAAAAAAATGGCCAACGTAGATACAAGAATCTTGTCTTAGGGAGGGACAAATCGTACTTTTCCCCTCCCTGAGACACGAGTGTAAAAAAAATCACTCTGATTCTTACAAAAAATTCTCTGAAACTGAAAATATCAAGATGCTTGATTTCTTGATTGACAACATATTTGTTACGTTTGAGAACGTGTTTTTCAACAAACAATTTGCATTCCCATGGGAACCAGCTGTGCTCCTCATCTTGCCGACTTGTTCCTTTATTCGTATGAGGCTGACATCATACAATAGCTTCACTTTCCGCTATATAGATGATGTCCTCTCAAGTTATATAATTCAGAGTTTGGTGCATCTAGAAATTGGTAATGAAGATCGGTTGACTCAAAACTTTACGACAAAAAGAAATTATTTCAGCTTCCCAATTGTGAACTTTCCATTTGTATGTAGCAACATTCCAGCAGCGCCTGCATATGGAGTATATATCTCCCAGTTGATACGATATTCCAGGGTTGCATTTCCTATCATGATTTTCTTGAAAGAGGGTTGCTGCTTACAAAGAAGCTTTTAAGCCAAGAGTTCTAATTGGTGAACATGAACTCATTCTTTCGAAAATTTTCGGACGCCACCACAAGTTGGTCGACCATTTCAGAAAATTTGTTTCACAGATGACGACGGATATGTTCCACTAGTCGTAACCACTATCCCGGCCTCTTAACTTATCACCTGTTTTGTATTTACATGAGCAACACGTATTGCCTATGCCTACGCAAGTAAAAAGTTCATAATTGGGAAGCCGAAATCATCTCTTTTGTCGTAAATATTTCTTATATATTGCAAATATATTGCAAATACAAACTTTTCATTTATGGGGCGGGGTGTATTGTTAAACAAATCTTTTTCTATCTTTTAAATTTTCATCTATTGGATTTCTTACATTAGCAGTCAATGGAATTAAAAAAATAGTTCAAACTTGGAATAAAGAACAGCAATACAATTAAGTTCCTCCTTTTGGTTTTGTAAAGTGTGTTCAAAGATTTTTTTCATGAATCAATATACTGTATTCCTTATTTCCTTTGTCGTATGGTTCAAATGCGATTGTTGGTAAACAAAAATGCCTCCTTCAGCTTTCAGATATTATATGTATTATATAATTATAATTTGTTTATAATAAAAGAAATGAATTACAATGCTAAAAGAAAACAACTGTAAAATATTTTTTTAAAGAAGAAACGCACAGGTATCACATGATCAATTTCTAGCGCGTGCGTTTTGCAGAATTAAGATCGGTTACGATTCTTTTATAACGCACATCGGTAAAGTACCAAAACATACAACATGGCAGACGACTGCGATCGCCTTAGGGTTCGCGGTCGCTTTTAAAAATGGTCTAGACGTATGAACTCTTTGAACGAAAGAGGTACATGTATTCTATAGGTAGACCATGATTACGGTAGGAGTGGAGCATTGGAACTGACAATAATCGAAGAGACACCGATAATTGAGAACATAGCCTCCAATATTACAGTTTCTACTGAGATCGGGAACAACACAAAATATTTTATGGAATGAAGGCCAGAGGTTTGTTGGGTTTGATGTGCTAGCTGAACAACTATTCTGCAACAGATGCAACACCCCACTCCATTTGAGGCATAAAGTAGGTGAAATGAGGTAAGCAATATTTGTTTAGCACCCCTCACTTTTTAACAAACCATTAAAACCATGTGAAGTTTGTAGGAAAATGATTGCATTCAGAATCCAGGATGGTAATTCGCCATTTAATTATGTCCTACTAGCAGAAAACTTCATAATTTTTTTCTCAATCTAAACCCGTAAGCTTGTAGAAAATTCACAGGAGAGCGATAACGCAGGACAATGCTATGAAAAATCAAGCTGGTTCATGAAACATTTTATAGAATGAACTGTCTAAAATAAAAATTGTGGATGAACCAGAGTTGTGATGCTCTAATATTTAGTTTCTGACACTAGCTGTTATAACACTGCTTAAAATATGAAACACATAAAAGAGGCAAGAAATAAGTTTGGCATTTTCAGTTACCCAGATATATGCATGATGGGATGTAACGTTAACCTTATTGATAATTATGAGGTTAAAAAGATAGTATTCGGAATTCTATCAAATAAAAAGGTTATAATCACCTCTTTTAAAACGGAGAGGGTATATTGTTCATATTTTATAAATGTAACCTGCCCCAATAACCTATCTTCTTTTTCTTTCAACACATCTTCGGTCTGGGATGAAAATGGGAGGGGGTAAAATTCTATTTTTGTGTTTGCTAGGAGGGGTTCTGTCCAAATTTTTTAAAAAGTTTGGACTTTGTTTTTTTTTCTAGATTTTTTTTTTAAGTTACTACAGGTAAAGGGACATTTGAGTCATGTTGACACATCCTTCTTTAATTTTTAACACAAGTCGGGCATAGATTAAAATTTGTTTGTTTCCCTTCTATATTCCTACCCAAGAAAAATGGCCCTACTCAAAAATTTTTGTTTTGACGTTTCAAATTGGAAAAGTCTTTTTTTTTCAAGTCTTTTGAGAGATATTAAACAATGTAAATTTCAGGACATTTTTGTACATTTTCTTTCGTAAATATAAAATAAAATATTTTTCCTACCTACCTACCCACTAAATCAAATCTTGGTCCGGAAGGGGAAACAAAATATATTTTAAGTTTATAATAAAAAAATGACATGAGCTATCAATGCAGTATATTTAATTTTTATCATACAGGTACGGCTTAGGTAGTCTTTTGGAGGTGGTATGTCGCATATGCTCTGGTATGAAACTGGTGTCTACAGGAACGCGGAATGAAAAAGGAAGATTTGATATCAACTCAGAAATGGCTCTTGGTATGTGCAAAAAGCTTTATTATTAGAAAAAGAGTAGAAAAAGTGAGATTGTAAATTCCTCATTTTTTTATCATTCTTACACGTTTAATGTTTTTTAAAATAGTTTCTTTCAAACTGTTGACATGGGCATATTAGTCGGTTGTTCAAATTTGTAGACTAAGTAGTCCAATTTATTTTTTAAAGTTAGCTTACAGCAAGGATTTCTAAAGTTAATTAGCGTATCTATTACAAATCCTTGCTTAAAGTGACTGTTTTTTTCTAGAGTTAGGCCATCCATAAAAAATCGTTGGTTTGCTGTTTTTCGACCTACTCATTAAAAACTTACCTTCTAAAAAACAATCATCATTTCCAACACTTTTTTTTAATTCTATTCTTAGCACATTTTCTTTTTAATTAAAAGGATTTTTTGCATCTTTCAGAGAAAAAAAATGTTTCAGTCATCTCAAACAGTTCTCACTAAGTGATTGTAGTTATTATAATGTCCTATTTTGTTACAGTGTCAAGTAAAGGCACGGAGCCTGACATGGCTTTATCCATGGTTACAAGGATTAAGGACAGAGGGTGCACAGTTGGCACAACTCATGCAGACAATGACTCAACATCAACATCACGGCTGAGGCAAAATTTTGAAAACATAAAAAAAAGAGATGATAAGAACTATGTTATGAAAATTCTGTCAAAACAGTTGTATGCAGCGGCAAATAACTTCAAACAGCTGAAGGGGAAAGGAGTAATTTCTTACATCCTTAGATGCTTCATGTATGCCATTAGTTTGAACCAGTCGAAGGAGGATGAGCTTTGTAAAAGACCAGACAGCATTGTTCCACACCTCTCTGGATACCATTCAGGCTGTTCCGGAGATTGGTGCACATATTCCAAGCAACCATCAACATACAGGTTTGAATCTTTTTAAAAATTAGAAGGACGTCATACATGTATTAGAATGTCTTTTTTCAATGTTTTTATCATGAGCAATATATGCCGGAACAAAAATTAAGTTTGGCAGCTGTTGTTCTTATTTCTATTTTGAATTCAATCAATTTTGTCATATAAATTTTTAAAAAAAACATTAGAAAAAAAAACAAGGCAATCCTCGCATCAAACTTTCACAACAATCACTTCGATCAAACATTACACCATTCAGTCTCTATGCTAAGGGGTATTTTAAAAAAATGAACATGAACAGTCAGTCAAAAGATCTTGGTATTTCCAGGCAGTAGACCAGTCAACAATCCCACAAAACAAAAAAAATGAGAACACTCATAGATTTTTTCAAAATCATCCAATTTAAAATCAAAACATCACCAAACACTCAATACACTGTAATAATATATAAATTGGTTGGACATTCCTTTTAACATGAGGTCATAATGGTCAATATTATTTCCAAGTCTTATGTCTGATTATTGTCAAAGATGAGACTATATTGATCAAGGATTGACCGATGAAATGTTGATTTCGCTTTGAGGTCAAATGCCAACTTCTTGAATATTCAAAACAGACGCAACCTCCTTAAAACCTAAAGAAAGTTACCTTAAAGGATAAAATAATATTACAAAAACATTGCTGCTGCAAAACCAATGCAAATTTAAGAATCAATCACAAACTTTAGTTAAAAGAGTTAAAAAAAAGTAAAAAATTTGGACATTTTTCATGAAATCTGCAAAAAAGAGTGTATGACAAGGTGTCGTTCTAACCCCCCTAACTTTTTGTTTTCCCTGGAAACATATCTTTTTTTCTATGATTTGTAGCATGAATATAAGTTATTTTATATACCAATTTAAAAAAGAATTCATTGACACAATTTTTTTTTCTATTCGACTTTTTACCAAAGCCAGTTGCAGGCATATTGCAAAAATGGGTAGCCATTTTGAAAATAATTTTTTTTTTAAATATTATGTCTCAAATATTTCAATATATCCTTTATCATTTTGTTCTCAGATAAATTCAAAAACAAATTATGTGCATTTTTTGGCGGGTACCTTAATGACTTAAAAAGGGCAAAAATTATATTTTTTGGACTTCAAAGGGGGAACTTTTTCAAAGAATATTTTTTAAAATAGCCTGGAAACCTATTCTTAAAATTTAGATATTTTGTTAGGTACACCCCAAAGAACAATATATGCGAAATTAAAAAAAAATCATTGACTAGATTTTTTTTGCCACTAGTGTCCTTCTCTACCTTATATTGCAATCTCCCAAAACGTTAAACTTGAATTTTTCAACACAGATTGACCAAAAATAGCGATCATCTTTGTATTTCAATACAAGTAAGGTTTACCAGGACTGGAATGATGGTTTACTCCTGATTTGCGTCCTTTTAATTACAGCAATAATCATTTAGTAAATTAAACAAAAAAGACAAACGGTTTAAAGCTCATTATTGAAGGGGCAAAAGTGTTATTTGAATAAAAATATATGAACCAATTTTATTATTATAATTGCAAAAAAAGAGGAAGAAATAAAGCAACGTGTAAAATAAGTTTAATGAAGCATTATAACACAACCTGCTTCAAAAGCATAGATTTTATGAGAGAAACAAAATATGCTAGCTTGCATGCGGGATATAGCTAAATCAATGTCAATTATAAAGCTTGGTTACTGAATATTTGCATTTGTTATGGAAAAACTCAATGTCTTATATATAAAATTAAGAAGATGTGGTATGATTGCCAATGAAATAACTATCCACAAGAGACCAAATGACACAGAAATTAACAAGGTCACCTTCAATAGTATAGATCAAAGAATTATAAAAAGAAGTAATTAAGAAATTAATTAAATAAAAATAATAAGTTCATTTGTACATGACACATCGATGTATTTGTGTGCCTGCGAAAAATAACTTTGTCAAACCTTCATGAGTTTTATAGAAGTCTTGGTCAGCTTTTCCATGATCAAAGACTCCAGAGCATTTTTTTTTCTCTCATTTTATCGTATTTTACTGATTAATTTTTTTTTGTTGCAGTTAACATTTTAGAATGTTTGGGATTAAATTTTCTCATAAAGTTTCATGAAAATTTGACAGAAGCTTTTTTACGATTGAGAGATTACCTATGGAGCAAATTATTTTTTAAAAAGTTTGTTTTCTTTTTTTCCCAGTATTTTAATTAGTTTTTTTGAAGTTAACATTTACATGCAGTCTTGGGTTCAATAATTTCAGACATAAATACCATAAATCTTCATGGAAAAAAAAATATTCATTATCAAGAAATAGAATCTGATTTCTTTTTTTTTTTTTTTTTTTTTTTAAGTTCATTTTATTTTTTTTAGTTTTTGACAGTCAACACTTTCTTTTTTCATCGAAATCAGCAATCTCAGGAGAAACACAGGGTTCCACTAAATCCGAAATGATAAGTGTCATTTTTAAGATTTATCAGAACATTAATAATACTTTAATTTTTTTTTGATTTAAATAAAGATATTTCGTCAAAATAATACATGTTTCTGTATAATTTGATCAGAACATTTGCAAATTCAAGCATATTCCTGACAAGTTTGTAAAATATTTCCCCAAAATTACACATTTTGTTAATATATTTATTATTCAGAATTTGTAAAACATGTAAAATCAAAATACAAAAATTCTCTTTATTGAATAGTAGAATTCTGTATGACCTGTATGCATAAAACACCTGAACATAAGTGTTCCTTAAATTTAGATTTCACAAAGAATTCCCTTAGTTAAGTAACATTCTTAGGTCGTATGCATATAATTACTTTTAAAGTCTTCACTTTTTAACTAAGGAACCTTTCTCCAATTATCGTATGATATATGTTAGCTCATCGCATGCACTCATCCGTGCAAAATTTGTTTTGATTATTTAGATCGATTGAACAATACATACTTTTGTTAAGAAGTGGGATTATATTGATGTTGGTGTGTAAAACAATTAAAAACTACGTAACCAACTAGAATGTCCAAATAAATGTCAAATTGGCACATAACAGTTTGCTTTGATAGACGAGCATCGGAAGAAAAAAATATTTGTATTGCAAAACTTCCCTCTACTCTTACTACAGGAAAGATGGAAGGGGCTTGGAAAGAAAGTGATTGATTTATTGATGTTTGCTTAACGTCCAGTGCCAAATACTTCATGCATGTTCAGGACGAGAACACATTAACCATAAATACAATAGTTAGATCCTGTAATAGAGGATGTCCGGAATGAAGGTCGGGGAAATTTGGACCGCCACTAGCAAATGGGCACAGAATGTTGCCTTCCAACATGCACTCTTTTTACACGATGCATCGGGTTTAACGTCCCCATTCTGACCGGACATGGCTGCAAACTTATACATCCTGCACAGCCAAACGGACGCCCAACGTTTGCAAGGGTTTAACTGCGGATCGGAAGTACACCAAAGTGACAGAATTTCTATTCCACAGTCGCCATTGGGTATATAACAATATAATAAGTACAGGAAATTCCATTAAGAGATCTATTCTTAAGAGATCCAAAAGGAGTGGGATAACTTATGCAGAAAGTGATGAACGTAAAATATCAAAATATTTCGAAATTATTTACTAGCAATTTTTTTTTTAAACAAGATTTTACTCACATGAGGACTCGCTTAATGGACACGCAACATTATCTTTTAGCAAATCATACAACTTAATAATGGTATATGGAAGTAAAATCTTCCACATCATCGCATTTATCAGATTTGTCCCATCACTAAGGAAACGACCATTCATCTTTCTTGGGTGTTGCTGGATGGAGGACATGTTTTTTTTTTTATATAAACAACTATATATTTTTCAACTCTATCAATACATGATCAAGATTTAAACAAAATCTATTTCACTCCCCAATTACAACAATAAAAAAAAGGGTTGGATAATTTTTCCAGGAATTCATATCAAACAGGGGCATTTTTCAAAAGTCCTTGACTCAAACACACATTTTCCGATTCATATGTTTACCGTAAGGTATTATCAACAACTTAGCGTATTTACGAATTTTACACTAGAAAGTTATCAATGTCTAAAGATGACTCAAAACTACATGTATTCTTTCTAGATTTTACAAAAAAATGAGCAATTATCCTAAAATTGTCGAGAGAGACATTCTTAAGTAAAACCAAAATATTACTGGAAGAAACAACCGAACTATCTTTCAGATACACCATAATTTATTTAGGTAAATGTCTTCCTTCTATGCAAAATTTGAAATATGCAATATTATCGATAACATCAATTATTATATATGATCACTGAATATCTAAGGAAATATAAAAAAAATAATTGATTACAGTTTAAGTATATAGACTTCGAATTTCATGAAGTAGGTCTTAAAACCTTTCTGATTTTGTCCCAGTTCGTAAAACAAAATTAATTCAGAAGAGATGTACCCTATATCTTTAGAATAATACTATATAATTGAAATTAAAACCGATGTTTCCCTCTCTAGAAATCAGGATTTTGCATGACTAAAGAATCTCGTCGCTTCCTTCATACTGTTTTGTACTAGCAATCGATACCAGGCGGTGTATTCTAACAATATAACGTTCAATGTTATTTATGTAATTATGCATGATCAGAGGAATCAATAGAAAAATAATAGCATGAATTCCATGCGTGTAAAACCTGTGAGTACGTTTCGGAATACACAATATCGAGATTAAAAAAATAAGGATAGAATGAAATTATATCACTACCCTCTGTACTCTCATGATATTGTTTTTATGTGGGATTTAGTATGTGAAAAGTATAATAATTATGGTCGTTAATATTTAGCAATAAACAACGAAATATTACTGATACAATTATTAACCAATTAAATGGTAGCTATTCTACCCATTTTCCGCAAAAACGCATACTTTTGACTGATTTTCATCTATTTTTTTTCAATCTAAGATAGCTCTATAGTTACCTTATACTTAAGTATAATCTTATGCGTTTTCTTAGTTTAAGGGGTTTGATGCATACCACTTAAGGTTTTCTGGGCGTGACTCAAACCAAGAATTTACTAAGGAAATATTTAGTCTAAGATTTTTTATGCATACCACTTAGGTAAAAAGGGCGGAGTTTCCGTAACTTAAGTGTTAACTTAGGACAATTTAAACTGAAGAAGCTTTATGCATACGGGTCCTTTTTCTTTATAACGTTTTGCTGGTGGAGGTTTCTCTCCGAGGGTATTAGTAGCCGAGTAGTCAGCACTTCTGTTTTGACATTTATTTGCCTTTTTTGGCTTTTTTTATGCGAGCGTCACTGATGATTCTTTTGTAGACGAAACGCGCGTCTGCCGTACACACTTTGTATCCTGGTATCAATGATGAGTGTATTTACAGGTAAATTTCAGTTAAAATTATGGGCGTCTTACATTTCAGAAATAAACTATAAGTGTTGTCAAGCAATTAAAAGTACTGAATCTTATGAACTATGCATGGAATTAAATGCAACATTCATAACTTCACGTGCTTCATATGACATCATCATAACTAACAAAAATCTTGAAATAACTCATAGCATATAAGTGTATAGCTTCTGTTTGTAATTTTATAGGATTGTAAATTCGTTGATCATGTGCTCACTTTTAGTATGAAGTGCTTCCGCCACAATAAAATTACAAAAAGAATTCAATTCGAATCCACCTTGTAGTCAAAACTGCTCAAACAGGGATTACACCGAAATGAGGACTCACAGGAAAATAAGTGGTCATTAATGAGGTTATCCTCTTTAAATTAAAATTCTTTATGTATCTAATTAATTTATTATTTATTTATATCATACATATAATATCAATTAAGTCATGTTGATCTTCCTATAAATTCTGCTTTGTCAATTAAGGTCATGTTATTTAGCGGAATCTCAGACACAAACCATCAAGATGGTTGTAACCACCAAGACGTCATACAACTAAAACAGTTTGGGTTATCGGAAAGCCTACAATGAAATTGATATTCTTTATATATTGACACATATCCAAACTGATAGCATTTTGAATGTTTAGATTATGAAATAAATGGTTAGTTTGCATTTTCTTGTTAAACCATTTTTTGACAAAAAGGTCTGTTTTATTTACAGTCGTGGGGTAGCCCATGACCGATTTGTTTCTACTTTTGTCAGCGAGTTACATCTTGTATATGTTCATACCTTCAGTCAACTGTGGTATATTATCGATTTTTCCAATAAATCCCTGAACTGACGGAAAGACTTTTGGATATTTAATCTACCTCTCGAAGTTTCATTTTTATTCCAAGTATGAAAGTAAAATGAAACCCAACTACATGATCATCAGTCCTTCTGTAAGCAGGCAGTATTTCAAACATTAATCATTTGTAAAATCCGTATATTTCAGATTATTGTTTCTTTCTTACTTGTTTTAATGAAAATTCATATATTTACCTCCACATACAGGAACATTGCATCGTTCCCAGTATCTACTGTAAGAATTTTCAATATAACACCATGGACCCCCAGCATAATCGAGATCGCCTACAGGAGTTCTACAGAAATTTTGAATTTCTTTATTGTACACGCTAGGTGATAAACTCCATGCTTTGCACGTGTTCCCATGTCTTGTAATACTGATATTTCCGTTGTAATGAAGATCTGTCTTGGAATTTCTACAATCTATAACAAATTATACATCAACTCTGCATGAGAAAGTATTTAACCAATCTGTAGTATTAATTCTACACAAACTATTAATGGGAAAGCATATAACGGGTTCTTTTAAGAAATAGTTGCATATTCACTTGGACATTTAACCAACATGTTTGTACTAAAACTTTTAATTTACACATCGAATAGCGTTTTTTTTAAACTTATACTTATCACTCACAATAAGTTAAGGAGTTTAAGATAATGATTTAATTTCAAAACAACGTCAACGAAGAAGTCGTATAGAAAACTTACAGAGGAAATATCATTATTGACAATGGACGTTAATGAAATAAAGCAATATTTCTAAATCATAATAAGTTTGCCGTTCGTCAAATAGTTCCCAAAAATCATTCAATGTACTTGAAAATACCCTCTTGTTTGTGCAGATTAAGGGGGGAAATACGAAAAATGCTTATATGAAAGACAAAAAAAAACGATCATCAGTTTAAATAAATCATTATTTTATGATTAGTGGTTTCTAAACCTTTTGCTATCACCATTTTCTCTTCTGTCGTAATCAGATATTTATAATATTAAAACTCCAATGATTTGGTAAAGGATGATAAAGGAACACATACCACATTGAATGAGTGTTTCGAATAGTAGATATAGGTTGCCACCTCAAACAACAAAAGCAGCAAAGATGCTTTTTTTCATTATTTTAGTGCAATTACTAAATTTTGTGAGAAATGTAAGAATAAATTTGTGATTTTGACATTTTTCTCAACTCTGAGGCCATATCTAGTAAAATAAAATGATGATCGAAAAGACGTCAATTAAGATCTTTACGAACAGGGAAGGGTTGGAGGTCAAATTTTGCCAAATATACCTATCAGTATTTAAGTATTACCTGTTCATCCTGGACAACTGGTGATAAAAGAAGGTGGCGAGCACTAACTGATGCAGAATATTTTCATTTTGTACATGCAATGACTTTTCTGAGCTATCACCACAGATTTCTGTAATTTCTTTAAATGTATGAGGTTCTTACAGTATAATGCCTTAAGTATAAACGGATAACAAAATTACTATTGCCTGAAGAGAGACCAACACATTTTGACTTATGACCACATCTAAGTACCTCGGTCCCATCAGCTATAAAATACGCCCTAACCACATGAAAAGCTTTGATGGAATCATCTGCAAGCTCATATAAATATATATTAAAGCGTGATGAAATCTTGCATACATTCATATAAATGTAAAAGAGTATAACCTTTAGAGAATATATGTAAGCATGTTAAAGCTTGTTTAGGAATGAACGCTATGAATTAATGTATACATTATTCTCATGAGCAATGCAACATGTTACAGAGAACTATTAAAACTTCGCCGAGGAGAGACAAAAAAACAACTTTGCACTTTTATAGGAATATGAATTTGTTGAAGTTGTATTCTTACAACAACAAAAACAAACATTTTTACCCCTTTGTTTAAATATTTACATGAACATAATGACAATGCTTAACATCGTTGTATTTTGTATTGTTACGGTAGGTATAGTATCCGGTTGAAATTGTGTTTTTCACAAGCAGATTTCATTTTTACTAAGACATGAAACCGATGCTCAAAATAGATGTATGAGGTAAATCAATATTCATGATAGAAAGATGTTATTTACCGTTCATTTTTGGTGTTATAAAAGTTGAATAAACCCTTAAAATTCTTTTATTAAAATATGTAGATTAAACCTCTTGTTATACACATGAGAATGCAAACTCAAAGAATATGCACTCATAGAATCTATATTTCCTTAAATTTGTAGATAATTTATAAAAAATAATGTAATTGGATGAAAGAGTACGTATATTTTCAGATACGTTAATTTTGTCTGCTCGCTCTTTTTGAGAACAGTCCATGTTTTTTTTCGAATTAAGTCCAGGTTTTGTCGAGTAAATTAACAATATTTTTATCGGTTAAAATCTTATCTACTAATATTTTATGTTTAAAAAAACATCAATAGATTCGAATAATGAACTTTTGAAAACAAAAAGAAAAACACATACAACAATTAATTTAATCGATATTGATAATGCTTATATTTACACATTTCATGTAAAAAAAAAATGTGTCGCTTATGTTGAGGTTTTTTGTTTGCGTGTTTTTATTCTATAAAGATGTGTTTGTCTTCGTTTTACAGACTAAATGTTTTCATTTACTTCTTTTCTACATGGTCATGTTTTAGCAATCCCCTGTCATCATAGTTCTAATGACCGTTATGGTACCGTAAAATGTGCGAAGTTATATTGAAATGTATTTAGGACAGAAAGTTAACATTTAATTGATAAGGGGTAAAATTTGTTCAATACTTAGTTATATGGTCTTTTATTTTTCTATCTGTTTTTTTTTTTTTTTTTTTTTTTTTTTGGTTTTATTAACCTTATTGCAGTAATAAAATAACAAAAATCAGTTTTAAAGCCCGAATGCCTGAATGCCTTCTTTACTGTTCATATTTTCCTTGTAAAACGTCTGCAGTACGCGAACAACACTGGACGATAAAAAAAATCTGTATTCAAGTCAAAGAGACGACAATTATGTGTTGTTTGTGATCAAACTTGTTAACTATTAAAAGTATGTTTGGCAATCATAAATTTTAACTGTAAATCTATTTTACCGTATGTATTTTACGCGTACAAAACGCACTGATTCACTCTGAAACAAGAAATGATTGTAACAGGATGCTGTCACGAAGTCTCCCAAACAAAGGCTCCATAAGTTAAACCCAAAAGAACTCTCCCTATTATTCATTCAATTCAATAGAATTTCCCAATTTTTAAAAAGAATTGTATAAATTGAAAAAAATCTGTTCAAGGTCAAAGGTCAAGGTCATAAGTGACCATTGACCTTTTAACATTAAGTAGGCCATATGTTCCAATGGTTATTACTGAAGACCCCATGTGTCTATCACTAACTGTTTTCAAGTTATAATCATTTGAAAATAAACAAATTTAAAATCCAATAGGGTTCTATATATAGTAAACCCCTTCCTTCTGTTTGCCCCTCAAAGTACCCCTTTATAGACTCCAATGCACAACCAAAACCCTGATTGCACCACTAGACATGTTAGTTTAACATATTGTGGAACCTTAAGAAATCTGACTAGCGATTTTGGAGAACGGATGCGGACAAATTCATTTGAAACAGCGGCGGAAGAGGAAGAGGATTTATAATAATAATACTAATAATAATAATAATAATACATGTAATAATAATAATAATAATAATAACTGAGCAAAAAACAATAAGTCTCCAAACTTTGTTTGGGAGACGTTATAACAAAACACTATACTAACCGTGATTTTTATGCAAATCTAATGCACAATATTATGGAAAGCCAACGGGATCAAAATTCGTAAGTTGTCAATCTGTAACTTGTAACTGTGTAATTTCAAAATTAGTATATTGAAAATCTGTATTTACAACTTTGAAATTCAACATTTGTAACTTTGAGATTCTTTATTTGCGACTTTGTAATTTACTAAATCTAACATTCATATACTATTTCTTATTTTGTCATTTTCATTTGTAACCATGTCTTTTAAATATTTGCCATAGACACGCTGAAATTTGTACATTGATGTTTTGTAACTTGAAACATTTCGATTCGTTAAATGTCATCGTTGTATTATTCTAACGATCATTATGACGACAGATGGCGCTCAGTTTTCTTCTTCTGTGTATAAGCCTCCTGTAAGTAGGAGTACCTCCATATGGAGTATACACCCTTGGTAATTTAAATCAATTATGTACAGCACATACATATTAAAAAAACAAATAAATAAATATATTTTTTTTTATATGGCATATCATATATACAGGGACTTTTTGTTTTCTAAAGACGACAGGTGGCGCTGCGTTCGAGAAATTACTGGAAAACCCAGGTAATAAACGGTTTCTATTAATCCTAAAATGCGATTATCGGACCATTTGATTCTGACTGAGGGGGAAGGGCTGACAGACATGTGTTAATATACATGCTTACTAAACTTTACTGGTCAAGAAGTAATTGTCGCCACCAGATTTTTCGTCCTATAAAAGTTTACAAAATGTGTTACATACAAAACGTTCCACAAGGTGTTCTCCAAATATTCCAGATTTCCGATTCCCTCCCCCTCAACTCCGGAATCACGCCCCTTATTCCCGGGATCCCACCCCTTTGCCACCCCTCCTCACAATTTGCCACCATTTTGCTCTTCAAAATGATTACTCACAGAACCATCCCCATTTTTGGCGCCTATCCTGTCTGAAAAATTATACTTAAAGAAGACATAAAATCTAACAGATTGCTGATATTTTGCTCTCTAAAATGAGCTGTCATATACGAAGATTTTCATGGAGAAATGAATTTAGGGAAAGCAGATTGGCGAGAAGGCGAGATCTTCTCTCTGACCAGTCAGGATAGGGTTGGGGTTGGGAGGTGGTAGTCACTTTGGTTAAAAGTGGGTATGGGTGTGTAATAAAAAAAGAAACAGTTTTATAGTTTTACAAAATATACAGAGGGGACACCAGGACAGCACACCATTATTAGACTTTATATATATAACAAATTATTACATATTCAATACAGTTTTAATATATAGTAAACATTACTTAAGAGACTCATTTAAAATAATACTTCATTGCTCATTCAATTTGTTTTGCAAAGTACAAACATAATATAAAACATTATCTTCATTACTCAAGAGCCAAATATATAAAGATTTTTCATCTATTTGCTTCTTGTAATAAAAAATCATTAGATAGTTTAGTTCTTTTCCAAAAATTTAAACATTGAGATTATAATATTAAGGAATAATGGGTGTAACCCATTTCTCCTATCTTATATTAAGTCAAAAATTTCCGGCCCAGAACAATATTAATCTGAATTTTCCGGCTCAGTCTTATATTTCGTGTATTTAGTCTGACATTTTTGACCCGGTCATATATTAAGTCTGCAAATTCCCGACCAAGTGACAGTCATGTATTTGAAAAAGGGACCCATTCAAGCGACACATCTGTATATACCTCAATAAAGGAAGTGACACACCCCTCCCAGGTGTGGTGACCAGTACAGTAGACATACATGTATATTCGAGGTCACTTCTATAAAAAAAAGTCCCTGTATATATGCCATATAAAAACAAAAACAAATATTTATCTTTTTATTTTATTTTATATGTATGTGCTTTACATAACTGATTTAAACAAGGATGTGTATTTTACTATACCAATCCTTGATTTAAATTACTAAGGGTATATACTCCATATGGAGGTGCTCCTACTTACTGGAGGCTTATACACAGAAGAAGAAAACTGAGCGCCATCTGTCGTCATAATAATCGTTAGAATAATACAACGATGACATTAAACGAATCGACATGTTTCAAGTTACAAAAAATATACAAAGTTGCAAATACAGATTTTCAATATACACATTTTAAATTACACAGTTAGAAGTGGGAAATTGACAATTTACGAATAAAGAATTTTGAAATTATAGTCAGTTACAAGTTTCAAATTGACAATTTACGAATTAAGTATTTTGAAATTACACAGTTACAAGTTACAAATTGACAATTTACGAATTAAGAATTATGAAAATACACAGTTACAAGTTACAAATTGACAATTTACGAATTAAGAATTTTGACCCCGTTAGCTTTCCATACAATATATGTCTATATTTTATTCGTTATGTCGTTATTTTGACATTAAATTAACGTGTACCCCTCTTATTTTTTAATTCGTGCATACTTCAATTGTCTTAACAAAGCTGCAACATATGACAAGCTGTTGCTCCAAATTTTCACTTAAGATACTATTGTAAACTTGAATTAAACCAGTTTTAAACGTGAGGTAAATGCAGATGAATACAAAATTCAAAAAATAGTTTTGCTATGTCGCTGCACAAAATTTTACAATATGATAAAATATATACATACCACAGACAGGAACATTACACTTTCTATAACGAAATTGTGTATCTGTATAGCACCAAGGGCGATTAAGTTCTTTGCCTAACGGGTTTCTGCAGAAGTTATGATCAACAGTAAAATGTGAATATGTCGAATTTGAATTTTTCCACTTTAAACAGGGTTTACCATCTGTAGTTATGTTAACATTACCTCTGTAGCTTGTCCCATTGTTATATTTATTGTAACATGATATATCTATAAAACAAAACATTAAAAATGACAAGTATTTGAAATAGCTTTTTACGCAATAAATATCTTTTTCAATATTTCGGTGATAAGTTTTTAATTGCTGTAGCTGTAACAGAAAACTATCTAAACTGCGGGTAGCTCCAACATATCACCCGTGTCAAGGTTACACTTTATCAAAAAAGATGTGATAGACAAAAAACAATATTGCTTGATTTTGATGTGTTTCGATGAAAAAAATAATGACCAATTCCCCTGTATTTGTATTTAGGGCTGTTGAAGGCATTTTGATACAAAATTGCTAATTTTACATGTGTTTTTGTCAATTTTGCATCGCTTATCAAAATGAATTTGTATCCGAAAAACGTTACATTTGTGTACTTAGCTCTACTCTCAGTAACATTAACGGTACAAACTTTATGCACCAAATGCGAGTTCCTGATAAATATGTCCGTCTTGTACATTTTAGGGTAAATACTCAAAATTTGTCAAAATCTGTTGAAATTGCGGTTTTATGATAACTTCAGGCGTTTATGCTTTGGCGAACTGTTAAGGGAAAGCGGTAGTTTTTATTCTTCCATAGCCGACAATACTAACGTTTATTAAGTTCACCATTTTTTATAATTAAAACCTTGACAAAACAGTTATGTGTGATATTTGTACTTTATTATTCTGTTTTAGAAATTGATGTCAAATGTTATCACTACCAACTTCCAACAGAGCTTGTTTATGGTATCCATGTCCATCGTCATTTTCCATCAAATTTATGAACATTTGGAAGCCTTTTCAAATATTTCATTGTGTTGTAAAATTTATATTGTAAATATACATATGGCAGTTATTCGTGAATAAATATACGAGTATTCTACCCTTACATCTAATAACAGCGCTCCTAAGTTGACTTCCTTCACCTGTCTTAGGTACAAAAAAGGCCAACTAAAAGCCGGGAAACTGTAAGACTATTTTTATTCCTATACTGTGACACTAAGATATGAAGAATTCTTGTGATACCATCAGTGCGATGCTAAGTTATTGTGAAACATTTTGTTATAAGGAAAACTTGTCGGTCTCCATTATTTATAGAAGCATGGATTATTTTATGTCCCCACCCCTACATGGTGGTTTACCTCTTTCTGTATTTCCTTCAAGGCATGATAAACTACATGTATCCAATCACATATTATCTTATTTAAAAAAGAATAGTAAACAGTACCATTAGAATAGATAAAAATTACTGTTCCATCTACAAAAAGCTGAACTTTGTCCCTTAAGAGTATTCATTTCCAAAAGAGTCCTTTTAAATTGTAGAACATGAAAAATTAGATATTTTTGATATAATAAAACATAGGAATTATAAAATTAAGCACTATTGAAACATTTGCTAATGGAACTGCCAAGAATAAAAACAATTCTTTACACAGGAGAGTACAAACTCTAACTACCCGTAACTTTAATCTCAATTGGGCCTCGTTTTTCCTTAGATGGACAACTTTAACACTGAAAATGCTTCTATTTTGCCCAAATATTGACTTACTCCATAAACAGTACAAACTTTACCAGACAGTTTCCAATTTTGATAGATAATGTCTTGGAAAATACATTATTTCTGACATTTAGGGCACTACACAGCCAAGAAGGCAAATATTTCAGTAAACAAGTATTTGTCTTGATTTGAATTCTGGTGTTTCCAATTGAATAAATCAATATGAAAGGTCAAAACAAATACAAAAGAACTAGAGTGTGGTGCATTTTATACAAAATAGCTATAATTGAATTCCCAGAATAAGTTTTATATCAGTACCCATCAATTTTACCTACGTCTGTAAGAATTTTCAGTTCGGGAAATTGCATAAATCCAGTCCCAACACATAGCCGAGCCAATCAAACATCAGCTAGAAGAGTATACGAACAAGAGTGAGACATATGAACAACAGGAGTCTCCGTTTTGCAAAACAATAAATCAAGCAACGATATGTTCAAAGCAACACAGGTGGATATTTAACTTGTTGAACCAGAGTATACATACAAATCTGGTACAGATCGTATGCTGATGAGAGCCCAAAGTTACTGGAGTCGGTTAGGACGCTCAAATAATAAAACTGCAGAACAGACTATACAAAGTAAGAAGATGTTTCAGGACCTAATAGGAGTAAGCTCAGAATGAAGGGCAGTAGCAATGACAGATGGCTCTTGTTAAGGTAAACCAGGACTATGTGGAGCAGGAGCAGTAATATATACTGGAAATAGCCAAGGAACCAGTATAAAAAGACCAGTAACCAGTAGATGTTCAATTTTACTAGCTGAACTAGTAGCCATCATAATGGTTCTGGAGCCCTGCATAGTCACAATAAAAGACCAGTTCAATGAGGTGAAAATACTTTCAGATAGCAAACCTGCTGTTGGCATTCTGACTCTAAATTGCAAATCAACTAACTACATTGACACCATTACAGACATTAAGGAAAGCATTGGGACCCTCCTGAGACACGGAATATCCGCAACCCTATCTTCGATCCCATGCCATGTTAATATAGCCGAAAACAAGATAGCGGACCAGATGGCAAAAGATGCAACAAAGGAGGCCTTAACGCTAAATGACTAATATAATGTCATAACAATGTTAGATGTAAGAAGTGCAGTCAGGATGTCAACAAAACTGAAATGGCAAAGTAGATGGACCATTTGTGAGACCCTGAGACAATTGTATGATCTAATACCTATTGTTTGTAAGGTTGTCCAACTCGATTATCCGAACCCTGAAATAGAAAGAACTTTAGGCAGACAAAGCAACACTACTGGCACTAACAAGCAAAGAGACCGACGAAAGAACAGCACATAGTATTGGAGAATAATTAGAGAGTACAGGGCGATTTCAAGAACTTATACGCCCTGAATACTGATCCTGCGCCTAATACGTATACGTAAGTACCGTCAGATACTACTTAGAAAAATAGAGTACCAGATGAAACCATTAGCACAACATGACAAGTAGTATCAATGTTTTGACCTTAGGATCAGAATGAGGATCTTGATGACTTAGCACTTTTCAACACAGTATTGGTCTCGGTGAATAATTTCTATTATTGGTGATAAAACAAAATGTATTAATCTAAAGCTTTAAGATAGTGTAATATAACTGAGCTCTGATTGATTGTGATTTCCCTCGCTATCTTTAGTATAGGGAAAGCGGTAGTATTTATTCTTCCATCGGCAACAATACTAACATTTTCTAAATTTACTACTTTTTCTAATGAAACCTTGACAAAACATTTATTTGTGTTATAAGTACTTTATTAATCTGTTTTAGAAATTAAACTCAAATGGTTTCATGACCATCTTCCAACGGATGTACGGTCCATGGTAAAGAAACGAAAAGGATTCTTATAGAAGAAAGAATGTGTTCAACTAAACCATAACACAAAACCCGTTTTTTTTTAAAGATGCAGACCTTGTACTTCAAGTTTTGAATTAGTATAGTTCGCCTTCAAAGAAGCCGACCCTTTCAGTTCACTAAATAATTAAATTAAATTAAGCAGATACGCGAAAGACTAACGCCAGATTTTAATAATAACAACTGAAAAGACATCCGGGGCGTGTTTTATTGCACTCTTCTGTACATCTCCAGAACATCTTCTGGTGAAGAGTTAAAAAACTATGAATCAGGACCTCTTCTGGAGATATTCTGAAGAAGATGCAATAAGCCACAAATTCAATTTGGCGTCAAATATAGCATTATTTATATGTTGGGTGTCATAACTGAAGTCTATATAGAAAATATCATATGGCTTTTTCAATATTACATCCGTATCAACCCGAGACACCAATATAATCCCAAGAGCTCTGCTCGAGGGATTATATTGGTTGAGGGTTGATACGGTGTGTGATATTGAAAAAGCCATATCATATACACTTTATTATATACATATAGCTCACGTAAATGTTTTTATGTGACATGACGTCATACAGATAAGGAGGTTTGAAATGACGTCATACAGATTATATGTTTGACATGTCGTCATACAGATAAGGGGTTTGATAAAGCCTTTGCAACAGTGACTGCAATCGATGACGTGACGTTATACAGATTAAAGGTGTGATAAAGCCTTTGCAACCGTGCTGATATCGATATCATCACGGGTGGCTGATACAGCATGCTTGCCAATGATTGTATTACACATACAATTTATCTGTATTTACTACTAAGTATATAATAAGATGATTTATTAGAAAATTCAGTTACGTCAGCTCATTCGAAAGACATGACTCTAATGTTGTGCTCTGTTTTGGCATTGATGTAACTATATAATAAGTGTAAAAACAAAGAAAACTGGTTGGAATAAATCTCTGTGTTCGTGGCATTTTTTCTTTATGCTTTTTCCTAACTTAATTTAGATAAACATACCCGGCTTTAAGATTTGACCATTTGATTTTCAGGAGTAATCTTAAACTGTATATGAATTTGTCAATGTTTGTTGTCTGGTTGAAAAATACATCTTGTCTATCTATCAAATAATTTTCAAGTAACCAAACTGGATTACTTTTGTATTTAAAAGATATATGTATACAAGGTATTCAAGGTCGTGCGTTTCAAGACTGTCTTTATACTAAATCCGTTGGTTGTATACTGATTGATACTTTAGTCTGGGAGAACATGATTTATTTATTATTTTTTACAATAGTCATAATTGGTTTTGAACTAGCTTTCAGTAACTGCGAGAACCCTTATTTCGGTGCTTTTACCTGTTGTTTTTATATTAGTTTTTTGTGCCGCTTACTGATCTTTTGAGTTAAGCCAATTGCAACTGATTTTTAAAGTTTGTAATTATGTTATGCCGTTACACCACAGGCCGTTAGATTTCACATTTCAATTGATTCACATTTTTCAAGTCGGCGCCTTTTACCGCCGACTATACGGTACGAGTTTTTCTCATTGTTGAGGACTACGGTTGCCTATAATTGCTTACATACATTTCATTTGAACTCTGATAGATAGTTGTCTCATTGGCAATCATATCATATCTCCTTATTTTATAAGAACTGGGTTAAAAAGAATAATAAATCCGAAAAAAAAATCCTCCTGCCCCCCTACCCCTCACCAGAATATCAAATAGTCGTCCTTACTGTTATTTTCCTGCTTGTTCTATAATATAAAAGCATAAATTTTTTTTGTTGCCATTTTTTTATTATTTGTTTTGAGTTGGAAAATGTTAAAAATAGACAGGAAATTTGTGATTATATTTTATAGAACTACTATTTAGCAAACGGTTTCACTCATGTCTTAGAAATAGAACAGTATTGCAAGCAAATATTTATCATAATCCAGCTTATCGTCCCTACAGGTGTGTCATTACAATGTTAAGGACCCTTGCAATAACTCTTTTATGGGTTGGTGGCCTTTTGCAAGGCAATATTTTAGTCCTCATCCAATTCCCCTAATTTTCCAGTGCCATTCCAAATTTCCCGCCCTTCATCCCAGTCGACCCCTATTACAGAACATACAACTATTGACTGTATTGTTAATTTGTTCCCGTCCTGAACACAAAGAGAGTTTCAGAAAAATACATGAACTTGCAGTATTGACAACTTAGTTATTCATTTGAGATTCTTTAAATATTTTCTGTTGAGATGCATAAGGTATATTTGATGATGGTCTATTCAAGTGGTCTCGTCACTTGCGCAAACAGATTTCTCCCCCAATAACCATGTAATCAAGCACATAGATACATATAAAGATAAATGCATAAAAAGCACCAACATTTCAAAGCACATGTCACGATCAAATATGAATTATGCAAACATATATCTAAAATTTACAACATGAATGGACACACATTTCACGAAGTTCATTTTATTTCAAAACACAGTTCATGTCGGTAATTTCAAAAAACATACATAACAGGAACTTATTTCATTTATTTGTTTTGATTTAATTCTTAAAGTGAAAACATTAATATTTTCAGTTCCAACATTTATTATTGGTGATTTCTTGTTACTCAACAGTCAGTTTTTGATACACATTTAAAACCTACAACAGTCAAGTTTCTATTGAAGGTAAGTTTACATTATATGAGAAATATAAAAATATCATTTACTGGTGAAATTTGTTTGAATGCAAATGTTCAAACTCTAAAAAGGGGAGATAATCAACATAGTTTTAACATTCAAAATAACACAACATCAGTGTTTTTATAGTATAAAGCCTGGTAAAATAAACAATAAAAAAAATAAATTGAAATCATTAAAAATTCTTTTCCCACATCACTAGATTGGTTGAACTTACCAATTGAAAAAGACGGACGAAAGATACCAGAGGGACAGTCAAACTCATAGATCGAAAACAAACTGACAACGCCATGGGAACTTATGGACAAAAAAGGGATATATATATATATATATCAATGCGACAGTAAACAGTCAATGAAACATATCAAAGGCCTTTTTATGTGGTTCTTTCAATTTGATTTGGACTTGGAAGACAGTGAAAAGATAAGCCACCAATTAAGACTGAGTGGTGGAAATGAAGTATTGTACATTACAGTGCCTCTGCATTATTCAATTAACAAAAACTTAAGCTTATTTTTTGATGCACGTGAGGCTATGCTTCACAGGTTTTAATATAATGAATATGCTATAGTAGCACCTTCATTGTGTAGACATGAGGAGTTTCATTCTAGTAGGACGGGGAAAGTGATAATTGTTATTGTCATCATTGCATAAGACATGCAAGCTTGGCATGTTCTTCTGGGGCAAGTTTGTCTTGTTTGAATTCCTCAAAAATAAGGAAACAACCATTTATTTTTGAGGAAAAAAAAGAAGATGTAACTGCGGCTTTGTCAGTATTATCTGAAAATAATTCAGGAAATAACCAGGAAATCTTTTCAAATAGTAAAGACATTAATGTGGTCAATGGTTCTGATGACTTATTTTCATCACTAGAAAATAAATCAACATATATACCCTCATGACACAATCACCACAGAAGATGAAAATTAAAAACATCTCCTCAGATGATAGTGACTTGACATTGGCAAATGGTTCTGTTGACTTATTTTCTTTGCCTGAGAATGAGTCAAAAGAACATTGTGCATCAGCTACAGATGGAAAACCACAGAATGTTAATGAATCTTTAAAGGAGATGAATGGTGAGGATTCAGAAACATGCTGTTCAGTTGCATCTGTGAGCATTTTAAAGCCGAAGAAAAAACAGCTTGGAAGAAAAATCTTTATTTGTCAACAGCAAATTGAAAATCAAGATAATTATCCTAGTGCAAGTAGTTAATCTTTGCAGTGAACTACTTGTACTAGGAGAATCAAGATAATTCTCCTAGTACAAGTAGTTCACTGCAACGATTAACTGGTGTGAGGGAAGACAAACCAATCATTAGCAGTAGTACTGATTCTGATTGTGATTCTCTATCACAAAGTAATCTGCGCAGAAAACATCCTAGACTCTAAACCCCATACCCTTATTCTATTGAACCATTTTCTGTTTTAGCAACCGGTACCATTCATCTTTTTTTTTTCAGAAACAAATTTTACAGGTTTCTTACTTTTAAGTTCATCTTTTATTTTACATGTAGTAAAAAAGTATACAAGATGATATTCCATTTGAAATTCCAGAGTTATTGCCCTTTGAAAATACAAAAAAGTTCAGATACCAATTGTTTTCCAAAAATGGTGATTCTGATACAAATATAAATGTCACACAACAAATAATGTATTATCACTTTTCTCTTTTTACTGTTGTAAATAGCTTCATTGCATATTTTTAAACCATTTTCATTCATAAATTGGCTTCTTGTCTTGATTAAATGTGATAGACAAAATATGTTTAGATGTATGTATTGAGTAATAGCAGAAGAGGATTATATGTGCACAAAAGTATCTTAAAACAGGTAAAAATAATTTCAATCATATCTTTCACCAATTACAGCACATGGTTATTTATTACTTTCTTTGCTGCAGGATTCACCATCACTTTATGCATGCTAATATTATTAAAAAGCATTTGCACAGAGAAGCAATCTACTTATAATTTAAATGAAGTAACCTAGTCTAAGGTAAGTAAATAATTATGATGCAAGGATTTCTTCAACATATGTATTGAACTTCTTATTATATATGATGCTAACAATTCGTACTATTTGTGAAGTGTGCTTTTGCTATACTGAAATGCATGTGCTTATTTTAGCTTTACTGTTAAACTTTTGCTTGAAAATACATGTACAACAAAATAAATTGAAAGAAATACAATGTTGCATTTTTTTTGTTTTTAAATATCTATCATGTGTTTTTTTTTAACAAAATTAAGATTGTCTCCCTTTAATTTTGATTTATCTCCCTTTAATATTAACCATCACACATTTTTTCAATATAAATTTCTATAAGACTTAAAACATGAGGAAAATAATTAGCAATTTATGTCATATCTATCCTTTTTCAATAGTATTTAGGCATTTATCAAATCTACTGTCATTAACAGGTTTAAATAAATATTTTGTGCTTTTCATGTATATATGTTCTGTGTTTATGTTTATGTTTATGTTCATGTGATATAGTGATGTACAATTTTTAATTTGCTTTGTGTGCTAATCTTGCAGCTACAGCTTAGTATTAGGTAATATCATTTAACATGGCACATTTTCCACCACTCCCATTCAAGGTTGAAAAACTTACAAATCAACTAGCTTTTGATCTCTTCATCAGCAGTAGATTTTATTATAAATCTGGAAGTCAGAGAATTTTTCATAACTGGATATCAATATTATTACCAACCAACCATACAAATTTAACCAGCTTGATAAACAGGATAAAGTCATTACTAAGAGATTATAACAGAATTAAATCCAGCAAAAATATTTCCAGAATTTCAACTTTTCAACAAGAAACTTTCCAATTACCCGTTCACAACAGTTCAACCCTAAAGACACTTTCAGTTAAAGAAAACAAGACTAGAGAATTAATTTATCAGCTGACAACTGTAAACAGAAAACTATGTATAGCATCTTCAAACCTTTCAAAAGTAAAACAGGCTAACAAAAGGAAAGAAAGACAGAATCTTAAGTTAAAAAGTAAGCTAGGGACTGCAACAGCATCTCAATCTCCAAAACTGAAACAGAAAACTCATAGCTGTCAAACCAACAGTCAACCTAACAAATTGGAGTTGGAAAGGAGTAGCCAATGCAACCTACAAAATGCAGACAGTGTTAAGTTGAGGGAAGAGATAGCATTTTGGCAGACACATGCCTTACAACAACAAGAGAAAGACCATGCTCAAACATTTAAATTTAAATTGAAGGAAGAGGGAAGAGGAAGCCCCTACTTATGCAAAGTAAGGAAAGCTGTTTACAGCTGTCTGCAGTTCAATGTTTCACGAGAAAACATATCACCACTGATTAAAAGAAATTGTCCGAATATTTACTGGACAGGACATTACTACTTTACCAGCTCCATCATCCATAAGTACAATGGCAAGAGAAGCCGGTATTTTGTCTGAACTACATTTGAAAGAAACTTTGTCAAACAGTAACAATTTGACCTTACTGTGGGATGCCACGACTAAGAGAGGACGCCATTATTATGGTGTCAAACTATGTACAGACACACATGATTTTACATTAGGTAATTTTAGCTCTGTTAGTTCAAATAGAGACAAAAGATACCTATTAGGAATATTCAAATTCATAAATTGAATTTAAACATAAAACACAATTGAAACTAGACAAAGTGATGCCCCCGCACTCCTCTCTGAGGTAACTGTATTATAACAAAGTCAATGTAGGACTTTCTTTCTAATGATATAATGGTGTTTGGGAGACTCAATTGATACCCCCGCAGATGCAATGTGTTATTTTAAAATTATATAAAGTTATTATAAAAACTGGAGGAGGAGTTATGAGGAATAACTATATACCCATAATGGGACGGACGGAAGGACGGACAGACAGAGGGACGGACAGGGGTAAAACAATATGCCCCCAACTTTTAGTTGCGGGGGCATAATAAAAAGACACACATCCGTCTATAAAACACTATGTAGAAATTAAATACTGATTGCTTGATTTATTGATTTTTTTACGTGCTTGTTCACAAGGTTACAGTATGCTGGAAGATATGTCACCTTACCTGGACACATTATTCTAACTGTAAGACAACCAGTACTCATAGGCGGATCCAGGGTGGGGCCTGTCCCCCCCCCCCCTTTGTAGGAAAAATTTGGTTGATTATATAGGGAATCACTGAAGCATGACTGGATTGGGCCCCCTCTTAGGACTGTCTGTGGGCCCCCTTAAGAAAATTTCTGGACCTACCGCTGTTCCTTAATGTTGCGTGCTTAGTGAAGAAGCAGCAAACACCAATTTTAAAGTCTTTGGTTTGACCCTGCTGGAGTCAAAAGCCACTGTGGGCAAACAGGCTACCACAAGACTACTGATGCAATAATAAAGAGAGGACACTCATGATTTTACTTTATGTCAGTTTATACTGTTGAAGGAAGCTGGTGGGCCAGAGGACCACCACTAAACTTCAGCAGGAAAACTGATACTCCTTGTCAATTAAGTTTGGAGTCGAGTGCACATGCCATTTGGGGGATCCCAACTTACAACCTCTTTGTTGAAAGGCTAGTCATACAGAAGTTGAACTATTTAGACCAATCTGCCACTGAAGCCCAGATACTGAACAACCAAAACTTCATAAAATACAGGGATTTATGATAGGTGCTCTTGAAGAGTAAGCTGGTGTTGCTCCACATGTAGTATTCGTTATGTTGTTGATGTTTGTAAAAATTGCATAATAACCAAAACATACTACAACAAAAAATTTCTTTGATTGATTATTTGTGTTTAACACAACTTTAAAAGCTTTTAAATATTGCATTTAGCCATCAAAATCAAATAATGATATAAGTTTTGACATGTTCAAGATATAAAAAAACAATGCTGAAAATATACATATGCATACAAAGGGTGTGTTTCAATTTCTATAGGTACTAAAGAAATTTCATGTGGTACTGCTGAACAATACACTGAAGCCACTGTTGAAGTGCTTGATAACATAAGTTCACCAGAAAATCCTATCATATCCAAAATATCGAATTTTATGACTGATAGGAGCGCAACGGAAATAAAGACCAACAAATTAATCAACCAAGTCATTGAATCATTAGAAGAAAATAAAAAGACATTGTCATTTCATTTTTCCGTTCATCCCCTTTAACAGTTTGCAGAAGAGGCCGAAAAGGTTGCAAAACATTTGAAAAATATCAAAAATTTACAACTCAACAAATTAGTTTTTAAAAGTCATGGAGAAGCATTTACTCAAAATTTGCTACGCTGTGTTTCCAGTATTTTTTAAGATGACAAATCCGGAGATCCTTGCTTTTCATAACATTTTTTAGACATGGTTGGAATTTCTCACATACCGATAATGAAATTTAAAGGAAACAGATTCAACACCTATTTTTACAATGCAGCTGGAACTTTTTCGATTCACCAACATCTTTACAAATATTTAACTTCATCAAAAATAAGGCCGAATATTCTTCAAAATTCCATCATCCATTATATTAGAAATCCTGTTATACTTTCAATATGCCAAGCCATTGCTCTTGTATGTCATCATATAACAACACCATATTTTCATCTTGCTGCTTCAACACCAACAGCCTTGCAGATGTCTTCAGTCTACAACGAACTTATAACAGGCCTTGAAAAAATTTCCGAAAAACCTCAACTTATTTTTGATAAGAATTTAAAAATATTTTCATTACAACATTTGGAGACCAAAAAAACAGAGAAACCAGATTTACATGATAAAATATTTGAACAAACCGAAACTAGTAATCGGGACACTGTTTTAGAAGCCGTTCAACTTATTTCTAGTAATTTATTAACTAAAAGCAAAAAACTCTTTGGCGATTTTTTAATATTCAAACCCGTCGGAAGAAATTATCCTAACTTCAAAATCATGTCCAGCAAACAACATAACTTTAGAAAGACTAATGGATCAGATAGATCGCCAAAAGACCATTGCTCCAAACACCATCATTTCGACAATAAATTCAAAACTAATGTTTAAAAAATTATGGCACTGCAGATTGGTTGAAAGAAAAAACGGAAGAACAGAAAAATAATCTTATAGTTAAATGCAGACAAATGGGAGAAGAAAAAAGACAAAGAGACATCAGAGATTTCATTAAAATTTATAATGAAAAGTCAACAATTATAGAAACAAGAATAAAAGAAAAGGAACTAAAGGAAGCCAAAATTCAAGATAAAAAGGAAAAACTTATTTCGGAAATCAACAATTTAGGTGGGAAATGGACAAAATTAAACCAAATTGATTCTTTCATTTCAACTTGCAAAACCAAGAAGCTTAACATAAATGCCGTTAAAGCACAAATAACGTATCGCAAAGAAATAGAAATCCAAAAAGTAGATACCAATTCAAAACTTCTTTTTAAAAAGTCTCTTGACCTTCCTGAGCTTACAGAAAATTTAAAAAAATTAATACAGCTGGAACAATCTTCTGAAACAGAGAAGTACATGTAGAAGACATGGAAACCAATGCTTCGACAATTGCCAATGAAAACAATGACAACGGCTTACCAATGAGTATTGTAAGCGATAGCAACAACAATGTCACATGTATTATGGACACGTCCATAAATGAAGTTGAAAATAACAACCTTCCAACAAACTATGTAGGCAAACATATACTTCATATATGGGATGAAGGAAGCAACTTACTAACCGAGTATGATGGAAAACTTTTAGAATATAACAGCTCAACAATGACATTTAGGCTTATTTCCTGCTTCTTGAATACCCTCAAGCGCATGTATTCATCAGCAATGTACTATGCACAATAATACTCCACACAAATTATTTAATGTCTTCACACTCATATTGTATTCCATAAAACTTAATCATTTTAACAGTTATAATGTTGGATTTAAAATGACTAAGCTTACCCTAAACATGCCATTAGAAATTAATCCCAACAATTTTTAGTGTCACCATAACAATACATGTGATTTAATTTGAATTCACCAAAAATTAAATAGGAAGTTAGATCATAAAACCAGATTTGGTTGGTTATGATTTATATATACAGCAGTCATTTTTTAACACATTTTAGTACCATAATGAATAATTATTTTCCTTACTCCTATTAGATAAACACATAATTTTGAATTGAAGCTTGACTAGTTATAATAATAGCAAGAGAATATTACTATTTTCAAAGCCTAAGTTGTATGTCATAATAAGATAAACATTAATTAGAAGTAAAAAAATTGTAACTTGAACTGTTAAACTGGTGAAACACCTTGACAAGTGGCTCATATGTATAGAAATGAGAGTTGTGCATGATCACCAATGAGTCAACTATCCACCAAAGACCAAACAGAAGTTGCTGATGGAATGTTCTTATTTTAATTACTTTGCTTTTACACAGGTTCCACCTGGAACTACTAGTAATATTTTAAAAGATTTTGAATTATGTTTCAAGCAAAAACCAAAAATTAAATATTAAAAAAAGAATTGAGAATGGAAACAAGGAATTTGTCATGGAGACAGCAAAGATCAGAAAACAGCATAAGGCCACCAATGGGTTTTCAACGCATTGAGAAAATCATGCACCCAGAGGCTGGCTTCAGCTGGCTCTAAACAATAATTTACAATGTATACTAAAATGCTGAAATTATTTGTTATATGTCTACAGGTACAAACAGGTCTTTAAGATATTGAAATATTTTACGCATAAGTGAAAATTTGCATTATTGGTTCTTTTGTTATATAGACAAATAGAGTGGAAAACCTTGTTTGTCATTTTAGCTTTTTCTTCATTACAGGTTGCATATTGGAACAGCAAACAAGGACACAAATTCCATAAAAGACTACGAAAATACGACCTTACACTGCAAGAATTTGAAGATGATTTGAAGAGTGGTGATTTAAAAATAATGTAGGTCAATATGTTTTTATGAGATAAAAAAATTTTAAAAAAGAGTTCACTCTCTACATTTATGCTATTCATTAAAAAAAATGCTGTTTTCACATATTTTACTTAAAGTAAACTAGTTTTATTTAAACTTACTTCTAAATTAAAATTTTAATTACAATGAATAACAAAATTGCACAGACTTAGGGCTGAACCTACTTAATCTCACCAAATTAGATAAAAAAAAAATTCAGTTCTTGTAATTGTGAAATAATAAAAGATTTTGATTTTTTCTAATTTATAATATACAAAACTATTAACTATAATTGTAACCTTCCATTCATAGTTGATTTTATATATTTATTTATTTTCAGAAACTAATTTCAAGAAACAGACTATAAAAGAAAAGTGCCATTACATTACATGTGCGCAACAAAAATATACTTGAGTTATCTATCTTTGATAAAACACTTATAATGGAAAATGCATATCTTATCAGATTTTGAAAAGGTTAATACTTGATTTAAAATAGCCAACCAATGAAATTGCTGAGTGTTTTTAGACAGGTGAAAGTCACCAGATATTGATCATTTAAAGAAAATACATAGGTATTGGACTTGGATTTTTTTCCTGACGTAGCTAGCATTGGCAGTGCAATAATCTGAATTGTGTTTCCTATTCCTGATATGACTTGTGCAATGCCAAAATAAAAGTATAGACAGGTAGTTGGATAGTTAGGACTTAACCTTATAATAAATATGTATCATGTTATATATAGATAAAGCAATCTCTAAATAGAAAATATACGTGGGTGTGTATTTATACATCCCAAAAACCATTCGAAAAGAATACAAATTTAGTTATGTTTTAATTTGTTGATGACAAAATCAATGTAAGTGCTAATGTAAACAATATTCAAAGATCTTACTACAACATAAATAAGATAACCTTTACTAATAAGTTTGTTTAAAGGTTCGATGAGTTTACACGGATCACATAGTGATTTCCGCGCTTTTAGTACAATATTACCGTAAAATTTAGTATTCACCCCCAGTTTTTGGTTGGGTTCGTGTTGCTTAGACTTTAGTTTTCTATGTTGTGTCATCTGTACTATTATTTGTCTGTTTGTCTTTTTATTTTTGGCCATGGCGTTGTCAGTTTGTTTTCGATCTATGAGTTTGAATGTCCCTCTGGTATCTTTCGTCCCTCTTTTAGGATGTGAAAACCCGTTTTTAATAAGTTTTCTACAGGTACAGCCAAATGTACTTATAAAATCTTTGTATCTATGAAAGAATTTAGTAACTGTTTTAAGTAATTTATGGTAACGAAATCCCTGACTTAATAATTTACCATTGATGCATTGTTTACGTTCGTTAAAGTCTATGACATCACTACACAAACGGGCATAACGAACGAGTTGGAATATATAAACACCGTGTGATGGAGCCAAAGGAACATCGCCGTCTAAAAAAAGGAAATTTAACAATAGGGAATGAAAAATCGTCTCTTTTGTCGTAAATTTTAGTATGGAGTTTCCCTTTAGAAATTGAAATGTCTATATCTAGAAAAGGACAACTACTGCTGTTTATGTTAGATTTATTTAAAGTAAGTTCCTTTGAGTAAATTTCTGTAGTATATTTAGAGAACTCTGGATTATTTAACGAAAAAAAATATCATCAAGATAACGGTAGGTATTGTTAAATGTGTCAACCAAATGTAACAATGACGTGTCTTTACTGAGTTTGGCAAAAAACTGTGATTCATAGCAATACAGGAATAAATCTGCTATTAAAGGGGCGCAATTAGTGCCCATAGGAATACCTACTACCTGTAGATACACTTTATCGCCGAAACGTACATATATGTTGTCCAGGAGAAAATTTAAAGCTTCAATCATATCTTCACATTTCCAGTAAGTGTATCTAGCATACTGTCATTTCGTTGGAGAAAAAGGCTTTAAGCGAGTTACAGCAAATAAATTTGCAATGAGATTTTTCAAAAGACCATTTAATTAAATATGAAAACTTTTTCTTGATAAGATTGTGTGGAAGTGTAGTGTAGAAGGTAGAAAAATCATAACTGTCAACAGAATTAAAAGGACCATCAAAAACACGTATTTTATCTAAAACCTCTAAAGAATTTTTAACACCCCAAAAATAATTAATACCATTATTTTCATAAACTTTATTACAAAAGTTAATAACAAGTTCTTTGATAGTTGTAAGGGAGGTAGTTAGAAGCACTGACATATTAGTAGTAGAACACTTACTAGAAGGGAGATTAATCGAAATTTAAATAGTTGTTTGTGTAATTTAGGTAACCAGTACATAGTCGGGACTTTCAAATGTTCGGAAGAGGCTTTAAGCTGGGTAGTGGCAGTGATATGCTTGTTTACAATTTGACTCTCTGTGGAGCGTACGGACCTGAATGTAGAAGAATTGATAATTATTTCGTTTTGGAGAACTTCCGTGTAGTATATGCGTCACACCACCACTACATTATTGGCTGCTTAGTCTGCCGGTACGAACACAAACCGCTTTGCGCGTACTTAGAGTTTATTTTTTATTCTAGAAATGGGTATATCATGAACCCTATTATCAATTTCAGAATTGTTTTCAGAATGAGATATACGAATATCAACAGCATTCATAATTTTATTCAAATAACTGTCTAGAGACTTTTTATCAGATTTTTCACGTTTACACCTATTTTTACAGTAGGCAGACAGAGCGTCTTTAATGACCTGACGACACTGTTTCCAATCTATAATAGATGGAGGACGATAATTAGGTCCTTTCTTAAGAAAAGTTTTAACCTCACGGTCTTCAAAGATGTTGGGAACATATCTAAAACTAGATGTTTCACAGTCTCAAGTGGAAGGAGCATTATTTTCTATATTGTTTTCTGATGTTACTGACGTATAATAAAAAAAATCAAACTTCTGCTGGTTTTTTTGTACGAATACGAAATAATAGGTGGTTCTGTATTATCAAAATATGGAGGTATTTGGCTATGGATGGTAGAGTCATTGAATATACTAGATAAGTTAATAAAATCAACACCTCTATTTATATATTTTAATTTAAGAAAATGCCGTTTATGATTTTCAGGTTTATCGATACTAGGAAACAGCCTGTGATGACAAAAGACTGTATTGATACGGGTGTATTCATACAACGGGCTGAAAAATGAAATGTTATCACACTCCAGAAAAATATCATATAGTTTACTTATTGGTATATGACCAAGTTTGCATAGTAATTTATGTCTACCATTATTTTTTATTATAGATAACAGATCAGCAAGTGTATACTTTATACGATGTTTAATACTAGATTACGGTTTTTACGTTTACCATGAGACCTATTATTTCTTAGCCGTTTATCGACAATACTCATGATATCGATAGAAGTTTTAGATATGTTCCCCTGTCCCAATATTTTGTCATTGAGACCGAGAGGATAAGCTGTTTGAAGTCTTTTCATCCAAAATAGTTCGCGAACTTCACGGGATTTTTCAAATTGTTTGTGTGCTTGTCCTGGTTGTTTCTGAACGGTTTCAAGTGATTGGAATTGTATGAATTTTAGATTGTGATTATGCTTATCTAAATGTTGGTATATCAAACTTTTGAATTTTTTAGGTCTTCGAAAGCGGTAAAGGTGCTTTTGATTTCACATACTGTTATATAGTTTCACAACAGCAAATATACTTAGTGACGTGCCATTTTGTACATATATATACCCGAAGAAGGTGTCTTGTACAGCATATATTATTTATTATTTCGTTACACAGTTACTTTATGGGAAAAGAAGATTTTGTAGCAAATCAGTTCAAACCTTCTGCGGAGGGTCCACAGTCTTTATTACACACAATTTTTCATTATAACATAGTAAACATTTATTTACGCTTGGTTGTCCATGTTGTGCTAGCATTTATGGATTGAAAGTCACGAGGAACTTTTATTTTCCAAAAAACAGCATGCTGGTCACTGAAGTCGAGAGCACCCAAAAAGGTATACTTGAATAGGTCCATACTTGTACTTATTTAACTAATATCATTATTCAAAAACCTGTTTTATGGAATTCATGACTGCATGTGGCACTTCATGCAGTAACCCTATCTATTAAGTATATAATTATCAAATATAAGAGTACGAGGAAAAAGAATGTGGATTTTCTATGAAATTTCCATATGTTTACATTGAAACATCAGAAGGAACATAATCCTATGATATTGAACCATTGATTTAAAACAACTCAAATTATATGAACTTAATTTTTTAACCTATGTTTTGTTTATACCAATGCCTAGAATTTTAGGTCGTCGGGAGGGGGTGGAAATGGGGACGCACGAGTGCCTGCAGTTGAAGCTCAACTACCAGAGAGACGACGTGGAAAGAGGAACCGTGATGTCGTTGTACCGGCAAAATCAAGATATTGAAATGGTAGCTGCAGGTGAAGTCCAATAACTTTTTTCCCATGCCATTTCAAGGACAACATCACATGTAAGGGCATGCAGAACCAGTATTGAACGTGAAAGCGCCATTTGCGCAAGTAGTGACACCAGCGCCTCTAACTATGCATAATCAAAATGGTGAGATAAATAGTGATAATATGCTGATACCTTTTCAATCAGAATGTTAAGTTTACAAAAAAAAAAAAAAAAAAAAAAAAAAAAAATTGAAAATATTTGAAAGAAAAAATAGGGAATAGGGAATTCATTGACTTATCGGTTATCAAAGTTTTGTCAGTAAAATTGAAATGCCTCAAAATGTAATAATTATAACACCGCCGGTTTACTTTATATGAAGATGGTTTTGCAACGATTTTCCAAATTTAGCTATTGAATTGATTACTTAAGTGTCAATAATTAGAGGTACGCAGGTTTGTTTTGAGAGATCTATTGTTATGATCAGCAATTTAGGTTAACAATTGCAAACAATCTTACAAGATCTTGGTCTTCTATTGGTGGCATTTTATGGTACACTGTTATAGCAAATTGGGAATCAAAAAGTAATAAAATTCAAAAGACAAGTGTATCAACCCCGCCACATTCTGTATGTGCCTATCCCAAGTCAGGATCCTTTAATTCAGTGGTTGTCGTTTGTTGTTGTATATCATATTTGTTTTTCGCTCATTGTTTTGTACATAGAATAGGCTGTTAGATTTCTTGTTTGAATTGTTTTAAATTTGACGTTTCGTGACCTTTTATAGCTGACTATGCAGTATCGGTTTGCTCATTGTTGAAGACTATACGGTGACCTATAGTTGTATACTTCTATGTCATTTGGTCTCTGGTGGAAAGTTGTCTCATTGGCAATCATACCTCATCTTATTTTTATAGGTAATCGAACATTCTGGGAATATAACTTTAAGGGTGCGTGTTATCGACAGAATTGTTTTATACCCAGTTCAAAATGCGGATTAGCACACCCTTTCGCTTTCTGTTCTCAACAAGTAAATATCAAGGAAAGTTATCGTTGCTTCCCAAATGAAAACATGGAAACATATCAAATTACAGTGAGACCTGTTTGATGTTTTGCACCTAGGACTCAACACATTTTCAAAGAGCATAAAAGTCGACTCAAGGATTTATAACCAGAGGAAGCATCTAAAGTTCACGGTTAAAAAAAAAAGGTTGCAACACAAATATTTAACAATCATTTAATTTTATCTTTTTCAGAATTTTTCATTTATCAGTTGGACGTTTGATGTCTTGGCTTTATCAATGATACAGAGTTGAATAAGCTCTTTTTCAATCATCCAAACGAGCAAGATGTAATGATTTTATATAAGGGATTTTCTGAAGGTTTCAGGTTGAATTATGTTTAATATATATCATATTTAGAAATGATACATATTGGACTGTCTTGTTTACTTATGGGGTAATTTATTTCATAATAAAAAAAAAAACAAACATTTATTTGTTTCGAATAATAATAAGGCTGTGGTTAAAATTTTAAATAAATTTTTATAAAAGAAAAGACTTCAAATCCTTGCGCATAATGAATTTCGTTAGGCTTATTGTATGTTGGTCATTATTCGGAAAGTTTCACATAAAAGCATTTTTTCCATGGTTTTACAAATATAGATGCAGATTGTATTTTTCGTAACTAATTTGAGAGATTTAAAGTTTGGCATTATTCAGCAGATGCACATCGAGCCACCATTCTGGAGGAATTTTGGAACATTTTTGACTAGAAATAGCAATTCTGCATTTCAAATTAAGTGTCTCGTCACAGCGTAGGCAAGACTTCTTATAATATAGTTCTTTTAGGTATAAGGAAAATATATTATTTTGCATCTGGTATAATGCAGCGTACCCGGAGTACCTAGTATTCAAAAGTTTCGACTAAACAACGACCAATCAGGATGAGCCATACAATTAATTCTTTATGAAAATATATCATTTATATCAAGAAATATTTGACCAGTTAATATGTTATTAAACTATCTTTCAATCAGACACGAGAAAAATGGATCCTTTTTCGGTCATTTTAACAATCCGGTGCAACACATTATCAAATTTAAGGCTTATTTGGTTGAAGCCCAAATGACTACAACAAGCATTCGTTTCGAATAGATAAAGCAACACATTTTGCAATGCAGTGTCATACTGACTTACGTCGTTGGAAATCTGCATCTTTTAAGCGTTATATAAAAGTTGAGCTAACAAAATAAATTATATTTTCAGCTGCTCGTCCTAATGAAATATTGATTGTTGGTTCTTCAATAATTTGCCATGCTCTTGATCACTCAAAGAACATTTAATTAGGTAATAATTTATTGCTTTTGCGCTGGGCAGGCAAGTCTGGTATGATATGGAATAATGTTGTTTGTACAGTTTACAACCTATTCAACTTGTGCAGCAAAATTAAACAAGCTTTAATATTGCAATGTGCTGGGAATGATATTGGAAAGGTACCGTGTGGTGCTATCCTTTATCACTTAAATTTAAGAAGCATATTATCTCGTATGCTTCCAAAAAATTCACTTATATAGTCAAGCATTATTACTCGGCGTTCTTGACGTTACTCAATGATGTCCATGCCATAGGAGCTTAACAGAGGAGGGGTGAGGTCTTAAGCTTACATACTAAAACATGGAGGATATGTGGTTATGTATCCTGATTTTGACGACCGTCATCCAGTATTATTTTTGACGACGGAATACATTTGTCATTTATTGGAAAATGATATTTATTTTTTATCAAAAACAATCATCAATAGAAAAATTTATAAAGCATCCACATTGTTTTGTATTATAAAAAAAAAACCAACCTAATTTATGTTCACACTAAAAAACAAAACATCAATTATACATAGCCGGTAGTGAAATTTGGTTGTTGTAAAAATGATGAATACACAATGTTTACATATTCTGATTGCTTGAAATGTTGTTAAAATTGCTCATAGCTTTGATATGGCTTGAATTGTCATGGGTAAATTTTGTGGCGGATTATCATTCTTTACTTATAGTTCGAATGATAATTTTGGCGTAATTTACTGGATTTTATGCAAACTATGGATATCCAAGCTGCTACTTGTGAAATATTGCTGACTGGACCGACCTTCAGTACACCAGCTTTGAATCGCCCAGCTGTGATACAGTGATTAGTTCAATCGTCGTCAAGATTTTATTTTGACTGACAAATAATTTGGTTGTGTAATGTATGTTGTTGTTGTTGTTGTTGTTGTTTGAATTTTGATTAAATGTTGCCATGACACTTCATAAGCCAATTTAAACCAGTGTCTGTTATTTGTTGTAGTGATACACAAATACGTCATCAATGATTTGGGTAATAAACATCAAGTATATTATTTTGATAAAAGGATATATTCAGTGGCGGATCCAGAATTTTTCATAAGTGGGGGCCCACTGACTGCCTAAGAGGGGGCCCGCTCCAGTCATGCTTCAGTGATTCCCTAAAGTGATTTCCGGGCCCCCTGAAAAACCCTCTAAATCCGCCTCTGATATTCAATAAGTCCTATATATCTTAAAATTTAGTTGATTTTATTCATATTCATATATGATTATCAAAATTATTTGTGTTAATTATTAACGTCATTGTAATAAAGTACTTAGCTCGCAATGGGCCCTTTAATTGGAATTAAAAAGCAGGTATGTGGTATGATTGCCACAAATCTCCACCAGAAACCAAATGACGTTAAAGTTAGCAACTATAGGCCTTCAACAATGTTTTTTTTTAATTCATTCTGCACCTCTTACTACATGTAGCTTATTTCTTATACTTTTACTTACTTTAGGTTTTTTTTTGGGGTCAAGTCAAATCTATTGTATTATTGAAACGTTTCTAATACATATTTGAAAACAAATACTTATATGGTCCAAATACTCATATGGTCCGGCCCGTTAATAACCAAACGAGTATATACTCATATGGACCGACTATACGCGTATAAAACTATGATATAAGTTTTATAAAATTCTGGCAAGAATTGTACAAGTGAGAGCGCTAGCAATGCAATTTACCATATAATGTTTTCAAGGGGCATAACTCTTTTAAAAATAATTGATCAGCACTGATTTTAGAACTTGTCCAAGACATTGCTAATATAAACCTATGATATCAGTTTCATAGAAATCTAACAAGAATTGTACAAATGAGAGCGTTAACGATACAATTTTCAATATAATTGATGTTTCCAAGGGGCATAACTCTTTAAAAAAAAATTTGTCAGCACTGATTTTCGAACTCGTCCAAGACATTGTTGATATCAACCTATGATATAAGTTTCATAAATTTCTGACGAGAATTGTACAAATTAGAGCGCTAACGATGCAATTTTCCATATAAATAATGTTTCCAAGGGGCATAACTCTTTTAAAAATCATTGATCGGCACTGATTTTCGAACTCGTCCAAGAGAGTGTTAATTAAACCTATGATATAAGTTTTATAAAAATCGTGCACGAATTGAACACGTGAGAGCGCTAACAAGACCGGACGGACGGACGGACGGACGCCCGGTATTTCTATGTCCCCCGCAACTTGTTGCGCGGGGGACAAAAATAGATAATAAGATTTCGATGCGCAATGCAGTTTAAACGGCACGCTATGTTTTTTTTTACCTTTTCGATGATTTTTCCAATGCAGTGAGGAAGATCACGAACTTGTTCAACGCCCTAAACATAAGTATTGATAAGAAGTAGATATACCGTAAGTGTCCATTTCATATATAGTTTGAATATATAGTATACCTAATTTGCAGGCAAAAGATACTTGACAATTTGTTAGTGGCCGGGTAGACAAAGAATATTGATTAATAGATAAATAAATGGCTGTGGCAAGGCAAGTTAAGTGATATGAATATAAACTCTGCTTTGTATTACACGGATACGCTGGTCCGGAGTTTTAACGTGCACAGGTCTTTAAGGTCAAATGTCACAAGTTAAGAGTCTGCAGGAAGCTGATCAACATGTCACCCTACCCGGACACATTATTCTGACTCCTGGCCGACCATTCTTTACTCTTTCTCCTAAATGCCGCATAGTCTTTGGTTTCACCCGGCCAATGATTAAACCCACGGCCTCCCGCACTCGAGGCGAACACGCTACCACGAGGCGGTTTGGAATGGTGAAAATACACATACATGTATATTCCAAACATATGAAATACAAATATGTGTCCATACGACATCGTGCCCCCCTCATAGTATCACATCTCCATGTTCATTGAAACACTAAATCAGGGTCAAACCTGAATTTGGTATATGATTTTTAATGTTTTAATTTGGTTCGAACGGACGGATGCACAGACCAAAATATAATATCACCCTACTAGCATAGGTTGGGCATAGCACTTAAAGGATTATGGCGCGGTATGTGCGTCATAAATATTTATTTATTGGTAGCAAAAATATTTATGCCTAACCATAAATCCATTTATGACTAGCCTTAAACCGATTTATTCCTAGGCATAAATATTTATGCCTAGTAATAATTCGATTTATGCCTAGCCTTAATTATTTAATGGGTACCCATAAATATTTATGCCTACGTAACATATCTTCAGCTACTTTATACTGCTGCCCGTTTTGTTACGTTTCCTTCCCTGAACATGTTTGTTTGACAGTTTGACAAATATGAAATAAGCTTGTTCCAGATTTTGTTTTTTTATCTTTTGACATCGGATCATGATAGTTGGCATATTTTGTCTCGACATACTTAATTGGCCGATATTGGAGTTATGGCCCCTAAAACATTATAATTTGCCATAGTTTGTGTTTACAATTTCAAAAATCTTCTTCTCTGAAACTACTTGGCAGAATTCAATGAAATTTAGCATGATTGTTCCTGATTGTATCCTACACAAAATGACTGTTTGGATTTTGATCTATTGAAAAACATTGCTGCCGTTACTTAAAATAAAACATACATGTAGGGATCAGACGGCAGTTTTTTTGCAAAGATCCATAAAAGGTATATTTTTCTTACTTTGCATTCAGAGACATCTTTAACTATTCCAGGATCAATTGAATACTATAAAGTATACTGCAAATGGAAAAATTCCCAAAACAATTATTTCTTGAGGGAGTTCTACAACTGCAACTTGACAGTAACTATATATAAATATGGAGATGTGGTATTAGTGCCAATGAGAAAACTTTCCATCCCAGTCACAATGTGTAAAAAGTAAACAATTATAGGTCAAAGTACGGCCTTCAACACGGAGCCTTGGCTTACACCGAACAGCAAGCTATAAAGGGCACTAAAATGACTAGTGTAAAACAATTCAAACAGGAAAAGCAACGGTCTAAACTACATGAGAAACGAGAAACACTTATGAACCACACCAACAAACGACAACCACTGAGCAGCAGGCTCCTGACTTAGGACAGGTGCATACAAATGCAGCGGGTTTAAACGTTTTATGACATGAGAAGTTTGACAATGATATATTTAAAAAATTATGGTATGACTGGTTGGTCGAAAATGTCGAAAATATAGCAAATGTGAATGAAACCAATTGGCCACTTTCAGAGGAAAATTTCAATGTCTTCAATCAAAGTGTAAATCCTCTTCTTGAAAAGCCATACACTCATGTTGTCTCTCAAAGACTCATCAGTGACGCTCCAATAAAAATATTTTAAATGCCAAATAAATTACGAAGTTGAAATGCATTGAAGACCCAAAATACAAAAAATGTATCTACCTTATATTCAACTATTTTTCTGAGAATCACAATACTAGATTATATTGTATTTGCATCTGAAACTGAATAACTGGGGCAATTCATACATTTGTTGAGGAAATATTAAGACTTGACACGTCAAATACTTAATCTGTAATAGGCAACCTTTAATATTTTGAAGCAAACAAATCAAACGGTAGCTTATCCCATGTATCATGGATATAGGAAGTGGTATGGTCCTTTGACCAATATGGCCCCAAGAAGTTAATTTTGTTATTACATGCAGAGGCGGATTTTGGGCGAAAGGCACCCCATTATTGAGCTACATTTATGATATATGCATAGACTTTTTACAAGTTTCAATTCAAACATTGACTAACTAGACCACCCCCCCCCCCCCCCCTCCCTTTTTTTAAAATCCTGGATCCACTGTTAAATTATTTTTTACTATTTTGAACTGCATGTGAAGAAGATGTTTGGAATACATCAAACTGACTTCGCAAAAAAAGGATAAGCTAAATAATAGTTTCTATAATAAAACACATCCCAAATGGAATATTTTATCAGAGGAGACACATAATTGCTTACTACATATGTACTTAAAAGTTACATATTTGAAAATAAATACAATTTTCATTTTGCGTTGCGATTTAGTACTTCATAAACTTTAATACAACCAATCAAAACATGAATCTTCTCCATTTGCAATTTATTATGGTAATCTCATTGATAACGTCCTACTTCAACAAACAAATTATGTGAAGACAATCTCAGACGAGTTAAATACACTGTAAAATTCATATGTTTAGTGAGATAATTCTGTAAACTTACATTATTGACAATTTATTTATACATATAATACTTAGATGAAACAATTATTTGATCATTTAAAGTATGTTTTGCTTGATCATAAATTCTTGCTTTTACTATCAGTAATAAATTACTATCAATAATCAAAGTGTCTTGGTTATACCAATTCTTATTTAAACCTAAATTAAAAAAAAGTTGTTGAAGCTGTTGAAGTCCAAATGTGCCTATTAATACAAAAAATATTCAGTTTTTCCCTATAGCTGTTTTTAAGAATGCAGATGCTTGTAGATAATTATTTAAAATAGTACTTCACTATTTTATACATTTTAACATATATCAAAGTATATCACCCAATTCACAACAACCCATAACATTTGTTGTACACTGTTTAACACCTAAGATATTGTTGCAGACATCTAGTTATATTTTTTCAATATTTGGAGCTTTACTGACGCCCCATATTTCACAAAAAATACATAATATATTTCTTTATGTACTTGAATCTTTTATTAAGTAAAATACAATTACACTGTAAAACAAAGCTAATAACAATAATACTGTAATTGGTTCTAAAGCAACACAACAAACAGCACTAACAATAAAACCTGTAAAAATGTTCACTATAATTAAAAATTGGAATTCTATTAAAATTTGACTAGAATATGAATCATTTTTTTCAGTAAATTTAATCTCTCAGAAATGTGTGCATAAACTTATTCCATAAAACCTGCATTTTTCTGAAACATATTCAAATTAACCCAGCAGCCACATGCAGTTACTTCTGATTGGCCACATCGCTATATAAATCACAGTTCTAACATGGCAGATGATTGGTAAAAAAAATTTAATTATGCCTAACCATAAGTATTTATGCCTAGGCATAACTCGAGTTATGGCTAGGCATAAGTATTCATGCCTAGGCATAAATCGATTTAAGGCTAGCCATAAGTATTTATGCCTAGGCATAAATATTTATGGCTAGTCATAAATAAATATTAATGACGTACATACCGCGCCATAAAGGATCCTATTTAACAAAACTGCAATGAAATATCCCATACATATAAGAATAAGGAAATGTGGTATGATTGTCAATGAGACAACTATTCATCAAAGTTCAAATGAAGTGAATGTTAGCAATTGTAGGCAACCGTACGGCCTTCCACAATGAGAAAAACCCATACTGTATAGTCGGCTGTAAAAGGCCACGACATGAAAAATGTGAAACAACTTAATTGAGAAAAATAACGACTTAATTAATAACAAAACAATTTAATCACAGGCTCCTGACTTGAGAAAGGCACATATAGAATGTGGCGGGTTAATCATGTTTGTGAGCATTGAACCCTGCCCTTAGCCTTGGACAGTGGTGTTACAGCAACAAAATGTAAAATCTCCATTTTTCAGACGTATCTGTCTAAGTTAAACGTCAAACATTTCATGCTAATAATTTCTGAGCAATGACGTTAAATTAAACATAAAAGACTCATTCCCAGAACCCATGCATCATCAAATTATAGACCAAAATTGATAATTTAACAACTGACTTGGTAAAATGTAATGATTTTTATTTCTTGAAGATGCATCCTCATAAATTCACTCTTAAGAAATCCTACGGAAAGATTACAGGTACTACCTGATATGCATCAATGATCTGAATTTCTGCCTTGAGTACACCTTTCACTATTGGTGTGTTTGAAACTCCAGGTTTAACCTTTTAACTTATAAATCAAAAATTTCAGACTTAACTTCGACCTAATAGTTTTAAGAATTCGCTCTAAGGAAAACTAAATATATCCAATTGCAAGAAAACATATTTACAATCCCTGGAGAGAGAAGATTTGTTTTCAAATAATTATAATCAACTCTGCGTGGTCTAAGCATTTTCAGACTTAACTTCGACCTAATAGTTTTAAGAATTCGCTCTAAGGAGAACTAAATATATGGGTCAGGTGAAATGGCCAAGTAATGATAGGCGCGTTTGATTACACGTAACTTGATTAATTACTCCCTAAAAAGATTGGTGTAAATAAAATGATTATGATTTAATAACAAAATATGTATAGATTTAGAAAAGCAGATTGGGTTAATTTAAAAATAGATTCGATTTCCAAAAAATATGTGTATTCAACGAACAAAAAATCATGTGGTCTATATTCCCCTGTGTCATGCTTCAATGATTTAGGCCTAGACACGTTCAGATAGGTTGGTTATGTTGAGTAATGTCATTGTATTAGAAATCTCTATTTAAAAGTAAAGGTGCAGTATTATTGTCACCGGGGAAACTGGGTGACTTGTAGGGTTGTGAAGCAAGAGCCTGACTGAATGGCCTCTTGTTACTGAAACTGTGTGATGCACCTGATCACACAACGAACGATTGCTCTGAATAGCAATGACACTTCTGAGACTGAAACTCTGGTGAAAACTTACTCTTGAGACTCTGGAACTAGCGATGAATAAATCAATAATTCAGCATGGAATACTTTTATTACAGATGGACTGTGTTCATTGTAAAGTCCTGAGTCCAAATCTTGCTTATCAAAATTATAAACAAGTATTTATACACAATTGAAATGACAAGAATAAACATAACAAATAACAATTAATTTGAGTAATATTGTTCACTGACAAAGATTAAACTATTTTTAGAACTTGAAGAATAAAGTTAATTTACTAATCTGATTATGATATTTAAAAACATATAATTATGAAAAAGGTAAACTGTCACATAATTAGTTAACATAGTAAAACATGCCACTCAATGTCCAAACTGAGAATTAAATTGCACATCAAAGCATGTTGATTTAAGTCCTGGATATGAAATGTAAATGGAAACGAAAACATAAATTAAAAAGAATTGTGAAACACAGAGAATTAAAGTCCAAAATATCAAAATTCAGAATTTTATATTAAAGTCCAAAATGATAAACGAAGCTGCTTTTTCCCCTGTCACATTATTATAAACTTTCTTTATCACGGTGAATTAGTAATGTCTATGTATTTAAGAACTTGTTCTTTCCATAAGAAAAGTCTTAAGTGTAATTTACATTTTAAAGCATAACAATATGTTGGACTCGCATCCGTCAAAAAAGATGTTGGGATGGGGGATTTAAGATTTTTTTCACAAAAAATGTTTGATTTTGAAAAAAATATTTGAAGAAAAATACATAGAACATCCAATTGCAAGAAAACATATTTACAATCCCTGCAGAGAGAGGATTTGTTTTCAAATAATTATAATCAACTCCGCGTGGTCTAAGCATTTTATTTAACTGTTTAATAGTTGACAAAACAGTTAAAAACTTTTGAAAAATCTTCTGGAATTTTATTTCAAACAACAATTTTTACAATTTAAATTAAGGAGATGTCATATGATTGCCAATGAGACGACTATCCACTAGGGACCAAATAACGTGACCCATACCGCATGTCAACTGTAAAAAGACCCGACATAACAAAATGTAAAGCAATTCACACGAGAAAGCAACCGCCTGCATTATGTACAAAACTATAAACGAAAAACAAATATGATATACAGTAACAAACGACTACCACTGAATTACAGGCTCTTGCATTGATACTGGCACATACATAATGTTGCGAGGTTAAACATGTTAGCAGGCGCCCAAATCCTTCCCCAAATCTTGGACAGTGGTTCACAACACAAGAACGTTAGTCATTGTTATTTTCTTGCGATTATGACCATGGAGTTTGATACGTCCACATCCTTCTCATACATTATCGCATATATGATTGCTGATGAATAATAGATCCAATTTGTCGACAAGATGACAGATTACTGATCTGTAACAATAATTGCAGCTGAGAGTAGCCAGGCCGACCGTGGCAAATAAAATTAATTACCTTATGTTTTGGTCTTTTATCCTTACTTTACAAGTTATTTTTATTTCTAAATTAGTGTAATTTTCAATCAAAATTTCGAAAACTAAATCTATTGATCCATACACATTTTGCTATACGTTACTAAGCAATATGTGAAAATAATGTGTTTATCATCACAATGTCATAGTCTATGTATTGATTTTACTGTCAATACTTTATGGGAGAAATAACAGAATCATCCTATCCTGCCATGGCACCGAACCAACCTTTCGGGTAAAGTAGTGCTCTTCTGATTTGCCATTCTGGTTCTGATCCGCTAAGTCAATCAGGTTGTTGTGGCTGACTAGATATCTGATGAGATTGTGAATGATCACACACGTTGTGATGATTTTTCTGCATTTCTCTATATAAAAATAAGGAGATGGGGTATGATTGCCAATAAGACAACTTTCTACCAAAGTTCAAATAAAGTGGATGTAAGGAATTCCTAGCCTTTGCTTCATGGTTATCAGCAAAACTTGGAACTTGTGTGCCAGAATACCAAAAGGAACGTCATCACCAGGTAGAGACATATTAATTCACTTATAGGGTCTTTGCATCGGAATTAAACATATTTATTCTAAAACCAGTTGTTGGCATGACACGGGTTATGTTCTTCTCATATATTTTATGACGGTATAATACTAAACCCCTAACAGGAGGGATTGTGCCTGATATTCATATGATGAAAACATAATCTTTCAATCAGTTTAATTGAGGTCTGGAGCTGGCATGTCAGTAACTGCTAGCAGTCTGTTGTTATTTATGTATTATTGTCATTTTGTTTATCTTCTTTTGTTTCCTATTCTGACATCGGACTCGGACTTCTCTTAAACTGAGTTTTACTGTGCGTACTGTTGTACGTTTGTTTTTTCTACATTGGCTAGAGGTAAAGGGGGAAGGTTGATATCTCAAAAAAACATGTTTAACCCCGCCGCATTTTTGCGCCTGTCCCAAGTCAGGAGCCTCTGGATTTTGTTAGTCTTGTATCATTTTTAATTTTAGTTTCTTGTGTATAATTTGGAGTTTAGTATGACGTCCATTATCACTGAACTAGTATACATATTTGTTTAGGGGCCAGCTGAAGGACGCCTCCGGGTGCGGGAGTTTCTCGCTGCATTGAAGACCCATTGGTGGCCTTCGGCTGTTGTCTGCTCTATGGTCGGGTTGTTGTCTCTTCGACACATTCCCCATTTCCATTCTCAATTTTATTTTCTTCATGAATTTGATTTTTGGACTTTCCTGGTCTTCCTTCAGTTTTGACCCATTGTAGATACTGGCATCGTTGCTGGAACCATCAGCGCCGACATCAATTCTAAGAAACTTGTAGTCTGTGTCTATCAGGGCCATGAAAACAATGGAGAAGAAGCCCTTGTAGTTTTTGTACATAGAGCCAGTATTCCAAGGATAAATTACCGCCACATGCTTGCCATCATGAGCACAACAGCAGTATGGAAATTGCCATCTCCACTCAAACTGCTCAGTGAATGGTGGTCCACTCCACAGTTGTAGCAGGATACTGGATCACCTCAGCAGTACACTCTGCTTTGAAAACATCGCAGATTTCATTTATGATAAGGGAGATGGCATTTTGAGCAACACTGAAGTTGTAGGACAGGTTTTTTTTTCACACATTGTTGTCAATATAATGGAATTTTATGCGACTCTCATACAAGTGAGAGGTTTAGCTAGCTATAAAACCAAGTTCAACCCACCATTTTCTACATAAGAAAATGCCTGTACCAAGTCAGGAATATGACAGTTGTTTTCCATTTGCTTGAACTTTTAATATTTCCATTTGATAAGGAACTTACCGTTTTGAATTTTCCTTTGAATTCGGTATTTTTGTTATTTAACTTTTTTCTACACTTTGCAGGAACTCATCGTATATGCCTCTTGGAAGTGTTGTGTAATCGGACAGCTTCTTGTTTTCTTCCTTTTGTCTTCGTGAGACGAAAAGCTCGGTGGTACTGATGATCACACGAAGTAAAGACGGAGATTACACAATTTGACATGATGTCCTTACGATGTCTTTACGAACAATAAAATGGACATACGAATTCATCACAAAAAAAATTTTTTGGCATGTTAATGCAGGAGCCACACTGTCCCGAAATTGACACCAGATGGATACACATTGAAGAAAATGTTCAAATTCGGGTGTGGTCGTATAAACATCGGTCATTCGTGAGGGCATCTTAAGCAAACGTATGACCGCCGGTTGAATTGTCATGCTCCGTCGGCAATTTTGTGAGCGATTGCAAAATCTTTGGCATGCCAAAACATTTCCGAAAAACCTTGTGAAGGTTCATTTTCGTGTTGAATTCGTATGTCCTTTTCACACGCTCGTAAGGCCACCCTGAGGGCATCTTGTCAAATCGTGTCATCTTCGTCATTGTTTCGTGTGATCATCGGTGCCATCGTGCATTTTCACCTGACGAAGACAATACGAAGGAAACAAGAAGCTGCCCGATTGTCTTAAGAAGGCCACACGACTACAATGCCGTCGTGTAGCCATCGTAATATAGTACGATGACATCGAGATGAGACCACGGTGTCGGCAAAGACAGCCGAATTTGAGTAACTCAAGCATTTCACATGCGTCATGGTAACGTGGATATATAAAAGGCTAGCCTCAGATCATCTTCCTCGGACAGTCCTGAGCAACTCTACAGAACAGAAGAGTGTGTAACTCCAAAAGCCTCAATTACAACTATTCACATTTCAGTTCCTGCAGAATGGCAAACTTTAATGATGAGACAATCAGGAAAAAGAATGCAGCAGCATTGCTTCTTTTGACGCATCTCAGAGAAAATGACGAGCAACTCTTACAGGCACAGCAACTCCTCTTATAGGTAAAAATTGTCTTAATTTACTTTTTCAATTCTTGGTATCCTGTCCTTAGAATACTAGCACTTTGTACAGAAACTACAAGGGCTTCTTCTCCATTGTTCTCATGGCCCTGGTCAAAGCAGACTTCAAGTTTCTATGGATTGATGTCGGCTCTGATGGTCCCAGTCGATACCAATGGTTCAGAATTGAAGGAAGGCTAGGAAAGTCCGAACTTCATATTAAAAGTCCCTGGAGAGAAGTCTCTACCGGGTGATGGCGTTCCTGTCCCATACTACATATGCTTTTGGGATCAATATGCGCCTGATGAACCCATTTTTATCAGAAAAATTGAGCACCATGAGAGAATATTTAACTATAGACTCTCAAGAGCCAGGCCTATAGTGAAGAATACCTTTGGTATTCTGGCACACAAGTTCCGAGTTTTGCTCAGGATCATGAACATGCCAGGCCAGAAACATGCTGAAAAATCATCACAACTTGTGTGATCTTTTACAATCTCATCAGACTGAAATATCCAGACACCTATAACAGCTTGATGGACTTGGAGGACTAGAACCATAATGGCATCCCAGGGGCATAGATAATTGACAAAGTACTTCTGGATGTGTACCATGAGAGGGCAAGGAACACTGGAACCTACGAGGGGAGGCAATATAATATAATCGGGTCACTACTTTATATCAATGGCTTGTTCGGTGCCATGGCAGGACAGGATGACCCAGTAACAGTAAAATCAGTAAAAAGACATTTACATAGTGTTGATGAACAAATTATTTTCACATAACATAAGACAAAAATGTAAATTGAAAATTACTTTAATGTAGAAATTAAAATAACTTGTAAAGTAAGGGTAAATTTCCAAAAAAATAGGTAATTAAATTAAATTTTCCATAGTCGACCGAAGGTTTTATACCATCGGGAGATCTCGTGACGCTTTCGTGACCAAGTTCGAGCGCATTGTACTCTCGATACGACGTCGTATAGCCATCGTGTTACCTTCACCGTGTGTCCATCTGAGGTTAATTTTGAGACAGTGTGGCTGACTCAGGCATAAAGGAACACCGATATTTTCTTCACCCTGAAAAAGAAGTTTTTATGTCTTACAAAATGTACTAGTAACATTAAATTGATATATGGACAACCTTGGTTTACATAAGACGATGCAATGACTAAAAGAATGCGAAATATTTTGAATATTAAAAGGAATAAAATATTATGTTAGCAATTTGCATATTTCATCAAACTTGATGGGTAGATGGACATTTCATTATCTCACTTTTCTTTCAGAGCTCTTCCAAATATAACAATCCATGGAAAAACGAGTCGATATCCGGAATGTTTACGCGTTACTTTTGACTTGCCGGCATGAAAATTACCCCCTCCCCCCTACCACTCCTCCTCCTTTTACCCCTAGAAAAAAGAAATAAAAGAGGGAACACTACAAAGAATGTATTTTTTACAATAATAAATTGCCACGTTTTTAGATCAATTTTTGAGAATAATTTATTTAAGAAGGGGAAGTGAAAATAAAATTAGTTCGCTCTGTTGACAATTAGTAAAAATATATAGAAACAATGTCGTTTAAAAAAAAATCCTTGGTCTTATAAATTGTTGAAATTTTAAATATTTTTTAGAATTTTAATTAAAGTTGAAAAGTTGTTCTCCCGGAAATAAAATCCTTCCCAAAATAACATGAATGGTTGTTGAATAAAAGTAAACAAATACAATTTCCGGTTGCTACCAATTAAGATATATTTTCCGGGAAAGATTCTTAGTAATCTATGTAGCCAAAAGAAAAGAATAGAATATTCGTTTATTTCTTACCACAAAGCCAAAAACTAAACAATAGAATATACAAAATTGAATTTGAATCAAGTTGAAATAACAGCAATTATTCTACATAGATAATATTTTTATTCAAATAATACATACCTCGAACCCTCAAATCGGCATTTCTCAGTGGACCCTGCATTGCTGAAAGTCGGTGCATCTTTATCCATCAACAACATCTGTTCACAAACAAAACTTCTGATATATGAGGAGACACTCTTGCTCCAAGAAGGTTCATATTTTCTTCATTACGAGTTGGAGCTTGTTTCGACCTTGGTGTCTATTTTTTAAAATTACTTCAGTGATGATATTATTACTACTGCGTTCTTGCAAAATCTTCGTTCCTGAGAAAATTTAGAGTTAATTGATATTTCAAACTTCACCAAAGTTTTTTCCGCGGATTAAAGCCAACTGTCTGACGTCAATGTATTCAAGTGAATTTTAGTTCTGCGGTACATTCCAATGTACAATGAGTAAATGTCTGGTTGAAAATTAATCTGCCGTCTAAGCATTCCTATTTAGTAAAACCGTCCGTGCGTGACCCATGACATAGGATATTCATGCATTTCATTGGCTATTTTCTATCATAGTCCAGACCAACTAGTAACATATTTTAATTCACGTGTCTGAAGACGAATTTGTGTTAAATTCCTATTGTTTGACTTTATGTATACGTCCACCGCCAAAAAACTTTTAAACCCTAAACCCCGCATATTTGTTTAAGTACCTGTCTTAGGTCATGATTCTGTAATTCACTTGAGGTCATTGGTTGCCGTCAACCATATTAATTTTTTTGTTTATAGTTTTTAGCATTAATTTAATCAGATTAACATTTAGATACTATGTCTATCCTTCGCTCACAACAATCTGACAACGCTCCGTTTTACTCTTTATGTTTTAAAAATTCTTTCAGGATCATCTGGGTTTTTTTTCGTGATGATACACACCTTCAAAAATTGGTAGGCAGGAATAAGCTGATGTAATAATTACAGAACAGACAGTAAAACCGGATGTTGTTAGATCCGTGTGAGCAAACCAATTGCATCAAATTGTATCAAATCCCACACGTTTATGTTGTATGTGACTTTTAATTATTTGTGATAAATAATTAAGGGTTATATGAAGTGTTTTTGAACCATCAAATTTGTTATTGTTGAGTAGTTAGATATAAGTTATCCAATTTGTCAATGTTCTATTCCAAACAAATTAGCACATCCTAAATTTTAACGTTTTTGTTTTAAGATTTGCCTCCTTGCATGAAGGGAGCCCGGAATGAACTTGCCAAAATTGGCTATAAGATTAGGTCAAAAGAAAAACTCAAAACACGGATTCGCCATTCAGGAGTTACTGTGATCCTTGAAACACGCAATAGTTCAAGAGATCAGTGGCAAATTCGCAAGGAATTCCGTTGTTGCTAACTGTACAGAACCTTCCTGTACTCCGTCACATACTGTAATAAGTTTATTGACTCTGCTATTATATAATTCATATATCTGCTTTTTGTCCCCAGCAATATACATATAAACCTATATACTTTTTCACTTTTCTGGTCTTTTGAAAAATGTTGTTTGTTCTGTATTTAGACCCCTCTAACAAGAAATTTGTTTTGCATGCACACGTATAAAAGTTGCGGTTTTTATCCAACGCAATCATAGGTTTGAACGCTGTATTCAATTTAGACTTGTTTATATTTTTTCGTTTGGGATTGTATTATATTTACCTTCGGGTTTATATGATCCGTTCATCCTATTTTGACTCCTCAAAATTCAAGAGTCTTACCTAAATTGAGGTAAATTGTATGGCTTTCCAAATACCGTTTCGATTCCTAACATCACTGAAGAGACATTAATTGTCGAAATCCGGATATGGTGTACAAAAACCTTTGCACCTTTTGTTTGCGGTATACGATCTTTTCCGCAAGTTTATTGTTTTCTGTTTAGTATTAAATTTATAATTAAAATAAGATCCATGTATTACATCGGTGATCCGTTTATTTGGCAATCGACAATGGCAGTCAGCAGGGTTTAAGAACATTTGTTGTTCGACCTTTTAGTCAAATGCGTTTTGTTAAAATATACTTTTTCACTGTTTTGGTCTTTTGAAAAATGTTGTCTGTGCTGTATTTAGACCCTCTAACAAGAAATTTGTTTTGCATGCACACGTATAAAAATTGCGGTTTTTATCCAACGCAATCATAGGTTTGAACGTTGTTTTCAATTTAGACTTGTTCATATAAAGCTATATATATAGATTTGTACATTTTTACTATTTTCTGATGTATTTACTCTTTTCTTATATATTTTAAAATACTAGTATGAGTGTAGGTATATGTATGTTCTTACATGTGCTTCTACGTGCTTTTTGTGCTAGCTTTTGTCAGTAATATTGCAAATGAGCGATGGATACAAGTCTAAAACTATCTGCTTAACTACTATTTATACAATCAAACATACGGAGAATCTTCTGTTATATAACTATTTAAAAATTCATCAATGAAAAATAATTTCAGAAATAAATTATTAAATTAGTTCCATATGGCTATTTTATTTGCTTTAGGCTTAGAATGCTTTACTGTTGAGACATGTTTGCATTGCTTATATATAAGATATATATTCATTTATATTAAAATGCATGCTACTTTAATTACTTAATTGATTTTCTTGTTGCTTTGTTTATTTGGTACACTTTTTATTTTGTTATTGTATTACATATAGTTTGTTTCCCCTATATATACCTTTATGTATAATGCAAACATCTTGAACTGTCATAATACATGTCCATTTTAGGGTAAGAGAACAATAGAAAAACCAAAAAAGAATGTTAAAGATGTAAAACAGCTAGGACTTACTGCTCTAATTATATAACTTCAATACAAAACTGAAAACATAAGAATAAAAAAAATGCTACCAAAAAAAAAATTATACATACACTGTACATGTATGTGTGCGACAATAAAATAACAAGTAAAAAGCAAAATATGCACTTTTAGATAATGACAAACACATCTCTAGCTAATAAGACTGATTAGACATACATAAAAAATTCAATTAAAAGGCAACAACAATTCCATTAACTTTACAGCCTTCTTATAGTTATTTATATAATGAATGAAAATTTGTATTTGCTCTAATTCTTATATATTTGGTTAACCATAGAGGAAAGGAGAAAATGTAAAGTAAACTAGTATTTGCCATATTTATTTAATTTGTACAATAAAACTAAGAAAAATGATAAGAATAAAAACTAAAAGAACCTCAGTAAGACAAATTGGACTGCAAAATATTGAACAAAACAAAACTCGCACATTTTATAATGTTCAATCTCTAATACCTGGAAGGTCACATTAATCATATTTACAATTGCTATACTGACCCAAAAAAATGTTCTGCAATCCTACAATTAAGGGGAGATAATATGTTTGGATTTGGATTATCTCTCTTTGAGTGTTGAAATTAAGTTTAGTGGGTATAAAATTGTTGGGTTTCCCCCCCTTACCCTTTTCTTTGGAAACAGGTAATCCAAAACTTGTTTTTAATTTTTCAAGAAAGAAAAAAATATCATAATTTGACAATCATGACTTTTATTACTCTTACTTTATTATTTATTACAATTCTTATGTTTGCACAATGTTTTACCAAGATTTATTTATGCATGAAGTTAGATTTATACATCATCTTGTTTGTTAATAAAACAAGTTAATCCTCTGAAGCAAGCTAAGCTTGATTTTTTTCTTGTATGTCGGAGTTTCTATCAAAATATAAAAGAAGTAGATCTGACCATTCACCAATAGTTTTACATTTTAAAATTAGTGATTGCAATATTGGGAAAATTTATGGAAATTTAATAATAGTTTACTGTATGATATAGAATATATTGAAACCGTCAAAGAAAAAATAAAACAAGTTAAGGATCAATATGCAACTTAAGTATACAATAGAGATACACTAGATCAGTAGGATTGCTTAAATATTCAATTCACAATAAATGATCAATTGTTCTTAGTAACATTAATGACCGAAATTAGGGGTAAAACAATTTCCTTTGTATCTTATAAAAAGAAAGAAAAAAATAAATTTGAAGATGCTCTGGTAAATGAAATTCAAAAATTGGAAGAAAATATACAAGCTACAGAAACTCTAGAAAATCTCAACTCCAAAAAAAAACTGAAATACAAATTTTAAGACAAGGAAAAATGCGTGGTCATAATGTGCGTTCATAAATGCAATGGGTAGAAGAAAGAGAAAGATCCTCCAAATATTTCCTCAACTTAGAAACTAAGAATATTGTTAATAAAACAATTCCAAGAATAGTCAATAATGAAGGTATTTGTATAAATAAACAAGAACAGATTTTAATGGAAGCCAAACATTTCTATATGGACTTATATTCAAAAAAAGATACAATAGAAAATGTTGATCTCAATAAGGAAATTCCATATTTAGATATCCCTAAGTTAACAAATGAAATAAGGGATACCCTTGAGGGGAAAATTTCTTATTCAGAATTAACAGCAGCCATTAAAAGAATGAAAAATAACAAAAGTCCAGGATCGGACGGATATACCGGTGAATTTTTTTAATTCTTTTGGATAGATTAAGGCAAATTTGTTCTACGGTAAATCAACTATGGCTATAATATGGGTGAAATGTCAGTATCTTAAAAAAGGGGAATAATCACTTGTATACCGATGGGGGATAAACCAAGACAATATATGAAACACTGGCGACCTATAAGTCTTTTAAACACAATATATAAACTTGGGTCTAGCTGTATTGCAGAGCGATTGAAGTCTATCTTGTCACTTTTAATAAATAATGACCAAACAGAGTTTATTCCTGGAAGATATATTGGTGAAAATACTAGATTAATTTATGATATTTTATTGTATACAGAAGAAAATGACATACCTGGCATTCTCCTCCTTATTGATTTTGAAAAGGCGTTTGACTCAATTTCTTGGAGTTTTATTAAAAGCTTATTGGACTTCTTCAATTTTGGAACATCTATTAAACATTGGATCGTCACTATTTATACTAAAATTCAATCTGCAGTAACTCAAAATTGCCATCTTTCAGATTTTTTGAGATTCAGAGAGGCTGTCGACAAGGGGATCCCCTGTCACCATATATATTTTTACTGTATGCAGAGATACTTGGTATACTTAAATGAAATAATGACCAAATTAAAGGAATTACTATAGATGACTCAGAGTATCTCATCTCACAATATGCAGATGATACTTCTCTTATACTTGAAGGATCACCAGAATCTTTGGATGCATCTCTCCGTACTCAAGATAAATATGCAGATTTATCAGGCCTTAATATAAATTTAGACAAGACAAAGGTTGTTTGGATTGGGAAGAAACAGTTTAGTCAAGAAACTATGTGTGTTAAGTGGGGATTGGAATGGGGTTCCAGCAGATTTACACTTCTTGGGATAGATTTCTCCGTGGATCTTAATGAAATTGAAAATTTAAACTATGACCCCAGGATGAAAGAAATCGAAAATACTATAAAAACTTGGACAAACCAAATACTCTCCCCAATTGGAAAAATAACAGTGATAAAAACACTTATAATATCAAAATTAAACCATTTATTCCTATCCATACCTAGTCCAAATAGTACAAAGCTTAAATATTTTACGAACAAAATATTCTCCTTTATCTGTGATAACAAACAAAGTTAAAAGAGAAACTTTATCCAAACCACACTGTTCAGGAGGTCTAAAAATGATAAATACTGAAAACTACATAAAAGGTTAAAAATTAACCTGGATAAGAAGAATTAATAAAAATAATTCAAAACCTGTGAAATTATTCCTCTTTTCAGAAAATTGGAATTTTTTGGAAATGCAATTTCTGGTCCCATATAAAAAGCTGAAAAATCCATTTTGGAAAGACGTATTTGATGCTTGGAATGATCTTCAAAATATTCAAGATAAATCTCAGATTAACACATGCAATATATGGAAGAATGATGAAATAAAGATTGGTAATCAATCAGTTTTATATAAATAATGGACTAAAAAGGTATTTGGCTGATTAATGACTTGTTAGATGAATGTGGAAATTTCATGACTTTTAATAACTTTAAAAATGTATACAATATCAAAACTAATTTGCTTACATATCAAGGAATAATTTCTGCAATAAAAAAGTATTTAAAAGAATATTATGTATGTCCCAATGACTTAGTGAGAGAAAATGGCCCCGTTTTGCCCTTAGTTATTAAAATATTTTTTAAATCCCCAAGAGGTTCAAAAGATATGTATAATATTTTAAATAGTAAAAAGTCAAACCTTAAACAGAAATGTGAACAAAAATGGTCTTTAATTCTCAATACAAACTACAATTGGAAAAATATCTATATATTGCCTATTTTATCTTACCAAGAATTCTAAACTGCAGTGGTTTCAATACAGAATAATACATCGAATTTTAGGCACGACATAAAAGTGAAAGATACAAATAAGTGTAGTTTTGGGAGTGGAGAGGTCGAAACAATAGAACATATATTCTGGACTTGTCCGTATATATCAAAATTATGGGAGGACCTTAACTCCTGGATATTTGAGAAGATAGAAATAGAACTAACTTTAAATATAGATTTGGTTTTATTTGGTATTCTAACGAAAACCGATAAAAATGATATAAGAAACTTAATAATTCTGTTAACAAAATTGTATATTTATAGAAGCAAATTATCATTGGAACAAACCAATATGATAGCATTAAAAAAATATTTAAAAAAAAACTTATTAATAGAAAAAAATATATTCTATAAAAATAAAAGTCTGAGTAGGGCAGAGAACTGCTGGAAACCCTGGACACCTTTATTGGTATAAACACAAAGATAAACAACAGACACCATATGTTCTATAAATTAAAAATATGCATTCTTTGTCCAAGCAGCCTCTGTCTTTCAATCGTATTCTGCAATGTATTTAACTATTTTAGCTGTGTCTATAAATTTAAAATATGTTGTATATCTTCTGTACATTATATTGTGCATAAAATGTGTATAACTTACCATTATGTTCATTTGCAAATTAAAAACAAATTCATTATAAAAAATTTTTTTTACGGTGATGTTGTTTACCGCTTAATATACGAACCGGGTAAACTTATCAATCCTTTAAATAAAATTATTCTAAAAGGTAACCAATTCAACACTTTAATTAGATCTTTGAATATTGTTTTTATTGGTATAAAAATTGATTTTGTTATCAGTAAATTAAAATCATACTAAATAGTTTTGTTATACACATATGCACTTTAACGGTACTACAGTCTGTCGATACCTTTATGTTGGCATTGCACAAGGTCATGTTTTTTCTCTGACTGTTAATGACGTCTTTACACTAAATCCATTGGATGTTGGATGTGTACCGATTGATATTTCAGTCTTAGATACATGATTTTTTTATTAGTTGTTATTTGCTAGCTGTCAGTAACTGCGAATACTCTCAGATCTGTACTTAATGTCCTTTTTTGTTGTTAGGAATTGGGGATGGATGAATGCCCCTCCGGTCTGTGTTAATGTTTGATGTTTTTCTGCTTTGTATCGATCTATTGAGTTAAGACTTTTTCAACTGATTTTTATAGTTTGTTCTTATGTTGTGCTGTTACACCACTGTCCCTGGTTAGGGGGAGGGTTGAGCGCTCACAAATATGTTTAACCACGCCACATTCTGTGTGTGCCTGTCCCAAGTCGGGAGTCTGTGGTTCAGTAGTTTGCGTTTGTTCATGTCTGTCTTGTTTGTTTTCGTAAATTGTTTTGTTATAAATTGGGCCGTTGGTTTTCTCAGTTGAATTGTTTCATATTTTTCATGTCGGGGCCTTTTATAGCCGACTATACAGTATGGGGTTTTCTCATTGTTGAAAGCCGTACGGTTGCCTATAATTGCTTACCTCCACTTTATTTGAACTTTGATGGATAGTTGTCTCATTGGCAATCATACCTCATCTTCTTATTTTTATATTGATTGCAGGGTTTGTTGCTCCTTCTGTGTGGATGCTGCAGAATGTGGCCCCGTGCTTGTAATGTATGCCCTTATATTTTACAGTTATGGGTTTTTTGCTTGTGAGTGAACTGTCTACTTTTCGTTTTTTATCATTTACATTTTCTATTTCTTTAAATTCAAGTTTAGGTTATCATATTTGCCCCCTTCTATGGTTTTACTAAGAATTCTTATATTTTCTTTTTTTGCCTTGTGTTTTTTTATATGTTCGTTGTGTTTTACTTTACTCATGTCTTTACGTCGGGCAGTTGGTCCGATAACACATTTGTCGTCCTTTGATTTTCTTTGTCTACAAATATAGTCCCTACTGTGGACAGCATATTACTTGCAACATTTTGTTTATATACTTTCCAAGTAATTTCTTTATATTTTTTACAGAAAATATAAAGTAGGCAGATTAAATTATATGGTTCTAAATAACTTTGCGTGATGAATTTTTAGGTATAGTAGTGATTTGTTTCAGTTTAACAGGTCAATATTTAGTATGTCTGAAGCTTTTTGAGGTAGAGCAGGAGCGATTTTTACAATTTTAATTCATTGTCTGAAAGAAATGCACAACGAAAATAACTGTGTTCCCGGGCCAATTAACTACAGTTTTTATTAGAATTCTTCGACTGCACTACCTACTTTTCAATCCGTTATTATGATCTCATTTCAAAGCTTTGACTTTCGGCATTTTTTTACTTATCTACTTTAAAACTATATAATATCATGATTGATTTTAAGAAATGGTAAAATAACAAAAAACTCTACACTTAGAATACCCACATGCGCAAAAAACCGCATTCCCAATATACATTCCACTGCCGCTAATTGGAATACACTTTCAAAATTTAACACATTTCACAATTGTGATAAAGGAAGCAGCTAGATTGTTCAACAAAAACGCACGTGGATATGTATAAACATTCCCGTGCAATGCCAGAAAATGACAAACCTGCTCCAGATTATCTTCAGATAATACTGTTTGGTCATCAGTGAACGGTAGAACTTTTTCTCTTTCCTTTTCATATGTCATTACTTGAAAAACCCAAAGCCTCATATATCTTGTAACATGAACAAAACCGAACTATAGTATTCAATATGTAGGGCAAACTGGACGTGAATTTTTCAAACGAACACAAGAACATCTATACCGCTTCCTCAGAAATTCAAAAGTTAAATTTACCAACATTTAGAAAAACACAAATAAATTTATAAAATTCCTACCACTTCAAACCGTCGAAAATCAACCAGGACAATCACATAAACATTTTGAAGATTCCCGTAACTTTTGCGAACTTTCTTGGATAAAACGACTACAGACAGCGTATCTCCTAGGTCTAAATGACAATATCATGGGCAAATGGGAACATATCTTAAACTTCGTCTATTGATATCATGACTTTTGTTGATAAAAGACAACGCAGTCGTAGGTCTAATGACAATCGCATTTACCGCAATCAACGACATAACATCGTTCTAATTTTACACTTGATGATTTTTTAACTACATTTAAAAGTAGACACCAATTATTATGAAAATAGGGTCAAATACCATTTAGTAAATTACACTATATTTATAACGAGTGTGATACAGTATCGTTTTTCAGTCCAAAATATGAGTGTACACGAATTATTACAGCCTTTTGTCACCATAGACTGTTCCCTCAAATTGACAAACCTGAAGATTATAAAACGTATTTTTTGCAATAAAGTTTATCGACATATTGTAGGTATTCCTATGTGCACCAATTGTACTCCTTTTATAGCAGACTTGTTCCTGTACTGTTATGAATCACAGTTTATGGCCAAACTCAGTAAAGACTCTTCTAAATTCCATTTAATTGATAAATGTCGGGGCCTCTTACAGCCGACTATGGTATGGGATTTTCTCATTGTTGAAGGCCTTACGGTTGCCTATAATTGCTTACATCCACTTTATTTGAACTTGGATAGTTGTCTCATTTGCAATCATACCTCCTCTCCTTATTTTTATAAGCATTATATAATTTGTTATAAAAAAAAGGAAATGGTGTATGTTAACCAATGAAACACCTATCCCTCAGACTTCAAATGACGTAGATATATGCAATTGTAGCTAACCATATGACCCTTAACAATGAGCAAAATATAGTCAGCTATAAAAGTGAGGCGAAAGATAGCTAAGGAACATCCAAACTCATAAGTCGAAAATAAACTGACAACGCCATGGCTAAAAAAGAAAAAGACAAACAACAGTACACACAACACAACATATAAAACTTAAGACTGAGCATCGAAACCCACTAAAAACTGGTGATATCAGGTGCTCCAGAAGGTCAAGCAGATCCTGCTCCACATGTGTCACCCGTCGTGTTGCTCTTGTAAGTACAAATCTTGGGATAATTCTAATTCGGTAGGTCACATAAAATTTACGAAGGGATGATTTCAACTTTATCATTTGGAACTCTTGGTGTAATAGGTTACTTACGAGCTGCAACTCTCTATCCAGGAAATAATGATAGGAAATACGAGCCCCGGAATATTGTATCAACTGGGAAATATATACTCCGTATGCAGGCGCTGCTGGAATGTTGCTACATAGAAATGAAATGTTCACAATTGGGAAGCTAAAATCTTCACTTTTGGCGAAAGGTTTTGTTTTCAACCCTCATTGTCAATTTCTAGATGTAAGTAAAGATATAAGACAAACATAGCTGTATCTGTTGTTTCCTTTATAACAAGTTCGATTGGATAGATTCGTTCAACATAGTCACCAAATTTTTAGTGAGAAAGCATCATCTGTATAGCGGAAAGTGAAGTTAAAGGATACTGCTAACTTCTTTTCTTACTTCCTTAAAAGTTCCTATATGAAGTCAGTCTGATATGCATATAGGAACAAGTCGACAAGAAGAGGGGCACAGTTGGTTCCAATGGGATTGCCGATTGTTTGTTGAAAAACACGTCCTCCAAACGTAACAAATATGTTGTCAATCGAGAAATCAAGCATCTCGATAATGTCAGTTTCAGATAATTTTTAAATTGAATCAGAGTAATTTTTTACAAAGTATGATGTATCCCTCCGTAAGACAAGATACTTGTTCCTACGTTGGTCATTCTTTTCATAAAACAAATTAGGACTAACTCTTTCAATATGTCTCTTAGTTTGAAATGAGGAATACTTGTGTAAAGTGTAAACAAAGTAAATTGTTTTAATTCTATTGCAAGATGAAAGAGTCTTGGATTGTATGTACTCTAAAAGATCTTTGGAATTTTTTAGTATCCACATCTGATTCACGCCACCTCTAGAATAGGTAGTTTAACAATAATTTGAAGCCAGGCTTTGATTGCTGATAAAATATATTTTATAAATTTAGAAAGAGGTTTCGTGGAGCACTTATAAGGCGACCCAGCAATATGACGTTGTTTGTAAGGACACTTATATAGTTTATGTATCCAATACATTAAAGGAAGATCCAGTTCTTCATCATTGGTTGAAATTCCAAAGGAACATAGAACAGATTTATGATTATCCAGGATTTCCTTCCTCGACTATATACACACATGTAGGTGGCAGAAATACTTTCGAAAGCTTTTGACTGTCTATCAGATTACCAAATTTGCCAACATGCAGAAAGGTGCTCCCTCCTTGACCCTTTATTTTTTTATCTTTTTATAAATGACATACTTTATTTTATAGAACATCTCCACAGAGAGTCAAATGGTAATATATCATGTCAATAACACATCTCAGCTTAAGGCCTCCTCTGAATATTTGAAATTCCCTTCTATGTTTTTGCTACCTAAACTACACAAAAAGACCTTCAAATTTAGTTTCATCTTAATATCTAGTATGTATTATACGACTAATCTTTCTATGCTGTTAACTAGTTCCCTATCTTCTATTAATGAACTGGGTATTACTTTTGTTATATAGCACATAAAAATAATGGAATCATTTATTTTTTGAGTGTCAAAAACTCTTCGGATGTTTTTGATAAATAACATGCTTATAGACGGTCCGTTCAGTTTGGTTGACTTTTCGACTCTGTACACTACACTTCCATACAATCTTATCAAACATAATATTTTATTATAATTAGATAATTAAATTGTCCTTTGAAATATTTGATTGCATATTTATTTGGACCAAATACATCCCTTTAATAACAGACAGGAGACATGTTCCTGTTATGACCACATTTTAGCCAAACTCAGTAAAGATCCGTCTAGATTACATTTAATTAAAAAAAATTAAAAACACTTACGGTTACCTGGATGCTTAATTTACCAAAGGGAACTTACTTTAAATAAGTCAAATACAGACTGCAATAGTTGTCCTTTGAATATTTCACTTTCACACGGGAAATTACATACAAGAATTATTTTCTATTGTAAATTTTCCCTTTTGGACGGTGATGATTCTTTAGTCCCTTCTTACAATGCTTATATTTCTCAACTTGTTCGCTATGCTCGTTTAAAATTAAAATGAACATAATTCACGTATAACATTTAAATCATTAAGTTATGGATTTTGTTAATCACAAATTTATTAAAACTTTAACTACAACATTCTTTCATAGATAAAAAAAAATTGGTTAGGAAGTCTGACTTTATCTATAGAAATCTTATTGAACACGGTATAACACTTCCTAAATTTTACGGCGATGGTGTCTTTTAGATTTGATCCGTAGTAAAGTCTTTAAACATTGTTTTATCAGTACTTAATTTATTATGTTTTTAAAAAATGAAAAACAATACTAAATATAAATTGCTATATATGCACTGTTTTGAGTTTTCATGATCCTACATCCATACGGAGTATATATCTCCCAATTGATACGATATTCCTGGGCTTGTATTTCCTATCATGACTTCCTTGATAGAGGATTGCTGCTCACAAGGAAGCTATTAAACCAAGAGTTCCAAATGGTGAAGTTAAAATCATCTCTTCGTAAATTTTACGGACGCCATTACGAGTTGGTTGACCGTTATGGAATAACCGTTTCACAGATGATATCGGATATGTTCCTTATGTCGTAACTATAATGCCCTTCACTTTTCACGAATGTGACCTACCGAATTAGACTATTTACCGGATTTGTAATAACATAAGCAACACGACGGTAGCCACATGTGGAGCAGGATCTGCTCACCCTTCCGGAGCACCTGAGATCACCCCCAGTTTTTGGTGGGGTTCGTGTTGCCTAGTCTTTAGTTTTCTATGTTGTGTCATCTGTACTGTACATGATTTATTCATTAGTTATAATGGGATTTGAACTAGTTTTTAGTAACTGCGAGTACTCTTATATCGTTATATTTATGACTTTAGATTATTGGTTTAAGTTAGTTGTCTTTTTGTTCTTCGTACTGATCTACTGAAAAAAGGTAAAATAACAAAACTACCGAACTCCAAGGAAAATTCAAAACGGAAAGTCCTTTATCAAATTGCATAATCAAAAGCTCAAACACATCAAACGAAAGGAAAAAACTGTCATATTCCTGACTTGGTACAGGCATTTACTTATGTAGAAAAAGATTAAACCTGTTAAAGCTAGCTAAATCTCTCACTTGTATTACAGTCGCATAGAATTCCATTATATTGAAAGCAAACAGACATAATAGGTCAAATTGTCAAAAATTGAGGTACAGCAGTCAACATTGTGTCAACATTGTGTTATAAACTTAATCACTATAAAAACAAATAACTATTTCAACAAAGAAAACAAAATGGAATATAGACAAAGAACATAAGCAAAAATGAAAGACAAGAATACAAAAATTTCCGATTTCAACCTTTTGTGATTTTTAAAGTTTGCTTTTACGTTGTGCTGTTACACCACTGTCCGAAACTAGGGGAGGGTTATCCTGGGAAAGTTACCAACTTGAGAGTGCATTTTAAAAATGAAAACACTTTCGTTTTCCGTTCTGGTTTTAGAGAAATCGAAAACGAAAAATGAAAACACTTTTGTTTTTCGTTTAACACTCTCGTTTTTTGTTTTTTGTTTTTGATATTTCAAAATGAAAAACGAATGGACGCAAATATACACGGACCATTTTATATAAAATTAGCATTACTGTATTTGTTTTATTTCATATGGTTAATCAAGCAAATTTATAAACCGCACTTGTATATAGTTGATATCGATTTTCAACTTCATTCTTATCACCACATTAAAAATATTTGTCGCCAAGCCTAACAACAACTGAACGTTCTTAAGCACTTTGGTTTTCGTCATCAAAATTAAATAAATTTACTATTTCTCACACTTTTAGTTTATCTACATTTTGTATACCTCCTTTGGCGAGGCATTTCTGCAACGAAAATAATACCACTTAAATATAAAAAAAATCATGGAAAGGGTTTACGATTTAAATACTAAGATAATGTCATTACGTATGATGAACTTCTTGTACGAGCAAAAATTCCATCCCGTATAATAAGACGAATGCGTAACGTGGTAACTCAATGTTTTAAATTTTATATAGATGGTTTCTACCACGATCGAATGACCTAGTTGTACTCAAAGATTGTAAATATAATTTAAAATACTAGATTTGCGGATATATTTTTTTAAATATACAGCTGATGTTTTCTTGAATGGTCTATCTGATGATTTTAGAAACATTACTTATTTGAATCAACTTTTAATGTTTTAATGTCATGGAATCAAAATGATTAAGTGCACATTTTGTGCAGATTATTAATATATCTTTGTTGACATTTATACCAATTTAGAGCATGTCCTTTCTTAAATCTTTTATGCTATGTATTTACCAGCTTTCTAATCATGCCTAGTTTACGTTTGTATTTGATTTGAACTTTTATACCTAACTTGTCATGATTGTAAATTCTGCGTGCTTTTACTATGCTAAATAAAAGAGCTGTTTGTGTTTTTATTTAATTTGTTGCATGCTTGTTTGTATTGACTTCTGTTAAACGCTCTATATAGCTTATGTGTTGTCTTTGTATTGTTAACCATGCCGACTCTAAATAAAGTTTTTTTTTATTTACAAATCATTATATGTTTGAAGTCTTTCATAAACTAATAAAAGAAATTAATATAGTATATGAATATAAAAATAGAAAGGAGCATATTTTGTATAAAAAGACTCCCTACATTAGATTCTGTAGTGATGGAAAAACTCATCAGAGTAGCAGGCTTCTTATTAAGTATTTCAGACATGCTTTTCGTCTACATTAGACTTGTCAGTGATGCTCGAAAAAAAAGGGGAAGACATAATCAAATACGAAGTAGCATAAGATAGCATTAAAATCGACGATGTATCTATATGCATTTCAAAGGCACACGGTACGCTCGTAATACCTGAGCTCCGCTCTTTTAAACTAAAAACATTAAGAAAGACAGCAAATATTTAAATAAAGAAAGGGAATAAACTACCATATTCTGGTAATTGTACATAGAATCTATAACTTGATACCATATTGTATTATTTGTGAAGTAGACACTAAATATTTATCTATTGGTTGGTACTTTCCGAGAAAAAGAAGAGAAGTTCTCTTTGACAAAATCCTGGCTCATCAATCCTTTACTCAGACACCGATGCAATTCTACAAAGTCTGAGTAGTAGCTGTACGCTCTTGAATATTGTACGAGTTGAAAAATGTATACTCCATATACGGGTGGAAATGGTATATTGATGCTCAGGCGAGAAAAATGTATAATTTCAAATTTGAAATCGCCCGGCTTGTCAGATTCTGGTATTGACACGACCGCTGTAGTAAAATCCACGGACTATATCTAGAAATCAGGCGGAGAAAGCTGTATCTGTGGTTTCTTTAATCTCTAGTCTTCTAGTTATGGAGATTTTAATATTGGAACCCAATCAGACAAGTTCGGATTATTAATGAAAAAGAACATCATCAATATATATATATAAAACGATCTAGCTTCGTTGATGTTCTTGTTTTTTAAACAAGTGACTGAAGGAACTCTCGACTCGTATTAAAATAAGAAAGGTAGGCCAGGAGATGTACATAGTTTGTTTCCATAGAAATGCCGACAACCTGCTAGAAATATCTTCCTCCTAATACTTTTTAAAGAATATGTATTGGACGGTAAAACAAAGTTTCATTTATTTTTTTTAATAGAAGCAGTGCAGTTTTCTTATTTAAAAAGAGTGTTAAGTTGTAAGTACATTAGTAATATTTTATATCAACTATTCTATAGATTCAGGGAAATTTCACGTGAACTTTTAAGTATAAATCTTACCAAATATATTCTCCAGAGATGAACTTAAAATTGCTCCAAATAGGTAGTGAAGATATCCTAGACGAAACATATTCCCGAAATCTTACATGCGTGTGTAAGTGTCATGTGTCTTAACCAACAAGGAAGTTTTCAAAACCTGTTTTTTTTAAATTTAGGACTGTTATCTATGTTAAGGTAGTTCGATATAATCATCCAATACTAACTACTATAGTAATAAACCAGCTGAACCCTCGACAATTTTATCATAATCCTGCAAAAAACTGATAATAAAATATGTTTGCAATGATTTCGTATTGATTTTGTACCTATAAGTCAGACAAAAATGTAAGATATGAATGCACACAAGATGTATCGAAACATTTCTTAAAAACATCACATTATCTGTAGAACAAAATATTTGACTTTAGAAAAAGCCTATGTGTAGTGACAACTGTTAATTATACCTTGTCTATCGGATTTCTTATGAATAAGAAATACTAGGCGAACACTTTATAAATATTCTAACGCCTGGTATTTCTTGATCATAAAAATTCCGATGGACAAGGTATACTTTGCAGTTGACACTACATATAGGCAGATATCTATCTATATATATATATATATATATATATATGTGCCTTGTCCATCGATGAGTCATTACGCTTTAGATACCTTAAAAGCTGTTTGAGTAGGAAAGGGAATATGAGTGTCAGTTGTGAAACGTTGATTCTACTTAAACCGTTACTCTAACGTAAGTTTCTTCATTAACCGTGGTAACATATTTCTAGAACTCACTTCGGTCAACCAATACAAATGGCCGTCATGATAGAGCCAAGATTCCTGAAAGTATTGTAACCACAAACAATCAATCAATATTTTCTTTTTCTAGAACCAAAGCTTCTTAGAACGGCATCTTGAATATTGTAACCAATTATATTCCATTGTTCGCTTCGCTCGTCAAATTTAATTGAGTTTGAATTGACTAATTTACTGATACTGTACTCAATGGGAACTTGTTTTAAAACTTAACTAAGACTTTTGCAAGTTATAATTTAAAAAATGCATTACTTTTAAAAGTAAGATGAGGTTCATAGGTCTAGTTCCTTGTCCGTGTTTAGCTGCACTGTTGGTTCTTTTTGATTTTACCAGCTTTTCAACGTTTGCATTGGGTATTGGTTTTTCAAAATAGTTTGGCCTCGACTTGAATAAATTGTAAGCCGCAGTTCATCTGTGGAAAGCCGCCGTCTTGACGTTTACAGCAATCGCAAATCAAACTTCTTCCTTACAGTCAATATAGTGTTCGTAAACACATCGACGGAACATCTCGGTTACCAATTAGATAATAGTAAGATGCCGATTATATATGTATATAAATTTCTATGTGACTGTCATACAAATAAGAGGTTTAGCTAGCTAACAAAGCAGGTTTAATCCTCCGTTTTCTACATAAAGTAATGCCTGTAACATGTCAGGAATATGACAGTTATTCAATATGACGGTTTAATATATATATATATATATATATATATATATATAGGTTTTGTACCTTTATAATTTATATCTAAAACCAAGTAGCAATACAAATAGATAATAATCTGTTTATATTTGATAATTATCGACCACTCCCTGCAATTCATTAAAAAATAAGAACACTGCTATTTTGACTTTTATGGCGATTGCATCTGTTTCATTCAATGCATATTTTGATATATTCGTAAAAATAACAAGTAAGAGGAGGGTTGAACATAAATATGCTAACGTACCCCCACGACATTCTTTGTGTGCCTGTCCCAAGTCAGGAGCCTGGCATTTGGTAGTTATGTTTCGTTTACCTTTTTTTCAAACATATAATCAGCAAACAATGTTTGGCGACAAAAACAGCTTAAAATATTATTATCTGAAGAAATTTGACCGATAATGGCAATGAAAAGTTTAATAATTGAGAAGGGTCTATCTCCATAATTTTATATATAAAACATAGAGTAATGAGTATGATTCTGAAAAGGAACTGAAAGTTTCTTTACCTTAGAATGAATTCTTTTTTTTTATATATATTTATTATACTTTTACCATACAATACTCCTGTTAAGTAATATATAAATTGACCATTTTTCTATATGATGACGACGACGGCACACAAAAACAAACAGTGATTGGTTTAGGTGTTTTGATATTTCATAGGCAATGTTTAAAAAAAGAAAAAGAAACATGAAAAAAGATATTTTCATAAGACTAAATCAAAAAAAAATGTATGGTAAAGATATGACGTCGTCATCCTCATCTGTGAATGATTTAGTGTATAATGAATATCATAAGTTACCGAAAATCATTTGCCAGGGATTCTGACATAAGGATTCCTGATTCTGATAACTATAAATCAAACATTTCGATTAATACAGGTGACAGAAATGCCTTTTCATACATCATTTGCCTGTACATTTGTCTATTTTTTCCCAAGTTTTGTATGTTGATAATAAAACACTTCATGACTGGTTATGATGATATTAGCAAGTTTTTTGTCCCTCGTATAAAGATTAGTATATTAGTACACAGACAGCTTAAATTATACCAAATACATAATACAAACTAGATTTTTTACTCAAAATAAAGAACAAGCACAGCAAATTGTCATTATATTATTACCAATATAATTTTATAAAAGAGTGGTGCCGTATTTCACAGTCGAGAAATTGGTTGGGAAAAAAGGTTGTTCTCTTCATGAATGCAAATCCAGGCAATATTAGTTAACCGATAATAAAATCTCATAAATCTATAAACAAGAAAAAAATCAAGGCGAATAAAAACTTGATCGCGTGAACTCTATGGAGCAAAAATTAGTGACAGAGTAAGTGTCTCCTGCTATGCACGATGCATCACCTATCATGCTTATCAATACTCAGTCAAAATGTCACAATGGGGAATATGACGCAATAAGTTTGTTTACAGATCAGACGACAGATTGCGTGCTATATCATCTCATATTTAAAATCCGTCAACCATTTTGAATGACTGTATAATTTACGTGGAGAAATCCTACTCTGAGGTCATTTTGATAATAAAAATGAGTGTTACAATAGTAAAGAATTTGTGGTTTTTTCCACAGTTATGACAAAAGTGGGATCTTTATAATTCTGAAGCTACCCAAAACTCAGAATATTTTATAAGACGAAAAGATATGTTGTACCATAAATGATTTACAAAAATCCCCAGCTTTATGATATGTAAAACGTTTGATCACAGCTAGGCAATATAGCATTGATGATACATAAAACACAAATCAAGATGTATATTTGCATCATTTTGAGCACCAAAATTTAAATAAAGCAAGAAATCTTACAAGATGTTGTATTCAGAAATAAATACATTACAAATATTCCCTTAGTAATACAAATAACTTCTGAATATTCCCTTTAAAAGAAAACTATGAAAACAAACAACGTGTAACATAGTTACAAACGATAACATGCCGCATGGAATGAAAAATCCACGCTGAAATGTAGGACGGAAGTTCGAAAACAGCTTGGTAACATAAGATTTTGTTTACTATTCCACTACATAATTTCAATTCTCTCAAATGTTTTGTCTGTTTTGGAATAATCTACGAATTTAAATGGTCCCTTACTTTATTATACGTGTATATATTAACAATTTGTAAAGAAGCAAGTCTAGAATGTAACAATATGCCAAAATGACTGGTAAAAAAGAGATCAACTGCAAACCTGTCCGCATAACTGAAGCATTCATTCATGAACAGAATATATAGGTCTATTCTACAACCGATTGTCAATTTTCTTAATTGCACCTTAGATATCATCTAGTTTTTCTAGGATTTCACAATGTCTACTCAAGGTGAACTTTTGTATGACTGCAACATTTAATAGTAAAATACTAAGACACAGTTTTGGCTCAATCAAGGTAATGCTAAATACCGAGGGAAAATATCTACGATGTTTACGTTAATAGCAAACAAACATAAAAGAAAAAGAAGTAAAAGGAGACGTTCAAAACAAACAATATACAACAAAAACCTTAAATCTAATCATGTCATTATACATAAATGTGTCTTGAGAATAGACTATGTCAACAATTTGAAGCAATTGTTGTGTCTTGAAAACAAACATCTAGGATTGCTTACTTGGGCCCATTCCAAATTAGAACAAGAGAAGCGAAAGATAAATAAAGGACATCATAAGTCGAAAACAAACAAAAATAAATAACAAAACAGAAAACTAAAGACTGAGTATCACGAGCCCCACCAAAAACCTGTGTAATCTCAGTTGCTCAGAAGGGTAAGCAGAACCTTCTCTACATGTGTCACCCGTCGTATTACTCATGTAAGTACAAACCCTGGGATAAGTGTAATTCGGTAGGTCACATTTAAGGAAAACAGGTCTGGATGGTGGTAACGACAATTGGAACATATCCGTCGTCATTTGTGTCGCCTTCAAACATGTTTAACCCCACAACATTCTAATGTGCCTGTTCCAAGTCAGGAGCCTGTAGTTCAGTGGTTGTCGTTGGTTAATGTCTGTCAAATTTGTTTTAAGCAAATTGTTATGTTATAAATTAGGCCGTTAGTTTTCTCGATTGAATATGACAGTTATTTTTCATGTCGGGACCTTTTATACGGAATATAATTGCTTTCATCCTCTTCATTTGAACTTTGGAGTGTAGTTGTCTCTTTGGCAATCATACCACATCTCCTTTTTTATATATATTATTCATGTAAATATTTATTTTTACAGTAAAGACAATTGCTGCTTGCTCATTTGATGGAGAGCTTTGACTATCATATAGATAGAGATTAATAACTAGAGATGATCGTTGAAAATCACACAAATAATAATACATGTAAATAAATAAAAGGGATTTTGTGGGAGGGAGTTGCCAATTTTGTTATTAACACAAGAATACAATTATAGAAAGATGTTCTCTAAATGCAACTTTAAAGCATATAATGTTCTTCAATTTCACTTATTTGAGAACTTCTCTCAAAGATAAAAAAAACTATAACGATATACTGCATTATAGTTGATATCTCTCCACAACTAACAAGAACCAGCACCATGTAGACCGCTTTCCTCATTGGAGTATTCACACATTTAAACATGTCAATCTACTTTAAATCATTTACCTCGTTTACAATTAATATACTCCAAGGCAACGTTCGTCCAACACCAGCACTGAATAGATATCTTATTAGGTTTTTCCACTTTTCTGTGAAAAAGGCCTATTGTATTATTTCTGGTTATTATGTCTTTCCACTTTTCCGTGGTACGACCTTTTGATTTTGTTCTGATTATTTTTCTTTTTCTTCCGCCTAATTTTTTTTCTTTTTACTTTTTGGTTGTTTTGCTAGATGCCGATTAGATATTTGGTATATGATATCGAACAGTTTACACGCATTTGAAACTGACACTGCTTAACCAAATACTTTTCCTTGTAAGAGTTATCTCCCCGAACACTGTTTTTCTTGTTATTTCTAAAACTTCACAACCGTAAAAAAAAAACAGTCAAATTTATTTTTTCAAATTGCTCGTTATATTCTCAGGAAGTTCTGTTTAATTTTGACCGAAGCGTTCTGGAGTCTCCATATGAGAGTTATTTTCCTTTCTGTATTTAAAATAAATGAAATAGAATAGTAACTGGTCAACCATAAGTTATAGAGACCTAGGGTCTTTTAATTTGAGGTCCTTGGTCTATTAAAAAAAATAAGGTCAAGTTCAAAGGGCAAAGGTCATATTTAAAATTTTGATTTAAGCTTGTTATCACTTATTTTCAGAAATCGTATAAGATAACGACAAAATATTTTTACATAATTGTTAGTTACGACATGTCGTAAGACATATATTGTTAAAAGGGTATGAAACAGTTATTGGGAGTTTTCACCCAACTTATATTCAAAATTAGCTGTATGGTGATATTACACATTAACCATATATAGTAGAGAACTAGGGTCTTTTGATTGGAGGTCGTTGTTTTATGACCTTGAAATTGGGATCAAGGTCAAAGTTTGATTGACGTTCTAGATTTTGACCTTTGTTCTAACTTCTTATTGGTTCATGATAAAGTCAAAGGATCTTTTTACATTTGGTTACAGAAATTTGGCCTTGAAGAAGGTCGACCGGAAGTAACATTTTGTAAACCGGAAATAGCCGTTTTTGCATTATTTTCATGTACAATTTACAAGAACTTAATATTTTTGCAATCAGTGTGAAGTAAGTAAAACCGAAAGTACCTTCTTATCTCCTTTATTTTTAGCAAAAGTATATAAAAACCATATATTTTCAGGGTCAGCATAGATAAAGCTATTATATGACCCCAGAATTGACATTTTAAACCTAAAGTTAGTATTTTCTTGTCTAGATATAATTATTTGGAGTGGAAAGAACTTCAATTGGTTTTTAATTATTATTATTAGGTGTTTCCACTTTTCCGTTGAAAGGCCTATTAATTTTGTTCTGATAATTATTTTTTTTCTTTTCTTCCGCCACTCTTGCGAGAAGATACTTTTAATTCTTGCAACAAGATTTTGCTTCGTAAGATGTCGCTTAGATATTTAGTATATGATATCGAACAGTTTATATGCTTTTAAAACTACACCGTTTCACCGAACACTTTTTCTTGTAAGAGTTGTCTCCCCAGACACTGTTTTCCTTGTTATTGCTTCTCTTTTACAACCGTAAAAGAAACCGATAAATTTGTTTTTCAAAGTTGCTCGTTACATCCTCAGGATATCCAAAAAAAAATTGACCGAAGCGATCCGGAGACTCCTTATGAGAGTTATTTCTCCATAAGCATTTGAAATAATTGAAATGTTTTTGTAACTGGTAAACGATAAGTGATAAGACACCTAGGGTCTTTTGATATGAGGTCTAAGGTCCACCAAAAAGAAAATGGGGTCAAGGTCATATTTTAAATTTTGATTTTGGCTAATTATTGCTTCTCCTCAGAAACTACAAGATAGCAACAAAATACTTAACTTAAGTTTTTACACCAATAGTTACTTTGGGTAAACTGCAGGTACAATGTAGCTTCTTATCCATTATTTAGAAATTTAATGTGGAACGACCTTCTTTTTTTTTTCTTCAGCCGCTTTTATTTGCGAGAAGATTTTGTTTCGCAAGATGTCGCTTAGATATTTGGTATATGATATCGAACAGTTTATGCGCTTTCAAAGTGACACCGATTCATCAAACAGTTTTCCTTGTACGAGTTATCTCCCCAAACACTGTTTTCCTTGTGATTGCTACTCCTTCGCAATCGTAAAAGAAACCGACAAAATTATTTGACGAAATTGCTCGTTACATCCTCAGGTTGTCGAAAATAATTTTGACCGAAGCGATCCGGAGACTCCATATGAGAGTTGTTTTCCCTTCTGTATTTGATATAGGTTAAATGTAATAGTAACTCATAACCATAAGTGCTATGGACCTAGGTCTTTTGATTTGAGGTCCTCGGTCCACCAAAATGAAATGAGTTCAAGGTCAGAGGTTTAGATCATGTTCTTAATTTTGATTTTGGCTTATTTTGGCTTTTCCTCAGAAACCGTATAAGATATCGACAAAATATTTGATAAAATTGTTAGTTACGACATGTCGCAACACATACATTTTGGTTGAAAGGGTAAGTTGACATTTAATAAGAGTTTGCTCACCTCTTATATTTAAAATTAGCTGTATGGTGATACAAATCATTACCCATATATAGTAGAGACCTAGAGTCTTTTGATTTTAGGTCCTTGCTTTATGACCTTGAAATTTAAAACAAGGTCAAAGAAAATTTTGACGTTCTAGATTTTTACCTTTACAATGAATTCATATTTAAACATGATAATGCTATGGGGTCTTCTGCATTAGGTTGGTAGATATATGACCATGAAAAGGTAAGTCGGAAGTGACCTTTTGTAAACCGGAAGTAGCCATTTCCTGCACTGATTTCATCTACAATCACATAGATTTTTCTTTCTCTATTGTTAATTTTCCTTTTTTTGGACGGTGATGTTCCTCTGGCACTATCTTACGGTGTATATATATCCCAACTCGTTCGTTATACCCGTGTCTGTAGTGACGTTTTGGATTTCGTAATCTATGTTTTACTTGTAAATTATTAGGTCAGGGATTTCGTTACCACAAATTACTTAGCACCTTTACTAAATTCTTCCAAAGATACAAAGATTTGGTTTGCAAGTTTGGCTGTACTTGTAAAAAAACTTATTTCAGACGGAAAAGCACATCCTAAATTTTACGGTGATGTTGTTAAACGAGCCCGGAATTTTATATACGATCAGGGTAACCTTATCAATCTTAAAAAAAAACTTATTCTAAAAGTTTCCCAATTCAACACTGTAATAAGATCTTTTAATATTGTTTTTATTGGTATAAATATTGATTGTGTTATCAGTAAATTAAAATCATACTAATAGTTTTGTTATACACATATGCTACGATACTACAACTTGTCGATCGTTTTGGTATTTTGGCATTGCACAAGGTCATGTTTTTCTCTGACTGTTAATGACGTATTTACACTAGATCAATTGAATGTTGGATGCGTACTGATTGATATTTTAGTCTTAGATACATGATTTGTTTATTAGTTGTTATTGGCTTTGAACTAGCTGTCAGTAACTGCGAGTACTCTCACATCTGTACTTAGTGTCCTTTTTGTTGTTAGGGATGAGGGATGGATAAATACCCTGCAACGTCCGGTCTGTGTTTATGTTTGATGTTTTTTTGCTTTGTATCGATCTGATGAGTTAAGCCTTTTTCAATTGATTTTTATTGTTTGTTCTTGTGTTGTGTTGTTACACCACTGTCCCAGGTTAGGAAGAGGGTTGGGCGCTCACAAACATGTTTAACCTCGCCATATTCTGTATGTGCCTGTCCCAAGTCAGGAGCCTGTAGTCCTCCCTTATTTCAAGCAAACGTATATAAAAACCATATATGTTTGGAATCAGTGTGACTAAAGCTATCATATGAGACCGGAGGTGACATTTTATAAACCAGAAGTACCAAATTATCTGCCATACGTTAAACAACAGTATATAGGAACCATAAATATTTTTAATCAGTATGAAGAAACCTATGATTGGACACCAATAGTAACTTTGAGTAAACCACAGGTAGCTTCTTATCAATTATTTAGAAATTAAATGTGGAAAGACCTTCAATAAAAATTGGTTTTTAATTATTATTATTAGGTCTTTCCACTTTTCTAAGGAAAGAACTATTGTATTTGTTCTGATTATTAGGCCTTTCCACTTTTCTGTGGACAGACCTTTTGATTTTGTTTTGATTATTATTTTTATTTCTTCTTCTTCCTCTGCCAAACCTTTCTCTTGCGGTATAAACTTATTTCGCAAGATGTCGCGTAGATTTTTTGGATGTTATATCGAACAGGTATTGCGCTTTTGAAACTAAACCTGTTAGCTGAAGACTTTTTTATTGTTAAAGTTATCTCCCCATCACTGTTTTTCTTGTTCGTGTATCTCCTCCATGGCCAAAAAAAATAACGACAGGATTATTTTTTTTTTATTTGTTCATTACATCCTCAGGAATGTTTGTCTGATTTGGATCCAAGCGATCCGGTGAAATCTTATAGGAATTATCTACCTTCACCAATTAAATTTGTCGTTATGGTTTTTTAACTCATAAAACGTTAATCGTATAAATCTAGATTCTTTTTACTTGAGGTTCTTGGGTCATAACTGAAAAAATGAGGTCAAGGTCATGTTCTCCATTTTGACTTTTGCTTGTTTTTGCATTTTCTCTGGCACCTAAAACGATATATATAAAAGAACCAGTGCAAAATTTTTGTTTTATTGTGATGAAGATATGATACATTACGTCTGAAACAATTCAATGACATTTTATAGGAGTTATTGCCCTTGAAATGTTTTAATTTAAGGTTAATTGATTATTGTTTAAACTGGTTCATAATAACGCCTTTGGGTCTTTTGCAAAATGTTAAATGACATATGACCTTTAAAATATCAACCGAAAGTGACCTTGAGTAAACCGTAAGTAGCCTTTTTTTACACTTTTTAATGGTCAAGTACCTAGAAACCATATTTTTTTTAAAAGGCATACATAAACCTATCATTTGAGACCGGAAGTGACCTTCAATACACCGGAAGTAGCTAATTATCTCCCTTATCATAGGCAAAAGTATATAGAAGCCTTATAATTTTGGAATCAGTGTAAATAAAGCTATCATATGAGACCGGAAGGGACATTTTCTAAACCGGAAGTAGCCAAGTAGTCCCTTTTTTACGGCAAAAATGTGTAAAAACCAGATATTTTTTGGAATCTGTGAGAATATAGCTATCATATGAGACCGAAAGAAACATTTTAGAAACCAAATTAACAAATTATCTTCCTTATGTCAGACAAAAGTATATATACACCATATATTTTTTGAATCAGTATGATGAAACCTATCATAGGACGCCAATAGAAACTCTGAGTAAACCGGAAGAATCTTCTTATCAATTACTTAGAAAATTGATGTGGAAAGACCTGCAATTGTTCTCTGAACAATTGGTTTTTAATTAGGTCTTTCCACTTTTCTGTGGAAAAACCTATTGATTTTGTTCTGATTAATAGGTGTTTCCACTTTTTCGTGGAAAGACCTATTGCTTTTGTCCTGATTATTATAAGGTCTTTCCACTTTTCGTGGAAAGAAATTTTGCTTTTGTTCTGATTTTTTTTTGTTCTTCGGCCGTCTGAGATGTTTTTTTGTTTCACGACATATTGAAAGGATGTTTGGCCAATGATGTCGTACAGTGATGAGGATTTCTCCATTTACCCTGTGTAACCGAACACTTATTCTTATAGGAGTGATCTCCCTGCGTTCCGTTTTTCTTGTTATCTTTATTTCTCTGAAACCATAAAAGATATCAACAATTTTTTTTTCCAAATTGTTCGTCTACTTTTAAGAATGTTTTGGTTAAGTTTAACCGAAGTGATTCAATGACATCTTATGGGAGTTATTTCTCTTTAAAAATTCAATATAGGTGATATGTTGAATAAATTCATACACAATAAGTCATAGAGACCTAAAGTCTTTTGATATGAAGTCCTTGGTTTATTTGGAGGAAATTGAGGTCAAGGTCAAAGGTCAAGGTAATGTTCTTAATTTTAAACTTTGCCTGTTATCTTTATTGCAAAGAAACCGTAACAATTAATGATACGATGCGTTTGTCAAATAAATGTTTACAAAATTGAGCAAATTGAACGCATTTGAGTCGAAGTGTTTTGGTGACCTTTTATGGGAGTTTTCTCCCCTTATATATTTCAAATCACTAAAACTCCTCACCTATACAAGTGAATGACCTGGGGTCTTTCGATATGAGATCACTTACCTATGACCTTGAAATTGAGCTCAAGGAAAAAGGTCAACTTGAAGTTCTAGATTTTGACCTTTGCTAAAAATTCAGATAGGGTCATTATAAAACCATCAGGTTCTTTTGCATTAGGTTGGTAGACATGACCTTCCAAAAGTTAACCGGAAGTGACATTATTTTAACTGGAAGTAGTTATTTTCACACTAAATAATGAAAAAGTACCTAGAAACCTTATATATTTAGAATCAGTTTGTAGTCACCAATCATATGAACCCGAAGTGACATCTTTTAACAACGTTTTTTAATCTAATCCTTTACTATCAAAAGTTGAGGTGGAAACCCTTCAATTGTTCTCTGAACAATTTTTTTTTATTTTATTTTTTTCTTATTCAGTCTAGTTTTTTTCTTGCGCTGTATTGTTATTTCGCAAGATGTCGCTTAGATATTTGGTATATGATATCGAACAGTTTATACCCTTTTGAAACTGACACCGTTTAACCGAACGTTTTTCCTGTAAGAGCTATCTCCCTAAACACTGTTTTCCTTGTTATTGCTACTCCATCGAAACCGTAAAAGATAACGACAAAATTATTTTCCATTTTGCTCGTTACATCCTCAGAAGCCATCCGAAGACTCCATAAGGGAGTTATTTCCCTTGATATATTTGATATAAGTAAGAAGCAATTGTAACTGGTAAACTATAAGTTGCAGGGACCCAGAGTCTTTTGATTTGAGGTCTTGGGTCCACCCAAAAAAAGTGAGGTCAAGATCAAAGGTCGAGGTCATGTTCTTAATTTTGAAATGAACTTCATATCGCTTCTTCTCAGAAAGAGTTATAGATATCGACAAAACAATTTAACCAAAATGTTAGTCTCGACATACATTAATCGTATAAATCTAGATTATTTTTACTTGAGGTTCTTGGGTCATAACTGAAAAAATGAGGTCAAGGTCATGTTTTCCATTTTGACTTTTGCTTGTTTTTGCATTTTCTCTGGCACCTAAAACGATATATATAAAAGAACTAGTGCAAAATTTTTGTTTTTATTGTGATGAAGATATGATACATTACGTCTGAAACAATTCAATGAAATTTTATAGGAGTTATTGCCCTTGAAATGTTTTAATTTAAGGTTAATTGATTATTGTTTAAACTGGTTCATAATAACGCCTTTGGGTCTTTTGCAAAATGTTAAATGACATATGACCTTTAAAATATCAACCAGAAGTGACCTTGAGTAAACCGTAAGTAGCCTTTTTTGCACTTTTTAATGGTAAAGTACCTAGAAACCATATTTTTTTTTAAAAGGCATACATAAACCTATCATTTGAGACTGGAAGTGACCTTCAATACACCGGAAGTAGCTAATTATCTCCCTTATCATAGGCAAAAGTATATAGAAGCCTTATAATTTTGGAATCAGTGTAAATAAAGCTATCATATGAGACCGGAAGGGACATTTTCTAAACCGGAAGTAGCCAAGTAGTCCCTTTTTTACGGCAAAAATGTGTAAAAACCAGATATTTTTTGGAATCTGTGAGAATATAGCTATCATATGAGACCGAAAGAAACATTTTAGAAACCAAATTAACAAATTATCTTCCTTATGTCAGACAAAAGTATATATACACCATATATTTTTTGAATCAGTATGATGAAACCTATCATAAGACGCCAATAGAAACTCTGAGTAAACCGGAAGAATCTTCTTATCAATTACTTAGAAAATTGATGTGGAAAGACCTGCAATTGTTCTCTGAACAATTGGTTTTTAATTAGGTCTTTCCACTTTTCTGTGGGAAAACCTATTGATTTTGTTCTGATTAATAGGTGTTTCCACTTTTTCGTGGAAAGACCTATTGCTTTTGTCCTGATTATTATAAGGTCTTTCCACTTTTCGTGGAAAGAAATTTTGCTTTTGTTCTGATTATTTTTTTTTCTTCGGCCGTCTGAGATGTTTTTTTGTTTCACGACATATTGAAAGGATGTTTGGCCAATGATGTCGTACAGTGATGAGGATTTCTCCATTTACCCTGTGTAACCGAACACTTATTCTTATAGGAGTGATCTCCCTGCGTTCCGTTTTTCTTGTTATCTTTATTTCTCTGAAACCATAAAAGATATCAACAATTTTTTTTTCCAAATTGTTCGTCTACTTTTAAGAATGTTTTGGTTAAGTTTAACCGAAGTGATTCAATGACATCTTATGGGAGTTATTTCTCTTTAAAAATTCAATATAGGTGATATGTTGAATAAATTCATACACAATAAAGACTAAAGTCTTTTGATATGAAGTCCTTGGTTCATTTGGAGGAAATTGAGTTCGAGGTCAAAGGTCAAGGTAATGTTCTTAATTTTAAACTTTGCTTGTTATCTTTATTGCAAAGAAACCGTAACAATTAATGATACGATGCGTTTGTCAAATAAATGTTTACAACATTGAGCAAATTGGACGCATTTGAGTCGAAGTGTTTTGGTGACCTTTTATGGGAGTTTTCTCCCCTAATATATTTCAAATCACTAAAACTCCTCACCTATACAAGTGAATGACCTGGGGTCTTTCGATATGAGATCACTTACCTATGATCTTGAAATTGAGCTCAAGGAAAAAGGTCAACTTGAAGTTCTAGATTTTGACCTTTGCTAAAAATTCAGATAGGTTCATTATAAATCCGATGATTTGCGTAGAGAGTTCCATGTAAAATTTTAATCAATCAATCAATTATCAATCAATCCAGCAAGCAACCAAGCAATCAATCAATCTACCAACTAATCAATCATCTTACATTCCCAAGTGTATAATAGGGGATATAGGCTCTCAAGTCCTTTTTCGCTTGTTCCTAGATGCACGGTCCCATGTGTTTAATCAGCCATTTAACCAACTGACCAACCAAACAACCAAAAAATCAATCAATTATTCAATTAATTAACTCATCAACCAACCAATCAATCAATGAATCATGTTTCGGTCCCATGTGTGTAATAGGGGATCTAGGCTCTCCATTCTTTTTTTGACTTTCCTACGGGCCCGGTCCCATGTGTTTAATCAGTCAACCAACCAACCAACCAACCAACCAATCAATCAAATGTGTTTCGGAGGGGAAATACCGTTCACAAACAATTGATTTATATTTATTATTATAAGGTCTTTCCACTTTTCTGTGGAAAGACCTATTGGTTTTTTTCTGATTAAAAGTTTTTTTTCTTCTTCCGCCACTTTTATTTCTTGCGTGTAAATTTTGTTTCGCAAGATGTCGCTTTGAAGTTTGGTATATGATATCGCACAGTTTATGGCGCTTTGAAATTGACCCTACTTAACCGAATACTTTTCTCTGTAGGAGTTATCTCCCTGAACACTGTTTTCCTAGTTATTGCATCTCCTCCTTAAACGTAAAAGAAAGCGACAAACTTATTTTACCAAATTGTTCGCTATATCCTCAGGTTTTTTTGTTCAATTTTGACGGAAGCGATACGAAAACTGAAAATGAAAGTTATTCTAAGTTTGGACTTTTCCTTGTTTTATAATTTCCTCTGTCACTTTTTAAGATATATATAAAAGAACAAAACAAAATGTTTGCCTCAATGTGATGAAGATATGATACTTTGGGTCTGAAACAATCCAATGACATCTTATAGGAGTTATTGTCCCTGAAATGTTTTAATTTAAGGTAAATTGATTATTACTTCAACTTAGTACATGATAAAGCCATAGGGTCTCTTGCAAAATGTTGGATAACATATGACCTTAAAAAATATCAACCGGAAGTAGCCATGTTTGCACTTATTTCATGAAAAGTACCTTGAAACCATATATTTTTTCAAATAGGCATACATAAAACTATAATTTCAGACCGGAAGAGACCTTCAGTAAACCGGAAGTAGCTCATTATCTCACTTATACAGGCAAAAGTACATATACACTATATCACTTTTGGAATCAATGTGGATAATGATATCATATACGACAGGAAGTGATATTTTCTAAACCGGAAGTTGGCAATTATCTTCCTTATTTCAGGAAAAAGTATAGAAAAACCATATACTAAGTAAAGCTATCATATGAGACTGGAAGTTACATTTTCCAAATGTAGCAAATTATCTCCCTTATTTCAGACAAAAGTAGAAAGAAACAATATGTTTATTGAATTAGTATAAAGAAAACAATGTTTTGACGCCAATAGAAACTTTGAGTAAACCGGGCTTGTTATAAATCATTTAGAAAATTTGATGTGGAAAGACCTTCAATTGTGCTTTGAACAATTGGTTTTTAATTTATACAATGTACATATATCATTTATAAAACAGATGAAGTAGAAAATGCAATTGAAACTGAAAAGATAACTAAACCTTTCCTGCATTATGCAAATATCAACAATCTTTTACCATGGTATTATCATTAATGGTAAAATTCAACTGATATTTTTAATTCGTTAAACGTCGGAATGTTGCAAGTCTTGTAGTTTTGGCTGGGTTGCACGGATGAGTATAGTATAGTATATATATGACTGAATCTTGAGTAATTGACCACAAGATACAAACTTAATTATGTCATACCAAATCTATTTCTTGTTCTATATTTAAGAAAACTGCTGATTTTTTTTTAATTTGATTTCCCCCTGTGTTTCATACTATTATTTCAATATTTGTGTAAAATATTATAATATTATATGTAATAAAGACAACTATCCATCCAAGTCACAATGTGTAAAAAGTAAACAAGTATAGGTCAAAGTACGGCTTTCAACACGGAGCCTTGGCTCACACCGAACAGCAAGCTATAAAGGGCCCCAAAAAGACTAGTGTAAAACAATTAAAACAAGAAAACCAACTGTCTAAATCTATATGGAACAAAAACAAGAAACGAGAAAACACTTATGAACCACACCAACAAACGACATCGACTGAACAACAGGCTCCTAATTTAGGACAGGTGCATAAAAATGCAGCGGGTTTAAATGTTTTAACAGGCGCTAACCTTCATCCAAACCTGAAACAGTAGTATAACATTACAACATAAAAAGACACACAATAAAATATCAATTGAAATGGCTTAACTCGATCAAAAAGACAGTACACAAAAACAAGCAAATATAAACTGAACGAATAAGTTTGATCTATGACACAATATAAATAAAAAAGATGTTTCAATGCCAAAAAGACAACTTTAACCTAGGACAAAATGACGTTAAATAAAGTAACGTACACAGGTAAATTTGAATATAATAATTTTGTTGTTAGGAGTACAGAAACATTTTTTACAAAATAAATTTGTTATTCATAGTACGATTACAGAAGTGAAAATTTTTTCGTCATACTAAATACTTATCAAAGGTGGTATATATTAAAAATTCTAAGACGAGATATAACAAAAAATAAGTAAACATTGAATAACGGAAATACATTACAAATTGTGTTAACATGTCAAATTAAGACGAAAGTACGATTTGAGAATACTCGCAGTTATATGTCTGTCTGGCAGTTATCATCTGACCTTGACCTCATTGGTCAATATTATGTTTTCGTGGTTAAGTTTGTTTTTTTAGATACTGTATGCCAGAGGTCAACTATATTTAAAGGATGTAATGATTGTAAGGTGTACATGTCTGTTTGGTATGGATCATCTGGCCTTGACCTCATTTCCATGGTTCATTGATCAATGTTAAGTTTTCCTGGTTAAGTTTGTTTTTTTTATACTATGTACAATAGGTCAACTATATTTAAAAACATAGAATGATTGTAAAGTGTACATGTCTGTCTGGCAGTGTTCATCTGACCTTGACCTCATTTTCATGGTTCTTTTCTCAATATAAAGTTTTCATGGTTTTGTGTGTTTCTTGTATACTATAAACAATAGGTCTACTATATTTGGTGTATGGAGTGATTTTAAGGTGTACATGTATTACTGGCTTGGTTTATCTGACCTGGACCCTCATTTTCCTTGATCATGTTAAGTTTTTGGGATACTTGTAGTAAAACTTTATATTTAGGACTATCAACATAAAATCAATGGTCAGTAAAACAGGCAAGACATTTCAGCGTGTGCACTCTTGTTATGAAAGGCCTTTATTACATAACCTATTTTTAAGTACACCTTAAAAGGATCTGGTCTATCAATTTATGACACAAATCAGTATGCACTAGTTTAAGCGAGTTTCTTACATGTCGATCACACTACATCTTTGCATTGAAGAACACAGCTGCTTAGTTTTGTCTGTGTAAATCATCACTTATATCTTGCAACCAATCTATCAAATACTGTCATAAGGGAGGGGGGTAAAAATTTCGAAGTTGATGAAAATGGGGGTAAATGAACTTTATAGCTAAGATAATATGCTCATTTTAAGATAATATGCTCACTTTAGAGCTAAGATAATATGCTCATTTTAATCAATTCTGTATCAATTTGAAGTCAATTTAAACTCAAACTGGAAAATTTAACAGTACATGTTTTGTAGAATTCTAAATCAAAGGACTATAACAACTAAATTAAGTCAATTTGTATCACATAGACAATTCATATTGCTTCAAATTTGGAAATTTGCTATATATTTTTTGTCTCTGTGCCTAGCAAATGAGATTAATCACTGTATATGTGACCATCTAAAATCATCCTGCGAAGGCTGCTTCACTTCTGAATGAATTTTCATTTTTGTAAATGTATATTTTCCCCCTGTTTAGTTATTGGATAAATATATTGTGTCTATTCTTAGAAAATAACTTCAGTTTTGAGCCATCTTTAAGCATTTATTATTGTAAATTGAAAGATATTACATAAAAAGATGTGAATCCTAAAAATTGAAAAGCATCTTGAAAATGGTCCTAGTTGGAAATAAATTCAGGGGAGAGTGGCGTTCCTTTTGAAATGTTATCAATAATTTCCTAGGGAAGCCAAGTAGCAAAATGTAAAACAAACAAAACCAGGTGACAGATTCTGAGAAATAGTTAAAACTCACCATTGCTCTTACACCAGTTTATTACTCTGATTTGAGTAATACTGCTATAGTGTTATATGCGTAAACTAAGGAAATTTTTCTAAAATGTAGATTCAACCACACACTGGTATAATGATTTCATATGTATATATTATATATATGAAATATCATAGTTTTGTCTGGTCAAATTAATGCTGTGTAATATCACAAGTGTTTCCTATTGTTAGATTTTACCCAACCTCTCTTCACTTAATATTGTGAATCCAGTGGAGCAAACTGCCAATATATGCTAGATAATTAAAAAAGATGTTCCCCTCAGGTAATAATCATATTGTATTTTTTATTGAATTGATATGGACAAAAGGGACACATTAGATACCAGCAAAACAATAGGTGTCAGAGTGGAAAGAATCAAATATACTTCAAGTGTTTAATTACTATCTTCTGCAATAACAAAAAATATATCTCAAAATCCAAGAGAATTTTCTAAATCAGAAAAAAAATTGTTTAAATTCATAAATTTTATAGTGTAAACACAGCAATTATTGGCAAAAGTTTATGATGAATCTTACCAACAGTAAAAACAAACACACTGAATTCCCTGATTTGTGTAAGCGTAATTTTGTAAATCAGAAAAAAATTTGTTTAAATTCATAAATTTTATAGTGTAAACACAGCAATTATTGGCAAAAGTTTATGATGAATCTTACCAAGAGTAAAAACAAACACACTGAATTCCCTGATTTGTGTAAGCGTATGTGTTTTGTATATGAAATGACTGAAATAGAGTACTAGTTTGCAAATATTTAATTGTCAAGGCATTCAATAAGAAATTAACCAATAATACCACCATGACCACATCCAATTCTAAATATATTTGGTATAACTATTACCAGTTTTAGTAATATGTGATTGATGTCTCATTGGTGTTTACAAGATTTCTTCTGATCATGTCCAAATAACCCATAAGTGTATAAAACCATCAAACCATCATACCATTTTAACGAGAAAAGACTCCAAAAAATCAACAAGATCAACCTCTTGCAAGTGATGAAATGTACAATCCAAGGACATAACTTGTTTGAATGTTATATAAGTAAATTTTTGTCAAGGAAAGACTGAATTGAGATCAGCAAAAATTTGATTTTGATAGTTTAATTCTTAGCATTATATCAATACCACTTTTAAAATGTGAAGAATTTGTTCTGCATGACATTATTCCACTGTAAAAAATTGTATGTTTTTCTGTTCTTGGTTACTTTCATCTATAATGGGAGATATCTCAAATTCAGTTCTTGATGATCTCAATGTAATCTGGCGAAAAATACACTTGAATAACATTAAAAGAGAGAAAAAAGGAAACTGTGTATTATGAAGACAATAAATTTTTATTCATAATGATTCAAAATTTTATCTTTTAAATGCATAAATCTATCAAAGGTCTTAGGTTGAGATTACTAGCACTAGTGGAAATTTGCACAGAAATAATTTTTTATTGTTTTATAATCCTTTCCAAATTGCAAGTTTGAAAATATGACACTGTATTTTGGTTATAAATTCCTTTCCAAGTCACTAAATAAAATAAATTGACATAGCTTGAAATTCTCTCCAATATATTTCTCATTGTAAATTGCAAATCATATCCAAATCAATGAATATAACGTTTTGATACAGATTGAAATTCGCACAAAACACTTGGTATATGAATTAATTAATACTTTCTCCTTAAAAAATTGACTTTAAATACATTCCGTTTCATTATAACTTTCGAATCAGAAATTGCAACTTTTAAAATATATCCCAATTCACTATAACTTTTGAATCAGTAATACCACCTTTGATAATATAATCCATTTCATCATAACTTTTGAATCCGTAATACCACCTTTGATAATATATTCCATTTCATTATATCTTTTGAATCAATAATACCACATTTGAAAATAAATTCCATTCACTATTACTTTTAGTAAATCAGTAAATCCCAATCAATCACTATATTCAATTTCATTATATCATATATATTCCATTCCAAGAATATCTTTAAAAACAAAAGTAAATCCCTCTGATATTCAAATCCATTTGAAGCACTTTAATTTCATAGTGCTGTATTGATCAATCAGAGTCTGGTGAAGGTTCAAGTGGAAGTGGGGTTTAATCTCCACATTCTGCTGAAAACTTTGTTGATAACACATAAATGGGTTATACCCATAATATCCAGCTGAATACATTCCATATGGGTTCTGATAAGGATTCTGCATGAACATATTTCCATAATCCATTGGTTGTGGTTTGGTCGCTTGTCTGGGTATAGAAGGGGTTTCAGACTTGGATATTGAAATTACATTTTGAATTTTTTTGGGAGGTTCTTCATCAGATATGTCTTCATATATTGATTTTTTTTTATCTGATATCTTGCAAGTGTTTTCTGGCACGATTATTCAAAATTTGTGAAAATTCTTCTTCGTCAAGGCTTTGGGGATGATTGGGAATTTCATTATTATAAAAGTCCTTCAAATAAATGATATCCCTCATCAACACATTGCTATTAATGTTTTTTTTTTTTTTTGTTTGTCTGAGTCTTTCCTTTATTACACCAATGAATGAGGATATGGCTTTTTCCTGAAATTAAGTTAACAGAGCCATTTCCACTGACATCTCGTCGATTTGTTTGTCTGCATTTTAAATGTCTTTGTCTCTTTGTTTACATTGCACTTTATATTCTGCGTGCTTGTCTTTTTGGCCGCAGTCTTTCCAGGAATTACATACTGGTAGTGTGCAGGGTTTATTTTCTCTATTTCCATCGGCTTTGTGGCCCTCATGTAACAGTTGCCACATCTTGGAGATTTCAATGGCCCTATTGGGTCTGGGTCAATCACTATTAAGCCCATCTGCCTTCTTTTATGGACGAAATCAGCTTTTTCTTTTTCTTTCATTTGCAAGTTTGTTTGCAATTTTTCTTTTCAGGGAAAGCAATAGAGATCTCATTTTTTTTCTGAACAAGTAAAAGTTTGCTTGTATTTCATAAATTCTGGTCCAAATTGTTGTAAAAAATCACTCACAGATATAGAATCATGTGCAAAACAGTGTAGACGAGACCATTGATTGGCGCGCTAAAATATCCCATTGACTGGGTCAGATTAGGTGAACGTTCGTCTGTAACGCCCACAACTCACGACGTATTTATTATAAACATTTAAACTGTGGGGTTGCCAAAGGGTCTCAGTATATATACGAACTACAGTGCACAGTATATTATATACAAAAAATTTATTTGCGATCATAAAATGTACGAAGTCGTCCATTACTATGTAAAAAATGACCTTTTATTATCTCGCAAGAAAATTAGATCAGTAATCACAAACACTGAATGTAGAAACCAGTTTTGATGATTACATAAATTTTATATCTACAACAAATTCTTTCAACTTGCATTTTTTTTTTTATGAAAGTTCATTTTTGAAAGACTCTAGTAACAGGAAATACGAATATTCATTGAATGGACATGAGGCAATAGAAATACAACGTGTTGCATCTGATGCTACACTGACACTTAGTTTATTTCACAGTAGAACTGGAATAGACTTTTTCAATCTAGCCGAAGGCCCATCTAACAGTTTGCATCTATTAAACTTGTTTTGGGGATGTTTTCAATCACGGGTTATATGGAGCACCTATATCAAGTCCTGGTGAAGTTGTTGTTATGAATAACTGTAGATTTCATCACGCTAAAATTATTTATTTGCAAATAATGGTGCAACTTTGATTTATCAGCCACCATACCATCCAGAATTAAATACTTGCGAGTATTGTTTTAAATTAATCAAAGATGGAAATAAAGGGGAATATCATGTTTATTAATATCATATGGAACTTGCAATACAGATGGGTGTGGTCCTAACCTGTACAAAAGTTAACTTTGAGCAGAGTTGTTGACTGCTTTCCAAGTTAACTTGAGAAATTTTAATCAGACAAGCAAGTTAACTCCGTCGTTGGTAGACCAGACCTACGGTCTGTTTTTTTAGGACTGCTGCAGACCTATTGACAGGTCTGCTCCAGACCAGACCTGTGGACAAGTCTGCTTTTGACCAGTCCTGAGGACAGGTCCGCCCCAGACCAGACTTGTGGACAGGTCTGCTCCTGACTGACCAGACCTGTGGACAGGTCTTCTACTGACCAGACCTGTGGACAAGTCTGCTATTGACAGATTACCGTGTTTAACACTTTTCATATCAGACCTGAGCTTTAAATAATCGCAATTGTTCTTTTTTCCCAGTATAGCAAATTTCTTTAATCGTTAGACTCTATAGATATAATACACATTAAAAAAATTTTTTTTTTCATTTCATATTCTTATATACATTAAACAATGGCTATAAAATTACACACTTGTGATCACATACAGCTAGCTATCATAAAAGAAAGGAAAGTTGTTTTGTTTTTTTTTTAATTAGAAGGCGGATAGAAAGGTTATCCAACGCATCGGAACAATATTTTTATATCATGGGATATCAACATCATTGTCGACGTTGCTTCGTTGCCCATTATTTACAGTCTCTTCCTAAATCTAACTTTCTGCATTTAATACATGGATATTTCATCTTAATTCACCTTGTTTGCCTTGGATTTACGATTATGTTTTCGACAAAATGTTCTAACGAAAATTGTACAGTGTCCGGATACATAAGGTGTTGTATAATTATGAATAATTTCGTCAATTTCGTCAGATTTGTCTTTACCGTTTATAAATGATATATGGGACGTCCGAAAAATATACTCGTTGTGCACATGAATGAAATAGTTGCCACTTGACGTTTAGCTACAAACAAAATCAATCAAACAACATAATATACTAACAGTATACTATTCCCAGAAGAGAACTTCTTATACTTTTCATTTTAAAGTACAAATGAAATCAGACATGTCAGTGTTGGATGATGCAGTCAAATAGTTTTGTTATAAACACCATCCTGAACTACTAACTTTAGCAACGGTTCAATATTATGAATACAGAGATGAAATGCTGACAATCTAAATTGATTCGGAAAAGATTTTGCATTCGTTGTTTTTCAATATTGCTTTCATTTGTATTATACAACCCATTCTGGCATAAACAAAAACTTCTGATTTATAATGCAGCCATATAGATTTACATACTAAAGTGCAAATATGGTCAGTTTTGCTTGATACGGTCAAATAATTTTGATAAACCAGTCAGCCTGAGGTATCAAACCTACTGAAATTCTGTAACGTATCAATATATTTCATGTATATTTAACAAAAGGAGGACATGCTGGCACTCTAAATTTATGCGGACAAAATTTTGTAGTTATTGTGTTCCAATATTGCTGTCATTTGTATTATACATTCAATAATGACATAAAAATATTGCTGATTTACTATGCGGCTATATAGATTTACATACTAAAGTGCAAATATGGTCAGTTTTGGTTGATGTGGTCAAATAATTTTGTTATAGGAGTCAGCCTGAGGTATCAAAACTACTGAAATTTTGTTGCGAGACAATATTTTGAATAAAAAGAGGACATGCTGGCATTCTGAATTTATGCGGACAAAGTTTTGAAGTCATTGTGTTCCAATATTATTGTCATTTGTATTATACCATTTATATAATACATCGTGACATAAAATATTACTGAATTATTATGTGACTATATTGATTTACATGATAAAGTGCAAATATAGTCAGTTTTGGTTGATAGGTCAAATAATTTGGCTTTACGCGTCAGCCTGAGGTATCAAAACTACTGAAATATTTTTACGTATCAATATATTGAACAAAAGGAGGACATGCTGGCACTCTAAATTTTTGCAGACAAAATATTGCAGTCATTGTGTTGCAATATTGCTGTCATTTGTATCATACCATTTATACAATACATCCTGACATATAAATATTACTGATTTACCATGCGGCTATATAGATTTACAAAATAAAGTGCAAATATGGTCAGTTTTGGTTGATGTGGTCAAATAATTTTGTTATAGGAGTCAGCCTGAGGTATCAAAACTACTGAAATTTTGTTGCGAGACAATATTTTGAATAAAAAGAGGACATGCTGGCATTCTGAATTTATGCGGACAAAATTTTGTAGTCATTGTGTTTCAATATTATTGTCATTTGTATTATACCATTTATACAATACATCCTGACATAAAAATATTACTGAATTATTATGTGACTATATTGATTTACATGATAAAGCGCAACTATGGTCAGTTTTGGTTGATAGGTCAAATAATTTGGCTATACGCGTCAGCCTGAGGTATCAAAACTACTGAAATATTTTTACGTATCAATATATTGAACAAAAGGAGGACATGCTGGCACTCTAAATTTATGCTGACAACATTTTGTAGTCATTGTGTTGCTGTCACTTGTAATTTACATTCTATCCTGACATTAAAATATTGCTGATTTACTATGCGGCTATTTAGATTCACATAATAAAGTGCAAATATGGTTTATACGATTTAAAGAATTTGATATGTAATGGAATATATATTCAATGTCCGTTAGAATTGTAACCAATATCGTTGTTTAATTTATAGAAAGGCAGATAACGGATAAATTTGTATAACAAGCAAAGTTTTAAGCGTACTTTATTTACAAATACATGTATTTAATCGTGTTTATATCACGGAAGTATTAATTTGTCTTTATTTTTCTATGTTTATACCAAGAATCAAAGACATTAAAAAATGTTTTAAAAAAATCGATGTTGAGCGATCCTGGTTACAAGTTAACTAAGTGTTGAGCAGACCGGCCAAAAGTTAACTTGAGATCAGGTCTGGTTCGATCGGAGTTCTCAAAATCAAAGTTAACTTATGTTCACTCATGGCAGGACTGGTTTCGAAGTTAACTTATATCAGAAGCGGACCTGTTTCGGCAGACATAAAAACAGCCCTAGGACCAAGTCCGCTTTTCAAGTTAACTAGATTGTGGTCCTAGAACTGGTCAGATCAGTCCTAAATCCTGTCACATGTTAACTTTGACCAGTCCAAGGTTATCAAGTTAACTTGCTGTACAGGTTAGGACTGCACCCATCTGTAGCTGACTCTGTATTAGATAGCATTAACCAATCTTTATCTGAAAGAATTTTTCAACACTGTGGATATATCCGTTGATCTCTCTTGATTTGATGTATAAAGAATTAAGAATATGAAACAAATAAAAATTTGTCCCTATTTTTTTTTAAGTTTGTCTTTGATATGGAGAAACAGTTTCATAAATTGTTTTAAGTAGTTGAATATTATAGCAATGAAGAAATAATCTATGCTACTCTGATATTCCTAGCACATATGTATAAAAAGATTGTTGTCTAAAGTACAAAAATGTACATCCATTCCAAATTCTTTTCTCATATCATAGTTTTTAATTTAGACACAAACTTTGATGCATTTGTGGAGATCCCATCTATGAAATCGGCACTGTTTTTATAATTTCAAATGGGTCAGGGTAGAAAATTTGTTAATAGATCAAGTACTATTAAATTTCATTTCCTAATAACAGCTTTACATTATAATTGTTATTGGAATAAATGAGTCTTTTTTAAAATTATCAAATAACATTTTCCTGAAAATTTCTGTTTTATCTATAAATCAACAATAGTCAGTTTAAAGTTTGAACAAATTTAACCACTGAACAAGTGAAGTCACTTCATGGACGTCCATAAGTAAATCCATCAAGGTAGATTATTACAGGTTCAGTGAGATTTAAATCTGGCAACTTGTCAATTTAAATGTCCCAACTGTATTGTCAATTTTAGCACATACATGTACTTACAACTTCTCGTCCAATGAAATTGCTTGAATCTGCCTTCTAATTTTTATAGTACATACTTTTTCGGTGTACTAAGTAACTACACATGAATGACCACAAGGGTAAGATTTCATTGTATCGTAATCAAGATATTAAAACAAAAATTGCCATTGGCTATTTTTAAATAATTGCTGTGTTCCAAATTAAATTAAATAGTTTGTAATTATTTTTCACATTGATTTTTAAAATATCCTGCTATTAAAATCTTTGGATCTTAAAAAATGTGTTTGACGATTACAATTTTCTTTCATTTAAATAAAGAGTAACAAATATGGTTCTTTATACCTTGATCAGAATACAACGCCATCTTAAAATTGTGATAATTTATCATCCATGCAATTACTTTGCACACCAAAAAGTGTTTACTTTGAAACCTTGTAAAGGGAAATTAAGGCAACTTGATCTATTTCGTCATGAATTGATTGATTGATTGATTGATTGATTGATTGATTATTGGTTGCTTAATGTCCAGTGGCAACTATTTCATGCATGTTTAGGATGATGTCATTAGTTGAAAACCCGTGATAATGTTTGAAGAGAATGTGCCATCTATATATATGTGTATTAATGTTCATTAATTAAAGTTTATGTAAGTGTTTATTTCCGTGCAGATGCCATTTGTTTACTTTTATCACTTCAACTTGACTTATATATGGAAGTGTGGGAATTGTCTGACCGCACTGTTAATAGTTTATTTTGTTTGATATAAGGCATGTCAATCTTGAGTAACTCCTCCCTTACTTCCGATTCAAATAATGCTAGCAAAAAATCAAAAGAGGAATTAATAGCAGAGCTTATTGTGATTGAAGTTAATGCTCCCGTTTCATTTAGTTAAAAACAATTACAAGCTTTGTTAAACTCTAATCGTCATGCTATGCCTGCTGTTAACATGCAAACAAATCATAATACAGAAGTCAATGATATTATATCAAAGAACACTATTCGTGAACTATCGGCCAATGTAAAATCGTTGACCGAAACTGTTAAAAGTCAGGGTGAAATTCTAAAGACTGTGGTGGACCTTCAGAAGAATGCTGCCGGAAGTGATTTATCGAGAATCAAAATCAATCTTCATCTCAAATAATTGAAACACAGGGAAATAGTGATTCTATGAAAATGTCTGCTGGTATGTTCCCGCACATACAAACAGTGTCACAAACCCAGCGACAAGATATAAAAGAAGGCAAGTACATTAATTTAGTTTCTCTGCTAATTCCTGCACATGAAAATCAAAGTGATGCTCAGCAAATAGAGGCAGATGGTTCTATTCTTAAACCCAAAGATCATCGCCTGCAACGTGACTTATATGTACTTGAATACATAGAGGCATTTAAATAAAGGCAACAGTAGTATACCGCTGTTCGAAACTCATAAATCGATAAAGATAAAACAAATTCGGGTTACAAACTAAAACTGAGGGAAACGCATCAAATATAAGAGGAGAACAACGACACAACAACAACACAACATTAAAATGTAACACACACAGAAACGAACTATAATATAACAATGGCCATTTTCCTGACTTGGTACAGGACATTTTAAGAAAACACATTTTCAAAAACATTGTTTGCGAATTTGAAGATCGTCGTGTTGAACTCGACATGTTTTTACAAGGTATCATAGAAATGGCGACTAAATCTAAAGGTAACATTTTCTATGAATACCACAAGGCGTTTGCTAAGAAAGTTGCAGCAATCAAATTAACTAAAGGTTTGACCGTTGACTGGTCAATTTGAGATGAGAAACTCTATTCTTCAGTTTGCTTAGAGAGAGCTATAAATACATGTGGCGTATGTGGAAGTTCTTTGCATAGCACTGAAATGTGTTACTTGTCCGATACCTCACAGGGCAAAAGCTACCATTCTCTACAAAAGCGCATTTTTACAACACCTTTTTCTAAGCCACAATCAAGTGTCGATATTGACCCATACGGAAGACCCAACCTATTTCACAAAGGGAAAGAAATCTGCAATTATTATCTCGCTGGTAATTGCTACAGAGGATCCGCGTGCCGCTATGCTCATGTTGACATGAATATAAAATCGTCAACTCAAAGCAAACCTTCGACAATTGTATCAAAAACTGCTAAACAAGCAAATATATGACTAGATAACGATAATGTGTAAATGCATGCCACGACACCTATTAATGTAGATAAATTAGCATGGGAGCTACAAAGACATCCAGATAGTTATTTCGTTAATTCATTAATTAACGGGTTACGTAAAGAATTTTTTACGGGCGTATCATCTTTGCCGGAAAAAGTTTTAGAATGTAAAAACCTGCTTTCTACTACAAAATGTCCAGATGATGTTTCCGTATTAATCAAATCAGAGTTAGACAATAATGTTGTTATAGGCCCATTTACGAAAGCACCTTTTGATATATATAGGGTAAGTCCTGTCGGCATTGTTGAAGGTAAATATTATAAAAAGAAAAGACTTATACTTGATTTATCTGCACCTCACAATAACGACGAGCATAGTAGTGTCAACGACCTCATCAACAAAGAGGATTTTTCGCTTTCATATATTAAAATCGATGATGCCATTAAAATCGGTTTTGCCTCAAGGTGTTGTAAATTGGACGTATCTAATGCATTTAAATTATTTTCTATTCATCCGAGTTTATGGCATTTATATGGATTTAAATGGGAAAATATGTATTACTTTTACACTAGGTTAGCATTTGGATGTCGTTCAAGTCCTAAATTTTTTAACAATTTATCTATCGCTATGTGTTGGATTTTACACAATAATTATGGAATTAATACAGTTCTACATCTACTAGATGATTTTTTAACAATCGACAGACCGTTAGCAAACGCCGACGCTACTATAAAATCTTAGTTTCCGTGTTTGCTTCACTTGAAATTCCGATCGCAACACATAAAACTTTAGGACCAGTAACATGCATCCAATACTTGGGTATTATTTTGGACACTATTCGCATGGAAGCTAGATTACCCGCAGATAAATTATGTCGAATCAAGGAATATCCACTTCTTTTCCTCAATCGCAAAACATGTACAAAACGTGAGATGTTAAGTTTATTGGGACATTTAAATTTTGCTATGAGAGTCATTATTCCAGGGAGATCTTTTATATCGTATCTACTTAACATCGCTCACTCTGTTAAAGACCTTTACCACCATGTCACTTTAAATTCTGGTTGTAGAAATGATTTATTATTGTGGTATAAGATTTTAGATCAGTGGAATGGAATTTCTTTCTTTATTGATGATAATATAGTAGTAGCGTCTGATTTTGATTTATATACTGATGCTGCGTCAACCGTGGGATTTGGAGGTTATTTCAAGAATCGCTGGTTTCAAGCGTTATGGCCCGTAGAAATGAAATTAGATATGGAATTATCATTGTCTATGGCTTATATGGAATTATATCCGATAGTAATTGCTGCGATTATATGGGGCAATGAGTGGTCAGGGAAGCGTATCCTATTCTACTGTGATAATATGGCTACAGTCTTAATTATAAGAAAGGAGGATCAAAATTATTAGAAATTATGAGTTTGATGAGACGTCTAACTTGGTGCTCCGCAAAATATAATTTTATTATTCACGCTACTCGTGTAGCTGGAAAATGTAATACTATAGCAGATGCTCTTTCTCGATTTCAGATGAACCGTTTTTGTCATCTGTGTCTGACAGCATCAGTGGAACCTCGTCACTGCCCGCCCCACTCAGAAACTCTGTGGAATTGAGTTGTGTAATTAGTAATTTGTGGAGTAAAAGTATAAATAGTGCTACAAGAGATGTATACACATTTGGATATAAGTGTTTTCTTAAATTCCGTACCTCCCAATTCGAGGGAGAAGAAATTATTGGAAATGTAGTGTCTAATATTTCTGAGGATATATAAATTTGTTTTGTATCATATTGCCAGTCAGTGTTAGGGTTGAAATATTCTACTATCAAGTTATATCTTGCTGGAATACGTCATTTTTCTATTGCAAGTTGTAGTGTCAATCCTTTAGTTGATAATGTAGGTGAACCTTTGCTACGTTTACCAAATATTCTGAATGGTATAAAGAAAACCGAAAACAAAAGTGTACGACAAAAAATACCAATTACTTATAGTGTGCTTCATCAGATTTACCAACATTTACAGAAAGGTATTTTCGATCCGCATTTAGATTTTACTATTTCAACTGCAGCTGTTATAGGTTTTTTTCGGTTTCCTGCGTAGTTCTGAGTTTACATGCAAACAGTCATTCGATTCAGCGTTAAACTTAACTATGGATGATTTAGTATTTGTATCTGATTGTCAAGTTAATTGCGTTTAAAGGCATCCAAAACCGACATTTTTCGTCATGGAGTAATTATTAAACTTTTTAAAACTAATTATAATATTTGTCCATATGTACAACATATCAAAATACGTATCATCCAGGAAACTGAACGGTGCACTAGATAATGATCCGCTATTTGGTTGACAGTAGTAATTTAGCTTTACGCAGATCGTTATTCATAGACAAATTGAAAACAATTTTATCACACTTAGGTTTCAATGCCGATAAATACAGTGGACATTCTTTCCGAATAGGAGCAGCCACAACTTGTAGTTCTAATGGTATCCAAGATCATATGATTCAAACTTTAGGGTGTTGGAAATCTGACTGTTATAGTCGTTATTTCAGAACATCTGAAGTTGACATTCGTCAAGCTCTGTTGAAAATGTGTAAATAATTACGATTCTTTTGTTAAAATCAAATATTGGTACAATTTTGTTCTTTACTTCGTATGAGACATTTAATGATTCATTATTATTTTTTGTATTTTATAAGATTATCAGTTTCTGCTTATTTTTGTAAAGTTGCTCTAATAAGTCGAAAACATGTACTAGTAAATAAGTAACAAATATTCAATTTGGCACAACCACTCTCGGAATAATTTTCGGGATACTCAATGCGTTATAGGGCAGCATGTGTAGCATTTCGTCTAGGCAATGTAATAATGGATTTAATCCATTCTTTACTTGTCACAAAATTATTACCTGAGTTCTTCGTCAGCCCTGAATAAAACGGGTAACTAGGCAGCCCTCTCGTCGGGTGAACGAATCATGTGTTTGTCCATTTGACAGTTCTTTTGGATACATGTTTTAGTGTGCAAATGGTTTTTTCACTCGAGGTTATCCGTCTCAGGTTGCAAAGTGAGTCAACGCGCAACATGCAGGTATTAAAATTAAACTAAAATAAACTAAAAGAGTGGGTATACTTAAGTTATCCATGTTTGACATGGGATGGCCAGCGCTCAACATGTCACTCGTAGAGAGGTATTTTGAAGTAACACATTGTTCTATGAATTATGCTTCAAGCTCTTGTAAATACTCTCTTTTAAAAGGCTCGCTTTTCTATTAGGTTCACATTGTTTGAGGTTTCATTCAATACTCTACGAGTTATGTTTCTTTTTGATGTAAACTATAGTGGCTCGTGACTTTCTCCTTAAAGAATATGGTCAAAGTTATTTGAAGTCACGGTACTACATCTACACTCTGTCGTCTAGTGCAAGTGCCGCGATAGGTGCTCGAATAAACTGAATTTAATTGAAATATGTATTTTAAATACATATCAATTGCTAGCATGTTGCCCGTAACGCCAATTTCATATTTTTATATTTTTTATAATATTATGTTTTTTATTTCTTTTGTATATATATGATAACTTGAATACAAGCCTGTGTAATTATGTATAATAAATACTAGTATTAGTCATTTTTAATTGATTTGATTACTTTCACTTAGGTGTCAATTTGTTATACTTCATCAGTCGTTCTTAATCTGTATCTATGACAGATTTAATCTGTACCGTTATACACATTTAAATCTTCAACAGCTGGAGAAAGGTCATCGCTCGTTCAAATTTTTATCAATAGAAACACGGTTCATAAATATATATACATGTTCTGATAAATCTTTTAGTTTTTACTTTGAAAGTAATAAAATAAACATAAATCCTAGTATCTTTGATCTATTCGTAGTTGCTTTTTAATGACTATCCACTAGACTATCTATTGGGACATACCAGGTGCGGATCCAGCCATTTTTAAAAGTGGTTCCAACCCAGGATAAAGGGGGGGGGGAGGGGGGGTTCTAACCATATGTCTCCATTCAAATGCATTGATCGTCCAAAAAAGGGGGTTTTGCAACCCTTTGAACACCCCCCCCCCCCCTTGGATCCACCACTGCATAATATCTATTTTGTCATCTTACCATGTATAGTAAAACACCGCTTTATATCAATAAACATACTTACACCAGCAGCTACCATATTTTCATTCTAGAGTCAAGGGCCTTTTGAAATCACTTATTTTACAATGATACTAGTGAGTAGATTTACAAAATTTCGTTAATGAGCTCCGTCTTACAAACACCTGTGATACAAGTAGTCAGCCAAAATAAACAATCAATAGACCAATTAAAAGATTACTCGAGTTGTAAATATGTGCTGAATTGGATAGTCTATGAAAAGGTATATACTATGGCATTAAGAGCTCGGGCCAAGCCCCTCGCTCTAAATTTCATAGTATATACCTTTTCATAGACTAACCTAGACTTACAACCTGGTTGAACGATAGGTATAGGTAAACAGCAACACCAATAGTCAAGTCACAGTAATCTGTATAGCATTCGTATCAATATGAACAAAAAATGTATGCCTTTTCAAGTCTATAAATTTATGTTATAGTGTTTAACGAATGTTCGTTAGTTATAGTAGCTCTCATGCAAGGCTGTATTGCCAAACCGTTTACATTATCTACACATTTACAAAGGGAATCTGGTATCAGGATTTGCTTAAATTTATCTGCAAAGATAATCAATATAGCAAGAAATCAACAATATATATTGCACTGAGATTTTATCTTCAATAAAATTAGTATCTGTATGTAATCTATCATATCAAGTTTGTGATTTCAGGAGGAACTTGTGTTGGAAAAAATTCAAATGTGAAAACGCCAAGTATACAGTAAAGCTGTGTGATAAATATACTGTATGATAATCTCGACCACAGTTAGTTGTCAAAACTGTTGAATCAACTATACGTTATAGGTTCCTGTCGCCCGAATCAGAAAGTCCAGGGAATTATTCGAATCTGGTACCAGTGTAGAAATGTATTTATAAATTGATAAAGGATAACATAACAATCCCTCGTTTCCTTCGTTTAATTGAATTTTCAAACTACGCAGGCCATATTGAATATATAGTCAGATCACTTATAAAAGCAATTACTTAATATGTTTGAATACTTATTTCTTCTAGTCAACTGGTTTTTTTTTCATGTTAATGTAAAACATTTACAAGGGACAGGTTCTATGTATATGCCATATGAGAGAAAAAACGCTATTGCATCACATTATCGTTGCACCAATACTTTTATTTCAACTCAAAAAAGAAGAACTTGTTTCGGTAGATGATAAAGATTTCTAGAAATTCTCTTTGATAATAATTTAATTGAAATATCTTCCAAGTACGGAAGATTATATTACGGGAGATTTATTGCAAAGTAATGTGAAGTACAAACCTCGCTTACTTAATTTGTAAAAGATGCAACACAAACATGGATACATTTTTTTTAAAATTTAACTTGTGCTATGTGTAAAATTTCGACATATGTACAGATTATTAAACAATCATATGAAGTTCTTCCAAAAAACATGCATCTATATCACCAGTCATCATAAACTTTTACGCTTAATCTAAAACTGTCATTTCGTTGAATTATATATTTTGGGTCCTCAATGCTGCTCTTCAACTTCGGACTTTATTTGGCCTTTTTAACCTTATTTATTAGAGCGTCATTGATGAGTCTTTTTTTACACTAAACGCACGTTTGACGTATAAAATGTTATATCCTGGTATCTATAATGAGTTTATATACTTGATTTTCACATAAATTGACAACAAATTTGTCTATTTTCACTAACAAAAATATGCACAGCCTTACTTTCGGATTCAAACATTTTGTTTTATCAAATAATATTTCTAATAAACAACAGTGGACACTTTTGAATGAAATAATAAATTACTGTCACATCAGATATATTTTAATATAAATATCAAAACTAACTTTCTATATACAATTTCAACGAATACATCGTTTTACACTTTTTTCACATTTAAAATTTGAGAAAAAGTAATAACAAAACATACGTTTTCCGTGTTCCATGATAGAACTATTACTGAAAAGTAAGTTGTTGACCCTTTTTCTGTAACATTTCTGATACAATCTTCATGTCAATTCAGTGTACGTTTCTTCGTTGCTTGAATTTTGTCTTTCAACTGAAAATATTATATTATAGTTTAAAATAACTTTATTACAATTATCGATGGACCATAACAGCAGGGTACCTGTATTAATATAATATAAGATTCAGAAACAAGTTAAGTTGCTTTTGTTATATTTCCTATTTTATAAATTGGAAATATCAAAAAAGAAACTTTTAAACTTTTACAATTGTTCTTGTTCTGATAGAACTGCGTAGAACTTCCAAAACTGTTCTAATGTTGATAGCTTCTGTCATTTAATGTTCTAACGTTTCCAGGAGAAGTATTCTAGAGAGTTTCTAGTAGATTTAAAAGATGCTACAACGGATCTCCAAAAGTTACGTGTTGATAATTGTCATGAAGCACCTAGGTTTTTGGTTGGGTTCGGGTTGTCAAATATTTAGGTTTTTTTTGTAAAGTTTTGGTACTGTTGTTTGTCTTTTTGTCGTTTCTCATTCTTACTGTGGTGTGGTTTGTTTTTAAACGACTTATGATTTTCGATAGCCACTTTTTCCATCTTCTAAATGAATACGCATTAAAGAAATGATTTGTTCCATCTGAAGTTTACGTTTAACTTAGTAATTTATTTTGTCATTGCCATTAACGGAACAAGAACTGCTTACTATTATGAAGCACCTAGGTTTTTGGTTGGGTTCGGGTTGTCAAATATTTAGGTTTTTTTTGTAAAGTTTTGGTACTGTTGTTTGTCTTTTTGTCGTTTCTCATTCTTACTGTGGTGTGGTTTGTTTTTAAACGACTTATGATTTTCGATAGCCACTTTTTCCATCTTCTAAATGAATACGCATTAAAGAAATGATTTGTTCCATCTGAAGTTTACGTTTATAGACAAATTAAAGCTTTAATTCGTTTAAAATTCTGCAAATTTTGTTTTTCTATTTATCATTTATTTTAGTGCAACCAGTAGATCATCTAAAACAACCACTGAACCATGATCAGGAAGTTAAGGTCACAAGCAAACTATCAGATAGACATCTTCCCTTTACAAACAGTTTATGTACCAAAATAAAGCTAACATTTTAACTTAAAAAATAATACAAAAATTGACATAACTTAGTTTTGGTCATTCTGAGCTCTAACGTCTTACATCCTATCGATATTTATATTTTTTTATGTTTTTCGTTTGGTTTGTTGCTTTTTTTAGCATACATCATGACGTTGGTTTTCTCTTTTGAATTATCCAACATAGTTGCTTACATCCTCGTATATTGGTCTTTGGTGTATAGTTGTCTCATTGTCAAATATATCACATCACCTTATTTTTAAGTTATCAAGAAAACTTAACAAATTAGTCCGTATTAGTAGCTAATAAATACTTGATAAACCAAACGGCTAATTAGATAAGACTGATCAAGATGTTCATATGTGTAAATATCGATGATAAAATCAAGATATGAAGAAGACCCTCTAGTTTCAGTATTATAAGATCTCTTAGATTTATGAGATGCAAGCACTTCATTGTACTGAAATGAAGTAACAAGTGACAAGACTTCACCAATATATCTGTGAGTTAAAGAACTTTGCAAGATCCTATTTCTTTTTGTCTTTAAGATGGTTCAGTAAGAATTCTGCGTCATATGAGTACAAAAACAAGTCGGACAGTAGGGGTGAACAATTAGTATCTACTGGAATTCCGACTGTGATAAAATATTAATCCATCAAACTCAACAAATATGTTGTCGATACTATAGTCCATCATTTTGATAACACCTTCGACGTATTTGTGGGAATCAGTGTGGTTCTTCGTGTTTGTTTTTCTCTGTGCTGAGTGTTCTTGCGTTTGTTTGTACTGTATTCCTGTCACGTTGGGTTGTCATTTAAGTAGTATTTATCATTGCCATATAAGCGGGAGGTTTGGCTAGCCATAAAACCAGGTTCAACCCACCATTTTTTCTTAAAATGCCCTGTACCAAGTCAGGAATATGGCAGTTGTTATCAGGCTGTTTGTTTCTATGTATGTTGGCGTTTGCTTTTGTTGTAGTTCATATTTCTGTTGTTCCGTTGTTTTCCTCATATAGTTGATGTGTTTCCCTCGGTTTAAGTTTTTTACCCTGATTTGTTTATGCTTAATCGAATTATGACTATTGAACAGCGATATACTACTGTTGCCTTTATTCTTCACAAAGTAAGATTTGCTATGACCTAAACAAGGAATTTGTATCTGCGATTCCCAATCTTGCTGAAAAAGCTCTGTTTAATAAAACGAAGTAGTCGGTCTATCAATGAAGCATGGAGGGTAGTAGTTTAGATCGAAGAAAAATCTAAAGTGAAGACATTACTGCAAAATTGTTCACATTGTGATTGAAGATTTTGGAGTATAACTTCAGTATTTTAAGTATCCATATCTATTTCGAAAAAAATCCATGAAGGTTTGACAAAGGTATTAGTGTCTAAAATAGTTTTACCACAGACTGAACCTAAATATTGACGCATTAACACTTGATTATTAATGAACAAGATGTGTGCTTCTGTTTATTTGTGTTGTTGGGTAACCAAACAATTGACGCCTTCCATAATAAATCTTGTTCAAATATATTTGAAAACCCAAGAAAGAGAAATAAATCGAAAGACTGATGACTGAACGAGAAATGAAGAGTATATATACTTTTTTGCAACCGATAAAGAGAAAGTGTACAGACAAACATCGTTATTAAAATAGAGAGCAGTTTTAAACGTACCTGCATTCAACTGCATATCTTCATATACTGTAACGTGTTTTCTCATTCTTTTTCTATGAGGTTAGAAAAAAACAACATACTATTCATTAGCTGTGTTTCATAAATTCACAAAAATGGAACATAAATGGTGTAACAGCACATACAAAATCACACGTAAAACATTAATTACTAGAAAAGCAAATCATTAAAAATTGGTACAAACAAATTTGTTTTTGGAATTTAAATGATCTGATCACAAAATACCGCATAGTTTTATTGTACTATTAATCAAACAAATGATTGATCCCACAAAGGACTGCAAACACTTGGGGAAAGCGGATGCGCGAAACTTTTATTACTAGCATCACCAGAAGGAATACGCTGAAACTGATGAATAGATATTTGCTTTTATTTAATTGTGCTCAAGTGAAATGGTCTATGTCCGACGTTTTTTCAACCCCACATTATAAGATTGCATGGACTTTCCTGTTTTATAGCTACAATTGGTAAGTTATATGCATCAGCATCACTTTGGTGCTTACTTGTTGACCCTGGACTTTATACTCCAAATACAGTAGATGAAATGCTTGTTGTACAACAGCTTAATGTAGTGTTCAAGGATGATTAGCTCTGGCCTGAGAGGTTCTTATGGCTCTCTTATTTAAACCATTTTTCAATTGGTGCAGAGATGAAAACCGTTTAAAAATGTATTCAGGACTGAAAATAGTTTTTCACATTTAAAAAGTCTTGTTCAGTCATGGAACGGTTTGGAATGTCGCTGTTCTGCCTGCAGATAACTCTTGAGCTGTTTCTTATTTATATTGCTTTATGTTGCTTTGGACTAGTATTGATGTATTTCTTCACGAGTTTTTATATATTTAAATTTTAATTTCTGACACATATTCCCAGAAATTGGATAATCAATTCATGTTGAAAATATTCTGTTCTTTGAAATTTCTAGATTTCAAAGCATGTACTATAGTTCTAAACTTACGGTATATTCTAGTTCCCATTCTCAAAGCATTATATATATATTTCATTGTGTTATATCATTTCGTAATAGAAATGTTTCTATTCTGCAATTTGGCTCCCCAAGTTTGTGGTTTTTTTTTATTGTATCAAGAGTTGTCTCCCCTTAAATAAGTTACCTCATAGTTTGAATTCGAGTTTTATAAGAAAAACGTTTTCACTATAGCATTCTTAATATGCATTTAAAGTGTAGTTATAAGTTTATATTATTCCTATATTTAATGCTCATTGTTTAGAATAAAGTTTGACCAAATTCCTGAAAATGCTCTATATAGATGTAAGAAGATGTGGTATGAGTGCCAATGAGACAACTCTCCATCCAAGTCACAATTTGTAAAAGTAAACCATTATAGGTCAAAGTACGGCCTTCAACACGGAGCTTTGGCTCACACCGAACAGCAAGCTATAAAGGGCCCCAAAAATGACTAGTGTTAAACCATTCAAACAGGAAAAACCAACGGTCTAATCTATATAAAAAACGAGAAACGAGAAACACTTATGAACCACATCAACAAACGACAACCGCTGAACATCAGGTTCCTGACTTAGGACAGGTTTAAACAAATGCAGCGGGATTAAACGTTTTAATAGGCGCCATCCTTCACCCTACCTGAAACAATAGTGTAACATCACAACATAGAAAGACACACTATAAAATATCAATTGAAATGGCTTAACTCAATCAAAAGACATATTAACAAAAACAAGTGAACATACACTGAACGAATAAATTTGATCTATGACACAACGTAACAACAAAGTTAATAAAATAAGGGGGTTAAATGTAAAACAATATCAGAAAGACAACCATAACCTTGGACAAAATGCCGCCAAATAAAATAAAGTACACAGGTAACTAAAAATAATTTTGTTGTAAGTAAACATGGAGACAGAAATAATTTTTACAAAACAAATAATTTTGATGTTCCTAGTACGAGAACAAAAGTGAAAATGTATCGTCATACTTAACACTTATCAAAGGTGGTATATATTAAAAATAGTGAGACTAGATATAACACTGAATAAGTAAACACTAAATAATAAAAATACATTACAAATTGTATCAACAGGTCAAATTAACACGAAAGTACGATTTGAGAGTACTCGCAGTTACTGAAAGCTAGTTAAAAGCCAAAAACAATTTATAATAAAAAAAATCATGCATCAGAGACTAAAATCAACAAAACACATCCCAGGGATTTAGTGTTTTAACGTCATGGACAGTCAAAGAAAACGTGACTTGTGGAATGCCAAAATAAAAGTATCGACAGGCAATAGGATAGGTAGGAGTTAACCTGTTAATAAATATGTATAATGTAATATATAGATAGAGTAATCTTTATATAGAAAATGAACGTGGATGTGTATTTATACATCCCAAAAAAAACGTTTGAAAAGAATACAAATTTAGTTATGTTTTAATTTTCCGATGACAAAATCGATATTTGTGCCAATGTAAACTATATTCAAAGATCTAATTACAATATTGGTAAGATAACCTTTACTAATAAGTTTGTTTAAAGGTTCGATGAGTTTACACGGATCACATAGTTATTTCCGCGCTTTTAGTACAATATTACCGTAAAATTTAGGATGTGAAATACCCGTTTTTTATAAGCTATGTTTATATTTGGATTTTTAAAATATTTATGCAAATGACATGACATGTTGCTCATATATTAAATATTGTGTTCGGCATTATGTTAATGCTTCAGAATATTTATGAAATATTTATTTATGATATAACTGTTGCATTATCTATTGGAATTTTCACCTGCATTACTTTATATTCTATTATGGTAAAATTTGTATCCTAAAAACGCATAAATAAAATTCATTTATCTTTTATTTGTTTTCTATAACTATTATCATTTACTTAGTGCTGGTTCAGTTAATCTGCATGCAGGATTAGAGTGATACATTTTTTCTCATTGGTTCAGTGAATTTTACATTTTACCTAGCTGGTCCATTTCAATTGATCCTGCTTGTAATTTCTACTCAGTAAAGTTTTCCTTTTTAATCACTTATACTCTTATGGCCATTCTTCAAATCATTTTTCTCTGAACAGGTCATATTTTTCATTAAGTTGACGCGTCGATCGACTTAAACTTAAACTTCTTGAAATTTTTAGAGTTTGGTTAGCCAATTGGTATAAAATATCTAGAAAATCTTGCTCTTGTAGAAAAGAAATGTAGAAATCAGACTACACAAGTCGTCAAGGTATAGACCCCATTGGTATCAGATCAATTCCAATTAATACGCACGAAACTGCAATTCTTACACTACAACCAAGCCAAAAATCAAGTTTTAAAATTTTCTAAACGTCTAAACGAATATGCGGAATGCATTTCAACAATTAGACACCCATACCGTATAGTCAGCTATAAAATGCCCCGACATGAAAAATGTGTAACAATTCAACAGAAAAAACTAACGGCCTAATTTATAACAAAACAATTTACGAAAAGGAAGACCCCACGGTTGCCTATAATTGCTTACATCTACTTCATTCGAACTCTGGTGGATAGTTGTCGCATTGGCAATCATACCACATCTCCTATTTTTATATGACAGACATGAACCAACGACAACCACTGAATTACGGGCTCCTGACTTGGAATAGGCACATAAAGAATGTGGCGGGGTTAAACATGGCACCAAACTCTCCCCTAGCCAGGGACAGTGCTGTCACAGTACAGCATAAACACAAACTATAAAAAACACTTGAAAATACAGTAGTCATGATTTAGACTGCATATAGGATGGTCCACTCAAGTTGAAAATTTATTGGCTTGGTCACACCAATATTATGATTATATTGTACTGTAATAACAAGATTATTGACATGGAACGTGTCGAAAAGGAGCTTAAAATTTTGTTTCAGAAAAATGGCTAAAAAAAAATAATTTCAAGTTGATAAAAATCAAATTCTACTGCTCATTGCAACCTAGACACAGCAATTGTATTTACAAAAAAAAAATGTAATAATGTTCCAGTGCTCTGTTCCTTTTCATTAAAACATTCATAAATACACATGGCCTTATATATTTCGTATTAAAGTTAAAATTAAACCTGCAGTTTTCTTTTAAAGTTTGGTGTAATATAACAAATGAATTATAGTTACTTTAGTCCAAAGGGACCGTTCGTTCATCTAAAAGAAACTTAATTGAATTCAGGTTCTCTGATATACATTAACGTTTGACATATGACAGTCCTGTCCATACTCTCTCTCTTGCCCTGATTGCCATGAACTATGTGTTATATATTCCTTCGGAAATTTTACTGCTTGAGCTGAAAACTGTAAAAATAGATATTATCGAAATGAACCATATGCCGCCATATTTGTTAATTAAGTGTTTTAAAATATATAAGCATAGACCGTTGGTTTTCCTGTTTTAATGATTTTACACTAGTAATTTTTGGGGCCCTTTATAGCTTGCTGTTCGGTGAGCAAAGGCTCCGTGTTGAAGGCCATATTTTGACCTATAATGGTTTACTTTTACAATGTGTGACTTGGATGGAGAGTTGTCTCATTGGCACTCATACCACATCTTCTTATATCTATATACGTGTATGTAAAACTCTACGATAACAACTTGCTTTTCGAGCATAACTATCGTTGATAATTCGCTCAAACATAAGACAGATAAGATATCAAGGGGTTAATCAGAAACCACAATTTGAAGAAAGACTAACAACATCATTGGAAAAAGAAATACAACTAGCAAACAAAAGTTAAAAAACATATCGTATAAAACTGAATACTGAGCAAAATGACCCCTCCCCCTTATCTCATATTGAAAGTGTCTTCGTGTGCTCTTAAAGAATTTGCTATTGGCAACAGTTATGTTGCCTATTTCAAGTACACATCCGCGATTTTTCACATTTATTGATTACGTCATCGAGGAAAAGAGTACTTTATTATGGCTACGATAAGTGGAACATATCCGTGATTTTATGAGTGCGAGTTTCCACGTCTTCTTGTTTCTTTGCACCAACTTTAATTGTGTCCTGCGGCTGTCTTATTATAACGACGTGTATTTCCCCCCAAAGTGTTATGCAATTTTGTTTCTCGCGTTTGGAACCTTTTTCAAGCCGATCAGACTTTAAGGGTAAGGTATGCGTGTGAAGTATTTTTTTCAGCTTTCAATATTTATATATTTTTGAAAAACTTATCATAAGTAATATCTATATTTCCTAGAGTGACGAATACAAACAGTGCATATTGTCTCTTGCTTTTGCAGAAGATAAGTTGTATTTACTATTATATAAATCCATTATGTATGTGTATGAATATATTGAAGCATGTAAAATCATATGTATACTACCTGTAATAAAAGCAAGTTCCGATATGTACCCCTGCAGATATTATAACTATTGCAGCTAAAATCCCTCCAAATAATCCATAGGACATATAAACTCCGTTTCTTTCTCCGGAAACTGAGTAAGGTACTGATGTTTCTAGTAATAAAATGTAATATATATCTTTTAATTCGTACGTCAATATAGGTTTCGGATACATGATATATCTGCTTATTTTAGTAAACTCTTCAACAAATAGATATCAAATTGAATTTTCTAACCTCAGCTAATCACTGATATGCTGAAGAATCATTTGGGGTCCAAGGATTTGCTTAAGCTCTTGCTATGACTTTTGTTTGCATTTTTGTCATCTTTCGTGAGAAATCTTATTTTTGTCATATGGAGGGGGTGTTGCCTTCTTAAAAGGGCGACACTTTTACTTCTTTTTCTGTTTATGCTGTCAAATCTATCAGTCCACATCAAAAGCGTCCGATCCAGAGGTGTGTTGATAATATGGGATTAAAAACCGTGTGCGGGGAATTAAGTGTCACGGTTGCAAGCAAAGTGACAACAAATAAATATTATAAGAGAGTTTTGAAAAAACGACGTGCAAATTAATTTTCACAGAAATTGTAATTTTCCAATATCGTGGAAGTTACGAGTTTGAATGTCCTGTATTGTATTTTTCGCCTCTCTTTTATATTTTATTTTAAAAAAATCCCCAAAAATCTGGTGTGATTGTCAATGTTACAACTATCCACCAGTGACCAAATGACATGGATTCATTCTGTTTTGCGCTGTTGTCCAATGTCAGTTTGCTAACATATTTTTTTAATATTTCAAATTAAGGAATATATCTCCCTCGTGCAAAGCTCCAATTCATTTAACGGCTTTAGCTTAACTTTTTTTAATAAGTTTTGTATTTTCAAATATTTCGACCCCGATCATCACTGAAGAGACAGTTATTGTTGACATGCGCATCTGATGCAGTAAAATATGTTAATTTCAACTTTGAGTTTTCTCTGATTGTAAAAGTTGTTTAAACAATTATATTTTAACTATCTTCGATGTATTACTATTACACATTTACTATTTTACTGAGTGATGCATTTGATATATAAACAAACAAAAAATCAATCTTATTTAATAATTATATGGATAACAAAATCGACTAAAAATGGTTTTTCAGTTTCCTGAACTGAATTTCATTTTTCTAAAGAGATATGATTGATAAAATACTCTTAACAAGGTTATATTAGAAAAGAAATCATCTATTAACTGCATAACAAAATTATCATTATTTTTTTTGTTTCAAATGAAAATAATCTTTATTTATGTTGTCAGTGTTACCTTTACATGTACACTGTGGTATAGAACTCCAAAATCCAGTTGAATTACACTGAAGTAGATCAGAACCTGCAACTTCATAACCAGTTTCACAAGTGACATTTAATGTTTCAGGATATCGATGTTCTCTTGAATCATCTAGTAGTAAGGATTTGTCGATATTAGGCAATGGAGGACACAAGACACCTAATGAAACATTACATGCATGTTATTTTTGAACAACAGAAAACAATCACAAGTATATAAAATTGGTGTGATTTGATCATTGGAATGTTGGGTTGTTGACTCATGCATGAAGATGTACTACACACAACTCCTTTTATTCAATTTAAAAGTAGTAAAAGTACAGGACTGGTATCAGATCTACTCTAACATTGTTTATTCTAACGCCAGGTATTTCAGAGAGAGAGAGAGAGAGAGAGAGAGAGAGAGAGAGAGAGAGAGAGAGAGCGAGAGAGAGAGATAGATAGATAGGTGCGATGGTCACGCCGAAGTGCAATGGCTAGTTCTACAAATGTTCAATTATTAGGCCTATGAGAAGTAGATTTGTTTAATATTTTTATATAGATTTGCATTCGTTATTGTCTATGTATGTCCTAGTTACAGTTGCATACTAAATGAGAGATCGTCATCTTTGATTTTCTGCATCTGAACATATTCTGCGTTAACTCTTATCTTTACTTGGTGACTTGTTTACCGCCATCCACCATCGCACTTCAGCGTGATCAGAAACGCACTTCAGCGTCAAACCTTCGCACTTCAGCGTGACCATCGTGGTTCAGAGTACCATCGCGGTTCAGAGTCCTACATAAATTTATATCAATGCAATAAAATTGAACATGAATCATTAATGCAGTTAAGAAATATATATATATTAACATGAAAAATTAAGGTGCTCCTGTCCTCAGTTCTAATGACTGTTCTGTTGATATAAGGTTTAATAATTTAATATTTTTTTGGTCTTTTGGAAGTGACATAAATTCCCATTTTAAATTTTTAAATAGATTCAATCTTATCGCTACCAGATACAATATTCTTGACATATGTATACCAACAATATTTAAACGTTGTTGTCAAGAGATTTTAACAACACAAAAGCCTCTTTTAGAAGGGTTTTACGTTTTTGTTGTAAAGTCTTGCTAGATAAATCAAAGACTGAATTGAAATGAAATGTTCTACTGACAAACGTTTAAGTTCAGATCGTGCCCGAACATTTGAAGAACACTTTTTTATTCCCTATTTAGATTTACAAAAGTTTAAATGAACTTTTTCAGAGTGAGATTTGTCTATGAATTAGAATCGTTCTAACCTGTTCCCACTTTTCAGCCCGAATTTTAGCCCTATGATAGGTCAATCAGATAAAAGATACGAAATGATTGACAGAAGTGGGCGGTAGTTGACAAACGCGAAAGCGAAAACGGGAAGGGAAACCATTTCGCGTTTTCGCGTTTTCGTGTTTTCGACTTCGCGTTCTTGCATTTTCGACTTCGCGTTTTTGACTTCTCGTTTTCGCCCTATATAATAGGAAAGACGAAAAGGCAAAATTGTGAAAACGCGAATGTAATGAATTCAACATCTATTGTAAAAATAATAAGTGAAGATGATATAATGTACCTTATTGGCTTTATATAAACACAAGAATAAAGACCTACTAGTAAAACTATCTATTTAAGTAATATTATTATAAATATATAACATTCACTGGAAAAGTAAAATCTACGGAAACGTCGCCATGCAACGTTCACAAACAGTTATCTTTTAAAAATGAGCAAATAAAATATGTTACAAGCATCCATTTCTTATAAAAATGAATAGTAAGCATGGACTAATGTCAAATTGTTCTAAATATTTGAAGAAATATAACAAAACATCTGTTATTCGATTTTTAAGGATGTGAATTTAAGTATGGATGCAATTTGGGTACTCCTCATTACAGAATCATGGATCGTTTGGAGGTCGGTTCAAACCCATTTTTCTATGATTCAATATGGATTCAAAATTAAATTGGTGTAATAGTATAGTAAATAAGGATACCTCTACAAAATAAACACAGAATGGAAACTTTTGTCTGGATCATAAAAAAACGTAGTTAAAAAAACTGGCAAAATAGGTGCAATTTGACTACCCTCACGTTACAGCATCTTGTAAGAAAAAATTAAGAATATTTTACAATAACTGTACATTAGAACAACACCAAGTTGACTTAGTTTACCTGTATACATGATGACATTTATTTAGCTTGACCTAAAATTGCTTCCAGTGTTCTGTCCAAACAAACATACCTGTACAATTTGGTTGTTTATTACTCCATGTTCCATCACTTTGACAGGTTATGTTATCTGCTGATGACAATTCATATCCCTCATCACATTTAAACGTCACATTGTCCCTGTATGAGTAAATTCTTTGGACAGGGTCCAACTTTTGATTAGGTACTTCACTCAAACCAGGACAAGTTACAGCTATCAGCGGAAACAAATAAAACATGTAAAGTATTCATTATGTCTGCTTGAATTTTTCCATGCAAAATATAGATAGCACTTGATAAGTTTTATACCGAATGTTTAAATAGGAAAGGAATTAAAAATTAAAAAGTCAATTGTTCATGAACAATTGAAAGGTCTTTCCTTTTTTTCTTTTATTGATAGCCTTCTTAGTTCAAAAATATTTGGTTGCTAAGGACTTTTATGTTCATAACAAGTGATTGCTAAGGACAAAAATCATTCCTAAGGATAAAAATATTACTTCCAGTATTAAAAATGTCATATGTACTATTCATAGGCTTTAAAGTTAAAAAAGTAAGTGATTGCTAAGGACTTATATGTCGTTGCTAGGGACAAAAATGTCATTTCCAGTATTAAAAATTTCATATCTATATTATTCATAGCCTTATAAGTTCAAAAATATATGGTTTCTAAGGTGTTTTATGTCGTTGCTAGTTTTGGTGCCCTAGGTCCAATAATTTTGGACCCAACATAACAAATGTAGATCTCTACAAGACACACATTTCCTTTATTACATTTTATCAGCAATCTTTTACGGTTATTGAGTAAATCCGATAACACGCTAAGGTCAAAATCTAGGTCATGACCTTGACCTTTGACCTTAGGTCAATTTTCATGGTCACGTAAATTGATGATCATTGGTGAAGATCCTAGGTGGCTACAACTTACGGTTTCTGAGTTTTAGTGGCCAACCGACATCGGTTAATTTTCATAGGGGCATAACTCTACCAATGAGTCGTTGAATCTTTTCGATACAAATGTAATGAAGAACCAGGGTCTGGTCCTGAACAAATTTCACGCTTCGGTTTTTTTTGTACCTATTACGGTTACGGTGTTTGAATGATAACAAGGTTTTTAGGTTTCAGAGAGATAACTCCGGACCGACAAAATGTTACGACTCACAGGGTGAGTTCCGGATAGGTATTTGTGACACCGATACAAAGTGTGAACCTGGATGCGACATGGCTTACGGTTACGGAGGGATATTTTGTCAAAGTTTGGCGGAACAAAAAGAATAATAATCAGAAAAAAATACAGTAAGGTCTTTTCTTCTAGTGAAAGGAAAGACCTTAATAATAATAATAATAATAATAATCAGAAGAAGAAGAAGAAATACAGTAAGGTCTTTCCTTATAGTGAAAGGAAAGACCTTAAAAAAAGACAAATTTAGCTGTAGATGAATAAAAAGTTATTGTAACTGGTGTGTTTACATGCTTTTTAATAGATTATCCAAACGTGTTGCTAGTACTCAAGAAATTAAGTTAAACACCCTCCTTTCTTTAGATGAGAGTTATTTCCATATTTCTATGCATACTTATCCTTCATCAATCTGACATCTTTCCTCCAAAGCAGATATTGATTTGGTCTTCATGACCTGCATACTTGTAGTATCTTAGATTTAAGTATATTATGTTCTCATTATGGCAAATATATCAACATTTTTTATAACAATATGTTATGTTGGGAATTGTTTTAGCTGTCAATGGCTTTTTGTCAACTAGTATTTGCCTTTTATCAAATTTCACTGATAAAAATAAACATGATACAATAACATAAACGGTACCAATTTTACTGCACAAGATGCGCATTTCGACAATAAATGTCTCTTCAGTGATGCTCGAGGTCAACGTATTTGAACACTAAAACTTATACAAACGTTGTAAGATTTCTAGTACCCAGAAAAAAGACTGTTTGCTAGATTGTCAAATTGATAAAGAGAATTAGGAAACGAAATGACCATGCATAGAATTATGGTAGACCCTTTAATTGATTTCGGTAGAAGTGTTTATGTTTACGTAATTAAAACCCTAAAGGAAGATGTCTAGACTTAGTATTCAAATGAAACATTGCGTTTTGATGAAAATATTTTTTTTTTACAAACCTTGACAGTGAGGTATTGTGTCGTTCCACTGTCCTGAATGTTGACAACCTAGAAACTTTTGTCCTATCAATCTGTATCCAGTTTCACATGTCAGGATCACTTTCTCTCCATATTGGTATGTAGTTTTTCCATCAAGTGGTTTTAAATTGATCTTTACAGATAGGTCAGGACAGTTTGCACCTACAACGATTGGTGAAATTAAAACACGTCACTGTTTATCTGAATATTGATAGTATTAGTTTTGGACATTTGCAAAACTAGCCTCGACTCCTCTGAAATGAGATTCCTAATTCAGTTTGGTTGTGCTATTATGGAAATAATATCTTGAAACCACATCCTATAGCAATGCACAGGTCCTAACGTATCTTAATCAAATATCATTATTAGACTACGATATAAGGCGAAATTGAAACTACACAATGAACAACATGAACACTACTCAAACCATGTCCTTCATATACGAATAAAACTCTTGGTGTACATAAGCACCTCTGTTAGGCTACTTATAGAGGAATATGACAGTTGTTTTCCATTCATTTTATGTGTTTGAGCTTTTAATTTTGCCATTTGATAAAGGACTTTCCGTAATGAATTTTCCTTAGAGTTCTGTATTTTTGCTATTTTACTTTTTTCGGTTAGGGTTAAGAAGAAAAGAATTAAGTCAAAAAAGAAACACAAACAGTCTACGACAACTGAACAAAACATAATTGTAAAATAGTCGTTCCTTTGACAGCTGTAGTGAGTTATCCAACAGCTAACAATCTGAATATTTAAAAAAAAGACCATCAAATTGCAATTGTATGAAAACGCATATATATAAAACAAAATCAGCATGTTCTAAAGATTTCCATAAATACAGATCTGCAGACAATTAACCTGCATTCGAACTGTAATGCTGAAGACAACAATATCTTGACAATCCTATATCGAATAAAGTTAATTACTACGATGTACTGAACCAAATGCAATAACTATAATTACAAATAAATTAATAATGAGGTAAAAATACCCAATATAAATTGAAAAGTATTACACTGATAGAAGTTCCAATATCGAATTTCAATGTTAAATATGAAAGTTTTTAAAATACCATTTTAGCCTTAAAGAAAAAATAATTCAAATGATGTGTTGAAAAAGATTTTTTTAAGCAATAATTTTTCTTATTATCAAAAAATTGCTGCAACCAAAAAAACATGCATTGTCCTTATGTTATGTACGATTTCATATTAAATTCCTGAAAAAAAACGCATGTTTCCATGACAATCGTTCAACAAAAATAAAAAATTAAGCTTTGAACCTTTATTTCAATATAAAAGAAATAAGAAATTCTGAAACATACATGAATCACCCCCTGCCTGGATCTAACAAATAGCTGTACTTAAAGACCGTATGTTGATATCAAGATGATTTGTTTTTAAATTCTTGAAAAAAATAACCGCATGTTTCCATGACAACCGTTCAACAAAAATAAAAAATTAAGCTTTGAACCTTTATTTCAATATAAGCTGTCCATAATATAAAAGAAATAAGAAATTCTGAAACATACATGAATCACCCCCTGCCTGGATCTAACAAATAGCTGTACTTAAAGACCGTATGTTGATATCAAGATGATTTGTTTTTAAATTCTTGAAAAAAATAACCGCATGTTTCCATGACAACCGTTCAACAAAAATAAAAAATTAAGCTTGGAACCTTTATTTCAATATAAGCTGTCCATAATATAAAAGAAATAAGAAATTCTGAAACATACATGAATCACCCCCTTCCTGGATCTAACAAATAGCTGTACTTAAAGACCGTATGTTGATATTAAGATGATTTGTTTTTCTTGTTGTTGTGTTGCTGTTTTGTTATTAGGCGAGTGACATTTTTCTAAAAGACGCTTAGTTAAAAACTTTAATGCACCCACCTAACATACGGCTATATCATGTATCATTCGAAAGCTTATTGTCTTATTTGTCCGGTCATCAAAAATCTTTGAAAAAATATATGAAATTCAACTAACTGAATACTTTGATAAAATATTTAATCCTTTTTTGTGTGCATTTAAACGTGGACATGGATGTCAAACCACACTTCTCAGAGTGTTAGAAGATTGACTTGAAGCTCTTGATAAAAACCAGTACATTGCAGCGGTATTAATGGATCTTTCTAAGGCTTTTGACTGCCTGCCTCACAATATCTTGCTAGATAAATTATCAGCATATGGTGTGTCCCCCCATTCAGTTGCTCTGTTAAAGTCCTATTTATCTAATCGCAAACAACAAATCAAAGTCTACAATGTTCTGAGTGGTTGGACTGACATCCATAAAGGAGTACCACAGGGTTCTATACTAGGGCCATTGTTGTTTAACGTATTTCTAAATGATATTTTTCTTTTTGTTAAAAATGGTAGTTTATATAACTTTGCAGATTACAATACTTTGTCTTTCTGTACTCAAGATTTTGATTTATTAATTGCAACTTTGGAATCTGAGCCAAAAATACTTATTGAGTGGTTCCGGGTGAATAAAATGCAAGCAAATCCCGACAAGTTTCAAGTTTTGGCTGTTGGAAAAAAGACCTTTGAAAAAACCCATCTATACATATTCAAAATTCGAACCTTACATGTGAAAAAAACAGTAAAATTATTAGGCATTGAAATTGACTATCAGTTAAATTTTGTTGTTCATATCAGCTCAATCTGTAGGAGGGCCTCACAGCAACTAAATGTTTTAAAACGTTTAGGCTCAGTTTTGGCTAGACTTAGTAAACTTACTATTTTTCATACTTTTATTCTTAGTAATTTTAATTTTTGCCCTTTGGCATGGCATTTTTGTACTGAGAAAAATTCCAAAAAACTAGAAAAGGTGCAGGAAAGAGCACTCCGTTTTGTATACGAGGATTTTAACAGCTCCTACGAGGACCTCTTACTTAAAGCTAAGGTATCCTCCTTGCAGATCAAAGATCGGATAAGAACAATGGCTCTAGAAACTTTCAAGATTATAAACAATATAGCTCCTGTGTGCTTACAAAATTTGGTGAGTGTCAAAAAATCTAAGTATTTTTTCAGGTATGTAAATATTCTGTCCTACTGTTATCGCGTTGGTCATGTTATGTTTGTGTTTATCGGAAATGTAGGAATCATCTTGTCCCTACGAACATTTGATTTTGTTCTCTCCATTCATATATCCATCCGTTAATCTAAAAAAAACTGTGTAATGAGCAGTATTCCTCCAACGTTTACATCGCTTGGTAAACTTTAGTGAAGTTCAAAGTTTTGAAGTGCACATATGGAGATTGTACATTGTATTTTATTCATGAAAAAACACATTCAAATAGAATTCAATTGCAAGCAATTCAAGTTCATCATCAGAATCCTGCTTTTAAATAAAGGCAACAGTATTATACCGCTGTTCAAAAGTCATAAATCGATTGAGAAAAAACAAATCCGGGTTACAAACTAAAACCGAGGGAAACACGTCAACTATAAGAGGAAAACAACGAAATAACAGAACACAGAAGTGCAACAAAAAACAAACAACAATGCAACATTCATAGAAACGAACTATTAAATAACAACTGCCATATTCCTGACTTGGTACAGGACATTTTAAGAAAAAATGGTGGGTTGAACCTGGTTTTGTGGCTAGCCAAACCTCCGCGCTTTATGGCAATGCTAAATAAACCGCTAAAATGACAACATAACATGACGGGAACAGAGTACAAATAAATGCAAAAACCACCAAAGACAGAGAAATACATAAGTTATCTCAATTTTAACGCTTGTTTTCTCACATTTATAGACATGCCATATTGTATATAGATATAAGAAGATGTGGAATGAGTGCCAATGAGACAACCCTTCATCCAAGTCAAAATTTATAAAAGTAAACCATTATAGGTCAAAGTACGGTCTTCAACACGGAGCCTTAGCTCACACCGAACAGCAAGCTATAAAGGCCCCAAAATTTCTAGTGTTAAACCATTCAAACGGGAAAACCAACGGTCTAATCTATATAAAAAACGAGAAACGAGAAACACTTATGAACCACATAAACAAACGACAACTACTGAACATCAGATTCCTGACTTAGGATAGGTGCAAACAATTGCAGCGGGTTTAAACGTTTTAATGGTACCAAACCTTCACCCTTATCTGAAACAATAGTGTAACACCACAACATAGAAAAAACACACTATAAAATATCAATTGAAGTGGCTTAACTCAATCAAAAGACATATTAACACCGGTGAACATACACTGAACAAATACATTTGATCTATGATACAATGCAAATTCAAAATAAATAAACTAAAGGAAGAATAATTTAAGTAACATGTTATACCGCTGTGAAATGTTAAACAATTCAAGAAAAACAATATACTTGAACAAATATATCAGCCATTTCCAATTACTTTAAACACAGGTAAATAAAAATAATTTTGTTGTTAAGTATACGTGTACAGTTCAGATAGAGAAAGGAAATGTTTTTACAAAATAAATAATTTTGATGTTCATTACGAAGAAGTGAAAATTTATAGTAATACCAAACTCTTATCAAAGCTGGTATATAGACCAGATATAACCCTGAATAACATTAAATAACAAAAAAGCATTACAATTAGTATCAACAGGTCATAAACAAGAAAGTATGATTTGTATGTTTTTTTTTTATGTCAACTTATATCAGACACTTATTGCAGTTATTTGAACTTTGCACCATTAGAAAACCAAATGAACATATTATAGCATGTAAAGCATTGGAATGTAAACAAAAATGAAGATACTTATTCATGTTACTGTTTGGATAAAGTTTTAAGGGTTTCTTTATAATTTCGTTTTGGAAAAGAGAATATTTCAAACCAACTTGCTTTGTCAACCAATTTGTTTGCGCGATGTTTGTGATTAGAAAAATAAAGCAAATAGAATTAACCTCGTTTTTCTCTGGTATGAAAGTAAAGTGTGAAAATCGCCAAAACATCCTTGCCAGGTCAACAACAGATGGCTTAACGCAGGAATATGAAAAGTGCTTAATATGTTTTGTAAGAGGTTGCCTACTTTTACAAAATATTCTTGTTGATGATTAGTTAAATTGTGCTGTGAAGCCTACACAGTAATTTCCTTCTTTATAGCTTTTCATTCTGTATGTAATAATTTTTACTATTTAGGAAGTCTAATTATAACTATAATTATTGCAAATTGCCAGAAGTTTCAAATCAAAACATATAGACTGTAAGTTGATGTAAATAAACTCCTCATAGATACTAGGCTTAAAATGTTGTACGCCAGACGCGCGTTTCGTCTACAAAAGACTCACCGTGAAACTCGAATAAAAAAGCTAAAAAGGCCAAATAAAGCACGAAGTTGAAGAGCATTCAGGACCAAAAATTCCGAAAGGTTTTGCCAAATACAGCTAAGGTTATCTATTCCTGGGGTAGAGCATCCATAGTATTTCAAAAAATGAAATGGGTTTTAAACAGTGAGTTACTTTATAATTATGACCATATCAGAGATACTTCATGTCAACACAGATGTGCTGACTATTGGGCTGGTGATACCATTGGTGCGGAAACCTCATCTAGAAGTTACATCGATCCAGTGATTGTAAATAAACTCATCATAGATACCAGGCTTAAATATTGCACGCGCGTTTTGTCGACAAAAGACACATTAGTGAAGATCGAATAAAAAAGTTAAAAAGGCAAAATAAAGTACGAAGTTGATGAGCATTGAGGACCCAAAATTCCGAAAGGTTTTGCCAAATACAACAGTATGTAACTGAAACGTGTCAATTTTGTACTAGTAAATTACATAGTTTGATAAGGTTTCCTACATCAGACAAGCACAAAGAACATTTTCAGTGTTTAGAACATTTTTTCGTTCATGCACGATGCAGTTGAAGTAACCAAGAAAACAAATTTTCTAATTTGTATAAGAGAAATATTTGAAATTCAACTTTTCATTAGTAAGCTTTCTAACTATGTTATTATCTATTTATGTATCTAGTTGTTTTTTTTTTGGGGTAAGCTTAATATCTATATATAAAGTCCTTTATTTCTTTTAATGATAATCCTGAAATTACAAACAAAATAACAAGAAAAGACAGAAGAGTTTTTAAAAAAACAGGCTGACAGTTAAACTACATATTGAAGAATCAAAGTTTAGCTCCCTAAATTCCCCTTAAAAGCATGCATCCCGCATGTATTATTTCCTTCAAATATTTTTAAATCTTTAAATGTGTTTCTTCAACATAAAATTTACTACATAAACATATATTTTAACGTAAAACAGCTAAAAAGCTATCCTTTTTGCAGATGGTGGTATTTTGATCAACTGTATGGGTTGTAATGATTGGCTGTGTAATTAGCAAGAAGGGTCATTGCAGTAATTTTATGATTTCAAAAACTTCCTTAGCACTAAATGAAATATGTTATTTGGTTTTATGGTGATTAACAATTGAATCACATATATTACTATTTTGGTTTTCACTCATTTCTATCCTTTTCACCGGAATTTCAGGGAAAGTCGCTATTTATTAAAAATACGTCATTATTATTTTAAAGTGCGTTTGACAATTGATTAATAGTCGCTGTTCTAAAAGTTTTTCATATTTCCATACATAATTTTATTATTTAGAAGACCGAATATACATAAATGTTGACGCCTTGTAAAATAAGAAATTGTCCGTCCTTAACCTTTCATCGTGATTTGACAAATTGCACCGTACGAATATTTGAAGACCGGGCACACAAGATAGTATAAATGATATGCTTTCAAATGATATATGATTTAGCCGTATTTTAGGTGGGTGCATTAAAAATGAAATTTTATGGTCAATGTCACTCGACTATATGTCGTACCGACGTACAGATGTCAACCCAAACTCCTTGTATTCATACATACTACTGGGCTTATATTGATTTTGTTAGTTGCTGAACGGGACACTATAACTTGTATAAAACACTTTTAATGACATATTTTTAAAATATCAAAGTAATCTAAAAGCCAATTATGCTTCCATACTTTTTCGCCAGCCCGTTTATACAGAAAAAAACAATTTGAATCGTTGTGCTTACATGCCAGGGGAAGTGTAATATTTCCTTATCTCAAGTTGGCTGTCATCGTGTTGGCACATGTAGCTTAACTCTGTAGTTTTTCAAGTGCGTGGTTTTCCGTTGCCACACATGGTCTAGAGGTTTGTGCGCAAGTTAAACGTTTTTAACCCTTTCACATGTTTTTTTTTTGTTTTTTTTAGAAGTCGGATATTCGTGATTGGTGATGTCGTGCGTACTGCCCAATATATTTGGTACTTCCTGTAATCGTTTTGCTATATTATTGTAATGCGCAAAATATTGTGATTGCTTTGGTTGGATTCTTTCATTATAGACTTTTGGTCACTCTTTGCAATTGGAAACATGTGGAAGCATAATTACAAGTTTTGTAATTGATGACGTTGCTGGAGTACAGACCTGAGAACTTTAAAAATATGTAGTACACTGCAAGAGAAAAAGGGATAAGATTCCTATAGTTTGATTATAAGGAAGTGAAACTGACTACCAAAAGATATTTAAAAGATTAAACGACTCAATATGAAACAGTTTTATGGAAGCAGTAAAACAAATCTCTTTTAAAACTAATATAATGACAAAATCATAAGGAGGCCATGTTTTACCTTACCGTGTTACTGCTTCTGGTCTTTTACATCGCATACTAAGTTAGTTGAAAAATAATTTTATAGTCTTGTATTTCGTGACAAACGATTTTTGCGTGAACTTTAATTGATTTGTTAGGTCATGGTCATTTTGACTTAAAGTCTTTATATGATTAAACGCTTGATATTTTCAATTTTGTTATTAAAAATGTCAGTTGTTATACGAAAATCTACCATAAGTAAAGTAAAATTAGAAAGTGTTTGTTATTATACAGAATATTGAAAAGGAAATGTTATCAAAATTGTAATCCATAAATATTTTCAAAAATTTTTGAAGTTACCGGTAACCTTTGACCTTATTTTTTACCTGCGTCGCCTAAGGCAAACGCAGGTCTAGTACCCGCTCGACTCCGTCCGTCCAAAAGAACTTGATTAGAAAACTTTCGTTGAAGTCGTATATCCACTTCCTGTTTGCCGATATTTTTGGAATTTTACAACACTCATTGTACAAGAAAAAAAATTCGTCAAACTTTTCATGGCTCCTATTGAAGGAAATGATTTTATATTTGGTCTGCAGCCTGATAATGTTGGGTTGTAGCGAGTAAATATTTTTCATATCCGCCATTTAGCCATTTCCTGTTTGCCGATAGTTAGAAATTTAACAACACTCATTGTACAAAGAAAATGTTCATCAAAGTTTTCTTCGCTTCTATGAGGGGAATTTGTTTAATATTTGGTCTGCAGCTTGATAATTTTGAGTTGTAGAGAGTAAGAAATTCTTATATCCGCTGTGCAGCCACTTCCTGTTTGCCTATATTTTGAAATTTTACAACGCACATAGTACAAGGAACGTCAACGTTTTCTTGGCTTCAATGCAAGGGAATGAACAGTAATGCTCCAGTATACATGTTACCTCAACCAATTGCATGCAACAACGCAGGTCCAGACCCGGTATTGGTCTTGTTAAAAAAAGTAGTCATTTCTGACCCTTACGACAGGTATATTCTTATAGCACAATGTCTCTTCTTTTTAGATGTATGCTCGGTGGGTAGATTAAATTTTTAAAAATTTGTCCTTCGTCACTACACTTATATGCAAAAATATGTGGGGTATTAAAAGAGAACGATAATAAAACAGATTGGAGAAAATTATAGCGTAGAAGAAGGAAAATAATATAGCATAGCAAGAAAAAGAAATACAACAATTTGGTTTGCGTAGTTAACTGGTTATATCATCGAAAATAAAAGTAAGTTCGATAAGGCCCCAATTTTCCCCCTATTTCTTGCTAAAATTTCAAATGAATCCTAGTTAAAAACGATGGCTTAATAGAAAAAACGCCTGCCAATTTCAAAAATTTACGCTTCAACCTTTTCATTGTATCGCTATTATCATTATTTAATGCAATAAGACAGGTCAATAACTGATAATTGTCAACTTGGAAGTAGAAAGTGTCAAGTTGGAACAGAGAAATGTCAAATTGGAAGGACAAATGTCAACATGGAAGTCAATGTCAACTTGTAAGTAAGATATGTCAGAATTTCCCTAACGGTCATTTATAGGAATCACCAAAAAGAGAGTAATTATTGTCGACATCTATTAAGGAGTATATATATAATCATTTTATTTTGGTTTAAATGTTTAAATGTTTAAAATTGAACACTAGATTGTTTTCAGTCATACTTGTTTGAACGAATAAGAAAAGTTAGATCACTAATGCTACGTCTAATACAAAATACATAAAAACTGGCGTACCACAAGTTTCCTTTCTTGGGCATCTTTTCATCATATTAAACATTCATGATTTTCAACTTTACATAGACAATATATTTTTTTATTTGCATGCAGATGATTCTAACATAGTTAAAGTAATGATATACATAGATAAAGTGCAAACCTTCAAAATGATATAGATATCATCAAAAACTGGTGTGCAGAAAATTGTATGAAGTTAAACTCCATAAAATGTAAATCGATGATTATTAGATATAGACAGAGAATTGGTGGATGATTTATAGGTCTCTGTTGGATTAGACACTGTCACTTTTGAAAGACACGTTTTGGTTTATATTTTGATAATAAGTTAAATTGGATTGAACAAATGAAACAGATGTCTTATGTTTTAAAAATAAAATAAGATTAATTATTGCAAAAGATACGAAAGGTTTTACCTATACATATGTATATTCAAAACTTACTTTCACATACTGGTATATTACACTGGTCCCATCGTGGATCAGTAAGACCTGTATAGCACCAAGGACCACCCGCGTTTTCATCATCCCCTGATGGCGTCCTGCAATAATTTTGGTTTTCTGATGTGTACTTATATGCATTTTTCCAATATATGCAATTATATCCTTTTCTAGTAATGTTTATCTGTCCGTTGTAAAGAAGGTCTTGTGTTGAGTTTCTACAATCTATATTAAATATTCAAAAATCAATCATTAATAACAACCAAATATAAATGAAATTATTGTAGTGGTGCACAATTTTTTTTAAAACTGTTTTTAATTTCTTATGGCTATTTGTTTTTTTTTTGTTATTTTAATCATATATACTGTGATTTTAAGTATAGGTCAGACAATATTTGGTCATGTTTTATGAATATTTAAAGCACGAGGCGTAGCCGAGGGTTTTAAATGTTCATAAAACATGACCAAGTATTGTCTGATCAATTCAGAACATATTCACACAGGTCTTCGAGTGACATTACACAATTATCCTTTCCCATTGTAATATTCAAACCTTAATATAATTAAGTGTTACTATTGTTAATAAAAGGAATGTATATCAATTTTAATGGTCATTAAATGAAATAGCACTGAAAAAAAGTTTTGTGAGGACAAAAAGGATAACTTGTTCAATAGATATAAGAAGATGTGGTATGAGTGCCAATGAGACAACTCTCCATCCAAGTAAAACATTTTTTTCTGCTTCAGGTAAAATGTAATACTTGTATATCGTAAATTTCTTCCATTTTAAAAAGCACACCATGTTATATATTAAATTAGCTTTTTGAAATTTGTATATTTTTTATAATTATAAATCTCGCTCAATAAATATTAAAATTACGACCATTCAACATCAGATGCTTACTTTCTATTGATGAATGTACATGTATTTGGGTTTTTTTCGAAAAAGTTCGTTTGCTTATATATCAACAGTCATTGCTTTCTTTGAAAAAAAAACCATTCATTTGACTCTAAGGTCTGGTATAAAAATTAGATTAAATATTATTTTACCTAAACCTTTGTTCCCTTTTCAATGTGTTTGTTTTGTTCAATATATGTACCATTATTAACGTTTGCAATATTCTAAATGGTTTTTTTTATAATTCCATTCTCATTCATATTTAATCATTGGGATCTTTTCCTACGGAAACTGCCTCAGGGAATTGTTCACTTCATTAGTGTAGTTATTAAGATATATAAATAAGAAGATGTGGTATGAGTGCCAATGAGACAACTCTCCATCCAAGTCACAATGTATAAAAAGTTAACAATTATAGGTCAAAGTACGGCCTTCAACACGGAGCCTTGACTCACACCGAACAGCAAGCAATAAAGGGCCCCAAAATGACTAGTGTACAACAATGCAAACAGGAAAACCACCGGTCTAATCTATATAAAAACGAGAAATCAGAAACACTTATGAACCACACCAACAAACGACAACCACTGAACAACAGGCTCCTGACTTAGGACATGTGCATAAAAATGCAGCGGGTTTAAACGTTTTAACAGGCGCCAACCTTCACCCTATCCCGAGACAGTAGTGTAACATTACAACATAAAATGATACACTATAAAATATCAATTGAAATGGCTTAGACATTTAAATAAAAACAAGTAAACATACCCTGAACGAATAAGTTTGATCTATTACACAATATAAATACAATATTAGTAAAAAAAGATGTAGGAACCGTGTAAATAAGACAACTCTAACCTAGGACAAAATGACGTTAAATAAAACAACGTACACAGGTAAATTTAAATATAATAATTTTGTTGTTAGGAGTACGGAATACATTTTTTACAAAATTAATAAATCTGTTGTTCACAGTACGAGTACTGAAGTGAAAATTTATTAAGAGTTCACTTTCATAATTAATCTACAACGACAAGTTATTCATGTATGATAGCATTTTATAGTGCAGGGAAAGCCATGTGCTATGAAAATTAAAAGGGAATAAACTGATTTTCCATTGGACGATTTATATCTCTATTCTCACAGACCAAATTACAAAGGTATAGAGACAATTATTAATATTTCAACACAATTAAATAAATTATGTACGAAAGTAGATAGAGGCAATTACAATTTTTCACCGAGAAAAGTTCAATTTGTTATTGATCTCCTTAATTAGTTTACACAGCTCATTCAGTTCTGAACATGTTTTGGAATTCATTAAATCATGAAATTTCAAAGTGTTAGGTCTATTCCTATAATGAAATGTAATACATTTTTTTCTATAGTTATCAAAAGCTGAAAATTAAATATGTAATGGTATTCATCACCAATAGCGTCTAAATTGCACAATACACACTTTCTGTTTTCTCTTTCTAAGTTTTGCCATCTTCTAGTTTCAATTGGAAATTTCATGTTCAGAGTTCGAAATTTTAAAAATAAAGATATCTGTCCGTCATCCAAAATACTAAAATATTTCTCAAACTCCAAATCATCCTTAAATCAACGGTAATTTAATGCTTTTGGTAATTCCTGTAGGCTTGCTAGCCAATTTTGTTTAAAATGTCCTATTAAGTTCTGTTTAGTGGTTACATGTATCCTTGTTTTGTTAACAAAAAAGATGTTGTTCCAAAAATATGACAAGCCACACGTGTCTAAATTTGATTTGGCTTGTTTTAACCATAAAATATTTGTACCGTATTTGGCAGTGGCTAAATTATACAAAATAACAGGTAATTTGTCAGGTTTTCCAGTTAACAACTTGAACCAATAATTAATCATTCGTAATTTGATAGAAATATCTAATGGATATCTTCCCAATTCACCATAATTCATAAAATCAGGAGTAGACTTTTTACTCCGAGTAATATTTTACAAAATTTAATGTGAACCCTTTCCAATATTGAATTATTTCTAAAACCCCAAACTTCACACCCATACAAAAGTATTGGTTTGACAATTTTATCAAATAAATCATGTTGGCATTCAGTTGACAGATTATGTACTCTTCCTTTTTGAATAATATCGTACATAGCATGTTTTGCTTTTTCAAATTGCTTTTTTTAGCTCTGGAAAAATTTCCTGACCTAGACAGTAATACACCAAGATAAGTAAATTCACTGACAATATCTAATATTATATTATCATACTGAAAAACAATATTCTGTGGAAGTCTTCCTTGTGAAAAAATTATAATCTTGCTCTTTTGCACATTTACTTTAAGTTTCCATAACTCACAATATTCATATAAGGAGTCCAGTTGATTTTGTAATAAAATCTATCTGAGATTCTACCATTAAGACAGTATCATCAGCGTACAAAAGGACAAACAATTTTAAATAAACATTTAACTCTATGTATAACTCATCAGAGATAGTGCACAACCCTTCTATATTATCATTCTGTAAAAAAAAAAATTCAAGATCATTAAGATAAATAGAAAAAAGCAAAGGAGAGAGGTTCTCTCACTGCTTAACTCCAATGGAACAAGGGAAAAAATCCGAAAAATCTGATACAAAGTGAATACGTGATTTGATATTCTTATACATGTTGACAATAACGTTTTTTGTTCCATATAGATAGAAATTCAGTAGGTTTTTCTATATGAATTGGATTTTGAATAAATAAGCATATTCACCTGTGGACAAAAGTATATTCACCACGCAAAACAATTGGTTTTGGTAAATAGTTGTCATTACATACATTCATCTCTGTACTCTCTCTGAATATGGAATAAAACAATTACTGTCTTTTGTTCGGTAAATATGTGGTTTTATTGACTTTTGAAAAATGTATATTCACTGAGGCCGCTGGCCTCAGTGAATATCAGTTTTTCAAAAGTCAATAAAATCACATATTTACCTCATCAAAAGACAATAACTGTATAACATCTTTCCGTTAATCGAATGTTTTAAAAGTTTTGACCAGAGACTAGACCGCCAAACAGTATCAAAAGCTTTCGCAAAGTCCACGAATGTACCTATAGTTTCTCCTTTTTTCTCCGTAGCAACTCAAATAATATATGTATAACAAATATATTATCCACTGTGGAATAACCTTTCCTGAAGCCTGCCTGGTTTTCATTTAATAATAAATAATCCTCTAGAAAAAACTCAATCTAAAATTTAAGACAGAGGTGAACAGTTTTCCGAGGCAGCGATATAGTAATTGGTCTATAATTTTGGGGATCACCTTGATTACCCTTGTTTTTATAAAAAGGTATAATATTTCCCATGCGCCAAATTTCAGGCAATGTACCAGAATCAAAAATCATATTAAAAAGTTTCACATAATGGGCATAAACATTTTGATGTGCATTTAATAAATTCATTGATTATTAAATCATCGCCACTGGCCTTTCCGTTTTTCAATTCTCTAATACATTTGCAAATTTTCTTCGGTTATTTCTGAATTCAAAACTTCATTTACACCTTAAATGTCATTTTGATCAGTTGTGGCGTCATTAATATTCTCGGCGTTATTCAAATTTTTGAAAAAATCAAACAGTACATCTAATGCTATGCTACGTATATTTCTTTTCCCTTCCCGATTTTAAATTTTCCAATATTCCTTCAGATTTTTTGTCCTCAGGTTTTTCATATATTTTTTTAAATGATTTCTTATATTCCCTCATGGATTTATCCATCTGGCGTTTATATTCCCGTTCTGTCTTTTTCATTTCTTCCCTTTTTGCTTCAGATCTTTTACTATAATAATGTCTCTCTGCTTCTCTGTAAATCTTTCTCTTATTCCAACATTGCTTATCAAACTATGGTTTGTTCCCCTTTTGCCCGATTTTTTTCCTGTATGACTCCCTTGGCTAGCATTATATGTACATTATCTGCAGCAATAAAGAATATGCTATTAATCTTTTCAACTACTTCGTTTATTTTGCTTTGAGATAAAAGGTTTCTGTCTACTGTTTCTAATTCGGCTACCAAATCTGAAATCTCGTCCTCATCAATATATTCTAAGAATTCCTTTTTTTTCTCAACATCCCATTTCTGTTCCCGTTTAACTTCACTTGCATTTTCCAAGCTGTTCCCAGCGATGTGCTCATCTATTTCAGTACCATCTTTCAAATTTAATGATAGTATTAATGAAGAGTGAACAACTGAGTACAGCTTTGAAAAATCTTGAACATACATATTTACAACGAAACATAGAAAACAAGTTGCTTTTTTTAAAAAAAAAGACAATACGTGAACCTTAGAACTTTTTTATTCTAATTATTAATTCAACTGAATAAGAAATTATATATCAGTGTTGTCTTGGCCATGTGTGTGGAGGATAATATTTTCTTTTTATTGTAAATCATTACAGTTTTGGCATGTTGACAGAAGTGTTAAATATAAAGCAAGGAGAGAAGAAAAAAAAGGATTCCCAGACGTATAATTTCTTAGAGAATAATAATAATTCAAAACATGGAGGACACATGTACCTTCTTCCAAAAATTCATAAAATTAATCTAGAAATAAGTAATGAGGCATTGCGAACTGGTCAGCTAGCAGGACACATTAATGTTCGTTACCGACCAATCATCAATAAGTGTAACTCTCCCGCGAGAGATACTTACTTGATCCCATACCGCATTGTCAGCTATAAAAGGCCTCGAAATGACAAATGTAAAACAATTCAAACGAGAAAACTAACGGCCTAATTTATGTACAAAAAATGAACGAAAAACAAATATGTAACACATCAACAAACGACAACCACTGAATTACAGGCTCCTGACTTTGTCAGCTATAAAAGGCCTCGAAATGACAAATGTAAAACAATTCAAACGAGAAAACTAACGGCCTAATTTATGTACAAAAAATGAACGAAAAACAAATATGTAACACATCAACAAACGACAACCACTGAATTACAGGCTCCTGACTTGGGACAGGCATAAACATACACAATGTGGCGGGGTTAAACATGTTAGCGGGATCCCAACCCTCCCCCTAACCTGGGACAGTGGTGTAACAGTACAACATAAGAACGAACTATAAAAATCAGTTGAAAAAGGCTTAACTCATCAGATGAATACAAACAGAAATACTACACAGAGTGGACGTGGCCGGGTACTTGTATATCCCAACAACAAATAGACACTAAGTACAGATCTGAGAGTACTCGCAGTTACTGACAGCTAGTTCAAAGCCACTAGCAACTATTTAAAAAAATCATGCATCTAAGACTAAATTATCAATCCGTACACATCCAACATCCGAGGTAAAAAAGTATGCATTCTTATTGCCTATGATGTACGTCAATGTACACAAATATGATCATTGATAATTTAGAAGAAACTGTTAGCAATGCATTAGAATTTATTGACACACAGGAGAATATACTATAAAGATTCTCAACAAAATAGATTTAACTGCATTTGTTATATTAATTCTTAGAAACTATGAATTTGAGTTTAATGGACTGTTATACAAACACATTATAGGAGCGCCCATGGGTGGGTATATTGTCACCAACATGCACAGATCTGCATCTGTCTGCCCTATGTGAGACAGTGAAGTTTTGTAAAAAGTAGGGACCCCTATTTTTTATTATATTATAATAGTTACAATTTCAATACAGTTGTTTAGGTGGTTTACGGTATCATGTGTATCCTGCGAGATGCATCGGGCTTTATCATTATATTGCTGATAAACCGACATACCACATGTAAAATAAATATTATGAAAATGTATTTATAATTCTTTATTTTTTCCCAGGTAAGAAGTTTAATTTTATTATTAAAAATCATTTTAAAGAAAGTTATAATTTCTTCTAAACTTTTTGGATATTTTTGAATCTTTAGTTAATTTTAATTGATTAATTGATTAATTTAACCGATTACATCTTTGTTTATTTTTATTGATTTAATAGTGATCTTCACTATTATTTTAAACATATATCTTTTAAAGCGTTAAGTATTTACAATTCTCCAGTTTAAACTATCGGTAGAAAGTATTAGTTTTGTTGATTAGTGTATTATTGTTTATCTCATGAAATGTATGGGAATGTACGAATAACACGTGTCTTCAGAGAACAAAGGAATTCACGTGATACCTCGATATAGAGCTGTGCTCTAGTAGAAAATACATTGAATACTTTATTACATTTATAGCTTTGTTATTAGATTAGTTTTTATATATTTTTATGTAGCCCTATACCCGTTAATTAGTTATTATTTTGTATTATTTTCTTATCTCATTTTTCCCTTATTGACCCTCAAGTTCATTACGAATTGGTATCAATGAAGAGTTTCCAAGATAAAAATAGATTACCGTCAATGTTCTAATGTACGTTCTGAGAAATAAAACATCTTTGATTTAAGGAAATACACATATTGTTTTATGAAAAGAAAGATTAGTTAATTGAATAAATGTCATGACAAGTTATTTAAATTAATTAATGAAGTTCGTTCAATGCGTAAAAAGTATTTTAAGACCCATTAAAGTTCAATTGACTCCTAGACATAACAGAGTTTAAGAAATGTATTAAGTAAATTATTCATCAGGTACAATCATATGGTTATTAATTATGTCAGATATTATGTTATTTGTAAAACCTATGAACAGTATGTTAATTCTTAATGATTATATTGCTGATAAGCCGACATACCACATGTAAAATAAATATTATGAAAATGTATTTATAATTCTTTATTCTTTCCCAGGTACCAACCAGACCCGGGTAACATTTTCATGGGGCTCGTCCGGGATATGTTGACTGCAAATATGACAACAAAGTGAAAGATCAAACAAAAGTCAAGCATGGTTAAAGAAACAGAGAAGGAGGAGGAATTTAGATTGGAGGTTACAGGAAAGATTTACATTTAACCGTTGGTTGTTTTGAAGACCCTAATTACTGAACTAGAAATACCTGCCGAGTACGTTTCTCAATTAACCAAGGTAAAGGCAATAAAGTTGGTCAAACAGTTTTTGAAAGATAAGCAGAAAGATGAAGATAAAGGCACCACGACCCTATTACAAATAAATGATCTTATCGGGAGTAAAACACCAACTGAAATACTGGTAGCTGAAGGAATAGAAGAAACAGCTAAAGACGAGGAACAAGAGGTTGATGATCCCGAAATATCATTTAAAAAGAAAAATAACGATGAAATAACACCATTATTAAAGGATAAATGCTCATTATGGAGAAAAGATTTCAAGATTTCTGGACAAATTGGCGACTCAAAATCTTGCATTTCATTCACTAGTTTAATTCGTCAAATAGAGGCAGGAACTGAAAAAGGATACGATGACAGAGAAATAATCCAAGTTGTAATACGGTCCATCACTGCAGGGTCTAGTTTACGTAATTACTTAGAAGGAAGGAGTAACTTGACTCTATCAACCTTGAGGGGAATACTTAGAGCGCATTATCGCGAAAAGACAGCGACAGAGTTATATACAGAACTCTGCAATTTATCACAATCGCAAAAAGAAAATCCGCAAGAGGTTCTACTTCGGGCTCTTGATAAGACAGAGAGTGATGTTTGCATCTAATGAAACTGAGGATGAACACCAATATCATCCAGATCTAGTTCAAGCTATGTTTCTACACAGTCTTATGACAGGCATACAAAGTGACAACATTAGGCAAGAAATGAGGACTATTCTGAGTGATAAAAATGTGCGGGACGAAACTTTGATATCGTCATTAAATCAGATGGTGTTACGAGAGAATGAAAGATTAGCAAAAAGTAAAGGGTCTAGGGGTAAAGTAAACAAGATAGAAGCGACAGAAGAGAGCGATGTTTTCGGAGATTTTAAGGATGAAGTTAAAAGGGAATTGGCAGAAATCAGACAGCTAGTCACAAATGCCTATAAACCACAACAGCAACAACAACAACAACAACAACAACAACACAACAACAACAACAACAACAACAACAACAACAACAACATACGGCAAACAAGACCACACGAGAGAGAAAACCAGGATGTCCGCAATGTCAACAATCAGGAAATGGAGGACAATGTTCTCATTGTTGGATATGCGGAAGTTCCGAACATTTCAAAGCCGGATGTAAAAATAGGTTTAGAGCCAAAGACAAACAAGACAGACAGGATCCGAGTATACGGAAAATGTCTGTAAGTGAATTGAAAGGAACTGTATTCCAGCTTTCATCAAAACAAAAAAGAAATTTAGTAAGACTAGTTGGATCGAAATGCGAGGTTGACTGCTCCTTGAACGGGAAAGGATTTCGACTTCTATGGGACACGGGAGCACAGATATCAATCATCCCAGTTCAATGGCTGAAAGAAAAGATGAACGAAACTCAAATCAGACAATTGAGTGAATTGATGGATGGCGAACTAATAGTCCGTTCGGCAAATGGCAGCGAAATTCCATATGAGAGATGGGTACAAGTTAACTTCAAATTGAAAAGCAAAGAGGAAAAATTAGAAAATAGTCTAGAAGTGCCATTCCTACTTAACTCACATCCGGACATGAAAGAACCGATTATAGGATATAACGTAATCGAACATTATATGGAAAAACATAGAGATGCCGCTGAAATTCTTAAATCTTCGATGGGAATCAAAGTCAATCAAATAAACACAGTAATGAGCATCATCAAATCTAGTAATGGGGACATTAGCTCCGTAAGAAACGGGAAAAGGGATATCATTATTCCAGGACACTCACAGTCTGTGATTAAGTTAATTGCGCACGTGAGGGATACCAGCAATAATACATCAGCTGTTTTCATGCCAGAAGGAAATTTCGATATACCAGAAGAACTATGAATCCAAGAAAGTCTTGTAAGATGTGGAAATGGTAGCACTTCAAAAATGAATGTCGTTGTGGAGAACACATCAGCTCATGATGTCATTTTACCAAAGAAAGTAAATATGGGAATGCTTCAGAACGTTAAAGGCGTTTTTAGCATACCAGATAAGGACGATAAAACTAAAGACACATACAAACAAGATATATCGGAAGACAATAACAATGAACAACTTTGGGATCCACCAATCGATCTAGGTTCAAACTTGAAAATGAAGATAGAATTAGCTGACAAAACTCCCGTAAATAGGTCATATACTTCAATACCAAAACCACTGTACCAAGAGCTTAAAGATTATCTTGCCGATCTTATACATAGGAATTGGGTTCGACGAAGCAACTCGCCCTATTCAAGTGGTATGGTCTGTGTGAGAAAAAAAGATGGTAGTCTACGTCTCTGTATCGATCACAGATAGCTCAACAAGAAAACTATAGCCGATAGACAACCGATCCCTAGAATCCAGGATGTATTAGACTCTCTAGGTGTAATACCTCCATTGATTTTCCCCTATTAGTCTTTGTTAAATTTGCACTTTTCAAAAAATTTTGCAGAATTTATCTTTGTTTCAAATAAAGAAATACTTGGCATGAGTAAAGTTTGATCCTGTCCAGTACTATAGAAAAAATTTCACATAACATTTCATTGCATATAAGAAAATAACCATCACTGGAAGTTAACCAATCAAATTTTTCCCCCTTTTTAACCTGTGTACAAGCTTTAGTAACCATGTAACCTCAAGTTTCCAAAATATTCTATAGAAACCCCAAATAAAAAAAAAATGGTGCTTTGAAATACCCAAGATATATGTTTATGACCCAGAAATGTTTTACTGCAATGAAATGTAGGATCAATTATCTACAACTGTCAAATTCAAGGGAATATTTTTTTTCGACCTATTTTCGTATGCAACCGGATGTGACGTACTATGATTTGGTGGTATTACACCTAAAGAAGACTTTTTTGTTAAATAAACTGAATGTGACTTTTTTCCTTTGTAATACTGGTTATTTCAAGCATTCCTGTCAAGTTTTGTCATAATCAGTTCAATAGTTTGAGAAAAATCTGGTATAATGTAAGACGACATCTACAGCGATTCGAGCTAAATTTCTTCGAAAAATCCAAACCAAACCGCATCATGATAGAATATAGTGTGGACCAATAAATGATCAAATATTTATCTCATCTGCCTACAAACAGTTGAATATGATACAAAAGATGACTTTAGGATGATAAATACTACTAATTGACCTCTTTGTCTTCTTTATAAGGTCTCTTTTGGTCCATTTATACCTCTCATTTCCTCAAAATTTCTACTTTATAGGCCAATAAATAAAAATTTTGGGGTAACTTTCTCTCATTTATGATAGAAATGTTATAATAAATGATTAATTGAAGTATTCAAGCTGAATGAACTATCCGTATAAAAGTTTACCGTCTCCAAGGAGGTTTCCATAAGTCCTTACGTAAAACTTAAATTTACGCCGCGTTCCAGAGAGGGACATAAAAAGCTTCTCTTTTGGTGAATAATTTGTTGTTACTGCTTTAAAAATAATTTCATTTACTTAAAACTATATATTTATTAAAGTATTTCTTAGGAAAAATTTTCTAGTATAGCAGAATATAAGAAAAAAGGAGAAAAAGCTCCCCAAAACTCTAAGTATGGCTTATTCTGTCAACTAATATTCATGGTAAAGTCCTATTTCAAGGAAATTTTCTCATAAAATGTGTTTTGAAGACTCAATCCACTCAGAATATTTCATTATTAGTAATATTTCACTTAAATAGCAAGAAATTTTAACACATGAGAGTACTCACAAGGTCAAAGGTGCATGTACAGCTTCCCATATTAGGTGTAATACCACCATTGATTTTCCCCTATTAGTCTTTGTTAAATTTGCACTTTTCAAAAAATTTTGCAGAATTTATCTTTGTTTCAAATAAAGAAATACTTGGCATGAGTAAAGTTTGATCCTGTCCAGTACTATAGAAAAAATTTCACATAACATTTCATTGCATATAAGAAAATAACCATCACTGGAAGTTAACCAATCAAATTTTTCCCCCTTTTTAACCTGTGTACAAGCTTTAGTAACCATGTAACCTCAAGTTTCCAAAATATTCTATAGAAACCCCAAATAAAAAAAAAATGGTGCTTTGAAATACCCAAGATATATGTTTATGACCCAGAAATGTTTTACTGCAATGAAATGTAGGATCAATTATCTACAACTGTCAAATTCAAGGGAATATTTTTTTTCGACCTATTTTCGTATGCAACCGGATGTGACGTACTATGATTTGGTGGTATTACACCTAAAGAAGACTTTTTTGTTAAATAAACTGAATGTGACTTTTTTCCTTTGTAATACTGGTTATTTCAAGCATTCCTGTCAAGTTTTGTCATAATCAGTTCAATAGTTTGAGAAAAATCTGGTATAATGTAAGACGACATCTACAGCGATTCGAGCTAAATTTCTTCGAAAAATCCAAACCAAACCGCATCATGATAGAATATAGTGTGGACCAATAAATGATCAAATATTTATCTCATCTGCCTACAAACAGTTGAATATGATACAAAAGATGACTTTAGGATGATAAATACTACTAATTGACCTCTTTGTCTTCTTTATAAGGTCTCTTTTGGTCCATTTATACCTCTCATTTCCTCAAAATTTCTACTTTATAGGCCAATAAATAAAAATTTTGGGGTAACTTTCTCTCATTTATGATAGAAATGTTATAATAAATGATTAATTGAAGTATTCAAGCTGAATGAACTATCCGTATAAAAGTTTACCGTCTCCAAGGAGGTTTCCATAAGTCCTTACGTAAAACTTAAATTTACGCCGCGTTCCAGAGAGGGACATAAAAAGCTTCTCTTTTGGTGAATAATTTGTTGTTACTGCTTTAAAAATAATTTCATTTACTTAAAACTATATATTTATTAAAGTATTTCTTAGGAAAAATTTTCTAGTATAGCAGAATATAAGAAAAAAGGAGAAAAAGCTCCCCAAAACTCTAAGTATGGCTTATTCTGTCAACTAATATTCATGGTAAAGTCCTATTTCAAGGAAATTTTCTCATAAAATGTGTTTTGAAGACTCAATCCACTCAGAATATTTCATTATTAGTAATATTTCACTTAAATAGCAAGAAATTTTAACACATGAGAGTACTCACAAGGTCAAAGGTGCATGTACAGCTTCCCATATTAGGTGTAATACCACCATTGATTTTCCCCTATTAGTCTTTGTTAAATTTGCACTTTTCAAAAAATTGTGCAGAATTTATCTTTGTTTCAAATAAAGAAATACTTGGCACGAGTAAAGTTTGATCCTGTCCAGTACTATAGAAAAAATTTCACATAACATTTCATTGCATATAAGAAAATAACCATCACTGGAAGTTAACCAGTCAAATTTTCCCCCTTTTTTAACCTGTGTACAAGCTTTAGTAACCATGTAACCTCAAGTTTCCAAAATATTCTATAGAAACCCCAAATAAAAAAAAATGGTGCTTTGAAATACCCATATATATGTTTATGACCCAGAAATGTTTTACTGCAATGAAATGTAGGATCAATTATCTACAACTGTCAAATTCAAGGGAATATTTTTTTTCGACCTATTTTCGTATGCAACCGGATGTGACGTACTATGATTTGGTGGTATTACACCTCTAGGTGGGAAACAATGGTTCACCGTGCTAGATCGGGATAAAGCATATCATCAAGGATTTATGGATGAAGCTTCTCAAAAATTAACGGCGTTTTGTACACCTTGGGGTTTGTACGAATGGATAAGAATTCCTTTTGGATTGACTGGAGCACCCGCAGCATTTCAATCGTTCATGGAAAGAACGTTATCTGATATCAGAGATAACATTTGCATACCATATCTAGACGATGTATTAGTATTCAGTAGTAGTTTTAATGAACACCTTATGAATGTTAGAACTGTATTGCGAAGGCTCAAAGAAAAGGGTATAAAGTTAAACCCTTCCAAGTGTGAACTTTTTAAAAGAGAAGTTCGATATTTAGGACATTTTATATCTGAGACAGGATACCAAATGGACCCAGCAGACAAGGAAGCAGTGATTGCTCTAAAAGAAAGAAAACCAAATACTATAGGAGAACTTCGGAAAATTTTGGGATTTGTAGGATATTATAGGAAATACATTCTTAATTTTTCAAAACGACTTAAACCAATTTACAACTTGCTCAAAGTCAATGATAAGTCACAGAAAAAGAGCAAAATTAAAGGCAAATCGACGAACCAGGCCTCGTCAGGAACAAAAATAAAATGGTTAGAAGAACACACAATGATATTATCAGAAGTGATAGATTGTTTAGTTAAGCCGAACATAATGGTTTATCCACAATACGAAAAACCTTATATTGTACATACAGATGCATCACAAGAAGGGTTAGGCGCATTTTATACCAGACAAAGGCAGACGGACGTTTAGGGGTAGTTGCATATGGATCGAGAACGTTGACACCGGCGGAACAAAATTATCACCTGCATTCTGGGAAGTTGGAATTTTTAGCACTTAAATGGGCAATCTGTGACCGTTTTCGGGATTACCTCTACTACACAAATGAGTTCGACGTTTATACTGACAACAATCCCTTAACATATATATTAACTACCCCAAAATTAGATGCGACAAGACACAGATGGGTGGCCGAACTTGCCCACTTTAATTTTAAGATTCATTACAAGCCCGGCATTCAAAATGGTGATGCTGACGGATTGTCAAGGATGCCATTCTGCTTTAAAGGTTACATGAATAGCTGCTCTAAAACGGTTGAAAATAATAGTATTACGACAACACTACAAACTGCTGACGCACAAGCCAAGGGTGAAATTGATTGGACTGTAACACTATCAAAATGCACCGTTGAAATGACCGACGATGAAGTTGAAAAATTATCAAGTCCGTTCGGAAGTATGTCAGAGAAAGTGGATCAAGCAAATGATAAAACGCAGAGTTTGACAAATCCGGGAAACAAATTAGAAACTAATTTGCAGACAAGTGGTACAATACCATTAAGACATATTATCGAAGCACAGAATCAGGATCTCGATTTAGGGCCGATAATAGATTTGAAGATTCATAAAAGATCTCCATCAGATCACGAGAAACGTCAATTCAATCATGCACAGAAAATTCTTGTCAGGGATTGGAATAAACTACTGGTCAATGAAAAGGGGATCTTACAAAGAATAGTATAACCATCGATGGAAAAATAAAAGATCAGTTAGTCGTACATAAGCACTATCGTAAACTAGTGTTAAAACAACTACATAACGATATGGGACATCTTGGAAAGGAAAGAGTATGGGCTCTCACCAGAGAAGATTATATTGGCCCAATATGTTCAAAGACATAGAACAATATATTAACTATGAGTGTTCCTACGTGAAAGATATGATACCAAGGAAAAAGGAAATTGCACCAATACAGTCCATCAAGACTACATCTCCATTCGAACTAGTGTCAGTTGATTTTTATACGACCGCAAAAAAATTTTGCGGTCGTATATTGGTATGACGTTGGCGTCGTCGTCGTCTACCGGCGTCGTCGTTGTCGTCGTCCGAAGACACATTGGTTTTCGCACTGTAACTTTAGTTTAAGTGAATGGATCTCTATGAAATTTTACCATAAGGTTCAAAACCACAAAAGAAAGGTGGGGATTGATTTTAGGGGTTATGGTACCAACAGTTAAGGAATTAGGGGCCAAAAAGGGGCCAAAAATAAGCATTTTTGTAACTTCCAGACATAACTTGTGTGTTAGTGTATGGATCTCTCTGACATTGTACCACAAGGTTCCATATCACAAAGGGAATGCTGGGATTGATTTTGGGGGTAATTGCCTCCAAATTTTAGGAATTAGGGGCCAAAAAGGGGCAAAATACAAGCATTTATCTAGTTTCATGACAATAACTTGTGTGTAAGTGTATGGATCTCTCTGACATTGTACAACAAGGTTCCATATCACAAAGGGAATGCTGGAATTGAGTTTGAGGGTAATTGCCCAAAACGTTTAGGAATGAGGGGCCAAAAGGGGCCAAAAATAAGCATTTTTCTAGTTTCCAGACAAAAACTTGTGTTCAAGTGTATGGATCTCTCTGAAATTGTACTGCAAGGTACCATACCACAAAGGGAAGGCTAGGATTGATTTTGGGGGTAAGTGCCTAAAAATTTTAGGAATTAGGGGCCATAAAGGGGCAAAAAAACAAGCATTTTTCTAGTTTCAGGACAATAACTTGTGTGTTAGTGTATGGATCTTTATGAAATTGTACTACAAGGTTCCATATCACAAAGGGAAAGCTGGGTTTGAGTTTGGGGGTAATTGCCCTAAACGTTTAGGAATTTGGGGCCAAAAAACAAGCATTTTTCTAGTTTCCAGACAATAACTTGTGTTCAAGTGTATAGATCTCTCTGAAATTGTACTGCAAGGTACCATACCACAAAGGGAAGGCTGGGATTGAGTTTGGGGGTGATGAATCATAAGGGGGTTCAAAAAATTTGGGGGGGGGATTTTTTTTCCCTTTTTTTTCTTTAAGATTTTCCATTTTAAATTGGTTATTTCTGATTTATATATAAAAGCAGATAATAATGATATGGTTTGAATAGGTAAATTAAAAAAAATTAAGTTGTTAGACCACATTCATTCTGTGTCAGAAACCTATGCTGTGTCAAATATTTAATTACAATCCAAATTCAGTGCTGTATCAAGCTTGAATGTTGTGTCCATACTTGCCCCAACTGTTCAGTGTTCGACCTCTGCTGTCGTATCAAGCTGCGCCCCAGCGGAGCATTTTATTTACATCTAGAAAGTTCGGGTGGTTATGAATATATGCTGGTGGTTATGGATCACTTTACAAGATTTGCGCAAGTTTATCCGACACGCAATAAATCAGCTAGGACAGTCGCCGAGAAAATCTTTAATGATTTTATATTAAAGTTTGGATTTCCTCAAAGAATTCATCATGACCAAGGAGGGGAATTTGAGAACAAACTATTTAAGCATTTACATCAACTATCAGGTGTAGCAGCTAGTAGGACTACTCCATACCATCCACAAGGTACTAGACAGGTTGAACGATTTAATAGAACTTTACTCTCCATGTTAAGAACGTTACCTAAAGATTTTAAAAGTCAATGAAAATATCACTGTCATAAAGTAGTTCATGCATATAACTGCACACGTCACGACACAACAGGATTTTCACCATTTTATCTATTATTTGGACGGAATCCAAGGTTACCAATCGATTTGACTTTTGGATTTGAAAATAAAGTAAACAATTCATGCGATACATCGATGTATGCTAAGGAATGGAAATCAAACATGCAGAAAGCTTATAAGTTGGCATCTGAAAATACCTGTAAGTCTGCAACTAAAGGAAACCGTCTATATGACACAAAGGTGCGAAGTAGCTGTCTACAAGAAGGTGACCGTGTATTAGTTAGAAATCTTCTAGAACGAGGAGGACCGGGGAAATTGCGATCATATTGGGAAGAAAACGTATATGTAGTTTTAAGACGTCTTAATGACGAAAGTCCTGTTTATGAGGTTAAAAAGGAAAACGGAACCGGAAGAAATAGGGTACTACATCGAAACCTTCTCATGCAATGCGACAGTTTACCACTAGAAAGTACAACAAGTGCTCACGGAAGTGACAAAAAGAAAACCGATTACCGAAAAACACAAAAATCTACGATCACACCACATAATGATGTCTGTGAAAAAGATAGTGACAATTCAAATGACTTAACGGACAAGGTTCGATCTACTGATAGATATTCAAAACTACCGACCGATGGAATTCACGTTGATAATGAAATTGACAATGTTCCTAATGCTGTATCAGACGACGAATCTGAAATCATTATACCGAATAACATCGAGAATGTAACAAGTAAAGACAAACCAAAAAGGTTACGGCATCCTGCCGCAAGGTTTACATACGATACACTCGGAAAGCCAAGCATACAAACTTTTGATGTGAATAGTAATCATATACGACAATATCCAACAACAGTCACATCTAATCATTTGGAGAGCAATCTAAATCCTAAATCGGTTCCATGGTTTCCGCAACATCAGCAACCGTATCAACATCCTTATGTCCGTTTCATACAGCCTTGATATATGTTGCAACAAAAATTAAATTTCAGTAACTGTTTTTTTTGGTACACCAGAACAGCCGTGTTTAAGTGAAAAGACGTGTGACGAAACAACGAATTAAAACCACTCAAGTGACAGAAACAAAAAGCATATAGTGAAAGTACAGTTAAGTTGCGTGTCTGAACTGTTCAGTACTTCAGTATGACTCAAAAATAGGCTCAAATGTCAAATGACCTTTTGGAAAATGGCCATTATTATGTATTTGATTACATTATGGTGATATCCATAAAGACCAAATAGTCAGTTAATTAACAGTCCTAAGAAGAAATTGATGTGAAGTATTAAATGGTTAAACATATCATTTAAGAAAGAGGTTGTTAATTGTGTCATAGAATCTGCTTTTATTTCTTATGTCGGGACGTCATTTTTTTCAGTGGGGAAGGATGTGAGACAGTGAAGTTTTGTAAAAAGAAGGGACCCCTATTTTTTATTATATTATAATAGTTACAATTTCAATACAGTTGTTTAGGTGGTTTACGGTATCATGTGGATCCTGCGAGATGCATCGGGCTTTATCATTATATTGATGATAAACCGACATACCACATGTAAAATAAATATTATGAAAATGTATTTATAATTCTTTATTCTTTCCCAGGTAAGAAGTTTAATATTATTATATTTTCATTTTAAAGAAAGTTATAATTTCTTCTAAACTTTTTGGATATTTTTGAATCTTTAGTTAATTTTAATTGATTATTTGATTAATTTAACTGATTACATCTTCATTTGTTTTTATTGATTTAATAATGATTTTCACTATTATTTTAAACATATATCTTTTAAAGCGTTAAGTATTTACAATTCTCCAGTTTAAACTATCGGTAGAAAGTATTAGTTTTGTTGATTAGTGTATGTATTAGATACAATACAAAGGTAACAAAGAAACAGGCCGGTAACAACCGTTGCCGGATAGTTTTTCTGCACGAGTAGTCAGGTCAAGGTCCGAGGCGATAGCCGAGGACCTTGACCTGACTACAAGTGCAGACAAACTATACGGCAGTTTGTTTCCGGCCTGTTTTTAGTTACCTTTGTTTTGTATCTGACTTGTACGACGTTTCAAGAAGGAAGGAGTTCATTTTGCATTTAGAAGAGGTAGCAAAACTAAAGATATTAGAAACTTAAATGGCCATATACCAGTTAATGTAAGTTACAGTTTAAACTCAATTTTTTTTCTCACTTCCCTTCAGCCGTAAGTTTTTTCTCAAAAGATTCAAGAATCTAATAACTTTATAAAAAAGAACCATTTCAAGTTAAAGGTACTTTTTGAGATGCAACTTCGCAAGTAAGTAATGTATAAAAAAAGATTTCAGAGCTAAGCAAGCTACCATTTGATTTTTATTTGGGGAAAAGGGGGGGGGTTAAAACAAATTTAAAATAAACAGGCTTCATCCTTTTTTTGTTGAAAGAATGCAGGATGTGCCATTCCAGGCCCCCCCCCCATTCCCCCTAAAAAAAATCGTAAAAATCGTACGTTTGCCGTCAAATATGTGAATTCAATATATATGAATTCAATAAAAATATAAGTGTATCACCTATCTTATTAATGAATGAAATGTTATGAAAAAATGCATTTTGTCTTGTTATTAGATATATATAGGCATATATTTTGGATTAAAAAAAATGTTCATGCTTATAGGTTTTTAAATGTCTCTGATAGTGTTGATCAGGATTAAACACGTGTCATTATATGATCCAATCAGAGCTTACCGTCCAAAATTGATGACATAAGTTGAATGATTTTCTTCAAGATTTGCTGCCTATTTGAACATGTATTACACGGACACTTTTTATTTATAGGATCAATCGTACATTGGTGAGTTGATAGGGATTTTATCTTTTGATTAGATTTGATTTTTTTTATATATATTTCCTGTCTTTTTTATTGAAATATAAACGTTGGTACCAGCATTTCCTTCAGCATTGTCCAGAATACTATTCATGTCTTTATATTGAAAAAAAAAAAAACGTTTACGGACCGACCATTTAGCATCAAAAGGGGGTGTGTTCTTTTCTGAGTAAGAAAATTATTTAGTTTTTCAACTGTATAATATATTATATATTTTTTCTCATAAAATTGGGGATCAAAATGGTTTTTTTTAGGAAAAAACCATAACCCACCTTTTGAAGTTAAATGGTCAATCCCTTAGTGTACTAATATGAATAGTTACTGGAATTGTTTGAAAAAAAATATAGTTATTGATGCTAGCGTAAATATTTTAATTAAAAAGACAGGAAATATGTCGGTGAAACTAAAAGTTCAAATCTAATTGAAATTTAAAGTGCCAATGAACTCACCGATCATGCACGAATGATTCTATTCATAAAAAGTGTCCGTGTAACAACTAAAAAGTGTCCGTGTATCATCTAAAAAGTGTCCGTGTAACACCCGTTAATGTACTGTTTTTCTATAGCTCTGCTGGGGGCAAAGTCGTACAATATTGTTTATCTCATGAAATGTATGGGAATGTACGAATAACACGTGTCTTCAGAGAACAAAGGAATGCACGTGATACCTCGATATAGAGCTGTGCTCTAGTAGAAAATACATTGAATGCTTTATTACATTTATATCTTTGTTATTAGATTAGTTTTTATATATTTTTATGTAGCCCTATACCCGTTAATTAGTTATTATTTTGTATTATTTTCTTATCGCATTTTTCTCTTATTGACCCTCAAGTTCATTACGAATTGGTATCAATGAAGAGTTTCCAAGATAAAAATAGATTACCGTAAATGTTCTAATGTACGTTCTGAGAAATAAAAACATCTTTGATTTTAGGAAATACACATATTGTTTTATGAAAAGAAAGATTAGTTAATTGAATAAATGTCATGACAAGTTATTTAAATTAACTAATGAAGTTCGTTCAATGCGTAAAAAGTATTTTAAGACCCATTAAAGTGAATACTTAAGTTCAATTGACTCCTAGACATAACAGAGTTTAAGAAATGTATTAAGTAAATTATTCATCAGGTACAATCATATGGTTATTAATTATGTCAGATATTATGTTATTTGTGAATAGTATATTAATTTTTAATGATTATATTGCTGATAAGCCGACATACCACATGTAAAATAAATATTATGAAAATGTATTTATAATTCTTTATTCTTTCTCAGGTACCAACCAGACCCGGGTAACACCTATTCATTAAAATCTTAGATAAGTTCCAATGGAGAGAAAACATCAAATTACACTGTCAATAGGGATGACGGTTTTATGGTCTTCACAGGCAAATTAGAGCAAGTTGAAGATTTCTTTAACCTTGCAAACGAAATTGACCATCTACTTAAGTTCTAATATGAGGTGTCGACATGTAGTATGGACTATTTAGAGGGTGGTAAAGGGTTATTTTCGTGCAACGTTTTCGGCCTTTTTATTTCACGTGTTTCCGTGTTTCGACGTTTTATTTCTCGTTTTCTCGTGTTTGGTTCGATGTGCGTGCTTCGTGTTTTCCCTTAATTATTTTCCGTGTTTCGTGTCGGTACTCTTATTTGCTCGTGCTTGTCCCGCATTTGATTAAAAAGTAAACCGGGACTAATTCAAAGTCAGTCCAAATATTGTTTTAAATTATAAACTTATTAACTGGTCCCGAGATATTTATTAATAGTCTATTGTATTACTATGATAAATCGGATGCAACTAACGGACGCTAAAAGGTGACCACATGCAGGGTCGCCATGTCCATTTATAATGACTGCATGATCTCCAAGAACGGCTGCGTAATAACTTTTGGTAATTTTTCCTTAATATTTACGATTTTATTCCTTGGCTTCGTTTTTCCAGAGTGTTTTTTTTTCCGTGCAACGTTTTTGCGATTTGTTATTTCACGTGTTTCCGTGTTCAGACCCTCCCTTTTACCACCCTCTATTTAGATACCGAAGTGTACGAAAGTGAACGATTCCATAATAATGGAATTCTTGATGTTAAGTCATATATTAAAAACACAGAAACGTATCAATATTTACCAATCACAAGTGCGCATCCAAAACACACATACATTTAAGAGCATTACAATGTGTGAATAATATAAGAAATTTCTACTTCTACCACTAAGTGACCACCGTCATTTGGTTGACTATCCTGTCATTGTTTGGTGTGCGCTTGCATACTTAACATATCCAAAAATAATTTAAAGAGAAAGGAAATAATTTGTGCTGTACATAACATTTATACATGGTGCAAATAAAAACATGGGACTTGAAATTTAATGGGCATGCAGTAGTCCCTTGAATGAGTCAAGACTTTCTGCAGCGGTCACTGAAATAATAGTGACATCAATGAATTGAATAAACATTTAATTAACTTACAAGATAACTTAATTGCCAGTAGAGAATATTGTAAAAAGGAAACAGTAAAAGTTATAAAAATGTATATTAACGAACAGTCTTTATTTTACTTGACAATGTTTTATTTTCATTTGAAACAGATTTTTGTTATCTGATTTGTCAAAATGACAAGTGTGCATAATGATTTTATTGTTACAAATCAAATCCCAAACCCCACTATAACTCATTATGTAGAAACCACAGCACTATTTTAAAATATCTCTCTGAATATCTAGACACAGATGTTTGATACCACAGGTCGTTATAATTAACTATTTAACTTTCACTTGTTTATCAAAGACTACAATTGTCAACTTTGCTCAAGTCAGTAAACCCTTGCAATGCATAAAATGTAGCTTTACAATAAATATACATGTTTGAAAAGGATCTATAGATTGTTTATTATCATATATCAGATAAGTGAATTAGCGATCTGTGAAAATTCTTTATTGCCATGTTTTAAATATCTTAGATACACCGTATGGAGGTGCTCTTAATTGCAGGAAGCTAATACAGATAAGATGAAAAGGTGTTCCGAATGAACAATAATTTAGCTTCCGAATATTCCTCCATAGACTATATTTCTAACTAATATATATGCGTGAACCCTCAGGGGTTCACGCAATCATATGTACAGATAAAATAATCAACAACACTGGATTGGCGGCAAGTAAATTTGCCTTCCTTGTCACCGTTTACTCTGCCATTAAGGAGAATTAGATTATTGTTTTTACACATTTCTAACAACATTTTACCATACGGGTTTTATACTTGTGTCCATACTACATCTAACTTTAGACATATCATATAATTCTAAATTGTTTAAAGTATCTACATTATCAGTAACGACAATATCATGTTGAATATGAACAATTTCAATATATTCTACATATCGACTAGTTCTACTATTGAAATTACCATTTAAAAGTATATACTTGTACTCTACAGAAAATTTCAAAAATTCTTGTTCTAATTCGTTAAATGCATCAGGAACCTTATATAAAGAATTTTCAGGAGGGATATAAATATTTCCTATTTTTACATCTTGGTCAGTTTTAAGTAAATCTGAAGAAATTTTCTACCAATATACTAAAATACTGGCATTTTCAACTGGCCTTACAAATTTTTCCAGATGTGATTTATAGCCAAAAGCTATGCCCCCTGATTTAACTCTTGCTATATTTTTTCTATTTTTCAATTGAAAAGTAAATCCTGGAATATTTATCTTATCCAAATCATCTGTTTTGGTTTCAACAAGAGATATAAAATCAAATGTATGAACCATATCTATAAACTCGGGATAATGCATATGTTTAATTAACCACAACAATTCAAAGTCAACATCTTAATTTTACAGTTACTCGTTCGAGTTGAACTTTGTTCATTGTCAAAAACGTTTGTCATACCATTACACGCTTTCTTTGCTGGGGCTCCCTTTAGATTGTCGGTTGAGTTTCGCGATTCTCTTCGTCGTCTCTTACGAGAAGGGGTGAGTATGTTCTAATTGCATGTTAGCACTTGCATACAACTCTTCATCCAATCAAATTACTTGAACATACCGTCTAAGTTTCAGAGTACATACTTTTCTGTGTACTAAGTAACTATGCATGGACGACAACAGGGGTAATATTTCAGTGTATTGTCATCAAGATATTTAGAACAAAAAGTGCTATTGGCTACTTTCGAATTAAATATTGTGTCCCAAATTAAAGAAATATATGTTATAAGCTTTCACAATTATTTTTATATTAAAATCCTTGGTCTAACAAATATTGTTTTGCTAGACATATATACAGAATAACAGATATGGTTCTAAATACGTTGATCAAAGTAAAAAAGGCAATCTTATTATTGTGGTCATTAAACATTCATGCAGTTACTTTGTACACGAAAAAAGTATGTACAACGAAACCTTGCGTACCTCAGAAAAAATATTTCTTTCTAGATTTAAGGTTTTTTTCAAGATAGTCAAAATACGACTTTTAAACATATTTCTAATAAACAACAATGTTATCACTGCTCAGCATAGTTACTATTTTTAGTTCTATTTCTAGCAAAATATTTATTAATTAGAATTTACAACATAAAATTTTTTAAACATTCATTTACTATATTCCGTTTTTACAATATTGTATACTGAAATACTTTACCACAGATTGGAATGGTGCACTTTTCATAGCGCCAATTGTAATCTGTATAGCAATATGGACTGTTCATTTGTGACAGTAATGGATTTCTACAGAAGTTATGGTCCTCTGCGTAGTTATGCATGGGATGTCGTCTCACTTCATTCCATTTTAAACAAAGTTTTCCAGATGTTGTTTTACTAATATACCCAGTATAGCTTATTCCATTATTGTATCTGTTATAACAATCAACTTCTGAAATTAGTAAAAAATATTCAATGCGGGTTGGTTTTAAATATATATTGGAAAATTGGAAAAAAAAATAATCTGCCTTTTTATGACCGCATGGGCACGAATAGGAAACGATTCATAATAGTTCTATCTAAGTATCGAAAAACATCCAAATTCACGTGCTGCAAAGACTATAAAACTTTATGAAAAAAAGGAGTTGTAGGTCTTATATTATATTCTTTTAATTTTTTTAAGAGGGAATGGTGAAAAAGAATATCTCTTGTCATTTGTTTTAATTTATAACAGACACATAAGAATTGACAAAAAGTCCAAATGCAACCATACTATTCATAATTGTAATGTTTATATGTGTATAGATGAACCATAAATTCTACGGAAACATTCTACACCAAATGGGAATAAATAAATGGGGACAATTTCCTTTGCATTAATTTCACACAGTGTGTCAAGGAAAACGTTATTCAATCTTTACGTATATTCGCAGAAGCACACCTCCATGTGTCTATTTTGTAGGGTTTTTTTAACAAATGTATGGCTTATTTCTAAGCATATAAACAGGTTTCGAAATGCTGACAAATTTTAGAAATGTTTTGAGTAATTATAAAACAAAAACATGTATAAGAAGGCCACGTCTTCGAAACACAAACAATTTTGTTTGAAGTTATGCTTCCTATTGTCTTTTATATACAAATTCATGCATGTTTGTAAGAGACGTCCATCGTTGCAAAATAAAAATAAAATATGAAACTGGCAATAAGTGACTCTAGTAGAAGTACGAAATTACATTTTGAATTAATGAAAATAAGTATTTGCTGAAAAAAAAATTAAAGTATACGACGAAGATTCTTTGATACAATAAGTGAAGGAAACTGTCCCTACCTATTTCACATTTTCAATCACTCTGATGAAACACGGGACAGTTCTGAACCAAAATAACATGAATGATAAATATATTCAAAAATAATTTAAACAAAAGAGTAGAGTAAGTAACCCCAATAAAAGGCCTGTAAAGGTGTATTTTTTAAAACGTTTTTAGATTGTTTTAGTAAATCTAATGTGCATGTATTGCTAAATGCATTTATTTTAATGCATAATGTATAATCAGAAATATTGTATATTTGCTTCATAAATTATAAATATATTAGCCTGAAATAGGAATAGATTTAATTTTAGTCCATTTTTCAAGAAATGTGTAACCTTTTTACCTCATTTCATGATTTCATATGTGGCGCCACCCTTCGCTCATTGAATTTTGTTTAAAAAGTAAAGAATATTGTCTATAAAAAATATTTCAGAAGAAATATTTCAAGGGAGGGGTGGCGCCACGTTAATTTTTCAGAAAACTGTCATACATTTTGCAAAATTCACCTACATATATGACGTCACAAAAACATCACTAATGACGCAATTGGTGATTTTCTTCTTTAACTGATTTACTTTAAATACAAAACTCAACAAAAACAAATGACCCAAGAAAGCGAAACGACATGTAGATGTCAATATATGGTATTCAATAATTGACAGGGCTGGTGCACTGAAAATTTAAATTAGTCACTATGACTATTCAGTTAGTCAAATATTAGCCGAAAGGTAGTCAACAGCATATATGACTACCCATCAAGTCATTATGACTACCTGCATAGTCAGTTGACTATGTTAGGTGGTCACAGCACCACGTGGTGTAGAGTATCGGTTTTCACGCGCACTCTTTCGCGTTCCCTTTGTTCCCTAGATCGTGTAGATGTAAACAAACCAGGAGGCACGAAACTGCTATTTTGTCAATTAAACCAATTGTTTAAAGTAAGTATCATGTACATTTGTTTTAATTCTAACTTACAAAAATTAAATTTGAGAAAAAAGAAGTGTAATGAATGTAATATATCGGCACATGTTGACGTAAATTAATGACAATACAAAACAGAGGGAGATATGTATACGGGATATCAATTTTGATACACATACAACGTATTTTCGATTGAAAAGAGTATTTAGCGATATCTATTTTTCACCTGATCAAAAACTGTTAAAAATAAACACTGCAATCGATATTCACAACAATGAATTAAAAAAAAACCCTCAGGGTAGCTGTCAAGATCCTGGTGCTTACATTACAATGCTGTGATATAACATGGGTGGCTGTTAAGATCCTGGTGCTTACATTGCAATGGTGTAGTATAAGATGGGTGGCTGTCAAGATCCTGGTGCTTACATTACAATGTTGTGTTGTAAGATGGGTGGCTGTCAAGATCCTGGTGCTTACATAACAATGTTGTGTTATAAGATGGGTGGCTGTCAAGATCCTGGTGCTTATATCACAATGTTGTGGTATAAGATGGGTGGCTGTCAAGATCCCGGTGCTTACATTACAATGTTGTGGTATAAGATGGGTGGCTGTCAAGATCCTGGTGCTTACATTACAATGTTGTGGTATAAGATGGGTGGCTGTCAAGATCCCGGAACTTACATTACAAAATAATGGTATAAAATGAGTGACAAAATCACTAGATCAAAGATTTTAAAATTTGTTTTTTTCTTTTAACTTTTAACATGACTGATATACTTGTTTATTGTTATATTTTAGCTTCTAAAATGATATAATTATATTTTTCAGCAAATGAAGACATTGCTATTTGTATGAACACAGCTGAGAGATTTTTGACCAGAGAGATTATTACACTGACACAGTTGATACCGAAAAAAATATCTGAAATAAACACTTCAAATTAACAATGAGTTTATAATAAATATATTTTCTTTATTTGATTTTTAGACTTTAATATATGTCACTGAGTAATGGTAACACATGAAAATCATGAAGATGTAGGAAGGTTTTGAACATTGATCACTTTATGGTCCTATACGGTTTCGATGTTAGTTTTGCTGTTGTGGTATTTTTAATGATATTATATTCCAGATGTATTTGTCAATCCTATGGAAGAGAAACAACAAAAAGTAGAATAACAGAAGAATGAAACATAAAAGTACAAAACGGATAGAAACACACACAAGGTAAATTGGTGGAACAAAAAACACAACACAAATTAAAATAACAGTCTAACAGTCGTGACTATTCACAGTAATCATGTTGACTAAACAACATGGTCACTTTCGACTATTTCAATAAGTCATATGGACTGCATTCAATTGTCAAACTGACAAATGTGCATAGTCAATTGAACAATCCAATTCGTCATAACGAGTATAACATATGGTCATTTTGACTTCCAAACATAGTCATAATTACCACCCTACTCAGTCAAATGTGACTACCCATCTAGTCAAACGACAAAGAGCATAGTCAAAATGATTAAAGTGCATTGTCATCTAGAGGACAGTCAAAATGACCAATTAAATTGGTCAAATTGACTAATTTATGTTTTCATTGTGTCCTTATAGTCATATTGTCATTTAAAATCGTCAAGAGTCCAGAAAAGCTCTGACAAATTAACAGATAATATCAAAGTTAACGTTTGCCATCAATACTGATAATTTTTTCCTATGTTTGTCTATAATAATTCTTTTGTTTTGAAGTTATTTACTTTTATTTTTATTTATTAACCGGATTTCCAATGAAAATATCGGTTAATAATTTTGTGGTGTACGACGGGCGGCTGCCGAACAGTGTCCGTGCAATAACTTGAAAATGCTTTGACGAAATCTTTTCAAATTTCAATATGTTTCCTGTAGCTACATGAAGATCATGTACGATTTTCACGATTTTAGCTTTTATCATTGTTGAGTTGTAGACCTTAAAGTAGCGAAAAGTGATACTTAGATTGATTTTGGCTATTCCATTTCTGAACCTTACAAAAATTCATTTATTTTTTTTACTTGATCTTTTTTTTTTGTAAGTTTTTTTTACCGTAACAAGCATAGTGTAAATTTCAATTTGACCTAAACTCAAACATGCAGTCTGACTTATGAACTCCTTTGCAAAATATTGCTAACCAAGAATTACTCTTTTTGTTCCTGTCCATCCCAGGTCCAGATGATAATATGATACACAACTTAATAATAAAATGTATTCATTCATTTGGGATGATAAGCCTGACAAAATAAAGCGGGATCTTCTATGTCAAAAATACTACAGAGGGGACCTAAAAATTATTAATTTGAGAAATTTTATACAAGGGTTAGGTTAAAACTTACTTGGGTTAAAAGATTATTTAAGTCAAAACCTAAATGGATATAATTATTTACCTCTACACACAATATAAATTTTACAGAGTTGGCTTATTTTGGAATGAAGTTTTTAATGCCTGGAAAAAATTGTCAAAACTCAGACGTCCTTGTCATTTTGAGGAAGACATTTCGGCATCTATATGGAATAATGAGCATTTTAAAATTGATAATGACAGCGTTTACTATAAAAATTGGGCACACCATGGGATATGGACTGTAAATGACTTGCTACAACCACTCTATTTGAACTTTGTTGGATAGTTGTCTCATTGGCAATCATACCACATCTCCTTATTTTTACATGAAAATATATTAACATATGAAAACTTTGAAAGAATGTATAATTTCAAACCCACATTCTTACAATTTCATGGACTTATACTAAAAAAGTGGTTGCAAGCCATTGGAACCAACACTGAAAGAGAGAAATATAAGGTTATAGAATTGGACAAAATACACTTTTGTGTTACCAAGGTTTCAAAAAACACTAAGCTATTTTGGTTTCAATATAGAATTTTTCATTATATTTTGGTATAAACGCTCTACTCTTTTAAATGAACCTTGTAAACTGTAATTTATGTACATTTTACAAGGAAGAGCCAGAATCTATAGAACATTTCCTTGGGGTTGTCATATTGAAGCCAACATTTGGCACAATCTGAATTCTTGGATTTTTTATATAGTACATATCAAAATTCCACTTAATTTGGATATTGTCATTTTTGGCCTCTATAAAAATTATCATCTGAATTTTATCAAAAATAAAGTTATTTTACTGACAAGTACTTCATTTACAGATCTAAGATGCAAGATGTAAAACCTCATATAAAAGAACTTCAAAATTACATAAAAGAAAACTTGATTTTAGAAAAACATATTTCTTCAAAAAATCTGAGTGTGGAAGAAAACAACTCGTACTGGAACCTCAGGGTTAAGGTCACTGATTAAATTTTAATGGTGTAAATCCATATACATATGTGTATTTCATGTGTATATGTTTATTTGAATGTATATGTATTCCGTTATACCACATGTATGTACATATATTATGTTCTTGCACTATCATTACTACTATTATTATATCAATGAAAATGTTATGATCATACTTAATCCATAGATTTCATACTGTTGTATCATGGTATGCTTATTATGCTTATCTATTTCGCTTGCTTGATTGTTGTGCCACAAGATAAATATATGTTAATACCTGTAAATTCATGAAGAAGAAAAAATTAAAAAAAACAAAATTACTCTTTTGATGATTTTTTAAAAGAAAGAGCCAAGTGATTGAAAGGGCTGGAAATTTTCAATGTAAAACTTAACTTATGTGTTTTTGTACAAACCTTTCGCCATTAAATAACTTCCAGTAAACAAAATAAGCTTAAAATTACAAATGAAATCATTTATGAACTAGCAATACACAGCCTTTGTCTCGGATTTTTGTCATAAATTTAAATCTGGTTTCATATGTTTAATGAAAGATAAGTTTCTATCTTCATGTTTATCAGTCCTATTGAAATCATTTACTTTTGTGAAGTATAATATTGATTACATGACTTGTTTTGTACAATTTTTACAAATACTTTACATTGGTTTACTTACATGTTTTGGTCCTGGATGTCTATTCCCTAACGAAAAGGGTATTTCAAAACGACACGGAAGTATATTTCTTTTCTTTTTATAAGAACGTAAAAATGCAGAATGCTAGTTTGGAGAAAGAACTGAAAATACCAAAGGAATGCGATAAAGTCTACATTTTTTTTTATTTGAGTGCTTTTGCTAGGGATGAGAAATTCTCATTACTACAGTGTATCACGGCATGATTTTTTTTATCTGCAGGTTTTTAGGACTGAAAGCATGCCTTCAATAAATACAAATGTCTTAAAAACTGTTGTTTTTTTTTCATTATTTTGCCTGTACTTGTGTTTTATTTATTTATTAAATCGATATTACAGACTTTAGTGTATTTTTTTTTTTTTTTTTTGCATTGATTTTTTACTGTACTACCGTTTATGTACTATTTGTTTTGCAACTAATTGACTTAAAAGAGAGAAGGTCGAGATCTAAATAAGCGCTGAGCATGTCCATGTGCTACTGCCATGTTAGGGACATCATCATAGGTTGTCTTCATATGATCTTTATTTTCTTTGTCATCAAGGAAATTTGATGCATTTACTCTTATGTTCTATTATTAGTAGCAGTGGCCATTTTTGTGGATGAAATCCATGGATACATGTTTAACTAGATTCCCTCAGGAACTTTCAGGGAAAGTTTAGAAACATTTGGCTTAATAGTTTCAGGGTAGAGGATTGTTTTAAAAGTTTACGACGGACGCCCAGTTATGGCAAGGCTCACATGAGCCTTTTCTTTAAAAAAAAAATCAAGATCGCCAAATTATCAATTGACGCATTATAAGAGTCATTGTCCTTAAAAGAAAGACTCTTTTACAAAATTTTGCATTTTTGCAAGAACCATGATAAGTCAACATGGCAGAAATCGTCAATTGACCCCTTATAGGAGCTATTGCCCTTAAAACCCGTTTATTTTGTTTTTTGACAGAAAACAATGATATTTAGAGAGATACTGTAGGTAACAGAAATGTTCAGCATAATAAGATCTCCAGAGAAGTCATCAAAGCGATTTTTGTTCTTTTTTCTGTGTTTTTGGCAGAAATTATAAATAGCAAAAAAGTTCAGCACAATAAAATTTACAAATGAACTGGTTATTATTGGCTTTGAACTAGCTTCCAGTGACGAGTAAACGTTAGCTCTGTAGTTTATGTCTTTTGTGTTTTTATTTATTTATTTTGTGTATTGTATCGATCTAATAAGTGATGACCTTTCAACTTATTTTTATAGTTTATTCATATGTTGTACTGTAACACCAGTGTTCCATTTTGGGGTGTTTTTTTTTTTGGGGGGGGAGAGGTGAACTGCGGTTGGTGCCAGCAAATATGTTTAACCACGCCACATTCTGTATGAGCCTTTTCCCAGTCAGGAGCCTATAATGGAGTAGTTGTCGTTTGTTGCTGTATGTCGTATTTGTTTTTCGTTTATTGTTTGGTACATAAATCAGGCCGTTTGTTTTTTCGTTTGAAAGGTTTTATATTTGTAATTTCGAGGCCTTTTATAGCTTACTACGCGGTATTGGTTTTTCTCATTTTTGAAGGCAATACGGTGACCTATTGTTGTTTAAAAAATTTTACGTCATTATGTCTCTGGTGGAGAGTTGCCTCATTTGCAATCTTACCTCATCTTCTTTTTTTATCGTAAGCATGGCCAAAATCGTCAATTAATCCCTTATACGAGTTTATGCCATTAAAAACTTATGTCGACCATTTTTTGCAGAAACTATGATAGATAGATAGAAAACGGAACCGACAAAAATGTTTAGCAGAAGAAATTTGACAAGCAAGTCAAGGTGGTCGAAATCGTCTGTTAACGCCTTATAAGAGATATTGCCCTTGAAAGACAACTTATACCTATTTTTGCGTATTTTCACAGAAATGAATATGATAAATAGAGAGAATCTTTAAAAAGCAATTATGTTCAGTATAATAAAATCATAGATACATATATGTCTATATGGCCGGAATTGTCAATTGACCTTTTACAGGAGTTGTTGTCATTGAAAGACATCTTATTTTATTTTTCGCGTTATAAATATAATTAAGCTAAGTAGTCTTCCGTTCTTAAAAGAAAAAAAAAACGTCCTGTATTAAAAAAGAAGTTCAAAAGATATTTCATCTTTAAAGGAAGAAGGAATGTGTAGTATTAATTCACGACGGGAAAATCCTAACATGCACTTAAAAAAAACAAAGGAAGAACGCAAACAAAAAGAGATGGGAGGTAAATAATTAAAAGAACAGAACGCTTGTTTACGATGAAAGCAACCAATCTATTTTTACATATGTTATATTTCCTATTTTATAAATTGAAAATTTCAAAATACATCTATAATTTTCAATTTACAAATTAGGAAACATTTCAAACATGTGAAGTCATCTTCTATTGTCTCCAAATATATTAGATTTTTATTCTTTCACGTCAATTTATATCAGATACTTATTTCAGTAAAACAAGTTCTTCTCTTTATAAAATTAAATTCAAGCTTATAGACTTTTCGTCTGTATACAATCTTTTAGATTTTAACCCCTTTGACATTCGCTGACTGGTGTTCATACCATACAAACCTAAAAAATCAACAATTTAATATGTGTGTTTTTTTTGTTTTGGTTTTTTTTCACAATCAAAATTATATAAGTTATTGTCCTACTGTCTGTAATACTGGTCGCTGAAAGAGAGGCACACTTACAAAGTCGTAAAATTGTGCAATCAAGAAAACCAGAACATTTCTATCAATTACTGACAATACTCTGTGTTAATGAAGGGAAGAACATTTCGTTTATTCAGTCCACTTATTATTAGAAATGAAAATAACCATTAAGTATTCACACTCTCTCGTAAGGAATAGCACCAATTTCCCCTGAATTTATTTCACAACAGGATCATTATCTGGAATCCTTTTAATCTTTTAAATTAATTAAATTCATAGTATCACACCATACAAACTTAAAAAATCAACAATTGAATATTTGTGTTTTTTATTTTTTTTTTACAATCAAAATTATAAAAGTTATTGTCCTACTGTCTGTAATACTGGTCGCTGAAAGAGAGGCACACTTACCAAGTTGTAAAACTGTGCAATCAAGAAAACCAGAACATTTCTATCTATTACTGACTATACGCTGTGTTAATGAAGAGAAGAACATTTCGTTTATTCAGTCCACTTATTATTAGAAATGAAAATAACCATTAAGTATTCACACTCTTATAGCACCAATTTTCCCTAAATTTATTTCACAACAGGATCATTATCTGGAATCCTTTTAATCTTTTAAATTAATTAAATTCATAGTATCACAGACCAGTGTATATACTTTAAGATTCTGACAATATTTTGGCTAATTTTAAAAACGGCCAAAAGCCCCAATTTTGAGAGATTTTGGCAATTTTGCGTATTTATGTATAAAAATGACGTCCATCACCGAAACAAAAATTATTTTAAAAGTAAAGCTATATATTGTCTTCTGTAAACAAGTGAATTCATTTTGGTTAGCGATGGACTCTGAGGCAAAAGTAGACGAAACATGTAAAATTTTGAATCAAATGCCTTCAACAATTTCATATTGATTTAAATGGCTATTAAAGTAGTCTTGACATTGTTTGTTAATGATTTCTTGTTATTTGTCAATTTCTTCATCTTACATTGATACACATGCCTTCAGTATATTTCCATGAATAGAGGTAGTTGTGAAGTTTACTTAGCCGCCACCCAACAATAAAAATAACCAAATTACGTCTAGAGGGCAACAAGCAGTCTCCAACGTTAGGGGGGCCTCGGTGGCCGAGTGGTCTAAGTAGTTATTACTGTAATCACTAACCAGTCAACACCTGAGGTTGTGAGTTCGAACCCCGCTCGTGCGGGTGCACTCGACTCCAATCTTAATTGACTAGGATTGTCAGTTTTCCTATCGAAGGTCGGTGGTTTTCTCCGGGCACTCCGGCTTCCTCCACCAATAAAAACTGGCCGCCACGAAATAGCCCAAAAGCGGTGCTTAAAAGTGGCGTTAAAACACCAAAAATCAAATCAAATCAAATCCAACGTTAGGCAGGTGTCTATACAATAATGCAATAATATCGTCCGTTGTTTATAATGTGTGTATATTCTTGCTTCAAGAATTTATATGATTTATCATAAATTCTTTGCTAATTTTAGTTTATACTTTTTATTTTTTTTAATTTCTTTATTTGACCTACATTCTATTCTTGATTCTTTTCTTTTTTTCTTTTAATGGTATTTTTTTACTCTTTTTTTTTTTTTTTTTTATTTGGCCCGGTGGTTAGGGGGGGGGGGGGGTCATAAAATAGGCTAACCAACTTGCCATATATTCGTAACTTAGAGGATCAAAATTGGAAAGTTGTTCAAACGAACCAGAATTCAATAATAAAGAAAAAATTAATGTACAATGTATTTAAAAGATTTAAAAGACAGTGTAAACCAATATAAATCTATTGTACCTGAAACATTGCAGTTTAGAACCATAATTAAACGTTTATAGTTTGGAAAAATGTTCGGAAATACGTTGTCATATTGTTATAATCTCAAAGTAAACATATGAAATAGTGATACTACTGTATGAATATGAGTCAAAATTCAAAATATTTTACTTAGAAGGAAAAATTAATTCAGGAGAAATTAGCCCTACCTCTAATGTTAATTAATAATAATCATTAAAGCTCAGTTTTGTTTCTTGTGGTCAAATGTTTCACGTTTCGTTTGCTTTGAAAACCTGGACATGAGTTTACCTAAGTTGGCTATGAACATCGTTTTATACGCAACAAAGATAAAGTCTTTATACATAACTGTTTCCCAGTATTGCATGGGCTAGTTACTAATTTGTCCAAATGCCTTGAAAATAATTCTTTTTTCTAAGTGCTGTTAATAAACTATGGAAGCCCTCCTTTTTTCTTGCTCAAACAATATTTTAGAACCTTTTTCAAAGGATTATAAAGGTTTAAACCATGGTGTATAGGAAGACTGATTATCTGTAAAACTAATATATCTGGTGATAACAAATCAAAAAATGGGCGAAATTTGCATTTTAGGTTAAAAGTTTAAAATACCAAAGATTTTGTATACCGTTGTTTGTCCTTTTGTCCTTTTGTCCTTTTCTTTCTTTTTTTTTTGCCATGGCGTTGTCAGTTTATTCTCGACTTGTGAGATGAATGCCCTTTTGGTATCTTTCGCCTCTCCTTTAGTATAAGCTTAAGGTATAGCTTGAAATATATCATGACTTTTCTTTAATGGTTGGCATTAATTTATGTGTCGCCTTTTGTGTTTTTTTTTTTTTTTTAAGTACTGCATATTTTCTTTGCTTTAGTACACAGTATAATTGAGAAATATTAATTATTTCGACAGTCACATTCTTCCTTATTTACTGATTTGTTTCGTATTTTGATAATTCAACGGATTTTTTCAAAGATTTTGAAGTTGCATTGTATTTAATTGCATTCACGATCCGATCGCAATACTTGACCACCGTTATTTATTCTTCAATGAACGTTTTTCTCGATATACGAAATGATAGAAAATCGGAATATTTTATATTAATAAATATCCCACTTATTTTACCGATAAAACATATAGTTGACGTGTGTTATCGCCTTTTCAAACAGAAAACATTTTTAGTATTTGACATGTGATAATAATTACGGAAATATTAAAAGTATATTTCCTCGTTGTTTAATCATTATCATATAAAAAAATATTTCTGAGTGAAAATTAATGATAAACATGGAGAAATAATCAAATCAAAACATACATCTTAGACTGAAATTATTTTAACCATCTTTATCTTTTTCTCAATCACGATCAGGAAACTGCTCTTATTAAACTTCATTCAGAGCTGTTCTACCATAGATCAGATTCTGACAGTTCTACCCTAGATCAGATTCTGACAGTTCTACCCTAGATCAGATTCTGACAGTTCTACCATAGATCAGATTCTGACAGTTCTACCCTAGATCAGGTTCTGACAGCTCTACCCTAAATTAGATTCTGACAGATCTATAAATAAGAAGATGTGGTATGAGTGCCAATGAGACAACTCTTCATCCAAGTCACAAAAAGTATATAAAGTTAACAATTATAGGTCAAAGTACGGCCTTCAACACGGAGCCTTGGCTCACACTACCCTAGAACAGATTCTGAGAGCTCTACCGTAGAACAGATTCTGACAGTTCTACCCTAGAACAGATTCTGACAGTTCTACCCTATAACTGATTTGGACATTTCTACCCTAGAACAGATTCGGACAGTTCTACCCTATAACTGATTTGAACAGTACTACCCTAGTACAAATTCTGACAGATTCTACCCAAGATAAAATTCTGACGATTCTACCCTATAACTGATTCTGACAGTTCTGCTCTAGATCTGATTTGGATGGTTCTATCATAGATCAGATTCTGACAGTTCTACCCTATATCAGACTTTAAAAGTTCTACCCTGGAACAGATTCTGACACTTCTACAGTAGAACAAATTCTGACAGTTCTACCGTAGAACAAATTCTGACAGTTCTACTTTAGACCAGATTTGGACAGTTCAAATCTATAATTGATGTTGACAGTTCTATCCAATAACTGATCTTGACATTTCTACCCTAGAACTGATTTGAACGGTTCTTCTCCAGAACTGATTTTGACGGTTCTACTCTAGAACAGTTCTGTTTAGAAATTTTATGTCAGATTATTCTTATAGTTCTAATAAGAAACTAGAACTAATTCAATGTATAAATCAGGTCGTTGGTGTTCTCGTTTAAATTGTTTAACATTTTTTCATGTCGGGGCCTTTTATAGCTTACTATACAGCTTGGCTGCTGTTCATTGGTGAAGGCCATACGGTAATGCTTACATCTACGGCATTTGATTTTGGGTGGATAGTTGCCTTATTGACAATCATACCACATTAATCTTTTTGATATTCATGTTTCGGCTTTTGATCCAATGAGTGAAAGACTTTAAAGGGGGGGGGGGGGGGGGGGGGAATTGGCCAACTGACGACACTCAATTATTTTTTAATCCAACTGAATTACAGAATACTAGTCTTACACGATATCATGCATACCAGTTCATATCACTGACACAATGGATTTGAAAATAGAAGAGTTATCTTAACAAATCGAAACAAAACTTAGATTTATTACTTAACGTTAGAACCTTAGCTTGTTTACTTTCTGCAAATTAGAGGATATTAATCGTATATAACATTCCAATCTCTACGTCTTTTTTAATATTGTTCGAATGAAATAAAAATGAAGCAATTTGTCTTTGTATTACAATAATTAAAATTTCAAATAAATGGTTATCCATACCTTCAGCTTGTGACTGACATCTAATATACAAAACAATTGTTACACCAACCAAATATCCGGAAGTCATAGTTACACTAGACTAACTATAATTCCTTTTATTTTGTTATTTTCATCGAAAGTGTTACACACTACTTTATCAATTGATTGAGTCAGAATAATGTAATACGCCGGACTCTTTTACAAGTACATCATCTTATTTCCGGTAAAACCTTACTTTGTAAAAACATTATAATTTAGTAATGTAAAAACTTAACAAAATTTGGTTTCCTTTAAGCTTCGGTCAATAAGATGATATATAAATATGTACATTAGTTTTCAATATCAAATCTTATTTTTTTACGTAAATCAACTTTGACCCAAAATAGTGTTAAACCTTTATCAAGACAATGAATGGCTATGCAGTTACTGTATTCAAATCTATACACACCCCGTGGTTAACTTCATAATTGTTTCCTGTTAAAGCAGGAGAGGATTCAGTCCCCCTTAAAATTTGAAAAAGATATTTTTCGCCATAAAATTCTTCCAAAAGTTTTCGACTTGCTTCGCTCGATGAATTATTAGGGTCACGTCTCCTCTAAAAATCAATTCTTCATCCGCGTCTAATAAAAATTACTTGCACGGAAAAGGGTCAATTTCAAAAACTATTTCGGTATATAAAAATTATCAGTTAAATATATATTGGCAATTTGAACGTCGAGAATTAAAAGTGCCTCCTTATCTGGCGATAAGATATAGAAAAAAAAAACTCAATATGAATTCTATTTACTTCAAATTCCTTTCTTTGAAATATTTTAGCTAAAATTCCCTGATTCAATTATATATTTGACAGTACGCAAGTAGGCGCGTCATGTGGAAAATGACCCGACTGCCCCTTCCTTTATAATTAAGTTATTAAATACGACAGCCTGCATATTTCCTCGTGAAAATTTATTAATTATGAATGTTATCGTAATAGTCTGTAATCTGCATAATGTAATCTGATTAATGCATGGTAGAACAAACTGACTTGGTAATTTACAAATCATGGTTGTCTTTATTTTGACGACTCAATATTGCAATCGAAAAATTCTACAGAACGATAAAAGATTGATCTAATAAAGCATCAATTTGCATTTCTGTCCACTACGAATGGTAGTTTAAAAAACAATCTTGAAATAGAAAATAATCTTATCCTGAAGGAGGAAGTGATGTACATTTTTAACATAGGCGTGTTTGAGTCTACGGATATTCCCTTAAAACACCAAATATGGATGTACAATTACAATTTAAATTTCATATTTTTCTTCAATCAGATTAAAGTCCACGCTTTGCTTGCAAACCTTGGAAGCGTAGTGGTATCACAGGGTCTGAATTTCAATCAGATTGTATTTTCTCATACATTAAGATTAAATGTTTTATCATTAATTTACTTATTTTCGAAAGTATGATACGAGAAAAACTAAATAGAATTATATTGGCCAAGCCAGAAACGTTTAAACAGATATGTCTATGGTCAAAAAAAACATATTGGAGACAATACTAGCCAAATTTTGCTATAAGCTAGTACTTAATTGTCTCAGTAACACAATCAAGAGTCAGAAAACTTACACATTCATTTTGTTAATGTACATATCGCCAATAATTAAATCGTCGACCATGTTCTGTCAACATAAAACATCATTTTTGTATTTTCTTATAGCCTTGGACCTGGCCAAACCTCCCCTTCGTGTAAGCATGGGAGTAAAATGAAATACTGTCATAGCGTAAGTAAGTCTACTGTCGAGATTTGAGCCATGATCTCAGACTTATTTTGTAAAATCTTGGTCCGTTTTATAACACTTCGTGTGTTTCCGTTCTTAGTCAGATGTGCAACTGAATCGATCACAACTTATTTAAAACACCCCCTTACGAAAAAGGCGGTAACATTTTACATTTTAAGTGTAAATATCATGTTTCGTGCACCCTCCTTCTAATATAACCTCCTTGATGTAACTGAATATTTTAGCAAACGTTATATTAAAATAATCATATCATTTTTTTGGGGGGAGTGAAAAAGGAAAATCGGTCAAAAATTTTCTTGAAGGTGAAAAAACAGATTTTTAATATGTAAAGATTCTTGAATGAAATAAAAAAGGAAATACAATAGGAGTAACATATATAAAAAAAGGCAACGAAAGGCTTAAATTCGAAGAAAACAGACAAATCCATTGCATGTGCACGGATTGATATTTTTTCTTGGATACACGATTTTGTAATTAGTTGTTATTGCCTTTAAACTAGCTTTTAGTAACTGCGAGCACTCTCAAATTGGTACATTGTGTCTTTAGTATTTTAGTTTTTCTGCTTGGTATCAATTTCATGAGTCAACCACTTTTCAAGTATTTTTTTTAGTATGTTTTTATGAGATGCTGTTACATCACTGTCCCAGGTTAGGGGAAGTGGACGCCCGTAAACATTATTTCACTCGCCACATTCTGTTTGTGCCTGTGCAAAGTCAGGAGCCTGTAATTCAGTGGTTGTCATTTGTTGCTGTATTTCAAATTTGTTTTTCTTTTACTGTTTTCTATTTCGATGCCATTTATAGCTGATTGTGCAATATGGATTTTGCTCGTATGGTGACCTATAGTTGCTGACATCTACGTTATGTAGTATTTGATGGATATTTGTCTCACTGGTAATTATACCACATCCCGTAATTTCATATTGAAGTTTAAATGGTATTTGAAAATTCAAAAGGTTGAATACAATAAATTTCAAAACTGTTCCCCCGCCTACCGAAAACAGTTTTACTTCTTTATAGTCGTAAAAATGGAGATCCTGCCATTATTTTGGGATACGAATGAAAAACTCTTAGTAGTACAGTCATCTTTTAATATGTCAAAAAGAATATTTATTGGAAATAAAATTGCACTATTATTATTAACAGGAATACCCATTAAAACGTTATATAATATGATTTGCACAACAGGAATTATCTTTCTCTGAACTAAGGGTTAACGCGGAAACAATATGATCGTGCATTGACTTCTCCCATTCATCAGTAAAACCCATACGTTTAGTAGTGCAAAATGCATAAATATCTAGTCTAGTTCGATCGGAATAGGGATGTGATCTCCGATGTCTCGATAGGAGAGCGCTACTTTCTCTGCAAGTTGAGGAATCCTTGCAACATCTCTCTGGGGGTATATCAGTAAATGTTGCAAGGCAAAATGTCTATCCATAACTAACATAGTTACACTAATTTTTCTGTGACAGTTAAAATTTCTGTCCGTGATCCGAATTGACCCGCTTTTTAGTACTTACCTGTTGCTATTATTGTTGATTTGTTCTCGTCCTAAATATATATCTCATTCCATAATTAAAATGTGTTACTTTATTTTGTAAAAGTTTTGTTGTTGGGATTGTTTGAAAGAAAACAGGAGTAAAGATATCGCATGGGCAAAACTTAAAACAAATGAGACACTACCATGGCAAAAAACAGGGGAACAGACAAATTGCAGTCTATACTGAAAACTAAAGATTGAGCAACATAAACCCCACAAAAAAAAACGGCGAAGAACTCATGTCCTCCGGAAAGGGTCAGTTGTTCTTACTAGATTAGAAAAGGTCGAACATTTATTATATGCTTTTAATCAGTATTGCATTCGTACCAACATGACAACAATAACTGTATGCTATTATACCGGTAAGTTTAAAATTATAAGTTATCGTGTTCAGTGAATATTCAGCATTAACTGAAGTAGCTCACATTTAAGTAATCATGTTTAATAAATATTAAGCGTTTACTTAATTAGCTCACATTTAAGTTATAATGTTAAATAAATATTTAGCATTTACTGAAGTAGCTCATATTTAAGTATCATGTTTTAAATGAATATTCAACATTAACTGAAGTAGCTCACATTTAAATATCATGTTAAATGAATATTCAGCATTTACTGAAGTAGCTCACATTTAAGTTATCATGTTAAATGAATATTCAGCATTTACTGAAGTAGCTCGCATTTGAGTTATCATGTTAAATGAATATTCAGCATTTACTGAAGTAGCTCACATTTAAGTTATCATGTTAAATGAATATTCAGCATTTACTGGTGTAGCTCACATTTAAGTTATCATGTTAAATGAATATTCAGCATTACCTAAAGTAGCTCACATTTAAGTTATCATGTTAAATAAATATTCAGCATTAACCGAAGTAGCTCGCATTTAAGTTATCATGTTAAATGAATATTCAGCATTTACTGAAGTAGCTCGCATGTAAGGTTGAACTGCCAAATCATTTACATTATCCACATATTTGCTTATGGAATCTGATATCAGGATAGGCTTAACTTTATCTGAAAAAAATGTTCAATATGGCAAGGAATCAACATGATATTTTGGCCACAGAGATTTATCTTCAAGAAAAAAGTATCCGTCTGTAACCAATCACATTAGGTTTGTAAATTCAGGAGGAACTTTTGTTGACTAAAAATTATAATTTGAAAACGCAACATATAAAGCTATGTGATAAGTGTAATGAATGTTAAACTCGATCACAATCAGTTGTCTGAACTGTTCAATGGACTATAAGTTACAGGTACATGTACCTGTCTATTTTTATCCTTGTTTAAGAAAGTACAGATTGATTGATTGATTGTTGAGTGCTTAACGTCCAGTGGCAACCACTTCATGAATATTCGGGACGAGAACAAGATATCAATAAACACAATATGTATGTCCTGTAATATAGGCCGTCCGGGATGTAAATCGGGGAAAATTGCCACTGGAAAATGAGGTTATGTTGGATAGGGACAGAAATGTTGCCTTGCAACAGGCCACCTACGGACGCCTCAAAGAGTTGTTGCAAGGGCACTCTTTACACAAAGCAACGGATTTAACGTCCCCATTCTGACCGGACGTGGCTGTGTACTTGTACATCCCGCACAGCCAAACGGACGCCCCACTTTGACAAAGTTCCAGTGTATTAATATGTAGGGTTAACTAAAAATTAAACTTCTAGAGTTTGCAAAACACTTTACTCTACACTGGGATTGGTCGTAGCACCAACATATATAATCAGTAACTTTAGCATCAGTCAGCTTACACCATTCAACATCTAGGATGTAAACCCCATCATACAAGGTTACAAAATTATGCCGTAAATAATATCATGTTGGCCTTATTTTTGGGTATTTATATCCATTCATATAGATAAACTTCATCTAACAATGTTTCTCATAAACCACAGTGAACACTTTTACAAAAAACAATTCATTCAAGTTGTCTATTAATTAGATTAGGCTGGTCCAGAGATATAAAAACAAATATGACTGTCAGAGTAGATATCTTTCTAAGATAAATATCTGAACACACTTCCTATATACAATTTCATTGATGACACGGTTTCACTCTTTTTTATATTGATAAAACGTACGAAGATATTTAAATAAAAACATATGTTCTACGTGTTCCTTGGTAGAACGAGAACTGAGAAGTAAATTTTTGACCATTATTCTGAAAAATTTCTGATACAATCTTCATGTCAATTCAGTGTACGTTTCCTCGTTCCTTGAATTCTGTCTTTCAACTGAAAAATGATAAGTTCAATATTACAACTATAGCTAGTCCTTAGCAGCAAGGAATCTGTATACATATAATACAGGATTCAGAAACAACCAAAGTTGTTATTGTTATAATTCCTTTTTGTAAACGAGAAATTAAAAAATAAAATTAACACTTTAACAATTTTACTTGTTCTGATAGAATTCGAACTTCATAGAAATTTTAAACTGCTCTAGGGTTTACAGCTTCTGTCATTAACTGCGCTAACGGCGATAGAAGTTTTATAGAGTTCCTGATAGATTAAAAGGAGGCTAGAACTGATACCCTAACTTTACGTGCTAATAAAAATCAACAATCATTCGTACGAAGGCTTCGGATCGTCATGTTAAATGAGGATATACACACTATATTGCAATTCATTTACATTACTTTATTGCATAAAACACCAAGATTAAGTAAAAATATAACACAATGTACATAATCAATAAATATTTTTGAAAACATCAAGTTTATGTCTTTAATATCAATAGTCCAATGTAAAACAGTGACTAACTAGTTTTCAAAATATTTCCTGATATTCTCAAATTTCCTTGGATGAGGACAGAGCATTTTTTGAAAATGAGGTGAAACATGTTTAGAATTTTATCTCTGTACCTTTTATTTAATGTTTTAACCTCAGTAGCTGACTGTTATAATGTTACCAGAATCAGTCTAAAATTAAACCATTTTCACGAAAGGTTAAACATCTTTTGGGCAAAAATCAATTTTTAACATCTGCTATTCCCAAAATATATAAGTGTTGTCCTAAAACTTACATTGTCGACTTCATGAACTTTTTTTTTATAATGAATTTGCTTCATTGTAACTATATTGTATATTGAATATATACTGGGAGGAGATAATGGTATAACATTAGTTTAAACAAAAATAATTATCTAATAACGAGGGACTATTAATTCGTTCTTGGATATCTCTTTGTGGTATTTTAAAAATGCAAATTGATAAACCAAAAACCGACATTATTAATAAGTCTATAATGGGGATCCAGGGACTCCATATTTTGTTATATTCCTCTTCAGAGAGGGTTTTAAATGAAATGTTTTTAGAATAATTTTGATATTCAAAGGAAGTTCAATATTTGTCATTTCAAAAATCCAGTTGTTTAGTGCGTGCCAGAGACTGGAGATCGTATGATAACTCCAACATAAATGCTCTATGATCTCTGGTTCTTCTTTGCAAAATTTACATATATTGCTACTATTTATTTTCATCTTGTAAAGTAGTGTATAAGTTCCCAACAAAATTCAATGGATAATTCAATATTGGAACCAGCAAAGCTTTGTGCTTCTAGTATATTCCATGAACTTCATAATTGATTTGTACTTCTAATTGTTTCGCTTGGTTTATATAGCTAGATTTGTTTTTCAGGAACTGCTTTTGTGTTTTCAAAAGTACTACTGTTATCTTGGTCAAATTTCAGACATCTGCAATGATCTCGAACTTTGAGTGAAGGGTAAAAATTGAAAGTCACAATTTTAACATTTTTTTCACTGGGTCTAGTTAAAAAATTCATATAACGCACAATATTGACAAAGTGAAATTCCATTGAGGTTTAACAAGAAAAGTACAACAAAAATACAAGACAAATTAAAAAAAGGGAGGAAGTCCATAAAAGAGAGGCGAAAGATACCAAAGGAACATTCAAACTCATAAGTCGAAAATAAACTTACAATGCCATGGCTAAAAAAGAGAAAGACCAACAGACAAACAATAGTACACAAAACACAACATAGAAAACTAAAGACTGAGCAACACGAACCACACCAAAAACTGGGGGTCATAAAAACTGACAAAATCAAAAGCTATTAATTAACGGAACAAGTGAGAAATAACTGCCGATTAAAAGGCAAAAAGTATGGACAAATACCGTTGTTAAAATGGAGAGCAATTATAAACGTACCCGTATTTAACTGCATATCTTCATATACTGTAACGTGTTTCCTCAATCGTTTCCTTTGAAGGTAGAAAAGCAAAAGATTATTCATTTTATATTACCGGATGTGTTCCATTATTCCATTAAAGGGGCATTAGCTGCCACATTCATGTTCACCGATTTGACTCAAATTCTCATATTTGATATATAACATACTTAAATGTATATCCAGATATAAAAAGTCTAAAATAAACAAAATTATTAACAATGCATGGGCTCGATAATATGTATTAGCATTTCGTGTGTATTTTAGTCTAGACGCCATCTGATTAACCATCGAGGTGACCTCCGAAGACTGCCGACGGTCATATAACTGATATAAACATAAATATAGATATAAATAGATAGCGAACTCGTGCAATTAGAGTTTTCTATGTCTGTTTGATTTCATATTATAGGTTAAAAATATATGTTTTTACCTGTATAAGAATAAGTTTTTTGTGGATCGAATTAGTCAATCAATTGGTTTACCCTTGTTTCACTTTCAATGCTGACATTCTATTCCTTTTAATAACTGAACACGCATAAATCATGCGTAACCCATCTCTAGCTAAGGGTTTAAGGGGTTAAATTGAAGGTCACATTAATACGGATTCAATGAGGTCGAATTATTTACTTGCAAGTGAATAATTCATCACCGATGTTTCTTAGCTTATTTTGACAAAATTGAACCAAACCTGCTGCTAAAAGCGAATTATTATTTCTCTATTTCACTTCCATTAATGATTGAAAAAAAGCGTTCTTTAATATTTTTTTATATCTCGTAGCAAATGCCCCTTTAAAGGTAACATCACTGTTGATAAAGTAAATGTGAAATTTCACTTCAAGCGAAAATGACAAGAAATAAATTTTCACATAAAATGTGTACCAACATCTTTCATGGGTTTTGCCAAAATGTATATATATTGTTTGTCATATTATCAATTTACACTCTTAAATTGTTCGATCAATTAATAACAGTCATGATGCACCGATTATCAGGTTGTCCACATATTGAAAGCTGCGAGTCACAATATCAAACTTTTTGTCGAGTGAGCGCAGCGAACGAGTTCAAAAAGGCGTCATATTGTGTCAATATGAAGACAACCAGATAATCGATTTATCAGATTGTATTTTGCATGATAGACACAAGTGTTTTCTTTGATTCACCAGTAAACTGGAAGCTGATTTGATAAGTTCGGGTCAAACTTATCAACGTCGGTGATATGTCCCGGTCAAAGTTATTAAGGGTGGGTCAACGTATTTTACGTCACAAAGCTGTGATATGCAATTTTGTTAAGAGCTGAGCAGAGTGATACAGACAGTGGGACGACCGATAATAAGGTGTATTGCACTAATATTTAATCAAATAATTGACCGCACTAAGGACGACAGACTCTGGGAGGAAGATGATGTGCGTAAACAATATTACCAACATCTCAAGATTGAAGACGCTGAAACAGGTGAATGAAATTTAATTGATTAATGGGTTATTCAATGTGCTTGCAATTGACCCATTGAAGTTAATCAAAGTATGATTTTGTGTATCTTGTCAACACCTCCAAATAAACTTTACATCCTCCCGCGGTGATCTAGTTAAAACTTATTTTGTTATAGAGGTTTATAATTATGCTCCCATCCAAGAGGAAAAAAACTCTTACAAAATAGTATATTAAGGGAAGGCCAATTGATTTTTTTTTGGTGGAGGGGGGGGATTCGGAAATAAATATCCTTGAAAAAACAGAAATCAAATATTAACCTAGACCAATGTAGGATGTAAATGAATATTCTGCCCAACAACTTACGGGAAATAACTGTTTACAAAAGTAAGCACGAAATAGATAAGCCAGCCTAGCAACAGCTAAACATGAATATTTCACCCAAAATTATCATCCTGTCCATTACTGTGTTAAGATGAGCATAATTTTATCAAATGCCAAATATTTCATGCATATTCTTCAACTGGTTTTTTCGCTTTAATTTGGAAAGGGGGTTACAGTTGGTAGTTACATCCCGAGTATAAGGTAATATCAATTATTTGCTTTGTAGCCGGCGCTTTGATACTGACACTGACATTGCATGTACATTTTGTAAATGACTTGTAACAATAAGCCTGATTTTGTTTTCGATACATCTAAATATTGATGTCATTTCTATATAGTAATATACGTATATAATGTTTTAACGTTTAAGCAACATGAAAGATAAAGTTAGCTTCACGAATTGATGTGAAAATACTAATTTGACTTCAGTATTTAAATACATTCTTGATAATTGCAGTTAAATTTCCATATTTTAAGGAAGATAGAGAAACATTGATTATTTTAAGAAATGAATATTTTGTAAAAAAAAAGGAAATATATCTTTTCCATCATGGTGTTTTATATCTTTTTATACTGTTCAAGATTACCCCAATGGCATGTTCAAGTACAGAAACATCTTTCTAAATATAAATAAAAACCTAAACTGGTTTTTTTTACGAGGTTGTTCAACATCTACCTACAGATCAACTTCTAGATTTTTGAAATATAAATTGTTACAAGCCGAAGAACATTATTTCAAAAATTCAGATTTTTTTTGTGGGGGGGGGGGGGAGGGGGGATTATATTATACATCTAATCTTTCTTTGTGAAAGATTCTGCATTGTTAATATTAAAATCAAGCAATATTGAAAATAAACAACCAATAAAATTATCTGTAAGCCGACTGAAGTAGAAAATCAAAACATAATCAAAACATATTTGATACGCCCGTATCGCCCCGTTATCTAAATTATGGTGCCTACAGTTGGGATCAGTTCACAACTCTCTTGAAATCGATCAGATCTGCCTGTAGAACAGTTTTCCTGAAAGAAGCGGTTTTACCCTAGATTTTGGCAGTTCTTCCTAAAACAGCCTTCGACAGTTCTATCCTAGAACTTATTCTGACAGTTTTACCATAGAACAGAACAGTTCTATATCTAGAACAGTTTTAGACAGCTCGATATTTTTTAAATAGTTTTTAAATTCACTTGAATACAAAAAACATGTAATGCACCATTTCTTCTAAAAGACATGGATTGTGGATAAATGAAATAACACTTTATAAATTATGTTCGTCCGGAGAGGATTTCTGAAAAAGACCCAATACTTGATCATGCAATTGATTTAGGTAACATGGGTATTGAAGCATTACTGATGAGGATGATTTGCAAAACTATGTCCAATTGAAGAAAGTACTTTCATTGATGTAATGTTAAGGGACGGAAATGTTCCTTGCTAAATTTCAAACTATCGGCAAACAGGAAGAAGTTGAAAGGCAGATCTAAAAAATGATTTTTGCTGCAGGTTAATCAATAAAGTGTGTTTGTATTGCCTACACAATTTGTCAATATAATGGAAAGATATACAACTATCACACAATTGTGAGGTTTAGCTAGCTATAATATCGGTTTAACCCACCATTTTCTTCCGCTGTCTTTACCTATATAAACGAGGAGGAGATGTGGTGCGATTGCCGATGAGACAAAAATCCACCAGCGTTACAATGAAGTGGTAATAATCAAGTGTAGGCCATCGTACTGGCTTCAACAATAAGAACCGTATAGCCACCACGAAAGGTCCGACATAAAAACTTGAAACAATTTAATTGAGGAAACAAACGGCGTTATATTTATAACAAAACAATTTACGAAAAACAAATATGACAAGCATGAACAAATGAAAAACACTATACTACAGACTACTGACTTGGGACAGGCACATACAAAACATGTTTGTGAGAGCTCAACCCTCCCCCTAATATGGGACAGTGGTGTAACAGCACACCATAAGAACAAACTGTTAAAATCAGTTGCAATTGGCTTAACTCAAAAGATCGGTACGGGGCACAAAAATAACTATCATCAAAACAGTAGCCACAAAGCACCGCAGTACTCACACTTACAAAAAGCTAGTTCAAAGCCAATAACAACTAATAAATACATCTTGTCTTCCCAGACTAAAGTATCAATCAGTACCCATTCAACGGATTTAGTGTAAAGACATAAACAATCTGAGAAACGCATGACCATGTGCAATGCCAAAATATAGGGAAACAATATCGACATGATGTAGGATCATGGGTTTGCATAACTGTACATATATAGCATATTAATTTTTCAAAAACAGACTCAATGTAAGTACCGAGAAAAACAAAATTTAGTGTAGAGTTTCCCATGTGAAACTAAAATATCCAAACCTAGAAAAGTACATTAAATACTGTCTGTTATTAGGTTTATTTAAAGTCATATGAAACTTCAAATCTAAAAAAAAAGATAAATATGTTTTGTATACTTGAATTAATAAGTTTTACTATAAAACAAGTGTACTTGAGCTTTCTTGTAAAAGAAAATCCTTTTTTTTTCTCTTAATAATCATAAATGTACTGCTATTGAATTATTGCCTTCCCGTACACCAATTCGCAGATATTTTCCCGTATGCAGTGACCTTAACTACGAGAATTCTCGTTAAAACTTCGGCCACCGCACAGCGCAAGTGATAGGGGGAAACCATGATGAAAGAATGTAAATGCACTGGGGGGTTGAATAGTAATAACAGATTTTTAAAGAACAAAATTTAATACAACAAATCATTTAACAACTGTTAAGGAAAAGTTTTATTAACAGATGGGAACGCATGGAAAATGTAAAAAAAAATTATTATGGCTCTATCAATTCACTAAATTGTCACGTGCTCCATGTGCTCTGTTTTTATTGTTTATTATTGTCACGATCCGGTAAACTTCGGCAACAAACTCGAAAGTTAATTAGCTTGCAGAATGAAATATTATTTGTCGGTAATACGTTATAAAATTCGTACTAAAAATAAACAACGTGCATATAGGACTTAGTTTAGTATATATGCATGCATTGATTCAATAATTTCGATAACATTAAATTTAAAAGAAACTCGTTTCATATGATTCTTTTTGGTAAAGTTCACTAGTAAACAAAAATTCAATCAAGGTAAATAAAATAAAAGGGAAGTGTTATTACATTTATCAATTAAATGTAATTTAGAAGTATCTTTACTGATCTGCTATCAAAGGGATACCATTGGTGCCCATAAAAATACCTACAACCTGTCGATAAACTTTATTGCTGAAACGTACATAAATATTATCAAAGATAAAATTTAAAGCTTTAATCATTTCATCACATTTTAGGTAAATAGATCTAGATATAAGAAGATGTGGTATGAGTGCCAATGAGACAACTCTCCATCGAAGTCAAAATTTAAAAAAGTAAACCAATATAGGTCAAAGTACGGTCTTCAACACGGAACCTTGGCTCACACCGAACAGTAAGCTATAAAGGGCCCCAAAAATTACTAGTGTAATATCATTCAAACGGGAAAACCAACGGTACAGAAGAAGACTTTTTTGTGAGTTATCAAATAAATCTGCAAACAGATTTTTCAAAAGACTATTTAATTAAAAAAGAAAACGCCTCTTTGATAAGATTGTGTGGTAGTGTAGTGTACAGAGTCGAAAAATCATAACTGTCAAACGAATTCAACGAACCATCAAAAGCACGCAATTTATCCAGAACATCCAATGAGTTTTTGACACTCCAAAAATAGTTATTTCATTATTTTTCTATGCTTTATTACAAAATTTAATAAACAGTTCGATAGAAGTAAGGGAACTAGCTAACAACACTAAAAGATTAGTCGTTGAACAATCACTTATAAAATTGAGAATGGAAACGGGGAATGCATCAAAGAGACAACAACCCGACAAAAGAGCATTAATCAGCCCAAGACCATAAATGAGCCTTCAACACAGCGAGAAACTGAGACAAAATTTAAACATTTTTTCGTAGTTTAGGAAGCCAATAAATAGCAGGGACTTTCTAATTTACAGAGGATGTCTAAGCTGAGCTGTGGTAGTGACATGATTATTAACTATTTGAGTCTCTGTTGAGCGCATGGCCTTGAATGTAGATGAAGGTATAATTTCATTCTAAAGGACATCCGTGTAGCATTAAGTAATTACATCGTGTTTGCTGCTTTGGCGGCTGGTACAAACACAAAACGCTTGTCGAGTACTTTTGTTTTTAATCCTAGAAATGGGCGTATTTCTTTCCCTTTTATTAATTTCTAAATCATTTCCGAAATGTGATATTCAAATATCAACAATAGTCAGATATTTATATAAATAGTAATCAAGTGACTTTTTTCAGATTTCTTGTTTGCACCAATTTTTTACAATAGGATGAAAAAGAATCTTTAATGACCTTGACGACACTCTTTCCAATCTATTTTTGACGGTGGACGATATTTTGGTCCTTTTTCCATAAAATTTACAACCTCTCGGTCTTGAACGATGTTGAGGTCCCCTGTAATTACATGATCATAGGGGTCATAGACGATGTCTAGTCCAGTGATTCAGTGATTCCATTGGTTGATATAGTCGAACGTTTGTTTATTTTAGGTTTAACGAACTTTTTGAATTTAAATTAGAGTTCTGTATTTTTTTAATAATATTATTTTCGGACGGACGATGTGCAGAGGTTATTCTACCTGCTTTCGCCGTTGTTGACTCGGATAATTACCTTCAACGATCAAATATAAACACGTGAACGCTAGGGATATATAAAATATCTTACAATCGTTAGGAGCTAAAAGACCAAAAAGGACATCAAAAGAATAGTTAAATTCATCTAAGGTAAAATTTGCTTTAGGTAGTAGAAGACTAAGTTTCTTAATAATTTCTTAATCTATCAACGGGGATTTTAGAAATATGCTATAAATCACGTCGGTGGCGAATCACTGACTTCTGGGCTGAGAAAACCCTCAGTGACTAATATTCTACCAGCAGACTATTTGATCCAGAGCTAGTAAATAAAAATACTAAAGTAACAGATTAAAAATCCTTTGTGAGAGGGTTTGTTCTTCCTGTTTCTTTGCGCCAACATCGGTTTCACGACTCGTCTGCCTTGTTTTTCCAACATTAATTTACCCCAAAAATATGTACTAATATCATTCCACATGTTTGAAACTTTCGAAAGGCTACCACATTTTTAGGCTAAAGCGTGCGCGTAAACATTTTTCAACGTCCAATATTTTGAAAAATTCATTATTATGAGTAATATGATAGTAAGTTATAAAAATATCGATGAATATTGTCTTTTATTTTTGCAAGGATTGCTTGTGCTATTTTATAAAACTATTTTCCTTGTCTATGTATGGATAAAATAGTTCTATTACCTGTAACAAAAGCAAGTTCCTATATATACCCCTGCAGATATTGTAACTATTGCAGCTAAAATCCCTCCAAATAATCCATAGGACATACATATACGTCTAATTTCCACGGAATCTTTCTTAGATTGTAGTTTGTCTAGACAAAAGAACGCAAACTACGTATTTATATATATATTGGTTTTACATGCATATTGATTTTCAGGGAAAGACATATCAAAATATTTCAGAAGATCCTTCAACAAACAGAAGCAAACCGAATTTTCCAATCTCCACTTAAATTACCGATACATTGACAAATCATTTAAGGTCCAATGATTTGCTTAAGATTTTTATTTTTAGTTTTGCTAGCGTTTTGTGACTTTTTTATATTTGTAAAAAAAAAAACACATTATAGGCCAAATAAAGTTCAAAATTGAAGAGCATTGAGGACCCAAAATTCCGAATGGTTTTGTCAAGGTTAACTCATCCTGGAGTAGAAAATCCTTAGTATTTCGAAAAATTCAAAGCTTTGTAAACAGTTAATCTATAACTATGACCCTATCAATTATAATTCATGTCAGCACAGAAGTGCTGATTACTAGGCTGGTGATACCCTCAAGGAGGAAACCTTACTAGCATAGATACCATGATTAAAATAGTGTGCGCCAAACACGCTGTCATCTACAAAAGACTCATCAGTTACGCTCGAAAAAAGGGTGAAAAGGCTAAATAAAGTACGAAATGTAAGTAATCTTCTTGGTGTTGGTGTTTTTATACTTAAATATACACAAAACGGTCACATTATTTATCAAATGATGAAGAATCCAGCAAAAAAAAAGTAAAATTCACGAAAGCGTCGCATGCAACGTCCACAAAAAAGTCAACTTTTGGAATTGAGCAATTTAAATATGTCACAGGCATCCATTTCTTAAAAAGTACATATTAATGATGGACTGTTGTCAAATCGTTCTAAATATGTGGAAAATAAAACAAAACATCGGTTTTTCGATTTTTGATGATGTGAAGTGAAGCATTTATGCAATTTAGGTACCCCTCATTACAGAATATTGAGTGGTTTGGATGTCGGTTAAAATCCATTTTCTATGATTCAGTATGGATTCAAAATTAGAATTGTGGAATTTTCAAATAAGGACATCTACAAAATAAACACATAATCTTTTTGTACATTGCTACTTCTTCTTCTTTTGTTTAACGTAAAGCAATCAGCAATCAATCAATCTTCTACTATTTCTTCTTCATGGTGGTATATAAGATTAACGTTGAGTTTTCTTTGGTTGTTATTTAAAAGAATTCGGGAAAAGGATGTTCAATATATCACTATTATGCATGTACTATTTAATTTGAAAATGTAAAGCTTTAAAACAATACAATTGATATTGAAACGAAAAAAATAATTAATTATTCACTCATATTTTTCAAGAAATAATTTGCTGATTTAGATTATATTGATAAAAAATCACATATAATTTGAAAACTAGAGGCTCTGAAGAGCCTGTGTCGCTAACCTTGGTCTATGTGCATATTTAACAAAGGACACTCTCCAACATTGTAGACGAGAATAGAATTCATGAAAAAAATCTCTGTTTTGTTGATCTAGCCTTTTAGTCTAAATTACTTTCAGTCTGTTTAGTTTCTCTCTATCTTTTTTAGTTTTTGCTCAAAACACAAAAGAGGGTTTAAAAATCATCATTTAAGGGCAATCACTCCTATAAAGAGTGACAGTCTACACACTATATCGGCAAAATTTGACTTGTTAGTAGATCTTGCCTATCTGATCATTTTGTGATTTAAAGTGTCTATTCATCTATTATGATTTTTATCATACAAGGCAAAACACAAAAAAATGGTAAAAATCGTCATTAAAGCGCAATAACTCTAATAAGGAGTCGTCGGACGATTTCCTCCAAATGTCATAATTGTAGATCTTGTCTTGCTGATCATTTATGCTTATTTAAGTTTCAATCTATCTATTATAATTTTTAAGATATAAGGCAAAAACGCAAACAAATTGTCATAAAAGGGCAATAACTCTAATAAGGAGTCGACTGACGATTTCGAACATGAGATTTATATGTAGAACTTGTCTAATTGATAATTTTTGCAATTTAAAGTTTCTCTCTATCTATTATAGTTTTCAAGGAAATAGGCAAAAACGAAAAAAAAAAGTACAATTTGTCATTTAAGGGCAATAACTCCTACAAGAAGTCGTCTGATAATTTTGACGTATACAGACAATTGGTATAGCTCAACATTCTGAACATTTCTGCCCCTATCAGATTTCCTCTATTTATAACGGTTTTCAAAATAATAGACAAAACTTGCATTTTACCTCTATGTTCTATTTTTAGCCATGTCGGCCATCTTGGTTGGCAGGCGGGGTCATCGGACACATTTTTAAATTAAATACCCCAATGATGATTGTGGCCAAGTTTGGTTAAATTTGGCCCAGTAGTTTCAGAGGAGAATATTTTTGTAAAAGTTAACGACGACGGACGACGACGACGACAACGACGGTCGACGGACGCCAAGTGATGAGAAAAGCTCACTTGGCCCTTCGGGTCAGGTGAGCTAAAAAAAAAACCCTGATGAAATGCAATTGTGTATTAAAATATAATTCTTAGAAACTGAATTCGAAAATTTAGAAAAAGAGATATGATAAAAAGAATATCCGGAACAGGGTTTTATCAGTAAGAATAAAATTATCTGTTTACTGCATGACCAAATTATCGATATCATTTACATCATTTCAAATGAAAGTAATGATTTTTTTATGTTAACACTATTACCTATACTTGTACACTGTGGTACAGAACTCCAAAATCTAGTTGAATTACACTCAAGAAGATCATAACCTTCAACTGTATAACCAGTTTCACAAGTGACCTTGACTGTTTCAGGATATCGATAATCTTTTGTCTGGTTTGGTAGTAAGGCTTTGTCAATCTTAGGCAACGGAGAGCATGGAATACCTAATGCAAATTTAAATTAATTAAAAGTTGTTTTTTATACAGTGGAAAAAACAAACAGGAGTCTCATTTCTATTTTAAATTTTCAGTTGCTGTCTAATGCATGTAGATATATAACACACCTTCTCTTTTCAATTGGCAAATATCGGACGTACACTCTAAAAATGTGTTTAGGGCCTTAACATAAATTTATACATGTTACTTATAATGCATTTGTAAACTCGTTCTTATGCTAAATATGTTCTTCTTCTTAACATGTTGAGGAAAGTGTTTAAGGCTTAAACATGTTTAACCCTCTATGTGTTTAACCTGACAACATGTTGAAGATACACATGTTTATGTCCTGGTCCTTTATCAACAAAAAATAAAACATTTTAAGTAAGTCACATCATAACTTAGATTAGGCTAAACACTCATTAAAAATTAAATAGAACATGAACTAGGTGGCCATTAAAACATAATAAATCATCTTATGGTAACTAAGACTGCAAATATAGTAAATAGAATCTTTTTGCATTTGCCTTTGTTGTGGCCATTTAAAGAGTTTGCTGTTAGGCATAGTAGTCCTCCCCATGTAATGAAGGGTACACAATTATTTGTAGTTGTCTTTCAAATTCTACATGTAAAATTAAGTGGTTGTGACCTTTACATAGCCCTCTATGAATTTGTGCATTGTTGAAGGCAATACACCAACCCTTAAAGAAAAGCTATGAGGGAATATGTTCAACTTCTTCTAATTTTTATAAATTCGTGTATATTTACAACACATATTTCCCTATTCAAGCATATGGTCAATGATTGCTCACAAAATAAACAATAAACTAATACATTGTTTGAAAAATTTATCACAATCCAGTAATTTCTGCAAATTTCTACAACTGGTATAAAAATAAGGAGATGTGGTATAATTGCGAATGAGACAACTATTCAGCAAAGACTAAAGGAGGAGGATGTAAATAACTTATTCAACATCGAAATCATTTTACAATGTGAAGACAGTAAGAACTAATTAAGATGTAAAAAAAAAATCATGTAACTAGCTAACCAAATTGAATTCTTTTGGGATGATTTAGGCAACAATTTGACTTGAAATAGGAAGAGTGATTTTTTATTCAAGGTTTTAAATAGTTTTTAGAGAAATATGAACCTTTATCTCAATCAAAAATGTGTTGAATACATAATAAGTTGCAAACATGTATACAGTGGCTGCTTCACTAACAGATTAATGTGCTAGCCTTCTTACAACATGTATACAAGTGGCTGCTTCACTGACAGATTAATGTGCTAGCCTTCTTACAACATGTTAACAAGTGGCTGCTTCACTAACAGATTAATGTGCTAGCCTTCTTACAACATGTATACAAGTGGCTGCTTCACTAACAGATTAATGTGCTAGCCTTCTTACAACATGTTTACAAGTGGCTGCTTCACTAACAGATTAATGTGCTATCCTTTTTACAACATATATATACAAGTGGCTGCTTCACTAACAGTTTATGTGCTAGCCTTCTTACAACATGTTTACAAGTGGCTGCTTCACTAACAGATTAATGTGCTAGCCTTCTTACAACATGTATACAATTGACTGCTTCACTGACAGATTAATGTGCTAGCCTTCTTACAACATGCTCACAAAAAATGTATGTTAAAACTTAGTCACATCTATTTAAACCTTTTTTTAACTTAAGAATGATAAAAATCATGATATTCTATCAGGCTATTAGTTGTTGTATATATGATATATACACTTAAAAATATAAACAGTAAGATGTGAAAATTAATTGCTCTTATTTGCAAACAAATATATATTTTAAAATTTCTTTCCAAAGTACGTTAACTGACATTGGAATAGTAACAAAACCTCATATTGAATGTTTACTTATAGCGGAAATGCAATTGTGATTTGTTCAAAGCATTTTCTAGCACAACTATTTAATAAAATCACTTCACAAATCAGGAGAAGATTCCCCAACACAGTAACAGAACAAATGCGAACATTTGGTGTGAATGTAACGTGATTAATTTAAAAAAAAAATCCCAATCATACCGACGTACTTGGAATCAAACATCTTTATTATTTTTAAAGATTTTTTTAATATTAACATTGTGAACCGAAATAAAAAGAATTCAACTTCTAAAACTTAGGGTAATATGAAGCCAACATAATTAATGGTCAGTATTCAAGACCATCCCACTTTTCACCGATGGTACATTCAAGGGTATAATTTACACTTTCAGCACCCGTGATAATAATAAGACAGGTGTAACATGTGGCACACACAGTGCCACGCTAAGCCTGGGCCTTAAATTACAGTTTTTATCTAACTTTGAAGTTAAATATATGTACAACTAATTTAACTTCGTATGAACTATAGATGCTGTTGCATTCTTACTTGGGCAGAAATAACTAAACAAAATAATAAATGAATATACTTACAATGAAATTGTGACTACTTCTTGTTTATTGGAACTCATTTTTGTGATAATGGCTGACCAGACTGCTTCTTTGTATAAAACGATATGTTTTGGCCTTGAGCTTTTGGCGGGATTATAGATTTGATAGATATGGCATAATATACATTTTCTAATCCAACACATTAATCCCGTAACATGTTTTGACGATAAACATACTCAGCTAAAAAACGTGTGCTCATATTTAGGTAAAACATGTTAAAGAAAGTGTTCAGGGCCGAAACACAATTTTTAGAGTGTATATTGCATTTGAAATGGGCGATGGAACATATTTCATTTTTGGTTTTCACTCTTTTTTATTAGAAACATTCTCAAAAGTATGATTCATTACAAATGCATGTAGGATAGATCAGAGACTTGAGTTAGTGAATAAGTGTTGTGGTTTATTTAAAAAAAAACGTATAACCGACTGGCCGCTTGGTGTTTTCTACTTTCTTTAATGTAGATGTCTTAGATTTTGAAAATGAAATTGTTTCCAGTTCGAAATGTATACTGTATTTTATTTAGACATTAGTTTGAATGAGCCACAACTCCTCTGAAGGAAATCTAAAAAACAAAAAACTGCAAATCAAAATTAAAACTTATGGTTTACAGTACAATTAATATTGATATGCATTGTTTCAATATCTTTAAATAACACTGTTCGGTTAACATATAAAGGGATTTTTTTTTGTTATCCTTTAACTACAACACAACGTGAAAAAAAACTCTGGCAGGCAACAGTACGTTACATATTTCTTTTTGGGTATGAATATATTTTTGGACATTTTTCTCGTTTCCAAAATTTCCTGAGTAGATAGGAAGCTGACGTACCTTAACGAGGAATAGCTCTCATCTTGATTGCTGATCAGCTCTATATCACGACGGTTTATACTCTCTAAGTTCTACTCTAACGCGGTACCACGTAGAAAATCAAGTAGGGCTATACCGCTCGGGAACTACTTGTCAAATTGCTCTGTGAAAGTATGCATGGTAGTTGTACACAGCATGTGTATACACATACCCCTATGGTGACGAATGTCTGTCAAAAATATGGGCTAGCTCAGGTACAATATTTTAGCGGAAAATTATGCTAAATTATCTGAGAACACACTTCCATTCTGCGTGTGTGTCGTGTCAACTGTGGGTGGTAAATAATTTGTTTAATTTGCAATTTGCAATTTGACAGAATGGGAAAAGAAAATGAGGGTTACATTCGAGGAAAAGAGGACTGGATTGTTGTTACATGTAAGACAATTGAAACATAAATATCCGTCGTCATCTATGAAACAGACGTTCATTACGGTCAACCAGCTCTTGATGAAGTCCGTAAAATTTTCGAAGGTATGATTTTATCATCAGCTCAGTAGTCGGTACTTCGGTACTGACATGATTTATAACAAACCTTTCTAAAATTGCCCGTTTATAAATTTTGAAATTATAAAGAAACTAAGGTTTCAACTCCCTCAGGCAAAGTTGACCTTAGATGGATTTGGCTATTTGTTTTAGGTATTTTTGTCATATAGCTCTTCAACTGTTTCGGTACTTATACATCCCTCGGATTTCAAATGTTTGGCTTTGAGCGTTCCTGATTAAGGTAAATCCAGAAAAGCGCATCGGACATATGAAATTATTAAACGTGTTGTTTTTAATTTTTTTACATCACTGGGTCGATACCTCTACTGGTGGACTATCAGTCCCCGAGGGTATCATCAGCTCAGTAGTAAGTACTTCGGTACTGACATGATTTATAACAAACCTTTCTAAAATTGCCCGTTTATAAATTTTGAAATTATAAAGAAACTAAGGTTTCAACTCTCTCAGGCAAAGTTGACCTTAGATGGATTTGGCTATTTGTTTTAGGTATTTTTGTCATATAGCTCTTCAACTGTTTCGGTACTTATACATCCCTCGGATTTCAAATGTTTGGCTTTGAGCGTTCCTGATGAAGGTAAATCCAGAAAAGCGCTTCGGACGCATGAAATTATTAAACGTGTTGTTTTCAATTTTTTACCTTCACACCAGGATTTCTATAATCAATGGTTTAATGTCAACATACTACGATCAGAGTATTTATAATTAGCTTTGACTACAATTGACGGTATTCACGTTGGGTTGTTTTCTGCCCGAAACTCTTGATTTTATTTCATTATTTACGTTTGAAACATGTTACATTAATAACTTTATAAAAAACCTATGTTCGTGGTTCGGATAAACAAATGATATATCTAAATAATGAAAGAATAAACAGAATATGAAAGACAATGCTTATATAAATAAATGCTTACCTGTGCAATTTGGTTGAATGTCACTCCATGTTCCATCAGAATGACATGTAATACTTGTAGATGACGCCAATGCATATCCTTCATCACATGTGAACGTGACATTGTCATTATATATGTATGATTGTTTAACTGGGTGCCATTTTTGATGAAGTTCATTTGAGAAACCATGACAAGTAACAACTGAAACAAAAACAGAGAAAAAACACATTTTCAAATGAGAAGGTACTATTCAGTGCAAAATAATGGAGGCAACAGTAGTTGGCCGATGTTCAAATCGGGGAAATCCATTCAAAATAACTGACTCTTAAATTAAGTATATTTCAAACTCTTTTTGATTTTTAGAATCTTCCGTGATTTGGACAAATGTTCAAAATTATATACAAATGCAGATTCTGCTTAAATTGAACTCCATAATAATAAAACCCAACAACAAATACAAAACAAACGATAATATCAAAATGCTTGACTTTTGATGTTCTAAATATTTATTTGGATTTATATTTCAACAAACAGTACAGAAATGTATATATCTAATTCCGCTCTTCAAAATGTGATGTTTATTTGTTCGTTTGCTGAGCTCACTCGCTGAAAAGATTCACATTGTGGTTCGCGACTGATATTTTACATTATCTTACCTCCTATACATTTCTAGGAATATTATTGGTTAAAAGTGACCGCGTGGAGACCGTGTGTATTTCATATGGGGTTAGTAGGCGTGGTTTATTTTAATACACGGTTAGTAGAGGTGTTACATCCCTTTAAAATAACATCACGACGTTGAGGAAAAATCTGAAAAGTTTCACCCGGACAACAGACGAAAACATTGACCATGAACGATTAAATAAATGTTGAAAACACATTAAAGACTAAGAAATTGTTATTGTTGGCATTTGTTTTAATATAGACTAATGGAAGTATGTTCTTTATATTGAAGACTTGATCACTTTGATAGGCCACTAGTCTAAATAACACATGTTAAGATAATCGGTAAGATAAATTCGTTACACAGTGTGCTAGTGACCTAATACGATATATAGGGGTCAGTAAAATTCATATAGGGTTCGAACTTTGCTCTACCTATATATCGTATTAGATCACTAGCACACTGTGTAACTTGAAATATCAATTGGTAGAAAACCCGATAATCTATACTTATGTGCCCCTGGTACTGTTTCGCGTGCCCTTAAAATAAGCCTAGTTTTGCAACAACAAAATAAAGTATGGAAATATTTGATTACGATGTCATTTAGACGTCATCTCATTTAAACATCTGATTTTTACCAGTATTTATCGTTTGAAGCAATTTTTGGTTCACCAGTTTTTCTTTCTAATAAGCATATTCATGTATAATAAAAGCAAAAGACAGAAAATTGATTTCAAACTTGACGTTACATAGTTATTTAAGACTTAAAGCCTAGTAGGTTTCAAATTGTTACTACCTTCACATGTTGGTATTGTATTCCTCCAATTGCCAGACTCTTGACATGATAGGTTTCTTAAACCATTTAATTTGTATCCAGTTTCGCATGCAAGGTTGACAGTTTCTCCATATCTGTATGAATCCTTGTTGTCCTGTGTTTGTAAATGGGCCCGAAGCGATAGATCTGGACATGATGCGCCTTTAAGTATAAATGTTTAGCTTTTTTTATATGAATATAGAATAGAAAGTAATAAACACAAAAACAAACAAGAAAATCCGAATCCAACTACAAATCGAGAGATAACTCATAAACATCGAAGGTAGTTACATGTGTCTTAATGAATGACACATTAGACCTATAAAACATGAATTATGTCAAATTTATCACAAACATTATCTGCATTGCAAATTACACCTGTAGCATTACAGTTAACAATATTTGTTATGGTAGAGTTTTCGTAGAATCAGATTAACCAGGATTAAAATTTTGTACGCCAGCCGCTCGTTTCGTCTACAAAAGACTATTCAGTGACGATCGAATCAATAAAGTTAAGAAGGCCAAATAAAGTACGAAGTTGAAGAGCATTAGGGACCCAACATTCCGAAAGGCTTTGCTAAATACAGATAAGGTAATCTTTTTCTGGGTTAGAAAATCCTTAGTTATTCAAAAAAATCAAAGTATGTAAACAGTTAATGTATAATTATGAGCAAATCAATGATTCTCCGTGTCAACACAGAAGTGCTGACTACTGGGCTGGTGATACCTTCGGGGAGGAAACCTCCACTAGCAGTGGAATCGACACAGAATGTAAGACATGCTATATTGTGAATCTACCTGTAGTCATTTAAACACCACTCCTTTAAAAAATGATAATGAAGTTTTTAAAACTATCGTACTATCACATATAGGCACATTACAACTACCCCGTCCTCCTTCCGTATCAAAATAACACCAAGGTCCATTATCATTATATCGATCTCCTGTCGGTGTCCTGCAGTAATTCTCCTGTTGAGACAGATAACTAATGGCTTTATTCCAATGTATGTCCATCTCTAGTGATGTTTATCATTCCGTCGTAATTATGATCCGATGTTGAATTTCTGCAATCTATATTTACAAATTTTCGATTTTAGCCAATTGGAAATAATGATTTATATCTTTCAAGATCGGATTATATGATTCTATGCATTCCTTTTCTATTTGAGTTAACATATTCACTTATTATAATGTATGACACTCATATCTTAATATTGTTTGTCTGAATAATAGGTTCTTGACTGCAATGGCGATTGCCAAATAAACGGATCACCAGATATAACAAAATGGATCTTAAATATAAATTTAATACCAAACAGAAAACAATAAACTTGCGGAAAAGGTGGTATGCTGCAAACATGAGGTGCAAAATATTGTACATCATATCCGGATTTCGACAATAAATGTCTCTTCAGTGATGTTAGGAATCGAAACGGTATTTGAAAGGCAATATAATTAACATCAATTTGGGGTTGACTCTTAAGTTTTGAAGAGTGGAAACAGGATAAACGGATTATATAAACTCGAAGGCAAATATAATACAAGCCCAAACGAAAAAATACAAACAAGTCTAAATTGAAAACAACGTTCAAACCTATGACTGCGTTGGATAAAAACCGCAATTTTTATACGTGTGCATGCAAAACAAATTTCTTGGTAGAGGAGTCTAAATACAGCACAAACAACATTTTCCAAAAGACAAAAAAAGTGAAAAAGTATATTTTAACAAAACGCATTTGACTAGCAGGTCGGACAATGGATGTTCTTAAACCCTGCTGACTGCCATTGGCAATTGCCAAATAAACCGATCACCAGATGTAATAAAATGGATCTTAATTATTAATTTAATACCAAACAGAAAACAATAAACTTGCGGAAAAGAAGGTATACCGCAAACATAAAGTGCAAAAATTGGTACACCATATCCGGATTTCGACAATTAATGTCTCTTCAGTGATGTTAGGAATCAAAACGGTATTTGGAAGGCCATATAATTTACCTCAATTTAGGATTGACTCTTCAAATTTGAAGAGTCGAAATAGGATGAACGGATTATATAAACCCGAAGGCAAATAGTCTATCTTTCACCGATGTTTAAATTTTTTAATTTGCAGGAGCTTATAATGAGATATTTGGTCGTCTTCTTCGTGGCAATTCTAATGAATTCTGAACAAAATAGCATAATTATGCGTACAGACAACAAACGATAGAAATGCATGTATGTGATAACGAATCTTACTGAGTATTCACTGCTATTCATATATTTATATTTATATTACTCTTACCTCCTATACATTTCTAGGAATGCGACCGCATGGAGACCCTGTATATTTAATATAGGGTTAGTGGGCGTGTTTTTATTTTAATATTGGGTTAGTAGCAGTGTTACGTCCCTTTGTAAAAACAACATGACGTTGTGAAGAAAAATCTGCGAACGTTTCGCCCAAACAACAGATGGAGAAATTGATAAGCAGATTCTTAATATTGAAGACTTGATCACTTTGATAGGACACTTGGCCACTAGTCTAAATGCCACATGTTAAGATAGACGGTAAGGTAAATTTAATAATATAAGAAGATGCCGTCGTTTGTTTGCAAATAAGACAACTTTCCACAAGAGACCATATGATATTAGAGCAAAACCCATACCACATAGCAAGCTATAAAAGACCCTAACATGACAAATGTAAAACAATTCTAACGGCCTGAGTTATATGAGGAAAACAAGTAGAGGCTCTGAAGAGTCTATGTCGCCCACCCAGGCCTTAGTGCATGCATTTTCAACAATGAACACTATCCAACATTGTACCATAGAATATATTCCATGAATAAATTTCTCATAATTGTTTTTCTGTTTTCCCATAATACGAAGAAGGGCAAAAATCATCATTTAATTTTGGATAAAAACCGCAATTTTTATATACGTGTGCATGCAAAACAAATTTCTTGGTAGAGGAGTCTAAATACAGCACAAACAACATTTTCCAAAAGACAAAAAAAGTGAAAAAGTATATATTAACAAAACGTATTTAACTAGCAGGTCGGACAACGGATGTTCTTAAACCCTGCTGACTGCCATTGGCGATTGCCAAATAAACCGACCACCAGATGTAATAGAATAGATCTTAATTATTAATTTAATACCAAACAGAAAACAATAAACTTTCGGAAAAGATGGTATACCGCAAACAAAAGGTGCAAAAATTAGTACACCATATCCAGATTTCGACAATTAATGTCTCTTCAGTGATCTTAGGAATCGAAACGGTATTTGGAAGGCCATATAATTTACCTCAATTTAGGATAGACTCTTGAATTTTGAAGAGTCGAAATAGGATGAACAGGTCATATAACCCGAAAGCAAGTATAATACAAGCCCAAACGAAAAAATATTAACAAGTCTAAATTGAAATTAACGTTCAAACCTATGATTGCGTTGAATAAAAACCGCAATTTTTATACGTGTGCATGCAAAACAAATTTCTTGGTAGAGGGGTCTTAATACAGCACAAACAACATTTTTCCAAAAGACAAAAAAAGTGAAAAAGTATATTTTAACAAAACGCATTTGACTAGCAGGCCGAACAAAAGATGTTCTTAAACCCTGCTTGACTGGCATGGCGATTGCCAAATAAACCGATCACCAGATGTAACAAAATGGATCTTAATTATTAATTTAATACCAAACAGAAAACAATAAACTTGCGGAAAAGATGGTATACCGTAAACATCTAGTGCAAAAATTGGTACACCATATCCGGATTTCGACAATTAATGTCTCTTCAGTGATGTTAGGAATCAAAACGGTATTTGGAAGGCCTTATAGTTTACCTCAATTTAGGATTGACTTTTCAATTTTGAAGAGTCGAAATAGGATGAACGGATTATATAAACCCGAAGGCAAATATAATACAAGCAAAAAATATAAACAAGTCTAAATTGAAAACAACGTTCAAACCTATGATTGCGTTGGATAAAAACCGCATTTTTTATACGTGTGCATGCAAAACAAATTTCTTGGTAGAGGGGTCTAAATACAGCACAAACAACATTTTCCTAAAGACCAAAAAAGTGAAAAAGTATATTTTAACAAAACGCATTTGACTAGCAGGTCGAACAACGGATGTTCTTAAACTCTGCTGACTGCCATTGGCGATTGCCGAAGAAACGGATCACCAGATGTAACAAAATGGATCTTAACTATTAATTTAATACTAGACAGAAAACAATAAACTTATATGCTTCGCCACAGTCCAATAATGTATGATTTCACAAATTTTTGTTCTTCTTTCAGTGGGATTCTGTGATATCGTGGCAAAACAGCATGCACTGTGTCCAGCGCTGGATACTAAATTTGTATGACTCTCAAGATTACAAAACGCTTTAGTCTATCTTTCATCGATGTTTAAATGTTTTAATTTGCAGGAGCTAATAATGAGATATTTGGTCGTCTTCTTCGTGGCAATTCTAATGAATTCTGAACAAAATAGCATAATTATGCGTACAGACAACAAACGATAGAAATGCATGTATGTGATAACGAATCTTACTGCGTATTCACTGCTATTCATATATTTTATATTACTCTTACCTCCTATACATTTCTAGGAATGCGACCGCATGGAGACCCTGTATATTTAATATAGGGTTAGTGGGCGTGTTTTATTTTAATATTGGGTTAGTAGCAGTGTTACGTCCCTTTGTAAAAACAACATGACGTTGAAGAAAAATCTGCGAACGTTTCGCCCAAACAACAGATGGAGAAATTGATAAGCAGATTCTTAATATTGAAGACTTGATCACTTTGATAGGACACTTGGCCATTAGTCTAAAGCCACATGTTAAGATAGACGGTAAGGTAAATTTAATAATATAAGAAGATGCCGTCGTTTGTTTGCAAATAAGACAACTTTCCACAAGAGCCCATATGATATTAGAGCAAAACCCATACCACATAGCAAGCTATAAAAGACCCCAACATGACAAATGTAAAACAATTCTAACGGCCTGAGTTATATGAGGAAAACAAGTAGAGGCTCTGAAGAGTCTATGTCGCCCACCCAGGCCTTAGTGCATGCATTTTCAACAATGAACACGATCCAACATTGTACCATAGAATATAATCCATGAATAAATTTCTCATAATTATTTTTCTGTTTTCCCAAAAGGGTAAAAATCATCATTTAATGAAAGGACAATAATTCCTATAAGAAAATTTATCAAATATACCAGGAGCTTATTCACAAATTGAAAGTTTGTTTTGAAAAAAAGTAAAGATAAAAACAACATTGATTCTAAGTATTCTTGTTGAAAACTAGTTTGTCCCGAGAAACACACCTTCACCCCATGAATTAATCACAAGTCACGTTGAATATTAAGAGTTGTCGGTGCAGAAGGTTTGTATATATCTTATTTGCTTGCATTCCAGGATTCTTTGTGAATAAGCTCATAGTCTATCATTTGTACGCCAGACGTGCGTTTCGTCTACAAAAGACTCATCAGTGACGTTCGAATCAAAAAATTTAAAATGCCAAATCAAGTACGAAGCTACAGAGCATTGAGGACCCAAGTTATGAAATGTTTTTGTCAAAAAAATACAGCTTACATGGCTAAGGTAATCTATTTTCATGTTAATTTCCACTCCTCTTTTTTAAGTGACAGCTATGAAGATTTGAAGAATTATATTGCCACCTTTCAGTTTTATTCAGAGATAGCAGGCAAACAGTTAACTCTAACTTGAATTACTGTTTTTACTTTTTGTAATTCTGAACCCTTATAATAGATACTCACTACTTTTTGGAAAACCCATTACTAATATTAGTATATTAAAAGAGTCAACCATATTTGTGGTAAGTTTTTACTAATTACTCTCAACGGACCAGTAGCCTACTTGACCAACGGACTTTTTCCGATGTAACTTATACAAAACGTAGATAAACGGACTGAGTACTCATTAAACTGAATTACGTCCTTGACGAATAGTTCCAATCTTAATTGAATCGTTCTTAAAATAAATGAATGCTCAGCTCACTTGGATAAATAGAAGTATGAATGTCAGAGAGACTAAATCAACATTTTTTTAAAATACTGTCATCAATATAAAAATACATGTGCACTGAGCTGTACACTGTAAATATTAAATTTCATTTGTGAGAGTTTTAGAAACAAGAAGAAAAGTTTCGTAGCTAAAAAAATATAATTGACATGGTTTTAGTTAATTTTAAACATATTTTATTTACTCAAAGTAAAATAGACTGGACACAAGTAAACCATACTTATGAAGTGCGCTACGAATTACAATATATAACGATACAATATTAATATGAGCATGCATTTTTTTCAAAATAAACAGTACTTTACGAGTCTAGCTATAATGTGCATGTACCGCAAATACACTATTCAGTACCATATGACAAGAAATATCTCAGACCTTTTAATAAATTCGAATGCATGTGTAAATATTTGGACGTTTTGTTCATACGAGAGGTTCGGATTACCAGATGTTAGTAACTTAACATTCAATATCGGGTCATTAAGGAGCAATCTTATGTTCATCAGAATTTCTCTCTAGTCTGTATATAAAGAACAGTCTCAATACTGCACCCACAAAGACAAGATAGGTCAGCAATTATATTGACTCTGAACAAGCCATGATCCTTAAGAGAGATGAGGAGCATCATAATTGAGTTAGAATTATATTTAGTTTCCTCGGTCCATAAAAATTGTGCTTATTGTAACATCTTTATTTATAGTATTTAGTCATTTTAATTGGATTTTAAATTTTGAGATACAATCTGATTTTCAAAGGGACAAATTAGTATAATCCCATAGTCTTATAATTAATGGTACAACATTTCTTTAGTAAGTGATAATCTACAAAAAGGAACAATATTATCATTACCATTTCGCAAGGGATATAATGTTGAGCTCTGTACACAGGGTAGAACGAGATGTCATAGATAACCCGGAGCTTGTTTATATAGTATGTTATAAAACATTTGTAATTTTCGTCATTTCCTCCTGTCAGCTAAAGTTTCCCACCCAACTTCCTCATACAGACTTTCCGTTCTTGTAAATATAGGCAAACCATTAACTATTCTAGCTGCAAACTTGCAAGTATATCAGCATATCCTATCCCACAATTATCCCAAACCTCAGTTGCATATTCAAAAATTGGTCATATGACTAATACATAGTTTTTCAAAATTTTCCCTGCAAAGTCGGTACTTGAGTTTTCTCAGTATCTCTAAATGTTTTGTAGCACTGGTTATCAAATTGTCGATATGGCTATTTCACCAAGCATTAGAGAAAAACGTTACCCCATTGTGTTTGTGACATTTGTAACAGGGGTTTCTTTATCATTTAAGAAGAATTCTAGATCTGGTGCGTCATTATTTGAAAAAAAAATCATTATTTCTGTTTTGTCTGGATTAAAAAAAAACATAATCCGCCTTCTTAATCATTCGTTCAACTCCCAAGTCACGATCAACAACAGCGTTTATATGTCCCTCGTCGTGCCCCGAGTAATGTTAATAACGAACTGTCATCCGCATAGTCTGGTCAGAGATGCGAGTTTCTCTGCAATGTCATTTATATATATTATAAATAGTAAGCGACCAAGTATCGAAACTTGAGGTACTCCCGCTCAAAGACTGCAAAATGAGGATGATGATTTATTGATCACATTTTTTTCTATCACCAACATAACTTTCAAACCGGTTAAATAAATTACCATGTATTCCGTAAGCTTTCATTTTATGTGAGAGCCCTCGATGCCAAACCTCGTCAAAAGCTCTTGAAAAATGGCAAAAGACAATACAATTTATATCCTTTATTTCATTCGAGTTGGGAATACAATTATACATATCTAGTATGTGATGTACAGTTGAATATTTTGAAAAAAAACAGACTGATATTCATAAAATAGCTTATTCATATGTAAATGATGATTGTATACATTTTTGAAAACAGTTCATTCCATGATTTTAACTAAACACCTTATTCAAGAGACTGGCCTATAGTTTGAAGGTAAAGACGAATCACCTTTTTAAAAATAGTAATGACATTTGCAGTCTTGCAGCTAGATGAAATTTATCCTGTTGAACTTACTTTAAATAAAGCTAATACTAACAATGACCACTGCCCTTTCCTCGATCTTGATATCTATATCATTAACGGAAAGCTTAATACTAAAATATATGATAAAAAAGATGATTTTTCATTTCCTATCGTTAATTATCCATTTTTAGATGGTGACGTTCCCTTGTCACCATCTTACGGTGTTTATATATCTCAACTTGTACGATTCGCTCGTGTATGTAACAATGTTTTAGATTTTAACGAGAGAAATTTATGTGTATTACTGAAAAATTATTACACCAGGGTTTTCGATATCACAAACTAGTCAAAACATTTACTAAATTTTATCATCGGTATAAGGACATCATTCGTAAATATAGCTCAACATGCAGACTTCTTATACGTTCAGGTATTTCACATCCAATTTTTTATCGAAATATTCTTTATAAAACACAAAAATGTCAGTATTCACCTCTGAAGCTAACAAAACCTTTAAATAGACTTATTAAGAAGGGATATAGTTACGATACTGTTGTCAGGTCATTAAAGATTGCATATTTTGGCGTTAATATTGATCCACTTATAGGGTCTTTGCATCGGCACTAAACACATTTATTTAAAAACCAGTTGTTGGCATGACACGGGTTATGTTCTTCTCATATATGTTTTGATGGTATGATACTAAACCCCTAACGGGAAGGATTGTGCCTGATATTCATATGATGAAGACATAATATTTCAATCAGTTTAATTGAAGTCTGGAGCTGGCATGTCAGTTAACTGCTAGTAGTCTGTTGTTATTTATGTATTATTGTCATTTTGTTTATTTTCTTTGGTTACATCTTCTGACATCAGACTCGGACTTCTCTTGAACTGAATTTTAATGTGCGTATTGTTATGCGTTTACTTTTCTACAATGGCTAGAGGTATAGGGGGAGGGTTGAGATCTCATAAACATGTTTAACCCCGCCGCATTTTTGCGCCTGTCCCAAGTCAGGAGCCTCTAGCCTTTGTCAGTCTTGTATTATTTTTAATTTTAGTTTCTTGTGTACAATTTGGAGTTTAGTATGGCGTTCATTATCACTGAACTAGTATATATATTTGTTTAGGGGCCAGCTGAAGGACGCCTCCGGGTGCGGGAATTTCTCGCTGCATTGAAGACCTGTTGGTGACCTTCTGCTGTTGTCTGTTCTATGGTCGGGTTGTTGTCTCTTTGACACATTCCCCATTTCCATTCTCAATTTTATTGCATGCTGAAGAGATTTATTTAATATGATTTGTAAAGGAACCGCCACAGTCTTAGTGCAGATTTTCAGCATTCTGTGACTAATCAAATCTGGTCCCGATGCCTTATTCGGATAAATAGTGATTTATGTATATATTTTGAATATAAGTATTATTTTTTACCTCAAACTCTGGAAAAGGAATTTTTTCCTCCTCGAGTTTGCATATCAAACCAAATTATTTGTTCAACAGGTCACACTTCTCACTATCCTCATATACTATGTCACTGAAATCCTCATCGTTTACGATATTTTGTAGAGGAGTAATATTATTTAAACCCTTATTCGACATTATTAACCTTTTCATTGTTTTCCAATTAGTTTTTTGAATTTCGAGCATTACTAAATATAATGTTATCTAAATTAGTTTCAAATCTTTCTTTAACGATTTTTTTTTAAATTGTTAACAGTGTTTCTCTGTTTCTTGTACTTCGTAATATTCGATTCCCTTTCATATTTCAGCGCAAATACAGTAATTCTGTACAGAGAAAGAGAAACAGATATTCATATTCTCATTATTTGCACACTAGTTGTCTGATTGCAGAATAAAGATTTATAGAGTTAGGAAACCACTTGGTATGAAGTAAAATGAATCTTATCAGTCTATTCTGATTTTACTAAAACAATCTTAAACGTAATACAAACAAACAAACAAATACTTTCTTTGCCAATCACGGCGCCCAAAATGAGCAGAATAATTACAATATAATTTCAAACATAATATAAAAGTAAATTAAAAATAGGTTAAACAACGTACATAACATGATTAATTTTGATTTAAAACAAATTAAATAGCGAACCACGCACGTATAATTTTAAACTTGCAAAGTTCACGTTAGTATTTACAACGGAGCTGCGTACCTGCATGTATGCATCCAAAATAAAACTAACACACCCCGCTGCGGTGGTTAGCAACTGTAGTCTTGAAATTAACATTGCAAAATATGGTTTATTTCGTACCAATCGAGTGACTGTTAAAAGTCTGGGTATTCAGTATTTGATTGAAAGTCGGACATCGTTTGTTCTCACCTTCTCATCAGTCGATATTTGAGATCTCCTGGCCACACTAAGGCAGATCTCAATGATTGACTATAACCGTCATAGACCACAACACTGCTTGGTCTAAGGAGGAGAGAATCCCTCGGGAATGATTCCGATAAGAAAATTAAAAACGTTGGAACCAAATGAAATCAATTAAAGGTGAAGTTTAAATCGCGCAGTGTTAACCACGACAGCTGGGTGTGTAAGTTTCATTTTTGGGTGCATTATAGATATGCAGTTCCGTTGTAAATGTTAGATATGCGTGAACTTTGAATTTAAGGATTACAAGCATGGTTCGGTTTTTAATTTGTATTACATTCAAAATTGTTATAGTAAAATCAGAATAGATTGATAATATGCATTTTACATCATACTGATAAAGGATCTAATTATTCGGTTGGGTTTTTGTACGATTGGAGCAGTTATTTAAAGTAAATTGACAACACAATATGCTTATACTGTACCACAGACTGGGATGATGCACTTGCTAAATTTAAATCCCGCTGCTGTATAACAAAATGGTCTATCAATATGACTTGGTAGTGGATTACGACAGTATGTATGGTTTTCGTGATAGTTTGCATACGGAGAATTAACTACCTTCCAGTTCAAACATGGTTCTCCTGAAAATGTTTTACTGACATTACCTACATAGTTTTGACCATGGTTGTACTTGTTGTAGCAGGTCACCTCTGAAATCATATACATGCAAATAAAAATATATACTTAATTTTATTTGGCGATCCATATTTTGTTCATTATACGTGATTTTAGAAAGGCAAAAGGTTTACTATCAATACAGGGGGCGGGGGCTTTACTTTGTTTTTTTCAACAGATTATATTGATTTCATTAATGCACATTACAATTTTTATTAAAAAAATAACTGCATAAATCAATTAAAAAAAAATTTATTAAAAGAAAATAAAAAAAAGACTTCATAAACAAACCTTCACAATGAGGTAACCTGTCATTCCAATTCCCTGATTGCAGACACGTCAGAGTCGTCGGGTTTTTCAATTTATATCCAGCTTTACATGTAAGAGCAGCCTTTTCGCCGTATTGGAATGTAATCCTTTCTTCTTTTGAAATCACATTAGGCCTCACAGATAGGTCAGAACATTGTGCACCTACAGTGTACATATATGAAATAACTAAGGAATGTTTTACTTTCTATTGTGAACTAAATTCTATTCAGTTTAATTAAAGCAAACTTGCTTTTTTAACAATGACGCAAACAGATTTTTTTAAGAATCTAAATTAAGATACAATCTATTCGCCCTGTACTCATTCGTATTGGTTACAATTTGAAATTTGTCCCTTCTGTTTATTTTCACAATACTACTCAACGTGTGACACTTTGATCCTGCTTTCATTTCCTTTTTCAAATCTTTGGTCATTCTGTTGGTACATGTAGCTGCCATATGCAGGCTTAACAGATTTTATTGAATGTTTTAGCTCGAAATTCGATCTAGATAGGTAAAGGGGAGATTAATGCACATGTAAACATTATTTATCCCCCTCCCAATTTCCTAATACACATGTATGCAAACATTGTGTCTAATCAAGTCAACATATCTGGACTATAAGTTGTTCGTTGCTGTTTCTTTGATTCTACGTGCTTTTTTCAGAAGAGTCGGATGTTTGTCTGGTTTGCTGTATTGTCTAGTATTCTTTATGAACCCTTTTATACTTTGAATGTAGTATGTGATTCACATGTATTTAATATAAAAAAGTATAACAAATGTCGAACTCCAAGGTAATTAAAAAAAGAGGGAAGTCCACAAAAACTGACAAAATTAAGCGTTATCAACCAACGGAACAATTGAAAAACAACTGTCATATAATGACTTGGTACAGGCACTTTTCGATGAAAAAAAATGGGTTAAACTTGTAGTAAAATAACAGAGTAGTATTTAACAACACGTTTTGTAATTTAGCAAAGCTATACCGGTTATTTTTTAAATGGATTTATAAAGAAAACAACTTTTAATATTTCGATCTCATTTGGAAGTGACAAATTTTTATTAAGGTTATTATAGTTTTTGTTCAATAATGGCATCTGTCATTTTGTTTAATGAATATAAGGTCGCTTATCTATAGTTTGAAACCAAGCTTAATTTTCTCTTTTTTTCTGCATTAAAATTATGTACAAAATTTATAATGGACTTTTGCAATATCACATTTTGTAACTATAATAGTTACGGTTCTACATTCTGTAGATATTAAGTACTCACAGTTTAGAAATGAACAAGGTTATGCTTTTACAGACTTTTTATGACGTCTTCACACTAAATCCGTTGGGTGTGTTCTGGTTGATACCTTAGTCTGAGATAACATGATTTATTTATTAGTTGTTTTTTGCTGTAAGCTATCTGTCAGCAACTGTGGACCAATCAATTGAGTAAAGCTACTTCGAACTATTTACAGTTTGATCTTATGTTGAGCTGTGACAACACTATCCAAGGCTAGGGGAGGGTTAAACGCTCACAAACCCGCCTCATTATATATTTTATTGTCCCAAGTCAAGAGCCTACTATCCAGTTGTTGTCGTTGGTTGCTGTCTGTCGCTTCATTTTGTTTTATTTTACATAATATATTTGAAAATTTAACCATCGAGTTCGATAAATCCTATAATCCACGAGAAGCTATGCAATAATATGTTTCTCTAATGATAATCAGATATGTTTTCATTTTTGATAAACGAAAACTCATTCGAGTGCCTACCACATTCCTGATTTCTACACGATACAAATATAAAGTTGTCAATTTCTCTTACACCTGTTAGCACATTTCAATTCATCCAGAGAGCTGATTAAGTGTATGAACTTTTAACTTAGCAAATAATCTACTGAGATCATCGACAACCACACGTTGTTTAAAAAAATTTAAACAATGGGCCCAGAATTGGTTAAATTGCCAAAGAATTAGAAAAACATGCATCTATTGGGAATGAACCCTGTTTTAATTGTTGTCTTCAATAAGAATATATGTCATTTGGTCTGCCTTTTTATTGACATATATACCACCTCATATGAATTTATTTGTAAATACAAATCTATGCTTCTTTATATGTGGTATTCAATAACCTAATTGTTTTTATTCATTTGAATGATATGAATTTCAAGTCTCTATATAAAAAAAATAACACCAAAAATCACCATGACAACTTGAAAAGAGTAAAACTTTACGTTAAAAAAGTTTGGAGCTTTTACTATGCATTGCTTTAATTGGATTTTGTTCCGTACAGTTTACAATGTGAGTAACAATATACGTAAGACGCAAAGAAAATTCAATTCTATACATTATTCGGGGTTATATCTGGTCTATATACCAGCTTTGATAAGTGTTTGGTATTACTATAAATTTTCACTTCGTACTATGAACATCAAAATTGTAAAAATATTTCCTTTCTCTATTTGAACTGTACACGTATACCTAACAACAAAATTATTTTCATTTACCTGTGTTTAAAGTAATTGCAAATGGATGATATTTTTGTTCGAGCATATTGTTTTTCTTAAATTGTTTAACATTTCATAGCGTTACTTTTATTATTCTTCCCTTAGTTTATTTATTTTGTATTTACATTGTATCATAGGTCAAATTTATTTGTTCAGTGTATGTTCACTGGTGTTAATATGTCCTTTGATTGAGTTAAGCCATTTCAGTTGATATTTTATAGTGTGTCTTTCTATGTTGTGATGTTACACTATTGTTTCAGAAAAAGGGTGAAGGTTTGGTACCATTAAAACGTTTAAACCCGCTGCAATTGTTTGCACCTGTCCTAAGTCAGGAATCTGATGTTCAGTAGTTGTCGTTTGTTGATGTGGTTCATAAGTGTTTCTCGTTTCTCGTTTCTTTTATAGATTAGACCGTTGGTTTTCCCGTTTGAATGGTTTTACACTAGTAATTTTTGGGGCCGTTTATAGCTTGTTGTTCGGTGTGAGCCAATGCTCCGTGTTGAAGACCGTACTTTGACCTATAATGGTTTGCTTTTATAGATTTTGACTTGGATGGAGAGTTGTCTCATTGGCACTCATGCCACATCTTCTTATATCTATGTACATGCAGAGCTGTTATTTGATGTCAATTCCTTTTATCGCATACCTTGTTTGAATTTACATAACTTACCATACGGCATATTTTGTTAATAGTGAACAAAAAGGTAAAACATGATACACAGAGGAACAAGTGATCAGTATGCTGGAGTTTCTTATTGATGACATATTTGTTGAATTTGGAGGTAGACTTTTTCCACAAATTGTCGGCATTCATATGGAAAGGAATTGTGCGGTTCTTCTTGCCGACCTCTTCTTATTTTCATATGAGTCGGAGTTCCTCCAGACACTTGTTAAAAACAAGAAGATCAAAGAAGCTAAATCATTTGATTTCACATTCAGATATATTGATTATGTTCTTTCAATGAACAATCCAAAATTTTCTAATTGGGTTCAATTAATATATCCTCAATAACAGGAAAATAAAAAAACAACAGACAAGGCTTCCTCCGCCTCATTTTTAGACTTATATCTCGAATTTGACATAAGCGGGGTCATCTCAGTACCAGAATCTATGACAAACGAGACGATTTTAATTTTGAAATTATCAATTTCCCCCCACCTTAGTAGCAATATACCAACTCCACCTGCATATGGGATATACATTTCCAAACTCATTCGATATTCAAGACCTTGCAGCTGCTACTCAGACTATGAAACGTCACCAGTGTCTGAGCAGAAAGTTGATGAACCAGGGTTATATCAAGGAACGTCTCGTCCTTTTTCTAAAAAAAGTTCATCGGAAGTTACCAAGACCTTGTTGATAAATATTCCGTATCACCTTCACAAATAATACATGATGGTCTTGAAGTTAGATTCTAGGAACTGACGTTGTTTATCATCTTAATTACGTGTTATAGTGTTATTTTGTTTGTCTTTGTAAATTATTCCCTTTACTGTTTAGTCTATTTTTGGTAATATCCCTTTGGCGTGACTCGGTATTAAATAAACTCATCATAGATACCAGGATTGAAATTTTGTATTTGCGCCAGACGCGCGTTTCGTCTACAAAAGACTCATCAGTAACGCTCGAATCAAAAAGAGTTAAAAAGACCAAATAAAGTACGAAGTTGAAGAGCATTGAGGACCAAAAATTCCTAAAAGTTTTGCCAAATACAGCTAAGGTAATCTATTCCTGAGGTAGAAAAGCCTTAGTATTTCAAAAATGTAAAGTTTTGTATACAGTTAATTTATAATTATGACCGTATCAATGATTTAATACATCCCGTCATTGTGTTATTGTGCTATGGTCAATTTTTGTATTCTTGTTTTTCATTTTTGCTAATGTACTTTGTCTATATGCCATTTCGTTTTTCTTTGTTGACATATTTGTTTGTGTTTATAGTGATTAAAGATTATAACACAATGTTACCCCTATTTTTGACATTTCTATCTATTATGTATGTTTGTTTTGTTCACACATTGTTGTCAATATAATGGAATTTTATGCGACTGTCATACAAGTGAGAGGTTTAGCTAGCTATAAAACCAGGTTTAATCCACCATTTTCTACATAAGGAAATGCCTGTACCAAGTCAGGACAGTTGTTTTCCATTCGTTTGATGTGTTTGAGCTTTTGATTTTGCCATTTGATAAGGAACTTTCCGTTTTGCATTTTCCTTGGAGTTCGGTATTTCTGTTATTTTACTTTTTACCGTCACACACAGGTACATTACACGTTTCCCGGCTGCCAGACTTATCAATATAACACCAAGGACCATCAACATTGTAAGTATCTCCTGCAGGTGTCCTACAGTAATTTTCTTCTTGTGTGATGTGTGCAGAAGCACTCATCCAATGAATGCATGTGTTTCCTGTCCTGGTTATGTTTTTTTTTCCACTGTAATTATGGTCAGTTGTTGAATTTCTGCAGTCTATAAGAAAGGTTTAATATTATGTCCTTATTTAAGAAATTAACACAACAATGAATATGTATTAATAAAAGATTTTGTTTTGTGGAGTTTTGTTAACTAATATATTGATATAAAATAAGGAGATGTGGTATGATTGCCAATGAGACAACTATCCACCAAAGTTCAAATGAAGTGGATGTTAGCAATTATAGGCAACCGTACGGTTATGTGCCGTAACTCATGATAGATACCAGAATTAGAATTTTGCACGCCAAACGCGCGTTTTATCTACATAAGACTTGTCAGTGACTCTCGAATAAAAAAAAGTTAAAAAGGTCAATAAAGTACAAAGTTGAAAAACATTGAAGACCAAACATTCTGAATGTTTTTTTGCCAAATACAGCTAAGGTAATTTATTCCTGGGGTAGAAAATCCTTAGTATTTCGAAAAATTCACAGTTTTGTAAACAGTTAATTTACAATTATGACCATCTCGATGATAATTCATGTCAACTTATAAGTGCTGACTACTAGGCTGGTGATACACTCTGGGATAGGTTGGTGATACATCAGCAGTGGCTTCTACCCAGTGGTTGTAAATAAACTCGTCATGAATACCAGGATAACAAATTTGTCCGCCAAACGCGCATTTCGTCTGCACAAGATTCATCAGTAACACTCGAATCAACACAGTTAAAAAGGCCAATAAAGTACATAGTTGAAGAGCATTTAGAACATAATTTTCCGAAAAATTTTGACAAATTTAGTCAAGGTTACTTTATTCCTGGGGTAGAAAATCCTTAGTATTTTGAAAAATTCACCGTTTTGTAAAACAGTTAATTTACAATTGTGACCATATTAATGATAATTCATGTCAACACATAAGTGCTGACTATTTGGCTGGTAATACCCTCGGGTGGAAACCTCCACCAGCAGTGGCATGGATCTCATCATAGATACTAGGATTAACATTTTGTCCGCCAAACGCGCATTTCGTCTACAAAAGACTCATCAGTGACGCTCGAATGAAAAAAGTTAAAAAGGCCAATAAAGTACAAAGTGGAAGAGCACTGAAACGAAAAATTCCGAAAGGTTTTTCCAAATAAAGCTAAGGCAATTTATTCCATGGATAGAAAACTTTAGTATTTCGAAAAATTCACAGTTTGGGAAAGTTAATTTTGAGTCTTGAAGGTTATTTTGCAAATTGACCATATTTACCATACTAGAATGAACACTGAAACTGCTTAGATATCGTAAATTCACTAGTTCGTTTATCTCGGTTTTGCCGCGTGTTGGTTTACGGGCATTGATTAGCTTATTTTTACAACCAACACGGGTTATATTGAGGGTACAAAGGGTACAAAATGTACATATTCTAACGCTTAATGTTGATTATTCTTAAATAACATTAACAGTACCAATTTTAATGCACCAGATGTGCATTTCGACAATAAATTTCTCTTCAGTAATGCGCGGGGCCAAAATATTTGAAAATCCAACACTTATCAAGAAATCAGAGCTTTGCATGAGGTAGATATGTTCCTCAATTTTAAATAATTTTAAAAATTTTGTAACAGCAAATTCTAATACCAATACCTGTATTTCAAGCTAGTACCGAAGTACTTTCAAATATTTTACGTAAACATAAGTTTTTTGCATTTCAATACCTCAAATCTGGTAATATACATTGTATTAAAAAAAAAATCAAAAATATATGTATAGTCACACTGGTTTGTGTTTACATACTAACCTAGAATAATTTTGTGTTTTTGTATTATTAACATATTATTCAATTCATGGATATATTTTGAAACACAGATACCTTTACCGAAAAACAGAGAAAAGTCGAGAAAAAAACAACAACATCAGCAGCAGCAAAAAAAACGACCAAAAGTGTTAAACGGTATTATATTACCTCGGGATATGCATATTCAATAAAGATAATCATCTGTGAACAGCAAGAACTCGTCGTTTAAACCGGTAAGTGATATTTGATTACATTTCAAAATAATTCTTCCCCACCTGTGCCCCAATTTCTTGGAACGAAGTTAGCAACCTTTCGCTTCGCTCTGTAGACGAGTGGCCCGCTTGTAGTAAACATGATTGATTGGTGTTTAACGCCACTTTCAGCGCTATTCATTAGTGGAGGAAGCCGGAGTGCCCGGTGAGAATCGCCGACCTACGGCTAAGGTAAACATGAATATTCCGAGTAAACATATGGTATATTTGAATACATATGGTACAAAAAACTGATATATATTGGAAAATTAGGGATTAATGATAATGAGGAGAAGGAGCTATGGGAGTCGTAACGCACATATTTGCAGTAGGACAATCAATTTTTGGAAATAGTTGAGCTACAGAAAATCTCCCACTTGTATGATAGTAGTTTATAGTTCCGTTTTATTGACAAATTGGGTGAGCAACCGAAACACAAATAATAGGTTAATGTAACCATTATTGGGATCCAGCAGCCAAAACTGTGTAAACATGCATCACAGATATACAACACAACTGACTAACAAATGCAAACAAACATACAAATAAATCTTACAAAGACTAATATATAAATTCGGGCCCAATATTTACTCTTTCTGTTTGTTTTCTGAAATTGTCTTTTACTCAGATTGCTTTTTATTGTTTTCATATTTCATTTATTGCTGTGTATTTGTTTATTCCACATTGGCTAGAGGTAAAGGGGCGTGTTGAGATCTCACAAAGCATGTTTAACCCCGCAGCATGTTTGCGCCTGTCCTAAGTCAGGAACCTCTGGCCTTTGTTAGTCTTGTATGTTTTTTTTAAATTTTGGTTCATTTATATGTTTCTGAGTTAAGTGTGTCGTCCATTTCGCTGAACTAGTATACATTTTTGTTTGGGGGCCAACTGAAGCCCGCCTCCGGGCGCGAGATTTTCATGCTGCATTGAAGACCCATTGGTGGCCTTGGGCTGTTTTCTGCTCTTTGGTCAGGTTGTTGTCTCTGACGTATTCCCCGTTTCCATTCTCAATTCTATGTATTTGCTATCAATGTGCCGCCCCGACAAAAAATCCCCATTTTTGTGAGTGCTTGCATCGCATATATCACAGTGAACTTAAGATTAAGGATACTTTTAAACTAGAAGTGCGATCTTTTCCTCGATATTGTCACAGATGGACTTCAAACTAGAATCTATGACAAACGTGATGATTTCAACTTCACATTTCTCAGCAGTAACATATCCTCTCGTGTGCCCCACCGTAGGCCGTTTACAAATCTAAGTTGAAACATTAAGTTGGTGCATGTTAAAATTATATGGACTTCAAAAGCAGATTGTGCTTCTAACACCATCAAGAATATCCTGACCGGGACGATATGACTGTATATCAACTCAAGTTTTTGCTGTTTTAGATCTTTAGACAGGAGAGTAGTCGTCTAATCTCGAATGTTTTATCGATTGTGTCTAATTCCCGGTTGTGCAATTTTGACTAAAAGTGGGTTAAAATGGCTGATGATGCATGCCTAGAAGGTCACGCAAACTCTGTTGACGCACCCAATCTTGCCTCAGTTTTTGTTTGTTACCTTGTTTTGTGTCTTCTTAATCGATTGATGAGATGTGAACATCGATAAACTACTGTTGCATTACTTTACTACTGTGTAAAATTGAGAAGTTTTAAGAATAAATTTATTCAAAGCATCAATGAGTTTACATGGATCGTATCTAAATCTAATCATAGCTACAATTTTATCATTGTTTCCTACCAATTTGGGAATTTTAAGTGCGTTCTTTAACAATGTTTTTAAACTCTTATAATTTTATGAAGACAGATAAACTATGAAATATTAAATATATGCATATGAAGAGATAATTTCATTTTCTGCAAAATGTTCCATACGTCCGCCTGATTGGTACTTTCCTATATTCGAAATAAGCAGTAGTTAACAGGGAATTCCCATGAGAAAGGTCTTGTGTTTCAAAGGAGAAAAATTATATAAAAATTATTATTAACTAATTTTATTCAAAAAGTCAAATAAGAATACTAGTAATCATTAATTCAATTTTGGCATTGAATGAATTTTGTAGTCAAAATTTCAAGAACTAACAATTGTAATAAATTTGTTTTTTCGTTCTTAATACAGCAATACTTTACCACAGATTGGAATATCACACTTTTCAAATTGAAAATCTGAAGCTCTGGTATAACAAAACGGCCTGTCAACTTGACTAGGTAGTGGATTACGACAGTAGTTATGGTCTTCGTGGTATTTTACAATAGGCGAATATACCATGTTCCATTTCAAACATGGAATTCCATTTGTTTTGCTTATGTTTCTTAAATAATTCGATCCTTTGGTATATCTATTGTAGCAATTTATCTCTGAAATTGAAATTAAGACATTAAATATGATAATTATTTTTCAACTTTTCCCATGGAAGGATCTTCACTTATTTTTCTGAGATTTATTCTAATTTATATTGCTATTTAATTTGTAAAGAAACGAGTCCTTAACCAATCCAAATATCTCAATACAAACTCTAAGATATAGTTCTCTCTTTCTTGTAACAGCATAAATCCATATATGCCCAGCGAATTCAAATAAGATATACTTATCTTTTCTTTTTAATATATATAGTAGGACACCCGGGACATGTCGAGGGTCTGTGACTGAATTTAAGTACCTATGCCTTATGTTTAGCCTGGATTTTTAGTATTCGTATTGTCATCTGATAAAGTCATGCTGATTGTAAGGTGTACAGATTTCTCTGGTTTCAAAATCTTTCTGTTTGAACCCGTCCTGGTTTTCTTACTACAGTAAACTTACTATATTAAACTAAATTTATTTTTTTAAATAATGAACCAAAATTAATAGTGGTATTGGTGTGAAAGACCCCATACAGACTTGTTAAATAGGGTACTATAGTGTAACATAGATATAAAACAACTGCTGGAAGAATTCCCGGTTCTCCTGATAGAGGAGGGATTTACAGAGGGTAACAGGTAACTACAACGCACAAGGATGATAGTTACGCTGAACGTAGTCTCGATTACCCAGACGCACATATAAATATAGCGTCTGGGTTGTATTACCGGACTGGTCAGATATTTATAGGGGGCGTAACTAAAAATTAAATATAGAATTTAATCTATAAATAGCACTTACGTTATCCCCAAAATAACGGTGGATGTCTCTGATTAAAATAACTGACATTTTGTATCTCACGCTTTGATGCCCAAAGTGCATTTCCAATATGAGACACTATAAGTACTTAGACGGTTTCAAACATTATTATTCATAACCAAGACTACTAGTTGTCTCAGTTTATATACCGATTTTTTAAGATCTATTAGTGAAAATAAGATCAAGTGCATCTGTTAAGCACTTATATATAGGGCAAGTCATGTTTAGTTTTCCTATATTTTTCATTGATTAACAATACCAGTGACATATTTTATGAGGTACTGTATGGGGGTCATTAATTTCTGTATTCTTTAATGTTTTGGGGATTTTTTCTTTATTTTTAAAAATAACGCTACTATGAACTTTATTTTACAACTAGATTTATCTGTAATTCCATGATTTCTTTATTCTGTACATAGATCATTTCTGTGATCAGTATAATATTGCCGACTTCTTTTATTTTCCACAGTACAGTTATTCTTCATACATTTACACCCCATTATTCTCTATTATTTATTTGGTTTGCTCATCTTACTCCATTCATTATTTTTTTGGCCATTATTCTCTATTCTGTAAACCCCATCTAGTCCCTCTTATAAGTCTCCGACAATACTTATAATTCTTTTTTGTATTTTTCTCTAAAAAAAACTATCATTAAACTAATTTTCTAGCTTAAATTTCTACCAAAACGATGGTAAACTGTATTGAAGTGTGTCGTTTTGTCTTATCAATTTTGTACATGTACATTTAAAATTTTTTAAGCTTAATAGATAAATCCAGACATGATAAGTCGTCCATCTTTTCCAATATAGAACGAGAATCCAATGATAAACAAACAGTAGTACCCAATAAATGCAGGTCATGTCTTTTTAAATTGTCACATTTGTATTGTTTTACAGAATCATATCATGGAAAAGTTTTCTATGAGGGGATGGATGGGGGTTCTTCATTTCTGTATTCTTAAATTTTTAATTCCATTTTTCTCTATTCTTTATAAATTTTGCCTGTTTTTCTCTATTCTTTATATTTTAGCATCCCCATTATTCTCTATTCTTTATTTTTTTTGTAGCCCTTTATTCTCTGTTCTGTAAAACCCATCAAGACCCTCCTCTATCCGTGAAGGCCTGGATGGGGATGGGGCTTCATTTCCGGATTCTTTAAATTCTTAAGCCACAAGTGCGGATCCAGGAAATTGATAAAAGGCACACCTGGCAAGCCACCGTTTGGAGCTAATCTTGAAAAAAGTCTATGATTTAAAATATATGTAGCTCCATAAGCACCCCCCCCCCCCCCCCCCCCCCTTCCTAAATCAGCGTTTGATCCATTTTTCTCTATTCTTCATTTTTCTTGATAATTATTCTCTATTCTTTATATTATAGCACACCATTATTCTCTATTCTTTATATTATAGCAAACCAGTATTCTCAAATTCTTTATAATGTTTTTTTCTCCATTTTTTATTTTGTTGTCCATTTTTCTTATGTTATGCCATTTGGTCTGTAGGGAAGTTTGTGTGCATATAAACAATGTAACTGGTTAAGCTACATCTCATTTTATGCCAGTCAGTATGGTCTATTGTTGTCTAATATTGTTTTAATTTATACTGTCCTTTTTATATATCCTTTCTGAATTCTGATACACTTACCTTATAAAAAAGCATACATCAATTACTTCTTTGTAAAGAAAAATAACTCGCCCAAGTACTAAGAATGCAATGTAAAAAGACTTCTTTAACAGCTATATTATATTATTGGAAGATCAGTGAGATCACACAATGAGCTTTGTTATACTCAAATTTCATTTACTTCGGTTAAGAATGTGTTGTAACAATATGCTTTCACACCAAACTATTTGGCTAGTGGGACTTTTGACTAAAATAAAATCCAGGATAATTTGATAAAAAAAGAGTATGAAGCTAGAAATACAAATGTGGGTTGGAATGATATAGTTTTTGATTTGTTATTGATGGTTAAACATCTTATTATAGTTTCTGGCTTCCATATAGTTTGATATTAATGTACATTTATGTACATGTGGTCTAGGTTACTTGCCTATTACTGAAGGCTACATGCATACATGATTTGCTGAACATTTTTGTTTCGATGAAATTTTATTATTCTGATATTGAGCATAAATAAAAGATTCTGGATAGCAATAAATGTCAATATGACAACCATGGGACAAAAGAGTCTGCAAACGATACACAAGTCTGAATGTTTCTCAGCTTGTACACCTATAATCCGTATCGCCTAATTCGTTTGGGAAGAATAAACATAAGAACAAACCTTCACACATTACCACGGTGCCAGTATTGTTCGTGTCTATAGAAGAGATGAACAACTTAACCAGCCTTTCATGAAACTCAATACTGTTTGAATGCATGCTCACATTATGCACATGGAGAAGATGGAATGGGATTTATCCCACACTGGTAACTTCAAATCAATAACTCAAAAGTGTAATATACTCCTTATTTTAATATGCAGCATTTATTAGCATACAAGTCAGCTTCACAAGAAAAATATCTTCTCCTGTGAATCTCTACGTGAAAATAAGGAGATGTGTTATGATTTTTAAAGAGACAACTATCCACCTGAGTTTCATAAGACATGGATATTTGCAAATATAGGTCACTGTACAGACTTCATCAATGAGAAAACTCATTATTACATTGGTAGCAATGAATTACATTGATTTCCCAGTCAAATAAAAACCGATAATTTCACATGTGAAATAAACGTGGTTATTTCACTCTCTGACGTCATACAACAATAGGCGTTGTCAAGACGTCGATAACGTCGGATCAAAACAAATTGTGAATGCGTAGAAAAAAGATATAGTTCCTTACATTTTCTACATTAATTTCATTAAAAAAAGCCCTTTGCCAATGTAATAAAAAGAATAACTAATCAAAGAATTCAAATATCGAAAAATATTCAACTCGTGACCGAACAACACTGATAATTAACTCATGCGCTACGCGCATTCGTGAATTAATGTGTTGTTCGGTCACTCGTTGAATATTTTTCTCTATTTGAATTCTTCGATTAGTTATTCTATAAATATCATATAGTAAGCTTGAAAAGGGCCTGACATAAAAAAAATTAAACAATTCCAATGAGAAAACTAACAATCTTATTTGTAACAAAATGCAATTTACGAAAAACAAATATGAAAGACATAAACCAACGACAACAACTGAATCACAGGCTCCTGACTTTGGATAGGCACATACAGAATGTGGTTGGGTTAAACATGTTTGTGTGGGCTGAAACCTGTGGGCTGTGTCCCTAACCTGGGACAGTGGAGGAATTTGACAAGAGTTACTTTTATATGATTTTTTTATAATTATAATCTAAGCCATGTTACTGATTTTTAAAAACTCTTCTCTCAAATTGTCTTACTAGATATATATCTACGATATACAAGAGCAAACACTTGTTAAGTATCAATTTTGTCAGATGGACAGGCATTAAATGAACCCTTTTTATTTTTGTTTTATGATAAAGAAATTATGTCTACACAAACACAGAATAAATACTACGTATAATTGTGTCTTCTTTCTCTGTTAGAATTTTCGTTTGGTTCCTTTAAGCATTGTTTAATTCTTGACTTTTTTCACAATTCAAATCTGTGTCAAGTAATCAACCTTTGTCTCTACAAAAGAAAATAAATATAAAAATCATTTTAATTTTTGTTACCAGCATATATGACAAAAAAATATGTTGTTTGAAAAAAAGAATTGACATATAGGCACTTTTGTCTTCACCTTTTGTTTAAGACTTCCTGATGCCCTCTTGATGTCTTTTGGTCATGTGTTTCATTTGGTTGCTGCGTCATTGACATATACCCACGCCGCCTTTCATTGTTGCTCAATCTTTTTTTTCCTGTGTATTGCTTTGCGGAAAATTGTCTTTTCAGTGTTTTTCTTATGTCATTGTTTTGATTGTCTTCTCTTTTTTTATTCATGATACATAAAAAAAATATTCAGTTTTTGTTTTGTGAAAAAAATGACTTCATTTTTATAGTACAAAAATATATATTTTGGTATTTTAAGTTGACCACTCGAGACTTTGTTATCTAACATTATATTTAAAATTTCAGATAGTGGAATAGGAGTAAAACGAAATGACTTATCATGATAATGTGTCCTTTTCAAATCTGTATAGATCGAGCTATATGTTTAACAAAGTTGAGTAAAGAATCTTTTTGTATTTTCCGCCTCTTTCTTATATAGTGTGGAAGCACTTTATACTAATGCAACATCAAGGCTTTTACAACCCTATGAAAAAACAGTAAAAAAACATTCAATTCTTATGATTAATAGATGATAACAGGTTATACATCTGACCTGTAGACAAGTCCCAAATATTAAAGGTAACCTAGAACATTGGATTTATGTACAAAATGACATCTGAAGATACATAGTTTTTCTTTTTTTCTTCAATTATTTTTTTGGATTGCCTCCTTTGAATGGGTACAGTGAATCTCTCCTCCCCCTTTTATATACACATATCAAGAAGCAAACTCTGATTGATGCACCAATCTTATCTAGGGTAAAAATTGCCCCTTTTCATTAAATATGTGTGTAGTTAAAGATAAACTGCTATATGTACTTCACGGTTTAACTACAGATCAATTACAGGTTTTATTTATAGTATACTACTAGTCACATACTTCACCATTCAACCTAATTAATAACTCGTTAGCATAGCACGGACATGCGTGAACATTTATAACTACTCAATGGTTGCATTGAAATGTATGTTACAGTTTGTATTGTTATAAAACTATCTTATCTTACCAAATTGGTTGAGCTATTATTTTCCATCGTGGTTATGGAAGCCATGCTGTCTGGTGTTTTCCAGGTTTAGCGTCACAGCAAAAAAATAAAAAGAGCTTTAAACGACGTTCATATCTGATAACCAACTTCTTGGTTATTTATCTTGGATATTATCCATTTAAACTACCTAAAACGCCGATCTTATTCCGACTGTCATAAATTACCAACTCGTTTTCATTTATCATCCAGACGATATACTTTGAAAAATTAAGCGGCTGGATGATCGAGACTACGCTGAAAGGTGCCCAGACAACCGGAAACTAAATGAGACATATACTATTGGTATCGGTATCGGATTCGACCCGGAACTTGTTAATTATTGGTAATATTAATTATGTGGAAAACAAAAGATAATTTTTAAACAACATCATTGTCCTATATTAGTTATATATAAAGTTGAATTCTTTGATTCATTGTTTTTACGTCATTGCGGCTAACAAATTGGACCTCGTTATTTTAGTAGTATAAATAGTATATTTCAAGTTCCTACATATTGGAGGTAGCTATTCTTATCAATCAATATGAATATCAATTTTGTTTTGAAATAAGATCATGTTGTCAAATAACTATTTTATTATTACATCAATTTTTCATCAATACACTTGCCCCCGAGGGTATCACGAGCCAGTAATCAGCACTTCTGTGTAGACAAGAATTATCATTGATATGGTCATAATTATAAATTAACTGTTTACAAAACTTTGAATTCTAAAAAAAACTTAGAATTTTATACTCCAGGAATAGATTACCATATTTGTATTTGGCAAAAACATTTCGGAATTGTATGTCCTAAATGCTCTCAACTTCGTACTTTAGTTGGCCTTATGAACTTTTTTTATTCGAGCGATAGACGAAAAGCGCGTCTAGCTTACAAAATGATGCAAAATTGATATCATAATGTAATTTCACCTGCTGTTTCGGTTTAGGTTAATGTAACCAATGTATGATCCTCATCAGGTACTCTACCTTTGCAGCAAAAAATAATAATAAAACAAACTAGGGCTTATCCGGTGAATTTTCTTTTTTTCTTTTCTTATTTTTTTTTTTTACATTTAAGTGAAAATAATGTGATAGTGCTTCATCTTCTATTTACTATTTTGATTATGATGTTATATATTCCTTTAAATTTTTGTGTTTCATGTATGCGATAACAGTCAGGATTCTACTTCGTTAAAATTATCCCCCCATTACGCCACCTAATTTTTTCAATCGCGAAAATGGAAGCCATTGTAGGGATGACGCGCTTTTAATTTAGGTCTCGCAAACCGATAAATTTATCCACATAGCATCATTAAGGATCCTAACATGAAAGGTGTATTTTAAAAGACAAATGTATCTACAAGCTATTCAGCATCATGTATTGTAGTTTTATGCTTTTTGTCGTCTTAAAACTATTGTCTGATGGTTATCATGGTGAATTTTCGAAAGTTCAAAGAACATTAAAAACATTCTAATGAAAAATATTTCATGGAAGGGCACGCTAAAAATTTTCAGAGGGTTAAAGACAATTTACCCTTAATATTACACACAAAAATTGGAAAAAAAAACTATTTAATTATGCATTTTTAAGATCAACTTGTAAAGTATGTCGTCAAGGGTTTTCAGTAAAATGTTAAGGGGGTGTTAGTGCACGGTGTGTCCGCCTTTTCATTTTTTTAGTATATTTCATAAATAAAATAATAAAAATGACTAAGTTTAATGAACAAAAAAAATGAAATAGAATTCAAGTAAGAAATACAGCTCAAATTTTAACATTTGTAGTGGCACGAAGCTTTTTTCTTGTTTGTAATTCAAACACACCTACTCTGTTGTTATGACTTATTAGTAAGACATTTCATTTGACCCACATACTTTATTTCTTGGTACTGTCCATTTTTAGTGTTATTATATCTACACGTAGCATAAATATATAAAAATAATGGAATCTGAAGCGAGATTATGTATCTAATATGTTTTCTTTATACCATTTCAAGACAAAATAGTCACCTCAAATAAGCCTGAACATAAAACGGTGTACCCGACTTTCTTTTTTGATGATGAGATTATTGCCCATTTTAAGAATTTTCCCCAAAAAATGTTGTTTTTTTTTGGGGGGGGGGGGGGCAGATGTGCAAATTGATGCTTTAAAAAGATCGATTTTTTATCTTTCTGTGGAATTTTTATTCGGCGGAATTTAGGCTTATGCACAAAAAAGATCTTCATATATATGCATCTAATCGGCTGTTTTGTGAAAAGTTTTCTTTACTTTTAAAGTTTACAAATATCTCGAAGCTCCATACTTTAATTTACCTATACACATGTATATAAGATGCAAAAAATCCTAAATAATGCACCAACATTAAACTTTTAAATCCTATAGAAACAGATGTAAAAAATTTAAATATACCAACTTGATCATTTATATCTTCTCTAATAAAAAGTTCCATTTCTTTTGTTTAATTTCGACTGGATATGAGCCTGATAATGGGTGTTTTTTTTAAATAATATATATCATTCAAGTGGTTGTGGTTTCTTAAAACAAAATTCAATGTTTTCACTCTAGGATTATAATTTGTTATGAAATAAAATGGTGGGGATCTTCTTTTAGTCTTTACTTTATATCGTAATGTACTTTCCTCTTGACTTTCGTCAGCATCATATTTTCGTTTCTGGAGTTGAACGATTTAATTTGTGATACTATTTCCTTCACAGTATTAGATGACCGAATAAACCTTATAATTTCTCCTGTAATAAAACCCTTTAACAAAGAAGATTGATGGGCTGAAGAAGTACTGGTAGTTATCTTAGGGTTTGCGATATAATTGCACGCATAAGATTTGATTTTATTGTGCACAGTTACATCTAAGAAAAGGAATATTTGTCCATGAAGTTTCATAAGTGAATTTAATTAGCTGATGAACATTGTTAGCAATTTTGAAAAAAATAACCAGTTCATTTTGATTTCAGTCAAGTAACATGAAGCCGTCATCGCGATATACTGACAAGTGTATCATTCTTAAAGCGTGTGCAAATGTTCCTAGTAATTTAGAGATGATTTCAAAAATGTTCAAGTCTGTTACACTTGGTGGCGTAGGGGTTCACCTGGGAAACCTAACTATATGTTTATGTTTCACTTTAATTGAACTCAAATGCATTGTTCTCTATTGTAATTATTAGTCCAGAAAATCTTTTCTTGATCGGAGTGGGATTGTATAATTATATGATTTAAACTTATGCCATGCTCAGTACACAGCCTGAATGATTTCGCCGTCATTCAGCTTTGTGTACATACTAGTTATGTCAAATGTAGCTTAAACTGCTTCATCAGGTGTCTATATTTGTTAAATTTTGTTAATAAAGAAACGTTGTATCGTGTGTATATGTCCATAATTGGCGTACAATAGGTTGAAGAAAATAGTCTATGCATTGGCCTATTTTCTCAATTGGGCTTTTGCAAAGTGAAATAATTATGTCAATTTGGTGAACTTTAGGGAGAAGACATAATATTCGAACTTGAAGTTTTTTGCGTATTTTTATCTAAAAAGTATTTCAGAGAAATGTCCTCTATAACATAAAATATAATAAAACTGTTATAACCAATGAATTTAATAGAGAGGCGAAAGATACCAAAGGGACATACAAACTCAAAGTCGAAAATAAATTGACAACGCCATGGCAAAAAATGGAAAAAACCAAAAGACAAACTACAGTACACAAAACACGACATAAAACTTGATCTATTCAGAAATGTCGCAAAAAAATTTAACGATATCAAAATATAGTGTAACTAACCCAATTTGTCTTTACTGCATTCGAAGCACATATCTTAATTAGTTGTGATTGCTTCACCCCTTTTGGACGTTAAAATTGTACTTAATATACTTTAAATAAAACTTGGTGTTCAAAATTGGCTGAGGTTGACATTTAAGAGATATTTTAAAAAGGAGTTTGGGGTTGAGCGTTTGCTTCGCACCATCGTAACCATTAACGTTTTTAATAAATATATTCTATTTTAGTGTCGCAGCTTAGAAATTCAACATAATATTCAAATCTGTGTCTATGTTGAGGGTGAGAGGGGATTGGAAAATCGAAATTATTTTACTAACTAATCAGTAAATGGTGGAGCGACTTCCAAAAGGTTTTTTTTCTGAACTAAGAACATCATCTTACATCGCCCTCATGTTTGAAAACTATATACGGGTTCTACACAAATAAAATGTTGGCCTCTTTAGATGTCTGTCGATGTGACTCACATGACGTTATTATCTACAGTGACATTTCGGAAAGGCAGGTCTAAGTTAAATATGTGTTATTAAATATTGTCTTATGCAGATTTAACTTTAAGGATTATATATTAATTTAATCTAACGTTGGCATTTCCACAATAGAATTTTTCCTCATTTCTTGGCAGAGGGTAAGTGAACCTATTACAGCTGAAGTAGAAGCCATACCAAATTTCCCAACACCTACCAAAAGAGAAAGATCATGATATAACTCATAATGGAGAGTTATTGTAGAACAATTTTGTCCAAGGCTATTTTAGTATTTATTTTACTAATTTTGTATTGTTTCACATTTCATTGTCTGATGCGTTTTGTAGCTTAATATATGGTATGGCTTTTTCTCATCGCGGAAGATCGTATAGTGACCTTATTTGTTTATACATGTATTCTCGTCCCAATTTCCTCTGTATAAGTTCCACTCACAGTGTCAAAATCTAAAAGTTGCCAAGGCCTCCAATATCAAATTTGCCAACAACTCCAAAAAAGAGAGAGATCTTGAGATTTTCTGTATGGCTAGTTATTGTAGAATAATTTTATCCAAAGCTATTCAGTCCACTAAATAATCTTGTATTGTTTCACAATTCATTATCTGAGGCGTTTTATATGATATGGGTTTTTCTCATTATGGAAGTTCGTATAGTGACCTTATTTGTTTATATTCTCGTCCTCATTGTCTCATTAGCAATCATACGATATCTCCTTATTTCTACATTTGGTAAATTTCATTTCAAAGGAACAAGATCATTGATGATCAGCAAGTGTTTATTATTTAAAGAAATTTGATCAACATTAAATGAATTATTCCACTATCTATGAATAATTTCTTGTTTCATTGTTAGCGTTACAACATTTTGATATAAAAATATCAAGATGTGGTATGATTGCAATTGAGACAATTACCCACCAAGGTTCAAATGAAGTGAATGTAAGCAATTTTAGGCAACTGTTCGGCTTCCAACAATGAGAAAAACCCATATCATATAATTGGCTATAAAAGGCCCCGACATGAAACATGTGAAACAATTCAATTGAGAAAACTAACGGCCTTATTTTATACAAAAACAATTTCCGAAAAACAAATATGACATATGGACCAACGACAACGACTGAACTAAAGGCTCCTGACTCGGGACAGACACATACAGTATGCGGCGGGGTTAATTATGTTTGTGCGCACCCAACCCTCCTCATAACATAGAACAGTTATATAGCAGCACAACATGAGAACAAACTGTAAAAATCAGTTGAAAATGACTAAACCCAACATAAGCTGAGACGTAAATAAAAAATCGAATTGAATTGAATTGAATCTAAATTAACAGGCTCTATAAACAACATCGCGATAACAGTTAGGACATGATACTCTGTTTTAATAAGATAATAAGAATTCTACAAGTACAGCCAAATATGTGTACCTATATAGGAATTTAGTATGGTAGTAAATGTTTTAATCAATTTGTGGTAACAAAATCCCTGGCTTAAACATTTACCAGTTATACATAAATTACGTTTATTGAAATCTACAGACACCGGCATAGCGAACAAGTTACAAAATATACAGACCGTAAGAAGGGATCAAAAGAAAATTACCGTAAAAAAAGACAAGCTTATATATATAATTAATTATAATGAATGAAGAATAGAAAATGAAATATCCAAATCTAGAAAATGGCAATTATAACTATTTGTATTTGTTCAAATTGGGTTCCCGTGGGTAATTTTCCACAGTAAAATTATAAGAATCTTCATTATTTAAAGCGAAAATGTCATCAAGGTATCGATGAGTGTTTTTAAATTGATCAATTAAATGTAACTTAGACGGATCATTACTGAGTTTGGACATAACATGAGATTCACAACACTACAGGAACAAATCTGTTATTAAAAGGGCGCAAGTGATGCCCATAGGAATGCATACAACCTGTCGAGAAACATTAATGCAGAGAGGGACATAGATGTTTTCAATGAGAAGAGCAGATTTACCGCTTAAATCAACTCATCACAGTTCCAGTAAATATATCTAGAATATCTTCATATTTTCATTACAGCAGAAGACATAACATTAGTTGCACCAAGTGAATCTGCCTTCAGATTTTTGAAATGACCATTTAATTAAATAAGAGAACTTCTGTTTGATAAGATTGTTTGGAAGTGTAGTGTACAGAGTACAAACGTTATATTTGTCAACCGAATTGAACGGACCTTCAAAAGAACGTAATGTATCCAAAACACCTACAGATTTTATGACACTCCAATATATATAGATTCTATTTTTTCATATAATAGAAAAACAAAGGATATAGGATATCCATCCATGACACAAAATCAGTAAATGCACAGCAAAAAACACACAAAAAGCAAAGGAACAGCGCTTTAATTGCTGTTCTTCATATCAAAGTTACAGTGAGGCCTTCAACACGGAGCAAAAAAAATATCCTCACCATACTGCAAGTTTCAGACGGTCCCTAGCATTGGTTTTCTATATTAAAAAAACTAATAACAAGTTCTTTAGTAGAAGTACGGTAACTAGTTAACAGCACAGAACAAATGTTTGTATCGTATCAGATGTGGGCCATACATATCAAAATACGGAGATGTTATATGATTGCCAATGCGACAACTATTCGCCAGAGACTGATGGACGTGCATGTAAGCATCTTTAGCTTCCACAATGAGCAAAACCGTATAGTAAGCTATCAAAGGCAAATTGTGAAACACTACAAAAGAGAAAACCAACGGTATGTTCTGTGCTAAACAATACTCGAAACTCAGACAACAAGAAAAGACTAAATTACGGGATCCTGAACTGGAACAGGCGCATAAAGAATGTAGCGGCTCAACATGTTTCTGAGCACTCAACCCTCCTCCTAACCTTGGGACAGTGGTGTTACATCATAACATTTGAACAAAGTGTAAAAGTTTGATCGACAAGAAAAAAACAATTAACAAAGAAACTAAAGTTACAGACTACCAGTCTAAGAGAACTCGAAATTCCTCAAAGCTAGTTCAAGGTCAATAACATCTGATCGTTAAATCATGCTATCACAGACTAACATATCAATCAAAACAATTCAAACGTATTCAGTGTAAAAAAGTCATAAAGGTCAACAAAAGAGTCATTTAGACAAAAAGGCAAATGACACGACAAAGCGAAAGGACATGTATAGAACAGGTTAAGGTATTCAACAGTAGACAAGTGTCTGCATAATTGTCACCTAAATTAGCCACAAATCCAGAAAGGTTCTGCTTAAATCTAGCAGAGAATATAAAAAAAGACTGTCATGCCATTAATACTTAATAAATTTTCCCCTTTTCTGTCAATTTGGATTTAAAAAAAGTTGTTCACCTTATGTTTTTCTTTCATTCTTTTTTGTGAGTTTTGTGTGTTACATTTTTTTTTATCGACTTTTAGAACGCATCACGCATATACATAGATTATATTTCTAGTAGTCTGAAAACCGAAACTGCTTAGATATCGTAAATTCGCTAGTTCATTAATCTCGATTCCCACACGTTGATTTCATGTCACCGTTTAGGTTATTTTTACAACCGTTGCGAGTTGTGTTGAGAGACATACAAATGGTTGATGTTCTAATTAACGCTTAATTAGATATAAGAAGATGTGGTATGAGTGCCAATGAGACAACTCTCCATCCAAGTCAAAATTTATAAAAGTAAACCATTATAGGTCACAGTACGGTCTTCAACACGGAGCCTTGGCTCACACCGAACAGTAATCTATAAAGGGCCCCAAAAAATTACTAGTGTAAAACCATTCAAACGGGAAAACCAACGGTCTAATCTATATAAAAAACGAGAAACGAGAAACACTTATGAACCACATCAACAAACGACAACTACTGAACATCAGATTCCTAATGTTGATTATTCTTAAACTTTCAAATACTAAATAAATATGTTTTACTACATTTTAATATTTCTAGGTCTGGCTATATCCATTGTATTTCCAAATAAAACGTAGTCATATACAATGTAACATTTAAAAAAAACACGTATAGCGACACTCAAAACAAAAATGCGTATGATTGCACTATTACAGGTATACAATACTAACATGTTTCTGTATTATGAACATATTTGACTGGGCTTTTTTCATTTCATTTTTGTTAATAATTTTGTTAGCATGCTTTTTGAATGTTAAAGCAAATCTGATCATTGAAGAAGATATAACATTAACGGTATCATTTTGTCTACACCAGATGCGCATTTCGACAATACATGTCTCTTCAGTGATGTTCGAGGCCAAAATATTTGAAAATCCAAGCTTATTAAAAATATGAAGAGCTTATAAACCAAAAATTACAAAAAAAATATAGCCAAAGTCGGTAAAGGAATCAGAATTTGCGTAAGAAGATATATTTCTTAATTTAAAATAATTTCCCCAATTTTGTAACAGCAAATTTTAAAAAACACAAAATCCGTATTTTCATGCCAGTACCGAAATACTACATATACATGTAGTAATTATGTACATACCCATTGAGAGGTCCGTATTGTAATTGCATGAAACCATTGTTATTTGTTTTTATGCGTTGAGAAACCTTTGGCGACCCTGTTCATTTAATTAAATCTCCATTGTAAATACAATGTAATAAGTGAGCGTAACGGACAAATGCTTACCCGATCTGACACAGCCAATCCATGACCACAATTTGTCAATAGATGGTCATATCTAAATGTAAGCTGTTATGGGCTTAATAATGTATAATTTTGCAAATTGCTATACGACAGAAACTCTTCAACCACAAGAACAAGCCATGTGACTATTGCTAGACATAAAATTTGTTGACTTTTAAAAAGAAAAAGGCTTGGATATGAAATATGGTAACTTTTCATTTTAAAACTTAACTTATGAGTTTCTATACATACCTTTCGACATTGAAGACTTCCAGTGGATAAAAAGATACCCAAAATTACAAATGAAATCATCTATGCACGAGCAATAGACAGCCTTTGTTTGTTTTGTTTTTTTTTCTTAAATGAAATTTAGTTACATGTCAAAGGTTATTCGATTTTCAATAAATATATACAATGAAAGATTAATTTATATATCCATGTTTATCAGTCATATTGAAATTATTTGCTTTTGTGAGTTACAATCTTTAAAACACACATTGTTAGTCCAACAAAATAATTCCTGGTGACTAAAAGGAAGTAAAAATTTCTTCTTTTTTATAAGGAAGTATAAAAAAGAGAATGCTATATGAAATAATGAGATGTGGTATAATTGTCAATGAGACAACTATCCACCGTATAGTCCGCTATAAAAGGCCCCGACATTATAAATGTGAAACAATTCAATTGGGAAAACTAACGGCCTTATTTTTAACAAAACAATTTATGAAAAAACAAACATAAACCAACGACAACCACTGAATTACAGGCTCCTGACTTGGGACAGGCACATAAAGAATGGGGCGGGGTTAATATAAATAAGAAGATGTGGTATGAGTGCCAATGAGACAACTCTCCATCCAAGTCACAATGTGTAAAAAATAAACCATTATAGGTCAAAGTACGGCCTTTAACACGGAGCCTTGGCTCACACCGAACAACAAGCTATAAAGGGCCCCAAAATGACTAGTGTAAAACAATTCAAACAGGAAAACCAACGGTCTAATCTATATAAAAAACGAGAAACGAGAAACACTTATGAACCACACCAACAAACGACAACCACTGAACAATAGGCTCCTGACTTAGGACAGGTGCATACAAATGCAGCGGGTTTAAACGTTTTAACAGGCGCCAACCTTCACCCTAACCGGAAACAGTAGTTTGTGGGCGCTCAACTCTCCCCTAACCTTGGAAGGTAGTGTAACAGTACAACATAATAACAAACTATCAAAATCAATAGCAATTGGCTTAACTCAAAAGACCGGTACGAGGCATAAAAACAACTAACAAAAACAATAGACACAAAGCACCTAAATAAGAGTACTCGAAGTTACTGAAAACTAGTTCAAAGCGTAAAGAAGTCTGAGAAATGCATGACCCTGCCCAATGCCAAAGTCTAAGTAAGCAGTACATGTATCAACAGGATGTAGGAAAATGAGTTCTGATGATTGTACATATATAGCAATATATATTTAGTTATGCTTTAATTTTTCAAAAACAAAAAACAATGTTAGTACCAATAAAAACAAAATTTAAAGATTTTACTACTGTGTTAAATTGGACCTTTAAAAATAAGTTTATTCAAAGGATCAATTAATTTACAAAAACCGAAAACCGAACCCTGATAAAACCGAATTTCACTTTAAACCGAACAATGATATCCCGTTTTTGATAGATCTCTATATGAGATCCCGTTTTTGATAAGAACTCTACAGGTACAGCCAAATTTTCAAAACCAAATTTTTGTATCTATGAAAGAATTTGGTAAAGGTTTTAATTCATTTGTGATAACGAAATCCTTTACTTAATAATATATATATCAGTAATACAAAATTACGTACCTTAAAATCGCAAATGCGATTAAAGACATCGGCGTAGCGAAGAAGTTATGAAATATACACACCGTAAGAAGGGGCCAAAGGAAAATCACCGTTCAAAAAGAGAAAAATTAATAATCGGGAACGAAAAATCGTCTCTTTTGTCCTAAGTTGTTTTATAGACTGTCCCGTATCACTAAAATATCCAAATCTAGAAAAGGACGATTATTGCTGTCTGTATTATATTTATTTAAAGTAAGTTCCTTTGTGTAAATTTTCGCAGTAAAATTCGAAAGTTCTTGATTATTTAAAGGAAAAATATCATCAAGGTAACGGTCTGTGTTTTTAAATTGATCCATTAAATGTAATTGTAAATTGTATTACCGAAAGGTACATCAATGTTGTTTAGAAGAAAATTTACCGCTTTATCATAGTAAGTATATCTTACAAGCATATTTCCTTTTTTCATTACAGAAGAAAAAAGCATTATATTAGTTGCTGCAAATAAATCTCCGACCAGAAAAAGAACCATTTCATTAAATAAGAGAACTTCTGTTTGATAAGAATGTGTGAAAGTGTAGTGTACAGAGTCGAAAAAATCATAGCTGTCAACTGAATTGAACGGACCATCAAAACACGTTATATATCCAAAACATCCAAAGAGTTTTTGACACTCCTTTAAAACAATTTGTTTAATAGAAGTAAGGGAACTAGTAAACAGTCAGGAAAGATTCGTCGTAGAACATTCACTAGAAGCTGAGATTAAACGAACATTGAACGGGTTTTGGGATAATTCAGGAAGCCAGTACATGGTAGGGACTTTCAAATTTTCAGAGGAGGCCTTAAGCTTAGTGGTAGTGACATGAATATTTACTATTTGACTCTTTGTGGAGCGCACGGCCTTGAATATAGATGAATGTATAATTTGACTTCCGTGTAGTATCAATGTCATACCACCACCACATTGTTGGCTGCTTTGTCGGCCGGTACGAACACAAAACGTTTTGCGAGTACTTGAATTTTGTTTTTAATCCTAGAAAATGGGCGTATTACTTACTCTTTTTATTTATTTCTAAATTATTTTTCGAAATGTGAAATGCGAATATCAACAATATTAGTTAAGATATTTATTTAAAAAGGAATCAAGTGACTTTTTGTCAGATTTCTCTTGTTTACACCAATTTTTACAATAGGATGAAAGAGCATCTTTAATGACCTGACGACACTCTTTTCGGTTTATTTTCGATGGTGGACGATATTTTGGTCCCTTTTTTATGAAAGTTAATAACCTCTCGGTCTTGAACGATGTTGAGGTCCCCTGTAATTACATGGTCATAGGGATCATATCTAAACTTCGATGTTTCACAGTCTCATGTTGAAGGTGCATTGTTTTCTATACTGACGTCTGATGTTACTGACGTATAATTAAAAATTAAACTTCTTCTGGGATTTTATACGTATAAAGAAATTATAGGTGGCTCTATGTTATCAAAATAAGCAGGTATAAAGTTTTGAACGGTAGAGTCAATAAAAATACTAGACAAATTTATAAAATCAATACCTTCAATGTATTTTAGAAAATACCTTAAATGATATTCAGGTTTATCAATTCGATGGAACAATCTATTTTGACAAAAAGCTGTTATGATACGTGTACACTAATATTTTGGACTGGAAAACGATATCACACTCGGTTCAAATATTATGTAATTTACTAATTGGTATTTGACCCAGTTTGCATAATGATTGATGTCTATCATTCTTTTAAAATATAAACAAGTCTAGATTGAAAACAACGTTCAAACCTATGATTGCGTTGGATAAAAACCGCAATTTTATACGTGTGCATGCAAAACAAATTTCTTGTTAGAGGGGTCTAAATACAGCACAAACAACATTTTCCTTAAGACCAAAAAAGTGAAAAAGTATATTTAAACAAAACGCATTTGACTAACAGGTCGAACAACAAATGTTCTTTAACCCTGCTGACTGCCATTGACGATTGCCAAATAAACGGATCACCGATGTAATAAAGGATCTTAATTATAAATTCAATACTAAACAGAAAACAATAAACTTGCGGAAAAGATGGTATACTGCAAACAAAAGGTGCAAAGGTTTTTGTACACCATATCCGGATTTCGACAATTAATGTCTCTTCAGTGATGTTAGGAATCGAAACGGTATTTGGAAAGCCATACAATTTACCTCAATTTAGGATAGTCTATCAAGTGTAAAATTAAAACGATGCTTATTTCGTAGATTGTGGCTAATGCGATTGTAATGAGACCCATGATTATGTTGTCTTTTATCAACAATTATCATGATATCGATAGAGGAAATTTTAGATATATTCCCTTGGCCCATGATATTGTCATTTAGACCTAGGGGATACACTGTCTGTAGTTGTTTAATCCAAGACAGTTCGCAAATTTTACGGGAATCAAATTGTTTATGTGATTGTCCTGGTTGTTTTTGGACAGTTTGAGGTGGTTGGAAATTTATGATTTTAATATTGTGTTTGTGCTTTTCTAAATATAGGTACATGTAAATAAAAGAACACCGCGTTGCACATATTTTATATTTCCAAGGGGCATAACTCTTTTAAAAAAAGTCAATCGTCCACCATTATAGAACTTGTCCGAGATATTGCTGATATTAACCTATAGTATAAGTTTTATAAAAATCTGGCAAGAATTGTACCCATGAGAGCGCTAACGGGGCCATTTTCAATAAATATAATATTTCCAAGGGGGAGAACTCTTTTTAAAAAAGTCGATCGTCCACTATTATATAACTTGTCCGATATATTGCTGATATTAACCTATAGTATAAGTTTTATAAAAATCTGGCAAGAATTGTACCCGTGAGAGCGCTAACGAGGCCATTTTCCATAAATCTAATATTTCCAAGGGGCATAACTCTTTTAAAATTAGTCGATTGGCCCCCATTATAGGACTTGTCCCAGATATTGCTGATATTAACCTATAGTATATATTTTTATATAAAAATCTGGCAAGAATTGTACCCGTAAGAGCACTAACGATGCCATTTTCCATTATTTAATATTTCCAAGGAGCATAACTCTTTTAAAAAAGACGATCGGCCACCATTATAGACCTTGTCCGACATATTGCTTATATTAACCTATAGTATATATTTTTATAAAAATCTTGCAAGAATTGTACCAGTGAGAGCGCTAACGAGGCCATTTTTCATAAATTTAATATTTCCAAGGGCATAACTTTTTTAAAAATAGTCGATCGGCCACCATGATAGAACTTGTCCGAGATATTGCTGATATTAACCTAAAGAATAAGTTTTATAAAAATTTGGTAAGAATTGTACCCGTGAGAGCGCTAACAAGACGGGACGGAAAGACGGACGGACACACGGACGCACGGACGAACGCCCGGTATTTCAATGTCCCCCGCAACGCGTTACGCGGGGGACAATTAAACTTTTTAATTTTGTAGGTCTGCCAAAGCGGTAAAGATGTTCTTGTGTTCCATTGAAAAATACACGTCCAGTTTACCCTACACATTGAATACCACTGAGGCTTTGGTTTTTTTAAGAAAAATCATATGAAAAGAAGAGAGAAAAAGTTCTTCCGTTCACTGAAGACCGAACAGTATTATCTGAAGATATGTAATCGAGGTCTAACAAAAGTAGTTTAAACCCAGGGGTGTCAATGTTCAATGTACCAGCTCAATGTTTGGGACCTCAACAGCTGTTGTTCCCAAATCTCCTTTTACTCATATGTATCAGAAATATATTTCATATTAAACTTTCTTCTTTTATCTCTTTCTCCCTTTGGAAAGAACAGTTTCAAATCACAACGATTATGACTGTCCAAACTCGATTGAAAGAGAGCAGAGAATTTTGTATAATGTAGTACATGTATACATTTTTCCCTGATGCACGTTGCATTTGAAGATTTTTTGAGATTTTAATTGGTGCTTTGAAGGTCACAAATGTATTTAAGCTTTAAACATTTATTTATAAATAATTTTATTGTCTATCTTAACATCGGTCTCGGTGCTCGAGTATTCATGCTAGTTCGGCTATCGGCGTTAAAGAAGTTGTTTGATCTATGATCTGATATCTTTTCAAAAGTCGACCAATACTTATGTGACAGAAACTATTTGTCATATTCTTACTAGAGATCAGTGGATAACCCCGATTTTACTTTCCTATAAAACAATAAGAGGGACCCCCTTGAAATTGTGGAATGTACGATCAAGTTTATATTTAGGACAAATTATCAAGACTGAACTTATGATTATATAATTCACGGAATATTAGAAAATTGTGTATTACATAAGTATAACATGGTATGATATCAAACATGTCTGGTACAAAGCGGTTTTTATTTCACATCAAGACAGTTTCCAAAACGTTGTTTAAACTTTACCAAAGTAATACCTTTACATGTTTAGCACATACTTACAACTTCTCGTCCAATCAAATTGCTTATATTTGCCTTCTAATTTTCATAGTACATACTTTTCCTGTGTACTAAGTAACTACGCATGAATGACCACAAGGGTAAGATTTCATTGTATCGTAATCAAGATATTTAAAACAAAAATTGCCACTGGCTATTTTGAAATAAAATGCTGTGTTCCAAATTAAATTAAATAGTTTGTGATTAGTTTTCACATTGATTTTTAAATATCCTGCTATTAAAATCTTTGGATCTAAAAAATGTTTTTGACAATTGCAAATGTTATCATTTAAATAAAGGGTAATACATATGGTTCTTTATACCTTGATTAGAGTACAACGATATCTTAAAATTATGATAATGTATCATCCATGCAATTACTTTGTACACAGAAAAGTGTGTACTATGAAACCTTTTGAAGAAAAATTAAAGCAACTTGGTGATAATTTTTTAAACTTTCTTAAGGAAAGTGATCTATTTCGTCATGAATTGATTGATTTATTGATTATTGGTTGCTTAATGTCCAGTGGCAAATATTTCATGCATGTTCAGGACGATGTCATGAATTGAAAAACTGTGATTATGTCTGAAGATAATGTGCAAGCTATATATATATATATATAAACATATTCTGATAAATCTTTTAGTTTTTACTTTGAACTAATAAAAAAAAAACACAAAACCTATAATCTCTGATCTATTTGTAGTTGCTTTTTAATGCCTATCTGCTAGACTATATCTTTGGGGACAAACTATCTCTATGTTTCAAATTTATTATAGCTTTAGTTTTACTGTGAAATTAAAAAATGTTTTCAAAACATGTAAAGCTTCCACTGCAATTTAATTATTGTCTGCTTTTGGTCAATTTATTTTGTCATCTTACCTTGTAAGAAGAACACGTATAGTAAAACACCGCTTTATATCAGTATACATACTTACACCAGCAGCTACCATCTTTTCATTCTGGAGTGAAGGGCCTTTTGAAATCACATATTTTACAATGATACTAGTGAGTAGATTTACAAAACTCGTTAATGAGCTCCGTTTTACAAACACCTGTCATACAAGTAGTCAGCCAAAATAAACTATCAATAGACCAATTAAAAGATTACTCGAGTTGTAAATATGTGCTAAATTGGATAGTCTATGGAAAGGTATATACTATGAAATTAAGAGCTCGGGGCAAGCCCCTCGCTCTAAATTTCATAGTGTATACCTTTCCATAGACTAACCTAGACATACTTTGCAGTTGTAACACAATTATAACGTTAATCTGAACACATATCCAAATGTTGCTAACCATGGCAGTTTGATCGAGTCTGCATACACGTAGCGGGTATTTCGTGCATACCAAGTCCGAGACGTCAACCGTGTCGATGCATGGATTTACGAGATATCAACATCACCATACTACTGTTGTATCTAACTTTATATTATTTTCAAAATCTATTCAAGCAATTCAATTATAAGTACTCTTTTTTGTTCAGTAAAACAGATATAATATCCAAACATCATGTTTTATTTTAGTAAGTTTAATGAATGCTTTGTGTTTAATTATACTATAAAACTGCAATTTTGAATGATTTCAGACAATGCTGAGTATTTATCCAATAAATAATATGAAAAACCGTTTTACCAAAAACCAAAATTCTACCGGAAGTAAAACTGTAAATTGGCTTTCAAATTATTTCAATTTAGTTATTGTTGTCTTCTATGAAACTCCGTAATTGCTTATGAAGTCTTTACACTCAATTATTGGCGTGTACTGGTTAATATTTAAGTCTGGGAAACATGATTTATAAATAAGTTGTAATTGGCGTAGCTTTGAACTAGCTTTTAAAAACTGTGAGTACCATTAAGTCTAAGATTGGTATTTTGTGTCTTTTAGTCTTTTTGTAAGTTGGGTTATTTTTGTACTTTGTGTCGATTTGATCAGTCAAGCCTTCTTCACTGTTTTTTTTAAGTTTGTACTTTGTTGTGCTGTTGCAGCAATGTCCCAGATAAGGGGAGGGTTGCGCAAAAAAGATGTTAAACAACGCCAAATTCTGTATGTGCCTGTCCAAAATCTGGAGACTGTAATTCAGTGGTAGTCGTTGGTTGCTACCTTTCATACTTATTTTATGTTTATTGTTTTATGCATACATGAAGAACAGGCCATTGGTTTTCTCGTTTAAATTGTTCTACATGTTGTCTTACCAGGACCCTGTATAGCTTACTATTTGTTATGGGTTTTGTACAGACATATAAGTTGCTTACATATTCGTCATTTGGTATCTGGTAAAAAGATGTCTCATCGGCAATCATACCTCATGTCCTTATTTTCAGATTTTGATCCCATCACGAATGAAAGAAATTAAGGAAAAAATGGCCTACTGACAATACGGTTAATTGTATTTTTAATGTCTTATAATCACGGTAGGTATAGTGTCCGGCGGAGATCGTGTTTTTTTTTCGAGTGAATCGGTCCACTTTTTTTTAGTGTAGATCGGGTTTTTTCGAGTGATAAAACATGCGATCAGGTCAATTACCTGATATTTTGCAATTATAATAGTTTTATTCATGACTGTCCATCTTATTTTGAATACTATACATGTTTTGAGCACAAAAGACGCCCAATTTTGTTGTATTTAACCTAAAATTCAGTGTTTTGCATAGTCCGTGTTTTTTCGAGAGCAACAGTTGAAACGTCCGGGTTTTTTAACAAATGGTCCGGGTTTTTTGAAGAAAATGTGAATAAGAAATAAGTCATTCTTGACCTTAAAAACTGACTTTTTCTAATTTATAACTGTAATTAAGTGAAGGACAATATAATGTATTCACAAAAATTCACAAAAAACATATTACAATGTTGATAAAATTAAACCTTTTTCAATTTAATGACAACTTTCTGTTCTGAACTAAAAAAAAATTTATTTCATTGCATGCTACCTTTGTTTTTACAGTCAATAATATTTTATGATTGATATATATTACAGTGACGAAAAAACATAGGTGCAAGAAAACTAAGGAAAAGGAGTAACCAAACCCCCCATTACAATAACACATGAATTGAATGAAATATCTAATATAAAATGAAAACAATACTTTATAATTTTATGCTATATGACCAAAAGGACCTAAAAAAATAGCCAAATCCATAATAAGGTCAACTTTCAATTTTTCCTGATGGAGTTGAAACCTTAGCCTCTTTATAATTTTCAAATTTATAAACGGACAATTCTAAATGATTCATTCTTGCTTAACGTCCAATGGCAAATGTGTCATGCATTTTCAGGACGAGAACAATTTAACAAAAAATCCAATAAGTAGGTCCTGTAACAGAGGACGTTCGGGATAAAGGTCGGGAAATTTAGAATGCCACTGAAATGAGAGTATATTGGATTTGGACAGAAATTTTGCGTTGCAACAGGCCACCTACAGACCCTTCAAAGAGCTGTTGAACGGGTTCTCAACGTGCAATTAGCGTAGCACTCTCTCTACACGCTCCATTCTGACCGGACGTGGCTGCGTACTTGAACATCCCACACAGCCAAACGGACGTCCCACTTTGGCAAGCGTCGATAAAAAAAAATATGCCAAAATTTCCAAAAAATAAAATATTTGCCAAAATTATGAAAATTAGAATTTTGGAAAAAAGAATAATAAAAAAAATAATTATAGATTAAAAAGAAATAAAATTTTTGAATTTTTTGCCAAAAAAAAAAAAACAAAAAAAAAACAAGTGAAGAGGAAAAATTCTCCAATATTCTTCAACTAATACCAAATTTTCCAAAAAATAAAAAGAAAGTAAATAGATAATATTTAAAAAATGCACAACAACGTCGGTGTTGAAAAATGTGTAGTGGAAGTTTGTCATAAGATTTTTTTTCAATTTTTTATTCCCGGGAATAAAAAAAAGTAAACGAACGCTAAATAAGAAATAAATTCGTTATCTCGGTACAGTCAGGGGTGTACGGAATTTTACACTGGTGTTAAAAATGCATACGACCTTCGGTTGCGCTTCAGGGTGTTTATATTTTCAACACATGTGTAAAATTCAGTACACTCCTGATAACACCCAGATAGCTAATACTTTCATCAAGACAAATAGTAAATGAAACATTAAGGATATGTTTTCTGTAAAAAAACACATTTACCCGCTTTACACACTATGTGTACGTACGTCTCAGTCCAACATGTCTGGGCTCACATAAAGATTGTTTACATCACTAGATATTTACTATATGAAATCCATATTGGAAAACTAATATGAAGATTGTTGAATGCAAATGAAGGATGACTTTTTGTGAAATGTACGTGTTAATACAGCATTATCAAACTGGTTTAATGTATTGTTTCGTGCTTTGAAAAATACTTTATTTGAACCTTTTCATTGTTTTTTTAAACGTAAATGCACTGACATATTACATTCTAAGCCATAGGAATTTTGTATTATTTCACTCGATAAAACAAGGACACACTCGAAAAAACACGGACTGCTCTCGAAAAACACGGACATAGAAATTGAATTTACTCTCCAAAATGTCCTTTTCAATGCAAAAAGAAGAAATTTTGTAAAGTGTCTGTATATCTAAGCATACATAGATTCCATGTGCACATTTCCGTTGACATTTGCATTGGTATGTGTATAAAAATGGCTTTAATCTATATTTTGGAATAAAGCATTGTAAGGCTATATTAAACGTTTTTAGAACAAAATAATGTAGGGTTGATAATATCTTTTTATCAAAAATACTAATTTACCCTTTATGATCTTGTAAATAAGGTTCTAGCATCTGTTTTCACGTTTTACCAGAAAGGAAGTCTGTGTGTTTACATTTTTGATCATATTCACTTGAAAAAATGTTGTCACACTCGAAAAAACCCGATCAAATTACTCGAACAACCAAGATCCCAGCCGGGCACTATACCTACCGTGATAATCAAACGTATTACAGAATACTACAGTAATACACGATATCATAGCATGCAAGTTTATATCACTGACGGCATCGATTTAAATTGAGAAATAATTATCTTAACAAATCGACACAGAAATTATATTTAGATTTATTACAGCACTAACATTATAACCTCAACATATTTGCTATCGTCTATTTAGAAGATTTTCATGTATACGTTAGCGGCAATAAGTGAAATTAGGTTTTAATATAAAAATAAGGAGATGTGGTATGATTGCCAATGAGACAACTATCCACCAAAGTTCAAATGAAGAGGATGTAAGCAATTATAGGCAACCGTACGGCCTTCAACAATGAGAAAAACTCATACCGTGTAGTCGGCTATAAAAGGCCCCGACATGAAAAATATGAAACAATTCAATTGAGAAAACTAACGGCTTAACTCATAACAAAACAAGTTACGAAAAACAAATATGACAGACATGAACCAACGAAAACCACTGAACTACAGGCTACTGACTTGGGACAGGCATATAAAAAAGTGGCGGGCTCAACCCTCCCACTAACCTGGGACAGTGGTGTAACAGCACAACATAAGAACAAATATAAAAATTAGTTGAAAAAGGCTTATCTCATCAGATCGATACAAAGAAAAACATCAAACAAAAACACAGACAGGAGGTGGCAGGGTATATATAAGCTTAATTCCTAGGCAATAAGCTAACGCCTAAACATTAAGTCTATTGCCTAAATGATGTTAAGCATTACTGTTAAATCTAGGATTTAAGCGTAAATCCTGAAAAATATGTTCAGGTATTAATCTTAATGCCTAAAATTTAAATCAGAGTAAATAAAAAGATATTTATTCAAATTTGAAATATATTAGGTACATAATAACATGATGAAAACTGAGGTTTAAAATTCTAATAACCTAATATAAAATCATTATTAAAATTAAAAAAAATTGTAAACTTGATAGAAAGTGGTGTTAAGAATATTTGTTACAAAAGGGTGCGGAGCTGTGGCACCGACTTTTGCACAGTGCCCCGTTCTTCTTGCATTTGCGCCTGTTCTTCTAGCATTTGGATTTACAGGCTTATCAAAAAAAAACGTAAAAGCTGTTAATTCACGACCATTGCCATTTTGAAATACATGGAACACACCAGACATTGTGAAAATCAGTCAAATTAAAAGCCACCTCTGAATCAGATTTGGACGTATTACTAAGAGCTCTGTTGTTACATTTTGTTATGTAATCTTAAAATTGAGAATGGAAACTGGGAATGTGTCAAAGAGACAACAACCCGGCCAAAGAGCAGAAAACAGCCCAAGGCCACCAATGGGTCTTCAACACTGCGAGAAAATCCCGCCCGCACCCGGAGGCGGGCTTTAGATGGCCCCTAAACAAAAATGTATACTTGTTCAGCGAAAATGGACGTCACACTAAACTCCGAAACATATAAATGAACCAAAATTTTAAAAAACATACAAGACTAACAAAGGCCAGAGGTTCCTGACTTGGGACAGGCACAAACTGCGGCGGGGTTAAACATGTTTGTGAGATCACAACCCTCCCCTATACCTCTAGCCAATGTAGAATAAACAAACACACAGCAACAGTACAGTTTAAAAGAAGTCCGAGTCCGATGTTGGAATAGGTGACAGAAGAAACAAAGCAAAATGACAATGATCAACATAAATTAACAAAGGACTACTAGCAGTTACTGACATGCAAGCTCCAGATCTCATTTAAACTGATTGAAAGATTATGTTTTCATCTCCCGTTAGGGGTTAAGTATCATACCATCATAAAATATACGAGAACATAACCCGTATCATACCAACAATTGGTTTTAGAATAAATGTGTTTATTTCCGATGCAAAGACCCTATGAGCGAATCAATATGAATTCAAAAAAATGCCATCTTTAATGACCTGACAACAGTATCGAAACTATATCACTTCTGAATAAGTCTGTTTAAAGGTTTGGTTAGCTTTTGAGGAGAATGACGACATTTGTGTGCTTTGTATAGAATATTACCATAAAAGATTGGATGTGAAATACCTGAACGTATAAGATGTCTGCATGTTGATTTATATTTACGAATGATGTCCTTGTACCGATGATAAAATTTAGGAAATGTTTTTGACAAGTTTGTGATATCGAAAACCCTGGTGTAATAATATTTCAGTAATGCAGAGATTTCTTTCGTTAAAATCAAATACGTTGTTACATACACGAGCGAATCGAACAAGTTGAGATATATAAACACCATAAGATGGTGACAAGGGAACGTAACCATCTAAAAATGGATAATTAACAATAGGAAATGAAAAATCATCTCTTTTATCGTAAATTATGGTATTAAGCTTCCCGATAAAGATATAGATATCAAGATTCAGGAAAGGACAGTGTTCATTGTTAGTATTAGCTATATTTAAAGTCAGTTCAGCAGGATAAATCTCTTTAGTGTTCATACTTAGTACACCATAATAACTTAAAAGTGTTTCCATCATGGTTTGATAGGAAATCCATTAAATCGACCTGTCCTCTGCTGTTAAAATCTTTAGATTAAATAGTATTAATTTTAAGATAGATGCTCATTGTTGAAGGCCGTACGGTGACCTATAATTGTTAACTTCTAAATCATTTGGTAGAGAGTTGTCTCATTAGCAATATTTTATTATATTAACTATACTACTCCTTTCCCTATGTGCCTTTTTTCTCATCCATGCTTCAATTTTCACAAAGTGAAAGAAATAGTTCAATGTAATCACGCACTCAAAATGTTTCCATAGCCATTATTAAGTTGTTTAATCATACGGTCTCTGTCGTCTTGGCCTGTTTCTGAATGTGCCTTTTCCAAATTACAGTACAGTCCTTCTAGCAAAACACATTTATTTTAAAATTTCCCTAATCATTCTTCTTTACTTTATTTATGAACCTATATTTTTTAAAAACCATCCATTAAGAATATTTCACCGAATGTTCATGTAGTTGGAAGATAAAACAAAACTCAAATAATTCAATTATGTACTGCGGAGGCCCGTAGGGCCGGCGCCCATTATTTCCAATGATTGGACAGTTATTTGGACTTTCGCTAACTTAAAATACACCTAAATATTAGAAATGAATCTTCTGAGTATAATATTTAAAGAATTTTATTTCATTTTGTAATTTTTGTGTGGTTTTCTTTTCATTTACCCCGTGTTGTACCCAATAATCTGCAGGAAAATTTATAATCAAACTGATCGTCTACTCAGAACGAAGTTTGGGGGAATTTTGGAAATAACTATTCTTCCCAACTGCTGGTCCAGTAATAAGAGTTTTGGAAAGCTAAAGATTTAGGTTATTTTTTATTTTAAAACTTTTTTTTCTTTTTTTTTTTGCATTGCTTTGATATTGTTGATTTTTTTTAGTAATTTGAAGTCATTAATATTTTCATAATAACATTAAAGGTACCAATTTTATTGCACCAGTAAACTTCAACTTATTTGATTTTTTGTTTGTTTCACAATTCAACTTTTAGACAGTTTCAATCACTGTGTGATAAATCCTTTCAATCTGATAAATGTGCTTCGGGGCAGTTGTATATAGAAACTCGTTTTTATAGAAACTCTTTGTTTTGAACTGTAAATAGACCCAAATAATAGGATAATCCCGTACTATTACATCCCAACTCCTTTGTTCTAACAGGGGTGATCTGAGTCGGATCAGCCTACATTGAGTTTCCTTGTTCTGCATTCTGTAACATTTGAGTGGGAATGTTGAACACACAATAAAACTTAGAAATATTTATTTGGAATAAAGACTAACTTTCAAAATTTATGTAGAAAAAATCCACTCAAATTCCAGTGTCTATGCCGGGAATCGAACTCAAGACCTTAAGCATATGAAGCCACGATTCATACCCCTACACCAAGACGACTAGATACAGACTCACTGTTAATTTAAGATATTTAAACATTGTATCCGGGGCTCATAAAGGGTATATACTACATAGTAATATATAAAGTATATTATAATTATTGTACGGCATTCTGAACTAGGTGTTATGAAGCGTAAATGGTTTTTTTCATATAGTCTAGAAGAGCTGGGATGTAAAATAGTTATCCCACTCGGACTTGGTGTGTCAGTGTAAGATCACCCTCTGGCCTCCGGCCATCGGGGTGATGATAAACTGACACACCGCGTCCTCATGGGATAACTATTACAGAACATGATTTACATTAATTCTTCACAATTAAGAGACATCAAATCCTACAATTTCATTGGTCGAGAGCACAATGAACAGTAGAATAATTACTATAAAAGATCTTGACTAAAGTTCATCCAGATTTATGTTTTAAGTCATTGAATACGCACGTCTTTCTTCTAGTGGGATTGAAAGGATATTTATTTGTGTTATAAGTGGTATTTCGTGAGAGAGAAAAGTTAATATTGATGCATATATGTAAATGGTTTATGTGTGTTTTTCGTTTGATAAAAACTATATTGGATGTTGAATCGTCGAAGAAAAATGAAATGGTACAACTAGAAAAAAATTCCAGGTATGTAACACTTTAGTCTAGGTTATTTAACTAATAAGGGTGTACTCGATTATAAGTCATTTCGGAAACAAAATGTGATTCTATATTTCAAACCACTCTATTAGATGTAATAAAATTCAACAAGAAAACAGTGTTTCAGGCTTAACCCAACTTTTTCCTTCCCTTTGCTCATTACAACGAACACAAATTTGATGCATGTTTTAGATGAGTCAAAAATTGCAATCCAAGCAAACTAAAAGTATTTGATTATGTTACGCGTTACTGTCGAAAATTGAATAAAACCGCTCCCAATATTTTATAGAAGCCTTATTCAAATTTTACCCCCCCCCCCTCAAATTTTATAATCATTAGTACTATAATGAATTCAAATGTATACAACAACAAACATTTAAATAATATGCCGAATACGCCATTTTGAAATATTTATGCTACTACACCACAATATTATTGTAGAAACTATCAGAGTAACTCTTCTGTTATTAATTAAAGTATTAAAATGCAACATACGATTTTTGCTGTACAAAATCAAAATACAACATTTTAAATTTCAAGGAGATGGATTTTTAAACGATAAAATGAAAAGGAAATCATTAAGTGAAATAAATTCTTTCTCTAATTTTCATTATTGAATAATGTTAATGTGTTCAATATTACAAAATAATTCAACTGAGTTAACGCAGTTAATATTTTGTAGATGCACAGACTGAAGAGGAACGGCACGCAATGGATAATATTCGTTTTTACCCGCTTGGATACTATGTGTGATAGAAATTCTGCCAAGAAAAAACAAACTGCGGATATTGTTGTTTGCTTTTAGTGAATTTCTATACTATATTTTATACGATGGAATTACTACTCGAGATATTTAGTGTTCATTGTATTACTACGATCCCACCTAAAAAAAAACCAGTATCAGCCGTTTTACTAAGTTTTCATGTTCATTCAATATCGCGTTACGTTCTTTAGAATTATTTCCATGGGTGAAGACATTTTAAGAAAGTGTCCATAGAAATATTCAAAAGGCAAAACATCCGGATGAATGAAGATGAACAATAGAAAATAACTCTCAATTCCTGAAATAATGGAGAGTTTAAACAGAGGATGTACGTCGCTGGTGTATTTTAATGCCTGAAATGATGTTCGGTTGAAAAATCTTCATCAAATTTCAGGATATAAGCTTAAGGTTCATCATAACAAATGGACAAAAATGGCTGTATTTCCACATCAAAAACTACTCTAAGTACAGACTTACCTGTCCAGTTGGAAAAGTTTTAATGCCTGGCATTCACTAGATGTATAATTGATGCCTCTTAACTGTGAAGAATGAATGTAAGTCATGTTCTTAGTAAGGGATTATTTTATTATTTTGGGTCTATTTACAGTTCAAAACAAAGAATTTATATAAATGAGTTACATGTCCGAAGCACATTTATCAGATTGAAAGGATTTACCACACAGTGATTGAAACTGACTAAAAGTTGAATTGTGAAACAAACAAAAAACTCAAAATAAGTTGGAAGTTTACTGGTGCAGTAAAATTGGTACCGTGAATGTTATTATAAAAATATTAATAACTTCAAATTACTAAAAAATTAAACAATATCAAAGCAATGCAATAAAAAAAAATCTTTAAAATAAAAAAATTACTTAAATCTTTAGCTTTCCAAAACTTTGATTACTGGATCAGCGGTATGGGAAGAATAGTTAATTCCAATATTCCGATAAAATAAAAATAAAACAGGAATTTAATTTAGGTTTTGAATATATTAAAAACTTTCAAAGGCATTTTATTTGAACATTTCCCTGATATAATGAAATAGTATTTGATGTAAAAAGCCGGACCAAAATATTGGCTGTGAAATAAAAGTAAGTTGTAACTCAAATATATTTATTGATTTAAACTGTAAATAAAAAAAAAGGATAATTCCTCACTAAAATATTACATGATTTACATTCATACTTACAATCAGGAAACATATATAATTCCTACCATTTCTTTGTACTGCTGTGTCACTTAATATCTATAACGCATTTTTTGTTAAATATTTTCCAAATGATAAGAAAGTCCTTACATCACTAAAACTAATCCATAAATGACATACCGAAAAAGGAAGTCATGCATCAATTATAAACATTGTACTGACAATGAAACTAATTCTTGAATACAACCAATCAAGAGATCATTTGAGCCTTGAGCACTTTACGGCAATATTCTAAGTTTGTAAGAGAATGATAATCCCTTACTTCATGATAAGTACTCGCTAACGCTCGTACTTAATCATGAAGAAAGGGATTATCATTCTCTTACATATACGTAGATACCTATTGTCTGTCTATTGTCCATGTCAATCAAGGACAATCAATTCAATACAATACAAAAATAGAAAATAAGCCATCCAGAAAGAAAAGTAAAAAAAAGGACATACTCAGTTCGACAAATGTAAACAAAGGTGAGCTGTACACAGGCGACATAACGAATGTAAACAATCACACATACCCTTTATTTGACAATCCAAGTTTAATGAGCAATATGAACAATATGAACCAGCAACGTTTTACTCAAGATACAAACTTAATGTACTCGCCTAGTCCTAACCCGATGTTTCAACTACAAAATCAACAGCTATGCTCTACTCCGAACTCCGGTGCAATATATCCTATGCAACAGGTACAACATTCATCGCCAGTCATGCAATACACATCCCAACAACGTCCAGTCTGGGTTGATGAGTTATTTCAGAGAATGGATACATTTGAAAATAAACTTAATAAACTTGACAAAATAGACTCCTTAGTTACTTCTTTGAATGCTAAAGTTGTAAAACTAGAAATAAATGCCAAAGTCATGGACGACCGTTTGGAACAAGTTGAAAAATCGACGCAGCTTATCAGTAACAATTTCGATAAAGTTGAATCTTTTAAGTCAGAACTTGATAAAGTATCGAAACAAATGAAATCTGTAAGCGGGAAAAAAAATTCTGTAGACGAAATAAATGCGTCCGTCGACAACATGAAGAAAGAAAACAACAAACTTAAAGACGAATTGATTGATATCCAAATGAAGTCGATGCAAAATAACTTAATCTTTTATAATATTAAAGAAACTGAGGAGGAAATTTGTTCTGAAATTATTGGCAGGTTTTGTGAAAATAACATGAAAATAGACGGTTCTGCTACGAAAGTGGTTATTTCAGATGCTCATCGATTAGGCAAAAAGGGTGAAAAGACACGTCCAATTTTAGTAAAATTCTCAACATTTGAAAGTAGGGATTTGGTAAAGAAAAACGCAAAAAATTTGAAAGGTTCGAAATTTGGCGTCTCGGAACAATTGCCTAAAGAAATCCAGATACGGAGGAAGGAAAAATTACCCATACTTAAGGAGTTGCGCGAACAAGAGATAAAGGCGTATTTCGTTAAAGACCGCATATTTGTTGGTGGTAAAGAATATAAACCATAGGACATTTCCAGGGAACTTTCTGAGACATTAAAATGTTTATGTTGGAATATCAATGGCCTTACATCAGTTTATAATGATAATAACTTTCTGAATCTAATAGACAAGTATAACATTTTATTTTTTAGTGAAACATGGTTACAAGAAAATAACTTTATAAACATTGAAGGGTTTGAAAAAATAACTTGTCTTTGTAGAAATAAAAATATTGGTACCAGAAATGAAGGTGGTTTAGCTGTATATTGTAAACAACACTTATGTAAAGGTATTTTTGTTGAAAAAGAAGTCAACCATGGTATTTTACTTTTAAAATTTGAGCACACATTTTTCAATACAACTAAAGATGTCTTTGTTTGTTTTTCTTACATTCCACACGAGAAATCGAAATATTATAATATTTGTGATATTGATTTTCATGAGATTATTGAAAGTATTGTTTTAGATTATAGTGAAAAGGGCATTGTTTTGATATGCGGAGATTTTAACAGTCGCATTGGTGAAGTGAGTGACGTTTTATATAATGATCAATTAGATAAATTTGTAACGAGTGTAAATCATTTTGAAAACCCCATTATTTCTGATCGATGCTCAATGGATAAAGTTGTAAACACCTTTGGATTCAGATTCAGATTCAATATTTTATTAAAGTCTCACCACTTGTATAACATTATACATTCCAATATACATATAAAACATTGCGTATAACATAAAATATTGAAAAACATATATAAAACATATAGTATATTAAAACTAACAGTAAAATATCATTAGCTTAAATACTAAAACATATACAAGCGCCATTCTATTAAGAATTATGAGAGACTATTAAATGATTAATTATATACAATATTTAACATAATTTTAAAACTATATATATCTAAGATTTAAAATATATCATCAGCTATATACAAATAAGAAATTTGTTCTTCTACATAAAATATTAAAGCAGGTTTTAGCAACTACCTGACATAGTTCTTCATTTCTGAATAAAAATATAAACTTTTCGTCATTAGACACGTTATAAAATTGATCATTATGTTTTACTGCTTCACTATACAATATATTTCGAAGGTCTGCATATAAAGGACATAAAGTAAATACATGTTTTTCGTCTTCAATTTCATTTTTACACATAAAACAAGATCTTTCATTTATTGGTTTATTCTCATATCGTCCTGTTTCTATTTTAAGTGGAGCAACACCACACCTAAATTTTGCATAAGCACTTTTAAATTTAATAGACATATTTTGTTTTAAATATAACTCTGTACAATATTGTGATTTATATAGCTTATAAGTACGAAGCTTGTTACCATTACCCTGTGACAAAATTTTCGTTTGCCATTCTGCAATATATTTATTAAATAAAACGTTTTCAAGTTGTAGAACAATATTTTTATGCAGCACACTATCAATACTAGTATACAAATCAAAATTACAATCTTTAAGTTTTTTCATGACTCTATTACACCAGTTTTTCTTATTATTCACAGCATTTTTATGTGACCATTTGAAAACTTTGTAATTTATTCTGTCATTGGTCATGACACTACATCTTGCCCAGTGCCTAAAGATACATGTCCATTGTTTTACACTAGGTGGTCTCCAGCCCATGTCCCCGTTAATAGCATCATTTGGCGTATACTTGCCAACACCCATAAAGAACCTGATAGCTCTGTTCTGGACAGCGTTTATACAAGAAAATGAACGAGTGCCCCAAATGGATGCACCGTAGCTTATGACTGACCAGACCAGAGTATCAAATAATGTTGTAAAGGTACTGTGCTGGAAACCACCATGTGCTTTACTTTTAACAATCAATAAACTTAGAGCTCGACTTGCCGACCTTGCTACAGCTTTAGCCATCTCATTATAATCGAGATATTCTGTCAACAGTAGACCCAGATATTGGTAACAAGATACTATTTGTACTGTATTATTATTTAACAAAAAAGATTTAGATGTTTGTTGAACCGAAGGGTTCCTAAAATGGATAACTTTAGTTTTATCTAAGTTCACATTCATACAATTGGTAACACACCAACTACTTAATACATCTAATAGAGTCTGTAAATTATTTTCATTTTCAGCAATGAATACAATGTCATCAGCATATAAAAGTATACCAACTTTTTCACCATCAATGTCTACACCAATGTCTAGTGCTTTTATTACATCAATTAAACTATTAATAAAAATATTGAACATAACAGGCGATAATACACATCCTTGTTTTAAACCTGAATTAACGCTAAACCAGTCTGTCATATTACCATTAAGTTTAATACAACATTCTACATGTGAATATATAGCTTTCAATGTACATAAAAAATGTGTACTAATTCCTAAATCATCCAATTTAGTAAACAGTAATTTTCTACTAACAGTATCATACGCTTTTTTAAAATCTATGAAAGCTGTGAATGTTGATAACTTTTTCAGTTTTCTAGTTTCAATAATTGAAGTTAATGTACTTAGATGGTCAATGGTACTTCTACCTTTACGGAAGCCATTTTGCTCATCATGAATAATATCTCTTTGTTCTAACCAATACACTAATCTATCGTTTAGTACACTGCAATATAATTTATATGCACAGGGAGCTAAAGTTATGCCCCTGTATGATAAAGGATCTCGTGGATCTGAAGTTGAAGACTTAGGAATTGGTGTTATAATACTTTTACCCCATACAGAAGGAATTTTTCCATACTTGAAACATATATTAAATAACTTATGCAAAGTTAACATCAATGCATTATTTCTAAATAATTCTACTGACAACTGATCAATACCAGGTGACTTGCCATTTTTACTTTTAGCAACAGCATTTACTACTTCTTCAAACAATATTTCCCTATCTAAAAAATCATCTGGAATATTAATATTAACATTAGTGTCAATGGTCTGATTATTACAATTTAATAATTTATCAAAACAGTTTTTCCATTTATTTAACACAATGTTTGTATCTGTACTAGTTGTCCCATCGTCTAGTGTCACTTCCATCGGTATAGATTTCTGTCGTTCATTTCCAACGCCGACTTTACCAATCTTCTTCCAGAACTCTCGAGGATCCCGTTGTTGGTCATCTAGAAGTTGTTCCTGACTGTGGTACCAAAACTGTCGTTTAGCTTTCTGACTGCTTTTGTCGAATAATTTCCGTTTTTCTACAAATATATGGCGTAAATCCTTCTTGCATCCGCTATGACACTTATGCCACGCACGCTCGGCTTTACATACATCGTTCCAAAGTAGTGTTAAGTTGTCGTTCCACCACGATTTTTTCATTCGTCTCCTTTTGTTACTTTTGCCATCATATATATTAGTTTTACGTTTATTTAGCTTTAAATCCATTTCAGTATGTACAATTTTAACAAAATTTTCATATTTATTGTCTAAATTTAACTGGTTTATTTCAGATTCCTCTAATTCAGTTATAAATGTGTTAAGTTTGGAAATTGTTTCATTGTCAGACATCCAATCGTTCGGAATACTCCGTGTGTCGTATTTAACTAGTCTTACAGTACCGTTATCTGTCAATTGATCGGACACGGTTTGTTGAACATCATAACCAGGTGTGACAAATGTCCAGCATAACAAAGAATGATCCGGTCATAAGAGCCTACGGCTGCATTTTCTTCAATTAGAGTTCTTGCTCGAATGACTTCAAAGTTTTGAAAAAATGACAGTTTCTCATAAGGTACTACGCAATAGTCAACGACCGATGATCCTCTGCTTGACACAAACGTAAAGTCATTGTTGATAAAATTTCGACCATTTAAAATACAACAATTAATATTGCTCAAAAATTCACAAAACAAGTCGCCGTAACTATTAGGTGTAAAATCTACAACATTACGTTCTGGTAATAAGTCAATTCCTTGTATATAATCTTCAATGTCGGAGACTCGACTATTCCAATCACCGCATAAATAAAAAGGACTACCATTTGGAATTGTATATATTTTGGACATAAGCGTATCAAAGAAATCATGGATGTTGACCGAACGCGTAGAGTGTTCCGGCGGCAGATAAACCACACATACAAAAAAGCAATTATCTTGGTTGTTAATTTCAGAAAATTGTACCCATAAAATTCCGTCTGTTGATGCGTCCACTTTCACTACATTGAACTGTGAATGCATATCGTTTTTCACTAATAATCCTACCCCACCGGATCCAGTTCGAGCACGTACGTGGATTAGTTTTCGATTATTTCCGTACCATTTATAACCATCAATATTTATAATATTTTCTCCAACAAGATGGGTTTCCGCAAGACCAATTATATGCAGACCTCGATTCTTTAAACACGAAGCTAGTAAACTATTTTTGTCACTGTTCGGATTTTTACTCCAGCCGTTTATGTTCCAAAACCCACATTTGACCTATCCGTTACGTGGTTTGCCGGCACCTCCTCTGCCTCTACCACGCCTATTATTTCCGGAGTATCTTCGCCATCCATCCGAAGAATTTTCGTACGCTTTGCCGTTTTTCGAGTGTGAATCAATATCGTTTCTATTTTGCTTACGGGCTTTCATTTGATCCTCTGTCCGTTGTGTAGTGTTTACATTATTGATTGACGTGTTATTATACTGTTTTTTAACAATACGACCAGATTTAACAACAAAATCATTATCTTTGCCCAGGGCTCTCAAAATTGTACGGTTGTTAATGTTATTGATTCTTTGTTCATAAGGGATATCGTTTTCAATGTACACTCTTGAATACTTAGAAGAATTCATTAACACCTTCTTTGATTTTAAAACCAATTTCTTTTGTTCAAGACTTTCAATTCCAATGACTACGATACCTGGTTTATTACTGCCTGTATAAGTTTGTTTTCTGACAACATCTTTAACAGAAACATTAGCTAGCTTCAAACCATCTTTTATTAAGGCTGTCACTTTAGATTTCAAGAAGGTTTTGTCTGTATTTTCACGATGTTCTACAGGAAGATTTTTTACAATAATATTCAGATTCTGTTTTTGAACTGTTTTATCACACTTTGATGTTACTATTTCAGCATATGACTTTTCAAGGGTTTCAACTTTGGACGTAAATTATTACAGGTGTGCTACAACACGGGATTAACTATAGCTAACGGTAGACTCGGTGGCGATACGAATGGTAAATTCACGTTTTGTAATAGTAAAGGGACGAGTGTCAACGATTATCTTCTTGTGTCTCCGAACAATTATGGTATCATTAGTGACTTTGAAGTTCTAGAAATGAATGAGTTCTCAGATCATATGCCTTTATTTTTTGAACTTAACTTTTCCACTATATGTCAAAAGAGAACAAATACTACAACACGCAATTACATTAAATGGGAAACAAATAAAAATGACGAATATGCACAAATGTTACAACCTCATAGAGAAAAACTATTGTCAGTTGTGAATAATATTACATCAGATGTCGACATACATAACGCTGTAAGGGAGATAACTCGTATTATTTACGATAGCGCTTTCAAAGTGTTTGGACAATCAGTTTCTATTCATAAAAACATAGATCGCCAAAATCGTCCGAATAATGAATGGTTTGATGAAAATTGCAAAAACGCCCGAAAAAGATTTCATGTCACGAGAAACTTTTTTATACGTCACCAGACGGCTGCAAACAGGAGTGAATACGTGATTGCTAGAAATTCTTACAATAAAGTGAAGCGAAAAGCCCAGTACAATTATAAGAGGAAAAAAGGTCTTGAACTTTGTAGTATTGCAAAAACCAATCCAAAAAAATTTTGGTCAACCTTAAAGCCAAAAAACAAATCAAAGTGTGTAGTGGACAACGAAGAAATGTTTAATTATTTTGAAAATGTTCTTGGTATGAACCCACCCGAGCTATCTGATACAGTAGTAGATCTTTTAAATAGCACTTATTTTGATGGTGTAAATATAGACTTACTAGATACAGACATTTCCGAAGACGAAGTTATTAAAGCACTAAAGAGACTTAAATCCGGAAAAAGTGCAGGTAACGATGAAATTGTAGGTGAGATGTTTTCGTCATGTCCTTTATTTTTCGCACCTATTTTAAAAACTTTGTTCAACTCGAACTTTGCTATCGGAATATATCCAGAAAATTGGACTGAATGCTTAGTTATTCCTGTTCCTAAAAGTGGTGATCTTACGAATCCGATTAATTATAGACCTATAATATTAGTAAGCATCCTTTCGAAGTTGTTCACTAGTATTCTAACTGACCGTTTGTTATCGTGGTCTCAGGACGAAAATCATATAATAGACAACCAATTTGGATTCCAGCCAGGACGTTCGACTGTTGACGCTATATTTACTCTGCATGGAATTATTTCACATACTCTTCAGCATAAATCAAAGTTATACTGTGGGTTCGTAGACTTCCGAAGGGCGTTTGATAAGGTGGACAGAAGAATTTTGATATACAAACTTCTCAAATCTGGAGTTAGCAGTAAATTCGTATCAATGGTAAATTCTATTTATTCATCTGTGCGTTTACGTGTGCGGTCTGGTGGAGTACTATCAGAGGCTTTTGATAACCACCTTGGTGTAAAACAAGGCGAACCCTTATCTCCCTTACTTTTCTTATTTTTTATAAATGACATTATTCAAGATATCTCCACTGATGTAAACGAAGATGTCATATCTTTGAATGGAATTCTTATATATCTAATACTTTTTGCTGACGACACCGTTTTATTTGGAAAAACACCGACTGTTCTGCAACACTTATTTGATAAACTTTTACTTTACTGCAATAAATGGAATATTGAAGTAAACGCTGATAAAACCAGAGTAGTGGTATTTAGAAATGGATTTAGACCAGTAGACACTCATTTTTTCTATGATAACAAGGAACTGCAAGTTGTTAATTCATATGTGTACCTTGGTATATTATTACATTACAACGGAAAGTTTTTACATACTCAAAAACGTTTAGCACAACAAGGATCTAGAGCCATGTCATCTCTAATGAACTCTCTCAAACAATTCTTTATCACTTCAGAAGAACAGATGTTTCTTTTCGACAGTATGGTCGGATCCGTCTTAGGCTATGCATCAGAAATATGGGGTTTCCACCGTGCTAAAGATATCGAACTTATCCATAACCGTTTTTGTAGATTTGTGTTACAATTGGGTCGAAATATACCAACATGTTTTTTATATGGCGAACTTGGCCATTTACCTCTTTTTATTGTTAGAAAACAAAAAATATTGAAATATTGGTTACATATTATTACAAATAAACCAAAAGTTGTATACGATGTGTATAAACTCTTGTATGACGATGCTGTCAATGGTTATGTAAACTGGGCCTCAAATATACGGGATATATTATATGATCTTGGGTTAAATTATGTATGGCTAAATCAAGATGCTAGCACAATATGTATAAATAATATTAAAACTCGTATTAAGGATCAATACTTGCAGAATTGGTCAACATCTATTCAGGAATGTAGTAAACTGTCTTTTTATTGTAGATTTAAATTAACTTTTTATATTGAAAAATATCTTTCTTATAGCAATAATGTTAGTCTGCTAACAAAGTTACGTAGTGGAACATTAAAGTTAAATATTGAAGTTGGTCGTTATAATAATATTTCTAGAGAAAATCGTTTATGTGAATGTTGTAAAATGTGTGTTATTGAAGATGAATACCATTTTGTTCTTGTTTGTCCAGCTTATAGATCTGTACGAACACAATTTTTACCAAAGTATTATTGTTCTTGGCCTAATAATCGCAAACTATTAAATATACTACAAGCTTCTAGTAAGTCTCTTACGATCAAATTATGTAATTATGTAAAAGCTGCATGGAATATTCGATCTAATATAGTCTCATAACTTTATATGTCATTGTATTATACTATTGTTCTCTGCTGTCTATTCATGTTTTATATTATGTAATATATGTTGTTAATTTTGCCATAGCATGTTTATGCTTTTGCAATAAAGATTCATTCATTCATTCAATACAGTTTTTACATGAGAGGGAACATCTCAAAGTTGTATCCCAACTTAGTTTATTTTTACACCTTCTGCATGAACGAAAAAAAATGCCCATCAAAATCCAAAAAAGATTTTATCTTTCTGAAACACAAAATGCATTTAACTTTTATATATCTAGTGGATGCCAGGCATTAAAACTTTTCCAACTGGACAGGTAAGTCTGTACTCGGAGTAGTTTTTGATGTGGAAATACAGCCATGTTTGTCCATTTGTTATGATGAACCTTAATGCCTGAAAATTTTAGACAGTAACTTAATGCTTAGGCGTTAGCTTATTGCCTAGGATTAAAGCGCAATGCCTAATTTCACTTACTGCCGCTTACATATATAACAATCTCTACAACTTTTTATATATCGTTAACGATGAAGCTAAAATGAAGCAATTTGTCATTGAATTTGAAATTCTTTGAAAATATTTAAAATGTTCATTTATCTGGTTATCCATACCTTCAGCAGCAGTCTGACATCCAATATACAAAAAAAGTGTCAATATGACCAAGTATACCGAAGTCATGATAACACTGGTATTCCGTTTATTTTGTTATTTTCATCCTATGTGTTACACTCCTTTATCAATTTATTGAGTCAGAATGATATATATAACTCACCGGAATTCAGCTTATCTTCTGATTTCCGGTAAAACCTTACATAGTAAACCCTTACATGTAAAAAAGGTAACAAATATTAGTTTCGTATAAGCTTCAGCTAACTAGGTAATATATAAATATTTACATCCGTTTTCAATATCCAATCTGTATTTTAGATGTAATTCAATGTTGACCAAAAATGGAGATAAATCTTGCTGGAGACTGTTATATTGTGTGCTTGGCTATTCGGGCCGTATGAGTGGTAAGGCATACAAGTGATAGCTTTTCTAAAAAGCTTGCCGTATTTTAGCTGCTTATATTGAGATCGGTGGTTTGTGGGTATAGGTTTTATAGGTCCCCTGAAAAACTCTCTAAATCCGCCTCTGACTACTATAGTTGGCCATTCAAATATGAGAATATTACATCTTATATGTATAGAAGTCTTCTAAAATATTATCTAGTATTAAAAATAGGAAAAAATAACCAGTTGAATACAAAATTATATAAGAAGTTACCTTAAGGATATTAACAGTCTTTGAACATACCAAAGCAAATATATTGCAATTTATTTTTGATAATCATACTTTTGGCAATCCATTTTTTATACATTGTAAAGTTAGAAATATATCGAAATAACTGTTGTCAAGCTGTAAACCTACAATATTGGGTAGTGTGTAGTTAAACTATCATGACAAATCAACTTGATGAAGCTATACTAAATAATATCTAAACACAAACAATGAAAAAAAGTTTTGAGGGCCAAACTCTAGCTGAAAATTTTGAAATAAGACAACTCTGTCACATGTATGCTAAACTATGAGATGTTTAGTTTATGTTGTTTTTTTGGAAAAAGGGTTTGGGGGGGGGGGGGGGAATAGTAAGTTTATTTTGCTTCTTTTGGTTAATAGTGATCTGATGTATGAATGTGTATTGCCATGTTTTATGAACATGTAGTATGAATGACTTCTCTAATGCAAATTTTATAGAATAAATAATAAAAACAACAACTTATGCATCTTTATCAACAACATATACAGTAAAAAAAAGAGTGTGAACTCGTAATACACACAGAAACGTAGACAAAAGAAATGAGGAGTGCCTTTTCCTATCATAAAAAAGTGCCCTGCCCTTCACTGGCACCCTGCCCCCTTCTATTTCTAGCTGGAGCACTGGAAGTGATGAATATCTCATCTGGCTTTTGTCTTAGAAGAAGCAATTAGTTTTGAAGGTACAGATTAAGTGTTGTTATTACTAATTTCCAGATGTAGTATTACTGTAAGAAGATGTTTTGTGGTTATGGATTTGGAATGAAATATTAGTTGCAAATAATTTCCTAGAGCATGTTGTCAGCTGGCTTCTTATATTTTTTAATATTTTGTTGTGGTTTGTAATCTTGCAATTGTTTTTGTAAGTTCTATAGATGAGAGCTTCATATTGGTATTAGCATTTAGTGCTTTATATTTTGTTGCATGTGTAAGCATATGCTTTTGTTTGTTGGAATATTTATATTTTCATTTCTGATGCCAACCAGCTCATGTAATACATAGTCAGGATTATTAGTAAGCGATAGTTGTTTTATTTGTTTTTGTTTATTGTCATGATTGATATTGACTATATACAATATAGCTTGCTGTTTGGTGTGAACCAAGGCTTCATGTTGAAGACCGTACTTCAACCTATAATGGTTTACTTTTACAAATTGTGACTTGGATGGAGAGTTGTCTTTGGTACTGATATGACATTCTGTTATATCTATCGACAAGATTGAGAACACATTTTTTTGTAGTAAAACATATTTAATTCTATAATATCATATATAACAATCTATCGGTAATTTGTGCATTTTTCCTTTGATGTGTACTCTCTGGTAATGTCAGTATTAGTTGACTGGTCGTGATATATAAATTATTGGGTCAGTTCGCAATTGACATGCACGGGTGCGCTGTTTCAGGATCTTTTTTCCCCTTTCATTCACAAAATCATGCAAGATTTTTTTTTTTGCAGAATTGCAAGAGTGTTTTGGTGAATGAAACGTTTCACTTCTCACATTGTTTGAAAGTTTCAGTAAAGTTAGTTTTGCCTTTTTGACAGATTGTGTGAAAATTCAAACAGAATATGAATGAAAAACCCAATTAACTTTTAAAAAATGCACTATTATTAATAGCTTTCCTTGCTTATTCACAAGGATGTATAAATATATCATCCATGCTATTCCGATCTGAGTTTTTATTCATACATAGTCTGGTGCTGTTCCAAGTAGTCTTCTTTTACTATTTCTTGAGAAGTATTTGTTTTACCTATTCAGTCACTATAAAGTGTTACAATTAATATTTAGACGCAAAACAGATAGTGACCCGAAAGGTACTGCTATCATATGAGAGGAGCTAGAAAAAAAAATGAAATGTACACATTTTCAACATTTTTGTGGGACCATGAAAATGTGGTTTCATTGTCAATATATAGACAGATATTCATAGACCAAAGAACAAATAAGCAACAAATTCAAAAGTAGATGAAGGATGAATTATGGAAAGAAGGGGTGCCCGGGGGCCCCAAACTTGACAAGGTTTGGTGTTGAACAAGTAAAATGTCTGCATTAACATTAAATGTAGGTTTTAAAAAGGGAGCCCAGGTCGCCTTTCCCAAAATCCGTTTCTGAAATTAAAGGTAACCGCATATTTCTGGGCGCGGTTGAAAAATAAATGAACATGACTTTGAAAAAGCAAGAATATTAAGCTAAATGAAATAGACCAAATATGGGTGACATCTATTAAAATGTTTGAAATAATTATGAAGTTGACAAGAAATGAACTTGTTGAGATAATATACATGTACAGTCAGCCTACAGACTTGTTGCCTCCTGAAATGTCTGCCTACACAGTGCTTTCCTAAAATGATTTATAATGTGATCGTTTTCATGATGAATGCTGAGCAAACATAGATTACGCCGTTGGTTTTCTCGTTCGAATTGTTTTACATTGTTATTTCGGGGCCTTTTATAGCTGACTATGCGGTATGGGCTTTGCTCATTGTTGAAGGCCGTAAGGTGACCTATAGTTGTTTATTTCTGTGTCATTTTGGTCTTTTTTGGAGAGTGATCTCATTGGCAATCATACCACATCTTCTTTTTTATATGTATAATGACAAGATAAATGTTATGTTATCCACCCAACTAAATAAAATATATAACTTCTCGTTGAACTTCTAAAACAACGACAAATCTGCTGATTCATATCGTATCATTCAATGCTGTCAGATGCTATGTAAAAAATAAAGAAATTTAACTTAATGTATGCTTCCATTATATTCGGCATTGCTATTCAGTTATGTCCAAAGCAGAACTTATGAAACGCATGCAATAATTTATTTTCAATAGATGCATTTGAAAAATTTATTTTCGGCACTAGTTAAGGGACGTCTATGTTCATGATGTCATGTGATCATCTATATATATAAGAATATTTTATTAGAGTTGATTTATTAAAGAGTGCTTTGAATCCTACTTATTGCTATTTGTCTTCCATTACTGGCCATCACAAAGGTTCACGTAAAATTTTGACGTCATAATACAAAATATCTCACGCCACAATGGAAAAGTGATTGTTGTATGATGTCAATGGTTGAAGCGGGACAGATTCACAGGTCAGCTGGGACAGAATTCCATGAAGCGATTAGGTGTATGGTAATTATATATGGGTACTTTGTTCAGGAGGATGAATTCTAATATATATACGTAAAATACCTGTTCGGTTTTGGAATAACATCCTGGATCTGGATTTCCTTATCAACCACCATCATTGTTAACGCATCCAAGTCATAAACTAGAGCCTTTACATAGTCAGTTCCATCTGCCAATATCGCATATTACAAATACCTATACAAATGTAGCAAAATAGCAGCACCATCTTAAAATGGGAAACCTTGATTATCTCGAGCATGTGAATCAAACAAATAGTAATTATCATCACGACGAAATATACTTATTGTAAGACCTGATACATTGTAATGTGAACAAATTAGAATTGGATTTATCTATATCAAATGCAGTTCTCAGTGCTGTTGATATATCAATTATCAATGACTGCTGAGCGCCACTGTGTACAGTGGCGGATCCAGAACTTTTCATAAAGGGGGGGGGGGGCTATATAATCAACCAAGGGGAGGGGCGCCCCCCTTTGGATCCGCCTGTGGTGTACAACAACTCCAAAGAATAAATCATCATATACGAGTACATTAAACTGTCTACCCCACATGCGAACATCATATGGGACCTCGCTGTGTTGCAAGTATCTTGGGTTTTTAGGAAATAAGATGCGATCATATTAATTCAAATTGCTCATAGCTGCCTTCAATTATAATTTCATCTATAGTCGTAGACGTCCAGCTAGATGGGTTATTAAACAAACTATAGTGCACCAAAACCCTTGCCCATAACTAAACCGTGATGCTTTGCGTTTGCTTCCTTGCACACACGCAACCATACTACTCACCTTGTTTGTTTTCTTTTTTTCTAATCAGCTGTTTATCGGCAATTGTCTGTTTTGTTTACATCAGAAATCAATGAAGCGGTGAATGCGCGAGAAACGAAAGGACATCTTCGTATCAGTACGGTAAATTCCGTGATTTGAATATTTTCTAATCAATATGTTCAAGCAATGAAAAATATGAGGATACTATTTTTATTCATAGAGCACACGTTTTGTGTATTTACTATTTAAAATTATAGTTTATGAAGAAATATAGCAAAATATATTTCAATACACACTATAAGGTGAAGATTAGATGTATTATTGTTTTGTTTTTGAAAGAACATTAATAATCCATAAATATACACCTTTGTACCAAAATTGCAACAAAATTTCAAGATAACATAAATTTCATCATCACAGAATGATATAATTTGATCAAATTGACAGGGCTTCGTGAACTAAATTTGGCTTAAATTATGATAGCAATTGAACACTTCATTATAGTTTCTACCGATGACATACTATCTTGTCTTGTCTTGTCTTGTCTTGTCTTGTCTTGTGTAAAGATCCTGCCTTTCAAAAGGCACACCTCTGGTTACAGAGTAGAATATGGTGTTTGTACACCCACTAAATGTTTATTACACTATTAAAATCTAAAACAAAAGATAATTTAGATTTTAAATATGCACGCCTTTGACTGAGTGGTTGCAAGCAATCCTTTCTTTTTATTCACCGGCAATGTTGATAATATTGTATTACGTCTAATGTGCACAGCAAAGCAAAGTTTTCTACTTATGTATTCTACAAGATGAAGAAAATCTGTACATCCACATTTACATTGACAGTTACAGAGCAAGGCACTAGCATCCAATCTTAGTTGTGTACTAATTTCTAGTTTTTCTAATGTTCTACATTTCGGACAGAGCTCGCTTTTATTGATGATATTTGCTAGAGCATTGTGTAGATGACCAGTTTTATAATTGGATGTAGAAATAAACGAAATACTCTTGTAGTAGACAGACATGGTAACCACATGTTCAACCCAGAAGGTGTCAATCGCTTTCCTGATAGAGTTCTTCCATTTTAATTTTGAAGGTGGTTCATCAAAAATGTTAAAGATTGATGGTAGGCTGTGTTTAATTAATAAAGATCTGATTTTTGTGAACCAACTTTCCTTTACGGCTGTTGAGATGAGGATTTGTCTTTCTACGACTTGTCTTTATATAGAGTTCTCTTGTCTTGAAATGTTCCCAAAGCTAGTTTATGGATTTTACTAATTACTGGAATCGTACCCGACAGTATATACACAGCCATGTTTGTTGTGTTAGTGGGAATAGATAGGATTTGTTTGATGCTTTTCCGATAGAAAACTTCAATTGGTTCCAATTGTGTAGAATTTGGTAATAGTATTTCTAAGCCATAAATGAGTACTGGTAACACATAAACTTGGAATAATTGTAGGCATGCTACAGGATTAAGGCCGTTCTTGCCATGCAGGCCTGTCCCCATCAAACTGTACATTGTTCTCCTTGCTTTGTTGATGTTTTCCTGGCTTTGGATTGGGATGGTTTACCGCGGGTTGCTGCTGTGAATAATTCCTAAATGTACAGCAGTTTCAGCATTTTGAATAGGTGTATCATTTAATGTGAAATTGAAGTTATCCTCTAATTTTGGTTTCCCAGTTTTAATTTTACATTTTGTAGGCTGTAATGAATATTTCTCCTGTTGACTGTAATTCTCCACGGTTGTTAATAGGGTTTGCATATTGGTAGGATCATTTACGACCAGAGTGACATCATCTGCGCAAGTTGGTATAGGACAGTGAATGTGTCCAATATAGGATCCCAGTGTTCTGTCCTCTACTTGGTTAAGAATGTCATTTATATATAGTTTGTATAATTCTGTGCTTATTATTCCACCCTGCCTAACTCCTTGCTTAATATCGAAGGGTTCATAGACCAGATATTCACTTTGAACTGAGGTTAGTGCACCAACACTTAGATCATGCAAAAGCAGCCATATTGAGCCAGAGATCCCTGCTACGTATAACTTTCTATATAAACTACTGTGGTTAACGACGTCAAAGGCTGATTTTGCATCAAGCAGAGCTACATATAAAGGTGTTTTCCTGTATACTGCATCGATGATCTCTTCATTAAGTAGAAGAGCGCAAAATAATGGTGATATTTTAGACGTAAATCCTCTCTGAAATTGGTTTTGGATGGTTGCAATAATTTGCCATAGGTATTCCGTAAGGAGTATTTCTAGGATTTTGCCAATAATAGGAAGAACTGTAATTCCTCTGTAGTTTTTAGGATCTGTGGGTAAACCTTTCTTTTTGAAAATCGGTGATAAAATTCCCATCTTGATGTAATCTGGGATAGCACATGATATACAGATGTTGTTAATTATTTTTGTCAATGCACCAACCAGGTCTGGTCCACCATGGATGAAGTGTTCCGCTGTTATTTCATAAATGTCAGGAGCTTTATTTTTATTTAATTTGTTAATGGCATTCTGAACTTCTAAAATTGTAAAAGAAATCGGAATTGCGTCATCAAGACAGGATTCCATTATGACATCAATGTCTGCCTCCCAGTTGATATAGTCATCCCCAGGAGTAGCAGCAGGTGTAGCCAGATTTGCAGAATGTTCATTCCACCCCTTTATTATTTCTTCTGCTGAATTGTCATAAACTTTCCCTTGTACTGTAAGTTCAGTTATAGAGGACTTTCCTAGCTTCGCTGATTAGTTATTAACTTGTAAAATGATTTAATGTTACTGGACCGAATATTCATAATTTCAGCATACTTCTCGTCCCTCTGTCTAGCAATCTCATGCCGCCTTGCTCTACGGAGTTCAGATCTAGTGTTTTTTCTATGAGTTGCACTTTTACCAGATTTTGGTTTTCCATCCTCTTTCCATTCAAATAAGGCTTTTTTGTTGTTTAATAGTGCAAGAGCTATCTCATCGTTTTAGATGTGAGTATTTTTCTGTTTGTTAGGTTTAGACTTTTTGTAAAATTTTTCTTGCACTATAGTTAAAGCATGGATGAGATTTTTTACGTCCAATATTTTTTCTTTAGCTTCCAGCTCATTGATTTTATTTGTAATTTCTGTTTGATACTTTCCCAAATCTATTTTAGACCAATTTACTTTTGATGGATACTGATTTTACTCTGTTTTTTTAGTTTTTGATTCGAAATGGCATTGTATCATTGTATGGATGGGGTGGTGATCTGATGTATTTGAAGGTAACATATCTAGGCGTTTTGTGGGATATAATCCTGGGTCTATATCATTGCTCCTGAAGATATAATCAATTGTGGAGACTTCTTGGCCATTCGGGTGTATAAAGGTTACATCGGTCTCATTGAAAGTAAGATGTGTCTCTTAGGGAAATTTCTTCAGGGCATCCTGCCTTTCTGTCAATTTCATATTTTGACATCTACTAGATATATCACAGTTCCAGTCACCACACAAGACAAATTGATATCTTGGGGAGTACTTATTTATTATTTATCTTAATTGGTCCAATATATCATTGAACTCAGAGTTAACGTACTTGGAACCTCTGCAAGGCATGTATACACATATCAGGATGAAGGGTTTTGGAGACACATCCACTATCACACAGACGATTCTCTCACTGCCCTCCTTCAGTTTCTCTATTAAATGTTTGATATTTTCTCTCCAGAGTATGGCAACTCCACCATAACCGTGGACGCTGAGTTGGTCCAATTGGGTTGAGCTCGTCAACTGATTTTGCTTAAATAAAATATCTTTTATACAGTCCATATTATTACGTATATTTTTACAATTGAAAGAAACGATATCCAGTGCTTGTATTGGCTGTTGGTCTATCCAAGGTTCTTCTGAGGCTTTGTTACTCCTAAAAAATGTTCCTCCTGATTATTATTTCCTATGGCTGTCAAGTCTTGTTCCGACGGTTCTATGTTAGCAGCAGCAATTACAGTAGGAGTGCTTAATAGAGGTTGGTTAGATTTTGATTTGAATTCATGGCTGCACTCGGTTTCTGGATCTGTTGAAGCAACTTGTTTATGATGTATGCCTTTTTCCTTAGTTTCTACCGTTGCATAATCCAATTCTTGTATTACAGTATTAGAACATCCAGCATCATTTGAAGGTTATGGATCAGTTAGAGGCTTGTTAGGCAGGGTGGAGTTTAGATGAAGAGGGAGGCCTGTCATAAAATTTTTCATTGATTTTGCATTACATTTCATCGTCGGTGGTTTCTGGTCAGACCTTGTTTCGATATCAGACTGTGTGCCAGATTTTGGTTGCATTTTCATGTAACAAGATGGTGGTACATTCCATGGATAGGTGTGACTATTGGAGTTGTGCATATGTGGCATGTTCACCCTCAGAGGCAAATGTCCTGGTGGGTGCGACTCATTGAATTTGGCATTGGCTGTATATTTCTCATATGCATATCAGGTTTAAGATTTTGGTACCCATTTACTTGTGGATTAAGTATTTTGTTATAGTAACTATTCACATTATAACTTGGTGTATGGTTCTGGTACCCATATCCATTTGGATCTGGTATATGATTCTGGTAACCATTTACTTGTAGACCTGGTATTTGATTCTGGTACCCATTTACCTGAAGACCTGGTATATGGTTCTGGTACCCATTTACATGTGGATTTGGTATATGGTTCTGATACCCATTTACATGTGGACCTGATATATGATTCTGGTACCCATGGTATAGATGATTACCTTGAGGAGATGGCCAATGTTGTTTCGACAATTCGAGTGCATCTAGTCTTTGCTTTAAGGAGTTGTACTCTAGGTCAGAAACCCTTCTACTAAGGCTGTAGATGTTTTTCATACTTTGTATTTAAGAATGCAGGTGTTGAGTTTCTAGGTGCATTGGAAAACCTCTTGTGATATGCTCTGTATGGTGTTGGAGCAGGTCTGAGTTTGTAATATCATTATTTACAACATTAGTTGGTGTACTATCTACATTTCCAGCTACTTATATTCTAAGAATTCTATTGCTATTCTCTAGTTCTTTAATTTTACCTTCTAATTTCATGATGTATGCTTGAACTTTAGCATTTTCGGTTGAATTTTGCGAGTTTGTGGCATTTTGTTGTTTGAGCACTTCTTCCAATTTCTTTAAACGGAGCTCCTTTTGTCTTAGCTCTTTTTCTTTTAGATTTGGTCTTGCTTCCACTGTTTTTGGTTTGTTTTACAGGCAGTTGTTCCATTTCTACAGTATCAAAGGCTTTGGATGTTGATTTTGACAGGTTATTTATTACCGGTTCTATATTAATACTCAGGGTTTGATTATCGGAGTTGACTGATGGATTTGAGTTTTCAGTCATATTTCCAGATCTGATGTTAACTTCCTCAAACAGTATTGATTCCGCCAATGTAACAGGAAGGCAATCAATTGTGTTGTTCTGTTGGCTCTGTTGTACAAGCGGAGTTTCCCCAATACCATCTGGTGTTATACTCTTGTAGTTATTAGGAGGGGGTAGGCTAGTATATCTGCTTATACTGGATGTCTCTTGACTCTGTTTTTGTACATATTGTACATACATACGGAACATCAGGAGATTGCTCTAATGTATTTATTTGTTCCTTGGTGAGTTTTTCACACTTGAAGTGGATCCAATGGTTACCAGCAGAGCATTCAATACATTTACTCAGACACTTCCTGTTACATTTTGGACAGATATCAACATTGGTACTTCCTGCTGTTATTGATATTTCAGTTGTAGATGGATTACTCAAATGAGATACATTATGATGTACAAGTTTGAGACAAGCTTCACGAATTTTACTTTTAAGCTGTTGATAGGTTGATTTGTTTGACATCAGGTTAGCTATGGTTTTTAGTTCTTCAATGAATAAGATGTGAGATTTTCCATTCACCTCTACTCTCATTGTGGAGTTGTACATGTTAATTCTGTAAAGCTGAAATTTAGAGTTCTCTTTTTGAAGAACTGACATGGAGGTTTCAAACTATTTTTCCCATTTTATCTTTTCGTTAAAAAATTTTGACATCAATAGTATCGTGATTTGAAAAATGAGCTTGAATACATTCAGCAAAGTGTAAATATGCAGCTGGCGTAAATTCTAGAACAATGTTACCATGCTTATGTTCAAAATGTACGTCAATGTCTCTTTCTGTCGCATCAATGAGCTTTTTAACAACTTTTTTCTCATTAAGAATATAGTTTTTAACTGTTATGTTGGTCTTTGATGGTGCGAAGACCTGGGTAGGTATCCTGTCCCTTGTTGACCTTAATACTCTATTTTCTTCCATTTTACTGTGTTACCCGAAGATAGAGAAGACTATTAGATGGCGGTTTAGAGTGGTGTGGAGTGGAGGTTCCCACTCGTACCACCTTGGTTGCTATTTCTGTGAATTTCCTATTTATCATAATGTTTGCTGGGCCGTATAAAGAAGACTCGAGACAATGGAGGAGGTAATACCTCGGTAAACTATGGTGTGAAGTGGAGGTTCCCACTCGTACCAAATAAGTCGATATTTCTGGTTATGATTTAGTAAGTGTCAAACCCTGAGTACCGGAGTATAGAATGTTGGTTAAAAATGGTGTGGAGTGGAGATTCCCACTCGTACCAATGAGACGAAGTGAGATTTCTAGACAAAGCAGAAAGAGAATACTAGAGAATGCAATACGGGAGTATAAAATGTTGGTGTTTTAATGGTGTGGAGTGGAGATTCCCACTCGCACCAAATAAGTGGATATTTCTGTTTATGCTGATGTTCAAGGTTTGTTGATCTTGAGACGATGAGAGATATCTAGACAAGGCAGCGAGAGAATACTAGAGAATGCAATACGGAAGTATATAATGTTGGTTTTTTTAATGGTGTGGAGTGGAGGTTCCCACTCGTACCAAATAAGTTGATATTTCTGGTTATGCTGATGTTCGATGCTTGGTGAGATGAAGAGAGATTACTAGAGAAGGCAATGAGAGAGTACAAAATGATGATTTAGAATGGTGTGGAGTGGCGGTTCCCACTCGTACCAAATAAGTCGCTATTTCTGGTTATGCTGATGTTCAATGTTTGATGAGATGAAGAGAGATTACTAGAGAAGGCAATGAGAGATTATAAAATGTTGATCTAGAATGGTGTGGAGTGGAGGTTCCCACTCGTACCAAATAAGTCACTATTTCTGGTTATGTTGATGTTCGATGTTTGGTGAGGCGAAGAGATTACTAGAGAAGGCAACGAGATAGTATAAAATGTTGGTTTATAATGGTGTGGAGTGGAGGTTCCCACTCGTACCAAATAAGTCGCTATTTCTGTGAGATATTTGCTTATATATATATATATGATAATGCTTGCTGAGCCGTGAAAATAATGCAATAAGTATCAGAGTAATAGATGTTGGTTTATGATGATAAGGAGTGGAGGTTCCCACTCGTACCAAACAGGTCGCTACATGTACTTCAGGTTAAGCTATTGTTCAATGTGCCTTTTGAGGAGACGACGAGAGAATATTAGATGTCCGTTATTTTTTTTTTTTTTTTTTTTTAGTGGAGATTACCCACAGGCACTTGTTTCTATCCATGGGAAGCCCCACTATCAACGTATATTTACGAGAAGGTACCCAACTACTTTTTTCAACTCTCCGCTGAAAATCATTATTTCTCTGTCAATTCATTCTCAAATTTCTTGTTTCATACATCAGTCTATTCGTGAAAAGTTTTTCTTTCAGATGGTATGCATTGTATTTACCATTACAGTACCCCTTACCTCCAATACACAATCTTTGTCAATAAATTTGCATGAGTTCATTTTTAGTCCGCCTACAAAATACAACAAGTTCCGGTTTGAGAATTTCACGGACTGAATACTTTTTAAAAAGAATTAAACGATGCTAGAAATATCATCTCACTGGGATTTTTTTTAAGTAAAATTTTAGAAAACAGAAAATATATTGGATGCATTTATTCATCTTGTCTTTAAAGTTTTGGTCCTAGATAATTCGCATAAACGGTAACCATGATAAATCTAGAGAGTCACAAATGAATAAGTAAAGTCTAGAGAGTGTACAGATGTAATTTGGAGGGAAATTATAAATACAGAAAAAGAAAAGTTTTTAGTGGTTAACTGAAAAATGGAAAAAGAAACAGAAAAAGAACAAAATATGTTCCATGTAGCTTTCTGGTAAGCATTATTTATGTATAATAGAATATGTCAGTATTTGATAGGCAACAGTGGTGGATCCAGAACTTTTCATAAAAGGGGGGGGGGCTCATGCTTCAGTATTCCTTAAATAATCTACCAAATTTTCCCCACCAAAAAAGGGGGGCAACTCCTGTCATGCTTCAGTGATTTCCTATATAATCAACCAAAATTTTCCCCACCAAAAAGGGGGGGGGGAGGGTCAGGCCCCCAGAATCCGCTTATGGGCAATATTAAACTGTGTATTAAAGATTCTCCGTTAGAAACACTAAACAAGTTGCTCTAAATCAGAGTCCGAAATTAAACTTTGTTTGATTTCAACTAATTATAAGATTTTTTTTTGCATCCAACCATGTATAGTGATTTTAGATTTGGGTCCAGTTATCAAATTGGTCAACTTCAAGAATTCCAAAATAAAACTATGTTTTGAAATTAAAATCTTTGAGTTGTTTATTATTGCTTTATATTAAATGCTTTCTGATTTGACCAACTTTTCTGTAATTCATTTTTACCCAACACAAGAAAATTTAGCCCAGGATTTAGCCTCACTATATATATTCACAGCATTATATCATGATATCATTGATATGGGAGTAGATTCCCAAAGCCAGAGACCACACAGGAGTTTAGATATATGCATCTAATTATACCAAACTTTGGATGAAAATATTTTTTTTCTGAAATTATAGAATAAATAATTCCTGAAATAAAATTAGATTAATACTAAAATAAAAAAAATCTTTTTTCTTGCAGGTTAGGTAAAAATTTAATTGAATGTCCTGAAGGTGGCAATACAAGCCTTGAAACAATTTTTAAGTCTTTACGTGAAGAAATCAACAATGATGAAGAACAGATAACATGTAGATGTGTTAGTGGGATGCTTACTAAAATGTTTCCAAATTCAAAAAAATCTACAATAAGGAGTCAAACAACCGGAAAGCCAATAACAAGTTTCAAGAATCTATTAATTAATTCATGTAAAGACGAGGAAGTTATATTTAAAGAATTACACAAAATGGTACCTAAACATTGGTTTGTTTTCAAGGTGAACACAGATGAAGTTATATTTGGATATTTTTTTTGAATTACAATTTAATGGAAGAAAGCCTTTTCTACAGTTAGTTATAACTAAAAACAAAAACATTTTAGTCAAAAAAGACAATAAAGAAATTGACTGTTCATCATTATTAATACCAAGTGCAGTAGAACTGACATCTAGCTCAATAGCATCCCTTTTTCGCTGTATGAAACTTATTAATCCGTGCCAAGGTTATATAATCAAATCTGAAGAGGAAAAACAATATGGAACTTCTCCACAATGTACTATTGAGACTTTTCAAGACAGAACCTTTATTACTAATATTTTAAGACACAAAGACTGTTCATTTATAAGTCCACTCAGGTCAAAAAACAAAAGATGTAAAAAATGTGAAAAACACATAAAGTACAGGCATTATAATGCTGAGAAGGATGATGATAAAGAAAATACATATTGTTTAAGTCGAGAAGAGATTAAAGATAAATTAAGACAATTAGCCCCAAACCTGCAATCAAATCAATTAAATCTAATTGAAACCCAAATATTGAATTCAAATACAAGCAAAAAAGGTGTAAGATGGGACAAAGACATTATTTGTATGTCTCTGACTTTATATAATAGAAATCCAGCAGCATATAGAGATATAACAACTAATAATTGGCTACATTTGCCATCAGAATCCTTATTGCAAAGATATAAGAATGCTGTTCAACAAAAACCAGGTATTATACATGATATGATGCTGTGGATGAATAGTGAGGCTAAATCCCAACAATTATCAAGGGAGGGTTTTTATGGAGGAATTATTTTGGACGAAATGTCCATTCAGGAGGACTTGCAAATTGTTCATTATAAATCTGAAACAAATTTGGTTGGACTAAGTAATAGTGGAAGTGAGGTCCAACATATGCAAGTGCTAAAAAATGGGAAGTCTGAATCTGAATTGGCTGATCATGTACTGCAGTATGTTTTTAGTGGTCTTACTGGATTTAGATGGCCATTTGCTAATTTTCCTAACACACAAGCACCTCCTGCTAACATTTTTATTACTTTTTGGACATGTGTTGATGCACTCTATAATTGGGGGTTTAAACCAATATATACCAGTTTAGATGGATCTGCAAATAATAGGGCATTCATAAAAATGCATTTTCTTTCAAGCAATCCTGTAAATAGTAAAATGGTGGCTAAAAGTTATAAAAACCCAACTCGTTCAATGATTTTCATGATGGATCCTTGTTATCTGATAAAAAAAATTAGAAACAGTGTTTTAAGTAGTGGATTTTTAGACAGTCACCAGAGAATTCTGACTGTAAATGAGCATGTGATTATTTGGAAAATGTGGGTCGATGCGTATCAGTGGGATTGCACAAATAGCTTCAGAATACATCATAAATTGACTGATGAACATATTTTCCCGTCAAACGCCCAAAAAATGCGCAATAAACTCGCCTTTCAAACACTTGATTCTGATATGTACAACTTGATGACATGCTATAGTGATACACTAAATTCATATGCAAAGGCTGAAATGGTCAGTGTTCTTGAGTTTTTGAAATACACAAGTGCTTTGGTGTCTTTTTTCACAGATTCAAGGCCTATTAAAGAAATGTGTGATCCAAGGCTTAAACTGTTGTCTGAAATATATAACTTTTTTAAGGCATGGGAGAGTGAGCATTTGCAAGGGGATGAAAAAAAAACGCAATAAAAGTTTAATAACGATGGAGACAAGAGAAGATATTGACTTCACTTATCATGGATTCATGTCTTTAGTAAAAGTATCAATTTTAGAATTTAAAACAGATATTGTACCAAGCCGTATAAATAGTGACATTATAGAAAACATATTCTGCCAGCAACGTGCACTATATCATGGGGCAAACTCTAACCCAAACTATAACGAATACAGAACTGGAATAAACAGTATCATTCTTGGTCAAACAACCACTTCAAAAAAGTCTAATGTTGGTGGCACTTCTGCAAAACCATTAGCCCTTTCACTACCACCAAAGAGACAAAAACTAGACAATTAAAATGCAAAAAATTAATTATTATGTATTTTTATATAAGTTATTAAAGACTCTTACTTATCAAATGGTACAAGTGTACATGGTATGTTATGTGATTGATATGGCATCTGATGTATGTGTACCCATTTAATTAAGGGGAGGAAGATATTGTAATTGTAGTTTTGTAAACTCTATCCAATAAAGCCATTATTTCATTTCTTATAAATCTACATAAATTAGGGAGGGGGATGTATTTGTCAATGAGACAACTGAAAATATCCAACAAAGATAAATTATGTAGACCATGTCTTGGTACAAAACTGCCTTCAAAAATGAATGAAACAAACAATATCATTAGTCAGCTATACATGAATATACAAATAAGAAGATGTGGTTTGAGTGTCAATGACACATTTCAATATAAAAATAAGAAGATGTGGCTTGAGTGCCAATGACACATTTCAATATGAAAATAACATGTGGCCTGAGTGCCAATGAGACAACCTTCCACCCAAGACACAATGTAGTTCAAGTAAGCTATTCAGCACCCCAAAATTACCAGTTCAAATTAGATTTCAGTATTTTGAGCAGTGGATGTATACATTATTATAAGACTTCTACACTTAATTACTGTGAATGGTCACCTTTAACTTTCAGTGATCTGAAACTTTTTTGTGTTTTATCTCAATGACCTCAAAGTGTCTTTGAAATAAAGAACAGCAATCAGTGAATTACAGCATTATTTCTTTGTTTTTTTAGTACACTTTATATTCCCGATTTAAAATATTCTTAAAAGATTAACCCGGCCACCTCCACTGTGTTTTTGTTAGATGTATTTCTATTTGTATCCATCTGATGAGTTAAGCCTTTGTTAATTGTTTTTAATAGTTCATTTCCTTATGTTATACTGTTTCAGCAGTGTCTGGTTTCTAATTTGAATTCTTTTAAATTTGTGATTTCAGGGCCTTTTATAGCTGATTACAGCTTTATGGGCTTTGCTCATTGTTGAAGGCCGTATAGTGACTTTTAGCTGTTGATTTCTGTGTCATTTGATCTGTTGTGAGGAGTGGTCTCATTGGCAATCATACCACATCTTCCTTTATTATATATATATATATATAAATTTGACATTCCAAATGTTCTTTGCTATTTGTAATCAGATCTAAAGGGTGTAAGGTCAACCATCAGAAAGTAATATAACAAATTCTGCAAGAAATGAATTTTATAACAAAATTATTTTTGCATTTTGGACAATACCAGTCATCCCCTTCAATTTCACTCCACTGACTATCACTTAAATCAAGACACTGTCTGTCATACCATACATCACAAATGTCACAGGCAATCCATTCATCGCCGTCAACATATATTCGTTGAAATAAAGGACATATGGTGTCTTTCTCCCCTGAATTTTCATTATTGTTTTTCCTTTTTTTAGTTTTTGTAACAAGTTTTGATCTTTTTCGTTTTCTCTTTAGCTTTGGTTTAGCTTTTATTGTCACTTCTGATTGTCCAGATGTAGAAGGCACTTGCACATCACTGACATCAGGTACTGACTGTACAATTGTTTGTGTTGAATCAAGTGTTTGATCAGTTGGTGGTGATTTTGTAGGCCCAGATTCATTTAAATATTCAGGAAAAGGAATTTCTAATGCAGAACTTAACACGGAACATAATTTGTCTTTTATTTTGTCATTTGTTGAATTTGAAGCTATTTGAATGGCATAGGCATGGCACAGTTTCAAGAGATCATTCTTTACAAAATTACTAAAAGCAGACTTTGAAGAATCAAAAACCAATGATTTTAGTTTTAAATGTGAGCTTACTTTACCTTGAGAATTATCACCATAAATGTTTTTCATAGTAAGTGTTCCTGATGTGCTCACTTTGCTATCAACTTTTTTTCGCAATCGTTCAGTTTTAGTTTTCCCAAATTGGCGTAGGATTCCTTTTCGAAATTCATTGTCTGAGATTCTGCAGAATCTAAGAACAACATCAGTATATAGCTCAATCAAACACTGTTCTGAATCCTGACTACAGACCATAAAAATACTATCAACTATTTCAAAATCACAGAATAGGTTCTTCCACAGTTCAAATAATGGCTTGTTTTTCAAGAGTTCCCCATGAGTATAATTAAGTATTCCAGCCCCATATAAATTGAACGACTGATCAGTTTGGATTGAAAACCTTTTTCTTCCATTTCTATGGCAAATTGAAATGTTTTATCACCAATGTTTGTTAAACCCTGAGAAAGATTTTGCTTCCTTTGTGTTTGGTATAGGGTATCCTTGTATTTTGATGAAACTTCTAATTCTGAATATCTTGCAGTTAGAGAGTCTAGCATTTTAACTTTTAAGAATAATTTTGACGAATTATGTCGGTTACTTTTTTTGTAGATGTTGTTCAAGGCCTGTTTCATAATGTGATAACGACATTTAGCGATGCATCTTCCAACAATGTACCTTAATTTTCCTTTCCCAGAATCTGACATTTCTTTTGAAGAGGAAATGCATTTTTCCTGCGATGTTATGGTATCCGCATGCTTTTTTAAAACAGCTGATGTTACTTTATCAAAAATTTTGCTACACAGCTGAAAATCTAGTGAAGATGGTTCATTTTGAAAAAGTGACTTAGCAAGACCAGCATACTCAGATGAAACTGAATACTGATAGACTTCAGTATAATATTTTGTCCATACTTTAGGCTCGACTGATTTCTCTGAAATATTACCACAAGTCTCATAAAAAATTGTGCTTATTTTCGAATATAAATTGTTAACAAATGTCTTCAATGTACTTGAGACGTTTTCAAATTTATTTTTATAATGTTCATTTACTAACTTATCAATTGGTGCTGTATTCAAGTCTGAGAAAAGTGCTGATATTTCTGTCAAGTCTATAAAGAGTTCTTGAATCTGATCTGGTTCACATGGCTCAGTTATATCAGTATCTTTAGACAATAAAAAATCTATTTCCTCAATTTCCCCATCACTAAAATCTGATAATTCGTCATCCGAATTTGAATTTTCAATAGTGTCCACAGAATTCCCTTCTGTATTATTGAATACAATTTTACAACAAGTGAGTTTCCCAGAATTATCAAATTCATTATTGTTACTTGCATCATAAAACTGATACAAGCTGGCTTCATGCTTAAGGACTGATGACCTATTAAATCCAATGACTCTCAGTCCTTTCTTCTCTGTAGCCCTCCCTATAGCAACCCCAGCTGGCCAGGCGCAAAAATGTTTGAAGCATCAACCTCAACCCTTTGTAATGTTAGGCCCTGTGCTTTGTGAATGGTAATGCTGTAGGCCAGACAGATAGGTATTTGTTGTCTCGAAGCAATGACCCTATTTTCATTACAACTGAATACCAAAAATGTTTCAGCTTTCAAATTAGCTGTCAAGATTTCCCCATTCAGCCCTGTGAAATTTATAGTAACACACTTACTAGACAATGATGACACAATACCCCGTAAACCATTCACTAGCTTTTCATTCAAATTCTTTAAAAGCATTACAGGACATCCAATTTTTAAGTGCAGCTGTTTCGTTACTGGACTTTTGTCCAGTTTGGAAATTTGCCCTTCATCAATTGAATTATATACAGTATAATCCCCTGGTAGATCCATTAATTTTGTGACATTAAATATGTAACAGTCAAAATTTCTGGCGCACAATCTGATAGGTTCTGGACCAGGAGGTAAAGGGCGGCGTAGTCTATTTAACAAATGCTCGGTTTCAGTTTGGAGCTCTCCTCTGGCAATATCATTAATGGCTTGGATAAAATCAGGCTGAGTTTGGCGTATAACTTCAGTCAGTATAAATTTATGTTTAAATAATTGTTGAAAAGTTGATGACTTAAAGCAGTATTCCCCAGCATCATTTTTTAAATGATCGGGGACAGGCGGCAGTTGAAAAAAGTCCCCCACTACAATGACCTGTATGCCTCCAAATAACTTATCATTTTTTAATATTTTTCTACATATACTTTCTATTTGCTCAAATATTTTCTTTGATATCATGGAAACATCATCAATTATTAGGCAATCAGTGGATAAAATATTTTGCTTGTACTGTATATAGTGTTCATTTTTATTAAGTTTATCTTCTAGTTCCTGATTTGAAAATCTACCGTCCTTTATTCCGGACCACGAGTGTATAGTCTGGCCATTTACGTTCAAAGAAGCTATTCCTGTTGACGCTGTCACTGATACATTTTTCCCTTCTTTTTTTAACTGTTTTGAAATTTCTTTAATTAAAAAGCTTTTCCCTGTCCCACTTTGGCCTAGGAAAACCATAGAATGTCCCTCATTTGCCTTGTTAAGGACTTCTTTTTGAGTTTTTGTCAAAACCATGGTGTTATCATACAATATTACTTTCACTTTCCCTTTCTAATAACCTTCTATTTTTGAATGACCCTATGACCTATGAACCGACCAATCACTAGCAATATTGAAATTTGATGCTTTAAACCGGAACTTGTTGTATTTTGTAGGAGGACTAAAAATGAACTCATGCAAATTTATTGACAAAGATTGTGTATTGGAGGTAAGGGGTACTGTAAGGGTAAATACAATGCATACCATCTGAAAGAAAAACTTTTCACGAATAGACTGATGTATGAAACAAGAAATTTGAGAATGAATTGACAGAGAAATAATGATTTTCAGCGGAGAGTTGAAAAAAGTAGTTGGGTACCTACTCGTAAATATACGTTGATAGTGGGGCTTCCCATGGATAGAAACAAGTGCCTGTGAGATTACCACTCGTACCAAGAAGTCGCTATTTCTTTGAAATTTATGAGTATATCAGAGTAAAAGATGTTTGTTTGAGATGGTGTGGAGTGGTGGTTCCCACTCGTACCAAATAATTTGCTACTGCTAGTTATGGAAGTGCTTAGTGAGCCGTTTAAGGAGATGATAAGAGAGTATTAGATGTCGGTTTTTAGTGGTGTGGAGTGGAGCTTCCCACTCGTACCAAGAAATCCTTATTTAGATGAAGTTTCTTTAAGTGCTAGTGCCTGCTCTGCAATGCAATGAGTATACTAGTATATGAAATAGAACTTTTTATTGAACCAAATTGTGTGAATTCCGCTATTTCTGTAATCAAAAGTAATGGTGTAGAGTGGAGGTTCCCACTCATACCATAAAGCCGGTATAAATTCTATAGTCCAGTACTTGTAAAATATATATTCAATACACAATTAAAATATCCAAAAAGGTAAAATCTTATTGCACAGAGTTGTCTCAATAAAATATAGGCAATTATCTGATAAAAATTGACTTCAACACAGGTACAAACGTTCGATAAAATACACAAAAATGTCTGATTAAAATAACTTTGCTCTAGAATGGATGATTAAAATAATTTTGTACATTAACAGTCACCCGAGTTTCTTCCTTTAAGTATGAACTTGTGTAGAGTGGAGGTTCCCACTCATATTATGAAGTTTCTTGTATTATAAAGTAGGAATGGTGTAGAGTGGAGGTTCCCATTCATACCAATAAACAGTTAAATATAGTTGCCTGCTAATCTAATTTCTTGTCCAGCAGTCCATACGCATTTGAATTTTTAATTTTTTTAACCAAACTTTAGATAAGAGCCTATCTGGATGTATACCGTCTCTATAGAGGTCGAAATTATATTGGAATCTTAGTAATGAGCTTGTGTTGCGATAAGTTAGTCTGCTTGGGTTGTGTAGTATGTCCAAGTTGAAACTTGGTGAAACGGAGTTAATTGAAGTATTTAGCTCTTTAATTTCGAAGTTAAGTTTATCAATTTGATGCCTAAGATCGATGTCCTGATCGTTGAAGGTTGCCGGGTCTTTGTGTTTTTTATATTGGTTCCAAAGTGAGATACTATAGATAGGAATACTCAGGAAGGTGACTCTAGATGAAGTATACGAAGAAAGTATTTTAACTATCTCTCTATATTGGTCAGCAATGTTTTCAACGGTGGTATTGTCGGAAGAAGTAAGAGATATCTTGCCCTTGTTGTCTGTTATGGACGTTAGGTCACAAGTACCTAGCCAGATATATATATTGATGGGGCCAAGATGTTCAATTTTATCTTTTATATTGTCACGCAGCCAAGCAACCCTTTCTGCTGATTTCGCTCATCTCTTTACCCACCACCTTATGTGGTCTATTGCAGATGAATCAGACTGGTTTTGAAGGTAAATACCTTTGCTGTCTGATAATACCACTGGGGTACGGAATTTTACCCCCCTCTCTGGACTCACTGACTTCCTTAAATATTTTCTGAGCTTATTCTCAGTCATAATTACTATTGATGAAGTTATTTAAGGAAATATATATAGATGTAGGCGGCTATCCAAAGCAACAGTGAGGCAGACGATATTTAGTCTCGGTGAGAATACACAGAAAAGTTAAGCGTCAAATGTTAAAAGTATGTATTAAAATGCACACGCAGATATATTTCAAGCAATATGAATGATGATTATAGTTGTATATGGTATCAACGGCTAATGATGGCTATACATTTTAGATATTTTTCAATATTGGTTGCAACACTCAGTCAAAGCGCGCGAAAAACCGATGCGTTAAAATTGTATCAAAAATTACTAAAACTGTTATATTTAACGACAAACGATCAATGTCTATTTACAGCAATACTAAGTTATCAATATTTCAATGTTATAGGAGAAAACACAAGTCAATATATATAAGTAAATCGTTTTCTTCTGTGACAGTCAAAATCCACAACCATTCCCTTCACCGGATATGTACATTATAATTTTATCATGATTTTTATCCGACGACGCGTTGGCATATAATGCATACAACTCAATAATAGCCAATCAGACTTTTAAGATATCCTTCACTTCCCCCCAGAAGCAGCCCGGAAGCAGCTGAGATGCAGCAATTTAATGTTATTTATAACCAATGAGATACCGTTAACAGATTTACCATATTCCAGACGTCCAGCCTTTGACTAATCAGACCGTATCACCATGGTGATACGGTTATAAACATGTGACTACATGGAGGGTGCCATTTTTTAATGCTCTATAATCAAAACGGAAGTGATGAACAAAATTTACAGATTTGATCAAACGAAACGAATAAAGTATAATCGTTACATCCTTCTTTTTTTATGAAAAGCTAATTAATCAAATTCAAAATGACATTTCCAAAATTAATGTCTATCAATAAAATTTGTAATGACTAGTTAATATTTTGACTAGAAAATCGTTTATGTCTGATATAAATACTTGACTGGAAAATTCTCTTAAACAGTTCAAAATTTTCATTAAGTTTTAAACATTTATTCAGTTTCAAAGTCCTTGTACTTTTGTGTAAACTTCACTTGTCTTCCGCGTCTGGTATTGGTAGATAGTGGATTTCTAATCGACTGGTCGGACGGATTACAATCAACATCAGGTTGACTGACACTAGGTTCCATAGACAGACTACGAGGAGGTGTCTCGGCTCGAGTTGTGATCGGAGTATTGTCAATGTTTTGGTTTGGTATGTTCCTGTTATCAGTTTTCGGCTCGTAAAATCAGTCTTCTGGTATTCTATACGGATTAAAGGCAATATCATTCGGCATCACATAATTGTCAGATTGTCTGTTTGTGCCTCTACTAATACGGATGTCTCTCCTGTTTCGACGAAATTTCTGACCTTGATCGGTGTACACTTCATATGATCTAATGTCCACTTTTCTCGTAACGATGCCTTTTGTCCAAGTCTTAGTTCGGTCGTTCGGTTTCGGAGATATCCATACACATTGTCTATGTTCTAACTCTTGTAAGTCTCGCGCGTTTCGGTCGTAATATTTACACTGTTTATTTTTGTTTCGTTCGATTTCCTTTGATGCGGATAACGGAATATACGGTTCCAGGAGAGACTGCGAAGTTGGTAATCGCGTTTTCGTTCTTCTACACATAGTCGTTGTGAGGGACTGCTAGACATTCCTTCGGTTGTCGTGTTACGGAAGTCTAGAATACTCATGTAAATATCTTTGTTGTCTTTTCGTGCACATTTCATGAGTCTCTTCGCTGATTTCATTGCTTGTCCTGCTTTTCCATTACTTTGCGGGTAAGTTGGAGATGACGTTTTATGTTCAAATCCCATTCGGTCGCGAATTTTGCAAACTCGTTGCAACTAAATTGCGGTCAATCATCGGATATCACGATGTCGGATATGCCATACCTTGCAAATAAGGTTTGTAGTTTGCGAATGACGGTTTTCGGTTTCGTGCTCTCTAGAAAGTCAATTTCCGAAAAATTAGAAAAGTAATCCAGTCATTTCAATCGAAGCTGCACAGATCGGTTCCAACTTTTGCCCATGGTCGGACTGGGACTTCATGCGGAATAAAAGTCTCTTTCTGCTGTTTATTCTTAAACATTTGGCACGATTGAATATACTGTGTTATGTCGGAATGCATACCGGGCCAATACAAGCATTCTTTCGCACGGCATAAACTACCACCAAGTCCAATATGAGACGAGTGAATTCGCTGCATCATGTCCATACGGAGAGTTCTCGGAATAATTGCTCTTTCGCTACGGAAAAGACTTCCATCTTGTACGGTTATCTCATCTCTGAAGTCAAAGTACGGTTTCGCAAGTGAGGGCGTGTCCTTGCTCTTAATCAGCAATCCATGCAATACGGTAGTTTCCAGTACTTGTAACGACTCATCATCACGCGTATGTAACTTAATGTCTTTCATTCTAGATTCTGTCATCGGTACATATTTCACCCTATTTATAAGTTCTAATTCCTTTTCGAAGCTTGTTGTATCAGTCTCTTTCAGATACGCACGACTCAGTATATCGGCAATATACATTGTACTTCCGGGTTTATATCTGATATTGTAATCGTATTGCTATAGTCGGAGCAACATACGCTGTAAACGTCTCGGGGCGGCTAAAAGTGATTTCTTCACTATCGACTCAAGAGGTTTATGCTCGCTGTCAACGTTAACGATTCGACCATAGGTGTACTGGTGAAAGCGTTCTAGGCTAAATACTACGGCTAACATCTCTTTTTTTAATTGAGCATAGCGGGTTTCAACATCGGTAAGTGCTCTGCTTGCAAACGTTATCGGTTGTCCGTTCTGCAATAATATTGCTCCTAGCCCTGTTAACGAAGCGTCACACTGAAGCGTCAATTCCTCTTTTGGATCATAGTATCGAAGAACAGGACTACTGCATACTAGTTTTTTAATCTCGCATACCGCTCTATCATGTGAATCTAACGAGCACCATTCCGCTCAACTTCGTCAAGAACTTACTCAGATACGTAACGAAACCTACAAATCTCTTGACGGCGGACACGTCGGTCGGTGTTGGCATTTTCGTTACGGCTTTCACTTTGTCGGGATCGGCTCCCATTCCTTCATTTGTCAAAAGGTGTCCTACAAATCGTACCTTCTTTTGTTTAAACTTTAATTTGTCACTGTTCAGTTTGAGATTCTTATCTCTGCATGATCCATAAGTGCTCTAAAATTACGGTCATGGTCGTGACAAGCTCCTTCTTCGGTTTCGCCTTCACCGAAAATCAAAAAATCATCATGAACGCAACGCACACCGTTTAATCCTTCCATATTCCGATTTTGCCTACGTTGGAATTCTTCAGGTGCGGAATTTAACCCATAAGGAATTCTTAGCCATCGGTGTGTTAAATGTCGTTAATATCGTCATCTAATTTTACATGCCAAAAGCCGTTTTTCGCATCAGCGACGGAAAATATATCCTAGCTTTGTTCAAATCGGGTAACAATTCCTCTATAGTCGGTATCGGTAAATGAATGCGCTTAATAGCCTTATTCAGGTCACAAGGGTCTAGGCAAATTCGCAACTTGTTCGGTTTTTCGACAATCATGAGATTGTTCACCCACGGAGTCGGCTCAGTAACCACCGTAATCATTTCTTTGTCGGTTAAGCGTTCTAGTTCAGTTTTAAGCTTTTCGCGTAATGCGACAGGTATTTTGCGTGGTGGGTGCACGACTGGTCTCACGGTTTCGTCTATTTCGAGACGATACGTTCCTGGTAAACATCCTGTTCCATCGAACACGTCCTTGTATTCCCGAAATACAGATTTTTCGGATAATCTCATCTCATCGGTAATTAATGCCTGTATATTGTCAAAATTTATTGTCACTAAATTCATGTGTTGAATAGTCTGATAACCCAAAATCGGAATTGTGTTTTCCTTAACAACAATAAACATCGCGTCATAAATTTCGCCATTCTTTGCGTTTACTAATTTCAACGTTGTCTTTCCGAGCGGTCTTATTTCTGATTTATCGTATGTAGTCAAGACGGTACTTGATTTTACAATTTTATATTCTAGTCGTTTCAGTTTGTCCAAAGGAATGACATTACAACTTGCACCACTGTCAATTTGGAACTTTATTGAACTATGACCGACTATGTAGTAACTGTATTCTGATCTACTTTACAATCAACAACTGTTTCATGTTAGAATAGGAACGGATGCAGGCGGTGGTGCTCATCCAACGTAAGAGGAAAACTATATCTGTTTGCCATAAAATGCTTTGCTCGGCGAATTACTAGCGTCGCTTCCCCTCTAAAATCAAATTCTTTATCCACGCCTGAAAAATACTATTTGTTCAATTTCAAAAACTATATAGTGTTATAAAAGCATGAGATGATTTTATATTGGCAATATATCTAAACGTTGAGAAATAATTTAGTTTGTAGTTAACTATGAGTTGATTTTTAATATAAGGCACACTAAATTGAGAGTGCCTCTTTATCTGGCGATCAGATATTGAATAGAATTTCAATATCAATACTATTTACTTGATATAAGTTTCTTTCTTTGAAATATTTTAGATAAAATTCCCTGATCCAATTAAATATTTGACAGTACGGAAGAAGCGTCATGTGGAATGTGATCCGCCTGTCCCATTTCAATACGACAGACTGCATTTATCCTCTTGAACATTTATTCGTAATTCCTGTGTCAACGCTTTCGTACAGGGATCTGACAACGCTCCGTTTTACTTCCTGTTTTAGAAACCTCTCCTGATTTTGTCCTAATGATACACACCTTCATAAATTGAAGGCTGAAATTTCATGGCTGATGTAATACTTACCTTTCTGGTTGTAATTCAAATAACTTGTTTTCAAATTTAATACGATATTTAGATAGAGACTATCAAAGGGGAAATTTGTTATAAAGTAAAATACAATTCAGGCAATCAAAAAACAAAGTCAAACAAACAAACAACACAAAGAGACATACAGCAATCGACTTAATTCCAATTCCAATTAAGTACAATTGTACAAAGTAATCGTTAATATTAAGCAACACGCGCTTCGCAACAACATTGAATTACCCAAGGCAACGTGGAAGCATAAGAAGTTGTTGCTACACACGAGGGGCCCGTTAGGTTGCCGATTTAAACCTAGAATTCGTTGATATGTTTTAAATTGACAAAGAAGGATTACAAATAAACGGTAATCGAGAAAAAGCGCTTCGGACGCACAAAATTTACAAAGCATTATTTTCATGAAATACATCTTTGGTCGTCTAAATCTTGATTACCCGTCTGTTGAACCGAAGGCTTGCAGAACATAAAATTAACTGATATGTACATGTAGACTCTTGATGTATCCCCTGTCGACTTACTGACCTGTTTGCCATTGAAAATAGGGATTTCTCAAAGCATCGGCGTATAAATATAAACCGAATTTTTGCCGGAATTACTTTAAGATTTACTGAACTTGCGCACACGTTTCAGTTATTTATCAGAACTCTCATAATGATTTATAAGCGTGTCAAAAATTAAAACAAATAAAACACTTAATTCTATGACAACAAAAAGCAAATGATCCAACAATTAAATATTCCTAAACCCTCATTATTATTTTGTATAACGACATTAAGCTACTGTAACAGTAGGAACCCTTGAAATCAGTAGCTCTAAGTTTTAAAACTTTATATAACCGACTATACGGTGTTGCGTTTTCTATTTTGTTGAAGGCTTGCAATTGCTTACATCAACTTCATTTGAACTCTGGTAGATAGTTGTTTCATTGTCAATCATATCACATTTCCTTCTGTTTAGCTCACCTGGCCGATAGGGCCAAGTGAGCTTTTCTCATCACTTGGCGTCCGTCTTCCGTCGTCGTCGTCTGTTAACTTTTACAAAAATCTTCTCCTCTGAAACTACTGGGCCAAATTTAACCAAACTTGCCACAATTATCATTGGGGTATATAGTTTTAAAAATGTGTCCGATGATCCCGCCTGCCAACTAAGATGGCCGACATGGCTAAAAATAGAACATAGAGGTGAAATGCAAGTTTTGTCTATTATTTTGAAAACCGTTATAAAAAGAGAAATTCTGACAGAGCAGAAATGTTCAGAATGTTGAGCTCTACCAATTATCTTATACGTTACAACTGCCAGACGACTTCTTATAGGAGTTATTGCCCTTAAATGACAAATTTTACTATTTTTTTTTCATTTTTGCCTTTTATCTTGAAAACTATAATAGATAGAGGGAAGTTTTAAAATAAAAGAAATAAGCAGGGTCGAATTCGTCAGTCGACTCCTCATTAGAGTTATTGCCCTTTGATGACTATTTTCACAAAGTTTCTGCGTTTTTGGCTTATATCTTAGAAATTATTATAGATAGATAGAAACTTATATAAGCAAAAATGATCAGCAAGACAAGATTTACAATTAAAACAAATGGGGGAAATCGTCCGACGACACCTTATTGAAGTTTTTGCCCTTAAATGACAAATTTTACCATTTTTTTTCATTTCATTTCCTATTATCATAGTAACTACAATAGATAGAGAGAAACTTTAAAACGCAAAAATTATCAGCAAGACAAGTTCTACAAATAAGTCTACATTGTCGATATATAGGAGTCTTTATAAAAGTAATTGCCCTTTGATGACGATTTTAACCATTTTTTTGCGTTTTTGCCTCATATCTTAAAAAATATAATAGATAGAAACTTAAATAAGCAAAAATGATCAGCAAGACAAGATCTACAATTAAGACAGTATGGAGGAAATCGTCCGACGAATCCTTATTTGAGTTATTGCCCTTTATTGACGATTTTTATCATTTTTTTTGCGTTTTTCGTAAAAGAATAAAAATTATAAAAGATAAATATACACTTTAAAACACAAAAATGATCAGCAAGACAAGATCTACTAACAAGTCAAATTTTGCCAATATAGTTAGTAGACAGTCACTCTTTATCCTTAAATGAGGATTTTTTTTACCCTCTTTTGTGTTTTAAGCAAAAACTAAAGAAGACAGAGAGAAACTAAACATACTTAATGATCAGCAATACAAGATCAACAAAACAGAGATATTGTCATGAATTCTATTCTCGTCTACAATGTTGGAGAGTGTCCTTCGTTGAATATGCACATAGACCAAGGTGAGCGACACAGGCTCTTTAGAGCCTCTAGTTTCTATTGTATCATTTAGAGACAATTTAAAACTGATACAGATGGTGAATTTTAAATCGATTATGTTGAAGAGGGGATACGAAGTAGAGAACAAAACATAAACGAGATTTATGTAAATAACAAACACAAATATTTTGATAAAGTCAGAGACATATATATGTCGTGTACATGTTATTATTTTGTACAAGGTATTATTTGTACAAACATTTTGTACAAGTAAATACTTATATGATGCCATCATACAAGTTATTACTTGTACACATACAATTGTACAAGTAATTACTTGTACAATTTTTATTAAGAAAAAGATAATAACTTGTACAAATCATTATTCTACTTGGCCTATTTGATGTTCACAACAGATCTTTTCCCTTTAAACATATAATTTATTACTAAGCCTAAGAGTATAAACTTTTAACATGTAAGTACTTTTTATTTAACAAATATGGCAATATCAGCAGAGAAATTATCAGGATTTTCATTCAGATGTGTGAACAGTGTATTTTGAAAAAAAGTCGCTCTGAAACCACCAAATTAGTAGTTCGTCCTATCATTTCTACAGACTTTTAACGAGCCCTGTCATGCCAACAAATACAGGCCGATGAGATGTTGTATTCTTCTAAAAGAAGATTAAAAGAGTTAGAAATTGGAGACAATGTTATAATACCAGTGCAAAGAGTAAACCGAGGTCCGATGGACTGTAGAAATATCAAAGGTGTTGTGCTGAATATTGCAGAAAATGGATACAAAATAGGAACTAAAGTTGGAATCATGATTGGTTTAATGAGTCGAAATCAAATCGAAAAGATTCAAAGAAAGGATTTGTCAATATTGGACATACCAGAGAACACTGAGGTTAACGTAGGAAAAGCAGTACAATTGCTTTCTTTGAGTGCTGGTCAAGGCCATGTTCACTGCATCTGTCCTTGTGGCTGTAAGACAGACAAATGTAAATGCAAAAAATTGAACTTATTGTTTATTTCCTGATGTCATGCGTCCTTGTCTTGTGCAAACAAATAAGTTATTTGATCTATTATGCTTGACTTTTGTTTGAATTTCCAATATATGATATCAAATATGCAACTTTTTGTCATGATTTATGTTTGAAATTAAATGGTAGAAGGGTTTCGTTTTGTTTTTCCTTTTAACGACTTTGTCACTTTACGCCAGTAGTCCTTATTTAAATGGCAACAAGCTGTTTAGCTCAATTTGCTCAAGGTGTCATGTTAGCTTAAGTTATTACTTTGCGTCCGTTGTTCGTCTGTAACCTTCTAACATTTCAAAATCAATACTAATAAACACTTGAAAAAAAGATAGAAAAACAAAAAAATATATAAATTTCAAAAATACATACGCTGAATGATGTCTACAAAGCAACAATAAACAAACATATATATAAGAATAAAATAGAAAAAGAAAAAAAAATAACCCGACAAATGACAAAAAAAAAAAAAAAAAACCCAAAGAAAGGAGTTTTTGAATAAAACATTTAAAAAAAACAAAACAGAAGGAAGAAACAAATATAACTCAAAGATAGTGAGTTGTACAAGTTATTATCTTTTTCTCAACAAAAATTGTACAAGTAATTACTTGTACAATTATATTTGTAACAGTAATAACTTGTATGATGGCATCGTACAAGTATTTACTTATACAAAGTTTTTGTACAAGTAATTACTTTCACAAAATAATAACATGTACAAGACATATACACATACGTGTATATATGTCTCTGATAAAGCCACGTGCATTACTTATCAAAATCACACATTGTGTAATATGAGGTGCCATAGAAGAGGAATTTTGAAAAAAAAAACTAAAAATGTATAATAAATACCCTTCTTCTTTATACGTCATTTGATATTTTCGAAATAATTCGGGATTTTTATCATGTAAAGACAGCCATAACCAGATCCAACTTCTTTCAACAACTTCTTCTTTATATGGCGATCGTAGACATCTTAAAATCACACTGACAGTGCTTGTCAATTTAATGCCCAATTTAGTATAAATGTGAACAAAAGAGTTGACAACTTATTATTTACCAGAATATTAACCGACAATACAATAAAATAAACAAGCTTTTAAAAAGACATTGTAAGAGGAAAAAATAAGGGTTTCTTTAAATGCAATGTGAAACTCCAATCAAGTAAATATTTATCGCTCAGTGAAAGTAAACTACTGTTCGCCGTTTCTGTCATCAAGACGGAAACTAGAGAAATGTATCTGCCGATTAGTTAGTATTCTACGGACCCATTCCACAGCAAGAAAGTACGTCAAATTTTGTGAATATATAAAAATAGTGTTTTTGCATGTTGCCTTTTATCTACATGCACATATTAGATCTTTAACGACATTGAAACCGGAGTACCTGAGATCACCCCGGTTTTTTTGGCGGGGTTGGAGTTTTTAAGTGTTAAATTCTCATTTGTTGTGTTTTGTAGTTTTGGGGGGACTTATGAGTTTGAATATCCCTTTGGTATCTTCCGCCTCTCTTTTTTAAATTTCATACTGTAAACATCTCCTAAATCTTGTCAAAAACTTTCTTCCAAGATGAAATAAACAAGAAAGGTATTAGTTGTTTGAGTTCAACCATATCTTGGTTTTAATATATGCTCTCTGAGCAAGCCTTTGGAATAAAGCATTGAAATGACGAAGGTTTATTTTTAATTCTATTTATATCAGTTCCTGTTTTAAACTTTTCTTCGGCTCATAACTCAACCATAACGATCGAATACATCAATTAAAGTTGACGCTTTATAAAAGAATATTTTATTTCGAGCAGTAGATTAACAAAACGTACACAAAAGAACATACAATAAAACCTTAAATAACTTTATAAGTGATAACAAAATAAATAACAATTATCTAGACATATAAAACTGTACAGAAAAAGTTCTTAACTCAATAATAACGGTATTAAAGATAACAAAAACAAACAATATGAATAACAGTTGTTATACCGTACTCAAGAATGTTTGCTGTTTCTGAAAGCAAGCTTAACCTAGTGATGATAAACCATGCCATTCTAAACTTTATATCAGTTGCTGTACTTTATAGAAGATTTAATACAACGGCACTGTAAACAGTACAAGGAGGCGTGAATTTGTGCAATGCATAGAAAAACTACAGAAGACCAAAAGGAACATTTTAGTATTGCTTCGAATTATAGATAATCAAGTTAATAATTCTCTAAACGATACAAAAACATACCAGGCGTAGTAATTAAATCACAGTATATTATCCTTTCCCACTGAGCATATGAATGCAGCGAGACGGTTTTGAAGGACACATCTTAAATTTTCTAGCTTTATAAACAATGTTATCGTAAAAGGCTTCAGGACAAATGGAATCATACTTTCACAACAAATCTCTTTATTTACAGTTTTGACCATTGTGTTAGAAATAAAAATATTACATTAATTAAAATCAGAGACCTCACTGCATACACGTGAATAAAGTTAATATTGTCCTTAGGTAAAAAATTACTCTCGTAAAAACTGTTAATATTAACATGAAGGCCAAGGATAGTCAATACCATATGATGGCAAACAACCCTTCTACTATCAAATATTCTAGAACACACCCGCGAAATTGCGGGCATTTAGAGCGTGGTTGAAAGTATGTAAACTGTAGTAGGATGAATTTTTGTAAAAGATTTTATGACTGGAGAATTTCAGGAAAGGTATCAAAAGTCATAGTTACTGCGACAGTACAATATTTTCTAGCCCGCTCCCTTTTTTCCAAAGTCCGTTTTTTTTTTGTTTTCTGTTAATTTCAATTATTTGCGAGTTTTCTGTATCCTATGAACATACATAATTGTTTATCATAAATAAAGTGTATTTGCTATTTACTATCAATTCCAATTTTAACATCCACGGCGGTCACTGATATATTATATAGAGAGCCTCTATATTTTATAGTAGTATGATCATAGTATACATGCAGCAGATAAACGCGAAAAATAATTGTCCTGTCCCCGAGTACTTATGAAAATTATGTGTAATTTTAAAACAGTCCTACACGGAAGTCTTATCTATGACTTAAAAGTCCGTCCGATGACGGAAACAATATCCGGACGCCTTTATTTTCGTTTTTCTCCAAAAATAACCTAAACTGAATAATCATTAGAATAGATGACAAATGCGACTATGCATGGTACCTATAGGACACAGAGGCATGATGATTAATTTATTGTGGAAGGAAGAGAAGCGACACACAAAATGAGGTCTTCTCATTTAATAGTATAGATATCAAAAGTTATAATTTTGCAACTGTAGACAAACTTGGTTAAAGTCCCCCAACTCGAGCAACTATTGTCAAATCATATAAATCGATAAAGAATAGTCGACACAACTTAGAGTCTTGTTAACATTGTAAGCGAAGACACATATATATATATAACCAATTTGGCAATATTAAAGGGTAATAATCTCTTCATCACAATGGAAAGTTTTGTTATATTTTCTTTACACTATAGATAAATGAATATTGAACTCAACAGTTTCTTAATAAAAGGGCTATTTTATATGCATACATATAATAAAGTGACATAAGGTGGTACTTGCTCATATCTTTACATATTCTTTAAGTTTGTTCATAGCACACTTGATTAAAAGCACCAAACAGTTTGGAAGAATAATAAAACTAAGTTGTTTTAGTAAGAGGCATATTTAGTGAACGATTTGATTTTTAGAAAAAAAAACAGTTGTTTTGTCACTGGAAATTGGAATACGTTTCAAACTGTTTCAAGTATTCTAAAACAGCATCGTAAATAAACTGGAACTGTTCCTGAAAAATGAAAGAAAAAATATTATAATAAATGACCTTTATAAATGACTATCTGTCCAGTCTAATTTGTTGCATTGTTATACAAGTAGTATAACTGTCCATTCAGTTCAAATTATAGTCATAAGTTAATGTGAATAACTTTGAATTTATATATGCGATTCTCTAAGTAGGACCTACCTTTTGTTAAAAAAAAGGAAAAAAATTTATAGCACATTTTGTTTTGAAAGAACATATTTTCAAAAATATACATACACAAAATCAATCCTGTGTCGCAGATGACCATATCAAAATAATTAGTAAATTAAAACCATTTTAAATATTATTGTTATACACATATGCACATTCACGGTACTTCAATCTGTCGATACCTATATTTTGGCATTGCACAAGATCATTTTTTTCTCTGATTGTTAATGACGTTTTTACATTAAATCCATTGGATATTGAATGTGTACTGGTTGGTATTTTAGTCTTTGATACATAGTTTTTTTATTAGTTTTTTTTGGCTTCGAACTAGCTGTCATTAACTGAGAGTACACTCAGATCTGTATCTTTTGTGTCTTTTTTGTTTTTAGGTATGTATAAATACCCTGCCACGTCCGGTCTGTGTTTTTGTTAGATGTTTTTCTGCTTTGTATCGATCTGATGAATTAAATCCCTTTTAACTGAGTTTTATAGTTTGTTCTTATGTTGTTCTGTTACAACATTGTCCCAGGTTAGGAGAGGGTTGGCGCCTTCAAGCATATTTAACCCCGCCACATTTTATATGTGCCTGTCCCAAAGTCAGGAGCTTGTAGTTCAGTGGTTGTCGTTGGTTCATGTCTGTCATATTTGTTTTTCGTAAATTGTTTTGTTATGAATTAGGCCGTTAGTTTTTCTCAAATGAATTGTTTCATATTTTTCATGTCGGGGTCTTTTATAGGCGACTATACAGTATGGGTTTTCTCATTGTTGAAGGCCGTTTGGTTGCATATAATTGCTTAAATCCAGTTCATTTGAACTTTGGTGGATAGTTGTCTCATTGGCAATCATACCACATCTCCTCATGTTTATATGTATATGTTTCATCTATCATAAATAATATTTAATTACTGTATTTTGAATAGGTAAACATGTGGTTTTATTGACTTCTGAAAAAAAACAACTGATATTCACTGAGGCCAACGGCCGAAGTAAATATTTAGTTAATTCAAACACATTTTTATCGAAACAAAAGACAGTACAAAAATGTAATTGCTTTATTCAGAAAGAGAAAAATGTATTTAATGACAAATATTAACCAAAACAAATTGTACGTCAAACAATTTACCATTATTATACAGGTAAAACCCTGTGACATTTAGTATTGAGAATATCCCTTTTCCCCCTGGTGAATATGCTATTTTATTCAAAATACAATTCGTATAGAAAACCCTACTACAGAGCACTGTAGTTCCTCTCCGTCTTTAATGTGGGGTTTGTGTTGCACAATGTTAAGTCTTTTTTGGCGTAGTACTGAGTTGCTTGTTTTCCTCTGACCACAGCGTTATTTATTTTCTATTTTGTGTTTTAAATTGAGAGAAATTAATTCCATTTCATTATTAACCTCCCCTCAACCTTCAAAACAATAAATAGTTGTGAATGCAATTAATATTTAAATACGGATACTTTGAACCTCCATTATAAATATTGTATAGATTCTTTATCAGGACGTGATAAAACGGATGGTTTCATTTTAATATTGATTAATTATACGTCAAAAGTTATCGAACTGAAACATTTCTCTATCAATAAGCATGAAAATGTATTACCTCGCAATGATGTGTCAATACTGGTAAGGTAACAGTATTAGACAAAAATCAAAGCCTACATGTTGGTTTGCTTTACTATAAAAAGAGATGTACAGGTTTTTGTCAATGAGACTGTTTCCAAAAATATCAAAAGTACAGATGGGTGCGGTCATAAAATGCACAGCAAGTTAACTTGATGATCAAATATTTTAACTGTTCGAAGTTAAATTGTGACAGCTTTTGGAATTGTTCCAACCTGTCCTAGAAATAAAATGAAGTGGACTTAAAAATCAAACTTAATCCTTGAAAAAGAGAAGCGAAAGATAGCAAAGGGACATTCAAACTCATAAGTCGAAAATAAACTGAAACCGTCATTTAAAAAAAAAGGACAAAACACAAACAACAGTACACAAAACACAACATATAAATTCAAGACAGAGTAACACGAACCCCACAAAAACCGGGGGTGATCTCAGGTGCTATGGAAGGGTAAGCAGATCCTGCTCCACATGATGCACCCGTTGTGTTGCTCATGTAAGTACAAACCCTGGAATTGTTATTATGGCATAAGAAAGTAAGTGTTATTTGTTTACATTTCCGCTCCTGAGGTTTACTCGATGATGTTAACTTCAACTGGACTGCATCGATAGAACCGGCCATGCTCTTGAGTTTGATCTGCTCCAAACTAAAGTTAGATTTTAATCAGGACCGCTGTGTATTAATTGATAAAGTATAATGAAATGTTCGTAAACAAACTAATATAATATTATGATGCGCTTTTACCAAAGAGGGAGAAAAATTTGCCACACTGTTAAAAGAGAAACGAGTTTAATGTCAAAATCAGACTTGTCCACATGTCTGGTCTGGAGTAGAGTTTTCACTAGGACTGGTAAAAAGTACACACACCTAAAGGTCTGGTCTTTGTTACACATGTCAACAAACAGACCACAAATGCCTGGTCTACCACAAATAAAGTTAACTTGCTTTTGTGCGCTAAATATATCATGTTAACTTTAAAAGCAGTCAAAATACGTCATTTGGTTTCTGGTGGAAAGTTGTCTCATTGGCGGTCATACCACATCTTCTTATTTGTGATAAAACGTCTGCTAAAAATAACTTTTGTAGAGGTTATAACACGTACCCTTCTTTGAACTCTTATCTTATTAATATGATGAGCTCTAAATAACCTCTAGTGTTGAAAAGTTGTGAATAAATTAAATTGAGAAAATCAAACATCTGTTTGGATTCATGAATGAATTAATTTCCAAAACTTGTATTCTACCACAAAAACATTCAAATAAAACAAAAGTGGGTAGTTTATTGCATAAAATGACCTTTAAATGACCATGTTGTTGACTTGATAATATACATTTTCGGGTATTTTTATAGCTGACTATGCGGTATCGGCTTTGTTCGTTGTTGAAGGACGTACGGTGACCTATAGTTAATTTCTGTGTCATTTGGTCTCTTGTGGAGGGTTGTCTCATTGGCAATCATACCACATCTTCATTATTATATTAATCGTATTTAAGATTTTTTCTACCTACATAGTTTAAGATAATCTGTGGTCTTCTATTCCTCGTTTGTTTAATGATGTGCTGAATATCGATATCTTGTTCTATTCTCAGTCGTTCTAGCACTGTCGCCAAAACACAGTATAGTCCACTTTTGTCACAACCATTTCTATTTAATGTAATAAAACAATTAAAAATAAGTTTAAAATTTTGAACTTTAATTTACATCACACATTTAGAGTAGATAAAAATAACTATTTCGTAGACAAACATCAGATTTGTTTTTATTTTCGAATGTTGTCAAACACATTTGTATTAGGGCTTTTAACTGCTTGAATTTAGTGCAAAACTGCATAAACTCCCAAAAAGCCACATTTTGAGATCTCGTCTTCAATAAAAAATATGAGCCGACTAAGTGGCTTTACGCAAAAAAATATTTTGCTATAAGATGAATTTTACTAAAATGTTGATGTGTGTAAAACATTTTTAAGGAAATGCCTAGTATAATATCTAATTTGTCCAAAGACTGTGTGTAAAGTGGTAATTTAAGGGCAAATATGCCTTAATGCCATCATAGTCACATCACAAATTACTTCACTGCACTATTGTCCAGATCATATTAATTTGCTTATTAACATAATTTTTGAAAAATTGAATATTTTCTATTTTTTGTCATTTCATTGGCAAAATTATGACTTTTATCATACCCACTTTTTTATACATTTTACATTTATTTACTGGATGGCGAGTCTTGTTTTGACTACGAGTCTTATGTAGACGAAATAAACGTCTTGCGAACCAAATTGTAGACCTTCTATCTTTGATGGTTCTTTTCAGACATGTATTCATCTTTATCTAGCTGATGATAATGATTTTAACAAATTGAGTCTTGAATTACAATGACAAGTGACAAAGTATACGTTAAATGAATAGCTTGAGTATCATGGCTATATATCCTACAAAAATACCAAACACATAATGTTGAGCGGACTACTGCGAGTAAGTCAGTGAGTCATAAACTGATTCAGATTAGTTAATAAATTATAAAAATTCTGATCTAAAACATTCATATATTTGTATGTCATTTTTATTTAACTATATTGTATTCAATAGTCTATTCACGTAACTTCGAGATTTTTTCTATCTAAAATGCTCCTGTCACCATGATTATTGCAAGATTAAATACAACGAACATGTCTGAGATTGAAATTCTTTCTTTTTTTGTCAATTCATTTTCGATTGGTTTTTTATATTCTTTTAAATTCTTCTGATTTAACAGTGTTTTTCCTGCAAAAATGGGAATGGTAAATACAAATTCCTTGTTTAAGGAAAAATCTTAGTTCGTGAAGAACCATATTGAATGCATAAAAAATGCACCGAAGATGATATCATCAAATGCAGAATTTTTTATCGACAAATAAATTTGTAGAGTTTGATGGATTGATATTTTAAAGAACAAACTAAGGTTCCAACTCCCTCGGACAAAGTTGAACTTAAGCGGATTTGGCTCGGTTTTTCGAGTCCCTTTAGTCATATAGCTCATCACTAGTCTAGGTAGTTATACATCCTTGGCTTTTAACATTTAAGGTGTGAGCGTTTTGAGATTGGTTAACCCAAGGCTCACACCTTTAAATGTTTAAAAGTGATTCGGACGCAGAAATGTATAAAATATATTTGGATATTCACAGACAGTGATTCAATCTATACTATTGTTATGCTCGGATGGAGCAATATTAATTCACAACCTTCTTCGACTTATATCTTTATCTACTAGACAATTTGTCTGATCTGAACATTTCACGATTTTGTCCTATTCCTGATTTGAGACATTTAGGTTGAGAATTGAGGATCGATTGTACGCTTACGTAAATTTTATAGGGCTGTGTGTTTTTTTAATCGAAACTATCTGCAAATGTGCCTTTAAATTTTATATTAGTTACTAATTCTGAAAATAAACATCGAAAAAAGAAATACTAGTAAAGCCACCTCTCTCTCTCTCCCTCGAAACTATCTGCAAATGTGCCTCTAAATTTTATATTAGTTACTAATTCTGAAAATAAACATCGAAAAAAGAAATACTAGTAAAGCCACCTCTCTCTCTCTCTCTCTCTCTCTCTCTCTCTCTCTCTCTCTCTCTGTCACACACACACACGCACACACTCTTTAGTCTAAATGTTTTAGAATATTTAAACATTGACGTACAGGCAGTGAACAAGGATAGGACTATCGTCGCCATTATTAGATTTATTCTCCACCTCAAACAGTAAATTAAACAAATCCTCTGTTGAATCTGGAACTACAGCATTGTCATCCCAACACTTTGCTTGATACATTACCAACGACCTTTCATCCTAAAAGTTATAAAAACACCTTTGTGCATACGAATATGAAGTTTATAACCAGATACAAGAAATATTCCAATAGATTACTAAAAATGTGCGATTTACAATATGAAAAAAAATTAATAAGTGTTGATTTTATTATTATCGACTTTTCAGTTTGAGTATATAGTTTAAAACATAAATGGCGTTTTGCATTTGAATTGAGCATTAAAAAAACTTATTTGTATGAGTTCGTTTATAATCATTCTTTTCGTTCTTATTGGACTGAGCTTAACCATTGACCAACAAGACAAAACGTGAATACATATTTTTTTATTTTTTCTTAATTGGATGGATTTATCATTTACGTATTTGAGGTATTGTAGCTTGTTGTAGCAAATTATAGTCGTATATACAGTATGGTTTCAGCTCGTTGTAAAAGCCGATACAATGATTTTTATGCTTACATTCACGTCATTTGGACTCTGGTGGAAAATTGTCTCATTGCCAATCATACCACATCTTCTTATGTTCATATTGATAACAAAGAGACTGAAGCTTATTTTGTACATACCCAGGTTTTATACTTCAAGGTAAGATGTAAACAGTTACAGTAAGGCTTTGATTCCATTGCTGTAAGTTCTATTTTAAAAGCTCCAATTTGGATTGGTGTCTCTTGATTTTCAGGCCAATACACATCCTAGGTAAGATTTTGTTTTTACATAATAAGCTTTATTTATACTTGTTAAAAACAATATTTGAAAAACAAGACTAAAGATATATAGAAATAAATATAATTTTTCCAAAATAAATATTTTTCTGTATATATTTTTTCAAATGCATTGTTTTCATACTAGCTTAATCAATATCTCATTAACTTTGAAAAACTCTCATTTAGTGACATGCACCTTCTGAAGACAACATCTACACTATTTGACATGATCATAAAGGATGCTTCGTGTATAATATAGTCATAAAATGTTCCTACAATATACAAAACATATACCTTTGGCAAAAAGTGTGTTTACATTGTCTATCCTCTTATTTATCAGTACAAATTATAAAAGTAAGGAAAATATTCATGTCAGGATAGGCATTGAAATTGGAACTTATCCAAAATAATGCCTATACAGGTTAGCCAAGGCTCCGTGTTGAAGACCGTAATTTGACCTATAATGGTTTACTTTTATAAATTTTGACTTGGATGGAGAGTTGTCTCATTGGCACTCATATCACATCTTCTTATATCTATATACAATCAACAATCATTTTTTTTCAAATATTAGGAATGATTTTCACCACTCAAGTGCCTAGTTGATATAATCATATCCATTTACCCATCAAGCTAATGGTATACGAATTGTATTGGTTTTTTTTTGCAATTTCAGGTACCAAATAATGCCTTTGAATTTTCATAGCAGAACACATTTTTTGTTAAAAGATTAAAAATTCACATAATAAAATATGACCTCATCGTCTATATTAATCATATTATTTTGAACAGAAATGCATATACTAAAAATGTTTAAAATTTGAATACAATACACTTACGTTATTCAATCACAGTCTTTGATGGCCTTAGCCAGGTTTGGCACATTTTTTCGACTATTTGGTGTTTTAATGTTCTTCAACTTCGTTATTTATTTGGTCGTTTAACTGTTTTAATTCGAAGTTCCCTGAAGAGTCTTATAAGAGAATTCCGGATCTTCGATTTAACTTATGCTTTACTTTATCAGTCGTGTATTACAAACGTGTTATGCATTTTCATTGTTTTTTTATATTTCGATGTATTCAAGTTATAAGCATGTTTAGTGTGTAGTAAATATCATGTATATGTGATCTCGCAAATCCGAAATTTTATATTTAGACAAAACGGGAGTTTGGTGTTCAAAATTATAAGCCTGGTTTTTTTAAGAGTTCTTATACTAACCGTATCTTCTTTAACTTGGTTGAGCATAACAATTGTTTGTATGTTGTGGTCGTACACCAGCCTCCAAAGATCTATTTTCGTATGATCAAGTGGCAGCTGTGTTACTATGAATGCTTTCTTGTTTTTGTAGCCCTTTAAAATATACCAGAAAACCATTTTCATTTAATTATAGTTCACCAATGAACCAATTCTACCGATCGCATTTGTTAATTTTACTAATATGTGATTACAAAACTGATTAATATTAAAGGAACACATGCAACAACATAGAAAATGAATGGATTTATACTGTTTTTATTTTGCTCAGTTTTTTACATGTTATTGTCGTTATCCATTACGTTAGTGATTTTCTGTGTCACTTCTGTCTGTTTGTACAACTTGAAATGTGGATATATAAGCAACATTTAAAGGATTTAAAACTATGAATTAACAAGTAGTAATGTAAAGCAGTATAATACAGCGACCTGCAGTACGCGTCACGCAATCATGAGTGCACAGAATGAATTAAATATGAAATACAGTAAATACCCGTCTTTTTTGTTTTTGATTTTCTTGGGTGTTTTGTTTTCTTGGGAAGGAGGGAGGTAGGTGTTCCTGTCTCATTGACGTGTAACCATAATTCAATGTGTTTATAGTATGTTTTAATCATCGAAAATATAAACATTATGAAGTTTTTGGCATGATGAAAAAATAAAATCTAAATATTTTAACTGTCACAAGCTATGTATATTCAGGAGGTAAAATCAATTGAGAGAACGTTTTCAAGGTGCGATAATTGTATTTATATTAAGTATGCAAGAAGAATATGTATAGGAAGTCTTTTCAATTTTTGAATTCAATAAGTGTAATTACTATTCAAGTATGTTTGCTACTTTGTATATGAAAGAGTTCTTTTTTACATTTGCATATGCAATTTCACAATTACAAAATTAAAATCAAATAAAACTATGTTACAAAATTTTAAAATGATTTCAAACTATTTGACTTACAGGTAAGAATACGGCATTGATATATTCATTGTGTCCTTCCACAAATGTTGACAGAATTGGCATCTCATATTCAACTACAAAACCAATACAAATAAGTAGATCTGCCCTTAAAATGAAATGTACATGTAATGAAGTTACAAGAATCAGTTACTTGGTATTCAAAATCTTTAAGATGTAGTTTTGCCATATATAAATTACTCGCAGAAGTTTTATTTTTTCAGTATTTAAATCTTAATTTGTTGCAATCAGCCAAGTTTACAACAGAAGCTCACTACATTAAAATGTGTCGGCAGTAACAATTGTTTACTCTTTGTTTTTTTAGTCGTTTTAATTTAATAAAGCAGCTACATACCTGGAAGTATTGTACTGTCTCTATTCTTGGTCCTATTTTCAGGAATTTTACCTTGATCAAATACATTATCTTCATGTTTTTCGCACATTGCGTTCATTCGCTATGGAAAAAGACAACATATATATATTGGAATTTTACATTTTATTCGATATGTTGTAACTAGTAATTACAGAATTGGGGTTTTTTTTTATCTTTCTTGTATTTTATCTTCATTTATATAAATGTCAAGGGAAGTTTGCAGAAATGTAATTGAAGAATTGATTGGAGTAAAAAGAAATAAACCAGAAATATACTCATACCTGATACTCCACTTGGAGTTTTGTTTTATTTCTACTTGAATCGTGCACCATTAACTCTTTATATAAATCAGGAAAATCTTTCGAAGGAATTCCAGAATTAGGACACATCACTGCTTCTAATATTGCTTCATGGAGAAACACGTACTGACGCTAAGAAATAAAGAATATCAATATGCAAACTGTCAGTGTAGATCTTTAGGTATTCTCTGTATTGTTTTGTGGACTCTTGTTTGTATTTTTGGTACATTTTTAACTCATGCTTTCTAATTTTGACATTGACACCGTTTTGTTCTTTCATAGAAAATACCTATGTAGAATGCAAAAGATTAAACAAAATAAGATCAAGTAGAAGTTGAGCAGGAATAACGTTTATGTTTTAAACACTTTTTTATTTGCAACAGACTGAAAGAAAACGAATGTCTAAAATTATGTAATAAAGAGACTGAAGAAGTATGAATAGCTAAGGTTTACTTATATGACATTATTTTTCCACAACATTGCATATTTGAATAATTAGGAAATAATCATAAATTACTTCATAGTAAACTGCATTTGTTAGGAATTAAAACTGATCTTAGAACTAAAAAAGTACGTTAATATCAGATTCCCTATGGATCTGAATCTTAATCTACCATAGGTCGGTTGCTCTCTCCTTACATCCCAACTTGCTCCTTTGATAACGAAATTGTCGTCATGATATAGCCCAAAATAATGAAAGACGCGTTAGAAACCAACAATCATCAAACAACCCAAATCTCATTTATATTTGATTAGAAAAATCCACCATATAAAAAGTTACTCTTCTCATTTTTAGAAACGTTATATCAGCCGAAACTCTCTCACTGTTAATGACTATATAGATGTAGAGCAAGTGTGAGCAGGATTATTTAAAATTCCCTTTTTAACAAACCCTGAAACTAGTAAATGTAGATGTGAAACAAGGATTTTGTGTGAGGGAGAAGCATACTAACGCTTAGTAATACCATTACACAAAATAACTAGAGCCTCCAAGGCGCCTGTATCCACCACCTGTCAATTTTAAACAAATATAATACAACGCATTTAGAATATTTCAAATACTTTCCCGGCAAAGACGCTCCAAATTGTTATATCATCCTTCCAGAGCAATAAATCCTAGAAGTATTCGAGTCGACTGATGATTTCATGCATTTTGACGTTTTGATAACCTTTCTTTTACAGTTTCTCTCCATCTACTATAGTTTACGGAAAACAATGGTTAAAAGGTGTCTTTCAAAAACATTAACTCCTATAAGGAGGCGACTGTTCATATCGGCCATATTGACATATCTGTAGATGTTGTTCTGTTGATTTTTGGTGTCTACAGTTTCCAGCTTTCTACTCTATTGTCCGCAAAAACAACAAAAAACACAGAAATTGGTTAAAACAAAATTGTCTTTGAAGAGCAATAACTCCTATACGGATTCAAATAACAATTTCGGACATCTAAACTTATCTATAAGTCTTGTCTTGCTGATGTTTTTACCATTTACAGTTTCTCCCTTTTTACATGTTCTAGTATAGTTCCGCAAAATCAAAACAATGAGTAAATATCTTTGTTCAAGGGCAATACCTCCTTCTATACGAGTCAATTGAAGATTTAGCACTTTGGACTAATTAGCAAATCTTGTTCTGTTGGTAATGTTGTATACATTTTCCTTCTATCTACTATAGTTTCGACAAAAACACAAATGAGTAAAAAGAGTCTTTGAAGTGCAATCATATTTCTTCATATAAGGGGGCGACTGCTAAATTTGGCAATGTAGAGTTATTAGAAGATCTTGTACTGCTGAAAAGTTTTGTTGTTTAAATTCTCCAGCTATATTTTCTAGTTTCCGCAATAAGCAAAACAAAAATGATTAAAATATCGTTTTTTTTAATGGCAATAACTCCTATTAGGAGTCGACTGACGATTTCGGTAACATTGAAGTATTTGTTGCCTGTACCAAGTCAGGAATATGACAGTTGTTATCCATTCGTTTGATGTGTTTGAGCTTTTGATTTTGCCATTTGATTAGGGACTTTCCTTTTTGAATTTTCCTCCGAGTTCAGTATTTTTGTGATTTTACTTTTTGATGGTTTCCTGTAGATGATTATTGCCATTCCAGTTGTTGTTGTTTATCTATTAAAATTTAAAAGATAATAGCAAATATGCAAAAAAAGAAATGCTAAAAATCGTCATTTAAGGGCAATAACTCCTTTCAGGAGTCGTCTTACAATTTTGGTCAAAATAAGGGGGTAAGTAGATTACGCAGAACATTTTCCATTTATAACAATTAACAAGATAATAGACAATATTTTAATTTTAACCCTATGTTCTATTTTATACATTTGCAGGCAGGTAGTATTATCGGACAGATACCTTAATGATGACTTTGTACCAGTAGTTTCCGGGGAGAAGATTTGTAAAGGTTACAGGAGGAGAGACAACCACGACGGATACCAAGTGATAGCAAAAGCTTACACTAGCCATTTGGACCAGGTGAGCTAAAACAATTTTTCCATATACAACTTTTCTTAGGACATTTTTATCTTAGACTTTACTAGTTTGAGAACCAGCATAAGGATGTTCGCTCTTCTTTTTCAAATAACAATCATTTTAAAAGACTGTTATAGATTGATAGTATATGAATAACTCAAAAAAAATAAAAGGTCCGTGTCCTTGTCTTTGAGATATAATCAATAGAAAATTTGGTGGGAAATGATTCTCTCTATACTGTTCATATCTTTATTATGGGCACCTTTTTTCTTTCAAACACTATGAAATATATAACAAGGATATGAGATTTTCAAAAATGTATTTTCAAACTATATGTAATAAAAATGTGAAAAAAAAAGAAGGGGTTAGCGGGCAAAATTTTTATTGGCACTGCATGGGTAAAACTTGAGGATTCCTTACATCTGACAAAAAGTCAAAAACAAGAGAAGCGAACATCCTTTAAAACAACTTTTGCAAAAATTTAAACTTTTATGTATAAAATGACTGTATACAACTTACAGCAGTCTGCACCATATTGACCCTTTGCCTCCTGAGAGTTTCTACACATTTAAACACGTCTATATACTTCAAATCATTCGCCTCATTCACAATATAGTCCAATGCAATGAAGGTTCCTGTTCGTCCAATACCAGCACTGAATGTGTATTATGTAGATTAATGACATGTTTTAGTAGGGAACTATAAACGACCTTGTTTTGTGCATTGTAAATGAAAATAGTAACTCATCTAATTTTAAATCTTAAACACGAAAATGTTAACACTAAATTGGTATGACATCTAATAGCTGGTTTCCTTTGTGTTTCCCTTGTCAAGGAAACATTGGTTGTAAATACTCAGCATAATTTGTCGCAATGAAGGAAAAGAAGCTACCACAAGTAGAGCGATAAACCAAATCGTGATAGCGTCGGTGAAACCGTAGAAGAGACTACTTTGATTTCAACTTTACCATTACTAAACTTTGATGCAGTAAATATTATAAATCAAAACTAAAAAACTGTATGGGTATTTGAATACACATGCTACATCAATCTTTACAAACCCAAATGTTGCAAAACATCTGTCCTACCTCCATGACAGATATGTTATTGTTCCCGCAGATAAAGCCCCAAACAATATCGTTTGTGTGTGTAAATCACATTACATAAACTGCTTGATAAATGAATTAGGTATTGACAATTCACTTGGAAACTCAACCTATACCCCCACGACACTTACCAAAGAGGAAATCCTTGATATTCATAGGTCTGTTCTATGAACCGTTAGAATTTCAACCAGAGATGAAGTTCTAGATCTTCCTTAACTGTATTTGATACCCTAATTTCATAATGTCATTACAACCAACGTTATATTGATGGGTCTTTCTAGTGCTCCACGAAACCTCTTTCTAAATTATTAACATCAATTTTATCAGTAATCAAAGACAGGCTTCAAAGTTATTGTGAAACTACCTATCATAGAGGTGGCGTGAATTAAATGTGAAACAAAGATCTTTTAGAGTACCTTCAATCAAAGACTCCTTCAGCTTGTAATAGTATTAAAACATTTGACTTTTCTACATTTTACACAAGTATTCCCTATTCCAAAGTAAAAGACAAACTGAAAGAGTTGGTCCTGCTTTGTTTCATAAAAAAACGGCCAACGTAGATACAAGTATTTTTTTGAGGTAGAGATACATCTTACTTTGTAAAAAATCACTCTGATGCAAACAAAAAATTGTCTGAAACTAAAATTATCAAGATGCTTGATTTCTTTGTTGACAACATATTTGTTACGTTTGGAGGATGTGTTTTTCAACAAATAATCGGCATTCCCATGGAAACCAACTGTGCTCCTCTTCTTGCCGACTTGTTCCTTTATTCATATAAGGCTGACTTCATACAAGAGATTAAGAAGAAAGAAAATAATTTAGCATTATCCTTTTACTTCACTTTTCGCTATATAGATGATGTTCTCTAACTAAATAATTCAAAGTTTGGTGACTATGTCGAACGCATCTATCCTATTGAACTTGAGATAAAGGATACAACAGATACAGTTAAGACTGCCTCATATATTAACTTACATCTAGAAATTTACAATTAGGGTCGGTTGCAAACAAACCTGTACGACAAAAGAAATAATTTCAGCTTCCCAATTGTGAACTTTCCATTTCTATGTAGCAACATTCCAGCAGCGCCTCCATATGGAGTATATATATCCCAATTGATACGATATCCCAGGGCTTGTATATTTTATCATGATTTCATTGATAAAGGGTTGCTGCTCACAAGGAAGCTTTTAAACCAAGAGTTCCAAGTGGTGAAGTTGAAATCATCCCTTCATATATTTTACAGACGCCATCACGAGTTGGTTGACCGTTATGGAATATCTGTTTCACATATGACGACGGATATGTTCCATTGTAGTAATCGCAATTCTGTCCTCTTTTGCAGTTTGTGACCTGCCGAATTAGATTCATCACCGCTTTTGTACTTACATGAGCAACACGACGGGTGCCACATGTGGAGCAGGATCTGCTTACCCTTCCCGAACAACAGAGACCACTCCAGGTTTTTGGTGGGGTTCGTGTTGCTCAGTCTTTAGTTTTTCTATCTTGTGTTTTGTGTAATGTTGTTTGTTTTTTGGTCTTTTTCTTTTCTTTTTGCCATTGCGTTGTCAGTTTATTTTCGACTTATGAGTTTGAATGTTCCTTTGGTATTGTTAGCCTCTCTTTTAACGCATGCACAATAAGTTCTCAGCAATAGGTGTACTGTTTTTCTTAATCATGTCATTGTAATCGGTCACTGCAATGTCTCTTTACCATTTCATGTAAATTTAATATAGTTGTTTTTAATAAGTAGCTATCAGCTCAATTTTTAATGCTTTGGTACTGGCATGAGTTCTAACATACCTTTCTTGAACTCTCCGTTCATAGTTAAGAAATTAATCAGAAAACTCTCTCAGGCTTAGTAAACCTTAGGTGAATTTGGCTAAGATTTTTTATGCTTCCGTTTGGTCATTTATCTTATCACGTGTTCAGGGTAAAGAAGAAACGCGCTTCAGGTGCACACCAATTAAAAAATGTTATTTTCATTTTCTAGCTACTGCTCGATACCACTGCTAGTTTACATTTATATCAAATAGCATTGACCTACCGTTAGTGGTTCCCCTTAAGACAACTACAGAACAGTCAAACCATTCTGATGTCAATTTTGATTTAAGGAGGTTAATCTTTAAGGAAAAAAGGAAATGTGGAATACATGTTTACAATTCTTTTATTTCAAATAAAAACTTTCATAAAAGTTATATTCAGTTCACATACTCTGCATGCATCTAGTATTCGGTTTACATTTTCTTCTCTCTTTCCAGAAAGTGTATGTAATTTTCCGGTATTTGTGCTTAGGCATGCAACAAATTGTGCATACTGAATACGTTAAAAGAAAATAGTTTCTTTGTTACTTTGATGTGTACATAATATTAAGTTATATTATATTAAATTAAAAAACAGACACATGCAGCCTTTTCTCAAAAGCTGTATTGAACAAATCTGTTGACTGCAAGTTGTAGCTTACCTGCAGTGAATAATTATTGGTCCATTTGGTGAAACCTTGGATGAGAACACCTTATGTCGAAAGTGCACTATTGATGATGCATATTTTGGGACATCTTTATCAGGCCAAGCAGTAAAATGAAATTGTTTCACAGTTTTGCTTTGGTTTTCCTGTAAATGAAAAAAAAAATATAAGTGTGTACATATGGGATAAAGTATACATGGTTTGTATGTGCTTATTGTTAGGATTTTGATCTTGTCTAAATTTTCCACAAATGAAAGGATGTTGAACTTTGTCACTTTTGGGGGATATTACACATACCTTTATTCCTTTTTAGTGTTCAAGTTAAAAATGTTATACTATGCATATATACAGTATAGTCATAATTTTGATAAGAATGTTGAATTTAGTCATATGTTTACCCCCTCGAGCAAAAAATCCTTTATAACAATGCATTAATGATGAATATAATATATCACATCAGTACCATATTCATCGCCTATTTACTGCTATTTCATTTTCATGTATATTTTTGCATTATTCGCATTTTTTACCTCTTGTTAACAATGCAAAAGTTGGGTTATGAAGTTTAAAAGGAACAACAATTAAATTGTCCTACGTTAGTGAATAAATCATTACTATGGAAGGAGCATTTAATTTGTTTGACAGACACACTAGTAGTTCTTCGACTTCACTTTTCGTCATTGTCTAGTTTTTAATGAATGTCTTACGTATATATGTGATAAATGCTGTGGTTGGAGATTTACCGCATACAGTGATTATTATAAAATTTATGCATTATTGAAACTAATAAACAAACGTATTGCTAGTAGTATAGACACACTTGGGATCAATAAAATCTTGAATGGTTTTTAATTTCCAAATGCACCTTCGGCTAATAAAAGCTCTATAGTGTGAATGCGTGTTTCAGAATAATGTAGATTGTGAAAAATAAAATAGCAAATATACCGAAATCCAAGGAAAATTCAAAACGGAAAATCCCTAATCAAATGGCAAAATCAAAAGCTCAAACACATCAAACAAATGGAAAACAACTGTCATATTCCTGACTTGGTACAGGCATTTCCTTATGTAGAAAATGGTGAATTAAACCTGGTTGTATAGCTAGCTAAACCTCTCACTTCTATGACAGTCGCATAAAATACCATTATATTGACATCAATGTGTGACCAAAACAAACAGGGACAATAGGTAAAAATGTAAAAAATAGGAGCAGTCAACACTGTGTTATTATTATAATCACTATGAAACAAACAAATATGTCAACAAAGAAAAACTAAAAGGCATATAGACAAAGCACAGAAGCAAAAAATGAAAGACACGAATACAAAAAAAAGAATACAGCACAATAACACAATGGCAGGATGTATAAGTACCGAGCCACGTCAAAAGGATATAACCAAAAATGGACTAAACAGTAGGTTATTAATTTACAACGACAAATAAAAGAACACTATAACACGTAATTAAGATGATAAACAACGTCAGTACCTAGAATCTATACATCAAGACCATCATGTATTATTTGTGAAGTTGGAACGGAATATTTATCAACTAAGTCTTGGTATCTTCCGATGAACTTTTTTTTTCTTTGACAAAACCCTGGTTCATCAACTTTCTGCTCAGACTCTGGTGACGTTTTTTTGACTTTTTGATACTATCAGATTATTACAAGAAAGTGTTCATATCAGATGTATTATCAGCCCTTTGCCAAGATATCAACCTTCAAGATCTGAATGTTAAAGAGTTGATGTTGACCGAAGGCTGATACATGTAATACATCTGATCTGAAAAAATATCAAGTTATAATCTTTTTATCACATACTTCCACGTAGAAAGAAATACGTTGTAAAAGAATGTTTTACTTTAAAAATTTCAATCGTAAGTACCTGTACGCAATTAATACTGCAGGTTATGGGCAGTTTCAAATATGTATTATTTTCAAAATATATTAAACTGAAGAATAATCATACGCCCTTATATTTTCTATGAGTTTCATATTGATAAATTCTGTACGGCACGAACATATTTCTTATTAGGCCGCTAAGCACCATTTCGAGAAAAATGGAATTTACGTATATTTAAATCTTTTATCATTCTGTAAACATTATAAGTTATTTACTCCAAGTATACGATAGTATATATTATTATACCTTCACTATCTTCAGTGTTCTAATAGTAAAATCTGAGTAGACGTCTTCATCTATCAGCAAAATTTCATTTGATCCATATCTTTTTGTTTTAGTTTCGGGATCAGGCCAATACTGTTTACATTTCGGCTAAAATGGAATGACAAACCTAAACATGTTTTTACACAACTTTTAATTACCTTTTCAATTGTCACATTTATAGCAGTTTTTATTTTACTTATTTAATCTATCAAATGATTTAAAATTTCTAAATCATAGAGATAACTATAACTTTGAAACGAAAAAAAAGTGAAAATAGGAACAAAATAAATTTTAATGGTTAAAGAAAATGAATGATAGTAGTAAAAGACAGGAACATAACATAATATTTTTTTTTTATATACCCTTATTTACGTCCGAAAAAAAAGTACTTAACATGTGTTTTATTATACAGAAAGTACAGGAAACTGTTTGCCTCCAGTAAACAATTCAAACCCAGTAAATAGTTTGAGAAACTATTAACTGGTAAATTGTTCATTTACCGGGAAATTTTGTTTAACCGGTAAATAGCCTTATTCAAACAATTTTGCAAAAAGAGTTAAATTCGTCTAAATTTTTATGAAGACAATACATACTAAAGTATAATGAAAATGCGCTTATTAGTAGCTATAGTTACTTTTTATTCTTTCTAAAACTATTTCAGATGATCTTTTATAAAATACATTATATAACATTCTCATTACCTTGCCTAGTTCAAAAACATTTGTTAACATAACAATTTTGCCACAATCATATTGCCAGATCATCCTCCAAAAATCATTGATAGTAGATTCCAATGGTCCTACAATACATTCAGAACTGAAGTTGATATTTTACCTTAATCAACATCTGGAAACGTAAAAAGTTCTATAGTATGTTTTAAATATCAATAGTGCACACATTTCCTATATGACATAATTTAGTCAGACCTTATGTTTGTCCTAGAGGAAAAGGAATTGTTTCTGATAAATCAGAGGATATTTATGTTTTCGAATAATCGTTAATAGTTTGACCCAATGGTCCTACATAATCCCAGTTTTTTTCCTGTCGATGGTTGGTGTTTCTATCCGAATACTTCGGTTCCACCACCAATACAAACTAGCCGTCAGGATAAAAAGTAAAATAACAAAAACACCAAACATGAAGAAAAATTCAAAACGGCAAGTCCCTTATGATAAAGCACAGATTTCTGAAATGGTGTTGAATTTAATCAATCAATCAATCAATCCTATAATCCATTTAGACCTTAGATAATAAAAAATCGTGTTTGAACTCAGAAATGTTCATACTACCTTTTACATGTAAATGTGTATAGTTCATAAATTTGCTTATGTGATTTATATGTCAGTCTTTGCTGAAGGTCACAATATGACTTTGGAAATAAAAGCGTTGTTCTTGTGTTCTTGGCTTTTTCAATATGCGCATGCAGTTGTGTCATTATATTCTTTTCTTCCATTTTTCTACGCAATTGAAACAGGCATTATTTTTTTATAGTTCTTTTTATCAAATATAATGCTAAAACAATCCTGAAATTCTATAAATTCTATACCTACTTACCTTGGGCAGCTATGTATTTCTTTACTTGACCATATCCCTAAAATAACATTTTGTTAAAATTTTGTGTAAGAATAAGCTTTCTTGATAAGTTGGTATTAGTACAAAATACTATTGCCTAATAGAGAACTCAACTTTCCCTCATCAGCAGGGTCGAACCCTTTTTTAGGGTATACGGTAGTATATGTGTAGGTATAAGATATAATGCTAAATTACAATGTACTTAAAATGCTGCTTTAATAATAAAGATCAGAAGAAGATAGTTATATGTGCTAGATGCATTTTAATTTAGCTTTAGTCCTTTCAATCATATGATGGCATGACCAATGAAAAAGACTTTTCGAACAGATAAAAAAAACATATTGCTAAGTATGTGAAGATTTCTACCATTAATATTTTACAGAGCTTCAATAATAAATAGATAATTATGTATGAGTCATACAATCAATCACAGCGCCTCCGATTAAGGTACAGAAAAGAGCACCTCAAATGCTTTGAAAATTCAACACTACAATTTTCCTTTTACAAGTTATAGTTAAAAAGTGACAAGAAATATAGTAAAACATCCAAACTTTGACTATAAAAATTTCTTTACAAATAAATGATGAGATATAAAATACAACACCGCCCTCGTGTGAAATATTTTCAAACATGACTGTGTTTTACAAACTTCTTCTAACTGTCAAAACATTAAGCCAAATTATTCTTGTCAAGCCTTTCATGAAATCAGTATAATCTCCGTCACGATTGGCAACACTTAAAATTAACAGTTCTTGAATCTTTAATTCCTTTTCTTATATCAATTCTTTAATCATATATTCTATTCATGCGATCAATAATGGTATCATTGCAATTCTCTACTTCAAGGGAATTTACAATGTAGAATTGGTATAAAAATAAGAAGATGTGGTATGATTGACATTGAGACAACTCTCTACCAGAGACATAAGAAACTATAGATCACTGTATGGTCTTCATAATATTTCCGTCTCATTATGTTCTTAGCATATATTTAAACGGAAGGGTAACAAACAACATCATTATTATAGTAACATGCTGATTTTACTTACATTTATAAATGATGCGTTAATATAGTCAGATGCTGCTTTTCCTGGTTGTAGGTCAAGTATAACACGAGTTTCATCATCTAAATGATAATTCAGATTAATTAAGAATTATTCAAGTTGATTGATATTTCAATGTTATTTTTTTTAATAAGGTGTTAAATGTAAATGAATAAGGCACAAAATAACGAGTTACTGTACCTTATAAACCCATCATAGATAACAGGTTTAACATTTTGTACGACGACGGGCGTTTATTCCACAATAGACTCATTAGTGACGCTAGAATCAAAAAAGGTAAAAAGTCCAAATCAAGTTGAAGTTGAAGAGCATTGAGGACCCAAATAACAACCATATGTGAAGCTTTCGTAAGAAACCGTTTATGAAGTTAACATGATGTGTTTCCCACTATAATTGCATTGTTTTATAAATAAAGATGTCAGTTTGATAAAGCATTCTTCATGATTGACCGATAAAACCATGTCTTGATTTTCACCTTGGTTCTCAAACTTTCCACTAAATACATATATACATTGTGTTTTATTCAATCAACTATGTGTTAATAACTTATCGGATTAGTACTAAGCAGAACACTAACATATGAGACACAAAATACCGATCAAAGAGTACGTGCAGTAATTACGGAAAGGTAGTTCAAGCCCAATTTCTGGTAATAAATAGACCATGATTTCCTCAGACTAAAATGTCAAACAGAACTACTTTTAAATTGTTTATACTAATAAAAAAAAGGGTCACAATTTCCTATTAGTCAATCATATATGTGTATTATGAATGTGTTTTTTCAGACTTTCACGAGATTAATTTTGGTGGATGAAGCAATTTGAAGTATTAAATATGTTTTGACATTACTGATATCTTTTTGATACACATAATTGTAATACTTTACATACATGGAAATACATTTTTGTATTTATTTTTGCCTGTATTTTCAGTCATTGATGCTGTTTTGGTTTCCTTAAGGTGTTCCTTTTTCAGTTTCTGAAAGAAAGAAAAAACAATTGATATTTGCATATCACTATGTAAAAAAAATAACAAGAGGCTCCTAGCAGCCTGACAACCATGTCACATTATTGATATTAATTTCCCTATTTCGCGATCAAAATCTTTTATAACAAAAAACACATTAATAACAAGCATACTGCTTTTCGAGCGCGCTCAATTGAAATTGGGATCATCCCTATAATTTATATAAACATCAGGATAAGAAAAATATATTGTAAAAAATCCTAGAAGCCTCCATCAACAACCCCTCTCACACCCTACCCATGCCCTAGTTTTTGTCCTCCGTTAATCATTTGTCGCAATGTTAACAACAATTAAAACGCTTTTGTTGAAAACTTACAGTTTATAAAAAAAAAGATGATATCCAAATTTAACAATTAGAATCTTACTTTAAATGAATTGATTCAAGCAAGAACTAGTCTCATAGTTCTGGTGGACGTTGACTTGGTTTTACACTAGTCATTTTTGGGGCCCTATATAGCTTGCTGTTCGTTGTAAGCCAAGTCTCCGTGTTGAAGGCCGTACTTTGACCTATAATGGTTTAGGTGTAATACCACCATTGATTTTTCCCTATTAGTCTTTGTTAAATTTGCACTTTTCAAAAAATTGTGCAGAATTTATCTGTGTTTCAAATAAAGAAATACTTTGCATGAGTAAAGTTGTATCCTGTCCAGTACTATAGAAAAAATTTCACATAACATTTCATTGCATATAAAAAGATAAACATCACTGGAAGTTAACCAATCAAATTTTCCCCCTTTTTTAACCTGTGTACAAGCTTTAGTAACCATGTAACCTCAAGTTTCCAAAATATTCTATAGAAACCCCAAATAAAAAAATAATGGTGCTTTGAAATACCCAAGATATATGTTTATGACCAAGAAATGTTTTAATGCAATGAAATGTAGGATCAATTACCTACAACTGTCAAATTCAAGGGAATATTTTTTTTCGACCTATTTTCGTATGCAACCGGATGTGACGTACTATGATTTGGTGGTATTACACCTAAAGAAGACTTTTTTGTTAAATAAACTGAATGTGACTTTTTTCCATTGTAATACTAGTTATTTCAAGCATTCCTGTCAAGTTTTGTCATAATCAGTTCAATAGTTTGAGAAAAATCTAGTATAATGTAAGACGACATTTACAGCGATTCGAGCAAAATTTCTTCGAAAAATCCAAACCAAGCCGCATCATGATAGAATATAGTGTTGACCAATAAATGATCAAATATTTATCTCATCTGCCTACAAACAGTTGAATATGATACAAAAGATGACTTAAGGATGATAATACTACTAATTGACCTCTTTGTCTTCCTTATAAGGTCTCTTTTGGTCCATTTATACCTCTCATTTCCTAAAAATTTCTACTTTTTAGGCCAATAAATAAACATTTTGGGGTAATTTTCTCTCATTTATGATAGAAATGTCATAATAAATGATTAGTTGAAGTATTCAGGCTGAATGAACTATCCGTATAAAAGTTTACTGTCTCCAAGGAGGTTTCAATAAGTCCTTACGTAAAACTTGAATTTACGCCGCGTTCCAGAGAGGGACATAAAAAGCTTCTCTTTTGGTGAATAATTTGTTGTTACTGCTTTAAAACTATATATTTATTAAAGTATTTCTTAGGAAAAAATTTCTAGTATAGCAGAATATAAGAAATAAGGAGAAAAAGCTCCCCAAAACTCTAAGTATGGCTTGTTCTGTCAACTAATATTCATGGTAAAGTCCTATTTCAAGGAAATTTTCTCATAAAAAGTGTTTTGGAGACTCAATCCACTCAGAATATTTCATTATTTGTAAAATTTAACTTAAATAGCAAGAGAGTACTCACAAGGTCTAAAGTGCATGTACAGCTTCCCATATTAGGTGTAATACCACCATTGATTTTTCCCTATTAGTCTTTGTTAAATTTGCACTTTTCAAAAAATTGTGCAGAATTTATCTGTGTTTCAAATAAAGAAATACTTGGCATGAGTAAAGTTGTATCCTGTCCAGTACTATAGAAAAAATTTCACATAAAATTTCATTGCATATAAGAAAATAACCATAACTGGAAGTTAACCAATCAAATTTTCCCCCTTTTTTAACCTGTGTACAAGCCTTAGTAACCATGTTACCTCAAGTTTCCAAAATATTCTATAGAAACCCCAAATAGAAAAATAATGGTGCTTTGAAATACCCAAGATATATGTTTATGACCAAGAAATGTTTTAATGCAATGAAATGTAGGATCAATTACCTACAACTGTCAATATCAAGGGAATATTTTTTTCGACCTATTATCGTATGCAACCGGATGTGACGTTCTATGATTTGGTAGTATTACACCTTTTTTTTTAAACTTTTACAAATTGTGACTTGGATGGAGAGTTGTCTCATTGGCACTCATACCACATCTTCTTATATCTATTGTCAAAAGATCCAGAACAGCCAAAAAATGTAATAACAAAAATAACGAACTCTAAGGTAAATTCATGAATGTGAAGCCCGTTAAAGTGACAAAACCAAACGTTCAACTATACCAACCAACGGAACGACTTGAAAACATCTGCCATATTTAATATAGTAATTTTTCGAAGAAAATGGCGGGTTAAATCTGGTTTTATAGCTTGCTAAACCTCCCACTTATTTAACAGTTGTATATAGAACCTTTATATTGACAAAATTGTGTTACCAATCCAAACAGAAATGATTGGTTAACACGATGATAATTTGGATTTAGCAGCCAAAATAGTGAAAACAAACATATAAAAGATATACATTATTCTTGAATCCCAAGAATAATGGGATTTTTTTCTGCTCTTTGGTCGGATTATTGTCTCTTTGACACATTCCTCGTTTCCGTTCTCAAATTTACAATATAACAACATAATAACTAAACCAACTTTGGAAAAGGTCAACTGTCGGTTGGAAGAAATCCAGGCGACCATTTTTCAATACCATTATATGATGACTCGAATACAAAGTCAAATAGTAGATTCAGTCATGTATATATATTTGAACATCTTACATTGAGGATATTTGTATGTTTAAAGTTTTAAGAAGTTTGCAAGTTAATAAATAACAAAAGGTTACGTGTACGATTTTCTTACAATGTTTTATATTTGAAATTGTTTCATGATCATGATTAGTATGTAGAAGAATTCCTTTTTTTTCAAATTATTTTGCATTGTTGATACTCCAAGGATGCATTGTTAAGATTAATTTATGGTTGAACAGAAGCGATTTAACATTTGTATTAAAAGTTAAATGTGTATGGAATCGTTATGTATACGTATATAAACAAACCGCAAATTCCCTTTCTATTGGTCCCTTTGTTCCGCGTCCTTTGTCAACATAGTCATAGAAATCATTTATTGAGATAGCAGTTCCGGAAATTTTTATGTCCCCAGCAAAACTATAATATTCTCCCTTCTCTTCTTCCTGGTTCTGGTTGTCATATATTGCGCCATTTGTTGTGATTTGAAGGGAAAGTCTTGAACTGTCTATATCTCCTGCAAACAACGTCAATATATTGCATGTCGATGAAAAAAAGTTCAGTATCATTAAGTTGTACATGTGTATTTATTATTGTTTTTTTTAAACAACACACAACACTGGGACAACCCATTATTCCACAAAAATCATTCCGATAAGAAAAGCTTCCTCGAAGAGTACACTTATCCCTTTACACCTGTAGTGTTCATCATGATGATCAAATGTAAAAACCACATGTGAGAGGGATTCCGTTATTATTTTACGCATGCTTGTCATTTTAATCTATTTTTAGTGTCTTCTTCTTAATTTTCTCGTGTACGACATAAAATTTGATGGACCCGAATATCCGGAACTTTCGATTTATATTATCCAGCATTCGGGTCTGAAAAATTTTACGGAATTTGATATTTTATACACTCCGGAAGTGAAGGGTCTTGGGAAATCAGGAAAACCATTTTAATCACGAAGTAGATCATTCCACACTTCAAATGGAATAGTAATTTATTTTATCATTACTTTTGGGTATTTCTGAAAAAAATTTGTACTAACAAACACACAGAAGGTAAGACTTCTTTATATGTTCAAAATTTCTAGGCGCTAATATAGATTTCATGGCAAAATTTGGTCCCAAAGTTCCGCCAAAAATTCTCTCTCAAAGTCCAGACAAAAAAATTGATTCAGCGTTATGACGTCACAAGAACCCGTCACAGAAAAAAAAATTAAATAGCCTTTCAAGACGTCATAACTATTTGGACTATATCTCAATGTGAAGACATAAAGTATTTATTTAAGTTCTACAAACAGCCTCGAGCGTTTCAATCGTATTACCTAGAAACTTTTCACGAAGAACGAACTTTGTAACAACTAAATCCACAATATTCGATATAAGTATAGCAGTTCTATTTCATTCATATCATTGCCATAACAACAAAAGTATGTTAATGGATTTATAAAGATTAAGGATGACAATTTTTTATGAAATCAATACTTAAATATTCATCTTCTAGCCTTGGAGAATGGTGAAACACAACATAAGAAACAAACTGTAAAATCGGATGGAAAGGGTTTGACTTATCAGGTAGATACTTACCACAAAATCACTAAATATCATTTAGTGAGTAAACTATGATATCCAACGACCCAAAATAAAAAAGGAAAAGTTGTTAGCGATATGATGGCATGGTTTGTTCCCATTTTATTAAGATGTGATTCATTTTTGTTATGATTTGAGAAAGTAATATTGTCTTACACACTCTTTTTTTCAGTAATCATGACCTTGACTTTTAAGTTATAGCAAGTGACTTTTTCATATTCAATCACATATCGAATGAAGGTCGCAGTCACATATCTTGTATTTGATATTGCATCCTGAAACCACTGTTCTACTAGAAGTAATTTCGTCCTTGACCTATGAGACATTGACACCAAAATAAAATAGGTGTCTTCTAATTATATTTGACAATATATATAAGTAATGGTGCAATTTTATACATAGTATTTGATTAAACACTCGTCCATCACTTTACTGCAAAACTTTCAGTCATTTGCATTAAATATGACCTACAATCCGATATAAGACCCATCAAATCTCGAATAAATTTGTACACTGAACAAGGCTTAACTTAGAGCCTTTATCGCTCATCTGTCAAAAATATAGCTTGCATTGATTTTTTTTTGCTGTTTACAGTTTCTACTTATGTATATTATACTTCTCGAAATAATAGGCAAAACCTCGAAAATTAATCAAATAGCGTTATTTGAAGGCATAATTTTTATTAGCAGTCATCCAACATTTTTTATCACGATAACATATTTGTGGATCTTGTATTGTTGATCTTTTTTGCTGTTTACTGTTTCTACCTTTTTATCAAGGTAAACGAGATAATAGCCAAATCCAACAAAATTGTCAAAATATCGTCATTTAAGCTCAATAAATCGAGTGTTTTCGGTCATTTGACATTTTTGTAGATTTCGTTTTGCTGATATTTTTTATCTATAATTTCTACATAAATATAACTGTTTTCTAAATTATAGGCCAAAAACTCGAAAATGCGTCAAAATTCGTCATTTAAGGACAATAACTGAGAGGTAGGTAGATCTTCGCATTCTGAACATTTTTGCTCCGGTCACATTTTACAATTAGTACATTTACCCCTTATGTTGTAGTGTAACCATGCAGTTAATTACTATAAACAAAAAACTAAAAAGTATAACCAAAGTACCAAACTCTGAGGCAAACTCAAAAAAGGGAAGTCCATAAAAACTGACAAAATCAAACGCAAGCTAAGAACTAAACAAGTAATGTTTTATTCAGCTTAATCTTGTTTCAGTTTGAATTCGTGTTTTTTTTATTTAGTACATTTTCTTTGAACAGCATATTACATCCAAGTAAAAACACAAATATGCATTTCCAAAAAATACAAACAATTTTAGTCTGAGAAAATATGGTTATTTATCAGCAAAGTAATTCTATTAAGTTTTACTTTATAACCATGGGATTAGAGTTGTGTAAATATGGGATATTCATCTATGAAATTTAAGTCTTTATTCGTTTTATATCCTGTAAGGTATGATACACACAAACATGGTGTACTTTTCTCCAGTCTGAACTATAAAATACCTTTTCAGAGTTTTAAAACGTACCTTTATGAAAAAAAGAATAGGAAGTAATTATCTGTGTACCTTTTTTACTAACTTGAGCATAAACGTCAGTACTTTTTGGATCTTTAAGAGGTTTACTTCTTGTTTTATCATCCGGAGATCTTCGCCTAAAAGACAAGAAACAAAAAAGACACTTAGAACTTCAGCTTAATTAGTTAGTTTCACTACAAAATATAATTTCAACTGGTACAACTAAGGTTCTTTTTGTATTAACGAGATAACACAATGATTTACGTTATAGAGAAAGTCCAAATACTGTCCCTTCCGGGAAAATAATGGATACCAAACAAAAATATCAATTAAGTCTGAAATCGTACAGGATAGAGGGAGTCAATTAACCATCACCAAAAAAGCGTATAAAGATATTACTTATTGAATATTTTTTTGTTGTTGACCGGTATTTATAATTTATAACATTATCATTTTTCCCTGTTTTTGAGATATACAGGGAGAATTCAAGTTAAAAAAAATTGTCAATCTTAAATATGTATTTGTCTGTCTAAGTCAGGAATTTCATCAGTATACATCGGTCTGTGAGACTGTATATATTATGTCTATTTCAAGTAATATGTTAATGTCAATTTTCAGCTTTTACAATAGAATTTATACCAAACCCCGAAACATTCTGCATTTGCCTATCCCAAGTAAGCAGCATGTAATTCATTGGTTACCGTTTGTTGTTGTTTATCATATATCATTTTTTTTCGTTCCTTGTTCGGTTCATAAATCAGGCCGTCAATTTTCTCGTTTGAATTGTTATATATTTTGTTATGTCGGGGCCTACTATATCATGCGAGGCGGTATGGATTTTGTTTATTGTTGAAGGCCGTACGTTGACCTATATTTGCTAACATCGATGTGAGTTGGTCTCTGGTTGATAGTTGTCTCATTGGCAATCATACTACATCTCCTAATGTATTTTTGTCTACACTTTGGCAGATTTCCATAAGATCTGATTGCTTTCAATCGTTGAAGAGCGTATGATGACCTGCAAATGTTCTTTTGGTGTGGTTGTTTGATAGATGTTTTACATTGACGTGTATCTGATTCATCATTTCATTCATAAAACAACTGCCAGACAATATGTAAACACATAAAAAAATGTATATAAACAATGTTTTGAGACAGTTCCTGTTAAATTTATGGCCTCGTCGTGCCACTCATCGGTATATTATCTAGTCATACATAACGAAATATTGATTGACAGTCAACCAAGCTAAGTTATGGATCGTATATTTTTTAAAAAGAGAGACGAAAGATACCAAAGGAATATTCAGACTCAAAATCAAACTGACAATTCCATGACAAAAATAAACTGAAAAACGATCAAAAGACAAATAACAGTATACAAAACACAACATAGAACAATAATGACTGGGGTGGTCATGTGCTCTGGAAGTGTAAGCAGATCCAACTCCACATGTGGCACCCGTCGAGTAGCTATTTTAAGTACAATCCCGGTAATAAGTCTAATTCACATTCGGGGAAAGGGTGGGTTGGGATTTACGACGATTTGAACATATCCGTCGTCATATATGAAACGGATATTCCGTAACGGTCAACCAACTCGTGTTGGCGTCCGTAAAATTTTCGAAGGGATGATTTAAACTTCACCACATGTGGCACCCGTCGTGTTGCTTATGTTATTACAAATCCGCTAAATAGTCTAATTCGGTAAGTCACATTCGTGAAAAGAGAAGGGTATTGTAGTTACGACATAAGGAACATATCCGATATCATCTGTGAAACGGTAATTTCATAACGGTCAACCAACTCGTGATGGCGTCCGTAAAATTTACGAAGGGATGATTTCAACTTCATCATTTGGAACTCTTGGTTTAATAGCGTCCTTGAGAGCTGCAATCCTCTATCAAGGAAATCATGATAGGAAATGCAAGACCTGGAATATCGTATCAACTGGGAGATATATACGCCTTATGCAGGTGCTGCTGGAATGTTGCTACAAAGAAATACACTAAAAATGGCAATATCATAATTAACAATTTTATTATTGTCAGCTTATTTATCCATTATATTTTACAGCAATTAAAGACAGAAGACATAAAACTCACATTTTATAGTAGGATCTCTTGTTTCTTACCTTCTAATAAATACTCTCACACAAATAACTACCACAATCAAAGCAAATGTTGCTCCCAATCCTACAGCTACTGCAGTTAATAGGGATTTTTCTTGAGTTTTTAAATCCACTGAAAATAAGTTTTAGAGAACTTAAATCGAATCAACATTAAACTACTAAGGTGAATATAGAATATGTTTCTGAATACCCAGCATAGTATCTGTTAGTATAAAAGGTGACTTTTTTTTCCGAAACGTATTATAATTGAAAATGTAGGCATATGGTAGGTTTATGAAATGCACAAAAAGTTTTAACAGTAATTTTGTATTGAAAGTGAAAACAATCTTTGAAAATAAGCAGCTTAAAATGTATCATACTCTTGATTCATTATAAATTTTTTACCTTTACAAGAAGGAACTGGCGTTCTCCAAATACCAGCCGCACTACATTTCAACCAACTGGAACCGTTTACAATATATCCAGTCATACATTTTATCATTATACTATTTGGATAACGGTATTGGCGGTTTTCTATTTGTTGTACATTTTCAATCTTTGGTAAAACCGGACATAAAAGACCTGTACACTCAAAAACAAAAGAAAACATGTGTAGAGCTACTTTCTGATAAACTGTTTTAAACATTTCAAATGTCAATATGCAGTTTGATTTTTTTTTTGTCAAACAACTAAATGTTAAAACATTTTTTTCTCTGAAAAATTCGTCGACAACAACAAGTTCAAATTAAATTCGGTCTACTATCACCGTGGTAGGTTTCGAACATCGATTTGGTCATTGGTCAACATGACAAGGTTTATTTACTACCTTGTTTGATATAAAAAAGAATACCGATGAATAGGAATAAATGTGTTGCCTATCAAAAAGATAATCACATCGTTTATACAAGAAAGCCTTTCCCTTACAGTACATGCTACAACAGCTGATTTTATAATTTCAATACGCAGAGGGAAAAGTTTTAAAATCATTTAGTACAAACAATTCATGGTATTACTCATGTTCCGGTCATTAAAATCGAACAAATCTAGACAATCTTGAACATCACTAAGATTTAACAAATAATTTGATGCGAGAGTGATAGATGATTTGTAATACGCGTTCACAGATTTGGCTTTGATTGTGCCTGACGAAGGTCAATCCAGAAAAGATCTTTTGAAGCTTAACATTTTCATTTTATTTTTCAGTAACAAAAATAATGCATGAATAAACACTCATATAAACGTAAAAACAAACCTACCTGTACAAACTGGTGGGGTACTCCAATCTCCGGTTTGATTACAATGCAGTGGGTTGGAACCGTTAATCTGGTATCCTGCTTTGCAAGAGACATTCACAGACGCCGGAAACCGGTATCTTTTTGTTGCCTGTATAGACGTCACTATGCTGTCTATTTTGGGAAAGTCTCTACATAAAACTCCTGAAAAAACACATGTATCATGTAAAACAGTAACATATAAAACATAGATATTAAATATTTAGAGACATAATGTATATCTATAATCATATATTACATTTTTACTTTTTTGCAGTTGTGCATGTTAATTTGGAGCAACCAGAGAAATATTGAGGGATCGCGTGAACTTATTTCATTTTATACTTTTATTGCGTATTAGACATGATGCAGTTGTGATGGATTGTTGAGTATCATTAACGTCAGTTGTCTTGCTTTATCAAGCTGAAGAAAAAAATCAAATCATCACGATGTGTTCATGTGACATTTCTTGGGAAATCTCTTATTTATTATTTTGTGGTTTCTTCTTTTTTTGTAAAATTAATAAAGCAATACGTTCAACAAGGCAAATTATGAGGTGTTTATTTGATAAGGATATTAGTTGTGCGAGTTACGAATAGTACAGCTTGCTATAATATAATGTGCTTACTTGTGGTAAATCGTAATAGAATCAGTTTTTCACTAGCAAATTATGTAAAATTGGATATTGGAAGGGTTTTTCAATTGATCACTTTTATACCTGCACAATTTAGAAGAATAATGGTAGGCACAATAGGTAATGATAAAAGATACAGTGTAATAAGTTTAATAACGTCTATCAATAATAATGCAAATCGAAAAGGGCAACATCAACACGAGGAAAGAGTGTATGATTGTGACTTGTCTTTTAGTGTATAGTCCTTTAATTTTTTTCCCCCATCAAATGTGTTATAAACTTTATTCATGTCGTTTACCGATGTATCCCCCCGATTCTACTGTTGACAACAGATCAAATTTACAACTGTGTTGTTTATTTAAAAATGACAGGGTCATAGATCAAACTTATACGTTCAGTGTATGTTTACTTGTTTTTATTTAAATGTCTTTTTGATCGAGTAAAGTCAATTGATATTTTATAGTGTGTCTTTTTATGTTGTAATGTTACACTACTGTCTCAGGTTAGGGTTAGGGTGAAGTATGGCAGCTGTTAAAACGTTTAAACCAGCTGCATTTTTATGCACCTGTCATAAGTCAGGAGCCTGTTGTTCAGTGGTTGTCGTTTATTGGTGTGGTTCATAAGTGTTTCTTGTTTCTCGTTTTTTATATAGATTAGACTGTTGGTTTTCGTGTTTTACACTAGTCATTTATAGGCCCTTCATAGCTTGTTGTTCGGTGTGAGCCAAGGCTCTGTGTTGAAGGCCATACTTTGACCTATAACTTTTTATACATTGTGACTAGGATGGAGAGTTGTCTCATTGGTACTCACGACACATCTTCTTATTTATATGAATGAAATAATTAACACAATTATCAAATCATCGAAAATACTCTCATTCATAATATATCGATAACCTCCATAAAGATTGTGTTATCGATAAGAAAAGTACGGCATAACCAAACTGTTTCATATGGCAGAGATCATTACTTTTATTGCCAATATTACCTTTGCATTGTGGTATAAATCCCCAAAATCCACTTGAATTACACTGGAGTAGATCAGAACCATCAAACACATAACCTGTTTCACAAGTGACTTTCAATGTTTCAGGATATCTATATCCTTGTATCTTGGATGGTAGTAAGGCATTGTCAACCTTAGGCAAAGGAGGGCATAGAACACCTAATGAAAAATGAAATATTTGTTTTTTTGACAACATGAAAACAAATCTGAAGTACATTAACGTTTACATCAATTGTATTTTGGGTGCTGCCTCGTTGATATATTACACAAATCTCTGTGTACTCAATAAACACGATAGTCAATGCAGTCAATTGCTCTTGATACTATTAATGCTATTCTTTTGTAATAAGACTGAATGTAGGTGTCTTAAATTTCCTAATAAATAGATATTGTAATTGTCGATATCTTTTAATCATTAGCATCAATTTATACAAAATGAACCGTGTATTTAAACATTGTTATCATATGTTCAAAGAACACAATAATGGTTCAGCAAACCTGTTTTTCGAGTTAGAACAGATGAAGATGATAAGGCTTATAATGCAGTATTTCATTTATACTGAACTATAGATAAGACTGCTTCAAATAGAATTGGCATTTCAAATTGCCGAAGATTTTCAGAAAACCTGCAATAGAGATCATTTCCTACACATGTTCTTTCATGTGGAATCTGGTTTATTTAATAAAAAGATGAATGTCAATTAAAAGCATATAGTATGCGTAGAGTGAAAATGTTATATTGCAACATTCTTTTCATTATTTTGCTTTTTCTCGCAAACAGACATAAAAAAACAACTGGAAATGTATTGGAGTCTATCTAATTTACATTGTTTTGGAGTTTTTTTTATAATTTTAACTTTTTTTCTTTCCTTATAGCCGAGATTGTATCGTTGTCAAATTTTTCATACGAAATACAAATGTATTATTAGGTTAATATTTTGTACCCATACTTTAAACTCCCCACTACTGCAACAGTTTAAAATCGTATCTATAAGATAAATGGTACTGAGATGAATTTTCATACTTGTCTGTCCCGTCTTTCTCACGTAGAAACCTTTGTGTTGCACGTACACGATCACAGTTTCGATCTTAGATGAAGTAGGCTTTGTATATGAATAAAAGATGCAAAGTATCAGACAGTAGTACGAAGACATAAAAACCCAAACGACATTAAAAGACTCACGTTCTTTTACAACAGACAAGTGCAATATATACCATTTCTTTGTATTAAAAAGAAATTCTAGATAAATATAAAAATTATTCCTGAAAATAATTTTAATCGGGAAACAGTTTATTAAATGATATTCATTTAAATTGCATCCAGTGTACTTTTTATTTGTTTATTTATTGCATCATATATACCTGTACAATTTGGTTGTTTTTTACTCCATGTTCCATCACTTTGACAGGTTATGGTATCGGCTGATGACAACTCATATCCATTATCACATTTAAACGTCACATTGTCTTTGTATGAGTATATTGTTTGAACTGGGTCCAACTTTTGTTTGGGCAATGTTCTCAATTCAAAACAGGTTACGACTGTCAGTTGAAACATATTAAACATGTATGAATATAAACAACAAATTTGTTTTTTTCTGTAACAATGAAAGAATGCATATACCAATGGTTCAGATTTTAAATGTTAGTGTTATTCCGAATGTTTTAACACAATGATAAACTAAACAGAATAAGCAATTATGATGTGTATTATATAAACTCATGTTATCTGTTATGAAACAGATCATTCTCACATATTGCTACGTATTACTGGAGTAAATCTTCCTGACTTCTATTAAAAAGCTAACCGTTATAATTCTATTCATGCTTATCCTTCTTCTATTAAACAATATGTTATTCATTCCTCTAACCGACATGTTGACTTCGTCTTCATTGCACTCTAACTTCTATTTTTCCTTCGTATTCCAAATTTATTCCTGAACTGTTTATGACTAAACTTCATACAGAAACAACAAAACACCACTTGATAGATATGTTTTACAATACCTAATGATATATGACGATATACTTTACAAACAAAACATATTTTTTTCTCAAATATAAACTTATCCACATCAACTCACTATAACTTAATTCAAATCTTGATACTACTTCGTGGCAAATAATGAAAAACATGGCGACTTTTTCATTTTAGTAATCGTTAATTTTTATTTTCGTTGATGTTGATGTTGATGTTCTATTGCCTCCTTCGTCATGAGTGCACATTTAAATGTTTTACGTGTTTTCAGATTTTATTGAACGTAATATTTTCATTACAACACATCTTCTATAGAAGGATACAAATATCATAAAATTGAGTAAAATTTTATGATATTTGTATCCTTCTATAGAAGATGTGTTGTAATTAAAATATTACGTTCAATGAAATCTGAAAACAAGCAAAACATTTAAATGTGCACTCATGACGAAGGAGGCAATACTATACTCAATTTTATGACAAATGTATATATATATAGGTTTAATCTAGAATTATTTTTAATAATGAATAGGGTATTTATAATTTTGTTCATGAAGCTTTCTAAATTTTGACATTACGAACTGCTTTGCACATGTCAGATACCAACGTAAATGAAATTGTCATAATGAATTAAGATTACCGTGAAAATATTAGATGGATAGAATTATAAATGTAATAAAAACAAAATACGCTTTAAAAATGAGATTATACAAAGGATGTAATCAAAAACAATAAGTGGAAAATGATAAAAAAAACACCATTGCCAAATCACGTACAGTAAAAATACCGTTCACAAAATTCTACATAGAAAACTAAACATTGAGTGAAACGAACCCAATAAAAAAACCGGAGTGCACTTATAATTCGGAAATAATCCATTTCATACATTTTGCAATACGTTTCATTTCTGAAGTTAGTTCTTTTCTTGTGGTTGATACACAATTTTTAAATACAAATTTGATTTAAGATACCATTTCTTTTGTAATTGATAAAGTAGTTTTTACGAACCTTGACAGTTAGGTAATGTGCCGTTCCAATGCCCTGATTTTTGACATGTCAGAGACTTTGATCCTATCAATCTGTATCCAGTTTCACATGTCAGCTTCACTATCTCTCCATATCGATATATAGTCTTACCATCTAGTGGTTTTAATTTGGGAATAACAGAAAGGTCGGGACATTTTGCACCTAAAGCGATTAAGAACAAACTATCTGGGTTTACACAAAACATGTCTCACTTAATATCAATAGTATCATATTTGGACATTGGTTTAAAAGATCAACAACTACTCTGAGCTTATAATTATCTCCGTAATATGCTCAGATATGAGATATACAAATAGTTAAAAAAAACATACCACACCAAGTTGATTTATTGGTCCTGTTTTCATACGGGCGATGAGTTATGGATTTCCGTAGTCACATATTTTTTTTATTTAATGAAAAAAATTATTTTTTATTGCATTTTCGTGTTCCTTCAAGATTGATAAACTACAAATATAGACCTAATCTCAAACATTTGTCGTTTTTTTTTCTGTAATTTTACCGTTATTGAAACCCATGGATTTCATGCATGTGTGACATGTGTATCGCGCATGAATATGTCACAGTGAAATTGACTCAGAGTTTATACAAGTTAAGAAAACTGATTCGGTATCATACTCTATCGAAGTGTAGACCAAAGGAAAAATTATAACGGATAAATCACCTTCAAGTATTGCAGATATGCAAATTATACTAGAATTATTTCTTATTAGTTTCGACTCAGAATATTTTATTATCGAATCGACTACTACAAGTTTGATATTGAAATCTTAAAAAACTTCATATTTTTCATCTCGATATCAGCTTTAATATAATGCACCCATTTATCTTTTACCTTTAACACTAATTAAGTAGTTTGTATAACGTTGAAATTCGTTATTTTATAAGACATATCAAACAAATGCTGCAAAAACTAGGTTCATCAATTTCCCCTTCTAATTATTTTTTTGGCAATGAATACTATAATGCATTGTATTTTTTTTTTTAAATTGTCGCAAATGCAATGCCGAATTACTGTCATATTTTAAATAAGGGTATTATAAACGGTGCAATCCTGGTTTGCAAACTTTTAATTGCAGCTTTATAAAAACATTTTTCCCTTTTTTTTTAACAATTATGTTGATTTCTAGATTAATTTTCTTGCCTGTATATTACCAATAAAATTTTATAAATAATACTTACTTCTACTATCAAATTGAGGGAAATGTGCAAAAATATGTATAACAAAAATTAGAAAAGATGTGAAATTTTGTGGAAATTTCTTATAAATTTTCAAGGAAAATGCATTGAATTTCATAAATATTTGAACAAACTATACAGAATTGTTTATAGTTTTGTCAAATATTTTTGAATTTTTTATAAAATTCTGAAAAAAATTAGAAGAAGTAAAATAAGGAAAATAAAATGAGTCCCATTAATAATTTCTTATATTTTTTTCACATCATCTATCTATTTTTTTTTTTCTGTAATTAACCTTTGTGAAATTTTAATATAGAATAAAACAATGAATTCTAACAAATAAATGCAACTATACAGTGACCGAGTTTTATAATTGACATTATGAGAACAATATTCTCCATCCAAGCTACTTTTTTTTTCTTGCTTCGATCTGGAAGACATTTGTGAAGTTGCCAACAATACAATTCCAACAATTGTTACCAACTATGTGACAGAGTTTGAGTTGAATGATACTGCTTTTCATGGAACCACTACTTGACCGAAGGACCCAGCACCATCAACCATCTTGAAGGATTGCACAAGCATATAAAAAAGAGAGATCAAAATGCCCACCCTAACATCTACGAGATAATCGAACTACTCATGAAGACACAAGCAGTAACATAAAGTACATTTGTCCAGTATCCAACATGAAGAGCTCGTTTTTTGTAATATAGCTCTTCAACTGTTTAGGTTCTTATACATCCTTGGCTTTCAAATATTCGGCTTTATGCGTTCCTGATGAAGCTTAATTCAAAAAAGCGCTTCGGACACATGAAAATTAATACGTATTGTTTTCATTTTTTACAGCACTGGGTCGATACCTCTGCCGGTGAACTATCAGTCCCCGAGGATATCATCAGCTCAGTAGTCAGTACTTCGGTACTGACATAATTTATAACTATAAAAAGAAGATTTGGTATGATTGCCAATGATACAACTCTCCACAATAGACCAAATGACACTGAAATTAACAACTATAGGTCACCGTACGGCCTTCAACAATGAGCAAAGCCCATACCGCATAGTCAGCTATAAAAGGCCCCGAAATGACAAATGTAAAACAATTCAAACTAACGACCTAATTTATGTACAAAATAATGAACGAAGAACAAATATGAAACACAGCGACAACCACTAAATTACAGTTTCGTGACTTGGGACAGGCACATACAGAATGTGGCGGGGTTAAACTAGTTTCAAGGCGCCAACACTCCCCCTAACCTGGGACAGTGGTGTAACAGTACAACATTAGAACAAACTATAAAAATCAGTTGAAAAAGGCTTTACTCATCAGATGGATACAAATAGAAATACATCCAACAAAAACGCAAAGTGGACGTGGACGGGTACTTGTACATCCCAACAACAAAAAGACACTTAACACAGATTTGAAAGTACTCGCAGTTACAAACCTTTCTAAAATTGTCCGTTGAAAAAAATTGAAATTATTAGAAACTAAGGTTTCAATTCCCTCAGGCAAAGTTGACCTTAGATGGATTTGGCTTTTTTTTTATGTCTTTTTTGGTTATATAGCTCTTCAACTGTTTATGTTCTTATACATCATAGGCTTTCAAATATTTAGCTTTGAGTGTTTCTGATGAAGGTAAATCCAGAAAAAGCGCTTCGGACGCATGAAACTTAATACGTGTTGTTGTCATGTTTTACCAAAAAGACGCTGATACAGAGTGATAGACCCCAGTGTTTAGCTACTGAAAGACAGATACCAACAACGACCAATAAACGCGATATTAGAAGAGTCTGACGCAGCATCTTATCTAACTCTTATAAAACGGAGGATTATGTGAATAAATTGTGTTTTGTGACTTAGTAAATATATTGTTTATGAAAGTGAGGCGAAAGATACCAAAGAGACATTCAAACTCGTAAGCCGACAACAAACTGACAACGCGATGGCAAAAAACGAAAAACGAACAAACAGTCATTGAAAACTAAAGACTGAACAACACGAACCCAAACAAACACCGGGTTGACTTTTTTAATATATTATTTTGTGATTTTTTAAATATAATGTTGTATTTTGGAATATCAACATTAAACATATAGTTCTTCAAACATTGTATTGCTTGTTTTTACATAGTTCTTTATTTATTTTCTGTTATGTTTGAATAAAAAAAAACTTTATCATGCGTTGTTGTATTTGTATTATAATCACTGAGAAAGTTTTATTGTATATGTATTATAATACACTTTTACAAATCAATGATATTTTTTTATTAAATGTATGTTGAGTTAATCCATTGAATTAACATTACATAATGGAAAAATATTTGATTTATTTGCACCGAAAAATGGAACTACATAATGTACATAGAAATCACAGATACACTATACAAAAAAATTGCAACAAACTATACAATTGTATGGTCATAAAATCTACAGTCTTTTTGTTTTTTTTACTAATACATAATTGGTGTAATTGATATAACTAAACATTCAATATAGCTGCATTCAGATTTAAAACATTCTTAAACTGCTTCTACTACAAGTAAATGACAGTGTTTGATTCCATAAACTATAATTTCCTATCTATTTGTTTTTTATCATTACATTCAGTTTCATGAATATGTTCCGTACCATATGAGCATTTGGACCATATCAATATGCGTATATACTCGTATTGTCCGACCATACGCTTATGGTCCGGGCAATTAACATGATGAACGTTTAAAAGGTGTAATAAATTCTAAAAAAAAAATCTTAATTGACAATTTTGGTCATGACGACTTATTTTTTGGTTATACTTTGCTGCATATTTTCGTCATCAAAGTTTCTGTCTATCTATTATAGTTCCTAAAAAAAAGACTGACACATTCAATAGAAATAGGGCAATAACTCCTATACGGGATCAATCGACGAAATCGGTCCTTAGACTCATTGGTAGATCTTACTTTGCTGAATATTTTTGCTGTTTAAAATTTCAGTTTATTAAAAAAAGTTTCCAAGATAATAACCAAAAACTGATAAATTTCATAAAAATAATTATTGCATGGGCAATAACTCCAAAGTTGGGTTGTCCGCGTCGTTTAAAAATTTTCTAGCAAATAGATCTCGACCTGCTGATCATTTTTATCCCGTCGGTTTTGTTGTAATTGCTTTAGTGTGAAATATAAACCAAAATTTATTTTTTAACCACTATTTTCTATTTTTAGCCATGGCGGCCATGTTGGTTGTCAGACTGGATTCAAACATTAACTTTGTACTAGATATGATTTTTATCATAAGAAACATTCACCCCAAGTTTGGTTGAAATTGGTTCTGTAATCTCAGAGGAGAAGATCTGTGAAAAAGTTTACGACGACGACGAACGACGACGACGGACACCAAGTGATGACAGTAGCTCACCTGGACCAGCTGAGCTAAAAATGAAATTTTGACTTATCTAATCATATGGTAACCATTGTTACAGAATTAATTAAATAAAGTGAATTTTACCCACAAGTTAGAATTATAGTAAACATATTTTTACATGGTAGTTATAGATTTGTTCATACGAAACACAAAATGTCGACTTTGGAAATTATCTTCAACAAATATCTGAATGAACTATTACTGTTTTAGTAAATTAAAATTTCTAAAATATTTCAAATTGTATTTAGCTATTTAATGTGTTCTTGTTGCTATTGATACGATCTTACAAAACAGTAAGATCGTATAAATCGGAGCAGAAATACATAAATGAAATGAAAATAAGTAGAAATTAGACGATTTTTTTTCTAAACAAATAATTTAATCACTAAGGAAAAAAGAAAAAGAGGTCTATGCCCCAAATGCTTGTGGTTTTACTTACGGACGAAACATCTGACATGAAAAGGGCACTTTAAATTGACTCTGTCGAAGGCAAGATAACAATAACAATATGTCAAAGATAAAGGAATTCAAAAGGTAAATTTTCCCGTCTTGGGTTAGGAGAATGAGCTGTGTGTTTCTGCGATGGAAATAAGAATTAATTAAAAAAAAAATAGTCTTAACACGCATATTGTCCGGCCCGTTGATAACCAAACGAGTATCATTCTCATAGGGTCAAACAATACGCATAGGGTCCAAATAATCATGTGTTCGGAACACATATTCAAAACTTACTTTCACATACTGGTATATTACATCGGTCCCACCGTGGATCAGTAAGACCTGTATAACACCACGGACCTCCCGCGTTATCAGAATCTCCTTCTGGTGTCCTGCAATAGTTCTGGTCCTCTGATGTGTATTTAGTTGCACTTTTCCAATACATGCAATTATGACCTCTTCTAGTAATATCTATCTGTCCATGGTAACCACGGTCTTGTGTTGAGTTTCTACAATCTATATTACAATAATCAACAATTAACTAGTGATAATTGGCACACATACATAAAATTATTAGCAGTAGTAGTAGTAGTTATTTTATTTTATTTTATAACTTTATTTTACATATAAGCAGATTCCTCTGAAGCTGGAAATTAATATTATAAAATAATATTAATGGTTGTCATTTTTCCTTCCTAAATGTTTTTCAAACCGTTTTAATGTTACACTAGTAATAACTATAGTTCTTTACGCACATACTTAACCAAAAATGTTATCATATATTTTTTATAGCTATTTATTTCAGCTTTATTCATATCTTAATATTTATTCAGAAATGCTGTTTTATTTAGAAAAGAGGAGCTTAAACCTTCTATAAGTATGGCCTATATTCCATTTATTTCATGACATTATTGTGTACTACTTTACCACAGACTGGAATGATGCACTTTTCATATGCCCATTTATTTCCAGCTTTATAACAATATGGTCTGTCAACTGCTGACGGTAATGGATTTCGACAGAAGTTGTGTTCCTCTCTGTAGTTATGTGAAGGATGTTTTACCACTTCACTCCACTTTAAACAAGGTTTTCCAGATGGTATTTTACTAATATTTCCGATATAGTTTATTCCCTTGTTGTATCGGTTATAACAATCAACTTCTGAAATTGAAATAATGCACTGCAGTTTAAATGGATTTCAAATTATTTTGAATATCGAAGAAAGTGAAGTTAAAATGTCTGTATGGATAGTATGAAATTGTTAAAATTTAGAAAATCTTGCCTTAAAAAGGGTAATAAAAAAAAACAAGACGCGATTCACCACAATGCATTAAGTACACGTACATAACTATGAACAATTTTTAGGTTTGCTATGTAATTTTAAAAAAAAAGTATTAAGTTACAAATTATAAAAATCACTATTTTGACTCCTCTGATTCCAGTGATATGATTACTCTTCTGGTGCACTTAATATTGCTTCCGGTTTTAATACATTAAAAAAAAATATACATACGATCTAGTAAGTGTATTAATATAATAAAGTATATTTACAGCTGAAGAAAATTCTATGGCAAAATCGCAATACTGTATTTCTAAACATGTCACAGATATTTAACAATTAGTTATGATTCAAACTACCTTATTTTTTTGTTTCTGAAAAAAATGAAATATAATCTGTATTCAGGATAAAATTATCCAAAAAAGTGTGTATTTAGGTGCTGCTAAAATAGTGATGAAAATGGAAAGTTAAAAAAATGGAAAACTGAAATGAAGTTCATAAAACCTATCTGCTACATGAATATTGCCCTATAATTTTTATATCATATTTTAATATAAAAATAGAGATTTGTAGTACGGTTGCCAATGAATAACTATCCACCAAAGGATGTTGATACATTGAACAAAACTCATACCGTATATGCCGTTTATTAATCTTTAATATGCCAACTAGCTAGGAAGACAACATTGAACCCTTCAAAACCAATTTTCTGATTTATGCTAACACAAAAAACAACAAACAATTATGGCAGACAGAAATAAACGAAAATCCCTAGAACAGAAGCTACTGGCTTGAAACAGGACACATAAAGAATGTTGCGGGGTTGAACATGTGTGGTGTAACAATACGACATAAAAGGAAACACTATAAATCATCAAAGTATGAATACTAACAGATTTTAGACAAAAGTTAGACCATGAAAACCAAATTACCAAATAGTTAAATTATAAAAACCAGAATGAAATAATTTTGCCAAACAACCGGTCACTTATGGACCATTCAAAAAGAGCTTGTTGAGAAGGATCTTTAACGTGCTAAGAGCGTGGTACTCCCTGAACACGGGACCTCGGATTTAACGTATCATCCGACGGACATGCTCATTTTTACTATTTACATTTTCTACATATCTGTTACAGTTTTTGAGATAATTGTGAAAATAGGTAGACACAGATCTTGACATCTGCGCATTTTTGCCATGTCAGATTTCTTAAAAAAAAAAGTTTTTAATAAATAAGACAAATCATACACTCATATTCCATTTTTAGCCATGGTGGCCATGTTTGTTAACTGACTAAATACCATAAGAATCATTTACCCCAAGTTTGGTTGAAATTGATTGAGTAGTATCAGAGGTAAATATCTGGCAAAGTTTACGATGGACAAGTCAGGGCGACTATAGCATCAACTTAAGGTGTCTGTTTTGGAACACCAATTTAAACTAATTATTTTTTGAATATGTCAAATGTGAGATGCAATACTTGATTTAGAGTTATGGGTATGATGTTCGTGTTCTTTGACATAGATTTGTTAACTTCCAAATGTAATGTTGCCCTAATTGCAGTATATCATCCTTTCTTAGTTCATGAAACTCTTCCTGTCTAGGCAATTTTAAAAACGCTTCTACAGTAAAGAGGGGCCTCAGTAGCCGAGTGGTCTAAAATGTTCAACTAGTGTATAACTAGCCTGTAAAATTTGAGGTAGTGAGTTCAAACCCCACATGTGGCAGGTGCGTTCGACATCAATTTTTATCCACTAGGATTGCCTGTTTTCCTGCCGAAGGTAGTTGGTTCTTTCCGGCACTACAAATTGGTCGCCACGAAATAACCAATAGTGCTGAAAGTGGCGTTAAACACCAAAATTCAATCAATCAATCAATGTACAATGAAGACAATTCTGATGGCTGATTTTACTAAAATGTTAAGTAATTAATAAACTTCAAAAGTAAAAATAAATCAGTTTAACATGTTTAAGTTAACTTGATTTTCTCATGGACAAAAAAGTGGTAATTTTAGTTGATTATTTGATAAATTGAATAGTTATAATACTGCTCAAAATAAGTAATGATGTCCAAAGATAATAATCCAATGATGAATACGTCCTAATCCATAATGTAATAACACAGAATAATATTTAAAACTGGAATGGAATCCGTCTCTGATACTGATCAAAACAGAAAGTTCGGGAAGAATAAAAACGTTGGATAATCTTAAAACTTTTGCAGCTTTTTCGTCGTTCGTCATATTATTTTGACAACACTGCCTGACATTTGACATGTAAGTTATCAGTGGGGCGTGGCCAATAAGTTGTTATTCAATATGAATCAAACAATCAATAAAGCATATGTTTCTTGTTCTGCATAAACAGGTTTATAACGGGCGCGAGACATGTGGGCTAAATCATAAGCATGGCCATGGTATCAATTGGACTAAAATTTTTGGAGTCAAGTTTACATTTTGGCGAATTATTTGTGTTGATCTGTAAAGATAAATTACAGATAAAATGTATCTATATCAAAATTTGATATGAAATATATACGATATGTATTAAAAAAAATAATTAAAAAATACAACCTACATAAAAATTCCGTCATTGAGAAACCATGCTTGTTTGCAAAAAGAAATGACTTTTAGTTAAAGTTATTGACCAAGCAAATCGGTATATATATCTAATCTGAACGGCTTAGATGACCCTACTGGACCCGAACGATTAAAGGGTCACCCCGACCGTGCAGATTAAATGATATATACCAATTTGATTGGACAATAAATATGACACCATCAATGTACATGAACGTTTTTGAAATTTGCGGACGATATTCAATTCACGGCTCCTATGAAAGTTATCTTGTAGATAACGAAAGGGGGAAATACGCATCTGAGTAATAAAAGGTTGGTAACTTTTAAATTATTAACTTTTTAGATATTGAGGCTTCCTCCTAGATTATTTGGAAATTGCGATTCAATGGCAGATGTTTTATTGTTTCTGTTAAATATATTCACAATTTTTATATAAATTCATGAGGATTTAAAACTTGACATATTGTGTAGACACCTATCTAATGTGGAAAACTACATGTTGCTCTCTAGATGTCCTTGGATTGTTTTTGTCGTATGATTGCTGTCTTAATGACGTAAAACCAAGATAACATACATCTCCTACAGTTTTAGTACCGTTTGTTGTCGGTTTATGAAAAATCATACATGAAAGGGTTATTGAGTAAAGATTAGTTGCTTTTCTTCCCATCAAGAAAAATATGCTCAGAAGAAGATAAATCGAGGAGAGATGTACCTAAATTTATAGTACAAAGTAAACAGAAAAAAAGTTTCACTTTTCAAAGTCTAATCCATATCAGATTTCAATTATTTAGATATTCTAAAATACATTTCTTTTTTAGCAGAAATCACAAAAATAAATTATTATCTTGTTTCACTTGAAACACTGATTAAGATTTACTTTGTACACAAAATATCATAACATGTTCCCAGTTTAAGGAATGAGAAACACTTTCCATTTCATATTTTGGAACGACGAAGTTTGTACAAAGTTGTTAATTGATCAACTATGTCGTAACTACAAGATCAGTGGCGGATTCAGGGGGAAGGGCGAAGAGGACGCATACCCTTTGATTGGAAAAAATATGTCACTCGCCGGTATTTCTTCTATTTTGAGGAAGAACGCCCCCTTGTGAAAATTCTTGGACCCGCCCCTAAAGGTTAGAGTACTTTTGAACTGTGCAGAATATCTGAGGAAGTTAATACACACCTTAGCTGTACATTATCAAGATTATAGCACAGTAAAAACAAAGAGAAAGGCAAATTCAAAAATTCGGAAGTCTATAACAACTAACGAAGTCACACGCTACATGTATCCGTCAGCGTAACAAGTGAAAAATAATGTCTTGGTACACGCATTTTGCGATTATAAGGGCACTAGCTGTTAAATTTATGTTCACCGATTTGACTCAAATTCTCATATTAGATTTCTAACAATGTAAAAAATTTATCCAAATTATAAAAAGTCTAAAATAAACAATATTCAGGACATGGGCTCGATAAACATAAATATAAATAGGTATATGGACCTTGTGCAAATGGATTTTTCTATGTCTGTTTGATTTCAATTTTAAGGTTAAAGAAATAAGTTAATTATCTGTATAAGAATGATTTTGTTGTGGATTGAATCAGTCAATCAAATGATTTACCTTTGTTTCACTTTCAATGTTGACATTCTTTTCTTTTAATAGCCTAACACGCATCAATCATGCATAATCCATCTCTAGCTAAGGGGTTAAATTGAAGTTCGCATGAATACGGATTCAATGAGGTCAAATTATTCACTTGCAAGTGAATAATTCATCATCGATGTTTCTTAGCTTATCATGACAAAAATGAACCATACTGGCTGCTAATAGCGAATTATTATTTCACTATTTCACTTTCATTAATGATTGAACAAAAAAAATCAGAATTTAATTTTTTTTTTATGTATCTCGAAGCTAGTGCCCCTTTAAGACATTATAGTTTAATATGACAAAAATTGGGATCTTGCGGTCAAAACTGTGTAAACATACATCACAGATATACAACACAACTGACTAAAAATTCTAACAAACATACAAATTAAGGTTCATCATAACCTTTTGGCTTATATGGCCGCATTTACACCACAAATTTTACTCTGAGTACAGACAAACCTGTGCACCTGGAAAAGTTTTAAGGCATTGCAGGAGCTAGATAATTAAATTTTAAATGCATTTTATGTTTCAGAAAATTATAAACTTTTCTGGATTTTTCTAATCTTTTTTTTTTTTTCATTCCTGCAGAAGGTGTCAAAATAAACTAAGTTGGGAAAGAGGTTTTGACGCTTCCCTCATATAATAAATGATGTGAGTAGTATTGATTTACAGCTCTTATCCTAATGCTAGCAAGTTAAAGGTTTGGTTTGCTTGCTTGCTTTGTTTGTATTAAAGTTTGTTCAAGCATTGTAATTAAGATTGACATCTACAAACAATATAAGTAGGCGGAGTTAAACCTGTATATAGGTAAATTTGGTTATTTGATAATGTCCAAACCTTTAACTTGCTAGTATTAGGATAACAGCTGTAAATGGACAATAGATGGACAATAGACATCTGCAAACAATAGGTGATTTAAACTGTGTATCTGAGTGGACCGTATCAAATGAAACTCGCGCGTCTGTTTATTTTTCTATCTTCTGCAGACTGGAAAAAAATGCACATCAAAATCCATGTAAGTTTTTAATTTTCGGAAACATAGACTACATATTACTTTTAAATATCTAGGTCCTGCCATGCCTTAAAACTTTCGTAGAAGCATCAGTTTTGTGGTGTAAACACGGCCATATTTTGAATTCCTTTTCAGAACCTTAATCTAATAAAGACCGCAGTTTGACAATGACGTCAACAAAAAAGGTTTATCTCGTTGATAGAACATACCGAGTTTTCAGTTGAGATCAGGCAGTATCACAAGATTAAATTTTTCAAAGGCTGAAGTCCAACTACTTTATCACTAGCATGTCAACATTGAGGTTGTGAGTTCGAATCCCAGACGAGGCAGGTGTGCTCGACTCCAATCCTACTGACTATGAATGTTAGTTTTCTTACCGAAGCTCGGTGGATCTTTCTATAGGTCACCAAATGACCTTCAAAAATGAGCAAGATCTATACCGTATAGTAAGCTATAAAAATCACCGGCATGAAAAAATAAGTAACAATTCAAACAAGAAGATCAACAGTCTGTTCTATGCTAAAATACTAAACGAAAAACAAATATTAGACACAGCAATAAAAGAAAATCACTGAATTACTGGCTCCTAGCTTAGATGGTGTCATGGCACAACATAAGAACAAACAGAACTTTGGAAAGGGCTTAACTCATCATATCAGCACTAAGCAAACAAATAACAAAAACATTCAATTGCACTTGATAAATGGATCATGTTTTACCAGATTAAAACATCAATCAGTGCACATCGAACGGATCAAGTCAAGAAAAGTTATGTAGATAAAAATAAGACAAATGACACGATAAAGCGGAAGGACACGTAGAGGTCCACATATGGTATTCAACAACAGACAAATGCCTACATAATTATACTGTAATCTGAATTCGCCAAAACTCCGTGAAAATTCTACCTTAATCTTATATAGAATTCAAACATTTGCAATCAATACTAAATTTATTTTTCCCTTGTTTGCCTATTTCAATTTTAAAAAGAAATTTGATAACTTTATGATTTCTTTCTTTCTTTCTTTTTTTTGCTAAGTTCTGTTGGTTGCATCTTTTGCTACAGTTTTTATGACAATTACAATCATATATATACTATATCTGCCCTTGAATTTTTACTTGATAACATTTTTGTTCGCTTTGAAGATTCCGTTTATCGTCAAGTTATCGGAATTCCAATGGGGACTAACTGTGCACCACTTATTGCGGACCTGTTTTTGTATTGTTATGAGTTACAATTTATGACTAAAATCAGCAAAGACCCATCGAAACAACATCTGTCAAATTTAACAATACTTTTAGATATTTGGATGATATATTGGCTCTCAATAATGACGACTTCAGTATGTATACTAAAGAAATGTATCCTGTTGAGCTTACTTTAAATAAGGCTAATACTAACAATGACCACTGTCCTTTCCTCGATCTTGATATCTATATCATTAACGGGAAGCTTAATACAAAATTTAATAATAAAAGAGATGATTTTTCATTTCCTATCGTTAATTATCCATTTTTAGATGGTGACGTTCCCTTGTCACCATCTTATGGTGTTTATATATCTCAACTTGTACGATTCGCTCGTGTATGTAACAACGTATTAGATTTTAGCGAGAGAAATTTATGTATTACTGAAAAATTATTACACCAGGGTTTTCGATATCATAAACTAGTCAAAACATTTACTAAATTTTATCATCGGTATAAGGACATCATTCGTAAATATAACTCAACATGCAGACATCTTATACGTTCGGGTATTTCACATCCAATCTTTTATGGTAATATTCTTAACAAAGCACAAAAATGTCAGTATTCACCTCAAAAGCTAACAAAACCTTTAAACAGACTTATTAAGAAGGGATATAGTTACGATACTGTTGTCAGGTCATTAAAGATTGCATATTTTGGCTTTAATATTGATTCACTTATAGGGTCTTTGCATCGGAATTAAACATATTTATTCTAAAACCAGTTGTTGGCATGACACGGGTTATGTTCTTCTCATATACTTTATGATGGTATAATACTAAACCCCTAACAGGAGGGATTGTGCCTGATATTCATATGATGAAGACATAATCTTTCTATCAGTTTAATTGAGGTCTGGAGCTGGCATGTCAGTAACTGCTAGTAGTCTGTTGTTATTTATGTATTATTGCCATTTTGTTTATTTTCTTTTGTTTCCTATTCTGACATCGGACTCGGACTTCTCTTGAACTAAGTTTTACTGTGCGTACTGTTGTACGTTTGTTTTTTCTACGTTGGCTAGAGGTATAGGGGGAGGGTTGAGATTTCAAAAAACATGTTTAACCCCGTCGCATTTTTGCGCCTGTCCCAAGTCAGGAGCCTCTGGCCTTTGTTAGTCTTGTATCATTTTTAATTTTAGTATCTTGTGTATGGAGTTTAGTATGACGTCCATTATCACTGAACTAGTATACATATTTGTTTAGCGGCCAGCTGAAGGACGCCTCCGGGTGCGGGAGTTTCTCGCTGCATTGAAGACCCATTGGTGGCTTTCGGCTGTTGTCTGCTCTATGGTCGGGTTGTTGTCTCTTTGACACATTCCCCATTTCCATTCTCAATTTTAAGCTAAGTGTTACGTCATATGGTCTCTTGTAGAAAGTTGTATCATTGGCAATAATACAACATCTTCTCATTTTTATATACATGCCAGTTATGTGATATTATTTTGCAAATTGATATTTGACAGAAACTCTTCAGACACATGAACATGCATTTTGACTTTACGGACTAAGAAAACCAACTGTGCTTGAAATATCTCTTTTGTTGACTTTTTCAAAGAAAAAGGCTTATATAAAAATTATTGGAACTTTTCATTGTGAAACTTAACTAATGTGTTTCTATACATACCTTTCGAAATTAAAAAACTTCCAGTAGACAAATAGATACCCAAAATTAAAAATGAAATCATTTCTGCACGGGCAACAAACAAACAGCCTTTGTCTCGGTTTTTGTCATATATAAAAAAAAATCTAGTTATTGTAATACTTCTCAACGGTTATTCGATTTTTAATAAATCTATAAAATGAAAGATAAATTTTTATCTTCGTACTTATCTGACCTACTGAAATTATTTACTTTTGTGAAGTGCAATACTTAATACATGACTTGTGTCGTTTAATATTTACAAACACTTTTCAATGTTTACATATGTTAAGTCTTGAATGCTAAGGTATTTCAAAACGACAAGGAGGTATAAATGCAGTATGATATTTTGTAGACTGAATTGAAAATACCAAAGATATGTGATAAAGCCTGGTATAAAAAGAGATGAAATAATAAATAGGCAAATAGAGAGATCTATTGCAGGGTTTTTTTAATACATTCAGAAATAGGACAAAATTGTCAGAATCTAAAACTCTGATAGCGTACAAACTTGTTTTGACACCATTTTTTTTTTTTTTGTTAAAGATTTAACGACTTTTAAATGAGCTTCTAGCGCGTTAAATGTAGAACAAATGTCTCTGTTATTTGTAGGTGGTATATGAAATCGAGTATCTGAAAAAACAATTAAGACATACATTTTTACAATAAAATTGAGAATGGAAATGGGGAATGTGTCAAAGAGACAACAACCCGACCATAGAGCAGAAAACAGCCCAAGGCCACCAATGGGTCTTCAACACAGCGAGAAAATCCCGCACCCGGAGGCGGGCTTCAGCTGGCTCCTAAACAATAATGTATATGAAGACTTCTATTCATAAATTGTCTATCAGCAGGGCTTTATCTTGGATTTTAGAGAGGGAGAAGTGACTTTTCCTACCACGTAGGAGTAGGGAGAAGTGATCAACTTCTTGGAGAATTGGAATTCCATTACCGTTTTGGTGGCGTCATGTTTTTATGTTTATCTATGGTATATGCATTAAGGAAAGTGTTATATATGCAATACTTGGATGGAGAGTTGTCTCATTGGCACTCATATCACATCTTCTTATTTAGATAGAAAAATATACCTGCGATATTTGTATATGATATTGTATATAATGAAAAAGTTTAATTAAATAGATAGTATTCACAATGTAGTTGTCATGTATTTAGTCATAGTTTTGTACTTTCAACTTGATTTTAAAATGAGATCAAAAGTGTTGTTAGTATTGCATGCATTAGTCTCATATGCATTTTCCTCAATTTATCCAAAAGAATCCAGAAAAATATACGCCCAGTATGTATCTGACGATATTTTATTTCATCAAGAACTGCTCGAGATGAAAGCATTGCCGCTTTAGCTACAAAACAGATTTCACAATGCCTGGGGTTTTCTTTAAACCAGTCAAAGCTATATCTTGGTTCACAACTAAACCTAACTTTAACTATCATTTCTAAAATTTTCATCTTTTTTTTAAATTTTAAATTTAGATGACTTAACTATATTAAGATCCAGGAATTACTTGCCAGAACCCAATAAAACAGTACTAGTGACCACAAGTAAACTGTAAAATGTATGATCAAGTTTATATTCAGTATAAACAGGATAGTCTGCAACATTTCAAGACAGAACTTCTTATTTTATTTTTTGTGGATTATCAGAAGACTTAATATTTCATAGTATATCAAAATATTATATAGAAAATGTCTGACACAAAGAGTTAAGGTCAATTTCCACAGAATTTCCAATATATCTTAAACTTTATGTGTATACTCTGCGGTTGTAACACCATTATGACGTTTATCTGAACACATATCAAACTCGTAAATTCTGGTACATGTAGATGACTAAAAAATGCAGTTTTGAACATTTTGGGAAACAGTTGAGTCTTTCTCCACAAATGAATATAAAAAAAAACATTTTTACCCAAAAGCAAAATTCTGTCGAAAGTAAAGCTGTGAATTATCTTCTGAATAAAAATAGGTTCATTTTGATTATGGATGTCCTTCGATGCAAAATTTTACAAAAACATATAAAATTTGTACTTTTGTATCAAAGTTTTCTCAAATACGATGTAAACCGAATGAAGAGTTTGTGAATAAACATTGTCTGCATAAAATTAATTGTTAACAAATATTTTGAGTACACTATAATATATGTAACTCGAAAATTGCAATTTGGCTCTTTGCGTGAACCAAATTCATGGAGAAATTGTTCATCTGACGACCAGGTCAATTTGAATCAAACTGAATTGCAGAATATTAGTCATACACGATATCATGTATTGCATGTTCGTATCACTGACAGAATTATTATAATAAATCGAAAAAGAAATAAGACTTACAATGTATACAACATTAACGTTATAACATCAACCTTGGTTTTTCTCAACAATCTAGAGGATATATTATTGTATATTACAATCTCTTCAACTTTTTTAGTATTAAAATATTTAAATAAAAATGAAACTCAAATATAGGATATTTGTTTTGCATTACGAGTTTATTTTCGTATATCTAGTTTTCCATACCTTCACCAAGGGTCTGACATCCAACATGCAAACAAAATGTCACAAAGACCAAATATTCTGAAGTCATATCTACACTGGTACTAATTACATTGTTATTGTTATCCAATGTGTTACACACTACAGATACATTAGGTGCACATAATGTACTTAACCGGACATTATAAAAGTACATCATCTGATATCCTGTAAAACCTTACGTAAGAGAAAACTTTTGCAAAATTTCTTTTCTTTACACCCACAAACCTGTTATTAATTTTTCCATATTCAGTTTTATATGATATTCTATTTTGACTAAAATTGAGATGGTACAATATTGAGACAGTATAGAAAAGGAGATGTGGTATGATTTCCAACTAGCAATCATGGACCAAAGGACGAGGATGTAAGTAACTATAAAACGCAGTACGGCCTTCATCAATGATCAAAACCCAAATCTGTATAGTAAGCTATAAAATTCACCGGCAAAAAGTGTGAAACAATCAAAAAGAGAAAAACAATGGGCTGATTAATGCTTAAGAGAATACACGAAAAAGAAATATGCCAGACAGCAACCAACGACAACCACTAAATTGCATGCCCCTGACTTGGAACAGACACACAACGAATGTGGCGGAGTTAAACATGACTGTGAGCGCTCAGCCTTTTCCTAACCTGGAAGTATGAACTGCTATGTTGATTTCCTAAATAAATTTGACGACTGTTTCCTGTAATAAACAAAGATAACTTACACGGAAGATGTCCAATTTCGACTACCATTTCCGTGATTACAAGCTCTTTTCGTATCAGTACAACTGATAATGGCAATTATCAGCAAGTGACTTAATTTAAAACTGGAGTTAAAAGTAAAATAACAAAAATACCTAACTCCAAGGAAAATTCAAAGCGGAAAGTCCTTTATCAAATGACAAAATTAAAAGCTAAAAACACGTCAAACGAATGGAAAACAACTGTCATATTCCTGCCTTGGTACAAAATTTACTAAAACTTTGGAAAATGAGTACCGCTGACTTCTCAAAACACTCTTATTCATATATTAATAAAGCAGAAAATTCTAAACCATTCATAAATGTTTTCACCTGAAATTCCTATTCGTGCATTGTAAAAATGTGTCCTAATGATCTTACATTAATAATTAATAATGAATAAATATATATATATGTTTTAACTAATTATCTGCCCAATTTGACAGTCTGTATATAATTACAACATAGAAAGTGAACCTTCATCTTAGAAACACGAGTTCTACAGGGTTTTCTTAAAAGCTAAGTCATATATAATATTCAAAAGAGGCGAAAGATACCACCAAAGGGACATTCAAACTCATAAGTCTAAAATAAACTGACAACGATATGGCTAAAAAAGAAAAAGAGACAACCAAACAGTAAACAAAACACAACATAGAAAACTACAGACTGAGCAACACGAACCCCACCAAAAACTGGGAGTGATCTTAGGTGCTCCGGAAGGGTAAGCAGATTCTGCTCCACATGTGGCACCCATCGTTTTGCTCATGTTAGTACAATCCCGATGAAAAGTCTAAATCGGAAGGTCACATTCCGGGAAAATGGGACAGGATTGTAGTTACGACAATTGGAACATATCCGTTGTCACCTGGGAAACAGATATTCCATAACGGTCAAATAACTCGTGATGGCGTCCGTTAAATTTACGAAGTAATGATTTCATTTTCACCACTTGAAACTCTTGGATTGATAGCTTCATTATAAGCAGCAACCGTCTATCAAGGAAAACATGATAGGAAATACAAGCCCTGGATGTCGTTCTGCTGAATTGTAAAAAAAATGTTTTTTTAATTTCTGTTATGACTATAAATAGAACACATGGTTTCAAATGCAATTGTTTGCCTTATATCTCACATATAGCACAGTTAAAGCAAAACTGACTGGGTTAAAATGATCAGTAGGTCATGATCTATCCACTTTTTCTTTTTCAGGGAAATTGGACAACCCATTTTGAGGTTTTTACCCTGATATGTCAATTTTTAGCAAACTTCGCAGTTTAAGCTATTATCTTGAAAACTGAAGTAAAAATTGAGAAACTATAATTTGCAAAAATAATCAACTTGACATGATCAAGAGGTTTTATAGCCGGGGTCGTCAGTCGACTCCTTGTTCGAATGTTTACCCTTAAATGACGAGCTGTACCCATTTTTGAGTTATTGGTTATCTTAAAACAATGTTAGAAAAAGAGAAACTTTGAACAGCAGAATGCTCAACTAGAATACGTCTCTTATCGATTTTAGGAACGACCATTTGAAAGGAGTAGACGCTCATATTTTGGCAACAAGTAGAGTTATAGCCGTCATCGTACTTCTTTATCTATGGTATTCTTATTTATAGTAAACCATTTATGTTTCTTTCGGGATTAAATTTGTGATAAGCAAACCATACACAAATGTACATAAATAAAACCCAAGCTGCAGTGGTCCTTTATCCAAAACATGATATCTTTGCTTAATGTTAAGTACAGAAAAGTCCTATTAAATTAAAAGTATAGGGTTCTTGTGCAGCTGAGAGACATTAATTGCAGGAACCCACTTAAAACTCAATTCGGATAAGTTTGAGTAGGGGTTTTCTTTATCCGTGAACTACCTAATTTTATAAGATTTGAGATGATATATGCAATATTAAGCAGTATGTGATATCTACTGAACGAACAGTTTACTACATAAGTGTCCTTACAAACAACGTGATATTGCTGGGTCTTCCAAGTACTCCACGAAACCTCTTTCTAAATTATTACCATCAATTTTATCAGCAATCAAAGTTATTGTGAAACTACATATTCTAGAGGTGGCGTTAATCAGATGTGGATACTAAAAAGTTTCAAAGATCTTTTAGAGTACATACAATCTAAGACTCTTTCATCTTGGTATAGTATTAAAACATTTGACTTTTCTACACTTTACACAAGTATTCCCCATTCCAAACTAAAAGACAAATTGAAAGAGTTGGTCCTGCTTTGTTTCATAAAAAAGAATGGCCAACGCAGATACAAGTATCTTGTCTTAGAGAGGGACAAATCCTACTTTGTAAAAAATCACTCCGATTCAAACAAAAAATTATCTGAAACTGACATTATCAAAACATATTTGTTACGTTTGGATGACGTGTTTTCAACGAATAATCGGCATTCCTATGGGAACCAACTGTGCCCCTCTTCTTGGCGACTTGTTTCTTTATTCATATGAGGCTGACTTCATACAGGAACTTCTTAGGAAGAAAGAAAAGAAGTTTGCAGTATCCTTTAACTTTACTTTCCACTATATAGATGATGTTCTCTAACTAAATAATTCAAAATTTGGTGACTATGTTGAACATATCTATCCCTTCGAACTTGAGATAAAGGATACACCAAATACAGTTAAGTCTGCATTTGAGGGTCGACTCGGTTGAAAACAGAACTTTACAACAAAAAGATAATTTCAGCTTCCCAATTGTGAACTTTCCATTTCTATGTAGCAACATTCTTGCAGCGCCTGCATACGGAGTATATATCTCCCAGTTAATACGATATTCCAGGGCTTGTATATCCAATCATGATTTCCTTGATAGAAGGTTGCTGCTAACAAGGAAGCTATTAAACCAAGAGTTTCAAGTGGTGAAGTTGAAATCATCCCTGCGTAAATTTTGCGGACGCCACCACGAGTTGGTTGACCGTTATGGAATATACGTTTCACAGATGATAGCGGATATGTTCCTATTGTCGTAACTACAATCCAGTCCCATTTTCCCGGAATGTGACCTACCGAATTAGATTTATTACCGGGTTTGTACGAACATGAGCAACACGACGGGTGCCACATGTGGAGCAGGACCTGCTTACCCTTCCAGAGCACCTGAGATCACCCCAAGTTTTTGTTGGGGTTCGCGTTGCTCAGTCTTTAGTTTTCTACGTTGTGTTTTGTGTACTGTTGTGTGTCTGTTAATCTTTTTCTTTTTAAGCCGTGGTGTTGTCAGTTTATTTTCGACTTATGAGTTTGAATGTCCCTTTGGTGGTATCTTTCGCCTCTTTTGAATATTGTATATGACTTAGCTTTTAAATATAACGTTAATGTTGGACCTAGGTTACTTTTGTAAGATAGTAAAAAAAAACCTTATAAGTGAAATAAATGAACGAACATTTAAAGTCTAATTATAACCATTTTTTTTCCCAATAAAAAAAAAATAAAAACATATGAGAAACAAAAATTTACATTTAAAATATTTGACCTTTACGCAGACGAGTAGAATAATTAAAAAATCACTTAAACCTTAATCAATGACGTAGGTACCATATTGTTTTTGGGTTGGGTTTTTTTACTTGATCTACCTATATTTATTTCCCTCACGTTTCTTTAATCGAGTAAGGATTGTATTACACGGTCTTTGCGGAAGTTACTGTTCACCTCTTTATCTCTGTTCATTTAAAACAATCTGTAGGGACAATAGTTTGTGCCATTCGGTCACGGTGATTTTAAATTTAAAGTGCCTAAATACAAATATTCATTAAATTTCTCACGGATTATATCAATTTCAAGTTTGTTCCGGAAATTTCAAGAAGTTAACTTTTCCTTTTTCTTGATATAAAATATTTCCCTATCACCATTCATGTAAGATAGAATATGAAAATAATTGGAATTATTTTTTCATAGAATAAAAATATAAAGAATCAAGAATCGCAATTGACAATGTTTTATCAAAACAAGATGGGATTTGTCATACGGATCTTATGTAAATTACAATATTCCTGTCTAGCCCAAATTTGTCAAATAATTTCAGGATAAGAGGAGACAATATTTTACTTAAACGTACGATTGTGAAAAGCAGGTGCAAGGGTTATGAAACAGCTGAAATGCCCTATGATTCAGGTGAATAACAATATCATAATCAAAAGCTGGAATTTATCAAATCATGTCAAACGTTTCTTTAACAAAAATTACTTATTAACTTGACCTTACAAAAACGGGAACATATTGACCTGATGTTACTAAAAAGAAGGGACAAAAAATAGAGCACGTTAATGGTAAAACGACGGTACATACTGAAAGTAAGAGTGTACACACCAATTGTATTGGGTTCTTTATTCACCCCATTTTGGTCACTGTTTGTGTACTATTTAAAATTAATGAAACATGAATGTAGCACCAAAGAGTTACTGGGTAGGTTACCAATATTCAATGTAACAATGAAAGACAATAGAAATGGACAAAACCGAGGAATCTTGACTAAAGTTTGTTTTATTTTTCGGCATCGTGTTTTACCATCTAGTGATTTATTTGTTGTAAATAACCACATCAACCATGTGAATCATGTCCTAAAAATAATTCACCAATTAAATTACATATTTTTCTTGATTTTTAATTCCGAATAAAGGAATGTAATTAGATGAAAACTGAAGTTATATCTTCCTTAAGAAAATTTACCTTAAACGGATTTGACTTTTCTGTAATGACAAATTTACTAGTCACGAGTTATATACTTTGCTGTCAAACTTTTGGTCTTAATCTTGTCTTATTCTGATCAAATATTTCAGAAACGAGTGTCTATATATTTTGGCAGTCGTGGCAGTAGACAAATCTCGGTTTTTTTTTTTTGTTTTTTTTTTAATTACCTTATTTTAAAAATGTCACCATAAAAAATCTACAAAAATCATTTAGTTTAAAAAATATTCAATAAAAATATGTTTCAGACTCCTGAAAAAAAACTGTACTATATCCATTACTACATACACCCGCATGGAAATAGCAAGAAATAGATTGACGTATTATTTCCATATGAATATTTTTTTTAATAAAGTATAGTTAGTATGTGATCTACTTAATTATACACAACTATCGTGTCATGCTCTAATATCATTTTAACATTTGGTAGGCATTATAATGGCCGATATTTTACTCCTGGCTAACGCTCGGTATAAATAGAGCAATGCATAAAAAGTTACACAGGAAATAAGACTTTTTTTCAAGAAATTGTACAAAACAAACAAAAAAATAACCATAAAAGTTTAAGGACGAGAAATTGAATTATGTGTTTCTAACAAGCTCTTGTAATTTAATCTACTCCTTTCTAAGAAACAAAAAACGCAAATCTTATAACATGTATAACATCCACTGTGTATTTCATAACTTTCAATGTTTAATAGAAAAGGTTCTAATGCGTTTCAAAGGTGGTTGTGCATAAATAAATTTTAGAATTAAACACACTAAACTAGTAAATAAAAAAAAAATTCAGATTTCATACATTCTGAGTATACATAAAAAAAATAGATCGCCGGTCAAAGCAAATTTAAATATGATACAAAATGCTGAGATATTTGTAAATTAAAGGCCACTGTACCTTCTGCAGAAGTCACTGATCCAATACAAATACAAAACACCAAACGTATCAAAAATACAACAGCCATGTTCCTTCCCTGGATTTTACATGATTTATACAGCTTCATCATGTCGGACGTTTACCGCGATTTCCTGTCATACTTATAAAATAATATTTAATAAAATCATGGTTTATCTTAACCTATTATGTACTTCCTTTAACATTAAAACTTAACATTTTTGAATAAGTACATGCGTCTTGATTTTTATTTTTAATCTAACATATAATTAGACTTAAAGTTAAGATCCAACATTGAAAATTTAAAAAAAATAATTAGGAAGTGTTAATTGTTTTAGGCGACATCCGATGTAATGGCTATTCTAAGGTTAAGTATATTAATCATTACACTCTTAACATTTATTTCCGTTTATCAGAAATCAACATTAGAAAAAAAAACATGTGTTCATTTCCAAACGTTTATGAAATGTACCTCAGAAAGAAGAAGCACTTTTTTCCCGTTTATTTGTTGCACTTGAATGGTCATATTGTTAAAGCATACATTAAATATTCAAAAGAATGTTCAGCAATTTGTATATAATAATAAAATGAAAATGTTATTTAGAGCAGAGACATGATATACAATTATTGATTAATGATGAGGTTGATGCAATGATTTATCAACCCCAGAGATATGATATTCACCGAGGTCAACTGATATCAAAAGTCAACAATTGTTTCATTACATGACTTTTATTTATCCATCTCAAATTTTCAAGTATTTGCTCTTGATGTTTTTTACTGAATATATTATCTGTTTCACCAGTTGATAACTTCTTTGAGTTGAAATACTAGTATACAATAACATTTAATAAAACTAATTAACACCGAAAAGAAGAATAAGAAAAACGAGAACTTGCATGACGTCATTAATCTATGTCATTGACGTTGCCAAGGAAAACAACTATTTAGGTTCACAATAGCTGTTCCAAATCTAATATCAACCTCTCATTATTTTTCCAGCGGTTAATATAACGTTTTATCAGAGAATATTCTCTATGCTTTTAGCCAATGAGAAAAACAAAAACAAAAACAAAATATTAAAATTGCAGTTCTGAACAATAGGTCGGCATTGATAATTTGACAAATAATCACGTCAAAATCTCATTTAAACTTAAACTCTGCAGAATTTGTAGAAATTTATTTGTTTAAAGTGTAATACCACCAAATCATAGTACATCACATCCGGTTGCATACGAAAAAGGGTCGAAAAAAAATATTCCATTGAATTGGACAGTTGTAGGAATTTAATCCTACGTTTCATTGCAGTAAAAAATTTCTGAGTCATAAACATATGTCTTGGGTGTTTCAAAGCACCATTATTTTTTTATTTGGTGTTTCTATAGAATATTTTGGAAACTTGAGGTTACATGGTTACTAAAGCTTATACACAGGAAAAAAGGGGTGAAAATTCGATTGGTTAACTTCAAGTGATGGTTATTTTCTTATATGCAATGAATTAGTTTGTGAAATTTTGTCTATAGTACTGGACAAGACAAAACTTTACTCATGTCAAGTATTTCTTTATTTGAAACAAAGATAAATTCTGCACAATTTTTTGAAAAGTGCAAATTTAACAAAGACTAATAGGGGAAAATCAATGGTGATATTACACCTATTATGGGAAGCTGCACATGCACCTTTGACCTTGTTTGTACTCTCATTTGTTAAAATTTCATGCTATTTAAGTGAAATATTACAAAAATGAAATATTCTGAGTGGATTGAGTCTCGAAAACACATCTTATGAAAAACATGCCTTGAAATAGGACTTTACCATGAATATTAGTAGACAGAACAACCCATACTCAGTGTTTTGGGGAGCTTTTTCTGACTTTTTCTCCTTAGTTCTTATATTTTGCTATCATAGAAAAATTTCTCCTAAGTAATACTTTAATAAATATATAGTTTTCAGTAAATGAAATTATTTTTGAAGGTGTAACAACAAATTATTCACTAAAAGGGAAGCTTTTTATGTCCCTCTCTGGAACGCGGCGTACATTTAAGTTTTACGTAAAGACTTATTGAAACCTCCATTGAGTCAGTAAACTTTTATATGGATAGTTCATTCAGCTTAAATACTTCAATTACTCATTTATTATCACATTTCTTTCATAAATGAGTGAAAGTTACCCCAAAATTTTTATTTATTGGCCTAAAAAATTGAAATTTTGAAGAAATGAGAGGTATAAATGGACCAAAAGGGACCTTATAATAAAGACAGAGGTCCATTAGTGGAATTTATCATCCTAGAGTCATCTTTTGTATCATATTCAACTGTTTGTATGCAGATGAGATAAATATTTCATCATTTATTGGTCCACACTAAATTCTATCATGATGCAGCTTGATTTCGAAATTTTGCGCAAATCGCAGTAGATGTCGTCTTACATTATACTAGATTTTTCTCAAACTATTGAACTGATTATGACAAAACTTGACAGTAATGCTTGAAATAACCAGTATTACAAAGGCAAAAAATTCACATTCAGTTTATTCAATAAAAAAGTCTTTTTAATACGGCGTTAGAGTGAAACAAATTCAATAGAAATTGGCACTATCTAATTTTTGTTGAATTATTCCTAGCGAAGTCATGTAATCGATCTTTTAAATTGTTTTTCTTAAATATATTAATATTTATGTATGTAATAGTATATTATATAACAATAATATTATATCTGATGAAAATGAAAAGTGGTCAGGGTGTCAATTGCTTTACGTTGTGAGATGGCATAAAAACCTGTGGCAGATATCATATTACACATTATCTATTTATTTATATATAGATCAGTGTTCTAGCCAGGATTTGAAAAGGGCAGGGTGCTAGTCAGAAAAATGACAATTTTACGCGTAAATGTCATTGAAAAAAGGGCAATTATTTGAGCCTCATAATTTATTAGCATATGTCATAAAATACATATGTACATAACATTACAAACAAAGTACTCTATATAACTCAGACACTATGGTAAAATCAAGTTTCAGTTAAAATGGAGTAATAAAAGTCAATACTTTTGGCACAATCTTCTGTTTAACTTAAAAAAAAACTTTGTTACAACATTGTCTAAAATTGAACACAACATGTCATTATGACAGTTAATTTTGATATATAGCAAGTTCTCAAGTGTTGATTGCTTGAGCCTATTTCTATGATCACATTTGATCAGCTTTACTTCAGAAAACACTCTCTCAGCCTCAGCTTTGCTCAGTGGCAAAACTGCTGCCACACTCACAAGTTTCAAAATTTTTAGATAGACATCAGTCAATCCTAGTGTTTCATTCATAAGCACAGTTATGCAATTCTAGATTGATCTGAGTTCAGCTGAAGTGTCCCCAAGTAGTTTTCTTTTTAAATTCTGCACAAAGTGAACATTGCATGGTATCATCAACACATTGTAACTAGTTTCTGCCGATTTGCCAACACCTATCAAAGCCTAAACGATGGCCACTATTGTGCCTTTTACGCGGAGATTTTGTTTCAGTTTGGCTAGTTTCCGGTAATTTTCTTTTAACTGATGAGACATGCGCCTGAAGTAGTTCTATTCTACAAAAAAACGTAAATATCTTTCATTTTTTTAATTTGGTGGAGTTTAGTTAAGCGACGTAAAAGATTTCAAAAGGATAAACTTTTTTTTCTAAAAATAATTTCCACTTAGATAGTAAAGAACGATGTCAAAGCTTTATTTTGGCTAGCATTCTTTTTAGTTTCATCTTTCAGGCGTCTATCTCGAGTCGGCATTGTGAAAATAATGATCTAAAATTTATCTGGCCTTAGTTAAGTTTAATTCTAATCACGAAATCGATCGATAGTCAAGGTAAACACTTTTTATGCTAATTAGTTATAGGTGGCGCGTTACGCATTGTCAACAAGGGAGAAAAATGGCGACGAAAATTTCGAAAAAACTCATCCGAGAAAAAGCAAATTTCGCGATAAAAACGGCAGGGCGCCCGAGAAACGGCAGAAAAAGGCATGGGCGTCAATAAAAAAGGGCGGGCGCTGCGTCCTGTTCAAACTTTGTAGCTAGAACACTAAATATTCCCAGATGACATCCTGTGAGAATGTCTGTTCCATTTAATTCAAACATCTGATGTATTCAGTTATAGAAATTATTATTTTTCCATTAGATATTCATCCATCATAATAAGATGTATCGGGCAAAATTCTGAATATGGTTCTTTAAAATTAACTTCATCCCTTGGAACAGGTGACCTGCAGAAAAAAATAAAGATATTTCTATAGTTTTACTTATTCTTTATTTTGTTAGTTTTGAATGAAATCAAAGAACAAAATCTAAAACATGTGAACTACTGTAAAAAGATCTGACAGCTCACATTTTAATACTTTTAAATAGATGTATACAAAATCAAATATCTTGACAAGAAGTACGTTGACCAATGTTAGAGTCGAAAACCATGAACAGCTCCTTCCAAACTTATGAACATTTTCAAACAAATAGGCCGGTTTATATATGGTCAGATGTCATCCCGTAACAGTTGTTCTCTATAAGAGCTAACGTTGTGTTATTTCATTGTAGAGAGTGTTATTATGTGAATGTGAAATATATCTGTATTACTTATCATCTTAATCGGAATGTTTTAGTTCTAAAGTTCTATATGACAGTATTTCGTAATATTCAAAATTGCAAGATCGTAAATTCCCATAAACTGATTCGTGACAATGTGACAGGGACATCAGGATTTCGACATCATGAGTGTCCATACTACTGTGCTTGCTTATATGCTTTGAAATTTCTGGTCATAGACATCATCGCTTCGGACGCATGAAGTTATTAAACGTGTTGTTTTCAATTTTTAAATAAGAAGGATCATGATAAGAAAAAATATTTTTCTAATCATGATGTTTTACTTGTAGACATTCCTTGATCTAAATTCTCCGAAAATATATATTTTTGAAAAATTATAACATTGCATTTTCAATAGCATTAATTGAATCATAACATTAATGTTGAAGAAAATAACAAGTTTTGAATGGAAATATTTCAGATCAACATAATATATTCAATCAATTTAAATTAAAGGTAAAGTATTACAAACAAGTTTACTAAAGCTATTCCACGCAAAACCTAACTATTTCTTACTAAATGAGCATCAATAGGAATTATAAGACACCCTCATGAAACCCTAAGCTGAAGGATGATCTTTACAAAATGGCAAAATAGCTTAAATGTGATCAATTTATATGATAACTGTCAAATGAAAAGGTTATGCAAAATAATCTCAATCTTCACAAATACAATTTAATATATAACATATACAAAACAGTCAACAAATAATAATACAGACAGTTATTGTTTTCTAATTCATCATGAATATAATTATTACTATTGGTATCTTAAATGCTTGAAAAACACCATTCTTCATTAAAAAAAATTTAATTTTGTTATGGCGTTCGACAGTATAAACTCAGTTCATGCCCATCCATGACATGACAACCAGCTGTCTGATTATAACATTCTCTAGTGTTAACATTAAAACCATCAACAGCACAGTGGCAGCGGTTCTCACAGTTTTGTCTATAAAACGCAGGCTGGCATACTGTTAAATGAATCAAAAGTACACAAGATGAAGTCGACACGAGACGGTTTAGAACTTCTGTTTGTTATACCCAATATCTCTTTTAAAACAATCAGCAAGTTTAGAACATTTGTCAAGTATTTTCTTTTTTTAATTTATGGGAAATTGGATCATTGATTTATTGCATTATGGTTAGATCTCCCTAATTATGTCATATTTCTATCAAAATAATAATTTTGACCCAATTAATGTGAAATTTTGTCAAACTTGACAAAAAATCACGCTAATTGAGGTGAAATAACAGAAAGTAATGGTAAGTAATGCAAATGATAGAATTCATTCTTTGAACTTCTTAAAGAAGTTCAAGAAAAAATCCATACTGTGAATGGGAATATAGTATATAAATATTAGAGATAATTACTACATGAAAAACTATGTCATTAACAACTTCTGGAATTTAATCTTGTGACTGATGGATACAAATTCAAGGGAAAATAATCATACATATTTTGGTAGTAAGACTCTTTATCAAAATTAGAATTACTATACTGAATTTTCACACGTTTTTTTTAATGACACACTGTCCTGTGAAATGTCGAGAAACGTATCAAAAGAATGCGTAGACAATGCTGAATATTTCGATCTCCTCAACGAAATCAATGATTGATTAGATGCGATAGAAGAAAAAAAAGAATAAAATAGACTGAATAGACAGAAACCTATCTATACTTACATCAAATGTGTGTTCATTGGAAAGACAAGTCGAAGACGTTACAAGAAAAGCACAAGAATTAGAGCAATGGACGAAAGGCATCATCAATCTTTTCGATTCCATGATAAAGAAATGTGACCCAAATTCGTTAAGTATAAATCGCTTAAAAGTGAAGTATCTGAGTTAAAACATTATATTGGCATATAAGCAGAGATGAAAGATGTGTTTGATATTAGAGAGAAAATCTTAGATCTTCCATGTCGATCCTTGAAAATAATCTAGGCTTTACGGAACTCAGAGAAAACAGTACAGAAAATAATGAAGACCTTATGAAAAACATTATTAAAGACGAGGTGAAAATAACAAATTGATTGCATTAGGCAATGTCAATCGATTCGATAATAAGAGAAATAACAATGAAAACATAAACACAGACAAGATTCGTATACCACCCAGACTTGATAATGATACCAGAAGCAGGTTCGAACCTAAAACGAACTACTTACTGTGTGAACCAATAATACTGGAATCAAGGAAAGGAGACGTTTTTATCCAAAGATGGAAGAAGCTAAAAAAACAAGTGGAAAAGCTACAATCATAAAAGATAAACTGATAATAGATGGTAAAGTATATAACCCAATGCCAGATAAGGAGATTCAAGTAATAATAGTAACTGAAGAAAGGCCGAGACCTGCGAACAGACAAAGTGAAGGAACACGAACTAACTCGTCCACCATAAATATACATGAATAATATTACGAGGCGGGAGTGTAAAACAAACTTGATAAACAGTCTTAAGAATCGGACTGTGTTATTGGCATAACTTGCTTGAAAATATTTTTTTGAACGTTTGTGGTATAAAAACTATCTATTATACCTCAATAAAAGTGGATAATTTGAGTTTTGAGCATATAGTTTTAATTTGGAACATGCCAAAATGGCAACAAAATCTGTTTCATATTGTATGCTTTTGTTTGAATTGAAATGCATAAATAAGAACATAACTAAGAATAAAATGACTAACAACTTTAAAAGCATTTTGATGACTAGAAACGTCTTTTATTCTTTTTCAAAATTAGGAAAGTTTCGTTATTTCAATCCAAAACTAATTGACACAAGATTAGACATTCTTTTCTAGGCAGGATAATTAAAAGAGGGACCGAAGATACCAGAGGGACAGTCAAACTCATAGATCGAAAACAAACTAACAACGCCATGGCCAAAAATAAAAAGACAAACAGACAAATAATAGTACAGATGACACAACATAGAAAACTAAAGACTAAGCAACACGAACCCCACCAAAAACTGGGGGTGATCTCAGGTACTCCGGAAGGGTAAGCAGGGTAATCCTGCTCCACATGTGGCACCCGTCATGTTGCTTATGTTATTACAAATCCGGTAAATAGTCTAATTCGGTAGGTCACATTCGTGAAAAGGGAAGGGTATTGTAGTTACGACATAAGGAACATATTCGATAGCATCTGTGAAACGGTTATTCCATAACGGTCAACCAACTCGTGATGGCGTCCTTAAAATTTACGAAGGGATGATTTCAACTTCACCATTTGGAACTCTTGGTTTAATAGCTTCCTTGTGAGCAGCAATCCTCTATCGAGGAAATCATGATAGGAAATACAAGCCCGGGAATATCGTATCAATTGGGAGATATATACTCCGTATGCAGGCGCTGCTGGAATGTTGCTACATAGAAATGGAAAGTTCACAATTGGGAAGCTGAAATCATCTCTTTTGTCGTAAAGTTTTGTTTTCAACCGACCCTCATTGCCAATTACTAGATGTAAGTCAAGATATGAGGCAGACTTAACTGTATCTGTAGTATCCTTTATGTATGTACTCTAAAAGATCTTTGGAATTTTTTAGTAACATCGCATTAAAAACTTTATATGTAATTTTGACCTAAAATGACTTCTGTTAGAGTATTGTGGGAACATTATTACCAGATTCTGACTCTTGGCTGGAACATTTGTTCGTACAGCAAGGTTCTGCTAAACAAATGACGAATATCAACATTGGTCCAAAGTTTCACGATAGTGGATAAGAAACACTACAAAATGCATACACCACAAATCCTAATAATTATATTCCGGTTATGAATGTAAAGTTTTGAACATTTGACTTGTTGTGCAATGGAGTAGAGTGCTGGTACAATGTTTGTGTACAACATGTAGCGTGCTTTTTTCAACATCATAGGATATTTTAAAACAATCTTCTTTGTAGAATACACTTTAGCCATGTTAATTGATTCAGTATCTTATATTTGAGGATATAAAATAACTTTTACATCGGAGCGCTTCTATGAAAAATTAAAAATAAACCCTGTACAGAAAAAAATATGTTGTCCTGTTGGATGTAACGCTATAATATCCCTCAACAAGAAAAACCAATCAAGCGAGAGGTTTAGCTAGATATAAAACCAGGTTTAATCCACCATTTTCTACATAAGGAAATTCCTGTACCAAGTCAGGAATATGACAATTGTTTTCCATTCGTTTGATGTGTTTGAGCATTTCGGTATTTTTGCTATTTTACCTTTTTCTATGATCGACAGTATACACGTGCCATAATCACATGATTGTAGTTTATCGTTTGTCTTGATTGTTCTATCCTACAGCCTGGTCTGTATAAATTGATTTGACATCTCAGTTTATATCATTATTAACCTCAGAATCAGTATAACCTTTAGCTATTTTATATCGCACTGCGCATTTAAAAAGCTTGTTCTGTAAATTTGTCTTGGTTAATTAACCAATAAAGTTTGAATCCCTTTAAAGACTTACAGGGGTGGTAAGGCAATTAGTCTTTACCTGAATTTATTTTAGAGTACTTAGTTTGTAATCATTTGTCTTGCTTGTAGCTTTCTCAGTGCAATATATTCAAGCATATGGAAAAAATTAGATAGATTCAAGCTTTGATATTCGTGACTTTGATTTTATGATCCGGCTGCTTTTTTAACGGTACATCTTCTAGCAAATCAGAGGCAACAGTTTACCGATGTTGAAAAAAACTAAGGGAACAGATTGAACTTTAAAAGGAGTGAGATCAGATGAGCCGAAAGCGTAAGCGTCTTTTGCTATGCATGCATTTCCCGTGACAATTTTGAAATAATAATAAAAAACGTTTACATGCGTTTCTATTCTTTAGAAGCAAAATACATTTTATATATTATATTATAAAATATTTGTTTCAAAGACAAAAATAACACTATACATATTTATACCTCCCACGTTGTTATTGTTATAATTTAGATTGTCCCTTCGTTTTAATTTCAAAACACAACTCAATGTGTGACACTTTGGTCATGATTTCGTTTTCTTTTTTCAAGTAAGTGATCATCCTGTTGGTACATGTAGCTTCCCTGTGTAATCTTGAACATTTTATTGAATGTTTTAGTTCAACGAAATTCGATCTAGATAGGCAAAGGGCGAGGTTAATGCGCATGTAAAAATCATTCATTCCCCCTCCCATTTTCCTTACACACATATATGCAATATGTTGATAAATAAATTTCCGTTTTAATAATGTAAAATTATAATAGGGTCACCGACTCAGTTTTTACGGTATACATAATTCAAAGTGGTGACCTAGGTGAACAAATACCACAAAACTAGAAATAGGCGTAACGTCATCGCGTTGTAGGCCGTAAAACCCCGATTTTTGACGTTGTTCACTACCAACTGCGTTAAAGATATGTTCATACACCAAACATGAAAAAGTTACCAATATCTGTGACATAGCCCATTTACTGTAACTTAGGTAGCAATACACAGTTAGAAGTTTTGTTTCGCATTTTGGCCATGGTGAATTTTTTAAATATGAAAGTTTTTGTACAATAAAATTGATTTTTAGATAGTTGAAGAATAATATTTAGCCTTCCAAGTGGGTTTATATGAACATTTAGATTGTTTTTAGCATGTTTTATAGGCCATTTTTCTGTTTGACAGTCCGTATTTTCACATCCGTACCGCCCATAGGTACAGAAATTATTTTAGTGTTTTTCAACAAAGGTTTGACCCTCGATCTTTTCAATTCAATTTATGGAAAAACGAGCAGAAATGCATATAATTTTTTTGGACCTCTTGATAGATAAATGTCTATGGTTTCTGGAAAGGTATCACTCTAATAGATTGAAATTCTCCTTTGGACCAAATTTTAGAGACTTTTGTGACATTTTCACCCCCCTTTTTGCAATATTTTATATTAGATAAATGCAGATTGTTGCCATTGTTACACCAAAAAGAGATTATATTTCACCATTATAACTATTGGAAATCAAATCTATGGAAGATACTCTTTCAATAAATATACACATGCATAACACAAACATTAAGCCTTACTTGTTTGGAAGGAAGGGAAAGAGGGTGGTTAAAAATTATGAGTGTCAATTTTAAGTTTTTTTCCTAACTGTGTACTGCTACCTTAACCTTAAATTTGTAGTAAAACAAGAAATGATTGTAACAGGATGCTGTTACGAAGTCTCTCAAACGAAGCTCCCATAATTCGTCATTCCCAGCCCTGACAATGGGCAAAGTCCAGTAAAAATTGGTTTGGTCCACTAAAGTGATATGCAATAGTAACGCCTGGGGACTGACCCTGTAATTCATTCTAATCTTTGTGAAATGACGAACAGGAACATATATGGTTTAGGGGTGGTGAACTTGACCATTTACAAGATATTTGAACAAATTCAAAAGACAGGGGGTGGGGATGACCCCTTGGGTCTTACCCCTTAAACCATTTAAATCATCATGACAAACCAAAAAATATATGGTTTAGGGGTGGAGATCTCGATTATTTACAAGATATTAGAACATTGGTAGTGGGGGAATCCCCTCGTGACTGACCCTATATATCATTCAAATCTTTGTGACATGATGAACAGGAATATATATGGTTTAGGGGTGGGGATTTTGACCATTTACAAGATATTAAAACATTGGGGGTGGGGGGAACCCCTGGGGATTGACCCTATATATCATTCAAATCTTCATGTCATGACGAACAGGAATGTATATGGTTTAGGGGTGGGATCTTAACCATTTACAAGATATTAGAACATTGGGGTGGGGAAAACCCCTGGGGACTGACCCTATATATCAATCAAATCTTCAAGACATGACGAACAGGAATATATATATGGTTAAGGGGTGGGGATCTCGACCATTTACAACATATTAAAACATTTGGGTAGGGAAAACCCCTGGGGACTGACCCTATATATCATTCAAATCTTCATGATATGACGAACAGGAATATATATGGTTTAGGGGTGGGGATCTCGACCATTAACAAGATATTTGAACATATTAAAATGACAGGGATGGGGATGACCCCTTGGGTCTTACCATGTATATCATTTAAATCATCTTGACATTGCAAACCAGCATATATATGGTTTAGGGAAGGGGATCTTGACCACTTTAAAGATATGTGAACTTTCTTTAATGACCGGGGATCGGGATGACCCCTGGTGACTTACCCTGTATATCATTCAAATCATCTTGGCATGACACACCAGAATATAAATGGTTTAGGGGTGGGGATCTTGACCACTCAAAATATATTAGAACTTGCTCAAACGGCAGGGGGTGGGGGTGACCCCTGGGGACTAACCTTTTATGTCATTTAATGTGCTTTATCGTTTAGAACATTTTCAATAATAAAAACTGTGTCTATTACTAACTGTTTTCAAGTTATACAGAATCATTTGAAAATTTAAAAAAAATAAAATCCCATAGGGTTCTATAGTAAACCCCTCCTTCCTTTTTGCCACTCAAAGTACCCCTTTATAAACCCCATTGCATAAACAAAACCCTGATTGCCCCACTAGACATGTTAGTCTAACATATTGTGGAACCCTAAGTTAATCTAAAAAGCGGGTTTGGAGAACGGGTGCGGACAAGTTCAAATTTAAAAGCGGCGGAAGAAGAAGAAGAACTGAGCAAAAACAATAGGTCTTAATAATTTCTATTTAGGTTATTGTAGTTGTTGTTCAATAATGGCATCTGTTATGTCATTTCATGAATATAAATTCGCTTATTTATAATGTGAAACTAAGCTTATTTTTTTTTTTTATCTGCTTTGAAATTATGTACAAAATTTATATTGGACTTTTACAATGTCCCATTTCGTAACTTTTATATAACTTTATATTTATGTAAATATATGGTTCTACACTCCGTAGATATTATGTCCTTATCTTTTGAAAATGCACAAGGTTATGCTTTTACAGACTGCTATGACGTTTTTACACTAAATGCGTTGGATGGTACTGATTGATACTTTAGTCTGGAAGAACATGATTTATTTATTAGTTGTTATTTTATATGAGCTAGCTTTCAGCAACTCCGGGTTCTCTTAGATCTGAAGTTTGTGTTTTTTGTCTTTATTTTAATTTCTTTTGTGCTCCGGGCCAATCAATTGAGCAAAGCTATTTCGAAAATACAGTTTGTAATTATGATACACTCAACTGCAGTCAAGTTTAGCGTTTGCCCAATCACTCATAACAATTGTTTGTATTGAGCAAACAGAAATGTATCGAACGATTTCATTGGCCAATAACATAAACACAACAATCATAGTATTGATTTAATTTTATCAATGAACTCACATGACTACAAAAGAATTTACTATTAATACTCACTGTTACAATGAAACCAAAAAATAAAGCTAAACACTGAAATTTCCGATATGTCTATAAAATCCATTAATATCGGACTTGTTTATTTGCTGAATTGCTTAAATCACTGCTAATTTAAGTTTTTGGCTAATAAGTTCCTTTAATCTTTTTGCATTATTATAGTTTTAAGTTTTGAAAAACACATTTCAACGGAGTTCAGATCCGGTAGCCTTTCCTGCTAATTATTTTTCTTTGCTGCCATATTCGATTCGAATCATAAATTGAGCCAACTTTTATGTGAGCGGGAAATCGTTTATTAATAGATTTATGCGATTGGCTCAGTATAATAGCAGATTTGGGCGGGTTTATGATTATTTAAGTAGTATTTTTTTTCCTTATTTTCCAATAAACTGACTGTACGTAGTGGAGCGACAAATCAATAAAAGGGTGCTTATTTTACGACTTTAATTGACCGGCATAACTGCAGGCTAAAAAGATTTTGTTGACATTAACGAAAAAATCAACTATCGAACTTTGACCTCAAATTAAAAAAAAATGCACCTTTTTCGATTCTAGGACAAGGCAAACATTAAAGCTTAAACATTTCCATAAACGAAAAATCATAATTTAGCCTGCAGGTAGGGTGGTCCATTAAAGTTGAAAACTCGTTGGCTTGGTCACTCAACTACTGATTTCACGCGTGTAAAAAACAAATAATAATACAATTTACATTTGTTTCCGATAATAGTAAGGGGAATGACTATTTATCAATGAACTTCATGCAGTGGTTGATATGTTTTTAATATTAATTTTGTCGAATTCTTCAACTGTCTTAAAAGTTTAAAATGATTAACATTACTATAATTTTAAGCATTGTAAAATTAGATGAACTGATGTATTTGCCAACACGACGGATGCCACTAGGTGACCAAGTTCTGCTTTCTTTTCCGGATCATTTGATGTTACAACCGGTTGTTGATAGGGTTAATGTTGCGTAATCTGTAATTTACTGTTTAGATTTTTGTAGATTGTTTGTATTTTCGTACTTTTTATTTCTGGACAATGTTGTTATGTCTTTTTCATCGACTTATTGGTTTGTTTTTTTTGGCCCCTTGGTTTCTTCTGTACCATTTCATACTTGACTTTGTATTTATACTTTAATGGGTTTTTTTTTTCAATTCCTGACAATTCTTTTACTATTTCAATACATATACCTGACTTATTATTTTTTTTAATAAAGCAATATACGAGGTTCTGGATGGGGTCCTTCATTACTGTATTCTTTAGTTTTTTAAGGTTTTCTCAAGTCTTCATATTTTAGCACCCCACTTTTCTCTATTCTTTATTCATTTGCATTATTTTTCTCTATCCTAGTTTTTTGCCCTTTTTCTGCACTTTTTACCTATTAAAGGAGACGTGACACGATTTAAAAAAAAATGAATTTAAATCAATAGATATTAGTCTTAGAACATGTTTCGTACAATTTTGCTTGTCAAAACCTGATCAATCGGCATTTTTTAGATCAAAGAATATCAGCGCTTGTCATAATCAATGATTTTTAATTAGATAATTAGATAACGTTCACGTGATCGTGCTTACGTCACGTGTTCCCAGCTGAGAAAATGTCTCAAACTGGACGATGTCGATCACTTTTCTGTACAATTACACGATGAACGGTATTGAATGCAGGTTAACCGATTGCTGACATACTAAAGACAATTGACCTCATCAAATAAAACTACTTTTAGTCATGATCGAAGTATAAATTTCTAATTATTGATCATCAAATTGTGTCCGTTTATTTCTGTTACGGTAACGTTATAGGTATGCACCAGAAGCAGAACAAACCGATAGTAGGTCTTATCATCCTTCCCTACCGCTATATCAGCTTCCTCAACATATCTTTAAAACTCGTATCCAGTTAGCGCGTGCAAGTGAGGAGACATTATCAAGTGAGCAGGACTTATCAACAAATTCTCCCAACAAATTGCTTTGTATTGTAATGGTGATAAGTCACCAAATAAATTCTTTTAATAAAATAAATTACACTTGCAGTGCATATTTTACAATGAACCATTTCTTTTTTCCTAAAATTACTTTACATTCTGAAACGAGATGTTGATAAAATGGTGTCGACGGCAGTCTTGATAAGTTCTGCCGGGACTACTTTTTTTCAGAACTGAACTATTTGACCTAATTTGAACTATTGATTTGACCTGTATTGAGATCAATCTATCGATACAAATGTCAACAATGCGGGGGTGGCAGTTTAAATTATTAAAAACATTTATAGTGAACATAAAATTCACAGTAAAACTTATAATAATCAAAGCGCGAAAGCGCTGTAAAGGCAGTTAATTACAGGTTGTGTGTATTTTTAGTCCAGTTATATCATTATCTTGCATAGTACAGTGTACTTATCAGAGGTGGCTTTCAGTATTTAAGATTTAGAGTTCTCTAATGATATTGAACAAGTTTTATGAATGTCATATTCTGAGCACTCATCTATATGAAGGAGATTGTTCTCACTTGTTTATGAACTAGTGCATTATGTCCAGTTTGTACCTTTTTTTTATCTATGTTTATAGTCAAATACTGTTTAAAATAGTTAGGCATTTTCTTTTTAGTAATAAGTAAATTATATCAACTGTATTTTATTCAACTTTGCAAATGTGGTTTGTTACTGGTAAGTATGGATGATAGTTCTTTCATTGGCAATCATAACACATCTCCTTATTTATATAATGATCTATATTCAACGACCTCAGGTACAAAAAAAATGTATGTAACTAAACTATGATGGGAAACCTTTGACTTCTTTCTTTTATATAAACTTTTGATTTGGTACCATAGAACTATGTAGAATAAATGTACATTGCAACATGTCAACTCTTTCAATGACCATACTTTTTTTAGAAACTATTACTCCAAGCAAAATTATATTTCCAAGTATAAAGTAATTTATGAATGAAAAAATGAGTTCTTAATTAAGAAATAAACTGATTCGCTGAGCGCAGCTGGATACACCCGCAGAGGTCCAACCCTGAACAGTTGGGGCAAAAATGGACACAATATTCAAGCATGATACAGGTCTGAATTTGGATTGTAATTAAATATTCGACATATTATAGTTTCTGAATAAATGTAGTCAAAGAACTTGAAATCGGTTATATGAAATGAATTTATATTCAATTAAAGATTTCTAGATTTGTGCAGTACACTGTGCTGTTGCGTAATACTTAATAAATCTGTTGCCAGACTATAAACAAATTAAAGAACCTTTGTGAGCACGCTCACATACCCCACGCCCCCACATTGTCACTGGACAAACAAAATCTCACCAGATTCCTAAGTTCAAAGACTCATAACTCTACAAAAGTCAACTGATAAAAATTTTCTTGTGGATATGCACATTTACATATTATGTCCTCATTAACTACAAAGTTTCATGAAATTTTGTAGTGTGGTTTCAGAGGAGTTGCGATGACAAACTGTGCAGTAGTATATTGAGGCCAATAAGTTCAAAGGGGCATAACTCCTAGAAAAAAAATTGAATCATAATTTCCTGTCGATATGCACATCTACCGGGTACATAGTATGTCCTTATTATCTACAAAGTTTCATGAAATTCTGTTGTGTGGTTTCAGAGGAGTTGCAATGACAAACTGTTGCAGTAGTATATTGAGGCCAATAAGTTCAAAGGGGCATAACTCCTAGAAAAAAAATTGAATCATAATTTCCTGTCGATATGCACATTTACATAGTATGTCCTCATGAAATTCTGTTGTGTGGTTTCAGAGGAGTTGCGATGACAAACTGTTGCAGTAGTATATTGAGGCCAATAAGTTCAAAGGGACATAACTCCTAGGAAAAAAAATTAAATCATAATTTCCAGTCAATATGCACATCTACATAGTATGTCCTTATTATCTACAAAGTTTCATGAAATTCTGTTTTGTGGTTTCAGAGGAGTTGCGATGACAAGAATAGGACTGACGGACTGACAGACGGACAGACGGGTCAAGAACATTATACCCATGGGGTATAATAAAGTTCAATTTCTTCTCAATGTCATATTTGAAATTTATGAAAATCAATAGGGATATTACATCAATAGCTATAAATAATTCACCAAAGTTTCATGCGAATTGCTTAAAGCATTTTTGAGTTGTTGTAAAAAAAACTGGAAAATCCCCCATTTTTAATGAATAAAACCCCATAACTCAGAAATGTAAAATCTAAAATTTATAAAATTCTAAAGGGAGCTTACGGATTAATAATTTAGTCTTAGATGCAAGATTTTTTTATCAGTTGTTAGTGGCTTTGAACTAGCTGTCAGTAACTGCGAGTACTCTCAGATCTGTACTTAGTGTCTTTTTGTTGTTTGGATGTACAACTACCTGGCCACGTCCACTTGTATTTGTATTTATCCATCTGATGAGTTAAGCCTCTTTCAACTGATTTTTATAGTTCGTTCTTATATTGTACTGTTACACCACTGTCCCAGATTAGGGGGAGGGTTGGGATCCCGCTAACATGTTTAACCCCGCCACATTCTGTATGTACATGTATGTGCCTGTCCCAAGTCAGGAGCCTGTAATTCAGTGGTTGTCGTTTGTTTATGTGTTGCATATTTGTTATTCGTTTATTTTTTGTACATAAATTAGGCCGTTAGTTTTCTTGTTTGAATTGTTTTACATTGTCATTTCGGGGCCTTTTATAGCTGACTGTGCGGTATGGGCTTTGCTCATTGTTGAAGGCTGTACTGTGACCTATAGCTGTTAATTTCTGTGTCATTTGGTCTCTTGTGGAGAGTTGTCTCATTGGCAATCATACCACATCTTCTTTTTTATATTTACATCAACAGATATAAACAATTCACCAAAGTCAAGGTGAGACAACAAAACTTAGTTGTAAGATCTCTGAAATTTTTTACACGGTACAAGTTTTTCTCATTGTTGGAGATTGTATGGTGATTGTACCTGTAACTGCTTAAACCCATTTCTTATGCACTTTGGTTCGATAAACTCACTGAATATCATACCACATCTCCTTATTTTTATATGCATTACAGTTTACATGTGCATGTAATTGTAAATATATATATATCAGAACAAAATTCATTGCGTCACTTTTATTTATGCATCTTTTGGCACAATACAAGTTCTAAAATTACACAACATAAAACAACTAAATGTTATTTCAGATGAAAGTTTTGTTTCAGTTCCATTCCTAGGATTTATTAGAATTTTGTATGTTTTGCCAAGTCCAATAATTCGCTCTATGTGCACGTGTTAATTGGAGACTTTTCTATCCTGTATAAGAGTTTTGGAACTAATTCTGTTTCTTTTTTTGAAAAAAAATGGCAAACAAATCTTGCACATTTAAACCTTTGTCTGCCATCACACTGTCACCTGGATCACATAATTGAATTATTCTACATCTTTTAACTATTTCATAGTCACTGGTACAACCAACATATGCATCAGAGACATAGTTGACTAAACCACCAGGTGTCGAACATACAAGTATTTTCAGTGTTTCTGTTTTTATATGATGAAAAGGTTGCCTGAGCTCTAGGAATTTTAGGTTTCATCACGGGATATTCTGTGCTGAATAATAATCCAAGTTGTAGGAAACTTTAATTTGAAGTTGGATGGCGAAAAATACCTGACTAAACCACTAGATGGCCAAGTGTTAGCCTCACACCACTGTTAAGACATAAAAACAATCCATGTATACACAATATTCTTAACACTAGATTCAATCTAGAATCTAGACAGTTCAAAGTTGGTTGTATAATGCCTCAATTTCATCAAAGTCATAAAAAAACTATTTTTCAACTGACACCCTATCAATTTGAAAATATATGTATCTCAAACAATGTGCTGCTGGACCAAGTGTGGTCAAAACAAGTAAAAATTTAGTATACAACTCTAAACCGGTATAAAAATGCATGGCTGTGTCACGTGTCTTCATTTCAAAATTCTCTGCTGAAAACATAGGCAGTTGGTGGTGGACAGTCATAAATCCTTTCTGCAGTATGAATGACTTCTTCAGGAAAACCAACTTTACAATCAAAACTTTCCTCTAGATTTCTACTACAATGTTCATCAAGTTTAGTTCTTTTGTTTTCACAGGAAACTGCCCTGATTTTTCTTTTTGCGGACGATTCAGTCTCTTGCTTGGTCCAGGAAAATAGGCTGGGAATGGCAGTAGACTTAAGTCTCTGTATGGTGGGTTTGCACCCTGAAAAAGGTTATAAAACATTAGTTTTTTGATAATTAAATGAACTTCCATTAGCAATGTATACTTTGTACTACCTGGCAAAATATTAACTAGATTTATTCATTACAATCTGGATAAAACTATGTTTGCCTGATTCAATGTATGTTATGTAAATCCAAAGGACAAACAAAGAGAGACTTATGCAACAAACGTACATTGTTTGTACTTAAATAACTATAATATAGATGAGAGCATGTCATTGTTTTGTTCCTGTTAACATTGTCATTGATATTTTTCAAGAAAGTCTATGAGGCATAGCTTATGCATTCCTGTCATTACTACATTAGCATAATTACTGCTAAAATAATTCTCAGTATGATATACTTCTTGTAAGAAATCATTATAATTGTAGCAATCACCAAAAAATCTCAAACATATCACATTGAATCGTATTCCAAAAAATTATGACGTCCCTTAAATTAACCACCACCATTTGTTCTAAAACGATTAATTGCGGTTGTAAACAGACTTTGGTTTATTCGCATGGCGATTATATATATAACTATATATTTCAAAAAGAAAATAGAGTTTTACCATGAATAGTTTCCTGCACGCAGTCTTTTTCAGTAAAATGTGCCTTGCAAACAACAGCTGATTGAGATGGACTCATCGTGTTCTCGTCCAATCTGCGTATGGGCCATGGCGTTGATCCAACTTTTCCTTCTTTTTAAGTCATTTGGAAATGCATGTCCTCCTCTTAAATGACATCCAGGTACACAACAACAAGTACTTGGCATCTTTAATTAAAAATGTACAAATAGTTGCACAGTGCAGAAACCGGAAGTTGAGGAACAGGATCGGCTACCACGGCGCCACCTATTCAGGAACGATAATTTGCTACTTTATATAACTGCGAAATAACAATAACGTTAGACGGGTTCACGTGCAAACAGAAAAGCGCTTTAAATTGTATAATATAATTCATGTTCAGTCGACCTTTAATTATTATATCAACGACTGAAATTATTTATAAACATCTAGATTGCAGATAACACTCGAAATTAACCCGACCTCTTTCCACACGGAATTCAAATAATTCTAGTTTGTCAATCGGTTGACTGCTTATAATGCAAAATACAAATATATCAAAAGTATTTAAAACTAACAAAACACAATGATCGTTTCTCTATTTCCCAATGTAAATGAAATGAAACAAAAAACATTTAATATCACAATAAGAAGAGGAGAGAATTCAACATTTCCGGATCTACTTGGAGCCTAATGACCCCCCACGTAGATAAGTTGGATATCGCGGAAGGAAAGATTAACCCGGCAACCAGAAAGGCATTAAAGCACTGCCTTTAAAAATTGATTAATTAAATGCACATATATTATACACTCTAGATTAAACATTTCATTTTAAATAATAAAATAGGGGGAAAAAATCTACCACAAAACAACAACCCTCATTCCGACAAGTCTAAAATAGTTATTTCTTCTGCTAAAACAAAAAAAACAAAACAAACATACAAAATGGCTACTGACAAAGATAATGCTTTTGAAGACCAATCAAACAGACATTTTTTACTTCAATTCGGGGAAAATTCAGCAAATGAAAGTCAAAGTCAAACTGAGTGCATGTACATACATGTATCACTAATGTAAAATTATTTGAGCCTGAGTTACATATACCAAGTTTTCTCAAATTGCTTGTAAAACAAAGAAAAATAATTGTTTCATAAAAAAAAGCACACATACAACAATTTATTATCATGTTCACTGCATATTAAATTGTTATCCTGAAAAATTCCACAAAAAGTCACAATTTAATGTTTTTGTTGTGAAAAATGGTGTAAATCATATATATTGGCTATATCTGTATATGTACATTGATAATTCACATGAAATAGACTGAAGAGGGCAAAATATTAAATAATTAATACATGTAAAACATGTTAAGATTCCATTTATAGTATTTACTGTTTCAGTGTAACTAAGTTAGGATTTGAACCTAAGACCTTCTCATAAAGAGATGCTCTGACCCCTGAGCTACCTAGTTGAATACACTGAAAGCATAATTTTTTTCAAGAATCATAAACATGATGTACCTTGTCATTTTAACTCCAAGTCATCAAAAGAATGATATATCAATGTACATGGACAAACAGAATGCAGCGAAGCAATTTTGTATAATATTTCAAAAATCCAGGTGATCTGGTTCTGTTATTTGTCAATACAGAAGAAAATATCTGACGGAAAATTTTGACATGTTTGAACCAAATATGTTTTCCCTCAATGATAACATTTGGCAAAGCACTTATAGGAAATGGTACCCCATAACCTGAACCAGAATACCGTCCCAATGCAATTTGGTGGGGTAGTCGTTACAAAAATGACACCTACCTTCCTTGTCTTCTCACGTACAAATGGCGGGTATATACAAGGTGCGAGATGTCGAGGTATTTACATACAAGAAGGACAATTTACCAACATCAGTCTTTCTCAAATTAACTTCTCCTTTACGAATTACGACTACTTAAATATATATGTGTACTTTTAGTCTTGAAAACAAACAGCATTTTGATGCGTTTCTGGAATTTTTTTATGAAGCGTATGCTGTTCAGCAGTCAGCGAGTAGAAATTTTCTTCTCTGGTGATATGAAATACTACGATCTTTCAATATAATCTTTAATATTTCTTTTTTTTTTTTTGTATCATCTTCAAATATTATACTCTCATATATGCATTATCATGTACACGAAACATTTTTCTTCCTCTAGTTAATGGGAATATTTTACCCTGCGTATTTTGGCCACAAGGTGTATCCGCGGTTTAATATTTTGATGACGTGTGTTGCCTGGTAATAACAATTACCGCGAAATTATTGAAAAAGGAAATTTTGATAAAAAAACATTGCTTTGAAAGATGATAAAAATGTTATCTGAATGTGGATTGTATAGATATTGAAAAATATCAGCCCCCTCGACAGAATATGAAGCTAAATGGATCGTTCGCTACGCTCACTCTACATTTAGCTTCATATTCTGGCTCGCGGGCTGATTTTTCTATATCTACATATCCACATCCAGATAACATGTACAAATTAGGCGTTCGCTTAGACGTTATACACGATATTGCGTCTCAATTGGTAACGCCGATAATTTAGAATATTTATTTTTCGTTGGTTTTTTTCTGCACATCAATATGGATACTTCTAAATGTTTGGTTGTGCTGAATATGCATGAAATACTTCCCCCTGAAATTAGATTTATTAACTGCTAAATAACCTCTAGTTTATGAAAGATATTTTACATATTTGCTCTTTAAAAAGGCAAGGGCTTGGTCAAAAAGAAAAACGAAGTAGGCTCTACACTTGGCTAAAGTATCAAAAATCTGATATCTTATTCGCACAAGAAACCCATTTTGTCCCAGAAATAGAAAATAAGATAAGACAAGAATTTAAAGGAGATGTATACCATAGCTTTGGGACATCTCAATCTAGAAGAGTCGCTATCTTTATTAATAAAACATTAAATCCTAGAACAATAGACACTTATTATGATCAAGATGGTCGTGTAATTTTGGTAAATGTAGAAATAAACAATAATATATTTTCTTTGATAAATTTGTATGCACCAAATGATAAGAAAAAAAGGAATACTTTCTTTAAAAAAGTAAACACAATTATTGAAGAACATAGGCTTGGTATTTTAATAATGGGAGGGGATTTAAACGAAATAATGTATAATGAAGACAGAAAAAAATAAATATATAACTGGCAAAAAGCAAAAAAAATCCAATATTTTGAAAACATTAATTAAAACAAAAAAGTTATTAGATATATGGAGCATATTACCTTCTTCTTTAAAACAATATACATGGAAAAGAAAAAAATAATGATCTTGAGGCAAGTAGGTTAGACTTCTTCCTGATTAGTGAAGAACTTTAAACACTTATTGAGTCTACAGATATCAGACCATCCATGATATCCAGTACAGATCATCAAGCTTTTTCATTAAAAGTAAATTTAGAAACCAAAAATAAAGTTAAAAAAGGTTATTTAAAAAAAAAATAGTATACTAAGTGAACCTAACTTTAAAGAAAAGAGAAATAATTTAATAGATTCCTATTTAAAAAAAATGTAAACATAATGAAAACCTATCCCAATTATGGGATTTATTTAAAATTGACAAAAGAGAAACTACAATCTTATATTGTAAAATTAGGGCAAAAAGGAAAAAAAATGAAATAAATGATTTGGAACGAATATTGCAATCATTAAAGAAAAAAACAGAAAATAGCAAAATAAACAAGACAGAAAATGATGAAATTAAACAGTTAGAAACTAAAATAGAAAACTTATATCATTTTAAAGCAAAAGGTGCACAAATACGCTCAAGAATAAAGTGAATACAAGAAGGAGAAAAGAATACTAATTTTTTTCTTGGTTTAGAAAAATGTAGGCAAGCAAGAAAAAATATTATTAAATTAAACTAGATGTGTCGGAACGACACGAATGGCCCAATCTCAAAAAGTTGAAAAATCTGCAATTTCAACAACACATGTGGACACAAACATGCATGGATAGTATCCAGCTCTCAAGACCAATACTAGTTTGATGAAAAATTTCCTTGATCAATGAGTAGTTAAATTTCAAACTATCAGCAAACAGGAAGTGGATTAAGTGAAGATGTGTTGAAACGACATGAAAATCAGCATATCGGAACGAAACATAAACTTGATCTGTAACTCATCATGGTAGACTCACATATAAAAAATTAGCGCAAAATTTGAAGGCGTATAGAAAAAAGTCCGTATAACTGTGATTTTCAACAATTTTCAAAGTCCAAAACCCGAAATTACGGCAAAAATCAGCAGAGCAGAACGAAACTTAAACTTTATCTGTAACACATCATGGTTAACTCACATACCAAAAATCAACCCAATTTCTGAAGGTGTTTAGAAAAACAATTCGTATAACTGTGATTTTCAATTTATCAAAGTCCAGAGCCCGTAATTTCGGCAAAAATTAGCAGAGCGGAACGAAACTTAAACTTGATCTGTAACTTATCATGGTTAACTCACATACCAAACATCAGCCCAATATCTGAAGGTGTTTAGAAAAAAGTCCGTATAACTGTGACTTTCAACAATTTATCAAAGTTCAAAGCCCGTAATTTCGGCAAAAATCAGAAGAGCAGAACGAAACTTAAACTTGATCTGTAACTCATCATGGTTAACTCACAAACCAAACATCAGCCCAATATCTGAAGGTGTTTAGAAAAAAGTCCGTATAATTGTGATTTTCAACAATCTATCAAAGTTCAAAGCCCGTAATTTCGGCAAAAATCAGAAGAGCAGAACGAAACTTTAACTTGATCTGTAACTCATCATGGTTAACTCACAAACCAAAAATCAGCCCAATATCTTAAGGTGTTTAGAAAAAACGTCCGTACATGTATAACTGTGATTTTCAACAATTTATCAAAGTCCAAAGCCTGTAATTTCGGCAAAAATTAGCAGAGCGGAACGAAACTTTAACTTGATCTGTAACTCATCATGGTTAACTAACATACCAAACATCACCCCGATATCTGTAGGTGTTTAGAAAAGAAGTCCGTATAACTGTGATTTTCAACAATTTATCAAAGTCCAAAGCCCGTAATTTCGGCAAAAATCAGCAGAGCAGAACGAAACTTAAACTTGATCTGTAACTCATCATGGTGGACTCACAAACTAAAAATCAGCCCAATATCTAAAGGTGTTTAGAAAAAAAGTTCGTATAATGGTTTGTTGTTGAATGACGGAATGACGGAATGACAGAATGATAGAATGACGGAATGACGGAATGACAGAATGACGGAATGACGGAATGACGGACAAGGGTTAAACTATATGGCCCCGACAACTTTGTTGCGGGGCCATAAAAATGAACAAGGGGAAGTAATAACGAATCAATCAGATATACTTAACTTAGAAAAGAAATATTATGAAAAACTTTATGCAACTTCTGAACCAGACAAACAATTAATTAATGATTATATAACCGACACAAATATTAATGCTTCATTGAGCGAAGAAGAAAGCGAGTCTTTAAATGGGTCTCTTACAGCCGATGAATGTACTAAATCTATTTTTCAAATGAAACTAAATAAGTCCCCAGGTTTAGACGGTATGTCTGTTGAATATTGTAGAGAATTTTAGGATAAATTAAAAAGTTTTGCAACAGATAGTTTTAATTACTGTTATAAAGTAGGAATGTTGTCAGAATCTCAAAAAATAGGCCTTATTTCTTTATTATTAAAAAAGGGGGACCTTACAAATCTAAGTAACTACAGACCAATTACATTACTGAATGTTGGTGTCAAAATCATTGCATATACATTAGCCTTAAGACTGAAATTATTATTGCCAAAAATTGAACATAGTGATCAAAATGGATACATAAAAAACCGTTATATAGGTTTCAACATACAACAAATACAAGACATTATTGAACATGCAGAAAAGCTTAAAATAGAAGGGGCCATACTGTTTCTTGATTTTTCAAAAGCATTCGACTCATTCGAATGGGAACTTATGTACCAATCTTTACAAAAATTTGGTATAAAAAAAATCTATGTTAAATTGGGTGAAAACGTTGTATAAAGATATAAGAGCCTGTATAGCAAACAATGGATGGATTTTAAGCCCATTGGAAATTTATAGGGGAATTCGTCAAGGATGCCGTTAAGTGCTATTTTGTTTGTTTTAGCTGTTGAAATACTAGCATGTAAAATAAAAGAAGATAATAAACTGAAGGGGATCAAAATAAAATTAGATGGGAAAACACATAGTGTAAAAATTAGTCAATTAGCAGATGACACAACACTATTTTTAAATGCTAAAGACGGACAAAAAAAATATCCAAGAAAATTTTGAAAACATAAATTGGAGTAGAGATATCATTAAATGTTTAGGTGTTTATTTTGGACATGACAAACCACAATGCATGAAACTTAACTTTGAAAAACAATTACAAAAATCAAAAAATATCTTAATTTATGGAAAAAAGAAATCACTGTGGTCAAATCACTAATTATCCCAAACATAACCTATATTGCATCCGTTTCAAATATTGACACTGAATCATTGTCCGAATTAAAGAAATTGGTATATGAATTCATCTGGGATGGAAAGACAGAAAAAGTAAAGAGAATTACGTTAAATTTAGTCAAAAAGGAAGGAGGACTAGGAATGATAGTTATTAATAAATACATAGAATCAATAAGAAGTAAATGGATAAAGCGATTAATAGATGACGAAAGTGCAAACTGGAAAATAATTCCATCATACTATTTAAATCAATATGGATCAAACCTATTAATTTTTCAAATGAATTTAGATAATATTAAATCAACCCATAATATCGCAAAACATATACCCATATTCTATTTAGAACTACTCAAAACATGGGTTAAAAGCAGGGGCGGGCAAACTGAATAACCTGATAATTTTAGAATAATCAGACAGCAAATAATATGTGGAAATAAATATATAAAGTCTAACAGACACAGTTTGATCTTCAGACACTGGATAGAAGACAAAATAATTACATAAATGACATTATTGAGGACAAGGGAAACATTTCTCAAGAAAAAAATTTAAGTAAATTAAAATGTAAAAAAAAATGGATTTCCGAATAATGCAGATAAAACATCGCATACCAAACCAGTGGAAAAAAATATACATTTTCTAAAGTATGCAATTCCATCCAGACCTTTATAAACCTAACTTCAAATTATAAGAAAGTTAAATTAAATTCACATATTTCAACCTCTCTCCCAAATTTTATTTAGCATTTAATTTGTTTATTGCTACCAGCAAAATGCTTGGAGTCCAGGAATATCTTTACAACACATAATTCTCTTTTTGATGTATGTCATATATGGATCATTTAAAAAAAAATGTTAAGATTTTCAATCGGAGCTGAGCATGAAATTGTAAACATGTAACAAACTTCAGTCTGAGAGAACATAAGTTATTTATTTCGGTGCTTTGTGTTTATTGTTTTTATGTTAGTGGTCTTTGTACTTCGTACCGATCTTTTGAGTTAAGCCAATTGCAACTGATTTTTACAGTTTGTTCTTATGTTGTGCTGTGAGACCACTGTCCCACGTTAGGGGAGGGTTGGGCGCTCATAAACATTTTTAACCCCGCCACATTCTGTATGTGCCTGTCCCAAGTCAGGAGCCTGTAGTTCTGTGGTTGTCGTTGGTTCATGTCTGTCATATTTGTTCTTTGGAAATTATTTTGTTATAAATTAGGTCGTTAGTTATCTCGTTTGAATTGTTTCACATTTTTCATGCCTTTTATAGCCGAAAATACGGTATTGGTTTTTTCTCAATGTTGAAGGCCGTATGGTTATACCAAATAATTGGTTCAAACAACATTTTCTAGTTGAAAAAGAAATGGTTTTCATCATCTGATTCTATACCAACTAGATATAGCCGATCTTTTCTTTGTAGTCTTATAAATCTGGGACATAATATATTATTTAGTATAATAGTCCCAGACTATATCTACCAAATCCGGCTATCTAAAGTAGGTGTTCACTATACATAAAAAGAAGATGTGGTATGATTGCCAATGAGACAACTCTCCACAAGAGACCAAATGACACAGAAATGAACAACTATAGGTCACCGTACGTCCTTCTACTAGTCTTGTTGTCAATAATTATATTCGATGAGAATTATAAGAATGTATAAGATTTATGATTCATATTCTCGTATCATTTCCTATTTTCCTTTTTTATGCTTTTTATAAAAATAATATGTGTGTATGTGTGTGGTTGGAGGGGGTTAAATTAATGAGTCTGACAAAGTGTTTTTTTTTTTTTGATAGTTCAATAGTCTAAAAGTAAGTAACTTTCATATATGCATTCTCAATTTTAACAAATGTCAACAATAGGGGTGTTCGGCAAAAACATAGTTTTGACCCGCCACCGATGAAAGTGCGGGGGGGGGGGGGGGGGTTGCCCCCGTGCATCCAAGCTCATACATCAGTTTTGTTTTTGTGTATCTTTTCTATTAATTTATCGAGCTTCATGCCTAACAATTTCTTAGGAAATTATAGACTTGCATGCATACAGGACTATATTTTTTCTTAACAAGTCAAAATAAAAAAATGCATACTGCAATAAACCTTTTTATATCGGCATATTCTTACAAGCAATAAAAAAATGAGATCTACATACAGTTATACCGGTATTGCTGTAACAATAATATACTCCTACCTCACCTGTGCCCTCGGCAAAATCTACATCAATGATGTACACAAAGTCAGAGCATATGAAGTAATATTGCGTAATAATTATGTCTTATCAATCACCCATGTGGCATAACACTTGCAGCTTAATTACAACTTCAAACGAGACCTGAAAATGCGAATCACCTGTACCACACACCTGAGACCCCAACTCTGGATTCCTTAGGAAAGTGGGCGGAACAAAGTGTAGTTTTTGGTTGGTAAAAAGTCCTATCTTCACCCCTTCTAAGTCTGCGGGTCATTCGAAAGACGAAAAATATCATGTCATTATTCTTTTTCATTATATTGTTAAATCCATCGGCATCACACAGAATCATTGTTTATCACTGTCATGCGTTTTGTTGAATAATAATCGAAAATAAATTTGCGCTATTCCCTTCTGCCAATACGATGATTGGAAATCGTGACGTAGCAGCCTCGTTCTGAGTGACTTCCTGGATGGAAATATGCATATTTAACAGGTCGATAGATCGTTGCATTAAAATACATATTTTATCAAATATTTGACACTTAAATTGCTATCGATGTATTTTGGGGAAAGTTATGTATAAATAAACATTTCGTGTCATATCTTCTTTAATCTCTTTTCTGTAAACCCCATCCACACCCCAATATAACTTTAGTATACGGATCGTGTGTAGCTAAACAATTTTTATTCAGTTGTATCGTCCAAGAGGTGTAATAGTACAACGAAGATTTTGATCTATAACACTACATTTAGCATATATGAAGTTTAAATAACCTGCTGTATGGAAATAGACTAAACCGAACGTAGCTTGGGATGCACGAGCTAGAGGCACAGAACAAAGCACTTGATAATGGACACGACACAAGTTCAAGTAATGTATGAGCCTGGGAAAAGCAGAAAGGCTGTCAGTGACACTTGCATAACGAAAGCATTTAGTTTCACAAAGGAGGTCGAGGGAACATACATGAGACGGGTGAAATTGATAATTTTTAATGGATGCTCTCCCCAGGTTAGTGGGTTTTCGACAGATAAAAGGGATGTTATGGAACCGAAATGCTTATTCGAATCCAGCAGAGATCCCGTTGAAGCCCTCGAGGCGGACTGTAAGCGTCAGTTACGGAAGAATGTTTACAGATCTCCACTACAGTTGTTAATTGATGAGCTTGAAGATAACTTTCACGTTAAAAGTGTGGAGTTTGATAGTGCTAAGGTACACTTCAAGTCTTTGGGGAAAAAAATCATCAATCCGAATATAAAGATTGACAAAACTAAAACTCAATGTGGACAGTGTCCGACATGAGACTTGGACATACAAAACGGAATTGCGAACTTGGCGTGTGCGAAGGTCAACAGATTTGTAATGATCTTGATAAACACGATGTTGTGAAAAAACAGTTTAGAACCCATCTACGACTGTCAAAAATGTTACCAAAGATCTTGAGAAGCTGAAACAAAACCTTCATTTGAAAAAGCAAACATATGAGAATACGTGCAACACATTGTTAAGCAAAGTTTAACCACATCTTGTTAACACAAACTCAGATAAGTACTATTCGGTAGGAAGTTTTGGTTTGAGAGAACTTTCAATGGGTGCAATTCATCCTGACATTGCGTTTTTGATAAACATTACCGGGGTACTATAACTTAAGACTTATACTCGGCTGCCAGTTTTTTTTTGAGAAATTACAAAAAGATAATCGCAGAACAAAAGAAAAAACAAAAAATTCAATCCAGAGATTTATGGAAGAGAGATGCGTCGAGTTTCCAAAATTTAAGACACCTCAAACTACAACGTCTACTATAACTACAACTCTGCTGCGACCAAGTTTAGCGAAAGGCCGTGCGACATAATCAGTCAAACAAACTTTATTAGATCAACTCGTTAAGGTCATTGGTCAATTCAAACCTTCGACCTCGAATAAACTTTCAAGCCCCGCCAAAGCACACCAGCGAAAAAAGAAGACGCGTATAAAAACGATCGGAAGTTGAATGGACTGATCACGTAAAGGATTGTGTACTTGATTATCTCATGGAAATTTTGGCATATACAAGTGCATGTAAAATTTATTTATATTATAATTTTGTGCAATAGTTCAAATATTCTAATAAGGTCCTTTGTTTTAAATTTTTTAATTTTTTCACAAAAACTCGGTTTTCACGGCGAAATATTGATTCCAACTATCTCCTCTCAAAGTAGTTCCGGACTAACCCCGTGCACCTTCTCTATATGTTAAATTGCATCATTATGTGTTTGAAATGAGACCAAATTAGGAAATATGAATGAAATGACTCGATGCTGTTGGATAAACGTAAATGAGACCGTAAATATAACCAAATTACATAATAAAGATATTGCACGATATTACAGTGAAATAAATTGTTCACTATTCATATTCTATCGTCAGTATATCACAGGATTTCTTCCTATGGAGATCCGTTATAATGGTTCCGTTCTGGATTTAACTCGTAGTATCAAGGAAGATTATTTTCTCCATTGATGGAATATAGTAAATGACATTACAATAAAACTGTCAAAATGCCTAAAAGTTGACATCCTAAACATAGCTCCCGTGGTATCCCTTTCAGTCAGGCATTGCGAATCAAGAGAATATGCTCAACTGAAAAAAAAGCAAAATACCAGACTTGGACAACTACGTAAACATCTAGTTGTTCGAGGATACAATAACAACAGCATTGATACAGCTTTCGAAAAAGCAGTCAAAACTAGCCGCCAAGAACTTTTGGAGTACAGGGATAAGAATAAAGGAGTCAGCAATACACCTCTTGTACTCAATTACTATCCTGATTTTAAAAATGTGTCATCCATTGTTCGAAAGCATTAGAAAATGTTCAGTCTAGGTGGCCGAGTGGTCAAGAGCGCTGGACACAGTGCAGGCGGTGTTGTCTCGATATCTCAATAGCATGAGTTCGAATCCCGGCGAGATAGATAGCTATGGTATAATTTTCGGTTATCGAGATTTATACATGGGTTGCATTCCCATAGGTTACATTGTACAGCTATAGGTTAATTATTTTTATTTTAGTTGTTTTGTGCCTTGTGTCGATCTTTTGAGTTAAGCCTATTGCTACTGATTTTCATAGCTTCTTCTTATGTTGTACTGATATACAACTGTCCCAGGTTAGGGGAGGGTTGAGCGCTCTCAAAGATGTTTAACCCGCCACATTTTGTATGTTCCAGTCCCAAGTCAAGAGCCTGTGTTTCAGTGATTGTCGTTGGTTCATGTCTGTTATGTTTGTTTTTCGTAATTTTTTTGTTATAAATTAGATCATTAGTTTCCTCGTTTGAATTGTTTCCCATTTTTCATGTCAGGGCTTTTTATAGCCAGCTATATGGTATTAGTTTTTCTCACTGTTGAAGGCCCTACGGTTGCCTATAATTACTTACAATAGATATTGTCAATGAGAAGATATATTGCTTTAGTCAACTCAACACAGTTTTAGTAAATACATGTTTATTTAGCATATTCCCCTATTTTCATTACAGAAGAAGTCTTAATAGTAGTTGCAGCAAGTGGATCTACAATCAGATTTTTAAAAGGACCATTCAATTGAATAAGAGAACTTCTGTTTGATAAGATGATTGTGTGGAAGTGTAGTGTACAGAGTCGAAAAGTTATAATTGTCAACCGAAAAAAACGTAACTTATCAAAAACATGCAAAGAGTTTTTAAAACTTCAAATATAATTAATATCATTATTTTCATATGTTTTATTACAAAAATTGATATCAAATTCTTTAATAGAAGTAAGGTAACTGGTTAGCAGCACAGAAAGATCATTTGTATCGTATACATTGCATATGAACAAAAAGAGATGTTGGATATATATATCAAAATAATGTGAAGTGATATGATCGCAAATGCGACACTATTCACAAGAGACCGATGGACGTGAATGTAAGCATCTATAGCTTCAACAGTGAGAAAAAACTTATTGTAAACTGTCATATGCCCTGGCATGGCATTATGTGAAACAATACAACAGAAAAGACCATGCTAAACGATCAAAAATTGCAGACAACAACAACAAAAAATCACTAAATAATCGACTCCTGAAATTGGACAGGCGTATAAAGAATGTATCGGTGTTAACCATGTTTGTATGCGCTAAACACTCTTCCTTACCTTGGGATAGTGGTGTTACAGTACAATAGTTAAACAAAATGTGAAAATTAGATCGTCATCAAGCAAACAATTAACAAAACACTTAAGACAGAAAGTACCGATCTAGGAGAACTCGAAATTCCTGAAAGCTAGATCAAGGTCAATTACGACTGGTCTCTAAATAATGTTTTTCCAGACTAAAATATCTATCAATACATATCCAATGAATTAAGTAAAAGACGTCATAAAGGTCATCAAAAGCGTCATTTAGACAAAAACCAAATGACAAAAGAAAGCGAAAAGACAATATCAGGTGGTCAATAATAAACAAGTGTCTGAATAATTATATTGTCATCTAAATCCGCCATGAATCCATGAAATTCCTGCTTAAATTTAACAGAGAATATAAAAAGATTGCCATTTATACTTAATAAATTTTCCCCTTTTTGTCAATTTTGGTGTTTATCTTATGTTTTTCTTTCTTTTTTTTTTGTTATAGACTTTTTTGACCGGAATAAACATATACACAGATAACATTTCTAGTAATTGAAAACCGAAACAACCTAGATATCGTAAATTCACTTGTTCATTAATCTCGATTCCTGTGTGTTGATTTACGGTCACCGATTATATTATTTTTACAACCGTTGCAAGCTATTTTGAGAAACCTACAAGGGTTCATAGTTTTAAAGCTTAATGTTAATTATTTTCAAACTATCAAATATTATAAGTATAAATATGTTTTACTACATTTTATTATTTCTGAGTCTGAGTCCAACGTAGGCAATTTAAAACAAAAACGTATCGTTATACTCAAAAAAAAAATGCGTATCATTACAGTGTTGACAACAATGTTGACATTATAACATACAAATTATCACTTCTTTCTGTATTATGAACATAATTTCGCTGAACTGAAATTGTTAAGGGGCCAGCTTAAGCCCGCCTACGGGTGCGGGATTTTTCTCGCTGCGTTGAAGACCCATCGGTGGCCTTGGGATGTGGTCTCTTTGACACATTCTCCGTTTCCATTCTCTATTCTATATTTGACTGGTTTTTTTTTCATTTCATTTTTCTGTATTTTTTAATGTGGAATTATGATTTGGTGTCTTTTGGTTATTTGTGTCGCTAGGGTGTTTTTTCATTGATATATACAAGGCATCTCCTTCGATATTTATCGATATATTACACCACTCAAACCCTTAGTGACATTCCATAAACTGTATATTAATTTCTACAACGACACTCATTAAATATTACGAACCGCGATTTGTGATAACACAAAACTCATCATAAAAAATGATATTTCCACAACTTAAATTTTGCTAGCATGATATTTGAATTTTCAAACAAATTTGATCGTTTGAGTTAACATAATTATCTAGTTCAGAAGACAAAAATAATTTTTCTGATCTGATCACAATCAGGGGTAGTATTTCCAAATTTCTACTAGTAGATATTGGAATTCCTGTTTGTACTTGTAGATATTAGAATTCCAATTTGTACTAGGAGAATTCTGAATTCAAATAACATGTACATGTAGTAATTATGTACATACCCATTTAGAGGCCACTGTCATACTGTAATTGCGTGAAACCATTGTTATTTGATTTTATGCGTCGAGAAATCTTTGGCGATCCCGTGCATTTAATAGAGATGTTGCAGAACTGAAGTATTTTGATACGTATACGTGTCGAAGTATCCATATACGTGCGATACAGTTAAAATGGGTATTTTTTCTTCTGACCCGATGACGCCATCAATGTATTGATTAAATCAAAAAGTGGTATTTTGTCATGTGTACTAGGTTTCTTATGTATGCTTTATTTATATACAAATCATTGAGGTAATGAAGAATGATATTTAAAGGTATAAATAAGAACAAAATGTAACTTCGAGATTCGAGTGCACCTTACTACTTTCGAGTGCTCTCTAACTGCTAAAGAATGACCCAACACTTGTGTAGATAAAATATCAACCGTTTTCCTTATTTGTTAATACACTAAGTAGGATTTTGGAAAACAAGGTCATTTAGGGAGCAAATATTTAACTTCAAAGGGGTTATGGTTTTATTTTGTCTGAGTCAGAAAAAATGTCCTGTAAAGCGCGAACATTTTTTTTTAGTTTTTCGACACTATCAATCAAGTTATTTTTTTCTTCAAAATTTAACACTATAAGGTATGGGGAAAATCTGGATTCATTATGTTTTTGTCATCTGCTTGACCGCAATATTTTTTTTCTTCATCAAATTAAGGATCAGAATTTTTTTTTTAAGAAAAAACCATAACCCCACTTAGGCATGTTGACAAAAATAAAATCCTGACGAAATGTTAAATTATTGTATTTGGCTATTTATAATTCATGCAGGCATGCAAGCTTGGAGCATTTCATTTAGTGCAATTCGCTACGGTACATCTTTATGCTCGTTAAACAATGTGTGAGTGTGTTGATTTGCTTAGCACTTATCCCTAAATAGTTACTTTACTTTAATAGAATTCAGAAAAAATTAAAACCGTTTTAACTAAATACAAATTGCACAAAACTACTGATTTTGGTAAGTTATATCATTTTGAATCTTGAAGATGCATGCATAAATTTTATTTTGAAATGAGTTTCCACATAAATGTAAGAGATTGTTCTGTAAAAGCTTTGATTTGGATCTCTGCCCCTGTAACAGTATTTTGAAGAAAAAAAATCATCAAAATAGCTAACAATCTTTTCATGGTAAGAAAGTCGGGTACACCTTTTATATTAAGCTTGTTTGGGTCACCTGTTTCGTTCTTTAGATGTTTTATACAGAAACAAAGAGTATATCATCTCCCTTCAATTTCATTATTTTTTATATTTTAAAGCTATATGTATATATCAATATTCAAATTTCATATTACTAGAAAACAGAATAGATCGGTCAAATATCTTTGAAATAAGTCATCATAACAGAGTAGGCGTGTTTGAATATAAAAATAACAGACCGAGTGCTTGCATTTAATTTCATTTGATCAATTATTAGAATAAGATTATTGCATACCAATTATCTTATTCATAAAATGTCGTTTAAAATAGAAGTCGGATTTCCATTTTATGTCGAAAAACTTAACGAGCCTTTACTTTGGGATTTTTAAAATGCATAAGCTAAAAATAAATCACTTTTTTTATAATTTTTTTCAGCAACTATTAGCCTTCAACTTCTAAAATCTTCTTGTTTACCCTTTCACGAAATATTTTCATCTTATTTTTAGAAAAAGTAGTGTTTTATTGAACTTTCCAAAATTCGTCGTGACAAACAATTATACAATAATTTTAAGTTTTATAAAGACATACATATACTTAATGAAATAAACCTTTATCTTTCCGAATATATACTTTCACGTACATCCGTAATGAAGCAATCTGAATAAAATAGACAAAAACGAGTCATCAGAGGCGGATTAAGGGGGAGGGGGCAGGCGGTCCCCCACGGAGCTACATATATGACAAATGTATATACATGTTACAAGCATCAGTCCAAACGTTGACTAACTAGGAGGCCCCTTTTTCAAAATCCCGGATATCGTTCTGCCATAAGAAACAGTCAACAGAGCAGCTTAGGTCCAGTGTGTTTAAAATAGAACGTAAATTGTCTCTATTGTTGTTTTATATAACTTAGGAACGTTGATGAAATACTTAAGCCACTATTCAAATGTAACTGTCATTTCCGATGACAGTTTTTGCGTGTTTTTAATAAGGCAAAAACGAATAAAGTCAAGTTTTATCTCTCGTCGTACACATCTTTTTTCACAAGTAAAACGACATCTGTATCCAAGTTTTCCCCTACCTTACAAGACCTACCTGTTGTATTGATTAATGTTTTTTTTAGTCCTGAACAAGAAATATTTGCCACTAGACATTAAACAAGCAACAACCAATCATGAGATATAGACATCTCTGTATCCATGTGATGTTTGCTCTCCCTATTATTGAGAGTGTTGATTGTTACACACCTCCCTCTCATGTTCCGTTCGGATTTTTATATATGTTTAAATATTGCCCTCCTTTCAAAGTGGTTCATATTCATTTTAACATCTCCCCCTATTACATACACTTCAAAGATCTGATTATACGTCAAATACGTCCTGGGAATATTCCATTTTTACTTTACGTGCTATAAGTATTTACAAAATTTGATTGGTTGAGCTCAACAGTAAACCTGTTGGATACATCGGATACGTTGGAGGAACATTCCATTTGTAATGCTGTTATTTCATTGGCTGTTCGATACGTATAGAAGCTTCAAAGGATGGTTCCATTTTATTTGTGGTGCTAATCAAGCGGACCTCGCTCAGCTTCGGTGTACTCTTTATCTGATTTATAATATAGTGTTTTACAGAAACTTTTCTGGACTACTCTTAGTATCCGTGGAATTATATTCAATCATTCTTGCTTTATGCTTCACGTGATAAATTTTTGAATTTTTTTATGTAACAAAATCTAAATGCAGCTTCAAAATGTGGAATTCCTCTTCAAATCGGTTAATATTGATTTTAACAGCTCCACATATTACACACACACTTCAAAGATTTAATTATACGTCAAATACGTTCTGGGAATATTCCAATTTTACTCCACGGTGTACTCTTTATCTGATTTTTAGCAATATGTATAGTGTCTATAGTCACTGTGGTTTACAGAAACTTTTCTAGAATACTCTATTTGGAGTATCCATGGAATGATATTCGTTCTTTATGTTTCACGTGATAAATTTGTGAATTGTTTTGTAAAAAAATATAAATTAAGCGTCAAAATGTGAAATTAACATAATGTTAAACACGATTATATGTTGAATCTCATTAGACAACGTTGAACTCAAACTCAAACATGCCTTCATTTAAAAGTTACGAAAATTGAGCACACCTTTTACATGAGGCGTGTTTGAGTTTCTCCTGAAAACATGACTCAAGAAAAAATAAACTGTTATCACAGAGATATGTCTCGCCTTTTTGTAATTTTGATAATGCAAATGTTGAAATTAAAATAGCAATACTTTAACATATAAGTTATGCAAATATTCAAAGTCGATGAACCATGACTGAAGGTACATGACTAAACAATCTCCATGGAATGAGATGTGCCAATGCTAATACAACTGCATACCAAATACCATTGACTTATTATAAGTCGTTCCCTTTAAACAAACCTAAACACAAACATTAACTTGTAAACTATGTAAAAGTTTCAAAGTCAATGAACCATGATCAGGGGTGGGGCTATATAATCTCCATGGAAACGATACTTGCAAATGCCAATAAATTTGCATACCAAATATCATTGACTTAACATTAGCAGTTCATCTTAAACTGATCTAATCACAAACTAATACATGTAACCTATGCAAAAGTTTCAAAGTCAATAGACCATGACTGAGGGGGCGGGGCCAAATATTCTCCATGGAAATGAGATGTACTAATGCTTATACAACTGAACACCAATTAACATTGGCCTACCACTAATGGTTCCCTTTGAACTGACCTAATCACAAACTAATACATGTTAACTTAGCAAAATTTTCAAAGTCTATAGACCATGACTAAGGGGGCGGAGCCAAATAATCTCCATGGAAATGAGATATGCCAATGCTTATACAACTGCATACCAAATATCATTGACCTACCACTAGTGGTTCCCCATAAATTGACCTAATCTCAAACTAATACATGTAAACTATGAAAAGTTTCAAAGTCAATAGACCTTGACTGAGGGGGCGGGGCCAAATAATCTCCATGGTAATGAGATGTGCAAATGCTAATACAACTGCATACCAAATATCATTGACCTACCACTAGTGGTTCACCATGAACTACACCTAATCACAAGCTAATACATTGTTGACGCCATCGCCGTCGCCGTCGCCGTCAAGGCGAGACAAAAATTGTGTTAAGATTTTTTTACATTTAAACTTAGGGTTAAGTTTCACTTGGTAAGAATGGATTGTATAAATATGTGGAATATCACGAGTAAACAAACTTGGGTGTTTTTACGTAAAATTTATCACTCCATTAGTAGTGCTACTTGATAAACAAATCATTTTCAAAATCTGTCTATTTGAATTATATTTTATTACTTTTACACTAAAGAATTTTATCGTTTGTAAACACTTGTTAGAAGTTCTGAAATTTTTTTCAGATATAATATATATACAATACATGATTGTCACTCATAATTGGACGATACGTCGGAGGAACATTCTATTTTTGATGCTATTATTTCATTGGCTGCCCGATACATACAGAAGATTCTCAGGAAGGTTCCATTATATTTTTAGTGCTCATCGAGCGTGCCTTTCTCGGCTTTCTAATTGGTTGATTTAGCTATACATATAGTTTACAGAAACTTTTTGGAAATATTTCATTTTAAGTCTACAGGATTACAGGAAGCTTACGGGATATTTATTCATTCTTCATCGAAGTTTCACCAGGTTTTGTCAATAAAAAATGAAGTTGCCCATTAGGTCTCTATGAGGGGGAGGACAGGGGGTAGTCTGCTCCCTTCTTTCATCCTCTCCTCCCTTACCCCATCAGATCAATATATCTCCCTTCGCAAAAAGTTAAAATTAAAATTATTTCATTTAAAATAAAAATCTTGTAACTGTCTTGACAACTGTTTCTTCTGGTTCAAATAACTCGGTTTTTTTTTTGTAACTGTTATAGTATATTTTTGTACCCCCTCAAGACATCGCACGAGGAACAGAGAAATACCGGGCGTCCCTCTGTTCGTCTGGCGCTTTCTCGCGTACAGTACGCGTACTTGGAAACATTAGCTATATTGAAAATGACTTTGAAAGCTCTCTTACGTGTACCATTCTAGACCCAATTTTTATCAAATTTATATCCAAGGTTTATACCATCAGTTCTCGGACAAGTTTGAAATTCAGCACTGGTGAACAATTTTCAAAAGAGTTATGACACTTTGAAATATTAATTATATGGGAAATTGCAATGTAAGTTCTCTAAACCCTACATTTCTCTAAAATATTCATAAAAACTTATAAAGACCCAAATAAGAAAACAAAAAATAGCTAATAAATATTTTGGATTAGGCGAATTAAAAAAAATGAATTTCAAGAGTTGTTCAAAATCCCGAATAATTCCATGGCAAGAAATGTTTTTTAACCTTGTTTACATGCTCGACTTGCATTAATTTGAACTTAACAGATTTTGTTTCGTGTTTCAGTCCATATTCGAACTATAATTGATTCATTGATTAATGTTGTAGAGACGGTGAGCAACATACAAAGAATTGTTCCTTTAAAAAATACATTAATTCATGTATATTCACCCTATATGCAGTGGTAGATTAAGGATAGAAGGGTGTAAAAGACATAAGCTCCCTCTAAGGTGACAAATATGTTTTTCCTTTACATTATTTTAAAAATTCAAATCGATACGCCGGCAATATCTGTACCATTTTTTTTTATTATAACGCCAACCCTCTCCTCGGACCTTGATCAGCCCCCGATGTATGACTACTCAAATTGCAGAAACCTTGTTAACTTTGTATACTGACAAAGCTATATAAATTTTTATAAACTAAACCCTATGCATGAAATATTTAATAGATGAGACTGCTGTCACATGAATATCAGCCAATAATTATACCATGCAAAGCTTTGTTTACTGCTAGTGATACACACCTTTTACTTTCTGCTCCAACTTGCAAAAAAATAAAATAATTTTCTTTGTTTGTAGTTGAAAAAAAGTTAATAAATTGTGACTACCTGTTGAGAAAAAAACATTTTCAAACCAATATAGAAATAGTAAACCCCTTGAATTGAAATGGTGATTCCCTTACTTTTAATTATTTTGAAAGCAGTGAAATCTTGTTCAGGCAATCTTTGCATGCAAACATCTAAATATTTGCACGCCAGAACTGATGGTTTCCATGATTGAAAACGTTGAACGCTCAATTTATAAGTAACGAAGTCAAAAACATGATCAAACGTGAAATCAAAATTCACATTACCCTAGTTTCACCTTTACCGTGATTTATATATTCGATTAAATGATAAAGTTTGATTATGTTTCTTTACCGTTTTGTCATTTTGTATCATGTGATTTTTTTTGATTTTTTTTTGTTTCCTCATTTTCACCTTTGATTTCTTTTTTCTCCTTTCTCTCGTCCTTTTTCTAACACCCTTCCTTTCCTTCTACCTACTCCCGTTTTACCTTGGATCTCTTTTTTCACCTTTGATCTCTTTTTTGCCTTTCTCCCTTTACCCTGTCCTCCCCCTTCTCTATAATAAATTTGTACTTAACAGTCTTTACACAGCAGCCATTCGTTTGTTCATAGCAGTACGTATGCCATTCACTTAAATACAAATGGAATACCCGTGATCATGATAATCACCATTCATATTTAAAATATGTTGTTTAGAATTATGAATAGATCATCTAACCAGTTACTGCCACGGTCAACTCGCTTACTCCATTTCTGATTATTAAGTTTGTTATGAAATTTTTAACAGTAGATCTAAGGGCTTAAGAAAGCATTTTTTAAATTAATTGTCAAAGTTCGTATACAACATAGATAAATATACACTGCAAAATAAGTAATGTAATTAAAAAATGTGATTTTTGATAATTCATTTTAGAAGCTTTATAGAATTTAAACGGACTATTGAGGAATTTTTCAAACTCCGCTTTCATCGTGAAAAAGTACAACAAAATACTACATAAAAACTACACTTTTCGATTGGCAATTCATATTTTTACAGAACTTCACCACTTCATGTAAGGACAAGGGAACAATAAATTCGTGTTTTTTACGAATACATGTAATACTCATTGTAGCATATTCACAAATACTTCATATAAGTTCAGTCATATACGGATACGTCCCCGACACGGGAGTTCTGCAACAGCTCTAATTAAATATCCATTGTAAATGCAACGTAGTATGTGTGCGTAACGGACAAACGTTTACTAGATTTGACCTAACCAATCGATGCCCAAAACTGATAAATGGCCCGTTCTACATTTAAGCTCTTATGGGTTGAATAATAAATCATTTTGTCAATTGCTATCAGACAGAAACTCTTCAAACTCATGAACAAGCAATGTGACTATAGCGACTAAGCAACTCAAATTATTGCTAGACATAAATTACTCTTTTATTGACTTTTTAAAAACAAATGCTGGTGTATGGACTATGGTAATTTTTCGATGTTAAACTTAAATTAGGGAGCTACCATTTGATTTTTATGGGGGGGCTAGGATGAAATTTGAAAAAAATAGGCAGGACAGGAGTTTTGAGTAAAAAAAAAGGCAGGATGAGATTATTTGCAAAAAAAAAAGGCAGGATGACAATTTATGTAAAAATAAAAAGTCAGGATAAATTAAAAAAAAAAGGCAGGACCGAATAGAGTGAAAAATAAAAAAGCAGGACCGAATAGAGGGAAAAAGAAAAAGGCAGGACAAAATTTTTAGCCCCCCCATAAAAATCAAATGGTAGCTCCCTTATGTGTTTTTATACATACCATTCGACATTGAAAGACTTCCAGAAGATAAATAAATACAAAAAAAATACAAATGAAATCATTTATGCACGAGCAACACACAGCCTTTTTGGGGATTTTTATCTTAAATAAAAACTAGTTACACGTCAAAGGTTATTCGATATTAAAAAATTCTATGCATGTTCCAGTGTAGGATGGCATGGTTTCTAATCAGCAGAATAAGTATTATATATCTCAACTTGTACGATTCGCTCGTGTATGTAACAACGTATTAGATTTTAGCGAGAGAAATTAATGTATTACTGAAAAATTATTACACCAGGGTTTTCGATATCACAAACTAGTCAAAACATTTACTAAATTTTATCATTGGTATAAGGACATCATTCGTAAATATAACTCAACATGCAGATATCTTATACGTTCGGGTATTTCACATCCAATCTTTTATGGTAATATTCTTTACAAAGCACAAAAAATGTCAGTATTCACCTCAAAAGCTAACAAAACCTTTAAACAGACTTATTAAGAAGGGATATAGTTACGATACTGTTGTCAGGTCATTAAAGATTGCATATTTTGGCTTTAATATTAATTCACTTATAGGGTCTTTGCATCGGAATTAAACACATTTATTCTAAAACCAGTTGTTGGCATGACACGGGTTATGTTCTTCTCATATATTTTATGACGGTATAATACTAAACCCCTAACAGGAGGGATTGTGCCTGATATTCATATGATGAAGACATAATCTTTTAATCAGTTTAATTGAGGTCTGGAGCTGGCATGTCAGTAACTGCTAGTAGTCTGTTGTTATGTATGTATTATTGTCATTTTGTTTATTTTCTTTTGTTTCCTATTCTGACATCGGACTTCTCTTATACTGAGTTTTACCGAACGTACTGTTGTGCGTTTGTTTTTTCTACATTGGCTAGAGGTATAGGGGGAGGGTTGAGAGCTCAAAAACATGTTTATCCCCGCCGCATTTTTGCGCCTGTCCCAAGTCAGGAGCCTCTGGCCTTTGTTAGTCTTATATCATTTTTAATTTTAGTTTCCTGTGCTTAATTTGGAGTTTAGTATGGCGTCCATTATCACTGAACTAGTATACATATTTGTTTAGGGGCCAGCTGAAGGACGCCTTCGGGTGCGGGAGTTTCTCGCTGCATTGAAGACCCATTGGTGGCCTTCGGCTGTTGTCTGCTCTATGGTCGGGTTGGTGTCTCTTTGACACATTCCCCATTTCCATTCTCAATTTTATTGAAAGTTTTACTTTCAATAACTGCGAGCATTTGTTGATACGGTATTGTTTATATATTGTTTGTACTCCTTTTCTATTATTTGTTATGGCGATATTATAGACTCCGACTATACGGTATGGTGTTTCACCTTTTTGAAGACCGTACGGTTGCCTATAATTGCTTATATCCACTTCATTTGACCTCTGGTAAATGGCCCTATCTACATGTAAGCTCTTATTGGTTAAATAATAAATCATTTTGCCAATTGCTGTAAGACAGAAACTCTTCAAACTCATGCAATGTGACTATAGCGACTAAGCAACCCAAACTATTGCTAGACATAAATTACTTTTTTGTTGACTTTTTAAAAACAAATGTGGTGTATGAAATATGGTAGTTTTTCAATGTTAAACTAAAATTATGTGTTTTTATACAGATCATTCGACATTGAAAAACTTCCTGAAGACAAATAGATACAAAAAACTACAAATGAAATGAAAAGTACAGTTGCAAATGTCTTTGAACCACATCAGAACAATTTCGACTGTCCAAACTATATTTAAAAATCCCAGAGAATTTGGTGTGAAGTATTACACGTAAACATTTTTTTCCAGAATTCATGTTGTATTTGAAGATTTTTGTAGACGTTGATAACATTTACGGTACCAATTTTGATTCACCAGATGCGCATTTCGAATTGGTGCTTTGAAGGTCACTAATTTATTCAAACTTTTATAAATAGTCTATCTTCTCATAGATATCGACGGTCTTGTTGGTCAACAAAGCATTTCAGCCTGGAGAACGCTTCGGCTATCGGCGTTAAAGTAGGCGTTTGATCTATGACCTACACTGTAGTCTCTTTTAAAATTAGTCTATCAATACTCATGTGACAGAAACTATGTGTCATGCTCTTACTATAGGTAAGTGGTTAACCCCGGTCATACTTCCCAATAAAACAATAAAATAGATCCCATGAAATTGTGGAATGAATGATCAAGTTTATATTCAGGATAAATTTTCAAGACTGAACCTCTGGTTATATAAATCACAAAATATTATAAGTCTGACTATTTCATTAGTATAACATGATATGATAAAAAACATGTCAGGTACAATGGGTGCCCCTGGGTGTATTTAACACGAGGACACATTCCAAAACGTCTTTTAGTCTTTGCCAAAGTCACGCCTTCATATGTATACTTTGCAGTTGTAACACAATTATAACGTTAATCTGAACACATATCCAAATCGTAAATTTAACTTACTATGGATTCCAATGAATATCATACTACATAATCAAACTACTGTTGCATCTAACTTTATATTATTTTCAAAATCTATTCAAGCAATTTTTTTTTAATCGGCTTATTTTATATATTTTTTTTAGATCTTTCCTCTTTTCATGAAAAGACCTTTTCCTTTTTAAAGTTCGTGGAAAGACCTTTTGCTTTTGTTCTGATTATATTTTTTTTCTTCTGCCAGATGCTTTTTTGTTACTTGACCTATCGAAAAGCTTTTTGGCCCATAATATCGTACAGAGATTACGATTTCACCATTGACCCTGCGTAACCGAACACTTTTCTATATAGATTTATCTCCCCGTGCCCTCTTTTTCTTGTTATCTTTATGTCTCTGTAACCGTAATAGATATCGACAAAACAATATTTCAAAATTGTTTTGTTTACTCCTAAGGATGCTTTAGTTTAGTTTAACGGAAGTTATCCAATGACATCTTATAGGAGTTATTTTACCTTTTCAAATTTGATATACGTGATATGTTGAATTAATTCATACACCATAAGACATACAGACTAAAGTCTTTTGATATAAAGTCCTTGGTCCATTAGGAAGAAATTGAGGTCTAAAGTCAAGGACATATTTTTACGTTTTAACTTTTATCATTATTCCAAAGGTACCGTAACAGTTAATGATAAGAGGCTTTTGCCAAATAATTGTTTATGACATGGCGCAACTCTAACGCATTTGAGTCGAAGAGTTTCGGTGACCCTTTTTAGAATTTTCTCCCCTTACATATTTGAAATCAGTATAACTCATCAAACATACATGCGAATGACCTAGGGCCTTTCGATTTGAGATCAATAACCTATGACCTTGAAATTGAAATCAAGTTCAACAATCAATTTGACGTTCTAGATAATTACCTTTTCTAAAAATTCATACTGGTTCATTATAAAATCATTGGGTCTTTTGCATTAGGTAAGAAGACATATGACCTTTAAAAAGGTGAACCGGAAGTGACATTCTTTAAACCGGAAGTAGCCATATTTACACTTATATAATTAAAAAGTACCTAGAAACCTTATATTTATAAAATCGGTTTGAAATAACCAATCATATGAACCACAAGTGACATCTTCTAACACCGTTTTTTGTTTAAATCTAATTCTTTATTATCTAAAGCTGAGGTGGAAAGAACTTCACTAACTTAATTTTTATTATTCTGCTGTCTGAGATGTTTTTTTCTTATTTAACATATTGAAAGGATGTTTGATCCATGATATTGTACACTGATTACAATTTCACCGTTCGTTGATCCTACGTAACGACACACTTTTACTTATAGAAGCTATCTCCCCACGTCCCCTTTTTCTTGTTATCTTTATTTCTCTGTAACCGTAAATGATATTGACAAAAAAAATCCAAATTATTCGTCTATTGTTTAGGATGCTTTGATTATGTTTAACTGAGGTGATCCAATAAAATCTTATGGGAGTTATTTCCCTTTTTCAAATACACCATAAGTCTAAGACCTAAAGTCTTTTCATATGAAGTCCTTGATCCATTTGGAGGAAATTGAGGTTAAGGTAAAATGTCAAGGTCATGTTCTTAATTTTGAACTTTGCTTGTTATCTTTATTCCAAAGAAACCTTAACAGTTAATGTGGAGATCCTTTGGCCAAATAACTGCTTACCACATGGAGCAACTACAACGCATTTGAGTCGAAGTGTTTCGGTGACACTTTATAGGAGTTTTCTCCCCTTACATATTTGAAATCAGTATAACTCCTCAACCATACAATAGAATGACCTGGGGTTTTAGATTTCAGATCCATGACATATGAGCTTGTAATTTAGGTCAAGGTCTAAGGCCAATTCATACTGGTTCATTATAAAAAATTATTAGGTTTTTGCATTAGGTTGGAAGACATATGACCTTTAAAAAGATGAACCGGAAGTGACATTCTTTAAACCGGAAACAGCCATATTTACACTTATATAAATAAAAAGTACTTATAAACCTTATACTTTTAAAATGAAGTAACCAATCATATGAACCCGAAATTAAGTGCCGACTTTTGTCATCCTTTTCCGCAAAATAAATTTGACGCCTGTGTTCAATAACACGGTATTTTCTAACTTTCTAATTTGGTCAGATTCTTTTAATCGTATGCATTTGCTTTGCAAATGAATGTTTTTCATTTGATAATTTAACAGTTTTTCCTATTTATTATATTTTATGATAAATTTGAGTTCAAACTTGTGTATCATTACTTTTGTTGACTAGTATATTTTCGAAATAAAAGTGAAAAATACAAATAGGTGTAGTTTTAGGTGTGGAGGGGTCGAAACAATAGAACACATTTATGGACTTAACATTTATACAATTAAAAAGTACTTATAAACCTTATACTTTTAAAATGAAGTAACCAATCATATGAACCCGAAGTGACATCTTCAAACACCGTTATTATCTAAAGGTGAGGTGGAAAGACCTTCAATTGTTCTCTGAACAATTGGTTTTTAAGTATTATTCTTTTTTGTTCAGTGAAACAGATATGATATCCAAACGTGATGTTTTATTTAAGATAGTTTTGATATTGAAAGAAATGAATGCTTAGTGTATAATTATGCTATAAAACTGCAATTTTGAGTGATTTCGGTCAATGCTGAGTGTTTATCCAAAAAGTAAAATAAAAAATGTTTTACCAATAAACAAAATTCTATCGGAAGTAAAGCAATAAACTAGCTTTCAAATTGATCAGGCTTCAGTGCGAGCATTGCTTTCGACATTGATAAATCAAAACGTAGCAACAACATGTATTCCTAAACTGTCATGATCACTTATGGTCCCACGGCTTGTCGATAGTTATATTTTTGTATTGCTGATTAATGACTTGTTAGATGAATGTGGAAATTTCATTACTTTTGATAACTTTCAAAATGTATACAATACCAAATCTAATTTCTGCAATAAAAGAGTATTTAAAAAAATATATATAAAATGTTCCAATGATTTAGAGAGAAAAAACGGTCAAGTTTTGCCTTCAGTTATAAAAATATTCTTTAAATCCCTGAAAGTTCAAAAGATATGTATAATATTTGAAATAGTAAAAAAATCAAACCTTAACCAGAAATGTGAAAAATTTGGTCCCTAATTCTCAATACAAACTACAATCGAAAAATATTCATGTATTGCTCTTTTATATTACCAAGAATTCAAAACTGCAGTTATTTAAATACATCGAATTTTGGTACGAATGAACTTATACTAGACAACAAAAGAAACGATACAATGCAATGTATTTTCCATATATAATGAAATTTGATACACTGTACCAAGGTAAACAATTGCCTAATAGGTCTGATATTGATAGAGGGTTATTTTCTTATCAAAACCATTGATTTAAGGCAAATACGCGATTTTTTTTATTTTGCAATTTTTGTTTTTTCAAAAATCGTATTTTCACCCAAAAATTCAAAAATCGATATTAGAAGTTAAAACTTTAAACTTAGACATGGTCTGCTTAATATTTTGAATGCCTTTGCAGGTATTTGAATACTTAATTCTCATCTTCGAAATTAAGTGCCGACTTTTGTCATCATTTTCCGCAAACTAAATTTGACGCCTGTGTTCAATAATACGGTATTTTCTAACTTTCTAATTTGGTCAGATTCTTTTAATTGTATGCATTTGCTTTGCAAATGAATGTTTTTCATTTGATAATTTAACAGTTTTTCCTATTTATTATATTTTATGATAAATTTGAGTTCAAACTTGTGTATCATTACTTTTGTTGACCTTGGGGCCTTGATCACCCCTGTTTTTGTTGGGTTCGTGTTGCTCAGTCTTTAGTTTTCTATTTGTTTTTTATGTGCTGTGTCTTTTTGGTCTTTTTTTTCTTTTTTTGCCATAGCGTTGTCAGTTTTTTGTCGACTTACGAGTTTGAATGTCCATTTGGTATCTGTCGCCTCTCTTCTAAACATGGACCTAAATTTCGAATACTTTTTATCTTTGATAATCAGAAGTTCACCTCTCGTTATTATGATTTATAAGCCTGTCGAAAAATGTAAAAACAAATTAAACACTCCATTGTTTGACAACAAAAAGAAAACGATTTTAATCGTCCAAAACATTCAGTATATTTTTTGTAACAATATTAAGTACTATATATATACCATGGTTCTTACGAGTTATCATATTTAAACAAAAATATGAGTTTGTTTAAATATTTTAATGAGTATATATAATTTGTAATATAAATTAAACGATTGACAGCATTAATATTAGACACTGATCATGTTACCGATTTATCCAGTAAGTCAGTATTGAAAGGTGAACTGGCACATATGCAGATTTGTAACAATTAAGTTCATGTTCAACATTATTCAAAAGACGGCGGTAAGTTTGTATAATTGTTTATTTTGAGGATAGTGTACAAATATGCAGGTGCGAATCCAGGATTTTTAAAAAGGGGAGGGGGTTGGGCTAGCAAGCCAACGTTTGGAGTTATCTTTGTAAAAAGTCTATGCATTCTTTATATATGAAGCTTCGTAAGGGGGCGGGCCCCCTGGACCCCCTAAATCCGTCTCTGAAATTTTTATTTTACAGGCTGTTTGTTTCATTTGAAAAAGTGCGTAAATTTACCTTCTAGCTTTTCGTACGTCAAACGGTTTCGTTATTTAATCAGATTTTTTAATTTACATCCAGTAGGCTATATGTGAGCATATAAAACGATAATTATAACTACTTTCATGATGTATGAATTAAACAAAACAATACACGCTATGTTTTTCCTTATTTTTTGTACAGTTGGTGAGAGGCAGCAAAACACAATTTAAGAAATTATTACCAGACACTTAAGACAACAAAAATATTACAATTGGATTTTTATTTGCTTTCAGTTAACCTTTGTTCAGTATCCTAAATAGTTGAGAGGCAGAAATGGGGTGTAGCTTCAGCCATGGAATAATACCAAAATGAACATGTTGTACCATGGCTAATCTCTACAAACTTTCCTCTAAGATTCTAGTTGGGTTTTATGTTTAGTTGTCAAAGTATGACACAACATTAAGTTACAGATAATAGACCATGGTTTCCCCCAACACACTTTTAAACCAAATTATTCATCAAAACATCAAAAGAAAAATTCCAATTTATATTACAAGCCTATTTGTAACAGTGGAAACCAATGAAAGAAGTCTTAAGTGTGAAAAAAATTATAAACTATGTCAGATCAACCGGGTATATAAACTCCTCATTTAGATCCTATATGAAAGTTTAATGTTTTAAGTATCGCTCTTGTCTTAAAGCTTAGCTGTCAAAAGGCGCTCACTGTCAACTTCTTACTTGCTACGACCAACTGTACCATCATCTATTTTAAGTTAGATAAATTGATACCATCTTTACAGTCACCTAACATTGTTTTATTTAGAGGAATCATTAGATATCTGTCATTTTTGTCATTAAGTTCTTCATAGAAGTTTTTAAAATATTTTTTCGGGTACTTGAAATATGAGTTTCTATAAAATAATAAACCATCTGCTAGTGTTTTCAAAAATTAAGTTCATTGATTTCAAGAACACAAGCAGATTGGAAAAACAACATATAACTTATTTTGAATTTGGGGTCAAAGTTGAACAATATTTTCCCATAGCATATACAATTCTAAGATATGTGAAAGAAAAAATAAACACATTCTTTTCTTTCGCCATATTAGGATAACAACATGTAAGAATAAAAGTATTTTATATTCAGTAGCAATAAAACTAAAAAAAAATATATAATAAATATCCTTTCTTCTTAGACTTCATTTGATAGTTTTTTGTATACTTTTTTTTTATCCTGTAAAGATAAGTTGATCACCCAAACCAGATTCAACTCCTTTAAACAACTTCATCAATGTATTGCCATTGGAGACTCATTAAACTCACACTTAAGGAAATTCAATTTTACCCCATAAAAGTAAAAACGTTAAAAAAATAATCTGACAATACAACACACTAAGCAATCTTTTAAATAGAAACTGTAAGAGGGTAAAAAACGGGTGCTCGACAAAAGCAATTTGAAACTCCTATTAAGTAAATTTACCCCTTTGGTATCTTTATTTTCAAACTACATCCCTTTCATTTTTTCAAAAAGCTTCTTCCAAGATAAAAATAAACAAGAAAGTAATTGTTTGTCTGCAGTCATGGGTTCTCAATCATAACTTGGTTTAAAGTAAGTTTGCTCCTCTTGTTTTTGAATTTTTGCCAGATATTCGAAATCCTCTGGTTTTGTCCATGTAGTGCCATTCAAACATTTTGCCCACTAATCCCTACTTTTCTTTTCATAATTTTATTACATATAGTTTCAAAAGCCATATTTGAAAATGTTATAAAACCCTTGTTATTTTTTCATAGTTTTTGAAAGAAAAAAGGTGCCAATGTTAAATGTATGAAAAATCTAGAGAGAATTATTTCCCGCCAAATTTAAATGGCTTATAAATGGCTTATATCTCGAAAACAAGCACACGGACCCTTCATTTTTTATATACTATCAATTTATAACAATCTTTTAAAAAGCTTTTTCTTTATTTTGAAACCGAGTAGCGAACATCATTTTGAATCAAGCATTGAAATCACGAAATCTTTTTTAATTTAATTTAATCCTGGTCCTGGTGGAAACTTTTAAACTTTTGCTTCGTCTCATAATTCAACCATAATGGTCGAATAAATCATCTGAAGTTGACACTTGTAAAAGAATATTGTATCAGTAGATATTCAAAACGTATATTAGAGATCACAATATCACAGGGCAGGAAAATTGATTAACTCTATAATAACGGTATAATAGATAATAAAAAAAGACAAAATAAATAACAACTATCTAGATAAATCATACATAAAAGAACATACAATAAAAAAAATATATATACAGGAAAAGTGTTGAATACAATACAAACAGTATAAAAGATAACAAAACAAAACAAAAAACACAAAATAAATAACAGTTATACCGTATTCAAGAATGCTTTTAGATTCTGAAGGCAAGTTCAAAGTACTTGACCTGCTGTAAATAAACCATGCCATCCTTAACTTTATATCAGTTGCTTTACTGTATAAAAGATTTTATAGAAGGGCACCGTAAACAGTACAAGAAGGCATGCATTTGTGCAATGCCTAGAACAAATTTTACAGGAAAAAAGAAACATTAAAGTATTGCTTCGAACTATAGATAAGCTAATTATGAAAAAACACTACAAGGCACAGTGATTAAACCACAGCATATAATCCTTTACCACTGAGTATATGATTGCAGCGAGACAATTTTGAAGGACACATCTTAAATTTTCTAGCTTTATAAACAATGTTATCGTAAAAAGCTTAAGGTCAAATGGAATCATACTTCCACAACAAATCTCTTTATTTATAGTTTTATCCATTGTGTTAGAAATGAAAATTTTACGTTCATTAAAATTAGAGACATGATGAATATAGAAAATATAGTCATTAGATAACCATTACTCTCGTAAAAGTGTTAATATTAACATGAAGGTCAAGAAAAGTCGACTCCATATGATGGCAAACAACCCTTCTACGTATCAAATACATAGTTATAACTTTGCAACAGTAGACACACTTGTCAAAGTCCACTTACTCGCGCAACTATTGTCAAATCATATAAATCGATAAAGAATAGTCGACTACATAAATGTAGATGTAGCTTTTGCATGTACCGGTACAACTTAGAGTCTGTAAAAATTGTAAACGAATACATATATAGCTAATTACGCAATATCAAAGGGTATTAATATTTTCACGACAATGGTTTTGTTATTTCCTTTACACTATTGATAAATTAATACTGAACTCAACAGTTTCTTGATAAAAGGGCTATTTTATATGCATACATTTATGATAAAAGAGATGATTTTTCATTTCCTATTGTAATTATCCATTTTTAGATGGTGATGTTCCCTTGTCACCATCTTATGGTGTTTATATATCTCAACTTGTACGATTCGCACGTGTATGTAACAACGTATTAGATTTTAGCGAGAGAAATTTATATATTACTGAAAAATTATTACACCAGGGTTTTCAATATCATAAACTAGTCAAAACATTTACTAAATTTTATCATCGGTATAAGGACATCATTCGTAAATATAACTCAACATGCAGACATCTTATACGTTCGGGTATTTCACATCCAATCTTTTATGGTAATATTCTTTACAAAGCACAAAAATGTCAGTATTCACCTCAAAAGCTAACAAAACCTTTAAACAGACTTATTAAGAAGGGATATAGTTACGATACTGTTGTCAGGTCATTAAAAATTGCATATTTTGGCTTTAATATTGATTCACTTATAGGGTCTTTGCATCGGAATTAAACATATTTATTCTAAAACCAGTTGTTGGCACGACACGGGTTATGTTCTTCTCATATATTTTATGACGGTATAATACTAAACCCCTAACAGGAGGGATATGCCTGATATTCATATGATGAAGACATAATCTTTCAATCAGTTTAATTGAGGTCTGGAGCTGGCATGTCAGTAACTGCTAGTAGTCTGTTGTTATTTATGTATTATTGTCATTTTGTTTATTTTCTTTTGTTTCCTATTCTGACATCGGACTCGGACTTCTCTTAAACTGAGTTTTACTGTGCGTACTGTTGTACGTTTGTTTTTTCTACATTGGCTAGAGGTATAGGGGGAGGGTTGAGATCTCAAAAAACATGTTTAATCCCGCCGCATTTTTGCGCCTGTCCCAAGTCAGGAGCCTCTGGCCTTTGTTAGTCTTGTATCATTTTTAATTTTAGTTTCTTGTGTATAATTTAGAGTTTAGTATGGCGTCCATTATCACTAAACTAGTATACATATTTGTTTAGGGGCCAGCTGAAGGACGCCTCCGGGTGCGGGAGGAGGTATAGGGGGAGGGTTGAGATCTCAAAAAACATGTTTAATCCCGCCGCATTTTTGCGCCTGTCCCAAGTCAGGAGCCTCTGGCCTTTGTTAGTCTTGTATCATTTTTAATTTTAGTTTCATGTGTATAATTTAGAGTTTAGTATGACGTCCATTATCACTAAACTAGTATAAATATTTGTTTAGGGGCCAGCTGAAGGACGCCTCCGGGTGCGGGAGTTTCTCGCTGCATTGAAGACCCATTGGTGGCCTTCGGCTGTTATCTGCTCTATGGTCGGGTTGTTGTCTCTTTGACACATTCCCCATTTCCATTCTCAATTTTATATTATAAAGTACCATAAGGTGGTAAATGTTCATATCTTTACATAGCACATAGATTAAAAGCACCAAACAGTTCAAATGAATTATAAAACTAATTTGTTTTTAGTAAGAGGCATATATAATGGACGATTTGATTTTTATAAGAACAGTTGTTGTGTCACTGGAAATTAGAATACGTTTCAAACTGTTTCAAGTATTCTAAAACAGCATCGTAAATAAACCGGAACTGTTCCTGAAAAATGAAAGAAAGAATATTATTATAAAAAGACCAATATAAATGACTATCTTACCAATCTAATTTGTAATACAAGTGGTAAGAGTTAATTGTTCCTTCAGTTTTAATCATTGTCATAAGTTAGTGGGAATAACGTTGATTCTATATATGCGATTCTCTAAGTAGGACGTACCTTTTGTTAAAATAAAATCAGTAAACATGGTGAATTAAAACCATACTAAATATTATTGTTATGTGACATACAGTCCTCGGATGGTGTAAACTTCCCACTAACACCATACACCATTACACTATTCACCATACACCATTACACCATACCACATTCACGGTACTACTATCTGTCGATACCTAGATTTTGGCATTGCACAAGCTCATGTTTTTCGTTGACTGTCAATGACGTCTTTACATTAAATCCATTGGATGTTGGATGTGTATTGATTGATATTTCAATCTTTGATACATGTTTTTTTTATTATTTGTTTTGGGCTTTGAACTAGATGTCAGTAACTGTGAGTACACTCAGATCTGCATTTTGTGTCTTTTTTATTTTCAGGGATGTATGAATACCCTGCCACGCCCGGTCTGTGTTTTTATTAGATGTTTTTCTGCTTTGTATTGATCTGATGAATTACACCCTTTACAATGATTTTTATAGTTTGTTTTTATGTTGTACTGTTACACCACTGTCCCAGGTTAGATGGAAGGTTGGCACCTTCAAACATGTTTAACCCCGCCACATTCTATATGTGCTTGTCCCAAGTCAGGAGCCTGTAGTTCAGTGGTTTTCGTTGGTACATGTCTGTCGTAGTTGTTTTTCGTAAATTGTTTTGTTATAAATTAGGCCGTTAGTTTTCTCAAATGAAATGTTTCATATTTTTCATTTCGGGTCCTTTTATAGCCGACTATACAGTATGTGTTTTTCTCATTGTTGAAGGCCGTGAGGTTGCCTATAATTGCTTAAATCCACTTCAATTGAATTTTGGTGGATAGTTGTCTCATTGGAATAAAGGCAACAGTAGTATACCGCTGTTTGAAATTCATAAATCGATTGAGAAAAAAACCAAATCCGGGTTACAATCTAAAGCTGAGGGAAACACATCAAATATAAGAGGAGAACTACGACACAACAGAAAAACAACATTAAAATGTAACACACACAGAAACGAACTATAATATAACAATGGCCATTTTCCTGACTTGGTTCAGGACATTTCAAGAAAAAAAATGGTTTTGTGGCTAGCCAAACCTCCCGCTTTTATGGCAATGTTAAATATAACATTAAAATGACAACACTACATGACAGGACTACAATACAAATAAATGGGAGAACATATAGGACAGAGAAACATACGAATAATAGCTAACAAAAGGTACCAGGTTTAAAATTTAATACGCAAGACGCGCGTTTCGTCCACAGAAGATTAACCAGTGACGCTCAGATCAAAAAAGTACGAAAGCCAAAACAAGTACAAAGTTGATGAGCATTGAGGACCAAAAGTTCCAAAAAGTTGTGCCAAATACGGCTTAGGTTATATGTCTGGGATAAGAAAATCCTTAGTATTTAGAATAATTCATACTTTTGTAAACAGTAAATTTATAAAAATGACTATATAATAGATATACATGATAACACCGAAGTGGTGACTAACTACAGAATAAAAACGGATACATAAAACAACATAACCCAGCACATAAAAATTCACAGCCGAGTAAGCCAAAGAGATCAACGCTAAAAAATGGTGACGTCACATTTGAATTTCTGAAATTTCCCCAAAATAGGATAGAATTAGGATAGAATTCAAGATTTGGTTTATAATACTCATATAACATTTATCAATAACAATGAAAATTACAATACTAATCAAAATAAAATGTAGTAGTAATAAGATAATTAATAGTATTATCTAGCTATGTCGGTGTTTCTTCTAAATCAAACTGTAAACCAAATATATCGTATAAATTTAGTTGACCCAAACTAAAATCTAATTAACAAACAGGGTGATTAATAATCTTTACCATAACACACGAATACAACAGAAAAAAATAAGATTTACAACTACAAACGATAAGACATTTGACAAAATCCGATGAGAGTAACAAGTATAACGTCAAAACTAAATACATGAATTTTGGATAGAAAGGTACCGTGTCACGTCTTATAGCAATGCGAATTCACACTCAGCAAAACAGTCACAATCGGGAATAAGTCACTTTCGGTAATTAAAAGATCAGACGACGTAATGTCAAACCACAATCTAACACGTGGTAAAAATGTCCTTAGTTTGTTTGGACAAAGACACATCGTATGGATCGACCAATTTGTGATGGTGTCCGTAAAATTTACGGAGTGTCATATTTAATCTGTCCTCCGCATAACTTTGTTAGAGCAATTTCTGCGTTAGGAGCATACTCCTGTATATGAAGTCCGTATAGTGTGAACATGCACGAGCATAACGTATCAACTGAGATATGTAAACACCATACGAAGGGGCAGAGGGTATGTTACTGCTGAGAAATTGGAAATTCATAATTGGGAAGTTGAAATCGTCCCGTTTATCATAAATTTTCGTGTGAAGTCGTCCATCTGTGTCAATATTGAGGAAAAGATCAAGGTATGAAGCAGTCCTTCTAGTATCAGTAGTATCCTTAATTTCAAGTTCACTGGGATAAATGAGATGTAAGTATTGGCTGAAATATGGGTTATTCAATGATAGGACATCATCAATATATCGGAAAGTAAAATTAAAGAATTTCGCAAGGTGCTTTTTCTTTTTGTCTTTTAGAAGGTTCTGAATGAATTCTGCATCATACGAATACAAAAACAAATCGGTCAGTAGGGGTTCACAATTAGTGCTCATTGAAATACCGACTGTCTGTTGAAATATAAATTCTCCAAACTCAACAAATATATTGTCGATCAAAAAGTCCAACATTTTGATAATATCATCTTCAGTATATTTTCTGGTAGATTCAGTGTGGTTCTTCACAAAATATGAATTATTGTAACCCAAAACAAGAAATTCGTATCTACGATTCCCATTTCTATAGAAAAAGCTCTGTTTAATGAGATGGTGAAGTCGATCTTTCAACTGAGCATGGGGAATAGTAGTGTAAAGCGTAGAAAAATCAAAAGTCTTTATGTTGCTGCAAAATTGCAAAGATTGTGATCGAAGATTAAGCAGTAGGTCTTTCGAATTTTTGAGAATCCACATCTGGTTAACACCACTGGTAGAATATATCTCATCACAATATTTTTGAAGCCCATCTTTAACTGTAGAAAGAATAGTAATCAGTACTTTAGAAAGATGTTTAGTCGAACATTTTGATGACCCAGCTATGTATCGTTCAACCACATTTTTACCGTAACAAGACAGTACAAAATTGTAATTGTTTAATTCCGAGAGAGAGACAAATATTTACCAAAACCAATTGTACGTCAAAATTTTTACCATTATTATACAGGATAAACCACGTGACATTTAGCACGGTGAATATCCTTTTCCTCTGGTGAATATGCTAATTTTTTTTTCAAATACAATTCGTATAGAAAACCCTACTATACAGAGCACTTTAGTTCCGCTCCGTTTTTAAAAAAGGGGTTCGTGTTGCACAATGTTGATTTTTTTGCGTAGTATTTTTGTTGCTTGTTTCCCTCTAGCCACGGTGTTATATATTTTCCATTTTGTGTTTTAAATTTATAGAAATTAATAAATACGGATAATTTAAACCTGCATTACAAAACATTGTATAGTTTATTTATCAGGACGTGTTAAAACTAATAGTTTCATTTTAATGTTCATCACTTATACAGCAAAAGTTATCGAACTAAAATGTTTCTCTATAAATAAGCAAATTTTATAATCAACAAGTGATTTTTTCCGAGAATGTATTACCTTGTAATGATGTACGATCACTGGTAAGGTAACATTATAAGACAAAAATCAAAGCTTACATGTCGTTTTGCTTAACTATAAAAAGAGATGTTCAGGTTTTTGTCAATGAGATTGTTTCCAAAAATATCAAAAGTACAGATGGTGCGGTCATAAAATGCACATCAAGTTAACTTGATGACCAAATATTTTGACTTTTCAAAGTTAAATTGTGACAGCCTTAAGAATTTCTTCAACCAGTCCTAGAAACAAAGTGAAGTGGACTTAAAAATCAAACTTAGTCCTTGAAAAAGAGAGGCGAAAGATATCAAAGGGACATTCAAACTCATAAGTCGAAAATAAAATGACAACGCCATTCCAAAAAAAAAGAAAAAGACCAAAAAAACAAACAACAGTACACTAAACACAACATAGAAAATCCAAGACTGAGCAACACGAACCCCACCAAAAACCGGGGTTGATCTCAGGTGCTATGGAAGGGTAAGTAGATTCTGCTCCACATGATGCACCCGTCGTGTTGCTCATGTAATTACAAATCCTCGAATTGTTATTATGGCCTAAGAAAGAGTTATTTGTTTACATTTCCGCTTCTGAGATTAACTCGATGATGTTAACTTCAACTGGACTGCATCGATTGAACCGGCTATGCTGTTGAGTTTGTTCTGCTCCAAACTAAAGTTAAATTTAAATCAGGTCCGCTGTGTATTGATTGATAAAGTGTAATAAAATGTTCTTGTTTCTGGATATCAACATATCGCAAACAAACTAATATAATATTATGATGTTCTTTTACCAAAGAGAGAGCTACACTGTTAAAAGAGAAACAAATTTAGTGTCAAAAGCAGACTTGTCCAAATGTCTGGTCTGGAGTATAGTTGTGTGGGACTGGTGAAAAGTACACACATCCAAAGGTGTGGTCTTTGTTAGATATTGTCAACAAGCAGACCTAAAACGTAGACATAAGTCTGGTCTACCACAGATTAAGTTAACTTGCTTTTGTGCGCCAAATACATTATGTTAACTTAAGCAGTCAAAATACGTTATTTGGTCTCTGGTGGAAAGTTGTCTCATAGGCGATCGTACCACATCTTCTTATTTTGTGTTAAAACGTCTGCTAAAATAACTTTTGTAGAGGTTATAACACGCGCCCATCTTTGAACTCTTATCTTATCAATATGCTGAGCTCTAAATAGCCTCTAGTGTTGAAAAGTTGTGAATAAATTAAATTGGTTAAATCAAACATCAGTTTTGATTCATGAATGAATGAATTTTCAAAACTTGTATTTTACTACAAATACATTCAAATGAAACAAAAGTGGATATTTTATTGCATAAAATGACCTTTTAATGACCATGTTGTTGACTTGAAAACATACATTAATCGTATAAAAAGATTTTTCTACCTACATAGTTTAAGATAATCTGTGGTCTTCTATTTCTCGTTTGTTTAATGATGTGCTGAATATCGATATCTTGTTCTATTCTCAGTCGTTCTAGCACTGTCGCCAAGACACAGTATAGTCCACTTTTGTCACAACCATTTCTATTGAATGTAATAAAGAACAATTAAAAAAAAAAAATTGAACTTTGAATTTACATCACACATTAAGAGTAGAGTAACCAAATTAATTTCGTAGTCAGACAACAGATTTGTTTTAATTTTCGAATATTGTCTTACATATTTGTATTCAGGCTTTTAACTTCTTGAATTTAGGGCAAAACTGCAAAAACTGCCAAAAAGCCACATTTTGAGATCTCGTCTTCAATAAAGATAGCCAACTAAGAGGCTTTACCCAAAAATATATTTTGCTACCAGATGAATTTTACTAAAATGTTGATGTGCGTAAAACAATTTTAAGGAAATCCCTTGTATAATTTGTCCAAAGACTGTGTGTAATACGCCCATTTAAGGGCAAATATGCCTTAATGCCATCATAGTCACATCACAAATTACTTTACTTCACTAGTGTCCAGATCATATCAATTTGTACATTTGCTTATTTACATAATTTCTGAAAGGCTTGAATATTTTTTCTATTTTTGTCATTTCAGGAGCCAAATTATGACTTTTATCATACCAACTCTTTTATTCATTTTACATTTATTTACTGGATGACGAGTCTTGTTTATATTATGTAGACGAAATACGCGTCTTGCGTACCAAATTGTAGGCCTTGTATGTTTGATGATTTTTTTTTTCAGACATGTATTCATCTTTATCTAGCTAATGATAATGACAAGTGACATATTATCATTAAATGAATGGCTCGAGTTTCATGACTTTATATTCTACAAAAGTACCAAACACATAATGTTGAGCGGACTACTTCGAGTTAGTCAGTAAGTCATAAACTGATTCAGATTAGTTAATAAATTATAAATGCTAAACACTCATATATGTATATGACTATAGTTGTCATTTTTATTTAGTTATATTGTATTATGTAGTCTGTTCACGTAACTTCGAGCTTTTTTCTATCTAAACTGCTCCTGTCACCATGATTATTGCAAGATTAGATACAACGAAAATGTGCGAGATTGAAATCCTTTCTATTTTTGTAAATACATTTTCGATCGGGTTTTTATATTCTTTTAAATTCTTCTCATTTAACAGAGTATTTTCCTGCAAAAATGGGAATAGTTAATACAAATTCCTTGTTTAAGGTAATGGAAAATCTTATTTTTTGAAATACCACATTGAATGCATAAAAAATGCACCGAAGATGATATCATAAAAATGCAGAATTTTTTATCGACTAATAAATTTGTTGAGTTTGGTGGATTGATATTTTAACAAAGAAACTAAGATTCTAACTCCCTCAAACAAAGTTGAACTTAAGCTGATTTGGCTCGGTTTTTCGAGTCCCATTAGTCATAAAGCTCATCACAAGTCTAGGTAGTTATACGTCCTTGGCTTTAAACATTTAAGGTGTGAGAGTTTTGAGATTTGTTAACCCAATACTCACACCCTAAATGTTAAAAAGTGATTTGACGCAGATATGTTAAAAATTCTATTTGGATTTTCAGTCAGTGTTTCAATCTATACTAATTTTGTACCCCTACGCCCGACTATTGTTGTACTCGAATGAAGCAATATTCATTCAAAACTTTCTTCGACTTATATCTTTAGCTACTAGACAATTTGTCTTATTTGATCATTTCTCGATTTTGTCCTATTTCCGATTTGAGACGTTTGGATTGAGGATTGAGGATGGATTGTATGACTTACGTAAAAAGAGGTCCGTCAAGTTATATTTCTCATACGGTGCATGTCTAGATTTTTAAAATGTGATTCAAAGATAGGAGTAAATGTATTGTAACTATTTTATGTGGTTTTATAGGGCTGTGTGTTTTTTAACCATCTGCAAATGTGCCTCCAAATTTTATATTAGTTACTATTTATGACAATAAACATTGAAAAAAGAAATAATAGTAATACCATCCCTCTCTCTCTCTCTCTCTCTCTCTCTCTCTCTCTCTCTCTCTCTCTCTTTTAACTTCCATTTGTCTCCTTAAGTCTAAATGTGTTAGCCTATATATTAGCGCATTAGCACAGAGCAACTTAATTAAGATGATGATTCAACTATAACCAGTATTCTAGAATATTTAAACATCCACGTACAGGCAGTGAACAAGGATAGGACTATTGTCGCCATTATTAGATTTATTCTCCACTTCAAATAATAAATTAAACAAATCCTCTTTTGAATCTGGAACTACATCATTGTCATCCCAAAACTTTGCTTGATACATTACCAAAGACCTTTCATCCTAAAAGTAATAAAAACATCTATGTGCCATACGAGTATGAAGTATATATCCAGATACAAGAAATATTGCAATAGGTTACTTACAATGTGCGATTTACAATATGAAAAAAATAATAATTGATGAATATATTATTGAAATGTAATCTCGATTTTTTAGTTCGAGTTTAAAGTTTAAAACATAAATGGTGTTTTGCATTAAAATTGAACATTCAAACAACTTGTTTGTATGAGTTCGCATATAATCATTCTTTTTCTTCTTATTGGACTTAGCTAAACTATTGACCGACAAGACAAAAATACATATTTTTTTAGTTTTTTCTTAATTGGGTGGGTTTATCATGTACGTATTTGAAGTATTCTAGCTTGTTATGGCAAATTATAGCCGACTATACAGTATGGTTTCAGCTCGTTGTAAAAGCCGATACAATGACGTTAATGCTTACATCCACGTCATTTGGACTCTGGTGGAAAATTGTCTCATTGCCAATCATACCACATCTTCTTATGTTCAAATTGATAACAAAGAGATTGAAGCTTATTTGTACATACCCAGGTTTTATACTTCAAGGTAAGATGTAAACAGTTACAGTAAGGCTTTGATTCCATTGTTGTAAGTTCTATTTTAAAAGCTCCTATTTGGATTGGTGTCTCTTGATTTTCAGGCCAATACGCATCCTAGGTAAGATTTTTTTTTACATAATAAGCTTTATTTATACTTGATAAAAACAACATTTGAGAAACAAGACTAAAGCTATATAGAAATTAATATAATTTCCAAAATAAATATATATATATCTGTATATATTTTTTCAAATGCATATTTTTCATACAATAATTAATTACTAGCTTAATCAATATCTCATTAATTTTGAAAAACTCTCATTTAGTGACATGCACCTTCTGAAGACAACATTTACGCATTTTTTGTTTTTTTGTCTTAATACGACTTTTGTTAATATTAGATTGAAACTTATTATAGAGTTAAAAATCAAAACGTCGTATAAAAGATTATTTTCCTTTCTGTACGTAAAGTGAATTGTGCATTTACTGACATTATTATGCTACAATAATTGACATGATCATTAAGGATGCTTCGTGTATAATATAATCATAAAATGCTCCTGCAATATACAATACATATACCTTTGGCAAAAAGTGCGTTTAGATTGTCCAAATTATAAAATAAAGGAAAATATTCATGTCAGGATAGGCATTGAAATTAGGACTTATCCAAAATAATGCCTATACAGGTTATTCAATCAACAATATTTTTTTTTAAATATTGCTTACAGGCCGCAATTTGGTCTTCTGAATTCGAAAATTTCATTTAATGAAAATCACGTTATAAATTTAGTGCGTTCGACGTGCTTTACTGGATTCTCCTTGATGAGGAAAACTTAAACCTTAACATTTGAAAGTCAGGAATGCATAAACAAGTAGACATGTTAGGGGCTATACTAAGAAAAAGAACATAAAAAGAACAGCCAAATTTATCTGATCAACTTTGCCTTAGGGAGTTGGAAACCTTAGTTTCTTACTAATTTCGTTATTTATCCACGGGACATTTTTAGTAAAAAATGTTATAAATCTTGTCAGTACCGGAGCACACTTCTTGGCTGATGATATTCTCGAGACTACCATTTAACTAGAAGAGGTATCAAAAAAGTATAACAGAAAAACCGAACTCCAAGGTAAATTCAAAAAGGGGAAGCCCATAAAAACTGACCAAATCAAACGTAACCAATCAACGGAACGAGTGAAAAACAACTGTCATATTCCTGACTTGGAACAGGCAATATGTTACCTCCTATACATTTCTAGGAATATGATTGGTTAAAAGCAACCGCGCGGAGACCGTGTATATTCCATATTGGGTTAGTAGGGTTCCATATTGGGTAAGTAGGCGGGGCTTATTTCAATACACGGTTAGTAGTGGTGTTACGTCCCTTTATAAAAAGAACACGGTGTTGAGGAAAATCTTAAACTTTTCAACAGACGAAGAAATTGATAATGAATGATTGAAATAAATTCATAAAACACATTCAAAACTAACAACTTGTTATTGTTGGCATTTGTTTTTGTATAGACCAATGGAAGTAGGTTCTTAATACGAACGGTATTAAAGACTTGATGACTTTGATATGCCAGTAGTCTATATACCACATGTTAAGACAGTCGGTAAGATAAATTCGTTACATAGTGTGCTAGTGACCAAATACGATATATATGGGGTCAGTATATTCCATATGGGGTGATAGCATATATCGTATTAGATCACTATCACACTATGTATCTAATATTACCCGAAGAAAATGGTGGGTTAATCAATCCAGTGCTAGTTTTAATGAAAATGATGTGTTATAAATTGAGTGCGTCTGAAGTGCTATTCTGGATTTACCTTTTCAGAAAAGGTCAAACCTTAACCTTTGTATGAATAGCTTCCTCCAGATATTTACGAAACATTTGTTATCTCAGATATCAGTATTTATTTGTTATTATTTTGTCAATCATTTTTGCATTTTATCTTCAAACTTCTTGTATGAAGACAAAAACTGAAGAAAGAACATATTTGGCCCAATATATTAATTTCGACATGTTTATGTGGTTACTTGAACATTACGAAGTGCCTAGTTGATACAATCATATTCATTTACCAATCAAGCTAATGGTATACGAATTGTAGTTTTTTGGGGTTTTTTTTTTTTTTGCAATTTCAGGTACCAAATAATGCCTTTAATTTTTCATAGCAGAACACATTTTATGTTAAAAGATTAAAAATTCACATGATAAAATATGACCTCATCGTCTATATTAATCATATTATTTTGAACAGAAATGCATATACTAAAAATGTTTAAAATGTTCATACACTAACGTTATTCAATCACAGTCTTTGATGGCCTTAGCCAGGTTTGGTACATTTTTTCGACTGTTTGGTTTTAACGTTCTTCAACTTCGTAATTCATTTGGTCGTTTCACTGTTTTAATTCGAAGTTCCCTGAATAGTCTTATAAGAGAATTCCGGACCTTCGATTTAACTTATGCTTTACTGCATCAGTCGTGTATCACAAACGTTTTATGCATTTTCATTATTAAATTATATTTCGATGCATTCAAATTTTGAGCATGTTTAGTGTTAAGTAAATATAATGTGTACGTGATGTCGCAAATCCGAAATTTTATATTATACAAAACGGGAGTTTGGCGTTCAAAATTATAAGCCTGGTATTTTTTAAGAGTTCTTATACTAACCGTATCTTCTTTAACTTGGTTGAGCATAACAATTGTTTGTATGTTGTGGTCGTACACCAGCCTCCAAAGATCCATTTTCGTATGATAAAGTGGCAACTGTGTTACTATGAATGCTTTCTTATTTTTGTAGCCCTTTAAAATATACCAGAAAACCATTTTCATTTAATCATAGATCACCAATGAACAAATTCTACCGATCGCATTTGTTAATTTTACTAAAATATGTGATAACAAAACTGAATAATATTAAAGGAACACATACAACAACATAGAAAATGAAGGGATTTATACTGTTTTTATTTTGCTTAGTTTTTTACATGTTATTGTCGTTATCTATTACATTAGTGATTTTCCGTGTCACTTCTGTCTGTTTGTACAACTTGCAACGTGGATATATAAGCAACATTTAAAGGATTTAAAACTATGATTAAACTGAACACTTTGGATAATATCTGTTTACAAATGGACTTTTCATTTTTGAAAAAAGTAATAAATACAAGTAGTAATGTAAAGCAGTATAATACAGCGACCTGCAGTACGCGTCACGCAATCATGAGTGCACAGAATGAATTAAATATGAAATACAGTAAATACCCGTCTTATTTGTTTTTGATTTTCTTTTGTGTTTTGTTTTCTTGGGAAGGAAGGAGGTAGGTGTTCCTGTCTCATTGACGTGTAACCATAATTCAATGTGTTTATAGTATGTTTTATATCATGGAAAATATAAACATTATGAAGTTTTTGGCATGATGAAAAAATAAAATCTAAATATTTTAACTGTCACAAGCTATGTATATTCAGGAGGTAAACTCAATTGAGAGAACGTTTTCAAGGTGCGATAATTGTATTTATATTAAGTATGCAAGAAGAATATGTATAGGAAGTCTTTTCAATTTTTGAATTCAATAAGTGTAATTACTATTCAAGTATGTTTGCTACTTTGTATATGAAAGAGTTCTTTTTTACATTTGCATATGCAATTTCACAATTACAAAATTAAAATCAAATAAAACTATGTTACAAAATTTTAAAATGATTTCAAACTATTTGACTTACAGGTAAGAATACGGCATTGATATATTCATTGTGTCCTTCCACAAATGTTGACAGAATTGGCATTTCATATTCAACTACAAAACCAATACAAATAAGTAGATCTGCCCTTAAAATGAAATGTACATGTAATGAAGTTACAAGAATCAGTTACTTGGTATTCAAAATCTTTAAGATGTAGTTTTGCCATATATAAATTACTCGCAGAAGTTTAATTTTTCAGTATTTAAATCTTAATTTGTTGCAATCAGCCAAGTTTACAACAGAAGCTCACTACATTAAAATGTGTCGACAGTAACAATTGTTAACTCTTTGTTTTTTTGGTCGTTTTAATTTAATAAAGCAGCTACATACCTGGAAGTATTGTACTGTCTCTATTCTTTGTCCTATTTTCAGGAATTTTACCTTGATCAAATACATTATCTTCATGTTTTTCGCACATTGCGTTCATTCGCTATGGAAAAAGACAACATATATATATATTGGAATTTTACATTTTATTAGATATGTTATAACTAGTAATTACAGAATTGGTTTTTTTTTTATCTTTCTTGTATTTTATCTTCATTTATAGAAATGTTAAGTGAAGTTTGCAGAAATGTAATTGAAGAATTGATTGGAGTACAAAGAAATAAACCAGAAATATACTCATACCTGATACTCCACTTGGAGTTTTGTTTTATTTCTACTTGAATCGTGCATCATTAACTCTTTATATAAATCAGGAAAATCTTTCGAAGGAATTCCAGAATTAGGACACATCACTGCTTCTAATATTGCTTCATGGAGAAACACGTACTGACGCTAAGAAATAAAGAATATCAATATACAAACTGTCAGTGTAGATCTTTAGGTGTTCTCTGTATTGTGTTGTGGACTCTTGTTTGTATTTTTGGTACATTTTTAACTCATGCTTTCTAATTTTGACATTGACACCGTTTTGTTCTTTCATAGAAAATACCTATGTAGAATGCAAAAGATTAAACAAAATAAGATCAAGTAGAAGTTGAGGAGGAATAACGTTTATGTTTTAAACACTTTTTTATTTGCAACAGACTGAAAGAAAACGAATGTCTAAAATTATGTAATAAAGAGACTGAAGAAGTATGAATAGCTAAGGTTTACTTATATGACATTATTTTTCCACATCATTGCATATTTGAATAATTAGGAAATAATCATGAATTACTTTGATAGTAAACTGCATTTGTTAGGAATTAAAACTGATCTTAGAACTAAAAAAGGACGTTAATTTCAGATTCCCTATGGATCTGAATCTTAATCTACCATAGGTCGGTTGCTCTCTCCTTACATCCCAACTTGCTCCTTTGATAAAGAAATTGTCGTCATGATATAGCCCAAAATAATGAAAGAAGCGTTAGAAACCAACAACATCAAACAACCCAAATCTCATTTATATTTGATTAGAAAATTCCACCATATAAAAAGTTACTCTTCTCATTTTTAGAAACGTTATATCAGCCGAAACTCTCTCACTGTTAATGACTATATAGATGTAGAGCAAGTGTGAGCAGGATTATTTAAAATTCCCTTTTTACCAAACCCTGAAACTAGTAAATGCAGATGTGAAACAAGGATTTTGTGTAAGGGAGAAGCATACTAACGCTTAGTAATACCATTACACAAAATAACTAGAGCTTTCAAGGCGCCTGTATCGACCACCGGTCAATTTTAAACAAATCTAATCCAACGCATTTAGAATTTTTCAAATACTTTTCCGGCAAAGACGCCCCAAATTGTTATATCATCCTTCCAGAGCAATAAATCCTAAGTGTATTCGAGACGACTGATGATTTCATGTATTTTGACATTTTGATAACCTTTCTTTTTACAGTTTCTCTCCATCTACTATAGTTTACGGAAAACAATGGTTAAAAGGTGTCTTTCAAAAACATTATCTCCTATAAGGAGGCGACTGTTCATATCGGCCATATTGACATATCTGTAGATGTTGTCCTGTTGATTTTTGGTGTCTACAGTTTCCAGCTTTCTACTCTATTGTCCGCAAAAACAACAATAAACACAGAAATTGGTTAAAACAAAATTGTCTTTGAAGAGCAATAACTCCTATACGGATTCAAATAACAATTTCGGACATCTAAACTTATCTATAAGTCTTGTCTTGCTGATGTTTTTACCATTTACAGTTTCTCCCTTTTTACATGTTCTAGTATAGTTCCGCAAAATCAAAACAATGAGTAAATATCTTTCTTGAAGGGCAATAACTCCTTCTATACGAGTCAATTGAAGAGTTAGCACTTTGGACTAATTAGCAAATCTTGTTCTGCTGGTAATGTTGTATACATTTTCCTTCTATCTACTATAGTTTCGACAAAAACACAAATGAGTAAAAAGAGTCTTTGAAGTGCAATCATATTTCTTTTCATATAAGGGGGCGACTGCTGAATTTGGCAATGTAGAGTTATTAGAAGATCTTGTCCTGCTGAAAAATTTTGTTGTTTACATTCTCCAGCTATATTTTCTAGTTTCCGCAAAAAGCAAAACAAAAATGATAAAAATATCGGGTTTTTTTAAGGGCAATAACTCCTATGAGGAGTCGACTGACAATTTCGGTAACATTGAAGTATTTGTTGCCTGTACCAAGTCAGGAATATGACAGTTGTTATCCATTCGTTTGATGTGTTTGAGCTTTTGATTTTGCCATTTGATTAGGGACTTTCCTTTTTGAATTTTCCTCCGAGTTCAGTATTTTTGTGATTTTACTTTTTGATGTTTTCCTGTAGATGAGTATTGCCATTCCAGTTGTTGTTGTTTATCTATTAAAATTTAAAAGATAATAGCAAATATGCAAAAAAAAAATGCTAAAAATTGTCATTTAAGGGCAATAACTCCTTTCAGGAGTCGTCTTACAGTTTTGGTCAAAATAAGGGGGTAAGTAGATCTTGCCAGAACATTTTCCATTTATAACAATTAACAAGATAATAGACAATATTTTCATTTTAACCCTATGTTCTATTTTATACATTTGCAGGCAGGTAATATTATCGGACAGATACCTTAATGATGACTTTGTACCAGTAGTTTCCGGGGAGAAGATTTGTAAAGGTTACAGGAGGAGAGACAACCACGGCGGATACCAAGTGATAGCAAAAGCTTACACTAGCCATTTTGACCAGGTGAGCTAAAACAATTTTTCCATATACAACTTTTCTTAGGACATTTTTATCTTAGACTTTACTAGTTTGAGAACCAGCATAAGGATGTTCGCTCTTCTTTTTCAAATAACAAGCATTTTAAAAGACTGTTATAGATTGATAGTATATGAATAACACAAAAAAAATAAAAGGTCCGTGTCCTTGTCTTTGAGATATAATCAATGGAAAATTTGGTGGGAAATGATTCTCTCTTTACTGTTCATATCTTTAATATGGGCACCTTTTTTCTTTCAAACACTATGAAATATATAACAAGGATATTTAGATTTTCAAAAATGTATTTTCAAACTATATGTAATAAAAATGTGAAAAAAAGAAGGGGTTAGCGGGCAAAATTTTTATTGGCACTGCATGGGTAAAACTTGAGGATTCCTTATATCTGACAAAAAGTCTAAAACAAGAGAAGCGAACATCCTTTAAAACAACTTTTACAAAAATTTAAACTTTTATGTATAAAATGACTGTATACAACTTACAGCTGTCTGCACCATGTTGACCCTTTGCCTCCTGAGAGTTTCTACACATTTAAACACGTCTATATACTTCAAATCATTCGCCTCATTCACAATATAGTCCAATGCAATGAAGGTTCCTGTTCGTCCAATACCAGCACTGAATGTGTATTTTGTAGATTAATAACATGTTTTAGTAGGGAACTATAAACGACTTTGTTTTGTGCATTGTAATTGAAAATAGTAACTCATCTAATTTTAAATCTTAAACACGAAAATGTTAACACTAAATTGGTATGACTTAGTGTCTATATGAGTATGGGGAAGATTTCAAAGACATTCCGTTGTTTTAATTTAAACCGGATAAATAAATATGGGAAAACATCTAATAGCTGGTTTCCTTCGTGTTTCCCTTGTCAAGGAAACATTGGTTGTAAATACTCAGCATAATTTGTCGCAATGAAGGAAAAGAAGCTACCACAAGTAGAGCGATAAACCAAATCGTGATAGCGTCGGTGAAACCGTAGAAGAGACTACTTTTATTTCAACTTTACCATTACTAAACTTTGATGCAGTAAATATTATAAATCAAAACTAAAAAACTGTATTGGTATTTGAATACACATGCTACATCAATCTTTACAAACCCAAATGTTTCAAAGCACCTGTCCTACCTCCATGACAGATATGTTATTGTTCCCGCAGATAAAGCCCCAAACAATATCGTTTGTGTGTGTAAATCACATTACATAAACTGCTTGATAAATGAATTAGGTATTGACAATTCACTTGGAAACTCAACATATACCCCCACGACACTTACCAAAGAGGAAATCCTTGATATTCATAGGTCTGATCTATGAACCTTTAGAATTTCAACCAGAGATGAAGTTCTAGATCTTCCTTAACTGTATTTGATACCTAAATTTTATAATGTCATTACAACCAACGTTATATTGCTGGGTCTTTCTAGTGATCCACGAAACCTCTTTCTAAATTATTAACATCCATTTGATCAGCAATCAAAGACAAGCTTCAACGTTATTGTGAAACTACCTATCATAGAGGTGGCGTGAATTAGATGTGAAACAAAGATCTTTTAGAGTACCGTCAATCAAAGACTCCTTCAGCTTGTAATAGTATTAAAACATTTGACTTTTCTACTCTTTACACAAGTATTCCCCATTCCAAACTAAAAGAAAAACTGAATGAGTTGGTCCTGCTTTGTTTCATAAAAAAACGGCCAACGTAGATACAAGTATTTTTTTGAGGTAGAGATACATCTTACTTTGTTAAAAATCACTCTGATGCAAACAAAAAATTGTCTGAAACTGAAATTGTCAAGATGCTTGATTTCTTTGTTGACAACATATTTGTTACGTTTGGAAGATGTGTTTTTCAACAAATAATCGGCATTCCCATGGAAACCAACTGTGCTCCTCTTCTTGCCGACTTGTTCCTTTATTCATATAAGGCTGACTTCATACAAGAGATTAAGAAGAAAGAAAATAATTAAGCATTATCCTTTTACTTCACTTTCCGCTATATAGATGATGTTCTCTAACTAAATAATTCAGAGTTTGGTGACTATGTCGAACGTATCTATCCTATTGAACTTGAGATAAAGGATACAACAGATACAGTTATGTCTGCCTCATATCTTGACTTACATCTAGAAATTTACAATTAGGGTCGGTTGCAAACAAACCTGTACGACAAAAAAAATAATTTCAGCTTCCCAATTGTGAACTTTCCATTTCTATGTAGCAACATTCCAGCAGCGCCTCCATATGGAGTATATATATCCCAATTGATACGATATCCCAGGGCTTGTATATTTTATCATGATTTCATTGATAAAAGGTTGCTGCTCACAAGGAATCTTTTAAACCAATAGTTCCAAGTGGTGAAGTTGAAATCATCCCTTCGTATATTTTACAGACGCCACCACGAGTTGGTTGACCGTTATGGAATATCTGTTTCAAATATGACGACGGATATGTTCCATTGTAGTAACCGCAATTCTGTCCTCTTTTGCAGTTTGTGACCTACCGAATTAGATTCATCACCGCTTTTGTACTTACATGAGCAACACGACGGGTGTCACATGTGGAGCTGGATCTGCTTACCCTTCCCGAACAACAGAGACCACTCCAGGTTTTTGGTGGGGTTCGTGTTGCTCAGTCTTTAGTTTTTCTATCTTGTGTTTTGTATACTGTAGTTTGTTTTTTGGTCTTTTTCTTTTCTTTTTGCCATTGCGTTGTCAGTTTATTTTCGACTTATGAGTTTGAATGTTCCTTTGGTATTGTTTGCCTCTCTTTTAACGCATGCACAATAAGTTCTCAGTAATAGGTGTACTCTTTTTCTTAATCATGTCATTGTAATCGTTCACTGCAATGTCTCTTTACCATTTTATGTAAATTTAATATAGTTGTTTTTAATAAGTAGCTATCAGCTCAATTTTCAATGCTTTGGTACTGGCATGAGTTCTAACATACCTTTCTTGAACTCTCCGTTCATAGTTAAAGAAATTATTTAGAAAACTCTCTCAGGCTTAGTAAACCTTAGGTGAATTTGGCTAAGATTGTTTTGTTTCCGTTTGGTCATTTATCTTATCACGTGTTCAGGGAAAAGAAGAAACGCGCTTCAGGTGCACACCAATTAAAAATTGTTATTTTCATTTTCTAGCTACTGCTCGATACCACTGCTAGTTTACATTTATATCAAATAGCATTGACCTACCGTTAGTGGTTCCCCTTAAGACAAGTACAGAACAGTCAAACCATTCTGATGTCAATTTTGATTTAAGGAGGTTAATCTTTAAGGAAAAAAGGAAATGTGGAATACATGTTTACAATTCTTTTATTTCAAATAAAAACTTTCATAAAAGTTATATTCAGTTCACATACTCTGCATGTATCTTGTATTCGGTTTACATTTTCTTCTCTCTTTCCAGAAAGTGTATGTAATTTTCCGGTATTTGTGCTTAGGCATGCAACAAATTATGCATACTGAATACGTTAAAAGAAAATAGTTTCTTTGTCACTTTGATGTGTACATAATATTAAGTTATCTTATATTAAATTAAAAAGCAGACACTTGCAGCCTTTTCTCAAAAGCTGTATTGAACATATCTGTTGACTGCAAGTTGTAGCTTACCTGCAGTGAATAATTATTGGTCCATTTGGTGAAACCTTGGATGAGAACACCTTATGTCGGAAGTGCACTATTGATGATGCATATTTTGGGACATCTTTATCAGGCCAAGCAGTAAAATGAAATTGTTTCACAGTTTTGCTTTGGTTTTCCTGTAAATGAAAAAAAAATAAGTGTGTACATATGGGATAAAGTATACATGGTTTGTATGTGCTTATTGTTAGGTTTTTGATCTTGTCTAAATTTTCCACAAATGAAAGGTTGTTGAACTTTGTCACTTTTGGGGGATATATTACACATACCGGGAACATGCTTTGTTCTGCTAACCGGTCCTTTATTCCTTTTTAGTGTTCAAGCTAAAAATGTTATACTATGCATAGATACAGTATAGTCATAATTTTTATAAGAATGTTGAATTTAGTCATATGTGTGCCCCCTCGAGCAAAAAATCCTTTATATAATGCATTAATGATGAATATATTATATCACATCAGTACCATATTCATCGCCTATTTACTGCTATTTCATTTTCATGTATATTTTTGCATTATTCGCATTTTTTACCTCTTGTTAACAATGCAAAAGTTGGGTTATGAAGTTTAAAAGGAACAACAATTAAATTGTCCTACGTTAGTGCATTAATCATTACTATGGAAGGAGCATTTAATTTGTTTGACAGACACACTAGTAGGTCTTCGACTTCACTTTTCGTCATTGTCTAGTTTTTAATGAATGTCTTACGTATATATGTGATAAATGCTGTGGTTGGAGATTTACCGCATACAGTGAGTATTATAAAATTTCTGCATTATTGAAACTAATAAACAAACGTATTGCTAGTAGTATAGACACACTTGGGATCAATAAAATCTTGAATGGTTTTTAATTTCCAAATGCACTTTCGGCTAATAAAAGCTCTATAGTGTGAATGCTTGTTTCAGAATAATGTAGATTGTGAAAAATAAAATAGCAAATATACCGAAATCCAAAGAAAATTCAAAACGGAAAATCCCTAATCAAATGGCAAAATCAAAAGCTCAAACACATCAAACAAATGGAAAACAACTGTCATATTCCTGACTTGGTACAGGCATTTCCTTATGTAGAAAATGGTTGTATAGCTAGCTAAACCTCTCACTTCTATGACAGTCGCATAAAATTCCATTATATTGACATCAATGTGTGACCAAAACAAACAGGGACAATAGGTAAAAATGTCAAACATAGGAGCAGTCAACATTGTGTTATTATTTTAATCACTATGAAACAAACAAATATGTCAACAAAGAAAAACAAAAAGGCATATAGACAAAGCACAGAAGCACAAAATGAAAGACACGAATACAAAAAGTGACCACAGCACAATAACACAATGGCAGGATGTATATGTACCGAGACACGTCAAAAGGATATAACCAAAAATGGACTAAACAGTAGGCTATTAATTTACAACGACAAATAAAAGAACACTATAACACGTTGAGATGATAAACAACGTCAGTACCTAGAATCTATACATCAAGACCATCATGTATTATTTGTGAAGTTGGAACGGAATATTTATCAATATTTATGTAACAACGTATTAGATTTTAGCGAGAGAAATTTATGTATTACTGAAAAATTATTACACCAGTGTTTTCGATATCATAAACTAGTCAAAACATTTACTCAATTTTATCATCGGTATAAGGACATCATTCGTAAATATAACTCAACTTGCAGACATCTTATACGTTCGGGTATTTCACATCCAATCTTTTATGGTAATATTCTTTACAAAGCACAAAAATGTCAGTATTCACCTCAAAAGCTAACAAAACCTTTAAACAGACTTAGAAGGGATATAGTTACGATAAGGTCATTAAAGATTGCATATTTTGGCTTTAATATTGATTCACTTATAGGGTCTTTGCATCGGAATTAACACATTTATTCTAAAACCAGTTGTTGGCATGACACGGGTTATGTTCTTCTCATATATTTTATGACGGTATTATACTAAACCCCTAACAGGAGGGATTGCGCCTGATATTCATATGATGAAGACATAATCTTTCAATCAGTTTAATTGAGGTCTGGAGCTGGCATGTCAGTAACTGCTAGTAGTCTGTTGTTATTTATGTATATTGTCATTTTGTCTATTTTCTTTTGTTTCCTATTCTGACATCGGACTCGGACTTCTCTTATACTGAGTTTTACTGTGCGTACTGTTGTGCGTTTGTTTTTTCTACATTGGCTAGAGGTATAGGGGAGGGTTGAGATCTCAAAGAACATGTTTAACGCCGCCGCATTTTTTGCGCCTGTCCCAAGTCAGGAGCCTCTGGCCTTTGTTAGTCTTGTATCATTTTTAATTTTAGTTTCCTGTGTATAATTTGGAGTTTAGTATGACGTCCATTATCACTGAACTAGTATACTTATTTGTTTAGGGGCCAGCTGAAGGACGCCTACGGGTGCGGTAGTTTCTCGCTGCATTGAAGACCCATTGGTGACCTTCGGCTGTTGTCTGCTATATGGTTGGGTTGTTGTCTCTTTGACACATTCCCCATTTCCATTCTCAATTTTAGGTCTTGGTATCTTCCGATGAACTTTTTTTTTCTTTGACAAAACCCTGGTTCATCAACTTTCTGCTCAGACTCTGGTGACGTTTTTTGACTTTTTGACACTATCAGATTATTACAAGGAAGTGTTCATATCATAATCTTTTTATCATATACTTCCACGTAGAAAAAAATACATTGTAAAAGAATGTTTTACTTTAAAAATTTCAATCGTAAGTACCTGTACGCAATTAATACTGCAGGTCATGGGCAGTTTCAAATATGTATTATTTTCAAAATATATTAAACTGAAGAATAATCATACGCCCTTATATTTTCTATGAGTTTCATATTGATAAATTCTGTACGGTACGAACATATTTCTTATTAGGCCGCTAAGCACCATTTCGAGAAAAATGGAATTTACGTAAATTTAAATCTTTTATCATTCTGTAAACATTATAAGTTATGTACTCCAAGTATACGATAGTATATATTATTATACCTTCACTATCTTCAGTGTTCTAATAGTAAAATCTGAGTAGACGTCTTCATCTATCAGCAAAATTTCAGTTGATCCATATCTTTTTGTTTTAGTTTCGGGATCAGGCCAATACTGTTTACATTTTGGCTAAAATGGAATGACAAACCTAAACATGTTTTTACACAACTTTTAATTACCTTTTCAGTTGTCACATTTATAGCAGTTTTTATTTTACTTATTTAATCTATCAAATGATTTAAAATTTCTAAATCATAGAGATAACTATAACTTTGAAACGAAAAAAAAGTGAAAATAGGAACAAAATAAATTTTAATGGTTAAAGAAAATGAATGATAGTAGTAAAAGACAGGAACATAACATAATATTTTTTTTTATATACCCTTATTTACGTCCGAAAAAAAAGTACTTAACATGTGTTTTATTATACAGAAAGTACAGGAAACTGTTTGCCTCCAGTAAACAATTCAAACCCAGTAAATAGTTTGAGAAACTATTAACTGGTAAATTGTTCATTTACCGGGAAATGTTTGTTTAACCGGTAAATATCCTTATTCAAACAATTTTGCAAAAAGAGTAAAATTCGTCTAAATTTTTATGAAGACAATACATACTAAAGTATAATGAAAATGCGCTTATTAGTAGCTATAGTTACTTTTTATTCTTTCTAAAACTATTTCAGATGATCTTTTATAAAATACATTATATAACATTCTCATTACCTTGCCTAGTTCAAAAACATTTGTTAACATAACAATTTTGCCACAATCATATTGCCAGATCATCCTCCAAAAATCATTGATAGTAGATTCCAATGGTCCTACAATACATTCAGAACTGAAGTTGATATTTTACCTTAATCAACATCTGGAAACGTAAAAAGTTCTATAGTATGTTTTAAATATCAATAGTGCACACATTTCCTATATGACATAATTTAGTCAGACCTTATGTTTGTCCTAGAGGAAAAGGAATTGTTTCTGATAAATCAGAGGATATTTATGTTTTCGAATAATCGTTAATAGTTTGACCCAATGGTCCTACATAATCCCAGTTTTTTTCCTGTCGATGGTTGGTGTTTCTATCCGAATACTTCGGTTCCACCACCAATACAAACTAGCCGTCAGGATAAAAAGTAAAATAACAAAAACACCAAACATGAAGAAAAATTCAAAACGGCAAGTCCCTTATGATAAAGCACAGATTTCTGAAATGGTGTTGAATTTAATCAATCAATCAATCAATCCTATAATCCATTTAGACCTTAGATAATAAAAAATCGTGTTTGAACTCAGAAATGTTCATACTACCTTTTACATGTAAATGTGTATAGTTCATAAATTTGCTTATGTGATTTATATGTCAGTCTTTGCTGAAGGTCACAATATGACTTTGGAAATAAAAGCGTTGTTCTTGTGTTCTTGGCTTTTTCAATATGCGCATGCAGTTGTGTCATTATATTCTTTTCTTCCATTTTTCTACGCAATTGAAACAGGCATTATTTTTTTATAATTCTTTTTATCAAATATAATGCTAAAACAATCCTGAAATTCTATAAATTCTATACCTACTTACCTTGGGCAGCTATGTATTTCTTTACTTTACCATATCCCTAAAATAACATTTTGTTAAAATTTTGTGTAAGAATAAGCTTTCTTGATAAGTTGGTATTAGTACAAAATACTATTGCCTAATAGAGAACTCAACTTTCCCTCATCAGCAGGGTCGAACCCTTTTTTAGGGTATACGGTAGTATATGTGTAGGTATAAGATATAATGCTAAATTACAATGTACTTAAAATGCTGCTTTAATAATAAAGATCAGAAGAAGATAGTTATATGTGCTAGATGCATTTTAATTTAGCTTTAGTCCTTTCAATCATATGATGTCATGACCAATGAAAAAGACTTTTCGAACAGATAAAAAAAAACATATTGCTAAGTATGTGAAGATTTCTACCATTAATAGTTTACAGAGCTTCAATAATAAATAGATAATTATGTATGAGTCATACAATCAATCACAGCGCCTCCGATTAAGGTACAGAAAAGAGCACCTCAAATGCTTTGAAAATTCAACACTACAATTTTCCTTTTACAAGTTATAGTTAAAAAGTGACAAGAAATATAGTAAAACATCCAAACTTTGACTATAAAAATTTCTTTACAAATAAATGATGAGATATAAAATACAACACCGCCCTCGTGTGAAATATTTTCAAACATGACTGTGTTTTACAAACTTCTTCTAACTGTCAAAACATTAAGCCAAATTATTCTTGTCAAGCCTTTCATGAAATCAGTATAATCTCCGTCACGATTGGCAACACTTAAAATTAACAGTTCTTGAATCTTTAATTCCTTTTCTTATATCAATTCTTTAATCATATATTCTATTCATGCGATCAATAATGGTATCATTACAATTCTCTACTTCAAGGGAATTTACAATGTAGAATTGGTATAAAAATAAGAAGATGTGGTATGATTGACATTGAGACAACTCTCTACCAGAGACATAAGAAACTATAGATCACTGTATGGTCTTCATAATATTTCCGTCTCATTATGTTCTTAGCATATATTTAAACGGAAGGGTAACAAACAACATCATTATTATAGTAACATGCTGATTTTACTTACATTTATAAATGATGCGTTAATATAGTCAGATGCTGCTTTTCCTGGTTGTAGGTCAAGTATAACACGAGTTTCATCATCTAAATGATAATTCAGATTAATTAAGAATTATTCAAGTTGATTGATATTTCAATGTTATTTTTTTTAATAAGGTGTTAAATGTAAATGAATAAGGCACAAAATAACGAGTTACTGTACCTTATAAACCCATCATAGATAACAGGTTTAACATTTTGTACGACGACGGGCGTTTATTCCACAATAGACTCATTAGTGACGCTAGAATAAAAAAAGGTAAAAAGTCCAAATCAAGTTGAAGTTGAAGAGCATTGAGGACCCAAATAACAACCATATGTGAAGCTTTCGTAAGAAACCGTTTATGAAGTTAACATGATGTGTTTCCCACTATAATTGCATTGTTTTATAAATAAAGATGTCAGTTTGATAAAGCATTCTTCATGATTGACCGATAAAACCATGTCTTGATTTTCACCTTGGTTCTCAAACTTTCCACTAAATACATATATACATTGTGTTTTATTCAATCAACTATGTGTTAATAACTTATCGGATTAGTACTAAGCAGAACACTAACATATGAGACACAAAATACCGATCAAAGAGTACGTGCAGTAATTACGGAAAGGTAGTTCAAGCCCAATTTCTGGTAATAAATAGACCATGATTTCCTCAGACTAAAATGTCAAACAGAACTACTTTTAAATTGTTTATACTAATAAAAAAAAGGGTCACAATTTCCTATTAGTCAATCATATATGTGTATTATGAATGTGTTTTTCAGACTTTCACGAGATTAATTTTGGTGGATGAAGCAATTTGAAGTATTAAATATGTTTTGACATTACTGATATCTTTTTGATACACATAATTGTAATACTTTACATACATGGAAATACATTTTTGTATTTATTTTTGCCTGTATTTTCAGTCATTGATGCTGTTTTGGTTTCCTTAAGGTGTTCCTTTTTCAGTTTCTGAAAGAAAGAAAAAACAATTGATATTTGCATATCACTATGTAAAAAAAATAACAAGAGGCTCCTAGCAGCCTGACAACCATGTCACATTATTGATATTAATTTCCCTATTTCGCGATCAAAATCTTTTATCACAAAAAACACATTAATAACAAGCATACTGCTTTTCGAGCGCGCTCAATTGAAATTGGGATCATCCCTATAATTTATATAAACATCAGGATAAGAAAAAAATATTGTAAAAAATCCTAGAAGCCTCCATCAACAACCCCTCTCACACCCTACCCATGCCCAAGTTTTTGTCCTCCGTTAATCATTTGTCGCAATGTTAACAACAATTAAAACGCTTTTGTTGAAAACTTACAGTTTATAAAAAAAAAAGATGATATCCAAATTTAACAATTAGAATCTTACTTTAAATGAATTGATTCAAGCAAGAACTAGTCTCATAGTTCTGGTGGACGTTGACTTGGTTTTACACTAGTCATTTTTGGGGCCCTATATAGCTTGCTGTTCGTTGTAAGCCAAGTCTCCGTGTTGAAGGCCGTACTTTGACCTATAATGGTTTAGGTGTAATACCACCATTGATTTTTCCCTATTAGTCTTTGTTAAATTTGCACTTTTCAAAACATTGTGCAGAATTTATCTTTGTTTCAAATAAAGAAATACTTTGCATGAGTAAAGTTGTATCCTGTCCAGTACTATAGAAAAAATTTCACATAACATTTCATTGCATATAAAAAGATAAACATCACTGGAAATTAACCAATCAAATTTTCCCCCTTTTTTAACCTGTGTACAAGCTTTAGTAACCATGTAACCTCAAGTTTCCAAAATATTCTATAGAAACCCCAAATAAAAAAATAATGGTGCTTTGAAATACCCAAGATATATGTTTATGACCAAGAAATGTTTTAATGCAATGAAATGTAGGATCAATTACCTACAGCTGTCAAATTCAAGGGAATATTTTTTTTCTACCTATTTTCGTATGCAACCGGATGTGACGTACTATGATTTGGTGGTATTACACCTAAAGAAGACTTTTTTGTTAAATAAACTGAATGTGACTTTTTTCCATTGTAATACTAGTTATTTCAAGCATTCCTGTCAAGTTTTGTCATAATCAGTTCAATAGTTTGAGAAAAATCTAGTATAATGTAAGACGACATTTACAGCGATTCGAGCAAAATTTCTTCGAAAAATCCAAACCAAGCCGCATCATGATAGAATATAGTGTTGACCAATAAATGATCAAATATTTATCTCATCTGCCTACAAACAGTTGAATATGATACAAAAGATGACTTAAGGATGATAATACTACTAATTGACCTCTTTGTCTTCCTTATAAGGTCTCTTTTGGTCCATTTATACCTCTAATTTCCTCAAAATTTCTACTTTTTAGGCCAATAAATAAACATTTTGGGGTAATTTTCTCTCATTTATGATAGAAATGTCATAATAAATGATTAGTTGAAGTATTCAGGCTGAATGAACTATCCGTATAAAAGTTTACTGTCTCCAAGGAGGTTTCAATAAGTCCTTACGTAAAACTTGAATTTACGCCGCGTTCCAGAGAGGGACATAAAAAGCTTCTCTTTTGGTGAATAATTTGTTGTTACTGCTTTAAAACTATATATTTATTAAAGTATTTCTTAGGAAAAAATTTCTAGTATAGCAGAATATAAGAAATAAGGAGAAAAAGCTCCCCAAAACTCTAAGTATGGCTTGTTCTGTCAACTAATATTCATGGTAAAGTCCTATTTCAAGGAAATTTTCTCATAAAAAGTGTTTTGGAGACTCAATCCACTCAGAATATTTCATTATTTGTAAAATTTAACTTAAATAGCAAGAAATTTTAACACATGAGAGTACTCACAAGGTCAAAAGTGCATGTACAGCTTCCCATATTAGGTGTAATACCACCATTGATTTTCCCCTATTAGTCTTTGTTAAATTTGCACTTTTCAAAAAATTGTGCAGAATTTATCTATGTTTCAAATAAAGAAATACTTGGCATGAGTAAAGTTGTATCCTGTCCAGTACTATAGAAAAAATTTCACATAACATTTCATTGCATATAAGAAAATAACCATAACTGGAAGTTAACCAATCAAATTTTCCCCCTTTTTTAACCTGTGTACAAGCCTTAGTAACCATGTTACCTCAAGTTTCCAAAATATTCTATAGAAACCCCAAATAGAAAAATAATGGTGCTTTGAAATACCCAAGATATATGTGTATGACCAAGAAATGTTTTAATGCAATGAAATGTAGGATCAATTACCTACAACTGTCAATATCAAGGGAATATTTTTTTCGACCTATTATCGTATGCAACCGGATGTGACGTTCTATGATTTGGTAGTATTACACCTTTTTTTTAAACTTTTACAAATTGTGACTTGGATGGAGAGTTGTCTCATTGGCACTCATACCACATCTTCTTATATCTATTGTCAAAAGATCCAGAACAGCCAAAAAATGTAATAACAAAAATAACGAACTCTAAGGTAAATTCATGAATGTGAAGCCCGTTAAAGTGACAAAACCAAACGTTCAACTATATCAACCAACGGAACGACTTGAAAACATCTGCCATATTTAATATAGTAATTTTTCGAAGAAAATGGCGGGTTAAATCTGGTTTTATAGCTTGCTAAACCTCCCACTTATTTAACAGTTGTATATAGAACCTTTATATTGACAAAATTGTGTTACCAATCCAAACAGAAATGATTGGTTAACACGATGATAATTTGGATTTAGCAGCCAAAATAGTGAAAACAAACATATAAAAGATATACATTATTCTTGAATCCCAAGAATAATGGGATTTTTTTCTGCTCTTTGGTCGGATTATTGTCTCTTTGACACATTCCTCGTTTCCGATCTCAAATTTACAATATAACAACATAATAACTAAACCAACTTTGGAAAAGGTCAACTGTCGGTTGGAAGAAATCCAGGCGACCATTTTTCAATACCATTATATGATGACTCGAATACAAAGTCAAATAGTAGATTCAGTCATGTATATATATTTGAACATCTTACATTGAGGATATTTGTATGTTTAAAGTTTTAAGACGTTTGCAAGTTAATAAATAACAAAAGGTTACGTGTACGATTTTCTTACAATGTTTTATATTTGAAATTGTTTCATGATCATGATTAGTATGTAGAAGAATTCCTTTTTTTTCAAATTATTTTGCATTGTTGATACTCCAAGGATGCATTGTTAAGATTAATTTATGGTTGAACAGTAGTGATTTAACATTTGTATTAAAAGTTAAATGTGTATGGAATCGTTATGTATACGTATATAAACAAACCGCAAATTCCCTTTCTATTGGTCCCTTTGTTCCGCGTCCTTTGTCAACATAGTCATAGAAATCATTTATTGAGATAGCAGTTCCGGAAATTTTTATGTCCCCAGCAAAACTATAATATTCTCCCTTCTCTTCTTCCTGGTTCTGGTTGTCATATATTGCGCCATTTGTTGTGATTTGAAGGGAAAGTCTTGAACTGTCTATATCTCCTGCAAACAACGTCAATATATTGCATGTCGATGAAAAAAAGTTCAGTATCATTAAGTTGTACATGTGTATTTATTATTGTTTTTTTTTAAACAACACACAACACTGGGACAACCCATTATTCCACAAAAATCATTCCGATAAGAAAAGCTTCCTCGAAGAGTACACTTATCCCTTTACACCTGTAGTGTTCATAATGATGATCAAATGTAAAAACCACATGCGAGAGGGATTCCGTTATTATTTTACGCATGCTTGTCATTTTAATCTATTTTTAGTGTCTTCTTCTTAATTTTCTCGTGTACGACATAAAATTTGATGGACCCGAATATCCGGAACTTTCGATTTATATTATCCAGCATTCGGGTCTGAAAAATTTTACGGAATTTGATATTTTATACACTCCGGAAGTGAAGGGTCTTGGGAAAACAGGAAAACCATTTTAATCACGAAGTAGATCATTCCACACTTCAAATGGAATAGTAATTTATTTTATCATTACTTTTGGGTATTTCTGAAAAAAATTTGTACTAACAAACACACAGAAGGTAAGACTTCTTTATATGTTCAAAATTTCTAGGCGCTAATATAGATTTCATGGCAAAATTTGGTCCCAAAGTTCCGCCAAAAATTCTCTCTCAAAGTCCAGACAAAAAAAAATTGATTCAGCGTTATGACGTCACAAGAACCCGTCACAGAAAAAAAAATTAAATAGCCTTTCAAGACGTCATAACTATTTGGACTATATCTCAATGTGAAGACATAAAGTCTTTATTTAAGTACTACAAACAGCCCCGAGCGTTTCAATCGTATTACCTAGAAACTTTTCACGAAGAACGAACTTTGTAACAACTAAATCCACAATATTCGATATAAGTATAGCAGTTCTATTTCATTCATATCATTGCCATAACAACAAAAGTATGTTAATGGATTTATAAAGATTAAGGATGACATTTTTTTATGAAATCAATACTTAAATATTCATCTTCTAGCCTTGGAGAATGGTGAAACACAACATAAGAAACAAACTGTAAAATCGGATGGAAAGGGTTTGACTTATCAGGTAGATACTTACCACAAAATCACTAAATATCATTTAGTGAGTAAACTATGATATCCAACGACCCAAAATAAAAAAGGAAAAGTTGTTAGCGATATGATGGCATGGTTTGTTCCCATTTTATTAAGATGTGATTCATTTTTGTTATGATTTGAGAAAGTAATATTGTCTTACACACTCTTTTTTTCAGTAATCATAACCTTGACTTTTAAGTTATAGCAAGTGACTTTTTCATATTCAATCACATATCGAATGAAGGTCGCAGTCACATATCTTGTATTTGATATTGCATCCTGAAACCACTGTTCTACTAGAAGTAATTTCGTCCTTGACCTATGAGACATTGACACCAAAATAAAATAGGTGTCTTCTAATTATATTTGACAATATATATAAGTAATGGTGCAATTTTATACATAGTATTTGATTAAACACTCGTCCATCACTTTACTGCAAAACTTTCAGTCATTTGCATTAAATATGACCTACAATCCGATATAAGACCCATTAAATCTCGAATAAATTTGTACACTGAACAAGGCTTAACTTAGAGCCTTTATCGCTCATCTGTCAAAAATATAGCTTGCATTGATTTTTTTTTGCTGTTTACAGTTTCTACTTATGTATATTATACTTCTCGAAATAATAGGCAAAACCTCGAAAATTAATCAAATAGCGTTATTTGAAGGCATAATTTTTATTAGCAGTCATCCAACATTTTTTATCATGATAACATATTTGTGGATCTTGTATTGTTGATCTTTTTTGCTGTTTACTGTTTCTACCTTTTTATCAAGGTAAACGAGAAAATAGCCAAATCCAACAAAATTGTCAAAATATCGTCATTTAAGCTCAACAAATCGAGTGTTTTCGGTCATTTGACATTTTTGTAGATTTCGTTTTGCTGATATTTTTTATCTATAATTTCTACATAAATATAACTGTTTTCTAAATTATAGGCCAAAAACTCGAAAATGCGTCAAAATTCGTCATTTAAGGACAATAACTGAGAGGTAGGTAGATCTTCGCATTCTGAACATTTTTGCTCCGGTCACATTTTACAATTAGTACATTTACCCCTTATGTTGTAGTGTAACCATGCAGTTAATTAGTATAAACAAAAAACTAAAAAGTATAACCAAAGTACCAAACTCTGAGGCAAACTCAAAAAAGGGAAGTACATAAAAACTGACAAAATCAAACGCAAGCTAAGAACTAAACAAGTAATGTTTTATTCAGCTTAATCTTGTTTCAGTTTGAATTCGTGTTTTTTTTTATTTAGTACATATTCTTTGAACAGCATATTACATCCAAGTAAAAACACAAATATGCATTTCCAAAAAATACAAACAATTTTAGTCTGAGAAAATATGGTTATTTATCAGCAAAGTAATTCTATTAAGTTTTACTTTATAACCATGGGATTAGAGTTGTGTAAATATGGGAATATTCATCTATGAAATTTAAGTCTTTATTCGTTTTATATCCTGTAAGGTATGATACACACAAACATGGTGTACTTTTCTCCAGTCTGAACTATAAAATACCTTTTCAGAGTTTTAAAACGTACCTTTATGAAAAAAAGAATAGGATGTAATTATCTGTGTACCTTTTTTACTAACTTGAGCATAAACGTCAGTACTTTTTGGATCTTTAAGAGGTTTACTTCTTGTTTTATCATCCGGAGATCTTCGCCTAAAAGACAAGAAACAAAAAAGACACTTAGAACTTCAGCTTAATTAGTTAGTTTCACTACAAAATATAATTTCAACTGGTACAACTAAGGTTCTTTTTGTATTAACGAGATAACACAATGATTTACGTTATAGAGAAAGTCCAAATACTGTCCCTTCCGGGAAAATAATGGATACCAAACAAAAATATCAATTAAGTCTGAAATCGTACAGGATAGAGGGAGTCAATTAACCATCACCAAAAAAGCGTATGAAGATATTACTTATTGAATATTTTTTTGTTGTTGACCGGTATTTATAATTTATAACATTATCATTTTTCCCTGTTTTTGAGATATACAGGGAGAATTCAAGTTAAAAAAAATTGTCAATCTTAAATATGTATTTGTCTGTCTAAGTCAGGAATTTCATCAGTATACATCGGTCTGTGAGACTGTATATATTATGTCTATTTCAAGTAATATGTTAATGTCAATTTTCAGCTTTTACAATAGAATTTATACCAAACCCCGAAACATTCTGCATTTGCCTATCCCAAGTAAGCAGCATGTAATTCATTGGTTACCGTTTGTTGTTGTTTATCATATATCATTTTTTTTCGTTCCTTGTTCGGTTCATAAATCAGGCCGTCAATTTTCTCGTTTGAATTGTTATATATTTTGTTATGTCGGGGCCTACTATATCATGCGAGGCGGTATGGATTTTGTTTATTGTTGAAGGCCGTACGTTGACCTATATTTGCTAACATCGATGTGAGTTGGTCTCTGGTTGATAGTTGTCTCATTGGCAATTATACTACATCTCCTAATGTATTTTTGTCTACACTTTGGCAGATTTCCATAAGATCTGATTGCTTTCAATCGTTGAAGAGCGTATGATGACCTGCAAATGTTCTTTTGGTGTGGTTGTTTGATAGATGTTTTACATTGACGTGTATCTGATTCATCATTTCATTCATAAAACAACTGCCAGACAATATGTAAACACATAAAAAAATGTATATAAACAATGTTTTGAGACAGTTCCTGTTAAATTTATGGCCTCGTCGTGCCACTCATCGGTATATTATCTAGTCATACATAACGAAATATTGATTGACAGTCAACCAAGCTAAGTTATGGATCGTATATTTTTTAAAAAGAGAGACGAAAGATACCAAAGGAATATTCAGACTCAAAATCAAACTGACAATTCCATGACAAAAATAAACTGAAAAACGATCAAAAGACAAATAACAGTATACAAAACACAACATAGAACAATAATGACTGGGGTGGTCATGTGCTCTGGAAGTGTAAGCAGATCCAACTCCACATGTGGCACCCGTCGAGTAGCTATTTTAAGTACAATCCCGGTAATAAGTCTAATTCACATTCGGGGAATGGGTGGGTTGGGATTTACGACGATTTGAACATATCCGTCGTCATATATGAAACGGATATTCCGTAACGGTCAATCAACTCGTGTTGGCGTCCGTAAAATTTTCGAAGGGATGATTTAAACTTCACCACATGTGGCACCCGTCGTGTTGCTTATGTTATTACAAATCCGCTAAATAGTCTAATTCGGTAAGTCACATTCGTGAAAAGGGAAGGGTATTGTAGTTACGACATAAGGAACATATCCGATATCATCTGTGAAACGGTAATTTCATAACGGTCAACCAACTCGTGATGGCGTCCGTAAAATTTACGAAGGGATGATTTCAACTTCATCATTTGGAACTCTTGGTTTAATAGCGTCCTTGTGAGCTGCAATCATCTATCAAGGAAATCATGATAGGAAATGCAAGACCTTGAATATCGTATCAACTGGGAGATATATACGCCTTATGCAGGTGCTGCTGGAATGTTGCTAAAAAGAAATACACTAAAAATGGCAATATCATAATTAACAATTTTATTATTGTCAGCTTATTTATCCATTATATTTTACAGCAATTAAAGACAGAAGACATAAAACTCACATTTTATAGTAGGATCTCTTGTTTCTTACCTTCTAATAAATACTCTCACACAAATAACTACCACAATCAAAGCAAATGTTGCTCCCAATCCTACAGCTACTGCAGTTAATAGGGATTTTTCTTGAGTTTTTAAATCCACTGAAAATAAGTTTTAGAGAACTTAAATCGAATCAACATTAAACTACTAAGGTGAATATAGAATATGTTTCTGAATACCCAGCATAGTATCTGTTAGTATAAAAGGTGACTTTTTTTTCCGAAACGTATTATAATTGAAAATGTAGGCATATGGTAGGTTTATGAAATGCACAAAAAGTTTTAACAGTAATTTTGTATTGAAAGTGAAAACAATCTTTGAAAATAAGCAGCTTAAAATGTATCATACTCTTGATTCATTATAAATTTTTTACCTTTACAAGAAGGAACTGGCGTTCTCCAAATACCAGCCGCACTACATTTCAACCAACTGGAACCGTTTACAATATATCCAGTCATACATTTTATCATTATACTATTTGGATAACGGTATTGGCGGTTTTCTATTTGTTGTACATTTTCAATCTTTGGTAAAACAGGACATAAAAGACCTGTACACTCAAAAACAAAAGAAAACATGTGTAGAGCTACTTTCTGATAAACTGTTTTAAACATTTCAAATGTCAATATGCAGTTTGATTTTTTTTTTGTCAAACAACTAAATGTTAAAAAAAATTCGTCGACAACAACAAGTTCAAATTAAATTCGGTCTACTATCACCGTGGTAGGTTTCGAACATCGATTTGGTCATTGGTCAACATGACAAGGTTTATTTACTACCTTGTTTGACATAAAAAAGAATACCGATGAATAGGAATAAATGTGTTGCCTATCAAAAAGATAATCACATCGTTTATACAAGAAAGCCTTTCCCTTACAGTACATGCTACAACAGCTGATTTTATAATTTCAATACGCAGAGGGAAAAGTTTTAAAATCATTTAGTACAAACAATTCATGGTATTACTCATGTTCCGGTCATTAAAATCGAACAAATATAGACAATCTTGAACATCACCAAGATTTAACAAATAATTTGATGCGAGAGTGATAGATGATTTGTAATACGCGTTCACAGATTTGGCTTTGATTGCGCCTGACGAAGGTCAATCCAGAAAAGATCTTTGGAAGCTTAACATTTTCATTTTATTTTTCAGTAACAAAAATAATGCATGAATAAACACTCATATTAACGTAAAAACAAACCTACCTGTACAAACTGGTGGGGTACTCCAATCTCCGGTTTGATTACAATGCAGTGGGTTGGAACCGTTAATCTGGTATCCTGCTTTGCAAGAGACATTCACAGACGCCGGAAACCGGTATCTTTTTGTTGCCTGTATAGACGTCACTATGCTGTCTATTTTGGGAAAGTCTCTACATAAAACTCCTGAAAAAACACATGTATCATGTAAAACAGTAACATATCAAACATAGATATTAAATATTTAGAGACATAATGTATATCTATAATCATATATTACATTTTTACTTTTTTGCAGTTGTGCATGTTAATTTGGAGCAACCAGAGAAATATTGAGGGATCGCGTGAACTTATTTCATTTTATACTTTTATTGCGTATTAGACATGATGCAGTTGTGATGGATTGTTGAGTATCATTAACGTCAGTTGTTTTGCTTTATCAAGCTGAAGAAAAAAATCAAATCATCACGATGTGTTCATGTGACATTTCTTGGGAAATCTCTTATTTATTATTTTGTGGTTTCTTCTTTTTTTGTAAAATTAATAAAGCAATACGTTCAACAAGGCAAATTATGAGGTGTTTATTTGATAAGGATATTAGTTGTGCGAGTTACGAATAGTACAGCTTGCTATAATATAATGTGCTTACTTGTGGTAAATCGTAATAGAATCAGTTTTTCACTAGCAAATTATGTAAAATTGGATATTGGAAGGGTTTTTCAATTGATCACTTTTATACATGCACAATTTAGAAGAATAATGGTAGGCACAATAGGTAATGATAAAAGATACAGTGTAATAAGTTTAATAACGTCTATCAATAATAATGCAAATCGAAAAGGGCAACATCAACACGAAGAAAGAGTGTATGATTGTGACTTATCTTTTAGTGTATAGTCCTTTAATTTTTTTCCCCATCAAATGTGTTATAAACTTTATTCATGTCGTTTACCGATGTATCCCCCCCGATTCTACTGTTGACAACAGATCAAATTTACAACTGTGTTGTTTATTTAAAAATGACAGGGTCATAGATCAAACTTATACGTTCAGTGTATGTTTACTTGTTTTTATTTAAATGTCTTTTTGATCGAGTAAAGCCATTTCAATTGATATTTTATAGTGTGTCTTTTTTATGTTGTAATGTTACACTACTGTCTCAGGTTAGGGTTAGGATGAAGGTTGTCAGCTGTTAAAACGTTTAAACCAGCTGCATTTTTATGCACCTGTCATAAGTCAGGAGCCTGTTGTTCAGTGGTTGTCGTTTATTGGTGTGGTTCATAAGTGTTTCTTGTTTCTCGTTTTTTATATAGATTAGACTGTTGGTTTTCGTGTTTTACACTAGTCATTTATAGGCCCTTCATAGCTTGTTGTTCGGTGTGAGCCAAGGCTCTGTGTTGAAGGCCATACTTTGACCTATAACTTTTTATACATTGTGACTAGGATGGAGAGTTGTCTCATTGGTACTCACGACACATCTTCTTATTTATATGAATGAAATAATTAACACAATTATCAAATCATCGAAAATACTCTAATTCATAATATATCGATAACCTCCATAAAGATTGTGTTATCGATAAGAAAAGTACGGCATAACCAAACTGTTTCATATGGCAGAGATCATTACTTATATTGCCAATATTACCTTTGCATTGTGGTATAAATCCCCAAAATCCACTTGAATTACACTGGAGTAGATCAGAACCATCAAACACATAACCTGTTTCACAAGTGACTTTCAATGTTTCAGGATATCTATATCCTTGTATCTTGGTTGGTAGTAAGGCATTGCCAACCTTAGGCAAAGGAGGGCATAGAACACCTAATGAAAAATGAAATATTTGTTTTTTGACAACATGAAAACAAATCTGAAGTACATTAACGTTTACATCAATTGTATTTTGGGTGCTGCCTCGTTGATATATTACACAAATCTCTGTGTACTCAATAAACACGATAGTCAATGCAGTCAATTGCTCTTGATACTATTAACGCTATTCTTTTGTAATAAGACTAAATGTAGGTGTCTTAAATTTCCTAATAAATAGATATTGTAATTGTCGATATCTTTTAATCATTAGCATCAATTTATACAAAATGAACCGTGTATTTAAACATTGTTATCATATGTTCAAAGAACACAATAATGGTTCAGCAAACCTGTTTTTCGATTTAGAACAGATGAAGATGATAAGGCTTATAATGCAGTATTTCATTTATACTGAACTATAGATAAGACTGCTTCAAATAGAATTGGCATTTCAAATTGCCGAAGATTTTCAGAAAACCTGCAATAGAGATCATTTCCTACACATGTTCTTTCATGTGGAATCTGGTTTATTTAATAAAAAGATGAATGTCAACTAAAAGCATATAGTATGCGTAGAGTGAAAATGTTATATTGCAACATTCTCTTCATTATTTTGCTTTTTCTCGCAAACAGACATAAAAAAAACAACTGGAAATGTATTGGAGTCTATCTAATTTACATTGTTTTGGAGTTTTTTTTATAATTTTAACTTTTTTTCTTTCCTTATAGCCGAGATGGTATCGTTGTCAAATTTTTCATACGAAATACAAATGTATTATTAGGTTAATATTTTGTACCCATACTTTAAACTCCCCACTACTGCAACAGTTTAAAATCGTATCTATAAGATAAATGGTACTGAGATGATTTTTCATACTTGTCTGTCCCGTCTTTCTCACGTAGAAACCTTTGTGTTGCACGTACACGATCACAGTTTCGATCTTAGATGAAGTAGGCTTTGTATATGAATAAAAGATGCAAAGTATCAGACAGTAGTACGAAGACATAAAAACCCAAACGACATTAAAAGACTCACGTTCTTTTACAACAGACAAGTGCAATATATACCATTTCTTTGTATTAAAAAGAAATTCTAGATAAATATAAAAATTATTCCTGAAAATAATTTTAATCGGGAAACAGTTTATTAAATGATATTCATTTAAATTGCATCCAGTGTACTTTTTATTTGTTTATTTATTGCATCATATATACCTGTACAATTTGGTTGTTTTTTACTCCATGTTCCATCACTTTGACAGGTTATGGTATCGGCTGATGACAACTCATATCCATTATCACATTTAAACGTCACATTGTCTTTGTATGAGTATATTGTTTGAACTGGGTCCAACTTTTGTTTGTGCAATGTTCTCAATTCAAAACAGGTTACGACTGTCAGTTGAAACATATTAAACATGTATGAATATAAACAACAAATTTGTTTTTTTCTGTAACAATGAAAGAATGCATATACCAATGGTTCAGATTTTAAATGTTAGTGTTATTCCGAATGTTTTAACACAACGATAAACTAAACAGAATAAGCAATTATGATGTGTATTATATAAACTCATGTTATCTGTTATGAAACAGATCATTCTCACATATTGCTACGTCTTACTGGAGTAAATCTTCCTGATTTCTATTAAAAAGGTAACCGTTATAATTCTATTCATGCTTATCCTTCTTCTATTTATCAATATGTTATTCATTCCTCTAACCGACATGTTGACTTCGTCTTCATTGCACTCTAACTTCTATTTTTCCTTCGTATTCCAAATTTATTCCTGAACTGTTTATGACTAAACTTCATACCGAAACAACAAAACACCACTTGATAGATATGTTTTACAATACCTAATGATATATGACGATATACTTTACAAACAATACATATTTTTTTCTCAAATATAAACTTATCCACATCAACTCACTATAACTTAATTCAAATCTTGATACTACTTCGTGGCAAATAATGAAAAACATGGCGACTTTTCATTTTAGTAATCGTTAATTTTTATTTTCGTTGATGTTGATGTTGATGTTCTATTGCCTCCTTCGTCATGAGTGCACATTTAAATGTTTTACGTGTTTTCAGATTTTATTGAACGTAATATTTTCATTACAACACATCTTCTATAGAAGGATACAAATATCATAAAATTGAGTAAAATTTTATGATATTTGTATCATTCTATAGAAGATGTGTTGTAATGAAAATATTACGTTCAATGAAATCTGAAAACAAGCAAAACATTTAAATGTTCACTCATGACGAATGAGGCAATACTTTACTCAATTTTATGACAAATATATATATATATATATAGGTTTAATCTAAAATTATTTTTAATAATGAATAGGGTATTTATAATTTTGTTCATGAAGCTTTCTAAATTTTGACATTACGAACTGCTTTGCACATGTCAGATACCAACGTAAATGAAATTGTCATAATGAATTAAGATTACCGTGAATATATAAGATGGATAGAAGTATAAATGTAATAAAAACAAAATACGCTTTAAAAATGAGATTATACAAAGGATGTAATCAAAAACAATAAGTCGAAAATGATAAAAAAAAAAAACACCATTGCCAAATCACGTACAGTAAAAATACCGTTCACAAAATTCTACATAGAAAACTAAACATTGAGTGAAACGAACCCAATAAAAAAACCGGAGTGCACTAATAATTCGGAAATAACACATTTCATACATTTTGCAATACGTTTCATTTCTGAAGTTAGTTCTTTTCTTGTGGTTGATACACAATTTTTAAATATAAATTTGATTTAAGATACCATTTCTTTTGTAATTGATAAAGTAGTTTTTACGAACCTTGACAATTAGGTAATTTGCCGTTCCAATGCCCTGATTTTTGACATGTCAGAGACTTTGATCCTATCAATCTGTATCCAGTTTCACATGTCAGCTTCACTATCTCTCCATATCGATATATAGTCTTACCATCTAGTGGTTTTAATTTGGGAATAACAGAAAGGTCGGGACATTTTTCACCTAAAGCGATTAAGAACAAACTATCTGGGTTTACACAAAACATGTCTCAATTAATATCAATAGTATCATATTTGGACATTGGTTTGAAAGATCAACAACTACTCTGAGCTTATAATTATCTCCGTAATATACCCAGATATGAGATATACAAATAGTTAAAAAAAAAACATACCACAACAAGTTGATTTATTGGTCCTGCTTTCATACGGGCGATGAGTTATGGATTTCCGTAGTCACAAATTTTTTTTATTTAATGAAAAAAAATATGGTTTATGTCACAGTGAAATTGACACAGAGTTTACACAAGTTACGAAAACTGATTCGGTATCATACTCTCTCGAAGTGTAGACCAAAGGAAAAATTATAACGGATAAATCACCTTCAAGTATTGCAGATATGCAAATTATACTAGAATTATTTCTTATTAGTTTCGACTCAGAATATTTTATTATCGAATCGACTACTACAAGTTTGATATTGAAATCTTATAAAACTTCATATTTTTCATCTCGATATCAGCTTCAATATAATGCACCTATTTATCGTTTACCTTAAACACTAATTAAGTAGTTTGTATAACGTTGAAATTCGTTATTTTATAAGACATATCAAACAAATGCTGCAAAAATTAAACATCGGACTAGGTTCATCAATTTCCCCTTCTAATTATTTTTTTTTGGCAATTAATACTATAATGCATTGTATTTTTTTTTAAATTGTCGCAAATGCAATGCCGACTTACTGTCATATTTTAAATAAGGGTATTATAAACGGTGCAATCCTGGTTTGCAAACTTTTAATTGTAGCTTTATAAAAACATTTTTTCCTTTTTTTTTAACAATTATGTTGATTTCTAAATTAATTTTCTTGCCTGTATATAACCAATAAAATTTTATAAATAATACTTACTTCTACTATTAAATTGAGGGAAATGTGCAAAAATATGTATAACAAAAATTAGAAAAGATGTGAAATTTTGTGGAAATTTCTTATAAATTTTCAAGGAAAATGCATTGAATTTCATAAATATTTGAACAAACTATACAGAATTGTTTATAGTTTTATCAAATATAAAATTCTGAAAAAAATTAGAAGTAAAATAATGAAAATAAAATGAGTCCCATTAATAATTTCTTATATTTTTTTCACCTCATCTATCTATTATTTTTTTTCTGTAATTAACCTTTTTGAAATTTTAATATAGAATAAAACAATGAATTCTAACAAATAAATGCAACTGTATAGTGACCGAGTTTTATAATTGACATTATGAGAACAATATTCTCCATCCAAGCTACTTTTTTTTTCTTGCTTCGATCTGGAAGACATTTGTGAACTTGCCAACGTAACAGTTCCAACAATTGTTACTAACTAAGTAACAGAGTTTGAGTTGAATGATACTGCTTTTCATGGAACCACTACTTGACCGAAGGACCCAGCACCATCAACCACCTTGAAGGATTGCACAAGCATATAAAAAATGGGGATCAAAATGCCCACCCTAACATCTACGAGATCATCGAACTACTCATGAAGACCCAAGCAGTAACATAAAGTACATTTGTCCAGTATGCAACATGAAGAGCTCGTTTTTTTGTAATATAGCTCTTCAACTGTTTAGGTTCTTATACATCCTTGGCTTTTGAATATTCGGCTTTATGCGTTCCTGATGAAGCTTAATTCAGAAAAGCGCTTCGGACACATGAAAGTTAAAACGTATTGTTTTCATTTTTTACAGCACTGGGTCGATACCTCTGCCGGTGGACTATCAGTCCCCGAGGATATCATCAGCTCAGTAGTCAGTACTTCGGTACTGACATGATTTATAACTATAAAAAGATGATTTGGTATGATTGCCAATGATACAACTCTCCACAATAGACCAAATGACATAGAAATTAACAACTATAGGTCACCGTACGGCCTTCAACAATGAGCAAAGCCCATACCGCATAGTCAGTTATAAAAGGCCCCGAAATGACAAATGTAAAACAATTCAAACTAACGACCTAATTTATGTACAAAATAATGAACGAAGAACAAATATGAAACACAGCGACAACCACTAAATTACAGTTTCGTGACTTGGGACAGGCACATACAGAATGTGGCGGGGTTAAACTAGTTTGAAGGCGCCAACCCTCCCCCTAACCTGGGACAGTGGTGTAACAGTACAACATAAGAACAAACTATAAAAATCAGTTGAAAAAGGCTTTACTCATCAGATGGATACAAATAGAAATACATCCAACAAAAACGCAAAGTGGACGTGGACGGGTACTTGTACATCCCAACAACAAAAAGACACTTAACACAGATTTGAAAGTACTCGCAGTTACAAACCTTTCTAAAATTGTCCGTTGAAAAAAATTGAAATTATTAGAAACTAAGGTTTCAATTCCCTCAGGCAAAGTTGACCTTAGATGGATTTGGCTATTTTTTTATATCTTTTTTGGTTACATAAATGAAATGAAAATAAGTAGAAATTAGACGATTTTTTTTTCTAAACAAATAATTTAATCACTAAGGAAAAAAGAAAAAGAGGTCTATGCCCCAAACGCTTGTGGTTTTACTTACGGACGAAAAATTTGACATGAAAAGGGCACTTTAAATTGACTCTGTCGAAGGCAAGATAACAATAACAATATGTCAAAGATAAAGGAATTCAAAAGGTAAATTTTCCCGTCTTGGGTTAGGAGAACGAGCTGTGTGTTTCTGCGATGGAAAAAAGAATTAATTAAAAAAAATAAAATAGTCTTAACACGCATATTGTCCGGCCCGTTGATAACCAAACGAGTATTATTCTCATAGGTTCAAACAATACGCATAGGTCCAAATAATCATAAGTTCGGAACACATATTCAAAACTTACTTTCACATACTGGTATATTACATCGGTCCCACCGTGGATCAGTAAGACCTGTATAACACCACGGACCTCCCACGTTATCAGAATCTCCATCTGGTGTCCTGCAATAGTTCTGGTCCTCTGATGTGTATTTAGTTGCACTTTTCCAATATATGCAATTATGACCTCTTCTAGTAATATTTATCTGTCCATGGTAAACAAGGTCTTGTATTGAGTTTCTACAATCTATATTACAATAATCAACAATTAACTAGTAATAATTGGCACACATACATAAAATTATTAGCAGTAGTAGTAGTAGTTATTTTATTTTATTTTATAACTTTATTTTACATATAAGCAGATTCCTCTGAAGCTGGAAATTAATATTATTAAATAATATTAATGGTTGTCATTTTTCCTTCCTAAATGTTTTTCAAACCGTTTTAATGTTACACTAGTAATAACTATAGTTCTTTACGCACATACTTAACCAAAAATGTTATCATATATTTTTTATAGCTATTTATTTCAGCTTTATTCATATCTTAATATTTATTCGGAAATGCTGTTTTATTTAGAAAAGAGGAGCTTAAACCTTCTATAAGTATGGCCTATATTCCATTTATTTCATGGCATTATAATTTGTTTACTACTTTACCACAGACTGGAATGATGCACTTTTCAAATGCCCATTTGTTTCCAGCTTTATAACAATATGGTCTGTCAACTGCTGATGGTAATGGATTTCGACAGTAGTTATGGTCCTCTCTGTAGTTATGTAAAGGATGTTTTAGCACTTCACTCCACTCTAAACAAGGTTTTCCAGATGGTATTTTACTAATATTTCCGATATAGTTTATTCCCTTGTTGTATCGGTTATAACAATCAACTTCTGAAATTGAAATAATGCACTGCAGTTTAAATGGATTTCAAAATATTTTGAATATCGAAGAAAGTGAAGTTAAAATGTCTGTATGGATAGTATGAAATTGTTAAAAATTAGAAAATCTTCCCTTAAAAAGGGTAATAAAAAAAAACAAGACGCGATTCACCACAATGCATTAAGTACACGTACATAACTATGAACAATTTTTAGGTTTGCTATGTAATTTAAAAAAAAAGTATTAAGTTACAAATTATAAAAATCACTATTTTGACTCCTCTGATTCCAGTGATATGATTACTCTTCTGGTGCACTTAATATTGCTTCCTGTTTTAATACATTAAAAAAAAATTATACATACGATCTAGTAAGTGTATTAATATAATAAAGTATATTTACAGCTGAAGAAAATTCTATGGCAAAATCGCAATACTGTATTTCTAAACATGTCACAGATATTTAACAATTAGTTATGATTCAAACTACCTTATTTTTTTGTTGCTGAAAAAAATGAAATATAATCTGTATTCAGGATAAAATTATCCAAAAAAGTGTGTATTTAGGTGCTGCTAAAATAGTGATGAAAATGGAAAGTTAAAAAAATGAAAAACTGAAATGAAGTTCATAAAACCTATCTGCTACATGAATATTGCCTTATAATTTTTATATCATATTTTATTATAAAAATAGAGATTTGTAGGACGGTTGCCAATGAATAACTATCCACCAAAGGATGTTGATACATTGAACAAAACTCATACCGTATATGCCGTTTATTAATCTTTAATATGCCAACTAGCTAGGAAGACAACATTGGACCCTTTAAACCCAATTTTCTGATTTATGCTAACACAAAAAACAACAAACAATTATGGCAGACAGAAATAAACGAAAATCCCTAGAATAGAGGCTACTGGCTTGAAACAGGTACATAAAGAATGTTGCGGGGTTGAACATGTGTGGTGTAACAATACGACATAAAAGGAAACACTATAAAACATTAATTGAAAAAAGGCTCAAATCATCAAAGTATGAATACTAACAGATTTTAGACAAAAGTTAGACCATGAAAACCAAATTACCAAATAGTTAAATTATAAAAACCAGAATGAAATAATTTTGCAAAAACATCCGGTCACTTATGGACCATTCAAAAAGAGCTTGTTGAGAAGGATCTTTAACGTGCTAAGAGCGTGGTACTCCCTGAACACGGGACCTCGGATTTAACGTCCCCATCCGACGGACATGCTCATTTTTACTATTTACATTTTCTATATATCTGTTACAGTTTTCGAGATAATTGTGAAAATAGGTAGACACAGATCTTGACATCTGCGCATTTTTACCATTTCTGATTTCTTAAAAAAAAGTTTTTAATAAATAAGACAAATCATACACTCATATTCCATTTTTAGCCATGGTGGCCATGTTTGTTAACTGACTAAATACCATAAGAATCATTTACCCCAAGTTTGGTTGAAATTAATTGAGTAGTATCAGAGGTAAATATCTGGCAAAGTTTACGATGGACAAGTCAGGGCGACTATAGCATCAACTTAAGGTGTCTGTTTTGGAACACCAATTTAAACTAATTATTTTTTAAATATGTGAAATGTGAGATGCAATACTTGATTTTGAGTTATGGGTATGATGTTCGTGTTCTTTGACATATATTTGTTAACTTCCAAATGTAATGTTGCCCTAATTGCAATATATCATCCTTTTTTAGTTCATGAAACTCTTCAAGTCTAGGCACTTTTAAAAACGCTTTTACAGTAAAGAGGGGTATCAGTAGCCGAGTGGTCTAAAATGTTCAACTAGTGTATAACTAGCCTGTAAAATTTGAGGTAGTGAGTTCGAATCCCACATGTGGCAGGTGCGTTCGACATCAATTTTTATCCACTAGGATTGCCTGTTTTCCTGTCGAAGGTAGTTGGTTCTTTCCGGCACTACAAATTGGTCGCCACGACATAACCAATAGTGCTCAAAAATTCAATCAATCAATCAATTTACAATGAAGACAATTCTGATGGCTGATTTTACTAAAATGTTAAGTAAATTAATAAACTTCAAAAGTAAAAAAAAAATCAGTTTAACATGTTTAAGTTAGTTTGATTTTCTCATGGACAAAAAAGTGGTAATCTTAGTTGATTATTTGATAAATTGAATAGTTATAATACTGCTCAAAGTAAGTAATGATGTCCAAAGATAATAATCCAATGATGAATACGTTCTAATCCATAATGTAATAACACAGAATAATATTTAAAACTGGAATGGAATCCGTCTCTGATACTGATCAAAACAGAAAGTTCGGGAAGAATAAAAATGTTGGATAATCTTAAAACTTTTGCAGCTTTTTCGTCGTTCGTCATATTATTTTGACATCACTGCCTGACATTTGACATGGAAGTAATCAGTGGGGCGTGGCCAATAAGTTGTTATTCAATATGAATCAAACAATCAATAAAGCATATGTTTCTTGTTCTGCATAAACAGGTTTATTACGGGCGCGAGACATTTGGGCTAAATCATAAGCGTGGCCATGGTATCAATTGGACTAAAATTTTTGGAGTCAAGTTTACATTTGGGCGAATTATTTGTGTTTATCTGTACAGATAAATTACAGATAAAATTTATCTATATCAAAATTTGATATGAAATATATAAGATATGTATTAAAAAAAATAAGTTATAGATATTTCATATCTTTTGAATAGTTTTGTGGTGTTTCGTAAATTATACGATAGCTTTTGTTGAAAACCCCGGCAATAACCTCACGAGACGAAGTCGAATGAGGTTGCCGAGGGGTTTCAACAAAAAACTATGGTATAATTTACGAAACACCACAAAACTAACCAAAATATATGAAATATCTGTTTTAACCTATTGCATATGTTGTTGTTTAAAAATGTGTATTTCATATATTTTTGTTTATTAACTTCAAAAATAATTTTGATAAGAATCGGTCAAATTACCCTTTTAGGACCTTACACATTAAGCTCCGCCTACTTTCCAAAATACGCACGGGCTTCTGAAACAGCGGGAAAATCAGTTGGACAAGATTTTTCGACAGCGATGGATGCACATCTACATTGGTGACGGGTAACGTTACAGACTAAAAACTGTTGAAGGAATTATATGTTCTGCATATGGACGCAAGATATATTTGAAAGATTTCTGGAACCAAGATTTAAAGTTGAACTGCAAAGGGTTAGTTTTTATTTTCATTTTATCAAAATATTTGAAATGTTTTTAAGTTTTTGGTATTAATTTATAATTCTGTGGAAATTTAATTCACAAGAATCTTTCTGAGAGTTTGGATGAATCATTCTATGTTTTAATTTGTACCAGAAGCCCAAGTTGTACATTTAATTTAATTTAATTAAAAAGGATTTCAAAATGATCACGATTAAAGATCACATGTAGACTATAGATAATTTAAACAAAAAGTTCACCATTATTTAGAGTAACCAGACGCTTTCTATTCTCAACGGCCCAACATTATAGTTATTACTTAAGCAAATCGTTAAATTAAGATGTATATAAAATCGGATACGGATCCAGGATTTTGAAAAGGAGGGGGGGTCTAGTCATCCAACATTTGCAGTAATTATACGAAATATCTATGCATTTACCATATATAAAGCTTCTTGAAAGGGGCATGCCTTCCCCCTCCTTCCCCCTTAAAAAAGCCGCCACAGCAAATTTCAACCTTTACATGTAGCTATACAGTTGAGCCTAAGGGACTACAATCCAAGTATACATCTCAATAACCGAAAATCGAATTATATTTTCAAGTATAATATGATAATACATTTATATATACGTTTTTTTTTAAACTTTGTTCTTGAATCGAATTTTCGTGCATTTAAAAATATAGGACAACGGAGTTGGTGTATGTGGGTTCGATTCCCTCCCTAGGCATTCATTTATATTGGCTGGTGCAAAGCGGGCAGTTTAGCTTAGTGGCCCCACACTGACTCTGTTGTTCCTATTTCAAAAAATTCAGGCGGCCTCGGATAGGCCTTGCTATCTTTCTTTTTTTCTTTTCGAATACCAAATACAACAAAACCATGGTATAATTGTGAAAATTATACCATAGATAGCTATTGTATAATTTTCGGTTATTGATATTTATACTCTTGTTGCATTTCCATAGGTTACATTGTACAGCTATAGGTGAATTAAAAAATACAACCTACATAAAAATTCCGTCATTGGGAAACCATGCTTGTTTGCAAAAAGAAATGACTTTTAGTTAAAGTTATTGACCAAGCAAATCGGTATATATATATCTAATCTGAACGGCTTAGATGACCCTACTGGACCCGAACGACGTAGGAGTTCGGGTTAAAGGGTCACCCCGACCGTGCAGATTAAATGATATATACCAATTTGATTGGACAATAAATATGACACCATCAATGTACATGAACGTTTTTGAAATTTGCGGACGATATTCAATTCACGGCTCCTATGAATGTTATCTTGTAGATAACGAAAGGGTGAAATACGCATCTGAGTAATAAAAGGTTGGTAACTTTTAAATTATTAACTTTTTAGATATTGAGGCTTCCTCCTAGATTATTTGGAAATTGCGATTTAATGGCAGATGTTTTATTGTTTCTGTTAAATATATTCACAATTTTTATATAAATTCATGAGGATTTAAAACTTGACATATTGTGTAGACACCTATCTATTGTGGAAAACTACATGTTGCTCTCTAGATGTCCTTGGATTGTTTTTGTCGTACGATTGCTGTCTTAATGACGTAAAACCAAGATAACCTACATCTCCTACAGTTTTAGTGCCGTTTGTTGTACTTTTAAATCGGTTTATGAAAAATCATACATGAAAGGGTTATTGAGTAAAGATTAGTTGCTTTTCTTCCCATCAAGAAAAATATCCTCAGAAGAAGATAAATCGAGGAGAGATTTACCTAAATTTATAGTACAAAGTAAACAGAAAAAAAGTTTCACTTTTCAAAGTCTAATCCATATCAGATTTCAATTATTTAGATATTCTAAAATACATTTCTTTTTTAGCAGAAATCACAAAAATAAATTATTATCTTGTTTCACTTGAAACACTGATTAAGATTTACTTTGTACACAAAATATCATAACATGTTCCCAGTTTAAGGAATGAGAAACACTTTCCATTTCATATTTTGGAACGACGAAGTTTGTACAAAGTTGTTAATTGATCAACTATGTCGTAACTACAAGATCAGTGGCGGATTCAGGGGGAAGGGCGAAGAGGACGCATCCCCTTTGATTGGAAAAAATATGCCACTCGTCGGTATTTCTTCTATTTTGAGGAAGAACGCCCCCTTGTGAAAATTCTTGGACCCGCCATGCCTTCCCCCTCCTTCCCCCTTAAAAAAGCCGCCACAGCAAATTTCAACCTTTACATGTAGCTATACAGTTGAGCCTAAGGGACTACAATCCAAGTATACATCTCAATAACCGAAAATCGAATTATATTTTCAAGTATAATATGATAATACATTTATATATACGTTTTTTTTTAAACTTTGTTCTTGAATCGAATTTTCGTGCATTTAAAAATATAGGACAACGGAGTTGGTGTATGTGGGTTCGATTCCCTCCCTAGGCATTCATTTATATTGGCTGGTGCAAAGCGGGCAGTTTAGCTTAGTGGCCCCACACTGACTCTGTTGTTCCTATTTCAAAAAATTCAGGCGGCCTCGGATAGGCCTTGCTATCTTTCTTTTTTTCTTTTCGAATACCAAATACAACAAAACCATGGTATAATTGTGAAAATTATACCATAGATAGCTATTGTATAATTTTCGGTTATTGATATTTATACTCTTGTTGCATTTCCATAGGTTACATTGTACAGCTATAGGTGAATTAAAAAATACAACCTACATAAAAATTCCGTCATTGGGAAACCATGCTTGTTTGCAAAAAGAAATGACTTTTAGTTAAAGTTATTGACCAAGCAAATCGGTATATATATATCTAATCTGAACGGCTTAGATGACCCTACTGGACCCGAACGACGTAGGAGTTCGGGTTAAAGGGTCACCCCGACCGTGCAGATTAAATGATATATACCAATTTGATTGGACAATAAATATGACACCATCAATGTACATGAACGTTTTTGAAATTTGCGGACGATATTCAATTCACGGCTCCTATGAATGTTATCTTGTAGATAACGAAAGGGTGAAATACGCATCTGAGTAATAAAAGGTTGGTAACTTTTAAATTATTAACTTTTTAGATATTGAGGCTTCCTCCTAGATTATTTGGAAATTGCGATTTAATGGCAGATGTTTTATTGTTTCTGTTAAATATATTCACAATTTTTATATAAATTCATGAGGATTTAAAACTTGACATATTGTGTAGACACCTATCTATTGTGGAAAACTACATGTTGCTCTCTAGATGTCCTTGGATTGTTTTTGTCGTACGATTGCTGTCTTAATGACGTAAAACCAAGATAACCTACATCTCCTACAGTTTTAGTGCCGTTTGTTGTACTTTTAAATCGGTTTATGAAAAATCATACATGAAAGGGTTATTGAGTAAAGATTAGTTGCTTTTCTTCCCATCAAGAAAAATATCCTCAGAAGAAGATAAATCGAGGAGAGATTTACCTAAATTTATAGTACAAAGTAAACAGAAAAAAAGTTTCACTTTTCAAAGTCTAATCCATATCAGATTTCAATTATTTAGATATTCTAAAATACATTTCTTTTTTAGCAGAAATCACAAAAATAAATTATTATCTTGTTTCACTTGAAACACTGATTAAGATTTACTTTGTACACAAAATATCATAACATGTTCCCAGTTTAAGGAATGAGAAACACTTTCCATTTCATATTTTGGAACGACAAAGTTTGTACAAAGTTGTTAATTGATCAACTATGTCGTAACTACAAGATCAGTGGCGGATTCAGGGGGAAGGGCGAAGAGGACGCATCCCCTTTGATTGGAAAAAATATGCCACTCGTCGGTATTTCTTCTATTTTGAGGAAGAACGCCCCCTTGTGAAAATTCTTGGACCCGCCCCTAAAGGTTAGAGTACTTTTGAACTGTGCAGAATATCTGAGGAAGTTAATACACACCTTAGCTGTGCATTATCAAGATTATAGCACAGTAAAAACAAAGAGAAAGGCAAATTCAAAAATTCGGAAGTCTATAACAACTAACGAAGTCACACGGTACATGTATCCGTCAGCGTAACAAGTGAAAAATAATGTCTTGGTACACGCATTTTCCGATTATAAGGGCACTAGCTGTTAAATTTATGTTCACCGATTTGACTCAAATTCTCATATTAGATTTCTAACAATGTAAAAAATTTATCCAAATTATAAAAAGTCTAAAATAAACAATATACAGGACATGGGCTCGATAATATGTAGCTTCGTTTCGTGTGTATTTTAGTCTAGACGCCATCTAATTAACTATCGAGATGACTCTGAAAACAAACTACGGTCACATAACACGATATAAACATAAACATAAATATAAATAGGTATATGGACCTTGTGCAAATGGATTTTTCTATGTCTGTTTGATTTCAATTTTAAGGTTAAAGAAATAAGTTAATTATCTGTATAAGAATGTTTTTTTTTTTTGTGGATTGAATCAGTCAATCAAATGATTTACCTTTGTTTCACTTTCAATGTTGACATTCTTTTCTTTTAATAGCCTAACACGCATCAATCATGCATAATCCATCTCTAGCTAAGGGGTTAAATTGAAGTTCGCATGAATACGGATTCAATGAGGTCAAATTATTCACTTGCAAGTGAATAATTCATCATCGATGTTTCTTAGCTTATCATGACAAAATTGAACCATACTGGCTGCTAATAGCGAATTATTATTTCACTATTTCACTTTCATTAATGATTGAACAAAAAAAATCATAATTTAATTTTTTTTTATGTATCTCGTAGCTAGTGTCCCTTTAAGACATTATAGTTTAATATGACAAAAATTGGGATCTTGCGGTCAAAACTGTGTAAACATACATCACAGATATACAACACAACTGACTAAAAATTCTAACAAGCATACAAATTAAGGTTCATCATAACCTTTTGGCTTATATGGCCGCATTTACACCACAAATTTTACTCTGAGTACAGACAAACCTGTGCACCTGGAAAAGTTTTAAGGCATTGCAGGAGCTAGATAATTAAATTTTAAATGCATTTTATGTTTCAGAAAATTATAAACTTTTCTGGATTTTTCTAATCATTTTTTGTTTTCATTCCTGCAGAAGGTGTCAATATAAACTAAGTTGGGAAAGAGGTTATGACGCTCCCCTCATATAATAAATGATGTGAGTAGTATTGATTTACAGCTCTTATCCTAATGCTAGCAAGTTAAAGGTTTGGTTTGCTTGCTTGCTTTGTTTGTATTAAAGTTTGTTCAAGCATTGTAATTAAGATTGACATCTACAAACAATATAAGTAGGCGGAGTTAAACCTGTATATAGGTAAATTTGGTTATTTGATAATGTCCAAACCTTTAACTTGCTAGTATTAAGATAACAGCTGTAAATGGACAATAGATGGACAATAGACATCTGCAAACAATAGGTGGTTTAAACTGTGTATCTGAGTGGTCCGTATCAATGAAACTCGCGTGTTTGTTTATTTTTCTATCTTCTGCAGACTGGAAAAAAATGCACATCAAAATCCATGTAAGTTTTTAATTTTCGGAAACATAGACTACATATTACTTTTAAATATCTAGGTCCTGCCATGCCTTAAAACTTTCGTAGAAGCATCAGTTTTGTGGTGTAAACACGGCCATATTTTGAATTTCTTTTAATGAACCTTAATCTAATAAAGACCGCAGTTTGACAATGACGTCAACAAAAAAAGTTTATCTCGTTGATAGAACATACCGAGTTTTCAGTATCACAAGATTAAATTTTTCAAAGGCTGAAGTCCAACTACTTTATCACTAGCCTGTTAACATTGAGGTTGTGAGTTCGAATCCCAGACGAGGCAGGTGTGCTCGACTCCAATCCTACTGACTATGAATGTTAGTTTTCTTACCGAAGCTCGGTGGATCTTTCTATAGGTCACCAAACGACCTTCAAAAATGAGCAAACTCTATACCGTATAGTAAGCTATAAAAATCACCGGCATGATAAAACAAGTAACAATTCAAACAAGAAGATCAACAGTCTGTTCTATGCTAAAATACTAAACGAAATACAAATATTAGACACAGCAATAAAAGAAAATCACTGAATTACTGGCTCCTAGCTTAGATGGTGTCGTGGCACAACATAAGAACAAACAGAACTTTGGAAAGGGCTTAACTCATCATATCAGCACTAAGCAAACAAATAACAAAAACAGTCAATTGCACTTGATAAATGGATCATGTTTTACCAGATTAAAACATCAATCAGTGCACATCGAACGGATCAAGTCAAGAAAAGTTATGTAGATAAAAATAAGACAAATGACACGATAAAGCGGAAGGACACGTAGAGGTCCACATATGGTATTCAACAACAGACAAATGCCTACATAATTATACTGTAATCTAAATTCGCCAAAACTCCGTGAAAATTCTACCTTAATCTTATATAGAATTCAAACATTTGCAATCAATACTAAATTTATTTTTCCCTTGTTTGCCTATTTCAATTTTAAAAAGAAATTTGATAACTTTATGATTTCTTTCTTTCTTTCTTTTTTTTTGCTAAGTTCTGTTGGTTGCATCTTTTGCTACAGTTTTATGACAATTACAATCATATATATACTATATCTGCCCTTGAATTTTTACTTGATAACATTTTTGTTCGCTTTGAAGATTCCGTTTATCGTCAAGTTATCGGAATTCTAATGAGGACTAACTGTGCACCACTTATTGCGGACCTGTTTTTGTATTGTTATGAGTTACAATTTATGACTAAAATCAGCAAAGACCCATCGAAACAACATCTGTCAAATTTAACAATACTTTTAGATATTTGGATGATATATTGGCTCTCAATAATGACGACTTCAGTATGTATACTAAAGAAATTTATCCTGTTGAACTTACTTTAAATAAGGCTAATACTAACAATGACCACTGTCCTTTCCTCGATCTTGATATTTATATCATTAACGGGAAGCTTAATACAAAAATTTATGATAAAAGAGATGATTTTTCATTTCCTATCGTTAATTATCCATTTTTAGATGGTGACGTTCCCTTGTCACCATCTTATATATCTCAACTTGTACGATTCGCTCGTGTATGTAACAACGTATTAGATTTTAGCGAGAGAAATTTATGTATTACTGAAAAATTATTACACCAGGGTTTTCGATATCATAAACTAGTCAAAACATTTACTAAATTTTATCATCGGTATAAGGACATCATTCGTAAATATAACTCAACATGCAGACATCTTATACGTTCGGGTATTTCACATCCAATCTTTTATGGTAATATTCTTAACAAAGCACAAAAATGTCAGTATTCACCTCAAAAGCTAACAAAACCTTTAAACAGACTTATTAAGAAGGGATATAGTTACGATACTGTTGTCAGGTCATTAAAGATTGCATATTTTGGCTTTAATATTGATTCACTTATAGGGTCTTTGCATCGGAATTAAACATATTTATTCTAAAACCAGTTGTTGGCATGACACGGGTTATGTTCTTCTCATATACTTTATGATGGTATAATACTAAACCCCTAACAGGAGGGATTGTGCCTGATATTCATATGATGAAGACATAATCTTTCTATCAGTTTAATTGAGGTCTGGAGCTGGCATGTCAGTAACTGCTAGTAGTCTGTTGTTATTTATGTATTATTGCCATTTTGTTTATTTTCTTTTGTTTCCTATTCTGACATCGGACTCGGACTTCTCTTGAACTGAGTTTTACTGTGCGTACTGTTGTACGTTTGTTTTTTCTACGTTGGCTAGAGGTATAGGAGGAGGGTTGAGATTTCAAAAAACATGTCTAACCCCGCCGCATTTTTGCGCCTGTCCCAAGTCAGGAGCCTCTGGCCTTTGTTAGTCTTGTATCATTTTTAATTTTAGTATCTTGTGTATGGAGTTTAGTATGACGTCCATTATCACTGAACTAGTATACATATTTGTTTAGCGGCCAGCTGAAGGACGCCTCCGGGTGCGGGAGTTTCTCGCTGCATTGAAGACCCATTGGTGGCCTTCGGCTGTTGTCTGCTCTATGGTCGGGTTGTTGTCTCTTTGACACATTCCCCATTTCCATTCTCAATTTTAAGCTAACTGTTACGTCATATGGTCTCTTGTAGAAGGTTGTATCATTTGCAATAATACAACATCTTCTCATTTTTATATACATGCCAGTTATGTGATATTATTTTGCAAATTGATATTTGACAGAAACTCTTCAGACACATGAACATGCATTTTGACTTTACGGACTAAGAAAACCAACTGTGCTTGAAATATCACTTTTGTTGACTTTTTCAAAGAAAAAGGCTTTAACTAATGTGTTTCTATACATACCTTTCGAAATTAAAAAACTTCCAGTAGACAAATAGATACCCAAAATTAAAAATGAAATCATTTCTGCACGGGCAACAAACAAACAGCCTTTGTCTCGGTTTTTGTCATATATAAAAAAAAATATAGTTATTGTAATACTTCTCAACGGTTATTCGATTTTTAATAAATCTATAAAATGAAAGATAAATTTTTATCTTCGTACTTATCTGACCTACTGAAATTATTTACTTTTGTGAAGTGCAATACTTAATACATGACTTGTGTCGTTTAATATTTACAAACACTTTTCAATGTTTACATATGTTAAGTCTTGAATTCTAAGGTATTTCAAAACGACAAGGAAGTATAAATGCAGTATGATATTTTGTAGACTGAATTGAAAATACCAAAGATATGTGATAAAGCCTGGTATAAAAAGAGATGAAATAATAAATAGGCAAATAGAGAGATCTATTGCAGGTTTTTTTTAATACATTCAGAAATAGGACAAAATTGTCAGAATCTAAAACTCTGATAGCGTACAAACTTGTTTTGACACCATTTTTTGTTTTTTTTTTGTTAAAGATTTAACGACTTTTAAATGAGCTTCTAGCGCGTTAAATGTAGAACAAATGTCTCTGTTATTTGTAGGTGGTATATGAAATCGAGTATCTGAAAAAACAATTAAGACATACATTTTTACAATAAAATTGAGAATGGAAATGGGGAATGTGCCAAAGAGACAACAACCCGACCATAGAGCAGAAAACAGCCCTAGGCCACCAATGGGTCTTCAACACAGCGAGAAAATCCCGCACCCGGAGGCGGGCTTCAGCTGGCTCCTAAACAATAATGTATATGAAGACTTCTATTCATAAATTGTCTATCAGCAGGGCTTTATCTTGGATTTTAGAGAGGAAGAAGTGACTTTTCCTACCAGGTAGGAGTAGGGAGAAGTGATCAACTTCTTGGAGAATTGGAATTCCATTACCGTTTCGGTGGCGTCATGTTTTTATGTTTATCTATGGTATATGCATTAAGGAAAGTGTTATATATGCAACACTTGGATGGAGAGTTGTCTCATTGGCACTCATATCACATCTTCTTATTTAGATAGAAAAATATACCTGCGATATTTGTATATGATATTGTATATAATGAAAAAGTTTAATTAAATAGATAGTATTCACAATGTAGTTGTCATGTATTTAGTCATAGTTTTGTACTTTCAACTTGATTTTAAAATGAGATCAAAAGTGTTGTTAGTATTGCATGCATTAGTCTCATATGCATTTTCCTCAATTTATCCAAAAGAATCCAGAAAAATATACGCCCAGTATGTATCTGACGATATTTTATTTCATCAAGAACTGCTCGAGATGAAAGCATTGCCGCTTTAGCTACAAAACAGATTTCACAATGCCTGGGGTTTTCTTTAAACCAGTCAAAGCTATATCTTGGTTCACAACTAAACCTAACTTTAACTATCATTTCTAAAATTTTCATCTGTTTTTTTAAATGTTAAATTTAGATGACTTAACTATATTAAGATCCAGGAATTACTTGCCAGAACCCAATAAAACAGTACTAGTGACCACAAGTAAACTGTAAAATGTATGATCAAGTTTATATTCAGTATAAACAGGATAGTCTGCAACATTTCAAGACAGAACTTCTTATTTTATTTTTCGTGGATTATCAGAAGACTTAATATTTCATAGTATATCAAAATATTATATAGAAAATGTCTGACACAAAGAGTTAAGGTCAATTTCTCCATAAATGAATATAAAAAAAAAACATTTTTACCCAAAAGCAAAATTCTGTCGAAAGTAAAGCTGTGAATTATCTTCTGAATAAAAATAGGTTCATTTTGATTATGGATGTCCTTCGATGCAAAATTTTACAAAAACATATAAAATTTGTACTTTTGTATCAAAGTTTTCTCAAATACGGTGTAAACCTAATGAAGAGTTTGTGAATAAACATTGTCTGCATAAAATTAATTGTTAACAAATATTTTGAGTACACTATAATATATGTAACTCGAAAATTGCAATTTCTAATACTTGCATTTTGACTCCATGCGTGAACCAAATTCATGGAGAAATTGTTCATCTGACGACCAGGTCAATTTGAATCAAACTGAATTGCAGAATACTACAGTCATATACGATATCATGTAATGCATGTTCGTATCACTGACAGAATTATTATAATAAATCGAAAAAGAAATAAGACTTATACAACATTAACGTTTTAACATCAACCTTGGTTTTTCTCAGCAATCTAGAGGATATTTATTGTATTTTACAATCTCTTCAACTTTTTTAGTATTAAAATATTTAAATAAAAATGAAACTCAAATATAGGATATTTTTTTTGCATTACGAGTATATTTTCGTATATCTAGTTTTCCATACCTTCACTAAGGGTCTGACATCCAACATGCAAAGAAAATGTCACAAAGACCAAATATTCTAAAGTCATATCTACACTGGTACTAATAACATTGTTATTGTTATCTAATGTGTTACACACTACAGATACATTAGGTCAAAATAATGTACTTAACCGGACATTATAAAAGTACATCATCTGATATCCTGTAAAACCTTACGTAAGAGAAAACTTTTACAAAATTTCTTTTCTTTACACCCACAAACCTGTTATTAATTTTTCCATATTCAGTTTTATATGTTATTCTATTTTGACAAAATTCAGATGGTGCAATATTGAGACAGTATAAAAAAGGAGATGTGGTATGATTTCCAACTATCAATCATGTACCAAAGGACGAGGATGTAAGCAACTATAAAACGCAGTACGGCCTTCATCAATGATCAAAACCCAAATCTGTATAGTAAACTATAAAATTCACCGGCAAAAAGAGTGAAACAATCAAAAAGAGAAAAACAATGGGCTGATTAATGCTTAAGAGAATACACGAAAAAGAAATATGCCAGACAGCAACCAACGACAACCACTAATTACATGTCCCTGATTTGGAACAGACACACAAAGAATGTGGCGGAGTTAAACATGACTGTGAGCGCTCAGCCTTTTCCTAACCTGGGAGTATGAACTGCTGTGCTGTTTTCCTTAATAAATTTTACAACTGTTTCCTGTTAACACAAAGATAACTTACACGGAAGAAGTCCAATTTCGACTACCATTTCCGTGATTACAAGCTCTTATCGTATCAGTACAACTGATATTGGCAATTATCAGCAAGTGACTAAATTTAAAACTGGAGTTAAAAGTAAAATAACAAAAATACCGAACTTCAAGGAAAATTCAAAGCGGAAAGTCCCTTATCAAATGGCAAAATTAAAAGCTCAAACACATCAAACGAATGGAAAACAACTGTTTTATTCCTGACTTGGTACTAAATTTACTAAAACTTTGGAGAATGAGTACCGCTGACTTCTTAAAACACTCTTATTTATATTCTAATAAAGCAGAAAATTCCAATCCATTCATAAATGTTTTCACCTGAAATTCATAGTCATGCATTGTAAAAATATGTCTTAATGATCTTACATTAATAATTGATAATGAATAAAATACAACGTGTGTCTGTATTTGCCTAATGGCTGTATATTTTTATTTTCTAAAAATATTATGTTTTAACTAATTATCTGCCCAATTTGACAGTCTGTATATAATTACAACATAGATAGTGAACCCTCATCTTAGAAACACGAGTTCTACACGGTTTTCTAAAAAGCTAAGTCATATATAATATTCAAAAGAGGCGAAAGATACCACCAAAGGAACATTCAAACTCATAAGTCGAAAATAAACTGACAATGATGTGGCTAAAAAAGAAAAAGACAAACAGACAAGAAACAGTACACAAAACACAACATAGAAAACTGAGCAACATGAACCCCACCAAAAACTGGGAGTGATCTTAGGTGCTGCGGAAGGGTAAGCAGATTCTGCTCCACATGTGGCACCCATCGTTTTGCTCATGTTAGTACAATCCCGATGAAAAGTCTAAATCATTTTCACCACTTGAAACTCTTGGTTTGATAGCTTCATTATGAGTAGCAAACGTCTATCAAGGAAAACATGATAGGAAATACAAGCCCTGGGTGTCGTACTGCTTAATTGTGAAATTTTTTTTTTTAATTTCTGTTATGACTATAAATTGGACACATGGTTTCAAACGCAATTGTTTGCCTTATATCTCACATATAGCACAGTTAAAGCAAAACTGGCTGGCATAAAATGATCAGTAGGTCATGATCTATCCACTTTTATATTTTCAGGGAAATCGGACAACCCATTTTGAGGTTATTACCCTGATATGTGAATTTATAGCAAACTTCGCAGTTTTAGCTATTCTCTTGAAAACTGAAGTAAAAAAGTGAGAAACTTTTATTAATTTGCAAAAATAATCAACTTGACACGATCTACAAAGAGTTTTTATAGCCGGGGTCGTCAGTGGACTCCTTGTTCGAATGTTTACCCTTAAATAACGAGCTGTACCCATTTTTGCGTTATTGGTTATCTTAAAACAATATTAGAATAAGAGAAACTTTGAACAGCAGAATGATCAACTAGAATACGTCTCTTACCGATATAACGACCGACCATTTGAAAGGAGTAGACGCTCATATTTTGGCAACAAGTAGAGTTATAGCCGTCATCGTACTTCTTTATCTATTGTATTCTTATTTATAGTAAACCATTTTGTTTCTCTTGTAGTTAAATTTGTGATAAGCAAACCATGCACAAAAGTACATAAATAAAACCCAAGCTGCAGTGGTCCTTTATACAAAACATGATATCTTTGCTTAATATTAAGTACAGAAAAGTCCTGTAAAATTAATAGTATAGGGTTCTTGTGCAGCTGAGAGACATTAATTGCAGGAACCCACTTTTAAAAACTCCATTCGGATAAGTTTGAGTAAGGGTTTTCTTTATCCGTGAACCACCTAATTTTATGTGATTTGAGATGATATATGCAATATTAAGCAGGATGTGATATCTACTGAAAGAACAGTCTACTACATAAGTGTCCTTACAAACAACGTTATATTGCTGGGTCTTCCAAGTACTCCACGAAACCTCTTTCTAAATTATTAACATCAATTTTATCAGCAATCAAAGTTATTGTGAAACTACATATTCTAGAGGTGGCGTTAATCAGATGTGGATACTAAAAATTCCAAATATCTTTTGGAGTACATACAATCTAAGACTCTTTCATCTTGGTATAGTATTAAAACATTTGACTTTTCTACACTTTACAGAAGTATTCCCCATTCCAAACTAAAAGACAAATTGAAAGAGTTGGTCCTGTTTTGTTTCATAAAAAAGAATGGCCAACGCAGATACAAGTATCTTGTCTTAGAGAGGGATAAATGCTACTTTGTAAAAAATCACTCCGATTCAAACAAAAAATTATCTAAAACTGACATTATCAAGATGCTTGATTTCTTGATTGACAACATATTTGTTACGTTTGGAGGACGTGTTTTCAACAAACAATCGGCATTCCTATGGGAACCAACTGTGCCCCTCTTCTTGGCGACTTGTTCCTTTATTCATATGAGGCTGACTTCATATAGGAACTTCTTAGGAAGAAAGAAAAGAAGTTTGCAGTATCCTTTAACTTTACTTTCCGCTATATAGATGATGTTCTCTCACTAAATAATTCAAAATTTGGTGACTATGTTGAACACATCTATCCCATCGAACTTGAGATAAAGGATACACCAAATACAGTTAAGTCTGCCTCATATCTTCACTTACCTCTAGAAATTGACAATGAGGGTCGGTTGAAAACAAAACTTTACAACAAAAGAGATAATTTCAGCTTCCTAATTGTGAACTTTCCATTTCTATGTAGCTACATTCTTACAGCGCCTGCATACGGAGTATATATCTCCCAGTTGATACGATATTCCAGGGCTTGTATATCCTATCATGATTCCCTTGATAGAGGGTTGCTGCTAAAAAGGGAGCTATTAAACCAAGAGTTCCAAGTGGTGAAGTTGAAATCATCCCTGCGTCAATTTTGAGGACGCCACCACGAGTTGGTTGACCGTTATGGAATATACGTTTCACAGATGATAGCGGATATGTTCCTATTGTCGTAACTACTATCCAGTCCCCTTTTCCCGGAATGCGACCTACCGAATTAGACTTATTTCCGGGTTTGTAATAACATGAGCAACACGACGGGTGCCACATGTGGAGCAGGATCTGCTCACCCTTCCAGAGCACCTGAGATCACCCCCAGTTTTTGTTGGGGTTCGCGTTGCTCAGTCTTTAGTTTTCTACGTTGTGTTTTGTGTACTGTTGTTTGTCTGTTAATCTTTTTCTTTTTGAGCCGTGGCGTTGTCAGTTTATTTTCGACTTATGAGTTTGAATGTCCCTTTGGTGGTATCTTTCGCCTCTTTTGAATATTGTATTTGACTTAGCTTTTAAATATAACGTTAATGTTGGACCTAGGTTACTTTCGTAAGATAGTAAAAAAAACCTTATAAGTGAAAGAAATGAACGAACATTTAAAGTCTAATTATAGCCAATTTTTTTCCAAAACAATCTCACGACACCCTTATTTTACCACTGAATGCCTAGTTTGTATATAAAGGGGGTTGCTATTTGTTATCATCGATACGTACACATATAATAGACAAATGAGGAGGAATACATTAAACGAGCAAAATAATTGTGCTCTGTGCAAAGAAGTAAAGGAAATGTGTATCGAAGCAATTGTGTCATAAGGTCAATCAAAATGCCAGGTCAGAGAGTATCCAAATATCTAAAAAAAGAAAAACATATGAGAAACAAACAAACCATTTAAAATATTTGACCTTTAAGCAGGCGAGGAGAATAATTAAAAAAAAAATCACTTAAACCTTAATCAATGACGTACGTACCATATTGTTTTTGTTTTTGTTTTTGTTTTTTTTACTTTATCTTCCTATATTTATTTCCCTCACATTTCTTTAATCGAGTAAGGATTGTATTACACGGTCTTTGCGGAAGTTACTGTTCACCTCTTTATCTCTGTTCATTTAAAACAATCTGTAGGGACAATAGTTTGTGCCATTCGGTCACGATGATTTTACATTTGATAGTGCCTAAATACAAATGTTCATTAAATTTCTCACGGATTATATCAATTTCAAGTTTGTTCCGGAAATTTCAAGAAGTTAACTTATACTTTTTCTTGAAATAAAGTATTTCCCTATCACCATTCGTGCAAGATAGAATATGAAAATAATTAAATATATAAAGAATCAAGAATTGCAATTGACATGTTTTATCAAAACAAGAAGGGATTTGTCATACGGATCTTCTGTAAATTACAATATTCCTGTTTAGCCCGAATTTGTCAAATAATTTCAGGATAAGAGGAGACAATATTTTACTTAAACGTACGATTGTGAAAAGCAGGTGCAAGGGTCATGACACAGCTGAATTAACCTATGATTCAGGTGAATAACAATATCATAATCAAAAGCTGGAATTTATCGAATCATAAAAAACACTTATTAACTTGACCTTACTAAAACGGTAACAAATTGACCTGATGTTACTAAAAAGAAGGGACAACAAATAGAGCTCTGTGATGGTAAAACGACGGTACATACTGAAAGTAAGAGTGTACACACCAATTGTATTGGGTCTTTTATTCACCTTTTTGGTCACTGTTTGTGTACTATTTAAAATTAATGAAACATGAATGTAGCACCAAAGAGTTGCTGGGTAGGTTACCAATAGTCAATGTGACAACAAAAGAGAATAGAAATGGACAAAACCGAAGAATCTTGACTAAATAGATATAAGAAGATGTGGTATGAGTGCCAATGAGACAACTCTCCATCCAAGTCACAATTTATGAAAGTAAACCATTATAGGTCAACGTACGGTCTTCAACACGGAGCCTTGGCTCACACCGCACAGCAAGCTATAAAGGGACCCAAAAATTACCAGTGTAAAACCATTCAAACGAGAAAACCAACGGTCTAATCTATATAAAAAACGAGAAACGAGAAACACTTATGAACCACATCAACAAACGAAAACTACTGAACATCAGATTCCTGACTTAGGACAGGTGCAAACAATTGCAGCGGGTTTAAACGTTTTAATGGTACCAAACCTTCACCCTTATCCGAAACAATAGTGTAACATCACAACATAGAAAGACACACTATAAAATATCAATTGAAATGGCTTAACTCAATCAAAAGACATATTAACACAAGTGAACATACATTTTTGGGGCCCTTTATAGCTTGCTGTTCGGTGTGAGCCAAGGCTCCGTGTTGAAGACCGTACTTTGACCTATAATGGTTTACTTTTGTAAATTTTGACTTGGATGGAGAGATGTCTCGTTGGCACTCATACCACATCTTCTTATACCTATACACTGAACGAATAAATTTGAACTATGATACAATGTAAATACAAAATCAATAAAATAAGGGATTAATAATTGAAGTAACAGTATTATATCGCTGTGAAATGTTAAACAATTTCAGAAAAACAACAATAACCTTAAACAAAAATCCGCCATTTACAATAATATTATACACAGGTAAATGAAAATAATTGTGTTATTAGGTATACAGTTTAAAAGGAGTAAGGAAATATTTTTACAAAATAAATAATTTTGATGTTCATAGTTCGAAGAAGTGAAAATTTTTAGTAATACCAAACACTTATCAAAGCTGGTATATAGACCAGATGTAACCCTGAATAAGTAAACATTAAACAACAAAAAAGCATTACAAATAGTATCAACAGGTCGAATTAACAAGAAAGTACGATTTGAGAGTACTCGCAGTTACTGACAGCTAGTTAAAAGCCAAAAACAAAAATAATAAAAAATCATGCATCAGAGACTAAAATCAACTAAAACACATCCCAGGGATTTAGTATTTTAACGTCATGGACAGCCAAAGAAGACGTGACTTGTTCAATGCCAAAAATAAATGTATCGACAGGCAGTAGGTTAGGAGTTAACCTCTTAATAGATCAAAATGAACGTGGGTGTGTCTTTATACATCCCGTTTGAAAAGAATACAAATTTACAGTTTCAATTTGCTGATGACAAAATCGATATTAGTGCCAATGTAAACTATTATTATTCAAAGATCTAATTACAACATTGGTAAGATAACCTTTACTAATAAGTTTGTTTAAAGGTTCGATGAGTTTACACGGATCACAAAGTGATTTCCGCGCTTTTAGTACAATATTACCGTAAAATTTAGGATGTGAAATACCGTTTTTAATAAGTTTTCTACAGGTACAGCCAAATTTACTAATCAAATCTTTGTATCTATGAAAGAATTTTGTAAAAGTTTTAAGTAATTTATGGTAACGAGATCCCTGACTTAATAATTTACCAGTGATGCATTGATTACGTTCGTTAAAAAGTATGACATCACTACACACACGGGCATAACGAACGAGTGGGGATATATAAACACCGTATGATGGAGCCAAAGGAACACCGCCGTCTAAAAAAAGGAAAATTAACAAAAGGGAATGAAAAATCGTCTCTTTTTATCGTAAATTTTAGTATGGAGTTTCCCTTTAGAAATTGAAATCTAAATCTAGAAAAGGACAACTACTGCTGTTTATGTCAGATTTAGTTAACGTAAGTTCTTTTGGGTAAATATTGGTAGTATATTTAGAGAACTCTGGATTATTTAACGAAAAAATATCATCCAGATAACGATAGGTATTGTTGAATGTATCAACCAAATGTAACAATGACGTGTCCTTACTGAGTTTGGTCATACACTGAGATTCATAGCGATACAGGAATAAATCTGCTATTAAAGGGGCGCAGTTAGTGCCCAGAGGAATACCTACTACTTGTCGATACACTTTATCGCCGAAACGTACATGTATGTTGTCCAGGAGAAAATTTAAAGCTTCAATCATATCTTCACATTTCCAGTAAGTGTATCTAGCATACGCTCGGTATAAATAGAGCAAAGCATAAAAAGTAACACAGGAAATAAAACTTTTACAAGAAATCGTACAAAACAAACAAAAAAATAACCATAAAAGTTTGAGGACGAGAAATTGAACTATTTGTTTTTAAAAAGCTCTTGTAATTTAATCTACTCCTTTCTAACAAAACAAAAAACGCAAATCTTATTAATAAAGGCAACAGTAGTATACCGCTGTTCGAAACTCATAAATCGATAGAGATAAAAACAAATCCGGGTTACAAACTAAAACTGGGGGAAACGCATCAAATATAAGAGGAGAACAACGACACAACAAAAACACAACATTAAAATGTAACACACACAGAAACGAACTATAATATAACAATGGCCATTTACCTGACTTGGTACAGGACATTTTAAGAAAAAAATGGTGGGTTGAACCTGGTTTTGTGGCATGCCAAACCTCCCGCTTTTATGGCAACGTCAAACACAACACCAAAACGACAATACACATGACAGGACCACAATACAAATAAATGGGAGAACATATAGGACAAAGAAACACACGAATAATAGCTAACAAAAGGTACTTGGCTTAAAATTCAATACGCCAGACGTGCGTCTCGTCCACACAAGACCAACCAGTGACGCTCAGATGAAAAAGTCTGAAAGCCAAAACAAGTACAAAGCTGAAGAGCACCGAGAACCAATTTCTGCCTGGTACAAGAACATCCTTATTATTCAGAATAATTTATAATTTTGCAAACATCCACTGTGTGTATCATAACTTTTAATGTTTAATAAAAAAAGGTTATAATGCGTTTCAAAGGTAGTTGTGCATAAATAAATTTTAGAATTAAAGACACTAAACTAAAAATTACTAGTAAATAAAAAAAAAATCAGATTTCATACATTCTGGGTATACATAAAAAAAACAAGATCTCCGGTCAAAGCAAATTCAAATATGATACAAAATGCTGAGATATTTGTAAATTAAAGGCCACTGTACCTTCTGCAGAAGTTACTGATCCAATATAAATAAAAAATACCAAACTTATCAAAAATACAACAGCCATGTTCTTTTCCTGGATGTTACATGAATTATACAGCTTTATCATGTCGAACGTTTGCCGGACGTTTAACGCGATTTCCTGTCATACTTATAAAAAAATATTTAATAAAATCATGGTTAATCTTAACCTACTATGTACTTCCTTTAACATTAAAACTTAACATTTTTAAAGAAGTGCATGCGTCTTGATTTTGATTTTTAATCTAAAATATATTTAGACTTATAGTTAAGATCAAACATTGAAAATTTTTAAAAATAATTAGGAAGTTTTAATTGTTTTAGGCGATATCCGATGTTATGGCTATTTTAAGGTTAATTATATTAATCATGACACTATTAACATTTATTTCCGTTTATCAGAAATCACCATTAGAAAAACAATATGTGTTAATTTCCAAACGTTTATAAAATGTGCTTCAGAAAGAAGAAGCATTATTTTCCCGTTTATTTGTTGTACTTGCAGGGTCATGTTGTTAAAGCATACATTAAATATTCAAAAGATTGTTCAGCAATTTGCATATAATAATAAACTGAAAATGTTATTTAGAGCAGAGACATGATATACAATTATTGACTAATGATGAGGTTGATGCAATGATTTATCAACCCCAGAGATATGATATTCACCGAGGTCAACTGATATCAAAAGTCAACAATTGTTTCATTACATGACTTTTATTTATCAATCTCAAATTTTCAAGTTTTTTTTACTAAATATATTATCTGTTTCACGAGTTGATAACTTCTTTGAGTTGAAATACTAGTATACAATAACATTTACTAAAACAAATTATCACCGACAAGAAGAAGAAAAAAAAAAACCGAGAATTTGCATGACGTCATAAATCTATGTCATTGAAGTTGTGAAGGAAAATAACGATTTAGGTTCACATTAGCTGTTCCAAATCTTATATCAACCTGTCATGATTTTTCCCGCGGTTAATATAACGTTTTATCAGAGAATATTCTCTATACTTTTAGCCACTGAGAAAAACAAAAACAAAATATTATTTTGCAGTTCTGCAGTATTCTTCAATACGGCGTTAGAGTGAAACAAATTCAATAGAAATTGGCACTATCTAATTTTTGTTGAATTATTCCTAGCGAAGAGATCATTTAATTTTTTTTCTTAAAAAAATGATATTTATGTATGTAATAGTGTTATATTATAAATAATGGTCCCATGTCCCTATAGAGATAAGATATGGGGTAGGAGAAATATCTCCAGAGAAGACTATAGAGACATGGGAACTAAACAGTCTGGGAAACTGGCAAAATAATAGATTATCTGTATCTAAAGTGTGCAGACACTCAAACATCGATCATTAGCATTTTTTTTTTTTTTTTTTTTTCTCGCACATATACGTACATAAACATTCGGCCATGAAGCTGTTACTCTCCTTATTACATAAATATTATATATTTCCTCTATAGATATGTTTCTCCTATCTGTGAGCGAACTGACGGAGTACTAGGGATATCTTATCTCTATATAGTACATGTGATTATCATTTAGAATAGTGTTCTATTATAAATGATTGTCCCATGTCCCTATAGAGATAAGATATGGGGTAGGAGAAATATCTCCTCTCAAACATGAAACGTGATACGAAACACACATCTCCCTTAACTCCATTCACAAACAAACACGAATTCCAGACACTGTCAATACTTAATTCATTTTCCTAAAACATAAATCAATGACTTCCTTTTCATTCACATGCTAAAACATTTCAGTTTTATAATACCGGTAAAACAAAATTAAATGAACATCAAAACAAAACGTATGGGTAAAACACATATAATCACCGACAATCTGACACGTAAGTACCTTAAACTTTGGCAACAAAAATCTGTGACGCAATAACTATTAGAGACAACAGGACATGCATTACCCTTTTCGAGCAAAGAATTGAGATGCAGCTGTGATACATTAGTCATCAGGAGATATGGAATTAAATTAATTACAGTCGGTAGAGGGTCATTTGAAGATTATGAAAACAAACTGGTCTGCAGTTTATGACACCCTAATGCTATAGCAGAAACCAAAATAAACTAATGTGTCCAACTAAAACATTTATTACTATATCAAAGACTACTGATCTCGTGATTATTCCTATGTCTAAAGTTTAGTACCATACCAAACGCAATTAAAGCCACATGACATTGATGTGTCCTGTTTAAAGATACTGCCTAATTATAATAAACAGACCATTGTTCTGGTATTCATCTGATACACGTGTCTAGTGTGAAAATAAGCATAACGGCACTTCTCAAATACATTTATTCTATCAATTAAAACATATCAAAACAAAGTTTCATATGTAATATTCAGACAAAAACAAACTACTTAACTAATGTATCTAAACGAAAACAAAATTAATAACTTCTTATAAAATCATATTGACTTACACATGCTCTTCAACAATACAAAAATAAGTAAAGTTACAAAAATCAACTTAGATTTCTAACGAATAGTAATTGTCCTGACTCATTGAAATGTACAACATCACTCAAATATGATGATGAAATATTTGATTGATCTATATACAAATGTTTACCCTTCTTACAGAGTTCTTTCAAAATATTATTCAATTTATTAATTCTCAAATTAATAATTTTATTTTTTGTATACACACAACCAGAAAAAATAAATGCAAACTGTTTAACCTTCTGCAACTCAGGTATTAGTTGAAAAATGTTATCTAGATCTCTTACAGCATTTGCAAGTTGAGCTGTTTCCGGTTTTGCAGATTTGTTTACATTATTCGTTCCACAATGGAAAATCACTATAAAGCTTGTTGAATGTTTTAAAAATTCTACTAAAGAAAAGTAACAATCTAACAATTTTCCTCCACTTAAGGAAATAACGTTAACATTTTTATTTGTATTGCTCAAAAATTTAATCATCGAATCACCTATAATTAAAACCGGAACAAAGTTTTTAGGAGGTATTAAATTATGTTCAATTTTTTCATGAACTCTATCAAAGGAAAAACTAGCAGCAAGCATATTCCATTGCAATCCCTTCTTGTCAGAAAGAAACCCCTTTTTGGAGGGATAAAGCAAAATCCCCTTTAAAACCAATAGGAACTACTTGGTTCGTTTGTGCTAAAACAACAGGAAACCAAGGTTGAACTGGTTTAAAATCTGGAAAAACTAAAGTACAGCTAAGTCTTTCTTGTAAAATAATATTTACTACAGTGGAAATCAAACAAAAAGGGGGAAATGCGTAATATCTTTCTCCTACTTCGTATTTCTGGGCGAAAGCATCCACCACAGTTGGAAGAGGTGTAGGAAAAGTTGTAAAATGAGATAATGATTTACCATCTTCATCTAACACTGTGTTACTATCAATTGAAAACATATCAAGTGTGTGTGGGCCAAATAAATATTGCAAGTACCACCAAGTTCGCTTAGTAATCGATGCATCTGATTTTGATAAACTTCTAGAGGGTTCATCGGCCGGATTTTCAGATGTATGAACATAAGACACAGATAGGTTAATGTTAGAGTGAAAGGTCAATTGAAACATATCTTTCAAAATTTTGTTCCACATATCGTTTTTACCATACTGATTATTCCAAGCAAAAACAAGGGCTTTGTTATCTTCTCTTGCCTCTATGCTTGAATTTTTTAACTTTTCACCTAAAGATATAATAGCGTTCTTCAAGGCCAGTGCTTCCTTTATCATAATGTGCGAACCCTTTATTTCGTCACTCCAGTAATCTGAAAATGTTTAAGACTGGCCATTGCTTAAAAATGATACCCCCATTTAAAATCAGATGCATCAGAAAAAATAGACAAAACATGATGTCTTTCTGCAATCCAAGGGAGCGGTTCTATCAAATTATCTAAAAACTTCCAATGGCTAACTTCTTCCCTAAGATTTGAATCAATTTTAATTGTCGTTGAGTTCTTTACAGCTTTAGAAATAGCCCTATTACATACCGAAGTGTAAAGTTTTGCCCCTGGGATTGCCAAAGACATCGATATACACATACCAGTAAATTTTTGAATCAGTGCAATTGGACATGAATTACAGCTTAAAATGTTTTCCCTCAACATTGCGAATTTATGTTTCCTCTGCTCTGTGATGAAAAATGACATACAAACAGTATCAATAATCATGCCTAAAAATGTTAAAGACTGCTTCGGCAGGAAACTAGATTTATCTATATTCAAAAAATACCCTAAACTTATAAAAAGTCTAACAGCATATCTTAAAGCAATATGTGACCTCATTATGGGGTTATCTAGATCATTAGGAAGATAACCATGAAACTCTTCAATTAATCGGTCATCAATATATAATAAACATGAAATAGACTTGCTTCGAAGGAATGAAATGCCCTGTAAATTTAATGTATGGTATATGAAAGCTGAATTTTTCCATCCAAATGGGAGGGTATTACAGCAGAAAAAGTACCCTCCCCACTCAAAACCTAGTATTTGTCTTGATGATTCAGTAACAAATACATTGTCGTAACCAGATTTATCATCTAACTTTGTCAAAAATGAGCCCTTTCGAACAGTTTTTGGAACATCAACCAAAGTATCCAGATTAAAAGGTGTATCTTTCATAAACGAGTTAAGGTACATCAAGTTAATACACAAACGAGGCTTGGTAGGTTCTATAGTAATTGGTGATACAATATACGGCGGTTGCACTTCTCCAACTTTCCCCAATAATGTAACAGCACCAGATTGTAAGCGAGAAGTTATTTCATCATTTATAAAATCGATATGTTCTTGACAGTTTGCTGCATTGTTGAACTGTCGGGATCGTGGGTAAACGTCATCATATTGTACACCCCAAATCATGCCTTTAAATGGCTGCATAAAGTCATGGATATCAACGTAATTATTAACCCAATTTAACACTTCACTATTACTTTTCTCGATTATTTTAACCCAAACATGTTTATTATTATGAATACTGCCAGCAATAAAATTACATGGATCGGGAAAAGCCATTTCCTTATCTAGATCGAAGTCTAAAACATATCCTTCAGGATCAAACACCACATCAGCATATTTAACCGTGTCCTTATTCCTATTTACATACTGCATACTACACCGCTTCACAACTTCGTACGGTTTGAAGGAGTCAGAGAATTCCCATACGCGTGGCTCTACAAGGTATTGTTCATCTGAAACCTACAAAAGTTATAACACTATTATTTTCTTGGGCAATCTACTCTAAAATGAGATACATCTCCACACTTAAAACAACCAGAGAAGTTTTGAGGTATCTTTCTAGGAGCAGCTAACCTCCTGTAATTTACATTTTTGACTGGCGGAGGACTCTGAGCCGGGAGTGCAGGTTGGAAAAAGGATTGTGCTACTTGCATCATATTGACGAACTGCTGGAGGTCATTCTCTGATTTTGGATTTGATGCATTTTTGGGGCTTTCGTCCGAAACTTTTTCTTTGTTACACCCGTGAACCTTTAAGAACTTTTGCTCCTTTTCAAATATCTTTGTTTCAGCGGGAGAAAACAGCAAAGAGGTGACCAGAAAACCAATTTTCTCATGATTCTTATGGCACAAGAATCTTTGTAATACCATGGAATAGAATTCTCTATTGCTGTCATTTACTCTTCGAGCTACTTCGTCCAAATGAATGAGCTTAAGTTGCATGGTATCGACGTTAATCTCTGAAGAACGGGCCGCGTACTCTTTTACCTCCCTTAAGGCTTGGGCGACAACATCAACATTCAAACATTTTTTCAGGATCTCTATCTCTAACAACAGATCTTGATTCTGTAATTTGATAAAATTATTTAAACAGTCTACAATTTTCCTAAGATTTTGAATTTGTTCTATATTCGCAAACACATTAGCTGGAATAACCTCACTCGTTTTAGATAATGACTTTGCAGACTTTATTTTATCACATAAGACATTTGGGGCAATGTAATGTTTTAACATGTCATCCGATTTCCAGCCTACATGTGACTTAATTATTTCATTGCTAATTCCTAACCAAGCTAATGTTAAAGCACACCCACTTCTGGCACTATGGGGAGTTTCACCTTCCAACAAATCAAGATCCTTTAAATACAATTTTAATCTCGCATTAGCGGCTGATGATGAAAATGGTGCATCTAGAATCTCATTCTGAGACGATGCTAAAGGACGGAAAAAATATCCACCTGATAATGCAATATCATGTTTTTTACAAAATTTTACATAATTTTCCATTTCATAGTAGGAACATATTTCCACATTACTCGACGGGAATACAAACACTATTCGCGGTTCTCGAATATCTATAGTTTTCCCGGTTACAAGAAGCAAAAGAATTCCTTCATTATTTGGAAGCCATTTAATTTTATCTGTAAGTACTGAACCAAGATCTCCTGCGCGATCGCCAGTAAAGGCAATCACTTTAAGGAAAACTATGTCACGCATTAAAATGTATTGCTGAAAGGTTGTTAATCTCTTATCCGATAACTTATATGAAATGTACCGTGACAAAAGTAAAAGTTTATTAAAAAAAAGAGGGACTGCTCTTTTCGGAGATGTCGCAGCTAACGATTGTTCTAATCTAACAGCGGACAAATCATCGGTGCACCTGCTGGATTGCCAAGTTTTAATACTTCGTTCCAATCACCCCCTTTACCATTATCCCTAAAAATTGCACGAAGTTGACCAATTAGACTATCAACCGAGTGTCCATACTACTGTGCTTGCTAATATGCTTTGAAATTCCTGGGCATCATGTTGGTTATTTATGTTTTAATCGACTTTCGAATATTTCACCTAAATTCTATAGAATAAATAGTCACAATGTAACGGCTACCTATTCGGTACGCAACGTGTTTTCATTTTAAAAAGTTGAATAGTGAATTGTAAGTTAAATCCAGAAAAGCGCTTCGGACGCATGAAATTTATAACTTGTTGTTTTCATATTTTTTAATAACATTCAACTATTTTTTAAATCTTTTTGACGAATTCGATCTTATTTTCCTTAAATTGGACAGATAAAGAAATATTTTTGTTGTAACGGTATATTAATTGACCGCTTACTTTTCCTTATCTGATACTGTCAATTGTTTCCACATTGCAAATTTGAGAGTGAGAAAAAAACAACATCTGCAACCGGTAAAAGTTCTTTGTTTGACATTCATATTTTCCCTCGTTTTATATTCAAATAACTCATAGGATATGTAAAAAATCATAAAAAATATTAGGCTTATAATTAGGTACGCCATACGTTCGTTTCGTCTACATAAGTAAATGATATTTGTTTGCCATTCGAATGCAGAATAAGGGATAAGTAACAAACTTGGTGTCGATTTTCTTAGAAATAATTATCATAAATATTTAATTTGTATTATATTTTAAAAATTATATAGGCTTGGTTATAAACATTTGAACACGTTGTCGTATTTTGAATAAAGTTATAACGATACTTACAACTTCAAGTACACCAGTCGCATAAGTAGCTTGACATCTACTTTCTCCAACTACTGATAATGTTTTGATGAAAGTAAATCCATACAAGCGCCTCAAACGCATGAAATTATTAAACGTGTTGTTTTCAATTTTTTACATCACTGGGTCGATACCTCTGCTGGTTGACTATCAGTCCCCGAGGGTATCATCAGCTCAGTAGTCAGTACTTCGGTACTGACATGATTTATAACAAACTTTTCTAAAATTGTCCGTTTATAAATTTTGAAATTATAAAGAAACTAAGGTTTCAACTCCCTCAGGCAAAGTTGAAATTAGATTATTTGGCTATTTGTTTTAGGTATTTTTGTCATACAGCCCTTCAACTGTTTCGATAATTATACATCCCACGGATTTCAAATGTTTGGCATTGAGCGTTCCTGATGAAGGTAAATCCAGAAAAGCGCTTCGGACGCATGAAATTATTAAACGTGTTGTTTTCAATTTTTTACATCAGTGGGTCGATACCTCTGCTGGTGGACTATCAATCCCCGAGGGTATCATCAGCTCAGTAGTCAGTACTTCGGTACTGACATGATTTATAACAAACTTTTCTAAAATTGTCCGTTTATATATTTTGAAATTATAAAGAAACTAAGGTTTCAACTCCCTCAGGCAAAGTTGACCTTAGATGAATTTGGCTATTTGTTTTAGGTATTTTTGTTATATAGCTCTTCAACTGTTTCGATAATTATACATCCCACGGATTTCAAATGTTTGGCATTGAGCGTTCCTGATGAAGATAAATCCAGAAAAGCGCGTCGGACGCATGAAATTATTAAACGTGTTGTTTTCAATTTTTTAACAAGAAGGATCATGATAAGAAAAAATATTTTTCTAATCATTATGTTTTACTTGTAGACATTCCTTGATCTAAATTCTCCGAAAATATATATTTTTGAAAAATTATAACATTGCATTTTCAATAGCATTAATTGAATCATAACATTAATGTTGAAGAAAATAACAAGTTTTGAATGGAAATATTCCGGATCAACATAATATATCCAATCAATTTAAATTAAAGGTAAAAGTATTACAAACAAGTTTACTTAAACTATGCCACGCAAAAGCTGACTATTTCTCACTAAATGAGCATCAATAAGAATTATAAGACACCCTCATGAAACCCTAAGCTGAAGGATGATCTTTACAAAATGGCAAAATAGCTTAAATGTGATCAATTTATATGATTACTGTCAAATGAAAAGGTTATGCAAAATAATCTCAATCTTCACAGATACAATTTAATATATAACATATACAAAACAGTCAACAAATAATAATACAGACAGTTATTGTTTTCTAATTCATCATGAATATAATTATTACTATTGGTATCTTAAATGCTTGAAAAATACCATTCTTTATTAAAAAAAAATAATTTTGTTATGGCGTACGACAGTATAAACTCAGTTCATGCCCGTCCATGACACATGACAACCAGCTGTCTGATTATAACATTCTCTAGTGTTAACATTACAACCATCAACAGCACAGTGGCAGCGGTTCTCACAGTTTTGTCTATAAAAAGCAGGCTGGCATACTGTTAAATGAATCAAAAGTACACAAGATGAAGTCGACACGAAACGGTTTAGAACTTCTGTTTGTTATACATAATATCTCTTTTAAAACAATCAGCAAGTTTAGAACATTTGTCAAGTATTTTCTTATAAGACATAATTTTGGTAAGTTTTGTGAAATCTCTTTTTAATTTATGGGAAATTGGATCATTGATTTATTGCATTATGGTCAGATCTCCCAATTAATGTGAAATTTCGTCAAACTTGACAAAAATTCACGCTAATTGAGGTGAAATAACAGAAAGTAATGGTAAGTAATGCAAATGATAGAATTCATCCTTTGAACTTCTTAAAGAAGTTCAAGAAAAAATCCATACTGTGAATGGGAATATAGTATATAAATATTAGAGATAATTACTACATGAAAAACTATGTCATAAACAACTTCTGGAATTTAATCTTGTGACTGATGGATACAAATTCAAGGGAAAATAGTCATACATATTTTGGTAGTAAGACTCTTTATTAAAATTAGAATCACTATACTGAATTTTCACCGGTTTTTTTTTAATGACACACTCTCCTGTGAAATGTCGAGAAACATATCTAAAGAATGCGTAGACAATGCTGAATATTTCGATCTCCTCAACGAAATCAATGATTGATTAGATGCGATTCATAAGAAAGACAAGTCGAAGACGTTACAACAAAAGCACAAGAATTAGAGCAATGGACGAAAGGTATCATCAATCTTTTCGATTCCATGATAAAGAAATGTGACCCAAATTCGTTAAGTATAAATCACTTAAAAGTGAAGTATCTGAGTTAAAACATTATATTGGCATATAAGCAGAGATGAAAGATGTGTTTGATATTAGAGAGAAAATCTTAGATCTTCCATGTCGATCCTTGAAAATAATCTAGGCTTTACGGAACTCAGAGAAAACAGTACAGAAAATAATGAAGACCTTATGAAAAACATTATTAAGGACGAGGTGAAAATAACAAAGTGATTGCAATAGGCAATGTCAATCGATTCGATAATAAGAGAAATAACAATGAAAACATAAACACAGACAAGATTCGTATACCACACAGACTTGATAATGATACCAGAAGCAGGTTCGGACCTAAAACGAACTACTAACTGTGTGAACCAATAATACTGGAATCAAGGAAAGGAGACGTTTTATCCAAAGATGGAAGAAGCTAAAAAACAAGTGGAAAAGCTACAATCATAAAAGATAAACTGATATTAGATGGTAAAGTATATAACCCAATGCCAGATAAGGAGATTCAAGTAACTAAAGTAACTGAAGAAAGGCCGAGACCTGCGACAGACAAAGTGAAAGAGCACGAACTAACTTGTCCACCATAAATATACATGAATAATATTACGAGGCTGGAGTGTAAAACAAACTTGATAAACAGTCTTAAGAATCGGACTGTGTTATTGGCATAACTTGCTTGAAAATATTTTTTTTGAACGTTTGTGGTATAAAAACTATCTATTATACCTCAATAAAAGTGGATGATTTGAGTTTTGAGCATATAGTTTTAATTTGGGACATGCCAAAATGGTAACAAAATCTGTTTCAAAGTAATCTTATATTTAAGTTTAAACAATGTCATAGCTTTTGTATGAATTGATATGCATAAATAGGAACATAGCTTAACATAAAATGACTAACAACTTTAAAAGCATTTTGGAAGACTAGAAACGTCTTTTATTCTGTTTCAAAATTAGGAAAGTTTCGTTATTTCAATCCAAAACTAATTGACACAAGATGAGACATTCTTTTCTAGGCAGGATAATTAAAAGAGGGACCGAAGATACCAGAGGGACAGTCAAACTCATAGATCGAAAACAAACTAACAACGCCATGGCCAAAAATAAAAAGACAAACAGACAAATAATAGTACAGATGACACAACATAGAAAACTAAAGACTAAGCAACACGAACACCACCAAAAACTGGGGGTGATCTCAGGTGCTCCGGAAGGGTAAGCAGATCCTGCTCCACATGTGGCACCCGTCGTGTTGCATATGTTATTACAAATCCGGTAAATAGTGTAATTCGGTAGGTCAAATTCGTGAAAAGGAAAGGATATTGTAGTTACGACATAAGGAACATATCCAATAGCATCTGTGAAACGGTTATTCCATAACGGTCAACCAACTCGTGATGGCGTCCGTAAAATTGACGAAGGGATGATTTCAACTTCACCATTTGGAACTCTTGGTTTAATAGCTTCCTTGTGAGCAGCAATCCTTTATCAAGGAAATCATGATAGGAAATACAAGCCCGGGAATATCGTATCAATTGGGAGATATATACTCCGTATGCAGGCGCTGCTGGAATGTTGCTACATAGAAATGGAAAGTTCACAATTGGGAAGCTGAAATCATCTCTTTTGTCGTAAAGTTTTGTTTTCAACCGACCCTCATTGTCAATTACTAGATGTAAGTCAAGATATGAGGCAGACTTAACTGTATCTGTAGTATCCTTTATCTCTTGTTCGATGGGATAGATTCTTTCAACATAGTCACCAAATTTTGTATTATTTAGTGAGAGAACATCATCTATATAGCGGAACGTAAAGTTAAAGGATATTGGTAACTTCTTATCTTTCTTCCTAAGAAGTTCCTGTATGAAGTCAGCCTCATAATAATAAAGAAACAAGTCGGCAAGAAGAGGGACACAATTGGTTCCCATTAGAATTCCGACAGTTTGTTGAAAAACACGTCCTCCAAACGTAACAAATATGTTGTCAATCAAGAAATCAAGCATCTTGATAATGTCATTTTCAGAGAATTTTTTTTTTGAATCAGAGTGATTCTTTACAAAATAGGATTTATCCCTCACCAAGACAAGATACTTGTATCTACGTTCGCCATTCTTTTTAATGAAACAAAGTAATACCAACTCTTTCAATTTGTCTTTTAGTTTGGAATGGGGAATACTTGTGTAAAGTGTAGAAAAGTCAAATGTTTTAATACTATTGCAAGATGAGAGAGTCTTAGATTGTATGTACTCTAAAAGATCTTTGGAATTTTTTAGTAACATCGCATTTAAAACTTTACTTAATATGTAATTTTGACCTCAAATGACTTCTGTTAGAGTATTGTGGGAACATTATTACCAGATTCTGACCCTTGGCTGGAACATTTGTTCGTACAGCAAGGTTCTGTTAAACAAATGACGAATATCAACATTGGTCCAAAGTTTCACGATAGTGGATAAGAAACACTACAAAATGCATACACCACAAATCCTAATAATTATATTCCGGTTATGAATGTAAAGCTTTGAACATTTGACTTGTTGTGCAATGGAGTAGAGTGCTGGTACAATGTTTGTGTACAACATGTAGCGTGCTTTTTTCAGCATCATAGGATATTTTAAAACAATCTTCTTTGTAGAATACATTTAGCCTATTAATTGATTCAGTATCTTATATTTGAGGATATAAAATAACCTTTACATCGGAGCGCTTCTATGAAAAATTAAAAATAAACCCTGTACAGAAAAAAATATGTTGTCCTGTTGGATGTAACGCTTTAATATCCCTCAACAAGAAAAACCAATCAAGTAAGAGGTTTAGCTAGCTAAAAAACCAGGTTTAATCCACCATTTTCTACATAAGAAAATTCCTGTACCAAGTCAGGAATATGACAGTTGTTTCCCATTCGTTTGATGTGTTTGAGCTTTTCGGTATTTTTGCTATTTTACTTTTTTCTATGATGGACAGTATACACGTGCCATAATCACATGACTGTAGTTTATCGTTTGTCCTGATTGTTCTATCCTACAGCCTGGTCTGTATAAATTGATTTGGCATCTGAGTTTCTATCATTATTAACCTCAGAATCAGTATAACCTTTAGCTATTTTATATCGCACTGCGCATTTAAAAAGCTTGTTCTGTAAATTTGTCTTGGTTAATTAACCAATAAAGTTTGAATCCCTTTAAAGACTTACAGTGGTGGTAAGGCAATTAGTCTTTACCTAAATTTATTTAAGAGTACTTAGTTTGTAATCATTTGTCTTGCTTGTAGCTTTCTCAATATATTCAAGCATATGAAAAAATTTAGATAGATTCAAGCTTTGATATTCGTGACTTTGATTTTATGATCCGGCTGCTTTTTTAACGGTACATCTTCTAGCAAATCAGAGGCTACAGTTTACCGATGTTGAAAAAAAACTAAGGGAAGAGATTGAACTTTAAAAGGAGTGAGATCAGATGCGCCGAAAGCGTAAGCGTCTTTTGCTATGCATGCATTTCCCGTGACAATTTTGAAATAATAATAAAAAACGTTTACATGCGTTTCTATTCTTTAGAAGCAAAATACATTTTATATATTATATTATAAAATATTTGTTTCAAATACAAACATAACACTATACATATTTATACATCCCACGTTATTATTGTTATAATTTAGATTGTCCCTTCTTTTTAATTTCAAAACACTACTCAACGTGTGACACTTTGATCATGATTTCATTTTCTTTTTTCAAATAAGTGATCATCCTGTTGGTACATGTAGCTGCCCTGTGTTATCTTGAACATTTTATTGAATGTTTTAGTTCAACGAAATTCGATCTAGATAGGCAAAGGGCGAGGTTAATGCGCATGTAAAAATCATTCATTCCACTCACATTTTCCTTACACACATATATACAATATGTTGATAAATATATTTCCGTTTTAATAATGTAAAATAATAATAGGGTCACCGACTTAGTTTTTACGGTATACAATATTCAAAGTGGTGATCTAGGTGAACAAATACCACAAAACGTAGAAATAGGCGTAAAGTCATCGCGTTGTAGGCCGTAAAACGCCGATTTTTGACGTTTTTCACTACCAACTGGGTTAAAGATATGTTCATACACCAAACATGAAAATGTTAACAATATCTGTGACATAGCCCATTTACTGTAACTTGACCTTAAATTTGTAGTAAAACAAGAAATATTTGTAACAGGATGGTGTTACGAAGACTCCCAAACGAAGCTCCCATAATTCGTCATTCCCAGGCCTGACATTGGGCAAAGTCCAGTTAAAATTGGTTTGGTCCACTAAAGTGATATGCATTAGTGACGCCTGGGGACTGACCCTGTAATTCATTCTAATCTTTGTGAAATGAAGAACAGGAACGTATATGGTTTAGGGGTGGGGAACTTGACCATTTACAAGATATTTGTACAAATTCAAATGACAGGGGGTGGGGATGACCCCTTGGGTCTTACCCCTTACACCATTCAAATCATCTTCGCATGACAAACCAGAATATATATTGTTTAGGGGTGGGGATCTCGACCATTTACAAGATATTAAAACATTTGGTGTGGGGAAAACCCCTGGGGACTGATCCTATATATCATTCAAATCTTCATGAAATGACGAACAGGAATATATATGGTTTAGGGGTGGGGATCTCGACCATTTACAAGATATTAAAACATTGGGGTGGGGAAAACCCTGGGGACTGACCCTATATATCATTCAAATCTTCATGACATGACGAACAGGAATATATATGGTTTAGGGGTGGGGATCTCGACCATTTACAAGATATTTAAACATTGGGGGTGGGGAAAACACCCTGGGGACTGACCCTATATATCATTCAAATCTTAATGACATGACGAATAGGAATATATATGGTTTAGGGGTGGGGATATCTACCATTTACAAGATATCAAAACATTGGGGATGGGGAAAAACCCCTGGGGACTGACCCTATATATCATTCAAATCTTCATGACATGACGAACAGGAATATATATGGTTTAGGGGTGGGGATCTCGACCATTTACAAGATATTAAAACATTGGGGGTGGGGAAAACCCCTGGGGACTGACCCTATATATCATTCAAATCTTCATGACATGACGAATAGGAATATATATGGTTTAGGGGTAGGGATCTCGACCATTTACAAGATATTTAAACATTGGGGGTGGGGAAAACCCCCTGGGGACTGACCCTATATATCATTCAAATCTTAATGACATGACGAATAGGAATATATATGGTTTAGGGTGGGGATATCTACCATTAACAAGATATTTGAAAATATTCAAATGACAGAGGGAGATGACCCCTTGGGTCTTACTATGTATATCATTTTAATCATCTTGGCATTGCAAACCAGCATATATATGGTTTAGGGGTGGGGATCTTGACCACTTTAAAGATATTTGATTTTTCTCAAATATTTTCCCCTGATGACTAACCCTGTATATCATTCAAATCATCTTGGCATGACAAACCAGAATAAAAAATGGTTTAGGGGTAGGGATCCTGACCATTTACAAGATATTAGAACTTTCTCAAATGGCAGGGGGTGGAGGTGACCCCTGGGGGCTAACCTTTTATTTCATTTAATGTGCTTTATCATTTAAAACATTTTTAATTATAAAACATGTGTCTATCACTAACTGTTTTCAAATTATAATAATTTGAAATTAAAAATAAAATAAAATCCCATAGGGTTCTATAGTAAAACCCTCCTTCCTTTTTCCCCTCAAAGTACCCTTTATAAACCCCATTGCACAAACAAAACCCTGATTGCACCACTAGACTTAGACTACACATAAAAGAGTAGTATTTCACATCAATTTTTGCAATTTATCACAGCTATAATGGTTATTTTTAACATGGATTTATACAGCAAACAAGTTCAAATCTTTCGATCTTATTTGGATGTGTCAAATTTCTATTTAGATTGTTGTAGTTGTTGTTCAATAATGGCATATGTTATGTTATTTCATGAATATAAATTCGCTTATTTATAAAATGAAACTAAGCTTATTTTTTATTTTTTTTATCTGCTTTGAAATTATGTACAAAATTTATATTGGACTTTTACAATGTCCCATTTCGTAACTATAATAACTTTACATTTATGCAAACATATGTTTCTACACTCTGTAGATAGTATGTCCTTATCTTTTGAAAATGCACAAGGTTATGCTTTTACAGACTGCCATGACGTTTTTACACTAAATCCGTTCGATGGTACTGATTGATACTTTGGTCTGGAAGAACATGATTTATTTATTAGTTGTTATTTGCTGTGAGCTAGCTTTCGGCAACTCCGGGTTCTCTTAGATCTGTAGTTTGTGTTTTTTGTCTTTATTTTAGTTTCTTTTGTGCTCCGGGCCAATCAATTGAGCAAAGCTATTTCGAAAATACAGTTTGTAATTATGATACACTCAACTGCAGTCAAGTTTAATGTTTGCCCAATCACTCATAACAATGTTGTTTGTATTGAGCAAACGGAAATGTATCGAACGATTTCATTGGCCGATAACATAAACACAACAATCAAAGTATTGATTTAATTTTATCAATGAACTCACATGACTACAAAAGAATTTACTATTACTACTCACTGTTACAATGAAACCAAAAAATAAAGCTAAACACTGTAATATCCGATATGTCTATAAAATCCATTAATATCGGACTTGTTAATTTGCTGAATTGCTGAAATCACTGCTAATTTAAGGTTTTGGCGAATAAGTTCCTTTAATCTTTCTTGCTTTATTACAGTTTTAAGTTTTGAAAAACACATTTCAATGGAGTTCAGATCCGGTGAGTAAACCGGAAGAAACCCATAATCAATACCTTGCATATTAAAGGAATTATTAAGGATTCTCTCAGCTTGGTAGTGGTGGAATGCGCAATTATCAACAATTATCAAATCTCCCGGAAAAAAGGTCGGTCGGATAACCGTCCTGTGTTAAACTTGCCTCATGCAAAAATTAAGATAACGCCCTGAATTTGATGGACCGTCGACAAAATTGTAGAATGAAACGCAGTCAAATCCAATAAAAAGTTTAAAGTGAAATTTGCACCTGGAATAATTCTACCAATTTCGATACACTGCTCCCCTTTTTGTGAGTGACCATATTTTCTGTTTGCACTAACCAACTCGAAATCGCTCTCGTCCATGAACTTAGTTTGGTGTGGCCTTTTAGTTTGGCAAAAGTCTAAATACGCTTGGGTAACGTATATCTCATATTTCCCGGTGTAAACCTATCCCCGGACTGACGATGTAATCGTTTAAATGTAAAATCAAGATCTCTGGACATGGTGCGATAAATAGTGAACACATATACATTAGCATTCCCAGGCGAATAACGGAGCAACTTGTCCTTCAATTTCCTTGCTGTAATTGATGGATTTTCTTTCTTAATAAATTCAATTAATCTAAAGTCTTGTTCATTTAATTTTCTTCGTCCAAGCAAAGTTTTTTCTTTCTTTTTCTCTGAGATGGAGCCGTCTGTGACATATCTATTCTAGAAATTTGTTACAGATTGTCTGTTTATCTTGAATTTGTTGGCGATTTTGGTGTAAACTCCTCTTGGTACTTCGCTAGTTATCAAGTTTCACCAGCTTCTATCATTTCTTGTAGAATTAAAATTCTCAGGTATCGCCCGGTAGCCTTTCCTGCTAATTATTCACGTTCGTAACTTTTTTCTTTGCTGCCATATTCGATTCGAATCTAAAATTGCGCCAACTTTTATGTGAGCGGGAAATCGTTTATTAATGGATTTATTCGATTGACTCAGTATAATACCAGATTTGGGCGGGTTTATGATAAATTAAGTAGTTAATTTTTTTAAATTCCAATAAACTGACTGTACGTAGTGGAGTGACAAATCAAGAAAAAGGTGTTTATTTAACGACTTTAATTGACCGGCATAACTGCAGGCTAAAAAGATTTTGTTGACACTAACGAAAAAATCAAGTACCGAACTTTGAGCTCAAATTAAAAAAAAATGCACCTTTTTACGATTCTACGACCAGACAAAAATTAAAGCTTAAACATTTCCATAAACGAAAAATAATAATTTAGCCTGCAGGTAGGGCGGTTCATTAAAGTTGAAAACTCGTTAGCTTGGTCACTCCACTACTGATTTCACGGGTGTAAAAACAAATAATAATTTAATTTACATTTGTTTCCGATAAAAGTAAGGGGAATGACTATTTATCAATGAACTTCATGCAGTGGTTAATATGTTTTTAATATTTATTTTGCCATACTCTTCAACTGTCTTAAAAATTTAAAATGATTACCATTACTATAATTTTAAGTATTGTAAAATTAGATGAACTGATGTATTTGCCAACACGACGGATGCCACTAGGTGACCAAGTTCTGCTTTCTTTTCCGGATCATTTGATGTTACCCCGGTTGTTGATAAGGTTAATGTTGCGTAATCTGTAATTTACTGGTTACATTTTTGTAGATTGTTTGTATTTTCGTACTTTATATTTCTGGACAATGGTGTTGTGTCTTTTTCTTCGACTTATTGATTTTTTTGGCCCCTTGGTTTCTTCTGTGTCATTTCATATTTGACTTTCAAATTGTATTTATACTTTAATGGGTTTTTTTTTCAATTCCTGACAATTCATTTACTATTTCAATACATATACCTGACTTATAATTTTTTTACTAAAGCAATATACGAGGTTCTGGATGGGATGTCCTTCATTAGTGTATTCTATAATTTTAAAGTTTTTTCTCTATTATTCATATTTTAGCACCCCATTATTCTCTATTCTTTATCCATTTGCATTATTTTTCTCTATCCTTTGTTTTTTGCCCTTTTTTCTGCACTTTTTACCTATTAAAGGAGACGTGACACGATTTAAAAAAAAATAATTTAAATCAATAGATATTAGTCTTAAAACATGTTTCGTACAATTTTGCTGGTCTAAACCTGATCAATCGGCATTTTTTAGATCAAAGAATATCAGCGCTTGTCATAAACAATGATTCTTAATTAGATAACGGTCACGTGATCGTGCTTACGTCACGGGTTCCAGCTGAGAAAAAGTCTCAAACTGGACGATGTCGATCACTTTTCTGTACAATTACACGATGGACGGTATTGACAGCAGGTTTCCCGATTGCTAACAAATAAAGACAATTGACCTCATCAATTTGAGCCATTGAGTGTGGAAAATAACCCAAAAAAAAAACATGAATTCTTCATGCGAAGAGTCCAACATCGACGATTTTTCAGTCAATACCGATCGGCTTGTGACCATACATATGGGTTCGTCTGATATAATAAAGCACTTTAGTGATCTCGTTTAAAGTGTTTCACATTTTTCGTGCCTTTTATAGCCGAATATACGGTATTGGTTTTTTCTCAATGTTGAAGGCCGTATGGTTATACCAAATAATTGGTACAAACAACACTTTCTAGTTTAAAAAGAAAGGGTTTTCATCATCTGATTCTATACCAACTAGATATAGCCGATCTTTTCTTTGTAGTCTAATAAATCTGGGACATAATATATTGTTAGTATAAAAGTCCCAGAATAAATCTACCAAATCCGGCTATCTAAAGTAGGTGTTCACTATATATTAAAAAGAAGATGTGGTATGATTGCCAATGAGACAACTCTCCACAAGGGACCAAATGACACAGAAATGAACAACTATAGGTCACCGTACGTCCTTCAACTAGTCTCGTTGTCAATAATTATATTCGATGAGAATTATAAGAATGTATAAGATTTATGATTCATATTCTCGTATCATTTCCTATTTTACTTTTTTATGCTTTTTATAAAAATAATATGTGTGTATGTGTGTGGTTGGAGGGGGTTAAATTAATGACTATGACACAACTTTTTTTTATAGTTCAATAGCATAAAAGTAAGTAGTTTTCATATTTGCATTCTCAATTTTATAAAATGTCAACAATAGGGGTGTGTGGCAAAAACATAGTTTTGACCCGCCACTGATGAAAGTGCGGGGGGAGGCGGGTGGGGTTTCCCCCCGTGCATCCAAGCTTATACTTCAGTTTTGTTTTTGTGTATCTTTTCTATTAATTTATCGAGCTTCATGCCTAACAATTTCTAAGGAAATTATAGACTTGCATACAGGAATATAATTTTTCTTAACAGGTCAAAATAAAAAAATGCATACTGCAATAAACTTTTTTATATCGGCATATTCTTAAAAGCAATCAAAAAATGAGATCTACATACAGTTATATCTGTATTACTGTAACAATAATATACTCCTACCTCACCTGTGCCCTTGGCAAAATCTACATCAATGATGTACACAAAGTCAGAGCATATGAAGTAATATTGCGTAATAATTATGTCTTATCAATCAACCATGTGGCGTGACACCTGCAGCTTAATTAAAACTTCAAACGAGACCTGAAATTGCGAATCACCTGTACCGCACACCTGAGACCCCAATTCTGGATTCCTTCGGAAAGTGGGCGCAACAAAGTGTAGTTTTGGGTTGGGTAAAAAGCCCCATCTTCACCCCTTCTAATTCTGCAGGTCATTCGAAAGACGAAAAATATCATGTCATTATTCTTTTTCATTATATTATTAAATCCATCGGCATCACACAGGATCATTGTTTATCACTGTCATGTGTTTTGTTGGATAATAATCGAAATAAATTTGCGCTATTCCCTTCTGTCAATATGAATGATTGGAAATCGTGACGTAGCAGCCTCGTTCTGAGTGACTTCCGGGATGGAAATATGCATATTTAACAGGTCGATAGATCGTTGCATTAAAATACATATTTTACCAAATATTTGACACTTAAATTGATATCGATGTATTTTGGGGAAAGTTATGTATAAATAAACATTTTGGAAAAAAATTGAAAATCGTGTCATATCTCCTTTAATCTCTATTCTGTTAACCCCATCCACACCCCCAATATAACTTTAGTATACGGATCGTGTGTAGCTAAACAATTTTTAATCAGTTGTATCGTCCAAGAGGTGTAATAGTACAACGATGATTTTGATCTATAACAGTACATTCAGCATATATGAAGTTTAAATAACCTGATGTATGGAAATAGACTAAACCGAACGTGGCTTGGGTTGCACGAGCTAGAGGCACAGAACAAAGCATTTGATAATGGACACGACACAAGTTCAAGTAATGTATGGGCCTTGGAAAATCAGAAAGGCCGTCAGTGACACTTGCATAACGAAAGCATTTAGATTCACAAAGGAGGTCGCGGGAACATACATGAGACGGGTGAAATTGATAAATTTTAATGGATGCTCTCCCCAGGTTAGTGGGTTTTCGACAGATAAAAGGGATGTTATGGAACCGAAATGCTTATTCGAATCCAGCAGAGATCCCGTTGAAGCCCTCGGACTGTAAGCGTCAGTTACGGAAGAATGTTTACAGATCTCCACTACAGTTGTTAATTGATGAGCTTGAAGATGACTTTTACGTTAAAAATGTGGAGTTTGATAGTGCTAAGGTACACTTCAAGTCTTTGGAGAAAACAATCACCAATCCGAATATTAAGATTGACAAAACTAAAACTCAGTGTGGACAGTGTCCGACATGAGACTTGGACATATAAAACGGAATTGCGAACTTGGCGTGTGCGAAGGTCAACAGATTTGTAATGATCTTGATAAGCACGATGTTGTGAAAAAACAGATTAGGACCCATCTACGACTGTCAAAAATGTTACCAAAGATCTGGAGAAGCTGAAACAAAACCTTCATTTGAAAAAGCAAACATATGAGAATACGTGCAACACATTGTTTAGCAAAGTTTTACCACATCTTGTTAACACAAACTCAGATAAGTACTATCCGGTAGGAAGTTTTGGTTTGAGACAACTTTAAATGGGTGCCATTCATCCTGACATTTTTTGATAAACATTACCGGGGTATTATACCTAAAGACTTAGACTCGGCTACCAGTTTGTTTCCTCAAATTTTTTAGAAGTTACAAAAAGATAATCGCAAAACAAAAGAAAAAACAAAAAATTCAATCCAGAGATTTATGGAAGAGAGATGCGTCGAGTTTCCAAATTTAAGACACCTCAAACTACAACGTCTACTATAACTACAACTCTGCTGCGACCAAGTTTAGTGAAAGGCCGTGCGACATGATCAGTCAAACAAACTTTATTAGATCAACTCGTTAAGGTCATTGGTCAATTCAAACCTTTTACCTCAAATAAACTTTCAAGCCCCGCCCAAGCACACCAGCGAAAAAAGAATACGCGTATAAAAACGATCGGAAGTTGAATCGACTGATCACGTAAAGGATTGTGTACTTGATTATCTCATGGCAATTTTGGCACATACAAGTGCATGTAAATTTATTTATATTATAATTTTGTGCAATAGTTCAAATATTCTAATAAGGTCCTTTGTTTTAAATTTTTTAATTTTTTGACAAAAACTCGGTTTTCACGGCGAAATATTGATTCCAACTATCTCCTCTCAAAGTAGTTCTGGACTAACCCCGTGCACCTTCTCTATCTGTTAAATTGCATCATTATGTGTTTGCAATGAGACCAAATTAGGAAATATGAATGAAATGACTCGATGCTGTTGGATAAACGTAAATGAGACCGTAAATATAACCAAATTACATAATAAAGATATTGCACGATATTACAGTGAAATAAATTGTTCACTATTCATATTCTATCGTCAGTATATCACAGGAGAGATAACTTGATGTTTGTCTGTTTTCTTCCTATGGAGATCCGTTATAATGGCTCCGTTCTGGATTCAACTCGTAGTATCAAGGAAGATTATTTTCTCCATTGATGGAATATAGTAAATGACATTACAATAAAACTGTCAAAATGCCTAAAAGTTGACATCCTAAACACAGTTCCCGTGGTATCCCTTTCAGTCAGGCATTGCGAATCAAGAGAATATGCTCAACTGAAAAAAAAGCAAAATACCAGACTTGGACAACTACGTAAACATCTAGTTGTTCGAGGATACAATAACAACAGCTTTGATACAGCTTTCGAAAAAGCAGTCAAAACTAGCCGCCAAGAACTTCTGGAGTACAGGGATAAGAATAAAGGAGTCAGCAATACACCTCTTGTACTCAATTACTATCCTGATTTTAAAAATGTGTCATCCATTGTTCGAAAGCATGGGAAATGTTCAGTCTAGGTGGCCGAGTGGTCAAGAGCGCTGGAGACAGTGCAGGCGGTGTTGTCTCGATATCTCAATAGCATGAGTTCGAATCCCGGCGAGATAGATAGCTATGGTATAATTTTCGGCTATAGAGATTTATACATGGGCTGCATTCCCATAGGTTACATTGTACAGCTATAGGTTACTTATTTTTATTTTAGTTGTTTTGTGCCTTGTATCGATCTTTTGAGTTAAGCCTATTGCTACTGATTTTCATAGCTTCTTCTTATGTTGTACTGATACACAACTGTCCCAGGTTAGGGGAGGGTTGAGCGCTCTCAAAGATGTTTAACCCGCCACATTTTGTATGTTCCAGTCCCAAGTCAAGAGCCTGTGTTTCAGTGATTGTCGTTGGTTCATGTCTGTTATGTTTGTTTTTCGTAATTTTTTTGTTATAAATTAGGTCATTAGTTTCCTCGTTTGAATTGTTTCACATTTTTCATGTCAGGGCTTTTTATAGCCAGCTATATGATATTGGTTTTTCTCACTGTTGAAGGCCCTACGGTTGTCTATAATTACTTACAATAGATATTGTCAATGAGAAGATATATTGCTTTAGTCAACTCAACACAGTTTTAGTAAATACATGTTTATTTAGCATATTCCCCTATTTTCATTACAGAAGAAGTCTTAATAGTAGTTGCAGCAAGTGGATCTACAATCAGATTTTTAAAAGGACCATTTAATTGAATAAGAGAACTTCTGTTTGATAAGATGATTGTGTGGAAGTGTAGTGTACAGAGTCGAAAAGTTATAATTGTCAACCGAAAAAAACGTAACTTATCAAAAACATGCAAAGAGTTTTTAAAACTTCAAATATAATTAATATCATTATTCTCATATGTTTTATTACAAAAATTGATATCAAATTCTTTAATAGAAGTAAGGTAACTGGTTAGCAGCACAGAGAGATCATTTGTATCGTATACATTGCACATGAACAAAAAGAGATGTTGGATATACATATCAAAATAATGTGATGTGATATGATCGCAAATGCGACACTATTCACAAGAGACCGATGGACGTGAATGTAAGCATCTATAGCTTCAACAGTGAGAAAAAACTTATTGTAAACTGTAATATGCCCTGGCATGGCATAATGGGAAACAATACAAAAGAAAAGACCATGCTAAACAATCAAAAATTGCAGACAACAACAAAAGAAAATCACTAAATAATCGACTCCTGAAATTGGACAGGCGTATAAAGAATGTAGCGGTGTTAACCATATTTGTATGCGCTAAACACTCTTCCTTACCTTGGGATAGTGGTGTTACAGTACAATAGTTAAACAAAATTTTGAAAATTAGATCGTCATCAAGCAAACAATTAACAAAACACTTAAGACAGAAAGTACCGATCTAGGAGAACTCGAAATTCCTGAAAGCTAGATCAAGGTCAATTACGACTGGTCTCTAAATAATGTTTTTCCAGACTAAAATATCTATCAATACATATCCAATGAATTAAGTAAAAGACGTCATAAAGGTCATCAAAAGCGTCATTTAGACAAAAACCAAATGACAAAAGAAAGCGAAAAGACAATATCAGGTGTTCAACAATAAACAAGTGTCTGCATAATTATATTGTCATCTAAATCCGCCATGAATCCATGAAAGTCCTGCTTAAAATTAACAGAGAATATAAAAAGATTGCCATTAATACTTAATAAATTTTCCCCTTTTTTGTTAATTTTGATATTTAAAATGGTGTTTATCTTATGTTTTTCTTTCTTTTTTTTTGTTTTAGACTTTTTTGACCGGAATAAGCATATACACAGATAACATTTCTAGTAGATTGAAAACCGAAACAACCTAGATATCGTAAATTCACTTGTTCATAGTTTTAAAGCTTAATGTTAATTATTTTCAAACTATCAAATATTATAAGTATAAATATGTTTTACTACATTTCAATATTTCTGAGTCTGAGTCCAACGTAGGCAATTTAAAACAAAAACGTATCGTTACACTCAAAACAAAAAATGCGTATCATTGCAGTGTTGACAACAATGTTGACATTATAACCTACAAATTATCACTTCTTTCTGTATTATGAACATAATTTCGCTGAACTGAAATACATTATTGTTAAGGGGCCAGCTTAAGCCCTCTTACGGGTGCGGGATTTTTCTCGCTGCGTTGAAGACCCATCGGTGGCCTTGGGATGTTTTCTCTTTGACACATTCCCCGTTTCCATTCTCTATTCTATATTTGACTGTTGTTTTTTTTCATTTCATTTTTCTGTATTTTTTAATGTGGAATTATGATTTGGTGTCTTTTGGTTATTTGTGTCGCTAGGGTGTTTTTCCATTGATATATACAAGGCATCTCCTTCGATATTTATCGATATATTACACCACTCAAACCCTTAGTGACATTCCATAAACTGTATATTAATTTCTACAACGACACTCATTAAATATTACGAACCGCGATTTGTGATAACACAAAACTCATCCTAAAAAAATGATATTTCCACAACTTATTTTTGCTAGCATGATATTTGAATTCTGAATTCAAATAACATGATTTTATGAGTCGAGAAATCTTTGGCGATCCCGTGCATTTAATTAAATATCGATTGTAAATGCAACTTAGTATGTGTGCGTAACGGACAAACGTTTACTAGATTTGACCTAATCAATCGATGCCCAAAACTGATAAATGGCCCTATCTACATTTAAGCTCTTATGGGTTGAATAATAAATCATTTTGTCAATTGCTATCAGACAGAAACTCTTCAAACTCATGAACAAGCAATGTGACTATAGCGACTAAGCAACCCAAATTATTGCTAGACATAAATTACTCTTTTGTTGACTTTTTAAAAACAAATGCTGGTGTATGGAATATGGTAAATTTTCGATGTTAAACTTAAATTATGTGTTTTTATACATACCATTCGACATTGAAAGACTTCCAGAGGATAAATAGATACCCCAAAATACAAATGAAATCATTTATGCATGAGCAACACACAGACTTTTTTTGGATTTTTATCTTAAATGAAAACTAGTTACACGTCAAAGGTTATTCGATATTAAAAAATTCTATGCATGTTACAGTGTAGGATGGCATGGTTTCTAATCAGCAGAATAAGTATTGAAAGCTTTACTTTCAATAACTGCGAGCATTTTTTTATACGGTATTGTTTATATATTGTTTGTACTTTTTATTATTTTTATGGCGATATTATAGACTCCGACTATATGGTATGGGTTTTTGTTGAAGGTAGTACGGTTGCCTATAATTCCTTATATCCACTTCATTTGATCTCCAGTAAATGGCCCTATCTACATGTAAGCTCTTATTGGTTAAATAATAAATCATTTTGCCAATTGCTGTAAGACAGAAACTCTTCAAACTCATGCAATGTGACTACAGGTATTAAGCAACCCAAACTATTGCTAGACATAAATTACTCTTTTGTTGACTTTTTAAGAACAAATGCTAGTGTATGAAATATGGTAATTTTTCAATGTTAAACTAAAATTATGTGTTTTTATACAGACCATTCGACATTGAAAGACTTCCGGAAGACAAATAGATACAAAAAACTACAAATGAAATGGAAAGTAGTTGCAAATGTCCTTGAACCACATCAAAACGATTTCGACTGTCCAAACTCGATTTAAAAACCCCAGAGAATTTGGTGTGAAGTATTACATGTAAACATTTTTTTCCAGAATTCATGTTGTATTTAAAGATTTTTGTAGACGTTGAGAACATTTACGGTACCAATTTTGATTCACCAGATGCGCATTTCGAATTGGTGCTTTGAAGGTCACAAATTTATTCAAACTTTTATAAATAGTCTATCTTCTCATAGATATCGACGGTCTTGTTGGTCAACAAAGCATTTCAGCCTTGGAGAACGCTTCGGCTATCGGCGTTAAAGTAGGCGTTTGATCTATGACCTACACTGTAGTCTCTTTTAAAAATTAGTCTATCAATACTCATGTGACAGAAACTATGTGTCATGCTCTTACTAGAGGTAAGTGGTTAACCCCGGTTAAACCTCCCAATAAAACAATAAAATAGATCCCATGAAATTGTGGAATGAATGATCAAGTTTATATTCAGGATATATTTTCAAGACTGAACCTCTGGTTATATAAATCACGAAATATTATTAGTCTGACTATTTCATTAGTATAACATGAAATGATAAAAAAAAACATGTCAGGTACAATGGGTGCCCCTGGGTGTATTTAACACGAGGACACATTCCAAAACGTCTTTTAGTCTTTGCCAAAGTCACGCCTTCATATGTATACTTTGCAGTTGTAACACAATTATAACGTTAATCTGAACACATATCCAAATCGTAAATTTAACTTACTATGGATTCCAATGAATATCATACTACATAATCAAACTACTGTTGCATCTAACTTTATATTATTTTCAAAATCTTTTCAAGCAATTTTTTTTTAATCGGCTTATTTTATATATTTTTTTTAGATCTTTCCTCTTTTCATGAAAAGACCTTTTCCTTTTTAAAGTTCGTGGAAAGACCTTTTGCTTTTGTTCTGATTATATTTTTTTTCTTCTGCCAGATGCTTTTTTGTTACTTGACCTATCGAAAAGCTTTTTGGCCCATAATATCGTACAGAGATTACGTTTTCACCATTGACACTGCGTAACCGAACACTTTTCTATTAAGATTTATCTCCCTGTGCCCTCTTTTTCTTGTTATCTTTATGTCTCTGCAACCGTAAAAGATATCGACGAAACAGTATTTCAAAATTGTTTTGTTTACTCCTAAGGATGCTTTAGTTTAATTTAACGGAAGTTTTCCAATGACACCTTATAGGAGTTATTTTACCTTTTCAAATTTGATATACGTGATATGTTGAATTAATTCATACATCATAAGACATACAGACTAAAGTATTTTAATATGAAGTCCTTGGTCCATTAGGAAGAAATTGAGGTCAAAGGTCAATGACATATTTTTACGTTTAAACTTTTATCATTATTCCAAAGGCACCGTAACAGTTAATGATAAAAGGCTTTTGCCAAATAAGTGTTTATGACATGGCGCAACTTTAACGCATTTGAGTGGAAGAGTTCCGGTGACCCTTTTTAGAACTTTTCCCCCTTACATATTTGAAATCAGTATAACTCATCAACCATACATGCGAATGACATAGGGCCTTTCGATTTGAGATCAATGACCTATGACCTTGAAATTGAAATCAAAGTCAACAATCAATTTGACGTTCTAGATAATTACCTTTGCTAAAAATTCATACTGGTACATTATAAAATCATTGGGTCTTTTGCATTAGGTAAGAAGACATATGACCTTTAAAAAGGTGAACCAGAAGTAGCCATATTTACACTTATATAATTAAAAAGTACCTAGAAACCTTATATTTATAAAATCGGTTTGAAGTAACCAATCATATGAACCACAAGTGACATCTTCTTACACCGTTTTTTTTTTTTTTTAATCTAATCCTTTTTTATCTAAAGCTGAAGTGGAAAGAACTTCACTAAAAGATGCATTATATCTATTATATGCATACTATGATTTGGGAGTAATTACTTTGCAGGTACAGCATAGAAACTTTAAACCACCATAGAAACAAATATGCCCTTTTAATCATTTTTCTTCTGTAATTTAGAGCTTTATTTTTTTTTCATTTATTTCCAGTACCTATCCGCTTGTTACACAAATATTTTTTTCTAAATGAAATAGATATTTATGTTGAGGTTATCCAAATTAATAAATTGATCGATAGAGAAAAATACCATTGAGAAACGCAAAAAACCAAAAAACAAAAAAAAGACGAAAAGGCAATTCCAATGAAATACAATTGTAAACATTAATCGTAAGCCTAACTATGTTTTGCTACACAGGTTGGGCCCGTTAGGTTGTTGATGTAAACATAAAATTCGTTGATATTTTTTACAAGAAAAAGAAGGATAGACCCTCGATAAATGGTAAACTTATCGATCCTTTAAATAAACTTATTTTTAAAGGTTAACAACTCAACACTGTAATTATATCTTTGAATATTGTTTTATTGGTATTAGTATTGATTGTGTTATCAGTAAATCAAAATCAAACTAAATATTATTTTATATTTTCATATACACATTCATGACTCTACAATCTGTCGATACCTGTATCTAGGCATTGCACAAGGTCATGTTTTTCTCTGACTGTTAATGACGTCTTTACACTAGATCCATTGGATGTGTACTGATTGATATCTTAGTCTTAGATGCATGATTTTTATTAGTTGTTGTTGGCTTTGAACTAGATGTCAGCAACTGCGAGTACTCTTAGATCTGTACGTAGTGTTTTTTTTTGTTGTGGGGATGTATAAATACCCTGTCACGCCCGGTCTGTTCTTTTTTTTTTTTTTTTTTTGCTAAATCTCTTTCTGCTTTGTATCGATCTGATGAGTCAAGCCCTTTTCAACTGATTTTTATAGTTTGTTTTTATGTTGTACTATTTCACCACTGTCCCAGGTTAGGGGAGGGTTGGCGCCTTCAAACTAGTTTAACCCCGCAACATTCTGTATGTAGGTCCAAAGTCATGAGCCTGTAAATCAGTGCTATTCGTTTGTTGCTATATATCATATTTGTTTTTCAATCATTATTTTGTACATAAATCAGGCCGTCCGTCTTCTCGTTTGAATTGTTTTACAGTTTTCATTATGGGCCCGTTTATACCTGACTATGCGGTATGGGTTTTGCTCATTGTTGAAAGCCTTGCGGTGACTTATAGTTGTTAACTTCTATGTCATTTGGTCTCTTGTGGAGAGCTGTCTCATTGGCATTTATACCACATCTTCTTATTTTTATATATATAAAGAAACGCATTGGACGAACATGATTTCTAAATTGTTATTTTCTTGGAGCATATCCGTGGTCATCTATGACTTGCTTACCCGTCTGTTAACCGAAGCCTTGCAGTACATGAAATGAACTTAAAATACACCTGTGACGTAAATCTTTTGCTCAAACTATCCATTATTTTTCAGGAATGGAGAGTTATTTTCTATTGTTCATCTTCATTCATCCGGACGTTTTTCCCTTTGGATATTTGGGCTCTTTCGTAAAAAAGTGTTCCCCTATGGAAATAATTCTAAAGGACGTAACGCGATATTGAATGAAAATGAAAACTTACTAAAACGGCTGATACTAGATTTTTAAAAATTGGGATCGTAGTAATACAATGAACACCAAATATCTCTTTACAAACAAACATCTTTTTTTTGCGAGTCGTAATTCCATCGTATGATATATAGTATTGTATTCACTAAAATTCAACAACATTATCCACAATTTGTTTTGCGATGAAATCTTGGCTAAATTTCTGTCACGGATAGTATCCAAACGGGTAAAAACGAATATTTTCCGTTAAGTGCCATTCCTCTTCTGTGCATCTACAAAATATTAAAATGCGGGATAGTTTTTACAATATATTGTGGTTTAAAAAAATAAATATTTCAAGAAACTGAAATGGTCAAAATAGCGTATTCGGTATATTTTTTTTTATTTTTCGTTGTTATAATCAAAATATAGTACTTATGAATAGAATTTGAGGGGTATGAATACCATGTGTTAAATATTGGGCGGGGTTTTTATTAAATTTTTAAGAGAAACGCCTACCATAATCGAATTCATTCATGGTTTTTATGTGTCCAGTGGCAAACATAACAGTTATATCGGCAGCGCAAATGACGGCGTAGATCTTAAAATGTTTAAATGAAATTAAAAAGTGGTTTTCCACTTAAGTTAAAGACATACAAAATGGAATCCAGAAATGTTTTAATCAAGCGAGTGTTTTTCTTAAACTTTTTGCTTCCTTTCTGATAATAGAGAAGAATGAAAAATATTTTCAATTTGCTTGTATTGCTATTTAAGACTCATCTAACAAATGCATCCACGTTTTGTTCGTTGTAACGAGCAAAGAGAAAGAAAAAATGTTGGGTTATGCATGAAACATTGTTTTCTTGTTTACTTTATTTCATCTAATAGAATGGTTTGAAATATAGAATCACATTTTGTTTTCGATATGACATATAATCGTGCACACCCTTATTTGTTAAATAACGTAGACTAGTGTGTAACATGTACATACCTGGAAATTCTAGTTGTACCATTTCATTTTCTTAGACGATTCTACATCCAATATTTATCAAACGAAAAACTCACATAATCCATTAACATAATTATATGCATAAATAATAGTGTTTGCTCTCTCTCCCGAAATACCACTTAAAGACACAAATAAATATCATTTCAATCCCAAAACAAAAAAAGAAATGCGTATCCAATGACTTAAAACATAAATCTGGATGAACTTTATTCTTTTTATAGTAATTATTCTACTGTTCATAAATACTTCGTTAAGTAGGTAGATGGTTAGCTTGATCTTAAATTTTGCCTGTGGATTTTTTGTTACAACATGGGGGAAATGAAATAAAAATCATTACAGAATGAAATAAAATTCTTTAAAATGTTATAATCTGAAAATACGTTCTTAATATTTAAGGTGTATTTTAAGTTAGCGAAAGTCCAAATAACTGTCCAGTCCTGGGAAACAATGGGCGTCGGCCCTACGGGCTTCCACTCCATTATCTCCTAGGAAGGGACAGTTATCTGGACTTTCTCTATAACTGATATTTACATGTAGACTGATTTATCCCCTGTCCCACTGACCTGTAGGACTCATCCACATTTTGAATGTTAAAAATAATACCTCTGTCCTCATTGACATGTTGACCTGACGATAGGCATATCTTGTCGACTTGCTGACTTGTTCAATATAACTAGAAATAAATACTGACTTATTAATTTGTTGACCTGTCGACTCGTGGACTAGTAAACTGGCTGCTCAAAAATGGTCATGCATGTTCACCGATGTATATAAGGGAAATTTACCAAAGCATCGACATATAAATTTGAACCGAATTTTGCCGGAATTAATTCAATATTTTTTTCCAAATGGTGCAGTTGAATAAGGCAACAGTAGTATACCGCTGTTAAATATTCATCAATCGATTAAGCAAATACAAATCCGGGTAACAAACTAAAACTGAGGGAAACACATCAACTGACGGAACAACAGAAACACTGAACTACAACAAAAGCAAACGCCAACATACATAGAAACGGACTATTTGATAACAACTGACATATTCCTGACTTGGTACAGGACATTTTAAGAAAAATTGTTGGGTTGAACCTGGTTTTATGTCTATCCAAACCTCCCGCTTATATGGCAATCTTAAAAATACCGTACAGACAAACGCAAGAACACTCAGCACAGAGAAATACATAAATAAATAATTTAATAGTATATAACAACATGTAAACCGCAGAATAACAATGGACACCTCCCATGAATTTACGACAGCCATCACGAGTTTGTTGACCGTTATGGAATATTTGTTTCAAAGATGACGACGGATTAGTTCCAATCGTCGTAAACACAATCCCGTCCTCCTTTTCCCCGAATGTGACCTACCGAATTAGACTTTTCACCAGGTTTGCACTTACATGAGCAACACGAATGGTGCTACATGTGGAGCAGGATCTGCTTACCCTTGCAGAGAACCTGAGATCACCCCTGTTTTGTGTGGGGTTCGTGTTGCTCAGTCTTCAGTTTTCTATGTTGTGTTTTATGTAATGTTTTTTGTCTTTTTGGTCTTTTTTTTCTTTTTTTTTTTTTTGCCATGGCGTTGTCAGTTTATTTTCGACTTATGAGTTTGAATGTCCATTTGGTATCTTTCGCCTCTCTTCTAAACATGGACCCAAATTTCAAATACTTTTATCTTTGATAATCAGAAGTTCACCTCTCGTTATCATGATTCGTAAGCCTGTCAAAAAATTGAAAAGCAAATTAAACACTCCATTGTTTGACAACAAAAAGCAAACGATTTTATTCGTCCAAAACACACAGTATATTTTTTGTAACAATATTAAGTTTTTGTAACAATATTAAATACTATATATACCACGGTTCTTACGAGTCTTACGTTGTTTATTTTGAAGATAGTGTACACATATTCAGGTGCGAATCCAGGATATTTTTTTTAAAAGTGGGGGGGGGGGACAAACCAATGTTTGGATTGATCCTTGTAAAAAGTCTATGCACGCTTTATATATGAAACTCCGTAAGGGGGCGGGCCCCCTGGACCCCCTTAATCCGCCTCTGATATTTTTATTTTACAGGTTGTCTGTTTCATTTAAATTTACCTTCTAGCTTTTCGTACGTCAAACGACTTCGTTCTTCAATTAGATTTTTGAATTTACATCCAGTAGGCTTTTATGTGAGCATATAAAACGATACTTATAACTACGTACATTTATGAATGAACAAAGCAATACACGACATGATTTTCCTTATTTTTTGTAGAGTTGGTGAGATGCAGCAAAACACAATTTAAAAGATTATTACCAGACACTAAAGACAAAAACAATATTACAATTTGATTTTTTTTTTTTTTTTTTTTTTTTTGCCTTCAGTTAACCTTTGTTCAGTACCCTAAATAGCTGAGAGGCAAAAATGGGGGTGGAGCTTTAGTCATGGAATAACATCAAAATGAACATGTTGTACCCTGACTAATCTGTACATACTTTCCTCTTAGATTCTAGTTGGGTTTTATGTTTAGTTGTCAAAGTATGTCACAACATTAAATTACAGATACATGTAATTGACCATGGTTTCCCCCAACACACTTTTTATCCAAAGTATTCATCAAAACATCAAAAGAAAAACTACAATTTCTATGACAAGCCTATTTGTTATAGTTGAAACAAATGAAAGAATTCTAAGTGTGAAACAAAAACATAAACTATGTCAGATCAACCGGGGATATAAACTCCTCAATCAGATGCTATATGAAAGTTAGATGTTTTAAGTATCGCTCTTGTCTTAAAGTTTAGCTGCCAAAAGGCGCTCACTGTCAACTTCTTACTTGCTACGACCAACTTTTAACATCATCTATTTTAAGTTAAATAAATTGATACCATCTTTACAGTCACCTAACATTGTATTACTTAGAGGAATTATCAGATATCTGTCATTTTTATCATTAAATTCTTCATAGAAGTTTTTAAAATACTTGTCCGAGTACTTGAAATATGAGTTTCTATAAAATAATAAACCATCTGCTAGTGTTTTCGAAAATCAAGTTCATTGATTTTTACGAAAACAAGCAGATTGGAGACAACATAACTTAGTTTGAATTTGAGGTCAAGGTTGAACAATAATTTCCCATAGCATATACAATTCTAAGATATGTGAAAGAAAAAAATAAACACATTCTTTTCGCCATATAAGGATTACAACATGTAAGAATAAAAGTATTTTATATTCAGTAGCAATAAAACTTAATAAATATATAATAAATATCCTTTCTTATTTACACTTCATTTGATAGTTTTTTGTATATACTTTTTTATCCTGTAAAGATAAGTTGACCATAGAAACCAGATCCAACTTCTTTAAACAACTTCATCCATGTATGGCCATTGGAGACTCCTTAGAATCACATTTAAAGTAATTTTCAATTTTACCCCATAACAGTAAAAACCTTTAAAAAGTAAGCTGACAACTGGTTATTTGCCAGAATATAACTGACAATACAATACACTAAACAAGCTTTTAAATAGAAACTGTAAGAGGAAAAAGAACGGGTGCTCGAAAAATGCAATTTGAAACTCCTATTAAGTAAATATATCCGTTTGGTATCTTCTATCTCTATTTTCAGAATACATGACCTACATCTCTTCAGCTTCTTCAAAGATAAAATAGACAAGAAAGTAATTGTTTGTCTGCAGTCAGGGGTTCTCAATCATAACTTCGTTTTAATAAATGCTCTCTCATAAATGCCTTTTGAACAAATTCAATTTAATCCTGGTCCTGGTGTAAACTTTTAAACTTTTGCTTGGTCAAATATATCAATTTAAGTTGACACTTGTAAAAGAATATTTAATCTCGATCAGTAGATATTCAAAACGTACATTAAAGATTATACAATATCACAGGACTGGAAAATTGTATAACTCTATAATAACTGTATAATAGATAATAACAAAAAAGACGAAATAAACAACAACTATCTAGATTATCCAAACAAACAAAAACAAACATACAATAAAAAAATGTATACAGGAAAAGAGCTAAAATCAATAAAAACGGTAAGAAAGATTACTAAACAAAAAAACACACAAAATAAATTAGTTATACCGTATTCAAGAATGCTTGCAGATTCTGAAAGCAACCTCAAAGTGGTTTACCTGCTGTAAATAAACCGTGTCATACTTCACCTTATATCAGTTGCTGTACTTTATAGAAGATTTTATACAAGGACACCGTAAACGGTGCAAGAAGGCATGCATTTGTGCAATGCCTAAAACAAACTTTACAGAGAAAAAAAGAAATCATAAATAATTATATACAATTACTGTCTTTTGATGAGGTAAACATGTGGTTTTATTGAATTTTGAAGAAAAAAGACCTGATATTCAAGGAGGCCAAAGGCCGCAGTGAATATTAGTTTTTCAAAAGTCAATCCAACCACATATTTAACGGGAAAAAAAGACAGTACAAAAAATATGTAATCGATTTATTACATTAAAGTATTGCTTTGAACTATAGATAATTGACAGTTCTCGTAATTATAAAACAAAATCAATACCAGACGCAGTGTTTAAACCACACAGTATATAATCCTTTACCACTGAGCATATGATTGCAGCGAGACAATTTTGAAGGACACATCTTAAATTTTCTAGCTTTATAAACAATGTAATCGTAAAAAAGTGTCATGGCAAATGGAATCATACTTCCACAACAAATCTCTTTATTTACAGTTGTGTAAGAAATGAAAATTTTACGTTCATTAAAATCAAAGACCTCGTGAATATAGAAAATATAGTCATATTAGATAACGATTACTCTCGTAAAAACTGTTAATAGTAACATGAAGGTCAAGAATAGTCAATTCCATATGATGGCAAATAACCCTTCTATGTATGAAATACATATCAAAAGTCATAATTTTGAAATTGTAGACAAACTTTCTCAAAAAACTCGCGAAACTATTGTCAAATCATATAAATCGATAAAGAATTATTATAGTCAACTACATAAATGTAGACGTAGCTTTTGCATGTATTGGTACAACTTACAGTCTGGATAACTTCGTAAATGTAGACACATATATATATAACTAGTTTCGGATTATTAAAGGGTATTGATATTTTCACCACAATGGAATGTTTTGTTATTTTCTTTACACTATTGATAAATGAATGTGAATACATATAATAAAGTGACATAAGATGGTACTTGCTCATATCTTTACACATTCTTTGTTCATAGCACACTTGATGAAAAGCACCAAACAGTTTGAAAGAATAACAAAACTAATGTGTTTTAGTAAGAGGCATATATAATGAACGATTTGATTTTTAGAAGAACAATTGTCTTGTCACTGGAAATTTGAATACGTTTCAAACTGTTTCAAGTATTCTAAAACAGCATCGTAAATAAACCGGAACTGTTCCTGAAAAATGAAAGATAAAATATTATTATAAATGACTATCTTACCAGTCTTATTTGTTGCATTGTTATACAAGTGTATTTGTCCCCTCAGTTTTAATTATTGTGATAAGTTAGTGGGAATAACGTTGATTTTCTAAATGAGATTTTCTAAGTAAGACCTATCTTTTGTTTAAAAAAAGTAAACATCTGTATAACAAATTATGTTTTCAATACAACATACTATCCAATAAATAAATACACAAAATCAAACCTCTGTCACAGATGACCATGTATGTATTTATCATAAATAATTATATACAATTACTGTCTTTTGATGAGGTAAACATGTGGTTTTATTGAATTTTGAAGAAAAAAGACCTGATATTCAAGGAGGCCAAAGGCCTCGGTGAATATTAGTTTTTCAAAAGTCAATCCAACCACATATTTAACGGGGAAAAAAAGACAGTACAAAAAAATACGTAATCGATTTATTCTAAGAGAGAAAATTGTATTTAATGATAAATTTACCAAAACCAATTGTACCTCAAACATTTTACCATTAGTATATAGGTAAAACCAGGGTTTCCCCTGGCTCAATTATCTTTTTCGCCACCTCCTTCTCCAAAACAATATATTTTTCGCCACTTTCAAAATTTTTTCGCCAACTAAAATAAACATATTTTTTGTTTAAAATTCTTTCCAACAAAACAAAAAATCAGTTTGCCATATTGTTGTCTATTATTATTCTAGATATCTATTTTTAATCTACATGAAATTATCATTTTTGACTTCTGGGAACACGGGATTCATCTGCATTAAGTTTATCGGATACATTCCGTCTAGTTGAAGGATAAAGACTTATGTCAGAGTTTGTTCTTACTTTTGAATACATTTCTTCATGACAACAGATTTCTTTTCTAGACCATCGTCAAAAGAAGAAGTATAGATGTAAAACTATGCTTCAAACACGTTCGTCGCTAAAACGATTGTAAAGTAACCACCTCAAAAAAAGTACCCACGTGAAAACAGTTATTTCTATTAAAGTTAAAGGATAAAGTTTAAAGTCTTACTTTTGTACATTTTTAGTCATAACAACAGTTTTCTTTTCTGGACCATCGTTTAAAGAAAATGAGGAGACGTAAATCTGTATTATAGATACAATGGACAAGCGTTGATTCTTGAAAAAGAAACTATAAGTCCGGAGGCTTAAACTTAAACTATTGTGTTGATATCTTTTCACAATTAAAGCCTTTTCTTAATTAGAAGGTATTGTAAGTGAGTTTAGATAATCCTGTTATCATGTTTAACGATCAAACTTTACAATTAATTGGTTAGAGAAATACAAATATAACATAACACATCTGTCTTTAAATTATTATGCATCTGCATATTATCCGTAATTTACAAAATAAGACATATTCGAACTTATTTCTAATTATATATGATTGTATGATACCGAAATTTCTAGCAAGAAACCTAATTCTAGGCACATCATGATTTACTCGCATAAAACAGATGAAATCATATTATATTTATAAAACAAAAATAGACAAATTGAATGTAATATTTTTTTCTTCAAATACCTGAAGTAGCCAATAATAATCAAAAAATAAACGGGAAAATCCGCTATAATTACATAAATATCCACAATAACATACAAAATAAGAAAAACGGAAACACTAAAGAATAGGGGCAACAAAGAGAAAACAGGGATTCGAACCTAAACCGACAAGTCTCTACTTCTAAGTTGACTCTATAATTTATTGATCTTAACCTCACAGCTACCAACTTATACAATACGATTGTCTATTATGTATATATAAAGGTACACGCCCTGTGTGTCCGTTGTACCGATATGTATCATATGTTAATTTATATATATATAATCTACATCTAAATTGCAACCCATTGGTAGCCGAGAGGTTTCGACGATGTGTTGATGTCAGCCATACATAACAGATTTCATGGAGGGGTTCGATTCCAAGTGAAGGCATAGAAAAATTACAAAAGTTAAAGGTAAGTTTTTAAATTAATTCCATTGGTGAACAGAAATCAGTGAATTAGCTAATTCAAACTAAATGAAATTAGGCACACAAAGGAAACAATTGAATATAATTTGGTGAGTTCATTTCAGCGACAGATTTGGGAAACCTTGATTCTAGAAAAAAAACCGTGATTCGCTAAAACGATTGTGAAGTACCCACTTCAAAACACAAAACAATTATTTCTATCAAAGTTGTAAATAAATCCTTTAGGTGACATGTGACGCCATTTCACCACACATTTCATTAAACAATACAATCAACACCTTTATTAATTAGTCCATTGGTGCCGATAGTTATAAAATGCAATCAGCTGATTATTGACTTTTTATCAAAATCGTAACGAGTTCAAGGTGAATTCCTAGTATTGCCTGATCAGAGAAAAAGTCCGAGAAACCTGAAAAAGTAAACAAGATGGACGAAGTCGAGCCGTTATATTTTTTTCGCCAAATTCTTTCGCCAATAATGAATTTATTCGCCACAATTTTTATTTTTTTCGCAAAATGTGAAAATGGCGACCGCCAGCGGAAAGCTTGGGTAAAACCACCTGACGTTTAGCACGGTGAATATCACTTTTCCTCTGGTGAATATGTTGTTTTATTCAAAATTCAATTCGTATAATAAACCCCGCTACAGAGCACTTTAGTTCCTCTCCATTTTTTTATGTGGAGTTCGTGTTGCACAATGTTAAGTTTTCTGTGTTGTATTTTGTTGCCTTTTGTCCTCTCGCCACAGTGTAATTTATTTTTCTTTGACTGACAGTTTTTGATTGCCCTATAGTTTTCGTCTAACCTTTTCAGTTAAGATCCATTCGTAAAAGTAGAGTGCATGTACAAAGAGAGGTAAACCAAGATTTTTGGGTCATTTTTCATTTTGTGTTTCAAATTGAAATAAATTCATGACGTTTCATTATTAACGAAAAAAAGTGCGCATGTGCAAGAAGTGAAAGTCATAGAAATATTAGTCTTAAAAAAACTTAGTTTTAAAGTAATTTCGTGCTATTTCTGTGGAATATTTTTTGCTCTGAAGGATTATTTTAGTTTTGGAGACAATTTAGCAAAAGAAGTTTGTAGAAATATTTTGTCTTTGTGCGATATAAAGTGAGTTGAAAATACACAATGCAGGTGAGCGACGTCAATAAAATAAACATGATCAGCCAAGTAAATCCTACTCAGCTGGATTATAATACTTCAAACAGTGACGGCAATACACAACCAGGTACGTCTAGAAAAAGGCAAAGTTCGGAAAAGGACGATATCGAAAATAAAAAGCTGAAAGTAACTGAACAACTACAAATCCCTGTAATGGGAGAGTCCGAGAAGTTTCTTTTTTCTGCAATCCAGAATTTGGCAACCAATATAACTGTTAGTTTTAACATGCTGAATGATAGGATGATCCAAATGGAATCGAGTATTGAAGCGAAAATATCTGCAAAAATCGAGTCTGCATTGGAAACTAAGGTCAAAGAAGAAGTTGGGAAAATGAAAAAAGACATACAACAAGATTTTGATCGTATTTATGATAAAATCGACAATGTACAGAAATCATACGACGATCTTGCCAAGAATAAAGACAATGGAACCATAAACTCTGCAAGAGCAGCAAATCTTGTGATTAAGAATTTAGAATATGATGCCCGCGAGAAAGATGACAATCAAATAACTGTACACAAAGTGCAAGCCCTATTTAGAGATGGTATGACAATTCCCGACGTTAAGATAAAGTCCGCCTCTAGAAAGCAGGGAAGGGAAAATCACAATGGCATAATCATTGTTGAATTAGATGATGCAGCTCAGAAGAAAACAATGTTTAGCCAGAAACGTAAACTAAAGAACAATGCCGCCTATAAGAAAGTTTATATTGACAATGACTTGCCTCTAGAAACAAGAATTGTCCAAAACAACATGAGAACAATCATCAAAGAAATGGGAAAGGAACAAGACATGGTATTTGTCGGTAACAGATTGGTACATAAACGTCACTAGGATAGATTGCGGTTAGGTGTGTGGAACTGTCGAGGATGGTCAACGCGCAGAAACGACAATTCGACGTTCAGAAAGTTAGTTCTCGAACACTCTAATTGTGATATTCTTGCGATTTGTGAATCGTTTCTACGAGAGGAAGAGCAACTTTGTGTCCCAGGATATAAATGGATAGGTCATAACCGTACGAATCTGCATAGAAACGCAGTACGAGGATCTGGTGGAGTGAGTGCTTTTATTCGTTCAGAGTTGTTTAACTCATTTGATATTGAAATAATAGATAAAAGTGTTGAAGGAATATTGTGGATATGTTTTAATTGTAAATATAGTGATCTTATTTTTTCTCTTGGAATATGTTATTTGCCACCAAGTGTATCGACACGGCTGAATGATCAAGAAAAATTCTTTGAAAATCTTTTACACCAAGTTTACTGTAATCAATTGAAAGGAAATACGATTATTTGTGGTGATTTTAATGCTAGATGTGGCTTTAACACGGATTATATTGAAGGTATTGACGATGTTATACCTAGATCGGTCATTGATTCTATCGAAAACCATAACGGAGATCTATTTAGCGATTTTTTATCAGATGTCAATTTTGCTATGCTAAATGGTCGATTAGGCGTTAACGATTATATATATATATCACCAGCCGGAAAGTCGTTTGTGGATTATATTTGTGTGCCGTATGAGCAATTAAACCGTATTTTAGATTTTAAAGTATTACGAATGTCAGATGTAATTGATTCTGTGAATTATCACCCCGAAAGTATCCCAGATCATTCAATCCTATTATGTGATCTTAAATGTGTTTAACAAAATAGTGAAAATTACGATTGTAAAGTCAGTAAAAGGATCAAGCGCAATACCAAAAACGTTCCAAATGATTTTCTTACAGACGAAAGTGTGCAACAAATGGTTCGAGACACAATTACGAAAATAGAAAATTTTATTCACGTCGACCAGGATATTCAAAGTGCTTACAACGAATTTCAAGAGCTTGTCCAACGTGAAATGAGCAATAGATTACCAATGGTGAAACAAATACAAAGCAAAAGGTCGAAATCCTTTTATAAACCGTATTGGAACGAAACGCTACAGAATCAGTGGAATATTGCTTGCAAATATGAAAAACAATGGCTGAAATTTCATGGATCTCCACAACGTAATAAACTCATGAAAGATAGATATTGCAACGAAAGGAAAACTTTCGACAAACTTAACCGGAAATTTAAAGACCAAACAGCCTATTCAGTTCTACCAGTGATTTTTCTTTAAAATTTTATGTGAAGGTATTTCATGTTTTGAGGAACAAAATATGATAAAAAAAATTGGGGGTCACCGACTTAGTTTTGTCACTATAGCAACCTCAGTTTCGTGTTTTCCCGAATATTAACATGATATTTGCTTGTTATTTAAACTCTCAAAAAATACCATTATATCAAACCTACAAGCATAATTCTTGTTTCATGTTAAACAGTAGATTTGTGTCTATCAAATACAGGTTCAAGACTTTAAGACTCTTATTGTTTTGATCTTAAAAAATATGATTTATTTCATTCGCGCCAAAAATAAAACGCAAGAATGAAAAACGTTTCAAGTATTAAAAAATATCTACCAGTGATTTTTTCATAAAAATTTCAAGAAAGAAAGTGCCATGTGTATTCTTCAAAATAAAGCAAAAAAATGTATATGTCACCGACCTTTCAAAAAGGTTATGATTAATTTTCATGTTTTTTTCTCGTTCGTTTTGAAGAAAAGAGTTGTCGTTCTTCAGAACATTGAATCTGACGTCATAGTACAAGTTTTCCTTGTTGTCGCACGGTTTGAAAAAAAATTGCAAATTGGACGTTTGAAACCCACATTTTAATTTTCAAGAATCAAGAATAACAACTATATTCACCTACTTTATTATCCGGTAATACAAGCGGTCACATGTATGTATCAGTATCAGATCTCATGATGTTGTTGCCGCATAAAATTAACCTTCAGAAACACCATCCGTCGGAATGAAAAATTGTTCGAAATAACCTTTTACGACGCTTTAGAAAGGAAAGTCTGTTTTGTCCTCTCCATCTCATTAGCAAAATCATTGAAAATAAAAAGAGAAATGAAAGATGATTACTTACAGACTATTTGACTATATTAGACTAGATGTGTGGGTTTTTTTGTCGCGTCAATTTCAGAACTTCGCCCTAGCGCACACTTTCGCTACTATTGACAGACGGACAGACATTAGCACGGACGGACTTCTTTATACCATTATGTGTCCCGACTAAGACGAGCGTATACAAATTATTCCATCTAGTTTGTGGATTCATTATTTCTTCAAATATTTAAAATATAAGAAAATTAAAACTATAGGTATAATATATGAATTAAAGTTTCGATTCTAAAACGTTTTACATCCATTTAACCTATCATAAAATACGATCCCCGTTATTACTACCTCACGTGTTTTGAATAAACGAGACAGTAAATATAAAATACAAATAAGTTTTTAATTCAAAAATTGATTTAGAATCTAAGAAATAATTTTCCGTTGAAAATTATAAAGTATTTCTCAAAACAGGATGAAATATTATGAATCTAAATAGCTCACTTTGGAAATTAAAACAAAGACAAGGTTGTATGTATAGCCGGATTGCCGGCATTGAAAATCGAAATTTATTTTCAATCTTTCCGGTCATTGTAGCTTTTTGAAAGTGAGAAATTTTATGTTGGATCTTATTCTTGAAGCAATTGTTTTTGTCATAAGTTAAATTTACAAGAAGTTTAGTTTTAAAAACCGTAAATTTTTATTTTAATTCACATTCACTTAGTATATTAATTTCTTATATTTTTATCATTTCTCCTTGAGACAATTTGAAATGAAACAAAAGACAAAATACAATGTACCTTTATCATTTTTATTTTTACTATAAGATTTTGTCAATTAAGCAGTATAGATAAAATTTAACTTCATTGCAAGATCACCATTAATTTACGAGAATCTTAAAGAAATAAGTTAATCTCATCATGCATACGTTGCCAGTATATCGAAACTTCTAGAAAGTATTGTTTATCGGCCTTACCTTCTGAAAACTCAGTTTTGAAAATCACATATTAAGTTAAAATTATAAGCGTAAGTCATATAAATCTACCAGTGTAAAGTTACACGGGCGTACGAGATTTGCGCCGATTTAAAAAAAATTTCGATCTTTAATTTGCGCCGATTTGATTCTTTCATTAGCGCCTATTTTATTTTTTTTATCACTAGCCCCGATACTTTATTTGCTATACGAGTAAATACATGTACATGTAGTAAACCTAGAATGTATATTGCATGGTAATATATGGATATAAATAGTGTTCCCTTATGTTTAAGATAATTTTGGTCATACTGTTCGAGAACTTCGTTTTGACACGAGAAAGAAAAGATGGATTTCGTTATTGGCAAGTACAACAAGTATAGAAAAGATAAAATGACAAGAAAGAATTATATATCAGATGTGTGGCATATAAATTCTCGGCAAGATAATAATTCATTGTACTAGTATTACATTTTTATGGATTTTATTGTGGTGCTTTGAAATGCTGTAAATAGAATTTTACTCCGTGATTTTAGTGGATGTAAACAGAGTGCACAAATATCTTTTAAATTGACTTATCCTGCTCGAAATTCTATTCCCACTTCCCCTTTGTGAGCAGGGGACAACAGTTATATACATGCATATCCAACTATAGCAGTCATCACGTGACATTGGCGACGTCACACATCACCCTTATCATGCCCAAGTAAAATGTATAGAAATGCACAGGGGCTTTCAGGAATCGATAAAATAAATTACTTTAAGTTCATGATAAAAAAAAGTGTGGAAATATATAGTAATTCCTCATATATTTAGAAATATATTTATGCCTTTTGGAAAAGTTTAAATTTTGGTCTTCTCCCTTCCAAATGTTTTTGAAAATTTGTCTTGTTGCCTCGATAATTCACACTGTTAAATCATCCAACTCCGATAAATATTGGATTTTCTGTCGTGTTAAACCTTAAATTGCGATTTAAACAAAACAGATGGAAAAATTGTGGAAATATGAGCTTATTACTATATTCATAAATATTTGGCGTACATGCAATAGTTTAATTTTTTATTACGTCCCTTCCAAATTGATTTGAAAATTAGCTATTTTCAGAAAATCGGGTATTATTTTTCAAGATGGCGACCACATTGACAGCGTGGGCCGACTTGGTAAAAATATATTTTGTAAGATTGTTACAATGAAAATCAAATAACTGTTGGATGCTCGCGTTTTCAGTCATTGTCTTACCTTAAAGCAGCATAGAATCAAACATTGGTTCCTTTTGATAAAGCTGATACATGCTGTTGTTTTTTAATAAAAATTTTAAAAAATGGCGACCAAATAATTTTCAAACATAGACGATGTTCGACACTTATTTTGTCCATGCAAATTATTCAATTTAATTTCACTGTTTATATTGCAATTAAATATGACACGTTATTGTCACTATAATGATGGCCAAGGACATAGCTAGACTAAGGAGATATTAAGTCATAACATCAACGTGATCAAAGAAAACAAACATGGCACCTAATCACGATGTTAGTTTTGACAATACCTATGTAGATTAGTGTTGTCAGATTCTCAATGAAATTCATTACGATATTATTTTATATTTATAAAAGAAGACCTCGAATGGATATTAACCGAGGTGAAATAACTATATTTTTCAATTTTCTTTAAACAATTCATCGGGTAACTAGTAAATTTTACATAATCTTAATTAAACCAGTAACATGCAGAGTTATCGAACGTAATTATGACTGGAATAGTTGCATATGTTATAATTGACAATTCATAACATATGTACAACTGGCTAACGGAAGAGGTTTATATGATAAATAAAAAAATAACTTTCACCTATAATATACCTGTACACAATCGGCGCAAATGAAAAACAAAATCGGCGTAAGTGAAAGAAAAAAAGTGAAATGCAGATCGGCGCAAATGCAAAAAGCCGAGTTCAAAATTTATATTTTTACTATTATTTTTTTTTGAACGGAGGTTACAGATAGTGTAGTATCTTTTGTGTCCATTTGTGTTTAATTTCCACTAGGTATCAGTGCGACGCTTAATTCCACTTTTCTTGGAATCCGTAGTTTTAAGCGTACACCATGTTGGAATCCGTGAAAAACGCGAAATAGGACGTTATAATTCATGGCTAGAAACAACGTCATAGAGCTTTTATGTCACTACCAAGTTGCGTTAGTTGATGCGCATCAACAATAGACTGCAAGAAATGATAACATTGACGATCTCGATAATTTAGTCAATGAGGAAAACATAACTGATTTACCTGATCTGAACAATAACATAACCCATGATGAAATAGTCAAGGCCGTTGAACATACGAAATTACGCAAAGCAGCTGGATATGATGAAATTCCATCAGAGGTGCTAAAGAATGAAAGTGCGATCGACTTACTGCATGTTATATGCAACGGTTGTTTTGAACTGGGTAAAGTGCCTGAACAGTGGACATCTGGAGTTGTAAATCCCATATTAAAACCGGGAACAAACGATAAACGCCTCCCAACAAACTACAGGGGAATTACGATTACATCCGTACCAAGCAAAATCTACTGTAGTGTCTTGAATTCACCTTTATGTAAGCAGTTAGAGGACAACGATATTCTGTGTGAGGAACAAAATGGCTTTCGTCCAAAACGCAGTTGTGAAGAGCATATATATAGCCTTACTTCAGTTATATCAAACAGAAAATATCAAAACAGTCTACATTCGTCAGTTTTATAGATATGAGGAAGGCGTTTGATTCAGTATCTAGAAGCCTATTGTGGTATAAACTCCGACGTGCAGGTATTCAAGGAAAATTCCTGTCCGCCATACAGTCACTTTACGAGAATGTCAAATGTACAGTCCGCGTGAATGATAGATACACTCCATGGTTTGATGTGGACTGTGGTGTGAAACAAGGGTGTTTGTTATCACCGGCAATGTTCGCGATCTATATTAATGATTTGGCCGAACGCATTAACAATCTACAGTGCGGCATTCGAATAGGAGATGATCTTTTAAGTATCCTTTTTTACGCCGATGATATAGCGCTTATTGCACCCGATGAAGATAGTCTGCAAAAAATGTTGGATGTTGTCTCAGATTGGTGTATTCAGTGGAAGCTTGATGTTAATCCGTCCAAGAGTAACGTAGTGCATTTCCGAAATCCATCTATCGATCGTAGTAACTTTAACTTTACTTGTTCCAGACAAAACATTACCTATGCTACATCATATAAATATTTAGGCATGTGGTTAAATGAACATTTAACGTTCGACAAAGCCGTACGCGAACTATCAAAATCAGCGAGCAGAGCACTCGGTGCGTTGTATGGCAAATTTATAAGCGCAGGTGGAATGACACACTCCGTATACTCCAAGTTGTATTCTATTATGGTTAAACCAGTGTTATTTTATAGTTCGAGAATAGGGGCACAAAAGTGCATTCAGTAATAAACTCTATTCAGAACAAAGCAGCTAAATTTTTCATGTCTGTTGGAAGATACACTGCAAATACTGCGATTCGAGGAGATATGGGTTGGACCTCGTGTTTTAAGAAACAAAGAACTGCATGTATACGATTATTAAGTCGGATTTTGCGATCTGATGATACGCGTTTAACTCGAAAGATTACCGAGTGGACTAAAAATCGACGTAAAGGATGGTACGTTAAAGTGAAAAGTTTTGCGAAAACCGTTGATGCCACTGCTATTCTTAATGATACATTAATTTCTACAAAAACTGTTATACGAACAATAAAGGAACGCTTTGATGTCGTTGATAACGATGAATTCAAACAAGAGTTGTTTGATGATTCGAACAATGTAAACGGAAATAAATTTACGACATACCGTTTATACAAAACAAACGTTAAAACTGAACGATACCTTAAGCTACAACTCCCAAAAAATGTGCGTCGAACTGTTTCCCTGTTCCGTAGCGGGTCTCTGCCGCTGGCTATCGAGACAGGACGATATGTCCGACCGCGAACACCAGTAGATGAAAGACTATGCCGACTATGTAATACGAACGATGTTGAAAGTGAAAAACATTTTTTGTTGTTTTGCCCATTATATGAAGATATTAGATTTGAATTGTTTGCTAAAGCTAGAACTTTAATGGATGGTTTTAATACTCTTGATATGGACAGTAAATTTATCGAAATAATGTCTTGTGAAGATATACAAACTTCTTTGTCATATGCAATTTTTAAATCTTTTCAGAGACGAAAACTATTTAGCACATGAGAATTTATCAAGCAATAATATTTAATGTTTTTTCTATTTATATTTATTAACAGTGATTTTAACTCAAATACTTTAGTCATTTTTGAAGACCTTTTTCTTTTTTGTAAGTTTGACTGTGATAATTAATATTTCTATTTTTATTTCTTATTTTTAAAGCTCAGTGTGATGATAAGTAAATCTTTTTAAATCTTTTTTAGATTTTTAGAATTTGAATTTTACACATATAGAGTAAATTGACTTGTTTAGTGAAGTCTTTTAACTTTTAGATTTTAGAAATGTTTCTACATAAGTGTCTCATAAGTCTACATAAGGCTGGATATTTGGTCATTTTATTTTGTGTTGTTTATGTAATTGTGTATATATATATATATGTCTGATCAAATATGTGACACTATAATAAAATAAATCATTATTATTTATTATTATTAACCTCCCCTCAAATTTCAAAACAATAAATAGTTGTGAATGCAATTAATATTTTTAAATACCGATACTTCGAAACTGCATCATAAATATATTGTATAGTTTCTTTATCAGGACGTGATAAAACTGATGGTTTCATTTTAATATTCATCAATTATACAACAAAAGTCATCGGGCCAAAATGTTTCTCTATAATTAAGCAAATCTTAAAATCAACAAGTAATTTTTTTCGACAAGATAAATTGTGACAGCTTTTAGAAATGCTCCAACTTTTCCTCAAAACAAAGTCGTGTTGGCTTGAAAACTTAGTCATTGAACTGTTATTGTGGCCTAAGAAAGAACTATTTGTTAACATGTCCGCTCCTGAGGTTAACTCTCGGTGAAGTTAACTTCGACAGGACGTCATCGATTTGACCGGCTATGCTCTTGAGTTAACTTTTGGTCTGGTCTGCTCTAAACTAAAGTTAAATTTTGATCAGGACCTCTGTGTATCGATTGATGAAGTATGATAAAATATTCTTGTTATTGGATATCAATATATCGCAAAAAAAAAAAGAATATATTATGATGTGCTTTTACCAAATAGAGAGAAAAGTTGTTACACTGTTAAAAGAGAAACGAGTTAAAAGTCAATAGCAGACTTGTCCACAGATCTGGTCTTGAGGAGACGTGTAACTGGTACCGGTCAAATGTGCACCTATCCAAAGGTCTGGTCTGTGTTAGACGTGTCAACAGTCCTTGAACAGTCTTTAATAGCAGACCCAGGTCTTGTCTACCGCAGATTGAGTTAACTTACTTGTATGCGCCAAATACATTATGTTAACTTAAAAGTAGTCAAAATGCTTGATAACGTCTACGTCTCATTGGCGAAAACACTTCATCTTCTTATTTTATGTTTAAATGCTGCTCAAAATAACTTTTGTTGAGGTAATAACACTAACCCATCTTTGAACTCTTATCTTATCAATTTGCTGAGCTCTAAATATCCTCTAGTGTTGTGAATAAATTAAATTGAGAAAAAAATCACACATCTGTTTGAATTTATGAATGACTGAATTTCCAAAACTTGTATTTTACTACAACAACATTCAAATAACACACAATTAGATATTTTATTGCATAAAATAGCCTTTCCATTACCATGTTGTTTACTTGATTATATACATTAATCGTAAAAAGATTTTTCTACCTACATAGTTTAAGATAATCTGTGGTCTTCTATTCCTCGTTTGCTTAATGATGTGCTGAATATCGATATCTTGTTCTATTCTCAGTCGTTCTAGCACTGTCGCCAAAACACAGTATAGTCCACTTTTGTCACAACCATTTCTATTGAATGTAACAAAGAACAATTAAAAATACGTCTTAAATTTTGAACTTTGAATTTACATCAAACATTTAGAGTAGATAAAAATAATTAATTTCGTAGTCAGACATCAGATTTGTTTTTCTTTTCGAATGTTGTCGTACATATTTGTATTAGGGGTTTTAACTGATTGAAATTAGTGCACAACTGAAAAAAACTGCCCAAAAGCCACATTTTGAGATATCGTCTTCAATAAACTAAGAGGCTTTACCTAAAAATATATTTTGCAATAGGATGAATTTTACTAAAATGTTGATGTGTGTAAAACATTTTTAAGGAAATGCCTTGTATTATATCTAATTTGTCCAAAAACTGTGTGTAAAATGGCCATTTAAGGGCAAATATGCATTAATGCAATCATAGTCCCATCACAAATTACTTAGCTGCACTAGTGTCCAACTCCCTCAGGCAGCGGAGCTGAACTTAAGCGGATACTCTCTCTCTCTCTCTCTCTCTCTCTCTCTCTCTCTTAACTTCCATTTGTCTGTTTTAGTCTAAATGAGTTAGTCTGGATATTAGCATATAACAAGCAACTTAATAAAAATGATGGTTTAACTATAACCATCTTCGCTAGCCAAGGGCTACGATCCAGTCCCCTCCTCTCCACCCTTGACGGATTAAGATAGAATTTCGGATACACTAGGTAATGATTTTCATTGGTCGCAGTTGTAACTTACTGCATTCAATTAAAAAGCGCCTTCGTGATGATCACGTGTAAATGTAGAAAATGTAAATGAACAATGGCCACGTGCTGATTGTGCAACAAGTCTTTACCCCCAAAAATAGGACGATATGTAATGACAATTTTAAATTTCTTAATCAACTAATTGAAGTTCCTGGGTATGTTTCTTGCGCAAATGCTGGAATGTCAACGTATATATTCGGTTCCTGCTTCACGATATTTGTAAACACTAGAAACATCCATTTTTACACCTCCACACTGAATAAAGTTCAAGTATTGCCATTGGTCAAGAATTATGTAGTCGGAATGGGCGTGACTTTTGTCTACGGTTAAATGGCGCAGCATTGTAACCACAAATGTTGGCTTAATCTGCCAAGGGTGGAGAGGATGGGACAGGATCGTGACCCTTGGCTAGCGAAGATGAACTATAACCAGTATTCTAGAATATTTAAACTCTGACGTACAGGCAGTGAACAAGGATAGGACTATTGTCACCATTATTAGATTTATTCTCCACTTCAAACAATAAATTAAACAAATCCTCTTTTGAATGTGGAACTACAGCATCGTCATCCCAACGCTTTGCTTGATACATTACCAACGACCTTTCATCCTAAAAGTAATAAAACACCTATGTGCATACGAATATGAAGTTTATATCCAGATACAAGAAATATTCCAATAGATTACTAACAATGCGCTATTTACAATATGAAAAAAATAATCAGTGTTGATTTTATTATTGAAGTGTTAACTAGACTTTTCAGTTTTAGTATAAAGTTTAAAACATAAATGGCGTTTTGCATTTGAAGTGAGCATTATAAAAACTTGTTTGTATGAGTTCGTATATAATCCTTCTTTTCGTTCTTATTGGGCTGAGCTAAACTATTAACCAACGAGACAAAACGTGAATACATATTTTTATAGTTTTTCTTAATTGGATGGATTAATCATTTACGTATTTGAAGTATTGTAGCTTGTTGTGGCAAATTGTAGCCGACCTTACAGTATGGTTTCAGCTCGTTGTAAAAGCCGATACAATGACTTTTATGCTTACATTCACGTCATTTGGACTCTGGTGGAAAATTATCTCATTGCCAATCATACCATATCTTCTTATGTTCATATCGATAACAAACAGACTGAATCTTATTTGTACATACCCAGGTTTTATACTTCAAGGTAAGATGTAAACAGTTACAGTAAGGTTTTGATTCCATTGTTGTAAGTTCTATTTTAAAAGCTTCAATTTGGATTGGTGTCTCTTGATTTTCTGGCCAATACGCATCCTAGATAAGATTTTTTTTTTTACATAATAAGCTTTATTTATACTTATTAAAACAACATTTGAGAAACAAGGCTAAAGCTACATAGAAATAAATATAATTTTTCCAAAATAAATATTTTTCTATATATATTTTTTTTTCAAATACATTGTTTTTATACGCTAAATGATCATAAGCTTAATCGATATCTCATTAACTTTGGAAAACTCTCATTTAGTGATATGCACCTTCTGAAGACAACACTTACGCACTTTTTTGTTTTAGTACGACTTATGTTAATATTGGATTGGAAAATTCATTATAGAGTTAAAAATCAGAACGCCATATATTTAAGATTGTTTTCCTATCTGAACGTAAAGTAAATTGTTCATTTACTGACATTATTATGCTACAATATTTGACATGATCATAAAGGATGCCTCGTGTATAATATAATCATAAAATGCTCCCACAATATACAAAAAATATACCTTCCATTGCATGTTTTTTGAAAAAAGTGTGTTTAGATTGTCTATCCTCTTTTTTTATCAGTACAAATTATAATATAATGGGAAATATTTATGTCAGGATAGGAATTAAAATTGGAACTTATCCCAAATAATGCCTATACAGGTTACACAATCAAAAATCATTATTTTTTTTTAAATATTGCTTACAGGCCGCAATTTGGTTTACCTAATTCGAAAATTTCCTTAACTGAATTATACGTTTGGCGTACTTTTCTGGACTTTCCTTGATGACGAATGCTCAAACCTAAACATTTGAAATAAAATTGAGAATGGAAATGGGGGATGTGTCAAAAAAAAAACAACCCGACCAAAGAGCAGAAAACTGTCAAAGGCATCCAATGGGTCTTCAACACACCAGCGGGCCCTAAACAAAACTGTGTACTAGTTCAGTGAAAATTAACGTCACACTAAACTCTGAAACATATAAATGAACTAAAATTTAAAAAAAAACATACAAGACTAACAAAGGCCAGAGGCTTCTGACTTGAGACAGGCGCAAAAATGCGGCGGGGTTAAGCATGTTTTGTGAGATCTCAACCCTCCCCCTATACCTCTAGCGAATGTAGAATAAACAAACACACATCAATACGCAAAGTCAGGAATTTATGAATACGTAGACACGTTAGGGGCTATACTAAGAAAAAGAACAACGAAATTTATCTTATCCAACTTAGTTTTTACTTATTTCGTTATTTTCCACTGGACAATTTTAGTAAAGTATGTTAGAAATCTTGTCAGTAACGGAGCACACTTCTTTGCTAATGATATATTCAGGTGGCTAGGGCGTCTTAATCAAAATTGATAAAAAAATTTAATAATTTGTCAAAATGAAGTATTTATCATGCTTTTTTCAAAAATATAATAAAAAGCATGGGTCACTGGACATTTTTTCATGCTAAAGGTAGTGCAAAATTGTCAGATTTTGTATAGATAATGCATGGAAAATCAAATTTTGTGTGATAAAAAGAAAACTACCTGATAGAATTTTAAGATATAATGTGAGAAGATAGCTCTTATAACATGCTTTCAGATAAGAAAAAGAAAAAATGGAGTCACTGAACTTGTTTTCTTGCTACAGATTAAAATAGGTAAATTCACAACACTTTCTATTATAAAAATGACTTTATCGGAGTTATCTCCCATTATTTGGCAAAGTTGAAAAAAAATAATCAAACACAAATTAGGTGTATTTGAGAAATTACAGCAATAATTATGAGAAAACATACAATTTTCTATAATTATATCAAAAGTCTTACACATAAATTGCACACTACTCTCAAAATTTGCTCATTTAATCAAAGATCTAAACCAACGTTATCTGCTACTTCAGAATCCAACATGGAAGAAGACACCCGAGCCACCTTAACAAGAAGCGGTATCAAAAAAGTATAAAAAAAATACCGAACTCCAAGGTAAATTCAAAAAGGGGAAGTCCATAAAAACTGACAAAATCAAACGTAACCAATCAACGGAACGACTGAAAAACAACTGACATATTCCTGACTTGGAACAGGCATTACCCGAACATAAGGGTGGGTTAATCAACCCAGTGCTAGTTTTAATGAAAATAACGTTTAATAAATTGAGTGCGTATGAAGTGCTATTTTGAATTTACCTTTTCAGGAAAGCTCAAACCATAACCTTTTAAAACCAGGGATGTATATATACGTACGTGTAGATATGTTAGGAGCTAATACATGTATAAATAGCTTCCTCCAGATATTTACGAAACATTGTTATCTCAGATATCAGTATTAAATTTGTTATCATTTTGTCCATCATTTTTGCATTTTACCTTAAAACTCCTGTATGAAGACAAAAACTGAACAAAACATGTTTGGCCCAATATATTAATTTTGAAGAAGATGTTGTATGAGTGCAAATGAGACAACTCTCCATCCAAGTCAAAATTTATAAAAGTAAACCAATATAGGTCAAAGTACGGTCTTCAACAGGGAGCCTTGGCTCACACCGATCAGCAAGCTATAAAGGGCCCACAAAATTACTAGTGTAAAACTATTCAAATGGGAAAACCAACGGTCTAATCTATATAAAAAACGAGAACCGAGAAACACTTATGAACCACATCAACAAACGACAACTACTGAACATCAGATTCCTGACTTAGGACAGGTGCGAACAATTGCAGCGGGTATAAACGTTTTAATGGTACCAAACCTTCACCCTTATCTGAAACAATAGTGTAACATCACAACATAGAAAGACACATTATGAAATATCAATTGAAATGGCTTAACTCAATCAAAAGACATGTTAACACCAGTGAACATAAACTGATATGTTTATTTGGTTACTTGCACATTACAAATGACTTTTCACCACTCAAGTGCCTAGTTGCTATTATCATATTCATTTACCCATATAGCTAATGGTATACGAATTGTATTTTTTTTTGCAATTTCAGGTACAAAATAATGCCTTTGAATTTTCGTAGCAGAACACATTTTTTGTTAAAAGATTAAAAATTCACATGAGAAAATATCTTAAAGTCTGACCACATCGTCTATATTAATCATAATATTTTGAACAGAAATGTACATATTTAAAATGTTTAAAATTTTCATACACTTACGTTATTCAATCACAGTTTTTGATGGCCTTAGCCAGATTTGGCACTATTTTTCGACTATTTGGCTTTCAAGGTTCTTCAATTTCGTAATTTATTTGGTCGTTCAACTGTTTTGAAGTTCCTTGAAGAGTCTTATTAGAGAATTCGATGTAACTTATACTTTACTGTATCAGACGTGTATCACAAACGTTTTATGTATTTGTATTGTTATATTATATTTTGATGTATTCAAGTTATCAGTGTTAAGTATAAATTATGTATATGTGATGTCGCAAATCCGAAATTTTATATTTAGACATGCGCGAGTTTGGCGTACAAAATTATAAGCCTGGTAATTTTTCAGAGTTCTTATACTAACCGTATCTTCTTTAACTTGGTTGAGCATAACAATTGTTTGTATGTTGTGGTCGTACACCAGCCTCCAAAGATCTATTTTCGTATGTTCAAGTGGCAGCTGTGTTACTATGAATGCTTTTTTATTTTTGTAGCCCTTTAAAAGATACCAGAAAACCATTTTCAATTATTATAGCTCATCAATGAACCAATTGCATTTGTTAATTTTACTAAAATATATGATTACAAAACTAATTAATATTTGAGGAACACATACAACAACATAGAAAATGAACGGGTTTATACTGTTTTATTTCGCTTTGTTTTTACATATTATTGTCATTATCCATTACGTTTGGTGATTTTCTGTGTCACTTCTGTGTGTTTGTACAACTTGCCACGTGTATGTATAAGCAGCAATTAAAGGTATTTAAAACTATAAATAAAATGAACACTTCGGAGAATACCTGTTAAAAAATGGACTTTTAATTTTTGAAAAAAATAATAAATAAAAGTAATAATGTAATGCTGTTTAATACGCCGACACTACAGTACGCTTCACGAAACCGAGAGTGCACAGAATGAATTAAATATAAAATACAGAAAATACCCGTCTTATTTGAAAGACAGTTTGTTGATTTTCTGGGGTTGTTTTTTTTTTCCTCAGGGAGGAGGGAGGTAGGTATTCCTCTCTCCCTTGACGCATACCCATAATTCAATGTGTTTATAGTATGTTTTACATCATGGAAAAAATAAACATAAAGAAACTTTTTGCATGATGAATTAATATAATCTAAATATTTCAACTGTCACACGTTATATGTACTCGGGTAGTAAACTCTATTGAAAGAACGTTTCCAAGGTGCGATAATTGTATTTATCTTAAGTATGCAAGAAAAATATGTATTGGATGTCTTTTCATTTGTTGGATTCAATAAATGTAATTACTATTCAAGTATGTTTGCTACTTTGCGTATAACAGAATTCTTTTTAACATTTGCATATGCAATTTTACAATTGCAAAAATTAAAATGAAATAAAACTATTGAACAAAGTTTTAAAATGATTTCAAACTATTTGACTTACAGGTAGGAATACGGCATTGATATATTCATTGTGTCCTTCCACAAACGTAGACAGGATTGGCATCTCGTATTCAACTACAAAACCAATACAAATAAGTAGATCTGCCATTAAAATGAAATATACATGTAATGAAGTTACAAGAATCAGTCACTTCGTAATTAGAATCTTTAAGATCTAGTTTTGCTATATATAAATTACTCGCAGAAACTTTATATTTTTAGTATTCAAATCTTAATTTGTTGCAATCGGCCAAGTTAACAACAGAAGCCTACTGCATAAAATTTGTCGGTAGTTACAATTGTTTACTCTTTGTTTTTTTAGTCGTTTTAATTTATTAAAGCAGCTACATACCTGGAAGTATTGTACTGTCTCTATTCTTGGTCCTATTTTCAGGAATTGTACCTTTAACAAATACATCATCTTCATGTTTTTCGCACATTGCATTCATACGCTATGGAAAAGACAATACATATATATATATATATATATATATTGGAATTTTACATTTTAATAAATATTTGTTTGGTTATAACTAGTAAATTACAGAATTGTTTTTTTTTTTTTTTTTCTTATGTTTTATCTTCATTTATATAAATGTCAAGTGAAGTTTGCAGAAATGTAATTGTAGAAATGATTGGAGTACAAAGAAATAAACCAGAAATATACTCATACCTGATATTCCACTTGGAGTTTTGTTTTATTTCTACTTGAATCGTGCAACATTAACTCTTTATATAGATCTGGAAAATCTTTCGAAGGAATTCCAGAATTAGGACACATCACTGCTTCTAATATTGCTTCATGGAGAAACACGTACTGGCGCTAAGAAATAAAGAATATCAAAATACAGAAGATGATTAAGTATGAGCATTCATCTTCTGTCAGTGGAGATCTTTAGGTATTCTCTGTACTGTTTTGTGGACTCTTGTTTGTTTATTTTTATTTGTATTTTTACAACTCATGCTTTCTAATTTTGACATTAGTACCGTTTTGTTCTGCATGGATAACAAAAATACCTTAAATTTATTAAAAAAAATATCTGTGTAGAATGCAAAAGATTTATCAAAATAAGATCTAGTAGAACTAAAGGAGGAACAACGTTCATGTTCTAAAACGCTTTTATTTGCAACTGACAGAAAGAAAACGAATGTCTAAAATTTTCAATAAAGAGACTGAAGATTGAACACTATCAGTGGTATGAATAGCTAAGGTTTATTTATATGACATCATTTTTCCACAACATTGAATACTTGAATAATAAGGACTATAAATTAAGTACATGGTAGTACACTGCAGTTTTTAAGAATTAAAACTGATCTTAGAACTAAAAAAAGACGTTAATTTTAAATTGACAATGGATCTGAATCTCAGTCTGCAAAAGGTCGGTTGCTCTCTCCTGACACCCCGACTTGCTCCATTAATAAAGAAATTCCCGTCATTATATAGCTATAAAAAGTTACCCTTCTCATTTGTAGAAAAGTTGTATCTACCGAAACTCACTCACAGCTAAAAGCTATCTGGATGTAGAGCAAGTGTGAGCAGGATCATTTATTATTCCCTTTTTAACAAACCGAGAAACTAATACGTAGATGTGAAACAAGGATTGTGTGTAAGGGAGAAGCATAATAACGCTAAACACCATTAAACAAAATAACTACAGTCTCCAAGATGACTGTATCGATCACTTGTCAATTTTGCATAAATTTGATACAAAACATTTTGAATATTTCAAAATGTTTCAAAATGTTTTCAGTAAAAACGCCCCAAAGTTATTATATCATTCTTCAAGAGCAATAACTCCTAGAAAGAGTCGAGTAAACTGATGATTTCATGCATTTTTGACTGATTTGAAGATCATTTCGATAACCTTTGCATTTGATTGTTTCTCTCCATCTACTATATATAGTTTTATATAGTTTTCGGAAAATAATCATTAAAAGGCGTCTCTCCAAAACATTAACTCCTATAAGGAGGCGACTGATGATATCGACCATAATCACATATCTGTAGATGTTGTTCTTTTGATTTTTGGTGTCTACAGTTTCCAGCTATCTACTATATTTTCCGCAACAACAACAAAAAAACCACAGACATTGTTAATAAAACAATTGTCTTTGAAAAGCAATAACTCCTTTAAGGATTCAAATAACAATTTCAGACATCTCAACTTATTTATAAATCTTGTCCTGCTGATCTTTTTACCATTTACAGTTTCTCCCTTTCTACATGTTTAAGTATAGTTTCCGCAAAATTGAAACAATGAGTAAATATCTTTCGTCAAGGACCATAACTCCGCCTTTACGAATCAATTGCAGATTTAGCACATTGGACTTATTAGTAAATCTTTTTCTGCTGGTAATATTGTATACAATTTCATTCCATCTACTATAGTTTCCACAAAACCACAAAATGAGTAAAATGGTCTTTGAAGGGCAATCATATTACCTTTCATATAAGGGGACGACTGTTAAATTTGAAAATTTAGAGTTATGAGTAGACCTTGTCCTACTGATAAGTTTTGTTTGTTTAAATTCTTCAGCTATATATTCTAGTTTCCGAAAAGAGCAAAACAAAAATGATAAAAAGGACGATTTCGGCAATATTTGCGTATTTTTTTATGTTGTTCTGCTGATGATCATTGCCATTCTAGTTGTCCTTAATCTATTGAAATTATAAAGATAATAGCTAAAATAGAAAACAATGGTAAAAATCGTCATTTAAGGGCAATATCTCAAGGAGTCGTCTGACAGTTTTGGTCAAAACTAGGTAAGAAGATCTTGCCAGAAATTTTTCCATTTATAACAGTTTAAAAGATAATAGACAATATTTTCATTTAAACCCTATGTTCTTTTTTAAGCATTGGCTGGCAGGCAGGCTTATCGGACACATTTTTTTAAACAGATACTGTAATGATGATTTTGTCTCAGTAGTTTCCGGGGAGTAGATTTGTAAAAGTCACAGGAGGAAAGACGACGACGATAGATGCTAAGTGATAGCAAAAGCTTGTACTGGCCTGTTGGACAAGGTGAGCTAAAAACACTCTTTTCTATATACAACTTTTCTAGAGACATAATTATCTTAAACTTCACCAGTTTGAGAGCCAGCTTAAGGATGTTCTCTCCTTTTTTTCAAAATAACAAGCGTTTTAAAAGACTGGTATAGATTGATAGTATATAAATAACGGAACTCAAAAAGCAGAAAAAAATAAAAGGTCCGTGTCCTTGTCTTTGAGATACAATCAATTGAAAATTTGGCTGGAAATGATTCTTTCTTTATCGTTCATACCTTTAACATGGGCACCTTAATTCTTTCATACTTTGAAAATGAACAAGGATTTTTGAAGATTTTCAAAAATGGCTTCTTAAACTATATGTAATAAAGATATGAAAAATAAAGAAGGGGTTAGCGGACAAAATTTTTATTGGCACTATATGGGTAAAACTAGAGGATTTCGAATATCTGACAAAAAGTAAAAAACAAGAACATCCTTAAAAACAACTTTTACAATAATTTATACTTTTATGTATAAAATGACAGTATACAACTTACAGCAGTCTGCACCATGTTGACCCTTTGCCTCCTGAGAGTTTCTACACATTTAAACACGTCTATATACTTCAAATCATTCGCCTCATTCACAATATAGTCCAAGGCAATGAAGGTGCCTGTTCGTCCAATTCCAGCACTGATGTGTTTTGTAAATAAATGTCATGTATTAAACAGAACAATAACAAAGCACAATGAAAGTAAACGAATAACAAACATTTTCATCCAGTAAGGAACTAAAAACGCCCTAGTTTCAGTGCATTGTTAATAAAATAATAACTCATCCCATTTAAAACCTTAAACACGAAAATGTTTACACTAAATTGGTCTGACTTAGTGCATATGAGTATGGGAAGAAATCCAAAAACACTTCGTTATTTTAATTTGACCGGATAAATAAATAAGGGAAAACATCTAATAGCATTTTTCCTTCGTGTTTCCGGGTCAAGGAAATATCGGTTTTAAATACTAAGCACAATTGTGATAGCCTCGGTTAAACAGTAGAGAAGATTACTTTAAATTCAACTTTAACATTACTAAATTTTGATGTAAAAATTCCAAGAAAAGGTTTTAACCTATTCAGCACATGTACACTAAATTATCGGCAATAGGTGTACTTTTTTCCTAATCATGTCATCGTATTCGTTCACTTCAATGTCTCTTTACCATTTTATATAAATTTAATATATTTGTTTAATAAGTAGTTATCAACTCATTTTCAATGCTTTGGTACTGGCATGAATTCTAACATACCTTTCTTGAACTATCCGTTTATAATTAAAACATTATTCAATAAACTCTCTGAGGCTTAGTAAACCTTAGGTGAATTTGGCTAAGATTGTTTTTTTTTTGTGGTCATATGGCTTATCACATATTCAGGGAAACACGCTTCAGGTGCACACCATTTAAAAAATGTTATTTTCATTTTCTAGCTACTGCTCGATACCACTGCTAGTCATATCAAATAGCATTTCTTTCTATTAGTTGTTCCCCCTTAATTGATATATACTTGTTCGATGCGAGACAACTACAGAACAGTCAAATTATTCTGATATCAATTTTGATTTAAGGAGGTCAATCTTTAAGGGAAAAAAGAGAATGTGGAATGCATGTTTACAATTCTTTTAGTTCAAATGAAATCATCATCAGGTCAGTTTTGCTATATAAACTTTCATAAAAGTTATATCCAGTTCACATACACTGCATGTAACTTGTATTCAGTTTCCATTTTCTTATGTCTTTCCAGAAAGTGTACGTATCCTTCCGGTATTCGTGCTAAGGCATGCAAAAAATTATGCATACTGAATACGTTAAATAGGAAATAGTTTCTCTGTCACTTTGATGTGTACATAATAGTAAGTTATATTATATTAAATAAGTAAAAAACAGACATTGGCAGCTTTTTCTCAAAAGCTGTATTGAACAAATATGTTGACTGCAAGTTGTAGCCTACCTGCAGTGAATAATTATCGGTCCATTTGGTGAAACATTGGATGAGAACACCTTATGTCGGAAATGCACTATTGATGATGCATATTTTGGGACATCTTTATCAGGCCAAGCAGTAAAATGAAATTGTTTTACAGTTTTGCTTTGGTTTTCCTGTAAATGAAAAAATAACAATTGTGTAGTTATGTTTTACATATAAGACGGTTATTTGATACAGTAAGGCAAAATAAAAGAGTTTTACACCTTAAAATTAAACCTTCAAAATTTTAGTTCGTGCTTCGCCACCGACAGGATTCATCACATTCGTTTCTTATATTTTTCATTGGTTTTTGAAGTATTTAAACATCCCGGATTTCAAGTTTTGAGTGTTCATGATGGTAAATCAACGAGAGCCCCGGCGACCAAATGTCGGGGATATTATTGTTTTATCCCTATCAGTCCGTCCGTCCTTCCAATCGTCCGTTGGTCCCACGTTGATATAAGGTGTAAATGGTTTGTACTTGCTTATTGTTAGGATTTTGATTTTGTCTAAATTTTCATCAAATGAAAGAATGTTGAACTTTGTCACTTTTGGGGGATAGTTTACATACGGGGAACATGTTTTGTCCTGATAACCCGTCCTATAGTGTTCAAGATAGAAATATTATACTATGCAAAATAGTACATTTACATTGTACTTAGGGTGCGCATATTGTCGGCATTTTTATTAGAATGTTGAACTTAGTCGTTTGTATGCTCCTTGAAAAAAAATCCTTTATAATAATGCACTAATGATGACTATTCATCTGATAAATATAATTTATCACATTATTACCATATTCAACGAGAACAATTATTTACTACTATTGCATTTTCCGTGTACATTTTAGTATTATTAACCATTCACATTTTTTACGTTTTGTTAACAATGCAAAAGTTGAGTTATGAAGTTTAAAAGAACAACAAATAAAATTGTCTGACGTTGGGGATAGATCATAACTAAGGCAGGAGCATTAAATGTGTATGACAGACACAGTTATACCAAGTTGTACTTCGACATCACTTTCCAACTTTGTCTACTTTTTATTTAATGTCTTACGTTTAAATGTGATAACTGCTGTGATTGGATATTTCCTGCATAAAGTGATTAATATAACATGTCTGTATATTTGAAACTAATAAAACAAATATATTCCCGAATATAATAATAAAGACACACTTGGGATCAATAAAATCTTAAATGGTTTTTCATTACCAAATGCATATCCACTTTCGGCTGATAATTGCTCTATGATTTGAATGCGTGTTTCAGAAGAATGTAGAGTGTGATATGATACTATCAGATTATTACAAGGAGGTTTTCATGTCAGATGTATTATCAACCCTAGGTCATAATATCAGCCCAAAAGACATAGGTTCAAGGGTTGATGTTGACGGGGGCTGATAATACATCTGATATGAAAAATATCATGTTATAATCTTTTCATTATATACTTCCACGCGGAAAAAATTCAATTGAAAACAAATGTTTTGACTTATAAATGTCAATTGCAACTACCTGTATGGATTTAAAATTAATCAAACCGTAGAATAATCATACGTCCCAATATTTTCTAGGAGTTTCATACTCATTTTTGTACGACACAAATATATTTGAACATTTGAGGCCGACATTAACTTCATTGAAATCGTAACGTTGACATCTAGTTTCAAGAATTTGCCGAGTGACGACGCCTTGCCATTCGATAACGTTTTGAACAGATCTACGATAATAATCGGAAATAGTTGATAGATATTTCATATTAGGCCACTAAGCACCATTTCGGGAATTTACGCAAAAAAAAGCTGTTATCATTCTGTAAATATTATTATATAAATGTATAAGTTATTTACTCAAAGTACATGATAATATATATAATACCTTCACTATCTTCAGTGTTCTAATAGTAAAATCTGAGTAGACATCTTCATCTATCAACAAAATTTCGGTTGATCCATATTGTTTTGTTTTAGATTCGGGATCAGGCCAATACTGTTTACATTTTTGCTGAAATAGAATGACAAACCCAAACATGTTTTTAATAATTTTTTTTTCAATTTACAATATTAGTTGTCACACTGATAGCCGTTTTATTTTTTATTGATATTTGTTAATTTAAAAAGGAAAAATTTAAACAAAAAACGAACATTATAAAATATAACTGATAAAGAAAAAGAATTCATAAAAAAAGGTAGAAACATAATCTAAAAAGCGTTTGTTAATAACTAATGTTACTTTTTCTTTCCAAAACTATTTCAAATGATCAATCGTAAAAATACATTTTATAAAACACACACTACCTTTCCTAGTTCACACACATTTGTTAACATAACAATTTTGCCACAATCATATTGCCAGATCATCCCCCAAAAATCGTTGATAGTAGGTTCCAATGGTCCTACAATACATTCAGAACTTAAGTTAATTTTTTACCTTAGTAACCACCTGGAAATGTAGAAAGTTCTATAGTATGTGTTAAATATCAATAGAGCATACATTACATATCGTAGTCAAAACTCATTTTGCCCTAGAGGAAAAGGAATTGTTTTCTGATAAATCATAGGATATTGATAGCCGTTCATAGTATGATACAATGGTTCTATAACACAAAGATTGCCAGTTTTCCAACCGAAGGTCTACCCGGTTACTTTGGGTTTCTCGACCGATAAAGACTGGCGGTCATGAAATATTACAGATTGCTGAAAATGGCGTTGAAAACGATCAATCAGTAAATCAATCCTACAATCTATTAAGACGTCAAGTTAAAATTCTACGTTTTTGGTCGTGGTAATATTTATTCTGCGTTATACATATACATGTGTTCATTAATTTTCATTTGTGATATATATGTTAGTCCCTGTTTAAGTTTATACTATGACTTTGGAAAAATCAATTAAAGCGCTGTTGATGTGTCTTTGCCTGTTTCAATGTGCGCATGATGTTGTGGCACCATATTCCTTTTTTCCATTTTTCTTGATGCAAATGGAGCCGTCAGTGATTTTTTTTTATTTTCTATCAAATATATATAATGTTAAGACAATCCTAAAATTTCTTCTATCAACTTACCTTGGGCGGCTATGTATTTCTTAACTTGACCATATCCCTGAAATGACATTTTGATAAAACAGTGTTTAAGAATAAGCAGTCTTGACAATTTAATGTTAGTACGGAATACTATTGCCCAATTGAAAACTCAACTTTCTTTTAATATTAGGGTCGCACCCTTTTTAGGGTATACGGTAGTCTATTTTGTAGGTTTACAATAGAATGCTAAATAATTTATTTTCTGCGTTAGTAAGAAAGATCAGAACAAGATAGTTATGTGTGCTAGAAGCATTTTAATTTAGATTTAGACCTTGAAATCATTTGATAGTATGACCAATGAAAAATTAAAGTACTTTTCGAAAAGCTAAAAAATCAACCATATTGCTAGGTATGTGAAGGTTCCTACCATATATATCTTACAGAGCTTCAATAATAAATAGATAAGTATGTATAAGTCAGACAATCAAATAGAGCGCTCCAATGTTTTTTGTCTCCGGAAAAGTATATGTACAGAATAGAGCATCTCAATCGCTATGAATATTCAACCCTACCATTTTACAAGTTATACAGTTGAAAAGTGGCAAGAAATACAGTAAAATTTATATCGACACTACATTAATAAAACATTGACTTCTTGAAAAATGATGGGATATAAAATACATCAGTGATATCTCCGTCATATTTGGTAAGAGTTAATATCTTAACATTTTCTTTAATCTTTAATTTTTTAGTACTTAATTCTTGAATCAAATATTTTATTTACTTCCAGGGAATTTTCAAAGGTCGAATTAAGTGTGAAATAAGAGAAACCAATGACATATTTGTATGAAACTGTAGGTCACCGCATGGTCGTCAACATGATATCCCCTTCTCGTTCTCCTTTAAGATTTAAGGGGTTTTTGAAACTCTTAGTATGTATTTGAACGGAAGAGATAACAGACAACATCATTATTGTAGTTACATGTAGATGATACTTTTTTATGATACTTACATTTATAAATGATGCGTTAATATAGTCAGATGCTCCTTTTCCTGGTTGTATGTCAAGTATAACACGAGTTTCATCATCTAAATATGGAATGATTTGATATTAATTACATTGACGTTGATATTTATCTAAGTTGTATTGATATCCAATTTTAAGTCAGGAGTATTTCAGTTGTTTTTCACTTGTTCGTTGATTGATAACGTTTGATTCCGTCAGTTTTTGTGGACTATTCCTTTTTGAATTTGCTTCGAGTTCGATATTTTTGTTATACTGTTTTAAATAATACACCGAAGTACTTCGAAGCCAGCTTTATAAATGTTAATATTAAAACTAGATTTTAACATAAAGAAGCGTCTTTTTTAGGCTTATATGAATATGGTTTGCTCTACTGAGAACTAGATGTACTACTAGCAAAGCTTACAAAATTACACCCGCCCTTTGCAAAATCCATGCTCGCCCCTTGTAAAGTCCATGCTTTGGTAAGAGAAACCCGAAAACTAAATGAGACAAAACATAAAAGGTGCACAATGGCATTATATTGTGAAGATTCTGAGAAAATTCCATCAAATTCATACAAGTAGGAGGTTTAGCTAGCTACAAAACCAGATTTAACACTCCATTTTCTTCGGAAAATGACTGTATCTTATCAGGAATTTTTGTTTTTCTGATAAGGGGTTTAAGAGAAGAATGGATATAAATGTGACCTTTAGTGTGCAGATGATTTGCTGAAGGAAACCGCAAATTTGATTCTGATAAAATAGAATTTAATAGGATGTGCATCATAGTATAATATTGTTACGATTGTGAGAATGTTTCAATAAATTTTGATAAGGGGTTAAGGAGAAGTTGCAGCTATAAAATGGGTAACCCAAATAAAGTAATGAGAAATGCAATCTTTTTGTTAAGCAAATCCCAGATATAATTAGGACCAAAAAACAAAATAGGAGGTGCATGATGACACAATATGGTAAATATTGTGAGAAAGTGTCATTAAAATATGATTAGGGTTTAAGAAGAAGAAGCGGATACAAATGTGTATTACATTTTGCAAATATGACGCAGTCCGTGTCACCCAAACTAAACATCAAAAATTATTCAGATGAAGAAATGAAAAAAGAGGCGCAAAAGTATATTTTGCGAGTAAGATTCTATGAAAGTCTCACACAAATTCTGGCAAGTGGTACAGGAGCAGTTGCAGAATACAAAAGCTTTAGAATGCGGGGAATATTAAAGAGTGCAAAATCATTTTTATGTGTATGTTTCAAAAAAAAAGTAAAACAACAAAAATACCGAACTCCTAAGAACGTCCAAAACGGAAAGTCCGTAATCAAATGGCAAAATCAAAAGCTCAAACACACCAAACGAATGGATAACAACTGTCAAATTCCTGACTTTGTACAGGTATTTTCTTATGTAGAAAATGGTGGACTAAACCTGGTTTTATAGCTAGCTAAACATCTCACTTGTATGACAGTCGCATAAAATTCCATAACTTGACAACGATGTGCATGTGAACAAAACAAACAGACTTAATAGGTAAAAATGTCAAAAATAGGGGTACAGCAGTCAACATTGTGTTATAATCTTAATCACTATTAAAACAATTGTTTCAACTAGATTGAAAAAGTAATAGTTATATTATATAATCATTTATTTATTCAAAAATATATTTGAGTTTTGTATTTCAGTTACAATTCAAATTCATTAGAAATAATTCATGCTTACTGATATTTTCTTGTTTGCTATTAAGATAAGGTGTTAAATGTAACTGAATATGAGTAATTGTTATTGTACCATATGTACAGCTTTCGTAATAAACCGTTTGTAAAGTTCCTCAGTATAATTTCATTGTTAATAGATGAAATGGTTTGAACAAGCTGTCAGTTTGTTAAAGCATTATTCATGATTGATATTTCCGGTAAAACCAGTCTCAATTTGGTGCTCCGATTTTGACGAAATACATATATACATTGTATCTTCTAAAAGTTAAATATGTTTTCGTGGCTCATCAGATCAGTACTCAGCACAAAAAAAAACAAAATGATGAATACACAATGTACTGATCAAAGAGTACATACAGTTACTGAAAAGCCCTATTTCAGTTTATAAATAGGATTGTGCCTGATATTCATATGATGAAGACATAATCTTTCAATCAGTTTAATTGAAGTCTGGAGCTGGCATGTCAGTTAACTGCTAGTAGTCTGTTGTTATTTATGTATTATTGTCATTTTGTTTATTTTCTTTGGTTACATCTTCTGACATCAGACTCGGACTTCTCTTGAACTGAATTTTAATGTGCGTATTGTTATGCGTTTACTTTTCTACATTGGCTAGAGGTATAGGAGGAGGGTTGAGATCTCATAAACATGTTTAACCCCGCCGCATTTTTGCGCCTGTCCCAAGTCGGGAGCCTCTGGCCTTTGTTAGTCTTGTATTATTTTTAATTTTAGTTTCTTGTGTACAATTTGGAGTTTAGTATGGCGTTCATTATCACTGAACTAGTATATATATTTGTTTAGGGGCCAGCTGAAGGACGCCTCCGGGTGCGGGAATTTCTCGCTGCATTGAAGACCTGTTGGTGGCCTTCTGCTGTTGTCTGTCCTGTGTTGTTGTCTCTTTGACACATTCCCCATTTCCATTCTCATTTTATTCATGTTTTCCTAGTCTTAATATCAAACAGTTCTTCTCACATGGATTCAGTGATAAGAAGTCTGAGACATAAATGACCTTGTGCGATGCCGAAACATAGTTTGATTTGCTCTGTCCAGTGTGAGTAAGTATTTTTAGCTGTCTTTTTTTACTTTTTTCTATTTTCCATCAAAACCATACATGTATGTAAATGCTAATAGTAGTATTAGACAATCATTTATGTCATAAATTACTTAACCTTGATACAAGCTGTAGCTTGATTTCAGATTATCATACCTAATATTTTAAAGACAATTGCAAATGGAAAGGAATCATAATTTACTTAAATATTTTAATAAAATTGCTCCTGAATTATCCTGTTTTTCCTTAGAATTATTTGAAAACAGGTTTTTTAATTGTTTATATATAAAAAATCACAACTTTCTATTAATCAATCAAAAAATGTTAATAATGAGTGTGTTTAGACTTTTACAAAATGATTGGTGGTGTTTGAAGTAGTTTGAAGTATGAAATATGTTTCAAAATTACTGATGTCTTTTTGATACACAAAATTGAAATAATTTACATACACGGAAATACATTTTTGTATTTATTTTTGCCAATATTTTCAGTCAATGATGCTGTTTTTGTTTCCTTAAGATGATGCTTTTTCAGTTTCTGAAAGAAAAAAAAAACATTTGATATTTATTTTTGTATATTTCTATGAAATAATAACTAGAGGCTCCCAGCAGCCGAAATCGCTCAACTGACAAACATGTCACTAGATTTATCTTTATTTCCGATATTTCGCGATCAAAATCTTTTATGATAAAAATATTATAACAAACATACTGATTTTCGCAATATTAACAACAAATGAAATGATTTTGTTGAAAATTTACAGCTTAAAAAAAATCAATATGATATCCGAATAAAACAAATCTCCCTTCATATGAATTGATGGAAGCAAGAAATAGTCTCACAGTTCTGTCGGATGTAGAATGTGAGACAATTTTTATTTCAGGTGCATTAACCACTATCATAGTCTCCCTAATCATTCAAGTCACGGTTAGTAAAAGAATATGAATCACATGTGTAAATGAGACAGAAACCCAAAGTAATATAAACAAAACAATCTAGTTGTCAACGCTTAAATTGGTCAGTAGTTTCAGGAGTGAAATGCTTGCTAAACGTCCCCTGACAATTATTTTTTGCTTATCTCACATTTATGACTTTTTTCACGGTTTAAATTGTTTATAAAGTTGCAAGATAATCGGCAGTAATACTAAAACTATTCAAAATTGTCAAATAATGACTAACCAAGTGCTGCGTATATGATTTTCGTACAATTTTTTATATCGAAATTCTTTCATAAGTGTGAAGTAGGATTTAGAATTTGATTTTAATTTTGTTTCAAATTATTTTGTGTTGTAAATCATCTAAGGGAGCATTGTTAAGATTAATTTATGATTGAACAACAACGATATAACATAAGTATATGAACAGTAACTGTTGTAATGTATACGTATATAAACCTCAAATTCCTTTTCAATTGGTCCCTTTGTTCCTCGTCCTTTGTCAACATAGTCGTAGAAATCATTTATTGAGATAGCAGTTCCGGAAATTTTTAAGTCCCCAGCAAAACTATAATATTCTCTCTTCTCCTCATCCTGGTTGTCATATGTTGCGCCATTTGTTGTAATTTGATGGGAAAGTCTTGATTCGTCTGTATTGCCTGACAAAAAACTTGAATCAATTGCACGTCGACATATTCCTATTATAGTTTGATTTAAATAATGTTTGCGGGTAATAGTTTATCCTTTAAAGCATTACCGAAATGTGACGGGCAAGATTGACCCTTCCGGAACACCCGTTTTATCCATAAAATACAGTTCAGTATCATTCAATTGATTTCAAAACTGTGCATGTGTATTTATTATTCTTTGTTTCTGGTCACAATTTTTAAACGACAAACAACAACACTATCACTTCCAATTACTCCACAAAATAGCAATCCAAAAAAAGAAACCTTATATTTTCCGGAAACTGTCAACTTATCCCTTTACACCTGCAGTGTTCATTATGATAATCAAATATAAAAATCATAAGGATGAATATGGTTTCCTGCATACTTTTATGCATGCTTGTTCAATTTTATTGGGGACTCGGTCAGTCAGGATTCTACTTCGTCAAGTTTATATCTCCATTACGCCACCTATTTTTTCAATCGCAAAAATGAAAGCCATTGTAGTGATGACGAGCTGTCAATTTAGCTCTTAAAACCCGAAAAATATATCCACATATCATCATTACAATTCTTACATGACGGTTGAATCTTTAAAAACAAATATATCTACCAGCTATTAAGCATCATGTTATTTACTTATATGTCTTTTGTCTTAAAACTATTATCTGGTTCAGTTGTCAAGGTGAATTTTGGAAAGTTCAAAAAACTAAATTCTTATGAAAAATTATATGGAAGGGCAGACTAAAATTGATCACAGGTTGAAGACGAACTACCCCAGATAATTAACACAAAAAAAAAAGATTTTCTGAAGTCATACATTTTTAAGATCCACTTGTAGTCTGTCGTCAAGGGTTTTCAGTCAAAATATAAGGGGTGTTAGTGCAGGGTGTGTCCGACCTTTCTTTTTTTTCAGTACATTTCATGAATAAAATAATTAATATAACTAATTTTCAATTAAACATGAGTGAACGAAAATAAAAATAGAATACAAGGAAGAAATACACCTCAAATTTTAACATTTTTTGCTTTTTTTTTTATTTCAACACTCCACCTCTGTTGTTATGACTCATTAGAAAAGTATTTTAATTAACCCATATACTTTATTTCATTGTACTGTGAATTTTTGGTGTAACTATATTAACACGAAGTCTGATAATATGAAAATAATGGAAATTATGCTAATGCACAAAAAAGATCCACATGTATTTGCACCTACCATATTCGACTGTTTTGTGAAAATTTGTCTTTACTTTAAAAGTTTATAAATATCTCGAAGCTCTGTACTATGATTTAACTATACACACGTATATACGATGCAAATAATCCTACATTATGCACCTACATTAAACTTTTAAAGCCCATAGAAAAAGATGTAAACAATTCAAATATACTAACTTGACGATTTATACCTTCTTTAACCCTTTGAGCGCTGAGACGTTGCTTTTTATACGACCGCAAAAAAAATTTTGTGGTCGTATATTGGTATGACGTTGGCGTCGTCGTTGTCGTCGTCGTCCGGCGTCGTCCGATGACACATTGGTTTTCGCACTCTAACTTTAGTTTAAGTGAATGGATCTCTATGGGTTATGGTACCAACAGTAAAGGAATTAGGGGCAAAAAAGGGGCCAAAAATAAGCATTTTTGTAACTTCCAGACATAACTTGTGTGTTAGTGTATGGATCCCTCTGACATTGTACCACAAGGTTCCATATCACAAAAGGAATGCTGGGATTGATTTTGGGGGTAATTGCCTCTAAATTTTAGGAATTAGGGGGCAAAAAGGGGGCAAAAAACAAGCATTTTTCTAGTTTCATGACAATAACTTGTGTGTAAGTGTATGGATCTTTCTGAAATTGTACTACAAGGTTCCATATCACAAAGGGAAAGCTGGAATTGAGTTTGGGGGTAATTGCCGAAACGTTTAGGAATTGGGGGCCAAAAAGGGGCCAAAAATAAGCATTTTTCTAGTTTCCAGACAATAACTTGTGTTCAAGTGTATGGATCTCTCTGAAATTGTACTGCAAGGTACCATACCACAAAGGGAAGGCTGGGATTGAGTTTGGGGGTGATGAATCATAAGGGGGTTCAAAAAATTGGGGGGGGGATTTTTTTTTTTCCTTTTTTTTCTTTTTTTCCTTTTTTTTTTCTTTTAAAATTTTCCATTTTAAGTTGGTTATTTCTGATTTATATTTAAAAGCAAATAATAATGATATGGTAGGAGATACACACCAAACAGGATGTGTAAATTATTATATAATAAGTATTGTGCAATAGCAAGACATTTTCAATTGCACAGTATTGCACAATAGCAAGAAATCTTCAATTGCACAGTATTGCACAATAGCAAGAAATCTTCAATTGCACAGTATTGCGCAATAGCAAGAAATATCCAATATCACAATATTGCGCAATAGCAAGAAATTGTCAATTGTACAGTATTGCGCAATAGCAAGAAATATTTAATTGCACAGTATTGTGCAAAAGACGATACTTCGTATAAATTGCTTATTTCTTGACCAATTTCAATGGGGTTTTATTCTTGAATTCTTGGGGTTCTTTAATATGCTGAATCTAATCGTGTATTTAGTTTTTGGATTTTGGGCCCCGTTTTTAAATTGGTCCACATTGAGGTCCAAAGGGTCCAAAATTAAACTCTGTTTGATTTCATCAAAAATTGAATTATTGGGGTTCTTTGATATACCGAATCTAACCGTGTATTTAGATTCTTAATTTTTGGTTCCGTTTTCAAATTGGTCTACATTAAGGTCCAAAGGGTCCAAAATTAAACTTAGTTTGATTTTAACAAAAATTGAATTCTTAGGGTTCTTTGATATGCTGAATCTAAACATGTATTTAGATTTTTGATTATGGGTCCAGTTTTCAAGTTGGTCCAAATCGGGGTCCAAAATTAAACTTTGTTTGATTTCAACAAAAATTTAATATATGGGGTTCTTTGATATGTTGAATCTAACCATGTATTTAGATTTTTGATTTTTGGGCCCCGTTATCAACTTTGTCCACATTGAGGTCAAAAGGATCCAAAATTAAACTTTGTTTGATTTCATCAAAAATTGAATTCTTGGGGTTCTTTGATATGTTGAATCTAACCATGTATTTAGATTTTGGATATTGGACCATAATAGGTGAATGTCCAATTTAAAATTTTTAAGTTCTTAGACCACATTCATTCTGTGTTAGAAACCTATGTTGTGTCAAATATTTAATCACAATCCAAATGCAAAGCTGTATCAAGCTTGAATGTTGTGTCCATACTTGCCCCAACTGTTCAGGGTTCGACCTCTACGGTCGTATCAAGCTGCGCCCTGCGGAGCATTTTATTCACTTTGTTACGTTGCCATACATATTTGAATGACGTTACTATAAACGATACGTAACGTAACGTCAACACATTACCTACAAGCACATGCACGTTATCCTCGTTAATGGATAAATTGGACATCTCGCACATTCGGGGAAATCCAACATCCTCGGGACTAATCTTTTAATTTGAGTACACGTACGTAGCGGACCTTGCGTATATTAAGTAATTTTTTTTAATTTTTGGGTTGGAAATCGAAGTTTTTTTATTACATTTCTATATCTTTTTCTAGAATACTATAAAAAAAAACACGACAATATCGAAATAGATAAAGGTTTTTATAATATGATAAATATTACAAACAATAAAGATATATTGAAGAAAATATAGCTCAATTACTGTACTTTGATATAAAGGATCATGCAAGATTTGATATCATCGAGGGTTTCAAAAGACGAGTAGTGTTCTCATCTTCATAGTTGGCGCGGGTCTTTTTTTTTATATAAAGCACCGTAGATAAAGAGTCCGACTTAACACTTTGTAAACTATAAATAACCACAAAAATCGGGATACTAGTATATAGCATTTTAATGATTTATGATTTAACCATCAAAGTCTTAACTGATTGATCAATAAATCGAATGACAACTGCGTTCAGCGGCAAATATTTCATGAATATTCACAACAATAACTTATCTTTTTCTGATAATGTATAGTTTACTTTTGCATTACATTTGTGTGACTTGCCCTTCATTGTTATTTGCCTATTTGGTTTTTAGGAATGTCACTTGTCTGACTAAACCAGTAGTAGTGAACTTTTAGCATCAATTTTGCTTCTTTTTATGTATAGTCTAAACTGATCTTCTATTTTTTTTTGTATTCAAGTCAATATTTTACATGTCAAAGGCATGTGAAATTCCATTAATTTCGCTAAATCTGTATTTTTTAATGCAACATTTAATGTCTTAATTTGATGTTTATCTGTGGTTCAAACTGTCTTGACCCTTTTATGAGTAAGCTGATTTTTACAGATAATATTTAAGTGTTATGAACACAATTATTGGTACAGAAATCCTTTGCTGTGTTAAATACATGTCCGACTTATATCAGTTTTGTCATTAAATGAGGCTGTCGATAAAATTATTTTCTATTTCTTGTTGCGATCATTGACATCGAAAATCTGATATAAATCCCTTTTTCAATGGTGTGATTTAGGCAGATGATGAGAAGAAACTATCTAATCTGGGAGTTCATTTAGGAATTTCGGTAAAAATCGATATGGCCCAAAATGCTGTAACTATCTTTTTTTTCATTGCTTCCTACCTTATGATGTAGTATCTATTTTTCAAAACTAGTACATGGTTAGTTTGAGTATGAAATAAAAGAGGTAGTTTGGTATCAATAGTTTATCCCAATCATTATTACGGACGAAGTACTTTCCTTTTGACTGTGGTTGATTCTTTAAGTTTTTGAATTTGATTTGATACATGCACAAACATAATCACAAACTGTTTACTTCAAAACCCTTCTCAAATTTTAAACAGAGATGCGGACTCGATGTAAATGAGACTTTAATTCCAGGACACAAACAACTAACAAAGATATATAGAGGTCAACTTACAGTCTTAAAAGATAGTCGGACATTATACAATATTTCAAACACTAAAAGGATAAAGTATACATAGTCTGTGAATAAATTATCAGAGACTACTAAAATTTGCTATCAGCATTCATTTCCTAAAAAAATTTATAGCAGTCGGATATTAACGAACACAAACTCTTAGACAATAAAAGAAAACACTCAAATATTAACGATAACAACGACTGGGACAATAAATCAACTCTGACATGAGTGAAAACATCCGCCGTTGACTGACACAGATAAATGGTGCCGGGTTAAAACAGTCCTCATATCCCATCCCTTGTATAACGTTAGATAGAAGAATGTACTTGTGTGAAGAATAGACGATTTAGACGACCCTTTATTTTTCAGTTGAAAAATTTGAAATAAAACTCATTTTTACAAGAATGGACATTTTCAAATTACATGAATTAATCAACCCTTTTTTGTATGTTCTTAAAACTGAAAAAAATGCTTTGTTTTAGCAATATTCAGGTTCCACCATAAGGAAAGCTTTTCACATAAAATTTAAAAATAAACTATTGGACTAGATGATCACGATGAGGACGTGGCGCAGCGAATGTTCGCTCCCTCGAGATTTGGATAAGCCAAACGGAAATATTTCTTACAACACTGTGGTCTCGGAATTACAAGAAAGGCCCCATTATATTTTGTATACTTGTATCTCTTTTCCTTAGCTCTATTGATTATATCTTGATCTTTTTCATATATAGTTATACGTAGTAGTTAGATTAGAGTCTTGTTTAATCCTTCCTACTTACAAAACAAAAAACAAAAACAAAAAAAAAAAGATTCAAAATGCTGACAATAGTTTAATAGTTTTAATGGATCAGATGGACTGAAAAAATCTACATGCTGTTAATAAGTTCTGTATAAAAAAAGTTCGTATATCAATTTTGTGTGTTGGATTTAAATTTTCAGTACTAGTATTAGCTTAACTTTTGCATAGTATCATGCACTGCCGTCCGTGTTTATATATTGTTTTTCTTTAGCTACTGTTAAACAATTTTGGTTGTGAAAGTAAACAATTCATAATTTTTTTTTGGTACCAGTATTATTTTGAAAAAGTCCGTTATGATATGAGAGTCATGATATTCGGTATGGTTACAAATGAGACAGCTATAGCCACCAAAGACATCAGGACAAGGCTATAAACTACGGGTCGTAGAAATGCTTTCAACAATAGTTTTGTATATATGATCTCCACCAGTTTTTTGGGTGGGTTCGTGTTGCTCAGTCTTGAGTATTCTATTGTATGTGTGTACTGTTAATTGTCTTTTGGTCAGTTTTCGTGTTTTACCATGGCATTGTCAGTGTGTTTTCGACTTGTGAGTTTGACTATCCCTAAGGTATCTTTCGTCTCTCTTTTATGTATGCAAGACTGTCCTTCAAGTAATTCAATGTGAAACAATTAGAATGAGAAAGTTCACGACATGTTAAGCTTTTAGCATTGAAGGATCGAAAAACAAACATGACAAACAAAGGGTTATAACGACAACCACTTGGCAAAAAGCTTCTTCCTGGCTTTGGAAAAGTTCAGTATATTTTTGTAGGCGCTGATCCCCTCTTCTAACCTTGAACTGTCGGTGTCGTGTACCAGTATAACATTAGAACAAATAGCAAAAAATATTTGAAAAAAGTTTGACTTGTCAGAATTGGACCAAGCACAAAAAAAAACCTAACACAATGACAAAAGACAAAAAGTAAATAAAAAAATAAAAGATATGTTATTCAAAACACGATCTTAACTAAAAATAGAACATGTTTTCAAACATTGAATTGACAACAAAGTTGGACGCATGAACAATTAAGGCGGAGTATAAAAATTGTATGCCATGATCAAGTATTAGAATGATAAATTAAAATATCAGGGTAAAACTATGATTTGGCTTTTCGCAGAAATTGTTTTAAAAGACATTGTCGAAATTATTAATAACTTTAATATTTTGGTATTTTTAATACTAATTAAGTCAACATATGTGTACACCAACAGCTAATGGGTAAGTTTCTCAAGAAATATGTTGGGTAAAATAGTGCATTCAAAAACAGATATTCCAGAATTCGACCGACTTTATCTGCCGAGCTAGCCTCCTAAATTTGAACAAACAGTTTTATTGAATATATTTACAGAAATCAAACTGTGATATCAATTATCGAACGATTTGCATCTGTAACACTTCACATTGTGAAAATCAGTAAAAATACAATGGTTTTACTACAAAACGTTACCAGTAATTTCAAGTACCTGCCACTTTTATACGCACAAACGTCACACACAGCACCAGTTTTGATGACGTCATTCGGATAAACGTTACAATTTGAAAATAAAATAACAATGTTTTTTTTTTACTGTCAACCATGTGAACTAATTTCACTAAGTTAATTTAATAAATAAAGGCATACAAAGTTTATAATTGGAGTATAGCTTGTGTAAAAATTTGCACGTTACCTCTAAAAAAAATTGTTTTTAACCAGGAAAATTCAATATATATTTGTGACTTTTAGGGTTATTCTTGTATAACAGAACAAAGTCAGTTATTTTTCTTCAAACCTATTATGGTTTCGGCAGTTAAATGAAGTTTTTAATATACATTTTTAATGGTTTGTGGGTTTTGCTTAAAGCGACAAAAATGTCGTGTTGGCGTGCTAGCGGTAAACGACAAAAATGTCGTTTTGGCGCCGAAAGGGTTAACAAAGAGTTCATCACATTCGCACGAAGCTTTGTTCATTATCCCTTTCAAAACGCCATTCTCTATACAACTTATGTTTTGAATCCACTGTTTCAAACCCCCATTAAAACCAATACCAACTTACAGCTATCATCTCAGATATTGCAAGTCAAAGACTTTTTAAACCAGTTCGCATTGGAAAAGATGTAAAGATCCTTTATAAAAATTTCCTTCGCAAACAAAGGTCTCGATGCCATCAATTTAGCCAATATCCTTAATCATAAATCAGTTTAATCGAAAATACCTCCCTATTTTAAAGATCAGTCTGTATCTATCATTTCTTATACCTATACAAACTAATTGCAACTAAAATTTCAAATACAAACACATGTTGCAGGATCTCAATATTGACGACTTCAAGTCTAAACCTCCTGATTGCACCTGTGCTAGTTCCCTATTCATTTATTATCCGGCTGGCCACGTTATTACTGGTGACCTAAACATTGCAAGTAACACTTCTCTGCGAAATGTGTTATCCTAAGGCCCGAAATATCGTGAGCCTATATCCACCAATTCGAAACACAACTTCAAAATACTGATGGATTCAGTCGAAGATTATGCCAGGCAATGGGTTAAACGCGAGAGAGAAGACGTAGATGCTTTTTCCGAATGGATTAAGGCTGTGAGGTCGTTGATACAAATCAGAATTAAAAAAAAACTGAATAGGTCTATGAACACCAATGCTACATCAATCTTTAAAGACCCTAATGTTTCAAAACATCTGTCCTACCTCCATGACAAATATTTTCTTTTCCCCGCAGATAAAGCTCCAAACAACATCGTTTTTGTGTGTAAATCACTTGATAAATGGATTTGGTATCGACAATTCACTTGGAAACTCAACATATACCCCGACGACACTTACCAAGGAGGATATTCTGGATAATCAAAGGTCTGTTCTATGTTCCTTAAAATTTCAACCAAAGATGAAGAACAGGATCTTCCTTCACTGTATTGGATATCTAAACTACATAAGTGTCCTTACAAACAACGTTATATTGCTGCGTCTTCTTAGTGCATATTCTAGAGGTGGCGTGAATCAGATGCGGATACTAAAAAATTCTTTTAAAGTACATACAATCTAAGACTCTTTCATATTGCAATAATATTAAAACATATTACTTTTCTACACTTTACACAAGTATTCCCCATTCCAAACTTAAAGACAAATTGAAAGAGTTGTTTCATAAAAAAAAAATAGCTTATCTTAGGGGGGATAAATCGTACTTTGTAAAAAATCACTCTGATTCAAACAAAAAAAATCCCTGAAACTGACATTATAAAGAGGTTTGATTTCTTGATTGACAACATATTTGTTACATTTGGAGGACGTGTTTTCAACAAACAATCGGCATTCCCATAGGAACCAACTGTGCTCCCCTTCTTACCGACTTGTTCCTTTATTCATATGAGGCTGATTTCATACAGGAACTTCTTAAAATGAAGGTAAGAAGTTAGTAGTATCCTTTAACTTCATTTTCAGCTATATGATGATGTTCTCTCACTAAATAATTCAAAATTTGGTGACTATGTTGAACGCATCTCATCCCATCGATCTTGAGTTAGGAATACAACAGATACTGTCAAGTCTGCCTCATATCTTGACTTACATCTAGAAATTTACAATAAGGGTCAGTTAAAAACTAAACTTTACGACAAAAGAGATGATTTCAGCTTCCCAATTGTGAACATTCCATTTTTATGTAGCAATATTCCAGCAGCGCCTGCATACGCAGTATATATCTCTCAGTTGATACGATATTCCAGGGCTTGTGTTTCCTATCATGATTTCCTTGATAGAGGGTTGCAGCTCACAAGGAAGCTATTAAACCAAGAGTTCAAAGTGGTGAAGTTGAAATCATCCATTCGTAAATTTTACGGACGCCATTACGAGTTGGTTAACAGTTATGGAATATCTGTTTCACAGATGACGACGGATACGCTATAATTGTCGTAACTACAAGTAGGTCTTCTTCAACGTTCACAAGACAGTCAAAACCGAGGTTGTAAGTTGGAACACCGCCCGTGGGGGTGCGTTCGACTCCTATCTTAATGTACTAGGAATGCCAGTTTTTCTGTCGAATTTTTGTGGTTTTCTCTTGGTATTCCGGCTTTCTCCACCTATAAAACTGGCCGCCAAGATATAACCGAGCGAGATGAAACTGTTATTGAACACCGTCAATCAATCATCAATATATTTTAATTATATTTATCTAAACGTGATATTCTTCCTTATATTTAAAAAAATGTATTCAGCTTTGCGTGCCTTGTTCGTCAATTTTTGTTTCTTCTTTTTTTTTTCCTTCTTGTGTACGAATTCATTAAAGACTTTTATGGTTAGACCTATCTTAATGTACTAGGAATGCCAGTTTTTCTGTCGAATTTTTGTGGTTTTCTCTTGGTATTCCGGCTTCTCCACCAATAAAACTGGCCGCCAAGATATAACCGAGCGAGATGAAACTGTTATTGAACACCGTCAATCAATCATCAATATATTTTAATTATATTTATCTAAACGTGATATTCTTCCTTATATTTAGAAAAAAAATGTATTCAGCTTTGCGTGCCTTGTTCGTCAATTTTTGTTTCTTCTTTTTTTTCCTTCTTGCGTACGAATTCATTCAAGACTTTTATGGTTAGATGCACTTATTGTGACAATTTCATTTGTTATTTAACATTCCGATATGTAAACGGAGTTATCTAAAATGCACAATGTGTCTTTCTTTTGAAGAAATGACTGGACGATACAAAGTTTCAATAAAATGTGCTTCAAGGCATAAAATAAAGACCTGTGTAAGTTCATTATTTATCCTTTTTAAATGCAAACCACAGTTATTCATTTGATAGTTATCGTGTGTTCTTTCCTCCGTTTATTTGTCTGAAATACCAGAAAACGTTAACATACAGTTAACTTTTGAAATAACTAATGTGAAGCTATGTTAATTTTTCGCTACAAAAAGGGACATTATGTGAGATCGATTTAATAATGCAGAACTTTTTATAAAATTTTTAACAAAACCTTAATTGCACCACATCCTTGTGTATGATTATAAAAAATAACTAAAGTATACAATCTTGTTGATTCACACACATGACCTATGGATGTACTTTTTTTCGAATTACATGATCATTTACATAATGATTATCTGCCTTTTTCGTGCCAGTATTGCCATACAAAACTGAGAAAACAATTCTTCTAAATCGTGTGTTTAAAAATATAATCTGCTTTTCAAAATAACAATTTAAAAATAATCTAAACCTTTTCAGGGAAAATAGCACTTCAGATTTACTATTCTATCTGACATATAAAAGATTTAGTTGCAAATATATCAAGATTTATAAGAATGTGACCATTATAGATCCAAAACGTTATTTTTATTTTTCTTAAATGGTAATAAGGTTATGTATCGCTTTATGTGTTTTCTTAAAACGTACTGCATTTTTTCTTTATCTTAGTGCTCAATATCATTAAGGAAATAAGAACATTATGACAAACATATTTCTTTTTTCTTTATTTTACGGCATTTTAATGATGTCACAGATTTTGCAGTTAAATTTATCAAATCGTATTCACGATCCGTTACCAGATCTTCAACGATCCTTTCGCAATGCTTAACCACCGTTTTTTAACGATCATTTACCGATAGTCGGGTAATGAAAGGTTAAATCATTAAACCTTATAACATAACAATCACGTTTCTCGAACAAGAATTAATTTACCTATTTACAAACATATCAAATGTTGGAGAAACATAAAGATCGACCGTAGAAAGATCTTTCTTTGGGCAATTCTGACACCCAAAGGTGTGTAAAAGTATTAATGTACTAATAACATCTCCCGTCCGATTAAGTCTTATATCGTAATGTATTCTTCCAAAATTTGAGCTTTAGACAATAAATTCCTCAATGTTCGGTTTTAGAATAGCTATAAAATTTAATTCATATGCATTGCAACATTTAAAAAAATAGTTACTGGTTACTGTTTAATAAATATATTCAATTATCCGATGTTTTTTCTTTATGATGGGGTTTGTTTTGCTTAAACTTTCAGAGTTGTGTTTTGTGGACTGTTCCTCTTTTGAGTTTTTTTCTGTCATGATGTTGTCTGTCATTTTGTGATTATGGTTTTGATTGCCCATATAGCATCTCTTTTTTTCGTGAAAGAAGGGACATGTTAAGAACCGATATCTGACCCATGTAATGACATAAAGGGTTAATATCTTCAATCCTTTCAAGATTATGATAATTTTTTTTTATCAATGAAAATGATAGTATAATCTGAATACTTATGTAAATGAATCTCATTATGATATCATAAGAATGCTAATATTGCTATATTTGACTTTAAATGGTCATTTAGCCGATGCCTTAAGGCAAAACTTCATGTGACCCACACCCTACATAAAAAAACATTTTACCCACATTAACATTTTTTAACACATCTTAGAGGCAAGTACATTTTGGGTGCGACTGTTGCTCATATTCAATTATATAAATATTTTTTTTTCTTTACAGTGACATTTATTATTACCTGATACTGAACATTTAACTCAAATTAATCAATCATGTAACATGAACGACATTGTTTTTGTTTTCTACTTGCTGCCTTAAGGAGTAAACAGAGGGTCTGTTTTGTTTTTACATCTAGACGATGGTGGAAAGTTCAAAATTACGATCTATGACACACACAATGAAAACCGTTTCACAAGTGTAATTTTGTTTTTTAATGTTTGCACCTTCGGTATCTGCTTTCGTTTTCCCCTACTTGAGTATTTAATAATATCTACCAAGCCTCTGACTTTCACGTATCACAGTTGACCAACACTTACTACAGACATATATGTCATTGATTCCACATGTCCACAATTGTCTTTTTGATATTATTACTGGTTTTGTTGTATTCATATTTTGACACGTATAACTATAGGAGTTGATTATTGTTTTGATGCATCTGGTTTCACTCCATTCTGAGTTAATGCGAATCCTTTTATTCACACATATTTTTTAAACCCCGACTTCAGATATATTGAATGAATCTTTTAATATAATTAATACCAGGTGTTCACATTCCCAAAATAAACTTTATGTATTAAAAATATTATACCTGTCTTGCTGACTTGTGCGTAAACTTCAGGATTGTTAATGTCTTTTGACGGCTCCTTACGTTTGACACTTTTTGGTTTACCTTTCTTGGATCTCCGCCTTGAAGAGGTAAATAAAAATTCAATTTAGTATCAAAACTGAAGTAGCTATCATTCCTATCGAAAACTTGCATATCGTAATTCAAACAACTGATGTTAAAAACATGTTTTTTTATCACTTGTATATATCCATATTAACATCTACCCAATAAGTCAGGACTTGCAAAATTCGAGTGACCTTTAGTCCCATATCGTACAACATCAAACGGAATATGCTCAGCACAGTTCAGTTCTCCTTAAGAAAACCAACTCTACGGTTATATAAATTACACTGTTGTTATCCTTATCTTCAATACTACATGTAAGCTGAAATCAAAAACATACATTTTGGGCTATATGTTTAATTAAAATACTGTGACAAATCAGACGACACAAACAAACATTCATCTTTAAACCTTTTTTTTCTGTTTATCATGGAATCAAGGTAAATACGCCAATTTTGCTTTAATGGATTTGCGTATTTTTATTTACTTTTATTGGAAATAAAAAGTAGGAAAGCAAAAGATGCTTGAAAACAAATGTTGTTGGCACATAAAAATTGAACCGAAAAAAAACTCAACTTATCTTTTATCTTATAAAAAAAATACTTTAACACTTTATGAATGAGCTTTATAAACAAAATTCAGAGAAAAGAAAGCACAGAACATTTAATGATAAAATGAAATATCGATCTCCAATTATATGCGGCTGCCAAAAAAAAATCTATGTATTATACATGTTTATAAATACAACATACATAAATATTTTCAGATCGCATCAAACAATCAGAATGTCTTCATTCTTTTAACAAAACTCATGTTCACATCTACGAGTGCAATTCTTATCATACAATAAATTAGTTCACGGCAATTGCAAGAATTTTGCTTATTTGAATAATACCATTAACGGTTCCAATTTTACACTACAAGATACAATAAAGAACATGTTTGTCAACTCTTACCTTTATAACGTAAGGGTACCAAAATGGCACCTATTATCATGATTATGACATGTTTTTTTACCTACATTTATTTGAGAAACAAATAACAGTTTTAATTTATGTGTTTATTTTGTAGAAGAATCTTTATTATCTATTCAGTTCCACATATTTAGTTCTGAATCCATACTTAATCATGGCAAAATGGGTATGAACCGACCTCCAAAACGACCCAAGATTCTGTAATGAGGAGAACCTAAATTGCATAAATGATTAACTTCATTTTGTTAAAATCGAACAACTGATGTTTGTTTTATTTCTCCAATTTTTAAAACTATTTCACGATAGTCCAGGAACGCTCAAAGTCAAAACATTTGAAAGCCAATAAAGTACCGAAACACTTGAAATTGGTATTAGCTGTTATTAGCCATGCATTGATTAATCATAGAATGCCAAAGTACAGAAGGTAAGAAATAATGCTATATAAATCTGAATGGATTATTGGATTCAGGGTAGGCAGTGACTAAGTTGTACAGATAATATGAACAAGGATGGAAAAGAAAACATATGTCTTCTAATTTTGTCACAATAAGCTTCGGTATGAAGGTTTAATAATGTATCCCAATATAGTGTATCAAATTGGGTTTTCTAACAAGTTAATTATGTGTATTTTAATTTTTTTTAGTGTAGTTTTTAAATGAAATAACATTTTTAAATTCCATGTGTCCGAAGCGCCCCTCTGGTTCCACCTTCACCAGGAACGCTCAAACTCAATCATTTCAAACCTAGGGATATGCAAATATGTTGTAACGTTATGAGATGTAATATGATGCAGTTTTTGCCTGTGAAAGGGGACGAAGTCATCAAACCTGTAGAATTCTTTCGATATCCCGTTAACAGCAGATTTATATAGTATGTGTTTTCAGCCGTGTATCACTGGTGATCCAATGAATGGATATGTCGTAGAGTTGTCACTTGTTTATACGTACTTATCAAATAATTATGTCTGTGACTGCATCTTACGATCCTCTACGATAGATAATTTAGCTAATCTGCAATCAATTCCATCTTCATGCCTTATATATCATGTATTGTGTTACAACTCTAGATTCTACTGACGAGGAAAGGTAACACTAGGCCACCGAAAGCTGAATTTTTAGTTCAGTCTAGGTGGCCCAGTGGTCGAGAGCGCTGGATACAGTGCAGGCGGTGTTGTCTCCATATCTCAATAGCATGAGTTCGAATCCCGGCGAGGGAAGAAAAATGTTTGCAAATTTAACATTGTTGTGCTGATATTTAGAGTCATTATATATATATATATATAAAAAATTGCGGTTTTTATCCAACGCAATCATAGGTTTGAATGTTGTTTTCAATTTAGACTTGTTAATAATTTTTCGTTTGGGCTTGTATTATATTTGCCTTAGGGTTTATATGATCCGTTCATCCTATTTTGACTCCTCAAAATTCAAGAGTCTATCCTAAATTGAGATAAATTGTTGGGCTTTCCAAATACCGTTTCGATTCTTAACATCACTGAAGAGACATTATTTGTCGAAATCCGGATATAGTGTTAAAAACCTTTGCCCCTTTTGTTTGCGGTATACCACCTTTCTGCAAGTTTATTGTGTTCTGTTTAGTATTAAATTTAAAATTAAGATCCATTTATTACATCGGTGATCCGTTTATTTGGCAATCGCCAATGGCAGTCAGCAGGGTTTAAGAACATTTGTTTTTCGACCTGTTAGTCAAATGCGTTTTGTTTAAATATACTTTTTCACTTTTTTGGTCTTTTGGAAAATGTTGTTTGTACTGTATTTAGACCCCTCTAACAAGAAATTTATTTTGCATGCACACGTATAAAAATTGCGGTTTTTATCAAACGCAATCATAGGTTTGAACGTTGTTTTCAATTTAGACTTGTTTATAATTTTTCGTTTGGGCTTGTATTATATTTGCCTTAGGGTTTATATGATCCGTTCATCCTATTTTGACTCCTCAAAATTCAAGAGTCTATCCTAAATTGAGATAAATTGTTGGGCTTTCCAAATACCGTTTCGATTCTTAACATCACTGAAGAGACATTATTTGTCGAAATCCGGATAAAGTGTACAAAAACTTTTGCCCCTTTTGTTTGCGTTATACCACCTTTCCGCAAGTTTATTGTTTTCTGTTTAGTATTAAATTTAAAATTAAGATCCATTTATTACATCGGTGATCCGTTTATTTGGCAATCGCCAATGGCAGTTAGCAGGGTTTAAGAACATTTGTTGTTCGACCTGTTAGTCAAATGCGTTTTGTTAAAATATACTTTTTTATTTTTTTTTTGTCTTTTGGAAAATGTTGTTTGTGCTGTATTTAGACCCCTCTAACAAGAAATAATTTTGCATGCACACGTATAAAAATTGCGGTTTTTATCCAACGCAATCATTGGTTTGAATGTTGTTTTCAATTTAGACTTGTTTATAATTTTTCGTTTGGGCTTGTATTATATTTGCCTTAGGGTTTATATGATCCGTTCATCCTATTTTGACTCCTCAAAATTCAAGAGTCTATCCTAAATTGAGATAAATTGTTGGGCTTTCCAAATACCGTTTCGATTCTTAACATCACTAAAGAGACATTATTTGTCGAAATCCGGATAAAGTGTACAAAAACCTTTGCCCCTTTTGTTTGCGGTATACCACCTTTCCGCAAGTTTATTGTTTTCTGCTTAGTAATAAATTTAAAATTAAGATCCATTTATTACATCGGTGATCCGTTTATTTGGCAATCGCCAATGGCAGTCAGCAGGGTTTAAGAACATTTTTTGTTCGACCTGTTAGTCAAATGCGTTTTGTTAAAATATACTTTTTCACTTTTTGTTTAAATATACTTTTTCACTTTTTTGTTCTTTTGGAAAATGTTGTTTATGCTGTATTAAGACACCTCTAACAAGAAATTTATTTTGCATGCACACGTATAAAAATTGCGGTTTTTATCCAACGCAATCATAAGTTTGAACGTTGTTTTTAATTTAGACTTGTTTATAATTTTTCGTTTGGGCTTGTATTATATTTGCCTTAGGGTTTATATGATCCGTTAATCCTATTTTGACTCCTCAAAATTCAAGAGTCTATCCTAAATTGAGATAAATTGTTGGGCTTTCCAAATACCGTTTCGATTCTTAACATCACTGAAGAGACATTATTTGTCGAAATCCGGATAAAGTGTACAAAAACTTTTGCCCCTTTTGTTTGCGTTATACCACCTTTCCGCAAGTTTATTGTTTTCTGTTTAGTATTTAATTTAAAATTAAGATCCATTTATTACATCGGTGATCCGTTTATTTGGCAATCGCCAATGGCAGTCAGCAGGGTTTAAGAACATTTTTTGTTCGACCTGTTAGTCAAATGCGTTTTGTTAAAATATACATTTTCACTTTTTGTTTAAATATACTTTTTCACTTTTTGTTTAAATATACTTTTTCACTTTTTGTTTAAATATACTTTTTCACTTTTTGTTTAAATATACTTTTTCACTTTTTTGTTCTTTTGGAAAATGTTGTTTATGCTGTATTTAGACCCCTCTAACATGAAATTTATTTTGCATGCACACGTATAAAAATTGCGGTTTTTATCCAACGCAATCATAAGTTTGAACGTTGTTTTTAATTTAGACTTGTTTATAATTTTTCGTTTGGGCTTGTATTATATTTGCCTTAGGGTTTATATGATCCGTTCCTCCTATTTTGATTCCTCAAAATTCAAGAGTCTATCCTAAATTGAGATAAATTGTTGGGCTTTCCAAATACCGTTTCGATTCTTAACATCACTGAAGAGACATTATTTGTCGAAATCCGGATATGGTGTACAAAAACCTTTGCCCCTTTTGTTTGCGGTATACCACCTTTCCGCAAGTTTATTGTTTTCTGTTTAGTATTAAATTTAAAATTAAGATCCATTTATTACATCGGTGATCCGTTTATTTGGCAATCGCCAATGGCAGTCAGCAGGGTTTAAGAACATTTGTTGTTCGACCTGTTAGTCAAATGCGTTTTGTTAAAATATACTTTTTCACTTGTTTGGTCTTTTGGAAAATGTTGTTTGTGCTGTATTTAGACCCCTCTAACAAGAAATTTATTTTGCATGCACACGTATAAAAATTGCAGTTTTTTTCCAACGCAATCATAGGTTTGAACGTTGTTTTCAATTTAGACTTCTTTATAATTTTTCGTTTGGGCTTGTATTATATTTGCCTTAGGGTTTATATGATCCGTTAATCCTATTTTGACTCCTCAAAATTCAAGAGTCTATCCTAAATTGAGATAAATTGTTGGGCTTTCCAAATACCGTTTCGAATCCTAACATCACTAAAGAGACATTATTTGTCGAAATCCGGATATGGTGTACAAAAACCTTTGCCCCTTTTGTTTGCGGTATACCACCTTTCCGCAAGTTTATTGTTTTCTGTTTAGTATTAGATTTAAAATTAAGATCCATTTATTACATCGGTGATCCGTTTATTTGGCAATCGCCAATGGCAGTCAGCAGGGTTCAAGAACATTTGTTGTTCGACCTGTTAGTCAAATGCGTTTTGTTAAAATATACTTTTTCACTTTTTGTTTAAATATACTTTTTCCCTTTTTTGTTCTTTTGGAAAATGTTGTTTATGCTGTATTTAGACCCCTCTAACAAGAAATTTATTTTGCATGCACACGTATAAAAATTGCGGTTTTTATCCAACGCAATCATAAGTTTGAACGTTGTTTTCAATTTAGACTTGTTTATAATTTTTCGTTTGGGCTTGTATTATATTTGCCTTAGGGTTTATATGATCCGTTCTTCCTATTTTGACCCCTCAAAATTCAAGAGTCTATCCTAAATTGAGATAAATTGTTGGGCTTTCCAAATACCGTTTCGATTCTTAACATCACTGAAGAGACATTATTTGTCGAAATCCGGATATGGTGTACAAAAACCTTTGCCCCTTTTGTTTGCGGTATACCACCTTTCCGCAAGTTTATTGTTTTCTGTTTAGTATTAAATTTAAAATTAAGATCCATTTATTACATCGGTGATCCGTTTATTTGGCAATCGCCAATGGCAGTCAGCAGGGTTCAAGAACATTTGTTGTTCGACCTGTTAGTCAAATGCGTTTTGTTAAAATATACTTTTTCACTTTTTGTTTAAATATACTTTTTCCCTTTTTTGTTCTTTTGGAAAATGTTGTTTATGCTGTATTTAGACCCCTCTAACAAGAAATTTATTTTGCATGCACACGTATAAAAATTGCGGTTTTTATCAAACGCAATCACAAGTTTGAACGTTGTTTTCAATTTAGACTTGTTTATAATTTTTCGTTTGGGCTTGTATTATATTTGCCTTAGGGTTTATATGATCCGTTCTTCCTATTTTGACCCCTCAAAATTCAAGAGTCTATCCTAAATTGAGATAAATTGTTGGGCTTTCCAAATACCGTTTCGATTCTTAACATCACTGAAGAGACATTATTTGTCGAAATCCGGATATGGTGTACAAAAACCTTTGCCCCTTTTGTTTGCGGTATACCACCTTTCCGCAAGTTTATTGTTTTCTGTTTAGTATTAAATTTAAAATTAAGATCCATTTATTACATCGGTGATCCGTTTATTTGGCAATCGCCAATGGCAGTCAGCAGGGTTTAAGAACATTTGTTGTTCGACCTGTTAGTCAAATGCGTTTTGTTAAAATATACTTTTTCATTTTTTTGGTCTTTTGGAAAATGTTGTTTGTGCTGTATTTAGACCCCTCTAACAAGAAATTTATTTTGCATGCACACGTATAAAAATTGCGGTTTTTATCCAACGCAATCATAGGTTTGAACGTTGTTTTCAATTTAGACTTGTTTATAATTTTTCGTTTGGGCTTGTATTATATTTGCCTTAGGGTTTATATGATCCGTTCATCCTATTTTGACTCCTCAAAATTCAAGAGTCTATCCTAAATTGAGATAAATTGTTGGGCTTTCCAAATACCGTTTCGATTCCTAACATCACTGAAGAGACATTATTTGTCGAAATCCGGATATGGTGTACAAAAACCTTTGCCCCTTTTGTTTGCGGTATACCACCTTTCCGCAAGTTTGTTGTTTTCTGTTTAGTATTAAATTTAAAATTAAGATCCATTCATTACATCGGTGATCCGTTTATTTGGCAATCGTCAATGGCAGTCATCAGGGTTTAAGAACATTTGTTGTTCGACCTGTTAGTCAAATGCGTTTTGTTAAAATATACTTTTTCACTTTTTTGGTCTTTTGGAAAATGTTGTTTGTGCTGTACTTAGACCCCTCTACAAAGAAATTTGTTTTGCATGCACACGTATAAAAATTGCGGTTTTTATCCAACGCAATCATAGGTTTGAACGTTGTTTTCAATTTAGACTTGTTTATATATATATATATATATATATATATATTGAAAAGTTATAAAATTTGTCTAGGCTGTGCTTAAAATAAGAAAAAAATAATAAGGCTGAAAATGCACTAAATACTTATATTCAATATGAATAATCACATTTTATCTATTAAGACATCAAATTGTTCTAAAATGTTCTCCATAATTTCCTACCGGTTTCACTGTTTCACAGATATTCATGGATATCAGTCTTATATTTTTTCCCTATATATCAGCAGGGTTTAAGAACATCCGTTGTTCGACCTGCAAGTCAAATGCGTTTTGTTAAAATATACTTTTTCACTTTTTTTGGTCTTTTTGAAAATGTTGTTTGTGTTGTATTAATACCCCTCTACCAAGAAATTTGTTTTGCATGCACACGTATAAAAATTGCGGTTTTTATCCAACGCAATCATAGGTTTGAACGTTGTTTTCAATTTAGACTTAATATGGTCCGGAACATATATATTAACATTTATTGTAAAACAAATTCACAGCAAAAAAGTAACTGAATTACGGAAAGGTATTGAATGTTGTTCCTATTGTTAGGAATTTCATATATGACGTCATTTTCAAGGAAAGCAACAAAAAACGCTATCTGCAGGTAGCGGTTTTTTTTTTTCTCTCGTTTGAAAGTATAGTTTAATTAAAGGCATAATAACGTTTACCTAAGAACAAAGCTTATTACTGATCCGTGTACAAATACAAAAATCTGCCTAATTGAACTAAGTTGAGTTTTCCCCCAGAGAACTCATTTTGTTTGCTATAAAATCGTATGTTGAATATGCTCTAGACTCATTTTATTACGTACACAAATAGAATAAATTCAAAATGTTCGTCCTCATTTTTGTTTTTGGTAATCAGTTATACAAATTTGAGGGAAATCGTTTGACTAACAACATTGAGGTGTCCATCAACAGAACAGGAATAGGTTAATGCGCAAGCTCAACTGTTAGAAAAAAATTAGAAAAAAGGTTAACGATTTTGAGTTCATTAGTATTTGATTTTTATATTGATTTTTTCGTTTTATTGATTTTCTTACTGTTATGTAGTCCCCATATGACCATAAGAGACCAACATTTACCTAAGGTCAACTTTGCCTTAGGAAATTGGAACCTAAGTATCTTAATAAATTCTAAATAAATCAAGGGAAATTTATTTTTAAGAAAGTTGTTTTTTAGAAATCATGTCAGTACCAAAGCACTGACTATTGAGCTGATGATACCCTCGGGGACTAATAGTCCACGAGCAAGGATATCCACCTAGTGCTCGTAAATGAAAATAACACTTTTAGATTGCGTTCATCCAAAGCGTCCATTTGAACCTACCCTCATCAGGAACGCTCATACCAAAACGTTAAAAAGGCAATGATGTAGATATATACGCGAGGAGCTATAGACCTAGGAGTAAAGGTTTAAATATACTAAATAGTTCTAATGTCCTCATTACCTGATAACTACTACAACAACAATTATCAATACTAAAGTAAGTATAGCTCCTAGTCCGCCAAATACTGCTGGTAATAGGGATGTATTCGGGCGTTGAACAATTGCTAAAAATAAATTATGATAAATATATAACTCTGAAAGATGCAGATTCAGTGCCTTTGGCAGATTTCGGAATATTTGTTTCATTTGACTTGCTGAAAGCTTGGTATTTAACTGCACGTGGTTATATCGTAACCCTTGTCATATGTATTACAGATAAATATGTTGTAATTCGTCAATAATTATACTGTTTAAATGTTTTTAGATGTTACAATTTATTTGAATCTTGGCCAATCGCATCGGAGAATATATAACAACAATTCTATTTCTGTTTTCTTTATCCCATCCTTATTTATGTGCTTTCGTAGATTGTTAGTAACTTCAGTCTGTATGATTGTTTCATAAATACTTTCATAAAATTAGTATTGTAGATGTTATTGGCCCATTTTTTTTGGTTTTGTCTAAACAACTGATGCCCAACTGCTCTGTTCAGCACTTCTGTGTTGACATGAGTATCATTGATATGGTCATAATCATAAATAATTTTTCTACCGCTTGAATAGATTACCTATCTGTATTTGGCAAAACTTTTAGGAATTTTGGGTCCTCAATGCTCTTCAGCTTCGTGTTTTTTTTTTACCTTTTTACCTTTTTTATCCGAGCTTCAATGATTAGTCTTTTGTAGACAAAACGCGTGTCTGGCGTACACCATTTCAATCCTGGTATCTATGATGAGTTTATTTAACTGTTTACAAAACTTTGATTTTTCGAAATACTAAAGATTTTCTTCCCTAGGAATAGATTACCTTAGCTGTATCTGAAGTTTTAAAGGTCATGTTTTTGTTTCCAAATTCTCATGTTAATATGTATACGGCTTTGTTCTCTTCTCTTTTTTTGTATGTAATCCAAATATATCTGTACGTTATGAACATTACTTTATCTTTAAAAATTTTTCTTTCATTTTCTTATTATAAATAATGGTTTGCAAACATATTGTATAGGCAATACTAAAAACATTGTTGACATATGTTGTCAAGTGTAAATGTGCATAGATGACCTCGCTTGTCTATAGTAGCATAATAAAAACGTATAGTATCGATTTCGTGCGCACGACATGTGTTTTTGGAGATTGTTCACTGAATATGATCATTACTTCAATTCTTAAAGGCCAAATATATACATATGCTCTTTAGAGCATAAAAATTAATAGGCAAAAAATAAACTTTGCCGTAAGGAGGAATAACCTTGAATTATTCATGATTTAAAAATTATTTGTTAATCACTCAAAAGGTTTCTGAGATGTAGCGATATCAGGCAATCTTAAAAATTAGAATGTGATTCTGACCTTATTCTTGACCTCAATTTCCTTTCATCGAGCAAGAACTTTAAATTTAAAGACCATTTGTCTCGATTACGTATTGTTATTGAGTTATACTGCTAAACCGCTAATTTAAAAATATTTGAGGGGAGGCAAATTCATCAAAGCACTTCGACATATGTATTTAGATTGCGACGTATCGAGCATATTGCGAGCAATTGGTAAAACAAATTTGTTGATATAATTTGCGGCTTTAAAGAAGTCAACTACAAATAATAACTGTTCGATATCATGTGTCAAAAAATATATTGCATCTTGCCAAACAACAAAAAATCAACATGTTGTGGAAGAAAACATTTATCATCAGTACAAAATCAAAAGGTTTTTCCAAGGACAATTGCAAATCCAAGTAATCAGAACGAAATCAAACGGAATATATCCTCTTCTGCGGGTTATTGATGGATTCATGTTGATAAATATTTAGTTTTATTATGTAAAATTGAGAATGGAAATGGGGAATGTGTCAAAGAGACAACAACCCGACCATAGAACAGACAACAGCAGAAGGTCACCAACAGGTCTTCAATGCAGCGAGAAATTCCCGCACCCGGAGGCGGGCTTCAGCTGGCCCCTAAACAAATATATATACTAGTTCAGTGATAATGAACGCCATACTATACTCCAAATTGTACACAAGAAACTAAAATTAAAAATAATACAAGACTAACAAAGGCTAGAGGCTCCTGACTTGGGACAGGCGCAAAAATGCGGCGGGGTTAAACATGTTTATGAGATCTCAACCCTCCCCCTATACCTCTAGCCAATGTAGAAAAGTAAACGCATAACAATACGCACATTAAAATTCAGTTCAAGAGAAGTCCGAGTCTGATGTCAGAAGATGTAACCAAAGAAAATAAACAAAATGACAATAATACATAAATAACAACAGACTACTAGCAGTTAACTGACATGCCAGCTGCAGACTTCAATTAAACTGATTGAAAGATTATGTCTTCATCATATGAATATCAGGCACAATCCTTCCCGTTAGGGGTTTAGTATCATACCATCATAACATTTATGAGAAGAACATAACCCGTGTCATGTGTAGTGTTTCATGGATTTTTTGTTCATTTTTCTTATTTTTCTTTCGGCCATTGTGTTGTTTGTATATCTTTGACTAATGGTTTTGAGCTCTCTCTCAACGATTTGATTTCTTACCTGTGCATAATGGTGGAGAACTCCAATTTCCATTTGTTTGACATTGAAGCGTCGTTGGGCCTTTTATCTGATATCCCTCTTTACATGAGATGTTCACTGATGACGGGAAACTGTATTTATTTGAAGTTTTAGGTAGCATATATTCAATGTCAGGAATGGAATTACACAACACACCTTAAACAGATATCAGATAATATAATCTACCCCGCTAAGAAAGTCATTAGAATCAATCAGTACTTATTAGAGGCAGTATCTACGAGTTTCACAAAAAAAATGGTTGCCCACTTTTTGTTCAAGAATATAGTACATTGTGTATAGCAAATACGAATGAAGTCTGTTTCGGTGCAAAGTTTTTTTTCACAATAGTTTATTTTTTATCAAGAAAATGAATTTTTTGGTTCGACAAAAACTCACTTGAAATCCTGCACCATATTCACATAACTCTAGATTAACCTGATAAATGCACAAGCGTACAAAGTGAAAAACGTGTTTCATAAAAACAAAATATAATCGAGATAGATAGACACCGCTATGTCTGGACCACGATAAATATAGGTAGACAGTGTGAAAAAGTATAACAAAAATATCAAACTCCAAGGTAAATTCAAAAAGGGGAAGTCCATGAAAACTGACAAAATCAAACGTTATCAATCAACGGAACGGGTGAAAAATAACTGTCATATTCCTTACTTGGTTCACACATTTTCCCGAAGAAAAGCGATTTTATAGCTAGCTAAACCCCCAACTTGTATTATGACAGTTATTTATATTGACGAAATTTGGTGAGTAACCCAAACACACGTAATAAGTAAATGTGACAAAAATGGTTATCCAGCAGCAAAATTGTGTGAAAAAAATTCGAACAAAATTTTAAATAAATCTTTTAGAATTAAATTTAAAATTTTTTAGCGTTTTTTTTTTTTTTTTTTTTTTTTATTTCAAGCCGATGTTTAAAAATCTCTCAACAACAAAAAAACACAATTGCATTAATTCAATTTTGCAGCAGATCTTATATTAGTAGACTTTTGTTATTTATATCATACAGAACAAAATATTTAATTTGCTACGTTCTGAGTAATCACGTCGCCAAAATGAAAATAGTAGATGTTATCGATGACTTCTAAACTTTGAAAATGAACGGATCGATTACTTTGTATGAAAAACTAATCATTATTATAAATATATTGCTTAAGATGTAATATCTCAATGATAGTTTTTTACGATTTTAAGTATTTTTACTATTTAAAACTACTTTCAAGTATTTAACCTAAAAAACACAATTAGCTGGTCGCGTGTTAAAAAGATCATCTCGAGAAAAGCCAGAACTCCTTGTTTGTCGTTTGCATCTACTTTATGCATTTAAAGCTCTGTGAAAGGAACCGCTCACACATCTTAGCTTAACTATATTTTGGCGGAACAGTATGTTTGTATAAATTTGATTCAGAGAAATGACAATTAAAGTTATACTGTGGATTCATTATTATTCGTGGGGTACCAATTTTCGTGGATTTCGTTGGAAAACGTAAACCACGAAATTTGATGTTCAACTAAGTACAGATTTTGCATAGGCTTGTATAGAGATTTTAACCAAACCATGAAATTCAATTTCCACGAAAATGCAATTTTTCTTCAATCCATAAAAATTGGTATCCATGAAAAATAAATGAATCTACAGTAGTTTCCGGTTTAAAAAGTCAGTTTCATTGTTAAAAGATGATTCGTGTTTATTGCACACTGATTCAAAGATACAGAGATTTAGGTACTTTTTTCTTGAAATAAGGGAGATAGTGAGCAATTTCAGGTTGATTAAGTCAACGCCAGTTTTATTTGATAGGTTATATCATAAATATTTCAAAATGACGCTTCCGGTTTAATTCGATATGTAACTTACTTTGAAACCAGATTTCCAGGTACTCACTAAACTAAATTAAGTGCAAAACCACCAGTTCACATATTGTTACCATTTTTCATGTTCAAATGTTTCCCAAGCCAATGCAAAAGACTTTATGATTAAGCATATGCCAGTATGAAGTCATCGCAAAGGTCAAAATCTACAAAAACAATTTAATCTTCGACCATTACCTCATATTTTAGGTCATAGGTCATGAATCTCAAATCAAAATACCCTATTATGTATTGCTACTGAGTTATATTTCCAACAGATTATTCAAAATAAATAAGAAGAGAAAACTCACCAAAGTACTTCAACTAAAATGTATTTAGGTGCGACATGTCGTTATCAATAATTTTATGGTAATAACTCTTATGGTTTCTGAGAAGTAATTACAACAACCAGAATTCAACAAGTTACTTAGAACTTTGACCTTAACGTCAAATCTGAAGACCCGATGTCACTATCACTTACAGTTTATGAACGAGCTTCACTTTTTTATCACAAATGTCAAATAATAGGAATTTGTAACGGCTCTGAAAGGAAAAGCGCTAACAAAACAAACAATGTGCAATAGAAAATATTTTTAATCAGAACAAACTGAAAAGGTCTTCAAACGGAAATTTGAAAGTCCAAGTTATCAGAACGAAATCAAAAGTTCTTTTCACATAAAAAGTTTTCGCAAAGCTTCATTTAAAAAGACAGATTTTTTATCGATATTATTTGAGATAAAACTAATTAAAAATTCTCTGTAGGTTGTAAAACATTTCTTTGCTCGTTTAGACTTATGATATATTCACTTGTCTATTGTTTAAAGACGTATTTCAAACGGTAGATGCCTTTTATTTGTTTGTCTGTGTTGTGGGATTGGTGTTTAATGGCGTGACCCAAATTTTCCTTTGTTCAAATACTAAGAGAATTAAATGGACATATTGTTAAAGTATGTTCCTTTTTATCGAGTAACGACCCATAGTTAGCATGTTATTTTTTCGTCTTAACTCGTTTTGATTTTATTTTTTATTATATTTTTTAAAAGAAAGACCAAGGGTGTTTTTTCTAACTTCTTAACAAAATAAAGTAATTCAAAGAGAAAAAGGTAACAATGAGCTTTTCTTATGCAAATTCACTACGATGTTTTACACCTTCTATGTTTGAAAACGTATGTTTTTATTATGCATGCTAGTTCATCAAACGTCTCACATATTTAATCAAGTTGTTTTTTTTTATAGAATTTACATTCAACGCTCTTTTGTCTGGTAGTTTATTTATCTATTTTCAAAATATTTCTTCTGTAAACAGGGAAATTTATGCGGCAGTTTTGTTTTCGCTATTGTTGCGGTAAGAGTTGAAACGCGAAAATAAAACGACCGCGAATTTTTCAAAGAAAACCGACCACGTAGATGAAGACCACACATGATCGTATATCAATAGGATATGTAGATGACCAATTTAAAACATCGTTTTACTGACGACAAACCTATACCGCAAGACGTAACTTTATTACTAAATGAAAGTCAATGTTCAAAATTAAAACTTAAAAACTCATGATAGTCTTATTAACATGGGAGACATCTCAAGCAATTGGACATTACGGATATTGCTAAATAAACAACTATCGTTAATGTAAATGACACCTGTGCATCTCTTCTAACATGATTACCTGGTTGTATCTGCTACACAGATCAATCGGATTAAAAGATTAATTAATTAGCAGTTATCCTGTCATCATTTAATTCACTCTTAATCAGGTCATTCCTCTCTGTTTAGTTTAAATGTGTTTTACAAGCAAACATGACTAATAATTTTGAATCTGAACCGACAAATAGAATTTCTGATTTGTTTTATCACTTGATTTAAATGTATGTATTAAAACTGCAAAGTTTCCAAATCATTTATGAAAAAACTGGTAAAAGACACCGGGACATCGCGAATTCAAAACGGCACGAATTTAGATCTTGTTGGTAAATCGTGAAAAAAAAGACGGCGCGAAAATTTCCAGGTTAACAGTATATATATTATATAGCTCCTAAAAAAACACAAAACGGACGTGTTTTACCCCACAAAAAAGAAATATTTTCGTCTAACATATTAGATGAGTCGCGGTAGTAGATATGCATGCATCATGATCATCTGTGACAATCAGTATTGAGTAACAAACCAAGCCTTATCAAAGTTGCAAAAGTAATGATTTGGTACACTAGATGCACGTTGTGTCTACTTAAGACTCGTCAGTCGGGAAGGTGTAAACATTAGGAACGGAAATTTCTTTAATTCTTCACAAAAGGGAAAAAACGATATACCGACCATATCAAAAACGCCGTAGTCGAGATATATTTTCGTAATTTTTAGTAACATAATATGTGTAGTGCTTCGTGGAATGTTTGTTCATTTTTAGTTCTTTTTCTTTCGACCGTTCTTTTAATCTTTGATTTCTGGTTTTGATTGCAAAGTTAGTATTTTGTCCTCTTTATCAACGATTCGAGTCCTTACCTGTGCATATTGGTGGAGAACTCCAATTTCCATTTGTTTGACATTGAAGCATCGTAGGGCCTTTTATCTGGTACCCCTCTTTACATGAGATGTTAACTGACGACGGGAAACTGTATTCTTTAGAGTTTTGAGGAAGCATAAATTCAATGTGAGGAATGGAACTACACAACACACCTTAGAAAAATATCAGATAGTTTAGTTTACTCTACCAAGAAAGTCATCAGAATTAATTTCAGTCCCTAGTCGTACATTTGTCTTCGAGAATATGCACAAGATCTTTTTAATGGGATCGAAAAATATTTTGACCAATGTGTTTACGTGTATTGTGTAAGAAAATAATAACAAATAATAGTGTACTTGTATGTTGAAAGTTTTATTCCTGGCTATTGTTAACCTCAAAACCTAGGTGTAAAGGCCAAACTAAGGCTTCGACGTAGTCACAATAAAACATTCCCAAAACAATTTGTATAATAATTACAATACGATAAATCTACTAATTTTAAAATTTATTAATTAATGTATGTATTAATTGATTTTTAATTTTTAATCAATTAATCAATTGGTTTATTATCAATTAATTAATCAATTGGTTGATTAACAAATTAATTTATCAATCGATTAATTAATTTATTAGTTGATAAATTATTTAATTAATTAATTAATTTAAAATCACATCATTTATTTACTTATTAATACATCGATTTATTTATTTATGTTTTGTTTATTTATTTATAATTTTTGTTTATTTATTATTTATGGGGTAGGCATTCGTAACCCAAAATAGTACGGGTATGTTGTGAATGTTTAGTTATGCGTTGATATCGTTGTGTGGACTTAACGTCGTTCCGGCAAATTTTACAGTTGCCGATTTATCTTTACGAAATTCCGCACTTGTGGCATACGAAAGACATCTTTTGTTTTCAAACTTGTTGCTTTTTCTAGATTTCTTAAGTTACTGCTATTTACCTTTTTTATATTCTAAAATCGATGTCAGGGCTAAAAACACGTGCTTCCATTCAAAAGATAAAAGTAACGTGCATTTGTTTACAGTAAAGGTCTAAACTACTCTGTATTGGTTACCTAAACTACACCAAATCAAACGTAAAATATCGTTTCCTCTTGGCTTCTAGTAATAACATAAACGGTACCAATTTTTCTGCACTAGTATTCTACGATTAATTTTTCAGTGTTTTTAACTTGTTTCTTAGCTACTATCTAAGAACTTGTCATTAACTTTTGTAATAAAGCATATTAAATTAGTGGTATTAATATTTTTGGAGTGTAAAAAATTTATCGGATGTTTTAGATAAATTACGTGCTTTTGTTTATCCTTTTTAATCGGTTGACAGTTTTGACTTTTCAACTCTTTACACTACACATCTACACACTCTTATCAGATAACTCAATAAAACGCCAAAATGACTTTTAATACATTTGTTAGTTATCTGAAATACCCTAGGTCTACCCCCTTAGATTAAAAGCCTTTCTTTTTTTTCTGGTGGTCAGCTAAACAGGTTATACACCGATATATATTGTTATTATCGCAATTTTCGGAAATTGTATTTTGACGAAATCTCTTACTTACAACACTACTCCATAAGATATGTCAACTACTATTAGAGGAAAATAACGGAAGATATCAAACCTTTTTAAATTCTTCATATGTGTCATAAGTCATTTATATATGAAATGCGCATCAGGCGTACAAAATTATAAGCCTGATATCTATGATAAGGTTTTTGTTCACATCAATCTAATTTGCGTTAGGACGCATTACAGGTCAGTTACGAGGCGTCGTTTAGAAAGGCAATCTGTGTAAGGAGAACGAATAAACTGTTAATAATTAACAACTAAGAGTTTTTGATGCTAAATATTGGCGAAATTAATTGATGTTACATTGAAAAGAGCACTAAGCTACATAGGTCCGTGAGAAAAAGAGGTTTTGCAAATATTGTGTTACACAGCTTTAACCTTTATGAAGTATGTTTCCCAAGCCAATGCAAAATATCTTATGATTTATCATATATAGATATAAGAATAAAAATATGCCAATATTAAGTTATAGCAAAGATCAATATCTACGATCTCAAATCAAAATGCCCTATTATGTAATTTTACTGAAGTATACTGCCAACAGATTATTCAAAATATTTAAGAGGAAAAAACTCTCTAAAGTACTTCAACCCAAATGTATTTAGGTTGCGACATGTGTTACCAATAATCTTTTGTTTTACCTCTTATGGTTTCTGAGAAATAATTATAAAAAGCAGAATTCAGAAAGTGACATTGACCTTTGACCTTGACCTCAAATCTAAAGACTCTATGTCACTATCACTTACAGTTTATGATCAAGCTTCACTTTTTTATCATTAATGTCAAATGGTAGAAATGTGTAACGGCTCTCAAAGGAGAAGCGCTAACAAGAAAAACAATGTACGATAGAAAAAATATTTAATCAGAAAAAACTGAAAAGGTCTTTAAACGGAAAGTTGAAAGTCCTAGTAATCAGAATGAAATCAAAATCTTTTCACAGAAAAAAATTCGGAAGTTTCATTTAAAAAGACAGTCAACAAAACTTTTGCATTTTTTATCGATATTATTTGAGATAAAACTAATTAAATATTCTCTGTAGGTTGTAAAACATTTCTTTGCTCGTTTAGACTTATGATATATTCACTTGTCTATTGTTGAAAGAGTATTTCAAACGGTAGATGCCTTTTATTTGTTTGTCTGTGTTGTGGGATTGGTGTTTAATGGCGTGACTCAAACTTCCCTTTGTTCAAATACTAAGAGAATTAAATGGACATATTGTTTGTACCTTTTTATCAAGTAAAGACCAATAGTAAGCGTGTTTTATTGGTCTCGTCTTGTTTTGATTTTATTTATTTTTTTTATATTTCGTAAGAGAAAGACCAAGGATCTTCTTTCTAACTTTTTAACCAAATAAAATAACTCAAAGAAAAAACGTTACTCATGCAAATGCACTACAAAGTTTTACACCTACTATTTTTGAAACGTATGTTTTCATTATGCATGTTAGTTCATCAAACATCTCATATATCTAAACTACATACATTTTTCAAGTTAGTTTTTTATAGAATTTACATTCAACGCGATTTATCTGGTAATTTATTTGTTTATTTTCAAAATCTTTTCTATTCATATTATATAGCTCCTAACAAATCCACAAAACGGATGTGTTTCACCCCACAAGAAAGAAATATTATCGTCTAACATGTTTGTTGAGATGCGTCGCGATGGTAGATTCCTGGTATGCATGCATCATGATCATCTGTGACAATCAGTATTGAGTATCAAACCAAGCCTTATAAAAGTTGCAAAGTATTGATTTGGTACGCTATATCTACGTTGCGTCTACTTAAGACTCATCAGAAAGGAAGGTGTAAAAATTAGGAACGGCAATTTCTGTATATCTTCACAAAGGGTAAAAAAAACACGATATACCGACCATATCAGATACGCCGTAATCGAGATGCCTTTTGGTTATTCTAAGTAAAATAATTTGTGTGTAGTGTTTCGTGCAATGTTTGTTCTTTTCTTTCTATCGTTCTTTTTATCTTCGACTTATGTGTTTGATTGCACAGTCAGTATTTGTCCTCTTCGTCTACAATTTGAGTCCTTACCTGTGCATATTGGTGGAGAACTCCAATTTCCATTTGTTTGACATTGAAGCATCGTAGGGCCTTTTATCTGGTACCCCTCTTTACAGGAGATGTTCACTGATGACGGGAAATTGTATTCCTTAGGGTTTTGAGGTAGCATAAATTCAATGTGAGGAATGGAACTACACAACACACCTTAGAAAGATACCAGATAATTTATTTTACCCTGCCAAGAAAGCCATCAGAACAAATTTTTCCCTAGTCTTTCATTTGTCTTAATTAATTTCGTCTTTGAGAACATGCACAAGATCTTTCTAATGGGACCAACAAATATTTTTTGACATTGTGTTAAAGTGTATTGCGTTAGCAAATAATAACAAATAATAGTGTACTTTTATGTTACAAGTTTAATTCCTTTCTATAGTTAACCTCAAAACTTAGGTGTAAAGGCGAACCTAAGGCTTTCAAGTAGTCACAATACAGCATTCCAGAAACATAATTTGTATGATAATTACAATACGATTAATTTATTGATTAATCTTTTTATTAATTGATAATCAATAAATTTATTAATTGATTGATTAACAAATAAACTTATTGATTGATTAGTACTGTGCATTTTACTGCTGCCGATTAAGCGTTAGGATATTCGAATATTACATTTTGAAAATAATTTAGAACAAAATCAAAGATTCATAACACGCCTTTTTCTAGAATAAAAAAACACAAACTTCAAGTCCTCGCAAAGCAGTTTGTGTTCGTACCGGCGAAAATCAGCCAACAATGTGGTGCTGGTTGTATGACGTAAATACTACACGGAGGGTTTTAAGAATAAAATTATAAATTCTTCTACATTCAGGTGCTTGCGTACCACAGACAGTCAAACAGAAAACAATCATATCATTACCACATCTCAGCTTAAGGCCTCTGTTGAACATTTGAAGTTCTCGACTCTGTATTGTAAAATTAACTACACAAAACAAACCGTAATATATCGTTTCATCTCGGCCTGTAGTAAGTATCTACAATTAATCTTTCAGTGTTTTTAACTAATTCCTTAATTAATTTCAAAGAACTTGTCATTAACTTTTGTAATAAAACATATGAAAATAGTGAAATTGACTATTTTTGAAGTGTAAATAAAGGCAACAGTAGTACACCGCTGTTCGAAATTCATAAATCTATTGAGAAAAAAACAAATCCGGGTTACAAACTAAATCTGAGGGAAACACATCAAATATAAGAGAACTACGACACAACAGAAACACAACATTAAAATGTAACACACACAGAAACGAACTATAATATAACAATGGCCATTTTCCTGACTTGGTACAGGACATTTTAAGAAAAAAATGGTGGGTTGAAACTGGGTTTGTGGCTAGCCAAACTTCCCGCTTTTATGGCAATGTTAAATATAACATTAAAATGACAACATTACATGACAGGACTACAATACAAATAAATGGGAGAACATATAGGACAGAGAAACATACGAATAATAGCTAACAAAAGGTACCAGGTTTAAAATTTAAGACGCGCGTTTCGTCCACACAAGACCAACCAGTGACGCTCAGATCAAAAAAATTCGAAAGCCACAACAAGTACAAAGCTGAAGAGCATTGAGGACCAAAAGTTCCAAAAAGTTGTGCCAAATACGGCTAAGGTTATATATCTAGGATAAGAAAATCCTTAGTATTTAGAATAATTCATACTTTTGCAAACAGTAAATTTATACAAATGACTATATAATAAATATACATGATAACACCGAAGTGGTGACTAACTACAGAATAAAAACGGATACATAAAACAACATAAACCAGCACATAAAAATTCACAGCCGAGTTAGCCAAATAAAAAAGTGACGTCACATTTGAATTTCTGAAATTTCCCCAAAATAGGATGGAATTAGGATAGAATTCAAGATTTGGTTTAAAATACTCATATAACATTTATTAATAACAATGAAAATTACAATACTAATTAATATAAAATGTAGTAGTAATTAGATAATTAATAGTATTATCTAGCTATGTCGGTGTTTCTTCTAAAACATTCATCGGATGTTTAAGATAAATTACTTGCTTTTATTTGTCCTCTTAAATCAGTTGACAGTATGACTTTTCAACTCTATACACTACACTCCCACACAATCTCTCAATAAAACGACCAAATGACTTCCAATACATTTGTTAGTTATCTGACATACCACAGTTCTATCATCTTAATTTAAATGCCGTTCTCTCTTTTTCTTGTGCTCAGCAAAACAGGGTTATACACCGAGATATGCTGTTATTATCGCAAATTTCTTCGGATATTCTATTTTGACGAAATCTCTTACTTACAACACTACTCAAGAAGATATGTCAACTACTGTTAGAGGAAAATAACGGGAGATATTAAACTTACTTAATTTCCTCAGAGTCTTTTATAGATTAAACGCCCGTCTGGCGTACAAAATTATACGCCGGGTATCTCAGTTTTTTTACAACCACTGGATCGATGCCCCTGCTGGTGGAAGCTTCTTCCTCGAGGGTATCACCAACCCAGTAGTCGTCATTACAAAACTTTATATTGTTTGAAATACTAAATACGTTCTACCCTATAAATAGATTACCTTATCAGTTTTTGGCAAAACCTTTCGAAATTTTGGGTCCTTCAACTTCGTACTTTATTTGGCCTTTTTATTTATGATTTACATATGAGCATTTTGTACACGAAACGCGCGTCTGGTGCAGACAAATATAAGCCTAGTATCTTTGGTAAGTTTTTTTTAACATGAATCTGATTTGCGTTAAGAAGCGTGGCAGGTCAGTTATGAAGCGTCGTTTGGAAAGGCAATCTGTGTAAGGAGAACAAATAAACGGTTAATAATCAACATCTAAGGATATTTTTATGGAAAATATTGAAAAAAATCATTTAGGTAACATTGAAAAGAGCATTACGTTACGTTATTATTATTATTATTATTCAAATATTGCGTTACACAGCCTATACCCTTATGAACTATTCAACTACTGTGTTTGAGCAATTTAAATCATCAACAAAGCTAGAAAACAAATTAAACAGTTTTTTACAATTCATAACATTGAAGAGTAAGTTGGATATATAAAAAAATTATCAACTGAACATTAGAATGACACCGTCTGAAAAAATAGACAAGGTCGAGTCAACCTCATTCGGCTCAAAATGGATTATCCATACAGTATCTTATTTTCCCCTCAAGATTATGAATAAAGTTGTGTCAATCGGTGTTTGAGGAATGTGTATCTTTGAAAGAAATTTGATTAAAATCTTAAGAAGGGAAATAGTTTTTAAAAATCAAGAAAATGGATTGCATACTTTTCCTTCCGGTTATTTTGAGGATTATCTTCCACAATTGCGTTAATAGCATAAAATGGTACCATTTCTACAGCACCAGTTGCGTATTTAGACAAGGTATACTGCACACCTAAATTATATTACAAATGTTGAAGAGTTTATATAACCAACAATGACAAAAAGAACAGTATTGATGAGTAAGATACATGTCATTTTACATTAATGTTATGCACAAGAAATCCGAAAAGCGATAAATTAACGGCACGAAAAGCTAAGTTCACATTTCAAAAAAAAGTTTAAATAAACCAATAGATATGTTATACGCCTTTACTGGGCTTTTTGGCAGATTGATTACTGGCCTTAAACAAATAGAACAAACAGTATGTTTTTTCAATGGGTACTTATAGTACAACCCTACTGGCCAACTTTGCTTTATTCATATGAAGCAGATATTATACAAAAAGTTCTCAAAGATTAAAGAAAAAGACATCAGTCTTATCTTCATATGTTCCTATTTTCTGTCAGTTAAAAAAAAACAGTGAATGCTTGCATCTCTTATCAGAGATATTTTTTAAATCCGTTACTTTTAAAGAGTATGTGACACGCACAAAATTGAAACCATATAATACCTCTAGGAGGAAATGATTGGTCCCTTTTTAGAAAATTGAAAAACGAAATTAGTTCAAAACTTGAATATTATAAGAGCTGTTAACCACTTTGCCGATTTCATTCCAAACATTTAAAATCCTTACGAGATTGATTTAAGTTTTATATTTTTTACTCTATCAAATGTCAACAAAATAGACACAGTATTTATTGAAACTGCCTAATAAATACAGGTAGCTCTTTTGAGAGAAAAAAAAAACCGATAGAATGAATACTTTATTCAAGCGATTATATTTGGTGTGATATTAAAAATGTATAGATAGATTATACTACATGTACATTTGTACAAAGATAGATGATATTTATAAAGATAGAGGTTAATTATTAATAATGTGAGTTTTTTTTTCTCATTTGCTTTTTCCCCGACAAATGAGCCTGTAAAAATCGGGGACCCCATTGTTGCTTCCCTGGGCAACTAAGGGTTGATGTAACAGGTGATTATTAATAAAATATGTTTAAAATTTAAAAAAAAAAAAAAAAAAAAAAAAAAAATAATAGACACAGTACAAAAAAAACTTAAAGGTAGAAAGTTGAGTGTATGGTTAACTTATAATGAATTCTTGCATGAAGAAAATTATTCTAACTGTACCCCTATTTTTGACATTTTTACCTATTATGTCTGTTTGTTTTGTTTTCACATTGTTGTCAATATAATGGAATTTTATGCGACTGTCATACAAGTGAGAGGTTTAGCTAGCTATAAAACCGGGTTTAATCCACCATTTTTTACATAAGGAAATGCATGTACCAAGTCACGAATATGACAGTTGTTTTCCATTCGTTTGATGTGTTTGAGCCATTTGATAAGGGACTTTCCGTTTTGAATTTTCCTTGGAGTTCAGTATTTTTGTAATTTTACTTTTTTAACAATAACCAATACTTTTAAATTATTATAACAGTAATTAGCATTTTAATTCTATGGATATCAAATGCACTGTACAAACACTAAAGTCGGTTTTAATCAGACATAGTTATAAACATGAAACGTACTTGCTTTAATTTTCTCTCCGACTTTAAATGTGACAACACGTAAAATCAATTAAATCATCTATTATAAATATTACAAAAAGACAGTACGTTTGGTACATGAATATTAGCAAGTGAAATGTCCTCAAAAAGGTAAAAGCAGTTTTAATCAAAATATCGTAGGTGCTCAAAAGTAGTTAATTTTTCTGACCTGAACACTCATACATGTACATTTTTACATTGACATTTTTATTAAAAATGTTTTATTTAAATTAGTTTTCGTGATCTCTATAAGCAAGTTTACCATCTAATATTCATGCGATCCGATGTAGATATTATTATATCATATTATCATATATGCACATTAGTTCTGATATTTGATTTAAGTAGCTTGAAATAATTAATTTGATAAAGTTAAGTTATTCTGTCTGGTCAGAAGTCATTAGTAAGTGATGTCCTGAGGTGGTATTGCCTTGAAGTTACATCATGACCATCCTTATTCTTTGTTTTGATGCTGAAGTTGCTGATTTGAGTCAACATTTGTTTTTCAGTTTGATCCTGCTTTAACTTAACCCTCAGTATAAAAAAGAGTTTATATTGAAAATATTTTTTTTTCAAATATGAATATCTGACAAATGCATGTAGAAATATGCACAAAAAGCAATTAAATGAACAAATATCTTGCAATAAAACTGAACCTTGGTGTACAAATCGTCCCCGGCCACCTTGTGCTGAGTACAGATTTTCCCCGATACCAATACAGATGATCCCCGATCTTGAAACTGCTGATCTTTTTGAAGAAAAAAATGCTATTACCAGGACTATTTGCCAAATTTCTTTATATACATGAGCATGTGCTATTAAAAAATAACAGAATGTAAAGAAAATTCAAAGAATATTCTTGGTTGCAATTTAATTTGACTGCAACCCATTATTCTTCATATTTTATAAAAATTGTATTTTATGGACATTTTGCAGAATCATTTGTGAATGAAAAAAAAAAGGAAACAAGTCTCTATTTCAATAATGCCTCTAAATTTTGATTGTTTTTATGCGTTTAGTGGATTTTAATTGTCTCATCTTTAAGTAATTTTATTTCGATCTCACTCGACAAAGTGCAAATAAAATGAACACTTTGTGAATTTCATGCGTTCAAAGCACTTTTCTGGATTTACCATAATCAGAAAAGCACTGGTCCAAACATTTGTGAAGCCAATGTGCCACATGTGCATAAAGCTTAATTTTCATCTTTAGAAAATAGAATACCTGACCACCTGCCAATTTGAGGGAGATAGTAAAAAGCTAACAGGGTCAGATTCAATTTGGAAAAGTTGAGCTTTGCCACCAAAAGATTTTGCAATGAAAAAAACTTTGTGAAAAGGGTATTTATATGCCAAGATTGCTCAAACAAGCTTTAATTTAATGTTTCATACAAAAACCTTTCACAGAACAGACTAAGTGACCTATAGTTATTATTTTCTGTGTCATTTGGTCTCTTGTCTTGTGGAGAGTTGTCTCATTGGCAATCATACCACATCTTCTTTTTTATAAGGAATTATATGCACTTAAAAGGGCAAACATTTTCCTTTTGTAAAGTACTAATTTACGACAAATATATAACTAATACTATAAAGCAAATCGGGGAAAATCGGTAATTAACTTCAACTTCTCTGGGACAATCTGTACACAGATCTTTGATAATCAGTACACTGAATCATGAATTGAAATCCTAACTTTTTACTTGTTTTCTTTCATCTCAATAAAAAAGTATTTTCAGATCTAAATCAATTATAATTGCACTTTTCTAAATATGTATTTTCAATTCGAATAATAACATTTAGGACAGTTACATAATAGCAAAAATCACTTAACATGTCTTGCATGCTTCAAAAAAGACATCCATTTAAAGGATTGGTCATCACAATCTGTAGTGCGCATGGACGGTCATAATCAACATGTATAAAGGAAAAGGAAGGTTGAATAATTATTGACACACTCTTTAATTCATATATAATTACCCTTTTGGTGTTCTCTTCAACGGAAATTAGGGGAAATCCGTAATCAATCGGAGAAAAGCAGTACTGAAATCGGGGAAAAATCAACTTCTGCTGTACTCAGTTACAGGCAGTGATACATTAAGCATAACAAATAGCTAGATAAACTTTTGTTGGTAATTGTCTAATGCATCTTCTTTTTTATATTGTAAATGTCAACTTTATTTTGAATAACTCGGATCAAATTGTCACCCATAAAGTAGTCACAATTTTATGTTTTTATCTAGCCAGTCGATCATTTCTTCGTTTTAAAGCTTTTTTCATTGTACAAATTGCTATAAGGCATTCCATGCAGCTATCCAGACTCAACTTCAAGCCAAGTGATTTTGTCCCGAAAGAAATATCTTGTGATTAGACAAGGTTTCTATTAAATGACAACACAAAGATAGAAATGTACAACATAAGTTGTATGAATTTGACGGACCTCGTACAGACAGAGAAAAAAGAAAGATATCTATTTATTTATTTGTTATTTGAATTGAATTGTAGAATAAAAATACACATATTACTATTTTCGATTATGAGATGTTATATTTTTACAACCGTTCTAGATTGATGGAGAAATTAGTAAAAATGCTAGGCAAAATGATGAATATGTTGACCCTCAAATTTTTTTTAATTTCTAATTAAATTATGCACATTGTACGGAAAGAAACGTACTGAAAGAAAGAAAAATATACATATTGAGATTGCGAGATAAGTCACTTCGGACAAGCAAATTATATATCTAAATAATGAAATAGTGTATATGTTCCGGACCATATGAGTATTTGGACCAGACGCGGTATGTAGTAAAACTTACTACAATTCTTACTGTAGAAATCATTTGTTTAACGTTTTATACTGTAATATAAACTTTATGTGTGACCCTTCGATTTGACATTTAAAAAAAAAGAGTTCATAAAAATGTAGAGTTTTGAAGAATTTATAAATATTCAATTTTAAGGGATTTTTTAACCATAGCTTTGCTATGATAGTATAACGGTGATCGTAATTTATATGATTAATTAAATAAAGGGACGATGAATAACCCAGTGAATTCAATTCACAAGTTAAAAGTATACTGAACACATTTATCTATGGTTGTTATCAATTTGTCCTGACGAATGACCTTAGAAGAGAACTTCAAGAAATATTTAATTCAAATGTTAACCAAAAGGTGACGCTTTTAATTAACACTAGCGACTATCGAAGGCAAGAAAACAGATGAACCCAGATTCAGACAAAATGTGAAATTTCAGAGCAAATTTTTTACTTGCTGCCATAGCATCATATATCCTTTTAAGTTATTTTTTTATCTCATTTACTAAACTTACTTGTATTGTATCTTACTTGCTAAACAAAAAGCACACAAGTAGGATAATTAGCGAACGATATTGGTTGAAGTTTGGTTTGCATATTCAAAAAAAAATACCTATATGGTCAAAATATTCATATGGTCCGACCATAAGGTATACGGGTATGGTCATGACCATAGGCGTACGGTCCAAATCCTCATATGTTCCGGATCATATATATATAAAAGACAATATTTATACGAATAAAGGCTTACCTGTACAATTTGGTTGAATGTCACTCCATGTTCCATCAGACTGACATGTAATATTTGTAGATGAAGACAATTCATATCCTTCATCACATGTGAACGTGACATTGTCATTATATATGTATGGTCGTTTACTCGGGTGCCAGTTTTGATGGGGTTCATTTGAGAAACCATGGCATGTAACAACTGAAATAATAACAGAGAAAATAAAATTTTAAAGAAAGTATTATTCGGTGCAAAAAATAGGCAACAACAGCCTACCGATGTTCAAATCTCATAAATCCATTAGGAATAATGACCCATGAATTAAATATATTTCTAACCCTCTTTGATTTACAGAATCCCCGTGACATGGACACATGTTAAAATTTAACATTTGAAAAAATTAAATGTACCCCATAATAAAAACAGATCTGACTATGTAAAGAATTATATTGATTCCAACAACGATTACGCTGAACACGATAATAAAAAATGCTTGCTCTAGTTGTTTTAGCGTACGCGAACAAAGTGTAAGGTGTTTGCACTATGATACGTGAACGAATTGTTACGCGTTGTTCTAGTGTACACGAACCAACAGCTAAACGTTGCTTTATCGAACCTGTTTAAAATTGCATTGTGACCCAAAAGGACCTTCATAGTTATCAAGCGAACTTTCGTTAAGCGTAAAAAAGTGTAAGGGAAGGGGAAATTACCAGACATAAACCAATAAGCAGATTATAGAGTTTTCTGCGTATATATATCGTAAAATATTCGTGTTTGCATATGCGACTCGTATTGGTTGTTCCTTATCTAGAAGAGGTACACTCTTTTGAGAAATAAGGACGCCATTTTGTTTTGTGAACCTTTTCCTTTTTGTTAACTGCCTCCATCCCAAACCTCATGCCTTCAATATATCAATGATCAGGAAATTATTTTCAGCTACTGGACATCAATGAAATTTAATTGACATTAATGAAATTTAATTGACATTAATGAAATTTTATTGTCTGGATCTATAAACCAAATTTCATTTATTCCCCAAAGAAATTCTGTTGTCTCATCACCACCGTCAGTTTAACTCGTTCGGCAGCAATGCTGCTCTGTTTGAAGCAATAGTTTAAGGAGTCATGATGTGCTCCCTTAGAACTACGCTGTGTTCCTTAGAATGTACAGTGGTGTCACTGCCTTTAAAAATTTCTTCTCGTGAATGCTTATAGACTTTTTAAGCAGGGATCAGTCAAAATTTTATACATGTTTGAGATGATTCCCAAGGGCCAAAATATTTGCTTAATCCTAAACATATATTTTTAACAAACCTTGCTGTCCACAGATATGTCCATATTGTAAATATGTAGTCTGATTAATAGTACATGAGTATCCATCAAAAAGATGTTAGCAACAAGTTGCAAATGAGACATACTTATTTCTTTCGCGGTGCTTATCGATGGTCTTAGTAGATGATTGTTTTAACACAACCACAGATAATTTTCGCCGCAAATCTTTATGCGACATCGCTATTACGTTCTCGGTCCTTATGATAAATATTTACAGAAATATCGTAGGGTTTCTTTGTATCTTTTCTCGCTATTGATTTTGTTTTTGTTTTATATATTTGTATCAATCGAACTTTTTGATTTATTACTATTAGTAATTAATATTTCGATAATTACTTGTATGATAGCAAATATTTCTGTTTACTAAGCTGTCCGTCCCGAAATTAAAGAGGAATAACACTGCTAATGTTTAGGCCTATTGCTAAAATGACAGTCATTTCATGTCAAAACTTTACCTTATCCTGACTTGGGCAACATAATTTTAATTGCATATTACAGCGCGCTGCATGTTTCCGGAAGTTTGGTAGTACAAAAGAGGTTAATCTGATCTGAGCAACAGGGCAAATATGCCCTCCTATTTTAATTTTATATATTTTTTTTTTTATTATTCAAAAGAAACTTTTAACACGTGCTACGAATTGATCACAAGTCTTTAAGCTTTCTTTTGATTCCCAAATTACCCAAATATTTTACTTATTGACAAAGTTACAGCTATGCGTATGAACTGTTTGTTTAAAATATGCACTACTTTCTTGTATGTTTTTTCTATTCGGCCCCAAATTAGTGGTTCTATACCTATAGTATCGATTGCACATAGATATTTTGGTTATTCTTAGTATTTTAATATCTAGGATTTCGGAATGTTTGACGTGAATAAATGTGAAGAAAACCCGTAATCTATACTTAAAATCTGATTAGTAAAAGTATCGTACAATATTCCTTTTTCTAAAAATTTACAGGGTACCCAAAACTTATCTTTTGATTGGTTCCAGCATCCACCGTTTGAAGTAATTTCATGTTACATCAGTGGTACATGTTACAACATTCCTGCTTTCTAATACTCATCTACATGTACAATTTAAGCAATAGACAGAAAATTGATTTCAAACTTAGTGCTATATTGAAGTTTGAGATTTAAATCACAGTAGATAATCAAAATTCCATTTTAAATGGCTACCTACCTTCACATGTAGGTATTGTATTGCTCCAATTGCCAGTTTCTTGACATGATAGGTTTCTTAAACCATTTAATATGTATCCAGTTTCGCATGCAAGGTTCACGGTTTCCCCATATCTGTATGAATCCTTGTTGTCCTGTGTTTGTAAATGGGACCGAAGCGATAGATCTGGACATGATGCACCTTAAAGAATAAATATTTTCTTTCTGAGATATGAATACAGGATAAAAAGTAAAAACCACAAAAAACAAACACGAAAACTCGAATACTAGTACAAATCGAGAGATAACTCATACATGTACATGAATCATCATTTATATGGTCAAAATTATAAATTAACTGTTTATAAAACTTTTTGACTTTTTCGAAATACTAAGGATTTTCTACACCAGGAATAGATTACCTTAGCAGTATTTGGTAAAACCTTTCGGAGTTTTGGGTTCGTAATATCAGAATGTAAGAGAGGCTATATTGTAAATCTACCTGTTGTCATTTGAGCATCACCATTCCTTTAAAAAATGATAATAAAGTTATGAAAACTATCTTACCGTCACATATAGGTACATTACAACTATCCCGTCCTCCTTTCGTATCAAAATAACACCAAGGTCCAGTATCATTATATGCATCTCCGGCAGGTGTCCTGCAGTAATTCTCATGTTGAGACTGATAATTAACGGCTTTATTCCAATGTATACAAGTATGTCCATTTCTGGTGATGTTTATCTGTCCGTCGTAATTATGATCCGATGTGGAATTTCTGCAATCTATAGTTACAAATTTTGGAAATAATGTTAATATAACTTTCTAGACCAGATTACAGGATTCTATACATTCTTATTCTATTTGAGTTAACTTTTTCACTTATCTTTATGACATTGTTTCTTCTTTACATTGTATGATACACTATATATTTTTTGTTTAAATAATAAGTTAATAATGGTCAATATGTGTCCAGATCATCTTGTTTTAAAGCAAATATAATATTCATATTCAGGACAACTGAACGACCACAAATCAATACAATAAAACCTCCAAATTATTCTCGAGTACAGCTATAATGCGCAACACATGCAACATGTTAAGATAAAAGGATTTAAAAAAAGAAAAAAATATGATACCTCTTTTTGGGGATATATATATTACAAAATGCCAGATTTGTATACATGTATATATAAGATATATTAAAATCAAAGTTTAGAGAAACATACGAACAAGATGAAATGAAATAATGAAATCTTTGAACAAATATTTCGGCCAAAAATGGCGTCCGTCAGTGTCAATCCTTTTTTAAAATGTAATGAATTGTATGAGTTATTTGTTTTTTGTATGAGTGAGCCTGTGTGATGTTATTTATAGAGCCTGTAAATTGAGATACGTTCCAAGTAAGTTTATCGATCCTTGAATAAACTTATTCTAAAAGTTTAACAATTTAACACTGCAGTAAAATCTTTAAATATTTATTTTATCGGTTCTTACATTGATTGAATTAAAACATAACTAAACAAGTATTGCTTTACAGTTATGAATACTTATGAGCCTACTTCCTGTCGATACTATTTACATATATATTTTGGCATTGCACAATACTTTTCTCGGACTCTTCTTACTGAATCCGCTGGATGTGTCCTGATTGGTACGTTAGTCTGGGAGGACATTGTTATTTACCAGTTGTTATTGACTTTTAACTAGCTTTCAGTAACTGGGAGTACTCTTTAATCGATACTTTTTATCTTTTGCCTTTATGTTAGTTGTTTTTGTAATCCGTACCAATATCAATTGACTTAAGCCATTTCCAACTGATATTTACTGTATGTTCTCATGTCTGTCTTTTTAGTCGTCGTCAATTGCTTTGTTATTAATCCGGCCGTTGATATTTCTCGTTTGATGTTTCTCACATTTTGTCATGTCTGGGGTCTTTTATAACTGACTATACTGTGTTGGTTTTTCTCATTGTTGAAAGATGATCGGTGACCTATAAATGCTTACATCCACGTCATTAGAGCTCTGGTGAAAGTCGGCTCATTGACAATTATACGACACATCTCCTTATTTTGATATTATATTGTTTTATTACATTTAAAAAAAAAGATTGACACTGACAAAGGCCATTTGTAATGCCGAAATATTTATCGACATCGTTGCAAAAATATTTAGAATAATTATTTAAAGTCTAGAGAAAAAACCCAAATGGGAAATGAAAATATATTTTTATTTTTTTATCATTTTTCGTTTTTTTTGTATGATAGAATCAGTTTGGAAAGTAAATTGAAAATACAAAATGCGTATACTGTACCACAGACTGTTATGATGCACTTTTCAAAAACAAATCCGGCTCCTGTATAACAAAATGGTCTATCAACTTCACTTGGTAGAGGATTACGACAGTATGTATGGTTTTCATGAAGGTCTACAAAACGAGAATTATATACCTTCCAGTTCAAACATGGTTCTCCTGTTAATGTTTTACTGACATTACCTACATAGTTTTGACCACGGTTGTACTTGTTGTAGCAGTTCACCTCTGAAACGACATATATGCATATATATAGCAAAAGTAAATAAATACGGTGTCGTATATACATATATATACACTTCATTTAATTTGGTTATGGTTATTTTGTTCATTTTACGCAATTTTTAAAATGCAAAAGAGTTTACTATTAATACATACATAGTGAGTGTAAAGTGTTGTAGGCTTTATTTGTTTCTTTAAAAGACTTCAATAGTACTTTTTATAATGATTTCATTAATCGACATTGCAATGCTGTATTGAAAAATAGCTGCATGAATCAATAATGGTTTTTTTAAACTTCATAAACAAACCTTCACAATAAGGTAACCTTTCATTCCAATTCCCTGACTGCAGACACGTCAGAGTAGTCGTTTTTTTTAATTTATATCCAGCTTTACATGTAAGAGCAGCCTTTTCGCCGTAGTGGAATGTAGTCTTTCCTTCTTTTGAAATTAAATTAGGCCTCACAGATAGATCAGGACATTGTGCACCTAAATTGTACATATATGAAATAACTAAGGAACTTTTTGCCTTATATTCTTAACTAAATTCTACTCAGTTTTTTAAGACAGAACATCCCTTTTCAATAATGATACAAAGATTTTTTAAGAATCAAATTAAAACTAATATGGTTTTCGCAATATTGGTATTGGATGACAATTTTAGAATAAAGCATAACAAACGTTTACGTGTTTTTTATGGAATTTAAATTTAAAAAAAACTTCAAAAGCAACATATATTGATTTGTTTTAAAGACAAACATAACATTATACGTGTTATATATATCTCTCATGTAATTGTGGTTTTAGTTTAGATTGACCCTTCTATTTATGTTCACACTACTCAACGTGTGACATTTTGAGTCTGCTTTCCAAATTATTTGCCCATTTGTTTCATTTACTTTTTAAAATAAGTGGTCATCCTGTTGGTACATGTAGTTGCCCTGTTACAGACTAATAGGCTTTTATTTTATGTCTTATTTTACGACATCCGATCTAGAGAGTCAATAGGTGAGGTTTAGGCGCATGTAAAACTGATATATCACCCAACCCCAATTTTCCTATCACACATACACACATTCATTGTGTGCCTCTACCAAGTCAGAATATCTGGACAATGAGTTGTTTGCTGTTGCTTCTCTTTGTTTGTACGTCATGGCTTTTTTCGGAGGAATCGGTTGTTTGTGTTGTCTGTTGTATTGTTCATTAGTTTTAATGAAACCTGTTAATCTTTGTATATACTATGTAATTGAAGCTTCAGGAATTTAATTAGAGAGCAGTTGTTCACACCAATTTTTGCAAAGCTTTTAACGGTTATTCAACATATATTCATAAACCTAACAAGTTCAAATCTTTCGATCTTTATGGATGTATTAAATTTTGATTTATGTTATTGCAGTTGATGGTCAACAATTGCCTCTGTTATTCTATTTGACGAAAATAAATTCTCTTATTTATAGTTTGAAACCAAGCTTATTTTTCTGCATTAAAATTATGTACATATTTGTATTAGACGTTTGCATTGTCAAATTTTGTAACTGCATATGTATTGCTACAAACATTTATGCAAATATCCTGTCGATATAATTTACCTATATTTTGTAAATTTCACGCGGTTATGCTTTTCTCGGACTGTTTATGAGTCTTTAAATTTAATATGTTGTACTAATTGATACTTTGGTGTTGGAGAATAGGATTTCTGTATTTGTTGTTCTTAGCTTTGTATAAACATATAGTGGTTACTAGTAATTAAATTCAAGTTAAATAGAATACATAATTTGGCATAAACATATTAATACGATTGAATAATTAATAGGATCATGGGAAAAGCTGTTAACTTATATTAATCCGTATCCTAAAATTATTGGCTTTGAACTAGCTTTCAGTAACTGTGATCGGTACTTTTGTGACTTTTGTCTGTGTAGTACTTCGTGCCAATCTGATGGGTAAAGCCATTTCCAACTGAATTTTACAGTCTGGTGTGCTGTTACACCACTGTCACAGGTTAAGGGAGGATTGAGAGTTCACAAACATGTTTAATCCAAAAACATTCAATATGTGCTTGCCACAAGTCAAGAGCCTATAATTCAGGGGTTATCGTTGGTTGCTGTCTGTAATATTCGTTTTCGTTTATTGTTTTGTCATAAATCAGGCCGTTGCATTTTTTGTTTGAATTCTTTCACACTTTATGCATGTAGGGTCTATTTATAGCTGACATGCTGTATGGATTTTCTCATTGTTGAAGACTGTATGGTAACCTATATTTTCTTAAATCCACGTCATTTGGACTCTCTTGGATAGTTGTCTCATTAATTGTACCACGTCTCTTTATTTTATACTGATAAACAAAAGTTTAAAAAATCAGAGTTAAAATTTGTGTGAAATGTCTTTATCTAATCCTTTATAGAGTATGGCATGGTATTGGTTGCAAAAATTTGATATTTTTCATTTATATGCAATATTTTAAATTTAATTGGTATATTTCTTCATTCAAATGCAATATTTTTTATTTGAATGGTATATTTTTTCATTTAAATGCAATATTTTTTATTCAAATGGTATAATTTGTCATTCAAATGCAATATTTTTTATTCAATTGGTATAGTAGATTTTTTTTTTATATGCAATATTTGCATTATGGGTAATTTTTTGACGTCATAAGGTCAAATTTGCAACAACGTTTGTGATTGGGCGGGAATTGTTTGGATTTCTCCCCTTTCTTTCTAAACATGAGTGACCAAGAATTAAAAAAAACGCGTCGGAATATCGCCCCTCTAATGCCAATAATGGTTAGGTCGAGCAAAAAATGCGAGTTATAAGTAACAATAATTAATTTGACAAGTAATAATAATTAATTTGACACACAACCTGTTCATGGATAGAAACAGATGCCTACGTGCATGGCAAAAATGCATCCAATGAAAACTCTTTCTGAAGAAACTCCCTTAGAAAAAAAATCACCTCATTACGACAGCAGAACCAGAGACCCACAAGAAGAGACCTGAGCTGTGATACTCCGGAACTAATTCTTTAATAAAGACAATTCGGGAAAAATTGGAACAAGTAACTAACCCATGTTACAACAATAGTCCTATGACATAGGACGTACACTGTTTAAGGCGTGAACTTCATATTTTGGACTATCTATAATATGTGCTCTCATGTCATATGCCGCAAATCATTTTACATTTAGGATTCGTTGCTGAGCATTTTTCACTGTTCCCGTCTCCGAATCCCTTAAATAGATTTTTTTTTCAAGTCCCACAGTAGTTCAATAATTACTATATGTCTTTGCATAAATAAGTATGCAGGGCATATTTCAAAACATATTTTTTCTTCAGGACTTTTAAATGATTTACATTTCAATGCTGCATTGGGAAAAGGGGGGGGGGGGGGGGGGTATACAAGATTATTTTGTGACACAGTATATAATATAATTAGATACAAATATTTAATGATTTGTAATTTTGTATCCAACAAATTATAGAATTGTACGTTTAGCTATTATCTAGACCCGTACAAAATAAAATTGAGAATGGAAATGGGGAATGTGTCAAAGAGACAACAACCCGACCCTAGAACAGACAACAGCAGAAGGTCACCAACAGGTCTTCAATGCAGCGAGAAATTCCCGCACCCGGAGGCGTCCTTCAGCTGGCCCCTAAACAAATATATATACTAGTTCAGTGATAATGAACGCCATACTAAACTCCAAATTGTACACAAGAAACTAAAATTAAAAATAATACAAGACTAACAAAGGCTAGAGGCTCCTGACTTGGGACAGGCGCAAAAATGCGGCGGGGTTAAACATGTATATGAGATCTCAACCCTCCCCTATACCTCTAGCCAATGTAGAAAAGTAAACGCATAACAATACGCACATTAAAATTCAGTTCAAGAGAAGTCCGAGTCTGATGTCAGAAGATGTAACAAAAGAAAATAAACAAAATGACAATAATACATAAATAACAACAGACTACTAGCAGTTAACTGACATGCCAGCTCCAGGCTTCAATTAAACTGATTGAAAGATTATGTCTTCATCATATGAATATCAGGCAAAATCCTTCCCGTTAGGGGTTTAGTATCATACCATCATAACATATATGAGAAGAACATAACCCGTGTCATGCCAACAACTGGTTTTTAAATAAATGTGTTTAGTGCCGATGCAAAGACCCTATAAGTGAATCAATTTGAATATTAACGCCAAAATATGTAATCTTTAATGACCTGTTAACAGTATTGTAACTATATCCCTTCTTAATAAGTCTATTTAAAGGTTTTGTTAGCTTCAGAGGTGAATACTGACATTTTTGTGCTTTATAAAGAATATTTCCATAAAAAATTGGATGTGAAATACCTGAACGTATAAGAAGTCTGCATGTTGAGCTATATTTACGAATGATGTCCTTATACCGATGTATATAATAAGATACATTTTACAGGGGCGGATCCAGAACCTCTGTGTCTAGGGGGGTGGGGGAGGGTTCAGATTTAGATATTTGTATAGAGATTTATATATGCGAGTATTGACAGTAATGGTTATGATGTGTGTGTGTGTGAGGGGAGGGGGGTGGGGGTGGGTGGGGTTCAGATCAAAGATCGTTTCTATAATTCTATATCTTTTAGTTTTTACCATTTCACTCTTTTCTTTATCCTTTGATCTCTATTATATTTGTCTTAAACATGCGTGAAATATTTGCCACTAGACATAAGGTAACCAAAAAACAATCAACGTATTCTTTATATTTCATCATTTTTTATTATTTTATCTATAGGTTTGGTCCCGCCCCTTATCTATTTTTTGCACATTATTCTCTCTATGTAAACCCAATTCCTGTCCTGATAAATGGTGACTCATGCATAGCATCATATGCGGTTATTAAAACAAGAAACATATTCATATTATAATAATTTACTGTATGCTTGGACTTATAAATAGATGTCATTAGTCCAGGATCATGTAATAAAGTAGGTCTTATAAAAAATACAATAGCATTTTAATGATGATTATATATATGTATATATATTTAACAATGCCATTTTTTTGGAAAAAAAGGTAGGGGCAAGGCGTTTTTAAAACATATTAGTAGGGCGCGTTTGTTTGTTCTTCGGTAGTGAGCCAGAAGAAGTCCATTTCTGTTTTTTACATCGAGATGACCGTGAGGGTATTCCGATGTATTGCTATCGCCTAGATTTGCACACATAACTTTCGTTTTGGGTTTGTAACCGATCTATAAACATGATAAATACGCGGAAATTAACTAGTGCAAACTAACATTCCTTATCGTTTGTTATAAATACATCTCTTCAATGAATACTGATAAAAATATTTTTGTTTAGAATATAAATTAATAATATGAAAATGTTTTGTCGTTAGATATATATATATATTATATATAAGTAAAATATCATTAATAATATCTATGCACACGTACCTAAAAAGTGTGTTAAAGCATGCGGAAGAATATCTCAAGAACGTGTTTGCGACGATCCCGGCAAGGACCGGTAACTCTGTAATTGTTTTTACGGGAAAATATGAATGCCTTCTCATATCCAATCTTTTAGAAAAATCGAATTTTTACAGAAGAGTGTCCACCATGCACTTGCACTGCACTATTATTAGAATAGTTGAATAGAATGATATACAAATGGATGGAAATTATATATACATGTAACTGTTATATTAATATAATATATAACAACAAACCAGTGTATACTGATTTGTATCAACACAATATAATAGTTACTACTGTGCGGTTGAATTTCATGTCATTTATTCATCATCCACGCACGAACTTGTCTCAGAAAAAAATATATCTCTGTACATTTACCTCAGTTTCAGGTATAGAGATGTGATCTTTTTCTGTGACAAGTGCTTTTGCCCATCCACAAGAACTTGCAGTCATCCGATGTTCAGTACTTCAGTACTTTGATTTGCATTGGGAAGATGTTCTGGCTCTCTTCCACCTCTTCTTTTTTGATAGGTTGTTTAGACGGCAGAGGCACATAACAAACATGGCGTCGTTTAGTCTAAATGACGTTAATAAATTTATGAATGCTGATATATTAGAATGTGAGCTGTGTTATAAACGTTTTTATGGTATGCCAGCCTTAGTAGGATATCCCTATAGAACGATAAGCTGGATAAATATAAGAACTACACGAACAATAACAGTTAAGGGACGATTATTTGATATTCTAGGAAAGGGATTTTGATTGATTGGTGTTTAACACTACTTTCAACATTATTGGGCTATTCCGTGTGGTCAGTTTAATTTATAGATGAAGGATGGGGAAGGGAAGAGAGGGCATTATTATTCATTTTAATCTGTCGCTAATCATGCCTATTTTCAGCTCTTTTACTAGGCAACCATATTCATATATTAAATCCTTCTGTCCCCACCCCAACACATAAATAAATATCAAATGGTTTTCCTCTTATTTAACACAAGTTTAAATTGATTGATTGTTTGTTGCTTTTTAACGCCCAGTGACAAATATTTCATGCTTGTTCAGGAAAACACGAGTTTAGAAGTCATGTATATAATATAAAAACGAAGAGATGGGATATGATTGCTAATAAGGTAACTATCCACCGGATTTCAAATATGAAGTGGATGTAAGCAATTATAGACAATCGTAAGGCCTTCAACAACGACAAAAACCTATTACTGTAAAGTCGTCTATAAAAGGCCCGACATGAAAAGTGTGAACAATTCAAACGAAAAACTAACGGTCTAATTATACATAACAAAACAATTTACAAAGTATCAAATATGAGTCGAGACATGAACCAACGACAACCACTAAACTACAGGCTCCTGACCTGGGACAGGCAAATAAAAAAGATGGCAGGGTTAATATAAAAACGAAGATGTGGTATGATTGCAAATGAGACAACTCTCAAAATTACACAGAAATCAACAGCTATAAGTCACCGTACAGCCTTCGAAAATAAGCAAAGCCTACACCGCATAGTCAGCTATAAAAAGCCATGAAATCACAAATGTAAAACAATTCAAACGAGAAAATTAACGGCCGAATTAATGTACAATAAAATGAACGAAACACAAATATGTATAACACAGCAACAAACGGCAACCACTGAATTACAGGCTCCTGACTTGGGACAAGCACATACATACAGAATGTGGCGGGGTTAAACATGTTAGCGGGATACCAATCCTCTCCCTAACCTGGGACAGTAGTGTAACAGTACAACAACATGTTTGTGAGCACTCAACCCATCCCGAAGCTTGGACAGTGGTGTAACAGTCCAATAAAAGAACAACCTGCACTTATCAGTTGCAATTAGATTAACTCAAAAGATCGGTACGAGACACACAAAAAAAAACTAACATTAAGACAATAGACACAAAGCACCGACATAAGAGTATTTGCAATTACTGATAGTTCCCTCAAAGCTAATTACAACTAGTACTGAAATAAATCTTGTTCTCTCAGACTGAAGTATCAATCAGTACACAACGCGCGGCAAAGGATTTCTTAAAAAAAGAAAACAATCTAAGAAACGTCTGGTTTACGTTGTATACAGATAAAAGAAGATGTGGTATGAGTGCCAATGAGACAAATATCCATCCAAGTCATAATTTGTAAATGTAAACCATTATAAAGGTCAAAGTACGGTTTTCAACACGTAGTCTTTGCTCACACCGAACAACAAGATATAAAGGGCCCCCAAAAATGACTAGTGTAAAACCATTCAAACGGGAAAACCAACGGTGTCTAATCCAAAAAAAAAAGTTATACTTGCATATAGATCCATAAATAATGAAAGTTTTTGAAAAGTTGTGGTCAGAACGTTTTGACCATCGAAATTTTGCAATAGAAATAATAGTTAGGACCAGAAGATTTTAACAGCCAGTGCAGAACTCGCACGAACGCCAGATTTAGTTAGAGGGGCGATATTCTGACGCGTTTTTTAATTCTTGGTCACTCATGTTTAGAAAGAATCCAAACAATACCGACCAATCACAAACGTTGTTGCAAATTTGACATTATGACGTCAAAGAATTTCCCATAATGCAATTATTGCATATAAATAAAAAAACTACTATACCAATTGAATAAAAAATATTGCATTTGAATAAAAAATATTGCATTTAAATGAAAAAATATACCATTCAAATAAAAAATATTGCATTTGAATGACAAATTATACCATTTGAATAAAAAATATTGCATTTAAATGAAAAAATATACCATTCAAATAAAAAAAATATTGCATTTAAATGAAGAAATATACCAATTAAATTTAAAATATTGCATTTAAATGAAAAATATCAAATTTTTGCAACCAATACCATGCCATAATAGAGAGCCAGAATGTTAAAAGGTATAATATCATCTCTATGAATTTTCATGAGCTGAATTAAAACTAAATCTAAGAGAAAGCTTATGACCTTGTATTTTATTTTGTTTTGTTTTGATTTGTATAATACATGTATGACAGAGCATGTGTGAGTCGAGTGTTTTCTCATACAGTGTATTTACATGCATCTGCTGTGTATGGAACCTGTTTTAATCGTTGTTTACAATAGTGAAAAGAACATATGTCCTGTCGGTTGCGTTCTTATTGACGTATGGCTCTCATCTCCATTTACTCTTAAGAATACATTTTATATATGGTATTTCAATAAGCTTGCTGTTTTTATTTAAATGAATGATTTAAATTTCAAGTCTCCATACAAAAATATAATACTAAATAATCACTGTGACTACTTGAAAAGAGTAAAAGGTTACGTTGAAAAAATGTGAGGCAGTTTCTATGCACACATTTTAATTGGATTCTGGTCTGTACGGTTTACAATGTAGTAACAATATCCGAAAAACGAGAAGAAACTAAAAGAATTAATATTTCAATTATGTACATGCAATGCTGTTACTTAATGTCAATTTCTTTTATCGTATGCATTGTTTGTGTTTAACTAACTTACCATCGCACACGGGTACATTACACGTTTCCCGGCCTGTAAAATTATTAATATAACACCAAGGACCATCAACATTGTCAGATTCTCCTGCAGGTGTCCTACAGTAATTTTTGTCTTGAGTAGTGTATGCAGAAGCATTCATCCAATGAATGCATTCATTTCCTGTCATAGTTACGTTTTTCTTTCCACTGTAACTATGGTCACTTGTTGAATTTCTGCAGTCTGTGGTATAATTATAATATTTTGAGTAAATTTAAGAAATTAACACAACCATGATTATATCAATAAAAAAAAATGTTTTGTTAACCAATTTGGATATAAAGTTCTTTTGCAAATTAACCATATTTAACATATAAGAATGAACACTTATACTGTCTTGTTCATTCATTTCGGGTTTCTGCGCGTTGTTTTCCGATGATTTTCTTATGTAAAGAAACATATAAAAGATTTTTTTTACCCTAATTGTCTACCACAGAGTAGGTAAACTGTCGAAAAATTATAAACTCAGTAGTCAAAATCGGTAATATGAAAATAGTATATTGAATCTTCTAGCCATCACGTTGGTTAACCGTAATGAAATACCTGTTTCACAGATGACGACAGATATGTTCTGATTGTCGTAACCATAATCCCCTCCTCTTTTCCCCAAATTTGACCTACCGAATTAGATTTGTCACCGAGTTTGTATCTACATGATCAACACAACGTGTGCCACATGTGGAGAAGGATATGCTTACCCTTTCGGAGCACCTGATATCACCCCGGTTTTTTGGTGGAGTTCGTGTTGCTCAGTCTTTTGTTTTGTATGTTGTTTTTTGTATATTGTTTGTCTTTTGATCGTTCTTCATTTTTTTGCCATGGCATTGTCAGTTTCTTTTCGACTTATTTGTTTGAATATTCCTTTGATATCTTCCGCCTCTCTTTCACACTATACGGACTTCGTAAGCCGGTTTGTGATCCAACAGAATTAAGAGGAAGAACTACTGAAATCGATACTACATAATTTTTAGGGTCACCATCACGATTTCTGTTTTACCTATACGATACGTTTGTGTCTTTACTCAATTGCAACATGTTTTTTGCAGTCTTAGATCTTCAGATACAAGAATAGTCGTCTTATGACATTAGAACATCGGTAAACTACTAATGTATGTATAATTGATAAATTATTAAGTCAGGGATTTCTTAATTAAAATCTGTACCAAATTCTTTCGTGGATACAAAGATTTGGTAAGGAAGTTTGGCTGTATCTGTAGAGCTTTAATCAAAAACGGGATATCACAATTTTTACGGTGATGTTGTTTACAAAGTCAGTCAATTTAGATAGATCCTTGTGAACTAATTGATCCTTTGAAAAAAAATGATTCTTAAAGGTTATCAATTTAACACAGTAGCTTGTTTTTATTGGTACTAACATCGATTTTGTTTTTGAAAAATTAAAACATAACTAAATATATATTGATATATATGTACAGTTATGAGAACTCATTATCCTACATTCTGTCGTTACTGTTTACTTATATTTTTGGCATTGCAAAAGGTCATGTGGTTTTCAGACTGTGTATGACGTCTTTACACTTAACCCGTTGGATGTGTACTGATTGATACTTAATTCTTGGAGAACATGATTTATTTATAAGTTGTAATTGGCTTAGAGTTATCTTTCTGTAACTGCGAGTACTCTTATTTCGTTGTTTTGTGTCTATTATTTTTATGTTACTAGTAGTTGTTTTTGTGCCCCGTACCGATCTTTTGAGTATTCCCATGAAGTAAAATTAGATAATGGTCAAATTTCTTGTGATAAAGATGAAGTCTTAAATAAATGGAAGTGCGATTTCTCTAATATGTTTAATAAAAATCATGATAGTCTTGTAAATATGTGTGAAAATGATGTAGATGTTTTATATGATGATATGTTAGATTGTGAAATATCTGTTGAAGAAGTATTTAATGTTTTAAAATGTTCAAAAAAGGTAAATCACCTGGATATGACGAAATACCAGTTGAATTGTACAAGAACCAAACTATGTTAAATGCACTCACTAGAGTTTTCAACGTTTGGTTTAACTCTGGTAATGTTCCGGTAATGTGGTCAGAAGGGATTATAACGCCTTTTCCGAAAAGCTCAACATCAGATCCGAGGGATCCTTTGTCGTACATTGGTATTACTTTAGCACCAGATTCCTACAAACTGTACTGTAGGTATTGAACTCACGACTAACGTACAAGCTTGATGATATTGACTTCCTATGTGACGAACAAACCGGTTTAAGATAAGGGCGTAGTACTGTCGACCATTTAAGTACACTGTCTACCATTATAGAAACTAGAAAACTTCGTAAACAATCAACATATGTGGCATCCATTGACTTCAAAAAAGCTTACGATTGGATAAATAGAAATTTATTATTTTGTAAATTAAAATCAATTGGTATTAGCTCAAAAATATTACAGTCACTTTATTCTCCTTATAATAATGTACAGTCTTGTGTTAAAGTACATGGTAACTTAACAGATTGGTTTGATGTAAATTGTGGTCTAAAACAAGGGTGTATGTATCCTTTCGTCTCTGTTATTTAACATCTATATATAAAAATGATCTTGTTGATTAGGTTAAGAAATTTAACATAGGTATAGACATTGAAAATCATAAAGTTAGCATGTTGTTATATGCAGATGATCTTTTATTTATTACTGAGAATGAAAGTGATTTACAAAAAATATTAGATGTTTTGAATATACGGTGCTGTACTAATGACCTATCTGTTAATTTTTTTTTTAAATAGTACATTTTAGAACACAGTCTGTATCTAGATCAAATTTTCCACTTGTGCTTAATGGTAACAATATTGATAATGTTTCTCAAAATATATATTTAGGTTTATTGTTTACTGAGCATTTAAGCTATGATAATATGGCAAAAGTAGTTGCTAAAGCCGCTATTAGATCGTTGGCTTTGTTAATATCTAAATGTAAAGTTTACGGTGGTTTTCAATATTGAACATTTACAAAATTGTTTGATACGCTTGATTTACAGGTTTCCATCTATTTATACCTGTCTACCTTCAAGTGTTTCAAGGATAATGATATTGTTATAGTCCGAAGAGACCAATACTTGACCAGAAGCGCCGATATGAAATGTTAGTGCGTCTGGAAGACAATAAGTGTTTCAGGAGGATAAGTTTTTAAATTTCATGGGAAAAATAACCAGAGGTCTGTGAAAATTTGTTTTAGTTAGTAAAATCTAAATGAATGGACACCTATGTAAATAATATTTTAAAAAGTTGCTTATATAAGTAATATTTAAAAAGCCTCGTTTTCAACATAACTTGTAATGGTAATTTTGAAATGTACTTGTTTAAGTAATGCCCCTGACTATATGAAGAGGACATTTTATCTGTACTCCTGATTGTTACTTTACTATATTCCCATAACAAATCTTTTGTATTTCAAAGGAGAAACTTTATTTTTATTTAATTCAAAAAGACGAACAACAATAATCATTGATTAAATTTTGACATTGAATGATTTTTGTAGTAAAAGTTTCAAGGACTAACAATAATTTGTAAAACATTTGTTTATTCGTTCTTAAAATACGGTAATACTTACCACAAATTGGAATATCACATTTTTCAAAAGCAAAATCTGAAGCTCTGGTGTAACAAAACGGCCTGTCAACTTCACTAGGTAATGGATTACGACAGTAGTTATGGTCTTCGTGGTATTTTACTCTAGGCGAATTTACCATGTTCCATTTCAAACATGGACTTCCATTTGATTTGGTTATGTTTCCTAAAAAATTCGATCCATTGGTATATCTATTGTAGCAATGTAACTCTGAAATTAAAAATAAAGACATATTTAGGTCTTTTAACTTTTGCCATGGATGAATTTTCACAGTTTCTTCTGATATTTATTCTAATTTATATGCCATTCAAAAATCTTTCTCGTTTTTTTTCTTCCGCGAGATAACAAAATTTATTTGGTACTCAATATTGAAGTTACTACAATATTGACATCGACCGCATCACAAACAATTTTTTTTTCTGTAGAGGTTAACCTTCCTTTTGCACGGATTTTTCTCACAAGCACTACATGTACTTCTTCAAAAACCATCAACTTGAAATAAAAATTTAATATTATATATTTTTGTTATTTTATCCAGAAAATTTGGTCGTTCATAAAAGAGTTATCCCCCATTCAGTAATTTACATAAGTGGTATGTCGATGTAGTCGTAAAGAACTTGACACTTCTAAATGTTGATCATATATTTTAGTTGTTATATAACAATGAAAAATATCAAATCTGACTTCTACATATGTTTGCGTATGAGCATTCTTGTTGAAGGAAAATCCAGAAAAGCGCTTCGGGAGTTAAGATGGAGTTATCAAGTGTCTGTGCGAAAGTTGGTGTCCATTTTTAGACTTTGCTTGACAGTAAGCTTTAAATGGCAATTTCATGGAAAAACAATTATACACATATTATTAGACAAGTATTTTTAACGATTCCGATGGTTATTATAATATGTACCACCACTACCACCTCAGTTATTTGCCAACAGCTGACCTTCAATCAATCCCCACATTTTCAAAACGGGTTTGCTGCAAAAAATCCCACCTTAAATCAAATGAAATTTAAATTGGACTGCTTTAAAAAAAAAATCGACTTCCTTACCGGGGAAAAATCTGGATTGAACATATAATATGAGTGGAAAGAAAATGGAGCAAATGGCCTTGAATTGGAAAATAGTTTATATGTTTGATAACAAAATTTGTAATTCTTAAAAGAAGAAAGAGTAAAAGGTATTGCAAAATAAGAAAACAAAACTGAAAATTTGGATTTTGGATTCAATGTGACATATAAGTAGTCATTTAGATTTAGGTTATTCTAAATTTTATATTTAATTGAATGATTGTTCTATTACCAATAACTGAAAAGAAGTTAAGTTTCTAACACAAATTTCAACTGTTTTCATTATAATTGAACACCAGCTGGGACATAGTCATTGTTTGTCTTAATTTTGATAAATGTTCTCAGAGCCATTGATCAATAATTTCAAGTAAATTCTTTTTCCTAATAAAAGTGCGAAAAATGATATAATTCCCATTGTATCATCGTCATTGGAATCACGAAATCTTATATATGTATGATTATTTACATTGATTGAACAATACATACTTTTATTAAGCACTGGGGTTAAATTGATGTTGGTGTGTAAAACAATAAAAATAAATATGGATAGTGTCCACATGTGAACTTGGTCTGAGTTTTGTGGTAATAAGCATTGTGTGTAAGTCTCATAACATTTGGTTGAGGCTAACTTAAGAAGAGAACAAAAACTAAAAATTCAGCAATTTTTCTATTTGTAAACACGCATAACTCTTGAACAATTTTTATGTTTATACAGGGACATAACTCAAGAATGGTAAAAGTGTCGCCACCAAATTTCGTACTTAATCTGTATTCTGTAGTAATAAGCATTGTGTATAAGTTTCATAACATTTGGTTGAGGCAAACTAAAGTTAGAAAACGGAAACAAAACATTTGTACTTGATCTTAGTTTTGTGGTAATGAATATTGTGTATAGGTTTCATAATGTTTGGTTGTAGTTGATTCAACTATAATCATGGACAAAGGAAGATAACTCCAATTTTAAAAATTACTTGATATTTAGAAGAAAATAAAAATTTTGCAATTTTTCCATTTATAAAGGGGCATAACTCTAGAACGGTTAAAGTGACGCCACCAAAACTCAAACTTGATCTGTGTTTTGTGGTAATAAGCATTGTGTATAAGTTTCATAACATTTGGTTGAGGCAAACTTAAGTTAGAGAACAGAAACTAAAAATTTTGCAATTTTTATACGACCGCAAAAAAATTTTGTGGTCGTATATTGGTATGACGTTGGCGTCGTCGTCGTCGTCGTCGTCGTCGTCCGGCGTCGTCGTCGTCGTCGTCGTCCGGCGTCGTCGTCCGAATACATATTGGTTTTCGCACTCTAACTTTAGTTTAAGTGAATGGATCTTTTTGAAATTTGACCATAAGGTTAAATACCACAAAAGGAAGGTTGGGATTGATTTTGGGGGTTATGGTACCAACAGTTAAGGAATTAGGGGCCAAAAAGGGGCCAAAAATGAGCATTTTCTAGTTTCCAGACAATAACTGTGGAACGGTGTATGGGTCTCTCTGAAATTATACTACAAGTTTCCATACCACAAAGGGATGGTTAGGATTTGCTTTGGGGGGTTATGGCTCAAACCGTTTAGGAATTAGGGGCAAAAAAGGGGGAAAAACAAGGTTGTCCTGGTTAATGGACAAATACTTTAGTACAAAACATAATTTAAAGCAGTGTAAGGGAGATAAATCAAATACATCATTGAAATTATCTCCCTTACACTGCTTTTAAATTATGTATAAAGTAATGGTTAATGAACAATAAAGATAATCTAAAACAGTGTAAGGGAGGTAATCCAAATACAACGTTTTGGTTACTTCCCTTGCACTGCTTTTAAATTATGTTTAAAGAAATGCATATTTATAAAGGAAGACCAGTAAAAATATCTGCAAATGTTTTCATCTTTTTTTTTTACAAAAAAATCCATATGAAAGATTTGACACTATATTTTTATTAATTCTATTATAAAATAGATTAAGTTAGCACTATGGTAAATTTAAATGGGTAATTATGGTTGCCAACTCCATTGGAAATTTGAATTGAGATTATGACCATATCTTGAGGGAAAGAATTTTTTTGGGGGAAAAAGGAGGGGGGGGGATAAAAAGAAATTGTGGGGGGCCAATTTTTTCTCATTTCAGATTTCAGAAATTAAAAAGAATTATTCTTCAAATATTATTTTTTTTTCAAATTTCAAATATTGAAAAATTTCAAGAAGTAATCTTTAATTGCACAGTATGGCGCATTAGATTTGTAAAATCTTTGATCACATTTATTTATTTGTTATGCCGAATCTAACAGTGTATTTAGATTTTTAATTTTGGGTCCAGTTTTCAAATTGGTCTACATTAATGTCCAAAGGGTCCAAAATTAAACTTTGTTTGATTTTAGCAAAAATTGAATATATGAGGTTCTTTGATATGCTGAATCTAAACATGTATTTAGATTTTTGATTTTTGGCCCAGTTTTCAAGTTGGTCCAAATTGGGGTCCAAAATTAAACTTTGTTTGATTTCAACAAAAATTGAATATATGGGGTTCTTTGATATGCTGAATCTAACCATGTATTTAGATTTTTTTTTTGTGGACCCCGTTATCTAATTGGTTCATATTGAGGTCAAAAGGGTGCAAAATTAAACTTTGTTTGATTTCATCTAAAATTGAATTATTGGGGTTCTTTGATATTCCAAATCTAACCATGAATTTAGGTTTTTAATTTTGGGTCCTGTTTTTTAAATTGGTCTACATTGAGGTCCGAAGGGTCCAAAATTAAACTTAGTTTGATTTTAACAAAAATTGAATTCTTGGGGTTCTTTGATTTGCTGAATCTAAACATGTGTTTAGATTTTTGATTATGGGCCCAGTTTTCAAGTTGGTCCAAGATAGGGTCCAGTATTTAAACTTTGTTTGATTTCAACAAAAATTGAATATATGGGGTTCTTTGATATGCTGAATCTAAACATGTATTTAGATTTTTGATTATGGGCCCAGTTTTCAAGTTGGTCCAAATTGGGGTCCAAAATTAAACTTTGTTTGATTTCAACAAAAATTGAATATATGAGGTTCTTTGATATGCTGAATCTAACCATGTTTTTAGATTTTTTATTTGTAGGCCCCGCTATCAAATTGGTTCATATTGAGGTCAAAAGGGTCCAAAATTAAACTTTGTTTGATTTCATCGAAAATTGAATTATTGGGGTTCTTTGATATGCCAAATCTAACCGTGTTTTTAGATTTTTAATTTGGGTCCCGTTTTTTAAATTGGTCTTCATTGAGGTCCAAAGGGTCCAAAATTAAACTTAGTTTGATTTTAACAAAAATTGAGTTCTTGGGGTTCTTTGATATGCTGAATCTAAACATGTGTTTAGATTTTTGATTATGGGCCCAGTTTTCAAGTTGGTCCAAGTTGGGGTCCAAAATTAAACTTTGTTTGATTTCAACAAAAATTGAATATATGGGGTTCTTTGATATGCTGAATCTAACCATGAATTTAGAATTTTTATTTGTGGGCCCCGCTATCAAATTGGTTCATATTGAGGTCAAAAGGGTCCAAAATTAAACTTTGTTTGATTTCATCAAAAATTGAATTATTGGGATTCTTTGATATTCCAAATCTAACCGTGTATTTAGATTTTTAATTTTAAGTCCCGTTTTTTAAATTGGTCTACATTAAGGTCCAAAGGGTCCAAAATTAAACTTAGTCTGATTTTAGCAAAAATTGAATTCTTGGGGTTCTTTGATATGCTGAATCTAAACATGTGTTTAGATTTTTGATTATGGGCCCAGTTTTCAAGTTTGTCCAAGTTGGGGTCCAAAATTAAACTTTGTTTGATTTTAACAAAAATTGAATATATGGGGTTCTTTGATATGCTGAATCTAACCATGTATTTTGATTTTGGACATTGGACCATAATAGGTAAATTAAAAAAATTCAAGTTCTTAGACCACATTCTTTCTGTGTCAGAAACCTATGCTGTGTCAAATATTTAATGACAATCCAAATTCAGAGCTGTATCAAGCTTGAATGTTGTGTCCATACTTGCCCCAACTGTTCAGGGTTCGACCTCTGCGGTCGTATCAAGCTGCGCCCCAGCGAAGCATTTTATTCCATTTATAAAGGGGCATAACTCTAGAACGGTTAAGGTGACGCCACCAAAATTCAAACTTGATCTGTGTTTTGTGGTAATAAGCATTGTGTATAAGTTTCATAACTTTTAGTTGAAGCAAACTTAAGTTAGAGAACGGAAACTAAACATTTTGCAATTTTTCCATTTATAAAGGGGCATAATTCTGGAACGGTTAAAGTGATGCCACCAAAATTCAAACTTGATCCGTGTTTTGTAGTAATAAGCATTGTGTATAAGTTTCATAACATTTGGTTGAGGCAAACTTAAGTTAGAGAACGGAAACCAATTTTGGGACGTGCGTACAGACGGACAAGGGTAAAACTTAATGCCCCCACCGCTACGGCGGGGGCATAAAAACGTAACCAAATAAAATATCCAAAACAATGCAAAATTGGTGCATAAGAGAAAAGATTGTTTAAATGAACGAGATCGGGAAGAAAACATATTTGTAATGCAAAACTTCCATCTATCGTGTTACTAAAGGAGAGATGAAAAGGGCTTGGAAGGAAATTGATGGATTTATTGATAATTGCTTAACATCCAGTGGCAAATATTTCATGCATCTTCAGAACCAGAACAAATTAACAATAAATACAATAGGTTTGTCCTGTAATAGAGGCTGTTCGGGATGACGGTCGGGAAATTTGGACAGCCACAGGAAAACGAAGGAATACTGGTTAGGGACAGAAATTTTGCCTTGCAACAGGCCACCTACGGACCCCTCAAAGAGTTGTTGTATGTGTTCTTAACGTGCAGAGAGCGTGGTACTCTCTACACGATGCATCAAATTTAACGTCTCAATTCTGATCGGACGTGGTTGCGTACTTATACATCCCGCACAGCCAAACGAACACCCCACTTTAGCAAGGGTTTTACTACCTGTCGGAATAAGACTAGAGTGACCGGTCGGACTTAGACCAAAGTGACCGTATTTATAATTGCCAGTCACGCTTGGCGGTGGAAGGAAATAACAAATATATAAACAAAAATTTAATAAGTAAAGATGAGGAGAGATTCTTAAGAGATGCAAAAGAAGTGAGACAACTTATGCATGGAGTGATTAATGTAAAATATCAAAGTTAACCATAAGCAATTTTGTTTTTATTGCAAACAAAACTTCAATCACATGAGGAGTCGGTAAATGGATTCTCAACATTATCTTGTAGCAAATCATCCAGCTTGATAATGGTATATGTTAGTAAAATCTGAATTTAATAAAAGTTCCAAATCATCTTATTTATCAAACAAATTTGTCTCATTTTAAGGCACCGACCATTCATTTTCATGTGTGTTGCTGGTTCGAGGGGAATGTTTATTTTCTAGAGACAACCATATATGTTTCCAACATTACATGATCAAGATCTATTCCGATTTAAAATAAACTGTTGGTCTCTGGAGGAGAGTTGTCTCATTGGCAATCATACTACATCTTCTTATTTTTATATTTTCATCACTTCCCTTTTACAACAATTAAAAAAGGGGTATGATAATTTTTTCATGAATTCATATCAAAACAGGGGCGTTTTTCAAAATTCCTTCAATCTTTACTAAAACACACATTATCCGATTCACATGTTTACTGTAAGGTATTATCAGCGTCTAGGCGTATTTCCGAATATTTCACTAGAAAGTTATCAATCAGCCTAAAGATGACTAAAAAATTTAGCAATAATCCCTTCTTTTTTAAAATGACATTTGACTTGATTATGTATGACTGTTCAAAGGATAGAAATGTCCAAGAAACCAAAATTTTGAGTAAATGTCTAAACTTTTGACCCCATTTATCTCTAAAATTAGCACATTAAGGTATATTTTTTATTACATATTTAAATTGACAAGGTTAAAAATAGCTTGTATGCAAATTTTCGTCAAAAAATCACCGTGGGATCAAAACTGTATCGTATGCCCTTAGCCAAAACTAAAATTCTTTCGAAAGTAATTACATAAATTGTCTTTCAGATACCCCATAATTCATTTGATTAAAGTCTTCCTTCTATGCAAAATTTGAAATTTGCAATTTGTTCGATAACATCAATATCTCACTGGATATTTAAGGAAATATGAAAAAAAATGAAAACAGTTTAAGTATCATGAATATGTTATAGAGACTTCGAATTCCATTGAGTAGGTCTTAAAACTTTCTGATTTTGTCCCAGCTAGTGAAACAGATATAGGGAAAATTTGCCATATATCTTTAGAATAAACTAAATCTTTAGATAAATTTGTCTATTTTTTCAGGTCCTTTTTTGGTCATATAGCTCTTCAACTGTTTAGGTTATTATACATTCTTGGCTTTCAAATATTCGGCTTTGAGCGTTCCTGGTGAAGGTAAATCCATAAAAGTAAACATCAAGGGATTAAATCAGATTAGGTTGTAAAAACATGAAGCTAATTAACTTCAGATAATTATCCATAAAACCGTTTGAGTTTTTATCTGAATGTCCAATTTGAAAATATTAATAGTAGAAAATGTTTTTAAAAAAAGTTTTACTTCTCTATCTGTTTACAAAACTGTTGTGTTAAGTTTGCTCGTGTAATGAAAAGTTTTTGCCATTGGGTAAATCTATCAACAAAAAATTGGTACAAAAATACAAAAAATAAAAGTTTACTAAAACTATGATGTATTAACGCAGTATTTAAGCACCATATTATACTTCAAGCAATGAGTCTCCTATACAAAATGTTATCCTTAACATTAGAGAAAAAATGTCACTAAGAAATATAATATGTTTAGATATCAGAATTTATCATAAAATCCGTCTACATAAAGCAAGAATTTAAGTTCTAAAAGGAGCATGTTACATTAAACATGAGCAAAATTAACAAAAAGTGGCATATTTCTAAACATCAGAATTTATCACAAAATCAGTCTTTTTAAAGTCATTGTGATCTTGAACAAATACATGACTTGGTCCTATCTATGGGTCCTAGGTGCGATGCATGCGATGATCTGGGTACTGTGGATCATTTTACTGTGAGTGTTATGAAGTGTAGTTTTCAACCTTACACTTTTGTAGCATTGATCCCGGCATCAATTAATTTAGCACTACAGTCTAACAATGATTTTTTGAAGATATTTTTTTTATCACATAATTTTGAAGTAAGTATTATTCTGCACAGTTTGTAAAAATCCCAAAGTCATTATCATATCACAACAGGGAGTTAATTGATAATGTACGTATGTAAATAAAAGCACATGTAATTAATCTAAATATATAGGCATTTGGGAGGGGCTAATATGTCAATCATCTGTTGATACCAGTGTCCAGCTGTTAATCCCTGACCACAAGATAAATATCTCATTGCATTGCAACAAAACTAATTTATTAAACATGAAAGTTCAGAACAGAGAAAAGGAAAAAGATATGAATAGGAAAAAATTTAAAGGGAAAAAATCTACCAAAATGAAAAAAAAACTATGGAAAAGAGTGTGAATGTATCTTTGAAAGCCTCTGACTGCCTGTATAAATTTCTCGTCTTTGGTCTTCTACATTTAAAAATAATTTTAGGCATTTTAACTAATTTTAAACTTATTTGAAATTTTTTAATTCCATGAAACTCATAAATCATGTTGGACAGTCTATTTTCAAGAAGGGGATGGTCTTGATCTTTTTATGGACATGTATTTTAATTTTAATATTTTAGCTAATTTCAGTCATCATGGTCATATTATATTTCTTTTTAAAATTCAAATGAAAATTATTCTTTATAGTGAGAATAATGATGTTAAATATTAATTATGATGCAGCTAGCCAATCCTGTTATTCTCTTATCTTAGCCTGTCTGGACAGAGGCGGAGCTTTGTCTTTATTTAATTACTACATCACAGATGTTGGTCAAATCTGTGACGTCAAACTCCCGCCAAATGCCAAGTTAGTGTTATACAGTGCACACAAAATGCAAATTTTACAGCATTAGAGCATCAAAGACACAATGTGTGTGGTTCTATTGATAAAGTAATGGTGTCAGAACACTCCTGGGGTGTTCCCAGTGGAATTTTTGTATTTATGTGGCATTTATAGGGGTTCTTAAGAGGAAACTCAGTTTTCAGGTCATTTCTCAGAACAATTTTTCATGAGAATTGTAAGGAAAAAATGAAAATAGAAACTTTATGGGTACCCCCTTTGGCTTGACTTTGATATATGTGATTGAAGGGAGTATTTTCTACAATACCGTGTCCCAGTTTTTGGATAATTTGTTTCTAAATGAATTTATAGGTCTCCAAAGATGAAAGGTGAAATGAGGTTTGGCATCCAGCAGTAAAAATAATATATCTTATTACTGGAGGCATATATCAAAAATCTGAGACACGGTTTTGTAGATTGTGAATGGTTGATTAAAGGGATGAAAACAAATTTTTACTACCATTTGACCTGAATGTGCCATTTTCATCCAAGTTAGAAGACCACTTTTTTGGCAATTAATGAGCTATATTTTGAGATTAATCATACCAAAAATAAATTTATCTATAGATTAAGAAAGAGTTATGTTTCAGCTTTAAAATGTGTTAAAGATTTTAAAAATCCATTGAGTAGTTTTGGAGAAATTATTCTTTAAAGACTGTTGGTTGGAGTCAGAAAATTCTGACTGTAGTGCTACCTTAAGGCTGTCTATAATTAAGATTACAGTTCAAATTTTAAACTATATGTGTAATATGTTAGTATAATTTAATTTGAAATTTTCATTTCTGTATTAAGCCATTTCTTCCCGCTCATTACTTTTCATATTTGAAATATTCGGATTTTCCTTTTATATAAATTCATTGTACATTTATCTATTTAATTTTCTATATTATTATTTGCAATGCATCCATGTTTAATTTTATTTTTATTATCCTAATTCTTCATGAATAAGTAAGAAGTGTGTAATTTTCTGTTGTTGCACTTATTTGCCTGTACCAGAGACATATAATACAATAATTGTATTATATGTCTCTGCCTGTACATCAATTTAATCTAAATAGCAAAAACAACAAATTACCTTATAAAAACGGCTATTGTACTTTGTCTGTAGGGATAGAAGAAATATGTATTTTTAAAATGTAGGAATAGCAGGAAGACACCATATTAGCATACACGAAAAGAGAAATCAAAAGAAACATAATAACATGAACTCCAAGCGTGTAAAACTAAGTACTTTTCGGAATACACAATAGCGAGTTCAAGACATAAGGGTAGGATGAAATTATATAACTACGCCTCTGGCATCTCTTGATTTTGTTGATTATACGTGATTTTAAGAAAATTTCACTGGTCGTTAATATTTTAGCAATAAGTAAACGAAATATTACTGAATCAGATATAGTTATTAATCAATTAAATGGTAGCTATTCTATCCAATTCAATTCAATATTTTATTTATCCATGTTCTGCAAAACACGCATACTTTCGACTGATTTTATCGATTTTTGAAAATTTAAGGTAACTTCTTAATTTAAGGGGTTTTATGCATACCACTTTTAAGTTTTGTGGGCGTGACTTAAACCTACAAAGATTTTACCAAGGAAATGCTTAGTTTAAGATTTTTTATGCATACCACTAAGGGAAAAAGGCAGAATTTCCTTAAATTAAGTTTTAACTGGGAGCTTACATCCCAGCTCCTTTGTTCTACCAGGAATGATCTGAGCCGGATCATCCCTACCAGATCACCCCAGAGTTTCTTTGTTTTGCATGCTTTCCTTTGTTTTGAAACATTTTGGCGGGAATGCCTTATCCACAATAAAACTTAGAATTATTTATTGAGAAAAGACACACTTTCAAAGTTTATGTAGAAAAAGTCCATTAGCTATGCTGGGATTCGAACTCAAGACCTTTAGCATATCAACCCACGACACATACCCCTACACCAGGACGACTGGATACCAACTCTCAGTAATTTAACATATTTAAGTGGGGCGAGTTGGCAGACCTTCATTCAGTGGGATTTTAACCCTTTTCATAAATAAGGCGAGTTGTCAGACTGATTGTTCAATGGGATTTTGCCATTTTTCATAAGTTGGGCGAGTTGGTAAACAAGAAGGGGGCAATTTTTTAGAAAGTGGCGATTAAGTGTGGGCCGATTGGCCATTGGGGCGAGTTGACATGTTTTCATGTTTAAACATCGTGTTCGGGGGTCATAAAGGGTATATATTATGTAGTAATATATAACGTATATTATAATGGTTGTGTGGCTTTCTAAACTAGATTTTATGAATTGTAAATGGTTTTTCGTCTAATCTAAAACAGCTGGGATGTAAAATATGATTACACGTATTAGTCTTTTATATGAAAAGTGCATTTCATCTATGTATATAATAGTTGAGCTCAATTAAATAATTTGTACATAAATTCTAACTGTAAAACTCATTTGGAAAGGTCTCTGATAGAATTGTCTCATTGGCAATCAAACCACATTTTTTATGTTTATAAACATACCATTTCTTTTATTTTGCAAATTGCTATTTGACACAAACTCTTCAAGAGTCAAACACATGAAAATGCAGTTTGACTTAAGGAACTTAGCAACCCGATGTCAACGTATTACTAAAAAAATATGACTCTTTTGTTGACTTTTAAAACGAAATAGGCTTGTTTATGAAATATGGTAACTTTTCATTAAAAAACTTCACTTATTTTTTTTTATACATACCTTTCGACATTGCAAGACTTCCAGAAGGCAAATAGATACCCCAAATTACAAATCAAATAATTTATGCACGGGCAATAGACAGCCTTCGTCTCGGTTTTTGTCATAAATAAAAAATCTAGTTACTGTAATACATCTCAACGGTTATTCGAATTTTAATAAATCTATAAAATGAAAGATAAGTTTCTATCTTCATGCTTATCAGACCTACTAAAATTATTTACTTTTATGAAGCACAATGCTAATACACGTCTTGTGTCGTTTAAAATATTTACAAATACTTTTCAATGTTTACACATTTTTAGTATTGGATACTAAGATATTTCAAAACGACAAGGAAGCATAATTGCATTTGGTTATTTTGTAGATTGAAATGCAAATACCAAAAATATGTGATATAAAAAAAAGATTGAAAAATATGCATTGAGAAAGTTCTATTGCTAGGTTGCCCTACTACAAAATAAAAAAAAATACCGCTTTTGTACATCCGATAATTTCTATTTTTTTAATTTCTTCCAATTTTGGGTATTTGAGAATAGTTCTATTTTGCCCAAATCTAATCATAAAAGTATTCATAAGTTAAATTGTATATTCATAAATAGGACAATGTTGTCAGAATCTAAAAGTATACACACCTGATTTAATATAAAAATAAGAAGATGTGGTATGATTGCCAATGAGACAACTCCCCACAAAAGACCAAATGACACAAAAATTTACAATTATAGGTCACCGTACGGCCTTCAACAATGAGTAAAACCCATACCGCATAGTCAGCTATAAAAGGCCCCGAAATGACAAAATGTAAAAAATTCAAACCAGAAGACTAACGGCCTGATATATGTACAAAATATTGAACGAAAAACAAATATGATATACAGCAACAAACGACAACCACTGAATTACAGGCTCCTGACTTGGACACGCACATACAAAATGTGGCGGGGTTAAACACCTCTTTAGTTTTTTGTTAAAAACTTTTCAATGGTACTACTAGCGAGATAAATGCAGATGAAATTTGCCCTTCATCTGTTACAGTAGGCGATATATGATATCGAATATTTGAAAGGTCCATCAAGGAATAACAATGTTGTATATAAGACTTTTCTTTATAAATTGTGTATCTTAATAGTCAGAAATTATTTGCTAATACCCAATAAAACAATAATAGTGATCACCATAAAACTGTAAAATGTACGATCAAGTTTATATTTAGTATGAACAGGATAGTCTATGTCATTTCAATACAGAACTTTATTATTGGTGGAATATCAGAAGACTGAATATATCATAAGTTTAAAAAAGCATGATATAGAAAAAATGTCTGATAAAAAGGGTTACCCCAGAATTTAATTCACAAATTTCTAATGTCTTAAAATCTTTACTGACATTTAGAGAGTCCTAGCTTTATGTGTATACTTTACGGTTGTAACACCATAGTGACGTGTATCTGAACACAGTCATATCATACAGAAATTGAATAAGAAAAAAAAAAATTTAACCGAAAAACAAACTTCTATCGGAAGTATAGCTGTAAATTATCTTTTAGAAAGATAAAATAGTTTCATTTTGATTATGAATATCCTTCGATGCAAAATTTCACAAAAACATAAGAGATTTGCAACTTTGTATCAAAATTATCTAAAATATCAACGTGTAAACCTAATGAAGAGTTTGTGGATAAAGATTTTCTCCATAAAAATTAATTGTTAACAAAATTTTAAGTATTTTATAACAACTCTCAAATTTACAACTTCTAGCATTTGGATTTTGCCAACTGACGATATGGTTAATTGTATTGTAAAAGCCATTGAATCCAACGGAATTATAGAATACTACATACAGTCATACACGATATCATGCTTGCAAGTTCATTCCAATGACGTAATGAAATTGAATTGAGAAGAATTATCTTTACAAATCAAACAGACATAAGATTTATTACTCTAAAGCTTTAACGTTATAACCTCAGCTTATTTGTTCTTCATAACTTAGAGGGTATTTATCGTGGTATTAAAATCTCTACAACTTTTTTTATAATAGTTCAAAGGAAAATATAAATGAAGCAAAAATGAAGAATTTTTTCTTTGTATTACGATAGTTGAATATTTCATTTAAATAGTTACATTCCATACCTTCACCAAGAGTCTGACATCCAACATACGAACAAAATGTCACAATAACCAAATATACTAAAGTCATATCTACACTGGTATTATTTACACTGTTATTGTCATCCAATGTATTTCACACTACTGTAACATTAGGCAAAATAATGTCTTTAACCGGACATTATACAAGTACATCATCTGATATCCTGTTAAACCTTGCGTAAGTGAAAACTTTTTCTTTTCTTTTCTTTACACCCACAAACATGATATTTATTTTTTACATATCAAATCTTATATGATATTCTATTTTGACTTAAATTGAGATGGAACAATATTGAGAAAGAATAAAAAAGGGGAGTTGGTATGATTTCCAACGAGACAAATATCATTACGGACTTCATCAATGATTAAAACTTCATACTGTATAGTAAGCTATAAAAGGGCCCGGCAAAAAGAGTGAAACTATTAAAAAGAGAACACCAAAGGGCTGATTAATGCTTAAGACAATAAACGAAAAAGAAATATGGCAGACAACAACCACTAAATTACATGACTTGGGACAGGCACATAAATAACGTGGCGACTTCTCCTAACCTGTGAGTATGAATTGCTATGTTGTTTTCCTAAATAAATTTTGCAACTGTTTCCTGTTTTAACATAAATATAACTTACACAGAAGAAGTTCAATTTCCATGATAACAAGCTCTTTTCTTATCAGTACAATTGATAATGGCAATATTATTATCAACAAGTGACTGAATTTGAAACTTGGATCAATTTTACTAAAACTTTGGTAAATGAGTACCGCTGATTTCTTAAAACAGGCTTATTCATATTTTGATACAACAGAAAACTCCAATCTATTCATAAATATCTGAAATTCCTAATCATGCATTGTTAAAGTGTGTCTTAATGATCTTGCAAAAATAATTAAAAATGAATAAAATACAAAGTGTTTCTTTATTTGCCTTATGGCTTCATAAAAGTTAAGTCATATTGTCGTTCTGGATATAAAGATGTGATCTGTTTGACTGTCAACTATTTTTTTATTATCCTTTTAATGTATAAGAGAGTTTATTTGATTATAGGAAACAGATGTCACATTGAATAGTTTTTGATGAAAAGAGAAATATTGTTCATGTTCAAAAACTATATCTTGATTATCAAAGCAAAAAAAAATCAAGGTTTTTTTATTCTGGGAGTTTGATGCGTGCTATTACATGTAGCTCACCAGCTATTGCCACCATTTAGCGTCCATCGTCGTCTGTTTTCGTCAACATTTAGAAAAAAAAAAGTTTTCTTGTCAGAGTCCAGATCTGGCCCTAGTGACGCATTTCAGTTTTGCTATTGTCTGCGGTCACTGACTTAAGTAATTGACTTCTCTGAAACTACCGAACGGATCGGTATGAAACTTGTCCACGATAATCAGTACTTTCAAAAATATGACGATAATATTCTTCGACTAGCGAACAAAGCCGTTATGAATAAAAATAGTACACAGGGGATAAACCGCAATTGTTTGCCTTGTAACTCTCAAACGAGCACGGTTACAGCAAAACTAGGCCCTCTGTCATAAAACTTTAATCAGTACTCGGAGTACAAAATTTGTGCTCGAAACACCAAATCAGCCGGATAATTTGATTGGTTGATTTCTGAGTCTGAGTACGATAATCGTACTCCAAAGTTTTTTGACCGCAAGACCTGATAATTTAAAATGTTTTTCTTTTGGTTATTATCTCGAAAACTATTGTTTTAAATTGCACAAATAATCCATTTGACATGAACTATAAAGAGGTCTTATAGCCGAAGTCGTCAGTCAACTACTTGTAAAAAGTTTTACCCTTAAAAATACACATTTTTGCGTTTTGGTTATCTTAAAAACAATAACAGATCGAGAGAAACTCTAACCAGCAAAATGATCAACTAGAAATGGATCTACAAATACGGCTCTTATCGAGATAACGGGCAGTCATTTAAATGGATCTACAAATACGGCTCTTATCCAGTTAACGGGTGGTCATTTCAAAGGAACAGACGCTCATACTTAGGCAATAAGTAGAGTATAGCCGTCATTGAACTTCTTTATCCATTGTATTCTTATTTATAATAAACCATTTATGTCTCTTTTGTAGTTAAATGATGATAAATAAAAATACTGAAAAGTCCTGTAAGATTAGTAGGAGTATAAGGTGCTTGTGCTGATGAAGAACATTAATATGCGGAATTCATTTAAAACTCCATTCGGATAAGTTTGATTAAGGGTTTTCTTTATCCGTGACCCACCTAATATGATGTGGTTTGAGATGATATATGCCATCTTTAGCAGGATATGCTATCTACTGAAAGAACAATCTTAAATATAACGTTAATGTTGGACCTAGGATACTTTTGTAAGATAGTAAAAAAAACCTTGCATGTGAAATAAATGAACGAACATTTAAGGCATAATTTTAACCATTTTTTTTCCCCAAAAAAATTGCATGACACCTTGATTTTACCACTGAATTCCTAGTTACAATAACAATCGGGTTGCTATTTGTTATACATCGATACGTACATGTATAAAAGACAAATAAAGAGGGATACAATAAACGTTCAAAATAACAAAAATAATTGTGCTCTCTGCAAAGAAGTAATGGAAATGTGTTTCGATGCAACTGTGTCATAAGGTCAATCAAAATGCCAGGCCAGAGAGAATCCCAATATTTGAAAAAGAAAAACATATTAGAAACAAACTAACATAAATCAATTAAAACAATTAACCTATAAGTAGGCGAAGCATAATTTAAAAAAAAATCACTTATACCTTAATCGTTGACGTACGTACCTTATTTTATTTTAATGAATTCATTCTTATAAAGCACATTTTTCTTATTTACTGTTTTTTTTTTTATTTTACTTTATCTTCCCATATTTATTTTCGTCACATTTCTTAGATCGAGTAGGGATTGTATCACACGATCTTTGCGGAAGTCACTGTTCACCTCTTTATCTCTGTCCATTTACAACAATCTGTAGGGACAATAGTTAGTGTCATTCCGTCACCATGATTTTAAATTTGATAACAACTAAATATAAATGTTCATTAAATTTCTCACGGATCATATCAATTTCAAGTTTATTACGGAATTTCAAGAAGTAAAATTTTCCTTTTAAGTGCATTTGGGAAAGTTTTAGACGTAAAATTTTCCTTTAAGTGCATTTGGGAAAGTTTTAGACGTAAAAGTTTTAGGCGTAAAATTTTCCTTTCAGTGCATTTGGGAAAGTTTTAGACGTAAAATTTTCCTTTAAGTGCATTTGGGAAAGTTTTAGACGTAAAATTTTCTTTAAGTGCATTTGGGAAAGTTTTAGACGTAAAATTATCCTATGGCATTGCTAATTTACATTGATATACTTTATTCGTCGACGATACCATGACTACTAACCTGTTTTTTTCCTGCATGATGTCGTTAATTATCTAGTATTTCCTTTTTGAATGTATATGCTAGTTTTCTTTTAAAAAAAAAAGATTTTAAAAAGCAATAGAAGAGACATGCTCCACCAACTTTGTAAATTGTGACAGACTTCGCTGTCTTGAACCTAATTATCGTCTTTCATTTTATTCAATTATTTCTTATATGACAAAAGAAACATTGATAATGATCGATGTCTCTTTCGAGGGGCGTATAACATTCACTCATATTTTGTAAGAGTGTTAACAACTCCAGTGGAGAGATCCGAGTAATAATTTGATGCATAAGTGTCTTCTTTTGTAGAGTGGAATCAAAGTACTGAATTAATGAACATCGGATGACCGCAAGTTCTTGTGGATGGTCAAAAGCACTTGTCACAGAAAAAAATCACATCTCTATACCTGAAACTGAGGTTAATGTACAGAGATATATTTTTTTTCTGAGACACGTTCGTGCGTGGATGATGAATAAATGACAGGAAATTCAACCTCACCGTAATAACTATTATATTGTAGTGATACAAATCAGTATACACTGGTTTGTTGTTATATATTATATTAATATAACAGTTACATATATATATAATTTTCATCCATTTGTATATCATTCTATTATACTATTCTCATAATAGTGCAGTGCAAGTGCATGGTGGACACTCTTCTGTAAAAATTCGATTTTTCTAAAAGATTGGATATGAGTAGGCATTCATATTTTTCGCAAAAACAATTACAGAGTTACCGGTACTTGCCGGGATTCTTGAGATATTCTTCCGCATGCTTTAACACAATTTTTCGGTACGTGTGCATAGATATTATCAATGATTTTTTACTAATATATATATATATATATATATATATATATATATATATATATATATATATATATATATCTAAAACGACAAAACATTCTCATATTATTAATTTATGTTCTAAACAAAAATATTTTTATCAGTATTCATTGCAGAGATGTATTTATAACAAACGATAAGGAATGTTAGTTTGCACTCGTTAATATCCGCGTATTTATCATGTTTATAGATCGGTTAAAAACCCAAAACGAAAGTTACGTCATGGAAATCTAGGCGATAGCAATACATCGGAATGCCCTCACGGTCATCGCGATGTAAAAATCCCAAAGTGGGTTAATTTTTAACAAGTGTGAACCGAAGTAATTAATTCGGGTTAACTATACCAGGTTCGACCTGGGGTAGACTCATAGTGTTAAAATGATATTACAGTTTCACTTTTCCGCAAAAAAATTATTACAATATCCACAAAAAGGTCATTATTCTTTTCCGCGATTTAACTGATCGTTTAGAAAAGATATACATAAATATCCATTTTATGACTAAATACTGGTTACCTGATCCTTTGAAAAATTTACATTATATAAAAAAATTAGGATATGTGGCTTGAATGCCAATTATTTAACTATTCATCAAATACAAAGTTATCTAAATTCTACTTGGATTCTAAGTATGAGTGATTAACAAAGTCCTCTGAAATTTGTGGAAAATAAAATGTTTCCCAAAATAGCTGAATTTTATGATCCATTTTATATATTAAAATGAATACCGTTTAGTGTAAACAATATTTTATTATAACTTATACAAGTTACAATATAAATTCATATTCACAAATAAGATTCAGAAACAAGCAACAAGTGCTTATATTAATCTGTCTCCTTGTTTAATCGGAAAGAATATACACAAATAAATCAAAACTACATGCTCTGTTACATAATAAAGATATTGTATTTCTTTAGCTGATGACTTTTTTCAATATATATACAACACAACATTAAACACACAGGAGAGTTAAGAAAAACTTGCGGAAACGTACAGCCATTATAATAAACAATTGCAGAAAAGGAGGCCATTATTATTACAGAAACGTATTTAAAAAATTGCGTCAACGTGAAACGCCCTTTTTAAGACCTTGAAATATGATGTAAATCTTCATACCAAAGTTCAAGATTAACGGAATAACTTTTTTTCTTTTCGATTGTCAGTTTTCTTTTTCTTGATCGTAATGTTCCATGGTCACCTTCTAATGCACTTGTATATTTTTAGTTAATTCGATGTGCGCGTGCTTGCAGAAACGTACTCAATCAACGGGTTACCCGAACAGTGCAGTACTACTTGGGGTGTTTAACGACCTTGACTACCCATGAGGGTCTCGCACGGTCGGTAGTGCAGTATATGTAACATATACCGAAATGATTGATCAATAAAATTAAGAATGGAAACGGGGAATGTGTCAAAGAGTCAACAGTTCGACCATAGAGCATAAAACAGCCCAAGACTCGAACCAGAGACGGGCTTTGACTGATTCCTAAACAAAAATGTATACACTAGTTCGGCAAAAATGGGCATCACACTGAACTCCAAAACATATAAATGAACCAAAATTAAAAACAACCATACAAGACTAACAAAGACCAGAGGTTCCGGACTTGGGACTGGCGCAAAAATGCTGCGGGGTTAAACATGTTTTGTGAGATCTCAACCCTCCTCATATACCTCTATCCAATGTAGAATAAACAAACACACAGCAATACTTATAGTAAAACTCTGTTCAAAAGAAGTCCGAGTCCGATGTTAGAATAGGTAACAGTAGAAACTAAGCAAAATTACAATGATCAACATAAATTAACAAAGAACTACTGGCAGTTACTGACATGTCAGCTCCAGACCTCAATTGAACTGATTGAAAGATTATGTCTTCATCATATGAAAATCAAGCACCATCCCTCCCGTTATTGGTTTAGTATCATACCATCATAAAATATATGAGAAGAACATAACCCGTATCATGCCAACAACTGGGTTGAGTTCAATTTCGTAGCGGCTACATAGGGCTACGTAGATTTATGACTATTTAACGTGTAGCTAGCCTAGCTGCTACATAGATATTGATAGCAGCTAGGCTAGCTACTCGTTCAATAGTCATAAATCTACGTAGCACTACGTAGCCGCTACGATATTGAACGCAACCCTGGTTAACTGTTTTAACACATGATGTCATCAACTTACATGAACGAGTTTTTCAAACAAATATACATTTATAAGCTGTCAACGGCTACTGAGAAAGATATCTTTTATGTAGGAAAGGTCTGGCTTGAAAGAAATATATTATTACCTATCAAAATGTTTTGTTTACTTTTTTCCAGGTTTTCGTCTTAATTGCCAGTTTCAGTTCCGTTTAATTCAGTTCAAAATCGTTCTTGCAAATCATATTTAAAAAGATATTACATATAATAGATAAATAACTTTCCTTTCTTTCAAGGACATGTACTGGAGAAGATTACGCGAACAGAGGTGTGAGGAATGTGTGCCACAATTCATCGGGCAAAATGAAACGGAATAAAATTCAATATTTTTCATTTTTTACGTTTGTAAAAAGAACAAAAATAAAAGAGGGACAAAAGATACCAGAGGGACAGTCAAACTCATAGATCGAAAACAAACTGACAACGTCATGGCCAAAAATAATAAGACAGACAGACAAATAATAGTACAGATGACACAACATAGAAAACCAAAGACTAAGCAACACGAACCCCACCAAAAACTGGGGGTAATCTCAGGTGCTCCGGAAGGGTAAGCAGATCCTGCTCCACATGTGGCACCCGTCGTGTTGCTTATGTTATTACAAATCCGGTAAATAGTCTAATTCGGTAAGTCACATTCGTGAAAAGGGAGGGTATTGTAGTTACGACATAAGGAACATATCCGATATCATCTGTGAAACGGTTATTCCATAACGGTCAACCAACTCGTGATGGCGTCCGTAAAATTTACGAAGGGATGACTTCAACTTCACCATTTGGAACTCTTGGTTTAATAGCTTCCTTGTGAGCAGCAATCCTTTATCAAGGAAATCATGATAGGAAACACAAGCCCGGGAATATCGTATCAGTTGGGAGATATATACTCCGTATGCAGGCGCTGCTGGAATGTTGCTACATAGAAATGGAAAGTTCACAATTGGGAAGCTGAAATCATCTCTTTTGTCGTAAAGTTTTATCTGTTGTGAAGACCAAATTTGTAGACATCTTACCTCGAGTATGTACCTTATTATTTTTTTTTCCTGTTAATGTTTATATTAAAACATGACTCTCTAAACAGGACAAAATATTTTTAAAAAAAGTCGTGACTACTAGTAAATCCAGTGACCCCAAAACTATTCCAATTTTGATTTAAGTTTTCAAAACTTTTACAATGGTCTTTTTTATAGCAATGAATACAATATTCGCTACTTTGACTTGGAGGCACTAAATTTTAGTAGTTTCACTGTTAGGCAATGCAAGTATTTGGTGGGGTTCGTGTTGCTCAGTCTTTAGTTTTCTATGTTGTATTTTGTATACTGTTTGTCTTTTGATAATTTTTCGTTGTTTGGTGTCTAGTTCGAATTGATCGAATTTTGGCAAGATTATTGATGTAAATATTAAAAGTAAAAAGCACGAACCATGACTTCAAAATTATTTGAAAAAATTTGATTTAAGCAGGAAATTCTACACATACAAGTTTTATGTTTGAAGAGTTTCCTCATAACTCCTGCTGTTGAAATTCTTTAGTTTAAATAGAAAAGTTTTTTAGATCTAAATAATAACCATTAAAAAACTTAAAGGAGCAAACAAGCAAAACGAATATTGAAGAACACTTTTAAAATGTCACTCTAAATGTTTATTTGTTTAAAATTAATTATATTAATACATAATTAATATAATCAAAGAAATATTTCTTCTTTTATACAAACATTAAAAACCACTACATGTATGTCGAATAGCAAAGTTTTGAATAAATTACAGTTTGTCTTTCCTGGACAGGAACATGCTAAGTATAAAAACCATATTCTGGAATAAAACACAGTACGTAATCTCGACAGGAACAATAATATATAAGTCAATTCTTGCTGTGAAAGGCTCTGGTCCATTGTTTGTCCGTTTTTTTTGCTTTCATTCGGAACAATCGGTATTATAGATTCACTGGTGACGTTACTTTCAACTTAGTAGTTGGCAAATAGATATATAGCGGTTTTCATTCTCAGTAGCATTTGAAATTAAACCATCTACAAATCTGACCTAAACTTTCTCTGCTGGAATAATTGGCGATCACAAACCTGCCCGTGTTTAAACAACTATATATTTCAGTTGACGAATTCTTATTTATTTTTTTATTCGAAAATTTAATTAATTTGCGCAGCAAACGTAGTAACTTTTCAAAAGGTAAATTTCGCGCAACGTAATGCGTTTGGTCGCGCAAACGTGGAGAAATAATCGCGCAAACGTAACGCGCTTATGAAAGCACAAACTGTAAGTTATGAAATAGGTCTTATTGAAAACTTTTTTGGTTTGTATTATCTCTATTTAAACAAATTGACGATGATATAGGCAAAATGAAGCAGAGGTTTAACGAAAGCTTTTTTCGACATCTTTTTTAACCATCTAGTGATTTATTTGTTGTGAATAAATAACGTCTGAACACATCAACCATGTGAATCATGTTCTAAAAAATAATTAACAAATCAAATTACATGTTGATTGTAAATTACGTATTTAGAATGTAATTAAAGGAAAACTGAAATTATAACTTCCTAAATTTTGTTTTACTAAAACGGATTTGACTTTTCTGTAATGGTAAATTTACTAATTAACGAGTATTATACTTTGCTGACAAACTTTTGGTATTAAGCTTATCTTATTCTGATCAGCTTTTGAATGTGTCTTTTAGGTCCTCTTCGAAGTACAAAAATTCTGAATTTTCCTATCAGAATCGAAATAATGCTATCATGCCATGCTCTATGCTCATATAACATTGGTAGGCATTATATTTGCCGATATTTTACACCTGACTAACGCTCGGTATATATAGAGCATGACATGAAAACAGGAAAGTAAGGCTTTAACAAGAAATCGTGCATAACAAAAAATAACCATATTTGTTTCTAACAAGCTCTTGTAATTTAATCTACTCCTTTCTGATGAAAAACACCAGTCTTATAAGTATCATTACAGGTAAAGTCATCACTTTACGTTAAAAGAAAAGGTTCTAATGCGCTTGAAACGTAGTTGTGCATAAATCAACACACTATACCGAAACTAAAGATTACTAGTAAATATGAATATAAAAATGATGATATTTTGTTAAATGTTATATTTTAGATTTGATTTATTCCGGCTATACATAAAAAAAAGCAGATAGCCGGTGAAGGCAAATTTAAATATGATACAATATGCTGATATATTTGTAAATTAAAGGACACTCTACCTTCTGCAAACGTTACTGGTCCAAGACAAATACTAAACACCAAACTTATCAAAAATACAACAGCCATGTTCTATCAGTGGATGTTACATGATTTATACAGCTTCATCATGTCGGACGTTTACCGGACGTTTTCCGCGATTTCCTGTCATACTTATAAAAAATATTTTATAAAATCGTGGTTAATCTGAACCTACTATGTACTTCCTTTAACATTAAAACTTAACACTTTTAAAGAAATACATGCATCTTGATTTTTATGTTTAATCTAATATATAATTAGACTTAATTAGTTAATAACAAACATTGAAAATTTATAAAATAATTAGGAGTGTTAATTGTTTCAGGCGATATCTGATGTAACGGCTATTCTAAGGTTAAGTATATTAATCATGACACTCTTCACATTTATTTCCGTTTATCTGAGTTCACCATTAGGAAAAATATATGATAATTTACGAACGTTTATAAAATGGTCTTCAGAAAGAAGGCTCATTCCCGTCTAATTGTTACACTTGAAGGGTCATAAAAAATGCTTTAAAGCTTGATACATAACATATTCAAAAGATTGTTCAGCCATTTGCATATATTAATAAAATGAAAATGTTATTCAGAGCAGAGACATATATATTATAGAATAATGGCATTTTGGTTTTTGATACCGACTTTATCAGCAAGAATATCAAACGACCACGCAGGGATAGTATCAAATGTAATAACATAAATTTATAACCGTCCGCACTCAGCTAAAAAAAATACAAAATATTCTCGACCTCTACCGGAAACTACTTACATACACTCGTCCCAAGTACACTTCGTTCATTCTTTCGTCCTGGTTGGAACAACATTCAAAAGTGTTTTAAGTGAAATTTTCACGAGAAAAGTTGATTTTGCATGATGCTATTTGTCACTGGAATTCTTATTTTAACTTGAGGTTGAAATTTATATTTGGCTTACAACAAAATATATCGTAAGCCTTATAATGATGTAAATAGCTTGCAGTTCTAGACTATCAAGATCTATCAAACATCTTGCATAAATTTATTTTACAGCGGGCACTTTTTTCCAACAATCTGACACTTTTATAGTAAAAAAGATTATTTTGAAGGAGATTATAATTATTTACGATAATCTATGTATATATAAACTCTAGATCTGCCGCATAACCCATATTAGTGAGATACCGTCTGGTATTACGAGAAAGGGAATACCTTAACATGCCATAGGTACGTCCATCATATAGAACAATGTATGGCAATAAAATCAGAGAGAAAATGTACAAATTGCCGATAACATATAAAAAAAACAACTTTTGATGAGGTTTAACTTTTTTGAAATACTAGCAAACAATAAAATATACTAAAATAAATTAACACCGAAAAAAAGAAGAAAAAAGTGAATTTGCATGAGGTCATAAATTATTTATTTATCTATTGATAAATTTTCCCGGACGACAGTCTTTGAGAATGTCTGTTCCATTTAATTCAAACATCTGATGTATTCAGTTATAGAAATTGTTATTTTTCCATTAGATATTCATCCATCATAATAAGATGTATCGGGCAAAATTCTGAATATGGTTCTTTAAAATTAACTTCATCCCTTGGAACAGGTGACCTGCAGAAAAAAATAAAGATATTTCTATAGTTTTACTTATTTTTATTTTGTAAGTTTTAAATGAAATCAAAGCACAAAATCTAAATCACAAATTTCGAGACTTAAAATAGATATATACGAAATCAAATATCCTGACAAGAAGTACGTTGACCAAAGTTAGAGATGAACAGCTCCTTCCAAACTAAGGAACATATTCAGACAAATAGACTGGTTGTTGTTCAATATATGGTCAAAAGATCACATTCCCTACCATTTTTTTTTCTGTAGAAGAGCCAATGTTGTAATATTTCATTGAAGAGGGTGTTATTATGTGAATGTGAAATACATCTGTATTACTTTACATTTTAATTGAAATGTTTTATTGTTAAACGTTGATTTAAATAAAAAAGACTCTTACAATAATTCCTTTTCTCCAAATCCTTTTAATCTTTGTTTTGAATTTCATTAAGTTCTATATGACAGTTCTTCGTAAAATTCAAAATTGCAGGATCATAAATTCCAATAGACTGATTCATGACAATGTGACAGGGATATCAGGATTTCGACATCATGAGTGTTCATACTACAATGCTTGCCTATATGCTTTGAAATTCCTGTGGGTAATTCCTGTTTTAATTTTTAGTATTAAATTTTTCACCTTAACTCTAGAGAATAAATAGTCAACACGTAACGGCTACCTATTCGGTGTTTTCATTTTTAAAGTTGAATAGTGAATTGTATTGCATTCAACTTTTTTTATATCTTTTTGACAAATTAGAACTTTTTCCCTTTAATTGGATAGATGAAGAAATGTTGTTGATGTAATGGTGCATTACAAATTTGAGAGAGAAAAAAAACATATAAAACCCGTAAAAGTTCTTTGTTTGACATTCACATTTCCCCTCGTTTTATATTCAAATAACCCAAAGGAATATGTAAAAACTAATAAAAATACCAGGCTTATAATTAGGTTCGCCATACGCGCGTTCAGTCTACATAAGTAATTGTTATTTATTTGCCATTCGAATGAATGCAGAATAGGAAATATGTAACAAATTTGGTGTCGATTTTCTTGTCAGAATCTGAAATAAAAATAAATGAAAAGTATTCAGCAAAAAAGGAATAAAAATCAAACTATAATTTTGATTGGTTATTTTCAGACCTGAAGAAAGAACAAACAATTACTATGACAATCATGATTAAATTAAATGAAAGGCACTTGTTTTGAATCAAGAATATATTAATTTAAAAATAATTATGTCGTTCAAATTATTATATAAGTTTTTTTATATGTAAAATGAGTCGTATTATGAATATATTTATAAGGATACTTACAACTTCAAGTACACCAGTCGCTCAAGTAGCTTGACATCTACTTCCTCAAACTACTGATAATGGTTTAACAAGAAGGATCCTCATACGAAAAATTATGTTTTAAATCTATTTGTTTTACTTGTAGACATTCCTTGAACTCAATATTCCTTAAATATACTTTTTTGCAAAGTTATAACTTTGCATTTTCAATAGCATTAATTGAATTATAACATTAATGAAGAGACATAATGTTTAAGAAAACAACCAAAAAATTGAATGGCAATGATCTAGATCAACATAATATATTCATATTAAAAAGGTAAAAATGTTTTGAACTATTTATATTAAAGGTTAAAATATTACAAAATAGCATACTAAAACTATGCTAAGCAATAGCTGACAATCTTTTGGATAAATGAGCACCAATAAGCATTGCATGAAAACCCCATGAAACCCTAAGCTGAAGGAACCAGACTCAAGCTGGCAACCACTGAAAAAAGTGGCTGCTATCATCATTGATATTTAAAACGGACTGTCATCTTTTGAGAATCACGACAAGCCGTGAAAATGTCGAATTCCGCTGTCAAATTATATTTAACTACGATTTTTGGAACGTTTGAGTCTTATACAGTTTTTTGGTTTTTATACATATCATCAAAATTGGCTCCTGGGAAAAAGTGGCTGGTATCTTGATTGGCTGCTAAAAGTGGCTGCCAGCTTGAGTCTGGTGCTGAAAGATGATCATTACAATATGACAGAATAGCTTAAATATGACAACTGTGAAATGAACGGGTTATGCAAAATAATCTTCTCAGTGAACACTGCTACAACGAATAATATTAGAAATACAGCGACACAATCAACGAATTATTTTATCTTATTCATTCAATATAGTATACTAGTAATTCTCAAATGGTCAGAATGGAAAAATAATGTTCTGATTTACTATCAAAATTAAGTTTATAATTTATAATGACATTTTTGTTTAGGGGTCATCTGAAGCCCGCCTCCGGATGTGGGATTTTCCTGCTGTGTTGAAGACCCATTGGTGGCCTTTGGCTGTTTCATGCTCTTTAGTCGGGTTGTTGTCTCTTTGACACATTCCCATTTCCCTTCTCAATTTTATTTGTCAGTTTATAACGGTGGAATACAGCTTCGTGTAACTTTTGATACGAGCCTCACAAGACGCAAGAATATTCAAAAATGTTATTTTCTCGATATAAATATAAAAGAATCCGTTGTGATAACTATCCATAAAGGGTGTTAACAAATACAGGCCGTTATGTTTACTTTATAAAATGTCTTGCTTACGGGTCAAAATATCAGAGTTTGGACAGTTTAAAAATGTAATTTTAACGCTCATTTCATATTAACTGAATTTCGGAGTTAACCGTTGTTAAAGATCAAGAGTTAAAAGTATAAAATAGAGATTTTTTAGTTTTCAACTTATTTGATTATTTCTCTACTTTTTTTTTGCAGCTTGGTGTACCTGTAGCGTCAGCCAACATTCGTTGGTCAAAGGTGGTACCGTTTAATGTAAATGTAGACAAATCTATACATTGTAATTTGGGTTATCTTTTCAGATTTTGCATCTTCAAACTTTGATTCTTTCTTTTTCCGACGCTGTTGGTATTATTTTGGATTTTTACCTTTTGACCTTAAAGACGCTTCAATGGCATGGGCATTGTCAACGATCTTCATGCTTGCTGCTCGAAAACGTCTTGTTCAATTTTTCATGATGTACAGCAGGCGAAAATTTAAAATACATTATAGAATATATCTCAGAAAGATCAGGGGTAAATTTCAATTTTAAATTTATCTATCCTGTACGAATGTCATAAGAATAAAGATCGCACCCACGTTTTTTGGGGGGTTTTACTTTAAGTCGGGTTTGGGATGGTTTCCGACTATGAATTGTTACACATTTTACAATTGAAAATATAACAATAACAGTTCATTTTTATTTGTCTCTCCAATCATACAAGTGTATTATATTAGTGTAAACATATTTTATTAATTAAATTCAGGTTAAGTAATGTACACAAATTGGCATTTACATATTAATACAAGTGAATAATTAATAGGATCCAGAAACAAGCTGTTAGCTTATATTAATCCGTTTCCTAATTCAAATAAGAACATTTCATATTGTAATACTCAAGGAGTAGAGTGTAAAAAAATTAACAATGTTACACTAGATGGAAAACAAACAAAACATATACATGTAATAAGGTTGTGAACACAAAAGAGAAAAACAATTTTTTTTTGCATCAGATATACAATAATAAAGTATAATAAATACGTAAAAAATAAAAAAAAAAAAAGTAAAAATAAGTGTATTATATTAAAAATATATTGTCGATAAATTTTCAGTTCGGAGAGCACATGATGTCAGTGCATCTTATTACTTCCTTATCTTGTTTTCCAAAGGAAGTGTGTTGTTTTTTTCGTTGAGTTTCTATCATTGTCTCGTATTAAATTGTTATCGTTCAGAATGAGTATAACATATTTGGATAGAATTAAGCTATCTTCACACAGTTACGAGCTTCTGATAACTTTTACCTTTTCGTTTAGAACCTTTTTTTTTGGGGGGGGGGGGGGGGGGGGTTTCTAAAAGAAATAGACGTTATACAACCATCGTTTGCTATCCTTTTGAAATTTGAATGGCAGCAAAAATTGTGTTCACTAGAATTAAATATTCACGCGCAGCTGCTTTCTCTAGAAAAAAAACCCATCGACATTATTGTATAAATGCAAAATAGTATGTGTGTTCCATACACAATTTTACTATGTATAACGTGGTACTATCAAATCGTACCGAGGTCCAAAGCTATTGATTAATATGGGTTAGCCTGACGGAGCATGTGCGTTTGTATTGCCTTAAGTTTTAGTTCAAGTGGTCTTGCAAGTCTTGCTTGGCATTACACTGCTCTTGTTTCTTTTGATGTGTATCGAGTTTATATTGTCCTTTGGATTTCAATTACTACGTTCGAACAAGTTGGCATATTTTGACACTTATGTTTTTATTCTGCGACATAATCAAGTACTAGTAGCTATAGTAACAACCCTTGTATGATTTTACAGTTGAGATTCGTGTTAACAAGTTGAAATTTGAAACTACATGTAATAACTTACGCAGCGAACAGTTCTTGCCGGTCGATGACATATGACAACCAGCTGTCTGATTATTACAGTTTCCAGTGTAAACATCACAACCATCAACAGCACAGTGGTAACGGTTCTCACAATTTTGTCCATAAATCCAGTTTGGCATACTGTTAAATTTATTAAATCAAATATGAAAGATATTGTGCAATAAAATTCATTTTTAGACAGCTGACGGCTAATCGAGCCTTCAAAGAGGGTTATCAAGATTATTTTTACATGTTTTATGGGCTATTTTACGTTTGATTGTCCGTATTTTCAGAGCCCGACCGGTCATAGGTCCAGAAATTATTGTAATGTTTACACACGCACAAGGATAAAAGCTTATGTGAAGGGTTACTGCCAGTCACCCAACGTCAAAACCGTCGCACTACGAAAAGTGTATACGCAAGTTAATGTAATCCCAACCAAAAAGATAGATCTTAATATCTAAAGGAAACATAATTGAGCATGTATGTGCGGTAAAATATTTTGCAATAAATGCATTGCATTGAAGTGCAAGGTTTCTTGGTTATCAATAGAATAGCCTGTCATTTACAAGAAATATTAATTTCGGCAAAAATTGAGATTAAAATCGACGATGTTATTATCTGCAAAGCGATGCTTTACATCATAAATTCTTACAGTCTCTATAATATGCATTTTTTGCCGTTTAATTTTAACTTAAGGTTTAAGATATTCCGTTTTTATCTTTTGATTATCCTCAATGTATTACGCTTAAAATTACTGTTTATTGGAAAGATTTAAAATACCATTTACAGTCATAGCACGCAAAATGATAGGTGACTGCAGGTCACATTTACATACCTCCAACTTTTAAAATGTTGTAGATCTGTACACGTAGGGTATCATGGATTTGCAATTAAAGGAGGAAATTGAAAGGCAAGACATGAAGCATTGTTTTCGAAAGTATCTTATGAATAAGACATGTCTTACGATGGTTTAAGGACATGTCATAAGATATGTATTCGAAAGGGTCTCAAGTCATGATATTCATAACTTTTATCGTTCACTTAAGACACATCTCGACATGACTTGTGTTGGTCTTATGAATTTACGACATCACACATTTTTTTTATTTGCTCATGCAACATGCAGATCCAGGATTTTGAAAAAGGGGGCCCAAAGTAGGTATCGTTTGGAGTGGTATATGCTAAAAGTCTATACATAAAGCATATATGTAGCTCCATAGGGGGCGAGGCCCTGCCCTCTCCTTCAAAATTTGTTTCTGCATGCAGCCTTTCTTGCTCTCTTTTTGGTACTGTTTGTTCTATCGTTTAATCTGCTAAATAGTAAAAGAGGGACGAAAGATACCAGAGGGACAGTCAAACTCATAGATCGAAAACAAACTGACAACGCCATGGCCAAAAATAAAAAGACAAACAGACAAATAATAGTACAGATGTAAAGATTTACTTTTTCTCCACTTCGTCATTTAAAATTTGAATCTCCTGCAACGTAAAATTTAGAATTCTTTCTTTTTAATGATTCCCTTTAATAAATATTCAAAATATTTCTTTCTTTAGATAGTAGTTCATCAACGTATTTGCACGGATATTTCTATTAGCGGGTACTCTATTTGCCAAATATTAAAAGTATTCGCAATTAGATAACAATTCATAGTACGTCACAAATAGGTCGAAAAAAAAGTTTCCCTTGAATTTGGCAGTTGCAGGTTATAAATCCCAATTGTCATTGCAGTAAAACATTTCTGGGTCATAAACACATATCTTGGGTATTTCAAAGCACCATTATTTTTTTTGGGGGGTTTCTATAGAATATTTTGGAAACTTGAAGTTACATGGTTGCTAAAGCTGGTACACATGTTAAATAAGGGGGAAAATTTGATTGGTTAACTTCCAGTGATGGTTATTTTCTTATATGCAATGAAATGTTATGTGAATTTTTTTCGTTAGTACTGGACAAAATAAAACTTTACTCATGCCAAGTAATTCTTTATTTGAAACAAAGATACAATTTTAACAAAGACGAAAGGGGATAATCAATGGTGGTGTTACACCTATAATAATACATGGACGCGAAGTTATAACTAAATCTAAACAAATTTTCAACTCACATTTTAACTCCTCTTCATATATATTTTCATGTTCATCGTGTTCATTATAATGAAAAAAATATGAAATATTCGTATACAATAAGAACAGTTACTGTATAAGAGGGGCAAAAGATACCAGAGGAACAGTCAAACTCATAGATCGAAAATAAACTGACAACGCCATGGCTAAAAATAAAAAGGAAAAAAAACAGACAAATAATAGTACACATGACACAACATAGAAAACTAAAGACTAAGCAACACAAACCCCACCAAAAACTGGGGGTGATCTCAAGTGCTCCGGAAGGGTAAGCAGATCCTGCTCCACATGTGGCACCCGTCGTGTTGCTTATGTTATTACAAATCCGATAAATAGTCTAATTCGGTAGGTCACATTCGTGAAAAGGGAAGGGTATTGTAATTACGACATAAGGAACATATCCGATATCATCTGTGAAACGGTTATTCCATAACGGTCAACCAACTCGTGATGGCGTCCGTAAAATTTACGAAGGGATGATTTCAACTTCCCCATTTAGAACGCTTGATTTAATAGCTTCCTTGTGAGCAGCAACCCTCTATCAAGGAAATCATGATAGGAAATACAAGCCCTGGAATATCGTATCAATTGGGAGATATATACTCCGTATGCAGACGCTGCTGGAATGTTGCTACATAGAAATGGAAAGTTTACAATTGGGAAGCTGAAATCATCTCTTTTGTCGTAAAGTTTTGTTTTCATCCGACCCTCATTGTCAATTTCTAGATTTAAGTCAAGATATGAGGCAGACTTAACTGTTTCTGTGTTATCCTTTATCTCTAGTTCGATGGGATAGATTCGTTCAACATAGTCACCAAATTTTATATTATTTAGTGAGAGAACATCATCTATATAGCGGAACGTAAAGTTAAAGGATATTACTAACTTCTTATCGTTCTTTCTTAGAAGTTCCTGTATGAAGTCAGCCTCATAATAATAAAGAAACAAGTCAGCAAGAAGAGGGACACAATTGGTTCCCATTGGAATTCCGACAGTCTGTTGAAAAACACGTTCTCCAAACGTAACAAATATGTTGTCAATCAAGAAATCAAGCATCTTGATAATGTCAGTTTCAGAGAATTTTTTGTTTGAATCAGAGTGATTCTTTACAAAGTAGGATTTATCCATCCCCAAGACAAGATACTTGTATCTACGTTCGCCATTCTTTTTTATGAAACAAAGCATTACCAACTCTTTCAATTTGGCTTTTAGTTTGGAATGGGGAATACTTGTGTAAAGTGTAGAAAAGTCAAATGAATTAATACTATTGCAAGATGAGAGAGTCTTAGATTGTATGTACTCTAAAAGATCTTTGGAATTTTTTAGTATCCACATCGGAATCAAGCCACCTCTAGAATAGGCAGTTTCACAATAACTTTGAAGCCCGGCTTTGATTGCTGATAAAATAGATGTTAATAATTTAGAAAGAGGTTTCGTGGAGCACTTTGAAGACCCAGCAATATACCGTTATTTGTAAGGACACTTATGTAGTTTAGGTATCCAATAAAGTGACGGAAGATCCAGTTCTTCATCTTTGGTTGAAATTCCAAAGGAACATAGAACAGACCTATGATTATCAAGGATTTCCTCGTTGTTAAGTGTCGTGAGGGTATATGTTGAGTTTCCAAGTGAATTATCAATACCAAATTCATTTATCAAGCAGTTTATGTAATGCGATTTACTCACAAAAACGATGTTGTTTGGGGCTTTATCTGCTGGGACAACAACATATTTGTCATGGATGTAGGACAAGTGTTTTGCAACATTTGGGTCTCTAAAGATTGACGTTGCATGGGTATTGATAGACCCATTTAGTTTCATAATTCGGATTTGTATCAACGACCTCACAGCCTTAATCCATTCGAAAAGAGTATCTACATTCTCCCGTTTATAGTTATTATTTTCATAGTTAAATAATTGTTTTCACTTTTTACTGATATTAGAGCATCATAGTGGTATGGCTATCTTGTAACAGCTTTGATTTATATTGTATAACATATCATAAGATAGTTATAAGATGATCATACAATTTCCCTTAAGATTAACAGGCCCCTGGCCTTTTAAAAATCAAGAAAATCAAATTTGTACTTATTTATTTTCGTGAAAATAGGTATTTATTCACTGTACATCAACCAAATTTGGAATCCAGACACAAAATCTGCAGGGACATATTTACGAATTGAACTGAATCAATCAACAGCTGAACCTCGTCTTATTTCTATGTTGTTTTAGTGGAGTCTAGTTTCCATTTTGCAGTGTTTTTCACATTTTTTTTTATAATTTGTGATGTCAAAGAGAGGTGTTGTGTTAAAGGACTTTTCAATTTAATTAAATGTTATTTCTGACCGTTTTACTTAACATAACTTTTTCTAACCCGCAGTAGTATTAAAAAGGGGGACATGTATGTGTTCATGTGTGGAATTCATTGGTGACATCAATATTCATTCAGACAGATAGTCATGCCAAGAAATTTCTTTCGTTGCAATTTTGAAAACATCCCATGGAGCAAATTGTACAGATGCTACTCAAACTTTGTTAAAAGTCACCAGTGTCTGAGCAGAAAGTTGATGAACGCCCTGGAGGTATGTCAAAAACGTCTCGTCCATTTCTAAAGAAGTTAATCGGAAGCTTAAAACTTCACTTATAATACACGATGGTTTTGAAGTATAGATTCTAGGTACTGACATTGTTTATCATCTGATTAATAATAACGTGTTATAGTACTCTTTTATTTGTCTTGGTTGATTAATACTTTTACTTTTTAGTGTATTTTTGGTAATATCCATTTGACGTGACTCGGTACTTATATATCCCGTCATTGTGTTATTGTGCTATGGTAAATTTTTGTATTCTTGTCTTTCGTTTTTGCTAATGTGCTTTGTCAATATGCCTTTTTGTTTTTCTTTGTTGACATATTTGTTTGTTTTTGTAGTGATAGAGATTATAACACAATAACACAATGTTGACTGATGTACCCCCATTTGTGACACTTTTATGTCTTTTTGTTTTGTTCACACATCGTTGTCAATATAATGGAATTGTATGTGACTGTCATACAAGTGATAGGTTTAGCTAGCTATAGAACTAGGTTTAATTCATCGTTTTCTATATAAGAACATCAAGTCAGGAATATGATAGTTGTTATTCGTTCGTTTGATGTATTCGAGCTATTGATTTTGCCATTTGCTTAGGGCCTTCCGTTTAGAAATTTCCTCGGAGTTCCGTATTTTTTCTACTTTACTTTTAAGTACATGGCAGGGGTCTAAGCGACACGTACATGCAAGTCATAAATTAATTTGTTGAATATCTAACTACTTATGGGTGTCATAGGAGGTCCACCAATGTTTTAATTGAACTATTCGTGGCATGAGTAGTACGCTGGGGTGTCAGATCTTTTATTTTTATAATTACTGATTATAATAAGGTTTTGAATTTCTGCCAATCTCATTTTCTATTATCTTATATCTATATTTTTTTAGCTACATTTGCACTTGTACAATAACATTATAGCAAGGCTCTTGTATAGCCCGATCCAAACATCTTTTCTCTTCTGTGCTGTATACTGTTAAACATTAACATAAACACATGTTGGGTTAACATTAACCTCCAGGGTTACTCCAGGCACAGCAACCAGATAACACCATCACAAACTCTGCATCTTCATAAATGTGGAACATGATTAAGTTTGTAACATCGGCCTAGGCATTTTGCAGTTGACACTAAATACTAAATCATTTTGTTCATTGCATAAAATGCACTAAAAATGCAGATGTCTTATTGCTCGTCAAATGACAGTTTACTGGTTATAGTTTTGTACCATAATTTTCTGTGGTGCAAGTAGGTCACCCTGTTATTAATATTTACCATAATGATCTGCAGTGGCTGTAGTTCACCCTGTTATTGATCTGTACCATAATCATCTGCAGTGTCTGTAGTTCACCCTGGTATTAATCTGTACCATCATCATCTGCAGTGTCTGTAGTTCACCCTGTTATTGATCTGTACCATAATCATTTGCAGTGCCTGTAGTTCGCCCTGGTATTGATATGTACCATTATCATCTGCGGTGCCTGTAATTCACCCTGCTATTGATCTGTACCATTATCATCTGCGGTGCCTGTAGTTCACCCTGTTATTGATCTGTACCATAATCATCTGCAGTGTTTTAGTTCACCTTGTTATTGATCTGTACCATAATCATCTTCAGTGTCTGTAGTTCACCCTGTTATTGATCTGTACCATTATCATCTGCGGTGCCTGTAGTTCACCCTGTTATTGATCTGTACCATTATCATCTGCGGTGCCTGTAGTTCACCCTGTTATTGATCTGTACCATTATCATCTGCGGTGCCTGTAGTTCAACCTGTTTTTGATCTGTACCATAATTATCTGAGGTGCATGTAGTTCACCCTGTTGTTGATCTGTACCATATCCTAAAAAAGGTGCCTGTAGGTCATACTGCTATTGATCTGTACCATTATCATCTCAGGTGTCTATAGTTCAGTCTGTTATTGATCTATACCATATCTTATCAAAGGTGCAAGAGGTTACATTGGTATTGATCTGTATCATATCCTTTTTAAAAGTGCACATAGTTCGTCTTGCTGTTGATTTGTACCATATCCTATTAAAAGTGCTTGAAGGTATCATTAGATTAGTCTCTACCACATCCTATCAAAGTTGCTGAAGATTATATTGCTGTTCATCTTTACCATATTCTATTTAATTATCAAATTAATTTGCCTGTACATAGGCCAACCTGTTATTGATCTGTACCATATCATATCCTAGGTGCCTGTATGTCACACTGCTAATAATTTCAACGGTGCCTGTATGTCACACTGCTTTTGATCTTTACCAATAATTTCAACGGTGCCTGTACGTCATGCTCTGTTGATTACCATATCATATTAGAGATGCACGTAGGTCCCCTCGTTATTTCAATATCACATTATAGGTGCCTGTAAGTCATCCTGCTATATATCCGTACCATTAGTTTACATATACTATCAAAGGTGCCCGAAGGTCACCATGGTATTTATCCATATCATGTTATAGGGGGGCTGTGAGTCACCCTGTTATTTTACATATCCTATCATAGGTTCCTGTAGGTCACCATGGTATTTATCCATATCATATTATGAGGGCCTGTAAGTCACCCTGTTATTTTACATATCCTTCCATAGGTGCCTGTCGATCACCATGTTCTTTTCCATTTCATATCCTAGGTGTCTGTATGTCACACTGTTTTTTTTTATGGTTGTCATATCATTTCAACGGCGCCCGTATGTCACCTTGTTATTTTCCATATCATATCATAGGTGCCCGTAGGTCACCATAGTATTTAACCATAATATATTATAGGTGCCTGTAGGTCACCATGGTATTTATCCTTATCATGTTATATGGGCCTGTAAGTAATCCTGTTATTTTATTTATCCTTTCATTGGTGCCCGTAGGTCACCATGTTATTTTCCATTTCATATCATAGGTGCCTGCAGGTCACCTTGTTATATTCCATATCATATTTTAGGCGCCTGTAGGTCACCGTAATTTTTTACATTATCCTATCATAGGTCCCCGTAGGTCACCATAGTATTTAACCATAATATATTATAGCTGCCTGTATGTCACCATGGTATTTATCCATATCATGTTGTTTGGGCCTGATAGTATCCCTGTTATTTTACTTATCCTTTCATTGGTGCCCGTGGGTCACCATGTTATTTTCCATATCATATTATAGGTGTCTGTAGGTCACCCTGCTATTTTCTCCCTCTTATCAAAGGTGCCTTTAAGTCACCATGGTATTTATCCATATAGTATTATATGATTTAACCTTCTTGCACCTATGATTCAGATCTATATGGTGATTGGATCTGCAGGCTCCTATAATGCGCAAAAATATAGATACATATCGGTATGACCTGCAGGCACATATGATAGGCTATGGTATAGAAAAAAAGCTGTGTGATCTGCAGGCACCTATTAAATGCTATGTTACATATACATAGCAGTGTGACCTGCAGGCTCCTATGATGGGCTCTGATAAAGATCTATGAGGATAAGACCTGCATGCACATATGATACATATCTATGCATGGTGACGTGACCTGTAGGCTCATATGATGGGCTATGGTACAGATACATATCAGTGTGACCTGCAGGCTCATATGATGGGCAATGGTACAAAAGGCTAATGTGACATATGAATAAAAGTCTGACCTGGAGGCAACGAAGGTACAGATAGATTTTAGCGTGACCTGCATTCATCTCAGTATGATAGGATATGGAACACAAAAAAGTGATGTGACTACAGGCATATATAATAAACCTGCTGGCACTATGATAGGATACGGTACATTAACAAGCGGTGTAACCTGCAGGCACCTATGATTGTATATAATGGTACATACAAAATAAAATTGAGAATGGAAATGGGGAATGTGTCAAAGAGTGTAACCTACATGCGCTTAAGATAAACCTGCAATCACCTTTAAAGGAATAAAAAAGCTGTTTAACTTACAGGCACTATGATAGGCTATGGTATGAATAAATAGCAGTGTGACCTGTAGGCTCCTATAAAAGGCTTAGGTACAGACATATGGCGACGTGACCTGTAGGCACTTATGATAGGCTATGGTGCAGATCTATAGTGAAGTGACCTACAAGCACCTATGATAGACCCATTATAGGCTATGGTGCAGATTTATAGTGAAGTGACCTACAAGCACCTATGATAGACCCATTATAGGCTATGGTGTAAATCTATAGTGAAGTGACCTACAAGCACCTATGATAGACCCATTATAGGCCATGGTGCAGATCTATTGTAATGTGACCTGCAGGTACCAATGATTGGCTATGGTACAGATCTATGGTAATGTGAACTGCAGGCACCGAACATAGACTATAGAACAGAACAATATCAGTGTGACCTGCAGGCACCTATGATGGGCTATGGTACAGATCTATGGTAATGTGAACTGCAGGCACCAAACATAGACTATAGAACAGAACAATATCAGTGTGACCTGCAGGCACCTATGATGGGCTATGGTACAGATCTATGGTAATGTGAACTGCAGGCACCGAACATAGACTATAGAACGGAACAATATCAGTGTAACCTGCAGGCACCTATGATGGGCTATGGTACAGACCTATGGTAATGTGAACTGCAGGCACCGAACATAGACTATAGTACAGAACAATATCAGTGTAACCTGCAGGCACCTATGATGGGCTATGGTACAGATCTATGGTAATGTGAACTGCAGGCACCGAACATAGACAATAGAACAGAACAATATCATTGTGACCTGCAGGCACCTATGATGGGTTATGGTACAGATCTATGGTAATGTGAGCTGCAGGCACCGAACATAGACTATAGAACAGAACAATATCAGTGTGACCTGCAGGCACCTATGATGGGCTATGGTACAGATCTATGGTAATGTGAACTGCAGGCACCGAACATAGACAATAGAACAGAACAATATCAGTGTGACCTGCAGGCACCTATGATAGGCTATGGCACAGATAAAAAGTTATAAGACCTGCAGTCACATATACAGATAAAACGCTGTGGGACCTGCAGTTACCTATGATGGGATTTGGTGCAGATATATGGTGATGTGCAGGCACATATAATAGGCTATGTTACATATAAATAGCAGTGTGACCTATGATAGACTATAGTGCAGATAGAAAAGTTTTATGACCCACAGGCACCTATGATAGACTATGGGGCATATAGAAAAAGTTTTATGACCCACAGGCACCTATGATAGACTATGGTGCAGATAAATAGCAGTGTGACCTGCAGGTACCCATGATATACTTTAGTGATGATCTATGGTGATATAACCTGCAGGCACCTAAGATAGACTATACAACAGAACAATATCAGTGTGACCTGCAGGCACCTATGATAGACTATGGCACAGATAAAAAGTACGTTATAAGACCTGCAGTCACATATATAGACAATGGTACAGATAAAATGCTGTAGGACCTGCAGTCACCCATGATGGGATATGGTGCAGATATATGGTGATGTGACCTGCAGGCGCATATAAAAGGCTAGTATGACAATGACTTCCGTGAGAATGACACGTGTTTACAAAGGTATGGTAATGACTTCCTTGAGAATGACACTTGTTTCTGGAATTACTTCTTCAACTGAGATTTTAGAATAGACAAAAAGTTTCGATGCAAAAATTAATTTTTTATTCAGCATTTTTTTTATCATTATTGCGCTTTATAAGAATATAAGGAAATGTGAAAATACATCAATGAGACAGCAACCAAAGGATAGAAACACCATTGAATATCTAGAACTTGTACTTACTATATTCACATTTGTCTCCATACCAACCAATCTCACACTTACATTGTTCATCACAGAATGTGTTGTTGCCTGTACAAAATTTTAAACATGGCTCATCATCCATCTGTGATGAAAGAATGTTACATCCTAAAAAAACAAAAGACATTTGTTTAAAGTAACTATTATCTAACTATTGTCAGTATTGGTTATGGATTCTATAATCAATATTGGGTGAAAAACAGGAGTGCCTAATGCAAATCGGTGAAAGGACAAATGAAAAGGATAAGTTGGAAAATAATACGAAACAGAGATACAAGACATTTGCAGACACAAGGGGATGTACTTCCTTACGTTTTTTTTTCTCGGATATGTTTTTTAATCAACTAAAAGTCGCCAAAATTAGACTCCTCCTTTTCGTGTTTTTCTTAGGCAAGCTAGGGTTGAAAGGGTCATGATTTTCCACTTGATTTTATTCTTTCATGTTCAGATTAAATTCGTTTAATTCAGTTTGGAAAATCTGTTAATTATAGACTCTCACTATTTACAGTTTCTGATGAAGTAATGAAAATCATGATAACCTACTTTGCCAAGTAACTTCACTAGAAATCTGGCTTGTTTTCATCGAAGTTTTATAGGTATGTTTTTATTTGTCTGTTTGTATTTAGATTAATTTTCGCCTTGGTAATGTATAATTGTGAATTGTTGAGTTACAATTTTTTTTTATAACAGATTGTTATGTTCGATTTCTGCCATTGAATGGTATATTTCATGAATTAAATATTCAATAATATCACTCTATATTCGTATGTACTTTGATTTGATTGATTGATTGTTGCTGACTTAACGGTCAGTTGTTTGTTTTACATGCAAACTATGAACGAAAACAAATTTACAATTGATACAATAGGTTGGTTCTGCAAAGTTTGTCGACCGAGATGGACAGAAAATACGAAATGCCAGTATAAAACGATTAAGGGCCAAAATTGTTTTAAGAAATAGGTCAACTACACCCCTTTAAAGAGCGGTTGCAAAGGGTTGTTAACATGCAAAGAGCGTTGCACTTTTCGTACTGTGCTCTCAGTGGCCGAGTGGTCGAAACAGTTCATCTACATTGATGACCAGCCTATCAACTCTAAAGGTTACAAGTTCGAAACACGCACCAATCACTGGATTTAACGTCCCTATTCTGACCGAACGTGATGTCGTATCCCGTCCTGCACTGTCAAGCGAAAGTATTTTTTAGCTTTTGGATTGGAAAAGTCAAGGTGAATATATTTCTACACCCTAGTCGGGCTACTTTGAATTGGTCGTATATGGTCTCGGCTGCTATCATGATAACGTATCTTACTAAATGCATGTACTATCATTTGAATAATACAGGATGTATACCAAAATACCCTCAAAACTAACATAAGTATATAATCTCATCTCCTGTGTTTAGATCGGTCACACAATCAATATCAGAAAATTGGAACGTATTAGACTTTTTATATTTTTATTACGACTTTTCATATCATGTTTTAAAGATTTTTCAACAGTTTTACAACATTCATTAAAAAAATACAAATTCCTCGTTAGGCCTATACATTGCTGTTTTACATAGTTTTGATATAATTAAATGAGAAAATTGAAAACAAATATGATTATATAGTTAAATGCTTTGAGGGTCATCATGAACTTCAATCAATGTGTAGGACATTCATTACAGGGGAAATTTGTTCTTGTAATATATTCTTCCCCACTATACAAGTATATACGGAACCTCTATAAAATGTAAGGGGAAAAAAACTCAAATATAAAAATAACAAGATGTGGTGTGATTGCCAATGAGACAACTCTCCACAAGTGACCAAATGACACAGAAATTAACAAATATAGGTCATCGTACGGCCTTCAACAATGAGTAAAACCCATACCGCATTGTCCGCTATAAAAGGTCCCGAAATGACAAATGTAAAAAAAACTAAACAAATAAACTAACGGCCTGATTTATGTACAAAATAATGAACGAAAAACAAACATCAAACTTCATTTTTGATATTGAAAAAATGTCCAAAACATGCAAGCCAGTCAAGGAGAAAATACCCTAACAATCTTAAAACACATCAAATATACAATACAGTTTGTACCAACACTGAAATCAATCTTGTTCAAAATTCATCTAGCAAACTTCACATCACGATATTTGCTCTCTGACCTAATCTTAGATCATCATATAACAAGCGTACGTAAAATAAGAAAAACACAAATTTTGCCTTTTTTGTGGTGCTATAAAAATTTGAATACGCAATGCTTTTATGTACTTCAGTACTGTATCTCTGAATGTTTAATTTAGACCCATGTCGCCATATATGAGTATGAGTAGTTCCAATATGGAAATGAAACCCTTCATTGATAGATACGACAAAGGCTGTAAATCACTAGTAAATTAGAAAGTCAGAGATTTCGTTACCACAAATTACTTGAAACCTTTACTAAATTCTTTCATAGATACAAATATTTGGTCTGCAAGTTTGGTTGTACCTGTAGAAAACTTATTTCAAACAGAATAGCACATCCTAAATTTTACGGTGATGTTGTAAACCTAGCCCGGAAATTTAGATACGATCCGGGTAAACTTATTTATCCTTTAAATAAACTTATTCTAAAAGGTTACATATTCAACACCGTAATTAAATCTTTGAATATTGTTTTAATGGTACAAATATTGATTTTGTTATCACTAAATTTAAACCATACTAAATATTAAACATATGTACTTTCACGGTACAACAATCTGTCGATACCTATAGTTTGGCATTGCACAAGGTAGTGTTTTTCTCTGACTGTTAATGACGTCTTTACACTAAATCCATTGGATTTTGGATGTGTACTGATTGATATTTTAGTCTTCGATACATGATTTTTTTCATTGGTTGTTATTGGCTTTGAACTAGCTGTCAGTAACTGCGAGTACTCTCAGATCTGTAGTTGTGTATTTTTGTTTTTGGGATATATAAGTACCCGTCCACGTCCACTCTGTGTTTTTGTTAGATGTATATCTATTTGTATCCATCTGATGAGTTCAGCCTTTTTCAACTGATTTTTATATTTTGTTCTTATGTTGTACTGTTACACCACTGTCCCAGGTTAGGGGGAGGGTTGAGCGCTCACAAACATGTTTAACCCCGCCACATTCTGTATGTGTCTGTCCCAAGTCAGGAGCCTGTAGGTTGCAATTCTGTAAATATAGACAATGCAATTTCCCATAGGAACTCCCTTTGCGACTAAAACTGTGACACTTTTACTATGAAGTTTCGTGAAAAATTATATCCCAAAACGGAAAGTTTATATGCACTACTATTTTATTCAAAGGTCAAAATATAGGGCTGTGCGGCATATTTTCAACATTTATATGCCCTGAACTTCTAAGAGTTAAAACTTATACTAAAATTCTATACTACCCTTACCTTCATATTTGGACCTCCTAAGAATTAAAATTTAGGCGCTACCATGTTTTTCTATACTGGTTACATTCCCAAGTGATGTCTCTATGAGAGGAAACACAGAGATCATAAATGGGAACCAGTACATTAACAAATTAACATATCTATGAATATTATATATCTCCCCAAAAGAGGCGTGGTTTGAGAAACAGCTGTATTTACAAAGTGCAACCTATACAAACATTTATTCAAATAGAAAACCTTCTAAAAACACTTTTTCTCACAACAATACTTATTTATCAGAATTATAGTATTAAGGAAATCACTGCATATACTCTAAGTTTCCTTTTACAGTACATTTTATACCCCTACCCCTGTTTCAGTTTTTAAAGAATTTGAAAACAAGACTTTAACCATTGCCAGCTTACCCTATGTGCATGTTTTCTGACATGAAATGTCTAAAACATGTTTGAAACTATTCTGATAACAAATTGAAAGCATTTTAGAATACTATAAATGTATTGTTTAGAAGTTAATCATTCCAACATTCAAGATTATACAAAGTATCCAATCCTGCTTGTGTCTCCAGTCCACATCTTACTGTATGCCTATTTGTCAATGAAAGTTCACAATTTCTGTCTCAAATGGTCAGTTAAGAATTCATGTCACAACAGCATCATCTCTAACCATATAACTAACATAAGTTAGTTAATGTATGAACTAGAAGTGTCTAAACAAAGCCATATTTCAAAATTGTATTTAAGAAGATATCAGTCTGGTGCATAAATTCACTAAAAATTTGATAGAAATGACTGCTTACATCTTATTTTTGCATAACTTTCCAGCACAGTTATTGTTTTGTTGACAAAAGACCTTGAAAATAATAAAATCATAGCATTTACAAGTTAAATTAACTGTTTTATGACCCAGGGTAGGTATTTTTTTCTGTTTTTTGCCCCCTGGGGCCTCACATTTCCTAAATATTTTCCTTGTTTCTAGCAATGTGGAGTATTTAGTATATATTTAGGATAGAACACACTATTGTAAGTTTTATTGAGGTCTTTTTGTAATTCTAGCTTGTACTTTTTAATGCCGCGGTCACAAAAAAACACATTTAGGTGTTACGGCTTACTTTTGGGTTATCGACAGGACAGAAATAACCTAACAAAATTATTTAGGAAGGATCAATGAGCTGCAATGACTGCGAAGAGTAAATATAAACACTTCTAAACAATTTAAATCACAAATAGGCATATATTGTGAATTTATTTTGAATTCAGGGCTTTAAGTAAACCATGCATACTGTAAACTGTGAATTTATGCTGAGTCATCATAGTTAAGGCTCAGGATTTTCTCAATCTTCATGAAAAATTTATAAAACTTCATATTTGAGTTAAATTCTTTAAAGTCTCTGAGATAAACCAGATTTTGTGAAATTCTGTATGTTCTATTTTTTAACCCTATATAGGTTGCAATTCTGTAAATATAGACAATGCAATTTCCCATAGGAACTCCCTTTGCGACTAAAACTGTGACACTTTTACTATGAAGTTTCGTGAAAAATTATATCCCAAAACGGAAAGTTTATATGCACTACTATTTTATTCAAAGGTCAAAATATAGGGCTGTGCGGCATATTTTCAACATTTATATGCCCTGAACTTCTAAGAGTTAAAACTTATACTAAAATTCTATACTACCCTTACCTTCATATTTGGACCTCCTAAGAATTAAAATTTAGGCGCTACCATGTTTTTCTATACTGGTTACATTCCCAAGTGATGTCTCTATGAGAGGAAACACAGAGATCATAAATGGGAACCAGTACATTAACAAATTAACATATCTATGAATATTATATATCTCCCCAAAAGAGGCGTGGTTTGAGAAACAGCTGTATTTACAAAGTGCAACCTGTAGTTCAGTGGTGGTCGTTGGTTCATGTCTGTCATATTTGTTTTTCGTAAATTGTTTTGTTATAAATTAGGCCGTTAGTTTTCTCAACTGAATTGTTTTATATTTTTCATGTCGGGGCCTATTATAGCCGATCATACGGTATAGGTTTTTCTCATTGTTGAAGGCCGTACGGTTGCCTATAATTGATTACATCCACTGCATTTTAACTTTGGTGGGTAGTTGTCTCATTGGCAATCAAACCACATCTCCTTAGTTTTATATGTATATCCTGTATAGGATAATTGTTTTATTTCCTAATTTACCATGATAAAAAAAATACAGTTGCACACACAGAAATTTAATAAGATAACGTATTTTGAACGGTCGTGTTTGGTTTTTTAAGTTTTATTGATGTTGCATGTATATATTGAAAAAAAAAATACTTACTGAGTAATTTACAGATAAATCCATGCATGAAAATAAAAAACAATGATGAAATGATGATTTCATATCTGCTGGTCAAAAAGATATGCGTTCGTAAAATCATACAGTATAGACACGACACAATCGAGACGGATATTGAACAGGGGGAGGGGGATCTAATATTTTAACGAAAATAAATTACATCAAATTCAATATCAAATTCTATTTGATAACATTATTAGAATAATTGCATATCTCTACTTAAATATAACAAGTGAGATAAAAGTTTTGTGTCAAACCTTATCACCACTACACTTTGATCACGTATTAACATTTTTACTAGTGATGTCATTCTCTATTGCAAAATTGTATCGATACTTCAAACCCTTATACAAAGGAGAAGGTATGATAAGCCTTATACAAAGGAGAAGGTATGATAAGCCTTATACAAAGGAGAAGGTATGATAAACCAACTTTTTTTGGCCCTCGAATTCAAAATCAAAAAAGTATTATAAATCTAATTAATAATCCGTCACATGCTCATAAGACATTAGTAACTCAGACATCAGATTTTATATATTCTATTTTATTTTGTCTTAACTATACATTACTATTGAGGGTTTAAAACTCCTTGAATCTAGTGTTAAACTGGATAAACTGCCAAAATAGCCTCACTTGAGATCTTGTCAAAGATATTTAGATATGAGCCAATGTTTAACCTAAAAGATATTTAATTGGTACATTTTTTAATGTGTTTTAAAATTCTTTTTGAGTAATGCCTTGAAATTTAGCTATTATCTTTTTTTCCGAAATCTATGGGTAAACTGATAATTTCAGGTTAACTATGACCAATTAATGTCTAATTCGGTTAACTTTTTTCAACCAAAATATCAATATTTGCCACTGCAAGTTTTACAATCAACAGACAATAAAACAATGTTTTTTCTTTATGAATTAGTAAAGTGTGGTATGATTTCCAATAAGACAACTTTCCTCAAGAGACCAAATGACGTGGATGTAAGTAACTTATAGGTTATCGTACGGCCTTTAACTCAAACCGTATAGTGTGCTTACCATGAGCAACACGCGTGTGGAGCAGGATCTGCTTACCCTTTTGTAGTAATTGAGATCACCCACGAGTATTTGGTGGGGTTCTATTTGCTCAATCTTTAGTTTCTTCTAGATTGTTTTTTGTCTTTTCGTCGTTTTTCGTTTTTTACCACGGCATTGTCAGTTTCTCTTAGAGTTATGAGTTTTGAATGTCTCTTTGATGTATCTTCCGCCTGTTTGTTTTTCTATAAAAGGTAAAATGTAAATCAATCCAATATAATAACCAACGGCATAAATTATGCTTGAACAATAAACGAAAAACAAATATGAAAGACAGCAACCAACAACAACCACTGAATATCAGACGCATACAGAATCTGGCGGTTTTGAACATGTTTGTGAGCGCTCAACTATCACTTTAACATAGGACAGTGGTGTAACAGTTCAACATAAGAACAAACTTTAAAATTCAGTTGGAAGGGGCTCAACTCACATCAGTTTGTCACGAAGCACAAATATAATACAGCTAGCACAAACACAAAAGAAACCCGAAGTATCGATCTAAGAAAATTATTCGCAATTACTGAAAACTAATTCAAAGTCAATTACAACTAATAAATGAATAGTATTTTACCAAACTAAAATAGCAATCAGTACTTTTTCAAAGGATTTAGTGCAAAGACTTCATAAACAGTCTGAGAAAAGTAATACCTTGTGCAATGCCTAACTATAGGATGTAGGACTATAGTTAGATTACATATTATATCTTTACTCATATTGATTTTGAAAAAAATACCTGATTTATTATTAACCAGAAAGTACATGCATATGTTTTTAAGTTTAGTCGTGTATAAAAAAGGGATCTGAACGAAATGATTTAATTGGTCAGAGAAGACTTTCCATTTCAATAAATTTATAAATTATTATCTGATATAAAAATTCTTTGGTTGCTACATTGTATCTCATTGGTGTATGTCCACATGTGTCTTTATCTGTATATGAAATGATATATTTATGAAATAAAAACAATAAAACAAAGCTTATATATATATACGTCAAAGTATAAACATTGTTGCACAACCTCCATAAATCCCCTTTTTATTCTACGATTGCCATCGGTGTTACCCCTCTTTTGATGTACACCTGTTCGAAGGTGTGTTGCCTTTGTTCGGGGAGACCTCTGTTGGTGCCTCCGCTTTGTTACAGGGTGTGTAGTTAGGTTGTATTAATGTTCCCCTCCATCGTATTTATTTGAAGTCAGATTTGATTACTTGACCAGTTGTTGTGGGTGTTCGTCCTAATCTCCCTGTTGAAGGTGTTTCATTATTGCTAGGAAATTATCTGGCTAGGAACAAAGTGGTTGCTGAACCAAGTGTTATCAGTGGACCGTTGGTGGATGTTAAATCACATGAAGTTGATGCTGAAATGTATCCAGCTTGTGTTGTTACTAGGGCGATGACAAGAAAACAACAAAATCAGGGGTTACAAGAAGACCAGTATGATGATATGGACCTTTCTGACACTTTCCTTGTCGACATTGACGGTTCCTGCTGCTCAGAAAAGGCCATAAAACCACCTAGTATTAACAAGCATGTAATTATGCCATGGCCAGACGTGAACAGCCATTCATTAGACAAAAGAAAGTTTGTGGAAGAACAAAATAAAGACTCTGAGGTTCTTCAGCTCCGCAAGAGGCCTCAACCACAGGAGGAAGCAGACAAAGTGGCCGACTGCTAATACCATCAAGATGGCATTTTAATGAAGAAATGGAGGCCACCTGATGCTATACCAGAGGAGGAATGGAGAGTGGTATACCAAGTGGGGGTCCCTAAAGTGTATAGGCAAGAAATTTTTGGTCTTGCCCACGACACCCCCTCGGCCGGACATTTAGGTATAAGGAAGATTTGCCTTAAGATCTTACAACATTTTTACTGGCCCAGACTTAGAAATGATGTCACAGAATACTGCAAATCATACCAATTATGCCAGGTTGTTGGTAAGCCTAGCAAGGAAATACCACCAGCACCACTTCTGCCAATTCCTGCCTTTGAAGAACCTTTCAGTCGAGCTTAAATTGACTGTGTTGGACCTTTATCAAAGACCAAGACCATCATGTGTACATCTATAAAAAGAAGATGTGGTATGACTGCCAATGAGACAACTCTCCACAAGAGACCAAATGACACAAAAATTAACAACTATAGGTCACCGTACGGCCTTCAACAAAGCCCATACCGCACAGTCAGCTATAAAAGGCTCCGAAATGACAATGTAAAACAATTCAAACGAGAAAACTAACGGCCTAATTTATGTACAAAAAATGAACGAAAAACAAATATGTTACACATTAACAAACGACAACCACTGAATTACAGGCTCCTGACTTGGGACAGGCACATACATACAGAATGTGGCGGGGTTAAACATGTTAGCGGGACCCCACCCCCCTAACCTGGGACAGTGGTGTAACAGTACAACATAAGAACGAACTATACAAATCAGTTGAAAGAGGCTTAACTTATCAGACGGATAAAAATTCAAATACTACAAATACAAGTGGACGTGGCCGGGTAATTGTACATCAAAACAACAAAAAGACACTAAGTACAGATCTGAGAGTACTCGCAGTTACTGACAGCTAGTTCAAAGCCACTAACAACTAATCAAAAAATCAGTGATGTCTCTATGAGATGAAACACAGAGATCATATCTTGGAACCAGTACGTTAACAAATCAACATATCTATGAATATTATATATCTCCCCTAAAAAGGCGTGGCTTGTGAAACAGTTGTAATTACAAAGTGCAAGCTATATATTGTTCATGAAAAGTTCTCGTTACACTCAAACTTTTTTAAAGGAGAAGGTGTTATGATATTGTACTTATTATAATTATTTACCTTTGCCTATTCTGTTTTGTGTGGCCATATAATATTTATATAATTGGGTTATAGTTGTTTACAAAATTCAAAAAATAATTGGGCAGTTTAGAAATCACTGGAACAATCATAGGTACTGATGGAATGATTTGAACTTTCTATTTGACTTACATAATAATAATGCAATGATCATAATTAATTATGCGTAATTTAAACTTCTATAGTATTCTAGAAGTTTCCCTTCTACAGTTTTCTAGGAGTTTCCCTTCTTCAGTGTTCTAGAATTCTCCGTGACAAACAATAAATACAGACACCGAAATTAGCCAGACAGACATTAATATACTTGTATTCTCAGAAGATCTCTGGAGTTGTTGGATTGACACTTTTATTTACGAACAACATCATACTAGATTGTGAACTTATTGGACATATATATTTCATTGGATTTAGAACAGTTAAGAGAAGAATTCCGGATAAAGAAAAGACAAAGGATCGGACATTTATTTTAACAGTTAAGTTGACATTTCAATTTATACAATATTTCTTGTAAAATTGTATTATAATAAATCTTGTTAAATTTATTACTGATTTTTATCTTTTGTTGGGTACAATTTTAAGGTGATTTCTGATCGTAACAGAAATTGGGGGCTCGTCTGGGATAACGTTAATATCAGATTAAATTTTTTTCTGTATTTTATTGAATTAGAATTAGCCAACAAAATTCTACAAAAATTGCATTGAATCCGGTACAAATTTTAAAACGCCAGACCTGGAGGGGTTGGATAAATTAAAGAAAGAGGAAGTAGTGTTGCTTGCTAAACATCTGAAAATAGATTTTGAAATATCTGTGAGAAAACAAATTATAAAAAATTTGGTAATAGACAAATTAGTTGACACGGAAATCTTTAATGAAGAGGCTCTTGAACTTAAGGTCGAAAATGTTGATGCTATCAAATTAAAACAGCTGAAATTAGAACATGAATTTAAATTAAGACAAGCAGAACTTAAAATGAGGGAAAGGTTAAAGATGGAGAAAATAAAAATTAAAATGGTCAAAGTAGAAAGCAACACTAACGTACAGTCAAAATCAGAACATGTTGATGCAGCAAAAAATATACGTTTGGTTCCCAGATTTTGTGGAAAAAAAAGTTGATAAAAATTTTCTACAATCTGAAATGGCCAAAGCCTTATTGGACTACAATGCTGCAAAGTATTTTTGAGGGCTAGGCCGCTGAAATTTACTCAGCACTTTCACAGAAAAAAGTTCTCATTATGACACTGTAAAACAAGAAGTTTTGAAAGCTTATGAGCTAGTGCCAGAAGCATATAGACAGAAATTTAGGTCTTATAAAAAGTTTGAATCACAAACCTATGTTGAATTTGCTAGGGAAAAAGAAGATCTATTTGATAAATGTCTTACGTCAAAGAAAATAGAAAACAATTTTGATAAAATAAGACAGTTAATATTATTAGAAGAGTTCAAGCTGTGTGTTCATTTAGACTTAAAACACATTTAGATGACAAAACTGTTGAGACTTTGCAAGATGCAGCTGTTGTTTCCGATAATTATACCCTTTCACATAAAAGAAGTTTCAAAGGTCAAAATTTTAATACTTCAAGAGGAAATTACAAAAATCAAAGTACTGATAGTAAGCCTGTTGCACAGAATAAGAGTCAATCTAGAAATAATATGTCTTACCCAAAGTTTGGTTCTTTTGAGAAGAAGTCACTAACTTGTGCTTATTGTAAGAAAAATAGTCACCTGATGGCTGATTGTTTTAGACTCCAGAAAAAGAATGAAAGAGATAATAAACCCAAGTCCAGTGCTTGTACGACACCCCTTGTTACCAATAAGTTGGAATGTCCTGCGAGTCAGGCTTTAAAGTCCAGTCTTTGTGATTATATGGAGGATTATAAATCCTTTATGTCTGATGGGTTTGTTTCTATTGTTGATAATACTACCTCAGCGCATTGAGATTTTACGGGACACTTGAGCTTTTCAGACGTTGTTGTTCGAAGGTGTGTTGCCTTTGTTCGAGGAGACTTCTGTTGGTGCCTCCGCTTTGTTACAGGGTGTGTAGTTAGGTTGTATTAATGTTCCCCTCCATCGTATTTATTTGAAGTCAGATTTGATTACTTGACCAGTTGTTGTGGGTGTTCGTTCTTATCTCCCTGTTGAGGGTGTTTCATTATTGCTAGGAAATGATCTAGCTAGGAACAAAGTGGTTGCTGAACCAAGTGTTACCAGTGAACCGGTGGTGGATGTTAAATCACATGAAGTTGATGCTGAAATTTATCCAGCTTGTGTTGTTACTAGGGCGATGACAAGAAAACAACAAAATCAGGATTTACAAGAAGACCAGTATGATGATATGGACCTTTCTGACACTTTCCTTGTCGACATTGACGGTTCCTGCTGCTCAGAAAAGGCCATAAGACCACCTAGTACTAACAAGCATGTAATTATGCCATGGCCAGACGTGAACAGCCATTCATTAGACAAAAGAAAGTTTGTGGAAGTACAAAATTAAGACTCTGAGGTTCTTCAGCTCCGCAAGAGGCCTCAACCACAGGAGGAATCAGACAAAGTGGCAGACTGCTAATACCATCAAGATGGCTTTTAATGAAGAAATGGAGGCCACCTGATGCTATACCAGAGGAGGAATGGAGAGTGGTATACCAAGTGGTGGTCCCTAAAGTGTATAGGCAAGAAATTATCGGTCTTGCCCACGACACCCCCTTGGCCGGACATTTAGGTATAAGGAAGATTTGCCTTAAGATCTTACAACATTTTTACTGGCCCAGACTTAGAAATGATGTCACAGAATACTGCAAATCATACCAATTATGCCAGGTTGTTGGTAAGCCTAACCAGAAAATACCACCAGCACCACTTCTGCCAATTCCGGCCTTTTAAGAACCCTTCAGTCGAGCACAAATTAACTGCGTTGGACCTTTACCAAAGACCAAGACCATCATGTGTAAATCTACTCGCTTTCCTGAGGATATTCCGTTAAGGAATATTAAAACACCAGCTATTGTCAAAGCTCTTATCAAATTTTTCACACTAGTAGGACTTCCGAAGTTTATACAGTCCGACCAGGGTTCAAATTTCATGTCAGGTTTATTTCAGCAGATCGTTTACCAGTTAGGGATTGCTCAGTATAGGTCAAGTGCTTATCATCCAGAATCTCAAGGTGCCTTAGAACTTTTTCATCAAACATAAGAACTTTTTGTCTTCAATTTGACAGGGACTGGGATGATGGTGTTCACTTTCTACTTTTTGCTTCTCCAATTAAGCAACATCCTTACCGGCCCAATCCACTAAAACTTGATTGTATGAGACATATGCTTGACAATGATATTATTGAGCCGAGTAACAGTGAATGGAGCTCTGCTTGTATCCTTGTGCTCAAACCAGATAAAACCTTTCGTTTCGTGACAGATTTCAGAAAAGTTAATTCTGTTTCAAAATCTGATTTCTATCCGATTCCAAGGATAGATGACTGTATTGACAACATTGGGCAAGCTTGTTTCAGTATACTGTCATGCCGTTTGATATGAAGTGTGCTCCAGCTACATTTCAAAGAATGATCAATAATGTTATAAAAGATTTAGACTGTTGTTATGCTTATATTGATGATCTTAATGTATGTGGTGAAAGCTGGGAAGAGCATATAACACATTTATATGAAACTGTTGATAGATTGTCACAATCAAATTTGACTGTTAATCTTGGTAAAAGTGATTTTTTTTCAGGCCACTGTTGATTATCAAGGGCATACAGTTGACGTCTTGTTAAATTTATTACTGTTTTTTGTCTTTTGTTGGCTACAATTTAATGGCGATTTCTGACCGTAACACGTTGACCTCGGACTGTCTGTATACTCACACCTGATAAAGGCTAATACTGAAAAGATCCGGCTCTTTATTTTAAACATATTTATTCGTGATGATTACAAATATATTATCATACAAAGATAAAGTTTAAGAATATGAATACGTTTCCTTGAAAATACCAACACAAATTAACGATTTTCGTAACATGGCATGCAATGTTACAATTGTATGGAATATATTATAAGCTAATAAAGGAAAACAAAAAAAAACAAAAAATAACAGCAAAAAATGATAATACGATATACAATTATTAACATGAAATGCAAGTTCCCGTTGTCTGTATTACTGTTCTGCGTACTTGATGAAGGCGAATGCAGAAACACTCGGCAATTTACTTTTTCCTTAACCGTTTTGTCAACACGTACCTGATCCAGAACTTCCAAGCACTTATCGTATCTTATCGCAACTCGTATCTGATGCAAGCAAATCCAGAAATACCTTTCACTTCGGGACATACGATACAGTTACAGGGAAGGTAATGACGTTGCTAATGTAAAATGTTATTTTTCGCGACGTCAAACTGTGAAATATCGGAATAAGGGGCATTTTTGACTGATTTTAGTTATTAGATTGAACACGAGTACATGGGCCCCTCTTTTTTAAAATGACATTTGGCATGATCATGTATGACGATTATTTGTACCAATTTTGATGAAGAAATCACCGATGAATTTTTTTTTTAATTGGATAAATATACAGCAAAATATGCTGGTCTTTTCCTAATATCATGAAAAAATATCTAAAAAGAAATATTCCAGAGAATTGTTAGACAAACTTAGAGTATACTTATGTAAGGACGATATTACAAATGACGACGTCATAATTTTTTGGACTAACACAATACTTTATCCATGGAAAATGGAAATAAACTCGACTATACTGACAAATAAGACATATGTGAAATGTACCGAAAATAAAGAATTCAAACCACAAACGATAAGACATAACACAATATCCAACCGTACTTACAAAAGAAATACCAAGCACTTTAAGTTGTCCACGGACTGTCTGTCCATCCATACCTGATGTAGGAATACCTCGGACTGTCTGTCCGCCTAGTCCTGTTAAAGCTAATCCATAAATACCCAGGACTTTACGTATTACTATGATACAATGGTATAAATGTGCTTATAGATAATATGAGACAATCTTTCGAAATTAAATAGTCATGAGTTTCCGAGAAAAAAAAAAAACGTTTATCATAATTGCATCCAAATGCTGAATTCAAACTTATGATATTTACAAGAACTTAATTGCTGCATGCTTTTTTAGTATATATTTAAAAACAAATGTATATTTTATTTTTCTAATTGAATAGTACATACTTCATGCACTGGTGCAAATTCTTGTAACTATTTCAGACGTTTAAAGATTTTATCATTAGATATGTTTTTGTATGGACCGGTATCTGATCTAAATTTAAACTTATGTTGTCTTATTCAGTTCATTTGATAATAACAGGATAACGACAATTGTTTTTGTCATAATGGTTAGGAGTTGGCGTTGCCATACTATGTCTTTATATAAACAAATAATGACCGATTTATACAAAGTATATGCGCATCGATGATAATTTGAAGAGGTAAAAGAAAATCATTTCGTCATACGTTATTGGTAAGACTTTCTATTAATCTGATTACGGGCAATTCTGTGAAAAGTACCACTTTAATTTTATAGTTTTTGTTTTTGTACTCTGAATGTTAATTGAATGCCAAAAGTCAATTATCTTTGTCTGAAATTTCAATATTGCGGGCCCCAATCCTGTGTTCAACGAAATTCCTCAATGTTTATTCTGATGCTTTTATTGGGTTTTGGGGTGATGCTGATCATTTTGATAGTATCAGTAAATAGTGGTATAGGTACGTGCAACGTGAATTTTAATTCGGTTTTAAACAAATAAAACTTTTATAATAAGTTTTGATACATGTACTTGACAGATTTGTAAAATATACTTGACAATGGGTGTATTATTGCCACACTATACTGAGTCTAGCGAGTTGATTTTTTTTGTCTCTATTTGATTAGTTAAGGCTGTAAACCGTTTTGTTTTTGGTAGAATTCGTGCTGCTCGGTCTTTAATTTTCTAAGTTAATGTAGTGCTTTACAAAATTTTGTTTGTCTTTTTGTCATCCTTGGATTTTTTGCCATGGTGTTGTGAGTTTCTCTTGTTTTGTGAGTTTCTCTTGTTTTGTGAGTTTCTCTTAATTTGCGAGTTTCTCTTATTTTGTGCATTTCTCTTGATTTGTGAGTTTCTCTTGTTTTGTGAGTTTCTCTTGTTTCGTGATTTTGATTATCCCCTTGGTATCTTCCGCCTCTTTTTATTTCCAGACTTCTTATGTTTTATTTGTTTTAGCTAGCCTCACATGTGCTCCATAAAATGTTTTACAGAACATCATGTCGTACATTCCAAAAATATTATATTGATGCTTTATTATTTTTATTTTACTGCAAATTTCCTATAATAGCAGTCCATAAAAAGCATGTCCCAACTGCATTTGAAACATTATTATTCATAAACTTGTCTTGACAGCTTCAAACAAATCAACAAATGTAGAATTGCAGTGAAAATTGTTAAAAAAATACATGTACTATATATATGGTTTCATGTCTATTGCCTGTATGGCAGTGATGTGATAGATTAATGTCAAGTAAGGAGGGGTCGGGAAAATATTTCAATAAATATTAAGTGCCATTTCTTTAGTTTTAAGTCACCCTTTTGAAAAAAAAACCTTCTCCCTGGATGAAAATCGGAACTTTATTCAAACTGTGTCTAGATTTCATATGATGAGGGGGGTATTTTCAAAAAGGGGTATAATCATATTTGATATTTGCATTGCTATTTAAAACTTCCTTACTTATCTGTCTCATGCAACTCTACAGTTGGTATGTTACATTCAAAATCGAAATTTCTGTCATCTTACATTATTATATAAGTTACATAGTAGATGTTAAAAACTTTAATCAATGTCATTTTGCTATTTTCCTTCAATACATCACTATTATGTAAAACTTCCAGTTAAAATTTCAGTATAAATTGGGGAGGTATTTCATGGACTGCCAATAAAGATGATATGTTTCATTACATGGCACTCTTATAATAATCAAAACATGAAAGTCCAAATCTTTCACTTCAATACTTAGGGAACGACTGTTGCACATATGAACGGGGAAATCTCAAAATATGCAACTTTGGCTGCTTTGAATTTTTTCCCTTAATTTCAAAACAATTGCAGGCCTACAGCTTACAAAAAAAATCAACTATACCATTATTGGTATTTGACTTTATACTGTTTTGGGAGGAAAGTTAAGTTCGTTTTTTATAAATTGGTAAGACATATTGTAAGAGGTAGTGCTAATTTCATCTATATTTGTTATACTCACAAGGTTAAAAACAGAAACCTAAAGTAATTCGGTTATTTAAAAAATAGTTCATTAAATATTAATACTAAAATGTATAAATTCAATAATTTTAAATATTTCCATAAAATGAAGATATTATTTGGGACAGTTGAACACATTTGTATTGCAGTTGTAAAAGAAAGCTTCTATCATTGTAGATAAATATGTTTGGTAAATTAAATTCTATCATTGGAGATAAAGATCTTAGGTAAATTAAAGGCAATTGTAAAGAAATATTCTATCATTGTAGATAAACATAATAAAGATGTTAGGTAAATTAAAGGCAATTCTATCATTGTAGATAAACATGTTATGTAAATGAAAGGCAATTGTAAAGAAATCTTCCATCATTGTAGATAAACATGTTAGGTAAATGAAAGGCAATTGTAAAGAAATCTTCTATCATTGTAGATAAACATGTTAGGTAAAGTAAAGGCAGTTGTAAAGAAATCTTTTACCATTGTATTTTAAAGTGTTAGGCAAATTAAAGGCATCGAAATGAATCTTCTATTATTGTAGAAAAAAAATGTTACGTAAATTAACAATGTTAGATAAATTAAAGGCAATTGTAAAGAAATTTTCTATCATTGTAGATAAAAATGTTGGGTAAATCAAAGGCAATATATTAATGCTAAAGGACATAGATACATTTGTAAGGTTAATTACAAGCAATAATTGCAAAGAAATCTTCTATCACTGTAGAGAAAAATGTTTAGCAATTAAAGGCAGTGTTAAGAAAGCTTCCATCATTGTAGATAAAATGTTAGGTAAATTAAAGGCTATGTTAAAGAAAGCTTCTATCATTGTAGATACACGATGTTGGGTAAATTAAAGGCAATGGCGAAGAAAGCTTCTATCAGCGAAACAGAAGGTGGCTCAACAATGGGGCCTAACCTTAGACGAATGTCTCATTTTTCCTTTGGACGCAGACCATCAATGGCATCACGTGGCAGTATATCTGGTACATCTTACACAAAACCACCAGGGCCAAAGGTCAGATACGAAAATACATACAGATTCACACCTAAAGATGGAGAAAAATTCAAATCATCGAAAGCAAAAGAGATTTTAAAGGACGTCGTGACATCGTATATAAACAAAAACGAAACATATGACCCAAACATGTGTAAAAAATCGGCACCGACCATGTGTGACATTATACAAGAGAAGTTAAAGGATTTGCAATCCCCCCGGTATAAGTATGTTGTACAAGTGTTGATGGGACAAAGTTCGGACCAGTGTTTACGGAGTACTAGTCGCTGTTTATGGAATACTAACACAGATGACTTTGCTGAATTCCATTATTCTGTGAATGACATGTTTGTAAGTGCTACAGTTTATGCCGTGTTTTTAGAATAAATAGGGAAAAATCACATTCCGTTATTTGTAATAAATTTTGTAATGACTTTTAAGATGATTATTAAAATCGCATTCTTAGGAAAAACAATTAAAATTATATTGTTATATATACTTACTTGTAATGTTTCTGTTAATGAATAAACAGTATCAGCAAGGCTTAACAACATCATCAACATAATATCCTTTTATTCATACAAAATAAACCAATGCTTTAATTACGTCATTATTGTTATTGTCCAAAATCTCTCTCTCTCTCTCTTCCCCCTTTGCCCCATTTAATTGCAAGAGCCTTATCCCCACTGTTACCCGAGAAAAACATAACCAAGTGTCAAATTCAGACATTTAAACTATACATGGAAAAATAAATACAAAATGTGAAATAATTGAGCAAAATCTTAAAAAATCAAGGGAAGGGGGTGTCAGCACTGAAAGGTGTGCATAGCTTACAGCTTAATCGTATGAGGAAAAGTGACGGTGTTTTAAAGATCACAAGTCTGCTACCAATAATTATGCACACTTTTTAAAATTTTGCATTTTTTTCCGTTTTGTACCTTTTTGCATGGACTGGCTCATATATAATCTTCCTCTTTCTCGGGTTTTCTGGCGTTCCGGTGAATATAATACTATCAAAATAGAAATGAAAGTTCTGCAAGTTCAAAGTATGTATTATGCTCCTTTAAGTAAATATATTAGCGGCTCATTAACACACTAAAAGAAATAAATACAAGGCACGCTTTCCTTGCATCAAGTTTAATAGAACATTTCTGTTTGCACTCAGTGCAGGAATGATTACTTGGTAAACTGCATTCAAAAACAACAAATATATAAAATGTTATCAGTACTTCAAAGCTCTCCCGCACAGGGCGTACTATAGGAACAGCATAATAAAATATTGCTCCACATATATTTTCCGTCATAGGGAAATATCAACAATATAAAAAGACTGATTGTGTTTTTCTAACATCCAAAAGCAAGTATTTTATACCACTTCTTCATGTGTTCATATTGATTGAATATTCAGGACGAGAACACATTAACAATTAATACAAAAGGTAGGCCAACCGGAATGAAAGTCGAGATATTTTAAAAATATAAAAAATATGTTGAACGGGGGTCGATGTTTTGCCCTCCAACAGACCACCTACGGACCCATCAGTGTTCTTTAACGTGCAAATAGCGTGGCAATTACCCTACACTGAACATCGAATTTAACATACCCATCTCGACGGGACATGGCTGCGTATTTATACAACCCGTGCAGCCAAAAGGATGCCCTACTTATCAACGGTTTTACTGCCAGGGGAGAAGAAGTCAAGGGATGATCATATTTCAACCTTCGGGGCAAATATAAAAAGAAGAAACTATTCACATTAAATCATGTAGACTGCTTTTCATGTCTCAGTTTCAGGTTTCCATGGCTTCAATTTCACTTATAGGGTGTGACTTACGCTGTCATTTTAAATTACCTTGTTTTGTAGTTTAAAAGAAATTTACAAATTATGCATTCATCATGGTTAATTATTCGATATAATCTGATGATGGTTTTGGATAACTTTTATTCTTTTAAAAGTTTACATCTGCAGCAACAGATCAACGACAGGGAGAGCATACTAACTGCACTAAACGATTACAAACATTTCTAAAAAAGTTCATCGTCAGGTTTTGGAAATTTTCTCAAATGTTCGGTCTCCTTGGTTTTTTTTACTACGATACAAGGTAAAATATTTTGCCCCATAACACCCATTTATCTTTTCATATATAAGACTTCTATAGCTCATAAAAGGTCATTACTAAAATTTGAGCAGATTCTAGAATCCTTTTCTTTAAATTTGAGACCCAAATAATACCAATATAAGGTAAAAGTCCGAGTCAGCCTTTTCCCGCCATTTTTTTTTAATTGAATGTCTCGAAAAGGAGCTCCATAACCTATCAATATTTTTATCTTATTTTGTTCCTTAACTAATGCTCTTCTGACTTAAAGTATCAATTTTGAATTCTAGATTTTTTTAATTTTACCATAGTACATCCTTAATTACGTGTTATAGTATAAATATAAGGAGATGTGGTATGATTGCCAATGAGAAACTATCCGTCAAAGTACAAATGAAGTGGATGTAAACAATTATAGGCAACCGTATGGCCTTCAACAATGAGAAAACACATACCGTATATTGTTCTTTATATTTGTCTTTGTATATTTTTAACCTTTACTGTTAGGTCCATTTTTGGTAATATCCTTTTGGCGTGGCTCGGTATTTATACATCCTACCATTGCGTTATTGTGGTATGATCATTTTTTGAATTCTTGTCTTTCATTTTTGCTTTTGTGCTTTGTCTATAGAGTGTCTGTATGCCATTTTGTTTTTCTTTGTTGACATAGTAGTTTGTTTTTATAGTGATTAAGATTATAACACAATGTTGACTGTTACACCAATTTTGACATTTTTACTTATTTTGTCTGTTTATTTAACTCACACATTATTGTCAATATAATGAAATTCTAGGCGACTGTCATACAAGTGAGAGGTCTAGCTAGCTATAAAACTAGGTTTAATCCACCATTTTCTATCTAAGGAAATGCCAAGTCAGGAATATGACAGTCGTTTTCCATTCGTTTGATGTTTTTGAGCTTTTGATTTTGCCATTTGATAAGGGACTTTCCGTTTTGAATTTTCCTTGGAGTTCGGTTTTTTCTTTATCATTTCACTTTTTTTCAGCATTTTTAAACAATAATATTAAAGATTAAATATTCAAAAACTTCTAAAAATAAAATAAACAAAAAAAAAATAATTAATATATGCGAAAATCAATATTAATAGTTTTTCTCTAGTGACAATCTTTTCTAACATGTCCTCTATCACTACAGTGGCGGCATTTCTTATTTCATTCAACATACATGTTAGTGACTGCAACACATTGACCGGTATGTTTAGTTGTTTGAACTATCAAATATCACTACTTAACTACAGATTCATTAATATTTTAAACATTGGTTCCCTTATTCAGATACGTATCTCCGGGTCTTGTAATGTATCTCAAAATCTATCAACTTTAATAAATAATAATAAAAGGGCCGTAAAAAGTTGCCCTTATAATTGTTTAAAGTTGCCTTTGCAATTCATAATCTATCTTATTTCGTATTTCTTTAATATATAGTTATATTTATTTTTTTTGTATACTTACTCATACATGTATTTGTACATTTCATTTGCACAATGCCAGTTATATATCAAGCAATTCACAATAAACAGTCATACTTGGAGCTTGAATAGCTAACTTATACGTAATTTGTCCCTAATAGCAATGATAGGCTTTTATCAGAACCAAAATACTAATATATGGTAAGTACTTTCTACAGAATATAAATGGTTTATCAAAAAACAAAAGTAATTCCCATAGCGTTTCCTCTGCTGACGGTTTTTTTAATTTATTATATATAAGTGGCAACACCTGTCAAAGATATCAACAGGTACATGTTTCGTTTGAATTGGTTAAATGGTTCATGAGAAGAACTTTCAACACTGGATCAATTTACCTTAATGTTTGCCTCTTGAAGTCTTATTGGACTTTTTATCAAGACCAAAGTAACAACACTTTGTGAGCATTCTTCTTAGTGTTTTTATTCATTTAACGTAATCCGTTATTCAAAAGTAAAGAAAAAAATCTCTATTAGTACATCAAGTTTGAGTTTCCAATCGACACCAAAATAACAACACTCATTCGGAACCCCCCAAAATATGTTTTACTCTCGGGAAGGATTAGTCAAGTTGACCATGCTTTATATATATCGGTCATCCAATGTATTGGTTATAGTTTGAATCCGTATTTAAACTTAACATGTCTGGTCAAATGCTTTTTAAGGTTTATTTTTTCTTGATAGATTAAAGTTTAAAGCAAAAATAATACCAAACTTAGAAGCTAATCACATACCGAGGCGATAGTTCAAAACTAGTTTCCGTTCATTTTGGCTTTAACTTTATTGAATAATCGTTGTATTTGAAAAGAGGCTAACGCGACGTCTTGTTTTAATTTGAATAGTTATTAAAAAAATAAAGTGAAATCTTTTTATCAAACATTATAAGTATAACATGGGTAGTTTAGTGTTTTGTTTTATAGTAACACATATATATGGGCTATGTTCGCTGTTGTTTTAGCTTTGTTTGACAAACAATGTCAAGATTAACGTTTTTTTTTACATTTTTAGATGTATTTATATTCCACTTAATTCAATGATTGGTTTTTGATGTTTACCGGAACAAGGAAGGAATTGAACTTAGGATTCTTAATTGTCAAGTTCGTTACCTCTTTAAATGTTTGACGTGCGATATCACGACATGTTTTCCTGTTATTGAATATATGTGTGACAAGTATATTTCATTTCTCAGAAACCACATTCTGTTTCCTCGTTTATGACTTTCTAGTATCACAAATTCACCCTGGTTCTATGTAGGGTTATTGATTCTAAAGTCTTTGAATTCTGCTCTGTGGGAATTGTTTTGTAGATTGTTGTTTGTCTTTTCGCCTTTATACATTTTGTCATGGTGTTGTTTGTCTTTTCGCCTTTATACTTTTTGTCATGGTGTTGTTTGTCTTTTCGCCTTTATACTTTTTGTCATGGTGTTGTTTCTCTTTTCGCCTTTATACTTTTTGTCATGGTGTTGTTTGTCTTTTCGCCTTTATACTTTTTGTCATGGTGTTGTTTGTATTTTCGCCTTGTCTTTTCGCCTTTATACTTTTTGTCATGGTGTTGTTTGTCTTTTCGTCTTTATACTTTTTGTCATGGTGTTGTTTGTCTTTTCGCCTTTATACTTTTTGTCATGGTGTTGTTTGTCTTTTCGCCTTTATACTTTTTTTCATGGTGTTGTTTGTCTTTTCGCCTTTATACTTTTTGTCATGGTGTTGTTTGTCTTTTCGTCTTTATACTTTTTGTCATGGTGTTGTTTGTCTTTTCGCCTTTATACTTTTTGTCATGGTGTTGTTTGTCTTTTCGTCTTTATACTTTTTGTCATGGTGTTGTTTGTCTTTTCGCCTTTATACTTTTTGTCATGGTGTTGTTTGTCTTTTCGCCTTTATACTTTTTGTCATGGTGTTGTTTGTCTTTTCGCCTTTATACTTTTTGTCATGGTGTTGTTTGTCTTTTCGCCTTTATACTTTTTGTCATGGTGTTGTTTGTCTTTTCGCCTTTATACTTTTTGTCATGGTGTTGTTTGTCTTTTCGCCTTAATACTTTTTGTCATGGTGTTGTTTGTCTTTTCGCCTTTATACTTTTTGTCATGGTGTTGTTTGTCTTTTCGTCTTTATACTTTTTGTCATGGTGTTGTTTGTATTTTCGCCTTGTCTTTTCGCCTTTATACTTTTTGTCCTGGTGTTGTATGTCTTTTCGTCTTTATACTTTTTGTCATGGTGTTGTTTGTCTTTTCGTCTTTATACTTTTTGTCATGGTGTTGTTTGTCTTTTCGCCTTTATACTTTTTGTCATGGTGTTGTTTGTCTTTTCGCCTTTATACTTTTTGTCATGGTGTTGTTTGTCTTTTTGTCTTTATTCTTTTTGTCATGGTGTTGTTTGTCTTTTCGTCTTTATACTTTTTGTCATGGTGTTGTTTGTCTTTTCGTCTTTATACTTTTTGTCATGGTGTTGTTTGTCTTTTCGCCTTTATACTTTTTGTCATGGTGTTGTATGTCTTTTCGCCTTTATACTTTTTGTCATGGTGTTGTTTGTCTTTTTGTCTTTATTCTTTTTGTCATGGTGTTGTTTGTCTTTTCGTCTTTATACTTTTTGTCATGGTGTTGTTTGTCTTTTCGCCTTTATACTTTTTGTCATGGTGTTGTTTGTCTTTTCGCCTTTATACTTTTTGTCATGGTGTTGTTTGTGTTTTCGTCTTTATACTTTTTGTCATGGTGTTGTTTGTCTTTTCGTCTTTATACTTTTTGTCATGGTGTTGTTTGTCTTTTCTCCTTTATACTTTTTGTCATGGTGTTGTTTCTCTTTTCGTCTTTATACTTTTTGTCATGGTGTTGTTTGTTTTAACCGTTATCCTACGATTTCTTTAAGCCGTATAAAACCTAACATTTGCGCTTTAAAGATGTTATAGTGTTGCGCGATATTTGGATTTTATATGCGTTATGGTGGAAAAAAGCGGATGTTGACTTTAAACGCCACAGTATGTCCTCTTCCCGATCCGAATCAAAACAATGTATTAATTGAGACAACGGCGTATGGAATAAAATTAAACAACAAGTTGCTCTCTTTAAAAAAAGAAATGCAATCGTGAACCTAAATGCCTGTTTGGTATACATGTTTAAGATTAGATAATTGTTATATCAGATGCATGGTTTTACCTCATTTTTTATATAAGGTGTAAAAACACTGACATGGATTCTTAATGAAACTTCTGTTCAATATTGGGCATAATTTTCATGTTAAAGAAATCGTTTTTCTCTCTCTCTCTACCGATAGATAACGTTACAACATGCTAAATAGGAGGCAACCACTGTATGTTCCATTCTGAGATGCGGTTGTGAAAATTAGAGGTAGCTTCCTGGCTAAAGTCGACATGTAAATGTCAAAACAGTCATTGTTTTGAAGAAGTTTAAAGAAATGAATCATGATTATTTGCTTTTGTAGCAAGTTTGAAAATAGTTCAAAACCCTAAGCTATATTCGTAGTTGTTAATCCCGTACTAAAACCGTTCTGGAAAACCAATTACACTGGTTTGTATGGTTTGGTCATTGGCTATCATATTCAAGATATGCTTGATCTCAATTTATTTATACCCAAGGCAACAAACTTTTAGAGTAGAAACAATTTGAAACATCAACTTTATACTTAAATTAGTTTATTCAAACACATCTCACTTTTTCATTTCATAACTTGTCCGTTTGTAAATTAGCCAAAATATAATGAAGTTGTTGATTTGTTGTTTTTATATGATTGTGTGACAGACAGAGGAAAGCAGGAACAACAGTGCCAATTTTAGTATAGCTCATGTCCAGTACGCAATTTCAAAATCCTGTTCAAAATGTCCGTTGAATACGGATATTGATTTTTAAGAAAACAATTTGTTACTAAGGTGTGTTATTTTTTGCTACTTAATAAAAAAACCGTTTTTTTATCGCCTAATTTGTAAAGATATCGTCATATTTTTTCGCCAAAAACGCTCTAGGCCTCTTTGTTGTTAGGGATGAGGGATCAATAAATACCCTGTCACGTCCGGTCTGTGTTTTTGTTTATGTTTTTCTGCTTTGTATCGATCTGATGAGTGAAGCCTTTTTCAACTGATTTTATTAGTTTGTTCTTAATATGTTGTGCTGTTACAACACTGTCCCAGGTTATGTGCCTGTCCCAAGTCAGGAGCCTGTAGTTCAGTGGTTGTCGTTGGTTCATGTCTGTCATATTTGTTTTTTTGGTAAATTGTTTTGTTATAAATTAGGCCGTTAGTTTTCTCAATTGGATTGTTTCATAATAATTATGTCGGGGCCTTTTATAGCCGACTATACGGTATGGGTTTTTTTCTCATTAATGAAAGGCCGTATGGTTGTCTATAATTGCTTACACCCATTTCTTTTTAACTTTGGTGGATAGTTGTCTCATTGGCAATCATACCACATTTTCGTATTTTTATATAGATCCTCTCAATTCGCTTATGAATACAGATTGCCTCAACTCCTTGAAAACAAAATCACGGAATTCCCAGACTCTTGCACTGATTCTTCATTAGTTTGGACATGAAGTTGTGCATCTGCTACTTCAACTTTTAGTCTGATATTTTGTGTGTGTGTTGGTTTGGAGGGGATCAAATACCACAAAGAATGTCACTAAGTGTGTCTGAAAATCGTTAAATATTAATAGAATTATTCTACGGACTCAAACGCATATTCATTTATAGACTGCACTAAAAGGTGCCTTGAACATTTTGTCGCAATTTCCAGGGTAAATTTGCATTTTTATCAGATTAAGTATGTTTTTTCTATATATAAAAAGGGGAAGATGGGTTATGATTGCCAATGAGACAACTCTCCACCAGAGACCAAATGACGTAGAACTGAAGTTAACAACTATATGTCACAGTACGGCCTTCAAAAACGAGTAAAACCCATACCCTGTAGTACATTGTAAGATATGTAAGGCCGCGAAATGACAAATGTAAAACAATTCATACGAGAAAACTAACTGCCTGATGTCATCGAGTTGTCTTTTTTTATTGCTATTGTTTCCTTATTTATATTTGGATAAAAATGTAGAGCCTTTTAAAATTACTATAAATAGAATTTCATTATATTATATCTCTGACTGTATCTGTCATCACTCAGTCTCTATAAAAAAACATTCGGGTTTTTTTTTATCTCTGACCCTGTATCAGTATGTCACCACTGCTGTTGCATATGCATAATATCAAACCGCTCAAAATATTTTTATAACTTAAAAGTAAAATGTTTCGTTGTAGCATCTTATATCTGCATTTTACACATCTCAACGGTTATAAGGTTCAGTTTGTTTTTCTTTAATCTATTTTCTATTTAGTTTAATTTGTATTTTGATAACGATACAGGAATACAGGAAAGTTTGTCCCGATATTTTACCAATTAAAGTAATGAACTTCTAATAATAATTCCATTTTTTGCTATTTTAAATGAAAAAGGAATAATTTTAGAAACACTTTGTTTGTTCGCATCTTTCTTGGACGTAGATAATCTGCAATGTGAACGCAGCTTGTAATTCAGAAAACTTAACATATGCGACGCTAATCTAATTTAAGTGTAATTTATTTTATGATTACTATTTAGCGTCTCCCAGTTTCAAATCCTGTAAGAAAGTTCGAGCCAACATAAGTCCCCAAACTTTTCCTATATGTTTTAAATGGTCCTATTTGAGTTAATTTTGCCTATACCTGATGTTCTAATCCTATTAAATTTAATAAGTCTATAAGAGTTGTAGTTCTTTCAATTTAAACTGAACATGCTTTTGTTATTTGCAATTGAATATATTTCTACATTTACAGCTTACTCAAATAACCCTAATTACTAAACAAATTCTAAGGAAAATTGAAAACGTATTCAAAGCAAATAATGCAGAAGTTCGTCTTGTCAGAGATCATAAAACAAAATTATTTTTTGTATATAGAATATGTATACGATAACAAGTTGTGCCCGATTTTTGGCCGACATGATTTAGAATTAAAGGGGACCAGGTAGATGTCAATGAGACAGCAACCCATCAACATAACGAAAAACATTTAAAAAGTGGTGATCATACTCTTAACCCGAGTCAACCAAACAAGATATTATGATTCTGTTGCCATGTATTTCTTACATATATGCGTGCGACAGATTTACAATCATTATATCCTTTTACAGTTTCATATCGATATTTATGACAAAAAGTTAACTAATTGTTGGAAATAATGATGCTTAGTTTTAATGTACGCATGATTATGTTCTGTCGAGTCGTATATGAAGCTTTGTACATATTAGCAATGTAAACGTTTTCTTATGTTTCTGGGTTTAGTATTCTTACTTTTGTTGCTGGTTCTTTTTGTTATGAATTTTTTATATGTATTGGCTTGTCTTATTTCATATCAAAGGTTTTGTCTGTGTGAGGACTTCCACTGGTCTGCAATATAATCTAAATTGTAATTTTAGGATTTCAAAAAAATTGGTTAGAAGAGAAGTCGAAAAAACCAACATCATGGTTAAAAAAAAACGATAAAACAAACCTAGTCCAAAAACACAACACAGAATACGAAAATTTAAAAAACAGGAAGGATTAACAGTTCGTGTTCAAATAGTGAAACCAACATGCTACTCCTTTTAGAATACGTTAATGAGTCATATCCAGTGATATCAATTCATAAAATGTCAGATTGTAGAATGTATTTTGTCTAACCGTAAGACATTACCAAAGTCATAAACCATAGGTATATCCAATCATAAACTTGACCGAATGTAAAAGTAGCTTTTCAGAAGAATGGATACGCAAGATTGTGACTGATTGAAACAAAATATCACAAAAATTTGAATACAAACATCACAGACCCCTTTAAAAAGAAAAGTAGGAGTTACATCCGTTGGTCCGGAAAGATAAATAACCTCATCATAGATAAGGCAGTTTCTGCTCACTAGTGGCATCAGTATTGGTGCATGTAAATAAACTCATCATACACACCAGGCTTAACATTTTGTATACACAAGACGCGCTTTACGACCACAAAAAAAAAACTCATCAGTGATGCTGGAATCATAAAAGTTAAAAAGACCAAAAAATGAACTTGAAGTCGAGTAGATATTTATATGATGTATTTAGTTATTTCTAAGTATTGATTCTGAATGAAGCAAGTACAATTTTGGTGATAAGTCACGTTCGGTGATGTCACAATGGAAATAAAAGGGATGGGGTTGTGACAAAGACGAGAGGAAAGCATATCCTGGTCATATGTGATATAAATATTCCATAAGGGTCAACAACATCATGATAGGTGTCTACAAAAGTGTAGATGGGAAGACACCATCTAATAACAACAATCCTCTTTCGACAAATCATGATAGGAAAGCAAGCCCTGGAATATCTATCAACGGGGAAATATAAACTCCACAAGCAGTTGTTGTTAGGATGTTGCTACAAAGAAATTGAGATCGCACAATGGTCAAATTGAAATCATCTCTTTCGTCGTAAAGTTTGGTATTTAACCGACCCTTATTGTCATTTTTTTTATTCAATATATTGAAGCAAACAATTCTCTCTTTGGTATCCATTACTTCAAGTTCAATGGAATATATGCACAAATGGTCACTAAACTTGATTTATTCAATGAGAATACCAAAATGTAAATAAAAGGAAAAAGCCAGTTTGAGAAGCTCCTATAAGATTTTTTTATCAAGTAAACAATATAATTATTTATATTCGACAAATTTACACTACAGTTTTTGTTGAATCCGGGGGTAATGTTATGTGTAAAGGTAGTTCGAGTGTCATGACTCAAAAGATCTGTAGATAGAATTTAAATGAAAGTTGCAAACAATTTCTATATGTAACAAAACAGCTCCGTTTTCGTTTCTTATATGTAGTATAATGGTTTAGAACAAATTCTAAAGGACGTATAACGACTTTGTGGTTAATGCCAATGAAACGTATTAAGAATATGTCATACAGTCTTCATATTTAAAAAACCGTTACAGTACAGCCACTATTGGCAGTCTTACCAAAGATTTTTTAAGCGCGCGACGAGAAAATGCATATTTACATCCAGTCTGATTGGCGGAGTCAATTAAAACACATGTTTAAAACTACACAACTATACTTTTACAACAACCTATGTAGGAGTTAATTGAAAAATACGTTTTACACTATGCAATTTAATCGTAACATCAACTTTTGCTGAAAGAGGGCATATATTACCTGTGATTAATGTTTAAAATATGCTGATACATCCGATCTAAATTTAGACGCTTGCTTAAGGTCATGTTTCTGGAGAATGCAAATCTCACTGTAACTAAGGAAAACCCGAGCTAATTTTTGGAAAGGAAACATTCATGACACGCTGTAAGGCTATTGTGTATAAAATTCAATCTGGAAAAATGTGGATGCTTTGTCCTTCAAATTCTTACACTTAACTTTCATAGGAAGGATTTTACTGGCACATTACTTTTAAGAAGGTTAAATACAGTTCAATACTTTTTATGTGCTTTTTGTGCATTGGAAATGACTGCTATACGAGTGGTTTGTAAGAAGTGCCGTAATACCTGCTTGTCTCCGCCACTTTTATGTCAGATGTATCTTAGTAAGGTTTACCGTAATACCTGGTTGTCTCCGCCACTTTCATGTCAGATATATCTTAGTAAGGAGCGCCGTAATACTTGGTTGTCTCTTCCACTTTCTTGCCAGATGTATCTTAGTAAGGATTTCCGTAATACCTGGTTGTCTTCACTACTTTCATGTCAGATGTATCTTAGTAGGGATTGCCGTAATACCTGGTTGTCTCCGCCACTTTCATGTAAGATGTATCTTAGTAAGTAGCGCCGTAATACCTGGTTGTCTCCGCCACTTTCATGTCAGATGTATCTTAGTAAGGAGCGCCGTAATACCTGGTTGTCTCCGCCACTTTCATGTCAGATGTATCTTAGTAAGGAGCGCCGTAATACTTGGTTGTCTCTGCCACTTTCATGTCAGATGTATCATAGTAAGGATTTCCGTAATACCTGGTTGTCTCCGCCACTTTCATGTCAGATATATCTTAGTTAGGAGCGCCGTAATACCTGGTTGTCTCCGCCACTTTCATGTCAGATATATCTTAGTTAGGAGCGCCATAATACTTGGTTGTCTCTGCCACTTTCATGTCAGATGTATCTTAGTAAGGATTGCCGTAATACCTGGTTGTCTCTGCCACATTCATGTCAGATGTATCTTAGTAAGGATTGCCGTAGTACCTGATTGTCTCTACCACTTTCATGTCAGATGTATCTTAGTAAGGAGCCCCGTAATACCTGGTTGTCTCCGCCACTTTCATGTCAGATGTATCTTAGTAAGTACCGCCGTTATGCTTGGTTGTTTCCGCCACTTTCATGTCAGATGTATCTTAGTAAGGATTGCCGTAATACCTGGTTGTCTCCGCTACTTTCATGTCAGATGTATCTTAGTAAGGAGCGCCGTAATACCTGGTTGTCTCCGACACTTTCATGTCAGATGTATCTTAGTAAGGAGCGCCGTAATACCTGGTTGTTTCCGACACTTTCATGTCAGATGTATCTTAGTAAGGAGCGCCGTAATACCTGGTTGTCTCCGCCACTTTCATGTCAGATGTATCTTAGTAAGGAGCACCGTAATACCTGGTTGTCTCCGCCACTTTCATGTCAGATGTATCTTAGTAAGGAGCGCCGTAATACCTGGTTGTTTCCCACACTTTCATGTCAGATGTATCTTAGTAAGGATTTCCGTAATACCTGGTTGTCTCCGCCACTTTCATGTCAGATATATCTAAGTTAGGAGCGCCGTAATACTTGGTTGTCTCTGCCACTTTCATGTCAGATGTATCTTAGTAAGGATTGCCGTAATGCCTGGTTGTCTCTGCCACATTCATATCAGATGTATCTTAGTAAGGATTGCCGTAATACCTGGTTGTCTCTACCACATTCATGTCAGATGTATCTAAGTAAGGATTGCCGTAGTACCTGGTTGTCTCTACCACTTTCATGTCAGATGTATCTTAGTAAGGATTGCCATAATACCTAGTTGTCTACGCCACTTTCATGTCAGATGTATCTTAGTAAGTAGCGCCGTAATACCTAGTTGTCTCCGCCACTTTCATGTCAGATGTATCTTAGTAAGGAGCGTCGTTATACCTGATTGTCTCCGCCACTTTCATGTCAGATTTATCTTAGTAAGTTCCGCCGTAATACTTGGTTGTTTCCGCCACTTTCATGTCAGATGCATCTTAGTAATGATATCCGTAATACCTGGTTGTTTCCGATACTTTCATGTCAGATGTATCTTAGTAAGGAGCGCCGTAATACCTGGTTGTCTCCGACACTTTTATGTCAGATGTATCTTAGTAAGGAGCGCCGTAATACTTGGTTGTCTCTGCCACTTTCATGTCAGATGTATCTTAGTAAGGATTGCCGTAATACCTGGTTGTCTATGCCACTTTCATGTCAGATGTATCTAAGTAAGGATTGCCGTAGTACCTGGTTGTCTCTACCACTTTCATGTCAGATGTATCTTAGTAAGGATTGCCATAATACCTGGTTGTCTACGCCACTTTCATGTCAGATGTATCTTAGTAAGGAGCGCCGTAATACCTGGTTGTCTCCGCCACTTTCATGTCAGATGTATCTTAGTAAGTACCGCCGTTATACTTGGTTGTTTCTGCCACTTTCATGTAAGATGTATCTTAGTAAGGATTGCCTTAATACCTGGTTGTCTCCGCTACTTTCATGTCAGATGTATCTTAGTAAGGAGCGCCGTAATACCTGGTTGTCTCCGACACTTTCATGTCAGATGTATCTTAGTAAGGAGCGCCGTAATACCTGGTTGTTTCCGACACTTTCATGTCAGATGTATCTTAGTAAGGAGCGCCGTAATACCTAGTTGTCTCCGACACTTTCATGTCAGATGTTTCTTAGTAAGGAGCGCCGTAATACTTGTATCTTAGTAAGGGTTGCCGTAATAGCTGGTTGTCTCCGCCAGTTTTATGTCAGATGTATCTTAGTAAGTACCGCCGTTATACTTGGTTGTTTCTGCCACTTTCATGTAAGATGTATCTTAGTAAGGATTGCCGTAATACCTGGTTGTCTCCGCTACTTTCATGTCAGATGTATCTTAGTAAGGAGCGCCGTAATACCTGGTTGTCTCCGACACTTTCATGTCAGATGTATCTTAGTAAGGAGCGCCGTAATACCTGGTTGTTTCCGACACTTTCATGTCAGATGTATCTTAGTAAGGAGCGCCGTAATACCTAGTTGTCTCCGACACTTTCATGTCAGATGTTTCTTAGTAAGGAGCGCCGTAATACTTGTATCTTAGTAAGGGTTGCCGTAATAGCTGGTTGTCTCCGCCAGTTTTATGTCAGATGTATCTTAGTAAGGAGCGCCGTAATACCTGGTTGTCTCCGCCACTTTCATGTCAGGAATATCATAGTTTATAATATATTTATGATGATCTTTGACTTTTCAAAAGGAACATCACGTATATAAGTTCTCTTATTTTATTTACGTTTAGTTGTCTATCTATTAAAAAAAAGAACAGAGTTTCAATGACCAGGTGCGTTGCATATATTTTGTCTGTCCAGGGCAATAACTACCAAAACTGTTTTTCTTTCTTTTAAACTTTTTATAAATTCTTACAAGAAATGAAGGCATGAAATCGCTAACAATGTTATTTTTCTACATATTTATATTTCCAAGGATCAAAACTCCCATAAAAAATAGTTGGTCGGCACTCTTCCAAGACCTTATATAAACCTTTGATATACATTTCATAACAATCTAACAAGCAATTAATGTACGTGTGCGAGGGCTTACAATGCAATTTTCTATATGATTAACATGTCCAAGGGACACAACTCTTTTAAAATAGTTGACACGCATTAATTTTCGAACTTGTACGAGACAATTGATATCAATTTCCAAGATATCTTGCAAGAATTGTACACGTGGGAGCGCTTACAATGCAATTTCCTATAGAATTTACATTTTTAAGAAACACAACTCTTGTAAAAATAATTGATCAGAATCGAGTTCCACATAAACCATATTTTAACAGTATGAAGATACAGTGCTTGAAAGGGTTTCTTAAAGTAAACGAGAAGCTTGCCAAAACGATAAAAATGAAATGGTCGTTCATTTAAAAAACTGCCAAAGTTTCACAAAATCTAAAATAAAATAAAAAAGAAAGAAAGTCAAAATGACAATGATTTAACTTGTATTTGAAAGATAATACATATGTAAATATTTGTTTTGGTTTGAATGCCTTTCATATTCATGTCTTCCTTAAATATTTACCAATATCTATCAAAGCTTTCGAGCCATTTATCAAAACAAAAAAATATCCAATCCCAAACAAAAACTTGTTGTGAAATTATGAATACCTCTCAGATACAAACTAACTCATTTTATTTTCGGATGACCTTTCATGCAAACTGTTGCCTTATACATGTACATGTAGTTTAAGATTGTTTTCAACACCAATGTTTAGCTATGAATAACATTTCGATTGTATTCATATAATGGTTTTTGAATTCTTTAAAGTATATCAATGTGACAATTTCATATTCAATTCGAGTATGTTTTTATTTTCTGATTTCGACCCTCTTTGTTAGACTCGGCATCCCTTTTTTCGCTGATTTGAGAGAACTAACCGAAATCATGTCCCCTCCCCAACTCTACCACACACCCTCTCTAGTATTCTAAATTCCATCGTATTACAGTTTTCAATATTGGCAGTCTTGTTCGAATTTAACAATAAAAGTGCATAAATTTCACATTATCTGTGTTTATCGACGACGTTAAAAGGCATCGTGTTTGTAGGCTTGCTGTTAGTCACCCAAATAACAGTCTTTGAATATTTATATCAGATTTATTTTCTCTCATAAAAATAAAACTGCTAACCACCGGAATATAGATTTTTAAATTGTTTCCAACAAAGAAATACACAATTACAAAACTTGATTAATATTGAGTTCATTATTCAAATAAACAATGTTTCGGTTAACAGTTTTGAATTAGTTAATTTTAGATGAATTGATTGTTTTAATTGGATTATATAGTCGCTTAATTAAAAGTTATTAATATTTTAGTGGTAACTTAAATACCATGTAAAGGTAAAATCGGAGATGATAAATGTCTCACAGAATTGTATATAACAGACCGCTATTAATACGTGCTAATTCATTCCAATTATTTGAAAATTTTGCTTCCCTTAATTTAGTAAACGTCATTAAATGAATGCTTACGTAATACATTTATTAAACCAAACAGCGATGAGAAACCAATCAGGTCTATATAGGCGACAGCCATCAGCTTCACGTGACATCTACAGCCATCAGCTTCACGTGACATCTACAGCGTGGAGATTGCTCCTCCTTCTGTTTGCATCCTTTAAATTTGACGTCAAACCTTAAATCAAGAAAAAGAAATTGATTTGACATTTGGAAGTTTCAAACTGATTAGTTTGTTTACAGATTTAATTATTCATCTAACCAAGACTGAAATAATTATAATCGGTCCGGGTTGCAGGTTTTTACATGTTGGATATTAATTCATATTTTTTTTCTTTACTGTCTAATGGAGCGTATGAGGATAGCTTTACATTAAAACTTATCAAAGATTACAGGCCGTAGGTTCCATGTAGGTGCTTTCTGTGTCAGCAATTTAAATAAAAACCAACATTAATTGACTTGGAATTGATGAATTGTATATATGTTGGATGGATATTGGGAAATTTCAAGAACTAACCAGTAAATGGATTTCCATTGTCTGAAACTGTAGTATATTTCCTTTTGTGTCAAGTAAAATGAAATATGTAAAGACTGTGGGAATTTGTGTTGTTGAACTTAGCAACAAGTGCGCGAACAAATGTTGATATGAAATAACATTTCTGAAGGACAAAATGTACATGATAACTGTAAACCAACACATTCATCAATTTCGTTTGAATCAGTAACAAAAAGAGCGATGAGCAATTCAGATTCTTTAGTGTTTTCCGTTCCGGTTACCGCTATTATTGGAAGTTTGATTGCGATATGTATCATACTTACAATTTTTGGTAATTTTATTGTTTTATTGGCTTTCATTAAAGTAAAGAATCTACGAACCTTCAGTGATTATTTGATCCTAAACTTAGCAATATCTGACTTGATCATAGGAGCTATATGTATTCCTTTTTACGCACCGTACGTGTTGACTGGTAGGTGGTCTTTGGGACATGGAATGTGCCTCATTTGGCTTGTGATTGATTATATTACACCGGCGGCTTCGGCTATAAATATATTCATCATAAGTTTGGACCGTTATATACAAGTTGCATATCCGCTTTGGGCAAGGAATAATCAAACCACGACTTTACTAGTTATATTTATTCTTATCCCATGGGTTATACCCACGTTGTACTTTGTTCCAGCCATTTGCCTCTGGGAGGTGACAAAAGGGCGCGTTATACCGGATGGAGAATGTTTTTTGCCATACAACAATAATGTGACCGTCCTTTCGATTGGTGCATGCATCGAATTTGTATTTCCATTTGTTACAGTTTCTACCTTCAATTTGCTTGTATACTTGAGTATTCGACGAAGAAGTAAGAAATTTTGGCCATCAATACAAAATTCTCGACAAATATCGACGCCACGTCCAGCACCATCTTCCTCTGAGACGGGACCATCTAGAATTGTATTGGATGAACAGGAAATGATTGTAACTACCGGTAAGTCTGACAATAACCACCAGAAAATTGCCTTACAACGTGACAGAAAGGCGGCTAGATCTCTCTTTATTTTTGTGTTTATGTTTGCAATCTGTTGGATGCCATACGAGGTTCTAGCTACAACAAGTACCATCTGTGGAAGGGATTGTATTAACTCTAAATTGTTCGAGTTTACTTTTTGGATTCTCTGGTTGAATTCGACTATTAATCCAATTTTGTATCCACTTCTTCATTCGAGATATCGCATCGCATTTTATAAAATACTTGCAGTGAAACAAAATACAGTTGGTCCGATGATACAGTCTATTAATTCCTGAATGTATCCTCCTTTTTCAGTGTCACATTACATATTAACATTTAGAAGCTGTACAAGTGTTATTAATAGTATAACTATGCTATTTGTGTGATATGTTACTTATAATAAATGCTGCCAATTAAGTGCACTGATGTTGAATTTCGAATACGGCTAAGTTATACGTCCATTGATTACAAGAGGTAATGGTAATATAGCGTCAGTAAATATAGTGATGTTGTACTCCACAGAACAGCTTACTCAATGGCACAAAAATATAACTCAATGGTAGAAAACTTTAGTCAACTATTTCCGCGATCAAAACATTTTCCGGTGTAATAGTTGTCTTTAATATCTGTTTTTGCCATGACTGTACCGCTATCTTTCTTGTTTGTATTAAAAAAAACAATATATATATATAGACTTCATATGGCTTTACAAGACATATTTATTAGAGTTAGAAAAGAAATCAATCTAATCATTTTGATGAATTCTACCAAGCGATCTTTTTCCAGCTTTATAGTTTTACGTAGGTTTTTATATTGAATAGCAGCTGGTATTATTTTTGTTAACTTATAATTAGTGTATAAAAAGAATTAATCCCTTTTAAGGAAATTTCCTTGACTTTTTATTTTATATCAAATTATCATATACTGAGTTATGTATAATAATAATAAACTATAAGTGTGGCTTCTGGTGTTTGATTATTTTTTATTTCATAAAACCACTCAGGGAGTTGAGAAAAATAACCTTATTTAGTAGTGAATTTGCTATCAGCTGGTCTCCTAACTCAAATGACCTTTCATCATAAGTTGTCCCTCAAGCAGATTTCAATGATGAAGGAAAAACAAATTATAAAAATAATCTGATTCCGCTTAAACACTGTGCAACAACTGCAAACAGCTGTACTATTATTAAATTTGTGTATTATTCATTTTACTTTTACAAAAAAAACAATAGTACAAAAACAAAAACACAAACAAAACGCATTCTGCGGTTCATAAAGATAAAAATAACCAGTTTGTACCGTACAATACATAAAAGTCCTTAAATAAAAACACTACTGAAACATTTTAATAAAACAAATTCTAGGAGACGATCTCAGAGATAAATATATATGTACGAAGGCAATGCACATAGAGAAAAGATGGGGTTTTTTTTGTGTGTAAATTAATCAGGCGATGAAAATCAGTGTGTATCCGAATTTTTGTCTGAATGACGATCAACCAATCCTGCATGTGTCAGTCTGTAAAACCCATGTAAAGGTTGATGATGAAAGTTCTTCATTAAAATACCAACAACATAAATACCGGTTCTAACACGTTGTTATTTGCATCTTTTCATTTGGGATTTCTTTTTTTTACTGTAAACACTATTGGAAAGGGTCCTTGTTTTCTAAGGACTGCAGTATCTTTTAAGAAAAAATGGAAAGGTTAATAAAAAACAAAGTAGATAGCATACCACGGACAATGCAGTTCTATAATTATATTCTATAACGGAATTTGATAAGACTGTCGTACAAGTGAGAGGTTTAGCGCTATAAAACCAGGTTCAATCCACCATTTTCTACATTTGAAAATGCCTGTACCAAGTCAGGAATATGACAGTTGTTGTCCATTCGTTTGATGTGTTTTGTCATTTGATTTTGCCATGTGATTAGGGACTTTCCGATTGAATTTTCCTCGGAGTTCAGTATTTTTGTGATTTTACTTTTTACATAGTTTGTAAATTGTTATTAGTTTTTATTCTTGCAAATGAAAGTTAATTTGAAAATATTTTGGAAATATTTAAATATATTTATAAGATTAATTTTGCTTTGATTCATTTAACATCTTCACTTATTTTAAAAATGTAAATTGTTAGTTTTGCTGTAAAGTGTTATAGTGATTGGTGAAAACACAAGCACTAAAAGCATAAGGGTGTTAAATAAGGTAGATTTAATCTTACTTATGGTCCTTCTTAAAAGTGGTATTGGTACTCTAGGGATCTCTTTGGTTAAATTGTTTTATTAATTGACGACGCTTATCCATATCTCCTTCTTTTTAGATAAATGGTTCTCTTACCTCGGGTGTTTTAAATTAGGTGGTCTCTTCGACAGATTGCACTGTACAAGAAAAAAAATACGGAAAAAACCTGAAATTCCGCAGAAACACTGCTTAAAAACTTCTATATTGAGATGGTGTTACAGTTACTCTTACAAAGGAAATCTAATAAAATAAAATAGCAAACATGTAAAAAAAAACATACACAATAAAGGATTGTTTTTCTTTCGAATTTCTTTCTTAATACGAGAGAAGTATTCTTATATGACTGCGCATTTTCTAGATCATATCCTTCTTGTGTGTTATTGAATTATGTTAACGACATAATCAAATCTACCTCTAACAAAGTTTTGGCTATTTGACTATATAGACGGGAAAATAACTTAAAGAGATAGGAGATACAAGGATAAACATGATCAAATATTATTTGTTCTTCATCTATAAAGATAACAAAAAATGGATACGCATGTGGCAAGTATAATTATGTAATGATTGTGTTTCATTCATTATTATAAACCCAATATGGATGACTGGGGGGAAGAAATATGGTCATCCATGGACTTCTCCCATAAGGCAGTTAAACCTACGCTTATAAAGTGCATCAGTTTGGCTGTGCGGAATGTACAAATACGCAAGCATGTCGGGTTAGAATTTGGACGTTAAATCCGATGCCCGTGTAGGGAAAGTGTCATGATCTCTGCAACAACTCTTTGGGGTTGGGAGGGGGGAAGGGTGATAGCCTAAATGCACCTTTTCATCATACCTTCATTTTCCAATGACAGTCTAAATTACCATTCACAGCCCGGTTGATCCACTTTGTAGAACTTCCCCTTGGTATTTATTGTTAATTTGTTCTCTTCCTGAATAAAATTGATTTACTTGATTTGTCACTTGTTGTTACGAAACACCAATCAATCAATCAATTAAATAGTATATCATTGTATCTAGAATTTCAGTCATGTTTCAGACTTTATATAGAAAAAAAACATAAAGTTATAAGACAGTAAACTCGTAATACGTCCAACTAATTAATTTACATGATGAACTCCTTATGTTTTATCTGCTTAAAGTACAGGTGCAAATATTTTTTTTAAATATTTAGAAATATCAATATGTATAAGATTTAACATTTAATGAACCTTGAGAAATGCGGATAATTCTGCTGAATTCTCTTAACGCTTCGCTCAGATTAACTGCGTTTTGTACATCCCGCACAGTTAAACTGATGACCCCACATAATTGGTCTTAATTCCAAAATACCCTTATTCTCCAATGACAATCGAAATTCTCGCCCGTCACCCAGTTGACCCTCTTTGCAGAACGTACTTATTAGATGTATGATTAATTTGTTCTCGTCTTGAATATACACGAAATACTTGCCACTGGGCGTTATACAAACAACTATAATCGAACAATCACTCAAAAAAGCTTATCACAAAACCGTGCTAGCAACATCATATATTAAAAGTTGAGGGAATGTCAATTGGTCTCTGTTTATTTTCCGCGGGAAGATCAATATAGATACTGAATGGAAAAGTACGCGTCTTTCTGTGACTTCTTCCTTGAATGCAGATCATACATGTTTAAAACTTGCGATTTACAGACATGCATTTATTTTTTACGTCACATATTTACCGTTTATTGGAGTTTTTTTTTGGTGGGTGTCTGTATCATTGACAATGGCGCCACTAATCGTATTTTTTTTCATGTAACTGTGGACATAATACTTTTTAAAACTGGATGCAGAAATCTGAATAATGTTTTTTGTGAAGCCATACATGTCTGCTTAATGTGAAAGTCTTGTCTGAAATGAAAATACAAAACAAATGTCCTAGAAAATGTATCTGAATCAAAATAAACTGCTAACATTAATGGTTTTTCGAATTATTATTTTTTCTGGTATTATTGATATTTTGCAGTATAAAGCTTTAAGAAATTTATATTTATATTTTTTCTTTTTCTTCAGCAAATTTATTATCATGGGATATCCTCCTCATTTTGTATTATTTCTGTCCTTTATTCCCTCTTTGAAATAGATTTAATTAAAACAATAATGAAATATATTCTAACGTGTCAAAGGAGTGGTATGGTATTGTTTTTAATTATACTGGGTAATAGAAACCACTCCTTCAATAAACTGAATATTTCAAATGCTATTTACATAAAGTCGTTTCAAGTTACATGTATGAAAAGAATATTGTTCACCTAAAAAATATAAAAGCATAACCATGAACATTAATGTAAACAAAAACAGATATAGCAAACACAAAAATAACGTATACATCTCTAATGAAATCATGTGAACGTGAATGAAACGGATAATATAGATTATAGTTGTCAATACTGAAGCATTCCTCATTTCAACTTGAAGTTTTATTGTTTCGGATATATATATATCAGTTGTTCAGTTGTTCGACCTGCTAGTCAAATGCGTTTTGTTAAAATATACCTTTTCACTCATTTGATCTTTTGAAAAATGTTGTTTGTGCTGTATTTAGACCCCTCTACCAAGAAATTTGTGTTGCATGCACACGTATAAAAATTGCGGTTTTTATCCATCTAAATTGAAAACAACGTTCAAACCTATGATTGCGTTGGATAAAAACCGCAATTTTTATACGTGTGCATGCAAAAACAAATTTCTTGTTAGAGGGGTCTAAATACAGCACAAACAACATTTTCCAAAAGACCAAAAAAGTGAAAAAGTATATTTTAACAAAACGCATTTGACTAACAGGTCGAACAACAAATGTTCTTAAACCCTGCTGACTGCCATTGGCGATTGCCAAATAAACGGATCACAAGGTGTAATAAATGGATCTTAATTAAAAATTTAATACCAAACAGAAAACAATAAACTTGCGGCAAAGATGGTATACCGCAAACAAAGGTGCAACGATTTTTGTACACCATATCCGGATTTCGACAATTAATGTCTCTTCAGTGATGTTAGGAATCGAAACAGTATTTGGAAGGCCATATAATTTACCTCAATTTAGGATAGACTCTCGAATTTTGAGGAGTCAAATTAGAATAAACGGATCATATAAACCCGAAGGCAAATATAATACAAGCCAAAACGAAAAAAATATAAACAAGTCTAAATTGAAAACAACGTTCAAACCTATGATTGCGTTGGATAAAAACCGCAATTTTTATACGTGTGCATGCAAAAACAAATTTCTTGTTAGAGGGGTCTAAATACAGCACAAACAACATTTTCCAAAAGACCAAAAAAGTGAAAAAGTATATTTTAACAAAACGCATTTGACTAACAGGTCGAACAACAAATGTTCTTAAACCCTGCTGACTGCCATTGGCGATTGCCAAATAAACGGATCACAAGGTGTAATGAATGGATCTTAATTAAAAGTTTAATACCAAACAGAAAACAATAAACTTGCGGCAAAGATGGTATACCGCAAACAAAGGTGCAAAGATTTTTGTACACCATATCCGGATTTCGACAATTAATGTCTCTTCAGTGATGTTAGGAATCGAAACATTTGTTGTTCGAGGTTTATATGATCCGTTCATCCTAATTTGACCTGTTAGTCAAATGCGTTTTGTTAAAATATACTTTTTCACTTTTTTGGTCTTTTGGAAAATGTTGTTTGTGCTGTATATATATATATATATATATAAGTCTAGAGATTTGCACAACGATACTAATATAAGATGGTATTATACGAAGATGTTGTTAATAAATCGTGTTGACAAATATTTCGGCTTAACAAATAGCCTTCTTCGGTGTCAATTATTTTAACAATACTGATAATATGTATAAAAATAGCTCAATAATACAGGTAAGTTTTGGTCTATTGATTTAATCCAAAATCCTGAACATTTAGAAAAACAACTCCTTGAATCTTCCATCGAAAAACCGCTTTCCTGGTTTAGATTTATAGATGATGTGGATATGAAATGGAATAAAAGTGACGAGGATTTAGATACATTCATCACTCATGCTAACAACATACATCCAAGTATCAAATTTACTCATGAGAAATCTAAATCCAAAATCACCTTCCTCGATACCTCCAGCTCGCTCACAGATGGCATCATATCCACTGATCTATATTCTAAGCCTACTGACACTCACCAATATCTGTCCCCTAAAAGTTGCCATCCTGCTCATTGTACTAAGAGCATCCCGTACAGTCAGGCACTCAGAGTCAAGCGAATATGTTCCAACTCAGAAACAACTAAAAAACAACTACGTCAACTCGAAACCCGCTTGAAGAGAAGGGGCTACAAACACAAAACTATCCAAAAAGGCTTTCAGAAAGCGGAAACTATTCCAAGGAGTAAACTGTTAGAATACAAATATAAAAAGAAAAATAAAAGGACTCCATGTGTTCTTACTTACCACCCATCTCTCAAAAACAGCTTCGGTGTCATTCGTGAGCATTGGAAAACAGTTGAAAAGAATTCCAAACTATCCAAGATTTTTCCCGAGCCTCCCATGATAGCTTTTAGGCAACCCAATAGTCTGCGTAACCTGCTGGTGCGGGCTGAAGTGTCTGATAATAGAAGTACTTCTGGAGAATGTCGTTCGTGTGATGAAAAACGCTGCAAATGCTGCCTACAGATGCATCACTCATCAACTTTTCACAGTAAGGCAACCGAAAATAACTATAAGATATTTTGCAATGTTAACTGCAAAAGTATGAATGTTATTTACATTCTAGAATGTTCGGTTTGTTGCCTCCAATATGTTGGTGAGTCAAAGCAGCCTTTCCACAAACGCCTCAATGGCCATAGGAGTGATATCTCTAAGAAGCCACTTCTCCCAGTTTCTCAGCATTTCAGACAGTCTGGTCACACACTTGATGACTTTAACCGCATGAAGATCCTAGTGATTGAACAGAACATTCACTGGAGTGATGCCCAGCGACAGGTTCGGGAAAGCTTTTGGATAAAGGAACTAAATGTACATCATCCAAACGGCATCAATAAAAAATACTAAGTTTTATTTTTCACTCATTTTGGGTTGTAAATATACACAGTCACGTATATTTGAGTATTGAGTTTTGTTTTATATTATGATGTTCAGGATTTTGGATTAAATCAATAGACCAAAACTTACCTGTATTATTGAGCTATTTTTATACATATTATCAGTATTGTTAAAATAATTGACACCGAAGAAGGCTATTTGTTAAGCCGAAATATTTGTCAACACGATTTATTAACAACATCTTCGTATAATACCATCTTATATTAGTATCGTTGTGCAAATCTCTAGACTTATATAATTTTTTCCTTATCTGCACAGTATCGTCTTTTCTAGACGATCCGGTACATAGTAAATTTGCTGGTTGGTCCTTTTTATAGACTTCTATATTATTTTCCTCTGAATGACCTGTATTATGTTATTCACATAATCCCAGTGAATTTAAGTTTTCAGCTCTTATATCATGAACACCAATGATTATTTTAAACAACTTAGAGCTATTAAACAAAAACAAATTAGAACTGAACACCACTTATCTAATTTAACCCATTATGTGTATAATGAAAGTATTCCTAACGGACTACAAATCAAGCTCATGCCACAAACACCTGGCAATTTATCCAACACATTACTTCGCAAATGGGATCAAACCCTCTACCATTGTTCCAAGCGGTTAATGGTCCTCCTCAAACAACACTGCGAAGAATATCTGAAAACTCTTACTGGCGAATTTCACACCCTTTCAAATAGCTGCAAAAAAGATCTCACATCTGACAATTGTGATGCTATCAGTGCTCGCCTTAAAGACATAACAACCATACAATCTCAAAATTTGAGTGAAAGGCAGAAAAGAAAATTCCGTAGGGATGGCATCGAACATATCAATCCTTCTTTACCATCTGAAAAAAAGAGAAAACGAGTAAGGCGCTTTAAACGTAGGTCACTAGAGACTGATTCGCCCTCCAACATTGTGGTCAATCTTTCCAAACACCAGTTAACGGAAGCTGAAACATCTCTTCTCTCGAGAGGCTTAAATTTCTGTCCTTTACCTGCCCCTGTCAATGAAACTAAATTGTCGGAAGACCTTGACAATTTTGCCAGAAGTCTACGCATTAAGGAATATTTCGCGTCGAAGGAGAACAACAACAGAGGCTCGGATAGCGACTCAGAAATTTCAGAAGACGAAAACAACTACAAATTTATAAAAAAGAGTACTTGGATCCCTAAACCGAGCAAAAATGCCACCTTGGAATCATTTATTGACAATTTTAAGTCGGACATTATTAGAAATACTAGAAATAACAATAAACCTTTTGACAATCTTACCAATGAAGAACGAACTGCACTGAAAAAACTTACGATCTAACGACAATATCGTCATTAAACCTGCAGACAAAGGCAGTGCAGTGGTTGTCATGGATAAATCTGCCTATATTCAAGAGGCTGAACGACAACTTGGCGATGCAAGGTTCTACCAAAAACTAGACTCTGATCCTACAACATCTTTTAGCAGAGAAATAACTGATAGTTTGGTAGAAATGCACAACGATGGTTTCATCGATGAAAAGACTCTAGAATATTTGAAACCAGAAAATCCAAAACCGGGCAGATTTTATCTTTTACCTAAAATTCATAAGGCCAACAACCCAGGAAGACCTATAGTTTCAGCGAACGGTCATCCGACGGAAAAAATATCGGAATTCGTTGACTTCCATCTTCGTCAACATGTTGAGGACTTACCATCTCACATCAAAGATACTACCGATTATCTTAGAAAATTGCAGGCCTTAAATCCACTCCCCTCCGACACGACACTTGTCTCTATGGACGTCACCTCCCTCTACACGAATATTCCACATGCAGATGGCATTGATGCATGTAAAGAAGTTTGGAATTCCCGACCAGTGAAATATCCACCTACTGAATGCCTGGTCAAAATTTGAAAAAAAAGTTGAATATGTTTTATATACTTGAATAGCTAAGTTTTACAATAAAACAAGTGTACGTGAACTTTCTTGTAAAAGAATATCCTTTATATTATCCAAATCTACATAATTGTACTGCTATTGAATTATTGTCTTCCCGTACACCAATTCGCTGATAGTTTCTCGTATGCAGTGACCTTAACAATGCGACCTCTCGTTAGAACTTCGATCACCGCAAAGCGCAAGTGCGTGAGGAAAACCATGATGATAAATGTAAACAAACGTGCACTGGAAGGTAATTAGTAATAACTGATTCTTGAAAAACATATTTAATATACCAAATCATTTAACAACTGTTAAGGAAAAGTTAAATTAACAAATGGGAACGCATGGAAAATAACAAAATAATTATCATGGCTCTATCAATTCACTTATTTTTCACATGCTCCAGTTTCTCTGTGTTGATTGTTTATCAATGTCACGATCCGGTAAACTTCGTCAACAAACTCGAAAGTTGATTAGCATGCGATCAACAATCACTGAATGAAAATATTATTGGTCTATAATACGTTATAGATTCGTAATAGATATTAAAAAAAAACGTGCATACAGGACTTAGCTTAGTATTTATGAATTCATTGGTTCAACAATTTCGATAGCATTTAAATTATAAGAAACTCGTTTCATATGACTTTAATTCAAGAAATTGAGAATAAATAAAAGTTTTTTTTAACTCTGGATGCTAGTTGTCTGGACTTGCTTTTTGATTTGTATTATAAACAGAATAATGTTCCAATCTAAATAAAACATCGTATGCACGTGCGTGTACATAAAATTGAGAATGGAAATGGGGAATGTGTCAAAGAGACAACAACCCGACCATAGAGCAGACAACAGCCGAAGGCCACCAATGGGTCTTCAATGCAGCGAGAAACTCCCGCACCCGGAGGCGTCCTTCAGCTGGCCCCTAAACAAATACAATGCCTACCCATGTCACAGTAATATGAGCAGAAAACATAATGAAAGAAGTATTTTATAAATTTGATTTAACAATCAATCTATGGGAATAAGACAAAGTTTATCAAAGCGGATTTCAAAATCTACATATCAATTAGATGTTGTCTTGTTAGTCTTGACCTACATAGGCTAAAGTCATTTCTACCCACAAAAATAAAATAACAATTAAGACAAAGAAGTGAACACACAAGCGAAAACACCTGGACCAAAAGTCTTACTATTGGACGTGTACTTTAATTGACAGACCATATTGGGACACACACAGATCACTTTGACGATTAATCCTGTGGTCACTTTCTTTGGATTAAGCCATTTCTTAGATACTGTAATATCGAAAGCTAAATCAATTGCACGGAAGCACACAGGATCACCCGACACTGTTAAAATTTCAAATGATTTATCTAGGTCTTATATACTTAGTTGCATCCTAGATCAATACTTAAAGTAAGTTAAAGCATACATTGTGTTTATTGTAAATGTATGAATGAAGATATGCAATGCGGAGATGTAAATTCTGGAGGGTAGGTTGATATATATGATTCGTATCTTTATGTAAAGCAGTTAAACTATCTGCCATTTTTGTTGGACAAGGTTTTAACCAACCGATGTAAAATGTGGTTGTTCTGGAAACAAAAACTGTGAACAAAATATTTCTAAGCCTAACGTAGGCAGAGTGATAATTATTAAGTAACAGTAATTAATATTAAACAAAAAATCTATCTGCTGTAGTTATAGCCGGTAATAGGTATGTAGAAGCCGGTTAATGTGTTATTCTTTGACAGCATTGCAGCCGATTCAAACGACATTAAGTACCTTTATTGTTTTAAAATGATTGAATTACGTGTAAACACTGCTATTCAACAAATCACTTGGAAACTTCGCTAGATTTCGAAAAAGTGATTGTTTTCCTGTTTTCATAAAAATGTACTTTTAAATTTTCAGATGTCTTTAATTAGAAATCAGTTCTTCGTCAGTCCGTAATATATTAATGTTGTCCACGTCGCTCAAACCATTGATAAAATTAAGTCAATTTTACATCGTTTCTTCTCTGTATTGGGTTAGTTTGCATTTAGGATTCCATAAAAAAGTGTAGAAACGAACTGTTGTGTAAAGCTTTATAGGTTCAACGCATTAATTTTTTCAGGAGAAATCGCGTTGTAGCGACCAATACAAAATGTGCCGCGCTGCAAAATCGTGGCTTTTCAATTGTTTGCTTCCAGCACTCAAACATCAATGACTGTGAAAGCAAAAACGAAGCCGGTGTCCTAAATTTTGCATACCATTATAACGGACCGGATCGGAGCAATACAGAGCAATAACACATCTTTTCCTGACAAATTCTATTGGACAAAATATTGAGAAATTGCAGTTTAAAAAATCATTTATAAAACAAGTCATTTATATGAATGAAAACAGACGAACAAGTTCTGTAACGTGTAACGTATTTTTGTTTTAAATATCATTGTATCATAAATGTAATAATTAATCTAAAACTCCGAAGACTGACAAGTCAACATGTTATTTATTTGCGCTGTGAAAATAGTATAGATTTGTATAGAGTACCATGAGTTTTATTGTTAAACTGTGCGGGTATTTCTTAAAGGGGCATTAGCTACAAATTGGACAAAAATGAAAATATGATATATTTTTTTTAGTTTCAAACATTTGTAAAAGCCGAACATAGAAATATTTCGCCATTAGCACTAAGTTTGGTTATTTTTTTTTCAAAATTAGCTCAAAAACGTTGTTGATGTATTATTGGCTTGCAAGTCAATAATTCAACCTCATTTGTATCCGTATTCGCGCAACCTTTCATTTGACTCCGAACTGCACATGTGTTCCTTATGTGATTTGCATGTTCATCAGTCATTAAAAATAAGAGAATGTCAACATTGAAAAGTGAAACAAGGGAGCCACTACACAAGACAATTTATTCATTAAAACCACTGTATAATAGGAACTGAGACTACTATAACACGTGTTATAGTAGTCTCAGATAGGAATAACCATTTCGTTGACTGATCCGGGTCTCAAAAACATTTTCTTATACAGGTAAAAGGATGATTTACATATATAAATGACACGAAATCACCATAATACTATTCCACGTGCTTATCTGTTTATTTATACTCATATTTATGTTTATATCGGGTTATATAATCATAGGTAGTCCTCGGAGGTCATCTCGTTTGATAATTAGGTGACGTCTGGTCTAAAATACTCAAGAAATGCTGATACATTATAACGAATACATGCACGGTTTATTGTTTCTTTTTGACTTTTTTTAATTCAGATAAACGTTTTAGTATGTTATAAATCAAATATGAGAATTTGGATCATATCGGTGAACATGAATTTAACAATGTATATTTTTTTATAAAAACTCATATCAACTCACACAAAAATATGAACAGACCGGATATGCGATATGACAACATCTCGGAAGTACTGACAAAAAATAATAGAACAACACAAGATAACCAATAAATTTCGAAAATAAGATTTTTCTGCCTAATGACTGAAACAGTTTTTGTTTAAGGCCAGTATACCTTTTGGTAATCAGATGTGCAAATTCAGGAAATTGTGTGCTCCTTTAATATTTTGTCAGTTTTGTACCGTTTACTATTTTGGGATAATAATGCAGTTTCTGCTTCAAATTTTAACGTCAGCTTCTGTGAATATTAATCTTACTTTGGCATAAATGTTAAATTTCTAGCACAAACGAAACGTTTACGGCTTGCTTTTTTCCAAATAAATATAATTCTACAACATGTGTTGAAACGGCAGCGGAAATAGTTTGAAATTCAATGTTTTAAAAAGTATGTAGATGATGTCGATAAGAAATATTGAGTTTTTCTATGGTAAAATAATTGTTTCTCAGCATTTAGGTTGTTCAAGTTTTTAACAGGTGTCGATGGCGATTCATTCCTTGACTCAATGGTTTGTACTTTTTTTTAATATAAACAAAAATGATCTCGCTTGTTAGGCAATGACTAGTTCATATTATTTAGACAGTGTATTTTTGTCTAGAATAATAATCATGACTAATTATAGATAAAAATGGATGGCTGGATAACGTCCAGTGGCAAATTAAATGCATATTCAGAGTGAGAACATGTTACTGCGAGTACTCTCAGATCTGTACTTAGTGTCTTTTTGTTGTGGGGATGTGTAAGTACCCGTCTACATCCACTCTGTGTTTTTGTTAGATGTATTTCTATTCGTATCCATCTGATGAGTTAAGCCTTTTTTCAACTGATTTTTATAGTTTGTTCTTATGGTGTACTGTTACACCACTGTCCCAGGTTAGGGGGAAGGTTGATCGCTCACAAACATGTTTAACCCCGCCACATACTTTATGTGCCTGTCCCAAGTCAGGAGCCTGTAGTTCAGTGGTTGTCGCTGGTTCATGTCTGTCATATTTTTTTTCGTAAATTGTTTTGTTATAAATTAGGCCGTTAGTTTTCTCAATTGAATTGTTTCATATTTTTTATGTCGGGGCCTTTCATAGCCGACCATACGGCACGGGTTTTTGTCATTGTTGAAGGCCGTACGATTGCCTATAATTGCTTACATCCACTTCATTTGAACTTTGATGGATAGTTGTCTCATTGGCAATCATACCACATCTCCTTATTTTTATATAGTGTTATATTAATATATCAACCCTGCTTTGTACTAGACGACACACTGAGTCGGATATTTAACGTGCTAGTACACAAGGTTACAGTCCGCTGGAAGTAACCCTGCTTTGTACTAGACCGACAAACCCGAGTCGGATATTTAACGTCCTAATTAGTACAAAAGGTTACATACAGTCCGCTGGAAGGATTGTCGCCCTACCCGGACACATTATTCTGACTCCGGGCTTTGATATTACTCCTTAGCGGAAAAACGAAGCAGCCGTGAAATACAAATGTTAAAGTCTTTGGTTTAATCTGGTCGGTGTTCGAAACCACGACCTTCCGCACTCGAGACCACCGAGGCGGTTACAAATTATAGATTTATATACAGTAAGAATTTTCCACCCATAGAAGATAATATACATCCTATCTTTCGCTCATTCTCTCTCTCTTTCTCTCTCTCGAGAAATCTTTAGTACATGATACTCTTTAGAACTTATACTTCAAAAATAACAAAGATCACAAGAAATTAGGTGAAAGAATATGTAAAATTATGAATGTATCTGAATTTAAAGGATACAAATATATACCAGGAAGTGATGCAGGCTTCTCTGTCAAACTTAAATTCCGTGATTTTTTTATTAAATTAGAAGCAGGAATTATGTCGTTTCAACATCCGTGTAAAATTATTTTACCATTGTCATTCAAATTAATTAATGCATGTGTTCATGCTGTTTACAAACAAAATCATTTAGAAGCTAGTAATTCAGTTTCTGCTTCAAATTTTAAGTTGATGTATTTTTTTAAAAGGTTGGAATCATATCGCGTCAGCTTCTGGTGGCAGTCTTGTAATTGATTGCTCCATAGGCTTACATGCAAAACAGCTGATCTTCAAAAATGTTTTAATCAAAAATGCTATATAGAAAAAAAAATTCATGGACATATCATGCATTTAGTAATGTTATACTAAGATTTCATGCAAAAAAAAGGCACATTGCCACGAAGAAACTTCCTTTTTCTACTTTCTGTTTGCTGTTTTCATCCGACCGCACCACTTCTAGTAAACATCAGATCCTTCCACCTTCCTGGTTTAATTTCTGAAAAAAGATGCAATATTTTTGTTACAGTTAAATAGTACTTTCAATTCATCATGAAGTTTTAATCAAACAGTTTATAGGCAGTGCAGCAAAAAATTCAGAAAAACTGGGACTATTTTATTTCCCTCCATATTTTGACATGCACCGGAAACTGAAATTGCACTAATACAAGACTGGTACCTTCTGTGTATATTAATCTTATTTTGGCATAAATGTTAAATTTCACAAACGAAACGTTTACGGCTCGCTTTTTTCTCTCAAATAAATAGAATTCGACAACATGTGTTGAACTGGTAAAGGAAATGGTTTGAAATTCAATGTTTTAAAAAGTATGTAGATAATGTCAATAAGAAATAGTGGGTTTTCTATAATAAAATACTCTCTCTCTCTCTCTCTCTCTCTCTCTCTCTCTCTCTCTCTTCAGCACATGCTCCTCTATAGAACTTATACTTCAAAAATAACAATTAAGTTTGTTAAGATAAAAATTCAAGTTTGCTGAAAGAATATGTAAATTTGTAAATATATCTGAATTTTAAGATAAAAATATATACCAGGAAGTGATGCAGGCTTCTCTATCAAACTTAAACTCCGTGATTTTTTTTTTTTTTTATTAGAAGCAGGAGTTTTGCCGTTTCAACTTCCGTGTTAAATTATTTTACCATTGTCATTCAAATTAATGAATGCATGTGTTCCGTATGTGATCAGGTTCATTCATTAAAAATAGGAGCATGTCAACATTGAAATGTGAAACAAGGGAGTCACTATACAAAAACATTTTATTCTATAAAACCACTGTATACTGGGGAAGACCTTTTGTTGACTGATCCGGCTCGCAAAAAAAAACATTTTCTTATACATGTAAAATGATGATTCACATATATCGGGTTATATAATCATAGTCAGTCTTTGGACGGTCTGGTAGTAAAAACCCAAAACTTAACTACAACTTAGAAGTTTTATTATAAACTAAGAGACCAACAGTAAAAATTTTGAATCTTAACTACAAAGAAACAACAAAATTAAATACAATTTACTTTGTATTCAAAAGTCTAAACTATAGCTTCAATTTATCCTTGATACTCTTACTCCGTGATCCCAACTTAGTTGTTATGCAATGGCCTTTTAGAATCTATAAGAACCGAGTCTCAAACTTCCTAATCACAAGTTCCTGCGACACCTAGTCTACGAGATACCAGGTCTCTGAAACACCGAAGTCACCAGACAATCACAAGGTACCTGTTCGAGGGACTGCGACCATTCCCGTTGGAAATTACAGTTTCGAAACAACCCGGTAGCTTGCAACCATCGTAAAGACTTCTAACCTGCTTGCTTCCAACCACAAGCTTTCAACTTAATCCTAGTGGTTTACTAACTTCCTACTTACTTCTCAGCTTCTAAATTCTTCTTAAAGATCATTAAATTGTTTGTATTAGCGATGCTTTACCCATCAACACCCAAAATACAAATGAACAAACTCGCACTAACTAACTGGGTGGTTTTTAACGACCTTGACTGGTTGGTAAAACCTTGCACGGTCAGCTCAGTGCCCTAAGGCGTTTGGTTAGCATTTAAATATTTTTTGTTGTTGTCGTCAAGTTGGTCATGACGAAGGAGGTGATTTTGGTTTTACTATGTTGATTTTTTTGTTGTTGACTATTTTGGTTTTGAAGGTCTTCTGCACAACGGCTGTTCTCAGGGCCAGGTAGGTCAGCTGTGCAGCCCGCCAACCACGATGATGTAGTACTGTTCGATGGATGATGTAGTACTGGTCGATGCGTCTAGGACGTAGTAATAATGATGACAGGAAGCATTATCAGGACCGAATTCGCGAATAATAAACTCATCATAGATACCACGATTGAAAATGGCGGTCCATTATCCAACACCACGGATACAGGCCCTCGGACGTCATACGGCATAACACTCCCCCGTCCATAATGGGTTCTGGAGTGTATGCTGACGCGGACATTTACATCAAAACAAAATACAGACTGTTTAACAGCGTTGAATTGGTTTCTGTCATCAAAAGTAGTACGTCGTTGAGCCATCTATCAGTAGCCCAGCATCGTAGTTTGTGGATAAAGTGGAGCTGACTTAGCACGTCCGTTCAGCTGTAATGACTGAGACGTTGCTAGATGATGAATAAACCTGATCATGAACTTTCACAAGGTATCAGCGTTCTTATATACGAATAGCGCGGACCTCGAAGAGAGCACTCTGGCAACAACGCGTCTCATAGCAACTAAGGATTGTTTCTCAATGGTGAAATTTTTGAGTTTTAAAAAATTGATAATTACCACGTGGATCACTGTTTACATATTGCTCGGAAGAATTATTCCGAGTATTCTTTATTTTGATTGGTTATCATGCTACCTGGAATCAGGACGCTTATATATATATTTCTTTGTTTCGGGATTCGCGGCACATTTGAAATTTATTGTTGAAAAAATTTATTGTTCAAAAGGATAATTTATGATGGATTACAATTAAACATTGAATTACAAATATTGTCTTGTGCTTACGAAATTCTGATACATTATAACAAGCCCATGCATGGTTAATTGTTTCTTTTTGACTTTTTGTAAAAAGTAAAATCACAAAATTACTGAACTCCGAGGAAAATTCAAAACGGAAAGTCCCTAATCAAATGGCAAAATCAAATGATAAAACACATCAAACGAATGAACAATAACTGTCATATTCCTGACTTGGTACAGGCATTTTCAAATGTAGAAATGACTGGTGGATTGAAACTGGTTTTATAGCGCTAAACCTCTCACTTGTACGACAGTCGCATCAATTTCCATGATATTGACAATGATGCGTTAACAAAATATTAATTTAGATAGATGTTTTAGTATGTTATAATAAATCAATTAAGAGAATTCGGGTCAAATCGGTGAACATGAATTTGCCAACTTATGCCCCTCTACAAAAATCTTCAGTTTTTTTTGTGAAAACAGTCGCGGTGTTTACGTTTCTTTCTTTTTATTTGTTTTACTGCAGCCAAACTCGTCAAAACTGACATAATTATTTGTCATTTAACGACATTTCCTTGACAATTAAGTACACATCCGGTTATTTCGGTGTATTCCGTAATTACGATCAATCACGAGGATCCAAAAATTTGATTGAACCCATGCATCCATATGACATGTCGAGTTAATTAATAGATACTTAATGATTTTGCGGCATCGCACTATACACGTTTGAAGTCGGTTTGTTGGAGTTCCTGTCAATATAATACTTCCATGCTCATATCAACTCGTGCAAAAATATGAACAGACCGGATGTGCGATATGCCAACATCTTGGAAGTACTGACAAAAAATTATAGAACAATACAAAATTACCAATAAATTTCAAAAATAAGATTTTTCTGCCTAATGACTGAAACAGTTTTTGTTTAATGCCAGCTACCTTTTGGTAATTAGATATACAAATTGAGGTAATTCTCTCTCTCTCTATCAAACTTAAATTCCGTGATATTTTTTTAATTAGAAGCAGGAATTATGTCGTTTCAACTTCCGTGTTAAATTATTTTACCACTATCATTCAAATTAATGGTTCAAATATCTAAAACAGAACACGTTAACTTAGTTATAGTAGTATAGTTGAACGACCAACTAGGCATAAAGTTCGTTTCCATATGAAATAGCCAGGATAATAACTAATCAAATTTCAATATATCATACTAAATCTGACATTCAAAAGAATGCAAGTTGACTCTCCAATGGAACTGATTTCAAGTCTTTGACGAGGATTGTTTCTATTGTATTTCTGATCCGTTCAAAATGTGCAAAAATTCTGGTTAGAAGTTGATTTTCTCGGCACCTTGAACTTTTTTTATTTGATCTTACCGACTGATATTCCCGGTAAGAAAATTACATATGGGCCAAATCATACGCATATTCATGATACTATGTTGCCGTAAATAGTTCATGTGTTGTGTTACCCGAGTCCTCATTACCTTTAAATCAATGCTAACCTCCATACAATCTGATTTTTGCAAATAAAATGTCACGTTAGCACCTTTGTACAGGTTTAAAGCAGAGTTAGTTTTAAAAAACATTTCTACATGGTAGGGTTAGAAATAAAAAAGTTAAGATATCAGCAGAATACGTCATTGTTGATAGATTTATCTTTGCGTTATATACACTTCATATAATGAACACAAATCCTTTAAAAGTTCACTTTTAACAAGAACAAATCTAATGTTAAAACCAATGATAATTCAGTGCAAGCCATACAGGATTGACAGACATCTTTAATCAGCTGCCGAAACATTTTTTTCAATTCAATATTTTTAGGTTCACTACAAAAAATTAATAAGTGTAGCGACAAAAAAAAAACAACTGAAAAAGTTTCGTGAAGTCCGACTTAAGATATCAACAAATTGCCAGTAGATGCAAAAATACAATCAGCAACATGATGTTCTATTGGTTCTGACATAGCCGATGAAAATTGAGCAACACATACAGTGTATATCAGACAAATAAAGAAAATGATTGAAAGTCACTTATTTGAAGTCAAGATGTCGATTTTCAAGAAACGTTCTCATTGGGGCCGGCATATTGGTTTGTCCATAAATGTAGTCCCTAAGAGTCTATACACTTAGCGCTTCTGACGTAATTAATATATCCACGGATTTTATAATTTTACTGATAGGGATTTTAGATATCAATTTGATAATCTACACCCATTTTATAACTCGCTAAAATTAACATTTCAGAATGATTTACACATTTTCCAAAGTGCATGTTTCCTATATGAACTAATATGTTGAAATAATAATCTTCGTTTATGTCACCGTTCTGATCACTTAAAAGCTGTATTTTCCATAAAGATTTGTAAGAGTAAACGAACTGGTTCTTTGGTTTAAAAATTAAATCATGACTAGTTTTAGTGCAGTTTCTTCATCATACTTTAATATCATGTAGCTTTTTTAATAAAAGTAGGAATCAACTACCTCATTTATATCTTTCTTCTTTCAATTTTATCCTACAAATTTCTAACACAGAACGCTTGAATTAGTTGAATGTTGGGCTAGGCATATTAAATTTAAAAATAAGGAGATGTGGTATGATTGCCAATTAGACAACTATCAACCAAAGTTCAAATAAAGTAGATGTAAGCAATTATAGGCAACAGCAATCCTTCAACAATGAGAAAAACCCATACCGCATGGTCGACTATAAAAGGCCCCGACATAAAAAATATGAAACAATTCAATTGAGAAAATTAATTTATAACAAAACAATTTACGAAAAACTAATATGACAGACATGAACCAGCGACAACCACTGAACTACAGGCTCCTGACTTGGGACAGGCACATAAAGAATGTGGCGGGGTTAAACATGTTTGTAAGAGCTCAACCTTCCCCCTAACCTGGGAGAGTGATGTTATCGTACAACATAAGAAAAAACATAAAAATCAGTTGAAAAAGGCTTAACTCATCAGATGGATACAAATAAAAATACATCTAATAAAAACACAGAGTGGACGTGGACGGGTACTTATACATCCCCACAACAAAAAGACACTAAGTACAGATCTGAGAGTACTTGCAGTTACTGATAGCTAGTTCAAAGCCAATAACAACTAATAACAAAAATCATGTATCTAAGACTAATATATCAATCAGTACACATCAAACATCCAATGGATTTAGTGTAGAGACGTCATTAACAGTCAGAGAAAAACATGACCTTGTGCAATGCCAAGCTATAGGTATTGACAGATTGTAGTACTTTGAAAATAAATATGTGTAATATTTAGTATGGTTTTAATTTACTGATAACAAAATCAATATTTTACCAATAAAAACAATATTCAAAGATTTAATTTATTTAAAGGATTGATAAGTTTACCCGGATCGTATCTAAATTTCCGGGCTCGGTTTACAACATCACCGTAAATTTAGGATGTGCTATACCATTTGAAATAAGTTTTCTACAGGTACAGCCAAACTTGCAGACCAAATCTTTGTATCGATGGAAGAATTTAGTAAAGGTTTTAAGTAATTTGTGGTAACGAAATCCCTGACTTAATAATTTACTAGTAATACATAGATTACGCTCGTTGAAATCAAAAACTTCACTACAAACAACGAGCATAGCGAACGAGTTGGGATATATAAATACCGTAAGACGGTGCCAAAGGAACATCACCGTCCAAAATGGGAAAATTAACTATAGGGAAAGAAAAAATCATCCCTTTTGTCGTAAATTTTTGTAGAGTTTCTGGTGTAATACTGAAATATCTAAATCTAGGAAAGGACAGTTATTGCTGTTAATAAAGTTCATTTTCAGATGAAATAACCAAACTAAAAACTAATTTAATTTTAATACATCATACAAGATATTAGGAACTTGCATCGACAAGAGTACGAGATAGGGAAAAATAATTTCTGGCTTCTGAGGGTAAAGTTTCAATTTGCCTGTTTAGTCATGTTCGTCGACGTCATGATTTAGACGTTTTAAGCACAATATCGATGATAGGTTTTAGTAACCAGTCGGACAATAACGTAGCTCGCCGTTTAGCTCAGAAAATTGACATTTGATATTCAAGTTAATACTTAAGTCTACCCATGCCGTTATTTGGAGAGAAAATTAAAATGGAAAATATCTAAATCCAAAATAACCCTCTCATTGGTATAAAATAACCATCGGATACTAAGATATGAAACCATCGGACGCTAAAAATAAATATGTATTTGCCTACTTTTCTGCAACCGTCTCAGTATTTAGAAGCAAGATCAAAGACAAGTCGGAACGGAGTCTGCAAACTGTGACAATGTCTTGCTATCAGGTGAGCTAGCACGTTAAAATCTAACTCCGTGTGTCAGTGTTGTACATAGTTTTTTTTTTTTGCCGCTCGATGGAAAGAATCCATCAATCACCAAAATAATGTAAATAAGGCATACTGCAGAATAGTAAACAGAGAAGAAAATAATTTTCACTCAAAGTAAAAAAAATATAAAAAAAAATAAGCCGGGTCGGTAATCATGGAACATCACAACTAATTCATTTCCCTATTAAAAATATTGTTTATATGCTATGTATTTCGAGGACAATCGACAAACCCTTTTCATGACTAATTCTATTTTTTTCCGTATCTTAATTTAATTAAGCGTAGTACAGTATGATTTTTTCTTAAATAAATAGACTTGCCGCTGTGAGAATAGCTGCATGATTAATAAGGCCTGAATAAACTCTGTTTGTTCTTTTAATTAAATGGAGTAATTTCCCCTGGAGTATGGAATCAAGAATAAAACTAATGATCTTTTGTAGAATTATCCATGCAGGTTTATCCAAACACATTTTTTAAATACTTCAAAATCTAATTTGTTAACGAAGGTTTGTTTTTTTCCTCTTCATAAAACAGACTATACAAATAAATAAAAAAATGTTTATCGCCTGTGGATATAAGACGCTTAGAACAATTTGTTTACATTTGTTGTTTTATACCCTGTTCACACGACACAACAAAGTCGGATTTGAAAACCGATTTGACAACAATACCGGGTATTTTCGTTACACATATTCCGGATTAAATGTGTATTTATTCATCCAGAGTCAAACCAACTGAGGCAGATAGCTTGACATCCGATTTCAACTATCATCAGATTTGAGTCTAGGATAAATGTAGTGCATATTCTGATCCAGAATATATCAGTCCGCATGCTTCCAGTTTACTCTTTCTTGCATAAGAAAACCATGTGCATGCATGAATATACAAGTAACATTTCGTTGGTATGCGGAGGAGACTGTTTTTCATATATTACCGACTTTGACGTCGGAGTATATAAATTTTAGACAGGTTACCTTATCTGTAGTAGGACATTCTGGTACTAGGTCAAGTAAGAGCAACTAAAATAAGTAAAGTCAAGCATACAAATGGTTACAATTTGAGGCAACAATTAACTGCTGTCCGATGATTTTATCGTGTATAGAGAAAACATAATCCCCCCCCCCCCCCCCCCAAAAAAAAAATTGCACCGCTTTGTTAGTCTTCACATCAATTTAGCGATTTACTTGAATATTTATGTCTTGTTTTAAAAAGAACAGGAGCTTACTCTGGATAATATTGTTTATGGGTTTGGTTTAAGCATATTACACTGATGTTTCCATCTGCAGACTTCCAATTGCATTTCTGTTGGAAATCAGGTGTAAACGATAAGATCTTGTTATAGTAGCTTTTGTATCAGCGATATATGTAAATGAACAAAGGAGAAATTAATCAAAATTTTATTATTAGTTTATGACCGTTTTAAGTAATAACTAGTGATTAATACCATAGTTATTGTAAAACTGTAATAATCCTGTATTCAATCGTTAGAACCATTGTTATTTCTATTTCTCTGCATTGATATAAAATTGCATTTACAAGTAATGTTAGACTTACGGAAATGTCAATGCAATAGGAAATATTACTCATAAAGGATCTATTAATGATATAAGCATTGATTCCTAAAGTAATTGCATCTAAATGTAAAAGATATTGCATTTCAAATTCAATGTGGAGTTATTGGCATCAACACAGCCATTATGTTTTTGATATTTAACTACTTATAATGCCGTATCAATGAATTGAGGGAGGTATCCATACACCTTGACTTTAAAATTATGATTTGCTTATATGGTAATTTGGTATTTCATATGCTACAGACGCTCAAACTTCTCAAAACAGAATATCTAGGAAACAATAATTGTTTAAAAAATCTACAATGATTCTTGTTATTGTCCCTGATTTTCCCTTGGACCAATACTGAAATAAACAGATGGATATATACCCTGCCACGTCCTGTCTGTGTTTTTGTTAGATGTTTTTCTTTGTATCGATCTGATGAGTTAAGCCTTTTTCAACTGATTTTTATAGTTTGTTCTTATGTTGTGCTGTTGCACCACTGTCCCAGGTTAGGGGAAGGGTTGGGCGCTCACAGACATGTTTAACCCCGCCACATTCTTTATGTGCCTGTCCCAAGTCAGGAGCCTGTAGTTCAGAGGTTGTCGTTGGTTCATGTCTGTCATATTTGTTTTTCGTAAATTGTTTTGTTAAAAAATAGGCCTTTAGTTTTTCTCAATTGAATTGTTTCATATTTTTCATGTCAGGGCCTATATAGCCGACTATACGGTATGCGTTTTTCTCATTGTTTAAGGCCGTACTGTTGCCTATAATTGCTTAAATCCACTTCATTTGAACTTTGATGGATAGTTGTCTCATTGGAAATTATACCACATCTCCTTATTTTTATAGAGACAAAAAGCAATATTTATTTAAATTTTAATAAATTTTACATGAAAGACCTTGTTTTGTATTAGATTCTGCTAGTATGCCGGTGACTCCCGAATTTCTTGTGATTTTGTTCTGGTAATTTTTAGGATGCTTTTTTTTCCTTTTTTTTTTCTTCAACAAGTAGAAAGATATTGGACATACGTTTTCCCGTGTCACTCTGTATAACACATTTTCTTATGACAGTTACTTTCAATAACACTGTTATTACACTCGCTCCCCCAAAACCATAATAGCTATCATTTTTTTTTTATTAGAATCATTACATAACTTAAATGTTTTATAAGAACCCGTTATTTTGATAGGCATACAACAACCGCAACACATCAGAAATTATGAACACCGTTCTGATAATAAAAATACGTTATTCGTGATTCTTTATAACCATTTTAAACAGCCGGAACATGACCTTTCTTTATCCATGAAAATACACACATCATTGAGAAAAATTACTACATACGAAAAGCTCTATACTAAGTACGCCTTTCTGCGATGTCATACGGCTGGAATTATATTAACATCAAAGATGTAGGAGATTTAGCAAGTCAAGCCTACAGTGATGCCAATGTAATGAGTTTATTCAACACTAACTTAAGATCCAAGCGTAGTCATGGTCTAAAACATTACCATCGTCCAAATGTAAAAAATGTTTGCCAAATCTAGACCACTTACTGGGAGCTTTGATGACCTTTCACATGTCCATCATCCGCTTAGGTTACATTAAATTCGTACCATTCTTTTTTCACTGCCTGTGAACTTTCATAAATGTTTTAAGAGATTATGCACTTGAAAAAGGATGTATGGATGTGTTTTCCCAAATATACTTGTATAATTAGTGATGTAGCTACTTTGTATTATCCAGTAAGATCAGAACCGTTACACAATGGAAATAGAAATTTCTTTCCAAATCAGTTTTCAAATAAAGGAATCGATGCTATCAACATTAGCAACGTTCTTCATCGCAATGAAGTAACATCTAAAATTTCGCTTTATCATAGTTTCAAAATCAGTCTGTTCGTATTGTCTTCTATAGTTCACCAGAATCATGAGACATACATGTTTAACTGAAATCAAGCATGCAAAATCTTGATTTAGAAGAATACCTCTGACATGTTACTGTTCCCACGTTCCATATATTAACAAACCCTCTGGCCATGTAATAAATGGTGATCTAATATTTATTCAACATGAACATCTCCGGAAGGTGATACATCGTGGTCCCAAATTTAGAGAGCCACAACACATCAATTGGAACAATTACTTTAAAATAATAATGGATTCCGTTGAGGATTACGCCAGAGCATCAGAGCATGGGCAAAACAAGAAGAGGTTAAACTAGACAATCTGTCAGAATGTGTTAAAGCAATTAGGTCGTTGATGCAGCGTAGAACCCACAAGTTGAAGCTGTGTAAATGTTCGACCATAGTCCGATTTCAGAGGCAAAGAAGCTGTAAAATGTCTGAAGTCTCTTCACGATAAATTCGTTGGTGTTCCTGTGGAAAAAGCTTCAAACATTATTGTTTATATCTGTAAATCCTATTACCACGAGTGTCTTTATTAGGAATAAATAAACACTCGGGTAATTCCATGTACAAAAACGCAACGTTTGATGAAAATAAGATCTTGGCAAACCATAAGTCCTTCATGACCTCTTTGATTGAATATTTCAATGAGCAACACATCTGAGGACTTAACTTGTTTGTATTCGATACCGTAACTTCACAAAGCTCTGTACAAACAACGGTACATTGTCGGCTCATCTGAATGTTCTACCAAGGAATTGTCCGTTAGATTTTGTTCGAAGTGAAAGACAGATTACAGAAATACTTTGACACTATTTACTCCCGTAGTGGCATTAACCATATGTGGATTCTTAAAAACTCAAAACATTTCTAGAAAACTTTAAATCTCGGTCATTCCTTGAAATAAATTCTATCAAAACCTTCGTATTATTCACCCTATACACCACCATGCCTCATTGAAAATGGAAAACCCGTCTTAAAGAAATAATTCACAATACTTTCCTTCATAAAAATGGTACCATTTGCTGCAAATTTATTGTTTTGGGATATAATTTGGCATATTTTGTTAAGAATGAGCCCGAAAATAAAACATGCTTCACTGAAATACAAGTGATCATTATGCTGGAGTTTCTCATTGACAATATATTTGTTGAATTTGGAGGAAGAATTTTCCGGCAGGTTGTCGGCATTCCTATGGTAAACTACGGTGCAACTCTCCTTATCGACCTTTTCCTTATTTTCATATAATTCGGAGTTCCTTCGGACACTTTTAAAAAACAAGAAGATCAAAGAAGTTATATCAATTAATTTCACATACAGGTATATTACATTTTAAAACCTTGCATCTATGATGACTATTCTGATTAGGTCACATTATTATATCCTCCTGATCTAGAAATAAAAGAAACCACAGTATCAGTTCATTTCTAGACATATACCTCAAATTTGACTACAACTGTCATCTCAGTACCAGCATCTATAACAAACGAGACGATTTCAATTTTGAAGTTATCAATTTTCCTCACCTTAACAGCAATTTCACCCACATATTGAGTATGCATTTCTCAACTCGAAAGAATATTCAACAGCTTGGAGCTGTTACTCAGACTTTGTAATACGTCATTGATGTCTTAGCAATAGATTGATGAACTAGGGTTTATCAAAATCGTCTCATCTTTTTTCTCAAAACGTTCATCGGAAAGAACCAAGACTTAATAGATAAATATTCAGTGTCTACTTCACAATACAAGATGGTCTCGAGTTTTAGATTCTAGGTGCTGAAGTTGGGTGTCCTTTTCTTTACCGTACAGTTTTCCCTTTGTTTGTCCAAGTGCTTTTATGATCCTTTTGGTCGTATGACTCTTGACATGATTTGGTATTTATGCATCCAGCCGTAGGATTTTTGGCTTTGATTATTCCTGGTGCAGGTGGGTTCAGAGGTGTGATTCGGACACAAGAGGTTTACAGTGTTGTTTTCATTTTGTTTACTCTTGTCTTTATATTTTATGTACTATCAACTACAAAAAACATGTTTGTTGGCGTCTTTGTTAGATTTATTTGTATGTTTGTTTGAATTTTTTGGTCAGTTGTGTTGTATGTCTGTTTTTATGTAATGTATGCTTACACAGTATTGACTGCTGGATCACAATTATTGTCACATTAACCTTGTATGTCTGTTTGGGTTGCTCATCCATTGTATCAATATAAAGGAACTATAAACAACTGTCATACAAGTGGGAGGTTTAGAAATCTGAAAAAATAGGTTTAGCCCACCATTTTCTTCGAAAAATCCAAGTCAGGAATATGACGGTTGTTTTCTATTTGTTCCGTTGATTAATAAAGTCTCACGTTTCATTTTCTCGGTTTTTATGGACTCCTCCCTTTTTGGATTTACCTTGGAGTTTGGTGTTTTGGTTATACTTTTTTTAATGGAAAAAAGCGTTCAATATTGTTTCATTTACTTGTGTTTTTAAAACTAGACCAATAAAAATTGTTGCACAATTGTTAAATGACGCAACTTAAATTAACATGGGCCTATGTTGGAGTTGATTTCTCATAGTTCATATAGTTTGTATTTTGATATAACTCATTTACAATATATAGAGACCTACTGCTAAATATGAAATCCACGACCTTGAAATTGAGGTACTGATCAAAGGTCAATTTGGCTTTTAGATTTTGATAATTACGTGTTATCGCTACTGGAAAATAAATAAAAGATAGACCTAAGTGATTGCTGTTTTACGTAAAATAATACCAGTAGCTACAATGAAAGAAAGATAAAAAAGTATAGCACCTTTAATTTTGATGTCCAGGGTAGCCTTTAAAAATGTATGCAGGACTTCAATATTGAAGATTACCATGAAATATTGAAGAGTGAATATATTTCCAATCAGTGTAATAGCAATTCATTATTCCAGATTGTATTGCATTGAATACTTTGAACATTATAGAAAATTTCATATAGGAACGTCATAAATAGTACAGGAAGGTACTTCACAATACCTAGAATAAATTTCCAATGAATTTCAATTCAGAAAAAAACAAAAGAAATTAATGATGCTATGAAAAAAGGGGGGTGCTGGTAATCGGTCTTTGTTTTAAAACGACATAAGAACGAGATATGCTGCGCAACAGTTCCAATCCTGTCAGTTTTGAAATTTATTTGTCAAGTATTCGTTTGTAGTTGGTTTGAAAAAAATTAACAAAAAGATTCGTCGACAGTTTAATGTCTATATTTTGTATAAACTAGTTATTTTTATATACACTTTGTACTTTTAATGCCGATTACTAGACTAACAAAAAATTGATTGTAACTATTTACATCTCTTTACAAAGTGGTTGAAAGATTTTTTACATGTTTAGACACCACATCTTTAACAAAAAATCGGTTAAATTCAAAACTTACATATTTTTTAAAGAATAACGTAACTAAAGTTCTAATGTTTCATTGATAAGATATTTTGTTAAATGTCGGTCATGTTGACAATAAAAGATATGTATGCGCTTTTAAATAAAATAGTTAGCTTAACGCAATAGTATTTGGCAACGCACATTATTTATTTCATGTTTTATCTTCATTGTTTACGTAAGAAAAATCACTTATCGATTTGATATATTGAATATATTTGATAAATGGCGTCAGATCAATTCAATAGAACGATTGTAATTTAAAATTTTGGGCTGCGGTCCAAACTACTGTCACGTGGTTGTACATATTGTAAACATAAAATACTAACGGTCCCAACAACGTAATCAAATGTTAAATCGTTTAAGACAAATACAGATCAGCGAGCTACAATTTTCTAATTCTTAAAAATCAGGTACTGCAAAGTTAATCACGTTTTATGAACAGTGTCAAAATGGATATACCCGGTGAAAGGAATACAGAATCCATGTTTTCATGTGGACTGCTGACAAATTTTTCTTGTGAACACAATAAACATTTCCCTTTTGCTGCAGGACCGTGCGATAGCTGTAAAGTGGTGAGTTTGTATGGATCACCTCCCAAAAGTTATCACTCGTTTACACCGTCCAGCAGTTATGGTTCTCCGCCAGGAAACGGATTTACATTGGAACATTCCAAGCATAATAAGAAGGTAAAACAAGCAAGGCAAGTTCGATGGACTTCTAAACAGCCAGAAATGATACCGGACATAGATGAGGATGTAGAAATTAAAACAACAGAACAATCAGTAAAACCAAAATCAATACTAAAACAGCGAGAAACATGTATGGTAGTTGTCCATGCTGAATAGCAATATGACGGAGAACAATTTTTAAGCAAAACTACCATCATTGCCTTTATTCAACGCTTCGATCAAAACTCTTTATCGTGAAAAATTTCAATTGGAACTTTTCCTGATATTGAGAGAAGTAATGTGTTATTAATAAGTTTTGTGACTTGTTTAACCATCATCAGCAACACAAAAAAAGGATTTAAAGGGATAAACGCATGACAACCCTTGTTGTATAACGTGATAATACAGTCGACGTCTAAAATTATGAATAAGTTCATGTAACGTATGTATAAACCAACAGTTATAACAATGAATACACGTAAACTGGTATAAATTGACAGTACTTGCGAACTGATATACTCAAGCTATTTATTTATATTATACAATGTATGTGCAATAATTAAATTAAATAAAACCAAAACTAGAATTTGTGTTTAGATTTATGTTTTGCAAGTCGTTGAAGTAAGTAAATATCAATCTAATTAAAATACAGATCTCTGATTTCGTTATCCTCATATGTACGAGCACGCGAAATAAGATAGATCTGAATTTTAATCAGATTGAAGTAAATGTATGCTGTATTTTAAACTTTTGTTTCTCGAAAAGATCTTCTGTATTTGCTAATGGTTATCATTTACTGTTCTTCAGTAATATCAGATCCAAAGTAACCTTTGATATCTATGAAGATAAAACTTTTGAACCATATAAGTTTGATTATGAGGTTTGTGACTGTTGTTGATAGGGTGTAGCACAGACTTACACTTGAGTTAATGTTTATCAGTTTTAGAGTAGATACATGACGAAATTGAAACATAATTATGATTATAAAAAAAAACAGCATTTACAATGCTATTTTTGTATTGAAATGATCTTAGCACTGTACAAGGTTATATTGTCAGTTTCAATGCTGGGTCAAAAGCTGAACTCTTACGTATCATTTAAACTCACGGCCTTTTTTACCTAAACGCATTATAAAGTACAACGAAGAAAGAACAGGTTTCACATAACCAATTGTACATTTTTGAATTTAAAACTCAACTGAACATGCATACATGACAAAGAAAATAAATGTATAACGGGAATAGATATGCAGCAAAAATTGAAAAAGAAGTTACAAATTCAAGATTTACATTAACAATATACAATCTTGTTCTGAAAATTGATTCCGTAAGGGAAGTTACAAAAACTTAACTTCCCATCTACACATCGTATGGATCAAGTTTATATGATAAAAAACAAAAGTTTTACCTTTCACCGCCCGAAAATTGAACATATTCAGCAAAATCCGAAAACTTTATTGAACATTAGTAGCATTACAATATAACAGTACAAGATTTGCAACAAAAACAATGAAAAATTAAAGAATTGAAAACTTCATAAACTTTATGTCACAGAGAAAGGTACACATATTTTATAACAATAAAAGACATATACGAAACAATGAAAGAGTAAATGCAGTGCGGACAATGATAATGCAATAAAAATGGACCAGACGATCGAAAAAATGACCATGGTAAACACATATTCTCTTACTCCAGCTACAGGGGTACAATTTGAAAATATGAAATGAAACACACAACAAGTTATGCAGACAAACAGATCTTCAAGAACAACTGTAAGTAAAGCTCAACATTTCGATAAACCATTATTTTAAAACAAAAACCGAGACGCATAGAAAAAAAGTATAACAAAAATACCGAACTCCAAAGTGTATTCAAAAAGGGGAAGTCCATAAAAATTAACAAAATCAAACGTTACACTTTATTAAGCATCGAAACTATATAGGCATTTTCCAAAGAAAATGGTGGGTTAAACCTGGTTTCATAGCTAGATAAACCTCCCACTTGTATGATAGTTGTTTTATAGTTCCGTTGTACTGACACTGACAAAGTTTGGTGAGCAACCCAAACAGACATTATAGGTTAATGTGACAACGATTGGGACCAAGCAGCCAAACCCGTGTCGATTAAGTAAAATATAAAGACAAGGGTAATCTCATCTCTTGACCCACCTGCACCAGGAACGCCCAAAGACAGAAACCCGATAGCTGGATGTATAAATACCGAGTCACGTCAAGAGTCATAGGAACATAATAGCACAAAGACAAATAAAGGGAAAACTGTAAAGTAAATAAAAAGACACACAACTTCAGCACCTTAAATCTTTAATAGCACAGAGACAAAATAAAGGGAAAACTGTAAAGTAAATATAAAGACACAAAACTTCAGCACCTAAAATCGTTAATTCGAGACCATCTTGAAATATTTGTGAGCAGGGGACAGATGGCAGACTAAAGGGGTATTTTCTGTAATCATATCAATAAATTTTATACAACCTATGTTTCTCACAACTTTACCTACAAATTGGCGCAAATGAAATATTTTTTATTGGCGAAAATGAAATGCTGATTGACGCAAATGCAAAACGCCGCTATTTCTTCTATTGAAGCAGTTAGCGTTATACAATATAAGCGTCGTACACTCTCCTGCTTTATCTGCTCCGACAAGCAAGTGAGAAAGAAATTAACAAATTGTGGGTATCTAGAGTTCATGATGGAGGTTTTTCCAAGAACAGGTGTTTATCTACTTTTATCCAAGACGTGTTTTTACCGCAGTCTTTGGGTATCCCAAATGTCAAATTAAGCCTACTAATTCAAAGAGAATCCAACGTCGAACAAATCACAAAACAACTGGAAATGCACCGTCATATCAATGACAAAAACTACCGGAAGAAATGGGAGTTGACCGTCATGTAAAACATGTTTAACTACTAGAAATATGAATTATATATATGTCACAGACACTACCAAAGGAAATTGAAATCGACAGCCGTGCCAATCACACATAATCAGTAGTACTGGAAAAAAGTCGTCATATATCAGTCACAAAAACTATCATAACAATTTTAAATCATTGATTATTTTTTGTTGTTTGGTCTATTTCTCAGATACTATAAGCGATAGGGCCATTATATTTGGTGAATGGAATGATTGTAATGTATACATGTCTGTCTGGCAAATTTCATCTCACCTTGTTTTCATTTTCATGGTTCATTGGTCAATTTTAAGTTTTCATGATTTATGTTATTCTGATAGAATAAGCAATAGGTCAACTATAATTGGTTTATGGAATGATTGTTAGCTTAACTTGTCTGTCTGGCAGGGTTCATCTGACCTTGACCTCATTTTCATGGTTCAGTTGTCAATGTTAGGTTTTCATGGTTATTTCCGTTTCTCGGATAATGTAAGCAGTAGGTCAACTATATTCAGTATATGATATGATTGTATGGTGTTCATGTTGTCTGGCATGGTTCTTCTGACCTTGACTTCATTTTTATGGTTCATTGGTAAATGTTCAATTTTCGCAATTAGGTCTGTTTGTCAGATACTATAAGCAATAGTCGAGCTATATTCATTGTATGGTATGAAATTCAATCATGATAAGAAAAAACAGGCGAGACATTTCAGCGTGTGCACTCTTGTTTCAAATTCAGAAACTGCCGATCTCCAACTTCGGTGTTTCTTAACAACGCAACTCGATCATTGGGGATTGCCCTTTCCATAATTCCATGTGGTGTTGTTTCTCCTTTAGTTTTACGTGCATTCGTCCGTATCATATTGACCTGAAAAGGTAAACAACTATTGTTTAGGATGGACGAAGAGGTTACATGTATATTTGTTTTATAAGTCATATTTATATTGTCATTTTAATATATAATTTATTTAATCAACAGCACTGTTGTGTTAGTATGTGATATTTTGATATGTTCTCATATCCAGTATAGCGGTTGCATTGCGGATAAGGCATTAGCAGATGCTGCTCAAATGAAGATTTGTGTGATTCATGTCGCATATATAATAATTTAATAACATCCGTTTTCCCCACTATATGTCCAATTGAATGTCTATTTGACTGAACGATTTTTTTGTTCACAAATGTTTTACTTTAGATGTTGTATGTGTATCTCTTCATTGGATTGAAATAATGTCATATTGGAATCAATTGGTGAAAATATTCACAATAAAATGTTATGGGTTAGGTTGTGGTAGTGTCATAACCTGCCCCTTTTGTGTTGTATCAATCTGCCCCTTTATGATGTTGGTTACGTGGCGATCACGCGTGAAGAATCTATATTGTACTGAGATTTTATATGACGGCACACATGATGCCCCTGATTTTATCTTCATTTGTATATCTTGATTATTTCAAAGGTATTGATAATATTAACAGGATAATAAACAGCTGCGCCATGAGCGCATGATACGCCCGTCGTCTTGTGTGTGAATTTTTATGCAATAATCATAAATAGTTTCTGACATACGGCGCGAAATACGAAAAAAAAAAAATCAATATCTCTAAAATAAAATTTTGAATCAAAACCAAAAAGTATACAGATCTTTAGATTAATATAACTAAGAAGTGTGTAAAATTTTAAGCAATAATCATATATCGTTTTTGAGATACGGCGCGACATGTGAAAAACCCCTCCCCCTTTTTTTATAAAAAACTCAATATCTCTAAAACAAAATTTTGAATCAAAACCAAAAAGTATACAGATCTTTAGATTAATATAACTAAGAAGTGTGTAAAATTTTAAGCAATAATCATAAATCGTTTTTGAGATACGGCGCGACATGTGAAAACCCCCCTTTTGAAAAAAAAAATCAATATCTCTAAAATAAAATTTTGAATCAAAACCAAAAAGTATACAGATCTTTAGATTAATATAACTAAGAAGTGTGTAAAATTTTAAGCAATAATCATAAATCGTTTTTGAGATACAGCGCGACATGTGAAAAAACCCTCCCCCTTTTTTTACAAAATACTCAATAACTCAAAAATATATTTTGAATCATCACCAAAAAGTATACAGACCTTAAGATCAATATAACTAAGAAGTGTGTAAAGTTTCAAGCAATAATCATAAACTGTTTTTGAGATACGGCGCGACATGTGAAAAAAAAACACGCACCTGTTTTAGTTACTAAGTCCCGTAACTCAAAAAGTTTTAATCTTATTTTCACCAAAAAGTATACAGATCGTTTGATCATCATAAGAAACAACAATGTTAAGTTTCATAAAATTTGGATAAGTCGTTCTCAAGTTACGGTGCGACATGTTTACGCCGGACAGACAGACGGACAGACGGACAGACGGACAGACAGACGGACAGACGGACAGACGACATTTGTATACCATAATACGTCCCATCAAAATTTTGACGGGCGTATAAAAATTATTTCGAACATCGTAAAATATACTCACTGCCTAGATATTCTCATCCGCTGTCTAATGCAATCCGTGTGACAGATTCAACCCCGGTCTCCCCTACTTCCATTAAAAAGAATGAGGAGATGGGATATATTTGCCAATGAGACAACTTTCCAACAGAGTCATTTCAGTAACAGAGATTAGGAAAAAACAACTGGAAATCAATCGTCAAATCATTCACAGAAACTAGGTTCATTAGGCTCATGTCTTTGTGTAGGGATTAACGAGTTTTTTAGATTCCTTCCTTTTAATCTCAATCAGTGGAGTAACAAAGGGTATACAAAACAACAAACAATAAAAATCCGTACTAGAAATGCACATTACACTAAAAGAAAACGACGTCATAGATAATAAAAAACAAGTTCAAACAAAAAAATGTAAGATTGGTGCTGCAAATAACATTTCGCACAGCAACGTTTAAACTGTGCATGATGACACGATCTTATGGAATGATGGGGACAAATAGAGTTACTAAGCAGAAAACAAAAGTATTGTCTAGAACTATCAATTTAGCCAAAAAGAGGGGAGAGAGAGAGATTTGAAGGACAACGTATTTCTGTTTAAATAATATTACTGTTGAAACCTGGATGCGAAAAAATGATTTTTTTTTCATTAAATTCCTCCAGGTGGAGTCAAACCTCCACAATAAATCAATAAATTTGTGATAAAATTAAGTAACTTTTTTGATCAAATGATGATATTCTTATCCCTGCTGTAAAAGCTTTTTAGAAGTCATTAAAATCCTAGTCTTCACTGCTGCATACACGCGCATATCGAACAAACCCGTAAGAAGAAACAAAAGAAACATCACCACCAAGGTTGAAATTAACAATAGGAAAGGAAATTTAACAATAGGAAAGGAAAAGGAAAAGTCGCCCAGTTTATTATAAATTTTGGCACGAAGACTATCATAAGAAATATTAATAGTAATGACTAAAATGGACATCGTCCACATTTGATGTTCATTAAATTAATCTTTTATTAGAATCATGTGCAAAACAGTGTAGGCGAGACCATTGATTGGCGCGCTAAAATATCCCATTGACTATGTCAGATTAGGTGAACGTTCGTCTGTAACGCCCACAACTCACGACGTATTTATTATAAACATTTAAACTGTGGGGTTGCCAAAGAGTTTCAGTATATATACGAAGTACAGTGCACAGTATATTATATACATATTTTATTTGCGATCATAAAATGTACGAAGTCGTCCATTACTATGTAAATTGGGTCGATTAAAAAAAAAGCTGAAAATGTTTCTGTTGCCAAGGGTTTTTCACAAGTATAGTAGTTAGCAGAAAAGTTCACCAAACTATACATTTTACCTATTCAAAAACGTAAATGCAAATTCCACAAGGCTTGATCCAAATAGCCTTTTTATTGTCTAATAACTTGCAAGTACGAAAAAGACAGGACAGAAGTATATTTTGTCTATATGTTTTGTGTACGCACACTTTTTAAAGTTGATCATGCATTCGTTCTAAAATAAAATTTTGACCAGATAAAAGTTAAAAGATGACATAATTGGACATGCAACCGCAATTGTTAAATCGCTTTGACGTCCGAAAAAAAAGATAATAATCAACACATGCATTGTAACTTTTAAAGCCAGTTAAATCCTTTTTTTTTTTTGAAAGAACGTGCGATGTCATAAAAATTGATTATCAAAACATAACGAAAACACAAGTAAAGAACGTTTACACTGAAATGCAGTCAAGTTTAGCGATTGATAATTCATTGACAACATTCTAGCGTATCACAAACAAACAACTTGTAACGTCTCACTTCATTGGCCGAAAGATTTAAATACAACAATTGTTGTGTGCACGTGAATTGACACAGGTGACCGACAATGGAATGTACTACGTTACTACGAACGTAAAAAACAATGATTTTTGGTCGAAATAATTAAATAAGTATTTTGTGAATTTCAAATAGTGGGGTCGAAATATTATACTAATAATTTGTGTTAAGTAATATTCTTTATGCATGCAGCACTTGTACCGCACTATGAAAAATATAAGGATAAAATAAAATACATGTGCCGCTTTTATACGGATGAATGTATGAACCACTTTAATTTCTTTCATATTGACGCTAGGTTATTATCCTGACAATGTCGTAGTTACTTATAATAAGGATCTCATAATACTGATCCATTTCAAATTTATGATGGGTTGCACATTCCTCTTTTATTGTTTTCATGCTATAAAACGAAAATAAAGAAGCTAAGCGTTTGGTCATTCAGAAATGACGTGTCATAAACGAGCAAATTGTCCCCGAAAGATCGTACCATGTGTGCACGTGAATATAGATGTACTATGCAATGTACTATCATGGTCACCACGAAATTCAAATGAATTCAGTGAAGGCATGTTGGTGTAAAAAGGTTTGAAATGTTTCATCGGCGAAGATTTTATTTTTGCATGTGTGGAACTAAAAAATAAATAAATACTTGTGAGAAATGTCGTAGTTTATAAGGAACTATATAAATGTACTGTTTTCGATTTTGATTGGTTGAAAATTTATCCTTTAATTTCATACCGTAAGAATAGAGCTTTGCATAACATTGTTGAACAATCCGCCAAAGTAACGTGTGGCGTGCGTGCGTATTAAAATGAAATACAAAATCATACATGTATGATAAACTTATAAACGAAATATTAAGAAATTAAGGATGACTACTGTAAAAGTATGTACAAAAATGGAGTCACCTTTTATCAATACATTTAGTGAATAACCACACTTTTTAAAACTGATTGTTTTCTATGCAACTATTTAAATATTTACAATATATAATTTTCAACCGAGGATAGCAAAACAGTTAATTATAAATTAAGAAAGTATATCGCTAGAGTTTATAAAGTACATTTCCTTCCACTGTGCCATGGTTTGCCATCTCCATTTTTTCTCTAAACAAAGCATGGCTGGTTACATGTTCTGAATTTACTTAGAATTTCGGGATTTTTTTTTCAAAATCAAGTAAACTAAATCAGAAAAAAAATCACACTATCCTAAAACTTATGAAAGAATGTGAATAATGAACATGACAGTTTATAACACAAACCCATTTACTATAAAAATCGAGCAATATCTTTAGTATGTAATTTGGTTATTTTTGTAGTTAAGTACGGTTTCATTTCAAGTACAACGTTAATTCATCAAGTCCATTGAATAAAAGATAAGGCAGGGTGAGCAACTTGACAAAAAAAGGCAGGATGACGATTTATGTAAAAAATCAGGATAAACGAATAAATATAGTCAGGACCTAACAGACTGAAAAATAGAAAGACAGGACAGAGATAACAACTTAAAAAAATGCAGGACAAAATGTTTCATCCAAGTCCTTCACCCCCAATCAAAATAAAATGGTAGCTCCCTTAATCCAGGACCAATTGAGAGGAGACAGTTGAATTAAATATTTCGACGTGACTGTTAAGATTAAAGTTTAAAATTTTACATGCACATGTATAAAAGCTAGAATTGCCATGCGATAATCAAGAACACAATCATGTTCGGGAATACGACGATGGAAGTTTTTTAACGACCTTGACCGGCTACGTGAATACTGATCAGTTCATTCAGCTTTATAGTACGCGTGTTCTATTTTCGCAGGTGTGAGGTCGAAGGTTTGAATTGACCAATGAAAACGATCGTTCCTTAACGAGTTAATCTAATAAAGTTTGTTTGACTGATTATGTTGCACGACCTTTCGCTAAGCTTGACCGCAGTTCAGTGTAAGTATTCAATATAAATCAAAACACAAAGGTTATTCCTGATTAGTTTTTCGAATTATTTTATTTAGGCGTTGAGACCCTTTGGTGACCTCACAGTTTAAATGTCTATAATAAATACGTCGTGAGTTTTGGGCGTTACAGACGAACGTTCACCTAATCTGACCCAGTTAATGGGATATTTTTGCGCGCCAATCAATGGTCTCGGCTACACTGTTATGCACATGATTCTATGTATATGATTATATCCAGTAACTTTTACCTCATAATATTATTTATTATCCCACTGGTGTATTTCCAATCCATTTTAACTGCACAGTTCTATTTTAAACTGATAACTTTGTGCTTCCTATATTTTGACGTTTCGTGATACATATAGATTATAACATGGCCTTTTTCATATCAGACCCCTTATCAGCCCTAGGTCATGTTATCAGCCCGAGAGCCGACAGGCTCGAGGGATGATTTTGACCATGGGCTGATAAGGGGTCTGATATGAAAAACGACATGTATGTTCTTTTTATCATATACTTCAGCAGAAGACATACAGACAAAACTATTTTAAAACTTTGAAACAATGCATTTGTTGTAATATTTGTTTTGTATTTTTTTTATAATATATTTTCTTGATTATTAATATTTTCTTTTTCTCCAACTTTGTTATGTTTTACTAAAAAAAAACGTACCATTGAGGTACCTTTTCCGGATTTTGCCGAATGACGTCGAACTGTCATGCGATAACGTTACAGAAAAGCATGCGATAATAACCGGAAGCATTTGATATGAAACGGAAGCAGTTGATATAAACCGGAAGCAGTTGATAACAAAAGTCATATCACACGGCTAAGGCAATTCCTCAAATTTAATGAATAAATATATGTACAAATAAGTTTGATCATGGGGTACAATTATACCATTATTTTCTATAAGTATATGATAAATGTATTTAGATTGTCTGTGAATAAACAATCAATTTGAATTTAATTGAAAGCAAAAACATTCTCAAGTACCTGGTGTTGACTTTAAATTTTAGGAATCAGTTCATTGCTACACAAAGTATTGCTATAATAAAAAATACGCTAGTTGATATTATACAAGCATCATTAATTTTACATAAAAATGACTGATATAACTTAATAAAAAGCGAATAACTTTGCCATCATTGCCTTTTAATTGACTCTTATTAGAATCTTCTCCGAGTTTTTTCAGGACAGTGTTTTGTAATAAAACACATATTTTTCTTATATGGAATTTCAGTTACATTTCGTTCTTGAATCAATTATATCGTCTGGAACTGCAGATCATATTTTTAAATAAAAATTAACCAAAGATAACGATTCGACATTGATAATAAGTTTACAAGTAATACAAGTTCAAAAAAGAATTCAAAAACAAAGATCAGTGGTATTAGCCAAATTATAATTAATCTCTAATGATTTTGCTCTCGTCTCTCTTGATCATATAGATAACTAACATATTTATTTTCCTTTTAAGGTTAAAAAACAAGAGCATATATAAAATATCATTGAATATCTTTAATAATTACTTACATAAATAAGTCTTTAAGCCGTTATTAACCTCTTTAAATGAATAAAATCATAATAAACATGTTTGTTTTTAACCTATGTAAATGTTTAGGTTTGATAATCTGGGTGTAGGTGGAGGCTTGCGTTCTTATTGACGATTAATAAAAATTAATTTTATGTGTTAAGCACGGTTATAAAATATTAATGATTTTATAAATTTGCCTTCATGTAATTCCTGACATAAGATCCCTCCACACACTAGACAAACCCAAACGCTTTAATCCCTCCACACAATAAAACAAAACCAAACGCTTTAGTCCCCCCACACACTAGACTAAACCAAACGCTTTAATCCCTCCCCACACTAGACAAAACAAAACGCTTTAATCCCTCCACACACTAGACAAAACCAAACGCTTTAATCCCTCCACACACTAGACAAAACCAAACGCTTTAATCCCTCCACACACTAGACAAAACCAAACGCTTTAATCCCTCCCCACACTAGACAAAACCAAACGCTTTAGTCCCTCCACACACTAGACAAAACCAAACGCTTTAATCCCTCCACACACTAGACAAAACCAAACGCTTTAATCCCTCCCCACACTAGACAAACCCAAACGCTTTAATCCCTCCACATACTAGACAAAACCAAACACTTTAGTCCCTCCACACACTAGACAAAACCAAACGCTTTAATCCCTCCACACACTTAGACAAAACAAAACTCTTTAATCCCTCCACATACTAGACAAAACCAAACGCTTTAATCCTTCCACATACTAGACAAAACCAAACGAATAGCGCTTTAATTGCAGCGCTCAAAGAACGCCCCGAAAGTTAACCCGACATATAGTACCATGTCGATAACCCTACAATAAAGCACAGAGATGCCGTATAATACCAATAAATTATAGACTATAACGAACACGAAAATTTAATAAATACTGTTATTAAAGTCATCGAAGGTACCAGTCTTATAAATTAGAACTTTGAACTCGTGTTTCTTCTAGACAAAACTCAGCAGTGGAGCTCGGTTCAAAACATTTTGAAGTAAAAAAAAAACATTGAAAACCATTTAAAATTCTATACTTGAAGGTAGAGAACACTATTGTTTCGAGCTTTTTTGTTTGTTTTTTGTTTTTTGCTTTTTATGAACAGAAAAGGGGCAAATCGATTATATATCATGTCAACACAAGAGTGCCGCTTACTGGGCAAGATATACCCTCAAGGTTGTAAAAAGTCTTCAAAAATACTAGAGTACGCGTTTCATCTAAATAAGACTGAACAGTTGTGTTCGAATCAAAACATTAGGAAGGCCAAACAATTTGCACGTTAATGTCATCGATCAACACATGAGTAATGCAAAAATGTAGACAACTATGGGATAATCCACATATTTGTTAGATAACTGAGTAACAATGCATACAAATTTAAGGTCAATTTTTTTAAGAGTAAAGTTTTTTTTCTTATATACAATGTAGACCAATATGTTATTTTTGGTAAACAAAAACACAACGAGAAGTACACATTTAACAACACTCACAGCAGTAATGTATGAATAAGTAACATGTTAACGAAAAATCATGTATTGAGTTAAAGGAGATGAGGGGGTATGCGTCAATGAGACAACAATCCTTAAAGGAAAAAAAAGAAACTTCTTAGTAGATTTAAATGTGCTGTGTGGAGGCCGTAGAAAGTTTCTCCGTGCTTGATATGTATTCTCTTCTGTTATGGTGTATTTATTCTTGGGATAACTTCTCTTATATGTGTGCCACATCATTCTCTAAATTTAATGAACAGTTTATTTACTAAAATTTTAATAAGACGCACACCACTTATTCCTTGCCCTCATTCCTATCCACGTTAAATTTTCACTTCAAAACATTTTATGGAAGCGGGATCAATATACCTGTATTTATACATCAGACCGTACTGCACTGGTTACCGGAATTTTGGATACACCAAACCAGGCACTTCATATCTGAGAAACAGGCTATATATGCTTTCAATTTTAGAATTCAATCATACATTTTTGTATTATTCAAAATTATCAGTAAATTGTGTGCCCTACAAGGATCATCAGTCCTTCACCTTTCATCTGATACCTTAATTACTAAAATATATGCTACATAGTTTAAGATTTACACCTGTGCGTAGGAACTATTTTGTTTTAAATATGTACTACTTTCCAGTGTGTTCTTTTTCGACCGGGCTTGATTGGGTGGTGTTACATCTTCCAAAGTCTATTCAAATTATTTTTGCAAAGAATTCCGCTTAAGCCGGTGCTATGGGCCGTCTTAAACTTGCAGTGAGGTGAGAGTTTTGTTGCTCCGTGCTGAGGTCTCACTGTGACTTTGAGATGAGGAACAGCAATAAAAGCGCTGTTCCTTTGCTTTTTGTATGTTTTTTTGTTGTGCATTTACTGATTTTGTGTCATGGATGGATACCCCATATCCTTTGTTTTTCTATTAAAAAAATATAATATAAATGAAACTCCTTGTGATATCTAGAGGCCAGCATACAATCTTCAACAATACACAAGTTTTTAATCCATTTCCAGCGAGTCTAGAAACGTTAGGAATAAAATTATATATTATCTAATATGTGCCATCACCGCTCAATCATCTAAATAACCTCATCATAGATACCAGGATTCAAATTTTGTATTTACGCCAGACGCGCGTTTCGTCTTCAAAAGACTCATCAGTGACGCTCGAATCAAAAAAGTTAAAAATGCCAAATAAAGTACGAAGTTGAAGAGCATTGAGGACCAAAAATTCCTAAAAGTTTTGCCAAATACAGCTAAAAGACTATTACGAAAATAAATCTACGACAACCATTTAGAAACCAACAAGGTCCTGACTTGGGAGATGTTTATTAACATGAGCCTGGAATAAACTCTTCTATTTCCTTTATGTTTTAGTAAAAGTACATGGAGGGTCGCACAATAAAAATATGTTTAGAAAAAAAGAACTTATAATATTGGTATTTATAGACAGCACATGGACAATAAAATCCGTATTTAATAACATTGCATCAAAGACTGCTCGCAATTGCACAAAACTCAAAGTACTTAATCTGCTTATATAGAAAGCTTGACTAATTACACTTCAATATCGACCTCTTCATATGTTTTTGAGTAGACTTCATTCAGCAATCCAAAGTAACTATGTTAATACAATTACAATAAAAAAAAAAGAAGATGTAAAAAAAAAAAATTTAAGTTGTGTTTCAAACTGCATTACAAAATCACAGCCATGCATTATGAACAGATGAAACGGGACATCGATTAAATCAAAATGTCGTTTATTTCTTTAAATAAGTGACAACTTTTTTTTAATCTATGAAGGTTGAAAATCAACTAATATTCCATTATTTGAAAATAACAATTCAGTGACACATTGTTATATTGATTTATTTGTTTATGTTAATTAAAAAAATCAATAGTATTTTCATTCATTATCTTCCATCATGTCCATGGGCACAGTAAGCCAATACAACATTATACATTTATAAGCCAATACAACATTATACATTTAGAGTTCACTACAAGGCCTTCAACATTGGGATTCAAACTCAACAGACAACGGTTAACAGTAAATGCAAAAAGAATAATTGATATATGGTCTTTTCCAGTTGTCAAAAATGAAACTCAAAGAACAAGTGCACACACATAAAAAACAATTCCATCTCAAAAATAATGCCATGTTTTATGAACAAACACATATTTAATTATAAAATTTGTCACCAGAAACATCAAGATACATATGTTTTTTTTTTTTTCATAATGGCCCTGATACATATATCCTTAATATTAATTATGGACTCTGACTGTTCTTGAATGAAGTTGGTTAATAAAAGTATCAATATATAGACTTTTATATATTGGCCCTGTAACATGCCCTTGGTATTAATAATGGCCTCGGACAGTTGTAATGGCCCTCGGCGTTGCCTCGGGGCCATTACAACCATCGTTGGCCATTATATATACCTCGAGCATGTTACAGGGCCAATATGAAAAAGTCCATACATTAATACTATAATAATGATAATCTGTTTAAATAAACTTGTGAAGTAAAAAAGAAAGATTTCAAAATCAACGCATTAAAATGATTGCTAAATGTAAATAGCTTCATCATAAAAAGCCATGTATATGAAGTACACCCATTTATTAAATGGCACCAGTGGAATGATACTTTCACAATAAAATCCGATATTTGTGACCAATTTATGATATCTGTAATCATGTTGTCAATGTTTCATTTCAACGGTGTTTTGATCTCTAAAATGTTGTACGTAATAAAAAATGATGCGTGCATCAAACGTACTGAGAAATTATGTAAACTTCCGTTTTGAAAAAATCCTGTTGCAGATCTAACTTTACTCGTTTATTTGTCGAAAGGTATAGAGAAATTATAGATATTATTTTATTTAAATAGACAATAAAAGCGTAAGATCCTCTTTTCACTAAGTTTTCTTTGACGGATTTTTTACAGTGTCAACGGTAATACAAACTCTGATCAAAGGTTTTGGGGCACTTTGATTAAATATAATCTCATCCTATTTTTTGGCTGCTTAGGTTGGCTTTGATGTTAATAATCCAATCAGATTTGAATTTAAGAATGATACAATTTTGTTTACCTTGCAAAAGCACATGGTTAAAATGGTATGAAAAGAAGAGCAGGATGGTTTCCAGTAAAACTTGTTAAGAAACTTGTTATGGATGTGACATCACAGATGAAGTGATGGAGTTGGATGAGAACAGAAAAGTGTCTGCCAAAAGACAACAACATGTACTAATACTTATTTGTCTAAAAATTGCAATACAAAGAAGATTGTGAAGCAGCAATGTAATCCATCTATGAGAAGGTTTTTTTTAGCCATTTTACTCTTTGTGTTCCTAGATTTACCGCCCTGTTCTTTGACCAATCAACAGAATATTTTCGATAGTGACAACAAATTACAATCTGTCATCACAAATAAATAGTTTAAACTACATCACATATTTATGTGCCTGTCTTAAGTCTGAAACCTCGTTACTGGTTCTTGTATGATATCTGAAAGTTTTACCTTATTTGATGAATTTTATGTTAATAGCTTTTCTTCAGTTGTTCCCGTTTTTATGTTAATGGCTTTTCTTCAGTTGTTCCCGTTTTTATGTTAATGGCTTTTCTTCAGTTGTTTCCGTTTAGATTATATAATTATTATTTTTTTAGACTCGGGACGATTTAGAGCATGATATATTGTACAACTGTCTACAATAGAAGACTGAATGTTGACCCCTACGTGACCCCTACATGTCATTTTGTTATTTGGGTCGTTTGGTTTCTGTCTCACTGATGTATACCCAACTTCTCTTTTTATTCAAGAATAGTAAAAAACAATAAGATGTATATACGTGTTATAGTAGAACTGCTTTAAACAGTATCGGTCGTAATTATTTATTAGAATCGTGTATTTTTGGTTATTTCTTAAACATCTACATAAATGTCGAGGAAATCCACAAATTAGCGTTAAAATAGTACCGTCGAAACCATTTATTAATATGAATACATATCATATCATAAAACCACAAACATAAGACAAAACACTGATGCAATGTTTAAACCATAAACATAGTTGCAATTCCAACATTCCTAGGTTTTTTAAACTTTGTATTATATTTCTTTGTCGTAGGTCATCCTTCCCATTTGTACGTCGTCTAACTTGCGTCAGATTAATCACGAGTAAATGATTAAAATTTAAATTAATATTTGGTAGCTGGCCAAATTGTCACGTGACTTTTACTATAAATTCGTAAAGTAAATAACAGAATGTAAATAACATTATTTAAGGATTGAAGCTAAGCAATAGATATTATAATTAAAGGCTCATTTTTTGACAAGACATGGATATACCCCCAAGAAGAAACACAGAATCTATGTTCGCCTCTGGAATGATGGACAGTTTGTCTTGTGAACATAATAAAGATAATTTATTTTCTACTGGACCTTGTGATATTTGTAAAGTAAAGAGTATATATGGAACATCACCGAAAGGTGATTCATTGCTAACTTCGTCTAGTTACGGAACGCCACCCGGATGTGGGTTTGCCATGGGTAATTACAACGATGTAAAGAAGGAAATTCATAGAAGACAGGTTAAGTGGTCTGAAAACGAAGCAGAATTCATACCGGATTTTTCAAAAGATGAATTTTCAGACAGGAAAAAGACATTAAAGACATCACCGAAACCCATCCTTAAACACAGAGAGACTTGTGTAGTTGTTGTGTATGGGGGTGATTAACTTGAGTCTCCAGTCCGTTTTATTTCAAGACAGGAGTCTTCATAGTAGTTGTTGGATCGTTCGTTCTATTTCTAGAAAGAAGTCTTTAATGCAGTTGTTGCATACAGCTTAATTGATGTTTGTTAGACAACTATGTAGTATTGAATAGATGTTTCCAATGTTACATTCTTTGGAGAAGACGTTAATTATTTGAAAAAACGTGTTTGTCCTTTTCGAACAATGAAATATGTTTAAACTAATATTATAAACCAATCAGAGATTATAATTGTTGCAAAATCGGACAGAAGAGGCAGAAGATACATAAAAAACAAAACTTATCACTAATGTATTTGTTTTAATAAATGATAAAAAATGGTAAGCGTTTCTTTTTTTTAATGCCGTTTGTGTAATTGCATATACAAATGTAGTTATATTATGGAATACTTTACTCCATTAAACTGACTAGGAACATTTGATCCTGTCGTACAACCCATGGAGATGCTTACTGTTTCTGTGCTTGTCGACTCGACTGGTTCGTTATGTTTGGGGTTCATTCTAAACTTCTTTCAAAACCGTATTTGTGTAATACTTAGTTTATTTCAATCCTTCCATCTATAAGGTGGCACGGTAGTATTTCCTGGCCCATAGGGATAATGATAGCCTTTTTAGAATTTTCACCACTTTGTAGCACTGCCCAAAATTCTACATACATTTAACTGAAGTGCTTTCATTATAATATTCAAAAATTAATTTGAAAATGTATGATGACCGTTTACTTTTTTTTTGCTATCTTTATAAACCTAAGGCCACTAGTGCTTTTAGGTCTTTTATCATGCAGTGAATACAAAATTTAAAAAAATTCTCAAAATCATTTTCTCCTGTATGTAAAATTATTTCATAATTTTCTAAACCCGATTCATCACTTAGTTTGGGGAAGTATGATCAGTAGAAACTGTATTTTTTTCCCCGTCACACTGTTCAGATACATTGACTTAAGTAGGATACACAAAAGAGCAAAATTAAACTCCGGAATGTAAATACTACCGTGCCACCTATAACGTATCCCGATTAGTGAATCAGTCATGTTACGCAATTTACATATTGATGATAAATCACCTTTAATTCCGTTTCAGCAGGACGTTTTAATCTGATATTAAAATCTAAATCCGTTTGATGCTATTATATAAAAAAAACATTATGTGAAAAGCGAATAAATCTTGCATAAATTGCTTAATATTTATTCAGTAAAAATTTTAAATGAAATTCTAAAATTAAGTGCAAGAAAACCAGAATACTGTTTCGTAACAATATTCCTGTTTCCACAGTATTTATGTTTGAAAATGCTTGAGATAAACAAAAATATAATTATATGTATTAAATTAAGAACGGAGACGGGGAATACGCCAGAGACAACAACCCGACCAAAGAGCAGAAAACAGCCCAAGGCCACCAATGGGTCTTCAACACAGCGAGAAAATCACGCACCGGAGGTTGGCTTCAACTGGACCCTAAACAAACATGTATACAAGTTCAGCAAAAATGGACGTCACACTAAACTCCGAATCATATAAATGACCAAATTAAAAAAATATACAAGACTAACAAAGGCCAAGGGTTCCTGACTTCTACCAAGAAATTTGTTTTGCATGCACACGTATAAAAATTGCGGTTTTTATCCAACGCAATTTTGAACGTTGTTTCAATTTAGACTTGTTTATATTTTTTCGTTTGGGCTTGTATTATATTTGCCTTCGGGTTTATATGATCCGTTCATCCTATTTCGACCCTTAAAAATTCAAGAGTCTATACTAAATTGAGGTAATTTATATATGGCCTTCCAAATACCGTTTCGATTCCTAACTTCACTGAAGAGACATTAATTGTCGAAATCCGGATATGGTGTACTAATTTTTGCACCTTTTGTTTGCGGTATACCATCTCTTCCGCAAGTTTATTGTTTTCTGTTTGGTATTAAATTAATAATTAAGATCCATTTTGTTACATCTGGTGACCCGTTTATTTGGCAATCGCCAATGGCAGTCAGCAGGGTTTAAGAACATTCGTTGTTCGACCTGCTAGTCAAATGCTTTTGTTAAAATATACTTTTTCACTTTTTGGTCTTTTGGAAAATGTTGTTTGTGCTGTATTTAGACCCCTCTAAAAAGAAATTTGTTTTTTGCATGCACACGTATAAAAATTGCGGTTTTTATCCAACGCAATCATAGGTTTGAACGTTGTTTTCAATTTAGACTTGTTTATATATATGTATTTTTTGGTTAATTCTCTAAATCGATTTATGACTTTTGAACACCGGTATACTACTGTTGCCTTTATTTTCCATCAGCCAATTTTTTATAATTTTCAAACCGCAATTATTCAATGCTGTTTTTTTTAATACGACAACCATCATGAATTAAATAAATGTAAGAAAAGGAAAGTATTACATTTACGCAATCATTTTTCCTAAAAAAAAAACCAGAATATATGTTTATTTAAACATGAATTATATTATATAAGAACCGAGCGTTACTGAACAACATACATGCTCATTGCAGTAGCTAGCTAAATGAAGGATCGGTCAATATTTTCGAACATATGATAAGTATATGATTGATTCCTTATTCAAAAAATAAAAGTTCGTGCCTAATGATGTTTGACAAACGGACATGTCAATATCGTGAACAATATCTAGAGGTTTGTTGAACAACAATATGTGTTTCTAACGCATATTCACATACCTGTTCGAAATATCTGGCATAACTGTCAATTCGAAGCCAGAAACTTATTTAAACTAAGAAGTTGATTTTGCCATTCGTAACTGACCCCTTTTCTCTTCATATCATTTATTTTATTTAGTCTGAATGATCTTTTTATTCAGTAAGAATCTATTGAACCAATTTTGTTACTGAAAGTGGGAATATTAAAACAACCTTGTCTTTCAACATCCAGCACCAAATTCATGAAGTGTATCATCTACCATAACACCCTATACTTATCACAATAATATAGTTCTCAGTATATGTAATGTGCGAATCCTAAAATGTCATTTATACTGTATCCGTGATGAATTTCTGATGTAAAATGATAAATAAACAGACGACAAATTCCAGATTTTTTAATAAAATAAGAAATAATATATAATGTGTACTGTTTTTATAAATTCATGATCTAGGTATGAGATGCGGACGGGTTTTCATCGCGCCTACAGCCATCCAGGTGCAAAATTGATACACAAATAGATAAATATTAAGAATAGTTCACGAACAGAGTGTGCAAGAGATTTAAAAGTAGCAGTTAAGTTTCATTTGCAGAAAAATGTACATTTTAACATAATTATTAATGTTGTTTAACTTAAAACAGGGTTTGTTATTCAGCTTGTTGATATTGAATGAAATTCCACTATGCTGTTTTCGTTATACGATTCAGGTTTACTGTCGAATAATGATACTAGACTTTCATTTTCACTGTAGGGCGATTCATTTCTATTGTATATGCGATGCATTTTCACAGAAGGAAATTAATTAATTTTCATTATATAAAGTCTTAATTCAGCCGACTCTCTAACAAAATTTATGAAGTCAGAAGGATTGATTATGTATGCATACTTAGTGAGTGAAAGCCTGAGGTAATATATCAATAAATTCCTTAAACATGGTATTTATTGCTAATATAGTCAAATAATTTGTCCTGATCTGTATGTAGGTTAAAATTTATTCTTTCCTATGACACGTCATCATTAAATACATATATCTTGGACAGTTAAGCCAATCCACGTCACCGGAAAAGTAAAATTTCTGTTTCGGTCTAAATCTTCATCGCATACTAATATATTAAACGTCATTAGAGCTAATTTCCTAATGCTTGTAGTTAAAAGATGTGGTTGGCCTTGATTGTGTAAATGTTGCCTAAGCATTGTAATTAAGATTGAGAAAACGTTAATACAAACAAAGCAAGCAAGCCAACCAAACCTTTAAACTACAAGCGTTAGGAAAATAGCTCTAATGGATGCATTTGATATAACAAAGAGCATTCAGAAAATGATCTTCATTTCACGATTGAATGAGTGGAAACGTTTTCATCTTGCACAAACAATTGACGCTTGGATGACTGGATAATTGATGTTTATCATGCCATTGTGTATAAATCTTATACAGTAAAGAAAGTTCGAGCAACAGTCGAGTCACCTTAAATATGCTTGAATTTCTTATAAGTCGGTGTTACAAATAAACCAATACGCAATTGTGAGAATACAAAGAAATATTGAAAACAGTTTATTGTTACATGTTTAAATGGTCCTATAGGGTATAACCGCCGTACAGTTGATTCCGGACGTTAATCGCTACATCGCGAAGCGATGTTGGTAGATATACCGTTCTTATATTTACACCAAAGACTAATTGACTAACTGTTCAGTTAAGTATTCAATGTTTATGAAAACAAAGTTTTACTGCTCCTGGCAGCATTGTATATCATTTATATTACATGAACACCATGTGACTATTTTAAATAGACAGGTCTGTGAATTACTTGTAAACATCGCGAAACAAACACTATGTGTAACTCAAACTTGATTAAACTACAAATAGAGCATAGTTGGTTGGCTCTTTCACTAAATGCGACCGTGTATTTTGTGCTTTGTTGTTGTTAAAATACATGTACATAATACGAATGAGAAACCCGTTGTTTTAATTTTATTTGAAGACATTTACTTGAAAAACTGACCTCAGAATTTTGACACTGTACGATTCATTCTCTTTGTAGTTTGTTTTCTTTCTTTAGTACCGTTCGTTGTACATTCTTGTACTGTTCGTTGTGCAAAAGCCTATCAATACGGTAGAAATATGTATGACACGGCGTGACAAATGTTTAAAGCTTTTTTAAGCGAGTTATAAAACTTTTCAAAGAAAATTCGTCGTAGAAAAACGTTATATTCATGGATGTTCTGCTCCAGTAAATTTTCGGATCCATGACAAGCTAATAGCAAACTCACCAACAATATTTGAATATGCATGATATGAACGTGGTTATAACCTTGTATATACAAGTAAGCATCTACGATTAGCTTGCATTTCAAATTGTAAATATCATCAATATTAAAGTCATTTAAAAACTATTTTCAGTTGTTGTATGTCGAATAATCATATAAAACGACAATGAAAATTCATCGCGCTTCCAAAAATTCCACATCAGAAATGATTGCACTTACAGTGATAATTCATCGCATCTATAGTTAAAATGAATCGCATTCAGTAATCAATATTATGGATTCTGCTGCTTAAATAACACTTTTTGGGACTTTAATCCTGTTATTATACATTAAAAAGTTATAGTCTAATGAAATTCTTTTAAAACATACATTCAAATTTATTATTTTGTATTTTCAAAAATAAACAAACGCAGTTTTTCTCATCATCCTTTATTCTACAATAGACATACTCGCATACAACAGTGAAAATGAACTAACTGGATTCGCACTTTATATACACTGGTTCTGTTATGGAATGACTGAATGCGAATTGATCCTTAGATATTATACGATAATACGAAAGAAATTTTAAAACGAAAAATTAAAATGGTATGCAAACATTTATGCGAAAGTATGTTTTTCTAGACGTAGATCAACGAATTTCACGGTATGCAAGTTCAGTGGCTTACATCAGGTAACTTTCTCAATAACATTGACCATAGTGAAGCAATGTGTAGTTCGCGCCATCAAAAAAGGTTAACAATCTATGTGTATGTTGCATATTCAAATCGTACCTTGACAAAAAGAAGTGGAAGATACCAGGGGATGTTCAAAACTCCGAAGTCGAAGAGAACTCAATGACTACAAAAAATCATTAAAAACACTACATATAAAACATAAGAGTGAGCAACACACACGCAAGCACACAAAAACTGGGGGTGATCTCAGGTTCTGAGGGGTAAGCAGATCCTATTTATTTGGAATTAACAGAGAAAAAAGCGATTAACTAATTTTGATGTAACCCGAAATTGTAAAATGAACAATTAAATCGCTACAAATGTTTGCACCTGTCCTAAGTCAGGAATCTGATTACAGTAGTTGTCGTCTGTTTATGTAGTTCATACGTGTTTCTCGTTTCTCGTTTTTATATAGATTAGACCGTTTGTTTTTCCGTTTGAATGGTTTTACACTAGTTATTTTTTGGGACCCTTTATAGCTTGCTGTTCGGTGTGAGCCAATGCTCCGTGTCGAAGGCCGTACTTGACCTATAATGGTTTACTTTTATAAATTGTGACTTGGATGGAGAGTTGTCTCATTGGCACTCATACCACATCTTCCTATATCTAATTAATTTAGTACAGACAATAGTAGCGAACACGATCTCTCTGACATGCGCATCCAATACGTTTGGTTTTTGGCGTATTTTTGCGGAGAACGAAGAAGGTTAACCTCGACGAAGTTCATCAAAAATCGTGATGGTATGTTTGGACTTCGATTAAATGTGTGGCTAGCTTACACTAAATTTGGAAATACTCGGAACTCTCCAATGTAACATCAAGCAGTAGCCAAAAAATGAAAAAAAAAAACAAAACACACCTGAGTATGCAGCAACAAATTGTGTTGAATGATATATTAATAAGTATCGATGACGCCCCGGAAAAACAACAATTACCATGACAAGATAATGATGTAGTATCTAAAAAGCTTATAACGTTTTATCTGTTCAAAATTAAATCACGCATATTCACAATTATTCATTTATTATTGTTTAAACCTCTTCAAAAACGCCTTTCACTGATTTCATTTCTATGTACAACATAAAAGTATGCTTTCAATCGGAACCATACCAAAATAAAAAGAAATGTTTTAAATGTACAATTTATGAAGATTTAATTTTTTTTACATTAGTGGCTTCACTTGAAAGGTAACTTTAATGGAATAAGATTGATTGATCATTGCTTACTTAACGTCTTATTGAAATGAGAGACATTACGAAATGCAAAACAAATTTGAAGACTTAACTTTTATTTTGTTCAGGGATGAACCTCGTAAGTATATGGCCGGCGAATGACATGTTACAAACGCCACATGGTTATGAAGAGTCACACTAGAATTTTCGACTAGGGAGATGCGGTTTAGTGATTTCAGGAGTCAAACAACAAGTTTTTGTTAGAAAATTTTCTAAAGACTACAAAATGGAATTATCATATCAGAAATTTTAGATAAAATTGAGAATGGAAACGGGAGATGCGTCAAAGAGACAACAACCCGACCAAAGAGCAGAAAACAGCCCAAAGCCACCAATGGGTCTTCAACACAGCGAGAAAATCCTACATCCGGAGGCGGGCTTCAGCTGGCACCTAAACAATAATGTAAACTAGTTCTGCGGAAATGGACGTCAAACTAAACTCCGAAACATATATATGAACCAAAATTTTAAAAAAAACATACAAGACTAACAAAAGCCATAGGTTCCTGACTTGGGACAGACGCAATATTGCGGCGGGGTTAACATGTTTTGTGACCTCCCCCTATATCTCTAGCCAATGTAGAATAAACAAACACACAGCAATACGAACAGTAAAATTCAGTTCAAAAGAAGTCCGAGTCCGATGTTAGAATAGGTAACAGAAGAAATTAAGTAAAATGACAATAATCAACATGAATTAACAAATGACTACTAGCAGTTACCGACATGCCAGCTCCAGACCTCAATTAAACTGATTGAAAGATTATGTCTTTATCATATGAAAATCAAGCACAATCCCTCCCGTTAGGGGGTTTAATATCATACCATCATAAAATATACCAGAAGAACATAACCGGTATCATGCCAACAACTGGTTTTAGAATAAATGTGTGTATTTCCGATGCAAAGACCCTATGAGTGAATCAATATTAATTCCAAAAAATCCCATCTTTAATGACCTGACAACAGTATCGTAACTATATCCCTTCTGAATAAGTCTGTTTATAGGTTTGCTTAGTTTTTAAGATGAATGACGACATTTTTGTGCTTTGTATAGAATATTACTATAAAAGATGGGATGTGAAATACCTGAACATATACTATGTCTGCACGTTGATCTATATTTACGAATGATGTCCTTGTACCGATGATAATATTTAGTAAATGTTTTGACAAGTTTGTGTTATCGAAAACCTTGGTGTTATAATTTTCAGTAATACAGAGATATCTTTCGTTAAAATCAAATACGTTGTTACATACACGAGCGAATCCAACGAGTTGAGATGCATAAACACCATAGGATGGTGTTAAGGGAACGCCACCATCTAAATATGGATAATTAACAATAGGAAATGAAAAATCATCTCTTTTATCGTAAATTTTAGTATTAGTCTTTCCTTTAAAAATATAGATATCAAGATCCAGGAAAGGGCAGTGTTCATTGTTAGCATTAGCTTTATTTAAAGTCAGTTCAGCAGGATAAAGGATAAATGAGAATGTATTCTTTTCAAAATAAAGAAAACTTTTTAAAATATTTATATTTTCCTTCAATTAAAATGCAACACTTTAAAACTTTAATCTAGAACAATGTTATAAGTAAACACACTCTGAAATTCAATAAAAGAAGAAACAAAGCAGAAAAAAAGAAAAATTATTCGCCTTTTTGTTTACATAATGCACGTGGATTTAATTTTTCGAAAAAGATCATCAAAATTAGATTTATCCATGAGACAACATCAGATCCCACAACGACATATCGCAGTTACCCTTTTAACCAAAAATGACGACCTTGCGACGAGACCAAATTTTCCAAAACCAAACTATTATATCAGAGCAAATTAAAAAAAACAGTAGTAAGACATAGAAATTTATGTTTTAAGCATTTTTTACTTTGTTGTTTTCGAATGTAATTGTGAAAATCCTGTAGAATCTGCCAATACCATCATAAACTACGATTTTGTTATCTTCGAAGAAAGTGTTGTACTTCACATTTGGTTTATAATTTCCCGTTCTCCGCTATTAAATTGGATATTCAACCAGTAAAACTGCTACAACATATATGTTATTTTAATAGGCGTATGTCATTTGCAATCAAATTCGTCTTTAAATTAAAGAAATTTTCAAAGTTCTCATTTGCAGAATAATAAACTTTGTATAAAGTACTATACATAAGGTGTGCATTCCTCCTATAATATTGCTGTAAACAAAAAGTCTGACATGATTTGTTTATTAGTTGTAGGTGGATTAGAACTAGAAAAAAATGTATCAACAAAACTGTCGAACTTTAAGGTAAATTCAAAAAGGTGGAAGCGAATCAAATCCGACAAAACCAAACACTCAACCATACCAACCAACGGAATGACTAGAAAATTAAATCTCATATTCCTAGCTAGGTACAGTTTTCAATGACTTCGAGAACTCTTAGATTGGTATCCTGTTTGTCTTGTCTTTTTGTGAGAGGTTTTTGTATGCTTAGTGCCAATCTGAAGAAACAAGCCTTTTCCCGCTGACTTTTAAAGTATGCTCTTATGTTGTGCTGATAAACCACTTTCCCAGGTTTGTGGAGGATGAACGCTCACAATATGAAAATTAAATGTGGTATTTTTTCAAATGAAGAGGAAAGTGAGGACCCTTTTTTTCGCTTCATCCGCTTTCTGTTCTAGCGACCCCGACGTGACCAAATATAAACCCGATCAAACGAGAAAACCAAGTAGCTGATCTATGACAAAACAATAAGCGAAAAGCAAATATGCCAACGACAACTGAAACGAAAAACGCTAAACAGACAATTGCCAACGACAACTGAAACGAAAAACACTAAGCAGACAATTGTCAACGACAACTGAAACGAAAAACACTATGCAGACAATTGCCAACGACAACCACTAAATTACATGCTTCTGGCTTGGGATATGCACATTTAAAATGTGACGGGGTTAAACATGTTTTTGAGCGCTCAACCACCCCTTAACTTGAGACAGTAGTGTTAAAACACAACGATGATAAGAACACACATCAGAAATCAGTTGAAAATGTTTTGAACCATCAGATTGTCACGAAGCACAAAATACAGTATCATAAAAAACAGAATACTCTCAGTTTCATAAAGCTAGTTCAAAGCCATTTACGTTTAGCCCAGCCACATTTTATATGTGCCTGTCCCAAAGTCAGGAGCATATACTTCAGTGGTTGTCGTTAGTTAAAGTCTGCATAGTCATTTTTCGTTTGTTTTTTTTTTGTTGGTTTTTACATATTTCAAACCGTTAGTTTTTATATTTTGAATATTTCACATTTGTCATTCCGGTGCCATATCTTGCTTACTGTACGGTAGGAGTTTGCTTATTGTTGAGGGCCGTACCGTGCTCTATAGTTGTTTTCTTCGTCGTCCTTTGGTTTCTGGTGGATAGTCAGCAATCATACCACATCTGCTTATACTTATATATCACGTCTTCTGTATTTATTTTACAGCTAGTGTTGCAGGATATCTAAAGTTTATCACGATGGACTCAAGTAATCACAATGGCCCATGGCTAAAATGAACGAATTAAGGGACAGAAGTTTTCATTTTCTTCCTAAAAAATGATTGCGTGCTCTTTTATAATTACGGTAATAAATGCATACTGTTTAATATATTTTCAGTTTTGTGCATTTGACATTTCTATTCTACTAATTGTCATAATAACCTACAATGTATTAAATAGGGATTTCGCTTGATTAGTAACTAGTAAGTTCAATGGAAAACTTTGAATTAGAATAGATCCGTTTTGATTAAATGAAAAAGGTATGAAGGGAAAATCATCAGCGTTAATAAAAGAATTTGCCATTTAGGACCAAAAACACGACGATGTATATATGCATCATTTGATATCAAAGGATTAAATTAACAAACTAAACTTCATTTGGTCTCTAGTGAATAGTTTTACCACATCTCTTTACTTTCTTACTCACTAAAATCAGCAACTATAATAGAAAGATTTGAGATTAATAAGTACATGTTGTGATAATCTTTTAGGAAATGTCACAGTAGTGTATTGAACGAAACAAGTTGGTTTACTTTATGCATTTAACTGGAATAATAGGTACAAACTCATGTTTGAATTATCAGTCAAATGTTTATCTCATTTGTGTGTTTTCTTCTCTTTTGTGCATTTCTCAACACTCAATTGTATTCAGTTTTACTTTTTGTGTGAAGCCCTGGAATATATCTTGAACAAAATTTTTGAACCAAAATGTATTTAAGAAAATATTAAATTAAGAAATTATCATGTATCCAACAAATGCTCTCCTACATACATCTACGAGGTAAAATGTATGATAAAGATGTCAATGCACACGACACTTGTTTTGAACCTTTCAAGATATGGTTGGAAAGATAAAGCCTAAAACGTGTGTGTCCATGCAAATAAAATGGTTTACAGCCAAAACCTATAACAACTATGCCTACTGATGGACTTGCAACCTTAGTTTAAGTACAAGTACATATGAATGACAAAAAATGGGGAATAGGTCAATCAATGAGACAGCAATCAAACAATGTAATAAAACATACATATAGTTTATAAACTGAAAGTGTAGTAAAAACGTATCGTTGAAAATTCATGATAAGGAAATATTGGCCACAGGACGGTTGAGCGACTAACAGTTCGCAACCAGCGAAGCAACCTCAGTGATTATATTTAAACACGTACAAAGCCGATTTTTTTCAGTGTGCACACCACGTGACACGTTTTTATTGATGGTAGTTTTCATACAGCAACGGAAGCAACATGTATTTGAATGCTTAAAATTAATATACCAAGAAAAGAAAGCTTTGGAACAAACTATAGCTTTTCTGAAATAGTTAAAATTAAAACAGACAACCTTTACATTATTTAATCTTGTTTCACTATTTCCATTGGCGAAGTGTGGATAAACTCGTCTATAACATGGGATTGGCTATGAACATTTAAAATATATGTTGTTCTCGATATATATGCTTATATAAATCCTAAAGGAAGATAGGGTATATAAATGCGGCAAATTGGAATTATTCAATCCGATAAATACACTTATTTTTGTCATTTTTACCTTTCTTTTAAAGATTTTTGTCCTTTTATTGTATATTTTTGACTTTTGCAACTTTAGTATTCTGTACTGTTTTGTTCTTATGGGACGACCATTTGATATTCTGGAGGGAGGAGCACCTTTTGCGAGGCTTGTTTATTTTCTATTTTGATCATAATTTTTCCTGCAAAGGGGTGCTTACAGTGTTATTCAGGATATTCATTTTCACCCTGAATTGAGCAAGATGATTAGTTCTTACCAGGTTAGAATATTCATTTTCCAAAATCCACCTGCCTTCCCCTGCCCCAGAATATCAAATGGTCGTCATGTACCGTTTTTGCAAAAGTTTTTACCAATAATGTACTACCGCAGGTAATCACTCCCTTCTAAACAGTATTATACTTTATCAGAACTTTAAACAACAATCAAAAGGTCTTTGAATAATTTGTTGAAATACTTTTCCTGATATTATAGGTTAAATATGAATAATGAAATTTTGGGAGGAGAGAACATTTCTATTTACTTCATGACACTATATCTTGACATTTCGTTATTAGTGTCTGAACCATATGGTTTATGGAATAATGCCACTTATATGTAGATTTGTTATTCCTGTTAGTATGATAACGTTTTATTGTCAAATATTTTAAAGGATAATTTTATTTATGTATAATATAGTGAAAACATTAAATTGTAATACTTGCGATATGGGTTGGTATTTTTTCTCCATAGTTCTTTCTGTAAAACGAATTTTGCAAATGACTTTACTATAAATTACTTTATTCTATCAAACTGAACAAGTATTTATTTGTGTTTCAGAGATAGCTGTATTCTTAGAGAAATTATATTTTAAAAAATTGACAAATAATCTTGTATTATAAACATTAATTTTTGTAACGTGGTTTAAAGCAAAGTTTATCATATGAGATCACAAACGATCATGTTCCAGTAAAGCAAATGTGTTTATCATGTGAGATCACAAACGATCATGTTCCAGTAAGGCAAGCTTGTTTATCATGTGAGATCACAAACGATCATGTTCGAGTAAAGCAAAGGGGCCCTTTATAGCTTGCTGTTCGGTGTGAGCCAATGCTCCGTGTTGAAGGCCGTACCTTGACCTATAATGGTATACTTTTATTAATTGTAACTTTGGATGGAGAGTTGTCTCATTGGCACTCATACCACATCTTCCTATATCTATTGTTTATCATGTGAGATTACAAACGATCATGTTCGAGTAAAGCAAAGTTGTTTATCATATGAGATCACAAACGATCATGTTCGAGTTCGAATTCAATTAGTTTCATTGACACTGTTTCACATAACTTCGCCTTGTAAAGTGTAATACACGGAATGGGTCGTTGATCGTTGTATGATATCGTTTGGTGACTTTTTAAGTTTACATTTTACCAAATTGTGTAAAGTAGAAGTAAGTCATGCAGAATGTGCTACTTGATAGGTAAATCCGTTTCAATCTGACCATCATAACTGCAAAATATTTCATGCATCGCAAGTAATCGATACCGATACACTTCTTCCATGTTTGCAATTAGGAAAATGGTAAAATAAATGAACAATTCTTGATTTTCAGGCTCTTCCAGTATCTATTTTCGGACTTGAATGTGTGCCTTTTTGCAGTCTCGCTAAATTTGAAAATAATGTAACTGCATGTTGAAGATATAAAGTGTTGATATAAAATGATATAAGATGTGGTATGATTGCCAAAATGAGACAACTCTCCGCAATAGAACAAATGACACAGAAGTTAACAACTATAGGTCACCGTACGGCTTTCAACATTGAGCAAAACCCATACCGCATAGTCAGCTATGGGCTTTACTCATCAGATCGATACAAAGCAGAAAGACATCAACAAAACACAGACCGGACGTAGCAAGGTATTTATACATCCTCACAACAACAAAAAAACACTAATTACAGATCTTAGAGTTGTAGAGCGATGGATGTTGAGCTTATTTCCATTGAATTTATTTCACAATTAGACCATTTAAAAAAAAGTCATAAGATTTAATAACATTTGCTGTACAACGGAATTATGTTCTAATTCCATAATAGAAATAAGAAGATAAACATGTATAAATATAAAAAAGAAGATGTGGTATGATTGCATATGAGACAACTCTCCATAAGAGACAAAATGACACAGAAATTAACAACTATAGGTCACCGTACGGCCTTCAACAATGAGCAAAGCCCATATCGCATAGTCAGCTATAAAAGGTCCCGAAATGACAAATGTAAAACAATTCAAACGAGAAAACTAACGGCCTAATTTATGAACAAAATAATGAACGAAAAACAAATATGTAACACAGTAACAAACGACAACCACTGAATTACAGGCTCCTGACTTGGGATAGGCACATACCTGGGACAGTGGTGTAACAGTACAACATAAGAACAAACTATAAAACTCAGTTGAAAAAGGCTTAACTCATCAGATGGATACGAATAGAATTACATCTAACAAAACACAGAGTGTACGTGGACGGGTACTTGTACATCTAAACAACAAAAAAGACACAAAGTACAGATCTGAGAGTACTCGCAGTTACTGACAGCTAGTTCAAAGCCAATAACAACTAATAAAAAAAATCATGCATCTAAGACTAAATTATCAATCAGGACACATCCAACATCCACTGGATTTAGTGTACAGACGTCATAAACAGTCAGAGAAAAACATGACCTTGTGCAATGCCAAGATACAGGTATCGACAGATTGTAGAGCCATGAATGAGCATATAAAGTATACTTTGATCCACAAGTATCTGACTTAACATTTTATACTTCATATACAGAAGGTGTGCGTACAAATATTGGAATAGGTATTGTGCGAAAAAAAACCCGTATAAAAATAAGGAGATGTGGTATGATTGCCATTGACACAAATTTCCACCAGAGTTCAAATGAAGTGGATGTAAGTATTTAAAGGCAGCCTTGTCTTTTACCTTTTTATACCACGAGAATCATGTTTATAAAGTTGTGTGTTTATGTTGTTTGTAACCTCTTTAGAGTTTATGCTTATGTTTAAAGTTTATAACTATACCGAATCTAAATTAAGCTTTCGTATTCGTATATTTGGATCTCATTATTGAACTTTAAAAAAAATGTTTTTCAATTGCTGACATAGGATTAAGGAATTAAATACTTTAAGTGTCATAATTAGTATTAACATTACAAGAGTATGATTACATCATTATATAAGATAAGTAACTTAAAGAAATATATTTTGATATGTTTTGATGTAGTCACAGGTACAAGGGGGGGGTAAGTAGCATTATCGCTGTTCATCTGATTAACCGGCATCCTATTTTTAAAAGTACTTTCTCAGACCCTACGACTGATTTAATCTGCTCTTCAATTTTTCATTCACAATTTCAGATTTGTTCAAATGTGAATTTTATTTCAATATATTCGAGTTTAGATTCATTTCAAATTCCTCTGATATCAGAAATTCGAAATAGCATTTGTATGCATCCTTAAACTTTAAAAAAAAGTATCAATTCGTATTCAAAGAACATTGATTTTCCAGACAATATACATGGCAGAAACTGCAATTCTACATTAGCCTGATTCGTGTGTTTTATTATGTCGAATAAATCAAATTATGTAATCGTCATTTAAAAAATTATCTTGACTCATGTATATATCTTTACAGGGATTTTTATATTTAGTTGCCTTAATTATCACCATCTTACTGAACAGTAATAAAATCATGTAGCTTCTTTAGAATATCTGCCATGATTGTGTTTTTGCATTCGTATTTATTTTTTCTCTGTAAAGTTTATGGTTCGAGTTAAGTTTTCGAACATAGACTAGCAATCTTTGACGAAATTTCTTGAAATCCGCATAGGCGACAAAACTCTATCTCTTTCTTTCTGGTCTAAGGATAGAGTATGGTGGCTTTTTAGAATAATACTTTTCTAGTCTAATCAAGGAACCGCTGTGGACATCCTCGAAAAAATTCTGAAAACTCAATTATAGAATATAGAGGCATTGAATAAATGTTAGCTTCTGTACACTTTGTAAATAATTTCACTAATAATTATCTTAAACCAAATTGATGCACTCGTTTTCAATTATAAGTAGGGATCAGAAAAGTAGCAATCCACTTTAACAAATTTAAGTAAAAAAGATAAAAGACAAATTAAAAAAAAAAACAGAACTATTCAAGATCGCAACATCATTTAATTAAAACAAATACCATAATTAACTACAATGATATCATAACATCTAAATAAAAGTGAAAACAAATCTAGCCTTTATCAAATCCATTAAAAACTGGGAATAAAAGTTTTGAAGGTTTAGAATATCCTTCTTCGCGACCGTGAAGTAACCTGTCGTATTGGCCTGAATTGATTCTTGTAGTCATAAAAATACTGAATTTGGTGTTTCAAGCACTATTTTGTACTCCGAGTTCTGAGTAAAGAGTAGTACGACCCAGAGCCCAGGAACTCTTTTATCAATGAGAAGTTTATAATTGAGAAAACTGAAGTTATTTCTTTTAAAAACAAACTAAAGTTAAACGACAGGTCGTAGGTATTCGTATGGACACCAATTGCGCCCCTTTAATAGCAGACTTGTTCCTGTCTTGTAGTGAAATCACATTGTAGGGCCAAACTAAGAAAAGACCCGTCTTAATTTCATTTAATTGATAAATTCAACAACACTTACCGTTATTTTGATGATATGTTTTATAGTTTAATAATCAAGAATTCTCTAAATATACTACTATCATTAATTTTATCAAAAGAATTGACTTTTAACTAAATCAATTATAAACAGCAATAACTGTCCTTTCCTAGATTTAATATTTAAGTATAACACAGGGAAATCTACAAGTATTTACGACAAAAGGGACGATTTTTGTTCCCTTTTGTTTATTTTCATTTTTGTTTTGGATTGTGATGTTCCTTGGGCACTATCTTACGGTGTGTATATATCCCCACTCGTTCGCTATGCCCGTGTCTGTAGTGACGTTTTGGATTTTAATGAACGTAATCTGTGTATTACTGGTAAATTATTAAGTCAAGGATTTCGTTACCACAAATTACTTGAAACCTTTACTAAATGTTTTCATCGATACAAACAATTGGTTTGGAAGATTGTCTGTACCTGTAGGAGACTTATTACAATCGGGATAGCACATCCTAATTTCTACGGTGATGTTGTTTATCGAACCCGTAAAATTAGATACGACCCGAGTAAACTTATCGATCCTTGAAATAAACTGCTTCTAATAGGTGAACAATTTAATACTGTAATTAGATCTTTGAAGATTGTTTTTATCGGTATACATATTGATTTTGTTGATATAAATATTGATTTTGTTATCAATGAATTAAAACCAAATACATATTATTGCTCTACATCTATGAATACGGTCCTACATTCTGTCGAGAACTGTATTTGGCATTACACAAGATCATGTTTTTCTCTGACTGCCAATGACGTCTTTACACTAAATCCATTGGATGTTGGATATGAATTGATCGATTTTTAAGTCTAAGATACATGATTTGTTTTATTAGTTGTTATTGGCATTAAACTAGGTTTCATTAACTGAGAGTACTCTCAGATCTGTACTTTGTGCCTTTAGTATTTTTATTAGTTCTTTTTATGCTATATCGTTTGATGAGTTAATATAGAAATAAGAAGATGTGGTATGATTGCCAATGAGACAACTCTCCACAAGAGACCAAATGACACAGAAATTAACTACTATTGGTCACCGCACGGCCTTCAACAATGAACAAAGCCCATGCCGCATAGTCAGCTATAAATGGCCCATAAATGACAAATGTAAAACAATTCAAACGAGAAAACTAACGGCCTGATTTATGTACAAAATTTTGAACGAAAAACAAATATGTAACACAGAAAGAAACGACAACCACTGAATTACAGGCTCCTGACTTGGGACAGGCACATACAGATAAGCCATTTTAACTCATTTTGATAGTTACTTCCTATGTTGTGATGTTAAACCACTGTCCGAGGTTAGCGGAAGGTTGAGCGCCAGCAAACATGCTTAAATTTGCCACATTCTGTATTTGCCTGACCCAAGTCAGGAGCCTGTAATTCAGTGGTTGTCGTTTGTTGCTGTATATCATATATTTTTTCGTTAATTGTTTTTGTACATAAATCAATCCGTTAGATTTCTCATTTGAATTGTTTTACATATGTCATGTCGGGACCTTTAATAGTTTGCTCTCCGGTAAGGGTTTTGCTCATTGTTGAAGGCCGTACGGTGACCTATATTTGCTAACTTCTACGTCATTTGGTCTCTGGTGGAGAGTTGACTCATTTGCAATCATACCACATCTTCTTATTTTTATACAAATCATTAATGGACTTTATATAATTATTATTTTATGCGTATTGTAACGAATTCTTAAGTTGTTTTCCACAGATAAGAATACTGTATAATGTTTTAAATGCGTGTATCAAATCAAACAAATAAGCAAACACACGTCTCAACGTGACCTAAATGGTGAGAAAGTATGATGAATCAAATAAAGCTGAAAAGACTGCATTGTAAATTTTCATCAATTCTGAGGTGATTTTTATTGTTTCCTCAAAATGATTACCTGAGACAAGTAATATTCAAAAAGTTATGATGATTGAACCTAATAACATCTATACATTGGTTAAGACGGTTGTTTTCTGATTCTATATACTAGATTTTCACAGAAAATCGTGACTAACACGATATAACAGTCATAATGAATAGAGAAAACCTCAATTAATATCTTTACAATGAAAGAAAATTGACTTCTTCGTTCATTATCCTCGGATATTGAATCTTTTTAATCGATACATGTGTTTAAGATTCTTAAGATTCTTAAAGCGCTTGTTTAGATTAAAAACTTTGAGTATACTAAAAAAAGTAATTACTTTATTTTAGAAGGTAACACGTGTAGCATAAAATTAATCTTCCATGAGGCCCTCTAACAAATAACATAAAATATAAATACAATCAAGTTCAAAGACCGAGTTGTCAATAAGTTAATGAAAAAAACACGAGTAATCTTTTTATGTTCCAGATTATTAGAAATAAGTTGACAGGTATATAGAAAGAGGCAGTCATACAAATACAAATTATAATTAAGAATTAAATGCTTCTTTTCATATATTTTTGTGTGTAAAAGCGTTGACCAAAATTAAGCACATTTTGTATGTATATATTTGCACACCGTCAACGCTTTAACAACACAATAAAATTATGAAAAAGAAGTAAAGAACTCTTATAATTATATTTCATACTTTATTCACCATTTATAACCACGAAATTACAAGTTAAGGTTGATAGGGCGATCGAATAGAAAGAAAACTAAAGAATAACATTTTTAAATAAGAAATAATAGATTTGTAAGATAATATGGATCATGGGACTCGTTTTCTTACTACAAAACAAAACACGAAAATTTAATGTGCATTCCTTTATAAAATCCAGATTATCTGAGTTATCTAACCTTTTATTACCCGTTGATAAATTAAGAAATTATGAAGAAACTAAGGTTCAAACTTCCTCTGGGAATGTAAACATTAGCTTAATTTGACTGTTCTTTTTATGTCCCTTTACAGCATAAATCTCTGGCTTTCAAATATTTGTGTTTGGACGTTGCTGATGAAGGTATATTAAAAAATGCGCCTCGGACTTACGAAGTTTTTAAAGTGTTATTTTTAGTTGCTAGCACTGGGTCGATACCACTGCTTATTGACTGTTAGTCCCCGGGTGTATCGTCAGTTCAGTAGTGAGTACTTCGGTACTGACATGATTTATAAAATATCTGTCTAAAATTGCTCGCTGATAAATAAAGAAATTATTAAAAACTAAGGTTCAAACTCCTCAGGCAAAGTTAATTCAGAAAATATTTCGGACGCACAATTCTTTTTGTTTATTGCTCAGTTGAAGAAAAAATTGAATCAGGCAAAAATTAAGATAACACACATATTTTTCTTCATTCAAAAGAAGTCTTATAATTGAATAGCATTCCTCTTTAAAGGTTTGCATATTTCACTAACGATCTAGACCGATTGTTTTCTGCTATTTTACAATCTAAGATGGCTCAAGACATCCGATCTACCTTAAATCAAGCTTTTCGATTATTTTCTATGCATTGTTGTAACGTTGTAATGGAGAGCACGTGCAGTCACAAATTTTGCATTTTATTGGAATAAAAATAGTTTTAGAATGCCTCATAATTGTTGTCTGCAAATCAAAATTATGGAATCGCATGAAATATGTATGTTATATAATTATTGGGTCTAAAAAGGACACGTTTTCTATATTATTCATGTTATGTTTGCTATAGCAAAATAAATGAGTGATATACGGTATGTCTTTTTATACCAGCTGCGTAATGTCTACATTTTAAAATGATGAACATAGAAAGGAAATTGCCTGCCAACATTACTCTTTGGTAATATGTCTTCCATGTTATTATTATGGCCACATTGACTTATATGTCTATTTTTCATACAAATCCTCTAAAAGCATTCTCTATTCTAGTTTTGGTTCATGTTTTCTCAAAGTGGAACGCTAACCATAAATGGCTTCGTATGGGCCACTCGCGAAAAAAATAAATATTATCTGGCATTAGTATAATATGAACTACTGCTTGTATTGACTAACTCGGAAAAGTATGAATAGAATGACTTGGAAAGATAACTATTGGCAATATAATACTTTATGTTACCAAATACTGTATTATGTTCAACCACAGGATAGCTAAAAAAATGTGTATACTCAATACAATTATTGTAAAATCGAACTAAGTGGGACAATTAGTTCATTCACGAAACAATGCAAAATTTGTTTTGCGTGAAGAAAAGGATATATAATACTTTCCATTGGTCTAAGTATGTATGACTGTTCTTTTTTAATAATAAATATTTTGTTTAATCTGATATAAACAACTAAGGCTTTGAAAGAAAAGTATCAGCTACGGCTTTATATTTTTTGAGGAACTGTTATTGGAATTGGTACATACATCTGTATCGCTGTATTAAACATTCGGCATGTGTAAGGATGGTAGTAGGACTGACCACCAACATTCTATGTTTGAATTCGGACTATGTAACGTGTGTTCAACAGATAAACATAAACATGAGAAACATAAATCTAAACGTCTGTCCGAAGATCATCATGTCCAGTGGACAAAAGATCCTGTTGTTCGCCAAACTAGTATTCACGAACCTAATGCGTCGTTTGGAAAACCGAAATCTATTCTGAAACATCGACACAATTATATCGTTTTTATTTGCGATATTTGAAGTTTATAAAAAATACAGTGAGATTTGAAATTTAGATTTCAAATATTTCATGAAAATTAAAGAATTGAAAATGAAACGAAAACAATCATTTATTTGGACAAACATGAACTCGGGGAAAATATTACAACATGAACACTAAATAATTTGTACTCGTGGATTTTTATTATGTCAGTGAACTGTTTGTTGTAAGTTCACCAAAAGCAAGTGATATAATTCTGTTGTGGTAGATTGCATATTGTAAAAGACTTTTAATGGTACAAATTCAGTTCATGCGTACAATTATTGTGTTTGCAATGAAATGTGCGAAGGATAAGTGATTTCATTTCTTATTTGAAACACAATTGCTTTGATTGAGAAATGTCTATTTTCTAAATAGGTCACTTGTGGAGCAGGAACTACTGGCACTTCCGGAGCACATGAATTCTCTCCTTATTTTTTTAATAGACTCGTGCTGTCTAATTTTGAGTTTTCTGTAAAGTGTTTAGTGGACTGTTATTTGTCTTGTCTTCATGGATTTTCCTTTGACTTATGATTCTTGACTAGCCTCCTAAGTATCTCCTCCTATTTTTGATCAAATGATTCGTTACCTTCGGGGTACATTTGTTGATTGATTATTAGATACACAATATACGTATAATACAGCCATTGAATGCTGTATAGTAAATCAGCATTGAGACCTAGATTTTTTAAGTTCGTTGTAACAAAACTATGTAGTAGGATGCATTATCCTATTTTAATTCTGATGCTATCAGCTTTCTCTTATTTTCAAATATGTCATGTAATTTTAGTACTAAAGCGGAGTGTGATTCCATTCATATTCAATTCTTCCCACATTTTAACTGTTCACCATAAAAGTAACTAGCAAGCTTTACAGCAATTATAGAATGTTTCCGAGAAAAAAATGTGCGCCTCTTTATATCATAAGAAGAAATGAAGTCCACCACTATCATTTTATTTCCAATTCTATGTCTTTATTGTCAACAGGAATAAGCAAAATAAATGAAATGATATACAACTGTTTAATTCTCTACACAGACTGTGACCAACGAATTTGGTTTATTTTGTATACAGGCTATAGTATACATTTTGTGTGGCTCTATATTAAAGCGCGATGGCTTTTTCTGAGCACTCAGACTTGCACCATAAATAAAGAAATTATCTTCATGATATAGCCAAAAATGCAATAAATGGTGTTAAGCACCAAAAATCATCAATCAACCGAATCTCATTCCTTTAAATATAAAAATGCGTTGTACGAAGGATAAATAGCATGGTACTTATGTATTGTTTTGTAAGAACTTGTTTGTTATTTTGAAAAATAATCCCGTTGTTTGTCAGTTTATGATTTTGCTATATTTAAATTTCAAACAATAGAAAGAAATTGACACTTGATTTAACTAAGACTATATTTGGACGTGAAGTTCCTTAAATAACTAACCAACCAAGGTCGTGTATCCAAGTAATTTATCCATTGTATTATTAGTAATTAATTTTTGTCTCAAATCTCCTTAAATATTTTCAAAACAGAATTTAAATTGACTGATTTTAGGGGAGACCTCTTTCAATACTTATACATTAAAATATTCAATTCCTGAAGCACTACGCAATACCCATCATTATCCAATTATAAAAGGATTTTTTGGGGAAAATATAGGAATCGAATGAATTAAAAGTTAGATGTGATATTTTCAAATTCAAATTATTACTGTATTTCATCACAGGTATTAACTACATTTTGATTGTTGTTTATTTAGAGTACAGTGGCAAATATTTCAAGCATAATCTGGACGAAAACAAATGTACTTTTTAACTGATAGGTAGGGCCTGAAAACTGGCACGGCCAGGATTTAGGGTGGGATAAGGTTGCATAAAGGCAGAAACTTTCAAGGGGTTTTAGCGTGAAAGTTGCTTGTCAATCGCTCTAAAAAAAGGTATTGAAATTTTACGCCCTATTCCTACCGGACGTGGCTGTGTATTTATATATCCCACACAGCCAAATAGGATCTTAAGCATAGGTTTTACCAGCGGATGGAAGAAGTCTAGGTGACCATATTTCTATAACCAAGTCGATCCTATCGATTAGGTATCAATAATGGTAAATATAATCGAAACACAAACCATTTGGTCGCCTGGTGTATCCATTAAAGTGTATCCCTTTAGAAGCAGATAATAAATGCATGTATAGTTGTATTTTAGGAGTTTTCACCTTTTAAGTATGGAGTATATTCACGAAGAAGCAAACTGAAAACAAAACTATTTTCAGATTTCTAGAACTGAATCCAGGATCTAGATTTCATGTTTCTTTATAAAATATCATGTCTACAATTCACATTTTACGGTTTGAGTATTTCTGATGAACGTAAATCCAGAAAAGCGCTTCGGACTCGTAAATTTTGTTTTAAAGGTACTATTTTCATTTTTATAGCACTGGGAAGATACCGCTGCTGATGGACTATTATAAGTCCCCGAGAGTATCATCAGTTCAGTAGTCAGTTCCTCTGTGCTGACATGATTTATAACATGATTATACCTTTTTTAAATTATCCGTTGATAAACTTCGAAATTATTAAGAAAGTAACATTCCAACTCCCTCAGGCAACATTGACCTGAGATGGATTTGGCTTTTACTTTTAGGTCACTTTTGGTCATATAGCTCTTCCCTTCCTTAGGTACTTATATATCCTTGGCTTTCATTTTCTGGGGACTTCGAGCGTTTCCGATAAAGTAAATCCAGAAAAGTGCTCCGGACACATAATATTTATAAAGTGTTATTTTCATATTTAGGATAATTTTCTTATTTCAAACAAAAACTATAACAAACTGGATTTATCGATGACAATTTATAATGATGCTTTATCGAACGTAACGTAAAATATATTTGACACGAATTTACCATAAAAAGTAAGATCTGCATTCGTTACATCTTACATACAAACATTTGGTGCTGCATTAGGATTTGCTGAAAAAATCATTACTTATCTATAATTCTCAAAGATTAAAGATTAACTTGTCAGCTAAGTGAACATTTTGTGTTTCGTGTAGATGCTTCTGCACCATGTCTTAACATTAATTAAACTTCAAAGGAAACTAGTATTTCCATTAGTAATTTCTATAATGCAAGAATTATACATCAAACATAACCGGTTTAAATTAAGACATTAAGTTTTATGGAACGAGAAAATGTCTTAATATCATGAAACGTAAAACTTATAAAAACAAGGAGATGTGGTATGATTTCCAATTAGACAACTATCCACCAAAGTTCAAATAAAGTGGATGCAAGCAATTATAGGCAACCGTACGGCATTCAACAATGAGAAAAACCCATACCGCATAATTGGCTAATTATTTTGTCAGTTTTATTTCAAAATGTTGAAAACGATAATTATGGTTTGTGATGCTTTTCATTAAAATCATAGATTTACAATATACATTTACTGAGTATCATGTTTCTCTATTTGATTGAAGACGTTTTGTTTGCCTTTGGATTCTGTTGCACAAACGGTCATCACACCAGAGTGTGTAAATGATAGAATAAAAAGGTCGGACCAATTTAATCTCAGGACATTTACAACCAGGTCTATTTTAGAACATCTCAATTGTTTTTAAAATTTTCAGATAAATGTCCTATTTTTGGACAAGTAACCGGATCATAAATGAAATGTTCAAATATTTAAATATACATAGATGGAGATGGAGGGGAATTAGCCATGCCTCCTGAGTTAAAGTAAAGCAAACTGAATGACAATTTTCAACGTTTATAACTTTCAGACTATATGCTTTAAAAGTGTTTTCAATCCGTTATTGATAGAATGCCATAAAGTTACAATTACTGTTGTAGCAATCAAGTAATGCCCTTTAATTTGAGCGTAAACACGTCTTTCTCTAGCGTGAGTATAATGTGGACCTACAGTTATAGGGATTCGTCAAACTTCAGTTACAGTTATACAGTTCGAATACCGCTCAGGGAACGATATAATTTTGCAGGTGCAAAATTTGCTGTTCTGACATTGTTGAGCTGAATTTAAGACGTAAAAAGTATATCACTGCAGAGTCGTTGATTTTACTATCCAACAGACAAATATAACGACTACCCAATAGACAAATATAACGACTATCCAATAGATAAATAAAACGACTATTCAAAAGACAAATATAACGACTATTCAATAGATAAATATAATGGCTATCCAATAGACAAATATAACGACTATCCAATAGACAAATATAACGACTATTCAATAGACAAATATAACAACTATCCAATAGACAAATATAATAGCTATCCAATAGACAAATATAACGACTATTCAATAGACAAATATAACGACTATCCTATAGACAAATATAGCGACTTTCCAATAGACAAATATAATGACTATCCAATAGACAAATATAACGTCTATCCAATAGACAAATATAATTACTATCCAATAGACAATTATATTTAAGAATTGTTACAAGAGAAGAATGCAAGTTAAATGTGTGATTTTATAACATCTATAACTGTATTCCTTTTACCATAAGTTGTTAATCAGAAATCACACAAACTGCACAAATATTACAGCCGTAGATTAAGACGACGAGGAACGGCATCGCTTGACATACGGAAGCTATATTTCATATTACCTAGTTGGCGGAGTGCTCTAGGGCGTTGTATATAATGTTTTTGAAGTTGTCGTTGATGTATCTACAGGAACAGTATAAATGTTAACTTTGATGGGCTGAATTTAAGCCGTTAAAAGTATTTATACAGAGAAAGCAATGTAGAGCCACTGCCTCCGATTCCAAATGCAGAAAATATATTAGTAAATATATACATATAGTTGGAGTTATTTTGAATGAAAACAACTACCTTAAATCGTCATATTTCAATCCCTATTTCTACCCCCAATTAACCTTTAAGTTTCAGTGTATCTTTAAATGTTGTGACAAGGACTTTGGTTCGATACTGTTTCTATTGTAACTGCAGTACTCTATTACATGTCTTTACACACCCTATGATTATAATCTAACACATATTTAAATCACAGACAATCAAAAGATAATGGTTATCATTGTATCTACGTTACCATCTGACTTCAGACAATGAATGAGTTGGACGAAGTACTCTGTAACACAGACTTAACAACAATCGCAATGAGAAATCGGTCTTAGTTTAAACTGGTGTGTAATTTCAAATATGTTTACATGCGGGTGCAGAGATCAATATGAATAAATAGATTACGTACTTTAACTTGTTATTCTATTATTGTTAAAACTGGCAATTGTTCAACTCCTGCTATATTTAAAGCTGGAAATTATCAACAACTTTCAGTAACTACATGTCACGTTAGACGTTTGAGTTTGATTTTAGAAATTAGTTTTTCACTTTCGCCATCAGTTGTCAGGAAAAAAGGATTGGAACCCCGCTATCACTTTATTTTGGACTTTCTGTGTTCATCTACAGCAATTATTAATTGTGTACAGAAACTATTAGTTATCAACCTGTGCTGATGTGAGAACAGTTTTACCGTTTTAAGTTTCCTGTATTCACTGCCCTTAACCTTTTGGGGGATTCATTTGCATTTCCAAGGAGACTCTGCATTTGTCTGGCTGTAATTGTCTGTTTTACCAATCGGAAGAGAAATTTTAACAATGATTTACGATTGTGAACATACCAAAGGCTCCATGTTTTCTACAGGACCTTGTGATGATTGCCGCAATAGAATGGACGGTTTTAGAAGTAAAAGCTGCAATAAACAAACAAAAATCCATTGTTATACACCAACTTCTGACAATGATATAAACAAACAGAGGACATTTCAAGTTAAATGGGCGGATAACCATAAAGTAATACCGGACGTCGAGGAAGTCACTTTTGTTCCAAGGATAACTAAAAGATATAAACCAATTCTAAAACATAGGGCCAGCTGTGTAATATTCGTCCATAACAGTTGAATAATTATGAAATGAACTTATGAACTGGTCAACAGTAAAATCCAAAGAACAAGATCGCTTCACAGTGAGCTGGTGTAGTATTCCTTACGTACGAGGACGAGACTTGAGATAATGACTATTTATCTGAATTGATGATGACAATGGGATAATTCAAATGTGCAATGACTGAAAAATACGTGCAATTGTTAACATTACTATGAATGTGCTTGTTTGCTTTATACAAATACAAATAAACAGGTAATAAAGTAAAGTCTCTCTTGTATTGATTAAACAAATAAACGCAATATATACAATTAACAACTATTAAGTTCAAAAAGCACCCTTCTCTTCTTCACTAAATGGCGAAAATATCGGAAATATTACTTGAAAACGTGTTCATAGGCATGATTCTTTTGATAGTGCTATAAAATGGCATAATCAAAGCTGAAATATATGTCTGAAAATGATTTGCTTCTTCGGGATTAATACCTTTCCTGTTTGTCCAGAGAGTATTAATCGCTCAGTCTTTTTTTTTTTTGTATCCGATCAAGATTTATCAGATACAATATGATTTTATATTTCATTTTAAGCTCACCTGAACCCAAAGGGCTATTGTCATCACTTGGCGTCCGTCGTTTGTCGTACATCATCATCGTACGTCGTCATCGTCTATTATCTTTTACAAAAATCTTCTACTTTGAAACCACTTTGCCAATTGGAACCAAACATGACCAATCATCCTTAGTGTATCTTGTTTTAAAATCGTGTCCGTTGATCCCGCCTGCAAACAAACATGGCCACCAAGGCTCAAAATAGAACATAGAGGTAAATGCATGTAGTGTCTTTTATCTTGTAAACCATTATATATATAGTTAATCTGATAGACCCCAAATTTTCATAATATTATCCATATTGACTTAAACTGTCAGACGACTCCTTTTATGAGTTATTGCCTTAAGTGGCGTTTTTTTACCATTTTTAAGATTTTTGCTATCATCTTGCAAACTTTTTTAGATTAAGAGAAATTGTCAATGGCAAAAATGATAAGCAGGACAAGATCTGCAAATAAGTTGACATGGCAGTAATCGTCAGGGGCGCATTGCATTTTCGCCAATTCTTTAAAAATGCATTACATCATTAGCGCCACAACGCCAAAAATTAATAATGCTTTTGTGCCAATTTACAGGTAAAATACAACGAAAACGTTTTGAAATAAGTTGTGTCCTGAATACGAGGCTCGTATAAGAAATGTTGCAGAGTAGAAAAAAATGGACATACTTTATTCGGAAACAAATCATGAGATTAGGAAATATGTCTGTAATTTTTTTAATACCTCCGATTTAGGATAGCTAATAGATATAGGAAGATGTGGTATGAGTGCCAATGAGACAACTGTCCATCCAAGTTACAATTTATAAAAGTAAACCATTATAGATCAAGGTACGGCCTTCAACACGGAGCATTGGCTCACACCGAACAGCAAGCTATAAAGGGCCCCAACAAATTACTAGTGTAAAACCATTCAAACGGAAAAACCAACGGTCTTATCTATATAAAAACGAGAAACGAGAAACACGTATGAACTACATAAACAGACGACAACTACTGTAATCAGATTCCTTGTATTGAATGTATTGAAAAACGGAGACTGATCGTATAGAAGTATCATAAAAAGATACAAAACCAGAATCACAACAGATATGGACAGCAAAACCATTATAAAACATTGAATGATACAGTTAAACATGGCATAGACCAGCAAAAAGTACAATCTCAGCATTGAAATTTTTTTTATCTCTGTTTAATGTTTTCATTTTGATTTACGATGAATGTGATTTTTATGATATTTTGCTATCAAAACTATGTTGTAACATTATTATTAAAAGTCTTTTTTTTCATTATAGATTTATAATATTTACTTGTTTATTTTGGCGCAAATGAAATATATTATTTTGGCGCAAATGAAATACATTATTTCGGCGCAAATGAAATATATTATTTTGGCGCAAATGAAATATGGTTTGTGGCCCAAATGAAATATTTTTTTGGCACAGATGAAATGCCAATTGTCGCAAAAGCAAAGCACCGATCGTCAGTTTATTCCTTATAAGAATTGACGTCCCTGACTGATGATTTTACTTATTTTTCGTTCTTTGTGGTAACTAAAGAAAATAGAGAGAACTGTAAATAGCAAACATGATCAGCAGGACAAGATCGAAAAATAAGTCAAGATGAAATCCTTTGTCGACTCATTATTGCACTTGAATGACGAATCACACCCATATTTGTTAGTGTTCAAGCTAGGATTTGAATATAGAGGGGCGAGCATATAAATAAGAGCACTTTAGCGTGCAGTCAGTCTTGATTTGTTGCAAGCAAAGCCTTGACACATGATCTGTATTTAAATCAAATTGGTCCAGTTTAATTATCTCTCCATTATTCCCTGTAGTAGATCTCTCCATTATACCCTGTAGTAGATCTCTCCATTATACCCTGTAGTAGATCTCTCCATTATACCCTGTAGTAGATCTCTCCATTATACCTTGTAGTAGATCTCTCCATTATCTCTCCATTATACCCTGTAGTAGATCTCTCCATTATACCCTGTAGTAGATCTCTCCATTATACCCTGTAGTAGATCTCTCCATTATACCCTGTAGTAGATCTCTCCATTATACCCTGTAGTAGATCTCTCCATTATACCCTGTAGTAGATCTCTCCATTATACCCTGTAGTAGATCTCTCCATTATACCCTGTAGTAGATCTCTCCATTATACCCTGTAGTAGATCTCTCCATTATACCCTGTAGTAGATCTCTCCATTATACCCTGTAGTAGATCTCTCCATTATACCCTGTAGTAGATCTCTCCATTATACCCTGTAGTATCTCTCCATTATACCCTGTAGTAGATCTCTCCATTATACCCTGTAGTAGATCTCTCCAATATCTCTCCATTATACCCTGTAGTAGATCTCTCCATTATACCCTGTAGTAGATCTCTCCATTATACCCTGTAGTAGATCTCTCCATTATACCCTGTAGTAGATCTCTCCATTATACCCTGTAGTATCTCTCCATTATACCCTGTAGTAGATCTCTCCATTATACCCTGTAGTAGATCTCTCCAATATCTTTCCATTATACCCTGTAGTAGATCTCTCCATTATACCCTGTAGTAGATCTCTCCATTATACCCTGTAGTAGATCTCTCCATTATACCCTGTAGTAGATCTCTCCATTATAACCTGTAGTAGATCTCTCCAATATCTCTCCATTATACCCTGTAGTAGATCTCTCCATTATACCCTGTAGTAGATCTCTCCAATATCTCTCCATTATACCCTGTAGTAGATCTCTCCATTATACCCTGTAGTAGATCTCTCCAATATCTCTCCATTATACCCTGTAGTAGATCTCTCCATTATACCCTGTAGTAGATCTCTCCATTATACCCTGTAGTAGATCTCTCCATTATACCCTGTAGTAGATCTCTCCATTATACCCTGTAGTAGATCTCTCCATTATACCCTGTAGTAGATCTCTCCATTATTCCCTGTAGTAGACCTCTCCATTATACCCTGTAGTAGATCTCTCCATTATACCCTGTAGTAGATCTCTCCATTATACCCTGTAGTATCTCTCCATTATACCCTGTAGTAGATCTCTCCATTATTCCCTGTAGTAGATCTCTCCAATATACCCTGTAGTAGATCTCTCCATTATACCCTGTAGTAATCATACATTCCATTCTTCATAGATTATTCTTTATAAATATATATATTACTGGTTTTTTTCTAAAAAGAATACTTTTAAATAAAATGTGCTTTTTTTAGCGACTGTATTCCAAAGAAGATAGAATGAATAAAAAAATCGCAGTTTTGTCTAAAATAAAACGAGAATCATAATTAAAGAACATATTACATAAATAAGCACCCTTAAAATACTTGGCATAAATATACATGATATATGATCCTCATCAGTTAGTATAGTTAAGTTTACATTATGAATGTTGATGTAGAAAACGCTACCTATACCAAATTCATATCAAATCTAGAGCTCTGTAATTTTTACTGACTTTGAGTTACTGACTGAACGCCTAATTCATTAGGATGAGACAAAAAAAACACGAGACACACTTTCATGTCTTCATTCCTAACTAAATCTGGTTAAAACAGTACAAAAAGACACTTGGCTCTTCTTTAGTATAAACTTACAACATAATATGTTACACGAACGCTAACGCCTGCGGTAGAATTCGATATTCTTTGAAAAGTGGGTTACATAGGAAATAATGTGAATAAAACTAAACGTGTTATACAGATCAAAGCAAAGGAAATGTGTTATACAGATCAAAGCAAAGGAAGTGTGTTGTAAAACTAAACGTGTAATACAGATCAAAGCAAAGGAAATGTGATTGATTGATTGTTGGTGTTTTAACGCCACTTTTAAGCGCCACTTTTGGGCTATTTCGTGGCGGCCAGTTTTTATTGGTGGAGGAAGCCGGAGTGCCCGGAGAAAACCACCGACCTTCGATAGGAAAACTGACAATCCTAGTCAATTAAGATTGGAGTCGAGTGCACCCGCACGAGCGGGGTTCGAACTCACAACCTCAGTGTTGACTGGCTAGTGATTACAGTAGTAGAACTACTTAGACCACTTGGCCATCGAGGACCCCAAAGGAAATGTGTTATACAGATCAAAGCAAAGGAAATGTGTTATACAGATCAAAGCAAAGGCAAAATATTATACAGATCAGAGGAAATGTGCTATAAAAAATGTTTCAATGTTGACTATTAGCGCTTATAGGACAATATGTGATCTTATAGCAACATATTCGACAATCGGGTCTCGAATACTCATACTGTCAGACCATCTGTATATAATGTCTCCCCTTCTGGGCGTGTTCCAAATGTTATAACACATTCAAGTCTATAAAATATTATCATTAGCCACACAAATAAGCAACCAAACAGCATACACTGTTGTTAAGTAATAATTTCAAGATGGCATGTATATCATATATCGCACCACCATGATTCGAAGCAAAACCTTTTCCAATAGGCGAAGAAAATTCCCGTACAGCTGACTCCAACCACCCAGTTACGGGGACAAACAAAAATCATACAACTGGTCGCGACTGTATCTATTTATCAAACTTAGATAGCAGACAGTTGATTGATAAATCTGTCTTCTGAAACAGTTCGGGATCAATTGCTTGCGTTATACACTTGTTTATACATTCACTTTTTTTAAATAGAGAGGATAAAACATAGATTTCAAAATACACTTTTAACTTTGAAAATACCTTATATGAGAAGCGTATTTGCCAATATGGCATATTTTTTGCGCTTTAGCTATTGTTTTAAAATCTTCAGATGGATAGAAATAAGATGCTGTCATCTATTTACAAATAGATTTTAATTTAATTTAATTCTTTATTTATTTAAAGAGGATTGTCAACAGCCAGAGGCTACGTGTGGGTCTCCTCAACATAGATATATACAGATTCACAATTAACAAAGATTGTTTTAGTTTACAAACATGTTTAACACAAGACAAGACAATATGTACAGGACAAGACATACGAATGAAATTTGACTACACAACTATCCAATCACTCGCTCATTCTTACTCACATACACACGACTTTTTTTGGATTCAGTTATATAGAATAATAATTATGGAAAGACGATTTTGAGTACAATCAGGTCAAATGAAAAAAAAAAAAAAAAAAAAAAGAGGAAATAAATAAAAATAAAATAATATAAGTGTATGTATGTGTTTCACAACTAATATGTTTTATTACAAGGAAAAAGATAGTATACAAATAAGTTATTGAGCTATCGAGAAAATCTATTTGAAGATTTAATATATCGAAACACACACTCAAACAGATCTGAATTAGTATCATCAGACAAACCGTCACTACCTTCTATTAAAATTTTACTAAGATAGTTCGGACATAGATCCCGCAACATTGCTATATTTATATCTGGACAAATCAGATTCTTAATACCAAGTAGAAGAGTAATCCGATAGTTCGTGTAACGGGCGCAATGAATTAAATAGTGTTCAGTGCTTTCAATACGGTTACCTGGGCAGAAATCGCAAAACCTATTTAATGTAAGATTATATTTGTACAAGTGGTCATTAAGGGCACTAAGCCCTAAGCGTAATCTAGTATGAATCTTTTTCTCATAACCATGCCCTCGTGAATATACTTTTTTACTACACAAATTGAGATTCTTCTTGGATGGGAAACATTAGCTGAAAGAAGAGAGAGAAGAAAAATTCAAATGTTTTATAATATCCAAAAAAATAATGTTCCAGAATATTTGACAAATTTAATTCCCCCAAAAATCCAAAGTATGACGGTCTATCCTCTACGCAATGGAAATGACATCATTATTCCATTCTGCAGACTAGCATTGACTAATGATTCATTTATTCCATCAACCATACGTCTTTGGAATAATCTTGATGATTCAACTCGTGATGCGGAATCAATAAATAAATTAAAAACTTTACCCTCAGAGTAACATATTTGTACCGAAGCAATATGAGTTTGGAATTCGAAATTTAAATATTATTCTAACCCAACTTCGATGTTTTGCATCATTCTTAAACTATGATCTATATAGGGTCAATATTATTTCTGACCCTTCTTGCCGCTGTGGTGTTAATCGTGAAGATTCCTATCATTTCTTTTTAAATGTATATTATATTCAGACATACGAAATAAAATGTTTGAAAGTCTGCGCTGGCTTCCAAAAGATTGTAAAATTAACATAGAACTACTAACCTCGGGTAGTTATCTTCTTTTTCTAGAGCAAAACCAAACCATTTTCAAAAATGTCTTCGAGTTTATTAAAAGTTCGGAAAGATTTTTAATTGTCTAGATAGCAAACCATGATCGCACACGCATCATCATCTAAGTAAAAGTCTTCCTTTTTTTTGTATTTTTGTTTGTTTAATTTGTATTTAATTTTTTGTTTTTGTTTTCTAAATATTCATTTATTTATTTTTATATATTTATTTTTTGTCTATATTATTGTTTTCTTTCTGTCTTCACTTTTCTGTCTTTTGACATAAATCCATATATATATATATATATATATATAGATATATATATATATATATATATAGATATATATATATATATATATATATATATATATATTAAATAGATATACCATTATATACATGCATGCTCATACATATATTTTGTATTATATTGCTATAAATGTTAAATGGAGAAGACTTCATAAGACTGTTTGACTTGTGTCTTATCCAATTTGTACTTGAACAAATAAAATATGTTTAAACTGAGATTCTTCTTTAACAACCTTTTGAAACTCGCCAAAGATGTTGCTGAAATTAGTTCAACTGACAAGCTATTCCAGTCTTTAATCGTAGCTAGAAAGAAAAGAATTATAGTATTCTTCTGTTCTTGACCTGATAGGTATCAAGTTAACATGTCGTCTTAGTTATAGTTTTCGGTGTTATGATGGAATAATGGATGAAAATTACGGAGATAATCTGGGACAAGATGATTTTTAATTTTGTACAGGTATGTAAGTCTATGAACTTTAAGGTGTGTTTTAAGAAGCTCAAGGCCAACTTCTTTCAATAAAGTGACATGTTTTGTGACCCTGATTGCCCCAGTAGATATAATGCAGGCACGTCTCTGTTCATGTTCAATGTTTGCAGAATCAGCGCTAAAGTAGTTATCGTAGATGACATCTGCATAGTCTAGCAATGAACGAACAAATGCTGTATATAACTTTTCAACGCATAATCTTGATAATAAATGTCGCATCCTCAAGATAGTGTTAAGTTTACTATGACAATTCTTACAAATATCAGCAATATGATCGGTCCAAGAAAGTTTATCATTCAAAATAAGACCTAAATGTTTATGGTGTGTAACTCTCTTTATATTTACATTATTTAAGATCAATGGAGGGTAATGGGGTATATTCTTCTTCTTAGAAATAATGAGATACTCCGTTTTTTGTGCATTGAATGTTACACACCATTGATGGGACCATGTGTTCAACGTGTCGAGGTCTCTGTTCAGAGTTTGAAAACAATCAGAGATGTCATCAATTTGTATGACGAGGGAAGAATCATCAGCAAACAGTTTAATATTGCTGATAATTCCATCTTTAATATCATTAACATAGATAAGAAAAAGCAGAGGACCGAGTATAGAGCCCTGGGGTACACCAGCATAGATGTTTTGACTCGATGATGTCTGGCCATTAATAACGACTCTTTGAGTACGACCTGAAAGGTAATTCTCTATAAGAGACAAAAGTGAACCACATATGCCAAATTGTTTAAGTTTGAAAATCAGGCTTTTGTGCCAAACTTTATCAAAGGCCTTTGACACATCTAAAAAGATTGTACATACATCAGGCTTACCGTTATCTAATGACTTGTAAATTTCATGAGTAATAGTAATTAGTTGATTCACTGTTGAATCGTTTTTCTTAAAACCTGAATTTTCAGTGATAAGTAAATCATGAAATTCACAGAACTCATAGATAGCCTTGAAGATGATTTTTTCAAGGATCTTGGACACAGATGATAGTAGAGCAACTGGTCGGTAATTAGACATGGTGTTTTTATCGCCTTTATTTTTGTACACTGGGCACACATTATATACTTTCCAGAGAGATGGATATACTCCAGAACGTAGTGAGAAATAATTAATTGAACAATCTAGTGAGTGGTTTATACAGAGATTGAGCACAGTACTTTAGAATATGGTTTGATATACCATCTGGGCCACATGACTTACGTGGGTTAGATTGGCGTAAATATTTAAGAACATCTGATTCAACAGCCACTACGTCCTGAAGACGGTAAGAAAGGATATTGGCGGTAGAGCGGGTAAATCGTTTTCATGTTGACCTAAGTGCATCTGAGCAGAAAAATAACAATTAAAGAGTTCTGCCTTTTCAAGATCATCAGTTATCAGATTCATGTTATCTTTTAAAGGGGGACAGCTCTATCTGAATTGTAACCTAAACAGATTTACTAAGGGACCAAAATTTCCTAGGATTAAGGTTTTCTCTAGAAAATGAGCGAATGATATTATTTTCATATCTTTGCTTAGCATCTCTTTTTAAGCGATTGACCTCTCTCCTAGCAACTATGCGATATAACTTGTCTTCGTCTCTCCTGGTCCGTTGATATTTTTTTGAAGCAACGCTCACGCTTACGAATCGCTCGCCTAACCTCGTTACTCATTCATGGTTTATCCTTTTGACGAATAGTCACTGTTTTATTCGGTATAAATTCAGAACAAGCGGAGGTGATAAGGTCAATCGTATAACTAGCAATGTCGTTTACATCGTCAGAAATTTCATATACGGAATCAAAGGGAGCGTTATATAATGCAGTATTCAGACTATTAAAATCAGCTGACTTGTAATCCCAGACACGACGCTGAAATGCACGTGGTTTTCTTACTTTGAGGGATAGTTTATAGAAAATAATGCAATGGTCGAGATTAAGTAAGGGGAACTAACTCCGAAGTTCGATACACAACGTTCATTGTCAGTAAATATAAGGTCTAACAGTGTCGCACTGCTATCCGTATACCTGGTCGGTTCATCAATTAATTGTGATAGACCATACCTATGTGCCAGATTAAAAAGGGATATAAAAATAGATTTTACTGAGATCTATAACATGCTAAAGCTGACTTAGATAAATCTTTAATTTATGTCTATTAGACATTATCCATATTTTTTCTAGACCACGTTAGTCTCTTTAAAATTAATACAGCATGTATCTAGATTACACCAGTATATATGATGTTTGAAGGTGGCGAAACAAGTTTGTTCTGTGGTCATTAATCAGTTCTGAACCAATCCTTTACTTAAAAGCGAAAAAATAAACTCCAATGGAATCTTGTAAAATATCGTGCCAAAAATTTAAAGATTAATACCTGCACATGACGCACATTACATATTACGAGGTTTGTATAGGGAAGTCTTTTGATATATAGGCTAACAAATTTGTTTATAGCAGATACAAAAAGTTTAAAAGAAATGTATTTTCCATAACTTTTTTGCCATTTGTTTTTTAAATTTCGCCAGAGCAGATTTTACACTTTTGAACTTGTCCTATATCGAAAAGACATAATCACCTAGAAATTAGATAAGAAAAATCAGAGACTATGAAGAAAAACAATATAATCTTGTAACATGACGGATTAGATTTAGTAGACTTTTAACTATAACATAACGACAGTGTATTGTACAGGGATTAATATTGTTTTATGACTAACATCATAATATACGTTAATACCTATTGTGAACTGTTTTGAAACATAGGTTAAGGGGATTAGAAATAAACAAACAGATGCGTAGAATTGCAGGGCATTTATTTTCCCGTTATATGTTCTTGCTATGGAGTTGATTGTTTTTGTTAAGTTTTCTTGTTCCATTATTGACAAAATATAGTTTATTCTGATGAAAATGTTTCCATGTATACATAATAGTCATTCTATGTTTTCTCTTGGGCCATGTGATAATTGCAAGAGACAAAGACTCCGAGATGGAAAATCTCATTCTGCAGAAATACTTTCTCGTTCTGCTCATCAGCAATTTAGTGGAAGATCTGACAGGAGTGTTCCTATCGAGAGGCGTTCTGAACCACAATTCAATTCTAATTGGAATAATCCACGTGATCAAATGAAGAGATTGGACAGACGGCATCAAGAAATATTAAATGGTAGAAACACACATAAACCTGGGACATTTGCGTACTATCACGATTCACGAAATCTAGAAACACACCATTTTAGTGGTGGTTCGTTCCAAATCGATAGGCGATCAGATCAAAGGGCATCACTAGAGAGTCGATCTGGAAAAAGAAATATAGTTGGCAATCAAAAGCCTATAGAATATCCACATGAAATACAGAAAAAAATAGAGCCGATGAGATTAAACAGTTCGGAACGTCAGCAGCATAGGTTTGAATGGGATATGAGAGATAACTATAGGTTAGGTAGTGGATCAGAATTCGGTCAACGATTGAATAGTAGAGAAAGGCACAATCTTGGTAGCAGATCCGGAGAGAGAACTTGGCTAGACACAGCGAACGATCCTAGGTACATTAGTAGTCGAGGATCTGAACGTCGGTATAATATGTGGAGTCGACCATCCACAAGAGAACACCTCAATACTCCATCTGAAAAAAGTGCTAGAACGAACCGACGTCGAGTTCATTTAGTTGCTAGTCCACATTATATCACAGAGTCGGATCAAAATCGAAAATCTGTACTTCCATCAATCCCAAATGACCAAATTAAACCAATTCTAAAACGTGGGAAACCAAAATGTGTCATAGTCGTTCACGGTAAAGGATGAAGTGTCAACAAAACTTTTTTTTCATCGACAATTGGAAACATCTTCCAAGTTTCGAAGCATAAAACATTCTGAAACGTATTACATTAAGACCATGCATGAAATTCATTCATTTTGCTTCAATATAATTATCTTCTATCGTCAAAAGAAGAAGGTGCATGACAACAGTTATCGCTGTCTACAGTGGAGATCAGGAATGACAACCAAAAGCTTGCATGAAGTCCATAATACGTTGACGGTAGGCCTCTAGCCATAGAATATACCAGACATACATTTATAAGGGTATACACCCTGTCATTTCATAATCGAGAATTCAAACTATATCAAAAGAAAACAACTTTTGTTACAACATTTATTATTTTTAATGTGCGTGATCGTATTCCGTGATGACATTTGATCTTGAAACGTGAAAAGTGATACGCATTTTCGATATTATCAATGTCTTTGATTTCTCGAGTAAACTATGCGTTCCTAATTTTGTCTGTTTTTTGTTGTTTATTATTCCGTTAGGCTCTTAATTAGAATTCATCTACCCGTAGCAAGCCTATTGAATTATTCTACTAATTAGGTAAAAAATAATGCAAAGAGTTAAAAATAGTAATATATATTAGTTTCGAAAAAAACATGACAAATTTACCTGTAATTACTACAAGATTTCGTAGCAATGTAGTCCTGAAATCGACAATCTATTTTGTTTAACCTTTTGTGAAAGTTTGTTCAGCATGCAAAAAGAAATCAGTGTCTATATTTGTATCGCATATTATAATTTCTATTATCAGGGTTTGGTCGACACAGTCTCAGAATATATCATTTGTCTGCATAGATGCGTTTTGCATTCTTACTTGAAACTCTGTACAAAACGTGTAAATCAAACCGAATATCATTCGTTCTTGTAATTGAACTTTCGAGGATTGGAAATTGCGAATAATAGCCAAGTAATCCCTATTGCGATTTAGGTCAAGTTCATCGTTTATTTACGTCGGTAACCGTACTGATTGAAAATTATTTTGAAACCCAATTATATATATTTTTTAAGACGATCTGTAATTTTCACATGTCATTAAATGAATATTGACTTGTTTTCATTATTTATCGAGAAAATGCACGATATTTAAAGCGTATTTAAAGATTTTATTCTAATGACGATTCGAGACTGATAAAACGAATGTGGAGAAAATAAATAACTTCCGGCGGTGATATTGAAAACATTATTCCTAGTTCTTGATATGGTGAAAATTCCTAACCTATAAAATATTTTTTCCACATTCGTTTCATCAATCTCGAATCGTCATTAGAATAAAATCTTTATAAAATAATTTATATATTTATATATATTTAACCTCTCGGTCTTTAGCAAGGTTAAGGACTCATGTAACAGCATGGCGATAAGGATACTATCTTAACTTCAAATTTTTTAAAGAAGGGACCAACATATCACCAATTCTTAAATTAACAGGAAATTCCGTAAACTTATTTTCTTACTGCAAATATAAGGGTATAAGAGGAAATGCTAATACAAACATTGGACCTTTCTTTACAAAAATGCGCGAATCTTGTTGATGATCGTATTAAAGGAGCATTTTACATTGTGTCATAGATCAAAATTATTCGTTCAGTGTATGTTCACTTGTTTTTGTTAATATGTCTTTTGATTGAGATAGGCCATTTCAATTGATATTTCATAGTGTGTCTTTCTATGTTGTGACGTTACACTATTGTTTCAGGTAGGGTGAAGGTTGGTGCCTATTAAAACGTTTAAACCCGCTGCATTTGTTTGCACCTGTCCCAAGTCAGTAACCTGATGTTCGGTGGTTGTCGTTTATTGATGTGGTTCATAAGTGTTTTTCGTTTCTCGTTTTTCATATAGATTAGACCGTTGGTTTTCATGTTTGAGTGGTTTTACACTAGTCATTTTTGGGACCCTGTTCGGTGTAAACCAAGGCTCCGTGTTGAAGGCCGTACTTTGACCTATAATGGTTTACTCTTACAAATTGTGACTTGGATGGAGAGTTGTCTCGTTAGCACTCATACTACATCTTCTTATATCTATTAGCTACGAGATATGAAAAAAAATAGAATATGATTTAGTGTGGTTCAATCATTAATAAAAGTGAAATAATGAAATAATAATTCGCTTTTAGCAGTAATTTGGTTCAATTTTGTCAAAATAAGCACAGAAACATCGTTGATGAATAATTCACTTGCAAGTGAATAATTCGGCCTCATAGAATCCGTATTCATGTGACCTTCAATTTAACCCATTAGCTAGAGATTGGTTACGCTTGTTTAAGTCGTGTTCAGCCACTAACAGGGAAAGCATGTCAACATTGAAAGTGAAACAAAGGTGAACCATTTTGTTGACTGATTCGATCCACCAAAAATCATTTGTATACAGGTAAAAACGATAATTAACTTATTTCTTAACCAATAACATGAAATCAAACAGACAAAGAAAAATCCAATTGCACGAGGTCGCTATCTATTTATATTTATGTTTATATTTATATCGGGTTATGTGACCGACGGTAGTATTCGGAGGTCATCGCGATAGTTAAATGGCGTCTAGACTGAAATACACACGAAATTCTGATAAATATTATCAAGTACATGCATTGCTAAATGTTTATTTCAGACTTATTGTAATTTGGATATACGTTAAAGTATGTTATAAATCAAATATGAGAATTGAGTCAAATCGGTGAACATGATTTTGACAGCTAATGCCCCTTTAATTAAGCATTTCATAAGTAATTTTGAACCAATTTGTTCTACTGAATATGAATAGAAGCAGACATAGATTATATCAATGAGATAGCAACCCAACAGGAACAAAAACAATAAACATTCTTAATGGTCATCCACGGTAAAGGATGAAGTGTCAACACAACTTTTTTCGTCAACAATTGGAAAACTCTTCCAAGTTTTCGAAGCATAAAACCCATCTGAAACGTATTGTTTGCTTTCGGTCAGTTGGATAACACATGATAATATAAGAACTTACACTAAAAATCATCACAAGAAAGCACTTAGATAAAGGCATAACAAATAAACAATATTTCGATTTAAAAACATCAAATTATCCCGGAAAACGTTTGTGTGTGTATAGGCTGACAAAGCAATCAACATTTTTTACATTTGCTTTTTAGTTTAATAAACATATGGTATTATATTTATAAGTTATACTTGTACTGTTGATATTCAATCAATTTTTTTGGTATTTTTGAAACGAACATTTATTCTGAGTTTTAAGCAGACTAATATATCCTCTTTGTTTTTTAAATAAAATTCTGTACAGGTTTTTATTAGGGCATTGTACAAGATCGAGTCTTCCTATAGTGTTTGTGGTATTTTATCATCCATTCTCAAGAACAGCTACCTATAAGAAGTGTGTATTGTTGAGTCTGGGACGGCCTGATTCCATATCAAAAGGCTGAGTACATGATCTTGTTTTCAGTAACAACGAGCATTCTTTGATACGTCATAACTTAATATTGCTTTGTTTGTGATCATGTTTATAACAGTTATAGAGTAATGTAATTTATTGTATTCAATGTACCAGTTCATTTATCCACTGATCGAGATTGAAAAGAAGAAGGTTAAAATAAGATCTCGAATTAGTTTAATCACGCCACATCTTCATGTGCCCGTCACAAGTAATAAACCTCGTCACTGGTTGTCTTTTGTCATACCTGAATGTTTTGGTCAGTTAGCAACAGCTGGCTCTAAGCGTTCCTGATGAAGGTAAATCTAGAAAAGCGCTTCGAACGCATATTATTTATTTTATGTGTTATTTTCATTTTTGTAGAGAACTTTGTGCTGATGGCAAATCTTTTTGATAGTCCCACTTCTTTTTATGTCATAATAAATAATACTTTTAAGAGCTTGACATTCTGTCAACACATCTTTATATTGTTTCAAAGACTCTAGATGTCGTTGAGTTTTTACATCGTGATGACCGTGATCCTTATCGTTTGTTGTAAATACATCTCTTCAATGAATACTGATTAAAATATTTTTGTTTAGAACATAAATTAATAATATGAAAATTTGTTGTCGTTAGATATATATAGATTATAACATGGCATTTTTCATATCAGACCCCTTATCAGCCCGAGAGCCGACAGGCTCGAGGGATGATTTTGACCATGGGCTGATAAGGGGTCTGATATGAAAAATGACATGTTATGTTCTTTTTATCATATAATTCAGGAGAAGACATACAGACAAAAACTATTTTTAAAACTTTGAAAAAATGCGTTTGTTGTAATATTTGTTTTGCATTTTTTAATAATATATTTTCTTGATTACTAATGTTTTTTTCATTCAACTTTGTTATTTTTTACACAAAATACGTACCATTGAGGTGTATTTTCCGGGTTTTGCCGAATGACGTCGAATTGTAATGCGATAACGTTACAGAAAAGCATGCGCTAATAACAGGAAGCAGTTGATATAAAACGGAAGCAGTTGGTATAAACCGGAAGCAGTTGATAACGAAAGTCATATCACACGGCTAAAGCAATTTTTCAAATGTAATGAATAAATATATGTACAAATTAGTTTTATCATGGGGTACAATTATACCAATATTTTCTATAAGTATATGATAAATATATATATGACCATATATATATATTTCTCTAATTCTTCGTCAATTTATCCCTTTCTGCACCCATTGTATAAAAAATATTTAATCAACGTGTGGTTCGTTTGATCTCAGTTCTTCATTGGTTAAAATCCGATTATGACGTAGGATTTTCTTGCTTTCCTCTGAATTTCCTATTGTGACGGCATGAAAAAAGGCGACCATGCCTGATGACGTCACATAGAAAGAACACATCTTTTTGCAGATCATTCAAAAAGAAGGAAGAAGTTTGCCTGCATATTGTTTGAAAATCATTAGAGAAAGAGATTCCACCACCAAATCTCGTGTAATACGATATTTATCCACTCTCGACAGTTAAATTTTAAATATTTAAAACGCTCGGCGAGCCTCGCGTTTTAAATTTGAAAATTTAACTGTCTCGAGTGGATAAATATCGTATCACACTCGATGCAGTGGTAGAATCTATATATATATATATCTTCCGCATGCAAAGATATTATCAATGATTTTTTACTTATATATATATTATCAATGATTTTTTACTTATATATATATATATATATATATATATATATATATATATATAAGTAAAAAATCATTGATAATATCTTTGCATGCGGAAGAATATCTCAAGAACGTTTTGCGACAATACCGGCAAGGACCGGTAACTCTGCATGGAAGATTGTTTTTGCGGGAAAATATGAATGCCAACTCATATCCAATCTTTTAGAAAAATCGAAGTTTTACAGAAGAGTGTCCACCATGCACTTGAATTCAGAAATAGAATTAGAATAATAGAATAGAATTATATATAAATGGATGAAAATTATACATACATGTAACTGTTATATTAATATAATATATAACAACAAACCAGTGTATACTGATTTGTATCACTACAATATAATAGTTATTACGGTGAGGTTGAATTTCCTGTCATTTATTCATCATCAGCGCACGAACTTGTCTCAGAAAAAAAAATATCTGTACATTAACCTCAGTTTCAGGTATAGAGATGTGATTTTTTTTGTGACAAGTGCTTTTGACCATCCACAAGAACTTGCGGTCAACCGATGTTCAGTACTTCAGTACTTTGATTTCTTTTGCTGGGTTTTTACCTTATTGACGTTCACCCCAACACCCCCATTTATTCATTTATGTTAGAATCTAATGCTCTGAATTTTCATTCTGTTCCTGATAGTTCTAAGGATAATACACAACCAATTGTTCAACAACTAAGTTTCTGCATGCACCTGTCTTAGAAGCTGTCATGAAAATTTTGGATATAAAAATAACTATCTCTGTGAAGTTCTGTCTGTTCAGGTTGTCAAAAATGAAAGAAAAATATATTTACAACAATGTGTGTCCGTTACAAGATTTATGTTTTAAAACGAACCAATATATCGAAATGTCCTTCCCTATCGTGCTCAAGTAAACGACAGACATAATAATGTTGCCCTTTAAATATTTCTAATTTGTTCAATTGGAAAGAACTTCAATCTTATGACCACGACAGGATAGTCAATAGAAAATGACAAAATATGTTAAGGCCCATTTTTGAACTCTTGCATTGGAAATTAACACTTTTCATATATTCAATCAAAAAGCATCCATCAATTATTATTTTAAGTTTGCCTTTTAAAAATACATTAGACCTTCGCAAAAAATGTCAAAATGTCCTGTTTGCCTTATGGTATTGGTTATTTTTCTGCGTAAATCAGTCTTTTGTGTTGTTTTTTTTTTTTTATATTATTGTACCGGATGTTCTCTGAGCTGAATTTAAAATAACAGTCATCAAAAATGAACAACTTTGTGTCACCATTAGGTATTACACAACTTGTCACTGAACGAATACTTCAATAGCGCAATCAAATCCCTGATGTCAAATTCTACCAATAGTAAATTTCTCTTGAATTATTAACACTTTGTCACAGTATAGTTTAAGCTGTACATCGGCATTTAGTAACCATCCCGAACGTTGCTGAGTTATATGTAACATTAATATTAACATTTTCGAATGCGTTATTATCAAAGTCGGAGAACTTAAACGACCGAGTCAAAATGACTTTTAGAATTGATACGAATCTAAGATATATGAATATACAAGTGCCTGTTATGTACGTAGTACTACTGATTTACTCCTGACAAATTGATTGTTGTACCTTCACAAATCACACTTGATAATAAGGCTTCAATAGCATGTTATTTACTTTAGTTGATGTACATTCATTTCTAACTAATACTGGTCCTTTGAAAGTGAATAAAACTCGTCTTATTCCAAGTGGAAGGTATTCATTCAGTTCAATAAAAACCCAACCCAGTTCGTTTATCTACATTTACATAGAGTAACAAGGTGGAAAAGTCCGTTGATCCGAAAAGTATGGTCCGTTGATTTAGATTCACTGAAAAAAAAACATTGGGAAGTCAAAATGAATATATAAATTCCTATATTTAAACACGCGAATAGATATATGATCAAAAGTGACCTAAAATAACAACTAATTCTATCTATGGTCAACTTTGACTGAGGTAGTTGGAACCTTAGTTCAACCAAGAATTTAATTGCAAACGTACATTGTAAATCATGCCAACACCGACGCACTAGCTTCTGCGCTGATGATACACATGGACCAACAGTTAACTGACAGCAGTATGGACCCATTACCGAATAATGAAAATAACATTTTACAAATGTGTTGCGCCTGAAGTTATTTTCTTGATTTACCTTCACAAGGAAAGTTCATACCCGAAAAAAAAAAGCCAATGATGCATTACTACCTACACATGCGCAGAGCAATACAGTCAAAAGTGAACTTAAAAGAATAAACAACTCAATCTATGGTCTACTTTGACTTCAGATGTTGAAACCTTAATTTTTTTTAATAGTTCATCAATTAATCAACTGAGAATTTGATTACAAAAGTATATTATAAATATTGTCAGTAACTAAACACCGACTACTGAGCTGATGCTAAACTCGGGGACTAACAGTCAACCAGCAGACACCGACTACTGAGCTGATGCTACACTCGGGGACTAACAGTCAACCAGCAGACACCGACTACTGAGCTGATGCTACACTCAGGGACTAACAGTCAACCAGCAGACACCGACTACTGAGCTGATGCTACACTCAGGGACTAACAGTCAACCAGCAGACACCGACTACTGAGCTGATGCTACACTCAGGGACTAACAGTCAACCAGCAGACACCGACTACTGAGCTGATGCTACACTCAGGGACTAACAGTCAACCAGCAGTCGACCCAGTGCTAGAAAAAGGAAAAATAAAAAAGGAAAAATGAAAATACAACTTTAGAAATTAGTTGCATTCGAAGCACTTTCCTGGATTAACCTTCACCAGGAAAGCTAATACCCAAAATTGAAAGCTAGAGGTGTTAAACTTCCTGAACATGTGAAGTGATATATGATCAAAAGGGGCATTAAAGAATAACCGAATCCATCTTAGGTATATTTTGCCTGTCTGAGCGAGTAACCAAATCCATCTTAGGTATACTTTGCCTGAGCGAGTTGGAACCTTATTTTTTATCAAGATATGATCTCAGTTACTGAAAGCAAGCTTAATGTACATAACCTGCTATCTCTGTTTCTCTGCAGACAAGATTAGAGGAAAGTGGAAGGGTTTATTTTATGATACCTACATCACCTACTGTCACCTAAAGTACACCTAGTCAATGAAAGTTACTACAAAAATCTCCATCATCTTAACGACCAATCAAATTGCTAAAAAAGTGAGCAGTGATAGAATAAATAAGAATACCGATATTTAGCTATGAATGTCAATCCACAAAATTCACTGATTAGTTGCCCTCAATAATTCAACGAGATGTTTTTTTTCTGTTTTCACTTTTAGTTCACTTGAAAATTTTAGGTGTTTTTTTTCCTTGTTAAGTTGAATTAAGGTGATTTTCCCCTTATCACTTATCTTATTAGCTTGTTACACAAGTACTAACACTTTTTAGAACTTCATTTGACTGTTATCAGAATGTATTTTCGACTTTACCCTTATCACAATGTGTGATTTATATGTACATTCTGCGTGAAATGTCACTCAGATATCATTGAAGTTATCAGAAGGATTTACGATGGTAAATTAATAAAAAAAAAATGTTCGTGCAATGAGGACCAAGCTGCATACGTTTATCTTAACAGATAACGCAATACTTTAAGATAATATGGAGGAATGGTTAACAATAATATGGAGGAATGGTTTACAATAATATGGAGGAATGGTTTACAATAATATGGAGGAATGGTTTACAATAATATGGAGGAATGGTTTACAATACTACACATTGGACTTATGAATCAAGACAAAGAAAATGTTCAACAGGTCGCATGATCAGTATGATTATTATCATCGATCACTTCTGCTGCTACATCGAACTCGGTATCATTATTATCATCGATCACTTCTGCTGCTACATCGAACTCGGTATCATTATTATCATAGATCGCTTCTGCTGCTACATCGAACTCGGTATCATTATTATCATCGATCACTTCTGCTGCTACATCGAACTCGGTATCATTATTATCATAGATCGCTTCTGCTGCTACATCGAACTCGGTATCATTATTATCATCGATCACTTCTGCTGCTACATCGAACTCGGTATCATTATTATCATAGATCACTTCTGCTGCTACATCGAACTCGGTATCATTATTATCATAGATCGCTTCTGCTGCTACATCGAACTCGGTATCATTATTATCATCGATCACTTCTGCTGCTACATCGAACTCGGTATCATTATTATCATAGATCGCTTCTGCTGCTACATCGAACTCGGTATCATTATTATCATCGATCACTTCTGCTGCTACATCGAACTCGGTATCATTATTATCATAGATCGCTTCTGCTGCTACATCGAACTCGGTATCATTATTATCATCGATCACTTCTGCTGCTACATCGAACTCGGTATCATTATTATCATAGATCGCTTCTGCTGCTACATCGAACTCGGTATCATTATTATCATCGATCACTTCTGCTGCTACATCGAACTCGGTATCATTATTATCATAGATCGCTTCTGCTGCTACATCGAACTCGGTATCATTATTATCATCGATCACTTCTGCTGCTACATCGAACTCGGTATCATTATTATCATAGATCGCTTCTGCTGCTACATCGAACTCGGTATCATTATTATCATAGATCGCTTCTGCTGCTACATCGAACTCGGTATCATTATTATCATAGATCGCTTCTGCTGCTACATCGAACTCGGTATCATTATTATCATCGATCACTTCTGCTGCTACATCGAACTCGGTATCATAATTATCATCAATCGCTTCTGCTGCTACATCGAACTCGGTATCATAATTATCATCGATCACTTCTGCTGCTACATCGAACTCGGTATCATAATTATCATCGATCGCTTCTGCTGCTACATCGAACTCGGTATCATAATTATCATCGATCGCTTCTGCTGCTACATCGAACTCGGTATCATAATTATCATCGATCGCTTCTGCTGCTACATCGAACTCGGTATCATAATTATCATCGATCGCTTCTGCTGCTACATCGAACTCGGTATCATAATTATCATCGATCGCTTCTGCTGCTACATCGAACTCGGTATCATAATTATCATCGATCGCTTCTGCTGCTACATCGAACTCGGTATCATAATTATCATCGATCGCTTCTGCTGCTACATCGAACTCGGTATCATAATTATCATCGATCGCTTCTGCTGCTACATCGAACTCGGTATCATAATTATCATCGATCGCTTCTGCTGCTACATCGAACTCGGTATCATAATTATCATCGATCGCTTCTGCTGCTACATCGAACTCGGTATCATAATTATCATCGATCGCTTCTCTGCTGCTACATCGAACTCGGTATCATAATTACCATTGGGTCGCTGCTTCTGCTACATCGAACTCGGTATCATAATTACCATTGGGTCGCTGCTTCTGCTGCACTGATGTTGGTATCATTATTACCACTGGGTCGTTGCTGCTGCTACACTGAAATCAGTATCATTATTACCATTGGGTCGCTGCTTCTGCTGCACTGATGTCGGTATCATAATTACCATTGGGTCGTTGCTGCTGCTACACTGAAATCAGTATCATTATTACCATTGGGTCGCTGATTCTGCTGCACTGATGTCGGTATCATAATTACCATTGGGTCGTTGCTGCTGCTACACTGAAATCAGTATCATTATTACCATTGGGTCGCTGCTTCTGCTGCACTGATGTCGGTATCATTATTACCACTCGGTCACTGCTGCTGTTACACTGAAATCAGTATCATTATTACCATTGGGTCGCTGCTTCTGCTGCACTGATGTCGGTATCATTATTACCACTGGGTCGCTGTTGCTGCTACACTGCAATCAGTATCATTATTACCATTGGGTCGCTGCTTCTGCTGCACTGATGTCGGTATCATAATTACCATTGGGTCGCTGTTGCTGCTGCACTGATGTCGGTATCATTATTACCACTGGGTCGCTGTTGCTGCTACACTGCAATCAGTATCATTATTACCATTGGGTCGCTGCTTCTGCTGCACTGATGTCGGTATCATTATTAACATTGGGTCGCTGTTGCTGCTGCACTGATGTCGGTATCATTATTACCATTGGGTCGCTGTTGCTGCTGCACTGATGTCGGTATCATTATTACCATTGGGTCGCTGTTGCTGCTGCACTGATGTCGGTATCATTATTACCATTATGTCGCTGTTGCTGCACTGATGTCGGTATCATTATTGCCTTTAGGTCGTTACTGCTTCAACTTGATTTATAACCATTTATTTCTATGATTTACAATATCTTGCGCAACGCTGATTAAATATTTGTTTGAGGCAGGAATCATATTTGTGCTTTTAGTTTGTATACAAGAAAAGACAAAGAAAATGGAAAATTATCCAAGTAGAAAATATTTCCATTATTTATAATGTGCACTCAAATTTGTAAAACACAATAAGTGTTGTTATCTTTGTAAACTTTGTATGTTAAACATTTTAAATGGACAAGTTTAAAAGAAATCATGACCCTAGAATAAAAGCCATCAAGATTCAGTTATACTAATTGCGTCACGATGTTTAAACATGTAGAAGATTTTCTGTACTTTGGTTGCATAAACAAGAATAGTAATATAAAACATTAAACCAAAAATAACCGACTTCTAACTTCAAAATCAAAGGATAATGGTGACTAAAGTACATTAAAACATGAGTATTGTACATTGTAAAATCCGTTTTCCACCAACATGTAATCGTTAACGAATTTACAGTAGCTGTCCTAATGGAGAACAGCAATAAAGAAATCATAAATATTCAAAAGATTTCTAATTGTCTTATTTTGAATAAAATTAGATCTTTTAAACATATAAGGTACATGCACGGTTATATACCACCGAATGCTACTGATCATCGAATTATTACATAACACGTGCCATCAGAAGAGCAGGTACAGCTTACACTATCGAAGCATCTGAGTATAACAACTAGTGAAATCTGAAAGACTATTAATAGAAAAGAAAATTACGAAGCATTATCAAGACTCTTTACAGAATGCATCATCAAAAGCAAAATATTATTTTTTTTAATTCAACTCACTCTTTCTAATTCACAATGGAAAATATTGCATTTTTATCAAATGTATGTAAAGAAGAGAATAATTCAATATCCTTAATATTCTCAGTTGACTATACATGTTTTATTTTAATCTTTTAAGTTACAACTCTATTGTATCTTATTTATCAGAATCGCTAAGTAACATAGAAAAACACTAAATTCGAAGGAGTGTAGTCATAAATGACTATCTTGAAGAACATATTTTCATATATGTGTACCAGCTAAGACATTTTGTAATCTAAAATACAGAAAAATCTTGTAAAAGTATTAAAGTTTGATTTTCTTCCTATGAAGCAGAGTGACTATTTATACACGTTGATCAACCGTCTATTATAGTATAATAGAACTAGACAAATCGATTAAACTAAACCTCATATTGACTCCTACTAAGAAGCAAATGTCCATTTTCCTTTCGCCCTGACCCCCCAGTAAGAGTTAAATACAATCAATCATTCTGTAGATCAAAAGGGCTAGGGACAGGTCAAGATTAAAAAAAAAAAAGAATGATACGATATAATTTATTACCTTGTATATTTCGCGAGTAAGATAATCTAGGGATCACAAATATCCCCCTCCGCGATTTTGTTGACGGGATATTTTAGCTTATCATTCATAAATGTAAAATTCACATTTTTTCCTTTCTTGAATTATCAAAGGCTAATTTGCTTCAACTTATTTCACTCCTGGAGAACTTTATTTAGTATGCTTTTCTCAGTCTTATTGCAAGCAGACTGCTAGCCAAGAATCAGTCAACGAGAAAAATAATTTAATGGTGACATGATCTAACAAAAAAATTAATGCTGGACTCCATTTCTTATAAGGCATGTGTTAGTTTATTTTATCTGCAGTCTGCTTTAGGTTTGTAACACAAACTTATGAAGTCACGTTTTCATCACTAAATAGTTCTGTGTTTTGGATGTTTTAAAATAACGATAATCATTTCGATATTTATTCATTAATACGTTATAGGTTGTATACTTCCTACATACTATTTCCTTCTAAAGATAACGTGCTCAACTCTTTTTTAGATTTGAAGAATTTTACATTTCATACGGTTTTAAATTTTCAATGCTATATTTTTATTGCTCGAAATTTCAATCACTTTTCAAACACGTTTTGTACTTTAAGTTGGTCTAATCTTGTGATCACAGCCCTCCGTCGATCGAAGGTCCAATATTTAAGATATATAAGTATACTGTAGTGTACCCTCGGTCAAATTTCTTTACGAATTCAAGTATTGAAAATCGTGTTTTATAAGTATCTTTATTTTATTTTCCAATAATATAAAACAATTGTCACATATCATTTAAGAAAATTATCAACAACAATTGACTTCAAAAGAAAAAGACAATTTCAATAATTTACGTTGATCACGCATTATATGCATAATTGTGTCAAAATAGAACTAGTTACAAACAGTTAAAAACAATAAAAAAAGGATAAACACATTTTTTTCGTCAACATAGTTGATTAAGGGATCTCTGAACCCTTATCCTTCCGAGCTTTGTTGGTAAAAGTCAAAGTATATCTTTAGATTTTTATAAAAACACTACATTGGGTCGAGGAAAGTTGATTTCTAAATATTCATGTAGATACTGTGGTCTTTTCTCGACTGTATATATAGACTTAACGGCTCTACATCAAGGTCCATTGTGTTAACTTCGTTGTTTTTGTTATACCAGAGTGTTGTCATGATTGAAGCATATACTAGTATTGCACAAATGTGAATATTAAATGTTACACTTAAAATCCATTTTTACAGCACAAAACACTCATAGCATAACCATAATGATAATCTGCAAGCAGATTTGTTCCGAACTTATTTCTTTATTTAGAGAAGATATTACAACTTCATTTCTTGTATATATGTACTGTCCAACGTTTCATGAAAAATATCTTCAAACATTAATCCTGGTGAACTATAACAACACAATTAGGTTTATGTTTCAAAATTGATCTTGGTCTTGAATGGAATTGTTCACTATCGCTATCATCGCTGTGACGGCAGGTGCAGTCATGGTTAACACGCTGTTTTATATCATGTTCAACTTTATTATCAGTTTCAATACGTTCATGTTCCAATTCATGTTCGTGTTCATGTTTGTGATTGTGTTCATCTTCACCCTGATTTTTTTTATGATCTTCAATTATAGTCACTGGGATAAATTCCGTTTTCTTTGCGAATTGCACATGATGATGGTTATTGTCCACCATACTGTTAATATTCTCTGACGGCATACTTTGAACCGGTTGATTAGACGATTCTCGCAGTAATAATATCTTTTTAGAATCCGAGTCCATTCCAAACACTAGTTTTTATAACATACACCATTTCAATTTAAAAAAAATATTCAAATCTAATGTAAGCAGCGACGTTTCCGATGTAACGTGTACACCTTTCTGATAGTCAGTTGCTCTAACGCTTTCGGTTTTTGAAATATCTGGCTCTCTTGTTAAGCACGAAATATAAATGCGACTTGTCTTTGTTTAAGATAGAGAAAAGATTGATTAGCTATATATTACTTGTTTTACGTTCAATATTTATATATATTTAAATGGACTAGTGGAACCATGCCAGAAATTAAGCCACCGAATTCTTATGTTTCTACAATAACGTATATAATTAACTTCACTATTATCTTTTTGTCAAATATCTTGTTTAATTGTGTATGTTTGACATTGATCAAGGTCCTTAACAATTTATAATCTAATGTAACATTTATCTTTAATTATCAATAAAGCAAAACAATTAAAAGAAGCAATAACAATTTGTTTTTTAAATCTTTAAAATTATCGCGATATTTAGATCCAAGAGATATGCTTAAAATAACTGTCAAAAATTATTTACATGGATGAGCACTATTCCAACTATTTTCATATTGTTTGGACATAAACAAACTTTTAACACGCAAGTGTAAAGTTCCCCTTTTAAAGTAATCTAGACTAAACTACTGTCATAAAAGAAATTACCATACTTAATCCCTGCACGCAATCAAAATTGTACAATATTTCAGTTACTACAATTAACTCTTTCCCTTGCAGTAGAAGTTTTGTAACAAACCTATACTGTAAGGTTACTCCTAAACCTTATCGAAATCAACGTAGCACCTTTTATAAAATGGTACTATGCTTGATGCCTATCCGTTTAAATTTAAGAAATTGCATCCCTGTGTTATATTCTTTGACATATTACCTTGGGTATGTTCCATTTGTCGTATCCACAGTCCCGTTCTCCTTTTATTACCGTATACCGATTTTGTGTCATGTATTAATATACTTCTACTTGACCGTGAGGGAGTAAACCGTACAGTGTACAAATTCGATATTACTTCAAAAGTAGAGGTCATATAGATTTAGGTCCAGTCGTGCTGTCTTATTAAGCATTATTTTCTTTTTAAAGGGGCACTAGCTACGAGATATATAAAAAATCTAAAGTATGATTTGTTTTGTTCAATCATTAACGAAAGTGAAATAGTGAAATAATAATTCGCTTTAAGCAGCCAGTACGATTCAATTTTGTCAAATTAAGCGAAGAAACATTGATGATGAATTATTCACTTGCAAGTGAATAATTCGACCTCATTGAATCCGTATTCATGTGAACTTTAATTTAACCCCTAAGCTAGAGATTGATAACTCATGCATTGTGCGTGTTCGGTTATTTAAAGTAAAAGAATGTCAACATTTAAAGTGAAACAAAGGTAAATCATTTGATTGATTGAATCGATCCACAAAAAATCATTCCTATACAGGTAAAAACGATGATAAACATATATTTTTAATCTATAATATGAAATTAAGCAGACCTAGAAAAATCCAATTCCACGAGTCCAATCGTGCTGTCTTATTAAGCATTATTTTCTTTTTAAAGGGGCACTAGCTACGAGATATATAAAAAATCTAAAGTATGATTTGTTTTGTTCAATCATTAACGAAAGTGAAATAGTGAAATAATAATTCGCTTTAAGCAGCCAGTACGATTCAATTTTGTCAAATTAAGCGAAGAAACATTGATGATGAATTATTCACTTGCAAGTGAATAATTCGACCTCATTGAATCCGAATTCATGTGAACTTCAATTTGACCCCTAAGCTAGAGATTGATAACTCATGCATTGTGCGTGTTCGGTTATTTAAAGTAAAAGAATGTCAATATTTAAAGTGAAACAAAGGTAAATCATTTGATTAATTGAATCGATCCACAAAAAATCATTCCTATACAGGTAAAAACGATGATAAACATATATTTTTAATCTATAATATGAAATTAAGCAGACCTAGAAAAATCCAATTCCACGAGTTCGCTTTCTATTTATATCTATTTTTATGTTTATATTGCTTATATGACCATCGGAGGTCTTCGGAGGTCAACTCGATAGTTAATTAGAAGGCGTCAAGACTGAAATACACACGAAACGCAGCTACATATTATCGAGCCCATGCCTTGTAAATTGTTTATTTTAGACTTTTTACAATTTGGATGAATGTTTTACATGGTTATAAATCAAATATGAGAATTAGAGTAAAATCGGCAAACACGAACTTGACAGCTAGTGCCCCTTTAAATAAACAAAATAATAAAAAGCGTGATTTTGTTTTTGCGTAGTTATAAGCTATAAAATTGAGAATGGAAACGGGAAATGTGTCAAAGAGACAACAAGCTTACTTACACATAGAATTTCAAACTTTTTTCTTTGTACAACTAGGGTTGGTTTCATGTGTATGTAAAATACACTACGGGTTTAACTTTTTCTTTTAAAGTTTATAAAAAAGAAATATGGAGATGTTGTGTGATAACCCAATGAGACAACTATCCACCAGAGTCCTAATGATGTGGATGTAGTAACTATAGGTTCATATTTCTTTTGTATTTCTGTTCAAATGACTTTGTCAGTAAAACCAATTAATTCATTTATCTTTTTAACATTTAAAGGTTTCATATACATTACATCCCTATTGTGCGTCATAGCTACAAGCAAACAGCTGTAAAACCAAATGAGAAGATCTTTTTCTGTCCATCGATTTTTCATCCACTAGATTAAATTAGTATGATTCTGTGTCGTGAAGCTAGCATGCACACAGTGTAGTGTATGCCCATTTTTCTTGTTTATTTTGTTTTATCAGGGAAATAGTTTGGCAAAAGAAATGATTTCCGAACCCCTTCGCGTCATCCGAATCGTATATATGTCAATACGTTCGTTTCTAATGTAAGCACGTCCAGTAATAAATGACGAAAAAAACAACAGTTTATCCAAACAACAACACACCACTATGTACCAAATTAAACAAGATTGACCCAACAACCAACAAAGAATGTCAAACAATAACTCTCTACAATGATATCAAATTGAACTGAAATGGGTATAAGACTAGCCAAATTGATTCCATGACAAATGAAATAAAGCAATTAAACTAGTCGAAAATAGTTCACTTACTTATTTCAAAATTAGTAATTTCTTTTATGTACTTTTTCAACTGAAAATGTGAAATTTTAATATAAATTCACTTGCTCGCGATTTTACCCTTGCATCGTGCAATTTCAACAAACTAACGACTTTTTAAATACATGTTAATAGAAACCCTTTTCTACATTATTATAATTGCCTTTCCTTCGCCACGGAGGTTTTTTCGATAAATGATAAAACACAGAAAATAGATGCTTTCATTGTAAATGATTTCATATTGTAATAACAGGTTTTCAGTGCATTCATTTTGGTTCAGAATGTCAATGACATTAATTAAATTGGTCCCAGGTGAATTCAATACAAGGTGGATAGTCTTCATGTTAGTGAAGATCATTAATAATAGCGAATAACTGTGAATCGCCTTTGAAATGAATATTATCTTAAGAAAAGATTATCTATTTTATTTTCCATCATAGACTAGTTATTTTCTCTACCAAAATGAGGATTGAGTAGTTTAATAGCTAGTTAATGGTTAGCATAAGCTTTCATTTTAAAAGAAAGAAAGAATAAACGTGTTTTAAAACTCTTATGTTAAGTCACATAGTTGTTTGATTTTTTTTCATTAAATATTTATTTACGTTGCATAACTTTGATGTCATGATAAATCCAGTTCGGTGCCTGTATTGTATTTTGGAAAAGTCCTTAAGTTTTATTGATCTGTCATTTCTGTGGTTTCTGTTTTCACGTCAGATGCTAATTCAATTTTCCGGCTTTCTTAATGTTTTGTATGGTGTAATTTGATAGACATTTACTCATTTGCTATATTCATCCTTTCAATGGTTCTCTTTTGTATGTCACACTTAATACGTTGAACCACAGCTTCTGTAAGGTAAGGAATATGATTTACAGAAAAGGTGTTTGTGGCCTACAAAAATATAAATACAAAACATAAAATATTGTTACCATTTTAAAAAAAATACTTTGACACCTGTCCTCTCTGATATTTCCGAATAACTGACATTCTACTGGTCTAGTTTAAGTAAGACACATGTTCCTGAATGACTTTGCATATTTCAGAGTTTCAAAAATACTGGATAACACCGGCTTATTCTTCCATACTAACAAAGAAATTTCGAAATTATTAAGAAAATGGGGTTCCAACACCCTCGAGCATAGCTGATCTTCGATGAATTTAGCTATTCTTTTAAGGCTCCTTTGGTCGTTTAGATCCAAAGGTTCCATCGTATTTATACATCCCTGGCTATTAAATGTTTTTGGTTAAAAGGTGTTCTTAATGAAGGTAAATCCGAATAAAAGCTTTGGACGCCCGAAATTTATATTTATACTCATGAACAAAGCTCTATGAAAAGACACAAAATAAAAATAGGGAGATTATGATGTGGTATTATCAATGTGACAAGAAATGGACGTGAATGTGAGCAACTAAAGGCCACCGTGCAGCCATAAACAATGTACAACAGTTTGAACCCATGTCGTATAGTAAGCTATAAAGGGTCCCAAAAAAATGCAAATAGTGAAACCATTCAAACAACAAAAACAACGGCCAGATTTATGCTAAAACAATGTAGGAAAATCAATTATGACGGACAACTACCTACAACAACCACTGATTTACAGGTACAAGTCGTATTCAACGTTTTAGAAGTATTAGAAGGTACTCGAAATCAAATTTTATAGCGTTTATTTTTATAGCATACATCGAAGTGTGGTTAGTATTCAATGTTTGTAATCAAGATTAGACCGTTTGATTTTTATAATATGTAAGGATTGTATTAGATTATTATCACTCAATATAAATAATAAAACCTAAAATGGTTGTAACAATTTATTCATAAATGAAAATATATTTAGAAAACTACGTTTGCGTTTTTATGTTGAAATTTAGTGTTATACCCATATTCATGGTAGTAATACTAGAATCAATATTTTAAATTGTTTGTCGTAGAAATATTGTATTTGAGTATATTCGAAAAAGTACTATGTAACACTTTATTTCACAGATACGTCTGTCATTCGAGGTACAGAACCTAATCGTGTATGTATATTATTGATGAAACCGATCAATGCTATTGCTAATCAAGAATCATCTGACTGTAGATAATCAAGAAACATCTGACCATTGCTAATCAAGAATCATGTGACTGTAGATAATTAAGAATCACCTGACTAGATAATCAAGAATCATCTGACCATTGCTAATCTAGAATAGTATGCCTGTTGCTTATCAAGAATCATCTGACTGATACTTATCAAGAATAGTCTGGATGTTGCTAATCAAGAACCATCTGATTGTTGCTAATCAAGGATAATCTGACTGTTAATAATCAAGAATCATCTGTATTTTGCTAATCGAGAACCGTTTGCCTGCTGCTAACTAAGAATCGCCTGGCTGTTGCTAATCAATAATAGTCTGCATGTTGCTTATCAAGATTAATCTTACCTTTGCATATCAAGAATCATCTTACAGTTGCTATTAAAGCATTTCAAAGTTTTCCTCTGACTTTTATCTCGTAATTTTGTTTTACGGCTTACCATAACTCTCTGCTCTGATTACCCCTGGCTTTGAGCTCTTCTTCGCCCATTGCTATTCTCCTGGTTAATTTACCATGTTTTAGCAAGTTTCTAATGGGATACGGTAAAATGTTCCTAAACAGTTGACACTCTGGGACCTAGGTATACTTTGTTAAGTGAAATGTAGATTTTTAGAGGGGTGTCATGGTATTGTGGACGGAGCTATTGTAAACTAAAGCAGGAATGATGGGCATTATCAGATACATATCAGTGTTGCTTTAGGGTCCATTCTTCTGTTTCCCAAAATGTATCATCTACAGTGACCCGTCTTAGTTTTTGCATCAAAATCTTCCTGAACAAATAGTTCTATCTGTTAGTAGTTTTCATAATTGAAGTTAAAGTCAATGACCATAAGGTTAAATATATCAAGGGCAATAAATCATGTACGAAGCAGTCGTCATTTCTTTAATTCGGTCGGACACTTTTCTATAATTTAGATGTATTGTGTTAAAGTTTTGATCACAACGTTAATCGTTTTCAGTGATAAAATGTAATTTTCTGTTATAAAACTCTAATTATTATTAAAGTTCAATGAACTGTAACAGTTTTTGAAATATAGAAACGAGAGAATATCGTTTGTGCGTCAATATGCGGTAGATCATTTACACCATGATCAAAACAGTCATGTGCCTTTTTAAACAAAATGTTGACCCTTACTACACCTTACTTTTGTTTAGTCAATACCAAAGTCAATCTATAATTCAGAAAATTCAATGATTTTTGATAAGCCCGTAGTTATCTTTGTTTATCAAGTAAAATGTTTGTCATCAATAATAAGCATACATTTCAAAATAACAACAACAATAAAAAGTAAACGTAGTAGTAGAAATAGGAGTGACATGCTTTATTTAATAGTTTTTGACAGAAATTAAAATTTTACATAAAATGTGTTACTCAGCCCAAGGAGGTTATACCTTGGTATTACTTACTCCTCGTGTTATTTAAGTTTTTCTGGGTGTTTCTTGTTCATTATCTCATGAGCACCTATATCCAATATGTTGCTTGTTACAATGAGTTCTATATAAAACGTTATACGAGTGCTTCGTTCGTACAATTTGCCAAACAGAATATTTTTGTAGGCAACAAAGAAATAACAACACAAAATATCATTAGTAATTTATCTTTCTAAGTGTAATAATAGTTTTTATGCTTTATCGCATAAGTTCAGTTGTCTGCAACTGCTTCTTGCTCTAATTTTATTCCACTGTTAGTGTCTTTTTCTATAATTTCAAAGGCATTTTAAAAACTATAACGGTCTTATTTAAAGTCTTTAGGTTTTTCAGATAAAACGATGACGCCATTATGATTGACATTGAGGTTTTTTTAGATAAAACGATGATGTCATTTTGATTGACATTGTGTATAACTTCTTCGGTACAGAATTTAATTTTTTAAGATCAGACACGGAAATACCAATTAAGTTTTATTATTCACATGCTCCAGTTATAACTATGCATTCCTCCTTTCAGACTATCAAAAGCACGGTGGGAATATCAACTCATTCTTACGTACCAATAGAGCTCTTTGAAAAAGACACAAGTCTTGGACGACGTCTTGGAAACATAAGTAGGTACTTAGAATGCATTGTGGGATATTTAGCACCATAACACACGTCTGATTTATTGTCAACGATGATGATCAGATTTTTATCTTGATTAAAGACTGAGTAAAGATAAAGATCTGTATGTAATAGCTACTTATAATTAACCCAGCATACAAACATGACTTGGCTGAATTAGATAGTGGAATTTAGGCCTGATTAGAAAATACAAAAGTGTTTTGTTCTTTGATCTTCATTTATACGTTAAATATTTGTTTAATTTTCCATCTTCCTTGTAGCTAAAAGATAAAATAATTCATTATACAATCGTATTATAAAGGTACATTTCAATGACTTTACAATTAATAAGATTGATTTTCTGTCTGAAATGTGAATGCCAGGTACAAATTAGTCTGAAAAGTTGCATCAAAATAAGTATGAGCGAATGCTATCATATTATCTTATATACGTTGAAATTTTTGCTGCGTTTTTCTTGACACTTCGGAATTCGAGAAAAAATGGGAAAAGTACTCCCTGTTGTCTGAGAAACACGGTTGGTTTCATTATTCCAGTTACGGATATGTTTGAAAGATGACTTGCATTTCCCAAGAGGGCGAAAAAGATGACTTGCACAAATTCAGAAAATTATTGAATTAAAGTATTTTAACGGTCCCTTTAAATAGAAGCCATAGAACGACACGTGTGCAACTGTATATCTTATGTAGTTTTAATTTGTTGATATGAATGAGCAAGACACGTGTACTTGACAATACATCTTCATAAAAGTTCATAAAAATATTTAAATAAAGAAATCGGTCAAATAGAATGAACATTTTCATGAGATAGACCTCATATTCTATACGTATTTAATGTAACATTTAAGTCTGTGTCCAATAATTATTCACATGATTTTCGACAGAGTACGATTGAGACGAGTGTATCGAAAGCTAACACAGATACAATCGGAACACAAAAACTGCCCATTCTGAACGTCTGAAAAAAGCTCCCGGCACAAATTCCTGAAGAGTTTGAGCCTAGTTATTAAAAGAAATTTGGTTACTTGGAACTAATTCCAAAATGTATCCCTTTATCGGATCATATATATATATATATATATATATATATATATATATATATATATATACCATGGGTCTCAGTTATTGACAAAGTGGGTTAATACTTATTTTGCTGCCCACAGTGCATTTTCCTTATTTATTCTTTATCAGGTACAATAAGGTCAATTTTTTAAAGCCGAGGACAATCAAGAATAACTTTAAAACAAAAGGACTAAAACAGAAAACCAAAGTCGATTGAGGTGCTTAGAATGAGTGATTCGGCGTCTTAGTAGCAATCTAGTTAACCAAAGTCGATTGAGGTGCTTAGAATGAGTGATTCGGCGTCTGAGTAGCAATCTAGTTAACCAAAGTCGATTGAGGTGCTTAGAATGAGTGATTCGGCGTCTTAGTAGCAATCTAGTTACAGAATAATGAATAGTATATGTATTTACAAAACGTTTACAGTTAATAACAAATGTCTAAACGATAACGTTCTCGCACTTGCTGAATTCTGTTAAATTGTCAAACTGTCTAAGATATTTTACTCAAGTAAATGTGTACTCATTCTACGCAGCAAACACATTGTTTTACACATTAAAATCTAGAAAATGAAACAAGGTGCTTGTAGCTGTATCTGTTTGCTGTTTAAACATTTATGACAAGCGTTTCAGAAAATATAAAATATATCAATGTCAATATAAATAAGATGTGGTATGAGTGCCAATGAGACAACTCTCCATCCAAGTCAAAATGTATAAAAAGTAAACAATTATAGGTCAAAGTACGGCGTTCAACACGGAGCCTTGTCTCACACCGAACAGCAAGCTATAAAGGGCCCCAAAATATCTAGTGTAAAACAATTCAAACAGGAAAAACAACGGTCTAATCTATATAAACGAGAAACAAACAACAACCACTAAACAACAGGCTCCTGACTTAGGACATATATATTGCATGTAAAAGTCAATTGAAAGCACGGTTCGGGTGAAAGAAAGGTGTTGCAAGTAAATGTCAACGAGACAGCAACCCAACACATGAAAACAAAAAAACGGCATTTCGACGTCAAAGGTACTTCATGTTGATTTTATTCCTACTAAAATGTGTTCACATGCAACAATTTACCATGTCTGTTCCAACAACGAAGATGAACGACTAAGTTTTGAATTTTCTTTATATTTTATTATCTCTATATATTCCTTATGTTTCGTATGATGTGTTCCCATACTATTTTTGCCATTGGGCCAACATATTATACAATATCTTTTAACATATTGACCCGTTTATGCAGTTTAACATTGGTGTTCACCCAATGATTAAATTCAGATTCTATCATATAAGTATGCACTATACGGCCTTGTCACAAACTATAGACGTGTTCAGACAAATGACGTAGTCCAAGGCTCGTGTCGGTCAACAATGTAAAATTATTAAAATGGTATTAAAGATGGTGTCTTCTGATTATACGGTACATATGTTTTAACACGATATTATTGTCTGCGAATAAGACGGCTTTAGTTCTGTAATTGTCAGAATGTACTTTTCTAATGGGTTGTTTTCATATTGGAAGATAAAAACTAGAGTTTCACCGGAACTTTCATTATAAAAAAATTTTCAGGACCAAATGAAATGGTTTAATTCCTTGTATGGTTTATTGTGGAAGTAGGATCCGCTTGCAGGAATTAAATAAAACATGGTATTTCGCATGTAGTTTTGTTACGATAACATTGTTTATAAAGATAACAAATTTAAGATTGTCATTCACCTCTGTTTCCTAGGCTGAATAGAAGTTCTTGGGAAAGGTTTTAATTATACTGTTGTTAGTCAATCACCGCATCGTGCCAATCAAAAATTACTGCAAACTAAAATGAAATTTTTTTTTCTCGAGAAAATAAGTATTGCCCATCGTGACCATATTTGTTTCCTCGACCAGTATGACACGATGACCATATTCGTTTCCTCGACCAGTATGACATGATGAATATCTTTAACAAACATTTTATAAACTATCCCCGTCAACATTATGTATACTGGTCACTATGTGTTAGAGGTGAAGATGGAATGTTTTAAAACAGGTAAAAACAACGAGTCTCAGACAATGACTGTATAAATAACAGTACATATAATGGATCTACAAAATTAAAGAATGTCCCAAACGCAATACAGTCAATTTACTGTTTGGTAAAACTACTAATACAAGCAAAGATGTGATGGCGTGTTTTTTTCATTTATTTGCATGTTCAATTTGGATATTTATTCCAGGCCTTTATGGAAGTAATGTAATCAACATACAGATTAAGCCAATTATACTTCCCTTCATACATGTATTATATTCACGTTCTTTTATTATTGTCAATGACAGTTGCAACAAAATAAAACAAGAATTGTCATTAAAATTGCATAAACCTATTGTACTATTATATACTGTAACTCCTGAAATTATTGTTAATTGAATTGACTATTGGTCTATATATGTCTCCTGCCATGATAATGGAATCTAATAAAAGTGAACTTTAGAAAGCAGGAAGAAGACCTCATTGAAAAATATTCAATTGTACAAATTTTAAGTCGATATATTAAATGTCCATTAGCACTTTGGACAAGTTCAATGTTTCATAGGCGACTTCCATTAGAGAAAATATCTCATAATATATTAAATCCACTGAATGCATAGTTATAATTTTGAAAATTTCACAGCACCACCCGGCCAAGAACATTCTCAGATCAACCATGAAGTGTTGGTTAAAAAAAATTATACATTGCCCAACATCACTCTAGATATTTTCAGATCACCACCAAAAGACATTTCACACAGGATTTATGTTGGAATTGAACCTATGTGAACGTTTATCTTTTGTCAGCTTTTTAATTAATTAAATAGTCTAAAATCTAATATTCACTCATTTTGATGAAAAGAAATCAAATGAGTCCTTCCCCATATAGTTATAATAAAAAAAGGGGAAATATGCTAAAAAATTGTGGTAAAATTTTCCTATCATTCATCTTTACTTTTTCCATTTTTTTGTAAAGCGGTAGGGCCAATATCCTCTGAATTTATTTCACACTACGGCCAAGTTAAAAAGTCTTTAAATTTTCGCTTTATCTTCATGTGTGTATTCTTAGTTTGTACCAACATCATGACGTATGTCTAATGCCTAGTTCACACGTACATTTAATTCGAATTGATGCCTCGTTCACACGTACATTTAATTCGAATTGAATTCGAATCGAATGCAAATCGAATTCGCTTATTGCGTTCACACACTCTTCTTTTTTAATTCGAATTGATTCGAATTGGCTAAATCGCATTATCCAATTCGCATTAGAAATGCGTTTTTGTTAATACGAATTAAAAGTTAACGTCGTTAGGACAGTAAAGCGAATTTGACGCGCATTGCAATTAGAATTAGAATTTACGTTTGGACGTTAAACGTTTCGAATGCGAATTAAACTAATTCGAATTAGTTAATGCGAATCGAATTAGAATTACGTGTGAACGCAGCATCAATTCGAATCGAATGCGAATCGAATTCGCTAATCGCGTTCACACACTCTTCTGCTGCGTTCACACGTAATTCGAATTCGATTCGCATAAACTAATTCGAATTAGTTTAATTCGCATTCGAAACGTTTAACGTCCAAACGTAAATTCTAATTCGAATTGCAATGCGCGTCAAATTCGCTTTACTGTCCTAACAACGTTAACTTCAATTCGAATTTAATGTATGTGTGAACGAGGCATTCGTTTTTAATTCGAATTGGTTCGAATTAACTAAATCACATTATCTAATTCGCATTAGAAATGCGTTTTTGTTAATACGAATAAAAAGTTAACGTCGTTCGGACAGTAAAGCGAATTTGACGCGCATTGCAATTCGAATTAGAATTAACGTTTGGACGTAAAACGTTTCGAATGCGAATTAAACTAATTCGAATTAGTTAATGAGATTCGAATTCGAATCACGTGTGAACGTAGCATTATGCCTAGTTCACACGTACATTTAATTCGAATTGAATTCGAATCGAATGCGAATCGAATTCGAATCGAATGCGAATCGAATTCGCTAATCGCGTTCACACACTCTTCCTTTTTAATTCGAATTGATTCGAATTGGCTAATTCGCATTAACCAAATCGCATTAGAAACCCGTTTTTGTTGATACGAATTAATGCCTCGTTCACACGTACATTTAATTCGAATTGAATTCGCTAATCGCGTTCACACACTCTTCTTTTTTAATTCGAATTGGCTAAATCGCATTATCCAATTCGCATTAGAAATGCGTTTTTGTTAATACGAATTAAAAGTTAACGTCGTTCGGACAGTAAAGCAAATTTGACGCGTATTGCAATTCGAATTAGAATTAACGTTTGGACGTAAAACGATTCGAATGCGAATTAAACTAATTCGAATCAGTTAATGCGAATCGAATTCGAATTACGTGTGAACGCAGCATAAGTTAATGCGAATTGAATTCGAATTACGAGTGAACGCAGCATAAAGATGGAACAAAAATGCAATTTTGGACATTTATAAAAATTGATATGAAGGACATTTGCCAAAACCCAAATTCTGTGGAAATTAAATTATGTAGTTTTTTTCATTTACAAATTATTTCATTTTGGTGAGCGATGTCGTTTGAAAAACATGTAAAATTTGTAATCTGGTATCAAAATTTCCTCCAATAGCAATATTAAGCACTGAATAATATTTTTGTTATCTTACCGATACAAAAAAAAACTGAAATATAATAAAGATTCTCTTTAATGTTCAAATACAAGTAGGTTTCAACAATTTTTCTGATTTTGGCCCTGTGAGTAAAATAAAAACAGTTGAAATGATCGTGTTTTGTCCTTCACTATTGTTACAGTTGATATGCAATATTCTTCTAAAATCAATTTTGTCTAGGTACCTCCTTTAGAAAATTCCTTGTTTTGAATATCTTGAACGTGGGAATGATTCAAATTTATGGTAAACAGTGATATAGATAAAAAATTAAATAACATGTTTACACAATTTAAATCTATAGTGATATTACGGTTGTGTGCACTGGAATAATTCCATGTTAGGTAGTATATTTATCTCAGGAACAATATAACTTTGAAACTTTGACCTCAACTGACAATCAATTATATGTAATCTTAAATAACACATATACTACTATCATTTGGACTGTACTTTTATCTGCAAGAAGTTAAAGTGCTGAATGAAATAAGAAACATAAATTTATATAGCAAACATACTTATTCAGTAAATGACTTTATTGATCCTCTAAATAAATATCTTTTCATCAAAATGAATATTATATGGACATTAAATGCTATAGTATTTAATGACAACCAACATTCAAAGCGCATATTTCCATATTTTTTGTTTAAATATTTACTCATAAATCGAACTATATTAAACAGTATGAAACTTGATTTATACATTTAGTCTTTCGCGCTTCATTAGTGTCTTTTTTCAAATTTCCTGTTTAAAGAGTTTTCTTAATGACATATGAAACACAAGAATGAGCAAATTCCATAGATACCCAAAGCTTTATTAGACAGAGAGAGAGAGAGACCTTTATTATAAACGTTAGTTGAGACCATTGTAGATACACAATTTACGACCACCTTAATGTATTTTGTCTGATATTTCTTCCTTTCTATTTCCGTCCCGTATAATCCTTGACTTTAATGGTAATGCACTATTTGCACAGCAAGATCGTCATTTGCCAAACTCATGATTACTTGATTTCTAAAGTATAACTTATGTGTATAGCTGTGGTCACACCTTACCGGATAGCACAAACGGACCCCCAACGGACGAAAAAAAAGTTTTCCGTTGGCAAAAATGTTATCCGTTGGTAGTCCGTTGATGTACTGACCAAATAAAACGGACGCGTAACGAATGAATAACGGACACACACCGGATATGCAACGTACGAGAAACGGAAACGTACCGGACAGAACGAATGTCCAACGTACATCCAACGGACGAGTACCGCATAAAACGGACACCTAACGGAAGCGTACCAGATAAAACGGATGAACAAGATATACGGAAAAATTAAAGGCGACAATAATAATACATGTAAATCGCATAAATATACAAAAAGTTTCCGTGTAAATGGTTTTGGTTTGTTCATTAAAATGCCGCCAAAGGGTAGTGTCTGGCCTAAATAAGAGCTGCTTGATAGTGAAGACGTGCCCTTACTCTAAGATCAATTATGAATTATAAGAATTCATGACACTCAAGAAATCTGGCATACCAATAATTGGCATTTCTGACGCGAAATTTTCAATTGGTATTTATCCGTTTCAGATGCGTTCATCATCCATTTTATCCGTTATACGTCCGGTAGAAGTCCGTTTCACATTCGTTCAACATCCGTTTAATCCGTTAAACGTCCGGTAGAAGTCCGTTTGTGAATTTGTCTACCGGACCTCTAACAGATGAATAACGGACAAGTAACGGATACAAAACGGAAACGGAACGGACGAGTACCGTAAAAAACGGACACTTTATCCGTTGAACGTCCGTTCAAAGTTTTGAACATGCTCAAAATTTTCCACCGGACAGAACGGACGTCGACGGATGAAACGGACGCTGAACGGACACGAAACGAAAATGAACGGACGTCTAATGAATAAGAACAGACGTCTAACGGATATGAACGGATTGGAAAAATGTTATCCGTTCGGCGTCCGTTCGCGCTATCCGTTAAGGTATGACCTGGGCTTATTATAGAAATATAAAATAGCCAATATCAACATCGCTATACACATGAAGTTTACTTAAATAGTCCGAAACTGTTCATTAATGCAGGACATCGACAATAATTTACACACCTTTGGCATTTTGTACAAGATGTATAAATTCTTCGAAATTACAGTAAAAATGAAAAAGAAAGTACAATAACTCGACCGTTTGTCGGACTCTATATAAAATGCGGAAAAGAAGTGTGTATCTAATTTGCCGAAAAAAATTTGGCGCCGATTGTGCTCTCTTGTTAATCAGCTGTAACTTTCATTAAAGTCTGTCATACTTTTTTTGTTTCTAACAAATTGAGCATCGTATATAAGCCTCTAATTTATTCGTGCACCGATATGTAAATATTACGGAAAGAAATGTAGTCGGAGTTCCAAAGTTAGCTTGCATATGTGATGACCCAAAGCTAATTTTCAAAATTCACTTGAAACAGTAACAAGCAACAAATCCAATAGTAATGACTGATCTAAATGTTATCAAAGTATAAATGAAATAATTGTTTCCTTTCAACTATTTAAATATACACTACAGCATGAATCCGGCCGACTCTCCTTTATCAGTAGCGAATCCCGTTCTCTAAAACATGTTGTGGTTTTTCTTCTTTTATATAAACATGAACGTTTAACATGTAATAAAGATAAAGGCTGTTTTTTTGTTAAAGATTTATAATGCAATACAAGTGATAAATACACACTTGCCTTTACTGAAGTGGATCCAATATTCAGAATTTGTTTTATGAGAGAAAACTGTAACTCATCTTACAGAACCCTTTGTGTCACATAAACTTAAATTCCGACTTGACATAAATCTTTCTTTTAGCCTTAATGGAGTTATCAATGAAGGTCATAACTATACTGCTGTTGTTCAATCACTACATCTGATATTTTTGGGTATGAAAATCTATTTAATAATTTGTTGTTTTAAACAAGATCATTATGTTTTGTTTTTTTTTGCATTGAAATTATGAATAAATTTTTTCTTGGAATTGCACCAGATCGTTTCATCCTGTATTGTTAATGGAGTAGCTGTAAAAAAATGTACTCAAAAGTACAATCACCAATATATAATGTACAACGTATATACATGACAAATACAAATAAAGATATAACAAACGACAACCCCTTTAAGAGTAACTGTCGTTTTTTAATCACATGAACATGGTTGAGTAAACTAGTTTTTCAGATGAGATCTCTTTCCCTTTGCGTTTAATTTTTATCAGTGGAGTAATAAAAGGTACATAAATGAACATACAATAATCAAAGCGCTTGTGAGCAGTGATAGGTAAAGATTGCTTTCATTTGCAATGTGAACATTAAAATAAAAATTGAATGGCAATGAAAACCATTTAGGAAATGTTTTGAATTTGAGTTATATTCATATGCCATGCACAACTTCTGTAATTTTTAATAAAAATAGTTTTCGTGAAAAGTGTGATTATGCAAATTCACATTAAGTTGTAACTTGAATATATGTGCTGATATTGTTAATCAATTGCTTGACATGGGGATTTATAATGATCTAAAGAATGTTCATCTCACTGCACTATGTTGTTTGAACTCTCAAAGGTAGAGATGAGGCTTGGAAGATATTACTATCAAGCCAGGGACATCAGGGTTTGAATGCATTTTATGCAATCTATATCCCAAAAATAATGGTATAATGGAAAACAAAAACACAAAAACAAATAAAACAACAAATACACAATAAAATACTGTATCAATAAATTACTGAAAGTCACACTGGCATGTGCTATCAAAGCCAATCCACACACCAAATAATGTCAACCTATCATATCTAGTTACTGAGGAACAGAATAAAGCTTATTTCATAACATCTTTCCTTGTGGCTTAGTTGACCCCTTCATAGGCCAAGCTATTATATTCTGTATTATTGTATTTTCGTTTCATGTTTTTCATTCATTCTTATCTTGTTGTACAAATGTATATGTACAATGTATATATTATTTTTTCATATGAGAAATTTTTTTACTCTGAATACGTAAAAATTTCGCAATTCACCTTCTTGTTTCTCTTTTCATCTATGCATTGCCCAATAGAATGGAAAATACATGAGCTACTCACCGATTCATACAAGTGAATGTTAAACCTCTGATGGTTTGTTTGGGCTGTAGGAGGAAAGCATAAATCCTTAGAACTTAATGTAACCTCTGAAGGCTGAAAATTTCGTCACCACAAATTACTTAAAACCTTTACTAAATTCTTCCATAGATATAAAGATTTGGTTTGGAAGTTTGTTTGTTCTTGTAGAAAACATATTTCAAAAGGGATAGCACATCCTAATTTTTAAGGAGATGTTGTTTACTGAGGCCGAAAATTTATATACGATACCAGTAAACTTATCTATCCTTTAAATAAACTTATTCTAAAAGGTTACCAATTCAAATCTATAATTAGATCTTTGAATATTGATTTTATTGGTATAAATATTGATTTTGTTATCAGTAAATTAAACTTAAACTAAATATTATTTTTATATACTTGTGCACATTCATGGCTCTACAATCTGTTGATACCTGTATCTTGGCATTGCACAAGGTCATGTTTTTCTCTGACTGTTCTTTACACTCCATGGATGTACTGATTGATATTTTACTCTTAGACGCAGGATTCTTTTATTAGTTGTTATTGCCTTTGAACTAGCTGTCAGTAACTGCGAGTACTCTCAGATCTGTACTTAGTGTCTTTTTGTTGTGGGGATGTATAAGAACCCTGCCACGTCCACTCTGTATTTTTGTTTCGATGTATTTCTGCTTTGTATCCTTCTGATGAGTTAAGCCCCTTTCAACTGATTTTTATAGTTTGTTCTTATGTTATTATGTTGTACGGTTACACCAATGTCCCAGGTTAGGAGGAGGGTTGGTGCCTTCAAACTAGTTTAACCCTGCTACATTCTGTATGTGCCTGTCCCAAGTCAGGAGCCTATAATTCAGCGGTTGTCATTTGTTGCTGTATATCATAATTGTTTTTTGGTCATTATTTTGTACATAAATCAGGCTGTTAGTTTTCTCATTTGATTTTTTTTTACATTTTTCATTTCGGGGGCCTTTTATAGATGACTATGCAGTATGGGTTTTACTCATTGTTGCAGGACTATAGTTGTTAATTTCTGTGTCATTTGGTCTCTTATGGAGAGTTGTCTCATTGGCAATCATCATACCACATCTTCTTATTTTTATATAGATTTGTGTTTTCACTGTTTTTTTCAGAATACATAACAATGCATTTATGTTTGAGCTTCATACATATATATTATCCATACATCATAATACTTTCTCATTATTAGACAAAATAACTAACAATAGAAGCATCTAACATTCTATCTACCGGTATTCTTTCTAAAGTATATATGAATGGCATATGTAAAAAAAAAAAGGAGCATTTCCCTCTTCTCCCCCCCCCCCCCCCCAAAAAAAATGAAGTGAGTATGTCTCAATGGATAGATGACATGTTTTAATGTTTTAGAATGCCTACCTAAAAAGTAGATAATATAATACAATACTAAAAAAAAACTCATAAATGGTTCTGCAGAACCCTGTGTCTTGCCTGCGATTGCTGCTGTCAGTGTTAAAGTGTAATCTTGACTTAAAAAGTTGCTAATACTTTGTCTTGGAGATTAGCTTTTGTCCAAGTTTCATAACAATCCATGAAGTTTAATAACTTTATCAACTCAATTTTTTTATCCCAGCCTGTCTGTAAATGTTAACTGTAGAAAATTAAAACCATCTATCAGAAAAAATACGGAAAATGAAAAAAAAATATTTTCAAACATTTGCTTCAGAAATTATCTCTTAAACAGAAAAAAGCTTCTGCCACAGTTTCATAAATTCTATGAAGGTTTGACAAAGTAGTTGATGTGTAAGGAACTTTAAACCCAGACTATTTTTACTTGTTAACTGTAAAAACTAAAGTCCATTTATCAGTAAAATACAAACAAATGAAAATAAATATTTTCAAAATTTGGTCTGGATACTGTCTTTTGGTCATAAACAAACTTCTGTCAAAATTTCATAATATTCCATGAAGGTTTGACAAATTAATTGATGTCTAAAAAAACTTCCACCACAGACTAAACCTAAATGTTGACAACACCTACGACAGAATCTAGGATTGTACACCTCATTTTTCATTCAACTGGCCAGTAGGACAGTGTAGTCAATTGGTCTCTGTAAACTTTTAAAAAAAATTTAGAGATCATACGTTGTCCGTCAAGATGACTTGTCTTTGAGAAAAATTAGGACAAAAATTTTGGTTTCTTAAAATAATATTGATTTATTGGGAAAACTTCATTTTATTTGTGAATAGCTTTTATAAATATGTACTAAGAAAACCAAAACAATTTCGTGTCCACGGTATTGTTTAATTTCAAATCTAAAGTGAATTTAAGTACGTTTATCACATGCCCCAAAAATGTACCTACCTCGATTGAGCAGTTTATTAAAGTTTTGGTATTCTCATTTTTGTAATATTTTAATATGAATTCTCTTTAAAAGTGCATATCAAAATACATACATAAAAAATTAAGTGTGATTTTGCATATTTAAAAAAAAACCTCTAAAATTGCTACTTTTAAAAGATGTATTAAAGAGGGTGGTAAAGGGTTATTTTCGTGCAACGTGTTTTGCCATTTTTATTTCACGTGCAGCCGTGAAAAAGGTTTGTTATTCACCGTGTTTCGTGAAATTGGTAAAAAGATCAACGTGCAAGAAATTTTTAATTGTTTGTTCATCGTGAAATGGCAATTTTATTTCGCGTTCTTCCGTGCAGATACCCCCTCCTTTAAGCCCCTCATTAAACAGTGTCACCAACCAATACCAAATGTGGTACAAATGTGGCAACAACTTTGATAAAATACTAATATTTGTTTTGTTTCATTTGAAGAGTAATTTTGCACAATATTCTATTTTTCTAATTTTAGTCCTGTAATAATGTTCTATTACTAAGATGTAATCATAAACAAAACTGGTAACAATAGGACATTAGACCTTTCCTTTATTGCTTTGAAAGTTATATCCCTTTCCAATGACGCTGGCCACTACTTAATTTAGCCAAAACTGCAAGCATTGTTTTTATAGGACAATATGTTAAAAGTTCTTTTCATTAAAAACCACTGGGCTAATCTGAAACTAAGTTAACCAGAATACTTCGTACAATATGTCTGTAAATATTCAACGAGAAGCATTTCTAGGAACCAAAAATAATGTTTTCAGATACATAAAACTTATACAGTTAATGTCAAATCAAACAAAAAAATAACCTAAACCTGTATTTGATTGTCCATAAATTATCCTCCAAAAAACACTTAAAATTCTGGTCAAATCAAAAGTGTGAGGAATAGATGAAGAGATTCATTTGTCTCTGTCAAGTGGACGCATAAAATAATGATTTTTTTTATCAAAAACTTTTTCAACACCTAAAGTGGATATCATTTTATAGAAATATACAAACATATAATGGCACAAGTAATTTATGTAGAGTCTCCATCAACAAATATCTATTGTTATATAATGTTACCAAAAGTATCAATAAACAGCAGTGCTTATTATTTCCACCTTTTATAAAAACATATATGACTTTATCACTCTAAAACAATTCATAGCACTTTATCACATAAATTCTATCTAATAATTAATTTCCGTACTTCTTCTATACCATAGTCCTTTCACATTGAGCTGATAATAACACTCACACGAGGCTGTCAGGCAGTTTGGACACGTTTTCTTGAATTTCCTGCTGACAATACATTTTCTAACACTCCTTTCCATATCATATTCACATTCCCTTTCTAATAAGACAAATAATTGGATGCTATACAGTTTGTCTCTGTTCCTCATGAGATCTATGGTGAAATGTAAATGACACAGCTGAGTCCCATGCACCTTTTAACATAATATCAACAAGTCCTTTCTTGTCAGCACAGTGGTACCATTGAGACAGATCAGAGGTACAGTCAGAGTCTTCAGGTGGAGGTCGCACCTGTATATTATTTACACATCTCCTACATTTGATTCTGGAAGAGAAAATAATATTGCAAAACTTTATTGTTATTTAAACAGGCTGAAATTTCTCAACTATTTACTGATTATAATTTAACTTTGTGTTGAAAGTCTTTAAGAAAAGGTTTTGCTACAGGTATCACATTTAACTTAACATTATCAATGATTCATGAAAATGAGGTCAAGGACTTACAAACCCTGCCATTTAGACATGTATACCTAATAATCCTTCCATACACAAAATGTATTTGACCTCCTGAGAATTCTTTATTATTCATGGGATACCAATTTTCGTGAATATTTAGGATATGAGTGAAGTTCAACAAAGTACAAATTGTCTACAGGCTAATATGCAAACTTTGGCAAATTCATGAAATCATATATCAAGGAAAATACAATTTTCCTCAATCCATGAAAACTGGTATCCAAGAAAACAAATGAATCCACAGTATTGCTCATAGTATCCAAGAAAAGGATCTAAACATGAAAACTGAATGCTGACCAATAAGCCATGAAAATGAGTTCAGAGTCAGACGAAAGGAAATCTTCCTCTTTTACATTTCATTTTATTAAGAATTAAAACAGCAAGAATACACAAGTTTATTCAAACAAAATCCTGAGGTAAGAGAAATAACTCTGAAGCAATCATTGTATAGTGAAGCATAGGAATTGTTAAAAAATTATAGATTTGTATAGATGTATCAACCAATATAAGGCAAATTCAAATAAACTATTTTACAAAGGACCTGTCAAACTTCAAAAGGTGTAGATCAACACGATAGTACTAAACTCAATCAAAATGTTTATACCTCACTAGAATTTTTCTTATATCAGTTGAAGGCTTCTCAATCCTGTCAACAGATTAACAGTTACCTTAATAAATGAAAGATGTTTTAAGGATGCAAAAGTAAACCTACTTGTCATGTGTATCGCTGATTGTTTCTTCATTAAGACGGAACAAGTCCTTTAACTCATCTCGACTAAAATGTTTTTCTACATCTTCTTCTTTATCTACAACACAACTGCTTAATGCTTTTTTGTGGGCCTGCCTCTGGAAAATCTTCTCCTCAATTGTCCCAGTCTGTAATTATAAAAAGTTTTTGTATCAATATCTCTACTCTTATTCATATGGAAAAAAAGATAACAAGCAAGTAAATATCGTAAAATCACCAGTTCTTTTTTTTACACTAACAGTATTTTTGTTTTGTCTAAAAAGTGTAGGATAACAGATTAAACTAGACAAAGTGATGCCCCTGCTCTCCACTCTGAAGTAACTGCATTATAGGACTTTCTTTGAGATATAATTGTGTCTTTGAGACACAAATGATGTCCCCGCAGTTGCAAAGTGTTATTCTAAAATACACAAAGTCGAGCATGGGACCACATCGGTCTATGGTTCACTGTAGGAGGAGTTATTTGGAAACGCTATGCACCTCTTATGCAAGTATATACTCCAAAAATGACAAAGTTCAACTATCTCCCAAAACAGCAAATATTAATAAAAATCAAAACCCTGACCATATGCACACCTTCAATATATGTACAAACAGCCAGCAAAGTGAAAACTTCCTAGCATTCAAACTGTTGGAGGAGTTATACGGAAACGCTTGCACCTCTGATGCAAGTAAATACTCCAAAAAATGACAAAGTTCAACTATCTCCCAAAAAAGCAAATATTAATAAAAATCAAAACCCTGACCACATGCACACCTTCTATATATGTACAAACAGCCAGCAAAGTGAAAACTTCCTAGCATTCAAACTGTTGGAGGAGTTATCCGGAAACGCTTGCACCTCTGATGCAAGTAAATACTCCAAAAAATGACAAAGTTCAACTATCTCCCAAAAAAGCAAATATTAATAAAAATCAAAACCCTGACCACATGCACACCTTCAATATATGTACAAACAGATAGCAAAGTAAACACTTCCTAGCATTCAAACTGTAGGAGGAGTTCTGTGGAATAACTATATACCCATAATGGGACAGATGGACGGACGGACAAGGGTAAAACAATATGCCCCCCAACTTTTTGTTAGTTGCGGGGGCATAATAAGAACAAAGTTACCTGCATGAGTGGGCTCTTGTAACACACAAAGAACTTATATTGTATTATAGCCTTTTGAAAAAAGAGACTGACAAGGCCATTTGTCGCTCTGAAATATTTGTCAATACAATCTATTCCTTCAAATTCAATTGTTATCATATTTCATCAGTATTGTTGCACAAACCTTTACATTTTTATATTTTTTCCTGTTTTCTTAACAATCTGGTACTTATCAAATTTGCTGGTTTATTGTTTTCTATACTCTTTTTTTTGTGTACATGTATATGTTAAATATATGTATTATACTAACAGCAATCAATCTGTATATATAACACTGTTTTTTCTGTCCATCTCTCCAACATCTTGCCATAGCCTGATCATCATTAGCAGGGTTCCAGTCTGGATCAAACATCACCAGTCTATTAGCACCAATTAAATTTAAACCACAACCACCTGCTTTACTACTTAACATAAATATATATTCTGGGCTCTGTAAAAAACAAAAAGATCACAAAATCACATAAAAAGACATGACAGTAGCCAAAGAATAAATTTTGACATGAAAATTACTCGTAAAAAATTTATTTACAAATCTAAAATTTACATTCTATATATGCTTTAACAAGCTCATAATATAAACAAGACTGCACACGCTAAAATGTCTTGCCTGCTTTTCTCATACTGATTGAATTTATGTTGAAAGTCTGTAAATATGATGGTTTTACTAAGTATCTCATAAAAAAAAACACTTAACATTATCAATGATCCATGTAAATGAGTTCATGGTCAAATGAGTATTTCACATGACAAAAACTCTTACATTTCTTTTGATGATATTTTTTAGTAATTGTTTTTTCAACAAGTCATATTTTTTTCTTTATTGAACATGTGTAAGCTATTTTTCTTACAATGTATTAAGTGGTTGAATTATCTAACATGTAAAATTTACAGATGCTCCACACTCATGAGCATAATAGAAACAGTGAAACTGTCAATAAATATAAATATGAATTTTCACTTAGTGCTATTCCAGAATAAATGTATGGTAAGGTTGGAAGTCACATATGTTTTTGTTAATAGGGGTAAAACAAATACAAATTAAGTTACAAATGAAAATACAAATTATGGTTGGAGTAAAAATACAAATTATGGTTGGTGAAATTACAAATTATGGTTGATGTAAAAAAGTGTTGTCCAACTCCAAAGGGGCCTTCCATTTTATCAAGGAATAGTCCTGAATTTTATCAATGATTTTTGTAACCAACTTAATTATAAAATTGAACATAAGTACTTACTGTTGGGTTGTTAAATTTCTCCACAATTTTCGCTCTCTTCTTAATTGACATTGTACCATCTAGCCTTACAAACAAATACCTATGAAAGCAAAATGTTTCATATACACCATAAACTATAAAATCTGTAAGATCATACAAAAAATTCTGTGAAAGTAAAAATAATCTTTAATGACAAACTAATTACAATGTACTGTATATGTCCAATGGCAAATATTTGATCAATTTGTGTGATGATAACAAGTAATAAATAAAAAAAATTCTAACATCTATAAAAGTTTTGATGTATATCCTATATCGTCATTTGTAAAATTTGTTTCTGCTGCCATATTAGGGCAGTTTAGCACCAAAGTCAATTCTTTGAATAATATTCATCATCTCTTTTCTGTTTCCATTTAACTTGTGATGCAGTTATCAAAAAGCAAGTTTTCATTGATTTCATTTGAGTGTCATTAGGTTATGCTTGACAGAAATCTTGCACTACATCTTAAACTTACCCTCTCTGTCTAAACAACTTCTCACACAGATCTAAGGTTTGTGTATAGTTAGACACTAACACCACTTTATCACTTGTTGTGGTCTTTATTAATGCTAACATGCAATCTAGAACCAGAAATTTACCTGAAAAAAGCAAAAGTTGTCATTGAAATACTTATGGCAAAAAAAGATATGCAGACAGCTATCTCTATATATGTAATCACATTTCAGGTATTTAAAGATTTAAGAGTAACAAGAATGTGTCAATAGTACACGGATGCCCCACTCGCACTATCATTTTCTATATTCAGTGGACCGTGTAATTGGGGTCAAAACTCTAATTTGGCCTTAAAATTAGAAAGATCATATCATAGGGAACATGTGTACTAAGTTTCAAGTTGATTGGACTTCAACTTCATCAAAAACTACCTTGACCAAAAACTTTACCCTGAAGCGGGACAGACGAACGGACGGACGAACAGCCACAAGAACTGACAAACTGATGCACAGACCGAAAAACATAATATCCCTAGATGGGGCATAAAAATGACCAGTTGATCCAGACCAACAGATTATTCCAGCTAAACAGTGCTTCACTTATTGTGTACTGAAGCCCTAGCTGACTCATTAAATCAAAATGAGGTTTGGGAGATTTTTTATTATATACTTATGTTGTTACAATATTTTCTCATAAACTAAAGAACCTTAATTTCAAAGAGGCAAATGAACTGGAGGGAAATTTGTTATGTTATGTTATGTTATGTTATGTTATGTTATGTTATGTTATGTTATGTTATGTTATGTTATGTTATGTTATGTTATGTTATGTTATGTTATGTTATGTTATGTTATGTGTCATGTCATGTCATGTTATTGACTTACCAGATAATTCAGGTTTAACAGTCTTCAAATTATGTCCAGCAGGGAAAACATCCAACGTCCCTTCAAACCCTTCAGCTTCTTGTAAACATTTATCATATATCAAGTCAGGGTCTGAAAAAAAAGTGAGGATTTATTTCTTTCAAAATAGAATATGAAGTAATTCTGTTTGATATTGTAGAAATGTGTGACGAAAGTGTTAAGTTCATTCAACATACTGAAAAATTTTAAGCATGGGCAAACAGATCATAAAAGTGCTTAGAGTTACAACTCACTACTGTCAAGCTACTGACCAAATATAATATCCTTCTGTTCAGTTATACCTGAGAAAAATGTTAAGAATATATTTGTTGGACAGATGAATGGACAAAGTGATTTCAATATAGCCCCTACTTCTAGAGTGGGGGTAAAATAAAGTTATTGATAACTAAAAGTTGGACAGTTGAAAAGAAATTTTTACTGGTGATATATTATAAGGCCAGGAAAATAGATTTTCGAGACCATAAAATTTTAGAGGTGACAAAAATCTTTTAACAGCAGTACTCTATCTATATATTCAAATAAATCCCTTCTTAAACTTCTTAATTTGAATCATTACACTAGATTTGTCTGTAGGACACAAATGCCCTTGACTGAAGCCAAAACTTTGAATGTACATTTCTTGGAAATCATAAGAAAAATGAAATGTACTAGGGACATACACTGGCAAGATTATGATCATAGATATATCATTTGGTTAATATGGACAAACTCATTAAGATATTATGTGTTAATTAAATGGGAAAAGTCAATCAACCAGAAAGACAAATGTTGATCACCAGAAATAAATTTCAAACTTAAATTCTGCCAAAAGTTGGTTAACTTGAACAAAACCCAAACACAACCTCTAAGTCATCACAATACACAAATCTACCAAAAATCACAGCTAGATCTGCAGGCCATACCAAAATAAAACTAAAACAAGTACCATTTTCACAAAATTTTTAAGTTCAAAGGCTATAATTTCGGCTAGTAAATAGGTATGAAACACAAAACTAATTTGTAAGTCATAATATACTCTAACGTACCAAAAATCAGATAAATTCTAACTGCATATCAAAACAAAGTTTGGACTCTTTACTTCCATTGAGGATTTGATGAACTTTATCTTCTAATTTTCAATGAGGGGTGAGGGATTGGGAGTTATTAATCTACAGAACAGTGTTGTATGTAATTTTTATTAAATTCATTATAGAAATTCTGATACTGTGAATTCACTATTATTCGTTGGATACCAAGTTACAAGGATTTCATGGGTAAATTGGAACCATGAATTAAAATGTTCATCGAATTACAAATTTTGTATAGACTTGCAGACTTTTGCAAAACTACGAAATCAAATATCCACGAAAATGCAAGTTTTCCTCAATCCATGAAAATTGGTAGCCACGAAAATAAAAGAATCCACAGTATTTTTTTGTATTTAATGCATAAGTAAGAAATCACATTCAAGTAATTATATAACTAAGAGTAGAATTATTTTGAAGCTTTGCAATTCGAAATGGTAAGAAGATCCTATCCAAACAGATAATTTAACTGCAAAATCATAACTCCTTTTTTGCTATACTTAGAACAGCATTATAATTTTATAACGCATGTCTGTCAGTGAGCAATGAGAATTAGTTAACTGAGAGTAATATTGTTTTGCATTGTTCACTGACATCAAATTTTCTGACTTGAAATACAGTCAAACCTGTAAACAGAAGTCATCATAGGGACTAGAGTAAACTGATCCTTTAAGAGAAGTGAACTTTGAATTTAGATTCAAAATGAAAAGGTATTGCTACAGCAGGAAAAGGGTGACCTAAAAAGACAGGTTTTCACTTAATAGAGTTGACCTTTATATTAGGTTTGACTTAATAATTCTTAAATTGAGAAACTACAAACATGATCTTTGCAATACATCTGGAATTATAACAAGTTTGATGTAAATAATTTCAACGTCTTTTTTCTTACATTTCAGAGGAAGGATACTTACGATTACACAATTTTTTGAGCTGTGTAATAAATGACAAACTGCTTCCTGTTACTTTGTCTCCATCCACTTGTATATCAGAGGATTTGGATCTGACCAACATTTTATATAGTTCTGACTGGAGGGGTGTCAGATTACAGCATACTATCTGTTCAACTGTAATAATCATGTATTTACTCAAAAATAATTACTAGTAAAACAATAATACACTTTAATAAAACTGTATTGCTATGTTTTATTGTGCTGTTTCCTCAATGGCATTTAATCCTTTTTTCCTTTTTATATAAATTTATCTGAGCAGAGAAGTTTTTCTTCCTAAAACAATCATTGTGGATATTTTGTTTCAATGTTTTTCAGCAAATAGTTAAATGGATATGACAGCATTTTATCTTTTATATAAGCAATATAAAAATCATTTCGTTAAAAAGACTAGTCATAAATTATCTGTCATGTAGCAGGATGTTGGTTTTCTTGTTTTGCACTTTTTTAAGTCAAGCCTTTTATAATTTACTATACCATTTGAGTTTTGCTCATTGTTAAAGGATGTACAGTGAACTATAGTTGCTTACATACATGTCATTTATACTCTAGTGGATAGTTGTCTCATTGGCAATCATACCACATCTCTTTATTTTTATAGTTACATCATTTCTACAGCAGTTCCAAGTTATATAAAAGAAATCTATTCTATTTAGTGCAAAATGACACAGAAAAACAGATATAAAAAGTAAAATATTAATCTACAGAACAGCGCTGTGTGTAATTGACTCACTCATTTTTAAGAAACTTACTTTTCACAGGTAAATATCTGGTTAGTAAAACCTGTGTTCTTCTAATGATGCATTTATTTACTATTGATGCCAACTAAAAAATGAAATACAAATGAAACTTAAGAGAGATTACAATTTCTACCTTGAAAGATGTCAGACAAATTGCTTCATCACTTGATTGACAATCAATTTCTAAAAACTTTAGCTTTATTTAGAAATAGGCTTAAGGTATTTGACTTGTCAATGAATACTTATCTCTTCTTCAATACTAATAAGTGCTTTATGAAGAAAACTATATCAAAATCAGGGCTTTAAAAAACGGTCGTATTTTCCCGACAAGTCAGATAGATTATATAAATGACTAGTTGTGCCGAGGCTGAAACGGACATTTAAATATAGTTCAGAAAAAAAATTGAAGTTTATGCGATCTTTTTGACCTGACCTTTTGCCTTAAACAGCCACACATTTCCAGTCATGTAAGTGACATGATGAATAATTACTATCAAAACAAACCCTACTATAAAACCCTCTCATTACAATCGAAGTTAATAAGTTCTCTGACAGCTGATTTTACCTGTTCAGGCGACAGGTAAACTATTTTGTACCGGACATTGATCGGTCTATTAATAGTTATTTTCTTAAATTTCAGCAGTTTGCGTCTAATTAATTTAGTCAACAAGATTCAGATTACCAGAAAACGTATATTAATATCATTTGATAAAATTTAAAAAGATAGTAATAAAGGTTTAAAAAAAAAATCGTCAGAGCCACGTTGTTTGAACTAGTACACTCGTGCGCATGTGCACAGGTGTGAGATTAACTTATGCATCCGAATTTTCAAAAATGCTAAAAATATCATTGACACCTTTATCTAACGTTCATTTCGAGTCTTTTCCTGTAAAAATAACACGGAAAGAGCTACTTAAACTCAATCGTGCTTTGTAAACGTACACAGATTTTACGTATCTGTCTCTGGTCCATGTTTTAACAAGTCAACATCCGGTAATAGGAAAAGTACTTTTCAAAAACGAAAGTGAAGTTATTGACAGCATAATTTTGCACAATTAAAGAGCCTTAGGCAGATATTAGTACATTGATTTTGCACACTTCGAATGGTGCACTGTCAATTTAACAATCATAATTTATATGATGCCCAATGATTACTATGGTTGCCTTTTATTTCTAAGTCTTAAGGCATTAAAATCGGGATAAGACAAAAAATAAAATGCTTCGCTGGGCGCAGCTTGAAACGACCGCAGAGGTCGAACCCTGAACAGTTGGGGCAAGTATGGACACAACATTCAAGCTTGATACAGCTCTGAATTTGGATTGTGATTAAATATTTGACACACCATAGGTTTCTGACACAGAAAGAATGTGGTCTAAGAACTTGAATTTTTTCAATTTACCTATTATGGTCCAATGTCCAAAACCAAAATACATGGTTAGATTCAGCATATCAAAGAACCCCATATATTCAATTTTTGTTGAAATCAAACAAAGTTTAATTTTGGACCCCAACTTGGACAAACTTGAAAACTGGGCCCATAATCAAAAATCTAAACACATGTTTAGATTCAGCATATCAAAGAACCCCAAGAATTCAATTTTTGTTAAAATCAAACTAAGTTTAATTTTGGACCCTTTGGACCTTAATGTAGACCAATTTAAAAAAAGGGACCCAAAATTAAAAATCTAAAAACACGGTTAGATTTGGCATATCAAAGAACCCCAATAATTCAATTTTTGATGAAATCAAACAAAGTTTAATTTTGGACCCCTTTGACCTCAATATGAACCAATTTGATAGCGGGCCCACAAATAAAAAATCTAAATACATGGTTAGATTCAGCATATCAAAGAACCCCATATATTCAATTTTTGTTGAAATCAAACAAAGTTTAATTTTGGACCCCAATTAGGACCAACTTGAAAACTGGGCCAAAAATCAAAATCTAAATACATGTTTAGATTCAGCATATCAAAGAACCCCATATACTCAATTTTTGTTAAAATCAAACAAAGTTTAATTTGAACCCTTTGGACCTTAATGTAGACCAATTTGAAAACTGGACCCAAAATTAAAAATCTAAATACACGGTTAGATTCGGCATAACAAATAAATAAATGGTCAAAGATTTTACAAATCTAATGCGCCATACTGTGAAATTAAAGATTACTTCTTGAAATTTTTCAATATTTGAAATTTGAAATAAAAATAATATTTGAAGAATAATTCTTTTTAATTTCTGAAATCTGAAATGAGAAAAAATTGACCCCCCACAATTTCTTTTTACCACCCCCCCCCCCCCCCTCCCCTTTTTCCCCCCAAAAAATTCTTTCCCTCAAGATATGGTCATAATCTCAATTCAAATTTCCAATGGAGTTTGCAACCATAATTACCCATTTAAATTTACCATAGTGCTAACTTAATCTATTTTATAATAGAATTTAAAATATAGTGTCAAATCTTTCATATGGATTTTTTTGTAAAAAAAAAAGATGCAACATTTGCAGAAATTTTTACTGATCTTCCTTGATAAATATGCATTTCTTTAAACATAATTTAAAAGCAGTGTAAGGGAAGTAACCAAAACGTTGTATTTGGATTACCTCCCTTACACTGTTTTAAATTATCTTAATTGTTCATTAACCATTACTTTATACATAATTTAAAAGCAGTGTAAGGGAGATAATTTCAATGATGTATTTGATTTATCTCCCTTACACTGCTTTAAATTATGTTTTGTACTAAAGTATTTGTCCATAAACCAGGACAACCTTCTTTTTCCCCCTTTTTTGCCCCTAATTCCTAAACGGTTTGAGCCATAACCCCCCAAAGCAAATCCTAACCATCCCTGTGTGGTATGGAAACTTGTAGTGTAATTTCAGAGAGATCCATACACCGTTCCACAGTTATTGTCTGGAAACTAGAAAATGCTTATCTTTGGCCCCTTATTCCTTAACTGTTGGTACCATAACCCCCAAAATCAATCCCCACCTTCCTTTTGTGGTATTGAACCTTATGGTAAAATTTCAAAGAGATCCATTCACTTAAACTAAAGTTAGAGTGCGAAAACCAATGTGTCTTCGGACAACGACGACGACGTCATACCAATATATGAATTTTTTTGCGGTCGTATAAAAACAAGAGGCTCTCAAGAGCCTGAATTGCTCACCTGTATTTCAGAGGAGAAGATTTTTAAATGTTAGCAAACTTGAACAAATTGTGTAAAATTGTCTTTAAAGGGCAATAACTCCTTAAGGGGTCAATTGACAATTTTGGTCATATTAACTTTTTTGTAGATCTTACTTTGCTGAACATTATTGCTGCTTACAGTTTATATATATCTATAATGATATTCAAAATAATAACAAAAAACTGCAAAATTTTGTTAAAACTACCAATTTGGTGGCAGCAACCCAACAATCGGTTGTTCGATTCGTCTGATAATTTCAGGGCCGATAGATCTTGACCAATTAAACAATTTTACCCCATGTCAGATTTGCTCTAAAAGATTTAGTTTTTGAGATATAAGCCAAAAACTGCATTTGACCCTTATGTTCTACTTTTAGCCATCACGGCCATGTTTGTCGATGGATACAAACTTCGGATAAAATTTATAAACAAGATACCCTAAGGAACATTTATTTAAATTTTGAAGGTAATTGGCCAAGTAGTTTCAGAGGAGAAGATTTTTAAATGTTAGCAAACTTGATGAACAAATTGTGTAAAATTGTCTTTAAAGGGCAATAACTCCTTAAGGGGTCAATTGACAATTATGGTCATATTAACTTTTTTGTAGATCTTACTTTGCTGAACATTATTGCTGCTTACAGTTTATATATATCTATAATAATATTCAAAATAATAACAAAAAACTGCAAAATTTTGTTAAAACTACCAATTTGGTGGCAGAAACCCAACAATGGGTTGTTCGATTCGTCTGAAAATTTCAGAGCTGATAGATCTTGACCTATTGAACAATTTTACCCAATGTCAGATTTGCTCTAAAAGATTTAGTTTTTGAGATATAAGCCAAAAACTGCATTTGACCCCTATGTTCTATTTTTAGCCATGGCAGCCATGTTTGTCGATGGATCAAAACTTCGGATACAATTTATAAACTAGATACCCTAAGGAACATTTAGTTAATGTTTGAAGGTATTTGGCCTAGTAGTTTCAGAGGACAAGATTTTTGAAATAGTTTACGACGACGACAACGGACGCCAAGTGGTGGTGAGCTAAAAATGTCCAGCTGGCTCAAATATTTTTTGGAAGCCCCGATCAAAATACAAATAGCATAGGTAACTTATAATTCCAAGGTTCATCTCATTCTACAATATATTTTCTATTGATGCTGACCTACCAGAGATCATGAAATCTGTCTTATTACCTCTTGTAGCCTTTCTTGTCCTTTCTTATGTTCAGCATCAGTTGAGCTTGCATCTCTTCCTCTTAATATTGGTGTTTCAAACTTCCTTTTGAATTCCTGTGCTGTACCTAAGTAAATTATTATTAAACAAAGTTTATTACTACTTGATACAATTCTATCACAAATTTCTTATTTCAGATACATGTGAAACTTCCAACTTTTGTTCAAGAGGTATCTTAGAAAATCATTAGATTGTTTTTTAAATACTGTGGATTCATTTATTTTCCTGGATACCAATTTTCGTGGCTTTGAGGAACTATTGTATTTTGATGGATATTTAATTTCAAAGTCTGCATACAAGTATATAGGAAATTTGTACCTCTTTGAACATTTGAATTTGTTGTTTCTCTATACATACAAAATCCATAAAAGTCGATATCCCACGAATAATAATGAATTTACATAATATGTTGATACCTCTCTTCTATATCTGTAATTGACACATTATTTAAAAAAAAAGTAGAATACTAAAATGTCTGACATGAATTAGATTAACACTTATATTTATCAAACTTCAGAAAGAGTATTTATAATTTGGTTGCAGAACAATGTCAATTTATTACACAATTTTGTCATCTAATATTTAGAATACTTTTAGCTATGAACATTAGCAGCAATATCTTTATGAAACTTTATTGATTCATGTGAGAAAAAAAATCATCATATATTGAGATTCTTTATATGCATTACAATAAACCAAATTGTATCTTACCAACTTGTTTCCCTTTATTGTTGTTCCCAAAATTTCTGAAAATGTAAATACTTATTTACCTAAAATTCCACCATTTACAAAATGTACAAGACTAAAGTATTCTAACAGATCATTTTGTATAGGTGTTCCAGATAGTAAAACTCTTCTCTTGGCTTTCAATCCATTTAATGCTTGGTATGTCTGATTTTCTGAATTTTTTAACCTGTGACCCTGAAGAAAATGAAACGAGACTAGATTTTTTAAACTGTTTTTCATTTGTTAAATGATGTCAATGACATTTTGATCTTCATTACAAAGGAAAAGGTATATTTTAAGACTGAATCTGTAAATCAGAGTAAATTAAAAATTGTATACCATTCAAAATCACATTGTTCAAAATTGAAAGCAAGGCTATCTGAAAATATAAACTGTGACTTCATGATGTAATTTGACTGTAACATCATGTAAATGATGTAATAATGAAGATTTGCCAAGTTTGAGCTTCAATAGGTAAATGTCAGTTGTTTTTTTTACTAAATGAGGCAAAGTAAAATTAATTACCTGTACCCCTATTTTTGACATTTTTACCTATTATGTCAGTTTGTTTTGTTCACACATTGTTGTCAATATAATGGAATTTTATGCGACTGTTATACAAGTGAGAGGTTTAGCTAGCTATAAAACCAGGTTTAATCCACCATTTTCTACATAAGAAAATGCTGTACCAAGTCAGGAATATGACAGTTGTTATCCATTCGTTTGATATGTTTGAGCTTTTGATTTTGCCATTTGATGAGGGACTTTCCATTTTGAATTTTTCTCTGAGTTCGGTATTTTTGTTATTTTACTTTTTAGAATGCCTAACTAACAAATTCAGAATTTTGTTGATTTATAAAGGGCATAACTTGAGAACAGTGAAAGTGAGGCCACCCAAATTCTAACTTGATCTGTCTTTGGTGGTAATAATCACTGTGTATAAGTTTCATAACATTTGGTTGAGGCAAACTAAGAGAATGGAAACCAATTTTTTAGACGTACAAGTGTAAAACCCAGTCACCTAGAGACGGGAGCATAAAAATAGCCATTCTTTCTTGAACTACATAGATTGAATCTTTGATTCATACCTTAAGAAATTTGTACTTAGTTGAACATTTAAATTCGTGGTTTACCTATACCTATGAAATCCACTAAAATTGATATTCCACAAATACTAACGAGTCCACAGTAATCACTATAGGATCCTTACCTAATCACATATAACCAGCCCTACTGAACCTTTATCCATTACATGAGCATTTAATCTAAATGTCTAGTATTATATAATTATTATAGGATTCTCACCTCATCACATATAACCAGCCCTACTGAACTTTTATGCATCACATGAGTATGTAATCTAAATGTCTCATATGATATAATTACTACAGGATCCTTACCTCATCACATATAACCAGCCCTACTGAACCTTTATGCATCACATGAGAATGTAATCCAAATGTCTCATATGATATAATCACTATAGGATCCTTACCTCATCACATATAACAAGCCCTACTGAACCTTTATCCATTAAATGAGCATTTAATCTAAATGTCTAGTATTATATATTCACTATAGGATCCTTACCTGATCACATATAACAAGCCCTACTGAACCTTTATCCATTACATGAGCATTTAATCTAAATGTCTAGTATTATATATTCACTATAGGATCCTTACCTAATCACATATAACAAGCCCTACTGAACCTTTATCCATTAAATGAGCATTTAATCTAAATGTCTAGTATTATATATTCACTATAGGATCCTTACCTAATCACATATAACAAGCCCTACTGAACCTTTATCCATTACATGAGCATTTAATCTAAATGTCTAGTATTATATATTCACTATAGAATCCTTACCTAATCACATATAACCAGCCCTACTGAACCTTTATGCATCACATGAGCATTTAATCTAAATGTCTAGTATTATATATTCACTATAGGATCCTTACCTAATCACATATAACAAGCCCTACTGAACCTTTATACATTACATGAGCATTTAATCTAAATTTCTAGTATTATATATTCACTATAGGATCCTTACCTAATCACATATAACCAGCCCTACTGAACCTTCTATTACACAAGCATTTAATCTAAATGTCTAGTATTATATATTCACTATAGGATCCTTACCTAATCACATATAACAAGCCCTACTGAACCTTTATCCATTACATGAGCATTCAATCTAAATGTCTAGTATTATATAATCACTATAGGATCCTTACTTAATCACATATAGCAAGCCCTACTGAACCTTTATCCATTACATGGGCATTTAATCTAAATGTCTAGTATTATATATTCACTTTAGGATCCTTACATCATCACATATAACCAGTCCTATTGAACCTTTATCCATTACATGAGCATTTAATCTAAATGTCTCATTTGATATAATTACTATAGGATCCTTACCTCATCACATATAACCAGCCCTACTGAACCTTTATGCATCACATGAGCATGTAATCTAAATGTCTCATATGATATAATTACTATAGGATCCTTACCTCATCACATATAACCAGCCCTACTGAACCTTTATGCATCACATGAGCATGTAATCTAAATGTCTCATATGATATAATTACTATAGGATCCTTACCTCATCACATATAACCAGCCCTACTGAACCTTTATGCATCACATGAGCATGTAATCTAAATGTCTCATTTGATATAATTACTATAGGATTCTCACCTCATCACATATAACCAGCCCTACTGAACCTTTATGCATCACATGAGCATGTAATCTAAATGTCTCATATGATATAATTACTATAGGATCCTAACCTCATCACATATAACCAGCCCTACTGAACCTTTATGCATCACATGAGCATGTAATCTAAATGTCTCATTTGATATAATTACTATAGGATTCTCACCTCATCACATATAACCAGCCCTCCTGAACCTTTATGCATCACATGAGCATGTAATCTAAATGTCTCATATGATATAATTACTATACGATCCTTACCTCATCACATATAACCAGCCCTACTGAACCTTTATGCATCACATGAGCATGTAATCTGAATGTCTCATTTGATATAATTACTATAGGATCCTTATCTCATCACATATAACCAGCCCTACTGAACCTTTATGCATCACATGAGCATGTAATCTAAATGTCTCATATGATATAATTACTATAGGATCCTTACCTCATCACATATAACCAGCCCTACTGAACCTTTATGCATCACATGAGCATGTAATCTGAATGTCTCATATGATATAATTACTATAGGATGCTTACCTCATCACATATAACCAGCCCTACTGAACCTTTATGCATCACATGAGCATGTAATCTAAATGTCTCATATGATATAATTACTATAGGATCCTTACCTCATCACATATAACCAGCCCTACTGAACCTTTATGCATCACATGAGCATGTAATCTAAATGTCTCATATGATATAATTAAAATAGGATTAGGATTTCTTCTTCCTTGCTGCTGCATAAACTGATCTGTTAAATAAAATAAAATTGTCATTAGTTTCATCATCGTTGTTGAGATATAATTGTAATAAACTAAATAAAAATTATCTCAGTTTGTACATGTACCCACATTTTTAGTTAGCAAAGATGAGTGGAACTTTTACACTTTCTTTGATTTTCATATGCATGTACACATGCAAGTCAGGCCAGTGTTTCATGCATTGAGTGGTTAATTGGAGAAAATCCCATTGCAACCTTATGGTGACCTATAGTTGCTAACTTCTACGTCATTTGGTCTCTGTCGGAGAGTTGTCTCATTGGCAATCATACCACAACTTCTTTTTTATCTAATTTGACCATATTTCAATGTTAAATCAATTGAAAAATGAAATAATAAAGCAAACATATTGTAATAGGATCTACACTTCTTACACATTTTTTTAGTTTACTTAAGGTGGTACCTAACACTACAGGGAGATAACTCTGTAAAAATCAGCTAAACGTTTTAATTACGTTGTATTGTTAAGGAAATATTAAGCTTCTCAATGATCAAAATTAGTGTTTGTCAAACTGCTATATAACCAATGAAATTTTTCTGATAAAGTGGTTGGTTCAAATTTTTTGAAATTTTTATATTTTTGTCAAAGGGTCAAAGTAAACATTTTGTCAAAATTTTATGAAAATTAAACGAGCCAAATTAATATTAGTCAAGGTGTTGGGTACCACCTTAAAAACCTCCAATACAAAGTTCTCTGAGATAAAAGACCTAACAATAAAAACCTGATGTTTTCTTATTTCCAAACTTGTACAAATTCTTTCAAAATTGATAATGTTAACATAAAGTTGCACTACTCTGAACTTTTCTTACTTAGATTTCTGTCTATTTCCTGTTTGGTACCAGAATCAATGGCCAGTGGATTTATCTTCTGTCCTAACCATTTAAATATCTCATTATACCAATTCTGAAATATAAAAATTCATATTTCTAAATATATTTTCTAAAATGTCAATTTATCTATCAAGCATGCAATTCAAAAATGGAAATGCATATAAATATGAAAACAAATTTTACCCAACAGTTTAAGGTTATATTCCCTCTCCAAGTACCCTAGGTTTAGAGATAATTATGTCAACTATATGTTGTAGTGTTTACATGGTGACCATGACAGTGAAGAAATCAAAATGTAAGATTGGACATTGGCCGTTTGCTTTTAAAAAATACAGCTCTTAGAAGCCCTTACTTATCTAACTTATATCTATGGAGCACTGATAGAAACTATTGACCAAGCTGGACCAGCAAATCATCAAATTAATATATATGAACTATTTTTGATGAAGGATGTAATATCCCTATAAAATACAAAACTGAAAAGGATCTTGTTTCTGAAAGATGCTTCCATGATACACCAATTCCTACCTTGCATAACCAACATTGTCTTAGCTTCTACCTATACACCTACCAAAATTCATACAAAACCAACAAAAATTCAGTGTCTTAGCTTCTACCTATCCACCTACCCAAATTCATACTAAAACCAACAAAAATATAGTGTCCTAGATGATTTCTGAACCAGAGTACTATATATTATAGTTTTCATGGTTCACTTCAATGCTCCTTATCTACATATAATATTGTTCAAATAGTTTACATTTGATTTCATTCTTTAACCGAATACGATATGAAAGTGGAAATAAAAGAACCTGGATTATTTCTATTTGAAGTAAATATTCCAAACAAAGTTAAATATATAATGTTTTTACCTTTACTAAACTACTAGGTGCTACAACCACTGCCTTGTCTATATGTGGACAACAATCTGGACTTTGTTTCTGTAATGAAAAATAAGATAAAAATCTCTAAAGATAATAAAGAGCATTAAAAGAACAGCTTTTTAAAATCACAAATATTTGTATTCCCCACTTTCTGAAACGACATTATTCATGAATCAAGTGGAAAATTAACATTCATAAATTCATTTGAGTTATTATTAAATAAAAGGAACATCCGTAGAGCACTTACAAGGTCTTTTTTTCATTTTCTAATTGAACTTACCAAAAATGTCAATATCTATTTAATGTTACATATTGTACATACCAATAATGTCCACATTAATGTTATACATTGTAATGTCTTCCCCAGTCCCTGAAATAAAAAATAAACAGATTTTTATATTTGACATGTTTACCATAATATTGGTTTTCTTGACCAGTACCACAATAACAAATAAATTCCTAACTTTATACTATTCTTGACCAGTAACACAATAGCAATTTAATTCCTAACTTTATACTATTCTTGACCAGTACCACAATAACAAATTAATTCCTAACTTTATACTATTCTTGACCAGTACCACAATAACAAATTAATTCCTAACTTTATACTATTCTTGACCAGTACCACAATAACAAATTAATTCCTAACTTTATACTATTCTTAAATTATAAAACTGAATTTCATTGTATTCAACAATATCTCATATTCTATAAATTAACTTGAAACTAGAATGCACATATTGTCCTGCTAAACATATTACTAACTCGTAATTAAGAATATATCAGAAAACAGAGAGCGATTGTCTGACTCATCCAAAAAGGACTCTCACATTAAAACTCATCACTGCCTAAATATGAACCCATTCTTTTCAGTAGTACTTGAGAAATTTGGGATGAAAAATTAAAGTTCATTCAAAAAAAAAATGTTGAAAATTCAAAGTATATGTAAACATAAAGGTGTCTGACAGATCCGAAATGTACTTACTTTACAACTCATCTTTGTCAAGCTGCTGATTACATAAAAGTCATTCTGTCCAGTAGTACTTGAGAAAAGTGTGACGAAAAATTTGAAGTTTTAAGTTCATTCAACATATTGAAAAATTCCAAGTATCACCATACAGGAAATAAGTGTCTGACAGATCATATAAGTGCTCACATGTTACAACCCATCACTGTCAAGCTGCTGATTAAACACGAAGCCATTCTGTTTAGTATTTTTAAGAAAAGTGTGACAAAAGTATTTGGTGGATGCCCGGTTAAGGTGATTTTATATTTATATTATATTGCTTACCATTTCATCAGCCATGATACAGCCATAACTGTTCTCTATTTGTTCTCCTGTCACACAGTCATACATAAACTTAACACCCTGCAAGATCATTTACCGTTAGATTTACATATTTCATTCTTTGATATATTTTCTGAAGGTATCACAAGATATCAATGCTTTTGAACTTTGAACAACCTTTTATATTTGTAACATATCAGACTATAATGTTAGAGAAGTTGCAAAGATAAAATTTGAGACAATATATGGAAATCTTATTAGGAATTAAGTTTGTATGTTAAGAAAATAAATCTATATTATGTACTGGTATGTATTTCAGACACAAAAATAAGCTACTATTAAGGCTCCTGATTTACTACATATGTGTGCGTTTAAATCATTTTTATCCAGAAAATAAGAAATTCTACAAATAGGTTGCAAATATCAACATAATTACAATTTTCAGTGGAAATAATAAAGTGGTTTGTATCCTTGTCTAATCTAACAATAGTCAGGCAATGCCTATAAAACCTCAGTAATGAGTTTTTGAAACTGGTCATCATGCTTCATGCAAATTTGTTATATATATTTGTAATGCCTTTATGTAAATTATTAATATTTTTCAAACTGATATTTTCAAATATTTTTGTTTAAAGCATTAATATAAGATTAATTGATAGTTTAATACTGACTGTAAATTCAGAAATTATTGCATGCATTCATTATTGTGATTTTTTCATTTCAGACAAAAATGCGATTATTATTTTTGCGATACTGAGAAAAATCCCCATCCATTCATACAAAAAAAATCCAAAATGCGAGTTTAAATTATTGTGATTACAACCCTGTCGCATTTTTCGCAATAATAAAATCCTGGCAATAATTTCCAAATTTACAGTATCCAGAAGGTAACAAACATTTCATGCATAATCATAGCTATAGCCCATCTAAATAGTTCTGCAAAGTAGGCCCGGACCACCACCTTGAATTTCAACAAATTTGGACTGCCATTGCAAAATAGGTATTAAGGATAGGGCTAGAAATATAAATACAAAATACTCTCTGTAGATTTTTCGCTACCAACATTATGTATAGATATTAAACACTAGATATGATTCATAAACTGTTATCACAGAGATATGTCTCGCCTTTTTGTAATTTTGATAATGCAAATGTTGAAATTAAAAGAGCAATACTTTAACATGTCAGTTATGCAAATATTCAAAGTCGATGAACCATGACGGAAGGTACATGGCTAAACAATCTCCATTGAATGAGATGTGCCAATGCTAATACAACTGCATACCAAATACCATTGACTTATTATAAGTCGTTCCCTTTAAACAAACCTAAACACAAACATTAACTTGTAAACTATGTAAAAGTTTCAAAGTCAATGAACCATGATCAGGGGTGGGGCTATATAATCTCCATGGAAATGATACTTGCAAATGCCAATACATTTGCATACCAAATATCATTGACTTAACATTAGCAGTTCATCTTAAACTGATCTAATCACAAACTAATACATGTAAACTAAGCAAAAGTTTCAAAGTCAATAGACCATGACTGAGGGGGCGGGGCCAAATATTCTCCATGGAAATGAGATGTGCTAATGCTTATACAACTGAACACCAATTAACATTGGCCTACCACTAATGGTTCCCCTTGAACTGACCAAATCACAAACTAATACATGTTAACTTAGCAAAATTTTCAAAGTCTATAGACCATGACTAAGGGGGCAGAGCCAAATAATCTCCATGGAAATGAGATATGCCAATGCTTATACAACTGCATACCAAATATCATTGACTTAACATTATAAGTTCATCTTAAACTGATCTAATCACAAACTAATACATGTAAACTAAGCAAAAGTTTCAAAGTCAATAGACCATGACTGAGGGGGCAGAGCAAAATAATCTCCATTGTAATGAGATGTGCCAATGCTAATACACCTTATCGCTATTCCCGCTTGACCCGAGAATCTGTCCCGCTCGAACTTTTGACGTCATATAACAATCACTTTTCCATTGTGGCGTCAGACATTTTCTATTATGACGTCAAAATTTTACGGGAACTTGTGTGATGTCCAGTAATGGCAGACAAATAGCGATAAGGTGTATACAACTGCATATCAAATATCATTGACCTACCACTAGTGGTTCACCATGAACTAGACCTAATCACACACTAATACATTGTTGACGCCACCGCCGCCGATGCCGGAAACAGCATATCTATGTCTCGCTTTTTGACTCCGTCAAGGCGACAAAAACCATAACTTGCCTCTCTTTGATGAGGTCGTAAAACATTACTTAACAATGGATCAACTACTACATGTACTGGATGTTTCTCCCTGAAATAAACACAAATCATTGTATCAAACTATCATTAAGACTATCCAATATTCAGAAATGGAAATCTTGTAACAAAACAAATAGAATAGTCACTTATCTGTGTTCAGGTGTTTTTCAAGATGTATGTTAATGAATATCCCTTTACAAAGGAGAAGGTTTAATGCAAAAATATCAGTATTGGCAGGATGAGGGACCATAATAAGTGTTAATAACAGGATGAGGGACCATAATAAGTGTTAATAACAGGATGAGGGACCATAATAAGTGTTAATAACAGGATGAGGGACCATAATAAGTGTTAATAACAGGATACCAATATATATTTAGTTATGAACTACACTTGATGGAAACCAATCCTGCTAAATATGAGAGGTTTCTGTAAAACGGGTTCAGAGTAGTTGTGTTCAATAGGTGTTATAGTCACAAAAAATAGTCAAAGTCCCATAACTCCCCTAATTTTTTTTATCATATTGACAGCATTATATGGTCAACTACATACGATTGCAAACTATAGTACCAAATATGAGAGCTTTCTGTCAAATGGGCAAGTCAAAAGTCTCATTACATGAGTAAAAATGGTCTGTTCCAAATGATGATACTACACATGATGGCATACAATCCTACCAAGTATGAGAGCTGTCTGTAAAAACGGTCCCAAAAAAAGTTGCATTCACAATGTGTCATTGTCAGAATACTAAAAAAATGGTCAAAGTCCCATAACTCCTGTACAAATGGTTGAATCATAATGGTGGTATAATATGGTCAACTACAAATGATGGAAAACAATCCTGCCAACTATGAGAGCTTTCTGAAAAACTGAACAAGAGAAATGGTTTTCACAAGGTGTCATCATAACAATACTAAAACTAGAGGCTCTAAAGAGCCTGTGTCTATGTGCATATTCAACAAAGGACACTCTCCAATAGTGTAAACGAGAATCGAATTCATGACAAAAATCTATTTTTTGTTGATCTTATATTGCTGATCCCTACGTCTGTTTAGTTTGTCTCTATCTTCTTAAGTTTTTGCTCAAAACATAAAAGAGGGTAAAAAAATACTCATTTAAGGGCAATCACTCCTATAAAGAGTGGCAGTCTGCTAACTATATCGGCAAAATTTGACTTGTTTGTAGATCTTGCCTTGCTGATCATTTTTGTTATTTGAAGTTCTACTTATCTATTATAATTTTTATCAAATAACTAATTCTTACTATCAAATACAAATAAATAAATACTTTTTCACCAATTATGTATATAAAAAGGGATTTCCTTCCAAAGCTATTTTTATTCGGGGAATAACCCCATGTACTTTATACCAAACTGTTTATAGCACCCGAGTGAATATGACCACAAATAGTCCTAACAAGTATAAAAGCTTTATGTCAAACAGTCTCTGAGTATTTAAGTGTTTCAGTCACAAAAAAGATAACATTCAAAGATCTTAATTTGGATTTAATGGTGATGCTGTAATTGTGGCAGCAAAATGGTTCATTTTGATGATAATTTCTCAACTATGACTGATTTAGGCCTAAATTATGATAGTTTTTTTTCCTTTAGACAACATATGTCACAAAGACTTACCAATATAACAATTTACAAAAATACACATCTTGTTTCCATGCATTTTCTATACAAATTAGTTTTGGTCAAAGGGTTGTGCAAAATTTTCCAGAAAGAACCCTTAGAAGCTATTAAAACAGTATGAGACAAACTAAAAGAGTGTGGAAATGAAAAAATGTGCAATATTCCTAGTTATAAAGGGGCATAACTCTAGAACAGTAAGTGACTTACTGCCAAAATTTGAACTGTCTGTGAGTTAGGTTCTTAGCATTGTGTATGAGTTTCATAAAATTAATATGAGGAAAACTTAAGAGTGCAGAAACGAAAACATTTGCAATTTTCCAAGTTATAAAGGGCATAACTCTAGAACGGTAAGTGATTCACTTAAGTTAAGAGTGTGGAAATGAAAATGGGACATCCATAAAGATGGACGGTCAAAGGTAACACTTAATGCCCCCATTGCCTACAGTGGGGGCATTAAAATAGAGCATTGCTGATATAATAAACAAATTGCATCTTTTATACTGAGATTTTATTCCATATTTTCTCCTTAAAGTTTGATATGCACTAGAGAGGTTCTGAGTAAAGTGATATTTGCTGGTAAGCATGGTTAAAATTAAAGACATTGCCAAAACCAGAAATAAGAAATATTTAACATTTTGTAAAGAATATACAGGGATAATATATTTCAATATCCAGAAAATTCCGGAAATTTTAAATGCATGCCCAAGCAGACGAATGATAAACAAGATGTCTGAAACAGACATTGTGTCCTTTCTGCAGGCATCAGAGCTAGAGTAATTGAAAAAGTATCATAAATGTTTGACAGCTAATGCCCCTTTGATGTAATAACTCTATATAATACTTTTTCGAATGTTTCAGTCAGTGTTTGTCTTTTCATGAACCTTCCCTACATTTGTGATTTTAATAGCTGAAGAAGAATAACATATTGTGTCAAGTCTATTATCTATAGTCTATTACTGTTTATCTATTCTATAATAAGAATTATTGCACTCATTGTGAATCTTTGCTTGACCCTATATTTGGTATTTCACTCTGGAATGCGTCATGTTTTTCAGTTTACCATAGGTAGTGTCTGGATTGCGTCACCTTTTTCAGTTTACCATAGGTAGTGTTGCCTTTGTCAATTAAAACATCAATTTGTTAATGAAATAAATGTCAACTGTAAGTTTTTCACACTATTTTTGTTTTTCAGTCTTGGTGAGGTAATACTGATTTTTTCTTATTTAAACATTTGTCTTAGTTGTTAATTAGCAGAATGTCAACTGCCCTCGACTTGTCCATAAAAATTCATTAACAGTTTTATGTGTTAATTTGAATTCAAAGTGCAAATTGCACAAGTACCTGTCTTTAATCCAGGTGTGCTTTCCTTGAATCATGTTTGTTTCAAAATTTTACAGTCTATAAATAAAATTGAAATAACAATGCAGATTCACAAAACATGAGAAATTTTTTTAACAGATATTCAATTGTGTCTATATTTACAAGAAAAAGATGAATAATTATGAAAAGGGATGAATCTTCTAAATACTGTGTAAGCTATCATCACCATATTTGGAAGTACTAGAAAATTCTATATTATAGGTAACTTCTATGGTAGAGCACATAAAGTCCACAGTCCACTCTAGTGGACTCAAAGTTTCCCAAGAGAAGCAATATGTCTGCAGTCTTACCATTGAAATATAGCAATTAATATAAGTTTAATTCCGTTGAGAGGAATTTGGATCAATTTTTATTTTAGATGACTCAATGAACTTTGGTGGATAGTTGTCTCATTGGCAATCATACCACATCTCCTTATTTTTATATCAAATTCAATCTACTATTTCAAAAGCATAACAGTTTGTAATGGGTTCTATATAACCCTGTGACCCATGACTGCCGCTGTTAGTGACAAAAATGTGTAATGGTTAATGCAAAAAAAAATATTTTTCTTTTATAAATTATATTACACAAATTTAAAAACTTTTTTTTTCAGTTTTGCACAGGGTGCTATATCTTGATTATGAAGAAACTTCTGTCCAGGTTTTTAGTATTCCATGATAATTTGACAAAGTTATTCAACTTTTAATATCTTTAACTACAGAATGTATGTACCCTAATGTTGACTGCAAAATAACTTTTTCATTTATAAGTATAATAAATACAGGAAAATGTATTTTTATACACCCTTTTTATGGGACATATTATGGTATACCGTTGTCCGTCCGTCTTCAATATGTCGGACAATAACTCAAAAACGTTTTAACCAATTTTCATGAAACTTTGGTGAATTGGTTATATATATATATTGACGTAAGCTCCCTTTCGATTTTTATAAATTTTAGATTTTACATATCTGAGTAATCAGTTATGGGATTTATTCATAAAAAAGGGGGGATTTTCCAGTTTTCGGACAATAACTCAAAAATGCTAAGAGCAGTTTTCATGAAACTTTAGTGACTGGTTTGTATCTCTTAAAATAAGCTTCCTTTAATTTTTTATAAATTTCTGATATGGCATTGAGGAGAAATTGAACTCTATTTGTTGAAAAAGCGATGGGTGTATCATGTGCTCATGGAGCAGCTCTTTATTAATAATTCTAGATGGTATCTCTTGATTATGAAGAAGCTCCTGTAAAAGTAACCTGGAATTCCATGAAGGTTTGAAAAAGAATATTGACATTTTAACAAGAGTGGACACGCTGAAATGTCTCGCCTTCTTTACTAACCATTGATATTATGTTGATAGTCCTAAATGAAAGCTTTACTACAACTATTACATAAACTTAACATGATCCAAGAAAATGAAGTCAAGGTCATATAAACCAAACAAGAAATACATGTACACCTTACAATCATTCAATACACTAAATATAGTTGACCTATTGCTTATAGTTTCTAAGAAACAGACTTAACCAAGAAAACTAAACATTGACCAATGAATCGTGAAAATGAGGTCAAAGTCAGATGAACCATGCCAGGCAGACATGAACAGCTTACAATCCTTCCATACAACAAATATAGCTGACCTATTGCTTATAGTTTAAGAAAAACAGACTGAAACACATAAACTTAACACTGAGCAATGAACTGTGAAAATGAGGTCAAGGTCAAATAAAACCTGCGAGACTGACATGTACATCATAGAATATTTCCATACACCAAATATAGTTGACTTATTGCATAATAGTATAAGAAAAAAGACCAAAACTCAAAAACTTAACTTTGACCACTGAACCATGAAAATGAGGTCAAAGTCAGATGACACCTGCCAGTTGGACATGTACACCTTACAATCATTCCATACACCAAATATAGTAGACCTATTGGATAAAGTATAAGAAAAACTGACCAAAACACAAAAACTTAACTATAACCACTGAACCATGAAAATGAGGTCAAGGTCAGATGACACCTGCCAGTTGGACATGTACACCTTACAATCATTCCATACACCAAATATAGTAGACCTATTGGATAAAGTATAAGAAAAACGGACCAAAACACAAAAACTTAACTATAACCACTGAACCATGAAAATGAGGTCAAGGTCAGATGACACCTGCCAGTTGGACATGTACACCTTACAATCATTCCATACACCAAATATAATAGACCTATTGCATACAGTATAAGAAAAACAGACCAAAACACAAAAACTTAACTATAACCACTGAACCATGAAAATGAGGTCAAGGTCAGATGACACCTGCCAGTTGGACATGTACACCTTACAATCATTCCATACTCCAAATATAATAGACCTATTGCATACAGTATAAGAAAAACAGACCAAAACACAAAAACTTAACTATAACCACTGAACCATGAAAATGAGGTCAAGGTCAGATGACACCTGCCAGTTGGACATGTACACCTTACAGTCCTTCCATACACCAAATATACTAGACCTATTGCTTATAGTATCTGAGATATGGACTTGACCACCAAAACTTAACCTTGTTCACTGATCCATGAAATGAGGTCGAGGTCAAGTGAAAACTGTCTGACAGGCATGAGGACCTTGCAAGGTACGCACATACTAAATATAGTTATCCTATTACTTATAATAAGAGAGAATTTTAACATTACAAATAATCTGAACTTTTTTTTCAAGTAGTCACTGAACCATGAAAATGAGGTCAAGGAAATTGGACATGTGACTGACAGAAACTTCGTAACATGAGGCATCCATATACAAAGTATGAAGCATCCAGGTCTTCCACCTTCTAAAATATAAAGCTTTTAAGAAGTTAGCTAACGCCGCCGCCGCCGGATCGCTATCCCTATGTCGAGCTTTCTGCGACAAAAGTCGCAGGCTCGACAAAAACTATCACCCTAGACTGTATCTTAATGTTAACTTAGTCCATCTATCAGTAAAATATGAAAAGGTAAAAACAAGAGTGCACATGCTGAAATGTCTCACCTTCTTTACTAATCATTGATATTATCTTGAGAGTCCTAAATATAAAGCTTTATTACAACTGTCACATAAACTTAACATTAACCAAGTAAACTAAACATTGACCAATGAACCATGAAAATGAGGTCAAGGTCAAATTAAACCTGCGTGACTGACATATACATCATAAAATATTTCCATACACCAAATATAGTTGACCTATTGCATATAGTATTAGAAAAAAAGACCAAAACTCAAAAACTTAACTTTGACCACTGAACCATGAAAATGAGGTCAAGGTCAGATGACACCTGCCAGCTAGACATGTACACCTAAAATCATTCCATACACCAAATATAGTAGACCTATTGCATACAGTATAAGAAAAACAGACCAAAACACAAAAACTTAACTATAACCACTGAACCATGAAAATGAGGTCAAGGTCAGATGACACCTGCCAGTTGGACATGTACACCTTACAGTCCTTCCATACACCGAATATACTAGACCTATTGCTTATAGTATCTGAGATATGGACTTGACCACCAAAACTTAACCTTGTTCACTGATCCATGAAATGAGGTCGAGGTCAAGTGAAAACTGTCTGACGGGCATGAGGACCTTGCAAGGTACGCACATACCAAATATAGTTATCCTATTACTTATAATAAGAGAGAATTTAACATTACAAAAAATCTTAACTTTTTTTCAAGTAGTCACTGAACCATGAAAATGAGGTCAAGGACATTGGACATGTGACTGACGGAAACTTTGTAACATGAGGTATCCATATACAAAGTATGAAGCATCCAGATTTTTCACCTTCTAAAATATAAAGCTTTTAAGAAGTTAGCTAACGCCGCCGCCGCCAGATCACTATCCCTATGTCAAGCTTTCAGCGACAAAAGTCGCAGGCTCGACAAAAAAAAACACTTTCAAAATTTGACTTTAGATGATATCTCTTAATCATGAAAAAACTTCTGTCTAAGTTGTATAAAATTCTTTTTTAACATTAAATACACTCATACTGTGTGACCTATCTTGAGACAACTGAAGAATGTAATAGCAATGACAAAACCAAACTGATTAACTTAGATCCAATTTATCAGGTTTTTAAGCATCTGGAAGAAATGACCTCTTGACCCAGTTCATTGAAAATAATGATTTCTACCTAATGGAATTGAACTTCTCTCATTTTTTTCACTTTACTCTCTTCAGCTATTTTTTTTAGGGGGGGGGGGGGGGAGAATTGTTATGCAGTCAATCTGAATTATTAGCCCTATTCATACAATTCATACATCATTCCATGCACAGTTATCAAAATATACCTTGATGTACAATGCAGTTGAATTGTTTCTGTATTTTGCAGTGAGATTGTCCAGCAATTTACAACCAGTTTTTTTTATATTTCTTTACCCTAAATTTCAACGTTAATTTATTGTTAAGCTAAATTATCATTGAAATTTTGAATTCACCAAAGCATGACAGAGAAGCCAGGCCTTATTTGATATAATGTACCCAACTGTCATGCATGGATGGGTGATACAAATGTATATCTAAATATCAATGATGTAATATATGTAGATATTCTGGAACACACTTTGTCAGAAAACTTATCATGAGACATATATCTTTTATTTATATGTACATTGTGCATAGCTGTAAACATATGCAAAATATACCCATTAAATACTAAATCAAGACTACTGGTATTCTTTAAAGAGAGTATGTACTGACTAACTTATGGTTAGGATTATGTGCTGTAGAAGTGTTATCAAATGAAATCAACCATATCTCCTTATTTTTATATTAAGTGTGTTTTGCTATATTTTACATACAAGTCAACTTTGAGTTGTTCATGTGCACTGAGTTCTGGTGGTGTGTATAAAACCAAAGCTCCTTCTTCAAACGGGTCGTACAATGGTTGTCTGTTTCCCTGTCGTCTTACACCTAAAGCTCTATTAAGTGTGCTTCCTAAAAAAAGAAAAGAAATAAATATGAGATTATGTCTTACTGCAGTTTATATATATCATAATTTTTCAAGTGTTTCAAATTTTTTTGGTAATAGAAATAAACAAATTACAAAAGTCTCACGTTTAATATTGATATCTTTGTTAGTGTCAGGCCCAGATTTTAACCATTATGAACAGGTTCTTGTAAACAACTAATCTGCTACACTTGGTTTTGCTGAAATCTAAAATCCTTTTTTCGTCAGTAACATTACTGAACTACATTAGATGCATTAAATTTTAATAGCATGTGTAATGACAGCAATCTTTTGTTATTTGATCCACCTCAGAAATTTGTCAGAAATATATTCTGAGTACAGTTTGAAAAATTAGATGACATTTCATTCAACATGCAAGTACCTCAATCTACCGCTCAAAGGTGTAGTGCTTATTGCAGTATCTGAGAGGGAGGACACCATAAACTGCTTTATAATATCAATAAATTCAAGTATGCACAGTTAGATTTTATGGTGAAATGAGTCGCTGAATACATAAATATTGAACTACAAATCACAATCGATGCGTAAAAATAGTATAACAAATCACTGACTACTATCACCAATATTATCACCAATTCTTATCTCACTTACCTTTATAGTTAGGAATTGGAATCTTAAATGGTTTTGACAGTATCTTCCTGATAAGAGCTTCCTGGTCAAATAATAGAAATCAAGATAATAATGTTGTAATTATTAGAAACAAAATTGTTCATGTTGTTAGAAAGGAAGGAATGGGGGATTAAGGGCATACGATACAGTTACAGGGGAGATAATGACGTTGCTAACGTAATATGTTGTTTTTCGCGACAACAAATGACTTGATAATGTATGAAGATTATTTGTTCCAATTTTTTTAAACGATGATTTTTTTTTAAATTAGATAAATATGAAGCAAAAAATGATGTTTTTACTAAAATCATAAAATTTTAATAAAAATTATTTTCAAAGAATTGTTACACAAATTTAGAGCATACTTTTGTAAAGAAGATATTCTAAATCGTTTTACAAAAATCCTTATGTGTTTATTTATGAAACAAAAAAGTTAAGTATGTCCGTCCAAAGGATAGAAATGTACAAGAAACCGAAATCTTAAGTAAATGTCTAAAATTTCAACGCCATTTATCTGTAAATTTAGCACATGAAGGTATATTTTTTATTACATATTTGAATCAACTAATTGAAAAATAGCTTGTATGCAAATTTTCGTAAAAAAATCACCGTGGGATCAAAACTGTATCGTATGCCCTTAAACAAAACCAACAAGACCTATTACCAAATGATATACAAATTTCAAGTTGATTTCTGATAAAGCAAGTTTGGAATAAAAACAAAATAGACCATAAACCAACATTTAAAAAAAAAACGTAATTTGTAGTTATCAAAAAACTTAATTTTAAAAGTACAAATACTGAATGATGACACAGAAAGAAATAAGACCCAATATGACATGTATTTATTTAATTTAAATTACTTAATGGCAAAAATATAAATACAGAAATTAAGTTATTATTTTCTCAAATGTCATTATGTTTAGAAAATCTATTTACGTAAATTCTAAATTAAGTAATACAACGTAACATACATTGATACTATAATTGTGAAATTTTTGTACATGTATATTTTTATTCTTTTGTGATCATGCAACTGTATAATGGTGCTTGATTATAATATTGAGATGAAAGAGCAGCCAATAATAGTACCACTTTACATGTTTATTGGGGTTTTACTTTGACAATACTGGGAATATAAAAGCCAATTAAACCACCAACCTCTGAGTTTAGCAGCATCTAATTAATTGTTCCCATCCATCCCTAAATATTTAAGAACCCATCCTCAATTTTTTCGTCAAAAATTAAATATCGTAGCATCACTCTTGATATCGGATTCAAATTCGACTTTTAATATAATGTCAGCTTCTTTTATTACATCTTCCTTTAATTTTTTTCTGTGGTGATCCATGCAATGATCTTATTCAGAAGGTATTGCATCATGGGAAAAGTATTATTTTTGGTGATATTAATTGGTCAAGAGGATTATATTTGTTAGGATATTAGTGTTTTTAAAAGTAACCTGAGCTATATTATGGCTGTCAAGAGGATTGTAAGACTGAGCATCATATAATACAAGTACAAGGATGAATGTGGAATTTCTATGTAAATCCATATTATTACAAGACATCTTTCCAAGAATCTTCAGAACATTCTTTGAAATTAATCACTGCTACAACTTTCTGTTTTTCCTGAATGACTTTTTGACAGGTTTTACAAGTATGGTAAGGAAGTAACACTCGTGTCTCTGTGATTTTTATCATTATTATGATTTAACAGACTTACATGTTGAGATATAGCATCATGACAAATATTGGTTGAAATATTGGATAAAGGTGATCTGACTGGACTTTGGTGGTCATCTAAACATTTCACCCTCTTCACCTATAAGAAAATGGAAAACAATTTTGTGTAAACTAGAGAGCAACATATACTGGAACTTGGATGTGATCAAAGATTTACCATGTACAAAAACATAGACAACTAGACATCATTGAGATGGGAGCCATCTCTGTGGGCCCCGCTGACCTTGAACTTTGACCTAGGAAGTTGTACAAACATTATGACACACCCTCTGGTGTTGGTTAATATACATATCAAGTATAAAGTATGAAATTATAACGGTTCTCTAGATATAGAGCGGACACAATTTGTTACATACAGACGGACAGACTGATCACTATAGGGCGACCCGCCACTAGGCGGGGACCTAATAATCCCTTATTCTCAATAATGTTTTATTATATGACTATAAAACTTCTGTCTTCTCACTGACTAAAAGCATAGAGAAACTTCTTTGTAAAACATTATATTCACCATGGGAAAATCAAGAGAGGTTAATATAAGATTTGGAACAAGTACTGTATACCTAAATAGTTATTTTTCTAGGCAACTTCAATGACATAGAGTTATGACTCATGCAAATTCTCAATTTTCTTATTTTTTTCTGTTTAAATTTTATTGAATATTTCAATTTATAAAAGTTAGCAACTGCCAAAGCAGATAACACATTTAGAATAAAAACATGGAGCAATTAAATATCTTGAGCAAATACAAGAATATTAGAAATAAATAAAAAAAAGTCATATAATAAAACAACTGATGACATTTGATATCAGTTGAAGCAATAATTTATAGACCTCTAAGATATGACATTCATCCCAGGTCTGTTGGCCTCGGTGAATATAATATCCTTGGGGTTGATAAATCATTGTATCAACCTCATCAAAAGCCAATAATTGGATAGTATATTCTAGCTACTCTATCAATTCATTAAGCTGTTCTTACTCCAGCAGGAAAATTCTTCCAATTTTATTCTCAGATGTATTTGCATTTCAACACGAAAGAAAGTCTCAAAACAATCTAAATAAGGGTGATTTAAAAAATAATGAAGATAATTACAAATTATGCAGCCCTGAGATGAGATGTGGCCAAGAAACATCCAAGAGTTTAAAAGACCATCGATAATTTGTTTATCGATATTTTGCCTATGACGTCATTGATGTTTACATTGACAATGTCACATGCGACTTAGTTTCTGACTATAATTTTCTATCTCAAGCGAGTAGCATATGATATGAAAAATCAGATCAAAGGAAAAATACTGAAAAATAGAGATAAATTATGATATATACTGACTTAAGACAAATACTCCTTGTAAAGGTATTTATTTTCACTATTTTGCTCTCGACACTGTCTTTTGATCATAAAAAAGCTTCTATCCAACTTTCTATCCAACTTAAGTAAAATCCCATAATGGTCTGACAAAGTTATTGATGTCTTAAAAAACTTTTTAACACAGACTGACCCTAAATGTTGACACCGCCAATGGAATTAAGGATCGCTATATCTCGATTCCGCAAGATACATGAAGCAGGCTCTGCAACATTCAATTGTAAAAGTAAACAAATTGTCTTAAAGCAAAATTCCTATAAATTCCCATAAATTTTTGTAAGATATGTATGTGTACAGATCTATTAAAATTTTGAATTTAAATGTTGGCTATCTGTACAAAGCTGCAATAATGCCTATAAGCACAGCATTCATAAATTAGTTTGACCACAAAAAAATTCAGGAGAGTGACATCTACCAATCAACAATATGTAATTTAATGGTACAATATCAAAGAAAAGAAAAAGTTTTAAATATCTGCGACATAAAACATATGCCAAAGCTAAAAGATGAAATTATTGATGCCAGGAGTGTGACATGATTTTAAATGGCATGGTTTTACAATTTAGAATTTTGAAATAGTTATTTAATGGGTCGCCTTGTGTTTAAAATCTGAATTTAGGTAGAAAATTATAAGTTATATTGGTGTTCCTTTTGGTTATAGTGTGGTGTCACTAAGACAATAAATGTGCAATAAGTTACATATACCAAATAAAATTATTGTACATGGCTTTAAAATAATAAAAATACTAGAACACACCCGCAACATCACGTTTCTGTGACTGAATTAAAGTACCTATGCCTTATTTTTAGCCTGGATTTTTAGTATTCATATTGTCTGAAGTCAAACATAAAAAGCCCTGGATTTTACAATAATAAAAGAACAGAGCTTCAATGTCCCCGGTATTGCACATACTTTATCTGTTTTGTCCAAGGGTAATAACTAAAAAAAATATTTTTTAAACTTTTTAAATTTATCTTACTACAGAGTTGAAGATTTGAGATCAATTTCAGATATATTTAATATTTCCAGGGGAAACTCATTGAAAACATTTTATCAGCACTTATTTTCGAAATTGTCCGAGACATTGCTGTTATAAACCTTTGATATGAATTTGATAAAAATTGTACATTTGAGAGCACTTACAATGCAAATTTCCATATAATTTTATTTTTTTATAACTTATATTTCTAAGGGCATAACTCTTTTATAGTAAAACATTAAAAATAGTTGATCGGCACTAGTTTTCGAATTGGTCCAAGACATTGCTGATATAAACCTACAATATAAGTTTCACAAAAATCTGGTAAAAATTGTACACATGAGAGCGCTAACGATGCAATTTTCCATATAATTAATGTTTCCAAGGGGCATAACTCTTTTAAAAATACTTCATCTGCACTGATTTTTGAACTTGTTCTAGACAATGCTGATATAAGCCTACAATATAAGTTTCATAAAAATCTGGAAAGAATAGACATCATGTACATGTGAGAGCACTAACAAGACCAGATGAATGGACAGACGGACAGAGGCCAGTATTTCTATGTCCCTCGCAAGGCATCGGACAATAAACTGCTTCGCTTAGCGCAGCTAGATACGCCCGCAGAACTCCAACCCTGAACAGTTGGGCCAAAAATGGACACAATATTCAAGCTTGATTCAGGTCTGAATTTGGATTGTAATTAAATATTTGACATATTATAGGTTTCTGAATAAATGTAGTCAAAGAACTTGAAATTGGTTATATGAATTGAATTTATATTCAATTAAAGATTTCTTGCTGTTGTGCAATACTTAGTAAATCTGTTGTCAGACTATAAACAAATAAAGTTCAATTAATTCTCAATGTCAGATTAGAAATTTATGAAAACTAGAGGCTCTAAAGAGCCTGTGTCGCTCACCTTGGTCTATGTGCATATTAAACAAAGGACATAGATGGATTCATGACAAAATTGTGTTTTGGTGATGGTGATGTGTTTGTAGATCTTCCTTTACTGAACATTCTTGCTGCTTACAATTATCTCTATCTATAATGAACTTGGCCCAGTAGTTACAGTGCAAAATATTTTGTAAAAATTTACAAAAATTTACCAAATTTATGAAAATTGTAAAAAATTGAATATAAAGGGCAATAACTCCTTAAGGGGTCAATTGACAATTTTCGTCATGTTGACTTATTTGTAGATCTTACTTAGCTGAATATTATTGCTGTTTACAGTTTATCTCTATCTATAATAATATTCAAGATAATAACCAAAAGCTGCAAAATTTTCTTAAAATTACCAATTCAGGGGCAGCAACCGAACAACGTGTTGCCTGATTGGTCTGAAAATTTCAGGGCAGATAGATCTTGACCTAATGAACAATTTTATCCCCATGTCAGATTTGCTCTAAATGCTTTGGTTTCAGAGATATGAGCCAAAAACTGCATTTTACCCTATGTACTATTTTTTAGCCATGTCGGCCATCTTGGTTCACGGGCGGGGTCATCGGACACATTTTTTAAACTAGATACCCTAATGATGATTGTGGACAAGTTTGGTTAAATTTGTCTCAGTAGTTTCAGAGGAGAAGATTTTTGTAAAAGATTACAAAAATTTACGAATGGTTAAAAATTGACAATAAAGGGCAATAACTCCTTAAGGGGTCAACTGACCATTTTGGTCAATTGACTTATTTGTAGATCTTACTTTGCTGAACATTATTGCTGTTTACAGTTTATCTCTATCTATAATAATATTCAAGATAATAACCAAAAACGGCAAAATTTCCTTTAAATTACCAATTCAGGGGCAGCAACCCAACAACATGTTGTCCGATTCATCTGAAAATTTCAGGGCAGATAGATCTTGACCTGATAAACAATTTTACCCCATGTCAGATTTGCTCTAAATGCTTTGGTTTCAGAGATATAAGCCAAAATCTACATTTTACCCCTATGTTCTATTTTTAGCCATGGCGGCCATCTTGGTTGGTTGGCTGGTTCATCCGACACATTTTTTTAAACTAGATACCCCAATGATGATTGTGGCCAAGTTTGGTTTGATTTGGCCAAGTAGTTTCAGAGGAGAAGATTTTTGTAAAAGATTACAAAAATTTATGAAAAATGGTTAAAAATTGACTATAAAGGGCAATAACTCCTTAAGGGGTCAACTGACCATTTTGGTCAAGTTGACTTATTTGTAGATCTTACTTTGCTGAACATTATTGCTGTTTACAGTTTATCTCTATCTATAATAATATTCACGATAATAACCAAAAACGGCAAAATTTCCATTAAATTACCAATTCAGGGGCAGCAACCCAACAAAAGGTTGTTTGATTCATCTGAAAATTTCAGGGCAGATAGATCTTGACCTGATTAACAATTTTACCCCATGTCAGATTTGCTCTAAATGCTTTGGTTTCAGAGATATAAGCCAAAATCTACATTTTACCCCTATGTTCTATTTTTAGCAATGGCGACCATCTTGGTAGGTTGGCGGGGTCATCGGACACATTTTTTAAACTAGATACTTGAATGATGATTGTGTTTAAGTTTGGGTGCATTTGGCCCAGTAGTTTCAGAGGAGAAGATTTTTGTAAAAGTTTATGGATGACGGACGACGGACGCAAAGTGATGAGAAAAGCTCACTTGACCTTTCAGGTCAGGTGAGCTAATAAAAAGGGAGCTTACATCAATAGATATAAACAATTCACCAAAGTTTCATGAGAACTGGTGACAGCATTTTTGAGTCTGAAAACTGGAAAATCACCCCTATTTTTAATGAATAAAACCCCATAACTCAGAAATGTAAAATGTAAAATTTATAAAATTCTAAAGGGAGCTTACATCAATACATACAAACAATTCACCAAAGTTTCATAAGAATTGCTGAAAGCATTTTTGAGTTTTTGTCCGAAAACTGGAAAATCCCCCCTTTTTTTATGAATAAAACCCTGCAACTCGGAAACGTAAAATCTAAAATTTATAAAAATCAAAAGGGAGCTCATGTCAATAGATATAAACATTTCACCACAATTTCTTGCAAGTTTGTGAAAGCATTCTTGACTTATTGTCCGAAAACTGGAAAATCCCCGTTTTTTTAATGAATAAAACCCCACAACTCGGAAACGTAAAATCTTAATTTTATAAAAGACGAAAGGGAGCTCACGTCAATAGATATAAACAATTCACCAAAGTTTTATGCAAATTTGTTAAAGCATTTTTGAGTTAATGTCCGACATGTTGACGACGGACAGACGGACGGACAACGGTATACCATAATACGTCCCATAAACGGGCGTATAAAAACTGTAAGTACATATATACCTGTGGGGAAAACGTTTCATCCTGGCTTCTTTTACTGCCACTATTGACCAGAAAACTTCTCTGGCTTGGAGCCTGACTTTTTCTCTGTAAAAATATATGCAAATAAATAAATGCAATTATGGTTACACTGGATAACCTACAAAACTTACTGAAGAACAAAATAAACCTTAAAAAAATAATGCCATTTCACAAAACTAAAGATCAATTCCCACAAACATATATATATGTACATGTCCATCAAATACAGAAATGTCTGCAGTTTCTTCCAATAATAATAATGAAATTTGAGAAATATGCACTATGCTCATTTTAATATGGGTAGTCATTTTATTTGTCAATACCTTTATACAGAGTGTTAGCAAGGACAATATAAAGCCTACCCATGTTAAAATTAGCATAGAGCATGGCATGATAAACATCTTCTGATTCTAATAGGAGAATTTAGAACTTTTGTACTTTGAAGCGGACCTATAACACATTCAAAAGGTAGCAATTTTGATTTGATAAAGCCAAAATGTTATATGAAACAATATTTGACAGGTTTTATTACCTAGATTAGGTAGACAATACATAGTAGGAACCTTTAAATGTTCAAACCATGCCTTAAGTTGAGATGTGATATTGATAATCATATGATTGTATACTTTTTAAATCTGTTAAGGGCAGGGTTTGAATGTAGAAAAATTTATACTTGTTCTTAAGAACTTCCTTGTAGTTCCATCTGTACCAAACTGTTGTAAACGTCTCACCGATAAGATTTTAGGCGAAACTGAGAAACTTTTTTTTAAGAGCTAACTTGTATTCCTTTCTATTTCAGAGATTTTCAAGTAAAACAATTCATTCACAGCTTTGAATTGTAAATAATTAGTTCAATAGTAATTATTTACCTCTATTTTGCTGCTTCAACTTCCTATATATTACTTAAAACGACCATACCATAGGCATTTACTTTTTATTTACTAATACTTTGCTACCACCATCTTGACCCAAAACCGGATGTACAGTGGAAAAAAATAACATTTGCCAGTGAAATCAGAATTGCCAGACCTATGCATGCAATGAAATAACCTTATCCCAAAACTCAGAATTTTACCAGTATGAGGGTTTAAGTCACTGGTATTACTGTACGGTGAAAAATTATGATTGCAAAATTAGCCAATGAAATAGTAATTTACAGTTGTAAAGTCTTTATAAGAAATATTTGATGAATTCAAGCAGCGGAATTCAGATAAATATATAACGAAACGAATTAAGTATAACTGTAAGTTGTAGCACCACACATATTCCTTCAAACTGATCCTGAACCAGGCTGATAGATCACCAGACAATAAGACACAATACAAACAAATGATTTGGCTGTCTGACATCTAATTTGTCTGTCAGGACAGTGGGACAAAGTTGTTTCTTGAACCAGGCTGGTAGATCACCAGACAATAAGACACAATACAAACAAATGATTTGGCAGTCTGACATCTAATTTGTCTGTCAGGACAGTGGGACAAAGTTGTTCCTGAACCAGGCTGATAGATCACCAGACAATAAGACACAATACAAACAAATGATTTGGCAGTTTGACATCTAATTTGTCTGTCAGGACAGTGGGACAAAGTTGTTCCTGAACCAGGCTGATAGATCACCAGACAATAAGACACAATACAAACAAATGATTTGGCAGTCTGACATCTAATTTGTCTGTCAGGACAGTGGGACAAAGTTGTTCCTGAACCAGGCTGATAGATCACCAGACAATAAGACATGATACAAACAAATGATTTGGCAGTCTGACATCTAATTTGTCTGTCAGAACAGTGGGACAAAGTTGTTCCTGAACCAGGCTGATAGATCACCATACAATAAGACATGATACAAACAAATGATTTGGCTGTCTGACATCTAATTTGTCTGTCAGGCCAGTGGGACAAAGTTGTTCCTTAACCAGGCTGACAGATTACCAGACAATAAGACATGATACAAACAAATGATTTGGCTGTCTGACATCTAATTAGTCTGTCAGGACAGTGGGACAAAGTTGTTCCTTAACCAGGCTGACAGATTACCAGACAATAAGACATGATACAAACAAATGATTTGGCTGTCTGACATCTAATTAGTCTGTCAGGACAGTGGGACAAAGTTGTTCCTAAACCAGGCTGATAGATCACCAGTCAATAAGACATGATACAAACAAATGATTTGGCTGTCTGACATCTAATATGTCTGTCAGGACAGTGGGACAAAGTTGTTCCTAAACCGGGCTGACAGATTACCAGACAATAAGACAAGATACAAACAAATGATTTGGCTGTCTGAAATCTAATTTGTCTGTCAGGACAGTGGGACAAAGTTGTTCCTAAACCGGGCTGACAGATTACCAGACAATAAGACATGATACAAACAAATGATTTGGCTGTCTGACATCTAATTTGTCTGTCAGGACAGTGGGACAAAGTTGTTCCTGAACCAGGCTGACAGATTACCAGACAATAAGACATGATACAAACAAATGATTTGGCAGTCTGACATCTAATTTGTCTGTCAGGACAGTGGGACAAAGTTGTTCCTGAACCAGGCTGATAGATCACCAGACAATAAGACATGATACAAACAAATGATTTGGCAGTCTGACATCTAATTTGTCTGTCAGAACAGTGGGACAAAGTTGTTCCTGAACCAGGCTGATAGATCACCAGACAATAAGACATGATACAAACAAATGATTTGGCTGTCTGACATCTAATTTGTCTGTCAGGCCAGTGGGACAAAGTTGTTCCTTAACCAGGCTGACAGATTACCAGACAATAAGATATGATACAAACAAATGATTTGGCTGTCTGACATCTAATTTGTCTGTCAGGACAGTGGGACAAAGTTGTTCCTAAACCAGGATGATAGATCATCAGTCAATAAGACATGATACAAACAAATGATTTGGCTGTCTGACATCTAATTTGTCTGTCAGGACAGTGGGACAAAGTTGTTCCTTAACCGGGCTGACAGATTACCAGGCAATAAGACAAGATACAAACAAATGATTTGGCTGATAGATCACCAGTCAATAAGACATGATACAAACAAATGATTTGGCGGTCTTACATCTAATTTGTCTGTCAGGACAGTGAGATGAAGTTGGCCACAGACTGGTAGTACTTATGCCATACCACTTCTACATTGTTAGTTGTTTTGTATGCTGGTAAGAACGCAACATTTTAAATGAGGGATTAATTAAACTTTGATACCACAACATTCAGTTGGGTATACTTCTTAAACAAGTAATTTTATCATCACCTCAGTGATTTTAGACTAGTGATTTGAAAATTTCAGTAAGCACCTAAGCGACGTAAAATAATTGTTTTGTTGGAACTGTTCAACAGATACTTGAAAATTTATCCAAAAACATTTCTATTACTACTGATCAACAGTGTCTTCTGTATAACAGTATGGTTGGATCTGTACTGAAATAGGGGTTTTTAAATTATTAATATGTTTTCTGAAAGCCACCTATAGTTCATTTGCATTTAAGCTTTGTAACTTTTTGAAAATGCATGGCAAACTAGATCTGTTATAATTGACTAGTTATACTTTCCATGTAATTGTATTGTTCTCTATAATCAGTCTTTTCTGTAGCATTGCATGTTGTAAATGCTTTTGCAAATAAACATCCATTTAGTTTTAATAGTTTTGTCCAATTCAATTGTAATCCAACTTGTGATTATTTCGTCAATTACCAAGATGTAAACAATTTCTTGAAGCAATAAAAAGATTAACAAATTGATTTAATCATGTAATTAAATTTTCACAGTATAGTGTAATCTAGGTGTCTTCCTGCTATTCCTACATTTTATAAATACATATTCCTTTTATTCCTACAAACAAAGAACAATAGATGTTGGTATAAGGTGTTTTGTTGTTTTAGCAATTTAAATTTGATTTAAATACAGATAAGGCTCGACAATGAGTAAGGGTTCCGCCGAACCCAGTGTCTCGCCTACTTTTGCTGTTAGTCGCAGGCTAAACAAAAATGGGGAAAAAATTATTAAAAATTTTCCTCTAGATACTATCTTTTGATTGTAAGAAGTTCTGTTCAAGTTTGGTAAAAATCCAAGAAGGTTTATGATTCTAATAAATGTTTTAAAAACTTTAACTGCAGACTGTACGTAATGTTAACCGGAATAAAACTAAGTCCATTTATAAGTAATATACGAAAAAACAGGAAATAAAATTTTTACAAAATTTCCTTCTGGATATTAGCTTTTGATCGTAAACAAGCTTCTGTCCAAGTGTGGTACAAATTCGAGATAGTTTAAGAAAGTTATTAAAATTTGAAAAACTTTAACCACAGAGTGAATATATGTGGACGCCGCCGACGACGACAGAATGTAGGATCGCTATGTCTCTCTTTTGCGACAAAAGTCGCAGGCTCGACAAAACGGGAAAAAAAAATGGTAAAATTTGTCATTTATGGGCAATAACTCCTATAAGAATTTGTCTACCAGTTTTATGGACAATTGGTAGAGCTCATTATTCTGAACATTTTGCTCCTTTCAGATTTTCTTTATTTATAACGGTTCAAAAAATAATGGACAAAACTTGCATTTTACCCCTATGTTCTATTTTTAACTATGTAGGCCATGTTGGTTGGTAGGCGGGGTCATCGGACACAGTTTTTAAACTAGATACCCTAATGATGATTGCGGCCAAGTTTGGTTAAATTTGTCGCTGTAGTTTCAGAGATGATTTTTGTAAACGATAACAAAAATGTACAAAAAATTGTTAAAATTTGACTATAAAGGGCAATATCTCCTTAAGGGAAATTGCAGAATTTTACATGGACAGCAATGGGGCTATGAATTAGTGGTTTTATACCATAATAGTTAATGAGACAAGACTTTTCATTTTTATTTGCTTTATCTCATCAAGATATTTTTTCAATACATCAAAAAATATAACCAAAATATTAACCCCTACCCCTTCTCTGAAGTCAACATTTTTAACCCTCTTGCTGCTGCTTATATAATGTGGTTACATTTCTAATAGACCTTATCGCTATTTTAAAATCTGAGACACTTGACCCGAGAATCTAAGACACTTGAACTATTGACGTCATACAACAATCACTTTTCCAGTAATGGCAGAGAAATAGCGATAAGATGTTTGCCAGGAAATACGACAGCTAGACGTCTGTGACGTCACATGTCCCACTTTGATGACGCTTAATTGGAGAGCCATTAAACTATATAATCATCTGTGTTTTATTTGAATGAGATGTAGTAATGAACATATGCTTGCATAAATTATATATATGGACATGTGTCCCTCCAGCACAGTCGGTGTTGACACATGTGTCACTCATACCTGCCAACCTTTAAAAATCGCCATGGGGGATTTTAAGCGCAAGAGGACCTAATGTTCCTCTTATATTGTCATAAGTGTTCTTTATTTACTACTATATTGTTTGAATGAGTATATATGTGCTTAAATATCCTTTTAACTCTTTTGAATGCCTGTTTTGAGGTCTCTTGTTTATATAATAAAGAATTTAAAAATTCAGGTCAACACCTCTCATGGGGATATCCCCCATAAATCGGGATAGTAGGCAGGTCTGGTCCCTCAGGCAGCAAGAGGGTAAAGTTACCTGATTTGACTACTTTATTAACTTCAAGGCTTTGTCCTGATTTACAAATTATTCTAATTTTATGGTTAATTTAAACAAGGATTTAAATAAAAAAAAACACAAATTAACTTGGTGCGTAATTTCTGGTGCGCATCAAAACAGGTGCCAGGAGCATACAATATAAACAAGGTAATCTTGATTTCACATGATATTGCAGGTTTTTCTCCAAAAAAAAATGTCAGTCATAGAGGATATGAATGACCCAGGAGAGAGTTCCCCTAACAGGAGTTAAACCTTATCTCTAACCCTCTTGATTATAGAGATATTTTAACACCCCCCTTTTACTTCATGAAAGTTTGTTTTTTTATTCTGCTGTTAATCCACACGTCTAATTAACCAAATACGGTAAATATTTAAAATTTGTAGATAAGTTGACACGACAAACATACTCTTGCGGATACAGTTTTATGTAGGTGTAAAAAAAACTACGATTCATGATTACATGACGTAACAAACCATTTCGCAAAACAGAATCAGTGTGTAGGCGGTCACATCTCCTTTGTGTGTTTTATATCAACATCGTTGTTTCAATAGTTTTTCTGTAGGATCATCATCATTGATATTTTACATGATTGTTCTTAAAGAGATACTTTAAAACTCAACAATACATATTTTTTCATTCATCTGAGCAAAGGGGATTTTCCTTTTCGAACAGAGCCGCCATAACTGGTGATTCCCAATTTGCCTGACAGAACCAATCAAATTTCCTGTTACATCTCACGTGCCAGACGGTGTTCCCATGTGCAGGAACTGACGCTGGAAGTGGGTTACTGGGACACTGAGAGTAATGGTCAAATACTGAGATATACTCTCAATACTTGACCATCAATGGATAAAGAAAGCATACACGATCAAGCATGGAAAAAGAACTAAAGTTACATAGCCCAGTTGGGACGGAACCTGCAATATTTACTTGGCCATTAGCTTCGTCGGTAAGGCGTGTTTAGACTGAAAATCATAATACCCTTTATCAAAAAGACAAAATTTCTTCAGTTATTTTAGTATTTTTTCGCTCATAATATATATTTTACTTTTCAGGATAAAGACGATGAGAATAACGAAATTGTTGAAACAATCAGGTAAGTCGTTTCTTGAAATAATTACAAAAACAGAACAAAACACTGACATGGTCTATTTTTATACAGACGCCATGCAGATAATGTATTCAATCATGTTTCACTGACTCGCAGGAATGTAACCGATATTTTTATGAAAACTATTAATCTTAGTTAAGTGCACGGGCATTTATTATTTATGCTAATGAATAAAGTAATTATAATTATAGATTAAAATCAGAATTGCATAGTCAACATTTTATTTCTATCCCAATTTATGGACAGACTGAATTACTATTTTGGGTCAAATTTAATTATGTCAAGTGTGCACAGTAGCCAGTACATGTAGGCAGCTCTGTACACATGGATATGTGCAACAAATCACAAAAATGACCAAATGCATAAAAAAGAACCCAAAGATTTTAATTTGCTACAAGTGTGTTTACTTGTATATTCCCATTTTTTCTATGCTTATATCCTATAAGTCTTGATGATGAATAACTTATGAAAAGAGAAAAATCCATATATTGATATATACATATAAGTAGATAGTAATGAAACAGGTGTGCACAATGGTCAGCTTTTACAACAAATGACAAGTACAGTATTCCCATATTTCCATTGACAAAGAAAATATGCTGACTCAGCAATTTTACACTGTTATGATCAGTAGTAAACCTCTTGTCTGTTATGAGGAGACATACACCTGACAGAAAGAAGGAATGTACCTGTATACTAAAGTGAATATATAATTTACCACTCTTCTTGTTTTCTGTTCTGAATTAGAATAGTTTCCATAATCAACATGATACAATCCTAATATCTTGATGATATACAGGATAAATTATCCATTGTCAGGTTTTCTTACAAATACATGTTCATGTATCTTGATAGTGTCCTGTTATTTTCTGAATGTTTGTTAATATATTGTCCAACAGAGGCCTCATAAAATTATTTATGTAATTTATTGATATCTCCTGCTTATATATACATACATCTATGTAAGAGTCTTTGTTATAGGTATACGGACCTGGGATCATCAGTTACCATATTGATTTCTGGTAAATTAATTTTCCCATTATATTTGTTTAAAATTCCATTCCCTACCACTTCCAGATTCCAATGGGTCTAAAAGTCTATTGTACACTTCCCTTATGCATTGTTTGCCTCAGGCATCTAAGTCCAATAATTTTACTGTTCTACATCCTGTAGATACCTATATTTTTTGCCATTGCCAACGACCATACTTTCTCAGACTGCTTGTAAGGTCTTAGACAAAATCTGTTGGAGGTGTACTGGTTGATATTTTTGTTCATGAAAACATGATTATTTTTAAATTGTAAAAACCAGTAACTGTGAGTACATTTTTTTGTACTTCAATTGGTTCTTTGTGTCTTTTTAACCGGATTTTCAAAGGAAAAATTGTTTATTGATTTGTAGATGTATGGTGGGCGGCTGCCAAACCGTGTCCGTTCATTAACATGAAAAAGCTTTGACGAAATTTTTTCAAATTTAGATATGTTGTTTCCTGTGACTAAATGAAGTTCAAGGTCAATTTTCACCAGTTTAGCTTTTCTCCTTGTTGAGTTCTAGCCCTTTCCCAAGAATTCAATTTTTGAAGAATTATTCCATTTCTGTACAAAGGGAAATAACTCATTTATTAAACAGTCTTCGAATTTAGCCACAAGTCCGACGGTCCTGGCCAGTAAAATCGGCCGTGGACTTGTCAAATTTGTTGTTCAAAAGTCCGACTGGGCTTGTAGATTTTTCGGTAGTTGGTACGCTCTTTGCGTCTTTGGTAATTAGTGATACCAATAAATCGGTTTCTATTTTGCGCTTTTTCACATGAATTAAACGTATTGCGATTAATACTGGATCGAGACATTGTATGAAATGACAGATCATTGGTTTCCTTCCCCCTAACTTATATTCCCAAAATGTTTCTTCGGCAATGTACTGGCGGAGCTCGTCCGGGAAGCCGTTTTAGCCCCCCGCCGATGACAATGTAAGGAAGAGAAAGTACGACGCTACACGGTCGCGTCAGTTCCTTTCCAGTTGGTTAGAAGGAAGTCCGTGGTTGATGTATGAGTTGAAAAACAAAATGTTCTGTTCATGGTGCACAGAACATAAAATGGATTCACAGTTTGTGACCCCAGGTAGTGACAACTTTAAATTGGATACTATTAAAATTCACGAGAAGAATAAGAGTCACAAATTTATTGCTCTAAATATGAGAAGCCTGCAGCTGAACCATCAGAGTCTGAAAAATGTTACAGCATTCTAGCAGGGTCCGACACTTACGGTTGTCCGATTGCCCGGGGCAAGCTAATGCCGTATTCGGACAAGTAAAAACATCATCTTGGTTGTCCGATCGGGCAAGTGAAAAAAAAAGTGTTATATGATTAAAATTTCACAAAATCAATAGTGTCTGTTGTTTTGTCCATAGATTACTCAGTGATAACACCGCACGGTCGAGTAAAGTGGTCTTAACCCCCCTTCAGTGCGTATATTTCGTCAATTGTTCGCACTGAATTCCCCATTTTACCAAAAATAGATCACGTTTAAAAATATTGGCCAATCAGGCGGCCGCGGCGTTGCTTCGTCATTATCGTTATCCATCGGGACACCACTCGGGCGTTTCCGACGCACGTGTTATTCCCACCGACCAATGGAAAGCGGAGGTCTATTTTCGTTGTTCTAACTTTATAATTTGACATCGGATGTGTATTTCCCTAAGATGGAAAAACGTAAAAGCTTGAAAGAGAAAATGAAATTAAACTTTAACAAATTTGTCAGTTGTTGTCAGTTTATCAAGAAGGGTTTTTTGAAATGGCATTTCTTAGATAAATTATTATGAAATAAGTATCTCTATGTAAATGATCCAATAGTATATTTTCATACTCCATAATCAATTTACACCCCATATACATGATAACTATATTTTATCTGCATGTACTACATTACAACCACAAAAATAGCATGTAAAAGTTTGGGCATGTAGATTTCACTTTCGGACAAGTAAAAGTAATAGGGCACTTGCCCAACTGGACAAGTTGGTATAAAAGTTAATGTCGAACCCTGTCTAGAGAAGGCACCTTCTTTCTAAATTTTTAAGAGAATAAAATTATTATAACAGCTACTTTTTACTTTTTTCTCCAATTGTCAATGTTATTCCTATTAAATTTATCTTCAAAACATGACACTCAAAGCTCTCAGAATGCAGGATTTTGCATCTAATTTTCAAAATTTTTCTGGGGGGGCATGCCCCCAGACCCTCCTAGCTGGTTCGCAGCGCTTCGCGCTGCTCAGCCGTGATAATAATTTGTGTGGTCTAGTAGAATTTTCTGGGGACTTGTAAAATTTATGAACCACAAGTCCTACTGACTTGTAGGTTGAAAAGTTAAGTGTGAAGACTGTTAAAAGATTTTTATAAGACATTGTATTAATGATAAATGACATTTTGGATTTTTTTTTCTTTTCTTTGGTAAATTGTTTGAAGAATTTTGTGGTAGGTTTGTTTGTTATTCTGTATAAACTTATTTTCTGAATGCTATATATAAATTTTTTTTTGATGAAGTGAACTCCTTTAATTAGATGATAATCTATTTTTTTATTAAAGGATATATTTCATTACATTACATTGTGTAGATAAAGTTGTTGACATTGATAGATAAGTTGCAGATCTATATTAGTTTGTGAAAGAACAAATATTTGGAACTATTAATTATATTTGATTAAAATTTTGAAAATAGATATACATTGTGTAACATCATATCTAATTTTAGAGAGTTAAATCATATCTAATTTTAGAGAGTTAAATCATATCTAATTTTAGAGAACTATGTTTGCTTTATTAGTTAAACCATATTTCTGTTCAAAGGGAAATAACTCAAACTTATTCCATGAACTAATAATGATAAAATAAGTAACTATATTGATTCTGTTCAATTAATTTTAGTCATTAGTTGTCAAAATTTCTTTATAACTATTATCTTTGAGTCGTGTGTTATGAAGGTAGATGTCACAGTTGTTATGTGGTATTTTATTTTTGTTGTGTGTGTTAATGTTTAATTTATACATGATCCAGTTTGGGGTTCATATTTGCAAATATCCTTTTCATTATTAATTAGATAATAATCTATTTTAAATATTCAATCACAATCCAAATTCAGAGCTGTTTTAAGCTTAAATGTTGTGTCCATACTTGATCAACTGTTCAGGGTTCGACCTCTGCAGGAAAATCCAGTTTGTTGTCACTCGACAGCCTCTTGTTGTTATTTGTTTTTGTGCTTCCTAAAGTTGCTAATACCTTCATAAGTTGGTCTCTGATAGATAGTTGTCTCATTGGCGATCATACCACATTTCCTTACATTATATTTAGAACTGATCTGTTTAGTCAATATAAAATAACAAAGAAGTGGTATGATTGTCAATGAGACAACTCTCCACCAGAGACCAAATGAAGTAGAAGTTTACAAATATAGGCCACCATAAGGCCTTCAACAATGAGCAAACCCTATACTGCTAATAAGCTATAAAAGGTCCTGAAATGGAGAATGGCTAACAATTCAAATAAGAAAACTAATGGCCAAATTTACGCACAAAACAATAAATGAAAAAAAAACAAATATTATATACAGCAACAAAAAACAACCACTGAATTACAGGCTCCTGACTTTGGACAGGCACATACAGAATGTGGCTATGGTTAAACATGTTAGCTGGAGCAAATATCTTCCCCTAACCTGGGACGGTGGTGTAACAGTACAACATGAGAACAAACTATAAACATGTTTAACCCTGCCACATTCTTTATGTGCCTGTCCCAAGTCAGGAGCCTGTAGTTCAGTGGTTGTTTGTTCATGTCTGTCACATTTGTTTTTTTTGTAAATTGTTTTGTTATAAATTAGGCTGTTAGTTTTCTCAATTGAATTGTTGCGTATTTTTCATGTCGGGGCCGACTATACGGTATGAACTTTTCTCATTGTTGAAGGCCGTATGGTTGTCTATAATTGCTTACATCCACTTCATTATAACTTTGGTGCATAGCTGTCTCATTGGCAATCATACCACATCTCCTTATTTTTATATAAAAATCATTTGAAAAGGGCTTAGCTCATCAGATTGATAAAAAGCACAAAAAGTGAACAAAAACACAACACAAAGTACAAATCTGAGAGTACACAAAATATTGAAAGCCAGTTCAAAGCCAATTCTTACTAAATGATTGCATCAGAATATACCCAAAAGTCAATGTGATATGATGAGTCCTGTCATTTTTAGAGGCTGAAGTTTCATCCTACACAATCATGGAAAAAGCATATGATGGGTTTATTTTGTAATGTGATAATCAAGATTGTTAACTTGGGATGCAAACTAGATCTCTGTTAAAGAGGGTATATCAGATAGGGAGTAATTTGGCCTCGTAACAGACCACCTACATATCCCAAATTGCACTCTACTTACAAGAGTCATCAGATTTACTATCCCAATTCTAATTGGACGTGTAAAACTGAAGTAGGATTTACCATTGTCATCTGTATGTTTACTTGATATTACTTGGTTTATTTGATAAATTCTGGATTAAAAATGTGAATTTTCTAAAAATAATGAGCCTATTTGACAAGTATGAAACTGTTTAATTGGTCTTAAAATTGTGAACACTTCTCTCTTAGGCTTTTAGCATCATGATAATGTGATTCTAGCTAAAATTATTTACTTATAGATCGTGTTATGTGACTTGATGCTATAATTTCTAGAACCACAATAGTATTTCCAAATCCCCTGTTTACCAGGATGTTAAACTTGTGGAGAGAACACTAGGTTTTCAAATAATTAACAATATTTCTTGTTCCTCATTTCCTAAAACACACAGTAATCTATTTTTGACAAGCTCAATTATTCCATGCAACAATGTTGTATAAGGTATTGACCTGATTTTTAGTATGTACAAATAATAATATAGTCCTTAAGGAAATTCATGTTGTGCCCAACACATCTAATTTCCCAGATACCAATGTTGTGTAAATTAACCAAGAATAATAATATAATCCCTAGATTAAGCAAACATCTTATTCTTTGATGCAAACATATTGTTTGAGATACAAGACTTGATATGGATACAGAATATTAAACACACCACCAGGCTTATAAAGTGATCAAAGGCAATTTGTCACCTTAATTTAAGGACACATGAATGCATTATTTTATCTTTAAAATTGAACTCTTGTCAGAAGAAAACTTGTGCATGGTGCAGCTGTTCAATTAAGAAATAAAAAGGATGAAAACCATAAATTGTGATTTGATTGAGCTGTTTAGTATATGATTTAAAAGTTTTGACATGACAAACTTGTCTAGACTGCTTTTACATATAGTTCATGTTTATTGATCCAAATGGTTGTTACCAATCATTTTACAACAGGAAGTTTCTATTCAAAGTCAAAAATATTTATATAATCTTTTAAAGGAAAAATATATAGGAAGTAAAATTGATTAAAAAAGAACCTTTCCATATGAGATTGTATTCAGTGAAATACACCCTTATTAGTACATGTAATTTTATGTTTGTTTATGTTGGTTCTTCTGATTAGATAAACTACTTTTTGGTTACACTATCTATTATTGTATCATTCCTCTTCAGTAAAAGTTGACATTTGAACAGTGGAAGTGGTATACGTGCTTGAAATATAAGTTTTATATTTAACAATATTTATTTGTAAACATGATAAGAATAAGATGTGAACATAAATTAAATAGCACTCCAACATCAGTTACACAAGTGAACCAAAATAGATATCTAGACGTCATCCTATGATGATCATCAACAATGGAAGCATCCACACAAATGACCATTCCTTAATTGCCAAGAGCCTAAACATTTAAAATTAATGATTTCATCTATTTTACGGTACTTCAAGAGAAAATTTTTGATTTTCTGAAAATTTCAAATGACTTCAAAGCTTGTCAAAGGTAAAGTAATCCAATTTAGGAGGGTTACCAATGCATGCATGGCTAAGAGGGGTTAGTAAAATCATACTGAAATATCAGTAAAAGTTAAATTAACCTTAGCCATGCATGGCTAACCCTCTTTAGTTTGGTCAGTTTTCATCATACATTTCTTATCAATTTTCCAGAATTCAAAATTATTCCAGATTCCTTGTTTTATAGATATAGTGAGTTCCTAAGCAATCTACTAACATGTAGATCATATTTGTTCAGAAAGTCCTATTCATCTGAATTAAGTGGCACATGAAACCTTTTAACAACAAAATTCACTAAAGAGTTAGTGTTGCAGAGTCATTGACCCCAATTCTATACAACCTAATTTACACCAGACCTATCAAATGCTTGACAGACCCCTATAACTCCTTTGCTGTAAATAAGTCCAGACAAAGATTTACTTGTACACAATATACTTCTGTTAATGTGGTTATAAGGTTACTGAACCAACAGTTTATATATTGTTCTATACAGGAATCAATAGCAGTAACTTGTAGTATCATTTATAAGTGACGGGAAAGTCAACCTTTCACCCTTACCTACTTCTTTGACCAAGATTTACCTTTACCTTCCAGTTACCCTATTCTCAAAAAAATATATGAACATATATTTTCATGTAAGGTTTACAATTGTATGAATATCATCTATAATTTATAGTGACACAAAACACCCCTTTTTTACGAACCAATAATTTCTAAGGTTACTGACCATATAATGACCTAACTGTACAGGAGGATCAATAACCTGGAATCTACTGACCTAACAAATCAATAATTCCTGTAATGGTTACAGAGCATCATAATCATTAGTGTACTGAACAAAGACAAATTCTATCTTTTATAAGGCATTGACTTGTGTTGATCAGCTTTTATGTAGATGGCTTGTTAGCTAATAAATAGCATAGCTTTTAAAAGGACATGTCAATAAAGGAATTTTTTTATTCAGGTTCATGAAAAAATAGGTCATGGGTAGATTTAAACTACTTGTATCACTGAGGTACTCTGATTTGAATTGGGTCAAAGTTATAATGTCTAGTCTAAGTGTATCTGTAGAGTTATGATAGCCAAGTGACATATATAACCCCCTGCTAGATTTATAAGTAGATATTTACTTGTTTTTGTTTTGCTGTATTATTTAAGATTATCTCTAATGTCCTTTAATGAATTGGATGTGGATAGCAGATCTTTGAGAGTCTGTTCAATTTATTCACAACTCCTCTTGACTCTGGACTATATATAGAGCTTGATAATTGCCACTCTTTATCGTTGTTGAAGACAGTCTGACTGTTGACCTCTAAAGTCTTCTTTTGGTGAACCAAGTTTTCTGGTTCTTAATTTGGGGTAGTGCAGTCAACATGCAGGGAGATGACTCCAGCTGTCCTATATAGATATTAATTTGGGATCCATTGTGTTATGGAGCTGGGGAGGGGTCCAGCTGTTTTCCTGTAATAACTTGAGAACTGTTCAGCCAATGCTTTTCAATTTTAATACCCGGGTATGTTGTTCCTGATTACAACATGAGGGTCATTTTGATTTAGATTGATTGGACACTTTATGTTGATTCTGTGTGCTAACTGGAAAGCTTGAGCCAATCCTATTCAAATGTTTATATATTGTTTCAATGACCAAATTGATGTCAAGATCAGTCTTTTTCTTTTTCCTTTAGGAGTTATGGTCCTTGATAACTTTAACAATGACACTTAAATGTAAGAACAATCTGTTTTGCTGTCATTTTGACAGCCCATTGTTTGGTTTGTTCTATTGTTTTGTTTGGTTGCTGTATTGACATATAATCCATATCTCCTTTGATTCATATTTACAATCTATAAAAAAAATTGTAAATTGAAGATTTTCTTTTGCCTTGATGATTTTCTTTAAATCAGCTTTTCAAAATCAATGGTATAATTTTGTGTTGATAAATTGCCAGATGTTATTTTTAATGTGGCATTTACATGAAACCCATTGTTGTTTCCTAATAGGGGTTTTATGTAATTGTTTTGCTCTATCGATCATGTTTTTGGAAAATGGCCTAGTTCTATAAATAATAATGCAAGTAGATTCATTACAAGATTAGTTGTTAAAATGTTTTACTGAAAAATCTTACCTCAAGTTTCATAGAAATATCAAATGATACATTGGTATTCCAATTGGGCTATTGATAATTGAAAAAAAACAAGCAGTTCCTAGTTTCATTTCCTTTTAAGTATTGACTTATTTTGATTGCACTTATAAATGAAAATCAAACTACAGAAAATTAAGTGCAGTTTATGTGACAATATTTTTAAAGTGTTGCTTCCTGGTGTAAATGTCATCAATTGAACAATATTAAAGGTTTCAGTTCAATGGCATCCTAATATCAACAGATACCAACAACTCTTAGATTTTACCTGATTACTTTTTATTTAAACCTGTACAAGTAATCAAATATTATGACATCTGGCCTTATTTTAGAACAGACACTAGATTGCTGGAATTCATGTTTTTTTTTATCCTGACATTAATGAAAATCAAATAACAAACACACATAACATATAGCATACACATACACGTGTGTAAATGTAGTATACCATTATTAGACATACTCCTCTAAATGCTCTAATACTTTTATCATTAATCCATTACACATTACAATACCTTTTTTTCTCAATTATTATGATTAAGGAACAACATTTTTGTTCATTTATGATTTATTCATATAACTAAGGTTATTGAAGAACAATTTTCCAAACTGTGTGAAGAAAAGTTGTATTAGAATATCAGATACATTTTTAGACAAGAAATCTAAAGTATAAAAGCCATATCTGCACTGATAAAGGTTTATTGATTTTATGGTTAAGTATAATGCCACAACTTGTCTGAATCCTTGGTTACAAATTAACACAGATTCTCTTTATGTATGTCCTATATCCATATTACATTTCTTTATAATCATGATCATACAAAGTCATTTAAAGGAAGGCTTATCTTCAGAAAGAAATTAAGTTATTCTGACAAAATGATGAGACAGCATTTGCACCACAGGGCTAAAAAACTCTTTGAGGTGTATTGTAATAAATTCATTGTGATGAACAGAAATTTTGGCAATAAGGTCCTTTACTCATTTTTAAAACTCATACATTTACATAGATCTGAATCAATACACAAATAACAAGAAACAAAGCATCATTATTGACATCAGATATACCTATGAATCATCAAGATATTAAACATCCTTTAACTTTTTTGGTGTCCATCCCAAAGTCTAATTACATCACAACAACAGATATTTGTACTAACTTTATGTACATGTACATTGTTACACATGTTACACATATCACACATGTTACACATATCACACATGTTACCACTGTGATGGTATGCCACTGCAAAACATATGATAGTTAACTGTTTTATGGTCAAGGGACGCAGTGACATTTGATTTTCTTTGACCACGAATATAGTTCTTAGAGTGGGCAGTGTATGACTGGGTATTTTTTTCCAGATACCAGCTTCCAAATTTATTTCTCTATATTTTATCCATAAAATAGTAAGTAGGGGATGAAATTACATGCGAAATTTTTTTAGATTTCAGTAGTGATTTGGTCCAGTTGAAAAAGGCCAAAAACTAGTATGTCTGAAGCTGTCACACTGAAGTATAGACCCCCTTCACATAAAATTGTCCATATTTTGAGTTAGAGCTGGTAGACTTTTCTATAACTTTTCTATAATTTGTCCTAAAAGTCATGAAAGTAGTACACTAAACTGTAAAGGGAAAACGAAGATTCAATTTTTATTGTCTAAAAGAAATGCACTACGAAAGAAATAACTGTTCTTCGGCCTTGTGTACTAACTTAAAGTTTATTGTCATAGTTTGTAGTTGTTCGGCCTTGTGTACTAACTTAAAGTTTATTGTCATAGTTTGTAGTTGTAATCCACTGTCTGTGGTGACAAATCACTACATAAAGTGGCTTTCAAATAAAAAACTATTCATCACCAGTATGGTATATAGTTGCAAACCATATTTCCACTCTGCTGTGTCCTTATTTTTCATATGCATGTATAATTTCAGGTGGGTACGTGCTGACTATCCAGATTTGGATTATGCCTTGGCCAATCATATACTGCAGGATTATGACACCAAAAGGTAATCTATATCATTATATTATCCATTCTAAATGATAGTTTTATTTAATGACATTTACAAATTCATTACATATGCAATACTACTCCCACTATTAGATCAATAACGTATGGTTCATGTTTACTATGAAATACATTATATTGTAAAAAAAAAGTTTTTTTTATCGATTATTTAATTTTACGTCAGACAGTTGATAGTGATAAGTTATTTATGAATGAAATGTTGTTATTATTTATGAGTTCTAAACTATGATGCATATAATGACACAATATGATGCACTTATACATTTAGGTAATGTTTTCAATGTTTGATCTATCCAGCCATATTGATAGGCCTTTGAGACAACAAGTAGATAATAAATATTCTTCTATCATGACACTGACTTGAAAATCAATAGTTATTATATAACATGGAGAGAGACCCTAAAGCTGTGTTAGGAAAGATCATGACAAGTCTGATTATAGGATCCGTACTAAAAGGTTGCATTAGACACAAACCCATAAATGGAATAGAATAGAAACAGAAAATCCAGCAACAGTTGAAACTAAGCAAGATTTTTTACAAGGATTCAAAAAAAAATTGAGCCAGCCATACATTTTTTATACGACCGCAAAAAATTTGCGTTCGTATATTGCTATCATGTCGTCGTCTTCCGAAGACATTTGGTTTCCGGACAATAACTTTAGTATAAGTAAATGGAGCTCTATAAAATTTAATCACAAGGTTCATTAGCACTTTTGGAAGGTTGGGATTGATTTTGGGGGTTATGGTCCGAACTGTTTAGGAATTGGGGGTAAAAAAGGTGCCTAAAAATGTATTTTTCTAGTTTCCGGACAATAACTTGTGTATTAGTGTATGGATCTCTATGAAATTGTACCACAAGGTTCCATACCACAAAGTGAAGGTTGGGGTCAATTTTGTGGGTTGTGGCTTTAATCGTTAAGAAACTAGAGGCCAAAAACAAAACTTTTCTAATACTGGCTATGCTGGTTCTAACATAAATTTTTTCTGATCTGTATATAAAGAAACAGCAAATACTGATATGGCAGGAGATACACACTAAACAGGGTGTGTAAATCATTATATTTAGTTTGTAAACAGATCTACTAAATATTGCACAACAGCAAGAAATCTTCGATTGAAAATAAATACAAATCTTTTAACCAATTTCAATGAGGATTAATTTAAAGTCTTGAATTATTTGAGGTTTTTACCATGTATTACTATATTGGATATTTGGTCATTTTTAAATAGGACTACATTGAGGTCCAAAGTGTCCAAAATTAGACTGTTTGATTTCACCAAAAACTGAATTCTTGTGGTTCTATGATATGCTGAATCTAACTGTGCATTCAGATTTTTAATTTTGGGCCCTGTTTTCAAATTAGTCCATATTAAAGTCCAAAGGGTCCAAAATTAAGTTCATTCATTGTTTGAATTCATGGTTTTTTTTTTTTATATGCTGAATCTAACTATGGAATTAGATTTTGGATATTGGGACCATTAAGTAAATTAAATACCCCATTTCAAATTTTAAAGTTATCTGACCACATTTATTCTGTGTCAGAAATCTATAATGTGTCAAATATTTAATCACTATTCATATTCAGAGCTGTATCATTCAAGCTTGAATATTGTGTCCATACTTGCCCCAACTGTTCAGAGTTTGACCTGTGCAGTCGTATCCAGCTGCTCCAGCATTTTTTTTATCATGTTTTTAATCTTTAGACTTAGTAACATCAGACATTCCATTACATTCAAGTCAATCAATTTGAAATGATACTCTCAATATTGTATCAGATGGTGTTTAGGAAACTCTATTATTGTTCAATTGTAAGTAATTAACCGTTTATGTATTTATATGTTGCATTTTTTTTTTTAAGTTATGAAAGCATGAAGAACTTGTGTGATAAGTACAACAGAACAATAGACAGCTTCAAAAATCTGGTAAGTGCTGCTGGTAAAGTTAAAAATCGCCCTGTAGTACATGTGTAGGTGTCAGACCACCAATTCACCCACTCCAATTTAGAACATATATAAAAGTAGCCCTTCCCTGTCAAAAAATAGTGCATTTGATGTCATTGTTTACTGAAACTAACCAACACATTTGCAGAAATGAAACTTTTGGTGAAAGATAAATCAAGACCATTTTGAGTCAAAATTTACATGTCCATAAGTTTGCATTAAAAATTTGAGGATAAATGCCCACTATAGTATACTTATTTAAGATTTCTAGAAAACCTGGGGTTATTTTTAGTACTAGTTCTCTTCTGAACGGTGGTGTTTTATTACAAGACTTTTACATTGGTTGAAAATTGGCATGTAGAAATGTGAAACATACAATTCAGGATATATCTGGTTTTTATGAAGTTTAACTTGAGGTGAAATATTTAGAAAGCTACATGAAAATTGAAAAAAAATGGTTCAATAGATGGGATTTTGAATTGTTGGTCTGACAACTGTATGCCCATAATTGTTGGTCTAATGTAGCATTATGACACCTTATGAATGCTTCTCCTCTGAGACCATATGTCTGAAGCCTTCATGCATAGTGAGATTGTTGGTCATTATGTGTTGTTGTCCAAACTTTGTAGGAGTTATGGGCCTCTTGTAGCACTACTTCAGCGATTTTTTGCCCTCTGTAGCATAATGACACCATGTGAACTCCTCTACAAAGAGACATTTTGGCCGAAAGCGTTCATGCTTATTAGGAGTGTTTATCATCATGTATAGTGGACCATACTATACTCCATTTTGCCATCTTTGCATGGGATGTAGGGCTTTGACCAATAATGTAATGTTTGTAGAGATTGTTCCACGACATATTCTTGAGACTATATATTTCACTGTTATAAAGTTGCTTGGGCCATTTTTCCATGGCATAACAATCTTTAATGGGTTGCACAAACGTCAATTAACATGAAATGACATTTTCATTTACACTGTACTGATTAAATCTGTTGTATTTGTTAAAGATGAAATTACTTCTTGAATTTAAAAATTCAGAGATGTTAAATATTAATTATAGTGCACGCTACCCAGCCCTTAAGTTTATTTACCTGTTCAAACAGTTAATATTAAGACTGAAATTTTAACTCCTTTTTATTTTTTGTATTAGTGGAAAGGAGCCTCTAGACCTAAGAAACAAAGTGACAAAGCATCTTCAGGGCTACTCAAACACATTCTACAACAGTGTTATAATATATCAGTAGAAGATCCAGAAAGATTGAACCAGTATGAACCATTCTCTCCAGAGGTAACATACCTTTTAGTGCTTCCAAAATTATTATTTTATAAAGTGTTGTATATACCAAGATTATATTGTTTCATAGACACAATCAGTTCCTGTGTAGGATTGTAAATCAGATGTCAATTTGTTGACTTGTTATTTAACTTTCATGCACAAAAATTATTCTTTTTTAATTATATGATTTCATTTATTTTCTATATGTAAAATTGAGTTGTGACAAATTAACTTATTAATGTTCCTTCTGAACATGTTCAACACAGATTTATTGGGTTAAAACCTGCACAAGGTCTTTCCTCAAGTAAAAGCATTGAATAACATATTTTTTACGCATAGATTTATTGACTGGAAATATTCTGTTATGTTCAGGTGTATGGAGAGACATCATATGAACTTGTTGATCAGATGATAAAATCAGTCAATTTTACTGAAGATGATTACTTTATTGATCTTGGAAGTGGTAAGTTAGTAGTATTGAAGCTTAAGATTTGTTTTGACCTTAAAAGTGGTAAGTGTTTAGGACTAACTCTGAAAGATTTGTTTTGATCTTAGAAATGGTAAGTTGGAAGAACTGAATCTAAGTACAAGTATTAATCTTTCAAGTGAAAAGTACAAATGACTGAAGCTTGATATTTGTACTAATCTTAGAATTGACAAGTGCAAAGGACTGAAACTTAAGATGTGTATTGATCTATGAAGTGTTAAGTGCAAAGGACTGAAACCTTAACTTTATGATGATCTTGGAAGTGCTAAGTGCAAAGGACTGAAACCTAAACTTTATATTGATCTTGGAAGTGCTAAGTGCAAAGGACTGAAACCTAAACTTTATGATGATCTTGGAAGTGCTAAGTGCAAAGGACTGAAACCTAAACTTTATATTGATCTTGGAAGTGCTAAGTGCAATGAACTGATTCTAAAAATTTGCATTGATCTTTTATGTGTTTAGGCCAAAAGGTCGTATTGATCTAGGGAGTACTGAAGCTTAAGATTTGTTTTGATCTTGAAAGTGTTAAGTGCAAAGGACTAAGACCTAAATCTTGTAATGATTTTGAAAGTGGTAAGTTCAAAAAACTGAAGCTTAAAATTTTATATTTATCTTGGAAGTTGTGTTTTAGGTGGTAAGTTCAAAGGTTTGTTTTGATCTTGTAAATGGTAAGTGCAAAGGAATGAAAAAAATTGCATTGATCTTATATATGGTAAGTTCAAAGGTTTGTATTGATTAAGGAAGTGGTAAGTGCAAAGAAATAAAGCAGAAGATTTGTAATGATTTATCAAGTGCAAAGGACAGAAACTTTTAAAGATTTGAGTTGATCTTGGAAGTTGTGTTTAGGAGTGAATCTAAAAAAAACGTTAATTATGTTTTATGGTAAGTTCAAAGGTTTGTATGGATTTTTTTAAGTGGTAAGTGCAAAGGACTGAAGATTTAAGATTTATATTGATAAAGGAGGGAGTCAGTGCAGAGGATTGAATATAACAATTTTGTATTTATCTTTGAAGTGGTATATGCAAAGGACTCAAGCTAAAGATTTGTATTGATCTTGGAAATGGCAAGTCTTGAGGACTGAAGCATAAGATTTGTATTGATCTTGGAAATGGCAATTCTTGAGCATTGATGCATAAGATTTGTATTGATCTTGGAAATGGCAAGTCCTGAGGACTGAAGCATAAGATTTGAATTGATGTTGGAAATGGCAAGTCTTGAGGACTGAATCATAAGATTTGTATTGCATGTATTGATCTTGGAGATGTCAAGTGCTGAGGACTGAAGCATAAGATTTGTATTGATCTTGGAAATGGCGTCTTGAGGACTAATGCATAAGATTTGTATTGATCTTGGAAATGGCAAGTCCTGAGGAGTTAAGCATAAGATTTGTATTGATCTTGGAAATGGCATGTCTTGAGGACTGAAGCATAAGATTTGTTATGTCATATCTTAGAAAAAAGTAAAATAACAAATTACCGAAATTCTAATGAAAATTCAAAACGAAAGTCCCTTAACAAAGTCAAAAATGGCAAAATCAAAAGCTCGAACACTTCAAACGAATGGAAAACATCTGTCATATTTCTGACTTGGTACAGGCATTTCTTTATGTAGAAAATGGTTGATTAAACCTGGTTTTATAGCTAGCTTAACTTCTCACTTGTATGACAGTCACATAGAATTCCATTATATTGTTAACAATGTATGAGCAAAACAAACAGATATAATAGGTAAAAAATGTCATATATTGGGGTGCAGCAGTCAGCATTGTGTTTTAATGTTAATCACTATAAAAACAAACAATTATTTAAACAAAGAAAAACAAAATGGCATATAGACACTGTATAGACAAAGCACAGAAGTAAAATTGAAAGACGAGAAGTGGTAAGTGTGCAGGACTTGAGCTTAAGATTTGTCATGATCTTGGATGTGGTAAGTGTGCAGGCTTAAGATTTGTTTTGATCTTAGAAGTGATAAGTGTGTAGGACTTGAGCTTAAGATTTGTTTTGATCTTAAAATTGGTTAGTGTATAGGACTTAAGCTTAAGATTTATATTGATCTTGGAAGTGGTAAGTGTGTAGGACTTAAGCTTAAGATTTGTTTTGATCTTAGAAGTGGTAAGTGTGTAGGACTTGAGCTTTATATTTGTTTTGATCTGAAGAGTGCTAAGTGCAAAGGACTGTATCTTAAAGATTTGTATTGATCATTGAAGTGGTAAGTGAGGAATAAAGCAAACAATTTTGAGATATTGGAAGTGATAAGTAGGGAGGACTAAATCTGAAGATATATATTGATCTTGTAAATGGTAAGGGAGTAGGACTGCAGATTAAGAACATTCAATTATGTTGCATTTCTATCTTTACTGACAGCTTTTTCATCATCTGATGTAAAATTCTATTGATTTGTAATTACTGTGGATTCTTTATTATTTCTTTAATACTAATTTTCTTAAGTAAAAATAACATCACTGTCCGGGGTTAGGGAGAAGGATGAGATGCTTACAAACATTGTCCACCTCACCATATTCTTTATGTGCCTGTCCCAAGTCAGAATCCCACATACAGAATGTGTGGGGGAGGGGTTAAACATTTTTGTGGGCATACAAACCTCCCCTAACCTTGGACAGTGATGTTACAGCACAACATAATAACAGCCTATTAAAATCAGTTGAAAAGGGCTTCAGGTTATTGTGAATTGAACTTGCCCAGTACAGTATGTATGTTATGATATGAATGTAAGGAGATATAGGGTAAACATCAATGAGACAACAAGCAACAAAAATCAAATAAAAACATCCAGAAATCATAGTGTTTGTTGAATCACCCTTTAGAGGAGTTATTTTACCCTTTAGAGAAGTTATTGCCCTTGAAAGATGATATTTACCATTTTTTTCAGAAACTATAATAGATAGAGAGTGACATTAAAAGGCAAAAATGTTCAACACAATAAGATTTGCAAATATGTCAACATGGCTGCCAAAATTGTCAACTGCCTCCTTAAAGGAATTATGTCCACTGAGTGATTATTTTCACCCATTTTTTTTGGGCGTTTTCATCAAAAATAATAAACTTTAAAAAGCAAAATAGATCAGCAAAATGAGATCTACAAGTAAGTCAGCATGACCAAATTATTAAAATCCTTTGAGGATTTATTGCCCTTTATTGGACAATTTTTATACAACCGCAAAAATTTTTTTGCATTGTATAATCTATGGTGTCGTCGTCCATAGACACATTTGGTTTCCAGACAATAACTTTAGTTTAAGTGAATGGATCTCTTAGAAATTTTACCAGAAGGTTCAATACCACAAAATGAAGGTTGGGATTGATTTTGGGGGTTATGGTACCAACAGTTTAGGAATTAGGGGCCAAAAAGAAGCATTTTTGTAGTTTCTGGACAATAACTTGTGTGTTAGTGTATAGATCTTTCAGAAATTGTACCACAAGGTTCCATATCACAAAGGGAAGGCTGGGATTGAGTTTGGGGGTAATTGCCCCAATGGTCCAGGATCTATGGGGAAAAAAAGGGGCAAAAAACAAGCATTTTTCTAGTTTCCAGACAGTATTGTGTTTAGTGTATGGATCTCTCTAAAATTGTACTACAAGGTTCCATGCCACAAAGGGAAGGCTGGAATTAATTTGGGGGTAATTACTCCAAGGGGGAGGGGGTTCAAAAAGTTTGGGGGGATTTTTTTTTCCAATTTATTTAGGGGGTTCATATTTTTTTCTTCAAAAATTTTAAAATTTCAAATGATTGCACAGTATTGCGCAATAGCACAGTATTGGGCAATAGCAAGAAATCTTCAATTGCACAGTATTATGCAATAGCACAGTATTGCGCAATAGCAAGAAATCATCAATTGCACAGTATTGCGCAATAGCAAGAAATCTTCAATTATACAGTATTGCGCAATAGCAAGAAATCTTCAATTGGCCAGTATTGCACAATAGCAAGAAATCTTAAAATTGCACAGTATTGCGCAATAGCAAGAAATCTTCAATTGAAAACAAATACAAATTTTTTAACCAATTTCAATGGGATTAATTTAAAGTCTTTAATTTTTGGGGGTTCTAACCCTTGTATTACTTTTTTGGAAATTGGGCCCCATTTTTAAATTGGTCTACATTGAGGTCAAAAGAGTCCAAAATTAAACTTTGTTTGATTTCATCAAAACTTGAATTATTGCGGCTGTATGATCTGCTGAATCTTATTGTGCATTTAGATTTTTTATTTTGGGCCCTGTTTTCAAATTAGTCCATATTAAGGTTTGAAGGGTCTAAAATTAAAGTTTGTTTGATTTCAACTAAAATTAAATTTTTGGTGTTTTTTATATGCTGAATCAAACCATGTGGTTAGATTTTGGATATCCGACCATTCTAGGTAAATTAAATGTCCCATTTCAAATTTTTAAGATCTTTGACCACATTTATTTTGTGTCAGAAACCTATATTATGTCAAAAATTTGATCACAATCCAGATTCAGACAGTATCAAGTCCAAACTTGCCCCAACTGTTCAGGGTTCGACCTCTGCGGTCGTATCTGGCTGCGCTCAGCGAAGCATTTAATTTTTTAATGATTTCTATAATTTTGCCAATTATTTCAAATACTTAATTAAGTATAAGCTGTAATTGGTTAAAACGATCATCAATACCAGATCTCATAAAATGTCATCAATTTAGATTCACAAATAAGCAAACATAACTGATTACAATACAAGTAAAATAAATATCGGTATGGCATTTGTTTACTAGGTGAACGATTCAGGTTCTTGGGATCCTGTTTGTTGTCATATTGAAAACTATGGATGATTTTATTAACACAACTTGTCTTAGTATTTAAGAATACTTCTGCAAAGCATTAATTTTTTTTTTTTGTCAAACAACAATTTAGAACAAACCATTGAAGAATTTTAAAGTAAATTTGTAATTAAAAAAAGTATTTTCAGCAGAGAAGTAAGTCTGTTTACATTTCTGCATAACTTATAATTTCAATAGATACCATAAATAGACAAGTCAGAAAGATTTTTGATTTATTTCGGAGTTCCATTACAGAGAAATTAATATCAGTTAGTTCCATTTTTTTTCTCTATTTTTCAGCCTCCAATTGTAGCCATTACTGGTGACCTCACCTAGTTTTGAGAATGGTTATCCTGAGTTATTTATATAAATAGCCGTATGTGTAACTAAATGCAGCAATAAATATTGGTGTATAGTTGTCATAGGTTATTATTACGAGATAATAAAGAAAAAAACATCAATTGTGTAATTTTTGGCCGGTTGGACAAAGTCTTATAGTATGAGATGGGTGGGCAGGCAGGTGGGAAAAAGTTGGCACATAATTTGTGTGATCACTTCTACAGTTTTCAACCCAGATTCCTGAAACTTCACAGGAAAATTGCACATATGATGAAGTTGTGCACATGCTATTATGGAGATGTTTGAGGAGTTTTTTCTTATTATGCCCCCGCCGTAGTGGAGGGGGCATTAAGTTTTACCCTTGTTCGTCTGTACGTACGTCTGACGTACGTCCCATAGTTTGTTTCCGTTCTGTAACTTTAGTTTGCCTCAACCAAATGTTATGAAACTTATACACAATGCTTATTATCACAAAACACAGATCAAGTTTGAATTTTGGTGGCATCACTTTAACCATTCTAGAGTTATGCCCCTTTACAAATGGAAAAATTGCTGAATTTTTCGTTTCCGTTCTCTAACTTTAGTTTGCCTCAACCAAATTTTATGAAACTAATACACAATACTTATTACTACAAAACTCAGATAAAGTACAAATTTTGGAAGCGTCACTTTTACTGTTCTTCAGTTATGTCCCTTTATAACTTAATATGATATGCAAGCGGGGGCATCATCTGTGTCCCATGGACACATTCCTCATTTATTTTTCCTAACTTGGGAACTAATTCATTTTCAGCAAAATTTATTCACAAATATTGTAAGCTGGCCATTTCAGACTTTGATTTATTTTTTAATGGTCCTACATGAATGATTATTGAAAATATTCCTTTTTTTTATCCTTCACATTTATTTATCACAGCTAAATTTCATACCATCAAACTAATAATCATTTATTTTCTTCCATTTAATTAAGTGTAACTTAATCTCAAGAAATGTATTCAGGATCAACAACCTTGATGATCCTATTTGAATTTAAAGCTTCAATTTTAAACTATGGTTGCACAACACACAGTATAGAAACAAATATCAAAATATGCTTCCTGACTTCGCTGTCATTCTGCCTGTCATTTCATTGCAAAATCAGTTTTAAAAATACTGGAAAAAAAATGACATGAGGCATGGTTGGGCAAGACCCAAGTGATGCCTCAAGGAATCATTAGGGATGAAAGTGTAAATAAGATGAATTAAAGATTGTTGATCTTGTTTTTGAAATTTGAAAATTAGGGCCATTAGAAAATTTTGCCGCAAACCCCTACTTTTCTTTTCATAATTTTATTACATATAGTTTATAAAAATCTTATAAAGTCCCTGATATTTATTCTTTAAGTTTTTAAAAGAAAAATGTTGACAATGTTAAATATATAAAAAAGAGAATCATTTCCCACCAAATTTTCAATGGCTTATATATATATCTCTAAAACAAGGACATAGACCTTTCATTTTTTTCTGCCTTTTTAGTACTGTTATTTATATACTTTCAATTTACAACAGTCTTTTAAAAAGTTTAACATGGCAGGTGTGCTCGCCTCCAATCTTTATTGACCAGGATTGTCAGTTTTCTTACCAAAGGTCATGATTCTCTCAGGATACTCATGCTTCCTCCACCAATAAAAACTGACTGCTACGAAATAGCACAATAGTGCTGAAAGTGGCATTAAACACAAATCAATCAATCAATTTAAAAAGCTTAATTTTTTTTTAACAGAGCAATGAACAACCTTAAAGCTTCCTGAATAAGGCTTCTGTCATCAAGCTGAGATGGGCAAACTATATTCTGAAATAAATTTCTATTTTAGGTGTTGGTCAGGTAGTTTTACAAGTAGCAGCATCAACACCTTGTAAAATGTGTTATGGTATTGAGAAAGCAGAATTTCCAGCAAAGTATGCAATGGTTAGTATGTTTATATAAGTCAAATTATTTAATATAAGTTGAAAAATATATACATTTTTAGCTTATTATACCCTGCTCCAAAGGTAGGATATACTGGTTTACATCTGTCTGATTTTCTGCATGTCATTTGAACTTATGGTTGCTAATTTTTCTCAGAAACTACAAATCAGTGGTTCCTGAAATTTAGTATCAAGCTTCATTTGAGCATTCCATAAATTTTTCGTCATATTTTCTGAGTAGCTACAAATGAAGGTTTCTGAAATTTGAATTAAAGCTCCATGTGATCATGCATTACCATGTGATGGGTTTTCTCATTCATCACTCATCAACTTCATGTAAGCCAGGATATCATTTGTAACCCATATCTCACATTTGAACTTGTTAATTATGCATAATGATCCCAATTTTTTGTCTCGCCTTGACAGCGTCAAATAGCTAAACATAGGTATGCTGTTTTTATACGGCCGCAAAAAAAAATTTTTGTGGTCGTATATTGGTATGACGTCGGCGTCGTCGTCCGAAGACGCATTAGTTTTCGCACTCTAACTTTAGTTTAAGTGAATGGATCTCTTTGAAATTTTACCATAAGGTTCAATACCACAAAAGGAAGGTGGGGATTGATTTTGGGGGTTATGGTACCAACAGTTAAGGAATTAGGGGCCAAAAATAAGCATTTTCTAGATTCCAGACAATAACTGTGGAACAGTGTATGGATCTCTCTGAAATTATACTACAAGTTTCCATACCACAAAGGGATGGTTAGGATTTGCTTTGGGGGGTTATTGCTCAAACCGTTTAAGAATTAGGGGCAAAAAAGGGGGAAAAACAAGGTTGTCCTCATTAATGGACAAATACTTTACCTTCGAAACTCGCCTAATAGTCGATCCTACTATAAGTCGGGGGCCCTTTTCAGCTCCAAATTCTAAGGATTTAGTCTTGACCCTCGTATAAGTCGGACAAAATTTGGGCATTTTTTTTTCAGCTGACAGTAACTGAACGCCGGTAAAACCAATGCAAATCCAGGAATAATATTCATTTCTGCATTAATGTTTGTTTGGTTTGAATTTAGTTGATGCTCATCATGATAATTTATATTGCTGTTAATAATAAAGATGTATTCATTTCTCTTGTTTTGTTCACTGTTCAAATGTTAGATAAGCCATGTGTTGTTTACGTAATGCATCAATGATTTTGTAGGGTATGACTAACAACCTATTGTTTGAGAAAAGCGAATATAAACCAATATGAACCTGAAAAATTTAAAGACAATCAACACTTGATGAAAATATTTTTCACAGCATACATAACTCGGTGTTAAATGAGCATGTACACTTCATAATTCTTATTATATTGTGATGATTAAAGGATTAAAAAAATTAAGTGAAGCTAATCAATATATTAAAATAACTAACTCCAACTCATTAGTGTCATCTGTTTACCTATCACTGATAGTTTTCACACCTTTAGTAAATACAACTCTTTGTCTCTTAATTGGGGTTATCAATGGATTATATTGGCTTGTCAATCAATTTTGTAATTTTTGTTTACCTGAGACACTTAAATGAATAATATTTTGATTTTGGGAATGAATCTTAAAATTATTTTTTGATTATTATATGATTTATAAGCATTGAATTGATATCATGATATCACAATAATGACACAATAACTCCGCTGAAAACATCCTTTCACATATTTGGTACATTGTTATCTCCTTTTCATTTTTGGTTCTTGGCTCTTCTTTTGGGTTTATAGGAAAACCATGTGACCATGAAAATCAATACACAAACCGGAAACAGTAGAATTTCAACACGAATTTGCAGAAAATGTTTAACAAAGAACAAATAAAACACAAAGACAGTATTGTAGTCATTTATTTTCAACAAAAACTTTTTATTTATTGATTTATGTAGGTTTGGCAATCAAAAACGTAGTTTTGAATAGGAAATTCACTCCTGACCACTTTTCTCAAGCTTGGATTTTTCCTCTGGTCGCTAGAACTCGTCTATTAGTCGGTCCCCCTCTCTGGATTATGAATTTTACTCCCAATTTTCCGACTAATAAGCGAGTAGGAACGGTAGTACAAAACATAATTTAAAGCAGTGTAAGGGAGATAAATCAAATACATTATTGAAATTATCTCCCTTGCACTGCTTTTAAATTATGTATTAAGTAATGGTTAATGAACAATTAAGATAATTTAAAACAGTTTAAGGGAGGTAATCCAAATACAACATTTTGGTTACTTCCCTTACACTGCTTTTAAATTATGTTTAAAGAAATGCATATTTATAAAGGAAGACCAGTATGGCGCATTAGATTTGTAAAATCTTTGACCACATTTATTTATTTGTTATGCCGAATCTAACCGTGTATTTAGATTTTTAATTTTGGGTCCAGTTTTCAAATTGGTCTACATTAAGGTCCAAAGGGTCCAAAATTAAACTTTGTTTGATTTTAACAAAAATTGAATATATGGGGTTCTTTGATATGCTGAATCTAAACATGTATTTAGATTTTAGATTTTTGGCCCAGTTTTCAAGTTGGTCCAAATTGGGGTCCAAAATTAAACTTTGTTTGATTTCAAAAAAAATTGAATATATGGGGTTCTTTGATATGCTGCATCTTACCATGTATTTAGATTTTTTATTTGTGGACCCCGCTATCAAATTGGTTCATATTGAGGTCAAAAGGGTCCAAAATTAAACTTTGTTTGATTTCATCAAAAATTGAATTATTGGGGTTCTTTGATATGCCAAATCTAACCGTGTATTTAGATTTTTAATTTTGGGTCCCGTTTTTTAAATTGGTCTACATTAAGGTCCAAAGGGTCCAAAATTAAACTTAGTTTGATTTTAACAAAAATTGAATTCTTGGGGTTCTTTGATATGCTGAATCTAAACATGTGTTTAGTTTTTTTATTATGGGCCCAGTTTTCAAGTTGGTCCAAGTTGGGGTTGAATTTTTGGGGTTCTTTGATATGCTGAATCTAAACATGTTTTTAGATTTTTGATTATGGGACCAGTTTTCAAGTTTGTCCAAGTTGGGGTCCAAAATTAAACTTTGTTTGATTTCAACAAAAATTGAATATATGGGGTTCTTTGATATGCTGAATCTAAACATGTATTTAGATTTTAGATTTTTGGCCCAGTTTTCAAGTTGGTCCAAATTGGGGTCCAAAATTAAACTTTGTTTGATTTCAACAAAAATTGAATATATGGGGTTCTTTGATATGCTGAATCTTACCATGTATTTAGATTTTTTATTTGTGGGCCGGCTATCAAATTGGTTCATATTGAGGTCAAAAGGGTCCAAAATTAAACTTTGTTTGATTTCATCAAAAATTGAATTATTGGGGTTCTTTGATATGCCAAATCTAACCGTGTTTTTAGATTTTTAATTTTGGGTCCTGTTTTTTTTAATTGGTCTACATTAAGGTCCAAAGGGTCCAAAATTAAACTTAGTTTGATTTTAACAAAAAATGAATTCTTGGGGTACTTTGATATGCTGAATCTAAACATAGGTTTAGATTTTTGATTATGGGACCAGTTTTCTAGTTTGTCCAAGTTGGGGTCCAAAATTAAACTTTGTTTGATTTCAACAAAAATTGAATATATGGGGTTCTTTGATATGCTGAATCTAACCATGTATTTTGATTTTGGACATTGGACCATAATAGGTAAATTAAAAAAATTGAAGTTCTAAGACCACATTCTTTCTGTGTCAGAAACCTATGCTGTGTCAAATATTTAATCACAATCCAAATTCAGAGCTGTATCAAGCTTGAATGTTGTGTCCATACTTGCCCCAACTGTTCAGGGTTCGACCTCTGCGGTCGTATCAAGCTGCGCCCAGCGAAGCATTTTATTGGCAGCTGCAGTGTCATCAATGTATTAGTTTGTGATAAGGTCTAGTTTATGGTGAACCACTAGTGGTAGGTCAATGATACTTGGTACGCAGTTGTATAAGCATTGGCATATCTCATTTCCATGGAGATTATTTGGCCCTGCCCCCTCAATCATGGTCTATTGACTTTGAATCTTTTGCTTAGTTTACATATATTGGTTTGTGATTTGGTCAGTTTAAGATGAACCACTAATGTTAAGTTGAAGTTAATTTATGCAAATGTAGTTTCATTTCCATGGAGATTATGTAGCCTCATCCCCTCATCATGGTTCATTGACTTTCACATAGTTTACAAGTTAATGTTTGTGTTTAGGTTTGTTTAAAGGGAGCAAGTCAATGGTATTTGGTATGCAGTTGTAATAGCATTGGCACATCTCATTTCCATGGAGATTGTTTAGCCCTGTACCTTCAGTCATGGTTCATTCACTTTGAATATTTGCATAACTTATATGTTTAAGTATTGCTATTTTAAATTTTAACATTTGCATTATCAAAATAACAAATAGGCAAGACATATCTCTGTGTTAACAGTTTATTTGTAACAAAACTTGCCTTTTTAGACTATGGAAAAAGAGTGCATAAAGTGGATGAAATGGTATGGTAAGAAACATGGTGACTTTCTTATACAGAAAGGAGATTTCCTGGAAGAAGATGTTAAAGAAAAAATTAATAATGCAACGTATGTTTATGGTTATGAAATTATACCTCAGTAACATAGAGTAAATTAAACTGTTTTGATAGTTAATTTTAAGATTTCAAAAATAATAAGTGTTATTCTGACCACTATACACAAAATAAGACACACTAGATATATATTCTAAAGTAGGGTACATGCAGTTTATATCAAAAGTTATCCCATAATTTAATTTTCCACTGATGCAGAATATTGAATTTTGAGCTGATGATATTTCGAAAAAAATCTTGCTTACAAATGTGAAGCAATGAGTAAAGTTTACAATTTAGTATACTGACAGACACAGATGCATTGGAAAATGTAATTCTGTTATATTAAGTATATAATCATGACATCAAATATGTGTATGGTTACAAGATTATACTGCAAATAAGCACAGGAAGGTCTTAATGAGTGATATTATTATGTTTTAGTGTTATTTTTGTAAACAACTTTGCCTTTGGACCTCAAGTAGATCATCAGGTGAGAATGATTAAAATGTTTATATAAATTCCATCATCTTACTTTCTTGGTTACAATTATATTTTTGGTTTTTCTGTATATAATATCTTCGGGTAGATTTTTTGTCTTAATTTATTAATAAAAAAATATGTATTTGTTTTCTTTGTGTACTCAAAGTCTGTAACAGAGTTAAAGTTGTGAAGTTTAATTGACCTTACAAGAAGAATCACATGATTCACAATTTTATCAATTAATTAATATTGATAATTAGAAAATAAGTTGCAAATTAGAAATTTCTAAAGCTAATTGCTATTGACAAAGGTACATTTTATAAATATTAATTAATCTAATGGTAGAAAATTATATTTGGACTTCAATTGAATGTTTTTTTTATTACAGTTGAAGTTAAGATTTGCCAACATGAAGGAAGGAGCTAAGATAGTATCATCTAAAGCATTCTGTCCTCTCAATTTCCGTATCACAGATAGAAATCTTAGTGGTAGGTTTTTCTTAGTAGGACAGTGATTTTCTAAATTGGTAAAAATTATCTTAAGATATTGGAATACTATTTTAATTCTCCATTTATATCAGAGAAAACTGTATTTCATTAAAAAGCATCTACTTTCTTCTCATCCAATCATCTGAAAGCAAATTAAGTTTTCTGAGGATAAGTATAGAAGTCACATCAATATCTGCTGGGCTTTTTTTATATGTTTGAAATAAGTAAATTATGACAAATTGAGAAAAATTGTCACTTGCATGATCTGTGGCAGTCATTTCTGGAAAATGGAATGTTTGAAATATATATTCAGCCTGTAAATTACTACTTAAACTTTGAAATTTTATCAAGTAAGCAGATATTGATTTGAATCAAAATTAACAGACAGTGGTTTTGGGTTGAAATTTATTAATAATCAGGAGCAACATTTTGTTACTAGGAAATGATGTAGGGGAGATAATTATTTGCTAAATTAAAAAAAAAAAATTTTGAACACAATTCTGGGAAAGGCTTCATGCTAGTTTGGAAAATTATAGCAGACTGCATAAAATTTATTGACAATGGAAAAAGATGCTTCTAATGAAATTAGGGGCACAGGACGTTTGCACTTTTTTACCTGTAACACGATAGGACATTTGTGCTCCAAACACTGGACATTTGTGCTTTAATTTTTGATACACGTGTATTAAATTGACCGGACATTAGCATTTTTTACCTACAGTCGTCTACCTGATATTTTAAGGATTTGTAATCATAACGTAAATAAATTCAACTTATATTTGAGGTTAGTGAGTTTACACTGACACAGTCTTAAAAATAGAGTTCTAGACTAGTAAAGGGAAAAAAAATGTTTATGTTACGATGGATTTTTATCATTGAACAGCAGTCGGTTAATTACACTAAAATTTGTTATAATGATGAACAGGAACCTCAGTAAAGAATTGAGAAAGAGAAACTAGAATATTTACTTGAAATGTGGGTGAAATACCAGTTAGGACAGATAACAAGAGCTAAATTTGTTCAATCCCTGAGCTTTAGATATCAAGCAAAAACTGACCTGTGATGACTATGCATGTCTTTATGTCTTTATAATGTTTACAATAGCTATATATAACTATATTGATGTGCTATGCAAAGACTTTGAAACATGAATGTGTTATGAAATGACTATTAAACTTTAAACCATAATGATGACTATTATGACTGTAACTCTACAGGTCAAAGCAACCGGACCTAAGCCCTTTTAAATGGGAGGGAAGTCATATGAAGCAAATATTGTACAAGCGCAAATGTCCTACATGTATATAAAAAGGGCAAATGTCCTATGAAAAAGCGCAAACGTCCTGTGCCGGAACTTAGTATAATAATATATACAGTGATTATATAGCACCAACCATTTATAAAAAAGGTTTTGTTCATCTTATGTATCTGTTGAAGAAGAAAAATTCACTTGCATTTCTAATGTCAAAAAAGAATTATTTATTTTTGTGCTTATATGAGAGAGAGAAAAAAACTCTACTCAAAAATAAAATGGTTGGTGACAATGATACTTGGAAAATCTGATAAAAACGTATTTATCAACAACAAAAAATAATGAAAATAATAGATTTACAATACATTTTGACTTCAGATGTTAATGTTCATCATATTTATTATGGGTTGACCTGTTTGTCTGTCACCAGTTATGCAAATTTTCCATTGCTATTCACACACCATTTTATTAATATACTTTTTTTTCATTTCAGTAGTAAAATTTTTGTGAGGATTTACTTTATCAACCAAATCTTGCTAAAAGCACACAGACTACTGTTTATTTATTTTTTAGATGTCTGTCCCTGTACTATTAATTTCACCATGATATCTATTTTACTGGATATGAAAAATTTAGAAATTTTCATTTAAGGCATAGGAAATTTATTTATGCTGTTAACGTTTAAAAACCTGCTTTGTAAATGTTGTATGATGAACAATATTTCTTTGCATGATGATTTTAAATGTAGACTAGTCATCATACATGTACATGCTCTAATAAGGAAGCTCATTTTATCAGCCAAATAGTATTTTCCATTTCTTTTTTCATAGACATGTATGAGTTCTGATAAATATTTTAGCAGTACTTATTTAGTGAGGTGGAAAGCAAACCTAATCTTTGTGAAACATAAGGGAAATGTATTTTTGTAGACTTTCTATAGCACTCTTCTTAAAATAAACTTTAATTTTATCCCCGACAGATGTTTGGATGACAGTTATAAACATTTTATATAATATTTGAATTTTGTACCCTTGTGATTGTATGTTGCATTAAATGTAAATTTTCTTTTTTTTGATTTTGAGGGATGGGTTTGGCAACTTGGCATTAAATTGACCTTTCTTTGATTCTTTTACAGTTACAATAATGACATGATTTTAACCGTATTTCAAAATGACATCAATTAAACCATATAACTTTTCATATGATTTTGATATAACAATACAAGTATCTTATGGTGATGATGGTCTGAACTTGCGTTTCCCTGATATCATCATGTTCATTAACTTTGTTGTTACATTAACCAGCATGTTATGGCCAATCATTTTACAGATATTGGAGCTATAATGCATGTAGAAGAATTGTCTCCTTTACGAGGAGGTGTATCTTGGACCGGAAAACCAGTCATTTATTATCACCATACTATTGATAGAACACTGGTGAGTCAGGAGTTAGCTCCCTTTGGAGAGCACTGTTATGTCGTTTGATGTTAAAAAAATCATGTCTCCTGCAAATTTTAGAGTATTTTTTAATCAAATTTTATCAGAATTAATTTAATTAGCTTTATGGGAATAAATCTCAAAACTTTATCATTTTGATTTGCATGTTTTCCTATAAAGAATTTATATTAAAAATTCCTGAAGTATCAGTTTAGCAAGGTAAAATCTGCAGAAAACATAATTTTAGTTTGCATTATAATCTTAAGAAGTTTTCAGTTTCTCAAGTTTAATTGTGATTTGTAATAATATGGATCAGTTTATTGTCTTACCTAAGTGTAGCAGCAAGCTTATATATCTTTTGTTGATCACAAATGAACATTAAACTTTGGAAACTGAAAGCTTGAGTGTTTGGTTACAGTAAGGTTGTAGCTAGATACTTTCATGGGTCTAAGCTCTTGACTTGCATTACAGACATTGGTACAATAATGCACGTAGCAGAGCTGTCCCCATTAAGTGGTGCAGTATCATGGACGGGGAAACCCTTTGCCTACTTTGTACATACAATTGATAGAACATTGGTGAGTACTTCGTCAGCGTCAATCATTTTCATTATGGTCTGGTAGAACGTTTCATCTTCATCATGTTCAGGTAGATCAGTATCAATGTTGTTTTCATGTATCATCATCATCATCATTAATATTGTCACAATTATTATACTTATGTCTCAGTTTTGTTTTTCGGCATGACTCTGCTTAGATATACTTGGTGGAAACAGAACTTATAACATTTGTCTTTTGCACATAAAGTTTTTCAGATTTAAAGATCTGTTTATAATAGAAAAACAAAGAATATGGGGTATCCATCCATGAAACAAAATCAGTACATGCACAGCAAAAAACACACAAAAGCAAAGGAACTGTGCTTTTATTGTTGTTCTTCATCTCAATGTCACAGTAAGGCCTTGAACAAACCAAAAAAACTCTCACTTCACTGCAAGTTTAAGACAGCCCCTAGTGTATTGAAAGCAATGGTTTTTAGTGACAGGGATAAAAAAAAAAAGAATACTAAGAATAAACACGACCATCTGTTGAACTGGGGTTTGAAGTAAGTACTGTCCCTGTATTAGATAGATCAATTCTATCAATTCTACCTGTTGATAGACATTATTAGAGTATCGTTTCTTAAGTAGAATGTGTTACTATATTAAAAAGTTAAACAAAAGACATAAATATGTAAGACAATTCATCTTGTGGTTCAACATAAATCAGTAAACTAGTGTTGTAATTATGAAGAATGAAGGACTTCTATGAAATGTTTGTGAGTTCATCAGCCAGTTTTGCACATTGATAAATTATGGGGAAAATAACCTTCAATTCTTATAATACAAGTTTATAGTACACCAAAAAGATAAAGTATAAAGAATAATAAATTCAAGTACTCAGAGCCTCTATATTTGTTATTAAAAAACATGAATAGGAAGAAAACTTTTTTTTTAATCGACAACATATAAATGTAATCCCTCAAATTTTTAGAATATTTTTATGATAAAATACAAATATATATAAATAAAAACAAATATATCTTAAAGATATGGTTGTTTGTTAACTGCCAAGATATAGTTGTGAAGGAGTCTGCTATTAAGTACAGATAAAGCATTAATCTCCAAATGAAATTGGTATCTGGACTTTTGTAGCCATACTAGTTGCAGATGACATAAAATCATTGGGAAATATCTATAGGCAAATCTCAATGAGACAGCAACCCAGCATAACATTGCAGAATAAACTCAAAAGAATTCGACATTTGATTCAGCTTTTTTAAGAGATGCACTATTAGGTAGTTAGATATGATGATATCAAGTACATTATCTATATAAATCAATTTACAGCTCTTCTATAAAAGCATGCAAAGCAAACCTTTGATCAACTTGCTTGCTATGTTTGTTTGGATGTTTGTAAACAAAAGGTAGGAAGTCTGTTTCAGTCTGTTTACTATATACTGGAATTTGATTGGACAATAAACATTAACTTCATTGCATGTCAATTTTTATTGTCTAATCAAATTCCAGTATATACAAAACAGACTGAAACTCTGCCTACCTATTGTTTGCAAACATCCAAGCAAACCTAGCAAGCAAGTTGATCAAAGGTTTGCTTTGCATGCTTTTATAGAAGAGCTGCAACAAGGTAAATACTCATTTGTTTTTGTCATTTATAGCCTTTAGATTAATATGATTGCTCAATTTACCTTTTCTATTAATATTGTATGTACCAGTATGACAATTCTCAGAAATGCTATTTTTATATCTTTTTAGTTGGAAAAATACTTCCTGAAATTGAAAAATCCTAAGATGAAGGTTAGTATTTAGAACATCAACTTAAAATTATAGTGTGTTTGATTCAGCTTATGACATGATGAATGATCCCAGTTGTCAACAGTTTGGTTCTTAACATTATCTGTTGATCAATGGATTAAATCCAAACCAGACTTATGCTGACATTGTTCCTTTATGGGATCGCCACGATATAGCCTTTTTGTGCTGATGCGGCGTAAAGCAATCGCCAATCAATCAATCCTTTTTGGGAGGTTAACATCACTTTTAGGGTCACTCATAGCTATTAGGATTGTTTTAAATTTTAACAAAGTCTTTGTCCTTAAATGATATTTTTATGCCCTACCAAAGCGGAGGGGGCATTAAGTGTTACCTTTGCCCGTCTCTACGTCCATCCAAACGTCTCAAAATAAGTTTCCTTCTCTAACTTTAGTTTGCCTCAACCAAATGTTATGATACTTATACAAAATGCTTATTACCACAAAACACAGATGGAGTTTGAATTTGGGTTGGATCACTTATACCATCTAAGAGTTATGCCCTTTACAAATGGAAAAATTGCTGAATTTCTGTTTCCTTTCTCCAATTTCAGTTTGCCTCAACCAAATGTTTTGAAACTTATACACAATGTTTATTACCCCAAAACTCAGATAAATTTCGAATATGGGTAGTGTCACTTATACAGTTCTCTAGTTATGTCCCTTTATAATGTTATATGCAAGGGGGCATCATCTGTGTCCCATGGACACATTCTCCATTTATTTAAATCAAACAAGTTATCTTTGATAAGCTTTGATGAATTATGCTCCTTTTGCAAACCCTTAAATCATTTTTATGTCAGTGGGTCGTAGCAGCATAGTAATTCACAACTTTCATAAACTGGTTGAGAAGAGGAAGACCAATATATTTGTATGTCCAAGAGTCAAAGTTCAATGGCTTAGCCATAAATAGATTGAAATTCTTCTAATAACCTTCTCTATTGACCAGAACTTTTGCATATTTTAAGTTAGCCTTATGTTAATTGACATTTGGTGGTGTGTAGTGTACCTTTTTTATCTTTGATCATAAGATAAATTTCTTATTATATTTGCATATATTTTTTCATGGCTAGTAGTTGAAATATTTTGACTTAGCCTTAAGATAATGGTCAGTTTGTAAATGGCCTATGGGCCTATAAGTAGTTTGCTGTTACAATCCAATTCCACTGATTTGAATACAAAACTTTGTTCAATTTGAAAAAGCAGTATTATTTGGTTAATTATGCAAATATTGAAACAACTGCTAAAACAACTGCAAGATAGATCTGGCAGTAGATTCTAAAATATGTAACAAATAGAATTATTTACTCTATTCTAGCTTCTTCATGTGAAATTTTAGCCAAAAAAGCCAGGAAAAAATTACTGGAAAGTTATTGACAATTTTTGTCGAGCCTGCGACTTTTGTCTCAAAAGCGAGACATAGCGATCCTACATTCCGTCTTCGTCGGCGGCGGCAGCTTCCACAAATATTCACTCTGTGGTTAAAGTTTTTGAAATTTTAATTACTTTCTTAAACTATCCTGGATTTCTACCAAACTTGGACAGAAGCTTGTATATGATCATAAGATAGTATCCAGAAGTAAATTTTGTAAAAAAAAATCCTGTTTATCCGTATTTTACTTATAAATGGACTTAGTTTTTCTTCCAGTTTACATTACATACAGTCTGCAGTTAAAGTTTTTAAAACATTTATTGGATTCATAAACCATTCTTACCATCAAAAGATAGTATCTAGAGGAAAATTTTTAATAATTTTTTCCCCATTTTTGTTGAGCCTGCAAATTTTATAATTGAATCTTCTATTTACATGTATTTTTATTGATGAATTAAGGGATAAATCATCAAGCAATGTAAAAATTATTTTCTTTATCATTTTTTCATTCAATACATTTATGTTTAAACTCTTTTATAAATCTATAGATTTGATTGCATACTGTACTGTTTATTTTTTACAAGCATAACTTTTTTCATACATTTCAAATGTTTTATTTCATTAACTGTAAATCTATTATGTGCATTCCCCTATCACACTTAAAACATAGACAACAGCAAAAGAAGGCGAGACACTGGGTTCCATGGAACCCTTACGAACTTTACTTAATAGATATAACATTGTGTGATGAAAATATTTTATAGGATGATGAAGAAGTTAGAAGAGACCGGAGAGGAAGGTTATTGGAAAAGAAGGTTAATGAAATGAACAAGGTAAGAAAGTTTTTTACACATTTAAAAACAAATTTTGTGATTGAAAAAAATCATTGCAAATGTGAAAAAGGTTTGCTGATAAAAAAAATCATTGAGGTAAAAACTACATTTTCAACTTTAAATCACCTTGATTGAAGAAAAAAATATTGATTAAAATGAACAGCTGATGTAAAATATTGGTAACACCTGTCATGACAAGTTCATTTATAAACAATGTGTTTTACAGGATGAAATAAAGAACGGTGTGCTAAAACCCAAGAAAGGAAAAGATAATTGCTCAGCCATTCGTACAATAGACTTTGACAGTAACAGTAATGCTAGTACAATAATCAGTGATACAACAGACGAGAATATCCAGGTACAGGGACCCACAACTCGCCGACAGTGGTCAGAGTTGGTGTCCAAACCTAAATCTGATAGTGCTTCAATGGTGGCCTCCTCTAATGAGGAAGAGGATAGTGTTATAAGTGAGGCAACAACAGGGTCCCTTTCTCAGGTTTGTTGTCCTCGTTTAAAAGTGTTGGTTTGGTTGTTTGTTTTGTTTTCTGTACGTTGGTAGCACTGCTAAAGATATCTTCTATGAACATTTTGTGTGGACATTTTGGTCTATTTTTGCTAAGAAATTTTGCATACTATCCTCCATAACAGTTTCCAAGCTTTACAACACATTGTTAGGAAAGAGTTGGTTTTGATTAATGGTTAATTATTATCATTCAAATATTTCTTCTTCAAAAAATGGAATTAAATTTATGAAAGTTTTGATTAAAATATTCATCTATTGAAACTTCTAGTAATTTATTATTTTGTTTTATATACAATCATTTTGCTAATTTGATATCCATGTATTGTCTTACATTATAATTTCTCCTAGTTAATAAATCCTTTGTCATAGTTTAAAGTTAATGTTAGACAGTAGTATGAAATGTATGTCATGCTCAATTCATCCTTAATTTAAATTATTCGGACTTGTCAAATCAATGATTTTTAATGGGTCACCTTTAAGTTAAGAAACTATCTAAAATATCTGCATTAACTTCCAAGATCAGCTCAAGTTTTGTCCCAAAGGAAACTTTTGTAATCAGCTATAGATGAACAAAACAGAGAATACAGTTTTTTGTTTCATTTGGTTTGTTGGTGTTATTGTGGACTGTTATTTTATTGTCTGGTTTATATGCATGGTGACAGTTTGTTTGTTAGTTTATTTCAGAGGAGGTACCCATTCCTAGCTAATTTTATGTTAATATTGTGTATCATACTTCTTTTAGATAATTTTTCATTTATACACACATTGTGAAAATATGTCCTATACTTTAATAGAATTAATACTTTGTTAAATTAATTAATTATATAAGACATTTTTCTATACATTTAAGGAATGACTGTAATATTTTTTTCTGCCTATGAAGAAATAACATAAAAAATGTAGTACACACTGAATAACCCACATAGCGGGTTTTTTAAAAGTGTGCACCCCATTTTGGAGGTTATTTCGAATAGACGGAAAAAATATTACAGTCATTCCTTATAATTTAATTCTAAATTCCATTTTTGAGGAGTAAATCTTGAAAAATCGTCACTGTCACATGATATAAGTATGTCTATGAGCTGATAGACAAAAAACTTTTAGCCAATCAGAAGACGTGTTACATCCAAAATTAAATTATTGCAGAATAAAAGTGCTAAATTTACTTCATTATTCAATTTTTGAATAAACATTTTTTTTAATTATACAATCTTATCTTGCATGTATTCAAATAAAAACACTAAAGCATTTTTCAATGTGTTAATTTTTTTTTTACAGTCAAACATAGAACTGGATGTTGAGATGGCACAGAAAGTAAAGGAAATGAAGAAAAATCAAACAACAAAAAGGTTACAGAATGGACGTCACAAAAGAAAAAGAGATGTTCCAAATGGTAAATCTTAGATTAATTGTTTGGAAAAATAACATTACATTTATAGAGAAAATGTTTGGGATATATTCGATAGTTAACCTTTTCCCATAGGTTAGATAAATATGAGTTGGTGGTTAATCAGGACTGTTCCTTTGAAATATACATCACATAGGGATAGGCTATATTAAATCATTAATGAAAAGAAATAAACTAGAAATTTTAAAACTGTTGCTATATTTTTAAATTGTCTATTTGGGGCCACTGTGGTTTGATTGAACTACATTTATTGGAATTATGATCTTAGATCAGTCATTTTTTAACAATCTTCAATGATTTAATCTTACTATACATAACAATTTTCAATGATTGATTTTAAATTTCAGCATTTTTAGGGACTCAACAGTCTTGTTTTTATGTTATTATACTAAAATTTAATAAAATTGACAATATGACTGGTATTTATATTTTACCCTTTGCATCGAAGTTTATTATCTGTTGTTAACTTCCAGGACGAGCAAAAAGAACAAATTTCTCTACAGCAAAATCGAGAGCTGCAAATAGAAACAAGAAGAAAGAGAAAGTTCTTGCGTTGGATAGTTTGAATCTGTTACATACACACACCCTCATGTCAACATCCAATTCAGGTAAGATATATGTAATCCAGTGCTAAGGGCTGTTCCATTAAAACATACATGGTACCCAGGGAAGGCACTTTAAAAATGGGGTAACCACCTATAGAGGCAAATTAAAATTTCACTTACATTTTCACTATGCAAAAACATAGATGAAACCAACCCATAGTTGAGATTTGAAAGTGCCTTCCCTGGTTACCATGTATGTTTTTATGGAACAGCCCTAAGTTACTGCTAGGATTGAAAAGATACATTTTGGTTGTATATTTTTTAAATTATGAAATTGTACAAAGTTTATGGTTGCTGCAACTCCCAGCTTGTAAATTTTTCTTGAAAAAATTCCTTTTTTGGTTTTGAAAATTGTAAAATCTTATGCATTTTCCTTCCAAGACTTTTTAGTATTAAGTGTATCTGATGACAGTTATTCCAGAAATGCGTGTAATGTTCCTGCAAAATATTCCATCACAAATAAAACATTTTACCTCATAATGAAAAAAGTGATTGTTGCATGGTGTCAAAAGGTTATTCAGATCAAGATCTAGGGTAATTCGGAGAGAATTCAACTAAATACCCAAAAGTGTAAATACACCTATTTCAAAATGAAGTAACATTTCAGCAATTTGATATTGTTTTGCAGCATCTCCAGAGAACCAGAGGAACTGGAATGATAGGAGTATGACTGGAGTATCCTCTAGTTGTTTCAAAGCAATGACACAAGATCATACTATATCTAGATTAGAGACAGAGCAGGCGTTACATCAGCTCTTAGGTAATGCAATTATTTTGTTGATAAACTTTGTTAAATTCTTTTACAATTTATTAGGACTTTTTTATCTGGTTGACCATGGCATGACACTTAAATCACTCTTGATGTTGTTTGATTAGAATTATGTAATAATAAATATGATATTTGCATGCTATGAAATTCTATTGATTAACATTGTATCTTTTTGTAATATTTTGCAAATAGAATATGTTTAAACTGATCACTCTTGATCAACATGTGTTGTTTGTTTGCTGTCTGATTGATGGTTACCCCACATTTCCTAATTCTCATATTATTGTTTATATTGGAAAAAAGGAGCCCTTGAGAAAAGGGAGAAAATACAGATGAATGCAAACTGAAAGATCTTCTAATGTTGTAGGACACAAAATTAAGTCATTGTTGTTCTGACTTACTCCTTCTTAAAGTTAATTGATGAAGATTTAAAAAAAAATATTCAAAATTATTACCTCAGTAAAACTTATCATCAAGCATGTATATCAATGTGTATAACTAAATATTAATTTTTTTCTCAGTATTGTTTTTTTCTATTCTAGAGTTGTTTAAACAGCAATATTCACAGTTCCTGTCTTATATGCAGACACCTCAGTATAGAATATCTTTGCAGCAACAAATTGAACAAGAGAGGGTAAATATTTTGATTAAGTTAAATATTAGGTATTATATGTTTTGTTGTAGTGACAATTATTAATGTAATAAAGAGTGATTGATCGATTAATAATTGTTTGCTTAATGTCCAGTAGCAACTGTTTCATGTATATTCAGGACGAACAAGGCAGTAGTTTGGGAAGAAATATAGTTCATGTAACAGTTTAAAGTATTTAAAAAATCCCTAATTTTTTCTCATTTTAGAAAATAGTAATTGTACAAAACACAAGACTACTATTTCAACACATGGCGAAGTGTGTCAAGGAAAAATCTCCCTGTTAACATAGGAATGTAATGAAATTTAGCAGAATTAGAACACCCTGTGTAGCTGTGCATTGTCATAGTTATTTATTTAATCGGTATTATTTTGGAAGTTTCCTATAGCAAAACATGGCCATTTAAAAAAATGGAAATTTTGTCAATTCAAACTCTCTACAGTTTACATTTGTTCAATTGCAATGAAACAATATTTTATGGAATTGCTTACTATGGTATGAAATGTGAATTTTTTTAGAAAAAGTAACTGTCAAAATAGACAGTGAAAATGGAGGAGACAAAAACAATTTTTATTTTCTTTCAATGGATAATTTGAATCAATAAATATAAGCAAATCATTATTACAATATATTTCAGGAAAAACAACAGAAATTGAAAGCTAAAGTACAGCAGTTAGATAAACATATATCTAGTATACAGAAAGAAAGTGTAGGACATTTACAAGCAAGATTAAAAGAGGTTTGTCTTTACGCCTTGTCTGCAACAAACAGTGGAGCAAATACACACATTCTTTCAACTGTAGGATTCTTTATGAAAATAAGAAGATGTGGTATGATTGCCTATGAGACCACTCTCCACCAGAAACCAAATGTTACATGAATAGTTAGCAAATATAGGTCACTGTACAGCTTTCAACAATGAGCAACACCTATACCGCATGTCAAGCTATAAAAGGCCCCGAAATGACACATGTAAAACAATTCAAATGAGAAAACTAACGGCCTTAATATATGTACAAAACAATATAAATGAAAAGCAAATATGATATACAGCAGCAAATAACCACTGAATTACCTTGGGACAGGCACATTCCTCTAGCTGCAGGTCAATGCAAAATTTTATTGTATCACAGAAACATCTTCATCAAAGATTTAGGCATGTCATGGTTCAGTGATCACCTGAAATGTTTTTACACCAATAATAGGCAAAGCTGCACGATGGAGCACCTTGTCCATTAAACATAGACAATTCTTGTTTTATTTTATTTTTGATATAGATCAAAAGAGGATATATGTATGAAGCAAGATAAGGTTTTGAGTCATATTTATTTATGTCTATTATTGTTACTATTTGGGTAGTTATTTGCTTTCTTACAAAATTGAATATACCAAGTTAACTCGTACTGTTAATTTCCAGTGAAAGATGAGGAAAACTGTGATATTATTTTTTCTGCCATATATATCATCTATTATCTAAGAATTGGTTGTATCTTATTTTAATTTTATTTGAATTCAAAAGTTTTTTACTAGAAAATGCATGAAGCATATTAGTTTTTTAGTCAACACTTTTACAACTCTTGAAACTGAAAAAAGGCAAATTCAATTCTTAAAACCTTTTGCAATTTATGATTGGAAAAATTGCAGTATAAGAAAATGAATCAAGTTGAAAAGTTTTACTCATTTATCGCTATTATTGTATTATCTTTCATTTTAACGGAAGCACACATGTCTTTGATTCTGTTCTTCAAGGGGTTATGAAGTATAATTTTATGCCAGTCAAATTAAAGAGATTCAAATAAACTTGCACTCAATTTGATTGTTTTTTTTTTTTATTGTGGGATATTTATGTCATTAAATTTTGACCATGTAACAAAAAATAAATCCACTGAAGATACAATATTTCTCTTTCTAGCTTGGTATACAAGCATCAACTCCAGCAGAATTCTTGTTGCAGGCAAAACGTATTGTACTGGAACACAAGGAGTTGGAGGGACAAGTGAGTACCGTAGAACAACAAATTAAACACTTGGAGAAAATAAGTCCGGTACGTCTGTATTTACATTTAGACGTCATCATCATCAGTCATGCATGAATTCATCAAGGAAGATGTCATAACAACTCATTTGTCATGCATGAGTAAATACAGAGTATCATCAGGAAAAATTTCATTTAAAAATTGTAATAAAAGATAAAGTATGTTAATTCTATTGCATACTTCATTTGCCATATGACTCCTGTGTTGATTTGATTTGTTAACAGATGATCCTCTGAAAAGAAATTCATCAGATTAACCTTTGTCATCAAATGTCTGTCAGTATCTTATCTTATTAAAAATGCAGTTCCTGTATCCACGCTTCACTTACAAGGATCTGATAACAGTCCATTTTACTTGTTGTTTAGGTAATTATGATATCAGCCAATGAAATTTCTGCATCCAAATTATTTTTAAGGGGGGATTATTACAACAAAACCAGAGGATTCAGAAAGGTCATAAAAACTGAAGATCTTTTTTTAGCGGAGCATGGAACAGGATCTGTATCTTAATCAGATTGATCAGTATCATTCATCGTATATCTTATTTGATAATTTCCAATTTCATTAACCTGTTGGTATGCAACAAAGATAGCAACTTTACTTTGTTTAATGCAGTAAAATGAGAACATTGTATTAGTTCAAGTTATTAACATAGAATTGTGCTATTTTTAAACAGAAAAGTCATTCTTCATTGCATTAGATATTGCTTTGTATCATTCCTAAACATGTACATTTTTAAAAACTAAATTAAGATGAACATAGTAAATATTCTACATATTTGAAAAGTATAATTTTGTTTTGTATTAATGAAATGTAATGTAATTTTTTCCATCTTTTTGTTAAAATTCCACTGATTTAAATTTTATTCTAATAAGCCCCATGGGCATTATATTTTCTTGAAAATATGAGTATGCTTGTTAGGGTGGAGTTTACAATTAACTTTGGTAGGAAATCATTTTACCTAGTCCAGCTAGTTTCCTACAGTGGATTTATGGAAAGATATAAATTACATTTCATTTAATTTTTGGCAAACTTTTGGAAGACATTCAAAAGTGACAAGACTTAGATAAGCAAAAATTAGAAAGAAAAAAGTATTTGAAATTTGACCAATAAAAATACATGACTTCACTTATAACATGTGTAAACATTATGAAAATAACTAAAGCCATGCATTCTTTTTGTCAATAAAGAAAATTAAGAATGGATACAAAAAATAGAAATAACTTACTGATCTGCTAATATTTTGATATAGATTTGCATAAAAATGAGATATTGATACAAATAGTCAATTTTTTGTAACTATATTTTAGTTGGATGGTGGTACAAGTGTGTTGGCAGATAAAACAACTAAACTGAATGGAATCAAGGTATTTTATTAAATTATAGCACAGGACAAGCTCCTATTTTGTTGAATTGTTTATATAAGAAAATCAAACTATATTTTTAACTACTCATATATATTTAAAAAGCTTTGAAAATTTTGTGAAGTGATCTTTGATGTTCAACTGAATGTAAAAATAAAGGTTATGTGTCTTTGCATCATATCAGTAGCTTCATATATCATAAATTAAAAGAATGCATCACTTAATATATTTTGTTTCTTGTAGAATGGCTACCACACCACCGAACCATTACCTGATATCATAATGAAGGAAGTTAATGCATCTTATACACAGAAAAAGAAACTAATCAGCAAAGTGAAACAACTAGAGGCTGAAGTTACAGAATTAGAAAGGAAAAATAATGGTCTTCAGAAAGAAAACAGGATCAAAGTAGAACAAGAAAATAGAATAAAAATAGAAGAAGAAAACAAGATAAAAGTGGAGCAAATTAAAACTGAAAAGAAAAAAATACAAAAGGCAGCTACTTTAGATAAATCAGGGATTGACATTAAAACAGTGATTCATCCAACCATTACTCAGTCAGCTGCTCAGTATGTCCATACCAAGACTCAGGCATCATCTAATACTCATACTATCTCAGGAAAAGCCAATCATTCCATTTATATAGAACCTAAGAAGGAAAGGCTACCTACTTCTGGTTCTACTCAGGTCAACATGCCAACATTTAGATCTCTTCTTCAAGCAACTGGCGAACAAATGAAAAATCAAGAGGAATCGAAAAGAAAGATTCAAATACTGATGAATCCTAATCCAAAAATAGGATCAAAAGCTAGTGCTAAACCAATAAAACCGAATCCTGTCCAGTTGAATGGGGCACATAAAATTGTTTATTTAGTCAAAGATAACACAGTTCCTGCCATTGGAACCAACAGAACATTACTGAATACAATCAAAGATGTTAATGCACGTCCTTCTCTGCCCATCAGTATTCCATTAGATCATCTGCCAAAAGATGAGTTACGTGAAAAAATAAAAAACAGTTCAGTGAAACCAGATGTCAATGATAAGCCAAAACAAATAATTGATATGGACTCTATGTACTCTCCAATTAGTAGACCAAGCAGTCAGGGCAGTACCACAGATACAGCAGAAGAACCACCTCCACATTACCAACCTGAACAAAAGATTTTTCCACAAACTAAACACCCAAATTATATCATATACCCAATGGCTTCAAAGCCATCAAATTTCACTGTTAATAACTTTGTAGAAAATGTAGTCAAAAATGAAATGGGTCGTCCTCAGAAACAGCAGATAATATTTAATGGAGCGAAGAAAGAAAGTCAACCTGTCAATAGTTCACAAAGTGATAAAATTCTAGCTGAAGCATTGTTACAAATGTCAAAAGCACAGAGCAAAGCACCAACAGGACAACAGTTTCCTTCCTATGTTACTAAAGTTTATGTTTCACAACAGAACACGAATGTTAACAATAGTGCTGATAATCAGAAATTAAAACGCAAACGATCTGACTCTGCACAAAGTCCAGAGAAAAGAAAAATGCCTTATAAACCATCTGTTAATTCCAGTCCATTAAGTTCCATTCCATCACTGATGAGTATAGCTACTAGACCAATCGGTATCACAGCCCTTAATTCACCAGAGAAAAAATCATCAGAAAAACCTATTGTTCATACTTCTAATAATAAAAGTAAGTATAACAAACAGACATTTAATGTAACACTATGTACACACAGAAAAAACTAACTGAACCATATATTGTTTTTAAATGGCTTTGGAATAGAGAGGATTGAAAGATATGGTTTTCATGAAATTTCTCTGAATTCTGTATTGAATGAATGATATGAGTTAACTTGTTTTCAGACATTGTGACAAAAGAAACATTTGTGAATAAGTTGGATTTGAGTTTAATGTTCATTCAGACTTAATGGATCATGTGAAGACACTTCAGGCCCATGTTCCCCCCAAAATTACTGAATTCAAGCAATGGTTTTAAATCAATATTCAGATTTTGTATATAACTTATCTGAAAATATTCCAGTATAAACATTATTATTTCAGATAATCTAAAGAGGACACCAACTAATGGTTACACAACAAATGAATTGTGGAAATCTCCAGACAAATTTGATAGATTTGATGCATTAGTTGCTCTGGCCTCCTCAGAACTTGGTGGTAATCAAACACCTATCAAAAAAATATTTCCAAAAAAATCTGGACCTAAAACTCCACCTGGATCACCACCATGCAAACGTAAATCTAGGAGGAGTAGGTCATCTAGTAGTGACACAAGTTCAAGTCGATCACGATCTTCAAGTTGTTCTGGATGTAGTTCTCGTAGTCGAAGCAGGAGTTACAGTAGCCGAAGTAGGAGTAGATCTTCAAGTTCTTGTTCCAGTCGTAGTTCTGTCAGCATAAAACGTAGTAATAAAAGTGCATCTGTAAAGACAAGTAATCCGGGGAATCAATTACAGTATTATTCAAATAATAAGCCTTCTATTGCAATGTCTAGTATGAACTATATACCTAATAATAATATAATACTCAGCCAGCAATTGAATACCGGTGTAAATCATCATCTCAGTAATAGCGCATCATCATTACTTCATCAACAGGCCATTAGTCAACAGCTTAATAATCATGCTACGTCATTACTCAACCAACAGGCAAGTAGTAATGGAGCAATAATTAACCAACAGTCTAGTGGACCTTTACTGGCAACTCCATCTAATCCTGGTGGACCTTTACTGGCCACACCGTCTAACTCGGTTGGATCTTATGTTCAAAATGGCTCAAATTATTGTTTGGTTAATAGCAATGCACATTTAAATGGTGGTGGAATGGTCCTCATGGGTGGACCTTCTGGAAATGCACCAATACAGAATACTGTCCCAATTTTGCCAGGGACATCACTACCTAATAATGTTGTACTTCTGTCATTCTCACAACAAAATGGAGGACAAATTGTCAGGACGCCTACACCAACAAACACAGTTCCTGTAGGAAAGAAAAAAATAGTGGAAAAACTACATCAACCTCCACCTCCTCCTCATACACTACTAGGTATTGGTGGTTACAAATCTAAACAACCAAATACATCTCCTCAAAGATTTAACGTCCCTGACATGACACGTCCACCGCCTAACATTAACTTGTCACCAAATACCGCTGGACACAACAAATCTCCAGGACTAAGTCCACTAAATGATCCACGACCTATGTTTATAAACCATCAGGTGATGACACGTCCACATCAGGAAAACTTGGGTCTACGTCACAATAGTCCTCATCACAGACCTTATAATCCATCAGAAATTGGTTTTACTGGTCAACAACATGTGCAATCTGCAAATAAGTACCGTCAGAATCTTCCATCTAACCAATTAGGAGATGGTGCAAGATTCACACAAAATCCTAGATTCAACATGACTAATGTTAGACCAAGATTTAACTCAACAGCACAGCAAGGTAAAAGTTAGGTTTATATGAAATGTTCTGAATAAAAGATCTAAATACAACATTGGTGCTCTCTGGTGTTAAAAACTTTTTCTTCACATGATAATGAAATACCACTTTATTTGGTATCAAGTTCTATATGATATTTTTGTGTATTGTTAAATGCCTAAAAACTATTATTGCAATGATGTTTTTTACAGTATTTTCAATAGATAAAAGATCTATATGATAAAAGCTCATATGATGGTGCTCATGTTGTATCTTTAAAACAAATTTTGCAGGTTTGTTTGACCTGTCATTATCTTTTCAGGTTGGCACTGATACAGTTTCCTTAGTAACTGATCATTGGTGTCAAGTTTACTGAAAAACAGTTTCCATAGTAACCAATTTATGATGTCAAGTTTACAGATAAGCGATCACCACTGACATGTCTTTCTGTCATCTTTGATGTGCCAAATAAATGAAGATCTTCATATGTCATATTGCTAGCATTAATTCAAAAATAGTGTAAAATGTATGGTGAAGAAGAACATGATTATAGATTAAATTATGAAAGATGAATAAATGAAGACATTAATTTCATAAGATAAATTTAAATGATCATTATTAAAGCCTTAATACCTGAAAATTAGCAAGTTAATGTTTACGGCCAGTAAAATTCATTTATTTCGATATCAAAATGGCAAAATTTTATTCTTCATATTTTTTTAATACTTTAACATAATATTAGAAAATGTTGTTGCTGATGTTGCATTTGCTAATATATATTTGAAGTAGCTCTTTTTTTATTAGATAGATAAAAATGTTTACAAAGTCAGCGATAAATAAAATTTGCTCAGTTTATGTTTTAGGCATGATCTTTTTTTGTATAATGATAAATACAGTCAGCCCCTAGTACAATTTTGTAGTCAAATAAAATATTTTTGGGGATTGATAAAACTTTTATTTCTATAGAAAAATATGTATAATATCAATGGTACATATATTTTTTTAATAAGTTTTTAACATATATAGCAAGAGTACAAAATTAATTTCGTTTTTCAATATTTCCTTAATTTTACATTAGGAGATACCTATTAATCATTCTTATCCTATATCTGCTGAATTTTCATGTTGTTTTTTCATCACTCAGGATTCATTTGTTGTATTGCATGATTTTTTTGTTATCTAGAATATATCCGTTGTGCTTTTAAATTATATTCTTAAAAATTGAAATTTCAAATATAATATGACCGTATTGATAAGATAAGCCAATTAATTTTTGTAAAAGTGAAAAATTCGTGAAAATAGAATAAGCAATGGATTCAAGTTATTTTAAACAAAATATGTTGCTTCATTATATTCAGGAATGGTTTTAAAAGGATTAACTTTTGTCTATTTACTAAACTTTTACAAGTATTCATTCATAATTTAAGATTGTGTCCTTTGAAATGGATGAGGTTTATTGTAAATCAAAAGATTTCTGAAGGAAGAAATTAATTGCATGTCACATGAATTCGGCCAATTGTGTTTATCATTTTCATCGTTCATGAATTTACTCCTTTTATGACAAAATTGAATAAGGCTATTCTAAAATTAAATGAATGGGGGTAGGCACTCGTTTCTCCTAAACCTCCTGTAAAATTTTTAATAAGAAATTGAATGCACTAAATATGAACCCCATTACCCCTAATAAGCAGAGGGGTGCATTCTTTTACTTTGGAGGGCAGAAGGGCGGGGGTTAAGGCATCAAGGGCAGGCCGCCCTTCTATTTAGGGCAGGCGGGAACACTGCCCTTTATTATTGAATTATTGATAGTGCGTGCCTTCCAAATCTCCTCCGAAATACATACAATTCTGAAATAGCTTTTAACAATATTTGGTTATAACACGTAATTATATTGGGGTACTGCTCTGATTGTCTTCAGCTCATTATGAATTAAGCTTATTTTATCATGTTATTAGGAATAGATTTAGTTTTAATTAGGGACAAAATTATTTTTAAGTGTTTACAATAATATGTTTTATAATTTTTGCAATTTACATATCACATGTGTTTTAGTATGAATTGTTTTATATACAGCCCATTGCATTGGACTGTTAGATTTTGGTGCTGAATTAAATTATATAGCATTGTTTAAGGGAATTGTTTATAGACTGATGAATTGTTAGTGCTATTGTTAAAAAATTTAAATGTTTTTATGTTGCAACATGAATTAATTTAAAGCAAACCTCTTATACAATGTTGTTAACAGAATAATGCAAAGCGCTGTAGTGACTTTTCTATTAACATGTATAGCAATCAGATGAGGCACTCGTGCATTATTGTGTTGTTTAATTAGAAAAATGATGAGAAATTTGTTGTAAGATGGTTTCTGCTATGCCATCTTAAGTCCCATATCTTGGCACTATACATGTTAATGGTAAAGTCCCAATTGATTTGTTGATTTTTGCTGTAAAAGTAAATTATTTGAATGCTTCAAATGTACATATGTGTAAGAGTATATTCAGAAAATGTATTTGTGTTTGATGGATTAGATAAGGCATTCTGTTGTGGAGTCAACTTGGTATGGAAAGAGTGTATGAAAGATTTTTCAACCACATTGAGTGTACAATATAATTTCTGTCACAAAAAAAAATCATTCCAGGTTTCCCCATATTATTTTACATATAGAAATGGCATCTTCTCATTTATGCAGAAAGAAAAATATTGTATCAGCTGGCCAGTCAAATAATATTGTTTTCTTTTGAGCATGTTTTTTTTACTAATTTGAATGTACAACTTGTTTTTTAATGTTATTTTTTTTACCATAATTTTAAAATATGATCAGTTTAGATAAGCAAAATAAAATAGTCTCAAAAAGTTTATATTTTGCAAAAGATACATCATGGAACATCTTTTTACTTTTTCATTCTATCACAAGTTCTCTTAATGAAGAATATTTATCCATATGTTAGTTGTTAATTCATTTCCAAAATATATACATGTATCTGGAAAAAGATTTAAACATACTGCAGTAGCATAATTTAAAAACATACAATATACAGATACATGTTTCTTTCTCAAAATAAATCGAGAGAAAAATAACCATTTTGCACTTGCATTACAAGTACTTCATTTTTATCTCACCTAAACATAATTTATAAACATTGGTTTTTTTTCTTGTCTGTCGTGAAAGTTTGATAGTTTACGAAGTCATAGGAAAAGTAAAATTTGACAGGATTTCTCCATATCACATGTATTTGATACTCTTATTTAATGTTTTGATCAGATTTTTGTTCCTTAAATTTCCCATAAGAAGACATGGACCTTGCCTTTTAACATATGAGGAAACTTGTCAATAAAAAGTTCTATACAGTTAACATTGGGATTGAATGAATGAACAAAATTGCTTAGAGTTTTCAGGGTTGTTTTAACATAGACAGGAAGAAACAAGGGAGACGTGATTTCGTTTTTCAAAATTAAAGTTTTTCATCCATCTTTTGTGAAATTTGAATTATTAAAAATATAAATAGATTGTCACATACACACACAATTTTTGAAAAGCAACATAGACAAAATTTCAAGTTTTAAAGATTTGCACATATCCATAATTGATCATTTTCAGAATTTTTATGCTCATTTTTTAACACAAAAATATTATCCATCTTCTTGTTATACTTATTGGGTAAAATTAGGTAAAGGCAGCAGCTGATTAATTATCGGTGGATTAATAAAATATACTGGTGATAATTATTGATAATTAGTTTATACGCTTCAGGTTTTATATATATATATATATATACATACATATATATGATGTATTTAGATAATTTGATTCAGGGCAGCTGAATAAATAGATTTCTATTGGTGTATGCATAGTCTGATGAGCTTGTCACTGTTACATTATTTTAAATTTGTTAAGCTGCTATCCTGATCCCCCTGTATTTCCTTGTGGATCTATAAAGATCTATCAACTTCATAAAATAAGTTACTGCATATGCTAATATGGGTAAATTTTTTCTATTTTATTTTAACTAACATCATAACAGAGAAAAGATATCAATCAAAACTGTGAAAATATGAAGTATTGATAATGGATCCACATAGAAATATAGAGGTACAGATGATGTGGTTTGGATATGTCATTTTACCTTTGCTTGTTTATTTTACCCACAATAAGTTTGTTATTATAGTCAGTAACTAAAGGGATTGTAGTTTTTCATTGTAAATATTTCACTTGTTTAAGTTAATTTTTCCAATATAAGTTGCATCAGTTAATTCAGATCTCATTTCATCAATAAAATTTATAAACTGTCTGAGTGCTAGTTTTATTGCCTTAAAAATAAGAATACATGTTTTAGTATCCCTAAGTGCAAGATAGAATGGATATATAAAACCACAATAAATCGGTTACCACTGGAACCATACAGACTACAACCGAATTTAGAGGCAGAAATTTTGAGAGGTCAATTTCAGAGATGGAAATCTGATTTTGAACCGTACCAAAGTTATAGAGATGAAATCTATAAATTCAGGCATATTATGTTTAATAGCATATATAAAAATAAGAAGATGTGGAATGATTGCCAATGAGATAACTCTTTTCCATAAACCAAATGAAGTAGATAGCTACTCTTCTCCATAAACCAAATGACGTAGATAGCAACTGCAGGTCAAAGAACAGCCTTCAACTGAGCAAAACCCATACATCATAGCAAGTTATTAAAGGCCCAAAAATGACAAATGTAACACAAATAAACTTGAAAACTAAATAACTAATGTATAAACTAATAAACAAAAAACAGATATGATATACAGCAATTAACGACAACCACTGAATTACAGGCTCCTGACTTGGGTCAAGCACATACAAAATGTGGTGGTGTTAAACATGTTAAAGGGTGCCCGACCCTCCCCCTAATCTGGGACAGTAGTGCTATAAAAGAACAAACTACAAAACATTAAAAAAAAATATGTATAATAAAAAGCAACAAACAACCTCTCAATTACAGGCTCCTGACTTTGGACAGGCACATATAGAATGTGATTGGTTAAACATGTTAGCAGGTGCCCCAACCCTCCAATAACCTGATACTGTTGTGTAAAGGTGTTGGTTTTGTTACTGAATTTAGCAATCAAAAAATATTTTACATGTGTTGCAAAACATTTTGAAAAGTCTCTGTTGATAAATTTAAAAATTAAAAAGAAACTTAGGTTCTAATTCGCTTAGGGAAAGTTGACCTTATGTGGATTTAGCTATTTCTTTTATGGTCCATTTTGGTTTTACATCGAAGTATTTGTACTATAGCTTTAAATTTTGGGGTTTGATTGTTCCTGATGAAGGTTAACCTAGAAAAATGCTCTGGACACACCAAATATATATACTGTTATTTTTCATTTTACAATTATTCCCTATGCTTATTTCACTTACCTTCAAAGGTTGAAAAATTAAGTTCAACAAATGGTGATGTCAAAAGAGTGATAACACTACTTAAAAATCACTTTCCATTCCACATAATATAGATTCAAAGGGTTTTATATTGAGAAAAATATTTTACCATCAAAGCAATATTTAATAAGAATATAATAAATATCACTGATTAAAGATAATGTGGAGAATCCATAGCATGTAGAATTGTTTATAACTAAGAACTCAGCTAGTCCTTGGGTCTGTGCAAATAAGGATTCACACCCATATAATGATGGCAAATTATGTTGAGGGAACCAGGGGTTTGTAAAAATCAAGTTAATTAGACTTTTCAAGTGTTATGATCGGTTGTGGTAAAAAGACTACAGAGGAGGGATTTTACAAGTTATACTGAGAAGTTCTGTTTTAAAATGAATATGAGTTATAGTCCTTCATCAATGCACAACATGTTCAAATTACATTTATTTTGTTCTCTATATAAACATGATTTTCGAGTACACTTGATTACGTGTATCTTGTAATTGTCGGAAAAGGCAATATTGAATTCAGGACACTGATATTGTATAAAACAAGAGGCTCGAAAGAGCCTGTGTCGCTTAACAAGGTACATCTTCAACAATAGACACTCTCCAACATTGTAGACTAGAATAGAATTCACGTCAAAAATCTCTTCTTTTTTTTTTGTTGATCTTATAATGTTGATCATTTTTCTGTTAACAGATTATCTCTATCTTTTTTAATAGTTTTTGCCCAAAACACAAGAGGGTAAAAAAATCGTCATTTAAGGGCAACCACTCCTATGAAGAGTCTACTAACTATTTTATCAACATTTGACTGGCTTGTAGATCTTGTCTTGCTGATCATTTTTGTCGAGCCTTCGACTTTTGTCGAAAAAGCGAGACATAGCGATCCTACATTGCGTCGTCGTCGTCGTCGACGGCGTCCACAAATATTCACTCTGTGGTTTAAGTTTTTGAAATTTTAATAACTTTTTTAAACTATCCTGGATTTCTACCAAACTTGGACAGAAGCTTGTTTATGATCATAAGATAATATTCAAAAGTAAATTTTGTAGAAAAAATTCTATTTTTTCCGTATTTTACTTATAAATGGACTTAGTTTTTCTGCCAGGAAGCATTACATTCACTCTGTGGTTAAAGTTTTTGAAATTTAAATAACTTTCTTAAACTATCCTGGATTTGTACCAAACTTGGACAGAAGCTTGTTTATGATTAAAAGCTAGTATATAGAAGGAAATTTTGTTCCATTTTTTCCGTATTTTACTTATAAATGGACTTAGTTTTTCTTCCAGTTAACATAACATACAGTCTGCAGTTTAAGTTTTTAAAACATTTATTAGATTCATAAACTATCCTGGATTTTTACCAAACTTGAACAGAAGCTACTTACAATCAAAAGATAGTATAGAGAGGAATATTTTTATTAATTTTTTTCCTCATTTTTGTTGAGCCTGCGATTAACAGCAAAAGTAGGCGAGACACTGGGTTCCGCAGAACCCTTACGAGTTTTTACCTATTATCAAGAAAACTATGATATTTTAGTAGAGAGAAACATTTTTTTTCCGTTATGAAAGTCAAATTTTGCCGATATAGTTAGTAGACTGTCACTCTTCATAGGAGTGATTGCCCTTTAATGAGGATTTTTTTACCCTCTTTTGTGTTTTGAGAAAAAACTAAAGAAGATAGAGAGAAACTAAACAGACTAAAAGATCAGTAATACAAGATCAACAAAATAGAGATTTTTGTCATGAAGTCTATTCTTATCATTTCTTATCTACAATGTTGGAGATATAAGCAAAAAAAACGCGAAAAAAAAATGGTAAAAATCGTCATTAAAGGGCAATTACTCTAATAAGGAGTCGTCTGACGATTTCGGCCATGTTGACTTATATCAGTAGATCTTGTCTTGCTGGTAATTTTTGCTCTTAAAGTTTCTCTCTATGCATTATAATTTTAAAAATAATAGACAAAAATGACAATAAAAATCGTAAAACTCGTCATTCAAGGGCAATAACTCCTATAAGAGGACTATCTGTATCTGTATCGTTACGTCGAAGGTACCAATGGATCACAGTCTTAAAAAAGAATGAGTTCTTAAATTGCTCGGTTTAGCAATTTGTTGTATCAATTGCCTTTGAGTTGTTCTTGACCGAATTGTTTACTATGTTAGTGCTTTCAAAGTCTTAAAAGCGTTTCGGTTTGATAATCCTTTTGGTTTTGCTCTTTACCAAAAATTCTTCAGGTTCGATAGCTGGGACCAAACCCTCAACCACTTTTAACAGAACTATTCTTCTGGACTGCAGGTTTTCTAGTTCCAGTACGGTAAGCATTTTTGCGACCGATCCTTCTCTAGATTTGTAATCCCCTGTGATGAAACGTGCTGCTCTACGCTGTATCCTTCCTAGTTGGTTGATGTTGTTTGTTGTCTATGGGTCCCATACTATTGACCCATATTCCATTGTAGATCTTACCAATGAGATGTAGGCTGTTTTCTTGCAGTCTTTTGGGCAGAATCGTAGGTTGCGTCTTAGAAAGCCGAGTGTTGAATTTGCTTTCTTGGCCACATTTGAGATGTGGGTGGTCCATTTTAAATTTTCTGATATTTGTAGCCCCAGGTATGGATTGTGTTGGACTTGCTGGAGTATGTGTCCATCAAAGGTGTATAATTTCTGGCTTTTGACCTTAATATTCAGGATGTAACATTTCTTTGCGTTAAAGCGAATACCCCAGTCTTGGTCCCATTTTTCTAGGCTAACCAGATCTTGTTGTAGTAGTGTGTGGTCACGTTGAGTTCTTATGTTTCTGTATAACAGACAATCATCAGCCAAAAAAAAATCTAACAGTCGATTTTACTGCATCTGGCAGGTCGTTGATATGACAGAGGAAGGGAAGGGATCCAAGTACGGTTCCTTGTGGAACTCCCGAGTCTACTGTAGCTTCTTCAGATTCCTCTCCATCAATGACAACTTTCATCTTTCTCTGAGTGAGAAACATTTCCAGCCATTTATTCAGTGGTCCTCTCACACCATATTCATCTAGTTCGTGTAATAATTTGTTGAGGGGCACGGTGTCAAATGTTTCTGAAAAGTCCAGGGTAGCAACATCAAAGCATCATGTGATTTCATGAAGTCGTGCAGTGTGACTAATAGCTGTGTTTAACATGAATACCCGGATCTAAATCCATGGTTAAGTGGTGTGAGTACCCTGTGCTTGTCTAGGTGGTTTAGCATGTGCTTACAGATAATGTGTTCTAGTATTTTACACGGCACAGATGTTAGTGATACCGGTCTGTAATTTTCCGGTGCGTGTTCGTCTCCTTTTTTGAATACGCTCGAGATGTTATCATTTAACCAGTCTCTGGGCAGTGATCCAATATTTATTGACTTTTGGTATATTATTGCAAGTCCTGGTGCTAGTTTTTTGGAGCACTCCTTGAGGATTCTGTTTGGTATGCCGTCTGGTCCTGATGCTTTTGATGGATTTAGTTGTTTAAGCAGTTTTTCGACACCTTCATGTTTTATTTCAAGTGATGGGATTGAGTTCTTTATGTATTGTGATGTTTTAGGCAGTGTTTTGTCGTTGTCTCTGGTGAATACTCATTTGAACTGTAACTTTTTTGTTGTATCATTAGTTCTGTCTTCCCTTTATTGTCATTCACTAAATGGCCATTGCTTTTCAACGGTGATACTCCTATGTTGTCTTGAAGTTGTTTTCTAGATTTGATGTATTTCCAAAAAGGTTTTGAATTGTTGTTATCCAGTCCTTCCATTGTGGTGTTGTTGATGTATTCCCATTCAGCCTTTCGGACTTGTCGTTTGCATTTTTTTTGGAAATGTTTCAGTGTAGTTTGACCAGTTCTTTGTTCTCTTTGTTTGTTGGTATCGCCTGGTTTTCTTTTTGAACATTTTCCTAATTTTGTGGTTTATCCATGGTAGACTTGTTTTAGAGCGGTTGAGTTTTGATGGTATGTTCTTATCTAAATTTGAGTAGAGTTCGTTTTTGAATGTTTCCCACAATTCTTGTACTGTAGCATCATTTTGATACATATCAGTGATTTTGGTTGATAGTATATTCAGTTCTTTATGGAGATCTTCCCATTTTGCTTTTGAGTACTAGTATATGTAGCATTTTACTCTGGTAGTGTGGTTTTGTGTTTCGACTTACAGCTTTGACTTAACTTGATGGACAATGGGAACAGCTCAACATTCTGAACATTTCTGACCCTGTCAGATTTTCTCTATAGTGGTTTTCAAAACAAAAGACAAAGCTTGCATTTCACCCCTATGTTCTAATTTTAGCCATGTCGGGCATCTTGGTTGGCAGGCGGGATCATCGGACACATTTTGAACACTAAATACCCAATGACAATTGTGGCCAAGTTTGGTTAAATTTGGCCCAGTGTTTTAACAGGAGACGATTTTTGTGAAAAGTTAACGGACGGCGACAGACGACGGACGCCAAGACTTTGCGCACTCAACATACAGAAACAAGTGTCACTAAGTCAAAGAAAACAAAATGGCAATATGTTTGAATTAGAAAATTGACTCTTGCATGTTTACAAGCGGGGGGATCTGTGTCCCATGGACACATTCTTCTTCTATTTATTTCGTTTATTAGCCTGTGAAAGCTTTATTTAGATTCGGTATAGTTACAAACTACAAAACTTAAGCTCTAACGAGCTTTTTACCGGTCACATACAAACGTATACAACAATATAAAAAGCATAATTATTCAAGTAAACCAAAAAAAAAACAGAAAAGTAAATATAAAAGTAAGCACAGCACGAGCATGACAAATCAAATTATACATGCTAGCATTCACTATAAAAGAGCAAAGTAATGTAAAATAAGCACCGGCGACATTCCGAGTCATTCCAGGACTGTGTAAGACTCTTGAACTGAGAAAAACTGTTCTCCGTCCTGAAATGTTCCGGAAGGCTCTCCACAATGTAGTAGCAGCAAATTTGAAACGTTCCTTACCGTATGTAGTAGTTTTTACATGTGGAGAATCCAATATATTGTTATTTCTGAAAGAATATTTCGATTGTTGTACCTTTGATAAGTCTTATAGACATACAGGTGATAAACTATTAACATTTTTTAAAGTTTCCATTGCCATTGTTCGCATTCGTCTGACTTGCAGAGAAGGCATCTATTCTTTTTTTTAATTCGTCTCTGTGCAGAAAGGCACTTTTGGCAACTAAATTCGTTATTAACTTTAGGCAACACAACTTTTCCCCCTATTTACTTGGCTACTGGTGTACTACAACAACGTCGCTACTGAATCTTAGTCGTAAGTTTTTTGTGCCGAAACCGACTCCTGGATCTCAGGCCATATCGTATATATCGGAATTTTTGTTAGTTCCGATACGTCTCCTGTTTTTATAATAATTCCACATTCGGAACATCTCGGGTTCGTTCCTGACCTCTGAAAGTTTGAGAAAAGAAAAAAAAGTTAAAACCTGAAAAAAATTCTATTTGAATGAATAATGGTAAGGAAATGAACGGAAGTAAATGAATACACGACAGATATTTGCACAAGTTCGTTTCCTTCTTTTCTCAAAGGATTAACCCGATGACAGAAAACTGATATCTGCCTGTCACGTTTTTTTCACCATGTTGCATGTATGCATCATGTACAATAGGATAACATTATAGAGCCTATATTAGAGACAGTCATTGATTCTGAGCTTCAGGATATTAATTTCCATTTAAAATTGTGTATGTTTCAATTGCATCATTACAGATCATTTTGTAAGCCAATGTTGGGTAATTTTTAGTTTTCTTAATCTCTCGGGATAGCTGAAGTTACTATTACCTAGGATCTGATTAGTAGCTCATTTCTGTACACTATCTATTTTACCTACATTATTTGTTTCTTATATGGAGTCCACACATACACTGAACTATCATAATCTAAGTGTATCTTGCCAGTGGAAAGAAGATATCAGCATTTGTTGTTAAAAAGATCTTCATATGCAGCAAATATTGAGTTGACCTTGTTAAGCTTCACTGTATCTCAGACAGTTTACTTTTGCATGTTGCTTTTTAGCAATGAATTAACATCATGGTACCCTAATTTTTGTCAGTTATTTTGTCCAACCTCATCATGCTTATTTGTCATTTCTCTTCAAGTTTCTCAAGTTAACCCTTTTGATACTCAGTTTTTTTTCTAATTTATAAGCTTACCCTGAAATCATCACTAGGATAACACACCCATAAATAACATTTGCACTTCACAATGGTACATTTGGCTTTATCATATGGAGGCAAATTGTGTCTTGTCAGTTTTGTAATAGATGTTAGAAACATATACCATTGAACATGTTGTAACTGGTCTGAACTAATGGTATTGCTGCTATTATTTAGCCATTAACATGATTAAGAAAAATGGAAATAGATATCTTTTAAACTCTCCCATCTACAAGTCACCATCCCCAAAAGACAGATTAATCCAGTAACTATAAGACAGCTGTGAAACATGCACTTCCTCTTGTACTAAATTTCCATTTTGAAAAAAACAAATACATCAGCAATCTTTCTTTCCCACTGCAATTTAAACCTAGAACAACCTTCCATTGAGCTTTGTGATGAGTCACTCTGTATAGTTTTTTTAAATCAGCTGCTTTAACTTACACTTACAGTCATTAAAATTGTCATGTATTAACATTGATTCATTGATTCTGATTTAAAAAAGATATTTCCTATATTTATATACATGGTTCCTTGTAGTCATGTGCAGTACATGTACTAGTGGCACAAACTTCTATGTATTGAAAGGTCACAACAAAGTAGAAGTAGAAGACTGCCAACTTTGTGCCAGATTCAGATACCACATATAACAGACTAAAGCACAAACTTATAAAGAAATATGTTGAACATGGTATCATTTTCTAAATAGACTAGAATCTCATAACTACATGACAATTATTTGTAACTGAAAGAGGTAATTAAAATTTTTGACTCCATTGAAAAGGTCTGCATATATTGATAACTTTATGTTAGTACCAATGGTTTTAACCAATGCTTGAATCATCAATGATATGTCTGTATTATCATGATTTAAATTGTACATTTTTAGAGTAAATTTTCCATTTAATGAATTGTCATTTAATGATATTTTTCTTAATCTATTTTCATACAAATGAAAGTACCCTTAAATTGTTTTAGTTTGATGCCTTTAAACACTTTGAGTGTTTGGTTTTCTAGACTTTTGGTTGTCAACATAAATGAAGAAGGCTGTTCCAGAAATGTGTGTTGTACACACTGAAATTGATACCATACACATATGCAAATAGAGTAAAATTAGAATTGTTTACACATATGGATATAACATTACTCAGTTTCAGACTGAATCCAGTTTTAAGGATAGTTTCACTAAATGTCTTTTGATTTTATTCATTGAATCTTGTTGCTTTTCAGGTGTATCAGTTGAGATGAAAGTGAAATGGTTCTAGATAACTGAGTACATCAATTTCAATATGGCTTACACTGCAGAAAATGTAGAACAGGTGATTAATCAGTTCTTATAGATAAAACATTTCTTCTTGGTCGGCTAACAATTTACTAAACAAGGCCATTGACTCTTCAAGACTAGTTAACTAGTGATAATATTTTGATGATTTTTATGAGCCATGTTTTGTAATTGTCCTTTAATTCTTTCTTTTTGTGGTTATAGACTTATTAATAAAGGTTATAATTTATATACTGTAAGTGTTTTTGTTCAATCACTATGTCTGGTATTTTTATACCCCCGCTGTAGGCAATGGGGGCATTAAGTATTACCCTTGACCTTCCGTCTTTCCGTCCTTCCCATTTTCATTTTGGCACTCTAACATAAATTTAATTGATCTTAATTTTATGAAACTCATACACAATGCTAAGAACCAAAACTTGCAGACAGAGTTCGAATTTGGGCAGTGAGTCACTTACCGTTCAATAGTAATGCCCCTTTATACCTGGGAAAATTGCAAATTTTTCAGTTTCTGCACTCTAACTTTTAAGTTTGTCTCATCCAAATTTTATGAAACTTATACACAATGCTAAGAAACACAACTCGCAGACAGAGTTCAAATTTGGGCAGTATGTCATTTACTGTTCTAGAGGTATGCCCCTTTTTAACTTGGAAAATTGTAAACCTTGAGCAGGCCGCTGCTGCGGGGGCATCGTGGCCTAAGACACATTCTTCTTTTATTTCAACTGATAATCAAATTGCGCATTTATAGTTTGAAGCAATGCTTAAATAAATCTTTTGTTTTTTTCTGCTTTGAAATTCTGTACAGGTTTTATTTGTTTGTTCTTGACATTGCACAAATTCGTGTCTACCAGTGCTGTTTGTAAAGTCTACTCTGAAGTACAGCCACCAGCATGAGATTGTCGAATGGCATGATTTATTATCAACAGGTTGAGTACTTTGAACTTTCCCTTGTAACTTGGATTATTTTTTGATATGGTATTGTTTACAATCGGTTTGTTTGCTCATCAGGGTTTGTTATTCCATTGTTATAAAGTTCAGTGCTTTTCCTGCGCTTGTTATTAGTGTATTTTCCAGTTCACTGATCTACATTAAGGGAAAGGATTGAGATCTAATAGTTAAAACCCACCATATTCAAGTGCCTGTCACAAATCGGGATCCTCATCAGCGGTTGTTATTTCTCTTATCTTAATGTTTTAATTATTCAGAGAATTTATTGTTAATGGCAGACCTTTGATAGTCAGAAACTCTATTAAATTTATTCACATGGTTTTTTAGACTCAGTGCAGAGTAGCACCATCCTTGAATAGCCTGTGGTAATCCCTGCTCTACTACACAGTGCATCTTACTTTGTCTTAGCTTATAAGTCCTTTTTCATTGAGATGCATTAAATATATAGGCAAAAGCAATTAGATGTTTGATACATTTGATCAGTTATAATTGTTTGTATTATTTTAGGCAGTGCTTCAGTTTTATCAGCAGTCAATGGTTCATCCACAGATACATGAATGGTTAACTAAAGCACAGATTTCAACAGAAGCCTGGTCATTTTCTTGGGAACTTATGGGTAGTCATAAAGTATGTAAGATTAGCAGAATAAATTTTTGTAAAAATGAATATTTAAAATGTTCAGTCATAATGAAATTCTGGTTTATTTTGTCATTTGGTGAGTATTAAGATTGACCAGTTTCTGCTTAGTAGTTACTCTGGTTAATAAATTATTGAATTAAAGGTCATCTTCAGTGGGAGATATTTTTGCATAACAGATACGTGTATACTGTTACCATAAACATTTGATGTCACATTTAAGAATTTCTGTTTTCATTGTAATCTATGTGGTTACCATCAATTCTGTAAAGCTTGAATGTTTAGTTTATATATAAGAAAGAGGTGCTTTCATGGATCGAGATATCTACGAATAAAAAAAAATTATACTTTTTGTCCCGCTGAATATTGAGTACTTAGATACGCTAATCAGACAGAGACAGTGTTAAGTCTCTGCATAAAGCTTCATACTTATGAAGGTAGCTGAGCTGAATAATCCATATCTGGTATATAGATGCCTTGTGGTCTGACATATATGTCTGTTGTCCTTGACCTCATTTAACTGGTTCAATGACTGCTTGAAATACCTGTATAATATGTATGAGTAATAAGGCAACCATATTTGATATAAAACAATTTCAAGATATATAAGTCTGTCTCACAGCATTGATCTGATTATGACCTAATTTTCATGATCCATTGGTCAATGTAAAGTTTTCCTGATTAGGTCACTTTCTCAGATACTAAAGTAATAAAGTAATCGGTCAACTATATTCTGTGTATAGAGTGATTGTAAAGTTTATATGTCAGTTTGACATAGTTCATCTGTCTTTTACCTCTTTTTCATTGGTCTAGCATTCATTGGTCAACATCCAGTTTATGTGATTAGGTTTGTAATTTAAATTCTAAAAATGGTTCATTTGATCCTTACCTTATTTTCATGGATTATTGATAATGTAATGTTACTTTTAGCAGAGACATATACATATATATAGTAAAATGACTTTCAACATAAAATTCAATTTTAATCAATTAAGCTGGCAAAACATTTCGAAGTGTGCACTCTTGTTTTGTTTTTGTTCCACTGTGAACAATCAGGGAAAAGATAATTCCCCAAACTCTTGGAAAATATCCTAATTTGAATGTGGGCTTATTAGAACTTAAAAAAAACATTTTTGTGGCCCCACCATAAAGTGGTCTGGCCATATAGTTTTACCCTTATCCATCATTCCGCAACAAACAGTTATATAGACTTTTTTCTAAACGCCTTCACATATTGAGCTGATTCTTAGTATGTAAGTCTACTATGATGAGTTATAGGTTGAGTTAACGTTTGGTTCCGATCCACTGATTTTTGCCGAAATTACGGCCTTTGACTTTGAAAATTTTGTGAAATTAACAGTTATATAGACTTTCATTCTCAAATTTCCTCTCCTAAAAATGGCTTCAAGCTTTTTTTGCCAGCGTGGCCATTCGTGTCTTTCAGACAGATCTAGTTTTCATCTATTATATTTGTGTCATATGAATGTTCATTAATTGCTTGAATTTGCCAATAAATAAACGATAATGAAAAATTTAATCATATGTTTATTGTCTTTTATAGACTGCAGAAGTACAGTATTTCGGTGCAAATTCCTTACATGTGAAAATTTCTAGGTTTTGGTGAGTGAAGATTATGTAACAAAAGAGAAAGTTGAAAAATGCAATTTGAGTTTGCCATATACACAAGACACATTAAACAAACACTTCATATTATTCGAAGTAGTCTTTTCCATTAATATTAGTACATTTGTAAGTTAAAGTAACTTATAATTCTCCTCTCAGGGGAAATAAGAAGTGTAAGCATGCGTATGAATGCACTCTTTCCTCACATCCATATCATCAACAAATTAATTGAAAGAGCTTAATATTGTTCTTTCTTAAAATCATTTGAACCCACAATCCCATTTCAAGTACCTTCTAGCCGCTTTCCACTTTTAATTACCTTTCAACTTCCATACAAGCTTTTTTTCTAGTATGACAGGAGGCTGTTATACCTTAGAAGATACATCTATAAATTAACTCGGACCATAATACTGAACCATATTACTGGAGTATGGTATGTAGATAAGACTGATAGATACCCATATTTTTCAGGCATGAAGTGCCCCCTGATCAGTATGATGGTTTACAAAGCAGATTATTGGATAAAATCATAGAATTTGGTGCTGGACCTAAGATTGTACTGACAAGGCTGTGTGTTGCTGTAAGTTGAATGCTTCAATATAAAATTGCCACTTTTAAGGTGGTTTTCTAATTAATGGTTAACCCATGTCATTAATTTGATTGAGATATAGAATTTATGTTAAAGTAGATAAAAGGATGAATAACAACACTGCATACATACAAACATATTAAGATAAAATGATGAATAACAACACTGCATATATACAAACATATTAAGATAAAATGATGAATAACAACACTGCATATATACAAACATATTAAGATAAAAGGATGAATAACAACACTGCATACATTCAAACATGAATTCAGACAAAAGGATGAATAACAACACTGCATATATTCAAACATGAATTCAGATAGAATGATGAATAACAACACTGCATACATTCAAACATGAATTCAGACAAAAGGATGAATAACAACACTGCATACATTCAAACATGAATTCACACAAAAGGATGAATAACGACACTGCATATATTCAAACATGAATGCAGACAAAAGGATGAATAACAACACTGCATACATACAAACATGAATTCATACAAAAGGATGAATAACAACACTATATATATTCAAACATGAATTCAGATAGAATGATGAATAACAACACTGCATGTATTCAAACATGAATTCAGACAAAAGGATGAATAACGACACTGCATATATTCAAACATGAATTCAGACAAAAGGATGAATAACAACACTGCATATATTCAAACATGAATTCAGACAAAAGGATGAATAACAACACTGCATACATTCAAACATGAATTCAGACAAAAGGATGAATAACAACACTGCATACATTCAAACATGAATTCAGACAAAAGGATGAATAACAACACTGCATATATTCAAACATGAATTCAGATAGAATGATGAATAACAACACTGCATACATTCAAACATGAATTCAGACAATAGGATGAATAACAACACTGCATATATTCAAACATGAATTCAGATAGAATGATGAATAACAACACTGCATACATTCAAACATGAATTCAGACAAAAGGATGAATAACAACACTGCATACATTCAAACATGAATTCAGACAAAAGGATGAATATCAACACTACATACATACAAACATGAATTCAGACAAAAGGATGAATAACGACACTGCATATATTCAAACATGAATTCAGACAAAAGGATGAATAACAACACTGCATATATTCAAACATGAATTCAGACAAAAGGATGAATATCAACACTGCATACATTCAAACATGAATTCAGACAAAAGGATGAATAACAACACTGCATACATTCAAACATGAATTCAGACAAAAAGATGAATATCAACACTACATACATACAAACATATTAAGATAGAAGAATGAATAACAATATTGCATATGTACAAACATGTATTCAGATAAAAAGGATGAACTGCACTTTCAGCTAAGGGAAACTTATATTGGGTTAAATGATTAAATATTTTTGTTTAAATGTTTCAGATTTCTTCATTAATACTTCATATGACACCAGAACACTGGCCTGACCCATTGTTGACATTGGTACAAAGTTTTCAGGGAGATAATATTCCTAACTTAAATGTAAGATATACTAATTGTACCAGTACAATGTAGCACAAAGTTTACATAACTAGAAAAAGTCCAACTACAAGTCTTTAAACTTCTTCAAGAGACTACTCTATTGAAATTATTCTCTGACTGAACAATAAGATGCAAATCAGTTCATGTAGATTTATCAGGATTAAAAATAAAATATCATTATGGAAAACAATAAACTAAGTTTTTGTCATTATCTTATTGGTATATATTTGTGTATTAAAACAGTCTTTATAATGGTATTACCAATATTTGTACATAATGTTTAATTTTACATTCCAGAGGATGTTATTGATGAACGATAAATTGTAATTTAATCATGTTTTAAGCAGTTATCTAATATTTTTATATTTAAAAATTGTGTGCAGAAATTGGTTTGATGAATTACCTGATATTATTTAGTGTATGATGTACAGCATGAATAATAATGAAAGACTATTTTACTTAATGTGTTCAATGCTTTTTATATTGCTGTTTAAAGAAATTTAAGAAAAGATATGTATTTCTGTAGTACCAAGAAAATCAGTTTAGATTTTAAACTTATGAAAAGATAAGTATTATGAGAATACATCCATTCTATGGAATCCCAAATTGAAAGGAGAGATAGTTAGAAAAACTTTACTAGAATTTCCCTTACCATATTACATTAGAACTTTGGTAAAAGAGTATTTCGAATTATTTATACATATTCTAGATTACCATTATATTTTTATGTCCCCACCTTGGGCAATGGGGGCATTAAGTGTTACCCTTGATCGTCCTTCAGTCTTTGTGTCCATCCCATTTTTGTTTCCACACTCTAACTTAAGTTTGTCTCATCCAAATTTTATGAAACTCAAACATAATGCTACTAACCACAACATTCTCTACAGGGTTCGAATTTGGGTTGTGAGTCGTTTACCGTTCTAGAGTTATGCCTCTTTTTAACTTGAAAAATGGCAAAGCTTGAGCACGGGCATTCGTGTCCTCATACACATTCTTCTTTTATCCTTTAAAAAAACCTCGATACATATGGTATTTCTGACTTCACAATATTCAAACTTACTATAAAATGCCATGCTCTGAACATGAAACTTCTTTTCACTATTCCAAAGATATCTATAAATGAAGAACATTGCCAACTAAAGCCATTTTGTTTTCAGAGTACACAGAGGCTACATATATTGTTAGAGACTATCAGGGTGCTACCAGAGGAGGTAGGATACATTTGTATAAAAGTTCTAATTGTAACAGATTTTCTAATTTATAAAATATACCACCATATTAAGCTGTCAAAATAATACCAAATAAAATATTTGAATTGTCATAGCTGATTAAAAAGTTTGTTAATTACCAGACTAGGAGTGACATCTACTGAAGAATTGAATTGTGTTATTTTGTTCCAAGTTTTTGCTTTAAAAAAAAGAAATTGTGGGTAACATCAATAAGAAGAACCTAACTATGTCATAATAAATTTAAAAAAAAAACTTAATGATGGTTATCAAAAATGAAAAAAATTGTAGTTTAAAAATTGCATACTAAATGAATTTTGTCATTATAGTGTGCAAATATGTTACACAATGAGTACATGTTAATTGCTAATAATATAGAATTAATGAAACAAATGTTATTTACAGTTTTTCAGTTCCAGTCTTGCTCAGAACAGACGATCTCTACTAAGACAGGAACTTACAAAAGGTTTACAGCATGGTATGTGTTTGTTATTAATTATTTTTAAGTACAGTCATTAATAAATTTCATTTTTCCAGTTATTTCCTTTAATGATATGATAAACAAATCATAAGATAACATAAAAAAAATATTTGACGGATAATATCAGTGAAATTTAAACTTGATGATTTAAAAGTTTAGTTAATCAAGACTGAAAAATGATCCAGTTCACAGGATCAAGATAATTCAGTTACCATCTTCTCTGTTACAACTCTGTAATTGATTAACTTCAGGAATTTTAGAAACTAAGAATTTATGTATATTTCAGTTCTGACCTTACTGCAGAGTCTGATGATACCTACTTCACCAGAAGATGCGCAAGACCAGGCCCTCAAGTGCTTCTCTAGCTGGGTTGAGTTTGGTGTGCCTGTAATGGAGGGAGAACCTGTGATACTACAAGTCTTTCATACCTTGTATAATCCTAATCTGTTTGATACAGCTGTGGAAAGTCTAGTCAATGTTTTCTCTCATCCTGATTCCCTTAGGTTAACCTCTATCTTCAATTAATTAAAAACAAGAGTGCACATGCTGAAATGTCTCACCTGCTTTACTGGTCATGATTGTATTAATGTTGACAGTCTTTAAGATAAGGGTTTTACTGCAGGTATAACTTAACTTAATATTATCAGTGATACATGAAAATGAGGTCAAGTTCAGATGAAACCTTCCAAAAGGACATTTACACCTTACAATCATTCCATACACCACATATAGCTGACCTATTGCTTACTGTATCTGAGACAAGGACTTTACCACTAAAGTGATTGTTAAAAGTTCATCAAATTGTTCATACGTCCTTATTTTTGATTATCTGTATATGATATGTATGCTAAGTATTAAAAATGTGAATTTCATATAATGAAATAGGGACACAGTGGCATGATGAAAACCACCACATTAATTTCTTAAAATACAGTATTTAAATAAGGTTGAAATTCCTTTTGAAAGTGATCTAAAGTATGCCCATTTCTGTTAATTTTCTTTACTGCAGTCCTTGGTTTATTTGGAAATTACATTTTCCCTCAAAATGGATAAAAAAAAAATAATTACATTATGGATTTTATTGAATTATGTATTTTGCTCCAAGAATTACACAATGTCATTCCTTCTAAATCAGATGTATATTTCAGATTTCCATACACAATACAGAAATTCCTTCCAAATGTATTACAATTATCTGAGATGTTTAAAAAGGCCACAGAATCTTCTGATATGGTAAGGACCGCTAAAACATATGGTAGATTTACTTCTGTAAGAAAAAAATTTTGGGATGTGCATGTAATATTTACTAGTTGATATTAAACAACAAACAACCAATGAATCATTCAGAAATAAGTAAAAAAGAAATATTACCAACTACCCATATGACTGTAGTATTCAGATTTACCAATATTGTTTGTTCAAAAATATTGGTTTGGGTCAGGTTATATCGAAATTGTCTAGCTGGCTCAAGGGACCCCCCTTGAAGGTGGCAGTACAATTTCAGTTATTCAAAATGAAGAGTAGTTGACATTTACAATTGAAAAATGAGAAAGGGTGTTATTAGCAACGAGAAAACTATGAACAAAGGTTTACTATTATGCTTCATTTAAATAATAAAAATCTGCTAAAATACGAATTCAAATACAAATACCTAAATTGAGGTAAATTATATGGCCTTCCAAATACCGTTTCGATCCCTAACATCACTGAAGAGACATTAATTGTCGAAATCCGGATATGGTGTACAAATTTTTGCACCTCATGTTTGCGGTATACCATTTTCTCCGCAAGTGTATTGTTTTCTGTTTGGTATTAAATTAAATATAAGATCCATGTTACATCTGGTGATCAATTTATTTGGCAATCGTCAATGGCAGTCAGCAGGGTTTAAGAACATCAGTTGTTCGACCTGTTAGTCAAATGGGTTTTGTTAAAATATACTTTTCACTTTTTTGGTCTTTTGGAAAATGTTGTTTGTGCAGTATTTAGACTCCTCTACCAAGAAATTTGTTTTACATGCACACGTATAAACATTGCGGTTTTTATACGACAGCAAAAAAATTTTGCGGTCGTATATTGGTATAACGTTGGTGTCTTCGTCGTCCGTAGACACATTGGTTTTCGCACTCGTAACTTTAGTTTAAGTGAATGGATCTCTATGAAATTTTACCATAAGGTTCAATACCACAAAAGGAAGGTTGGGATTGATTTTGGGGTTATGGTACCAACAGTTAAGGAATTAGGGGCCAAAAATAACATTTTTGTAACTTCCAGACATAACTTGTGTGTTAGTGTATGGATCTCTCTGACATTGTACCACAAGGTTCCATATCACAAAGGGAATGCTGGGATTGATTTTGGGGGTAATTGCCTCCAAATTTTCGGAATTAGGGGCCAAAAAAGGGGCAAAAAACAAGCATTTTTCTAGTTTCATGACAATAACTTGTGTGTAAGTGTATGGATCTTTATGAAATTGTACTACAAGATTCCATATCACAAAGGGAAAGCTGGGTTTGAGTTTGGGGGTAATTGTCCTAAATGTTTAGGAATTTGGGGCCAAAAAGGGGCCAAAAAACAAGCATTTTTGTCGAGCCTTCAACTTTTGTCGAAAAAGCGAGACATAGCGATCCTACATTCCGTCGGCATTGTCCACCAATATTCACTCTGTGGTTAAAGTTTTTGAAATTTTAATAACTTTCTTAAACTATCCTGGATTTCTACCAAACTTGGACAGAAGCTTGTTTATGATCATAAGATAGTATCCAGAAGTAAATTTTGTAAAAAACAAAATCCTGTTTATCCGTATTTTACTTATAAATGGACTTAGTTTTTCTGCCAGGAAACATTACATTCACTCTGTGGTTAAAGTTTTTAAGATTTTAATAACTTTCTCAAACTATCCTGGATTTCTACCAAACATGACCCATATGACTGTAGTATTCAGATTTACCAATATTGTTTGTTCAAAAATATTGGTTTGGGTCAGGTTATATCGAAATTGTCTAGCTGGCTCAAGGGACCCCCCTTGAGGGTGGCAGTACAATTTCAGTTATTCAAAATGAAGAGTAGTTGACATTTACAATTGAAAAATGAGAAAGGGTGTTATTAGCAACGAGAAAACTATGAACAAAGGTTTACTATTATGCTTCATTTAAATAATAAAAATCTGCTAAAATACGAATTCAAATACAAATACCTAAATTGAGGTAAATTATATGGCCTTCCAAATACCGTTTCGATCCCTAACATCACTGAAGAGACATTAATTGTCGAAATCCGGATATGGTGTACAAATTTTTGCACCTCATGTTTGCGGTATACCATTTTCTCCGCAAGTGTATTGTTTTCTGTTTGGTATTAAATTAAATATAAGATCCATGTTACATCTGGTGATCAATTTATTTGGCAATCATCAATGGCAGTCAGCAGGGTTTAAGAACATCAGTTGTTCGACCTGTTAGTCAAATGGGTTTTGTTAAAATATACTTTTCACTTTTTTGTGTCTTTTGGAAAATGTTGTTTGTGCAGTATTTAGACCCCTCTACCAAGAAATTTGTTTTACATGCACACGTATAAACATTGCAGTTTTTATACGACCGCAAAAAAATTTTGCGGTCGTATATTGGTATAACGTTGGTGTCTTCGTCGTCCGTAGACACATTGGTTTTCGCACTCGTAACTTTAGTTTAAGTGAATGGATCTCTATGAAATTTTACCTTAAGGTTCAATACCACAAAAGGAAGGTTGGGATTGATTTTGGGGTTATGGTACCAACAGTTAAGGAATTAGGGGCCAAAAATAACATTTTTGTAACTTCCAGACATAACTTGTGTGTTAGTGTATGGATCTCTCTGACATTGTACCACAAGGTTCCATATCACAAAGGGAATGCTGGGATTGATTTTGGGGGTAATTGCCTCCAAATTTTCGGAATTAGGGGCCAAAAAAGGGGCAAAAAACAAGCATTTTTCTAGTTTCATGACAATAACTTGTGTGTAAGTGTATGGATCTTTATGAAATTGTACTACAAGATTCCATATCACAAAGGGAAAGCTGGGTTTGAGTTTGGGGGTAATTGTCCTAAATGTTTAGGAATTTGGGGCCAAAAAGGGGCCAAAAAACAAGCATTTTTGTCGAGCCTTCAACTTTTGTCGAAAAAGCGAGACATAGCGATCCTACATTCCGTCGGCATTGTCCACCAATATTCACTCTGTGGTTAAAGTTTTTGAAATTTTAATAACTTTCTTAAACTATCCTGGATTTCTACCAAACTTGGACAGAAGCTTGTTTATGATCATAAGATAGTATCCAGAAGTAAATTTTGTAAAAAACAAAATCCTGTTTATCCGTATTTTACTTATAAATGGACTTAGTTTTTCTGCCAGGAAACATTACATTCACTCTGTGGTTAAAGTTTTTAAGATTTTAATAACTTTCTCAAACTATCCTGGATTTCTACCAAACATGGACAGAATAAAATTGAGAATGGAAATGGGGAATGTGTCAAAGAGACAACAACCCGACCATAGAGCAGATAACAGCCGAAGGGCACAAATGGGTCTTCAATGCAGCGAGAAACTCCCGCACCCGGGGACGTCCTTCTATTTTTAGATAAGCGATTTTGAAGATTGAGACGTGTAGATACCCTTTGAACGAGTTTAGTATTTAATATTTTTCCATTTCTAAGCTTCATATTTGTTTTTTGTTATGAGGATTTTAAAAGAAAGGAGCAAAGACTGGCGTCCAGAATATGAACCAGCACACAATAAAACAACAGAAGCTTGTTTATGATCTTAAGATAGTATCCAGAAGTAAATTTAAAAAAAAAAATCCTGTTTTTCCGTATTTTACTTATAAATGGACTTAGTATTTCTGCCAGGAAACATTACATTCACTCTGTGGTTAAAGTTTTAAAAATTTTAATAACTTTCTTAAACTATCCTGGATTTGTACCAAACATGGACAGAAGTTTGTTTATGATCAAAAGCTAGTATCTAGAAGGAAATTTTTATTAAAATTTTGTACTTGTTTATCCATATTTTACTTATAAATGGACTTAGTTTTTCTTCCAGTTAACATTACTGCAGTTCAATTTTTTAAAACATTTATTAGATTCATAAACTATCCTGGATTTTTACCTAACTTGGACAGAAGCTTCTTACAATAAAAAAATTGTATCGAGAGGAATATTTTTATTAAATTTTTTCATCATCTCATTTTTGTTGAGCCTGCGATTAACAGCAAAAGTAGGCGAGACACTGGGTTCCGCGGAACCCTTACAAATTTTTCTAGTTTCCAGACAATAACTTGTGTTCAAGTGTATGGATCTCTCTGAAATTGTACTGCAAGGTACCATATCACAAAGGGAAGGCTGGGATTGAGTTTGGGGGCGATGAATCATAAGGGGGTTCAAAAAATTTAGGGGGGGAGGTTTCCTTTTTTTTCTTTAAAATTTTCCATTTTGAATTGATTATTTCTGATTTATATATAAAAGCAAATAATAATGATATGGTTTGAGTAGGTAAATTTAAAATTTTTAAGTTCTTAGACCACATTCATTCTGTGTCAGAAAACCTATGCTGTGTCAAATATTTAATTACAATCCAAATTCAGTGCTGTATCAAGCTTGAATGTTGTGTCCATACTTGCCCCAACTGTTCAGAGTTTGACCTCTGCGGTCGTATCAAGCTGCGCCCAGCGGAGCATTTTATTATCCAACGCAATCATAGGTTTGAACGTTGTTTTCAATTTAGACTTGTTTACATTTTTTCGTTTGGGCTTGTATTATATTTTCCATCGAGTTTATATGATCCGTTCATCCTATTTTGACTCTTTAAAATTCAAGAGTCTATCCTAAATTGAGGTAAATTATATGGCCTTCCAAATACCGTTTCGATCCCTAACATCACTGAAGAAACATTAATTGTCGAAATCCGGATATGATGTACAAATAATTTAATGATGGCAGGGATCATTTGACGGGTGGCGGAAGATATTTTAGCGATGGCGGTGTGCCATCATGAAACAGGTCATGGAGATCCCTGGTGAACTTTTACTTTATCATTCAAAATACTGTTACTTAGTACGTGTAATAAAAACAATTTCTGTTTTTAAACAAAATGGTTGAACTGTGAGACAAATTGTAGAATTTTTCCTTTCTAACATAAGAATTACTTTGATTTATATACAGGATGTGTGTCAAGGAATTTGTCAGATAGTTGTGGCATTAGCAGAGAATCATACCAAGCTAATCATTGATGCCTCATTGTGTCTGGATGATGAAAGGAGAAATAATGTTTTAAATCTGATAAAAATGGTTCTGGTAAATACTTATTTTAAAAATAATTAGAATAATGCTGCTTACAACCTGAGAAATAGTGATTAACTAATTAATGATTTACTATAATGCGCTTCAATTTTGTATTTGATTTAGCTTTCCAACTGTTTTGATTCAAGGGCCACTGATGAATCTTATGTAGATGAAACTTACATATATGGCATACTTAATTGTAAGCCTGGTATCTGATTGGTTTTTACAATGTATTTCTTTAATGTGTACAAATAACCATGATGTGATGTTTGCTTGCTAGCTAAATAAGATCAATTCCTTTGTTTATTGAAAGAGTAACTATTTCTTCTATAAAGCATTGAATTGGGATTGGTTACAAAACAAGGACTCCAAAACTCAGATTGACCATTTGTTTCTAGATTTACAGCAAAAAACTTCACTTCTATGCACAAAACATACACTCATATAAACCTGGGGAGAAAAACACACACTAAGTGTTTATACAATACATTGTAACTGTTTGTTTTAGGTAATAATGATACAACTTGGATAACATCCCTATCCACAACTATCAGTTAATTTATGGGTTTAGTCATTTTAATAAAGGGCAATCTTTTTTTTTCATTACTTGTGAAAGTGATCAGATAATTTAGTTTGATGTCAAAATATTTGAAATGTTTTCTATGTCTTGTTGCATCTAGAACTTGTTTAAGTAATTGTGAAAACTCCCACAAAATGTAGAAATGTAGTGTATTCAGGAAAAGTAAGGGCACAGTCAGAATATGATCATTTTATTTTATACGTATATTTTGGAATTTTGAAAGCCTCAATACCTGATTTGGAAAAATCATCAATAGACGTATTTACACTTGTATGCAAATTTGTCCGCCATTACGTAAAATCACACAAGTTCCCGTAAGATTTGACATCACAATTTTAAAAATTTGACGTCACAATAAAAAAGTGATTGTTGCTTGACGTCAGAAGGTTATTCGGAGCAGATCTAAGGTCATTTGGAGACAAAATTCAGCTAAATACCAAAAGTGTAAATACGTTTATTCCCCCTTGTATATGCCTGAATTAAGAAAATGTCAATTCAAAGCACTCTAATGTGTTATTACTGTATGTTTATTGTTATGGGAATCAATAAAAAAAATAAGTAGAAGAAAAAATGAATAAGGAAGGAACAAGTTGCATAGATACAAAGAGTGATGAAGAAAAGGGGGGGGGGGGGGGGCATTTTTGGTAAAAGAAGGATGATTTGTTAATATTTATCAGAAGACTTGTTTATGATAACATATATAAAAGTGAAAAGTAAACAAGAATCTGCACAATTCACCTGACACTCATTTTGACTGAAATAGATATTATCTATCTTTTATAGGCCTGCACATCAATTCCAGGTCATTATCCTATAGATGAGAACTTTAGTAACATGCCATTTACCTTTTGGTATGTTCTACAGGTAGGCCAATAATTAGATATTAGATATAATATTGCAATGACAAAATCAAAAGTGGTTGACCCATATGGAAAGCTGTAGGTAATGGTTCTGAGATATTTGGCATGATCAATTTTATGAAAAGTTGTAAATGACATAATTTCATTTAGAAAAATGATGCATTTTCTTGAAATGTCACCAAAATCTACAATAAACAGGCAATTTGTTTCATAATAAAAAAGGCTATTCTTGTAATAGAATGGTTTGAAAAGATGAATATCCCTTGAAAAAGTTTTTTAGAATATAAAATACAGGTTGAATTCCGTTTTATGGGATTCACATGTACTCTACCAATGTTATGGTCCTTTTCATCTTCAAAAGAAAAAAAATGTGTAGTAGATTGGAATATCTTTAATATTTGTTTTTGGTATAACAGGATGAGATTTGAGAATCTGACCAATTAAGCTTTGTGTTTGATATTACAGGATGAGACTTGAGAATCTGACCAATTAAGCTTTGTGTTTGATATTAAAGGATGAGATTTCAGAGTCTGACCAATTAAGCTTTGTCTTTGTAATTACAGGATGAGATTTGAGAATCTGACCAATTAAGCTTTGTCTTTGATATTACAGGATGAGATTTGAGAATCTGACCAATTAAGCTTTGTCTTTGATATAACAGGATGAGATTTGAGAATCTGACCAATTAAGTTTTGTGTTTGATATTACAGGATGAGATTTTAGAATCTGACCAATTAATATTTGTTTTTGATATTACAGGATGAGATTTTAGAGATTGACCAATTAAGCTTTGTCTTTGATATTACAGGATGAGATTTTAGATTTGTCTTTGATATTACAGGATGAGATTTTAGATTTGTCTTTAATATTACAGGATGAGACTTGAGAATCTGACCAATTAAGCTTTGTGTTTGATATTAAAGGATGAGATTTCAGAGTCTGACCAATTAAGCTTTGTCTTTGTAATTACAGGATGAGATTTGAGAATCTGACCAATTAAGCTTTGTCTTTGATATTACAGGACGAGATTTGAGAATCTGACCAATTAAGCTTTGTCTTTGATATTACAGGATGAGATTTGAGAATCTGACCAATTAAGTTTTGTGTTTGATATTACAGGATAAGATTTTAGAATCTGACCAATTAATATTTGTTTTTGATATTACAGGATGAGATTTTAGAGATTGACCAATTAAGCTTTGTCTTTGATATTACAGGATGAGATTTTAGAGTCTGACCAATTAATATTTGTTTTTGATATTACAGGATGAGATTTTAGAATCTGACCAATTAAGCTTTGTCTTTGATATTACAGGATGAGATTTTAGATTTGTCTTTGATATTACAGGATGAGATTTTAGATTTGTCTTTAATATTACAGGATGAGATTTGAGAATCTGACCAATTAAGCTTTGTGTATGATATTACAGGATGAAATTTGAGAATCTGACCAATTAAGCTTTGTGTTTCATATTACAGGATGAGATTTTAGAGTCTGACCCATCAAAATGTCAGCTGTTGCTGCCTGTGATACAACCATTCTTTTTTTCACTGGTAGAAATTCTGTTAATCAAAGTTCAGTACCCTGATGATCAAACATATACTTCTTGGACCTCAGGTAAAACATCTTATCAAATTCCTTGTACAGAGTAGTTCAATTTATTACTGGTAATTAGTCGAAAAAATCAGAATAAGTTTGTGGCACTTAAAGTACTTTCGAAATTTGTGCGCTACATTTCGTATGCTACAATGCTTATGTTATTACGTCACAGTAAGAATTCACTGTTCAATAATGTCATTTACACGGATTGACCTTGGTTCAACTAGTGTAACTCATTTATAAAAACTACCTCGAGATCGATATATTGGTAATAAGAGAACTAAAAATGTGAAATTAATTCGTTTAACAGGTTACCATACTAGGATTAGGTTCACTAAGGGATCTTTTTGGTATAAGCCTAGGGAAACAAAGTATTATAAAGTCTTGTGATTTTTATGTACAAATAATGAATAGTTATATGTGAAATATATACTCCTATGTCTTTTGAATATCATTGATGCATAGTTTGACACATATGAATTGGAATTTGTTTAGTTTTAGTAACTGTATTTCAGATGAAGTAGAACAATTCCGATGTTACAGACAAGACATAGGGGATACCATGGTAAGTCAAACAGAACCTTGTTAGATAAGATTATGAAGAGGAGGCTTCAAATTTATTTCTGAATTCAATTTGAATTACATTTATATAGGAAATCAAAAGTTTTTCATCTTGGAGAAACAATACCATGTGCTTGGAGATATATTATCAGATATAGTTATGGCATATTTATTCCTATGAGGGGGCCTCGGTGGCCGAGTGGTCTAAGTAGTCTAACTACTGTATCACTAGCCAGTCAACACTGAGGTTGTGAGTTCGAATCTCGCACGGGGCAGGTGCACTCAACTCCAATCTTAATTGACTAGGATTGTCAGTTTTCCTACCAAAGGTTAGTGGTTCTCTCCTGGGACTCCGGCTTCCTCCATCAATAAAAACTGACCGCCACGAAATAGCACAATAGTGTTGAAAGTGGTGTTAAAACACCAGTCAATCAATCAATCAATATTCCTATGATTACTTATCTGATGTGTACTACCTCACTTTATTTTTCTGTTTGGTAGGTTTATCAAAATTGTTATGCATTTGAATTATTTACCCTATTCATACATTTCTAGAATACACACATGAAATTGTGTGCATGTGAATTTGATTATCAGATTTAGTTTCAAAATTTATCCTGTTAGCTGATGAATTACATGTTGAAAGAAGTAAATGAGGTTCTGTAGCTTTTTTCTGTTTGTCATGGGTTCAGTTTGCTAGAAGAAGTTTTAGTTTGATTGATAAATTTTGTAGACCTTGCACATTTGAAATCCTTGGTTGGTTTTTGAACCAATTTTTTTTTCTTGTAAGTATGTTGACTTTTTGTTCATAATTGTTTGAATATGTTGCTTGTTTTAAGTGATTTGTTCACTGACTATGTGTATACATAGGAAATAGAAGTATTGACATGAAAAATTTTCTTTTCAAACACTTCCCCAGATAAATTAAACTCAATAATGAAAATTGTGAAGATGTGGTGTATACATTTATGAGACATAAATGCAACAACACAAAAAAACAAATAATATTTAGAGATATAGAGGTCAATGTACTTAACAAAAGACATTATGTAAAGCTCTATTTTGCCCTTGATATGAAATACATGTTATACTCTTCATCTGTGTTTTTCAATGCACACATTTAGCATTATCAACATCTAGAATATAAAAAATCGTAAGATTTATTAAATCACCCAATATAGAATTGAATGTGCTTTTTTGAGAAAATTATACGAAATGAAAGCATGGCATGATCACATTTTTAGCAAAAAGTACTTTCCTGCTTCATGCAAAATGTGAAGTGCACTTGCTATTATTTCGTTTTAAAGTTTTTAAAACAGCATTCATTCTATTATGTATAATTCTATTTTTGTGTTGCCTTGGCGAAGTTGAAAAAGCGAGACTTATGCATGCTGTTTGCAGCGGCACAGTGGGTGGCGTCAACAATACATTAGTTTGTGATAAGGTCAGTTTATGGGGAACCATTAGTGGTAGGTCACTGATATTTAGTATGCAGTTGCATTTGCATTGGCACATTTCATTTTCATGGAGATTATTAAGGCCCTGCCCCCCTCAGTCATGGTCTTTTGACTTTGAAACTTTTGTTAGTTTACTTGTATTAATTTGTGATTAGGTCAGTTTAAGATGAACCACTTATGTCCAGTCAATGATATTTGGTATTCAGTTGTATTAGCATTTGCAAGTCTCATTTCCATTGAGATTAATGTCATGGTTCATTGACTACGAAACTTTTACATAGTTTATAAGTTAAAGTTTATGTTTAGGTTAGTTTAAAGGAACCATTTATGATGACTCAAAAGTATTTGGTATGCAGTTTTGTAAGCATTGGCATTTCTCAGTTCCACAGAGGTTATTTGGTCTTGCACCTTTAGTCATGGTTCATTGACTTTGAATTATTTGCTTAGTTTAAATGTTTAAATATTGTCATTTAGATTCAACATTTGCATTATACTATCAAATTACAAAAAAAGCGAGACATATCTCTGTGTCAACAGTTTATTATTTTTATCTGTATCTTCACTTTCTTCAGGATCCATTGAACCCTGATAATGATGTAATAACAGTACCAAATTTACAGCACCAGATACGTATTTTGACATAAAAAAAATGTTTCAGTGATGCTCCAGACCAAAATATTTGAAAATTCAAACCCTAATAGAATCTCTGAAATATTCTAAAGTTTATAGCTATTATATCATAAAAATGATTACATATTTTATATTTTAGATGTATTCCTTCAGCATATTAAGAGAACCATTATTAGGATACTTGTGTTCTGTGTTAGGGTCTTGTGTAGATAAAAATGAATCTAACACAATACAATGGCAGGTTAGTATCAAAATTTACCTAAACTGAAGGCAACTTTCTAAGACATAATCTGTTTTTCTATTAATTTCATACAATTGAATTAAAGTCTAGTGCTTGCATCTATTTCTAGATTAAAATTATTTACGCAGGTTTTCAGGGGAACGTATTTAGTAAATCTTCAATAATTTACAATGTATAAAGTCTGTTTGATATTGTAGTTGGCAGAAGCTATATTCTTCCTGTTTGGATCAGTAGCAGAAAGTGTTGATTTAGAAGAAAACCTGTACATGCCTAATGTAATGAATCTCATTCCAAAACTACCTTACGACAATATAAAGTTTATCTCCACAGCATTATATATGGTTGGTAAGTATAAAGAGTTTTCATTGTTATAAGTGATAAAGTATTAAAATTTGCTGTGTATTTCAAACTAAAATTTAAGTTCCAGTAATAAAAAGTGTGTACAAAATACTGCAAAGTTAAGTTTGCTTGTTCTTAATGTGGACTATGAAATCAAACTTAAATTTTTTTGCTATCTGTTGAAGGTCTGTTTTAAGCCAATCAGAACGTAAAACAGGTTCCTAAGTGTGCATGTAGAACCAGCTTGGCTAAGTTTTTTGTATACACCAAACAAAAAAGTCAATAAAAAAATTAAATTTCTTCTTAAAAATTACACTCTTTAGTAGATTAGCTATAATACTTACATATTGGTTATAATAGTATATGGAATCTAATTTTCTAAATGGATTTGATATAAATTTGATTAACTAAATGTAATTGATTAATATATGTCACAAGGGTGAAGTACATGGTTTGTGTAGTTATAATTTCACAATGTGGGGTTATTATAGTTGCAAATATTTCCAATGAAAAATGACTGAATGTACTCTGTTTGTGATTTTTTCCTAGGATCTTTTGGTGAATGGTTGAATTATCATCCAGATATACTTGGATCTGTGATACCTCTGATACTGCAAGGTCTAACAAATAGTGAAGTAGCCACAGCAGCTACAATGTCACTTAAGGATGTCACCAGAGAGAATCTAGATCATATCACCCCATTCATTCATCAGATCTTATCTTCTAGTCAGGTATGTAAATGCTTCAAATTTTGGAAATTATTTGCAACGGTTTGTTGTGACTTGAGTTCTGCAACTTTCAAAGCTTTTTGGTCTTTGCTAAAATCAGTCTGTGTCTTAAATTTCACAACATAATCAGAAAATGACTTCCATAGCTACCAATAAAGTTTTGATGTAACACTTAAGCTAATTCAGAATTGATATTTTATAGTTTTCTCTTGTCACTGCCAAACATATTTTTGTAGAATACCGGTTCAAAATTAAAGAATTTTATATAGAATATAAAGAAACTTATTCCTTGGTTAATGAAACAAAAACCTGTTTATAGAAATTCAAATTAGACATGTTTTTATTTATAGAATCTATTTTTCATCCAATTTGGTTGTGATTGTTTCCCTTTATGTTCATCTATGTTAGAACTTTCAGATAAATTGCAATCAATTTTACTCATACAGTTTCTGTGAAATAAAAGGGATAAAGGGACAGAATATTTTAAGCTACATTTACTAACAAGTTTCTGCAATATTTTTTTTTAAATTCCAGTTTCTTCAAAAGATTATCTAAAAAGGTCAATCAGATTTTATTATTATATACTTGATATTGTCTTCAATGTCAGACATTTTTTTAAAACAAATAATTATATTATACAAGTATAAAAATTGAACTATAATTATTTTGTAGAATGCGCTGAATAGCAATACTCTTAAGGTGAGTGAGTTTTATAAAAAACTAAAAACCTTTATCCTGTGCTAGAAAAAGTAGATTCGAGAAAAATGTTAAATTATGATTTTAAGGATGTCAACTGTTAACTGGTTAACAGTCTGAAGAAGCGAATAACAAATAATAAAATCGTTAACCAGTTAATGTGACCTTTTTTTAATTTTTAGGTTAATAAATTTGATATGAATGTACCAGTATATTGAAATCATAAATAACAATGATAAATTTTAAAAGGATCACTGTAGTACACATGTAATAAATGAAATAAACTGTCCAGTATATTTATAACTTGATTGCATATGAATACATTCCATATTAATTAACTAATCAGCACCAAGACATCTTGACTATTAGAGTGGGCAAAATTTAAAGTAAACATAATTTACAAGGTATACATGTAGTAGGTGTGTAAAATAAATATACATAGAATGGAACAGGTTTGGTCATATATCAAACGAAATGCTGATTAATTATTGTGAAATGCAAATTTCCTGTAAACTGGTTGTACCCTTAACATGCAGACACGAGCAATACCGAATGATCTAGGAAATGATGTATCTATAATCTACAAAACATTGTATCATTCTATGCATTAGGAATAAAGTACTACAGACATTGTCTTTGAACATCAACTTTCAAACCTGTTAACTAGTTAATCATACTAATGATTATCTGAGTAACCGGTTACCTAAAAATGATAATGTAACAACACTAAATGTGGTTCTCCATATTTATTTAATTTATAGAATTAATGAAATGCTGTAATCTGGCTTGTGAAACAAAATGATATTTATAAGTGTCGCATATTTATGATTAAGATGAAGGATATTTAATTCAATGAGGCAGCAATTCTAACAACAAAAATATATAAAAATCCACATACAGTAGTCAACAGTATACTAGGGTACATACCAAGCTTTAAGTTGCCATAAGCATAGCCATGGATAAATTTATCAGAGACTAAAAATATGCCATTTGACACCAAATTCTTTTACGGACAAAAACACTAAAATATAACTACAAAAAACAACTGACTTTGGACAGTTACATTCAAATGTAGCAGTGATAAACTATTCTTTTAGTACTCTGCCCTAAATACTTTTTGTCTATTTATATATTAGTATTAATTTTTCAGTCCCTACACTAAAGAAAAGTTGATAATATTAATAATAATATTGAAGAATAAGAAGTTATAACTATAAAAATTATTTCAATCTGTTTACAATTGATCTAAAACAATTGTGGTATTATTTTATATTTATTTGTATAAATTATTTGCAGAGTAAAGACTGTATCAGACTAATGTGTTCTATTGGACAAGTGCTGTCAGTTCTACAGTTTGAAGAAATCATGCAGTATCTGAATGCAATACTAACACCTCATCTACAGCAAATGGACGAACTATCTAAACAAGATGTAAGAATTATAAATGCTCTGTGTGTATAAAAGTAAAATTGTAGCTGATATTTAAAGAGAAAAAGAAAAAATTCCAAAACCAAACTTATATTAAGATATATATTAAAATTTAACTCCAAATTAAACAGAAAGCAAACAGATTTCCAATATCAGTTGAGTGAATAAATTGCAGTACTTTAGTGCACAAAACCTTTCAGTATACCAAAGTTTTTATGTTTTAGGCATAATAATGATATCGGTAGTTAGATAGAAATAGGGAAAATAAACATTTATAAATAGGCATCAAGTTCGCAAAATTGATATATTTTCAGCCATCAACAGTAGTGAAGAATGCAATATTACTGAAGCTGAAGATGTTAAGTTGGTTGTTCCAGTCATTAGATACAGAAAGAGAAAAAGAGGAGGATGTAGAGGAAGGTCAGCAAAAACAAGTCAAGGTCAAATCTGACAAACCTAAACCAGTAAGTATGACAAAGTCTGATTTGACAAACTTAACAAAGTATGGCAAGGTCAGGAAAACCTCTCAAAGTCAAATATGTAAAAACCCAAAACTGATTTGAAATTTGTCAAAGTCAAATCTTATAAACTATTATGTAATGGTCAAGGAAATTATCGTTCAGTCAAATGAAATAAATATTGAAATATTGAAACCTAGAATTAAGGTATGTCAATTTACACAAACAGAAATATCATTTTATCCAGGTTTAAACGAACATTATAACTTGCTTTGTCAAATAATGTAAAGCCAGATATTATTTTGTGCATTTATAAATGTGATTACAGATGATCTGTGTGATTTATTGATGTGATTACAGATGATCTGTGTGATTTATTGATGTGATTACAGATGATCTGTGTGATTTATTGATGCAATTTCAGAAAATGTTGCATACAAATAATGCCAACAAAATCTGAAAAGCAAATTCTAATCCCTTTTATTGTCGAGCCTTCGACTTTTGTCGAAAAAGCGAGACATAGCGATTCTACATTCCGTCGTCGTTGTTGTCGATGTCGTCAGCGGCGTCCACAAATATTCACTCTGTGGTTAAAGTTTTTTAAATTTTAATAACTTTCTTAAACTATCCTGGATTTCTACCAAACTTGGACAGAAGCTTGTTTATGATCATAAGATAATATATAAAAGTAAATTTTGTAAAAAAAAAATTCCATTTTTACCGTATTTTACTTATATATGGACTTAGTTTTTCTGCCAGGAAACTTTAACATTCACTCTGTGGTTAAAGTTTTTGAAATTTTAATAACTTTCTTAAACTATCCTGGATATCTACCAAACATGGAAAGAAGCTTGTTTATGATCATAAGATAGTATCCAGAAGTAAATTTTGTAAAAAAAAAAATTCCATTTTTTCCGTATTTTACTTATAAATGGACTTAGTTTTTCTGCCAGTGAACATTACATTCACTCTGTGGTTAAAGTTTTTAAAATTTTTAACAAATTTCTTAAACTATCCTGGATTTGTACCAAACTTGGACAGAAGCTTGTTTATGATTAAAAGCTAGTATCTAGAAGGAAATTTTTTTTAAAAATTTTGTTCTATTTTTTCCGTATTTTACTTATAAATGGACTTAGTTTTTCTTCCAGTTAACATTACACATACAGTCTGCAGTTTAAGTTTTTAAATCATTTATTAGATTCATAAACTATCTTGGATTTTTACCAAACTTGGACAGAAGCTACTTACAATCAAAATATAGTATAGAGAGGAATATTTTTATTAATTTTTTTCCTCATTTTTGTTGAGCCTGTGATTAACAGCAAAAGTAGGCGAGACACTGCGCTCTGCGGAACCCTTACGAATTTTATAATTATTTCATCATATTTTTCCCAATAAATAAAACATCAGAAAATTTCTGAATATGTATTAATACAAAAAACTAACATCAAAACTAGCATTATAATTGAAACTAAAAATTAAAGCTAGAACCAGACAGTTTTTGTATTGCCTCAACAAAGTTGCTGAGGCGAGGCTCACAAGTGCTGTTTCCAGGGACTCTGTCAACAATTTGTTTAAGTTTGTGATTAGGTCAGTTTAAGGAGAACCACTAATGGTAAGTTGGTGATATTTGGTATGCATTTGTATAAGCATAAGCACTTCACATTTCCATGGAGATTGTATGGCCCTGCCTCCTTAGTCATGGTTCTTTAACTTTTGAATTTGCTTTGTTTACATGTTAAAAGTTTGTGATTAGGTCAGTTTAAGGGGAACCAATTATATCAAGTCAATGATATTTGGTATGCATTTGTATTAGTCGAGGCACATGTCATTTCTGTAGAGATTGTTTGGGCCAGCACCTTCATTCATGGTTTATTTATTTTTGTATGTTTTGCATAGTTCACATTTTAAAGTATTTCCATTTTAATATCAACATTTGAATTACATACAAGCGAGACATATCTGTGTGTAAACATTTTTTAAACTTTATGAATCCACAAAAAAGAAGTAGGAATAAAGGACTACCTTTAAATCGGGTCAAGACCTTAAAGTAAGTATAAAAAATCTATTCATTTGACATATATTAACACTATCAACTGTTTTCATATACTGGTGCCATTTAAGGCCCTTGATAACTGACAACTAATTACCATTTTATGCTTACATGGGTATGTTGAGCACCAATTCTTTTATAATTTTCTATAATTTTTTAATCACATTAATGACCTTTATTATAGTATAGTAAGTTCTCTATTTCACACTTTTGAATATTAACATTTTACCCAGACTAACAATATGAAATTTTCAGGTATATGTTGTATTGCAACAGATAGCACCAGTTGTTCAAGCTTTGGTTACAAAATGGATAATGGATCCTAGTGTTATAGAGGTAAGTTGATCATTTTACTGAGCAGGATTTTCTGAATTACTTGAACATCTTGTGAAGACCAACGAACATTTTATTTAAATTGTAATAATTATGAACACTAAAAAAATTTCTTAAAAAAAAATTTGACAAAGTTATTTTTAGGAAACATTCAATCTGTATGGTACAGATTATAAATTATACCTTTGCATTTGTTAGATTGAGCTAAAAATTCTGTCTTATGAAAAACACAGGTTTAAGAGCCTCTAGCTTTTTAAGCAAGATTCAGTTTGCTGCTACTGTCAAACCTTACACTGAACCTTTATATGAATTGAAAATTGATATAAAAAAATATGTATATAAATTAATAATATTAATCTTTTTTCAGGCTGTATGTGAATTATTTAAGAAATCTCTTAGAACTTTAATGGATGATTTTACAACAATAGCACAAGATGTTTCACAGATGTTAGTTCAGATGTACCAAGCCATCACGCATCCTGCTATATTAGATCTGTCAAAACAGGTAATCTGCCAAATTGATACATGGAGTGAAATGTTTAATCTTAATTCATTTGTGTGATTTGTAAACTAATTTGATGTATATTTTTTAATGCAATATGTCTGTGAAAACTTTCTTTCAGAGAAATTTAAAACATGATTGATACATAAATAAGATAAAAAGAAGTAAAAATATTAGTGGACTATACAACAGATCACACAAGACTCCTCTGAAGAAAGATGTGCATTTGACTTGGTATGAGCTCAAAATGTGTTTTCAGGTCAAACCAATTTATTACAATACATAGGCTACTACCATAAGTTCTGAGTTCTTCTCTATTGCCTTAGAACAACAGACAAAACCCCCAGCTAAAAAGGGTAAGGATTCCAATATTTCATAGAATTTCTTTTTTTTTAATGTATAATTTTTCAGTGCTTTTATTGTTGTTCTTCATCTCAAAGTCATAGTGAAGCCTTCAACACTGAGCAAAAAACTCTCGACTCACTGCAAGTTTAAGAAGGCCCCCTATCATCGTTTGAGCATATGTAAAGACACAATAATTTAGTATTTATATAAAACATTTTATTCTAATTTTATTTCAGTTAATTCTGATGTTTGGTGAAGATGAGTGTTATAAAGAGACATCAAATGCCTTATTTAGATCTCTATGTGATAAAACACTTACTCTGTTTCAACAAGGTTTGTAATCATTTTAACTTAGAAGCCACCATTATCTTTCTTGGCAGGATCATTTTAGCAAACTTATCAAATGACCTCTTTTGCTTTTACCATCACTATATCATAAATATTAACTTTTCATATCGAAATGTTTTACAATTTTTATCACACTATGGTAAAAGTTGCATAAATATTCATGTACTGGTCATTTCAAAGATATCTATAACATGATGTCAAAGTCTGTTGGAATTTATTGGCTATTTCCTCACATGATGTGTAAATGTTTGGACTGTCCCTTACTAAATAATGGTAGTCCAAAATGATTTTTACCTGCACAGTACAATATTGTGGCAGTTTTGGAATGCAAGAAAATCTACATCTGAAAAAGTCTAAGAAACAATTTATTTATGATCATTTACAAAATGTTTTAATGTCATTTTGTACTTATTCATGACATGTATGTACTACAGATTTCAGATTCACTGTATTCATCAGTAGATATAGTAATTTTTTTATGAAATGGTTCAGTTGAATAAAAAGGTATTTGGGATAATCTTCATTAAGACATCACTCAACAAGATCAAGTAACAAATATTGGACATTTTATGGTGATCTTATGGTTTTTAACATTCTCGCTGGAATTTATGTTTTATCATATTGGATATTGGTACCTCCAAATAGCTTCAAATAAGAAAAGGAGATGAAAAAATTAACACAGATAGATTTCTGCAGTAGGAAATGTTCTTCAATATTAGTAGTATAAAAAATATTTTCATTTAAGTTTAGGGCAATGCACACCAATTGACAAACCATGAAAAAAAGTAAAATAACCAAAAAATACCGAACTCCAAGGAAAATTCAAAACAGAAAGTCCTTTATCAAATGGCAAAATCAAAAGCTCAAACACATTAAACGAATGGAAAACAACTGTCATATTCCTGACTTGGTACAGGCATTTCCTCATGTAGAATATGATGATAAACCTTGTTTTATAGATAGCTAAACCTCTCACTTGTATGACAGTCACATAGAATTCCATGAATTTATATTTCTGTTGGTTTGAAGGTCCTTGACAGTTATTTGTCTATTTGTAGGTGCTAACCAGTCCTTTACAGATGTCATAGAAGGATTTATGAATTTCCTGGCTCAGGTTTGTATTTAGCATGTTCATAATTATTTCATAGACTTGATTAGATTATAATCTAGTAAGATTAGTTTTGGACATGCAACAGTCTGTGGTGAATGTCAGGCGCCGAATAGTTGCAGAAGAAATGCAACTTGACCATTTGAATCTGTTATCCATTTTTGATTGGGTTTTAGTATTATATAGCATGACTCTTGGATTGAAATATGAACAGACAGAAGGACTGTCTAATGATTATTTTAAGACAGTATATCATCTATAGCAAAAGCTGAAACTAGAACTTTGCACTAAGGACATATATTTATCATCTGATAGATCCTGGACTCTTGTTGTATATCAATACAGGTAATATCTTAAATGAGTACATTACTTAATTCTATTATTTATATTAAAAAATGAAGCAAAGAATATGATCAATTTTCAATATTCATGCTTTGACGTGCAGTTATATGTGGAAGCAGATCTTAAAGGGGCATAAGCTGTCAAATTCATGTTCATTGATTTTACTCAAATTCTCATATATGATTTATAACATACTAAAACGTATATCCAAATCCTAAAAAGTCTAAATAAACAATTTATGATGCATGGACTCAATAATATGTATCAACATTTGTTGTGTATTTTAATCTAGACGCCATCTAATTAACCATCAAGGTGACCTTCGAAGACTGCCCATGGTCATATAACCCGATATAAACATAAATATAGATATAAATAGATAGTGAACATGTGCAATTGGATTTTTCTAGATCTGTTTGATTTCATATTATAGGTTAAAAAAATAGGTTAATCATCGTTTTTACCTGTATAGGAATATAAGTTTTTGTGGATCGAATCAGTCAACCAAATGGTTTACCCTTGTTTCACTTTCAATGTTGACATTCTTTTCCTTTTAATAGCTGAACACGCCTAGTTTATACGTAACCCATCTCTAGCTAAGGGGTTAAATTGAAGGTCACATATATACGAATTCAATGAGGTCAAATTATTCACTTGCAAGTGAATAATTCATCAGCAATGTTTCTTAGTGTATTTTGACAAAATGTAACCAAACTGGCTGTTAAAAGCGAATCATTATTTCACTATTTCACTTTCATTAATTATTGAAAAAAAAAAAAAAAATCATATTTTGATTTTTGTTATATCTCGTAGCTAATGCCCCTTTAAAACTTCCACTCAGTTTACTTAAAAAGTTGACCTTGTGTATTATTGTGAAAGGTTAATGTTATTTTAAGAAGTGTTTTTGTGACTTTTCATACAGTCTGACTAAAACTGCTACTATCCACTGGGGTTTGTGCAAGTGGATAGTGGGGGCTTGCTTTAGTCGGATTGTCTTTCATATTAATGTTATAGGTTATGTTTATTGTAAGAAGTGGTCATGTGTCCTTTCATTTGAATGTACTAGGGTATCTGTATTGTAAGAAGTAGTCACTATGTTGTTCATATGAAAGTAAAAGTTTATGATTATTGTAAGAAGTAATTACTTAATCTTTTAAATGATTGTAAAAGGTTATGAAGAAAAGCAGACATATCATATTAAACAGTGGATGTAACATAACAGGTATATTTCATGCTGGTAAGTAACAATATAGAATAGGTTTGTTATTATAGGACCGCAAAAAAATTTTGCGGTCATATATTGGTATGACGTTGGCACATAAAGACACATTGGTTTTCGCACTCTTACTTTAGTTTAAGTGAATGGATCTCTATGCAATTTTACCATAAGGTTCAATACCACAAAAGGAAGGTTGGGATTGATTTTGGGGGTTATGGTACCAACAGTTAGGAACTAGGGGCCAAAAAGGGGCCAAAAATAAGCTTTTTTGTAACTTCCAGACATAACTTGTGTGTTAGTGTATGGATCTCTCTGACATTGTACCACAAGGTTCCATATCACAAAGGGAAGGCTGGGATTGATTTTGGGGGTAATTGCCTCAAAATTTTAGGAATTTTGGGGCCAAAAAAGGGGCAAAAAACAAGCATTTTTCTAGTTTCATGACAATAACTTGTGTGTAAGTGTATGGATCTTTCTGAAATTGTACTACAAGGTTCCATATCATAAAGGAAAAGCTGGAATTGAGTTTGGGGGTAATTGCCCAAAACGTTTAGGAATTTGGGGCCTCAAATAAGCATTTTTCTAGTTTCCAGACAATAACTTGTGTTCAAGTGTATGGATCTCTCTGAAATTGTACTGCAAGGTACCATATCACAAAGGGAAGGCTGGGATTGATTTTGGGGGTAATTGCCTCAAAATTTTAGGAATTAGGGGCCGAAAAGGGGCAAAAAACAAGCATTTTTCTAGTTTCAGGACAATAACTTGTGTGTAAGTGTATGGATCTTTATGAAATTGTATTACAAGGTTCCATATCACAAAGGGAAAGCTGGGTTTGAGTTTAGGGTTAATTGCCTTAAACGTTTAGGAATTTGGGGCCAAAAATTAAGCATTTTTCTAGTTTCCAGACAATAACTTGTGTTCAAGTGTATGGATCTCTCTGAAATTGTACTGCAAGATACCATACCACAAAGGGAAGGCTGGGATTGAGTTTGGGGGTGATGAATCATAAGGGGGTTCAAAAAATTGGGGGGGGGGGGGTGTCCTTTTTTTCCTTTTTTTTCTTTAAAATTTCCATTTTAAATTCTGATTTATATATAAAAGCAAATAATAATGATATGGTTTGAATAGGTAAATTAAAATTTTTTAAGTTCTTAGACCACATTCATTCTGTGTCAGAAACCTATGCTGTGTCAAATATTTAATCACAATCCAAATCCAGTGCTGTATCAAGCTTGAATGTTGTGTCCATACTTGCCCCAACTGTTCAGGGTTCGACCTCTGCGGTCGTATCAAGCTGCGCCCAGCGGAGCATTTTATTTTTAAGTTATTATCTATTAACATGTTTGACTTCTTCCAATGGTTTTCAGTGGTAATTTCTATTAAGCAAGAAAATATATATATTTAAATGATCACAATTGGAATTGTAATTCTACCAAAAATTCTAAGAGGGCTGTCATTTTGAGCTCTACACTTTCCTAGGAGCTTGTTGTTTTTATGCCCTTGCCGTAGGCAACGGGGGCATTAAGTGTTACCCTTGACAGTCTGTCCCATTTTTGTTTCCGCACTCTAACTTAGTTTGCCTCATGCAAATTTTATGAAACTCATACACAATGCTAACATGGCTAAGAACCAAAATTAGCAGACAGTTCGAATTTGGGCAGTGAGTCCCTTACCGTTTTAAATTTATGCCCCTTTATAACTTTGAAAATTGCAAATTTTTTGATTCCACACTCTTAACTTAAGTTTGTCTCATCTAAATTTTATGAAACTCATACACAATGCCAAGAACCGAAAACTAGCAGACAGAGTTCATATTTGGGCAGTGATTCACTTACCTTTCTAGAATTATGCCCCTTTATAATTTGGAAAACTGAAAATATTTTAGTTTCCACACTCTTAACATAAGTTTGTCTCATCCAAATTGTATGAAACTCATATAAATGCTAAGAACCACAACACAAATACAGAATTTGAATTTGGGTTGTAAGTCATTTATGCTTCTAGAGTTATGCTCATTTTTAACTTGGAAAGTTGCAAAGCTTGAGCGGGAGCATTTGTGTCCTCAGACACATTCTTTTATATTATTTTGTAATAACTAAGCACTTACCAGTGTAACAGTATACTAGATTTCATATATTATCTATAAATAAAAGAAGATGTGGGTAATTTCAAGATCAATGAGACAGCAAACCAACAAAATAAAAAAACAAATCTAAAGACATCTAGCAGTCAACATATGGTCTTTAACAATAGACAAGTGTTGATAAAATATATTAACAAAAGTCACCCTGTGTCTAAAAAAGAATTCAATAAATTTAAGATGGACTGACATAGATCCACAATTGATACCAGCATTGCCCACAATATTTATTTCTAAATTATTTCTGGAATATGATTATCATCATATATGTTTTATCAGGTATTCAGTCATTAAGTCTTCCTGAACATCATACAGTTAAAGCTTCCTCATCATTCCTGGTAAGTTAGATGAAAGGATAACGTTTGATCAGGTATTCAGTCACTAGTCTTCCTGAACATCATACAGTTAAAGATTCCTCATCATTCCTGTTAAGTTTGATGAATGGATAATGTTTGATCAGGTATTCAGTCATTAGTCTTCCTGAACATCATACAGTTAAAGATTCCTCATCATTCCTGTTAAGTTTGATGAATGGATAATGTTTGATCAGGTATTCAGTCATTAGTCTTCCTGAACATCATACAGTTAAAGATTCCTCATCATTCCTGTTAAGTTTGATGAATGGATAATGTTTGATCAGGTATTCAGTCATTAGTCTTCCTGAACATCATACAGTTAAAGATTCCTCATCATTCCTGTTAAGTTTGATGAATGGATAATGTTTGATCAGGTATTCAGTCATTAGTCTTCCTGAACATCATACAGTTAAAGCTTCCTCATTATTCCTGTTACGTAAGATGAAAGGATAATGTTTTATCAGGTATTCAGTCATTAAGTCTTCCTGAACATCATACAGTTAAAGCGTCCTTATCATTCCTGGTAAGTTAGATGAAAGGATAATGTTTGATCAGGTATTCAGTCATTCAGTCTTCCTGAACATCATACAGTTAAAGCTTCCTCATTATTCCTGTTACGTAAGATGAAAGGATAATTTTTTATCAGGTATTCAGTCATTAAGTCTTCCTGAACATTATACAGTTAAAGCTTCCTCATCATTCCTGGTATGTTAGATGAAAAGATAAGCATTTTATTGTTTAATCTTAGCTGTTTAAAAATCAGAGTTCAAATTGCTTAGATGGTTTGACAAGAAAATTTGTTTTTAACTTCAAATGAATATGTGATATTGAAACATTTTTTTATACAAAAAGGGTCCAAAAAATATTCCCTTGAATTTTACATTTCCTTGCAGAACAAAATTTCTAAGTCATGAACATCAATCTTGGTTGTTTCAAAGCACCATTATTTTTCATTTTGGGGTAAAACAATGGCAGTATTACTCCTAGAAAGTCTAGATTGTTATTTCAATAACCATGAATTAAAGGAGATATGGTGTATATGCTAATTATACAGCAACCCATCAATACAAATAAACAAAAGACATCTAGAATAATTGATATATTACTTAGTTGTTATTTTGAAACATATTATATTGTGCTTTTGTGAACTATTCATGTTCCATATAAAATTAATGAGATGTGGTATGATTGCGAATGGGACAACTATATATCCACAAGAGATCAAGCATGAATTTAAACTTTGGATTCTAACATAACCCTGAGTATTGCATGCTGTGGAAATGAAATTTGAACAAGCAAAGTTTTTCCTTTGATGTAAATCTGACATCTGCTTAACTAATATGTATTCAAAATAGCAGGCATTACTGCAATAAGGGTTAATTGAGTTAATAAATGACCAAAAACTAACAAGTTTATTTTAAAACTGCTGCTGTAAGGAATGTTATTTAACTAAACAAGATAAGTTATTTATTGTATATTACAGATTGAACTGATAACATTCAGTCCAGAGATACCAACCTTAAATCAAGTTATCACATCAGATGGACATGTGTTGGTAGATAAAGTTTTAAGGGTATGTTGATTTTATGTTTTATACAACAACCAAATGAGAATTTTAAAATATGTAGATTAATAACCAATTTGTGTTATGTCTAATTTTGATATAATATGTTGACACAAGTAATACAAATATACGATGACATCTGTAAGACAATGAAAAAAAAATCTGACTGACTGGATTCAAATTTGCCTGACTTTCACTTCTGTCAAACATATTGAGAGAAAACACTGTTGTACAGTTAACTATATACATTATAGTAAAATACATATTACAATTTTAAAATATGTTTCATTTCAGAGAAACCAGATTTTCCTAATAGTAACAGTGACCTCAAACTTTGACCTATTAACTCCAAAATGGATTGGTATCATCCTTTTCACTTAATCTTTAGTCTATTTGTTTCATTATAATCATGCAAGGGAAACTAGTTATCATCTCGAAACTAATTTTTTACGAAAGTTACTAATTTTAGTAGTAGTTACCTTGAACTTTGTCCTTTAGATTTACTCCAAAATCAATAGGAGTCTTTTCTTACCCTTCATCATTCTAATCAATAAAGGGAAACTCCAGTTTCCATTCAGAAACCCTTTGTTTCAAACACACAGACGGATGGATAGATGGAAGGATTGACAGACAGCAGATGGACTGACAGATAAAGTGATAACTATATGCGCCAAAAAAATTGGAGGAGCATAACAAGTGTTTCTAGTTTACACAAATATCAGAATGCTTATATATTATGTATTGTTTGTTTTGTAGTTTTTCATATAAATGAGTTTACTCATTGCATAAAACTTGATAAAGACCAAATTTTGCTTTAGATTATTTGTAATAACCAGCAGACTTAATTACTTTTCTTTGTTCTTTTGTAGTCCGTTGGAGGGGAATCACCTAGAAGTATAATAGAAAACATTTCAGATATTTTATTCACATTGAACAAGGTTTACACAGAGCAGCTTGCAAAATGGTTGCATGATTTACTGGCTAAAGAGGGATATCCTTCACCTAGGGTTAATAATCAAGACAAAGAACAGTTCATTAAAGCAGTTTTAAGGTAGAATATATTATCAAGACATTCATGTCAAGATGGAACTAGTATTGAATGTTGTTGTTTTCAAGCAAACTGTACATGTAGAAAACAAAGTTTTGTCCTGCCTGCAATTTAAATGATTAGGAATATCTAAGATATTACTTTTCTACGGGCAGCTTCAGAAATTTGCAAATATCTTTTCCCCATTTTCATCAAGGATAACAAGTTTGTATGGAAGACCTTGTCACCCAGTCACCTAACCTTGACCTAATCTTCACACTTCAGTGGTCTGGTTACATTTTCATGATTAGTCCTGGCCTTATGGTCATTAAAATTTCGAGCACAATTATCATACTCAGACTCAGAAATCAACCAATCAAAATACTGGATTTGGTGTAGCACAAATTGTGTATACCAAGTACTGAATATGTTTTATGACTGAAAGCCCTGTTTTTAATAATTATTACCTGTTTGGTCTACAATATTCGGTATGCATGTTGATTGTAACAAGTATATCCATTTAGCACATATTAAATGGCCTTGTTCTGATTTCCAAACTTTCTCCAGTGATCAAGGAAAGTGGTTAGGATTATGTATGTTCCTCAGTTACTATACTATTAACCTGACATTAATGCTTTGTTGTGCAGGAAATAGTCGGAATTATGTAATTTATATTGTCACATTCTAGAGCATTGATGAGACAATATAAATTCTATAAACACAATTCTTGAAACTGAATGGTCTATGGAATAACTCAAACTTATTTACTAGTATATATTTTGATATTTATTGTATTTATAGATTATCGTTGGTCATCTCAACCGAATTGATTTTCTCGCTTGAGCCATTACGGCAAAAGTGAGAAAAGCAATAGAGTTGAGATGACCAATGATAATCTGTTTATCGCTATTTTACCTATGACGACGTTAATTTCATTGACAAAGCCACGTGCGCCCTAAGTTTCTAGTGATAATTTTTCATATCACTCTACTGTGCTGAGAAAGGAAATTATCAGTAAGATCAAAGGACAATTTCGTAAAATAGCGATAATTCTTTTTATCAGGCATACTGAAAGCCAATAATACATGAATTAATGTTGTGAATTTATTAACTGTTTACAACTAGTGTGTTATGTACCGGTATGAAGTTGACTCTTCTATTTTCAGAGAAAAAGGAAACAAAAGGCGCGGAAGAGAAATTGTGAAGGAGTTTACACTTAAATGTCGAGGACTATTTGGAACAGAGTATGCAGCACAAGCATCTGCATTTTTGTGATAGGTGTTCAGTCTGATGTTTAGGACCACGTATTTGTAGTATTTGTTCAGCTGTTCAGGAGAGTTGTAGGTTGTAGCAGCAAAGAAAAAATTAGGGCATTGAAAATTTCCATGTTGGTGGATTCATTGATTTTTTTCCAGGACAAAATGATTTAGGGTATCTTATTCTATGAGATTACCGTAACATTATATACATCTGTGATATTAGTGTATTGCTGCATGCTGTAAATAATATACCATGTGGATGGTAGTACCTTGATTCTCTAGTTACACTGGATTCACTCATCCATTTAACAAACACACAAAGATGCATTTTTTCTGCTTCATTGTGATTTGTATTCAAGTTATTTTTAGAAATTGTTTAGTGGATGAAGAAACAAAAATGAAATTAACCAATCATTTTTATATTTTATATACTTGATAAATTTCGGCTAATGTTGTTCGTAATTGCTGTAAGGTGATTACAACTTTTGACAGCAAATAGATACCAGGCATGTTTTATTGAACCATCTCCAATATACATCAGCAATGGGCAAGTCAGGGTTCATTGCACCATCACACACCTTAGGTCAGTTGGAACAAGAAATTAGTCTTATGTTAATTTATGACTGATCAATACTCAGAAAATGACATTGCAACCAAAACATTCAAATTAATCTGTTATCTACCAGTAAATGGTTGTAAAAATGTGCAAATATTTATTGGTACAGAAATAAAATATCAATTTAGTTGAACATTACTTACTCTCAATGCAAAATAAAATTTTGTGCAATGAATAACTTAAGTGTGATTGGATCCATGAAATGCATTGTTTTTGTGGTTACCAAATAGGAAATTTGTTTCAATTGATCAAGTCTAAGGATAAACAATCACTTGTATTCTGCAGATGGGTTTATTATATTAGCATGTTTTATTACCTCTCAACATGTAGTACTATGTACAAGTTCAATTTCTGATACTGAATGAATCATTTTGTTATGGAAATAGTTTTATGTGTGTTTTGCTTTTATATACGGAGTGTGGCAATATTTATGCATAGAAGGCCATAAAATATATGTGCTGTTTCTCAGATCCCTTCCAATACCTTTCTATAAAGAGATGACAACAAATGTTTTGATTGGACTTCTTCTAAAATTTACCAAACAAATTAAAAGTAAAAAGTTATTAACATCCCACAATTAAAGAAGTTGCTCCCCACTCTTTGATTCTTACCTCAAGACTAAATAGCTTCCCACAACTGTTATAAATGACTGAGAAACAGAACAATAATATTCCAAATTGCAAAAGTGTATGAGGTTGATATCTCACGAGCCTTTCTAGTGCTAGAGTGTTTTCTGAATTAATTGGTGCTTTTCAGCTCACTAAGACCAGCGGTTCATGTAAGTTATTGTCATCACCTGGCGTCTGTCATTGTTATCAATGTTTAAAAACAAATCTTTATCTTTGCAAATCATTCATGTATATCAGATGATCTCATTGGTCAACAAACAATTACTATAGATAAAGGAAAGGGGAGTGATATAGGTAAAGAGCTGTAAATTCTGAAATTTTTGCCATGTTTTTATTATTGCAACAAGATAGGTTTCGCAGACATAAAATCTTGCATTTTAAATTTTGATAGTACTAATTTGATGCAGCATTTCCTGAAATGGAATTACTTAATCTCGATTTTTGTCCATTGTTCAACAATACAAAAAGTAAATATGTGTACTAGTATACACAAACATTTCTGAATTTACAGTAAGTAAATATGTGTACTAGTATACACAAACATTTCTGAATTTACAGTAGCTATAACTTTCAAGTATTTTGCTAGTATTTGTAACACAGTAACAAGGTTTTCCTTTTGCTTGAATTCACACATTCATTTGTGATGTTTTGAGGTACCTATTTTACCCATATTATGTTAGTTACACATGCATTTCATACTTAATTGACTTTTGTACAGTTTCAGATTTAAAATCAGCTATCAGATACTAAATGGCAAACATTCAAGTAATTTGGTTTTCAGATGTACCTATTTTTTTAGATTTTTCATAAGCTAAATGTTAGGTCAGTATGACAGCTTCTTACTAAGTTAAGTCAGTAATTTGACCTAAACATCATGCAGCAGTGCTGTTGACTAAGAATTTTATCTTCAGTTTAGTTGGATATTACATGTAAACTGTATAGTGATTGTCAAGGAAAATAAATCTTCTTACATGTTCTAACATTACTTTTAGTTTCACACATCATAGACCTAGAAAATAACATTATTTCCACCAAAATTAGGACACCTCAATTAAAATTTTAAGATCTATTTCTGGGAACTATTTTCAAATACCAATCTTTATTCATACCTATAATGGTTTACTTTTATAAATTGTGACTTGGATGGAGAGTTGTCTCATTGGCACTCATACCACATCTTCTTATATCTATTGATTGCCTGTCAGCATTTACTAAGTCACAAATGCATCATTTGTCTGACAGTTTCCAAGCCAAAAATTTGTTATGCACACGTCATATAGAACTGATCAGTAAAGTTCTATGCCACTTTAGCATGGTTATTATATATTACCTAAGTCTTTTCAGTTACCCATAAAAAATATGCCCACATGACCTACATTCCACGATTCATCTTTGACCTAATTTTTACATTTGCACCACATAGATAACTTTAGGAAAAAAGTCTGTCCAACTATGATACAAACTTCATAAAGTGCTTGTAGAAGAAACCTTTGTTTTTTCATAAAAATGGTGAAATATTCTCATCATAATGAGACAAAGGCATCTAACAAATTTATTCTTGAATTTTGTTTGAATTTATGCATAATATTTAGAGCATTTCAGATGAATGCATTGTATTTGTTTTGAAATAATTTATCCTATTAATTTTTATTCTACAATTTATTTCTAGATGGTTCTATTATATTTCACAAAAGTGGTTTTTCATGAAAAATGAACGGGTATAATTTATAAAATTTGTATAGTTTTTCATATATGGGTGAAACCTTTTTATGTGTAATAAAAAACTGTTAAAAAAATTTCTGTATTTTGGTTGTAAACTGGACTTATTTTATAACACTATAACATTAGATTTTCCATGTTTAAAAGTAGGTTTTTCAAAACTTAAATATGAATTTCATGGAATTTGAATAATAAAAGTTTATAAAATCTGAAGAAACCTCAATTAAAAAAGGTTTGAAAAATCATTTCATTTGTCTTTTTTTCATTTTTTTATACCTGGACTTTGATTTTTACATCAGTATCCAGGTTTATCACTGAGACAGAAAAAAACAAAGCTTTTTGAAATTGGTATAATTAAAAAAAAATGGATGACAGCAAAGCAATGGAAACACGATCTCTTTCCAAAATAAAATAATAAATAACAGACATCAGTTAACATCAATGTTCATGTACCTGTCCACATTCTTATCTAAAGAAATGTTAATTGAACTATAAACTAACTTTGTAGGTTCATCTCAGTTTGTTACATTTTGTATTTGGGCATCCTTAAATAATCTCAGCAGTAGGTTTACTTTGGTAAAAAAGTTTTATACTGTATTTCATATTGCTTCATTAATTTAGTTTTTAATGCTGAGGATCAAGTGAACCATTGTTTTATTCTTAAGGAAGATAAGTTATTAAGTGTGCTTAATTGTACTATTCTACAGTTGTATTTTTTCCATTTTCATATTGTATTTGTAAATATTTGCTATTTATGAACAATATTTGTCAAGGAATTATTAAAATAAAGATGTAGATCATTTTAAATCTCAGCATTTCTATTGATCTATGGGAATTTAATGCAGTTTTGAACATTCTTACCTTAATGATTATTATCAATTACCTACAGAAGCTGCTATAAAGGAGCTTGTACCACAAAATTTGGCTTTTAGTTTCAAAGCACAGTCATATTAATGGCTTACTTGGCTAAAAAATAAAAGGATACACAACTTCTTGGCCCAAAATATAGTCTTTTTTTAAATAAAAGGATACTTACTTACAGATTATCTTAAAATTGAAACAATAAATTTTTAGAAATCATCAAATAGATTCACATTTCACAAGTTTTCTGGATGACAATGAATCAAAATTTATTCTCATGAAAATATTCAAAATTGTACAATACTATTTTCTTTCACCTGCACAAATCACAAAATGGGAAACATAAAGATTCTGATCTGGCTGCTGCATAAACCATTTGCACGAAGCTTTATATTTTAGAGGATAGAAGACCTGGACGCTTCATACCTTGTATAGCTCATGTTGCCATTGCATTGTCAGTTTGTTTTTCGACTTATGAGTTTCTGAACATCTCTTTGGTATCTTTTGCCCATCTTTTACAATGTTTATGTCTGCTGTGTGTCTATTGTCCTCATTTTCTTTAGTTTTTTTAGTCATGTGAATTTATCACTTATTTATGGGTAATAGGATAACTATATTTGGTATATGGGTTCCTTGTAATGTCTACATGTCTGTCAGACAGGTTGCTTGTGACCTAGACATATTTTCATGGTTTATTGGTCAATTTCAAGTTTTTGTTACTAGTATTTGGTCTGTTTCTCAGATACAAAGCAATTGGTCAACTAAATTCTGTGTATCAAAGGATCGAATGGTGGTCATGTCGGTCTCATTTTCATCATTCAAAGATCCTTGTTATGTTTCCATGGTAAATAGAATTATTGTATGATGTACATGTTGGTCTTACCTTGACCTCATTTTTATGGTTCATTAACTTCATTGTATTTAATTATTTGTAGTAAGTTTTTTTGGTTAAGTCTGTTTCTTAAGCAGTAGGTTAACTTTATTTGGTGTATGGAATGATTGTAAGGTGTAAATGTCTGTCTGACATAGTTCATTGACCTTGACCTCATTTACGTGGTTCATTGATATAAGTGTAAATGTTATGTTATACTTTTCTTTAACACTTATAATGTTAATTCAATCACGACCAGAAAAGCAGTCGAGACTTCAGCCTGTGCACTCTTGTTTATTATTCTTTTGCACTGATTTGGAGATTAAAAATTACCAACTAATATGAATAGCTTTTCAAAATGCAAAGGAAATTTTCCAACCCCAAAATAGCAGATAAACTCATGAAAACAGCAAACTAGAGGCTCAAATGTTTTCTGAGCTTCAGAAAAGACTTGTCTGACAACTGATTAATATATATGTGTACATTTTGTAATGTTATTGGTTGTTTTATGTTTCAGAAGAGAAGCTAAAACATTTGAAAATTGACCAGTTAAATCAATACATTATTCCTGCCAAGTTTGGTAACGGGTTCAGACTTTAAAAGTAGTATCAATCACCAAGTCAAAGGGAATATACATTTATGTGGTATGGTACACACTATCTGCATAATGTACAATGTATGCTACCAATTAGACTGTTGAATCAGCACAATATTGGGAATATTTGTTAGGTTTATACATGTAGAGATTCTTCCAATCCAATTATCATTCCTACTGTGAAAATTTAGCAGTGCAACCAAGCCTTGTCAGAATAAGTTTATACTACATGAAGTTGTTAATCTGACATTTTATCTTTTTGTTCAGTGATCACTGATTTACATGTACCTTTAAGCATGTTGTTAAGAGTGTTTGATGTCAGTTTTGGAAATTTACATGTGTATACTGGTTATCTGGAGACTGAGTACACATCATTTAAATTTATACAATTACATTAAATATTTTACATTTTATACATGTATAATTTCAAAAGTGCAATCTTTACATGGTTATCAATAGTTATAATTCAAATAAAAACAAATAAAATACACTTGTTCATTATTGTACATATTAAATACATAATATTCCAGTCAAATAAATACAACTACAACAATGTACCTATGACTGCCCAGTCACAAATGAAATGGAATAAGCTTAACCCGCCTAGGATCATCTGGATGACGGACAACAATCTGACATCTAAGCAACAACTCAACATATGGGGGCCAATACCGTTTGTCCAGCACTATATACGGATGATTTGGTTCATCAAAACATTTGTTCATCAATTCTGATATAATGTCTTTCAAACTGAGCATATTCCTAACAGTCACTGTTTTATCAGCTGAGCGCAGCTTTTTCTGAACATCGTTGAATTCTTCCTCAGAAGGTAACTTAAAATATTTGCTACAAAACTGTGATGAATCCTTTAACAACTGCTTGAAGTAAATGTTTGCTTTTGCTGTTTTATCAGCTATTTCACTTTTCAGCTTTTCCTTAGCACCTTCTGCATCATTTGTTTCAAAGTTTTGTTCATTAAGTCTTTTTGCGAGAGAATCAAGAACTACATCACTAATTTGGTCATTCCAGCTTCCCTCTTCATGTATTTCAATCTCAAGTTCACGAGCTTCAGCATTTATGAACGTAAGAGTATCATTTAATTCAGAAATGCTTTTCTCTAATTCTTCTTTTATTACTCCATAGTGGACTTCCTTAGAATCTGGAAGGATGGATAAAGGCGAATTCTGAACAATGTTAATTTCAGCTGTTGTATGTTCAACTTTTTCCGCAAGCAACCCACAAGAAGGTGCAACTCCCGTCTTCTCAGGGAAGGCTAATGTTTCAGTTAAAATGGGTTCAGTGTCAACTTCTTGAAGACGATTCAGAGATTCAAAAAAATCACCTTCCGTATGGTGTAATGTGATATTTTTTATTGGAGAGGACATCACTTTGTTTTGTTTTCAAGTTGCATTTCCCGCAAAGAAATCAAACGGAAGCGGAAACAAGTTTTATTATTATACAAACTAAAGTGTGCATTTGATGTTTTCCGATACCAAAAAGAAATCGCTGATTAAACGAAAGGAGAATAACCGTAAGGGACTGGTCATTTTCTTTCTTTGGGGACCTGGGAGAAAAAAATTCCCTTATTTTTTCAAGTACCCACATTGAAAAGGGAAAATAAATTCAAAACCCCCCTTGCAATGAAAGACATAAAAATTTCACCCCCATCTTTCTCAATACACCTTATCGCTATTTAGTCCAATCCGGAAAAAACAGTCATTTAGACAACTTCCTGTTTGGGTCAACAGGCCGCAAACAAAGGTCATCAGTAACGAGCTGAGGGAGGGAAAAATTTAGAAAGCGATCAATAGGAAACTTTGATAGATTATGATCCACTTTTTCCAAACTCAAATTAAAGTCAAAAAAATATTGTGTTTGAAGTATTTACGATGTTTTAAACAGGTCTCATTGAAAAGTATCATGCATGGTGCATTGTTTAAACAGGGTCCCAGATAGCGTCAACTGGATGAAAAAGTTGTGTAATTTTAGAACTTATCCGGAATGGAATAAATAGCGATTAGGTGTATACTTTTGTTCGTTATAACAAAAAATACATGCTTACAATTTCTATTTATAATATTATTATTCAATACAATATTGCATCAGTAGTTGATCTAGAGCTTCAAGTGGGGAATTTGGTTGTGACTCCAGTGAATCCTTTTTGGATATGCCAGTTATGCACGGTCTTGAAACTTTTGATTTGGATCTTAACAAATGAGCCTAGCTGAGCGAGGCGAACACAAATTGATGTTTTTCGTGAAAATATTATATTTTTTTATTGAAGGGGAAGCGTAGGGTGTTGGTCCCCTGATAACGCATCTCCAGGTTATAAAAAAAATAGCTCGACTCCCAGATATTACTTACTTACTTACTTAATGATGTTTTCCGGTACAGGATCTTCACGTTTCCTCTTCACCAGACTCATATATTGAATTATTATCTCTATTATTTCTGTTGCTGCTTCTTGTTATTTCAGCTCGATAATCAGAATAATAGATTTCTTCGTATTCCCAGTTATTATCTAATCTATTTTTAAACGAATTTATAGATGGAGCTTTTGTTACTTTATCTGGTAGTTTATTCTATAATTTGGCAATTTTTACAGCAAAGCTATTTTTCCTCAGGCTTGTTTTAAATCGTTGGTGAATAATTGTGTTACTATTAACTCTTGTGATATGCCTATTTACGGTGTTTGAAATTAGTTTGAGAAATGTACTAGTTTCTGGATCATATTTTCCGTTTAGTATCTTATATGTCTCAATCATGTCCCCTCGGACCCTTCTATATGACAATGTTGGCACCTTAAGTTTTTTCAATCTTTCCGGATAACTTAATTTGTTGAATCCAGGTATCTGGCGTGTAGCCCTTTTTTGTACATTTTCGATTTTGTCAATGAATTTCTTTTTGAAAGGTGCCCATACTGACTAGCATAGTCTAAGTGTGTTCTCACCAATGTTTTGTATAGTGGTATGAAGATCTTTGCATTTAAATTTTTAAACGTTCTTCTAATTGTCGCAAAGATTGAGTTAGCTTTGTTCACTTTTTCGCATATGTGTTTTTCAAAGGTTAAATCTTCGTCTATAACTACTCCAATATCCTTCTCTTCTCTGCATTTGATAATATCATGACCTAATAGATTGTAAGTTGTGCTGTAATCTCTTACCCCTCTGCTAATACTTAAATCTTTACATTTTTCTGGGTGGAATTTCAAGAGCCATGTATCACTCCATTGTTCAAGATTTTTTAAATCGTTTTGCAGTATAACTTGGTCTGCTTTGTTTTCAATGATTCTAAAGATTTTGGTTTCGTCCGCTAATCAGTAGGCATCCGATGTGACGCAATCTGGCAAGTCGTTTATGTATAGAACAAATAACAGGGGGCCTAGTACTGAGCCTTGGGTTATTCCAGATGTTACATCTTTCCACTCTGATGTTTCCCCATTCACTGAAACTCTTTGTTTTCTATATGACAGAAAATCTGTTATCCAGTCTAGGATTGGATTTATTATCCCAAATTTCTCAATTTTCTTTACGAGTCGCCTGTGTGGTACTTTATCAAAGGCTTTCATGAAATCGGTGTATATGCAATCAACCTCATGGCCATTATCTATAGCTTCTGTCCATTTATCTATTACCTCTAGTAGTTGTAGTGTTGTTGATCTTCCAGAAATAAAACCGTATTGTTTATTTGAAAATAATTTATTTTCTTTCATATAGCTAATATGTTCAGATCTGTACTTATATATAGTGCCTTTTTGTTGTTTGGATGTACAAGTACCCGGTCACGTCCACTTGTATTTGTAGTATTTGTATTTTTATCCATCTGATGAGTTAAGCCTCTTTCAACTAATTTTTATAGTTCGTTCTTATGTTGTACTGTTACACCACTGTCCCAGGTTAGGGGGAGGGTTGGAATCCCGCTAACATGTTTAACCACGCCACATTCTGTATGTATGTGCCTGTCCCAAGTCAGAAGCCTGTTATTCAGTGGTTGTCGTTTGTTTATATGTTACATATTTGTTTTTCGTTCATTTTTTGTACATAAATTAGGCCTTTAGTTTTCTCGTTTATATTGTTTTACATTGTCATTTCGGGGCCTTTTATAGCTGACTGTGCGGTATGGGCTTTGTTCATTGTTGAAGGCCGTACGGTGACCTATAGTTGTTAATTTCTGTGTCATTTGGTCTCTTGTGGAGAGTTGTCTCATTGGCAATAATACCACATCTTCTTTTTTATATCTCTTATAATTTTCTACATGATTTTGCAAACCACTGATGTAAGGCTTACTGTTCTGTAGTTTTTTGCTTGTAATTTATTCCCTTTTTTGAAGATTGCACTCACTAGAGCGTTTTTCTAATCTTTTGGGACTACTTTTTGGGTTAATGATTGGCTAAAAATGATGCCTAGTGGTTCAACTATACATTCCTTGACTTCAAAAAACAGTCTGGGGTGTAGGTTATCAGGGCCTGGAGATTTATCTGTTTTTATTTTCTGAAGGTGCTTCAATACTAAATCAGTGCCAATATTTAATTCCTCTATTTTGTTTTGTATTGTGATATGTTTAGGTTCTTGGATATTGCCTTGGGGTTCATTTGTAAATACACTAGTAAAATACTCTGATAATATTTTAGCTTTTTGTTTGTTATCATCCGTTTTTTTTCTCCAGATTTTACATCTTCCGAGTCAACGTGTAGGTCACCTATACCTTTTCTTGTCTTGGATTTGGATTTTATGTAACTCCATATGGCTTTAGGATTTGTCTTGGCATTATCAGATAATCCTTTTTCAAATAATTTCTTTTGTTTATTGACTGATGTTTTGGCCTGATTTCTGACTTTGTTGTATTCAGCTCATGTTTCTGGATCTTGTTTAGTTATGATTTTTTTTAGATAAAATCCTTTTAATCAACTCTCTCGTGTTTTTGTCTATACGGAATACATTTTTCTTTTTTCCTATTTGTGTCATTGTTTTAGTTGGTACAAATCTGTGTTCTAATTCTTTTAAAATGGTTAAAAAATAATTCCAATTATTATCAATGGAAATTTCAGCATTGAGTTTATCATGCCAGTCTGTTTTATTTAGCTCTTGAATAAAATCTTTGTAATTTCCATGATTATACAGTTTAGCTATTCTTGGTGTTCTTTTTATATTTACATTACAGTTAAAATCAAAGGAAAGGACGCAGTGGTCGCTTTTTCCAAGCGGGCTCATATACTCTAAGTTTGAAATCATCTCTTCTTCGTTTGTAATTACTAAATCCAGGGTATGTGGGGTGTCAGCTCCTCTCCATCGTGTAGGTTATCTTGAAACCATTGATTTAAATTCTCAATCGTGAGTTTTACGGTTAATCATGTAAGGAAGCATGCAGCAATGAGTATTATAAGTGTTTATATCATATGGAAAGGAGTATACTCAGAAAAGCTTTGAGCTAACGAGTCTGCCAAAACTTAGACATCAAACAATCAATCCATGAAATTGTCGTTCTTCATTTCCAACAAACAAACAGAAGAAGGTATTGACTTACATGAAACAAGTATCTTTTTTCCATCCGCAAAATTGTCCTTAGATAAATTCCGAAATTTCGAGCGTTCAAGAAGCCTGGGACATAATATATTGATATTTCTAGAAGGAGATAAACCGTGAAATCAGTATTGATTTAATACCATGCATGTTACTGCAACGAAGCGGGATGCAACAAAATAAACTATATTGAAATAGAGAGGATCAACGTGTTTTTTTAAAAGACTATCCTTAGTCCACATGGATCCAATCCATGAACTATTTAGAAGGCAATTATCATGGTACACCTAACAGCTTATTTAACCCTTGGACATAATATATTGTTAGTATACTATTCCCAGTTTAACCTGAATGAAAGTGACCGTAATTACCGATTGAATGATTTGTGTGCATTATTTCACAATAAATAAAGGATATGTGGTATGATTGTCAATGAAGTAACTATCCAATTGAGTCCAAATGACCGTATATTATAAACATATCAGTTTAGTCCGTTGAGGTAAGGTTTTGCAGGGCGGATCGAGCCATTTTTAAAAGGGGGGGGGGGGGGGGGTTCCAACCCAGGATAAAGGGGGGTTCCAACCATATGTCCCCATTCAAAAGCATTGATCGTCAAAAAGGGGGGGGGTTCCAACCCCCGGAACCCCCCAACCCCCTGGATCAGTAGATGAAATATGCCATATGTGTTTTATTGTTAGTAGCTAGGTCAATAAATTCGCACAACAGTTTCTTTCTTTTGAATTAAATTTTAAAAGGCATTAGCTACGAATAAGACTAAAAATTAAAATATGAATTTTTGTTGGTTCAAACATTTATAAACGGAACTTAGAAATAATATTTTGCTATAATATAGTTAGTTAGGTTCAATTTCGTCAAAATAAGATGAAAAAAAACACCATCGCTACTTTATTATTGGCTTGCAGGTCAATTAGTCCATCCATTTGAATCCGTATTCATGCAACCTTTAATTTGACCTTTATTTTAGGGAGAAGGTTGCACATGTGGTTTATTCATTAAAGGACTGAAACAATGTCAGCATTGAAAAGTGAAACAAGGGAAACACCAGGAAAAACCATTTCGTTCAATGATCCGGCCCACAAAAAGACTTTTTTGTATACAGGTAAAACGATGATATACATTTATTTTTACCTGCCGCTTCGCCATGCGAAGGCGGAAGCAAGTCTAGTAACCGCTCGACTCCGTCCGTCCGTCTCAGCGAAAGAAATGTTTCGTTAAAGTTTTCACAGCTCCTATTTAAGGGGATGATTTGGTTTTAAGTCTGCAGCTTGATAATGTTGAGTTGAAGCGAGAAACTTCTACAATCTCTTTATCTGCCGTATAGCCACTTCCTGCTTGTCGATATTTTGAAATTTTGTGACAACACTCATTGTACAAGGAAACTTTTCGTGAAATTTTTCTTGGCTGCAGTGAAAGGGAATGATCTGTTATGCTCCTGTGTGAGTCCAGTATACATGAACTACAACTATCTCAATCAATTGTATGTAGCGACGCAGGTCCAGATCCTGTATTGGTCTTGTTAATCTAGAACCTGAAATTAAACAGAAAAATCGCTATTATACAATAGCACGTGCTTGTCTCTTTATGTATATTCATATTTGTTTATATCGGGTTGTATGACCGTCGGAAATATTCCGAAGTCATCTCGATGGATAATTAGATGACGACTAGTCTAAAATTCGCACGAAATTCTGATACATTAAAATCCATCGATTATACTGACTCCGTATAGCCTCTATATAAAAATAAGAAGATGTGGTATAAGATTACAAATGAGACAACTCTCCACCAGAGACCTAGCTTAGTTATGCCAAACCCATGTGTTGAAATCTACACAATAAAAATTGGGTCTTGCATATTTTGTCAAATAAAATAAGCTAACATACTAGGCTGGTGTATAATACTATAAATAAAAATGGAAATGACACTAGCAAAACTGAAATCATGGTGTCATGGTGTTTGTTTTAAATCCTAATTTTCAGTTGTCCTTCACCATGAATTTCCAAAGGAAAATATACCGATTTATGATGCAGACCGTCTTGTTTTAGAAATCGCTTAGAGTGAATCGAATTCTCCGAAAATACAAGATAACCTTTACCAGAATCTCTGTCTTTCTTAAGAAGTCTGTTTAGACAAGAAGAAGAATTCAAAGGACAATTCTTTAAGTTGAATAAAGGGTGTAGGATATACGTCAATGACAAGCATTCCAAAAACATAAAAACTCAAAAACATCGTTTGCTTTATTAAAAAAAAAAATTCCATTATGGTTAAGAAGATAGATGTTAAGATAATACAATGCACACATGTGTATTTCGTTCTTATGATGTGTTGTTACAACAGAGGGTTGGGCGCTTACCAACATAATTTACCCCGTCACATTCTTTTTGTGCCTGTCCGGGCCCAAGTCGGAGCCTGTAATTCAGTGGTTGTCTTTGGTTGCTGTCTGTCATATTTGTATTTCTTTATTGTATCTAGCATACAATACAATAATAGTATAAAGTTTATTAACTAATCAAAGTTTCATAAGCAGAGCAGACTTATCGTTCAGCTCCAAAGTGTTATATTTATCTTTTTAATACTGGTTAATGAAATCATAACAGTTGGTACTGGCAGGTTATTATCACGTATGATACGATTTGGACACGCCTGCATAGCTATTAAATATTCATGACTTGATAGATAAGAACAGCGCGTGTAGCCAATAAATAAAGGCAACAGTAGTAAACCGCTGTTCGAAACTCATAAATCGATAGAGATAAAAATAAATCCGGGTTACAAACTAAAACTGAGGGAAACGCATCAAATATAAGAGGAGAACAACGACACAACAAAAACACAACATTAAAACTGGGATGGAGAGTTGTCTCATTGGCACTCATACCACATCTTCTTATATCTATAGATCTGTAGTGCAAATGTATAATAGAACCACTAGCGGATTAAGGGGGGGGGGGGGGGGGGTTCGGGAAAACCCCCCCGCTTGAAAATCTTGAAATATTTTTTATTAGCAAAAAGCATACAATCACTTAATCATTGCTTTTTTTTTAATGCTATCTTTATTAAAGATTGAATATTCAGTGAGCACTTAATTGGGTGACACGTTGTCGCTACACTCCGTTAAATACACACATGTCATAATTATACATTGGCCTGGGGGAAATAATTAGAGGATCAAAGGATTTAATTTAGACCATCCAAGGCTGCTATCCTATATTTTATTACTTTGTTTGTTTAATAATTAAAACGACGTTTTCTGGTAGCTTGATTTGAAGAAAAATACTTTCTCACTCTATAATATCCATAAGATTTTTTTTATTATTTTTTTTTAAATTCTGCGCAACTGCTGCGACACCTGCTGAATCTATGGATATTGCAAACCTTATTTCCACATATGTACCTAGTGCTGATATGTATATATATATATATATATATATATAGCATTCTAATTGAAAACTGGTAACCACTTATCATAGTTGTTTTTCCTTTTCCTAAACGAGAAATGTACGGGTTTAAAAGATGTTTCAAATATGCGTGACTGCACTATTACCCATGGATTGTCTATTTAACTTTACCGACGGAATTTACTGCAAATTTTGCGTTTTGTTCGCTACTGACCACAACCTCGGACACAGAATTTGGTAAAGGTAAATGGTGAATGGAAACACAGAATACCACCAAACAGCCTTATTAAGAGAATTACAAGACTTTCAGCTCTTTCAAACTCTTAAAGACCTATTTGCGATCAACCACGACAAGCGAGAGACTCAGTGGCCTTGCTTTAATGCATATTCATATCAGCACGGAAATTGTCAAAAGTGCAGTGATCGATCAGTATGCTAGAGCCTATAACATCAGGATGAAATAATCAACAATAGACTTTTTAGGATAACTTTGTACATTCAATGTTTGGAAAACTAATGTTAAATAATGCTTCTCACCCCCCCCCCCCCCCCCCGCTTTAACCTCTGGATCCGCGCCTGAGAACATACTAACAGTAATATAATGTTTAATCATTTAAAAGCCAAGCGAGTAAAACACGGATCTATCATCAATCCTGGTACCCGTTTCATCCCTATCTTTCCGTCCGTCCCATGCTTATTTCCGTCGCATTTTTCTCAGAAACTTCCTGAAATTTGTAACCAGGCTTCATGAGAACATCCTTTACCGTGTGAAGAATAACTGTATCAATAGCCTGTTAACACCGTGAGCCGGTTGAGAGTTCGAATCCCGGACGTGGCAGGTGCGCTCGACTCCAATCTTTATTGACAAGGATTGTCATTATTCCTGCCGAAATCGATGCATCTCTCAGACACTCAGGCTTCCTCCACCAATAAAAACTGACTGCCACTAAAAATCACGAATAGTGCTGAAAGTGGCGTTAAACACGTTACACCAATCAATAATGATCTTCTTCGTTGTGTTTACATATTGATAATTTATTTATCCCTAGTATAACAATGTCTATGATTTTGTCATATAATTTAGGTTAATTCGTTCTTAAATAGACCATAACTCATGTAAATACATTGAAACCGGAAGGGGACCAAACGAAGTGCATTTAAAAAACAAAGAATCAGCACTTCACCATAAGATTTCTGAAATTTATCTAATAAAAAGAATTTTGTCTTTTTAAAAGCTATTTGACTGTAAAATGTTCAATATCTTTTCTACGGTGTATCATGTGCTATACAAATTACGTTTATTCATGCTTATATAACATTAAATGAAACAAGAAGCCACAAATCATACAAAATCATAAACTATTTTAAATTCGTTTTTCACAACATTCTGATAAACATATCTTGCATCAGACGGAACACATGTGTCAAATTTCCCCAAGACCATAATATCAATGTAATTCACACTATAATGCTTATGCGAAGTCATTTAAGATAGCCATCCTCTGTTTGGCATACACTTATGCTAAAACGCTATTCTGTCAAAGCAATATAAATTAACGTTTCGTCTGTCAATTTTATGAATTTAGCAGTCTGGTCAAGGTGTAATTACAATCGAGTTCAAAATACACCAGTCACACCCACCCGATGACACGCATAACAAAGAGACATTTAGAATAAATGGTCTTCAACATTAGACCTGCATATATGAATAAAAGGAAATGTGGGGTATACATCAATGAGATGTTAAACCAAGAACAATAATAACCAAAAGATTCAAATAGGGAGGTCAATCATGGTATTAATGCCCTGAAAATATGTTACATTGTCCAATTAAAATATAGGATGCAATGCTTCATTGCATACGAATTATTTCTGTATATTGTGATTAGACATGTCAAATATGACAGTCTTAAACCTACAACTGCTTAGCTCGGTGTGTAATAAACCAGAGCAACAGATCTTGCATCAGAAATGATTATATTTATAGAATTTATTCATACATTCAGAAGCACAATTGCACAACCAAGTTTTTGGTGAGAATACTGTATATTATTAATTGTATAATTTTTTTTTGTCATGAATTTGTTTTTAATATTTGGCCCAGATTTTTTTAAATAAAAGTTTATTATTGAGTACACACAAAAATGTACATTCTGAAAAAAAATTCTGGTAGTTTTGATTAACAAAATATATCAAAGCATCATGATCTTACAATTAACATACAATGGAAAAATGTTAAGTTTCAATTCAAAAATTGATACATGTACTACTTAATGATGATTTTACATCTCATTATTTCAAACAATGTACTTTTATGAGAGTTTTTTTTAATCCTTGCCATAAACAGCTGGTAGATTAAAGTCTATTTCCCCTATTATTTCTTACTTAGGTGTATTTGAGAAAGTAATATGAGATGATGTTTTTAAGTAGGACTTTTTTTATTGTTGTTAGAAAATATATCCCTTTTAAAAAAAATTGGAGACAGTGTGATGGAAGTCTTAAACAAACAGACAGAAGTAGACAGGCACACAATTCCTTTGCCTTTTAGATTGCATGATGAGAATATTTGAATTCATATTGTATTAACTAGATGTCATTGAGATGGGAGCCATCTCTGTGGGCCCCGCTGTGAATAATGTGTGGTAAAAAATTTGTATCTTTATCATTGGACATGGGGTTGTCAAATGAAAACAAAGTTTTTGACCTTGACCTTTGACCTAGGAAGTTGTACATAAATTATGAAACACCCTCTGGTGTTGGTTTAAATACATATCAAGTATAAACTTTGAAATCATAACGGTTCTCAAGATATAGAGCGGACACCATCTTTCCCATAGGACATGGGGTTGTCAACTAAAACCAAAGTTTTTGACCTTGACCTTTGACCTAGGAAGTTATACATAAATTATGAAACACCCTCTGGTGTTGGTTTAAATACATATCAAGTATAAACTTTGAAATCATAACGGTTCTCAAGATATAGAGCGGACACCATCTTTCCCATAGGACATGGGGTTTTCAACTAAAACCAAAGTTTTTGACCTTGACCTTTGACCTAGGAAGTTGTACATACATTATGACACACCCTCTGGTGTTGGTTAATATACATATCAAGTATAAACTTTGAAATCATAACGGTTCCCAAGATATAGAGCGGACACGATCTTTACCATAGGACATGGGGTTGTCAACTAAAACCAAAGTTTTTGACCTTGACCTTTGACCTAGGAAGTTGTACATACATTATGACACACCCTCTGGTGTTGGTTAATATACATGTCAAGTATAAAGTTTGAAATCATAACGGTTCTCTAGATATAGAGCGGACACGATTTGTTATGGACGGACAGACGGACGGACAGACTGATCACTATAGGGCGTCCGCCATTCGGCAGGTCCCTAATTAATAATGCTTTGAGGTAAAACATACTGTAATCTATTATGAAACAAAATAATTAAAATTGAGCACACTTCAAGAGTGCAATTTTATTAAGCAGGTCGACATGTTTCGCCTGCTAGGCAGGCATCATCAGGACAATTTACATATAGAAATTAATTACTGTAGTACTAAAAGTGGTACAATAAATTTGACGCCACAATTTGTGTTGACAAGGTGAGAGAAACAATGAAAAGTGAAAATAGCATGTTATAAATAGATAAGATAAATATAGAAAAATAAAGTGTGTTTAAAATTTAAATAGAGTTCGTTTTTCTTTTATATGGTGCATGCCATTGTTCTAAAGGCTTGGTATCTAATGGACGAACTTTCCATGGTTCCTACCACTTCGCAAGGCTTCTCTCCCAACCTGTCCATTGTTGGAGGTTACTGCTTCCTGGCAAGTTGGTAACAATGGGAAAATTTTGATCGCCGCTAATAGGAAATAAAATTGTCAGAAATCGTTCCCTTGTAATTTATTTGGTATATATATATATACTTGTTGATTGTCTGCTGTAGTTAATCTGTTTATCAGCCTGGTTGTAAATTTATAGTTCATTTATGTTCGGCACCCCTGTGGTGTGTTTTTGTATCTGTCTATCATTTATAGATACATGTAGGGTGGTATCAGAAATCTTAGTAATTTTGGTTTCTTTTTTGATGATGTGTCGCACATGGAATATTTTGTGGTCTATGAATCCGCTGGTGGCCTGAAGATTGGCGCAGTCCGCATAGCAGAATTTTTTCAGATCCAGGGATTCACAATGAATATAAGAATTATAACTCCTTAAAGGTGAACCAATGCCGTGGTGTTACTTTTGCCAGTCAAAATTAAATTGTTCTGTTGAAATAATTTCTTCAAGCTAAATTAAGCTTCTAGATTTGTAGTTTGCAGTGATTACAAGGACAGCAAGGCCAAATTTTAGTTTGTTGTTTTTGGGCAGGTACCGTAATACTAATTTCATAGAGTAGAAAAATCTTACATTCAGTCCTTGCTTGCTTGTTGTTGAAGGTTGTATGGGGATGTGTGTATGTTTATTGATTTTCCCCCTGGCACAGTCCAGGGAACATAGAAATTCAGGGTGTCTGACTGTCTGGTCTTGTGAGCCCTCTCGTGTAGCATTCTTAACAAATTTTTAGGAAGTTTATATCTTAAAGGTTTATATCTCCATTGTTTCAGAAAATTTCAAAAATCAGTGCCAATCAACTAATTTTAAAGGAGTTATGCCCCTTGGAAATATATTTTGTATGGAAAATTGCATTGTAAGCACTTTGAAGCCTACATTTCTTGAAGGATAGTTATGGAATTTAGATCAAAGATTATATCAGTAATATATATAGCTAGGTCATCAGTGCTGATCAACTTTTTTACAGGATCAGTGTCCCTTTGAAATGTAATTTATATTGAACATTCCATTGTAAGCACTCACACCTACATTTCTCATTGGATTTTTATGAAACTTATATCATGGTTGATAATAAGGGTGGAACAACTACTTTTACAGGAGTTATGCCCTCTGGAAAGAAATATTATATGGAAAAAGACATAGTTAGCAATCTCATGTCAACATTTTTTGTCGGATATTATGAAAACCAACACAAATTTTGTTTGTAGTTATTGCAATTCCAATTGAACAGATACATTACATCTGTGCATCGGTGGGTGCATTGGGATGCTGTTATTTCATTTTATTTGAATGACTATTGTCTACTTATACACACCTTTTTTTCATTCCTTTTTATACGACCGCAAAAAATTTGCGTTCGTATAATGCTATCACGTCGTCGTCCAAAGACATTTGGTTTCCGGATAATAACTTTAGTTACTAAAGTGTATGAATCTCTATGAAATTTAACCAAACGGTTCAATACTACAAAAGGAAGGTTGGGATTGTTTTTGGGGGTGATATCATATAACCAATTTCAAGTTCTTTGACTACATTTATTCTGTGTTAGAAACCTATCATGTGTCAAATGTTTAATTACAATCCAAATTCAGTCCTGTATCAAGCTTGAATATTGTGTCCATTTTTGCCCCAACTGTTCAGGGTTGGACCTCTGCGGTCGTATCCAGCTGCGCTCGGGCGAAGCAGTTTATTCTTTTTAAAACCATAGAACTTGGTGCCAATGCAAACAAATGAATTTTCAAATAAGTTATTTGTTATCAGAATGTATTAGGAGGGTTTGATTTTTTTGAATAAAGAATCTCAAAAATTCAAAAGGATCTTGATTGTTGTATGAATTAATTGTTGTATGAATTGACTATCTTTCATTGGGTTTCAATATTCTGTTATCACATTAGTATTGTCAGACTTTGAACATTAAACTGCACCAATCTCTCCTTTAGTTATAGCTTGAGCAACTTTGAGAGTCCATTAACATTAATAAAAAATACCAACACTATTAAAACCAGCTACAGTCCTTGCCTCCAAGAACATTGTGTGTTCATCCTTCAATACCAGTATTCAATCAGAATGTTCAAAACCTTATTATTTTTTAAAGGTTTATCTGAACTCCGTCACATAAAGAATTTAAATCATGGTAGAAAATATATGCATTGTAACTGTTTTTCTTTTATTACAGATATAAACAATGGTTCTTACGTGTAGATTTTATGGTAATAAGTACCCAGAAGTAGAGGATGTTGTTATGGTTAATGTCAGGTCTATAGCAGAAATGGGAGCATATGTTCATCTCCTTGAATATAACAATATTGAAGGAATGATATTGTTGAGTGAATTGTCTCGTCGACGTATCCGTTCTATCAACAAATTAATCAGAGTTGGGAGGAGTGAATGTGTAGTTGTAATCAGAGTAGACAAAGACAAAGGTTTGTAAGACAATTAGAATGTTCATTTTAAAAATAAAGAGATGTGATATGATTGCCAAAGAGACAATTATCCACCAATGACATGGACGTAAGCAATTAAAGGTGTGATTGTCATGGAAATCTGAAATTAACTGAATTCAGTAGATTTTTCAGAAATCCTTTAAAGGGGCATTAGCTACAAGATATAAAAAAAATTAAAATATGATTTTTTTTGTTGAATCATTAATGGAAGTGAAATAGTGAAATAATAATTTGCTTTTAGCAGCCAGTTTGGTAAAATTTTGTAAAATAAGCTAAGAAACATGGCTGATGAATTATTCACTTGCTAGAGAAATTGAAAACATATACCGGCAGCTACAGATGGGTTGCGCATGAACTAGGCGTGTTCAGCTATTAAAAGGAAAAGAATATCAACATTGAGAGTGAAATAAGGGTAAACCATTTGATTGACTGATTCAATCAACAAAAACTCATTCTTTTACAGGTAAAAGAGATGATTAACATATTTTTATACGATTGCAAAAAAATTTGCGGTCATATATTAGTATCATGTCGTCAGCGTCCTCTTAAGACATTTGGTTTCCGGACAATAACTTTAGTAAATGTAAATAGAAATCTGTGAAATTTAAACACAAGGTTTATAACCACAAAAGGAAGGTTGGGATTAATTGGGGGTTAAAGTCCTAACAGTTTAGGAACAGGGGCCAAAAAGGGGCCCAAATAAGCATTTTCTAGTTTCCAGACAATAACTTGTGGAACGGTGTAGGGATCTCTCTTAAATTATACCACAAGTTTCCATGCCACAAAGGGATGGTTAGGATTGGCTTTGGGGGGTTATGGCTCAAACCGTTTAGGAATTAGGGGCAAAAAAGGGGCAAAAACAAGGGTTTCCTGGTTAATGGACAATTAAAAAAAAGTACAATGCTATGTTTGGATTACATCCCTTACACTACTTTTAAATTATGTATAAAGAAATGTGGTATTGTCTTGAGGTGATTTATTTTTAGAAGTTACTATTTAAAAATGCTGATTAAGGAATATTAATTTTAGCCATGATTATGTATGTCATTTTCTCCGTGACCAAATTTCATCGGGTTTTTTGCGTTTTTATACGTTTATTTAGTACTATAAAATGAAAATAACTTACTATAAGCGTTTTAGTTACTCTTTAAGACTTTTATGATGTATTTAAATGGGTAATTATGGTTGCAAACTCCATTGGAAATTTGAATTGAGATTATGACCATGGGGGGCGGGGGTAAACATATTTTTTGTTTGCCAAAAAAAAGGGGGGTTCAATTCGCAACAGCATAGTGTATTGCATAAAAGCAAAAAAAAAGGGGGTAATTTTTTTTTTTTGGGGGGGGGGGGGGGTCAATTTGCAACAACATAGTGTATTGCTCAAAAGCAAAAAATTGAATATAATTCTAAGTTCTTTGACTACAGTTATTCTGTGTCAGAAACCTATTATGTGTCAAATATTTAATTACAATCCAAATTCAGACCTGTATCAAGCTTGAATATTGTGTCCATTTTTGCCCCAACTGTTCAGGGTTGGACCTCTGCGGTCGTATCCAGCTGCACTCGGCGAAGCAATTTATTTTTACCTATAATATGAAATCAAACAGACCTAGAAAAATCTAATTGCATGTGTTTGCTATCTATTTGTATCTATATTTCTGTTTATATCTAGTTATATGACCGTCGGCAGTCTTTCGAGGTCACCTCGATGGTTAATTAGATGGCGTCTAGACTAAAATTCACACGAGATGCTGATACATATTATCAAGTCCATGCATTGTAAATTGTTTATTTTAGACTTTTTATGATTTGGATATACGTTTTAGTATGTTATGAATAAAATATGGGAATTTTAGTCAAATCGATGAACAAGAATTTGACAGCTATGCCCTTTTAAACAACATATTTTCTGATCAAAAGTCACAATTTGGTTTTTTCCATACTGCCAAGAATGTTCAAAAAATAAAAAGATGTAACTCAAACAAATGATACAAAGAACCTATAAAAGAGGCTTTTTATGCCCCTGCCGTAGCAGAGGGGAGGGGGCATTAAGTTTTACCCTTGTCCGTCTGTACGTACGTACGTCCCAAAATTGGTTTCCATTCTCTAACTTTAGTTTGCCTCAACCAAATGTTATGAAACTTATACACAATGTTTATTACCACAAAACACAGATCAAGTGTGAATTTTGGTGGCGTCACTTTTTCTGTTTTAGAGTTATGCCCCTTTATAAATTGAAAAATTCCTGAAATATTTGTTTCTGTTCTCAACTTTAGTTTGCCTCAACCAAATGTTATGAAACTTATGCACAATGCTTATTACCACAAAACTCAGATCAAGTACAAATTTGGGTAGCGTCACTTTTACAGTTCTTGAGTTATATCCATTTATAATGTTATATGCAAGCGGGGGCATCATCTGTGTCCCATGGACACATTCCCCATTTATTTCATTATGGAACATTCAAAATGTGAAATGTGCTTACGTTTGCTGGACTGTTTCATCTGTGTTATGGAAGCTGCTGGCATTCCATGCATTATTTCAGTCCCTGTCAAAGCAAAACTAAAGACTTTATGATTGGTATTTGCTACTTTTTCAAATAAATAAAATTTCAGAATATAATGGTTTGCCACAAGTACAAGAACATGTGTAAAAAAGTGTTGATTAGGTGGTGATGCTAATAATTCTATATTTGGGTTGGTTATTCATTAATTGAAAACATACAACAGAATCAGTTTATTCAAATTGCAGCCAATAAATAATCACATTGAATTGAACTTCTACTGTAAAAATTACACTCCGAGCAGGCACTTTTGAAACACGACTCGTCATGTCAGTGTTTTGAACTAGTATAAAACAGCTTGTATCTTCATATCACATAAACATACTAGGTTACATCCTAGATTGTGTGTAGTATTTGTTTCAGGGTTTTAAACAGCCATCACTTAATTAATCGTATTTGTTGTTAAAACCCCACTTCAATGAGATGACAGTATATTAGTTTCAACATGTCCATATAATTAATAAAGACCTGAAAAAACTATGAACCAACATTTCTCTGATTTATGCAAAACACATATGTAGATGTACAACATTTGGTTTTTCAGGATATATAGATTTATCAAAGAGAAGAGTTTCACCTGAGGAAGTATGTAAATGTGAAGAGAAATTTGCAAAAGCTAAAGCAGTAAGTGAAATAAAAGTTTGTGGAATCATTTTAAAAATTTGTATCTGATTTAAAAGAGAAATTTCAAAAGAACATTGAAAACAAGATTAATAATTAATCTGCTAGCTATATATGTATGTGCAAAGTTTTACCTGTAAGGTCTTAATGTGATTTTGTTCTAAGATAGTATAAATTGGCTTAGTTTAAATATGCAGCCTGAGTGTGGAATATCAATCTCATGTAAGAACCACAAACAAATATTTATAGAAGAGGTGTTTTTCATGTAGACAAACAATGTATAAAATCATCTTTTTGGTTTCTGCATAGGCTCCTTATTTGATGCTGGTCTGTGATGTAATTACTACTGAACTACTTGTTTTAGTTTTGTACTATTTTAGATTTAATGCCAACATAACAGTCTGGTCCAAAACTTTTTTGGCAGCTAGATTATTGGGCTAGTGACCATGTTATGTCTACTAGACCAACAAATTTTCACAAGACCGAAAATTTTCAAGAGAAATATAAGATTTAAATGAATTGTATATATATTTATTAGGTTGAGGACAACCCTCCAAATGGGAAACAGTTCCCCAAAGTGTAAAAATCCCTTAAATGAGGACATTTATCTAATGATAAAAACCTTTTTTTATAATTTATATTTTATACTTAAAATGACACATTTTCATGATAAAAACAACTTTTCCAAAGGATGATTAGTTCTAAACTGTGTTTCTAAACAGTTACAAGCCTATGAAAACTTTTTAATGTTGACAATTTTCAAGACTAAAAACTATTTTAAAATTCAAAATAATAATATAGTTCTTTTGCAAAAATTGTTCCATTTTCTATAAACTTGTGCCATTTTAAGTAAAAAGACTCAGCGAAAAAATTAACATTTTTAACACTAGTTAACTAATTCTCAACTGAGAGATTGTTACTTATTTGGGGAATAGTTCCCTAATTATTGGATGTCCCCAACCTGTTTATTGTCACTTCCATTAATATTGTTGAAAAAGCCTAGATCGTTTTTCCAAGTATTTTTTTTTTTAAACTTGAAACTTCTTCAAGAGTGTTGTTGAGGCTTTTTCAATGTTTTACCTGGGATAGCCCCTTGTGTTCATTTCAGCATTGAAGCCACGATTATTTGTTTACATTGAGTGGTATTTATAGATTGTGTTTATGACTAGCACATGGTTGAGCCTCGTTCTCGATTTCGTTGGTAATTAGGTATATCACTTTGACGACTGGTATCCTTTGATTAGAAGTAAGAGAAACCGTATATAATAATTTAGCGATAACAGTAAAAGAATGAAAACAAGGTTGGCAACATTTTTATATGCCCGTTTATGGGACGTATTATGGTATACCGTTGTCCGTCTGTCCGTCCGTCCGTCTGTCCGTCCGTCTGTCCGTCGTCAACATGTCGGACATTAACTCAAAAATGCTTTCACCAATTTGCATAAAACTTTGGTGAATTGTTTATATCTATTGACGTGAGCTCCCTTTCGTTTTTTATAAAATTTAGATTTTAAGTTTGCGAGTTATGGGGTTTTATTCATTAAAAAAAGGGGGATTTTCCAGTTTTCGGACAATAAGTCAAGAATGCTTTCACCAACTTGCAAGAAATTGTAGTGAATTGTTTATATTTATTGACATGAGCTCCCTTTTGATTTTTATAAATTTTAGATTTTACGTTTCCGAGTTACAGGGTTTTATTCATAAAAAAAGGGGGGATTTTCCAGTTTTCGGACAAAAAATCAAAAATGCTTTCAGCAATTCTTATGAAACTTTGGTGAATTGTTTGTATGTATTGATGTAAGCTCCCTTTAGATTTTTATAAATTTTACATTTTACATTTCTGAGTTATGGGGTTTTATTCATTAAAAAAAGGGGTGATTTTCCAGTTTTCTGACAATAACTCAAAAATGCTGTCACCAATTCTCATGAAACTTTGGTGAATTGTTTATATCTATTGATTTTCATAAATTTCTGATATGACATTGAGAATTAATTGAACTTTATTTGTTTATAGTCTGACAACAAATATACTAAGTATTGCACAACAGCAAGAAATATTTAATTGAATATAAATTCAATTCATATAACCAATTTCAAGTTCTTTGACTACATTTATTCAGAAACCTATAATATGTCAAATATTTAATTACAATCCAAATTCATACCTGAATCAAGCTTGAATATTGTGTCCATTTTTGCCCCAACTGTTCAAGGTTGGACCTCTGCGAGCCAAGCAGTTTATTTTTGTTACTTGTTCTCACAGATTTACAAAAATACCAGGTGCAAGTTTACAAACACTCACAGATGTTCACTAGACCAATTGGGCAATCACCAATGCTTCTGCACTAGTCCAATGAGATTTTTACTAGACAGGGGCTTCGGGCTACCGCTTAACATTGCAGTCTGAGTCATAATCGAAAATCTTCAGATTAAAGAAAGTTCTAATTTCAGTGAAAAAAATAAGGTTGAGCAAGACCATTATCACCATGTCCTTTCTTTAGATTTATAAATTATATGTAATGTCATAGTTCACCTTTATGCATTATTTCTTAACAATAACATATTTAGGTATTCAAGTATTTGTATGTGGAAAAAATAGTTTACATTTGTTGAAAAGTATTTTACATCATGTAAGGAAAATTAATGCTGTATATAGCCTATGATTGTTATTTAAATTGTTCTAGGTAAACAGTATTTTACGACATGTAGGAGAATTAATGAAATATTCCACCAGTGAACAGCTTGAAGATTTATATAAAAAGACAGCTTGGTACTTTGATGAAAAATACAAAAAACCTGGTGCAGCATATGAAGCATTTAAACATGCTGTCACGTAAGTTAGATCAAAACTGAGAAAATTTTGTCTTGTTTGCAAATCACATATTGCTCGATTAAGATGTTACTTCTAATAGACATGTTGGAAATCTCCTTGCTGTCAGTATGTAAAAAAACTGATTGTCAACCCTTAGTTAGGGACAGTAAGTGACAAGTTCTAAGGTTTAAATTTTGACATTAATTTTTTGTCTTATGTCAGTTAAAATTATCCACCCTTTCTTCAGGTTCACCCACATTATAGACCTTAACAATTGACATGTTAAAATGTTGATATACATAAAATATTTGACACTTAGTACAAATCAACCTACAATGAATCAACATGTTTAAAGGTCAGTAATGGAACGTCAATATGTAATGATAAAACTGGATTTTTATGGTGAATACACAACTGAGATATATGATCACATGTATTGCAGGATAATTTTGTTGATTTGTGCCTCTTTTTTTGATAGAAATCCTGAAATATTAGACGAATGTGATATTGATGATGAAACAAAGGAAGTTTTAATAGACAACATCAAAAGAAGATTAACTCCACAAGCTGTTAAAATCAGAGCAGGTAAGACAAATTACTGTGTGTTTCTCGGTTCCAACTTGATGTTATCTGTTTTATGAAATGCATTATTTTTACTATTTACTTGTGGGATTTTGAACCATGTTATTTTATGGAATCTATTGAGAATCTATTTGCATACTGCTTTTATTTCTTGTTTAATGTATTTTGTATGTAATATGCTTTATAAGACAAGATCTCATAAAATGTATTTTAAGGTAAAAAAATGTATTTTTAAGGTAAAAAAATTCTTGTAGTATATTGTAATATCTTAACCATTTGTATGGAACTGCAATATATATTCAGAACAAAAATATTTGATTGTAGATTGCTTAATGTCTGAGGTCCTTTATTTAAGATAGGCTTTTAGTTGACTAAAGATATTTTGTGCTATTTATAGATTATCGTTGGTCATCTCAACAAGATTGATTTTCTCGCTTGAGCAGGTACAGCGAAAGTGAGCAAAGCAATCGAGTTGAGTTGACCAATGATAATCTGTTTATCGCTATTTTGCCTATGACGACGTTGATGTTTACATTGACAATGTTTTATCGCTTTGTAAACTTATAATGTATGAGGATACAGTTCAAATTTTGTGTTGGTCAATATTGTCTGTTTTATCACTTTGTAAACTTATAATGTATGAGGATACAGTTCAAATTTTGTGTTGGTCAATATTGTCTGTTTTATCACTTTGTAAACTTATAATGTATGAGGATACAGTTTTAAATTTTGTGTTGGTCAATATTGTCTGTTTTATCACTTTGTAAACTTATAATGTATGAGGATACAGTTTAAATTTTGTCTTGGTCAATATTGTCTGAATTAACACTTTGTAAACTTATAATGTATGAGGATACAGTTCAAATTTTGTGTTGGTCAATATTTAAGAAATAATTCATGGGGGCTTGAATATATCGTGATTTTACCACAGGTTGGCCCTTTATGACAAATATTTTACCCTGAGCGATAGCGAGGGGTATAATATCGGCATGAAGGGACAACCCGTGGTAAAATCACGATATATTCAAGCCCCCATGAATTATTTCGATTCTAATAGGACAAATACAGCAATTGTTTTGGATCGAAGCGCTCTAGATGAAGGCATTATTTGCTGTTCCCATAAATAAACGCACTATTAAATTGACGTAAAAGACCAGAGCAAACTGAATAAATGACATGCTTAAACTATTTACAATAACATATTTAGATATGTCTTATATGTATACAAAAAATGGCTTATATAACACATTTTAGCATCGTTTGTTTACGTTTTCTTCTTGTGATGATTTTCGGTTTCACAAGCGTGTATTTTCCCGTAAAATGCTTATATTCTTACATCATTGTTCTATGACGTCGGGTAGCTCATTCATAAAAAAGCATATGACGCGGGAGTACGATCGGAACAGCCCAAACAATACACGGGTGTGTACTCAAAGCGTTTGAAGAACGTCCTGTTAGAATGTCTGTTTTATCACTTGGCACACTTGAAATAGAAGAAATTGTATTTAAGTTGACACAAATGGAAGTAACAGTATTCTTTATTAGTAACTAAACTTTAATTTTCAGATATTGAAGTAGCATGTACAAATTATGAAGGTGTTGATGCAGTAAAGAGAGCGTTGAAGAAAGGTCTAGCATTATCTACAGAAAGTATGCCAATTAAGGTATGAAGCAATATATAAGATCATTGATTTATAAGGTCTGTCACTGGACTGTCAGACTGTGTGATATGGACAAAATTTTATATATTTGTACACTTACTAAAACAGTACATCTGAAAAATATCCTATAAATTCCATAGTTCTTGGGAATGTTGATAAGTTGAGAAAAGTTCGATTTAATGGTTTAAAAATTACTGTTCAAGAGTTATGTCCTTAGTTACCTTATAAAAATTTCTTTTTCTGTTTCCGGATAATAATGAAAGTACCACTTTACTTGACTCTTTTGAAATTTGAACACACACCATTTTAAAGTATGAATGCAGGTCAAGTTTGATTATGATGGTTTTTTTTTTAGATTCAAGAGGCCCCTTAATTGCCTTAAAAATTTGATTATTTTTAAATGTCTTGTTAAACATTTCCAAGACCTTCCACTAACCTGGAATAGTGGTGTATCAGTAAAACAGTGATATAGACTTTAAAAATCAGCTCTCAAAAGGGATGCCTTTTGTCATTGCAACTCCTCTCAAACCACACAACAGAATTTCATGAAACTGTGTAGATAATAAGGACATACTATGTAGATGTGCATATTGACAGGAAATTATGATTCAATTTTTTTTTCTGCTACAATTTTTTTTTCTTACACTTATTTTATTTCTCCAATGACAATGTGGGGACATGGGGTATGTGAGCGTGCTCACTAAGGTTCTTTCATTTATGATTATATTATGAGAAAGTCAAAGAGCAGACTGTATAGCCTCATGTTAAATAAAGATTTTTTCTGTTTCAGATAAATCTGATAGCTCCACCATTGTATGTAATGACTACTTCTACATTAGAGAGAACAGAGGGCATGGCCTTGTTAAATAAAGCTATAGCTACTATTAAAGAAGACATAGAAGAAGCAGGAGGAATCTTCAATATTCAGCAACAGGTAGAGTACAAATATAGTCTTGCCCATACATTTTTCATAGCCCAACTGGTCTGTTGAATTTTTGTTGTTGAACAACTTGAGCAAATTTTCTGTACACATAAAAAGTCTTTTAGAATGTGGCCAATATTTTTGCTGGTTACACCAAGTAAATTTAAATTTGGTTCTCAATGAAGTCTCTGAATTGCTTTTTCAAGTACTCTTTCTATTTTATTTTTTGACATAATAACGTAAAAGATAAAACTTTCACGCAGGGGATTTTTTGTGATATTTATTTCTGCATGAAAGGTGTATGCGTTAAAATTGCGAAAATTGACAAGATTATAAAAAAGTATAACAAAAATACCAAACTCCAAGGCAAATTCAAACAGGGTAAGTCCATATGAAGAAATGGTGATTCATTAAGGGAACATCAGTTTTCAACATTCTAATTGGTCTAAACATCATTTATTAGGATGCTAAGACTACACAAAGAAATGTATGAGGATGGAAGCTGAAGTTCTGATTTGGTCCATTACTCCTTTTAACTAAAAAAAAAAAATGTTTCTTGTATATGCCTGTCTCAATTAAAACACAGTGTTTGAGTTTCAAAGAAGGTATTTTAATCTTATAAAATCATTTTAGACTGCTGAACTATCATGAAATCTTTCAGCTGTGTTTTTATACGACCGCAAAAAAAATTTGCGGTCGTATATTGGTATGACGTTGGCGTCGTCGTCGTAGTCGTCGTTGTTGTTGTTGTCGTAGTCCGAAGACACATTGGTTTTCGCACTCTAACTTTAGTTTAAGTGAGTGGATCTCTATGAAATTTTACCATAAGGTTCAATATCACAAAAGGAAGGTGGGGATTGATTTTGGGGGTTATGGTACCAACAGTTAAGGAATTAGGGGTCAAAAAGGGGCCAAAAATAAGCTTTTTTGTAACTTCCAGACATAACTTGTGTGTTAGTGTATGGATCTCTCTGACATTGTACCACAAGGTTCCATATCACAAAGGGAAAGCTGGGTTTGAGTTTGGGGGTAATTGCCATAAATGTTTAGGAATTTGGGGCCAAAAAGGGGCCAAAAAACAAGCATTTTTAGCTCACCTGGCCTGAAGGGCCAAGTGAGCTTTTCTCATCACTTGGCGTCCGTCGTTCGTCGTCGGCGTTAACTTTTTACATTTTGAACTTCTTCTAGAGAACCACTGAATGGAATGAAACCAAACATGGCATGAATGTTCCTTATGAGGTGCTGACCAAGTGTTGTTACTTTGTAGCGGATCCATCATCCAAGATGGCCGCCAGCGGGGGACTTAGTTTAACATAGGACCCTATGGGAAATACATACAAATGTCTTCTTTTAGAGAACCAAACATGGCATGAATGTTTCTTATGAGGTGCTGACCGAGTGTTGTTACTTTGAAGCTGATCCTTCATCCATGATGGCTGCCAGATGGGGACAATGTTTAACAAAGGACCCTATGGACAATACATACAAATGTCTTCTTTTAGAGAACCACATACTGAATGGATTGAAACCAAACATGGCATGAATGTTCCTTATGAGGTGCTGACTAAGTTTTGTTACTTTGAAGCTGATCCTTCATCCATGATGGCCGCCAATGGGGGGACTTCCTTTAACATAAGACCCTATGGGAAATACATACAAATGCTTCTTCTAGAGGTGCACTGAATGGAATGAAACCAAAACATGGAATAAATGTTTCTTATGAGGTGCTGATTAAGTGTTGCTACTTTGTTGCCGATTTACTGTTCAAGGTGGCCACCAGGATTTTTTATTAAATTACAGGACCAATATTAAACCAAATTTGGCCTCACTCATTATTAGGGTATCTGTTATGATTTTAATCTATTTTTACATGATTTCCAAAACCAAAGTAGAATCAGGTAAGCGACACAGGCTCTTGAGAGCCTCTAGTTCTAGTTTCCAGACAATAACTTGTGTTCAAGTGTATGGATCTCTCTGAAATTGTACTGCAAAGTACCATACCACAAAGGGATGGCTGGGATTGAGTTTGGGGGTGATGAATCATAAGGGGGTTCAAAAAATTTGGGTGGGGGGGATTTTTTTCCCCTTTTTTTCTGTAAAATTTTCCATTTTAAATTGGTTATTTCTGATTTATATATAAAAGCAAATATTAATGATATGGTTTGAATAGGTAAATTAAAAATTTTTAAGTTCTTAGACCACATTCATTCTGTGTCAGAAACCTATGCTGTGTCAAATATTTAATTACAATCCAAATTCAGTGCTGTATCAAGCTTGAATGTTGTGTCCATACTTGCCCCAACTGTTCAGGGTTCGACCTCTGCAGTCGTATCAAGCTGCGCCCCAGCGGAGCATTTTATTATTATTTGGTAACACATTTCCTTTGCAATCATTGTTCCTTTTTATTTGCAGCCTCGTTTTGTATCAGATACTGATGAAGTTGAGTTAGCAAAACAAATGCAACGATTGGAAGAGGAAAATCGTGAGATCAGTGGAGATGAAGATTCCGAGGGAGAACAGAATGGCACAGATGGTGATGATGATGATGAAGATAAAGATAAAGCTGCCGATGTGGAGTAACTTTCAAAAACATTTCTCAAATAATTTGTACACCTGTATAATATACATTGATCTGTAAATGTTAAGATTTATTGAATCAGTGAAGACACCTTCTGTTGAAAGACCTTAGTTGATAGTGAAAAGCTGGGTTCAATCTTTAAAATGGACCAATACTGTTTGCTACTAGTTACGATGAGAGTAGTATTAAAAAGGTGAATTTGTACATTTCTTGTACATTTATAATATATTTATTTCATTAAATGTATGTAATTTGATTTTGTGAAATATGTTTTAATAACTTGACTTAATGAAAGATCTTGCAATTCTTTGTAAATGCCTGTACTATAAAGTTTATATAGTAAAACATTAATCAGTATAACCTCTTTCCTTCTGTTGTAATTAAATTTACTGTTTATAATGATTCAAATTCATTTTAGTGTAAAAAAACCCAACTTTGGTAGAAATGGTGTAGTCCCAAAATTCGATATGGCCTTGGGTGCCATTGATGTGATTTAATTGACTTTGAGTATAAGGGCATCATTGATAACCTTCATCTTGTTGTTATTAACACCTGATTTTTGTGGGTGAGTGTTTCAGATCAAATAAAAGATAAATACACTGGGAAGTTGTACATAGAAATGTAGGAAATACATGCAAACATCTTTTTTCATGGGAGATGAGTGTTTCAGATCAAATAAAAGATAAATACACTGGGAAGTTGTACATAGAAATGTAGGAAATACATGCTTACATCTTTTTTCATGGAAGATACTTCACTAATTACATATAAAAATTCGTAAGGGTTCTGCGGAACCCAGTGTCTCGCCTACTTTTTCCGTTAATCGCAGGCTCGTCAAAAATGAGGAAGTAAATCAATAAAAATATTCCACTTGATACTATCTTTTGATTGTAAGAAGCTTCAGTCCAAGTTTGGTAAAAATCCAGGATAGTTTATGAATCAAATAAATGTTTAAAAACTTTAACTGCAGACTGAATGTAATTTTATCTGGAAGAAAACAAAATTTCCTTCTAGATACTAGCATTTGATCATAAACAAGCTTTTGTCAAAGTTTGAAACAAATCCAAAATAGTATAAGAAAGTTATTAAAATTTTAAAAACTTTAACCACAGAGTGAATGTGTTGTTTCCTGGCAGAAAATCTAAGTCCATTTAAAAGTAAAATAAGGAAAAAATGGATTTATTTTTTACAAAATTTACTTCTGAATAATATTTATGATCATAAACAAGCTTCTGTCCAAGTTTGGTAAAAACCCAGGATAGTTTAAGAAAGTTATTAAAATTTTAAAAACTTTTAACCATAGAATGAATGTAATATTTCCCGGCAGAAAAACTAAGTCCATTTATAAGTAAAATACGGAAAAAATGGAATTTTATTTTTACAATATTAACTTTTGAATAATATCTTATGATCATAAACAAGCTTCTGTCCAAGTTTGGTACAAACCCAGGATAGTTTAAGAAAGTTATTAAAATTTTAAAAACTTTAACCACAGAGTGAATGTAATGTTTCCCGGCAGAAAAACTAAGTCCATTTAAAAGTAAAATACGGAAAAAATAGATTAATTTTTTTACAAAATTTCCTTCTAGATACTAGCTTTTGATCATAAACAAGCTTCTGTCCAAGTTTGGTACAAATCCAAAATAGTATAAGAAAGTTATTAAAATTTTAAAAACTTTAACCACAGAGTGAATGTGTTGTTTCCTGGCAGAAAATCTAAGTCCATTTAAAAGTAAAATAAGGAAAAAATGGATTTATTTTCTTACAAAATTTACTTCTGAATAATATCTTATGATCATAAACAAGCTTCTGTCCAAGATAGGTACAAACCCAGGATAGTTTAAGAAAGTTATTAAAATTTTAAAAACTTTAACCACAGAGTGAATGTAATATTTCCTGGCAGAAAAACTAAGTCCATTTATAAGTAAAATACGGAAAAAATGGAATTTTATTTTTACAATATTAACTTCTGGGTACTATCTTATGATCATAAACAAGCTTCTGTCCAAGTTTGGTAGAAATCCAGGATAGTTTAAGAAAGTTATTAAAATTTAAAAAACTTTAACCACAGAGTGAATATTTGTGGACGCCGCCAACGACGACGCCGACGGAATGTAGGATCGCTATGTCTCGCTTTTTCGACTAAAGTCGAAGGCTCGACAAAAATGATTGTTCTTTCTATTTTGGACTCAGTAGCAGAATTCAATGATAAATACATTTGGATGTATAGACCAGCAAAAATGTCCACTTTGACTCTGTTATCCTAATTGTGTGCTATCTTAGGAATGACCAGATGAGTGGTATAGGTTTAAGATGTGTACACTTCAACTTTGTTATCCTAATTGTGTGCCATCTTTTATTTCCTTGTTAGCTCACTGGGGCCCAAAGGGCCCATGTGAGCTTATGCCATCACTTGGCGTCCCTCGTCGTCCATCGTCTGTTGTCGTAAACTATTTAAAAAATCTTCTCCTTTGAAACTACAGGGCCAAATACCTTCAAACTTTAACTAAATGTTCCTTAGGGTATTTAGTTTATAAATTGTATCCTTAGTTTTGATCCATCGACAAACATGGCCGCCATGGCTAAAAATAGAACACATGGGTCAAATGTAGTTTTTGGCTTATATCTCAAAAACTAAAGCTTTTAGCGCAAATCTGACATGGGGTAAAATTGTTCAATTGGTCAAGATCTATCAGCCCTGAAATTTTCAGACGAATCGAACAACCCATTGTTGGGTTGCTGCAACTAAATTGGTAGTTTGAAGGAAATTTTGCAGTTTTTATACGACTGCAAAAAAATTTTGTGGTCGTATATTGGTATGACGTTGGCGTCGTCGTCGTCGTCGTCTGGCGTTGTCGTCGTCCGGCGTTGTCGTCCGAAGACACATTAGTTTTCGCACTCTAACTTTAGTTTAAGTGAATGGATCTCTATGAAATTTTACCATAAGGTTCAATACCACAAAAGGAAGGTGGGGATTGATTTTGGGGGTTATGGTACCAACAGTTAAGGAATTAGGGGCCAAAAATAAGCATTTTCTAGTTTCCAGACAATAACTGTGGAACGGTGTATGGATCTCTCTGAAATTATACTACAAGTTTCCATACCACAAAGAGATGGTTAGAATTTGCTTTGGGGGGTTATGGCTCAAACCGTTTAAGAATTAGGGGCAAAAAAGGGGGAAAAACAAGGTTGTCCTGGTTAATGGACAAATACTTTAGTACAAAACATAATTTAAAGCAGTGTAAGGGAGATAAATCAAATACATCATTGAAATTATCTCCCTTACACTGCTTTTAAATTATGTATAAAGTAATGGTTAATGAACAATTAAGATAATTTAAAACAGTGTAAGGGAGGTAATTCAAATACAACGTTTTGGTTACTTCCCTTACACTGCTTTTAAATTATGTTTAAAGAAATGCATATTTATAAAGGAAGACCAGTAAAAATATCTGCAAATGTTGCATCTTTTTTTTTTTACAACAAAATCCATATGAAAGATTTGACACTATATTTTAAATTCTATTATAGAATAGATTAAGTTAGCACTATGGTAAATTTAAATGGGTAATTATGGTTGCAAACTCCATTTGAAATTTGAATTGAGATTATGACCATATCTTGAGGGAAAGAATTTTTTTGGGGAAAAAAGAGGGGGGGGGGGGGGGGGTTTAAAGAAATTGTTGGGGGTCAATTTTTTATCATTTCAGATTTCAGAAATTAAAAAGAATTATTCTTCAAATATTATTTTTTTTTCAAATTTCAAATATTGAAAAATTTCAAGAAGTAATCTTTAATTGGACAGCATGGCGCATTAGATTTGTAAAATCTTTGACCACATTTATTTATTTGTTATGCCGAATCTAACCGTGTATTTAGAATTTTAATTTTGGGTCCAGTTTTCAAATTGGTCTACATTAAGGTCCAAAGGGTCCAAAATTAAACTTTGTTTGATTTTAACAAAAATGGAATATATGGGGTTCTTTGATATGCTGAATCTAAACATGTATTTAGATTTTTGATTTTTGGCCCAGTTTTCAAGTTGGTCCAAATTGGGGTCCAAAATTAAACTTTGTTTGATTTCAACAAAAATTGAATATATGGGGTTCTTTGATATGCTGAATCTAACCATGTATTTAGATTTTTTATTTGTGGACCCCGCTATCAAATTGGTTCATATTGAGGTCAAAAGGGTCCAAAATTAAACTTTGTTTGATTTCAACAAAAATTGAATATATGGGGTTCTTTGATATGCTGAATCTAACCATGTATTTAGATTTTTGATTTTTCGGCCCCATTATCAACTTTGTCCACATTGAGGTCAAAAGGGTCCAAGATTAAACTTAGTTTGATTTTAACAAAAATTGAATTCTTGGGGTTCTTTGATATGCTGAATCTAAACATGTGTTAAGATTTTTGATAATGGGCCCAGTTTTCAAGTTGGTCCAAGTTGGGGTCCAAAACTAAACTTTGTTTGATTTCAACAAAAATTGAATATATGGGGTTCTTTGATATGCTGAATCTAAACATGTATTAAGATTTTAGATTTTTGGCCCAGTTTTCAAGATGGTCCAAATTGGGGTCCAAAATTAAACTTTGTTTGATTTCAACAAAAATTGAATATATGGGGTGCTTTGATATGCTGAATCTTACCATGTATTTAGATTTTTTATTTGTGGGCCTGCTATCAAATTGGTTCATATTGAGGTCAAAAGGGTCCAAAATTAAACTTTGTTTGATTTCATCAAAAATTGAAATATTGGGGTTCTTTGATATGCCAAATCTAACCGTGTTTTTAGATTTTTAATTTTGGGTCCCATTTTTAAATTGGTCTACATTAAGGTCCAAAGGGTCCAAAATTAAACTTAGTTTGATTTTAACAAAAATTGAATTCTTGGGGTACTTTGATATGCTGAATCTAAACATGTGTTTAAATTTTTGATTATGGGACCAGTTTTCAAGTTTGTCCAAGTTGGGGTCCAAAATTAAACTTTGTTTGATTTCAACAAAAATTGAATATATGGGGTTCTTTGATATGCTGAATCTAACCATGTATTTTGATTTTGGACATTGGACCATAATAGGTAAATTAAAAAAATTGAAGTTCTTAGACCACATTCTTTCTGTGTCAGAAACCTATGCTGTGTCAAATATTTAATCACAATCCAAATTCAGAGCTGTATCAAGCTTGAATGTTGTGTCCATACTTTCCCCAACTGTTCAGGGTTCGACCTCTGCGGTCGTATCAAGCTGCGCCCAGCGAAGCATTTTATTTTTTATTATCTTGAATATTATTATAGATAGATATAAACTGTAAAAAGCAATAATGTTCAGCAAAGTAAGATCTACAAAAAAGTAAAATGACCAAAATTGTCAATTGACCCCTTAAGGAGTTATTGCCCTTTAAAGACAATTTTACACAATTGGTTCATCAAGTTTGCTAACATTTAAAAAACTTCTCCTCTGAAACTACTGGGCCAAATACCTTAAAACTTTAACCAAATGTTCCTTAGGGTGTTAGTTTATAAATTGCATCCGTAGTTTTGATCCATTGACAAACATGGCCGCCATGGCTAAAAATAGAACATGGGTTGTCAAATGCAGTTTTTGGCTTATATCTCAAAAACTAAAGCTTTTAGAGCAAATCTGACATGGGGTAAAAGTTCAATTGGTCAAGATCCATCAGCCCTGAAATTTTTAGACGAATCGAACACCCTTTGTTGGGTTGCTGCAACTAAATTGGTAGTTTTAAGGAAATTTTGCAGTTTTTATACGACCGCAAAAATATTTCTGTGGTCGTATATTGGTATGACGTTGGCGGCGTCGTCGTCTGGCGTCGTCCGGCGTTGTCCGAAGACACATTGGTTTTCGCACTCTAACTTTAGTTTAAGTGAATGGATCTCTATGAAATTTTACCACAAGGTTCAATACCACAAAAGAAAGGTTGGGATTGATTTTGGGGGTTATGGTACCAACAGTAAAGGAATTAGGGGCCAAAAAGGGGCCAAAAATAAGCATTTTTGTAACTTCCAGACATAACTTGTGTGTTAGTGTATGGATCTCTCTGACATTGTACCACAAGGTTCCATATCACAAAAGGAATGCTGGGATTGATTTTGGGGGTAATTGCCTCAAAATTTTAGGAATTAGGGGCCAAAAAAGGGGCAAAAAACAAGCATTTTTCTAGTTTCATGACAATAACTTGTGTGTAAGTGTATGGATCTTTCTGAAATTGTACTACAAGGTTCCATATCACAAAGGGAAAGCTGGAATTAAGTTTGGGGGTAATTGCCGAAACGTTTAGGAATTGGGGGCCAAAAAGGGGCCAAAAATAAGCATTTTTCTAGTTTCCAGACAATAACTTGTGTTCAAGTGTATGGATCTCTCTGAAATTGTACTGCAAGGTACCATACCACAAAGGGAAGGCTGGGTTTGATGATGGGGGTAATTGCCTCAATATTTTAGGAATTAGGGGCCAGAAAGGGGCAAAAAACAAGCATTTTTCTAGTTTCAGGACAATAACTTGTGTGTAAGTGTATGGATCTTTCTGAAATTGTACTACAATTTCCATATCACAAATGGAAAGCTGGGTTTGAGTTTGGGTGTAATTGCCCTAAACAATTAGGAATTTGGGGCCAAAAAGGGGCCAAAAAACACATTTTTCTAGTTTCCAAACAATAACTTGTGTTCAAGTTTATGGATCTCTCTGAAATTGTACTGCAAGGTACCATATCACAAAGGGAAGGCTGGGATTGAGTTTGGGGGTGATGAATCATAAGGGGGTTCAAAAAAATTTGGGGGGGGGGGGATTTTTTTTTTTTCCTTTTTTTTCTTTTTTTTTTCTTTTAAAATTTTCCATTTTAAGTTGGTTATTTCTGATTTATATTTAAAAGCAAATAATAATGATATGGTAGGAGATACACACCAAACAGGATGTGTAAATTATTATATAATAAGTATTGTGCAATAGCAAGAAATTTTCAATTGCACAGTATTGCACAATAGCAAGAAATCTTCAATTGCACAGTATTGCGCAATAGCAAGAAATCTTCAATTGCACAGTATTGCGCAATAGCAAGAAATATCCAATAGCACAATATTGCGCAATAGCAAGAAATTGTCAATTGTACAGTATTGCGCAATAGCAAGAAATATTTAATTGCACAGTATTGTGCAAAAGAAGATACTTCGTATAAATTGCTTATTTCTTGACCAATTTCAATGGGGTTTTATTCTTGAATTCTTGGGGTTCTTTAATATGCTGAATCTAACCGTGTATTTTGTTTTTGGATTTTGGGCCCCGTTTTTAAATTGGTCCACATTGAGGTCAAAAGGGTCCAAAATTAAACTTTGTTTGATTTCATCAAAAATTGAATTATTGGGGTTCTTTGATATGCCGAATCTAACCGTGAATTTAGATTCTTAATTTTTGGTTCCGTTTTCAAATTGGTCTACATTAAGGTCCAAAGGGTCCAAAATTAAACTTAGTTTGATTTTAACAAAAATTGAATTCTTAGGGTTCTTTGATATGCTGAATCTAAACATGTATTTAGATTTTTGATTATGGGCCCAGTTTTCAAGTTGGTCCAAATCGGGGTCCAAAATTAAACTTTGTTTGATTTCAACAAAAATTGAATATATGGGGTTCTTTGATATGCTGAATCTAACCATGTACTTAGATTTTTGATTTTTGGGCCCCGTTATCAACTTTGTCCACATTTAGGTCAAAAGGGTCCAAAATTAAACTTTGTTTGATTTCATCAAAAATTGAATTCTTGGGGTTCTTTGATATGCTGAATCTAACCATGTATTTAGATTTTGGATATTAGACCATAATAGGTGAATGTCCAATTTAAAATTTTTAATTTCTTAGACCACATTCATTCTGTGTCAGAAACCTATGCTGTGTCAAATATTTAATCACAATCCAAATGCAAAGCTGTATCAAGCTTGAATGTTGTGTCCATACTTGCCCCAACTGTTCAGGGTTCCACCTCTGCGGTCGTATCAAGCTGCGCCCTGCGGAGCATTTTATTTGTTATTATCTTGAATATTATTATAGATAGATATAAACTGTAAAAAGCAATAAAGTTCAGCAAAGTAAGATCTACAAAAAAAAGTTAATATGACCAAAATTGTCAATTGACTGCTTAAGGAGTTATTGCCCTTTAAAGACAATTTTACACAATTTGTTCATCAAGTTTGCTAACATTTAAAAATCTTCTCCTCTGAAACTATTGTGCCTAATACTTCTTAATTTTAAATGAATGTTTCTTTAGGAATCTAGTTTATGAATTGTTTTCGAAATTTTTGATCCATCAACAAACATGGCCGCAATGGCTAAAAATAGAAAATAGGGGTCAAACGCAGTTTTTATACGACAAATTTTTGCGGTCGGATATTGGTATGACGTTGTCGTCATCGTCGTCCATCGTCGTCGTCCAAAGACACATTGGTTTTCGCACTCTAACTTTAGTTTAAGTGAATGGATCTCTTTGAAATTTTACCATAAGGTTAAATACCACAAAAGGAAGGTTGGGATTGATTTTGGGGGTTATGGTACCAACAGTTAAGGAATTAGGGGCCAAAAAGGGGCCAAAAATAAGCATTTTCTAGTTTCCAGACAATAACTGTGGAACGGTGTATGGATCTTTCTGAAATTATACTACAAGTTTTCATACCACAAGGGATGGTTAGGATTTGCTTTGGGGGGTTATGGCTCAAACCGTTTAGGAATTAGGGGCAAAAAAGGGGGAAAAACAAGGTTGTTCTGGTTAATGGACAAATACTTTAGTACAAAACATAATTTAAAGCAGTGTAAGGGAGATAAATCAAATACATCATTGAAATTACCTCCCTTACACTGCTTTTAAATTATGTATAAAGTAATGGTTACTGAACAATTAAGATAATTTAAAACAGTATAAGGGAGGTAATCCAAATACAACGTTTTGGTTACTTCCCTTACACTGCTTTTAAATAATGTTTAAAGAAATGCATATTTATAAAGGAAGACCAGTAAAAAAATCTGCAAATGTTGCATCTTTTTTTTTTACAAAAAAATCCATATGAAAGATTTGACACCATATTTTAAATTCTATTATAAAATTGATTAAGTTAGCACTATGGTAAATTTAAATGGGTAATTATAGTTGCAAACTCCATTGGAAATTTGAATTGAGATTATGACCATATCTTGAGGGAAAGAATTTTTTGGGGGAAAAAGGGGGAAGGGGGGGGGGGGTAAAAAGAAATTGTTGGGGGTCAATTTTTTCTCATTTTCATAAATTATAATGAATTATTCTTCAAATATTTTTTTTTTTTAAAATTTCAAATATTGAAAAATTTCAAGAAGTAATCTTTAATTGCACAGTATGGCGCATTAGATGCGTAAAATCTTTGACCACATTTATTTATTTGTTATGGCGAATCTAACTGTGTATTTAGATTTTTAATTTTGGGTCCAGTTTTCAAATTGGTCTACATTAAAGTTCAAAGAGTCCAAAATTAAACTTTGTTTGATTTTAACAAAAATTGAATATATAGGGTTCTTTGATATGCTGAATCTAAACATGTTTTTTAGATTTTTGATTTTTGGCCCAGTTTTCAAGTTGGTCCAAATTGGGGTCCAAAATTAAACTTTGTTTGATTTCAACAAAAATTGAATATATGGGGTTCTTTGATATGCTGAATCTAACCATGTATTTAGATTTTTTATTTGTGGACCCCGCTATCAAATTGGTTCATATTGAAGTCCAAAGAGTCCAAAATTAAACTTTGTTTGATTTTAACAAAAATTGAATATATAGGGTTCTTTGATATGCTGAATCTAAACATGTATTTAGATTTTTGATTTTTGGCCCAGTTTTCAAGTTGGTCCAAATTGGGGTCCAAAATTAAACTTTGTTTGATTTCAACAAAAATTGAATATATAGGGTTCTTTGATATGCTGAATCTAACCATGTATTTAGATTTTTTATTTGTGGACCCCGCTATCAAATTGGTTCATATTGAGGTCAAAAGGGTCCAAAATTAAACTTCGTTTGATTTCATCAAAAATTGAATTATTGGGGTTCTTTGATATGCCAAATCTTATCATGTATTTAGATTTTTAATTTTGGGTCCTGTTTTTTAAATTGGTCTACATTAAGGTCCAAAGGGTCCAAAATTAAACTTAGTTTGATTTTAACAAAAATTGAATTCTTAGGGTTCTTTGATATGCTGAATCTAAACCTGTTTAGATTTTTGATTATGGGCCCAGTTTTCAAGTTTGTCCAAGTTGGGGTCCATAATTAATCTTTGTTTGATTTCAACAAAAATTGAATATATGGGGTTCTTTGATATGCTTAATCTAACCATGTATTTTGATTTTTGGCATAATAGGTAAATTAAAAAAAATCAAGTTCTTAGACAACATTCTTTCTGTGTCAGAAACCTATGCTGTGTCAAATATTTAATCACAAACCAAATTCAGAGCTGTATCAAGCTTGAATGTTGTGTCCATACTTGCCCCAACTGTTCAGGGTTCGACCTCTGCGGTCGTATCAAGCTGCGCCCAGCGAAGCATTTTATTGGCTTATATCTCAGAAACTAAAGCATTTAGAGCAAATCTGACATCGGATAAAAATGTTTAAAAGGTCAAGATCTATCAGCCCTGAAATTTTCAGACAAACCGAACAACCCATTGTTGGGTTGCTGCCACTTAATTGGTTATTTTAAGGAAATTTTGCAGTTTTTATACGCTGTTTAGGGGACGTATTATGGTATACCTCTGTCCGTCCGTCTGTCCGTCGTCAACATGTCGGACATTAACTCAAAAATGCTTTAACCAATTTGCATAAAACTTTGGTGAATTGTTTATATCTATTGACATGAGCTCCCTTTCGTTTTTTATAAAATTTAGATTTTACGTTTCCGAGTTATGGGGTTTTATTCATTAAAAAAAGGGGGATTTTCCAGTTTTCGGACAATAAGTCAAGAATGCTTTCACCAACTTGCAAGAAATTGTAGTGAATTGTTTATATCTATTGACATGGCCTCCCTTTCCATTTTTATAAATTTAAAATTTTACGTTTCCGAGTTACAGGGTTTTATTCATAAAAAAAAGGGGGATTTTCCAGTTTTCGGACAAAAACTCAAAAATGCTTTCAGCAATTCTTATGAAACTTTGGTGAATTGTTTGTATGTATTGATGTAAGCTCCCTTTAGAATTTTTTAAATTTTACATTTTACATTTCTGAGTTATGGGGTTTTATTCATTAAAAAAAGGGGTGATTTTCCAGTTTTCGGACAATAACTCAAAAATGCTGTCACCAATTCTCATGAAACTTTGGTGAATTTTTTATATCTATTGATGTAAGCTCCCTTTTTATTTTCATAAATTTCTAATATGACATTGAAAATAATTGAACTTTATTTGTTTATAGTCTGACAACAGTCTTTAGTATTGCACAACAGCAAAAAATGTTTAATTGAATATAAATTCAATTCATATAACCAATTTCAAGTTCTTTGACTACATTTATTCAGAAACCTATAATTTGTCAAATATTTAATTACAATCCAAATTCAGACCTGAATCAAGCTTGAATATTGTGTCCATTTTTGCCCCAACTGTTCAGGGTTGGAACTCTGCGGGCGTATCTAGCTGCACTCATCGAAGCAGTTTATTGGTTATTATCTTGAATATTATTGGAGATAAAGATAAACTGTAAATAGCAAAAATGTTCAGCAAAGTAAGATCTACAAAAAAGTTTCATGACCAAAATTGTCAATTGACCCCTTAAGGAGTTATTGCACTTTGAGGACAATTTTATACAAGTTGTTTATGTTTTTAACTTTAAAAATCTTCTCTAGTATAAATTTTGTATTTTATTTCCTTGTACGTCAAGAAACATAGACACTTTGGCTCAAAAGGAACATATGAGTAAAATGCATTTATTTGCTTTTGAAGAAAATATGACAGATACAATGAACATTTAAATGGCATTTTTAAGCCACTCATTAATATATATTGAAAAGCAAAAATAATCATTGATGAAAGATTTAAGCAAAAAAATACCAGGTGAGCGATTCAGGCTCTTGAGAGCCTCTTGTTCAAGTTAGTGGTCATCCTGTTGGTAGCTGGACTATGCAGGTTGTTTACTGGTTGTATTACTGTAAATTATTGCAAGGTTTTTGTTAATGGGAATAATGCGATTGGATCCATATAACTGTATGCAGATTTTTCTGAAATCGCATTAATTAATCTCGCATTTTAGTTTTTTTTCAAAATTCGCAATAATAAATGCACGCAATAATTTTTTAATTTTCATTACCTCTAAAACATAGGGTATAGGAAGGTACAAGGGAAGATTTAACTTCACATTTTTAGCCTGTGATAAGTAAGGATATCTGGACCAATATCCATGTGTTGTTCATTGTTGTTTGTTTTTTGTTTGTACATATATTTTTTGACAGAGTAGTCCATTGTTTGTTAGTTGTTGTCTGTTGGTACTAAAAGATATTGTCATAAATATTTAATCCCATGTTTGAGAGCAAAAAATAGGTAGGTCAATTAAAACCTTAAAAGATTAAACATACCATGTACATGTAGTTGATTAGATGCAGAAAGTAATTTAGCCAAAATTTTACCCTATTCCCTAAGAGGGAAAACAGTGTCAAGATCAGATGACAACTGCTAGATGAATGAATATACTTTGAAAGAAAACAGAAGAAATTATCGAAGTACAGCATGTAAATAAAGAAAAGGAGATGACCATCAATATAAAAATAAGGAGATATTGTATGATTGCCAATGAGACCACTATCCACCTGGGACCAAAGGATAAGGATGTAAATAACTAGGTCACCAAAGGGCAATATTAAACACAATGAGCAAATCCATATCGTAACTACTTAAAAGCTTTATATTTTAGAAGGTGGAAGACCTGGATGCTTCATACTTTGTATATAGATGCCTTATGTTATGAAGTTTCCGTCTGTAATATGTCCATTGTCCTTGACCTCATTTTCATGGTTCAGTGACTACTTGAAAAAAAGTTAAGATTTTTTATAATGTCAATTTCTCTCTTATTATGAGTAATAAGAAAACTATTTAGTATGTGCGTACCTTGCAAGGTCCTCATGCCTGTCAGACAGTTTTCATCTGACCTCAACCTCATTTCATGGATCAGTGAACAAGGTTAAGTTTTCGTGGTCAAGTCCATATATCAGATACTATAAGCAATGGGTCTACTATATTTGGTGTATGGAATGATTGTAAGGTGTACATGTCCAACTGGCAGGTGTCATCTGACCTTGACCTCATTTTCATGGTTCAGTGGTAAAAGTTAAGTTTTTGTGTTTTGGTCTTTTTTTCTAATATTATATGCAATAGGTCAACTATATTTGGTGTATGGAATGATTGTAAGGTGTACATGTCCAACTGGCAGGTGTCATCTGACCTTGACCTCATTTTCATGGTTCAGTGGTAAAAGTTAAGTTTTTGTGTTTTGGTCTTTTTTTCTAATACTATATGCAAAGGTCAACTATATTTGGTGTATGGAAATATTTTACGATGTACATGTCAGTCTAGCAGGTTTTATTTGACCTTGACCTCATTTTCATGGTTCATTGCTCAGTGTTAAGTTTTTGTGTTTGGTCTGTTTTTCTAATACTATAAGCAATAGGTCAACTATATTTGGTGTATGGAAATATTTTACTATGTACATGTCAGTCTGGCAGGTTTTATTTGACCTTGACCTCATTTTCATGGTTCATTGGTCAATGTTAAAGGACAAGGTACGATAAGCCCCCGTTTTGGCCCCCCTATTTTCTTATTTTTCAAATTTTGTTATGGAAATGTACTTATCATATTAAAATATTCCCTGAGGTTTGAAGTTTGTTTGGATGAAGTTCAAAACCATTAATTTCAGCAACTGGGTGAGTAGAGGGGGTAAACTTTCCATTATTATTCAGATATTGTAATTATTATTCACTTTGGAGGTGTTCCGTACAACGATTTTTTAGTTTTTAAGTGCCTGCACCAACGTGACCCAGGAGTTTTTTTATTACAATGTCATTATCACTGTTTTTGCTGTCTAGATCGCCATAATTTTCTCCGGGTCAGGTAGGCGCACGCTATTAAATTTTAAGAAACATAGGCCAAAAATCGTAATTTTTCCTACTTTTGGCATTTTTGATGCCTTATCACACCCTTACCTCACCTAGTTGCTGAAATTAATGGTTTTGAAATCATCCAAACAAACTTCAAACCTAAGGGAATGTTTCAACATAATAAGTAGCTTTCCAAAACAAAATTTGAAAAATGAGAAAATAGGGGGCCAAAACGGGAACTTATCTCACCTAGTCCTTTTCACGGTTAAGTTTGTTTCTTAGATACTATAAGCAATAGGTCAAGTTATATATATAGCATGCCTTTTACGAATTAACGTATTTAATTCACGAAAAGCATAGCTTTGAGTGGATTAAATATGTTAATGAGTAAGGCATGGCTATATATGATTTGTAACATTAATGGGCTATGACATAAAAAGATCGGTTAATTGATTGCAATGGTTGCATGTTGAATACGTATAAGATCTAGGGACAAATATTTGAAGCATGATCAATTCACGGAGAAAGGCCTTTATAGAATGAAGAAAATTACTAAACATCCAGTGACATATATTTTTTAGAATATTATCAATTTTGACACGATAAAAACAGGTATCCAACCAAAATAACAGTAGGAAAATTTATAGTCATTTCTTTTACATTTGGTTTTATTCTTTCATTAAGTGGAGGAAATTAAACGACTAGAATTCCAGTGACAAATTTTTTGGAATATATATATTGATAAAAACAAGTATCCACCAATTTATCAATATCGCCTCTTCGTTTATTGACCATGTTATTCCTTTTCGTAGCACTCCTCGAGCATTCATTTGTTTCAAGTACAATGTATAGGGAACCATTTTTAATTTCACCCCCCCCCCTCCTTTTTTTTTTTGATTTGTTTTTATACGACCGCAAAAAAAATTTTGTGGTCGTATATTGGTATGACGTCGTCGTCGTCGTCGTCTGGCGTCGTCCGGCGTCGTCCGAAGACACATTGGTTTTCGCACTCTAACTTTAGTTTAAGTGAATGGATCTCTATGAAATTTTACCACAAGGTTTAATACCACAAAAGGAAGGTTGGGATTGATTTTGGGGGTTATGGTACCAACAGTAAAGGAATTAGGGGCCAAAAATAAGCATTTTTGTAACTTCCAGACATAACTTGTGTGCTAGTGTATGGATCTCTCTGACATTGTACCACAAGGTTCCATATCACAAAAGGAATGCTGGGATTGATTTTGGGGGTAATTGCCTCAAAATTTTAGGAATTAGGGGCCAAAAAAGGGGCAAAAAACAAGCATTTTTCTAGTTTCAGGACAATAACTTGTGTGTAAGTGTATGGATCTTTCTGAAATTGTACTACAAGGTTCCATATCACAAATGGAAAGCTGGGTTTGAGTTTGGGGGTAATTGCCCTAAACGTTTAGGAATTTGGGGCCAAAAAGGGGCCAAAAAACACATTTTTCTAGTTTCCAGACAATAACTTGTGTTCAAGTGTATGGATCTCTCTGAAATTGTACTGCAAGGTACCAGACCACAAAGGGAAGGCTGGGATTGAGTTTGGGGGTGATGAATCATAAGGGGGTTCAAAAAAATTTGAGGGGGGGGGGATTTTTTTTTTTTCCTTTTTTTTCTTTTTTTCCTTTTTTTTTCTTTTAAAATTTTCCATTTTAAGTTGGTTATTTCTGATTTATATTTAAAAGCAAGTAATAATGATATGGTAGGAGATACACACCAAACAGGATGTGTTAATTATTATATAATAAGTATTGTGCAATAGCAAGAAATTTTCAATTGCACAGTATTGCACAATAGCAAGAAATCTTCAATTGCACAGTATTGCGCAATAGCAAGAAATCTTCAATTGCACAGTATTGCGCAATAGCAAGAAATATCCAATAGCACAATATTGCGCAATAGCAAGAAATTGTCAATTGTACAGTATTGCGCAATAGCAAGAAATATTTAATTGCACAGTATTGTGCAAAAGAAGATACTTCATATAAATTGCTTATTTCTTGACCAATTTCAATGGGGTTTTATTCTTGAATTCTTGGGGTTCTTTAATATGCTGAATCTAACAGTGTATTTAGTTTTTGGATTTTGGGCCTCGTTTTTAAATTGGTCCACATTGAGGTCCAAAGGGTCCAAAATTAAACTTTGTTTGATTTCATCAAAAATTGAATTATTGGGGTTCTTTGATATGCCGAATCTAACCGTGTATTTAGATTCTTAATTTTTGGTTCCGTTTTCAAATTGGTCTACATTAAGGTCCAAAGGGTCCAAAATTAAACTTAGTTTGATTTTAACAAAAATTGAATTCTTAGGGTTCTTTGATATGCTGAATCTAAACATTTATTTAGATTTTTGATTATGGGCCCAGTTTTCAAGTTGGTCCAAATCGGGGTCCAAAATTAAACTTTGTTTGATTTCAACAAAAATTGAATATATGGGGTTCTTTGATATGCTGAATCTAACCATGTATTTAGATTTTTGATTTTTGGTTCCATTTTCAAATTGGTCTACATTAAGGTCCAAAGGGTCCAAAATTAAACTTAGTTTGATTTTAACAAAAATTGAATTCTTAGGGTTCTTTGATATGCTGAATCTAAACATGTATTTAGATTTTTTATTTTGGGCCCAGTTTTCAAGTTTGTCCAAATCGGGGTCCAAAATTAAACTTTGTTTGATTTTAACAAAAATTGAATATATGGGGTTCTTTGATATGCTGAATCTAACAGATTTTAACAAAAATTGAATATATGGGGTTCTTTGATATGCTGAATCTAACAATGTATTTAGATTTTTGATTTTTGGGCCCCGTTATCAACTTTGTCCACATTGAGGTCAAAAGGGTCCAAAATTAAAATTTGTCTGATTTCATCAAAAATTGAATTCTTGGGGTTCTTTGATATGCTGAATCTAACCATGTATTTAGATTTTGGATATTGGACCATAATAGGTGGATGTCCAATTTAAAATTTTTAAGTTCTTAGACCACATTCATTCTGTGTCAGAAACCTATGCTGTGTCAAATATTTAATCACAATCCAAATGCAAAGCTGTATCAAGCTTGAATGTTGTGTCCATACTTGCCCCAACTGTTCAGGGTTCGACCTCTGCCTTCGTATCAAGCTGCGCCCTGCGGAGCATTTTATTGATATATTGTTGTGTATGCACTTTGTTTACATTTATTAGGACATTTTATGGTCATTGATTTCATAGTGTAGTAGGCCAAGGAGGCGGAGCTAGACAGTGAAATAACAACTTTTGAGATAGAAGTTAAGCACTTCCCATTCTTTGCTTTTCCTATGACAAGCGAAACATGGTGGGACTGGAGAGTGCAATAACTAAAAAATCATTCAGTTAACGCAATCCTCTAAAAATAACCAAAGTTAACTCACTCGAAGATCACAGGAAAAATTACCATTCATGTTACAACTATATTTAATGCATAGATTGATTGTAAGGTGAACATGTCTGTCTGGCATGGTTCATCTGACCTTGACCTCATTTTCATGGTTCATTGGTCAATGTTAAATTTTCCTGGTTAAGTTTGCTTCTTGGACACTATAAGCAATAGGTCAACTATATTTTGTGTATGGAATGATTGTAAGGTGTACATGTATATCCGGTTTGGTTTATCTGACCTTGGCCTCATTTTCTTGGATCATGTTAAGTTTATGTGATACTTGTAGTAAAGCTTTATATTTAGTACTATCAACATAAAATCAATGATTAGTAAAGCAGGTGAGACATTTCAGCATGTGCACTCTTGTTTGCAATTACAAATGTATTTTGAAAATTGTAGTTGAAATTTAGAAATTGTAAACTGCAAACATGATAAACATAACTAGACTTATCTACAATTTCAGAAAAAAATAAATGTTTTGGATTAATGGCCTTGGAAATGTAAATTTTTTATAGCACTTATCACATTTTTTGGTCATATCTCAAAAACTATAATAGCCTGGGGAGAATTAAAAAAATAAAGTTATCAGCAAGCCAAGATCTACAATTAAGTTATCATGACCTAATCAATTAATTGGCTTTAATTTTTGTTCTGCCTGCGACTAGTCGCAGTATGCAAGACATAGGTATTACAATCAGGCGACGGCGTAAACTATTTGTTTAAAGCTTTATATTTCAGAAGATAAAAGACCTGGATGCTTCATACCTTTTATGCAGATATCTTATGTTACGAAGCTTCCATCTGTCATATGTCCATTGTCCTCATTTTCATGGTTCATTTAATGCTTGAAAAAAAAAGTTTTTTTGTTAAGTGAAATACTCATTTATTATGAGTAATAGGATAACTATATTTGGTATATGGATTAGTGACCAGGGTTAAAGTTGCATGGTCAAGTCCGTAGCTCCACTGGTCAACTATATTTGGTGTATGGAATGATTTTAAGGGGTACATGTCCAACTGACAGGTTTATCTGACCTTGACCTCAATTTCATGGAACATTTAGCAATGTTTAGTTTTTGTGGTTTGGTCTATTTCTCAGATACTATAAGCAATAGGGCCACTATATTTGGTGTATGGAATGATTGTCATCTGCCAGGTTTCGTCTGACCTCGACCTCATTTTCATGGTTCATTGGACAATTTTTTGTTTTGTAGTTTGGTCTACTTTGCAGATGTTATAAGCAATAGGTCAATTATATTTAGTGTATGGAATAATTATGAGGTGTACAGGTCTATCTGGCAGGGTTCATGACCTTGACCTCATTTTCATGGTTCATTGGTCAATCAAAAGTTGTGTGATTTTGTTAGTTTATCAGATACTAATAGCAATAAGTCTAACTATATTTGGTGTATGGAATGATTGTAAGGTATACATGTCTGCCTGTCAGAGTTCATATAACCATGACCTCATTTTCATGGTTCATTGGTCAATCATAAATTGTGTGATTTTGTCAGTTTATCAGTTTATGTGATACTTGTAGTAAAACTTTTATATTAGAAACTTTCAACATAAATTCAATGATAAGTAAAACAGGCGAGACATTTCAGCTATGTGCACTCTTGTTACACTTTTTTTGGTGTTTTTGGCAATCAACTTCAAATTTTAAAATTCAAATAGAAACTGTAAACACCAAAAATAATCAGCAAAATAAGATCTCCAAACATGCCAAAATTACAGAAATTGTTAATTGACTCCTTACTGGAGTTATGGCCTTTAAATGATGATTTTACCAATTTTATTTATGTTTTTTGCTGTTTTCTTGAAAACTATAATAAATAGGGCAAAACTGTAATAAACAAAACTGATGAGCAAATTCAGATCTACAAACCAGAATTGTTCAAACTACTTCTTTATGATGATTTTGATTTTTATACGACCGCAAAAATTAAAAAAATTTTGGTCATATATTGGTATCACGTTGTCGTCTTTGTCAGCGTTGTCCGAAGACAGATGGTTTCCGGATAATAACTTTAGTATAAGTAAATAGAAATCAATAAAATTTTAACACAAGGTTTATAACCACTAAAGGAAGGTTGGGATTTATTTTGGGGGTAATGGTGTCAACTGTTTAGGATTTAGGGGCAAAAAAAGGGGCCCAAATAAGCATTTTTGTAGTTTCCAGACAATAACTTGTGTTTAAGTGTATGAATCTCTCTGAAATTATACCACAAGTTTCCATACAACAAAGGGATGGTTAGGATTGACTATGGGGGGTTATGGCTCAAACCATTTAGGAATTAGAGGCAAAAAAGGGAAAAACAAGGTAATCCAATCCCAATTTAAAACAACAATGTTTGATTACCTCCCTTACACTGCTTGTAAATTATGTATTAAGAAATGATGATTGTCTTGAGGTGATTAGCTGTCAATTTATTTTTAAAAGTTACTATTAATTAATATTAATTTTAGCCATTACCATGTATGTCATTTTATATTTTAAGACTTGTATGATGTATTTAAAAGGGTTATTATGGTTGCAAATTTTAATAAAATTTTGAATTGAGATTATGACTATATCTTGAGGGAATGATTTTTTTTGGAATAAGGGAAAGGGGGAGGTGAAAAAACATTGGGGGGGGGGGGGGGGGGGGGGGTGACTATTTTTTCTCATTTCAGATTTCAGAAATTAAACAGAAAAGTTCTTCAAATATTTTTTTTTGGGGGTTAATATTCAACAGGATAGTGTATTGCACAAAAGCAAAAAAATGGGGTCTATTTTATTTAGGGGGAAAGGGGGGGGGGGGTCAATTTGCAACAGCATAGTGTATTGCACAAAAGCAAAAAATTGAATATAAATTCAAATCATATAACCAATTTTTGAGTTCTTTGACTACAGTTATTCTGTGGCAGAACCCTATTATGTGTCAAATATTTAATTACAATCCAAATTCTAACCTGTATCAAGCGTGAATATTGTGTCCATTTTGGCCCCAACTTTTCAGGGTTTGGACATCTGCAGTCGTATCCAGCTGCGCTCAGCGAAGCAATTTATTTTGCGTTTATTATCTTGAAAATTATAATAGAAACTTCAAAAAGGTAAATTGACCAGCAAGACAAAATCTACATGAAAGTCAAATGATGAAATTTACTGCCACTGTAGCTACAGGTTTTAAAGATGCATTTTTTGACACATTCCCCATTTCCATTTTCAATTTTATTTAACATCACACTGCATCTACTTGTTAATTGCAAAAAAACACTTAGTCCATTTATCAGTGAAATACAGAAAAATAAAAATAAATGATTTCAAAATTTTGCTCTGAATACTGTATTGTGGTCATTAACAAGCTTCTGTCCAAATTTCATAAAATTCCATGAAGGTTTGACAAAGTTATTGATGTCTAAAAAAATTTAACCTCAGACTGAGCATGAATGTTTACTGTAAAAAAGTTAAGTCCATTTATCAGTAAAATTCAGAAAAATTAAAATAATTTTTTTTCAAATATTGCTCTGGATTCTCTTTTTTGGCCATAAACAAGATTTTGTCCAAATTACAAAAAATTCCATGAAGGTTTGACAAAGTTATTGATGTCTAAAAAAATTTTAACCACAGACTGAACCTAAATGCTGGCAACGGAATCTAGAATCACTTTGTCTCACTTTCGCGACATAAATATCACAGACTTGACAAATTTTTTTACCAAGCTTGTAATCAAGAGAAATGAAGCTCAAAGCTTAGAATTACTGTAAATTTTTACAAGGCTTGAAGAATTTAAAATTGATTAAAACTGATGTTTTTTCCCTCAGATAGCTTAAAGATACCAAAAATTTATCCACACTGATGTTTTTTTTCTTCAGATAAACTAAAGTCAAATGGTGTTATCAGAACATACTGATAAATGCAAATTTAGAAAAACTAGACATCATTGAGATGGGAGCCATCTCTGTGGGCCCCGCTGTAAAAAACACGTGGTAGGATATGGGGTTGTCAACTGAAACCAAAGTTTTTGACCTTTGACCTAGGAAGTTGTACATACATTATGACACACCCTCTGGTGTTGGTTAATATACATATTAAGTATAAAGTATGAAATCATAAAGGTTCTCAAGATATAGAGCGGACACGACTGAAACCAAAATTTTTGACCTTGAACTTTGACCTAGGCAGTTGTACAAACATTATGACACACCCTCTGGTGTTGGTTAATATACATGTCAAGTATAAACTTTGAAATCATAACGGTCCTCAAGATATAGAGCGGACATGGGGTTGTCAACTGAAACCAAAGTTTTTGACCTTGACCTTTGACCTAGGAAGTTGTACATACATTATGACACACTCTCTGGTGTTGGTTAATATACATGTCAAGTATAATCTCTGAAATCATAACTGTTCTCAATATATAGAGCGGACACGACAGAAACCAAAATTTTGGACCTTGAACTTTGACCTAGGAAGTTGTACAAACATTATGACACACCCTCTGGTGTTGGTTAATATACATGTCAAGTATAAAGTATGAAATTATAACGGTCCTCAAGATATAGAGCGGACATGGGGTTGTCAACTGAAACCAAAGTTTTTGACCTTGACCTTTGACCCAGGAAGTTGTACATACATCATGACACACCCTCTGGTGTTGGTTAATATACATGTCAAGTATAATCTTTGAAATCATAACTGTTCTCAATATATAGAGCGGACACGACTGAAACCAAAATTTTTGACCTTGAACTTTGACCTAGGAAGTTGTACAAACATTATGACACACCCTCTGGTGTTGGTTAATATACATGTCAAGTATAAAGTATGAAATTATAACAGTTCTCTAGATATAGAGCAGACACAATTTGTTACGGACGGACGGACAGATTGGTCACTATAGGGCGACCTGCCACTAGGCGGGGCCCTAATGAAACTACCTACCAGTATTTTACTTCAATTCTTGTTTTTAATTTTATAATCCTGAAACATTTTACAAGCACAAATATTCTATCACCTTAACTTTCGAAACTTCTAATCCAGTAGGTTCTGTGTTCACTTTTGCAGTATATCTGTGATGATGCATGATAAGAGAGATAGACTGATTTACAAGGAAACTACGGTATACAGCAAATAAAACATTCAAGCAAATATTTCAAATTTATTTAAGATAAATTGCCATCAACTTTCTTCAGCAGTATACATAACAGGCATTTCATCTTTCTCATCTGGTTTACAATCTGATTCATTGTTCTGGTCACATATGACATTATGTTTATCTGATGTAGTACTGGTATCCTGTCTTACAATATCCTCATGCGTGTTGCTAGAAGATGCTTTATTTGCATAACAGTCTAATATTGCACTCGTCACAGCTAATTCTTTTTGTAGTGATGTATCTTTTTCATGTTTCTCCTTCTTTTCAACTTGTCTTTTATACTCCTCACGTTCCTCTCTGTTAACAGAACCAAAAGAAATATTTCAGTTAAATAAGTTAATCATTGTCTCGCCTTGACGGAGTCAAAAAGTAAGACATAGATATGCTGTACCGGCGGCGGTGGCGGGATCAACAATGTGTTAGTTTGTGATTCGGTCAGTTTATGGGGAACCACTAGTGGTTAATCAATGATATTTCTTATGCAGTTATATTAGCATTGGCACATCTCATTTCCATGGAGAGTATTTGGCCCTGCCCCCTCAGTCATGGTCAGTCTGAATTACTGTAAATTCAGAAATTTATGCAATGTTTTTATCATTGTGAAAATTGTGACTTGAAAGTTTTGCAAAAAATAAAAAATTCTAAATTAATACACACAAAAGTTTTTGAATTTACAGTTAACTTGTCAAAAATATTGTACTGAATGTCCACCTTTTGTTTCAATTGGAAGAGATATATAAATGTTATTGCAAAATTTGAATTGATCAATTTTTATTCTTTTCTTCATGCAACTACAATAAGACCACATATTCTTTTTCAAGAGTTCTCCATGTTGTAGCAGACATTACTCTTACATACAAAAGAAGACTATTGAAAATGCAATATATTGTCAGCATTCCCTCTTCATATTTGAGCCTATTTAAACTAGAAAACTGACAGCAAGGGTCCTGCATGTCCATTTTTGTGTGAGGTACATACTCAAATCATCAATACTTGTGCAAACAAAGCAATTCATGGTCATAGTGTAGCCATTTTGTTCAATTTTGACACCAGGAATTAATTCAGGATGTGTTCTTAATAAATATAAAGTTTTGTAAAATCAAAATACTTAGTTATTTCATTTCAATCAGATCAGTATATAATACCAAATCCATTTTCCATGAAATCCTAGCAAAAACAAATGTTTCTCTAAATATGTGATTTTTTTTTAACAAAAACAAAGTTTTAACCACAATTTTGACATCAAGAATAAATTTGTGAATGCATATTATGCTTATACAGTCGACTCTCGTTATCTCGAAGTCAGCCGGACCAAAGAAATATTTCGAGATACCTGTAGTTCGACTCAAACGAAAACCGGAAGTTTGACAGTCCAAGGGACATAACTCTTGCTTAGCTTGGTAAGGCTAAAATAAATCAGGATGGGAAGGGGATCGATATTCTGGTCTCAGATCGATGTTTTTCTATGTTATGGTCTATTATTATTATAATAACATTTTATGTTTCTTATTTATTTCTTTGTACAGTTACAATTTGTCCCTGTGGCTTTTAGCCTAGAGAGTCATTTCCAATTGATCTTAGAGTTATTTAAAGTCGACAGAATTGTTCATTCTCGTATACAAGAGATTTTAGAAAATTAAGATTTCTTTTAATTTTCTTTCATTTAATTTTTTTCTGCATGAGAAAATACAACAAAAAAAATAAAGACGCCGATTGAGTAGTTTTGGGTTGATCACCAACGGAAGTCTTAATCCCCACTTTATACACAGCCAAGCTCATTAGTGTATGATTACGATTAATTGTTTTTAAAACATTTTAAATAATTTTTCATAATCTATAGAAATGTATCACTAATTATTTATCACGGTGATCAAAGAATCTTGGGTAAACACTCGTGGAAAAAGCATGTCATAAATCAATACAGTGGTCAGTGACCGGAAAATTAATTACACGTGTATTGTAAGATTAACTCTTCAATCCATTTAAATCCCCGAGGTCATGTTTTGACATATGTGTTTTAGTTCGAGATAAATAATGAATTTTGAATGGTTTTGTTAACCTTGGGACCATAAATTTAGTTCGAGTCAACCGAAATTTCGACTCATCCAATTTCGACTCATTAGGAGTCGAAATACATATATTTATATGGAACAAAGTTCGGGACCACGAGAAAACCTTCGACTCATCCGAAATTTCGAGTCAACCGAGTTCGAGACAACGAGAGTTAACTGTATTTCAATTTTTCGTAATAATTCAACAAACACAAAATGATGTTTCTTAAAATTTGTGCATTTTTAAAACAAAAAGAAATTATTTACCCCAAATTTGACACTAGGAATCAATTTACAATGGAAAATTATACATGTTTATCATATTATTTAAAAATCTTCTAAAAAAAAAAGTGTGATCTTTTTTAACAAAAAGTATTGTTGAAATCTACCAAAAAAAGAGTTTCTCAATATTCATAATTTTTTATACAAAAACTAAGTTTTTTACCACAATTTGTGTCAAACTTTCTAAATAATTGAAAGGGACCTTAACGTTGTGCATAAAAATTATGGAAATAAGTTTTGGCAATCTTGACTTATGGTACAACCTAGAAATGCTGATGAACTGACAGTTGAACTAACAGTGTGATTACTATATAAACCGCAAACTAGTCATTGGGTCCTCATGAATTTTTTTATTCAAATTCAACATTATGAAAAGTTTTGACATAGTTTAGAAGCCCAAAAGTTAAAATCAAACAAAATACTAAGGACAAAATTCCTCATTTCCAAGTCCCATAACTTCCATGACAATTGTCAAATTTAAATGACTGCATCTCCGGGTGCAGGATTTTCTCGCTGCATTGAAGACCCATTGGTGGCCTTCAGCTGTTATCTGCTCTTTGGTCGGGTTGTTGTCTCTTTGACATATTCTCCATTTCCATTCTCAATTTTATAGTATTGTGAAGAAAATATAATGTAAAATTGTTGTACCAAGTTTGATAATTTTTGGCCATAGTCTCTGTTTAAGTGGATTATGGTCAGAAAAAGATTAATTTTGGGTCCCCTGTAGTGCAACCAGGAGGGGACAAAAAATTAAAAATCTAAAGTGAAGAAAGTTCACAAGATATACAAACCTTTTTCTTTTTGCTCTAAGCATTCCGTTATGTTTTTTTCCCTTCAAATGTGCTAGAAATATAAAAACATATTTTTAAATATCATAAAATTAAGTCAAAACTAGAACTACTGTGAGCAAATTCATACCTCATGCTCCCCCTATTTGTATATATATATTACAAAGTTGGAAATATAAAAAAAATGGAAAAGAAAAGAAAAATAAGAGGTGCAAAATGTCATTAGGTACTAAAATTCTGTGAATGTTCATTGATATCAAGTGAGTAGGTTTAGGGGAGTTGCTTATACAAACAAGAGGCTCTATAGAGCATGTGTCGCTCACCTGGATCTAAGCACATCTTCAACAATGGCCACTCTCCAACATTGTAGACTATACTATGATTCATGACTTAATTCTCTTTTTTGTTGATCTTGTATTGCTGATCATTTTTTTCTGTTTACTTTGTCTCTATCTGCTTTAGTTTTTGCCAAAAACACAAAAATGGGTCTTCATTTTAAAGGGCAACAACTCTCATCAGAAGTGGTCTCATAGAGTTGCTGTAAATGGACAGAAGGTATATCTCAACATTTTTGCCCAAGCAGTTTTTCTTTTTTTGAAATGGTTATCAAGATAATAGAGAAAACTTGCATTTTAGCCATGTTGGCCATGTTGGATGGCAGATGGGTTCATCAGAATTTTTTTTTAAACTAGATACCCCAATGATGATTGAGGCCAAGTTTGGTTCCAATTACCAAGTAAGTTTCAGAGGAGAAGCTTTTTGTAAAAGTAAAAGGATGAGAATGACAGATGATGGACCCCAAGTGATGAGAATAGCTCACATGATCCTTTGGATCAGGTGAGCTAAAAACCAACCAGCTTTTCACATTCAGGTCAACAACAATGTTACATATATAAGTTTTTAATATAAACAGTTTCTTGAAAAGTTAACTAGCTGTTTAGGATGAGTTGTGGATGCATGATGCTTTCCCCTTTCAATAGATGTAGAAAGTCAATGCCAAAAATTTCTGAATAAAATAAAATGCTCCGCTGGGGCGCAGCTTGATACGACCGCAGAGGTCGAACCCTGAACAGTTGGGGCAAGTATGGACACAACATTCAAGCTTGATACAGCACTGAATTTGGATTGTAATTAAATATTTGTCACAGCATAGGTTTCTGACACAGAATGAATGTGGTTTAAGAACTTAAAATTTTTTAATTTACCTATTTAAACCATATCATTATTATTTGCTTTTATATATAAATCAGAAGGAACCAATTTAAAATGGAAAATTTTAAAGAAAAAAAAGGAAAAAAAAATCCCCCCCCAAATTTTTTGAACCCCCTTATGATTCATCACCCCCAAACTCAATCCCAGCCTTCCGTTACTGGTGTGGTACCTTGCAGTACAATTTCAGAGAGATCCATACACTTGAACACAAGTTATTGTCTGGAAACTAGAAAAATGCTTGTTTTTGGCCCCTTAATTCCTAAATGTTTAGGGCAATTACCCCCAAACTCAATTCCAGCTTTCCCTTTGTGATATGGAACCTTGCAGTACAATTTCACAAAGATCCATACACTTACACACAAGTTATTGTCCTGAAACTAGAAAAATGCTTGTTTTTTGCCCCTTTATGGCCCCTAATTCCTAAAATTTTGAGGGAATTACCTCCAAAATCAATCCCAGCCTTCCCTTTGTGGTATGGTACCTTGCAGTACAATTTCAGAGAGATCCATACACTTGAACACAAGTTATTGTCTGGAAACTAGAAAAATTCTTATTTTTGACCCCTTTTTGGCCCTTATTCCTAAACGTTTTGGGCAATTACCCCCAAACTCAATTCCAGCTTTCCCTTTGTGATATGGAACCTTGTAGTACAATTTCATAAAGATCCATATACTAACACAAGTTATTGTCATGAAACTAGAAAAATGCTTGTTTTTTGCCCCTTTTTGGCCCCTAATTCCTAACATTTGGAGGCAATTACCCCCAAAATCAATCCCAGCATTCCCTTTGTGATATGGAACCTTGTGGTACAATGTCAGAGAGATCCATACACTTACACACAAGTTATTGTCATGAAACTAGAAAAATGCTTGTTTATTGCCCCTTTTGGGCCCCTAATTCCTAAAATTTGGAGGCAATTACCCCCAAAATCAATTCCAGCATTCCCTTTGTGTTATGGAACCTTGTGGTACAATGTCAGAGAGATCCATACACTAACACACAAGTTATGTCTGGAAGTTACAAAAATGCTTATTTTTGGCCCCTTTTTGGCCCCTAATTCCTTAACTGTTGGTACCATAACCCCCAAAATCAATCCCCATCTTCCTTTTGTGGTATTGAACCTTATGATAAAATTTCATAGAGATCCAATCACTTAAACTAAAGTTAGAGTGCGAAAACCAATGTGTCTTCGGACGACTACGACGACGACAATGTCATACCAATATACGACTGCAAAATTTTTTTTGCGGTCGTATAAAAATGTTTGTTTTTTGCCCCCTTATTCCTAAAATTTGGAGGCAATTACCCCCAAAATCAATCCCAGCATTCCCTTTGTGATATGGAACCTTGTGATACAATGTCAGAGAGATCCATACACTTACACACAAGTTATTGTCATGAAACTAGAAAAATGCTTGTTTTTTGCCCCTTTTTGGCCCCTAATTCCTAAAACTTGGAGGCAATTACCCCCAAAATCAATCCCAGCATTCCCTTTGAGACATGGAACCTTGTGGTACAATGTCAGAGAGATCCATACACTTACACACAAGTTTTGTCTGGAAGTTACAAAAAGGCTTATTTTTGGCCCTTTTTTGGCCCCTAATTCCTTAACTGTGGGTACTATAACCCCCAACCTTTCTTTTGTGGTATTGAACCTTATGGTAAAATTTCATTGAGATCCATTCACTTAAACTAAAGTTAGAGTGCGAAAACAAATGTGTCTTCGGACGACGACGACGCCGCCGCCGGACAACGACGCCAACGTCATACCAATATACGACCACAAAATTTTTTTTGCAGTCGTATAAATACTGAAAAAGGTACAAAATACTCAGATTTACATAACCTGTCATTGTGTCCAATCAGAAATAAGGTTGCAGATCTATGATGTATATGGGTGTCCTATTTTCCAAATATGAACAAATGATGATATATGGGACATGTCAATAGGACATGTCAATGAGACAGTAGCCCAACAAGACAACATAACTAAGCAAAGATGTTAGACTTCTATCATCTTATACAAAAAAAAAATTTATATGAAATCCTGAAATCAACAAAAATTTTGCTGCTTCATTATTTGTACTATACAATTATTTTTTTCAAGTTAATCAGCTTCAAGTTGTTTGGCAAATTCATACAATGATCCTTTGACTACTTTAAATAGTAATATCAATGGGTACGTTTTTGTAAGTGTATACCTTCCCATTCCTGATTCATAGTGAACACCATATCACAGACATCACAGATATTGTAAACAGGAACATTGTAGGATTGCTCTGCAGGAATAGGTTCATATTCAGTCTTCTCTCCCTAGAAGTAGAAGTTACCAGAATTTACAAAATGTTGACAATGGCCATTCTATAGCCTTTTCAACTGATTCAATTCTCTGTAAGTTTAGTAGCAATTAAACTGACTGTTAATACATGATCTTTCAAAAAAATCATCTGAGAAATATTTCAAACACTGAGCCCTATAATAAGAAACAGTTTCTCTAAACCCAATTATGCATGAGCCTTATAAAAGCTTCTGGCTTTGTGTAACTTTAACCATATTGATCTTAACCATTTTATAGCTATATAACATTTATAAATAAAATAAAAAAAAAGGATAACACTCATGATGCATGAAAATAAAGTTTCATTTCACTGAAACAAAATATATTTACTTCTGGCATGATACATGAGAAAGTTTTTATTTTCTAATGTCTCTTAGAACTGTGTAATAATTCTCAGATATTTTGTTTATTTTCAATGATCGGAGTTGAAAGTAAAGCAGAAGTATAAGTGACAAAATGCAGTTCAAACTATTTCTGCTCAAAATTCAAACCTACCCCTCCATTCAAATATATGGAATATTACAAAGTCCATGCTTTGCTGCCGAAAAGCACCTAGCTTATATAATTGGAAAAATAAAATGAGAGATTCACAATGATCTTAAGTAAAATTCTAATACAGTTTCAAATGGAACTATATATAAACTAAAGTAGTTCTGAAAAATTGGGGAGATTGTTACATTTTGAAAGCAGTCATGCTAAGGAACATTTCTGTCATGTCAGGATGGATAGATGATTAATACCAATTCTCTGTATTCATCAACACAATTTGGAAGGTCACCAATTTTGTTGAAACTTCTGACAACAAACATTGACATAAAATATGAAAACAGTATGTTTGTGTCACACTGCATGTTGTTTGGTTACCATGGCAACAGAGATTAAGTTTTAGACAAAGATGATGTTTGGGATTCTCTGCTTACAGTCACTTATATATTATATAATATGTTTGTTAAAGTTCAAATCATTTTTATTTGATAAATACAGTCGAACCTCATTAAGTCAGTTGAAGGGACCGGACGAAAGCATTCGACTCATCCGAGGTTTCCACTCATCAGAGGTCATGTGTGTCATAATAAATTTGGAATGCATGAAATACGGTATGGCATTTGTGTAAACTAAATACTTTCAACATTGTGACTTTTTCAAGCTCTATATTTTTTGGTCCTTCATAGTAATTAAACACACAAGTTCAGATACAAAACATTCACAAATAAAATCAATACACAATTATTTACAAAGGTCAGCCACTATAAATTATGGAATCACCCAGAGATCACTGATGAGGGTCGTCTGTTTTTCTTTCAATTATTGTAAATTTTTCATAATTGTCTTAATCCTTTTAATTATTGTAATTAATGAATTTTAATTCAAACGATTCATTTAATCTCTGCTTGGGTCACTAGAATTTGTTTCGTTTTCATATCAGGTGAAATATGTTCATCCCACTAAAGTTCCGCTTGGACGATCAACAAAGATGTTAATTACTGGTCACCATAAACATGTCATTTTAACTGTTTTACAAAAAAGTATGTTTATATACACAGCTTTAATCACTTATGAAAACGATAAGTTTACATAAGAAAAACGTCTGATTTGAAATTTTATCTTTAAGTCTACATTTTTCGAAATTTCTTACTTTCGAACTTCAAGACATTGGGGGTAGTTTACATAAATTTTCCATCGAAGGGACTATAAAATTTATTCGACTTAACCGAGAATTTCGAATCATCCTAGTTCGACTCATCAAAGGTTATAATGCGTTGATTAAACAGGAATTTTGCCGGGACCGAGCACAAGTTTTCGACACAACAAGGTTTGACTGTACTTTTTTCTCTCATGTTTTACAACAAATGTTCTTTCATGAAACATTCAGCTAGCAATCTTTTAGCCAATAACATGATGAAATACCATAGTGTGATGTAAGTATGTACTTAGCTTTGTTCTAAATGGATATGCTAAGCAGAACTTTTTACATGCTAGGTCAGAATGCAACAGACAACAGGATTTCAGGCCTAACTATGCTGGCCTAACGATGCTGGAACATTATTTTTACTTGAAGACTACTAGTCCTTGCTTTTACTTCTAAATGCTTGTACAGAAATAAATATGCACATTTAAAAATCTTTGAATTGACCTTGCAGTTAATAAAATCAACAACCTCCAACACTTGAGGCAAGCATGCTACCATGGGGCCACTGAGGCAGTATTCATATTGCATTTCCATTGCCTCAGCAAAATAGTCTTGTTCATTTAGGCCTTGAACATATTTTGTTCAGTTACATATATAAGATACAAACCTTCAGAACAGAATTGAGTATATTTATAGCTGGTTTGTTGACATTGTCTTCCCACTGTGACACATCAGTAGAATCTAATCCATATACTGGAGGGAGACAGGAACCTCTGTCTACAAAATATTACATAAAGATTTATTTATTCTTACATTAATTCAAGGACATGCCCAGAAATTGCTTCATAATATAATCGAAGTTATTCTAAAAACTGTATTGATTTTTAACTTGCAAGTCAACAATGTTTCTGGGCAAATAGTCAGAAAGCAACAAACTACCAAATATTAAAGGGCAATAATTCTATTGAAATAATGTCAATAAAAACAAATCTATCACTTTTGATCATACAGTTACATACTAAATATCAGCTTTACATAGCAGACATGGCAACAAACATTTTGGACTCTTGAACATTTTTTATCATCTAAGTCATGTAGTAGGTCAGCTGGAAAGTAACTCTGTCTCCTTCTTACATACAAAAAGTAGACAGTATCTACAGTTTTCACAATTTGGTTGACAATTTTTTTCAAGAATATATCACATTTTGAATATAAAATAAGAATGAAAGATATTTGGGTGCAAATCTTACTGTTATTTTTGTGATAATTTACTTTTTATCAAGAAGTTGAAGTATTATCAATCAAAAATCTAATTGAAAACCCGCCTCATATTCATATAACCCTTGATTAACCTAATAAATGCACAGCCATATAAAGTTCTATTGAATAAAAACATGTGTTTACCAAAACAACAAGTAATAGTGGTAGACCGACAACTTAGACAAATTCGCCTAGAAAAGAGATCATATACAAGTTTTAGCAAGATATGCTAGATCAACAATAGATATAGGGAAATAGAACTGGTAGATGAGTCTCAAGGCCTCAATGAACTTAAATTGAAAAGTTGCAAAAACTTCACCTGAATGTACACAACGGATATATAATGACTAGCATGTGAAGTACTTTTATCACTTTTAAGAGATATAATGAAACTGTGAGTGAATAGTAAAAGTCACATATATTCATGATTTAAGCAATGTTGCAATTCAAAGCAAAAGGTAAGTGTGGAAAAAGAGATATTACAGCAGAATAATTAACAAATGTGGTCACATGAGAGGCCCAATAAAGGGTACACAATTGAATCAAAGGTAGAAACGACAAAACAAAATATTATAAGAATACAAGAAACTGCTACTACAGGCATATAATATTTATTGCATACATTAAACCAACTATACATAGATTATTGATCAATGATTTATTCCTTTCTCAATGGGTTTTCAGTCAATAAACATTTGCAGGAAATTTTCAAATAGTTTGTAATAACAATTACCCTTTCCGTGCAGCATCAACTCTAAATAGATATTCTTACCGATTTACAAATCATACATTACAATAATTCTACTAATTGATTGTTACAAATCTAAAGAAATAGTGTATCAGGCACTCTCATCTCTGGTCTAACAAATGGACACATCTTTTAAACTAGATACCCTGAGGATGATTGCAGTCAAGATTGGGTTCCAATTAGCCCAGTAGTTTTAGAGGAGAAGATTTTTGTAGAAGTTGATGGACTATAGAAGTCTGATGATGAATGCCAAGTGATGAGATTAGCTCACTCTGGCCTGCTAAAAACTAATAAAATTTGAACCTACATCTTAAGAATCTGTTTTTTACCCATCGAACTTGAGTTCTAGCATATCTTCTTGTCACTAATTTCATTTCTTCAATGCCTGAAAAAAACCCAGATATGTGTCAATTATCTTGAGCACACTTTTAAACTTAATTTTTTTCATCAAAAATTGTCATAAGATATAAATCTAGAGTCATAATGGAAGAAGAATTTAACATTGATATATACAAAATGTAATAATTCTATACTGTACCAAATTTTTTTTTTTTGTGACTTACAGGGAAATTTCACTTGGCTCTAATTGAGAACTTTTACTGATGTATCAGACTATAATGCCAAATAAGAAATTTGACACAAAAAAGCAATTAATAAATGATTTGAATAAAAGGAAATGCTGGGTATATGCAGTTCAATGCGACAGCAACCAAACAACATAAAAAAGTGAAACTTAAAATAAAAATTTAACTGAGAGATATGATTGCTCCATATATATATATATAATGTGGATTCATTTTTATTCGTGGTATACCAATTTTCGTGGGTTTCGTGGGTCACAGCGAACCACGAATATAAGAATTCAGTGAAGAATAATCCCGAGAAATGTGTATGGAGTCGGATGTTTATTTCGGGTTATGTTATGCAGTTCTAGTATAGTGTTGACTAGCGATAAACATTGTAACATTACACGTGTATTGAAAAAAGATACAAGTATTTTGATTAAATCAATAATAAATATATCGAATATCAGTGATAATTTACTTTTTAAAATTGATTAAAACTGTTCATGGAAAATAACTGCAAATTGTTAATTACCGTGTCATAGTTTGGTTTACTGGTGATTGAAAATCAATAGGATTAAGTACGGGGATATTGCCCGTAGGTAACATTGTTTATGACAGGAACATTTATTTTCACACCTTTTACTTATATGACTGTTTATTATATCGTGATTAGGGAAATGAGCTTTCAATCATAGAGTTTTGAATGCCTTATAAAATTCCGACAAGAATTTATAAATTGTAAAACAAACAAATAATTAGTTGTCTCTGTCCATTATTGTAATAGAAGTTTTCAATGAACACTTTAACCTAGATTGACCAAGGGAGGATTTTGACAATTCAAAACTTTTTCAATGAATTCCTTCTTTTTTGTTTGTTTTATTATTGATCAAACCAAGGAGGTTATATGATCTCCAAAATCAAAAAGAAATCCACGAATTACGTATCTGAATTTTTTTATTTTTTTTTAATCAGAGATCCACGAATTTACGTATACCACGAAACGTCTTTTTTTCTCTGTCCACGAAAATTGATACCCACGAAAATAAATGAATCCACAGTATATATAACCATCAAATTCCAATGTAACAGTTCTTCAAAAAAATGCTTCGCAGAGCGCAGCCTGATATGACCGCAGAGATAGAACCCTGAACAGTTCAGGCAAGTTTGGACACAATATTCAAGCTTCATACTGTCTGAATTTGGATTGTGATCAAGTTTTTGACATAATATAGGTTTCTGACACAAAATAAATGTGGTCAAAGATCTTAAAAATTTGAAATGGGATATTTAATTTACCTAGTATGGTCTGATATCCAAAATCTAACAACATGGTTATATTCAGCACATAAAAAACACCAAAAATTTAATTATGGCACCCTCAACACAGTTGGGGTGACGTATTGTTATTCTACGATTTTTTTTTTTCCTTAATCTTCTTCCACACATTTTGTCCATGCAGTTTCTTGGAATTGAATGGACCAATGTTGATGGAACTATACCTCAATGTGGACCAGCATGTGAAGTTGTGCACCTAACTTTGGAATGGTCAAGATGGCTGCCGTTTCCATGGAAACAGCAAAAATCCGAAAATATTCAAAGTGTTCCAAACTGGACGAAACTTCACTATAATAGTAACTGGCATGGCCTGAGCTGCATTTTGAACTTGGAATTTTCAAAATGGCTGCCATTACCATGGAAACAGTTAAAATGTGAAAAATGCTAAATCTTTCATTATAAGACTCAACTGGATGAAACTTTATGGAAATGTTACCCAGTATGCCAAGATGTCAAAACAATATATGGATATTCCAAAATGCCCACCGTTGTCATGGAAACTGGAGAACAATTTTACATTGACCCTATGGGAAAACGCATAAAATCAGCATTTTCTTCAAGAGTATTTCACCAGTGTCAATGAAACTGTATTGATATATAACATGACATGTGGCAATGAGATGTCTGCTTTTAGAATTTTGGAATTATCCACTGTAAGCATGGCTGCAGCAAAAATGTCCAAAATTTCAAAATGCTCAAAACTTACTGAAACTTTACAAAAATGATAATTGGCATGTGTAGATACGCTCTTTGACCTTGGAATTTTTAAAATGGATGGTTGGGGAACGAGGGTGCCATCCGTTATTGCTAGCAATTACAAATCTAGTTTTAGTTGAAATCAAACTCAGTTTAATTTTGGACCCTTCAAGCCTTAATATGGACTAATGTGAAAATAGGGCCCAAAATAAAAAATCTAAAAGCACAATAAAATTCAGCATATCATAGAGCCGCAATAATTCAGTTTTTGATGAAATCAAACAAAGTTTAATTTTGGACCCTTTGGACCTCAATATAGACCAATTTAAAAATGGGGCCCAATATCCAAAATAGTAATACAAGGTTAGAACCCCCCAAAATTAAAGACTTTAAATTAATCCCATTGAAATTGGTTAAGATTTATATTTATTTTCAATTGAAGATTTTTTGCTATTGCGCAATACTGTGCAATTGAAGATTTCTTGCTATTGCACAGTACTGCGCAATTGAAGATCTCTTGCTATTGCGCAATCCTGTGATATTGTGCAATATTGTGCTATTGCCCAATAATGTGCTATTGTGCAATACTGTGCTATTGCCCAACACTATGCAATTGAAGATTTCTTGCTATTGCGCAATACTGTGCAATTGAAGATTTCTTGCTATTGCGCAATACTGTGCAATTGAAGATTTCCTGCTATTGCGCAATACTGTGCAATTGAAGATTTCTTGCTATTGCGCAATACTGTGCAATTGAAGATTTCCTGCTATTGCGCAATTGAAGATTTCCTGCTATTGCGCAATTGAAGATTTCCTGCTATTGCGCAATTGAAGATTTCTTGCTATTGCGCGATACTGTGCAATTGAAGATTTCTTGCTATTGCGCAATACTGTGCAATTGAAAATTTCTTGCTATTGCGCAATACTGTGCAATTAAAGATTTCTTGTTATTGCGCAATACTGTTAATCTGTTATATATAATAATTTACACACCCTGTTTGGTGTGTATCTCCTGCCATATCAGTATTTGTTGCTTTTATATATAAATCAGAAAATAATCAATGTAAAAAAATTTTTTAGAAAAAAAATGATGAAAAAAAAATCCCCCCCTCCAAACTTTTTGAAACTCCCCAAATTTTTTTGAAATTTTGAAGATTATTTTCTTTTCAGGAAAAAAGTATAATTTCAGCGAGTTCCATAAACTTTAACACAAGTTACTGTAAACCAACTTATTTTTCGCCAGCGATTTATTTTCGCGAGTAGAAAAATGACGCGAATATAAATCATCGAGAATATGTAAAACTTGGATCTTTCCGTACTTAACTACATTAAACAAATCTGAAAATCGCGAAATTAAATCGCCGCGAAATGGGCTAGAGAGGGCTAAACGCGAAATAAAGTATCCGCGAAAATTAGTTGTTTTACAGTATTGTCTGGAAACTAGAAAAATGCTTATTTTTGGCCCCTTTTTTGCCCCTAATTTCTAAACGTTAGGGGCAATTACCCAAAAACTCAATCCCAGCCTTCCCTTTGAGGTATGGAACCTTGTATTACAAATTCAGAGAGATCCATACACTAAAACACAAGTTATTGTCTGGAAACTAGAAAAATGCTTGTTTTTGGCCTCCTTTTTTGCCCCTAATTCCTGAACGTTTGGGGCAATTACACCCAAACTCAATCCCAGCCTTCCCTTTGAGGTATGGAACCTTGTATTACAAATTCAGAGAGATCCATACACTTACACACAAGTTATTGGCCTGAAACTACAAAAATGTTTGTTTTTGGCCCCTTTTAGGCCCCTAATTCCTAAACTGTTGGTACCATAACCCCCAAAATCAATCCCAACCTTCCTTTTGTGGTATTGAACCTTCTGGTAAAATTTCATAGAGATCCATTCACTTAAACTAAAGTTATTTTCCAGAAACTAAATGTGTCTTTGGACGCCGACGACGACATGATACCATTATATGAACGCAAAATTTTTTTTGCGGTCGTATAAAAATTCATTACCTTTTTGTAAAAGTTGTTTCCCTTTTTCTGTATCCCTTTTAACATCAGGTAAAAGTAAATAATCATGAAATTCCTTGAATCCAATACTTTGGAATATTCCATGTGTATAGTCTACTTCACTGTAAATAATAAAATGCAGCGTTAAGTGAGAGCTTTGGGGAAAATGTTCAAAATGTAAAATTCAAAGTAATAAACTATTATACAATTTGCCTCATTCTATTAATTGCCCTAAATGGCATCAGTGGCCGAGTGGTCTATATAGTTCATCTACAGCGATTGCTAGCCTGTAAACACTCAGGTTGTGAGTTTAAATCCCGTTTGTGGCAGGTGCAATTTTCATTGACTAGGATTGCCAGTTTTTCTGCCAAAGGGCTGTGGTTCTCAACATGCTCTCTTCCTTCTTCCACCAATAAAAAACTGGCATCCAAGATATAGGCTAATCTGCTAAGAGTGGCGTTAAACACCAACAATCAATCCTAATTGTTTTTAAAACTTAACTTAATCATAAATACTGTCACTGAAGAAAAATATTCTATGCAAAAAAGACTTAATTTGATATGGTTTGTGGCCAAACTACATCAACTACTGGATCAATCCAACCTACCTGAGTACATGATTGCAGGTTAACATGCATTGAAGAAAGGTACGAAGATGTAAAATACAAAAATGTAGGTCAAAATAACATCTTTTGCTGGGAAGCTATCTAACTCCCATAGCTTCATCCTGCAACCATGTTTTATGATTGTTGATCACTTAGTTTCTGATAACTGAATCTTTACCACAGTCACTGAAGAGTGAAATAAAAGTCTAGGTTGTGTACTTTTGTTTTGGAGGCTGTCATACTCCTCTAGACACATCCTTAAACCAAATCATAGGATTATCAGTATACTTTTTCAGTTTCTGAGAACCAAACATGGACATAAACTTAACCCATGTCACTAAAGCAAAAAATGTAGATCAAAGAGACCTACTTTGGATGAGAAGCTGATTTACTCCTATAGATGCATACTCACATAAAGTTGCCTAAATATAAGCAACATAGTATCTGAGAACTAGACTATGACATGATAAGTGTAAATTAATGACTTTATGTCAATCAAAGCTTGAAAACTGGATGTGGACACACACAGATATGACATCATAACATGAAGGCAAATAGTATCTTGTAAAGGTGAACTAACAACAAGAGTGGATAATTATCTTTACTTACAGACAAAAGGAGTAGTGGATAATTATCTTTACTTACAGACAAAAGGAGTAGTGGATAATTATCTTTACTTACAGACAAAAGGAGTAGTGGATAATTATCTTTACTTACAAACAAAAGGAGTAGTGGATAATTATCTTTACTTACAGACAAAAGGAGCAGTGGATAATTATCTTAACTTACAGACAAAAGGAGTAGTGGATAATTATCTTTACTTACAGACAAAAGGAGTAGTGGATAATTATCTTAACTTACAGACAAAAGGAGTAGTGGATAATTATCTTTACTTACAGACAAAGGGAGTAGTGGATAATTATCTTTACTTACAGACAAAAGGAGTAGTGGATAATTATCTTAACTTACAGACAAAAGGAGTAGTGGATAATTATCTTAACTTACAGACAAAAGGAGTAGTGGATAATTATCTTAACTTACAGACAAAAGGAGTAGTGGATAATTATCTTAACTTACAGACAAAGGGAGTAGTGGATAATTATCTTTACTTACAGACAAAAGGAGTAGTGGATAATTATCTTAACTTACAGACAAAGGGAGTAGTGGATAATTATCTTTACTTACAGACAAAGGGAGTAGTGGATAATTATCTTAACTTACAGACAAAAGGAGTAGTGGATGATTATCTTTCCTTACAGACAAAAGGAGTAGTGGATAATTATCTTTACTTACAGACAAAAGGAGTAGTAAGTTATTTCTTCAATAACTTTTTAGTAAATCACTTAGCCTATACTACAAAAGAAATTGAAGTCTGTCAAATACACCTTATCGCTATTTAGTCCATTCCGGAAAAAACTGTCATTTAGACAACTTCCTGTTTGGGTCAATTGTCGCAAAATAAAGGTCATCAGTAATGAGCTGTGGGAGGAAAATATGTAGGAGGTACACATTTTAAAATTTGTATAGTTTATGATCCAATTATTTAAATACAAATTAAAGTAAGAAAAATGCTTTTTTTGAAGAGTTTACAATGGTTTAAACATAACTCTTTGAAAAAATTTAATGCACAAAACATTTAAACAGGGCCCCAGATAGCTTCAACTGGTTTGAAAGAGTTGTTTATTTTGGAACTGATCCGGAATGGAATAAATAGCAATAAGGTGTATTTCAAATTTCCTATTACTTTTTAAGGGAAGACAATAAGGAGTTTTTCAAATTTCCTATTATTTTTCAAGGGAAGGCGATAAGGAGTTTTTCAAATTTCCTATTATTTTTTAAGGGAAGGCTAATATATATCATATTGCTAGTATGTTATTTTTAAAGACCACTGCCTAAGCTGTGATAAAGTACTTCTACAAAATTGGAGAATACCACATACTTATTATCCTTGATTCTAGACGAGTTGTATTGTTTGTGAAAGTCCTGTAATTCTGTTAAAAGTCCTTTATCTATCATCTCATCTACTCTTTTATCTGTTCGTGAATCTAAAACTGAATTAATAGCAGAGAATTTCATTGGTTGTATGGATGGATTGATTGAAATATGTTTAATGTCAACCAGAAAAAAAAGTCAATAATACAGCATTCACAGCAGCGATGTTTTTTTAACTTAATTTGACAGAATTGAACAAAACTGACTGCTAAAAGCATAATATCACATCTATACTCCACTTTTATAAATATTTAAAACAAAAAAATCATATTTTTATTTTATGTCTAATTTGTAGCTAATGCCCCTTTAATGTGATATGAATATAAACCCTGCTTTGTACTTGACACATATGCTAAGCTGTATTTGTAATCTCTTAGCACACAATGTAACCTTGAAAGAAGAAAATCACCCCCAAACATTATTCTAACTCAGAGCAAACCATTTTTTGCTCCATTCCTAAATGCCTAGAGCTTAGTGGAGAAATAGCAAATACCAATTTTACAGTCTTTGGTTTGGCTCAGTCAGGGATCAAATTCCCAACTCCCTACGATTCAGGCTGGCATGCTACAAAGAGATGACCAAGGTCAATAAGAATTTCGTATTTAAAATTCCATCTTAAGCTAAAAATTAAGTAAGAGAACGGAAACAAAAAATTCAGCAATATTTCCATTTGTATTAAAAGGAGCATAACTCTAGAACAGTAAAAGTGATACCACCAAAATTCAAACTTCATTTGCATTTTGTGGTAATAAGCATTATGTATAAGTTTCATAACATTTGGTTGAGGCTAACATAAGTTAGAGAAAGGAAACAAAAATTCAACAATTTTTCCATTTGTAACTCTAGAACGGTTAAAATGACACCACAAAAATTGAAACTTGATCTGTATTTTGTAGCAATAAGCATTGTGTATAAGTTTAATAACATTTCATGGAGGCAAACAAAAGTTAGAGAAGAACGGAAACAAAAAATTCAGCAATTTTTCTATTTGTAAAGGGGCATAACACTAGAACGGTTAAAGTGACACCACTAAAATTCAAACTTGATCTGTGTTTTGTGGTAATAAGCATTGTGTATAAGTTTCATAACATTTCATGGAGGCAAACAAAAGTTAGAGAAGAACGGAAACGAAAAATTCAGCAATTTTTCTATTTGTAAAGGGGCATAACACTAGAACGGTAAAAGTGACACCACCAAAATTCAAACTTGATCTGTGTTTTGTGGTAATAAGCATTGTGTATAAGTTTCATAACATTTGGTTGAGGCAAACTAAAGTTAGAGAACGGAAACCAACTTTGGGATGTACGGACGGACAGACGTACAGATGAACATGGGTAAAACTTAATGCCCCCTCCACTACGACGGGGGCATAACTAGCTTTCCTTATTATATACTATTTATAGAATGTGTGTTGCATAACAAGGATAACAGGAATGACCAAAACTATTGGAAAGTACACACCAACCAACAACTCCTCTGAAAAAAAACACACACAAACAAGGACAAAAAACAAAGAACAACACATTGTCCAGATAGCCTGAAACAGTACAGGTGCAACATTTTTAGTAATTTTGTAACTAGTGGGGTTCAAATTCTAGTAATTTTGTAACTACATATGACGGAATTATAACGAATGCATGAGTTTTGACAAGGTACCTTGTTTATCGGCTTGTATCCAGAATATACATGTGTTGTCATAACGAAGCTGTCCTCTAAGAGATTCTTCTCCTATCTCTGATTTCTGACTTTCTAAAATTTTACTCATTTCTACACCATGGTTTTGGTATACTTCTAAAGCCCTGAAATATAATAGATAAATGTGGATAGTGTCCACATGTGGACACAGATGATGCCCCCGCTTGCATATCATATAGTTATAAAGGGACATAACTGAAGAACGGTAAAAGTGACGCTACCCAAATTTGAACTAGATCTGAGTTTTGTGGTAATAAGCATTGTGTGTAAGTCTCATAAAATTTGGTTGAGGCTAACTAAAGTAGAGAACAGAAACTAAAAATTCAGAAATTTTCTATTTGTAATAAAATTGAGAATGGAAATGGGGAATGTGTCAAAGAGTCAACAACCCGACCATAGAACAGACAACAGCAGAAGGTCTCCAACAGGTCTTCAATGCAGCGAGAAATTCCCGCACCCGGAGGCGTCCTTCAGCTGGCCCCTAAACAATTATATATACTAGTTCAGTGATAATGAACGCCATACTAAACTCCAAATTGTACACAAGAAACTAAAATTAAAAATAATACAAGACTAACAAAGGCTAGAGGCTCCTGACTTGGGACAGGCGCAAAAATGCGGTGGGGTTAAACATGTTTATGAGATCTCAACCCTCCCCCTATACCTCTAGCCAATGTAGAAAAGTAAACGCATAACAATACGCACATTAAAATTCAGTTCAAGAGAAGTCCGAGTCTGATGTCAGAAGATGTAACCAAAGAAAATAAACAAAATGACAATAATACATAAATAACAACAGACTACTAGCAGTTAACTGACATGCCAGCTCCAGACTTCAATTAAACTGATTGAAAGATTATGTCTTCATCATATGAATATCAGGCACAATCCTTCCCGTTAGGGGTTTAGTATCATACGATCATAACATATATGAGAAGAACATAACCCGTGTCATGCCAACAACTGGTTTTTAAATAAATGTGTTTAGTACCGATGCAAAGATCCTATAAGTGAATCAATATTAACGCCAAAATATGCAATCTTTAATGACCTGACAACAGTATCGTAACTATATCCCTTCTTAATAAGTCTATTTAAAGGTTTTGTTAGCTTCAGAGGTGAATACTGACATTTTTGTGCCATATAAAGAATATTACCATAAAAAATTGGATGTGAAATACCTGAACGTATAAGAAGTCTGCATGTTGAGCTATATTTACGAATGATTTCCTTATACCGATGATAAAATTTAGTAAATGTTTTGACTAGTTTGTGATATCGAAAACCCTGGTGTAATAATTTTTCAGTAATACATAAATTTCTCTCGTTAAAATCTAAAACATTGTTACATACACGAGCGAATCGTACAAGTTGAGATATATAATCACCGTAAGATGGTGACAAGGGAACGTCACCATCTAAAAATGGATAATTAACGATAGGAAATGAAAAATCATCTCTTTTATCATATATTTTAGTATTAAGCTTTCCATTAATGATATAGATATCAAGATCGAGGAAAGGGCAGTGGTCATTGTAAGTATTAGCTTTATTTAAAGTAAGTTCAACAGGATAAATTTCTTTAGTATACATACTGAAGTCGTCATTATTGAGAGCCAAAATATCATCCAAATATCTAAAAGTATTATTAAATTTGTGTATCAGATGTTGTTTTGATGAGTCTTTGCTGATTTTTGTCATAAATTGTAACTCATAGCAATACAAAAAAAGGTCCGCAATAAGTGGTGCACAGTTAGTCCCCATTGGAGTTCCGATAACCTGACGATATACGGAATCTCCAAAGCCAACAAAAATGTTATCTAGTAAAAATTCAAGGGCATATATAGTATCAAAGCATGTCCAATTGACATAGTTTTTTTGTTTAATTGCTACTAAAAATTGACCTAAAAGAGTTTGAACATATATATTCACATTCTGACTTTTTAAATGCCCATTTAATTAGGTGTGTGAATTTTTTCTTAATGAGAATGTGAGGCAATGTGGTATATAGGGTAGAAAAATCAAAACTTTGAACAGATTCAAAATCACCAATATATGCATGTAATTTATCAAGTACTTCCAACGAGTTCTTGACACTCCAAAAGTAATTAATTCCACTATTTTCGAAGGCCTTATTTGAACAATTTATTATCAGGTTTTTGATTGTATCAAGTGAACTGGTAAGAAGAATAGACAATTTAGTAGTGGAACAATGGCTTGAAGACGAAATGAATCTATATTTGTAAGGTGTTTTGTGTAGCTTCGGAAGCCAATACGCATAACTCTAGAATGGTTGTGTATAAGTTTTATAACATTTGGTTGAGACAAACTAAAGTTAGAGAACGGGACCGAAAAATTCAGCAATTTTTATGTTTATAAAGGGACATAACTCAAGAATGGTAAAAGTGTCGCCACCAAATTTCGTACTTAATCTGTATTATGTAGTAATAAGCATTGTGTATAAGTTTCATAACATTTGGTTGAGGCAAACTAAAGTTAGAAAATGGAAACAAAAAATTTGTACTTGATCTTAGTTTTGTGGTAATATTGTGTAACGGTTTCATAATGTTTGGTTGGGGCAAACTTAAGTTACAGAATGGAAACTAAACATTTTGCAATCTTTCGATTTATAAAGGGGCATAACTCAATAATTGTTAAAGTGACATTACCCAAATTCAACCTGATCTGTGTTTTATCAGTGGAAGTCAAAATTAAACATTGCACTGTATAAAGCATTGATTGTAGTTGATTCAACTATAATCATGGACAAAGGAAGATAACTCCAATTTTAAAAATTACTTGATATTTAGAAGAAAATAAAAATTTTGCAATTTTTCCATTTATAAAGGGGCATAACTCTAGAACGGTAAAAGTGATGCCACCAAAATTCAAACTTGATCTGTGTTTAGTGGTAATAAGCATTGTGTATAAGTTTCATAACATTTGGTTGTGGCAAACTAAAATTGGAGAACGGAAACAAAAAATTCAGCAATTTTTCCATTTGTAATGGGGCATAACTCTAGAACGGTAAAAGTGATGCCACCAAAATTCATACTTGATCTGTGTTTTGTGGTAATAAGCATTGTGTATAAGTTTCATAACATTTGGTTGAGGCAAACTAAAGTTAGAGATCAGAAACTAAAAATTCAGCAATTTTTCCATTTGTAAAGGGGCATAACTCTAGAACGGTAAAAGTGACACCACCAAAATTCAAACTTGATCTGTGTTTTGTGGTAATAAGCATTGTGTATAAGTTTCATAACATTTGGGTGAGGCAAACTAAAGTTAGAGAACAGAAACAATAAATTCAGTAATTTTTCCATTTGTAAAGGGGCATAACTCTAGAACGGTAAAAGTGACGCCACCAAAATTCAAACTTGATCTGTGTTTTGGGGTAATAAGCATTGTGTATAAGTTTCATAACATTTGGTTGAGGCAAACTAAAGTTAGAGAACGGAAACCAATTTTGGGACGTACTGACGGATGGATGTACAGATGGACAAGGGTAACACTTAATGCCCCCTTTGCTGCAGCAGGGGCATAAAATACAACTCTCCATTGATCACTAGGACAACTGTTAAAGCTTTAGTTTGAAATTTAAAATTCAATACAGCTGGTAACTTAATCAGAATCTAAAAAAGAAAGAAAAATCTAATTTACCCTTAGTTATCTACTGTGGATCCATTTATTTTCATGGATTACGGAAAAATTATATTTTTGTGGATATAAGATGTCCTGGTTTTACAAAAGTCTGCATACAAACTTATAGAAATTTTACTTCCTTGAACATTTTAATTTCGTGGTTCACCTGTAACCAAGAAATCCATGAAAATTGGTGTATCACAATAATAATGAATCCACAGTATTAAACATGAAGTGATTATAACTTATGAAAAATAAACAATGGTACCGCTAAGAATTTAAAAAAGTTATAGCAATCAGGTTAGAAATAATTTGTACAACTTTATAGGTTGCACTTTGTAAATACAGCTATTTCATAAACCGCGCCTCTTTTGAGGAGATATTTAAAATTCATAGATATTTTGTTTTGTTTACCTACTGGTTCCCAGATATGATCTCTATGTTTCATCTCAGAGAGACACAAAATGGAAAATTTACCAGTATGAATACACATGGATAGCGGCCAAATTAAATTCTGAGGAAGACCCAAAGTGAAGGGAGGGATAGTACAGAATTATAGTACATGTATAAGTTTAAACTCTCAGAAATTCGAGGCATATAAATGTTGAAAATATGCCGCTGCACAGCCCTATGTTTTGACCTTTAAAAAAAAAGTAGTAGTAGTGCATATGAACTTTCCATTCTAGGATATAATTTTTTTTACGAAACTTCATAGTAAAAGTGGCACAATTTTAGCCGTAAAAGGAGCTTCTATGGGAAATTGCATTGTCTATATTTACAGAAGTGCAACCTATAGGGGGAAATACATTTTATTCCAAAAAATTATGGAATGAAAATGCATTCAAAACTTTGAAGGTGCTATTTTGAGATCATGCATTCACCTAATTATTTTTCGTTTGTTACGAGGATGTATCCTTCTTCCTTGTTTTTCATCAATTTCCATCAGTTTTTGATGTAGAACAAGTGTATCTTCTTCCTCATATGACTGTTTGAAACTGTTGTCAACACTTTCAACATCACAATTTCTGTTACATTCATCCTGTTCAATTATTTCTTTTTTTACTTCTGGGTTTTCTGATTCCCTGCATTGTGTTGCTGTCTCAGAGGTAACATCAACTGTAGATAGTTTGGGAAGTTTTGCAGATGCCTTTTCAATATCCTGCAATGTGAATCATATGTCTTTAGAGTAATCTCCCTTGCACCAATAACTATGCAAAAAAAAAAAATGTTGTCAATAAGGTAATGATGGAGGAAAAACCTGCTAAAACACTTAAAAAACACAATACTACATATAGCCAAACCTTTTTACAGGTTAACCCATGCTCACAAAAAAACAACAACAAAAAGAACCCAGATAAAAACAAATATTACCAGTATCTGTTCAATTTGAATGTGCAAGAATATTTGTCACTGGACATTTTAATTACAATTAATATATCATCTATTATAGAAATACAAAAGTTATGTGAACAATGTTTTAACACCTGGGTCCAGAAAAAATACAAAAATACAAAAAGTGAATATGAGTAGATAATAAATGAGTGGAAGCTGTAAATTCACATATTTTTTTATAATCCACTGATGCCTACTGTAGAGAAACACATTATTTATGTGCTAAGTTAGAATTTCAGAGGTTAATATCTTTCCAAATGTTGTATATTTTTGAGCTACCTAAGATAATATATTTAAAATATAACTTTAGGGTTTAAAATCTCTGACTCCTATATGACATTGAACTCATATATATCTTCAAACATTGAAAAAGAAGCAATACATGTAAAATACATTTGTTTTCAATAATAAGATTTTCATTTTTTAATCATTCATAAACCAGCTGAACTCCACAAATCTAAAATAAACAATGTCAAACCAGTAATGTATATCGGGGAGGGAAAAGGTGGACATTGTACTGGTGATCAAAACAATACTAAGTTAATGTGGGTCAATTATGTATCTATAACTGGAATTACTGGCATAAATTCAGTTAATTAGTTTCCATATCCATGAAGTTTATTTTGGTGCATGTCAACTTGATCCCAACAGTGCAAACATGAATGTAAATGAGAATTTTCCCATGCTCATTATAATGTAATTTGACTGTCTAAACTTCACTCCAGGTGGGATGCATTTTACCTACTGGATGTCAGAATGACCCATATAGATAAATGCTATTGCTTTTCCCCATGTGTGAGCAATTAACAGATATATTAACCACTTGTTAAGTTCATTACATAACAATTTTGGATGTAAGAAAGGTTAAAGGTCAACCAGAGTTCTAAGGATACAGAAAATATTTTAAAAATACATGTAAACTATGTCTCGAAGGTAATTCTGTATAATATAGAAAGTTGACTTAACATTAGCTTGCTATTTCAATAAGAATAAGAATAAGAATATTTATTATTCCAATCAAGGGCCCTTGATGGGCAGCATAACATGTACACATAAAACAATACATCATGATTTGTAACAGAAAAACATTTTTATATATTAAAATGAAACATTAAAAAGTTCAGACAGATGTTATTATCTTCATTCTATAAAAAATCACATACATTTAATTCCAGGCAGGATCAGAACTATAAAATCATTACAATTATCATTGTTATTACATACATTAATTAACATTTCGTCTAACATCTAGACAAATATATATTTGTACATCTGTAAATGGTGTAACAATGGAAACAACTCTATCACTAGTCCTGAAATCCATAACTCTGTGTATCTTTTATATTTATTTCGACTAGCATAAAAAAAGTCCAATTAAAAAAAAAAAGAAGCTACACAGTGTCTGAGAACTACCATTATCACAAACTGCCAATTATTACCCCGGATTCATTATTATTCATAAGATACCAAATTTCACCAATTTTGTGGGTACAGGTGAACCATGAATTTAAATGTTCCACGATATACACATTATTGGCTGAATGCAGACCTCGAAAAACCACAAAACGTAATACATGTATGGTCAGATCATATGTTTTCGTACGTCATATGAATTCGTACTATGCATGCTTTTTCAATGGACATATTTTCCTTAATCCACAAAAATTGGTACCCACGAAAAATAAATGAATCTACAATATGTACATAAAGGACAAACTAGAGTTGTACTTTCCTTGTCCAAAATCTGGTTGATAAATGGTAAGATGTAATTTATTTAAACACTCCTAAAAAATTATTCATTCATGTTTTTACTATTCATTTGTTCATTAATCACTCTTGTTTCAAGTCATTTCAAACTGTTTTTATGCCTCATACTTTGAAATCATGTCATCTATATTTTTTACAAATTAAGTGAACAATTTCACAAATGTAATGAATGTATTTCATCAGTCACTTTTCTGACAATTCAAACTCCATTTTACATAATTTACAGTGATAAAACCTACAACTTTGTCAATTACTACCAGCTGATAAACAGTGTGTGGTTAATGTATGAATGGGATTGCTAAATGTTTATATTGTGTCTGGGAAAATTCTCACAGTATCCATGGGGGGTCATTCCTGCAATTCTACAAAATATGATTTACAGAATTCTGATGAAGGGTGAAAGGAAACAGTTCACCTGTGACCTGTCTCTCTAGCACTTGATGAAGTTGAGGGGAAACAGTTCACCTGTAACCAGTCAAATCAGCTGATTTTAATTGGTTTTATGGTTTTACACTGTTTTCTTGTATGGGAACAGTAAGACAAGGCTATACTATTTCACTTATGTAACCACTGAGTCAATTAGTTCATCAACAGGCTTGCCTGACAGGAAGTCTGAAAGCTTTATTGTTTTAAAAATCTCTCAAGAAAACATTGATAGCTGCAGGTCTTTGATTTATAAAGAGAGATTGATTGTGAAGTGACTCCCATGGTGATAGTAAACAACCTGTTTGATCTGAATTATTCCTTTATCTATTCTTCTAAAATATGATATTTTTATAAGAAACATTGAGGGGAGAGGAAAGGGTGTACCGAGTTGAAGTACATTAAACAACTATCTTTTGAAATACTCTATGAAAAGAATAATACAGCTCAGCATCAGTAGTTTTTATATTATTGACCTGTAGTTTTTCGAATACAAACCCTATGCAGGATTCAAAAATAGGACAGTTGACAGTTTGCCCCTGGCAATCTCTGCTGTAACCATATCAAAACATTGAAAGTATGTGAAAAGGACATTTTATGTTCTTCAAAAATTTTTGTTTATCTAGATCACTTCCATTATAACTTGATTTCTTTTAGAATCTGATGAATTTTCAACAATAGGTTATGATTTGTTGTAAACTACATGTAAGTAAAAGCAGTAAGATAAGTCTTGAACTGAAACATTTAGAAATTGCCATTTCTATCATAACATAATAGTTACTGATATTCTCATAGGAATACTGACAAAAGAAAGCGCACATAATTGGCAATTCAACAAATATTCAAACATTACATCTGCAAAATTGTCAAAAATACCTGATCAAGAAGTCAGTATACTGGTCATGTTCTGTAACATATGTGTTATCACTTTATATGTATTATTCAGTTACAATTAATTCTGGTTATCCAATTTTTATATATAGTAATAATAAAAGAATTTTAATTTTAATAGTGTTACTGTTATAATTCCTTTTAAGACACAGGACTTATATTCACAGATTTTCTTTAATATTGCTTAACTGAATCTCCATTAGAAAATATTTATGTAACATTTGAAGGGTTACCAAAAGTTAAGTAATGTGCCATAGACCCAGAGTTTAAATCCTCTTATTTAGTATTCAATATTACTAAATCATAACTTGGGTGTTAATTTTTTGTGTGAAATTTTATGTGTGTTTTATATCATTATTTCATATATATTTTTGAATTAAAAATTAAATACTGTAAATTGAGAAATTATTGAGTGCATTTTTATTGTGATTACAGGAAAAGCTGCACACAAATATATGCATCAAATTATAGAATGTGAGTTTTTATTATTATGGCGATACTCACCCAGTCGCATTATTTGTAATAAAACCTTGCAATAGTTTCTATATTTACAGTATTGTGAAATTTAGAGGGAAAGGACAAGAGTATGTTCCCCCAACTGTCCAATGCAATGTTTCCTAAAACAAGTAAAAATCATAAATTTGTGTATTTTTTCTGTAATGAACAAAATTAGATGGAGAAAGGAAACTGCAGCAATGACAGAATAATCCAACAACAAAAAAAAACCCTCCAAAATACATCTAGTGGTCCACAAATTGTTTCAACAATAGACATGTGTCAGTGTCTGTATCATAAGTCAAACTCTTATACATCAGAAATCTAGACAAGATGTGAATATAGAGACTACCAAAGATCTGTCATCAAATGACAAGTGACAACAAACCAACACTACAATACAACTACCACTGAGGAGGTTAATAGGTAACCTTGGGATACTAAGGATGTTTCCATCAAGGACTTTTAATGTGGCTGTTTTAATATTTATCATGCATAATTTGGCTATAACAATCATTTTTAACTGTTTATTGCACATTATTTTGGTATATAAAGCAATTCCTAAGATTTTATGACTGCTAATTTGCTTTTACCAATTATTTTTCAATTAAGTCAATAAAATAACAATATGTAAATTCAAGTACTGTAATAAATAGCTGTTAACTCTATGGATTATGGGGGGAAGCAATTAGACTGCCTATGCTATTTAACAAATAATAAAATGATATCAGTTTAACCTCCAAATCAACCTTGTAAGTTTAATTGATCATAACTGATGATCTGTACTTCCTACTGTGTAACATGCTGGTTTTTACTTCCCACCACAACATCAAGGTTAAATTTTGAAAAAATATGACATAGTGAAAAACCTATCAAAAAAAAACCATATATATTTCAACTACAGGTACTGCAAGCAAAGTTCACAAAATGATACCCCCTGCTCCTACATAAAAGTAATGGCAGTCTATGAGTATGGTTCTAACATGGTCAAATCTGACCTGTGACCTTTAGGGTTTGGTAGGTGACCTTGCAACCTGATGTCTCATTTACAAGGACCTGTGACCTTTAAAAATGTTCAAAACTGAGAATCAGGTCAGTTTAGAACTGTTTAGTGACCTGGCCTTTCATTCATAAAACTTTATTCAATACTAGGAGAATGAAATTTGTGCTCGAAATACCAAGTCCAGCATTTTCCTTGGTTGAATTCTGACTCGATAATTGTGCTCCAAATTTTAAAAAGCCCAGTGACCAATTTTTTAAACGTGACCTTGTTACCTAAGGAGGGTACCCTACTGGAGCCCGATGTGTTGCTTAGGGAATCCCCAAAAGTAATTGGATCAAAAAACAAAATAGAAGGTACTCAATGGCATTTTATGGTTAAGATTATGAGATTGTTTCAATAAATTCTAAAAAGAAGCTGAAACAAATGTGTACTGTAGTGTGCAGACACAAAAAAAAAAACATTTGGATGAAAAATAAAATAGGAGGTGCAAAAAAACATCATGTGAGTAAGATTCTTTTGAGAGTTTCATAAAAAATTGTTGAGCAGTTCAGGAGCAGTAGCAGACCTAAAAGTGGGATGCAAGGACAAAAAGAACAATTAATAAGACTAAAACCATCAATTTCTGATGAGAACTTCTAACAATATAAATAACCTACACATTATGATTGTTAGGGACTGTATAATAACTGAAACATGTGAATAAAGGCTTATCTATATCATCACTCACATGGCAAAGTAGTGGTACTGGTCAAGCAAGGATAAACACATCATGTCTTGGTCAAAGCAGGTCATGACCATTAGGACATGTCAAGAGGGTCAGACCATTATCAGTACAATGTCACAGACAAGTTGGACTTCAAGACCTGAAATTAGGAAGTTATTATGTTTTAAAGTATCGAAATCTGATAAGTACTCAATTGATATATGGTACTACTATGTTCTGATTTAGGAAGTATAGAAAGTATATGAAGTAGTATTCGTTAAGGAATCAAATTCAAATCAATAAGGAAGGATGTTTGACCAAGAAGAGGAAAAAACTTTTACCAACTCTCTCCACAATTCAATCACTTTTTTATTGAGGAATTTCTATATTTGTACTACCAGTAATCTAAAATGTTTTTTTTTCAAGATAGGTATTTATTAAAAAAATTTTTTTTTTAAATATGATGTAATATATAAATGGGGAATGTGTCCATGGGACACAGACGATGCCCCCGCTAGCATATTATATAAAGTTATAAAGGGACATAACTGAAGAACAGTAAAAGTGACACTACCCAAATTTGTACTTGATCTGAGTTTTGTGGTAATAAGTATTGTGTATAAGTTTTATAAAATTTGGTTGTTGCAAACTTAAGCTAGAGAACGGAAACGATAAATTCAGCAATTTTTCCATTTGTAAAGGGGCATAACTCTAGAACAATATAAGTGACACCACCAAAATTCTAACTTGATCTGTGTTTTATGGTAATAAGCATTGTGTATAAGTTTCGTAGCATTTGGATGAGGCAAACTAAAGTTAGAGAACGGAAACGAAAAATTCAGCAATTTTTCCATTTGTAAAGGGGCATAACTCTAGAACGGTTAAATTGACGCCACCAAAATTCAAACTTGATCTGTGCTTTGTGGTAATAAGCATTGTGTATAAGTTTCATAACATTTGGTTGAGGAAAACTAAAGTTAGAGAACGGAAACCAACTTTGGGACGTACGTACGGACGTACAGATGGACAAGGGTAAAACTTAATGCCCCCTTCGCTACGGCGGGGGCATAAAAAAACTTTTCATACATTTGTAATAATATTCCCTATCTCAAACTACCCTTTGACCTAAATAAACAACTAAACCAGAGTTGTTCAGATTTATCAATATAAATAAATAGACCATACAGACCACATTATAAACGGTGAATGCAAAACTTCAACAGCCCTTCAAACAAAACATGTAGGTCATGGTGACCTACATGTCATAAAAACCTTTGTCTTATATATCTCTATTTGTAGGTTTCTTAGAAATGTACTTTTAACGTTAGTTATGTGAAATGTAGATGTAGGTAGCAATGACCTAATCATTAAGAATATTTATTTTGTTAAATAAGTTAAATGCATGCAATACTGATCATTCTGCATATCGACTGATTTTCAGAAATGAACCTCAAAATCAAAACTTTTGCAAGTGATTCAAGCATAAAAAAATATGTGTTCATAGGACACTATGCCCTGCTCACACTATCACACTTCCATGTTGAGTGTTCAGAAAATCTGGGTCCAAACTCTAATATTAAAAAAATTCTCATCATAATAAACAAAGTTTAAACGAAGATGTGACCACAACTTCATGTTTAAATTACCTTTCAACAAATTAACTTGAATCCAAACAGACAACCTACAGACACACAGACCAGAAAACATAATGCACCCTACTATGGAAAACAAGGCATAAAGTACAAAAACAAATGTAGTTAATACTGATACATATTTAGTTAAGTGTTATACTATGTAAGAGTACTTAATGCATTAGTGAAACATTTGATATACCATTATACATTTTTAAATATGAAACCTTATCTTTAAGGGTGGACAGATCTACAGGTTTAAAGAAAGGAATTTGTGGGGCCTTTTATAGCTTTCTATGTTATATGGGTTTTGCAACAGGCATAAATGTATAAACCCCTATACATCTATGCTACAGGCATTCAAAGATATTAACTAAAAGGGTCACACCTTGAACATTTGACAAGGAGGGTATCATCTCTGACACATAAAAAATACACTAACAAATAACCAATATTAAAAATATGTACAGGTAAACATGTTTTGATTGCCAATGAGACAACTATAGACCACATGAGGTTGATTTAAGCAACTACAGGTCAAACCTTTTACCATGTCCAGACACCTGTAACACAGGAGGTTTTCAGGTCAAAGTTGGAACTAATTCAATCTGTAATTAGTACACAGAAGGAAGACTTGTCAGGACTTGGGTTAATTCCTGCAATAATTAGTAGTTTGGGAATTAACCAGAAGTTACTATAACATTATCTGATTCCATTTGATTATGTCTAGACTGATGATTTCTTTATCTCTCTTTGTTATTTCCTGACCTATTTCATTCATTTTTGTTGTCTTGTCTTTACAAGTAGTTTATTCATTCTAAAAAAAATCTTTCTGGTCTTCAAATAAATCCTAAAAAACTTAAATTGCCACACAAAATGTGTTTTCTTTTAAACTGGCATTAATTCAAATTCTTCATGATATTCAAAGCATATGATAAAATCATATCTGGAATACCAAAACCCTGGCTTCTAAGACCAGATATCTTGCATAACATCATCATTAATGACTCACAAACTTCCACTCCTGAGCCCTAACAAGCCTGTTCAACTCATTCTAGGATACAAGGAATCATATACAATTTGTAATAATAGGAAGTTTACATTACAGTACAAAATTCTTCATGATTTATTCACAGCAAACTCTTCAATATTTGAATTCAAGGGTATAAAATATATTTAAAGTCCACAATACACTTTTTGAGTATGCTCAATGTTAGAAGTCCAGTATTTGAGGTCTTCCTAATTCACTTATTTTATATTTGATTTAGGTACTAAAATTTGGCCTTGGTTGTTTCTTTTGATTTTTTTCAAGTTTTGATAAATGTGCTCTTGTGTGTGTACATGTGAGTTTGTAATCTGAATCAGTTATTTCCCTTCTTTAAAAAGAATGTTAACGAAAGGTTTCATCAAACTGTAAGTAAAAAATATTTAGGGCTAAAAATAGATATCTTTGCACTTATTTACAAACTAGATGTAAGATGTGAGTTGTTCATGGAAATATGTATTAACTGTCATAACATTTAATCAAATGGGCTATTTCAAAACATGAGAAAGTGATTCATATCAAAAATGTGCGCTTCACTTTTACCTCCCTAATAAAATTATAAAAAGAAGCATTCAATTCTTATAATAACAGTTTGTACATTTTTATGCTACAACCATGAAATCAAAAGTTACATTAAGTTTTTCATTTGTTTTTCTATGCATTGTTTTAACATTGTCAAGAATAGCGCGTGCAGTCAAAGCTGTTGTATTTTATACGGAGATACAATTGGATTTTGGAGTGCCTCACGATTGTTGTCAGCAAATCATAATTACAGATTCAAATGAAATATACATGTAACGTAATTATTCAAGTTTAAAGGATACTATTACTTGTATATGATGAGATATTAACTTAGATATAAAACTTAACCAAAGTTTATATAGTATGAATGTAGGTTACAGTTACATACTTTTGCCTGGATGCTGTAAACATATTCCCAGAAATCAGATTTACACAAGTAATAATGATCATATAACTTAAAATAACAGACATTTGAACTCGGATATAAAACATGAATCGTATCAGCTTTGACATAAACAATAACCAAAGTCATTGAACAATGAAATATGCGCAGTATGACCTACTTCTGGCAATACAAAATTGTTCTCCCCTTGATGTACTTACATACTATAAGTTATATGGTTTGCTGCTGACCCCCTACATATCCGTAGAGGGTCAGTAGTGAACAGGAAAACAAATTTATCGCACACAGATCTTTTCCTGCCAAGTTTTGTATAAAAATAAACAATGAAATACAATAACATCAAAAGATGACGTCACCATTAATAGAGGACGTGACGTCATGACCCCATATGAAATCTACTTACCCCATACAGATCCATAGGGTCACCACGTGATGGCATTTCACCAATCACAACGTCACTATTTATCCGAGGTGAGATAAAATGTTACATGATTATTGGTTTCTAGTTACTGAGATATTGCAGTTGGCACAGACATTTAAGGACATGAAGGTAAGCACAAAAGTACATGGTCATGGAGGCTACTCCAATTGTTTTTTTTTTCTCAAATTTACTGAGAGGGAGATGTATAGCCACCAAATTCATGTTAATGAATAATTATAATATATATGGTTAAGGGTTTGTATCTCAACAATTTTGAGATAATTGAGATTAACTTATTGCTGCTTGCTTGATTTAGAATAAGAATAACAGATTTCAAAGGGATGCTGAAGAGTAAATTCATCTGGTCACAACTATTTTTATTGTTTAGAGGTGGGGATCTCAAAATTGTTTTAGAAGAGTTAAGGATTACTCATTTGAATGATGAGCTGACTCACCAGGGAGTTGCAGTATATTTGATACTATATCTTGTCATGTGGAATAAGAATATATGTGCATATGGTTAACAAGTAGAAAACTTTTTAGACAGTTTTAGATAATGAAGGAATACTAATTTGGATGAGGAGGTGATGATTAAAGAAGATGGAGGCAGTTTGACATGAGTTGTAAGGATATATATATGGCTTAGAAGAAAGAGTTGTAAAAATATATATGGCTCAGGAGAAGAAAGAATTGTAAGAATATATATGGCTTAGGAGAAGAAACAGCAAGGTGTCCAATAAAGAAATTTCAGGAATGTTAAAAAAATAAACTAAAAGATGTTAGCATTACTATACCTGTTTATCAATAAGAAATTTCCACATTAAAGCTTCAATGTAATAGTTTGTGCCACCTACAATAATTGGAATCTTGTTTGATTTAAATATTTTATCTATCTGTATATATGTTAAAGAAAATATCTATTAGAAACAATCAAAATTTAAATTCAAAATACATGTATAATAAATAAAGAGTTCCTCTTCATAAAAAAATTAAGAAAATCTAAAGACACTTTTGATCTCTAAAATGAAAAAAAAATCACAAAATGTTGTAAATCTTTCATTAATGACCATTCAAATAATATCATTTAATCATGTCACATAACAATAACAACATCTTAAATTTTCTCTCAACCATAAAACAGTCCATTTAAAGAAAAAGTTCCCAACTAGCCCATCTTCTCTTCGAATTGATATCAGCTTTATGTTTTGCAACAAATTGTCTTTTTTAAAGTTATAAACATGATAAATGTGATTCAAATGTCATGGCTAATGTTGTTGCATTATATATATACTAAATTTTATTCAAATAATGCATGAAATAAAACGCAAGTGTCTTGATTACAATATTATTTGATTATAAAATTAACATAATTCTGATTGAAATTCTACATAACAATTTTGAAAGATTTTTAATTATAGAAGCAACAAATGATTCTACCTCCACTTTTACAAAGCTCTACACATCAATGATATCTGCACTACTGAGTAATATCAGCTCCTTATTTTTTTCATCTATCAGGCAATTGAAAAATACAGCCACTGTATATTTCAAAGTTTGGTGGCTATGTTGGCCAACCCTATCACATTGAACTTGAAATAAAAGATATAACTGAAACCCTTTTTTCATAAAATCAGTCATGTTGTTTTGTAGTACACTATACAAGCCTTATTATATGTTGTAATAAATTAATATGCATGTTTGGAATTATAATTGTTGTCATTTGTTCCCTTATGTTCCTTGATTGATCTAATAACATATCTGAATTAACATTGGAAATGAAATATACAGACATGCAAGAATGAAGCCTTCCAATTTTTTGTTGTTCTGTTTTTATTAGTGAAGATAAGTTATGGTGGTAATTGCACACTTGCACCAAAGGTTCATGAGTAACAATATCCTTGAAAGATTTATTTTACAAGATGCATCAAGTTGAAAATCAAAGTAGAAATTAATATGCACAACAAAACATTATAGTATAAATGACTGAAGAGAAAATAGTCCACAAAACAGTCAAGGATACAATAGGTACAGCCGTGTCTCTAAAATCCACGACAGTATGATTTTCTTTCAGAGGATCCAGGTAATCTATCATGTGATGAGGACATTGTTTCAATTCTTCATTTGTTACTTTGTTTGTAATGATGTCAAGACCTTTATAAATCTGAAAGAAAATAAAATAACTATATTATTTTTGCTACCATATTCCCTGATGTCTTGGTGTCCTAAGAGGGTTTTACTGTTTTACTTAGATCCATTTGATTTAATATCTGTTAAGCTTTTGAAATTCGTACTGATAGTTCATAATAAGCATGATAAGTATTGATTTCTTCAATCAATCCAGGGCCTCTGTAGCAAAATGTGGCATTAAACATCAACAATCAATCAATTTGATGAACCTGATCTGTGTTTTATGGTAATAAGCATTTTGTACAAGTTTCATAACATTTGGTTGAGGCAAACTAAAGTTAGAGTACAGAAACTAAATATTCAGCAATTTTTCCATTTATAAAGGGACATAACTAGAGAACTGTGAAAGTGACGCCACCTCAAATCGAACCTGATCTGTGTTTTGAGGTAATAATCATTGTGTACAAGTATCATAACATTTGGTTCAGGCAAACTAAAATTAGAGAACAGAAACTTTTTTGAGACATACAGACGGACAAGGGTAACACTTAATGCCCCTTCCATGGAGGCGGGGGCATAAAAAAGTGAGAAGACGCCGAATTAAACAAGTACAATGAAGTGTGTATGCATTATCATACAAAGTATGGGGGATTAACACCACTTGTAATTCAAAGTATATGAAAACAGGGAGTGGGTTTCTGATCGATCTCTTACAAATACATAAGGGAATATGTACTAGAGAAAAGGGTGACAAAAATTTTGTTCATTCAACCTATTGAAAAAATAAAAGTATTGGCACATGATGATGATGATGATGGATGGCTGCTTAACATCCAGTGGGAAATTAATATGCATATTCAGGACGAGAACATGTTAATTAATAAGAAAATTTACCATGCTTTGTACTAGACCGACGCCTCAGCTGGATTTTTAACATGCTAGCTCACAAGGTAACAGTCCGCAGGAAGACATGTCACCTTACCCGGACCCATTATTCTGACTCCGAGCCAACCAGTCTTTGCTCTTACTCCTTAATACTGCGTGCTTGGTGGAGAAGCAGCAAATACCAGTTTTGAAGTCTTTGATTTGACCAGGCCTGGGTTCGAACCCACAACCTCCCGTTCTCGAGGCGAACACGCTAACACGAGACCACCGAGGCGGTTATATTGGCACATGAGGCATGTAGTTTATCTTAAACTGTCAATTAGCAATATAATAATTTCTTCGGTAACACATCCAGCAATTAAAGTAATTATGGTGTGTTGTATTAAATATTGACATTCTTAAGTGATTACGATGGCAAAAGCCAAAATAGTGCATCAGTAAGGGCATCACATGGTTTGACTTGTGCCTGCCTTGAGTATGGGAGGTTGCGGGTTTGATCCCAGCAGAGTAACAGCAAAGATTTAAAAATTTTTATTTGCAGCTTCTTATTTGGCATTGAGGAGTCAGTTCAAAGAAGGGTCAGCTCAGAGTCAGATTAATGTGTCCAGAGACTGTCATCATCTTCTGAAGGACTAAGAAAAAGTGGACAGAAAAGTCAAGTGAAGCATTTAATTTTCTGGAATGTAAAATGCATTTGAATTTTATCTAGGGCATGCTATGCCTTAAAATGTTTCCAGATGCACAGGTTTTCTGCACTCAAGAGTAAATTTTGTGGTGTAAACACAGCCATTTTAGCCTAAGGATCCACATGTCAACGTATATAATTGTTCCATCTAACAGAAGTTCCCCCGGAACCTTTGTTATAAACAATGCCATAATATCTGTTCTTGTTGGAACAAATATTCTATACCCTTTATTCCATTAGGAACAAATACTGTAATATTTGTTCCAGTTGGAATAACATTACAGAATATTTCTTCCACTTGGAACTTATATTATGAAGGAACTTCTATTTCATAACACACATGAACCTTAACAAGTGGATTTTGCATTTTCGGTTTACTTTTTGTCATACTTTTTTGCAGTTATATAACTGAATTCCAACAAATCATTTAATCCTTTTCGGTGTAATCAGTTACAAAATTACTGGAAAATGTATGCTTTATGATTTTATAAAAAGAAATCCAGAACAAGATCAAAACCCTGAATGGGTTTCAGAGCAGATGGGAAAGACAGATAACTGATATGAAAGATTATGGATTCACTAGTATAAATCCATGACAACCTGCCCCATTGTCAAATCGCCCCAATTTTTCACCAACACGCCCCAATTATGAAAGGGTAAAATCCTGTTGAATTTAGTCCTGCCAACTAGCCCAATTTATGAAAAAGAGTAAAATCCTGATGAAAAAAGGTCTGCCATCCCACCCCTCTTATATAAATAAGAATTTAATCGTACTGCCTTAAGGACTACCAACTTACCCTGTTTATGAATCTCACTGCATTAAGGACTGCCAACTTGCCCCACTTTTGAATCTCACTTCATTAAGGACTACCAACTCGCCCCACTTATGATGAGGAGTTTAATCCCGATGAATAAAGGTCTGCCAACTGGCCCCACTTATGAATCTCACTGCATTAAGGACTACCAACTGGCCCCACTTGTAAAAAGGTGTTTAATCCCATTGAATAAAGGACTCATTTGTTAGCGTTTGTGTATTCTCAATTCAAAGACAATTTTAAGTTACCAATCCGTTACTTGCTATAAAGACAAATTACTGTTAAATTAGAATCCTTAAATTATTGAGATGATATATTGCATTATGATACAATTAACTGGTTTCTTTGCCATTATCATGCAAATATAAGTAAGCTTGCAAAAATAAAGTTATTCTCAAATAAATACAATTACATAATGATAATTAATGTAACTACAATTTTATTTTAAGAAATGAAGCATCAATAATTTCAATCGGAACCATACATTAAATTTTCTATTTTCATTAGTATTCAAGTGGATTTTTTCTACTGCTATTTTAGCAGTATAGTTGCAGAGATTGTGTAGATTAAACTACTTCTCATATAAAGTGGGCAAGTTGGCATGACTAAATTCATCAGAACTTTACTCTTTTTCATAATTGGGGCGAAATGGCAGGACTAAATTTATTGGGGTTTTACCTGTTTACTATTTTTTAATATGTGGGGCGAGTTGGTAAACAAGAGTGGGCAGACCTGCCAACCAGTCTCACTTATTAGCGACAAGAAGCAACAAGAAGAATCAAGAAGAAAAATATTAGCGACAAGAAGAAAAAATTAGTGACAAGAAAGTTTATTTACTATTAAAACAATAGATTTATAGAAAATAAATCATCTGATTATACTAAGGATCCTTAGAAAATAGAGAAAAATGGCAGTTAAAAATTAAAAATTAAACTGTTAACACAGAGATATGTCTCGCCTTTTTGTACTTTTGATAATGCAAATGTTGAAATTAAAATAGCAATACTTTAACATGTAAGTTATGCAAATATTCAAAGTAAATGAACTATAACTGAAGGTACATGGCAAAACAATCCCCATGGAAATGAGATGTGCCAATGCTAATACAACTAACTGACTACCAAATACCATAGACTTATCCTAAGTCGTTCCCTTTCAAAAACCTAAACACAAACATTGACTTGTAAACTATGTAAAAGTTTCAAAGTCAATGAACCATGATGAGGGGGTGGGGCTATATAATCTCCATGGAAACAAGACTTGCAAATGCCAATAAATTTGCATACTAAATATCATTGACTTAGCATTAGCGGTTCATCTTAAACTGATCTAATCACAAACTAATACATGTAAACTATACATGTAAAAGTTTCAAAGTCATTCAATAGACCATGACTGAGGGGGCAGGACCAAATATTCTCCATGGAAATGAGATGTGCCAATGCTTATACAATTGCATACCAATTAACATTGGCCTACCACTAATGGTTCCCCTTGAACTGACCTAATCACAAACTAATACATGCAAACTAAGCAAAAATTTCAAAGTCAATAGACCATGACTGTGGGGGCGGGACCAAATATTCTCCATGGAAATGAGATATGCCAATGCTTATACAACTGCATACCAAATATCTTTGACTTACCACTAGTGGTTCCCCATAAACTGACCTAATCACAAACTAATACATGTAAACTAAGCAAAAGTTTCAAAGTCAATAGACCATGACTGAGGAGGCAGGGCCAAATAATCTCCATGGAAATGAGATGTGCCAGTGCTAATGTAACAGCCACTATGTTCCGGCGGAACTTTTCAACTAGTTATTTCGTTCCGATGGAACTTTCCAACTAGTTGTTTTATTCCGAGTGCAGTCGAAAAGTCCCGGAAAAAGTAGCTAGTTGAAAAGTCCAGAAATAATGTAGCTAGTTGAATAGTTAACCCTAACCCTAACCCTAGCCTAACCCTAACCCTAACCCTAACAAAGAGGAACTTTGTGACTAGTTGATAAGTTCCGTTTGACTTTTGTGGCTAGTGTCTTTGTTCCCCTTTGAAAAGGTTCAAAGATAATATGTTGCGCTTTTACTTTGCATCAATTCTCCAAATGGAACTTTGTGACTGGTTGATAAGTTCCGTTGGAACTTTTGGGCTAGTTTGTTAGTTCCGGTTTTGACTTATTTGCCAAAGAGGAACTTTGTGGCTAGTTGATAAGTTCCTTTTGACTTTTGTAATCAGTATCTTGGTTTCCCTTTGAAAGGTTCAAATATAATATGTTGCGCTTTTACTTTGCATCAATTCTCCAAATGGAACTTTCTGCCTGGTTGATAAGTTCCGTTGGAACTTTTGTGCTAGTTTGTTAGTTCCGGTTTTGACTAATTTGGCAAAAAGGAACTTTCTAACTGGTTCATATGTTCCGTTGGAACTTTTCAACTAGTCACTTTGTTCCGGTGGAACTTTTAAACCAGAGGAAGAACAAAGTAACTAGTTAATAAGTTCCTCCGGAACTTTTCAGCTAGTTAGTTCTTTCCGCCCAGAACTTTCCAATGTCGGAACAAAAGAGCATTTACACTAATACAACTGCATACCAAATATCATTGACCAACCACTAGTGGTTCACCTTAAACTAGACCTAATCACAAACTAATACATTGTTGACGCCGCCGCCGGAAACAGCATACCTATGTCTCGCTTTTTGACACCGTCAAGGCAAGACAAAAAGTAAAAAATGACCCCCCTTTTTATCCAAACATTCGTGTATACCTTTTGTTTTTTATTAATAATGTAAATATTTGAACATTTTATCCTATTAAGACAGAAAAATGTGTGTCATGTATTTATATATATTGACCTTTTGAGTCTGAAATAAATCAAGATTATCTCATAATTTGGTTTTGAATCTTTGATATATTAACCATGCCGACTCTACATACATATTGATTCATTCTGAATTTCATCTATACACTATGCTATAAACTGAAGGTATATTATCTTAAACATATCCTTGATAATGAAAAAAAACCAAAGTTTATTCTCTTGTTTCTCGATCTTTCTCATATATTTAAAAAAAGACAATTTAATGTATGTTTCAATATTTATTTATTTAGAATAATCAATGGTTAGATTTTTTACGCTTAATTTGTTTTCTTGTCACTAAATTATACTTCTTGTGGCTAAATTATTCTTCTTATCGCTAATTTGTTTCTTCTTGTCGCTTCTTGACGCTTCTTGGCGCTAATTAGTGAGACCCCTGCCAACTATTCCGATTTATGCGGGATATCTCCCATGAGAGGTCTCAACCTGAATTTTGAAATTCTTTATTTTATAACTTGAACACCTCAAAACAGGCATTAAAATGAGTTAAAAGGGTATTTAAGCACATACATATGCATTTAAACAATATAGATGGAGATTAAAAACACACAAGACAATTACAGAGGAGCATAAGTTACTCTTTCGCTGAAATTCCCTGGTATCAGGTCCGTTCGCGCCCAATATACTTTCGCACCCTACACGTTCGCACCTCACACATTCGCCCCCTAGGTCCGTTCGTACCCTACACGTTCGCACCCAATTTTTATTCAAATTCAAGTTGAATTATTAGATATTTTTTATATGTATATACCAAAAGAAAAATATATATTTGGTATTATTGTTGTGTGTTTGAAAATCATGATTGTTGTTTTAACTTGCTTTGATGTAAATACTGCATGTATTTAGCTAGGTATGAGTAAAACATAGATTTTAAAAGAAAACACAAAAGATAATTGATTTTAACAGCTTGGCCCTTTTGATCTCACTTTATTTTGAAACAATGAAAAAAAAAATTTATCTCACAACACTAACCAAAACATAATTTAAGATTTATTCAGCACAAAAAAGAAAAACGCGAGAGTCTCACTTTATTTTGAACATGTTGAAACAATGAAAACATAAATTTATAGCAATACACTAACCAAAAGATGATTAAGATTTATTTAACACAATAAACAAACGTTATCAGAATCTCACTTTGTTTTGAAACAATGAAAAAAAAAAATATTTACAGCAATACACTTACCAAAACTCGAGTACAAAATTATTAAACACAAAACCAATAAAAAGGGTGCGAACGTGTAGGGTGCGAACGGACTTTGGGTGCGAATGTGTAGGGTGCAAAAGTGAAAAAGGGCGAACGTGAATGGGCGGGAACTTTTTTTGGGGCGAACGGACTCGGATTCAAACTCCCCCATAGAGATTTTGAAAGGTTGGCAGGTATGAATGGGGCGAGTTGGTAGAAAGTGGATCAGGATCTTCCACTAGTATATTGTTTTTTTCTTCTTGTTGATTTTTCTATTGTTATGAGGACTTTGTCCTTAATAACAAACAGAAATCCCCTTCATTTCAAGAATCATGTAAAAATTTGTATTAGGTTGAAATTATTGGAAGTTTGGAGATGTCTGCTCACAAACCTGCATTGAATCGGCACTTATTATTTCAGCATTAAATAAACGTCCAATTTCTAACGCCAATTTAGATTTTCCGGACCCTGTTGCTCCAAGAATTACAACCAAAGGCAACCGCATGGAGGCTGACATCTTTAAAAAAAATTAAAGTGAAAGTAAAGAGTTGTGTCCCTTCTTTTACAGCCGATACGATGGGTGCATTCTATTAACCTGCTATAGTGTCCGTAATTTTATTTCAGAGATAAGAGCCTGTGCTTGTACTGTCTACATGTCTGCCAGACAGTGTTCACCTGACCTTGACCTCAATCAGTGAACAAGGTTAAGTTTTTGTGGACAAGTCCATATCTCAGATCATGAATATTAGCGATTTTGTGTATGGACATTATTGTAATACGTAGGTGAATGCTGAGTGTCCGTCTGGCAGGTTTCATCTGATATTGACCTCATTTTCATGGTTCATTGGTCAATGTTCAGTTTTCGTGGTTTAGTCCCGTGTTTCTCAGATATTGTAACTACGTCAACTATATTTGATGTATGGAATGATTGCAATTAAGATGTATATGTCTGGCCTGGGACATAATAAATTGTTAGTCTAGTATATTATTCACTGGTCTGCTTGACAGAGTTCATCTGACTTTGCCATGATCTAATTTTCATTGGTCAATGTTAAATTTTCATGGTTAAGTCCGTTTTTATTCACTAAAATCATTAGATCAACTAATTCTTGTGTATGAAATGATTGTATGGTGAACAAACAGTCTTGCGGGGTTCATCTGACCTTGACCTCATTTTCATGGTTCTTTCATCAATGCTAAATTTAGTGGTTAGGTGTGTTTTTTTCAGATACTATAAACAAAAGATCTACTACAATGTATAATAGATGTGTGGGATGATTGCACGATGAACATGTTCGTCTGGTAGGGTTTATATGATCTTGACATCTTTACATAGTTCATCGATAATGATAAGTTTATGATCGTTTATGATATTTAAGTCTCCCAAACGAAGTTTGGGAAGACTTATTGTTCTTCTTCTTCTTCTTCTTCTTCCGCCGCTTTTAAATTTGAACTTGTCCGCACCCGTTCTCCAAAACCGCTTGTCAGATTAACTTAGGGTTTCACAATATGTTAGACTAACATGTCTAGTGGTGCAATCAGGGTTTTGTTTGTGCAATGGGGTTTATAAAGGGGTACTTTGAGGGGCAAAAAGAAAAGAGGGTTTTACTATAGAACCCTATGGGATTTTATTTTTTAAAATTTTCAAATGATTATAAATTGAAAACCGTTTGTGATAGACACAATCTTTTTAATTGAAAATGTTCTAAATGATAAAGCCCATTAAATGAAATACAGGGTTAGTTCCCAGGGGTCATCCCGACCCCCTGCCATTTGAGAAAGTTCTAATATCTTGTAAATGGTCGAGATCCCCACCCCTAAACCATATATATTCTGGTTTGTCATGATAAAGCACATCAAATGAAATACAGGGTTAGTCCCCAGGGGTCACCCCCACCCCCTGTCATTTAAGAAAGTTGTAATATCTTGTAAGTGGTCAAGATCCCCACCCCTAAACCATATATATTCTGGTTTGTTATGCTAAAATGGTTTGAATGATATACAGGGTTAGTCCCCAGGGGTCATCCCGACCCCCTGCCATTTTAGAAAGTTCTAACATCTTGTAAATGGTCGAGATCCCCACCCCTAAATCATATATATTCTGGTTTGTCATGATAAAGCACATCAAATGTAATACAGGGTTAGTCCCCAGGGGTCACCCCCACCCCCTGCCATTTAAGAAAGTTCTAATATCTTTTAAGTGGTCAAGATCCCCACCCCTAAACCATATATATTCCTATTTGTCATGCTAAGATGGTTTGAATGATATACAGGGTTAGTCCCCAGAGGTCATCCCGACCCCCTGCCATTTGAGAAAGTTCTAATATCTTGTAAGTGGTCAAGATCCCCACCCCTAAACCATATATATTCTGGTTTGTCATGCTGAGATGGTTTGAATGATATACAGAGTTAGTCCCCAGGGTTCATCCCGACCCCCTGCCATTTGAGAAAGTTCTAATATCTTGTAAATGGTCGAGATCCCCACCCCTAAACCATATATATTCTGGTTTGTCATGATAAAGCACATCAAATGAAATACAGGGTTAGTCCCCAGGGGTCACCCCCACCCCCTGTCATTTAAGAAAGTTGTAATATCTTGTAAGTGGTCAAGATCCCCACCCCTAAACCATATATATTCTGGTTTGTTATGCTAAAATGGTTTGAATGATATACAGGGTTAGTCCCCAGGGGTCATCCCGACCCCCTGCCATTTTAGAAAGTTCTAACATCTTGTAAATGGTCGAGATCCCCACCCCTAAATCATATATATTCTGGTTTGTCATGATAAAGCACATCAAATGTAATACAGGGTTAGTCCCCAGGGGTCACCCCCACCCCCTGCCATTTAAGAAAGTTCTAATATCTTTTAAGTGGTCAAGATCCCCACCCCTAAACCATATATATTCCTATTTGTCATGCTAAGATGGTTTGAATGATATACAGGGTTAGTCCCCAGAGGTCATCCCGACCCCCTGCCATTTGAGAAAGTTCTAATATCTTGTAAGTGGTCAAGATCCCCACCCCTAAACCATATATATTCTGGTTTGTCATGCTAAGATGGTTTGAATGATATACAGGGTTAGTCCCCAGGGGTCATCCCGACCCCCTGCCATTTGAGAAAGTTCTAATATCTTGTAAATGGTCGAGATCCCCACCCCTAAACCATATATATTCTGGTTTGTCATGATAAAGCACATCAAATGAAATACAGGATTAGTCCCCAGGGGTCACCCCCACCCCCTGTCATTTAAGAAAGTTGTAATATCTTGTAAGTGGTCAAGATCCCCACCCCTAAACCATATATATTCTGGTTTGTCATGCGAAGATGGTTTGAATGATATACAGGGTTAGTCCCCAGGGGTCATCCCGACCCCCTGCCATTTGAGAAAGTTCTAATATCTTGTAAATGGTTGAGATCCCCACCCCTAAACCATATATATTCCTATTTGTCATGTCTCGAACATTTGAATGACGTATACGGTCAGTCCCCAGGGGTTCCCCCCACCCTCAATGTTCCAATATCTTGTAAATGGTTGAGATCCCCACCCCTAAACCATATATATTCCTGTTCGTCATGTAATGAACATTTGAATGATGTATACGGTCAGTCCCCAGGGGTTCCCCCCACCCTCAATCTTCTAATATCTTGTAAATGGTTGAGATCCCCACCCCTAAACCATATATATTCCTGTTCGTCATGTAATGCACATTTGAATGACGTATAGGGCCAGTCCCCAGGGGTTCCTTCCCACCCCCAATGTTCTAGTATCTTGTAAATGGTCGAGATCCCCACCCCTAAACCATATATATTCTGGTTTGTCATGCCAAGATGATTTGAATGATATACAAGGTTAGTCCCCAGGCATCACTAATGCATATAACTTTACTGGACCAAACCAATTTTCACTGGACGTTGCCCAATGCAATGTCAGGCGACCCTGGGAATTACGAATTATGGGAGCTTCGTTTGGGAGACTTCGTAACAGCATCCTGTTACAATCATTTCTTGTTGCATTTAACATTCATTTTGAATACTTTCAATATCATTTCAATCATAATCAGTAGACCAGGCAAGATATTTCAGAGTGTACACTCTTGTTAAATAAAAGATCCAACAAGTAAAATAGGCAAATATCTCAATTAAGGGCAATTCATCCTATAAGGATTCGTGTAACGATTTGACCATTTTGGCTTAATTGTGAGATTTTGTCTTGCTCGTTATATTTCTATTTAAAGTTTCTGTTTACCTATTGTGTTTTTCAACATCAAAGCCAAAACGCCAAAAATTGGTTGAACCCATAAAAAGAGTAGTCTCACGATTTCGGCCGTTTTGACTTCATTGTAGATCAAGTCTTGCTGATCATTTTTGGTTTTATAGTTTCTTTCTATCTATTATGTTTTCCAGACAATAGTCTTCAACGGAAAACTGATAAAAATCATCATTTGAGGGCAATAGATCTTGCAACGATTTGTATAGTGCACTATACAAATCATTGCCTCTTGTAAGGAGTCGTTTGGCGATTGCGGCACTGTTTTGCTTGTTTGTAGATCTTCAACTTGTCTGGCTGATCATTTATGCTGCAAGATTTTCTATGTCTATGATAAATTTCAAGATGATAGCAAAAATCTCGCAAAAATGGTTAAACATTGTCTTATAAGGAGTCATCTGACATTTTGGGAAAAATAGACAGTCGTTATAGATCTTGGCATACTGCGCATGTTTGCCCCTGTTGGATGATTCTATTTATCTACCCTTTGTGTTTGGTTATCAAGGTGTTTTTTTTCACAGACTGTCGAAACCAACAATGCCCGCTGACTTGTTCCTCTATTCGCGAATGAAGCAGACGCCATTAGGAAACTTTCAAGGAAAATGAACAAACAGCTAGTACTATTTAACTTCATGAACTGAGTACTCTATAAAGTTGATGTCCTTTCATTAAAACACAAGTTTGGTAACAATGCTGTGTTCGCATCTATTGAATTGAATCATTGGTATACAGTTATATGTCAGCTGCACACCTTCATTTACAAATATAGAATTCAGCTAGAAGCAGTTCATAACCACAGTCTATGATACTAGTATTGCAAAAGAGATTACTTCAACGTTGCCACTGCAAACTCTCCAACTACATGCATGTAACAATATTCTAGTATCTGCATATAGATTTCATATATCTCTAAAGTTGTTGTAATATTCAACAGCTTGTGTTTCGTATCAATAATTCCTTTATACTTAGCAGATTGTTACAAGGGAGCTACCATAGGCGGATCCAGGGGGGGGGGGGGGCGCCCCCCCCTTTTTGTGGGAAAAATTTTGTAGGTTATATAGGGAATCACTGAAGAATGACTGGAGCGGGCCCCCTCTTAGGGCAGTCAGTGCCCCCCCCCCCCCCCCCCCCCTTATGAAAATTTCTGGATCCGCTACTGGCTACTAATTTAAAACCAGAGGTTTTATGATCATTTAGAGTGTTTAGTGGTCACCATCATGACTTGGGTGAGCATTACAAAAAATGTTTCACAAATGAAAACAAATACACATTTTATTTGATGTTGTCATATAAACCTGACCGCATTTCCGCTTTCATGAAATCATCAGAATTGTACATAATACATAGAAAGGAAACCATGTATTTCCAAAATTTTGATCAGTACAGGATCTTACAGCAGACCAAACCAACCACGAGCAGGCGACTCCATCAAAGAACAGGTTACAAACAAAGAAAAAAAAACAGCAACGAAGAACATGGTTCAGAATGTCACGAAAATTGATATTGCAATGCTCTTCAGCTTTGAGTTCGACCTTGGCCTTCCAACTTTTGACTCGAGTTGCATTGACAGAGTTATGTGATCGAACACGCTTCTGGAGAACAAATTATAAGCCTGCTATTTTTGATAAGTTTCTATTTGGTAAGTACTAACGATGTTTTATATTAATCTTAAATTATTTTTTCATTTGTTGTTAGTTTTCTTATTAAAATATAATCAATAGTAAGCCACCCTGGAGAAGAACATACCGTGCAAAGTCGAAAACTTTTAATTGCATGGAAGGGAGGTATTGTTTGTCGCCAGAAATCCACCTGAAATGGTTTCTGGGAAGCTGTTCACGTACGACGACGGGGACGTAAGCAAAGTGATGACCATAACAAACTATTCTACACCAATAGCATATTAAGGTAACGACCCAAAAATTACAATAAAAAAACAAGTGCAATTATGTTAAATAAATTTAGCTTTTAAAGTCTTGCATGCAGTGCTTGTATCAAGAACCCAAAATAAAATTGAAGAGAGCTAGGATAACATTAAATTAACGTAACAGTTTTACCCAATACAAACCCAGGTTGCCAATCAGCTTAAATAGAAAAATAGGTTTCGGGTTCACCAGTGATCTGTATGTATGCCTCGAACACAAACCACCAATCCTGTCTTCGAACTCGAAAGAAAACGCAAATTGGCATACTTGAAAATCTTGAAAAGACATTACAAAATATAAAAAAATGGAAAACGCTACACTTTGTGGAGATTTTAATGGCCGAGTGGGGAACAAAACTGACTTTATTATTGATGATACATCCAAGCTCACACTATTATATGACTCATATGAACCTGATAATCAAATTTGTCCGAACTAGTAAGGATGAAATGTGTGATGCTCGAAAACAAGAACTGGTTGAAATACATATTGGTTACTAATCGCGTTTTCTAAATGATATAGAGCACAGGGTGACACGTTTGCTGACTTTACATGATATATTATTAATTATTATTAATATGCATGTACGAAGGATTTTCATGTTTTTTTTCTCTACTTTGTATACTATCAATCGAGATATTATTTAATTGTTTATTCTAATAATATCATGTTGCCCCGGTTGGTTTATTAATTTGGAATAAAGTATATTTTATACTCCCGATGGTACTAGTAGTATCTTTTGAATGTCATCAGCTAGCAATTCCTTTTGAAAAATTTTGCTCAGATCCCGATGATCTGACCATATGAAATCCTTGTTATGTAGCTGAACATTTCTTTAGTGTATTGTTTTACTAAATCTGGTAGACTTTCCTCGGGTTTATTTGAAAATGCTTCATTTGCATGTCCTTTGAAAATTAAATTCAGCCAACTTTAGAATTATCTCGAATTCTTTGATGTCACAAATATTGATACAAGGTACTTAGATGCAAAGACGTATCCAACTGTGTATGAACGTTGTATAGTATGCAAAATATTTCAACATTCAGTCACCCTTCATAGGCAAAACGGCGGGTACTAATGTAATTGGGATTGTCTCCCTTTGTCCATTCTGGTGGGGAAAATTCAAACAAACGAGATCGATTTTTCATAAACACAATTTCCTTTATGCCCTTAATTGACAAATCGTGCTTCGGTTGCTTTATGCGTTACCTATACCTATAGATAAGCTTCAGTTATATAAAAAATGCTTTTAACAGAGGAAAACAGTTAAACATATGTTCCATTTTTGTAAATTAAAAGTTAGGCACAGTGGACAGGTCCTTTCAACATGTTTTAACTATAGGAAACTTGAGTTTTATTATTTTACTATTCAAAAATTATTTATACAAATTAAAATTATATAAAGGATTAAGAAATTTCATTTTCAAGACTTACTTTTCTTGCAAAATGATAAGACTTTCATAACAAGTAACATTGAATTATTCATTTATCATTATTTTGTATAATGTATTCATTTTCAGAAATAGAGGTGCGAAAGATATCCAAAGGGGCATTCAAACTCATAAGTCGAAAATAAACTGACAACGCCATGGCTAAAAAAGAAAAAGACCAACAGACAAACAATAGTACACAAAACACAACATAGAAAACTAAAGACTGAGCAACACGAACCCCACCAAAAACTCGGGTGATATCAGATGCTCCGGAAGGGTAAGCAGATCCTGCTCCACATGTGGCACCCGTCGTGTTGCTCATGTTAGTACAAACCCGGCAATAAGTCTAATTCGGTAAGTCACATACGGGGAAAGGGGACGGGATTATAGTTACGACATTTGGAACATATCCGCTATCATCTGTGAAACGGATATTCCATAAGGGTCAACCTACTCGTGATGGCATCCGTAAACTCACAAAGCGATGATTTCAACTTCATCACTTGGAACTCTTGGTTTAATAGCTTCCTTGTGAGCAGGAAATCATGATAGGAAATACAAGCCCTGGAATATCGTATCAACTGGGAGATATATACTCCGTATGCAGGCGATGATGTAATGTTGCTACATAGAAATGGAAAGTTCACAATTGGGCAGCTGGAATCATCTCTTTTCAACGTCGTAAAGTTTTGTTTTCAGAAGGGTTTATTTTCAAATTTGAAAATCGTCTTGAAAAATGCATGAAATATTTGTCACTGGATGCTAATCAAACAACAATCAATCAATCAAACTTGAAATAATATAAAATATTTGTTTAAAAAAATGAAGTTTTATAGGGCATAGGTTCTTGCGGACAGGACAATTTTTTCAGCCCTCCCCTTTTTTCCAAAATCCTTTATTTTTTTGTTTTGTTTTAATTTCAATTTTTTTTGCGTTTTTCTGTGTTATATTAACATAAATATACTAGAAATAACATGTATTTGCTATATACTACCAATTCCTTGTTTACTATCCACAGTGGTCACTGGTATATGTATAGCCAGTGACCGCTGTGGATATATATATATATATATATATTTATCAGCAGGGTTTAAGAACATTTGTTGTTCGACCTGTTAGTCAAATGCGTTTTGTTAAAATATACTTTTTCACTTTTTTGGTCTTTTGGAAAATGTTGTTTGTGCTGTATTTAGACCCCTCTAACAAGAAATTTGTTTTGCATGCACACGTATAAAAATTGCGGTTTTTATCCAAACCGCAATTTTTAAACGTGTACGCCATGCAAAACAAATGTCTTCAGTGGTTATATATATATATATATATATATAGTATAAAACAAGGGCTTTATTAGTCTTATTGTATTGTGATTGTGTATTTAAACTCTATGTATCTATACAGGTATGCTCTATATGCATGCCCCTTGTCGGCCTTTAATTGGTAATAAAATATGTTCTTGTTCTTGTTATAATCGCTGTGGATAGTAAACATTGAATTGATAGCAAGGGTCCCAAATACAAAATATAGTTGTCCCAGTACTCATAACAAGTGAATATTTCACATGGCAAAACTCTGTACATTTTTTCAAGCAGTTGCTGAACCGTGAATATGTTGAGCACAAAACTTGCCACAAGATTGATTCATGTTGTTGGCTATTAAACGTCCTTAGAGCAAATATTTCCTGATATCATAGTTCAGGACGAGCCTGGCAAAATATAATACGAGCTCTAAATGTTATATTTTTGGGGGTAAACTAATATTGATGGGTTGCTGACTTTTGCATTTACAGTTAATATTCGTTGTTTTTCAAGAAAAGGAGAGAAAATCAAAAAACTTGAACGTTGCAAAAAAAAGCCAACAAAAATAATAAAAAATAACAGCAATCTTTTATTGTAAATTTCAACCAGTGGAATGTAATGGGGATTATCCCATCGTTCTCCCCTAATTTCATTGAAGCATATACTGAAACCTTTATTCTTTTTAAATTCAAGAAGTTTTAAAATGTTTTGCTAAAAAAAATAATCCTTTTTGAAAAATCTGGCCGTGATGAAGAATCATACGTTTGTTGTTAATTTGCACGTTAATTTGTTGCCGTGATAAATAGAAATGTTAAAATCAATAATTTCTCTAGATACAAAGAAACTGTGTTTAATATTATGTCAAAGGTTAGAACATCTATATCCATCTCCTCTTTTCCAAATATATATTATTACGTCATATTGTTGATATTTTCTGTATAGCTTTTCACGGTCTGGCAATGATTTGGCGGGAAAATAATTGTACTATTATAACCTTTCTTTGTGAAGATTTTCCCGCCAATACGTCAGAACTTCCTAGTGACCTAAATACCTAACATAACTCATTCATCACCAATACACAATATTAATGTATACGATATAAAGTAAATGTAATCCAAAAGATGTTCGTTTTCAATAAAATCTTACAGACTGAAATGAAATGCAAAATGACTTTGATTTACCAATATATAGTAAACGAGTATTGAGAATTTATAATAAAAAAAATTTTATCAGGAAAGGAATGCATTTATGCAGATATATTTACCAAATGTATTTGCAGCAAGTCTGTGGTTCATGCATATTTCCAGTTGGTCGATTTGCATAGACGTCGTTTTACTCGTCTATTGTAAGCAAATTTCGTTATATATATTATACTAAAATTTATTAAGTTGGAGACCCTTTCTTTTATAAATTTTCACAAAGTCTCCACTTCTTGAAATAAAAGAAAACTTGTAGTTCTCAGCAAAAATACGCTGTGGTATCTGTGTTAAGACCCAAAATGCCCCTTCTGCATCTTTATAGGGGATATAGAAATGACAGATTATTTCGGACCATTTGCCACTCGCAACTGCAGAATAAAACCTAGTTCAAAATTAGGAGTTTTTCATGTATCCGTAAATGAGAGCATTCACCCAACAATACTGTTGGTAATATATGGGACCATGTTGTAGTCCAATCTGCTCATTGCACAATCAAATACTGACCAACTTATCAATATCTAAAGAGAGGAGTCAACCGTGAAAATTTAAGAATTGAAGGAGCAATATGCATCTTCATATATATGTAGGATCTTTTTCATGTCCTACCAAGTTTTGATCACATTTTCAAAGTTTCCAAGATATTGTTTATCGGTGTTGTTCATGTATTTGTCCACTGAATCACTCAACCAACATATCATATGGAGCTGGAAATCTTTGTAAAGACTTGTCTTACTAGTAGTCGGTTCTGAATGTACATGTATTTCCAAACCTGTATCCAAGTAATGCTCAATATTTTGCCTGTTTATTCCCATTGCATGTCCCATCTCAACCTCCCATTTATTTTATGTATATTTCATATCATTCATTTCATGTTTAATGTTTTTGTACTGCAAATCTGTCTTTTCATGTTTTAGTGAGAAATAACTATACATTTTTAAGCAGTCGCTGAACCATTAAAATGAGGTCAAAGACAATGGACATATGAAATGACCTAGGGAAACTTTGTAACATAAGGCATCTATATACAAGGTATGAAACATCCAGGTTTTCTACCCTCTGAAATATAAAGCTTCATACAAATATGTAATGCCACTGCCATGTCTTGCATTCTGAAACTTTCGTTGCTAGAGATTCAAAAAACACCGTTGAGCTCACAACATATGGACCAAGGAAGATTCAAGAAGCTTGCATGAACAGTATCAAGAGTAATACACTTATCCATTATCAAGAAGCAAGATGTAAAAAAGAAACATTAACAATTGAAGAAACAAACACAATATGACCAAATTATTGCTGTCAATCACTCAATATAATATTCTACGACATCCATTTCCTTAAATTGGGCATTAAGTTTGCCAGAGTTTTAAAACTGGCCAGACACAAGACAGATAGACTAAGAGGATCCAAGTCATACATGAAATTGTATTGTTGAAGGCTACATTTATAAACACCTTTTCTGTTATTTGTTGTATCAATGATGAATTATACCTCTCACCTCTTTTGATTCATATTCATATGCAAGTCAATCAGATTCTCTATTGTAATTTTTAAGGCATTCTTCAGTTTGATGGGACATTTGTTCTGTCAAGTTACATTTTTAATTTATAACACAAGTGACAACCATTCCTTATTTTGCTGTATTTGTTGACTAAGACAATATTTCAAAAGACCTTTACCACTGTGAAAAAAATATACCAGAAAATGACTTATATCATCTTTGATTACAAGTTATCTTCCTTGTTTGATTAGTTTGATCTGAATGAATACACAAGAAGGAATGAAGTGTTTTGTTTGCATGTTTGCTTATGTGGAACTGCACAATACATGTACTGTAATTTTGAACAGGACTCTTCAAGAAAGAATGTATAGGAGGTTAAAATGCACTTTTTTTTTCAAGATCTACCATCCAATGGATCCATATATTTTGTGTAAAAAATCCCCCCAAAAATATAATGTGATAATGTATTATATATAGTGCCTTCCAACCCAGCCAACCTCCTGTACATGTTATTCTTGATCAGCCCTTACAAAATACATCTGTATTAACAGATACTGTACAATACAAAGATAAACAAATTTAAAGCTTCAAAATTTTTAATTAAAATTTCAATCTTGACATATGAAAAGATAAGAATAGTATCCAATCAAAAAAAAAAACCAAATAGTTGCAGCCTCTCCTTTGCTGTTATAAGAAAATAAAATATATACAGTGATGGCATCAGTATTGAATAGGAATACATACACCAAACTTAATTACAAAATAATTTAATTGGTATTGCCCAAAAATAAATTTAGTAATAAACAGTACTCATGTAAATAAAAAATTATAGTTGAATTTATTTTTTTTTGGAAGATGATTAAAACACCATAAAATGGCTGTTATCTGAGCTGATTACAAGGACTCCATTTAGGATTTAGAATGTAAATTTGCAATTCTTTTTTGTCACAACTGAAGCCAATTAAATAAAGCCACACATTTAGCTGATATCCATGTATATCAAAGGGTTTTGAATTTTTTCAATTAAAAGTTAAAACAATGGCTACAATTACATCTCAATTCTTGTAAAATTATTGAAATCCTACAAAAATTATAAAGTCTTGTGAAATACTTTAATCAGTCAAAGACATAAAAATGAATTTTAAATTAAAACATTTCATTCTGAAGCCATTTAAACAAAAAAAAAACAAGTACTGCTATTTGCAGTTGTATAATACAAACAAATACATGTTCATGTAAATGTGAAAAACTCTAGTCAAAAAGGACTCAACAAATGTTAAAATATTTTTCAAACCTAACAAAATATCAACTACTTCATAACACACATCAAACATATGGAATTTCTTCATTTTCTTTAACAACTTCATAAACTGGACAATTATCTTTTCAGAGCAGGAAAATATTGTACTTTTATCTAAATTAACAAATTCCTCCATGTAAGATAAATGAGCATAGATTGAATTTTCAAAAAATCCCATATGTTAATCTTTTACTAGACATTATTGGTCAGATGCAACAAAGTAGTTTGAAAATCTTAAGAATGGACAAAGACAAAAAATGCTCTGCTTTGGCAGTGATAATATTGTATATATTTGCACAAGAAAAAAATGCCACACCCTTTAATACATCCTGGGATATATATTAATGAACACAAACTGGGGATTAATAATGTTAACAAGCTATTTGCAGCAAAAATCATCTATAGTGATCAAAACATGTTGTTTCAAAACTGACAAAGAATTTAGAATGCAATCTCTAATAAACTTTGCCTTAGATATATTATTCAGTTTTGACCCCCATCTTGCCCTATCAATTGAATATAAATTTACAAATTTCAGAAAAAATCACTATCCTGAAGAATTTCTAAAGTCCGTTTCAATTTCTGCTGTTTGGCTAACAAAGTAGCCTTTTCACTTTCTAGTCTTTTGTTATCTACATTCAAAGAATGTACATAGTCTGAAGCTTTCTTTAAAATGAGCACTTTAGGAGCACGTTCCTGGTTACTAAGTTCTGGGACACTGTCACGTAATGTAAAGAAACTGTATTTCAAGTCATTTCTACGTTTCCTTTCAAGAACATTGTGTTGTGTCCGTTTTCCACCTTCACTTATACACTCTTCAGAGTCAGAAGAACTTTTGCTTGCACGTAATTTTTGACAAACACGTTTGAAGTCTGGCACACTTAAATCCTTTTTAGTTCTTTTCTGAGGTAATGGTGAATGTGATGGAGACACTGGATAAGACCGCACACGTTTTGGTTGATGTGAATGTGGTAAACTGTAATTATGCAAGTCTGGTGTTTCTACTCGGATTTTTAATGTTGTTGTTTTTAAAGGAATTATTTCCACTTTCTCTCCATTGTTCTTTTCAATTTTTATTTGTGTTTTTATATTCCTTGTCTGAATATTTGACTTGTTGATAGTTGGTCCAGCAGTTGTTGAGTTCTGTTGCAGTTTTTCAACTGTGACAACATCAATTTCTTCTTCTGCAAAACAGAAATTATGATAGAATGATATATAAATATTAGACTTATGATAGAAAGATATATATATATTAAATGTATTTAGACAAGTTATTCAGATTGAGTTATCTCCCTTACACTATCTCATTACAGTCAAATCTTGTCCTTGTGGCAACATTAAAAAATGTGAACTTTTTAATTCAATTATCATACTTTTGTTTTACATGAATTTGATCTTAACTGTACATGTATTTCTTTTTTACCATTTATATACCAGCTTAAACTTTTTTTCTTCTTTAAAAATAAAGTCTTCTCAAGTTAACTTCATTTAAGGTTCATCTTAACAAATGGACAAATATGGCCGTATTTTCACCTCAAAAACTACTCTGTGTACAGGCTTACCTGTGCAGTTTGGAAAGTTTTAAGGCCTGGCATCCACTAGATGTATAAAAGTTAAATTTATTTTGCATATCAGAAATATAAAATCTTTTTTGGATTATGATGGGCATTTTTTTCCGTTTCTGCTGAAGGTGTAAAAATAAACTAAGTTGGGATATAACTTTGAGATGCTCCATCTCAGGTAACAACTGATTTGTATTGTATTGATTGTCCTTGATTGGCATGGACAATAGATATCTACACATCTATAGGTGAGTTAAAGGTAGTAAAAGTGTGGACAGTATCAAATGCAATTCAGGTGTTTGTTTATTTTTACACCTTCTGCAGAAAGGAAAAAAAATGCCCATCCTATTCCAAAAAAGATTTTATCTTTCTGATATGCAAAATAGATTTAACTTTTATATATCTAGTGGATGCCAGGCCTTAAAACTTTCCAAACTGCACAGGTAAGTCTGTACACAGAGTAGTTTTTGAGGTGAAAATACGGCCATATTTGTCCATTTGTTATGATGAACCTTAATGTTTAATAAGTTAGAAGTTTAGATATTCATTTACATGTATGTTTAATAATTCCAATTATAAAGTTCAAAAATACCTGAATCTGAAGGTGTTTCAGTGCCAAGACTGTGAAGCTTTGTTTCACTCAAGTAGCCCATAATGCTGTGTGAATTGTTTGAATTGTTGGTTACTGAACATGGAAAAACTGCCATTGGATCAACAGTTTTCATGTCAAAAGATGAAGATGTTTTATCCTTCTGCTCACTGGAAGAAAATGTATCCCCAGACCACATACAATCCTGAATTAATTTAGAGCACAATTGTGACGGAGGCGACTCGGCAAAAGTTTCCTTGGGATTAAAATCCTCACTTTCAAAGAAATTTGCATCAAATGGGAAATTCATATCTTCTAAATCCAAGCTTAAATCCATATCAAACGGATCTTCTCTCTCTGGTGAGCGAGGAGGAGTTGGAATCAACTCAAACTTCTTCCAAATATCACTACTTGGGAGAGATGCTGGTGATGAAGATTCTGTTTCATACATGCAATGTTGAAGAACATGCGAATTATCCACATAACAGTGTTTGCACATTTTGGCCATCTTCACTGTAAAAAGAAAGATTAAGATATAAGTTTTCCGAAGTTTTATAATATAAAGGGCAAATAAAATCTGACGCAAAGAATGTCATGTGGGAACAGGTGCCCCGCCTACTTTTTTACCGGCACGAAATTCACGAGAATTTTAAGTAAAGTACATATTGTCACAATAATTGACGTGTTGGAAACGAAGCTTCAATACATATTTAGCATGCATACTCCTCATGTATATCAACATCCATTTGTATATATTGAAAATTTTAAACAATATGTTATGTCATTACTTATGTACACGTGAGCCGGCATTTTGACCTACTTTTAATCGTGTATCATGTTTTATGATATTTTCTTTTATATATTAATTTAATTAAACTTCTTAGAGCAGAAAAGTACAATTATAATGCTTGTTGATCATTTGATACTATTTTCGTCACACGTTACACTTTTAAAAACAGGTAATTTGATAAACATCTTTTTGACATTTGACGGCTTCATATTTCTAAAAATACATTTTCTTCGGCAAAACTTTACATTTGATTAAAACATAGAAATAACAATTTTCGAAACATGTAAGAGATGTAAACCTTAAAAGTAAAATATTTTACCATTAAATTTCCTACCTGAACTGTCAGGAGGTTGAGCTATTCCAGTATGTCCAATTTCGGTGACAACTTGGCAACTGTTCCCTTCACGTCTTGGTATGACTATTTCAGTGTACTTACGCATCATTGATATGCATATTACAAAATTACTACGCCATAAGGTTTTATCCCAAGGTCGAATTTACGCATTTTGTTTATTTTGCATAATAACACACTGAAATTTAATTTTTAATTACAGTTATATTTTGATAGTAAATTCTGGTTAAAACATTTCGAAAACGCTGTTTTAAAAAAGAAATTCTTTAAAAAATAGCACTATTTTCGTCTGCACCATGAAAGAGTGGTTTGGTTAAAACGCGGGAAATTTAGGAGGTGTGTCTTCGTAATCAATGAATATTAGACACGCCTATTCATAGTTTCGATTTTTCATTCATGTGAACAAGGATATATTATTACTATAAAATCCTCGATGTTTTCTTTTTTTATCTTAAAGAAAAAAATACAGCCTGTTGTGGTCAATGTTTCGAGTTGTACAAGTTTCAACAAAAAAATAATATATAGCACCGACCATCGATAGCAACCAGTCTTTAAATAAGGGATTTAGATATGTTTACCCATTAAGGACCATGAATGCCGGACTCATTATATTTCCTTCATAGCATGATAACAGCCCCGACGTAGTACGGTACGATGTCAACAGAGAATTCTACTTGGAAAAAATTTGTGGCATATAAATCAGTTGAGGGATTTTTGTTCATATTTCCACTCACTTTCACTGAAGCAGACTTATATGCAGCTTTATAATGAACTGCCAAAACACTAAATATGTTGCCGATATTTTGAAATAACAAATCGATGTCTATATTTTATATGTAACGCAGGCCCGTAGATCGGAATTTCCAAGTGTGTGTTATCTGTTATTGCGGAGGGTCTGGCGTAAACAATACACAAATCCTGCATTCCAGGCACAACATTTTAGTACCCCCACATTCGGTTACGGGATATAACGGAGAGAGAAAAGTTCTGTTAGTGTAGCGGTGGACTATAATTAAGGCATGCGTCTACCTTCAAATTCGTTCTAAAGAAACTTCAAAGCTTATAACTTTATTTTTAAGCTAAGCCCCCCTTTAAATTTTTTAATATATATAAAAGTGTCTAGAAAATCAACCTTTCAATGTTAAAGAGTTGATCTGATTCTTTACTTCCTCCCGAGCTGGGCTAGAACCTGTACTTTTCACTGCTTACTTCTACGACAACACCGCCTAATATATATAAATGTAAAATATGTAGATTTCAACCTTTTCAGTTTCGTTAAGGATGACTTCCCCAGTTACTGTAAATTAATGGACTCTGATAATGAGAGTGCTGATGATTAAAATTAAAACCTGAGAGTGAGTTTGCTCGTTGTTGAATCCCTGCAAGTGACCAGTTTAGTTGTTCATATCCTGGTCCTTTGTGGATAGTTGTGTCATGGCAATCATACCACATCTCATTACTTTGATCATGTTGATATTGATATATTAATGCCGATATATATATAAAAAAAAATTAAGAAGATGTGGTATGATTGCCGATGAGACAACACTCCACCAGAGACCAAGTGAACATAAAGGAATATGTAGACAGCTCTCTCACAAGCAAAAACCGTAACTGTAAAATATAAGGACATACACCACATGCACGGGGACATATTCTCCTGCATCCACAAAGCGCAAGCAACAAACAATGCAGTAAATATAAAATTAAGATGTGATATAAAATTAAGATGTGGTATGATTTCCAATGAGACAACTCTCCACAAGAAACCAAATAACCTTATAACTAGCATACAAGATATAAAACCTTTATCATTCGAAATCAATCAATCAAGGCACCGAAAACGATACACAACTCACTTTTTTCACACAACCATCAGATTGAAACTCGGCCCTAGCCAGTCCTAAACTGAGAGGCCGTCAGATGTCAGAGAAATCGGACTAATCAGAGATGTATAAATACATATATATCGTCGTTTGTGACGTTCAACTTCATAACGATTCCATCGTATTCACGAAACTTGGTGCAGGCATTTAAAATTGAGGGTTAAACCTGGTTTTATAGTCTATATTGACAAAATTGATCCACCTTTTTTACCTTTGGAAATGCGATATGGAAAGTTGAAATTATGTTTGTGGCCTAGACCTCCGAAAAAGACGCTTAAAACCTTATTCATTGAAACCATCTGATTGAGAGAAAAACCATACAAATGCAAAGTTTTGTGTTATCCTTCTATGTATTGCAATGTTCTGGAAAGAACTGTTAAACTTCCATACACCATAAACTACGTTCTCCCAATACGGTACACTGTATAAATAACTTTGACAATATCAATTTTGACTGTACCAGATGCGCATTTCGTCAAGTAATGCCTCTTCAGTGATGCTCGAGACCCAAAATATCTAATAAAAAGTACTAGTTCATATTAACTGTAGTTTTATTGACTGGCGAGTCTGACCGTGCCTTGGTATTTTATACTTTTTGACAAAACAGTCTATTTTTGTTTATAATTCAAATCATACATGTTGAAATCTGCTCAATGTGCCGAAAAACGGAAAACTTTGATTTTTCATTTGTTTTATACATCTTTAAACATGAGCAGGCTATATTTTCCTCCTCATTCCATAAAATATTCCAACTCTACAAACATTTTAAATTGAATTAAATGAGTGAACGAATACGGTATTGAAGTATGTCATTGTTATCAACAGTGTATTTCGGTACTGGTAGTCAATGAAACTGCATTATAACAATCGTTTTAAGTACCATTTGATTCCTCAGAAACAACTGGCAATAACTTTCGCGAGTAGAACGAAAATAGTAATTGTCATGATTATAAAATTGCAGAAATGGGGTATGATTGCCAATGAGACAACTCTCCACTAGATACCAAAGGAGGAGGATGTTGACAAGTACGGGTTACCGTACGACCTTTAACAATGAGAGGTCTTAATGATTTTCTTCAACTTCGTTCTAAATTTGGCTTTTTAAACTTTTTTGAATCAAGCTTCACTGGTGAGCCTTTTGTGGATGAAACGCGCATCTGGCGTGCACAATTTTAATCCTGCATGGTATCTATGAGTTTGTAGACCGTATACGTATTTATCAAGCTATAAATCTTTAAAATAAATTTCCCGGTGTACAAGCGACCTGCGAGTCAACGTATTTACTTAATGTATACATTTTTTTAAATCTACAGTTCTTCGTCTAGTGCTGGCGTTATCCTATTTCGGACCTAAATTCTGGTACATGGTAAATGTATATTAACACAAATTAAACATTAACCTTTTCCAACTATCTATATCTTTGTTTCGAGTTATAGCTTTATAATTTTAAAGAATGATTTTTTTTATACATGTATGATATTTCTACAATGTTTGTCAAAATTAGCTTTAGAAGTATTATGGAAATCAAAGATTACATTAACATAGTTTTTGTCATTTGTTTACATGAAAGCGGAAATCGACATCGAAGATGACAATGTGATTCTTACATTCTTACAATGTCAAATTTAAATTTGTATGATGATAACAGAACGTGTCAAAGTATTAATTTGCACCTGCCACGTTCAGGAAAATCATTCACGTTTAACATTGCTATCGAGAAAAAAAAATCAAGGTAATAAATGGCAATACACACATCTACATACAGGTGAGACAGATGTTTTTCTCGTGAACAAAATAATTTGAATACACATCATCCAGACATACAAAACTGTGGTATTTTATGTCTGCATCAACCAAAGATAAATCCATTCCCCAGTTAGTGTTTCTATGATGACATATTTAGGTGAAAGCCTAATAATCAATGGAAACCCTGATCCAAAGCGAAGCAAGTCTCGTATCTTGGGCTCAATCGTAAGGTGATATTCGCTTAAACAGTTAGCTAAAATCTCCTTTATATGATGTTTTATTCACATTAGAGGGCTTGAAGTGTAGGTCATATGAAAAACAAATGTCTGAAACCTTTAATTTTAAAATATACTTAGAAGGCAACTAAGTACTAAAGGTATTTTGTTTCCAATGAAAATTTAAAAATAGTAAAAAATCTTCAAAACATTGATTTAAAAAAAATATCTTGTTCCTCTACGTGTATGTTATGCATGTATCTCCTCTCCTCCTCCATTAAAGATGAATGGTCAGTGCCTATAACACACCTTATTGAAATAATAGCCTAAGTGTAGTCATATTGATCCAAATGACAATTATTTTGAACACTAAACAGCTTAATAGCAAATATATCTTATTCTTTCTTTTGACTTGACCAGATGACAAGCAACAAACACCCAGCAAGACACAACATAGTCAAATGAAATTGATCATAAAATTTCAGTAAAACATATATATTGATTGACTGATATTTTGCATAATGTCCAGTGGCAAATATTTCATATTCAATCAAGATGGTTTGGTTGACCTGGACTATGTGTGGGAAATTTGAAAGAAGAGAATGTTATATATCAGCTGTTTACATTATGAATTTTGCTTTGTTTGAATGGTTATATGGTGACCTATAGTTGTTTATATATATGCTCTTCATTTGGTCTCATTGGCAATCATACCATATCTCCTTATTTTTACAAACTTTGCTTAGCATAGATCATACATTTGTTTTGTCTTTTTTGTTGAATAAAGTTTGGAAAACAGCAACCGTTACCAAGAATAAGTGGAGTGGCAAATTAACAGTAAACATTGTCATTGTTTTAATTTCTTGTTTATATCTCTTATATTTTTGTTTGTCATGTCGGGACTTTTTATAACCGACTATACTGTATTGATTGTGCTCATTATTGAAGGCCCTACAGTTCCGTTTAGATGCTTAAATCCAGGTCATTTGGACTCTGTAGAATGATTGTTTCATTAGCAATCATATATTGTTGGGCACACCCCCTAATTTTTATATTACCAGTAGATCATATATGGTAAACTGATATACATTTGTACATATGATATTGGAAAATGAAATATTTATAAAAATGGAGGGAAAAGACAATTGGAGCTCAAGATAGGATTTTGTCCTCAAGCACAAGTGTTCTTAAACAAACAAGTTGAACATTGAGCTTATGCTCACTCATAATGCCACTGCTTAAGAATGCTGTAATAAGAATGTTAAAGAGCAATTGATGTAAAGACATATCACACTGCATAGCATGATCACACAACTGTTGATACCAAATTTCAGGAAGCACTGGCCCTTGAGGAATGGATCCCCCTTTTCTATATGTGCTTTTTAAGTAAATATTTTTAGATATAATAACTTAAATAGAGGGGCATCATATATAAACTACTGTCATTGTAATATTGTATGGATTAGAGCAAGAACACACTATTCAAAAATCAAAGAAAATTTCTTTAATCAAAAACCAACAAACAAAAAAAAAACATGAAAAAAATATATCTGTATAGAAAAAGAGGGTCAATTCCCCAAGAACCTGTGATTTGTAGGTCCTGACAAAAATGGGACACACATTTCATACATGTTCATTATGTGTAAGAATATATATGGTATACAGGAAATGATGAGCAAAGAATGTGAAGATACATCACACAATATAGCTTGTTCACCTGAAGCTAGATAACAAATTTCAGGATCCAGAAACCTCTTATTTGTAGTTTCAGATTTCCAGTCATATGTAAATTTGCCAGAAATTGGTTAGTGCTACTGGCTTAAATTCATTCCCATATCAGTGTAGAAGACAGACAGCACTGTGACTAAAGTCTATCACAAACTGCTGTAGTAGATGGTCAGTACTATGATTGTTACCTTTGTCTACAATCACATGACACTGTAGAAGACAGACAGTACTAAAGCCTATCACAAACTGCTGTAGTAGATGACCAGTACATTTGTACTATGATTGTTACCATTGTCTACAATCACATACAGACAGTACTAATCTAAAACCAGAGTGCACACACTGGAATGTCTCAACCTGTTTTACTTATGATTGAATTTATGCTGAAAGTATTAAATATGAAGATTTTACTACAAGTGCCTAATAAACTTAACTTTGATAATTTATGAAAATAAGGCCAAGGTCAGATGCCAGATAGACCTGTACACTTTAATCAATTAATGCACCAAATATAGTGGTCCTTTTCCATATGCTTATAGTACCTGAGAAACAGACCAAATCACAAAACTAAACAGTGTCCAATGAACCATGAAAATGAGGTCAAGGTCAGACGAAACCTGCCAGTCAGGCATGTACACCTTACAATCATTCCATACACCAAATATAGTGGCTCTTTTGCTTATAGTTTCAAGCAGTCACTAAACCATGAAAATGAGGTCAAGGACAATGGATAAATTACAGATGAAAACTTTGTAGCATAAGGCATCTGCATACAAGGTATGAAGCATCTAGGTCATGTAGGTCTTATTTCTTCTGAAATACAAAACTTTATATACAAAATGTGTACAATGTTGCTGGATTGTAATCCCTATGTCTCAGATGAAAAAAACCCTAACCATACAGAAGCTACAAAAAGATCCTTGGATAACAAAAAAATAACTATTCAAAAAAGAAAATATAACTATCTGTTACAGCCTGATCTAAGCAAATAATAATTAACAAAATTACAACTTCAGGTTCCAGACTTGGGACACTCACATACAGAATGTGGAAGGGTTGAACATATTTTGTGAACAGATTGCCCTCAGCATAACCTGGGACAGTGGTGTAACAGCACAATAGAACTAACTGAAAAATCAGTTGAAAAGGGCTGGACTAAATGTTTGGTACAAAGCACAAAAACAAAATGATAAAAGTACTGGTAGTTACAGGAAGCTACATTTGGTAGTTCAAAACCTACTTTTAACTTATAAATAAGTCATGTTTCCACAGATTAAATAATCAATCAGTACACCTCTAAAGTACTTAGTGTAATAGATAAATGTGACTGAACAATGTTTAAAATCATGTGACACTAGTAAATTGACAGTTTTGTGACTATTACCATTGTAGAAAAACACAGGACACTGTAGCAGACGGACAGTACTGTCATGACTGTCGCTACTGTGAGTGTCTGTGACCCATGTCTATTATCACATATCACTGAAGTACACAGACAGTACAAGTGTCTGTACTGAGAGACTATAATAGACACATTTACTATATACAGTTGAAATACATAGACCAAATAGTGCTAAGTTTTACTTAAACTACATGTATTTTTTCTGTTGCAATTCACCAATCAAGATGAGGTGTAATGTGTGTCTATGTATATTTCATACTTGTGGGTAATGTTGTAAAATCTATAAGTCTTTGGTCTATTATGAAGTTTTAATTTTTTGTTACATTGTATGTTGTTCCACCACTTTAATTTCACAATTTGAATAACACTTTCAAGGGTTGAATAAAAATTCTTCAATCATGGACATATTGTTGATGCAGATTTGGTTTATTAATACTGACTGATGCGCAATATCCAGTGCCTAAGAACTTAGGAACAAAAAAATGTGAATTCAAAAAGGTTTGTCCTTTCAATATTCCAATTGGCCATGGCCAGTGTCTTTCTAAACTGCAGTTTGAATTCCTCTCTTCAAATATGTTGAAAAATTTTGGTCTTTTGCTAAAAAAAAAGGTTGTTACTAGTTTATGAAGCAAGTGCAGTGTAATAAATCTTATTTTTTACCATCCAATTCCAGTCATTGACTTCTGTTTCGATAAGAGGCAGATGTAATTTGAGCACCTAGTTATAAGGAACATTAGTTTATATAAACTGTTGACACAGAGATATGTCTTGCCTTTTAAGTTTATGTTATTTTGATAGTATAATGCAAATGTTGAAATTAAAAATGGCAATACTTTAATAACATGTTAACTATGCAAAACATTCAAAGTCAATGACCCATGACTGAAAGTGCATTGCCAAATTACCTCAGTGAAAGAGAGAAATGCCAATGCTAATTCAACTGCATACCAAACAACATTGCCCTACCACCAACGGTTCCATTTTATACTGACCTAATCACAAACTAATACATTGTTGGTATTGACTTGGGGGAATCAACTTTCATTATAATGACAAGGTATAAGTAATTTGTTCTAAACATTTGTTTCCATAGTTATCATGGTTATTGAACTATCTTTTTTATTGTTTAGATGAGTGAAAATTTTGTAAAAAAGGTTGAAAACATGAAATAAAAAAGACATAATCTTATTTGTGTGTTGCCCAGTCTAAAGATAATGATTACATGTCATTATTATATTGTAAAATTATCTCCCCTGCAGTTTTTTTTTCCCTTGAAAAATATCAATGTATGGTGGGGTCCATTGTGAATCTAATTCATGACACTCGAAACTGTTTTCAATCACTTTCAAATTTATCAAAAGCCACAGAATTGTTGTTTAATATCTATCTGTTCCTTGAAAAGTATTTTTCAGATTATAGAGATATTAGAAATAAGTTAAGTTGAAGTTTATAGTTTTCAATAAACTGAATATTTTATATCTAAAGGACCTAATATCAGTAGCTTCAGTAATTACAAATGTACTATGTATAGATTATAGGGTTTTCTACACATTTATATCGTAAAATATCAGCCACAAGCTTTTTTGGCTAGTTAGCTCAGCGAACGAGCAAAAAACTTTACATTGAATTGAGCGGCTGATATTTTACGTTATCTATACGTAGAAAACCTGATAATCTTTTTATCGTTTTATTACTGATAATGTCTGCTCACATCCCAAACCCTTGATACTAGAATTACAGAGCGACTGAGCAAGGCGATATACATGATATAGGCAAAGGGAGGGACGATAATATAGAAAATATATTCAAATTACAAGTACACACAAACTTTTTGATAGAAAACAAAGCAATAAATCATGGCATAATAAAACAAATTCAAGAACTAATTTCTTATAATATGTCATCATAATAGAAGTTTTCATATACAAGTCAAATTTTTAAAACCCTGTTCATGATAAAGTAGGTGTTCAAAACTGTACCGATTTCAAGACACAGACATTCAATCAATGGATGGTAAGAACATTTTGTATTACACTGTACTTGCTTCATACAAACAACACTAGCATTGAGCTAAAACATTAACAGTTGATCAGTTTGAAGAGATGAATTCATACTACACATCTATAGCAAATAGATATTATGAAAGGACAAAGCCTTTTGAATATGCACTGCATTAAACGTAATAATTTAGTCCCATATTTTCCCCTTGAAAGCATATTAAAAGTGCTTTGTACCTGGGAAAACAAAATGTATAAACCAAACTTATAATTTTACACAGTTTAAAAAAGTTAAGTTTAAATGGAATCATTAAAAAGAATATTTTTTGGTTGATTTGGTTCAGATTTATTTGCTTGTTTGGTTTCCCTTAATTTATTCATATTCCTTTTATCACAAAGTAAAAAATTCTTCATTTTCATGACTCTTCATCTGTGAATCTACAAAAAGAGAAAAGGAACTATGAATTATTGAGCATTAGTAAAAGGTCATCAAGCACTAAAAATGAACCACATGAGATAATATTGGTGAATAATATTTAATTATGTAATTCTGCTTGTAATCGATAGTCTCAAAGATAGAAGCAGTTGTAAAATACATTACAACAAATTATTTGTAAAACATTGGCTAGACCAAAATATCAATAGGCAAATCATGATCGATTATAGCGTGTGCAGTGTGCATGATTATCGGCTGTACTATATAGAACACACTGAAGGGTATGGCACTTTATACGTTATCATTACTACATGTACAGTAGTTGGTTGTGTAATGATACAGTGTCCTCAAGTTAATACTAATTAGATATAGGAAGATGTGGTATGAGTGCCAATGAGACAACTCTCCATCCAAGTTACAATTTATAAAAGTAAACCATTATAGGTCAAGGTACGGCCTTCAACACAGAGCATTGGCTACTTGTTTCTTCATTATCTTAACAAACTTCAGAGTTCTCGAAAAGTGGTGGTCCATAGGTTTTGATCACCAAAATTTTGCAAGGACAGATACAATTTTGGTATTTTTCAATAGAAGTAATAGCAAAGACCAGCAGAATTTCTTCAAGTAGATATAACAAGATGTGGTATGAGTGCCAATGAGACAACTCTCCATCCAAGTCACAATTTGTAAAAGTAAACCATTATAGGTTAAAGTATGACAAAAGTTAGAATTGCCAAAACTATTATTGCCCTCCATTTTAATAGGATTTAGGTCAGTCCTTCTCAAATTATGGCATGAAATCGACATAGAGTTTTCCAATCAATCAAGGACCATAATTCCTGAACAGCAAAAGTGAAAATTGTCAATAAAAAATTAAACTTTCATTTTGTCATCATTTACATCTTAAAATTTTAAAACATTTGATATAAACAAATTGCAATTGGGTCATAATTTTGAATCAACTGCAACACAATCAAGCCACTGTAAATGAACTTGAGAGAGGAAAATCTAACCTGTTACCAAGTTTAAATATTATCAATAAGCTAGTAATTAATAAGCAATTATTTCTGAGAAATACATGTGGGACCAATGAAGAAGGAAAACAACCATGTCATTCTATCAGCCTATCTAAATATGCTTCATCAGATATCAATTATTAATGAGAAACTTTCTCCGAATATATCTACATATTATTATCATCATTATAAAATATAAATAAATAATATTTTGAATGCTTTCGTGTAAAATGATATTACTACAGGTAAATAAATAGATCATATATTGTAGGTCAAAGAATTAGAGCATTGGAGTTTTTGGATTTGCCTCTTACAAATGTACATGTATTTTTTATAATTATTGTTTTTGAAGACAACGAGAGGGGATCAACCATATACAATAATATTCCCTTGCAATGTATACAGTATATATGTATACTGGACAGTTTGAAAAATCATTAAGCCACATTCAAAAATGTTTGAAACTACTACCCTACTTTTCAGAAGCAGGTAGGTAAATGTACATGTAAGTAAAGAGATTTATTTTGTCATGAACATTTCAGTATAACTTACGACCAAATTTTATTTAATCTCAAGATTTTTTCTGTGAAAAGGGCTAACACTATTAGTAGATAGTAAGATGAAAAATGTCAATATTTAAACATGTAAACTATGCAAAACATTCAAAGTCAATGAACCATGACTAAAGGTGCAGGGCAAAATAATGTCCACGGAAATGAAAAATGCCAATGCTTATAAAACAACATATTTAAGTCTCGCTTTTTCAACTTCGTAGAAGCGTGACAAAAACTGTTCTGTTTGTTTATACAACAACTTATATGTAACTGCAGAATTTACCTGAATTATTAAAGACCCTTACATCTAGCAAGCTACATAACCTACATCACTAAATCTACATTAATTCTCTTGTATTTTATTATTCTTGTCATTTACTATGTACTTTCTTATTTTGTTAATTTTCATGTATGCCATCAACCCCATTGGGGTATAACTGTGCATTTATTCAAATAAACTAATTAATTCTGCAAGGGAGTCACCCCTCCAAAAAAAAAAAATGAAAAGATATTTTTTAGTTCTAATAATTAAACTTAATATCATTCAAAGTTTTGGTAGGAGAATCCCCCCACTCCCACCAAAAAAAAAAAAAAATAGACAAAAAATAATAAATAAATTCCTTGTTACTAATTTTTATGATAATTAAACAACTGTTAACATTTATTCAAGTTTAAAGCGGACGCACCGGACTCAAAATGAAGGACCTATCATGGTAATAACATAGTGCTAAAAAAAACTTAATGGTTAAAACAATGTCATTTTATTTGATCAATTGGATGTGCATTGGGTGAAAAATGTTTTCCAAATAAATTTATACCACTTATCAAATTATATAAGAAATCAAATTCATCCATAATCTCAATTAGTATCTACACCTCACAATCACTTCAGATCTATTTAATATCACTAACCACTTGAATCTTTAAAAAATAATCAATTTAAAAGAATCTATATTTGTATATAATAAAATGCTTCGCTGGGCGCAGCTTGATACGACCGCAGAGGTCGAACCCTGAACAGTTGGGGCAAGTATGGACACAACATTCAAGCTTGATACAGCTCTGAATTTGGATTGTGATTAAATATTTGACACAGCATAGGTTTCTGACACAGAAAGAATGTGGTCTAAGAACTTCAATTTTTTTAATTTACCTATTATGGTCCAATGTCCAAAATCAAAATACATGGTTAGATTCAGCATATCAAAGAACCCCATATATTCAATTTTTGTTGAAATCAAACAAAGTTTAATTTTGGACCCCAACTTGGACAAACTTGAAAACTGGTCCCATAATCAAAAATCTAAACACATGTTTAGATTCAGCATATCAAAGTACCCGAAGAATTCAATTTTTGTTAAAATCAAACTAAGTTTAATTTTGGACCCTTTGGACCTTAATGTAGACAAATTTAAAAAACGGGACCCAAAATTAAAAATCTAAAAACACGGTTAGATTTGGCATATCAAAGAACCCCAATTATTCAATTTTTGATGAAATCAAACAAAGTTTAATTTTGGACCCTTTTGACCTCAATATGAACCAATTTGATAGCGGGCCCACAAATAAAAAATCTAAATACATGGTAAGATTCAGCATATCAAAGAACCCCATATATTCAATTTTTGTTGAAATCAAACAAAGTTTAATTTTGGACCCCAATTTGGACCAACTTGAAAACTGGGCCAAAAATCTAAAATCTAAATACATGTTTAGATTCAGCATATCAAAGAACCCCATATATTCAATTTTTGTTGAAATCAAACAAAGTTTAATTTTGGACCCCAACTTGGACCAACTTGAAAACTGGTCCCATAATTAAAAATCTAAACACATGTTTAGATTCAGCATATCAAAGAACCCCAAAAATTCAATTTTTGTTAAAATCAAACTAAGTTTAATTTTGGACCCTTTGGACCTTAATGTAGACCAATTTAAAAAACAGGACCCAAAATTAAAAATCTAAATACACAGTTAGATTTGGCATATCAAAGAACCCCAATAATTCAATTTTTTATGAAATCAAACAAAGTTTAATTTTGGACCCTTTTGACCTCAATATGAACCAATTTGATAGCAGGCCCACAAATAAAAAATCTAAATACATGGTAAGATTCAGCATATCAAAGAACCCCATATATTCAATTTTTGTTGAAATCAAACAAAGTTTAATTTTGGACCCCAATTTGGACCAACTTGAAAACTGGGCCAAAAATCTAAAATCTAAATACATGTTTAGATTTTGCATATCAAATAACCCCATATATTCAATTTTTGTTGAAATCAAACAAAGTTTAATTTTGGACCCCAACTTGGACCAACTTGAAAACTGGGCCCATAATCAAAAATCTAAACACATGTTTAGATTCAGCATATCAAAGAACCCCAAGAATTCAATTTTTGTTAAAATCAAATTAAGTTTAATTTTGGACCCTTTGGACCTTAATGTAGACCAATTTAAAAAACGGGACCCCAAATTAAAAATCTAAATACACGGTTAGATTCGGCATATCAAAGAACCCCAATAATTCAATTTTTGATGAAATCAAACAAAGTTAAATTTTGGACCCTTTGGACCTCAATGTGGACCAATTTAAAAACGGGGCCCAAAATCCAAAAACTTAATACACGGTTAGATTCAGCATATTAAAGAACCCCAAGAATTCAAGAATAAAACCCCATTGAAATTGATCAAGAAATAAGCAATTTATACGAAGTATCTTCTTTTGCACAACACTGTGCAATTGAATATTTCTTGCTATTGCGCAATACTGTACAATTGACAATTTCTTGCTATTGCGCAATATTGTGCTATTGGATATTTCTTGCTATTGCGCAATACTGTGCAATTGAAGATTTCTTGCTATTGCGCAATACTGTGCAATTGAAGATTTCTTGCTATTGTGCAATACTGTGCAATTGAAAATTTCTTGCTATTGCACAATACTTATTATATAATAATTTACACATCCTGTTTGGTGTGTATCTCCTACCATATCATTATTATTTGCTTTTAAATATAAATCAGAAATAATCAACTTAAAATGGAAAATTTTAAAAGAAAAAAAAAAGGAAAAAAAGAAAAAAAAAAAAAAAAAAAATCTCCCCCCCCAAATTTTTTGAACCCCCTTATGATTCATCACCCCCAAACTCAATCTCAGCCTTCCCTTTGTGGTATGGTACCTTGCAGTACAATTTCAGAGAGATCCATACACTTGAACACAAGTTATTGTCTGGAAACTAGAAAAATGCTTATTTTTGGCCCCTTTTTGGCCCCCAATTCCTAAACGTTTCGGGCAATTACACCCAAACTCAATTCCAGCTTTCCCTTTGTGATATGGAACCTTGTAGTACAATTTCAGAAATATCCAAACACTTACACACAAGTTATTGTCATGAAACTAGAAAAATGCTTGTTTTTTGCCCCTTTTTTGGCCCCTAATTCCTAAAATTTTGAGGCAATTACCCCCAAAATCAATTACAGCCTTCCCTTTGTGATATGGAACCTTGTGGTACAATGTCAGAGAGATCTATACACTTACACACAAGTTATTGTCTGAAAATTACAAAAATGCTTATTTTTGGCCCCTTTTTGGCCCCTAATTCCTTAACTGTTGGTACCATAACCCCCAAAATCAATCCCAACCTTCCTTTCGTGGTATTGAACCTTATGGTGAAATTTCATGGAGATCCATTCACTTAAACTAAAGTTAGAGTGCGAAAACCAATGTGTCTTCGGACGACGCCAGACGACGACGACGACAACGACGACGACGACGACGACGACGCCAACGTCATACCAATATACGACCAAAAAATTTTTAATTTTTGCGGTCGTATAAAAACCCAAGTAACTGAAGCTCAGAAGTAGGGCAACATTTCATAATTGTACAAGAAATGTATATGTACCTACGTATGTTTGATCTAGATATAGTACATATATTTGGTCATTTGCCAGTTTAGTCTATATATATGTAAAATCAATATTCATTGCAACTGCAGTTGGGAAATAGCAATTTCACACCTTACAACATTTGTACAATGCATTCAAGGTCAAATTGGTGTTTAGATGAAATAGACAAATATACAAACATTGTAATGTTCATGTATATATGTATTTATCAGTACTTTAAAATAGCAACATGGGATTTATTATAGCACTGAATCCCCAAAATTATTGTACCATATTTATGATATGTTCAATAAACTTCATCTGTGATATTTTATGATATTGAGACAGAACAAACTAGAGGCTCTCAAGAGCCTGTGTCGCTCACCTGTATTTACTGATGCTTTGGATATCATGAAAAGTAAGGTTAAAATCATAATTAATAGTATTAGATATTAGATATTATAATGATATCTAAGATAATAACAAAAAACTGCAAAATTTTTGTAAAATTACTAACTCAGGGGCAGCAACCCAACAACAGGTTGTCAGATTCGTCTGAAAATTTCAGGGCAGATAAATCTAAATCATTTTTAACCAAGTCGGCCATGATGGTTGGATGGCGGGGTCATCCGACAATTTTTTTAAACTAGATACCCTAATCATGATTATGGCCAAGTATGGTTAAATTTGTCTCAGTAGTTTCAGAGAAGAAGATTTTTGTAAAAGATCACAAAAATTTACGAAAAATTGTTAAAAATTGATTATAAAGGGCAATAACTCCTAAAGGGGTCGACTGACAATTTTGGTCATGACAACTTATTTGTAGATCTTACTTTGCTGAACATTATTGCTGTTTACAGTTTATCTCTATCTATAATAATATTCAAGATAATAACCAAAAACTGCAAAATTTCCTTAAAATTACCAATTCAGGGGCAGCAACCCACAAACAGGTTGTCAGATTTGTCTGAAAATTTCAGGGCAGATAGATCTTGACCTGATAATCAGTTTTACCCTATGTCAGATTTACTCTAAATGCTTTGGTTTCAGAGATATAAGCCAAAATCTACATTTTACCCCTATGTTCTATTTTTATCCATGGCAGCCATCTTGGTTGGTTGGCGGGGTCATCGGACACATTTTTTAAACTAGATACCCTAATGATGATTGTGGCCAAGTTTGGTTAAATTTGGCCCAGTGGTTTCAGAGGAGAAGATTTTTGTAAAAAGCTAACGACGACGACGGACGACGGACGCCAAGTGATGAGAAAAGCTCACTTGGCCCTTCGGGCCAGGTGAGCTAATAAAAGGAATAATACATTATCAAAACATATACTGATAAATGTTCCATTGATATAATGAATAAATTTTCCTTGCTTCTGCATTGTGCAGCTGTACTTGCTGACATACAGAAATATGTACAAAGCAGTAGCCCATACATAAATATTTCTTTAATGACTAGACTGCAAAGCATGTGCGATATTCAATAACATTTAATGCATGTTCAGAATTACACTATACTATCATATGAATTATTCTTTACTTGAAAAGTGCAATAGTCTCACCAAAGCTGGTCAAATGAAAATGAGATTTGTAAGTACATGTATAAGAATTCTGACAGTGAAACTATCAAGTTCATTTGCAGGACCGACAGTGACTGCATTTATTTACAAATTTTACATGTGCATACATGTATTTACAACAACATTAACTTAAGACACCATGCTTTGGTCAAATTAAATCAGAATAAAAAGAGATGTGGGTATTCATCAATGAGACAGCAACCCAATTACACAAACAGCTTAAACATAAATGTACTAAAGGTCAACATTACAATTTATCAAAGCTCAATGACCCAATGTCTCGGACATGATTGGTATTTAGTTGATACATCAATGATCTCCTTAGGGAGAGTCTTCTTCTATTTCTTCTCATTTTTTGAATAATTTTTGCATGACACTTAAGCTTGGTCCCTATTATTGACAAACGAAGTTGACCAGACCACCCACACAGGGTTCTCACTAAGGCGAGTCCACAAGTCCTTGACTCATGAAAATCTGTCTTGACTCATCATTTTTAAAACTACGAGTCCAAAGATGCATCAAGTTTGTAAAATGTTGTATCAATTGAGCACATATGTCATCATTTTATAGCAAAAGTTCTAAAATCATTAAAATTTGATGTCATTTCTTTGCCCTATTTTGTCATGGCGACTGAAATAATAAATTATATAGCACTAAAATTTAATCTCATCACAGTTGGACTTGCCATGGGCAAAAATGACAAGTCCCTGCCCACAGTAAAGTCGACATTAGGCCAGGAAGGTCTGCTCAATTTAGACATCTTTTTCTTTTTGTAACTGGGTGAGCATAAAACAGGAACTGTTAGATTAAACTATTTTTCAAAATTTTATTCTCTCATTTTGATTGATGAAATTTTCCATAGCCCCCCATAGCTAAGACCCCCTCCCCTAATTAGTAGGAAACCAAATATGCATAATTATTATAGTATTAAAGCATTAAAAGGTCCTTAACAGAACATCTAAATCTGTATAAGGTCAAATTTACCTATATGCATTGCAGAATTTTCTGCAAATGAAACAACTATATTGGACAACAGAGAACTAAGGATGAGGATGTAAACAAGTTCATGGTTACTCACTACTGTATGGCCTTCAACAATGAGCAAAACCCATTCTGTATTTTGTAAGCTACAAAAGGCCTCCAGGATGACAAATGTGAAACAATTCAAAAAAGAAAACCGCAACAACCTGATTTATTCTAAAAACAATAAACGAAAACAATCATGCCAAGACATCATACATATATACCAAATATGAACTACATCTGTCAAAAGATAAAAGGCTAGTTGCCTACGCATGACTTTGGTCTAGACTAACAGGGTAATCTCATATAAATTACTCTATGAGTGGACTTATCATATTAAAAATGTTAAGAAAAAAAAAAAAAAATTTATGCATATTAAATTTATATTTTTGCTAAGTTATCATATGCAACTACATTTTTGGTGCATATAAATCAAGCATTCATGAGTCATTTAAATTTTATACTGTTATTTGTGCTACTGTTCTAGTTATAGCCCAGTTAATGTAATATATTGGTATACAACTGCCTTAGGCAGGTTGTGTATTGGCAATGTAAACAAACTGTAATGTTCATTTGATCACAAGGTAGGTGTAGAAAACTTGACAAGTAATTGACAGGTGTTTATTCATGGAATTATCACCTTGGGTTAAACACTATTACATAAGAATCTACAGTTTGTACCTGTCAATCAATGATTATAATTAAATAATGTTAGGTAATATACATGCAGGACCATCTCATTATATTTTTGTTGACAATAAAGAAGATGAGTATGTCATGATATTAAGATTGGGCACTGTTGGTCTAAGTCTATAAGAGAATAAGATTTGGCCCTATTTTGGGACTTCGAAGTTTTATTTTGATGGATTATGATATTCTACAGGCATAACAGAAGCACTTGATATACAGCCAAGACTTTGTCTCCAGAAATACTTCCTACAATGATTGTCTTTTTTCTTATGGAATGTAGATGTACTTTTTTGCTTCTACTGTAAATGTACCCAGAAAGAACAATTTTTAATCAGACAATTTTCTCATTTCTCTTTTCTTAGATGATGTGCATATATAGCAGATTTTTGTTCCTGTATAATTTTTGTTCAGCTTATTTTATTTAAAGTTCATATCTCTGAAATCCTATTTGTTATATATATACTTTCTTTCAATTTGACACTATACATAGTACAAAACATAAGACTACATTTTTACATCAATATTTTCAAAGATTCTCATGTTTGTTGGTATTCTTTATTAAACTTTTTAATGTTTCATTTTAATATATAAAAATGTTTTTCTGTTACAAATCATGATGTATTGTTTTATGTGTACATGTTATGCTGCCCATCAAGGGCCCTTGATTGGAATAATAAATATTCTATTCTATTCTTTATTCCAAGATCAATGTTCTTCATTAACTGGAATTTTAATCCATTACCATGATTACAATACATCTATATCGGATTAAGGAAGGTATCATCAGGATTACCAGATATAAACAAAATACCAGAAATACAATACTACATTACATTGTGGAGACAACTTCTGCTCTATAGTGTGTAATCTATGAAGCAGTGACTTGACAAAGATAACTGAGAAACGGCCCAATGTCATGCTATACACAAATACCATTGTAAAAGCCCCAGTTATAGGTATTTTCATTACACATGCATTAAAACTATTTTATTGTTCATTTTAAATGAATTGAAATTATAAAAGTCTTCCAAGTACAAAAAGAGCATTTAAAAGTTCTCAACAGTTAACACCATCTGAACTTCTACTTCATTTGGTCTCTGGTGGGGAGTTGTCTCATTGGAAATCATACCACATCTTCTTATTTTATATAGTTACCCAGGGTTGGCAAAATCCCGGGTTTTAAGAGTATTGCCCAGCCCAGTGGGAAAACCCGGGTTTTACCGGGTAATACTGGGCAATACTGGGTAATCACAAATGCAATACATTAAAGATTTTTATAAAAATAAGTTTTAGTATTTTAATTTATAAGTTCACTTGTTTGAGACTCTTTATATAAAATGTATAAATCTGAGAAAATATTAATGGTCCAGCAACTCTAAGGCAAGTGTACATGAAGACACATAAGACAAAGATGAAAATTTTTCTTAGTAATCCTCCTAGAATTAGTAAAAATTTATCTAATCACCATTCTGTTTAGATTGGTCAAAGTGTTGACCATGTTGACTGTTATATGTAAGGACAATTACTTTTAAACATTTTTTATTCCTTACTAAAAATGTTTACTAAGTTTTAGCATATGTTTATGTATACCACTAATTAATAAGTAATTATTCAGATTATATACACATATTTGTTTATATAACAATAATCAGCCTTGCGATTTCTATAAGTGTTCATGGCCTGTGACTGTCCCCTTAGGGTGTTTATTTAGCAATATGATTGTATAACAATTAAAATTTACAATTCACTTACCATTTTTTCAAAGTTTAAAATTGGATTATTGAAACAAAGCTTGGAAATTAACAAGGTATCCTGAAATGTGCAAAACTTGTATTCTGCCTACATAGAATAGGTGGAGAAAATGAAGAAATTGAATTTTCAATCTTCAGGAATGACTCTCAATGGTTATTTTTATAAAATGTATATATTTAGCTATAATACTATTAAACTACAACAAGTCTTTACTATTTTGTGTGAAAATAAGCTTGAAAAATCATATTACCCAGTATTGCCCAGTATTACCCATTTCTGGGAGTATTGCCAAGCCCAGAAAAAAACGGGTTTTCCTGCCCGGGTAATACTTTGCCAACCCTGTAGTTACACGCACATGTATATGTATATATATACTTATGCTTATAGGGGCAGGCAAGTATGATAGTAACAAGCGCTATTTACCATAAATCTTATATACATTGCAAGCTTCAAAACTTCAAAGGGCCAGGACACCATTTCAGTACTGTGGCCCATGATAAAATTCTATAAAAGCGTGGAGGAACCTTCCAAGAAACACAAATCCTGAAAAAAACAAATTAGGCCAATCCAAAGATAACATGTACAAGAAAAGGAAGAAGCAGTATTATTCCTACAAACTTTTGCATGGTCTCAATACAGCCCAAAAGACATCAGGTTTGCTCTATGAGCATCTAGAGTAGAGGTTAAAAAAACCATAACAACAACAAAAAAATCAAAACATATCAATAGGATTTGAATATAATTGATACATGTATCAGGTGCTATCAATTCAAGCTTGAAGGTGGAATAACAGGCAAAACATGTTTAGTCCATGTTTAAGTGGTGAACAGCTGTTGTGCTACACAAAATGAGTCAATATGTTTAATAAGAGTGCACATACCGACTTTTCTAAATATATTGAGGACATATACCAATTAAAATTACATGTACAAAAGTACTAATACCTAATTCCAATATACATATATATATATCGGCAGTATGATTAATTCCTCTGTAGGAATTTCATACAAAACAATATTTCACATCTAATTACTTGATGTTCTGGTAGGTACAAATGTATATCTCATGTTATACATTTGAACAAAAAAGTGTAACTTTGTGACATTTCTCTGTGATTAAGAAGTTAATGTTGCAATGGGATATTTTAAACACTTTCAAACTTAAAATGAAAATTCTAAAAGTATTATAGAAACATGTATAATTTCATCAAGATAGTTTGAACATTGTACATTGTGCCTGAGGGAAAATGTGTATCTTTTTTTTAAAGGCTTTATATTTGAGTTGTAAATGTTTTGGCATTGTCCAAGTTTTAATGCTGCAATTCCCTTGCCCTAAGTTGACCATAAATGGCCCATAGTTTTATTTATTCTTTTTGTAGATCCCTTTTGGAAATAAAGTTCCCATTCAATTCATCATACTTTGGCTTTCCTTAATTTTGCTGATGGTTATGTAACAGAACTCAGAACTGCATTGAAAACACCAAATTTTCAAAATGTAATGGAACCATGCATGTAAGCATCTCATCACTTCATCCCCTGATTCTTGTATCAACACCAGCAGACCAGTAGTACTAAAGAACATCTTCTACATGTTCTAAAAGTCTTAAACTCTACAAAATTCCCAACAAAATCAAATGTGTACAATACTATGGATTCTTTTTCATGGATACCATTTTTTTTGTAGATTGAGGTAAATTTGTCTTTTTCATGAATATTTGATTTAATTGTTATGCCAGAGTTTGCATACAAGAAAATAAATACTTCATCGAACATTTAACTTCATGGTTTACCCATGAAATCCTCTATAATTGGTATCGCAAGAATACTAATCCATAACATCTTATCTTAATAAATAATTTATCAGGAATTTTTAATGGCACTAATAAAAAAATGTCTTATTCTAAGCAGTAAGGTTGGTGGACTTCTTAAAACTCCTTCCTTAGTGACAAATTATTGTCCTAATGGTATGGTACATGCAGTCTGAATGAGACTCCCACACTTGTCACCAAAGAGTAAATACAACTTTTATTATCATACCTTCTAGACTACTATCAATCGATTTAAGTATTTACTTTATATAAAATGGGTTTGTTTGCATTTGTGCACTTCTTTTAAACAAACACACTTTACCTTATTAAATTTCTTATATTACCATGTGTTACCCCTAAACTTTAACATGTATGCACATCACAACCAAGAACAACCAATGTTGATCAATTACATGCATGGATGCATTTGTTTTAAGGCATCAATATTACTTGCATAACATCTATAGTTTAAACATATTTCTATATACAGTTTTAAAGACTGCTTTCAGATATGCATTAATCAATAAGTTGGAAATAGGCGAAACTTTTTGTTATTTTTGCTAACAGTAGTACTTTTACCATTATTTGACATTAAGACTATTTTCAAAATTGCTTCATGGTTTTGATAGGTTTTTGTCTCACTGACATACATTCACATCTTCTTTTATTCATAATAATGTAGTGTGACCTGACCTTTACACATGCACAACAAACTACCGCCCAGTCTGTTTGTGTTATCAAGTATTTTGAGGTGATTAGGTTTATTAATGAAGTGCAAGAAAACATTTTCTGATTTTTTTAACCCTGAAGATACATGTACCAATACTTTTGACCTGCAGTCAGAGTAAGTACAGGTAACAGTTTTATGCCAGGTGGTAAGTAGGATTTTTACCAAAGTCAAAGACACTGCAGTATGCATAAAAGTCCTAACGATATTCAGCCAGGTTAAGGTACAAAATGTATGCTTATATTCAGCCATTGCACAGATAGAATTTTTTCAATTAAAATGGTTCTAGATTAACATTTTGGTGCAGATATTGAAATAAAGAAGACTACTTGATTGTATACAAATCAAAATTTAATGGACAATCAGACTTTTCCAAATAAAATAAATGGGGAATGTGTCCATGGGACACACATGATGCCCCCGCTTGCATATAATGTTATAAAGGGATATAACTCAAGAACTGTAAAAGTGACGCTACCCAAATTTGTACTTGATCTGAGTTTTGTGGTAATAAGCATTGTGTATACATTTCACAACATTTGGTTGAGGCAAACAAAAGTAAGAGAACGGAAACGAAAAATTCAGCAATTTTTCCATTTGTAGAGGGGCATAACTCTAGAACAGCAAAAGTGACGCCACCAAAATTCGAACTTGATCTGTGTTTTGTGGTAATAAGAATTGTGAATAAGTTTCATAACATTTGATTGAGGCAAACTAAAGTAAGAGAATGGAAACAAAAAATTGCATAACTCTAGAACGGCAAAAGTGACATCACCAAAATTCAAACTTGATCTGTATTTTGTGGTTATAAGCATTGTGTATAAGTTTCATAATATTTGGTTGAGGCAAACTAAAGTTAAAGAACGGAAACGAAAAATTCAGCAAATTTTCCATTTATAAAGGGGCATAACTCTAGAACGGTAAAAGTGACACCACCAAAATTCAAACTTGATCTGTGTTTTGTGGTAATAAGCATTGTGTATAAGTTTCATAACATTTGGTTGAGGCAAACTGAAGTTAGAGAACGGAAACAAAACATTTAGCAATTTTTCCATTTGTAAAAGGGGCACAACTCTAGAACGGTTAAAGTGATGCCACCAAAATTCAAACTTGATCTGTGTTTTGTGGTAATAAGCATTGGGTATAAGTTTCATAACATTTGGTTGAGGCAAACTAAAATTAGAGAACAGAAACCAATTTTGGGACGTACATATGGACGTACAGACGGACAAGGGTAAAACTTAATGCCGCCTCCGCTATGGCGAGGGCATAAAAAGAAATTCTACATCCCTTTTATGCCTTCACTACATTGTTCAACATAACATCAAGTGTATTTATACTATATTTTTAAGTGACCAAAATGCTTTCATAGAAGATTATAAGCATTCATTTCTAGGACAATATTCCCTTCTCACATAGTTAATATCTTACAAGTGATTTATTTTGTACTGATCCTAGACTGTAACATGTTTTATTCTTTTATTCAGTCCTGGTATTAAAGACTCTTTACAAGTCAAGCTGTTACAAGGACATGAATCACAAGACATCAGGTGTAGGACAATTGATTTTTATCCTTAAGCTGTATTGATACAGTAGCAAAGAAATATTATGTTTTACTTACATGTAAATCCTTGTAGAACCTATTTCTGGAGTAAATCCATCACTTTTTCACAATATATCCTAATGAATTAAATGGTAGTATAAATAATTCCAGTGAATTAAGCATATTGAACATCACATGACAATAACTCCAATGCTGAATGATCAAAATAATGAATTAAATAAAATCCATACTTGCACAAAACTGACTCTTTGAACACTTGAGAATAATTCCATTATGTTTTTTTCACAATACTTATTCCATTTAATTTGTATAGAAAACTATCCTAGATTTTGCCATTAATGAATACTCCTTTACGGAAATATGAATCCCTGCAAATATAAAGAACATTTTACTAAAACATAATATACACATATAAACTGATTCTATCATACAACATAGAATATCACTTTTAACTTTTTATATTTTTCTGCTGATGTAAAAATTTGTGCCTGCAATATTAACCACTTGATTGATATGGTGCCTTTTGCAAGACAATTAACCGCTAGTATCCTTTTGGTGTGTTGTTAGAGTGTTGTTTGCTTTATGTGTTGCAAGAATGCTTGTTTCCACTAACCTTTCAAACCTAATTTTCTGTTTTTGTCTTAAGTCTTTTTTATACTTATTGTGTTGCTAACTTTGTATAAGATCTATTAAAATAACAATATGCCTAACATTTATTTTTTTGTGATTAAATATCAAAGAACTCTGTGCATGCATATTCATAATTAAACCAATTTCAACATGGGACTCTTTTTCTAAGAATAAAATGCCTAATCAGGAAACTTAGTCTATAAATACCAATAATATTTACATTAAAACATCAGCAATACATTATATGAACTTTACACATATATATATTTTAGAGTTTAAAAGTGTTCAGAATGTAATTTAAATGAAAAAGCACATAACTACAGTAAAATCAAAAGAAATACTGTATAAATTAATCATGCATTTGAATACAGAAGCCACACTACATGTAGGTACACATATCTGAGGACCATAAACAAGATACCCACACCTTTTATCCAATATGTTTCTTTTACAATATTAGTCAATTGTTCCTTATGATTTCATCCTAATTTGGCATTTAACTTTTTTGATTCAAGCTTCACTGATAAGTCTTTTGGAGATGAAATGAGCATCTGGCATACACAATTAGAAGCCTGGTATCTTTGATGAGAGTCCAGTTAACAAAAGTGTATTCATATTGCAAAATTAAATCAACTCTTTGCCTCTTTTAATTTTCAAATAATCTTCTTTCCTACCCAAAATTCATTTAATTACAAAAATCTCAAAATTTCTTTGTAACAGTTTAATCTTTTTCCCTGATAAACTTAAACAAGATTTTGACAAATAGAAAATGAAGTATAATTAAATTCATTGAATTGTAATATTAGTCTAAGGAATTGATTTGTAGAGCCTCTTTGTTAATAACAGACAGAATACCTCACATATCTCTACACCGGAAGTATCCCACCCCCATCTAACCCCACCCTGTAGGCTGTAGTCGAGACAGTTGATCCATTTCCTCACTGGGTCAAATGTTTTCAACATTTATAAATGGATTTTTAAGTTGTATTTAAATTTCTCAATTCAAAATTTCTATGGAAACCTGGCATTTTTATTATAATGATTTTCAATACAAAACTTAGAAATGTCAGAAAATTGAATAAGGAGTGACTTGTACCAAGTTAACACTTAACCCCAGGTTCTTTACAGTATGAATAAACTTTTCACACATTGTTATGCAATTCAAATTATTATATAATCATCACATGAGCTACTGATTGGTTTCTGATGCAAAATATTTTGTTTTTAATCCCTTAACTTCAGTTAGTCATTACTTTGAACTTAGATCTATGTTATGTGTTGAAATGAAACTATTTTATTTCTTGAAACATGCATGCATTCCAATCATGAATACAACAAAGGTATTTCGATGGTCTAGTTGCACAAGAAATTAAAACTTTTTTGTACTATTTTTAAGGCTCTTATCAGTGCAAACAAAATCACCTGTGTAAAATATATAAGCTAACTAATCTAAATATCAAAATTGTTCATTTAATACTATAATACCAAAATCAATACCGTCTGACTTTGATCTATGGTCAGATGACCTTCGGACCTTGTAAACTAGTATGGTGACATATGGAATGTGTTTTAAATATCTACCTTTTCAGATGGTGGAAGATGGCTTATAAAAGCCATTTCAGGTTTTTGTTTTTTTATCAAACCCACTTTGTTTTTATAACACAAGGGCATAGTTTGGATATTATCAAATCGCAAACAAATAAAACATTTTACAGAGAAACTTATAAATTATGACAATGCACATCTGAATTTGTTGAGTTAAAGATAGTTTTCAAATACGGAAAATATAACCAGAAGTCTTTACAGTCAAATTTGCAGTTTCTAAAGAATTGTCTATGTAAATATAATTCTGGTCTTCAAATCATACAACATAAAAAAATATAATTCGTAGTTAAATCTTGTCATTTAATTCCAATTTAATGAAGATTAAAGAAGAACTGTATAATTGCATCACCTATGCAACAATCATTTTCAACCTTAAATCTATTTTAATGATCATTATGGTGAAACACTTTAAGAACAGATTAACACAGACTTTAAGTTAATAAGTAAGCGGTGGCACTTTGTTCAGACTGTGGTACTATCTACTTATCATTTAAGTCAGTCCTGTACAATCAGTCCTGAGCAGATCATTTGGTACTTATCAGTACTTAGATGAGAAAAGCTACTTTTGGTCAAATTTTATCTTGGTACTTTATAATCATCTGATAGTTCACACAATTGACACAATGGCATAAATAGCAAAAAAATATTCAAGTTTAAACCAGGTATAATAGAGATTAGTACTAGAAGCCAAACTTTAAGTATCTAAAAGATGTCTAAAGGGTTATTAAATAAACTGTATAGTCAATATCTCAAACAGCGGCAGCAATGGGGGGAAATTCAGGTTTCAGGCATGTTGGTAATTTTATCTAGGGATTAAAGATCAAGACATATCTTTAAGCCTCTTATAAAGATGTCTAAAGGTCAGTTTAACTTAAGTTTACTATAGGTAAATATATAGAAAATGCATTATCACTCGATTTTGAGACACTTAACGATAATTTGGCCAGGAAAATGAAACACCCAATACTGATACAGAAAAGGAAATGGACTTTCAACCTTTTGCATATTTTAATAATTGTGTACATTATCCTGAGCAGCTGTAAAATGAAAAAAAAAAAACAAAAAAAAAAAAAACTTATATGTAATCCCTTCTCACATCTTGCTACTAGAGGGATGATGTGAATTTGTACAATTTGACGATGCTACAACCAGCTGGTTACAACCAAAACACCTGCTTTTTAAGATATTGATAAAAGCCCCTGAAAAGTGCAATTTTTCAACACATTTTCTTGTGCAACATTGAAAAAAATCTCCCTCCTCCAATCTTGTATTTTATGTTACATCTTCTCAACTGCATGAAAAGATATAATTTACATACCAAAATCTTCCCCAACTGTTCATCTAAATAGCCCCATGAGCCCTGCTTGATAGAGTTTTGTTGTCATTAACAGTTAACTGTTCAATATCATCCATACTCAAATAGGATTCATTAATATCTGTAAAATACAAAACTTAAATAATGTACAAAAATTCAATTCACATAATATACAATTCATCTTTCAAGTTTAAATCTATGTTACATAAAGCCATGATTAAAAGTGAAATCTGGACACAAAAATATCTTTATTTGTTGTCACATCTCCCGACTAGCAAAGTCAGGGAGACTGACAGAGTGAGGGGGAGAAGTTTATACTGAATTATACTGGCAAAAACAAGGAGGGTCTACATACAAATTCCATAAATAACACTTAAAGTAGAGTAAGGAATTTTCTATCTTAACATAGATCATCTTCATATAAGAATTCTATAAAGTTGTGTTTCCTGGAATGTAAAAATCCACCTATTGAGCCTTTTTTTTGTCAACCGTCTTCAAAGAAAGGCTTGATGATCTAATACAATATTTACTTAACCCGAATAATTCAGTCGTTATATTCCGCTGATCTACGAAGGCTACATTAACGCCTTAACGTCTTCCTCGATAAAGACCGTCAACCGGAAAATTCACACTGCTATGCAATACGGGAATTTTTATTAAAGTTGGCAGCTAAAGAAGGAGGAGTTCCCGATGTTAATTGATGTTAAATGATGTAAACTGATGTTAATTGATGTTAATTAATTATTATCGGATTTGTGTTAATTGAACACACGTGATTGGTAAGACAATTACAAGACAGTTGCGCAGACTCATTATCCTGATCGCCACCGATTGGCTCTCTCTCACAGAGAGCAGGCGACGCGGCCAATGATCATAAGGAGTTCAAGCCCTCGTGTGGGAGAAAATCGGACACGGAAAGGGCTTGAATTATTCGAGTTAATATTTACTTGCATTGTTCAATGTTCTATTGCAGTTATAGTGCAATTCTGTATCTGAATTTTGTTGTATAAGGTTCTTTAAGCTACTTTCTACATCTTCTCTATATTGTAAGTTTAACTGAAACTAACTTAAAATCCATCAGCCATTTTGCAGTGCCTTGAGTGACATCATTCAGTGATTCATGTATAGATGTGAAGTTGTCTTCCACAAGAGGACACTCTTTAGTACATTGAAGAATTGATTGGTAAATCGATAGGTATTTAATGCCACTTTCAGCACTGTTGGCCAGTTTTAATTGGAGGAGAAGAACAACCCCTATGTAGAAACAGTTAAAGACAAAAAAAATCTGTGAACAAATTGTTTACTTTTGATTGTTATTTGGATATTATGAGTATTCAGATCATTTAGGGAAATCTGAATTATTATATAATCAGAGTAGATTAAATCCCTGTTGATTAACCTTCAATTTGACCTCACAAATTGCATACTAATACCAGTGGTAATCATATAAAGTTTTATAACAGTGATATCTCAACCTGTCAATCATATGTTGGCCAAACCCCCTGTTATGAAATGACACTCAGACAAAGATTGATCAATTATAAAGTAGTTCCAATATATGTTTCACAACAACAAGAAATGCCTAATCTTATCCAGTATATAAGTAACCCTAAAATAGAAATTTCTAATAAAAAAATTGATCTGTACTTTACATACTGGTAAATTAATATAGGATTAAGCTCTATTGAGCATGCTACGGTATATGCACAGACTTTAAATAAAATTTCTGAATCTAAAGGAAGAGGTAAAAAATGAAGCGTTGTTTAATATGTTAGCTTAAAATAAATTGGAACCCATTAGAGTATTTTTTTTTCAAAAAATGTGCCCATCTTTAGAGACATTTCTTTTTTATTTTGCTTAAAAATGACTCTTGCTCTTTCACAATAGCAATGTGCTAATTTTTTATCAATTGGTTTGAATTATTTTCAAATGGTGATTTTTTTAGGCTGTTTGCTAGTGAAAGGCCTTGATGATAAATTTTGTTGTTTAAAGTTTGTCTATTGGTCAAAGTTCTGGTAATAAAAGAAAAGTTGCTTAAAATTAATAAAAACTTATCATTGAAGGATAACAACTCCTACAATTGTAAATTGATCTTTTTAGTAATTTTTCAACACCTTGTCCAGCTGAATTTTTATAAACAAATTCTTTCTTTCAAGATAACAGGCAAATAAATTAAAATTGGTACAAAACAAAAATTGTCAAATAATAAGCAAAACAAGAATGCTACATGTATGCACACCCCCACTGATACTTCATGTATCAGAAATAGGAAGTAAGTGTCTGACAGATCCGAAAAGAACACAAATATTGCCAATTGACCAACTCCAAGTCTAAGTATGGTCACCAAAGCTGTGCAGTATTTCTAACATACATGTATACTTACTTGATTTTTCAATAGCTACTACTTAAATTAGTCATAAATACTGGACTTAGTGTGTGATTTGTGAAAAAAATGCCTCAACTGTAACCATACCCCAACTCTGGAACAACAAACGGAAATTAAAAAGGAATGAAAGGCAGCTTCCTTTCATCAATCCACACAATAATCTCAAGTTTGGGGGAAATCAATTCAAGAATACTGGAGTTAATGTTCGATTTGTGAAAAATTGCATGTAATCAAGGAGTCAAATTTGTGTAACTCTGAAATGATAAAGCCAAAAATAAATAAATTTGAAAGGGAGCTTTCTTCCATCAGTCAAACAATTCTAATAAATGTCGGAATAGAGTTATATGAGAATTGGTTAAAACAAATTTGAGTTATAGTACGAAGTGTTGATGGACAGACATTGGCATACCATGATGTACATAATATCATTATATGGTTAAGATTGTAAGAAACTTTCAATAAATTGTAATAAAATGCTCCGCTGGGCGCAGCTTGATACGACGGTAGAGGTCGAACCCTGAACAGTCGGGGCAAGTATGGACACAACATTCAATCTTGATACAGCTCTGAATTTGGATTGTAATTAAATATTTGACACAGCATAGGTTTCTGACACAGAATGAATGTGGTCTAAGAACTTAAAAATTTTTCATTTACCTATTATTATCCAATATCCAAAATCTAAATACATACACGGTTAAATTCAGCATATCAAAGAACCCCAAGAATTCAATTTTTGTTAAAATCAAACTAAGTTTAAATAAATCAAAAATAACCAACTTAAAATGGAAAATTTTAAAGAAAACAAAAAAAGGAAAAAAAGGGAACCCCCCCCCCCCCCCCAATTATTTGAACCCCCTTATGATTCATCACCCAAAAACTCAATTCCAGCCTTCCCTTTGTGGTATGGTACCTTGCAGTACAATTTCAGAGAGATCCATACACTTGAACACATGTTATTGTCTGGAAACTAGAAAAATGCTTGTTTTTTGGCCCCAAATTCCTAAACGTTTAGGGCAATTACCCCCAAACTCAAACCCAGCTTTCCCTTTGTGATATGGAACCTTGTAGTACAATTTCATAAATATCCATACACTTACACACAAGTTATTGTCCTGAAACTAGAAAAATGCTTGTTTTTTGGCCCTTTTTGGCCCCTAATTCCTAAAATTTGAGGCAATTACCCCCAAAATCAATCCCAGCCTTCCCTTTGTGGTATGGTACCTTGCAGTACAATTTCAGAGAGATCCATACACTAACACACAAGTAATTGTCTGGAAACTAGAAAAATGCTTATTTTTGGCCCCTTTTTCCTAAACGTTTTGGGCAATTACCCTTAAACTCAATTCCAGCTTTCCCTTTGTGATATGGAACCTTGAAGTACAATTTCAGAAAGATCCATACACTTACACACAAGTTATTGTCATGAAACTAGAAAAATACTTGTTTTTTGCCCCTAATTCCTAAAATTTTGAGGCAATATTACCCCCAAAATCAATCCCAGCATTCCATTTGTGATATAGAACCTTGTGGTACAATGTCAGAGAGATCCATACACTAACACACAAGTTATTGTCTGGAAGTTACAATAAACTGCTTCGCTGAGTGCAGCTGGATACGCCCGCAGAGGTCCAACCCTGAACAGTTTAGGCAAAAATGGACACAATATTCAAGCTTGATACAGGTCTGAATTTGGATTGTATTAAATATTTGACATATTATAGGTTTCTGAATAAATGTAGTCCAAGAACTTGAAATTGGTTATATGAATTGAATTAATATTCAATTAAAGATTTCTTGCTGTTGTGCAATACACTGTGCTGTTGCGCAATACTTAGTAAATCTGTTGTCAGACTATAAACAATTAAAGTTCAATTAATTCTCAATGTCATATTAGAAATTTATGAAAATGTAAAGGGAGCTTACATCAATAGATATAAACAATTAACCAAAGTTTCATGAGAATTGCTGACAGCATTTTTGAGTTATTGTCCGAAAACTGGAAAATCCCCCCTTTTTTAATGAATAAAACCCCATAACTCAGAAATGTAAAATGTAAAATTTATAAAATTCTAAACAAAGCTTACATCAATAAATATAAACAATTCACCAAAGTTTCAAAAGAACTGCTGAAAGCATTTTTGATTTTTTTGTCCGAAAACGGGAAAATCCCCCTTTTTTATGAATAAAACCCTGTAACTCGGAAACGTAAAATCTAAAATATATAAAAATCAAAAGGGAGCTCATATCAATAGATATAAAAAATTCACCACAATTTCTTGTAAGTTGGTGAAAGCATTCTTGAGTTATTGTCCAAAAACTGGAAAATCCCCCTTTTTTTAATGAATAAAACCCCATAACTGGGAAACGTAAAATCTAAAATTCATAAAAAACTAAAGGGAGCTCACGTCAATAGATATAAACAATTCACCAAAGTTTTATGCAAATTGGTTAAAGCATTTTTGAGTTTACGTCCAACATGTTGACGACAGACGGACGGACAATGGTATACCATAATACATCCCATAAACGGGTATATAAAAATGCTTATTTTTGGCCCCTAACTCCTTAACTGTTGGTACCATAACCCCCAAAATCAATCCCAACCTTCCTTTTGTGGTATTGAACCTTATGGTAAAATTTCATAGAGATCCATTCACTTAAACTAAAGTTATTGTGCAATAAAATGCTCCGCTGGGCGCAGCTTGATACGACCGCAGAGGTCGAACCCTGAACAATTGGGTCAAGTATGAAAACAACATTCAAGCTTGATACAGCACTGAATTTGGATTGGGATTAAATATTTGACACAGCATAGGTTTCTGACACAGAATGAATGTGGTCTAAGAACTTAAAATTTTTTAATTTACCTATTCAAACCACATCATTATTATTTGCTTTTATATATAAATCAGATATAACCAATTTAAAATGGAAAATTTTAAAGAAAAAAAAATCCCTCCTCCAAATTTTTTGTTCCCCCTTATGATTCATCACCCCCAAACTCAATTCCAGCCTTCCCTTTGTGGTATGGTACCTTGCAGTACAATTTCAGAGAGATCCATACACTTTAACACAAGTTATTGTCTGGAAACTAGAAAAATGCTTGTTTTTAGGCCCTTTTTTGGCCCCAAATTCCTAAACTTTTAGGGCAATTACCCCCAAACTCAAACCCAGCTTTCCCTTTGTGATATGGAACCTTGTAGTACAATTTCATAAAGATCCATACACTTACACACAAATCATTGTCCTGAAACTAGAAAAATGCTTGTTTTTTGGCCCTTAATTCCTAAAATTTTGAGGCAATTACCCCCAAAATCAATCCCAGCCTTCCCTTTGTGGTATGGTACCTTGAAGTACAATTTCAGAGAGATCCATACACTTGAACACAAGTTATTGTCTGGAAACTAGAAAAATGATTATTTTTGGCCCCTTATTCCTAAACGTTTTGGGCAATTACCCCCAAACTCAATTCCAGCTTTCCCTTTGTGATACGGAACCTTGTAGTACAATTTCAGAAAGATTCATACACTTACACACAAGTTATTATCATGAAACTAGAAAAATGCTTGTTTTTGGCCCCTAATTCCTAAAAGTTTGAGGGAATTACCCCAAAAATCAATCCCAGCATTCCCTTTGTGATATGGAACCTTGTGGTACAATGTCAGAGAGATCCATACACGAACACACAAATTATGTCTGGAAGTTACAAAAATGCTTATTTTTGGCCCCTAATTCTTTAACTGTTGGTACCATTACCCCCAAAATCAATCCCAACCTTCCTTTTGTGGTATTGAACCTTATGGTAAAATTTCATAGAGATCCATTCACTTCCACTAAAGTTAGAGTGCGAAAACCAATGTGTCTTTGGACGACGATGATGCCAACGTCATACCAATATACGACCACAAAATTTTGTTGCGGTTGTATAAAAACCAATGTGTCTTCGGACGACGGCGCCAATGTCATACCAATATACGACCGCAAAATTTTTTTGCGGTCGTATAGAAAGGGGTTTAGTTGTTGATCCAGGTGCACAATAGCATTATTTTTGATTTTGATAGTATAATGTAAATTCAAAGTCAATGAACCATGACTGAAGGTGCAGGACCAAATAACCTCCATGGAAATGAGAAATGCCTATAAAACTGCATACCTAATACCATTGACTTATCATAACTAACCTAAACACAAACTTTTAACTTAATAAACTATGTAAAAGTTTCCAAGTCAATGAATCATGATGAGGCGTTGGCGCCATATAATCTCCATGAGACCTGCCAATACATATACAACTGCATACCAAATATCATTGACTTAACATTAGTGGTTCATCCTAAACTGATCAAATCACAAACTTTAACATGTAAACTATGCAAAACATTATAGGTCAAAAGACCATGACTGAGGGGGAGCCAAATAATCACCATGGAAATGAGATATGCCAATGGTAATACATGTACATCTTAATACCAAATATCATTGACCTATCACTAATGGTTCCCCTTAAACTGACTAAATCACAAACTGATGCATGTAAACTAAGCAAAAGTTAAAAGTCAATGCCCATGACTGAGTGGGTGGGAACAAACATTCTCCATGGAAATGAGATGTGCCAATGCTAAAACAACTGCATACCAAATATCATTGACCAACCAGTAGTGGTCCCCTTTAAACTGACCTAATCACATACTAATACATTGTTGACACCGCCCCAAAAACAGCATGCCTAAGTCTCACTTTTTTGTCTTTGTCGACGCAAGACAAAAATGATTAAAACCCAAAATAAATAAATGGAGAATGTGTCCATGGGACACAGATGATGCCCCCGCTTGCATATAACGTTATAAAGGGATATAACTCAAGAACTGTAAAAGTGATGCTACCCAAATGTGTACTTGATCTGAGTTTTTTGGTAATAAGCATTGTGCATAAGTTTCATAACATTTGGTTGAGGCAAACTGAAGTTAAAGAACAGAAACAAAAAATTTAGCAATTTTTATACGACCACAAAAATTTGTCTTATATTGGTATGACGATGGCGTCGTCCGAAGACACATTGGTTTTCGCACTCTAACTTTAGTTTAAATGAATGGATCTCAATGAAATTTTACCATAAGGTTCAATACCACAAAAGGAAGGTTGGGATTGATTTCGGAGGTTATGGTACCAACAGTTAAGGAATTAGGGGCCAAAAAGGGGCAAAAAAATAAGCATTTTTGTACTTTCCAGACATAACTTGTGTGTTAGTGTATGGATCTCTCTGACATTGTACCACAAGGTTCCATATCACAAAGGGAATGCTGGGATTGATTTTGGTGGTAATTGCCTCAATATTTTAGGAATTAGGGGCCAAAAAAGGGGCAAAAAACAAGCATTTTTCTAGTTCCATGATAATAACTTATGTGTAAGTGTATGGATCTTTCTGAAATTGAACTACAAGGTTCCATATCACAAAAGGGAAAGCTGGAATTGAGTTTGGGGGTAATTGCCCAAAACGTTTAGGAAAAAGGGGCCAAAAAAAGTATTTTTTCTAGTTTCCAGACAATTACTTGTGTTCAAGTGTATGGATCTCTCTGAAATTGTACTGCAAGGTACCATACCACAAAGGGAAGGCTGGGATTGATTTTGGGGGTAATTGCCTCAAAATTTTAGGAATTAGGGGCCAGAAAGGGAAAAAAACAAGCATTTTTCTAGTTTCAGGACAATAACTTGTGTGTAAGTGTATGGATCTTTATTAAATTGTACTACAAGGTTCCATATCACAAGAGGAAAGCTGGGTTTGAGTTTGGGGGTAATTGCCCTAAACGTTTAGGAATTGGGGCCAAAAAGGGGCCTAAAAACAAGCATTTTTCTAGTTTCCAGACAATAACTTGTGTCTTCAGGCGACGACGATGCCAACGTCATAACAATATACGACCGAAAAATATTTTTGCAGTCGTATAAAAATATTTGATCTATTACTAAGGCCAAAAAAAAAAATGCGCTCTGCCTGGCACAGCTGGATACGACCGCAGAAGTCGAACTCTGAACAGTTGGGGCAAGTATGGACACAATATTCAAGCTTGATACAGCTCTGAATTTGGATAGTGAATATATATATTTGACACATTATAGATTTCTGACACAGAATAAATGTGGTTAGATAACTTAAAAATTTGAAATGGGACATTTAATCTACTTAATGGTCCAATATCCAAAATCTAATTCTATGGTTAGATTCAGCATATAAAAAAAAAAACCATGAATTCAAACAAAGTTTAATTTTGGACCCTTTGGACCTTAATATGGACTAATTAGAAAACAGGGCCCAAAATTAAAAATCTGAATGCACAGTTAGATTCAGCATATCCAGAGGAGGGGCGACAGCCTTAGGTGCTGTGTGCAATTTTTGTAGGTCACGTGGTACGATTTTAGCGTCCCTCAACAATTTTGAATCTGGAAAAGATCGATATGTTCATGTTTTTATATCAAATATACTCTCTTGCACGCGCTGAAAATATAGAAAGTTTTGAAATAAAAAAATTAATCAATGATAGAAGATCACTTTATATGAAATATTTTCTTTGTGTTTTTTATCTTTAAAGTAAATTCTATCAATAAAGAAATGCACTGTAATGGTGGGAAATTTTATTCGATCTCTGTGAAATTACGAGGCACAGATTTTTGTAAATTTTAAAAATGTCAGCACGTGAAAATCATTCAAATTTCTGTCAATCAAAGAACACTATTCGAACATTCTAAATCTTCTTAAGTCTCCTTAAGTCTCCAGCCGTTGCTTCGTAATAAGTCGCTAAAATATGATTTCCGGTAAGTAAAATATCAAAAATATTTGTCAAATCCGCGAGTAATTATGTGATTTTAGGCATATAAACTCTTATGTATTTTAATTATTTTGAAAACAAAATGAAAATTTTGTCTTATGAATAACTTTAGAATGGTAAAAGTGACGCTATCCAAATTCGTACTTGATCTGAATTTTTGGGTAATAAGCATTCTATATAAGTTTCATAACATTTGATCGAAGCAAACTTAAGTTAGAGAACGGAAACGAAAAATTCAGCAATTTTTCCATTTGTAAAGGGCAGAATTCTAGAACAGTAAAAGTGACGCACCAAAATGCTAACTTGCTCTATGTTTTGTAGTAATAAGCATTGTGAATAAGTTTCATAACATTTGGTTGAGGCAAACTAAAGTTAGAGAAAGGAAACCAATTTGTGGGACGTACAGACGGACAAGGGTAAAACTTAAATGAAATAAAATTGAAATAAGGACCTACCTAACCTAATTTTTTTTAATGATGTAACGATAAAAACAGACATATATTTTTTTTTGCCTTATAGTATCTTAGAAACAGACTTAACAAAGAAAACTTAACTTTGATTGTTGAAATGTGAAAATGATGATGATGATGGATGGCTACTTAATGTCCATCGGCAAATTAATATGCATATTCAGGACGAGAACACGTTAATGTAATATGAATACTTAACCCTGCTTGGTACTAGACCGACATGCTGAGCCGGATTTTTAAATGCTAGCTCACAAGGTAACAGTCCTCAGGAAGACATGTCAATTTACCCAGACACATTATTACGACTCTGAGCCAACCAGTCTTTGCTCTTACTTATTAATGCTGCGTGCTTAGTGGAGAAGCAGCAAATACCAATTTTAAAGTCTTCGGATTGACCAGGCCAATTTCAAAGCAACAACCTCCTGCAGTCGAGGCGAACATGAAATGAGACTAGACAAACATGTACACTTTACAATCATTCCATGCACCAAATAATGTTGACCTATTGCTTATAGTATCTAAGAAATAGACTTAACAAAGAAAACTTAACATTAACCAACAAACCATGAAAATAAGATCAAGGTCAGATGAAACCTGTCATACAGACATGATCACCTTCAAATCATTCCATTCACCAAATACAGTTGATCTATGGCTTTTGGTATCTAAGAAGAGGACCAAACTACTGAAGCTTAACATTGACCAATGAACCATGAAAATGAGATCAAGGACAGATGATACATATGTACCTGCCACACTGACATGTTTGCCTTACAATCATTCCATACACTAAATATAGGTGACCAATTGCTTATAGTATTCCAGAAATGGACCATCATGTAACTTCAATATTGATCAATGATCCATGAAATGAAGTCGTGGCCAGGTAAACCCTGTTTGACAGACATGTAGACCTTGCAAGTAACCCATATACCAAATATAAATATCCTATTACCGGTACTCACAATAAGTGAGAAATTCACATGACAAAAAAAAATCATTTTCTTTCAAGTCACTGAACGATGGAAATGAGGTCAAGGACAATGGACATATGAAAGACGAAAACTTTGTAACACAAGACATCATTATACAAGGTTTGAATGACGCTTTAAGGTATTATTCTACCCTCTGGAATATAAAGCTTTATACAATTAGTTTCTCCGTCACCAATGGATTGTAATCCCTATCTCGCAAAAAGCAAAAAAGACAAAAATAAAGATATTGAACTAAAACAAGTACAAATATGGAGCTATTTAAGTACTAGTACACCTTTTATTGTGCATTAGAAATGAATGACTCAGCACAAGGTATTTTGTTATAATAAAGACGGTTTAGCAATTTCTATAAACAATAAAAAGGTTGCATAACATGAACTAAGTTATCTAACTTTAAAATGTTAAAACATAAATCGATTTAAAACGAGCATTCTGTGAGTATTGCATGGCAATACATAGTCCCCTACAAGTTAAAAATTCATTGTATTGGAACAAAATTTTAACTTGATCTATAACTTGTCATGGTGTTAACTATTTAACAAATATCAAGTCAATATCTTCAAGCATAACAAAAAAAAGTGATGAAAACTGATTATCTAAGTGAATTTTTTAAGTCCAAGGACCATAACTCTGCATAAAATCTTCAGACCGAAACAATATTTGTACTTGATCTGTAACTTGTCATGATAAAACTATATACCAATTTTCAAATCAATATCTTCAAGCATGACAAAAAAAAGTGCAGAAAACTGATTATTTGATTGAATTTTCTAAGTCCATGGACCATAACTCTGCACAAAATCATCAGACCGGAACAAAACTCGAACTGTAACTGTAACTTGTCATGAAAAAACTAAATACCAATTTTCAAATCAATATCTTCAAGCATAACAAACAAAAAGTGCAGAAAACTGATTATTTGAGTAAATTTTCTAAGTCCAAGGACCATAACTCTGCACAAAATCATCAGACCGGAACAAAATTTGAACTTGATCTGTAACGTGTCATGATAAAACAATACACCAAATATCTTCAAGCATGAAGAAAAAAGTGTGTATAACTGTTATGCAGGACTGACGGATGGACAGGGTGCAAACCTAAAGTCCCTGACGACTTCATCAGTAGGGGACTAATAAATGGGGAGTGTGTCCATGGGACACGGATGATGCCCCCGCTTGCATATAACGTTATAAAGGGACATAACTCAAGAACAGTAAAAGTGACGCTATCCAAATTTGTACTGGATCTGTGTTTTGTGGTAATATGCATTGTGTATAAGTTTCATAACATTTGGTTGAGGCAAACTTAAGAGAAAGGAAATGAGGAATTCAGCAATTTTTCCATTTGTAGAGGGGCACAACTCTAGAACGGTAAAAGTGACGCCACCAAAAATCACACTTGATCTGTGTTTTATGGTAATCAGTATTGTGCATAAGTTTCATAACGTTTGATTGAGGCAAACTAAAGTTAGAGAACGGAAATAATAAATTCAGCAATTTTTCCATTTGTAAAGGGCATAACTCTAGAATGATAAAAGTGACACCACAAAATTCAAACTTGATCTATGTTTTGTGGAAATAAGCATTGTGCATAAGTTTCATCGTATTTGGTTTAGGCAAACTAAAGTTAGAAAACGGAAACCAATTTTGGGATGTAGACACATACAAGGGTAAAACGTAATGCCCCTCCGCTATGACGGGGGCATAAAAATCTTGCCTAGAGTTTTCACACAATTGCAATTTTCCATTTAATCCAACTTCCCTCACTTTAAGAGTCATCATACTATTAGGGAGATACCATTTGATTTTTATGGGGGCTTGGATGAAAAATTTTGTGAATGTTCTGCCTTTTTTTTTAGTTGTAATCTCTGTCCTGCTTATTTTCATTAGTTTATCCTGACTTTTTTCAAATAAATTGTCATCCTGCCTTTTTTTTTTACTCAAAACTCCTGTCCTGCTTTTTTTTTTCCAATTTCATCCTAGCCCCCCCCCCCCCCCCCATATAAATCAAATGGTAGCTCTATAATGACAATATCTACATCACTTACCCTGGTTAGTTTTACATGTACACCTTATTGTTATTTATTCCAATCGGGATTAGTTCTGAAATTATACAATGTTTTCATTATGTCACAAACCAGTTGAAGCTATCTGGGACCCTGATAAAACAATGTATTGTGCATGAAGCTTTTCAAAGAGGCATGTTTAAACCATCATTTACCAGTCTTCACGATAAAACTTTGAATCTACAGGCCCAGAGTTCAATTTTTGGAAAATTTTAGAAAATTTCAGATTCTGTTAGCTTGTAGAGATGATTTTTACAGGCCTGAAAACAATTTTACAAGCCTAGGCTGCTGGGCCTGTGGTTAAGCATGAAGACTGTTAACACTTCAAACAAAGCAGTTTTATGACTTTAAATTTGTGTTTCAAAAATGATAACCTTAGTTCTTGCAACACTTGTCTCAAACAGGAAGTTGTCTTAGTGACTGTTTTATCCAAATTTGACTACATAGCGATAAGGTGCTTTATCTACCGTGGGTTTTTAGTTGGATGCCAGTTTTGTTGGTAGGAAAGCTTGATTTTTAATTCAAATTTATAGAACTGTATAAGCAGAGATTTGAACCTAGAACCCCTGGGCTGGAACATCGCTGCAAACAGCATTGGCCATTGTTGTAAATAACGTTTCCTCATGGAATATATATACAACATTGCATGTCTTTTTATTAGATTCTTATCACTGTTTTGACATTATTGTTTTCCAAAATTTTTTGAAAAACACAGCGGGGGGAAACTTGGAGTAGATTATAACCTGTAAGGGGTATTTATGACTCGAATGCTATCAAGTTACCCTATAAAAGACTTCTTTAATAAATAAGATCAATCTGAATGTAAATAAACCTATAAGACATCCTTGTATTCTATTGTTTTTGTTTCATTTGGTTGCTGTCTCATAGATGTAAACCCTACATCTCGTTATTCAAAAGGGGGTTGTCATATTTACATGAAATAGTGAATAAATCATTTTACAAATAAACGATGTACCCATACTTTGTGGACATGATACTTACGGAAACATATGCAAGCCTCGAAGAAACAAATGTCGATTCTTCAAGTATACAATAACTGAAATTCTGAATTTGCTTTCGTCCATTTCTGTTACAAGCCGGTGCACGTTTCCAACACACGTTCTTCTGTCTGAAATGTAAAGAACATTTCAGGTCCGATCAAAATTTTGTTTGTTCTAATATATACTTAAATGTTGAATTTATCATTTTATCTGTTCATTTGGCATAAAGATGTGTATCGAAAATGTATTCAGAGATGAAACTTAAGGAAAAATTACCATGTGCTCTGGCAGCCATGATGTTCATCAGTTGGATATTTGCTGAATCTGCAAATTAGAATAGTCGATCAGATTGCAAAAAAAACAAGAGTTCTTTGAAAATTAGACATCAAATCAACCCAAAAGGAGTGCATAACCTAAAACTAGCCAAAAACAACGACAAATTTTTGTTATTTCTTATGCTGACTGGAGAACCTGAAAACCAAAACAAACCTCGATCCAAAACAAAATTCATTTCCGGTTTTTCAAGGGAAACAACAATATAAATTTTTAAGTTAAAAGCGCGGGAAGTAAAATTTTCCTTTTTGTCAGAGACGCTTCTCTAAATACAATACATGTCTGATCTAATCTATATGGTATTACAATAATGATTCAATTAAAAAATAAAAACAACACACTAGTAGTCTCAGATAAACAGTAGTTTATATATGACCCCTCTATTTAAACTGTGATATAATATACTAGTATACTAATCCACGATTAAAATAAGAATAGAGGGGCATCATGTATAAACTACTGTTATTGAAATATTGTAAAAACATTACCAAAATAATATATTTTGAAAAAAAGGGGGCCATACCCGAAGTGCTGTTGACAATGTATTCAACATTTGCCTAATATATTATAACAGAGAATAAAAGATATGAATACTATAAATAAGGAATTCTTAGATTTGATATTAAATAGTAAAAAAAAAAAAAAAAAAAAAACCTCAAATTAAATCAACAGTTTCCTTTGTAAAACCAGACATTGAAACTAAGGTTGAGAGACTAACTTTTTTTTTAATATTGTAACATATATGTTCAACTAGTTGTATAAATGTTGGTGTTATTTTATCTTATTATAATTGTTTTTTATTGGCCACAATCCATATTTATAAAGGAATTTTCTAAGTTCTGTCTGAAAATTAACTTTTTTTGCAAGTATTTTGGTTTTGAAAATGTTTTTCAATATCAGTTTTGTTTTCACAAATTTTCTCCAAGGATTCATAAGTATTTTCTTAAGGTCTCAATGATTTCAAGATTTGTGATTTACTATTAAAACTATCACTTAATTCATTATAACTTTTTTGTTTATACATTTCCTTTTTTCTGTTTTTCCATTGTTTTTAATTGTTTGTGTTGAGTTAAGTATTTTGTTTAATTTTTCCATATATTTAAAATTGAGAATGGAAACGGGGTGTCAAAGAGACAACAACCAAAAAGCAGAAAACAGCCGAAGGCCACGAATGGGTCTTCAACACAGCAAGAAAATCCCGCACCTAGAGGCGGGCTTCATCTGGCCCCATAACAATAATGTATACTAGTTCAGCGAAAAATGGACATCACACTAAACTCCGAAACATATAAATGAACCAAAATTTTAAAAATGCACTCCGCCTTGTGCAGCTGGATACGACCGCAGAGGTCGAACACTGAACAGTTGGGGCAAGTATGGACACAATATTCAACCTTGATACAGCTCTGAATTTGGATACTGATTAAATATTTGACACATTATAGATTTCTGACACAGAATAAATGTGGTCAGATAACTTAAAAATTTGAAATGGGACATTTACCGGTAATCTACTTAATGGTCCAATATCCAAAATCTAATTCCATGGTTAGATTCATCATATAAAAAAAAAAAATACATGAATTCAAACAAAGTTTAATTTTGGACCCTTTGGACCTTAATATGGACTAATTTGAAAACAGGACCCAAAATTAAAAATCTGAATGCACAGTTAGATTCAGCATATCATAGAACCACAAGAATTCAGTTTTTGAGGAAACCAAGTATTATTTCGGACCCTTTGGACCTCAGTGTAGACCTATTTAAAAATGTCCAAATATCCAATATAGTAATACATGGTAAAAACCTCAAACAATTCAAGACTTTAAATTAATCCTCATTGAAATTGGTTAAAAGATTTGTATTTATTTTCAATTGAAGATTTCTTGCTGTTGTGCAATACTTAGTAAATATTTTTACAAACTAAATATAATAATTAACACACCCTGTTTGGTATGTATCTCCTGTCATATCAGTATTTGTTTTTTCTTCATATAGATCAGATGTGGTACAATTTCATAGAGATCCATTGACTAATACTTAAGTATTTGTCCGGAAACCAGAAAAACCTTGTTCCCCCCTCTTTTTGCCCCTTATTCCTGAACGGTTTGAGCCATAACCTCCAAAGTCAAACCCAACCTTCCCTTTGTGGTATGGAACCTTGTGTTTCAATTTCATAGAGATCCATAGAATAATACTTATGTAATTGTCCATTAGGGAGCTACCATTTGATTTTTATGGGGGGGGGGGGAGGGGGCTAGGATGAAATTTGAAAAAAAGGCAGGGCATGGCATCCGTCTAGTCCATTGGCATCAAAAGCACAAAAATTATTTTAGCAGAGGACCAACATTCAGATAATGGAGGTGTGAGCAAGTATATTTATACTATTTATGACATGCTGAAAACACATACTAAGATCCATAGAACTCTTGTGATGGTGACTACATTTTCAACTAAGAGGTTTTTTTTCTATATTTACCTGCAATGATAGATAATGATGTTTTCATTAAACTTTGAACTATTTTAATTAAGTTAAAGGAAAAACTTTATCATGCAAAGATGAATATAGGAGGTAGATTAGATCTTTTATTTGCTGAATTTTATGTCTCAACGCATGCGTTCACATCTATACCAGATATTGAATAAAGAGCTGCGCCATGAGCGCTTGAAATGCGCTTTTTCAAAGAACTTCTCAATGTCATATCCGAAATTTATAAAAAAACTAAATGGGGGTTATTTTAATAAATATAAAACAGTCACTAAATTTTCATGAAAACTTCCCAAAGCACTTTTGAGTTACTTTCCGAAAACTGGAAAATCCCCCTTTTTTTATGAATAAAATCCCATAATTCGGAAACGTAAAATCTAAAGTTAACAAAAATCGAAAGGGAGCTCACGTCAACAGACATAATCAATTCACCAAAGTTTCATGCAAATTGGTTCAAGTATTTTTGAGTTATTGGCCAACATGTTGACGACAGACGCACAACGTTATACCGTAATACGTCCCTTAAACAGGCATATAAAAAATTAGTGGTTTCGAAAACATTGAATCATATTTTGATCACATATAAGACTCTTTAGGATAGAGATGAAAGGCTTTTACTTCAATTCATACAAAATATATGGTCATATTCTAAATGTGTGTTTATCTTTTTTGTTCGAAAAATAACATATTAGCCTACAAATAAAATGATTTTGAGGAAAGACGTCATTTTATGTAACATTTATATGCTTAACCCTATTAGTTAGTAATATAACTTTAATTACAATAGACATTTGCCTGTTTTATTGACATGAAAAAAGCATTTCATACTGTACAAATTAGTACAGAGAATATGCTGTGGTTTAAACTTAGGGAGCTACCATTTGATTTTTATGGGTGGGGGGGGGGCTGGGATGAAATTTGAAAAAAAAGGCAGGACGGAAGTGTTGAGTAAAAAAAAAAAGGCAGGATGACAATTTATGTAAAAAAAGTCAGGATAAACTAATAAAAAAAAGGCAGGACCGAATAGAGTGAAAAATAAAAAGGCAGGACAGAGATTACAACTAAAAAAAATATGCAGGACAAAATTTTTCATCCTAGCCCCTATAAAAATCAAATGGTAGCTCCCTTAGGTACTTGGATGTAAATGGAAGGTTTTTAAAAGGAGTTTTGTCACAGGGTTTGTATTTTCCTGAGCAACATGATGGGTGCCACATGTGGAGCATGATCAGTTTACCCTTCCAGAGCACCTGAGATACCACCTGGTTTTGGTGGGGTTTGTGTTGCTCAGTCTTTAGTTTTCTATGTTGTGTTTTGTATACTGTTGTTTGTCTTTTGGTTGTGTTTTTCGTTTTTTGTTATGGCGTTATCAATTTGTTTTGAACTTTTGAATGTCCCTTTGGTATCTTTCCCCTCTCTGTTCCTGTTTGTAGATATGAGTGTAAAACAAGAATGTACAATTATTACCTACATCAATTTTAGTATATTTGAATGATCTTATGTTAATAATATGTATGAAACAAAATATCTAAATGTGGGCATACCAATAGATGCATCTAGTATGTTTTCTGTTATATGCAGATGGCATTAAACTTCCAAGTCTTTAAGATGCCTTTTGATACCTCAATCAATCTAACCTCTATTGTGGAATTTGTGTTGTGACATCGATACCTTGGGAGGTGGATTGATTAACAATTTAAAGTTTACTATCAGAGAAGTTAAAAAATCAACAAGTCAAGGACTATCTCCACTTTATACCAAATTTATTTCTTGTGGTGGACTGGACTATGATAGTTACAGAAAGCTGTATGAAAGTGTTGTTTAACTGATCTTGCTATATGGATTGAGTATGTAACCCCTTTAAACCCTTTTAACACTATTAAAGTTGATTTATTGTTTGAACTGGGATTATGTGGGCCTTGAGCAGACCCACCATTATAATGGCAGGTACCCTACCTCCCTTGAAATTCCTTGTTACAGGTTAAGAGATATAATGGGTTTGAAGGCCGTACCTTGACCTATAATGGTTTACTTTTATAAATTGTAACTTGGATGGAGAGTTGTCTCATTGGCACTCATACCACATCTTCCTATATCTAATTATCAAAACACAAACTTTTTGAAGTTGTCAGTTTCATATGTTTTCTAGGCAGTTATAGTATCAAAGTTTGCATTATGTTAGATTGTGACAATATGATAAACAATTTACTATTGACACAATGGTTTCTAAATAAACCCCTGTTCACTAAAGAGTTTACAACATACACTTAACACAAAATAGCATGGCACAAAAAAAGGTGAACTTAAAATAAGAAAATATCATGTAATTGACAATGAAATAATTATTCCTCACCAAAGATCATTGGGAAAGAATATAAGCTAAAGCTATAGTAATCAAATGGTAAGACCATTAAGGTCCCAAAAATTAATTTGATGTGAAACACTATTTCATAAAAAAGATTATTAACCAATGAATACTGAAATAATGGACCATATTTAACATCACTAAAAATAAGAACTATGGTAATATTTTACATATATGTATACATATATATATATATATCTGAAAACAAATCTTAATAAAAACCAATGAAACATTAGTTCTAATGAAGAACACTGGTGTCTGTATTCAGAGATGTCTTTGATACTCTTGTATGCTCATAAATTCTCTTATTCCACAATATTTACCACTGGAAGTTAAGCAACCAACAATCAATCAATCTTATTTCACAATTACAAGATGCTTTAATGGATATCTGAGATCTATCACATAATGATGTTTTGGTGATCTAATCTAAGGACAGATTGGCACTATACAGTAATTTTCACGTATGTGCACAATGGATCCAAAGATTAGTTTTAATCTGTACTAAGGTTGATCTTTCAGTAATCTCTCAGCTGTCCATCCCTCATTCCATCTCTGACTTTCAAGTGAAAACCTTTACTGTTTAATCTTTATATTTTCTATTCAAAATACAACATACAGCATTTCAATTGCAAGTGAATACAGTATTGAAATCTGGCTTTATTATTTATTTAATGTCAAATACAATTTTGTTTTTAAGATTTAACATTCAATTTGATTTCATACAATAGCTTCCTATCTTTTTACAGCTTACCTATAATATGTGCTATTGTTTAATGTTAGTTCATTCAATGACTTTAAGATGTCAATCTCCTTCACTTTACAATGTTTCTTCATTTCAAGATAAAAAAAAACAGTAATCTTAACTATATGGTTTCAGTAAGAGCTCTCACAGTTTAGCATGTTCATGTACATAACAGTGCTACACTTCAAAAAAATACATATAGATATATTGAAACACCATAACTCTTTTGTTTGTGTATGGTAATTGTACAATTTGTCAATTGATGTGAGAATCTGGAAATAATTTACAATAATGAATTCCTGTTGAATGACAAAAACATGTGCTGCAACATGCAAATCTTATGTCTAATACAGATGTCTTGTGTCAATGAATTATCAGTGTATAGTCATAACACAGACAAAGTCATGATTCATATTTCTGGTTTGTGTTCACACTTCTGTAGAATAAGTACAAAACATATCGTTTGAAGTTTGCTAATTGTTGATGGCCATACCTGTAGTTGTTTACATCCTTGTCCTTTTGTCTCTGGTGGATAGTTGTCTCTAGTGGATAGTTGTCTCTGGTGGATAGTTGTCTCTGGTGGATAGTTGTCTTTGGTGGATAGTTGTCTCTGGTGGATAGCTGTCTCTAGTGGATAGTTGTCTCTGGTGGATAGTTGTCTCTGGTGGAAAGTTGTCTCTGGTGGATAGTTGTCTCTGGTGGATAGTTGTCTCTGGTGGATAGTTGTCTCTAGTTGGTAGTTGTCTCTGGTGGATAGTTGTCTCTAGTGGATAGTTGTCTCTGGTGGATAGTTGTCTCTGGTGGAAAGTTGTCTCTGGTGGAAAGTTGTCTCTGGTGGATAGTTGTCTCTGGTGGATAGTTGTCTCTGGTGGGTAGTTGTCTCTGGTGGATAGTTGTCTCTGGTGGATAGTTGTCTCTGGTGGATAGTTGTCTCCGGTGGATAGTTGTCTCTGGTGGATAGTTGTCTCTGGTAGATAGTTGTCTCTAAAGTAGTCATACCCCATCTCCTTAGTTTCAACAGACATATTTAGTATAGACTTCTAATTTCATAAACAGTTTCACTGATGCTGTATTAAAAAGATGAACACATTACTATAATCTATTATATATACATGTATAATATTACATGGTAAGTCCTTCTTGACATAATTTTCTAAAATTTGGTTTAATCTTGAACAATGGTTATATGTTCTAGGCATTTTTAAGAGCTAAATGTACCAGTGACTTATAATAGTTAGGTAAATGGTTATATGTACCAGTGACTTATAATAGTTAGGTAAATGGTTATATGTACCAGTGACTTATAATAGTTAGGTAAATGGTTATATGTACCAGTGACTTATAATAGTTAGGTAAATGGTTATATGTACTAGTGACTTATAATAGTTAGGTAAATGGTTATATGTACTAGTGAATTATAATAGTTAGGTAAATGGTTATATGTACCAGTGACTTATAATAGTTAGGCAAGTGGTTAAATGTACCAGTGACTTATAATAGTTAGGTAAATGGTTATATGTACCGGTGACTTATAAAAGTTTGGTAAATGGTTATATGTACCAGTGACTTATAATAGTTAGGTAAATGGTTATATGTACCAGTGACTTATAATAGTTAGGTAAATGGTTATATGTACTAGTGACTTATAATAGTTAGGTAAATGGTTATATGTACTAGTGAATTATAATAGTTAGGTAAATGGTTATATGTACCAGTGACTTATAATAGTTAGGCAAGTGGTTAAATGTACCAGTGACTTATAATAGTTAGGTAAATGGTTATATGTACCGGTGACTTATAAAAGTTTGGTAAATGGTTATATGTACCAGTGACTTATAATAGTTAGGTAAATGGTTATATGTACCAGTGACTTATAATAGTTAGGTAAATGGTTATATGTACCAGTGATTTATAATAGTTAGGTAAATGGTTATATGTACCAGTGACTTATAATAGTTAGGCAAGTGGTTAAATGTACCAGTGACTTATAATAGTTAGGTAAATGATTAAATGTACCAGTGACTTATAATAGTTAGGTAAATGGTTATATGTACTGGTGACTTATAAAAGTTTGGTAACAGATGAATGTTTTTTGTATCTTATTCTAGTGGGAAAGTTTCCAATAATAGGGACTATGCTATACTGGAAAGCTGTGTCACAAAAGTACATAATGTAGGAAGTAATTGTTCATGAGACATAGGAGTGATCACCATCCCTTGGATTAGACATACCAAGGGAAGTACTATCAAAACACATCTCCAGACTTTCTATTAGAGAAACTATGTGTGGAATCTTTCTACTTGTTGTTTGTATGACATAGAAGTGATGACAGAGAACAATAAATGTCCCTATAAAACATATTAGTACCAACAGCAGTATGGGGAACCAGATGTTAACCTCTAGTAGCATAACCCAGACATATAGATTACACTTAACTGTCATCAACTCTCAATGTTACTACTGAAAAAAACTACAAAAAGAATTCATTATGTTCTTACCATAATTCTCACTGTACTACAGCTATTTTTGTATACATTCTTCACTGATATAATCTACCTTGTTCCAATTTGTGGATGGTACTTTTAATATGAGAGTTTTCTTTTAATTATGAGATTACTTGCTTTCTGGCAACTTGAAAAGCTAATGCATGAGCTTGTGTTGTTTTTTATATCCTTTTTACTGAATATCTGATAGCTTCAAATTTTAACTGAATTGAATTTACTTTGTTAAATTAAACACAGTAAGAGGGATTTATATTTTATTTTCAGTACCAAGGGGCAGAAAGATTTTGAAAATGAACAATCTGGCCTCGAAAGAACTGAAAAAAAATATTGCAACACAAAATGAAGGTTAAAAAATTGTGTACAAAACTGCAAATAAATTTATCTATATGCAAAAAATCCCCCCCTTTAATGCAAATGTTGGCCTTTCCACGAGTAGAAAAAAAGAAGAGACAAGTTGCTTTGAAAGCCTGTTTTGTTGATATTGTTTTTTGGCTTAGGATTTGTGTTTATTTCTTCTTCCAATGTTTAAAAAAAAATCTAATTAAATTTATATTTTTTGTCACTAAATAATAGCCCTGTGCTTGCATTGGTAGCAAAATGATAATGCGACATTCAAATGAACAAAAGAAACTGTGAAAAAAGAGAACAAGATTTAGAGTAACTGGATAGTATCGTACTGACTACTTCAGATCAAAACAGATAATGGATCACCTTGATTATAGGTGAGGGAACTCCCAGGTGTAGGTGTTGTGTTTGTATAAAGCAGGAAATACCTACTTAGGTAAAGCTCAGGTAAAAACAAACTTGTCAAATTGTATGTCATTAATCTTTACTACTTCTGTGTATTCAGTCTCAATATAAAGTGTTTAGATAATATTAAATACACATCACAAACAACTTTATAAAACTCCAATAAGCATTTAAACTTTATAGACCACTTCCTTTCTATTGTCTATACTTTGTCCGGAAACCTTCAAGGCTAAGACACATTTTATTTAAACCACTTCCTCAAACTGCTACACTAAAAAAATAAAACAACTGACATGCTTTTTCTTTGTCCTTAAGAAATCAATAATTAAATGTTAAAATGTAGATCAAATTTCTTGAAAGGGCCACAGTTGAATAAAATTCAAGGTCTGTAATCATTGAGGGCACAAACAAAGAATATAAGGTAAACATTCAGTGGCAAATATTACATGCACATTCAGAACAAGAACATGATAATTTGTGATGAATATATGAACCCTTATTAAAACAAGACTCAGATCCAGGTTTTAGTTCACATGGTATCATTCTAAATAAAATGCTCCGCAGGGCGCAGCTTGATACGACCGCAGAGGTCGAACCCTGAACAGTTGGGGCAAGTATGGACACAACATTCAAGCTTGATACAGCTCTGAATTTGGATTGTGATTAAATATTTGACACAGCATAGGTTTCTGACACAGAATGAATGTGGTCTAAGAACTTAAAAATTTTAAATTGGACATTCACCTATTATGGTCCAATATCCAAAATCTAAATACATGGTTAGATTCAGCATATCAAAGAACCCCAAGAATTCAATTTTTGATGAAATCAAACAAAGTTTAATTTTGGACCCTTTTGATCTCAATGTGGACAAAGTTGATAACGGGGCCCAAAAATCAAAAATCTAAATACATGGTTAGATTCAGCATATCAAAGAACCCCATATATTCAATTTTTGTTGAAATCAAATAAAGTTTAATTTTGGACCCCGATTTGGACCAACTTGAAAACTGGGCCCATAATCAAAAATCTAAACACATGTTTAGATTCAGCATATCAAAGAACCCTAAAAATTCAATTTTTGTTAAAATCAAACTAAGTTTAATTTTGGACCCTTTGGACCTTTATGTAGACCAATTTGAAAATGGAACCAAAAATTAAGAATCTAAATACACGGTTAGATTCGGCATATCAAAGAACCCCAATAATTCAATTTTTGATGAAATCAAACAAAGTTAAATTTTGGACCCTTTGGACCTCAATGTGGACCAATTTAAAAACGGGGCCCAAAATCCAAAAACTTAATACACGGTTATATTCAGCATATGAAAGAACCCCATATATTCAATTTTTGTTGAAATCAAACAAAGTTAAATTTTGGACCCCGATTTGGACCAACTTGAAAACTGGGCCCATAATCAAAAATCTAAATTCATGGTTAGATTCAGCATATCAAAGAACCCCATATATTCAATTTTTGTTGAAATCAAATAAAGTTTAATTTTGGACCCCGATTTGGACCAACTTGAAAACTGGGCCCATAATCAAAAATCTAAATACATGGTTAGATTCAGCATATCAAAGAACCCCATATATTCAATTTTTGTTGAAATCAAACTAAGTTTAATTTTGGACCCTTTGGACCTTTATGTAGACCAATTTGAAAACGGAACCAAAAATTAAGAATCTAAATACACGGTTAGATTCGGCATATCACAGAACCCCAATAATTCAATTTTTGATGAAATCAAACAAAGTTAAATTTTGGACCCTTTGGACCTCAATGTGGACCAATTTAAAAACAGGGCCCAAAATCCAAAAACTTAATACATGGTTAGATTCAGCATATTAAAGAACCCCAAGAATTCAAGAATAAAACCCCATTGAAATTGATCAAGAAATAAGCAATTTATACAAAGTATATTCTTTTGCACAATACTGTGCAATTGAATATTTCTTGCTATTGCGCAATACTGTACAATTGACAATTTCTTGCTATTGCGCAATATTGTGCTATTGGATATTTCTTGCTATTGCGCAATACTGTGCAATTGAAGATTTCTTGCTATTGCGCAATACTGTGCAATTGAAGATTTCTTGCTATTGTGCAATACTGTGCAATTGAAAATTTCTTGCTATTGCACAATACTTATTGTATAATAATTTACACATCCTGTTTGGTGTGTATTTCCTACCATATCATTATTATTTGCTTTTAAATATAAATCAGAAATAACCAACTTAAAATGGAAAATTTTAAAAGAAAAAAAAAAGGAAAAAAAGAAAAAAAAAAGAAACCCCCCCCCAAATTTTTTGAACCCCCTTATGATTCATCACCCCCAAACTCAATCCCAGCCTTCCCTTTGTGGTATGGTATCTTGCAGTACAATTTCAGAGAGATCCATACAATTGAACACAAGTTATTGTCTGGAAACTAGAAAAATGCTTATTTTTGGCCCCTTTTTGGCCCCCAATTCCTAAACGTTTTGGGCAATTACCCCCAAACTCAATTCCAGCTTTCCCTTTGTGATATGGAACCTTTTAGTACAATTTAAGAAATATCCAAACACTTACACACAAGTTATTGTCATGAAACTAGAAAAATGCTTGTTTTTTGCCCCTTTTTTGGCCCCTTATCTTAAAATTTTGAGGCAATTACCCCCAAAATCAATTACAGCCTTCCCTATGTGATATGGAACCTTGTGGTACAATGTCAGAGAGATCCATACACTTACACACAAGTTATTGTCTGGAAGTTACAAAAATGCTTATTTTTGGCCCCTTTTTGGCCCCTAATTCCTTAACTGTTGGTACCATAACCCCCAAAATCAATCCCAACCTTCCTTTCATGGTATTGAACCTTACGGTAAAATTTCATGGAGATCCATTAACTTAAACTAAAGTTAGAGTGCGAAAACTAATGTGTCTTCGGACGACGCCGGACGACGCCGACGACGACGACGACGACGACGACGACGACGACGACGCCAACGTCATACCAATATACGACCAAAAAATTTTCAATTTTTGCGGTCGTATAAAAAGGCATGTCACCCTTTTAATACCAGAGAGATTTTTTACTTCGAGTCAGTGTTTCCTCTTGCTTCTAAATGCCAAAAACTGAGCAAAAAACAGAAAATACCATCTCAAAGCCTATGGTTTGAATAGTCAGGGCTTGAACCCATAATCTCTGGTGTTGGAAGCCAGCAAGTCACAACAAGATTATAGATGATGTAAAAAATAAGCAAAGAGGTGGTCATCATTTATTTATGAATAAAAGATATCAATAATATCAAAGATTCTATAAAATTCTACTTGATCGCTATCCAACAACACATGCACATCAAAAACATCTATATATCTCACTGCCTGAATTTTATTTGAAAAAAGGCAAAACTAATCAAATCATCAATATAATCAGATAATGTACATTAAATGTCTCAACAATATATAGCAAGTAAAGGTATGCGAACATATGACCAACATTGTGGTAAGAAGGCACAGAATTTAATTATGTAATTCAAACAAAACACAAACGATACATTCTCACTGACATTTATGCTATGCTTTTAAACTGAGACTGCTATTCCAAGTTTTAAAGTTGATATAAAAAAAGATTCCAAAGGGAAAAATATCCGTATTACATTTAATTACCACTTTGACAAATTTAAATTTTTGTCATGTTAACTGCTTTTTTCCACACCTAATGTGTGATAAAAAAAAAAGCCCGCCAAAATCTAACTTAACATATTTCAGGTTTAATAAACTTTCTACCTTGCACCAATTTCAGGTACATTTAATTCAACAGTAGGATATCATCTAACCTAAGCAAGCCTTTAAGTCAATAATTCTGACCCAAATATTGTACCAATCCCTATATCATTTACACCTTGAAACCGCAAACTTTTTTTTCATTCATAAAAATATTGTGTGCATGGTACATTACTTCTGATTGGATAATCTTACAATTACCTGGAATATATTAATGTACACGAAGATACTTATAATAGAATATTATTATAAAATATAATACAAAAAATTCATTTTGAAAAGACATGATATATGATGACGTTGTTTAAACAAGGTTGGAAAAGAATAAAGTATATAGTGATATATAGATTGCTAAGAAGCATACAAATGATAGTTAGCTGATAGTTAAGATTTTTGACCACCTACAAATTATAATAATAACTTTATTTGCAAATTACTCCAATTTTGGTTGAGCAAAAACACAAAATATAACACAGTTTAGTATTCAGACAGCTTTTACATTTTCTCTCTATCTACTATAGTTTTGGCAAAAAATGCAAAATTAAAGGTAAAAACTATCATTCAATGGCAATAACTCCTATAAGGAGTCAACTGTCACTTTCTGCCATAATGACTTGTATGTAAATTTTGTCTTGTCTTTTTTTCCATTTGCCATTCTCTATATCCAATAAAGTTTTCAAGATAACTAATTAAACACAAAAATTGGTCAAAAATGTCATATCAGGGCAATTTCTCGACTTGACAATTTGGTCAAAACAAAATGGACAGGATTCTGAACATTTCTGCACCTGTCAGATATTTTTTTATCTATATTGGCTTACAAGATTATAGAAAATACTTGCATGTTACCCTTATGTTCTATTTTTTAGTCTTAGCGACCATGTTGTTTTGCAGGGTAGATAATAAGACAGAAGGATGATTGTGGTTAAGTTTTGTTCCAAGTGGCCCAGAGTTTCAGAGGAGAAGATTTGCAAACTTTTATGACGGACGTCAGACAATAGGTGCTAAGTACTGAGAAAATCTCACATGGCCATTTGGAGCTGTGGAATTTTGATTGCAAATGAGAAATCATCATATGAATAACAAAAACATTTTTTTACTCCATTTTTCTATTGCTCTCTTTTGATCTAAGATTATATTTAGTTCAGTTATCTTTTTCCTTGTTATAAAACAAAATTCTTATGTGAAAACAGTTAGGAAGTGTTTAGTGTAGTTACATAAGAAAGTATGCCGTTAAAAAAACATTAAATATTTATAATAAATAGTAACATTAAGTTTAGTATCCTGTATGTATCAGGTAGGAACAAACAATTATCAATTAGTTTACTTTTTTATGACAAATATTAATACTTTTATTTTACAAACATGCTTTGATAAACAGATGTTGTCATTGGTATACATCACAGAATGACATCACATGTGTTCTGTTAAATGTTTCTTTGTGCTGTATGACCTGAAGGAAACAGTGCCAACAAAACAGTAAATCAGAAAGTGTGCTTAGAATTTGCTATAATGTTTATTCAAATTTTATGACAAAAATTAATATTCATCCATCCTTTTTACTTGAGGCTGATAAAATTGATAAGAGTTAGGGCTGTTACACTTATAAATATATGGGACCAAGGAATTGTATATTTAAATATATATACAATTCCTTAAAGGGACCCATGGAACTCCAACTGGCTGGGTGTCAAATAATTTTTTTGTAAAGTGAAAATGTAAGGGAAATTGTAATGATTCTGTATGTTCCTTCCCTGGGTTCCAATATATGTTATAATGGAACAGCCTTTATCCCTAGTCATTAGTTTTATAATATTTCAGAAACTTATGGTCTAACTGACCTCCAATAGAACTAGTTTGATGAAAACTGTCTTCTTATTTTTATATTCAACATATTTAATAGAAATAAGAAGATGTGGTATGAGTGCCAATGAGACAACTCTCCATCCAAGTAACAATGTGTAAAAAGTAAACAATTATAGGTCAAAGTACGGCCTTTAACACGGAGCCTTGGCTCACACAAAACAGCAAGCTATAAAGGGCCCCAAAATGACTAGTGTAAAACAATTCAAACAGGAAAACCAATGGTCTAATCTATATAAAAAACAAGAAACAAGAAACACTTAAGAACCACATCAACAAACAACAACCACTGAAACCAGTTCCTAACTTAGGATAGGTGCAAACAAATGCAGTTGGTTTAAACTTTTAAACAGGCGACAACCTTCACCCTAACCTGAAATAATACTGTAACAGTACAACATAGAAAGACACACTATCAAATATCAATTGAAATGGCTTAACTCAATCAAAAAGACATATTAACAACAAGAGTGCACACGCTGAAATGTCTCGCCTTCTTTACTAATCATTGATATTATGTTGATAGTCCTAAATATAAAGCTTTATTACAACTGTCACATAAACTTAACATTAACCAAGAAAACTAAACACTGACCAATGAACCATAAAAATGAGGTCAAGGTCAGATGAACCATGCCAGGCAGACATGTACAGTTAACAATTCTTCCATATAACAAATATAGTTGACCTATTGCTTATAGTTTAAGAAAAACAGACCAAAACACAAAAACTTAACACTGAGCAATGAACCGTGAAAATGAGGTCAAGGTCATATAAAACCTGCACGACTGACATATAGATCATAAAATATTTCCATACACCAAATATAGTTGACCTATTGCATATAGTATTAGAAAAAAAGACCAAAACTCAAAAACTTTAACTTTGACCACTGAACCATGAAAAAGAGGTCAAGGTCAGATGACACCTGCCAGCTAGACATGTACACCTTACAATCATTCCATACACCAAATATAGCAGACCTATTGCATACAGTATAAGAAAAACAGACCAAAACACAAAAACTTAACTATAACCACTGAACCATGAAAATGAGGTCAAGGTCAGATGACACCTGCCAGTTGGACATGTACACCTTACAGTCCTTCCATACACCGAATATATACTAGACCTATTGCTTATAGTATCTGAGATATGGACTTGACCACCAAAACTTAACCTTGTTCACTGATCCATGAAATGAGGTCGAGGTCAAGTGAAAACTGTCTGACGGGCATGAGGACCTTGCAAGGTACGCACATACCAAATATAGTTATCCTACTACTTATAATAAGAGAGAATTTAACATTACAAAAAATGTTAACTTTTTTTTCAAGTAGTCACTGAACCATGAAAATGAGGTCAAGGACATTGGACATGTGACTGACGGAAACTTCGTAACATGAGGCATTCATATACAAAGTATGAAGCATCCAGGTCTTCTACCTTCTAAAATATAAAGCTTTTAAGAAGTTAGCTAACGCCGCCGCCGCCGCCGCTGCCGTAGCCGCCGGATCACTATCCCTTTGTCAAGCTTTCTGCGACAAAAGTCGCAGGCTCGACAAAAACGCTCTATTTTATTCTTTAAAAGGGCAAATATAGAGAGAAATAAAATAATTAAAGCAAGGTAACTTAATTGGTCCTGTTAAATAAAGATAGTCACTTTGAACTATTTAATTTGTTAAACTAGAGGCTCTAAAGAGCCTGTGTCACTCACCTGCATCTTCAACAATGGCCACTTTTTAGTAAAAATTATCAAGAGGAATAACTCTATTAAGAGTTAACTAACAATTCCAGGCATGTTGACATATTTGTATATCTTATCATGCTGAAAATTATTCCTTTCTAAAGATTCTATATATCTATTATAGTTTTCGAGATAATAGGCAAAAAATGCATAAAAATGTTAAAAATTATCATTTAAGGTCAATAACTCAAATAATTAGTCGACTGAAGATTTCAACCATTTTACTTATTTGTAGATCTTGTCTTGCTGATCATTTGTGCTATGAAAAGTTTCTAACTGTCTATGGCAATTTTCAAGATAATAGGCAATAATGGGGAAAATTGAAATTATGGGGCAATAACTTCAATAAGGAGTCGACTAACGATTTCCGTTATGTTGACTTATTTGTAGATCTTGTCTTGCTGATCATTTTTGCATTGAAAGTTTCTATTTATCTTTTATACTTTTGAAGATATTAAGCAAAAACGGAAAAAAATGGTAAAAATTGTCATTATAGGGCAATAACTCTAATAAAGAGTCAACTGAAGATTTTGGCTATGTTACAAGAATTGATCCTGTCGTGCTGATCATTTTTACTTTTTAAAGTTAACCTGTTATAGTTTTTCAGATATTAGGCAATAACACAAAAAATTAGTAAAAATGGTCATTAAAGTGCAATAACTCTAATAAGGAGTCATCTGACGATATTGGTCATGTAAAATTATTTGTAGATCTTGTCTTGCTAATCATTTTTGCTCTTTAAAGTTTCTGTCTATCTGTTATAATTTTCGAGATGATAGGCAGATATTTTAAAAAATTGTTAAATTTGTCATTTAAGGGCAATAACTCCTATAAGAAGTCGTCTGACATTTTGACTTAAAGGACAATAGGTAGAGCTCTACATTTTGAACATTTTTCCTCCCGTCAGATTTTCTCTTTAAATAGCGGTTTTCAAAATAATAGGCAAAACTTGCATTTTACCCCTATGTTCTATTTTTAGCCATGTCGTCCATCTTGGTTGACAGGCAGGATCATCAGACATACATTTTAAACTAGATATCCTAATAATGATTGTAGCCAAGTTTGGTTAAATTTAGCCCAGTAGTTTCAGAGGAGATATTTGTAAAAGTTAACGGATGATGGATGCACACCCCAAGTGATGACAAAAGCTCACTACACCTATTTGGCCAGGTGAGCTAAAAAGGTAAGTCACTTGGAAGTATTCAAACTACCAAATTCCTTGCTTTTTAGTGTTAGTACTTATAAGTCATTTTCTTCCAACAACTATTGAAACATGCTACAAGTTAGTGTCGAGACACATGAAGAATAGACTACGTAAATGAAGCATTCACTTTTGTGTTTAACATGATACTTATAAATCTGTTACAAGAATTGACATTTGTTTTTATTCCATATCATAGATAAACCAAGTAAGCCAATATTACTTTACACAATGAAGTGACTATCATACTCCTACTAATAACAAACAGATGATACACATTTCATTTGCTGTGAAAATTATACCTCATAAAGTATACAATGAACCTTTCAGATGAGGCTTTGTCACATATCATGTAAAACTATTATCATATTCCAGTTAACCTGGATTTTAGCTGTTAAGGGGCATTTTATTTCTTCAATAATTTTTCTGCATTTGAAATTAATGGAGGTTGAAACATATAAATGATTTAGGGAAATTTCTAAATTAGAATTAAAATAAGATTTTAAATTTTGTGACAGGATGTTGAATATGGGAGTTTATTCATGAAAACTGTTACCGTAGAAAGGCTTGTATAGTCCGCGGTTTTATTCTCCAAAATTGGACCTTCCAGACGGGGTGCGGACTATAGAGTACAATAAGCCAAGAAATAAGAGAAAAATTTCAATTTCGCGGGCGAGGTGGTTTGTTTACGTTCCGCCATCTTTGTTAATTATATTTATATGGAGGTTGAAACATATAAATGATTTAGGGAAATTTCTAAATTAGAATTAAAATAAGATTTTAAATTTTGTGACAGGATGTTGAATATGGGAGTTTGGTGTAGTAGTTTAGCTTTTGTCTAGCAATATGCAGTGTTGTCAGATTCAACAATGCAAGAATATGTATTCAATACACCCGTGAGAGTGTTAGCTTGATTGGGTTATCAAATTTACACCAAGATGGTATGGTTTGTCCAAAAGAATAGATTTCAATAATTTAGGAGGGGGGTCTTTTCAGGGATTTTATCTTATTCTATAGTACAGAAATATATATGAAGAATATCCAATTACTTTTAATGACATCTTGATGTAAATATATTAAAAACTAGAGGCTTTAAAGAGCCTGTGTCGCTCACCTGCATCTTCAACAATGGCCACTTTTTAGTAAAAAAAAAAATCATCATTATAGGGGTATATCTTTATTAAGATTTAATTGACAATTTCAGTCATGTTGACATATTTGTAGATCTTATCCTGCTGATAATTTTTCCTTTTAAAATTATTTCTATTTATCTATAATAATTTTCAAGATAATAGCGAAAAATGCAAAAAATGTAAAAAATTATCATTTAAGGGCAATAACTCCAATAACGAGTTGACTGAAGATTTCGTCCATTTGGCTTTAATGTGGATCTTGTCTTGCTGATCATTTGTGCAATTTAAAGTTTCTATCTATCTATTACAGTTTTCAAGATAATAAGAAAATATTGGAAAAATCGTCATTCAAGGCCAATCACTGCAATAAGGAGTCGACTAATGATTTTTGTCATGTTGATTCATTTGTAGATCTTGTCTTGCTGATAATTTTTTTCTATTTAAAGTTTCTATCTATCTAACATAGTTTATAAGACATTAGGAAAACACACAAAAAATTGGTAAAAAACATTGTTTAAGGGCAATAACTCTAATAAGGAGTGGACTGAAGATTTCGGCCATGTTGACTTATTTGTAGATCTTGTCTAGCTGATCATTTTTGCTATTTTAAGTATCTGTCTATCTATAACAATTTTAAAAATAGTAAAATTCGTCATTTAAGGTCAATAACTCCTATTAGAAGCCGTCAGACAGTATTGATGTTAATGAACAATATGTAGAGCTCAACGTTCTGAATCTTTTTGCCTCAATCAGATTTTCTCTATTCATAGTGGTTTTCAAGATAATACAGTAGACAAAACTGGCATTTTACCCCAATATTCTATTTTTTAGCCATGTTGGCCATCTTGTTTGGCAGGCAGAGTCATCGGACACATTTTTTAAACTAGATATCCTAATGATGATTGTGTCTAAGTTTGGTTAAATTTGGCCCAGTTGTTTCAGAGGGAAGATTTTTGTAAAAGTTAATGATGTCGACAGACGCCAAGCGATGAGAAAAGCTCACCTGGCCTTCAGCCAGTTGAGCTAAAAAACAACTGCAAAATTCTAAACATAAAAAAAGATATGTATATATATATATATTTATCCTAGATATAAACGATTAATCTTTTATCCCCTCAAAACAAGGGTTCAAGCAATTTTAAATAATTGTTTAATTAAGCAGCTTGTTTTATAGATTATTCAGCTTTTAACTGAGCCTTAATAACTGAAGTTTAAACAACCTTGATGTTTTATGTTTTGCAATGCTTCTCTATTAATTGAATTAACATTTCTTATATGCAGACCAATGTTACAGTACAAATGGGTTAAATAGAAAAACTTTAAAAAATTTTTTTTATTTCAAACATGCATTTCAAAGGCTCAAATTAACTTGCAATTAGTCAGCTTAATTTGTTTTTACTGATTTTGTTCTGAAAAGACAATGGGCAGGATTGTTTGGGGAAAGTTTTAATGTACACATAGTATTCTTATATGTCCTTGTGTAAATAAAAACAACAATGAAGAGCTATCACCTTTCAAAACAATGGCGTCTAAGAGTGATTAGCTATTGTCATCAACATGCAGTATAAGTAAAGGATATCCCGCCAAAACAGTTATCCTTTGTTTACAAACAAAATCTCTTATACTGGTATATCTTAATTCTTTGTTGTTTACCTACGTATATCTTTTGGCGCAAATTTAAATAGGACAGCTTAGAGTTCATAAAGAATAAATAAGAATAAGAATATTAATACCTTCAAAATGATAAAAGGTGATAATTTATATCAATCTTGTTTTAAATCAAAGGAATCTTTCCATTATCTTTGGTATTGCTCTTTCATTTGATTCGATTAAAAAAGGAATATACGATAGTTTATACATGCAAGAATTCAAAACTAAATAAACCACTAAAATAGATATGAGATAGGCTAAAAAATCACACACTCCTAATTTGAATAGATAAGGCAAAGTCAATGTTTTGCTATGGGAAACACCAAAAACCATTAGGATCAATAAAATAAATTAAAACACAAAACCATTAAGTTCTGAAGATTCTGTGGAAGTTTCATTAAAATCCAATAGTGGTTATGGGGTAGCTGCTTTACAAGGTGCATAGTTTCCAGTATACTATTTCATAGATATGGCTAACTCCAAATATCATTTCAACAATTATAATAGGAGTGCACAATGGCATTATGTATAAAAAAAAAATATATGAACGTTTCTATAAAATCCAGTCAGTGGTATAGGAGATTTTGTAGATCACTATTACCTTTTGATAACAAGTCCATATTTTGCTATAAAACCAAAGTAATCTAAATACAAATTATGTGTTAAATTTTAAAGTTTCATTGAAATTTATGTTGTTGAAGAATTTCAGAAACAAGTTAAGGACAGAAGACTAATGTGAATAGATACCATAAAATATACAGAAAACTTATAGCATTTTCAAATGACATATCTGTGAAGGACAGTGTGACCTGAAGTTAACTCAAGGTCTGGACAAATATGGCAATCAAAATTTCATTATCTTATCATTAAATACACTGACCAGTCTATATCTAACTTTGATCATGGACATAGGTCATTCTAAAATCCTCTATATTGACTTAACAACTCTGATAATATTTGTACATCTATTGAGAAATTATAAAATTCTGATAAAATTTTATCAATTTCCCACCTAAGAGGTAGACCTGTGATACGTTGGTTGTCTGGCTACTTAGGAAGTCAATTCTGGGCAGGTAATGGGATCACTACCTATATCAAGTCAAAAAGGATTGCTACCTAGGTCTTCATTGATAACATAAGATATGGACATAATTCTTATTTAGAAATACCTATAAAAGATATCAAAACAACAGAGAATAATCTTTTTGTGGAGAGGGTAAATCATTAACATCACAACAGCAAGTGATAAAACTGTACATAACAAGTTTTGATGGACCGCAGTAACTAAGACCTTTGGAATGTTTGGACTTTACACAATCCTTTTTTATAAATGACTTTAATAGTTTATTGCTAATGTATAGTACTATAAAGCAATATTTTACCTATTACAAATAAAGATGACCATCATATACAAATAAAATATTCTAATAACCCTTTTAAAAGAAAACCAAACAAAACACAAAATCAACGTCACAAAACTATATATCAAAGGTTCTTTTGGCATGAATGTAAATAAGGACATTTCAGAGAGGTAGCACTGTTTACTAGGTAAAAATGAAATTCAAATAACTAGCCATTCATAAACGTTCATTTCATTCTAGAAATGAAATTTTAATAATGATCTCTTAAAAAGAAAAAAAACAATTTCATTCCACCAAATTTGTCCAAACTAGATCATTAATTTTGTAACAATAGCTTTAGACTTTGGAAAAACTCAAGAAAATCAAATTCAAGAAAAAATAACTTAAACATAAATTTTAAAATTTTGACCAACCAAGTCTTAAAGATGATATGAATAACAGCTGATGTATGGGAAAGGTAAAGGAAATAATAACCCAACAACACAAGTAAACCAAATATAGATGTTGAAAGGTCATCAATGATAGACATAAGTCCAAACCACTCGCCAAACTATATATCAACCAATGAGAAGACAAGCTGATTTCAAAAGAGAGGATCAGATATTGATGATGAAAACCTAAATGGACAAAAAGAATTAACAGACAGCAACAGCTACTGACCAGATTCCTTACTTTAGACAGGTTTATAAACAACCGTGGTTAGGTTAAACAAGGTTTTAAAGAACTTATAAAACCCTTTAATACCTTCATCAGAGTAAGAATAAATGATACACGGGGAAACTTCCAATCAATGAAAAAACAGCACATAATTCAATAAATGGTATGACAAAAATACAGAAACATGAAAAACAATGAGAGTTCACAGTCTGTGTATGACTTCCTTATTTTCTGGACATTTGTTTAGTTGCTTCCAATAAGTTCAATGAGCAAATTCACTTTAAAAAATATACATTTTTGAGGAAATTGTAGTAAGGTATACATATATTCTTATTTGAAAAGCTTAGCAAGGACTATTGAAAGCTTTATCTAGGCAAAAACATAAATGTTTACTCTGAGAGTCTTACAGATATTTGAACAAATACAGATCTTGAATAAGTTCCACATTTCACAGTCCTATTGTGTATATTGTTAGTATATATAAGTGCATTTAATAAAATCCAAATGATTTCTGTCTTGAGGTAACCTTTTGAATTTAAGCAGGATGTTTATCTTTTATTAACAATTTCTGTCAATATTAGATGATTCTACCTAAATATTGATACACCAATCTTTAAATTATAAATAGCCTCTACAAATATTCATAATTTATATCTGAATGTTAATTTGGATGTCCTTTTATCTGGAGGTGGTTTTAATCTTCTATTCTAACAAATTATTAAATCCTCTCTTTTCAAGATACAAAAGATTTCCTATAGATCATATTACACCAATCCTGCTATTGACTATTTAAAAAGTTATATAATGGTAATAAAAAATTATATGAAATGAAAAGAATAGAATGAAAGTAAATTAATGTTATCATAAATTTAAAATACAATACTGTGAATTTAGAACTATTAGAATAAAAAAAATTAAAGTCTAAATAATGCTGATTATAATACAAAGAATCTTAAATTTATAAAGCATATTTTATAAAAGATTGAACAAATCTTTTATTGTGTCTCCTACAAAATAGTATGTAGGAGCAACAGTCTTTCTTTCATGCCTCTATACCTATTTATTCCTGTTTCTTACTTTCTATTTCTGAATTTTTTATCACAGACATGTTATTCATTATATATTTCTTTTCACTTCTCCTATACCTTTTGTAATCAACAATTTTAAGCCAACTTATTTTTTGGACTTAAATTTGTTGAATCAGTTCATTTGTACCAGTTATTCTGAACTTTCAGATGTTACTTTGGAGGAAATTAGGTTTGTTAATTTCTACTGTAAAAAAAAACATTGAATGAACATCATTCAGTGCAAAAAAATGTAATCTGAGATGTTTTCATTGATGAGCATTATATCAATTTAAACTTTTGAGAGTACCAATGAATAAAAGGAAACGTGCGACAACCCAGCAACCCAGTGACATAAAACACCAAAATGACAACTAGAGGACAATTTACATTCTCCAACAATAGACAAACATGTATTATTCTAGTATTAAACATGAACCATGTATGGAAATAAACTGCTTACTAGATGAGGAACAAGAGGCAATTAAGATAGTTGTTATAAACCAGTATTAAGAAAGTCCATGACCACAAAAATGTGGAGGAAATCGGATCAGAAGGGAAGTTGTTTAGGCATCAGGATCATTTGTATATAGGATTATAAGTATATAAGATGGAAGGAAACATGAAAAAGAACAAATAAGCAACCATTCATGAGAACAAGTTGATATGTATATTCCTCAGTATTAAAAGTACAACTAGACTAAGATAGGACCATAGGTACCAATGCTTGAAAATGTTTACATAATGGCAAAGCAAGTGAAGTCCACAATAAATGTTCAAGGAGCACTAGAAAATAATGAGGAATTACTTACAATAATCAAGTCTTATAACTGATCCCTAAAGAGGATTCAACACTTGACCTTTAGGTTTGTAAACAATGCATTATAGTTAGCTTAAGATAGCTAAAAGTCTATTCTTTTTTTTAAATACAACAGTTCATATTTGAAATGTTGTATCTTTGTTTTGAGCTGAGATATAAAGGCAGATGAGGTACTATAAGAAAGAGAATCAATGAGCTACTGCTCCAACTTTTACTTTTATTACAAATAAGGAAGTATTTAAAAGGTGCTGTATTTGGGGAAAAATTGAATAATGTTTGTATTTTTCCTATTTTATTAATTATCCGTTTCAGTTTTTTTGCAATCAAGTAGTTTTATTTTGAATAAAAAAATTCTTTGTCCCAAGAAAAAGACACATGCCTTCACCCCCAAATAAAAGATGTATAGTCAAAGCCTGACTGTTGTGTTACCTTTAAATGATGAAAAGTCCTGTATTGAAAGTCTGCATACCTTCCAATTCTGCACATAGCATTAACATAAAATGAAAAGTGCAAACTTATTCAATGGCAGTCCACCTAATATCCTGAAAAGTGCAACAATGCATGATGAATAAGTTTTGTGTTATAATCTCAATCCAGACCCAATTTTCCAACAGCTCTTAGCCTAGACCCAGTTTTCGAATAAATTTTGTTTACCGACAACTAAAGAGGTCATACTAGGTTAGGCTTCATTCAAATAATAAAAGTCTCTGAACTTTAGTGAAAAACTCATATTTCTATGTATTTGCAGCTCTTGTTACTGCATGTTCAGTTTATACATCTTGTGTACCAATAAAGTAATTTTACACAGGTGTATTTTCAAAAGGTCAGCAATCGATCAATGAATCAAAATTCCTCATATTTTTTTTAACTATTTTGAAAGAACTCCTGATATAATTGTTTTCATATAAACTTATTTGGATTAATAATTTCATCAGGAGCAAAAAATTATGACTATCTGAAAAAATCAAGAAACCTTATATTCTTTCATTTTCAAATAATTTAATTTTGGATGTAACACGTCTTCTGATTGGCTGAAAGTGTTTTGTCTATCAGCTCATAGACATAATTTTGTCATGTGACCGTGACGTCAACAACGTTTTTATCATGATTTACACCTTTTCAGAATTAAATTATAAGGAATGACTGTAATATTTTTTCTGTCTATTCGAAATAACCTAAAAAATGTGGTGCACACTTTTAAATAACGCTACGCGGGATATTCAGTTACACCACATTTTTTATGTTATTTTTTCATAGACAGAAAAAATATTACAGTCATTCCTTAAATACATGTACTTATGACTTATGAATGAAATAACTTTTGAACTAGTTACCTTTAACTGTATTGATCTTCATTCTGATTTAATTTCTATTTAATGACTGTTTTTGTTTGTTGAATGACAACGTACAACCTACAATATAAAATGTGTCCTATGATTTACTCAGTCCTACAGTGCATGTCATAATGAAATTCTGACTTTTGTCAGAAGTGAAAAAAATATGATTAAGTTATCTTTTTTATTTTTCTGTTGTTGTCAACGTCTTTCATTTCATATTACCTCAAAAAAACATGTTATGTCATATTTAAGATAAAAAACAAGTTTTTATGACCCACTTTTTCTTGACAAACATGAACTGACGTCAATGAGTGGTGCATTATCCATGCATACAACTGCACAATGCTAAGTTGTCTAGGATTACAACCCCTGTATAATTCTATGCCAGATGCCACCTTCATATATTGTCATAGGAATTGTTTTATTCATCAATTGTATTTTGAAGTACAATTGTGGATTTCATTGACCAGAAACATATTTTTTATAGCCCTTCGAACAACATGCTGCCACCACCTTACTGCTTTAACTGTCTCGTCACAATAAAGATGAATTTATTTCTGGATGCTATCTATAGATAGTATTGATATTTATTTTTTCCATACAAACAACCTATCTATTTTACAAGTTCAATTAATGTACATTCAATATGTAAGGGGTTAATCTTATGATTCATCAAAACAAAACATATGCCACAGAAAGCATTGTCCTATAAAGGTATTAGAAAAGTCCTTGATCGCAATGCTAATTTAAAATAAAATCTATATTTATCAGATAAAATGCTATTCTGCATGAATTTTTTGCATGATAATTTGTTTAAAGGATTTGCACAATATATATGTGAAAATTATGATAGAGTTCATTAAAAACTGTAACAACACAGTCCCCTAACGAAACTTCTATATATGGTTCAAAGTCTCTTGAGGACAACTAATCAATGCAACATGTCTCACACCATAAACTTCATTAAATAAACTTAAATAGACGTTTTTAGGTAACCGTCGCATTCTCAGATAGTATATGATAATTGTAATAAATTTTTATAAAAAAACAAGTCAGAATTGATAAATATAATTTTTCATGAGGATTTATTACACAAGACTTGTTACCATTTACAGTTCAATGTACACAGTGTCCACTGATGATGAAATAAAAAAGAAATAATAAAGACAGTGACCATTCTCTAAGTCATGCCAGTACACTGAAATTAATGGGCAGTTAACATGGGGATAACCATCTGATGGACCTGGTCCGGTGGTCACAGTCAATGTTGTCATCTACCTCCTTTGACATAGACATATCATCTTTGTATCAGTATAAATCATTGTATCCCCTCGCTATCAGGGTATTAATCGGTATAAATCAGTACTATAACGATGATGTTGTATTGTAATGATACGATATAGTATACCCTTGTGTTATTACTGTGAACGGGAGCATGGTAAGATAATAGTTACTATCGGCCATTGTAACAAAAGGTATACATGGGTGTTTATGGTCACTTGGTTTACAAAATAGTGTACTGACTAATTAATGTTTTGAAGATTGAAAATAAAATAATATGATAAAGGGAGGGTCAATGGACGGAAAAATTTAATAAATCTTTATGAATTAAACAATGTAAAGACATTCAATGGACAGGAAAAATGCAGTGAATTGTTAAGGAGAATCAGGAAAGTCATCTGGAAGAAAATTAAATAATACAATAGAGGATGCTTACATACACACAATTAGATGTTACAAGATATACCCGAACTCAATCAGTGACATATATTTTGATAGATATACATAGTATCATTAGGTGCATTAATATAAACATTACACTGTAGAAGTAAGATATCTCATAAGCTATAACAGTCATCATGGTTTTTTGCACATCCACAAATTGTAAATACTAGACTTACTAAATGACACTTACATCATATATGTGAACACAGTATCTTTTGTATCCATTTCTGTAACACTTGCATCACATATGGGAACATATTATCTTTTGTATCTCTTCTTTTCCTTGGTCAATACTAAGTACCACGGTTTTTCCTTAAATAGAAATATTTATACAAATAACCCAAAAATTTGCTGGTTTTAATTTTATTTAGTCTGTTCAACAAAATTTATACACATTAATCGATACCATATGAACAATAACAAATTCAACAACTTTTTTGCAGATAGAATTCTTTTTCAATCAAAAAATTTAATTTAATGAAAATAAATATTTTTACAGTTCATACTTTTCTGCTAAGGTCTTGTTTCTTTCAACAGGTCCAGGTGTAGCTACTTTCACACTTTACCATATTATGAAATTTTGGTTAATAATATCATGGAAGTATTATATTGACTTCCATGATTATATTATCCGTCTTGGCTGAATGTGCAGTCACTAGCCGTGTCCCCCTTAATTATTCAATATCCTCTATTCATCTAGGCCTTATTTTTTGGTATGGCCCTCCTGTGACCTGTAGATGATGTTGATAATTATTCTAGTGTTTCTGTGTAGTTTTCTGTTTTTGTCATTGTTTGAATATATTGCATGATAAGAACATATAATTATTTTTTAAGCCAAGAGGATGGCAGGCATTCTGGTGTACTGAATAATACAAATGCCATACATCTACAGAAACAAAAGACAACCAAAGGGCTTGGAGTTGGATAGTTACAAAAAGAAGTGCAAATACTAATTAAGATTGCTATCTAAACACTTGAATTGAAAGTGGCATTTGTTTTGACTTTGATAGAAGGAAAAATTTCATGTTTGGTGAATACAACTAAGATTGAAGAATGAGAATAGCTTTGTGATTGTATCAACTGTTTGATACAGTAAACGGCTACTGTTGAATCAGACTAAATATGGATGTTACGCCATGATAAGTCACAATTGCATTGACTGGAAAGGTTGTAAGGGACGACCTCTTGTCAGATCATCCTTAAAACCTACCACAGAATACTACAATAAACATGATCGATGAACACTGATATGAAAGAACAATTTTCCAGACACAAAATCTGTCTAACAACCTGTTTTAAGTTACGATCATCTTGTTGATAAGATTTAAATACCTTGTTTGAGTTCATACCTAGATATTATTGCATGTCAACAACAATTTTAAGGATCTCCACATTGTTATAGCCCATTAAATGTTTAGGGTCAGAAGAACAATCATTACTGTTATGATTTGAGATTGTTTTAAGTTTAAATACTTATCTACACAGGGGCAATCACTCTTGAGAAATACTATCTCATATCATCTGAGCTGGAATAGTTACTATCCAGTAGTAGTGTCCTTTATCTAGTTGGGGTAATCACTACTAAGTAATACTGTTTCTGTTATCTAAGATGGGGTTATTACCCTTAATAAGGGATTATGATACAGTAGTAGGGGGAGGTAATGACATTACCAAGAGAAGTGAATTACGACATAGCCACAATGCTTAGGGAAATCAATGGTAATTCTTTTGTATTTAGATTGTATTCAAAAAATTGTCAAAATCCTTAATAACATAAATAATTGGATAGTTTGGAATAGTTTAAATTCTATTTACTTAAAATATGTTAAACAGCCTGAATGCCTACAAACTAAGAAACATTTTAAAGAAAACAGGATGGAATTACTTAGATAAATGGTAATAATACTTTTTTTACATCAGATTTGACCTTGAGAGGTCATACCGGTGTTATGTTGCAGTAGAAATTTCCTTGCCGTTTGACTGATAACCCAACGTATTTCGTATAATTACTGGATATTATCGAGTGCTAAATAACATTCCTTATCGGTTGTTATATATTAATTTCACCAATAAATATTCATGAAAATAATTTTTAAGAACATAGATAAATGTATGAAAATGTTTTGTCGTGAGAAATCTATATATCAATAACAAATCATGGATACCGAAAATTTGTGTTAAAGCATGCGGAAGAATATCTTGAGAACATTTTGCAACAAAAGCGGGAAAATATGAATACTCAAATCCAATCTATTAGAAAAACGACTTATTACAGAAGAGTGTCAACCATGCACTTGCACTGCACAATCAATAGAATGATATATAAATGGATGAAAATTTGCCTGTAGAGTTGTTAAGATGATCTGCTATATATATAACTGGTATACAAATATTAATATAATATATAACAACAAACCAGAGTATACTGATAACAAATGATTATATCACTACAATATAATAATTATTACGGTGAGGTTGAATTCCCTGTCATTTATTCATCATCCACACAGGAACTTGTCTCAGAAAAAATATATCTATGTACTTTAACCTAACTTTCAGGTATAGAGATGTGATTTTTTTTCTGAGACAAGTGCTTGTGACCATCAACCAGAACTTGGGTCATCCGATGTTCAGTACTTCAGTACTTTGATTAATATTGCAAATATACAAAATTTTCAATTACTTCTCCCGGAATTGGCAAAAATGAAACTGAAATATCTTGAATAGTATTTAAAGACATAAAGATATACCTTTCTTTGCATATTTGAAAGATACACATCAAAATTTCAGGAAAAATTTGAAGTGGATCTTTACTGTATTGTATTCCCTAAAGAAATACTATCCATTATCTAAGTTGTGTAATATCACTCTTGAGAGATACTTAATCTCTTATCTTATACTTATTAATACAGATGTCTTAGCTTAGGTAATCATTGTCAACAAATATTGTCTGCTATTTCTGCTAGAGTATTTACCATAAAGAAATAATGACTGTATAATAGATATCTAAACTAGGATAATCACTCTTAGAAATATTGTCCAAAATAATCATTTTTGAGAAATACTGTTAAGCAAATCTTGGATATTCATTTTTAGGAAATACTCTTCATTCTCTGAACTGGGGTAATCATTTTAGGGATGAGGGATGGATGGATGCCCTGCTGTGTCTGGTCTGTGTTTGTTTGATTGTTCTGCTTTGTATCGATCTGATGAGCTGAGCCTTTTTCGACTGATTTTTTAGTTTGATCTTATGTTATGCTGTTACACCACTGTACCAGGTAAGGGGGAGGGTTGAGCGCTCACAAACATATTTAACCCTGCCACATTCTTTGTGTGCCTGTCCCAAGTCGGGAGCCTGTGGTTCAGTGGTTGTCATTGGTTCATGTCGGTCTAATTTGTTTTTCATAAGTTGTTTTGCTTTGAATTTGGCCGTTGGTTTTCTCGGTTGGGTTTTTCATGTTTTTTGTGTCAGAGCCTTTTGTGGTCGACTGTGTGGTGTGGATTTTCTTGTTGTTGGGGGCTGTACGGTTGCCTATAGTCGCTTGCATCCACTTTATTTGAACTTTGGTGGATAGTTGTCTCATTGGCAATCGTACCTCATCTCCTTATTTTTACATTAATCACTTTTGGGAAATAGTGTCCATTCACTCAATTGGGGTAATCTCTCGTAGGAAATAGTGTCTATTCACTCAATTAGGGTAATCACTCTTGGGAAATAATGTCCATTCACTCAATTGGGGTAATCACTCTTGAGAAATAGTGTCCATTCACTCAATTGGGGTAATCACTCTTGGGAAATAGTGTCCATTCACTCAATTGGGGTAATCACTCTTGAGAAATAGTGTCCATTCACTCAATTTGGGGTAATCACTCTTGAAAAATAGTTTCCATTCACTCAATTGGGGTAATCACTCTTGGGAAATAGTGCCCATTAACTCAATTCTGGTAATCACTCTTGGGAAATAGTGTTCATTCACTCAATTGGGGGTAATCATGCTTGGAAATACTGTCCATTTTCTCAATTCCAGTAATAACTCTAGGGAAATACTTTCCATTCACTTAATTCGGGTAATCATGCTTGGGAAATATTATCCATTCCCTAAACTGGGGTAAAAACATTTGAGAAATGCAGTCTATTCTCTCACATTGGGTAATTACTCTTGAAAATACACAATACGTGTCTAGAGTCTGGTGACTTCTACTGTGGATTCATTTATTTTCGTGGATATCAATTTTCATGGTTTGAAGAAAAAATGTTTTTTCATGGACATGGGTATTTTATTTCGAGGTTTTGCCAAAGTCTGTATTTAATCATACAGAAAATTTTCACTTCAATGAACATGTAAATTCGTGGTATACTCCTACCAACGAAATCCATGAAAATTAATATACAATGAAAAATAATGGATCCACAGTATTTGTTTTGTTTTTGTATTGTTGAGTTGCTGTCACATTTCTGTTTTCTCAAACATCCCCTTTTAATCATATTCAATTCCTGAAGAAGAGTAAAATGCATTTTTTTTTCTTTTTATTTCAAGTATTGTAATGAACAACACAGTCAACAAAAAGCAATAAATATGTGTCACTTTGCCATGTTTATTTATTCACTGTAATCTAAGCTGGGGTAACCTACTCTTAAGAAATGCTGTTTAACCGATATCTTGAATAGTGCGATCAGAACTGTTATCTGTTACTGTTTGTAACAAAAGAATATGACATAATAATTTGGTATGTATTAAGATGCTGCAATAGAGAATATAGATTTATCTATTTTTACATAACATATACACAGTTTATTAACCTTGCTGACAAAACAGTATTAATTAAAAGACATTTGTCGATTACTACTAAAAGTTCTGTTTTTATACAATAAATATGTTACAAAACCTAACCAGTAATTCTTTTTGATTTCTGTTATAATTGAATAAGTTAAAAATGATGTCAATCAGCATGACAAGTGCTCTGATGTAAGCTAATTACCTCACAAAATCTTGTTTCCTACCTGCTTTTACATGTTAATTACAAGCTATCAAATAATAATTCAACAAGGCTTAATAGTTAAAATGCAAATTAATGCTCTTTTATGTTACAATTTCCCTGTAAAGTGTCAATGCTCTTAAAAAAGTGTCAAGGTCTTTGCTTGAAAATATATATATTTGTTCTGAAAGCTAAATGACTATAAACATGGTTTCATCAGTTGATAACCATTTAATTTATTTAAAATCTGCTTTCATTCAAAGTGACTGTAATTTTTGTAAATAAAAAGGGAGTGTCCTTCTGATTTTGTGTTATATGATGACAGGAAGCTCATATCTGTAAAAAATATTAAAATTCATAAAACTATAGATTTAATGCCTCCTTAATTTATTCTTTTCCACTTCTTTAAAGAAAAACATGTCATATTAGAGTTTTGTTTAATGGAATAAAAGATAGTCAGCTGTATTGGATATATTTCTAATCTATTTTGCTATGGGCAGCTATTAAGGTAAATATACCATATAGTTCTTCTAACTAGTAACTGTCTTTAGATTAAAGCTTTTTCGAACATTACTTTTTCTGCACAATCTGAAGCAAATATACCATACATGAAGTTTCTTTAATCAAATCATCTTTCATTATATGTCAGTAGTACAAGTTGTCCTCTACTGTACCTTACAATATTCAGGTAATTTACCACATAATCAGACTAAGTACCACTGTATAGATGTTAATATGCTTCTAAACATATCATACTTTTTAATCTAACAGAAAACATAAATGTTCAACATTTATTCATTTTCCTTTTCTGTTATCTGACTATGACAAGTCAAAAGTTGACAAATTTACTAAAAAAAGTCCTTATCAAATATTTATTACCTTAGAAATACAAATGTATCAGTCTTTGATCAAAACTATGTCTTCAATCAACAAACCTGGAAAGAAAATGGTTACTTCTGTAAAGGCATGTAATTACATATTATAAGGAAGTGAACTTTAAGCAAGAGTTCATACACTGAAATGTTTAGCCTACTTTCCTGATAATGATTTCTGTTGAAAGTCTTTAAAATAAAAGTTCTACTACAGGTATCACTACACTTAACCTTGACCAATGAACCATGAAAATGGGGTCAAGGTTAGATGAACCTTGCCAGATTGACATGTAAACCTTACAATCTATCCATACATTAATTTTAATGTGTCTACTGCTAATACATGTAGTATCTGTGAAATAGACATTATCACGAAAACTTAACTTTGAACAATAAACCCTGAAAATGAGGTCTAGGTAAGAGGAACGCTGCCAGATGGATATGCACACCTTGCAACCATTAGATACACGATTATAATTGACCTATTGCTTATAGTATCTAAGAAACGGACCTACCCGTAATCACTGAAACTTAACATTGACCAATGAAGTTGAATGAACCATGAGAATGAAGTCAAGGTTAGATGAACCCTACAAGACCCTGCAAGACAGACATATACACATATCACTCATAATAGAAAGATGTAGACAAAAATACCAATAGGACATTCAAAACTCATCAGTATTAAGAAAAAAAACTTACAGCACCACGGCCAAATGGATAAACGACCAATATACAAACAAGTCAACAAAACATTACACAGAAGACGAAGAACACCACCAAAAAACTGGGTGGGATCTCAGGTGCTCTGGAAGGGTTAGCAGATCCTTCTCAGCAAGTTGCACATGTCATGTTGCTTATGGTCAGTACAAATTCAGTGATAAGTCTCAATCTGTGATGTCACAATAAAAGAAAATAGGACTGAATTCCATTTTGCATCTGCTGGTCTAATGACATTTACAAAACCATCAGTAGTCTGTAACATATTGTCATTGTGATGCTAGATTTACAGGAAAATGTTTTCATTTCCTGCATTGGTGAACAAATTTCATATTGGTTGATTGTACATCACATCTCTATATTTCTATATAGGGAAATTTATTGTCTCCTTTAATGAGAGAAGATACATGTATTGACAACAAAACTTGACATAAACAACTCAAATGAAAGGAAAGTGCAAATCATTATAGGAAGAAAAGTATATCCTTTTGTATTTCATAATTTTTAGCTAAGAATAAACAGTGACAAGTCAAGACCTAGTGACCAACATGGTAGTTCTGAAGGTCATTGATCTCTGTCATGAATAGTGACGAAATCCGAGATCCATCACAAGATTGATATCCTTTTTTGTCCATTGGAGTTAAACTGGGCAGTAAAATTATATAATAACACTAACTGTCCATTACAATAAGAATCTAATCATCTTTTTTAGTATTGTATAGCTATTAAAGTTAAACAATCATTGTAATGTTCGGGACCTGGGTGTTGAAATATAAAACTGAGATCAAGATGAATATATAATCCATTTAAATGATGCAGTATCAAGTGTACTTATCACATTATTTAAATTCATTGTATAAGGCTTTAAATATTTATCATTAATTGTTAAGATTTTTAACAGTTTATCATTAAAACAAACAAATAGTAAACTGATACACTTAATTCAAGTTTAAACAACGTTTAGATGAGAGATTATGCAAAATGGCAATGTTTAAACCAATAGTATCAACAATTATTAGTCATAAATTTGTTTCTGAATTTAAATTTCTATAGTAAATAAACAATAACTCAGACATAATGGAATTCATCAAAAAGAATGGTGAGAAAATAAAGACTGATAGAAATCAGGTATTTTGCTCCTGGAATAAATAATTGGGATTTTTATGTATTTATAAAATTAGTCTACCTTACACTTTTACCAAATATACAAATGTTCCTGACATCTTCCTCATTAAAACATCTTTGAACTTTTATAAATTAAAACTTGCTAGTAGAACCCACATTTATATGTATAAGGGAAGGAATTATCTTTAAAGTGTCAAACATCCCCTTCAACCCTACCATGAGCATCAAATGAGCAAACATAAATTATTGTCATTCACCACATCATATTTTAGAGCTACTGTTAGCATCAAACAGAGAATATGTTTATTATTAATGTTATTCTAACAAAAATTTACCTTTAATCTTCATGTTGGAACCCATTCAAACACTAACCTGATAACTTATCTATATGAACCCCCAACAAGATCTATGATTTGCTGAAGAAAAACCCAAAATCATTCAGATCCAAAACTACATTAGGAGGTGCCCAATGGCATTATGTAAAAGAATTTGACAATGCCTTGCTAAAATCCATTTACATGTTTAGGAACAGTGGCCAAATACAAGATACATAGCCTTATTTGAATGCTTAAGGCAAAGTCCATACTTCAATGTAATGGAAAACCCCTCAAGGTTAACGACAGCATTAAGTAATACAGATTCTGTGAATTTTTAATTGAAATACAAGTTTAGGCTTAAAAGTTGTGAATACATGTACGCGATATATAAGACTGAAAACTGAAAAACATCATGATCACCAATATAACCTACCCCAGCCACTAAATAAACCACACACTTTAGGTTTATCTGCTTGCTTAATTTTAGGTACATATGACTGAAATTAACATGTGTCTACTTTAAATATTCCCAGTAATTTGAGTCTTTGGATTGTAGATATTAAGTTCCATATTTTCATATTTCGAAGAAATAATAATGTAATTACATGAGACCCTCACTAAAAATTTCCTTTTGATCAACAACATACATTTTGAAAATTGACCACTGAAAGGATATCATCTGAATAGTTAATCACAATATTCCATGTAGTAATGTTAATGCTGAAATGGAAGACAACTGTTAAAAATTTATTCCAAGTGATGGCTATATCATATCACATAAATCAATTTCAAATTGGTGGTTGATTTCCCTGTCAGGTTATTAAGTAGTGGCATCAGCTAATAAAGCAGCCAATAAAGCTGTCATCTCTATTATTAATTGTTCTATAAACTATTTAACATACAACTAATAGTTCTATCAACTATTTAACACAAAACTAATAGTTCTAATAACAGTACAAGTAGGAAAGTGATTATAGGTTAAATTTTCTAAATCTATATACTGGTATAATTTTACAATTATTGGAATTTCTACACATTGTCAAGAATTATAAAGTCATTAAGCAGCTACAATAAATTATAATCTTTGATTTGTCAAGCTTTGATTCTCATTAATATGATTATTTTTAGGCTTAACTGAAATCTCTACATTTTGGTATATTTTGTCACTATTTCTCTTTTTCCTTTATTACATTACAGTTTTTCTTTGTTTACCGGTAAGTTATTAGTCATCAGACATTTAAGACCGAGACCAAAGAATGATAATCCTATGGTATTTAAAATTGTTTTCTTTAGTAACAGTAATTTACAAAGTTTAAACATTTCAAATGAGTTTTTAAATATCAATTTTATATACTGTGTATAAAAGAAAAAAGTGTGAAATATGTTATATATTATACTATGGATAACAAAGAAGTGGACAAAAGGTTAAAATGTCCAGTCACCCAGACCTAGGACAAACAAAGACATAGGTAAAATAGCTCTTGTGGTTACACTACAAATATTTACATCTGTATGCAAATATAAAAATGTTTCTTTGTCCAACTACCTGGGGATTGACTAGTTCTATCAATTTGTTACATTTCCATAAAATTTAACTGTATTTTATTACAGGTGACATACTGGGTGACTCTTATAGCTGAAATAACAGTCTTCTTACACTTGTTGAAATAGATAAAGCACACTTACTACTTAGGTCCTCAAATAAATTAAAGTAAGATTAAAATATTACACTAGATTCTACTTTTACCCAAAGACAATCTATAGATTTAAAGTTGAAATGGAGACAGGAAAAAGCATTTACCATTTAACAGTAGTGACACTCATATCAACATATTTGAGATGAGAAAAATATGAATATAAGAAGAGCAGCATAATAAAACCCAAAAGAGATTTATACAATAGCTATCCAACAACAGACAAGTTTTGAAGTTAATTGATGTACAAAAAAACCAAATTATAAAGAAAGATGTTAGAAGTCCTTTGTTATCAAAAATTATTCTCATTGTCTTCCCACTTTTACTTGAAAAGTGCCCTTTTACAGACAATGATTTTGTTTTAACCTGTAGCCTTATTAATTACAGACAGGGTATACAAGAAATGGTCTATGGGAGGGGACAAAAAAATTTAGGTCTAGGTCTAGTATAAATATATATGTCAGTGGTAAACCATTTGTCAGGAAGAAACAAAATTCCTTGAATAAAAAAAAAATATCTTTAAACTTGCAAGTAGGTCAAACACAAACAACCTCTAGACGTTTCAAAGGTTTTACGTATTTTATTTCATTCATATATACTGATATGTCACACCATACAAAGTAACATCACAGATAAGATACCTAAAGCAAATATTAGTAAAATCATGCTACACATTTGTATCTATAAAGGAGTAAATGAAGACAATCAATTGGAGCAACAACCGATATATAGTGCTGACCAACTGACACAGTAAAATTAGGTTGTAAAACTAGGGAAAATTTTCATGAAATCTCATTGGAAAGAGACAATTGTTAAATTGGAGTAAACTGGAAACCTATAGACAGAAATTACAAATACAGTTAAAATAATCTTTAAAGGACTTACTTGGCAACTTGAGAAATCTTAATAAATTTATCTTTTATTTATTTCATACCTCATATATACCAGTGGAAATAGAAAGACAAATAATGTGTGATGTCCCAGGACGTAACATCATGTACACCTGTAATCAAGATCAAATAGTAACACTAACCTACATTAAAATAAAAAGTAAAACGTGACATTAAAAGGTTTAAATATAGACCATTGAATAAGATTAGTTCAAAATTTAGAATTCTTAAAATGTACCATTAATACATGAAAGTTGATAGAAACTTTCTTATACACTTAACAAAACGGGAAAGAGTTACTATTATGACTACTTCATCTTGCTAAGTTGCCCAGATGAGCATTGCAAGAGTTTTCACTGAATTTCCTGTACCACCAGGATCAATACAGGGGGTCATATCAAGGTGGAAGTTTTAAGACAGTTCAGTTTTACAGATAACCTACATTCAGTCTTGTAAATGTCATCAATATTGTCAGGTATTGATCATTAATTGCATACTTAATCAATAGTTTTAACAAGGGAATGCATATTTTTAATCAAGTGTTTGATAATGTAGGTATTACATTAATTAGGTATGACAGTAATAGGTGCTTTAGTACTTTGATATAGTGCATTGATAAGTCAATACTCCACAGTACTTGGGAAGAAGCTTTTACTTTCTATGAAAATCACAAAGTACCAGTATTTTGGATTTACCACTATTCCAAGTTTAAGACACACTATAAAAATAAAAATCTCAAATTGATATTAATTTCAAATTTCTTAGTTTCTGTTAATAGTGCATAATTATATACCTAACTGAAAAAACACAGAGGTCACAAAGAAAACTTTCTTAAGCACTATTTCTTACACTCTGAACAGGAACCAGTTCCAGGTTGCAGATCAACACTGCTTTAATCTGAGGCTCTGAAAGTTAACCAGTACAAGGTTGCTGTGACACTTGAGAAGTAACTACCTTTATGTTGCTATGACACTATGGAAGCTAACCAGTTTGTCTACTTTGGTAGTCTGGAAGGTAAAGAGGGACATGTTGCTTTACATATCTCAAGTATCTATGATGAGAGATATATTTTTGAAATGATCATTTGGTGCATTCAAGAGCTTACCTAATCTTAAAGGTAGCTGAGACACTCTGGAAGTAGAGGGTTATTCTAATCTTTGATTAAACCCCCTATTATTCAGATCCTATTTCAATTACCCATGAAGCTTGATTTAAAAAAGAAAACATACATGATTTTGTGTCATAGATGGATATTCTCATATCCTTTCTTTTCTATCATTGGGTATTTGAAAGTTATGATTCTCAGTTCCTTAGTGGTGTAAAAATAACAAAGGCCATTAAAAACAGTTTGGTTTAAATTTTTTTCATTGTTACAAATATAACAAGAGTGCACACGCTGAAATGTCTCACCTTCTTTACTAATCATTGATATTATGTTGATAGTTCTAAATATAAAGCTTTACTACAACTATCACATAAACTTAACATGATCCAAGAAAATGAGGTCAAGGTCATATAAACCAAACAAGAAATACATGTACACCTTACAATCATTCAATACACTAAATATAGTTGACCTGTTGCTTATAGTTTCTAAGATACAGACTTAACCAAGAAAACTAAACATTGACTAATGAACTATGAAAATGAGGTCAAGGTCAGATGAACCATGCCAGACAGACATGTACAGCTTGCAATCCTTCCATATAACAAATATAGTTGACCTATTGCTTATAGTAATAGAAAAACAGACCAAAACACAAAAACTTAACACTGAGCTATGAACCGTGAAAATGAGGTCAAGGTCAAATAAAACCGGCCAGACTGACATGTAGATCATACAATATTTCCATACATCAAATAAAGTTGACCGATTGCATATAGTATTAGAAAAAAAGACTAAAACTCAAAAATTTAACATTGACCACTGAACCATGAAAATGAGGTCAAGGTCAGAAGACACCTGCCAGCTAGACATGTACACCATACAATCATTCCATACACCAAATACAGTAGACCTATTACATACAGTATAAGAAAAACAGACCAAAACACAAAAACTTAACTATAACCACTGAACAATGAAAATAAGGTCAAGGTCAGATGACACCTGCCAGTTGGACATGTACACCTTACAGTCCTTCCATACACCGAATATGCTAGACCTATTGCTTCTAGTATCTGAGATATGGACGACCACCAAAACTTAACCTTGGTCACTGATCCATGAAATTAGGTCGAGGTCAAGTGAAAACTGTCTGACGGGCATGAGGACCTTACAATGTACGCACATACCAAATATAGTTATCCTATTACTCATTATAAGAGAGAAATTAACATTACAAAAAATCTTAACTTTTTTTTCAAGTAGTCACTGAACCATGAAAATGAGGTCATGGACAATGGACATGTGACAGACGGAAACTTTGTAATATAAGGCATCTATATACAAAGTATGAAGCATCCAGGTCTTCCACTTTCTAAAATACAAAGCTTTTAAGAAATTAGCTTACGCCACCGCAGCCGTCGCTGCCGCCGGATCACTATCCCTATGTCGAGCTTTCTGCGACAAAAGTCGCAGGCTCAACAAAAATGAGTGTGACCTAAAGTACAACATGAAACCACAATATACGACCTCATATGTCATGCTTGTTCTTATAATTTATTCCATTAACCTTCAAATTAAAGATCAGCTAGAAAGTACAGGACTTAATCAGCACTTGAGAAACACATCTTTGAGCAAACTGAGTAAATGTAATTTTAATGAAAAGTCAAGAGATATTTGATCAGAAATGACTTTTAACACCCACAATACAGAATTCAATTGGTATGCCGGAAGAACAAACACATTCTTAATTACATAGTGAAAATCATTGACTTTAACACCAATGTCTATTCACAGTAAATATATCTTACAGACTGTTAATACTGGCTAATATAGTCCTTATTTTGTTTCATATATGTGCATTAAACGAAATATTCTTATTTACTGCAAGAAATCATGAAAGCATTGAATGATTCAAACTCAGTAATTAAACAAGAAAACATGATGGTTCTAAAACAACACTAATTTAAAAAAAACTTTGGAATTGGGTTAAATAAAAAAACCAATAGTCTTATTATTTTTTCCTTAAAATAATCTAAAAACTTAAGTTTCACATGTAAGCTAAAAAGGACATAACTAGATCCATGATTTCTTTTATTAGTTGTTATTGGCTTTAAACAAGCTGTTAGTAACTGCGAGTACTCTCAGATCTGTACTTTATTTTTTGTTGTTAGGGATATATAAATACCCTGCCACGTCCGGTCTGTGTTTTTGTGAGATGTTTTTTCTGATTTGTATCGATCTGATTGGTTAAGCCATTTTCAACTGATTTTTATAGTTTGTTCTTCTGTTGTGCTGTAAAACCACTGTCCAAGGTTAGGGGAGGATTGAGTGCTTACAAACATGTTTAACTCAACCACATTCTTTATGTGCCTGTCCCAAGTCAGGAGCCTGTAGTTCGGTGGTGGTTGTTGTTTCATGTCTGTAATATTTTATCATAAATTGTTTTGTTATAAATTAGGCTGTTAGTTTTCTCAATTGAATTGGTTTATATTTTTCATATCGGGGCCTTTTTTAGCGGACTATACGGTATGGGTTTTTCTCATTATTGAAGGCTGTACGGTTGCCTATAATCGCTTACATCCACTTCAATTGAAGTTGCATGGATAGTTGTCTCATTGGCAATCATACCCCATCTCCTTATTTTTATATAACATTTCAGTATATATATGATAGATCCCGCCAAACATTGACCTTATAGTATTAGTTAAAGTATTTCTTTGTTAAACATCTTAGAACTATAATTAGTTTTTTTACCAGGAAAGGAGATTTTACATGGAATTAGAAGTACTTTTGGGTACTTGATATAAGGAAAACCATTGTTACGATAGTGGTTATATTTTACTATCTGTGGTGGCCAGATTGAAGTATGGGTGTCAAGTATGACGTAAAATCTTGTTATGTTTTCATATGCTCCTTGTAAAACGGAAAACATTTGTAAGAGAAAATATCACAAATTCAATGTTCTTTATTTCATTTGATCTCAATAGTTTTAATGGTGTTAACTTTCAATGTTTAAGATTCAATTTTTACAATTTACATTTTGTCAAAAGATAGTTTTTTGTCATGTAAAAAGATTCCAGAAATTGTAATCACAAATTTGGAGCTGAGTTTTACTTTAAATTTAAGACCAATACACATAATATGATCAGTTGTTTATTGTCTACCAATCAAGGACCCTGTATAATGGAGAATCCCTTTACAACAGCATCTATTTACATTGGTTTCTAAACTAGAATGGCAGACTGATGAAAGCATCATCAATATTAAATTACTAAATCATAATAAAGCACTAAATCTCTTTCAAAAAGACAGATTTTTAAGCCAATATAAAAATATTAAGATGTCAAGCTTGCTGAGAATCTTGCATTGATTAAAATGGAAACTCATAAAAGGACAGACAGTTACATGGCAAAAGATGAAACATGAAAAGACAAATAAAAGTTCACAAAACACTTCACAAAAAACTAAAGATTGACAGCATGAGCCTCATCAAAAACTAGGGGCCCACTGAGGCACTTTAGAGGAATAAATCAAGCATTTCATGCTCCAATAGTTAGTAGCACCAATGATGTTGCCCATTAACAGTAATAAAATGCTCCGCAGGGCGCAGCTTGATACGACCGCAGAGGTCGAAACCCTGAACAGTTGGGGCAAGTATGGACACAACATTCAAGCTTGATACAGCTTTGCATTTGGATTGTGATTAAATATTTGACACAGCATAGGTTTCTGACAAAGAATGAATGTGGTCTAAGAACTTAAAAATTTTAAATTGGACATTCACCTATTATGGTCCAATATCCAAAATCTAAATACATGGTTAGATTCAGCATATCAAAGAACCCCAAGAATTCAATTTTTGATGAAATCAAACAAAGTTTAATTTTGGACCCTTTTGACCTCAATGTGCACAAAGTTGATAACAGGGCCCAAAAATCAAAAATCTAAATACATGGTTAGATTCAGCATATCAAAGAACCCCATATATTCAATTTTTGTTGAAATCAAACAAAGTTTAATTTTGGACCCCGATTTGGACCAACTTGAAAACTGGGCCCATAATCAAAAATCTAAATACATGTTTAGATTCAGCATATCAAAGAACCCTAAGAACTCAATTTTTGTTAAAATCAAACTAAGTTTAATTTTGGACCCTTTGGACCTTAATGTAGACCAATTTGAAAACCGAACCAAAAATTAAGAATCTAAATACACGGTTAGATTCGGCATATCAAAGAACCCCAATAATTCAATTTTTGATGAAATCAAACAAAAAGTTTAATTTTGGACCCTTTTGACCTCAATGTGGACAAAGTTGATAACGGGACCCAAAAATCAAAAATCTAAATACATGGTTAGATTCAGCATATCAAAGAACCCCATATATTCAATTTTTGTTGAAATCAAACAAATTTAATTTTGGACCCCGATTTGGACCAACTTGAAAACTGGGCCCATAATCAAAAATCTAAATACATGTTTAGATTCAGCATATCAAAGAACCCTAAGAATTCAATTTTTGTTAAAATCAAACTAAGTTTAATTTTGGACCCTTTGGACCTTAATGTAGACCAATTTGAAAACGGAACCAAAATTTAAGAATCTAAATACACGGTTAGATTCGGCATATCAAAGAACCCCAATAATTCAATTTTTGATGAAATCAAACAAAGTTTAATTTTGGACCCTTTGGACCTCAATGTGGACCAATTTAAAAACGGGGCCCAAAATCCAAAAACTAAATACACGGTTAGATTCAGCATATTAAAGAACCCCAAGAATTCAAGAATAAAACCCCATTGAAATTGGTCAAGAAATAAGCAATTTATACAAAGTATCTTCTTTTGCACAATACTGTGCAATTAAATATTTCTTGCTATTGCGCAATACTGTACAATTGACAATTTCTTGCTATTGCGCAATATTGTGCTATTGGATATTTCTTGCTTTTGCGCAATACTGTGCAATTGAAGATTTCTTGCTATTGCGCAATACTGTGCAATTGAAGATTTCTTGCTATTGTGCAATACTGTGCAATTGAAAATTTCTTGCTATTGCACAATATTTATTATATAATAATTTACACATCCTGTTTGGTGTGTATCTCCTACCATATCATTATTATTTGCTTTTAAATATAAATCAGAAATAACCAACTTAAAATGGAAAATTTTAAAAGAAAAATTTTAAAAAATGAAAAAAAGAAAAAAAATGAAAAAAAAAAAAATCCCCCCCCCAAATTTTTTGAACCCCCTTATGATTCATCACCCCCAAACTCAATCCCAGCCTCCCTTTGTGGTATGGTACCTTGCAGTACAATTTCAGAGAGATCCATACACTTGAACACAAGTTATTGTCTGGAAACTAGAAAAATGCTTATTTTTGGCCCCTTTTTGGCCCCAAATTCCTAAAATATTGAGGCAATTACCCCCATCATCAATCCCAGCCTTCCCTTTGTGGTATGGTACCTTGCAGTACAATTTCAGAGAGATCCATACACTTACACACAAGTTATTGTCCTGAAACTGTAAAAATGCTTGTTTTTTTGCCCCTTTTTGGCCCCTTATTCCTAAAATATTGAGGCAATTACCCCCATCATCAATCCCAGCCTTCCCTTTGTGGTATGGTACCTTGCAGTACAATTTCAGATAGATCCATACACTTGAACACAAGTTATTGTCTGGAAACTAGAAAAATGCTTATTTTTGGCCCCTTTTTGGCCCCCAATTCCTAAATATTTCGGCTATTACCCCAAAACTCAATTCCAGCTTTCCCTTTATGATATGGAACCTTGTAGTACAATTTCAGAAAGATCCATACACTTACACACAAGTTATTGTCATGAAACTAGAAAAATGCTTGTGTTTTGCCCCTTTTTTGGCCCCTAATTCCTAAAATTTTGAGGCCATTACCCCCAAAATCAATCCCAGCATTCCTTTTGTGATATGGAACCTTGTGGTACAATGTCAGAGAGATCCATACACTAACACACAAGTTATGTCTGGAAGTTACAAAAATGCTTATTTTTGGCCCCTTTTTGGCCCCTAATTCCTTTACTGTTGGTACCATAACCCCCAAAATCAATCCCAACCTTCCTTTTGTGGTATTGAACCTTGTGGTAAAATTTCATAGAGATCCATTCACTTAAACTAAAGTTAGAGTGCGAAAACCAATGTGTCTTCGGACGACGCAGGACGACGACGACGACGCCGGATGATGACGACGACGACAACGCCAACGTCATACCAATATACGACCACAAAAATTTTTTTGCGGTCGTATAAAAATCCAGCCGATTGTAAATCATAGTCATGAATGAGGATGAAAGTTTCATCCAGCCCATTAGGAGAAGTTGTGATAAAAAGGCACACATAAAGAAAGACAAGTGATTTCTAAATACCCATAACATTTTGTTTGCAGGGGGTATATTCTAAATAAAGCTTCATAGTCTTCCTCCATAATAACTCTTGTTTTACTGAGGTAGTATTTCTAAAAATGCAACTTAAAAAAAACGTGTTTTAAGGGGATAAGAGAACAATATACATCATTAAGTGATAATCTTTCATTTATTCATCTACAATATATCTAAGAAAGGACAGTTTCAGCTATAATAATATCAATTAAACAAATCTCATCAATAATACATCTTATTAGTTGAATCTGACTCTTTGGTTCAGTAACACTTTATATAGGTCAAGTTTGTTCTTTATCCACTTAAATCCAAGTCAAGTGTAGTAAATAGGAAAGAGGAAAGATTTAATCTTGAGTGTTTCCTTCTTTTCACAGAAGAACAGGGCTACATGTGCCCCGAAGAAATGAAGCTATCCCAAAGAAATCAAATCTTTGTGTGTAAATATTTAAAGTCTTGTTCAATAGAACTGACCATAGACTTTAACAAAAGCACAGTTTAAGTCCAGTAAATGAGAATCTATCAAATTAGATTTCCACTGTGACAAAAATTGTATCTAAACATACAGTTACTATTAAATTCAACACAAATAGCTTCTTACTCCCACTGGTCAGAAACTATCAATATGAATGTGTACTGAAAATATTCTTAACCCCACTGGTCAGGAATTAAAAACTATCAATTTGAATAACTTCTTAAATTTTCTTTCTGCCATTGTTCAGAAATCAAAAACTATTGACATGAGTACATTACTGAAACAGTTACTGTACCGAAAAAAAGTTGGGGAAAATATATATTGGTTTATTACTTATCCTTACACATGGATGATAGTTCTCCTTTACAAACTTATTAATTATATTTGGTAATTGTCTATAATATTTAGATTATCAATTATACTTTATAAATTTTAATACAGAACCAACATCCATCCCTCTTATAGGACCCCTTCAAAAAAAACCTTCCCATCTATGAGGACTGAGTTACATCACCATTTAATTAGGAACTAATCCCTCCTCATTTCATATCTTAATATAAATGTAACCTGTAAAATGCTTGTGAAAGTAGATAAATGTATGACTAGAATAATTAGAAGAAAAATGGCATTTTATATGCAATATTTCTGGGTTAAAGAAGATAGTATTCTATAATTATCAAGATTTTTATTTATAATTTCCTGATGTCACATTCCCATGTTATAAAGCAATACAGAAATTGTCAAAATCATAGATAATTGCTAATTACTGCATAGTATGGTTATTTTTATAGCACCAAGATGAAGAGCAACAATAAAAGCACTGTTCCTTTGATCTACTACATCCAGTTTTATAGGTGAGTTTTCATCAAAGTTACATTTAGCTTCTTTTTTCCCTTAGGATTATTTAGATAATTTCTGTTCCTGTAACAAGTGACAGGTCTTTGTGTATTCAGATTACCAACCAAACAAAAGACATCAACAGATTATTATAAAGATATCTAGATGTGTCATACTAATCTGACACAGTATTTTCTTTGTTAAATGTAACCTTGTTTTTATGTAATCATAACTATTGTCATTGAAAAAAAACTTGTGAAAAACAATTCTGAATCAAGACTGAAACCACCATTAAAAACATTAGAACTGTAGGTGTAAAACTCTTGTATGATATCATGAGTTAATTTAGGGCAGTAATAGTACCGCAAATAAATACAAAAATAAGACGGAGAATATTCTTTATTCTCTTACCGACCGTGCGAGGGCTTTATAGCCAGTCAAGGTCGTTAAAAACCCCCATAAGAAAGTAGTCTCTTAATTTTCTTTTGTTATATAGTTTTATAAGTTCAAAAGATAACTGTTTTGATGGAATTTGTTGTTGATGTCATATTTTTGATAGTCTTTGTTTAATTTATTCACAACTTTTCTACACTTAGGACTGTTTAGAGCATGACATATTATATTCTCTTAAATTGACCTCAAATAACTTTTATTTTGTTTGTGCTGTTGGGTTGCTAAATCATTGGAAGACACCCTAAATCTCCTTTAATTCAGAGACTGCATTGAGGCAGTCAAATAAAATCCAATCAAAAGGTTTTTGATACTAAATATCATAAAATTTGGTAAAAACCATCTTCTCATAGTTATTCTTGATTGTTCTAAGGCATTATTTTTCCTGGGTTATATACATATTATGGTTACATTTCTGAGCATAACACTATATAGGCACTGTGACTTAGGTATAACACTATATAGGCACTGTGACTTAGGTATAACACTATATAGGCACTGTGACTTAGGTATAACACTATATAGGCACTGTGACTTAGGTATAACACTATATAGGCACTGTGACTTAGGTATAACACTATATAGGCACTGTGACTTAGGCATAACACTATATAGGCACTGTGACTTAGGTATAACACTATATAGGCACTGTGACTTAGGCATAACACTATATAGGCACTGTGACTTAAGTATAACATTATATAGGCACTGTGACTTAGGTATAACACTATATAGGCACTGTGACTTAGGTATAACACTATATAGGCACTGTGACTTAGGCATAACACTATATAGGCACTGTGACTTAGGTATAACACTATATAGGCACTGTGACTTAGGTATAACACTATATAGGCACTGTGACTTAGGTATAACACTATATAGGCACTGTGACTTAGGTATAACACTATATAGGCACTGTGACTTAGGCATAACACTATATAGGCACTGTGACTTAGGTATAACACTATATAGGCACTGTGACTTAGGCATAACACTATATAGGCACTGTGACTTAAGATTTCAGTTACCTTCAAAAGAGAGTTTTATTTTTCAGTCTACACTCAAAGCAATGGGGTTAGGAGAACAACAACCACCCCCTACCCCTTAGCAAACAAAAACAAATACTGTAAAGGACTATTGCAGTTGAGATTCAGATTGAAGTTTGACTATTAAGGTCAGAGTGTCATGACTTCAAATAACCCACTCCGAGACATATTGGTACTTTTAATGTATTTTTGTTATTAATGCTATTTTCATTGTCTATTATAATATCTGTCACGTTATATACTGTACAATGTCTCATGTTTGTTGCTTATACTATCATAATTGTTAATTGTAAATGCCCCCTATGGGACCATGATTGGAATAATAAATATTTGATTTGATTTGATTTGATTTTGTAACAGATATGCAGTCTGTTTCAGGAGACTAATGCACACATAAACACAGCTGATGAGACAAGAAAACAAGGGATGAACATATAGATCTACAAATAAATATTATGACTTTTTAAAATAAATTACAGGGCATTAATGAATGAATCTAGTAAAAATGAAAGGGATACCTTGAGAAAAATCTAAATATCTTGATAATGACTCAATCAATGAGTGAAAGTAGTGAATGATAAGGATGTATCAACAAATCTAGATAAAGTTACATCTCTACCAACATAGCCCAACTATAACACAGTGAGAAAGGTCGCAGTTAATAAATACTGGCTTCTGGATATGATTATAATCAGTGACCCATATAAGTATCTGGTACAACTGCACCTATTGTGTTATTGGGTGCAGTCTTTACCAATAGTTCAAATATAAGGTACTACAGAAGATTCACTGAAAAAAAATTTTGATGCAATAGATCTCAACAATTTTTCAAATAAATTTTTTTATTTTTACTAACAAATGGTTGTTGCAGTACATTTAATCATAAGATTCATAATTCAAATTCTTTATTATCATTTAAATTTTAAGCATTTCAACATTAAATTTGAGTCATTAGCAACATAAACACATGAAGGAGATTATACAAGAAAATTATAAAAAAAAATTCTTTAAAAAAAATATAGTAAAGTTAAAAAGAATTATGAAATTGAGCAATATTTACTTAAATTGATTGATTGTTGGTTGCTTAACATCTCGTGGCAAATAGTTCATGCATGTTCAGGATGATATTTACTTAAAGAACAGATCTTTGAAACCAGGAATAGTTTAACAACATTAAGGGTAAGCAACCATATTTTAGAAATTGAAAGGAGGAGGTACAGAAACATAAAAAGAGAAGAACTTTTATGTCAACATTGTTGTTTAAATAAAATAGATGATGAAGTGCATTTCTTCTCTAAATGTTCACAAAATGAAAACTTGAGACTTGCATTTTTACAGAAAATTAAAAATACTATTCAAATACAGATGATATGGATAACTTTGCTTAAATGGTTTTATGTCGTTCATGTTCGTCAGTTATGTAGTATGTTGCTCTCTTTATTAAAAAGTCATGGTCACTGAGGAGAGTGGACTCAACAACTGCATGATATGTACATATATTTATTTTGTTGTGTACTTAAAATTTGTGTGATGTATCATGTCCTATGTTATTTTGTTAATTCATGTATGCAATCAACCCCATTTGGGTATAACTGTGCATTCATTTGAATAAATAATATTCTTATTGTAAAAAAAATAGTATACAAACTTTCTCACTTCTAATGAAAAGGGACAATAAATATTTATTTAAGTTAAAGTCAGGAGTATCATAATCAATATAAGCTAGTGATAGAAGTTCTATAACCTCCCTATATAAATTGTCTTTGATTATAGTGTTGTCCTGGGACACATTACTTATACAGATAGCATTGTATAGAAGATACTGGTCTTCTGAGCCCTGATCTGAGCATTATTGTCTTGGGATTAATTAACAATTACTCTTCAAACAAATGTTCTAAATTGCTACATGTTATGTTTCAAAGTATGAAGTACCTTTATACTTAACTTTCAAGTTATAGAATATTGGATTTAATACTAGTTTCAAGGCAATTAAGTTCATGTATACTTATACTTAAAATATGCTTAGAGTGACCAGGACTGAGGTCACTTGTCAATTTGACCTGTCAGTAAAATAGTTAGCAATAAAGAGTGGGAGTGTCCCATCTTAGAAGTCCACCCCTAAAGAAAGTAGTTCCTACTATAATTGATCTAGATATAGGACAAATATCACCTGACCTTATTACTGTAGTGGTTCTAGTATTGGTTACTCAACAAACTAACTTAAAATAGATTATCATAATTTCACTATTATTTAATTTTATTCAAATATTTTTATTAATGTTTGACTTTTAGGTTAAATCATCACAGGTAAAACATTTAATATTTGCTTTAATGAAGAGGTTAAGATGTACTAAACTTCAATAAATATATAAATAACATGATATGTTGTTCATGCTTAAAGGAGACAGCAACCTAACAACATAATAACCAAAAGACATCTAGAGTCAACATTCATATACATTATATAGATAATCATGGTAAAATTGTACAATCTTATATGTAGGCTATCAGCACTGTTTTATATGGTATTGCTCAAAATTGGAAAAATATATTCAAAATAGAACAGTATAATTAATTTAAAAGCACAGGTTTTCATCTCTTAAATATAAAGATGCCTCATATATAAGATCTCATATTTTCCATAATTTCTTCTTATCTAATATAGATAGTTATGCCATTTTTTCAGTTTTTCTATGATACAGTAACTCCCACCATATGATATAATCATGACATCTTAAAGAAAAATTCTATCAATTGTAAGATAAAGGAAACCCATACTTCATTAGGTGGGATCCTTAATCCCCTTTTGTAGATAAATGACCGTGACAAAGGATTAAAATTAAATACCAAAGGTCTACATAATTCACAATCTACTCTAACTGACCAGCTATTAACCAAACTGACCATTTGATTAAATTGTCCTTTTATAAATAGAAACTGATAGCATTTGACATACAAACAATCACATATCAAATATTGATACCAGATAAATAAAGAATTAATTCAATTTGGACTTGGTTATAATAGAGACTGATCATCTATTAACTATCAATTACCATAGGTGTAAAAATTCTCACTGAGAACAAGGGAATTGCCACTATAAAGTGTTCAACTTGTTATGTAAACTTATCTTTTTTTTTCAAATAGCCTGAAGTATGATCATGGAAGTAATATCATATATAATACTTCCATGCTATGATTATAAATAGGAAAGTATAGTGTTACCATCTACAACCTGATCTGAGAATGCTAGAATAATTGGATAAATGAAATGCATATTAAGATGATAAATATACTCTGAGAAAACTAACCTTTCAAGTGGACATACATTTCATTTATAAAGATAATGCATGAAATTTGACTCATATGCTTGCAGATCCACAGGCATTTATGCAGTTTTAAGCAAAAATAAACATGAGATTTGACAAATATATTTCATTAATAAAAATGAGACCCAGATGTATATGCAGTTTTTCTGCAAAGAAAACATATAAAAGGCAATAAATTTTGTGAAGAAGTAATTGGATAGACTTGTTGCTGACAGTTTTTATGGTTTATTGGAAATTTTAGACATTTACAAAAATGACCACTGGCATTGGTAATCAGGCTGGTAATTTGAAGCTGGTGAGAAAGCATGTCTGTAGTGTAATTTGACTTTGGTCAATGTGTGAATCTAAGCCACCTGCATTACACAACTTCTATATAACTTTATATAAAAATCAGAACATACTATAGACAAAAAAATAATTTTGTTGTGTTAAATTTTTTAATATAATGATTGTGTGTTCAGGCAAAGAATAGAATAAACAAATGTCCAACATACATACCGGTAGCTGTTATAAGGGAAAATTTGCAATTTATTCAGGTAATGAAAATAAAAAACAAATATACTTATTGAAAAAACTGAACTTGTATAAACTAGCTTTGCCAACAGAAATGACATTATGCAGTCTCCTAAAACTTTTAAGACATCATTTACAAATCAATGTTTAGACATGTGATATGGTCATTCACATTTAGTGACCATTTGCTCTGACTCAAAATTAAAGTCATCAGGTGACCAACAGTAGCCTTTATCATTAGAGGCCAGGAGTTGACCACTGTGTACCCTCAAATGTTACAGTTCAATTCAATAAGATGGCCCTCCCTAGTGAACACCTATCTATTTCATGTTGATTTCTCCATGTAAAGAGTTTTATTACATTCCCACTTTCTATAGTCATCAAAGTAGTCAACTGAATCATTCCTTTGCATAAACAGGGTAATTTCATTTGAATTTTATTTATTGAATTAAAATAATGTTGTGACGCTCTGGATTAATACAAAATGACAAATAAATGACGCTACATATTTGAAGCAAAAAGGAGAAGATTAAATGCATCAAATTTTAAAGTCTTATTGTTAGAAAGCCACAGGATGTCCGCTTAACTTTTTAAAATCAAAACTAAACAACAATTGAGGTTAAAGCTTTACGGTTCCATAAAGCATATAAGTCTTACTTTCAATTCTTACATAAGGGACAGAGAGATTATACTGGGTTCTTATGAACCTCTGACCTAAAAATTTGAAGGTGTGTTAGGCTGTGGAGATTGGAGATTTATTTTTGAAGAAGATAAACTATTATGTCAGTACTATGATTTAGGCCTTATTTTGGAAGTGGGCTGAATTAAAAGGATTATAACCATGCCTTATGCCTTAAACCCTAATTGGCCTTATAATGAAGAAGGCTAGGATAAGGAGATTATGACAGTACTTGATGATCCAAACCCTAATTAGTATGGAGAGGTAGGCTGAGCTGAGGGGGTTGTAACGATTATTCACGTTTTACACACGGACGGTGCACAAAGACGAGGTGGGCTGATCTGAGGGGGTTGTAACTATAATTCACTTTTAACACACGGATGGTCCACAAAGACGAGGTGGTCTAAAACTACCGAAGCAGACTCTCACTGACCTGGCCTATCTGATAACACTGTAACTGTACTTAATGTTCCATAATAAACAAGTCTTATACAATGCTTAGGAAAATGAAGATCAGAATCCCTATAACTACCTAGTAAGGGCCTTTTTTAAAGCCTAACTATGATTGTTAACTGAATTTAATTCAACTGATCCCCCTATACAGACAGAACCTTTCACTGCATTATTATTCTGTGCATTGTTTGTGTAATGTTTGACAAAATCTCATATTCAAATATCAGCAACTCAATTTTAATCATATTTTTGTGGGTTTTTTCTTCAGACCAAAATTAACTACACCCTAACTAAAAGGCAATATTCTAAGTTATTTAAAACTTAATGATTTTAATGTTCTTTCGTTTAAACTTGATGATTATAATGTTCTTATTGTAATCTATAATTATGCAACATTATATCATAATATCATGTGATGTAATAAGATTTATCCTATTTAAGTCAAATATTTGACTACAATAGATATGACAGGTCAGCAATATTTTAAAAATAATTGACTGTAAGACAAATGTATACATTGGGTGTACATATTTTATTTTATTTCTTTCAGGATATCGAAATAAGATATTCATGTAAACACTAAACAAAACCAATTCTTAATGAATTAAATAAAAAAAGAAAGAAATTGACAAGAGGTTTGGAAATATTAATTATCAGGTAAAACAAACACCTTTATATCTTAGCAGGTACAACTTTGATGAACCTTTGTACCAGAGAATCAAGTTTAGTTCAACCAATGTCATTACAACTTCATACAGATAGCCACTGATAAACTAAAATTGGGATAAAAGAGATAAAGAAGAAGCTTCAAGAAGCTTGTATTCCTCACCTAGTTTATGTAATATGACCTAGTGTGTACTACTGACATTTAGCTATAAACAAACATCCCATACAACCATTTATATTTTGATAACTAGTGAAAATTAAATTGGGTTCAATGGATCCCTCTGTGGCACCACAGACAGTCACAAGATATGCTATTTGATCAGTTTTTTTTTGTTTTTTTTATGTAATTGGTTTATTTTTTAAGCAAAAAAATTAGTAATATGAAAAATCTTTGTATTGGGCCTATGAATCATAATTTCTATAAAGTTAATAACATTTGACTTTGTTGCTTCAGTAAGCATTAGAAAATTGATCAGTCAAAATCAAAAGTTGTCTATGATTTTGTCTTATTCAAATGAAATGAAAAAAATATATTTAAGGACCCTACATTATTCCTGACAAGTTTGGTGCTGATTTGCCAATAAACTAGTTTCAGAGATGACAAAAATAATTTGTTTCTTATGGCATTCAGTGAAAATATGTGTGGCATTGTTGCCCGACATGTTTGCCACTAGATACATATGAAATTAATCTTACAAATATCAGTCCTTTAAAACAGTTTGAAAATATTTGACATAGTTTCAGAAAAGAAATTTAAATATTGTCCAATTTAGAAACAAAATTTGACTCTGGTGGCCTGCTTTTCAACCAGCTGGAACATAGCAAGGAGTTTTAATAAAGGAACCTCCATACACAAATCCTAAGTTTGTTGCAGTTTGGTTAGAAGAAAATGAACATAGCATTTTTAAAACAATTCATCAAAAAAATGATAGATGCCATTTATTTAGCATGATTAGATAAATCTTTGAAGAAAATTATCTTTTCTTCGAAATTTATAAGGACTAATTTTTTTTTATCTTTATTAAGACTAATAATTATATAGAAGACAAAATTTTAAATCTGGCAAATCAGAATTCCTTTGAAATCCATATTTTTTCTTGACTGGAACAAAATGCAGAGCATACTTCCCAAATGTTATTACTGTCAAGTAATTAATTCATTTGACCCAATTATTTCACAGGAGAAGATATAAACAGGAAAAGTTAACTGATGGTAAAGGATTGCACCTACCCCAGTATAGTATAGCCAGGTGATTTATGTATGACCACTGACACACTATAAGGGAGACAACTCTCACTGCTTATTTAAATATGTTACTTTTGGTTGTGAACCATGGTAAAATAAAAATAAAACATCAAATTAAAACCCAATTAATACAAATATATGTTAAATAAAAATATTGAAAAACATACTGGTCGAGTCATGCAAAAAGTTTGTTTATTCAAAGAACAAAAAGCTAAATATGTCTATTAATATGTGGACTGTCTTGTATTAAAAAAATGGCATTAGTAAATAATGAAACTCGTCTCTCATAGATAAGCTCAGTATTTTTGTTATTTAAGTTTTGACATATGTTACTTTGTCATGGCCTGATATCCATAAATAAGTAACTTGGCTGAAAGAAGAAATATTTCAAAAGGAACTGACCATTTTCAATTGTAATGATTGAATAGGTTATGGACAGATTTTATATTGTTTAAAAAAATATTTTTGAATACTTTTGATAGGGTTACTTTTTTACCGGAAGCTTATTGTAACAGCTGGAACCATCTGTCCAGACAATACTTTCTGACCATATTTTTTCATTAACATGAATGCTTCTGTGACATTCTAAATTGTCAAGATGTGACCATAGAAGATATTTGTGTACAGGTAAATGTCAATCATATAAAGCCAGAGTCATCACTATACCATACTAAAAAGGCAATTAATAAATGTAGTTTATTGCATTTTCTGTTCTGCACACTCCAACCTGACAGGCCACTCACAAAAGCATCAACAACTTTCAAGCAAGGATATTTTCACCAAGTCAATAATAAAATGTTATCTTAAAAATATGTATCTTAATAAAAAATGTATAGAAATACTTTCTTTCAATGTTACTTAGAAAAACTCAGTAAAAGTTGTTTCAATCCTAATTCATTTTAAGATGATGCTTAATATATAAATATATATAGCAAAATAACAGAACAGTATAAAAATTACTGTTTTATTCAACACTGTGTATCCCTGATCTTTGGTTCATTTTATTTCCTATATAGTCCTGGCTTCAGTTATTTCTGGGTATGACTTTGTGTTAGATGGATGATGAATGTATAACAGCAGATGTTTACCATGTGGACTCATCTCACTCCTTTGGAGTTCATACAATTCTGTTTATTTTGAGTTCAAAGTTTGTCAGTTTTAATTTGAACTTATGATATATACTAAATATTGGTTTACAATTATAGCAATAAATGAACTTGTGTAGCAGGGACCAAGTAGTAATTTACAGTACACTAAAGCAATATGATTTAGTCTAAGGGTACATTTAGTGTCTAACTATAACTACAAAATGTTATTTAAGTTTTTGTTTTAGGTATTCTGCGCCAAACTCTCAGCAAAAAAAATAAATGTTAATGCTGATACAAAGCAGTAACCAATTTTTTCATTCCTTTTAATGTCCAGGACTTTGACATCTACTTTTGACCCTCCAATGACCGGATGATAATATCTTAATTATGATCTTTCAAATCATTTTCAAGGAAATTAAATAAAGCAGAAAAAATAACCTCAAAAATATTATTAAACAGAGATTGAAGTCTGACAAATAACAATGGATCAGCAAGTTTCATATTTATGAATGTGGTAGATAAATGGGCTTGACCAGACTCTACAAAATGGTTGTATTGTATCCTGAAGGGAATGTACCGATTAGCCATCAGAACAACATTCTATCTCACACCTCATCCAGACTGTCTTAAAAGTCAAAGTGTTAATGTTTTGCATGAATTGCTTTAATTTTTTACAAGGTCATTTATATTTGACAGCTATTAAAACATGATAACTAGGAAATAAAGCATTTACTGTGCACTCCTACTTTTTAAACACTCAAATAAAACATCTTCATTCTTGTTTGCTTGTTTTAGAATGATGTAAAATTTTCAAACCTTTTCTCTTAATAGTCCCAAGAGAAATAGACTTTTTTTTACTACAATAGAAGAACATTGAACAAACTCTTTCTGTTCTTAATTAACACAGGTCCTATTGGAAAGCCTTTTCTAATTTTCTGATTTTATAGATGGCTGCAATGTTACACCTTTTACCTATAGTAAAGAAAGTTACCTGTTGTATGATATCTGTCATTATTTGTCATTGATGGTTTTAAATAATACATTAAGTAACAATTATTGACTATTAAAACCAATTTTGAAGACATATTAAGGAGGTGATTTTCTATGATGATGATGTGTTCAGTAAGAATATAAGTCAGTACTGATAAAAATATTATGATCATAGTTAGTACCTAAGAATATTCATGAGCAGAAGAGAGATGGAATGTTTTTGTTTTGTTTTTTGATGAACAGAAGAAGACAGAAATTTAGTAAAGGTTTATTGGTAAAACCAATAGAACAGCAGACAATCTATGATCTAGAAAAGTAAAAAAAAGGGGTGTCTTAAATCCTCAACAAAAAACACTGAAAAAAGAAAAGGGATAGGGATCATAGGGTAGATGGGTATAACAGGAAATCAAATAGATTGCTAGAGATGATTATCTTTCATAAGAACAATGTTTTTGATGTTCTTCCTCTACAAAGTCTGTCTAGAAAGTGTCAATGATAAAATTATGTGATTCTGAAGGATGAGGAGTAGCCATGATTCCTGAAACCCTTCCAGGCAATGGAAATGGTTTTCATATATCCTGTAAATGCCAGATGGTTCTAACATCAATTAAATTTTTCCTTGACCTTTTAAACATCTTGTCATCTTGTCTACAACTTAAAAGAGTCAGTGTTCCAATATTTACTATCTGTGCATTTTGCAATATGAACATATCCAAAATCTATTAGGTACTTTTTCCAGCAAATTTTTAAAAAACACCATTCTTAGATTACACTTAAAACCAATGAGATCTTTTGAACAAAACAAAAAAATAACAAAAACATCTTCATACTGATTTTCTGCCAGTTTTGACATTAGTTGATATTGGCTACAAATATTTTTGTCAAGTAAATTAACCATAAAAAGTCCATAAACCTCCCTTAAAATTGTAAAAGGCTATTAGTAAAAAAATATAAGCTGTCAATTGAAAGAGTAGCTGACAAATTTTGATACATTTAACAAAAATAGCTTACGGGCATTTTCTAACGTTTTTATTAAATGGATTGTCTCATTAACAATTATGATGATCAGAGAACCGGAAAAAGAGTTCCGTGAGATAGTCATATCTACATATTAGGACTATAATTTACCTTGTCTTTTCCATTACAGTCTGGGTGGCTTTATTGGACATACAATGTAGAGCAGGTGCTTGCCTGAAAGTTGAAATAAGCAGTTCCTCAATAACTTAAATACATAGATAAATACTCTTTCATAATCAAGACATTTTCAAATTACTGGAAATCCTCAAAAATGTATGCAAGTCAAAGTCAAAGATTTTATTGATATAAAATCCAAAATATGGATTGTCATCAACACACAAAGAACAATCATTAATCATTACAATCAATTATATAACAATACAGAACATAAAAAAAAAAAAAAAAGAAAGAGGTGTATATATAAATATATAATGAGTATTTTTATTTTCCCCTTCTATCTATTTGACTGAGGAGGTACAGTTTTAGATACTAGTATTACAATTTATATAATATAAACATAAAATAACTTAAGTTAGTGAACTTCTGAACGTGTACATCTCATTAATACCTTTAATGCAACATTTACTGACATCATAATCATTACTTCGAAATATGAAATAGAATTTTTCAATGTCTGAAAGATTATTGAATGATGGTAAAATATCAGAGATATTCTGAAAAAATTTATTCCTCAGATCATTGAGTTTGGTACATTTTATGGTAAAGTGTAATTCATCTTCAACTTCAAATTTACATAGGGGGCATAATCTATTTTCTAAATCAATCTTTTTATGTCTGCCTTTTTCAATCATAAGAATACTATTACTTATCCTTATTCTTACAAAGTTTGAAATATCAGCTCTGTCTATATCTAATTTTAAAAAGTTCTCCATATCAAATTTCATCTTCAAATCCTTGTAGGTTCTTAATTTGTTTCCTCTTTTATCATTAACACTTTTTGAACATGCATGTCAAAACACTAACTTGGTATGACTGATTTGTTGGATGTTGTTGGATGAAGACATTAATAATTATGCAATTCCAGACCCGAATCAGTACACTACTAACAAAATTACACATTTAATTGGGTTTTCATAGAAGCTATATAAAAATTTTATTTGATGTTATTAAAGAGATAATTTCCATGCAGTTAGAAACATTTTAACCATGAAATACTTCAGAAGACAACAGGTTATCAACACTCCAGTGAGAACTGACCACTTGACCATCATGTTAGGGGTCAAACTTACAATTAAGTGCAGATTGAAAGATTAAAGTGAAAAGGTTAATTGTGCAAATTTTGCTAATTGTGCTCATCCTTTATAATTTTCAGATGTGATGGTCAAGTGGTCAAAGTGATTAATTTACAATGAAAAAGACACACCTCTCAGTGGTAGATAAAAGAAAAGTAATTAATTTAATATCAGAGCTTTTGACAAGAATCTGTTTTGCCATTTTTACATCAATAAAATAAGATAGTGTGAAGAAACAATTAGTATTGCATTACTTATCATAATTATAATATAAAATGGCCAGAGTCTGGCACTAAATAAATACCATTATTTTTATATTTTTGGTTAATCTTTTTCTTGGCATTGTTGGTGGTAAACCAGGCCACAGCTTAACTCTTCAATTTTTGATAATAAAGAATACGAAAGAAATTCAATAATAAGAAATTCATGTTAATTCTGTTGTTCCTTTAAGACACAAAATTAACAACCCAAGGAAATGCAAATTTTATATTCTTTGTTGACTTGTCTGTTATGTCTTAAACCACATATTCAAGAACACATAAGTTAATCCTATCATCTCCAATCCACTGAAAATGCCATAAACAATAAAAGTATTTTTACATTAATCTTTAAATAAATCTAAGCTGAAATTCTGTGGTCAGACAAAAACTGTCCAGGACAAGGTAAAATATTAAAAATTAGATTCCAGAAAATTCCCGATCCTTGCCTTAAAAAGAAGCCTGAAAGCAGTATGTAAGACAAAGAATCTGTATTGTTATATGACCATAATGCAGACACTTGTACAGCTTATTATGTGGTCAGATTAAAATTTAAACAAACGTAAAAACCATTTTGAACTTTTGACTTATAATAATAAATATAGTGATTAATAACTTGTAAGAAGATTAGTCTGCTGACAACAGCTTACTTTTGTGTGGTTTACAATGTAACTTTAACATGCTTATAACATGTGGAACAGAACAACAGAACAGACATGTTTTTAGAGGCTAGGTTAGAAATGAGATTAAAATATGCAACAGAAGTCAATATGTTAAAATTTAACATTAAATTGTGCACTTCCTTCCGTGATAAAGGGGAAATTGGACAGAAACTCTTATATGCTGCATGTTTATGAATTCATACTACACAAATTAAAAAATATATAATGTTATAAATATTATCTAGTTAACAATATATACATGATTTGTGAAATAACGATTTTCAACAGCACAAGATATTTCAAAAATTCAAATCAGCTTTATACAGAATTTTACAAGAATTTTACAACACAAGACTTGAATTTCCTGCTCAGCAGCAAACTTTGTGACTGAACCATTTCTATATCCTTTTTTTTTATTACAAAAAATAACTTAAATGAATGTAAGTTTTATACAAATGATGTTCATTATGATAATAGACAATGCGTGACAGAGAGATAATGTCTCGTAATACCAGAATGCTAATTGCACAACTAAATAATCGGTAATTGATTTCTTTCTTCACAAAAATATATATTTAATGATTGGAATATTAATAATTAATTACTGTTACCACAATGAATTTCCTGACTCAAACATTAACTGTATTTAACATGACTGTTCTGTTGAATCACAACAATTAACCATATCACATAAAACACAGTGATCAATACACATAAAAAATATGTGTCAACTAGTCGACAGTAAACATAGTGACTGATGGTTGTTTAAAGTCCAGCAGCAAATTATATGCATATTCAGGATGAGAACATAATGTTGGAATATGAACCCTGCCTTGCACTAGACCAACATGGTGAGAGTGATTTTTAATTTGCTTGTTTACAAGGTAACAGTCCTTAGGAAGACATGTCACCCTACCTGGACACATTATGCTGACTCCGAGCCAACCAGTCTTTGCTTTTACTACTTCATGCCAAGTGCTTGGCACAGAGTAGCAAATACCAATTTTTTAGTCTTTGATTTGAACAAACCAGGGATCAAACCAATAATCTTCTGTACATGAGGCAAGCACACTACAACAGTAAATACACATTCTACTATTTTAAACAAGAAGTTTCTTTGTTTTCATTTTTTCATTCCATCTTTTTATCAAGCTTGTAATTATGAGTTAACTGTGATCGAGAAAATCTTGCTGATCATGATTAAAGGGGGTGGGTTGAGATCTGAAACTAGAGGCTCTAAGGAACCAGTATTGAAACAAGAGGCTCCAAGGAACTTACAGGATGGTTTATGAGCACTCAACCCTTACTTAGCTGGGACAGTGGTGTAACATCGATGAATAGATGGTAGGTGAGTGTTACTTGGAACCTTTAATTTTTCACCTTCAACTTCTTCTAATGATCCTCAATATCACTTTTTCTCCTAGTTCAACATAAGCTTATGCCCACATATTGCACATATCTGCAGCTTCTCTGGAATAGTACTGGAATGATGAGTTTTGATGTGAAACATTTACGTTGTGTAACAGGTATGGAGCACTGAGACAATTTATGAAGTGTTTGATCGATGATGACATCGAAAGTCTAACAGGTACTTCTTAGTTAACAGAGCAATCACCTTATGAACGACCTCAACCTTTTTCCTTGACATTCCATCTTTTTCATGTCTGTAAAAGAAAAATAGGCATGTAAATCTTTTACCCAACATGTTATTTCTTACATGAGATAGGAATGTTTTAATATATTACCCTTTTTTTTTGAAATATTGAGAATAAAATACTGCATAACTGACTTGACAACAAGAAAACACCCTGAAAAACAATTGGTTAGAAGGGAATTTTTACCACCAAAATTTTTTCTATTTTTCATGAAAATGTGATGTGCATATCTACATATGGTGCTTAATAACTGTGTAAAATTATAATAAACTCATGAAACTGATTAAAAAAAATCATCATTTGAGGGCAATAACTCTCATTGAAAGTCAATTGATGATTGTGAACAAATATATACATTGGTATATAAATGCAATTTGATTGTTTTGAACTGACCATTTTCTCTCTATCTCTTATTTTAATTTTGAAAATATAAAACTAATTTATATGATGATGCTCTGTTTAGTTTTTAGAAAAAAAACTTATGTGCTGATGGATCTAACCCCTGGATATAATTTACAAACTAGAAGCCCAAATGAACATCAGCATATTAGTTTACTGTGTGTTATAATACCAGAAAATGATGACAAACAAATGAAGCCAAAGTCAAGTGATGACAAAAAAAGAGGTTGTATAAACAAGGATTATATAGCTTGTTGAAGATGATGCTTCTGTAAGCTTTCATAACATTTTCCATTTATTTTGTATAACCTTTACAGTGAGTTTTAGCAACAAATGACATTTTCACATTATTGAATGGCCTAGATATAGTGAAAAGATAAAGCTCAAAAATGTGACTGAGCTTTTTCATACTCTTCTGTTTACGAATAAATGTAAAACAAAAACATGACTTTGGCATAATTGAGTTGGCTAAAAACATTCAGAAGGAACCAATCATGTAATGTATTTATGAGATATCCAAAAACAAGATTATAAACAATAACCTCAGGTATGTAATGTGTATTGACTGGACAGGTGATTGATATATGAGGTTACAAGAAAGTCTGTGAAGTAAGGGCACATGAACCAAAACAATACTGAGAAATCTACTTGTCAACACATAAATATGTAACTAAACTTATTCTGTATGTGCCTGTCCAAAGTCAGGAGACTGTAATTCAGTGGTTGTTGTTTGTTGCTGTATATCATTTTTTGTTTTGTACATAAATCAGGCTGTTGGTTTTCTCATTTGAATTGTTTAACATTTTTTTATGTTGGGGCTTTTATAGCTGGCTAAGCAGTATGGGTTTTGCCCATTGTTGAAGGCCATATAGTGACCTCTGGGGTCATTTGATCTCTGATGGATAGTTGTCTCATACCACATCTCCTTATCTTATATAAATCTCTATGATTGGTACTTTGTGTCTTTTGTCTTTTTGTAAGCTGTTTTTTGTGCTTCATGCTGATCTGATGAATCAATCCCTTTCAACTGATTTTTATAGTTTGTCTTATGATGTGGTGTTACAACACTATCCTAGGTAAGGGCAAGGTTAGGTGCTAACAAACATGTTCAAATGGGATAGCACATACTCATTTTTACCGAGCCCGGAAATTTAGAAACGATCCGGCTAAAATTATCGATCCTTTAAATAAACTTATTCTAAAAGGTAAATTCAACACTGTAATATGATCTTTGAATATTGTTTTTATTGGTATTAATATTGATTTTGTTATCAGTAAATTAAAATCAAACTAAATATCATTGTTATAACATATGCACATTCAAAGCTCTACAATCTGTCGATACCAGTATCTTGGCATTGCACAAGGTCATGTTTTTCTCTGACTGTTGATGACGTCTTTACACTAAATCCATTGGATGTTGGATGTGTACTGATTGATAATTTAGTCTTAGATGCATGATTTTTTTATTAGTTGTTATTGGCTTTGAACTAGCTGTCAGTAACTGCGAGTACTCTCAGATCTGTACTTAGTGTCTTTTTGTTGTTTGGATGTACAAGTACCGGTCCACGTCAACTCTGTGTTTTTGTTAGATGTAATTCTATTTGTATCCATCTGATGAGTTAAGCCTTTTTCAACTGATTTTTATAGATTGTTCTTATGTTTTACTGTTATACCACTGTCCCAGGTTAGGGGAGAGTTGACGCCTTCAAACTTGTTTAACCCCTCCATATTCTGTATGTGCCTGTCCCAAGTCAGGAGCCTGTAATTCAGTGGTTGTCGTTTGTTGCTGTGTTACATATTTGTTTTGTCATTCATTATTTTGTAAATAAATTAGGCCGTTAGTTTTCTCGTTTGAATTGTTTTACATTTGTCATTACAGGGCCTTTTATAGCTGACTATGCGGTATGGGCTTTGCTCATTGTTGAAGGCCGTACGGTGACTTATAGTTGTTAATTTCTGTGTCATCTGGTCTCTTGTGGAGAGTTGTCTCATTGGCAATCATACCACATCTTCTTTTTTATATCAACAGATTCTTTATGTGCCTGTCCAAAGTCAGGAGTCAGTGGTTGTTGTTTGTTGCTGTATGCCATATTTGTTTTTTCCTTTATTATTTTCCATATCAGCTGTTGGTTTTCTTTTTTGAATTGTTTCTTTTTTTTCAGGGCCTTTTATAGCTTACAATATGGTATGGGTTTTGCTGATTGTTGAAGGTGACCTACAGTTGCTACCATCCACATTCTTTTTCTCTGGTTCAAAGTTATCTCATTGGCAATAATACTGCATCCCCTTATTTTTATATGGTACTTGATCAAATGTTTCTCTTTTTTTTTCAAATCTGTACATTCAATAACAAGATACATTGATTTAATAATCTTCTGAAAGAAATATCATAATGCGCAATAAAAACTCCAAGTATCCTTGAAAATCTGTATGATCATAAAAAATATGTTGCAATACTATTATGTGCAACAATTAACTGCATGTATCTGCACCTTTTACATTGTCCATCCTATCATCAAGCTGTTACACAAGACCTTGTGGTTTCATTCATCCTCAGGTGTTACTCTATAAAGAAAGTGTGATCAGTTTTTACCTGAATAACACAGACCCAGACAACTTAATCTCCTACCAAAGCCAGGTATTTCTTTATATACTATACATCTCATTAACCAATTTCTTAGTATCAACCTAGATCATTCGCTGCAGCTGTCAACATCACAAAGATACTATGTAATTAGTCCATAACCTGAAAAGACACAAATACTTAAATTACAGAAAGGTTAGCATCAAACATAATACCATTTGACCCCAAAATCTAGGAAAATTTAAACATTATTTTGATCATTGGTTTTGCATTGTATAATAATATACAGTTATCTTCATTAATTAGGTTATTTTCCAGATGTCAATAGGACCAAGGATATATATAACCTTTTCAACATTGAATAAGTCAAGTTATTAACTTTTGATGAATGCCATTAATTGTATTATTATACTGCACTTAACTTTATGCAGGTATAATTGTTGGGACAATGTTGAAACAAGAATTCTTAATTCAAACTGCAACCGAATCTTGTGACTGTCACCTTTTATACCAGAATAAATGAAGCTATTTCTTTGAATGGCAAAAGTGCTCGAAATTTTAAAAGGGTTATTTTTGCTATGTGCATGTTGCCAACAGTTATTTTGTCTAAGCACAGTTTGCATTGTGGACAAGGCCTTACTTTAGTTGATAGAAAGAAAAACATACTGTTATATCTTTCTAAATTTAATTCTATTAGTGGCAAGATTGTATTTTTGTTTTCTCAAAGTAATGAAAAGCATTTTTTTTTTCCACAAAACATTATTAGCCATATCACCAGTTTTTGTTGTCTACAAATTTCTTGGTACTAGTATCTAGTAAAGTAAATGCTTTCACTATTATGGTGGAGGTGTCATTACTTTCATACCACATATTGGAAAATGTAAAAAATTTCCTTTATTAGTGGTTGTCTTAATATAAAAATTCTATTTCAGATCTTTCAGACCAGCTTTGTTCACACTGCTCAGTACAGTAAAGCCTGTATATAATGGTCACCTTTGGGATGACTGAAAACTGAACTAATAAGAGACTAGAACTTTTAATTGAGGTTCAAAATTCAAAGATATAACTACAGGGGGACAAACAGATTGTAAACAGACAAGAAAAATTGTCCTAAGTAGAGGTGACCTTTATAGCATGTTTGACTGTTATTTCAAACATTTCACAAGTTTCAAAAGTGAAAGCATAAAGTGATTGTAATACCAACCAAATTTTCCTTATTTTTGTGCCCCAGTGCATCATCAGGACAGTACTTAGCATGATTTATTGCATATATTTCGATTTTGATTGATAGAAATTAAGGTTCAAACTCCCTCAGGTAAAGCTGACCTTAGGCCGTTTAGGCTATTCTATGTATGAAATTCTTTTTTGTCATATAGTATGAGGCACGGATTTAGTCAAAATTGTTGTATTCAAGGAGATCCTGAAATATTTCATTGCCTCCGTAATTCCAATTTAGGTTATATCCTGAAATATTTCAGGACCTCCACAAATAACCAGCCAGGTCAAATTTGCTTTGTTTCAGTAGGTCCTAAAATATTTCAGGAAATGCTTGATATTCAAGGAGCTCCATAATTATATATTTCAGAACCTCCAAAATTCAATTTCAGGATATCCTTAAATAATTATAAAGGTCCACAATCATTTCAGGACATCCACAATTTCGATTTTATGATATCCACAAATGTTTCAAGACATTCAGAATTTGATTTCATGTTATCCTTATTTATCTATGGACCTCCATAATTATGATTATAAGCTAAACATTTTCTAAATTATCATGGAACTCCTGAAATATTTGAGGACCTCAATAATCCCATTTATTGATATCCTGAAATAACGGTGGTTCTCCTTAACATATTATTAAATCTAAAAAAAAATACTTTCTTACTATGGATACTTGGAGCAAGTTATCATGTAAAATAGTTGGAAGTTCATAAGAGGTGCTTTTTGCCAGAGGAAATGTATATTATGTATCTTGGATGGATGACATCAGGACTAAAAATAGAGTCAAAAGCTTCCTGTAGTACAAAAGACCTCCCTTATTGTATAAATAAACAACTTTTGCTATCAATAAGAAATATCTTTTAAAGATAAGACTTACTCAAAAGCAATGACAAGCCTAAGGCAATAAATAACTTTCTTGAAAAACTTATAGACCTCATTTAACAATATAACAAATTTAACAATAGTTGAATTTGATGGGATGCTAATATATTTTTCTCTTCAAAGTATTCCAACTTAATGTGACAGGATGTTATCCGCCCTATATCTAACTGACTTGTAGACCAGAAAAATATTCATTTTCCAGTCTGCTTCAGAAATTGTGTATGCTATAATCCGAAAAGGGTATTATTTGGGTCAGTAAATCATCCGTATAAAGATAAGCCTTTTTCAGAATCATAGTTGTAATTTTCTACTTGAATATTCATACTTAATATAGCAGAGTCTAATCTACACTTGTATCACTTCCCTGGAAGTCTGGGTTTACAAGCAATTACTATAAATACATGTTATACTATTAGTAATATCTCTTTTTTTTTCAAAAAAGGTTTCATTTGAAAACTGAGATCTGTGTAAAATATAATAAATTTTCTTGATTATGATACCGAAAATGAAATACTGTTCTATTTCAAGAGGCTTTTTCTTTTTGGAGTATCTGTGAACACCTTTTAAGATGTAGTATAAATTTTTTCATTCAAACTGACTGCCACTGATGAAAAATTTCAGTTAATTTCAAAATAAAGGTTGTGGTTAGTTTACAACACAAGCCAACGCATTATAAAACTCCAAGCCTCAATAAGGAAATAAAGATGGAAAGGTCGTGAAAAATCATAGAAGTACTGAGGGTTGAGACCCAAAATATTTTTGTTTTTATGAGATGTCAGCATTACTTAGACATAATAAACCTGATCTTCTTTTTTGTTGTCATAATTGTGATCAAAATATGCCTAAAATGTCTTAGTAAGTAGATTAAACAGCTTTTCATTCTTTTATGCATACACAGACAAATATACCAAAGTGATTTTAGAAGACTGAACAGACTTTTAGTTTATATTACAACATAAATTTTTTCCTAACCTTGATAAAATGGTAAGTCTGATACCTGGTCACGTAGGTGTTCACCGGAAATGATTTGGTATTGTATTCTAATGGGTACATAAACATATCATATATATTCTTGATGGCAATGTATAGTGTATTTAAAAATATTGCAAATACAATAATAAACTGTATCAAGTTTTGTTGTTTCTTTTCTGATAATTTGTAACAATAAAAAAACCACATATTAAGAAAATTCAGACCATAAATGAATAAGTTCAATAATCTTTATCAATTTATAATTTCAAATCATCTAAAACTCTGCTTGGTGGTCTGGTGGTTACATGCTCAACTTATGTGCTGGAAATTATGGGTTCACTCCAAGACTGGGTCAAATCAAAAACTCAAAAACTGGTATTTACTGCTTTTCAACAATATTGGGGAATGTAGGAGTTCCTGAAGATTGTTACCTTGTGAGCTAACAAGTTAGTAATTTGACTTGTCATGTCTGTCTAGTAACACTAATATTTCATTGTCCAGAATATGCATGTTATATTTGTCACTGGACATTAAGCAACTATCAACCATTTTAACGATGAGTACAAACAAAGTCAAAATGGAAACAAACAAAATATATCAGCATGTTCATGTTCACTGTCTCACCTAAAACTTTTTTTTATAGATTTACCAGAGTAAAGGTAGATTTTGAAAAAGTAAAGACTTTTACTCTTGTTACAGTACTTCAATAATTATAATAAGGAAGTGCATGCATAAAAAAGAAAATTTCTTTAATATGGATCTTATAATGTAAATGATGCATTTATTATTGTAATTTCTTTACCTCTGACAAAAATGTGAAATCCAAATAATGCAATAGCAACTATTTTATGAAGGAAATAACCACTACTGAAATTATGAATTATTATTGCAAACCTGATACTGTCACTTTTTTGCATTTATAAAAAACATCGCAATAATTTCTGAATGTAATACAGTAATTGATATATGGTTTTATAATTTTTTGCATGTATTTAGAACATTTAACTTATCTGAACTTCTTTTCCAAACACCTAGCTGACAATCATAAGAATTGTATATGCAAATGAACCTGATCAAAAGCACAGATTTAGAATGCTTTATTCATTGACAAATTTTCAGGCCTATAAAAGCTTGCCCAATGGTTTAGGCAAAGTCGACTGTTATAGGCTGTTCAGTGAACTATCTATTTTTAAGTAAACTTGTCATTTTGGGTAGCTAGCACGTTAACGCATAGTCCAAATTTTCTTTCATTACATTTAAGATCAATAAATGTATCCGTGGTAACAGTAAAATTCGGTTAATGTATTTTGTGAATGAAAATTGAAATTTGCACCTATAAGACTACCTGAGCCGATCCTACATGCGTTTTACCTGGAACAGATAACAGTATTTAACCACTTCCTTTATAATAAAGCGACAAAATGATTTTGTACTAGGTTTGATTTAAGGACAACAGTTTCCATGCTGTAATATATTAAATCAGACATCAAATAAAACAGCTTGTATTAAGATATGCATATAAACCCGGATTTGAATATTAATATACTGAAGTATATTGATTTGGAGATGTTGCACTTCTATTTTCACTTTTCTAATAAAAAAAAGAGCTAAAAAAACTTTTCCTTTATAAATCACAACCGCAGGTTTACTCAAACGATGAAGATGAGTTATCAGTACACTATATATATTAATAAACTCATATTTTCATCTTGAACTAAATGGAAACAATAACTTAAAGGGATATTGGTTTAAAAAGAAAAAACATCTTTGCAGAATTAATATGTGATGCTACCTTGTTATTCAAATTGAAATTTCTGCCTCATCAACTCCAACATATTGTTCTGAGAAATTGTATAAGAATAAGGCATATTATATTGTTATAACAATAAATGTTTATTAATGTTTGAACTTTTTAGAGTGATGAATAATTGGAAGAAACATTATATCTCCATAGAAAGACCTTTTTTTTTAACATTTTGTTTATTTAAAATTATATATAAGTCCAAACAATCAGGAAACTTTAAGTTGAAAAAAGAGCAAAAGATTTAACATTACCTTAAACTAATTTTTTCAGAAGTATATATAATCATAAAAAGATAATTCCATTATATATTATCTTATAATAAGTCTAAATATATAAATCCATTTAAAGAACATTATAATGATTAAAAATATCCTCCATAATAAAATGTCATACTTTTATCGGTTTCTGATCAAAGGAAAAATTGTCTTGAAACTAGTTCATGTCACAGATGTTAAAAAATATTAAATGGCATTTTATTTATTCCATATATTATGAACATTGAACTTTCAAGTTCACCTGAGATTTTAAAGCATCAAGACCAACAACATTTTATAGTATTATGGAAATGATGTGTTGAATACTTTTCTAATTTGATCCATCCAGATATTTTTCAATTTATAATTACTTTTGTAAATTACTGCTGGGTATATTATATTTCTAATTCTTATATAGAGCTGCACATAGGATAATTCATAACAAGCATATATCAAGTGGATTTATGAATAAATCCACTAGCACCATTGACCTAAAGCAAAATAAGCTCAAAGGCTGCATAAATTTGTAGTAAATATTAAAAGTTGGATATCATCTTCATTGTAAAATGTTCCAACTTTATTCAAAATCTATATCACTATCCCATAATTTTATTGTTAAGTTGAATATCAAATATGTTGCTACGAAAAAGTAATGAACTTATCATATCGAAAAATCAAAATTAAAAAAACAATACAAAGGATGAAGTGAATGTTATAAATGTCACATGTTGCTTTCATTCTTCCTGAAAGGAAATACACCTGATTACACCTGCTTATATCCCATCATATTATATTTTTTTGAAACAGAAGACTCAAATAACCTAGTTGAAGCTGTACGGTGACCTAAAATTGCTTATTTCTATGTCATTTGGTCTCTGGTGGAGATTTGTCTCAATGGCAATCCATACCACATCTTATTTTTACATAGGTTTTTACATATAGATTATAAACCTGCTTCATGAAGTAATTTAAAAACAAATTACCGTATACATGATATTTCATAATTTTATATTATCAACATACATAAAGAAATTCCTATGTTACATGTTAATGCTGTATGTTAGGCTAGCATTTAAGATCATTAACAGTAAGGCATTCTAAGACGCAAAAAAAATTGCTTCTATTTTGGAAAAAAAACAGTGTGTCACTTCAAAACCCTATGGACAACTATATGACAAAGGATCGGCAAGGGGACCTGATGCCGAAGGAGGAGAAAGGGCAAAAAAAAGGCAACCTGTTGACTGAAAGCTAGGGGAAAACAAACAAGAACACGACATGAGGATGATAAGGTATAATTCTATTCTTTACATAAATCTGCACTAATCCAGTCAAAATAAACCAGTATAGCATTTCACTTGTTTACAAACAAAAAATTAAAACAAAACTTCTTTGTTATATCAGAACAATTAGAGCTTTTACTGAAACCTGTCAAGATCACATTTCGTTATATATATGTGTTTACATGATTGAATTTCAAATTGAATTGTTTCGATTTTGATATTTGAAAATTACTGACAGACAATAAAAAAGGTACATTTCTATTTTAATGTTTCATTTCAACAGATGTACCAATGAGTCTGTATTGTTCCCCTTATATGTATATATTATTCTGGCTCAATTAGCATATAACTCACTTTCCCAGTAGCATGATGCCATCTACATAAATCTTTAATTCTGCATTGGCATCAATATCACTGAATCTTTGAAATAAGACCAAAAGAGATGTGGGATATAGATCAATGAAGCAGTAACTATAAAATACAATAAAAGCAGAATGAACATTAAGTGATCTTGTAATCATAATATCCAGTCAATCAGTAAAACTGAGACATCATTCAAATGTATTTACTTCCATATCTAGTAGCTGACCAAAATAGTAAGGGAAGTTAATACTAGATATAAGACGATGTGGTATGAGTGCCAATGAGACAGCTCTCCATCCAAGTCACAAATTGTAAAAGTAAACCATTATAGGTCAAAGTACGGCCTTAAACACCGTAAACCTGTATTTGGCTCTGATATTTGGAACATATTTGAAATCCATTGATGGTAATGAAAAATGTAGAAACATATCTTAAGGGCATCAAAGCTCGAAACTTTATTGAAAAATTATTTTGTATAGATTTGATATCTTTTATTATATTTGTGCATAAAAAGAACTCGAATTCCAAACTTAGATTTGCAGGATCATCATAGATCTTTGTGAACCAGATGTTTTATTTTGACATTGCTGCACACAAATTAATAGGTTTTTTTCTGCAAAGTTTGCCATATGAAATCTACGATGAAGTACAATAGCTGATATAATTTCAAGATGGCATGATTTCTATATCAACACATAACAGATTATCTTAAATAAAAAGCTTGATTTAACATAACTGTGAGCAATCTTTGATATATGATAACATTTTTGTGTTGTACTTTGTATATTTTTATTAATGTTTAATTGTGCAGGTTTTTGTCATCTGTCATTAAAAAACTATAGAAAATAAAAATTTTCCTTTATTATCAATTTGAAATCTTTAATCTGCTGACAGAGATACATAAAAAGTAGAGGGTTGATAATAATAAAAAAAAACTAATTCAATCTTGTCACATCTTTAATTTTTCACCTCTCTTCTAAAACAATTTATATTTTATTTTTCAAGAATTTAGATTTAAACTACTAATTTTTCTTAATATCCATGCATCACACAATAAATGATTGGTAGTTGTTTTATCTAGTATAGAAGTGTTTATAAGTTTAAATAATTTACAGTAAGCTGTACTTTTAAAACATTTATCTAAGATAAGTAAGGGTGTCATATTCAGCTTGTTATATTTCTTAAACTGAGATAGATTTCTTCAAACTGATCAATACTGGGAAAACCCAAGATTTTCTGAAAATTTAAAATTAAGCAAAACAGTAATGAACTTACATGAATTATAACAAGTTCAAAGGTCACTGCTTTAGACAAAATCAATTACCTCTAAATATGTTTGCTTACAGTGAAGCTTATATTTACCAACTTGTTGAAGGACCATAAATCTAACTGCTGTATAATAATCTTTCTAGCCAACTACTAAATACCTTTAGAAGCAATCAAAGGTGTACTAAAAAAACTTAGGGATAGAAAAGATCAGAAATAAATCCTCAGATAAGGTGATTTTATGCGAAAGTAAATCTTAAAAATAAAGATAAAATTCAAATTACTTGTGTAAGATTTTAGTATCTTTGATTATTTATCATACTGATCTTTGTATTACAAAAATGTATTGTGAATGATTACCATTATTTATTGGCAAAACTGAGATTCAACTTGTGACATTACCTAAAAAGGTGAATATGTCTATTGGTTACTTTTACTGTTGGGTTGCTGTGTTTTGATGTAAACCTACACCCCTTTTATACGTATATATTTGGGCCTGCCAATTTAAGGAGATTTAAAGACTATGGAATCGGGGAAGCATTGTACATGTTATGAAATTAGATGACTTTTGGGTATTTTTGTCATTGGATTGCTGTCTTATTATCAGAGATACCACACCTATTCTTTTATCAATATGATATTATTCCCATTATATGCATCATTTCACCATAAAGATCAAAAGAGAAAATTAAAAGACAATAATCGTTGGAACAAGAGTGCACACGCTGAAATGTCTCTCCTTCTTTACTAATCACTGATATTATGTTGATAGTCCTTAATATAAAGCTTTATTACAACTGTCACATAAACTTAACATTAACCAAGTAAACTAAACATTGACCAATGAATCATGAAAATGAGGTCAAGGTCAGATGAACCATGCCAGGCAGGCATGTACAGCTAACAATTCTTCCATACAACAAACATAGTTGACCTATTGCTTATAGTTTTAAGAAAAACAGACCAAAACACAAAAACTTAACACTGAGCAATTAACTGTGAAAATGAGGTCAAGGTCAAATAAAACCTGCGCGACTGACATATAGATCATAAAATATTTCCATACACCAAATATAGTTGACCTATTGCATATAGTATTAAGAAAAAAGACCAAAACTCAAAATCTTAACTTTGACAACTGAACCATGAAAATGAGATCAAGGTCAAATGACACCTTCCAGCTAGACATGTACACCTTACAATAATTCCATACACCAAATATAGTAGACCTATTGCATACAGTATAAGAAAAACAGACCAAAACACAAAAACTTCACTATAACCACTGAACCATGAAAATGAGGTCATGGTCAGATGACACCCGCCAGTTGGACATGTACACCTTACAGTCCTTCCATACACCGAATATACTAGACCTATTGCTTATAGTATCTGAGATATGGACTTGACCACCAAAACTTAACCTTGTTCACTGATCCATGAAATGAGGTCGAGGTCAAGTGAAAACTGTCTGACGGGCATGAGGACCTTGCAAGGTACGCACATACCAAATATAGTTATCCTACTACTTATAATAAGAGAGAATTTAACATTACAAAAAATGTTAACTTTTTTTTCAAGTAGTCGCTGAACCATGAAAATGAGGTCAAGGACACTGGACATGTGACTGACCAAAACTTCATAACATGAGGCATCCATATACAAAGTATGAAGCATCCAGGTCCAGGTCTTCCACCTTCTAAAATATAAAGCTTTTAAGAAGTTAGCTAACGCTGCGGCCGCCGGATCACTATCCCTATGTCGAGCTTTCTGCGACAAAAGTCGCAGGCTCAACAAAAATGGCTATTTCACAATAAAACAAAATTTAAACAAAAGGGGAAGAATGACATCTGATCTCTAAAAATAGTTTCTCTATCTTCTTAAGTTAATGATACATCTAACTGGTTATATTTATCTAATCATTTGACAAAGTATTTGTCATAATCTTACAGATTTACCTTTAATCTCTGTTTGTTTATTTTTCTCATTAAGAAATGGTAAACAATTCAGGTGATTTGACTGGACAATGGTATGACATACTTGAGAATGATGTGTGAACTTTTTTCTTTGTCTAAAACTAAAGGATAAAGTGACTCACACATGCAGATAGAGTTCTTATTCAAACTTAACTTTGAAATCCAAAATGTATATACCTAAAGGCATTTTAAATCTTGCTTATCTTAAGATGATAAGTTATCATTATTTAGATTTTAAAATGAAAGAAGTTAGAGTTCTTCATTTTAAAAGATACAAATTTGGCGGCCTCCATTCTTCAGCTAAATCATCTTCCCAACTGTAGAAACAAAATTTGTTTTTTTGGCAATGCCCGATCACAATGTCAATTTTAACAAGTTATAGATGAAAAACGGCTGTTTTCTTTCAAAATGCAATATGATTATAAATAATCGGCAAAAATATTTGTCTTGAAATAAACAAGAAAAATGCATGGCATTCTTCAAACTTAATATACAAAATATAATAGTATGCTAATTTAATTTCTAACAACTTTGCAAGGCCAAATACTCATTTTATGGTTCAAATTACAAATTTAAAGAGATATGTTGATAATTTCAAAATGTTAAATTTTTACTGCAAAAGTTTATCTCCTTTTAAATAGAGGTATCGGTAAACAAAATTTTGAACTGGACTAGCTTAAAAGATAACTGTGAAACTGACAATGAAGATGTCCTATTTCACAAAGTTTTTAAGCAGGATGTTTACTCTATATCACAGATTTTATACAAATATTAGCTTAATTATAGCAAATATTGATACACGAATTTGTGCAATCATGTTTAAATTTACCAAGTGAGAAAATAAACTGGTGTGACTATAGATAGATTAAAACATTCAAAATGGACAGCAATAAACCACTAAAGCACAAACATGTTTTCCCCAAAACAATACTTAAATATCACCTAACTTAAAATAGTTTAGTTGCATGGAAAGTGTTCCTAACTTTGATACCGGAAACTTAAAATTACAAGACCGGAAAAGATAATGATTCTGAAGCATCAAATTACGTCATGTAGCAATACACTACTTGAACTAAGTAGTGCCTGTCACGATTTCCTGGAAATTTTAGATGAAAGAAGACTTCTTCAGTGTTTAAACATAATCAAAATAGTGGCATAAAATAAAAAATACATAAATATAAGTAAATCTGAGATGGAGTTGTATTTTAGATATTATGTAATTACAAATGCACTAGGAAAAAAGACAAAACACCTTTGTTGAGTGGATGTCTCAAGGGTGTATACCCAACATCTCCTTTTATTTATATTTGAACAAAACATTATTTAAAGTTTTCTTTTGGTAGAAACGCTTATCATTGCCAATAAAAGTGAACTTAAATAACATGATATGAAAAGATAATTATCTGCAAGCATGACAATTATGTAACATGACACCTTTTAGGCTACTTCCTGCTTTTATCATATTTAAAATCAATTCATTATTGTTAGAGTGTCCTTCATTTAGCAGTGATTGAATATGCTATACAAATACACAAGCACTATAAGTGTACCAAATACTATCTAATAAATTCAGGTCTTTAATAAAGATGTAATTGTGTTTGCCCAAATTTTTTAATATGTTGAGCAGCTGAGAGATTTATATAAGAGAGGAAAGTGATAACAATAAGACCATGTAAAAGCATTATTTTTTACACAATGATCAGGGTTACCTTTTCTGAAGTAGCTTGATACCATGCTTTATAAATAGGACTCAATGCTTTAAGGAAAAGAAGGAAATCTGCTTAACATTAGAATACGATACGAAATAACTGATACAAAACAAAAATCCCCAATATTACATGATATTACTATAGATAATGAATTTTTTTGAAGAAGGAGGATTAAAACTGGTTTCAAAATGTAAGCACTTAATCATATGATCTTTACACATATGAAAATGTAGAAATGTACTGTGGTGGTGATACATGCTTATAACAAAGCATCTTACTATCAATGCTTGTTTTTAAATAACGATGTTTTAGCTAGATCATTTAATCCTTATTACACATATTCCATTGTTGTTAAAATATTCCATCCCAAGGATTTTAAATAAAAGCACATTTACTAAATTTAACAAATTGACCATATGGAGATAAAAATATAGCTAACAAAATATATATATATATATGGTATACCATCTTTTCCGCAAGTTTATTGTTTTCTGTTTGGTAATAAATCAATAATAAGATCTATTTTGTTACATCTTGTGATCCGTTTATTTGGCAATCGCCAATGGCAGTCAGCAGGGTTTAAGAACATCAGTTGTTCGACCTGCTAGTCAAATGCGTTTTGTTAAAATATACATTTTCACTTATTTGGTCTTTTGGAAATTTTAATATTGCATCATAGACGTTCCAAATTTATGTCCTTTATTGTCCCAAATCTATGTCTATTAATGTCTCAAATCTATGTCCTGTATTGTCAAATCTATGTCCTTTATTAACTCAAATCTATGGCCATTTTTGTCTCAGCTATATGGACGAGAGACAAAATGAAGTATGTTGATGTTGCAAAAAAATATTTAGTCTTTACTGTTTTTTTAGTGAAAAAATATGTGTAGTTTCATTCGTGAAGGCATATTAATAAAGTAACATGTATGCTCGTTATGCCAATAATTTGTACAATGAATTATGTTGTGGTTGTTGAATGTTGATGTCAGGTACACAATGGATTTTAAAAAATACATAGATTCGAAACTGGAATAGTTTCACCAGAAAAAAAACTTTTTTAATAAGATAGTGGCACAAAATGTCGTTGTTAAACACAATAAATTATACCCTTAACATTTTTATGTGGTACCTATACATTGAAACATTGAACAAAACGTTTGTAAATAGGTGTATGTGTTTATAGCTTACGATACAGAATAGGTTTAATTCATTGTTGAAGGCCGTACATGTATCTTTAGTTGCTTGTATACAGATGTGATTTTGTCTCTGGTTGTTTATTAACTTATATTTCGTATTTGTTACCAAGACGTAATGAGTAAAGGAACGTAACGATAATTCCTACAGAACAATTAAACACAGGATCAAGAAAAGCAAACAATTTGAAAATGTTGTAGATTTACAATAAAATGTAAATTATACAATAATTACACACGCATGTAAAACTTTTAAGCACACACATGGAGAACACATCCCAACTTAACATTGAATTATGGGAAAAGACTTAATAAAACAAAAATCCTATAAGGCCGTACTTATTAGACGGGCATAAATTTGCGCATGGCGAAACAAACTGGAAAAAGATTTAAGAAAAGGACACAGATTTGAGGCCGTATCTTTTTTAACAGACATAGATTTGCGAATGACGTCACGATTGAAAACAAATTTGAAAATAGGACACAGATTTGAGTCCATATCTTTTTTAACGGACATAGATTAGCGATTGACGTCACGATGCACAGATTTCAGAAACGGACACAGATTTGAGGCTGTACACAGATCTGAGGTTTACATATATATATAAACTTTAACCAGTATAAAGTAAAATAACAAAAATACTGAACTTCAAGGAAATTTCAAAACGGAAAGTCCTTTATCAAATGGCAAAATGAAAAGCTCTAACAAATCAAACGAATGGAAAACAAATGTCATATTACTGACTTGGTACAGACATTTCCTTATGTAGAAAATGGTGGATCAAACCTGGTTGTATAGCTAGCTAAACATCTTACAATCTGGTACCTTGTTATTTTACAATTTTGAAATTTTTTTTAAAGTTATCAAGATTTACAGTAACTGTGTAACATGTAGCACTTCAGTTTCTTATTGAATTGTGTTAAGTGTAAGACAGTAAAGGGGTATAAAGTCTGAACATATGTAACAAAAAAACAAGACTATACAAGTTACAGTTCCACAGGTAAGATATATAAAGCTGGTACCTGAACAAATAGATGTTGAAAAGCTACATAAAATATTCAGCGTAACAGCCTCATATCTGTACACACAGAAGTAAGAACACTGTAATAAACATTCAGCTCAACACCCTCATATCTGTACACACAGGAGTAAGAACACTGTAATAAACATCCAGCTCGACACCTTCATATCTGTGCAATAAGATGTTGAAAAGCTACATTAATAGTTCAGCTGAACAGCCCAATATCTGTACACACAGAAGCTTGAAAACTGTGAAAAATATTCAGCTCAACAGCTTCATTTCTGTACTCAAAGCTACATACAACTTTCAGTGCAATGGCTTCATATCTATACACAATGATGTTGAAAAGCTTATAAAACTTCAGCACAATGGTCCCATATCTGTACAGACAAATATATGTACATAGAAACTTCTAAGTTTTATCATAACTCAATGTATATCAGTTTTAATATTGACCATCCTTATTTTCATATTTCTATGGTAATATTTCTTTAGGTTTATGTGGAAAGTAGGTCCTCAATGGATTAAATGTACTTCTTCAACCTATAATTTTAAGATTCAAATAAAAGAATAAAAATTGTCATCAAAATTTAAATTTTACAGTCTTGCACACTTGTTTATTAAACCACAAAATCATAGGTGTTTAAACTTTGTCTAGGTCATATTCAGATTTTTCTATGCACCTCAAAGGTCAAGTTAAAGAATTTTGTCAAAATTTAACTGTTAAGCATCGATAAATCACTGTTAAGATCAACACTATCAAATTTCCTGTATAGGTAGCTGATACCCGTTATACAAACCCTACCCCTTCCTTTTGATTGGCTAACTTAAAAGTAGTCCCTTCAAATTTACATATAAAAGTGTTACGGACTTAACAGATGAGTGAACAATCTTATTATGAATGAGAATCTATGTGAGTCCTCCTACGAGACAAGTCATAGTAAACATAAATATATTGACATCATTATTTAAATCATGGTTACTGTTTGTCTACTTTGTTCCCTATGATACCCAGTTCACTGACAGAAAATGAATGGTATACAAATAGTTTAATAATATATATGAATAAAAGGAGATGTGTTGTATATGTCATTAAAGTATTCTATAGATTAAGAACTTACAAACGAAACCCTACCATAAGCAAGCAGTGTACTATTCATAATCAGTTTGACCATATCATTTCAATGACAAAATAAGTGTTGTGAAGTTCTTTTTAGGAAAATACAAAGAAATATCAAAGAAGAAAAACCTCAACTGAAATCAGAGAAAACAAAACTAAACAACATAAGATTTGTTAATATATTTTAACTTTAAAGAGTTTGATATTGGGTACATTATTGAGAATAAAATATGAAGGTCAGACTTCTCTGATGACACATAAAAATATTACTATGACATAAGCAATAGTTAACTCTGACCAAATTGTGTAAACTCTAACATCTATTCTTAAATATCAAACCATGTAGACTCTAGCAAATTATACAATGTAGACTCTTACATCTACTCTAACATATCATACAATGTAAACTCTAAAATCTTCTCTAACATATACTCCAACATAAGATACTGTGTAGACCCAAACATGTATCCCAAATATCATACTACATAAAGTCTAAAATCTTCTCTAACATATAGTCCAACATGTCATACTGTGTAGACCCTAACATCTACCCCAAATATCATACTACATAAACTCTAAAATCTTCTCTAACATATAGTCCAACATGTCATACTGTGTAGACTCTAACATATTCTATATGACATATACTCTAACATGTCATACTGTGTAGACGCTAACATCTTCTATATGACATATAGTCTAACATGTCATACTGTGTAGACTCTAATATCTTCTATATGACATATAGTCTAACATGTAATGCTGTGTAGACTTTATCATATTCTATATGACATAAACTCTAAAATGTCATACTGTGTAGACTCTAACATATTCTATATGACATATACTCTAACATGTCATATGGCATAGACTCTAACATAACATATGGAGTAGACAAACATAACATATGGTGTAGACTCTAACATAACATACAGAGTAGACTAACATAACATACGGTGTAGACTCTAACAAACTACTCTTACATATACTTTAATATACTATAATGTGTAAACTCGAACAACTGCTCTATCATACATCCATTTAACAGTGTCTCCTTGTCTTTCCTTAACCATGGGTATATAGTCCTCTTAATATATTTAAGAAATAAATAATAAATACTTATTTACAAATAAAAAATTACAAAGAAAGGGTTACAGATAAACTCATTGAAATTGTACAGAAAATTGTAGATATTTTTTTTTTGTGAACTTTCATTGTAAGGTTACTGTCTCATTAGAGTCTTAATCTGCTTTTATTCACCAGTAGGCTAGATATAAGAAGAGTTGTACATTAACCTGATTTATTTTGTCTATCTAAACAAGATTCAAAATTACATATTCTGATCACATAGTAACTTTTTTTAAACTTCCGACTCTTACTGTGCAACCCTCTGTATTGCCTTTTTATATTTAAAACTAATCATTATATAGGGGATATTTTGTTGTTGAAATTTATTTGATTTTTCCGAAAATGGGTGTTTACCTCATGTACAATAATGTAAGGGCCTGGTCATTAGTTAATATTTATACAAAAGTTAGAAATTTATTATAACAAATCTCTACATGACTGTTGAATTTTGTAAAAAGATGAAAAACAAAATTCTGACCTAAATAAACACTGAACTCTTAGTGTTACAAGTAAACTATGGTAAACTGATAAAAAAAGAGTTTTTCAAGCAAATCAAGATAATTTGAAGGAAAGATATGACCTGACACTCCTTCAGAGTATCAAATCTCCTACAATGTAAAGGAAGGTTAGGTCCTAATCCTCCTTCAGAGTATCAAAACTCCTACAATGTAAAGGAAGGTTAGGTCCTAATCCTCCTTCAGAGTATCAAAACTCCTACAATGTAAAGGAAGGTTAGGTCCTAATCCTCCTTCAGAGTATCAAAACTCCTACAATGTAAAGGAAGGTTAGGTCCTAATCCTCCTTCAGAGTATCAAAACTCCTACAATGTAAAGGAAGGTTAGTTCCTAATCCTCCTTCAGGGTATCAAAACTCCTACAATGTAAAGGAAGGTTAGGTCCTAATCCTCCCTCAGAGTATTAAAACTCCTACAATGTAAAGGAAGGTTAGGTCCTAATCCTCCATCAGAGTATTAAAACTCCTACAATGTAAAGGAAGGTTAGGCCCTAATCCTCCTTAAAGAGTATTAAAACTTTCATAGTCTGAAGAAAAGAGAGGCAATGACCCCCATTCAAAGAACTTCTTTAGCATAAAGGCTTCCCTTTTTCAGAGTATTTAAGCTTCTGCATGTACAGGAATGGCAGGCCCTAATCATCTTCAAGTATCATGGAAAGGTAGACCTTTACCCTCTATCAGAGATCAAGTTTAAGTTAATTATTACGATGTGATATGATAAATTAGCAAGGGGAAACACTTTTTTTGGTCAAACTCTTTAATAAAGAAAATAATTGAATGAAATTATCCATGCAAACTAATTAGCATATTAGACTTTCCTCCTTACTGCTTTCTACCAAACCCTCTTAGAATGCACTTACTGTGCTTATTTCTTAATTCTTCTATACTTGACAATGTTAACAAAGAGTATAACAAATTCATTTCTGGTTGATTAACCCTTTTCTTTGATATTTTGCACCTATTTTATGTGAAGACAATTCATTGACCATTAAAGTAGAATAATATCTGACATTTGCAATCTATCATATACTTAAAACATCAAACGCTTTTAAAATCTATTCAAATGGTGTATTTGACACAAGTTTACAGATATTTACTAGTTCAATCTAAATTAACCATAAATATGACATTTGTAATACATCATCAAATATGAGCATAAAATCAAATCATGATGTTTTTTTCAGGATTTTTATGTTTCAACTATGAACCAGTAATGTCCATTTAAGAAAACATTTTTGCTTAAGGTCAAGTATTAAACACAATGCAGTTTTAACAGATGGACAGAAATGCTGAAAAAATTTGCACATTTTCCAGGTTTTACATGCACACAGTAACCACAACTTTGTATATATTCTGTAAGCAAAACTAAAAAAAGTAAAAATAAAAAAATCTATATTGTTAACTTTAAAATATTTTTTAAAAAATTGCATAGATTTCAATTTTACTGCCCCAAAAAGTGATCATGAGTTTTGGGGTTGTCAAACAGTGTAGAATCATGCTTTATAATGAATTCCTATCCTTAATTATATTTTATTCAAGTGCATTATGCAGAAATAAGTGCATTGTGTGGAACTATTAAAATGAAAAGAATTTTATTTAAACATACTGAGTGACACAGTGACCTGGTGGATGAACTACTCTTAGAATCAGATGATTTCTTAAGTCGATACCCATCTGATCTGGTCTGATAGCCAAAGTCAATGTAGACCACTATCATCCTATATCATCAACATCTACCTCTACCATTCAGACTAACAGTAGCGTGATATACAAATCATTCAGCCTTATGATCATGAAAAAAAAAAATGAAAGCATGAATGACAAAATTTTGTCAAAACCAACTATTTTTCAATTCAGTGAAGATTCATTGAATTATCTTACATTTAATTTAACTACCTTTTTAAAATCTTTAAACAAATAATTCATTCAAAGACTGAACAAAATGATAAAGGAAGATACTGTACTTATCCCATATGGTCATATTAATGTAAAGAAAAAGTTCTGACCATTTACCATCACCTACATGGTAATGATCATTTTTTTTCTAAGTCCACTTCAAAAACAATTTTTTTAAGGTTTCATTAACAAGAACTCTGTGAATACTATCATTAAAGAAAATTTTTAAATTAGTTGCTGCTGGAAATAGGTTTTAAAGAATCTGTTTGACAGTTTTAAAAATTTATGTTATTTGATGGTTTAGCCAAGGACATGTAATACATGTATTATATGTCTCTGGTTTAGCATAATTGTATATTTTTCTCCATAAAATTCTTGATATAAATATTTAAACTAGCAGACTATAGTCTATTGTACATACCAGAGATGATGTACAGTAGATAAAAACAGTTTCAAATTTTTGTTTGTGTTTAAAGGTTTTAATTGCTTTTGCCTTTTTAAGTTAATTAGACCAAAATTCATTAACACCTGAATTTTATCCTCAAAAAAGGTTATTTTTTTATATAGAAACAAAAGATATACAAAAGATCTTCCGTTCAATTACCTTTCATTTGATGCATGAAACTTTAAACATTTAATGTACTATAACAATGTGAAGAACCTTAAAATAGTTGTTGACATGCAACAATATCTAGGTATGAACGCAAACAAATTGTTTTCTTATAGCATCTACTCCATTGTTACCAAATTATATGTTTAAAAAAAGATCGTAATCAAAGGCATCTAAAATAACATGCATAGGATATGATCTATTGTATGGATAATTATTGAAAACGTTTCTCTAGTATTCTGTGGTAGGTTTTAGGGATGATCTGATGAGGGGTCGTCCCTTGCAACCTTTCCAGTCAATGCAATTGTGACTTATCATGGCGTAACATCAGTGTTTTGTCTGATATAACAGTAGCGTTTTACTGTATCAAATGATTGATACAATCACAATTCTAGACTCAAGCCCAAATCCATGTTGTATTCACCACACATGAAATTTTACCTTCTGTCAAAGTCAACCCAACTGTCACTTTCAGTTCTTTGCTTTGTTTGTCAGAATAACATATTGTGATGGACTTGATGTGAACTTTGTTGTACGTAATAAATAGTTACTTGCTTTTTATCTTTCTATAAAAAATGCTTGCTTGTATCTCTCTTCATTTTCTGCATACAAATGCAACAGTCATAAGTCACTCAAGGAAATCTTGTACAGTTGTACTTACATCTTAGAACATTCACCTTTTTCCCTGTTTTATAAAAAATAATTTCTATATAAAATATCAAATTTTATCACACAAATAAAATGAGTATTCACACTTCATGAAGTGGTAAGGTATTAAAAATTTTCAACAAAAAGAATGATTCAAACCAAATACAGTTTCCTTCAGAACTATAAATCTCATTTAAAGCAGGATATTATGAAAGGGTTATTTTTTTTTAATATCAAGTGATCATAATTTTATTATGGTAATGTTTTAGTAAGACAAAATGAATATTATTCTAGTTTGAATCAGTTTTTTCCCTAGTCAAAATGTTTCATATTAAAAAGAGATTGTTGATAAAACAAATACCAACGATGAAGATACAATTAAAGGACAATACACTCATAGAAATATAAAATAAGGAGATGTGGTATGATTGCCAATCAGACAACTACCCATCAAAGACCTAACGATTTAGATATTAGCAACTACAGGTCACCTTACGGCCTTCAAAAACGAGCAAAACCCAAATTGCATAGCAAGCTATATAAGGCCCTGACATGAAAAAATGTAAAACAATTCAAACAAGAAAACCAAAGGACAGGTTGTGTACAAAACAACTATGATAATTAGAAACAAACGACAACAACTGCTTCACTTATCAGATTGATACAAATCACATAAATCACTAACACAAGAGTGCACACGCTGAAATGTCTCGCCTTCTTTACTAACCATTCATATTATGTTGATAGTCCTAAATATAAAGCTTTATTACAACTATCACATAAACTTAACATGATCCAAGAAAATGAGGTCAAGATCAGATAAAAAAAAATTGAAAAACATGTACACCTTACAATCATTCCATACACCAAATATGCTTTAAATATAGTTGACCTATTGCACATCTAAGAAACAAACTTAACCAGGAAAACTTATCATTGATCAATGAACCATGAAAATGAGGCCAAGGTCAGATGAACCCTGTCAGACAGACATGTACACCTCACAATCATTACATGCTTTAAATATAGTTGACCTATTGCATATAGTATTTAAGAAACAAACTTAACCAGGAAAACTTAAGATTGACCAATGAACCATGAAAATGAGGTCATGGTTGGATGACATCTGCCAGTTGGACATGTACACCTTACAATCATTCCATACACCAAATATAGTAGACCTATTGCTTATAGTATCTGAGATATGAACTTGACCACAAAAACTTAACCTTGTTCATTGATCCATGAATGGAGGTCGAGGACAAGTGAAAACTGTCTGACAGGCATGAGAACCTTGCAAGGTACACACATACCAAATATAGTTCTCCTTTTACTTATATTAGGAGAGAAATTAAGAATACTTAAAATCTTAATTTTTTTTCTAGAAGTCAGTGAACCATGAAAATGAGGTTTTGACAATGGAAATATGACAGACGGAAACTTCATAACATAAGGCATCTATATACAAGGTATAAAGGATCCAGGTCTTCTACCTTCTGAAATATTAAGCTTTTAAGAAGTTTGTTAACACCGCTGTGTCCGCTGCCGCCACCGGATCACTATTCCTATGTCGAGAAATTCCAAGAACACAATTTAACATGACCTTGTGCAATGCCAAAATATAACTATTGACAGGAAATAGAACTGTAAGTGTTCATAAATGTATATAAATTCATATGAAGGATGTTCGATCCTCTATTTCAAAATAACAAGCTTTTTTAAAAGACTATTATAAATTGTTAGTTTTTAAATAACGGAAATGAAAAAGCAGAAAAAAATGATATGTCCGTGTCCTTGTTTTTGAGATATAATCAACTGAAAATTTTGTGGGAAATGGTTTTCTCTAGATTGTTCATACATTAACATTGGCTCCTTTTCTCTCTCAAAAGCAATGAAAAAATAACAAGTATTGTATAAGATTTTTAAAAATGGCTTTTAAAACTATATGTTATAAAATTATGAAAAGAAAAGTACGGGTTAGCTGTATAAATTTTTATTGGAACTACATGGATAAAACAAGAAGATTCCGAATATCTGACAAAAAGTCAGAAACAAGAGTATCGAACATCCTTAAATGTTTCCATTTATTGATAAAAAAAATCAATGTAAACTAAAAAATTAAGACTAAACTCTTTCATTCATTATAACAAATTCAAATAATAGCATGTATAGGACTAGCTCTGCCTTATTGAAAATTATGGCAATAACAGAGACTATCTAAAATGTTGAACTTCACTATGACATGACTTATGTGTATGTACACAGTTTGCCACAATATTACTAATAATCACCATCTTCCAAAGTTTATCAAAGAAATCAGGAATTTAAAAAAAAATGTTTTTATTATTTCATCCTGGTATTTTTTCAGTGTTTTTACTGTTACTTTCCCAGGTTGGGTGATGGTAAAGCACTCTCAAAGAAGTTTATACAAGCCTCATTTCAAAATGCCAGTCCAAGTCAGGGGCCTGTCGTCCAGTCATTGTCATTTGCTGTCTGCAGTAATTGTTTTTTTGTCTAATGTTATTAGCTTAAATAAGGAAACGGATCTTCTCTTTTGAATTGTATCATATTTTGTAATCCTAGGGTCTTTTATAGATAACTTTAAGGTTCCACTAAAGTCAAAATATAGGACACTTCGTAAACATCTAAACTTTGCCTGTATTTTTCAACCTATAAAGAATAAATCCTAAACTATGGGAACATATGTTCATTTAAACATACTTAACATATACACACTGTGTAAATTGTAAATAAACTTGAAATTGTTATGTTGTGGCCAAACCGGTTCTTGTGGTGAACACTAACTTTTCCAAAAAGTATGGAGGCCTGCGACACGACTTAATTTGTTTAAAATTGGTATGGACGAATACTGTTATATGTAATGCAGGGCAAGCTCATGTTGATTTTTCAGAAAATGTAATGATTTTCGAGTTTCAAATAATTTTATGTATTTAGGTGAACGAATATCGATGGTACAATACAGAAATTGGCCAAATATGCCATTAAAACATATGTATGTGACAAATCAACATGAGCTTGCCCTGCATTAAATGTAACAGTATTCATCCATACCAATTTTAAGCAAATTAAGTCGTCTTGCAGGCCTCAAGATTTTTTGGAAAATTTAGTGTTCACCCCAAGAACCGGTTTGACCACAACATAACAATTTCAAGTTTATTTACAATTTACACAGTGTGTATATGTTAAGGATGTTTAAATGAACATATGTTCTCAAAGTGTAAGACTTTATTCATTATAGGTTGGAAAATACAGGCAAAGTTTAGATGTTTATGAAGTGTCCTATATTTTGACTTAAGTGGAACCTTAACAGTACAAGTTTTTCTCGTTGTTGAAAAAAATTAATATGTGAAAAGATTTTTGCAAATGACATCAAATACAGCGAAACATATCTAGACTGAACATGCATATACCAAAAATCTGTCTTAACTAAACTCTTGTAATAGGACATACAAGAAATATAATTTAATCTTTTCAAACAAAGCACCTGTCTCCTTCTATTCATACCTGTTGTATTCAAGAAAAGTACTTAGTCCAAAAATGGGTTAATTTCAGATAGGTTTCACCGTCTTTGTGATTACAAATGATGTCATGTGTAGTGGAAAAATGGTTCATACCAATTTGTAATTATCAAAATGTTTAACAAAAATTCTTTGACTATCTTTAATGATCTTCTTAAATGATTCCTACTTCAAGTTTCTGCCAAGTTGAGCATAAAGTAATAAAAACATTATAATATAAAACTTACTCAATTTGTTAAGTCTATAAAACATTCATTTATATGTTCATATTTGTCAATAACCGCCAAATCTCTGTTATATGTCACTTGTTCATTGGAAAGTAAACCACACCATTGGCTTCCTGACATCTATAATTATAAAATAATTTAACATCAAACAAAATTTTGAGAAAACATCATAAGAGATTTTTAAAAACATAAACATTAATTTTATTATAGGTAAGTGTTATAAAGACAGATGTCATATACCATTTAAGATTTATAAATAAATATTAAAAGCATATTTAAGAACATTTTAAGTAAGGAACAAATTTTATGCTCTCAATATGGTATTCAGTGAATTAAAATAAGCTATAAGGATATTATGTTTCCAATTTATTGCATTGAATGACAAGGCCAATGACCTTACAGGCAGTATATTAAGGTTTTTCACCTCTAATGTAAAGTATTCTGTCAAATCATTACAGGACTATTATATGGCAAGGTAGATCTAGGGTTATAAAAAAGGGTTTTGAGATGGATGAAGAGATGTGTACTACAGCACAGTCCTTCCATTGAGTAGTAAGATCCCAAATCATCATTATTTGTGGCTGTCCAATGGCTTCCCATAAGGTGAAGGCAGTAGCTATGATATGAATTTAGGAAGTGGTATGATTGCCAATGAGACACCTATTCAAGCATATGCATTATGATGCCATTTGGTGTTGTTTCTTTATTGTTAAACTATTTTACAATGTGTATTTCAATTATTTATTGATAACATATGTACCTATATAGTGGTTAAAATAAAAAAAAGACAATTAAATAAACAATATTGTCAATAACATACTTACAGGAAACATCAGTGGTCAGCTATAAGTGGTTTATCTGTTACGATGTCAAGATTTGTGACGTAAAAGCAAGTAAAAATCGGAAGAACATAATATATGGTTAAGCAACTCAATTGCTAATTTCCTTGTAATCAAGGATAAATTGTGAACTTGCCTTAACAATATAATTTATACAACATAATTAATATTAATAGAAGAAGACAGGGGTTATAGGATTGTATAGCAACCCAACGGCACAGATAACCAAAAGACATATAATTAAGTCTTTTCCGTCTATGATTGTGACTAATCTAACTTCTTACATTGTGTCTTAAAAATGTGCACTAATTAAACAAGCAATGAATTTTTGTTGTTGTAATACTGTTATAAAAAGTATAATTTATCAACCCTGGACCACCTCCTTCATACAATTAAAAAGTACTAAAATCAAGGTCATATTGAAAAAGAATTAGTTTAAACTTTTTTGTTGGATTGCTATCTAAATGACCTTTAATCAATATCTCCATTTATTCATATTAGATCTATTTTTTTTTATATTCTTAGTGAAAAAAGAGTATGACAGTAGACCATAGCCTTCTTCACTAATTATGAGTGAATTTGGTGTCTTACTTGTATCATAAACTCTTTACTGTGTAAAATAGTAAATCTGATTTTTTTTTCAGCTATTTTAAAGAATTCAACAAAAACACCTCTAGAAAAGACTAACTAGACTTGTATAGTCCTGCATTTAACTTTAATGAACATCAACACCATAGTCTTTATCAGATTTAAAAGAAGTAATACAAGGATATTGTAATCGAATCATACAATGCCATATTAAAAACATTGTTACATTTTACTATATAAAGGAAAATTATGAAATTGTTCCTTAAAGGAGCCCTATATATAAATTATGCAACAAATCACAAGTGGTCAATCGTATGCTATTGGTCACTTACTACAAGTGTTTAACATTAAAGTGTCTCAAGTCCTCTGATTACCGTAATTGCCAATTTGTTTGTTTGATGAGGTTTACAATCTCTTTCTATGCAAGGACAAGCAGCGAAGTAGGTGAAGAGAACTTGTGCGGACTAAATCAATTGATTGATTGTTAGTATTTAACACCACTTCCAACACTTTTGGCTATATCATGGCAGCCAGTTCTGATTGGTGAAGGAAGCCAGAGTACCCAGAGAGAACCACCGGTGTTTAGCACCACTTTCAACACTCTTGGCTATATCATGGCAGCCAGTTCTGATTGGTGGAGGAAGCCAGAGTACCCAGAGTGAACCACCGGTATTTAACATCACTTTCAACACTCTTGGCTACATCACAGCAGCCAGTTCTGATTGGTGAAGGAAGCCAGAGTACCCAGAGAGAACCACCGGTGTTTAGCACCACTTTCAACACTCTTGGCTATATCATGGCAGCCAGTTCTGATTGGTGGAGGAAGCCAGAGTACCCAGAGAGAACCACTGGTTTTTAACATCACTTTCAACACTCTTGGCTATATCATGGCAGCCAGTTCTGATTGGTGGAGGAAGCCAGAGTACCCAGAGAGAACCACCGGTGTTTAGCATCACTTTCAACACCCTTGGCTATATCATGGCAGCCAGTTCTGATTGGTGGAGGAAGCCAGAGTACCCAGAGAGAACACCGGTGTTTAGCATCACTTTCAACACTCTTGGCTATATCATGGCAGCCAGTTCTGATTGGTGGAGGAAGCCAGAGTACCCAGAGAGAACCACCGGTGTTTAGCATCACTTTCAACACCCTTGGCTATATCATGGCAGCCAGTTCTGATTGGTGGAGGAAGCCAGAGTACCCAGAGAGAACACCGGTGTTTAGCATCACTTTCAACACTCTTGGCTATATCATGGCAGCCAGTTCTGATTGGTGGAGGAAGCCAGAGTACCCAGAGAGAACCACCGGTGTTTAGCATCACTTTCAACACCCTTGGCTATATCATGGCAGCCAGTTCTGATTGGTGGAGGAAGCCAGAGTACCCAGAGAGAACACCGGTGTTAAGCATCACTTTCAACACTCTTGGCTATATCATGGCAGCCAGTTCTGATTGGTGGAGGAAGCCAGAGTACCCAGAGAGAACCACCGGTGTTTAGCATCACTTTCAACACTCTTGGCTATATCATGGCAGCCAGTTCTGATTGGTGGAGGAAGCCAGAGTACCCAGAAAGAACCACCGGTGTTTAGCACCACTTTCAACACTCTTGGCTATATCATTGCAGCCAGTTCTGATTGGTGGAGGAAGCCAGAGTACCTAGAGAGAACCACTGACCTTGGCATTGGTGTAAACCGTATGAGATTATAACAATCATATGCAGGTCAATTGTTGTGTACACTATGGCATTTTCTAAATTATAAAAGTCTTTCACTACTCAGGCACCGAAACTCCAGAATGTGGTAAAATCAGTAAGAATTTCTCATTCTGAGGATTTACTGAATGTTACAGAATGTTAGATGCAGGAACTGTTCATAGTCAATGTAATAGTAAAGTAATCTCAAATCACTAGTGTTTCTAAAATCTATATCATCACAGTTCACATGAATCTTATAAAATCAACCAAAGTGTTTTATAAATCTCTGTCAACAATAAATTGATCAAACACTTACTTGCATGGTTTCCTTAAAGACTTGACAATTCAGCAGTTTTATAATTCAACAACATTGTAAAGCTAAAAATATATTTGTTTTATTCTTGTGAAAAAAATTTAAAAAGGGAAAATTTTCAATTTTGCATCAGTTGTCAGAGTCATTATGTATATCCAATTTATTCAAAATGGGCTTCAAGTAAGCCACTTTTCAAATCCACTATAACCAAATTAAGTAACAAATGAATTTGGAAACAACAATTAAAACATTTGACAGATTCAAATTCAAGTATGTGGGTAAATATAAAAAGTATAGTGATGTTGGCCATTAAAATTGGCTGGATATGTTTCTGTCCGTTCATAACTAGGGTTATTATTTTGGAATGACACTCAGATTTACTAAGAATCTATTAGGGCAACGCTGATTTTGTCCTATAGACCATCCCATTGAGTAGTTAAATTAATTTTAATTCAAACTTTCTCAATAGCCAAATTTGTAAAGGGTGTTGTATTCCCACTCAAAACATCAGTCAAGTGTAGTCATTGTCAAATAAGTCTTAAGTATTTCCTTCTTTTAACTGCTGGACGATTGTTTCCAGTGGCCCAGAGGGTAGGATCAACTGGATGAACACTGCTCTTTGTGTATAAATATTTACGTGACAATTCCAAAGAAATGACCAATGATTGTCACAAAGATCCAATAACAGTTTATGCAAATTATTTTCAAAAATGAAAATTACAGCTGTGAACTAAATTATATGATTTTTGTCCATCCATACATTATCACCGTGGTCTAGACCTTAATAGCAGAGTTCCATTGATAGTGGTTCGACCACAGTGTGAGAATTTTTAGATTCTTTTTTTGAATTCATACAGTTATTTCAGTTGATCAAACTTGAACTTATACATGTTTTAACAAAAGCATATATGCTGATATTCATCTTTTCAAAATGTTATCTTTATCCACATATTTGCATATTTTTACATATCATTTTGCATGTTCATGTTACAAGGGAAGCTTAGTATTGCTTTAAATAACAAAAAGAAATTAAAGTAATGCAAGTCCTGTTGTTTCAAGCAGATTCTTGATATAACTGTAATTTTATGGAACATTCTGTAGTTACAAATGGACAAACAAATCAAGTTCTAAATAGACATGTTAATCTTTGTCAAAACACATTACATATATAAAGTGTCTTGTCATTTTAAGCAGGAGTTTGTATATTGTAAATAAAACCTTTTATTCATTTTTTTCTAATAGTGTATTACATTACGTCACAAACTGTTGTAACATGAATAACTTCATTGAATTAAATTATTAATATTGTTGTGACTGGAAGTCTGACCACAAAAACATTACCTTCTAAACACTTTCAGTATGTCCACCTTTAAGTATATGATAGTACTTTGTGAAGACATCAATGAATCCATTTTCTATCTTTTTCAACATAATTATTATTTTGTATCTGGAATTTCCATTGGTGAAACATTTACTAGAAAACAAAGAAAGTTTTTAAAACATTAATTTTAATATTTAAAAAGGAAAAAGCGTTCTCACCATACTCTTGGTATTTTATACAAAAGCTTTACTTATAGACTTATTTTAATTATTTACAAGTTTCATAATTCACAAGCTTTATACCTGTATAAATTATTCAGTTTTGTTATGAGCTGAAGCAAACAAAGATCAAAACTTATCTCCAGAACCAAGGTTATATATGAAAATTTCTGTCATTTATAAGGAAAATGTTTTACACATTAGAATTTCAGAAAATAAGATTTAATCTTTAAAAAAAATATCATTGTCCAAATGTCCAAACAGTCCCTAATTTATTGTATTTCGTGAGATTTCTTTTGCTTGTATAAAGAGTTTTAAAGCCTTAATATTATTATATTATACAAACAAATATGACCTACAAAACTGACCAACATAATTTTGAAGATGAATGCATAAGACATATTCAATGAATGATAGCCTATATACTAAAATAATACTATATATGACATTTTTATAGTAGGTTAGGTCAACCAAACAGTGACCAAGACATTAACAGCTAATATAACTATTCATAGATGGCATTTTCATCATAACTATATCCAATATTTGTTACAAAATAATGTAGGACGAACCATGGATCAGCAAAACAAAGAAGAATTTCTTTTCTAAATGTCTTTTATTCAAACATATAAACATAAAAAAAGAAAAAAAATCTGTGTTCAAAATATTTTTTGGCTATCATTTCCAATACCCTTTTACCTACAGACGCTACAATAAGTTAATTATTGCAACTGTTAGTGGTAAAAGATCTTTTACCTACAGACGCTACAATAAGTTAAATATTGCAACTGTTAGTGGTAAAAGATCTTTTACCTACAGACGCTACAATAAGTTAAATATTTCAACTGTTAGTGGTAAAAGATCTTTTACCTACAGACGCTACAATAAGTTAAATATTGCAACTGTTAGTGGTAAAAGATCTTTTACCTACAGACGCTACAATAAGTTAAATATTGCAACTGTTAGTGGTAAAAGATCTTTTACCTACAGACGCTACAATAAGTTAAATATTGCAACTGTTAGTGGTAAAAGATCTTTTACCTACAGACGCTACAATAAGTTAAATATTGCAACTGTTAGTGGTAAAAGATCTTTTTATATGTATAGTAAAGGCAAATAAAAATAAATTCAAATGAGGTTTAAGTAAAACAAAAAATATTTAAAGAAAAAAAGAAATCACAGGAGAAATGCTTTATTGATGTTCTTCCTATTACAACAAGTCCAACTGCAGTGCTCTTCATTCTAATCACACAGAAATCCATTAATGATCATTCATATAACAGCACTAACCATTTTCAGGAAAAATCTTACATTAAATTACTCATAAGTCAATAATTATAACTTATAAGTTCAAGTTCAGTTGTAAGATTATATGTGAAAAGATTTTGAGAGCAAAAGACCTCACATTTTTTTTACTGATTTGCATTCCTACTATAACATAATATTTATTTTCTAAATCAAAATACCATGAAATAGTAGAAGGCCTCAATTGGGACTAGTCAGTCTATGTCAAACTGTCCAATTCATTATAACCAAATGGTATGATTTCTATTGAGGAAATACCCTCTCAGCTAACACACCTATCAATTTCATGATCATTTCACGGTGTTCAGAGTTTCATTACAAACACATTCTCAGATTAAACCGTAAATGAATTATATCTCCATATTAAATGGTCATCTTTATTTGAAATTCCATTATTGAATTCTTAATGAAAAGGTGATGCTTTGATGACAAACAAATGCGTTTTAATGTTTTAAATCTAAATGGTAGCAAGAAAATTGAAAGGATTAAATTTCAACATTGTTAATGTATTACTCTATGGGGTACTTGATAAAGATTTTGACACCATTCTGTAATAACAGCTTTAAACTGGTAGATACCTGTGAACATGCTTAATACTTGACACCATTATACTATATTTTAACCTAATAACCAAGAATTTACAGTTAATTATTGAGTAACCGTATATGGTAATTTCATAGAAGTATCCTATTTAGTTGAGGTTAAGATTTATTCATTAATCAAAGATTTCTAATATGTACATGCTAATATCAACTAGGCAAAGCATACCTAGCAATTGTTCTCATTTCCAAAACAAAATGGCTTACTGAGTCAAGAAATCAAACCCACATCAGCTTTTATGAACACCAATAACATAAAATATTGTCAAGCATCTTAGTGCTCAAGAACAATGGAAAAGACTTATATGGCAGTATTCATGAGAATAATGGAAAAGACTCATGAGAAAAATGGAAAAGATTTATGGGAGTGCTAATGAGAAAAAGGGCAATAACTTATATGGCAGTGCTAGTGAAAAAAATGGAAAAGATCTATGAACATTGGAAAAGACTTTAAAATCGTAAGCTTTGCCTGCTTATATTTTTAAATTTAGTTATAAGTCCAAAATGAAAGTATGAACATTTAAAATAATACCTTAGACTAAAACAGTCTACCTCCTTTTACTAAAAGGGTTAAATGGTTTATTCAAAAATCAAAATGCAAAATATGCATTACCATTATGATCAGTGATAATGATGAAAATACTTTTTTTCAAATGTTTACCAGTTGACATTTTCTATAGAGTAAAACTATTTGGTACAGTGAAAAGTTTGTTTAATCAGCAAAGATTGGAAGACAGTGACACTGAATACAAACAGACCAATTATCATTACTATACATGCCTATTTATAAACTCTTGTCATGTCCTTACAGATAAACAAACAATAAGAATGAAACATCTTGATGAGAAAATCTGCAGTTTAAATGCCTTGACATGCCCATTTTACATGTCTTCTTTATGTAGCGTTGCTGCTTTCTTTACTGTATGACATTTCACATTAAGTAAACAATACAAAACCTTGTCAGCCGAAACTGACTTCAACACAAATATATTTTCAAAATTTTCTAAATACAATGTAGGTGACATTGTTTTAACTAAATGATTCTGGTGATTTTAAATATTAAAGTTGATATTACTCATTGACAACATTTGTTAGTAATAAAAGAGGATGTGGGAATGAAGTGGTAATTCAGAAGACAGAAAAATAATATTTTTAAGATCAACACTATGGGAGTACCTATGATTTACTTACATGCATAAAAAGCTGCAATCCTTTATAGAATTTCTAATTATTCACATGATACATCATAAACAACATGTTCAAACTTACATCTTTATTGCTGTGCAAATAAACTGTTTAAAAAACTTTGGGCACAGAGGGTTGAGACATGTATGTATAAGTTCATAGTCTTTTTTTAGGTACATTAAATTGTCTAATTATGCAAGCCATTTAGTACATTGACTTGACTTACAATGTTAGACTTTTAGAACATTAAATTGTTTAATTATGCAAGTCTAGGTTACTTAGTAGGTCACATAAATAGTAAGTGTGATGCATCTATATATTATTTAACAGAACTAGTATGTTCCATACTATCTTGCATGCTAACAAGACCAATCCTTTATATTTCTTTTGAACTTTTATTGTCAAATACCTTCAAATATATCCGCAGGCCTTATAATACTTTGCCATATTGTATCACCTGTGAATCTGAAGGACATGGGTTATCAATATACTTAACACCAGTAAAATGTATCTACACAAATATTTCTGTCTTTGTTTCAACAGGTAAAGCAGACATCTCTAATCTGATCAGCAATCTTTGTACTGGCTAATTATCAGGAACAAAGACTCTCTAGACACTTATAGCTGAAGATGTGAAACAACAGATGACAAATTCATAATCTGTATGAAGAGATATCACTGAACTGGGCTAAAGTTCATTAAAAAAGGAACTACTACTTATAATGTGAATGCTAAGAGATTCAAACATTTGTTCAGACAATTGTACCTGAATGAGCTTCTAAATTTGAACTGTAATCCTGATACTTCTCTGTGCCATTGAATTTGAATGTTGTTTTTTTTTCTTCCTAATTTTGTGCCCCAGTTCTTCATTTCTTGTCAACCAGCAGCAATCTACTAAAAGAAAACACTTAATAAATTAATGTGAAGTTTCTTATAAAAAGTATAGAACTTTTAAATATAAGTCAAACCTATAAATAAAGGTCACCTTCAAGATGAGAGAAAACTGACCATATAAGAGAGGTAACCTTTGGTATGTGATTAAAAATGAATAGGTGTTACTACAGCCACACAAGAAGAGGGAGACTTACCAATACTATTTTTCTCTGAATAGAGGTGATCTTTATAGTTTGACTTATAGTCAGACAAAAGTTCATTAAAGACCAAATGCCAAAGATGTGAAAAGATGTGAAAAATTACAGATCACTGTAGAGCCTTCAACATGTGCAAGACCCATACTATATCAACAAAAAACAACTATGTTACTATGTTGGACAGCAATCATGACAACCACTAAATTACAGGCTCCTGGCTTGGGACAGGTACATTAAGAATGAGGCAGCGTTAAATATATTTGTTAGAGCTCAACACACCCCAAACCTAGGATATAGGTGTATTAAACAACACAATGCAAGAACAAACTGTAATAAAAGAACAGAGTTCCAATGTACCCAATGTTGCACATTTTTTATCTGTCCAAGGAAAATAACTAAAAAAAAACCTTTTTTTCCTCTCTAAAACTTTTTTTGAATATCTTAGAGAAATGATGGCTTGAGAGCAAATGCAATGCAATTTTCCAATATGATTAATATTTCCAAGAGGCATAACTCTTTTAACAATAGATGATGGACACTGATCTTTGAACATGTCTGAGACATTGCTGATATAAACCTATGATATAAGTTTTATAAAAATCTGGTAAGATTTGTACAGGTGAGAGTGCTAACAAGACGGGACAGACAGATGGACGGACAGATAGACAGACGTCCGGTATTACTATGTCCCCCACAACAGGATGCAGGACCATAAGTGTCAATAACTTTATATGTTCAGCTATATATTAAACAATAAAAAAATAAAATCAATGTTCACAAGAGTTTTTAGGTATCTTTATATGTTCCTGAAATATTGGAGCTTATCAACAGATTAGTTCTATTACAAGTTGAACCATAGATCCTAGATCAGTATAGAATTTAAACTTTTATGAACTTTTAAACACCTTTGTAACTTTTGCATCAGAATCCTTTTGAGTATCAGAGAAATAAAGTGAAACTTTATAAATCTTACAATTCTGTACATTTTTCTTATACACCAATATCAAAATTGGTGATAACAACTCTGAGAATGTGGGAAAAGTTTTTACAAAAAAAGTGTATACATTTGCATTTAATATACATCATAAAATATATACACGTCTTAATACATTTTTTTTCCCTTTGGTCGTCTGTCAAATTTTTACTTAAATAATATATAACTACTTTTTAAGACAATAGCAGTAAAATGAGATAAATTTATGTTGACAAGTTCGTCTTTCTTGTGACCCCAAGAACTAATGTTTTAATCAAGTACCTTTTGTAGATCAAAGACACTGAACATGTTGCACTTAGTTATATAAGGCCAATGAACTATAATGACAGTGCTATTTTTAGTAGTTCCATAGAAAATGGAGAAAGCACAACATTGCATTATGCATGTTAATATCTATATCTAATACAGATTTTAGATTGATACAATTCATGAAAATATACAATGTTCCTATTGGAAAGCATGACCATATGTTGAAATTTATTTGGGTTTCTTATTCATTTCAGTAATATAGCAACACACACACATACAAAAATCAATATATAATTGAGATAATCAAGATACGAGAGGGTACCAATTAATCTGCACTTTCACCCATTTTGTTATTTAATTCTTGCATTGAATGTTCTTTTATCATTGTCCATTAAATGCAAGTCTTTGTAAGAATTAGGCAATTTAGAAAAATTTCAAAACATGGCCGGAAAAAACCCATTGAACTAACCACCATATTTTGAGGTACTCTCATCCTGAGTTAGAAATGGTAGGTATTTTGTAGCTGGGTGTCTGGTAATTCGAGAAATATCTAAATAAATTTTGGTAAGAATGATAGCAAATTACGGAGTTATCTCCCCTTAATTGTTAATTTCTAGTGCATTTCAACCAAATTATATCTTGAATTACAAGAACAGGGAAAGGAAAAGAATGTTATATTCATGCACCATTACACATTCTGAACTTAAAATTAATGTAAAGCTGCGTGGGTTTTTGTTTGTCATGTTTTCACCACTGCCTGATTCTTAGGCAGATTGGCACTTAAATCATTTATTTTTGTTTTGCCAGTTTTTATTTGTTAATGCAAGAGGGTAACACTTAAAAAAAATTGTTACAAGTTGAGCCATGTACTAGATTCAAATGTTACCCTCCTATTAATCAACAAGAGTCCACACCTTGAAATGTCTCCCCTGATTTATGGATCATGTTTAAATTTTGTGTTGAAATATCAAGGTCTCACTTCAGGTATCACATATCTGAACATTTTCAATGCTCCATGAAAATGAGGTCATGGTCAGATGAACCTTGCCAAAACAGACATGTTCACCTTACAATCGTTCTATATACCCCAAATATAGTTGACCGAATGTTGACCTAATTATGAAATCTTAACTTTTGATCAATGAACCATAAAATGAGGTCAGGGTCAGGGGGACCGTGTCAAAAAGACCTGTTTACCGAAGTTACAATTATTATATATACCAAATATTTTCATAATTATACCATAACTCTAATAATTGAGAAAATAATGTGATAAGTAAATTCCACTAAAACTGACCATAGTCGCAAAGTTTAACATTTAAACTTAACAAAAGTTTCAAAGTCAATAGAATGGAGAATGGAAACGGGAAATGTGTCAAAGAGACAAAAACCCAACCAAAGAGCAGAAAAGGCCACCAATGGATTTACACAGCCGGAAAATCCTGCACCCTAAGGTGGGCTTTAGCTGGCCCTTAAACAACAATAGTTCATCGAAATGGACGGTACTCTTAACTCTGAAACATACAAATGAACCAAAATTATAAAAACATGCAAGACAAACAAAGGCTAGAGGTTCCTGACTTGGGACAGGCACAAAATTGTGGCAGGGTTAAACAGGTTTTGTGAGATCTCAACCCTCCCCCTATACCTCTAGCCAATTCGGAATAAACAAACACACAGCAAAATGCACAGTAAAACTCAGTTGTACATATTTCAAGAAATGAAACCTTTAAATCCTTCCATGAAGTATATAAATCCTTTGGTCAAGACAAGACTATATGCATCAAAGGGACAAACATAACGGGGTGGACCTAATGATCTCCATCGAAATGAGATTTGCCTATCCTACATCAACTGTATACCAAATATTGTTGACTGACCTTTCGCGGTTGCCCTTAAACTGACTACCGGTAATCACAAACTTTAACTAACTGTTGACGCTGCTACCTCTGCTGTCGCAAACAGCTAGGTCTCGCCTCCACAACTTTGTCCAGATGAGACAAATCTGTCATTTCAACATGAAGTATAATAAACTAAAAAGAGAGGCATGTTCCAAGCTTCTAGTCTAATTCTTACGATATCTAAAATTGTATAGAGTATTATATTTTTCAAAATGAATGATAAGTTTTCGTACATATTTCAAGAAATGTAACCTTTAAATCTTTCCATGAAGTATATAAATCATTCTGTCAAGACAAGACATATTATCTTCATTAATAATATTATATGCATCAAAGTGACAAACATCCGCATAATCATTAGCATAATCAGATTTTTGTGGTTCATGTCTGAGGTTTGGTATTGCGTAGTGATGCCTTCCAGGTAACTATGGTTTATCGTCACATGGAATGTTACCTCAAACTACTGCCATGTACTATCTTATTCTACCTTAAGGGAAGATCTCATACCAAGAGGAATTTCAAGAAAAACAAAATTTTGAGAAAGTTTTTCGAGTACATTTTTATCAACTGCTAGAGCCTACATAAAGCATAGTCTGTATAAGCCTCATGAAAATTTGAGGGAAAATATGAATCTTTATTATCTGCTAATACTGTTTAACCTGCCTGTCCTAAGTGAGGAATCTGATGTTCAGTAGTTGTCGTTTGTTGATGTGGTTCATAAGTGTTTCTCTTTTCTCGTTTTTTATATAGATTAGACTGTTGGTTTTCCCGTTTGAATGGTTTTACACTAGAAATTTTTGGGGCCCTTTATAGCTTACTGTTCGGTGTGAGCCAAGGCTACGTGTTGAAGACCGTACTTTGACCTATAATGGTTTACTTTTATAAATTTTGACTTGGATGGAGAGTTGTCTCATTGGCACTCATACCACATCTTCTTATATCTACTTAGTGGTAATATTGTTTTAAATACTGTGGATTAATCATTATTTGTAAGGTACCAATTTTTATGGAATTCTTGGGTAAAAGTAAGCCATAAAGGAGTAGAGGCAATAAGGCCCTTCATTTGACCAAATATAAGTGCAAATTGAAAAGTCACCATACATATTCTTAAATTTGTTCAAACTACACTAAAATACAAGGTGTTCAGAAAATAAAAACAAATTTCACATTTAAGGAGTTACCATGGCAACAAACCATGAAAACATTTGAGTATTTTTTTTAATTTCTTGATTTCCCTTGTTTTACGTCAAATTTTAAGTAAACATAAGATTGGAATAGTATGTGCTCATGCAAGAAACAACTTTACATTTTGCTAGAATATGTCAATAGTTATAATAAAGCTTCTCTAAAATTATTTTGTTGTTCTTGCCTGCGCATGATGTTTCCGCAAAGGAAATAATGATTGAAAACTGCATAAACTCTGATTTCAAAATTATGATGTCATGCATTTATATTTCTTTATTTTATGCATTTCCAAACATTATGTGAAAATTCGGAATAGTTCTCAAACACTTTATTCTCTTGGGCTAAAACCGGGGCTTAATGCCCTTACTCCTTTAAATGTAATGATGTATAAATTTACTATAGGCTTTTCTGTAGAGTTTGACAAATCAAATAAATCAAATATCCACAAATAAAATTGTACCTCCATCCACAAAAATTGATACCCACAAAAATAAATGAACCCCCAGTAGTCATCTCTTTGTTTTTCTTTGGAAATTGGAAAATCAAGATTTGCATGTTATGATAAAGAGTTTTTTCCTTTTTAGATATTATATGAGGAGCCAAACATTTCTAGAATTAAACTTCTTTTCTTAACCTGATTTTTGGGTTTATATGACTGTAAGAAAGTAATTGATGTAGAAAAAATCATATGGTGGTGCACTTCTTTTTTTGCTACGGCCATTTGAAAGTACCCCATTTTCATGATTTTCCCATTTTTCAACAATTTTTACCCATTTTTGGGCTATTATCATGAAAATATCACAGTTTCACAATTAAACTTTTTTTTATACTTTCACTAAAGATGAAGTGGACCAATCTGAATAAATTTAACTTAAAAAAAACTATAGGTTGGTGTTAATATTAGAAAGTTTTATAAAATTTTGTTGCTTTTTCGTGTCAAATTGACCATGCTGTCAATTTTGTAAATTTGGGATTTTTCTCATTTTTTAGAACAAAAAGCATATTATTTCAACTTCTTTGTTATAAATGATTGAAAAAAAACATATCTAAGAATTTGGAAAATAAAAAATTGATATGAGATGTACATATTTTTGGTAAAATCATTTCTCTGTACCCTCACCCATTTTCTCAACATTTTGGCTGTTGAAACTGATTGGATTGGTTATAAAATTTGAAAATTTTATTACTCAAAAACTACTTATCGTAAGTACACAATTTTTTCACAGAGTTTAGTTTGATTATAACATTTTTAAAATCATTGATATATTCAACTTGTATCACATGTTTTGGAAATAATGCCTGAACTAGATTTCAATGAGACTGAAACATCAGAAGAATACATCCTTAAGGGGGTTGGGCTCTCACAAGCTAGTTTCACTCTACCAAATATGTCCTGTAGTAATTTTCATCTTGGAAAGAGTTGAAATGGGTCGTTTGAAACCTTGCTATGACATATAAACTCAGTGTTACAGCAAGTGCCATTTTTCGTACTATTATTTTTAATATTTGGGCTACTGTATCATGCACATCATTCCCAAACTTTTCAATTTTACCCAAACTATATCCTTAGTTACAAGTTTTTCATAGATAAAGCAGTCATCTCCTTAGCAATTAATGAAATATTTTAATTTTCATTATTTTTAAAACATTTCTGATTTTTTAATTTTGTTTTATAGCACAAATAAGACAAGAAAAGGAAAACACTATACCTCAACCAAACAATAATTGTGTGATGACCATAGGTCAAATTTTTAAGTGGTAGAAATTAAGCTAATTGGGTTTATCTTAAGTGAAAGTTATAATACCACACTGTGAAGATAGTAGAAAAGTGACACACTTGTAAGTCTAATCTTGATAAAGGATAATTAAAGTTCTGTCAATCTGTTTATCAAACATCTGTTTATCAACCATCATTAACAGGGCAATACACTATGCCAGCTAGTGGACTCTAAGAAGGTAAACAAAAGCATCCCACAAATATAAAACAAAATGTATATCAGCTTGGATTACTAAAAGTCCTCAATGTACCATACTAAATGTGAAAAGAGAGGAGGCTGGCTAAGTTAGACTGCTTAAGCTAGGGACAGTTGTTAAATTAATCCTTTGCATAACGGAACAACCCTCCACAAGAGACCAAACAAGAGTGCACACGCTGAAATGTCTTGCCTCTTTACTGACCATTGATTTTATGTTGAAAGTCTTGAAGATAAAGGTTTTCTAACAAGCATCACATAAACTTTGCATTTGTTAAGATCCATGACAATGAGGTCAAGGTCAGATAAATCCTGTCAGACAGATATGTAAACCTTACAATTATTCCATACACCAAATATAGTTGACCTATTGCTTAAAATATTTGAAAAACAAACCAAAACACAAAAACTTAATATTGATCAATGAACCATGAAAATGAGGTCAAGGTCAGACAAACCTGCCAGACAGACATATACACCTTACAATCATTCCATACACCAAATATAGTTGACCTACTGCTTAAAGTAATTGAAAAACAGACCAAAACACAAAAACTTAACATTAACCAATGAACCATGAAAATGAGGTCAGGGGCAGATGAAAGCTGCCAGAGCAGCCAGACTGACATGTACCCCTTACAATCATTCCATAAACCACATATAGTTGACCTTCTAGTTATAATATCTGAGAAACGGATCTATCATGTAACTTTAACCTTGCTCACTGATCCATAAAATGAGGTCAAGGTCAGGTGAACCCTGTCTGACAAACATGTAGACATTACAAGGAACCCATATACCAAATATAGTTATCCTATTACTCATAATAAGAGAGAAATTCACATGACAAAAAAACTATAATTTTTTTTCAAGCAGTCGCTGAACCATGAAAATGAGGTCAAGGACAATAGACATATGAAAGACGGAAACTTCGGAACATAAGTCATCTGCATAAAAGGTATGAAGCATTCAGGTCTTCTACCTTCTGAAATATAAAGTTTTATACAAATAGTTTACGCTGCTGCTGCCACCAGATAATAATACCTATTGATTGCAAACTGCGACTTTCGTACAGCATTTTCTGCTATTAAGCAAATTTAGTTCAAACTATGGTCTCATTATGATATAAAGCAGAGAGTTTCAATTTAAAATGTTTTAAAAATGTTTATATATTGTGAAAAAATTTAGACTTATTGATTTCCTTTGTTACAAAATGTTTGAGCTAAAAATGAATCGTCCTTAATCCTTTTTTTCAAAACCCAAAATATTTAATATACATGTACATCTTTATATATCTTAACATCAAACATAGAAAGTCTAAATTTTTTATGCCAAAATGGTGACAGACCAAGGCATGGTACAGACAATTAAATGTTCTTTTTAATGGACAAAGGGAGGCAACCTAGAGAAAATAATCATTTATTGATAAATTGTTATAGAATAAAATGTTGGATGCTGCTTTCGGTATTGGATACTGCTTTAAATATTGGAATGCTGAAACATCATGGCAACTTGACAATCTGCATCAGGAAATCAATAGTAGCATAATACACTGCAGAGGTTTTATTGATCTGTGTCCTGGAATCAGATCTGGGATAAGAGGTCATTCTCCTACAATGTACCATGTTTTAAGTACATGTCCTGGTTCAAATGTTCAAATCAAAGTGTTTTTTCAGTTTATACATCTTTATTCCAAAATACTTTAAATAAAACAGTCTTGAGCAAACAGTGGCATGGAGGTCATGGTCTGGAGATATTTTGCTACGTTTATATAATGTCAATAAAAAAAAATCAAAACAGTAATCGAACTTTACATATTAACTTCTTCATTTGGTCTATATTAAAACGTAAATATCTTGTAAGAATATGCATATAAACTCTTACAAATTCCATGAGGCATTTTGTGGAACTCAGTTTGTCTGACTTATCTTGCTAATGTCAGTAATTAAGAATTTTATATATGTTTCATCAGAATTCCATTACAAGAAAAAAATGCAACCTTTTATGTATCAGATACATCTTGAGGGCATTAATAGCCTGAATGGGTGTATCTAATTTACACCAAGATATCATTGTCAATGAAGAATGATAGTTTTCCATAATTAAGAAGGGGGTCTTTCAGCGATTTGACCATATGTTATTGAAAATCATGATAAATGCAGGGTATCCAAGTTCATTTAAAGACATCTTGGTGATCAAAATCTCTCAATAATTCGAAAAATTCAAGCTTCTAAAATGAAATCTGTTGAGGAAATAATAAAATATACCTCATCTATGTGGTTTGATTGCTGTCTTATTGACAAATTGATGTACTTCCCATTGCTTTTTATTCACATATATTTAGATTAGGTTAAACATATATAGTTCTATTTCCTGACCCCCCTCCCAAACCTACCTTTACCTTTCTTGTCTACCCTAATACATTTTATGACCAGTCTTGGTTAAGCTCTGTTTAAAATTCAGGACATTTCCCTATATAGCCTATATAAAATATTTTTAAAAACAAGAATGTGTCCACAGTACAAGGATGCCCCACTTGCACTATCATTTTCTATGTTGAGTTGACCGTGAAATTGGGGTCAAAACTCTAATTTGGCATTAAAATTAGAAAGATCATATCATAGGGAACACATGTACTAAGTTTCAAGTTGATTGGACTTCAACTTCATCAAAAACTACCTTGACCAAAAACTTTAACATAAAGCAGGACAGACGGACATACGAACGAAAGGACGCACAGACCAGAAAACATAATGCCCCTACTACTATCGTAGGTTGGCATAATAAAATCATGTCACCTATACCTACCTCCCAAATTTGTCTTCAAGGAGGAAGGAAACAAGCATATATTTTTGGGGGGCCTTATAAAGATGCTCATGACATTCCAAACATGCTAAAAGACTTAATTCATGTCGTAAAAAAAAACTAAAAAACATTCATATTAAAAACTGTTCACAACGGAATTCAGGATCAATATGTCATACTTTTGGAACATTCGTTGCAGTTGTGGCATTATTTTATTTTTAAGTTCAATAAAATTGGTCTGACAATTTGAAAAAAAAAAATAGATAAATAACTGATATTTTCAGATAAAGAATCTCAAATAACCAAACCAGGACAGGTTAATAACCCAATCAGAGATCACCCCTCTGTCGAGGCCAAGAAAGGACAATGTTCTGAAGATCTTACCTTGACATCTGATGTTTACATTCTTCAATGCCTTCTCTGTGTGTCTGTCAGTTATAAACAAAAACAGTTTGTAGGGAAATAGAAAGTCAAAGGATATGGTGGTAAATTACCTCATAAAATATAAAGGGCAATTAACTCTGTAAAGCTAAATATAAATCATGTACATACTGTAACAAATAAATAATATGACCATCACACAAGTATAACTGTATAAGATCCTTTTAACAACCTTTTTTACATTTGTTAAAAGTCTCTCTCTATATACAAGATATAAATTGTATTTGGCCACTTTTGTACATAATAAAAGGATGCAAGAAGTTTTGTTAGATTAACAAATGATATAAAACTAATACCAATAGTCAATGTTTTATGAACCATGTTTTGATTTTGTTGTTCTTTTCTTTTTACATCTATTCTTTCAGATGGAGTCACTGGCATTGGTGGTAAGTGTGCTCTGTTCTACTGTCTAATGGTTTTCGTAATAACTGTTATTCTTTTTATTTATTATATATTTTTCAAATTGCCCTATATAGCTAAACATGTCTTAAAGTCTATAAAAGATCTGAGTCCCTGACGTTTCATCTTATTAAACATTAAATATGCATTCTTGAAAATTCATATAATAACAAAATTTCACATCAATGTGATGCATAGATGCTGAGAAGTATATCACATAAAATCCCAACATCCCATTACATGGAAACAGATGGGGATGATGATAATGATGGATTTGTGCTCAACATCCAGTGGCAAATATTTCATGCATATCAGAACAAGAACATGTTAATGTGATATGAATATGCTATTTTACAAGGTAACAGTCTGCAGGAAGACATGTCACTGTAATCGTTCACACCATTTAGACTTTGAGTCAACTAGTCTTTGCTCTTACTCCTTAATGACAGTGCTCTGCTAAGAAGCAGCAAAAACCAATTTTCAAGACTTTGAATCAATCAAGCCAGGGATCAAACTAATGACCTGACCTCTCACATTAATGGCAAACAAGCTAACACAAGACCACAGAGACTGTTAAGTGATTGATTGGTGTTTGCTTTATGTCCAGTGGTATATATTTGATAGAAACAGACGTTAAGTCTTGAAACAAGCCGCCTATGGACCCCTCAAAGAGTTGTTGCAATTGTTCTTAATGTGCATTTTTTCTCTTCATGAGGCATAGGACCTATATATGTTGGTCTTCTGACCAGACATGGCAGAGAATTTATATATCCAGCACAGTCAAATAGACTCCCCACTTTTGCAAAGGTTTACTGCCAGCCAAAAGAAGACCATATTTTTATAACCCAGTCACCCTTTTGGTTGGTTAAATGGAAATAGAGCAGATATTGTTGAACAGGAACAAAAATTTAATGAATTTCATCACTATAATTTACTAATATAATACTAAATGCCAACCAATAGAGCAATGTCTAAATATGGATATATCTAAAGCACTGGATATTAAAGGACTAAAACATCACAATATTTCTGAGAAAACAATAACATTGATAATGAAATTAATTTTTAAATGAACTTAACTTAACATACTTCAAGTGGTTATAGATATAAAGTTCAGTGGCCCTAGATTGTTGATTGCCTTCTATTGTGAAGTCCTACAGTTCACTGAACTAGCTTTGCCTCTCATAACACCATTTATCAAGTGGCTGTAAAATTCAACTAAAAATAGGAAGGATTTTGTAGCAAGTCTATTATTTGTTTGTTGGTCCATTCACTGAGTTTCAAAGAATATATTTGGTTTATATATTTATTTTTATTTTTCAATCAAATATTGCAATCTTACTAACAGAGCCAGCAGAAAATTATAAGTTTATTTGGGATGTGTGGCATCCTTCTCCCTTTCTTAACATCAGGCATTAAAATTCATTTGATACAATGCTGCTATCCAAATTGAAAAAAATTGTACATCAAAACTCAATTAATTTGGAAGTTTTTCAATCAACTGCATTGAAATGTCAGATTTTAATACCAATATACAGATATACATATTCTGTAGATAGATTTATAAGCCCCTCTGCTTGCTTAGCAATTTCCCTTCAACAGTTTATGTAAAATTGAGAATCAAAATGGGGAACGTGTCAAAGAGACAACAACCCGACCATAGAGCAGACAACAGCGGAAGGCCACCAATGGGTCTTCAATGCAGCGAGAAACTCCTTTTTAGACATGTATATCCAAAAGCTTAAAAATAAGCAAAAGTGAAATGAGTTCACCAATTTACATTTACTTAAACATGCATTTACTGTAAGACAATTAAATTAATAAAATATTCAGTTAAAAAAATAAAAACAATAGTTATTATGTTTTGTTCCATGAGAATCCTCACTAATGATTATTAATGGTCTATGTAATCCAATAAAGCCATTGTTGAAAGGATACTCTAATGTGTGATTACAATCTATTTACTAAAGAATTCTTGGTTTAAAAGTTCAAGTACAATAACCATGACCTCAAACAATAATAAAACTAATTATTTTATACACCAATAAATATAAACATATCGAATAAACATAATTATCAACAATGGATAATTGTATTGGATGACAATCATTTTCATTTTTTATATAATTTTAAAAATATTTGAAAAGGGTGACGAACCTGTTGAACAAATATTTTCATGATAGGAGTCAATAACATTAGAACACTTAACGTAGAGGAAGCGTGTTATTTGGCATTTCCATTAGGCATATTGGTTCTTTGTAAAAAGGTCCAAGAGTTGAAAAAATAAATATCTATAAAATACGAATCATTTATTCTGTTGAATTTATTTGTGACCAAACAAAAAAAATCTGGTTTTATTATTATTATTTTAAATGAATTTGGTTCTATTTGTAATCAAAAAGAAGAAATTATTATTTATTTTAATTTAAAGAAACTTATACAGGTCATACAGTAAACGAAGGAATGTATTTGGTGGTGGTGGTGGGGGAATAGGGCTTTTAAAAAATAGATAAAGAAAAAAAGGTAATGAATCAATTCAAACTTCAAACTATACCCAAAGAGTAATACAAATATGGTCAATGATAGCAACATACGGTTTTAAACAAAAAGTTACAGAAATATAAAACTTTTCTTCAATACTGACCATAACATATTTTAGTGAACCAAAAAGTATGTCACAATGATCTATGTACAATAATCAGAAAGATTATAGCACGAAGAGTGGGTTAAACTGATTTATTTTTTCCTAAATGATGACCTTTGTTAAATGTTATGTTTTGCATTCAACATATAAAAAAATTTAAAGTATCGTCAAACAGGTAATAGGTAGTCTAACAGATCTAAAAGATGATCACAGGTTTCAACTCATCACTGTCTAAGCTCCTGACTAAGTATTAAGTCATTCTGTTCATTAGTAGCTGATAAAAGTTCATTTAACAAGTACTGAAAAATTCAAAGTATCTGCAAACAGGAAGAAGTTGTCTCACAGATCCCAAAAAGGGCTCACATGTTACAACTCATAATGGTCAAGCTAAAGACAGAAATGTTTGTCGGATGAAAAGACGGATTGACATGGTGAATGAGATATAGCTCCCACTCCTTTTTAAATTTTAAAATTTGAAACGCCAGGCTTGCTGAGCTTTTTAAACATTTAAAATCTAAAACTGTTGAGAGTGGAGAAATATCGTAATACACGAGATATAGTGGTGGAATCTGTTTCTCTAATGATTTTTTAGACAATATTTAAACAAAGTTTATCCTTCCTTTCAAAGATTTTCAGAAAGTTGTGTTTTTTATATGTGATGTTATCAGGCATGGTCGCCTTTTTTCATGAGGTCACAATAGGAAATTCAGAAGAAATAAAATAAATTGCTTCGCTGAGCGCAGCTGGATACGACCGCAGAGGTCCAACCCTGAACAGTTGGGGCAAAAATGGACACAATATTCACGCTTAATACAAGTCTGAATTTGGATTGTAATTAAATATCTGACACAAAATAGGTTTCTGACACAGAATAACTGTAGTCAAAGAACTTAGAATTGGTAATGTGATTTGAATTTATATTCAATTTATGCTTTTGTGCAATACACTATGCTGTTGCGTATCAATAATATTTGAAGAAATTTTGTTTTTAATTTCAGAAATCCATTTTGTTTTTCAATTCCCCCCTTTCCCTTTTTCCAAAAAAAATTCTTTCCCTCAAGATAAGATCATAATCTCAATTCAAATTTCTAATGGAGTTTGCAACCATAATTACCCATTAAAATGCATCATAAAAGTCTTAAAATAGAAAATGACATACATATTCAAGGCTAAAATTAATATTAATTACTGTAACATTTAAAAATAAATTGACAGCTAATCACCTCAAGACAATACAGCATTTCTTATACATAATTTACAAGTGTAAGGGAGGTCATCCAAAACATACACAACATTGTATATTAAATGTGATTGGATTACCTCCCTTTCAAATTGTCCATTAACCAGGAAACCCTTGTTTTTTCCCTTTTTTTGCCCCTAATTCCTAAATGGTTTGAGCCATAACCCCCCAAAGTCAATCTGAACCATCCCTTTGTGGTATGGAAACTTGTGGTATAATTTCAGAGAGATTCATACACTTAAACACAAGTTATTGTCTAGAAACTACAAAAATGCTTATTTGAGCCCCTTTTTTTGCCCCTAATTCCTAAACTGTTGGGACCATAATCCCCAAAATCAATCCCGATCTTCCTTTTGTGGTTATAAAACTTGTGTTTAAATTTCATAGATATCTATTTACTTATACTAAAGTTATTGTCCGGAAACCAACTGTCTTCGGAAGACGACGACGACAACATGATACCAATATACAACCACAAAATTTTTTAGCAGTCGTATAAAATTTTGATGTCATAATTGAATTCAACCAATCATTTGCCAAGTACAATGACTTCTTTAGAGATGAGAAATATTTTTGTAACACCTATAGAGAAATGTGAAAATAGCATGAAAATTAAAGAAATATTATCAGTTTCATAAAAAAAATTTTAACTTTTCTCCCTGCACAAGTTTAGTCCCAAAAAGAGGTATAGGATTTTACATCCTCATTATGATCGGTATTGTTTTTGCATTTATACATCCTGTACAACCAAAATGATGACCTTCTTAGCATATGTTTCATTACTGGACTAGAGAAGTCCAGGCGACCATATTTCCATACATGCAAAATTGAAAGGGAAATAACTAAATATTTGGCAAAGGAAAGCAATAGGTTCCTTTAATGTAACTGAAATATGTTAATAAAATTTGTTTTTATTTTAACACAGTATCAATAAAAAAAAATCCATGTAAACTTACATTGTATTTTGTATTTCAGGAAATGCTACTATTGTCACCTACAAAACAGGCATTTATGTCTGGCATCCTAAAAATTATATCATTGCTTTAAATGTTCCCATCACTGAAGCAATAAATAAAGAAAACTGCAGCCTTATATTGTGATTTTAATGTTACAATACCAACCTTTTATAAATATCTGTTTCCTTTGTCTCTGTAGCAAATCTTTATCCTTTTTATTTCTCTGATGACCCATTTTCTGTAATTTGTTGTCAACATTCTATTGACAATCTATTTCCCCAAAGCCTTACTTCAGTATAGCCCAATAATGTAAGCATATGAAATAGGCACTGGGATTTGTTTATATTTAAGACAATACAAAATAACCTGTTGTATGATGGTCTCCATTGTCTCATTGGCAATCATACAACATCTTCTTACTGTAATATTTGTGTAAATTTGAGCAAAAAATAAACACAGGATTCCTTTTGAGCACACAACATGTTTCTTGAAAAACCTTCATCAGGTAAACTAGAGATCTTAAGTTAGGGAAGTTACATAAAACATTGAAGAGCGTCTAAACCAAACAGGCCTCAACAAAATATTCAAAATCGTCCGAGGTCAATTTAGTTCTTGGTTATAGTACAACTATGGTCAATATTTTATGAAATGATCATTTTATTATGAAAACATATCATTTAAATTATGTCAGTAGGGAAGCACTGGCTAATGAGCAGATGGTACCCTCTGGAAAAGACAGTCAGTCCGCCACCACCATCAGCAGAGGCCCCATGGGAGCAAAATGTATGATAGTGATTCCATACAAGATGTAAAATTCTGTGAATAACAACTAGAAATATATGATGGCAACTACTGCTTATTTGAAAAGAAAGGTTAAAAATCCAGGATTCTGCACGAAAGGCAACAGATGGACTATATAAACAAGTTAAGAAACAACATTAATAAACAGCAAGGCTAGGAGATCATGATAGGTCTTTTCATAAATCAGTGGGGATGGACATTGTATGTATAAACAATACATGTTAATGAATGAAAAAAACAGTGTGTACAAATTTCATAGGATTCATGAAATTCTATTTGAAATACATTGTAATCATGAAGCATATGAAAAATTTGCTAGTTTTTGATGATTAAAGTCCCATTACTCTGGCATGACTATTCTGAGTATTATCAACATCAAAAGGGAGCTAACTTTTAGTAATATGTGACATTGTCAAAAGGTTTCATTTGATTCAATAAAATCAAACTTGATTAATTAAACATTCAAAAATTCAAACTTGATCTGTGTTTTGTGGTAATTAGCATTGTGTATATGTTTCATAACATTTGGTTGAGACAAACTTAAGCTAGAGAACAGAAACGAAAAATTCAGCAATTTTTCCATTTGTAAAGGGACATAACTCTAAAACAGTATAATTGATGTCACCAAAATTCAAACTTGATCTGTATTTTGTGGTAATAAGCATTGTGTATAAGTTTCATAACATTTCGTTGAGGCAAACTAAAGTTAGAGAACGGAAATCAATTTCGGGACGTACGTACGGACGGACATACGTACAGACAAGAGTAAAATTTAATGCCCCTACCACTACGGCGGGGGCATAAAAAATGTTTTTTTTTTAAGTTACCCATAACTCTGGAATTACTTATCTAAAAATAATCAAATTGAAAGGTTGCTAGTCTTCATGGAACATGAAATGGTGTTAAATTTGATAAAGATACATTAAAGCATACTTGAGAAATTGCCAGATTTGCTTGGATGTAAGGATGGACTGTTGGATGGACAGATAGTTTACCACAATACATGTCTTCAACACATGTATAAAAAGTTAACTTTCTTTTGGTTCACTTAAGTCTGAAAATACATATTTTGCAGAGGAAATCACATATTAAGAAAATGAAATGACAAGTTGTTAAAGTTATGTGTAAGATTCAATGAAATCCACTTTAAGGGTAAGTGATGTTGCCAAACCCCCATACATAGATGTTCATGTTCTTCTATTTGGAAAGCCCTAAATCATTCAGATTGAAATTGATGTAGGAGGTGATAAATTGTTTATCAAAATTTCATTGAAATTGCAATCTCCTCCTCATTTGATATAAAAATGTTACAGTCCATAATTTGCTATAAGAAACACTAAGACATAATTAGAGGTGAATAATGCCATTCTGGTACTGAAAATATTATGGAAATTTCATAGAAAATTGATGGTGTTAAAAATACAGACACAGACACATGAATAGACTCACTATATATCGCCACTTTCCATTAAGATCAACACTGAAGACGATCTATAATATTTTTTACAACCTAATAAAATGATCAAAATGTAAATTGAAACTCTACCATAGACTTTGAGTTATCTGTGATGTGACAATATGCAGTGATTTTAAATATGAATTGAATCAGTCCAGAACCATACCCTATGCTAAAAGATTAAAATAAAAATAGAACACTTTAGATACAGTCCAATGGCTTTAATGACATAATTTACAGTAGATGAAAAGCCAACTACACATTATATTTTTTAACACAACAAAAATTTATCAGATGTAGATCCAACAGTAAATCAATTCTTGTTTTTGCATCCAACTTTCGTCAAAAAATTGGTAAAAATATAGGCAAACAAAGTAATAATCTGTTCATTCAAAAGTCCAGGAGAGATAATGTTTTCATTCTCAGTTGAAATCATTGTAATTCCATTAGAGGGGAGATACAATTTGTAGTATTATTTCAAAATTATTTTGAACTTGATAAATATTTTTTTGTAATTTCTTTGTGGTCCCAAACATCTGTTGTGAGGTCTCTTATTAAGTACTTATATTATAATAATTTTTTTTTTTTTGTAATTTCTGTTGTGGTCCCATCTGATATATAGTCTATTACTAATAATGTTAATATGAATTATTTTTGTAAATTATGTTTGGCCCCATCTGTTGCTTAATCTATAATTGAGACTTACAATTTCAACAATTTAAAAAAAAAATATATATTCAAATACCAAATATTCCAAAAAATTAGAGAATCAAGATAGGATTATTTTATACTGAATAAAAGAATTAAGGGAAACATCCATTTGATATAAATTAGTTGCAATAAACTCTAATACTTGTATAATAATTTTGTAAATCAATTCAACTATTGTAAGTTTCTTATGACTGGTCTTTACTCGGAACTTCTTAATCTAGAAAGATATATACATGTAGGGAAAGTGTAATTCAAATGAATAATTCTAGTTGCCAAAGCTGCATTTTTTGCAGAACCTTACCCAAAAAGGAGAACACTGAAAAATTAAAATTTTAAACATTAATTGAGGATGGAGTGGATGTAAAGCTTTATCAGTCATACAAATAAATTACTTGGTAAATCTCTCCTTTCTGCTATGCTGAAGCATTTTAAACCATAAAATGAACATAGCAAAATGGATTTGTATTATTTTATAAACCTGCACAACTTGAACGAGTTCTAATGCACTTAAAAAATGAAATTGAAGTTTTAATCACCATTGATCAAACTAAGCTGCAGTTAGAGGTTCAAAGGGACATAACAAGTTTTTACATGGTAATAATTATGTAATGATTTAATCAAGAGATTCATAATGAGAATTTTTAAATTTGATATAAACTTGAAGCATAATAAAGACGAGAATTGATTTACTAAAGTTTGCAATACTGACATATTTTTTCATAACAGTAACACAAGACACTTATTATTGATATATTAATGATATAATTATTTACTATGTTAAAATTATTTTTCTAACTATATACCATTCAGACACTGTATCTGTATTTAAAAATCTGTTTTTACATTTTTAATATAACTTTTGAAATATTAGTACACATAGGATCTACACCTAGCATCAAATAAATACTTAATTAAACAACTGCAAATGTAAAAGTTTCTCTCTTGCAACTTTGTCCTATAAATGAAATAAAAAAAAAACAAGTAGTGTCTGGCAGATACAAATGCCCCTGCCTGCAAAATGACAGGGCTCTGAAATTTTGTAAAGAGAACACATGCTTGATCTATAACTCAACACTATCTTTAGCACAATATCTACATGATCATAATCCCATTAAAAGTAGGTCATCCAAAATCCAAAACTATTATGCATTCATAAACCGAAAATCAACTAAATATATAAGGGCAAAACAAAAAAGTCAACTGTTGGATTTTTGGGATATTCGAATAATGGAAATATGGACATCCATAACTGTATTAAGTTTCACTTTACAAGAAAACAATTAAAATCCAAATAAATATTTCTGACATTTATCCACATTACAAATCATTGTGATCATGTTTCTGCTACACTTAAGAATTTACAACAGAAACCCTTGTCAATATCTGGTAAGTAAAATTTGACACGTTATAATGTCATATTCTACTATGACTGATGGCTTGGTTTGGTAATGTGAAATCTTTCCTTCTATAGAAAAAACTGACTGGGCATCAGATTGTAAAAAAAGGAATCACTCCACGTCTTTATATGCTGATGTGTACAAAGCTCACTTCTCTTGATATATTTTAAAGCGTACTAGAAGACTGCCAACAAAAAGCAAAGATATGACAGTTGCAAAAAATAGTTTCCTTTATTCCAAGTTAATACTCCTTTCCAACAACAAAACTTCCTTATAAGTTGTCAACTCTATGAAAAGCAATAGAACTATTTCCTGAGGTTTAAAATGTTTTTAAAGAAATTTCAAAGTAGGAATATGATACAAGTTTGTACTTACATAGAGTAATAAATAAAAAGGTAATGTTACAAATGGATTTTTATTACAAAATATATTAAATTTGATTGGAATGGTTTAAATATGTTTTTGGATATTGGAATGTCAATAATTTATGTACACATATGGTTATACTGGTTATAAGTTACACTGATTTATAAAATTATGTTATCATTTCTTACATTCTTAGAAAACATCTATGAGCTCTGGTTAAAACAATGTCTGGCATTCAAAATAACATATTTTTAAATTAATTACAGGAAACTGGCATTCATTGGAGGTGCTGCTGGATGTACCTGTTCTTTTGTCTTTAATATGTTATGATTAAATTTTATAACAGATTTTTTATGTATCTTATCAAAAGGTATACAATTAATAAAATCAATTTAATTCATTGTGAAGGTTCAGTTGACCACCAAAATGTTTCTTCATAGTGAATTGTAATTCTTAGGAAAAAAAAGAAGAGCTAAGACACATAATATAAATGTTTTTCATTCATCGATGAATACAAAAGTAATTGATATTTCATAGTACAGGTTTGATTGACAAAAAACAGTTATTTGAAAAAGCATACAAAAAACGTTATTGACATTCTTACACCCTTACAGAATGAAAAAGAACATTACAAAATACCTCTTACAACTTGTATGGGAATATAAATTTATTAAGGGCATTATCATATAAAAAGTGGTAAAATTCACGGAGCAAAATTCTATAAAAGACATTCAAAAGAAATATAAGACAAGTCTATAATATGACCAATTTGGAAACCCTTGTAATTACATACTAATATTAAGAATTTTTTTTACTGAATTAATTTATTCAATATAATCACAATACACTTCAATATGATGTGACTGTGTGTATGTTAAGTTTATTGTTCCATGTATAAAATATAAAATGTTGACATCTAAAAGATTAAAATAAGATTACACAGAAAGCAATGAAAAAAAATTTGTGTGGCACTTACGTCCCTACCCTATAATATTACATGTATAATGTTACTCTGATAAAGAATTTTTCTGATTTTTATCCCTCAGTAATATGAACACAAACATACATTTTCCTTTCAATGGTATTTATAGTAAAATAACAAATTGATATCCAAAATTATACATTTGGCAGTGCATAATGGCATAAACCTGCTTCTTTATACACAATTCTGTATGTCAAAAGAATATGTTCTACCACTGAAAACATAACTAAATGAATATTGATTTCAGAACATAAGTGTTTCAAATGTTTGATTTTAGAACATAGAGTGCCAAATGTTAACAAAGGTTTGGGCATACACCATCACATGCTAAATTCTGTTATGATGTGCCTCTTTTTGTCATAATCTTCTCGAATTCCAGATAGAAGAACCACTATTTTGATATACTATCATATATATATATATATATTTCATTTTCTTTTTTGGAAATATATGCTTGAAGTAAATTTCAGTGTTCTACCAAGATATTCATGATAGCACTATGATCAAGTAGTACCTTAACCTAAATTGCCAATAATTACTTTAAATCTTTTCTAAAAAATTTAACTTACAGATTATAAATGCATCTTTCGTCAAAAAAATCATTTTACATGACACTTCATCATCTTTTCTCTGTTAGTATGAAAGTTGCTAACAAAGCACATACTAAACCCTAAGATAATCTAAATTGGTTGCTGAAATTTTGGAAAATAAAGCAATTCAGTGAACAACTTATCCCTGTGATACCAACAGGCTTAAAAGGTTTCTGGACAACACATAAAATAGATAATTTTCAAATCTCTTCTGATTGATCTGATTACATAAAAAAATCTGCATTTATTTATGTAACCTAAAAATTTCAAAATTTGTTCATGCATCTAACCTACAAGAAAGGTATCTCAGTCTACAAATAGAAATAAGATAAATTCTTCATATGTCTAATACATATGAAATTAGATTTCATCCCAACAATCACCTTCAAATTTTGTTTCATGTAAAAAAATGCTCAAAAATCCTTCAACTTAGTCGGTTTAAAGAGGGTGAAGAAATCATAATAATTATAATTTTATTATACTGTATCGCTTTTATAAACATTAAATTGGTCCAACAGATAATATTAAATTTGGTCTTTACCAGTCATTCCTAAAGGTTAATAAAAAATTTCTACAAAAGTCAAGTGTTTCAAAATTCATTTCAAGTATACAAAAATGTAAACAAAGCAAAACAAAGTACAATTCCACACATTCAAACAATGAATTTTCAGCGCAATAACAACAAATATTATGAAGCAGCAGATTCACACACGGAAGTCAAACAGATCTCTCATAGCATGAGCAACTACTAGTTAAACCCTGATAAATAACGCAAATATGTTATCTGGAAAACCAAATAGGTTATATTCACAAGTGCATTAAAGTTGACCTAAAAATTGTTTTTCAGTATGATAAAAGTGATTTTTTTTTGTTTTATGCCAATCTCTTTAAATAAGCTGATAATTTTTTTTGCTCTTTTCTTTTGCCATTGGTTGACTGTGTATTGATGTGTTGTTAGACTATCTAACTATCTAAAATATTCCAGTCTATAATTAAATGTTTCCATATAATACCTCTAGACACAAAAACAGATGAGTTTACAATAGCTATGGCACAAATAATTGCGGTTATCTGGTTTGTTAAGAAATAAGTGGTCCTTGAGCAAAACATAATCCACAACATATATGCCAGTGATTGTTAAAAGCTGTCTGCTCTGTCCAGATTTTTCCAAGCAATATCAATCATCTTTTTTTCTCAGAATGTTTTGAGAGTGAATAAATACTAAAATTCATATGTCAAGTACCAATGATTTCTATAAATGCAAATTAGTCAGTGAATTTTGAAATTAATCAAATGAGATCTAGGTATATGTCAAAGAGACAGCACACAAAAAAGTCATCTAGCCATTTTATTACATTTCTCATTTCATCAGTGACTGTCCTATAAATCATACAATACACCAATTCCTGTCATGTAGGACAACACACACTGAAACTATCTCTGGTAAAAGAACTTAAGATAAATCACTAAATTATGTTATTTTCGATAAACTGTACATTTCCATCATGATAATTATAATCTGTGTGAAAAACATATCAGAATGTTTTTTTTTCCAGGAAATCTTCTGCAAATATTTTGATTTTAATTAATTATATATAGAAAGAAATTATAACAGTGTAGACAGAGATCATCAACAAGGGCTATGCAATACTGGCTTTAAAATAAAACCACAACATTTGTCGTACTATTGCATGTTTAAATATGTATTGTATGTTTCTTTGTACTTTTGTTTTATTGGTTTTTAGAGAATAAACTGTTTACTTATCACTTTAACACAATTGGATAAACTTATTGCCAAAAATTTTAATACTTGAAATACAAACAAATCCTTGGATAAAGTAATGGCATATACACCAAACAGGTTTTCATAATTTAATCAACCATTGATATGCAACTTTTTTCTTAAAACTTTAAGTCATAGAAATTGAAGAAAAGAAAAACAATGTCCTACGAGTATGATAACTCTCAAATCAGTGTAATAAATTCTTTAAGTAACACCGGTTTTTACAGTTACAAGAACAAACTTAACATACTGCTATTAACAGTTATTTTTTTCATCTCCAATGAGCAAAACAGCTTTAAACATAAACAATTCATAATAATAAAAATTACTACTCTGAAATTGTACAGAAAAAGATAAAGCATTTGAAAAAAAGTTTACAAAATAGCTCATACAAAATATGAAAATCTTAACAAATATGCATATAATTTCTATAAAAAAGTATAACAAACAACAAAACATTACATCACATCACATTATTTTTCTATCGTTGTAAATCACATGACAATCACATGATGACATATAGCACTATAAAATTAATTGGTGGCTAACATGGACTTGATTGTTTTTGGTGTAGATTCATCATTTAAATGTAAAGTTGTATACCTGAAAGAAACAAATAAAATTAATTCAAAAGTAAATCTCTTCCATTGCCAGAGTTATCAAATTTTTCATACATACTCAGAATATGATTTTTTTCTTTTGCAAGATTACATTTGAAACAAGCATTCTGTGGGTATTGCATGGCAATACATAGTCCCCTACCGGTTAAGAATTCATTGTAATGGAAGGAAATTCTAACTTGATCTATAACTTGCCATGGTGTAAACTACATAAAAATATCAAGTCAAAATCTTCAAGCATGACAAAAAAACTGTTGAAAACTGATTATTTAAGTGAATTTTCTATGTCCAATGACCATAACTCTGCACAAAATTATCAGACTGGAACAAAATTCCAACTTGATCTGTAACTTGTCATGATAAAACTATATACTAATTATCAAATCAATATCTTCAAGAATGACAAACAAACCTACCACTAAATTCTTCAAACAATTTACCAAAGAAAAGGAAAAAAATCCAAAATGTCATTTTGTCTTCTAAAAGTCTTTTAAAAAATGAGTTATTTCCCTTTGAACAGAAATCTACTAATTAATAAGTATTTCATCAAAAATTTAATTCTAGGGAAAGGGCTTTAACTGAACAAAGAGAAAAGCTAAAATCGTGAAAATTGAACTTAACCTGTAACTTGTCATGATTAATCAATAAACCAAATATCAAATCAATACCTTCAAGCATGAAGAAAAAAAGTCTGGAAAACTGATTTGCCGGACAGACAGACAGACAGACGGAGTGCAAACCTAAAGTCCCCTTCGACTTCGTCGGTAGGGGACTAATAAGTCATAAAAGTTCTTCAAATTTTAAGTTTTTTTCACTCACAGTGTTGGACAAGAATGAATTAACTGCTTATATAAACAAAAAATATGAATATAAATATATTGAGGAAGATAAAATAACAGGAGTAATACCACCATTGTTTTCCCCTATTAGTCTTTGTTAAATTGGCACTTTTCAAAAAATTGTGCAGAATTTATCTTTGTTTCAAATAAAGAAATTCTTGGCATGAGTAAGGTTTTATCCTGTCCAGTACAACAGACAAAATTTCACATAACATTTCATTGCTTATAAGATAATAACCATCACTGGAAGTTAACCAATCAAATTTCACCCCTTTTTTTCCTGTTTACGAGCTTTAGTAACCATTTAACCTCAAGTTTCCAAAGTATTTTATAAAAACACCAAATAAACAAAAAAATGGTGCTTTGAAACACCCAAGATATATGTTTATGACTCAGAAATATTTTACTGCAATGAAATGTATGATTAATTTCATACAACTGTCAAATTCAAAGGAAAATTTGTTCTACCCTTTTTAGTATGAAACCAGATGTGATGTTCTATGATTTGGTGGTATTACACCCAACATATATGAGCAATCAAAAATTTGTGAGCATTTCTTCAACCATGATGTAGTTAGAGCAGTTTTTTGCTTTAGATAAACAATGGCTGCCCTCTTCTTGTATCTTATGTACTGACTAGTCATAAAATAGCTTTTTCCTTTGGATATAAATGAATATTCTTTTACTTTGTAAAAAGGTATTTTTCCAAATCCAAGTGTTTTAATAGAAAAATTTGGTGAAAAGTTCTAAATTTTGAAATTGAGCATTCATATTGTTTGACATTTCTTATAAGAATTGACAGAAAATCAAGTATATGTGGAATTGTGAAAATAATGAAAATCTTCTTAATGTGAAGCAGGGCTTCCAAAACGTTGTATTGTCTGGACTTGACCGATAAATTATATGTTTGACTTGTAGTGCCAAGCCTGAAACTGACATATAACCTAGGTTTGCCATTTTAACATAATTCAGAAAAAATTGATTTTTATGCGATCTTTTTGACCTGACCTTTTGACTTCAACAGCCCCACATTTCCGGTCATAAAAGTGACATGATGAATAAATACTATCAAAACAAACCCTACTTAAATACCCTTTAATTACAATCAAGATAATTAGTTTTCTGAGAGCTAAAATTTACCTCTTCAGGCGACAGATAAACTATTTTGTACTGGACATTGATTGGTCTATCTAAAGTTATTTTCTCAAATTTCAGCGGTGTGCATCTAATTAATTTACTCAAAAAGATTAAGATTATCAGAACTATGTATATCAATATGATTTAATGAAAAATTTAAAAAGGTAGTAATAAAGGTTTTTAGCAAAAAATCGTCAGAACCACGTTGTTTGAACTAGTACACGTGTGCGCAGGTGTGATATTAAACTATGCATCCCAATTCTTCAAAAATACAAAAATAATTAAAGATACCTTTATCTAATGTTTATTCCCGAGTATTTTCTTGAAGAAATAACATGGAAAGAGCTACTTAAACTTAATCCTGCTTTGTAAACGTACACAGATTTTATGTATCCGTCTCTGGTTCGTGTTTTACCATTCAAGTCAACATCTCTATTAGGAAAATGAGCTTTTTTTTTCGAGTTTAATATTGTTTTTATGTCAATCACTGTTTATTTGATGCCCAACTGATTACCATGATTGCCTTTTGATACCAAGTCTTAAGGGATTTAAATCGGGATAAGACAAAAAATGTCCAGCTGGCTCAAATATTTTTTGGAAGCTTTGACGTGAAGGCTTACATAGCCTAGGATTCTGGCCCAATTTTTGCATATCGCCAATAATGGAAATATACCTGTGACCACCTTTCAGCACTGATCAGGATTAAACAAGTGTGTGTAATATGTAACAATAAAAAAAGATGCGATAAGGGCCCTTTTCGGCCTATAAAAATAAAGTATTACAAAAACTAAAAATAATCATTATGAGCAAAGTTTAACATATTATATTTTTGAAATAACATTAATATTTACAGAGATTTTATAGTCTAAAGATAGCTTAGTTCCTTTTTTTCTTCTTCAAAATTTGCATCTTTTCCTACATATTTGTTATTGGGAAATGTTGAGTGCATGCAAGTACCACAAAAATATTTACTTGAAATAAGTATTCATTTGTTGTTCATATATAAATTTTTCTCCTACCATTGAAAGAATATTTTAAACAAAACAACTTTTCTAGAATTATAGGCAAACATTGAAAGCAAACAATTAAGATATCTGGTTTAAATTCAAATTAATTTTCATATATCGGAGAAACTAAAATATCTGATATTTTTTATCTGCAATGGAAATGCAACACATTATATCTTGTTTTATTATGTTACTTATACCAGATTGTGTTTTCGATATATACTTTACATATTGTTGGTTAAATAAATGATCCATACCTTAAAGCATTTAATAATCCTTCCACTCGTCTCTGTTCTTGGTCCTTAAGAACTTTTATGGAACCTTTTATCTATTAAAAAACACAAGTCATAATTATTTTAAAAAAATAAACCATATCTGATCATTGCTCACAGGTTACTGAATACCATCAAAATATTTTGTTCTTCTACATCAACAAATCTTATCAATTTTTCCCAAGTCAGGCAAGTCTGGCCTTTGTTAGTCTTGTATGTTTTTTTAATTTTGGTTCATTTATATGTTTCAGAGTTTAGTGAACTAGTATACGTTATTGCTTAGGGGCCAGCTGAAGCCTGCCTCCGGGTGCGGGATTTCTCGCTCTGTTGAAGACCCATTGGTGGCCTAGGGCTGTTTTCTGCTCTTTGGTAGGGTTGTTGTCTCTTTGACGCATTCCCCGTTTCCATTTTCAATTTTATTCTATTTAGCAAAATACTAGGTTTTTAGTTGTGTCTTTTATATGTGTAAAATTGTAAATAAACTTTATGAATAACATTTTTAGTGAGGTCAATGAGACATCAACCCAACAACATAAAAAACCAAATAATAGAAAAATTTCTACACAATATGTCAAGCTCTAAATCACCGCGAGTCTAGAAAAGTATACAGTCGACATGAGGTATTCCACTCTATGTTTCTATTGTTCTATTGCATCAAAGTAACAAAATAGTAATTTAGAATATGTTGTGTTGATAGTTGCTGTCTACTAACTTAAATAAACATATCCTTTTATTTGATGCTTTTACTGATTAGTAGATTTGACTTACATCTATCATTGAACCTTTAGCAAAAGCACCAACAGGATGGACATAGTCATAAAGAATGATAACTCCAACCATTACACGTAAACAGAACAATTTGGTCTCTACACTTTGGAAGCGTGATGTAAATTCCCTATAAAAAAGCAGAAGTTATTATTCTTTAGTATAATTTGGACAAATAAGTTTTTAAAAATGACATAAATACTATATTAAATTATAAAGCCAATTTAACATGACTGTATGTCAAATATGCATTTTTATTAATCTTAGAATTCTAACTTTCTTGGTTTTCAATGATTTCAATAAACCAAGAACTAAATATTGAATCAAATTAAACATAACTAAATATGTATTATCATACAGTTGTGAACACTTATGGTCCCATATCCTGTCAATACTTATACTTTGGCATTGCACAAGGTCATGATTTTCTTTGACTGTTTATTACATCTTTTCACTAACTATGTTGGAATAATACTGATTGAAATTTCAATCTCAGAAAACACTATTAATTTATTTGATTTAATTTGCTTTGAACTAGCTTTAAGTTATTGTGAGTTCTCTTGGGTCCATATTTTATGTCTTTTGCCCTTTTGTTATTTTTTTGTGCTTTGTGCCAATTTGATGAGTTAAGCCCTTTTCAACTGATTTTTAAAGTATGTTCTTATGTTGGGCTGTTACACCACTTTCCCAGGTTAGGAGAGGGTTGAGCACTCATAAAACATATTCTTAATGAGGCTGTCCAAAGTTTGGAGCCTGGAATTCAGTGGTTTTAATTGGTTGCTTTCTGCCATTTTTGTTTTTTGTTTATTGTTTTAGCATAGATAATGCCATTGTTTTTATTGTTTGAATTGTTTCACATTTTGTCATGCCAGGCCTTTTAAAGCTTACTTTACAGTATGTTTTTGATCATTATTGAAGGGTGTATGGTTACCTAAAGTTGCTTGCATACACATCCTTTGGTCTCATTGGAGATCATACCACTTCTCCTTATATGACAAATATCTGCTTTGGTACTTACGAAAGTTCAATCATGACTTTATATATATATGCCTTTGTACTTTAATACAGAGATTCAATTATGGCTTGACATATATCTGCCTTTTACGGAGATTCGATCATAATGTTACATATATCTGCCTTTGCATTTACGGAGATTCAATCATGATATGACATATATCTGCCTTTGTAATTACTGAGATTCAATTATGATGTTACATACATCTGCTTTTGTACTTTGGAAGATTCATTCATAACTTTACATACATTTGCCTTTGTACTTTGGGAGATTCATTCATAACTTTACATATATCTGCCATTGTACTTACTGAGATTCATTCATAACTTTACATACATCTGCCTTTGTACTTTGGGAGATTGAATCATAACTTTACATATATCTGCCATTGTACTTACTGAGATTCAATCATAATTTTACATATATTTGCCATTGTACATACTGAGATTGAATCATAACTTTACATATATCTGCCATTGTACTTACTGAGATTGAATCATAACTTTACATATAACTGCCATTGTACTTACGGAGATTCAATCATAACTTTACATATATCTGCTATTGTACTTTGGGAGATTCAATCATAACTTTACATATATCTGCCATTGTACTTTGGGAGATTCAATCATAACTTTACATATATCTGCCATTGTACTTAGGGAGATTTTATCATGACTTTACATATATCTGCCATTGTACTTCGGGAGATTCTGCCATTGTACTTTGGGAAATTCTGCAATTGCACTTAGGGAGATTCGATCATGACTTTACATATATCTGCCATTGTACTAACGGAGAATCAATCATAACTTTACATATATCTGCCATTGTACTTACGGAGATTCAATCATAACTTTACATATATCTGCCATTGTACTTACGGAGATTGGATCATTACTTTACATATATCTGCCATTGTATTTACGGAGATTTGATCATAACTTTACATATATCTGCCATTGTACTTAGGGAGATTCTATCATAACTTTACATATATCTGCCATTGTACTTAGGGAGATTTTATCATAACTTTACATATATCTGCCATTGTACTTAGGGAGATTCAATCATGACTTTACATATATCTGCAATTGCACTTAGGGAGATTCAATCATAACTTTACATATATCTGCCGTTGTACTTAGGGAGATTCAATAATGACTTTACATATATCTGCCATTGTACTTAGGGAGATTTTATCATGACTTTACATATATCTGCCATTGTACTTACGGAGAGTCTATCATGACTTTACATATATCTGCCATTGTACTTAGGGAGATTTTATCATGACTTTACATATATCTGCCATTGTACTTACAGAGATTCAATCATTACTTTACATATATCTGCCACTGTACTTACGGAGATTCGATCATAAGTTTACATATATCTGCCATTGTACTTACGGAGATTCGATCATAACTTTACATATATCTGCCATTGTACTTACGGAGATTCGATCATGACTTTACATATATCTGCCATTGTACTCAAACAATCTGTTGTATTTTCTACTGGTAAGTCTTTATGTGTTGATACAAATTTTGTTGTAGCTTCACTTAGAACTTTCAACATAGGTGTAGAATTAGCATAAAACAAAGCTATTCTATTTGCCATTTCGTTTGACACTATATTTTCAACTATGTGCTCCTGAAAGACATAAAATACAGCTCTAATATACAAAAACTTTGACAAATACTTTTAATAATCATGCATGTTAATTGTTCATTGCCTAGTGATTTTGAATTGTCTCATTGATGTTCCCCATTACATTCATTAAACTAGGATACATGCACAGTATCTTATTTATCTAAAAAATCATTATTCATTCAGTAAATTTATTAAATATTGTATTTTATGTAAATTCTACAAAGCAAGTCTTTTTGTTGTCTTTACTTATTTTGGTTTCTTCTTCTTCATCTTACTGATAAAAAGCTGTAATATGAAATTCCAAAACAAGAGTTGATTACCGTCTTTAGGTGTGTATAGTACACAGGTTTTTACTCTGGGAATGAATCTGAAACGGAGGGTGCATATTATGTATGGTTACACTGTCCTTTACACTTTTTTTCGGGCCAAATTCCGACCAAGAAACCAGGTGGTCTAGAGGAAAATATTTTCGTAGCATAAAAGTGATTGTTGTTATGAATTACATATAAATAAGAAGATGTGGTATGAGTGCCAATGAGACAACTATCCAACCAAGTCACAATGTGTAAAAAGTAAACAATTAGCGACCGCCAGTGTTTTATTTTACTTTTCGTAGTATAATGTGATCACATGTCATGTGACTTTTAATGGTTGTAAAGGTGAATAAAGTGATGATTTTAAACACGTTTTTACTTTGTAACATTTTTTTAAAAACCTTCATACAAATCATAATTGCAGACATGTCAAAACCATCTTGTAAACTGTACGAATTTGATTATGGAACAAAATTAATCTGTCAATTGATTTGTTTTGACAACGATAAGACTTCCTAATTGATATTCAATAAGAGTGTGATAATCCGGATTAAACGATTCAATGAGTACCAACAAACAATAAATAAAATTAGCAGATTAATATTTATTTCAGCACTAATTTATCAACATAAATATTACAATTTATCTTTTTATTGTGTAATTAAGAATATTTGTAATGATTCCGTATTCTGTACAAAATTCACCAACTGCGATTTGTATTTAAACAACTTCCCAGATGGTACCTGCTTGATGTGCAAAAAGAATGAAGAAACTATGAATCACTTCCTGTTGATATGCATATGAAAACCACTAATGTTAGAAATAATAAGCATTTGTATTATGCTGTGTGCAGGACATAAATTAGACACCACATATGATATTGCAACAATTATAGTCAACCCAAATTTTTACTGCACACAACTGAAGTCCGAAGCTCTCATATCAGACATTGATACTAAGTTAGAACCATTATGTAGAAGCTTGTGCTATAAGCTACATGCGAGAAGATACCAACTACTAGACATCACAAAGAAGCCTAGAACTGTTAAATAACATTCCTTTATATGGACTGATCGCATCTTGGTACTGTCTAGTTTCCCTTAGTTTATACTTATAAATAAATTATTTTTAAAAAGTATATAAATTATCTTAACTATTTCAAAATCTCTGCGATTCTGAGTTTTTAAAGTAGATAATAGACATTCTGCTTAGTAGACATTTAGATTTTATAGCAGATAAAAACATCTTCGTGTAAATAAACCTTGACAATTTGTCTTATTGGTGAAGGATTGGTGATAGAACTGTAAATAGTTACTGTATAGGACCGTTTTAATATACTGGTGGATAGTTGCCAGATTGGCAGAAGACAGAAAATACAGATACAGATACAGATTAACACTTCCTGTTGTTCTCAAACACATCTGCGGAAACAAAAAAGAATCAAGCATCGTTTGCTAAATTATTTATTCTGCAACAATATTTTCATTATCCTGTAATCAACTAGGACTGGAGTTCAATTTGTCTCCGAAAAAGAATTCACTTTTCAATGGAAGCATTTTACCGAGTTTCAAGTTGGGATTTTCCCAGAAAGTCCCTGGGTGTTAAACATAGAAACTTTTTTTCTCAAGTTATAAGGTCGAAAAAGGGGGGTGCCTACTATGCATGTGTGCGTTTTATACACACCAACAGATGGTATAATGAATTTTCAAAAAGGAATGCTCTGTGGAAACCATCACAAACTGGTTACCAATACTTTATAAATGTAGCGTTCTAATTTCAGGGCACACCACATGTGTTTTCTGAAATAATTTTTATCAGGTTAAAAGCATTTGAGATCTTATTATGAAAATGTATACATACCTCATTTGCCAATTTCATTCTACTTAAAGTCCTTCTGTAATAACTAAAATCATTCTGTATGGAGGGGTTGGTCATCTGAAATAGGTAAACTTCATGTACTTTCAACGTATATATTTAAATGTCTGACTACATATATATAGTTCGAAATTAACCAAATTTTGCCTCAAACATTTGACTTCAAAAACAAAAAGACTCATATACATTAGTTACAGCAAGTTTTGATATTAGCATGTTATATAATATTTGGAAATTCAGTTGTGCATTTTCATTACATAAATATATTAGTTTCCTTTGAAATCAAGTATATTACTGAAAACAAACCTAGAAAAATGTTTTTTCATATGAAAAAGTCATATTAATTATTAAAAGAGCAAAAATGAAATCTGTACTCCATTTTTACATGACAAAATTTTACACATATGAATCCCTAAATTATCATTACAGCTTTTGAAAAGAATGTTCAGAACTAAATGAAATACACATGATATTTGCAGCGCTGCCAATAACTTTTCATCAAAAAAGGGAATGACCTGTGAAAGAATTACCCCAAGGAAAAGCTTTATTGATGGAGATGAGGAGAATGAACTCTGAGCAAATTAATTTAATAAAAAATAAAATAAAATTTTGAATGCAAAATTAATGGGCAAGATGCTTCTTTTGCTTAGTTATGACACAGCCTTTACACTATTTGTCATACTTTTCTGCAAAATTTTATGAATCTTGGAATTGGTCTATTGATTCTCATCTCTTTGTAAAAAAACAAGATTTACTGTGAGGCTGCAAGCTATTGGTCACTAATAATACCTAAGCTTTAAGTATTCAATAAACAGGAATTTGATGAAAGGTGGATGTGAACACAGTATATCATGCTCACATGAAACACAACAAAATTTAACGAAGCTCTGATTTGTAGTTCCTGAGAAAATAGTGACCATAATTTCATTCGTGGCCATTGCATGTAAGAATATATGCATGCAAGTATTTTGGCTATTAAGAATTTGATGAGCAATGAATGCAAAAACCCATCACATGGTAAACCAGGGTTGATACCAGATATCAGAAAGCCTTGATTTGTTGTTTCTAAGAAAAATGCAACGGAAATTTCATGAATCAGACGTACTGAAAGACACATAGTTTAAAACAGTAAAGATATTTTATTGCTGTAAACATTTCTTTTTAATGATATGAAAATATGAGGGGAACAAAACAATTTTGCTGTTTAAATCATCAAGGTATGAGTGATGTATGAAACAGATATTTTATTGCTGTAAACCTTTCCTTTTTAACATTTTGTGGAGGTCACCAGATTCGTTTTTGCTGTCTATATTATGTATTGAGTGTGAGTGATAATGAAAAAAACATGAAAAAGTATCATTTTGTCGTTTTTTTAAAAGTCTTTTTCATGCTACATATTGAGACTTATTCATTCTATTGAAAAAATAACCTGTTGACTCCCTCATCTTGTGGTATCATTTAAGCAAAAATGTTTACAGCAATAACATATCATTTTTATTCAAAATTCTAATTCAATCCAAAATATCACCCAACTTTAACTTAAATAAATGGGAATTGATGGCAAATTAATTAAATTTATTCACACTTTGTCTACATTTTTGAGTTTGACATATGGTATTGTCACCTGTTTAGTGTTGGAGACTTTTACATAGTCTTTTCTGGTTATGTTTTGCTGTTGGGTTGATGTCCCATTCACTAATACTTAACATCCCCTTTTATTCATATATCCCCAAAATTCCTTTAAAGTAACAATAGGGATTTCATCATCTGTTGATACTGTGTGTAGTTTACCTTCAGATCATCAAAACGGAGTACAAAATCTAATATGTCTGCAAACTGTCTAAACAAAGCTTGCTGCTGCTCTAAATGTTCTCTAGGGGATAAATCATTGGAACACAACACTTGAAGTAATTCTTGTACAATTCCATCTGAAATGAAATTCACCATTAATATCTTCTTTCGTTTCCTCTTATTCTCACAATGTTAATACAAAACGAAAAGAAACTGATGACTCATTCTGACAACCTGAGTTTACTCTTGGTTTTTGGTTGAACTCATATTTGTTCAATCGTACTGTTTTTTGTATAATTTTCGTGGACTATTGTTGGTTTGTTTATTTCCGGTTATTGTGTTTGTCTTTTTAGTCAACTTATGATTTTAGGTTACCCCTTGATACCCTCTCCCCTTTACTGTATGTTTGAAAATCATAAAAACATTAAGTAACATTAAGTTGTATGGTAGTTGGACATTTCCCTGTACAATTAAATAAATACAGTGTCAATTTAATTGTATTTCATATTCAATTAAAATGTATTTCCAGTTCACAAAAAATCTTTCCTGGTATTACTTCCTGTTTATAGCCATTCAGTGTGTAATATTCCTGTAATGTTTTCATAGATTTGATATACCTGTAATCAAATCATTTTTCATAATAAGTTTCGCATATATCAAATTACAATAATAATACAGTTAATAGGCCTGTCAATGGCAACATAATGTTTCAAAAAGACAATTTTTATATACATATCCAACATGAAATAATGACCATGAAGTATAGGCACTTAGGTACTCAAATACCTCCTTTTTCCACTTTAAAATTATAGTTGTTAAATCATAATTCTCGGTACAAAATTTCTTTTTCGATGAAAAAGATTTAATGATATGTTTCTTGACATACTTTTTATGATAGTTGGACATTTCCCTGTACAATTGACCCAATATACACTCTTTTCATTTACCATGAATGCATAAAAAGCATGATGGCCTATGCAAATGACAAAATATACATTTTTTTCTCTTTAGCCTTGTTTTATTTACATACAGCTAAGATGTATGGATTGGTATGTTAATTTATATCAAATATCAAGGTCTGTTATAAATACATGTAAACTGAAAACAACTACAATCCACCTGAAAACTGAAATTAAGACAAGAAGTTTGTCTTGCTTTGCAACCTTGGTTGCAAACAATATAAAAATGGAATTTCAATACATTTAAAACCAAGGAATTTCACAGAACTTTGATATAAATAGGCCTTTCATTAATCATACCACAATTTTCTAGTTTTCCAACCATTGGACATGTTAGACATACAAATACAAACTACTAACCTACTTCATTGGAAAATTCATAATAATTTTTCAATTTTCCAACAAGTGGACATACTGCTTGCCAAGCCTTGTCTTGTAATTCATCTGATTTTGGATTAGATATAGCCTACAAGTAAATAAATTCTCAGTATTGTAGAAAATTTGAATAAATGAATATATGGGTTAAATCATGTATGCAATCTAAATGTATCACAATAAATGAAGGTATAAACCACTAACATATTCCTTCAGTAGTAGAAAAGGAAATTTATAAATAAACTAGAGGCTCTCAAGAGCCTGTGTCGCTCACCTTGGTCTATATGCATATTCAACAGGGGGACACTCTCCAACATTGTAGACGAGAATAGAATTAATGACAAAAAACTCTGTTGTTTTTTTTTGTATCTTATATTGCTGATCATTGAAGTCTGTTTAGTTTCTCTCTATCTTCATGATCTTATTTAGCTTTTGCTCTAAACACAAAAGAGGGTAAAAAAACTCCTATAGAGAGTAACAGTCTACTTATTATATCAGCAAAATTTGACTTGTTAGTAGATCTCGTCTTGCTTATCATTTTTGATTATTTAAGTTTCTATATATCTATTATAATTAATATCATACAAGGAAAAACGCAAAAAAAGGGTAAAAATCATAATTCAAGGGCAATAACTCCAATAAGGAGTCGTTGGACAATTTCTGCCATTTGTCTAAATTGTAGATCTTGTCTTGCTGATCATTTTTGTATATTTAAGTTTCTTTCTATCTATTATAAGTTTTAAGATATAAGACAAAAACGCAAAAAAAAATGTACAAATCGGCATCAAAGTGAAATAACTCTAATAAGGAGTCAACTGATGATTTCAACCATAAGACTTATTTGTACAACTTGTCCTTCTGATCATTTTTGCTATTTAAAGTTTCTCTCTATCTTTTATAGTTTTCAAGATATGATAAAGGCAAAAATCGAAAAAAAAAAATGGTAAAATTTGTCATTTAAGGGCAATAACTCCTATAGGAAATTGTCTTACAGTTTTGACGTATATGGATAATTGGTAGAGCTTAACATTATGAACAATTTTACACTTTTCAGATTTCCTCTTTTTATAACGGTTATCAGAATAATAGACAAACTTGCATTTTACCCCATATGTTCTATTTTTTGCCATGTCAGCCATCTTTGTTAGCAGGCAGGGTCATCAGACACATTTTTTAAACTGAATACCCTAATGATGATTGTGGCTAAGTTTGATTCTATTTGGCCTAGTAGTTTCAGAGGAGAAGATTTTTGTAAAAGATTACAAAAATTTACGAAAAATTGTAAAAAATTGACTATAAAGGGCAATAACTACTTAAGGGGTCAATTGACAATTTTGGTCATGTTAACTTATTTGTAGATCTTACTTTGCTGTACATTATTGCTGTTTACAGTTTATCTCTATCTATAATAATATTCAAGATAATTTCCAATAAAATGCTCCGCTGGGCGCAGCTTGATACGAATTCCTAAACATTTAGGGCAATTACCCCCAAACTCAAACCCAGCTTTCTCTTTGTGATATGGAACCTTGTTGTATAATTTCATAAAGATCCATACACTTACACACAAGTTATTGTCCTGAAACAAGAAAAATGCTTGTTTTTTTGCCCCTTTTTTGCCCCTAATTCCTAAAATTTTGAGGCAATTACCCCAAAAATCAATCCCAGCATTCCCTTTGTGGTATGGAACCTTGCAGTACAATTTCAGAGAGATCCATACACTTGAACACAAGTTATTGTCTGGAAACTGGAAAAATGCTTATTTTTGGCCCCCTTTTGGCCCCTTATTCCTAAAAGTTTTGGGCAATTACCCCCAAACTCAATTCCAGCTTTCCCTTTGTGATATTGAACCTTGTAGTACAATTTCAGAAAGATCCATACACCAACACACAAGTTATTGTCCTGAAACTAGAAAAATGCTTGTTTTTTTGCCCCTTTTTGGCCCCTAATTCCTAAAATTTTGAGGCAATTACCACCAAAATCAATCCTAGCCTTTCCTTTAGTGGTATGGTACCTTGCAGTACAATTTCAGAGAGATCCATACACTTGAACACAAGTTATTGTCTGGAAACTAGAAAAATTCTTATTTTTGGCCCCCTTTTGGCCCCTTATTCCCAAACATTTTGGGCAATTTTCCCCAAACTCAATTCCAGCTTTCCCTTTGTGATATGGAACCTTGTAGAACAATTTCAGAAAGATCCATGCACTTACACACAAGTTATTGTCATGAAACTAGAAAAGTGCTTGTTTTTTGCCCCTTTTTTGGACCCTAATTCCTAAAATTTTGAGGCAATTACCCTCAAAATCAATCCAAGCTTTCCTTTTGTGATATGGAACCTTGTGGTACAATGTCAGAGAGATCCATACACTAACACACAAATTATGTCTGGAAGTTACAAAAATGCTTATTTTTTGGCCCCTTTTTGGCCTCTAATTCCTTAACTGTTGGTACCATAACCCCCAAAATCAATCCCAACCTTCCTTTTGTGGTATTGAACCTTGTGGTAAAATTTCATAGAGATCCATTCACTTAAACTAAAGTAAAAGTGTGAAAACCAATGTGTCTTCAGACGACGACGAGGACGACGACACATGACGACAACAACGACGATGACGCAAACGTCATACCAATATACGACCACAAAATTTTTTTTTGCGGCCGTATAAAAACTGCAAAATTTCCTATAAAATAACTAATTCAGGGGCTGCAACCCAACAATGGGTTGTCTGATTCGTCTGAAAATATCAGAACAGATAGAACTTCACTTGATGAACATTTTTGCCAGTTGTCAGATTTGCTCTAAATGCTTTAGTTTCATAGATATAAGCCATAAACTGCATTTTACCCCTATGTTCTATTTTTAGCCATGTCAGCCATTTTGGTCGGCGGGCAGGGTCATCAGACACATTTTTAAAACTAAATACCCTAATGATGATTGTGGCCACGTTTGATTCTATTGGGCCCAGTAGTTTCAGAGAAGATTTTTGTAAAAAATTACAAAAATTATGAAAAATTGTTAAAAATTGACTATAAGGGCAAAAACTCCTTAAGGGGTAAATTGACCATTTTGGTTATGTTGACTTATTTGTAGATCTTACTTTGCTGTACAATATTGCTGTTTACAGTTTATCTATACCTATAATAATATTGAAGATAATCACCAAAAACTGCAGAATTTTCTTAAAATTACCAACTCAGGGGCAGCAACCTTACAATGGGTGGTCTGATTTGTCTGCAAATTTCAGGGCAGATAGATCTTGACCTGATGAACAATTTTACCCATGTCAGATTTGCTCTAAATGCTTTAGTTTCAGAGATATAAGCCAAAATCTACATTTTACCCCTATTTTCTATTTTTAGCCATGGCGGCCATCTTGGTTGGCAGGCCGGGTCGTCGGACACATTTTTTAAACTAGATACCCCAATGATGATTGTGGCAAAGTTTGGTTAAGTTTGGCCCAGTAGTTTCAGAGGAGAAGAATTTTGTAAAAGTTAACGGACGACGGACGACGACAGACGAAGGACGCCAAGTGATGAGAAAAGCTCACTTGGCCCTTTGGGCCAGGTGAGCTAAAAAGAAGTACTATAAACAGGGGGAAAAATATTTTGTACTATATCGTTCACATTCTCAAAGTACTTTACATTATTATCAACTCTGATGGAATAAACATATGCATTTTTGCTGTTTTTTTACATACATTCAATACATTCATAGATATGTTTCAAATTTTTTTAATTAATTGTACCTCTTGAAGTATAAATGTGGGATAAGCTCAAGGAGTTCTAAATACATACAAAATTTCATAAAAACTGAAATATTGCCAAACTAAGTATTCTTAACTTTGCCTTCCACATTATAGCAACTTCTACTTGTCATGTTGGCAAGCTATGATGATTTTGTGGTGGCAGTTTCTTGTTAAGAATATGTTACCATGGCAGATAGTGGTATTAAGATGTATTTTGTCATATGCATTGGTAGTCTAAATGACCACTTCCATTGGATATAGTGGTAAAATCTGTTACAAAAGTTTTATTGTCATGATTTATAGCCCTTATTAACAAACCATTTTATTGACATCAAAGAATCACATTATGTTGCTCATGATTAAATTTATATCACATTATATACCTGTATGGAGTTATTTCCATTCAGAATGATAGGTATTTCTTTTGAAGAAACAACCTAGACAATACAAAGTGGGGGTGCTACTTCACAAGGTAACAGTCCACATCAAGATGTGTTACCCTACCAAGATACATCCGAGCCAACCAGAATTAACCAAAAGAATATGATACATCTATTTTCAACACATTTCATTTGGGTAAAACTTGTCTTGTTATATCTGTCAACATAAAGTGTAATTCTAACCTGTCTTATTGCTTCTGTTGCTCCTGTGTATTGTTGTATATCTTTAAGAATAGTCTGACTTTTTTCAAGAACAATTTTTACTTTATCATAAACTGTTCGTTCAGCCTCTGTGGGTTGTGCATCTGAAAATAAGATTAAGGAAAACCACTTCATTAAACCTGTTAGTCATAAAGATGAAACTTTCTTGGTAGCAGTCAAATCAAAATATGGCTATCTTGATTCATTATTTTCTCAAGTAAGACACTGGGTTAGAGACTGTCTAAGGCATAGTTTTGACTATGTAGGATGTATAAATGTAGAGATGTCATCAGCCACTAATGAAAAATAACCGGATGATAAAACTGCTCAGATTCCTGACCTTAATCAAATTTGCTTTAATTAGTGAAACAGGTCATTGACGAATTGATTGATTGATTGATTGATTGATTGTTGGTGTTTCCGTCACTTTCAGCACTATTGGCACTATATCGTGGTGGTCAGTTTTTATCGGTGGGGGAAGCAGAAGTGCCCGAGAGAGACTTGTTTACACATCATAAATTCTTTAAAACCCATCAAACTGTATATAAAAATACATGACACTCTTATTTCACTTTGTAAACAAAGCAATGTTCTAATTTCAGTAGTACATGGGCTGCACGTGCTTTATGTCACAATTAAAATTGCAATGTCAGTTGTATTTTGAACAATGCCAGAGATCAATATGGACATTTCTGTTGGTGTTGCTTGCTAGAAAAATCAATCTTAAAGTAAGTTTACATGTATCTGTTCACTTTCAAATCAAGAGACTTAATACTTTACCCACATAAGTATAAAGACCTCTAATGTCAACCTGACAGCCAGTAGTAGTCATTGTTTAGTATATATGCAATACACATGAAAATGTTCCCCTTATTATTGTATGTATTGAGAGAATTGTCACAGAAATTTGAGATATCATGCAAAAAAACTATTGGTATTTATATCATTTTTGTCGAGCCTTTGACTTTTGTCGCAAAAGCCAGACATAGCGATACTACATTCCGTCGTAGGCAGCGTCCACAAATATTCACTCTGTGATTAAAGCTTTTGAAATTTTAATAACTATCTTAAACTATCCTGGATTTCTACCAAACTTGGAAAGAAGCTTGTTTATGATCATAAGATAGTATCCAGAAGTAAATTTTGTAAAAAAAATAATCCTGTTTTTCTGTTTTTTACTTATAAATGGACTTAGTTTTTCTGCCAGTTAACATTACATTCACTCTGTGGTTAAAGTTTATAAAATTTTAATAACTTTCTTAAACTATCCTGGATTTCTACCAAACTTGGACAGTAGCTTGTTTATGATCAAAAGCTAGTATCTAGAAGTAAATTTTGAAAAAAATATATTTCCTGTTTTCCCGTATATTACTTATAAATGGACTTAGTTTTTCTTCCTGTTAACATTACATACAGTCTGTAGTTAAAGTTTTTAAAACATTTATTAGATTCATAAACCATTCTGGATTTTTACCAAACTTGGACAGAAGCTTCTTACAATCAAATGATAGTATCTATAAGAAAATTTTTAATAATTTTTTCCCCATTTTTGTTGAGCCTGTGACTAGCAGCAAAAGTAGGCGAGACACTGGGTTCCGCGGAACCCTTACGAATTTTTGGTTCATGCAATTCAAGCTTGCATTCAACATAGTCACCTATATTTGTTTAATGTTATTTAGCCCCTGTTATATATATATTAAAGCCAATACTTACTTTCAAAATCAACAAATACATCACGACTGTCTTTTGAGGTTTCATCTTTCATAAGAATCTTCAGGAGATTCCCCATTCCAAAAAATATCTGGTCCTCAAATCTAAAAAATATGCAATAAAAATCTGTTTTTACAAATTTATTTTTTAGTCACATGACAAAATATTGTCACATATTCAATAAACTGTTCACACAGAGATATGTCTGTCTACTAACTTGCATATAATTTGCATATGATTGCAAATTTCCGAAAATGTCTGATTTTCAAGAAATCTCTTGGGGTCGATGATAATGCAAATTAGTAGACTCTTGATGCTGTAGCTGATGCTGATCTATTAAACTATGTATTGAGATTTGGGGGCAGATGGCATGGGTGGGGGATGGGTTGGGAGGTGGTATACTTTCTGGTGGGTTTGAACCCACCCCTACTGAAAAATTGTCATTTTCAGTCTATTTTTCGATTTTAATATCATGAATATACAACCTTGAGAGGTGAACACTGACCAAACTGTGTTTCTTAGTCATTCAAGTATTACCTGATAGTTACAGCAGTCCATCCATATTGACTGGAAGTAAATGTGACTTGAGTGTCTTGCTGGGGAATTATTATTGGCAAGCCAGGTCTGCCTAAATGTCTGTTTTTACAGATTTCTGACAAAACAGTGACCTAGATTTTACAGACCTGATTTCTTTTGGCCATAGTATACCTCCTTGTGTTCCTGTACCACATATGCATGTATTTATGATAATAGTTAATACCTACAGCCCATACCAATAACGTAGTGGTCATCAAAAGACTCCCACCCCTACCTGATTTTGGCTACTTTTCATGCTTTTCCGATTTTGAACTCTAAAAAGGCCATTAAATTGCCATATTTTCATAATCACACATCTGAGAAGAGTTTATGGACCATGAATTGCATGGTTGAAGTCCCTGCTGTCAATACAGTTCAGCTGGGGCAGTTCTAAAAATGTATGGAGGGTCATACGGGCCATCAAAAAATGGTGGTCGTCATAACGACTACAGGCGGCATTTGGGGTGAAGGGGTTAATGCATGTCCAGGTTCCAAAAATTTATGAAGAAATTGTGAAACTTATTAAGAAGTATATTTTTTAGGTCCAGGTATAATGTCTGATTATGCAGAGATTGCTCAATGTAAATTAGATAGATAAAAATAAATTGAATTTCTGAATCAGATCTGTAAATTTGATCCCCATAGCTGTATCTTATACATAAGTGTCTCTGATTAAGATTTGGGATAAGTTCTTAAGGTAGCAGACAAAATAACAAATTTTGCATACTACAAAGCGATAGAGTTTCTGCTGTGTTAATATCAAACCCAAATGCACTAGCTCAGGAAATAACTCTTAAGGTTTTTAATGTTTTGGGGATATGTGGACCATCAAAACGTGTATGTCTTTATTGTTTAATGTTATGTGATAAGTGGCAACTATAGATCATTAACCTGGGATCCTGGTCAAGTCTTCCTGCTGCATACACCAGACATTTAGATTTTAGATTAAAATAGACTTAGGGCTCTTAATAGTGTAATTATCAAACAAGCAATATATTGATCATTAGGCCACACAAAAAAAATAATTGTGTCACCAGTTGCCCAACCGACCCTAATTTATAGGCTCCTACCCTAAAAATATTTCAAAAAAAAATAAATTTATAAAAATCTGTAATTATTCCATGTGGCAGAAAAAAAAAGGTGTTCCTTTAGCGTATCCCAAAATCATCTGGGACTAATCAGCACTTTTTGCGACTGTAAATGATAATAAAAAAATAGTCTGCTATAACTGATGTACTTGCAGTTATGGTGCTGAAATGCAACCATAATCCTGATACACAAATATTCATGCAAGTTTCAAAATTAAAAACAGTTCAAAGAACTTCATGATCATGATGATGAGATTAATAAAATAAAAATATATTTTTTTAAATCCCCACCTACCGACTTAATTTTTTAGGGTAATGCAACAGGAAACACACAAATATATAAATGATTTATTTCTTTAGAAAAGAGGTGAAAACATTAACTTTAAAGAAACAACTTTTTATCATGTTTATAAAGTATTTTCTTTCACTTCAGTACTTGTTTCTCGAGAGCGAACATCAAAACGTTCTGTTTTTCGGCAAAATAAGTTTGTGACTTTATAAGAATGTGATGAAAATTGTTTCATTCATTTATTGCATTAAAAACGTCATATTCTTTTCCAAATCGCTTGTCAAACATGGTTAATTTTTGTAATTTTTTTTTTCGTCTGCCATTGAAATATTTATATCAACCATGGATCAGATGCGAACTAACTATGACCTAAACCCGTATTCTCAGGATAATAACTACAGACACACGAATGGCAGAAGAATAATGATCCCAATAATGAAAATTATGCATTCCACACAGATTAACTGACTTTTGGTTAGATCTCCTGGCTAAATGTATATATTTCCAGCTAAATGTATTTATTTCCATGTAAATGCATTGTTTCATCTATTGATTCAAGATGCTTAAATTTGTTAAATTTTTATATCTTTTTGATGAAAAAAGTATGAATTTCATTAACATGATAAATAGAATAGGTTTTTGATTGAATTTCAATTAATATATGATACTTTCTTTACTTTTTCGATATAAAAAGAAGTTCTTTTTAGTGCTAGATATTTAGTTGGTAGTTTCTGACAAGAGGAAAAAAATAAAACTGTGTAACTATAAATGATAATTTAAGACATAAACTGAAACAACCGTTACTTGAATTGTATTCTCAGGTATGATTTGAATAACATAAATCAGAATTAAAAAATAGGATATGGCCCTTTATATTATTGTAATAAATGTGGATTGTGTCCACATGTGGACACAGATGATGCCCCCGGTTGCATATCATATATATATAAAGGGACATAACTGAAGAACGGTAAAAGTGACGCTACCCAAATTTGAACTTGATCTGAGTTTTGTGGTAATAAGCATTGTATGTAAGTCTCATAACATTTGGTTGAGGCAAACTTAAGTTAGAGAACAGAAACTAAAAATTTTGCAATTTTTCCATTTTTAAAGGGGCATTACTCTAAACGGTTTGAGTGACGCCACCAAAATTCAAACTTGATCTGTGTTTTGTGGTAATAAGCATTGTGTATAAGTTTCATAACATTTGGTTGGAGCAAACTCAAGTTAGAGAACGGAAACTGATTTTGGGACGTAGGTACGTACGTACAGACTGACAAGGGTAAAACTTAATGCCCCCATCACTACGGCGGGGGATCTTTTTGACCTGACCTTTTGATTTCAACAGCCCCACATAACTCTAGAACCATTTAAGTGACATGACCAATATTCAAACTTGATCTGTGTTTTGTGGTTATAAGCATTGTGTTTAAGTTTCATAACATTTGGTTGAGGCAAACTTAAGTTAGAGAACGGACACTAAAAATTCAGCAATTTTTCCATTATAAAAGGGCATAACTCTATAACCGTTTCAGTGACGCCACCAAAATTCAAACTTGATCTGTGTTTTGTGGTAATAAGCATTGTGTATAAGCATGTAAGTTTCATAACATTTGGTTGAAGCAAACTAAAGTTAGAGAACGGAAACCAACTTTGGGACGTAGGTACGTACATACAGACGGACAAGGGTAAAACTTAATGCCCCCATCACTACGGTGGGGGATCTTTTTGACCTGACCTTTTGACTTCAACAGCCCCACATAACTCTAGAACCATTTAAGTGACGCGACCAAAATTCAAACCTGATCTGTATTTAGTGGTAATAAGCATTGTGTATAAGTTTCATAACATTTGATTGAGGCAAACTTAAGTTAGAGAACGGAAACTAAAAATTTTGCAATTTTTTCATTTATAAAGGGGCATAACACTAGAATGGTTAAAGTGACGCCACCAAAATTCAAACTTGATCTGTGTTTTGTGGTTATAAGCATTGTGTTTAAGTTTCATAACATTTGGTTGAGGCAAACTTAAGTTAGAGAACGGAAACTAAATATTTAGCAATTTTTCCATTTTAAAGGGGCATAACTCTAGAACCATTTAAGTGACGCGACCAAAATTCAAACTTGATCTGTGTTTTGTGGTAATAAGCATTTTGTATAAGTTTCATAACATTTGGCTGAAGCAAACTAAAAGTTAGAGAACGGAAACCAACTTTGGGACGTACGTATGGACGGACATATTTACGTACAGACAGACAAGGGTAAAACTTAATGCCCCCTCCGCTACGGCAGGGGCATAAAAACAAAACATTGTAGCACTGTGAGCAAACAAGCACTTCTCGTTTAGGTCTCAAAACTTATCCCAATCAGTTTCATACAGAGAAGTAACTTCTCCCTATGGAACTAAAGAAGTGTGTGCCCTGAGAGAGGTGAACGATACCAAAGGGATATTCAAACTCAAAAGTAAAAAAACAAACCGACAATAGACAGGTTTTTCCGATTATCTGCTTTGGTTTGTGATGCTACTACTTGGTGTCGTTGTAGTAGCGGTCACCATTACAGTCGTGAAAAAATTATAAACAAGCTACACTTCTATTTCTTAGACCACTTATAATTGCTTAACGTAAACACAAGAATGCGAAGGCCTACTTGACCTCGGCAAAATTATAAATGCTTTAAACAATAAAGAATTTAGATAAGGAATGGACATTAAAATTACAAGTGTATTGCAGGCCAGGTGTCGTGCCCTAAAAATGAAACTGATACGTTACACCCGGAACATAATTTATCGACTAAAGTATACTAATCCCAGGTTACATATCAATTACAATTACTTGGTAATCATAATTGATTAATATAGTAAATAAAAGAAAATTGGACTGGGGTACCTGATGAGGATTTACGGTCGTGTCGGGTCTAATGTGATATCAGAACCAGGTGCAATTTTATCAAATCATAGCAATTTCTGTGGTCAGACCTATAGTCAGACAGTCTTAAAAATCGAAATTCCTCAAGTCCGACTTCCCAATAATCTGACAGCCCGTTTCGTCCCACACAAAGTTTCTTGTCTCTGAAATACATATACTGTACCAGTAGACATGTAACATTTGAATATATTTTTTCACAGAGACAGAGATTTTTAAGCTTGTAGTTCGATGCACGTATACAGCTCATAATTGAGTGACTTGTTCTGTCTTATTTTTGTTGTGCTATGCTATTGATGCATCGTGCCATATGAAGACTTAACTTACATTAAAATGGGCTCAAGTTAAGAAGTTTTGAACTTTTTCATGTAATCATTCTTACTCCAATTTCTTTTGCAGAAAGCTAGCTCGAACGCCCTGTAAAACACAAAACTACTAGTATGCATAGTTTAACATATTGAACCCGTTTTTAAAAAAAATAATTGGCATTTAAACACCGTCTGATGGGATTTGAATAATGGCTACAGCTGTTTGTAAAACCTTAAAGGTTTTCAGCAAGAACTGGCATCCAAGAATAAAATAATTTACAAGCTTATCGAAATATGAAGCCGTCCAAAACAACCAAATATCAAACTAAGTGTTAACCTCATCAGTACGAGCAATAGCTGATCTGCAATATCGAGTTGAATATTAAATTCGTGTATTAATTCCTTTAAAGTAAAGAAAACTTCCTTAGTTACATCAGGGTTCGACATTAACTTTTATACCAACTTGTCCAGTTGGGCAAGTACCCTATTACTTTTACTTGTCCGAAAGTGAAATAAACATGCCCAAACTTTTACATGCTATTTTTGTGGTTGTAATATAGTACATGCAGATAAAATATAGTTATCATGTATATGGGGTGTAAATTGATTATGAAGTATGAATATTAATGAATTGAGAAAAGATCGAAAAAATATACGGGAATTGGATCATTTAAATAGAGATACTTATTTCATAATAACTTATCTAAGAAATGCCATTTCAAAAAACCCTTCTTGATAAACTGACAACAACAGACAAATTTGGTAAAGTTTAATTTCATTTTCTCTTTCAAGCTTTTACGTTTTTCCATCTTAGGGAAATACACATCCGATGTCAAATTCTAAAGTTAGAACAACGAAAATAGACCTCCGCTTTCCATTGGTCGGTGGGAATAACACGTGCGTCGGAAACGCCTGAGTGGTGTCCCGATTGATAACGATAATGAGGAAACAATGCTGCGGCCGCCTGATTGGCCAATATTTTTAAACGTGATCTATTCTTGGTTAAATTGGGAAATGAGTGCGAACAAATGACGAAATATACGCATTGAAGGGGGGTTAAGACCACTTCACTCGAACGTGCTGTGTTATCACTGAGTAATCTATGGACAAAACAACAGACACTATTGATTTTGTGAAATTTTAATCATATAACACTTTTTTTTTCACTTGCCTGATCAAACAAGCAAGATGATGTTTTTACTTGCCCGAATACGGCATTAACTTGCCCCGGGCAATCGGACAACCGTAAGTGTCGGACCCTGTACATACGTATACAATAAGGCCTCACTGTCAATTATAATATGTTTATCCGCTGACGTTGTCCCCCCTTTTATTAATTTTGAACTCTTTTCTCATCTGGTAACAAGACGTTTGTCCGAGTTTGCAGCATAAAGTTAGTTGTCATGAATAAAAAAGTTCATCTCTTCGTACTGGGTTGATTTGCTCACAATTACAGGACAAGCTACATTAAATCTACATGTAGCTTCGGGATAGGTTTAATTTTCATTATCCAAAGAAATGTGTACAGCTCCTAGACAAAAAGAGGTAGATACAATATTGTAATCGGATTTATTTACATAGATTTATGTTTTTTCATAGTCTTTTCACGACGTGTCAATATTCGTCTGCCAGGTGTAATTTTACTTTCATAACAACAGTGATCTGGAAGGATTTTTTCTCTATGGGCCCAGGGCCCCCCAAAAATAAATTCAATGGGCCATTTTTAGAATTAATGGGCCATGTTGTCAAATGAGTGGGCCATTCGTTTACGATAAAAAAAAGTGTATATTTCACTGTACTGACAAGTATGATTCTAATTAATATCATGGATATTGTTCCTGTGATTTTGTAATTTCAATTTCAATGAATATACAATAACTTCTTCCAAACCGGGCAATATTTACGATAACCTTTATTTACAATGTTAAAACTGGTACTGTTCCCTTGTTCATGTTCATGTTTTTTTTACATTAAATTTGGGTCTTCGTCGATACCATACTTATTCCAGACGTTCCGAATTAGAGGATGTTTCTGGCATTTCCTCTGCACTTGTATTATTATTACTTCATCACGATGACAAGAATAACAGTAGAGAGCAACGTTAATTGATAAGACACAACAACAATTCGCTGAAGGCATGTTTACAAAATGTCAAAACGAGCCAAAGACCAAAAAAATTGACAAGGACAGTTAAGCCCCTTTTATGGAGACAAATACTATGCTATTCATAAAAAGGTTTTTGGATTTTTCAATCAAAATAATAGCAAGCTTACTAAAGATTATAATTAGAGAAGAATTCTTGCCTGTACTAGCCAATTTTCACAAATTTTAAATTGTTTATAAAAAATTATATCATGAATGATGGTTAATTACGTTTTTTGGGTAATCAATCATACTGCATTTTGCTATTATTACCATAGGAAAACACCTGAGACGTCCCAAAAATATATAGGTGCTCCTCTCATTGGGGTAAACACTTCACAGCTGTTAGCCTGGCATCCTGACCCAATCTAATACTTCGTCGATAGGTCTGTCAAGCAGTTGGCCAGGATCCGAGGCTACACAGCTGTGTACTCACACATGGCGGCACGAAATACGATCGGAAATCCATTTGACGATATCTCAACGTTTCAAAACGAAGTGAAAAATATCATGCGCCACGCGGGCGCTTACATTTGTCACTCTATGCGCCATTTCTGGTCGATAAGCGCAATTGGTGCAAGGCGCACGTCCTTCCCGATCACTGTAACAAGTTTTACTTAGAAAACAGATTTTGTGCAGTCAACTCACCATCCATAAAAAATGTTCCGAACATACAAAAACATGTTTATGCAAATTTTTTCTTTTTATAGCTTTGGTTCCATTCAAGTTTTGTTGGATTGCCAGAAGGCACCTAATGAAACTTATATGGAATCAAACAAGGACAGTCAATGTGGAACTCTTTATGTAATTCATGCATTGATTTTTTTCACATCTGAAGTTTTCTATGATTATTCGTACAACAATTAAACTAAACAAGAATTGTCCCCAACTTTTTTATATAACTACTGACACTATCCATAACAAAATAAATCAGAAAATGAAAGAAATGCAAATGTAAACAAAAAATTGATAATGTTTTGATTATACAAGTCTGTTATTTTTCACGAGCGTAATGGCGGATCGGTCACATGAGAGGTTAAAATAATGGATGCGCCCATGTTTTCTTTGCTAGTTATAGATAAACTTGTCTATACCTTAGAAAAAAACAAAAAACAACCATAAGACAAACAACAGTACACAAAGCACAACAAAGAAAACTGAAGACTGAGCAACAGAAACACCACCCGAAGGGAAAAGCAGCCTCCTCTACATGTGACATCCATCCTGTTGCTCATGCACGGCTATTTTAACTAATGTATAGACCAATTTCAAGTTCCTTTTTATGAATTAGATACACTGATTGAACTAAGTTAAATCAGTGTAAGTGAAGTATATAGCAATAGACTTTCTTTGACGTAATAACATAAGCATTGTGACATAGTAAATGTATGGAAAAAAAGAAAGAATGTGAAAGTCATTTAAAAATAATATAGTAACAAAATCAATAAAAAGAAAGATCAATATAAAAATCAATATACTAATGAATCAAAATGGTTAAGTTTTTGTACAACAGTTGTACTTGTTCATTGACATTGTTGACGGAGGCTTCCATGCTGTAAAGCATATGATTGCCCGCAAACTTGTATATATAGGATTACCAAAATGTACCATGAAAATGTTACTGAATATCGTCCTCTTTTATAGGTAACACTAGTCTCATACTAATTGAATTGAAGCTGAAGGTACGCACTTGACAAGTAAAACAAATATGCAACATCAACTTGCTAAAAGCCAGTTAGCAAGCTTTCAGATTCCATCATGTAAAACCATGTAAAACAAAAGCTACAAATCAGTAAAAGAAAACATGTAAAATGTCAATACCGACAATAGAGACTTGCCTGTAATAAATCAAAGTTTGTATCAGTTTAAGTTGAATTTTTACTAATGCATTGTTTGGTGTGTCTTGTGACTCGGTTTTTCTAAAGCCGTAAAGGAAGAATTATGAAGTGAAAGCAAAAATTTAAGATTTGGAGTCGAGAAATGACAATTCGACCAACAAAATAATGAGCATAAAATTAATGTGTCAGTGAAATCTTTTGTTGCAAGCATATACTTTTACCTTTCGTAACATCTAATATATTGAGAATAACGGTTTATCGATGTGCATTAATAAATTTGTGGTATCCAGTTCCTGGTTCTTCCGCGTTTTGCTTTATTTCCGGGTCAGCCAAGGCCGCTCCAAATATGGACATTGCGTTAAAATAGTTGGTTATTTCCCTTTTACTACTAAATTTATTTGTTGTTTATTTCAAGTTTTCAATTGTCTTGTTTTCATTTTAACATGTATCTGTCTGTTTCGAGACTGCCTGACTATTTCATGTAAATCTTTCCGATTAAATATCAAATATATTAAGAAAAAATTAAAAAACATTTTTTACGACATCCATATCGTAAACATTCCCACGTGCGTCTGCTGAAATTGTTAGCAGACGAAACCTAAGAACTGGGTATACAGCGCTACAAACGCTACCAGACATTATATATTGGCGTAATATTTTATACAAAGCTAACTGCATGTTCCTTTAACTGTTACAAAAGCTGTAAACCTCTGTTTTCAACACTGGTTTAAAATACAGTCTAAAACATAGGCCCCATGATATATATATATATATATATATATGACTTTGGATGAATGAAGTCACTCTGCAGTGATTTTGGGAAAGGCAGGGACCATGTTAGCATAGGTCGTTCGAAACATGCAGCTGATTGAAATAAATATTCGTCACATACCTTTTTTCCTGTATCTTTCATATGAAATCCCCAATTAAATATTTCAAATATCAAAATACGAAGATATGTGCCATTATGTGGTATGATTGCCAATGACTCGAATGAGACAACTCTCCACAAGAGACCTAATGACAGAAATTAACAACTATAGGTCACTGTACGGCCTTCAGCAATGAGCAAAGCCCATACCGCATAGTCAGCTATAAAAGGCCCTGAAATTGTCCACTGGAATAAATATTACAGTAAATGTTCCCAACGGAATAAATGGTATAGAATATTTGTTCCAACAGGAACAGATATTATGCCATTGTTTATAACAAAGTTTCCAGTGGAACTTCTGTTAGGCGGAACAAATATACGTTGACAAAATGACAAATGTAATTCAAATGAGAAAACTACGGCCTAATTTATGTACAAAATAATGAACGAAAAACAAATATGTTACACAGCAACAAACGACAACCACTGAATAATACAGGCGATTTTGTTTGGAATTTTTCCAACCAGATGTTGAAAGCGATAATTTTTCCCGTAAGAATTCCAATGTTGCAATGTTTATGTTATTATGTTACAGTAAAAGTAGATTCCCCAATGTCGTTATTAAGTTTGATTGACCTCTGGTCAACCATCATAACTCATTTAAATCCCTTTCAGGGTTCTGTGTCCGTATCGATTTTCTAATTTGGAGGTCTTCTGCCTTTTTAGGCATCTGAATCAGAAAATCCCTCAAACTCAGAATCCCATATAAGGGTTTTAGATCATTCATAAACAAGCGGATACCCAGTTGATCTTAAACAAAAGAAGTGGAACTCTATTCATTCTATTAGAGAAGGTAAAAAAGGCCAAGTTGGTATATTTGAATTGTTTACATCTGTTCCTATGGGCTTTAAAAGTTTAATGAAGGTGCATGATTTATGATTTTATGCATCTTATATACCTGATTTTACTTAAATATTAGTATGGAGTTTCGAAATATTTGTAATTCTTTAATTAAAGAAAAATTTTCACAAAACAGTCAATTGTGGTAGGTTCAAATACATGTGTATCTTTTTTGTGCATAAGCATAAATTCCGCCTGAAAAAAATTCCACAGAAAGGTAACTGATTGATCTTTTTAAAGCATTAATTTGCATCTATGCCCTCGGCGAGAGTTGTTTTGGAAAAAAATCCCCAAAATGGGCAATAGTTTCATCGCAAAAGAAAAGGTTGAGTACACCGTTTTATGTTTAGGCATGCTTGAGTTGAATATTTTGTCATGAAAACGTATAAAGCAAAATTATTTGATACATCATCTTGCTTCAGATTATATTATTTCTATATATTTAAGGTTGATATAATAACATTATAAATTTACAGTACTAAAAAATGAAATATATAGGTCCAGTGAAATACCTTTCTAATGAGTCAAAACAATAAAATAGGTGTGTTTGAATAAAAAAATTTGACTTAAAGTGCTTGAAGACAGACTTAATCAAGTGGATCTTAAAATTGCACATCTTAAAAAAACTTCATTTTTCTGTGTTTGATATCTAGGGTTATTAGTCTTTAACCTCTGAAAATTTTTAGTTTGCCCTTCCACGAATTTTCAATTAGAAGGATTTTAAATGTTTTTGAACTTTCGAAAATTCTCCCTGACAACCGATCAGATAATAGTTTTTATACGACCGCAAAAAAATTTTTGTGGTCGTATATTGGTATGACGTTGGCGTCGTCTGAAGACACATTGGTTTTCGCACCCTAACTTTAGTTTACCGTAAGTGCACGGATCTCTATGAAATTTTACCACAAGGTTCAATACCACAAAAGGAAGGTTGGGATTGATTTTGGGGGTTATGGTACCAACAGTAAAGGAATTAGGGGCCAAAAAGGGGCCAAAAATAAGCATTTTTGTAACTTCCAGACATAACTTGTGTGTTAGTGTATGGATCTCTCTGACATTGTACCACAAGGTTCCATATCACAAAAGGAATGCTGGGATTGATTTTGGGGGTAATTTCCTCAAAATTTTAGGAATTAGGGGCCAAAAAAGGGGCAAAAAACAAGCATTTTTCTAGTTTCATGACAATAACTTGTGTGTAAGTGTATGAATCTTTCTGAAATTGTACTACAAGGTTCCATATCACAAAGGGAAAGCTGGAATTGAGTTTGGGGGTAATTGCCGAAACGTTTAGGAATTGGGGGCCAAAAAGGGGCCAAAAAACACATTTTTCTAGTTTCCAGACAATAACTTGTGTTCAAGTGTATGGATCGCTCTGAAATTGTACTGCAAGGTACCATACCACAAAGGGAAGGCTGGGATTGATGATGGGGGTAATTGCCTCAATATTTTAGGAATTTGGGGCCAAAAAGGGGCCAAAAAACACATTTTTCTAGTTTCCAGACAATAACTTGTGTTCAAGTGTATGGATCTCTCTGAAATTGTACTGCAAGGTACCATACCACAAAGGGAAGGCTGGGATTGAGTTTGGGGGTGATGAATCATAAGGGGGTTCAAAAAATTTGGGGGGGGATTTTTTTTTTTTTCCTTTTTTTTTCTTTTAAAATTTTCCATTTTAAGTTGGTTATTTCTGATTAATATTTAAAAGCAAATAATAATGATATGGTAGGAGATACACACCAAACAGGATGTGTTAATTATTATATAAAAAGTATTGTGCAATAGCAAGAAATTTTCAATTGCACAGTATTGCACAATAGCAAGAAATCTTCAATTGCACAGTATTGCGCAATAGCAAGAAATCTTCAATTGCACAGTATTGTGCAATAGCAAGAAATATCCAATAGCACAATATTGCGCAATAGCAAGAAATTGTCAATTGTACAGTATTGCGCAATAGCAAGAAATATTTAATTGCACAGTATTGTGCAAAAGAAGATACTTCCTATAAATTGCTTATTTCTTGACCAATTTCAATGGGGTTTTATTCTTGAATTCTTGGGGTTCTTTAATATGCTGAATTTAACCGTATATTTAGTTTTTGGATTTTGGGCCCCGTTTTTAAATTGGTCCACATTGAGGTCCAAAGGGTCCAAAATTAAACTTTGTTTGATTTCATCAAAAATTGAATTATTGGGGTTCTTTGATATGCCGAATCTAACCGTGTATTTAGATTCTTAATTTTTGGTTCCGTTTTCAAATTGGTCTACATTAAGGTCCAAAGGGTCCAAAATTAAACTTAGTTTGGTTTTAACAAAAATTGAATTCTTAGGGTTCTTTGATATGCTGAATCTAAACATGTATTTAGATTTTTGATTATGGGCCCAGTTTTCAAGTTGGTCCAAATCTGGGTCCAAAATTAAACTTTGTTTGATTTCAACAAAAATTAAATATATGGGGTTCTTTGATATGCTGAAGCTAACCATGTATTTAGATTTTTGATTTTTGGGCCCCGTTATCAACTTTGTTCACATTGAGGTCATTTAGATTTTGGATATTGGACCATAATAGGTGAATGTCCAATTTGAAATTTTTAAGTTCTTAGACCACATAAATGCTGTGTCAAATATTTAATAACAATCCAAATGCAAAGCTGTATCAAGCTTGAATGTTGTGTCCATACTTGCCCCAACTGTTCAGGGTTCGACCTCTGCGGTCGTATCAAGCTGCGCCCTGCGGAGCATTTTATTTGAGTAAAGGCAGAGAGTACATTAAATGATGCACAAGAGCTGGTAGATACATTTGTCTTTTAAAATACAACTGGTATATAAGGATCTTAATGATGCTTTGTTGATGAATTTATCGGTTTTCAAGAGCTAAATTGACAGCGTGTCATCCCTACAATGGCTTCCATTTTTAGCTCACCTGGCCTGAAAGGCCAAGTGAGCTTTTCTCATCACTTGGTGTCCGTTAACTTTTACAAAAATCTTCTTCTCTGAAACTACTGGGCCAAATTTAACCAAACTTGGCCACAATCATCATTAGGGTATCTAGTTTAAAAAATGTGTCCGATGACCAGGCCTGCCAACCAAGATGGCCGCCATGGCTAAAAATAGAACATAGGGGTAAAATGTAGGTTTTGGCTTATATCTCTAAAACCACAGCATATAGAGCAAATCTGTCAGGGATAAAATTGTTCATCAGGTCAAGATCTATCTACCCTATAATTTTCAGACAAGTCAGAATACTCGTTGTTGGGTTGCTGCCCCTGAATTGGTAATTTTAAGGAAATTTTGCAGTTTTTGGTTATTATCTTGAATATGATTATAGATAGAGATAAACTGGAAACAGCAATAATGTTCAGCAAAGTAAGATCTACAAATAAGTCAACAAGACCAAAATGGTCAATTGACCCCTTAAGGAGTTATTGCCTTTTATAGTCAATTTTTAGCAATTTTTTGTAAATTTTTGTAATCTTTTACAAAAATCTTCTCCTCTAAAACTACTGAGACAAATTTAACCAAACTTGGCCACAATCAGCATTAGGGTATCTAGTTTTAAAATGTGTCCGACAACCCCGCCTACCAACCAACATGGAGACGGCTAAAAATAGAACATAGGGGTAAAATACAGATTTTGGCTTATATCTCTGAAACTAAAGCATTTAGAGTAAACCTGATTGTGTTAAATAATGTTCATCAGGTTAAGATCTATCTGTCCTGAAATTTTCAGACAAATCAGACAACCCGCAGTTGGGTTGCTGCCCCTGAATTGGTAATTTTAAGGAAATTTTGCAGTTTTTGGTTATTATCTTGAATATTATTATAGATAGAGATAAACTGAAAGCAGCAATAATGTTCAGCAAAGTAACATCTACAAATAAGTCAACATGACCAACATTGTCAATTGACCCTTTAAGGAGTTATTGCCCTTTATAGTCAATTTTTAACAATTTTTCGTAAATTTTTGTAATCTTTTACAAAAATCTTCTCCTCTGAAACTAGATAGACAAATTCAATTTTTTAAAATGATAAATGGGTTGAAAGCAGTTAAAATCAAACGAAAGATTAGATTTTGATCCACACAGATTCCTTTAAAAAAAGTATTATTGTTGCATTGTTTCATACATCAATTGTAAACAAAAATATCAGGAGAGCGACACAGGCTCCTTGGAGCCTCTAGTTACAATTGTAAAAATTAGGTGGCGTAATGGGGAGATAATTTTGTAATTTGACGAAGTAGAATCCTGACTGTAAAAAAGAACTTGAAATTGGTCTATAGCAAACATCTCAATGTAAAAGTATTGAAACTTGTGTTTTAATCTAACATTATATAAATAACACATAGCTGAGAGGGTGATAGAGCAGATTGTTACCCTGAGAAAACATTGTCAACTGAGGCGAAGCCAAGGTTGACAATGTCTTTTCGAGGGGTAACAATCTGCTCTATCACCCTCTCAGATATATGTTATTTAATTTATTATACTGAATGTTCTATTATTACTGTCTATAAAATTTCAAATTCAAAGTAATAAACTATGTCGTCTTGTGCACAACAATCATCCGCATTTATTAAAGCGCACACTTGAGCAAGCGTCTCCGTGAAGGGTAATAGAGTATTTGCCATGGGATAGAGTAAATTGTCTCCCTCGTATTAACCAATCAAAATCTGGCATTTTGACATGAAGTATATTAATAGAAAATGACAAGGGCTTGAAAGCAATTGTGACAATTTTTCTTCTTAATTGATTAAAATTAGTCCAGAGATAATCCAACATGTTTTATATAATATATATTTATATGTGATAAAATTGTAAGTGATGTATACGTATATATCTGTAACATAAAATATTGTCCCCCATGAAATATTGTCCATCGGACAAAATTTCATTATGAAATAGTGTCCTTGTCCATGAAATTTTGTCACCTCCTTCTGGACAATATTTCACTATGAAATTCTGTCCATGACAATATTTCACTATGAAATTCTGTCCATGACAATATTTCACTATGAAATTCTGTCCATGACAATATTTCACAATGAAATTCTGTCCATGACATTATTTCACTATGAAATACTGTCTATTCTGACATTATTTCATGGTGAAATTCTGTCCATGACAATATTTCACTGTGAAATACTGTCCATGAAAATATTTCTTATTAATCAAATTATTACAAACATTAGAAATAGTACACAAGCATGCAGCATGCACATTTTTAGATTTATAACTGAAATCATTTTGTAAGGTAAGTATTTTATATTTCAAATTAATATCTATTTTAAGATAAGCTAGTTTCAAATTTGCATAGATACTTTATAAATGATTAATCATAGATGAAAGAATTGTCAAATGTATGTTCCATTGTACTACATTACCGGTATACTGTATGAATATAAGTAATGTACTGACAATCACTTATTTATGTTCAAATTGAATGTACTAATAGTATTTGTAAATACAAGATTGACGAATCTTTTTTGCAAAGGCGTTTTGGAGGTACAGCAGTACAATGTAACTGGAATATTAATTTGTGTTTATATGTTATTATCAGTCAAATAAAATATCATTATCCAACATGATATATGTTGATAACCTCCCCTTCATGAGACCAAATTTCATGACAATTTGTCTATGAAATATTGTTTCAATACATACAAAATATAACCTCCCTTTAACAGGACAAAATTTCATAGTATTCATCTGTGAAATATTGTCTATATACAGACAAAATTTCACAATGAAAATTTGTCCTTCTCTGGACATTTTTTCATAGATGAGGACAATATTTCATGATGCATAGTCATGAAATATTGTCTTGGAGGACAATACTTCATAGGACAATATTTTGCTTTACATATCCACCCATTGTAATTCAAAGTAATTTCGTAATTTCTCATAAAATTACTTTATCCTGCAATCAACCTTTCTACTTTACAATATGGGTGTACAGTTAACATGAAGCGATAAATATATATAGAAGACGTTTATAGTCTCCTGGTATCCTGCATCTGTTGTGAGCTAACGGTGATATTAAAAAAAACGTTTCAAATTACTATTTACGTCACAACTCAATTTGAGGTCCTCATTGTGATCCACATTTATTAATTCAGGTTGATTTTATTAAAAAAGGCTCGTCTAGTTCGTAAAGTTGAACTGTTGGGAAATAAATTTTAAAAATTTCATAGCTGACTAAGTGGTATGGGTTTTGCTCATTGTTAAATGCCGTCCATCGTTGTCATCTGTTAAGTTTTACAAAAATCTTCTCCTCTGAAACTACTGGGCCAAATTTAACCAAACTTGGCCACAATCATCATTGAGCTATCTAGTTTAAATTATGTGTCCAATGATCCTGCCCGCCAACCAAGATGGCCGACATGGCTAAAAATTGAATGTATGGTAAAATGCAAGTTTTGTCTATTATTTTGAAAACCGTTATAAATAAAGAAAATCTGACAGAGCAAAAATGTTCAGAATGTTCAGCTTTACCTATTGTTCATTTACGTCAAAACTGTCAGACGATTTCTTAAAGAAGTTATTGCCCTTAAATGACAAATTTTACCATTTTTTTTCATTTTTGTCTTTTATCTTGAAAACTATAATTGATAGAGACAAACTTTGAAATGCAAAAATGATCAGCAAGACAAGATCTACAATTAATACAATATGGTGGTTATCGTCTGATGACTCCTTATTAGAGTTATTGCCCTTTTTTGTGTTGTACTTTATATGGTAAAAATTATAATAAATTTATAGAAACTTAAATAAGAAAATTAATTAGCAAGACAAGATCTACTAACAAGTCAAATTTTGCCGATAGAGTTAATAGACTGTCACTCTTTATAGGAGTGATTGCCCTTAAATGAAGATTTTTTCTACCCTCTTTTGTGTTTTGAGCAAAAACTAAAGAAGATAGAGAGAAACTAAACAGACTAAATGATTTTTGCATTTCAAAGTTTGTCTCTATCAATTATAGTTTTCAAGATAAAAGACAAAAATGAAAAAAAATGGTAAAATTTGTCATTTAAGGGCAATAACTTCTTTAAGAAATCGTCTGACAGTTTTGACGTAAATGAACAATAGGTAAAGCTGAACATTCTGAACATTTTTGCTCTGTCAGATTTTCTTTATTTATAACGGTTTTCAAAATAATAGACAAAACTTGCATTTTACCATACATTCAATTTTTAGCCATGTCGGCCATCTTGGTTGGCGGGCAGGATCATTGGACACATAATTTAAACTAGATAGCTCAATGATGATTGTGGCCAAGTTTGGTTAAATTTGGCCCAGTAGTTTCAGAGGAGAAGATTTTTGTAAAACTTAACAGATGACAACGATGGACGGCATTTAACAATGAGCAAAACCCATACCACTTAGTCAGCTATGAAATTTTTAAAATTTATTTCCCAACAGTTCAACTTTACGAACTAGACGAGCCTTTTTTAATAAAATCAACCTGAATTAATAAATGTGGATCACAATGAGGACCTCAAATTGAGTTGTGACGTAAATAGTAATTTGAAACGTTTTTTTTAATATCACCGTTAGCTCACAACAGATGCAGGATACCAGGAGACTATAAACGTCTTCTATATATATTTATCGCTTCATGTTAACTGTACACCCATATTGTAAAGTAGAAAGGTTGATTGCAGGATAAAGTAATTTTATGAGAAATTACGAAATTACTTTGAATTACAATGGGTGGATATGTAAAGCAAAATATTGTCCTATGAAGTATTGTCCTCCAAGACAATATTTCATGACTATGCATCATGAAATATTGTCCTCATCTATGAAAAAATGTCCAGAGAAGGACAAATTTTCATTGTGAAATTTTGTCTGTATATAGACAATATTTCACAGATGAATACTATGAAATTTTGTCCTGTTAAAGGGAGGTTATATTTTGTATGTATTGAAACAATATTTCATAGACAAATTGTCATGAAATTTGGTCTCATGAAGGGGAGGTTATCAACATATATCATGTTGGATAATGATATTTTATTTGACTGATAATAACATATAAACACAAATTAATATTCCAGTTACATTGTACTGCTGTACCTCCAAAACGCCTTTGCAAAAAAGATTCGTCAATCTTGTATTTACAAATACTATTAGTACATTCAATTTGAACATAAATAAGTGATTGTCAGTACATTACTTATATTCATACAGTATACCGGTAATGTAGTACAATGGAACATACATTTGACAATTCTTTCATCTATGATTAATCATTTATAAAGTATCTATGCAAATTTGAAACTAGCTTATCTTAAAATAGATATTAATTTGAAATATAAAATACTTACCTTACAAAATGATTTCAGTTATAAATCTAAAAATGTGCATGCTGCATGCTTGTGTACTATTTCTAATGTTTGTAATAATTTGATTAATAAGAAATATTTTCATGGACAGTATTTCACAGTGAAATATTGTCATGGACAGAATTTCACCATGAAATAATGTCAGAATAGACAGTATTTCATAGTGAAATAATGTCATGGACAGAATTTCATTGTGAAATATTGTCTATTCTGACATTATTTCATGGTGAAATTCTGTCCATGACAATATTTCACTGTGAAATACTGTCCATGAAAATATTTCTTATTAATCAAATTATTACAAACATTAGAAATAGTACACAAGCATGCAGCATGCACATTTTTAGATTTATAACTGAAATCATTTTGTAAGGTAAGTATTTTATATTTCAAATTAATATCTATTTTAAGATAAGCTAGTTTCAAATTTGCATAGATACTTTATAAATGATTAATCATAGATGAAAGAATTGTCAAATGTATGTTCCATTGTACTACATTACCGGTATACTGTATGAATATAAGTAATGTACTGACAATCACTTATTTATGTTCAAATTGAATGTACTAATAGTATTTGTAAATACAAGATTGACGAATCTTTTTTGCAAAGGCGTTTTGGAGGTACAGCAGTACAATGTAACTGGAATATTAATTTGTGTTTATATGTTATTATCAGTCAAATAAAATATCATTATCCAACATGATATATGTTGATAACCTCCCCTTCATGAGACCAAATTTCATGACAATTTGTCTATGAAATATTGTTTCAATACATACAAAATATAACCTCCCTTTAACAGGACAAAATTTCATAGTATTCATCTGTGAAATATTGTCTATATACAGACAAAATTTCACAATGAAAATTTGTCCTTCTCTGGACATTTTTTCATAGATGAGGACAATATTTCATGATGCATAGTCATGAAATATTGTCTTGGAGGACAATACTTCATAGGACAATATTTTGCTTTACATATCCACCCATTGTAATTCAAAGTAATTTCGTAATTTCTCATAAAATTACTTTATCCTGCAATCAACCTTTCTACTTTACAATATGGGTGTACAGTTAACATGAAGCGATAAATATATATAGAAGACGTTTATAGTCTCCTGGTATCCTGCATCTGTTGTGAGCTAACGGTGATATTAAAAAAAACGTTTCAAATTACTATTTACGTCACAACTCAATTTGAGGTCCTCATTGTGATCCACATTTATTAATTCAGGTTGATTTTATTAAAAAAGGCTCGTCTAGTTCGTAAAGTTGAACTGTTGGGAAATAAATTTTAAAAATTTCATAGCTGACTAAGTGGTATGGGTTTTGCTCATTGTTAAATGCCGTCCATCGTTGTCATCTGTTAAGTTTTACAAAAATCTTCTCCTCTGAAACTACTGGGCCAAATTTAACCAAACTTGGCCACAATCATCATTGAGCTATCTAGTTTAAATTATGTGTCCAATGATCCTGCCCGCCAACCAAGATGGCCGACATGGCTAAAAATTGAATGTATGGTAAAATGCAAGTTTTGTCTATTATTTTGAAAACCGTTATAAATAAAGAAAATCTGACAGAGCAAAAATGTTCAGAATGTTCAGCTTTACCTATTGTTCATTTACGTCAAAACTGTCAGACGATTTCTTAAAGAAGTTATTGCCCTTAAATGACAAATTTTACCATTTTTTTTCATTTTTGTCTTTTATCTTGAAAACTATAATTGATAGAGACAAACTTTGAAATGCAAAAATGATCAGCAAGACAAGATCTACAATTAATACAATATGGTGGTTATCGTCTGATGACTCCTTATTAGAGTTATTGCCCTTTTTTGTGTTGTACTTTATATGGTAAAAATTATAATAAATTTATAGAAACTTAAATAAGAAAATTAATTAGCAAGACAAGATCTACTAACAAGTCAAATTTTGCCGATAGAGTTAATAGACTGTCACTCTTTATAGGAGTGATTGCCCTTAAATGAAGATTTTTTCTACCCTCTTTTGTGTTTTGAGCAAAAACTAAAGAAGATAGAGAGAAACTAAACAGACTAAATGATCAGCAATACAAGATCAACAAAACAGAGATTTTTGTCATGAATTCTATTCTCGCCTACAATGTTGGAGTGTGTCATTTGTTGAATATGCATATAGACCAAGGTGAGCCTCTAGTTATATTTTAAGCGTAAATTTCAAACTGTAGGATTAAAACAATATTGGTACATTGTAGGAAAATATATGATTTGTTTCAACTCTCTGAAAAACAAGAGAAAAGCTCGATAAGCCTTGCTTTTCTTGCTGTTTCTAAAGCTGGAACAAATAAATTTGATAATTTCCTACAATGTTCAAATATTGTCTATGTATCCTGATATGGCCATTGATATTTCAATATCTTTAACAGACGATAATACACTGTTCAATGCAAATATATATCATCTGTTGTAATTTGGTTAAAAGCTCAATAGAGCTTATGTTATGTCTTTGTTTTCTAAACTGTGCAGTCTTTATAATAAAACTTATTTGTTGTATCCTACAGGGCTTTATAGTCATAATAGACAGGTGGAAGGACCTTTGATTGAGTTGTTAAATGTGCAGGAATTCAGGATTTATGATTACATTGTATCATGTGTAAACAGACTCATTATTTTCACAGGAATTCAGCATTTTCTATTTATTTTCTCAGGAATTCGGGATGACACCCTTCTTACCCCCTCTTTATAGTAGTAGGCAGGTGCTGCCTAATGAGCTCCCAAGGGTCATTTTTTAACAAACAATATTAAAGTCAGACTGTTTCCCTGTATAAACCAGTCAAAACCGTTTTGAAAAATGAAATTATTAGCCTACCTACCTACCCCAATTTTTTATTCAGCATGCTAGAGGAAAAACCAGTATTATTTTTTCACCAAAACACTTACCCTACTTGTAAACATAACCATGACCTAAAATTCATTCTCAACTAAGGTACACATGGTAAATGAAGGCTGAATTTTTTTTTCCACATAGTACCCTGATAAGTGAATAATCCCCATAAAAATAACATAATTGGTTTATGATATATTATTATTGCTAAATTTCCCTGTCAGAACTTGATGCATTAATATTTTTAAATTTTACTTAACAATATTGTTCAGAAGGAAAAAAGAAACTATTGATGAAATTGCTTTTTTTTTTTGTGTGTGTTAACTCAGCCAATTCCATTTTAGTTCACCTGACTTTGGGGTTAAGAAAGCTATTCTCTTCATTTCACATCCATTTTCAAAATCTGCTCCTTTGTAACTACTAGATCAATTTGAACTAAACTTGTCCACAATCATCAGTTGGCTATCTAGATAAGAAAGAATCCTGCCTACCTAACAACATGGCTGAAATGCAAGTTTGTTTATTGTTTTGAAAACTGCTATAGATAGAGGAAATCTGACACAGGCAGAAATGTTCAGAATGTTTAGTACTGTCAGATGACACCTTGTAGGAGTTATTGGCCTTCTGTGACAAATTTTACCTATTTTTATTTATTGAAAACTATACTAGATAAATGAGAAACTTTGAATATCAAAGTGATTAGCTGGACAAGATCTTCAAATTTGTCTGCATGACTGAAAACATAGGTCAACTCCTGGGAGTTGCCCTATAAATGACAATGTCTGCCAATTTTTGTATTTTTGGTCAAAAATAAAGCAGATAAACAAAAACTAATCAGAAAACAATGTCAATAGAACAAGATCTACAAATTTATCAAGTTAACTGAGTTTGTCAGTCAACTTCTTATAGAAGTTATTGCCCTTTAATGAATTTTACCCAATTTTCATGTATTATGCAGCGACTATAATAGATGAAGCAAAACTGATGAGTAAGACAAGATAAACAAATGAGTCATCACTGCCCAAATTATAAGTTAACTCATGAAGACAGTAATTGGCTTTAGATGACAATTTTTACCTTTTTTTATGTTGGGCAAAAACTATAGAAAATAAAGACAAACTGCTTACAGTAAAAATGATCAGCTAGACAAAATCTTCAAATATGGTCAACAAAGCTGAAACTGAAAATTCACTTCTTATTGCCTTTGAATGACAATTTTTACCATTTTTTGGGGGTATTTTAGGCAAAACTATAGTAAATGGAGAGAAAATGAAAATAGAAAGAAGGATTATCAAAACAAGATCAACAAAAAAGACATCTTAAATATGAATTAATTTGGAGATCTGTGACCATTGAAAACTAGAATAAAATTCATGAGTCTGATGATCCAGCCTGCCATCCCACATTGCCATTAAGGTAGTCAGTGATAAAATGCAAGTAGTGTAAAACATTGTGAAAATAATATAGATAGAGGAAATGTATCAAGGCAGAAATACTCAGAATGCCAAGATTTTATCAGTTTTGACCATCAAACATGCTTATTTTCCGCAAATTTTGGATGCTTATCATTAACAACTTTGTAAAAAAAATGGGTTACATTTGGATGCTAAAATTATTATCAGCCTTTGCTGCTGTATTTTGTATGCCACTTAAGCAATTTTAGAGGAAGTTGTGGTACAAGAACATTGAAAATTACTTGAAAATATCAGTTTTTTTAGTATGTAAAACTGGTTTAAGTTTACCTCCATCACATTTCGTGCCTGTACCATGGGTTGATCCTTTTTTTTTTCATCTTTGTTTTTGTGTAATTTTAAATCAGAGAAGTTGGTGTTAATTTTTGGTGGTGTCTGCCTCTCCAATATTTTATGGTAATTCCTATTATCCTTGTGTATTTTGATTAAATTCATGAATGAATGAATGAATGTTGTAAAATGCTGTAGGAATATAACTTTAATCCTCTATCAAGGTAGTACGGGGATATAAACAAAAATGAAATCATCATGCTTTTTTTCTCTGCTGTAGTACAAAATATAAACAAATTTACAGTACATTCCTATTATAAAAAAAAGGAATAATCTGAGTGATCTTCCCTTATAAGGTCAAGTTTAAATCAAATTTCTATAAAAAAAAAGATAGTCTGTATTTGTAACACAGTCATAATAATAGGATTAAGTCTGACATCTGAAACTGACAGTAACTTGTTAAAATAGCATTTAAAATCTTAACTTAAGATATTTCTGTGTTTTGATTTCTAAATTTTTCTTCTTCAGATAATAAGACAGTCTAAAGCTATAATGTCTAGCACCAAATTAGAATTAAATGCTTTAAACAAGTCAGATGATATAACCTTGTATCATGACAATTTTACTGCTGAAAAGGCTTCACAAAACAATGGAACTCAAGATTCATTAAAGTATGAGAATAATTCAGACATGTCATCACAACAAAGTTCAGATTTGCATTGTCAGACTCTAGATAAGGAAGAAACAAAACAAAATAACAAGGGACAGTTATTCAAATTAATGACATCAGGAGAAATTAGTGACAAATTCAATGAAAAACAATTTGAGGAAACAAAAGAAAAAACAGGCTTCTTTTCAAATGAAACATCAAAAGAATCAAAACCTCCAGTAGTTTTATTTACAGAAATACAGAAAAATGAAAATAAGAATTCCTTTGGTAAATCAGACACTGAATCAAGAAATGATTTAACTGAACATGATTATCCAATACACACAACAGAAAATAATGATCAAATTATAAAACAAGCAGAGTCATTACATGAAACATTATTATTACCTAATTTAGATGGACAGTATATTAAACCAGAAAGGAGTCAAATAGTTGATGGTCCACAAGTGCATTTTGCCTCTCCATTATTTGTCTATCATGAATACACCATAAGTGAATGTTCCAGTAGAACTGAGACCATGGATTCTGACAGTAGTATGGAGATTCCAGAATTAGAAATCAGATCTGATGAATCATGTACAGAAAACAAAAGAAGGGACATAAATAATGCTCCTATAACAGTATTAGAAGAATCTATGGAACTTAGTACAATTACTCATAAATCTGAGGAAATAAGTGACACTTCTATGAAAGTGTCTGAAGATGATGTTCACTCTGCTATGTGTAGTGATAAATTTGAGAATAAGAGTACAGGTAACACTTCTGTAACAATATCTAAACATACTGTTATGCCTTTAATATATAGCGATAAGTTGTCAAAAGGACGTGTACAAGTTGTTCCAATATCTTCATGTGAAAACCAGATGGTCAATGACTCTGAATGTCTCAATCTCTCCAACGATTCTTCCCAGGAAGACAAAATTATTTCAGAAGTAAGAAATATTTTAGAAAATCTAATTGTTCAGTGTTGTGACATAAACGATGAATTTTACAAAAATGATTTTGAAGTCAAATGTACAACTGAACCAAACTGTACACTTGCCATGCTCGATGTATCATTTGAAGAAAATGGACTCTCACAATTTTCACAATACGAGAAAAAAGAATTGGAGACATTTTCTGACTTAAATGGCCAAGAGACTAGACAAGTAATAGCCAAAGATTTTACCAAGTTTGATATTGATGAATTGGATGAAACTATACTTTTGAATTCCAACCAACAGCAATCATCAGATGATATTAACTTTGAAAACTCTGTATTAGAAGAACTATCATCTACAGCAAACTGTAAGTTAGTGGTGATAGAATTGAAACCTTCTGTCAATTCAGAAACTGAAAATAACATATCTCAAATGGGTGATTTGGCAAACATTTCAAACATACCAAACTACAGTGATAAAGCCAAGATTTTGAAGGAAGAAAATGAAGAAAAAGTTAATAAGATTTTGTCTCCAAAATGTCTTCAATCAATGTGTAAAATTGAAGAATCAGAAATTGAAATGAGTTCCTGTGATAATCAAGTAACATCTACAAGTTCACATTCACAGCAACATGATGAGGAGCAATCTAATTCACAATTTCAAGTATTTGATAGTGAAAATGAAAGTACTGAATCACAAACTGAAATGAACGAATCTTGCGTTCATATGGAAAAAATAAAACCATTAAATCGATTAAATGACAAGACAAACAGCCAAAAATACATTTTACATGAAAATCTTGATATATCAGAAAGAGAAGCAAGTGTGGATCAGTGCATTATCAATTTTGATAATCCAAGAAAAGGAGATGGAGATTTAAATAACAACAAGAGTGATGTACAAGAACTGTGTACAGAAGCACAAAAAGAAGGAGATAATTGTTATAGCATTAGTATCAAAGAAGTTGAGCAAAGTAATAATGTTACAATGGAAATTGCTGATGCAAGTGAAAGTTTGAAGATAGATCATGAACAGACATGTAATGGAAATGATGAACATTTGGATCAAAAACAAAATATTCTAAAAGAATTTCCAGTTGATTTTACAGACAGAAAGCAAAAATCAGATTTAATTGATGATGTCAGAGTGGATGACACAACAAGCATTGAAATATCGACAAATGTTTTGAAGAATTACATTTTGGATAAAGACCAAGAAAGTAATGTACCTATTACAGAAATTGATATTGAATTCAATGATTTATCTAATTCTAAGAACCAACAGCAGGAATTTAATCCATGTTTTGAAAGCTCTGAATCAATAGTAATTAACAAACAATTAGATTTGCACTTAAATGCAGTCATGGAGGATGCCAACTTACAAGTGCAAGAAAGCTCTAGTATCAATCAAAATGATGAGGAGAGTCTTATTAAAGTAAAGGAAAATCATTTATCTTTAAATTATCTCCAAAATAGCCTGACTAAAGGTAGATTAGACAGAAAGAGATCTGTAAAGGAGACAGGAATTGAAGATGAAAAACCATCAGCAAAAGTGTCAGTATATCATTCCATATCTGAAGGGCTTGATCAGTATAAATATGCTGAAGTCAGATTAGTGGACAAAGAGGGAATACAGCATGAGGATGGGACATTACCTGAATCTGTTGATATTAAAATTACTGAAGAATTACATTACAATGATAAAATAAAGGAATGTTGTGCTAAAGAACAAATGGATCAGACAGTGCCTGATGAAAGTGACTGTGGTATAAAGCTGGCAACAGAAACACTTTATTCTCAACATATGGGTAAGATTAATCTTTTCTTTATAATATTTTACTTATTGTAAAAAATATATAATGCTGTACCTACTAAATTTTTTTAGTTCTTTTTTCATAAGACAAATTGATAGATGTTGTGCATGCTTATGACAAATTCAGTCTTCACAATTAACCACAAGCCAGGAATGTAATAATGTTTTTGTGTCAGTGAAATTTTCCTGAAACGAGGTCTGACAAGCCATATGATTTAAAGAAATTTCTTGAAAGAATAGTTTTCCTGCTTTTAAGTTAAAAAGTTTTTCATGAAGTTTCATGTCAAGGGAGGTAAATCTGTTGATCCAGTTTCAACATTTTTAAAATGTTTGCATCATTATTGAGAATTTAGTGTACTTTGAGAAATGAAGTATATAAGTCATGAAACAGCTTTTAATCTGTTGTATAGGTTGCATAACTATGTTGATTATATGTATTAGTATATTTCAGCTCTTAAGAATTGAATCTTTATATCTTTAGATAAAAAGGAGGACACTGACATATGTACTCTGGAAATGAAGGGAGATGACATCAGTATTTTACCAGAGATGTCAGGGGATTATATTTGCAGAGAAAAATATGGTATGACACCTAAGCCTTTTGAGCTCAACTAATTGAAAAGATTATAATTTGTATAAGCTTTAGAAGTTTTCTGAACAATTGGTCTCTTGTCGTATATGTTTGTTGTATAATTTTGCAAAAATCGCAAAAATGATCAGCAAGGCAAGAACTATTAAAAAGGTTAAATTTTGCCGATATAGTTAGTAGACTGTCACTCTTCATAGGAGTGATTGCCCTTAAATGAGGATTTTTTTTACCCTCTTTTGTGTTTTGAGCAAAAACTAAAGAAGATAGAGAGAAACTAAACAGACTAAAAGATCAGTAATGCAAGATCAACAAATAGAGATTTTTGTCATGAAGTCTATTCTCGTCTACAATGTTGGAGAGTGTCCTTTGTTTGATATGCACATAGACCAAGGTGAACGACACAGGCTCTTTAGAACCTCTAGTTTATAAAATATTTGCTCTTTTTGGAGATAGTTGAACTTTGTCATTTTTGGAGTATATACTTGCATAAGAGGTGAATAGTGTTTCCGGATAACTCCTCCTACAGTGAACCATAGACCTTTGTGCTCCCATGCTCAACTTCGTGTATTTTAAAATAACACTTTGCATCTACGGGGGCATCATTTGTGTCTCCCAGACACAATAATATCTCAAAGAAAGTCCTTCATTGACTTTGTTATAGTACAGTTACCTCAAAGTTTGCTCTACAGGAGTTATGGCACTTGGTTGCTTTAACAATGACAGATGTTTATAAATGTAAGAAAAACCTGGGTTTCTTTCAGTTTAATAACTATAGTGTAGACAAACAGAAGTGTAAACATTAAAAATGACCAGCAAGACCAGATGTACATGAAGGTTAAATATGATTAATTCTGTTTCTCAGATACTATAAGCAGTAGGTCAACTATATTTGGTGTATGGAATGATTGTTTTATCTGACCTTAACCTCATTTTCATGGTTCATTTGTCAATGTTAAGTTTTCATGGTTTGGTCTCTTTCTTGGATACTATAAGCAATAGGTTAATTAAAGTTGGTGTATGGAATGATTATAAGGTTAATATGTCTGTCTGGCAGGGCTTATAGGACCGTGATTTCATTGTTGTGGAGCATTGATAATGTTGGGTAAATCCAGAAAAGGAAATTTATAAAGTGTTATTTTCATTTGTTTAAGTTTTTGTGATACTTGTTAGAAAACCTTTGATTTCACCTTTAGACGTTAGGCTTACAAAGTAAAATTAATCATAGTCAGTGAAGCAGGCAAGATATTTCAGCATGTGCACTCTTGTTTACAAATAAATGTTATAATTTTTCAGATTTTGTTGACAACTCAATGGTTCAGGCTTTTAAGTGGAAGTATGTACCTTCTATAGACCTAGACTCAGTTGTACCTAACTGTGATGGAGAAAATGAAGGTATGTGAATATTTCATCCAGGATTACCATCTTTTTGGGGCAACTTTTTATGCCCCACCTACGATAGAAGAGGGGCATTATGTTTTTCGGTCTGTGCGTCCGTTCGTTCGTTCGTCTGTTTGTCCCACTTCAGGTTAAATTTTTGGTCAAGGTAGTTTTTGATGATGTTGAAGTCCAATCAACTTGAAACTTAGTACCCATGTTCCCTATGATATGATCTTTCTAATTTTAATGCCAAATTAGAGTTTTGACACCAATTTCACGGTCCACTGAACATAGAAAATGATAGTGCGAGTGGGGCATCCGTGTACTATGGCCACATTCTTGTTTCCTTTATTTCAAATTTATTTTTTCAATTTCTATGCTGCTGTGGGGCCAATCTGAATTACCAGTAGACTGGTGCAGGAGACTGTTATAAGATGTATAGAACTATATGTCCTCATTCTACGAGTCCTAACATATAAGGAAATTCACTTATATGATCTCATCTTGATACAAAAAAATCCTGTAGGCTGTAATGGTCTAATTATGAATAGTTAAAATGCCTTTAAATTTAAATTGGTTGTTGGATTTACAGTTTTATTTAAAAAGGAAAGGTAATTTTCTATAGGATCTGATATGCATTTCTTATAGTTCATTAACATACAGTCTTCATGAAAAATTTTCAGATCACAAGCCAACTAGGCCTGTCGTGCCTGAAAAAACCATAAGCCCTGATTTTAATTTACAGGCCCAAAAAATATTGAAGAATTTTAGGGCTTTTGAAATATGATTGTCAAAATAAATAAGACAATATTTAACATTTATTCTCTCTATGGTGCATGGCTATGCATGTGCATTTCTAAATTTTAAAGCCAAACAATCATACTCTTGATTTCATTAACCTATCGTAACATTGTTGAGCCTCTGATTTTTTTTCATTGATTTTAGGTTTGTATTTTCCAGTGTAGTACAGATAAACCTTGCTTGTGTCATGCTGCGTAACTGCATCTTTTTGAAATCAGAACCAGTTACAAATTTGCAATCACTAACATTACTTTCTTTACACCAAAGACAAAACATTTTGTCAGCATCACTGTCATGAAATAGCCATGGGCACCTATTTGTCCACGTAGTTTAAAATTTTCTTGTCCTTTTTCTTCTCATACTTCCACCTAGTGTCTTCAATCTACATTGCTGATCGTTAAGCCACCTGCAATGAAAGTTACGGAAGGCAAGACATGTGTTGCTTTTCTGACTGCATCAACAATTGTTCAGTTTTCTGCTTTTCTGACTGCATCAACAATTGTTCAGTTTTCTGCTTTAATCAGTTTTATTAGAACTACTTGTGATGCCAATGATATTTTCTATTAAGTTGCAATACTACCTTTACATATCAGTTTGAAGACTTTTTTTAGGACATGCCCCCTATGTCATGGTCCAGCGGCTTTCTATTTGTAAGCAATTTTTCAATGTTAAGTTTTCTGTGTAAGTTAGTTTGATAGGATCTACTTGTGATAGATCAATGATATTTTCTATAAATGGTTATAGTTTGTTCTTATGTTTTGCTGTAACACCACTGTCCCAGGTTAGGGGAGAGTTGAGCGCTCACAAACATGTTTAACCCTGCCACATTCTTTATGTGCCTGGCCTAAATCAGGCGCCTGTAGTTCAGTGGTTGTCATTGGTTCATGTCTGTCATATTTGTTTTTCGTAAATTGTTTTGTTTTAAGTTAGGCTGTTAGTTTTCTCAATATAATTGTTTCATATTTTTCATGTCTGGGCCTTTTATAGCCGACTATACTGTATGGGTTTTTGTCGAGCCTGCGACTTTCGTCGCAGAAAGCTCGACATAGGGATAGTGATCCGGCGGCGGCGTTAGCTAACTTCTTAAAAGCTTTGTATTTTAGAAGGTGGAAGGCCTGGATGCTTCATACTTTGTATATAGATGCCTTATGTTACGAAGTTTCTGTCTGTCACATGTCCATTGTCCATGACCTCATTTTCATGGTTCAGTGACTACTTGGAAAAAAAGTAAAGATTTTTTTGTAATGTTAATTTCTCTCTTATAATGAGTAATAGGATAACTATATTTGGTATGTGCGTACCTTGCATGGTCCTCATGCCCGTCAGACAGTTTTCACTTGACCTCGACCTCATTTCATGGATCAGTGAACAGGTTAAATTTTGGTGGTCAAGTCCATATCTCAGATACTAGAAGAATAGGTCTAGCATATTCGGTGTATGGGAGGACTGTAAGGTGTACATGTCCAGCTGGCAGGTGTCATCTGACCTTAACCTCATTTTCATGGTTCAATGGTTATAGTTAAGTTTTTGTGTTTTGGTCTGTTTTTCTTATACTGTATGCAATAGGTCTACTTTATTTGGTGTATGGAATGATTGTAAGGTGTACATGTCTAGCTGGCAGGTGTCTTCTGACCTTGACCTCATTTTCTTGGTTCAGTGGTCAATGTTAAATTTTTGAGTTAAAATATATATAAATTAGTGGTTTTAAAAGCGTCTGGAACCAAACAAAATTTTTTTAAACCCATCTTGCCGGAAACCAGCCATTAACGGCAAAATCTTAAAATATGCAGTGGCATCCTGGCCAAACCTTCGCTTCACATCAGTTTGCTATTTCTTGTTTTCAATTGAACTAAAAAGAAAAAAACACACAAATAGATACTTATTTTAACCAAGCCTGTCGGGCTCCTGGTTTTGACATTTGAATTATTGAGATGTTTACATTTTATGGCTTCTTGTTAAAATTAAATTGTATAAAATGATATCTATAATTTCATTTTCTTTTTTAGCTAATCCATTATTACCAGCACCTATAAAGACATGTAAAAAGCCATACAGACTGGGTTTATCAAAAAGACAGAAACTTAGCAGCTTACATCCTAAACTCAAAAGAGTATGAAAAAATGTTCCATAGAAATCAAATTTGTATCATGATTTAAACTTTTTATATTCGTTTTTGCTATACTGTGACTATAGGTTAGTCTTTTTTTTTTTTTTACTTTATTAATTATTTCAAAAGATAAAAAACACTTTTGTATAATATAATATACAAAAAAATTAGCTAATTTTTGTATTTGATATTTACCTTTATTATTACTCTAAAGAGATTAAACCTTTTTGATTAATTTATAATAATTTTCTTGTTGGGTGTTATATGCTTTTTTAAGGATCAGAAAAAATGAACATATTTGACATAAATAATATTTACTGTAACTCATGTTTATTGTTTCTAGTCTAAATACAATAAGTATTTGTTTGTTCTGGACAAGGCACTTGGAATTCTGTTCAGACATAATGTTTCTTTTTTAATTTAATGAATGCACTTAAAAGTTTTCCCATATATGGCAGTATCAAGAGTAGTTAATGAAATTTCCATGTTTAATTTTTTGCTACAGTCTATTCAGGAAGAGATATTGATACGTTGGTTTATTTCTTAGTCCAGCATAATCAGTATCCAATTAGCAGAGTTCATGTTTTCAAATGAAAATAAAAAATCTTGTATGCCAATGCTATAGGGTATGAAGTTTCTTGCATCCATGAGTCAGTTTCACAGTCAGATCAAGTGAAAAATGTAAAGTGTCATTATTTGTCAGAAAGGGACATCTGACCATCAGCATTTATGAAGTTATTGTGATTATTGGAAGATTTTAGTGTCACTGCTTCATGGCTACTATAAGTAAAATGAAATTAAAAAAAAACCTTTTCTGTCAGACAGTGGACACCTGACCTTTGCCTAATCTTTATATCTTTCATTAAACAGTGTTAAAATTGTCATGTTACATTTAGTAGTTCTTGATTTCATAGTCATTCTATACATAAAGTCCTTTCTATAAGTCCTGATCAATAAGCAGATGAGACATTACCGTATGCCAATTCATTTTTACATGTTCCTTCTCTTTCCATTTCTTTCTATTTATTGAAATTTATTGACTTTTATTAGATCCTTTAAAAAAACACTTAATAAAATTTTAAGAAAAAGTAACCTGTGATCTATGACTGTGATATAGTTGATTTCTGTTGTTGAATTGTTAATGATAGTTAAATTTAATGTTTTTGTTCAAGTTTATTCATGACAATATTGTTTCTTATGTAACCTGCCATTTTTCGTATCTAAGAAAGCTTATTCAGTGTTGTTAACTTTATAGCGTCATTAAAAGAATCTAAAGTAAATCTATAAAGCAAATACTTTTTGACCTAATATTGCTTCTAAATAGCATTTTTTTAAATATTTTCACCAGAGTTATCGTTCACATTACATCATTTAAAATGGCAGGACAAGAACATATTGCTCATCTAGGCATAGCTGTGATATTGTAATATAGAGAATTGTTCAAGTTTTTTTCCATCTTTTTGTTAATAATTCAGTGTTTGTTTAAATTTAATGTATAACTTACATGTTGTAACTTAGTTATAGGTTTGTAATACTCATAAGATAATGATTATGAGCTTTTTCAACAATAAGATTTTGCATTCTTGTAAGATCTATACTTTTAGTCAGTCTAAGTAGAAATGCAAAACATGGGAGTTAACTCTATCAACTTTTTATGGAGGATATTTATGTTATTTATTTAAACCTTAATGATACAGATAGTGGAATTGTGCAAATGTTCATCTTGGAAAAACCTGCAGGGACTTATTTTGGATGTCAGATCAGATTGCTGCAGATAACATTGGTGAAATAGAAAATTATAGGACTGTAACAAGTTGAATTGAAACCATCTGTCCATCCTTTAAAATCACATTTGGTGATTGCTGAATGAGCAATTCTGGCCAATTGGAGCCTTTAGTATAAGCATTTGAATTTGATAACAGAGAAAAAAAAATAGAAATGAACAAAGCAAATTTACAAGATTCTTTTTTTATGAATAACAAGGCTTACAAAGCAAGTATTTTCAATGGTTGACCCCAATGTTGTTATTTGTTTTGTTTAATAAAAATCCTGTACAGTTGCTTCACTTTGTTTTGCCTTTTATTGCCATAATGCTGTACTCCCAAAACAATTCCTGCATCTACCCAGCATACCTCTTTTTTTTTTCGAATGTTGCTCACACTAGGCATTATTCATCACTAGGTAAATTGAAACCAATTCTGGCCAGTTATCATTAGATGTGAAAAAAGGAGATGAAGGGTATATGTGAGACTGTCACCCAAGAACACTTTAATGTTGCTTAAAGAACCATGAAATGAGGTAAAGGCTGGATGCCCCCTGTCAGGTGGACATGAAAATCTTACAATAATGTTCTATAAACATAATTTAGTTAATGTGTTACTCCATGAAAAATGACATATTATTGACTGAAAGCAAACCCACAATATTGATCAATGAATCATGAAGATATGGTGATAGTCCCAGTACCCCTGTCAAAAACATGCACATAATGCTACAAATCAAATGTAGTTAACATTTTACTCCAAGAGAAACTTAAGGTCAAGTTGAGGTGACCCATGTCGAACTAAAATGCACACTTGACAATAAGTCTCTACTCACTCTTTAGCCATGTGTAGTTTATCTACTACTCAAAGTTGGCCAGTGTAAGTTCACGAACACTCAACAGCCCTTGTTATATAAAAATTAGGATATGTGGTATGATTATCAATGAGACAACTATCCACCAGAGATAAAATGAAGTGGTAGTAAGCAATTATAGGCCACTGTAATGTATATACTTGTAAATAATCACATATTTATAAGAGAGAAAAAAGTTTTTCAAATGCTTAAATATTAATCCTTTAAGATTCACTGATAGCAAAGATGTCAAATGGAGGAATATTTAGTGCAGCAATTTTGTCATGTTTTGGTAGTGGGTTATAAATCATTAAAGCAATATCCACATTCGATTGCACAGTTCTTAATCAATATTTTATATCAAAACATTCTACATGAAAAATGATGCAAGTAAAAAACAAAAATGTTCGAAAAAGTAAGATTTACAAAAAAAGTTAATATGAACAAAACAAAACTGTCAATTGACCCCTTAAGGAGTTATTGCCCTTTAAAGATAATTTCACACAATTTGTTCATCATGTTTGCTAACATTTAAAAATCTTCTCTGAAACTACTGGGCTAATACTGAATGTTCCTTAGGGTAACTGGTTTATAAATTGTATCCGAAGTTTTGATCCATTAACAAACATGGCCGCCATGGCTAAAATAGAACATAGGGGTCTAATGCAGATTATCTCAAAAACTATAGCAGTTGAAGCAAAAGTGACAGGAGTTAAAGTGATGAATAAGTCAAGATCTATCTGCTATGAAATTTTCAGACCAATAGGACAACCCATTGTAGGGTTACTGTCCGAAATAGTTTATTTTTTATGAAATTTTACTGTTTTTGGTTATTATCTTTAATATTATAATAGATAGAGAGAAAGTGTAAATAGCAAAAATGTTCAGCTAAGTAGGATCTACAAATAAGTCAAATGATCAAAATAGTCAATTGCCTCCTTAAGGAGTAATTGCCCTTGAAACGTTTATTTTTTACATTTTTTCGTGCAAGTCTATTACTTTTTCAAAAATCTTCTCTGAAACTACTCGGCCAAATACTTCCAAGCTTTAACTGAATGTTCCTTAGGGTATCTAGTTTATAAAAAAGTGTCCAAAGTTTTGATCCATCAACAAACATGGCCGCCATGGCTAAAAATAGAACATAGGGGACAAAGGCAGTTTTTGGCTTATATCTCAAAAACTACTACAGTTAGAGCAAAAGTGAAAGGGAGTTAAAGTGATAAATGGGTCATGATCTATCTGTCATGAAATTTTCAGACAAGTTCGACAACCCGTGGTTGGGTTACTGTTGGAAATAAGATTATTTTTATTAAATTTTACTGTTTTTGGTTATTTTCTTTAATATTATAAAAGATAGAGAGAAAGTATAAATGGCAATAAATTTTCAGCAAAGTAAGATCTACAAATAAGTCAACATGATCAAAATAGTCAATTGACCCATTGAGGAGTTATTGCCCTTAAAAATTTTTTTTTTTACATTATTTGTGAAAGTCTAATTACTTTTTTCAAAAATCTTCTTCTCTGAAACTACTTGGCCAAATACTTAAAAACTTTAATTGAATGTTCCTTAGGGTATCTAGTTTATAGATTGTATTTAGGGATTTGATCCATTCAAAAACATGGCGGCAGTTTCTAAAAATAGGACATAGGGGTCAAATGAAGTTTTTGGCTTCCATCTCAAAAACTAAAGCAGTAAGAGCAAAACTGACATAGGTGAAAGTGTTCAACAGGTTTAGATCTACCTGTTAAGTAATCTTCAGACCAATAGGACAACTTGGGTTACTGTCCAGAAATAGTTAATTTTTAGGAAATTTTACAGTTTTGGGTTATGTATTATATTTAATATTATTATAGAAAGAGAGAAAGTGTAAATGACAAAATTGTTCAGCAAAGTAAGATCTACTAATAAGTCAAATGCCTGAAACTGAAATTACAGGTGAGCGATATCAGGCTCTCATGAGCCTCTTGTTTTGTATTGCTGACCATCGTTTTCTGTTTACAGTTTCTCTCTATCTTCTGTAAATTTTCCCCAAAACAAACGAGTTAAAAAAAATAGCGTCATTTTAGGAAAATAACTCAAATTTCATCTTTGCTGACCTATTTGCAGATCTTATGTTGTTGGTCATTATTGCTGTTTAAAGTGTCTATCTATCGTTTTAGTACTAAAATAATGAACAGTAACACAAAAAAATAGTACAAATGTATGGAAATAACTTCTATAACGAATTGACTGAAACTTCGACCATGTTGATCTATTTGTAGAACTGTCCTGTTGATCTTTTTGGCTATTTAAATTTTTACCTATTTATTCTAGTTTTCAAGATAAATTTGATGCAATAGCAAAATATTTGTACAAAATAACATTTAAGGGCACCAACTACTATAAAGAGTTGACCAACAATTTCAGCAATATCGACTTATTATGTAGATCTTGTCTTGTGGATCATTTTTGCTATTTAACGTTTCTATCTATTATAGTTTCAAGATAAAAGGCAAAAACGCAAGACATTGGTAAGAGCAATAAGTCTAATAAGGAGTCGTCTGACGATTTCGGCCATGTTGACATATTTGTAGATCTTGTCATGCTGATTATTTTTTTTTTCTTTTTAAAGTGTTTATCTATCTATTCTGGGACAACTGTGCTATAGTAGTCTCAAATTTAAATATTATAGTTTACAAGTTAATAGGCAAAAATACAAAATAAAATGGTAAAAATCGTCATTTATGTTCAATAACTCCTACAATAAGTCGTCTGACAGTTTTTATGTTAATGAACAGTAGGTCGATCTCAACATTCTGGACATGTCTGACACTGTCAGCTTTTTTTTTAACTATAGTCGGTAATATTGTCGGCAGGCGATGCCATCGGACACATTTTAACTAGATTCCCGAATAATGTCTGGCCAGGTTTGGTCAAATTTGGCCCAGTAATTTCAGAGGAGAAATTTTTGTAAAAGTTAACCGACGACTACGGACACCAGATGATGAGAAAAGCTCACTTGGCCGTTTGGGCCAGGTGAACTAATAATGAAAGCTTTATTTTAAGTCGGCATGGTGCAAAAAACAAGTAGACATAAACATAAGCTCTACTTATCTTTTGAATCACATACAAGACATTACAATACGAACAAGCATGCAATAAGCTAAATACAAACACATATGAGGCACTGTTAACATTGGATGTCTGATATAGCTAAACATATGTGAGCATGATTAAAAGCTGGCAAAATAAACTGCAGAAAATACTAGTGTGAACGAGACCGGCATAAAATATAATTAACAAATACATTAAGACCTTTCTCTTTGACATATTGACCCCCACTTTCAATAGCGTACATCGCCCATGTAAATGAAGAACTTCCATGTGAGTGAGCTTCGTTCTAACTATGCAATGGAAACTCAAATTAACATCAGGAAATCATTTCTTTCGGACTCGCAGACAATACGACCATAATTTGCTCCCGATTTTTTCTTGTTAAAGTTAAATGGAATGATAAGTAATTGTCCAATATGTTAAACAATATATATAATACCGGTAATAGATAGAGAAAATCAGAAGAGGCTACAATGATCAGAATGTTGAGATCTATCTACATCAGGGTCTGGATTGGGGTGGGGGTCTCTTCAGTACATTATTTTTTACATTTGGGACAATTTTTCTCTTTTCTTTTATTATTTTGTCCATTATTTTCTATTAGTTATATTTCAACGCCCCATTATTCTCTTTTCTATTTTGCCTATTTTTCTGTAATTGTTTTTAGCAATTTCTTCTGCACTTCTTGACCAGCATTCTCTATTCTGTACACCCCATCAGACCCTCCTACGTACTATTTCTACGAATATAGTCAGAATACTTGGCTTGTTGGAATTTTTGCCTCTGAATGACATGTTATTTTTACGAATTTTACCAAGAAATTGTATATTTACCGAGTTTTAGCATTTTTTCCAATTATCTTGCAAGTCCCACAGGCATAATACACTTGTATGAGGTCGTGATGGTGAACGGCCTGTTATTTACCGAATAGAGATTAATGGACCAATACTGCTGAAACTTGATGCTCCCCCCCCCCCCCCAAAAAAAAAAGGAAACATAAAAAATAGATAAAAATGGGAAGGGGGGGGTTAAAATATAAAGAACAGATAGAGAATAATTCATCCATTTATAAAGAATAGTGAAAAATGGCTTAAAAATCTTAAGAAAACAGACCCTTTCACATAAGATTCGAGTACGATTATCGTACTCTTACTCAGAAATCAACCAATCAAAACACTGGATTTGGTGTTTCGAGCACTGAGTAAAGTTTTATGACCGAGGGCAGGGCATAAAGTGACCAAAAATGCTAAACTACTGTTGCCTCTTATTTATAGGAGTTACTGTCCTTAAATAACAATTAAAAAAAGATAGTGTAAGTATTTCTAGCCATTTCTTAAAACTATAACAAAAAGAGAGAAACTGTGAACATAAAAAATGATCAGGAAGAAATTTTGGACTAGAACATGCATGATTTAATGAATACTACATCTATTGGTTCCAGCTAGAAGAATATACAAAATAAGTCAACACGATTAAAATTGTCAATTTATTCCTGGTTGGCCCTGAAGTATAATAGGTTACCGTAAATAAAAACTGTAAATAGCGAAAATGATTTGCAAGATCAAGGCTCTCGGGCATAAGACTTGACTTAACACTCGAGAGTACAAAATGTATGCTCGAAACACCAAATCAAATCAAGTATTTTGATTGATTAAACTCTAAGTCTGTTGTTTCGTCAATTATCTTGAAACTTAAACAGACAGAGAGAAACAGCAAAAATAAGCAAGATAAAATCTAAAGATGAAATTTTCACGGATCCTTTATTGGAATTACTGTTCTTCACTTGGCAGCTGCTACTCGGAATTTATAAAACGTCACTAGTGTCTGAGCAGAAAGTTGATGAACCAGGGTTATGTCAAAGAACGTCTCGTCCTTTTTCTTAAAAAGTTCATCGGAAGATACCAAGAACTTGTTGATACATATATTCCGTATCAACTTCACAAATAATACTTGAAGGTCTTGAATTATAGATTCTAGGTACTGACGTTGTTTATCATCTTAATTGCGTGTTATAGTGTTCTTTTATTTGTCTTTGTAAATTATAAACCTTTTCTGTTTAGTCAATTTTTGGTAATATCTTTTTGGGGTGGCCCGGTACTTATACATCCCGCCATTGTGTTATTGTGCTATGGTCATTTTTTGTATTCCTGTCTTTGATTTTTGCTAATTTGCTTTGTCTATATGCCATTTTGGTTTTTTTATGACATATTCGGGTTTTTTTTATAGTGATTAAGATTATAACACAATGTTGAATGCTGTACCCCTATTTTCGACATTTTTACCTGTTATTTCTGTTTGTTTTGTTCACACATTGTTGTCAATATAATGGAATTTTATGCGACTGTGATACAAGTGAGAGGTTTATCTAGCTATAAAACCAGGTTTAATCCACCATTTTCTACATAAGGAAATGCCTGTACCAAGTCAGTATTATGACAGTTGTTTTCCATTCGTTTGATGTGTTTGATCTTTCGATCTTGCCATTTGATAAGGGACTTTCCGTTTTGAATTTTCCTTGGAGTTCGGTATTTTTGTTATTTAACTTTTTTCTTACATTATCGACTATACTTTTTTTGTTCGCTTATGATCTTTTAAAAAGCTATATTGTATACTTATGGTCCGTATTTTCGGTAGACGTCTAGAATGCTTCCATCGAGACAGTGACCTTTTCCTGTATTCATATAAGATCGACATAAATCAGAAGCTTTATAGAAAGAATTTCCCGTTTCTCTTATAAGATGTTTATCTCGATGATTTGTTCCAAGCTTTTTTGGTGTCTAAGTGGAATGCGCTCAAAAAAACTTGAAACAATGATACAACAGATCCAATTAACACTGATTCACATCTTGACTGACATCTAAAAATTGACAATAAGGATATATACGGTTGAGGTATATGACCTAAAATGATAGTCAATATGAAAATAAGGAGATGTGGTATGATCGCCAATGTAACAACTATCCACCTAAATTCAAATTAAGTGGATGTAAGCAATTATACACTTAGGCAACCGTACGGCCTTCAACAATGAGAAAAAACCATACAGTATAGTCGGCTATAAGAGGCCCCGACATGAAAAATATGAAACAATTCAATAGAGAAAACTAACGGCCTAATTTATAACAAAACAATTTACGAAAAACAAATATGACAGACATCAAGCAACGACACCCACTGACTGATCGACTACATGCTCCTGACTTGGCACATGCACATATAGAATGTGGCGGGGTTAAACTTGTTTGCTGGCGCCAAATCTTCCCCCTAACGGGCGTAACAGTGCAACATAAGAACAAGCTATCAAATTTGAAATCCATATATAAGGTTAACTTTGTATAAAAGCAGCATACGCTTTCGAGTCGGTGTTTGACCATAAAAAATCTACTCACAAGCAGCATATCTGTCCTTGATATACCTTAAGGTATGGAGTCTTAACCAGAAAAAAATTTTGCCTCACTAGAAATAATCGTCAAGCTACGCCACTGTAATGGAAGTGTATTATATATAGCCCCTTCTGCAGCTCGGTAAATGTGACGAATCTTTTCAACTGTGCCACTCGGCGTAGACATAGCCATGGTCATCGTCATTATACATCATATACGCTTCGTGCTGTCAACTTAAAAGACCTTTTACCTTTTATATAAAAGCTGGTTGGAATATTTCCAAATTCTCACGAATTTATATTCATTTACACTTTCAAAACTTAATTCTTATTTGTACGAGTTATGTGTTGGAACCCTGTCACAAGTCTCCATTCTAATCAACACGGACTTGCAGCTATCATCTTGGATATTGCCAATCACAAACTTTTCAGACCAGTTGGAAGTAGAAAATATGAAACGGAGAAACTTTCCTTTCTAAAACTTCCTATTGATACCAAAGGTCGTGCTGCCATAAACTTTTGCAATATCCTTCATCATTTATATAAATCAATGAAATGAAAAATACCTCCCTATTTCAAAGATCGGTCTCTACCAATCATCTCTTATACCTATACCACACCTATTGCGAACAAAATTTTCAACTACAAACACGAGTTGCAAAATCTCTATATCCGTGTTTCCCATTCATATATTATTCCATTGGTCATGTTATAACGACGACCCTAACATTGTCAATAACGCTTTTCTACGAAATGTGTTAGCCAAAGGGCCGCTATTCCGTGAGTTGAAATCCATAAATTGAAAACACAACTTTAAATTAATTATAGATTCAGTTGAGAATTATATTAGACAACAGACAAAACGTGAAAAAGAAGACGTGCAAAATCTTTTCGATTGCATGGGTTAAGGCTGTGATATCGTTGATACAAATCAGGACAAAAACGTAAAGGGTGAATATGAACACTTTTGATACATCTATCTTCAAAGATACAAACGTTGATAAGCACTTATCCTATACTTCCAGGACAAATATGTTGTTGTTTGAACACTTTTGATACATCTATCTTCAAAGATACAAATGTTGCTAAGCACTTATCCTAATTCCAGGACAAATATGTTGTTGTTCCTGCAGACAAAACCCCAAAACAATATCGCTTTTATTTGTACAATAGACAAAATTCTGAACAATCATAGTTCGGTTTTATGTTTATGTTGGAACTCAACCAAAGATGAAGTACTTGGTCTTCCTTCCCCCTACATCATCGGATACATAATTTACATAAGTGTCCTTAAAAAAACATCATAATGCTGGGTCTGTCGAATGCTCCAAAATACCTCTTTCCAAACTTTTAACCATGATATATTTTATCAGCAATCAAAACCGGGCTTCAGAGTTACGGTGAAACTACATACTTTAGGGATGGCGTGAATCAGACATGGATACCAAAACTTCAAAAGAACTGTTAGAGTACTAACAATTGAAGCCCCCACCATCTGGCCTCATGCAGCAGTATACATACATCAAGACTTATATACACTTTATTTGTGTGCAATTTGTTTTAAGAAGGGATACACCATACTTTGTAAAAAAACCCTCTTATTTGAACAAAAAGTTCACTGAAAATTACATCATCAAGATCCAGGATCGTTTTTTTGGCAATATATTAATGATTTTTGGACAAGTCTTTATCAACAGACCATTGAGCTTCCTATGGGAACCAACAGTGCCTCTGTGCTTGCCAATTTGTACCTTTATTCTTATAGGAGGGAAACTTCGAACAGAAGCTTCGTTAGAAAATTGAAAAAGCTGGACAATGATGAAAGTTTCTATAACACAAAAGTGGAAAATGTTAGTGAAATTGAGGATACATTGCTGAGGGCTTTGATTAATGAGAAAAGCATTTTCTTATTTTTTTTTATATACAATCTGCTTTTGCAAATAGAATATTTTCATTTGGATCTCGGAATGTCTTGTAGTTTAGTCTGAGTTGGATACTAAAATCTAGGACATAATGTTATATTAGTTACCCTCTTCGACTGATCATATCTTAGATATACTTGAACTTCATGAGTGATCAGTGAGTTCAAGTGGGAAAATGGTTCAAACGAAACACACAAATATTCACATTAAAGAAAAAATATCTGCTATTTGTCTGTCCCCGCCTACAGTGAGACATCATGGCTGCTGTCGAGACCACAGACTATTGATGCATATTGACCCCGGTCCCTTTTTCGGCGTTTTAAGATTTTTCTTTATTATTTCAACAAACTACAGTTATGTATAAGATTGGTATATCAGAGAAAGATCACAAAAAATAAGGGAAAACTATTTTAAATATGAAAGAAAATGGAATAAAAACATATTCAGTCAATTGCTGGCATTCAGTTTTAAAAGTTGACTTTTTGTGGACGTCGCAAGGCGACGTTTCCATAGATTTTACATTTTGGAGTGAATACTTCATCTGTTGATATATATTGTGAACGCTTTGTGTATATTTAAATAATATTTACCTATGTTGAAAGACTTGCATATAATTTCAAATCATAAAAATACAAATTGTTTAGTCTCTACGAAAACTAGTAATTGTTCTGTTGCTATTTTTGCTAAATTGGTGCCATTTGGGTACTCGGAGCAATTTAGGCACTGTGACGTTATATATGTTAAACGTGACAAGACATAAAACACATAAAACAGAAAGTACATCATGCAAAGCATATCATGAGTAAATACTGGTATCAAGCACAGCAAATTATAGCGATTAATAAGCAAATCAAAGCATGTAAAAGCAAACATAAAATGCAGACAAACTGACATTCATGCAGCAGCTATTAAGCACTAAAAGAATTTCAAGCATTTAGAACAAAACTAAAAAAGTATGCAACAAAAATATAAAAGCCAGAGTCACATGATAAAATCGATATATATATATTAATCATATTGTGTGCACAGTTGGTAACAATCTAAGGATAGTTCTTCCTGAACATGCATGAAATATTTGCCACCGGATTGGACGTTAAGCAGCCAACAATCAATCTATTAATCAATCAATCAATCCAAGAATCCAAGGAAAGTAGCATCAAGTGTCCGGAAATTTCAATCAAAACCGTTGTTTACTCTTTTATTCTGGTTTCCTCTCCCCGGTCCGTCAGCTCTCTCTTGTCCACTATGGAATAGTTACCAGTCCATATGAATCAACGCCATGGCAGCTCGCTCAGCTCAGTTTATGAATAGAATGGGTCAATTTCCTGGTCCAAAAAAATTCAAACAGTATATTATTTGCCATATTATTCTAGGCGTAGTACTCTTTCTGGTATACTATAGAGTAAATGGCGGTAAGTCGGTTTATCTCGCTATGCTCGACCCAACAAGTGGACATGCTGATTTTTGGCTTTCTATTATTTAGTCCAGATAATTATGACGTCTTGAAAGTCTATTATATTTTTTTCGTTGACGCCTTACATCGACGTCGCAGGAAGGCGTCAAAGCAAAAATTTAAAATAGCCTTCCAAGACGTCATAATTATTTGGACTATCTATTACTTAGGGATCCCAACCCTTAATATAAAGCTATCTTAAACTTGCCTTATAAGCTTACCCTAACACTAGCCCTAACCTAGACCATCCCCAAACCTAGTCTATACTACATTGTAACCATATCCGTATCTACAAATCCCTTGGAGTATGCATGCACAGTATGGCCTATGGGACCCTTTCCAGCAGAACAACAAACACCGACTGGAAATAGTACAAAGAAGAGCAGCAAGATACGTCACTAACAGATATCACAACACCTCATCTGTTAGTGACATGCTTACCTCACTCAAATGGAAAACCCGTGAAGATCGGAGAAAAGCCGCAAGACTTGCAATGATGACATACAAACTTGCCAACAAGATGGTAATGTTAATACAGAAGACACTCTCATTCCACCAGACAGAATATCCCGCAATTTAAACAGCAACGGTTTCCAATTTCCAATATGTAGAACAGAAGTGAGGAAAAATCATTCCTTCCAAGAACAATAAGGGACTGGAACGCACTACCACTCACCACCACCAGTGCAGGTAGTCTTGAATGAGACGATTTAGACCGCCGTCCAGGATGTTTTTAACCTCACTGTCACTGTAAATAAAATGTATAGCACAAATCTTCACATTATTTTTTTATAAAACATTTACATGCGCATCCAAAAGTGGCAAAATAATCAGTATATAATATTGATGGTGGCAGCAAAATGGTAGAATTAGAAGTACATTGTAGGCCTTCTTTTACGTAGCAGTTTAGGGGTATCTATACTTAGAGTTTATTTATGGTTAAGGTTAGTAAGAGAATGGTCTAAATTAGGGTTAGGAATGGGTTAGGATTTTTGGATTCTGTGTCTGGGGCAATTTTCTTATTTGGCTGCCCTTACATTTTAGGATTCTGTGTCCAGAGCAATTTCCTGATTTTGTTATCTTCAGTCCGCAACCAAATCAGAAAATCGCTCCGAACACAGAATCCCAAAAGGATCTGTTATCTGTAGGTGTAGCTCTTGACACTAGAAGTTCCCACATTTACTTTAAATCGTCATTTCATGATTCAGCCACTGGATGAAAAATATATCACATGATTTTCTCATAAATTATAAAATATAAGTCGAAGCACGTTAAGTCGAAGTTGAAGGGACTGGTCAAAAGTATTCGACTTTATCCCAGGTTGGACTCATCTGAGGTTGAGTATGTTGTCTAGATATGGAATGAATGAAATATGGTATGAGATTTGTGTAAACTAGATATAATTGAGATTTCCAGTCTATGAATTATATAGGCATAAAAATTAAAAATATAGATTTACGAAATACATATTGAAAATTGGCTTATTTGGTCATATGTATTAGTTGATCAACTACACAAATGTTATAAAGATATGGGCTTGATATTAAGACAGCAATCTAGATTTGAATAAAATAGAATACATAGAGGTTGTATCTCAAACACAGACCTGCCAACTAGTCTGATTTTCATGCCTCAACCCGAATCCCGATATCGGGATCGTAAAACAAGTCAATATCCTGATTTTCACTAACTCTACCCGAAAAAATTATTGGTTACCGATTTTGAAGTTTTTCTGATCAATTTCTATTAATCTATAATTTTACTTGGCGACATATTCATGACGAAGTTTTACACGACCCTGCGCTAATCAACGGTCACAAGAGGTGTCATAATTTGTTGTTACAGGTAATCTGCTTATCTGATGGGTCATAACAATCCCAAAAATTAATTAATTTGTTAACAAAATCAGTCAGTCAGCGTTTAATTTTAATCATTTTATCATACGATCACAATTTGCAACGTTTACCGTAGTATTATGACAAAATCGTAATTAACTGAAAGACGAAAACTGTAATGAACTCATTAGAAAACATCGTTTATCTTGAAATCCGTTAAAATTTTTGAAATCAGACGTGTTTCTGTCCAGTTCTGATTTAAAATCGACGCCATTTTGTATTCACTTCTACTGTGTATAAGCCTCCGCCGGTAACAGCACCTCTGAACACAAAGAAAGATAACTAAAATTTTATCCATTTTCTCATTAATACTGATAGACTTACTCAAAATCTGTCTTCATCCTACTAACTTTAGGACAATTAGGTTTAGGTCCTTTGAGTCATGGTGCAAAGATAAGAAGGTCTTTGGAGGGGGAAAAGGGGGTCTTCACTTTGTATCCTTTATTTTTTTTTAGGCCATTTTTCTCTATTAAGTTATATTGCCAATTAATAAGTACAAGAATCATGCAAATAAAAGAAATCAAGGCTTATTAGCTCATCATCAGTATACCAAAAGAAAAAAGAAGAAATATGAGACTATTTCAAGAGTAAAAAAACTGCACACAGAAACGCCGCAAAAATTGTATCCCTTAAAAATCTGGTCGCGCACTAAATCCCCCATGGAGATTTTCAAAAGTTGGCAGGTCTGGAAGCATTATAACGATAGCTTCTTAATAAAAAAAGCTTAAATGTAAAGGAAGTTAACTGTTATCATGGTTATTGTTCTTAATTGACTATCATGCATTTTTTCGTGAATGTTCATTCAAATATCTACCTAAAAAGCTTCATATATGTGTTGAAGCTGATATTTTATAATACATTTTTATATATTTTTCCTGCTTTTATTACAAATTGTTGTTTATTGTAAACATTGTTTGTCTTACTTTCCAGTTTTGAAAATGACTTAAATTTCTCAAATACAATATTTTGCACCAACATTATCCTAATATGTAGCCTATTAACCAACTCTGATCCCTTACACATATTACCTTCCTAAATAACGCTTTGTTAGTGGCATGTCACATGACCTAATGTAAGAAAGATTATGGTCAACAATTTTTGGCAGGTTTATTATATAATTATCTACGGTTATATTCCCCTAGCAGAAGTTGACGTCTCTAAATATTTTGTTTCAAATTATCAACAAACTTGAACTTTGAAAAACAAATTTGTTAATCCTCTTTTGCAGGCATAATACCTTTTTTTCTTCACAACCGGTTACCAGTTCTGAAGAAAGGTCCAGGGACTCCAACATTGTATTATTTCACCAGTGCAGATAATGATGGTGTCAATATTAAATGGTTTCATGGAGCTAACAGCAGGCAAGCATTACGCAAGGCAATGAAAGGTATGAAACATATGAATTTAAAGTCAAATGTTACTTTGAATAAAAAAAAAGTTAAGTATATTTAATATACTTGCATGGCTATGTTCTACTTTAAAACATGTGTTCATAAACTTTCTCGAAAAAAAATCCTATATCTTATCAAAATCTTCAGAAATGTGCTGCTATTGAATTATTGTCTTCCTGTACTCTAATTGCTCGATAGCTTTTCTTTATGCAGTGAACCTAACCGTGAGACCTCTCGATAGAGCCTCAGCAACTGCACTGCGCAAATGCGATGGAAAAACAGTGATTAAAAGAATGTAAACAAACATGCACTGATAGGTAAATAGTGTTAATTGATTCTGAAATAACAATTTAATACACCAAATCATTTAACTGTTATGAAAAAGTTTGATTAGCAAATAGAAACGCAGGGAAAATTTATTTTTAAACAAAATAAACACAGCAATTGCTGACAATCAATTTTTAATAATTTTTAAACAACGGGTTAATATTCTATTTATTTATTTTTAAACACCATCTTGTATGGAGGATACTTATTTTTCATTCATTTTCAGTGTAATATATCTTAAAAATTACTGTATAATTAATACTATGTATATATCATAGGTTTGAATGTTGTTTTCAATATAGACTTGTATTATAATTAAGATCCATTTATTACATCAGTGATCCGTTTATTTGGCAATCGCCAATGGCAGTCAGCAGAGATTAAGAACATTTGTTGTTCGACCTGTTAGTCAAATGCGTTTTGTTAAAATATACTTTTTCATTTTTTTGGTCTTTTGGAAAATGTTGTTTGTGCTGTATTTAGACCCCTCTAACAAGAAATTTGTTTTGCATGCACACGTATAAAAATTGCGGTTTTTATACGACCGCAAGTCGTATATTGGTATGACGTTGGCGTCGTCTTCGTCTGGCGTCGTCCGGCGTTGTCCGAAGACACATTGGTTTTCGCACTCTAACTTTAGTTTAAGTGAATGGATCTCTATGAAATTTTACCATAAGGTTCAATACCACAAAAGGAAGGTTGGGATTGATTTTGGGGGTTATGATACCAACAGTTAAGGAATTAGGGGCCAAAAAGGGGCCAAAAATAAGCATTTTTGTAACTTCCAGACATAACTTGTGTGTTAGTGTATGGATCTCTCTGACATTGTACCACAAGGTTCCATATCACACAGGGAATGCTGGGATTGATTTTGGGGGTAATTGCCTCAAAATATTAGGAATTAGGGGCCAAAAAAGGGGCAAAAAACAAGCATTTTCTAGTTTCATGACAATAACTTGTGTGTAAGTGTATGGATCTTTCTGAAATTGTACTACAAGGTTCCATATCACAAAGGGAAAGCTGGAATTGAGTTTGTGGGTAATTGCCCAAAACGTTTAGGAATAAGGGGCCAAAAAGGGGCCAAAAATAAGCATTTTTCTAGTTTCCAGACAATAACTTGTGTTCAAGTGTATGGATCTCTCTGAAATTATACCACAAGGTTCCATATCACACAGGGAATGCTGGGATTGATTTTGAGGGTAATTGCCTCAAAATATTAGGAATTAGGGGCCAAAAAAGGGGCAAAAAAGGGGCAAAAAACAAGCATTTTTCTAGTTTCATGATAATAACTTGTGTGTTAGTGTATGGATCTTTCTGAAATTGTACTACAAGGTTCCATATCACAAAGGGAAAGCTGGAATTGAGTTTGGGGGTAATTGCCCAAAACGTTTAGGAATAAGGGGTCAAAAAGGGGCCAAGAATAAGCATTTTTCTAGTTTCCAGACAATAACTTGTGTTCAAGTATATGGATCTCTCTGAAATTGTACTGCAAGGTACCATACCACAAAGGGAAGGCTGGGATTGAGTTTGGGGGTGATGAATCATAAGGGGGTTCAAAAAATTTGGGGGGGGGGGATTTTTTTTTTTCTCCTTTTTTTTTCTTTTAAAATTTTCCATTTTAAGTTGGTTATTTCTGTTTTATATTTTAAAGCAAATAATAATGATATGGTAGGAGATACACACCAAACAGGATGTGTGAATTATTATATAATAAGTATTGTGCAATAGCAAGAAATTTTCAATTGCACAATAGCAAGAAATCTTCAATTGCACAGTATTGCGCAATAGCAAGAAATCTTCAATTGCACAGTATTGTGCAATAGCAAAAAATATCCAATAGCACAATATTGCGCAATAGCAAGAAATTTTCAATTGTACAGTATTGCGCAATAGCAAGAAATATTCAATTGCACAGTATTGTGCAAAAGAAGATACTTCGTATAAATTGCTTATTTCTTGACCAATTTCAATGGAGTTTTATTCTTGAATTCTTGGGGTTCTTTAATATGCTGATTCTAACCGTGTATTAAGTTTTTGGATTTTGGGCCTCGTTTTTAAATTGGTCCACATTGAGGTCCAAAGGGTCCAAAATTAAACTTTGTTTGATTTCATCAAAAATTGAATTATTGGGGTTCTTTGATATGCCGAATCTAACCGTGTATTTAGATTCTTAATTTTTGGTTCCGTTTTCAAATTGGTCTACATTAAGGTCCAAAGGTTACAAAATTAAACTTAGTTTGATTTTAACAAAAATTGAATTCTTAGGGTTCTTTGATATGCTGAATCTAAACATGTATTTAGATTTTTGATTATGGGCCCAGTTTTCAAGTTGGTCCAAATTGGGGTCCAAAATTAAACTTTGTTTGATTTCAACAAAAATTGAATATATGGGGTTCTTTGATATGCTGAATATAACCATGTATTTAGATTTTTGATTTTTGGGCCCCATTATCAACTTTGTCCACATTGAGGTCAAAAGGGTCCAAAATTAAACTTTGTTTGATTTCATCAAAAATTGAATTCTTGGAGTTCTTTGATATGCTGAATCTAACCATGTATTTAGATTTTGGATATTGGACCATAATAGGTGAATGTCCAATTAAAAAATTTTAAGTTCTTAGACCACATTCATTCTGTGTCAGAAACCTATACTGTGTCAAATATTTAATCACAATCCAAATTCAGAGCTGTATCAAGCTTGAATGTTGTGTCCATACTTGCCCCAACTGTTCAGGGTTCAACCTCTGCGGTCGTATTAAGCTTCCCCCTGCAGAGCATTTTATTATCCAATGCAATCATAGGTTTGAACGTTTTTTTCAATTTAGACTTGTATATATATGCTCCAAAACAGGCCCTTTAATTGGATTTAATTAAGTATTCGTATTCCCTATGCCATGTATATGTTTGCTTTTTTGTTTCTGCTTTTTTCTATGATGAGGGCCTCAGGGAAGATTAGTAATATAGCTAACTGTGTAACCCTCTTAAAATAAAGAATTGTTGTTGTTGTTGTTGCTATTACTGAGCAATTATGACTACATGTATTATCATCTCACTTATTTTTCACAAGCTCCAAGTGTCTGTGTTGATTGTTTATTAAGGTCCCGTTCAATAAACTTTGGCAATAAAACACGAAACTTAATTAGCAGGGAAGGTTTTCACCGAATGAAATAATTTTTGTCGATTATGTGTTCTTAGTTCGTAATAATTGTAAAATATCTTGAATTGAGGAGTCAGTTTAGTATATATATACATGCATTAATTCAAAAACTTCAAGAAACTTGTTTCATATGACTCTAAGAAAAAGTATTGCTGGTGCTCAAACCTGGAAAAGAAGATCTTAAAAATGAGGCAAATTTTGCAATTTTCCATTTATGCAAGAGGCTTGAATGTCTTAAGCAAATATGTGAGATGAAATCTCAATATATTATTTCTGATATTTGACTGACTAATATCATGTGAACAATAAAATGTTATTCCATATTGATAGCACTTTAGTAGGTTTTCTATATGAATGGGATTTTGAATAAATAAGCATATTCACCTGCCGAAAAAGTATATTCACCGTGCAAAACGTCGCATGCTTTTACGTGCATAATTTTTGTAAAAACGTTTGATGTACAATTGATATAAGTAAATAATTGCCATAACATATATTTCTCTCGGAATATGGAATAAAACAATTACTGTCTTTTGTTTCGGTAAATATGTGGTTTAATTTACTTTTTGACCGTTGGCCTCAGTGAATATCAGTTTTTCAAAAGTCAATAAAACTACATATTTACCTCATCAAAAGACAGTAATTGTATATTATTTGATACATTGAGAATAAAATGCCATTTTCAGGGGTCTAAAAAGATGAAGTTACTGTCTTTTTTTATTGTTTGATGCTATAATTTATCAGTAAATACTGTTATATAATAAAATAAAAAGTGTTTTAATTGCATTTCATTGATTTAAATTGTATTGCTGATGTTATCAAATAAAAGCAATGTGTTATTCACTTTATAATTAAACATGTTTTTAATATCTTATAGGTGACACACAAATGGTTGAAGCAGATGTGATGCTTCAGGGCCAAGGAACAGATAAACAGAGTTTAGAACCAATAATGGCTAAGTTACCTGATACTAGTAGTGATATTACACTGGAGGAATGGTTAACATTATTTGTTACTACCAAAAAGAAAGGATTAAAGTTAGACTTTCAGTCAACAGATGCTGTAGAAATTACTTTGGAGAAACTGAAGGCAGTAAAACACAAAGTAAGATTATTTAAAAATACTGGAAACCAACCAACTTTTGCAACTAATTTATTATTGTGACTTTGGTGAGTAGGAAAATAACATAAATATGTCAAACTTGTATCTTCCCTTATTTAGATACATCAAGTATATTTGAAAATTGCAAAATTGAATCGCCTTGAACTAGACTAGAAAGAGCTAAATGCTAAATAAAGTATCTGCGAAAAATAAGTTGGTTTATGGTTGATAGTAAATAAAAAATTATTTCGCTGACATCTATTGAAATTTTACTCATGAATATTAGACTTTAGTAAATTTTAAAACAATTTGGATAAAAAATGGCAAAAAAAAAGAAAAATGTTTGGTATTTTTTGCTTTGTACTGATCTATTGAGGTAAGCCATTTGCAACAGATTTTTATACGACCGCAAAAAAATTTTGTGGTCGTATATTGGTATGACGTTGGCGTCGTCGTCGTCGTCGTCCGGCATCGTCGTCCGAATACACAATGGTTTTCGCACTCTAACTTTAGTTTAAGTGAATGGATCTCTATGAAATTTTACCATAAGGTTCAATACCACAATAGGAAGGTGGGGATTGATTTTGGGGGTTATGGTACCAACAGTTAAATAATTAGGGGCCAAAAAGGGGCCGAAAATAAGCATTTTTGTAACTTCCAGACATAACTTGTGTGTTATTGTATGGATCTCTTTGACATTGTACTACAAGATTCCATATCACAAAGGGTCGATGATGGGATTGATTTTGGGGTTAATTTCCTCGAAATTTTAGGAATAAGGGGCCAAAAGGGGGCAAAAAACAAGCATTTTTCTAGTTTCATGACAATAACTTGTGTGTAAGTGTATGGATCTTTCTGAAATTTTACTACAAGGTTCAATTTCGCAAAGGGAAAGCTGGAATTGAGTTTTGTGGTAATTGCCCAAAACGTTTAGTAATAAGGGGCCTAAAAAGGGGTGAAAAATAAGCATTTTTTAGTTTCTAGACAATAACTTGTGTTCAAGTGTATGGATCTCTCTAAAATTGTATTACAAGGTACCATACCACAAAGGCAAGGCTGTTATTGAGCTTGGTTTGGGGGGAAGGGGGGGTGATGAATCATAGGGGGGGGGGGTCAAAAAAGGGGTAATTATATTTTTTTCGTTTAAGGAATAAGGGGAAAAAAGGTTAAAAAACTAGGGTTTCCATTTTAATAGACAAATAATTGAGTAAAGAACATTATTTAAAAGCAGTGTAAGGTTGGTAATTCAAACTCATTTAAATATCTCACCTGCACTATGTTTGAATTATGTAAATTGGAAATTTGCCAATTATTTTAGTATAATAAACTTCATTGGAAATTTGCCAATATAAAATTTTGCTGATGAAGGTTTTTTGTTTACCTTTAGTCTGACTATGATGTCATTTTCTATTTTAATAGCCTTATGATGTAGTTAATTTTTTTTTAATACTTTTATGATGTATTTTAATGCGCTTTTATGGTTGCAAATTTATTGTTTTAATACAATAAACTCCATTGGAAATTTACCAATAGTTTGTTTATTTTTAGCTATGACTATGATGTCATTTTCTATTTTAATTTTAAGGTTACAAATTAATTTCAGTTTTAAATATTATTGTAAAATGTTTGCCCAAAACATTTATTAATAAGTGGCCAAAAAAGGGGGCAAAAATAAGCATTTTTTTAGTTTCCAGACATTAACTTGTGTTCAAGTGTATGGATTTCTCTGAAATTGTACTTAAAGGTACCATACCACTTAGGGAAGTGGGTCAAAAAATTTTTGTGGGGGGGGGGGATTTTTTTTCCCTTTTTTTTTTCTTTAAAATTTTCCATTTTAAGTTGGTTAATTCTGATCACAAAGAGAAAGTTGGAATTGAGTTTGGGGGATAATTGCTCAAATGTTTAGGAATAAGGGGCTAAAAAAGGGGTTAAAAATAAGCATTTTTTTTTAGTTTCCAACAATTAATTGTGTTTAAGTAATTGGATCTCTGTGAAATTGTACTGCAAGGTACCATACCACAAACTGAAGGCTGGGATTGAGTTTGGGGGGGCGTGATGTGTGAAAATTTTCCACTTAAAGTTGGTTAATTATTTCTGATTTAGATATAAAAGCAAATAATAATGATGTGGTTTGATTTTATCAAAAACTTAAATTGAAGTTATGTATATTGTAAATTTAGGTTACATTGGAATTTAAGAATTGGCTTTGGGGTAGGGTTATGGCTCAAACCTTTAAATAATAAGGGAAAAAAAGGTGAAAAAACAAGGGTTTCCAGGTTAATAGATAAATAAGTACAAAACATTATTTAAAAACAGTGTAAGGTTGGTAATTCAAACTCATTTAAATATCTCACTTACACTGCTTTTAAATTATGTAAATTGGAAATTTGCCAATAACTTTATTGTTAATAAATGCATTGGAAATTTGCCAACAATTTTAGTATAATAAACTTCATTGGAAATTTGCCAATATAAAATTTTGCTGATGAAGGTTTTTTGTTTACCTTTAGCCTTGACTATGAAGTCATTTTCTATTTTTATAGCCTTATGATGTAGTTGAATTATTTAATACTTTTATGATGTGTTTAAATGGGGTTTTATGGTTGCAAATTTATTGTTTTAGTTTAATAAACTCCATTTAAAATTTGGTAATAAAAAAAAATTTTGTTTATTTTTAGCTATGATTATGATGTCATTTTCTATTTTACTTTTATGGTTGCAAAGAAATTTTTATTTTTAGATATTACTGCAGTGTTCCAGCTTGAATCTCAGGGCAGAAGGGTGCTAGTTGTCTGAAAGGGCACTTTAGCGTTATAACCCAGATTTTAAGGGCAATGTTGGACAGTGTATAAATTACCTTGAATATTGCTAGGCTCAGCTGGAGAACATTAGTTGTATTTAAACCATATTCAGAAATTAATGTGTTCTTGATGTTGGTTCCAGTAAGATTTTTTTTTCACCAAATTATCATACCATGAAGCAAAGCATATCATTTTGATGTTAATCTAACATACTTGTACATTTGGTATGGAAAATAATCATCAGAAATTTTCAATGTTTTATAACTTATACCAAAATAAACAAGTAGTTTTGAAAGATGGAGTTATACATGCAAAATTGAATGTTGATTTTAATTAAATTATCTAAATTTAAATTACTTGTTCAAACATATAGTATATATGTTATTGAGAGTTATTTATTATCATTTGAATTGTTACAAAAAAGTATTTTTAAGTGCACACCAAAGTGCTCCTCAGTAAGGAGTTTTATAAATATAACAGGTGAGACAGGAGATGATCATATTTTATATTGATGTAATAATATATTGCAGAAGGTATAAACAGTTACTTTTTTCTCCATCATTGTTAAAAATAAATTTGTTGAGTGCTCCTATGTCAGGAGGATTATAAAATACAAGATGTATTAAAAACAGGAAGTGAATCTTGTTATGTTCAAAGTACAAATTTCTTTGATTCCTCTTTAAATTTCATACTCATGGTTTTGAAACAAAACATTTTTTACCAATTAAGTCAAAACTATGTATGCCTTTAAAATTGTTTAAGATTTTATTTTTTATGTTATGTCTACTGAAATAAATTTTTTCAGGTGTACATGCTGTACATAAACATTACAAATGGATAACATGTGGACATTTCATTCTGTATTAAATATCTAGTATTTGTTCAATTATCTTAAATCCACTAATTAGCAGTAAACAATCATTAACAAAGGTGATAAAACTGCCAAAGCACTAGGTATTTAACTTAATCCCATTGTCAGTTAATTAGTGTTACACAATCAGGTAACAATTTTACCGGAATCGCCGGTAGGCATGAAATTTGGAAATTTAATTTTTTTGAAAAGGCAGAGGGATGCATTCTTTTACTTTGGAGGGCAGAAGGGCGGGGGTAAGGGCACCAAGGGCGGGCCGCCCTTCTATTTAGGGCAGGCGGGAACACTGTACTGTTAAATGATGCTGATTAAGGTTTTTGCTATGTTTAGCCATGACTATGATGTCATTTTCTATTTTAATATCTGTCATGATGTATTTAAATGGGCTTTTATGGTTACAAAGGAATTTTATTTTTAGATATTACTGTAAAATGTTGCTGATTAAGGATTTTGTTTATTTTTAGCCCATGACTATGATGTCATTTTCTATTTTAATACCTTTATTATGTAATTTCCATTTTTAGATATTACTGTTAAATGATGCTGATTGAGGGTTTGAATGCTGGGATTGATTTTGGGGGTAATTGCCTCCAAATTTTAGGAATTAGGGGGCAAAAAAAAAGCATTTTTCTAGTTTCATGACAATAACTTGTGTGTAAGTGTATGGATATTTATGAAATTGTACTACAAGGTTCCATATCACAAAGGGAAAGCTGGAATTGAGTTTGGGGGTACTTGCCCAAAACGTTTAGGAATAAGGGGCCAAAAATAAGCATTTTTCTAGTTTCCAGACAATAACTTGTGTTCAAGTGTATGGATCTCTCTGAAATTGTACTGCAAGGTACCATACCACAAAGGGAAGGCTGGGATTGTTTTTGGGGGTAATTGTCCCAAAATGTTAGGAATTAGGGGCCATAAAGGGGAAAAAAACATGCATTTTTCTAGTTTCATGACAATAACTTGTGTGTAAGTGTATGGATCTTTATGACATTGTACTGCAAGGTTCCATATCACAAAGGGAAAGCTTGGTTTGAGTTTGGGGGTAATTGCCCTAAACTTTTAGGAATTTGGGGCCAAAAAGGTGCAAAAAACCCAAGCATTTTTCTAGTTTCCAGACAATAATTTGTGTTCAAGTGTATGGATCTCTCTGAAATTGTACTGCAAGGTACCATACCACAAAAGGAAGGCTGGAATTGAGTTCGGGGGTGATGAATCATAAGGGGGTTCAAAAAATTTGGGGGGAGGGATTTTTTTTTCCTTTTTTTTCTTTAAAATTTTCCATTTTAAATTGGTTATTTCTGATTTATATATAAAAGCAAATGATAATGATGTGGTTTGAATAGGTAAATTAAAAAATTTTAAGTTCTTAGACCACTTTCATTCTGTGTGAGAAACCTATGCTGTGTCAAATATTTAATTACAATCCAAATTCAGTGCTGTATCAAGCTTGAATGTTGTGTCCATACTTGCCCCAACTGTTCAGGGTTCGACCTCTGCGGTCGTATCAAGCTGCGCCCCAGCGGAGCATTTTATTATACGACCGCAAAAAAATTTTTGTGGTCGTATATTGGTATGACGTTGGCGTCGTCGTCGTCGTCGTCGTCCGAATACACATTAGTTTTCGCACTCTAACTTTAGTTTAAGTGAATGGATCTCAATGAAATTTTACCATACGGTTCAATACCACAAAAGGAAGGTGGGGATTGATTTTGGGGGTTATGGTACTAACAGTTAAGGAATTAGGGGCCAAAAGGGGCCAAAAATAAGCATTTTTGTAACTTCCAGACATAACTTGTGTGTAAGTGTATGGATCTCTCTGACATTGTAACACAAGGTTCCATATCACAAAGGGAATGCTGGGATTGAATTTGGGGGTAATTGCCTCCAAATTTTAGGAATTAGGGGCCAAAAAGGGGCAAAAAACGAGCATTTTTCTAGTTTCATGACAATAACTTGTTTGTAAGTGTATGGATCTTTATGAAATTGTACTACAAGGTTCCATATCACAAAGGGAATACTGGGATTGATTTTTGGGGTAATTTCCTCCAAATTTTAGGAATTAGGGGCCAAAAAGGGGCAAAAAACAAGCATTTTTCTAGTTTCATGACAATAACTTGTTTGTAAGTGTATGGATCTTTATGAAATTGTACTACAAGGTTCCATATCACAAAGGGAAGGCTGGGATTGATTTTGGGGGTTTTCCCTCAAAATTTTAGTAATAAGGGGCCATAAAAGGGCAAAAAAAACATGCATTTTTCTAGTTTCAGGACAATAACTTGTGTGTAAGTGTATGGATCTTTATGAAATTGTACTGCAAGGTTCCATATCACAAAGGGAAAGCTGGAATTGAGTTTGGGGGTAATTGCCCTAAACGTTTAGGAATTTGGGGCCAAAAAGGGGCCAAAAAACAAGCATTTTTCTAGTTTCCAGACAATAACTTGTGTTCAAGTGTATGAATCTCTCTGAAATTGTACTGCAAGGTACCATACCACAAAGGGAAAGCTGGGATTGAGTTTGGGGGTGATGAATCATAAGGGGGTTCAAAAAATTGGGGGGGATTTTTTTTTTCATTTTTTTTCTTTAACATTTTCCATTTTAAATTGGTTATTTCTGATTTATATATAAAAGCAAATAATAATGATATGGTTTGAATAGGCATACATGTGAACCTCCCGACGGGAGTACAATAATCCCGTTTTCAGGGGTCTCCTCCCGACCTCCCGTTGAAGAGGAAAAAATCACGTGTATGAAATTTTTCATGAATGAAAAATTTCTGACCAACATATCATCTCAGGCATCTGGTGTAACTGACATTACCTGAAGTTATATTTTACCTGTAAATCAATTAACATGCATAATTATATGGCTTCACTTGTCAGCTTGGGTGTCAAACATACTGGTAATCAACGATTTTTACCTCAGGCTAACTGCCATTGTGTAACAAAAACTGTGTATTTATTGGGTTACTTCCCTTGATTTATCCTGTTTTAAGTTACTTTCCTTTTAATAATGAAAATTTTTAAAAGAATATAAATAAAATATAAATTGAACAAATAATCATAAAAGGATGGTTATTAAATGATTTTAAATGTCTTAGGACAAATAAAAAAATAATAATTTGAAAATTATTTGAGGATTCTATACTTCCTTTCAAGGCTTAAATTGAAATTTATATAATAACTATGACCCTAATTTTACAGATAGAATGATTTTCTGAGTTTGCAAATAAGAACTATTTGCAAGAGAAAAAATAAAAACTATTTGCAGATAGCTAAACAAATGTTCTGGTTGCAATGATTGTTTTATAGAATATGAAGTAAAAAATTTAAAGAACATACTGGAAAAAAACAATGTTAGATTGAACATGTAGAATATAAAGATGGAGAAACTTTATAAGTACAAGGGTACTATAAACATAATAAATTGGATGGAAAGTTGAAGAAAACACACTTTAAAAGACCATTTTTACAGCACACGGTTACATTTACAACAAAATTAATGTCGATTAAAAACCTCCTGATCTGAGTCCTAATCTCCTGACCAAAATTTCCCAATCTCCTGATCTGAGTTTCACAGTCCATCACATGTATGAATAGGTAAATTGAAAATTTTTAAGTTCTTAGACCACTTTCATTCTGTGTCAGAAACCTATGCTGTGTCAAATATTTAATTACAATCCAAATTCAGTGCTGTATCAAGCTTGAATGTTGTGTCCATACTTGCCATAACTGTTCAGGGTTCGACCTCTGCGGTCGTATCAAGCTGCGCCCCAGCGGAGCATTTTATTTAGTTTGTTCTTATGTTGTGCTGTTACACCACTGTCCCAGGTTAGGGGGAGGGTTGAGCGCTCACAAACATGCTTAACCATGTCACATTCTTTCTGTGTCTGTCCCAAGTCAAGAGCTTGTTAGTTGGTTCATGCCTGTCATATTTTGTTTTTCAAAAAATTTGATTGTTATAAATTAGGTCTTGATTTTCTCGTTTGAATTGTTTTACATTTTTTATGTCAGGGTCTATTAAAGATGACTATATGGTATGGGTTTTTCGCATTGTTGAAGGTCATATGGTGACCTATAATTGCTTATATCCACATTATTTGAACTCCAGTAGATAGCTGTCTCATTGGCAATCATACCACATCTCCTTATTTTGATATTAAAAAGAAAAGTATTGGTATAGTGTATTTAAGAAAATTAATAGAAATTTAAGAAAAAGATGAAGAGTTATTAATCAGTTCATGTGAAGCATTAGCTATAATCCAATCTATTAGCCTCATATGGTATTTAATTGTTGGCTTTTCAACTAAAAACATGTATATAGTAAACAGTAAGCATGTTTTGAGAGTCTGTAATAGTCCTAGTGTTACAATTAAGTTTTACATCAAGTATTCTTTGATTTATCATACACATTACAGAAAATATATCCCGTTGACATCTCCATAAATATTTAGAATTTTAAGAAGAATTGAATTGTTAATATTTGTTTTATCGAAATCAAAATTTAATAACATTATTCTTTATTGTTTTAGCTACAAGTTCCAGTGTGGTTACATGCAAATATTATAAAAGGTCCTCTAGGCCATGAACCTAAAGTTGATGGTATCCGATTCATCAAACATATCCAAAGATTGTTTCCTGAATGTACACTTTCATTAGGATGGACAACAGGAACTCATACAGACTTAAGTCAGATAGGATATACATGGAATATGACCCTTGACATGTATCACTTTGTGCATGCACACGAGATTGAACCTCCCATTGTATTTACAGTTAGAGCTTCATTGATAAGGAACTCTGTACCTCAGTTAAAATGGCTGACAGACAACACTAGGGGTTCTATATTGGTCTTACAACCAGAGGAGGACAAACAACATGTGAATAAGGAGCTCATGCATATAGCTTATAGGTTTGATCCAGCAACATCTTTCTGGGATATCAGTAACCCAGATCTGGATGAATACCTCACTAAGAATCGCCATCTATCCAAAGACGAGTTAGATCCGTTAGTTCACATGAGAGACAATGTTGCTTTCAGACCCATGCAATGGTTAAAAATGGGACTTCATGTTCAGCAGCATTCAGTACTAGGTAGTGAAGAGGCCCTAGTTCTTACTAGTAAAGCTGTTTTTGTTTTAACTAAAGGTAAATTTCGTCCATCACCTCACAATATCTTGCACGGACGAGTTACGTTTATAAATAGAAAGAATAGACCAGTTGAACCAGGAGAAACAGGACTTAATATAGTGGTACGATCTTCAAAATATAATGATTTTGAACATATTAATGGTATATTTTGTTTCCTAGGCATGGATGGACAAATGAAAGTTGAAAGTCGTGGAATAAATCCTCCAATAAAAAAAGGTCATCAGAGATTTTCTCTGAGTTCAACAGATTGTTATGGATTCAGTGTTTCAGATGCAGGTCATGAAATTATATTTACTGTTGATATCCTTAATGATTGTGAAACTTTCCAGAGTGTCAAGCGTGAACGAGGAAAACATGCTATTTTAAGGGTTCCTGTCCCAAGAGATATTGGTGATGAGATGCATCCATTTATTGTTAAATTAGAAGATAGTAATAGATATGCTGTTATTGATGAATTGCATGTTGAATATAATCCAAAACGTGAACCAGTGAATGTTAAAATGAGTTGAAGTAATTGTCTTGTAGATATTTGTTTTTTGTCGAGCCTTCGACTTTTGTCGAAAAAGCGAGACATAGCGACCCTACATTCCGTCGGCGTCGTTGTTGTCGTCGGCGGCGTCCACAAATATTCACTCTGTGGTTAAAGTTTTTGAAATTTTAATAACTTTCTTAAACTATCCTGGATTTCTACCAAACTTGGACAGAAGTTTGTTTATGATCATAAGATTATATTCAAAAGTAAATTTTGTAAAAAAAAAATTCCATTTTTTCCGTGTTTTACTTATAAATGGACTTAGTTTTTCTACCAGGAAACATTACATTCACTCTGTGGTTAAAGTTTTTGAAATTTTAATAACTTTCTTAAACTATCCTGGATTTCTACCAAACTTGGAAAGAAGTTTGTTTACGATCATAAGATATAGTATCCAGAAGTAAATTTTGTTAAAAAAAAATTCCATTTTTTCAGTATTTTACTTATAAATGGACTTAGTTTTTCTGCCAGTTAACATTACATTCACTCTGTGGTTAAAGTTTTTAAAATTTTAACAACTTTCTTAAACTATCCTGGATTTCTACCAAACTTGGAAAGAAGCTTGTTTATGATCATAAGATAGTATCCAGAAGTAAATTTTGTAAAAAAAAAATTCCATTTTTTCCGTATTTTACTTATAAATGGACTTAGTTTTTCTGCCAGTTAACATTACATTCACTCTGTGGTTAAAGTTTTTAAAATTTTAATAACTTTCTTAAACTATCCTGGATTTGTACCAAACTTGGACAGAATCTTGTTTATGATCAAAAGCTAGTATCTAGAAGTAAATTTTGATAAAAATTTGTTCAATTTTTTCCGTATTTTACTTATAAATGGACTTAGTTTTTCTTCCAGTCAACATTACATACAGTCTGCAGTTTAAGTTTTTAAAACATTTATTAGATTCATAAATTATCCTGGATTTTTACCAAACTTGGACAGAAGCTACTTACAATCAAAAGATAGTATAGAGAGGAATATTTTTATTAATTTTTTTCCTCATTTTTGTTGAGCCTGCGATTAACAGCAAAAGTAGGCGAGACACTGGGTTCCGCGGAACCCTTACGAATTTTTTTATAAATTTTTTAATAAAGTATTTTGTTTCTTTTGAATTTATTCCATCTAGTTTAGAACTTAGTTGAAGTTGAAAATTATTTCCATTTTACTACCTATAAAAAAACTTGTGTTTGACAATCGTTTTGAAATTTTAGAAGATCCCTGCTCTTGGAAATGACTGATATAGATGTATCAAATTTTGAATCTTTGGTTTTAATTGGATTACAATATTGCACATTTGTGCATACCTTTAGATATCAATTTTCTATATCTCTTAAATTGAAATATAGTGTGCTGTTTTTTTTTTTATTGTTGTATAACTTCTCATGTATGTTTTATTCAGAAAAAATTAAGGTATTATTTATTCCTTAGTAAAAAGATTGTCATATGACAGTCAATGTTAATTTGTTATTCAGTAGCAAAAGAATATGCCCTCAGGTTAAGGGGCAAGAGCAAAATTTCTTGAACTTCACTCCAAGTTCCTGTTTTTTTTTAAATACTCTAGCTTATGAAACATGAATATCATGCTCTGTTTTATTTATAAAAAGCATTCATACTGAGATTCAGAATTTAGCAAACAATACAAAAGTGCCATATTTTATTGAAAATAGTATATCTACAACTACAGAATACTTTTTAACTTCTATATGTTGAAAGTTATAAGATATGAATCCAGTGAAGGCTTCTAATGGAATTCAGTGGGGCTGGTGCTGATACCTATTTCTCATTTTTATCAAAATTCAACAATAAAATAAATGGGAAATCAGACTTACGGTAAACTGTGTTTTGAAGAAAAAAAAATTGAATTAAACACTTTTTGTAAGTTATCTGTATCATGTGTGCTGAGTTTTTCCCAAAATTTTAAGTATTGAATTTTTACACCACAATATTAGTCATTTCCACAGTAGAAGTGTAGAAGTAGTTTTATATATATTCATTATAATTTTTTTTATTTTTGAAAACTTAGTGAAATGTTTTTGTTCACTTAACGTACACTACATGTAATTGGAATTGTTTTGTTTCTACAAGGCTTAGTTTTAATTATGATTTAAGGCACAAGTTTGATCCAGCTTGTATGCACTTGTACATTTCTTCATGTAGACTTTCATTGTTGTAAACTTCCTTATAAAGTGCATCTACTAACAACTGATTTATGTGTGTGATTTATTATCCAACCTTGTTTTTATACGCCCGTTTAGGGGACGTATTATGGTATACCATTGTCCGTCTGTCCGTCCGTCCGTCCGTCTGTCTGTCCGTCCGTCGTCAACATGTCGGACATTAACTCAAAAACGCTTTAACCAATTTGCATGAAACTTTGGTGAATTGTTTATATCTATTGACGTGAGCTCCCTTTCGATTTTTATAAATTTATGATTTTACTTTTCCGAGTTACAGGGTTTTATTCATAAAAAAAGGGGGGATTTTCCAGTTTTCGGACAAAAACTCAAAAATGCTTTCTGCAATTCTTATGAAACGTTGGTGAATTGTTTGTATGTATTGATGTAAATTCCCTTTAAAATTTTATAAATTTTACATTTTACATTTCTGAGTTATGGGGTTTTATTCATTAAAAAAAGGGGTGATTTTCGAGTTTTCCGACAATAACTCAAAAATGCTGTCACCAATTCTCATGAAACTTTGGTGAATTGTTTATATCTATTGATGTAAGCTCCCTTTCTATTTTCATAAATTTCTAATATGACATTGAGAATTAATTGAACTTTATTTGTTTATAGTCTGACAACAGATTTACTAAGTATTGCACAACAGCAAGAAATCTTTAATTGAATATAAATTCAATTCATATAACAAATTTCAAGTTCTTTGACTACATTTATTCAGAAACCTATAATATGTCAAATATTTAATTACAATCCAAATTCAGACCTGAATCAAGCTTGAATATTCTGTCCATTTTTGCCCCAACTGTTCAGGGTTGGACCTTTGCGGGCATATCTAGCTGCGCTCAGCGAAGCAGTTTATTATTCAACTTTTGCTCAATTTGAAATATATTCTGTTTTGGTAAGTAAGCTTGAATATGCATCATATGTTGTTATTCACTAACCAAAGTGCAATATATCATATATCATATTCATGTACCATAGTTTTAGTGGAAAATGAACAAGCATTTACATTTTTGTTGCTAAAATATTAGATATGAACATACCCGTTAGCTAGTCCCCGATATTAAAAAAAGGTCACATTGCTTATTATCCTAGTACTTCTTCTGACATACTGGTAATCCTTTTTTACATAGGATCATCAGAACTGGTGTAGTAGTTATAATACTGTGTCTGCTGAAATTTAGAAATTCAGAAATTTGTCCTGGTGTTGAAAGTATGGGAAACAAACAATTTATTTATTTTGTAACTTAATATTTTTGATTCCATAGAATAGAGATGGACATTGGATCATTATATATACCAACTTGAACAAAAGGAGGGATGCAGTTAGAGCTGATTTATATACCATGTCTCAGTGATATCACTAGCTTGTTGTAATTTACATATTTCACAAAAAAAGTTAGTTTAGGCATGATAGTATATACTTTTGAAGAAATTGAAATCTTTTGGTGCAGGATTTCTTTTATATGAATTATAAAGAGCAGTTTTCGAAACTAGGCAATTTTTGCTCTTGCATAGTTTTTGGTTTTTTTTACCCCACAGCTAAACTGAAAGGAAGTATTTTAAAGTAGCTAGTAATTATCTGAAAGGTGAAATTAAGCAGATTAATTCTATAATTAAGGGTCAAACATTTGACTGATCATACCCTATTTTAATCATGATGTAAGGCATAATGACAGTGTAAATATATGCATTGTGTTATCATAATTTGGACATTGATGTTATGTTGTTTTTTTTTAAGAATGTTGGATCATTTTGAAATAGTTGTGATGCCACAGATAATTATGCCATATTTGTTACTTGGACTTGGACTTTGGAATCAGCAATATTGTGAAAATGTTTACAACCATCAAGAAAATGTGTACATTTTATTCGAATTTAGATTTGTTAAATATAATTTACATAGGAAGGTTGCTCTTTTGTTGATATTGTATTAAATAGAGGTTTTTGGATAGATCTTTTGGGTGTCTTTGTATGCCTGTATTAAATGCTTATGATATAGACTATTACTGTGTTTAAGACATGGCTATTTATGTTATGATGATTTATGTTACACTTATTCTAGACTGTTTATTAGATTTATGATTATATGTAAGATGTCCTTTTATTCATTATATGTACACATTTAGATTTAGAATTTTCTATTTTTGTTTGTTTTTACACCAGTGTTTATCCATGAAATGGACATATTTGTTTTCTTGGAATAACTGCTTTATTATTCATGTAATTATATCAGACATATCATCTATGCATTGTATAACAATTCTCTATACTATACATTCCTTTTATATACAATTTGAGTATTTATTTTTACAAATAAATAATAATTTTCAATCTTTTTTGGTAGTTTGAGAGTGCATATTAAGCATTACTGTGGATTTATTATTATTTTTTAAATATTGATATTCTTGAATTTTGTGGGTAAAGGTAAACCACCAGTTCAAATGTTCAACAAAGTATAAATTTTCTATAGACTTCAGACTTAGGTAAACCAGGAAATGAAATCTCCACGAACGCACATTTTCCCCTCAATCCTAGAAAATTGGTAACGACAAAAATAAATGAATCTACAGTACAAGGAAACATTTAATGTGACACTTGTACATTGATAGCAAGAATCAGTGAAATGAATTTACAATATACCTTACAAGTCAAAACAGCTTGTTGAAGAAATTGCATCACATCACGAAAGATGGCTTCCCATTTGTGCCTTTACTGAAGGCTATTGTTTGTGCACATTGCAAGGCTACTTCTGAGTTGGCTCTAATACTATAACCTCTGTTTCATTTCTCTATCTTCCTCTTGACTTTAGGAAACATCAACAAAGTTATGGTGGTTTTAAAATTGCATCATTGGAAGGAAATGTGTGCAGCCATTAGTAAAATCTCTTGAAAAACATCAAGGAGAAGTAAAATGTAAAAGGAAATTTATGTTTGTTGTTGGAAATATAACCAAACTAGTTTTTGTTGCCTGCAACAAAAGAATGCAAGACATAAAGATCACAACATGGTGGCAGCAGTGGCTTTGAACCATTTGTATTAAGCTTTATATTTCAGAGGGAATAACCCCTGGAAGCTTCATACCTAGAATACAATTGCCTTATGTTACGAAGTCTCATCTGTCATATGTCTGTTATTCTTGACCTCATTTTCATGGTTGAAAAAAAGTTTTGTTTTTTCATGAGAATTTCTCTCCTATTATAAGTAATAGGATAACTATATTTGGTATATGGGTTCCTTGCAAGGTCTACATGTCTGTCAGACAGTATTAACTGACCTCAACCTCATTTAATGAATCAGTGATCAAGGTTAAAAGTTACGTGATTTTGTCTGTTTCTCAGATACTAAAAGCAGTATGTCAACTATACTTGGTGTCTGGAATTATTGTAAGGTGTACATATCTGTCTGGCAGGTGTAGTTTTTCCTTGACCTCATTTTCATGGTTTATTGGTCAATGTTAAGTTTTTGTGTTTTGGTCTGTTTTTCTTATACTATAAGCAATAGGTTAACTATATTTGAAGTATGGAATAATTGTAAGGTGTACATGTATTTTTATTACATTAAATACCCCACCTTCATAAATTTAGATATTAGTCCACTTGCTGCATTATTCAAACAGAATCCAGCCAGAAAAAAAGAACCATACCCCTTTGACAACCTCTTCCACCTGATGCATGCGCGCCATAAACCTTCATAATTTTTTCCTTCACTTCTGGTGCTAGTCAGTTAAGGTTATCTAGGCCTAGCAGGGTATCTCATACCATAACTAGGCCTACTGAGATACCAATGTCTCCTGTTTCTTTCACAACAAGTATGCTGGAGACTCTTCCAGCTGGTATCAGGAGTGACCCCTTTTCCAGGACTAGGTGGCCTATGAATTTTGCCTACCCTCCTATGCCTATGGGTATGCCCAACTTGCCTCCTTATCCTCAGCCCTTTGATCCGTTTTGGGCTCAGAATCATCCTCTTTTAAGGATGAGATGAAGACTTGTACCACTTATCACAGGATCCTCCCAGACCTCCTTGACATCTGGTTGAAGATGATACTGTTTCCTTGGCTCCCAGAAGCCAGGAAGGTCACTTTCTTGATGACCAAGGTGCTTCGTCTGATAGTGACAGTGTTGGGAGCACAGAGGGAGATGCTGTGAACTCTCAGGAGCCTTCTTCAGGCAATCCCTCTGAATCTCTTAGGAGTCTAGTTTATTCCATTCGTAGGGATATGTCGGATATGCCCATGTCTTCTCCACCAAGGGTTTCTTCTTTCCCTTCAGATTTCATGGCTTGATCTGGTTTGGTCAAGCCAGATTTGAAGGGGTATAATTCTTTTCCAGAGTCGGGTCATTTCACAACAGCTTTGGAATTTGTTCTTTGGCTTAGAACCATGGTTACACTATCAAATTGAGATTCATGGATCTTCCTTTGGTAAGTCTGCTCCAGTCTGTGATAAGGCTTTTTCTGTTTTACTGGGTTCGAAACCTGTGGAGGGCCTCAGACTCTCAGTCTTCATATGTAAAGTTGGAGAATAATCTCAGGTTTCTAGCTTATGTTGTTGAGACAGCTGAACACTTTTTGGCGGTAGCTGCATCTCTTTTAAAGGAAAAGGGGAGGAATTTTCAGACTAGATGTCTATGCTTCTACAGCTAGACAAGAGTCTTGGAACTTCTCAATTCCTTCTTCTTGGCACCTTGGCCAATTTCACTCTTACTAAAAGACGGGAGATTCTTGCGACATCGACTGTCTCTGAAGATTTCCAGGAGAGACTTCTTAGTTCTCCTCTGTCTAAGGACAAGTTGTTCTCCGTTTCCTTGGATCAGCTACAGGAGGAGGTGAATAAGGCTCCTCCTGTTGTCAAGGTGGATAATAAGGTTACTGATGGGAAAAGATTTGTCAAGACCGCTCAGTATAACAAGTCTTATTCCTCTCATCAGCCAAAGGCTCCTCCTTCCTCTTCTTGTCACAGTATAAGAAAGATCAGCTGTTCGCCTTTCAGGTGACAAGTAAGCCAAAGTTGTAAAGGGTAGTTCAGAAGGGTGTGTTGGAGGAGGCAAATCCTCCTTTTCGTCTAGGGTTTTATTACCGGCTTTTCTTGGTTATAATTCTGTCAGTGAGACATGTTCCAACCATCGGTGTTTCAGAAGATCACTCTTCGTTGGGATCGTCCTCATATACTAGTAGGTCTTTTTGTCACCAATCTGAATCGCAAGTTGGAGGCTTACGTTTCCTCTATTCCAGACGAAAAAGCTTGGGCAGTAGATGCTATGACCCTATCTTGGAGGGGAATGTTCAGTTACATGTGTTCTCCCTTTCGTCTTCTTCCCAAGATCTTGCACGACATTCAGAGGGATCGTTGCAAGACCATTCTTATTGCTCCACATCGGCCAAGACAGTCTTGGTTCCCAGAACTACTTCTTCTGTGTTGTGCAAAGCCATTTCGAATTCCTCTAAAGGACGATCTATTTTCTAAGTTCAAGGGAAGAAAGATTCATCAGGGTCTAGAAAATCTTCATCTGCACTCTTGGTTACTGTCAGGAATTCCATCAGAAAGGGAGGCTTTTCTGGAGGAGCAACCAAGCGTATCTCAGGGTCAGTCAGTCTGCAGGAGCCGTTTATGACTCAAAATGGTCAATTTTCTGTTCTTGGTGTCAGTCTAAACAAATTGATTCTCTCTCAGTTCCTGTGCAACAGTTAGCGGATTTTTTTCCTTGATATTTTTTTAAGAAAAAGGTTACACTCCGTCTAATATAAAGGGATATGTATCTGCCATCGCCAGAACTAAATGTCTTTCAAACGGCTCAGACTTTGGCGATAATGAGTGTTTGTCCTTGTTGATTAAAAACTTTTGATTTGATATACTTCGTCAAAGGCGTTTGGTTCCTTCTTGGTTCTTGGGTTTAGTCTTGAGGGTTCTTCAGTTTCCGCCTTTTAAACCTTTGCATTCAGCCTCATTCAAGCATTTATCTTATAGATGTTGTTTTCTCATAGCTTTGGCGACTGTTCGTAGAAGGAGAGAGATTCGTGCCTTGTCAATTTCTGAGTCTTGCTTCCGCTTTGCGGCTGATCAGACCTCAGTAACACTTCTACTTGATCCTTCTTTTCTAGCTAAGAATCAATTACTTGATAAAGGTTCTGGGTTAATCACTATTCCTGCCATTAATCAGGTTTTGTGTCCTGTGAGAACTTTGCATTTGTACCTAGCTTCGTCAGCAAAATAATGACCTGCTGGCTCTTCTAGGTTGTTCATTCCTATCAGAAAAGGAATTTCTGACATCTCTGCTAAAACCTTTTCTACCTGGATGTGCAATACTGTCATGATAGCATATAAGTCTGCTAAACATAATGTTAAAGCTCATGAAGTAAGAGCCTTAGCCTCTTCTTGGAACATTTTTAATTCCTCCCCGATGTCGGAAATCATGTCAGCTGGTTTTTGGAGGTCAGGTAGTGCCTTTTATAATCACTATTTACGCTCTATGTCCCATCATTGTGACAACCTCTATTCTTTAGGACCTTTAGGGCTTCTCAACAGGTTGTTTTTCCTCCTACTAACAAGGGGGATTCAGCGCTTCGTTAAATTCTGTTTATCTAAATTGATGAAGGTGAAGTATTTAATGTAATAAAAATCAAATTTTTAGAATTAAAATTTAGTTTTGTAAATTAAATACTCACCTTCATAAATCAGAGGACACGCCCCTTCTCCTTCATCCCCCTTGGTGCCTGGCAATTCAAGGAACAAACAATGCATGAAGCCGGTTAATGGCGCGCATGCATCAGGTGGGAGAGGTTGTCAAAGGGGTATGGTTCTTTTTTCTGGCTGGTTTCCGATTGAATAATGCAGCAAGTGGACTAATATCTAAATTTATGATGTTAAATAAATATTTAATTTACAAAAAAAAAAAATCAATTAAAAAATTTGATGTCTGACAGATGTCATGTCCTTGACCTCATTTTCATGGTTCATTGGTCAATGTTAAGTTTTACAGTTTAATATAAAAATAAGGAGATGTGGTATGATTGCCAATGAGACAACTATCCACCAAAGTTCAAATAAAGTGGATGTAAGCAATTATAGGCAACCGTACGGTCTTCAACAATGAGAAAAACCCATACCGTATGGTCTGCTATAAAAGGCCCTGACATCAAAAATATGAAACAATTCAATTGAGAAAACTAACGGCCTAATTTTCATAACAAAACAATTTACGAAAAACAAATAAAACCGACATGAACCAACGACAACCACTGAACTACAGGTTCCTGACTTGGGACAGGCACATAAAGAATGTGACGGGGTTAAACATGTTTCTGAGCGCTCAACCCCCCCTAACCTGGGACAGTGGTGAAACAGTACAACATAAGAACAAAATAAAAATCAGTTCAAAAAGGCTTAACTCATCAGATGGATACAAATAGACATACATCTAAAAAAAAACACAGAGTGGACGTGGACGGGTACTTATACATCCCCACAACAAAAAGACACTTAGTACAGATCTGAGAGTTCTCGCAGTTACTGACAGCTAGTTCAAAGCCAATAACAATTAATAAAAAAATCATGTATCTACGACTAAAATATCAATCAGTACACACCCAACATCCAATGGATTTAGTGTAAAGACGTCATTAACAGTCAGAGAAAAAAATGACCTTGTGCAATTCCAAAATAAAGGTATCGACAGATTATAGTACTGTGAAAGTACGTATGTGTAATATTAAGTATGGTTTTAATTTACTGGTAACAAAATCAATATTTATACCAATAAAAACAATATTCAAAAATTTAATTACAGTGTTGAATAGGTAACCTTTTAGAATAAGTTTTTTTAAAGGTAAGTTTACCCGGATCGTATCTAAATTTCCGGGCTCGGTATACAATATCACCGTAAAATTTAAGATGTGCTATTCCGTTTGAACTGATAAGTTTTCTACATGTACAGCCAAACTTGCAGACCAAATCTTTGTATCTATGGAAGAATTTAGTAAAGGTTTTAAGTAATTTGTGGTAACGAAATCCCTGACTTAATAGTTTACTAGTAATACATAGATTACGTTCATTGAAATCCAAAACGTCACTACAGACACGAGCATAGCAAACGAGTTGGGAATATAAACACCGTAAGACGGATGCAAAAGGAACATCACCGTCCAAAAAGGGAAAATTGACAATAGGAAAGAAAAATCATCCCTTTTGTCGTAAATTTTTGTAGTAGAGTTTCTGGTGTAATACTGAAATATCTAAATCTAGGAAAGAACAGTTATTGCTGTTAATATTTGATTTATTTAAAATAAGTTCCTTTGGGTAAATTTCAGCAGTATATTTAGAGAATTCTTGATTATTTAACGAAAAAATATCATCAAGATAACGGTAAGTGTTGTTGAATTTATCATTTAAATGGAAATTAGATGGTTCTTTACTGAGTTTGGCCATAAACTGTGATTCATAACAGAAAAGGAACAAATCTGCTATTAAAGGGCACAATTGGTGCCCATATGAATACCTACAACCTGTGGATAAACTGTATTGCGAAACGTACATAAATGTTGTCAAGAAGAAAATTTAGTGCTTTAATCATCTCATCACACCTCCAGTAAGTATATCTAGCATATTTACCTTTCTCATTAGAGAAAAAAGGCTTTATATGAGTTGCAGCAAATAAATTTGCAACAATATTCATCAAACGACCGTTTAATTAAATAGGAAAACTTTTGTTTGATAAGAGTGTGTGGAAGTGTAGTATAAAGAGTGGAAAAGTTAAAACTGTCAACCGAATCAAAAGGATCATCAAAAGCACGTAAGTCTGCTTCTTATATTCTATAGGCAATAAGGTCAACTATATTACATGCATGGAATGATTGTAAGATGTACATGTCTGTCTATCATGATTCATCTGACCTTGACCTCATATTCATTGTTCGTTGGTCAATATTAAGTTTTCATGGTTTGGTCTGTTTCTTGTAAACTATACAGTCCGCCAAAAGTTAAGCACCACCTATTTTTATTGCATCGAAATTTTTTTTCTTTTAAAAAAATCAGTTAATCCTCGAAAAAGAGAAAATATTCATGTAGCAATTTTGCTAACATATACCATAAACAAACCATAGACTTAAGCGTTCATAGAAAAAGTGAAAATTACACAAATCAGAAACGGAATTTAAGTTTCACTGTGATTTTATTTTTTTACAACAATTAATCACCCAATATCATTAAAAGTCTCTACAAATAATCTTTGGTATGTTCGGCTAATTTAATGTCAATATTTGAGTCAATAGGATGTGTAACACCCTCTCTTCCGGTACAGTTCCATAGCACGGAGTCTCATACTCTGTACAAGCCTTCTGAACTTTAGTTGAGCAAACTTATTCCATTCAGCACGATTGCGCTTCTTAAATCGCTAAGATTTTGCAAAAGTGGATCTCTGCGATTCAGATTTCTGCCAATGGCATCCAAGACATGTTCGATAGGGTTCATGTCTAGAGACATGGAAGGCCAAAAGATAGTGTCAATGGTTTCTTGCTTTTTGTACTCTTTGTACTCGGTTACAATCCTTGCCCTGTGTAGTCTAGCATTGTCGTACATGCACAAGGGTCTTGAGGCAAGTGGAGGATTATCAAAATGAGGGACTACAATGTTTCTAAGCACCAAATCCCTGTATGTCTGTCCGTTCATGTTACCCAGCAGAATATGTATACCCACCTTACAACAGTATGAGAAGAAACCCCATACTGTAACACCACCAGCAACGTATGCAGTCGATGGGCAAATGTTGTTTTGGTCATTAGCAGTTTTATTTCCACGACAAACTCGTATTCTGCCGTCTATTGGTCGTAACAGAAACTGACTCTCATTTGACCAATGAACATTTTGCCAGCTTCTCATGTTCCAGCGTCGATGGTCATTAGCCCTTTGAAACCCGATTATACGGTGCCTGGCTGTTAGGGCAGGTCTCTTGACAACACGACGTGCTCTTAGGTAGCCTCTATGAAGTCGACGGACCAATGTTCGAACACTAACATGACCACCTTGACGCCAGTGGTGTCTAAGTTGTGGTGCAGGAGTAAATGAGTTGGCTTTAGCACAACCAATAAGGAGTCTGTCATCACGATCGGTAGTTAAACGGGGTCTTCCGGACCTTGGTTTATCATTTACAGTTCCTGTGTCAACATGACGTTGTAAAAATCTGACAATGACGGTGTGTTTAAAGGGAAATCACACTATTGTTTATACGCATCGCTCTCGGCGCCGCTATAGTGTCGTGACCGTATTATGACGTCGCCGTTTCGAGTCCGTCGTAAAGGTTGCTAATTTCTAAAATGGCGGCCCGCTCAAAGGGACGTTCACTATTAAAGCAAGAGAAAGCAAATGACGTTTTGATTTAAGTGCAAAAAATGAAAATGCTACTCGAAACGGACAAAATGTATGGCAAAAAAAAAAGCCGAAAGTGGTCTTGATATGGTCTTGAATTACCTTACGATTGGGTTTAATTCAAATGAGTTACTCTCTTTAAATAAAGATATTATTATCATTATTATTATTATTGACTTAGTATTTACATACAATACCATTTATACAATTATTTTTCTTAAAGGTTTATTAATTTCACCGAAAAATATTGTTAGATATGAGAAATATCAACATTTTTTGTTGATCTGGTCTTTATTATTTGTAGCGACATCCGTCAGCTCAACTTTTTTTTTGTAGAAAACCTTTTTTATTTACTGTAGTTTATATTTTCATATATTAACAATTTTTTTTATCTCGCAGATTTCTTAGTTTCACGAAGAAAAAAAATATTTAAAAACAAAAGAGATATTTATAACACTTTTTGTCGATCATTTCAGTATAATCAAAGCGTACATCGGCGAATGTGAAATCCGTCCGGTCAACTTTTTTTTTTAGAAAAACATTTTGTTTTACTATGAAGTTTAAATTTTCATATAAGATAACTATTAATCTCGCAGATTTCTTAGTTGTATGAAAAAATATTGTAAAACAAAAGAGATATTACCAGTAACACTTTTTGTCGATCAGTTCAATATTGTAAAGCGTACATCAGTGAGTGTGAAATCCGTCCGGTCAACTTTTTTTTGTTAGATTTTCATAAAATATAGTCTAATATTTCTAAGGTCTTCAAATATTAAAATAATCTATCAAATAACAAAAAAGTTCTGACTATTTATATCTCATCCGGTCAATACGGGCAATTGTCCTGTCATTAGTGTAACCCAACTGTTGGCAGCGTATTGTCGCGATGCGGTATGTGGGAATATACTGGAAAAAATAACAATATACCAAGAGTAACAGCATGTAAGCGTACAGCTTCCGGAATTTGTAGTTTTCTGTCCAACAGAGGGATGTAAATAAGAACAATGAGTTTCGATGTTCCTTTGGTATCAAACGCCTCTCTCTCTCTCTCTCTCTCTCTCTCTCTCTCTCTCTCTCTCTCTCTCTGTTTCTTTTTTTTTGGGAAGTGGGGTATGGGGGGAACAAACACATGAACACAAGTGATTCGTAGAGTAATCATATTTGTTGAAATATCAAACGTTATTTAAGAATAACGCCAGTTAAACATCACTGTAAAAGAAGCATACAAAATTTTACATCGGTTGCTGGCTGTCGAAATCAAAGAAAATTTAGCACCGTATTATATAGTACATTATACGCAATCTTCCTTTAATGCTTTGTACAGGCTTTCATAATTTGGGCACAAAAAAAAATCATATTTTGTATTATTTCTTCAAACTGTCAATTATAGCGAACTGTACGACCAGCAAGTTAAAAAATAAGGCCGCTAGACGTCAGAGCAATCTGGGAATATCAAACACTATGCCTAGTTATTTTTGTACTATTGATGACCGTACTACCTACAACAACAACAAAAAATCCACACTGTATATTTGGCTTTACAAGACTCCAACAAGAGAAATATTTAACACACACACATGTATTTATGTAGAGTAACATGTCTTTCAAAGTGCTAATCTGTAACCATCACATTAAGGTCCGTCTTGTGAAAGAGTATTCATCTCATATAGAAAAAAATTTTGTGCTGATATTCATGGAATATTTGCCACTGAAAGTTTTGCAAAAATCAAGAAAAAAACGAAAACAAAAACAAAACAAAGACTAGTAATTAAGATGTAGGTTCGTGTTCAGATCACTCAATGTGATCACTTGCCTGTCAACAAACAGTGATACAGGGAGATTGTCAGATTCCGATCATGACTGTAAAGGACAACCATTTGTTTAATACAAAGGTAGCTGATTTACTCTTGATACCTTGGTTCTTTAGAAAAAAAACGGCCAACATGATATAGCAGAGTGCTGAAAGTGGCACACACAATCAATCAGTTATTTTCAAATTACCTATCATTAATCAGTTTTGGCAAAAAAAGTATAAAGGCTATATCATACTGAAACATAAATGTGATAAAAGAATATACAATTCAAGAAAGAGAGGTGCACCAACAGAAAATAGAAACTGCAATCTTTCTTTTAATTTCATCCGATCTCAGATCTCAAAATTTTAACTCTTACCAGAATTTATTCTATCTTACAGTTACTGTATAACTCTGAAGTTTCTAAGTGGAACTCGAGCTTTAACCTTTAACTAGAACTCTTACTCGAATAAACATTCGAACTAAAAATAAAACTGGAACTTTAACTCTAAATTTAGCTGGAACTCGAATTCTTATTCTACATCAAAGGTTATCTACACTCTCATTTGTCATCTGATAACAAAATTCGTAAGGGTTCCACGAAACCCAGTGTCTCGCCTACTTTTGCTGTTAATCGCAGGCTCAACAAAAATGAGGAAAAAAAATCAATAAAAATATTCCTCTCGATACTATCTTTTGATTATAAGAAGCTTCTGTCCAAGTTTGGTTTAAATCTAGGATAGTTTATGGATCTAATAAATGTTTTAAAAACTTTAACTGCATACTGTATGTAATGTTAACTGGAAGAAAAACTAAGTCCATTTATAAGTAAAATACGGATAAACAGGTACAAAATTTTGACAAAATTTCCTTCGAGATACAAGCTTTTGATCATAAACAAGCTTCTGTCCAAGTTTGGTACATATCCAGGATAGTTTAAGAAAGTTATTGAAATCTTAAAAACTTTAACCACAGAGTGAATGTATTGTTTCCTGGCAGAAAAACTAAGTCAATTTATAAGTAAAATACGGAAAAAAAAGATTTTTTTTTTACAAAATTTACTTCTGGATACTATCTTATGATCATAAACAAGCTTCTGACAAAGTTTGGTAAAAATCCAGGATAGTTTAAGAAAGTTATTAAAAATTTAAAAACTCTAACCACAGAGTAAATGTATTGTTTCCTGGCAGAAAAACTAAGTCCATTTATAAGTCAAATATGGAAAAACAGGAATTTTAATTTTACAAAATTTACTTCTGGATACTATCTTATGATCATAAACAAGCTTCTGTTCAAGTTTGGTAGAAATCCAGGATAGTTTAAGAAAGTTATTAAAACTTCAAAAACTTTAACCACATAGTGAATATTTGTGGACGCCGCCGCCGCTGCCTCCGCCGACGCCGACGACGACGCCGACGACGGAATGTAGGATCGCTATGTCTCGCTTTTTCGACTAAAGTCGAAGGCTCGACAAAAAACTAGAGTTAGATAAAATATATCGATATTTCCACAGAAACACGGATAGATGTAGCAGAACAAGAAAAAAAACTAGATCCGTTTATGACAAATTAAAAGATTTTTTTAAATACATCAACTTGGAACATTATATGTTCCTGATATCAATATGGCGATGTGTATTTCATTGTCAATTAACTCTAAATTATCAGATGCATTGTATTTCTCATAACATACCAACGTTGAGCGATTAATCGAACGGTAATAAAATATACGTAATACATAAAGTTTTAATACACAGGCGATGAACATTGAACATATTATGTACAATGAACATGCAACGATGTATGAAAAATGGATGCGGGATGATAGAACTCAGAAAAAAATTTGGTTTCCACAGTTCGAATAAATTATGAAGCGTTGTGTAACTACGGAACCAATTTTAAATTCCTACCGAAAATAGGTTTCTTTTAATGTGCTGAGTTAGTGGCATTTTCAATACGGCATTTCAGGTTTTATCTTCCCGGTGCGAATGGACAAGCTAGTGAAATTATGGTAACGAAATTTTTCTGCCTGCAGTCTAAAAGGAACGTGTTACTTTTCAGCCCTTCAGTCTTCCGAGGTAGAAGATTCTTTTTCTGGAAGCCGAAAATTAATTCTATAATACGGCATGAGGCAAACATTCGTTTTCCACATACAACAAATGCAATTTAAAAAATGAGATGACTTCAACTTTGACAATTACTTTATAATAAACTGTTCAGTATTGTATCTATGTTTAACGATTTGATAGATTGATAAAGATATCAATGAATAATCAAAATACCTTAAAAAATGTTCAAAAATGATATTATATTTTGTAGTGAAAAGGTTTAATTCAACCTAAGCGTTGCAAGAAATGCTGTTATGCCAGCAACGTCGTTCTATAACGTTAAAAGGTTATAGTTCCCGCCAAAATTCAATAATAAAGATTATTTCCGTTTTAGCGGATTTAAAACATCGGTGACCCCCCTTTTTTATTTATGCTTTTAAAATCTTCCCTGAAGCTGCAACTTATGCAGAAGTTTGAAGGGAAAAACATTAGTAGATTTTTTTTATTTCAAGAAAAATCTATTATAAATAGCAATTAAAAATGGCGGGAAATGTTCAAATGCCTTCAAAAATAAGGAAACCGAGACAAATAAATGTTCATAAGGTATAAGTTACATTTGACTGTTTTTGTTATTCCAGTTAAACATGGTTTTTCAATAAGTTTGTCTTTTTCTAACAATTTAGAGCGGTATTTCTATATTTCGTTATAACGCTATTCTTTAAGTTTTGATGACGTCATATCTCGAAAACAACATCGGTGACCCCAATTTTTTTTTCGCCTAAAATATCTTAATATGTATGATCTGTCTACATGCAAAATTTCAATGAATTATTATTAGTAGTATAAATAGTGTGATTTCCCTTTAACATTGAAATGGTTACCTATGCAACTAGTGCTCCTACCGGCATTTGACATGTCAATTGCTTGTCAAGGTTCAGTCACATATAACTTATCCCTTGTCATATTTCACAGTGACTTGGTGAAGGTCAACTTTCACCTGTACGCGGGACAGTAGGAAGATGATTTAAAGGCATCGAAACAGTGTATTCGAAAAAGTGCAGATGACCTTTAATAAAAAATTGCTTGGCGTGTTTATCGGAGTTTATTTTTTTTTTGTCGTAATGAATTTTCTTAGTGTATGTTATAGGCAATTCATAACACCAAACATAAATATTTTTTTCGCAATAGTTAAAAAAATATTGCCAGTTATATTTAGGTGGTGCTTAACTTTTGGCGGACTGTATATAAAGCAATACATTGCAGGTCAACTATGTTTGGCATATGAAATGGTTGTAAGGTATACATGTCTGTCTGGCTTGGTTCTTCTGACCATGATCTCATTTTCACGAATCATTGATAATTAAAAGTTTATGTGATACTTGTAGTTAAACTTTGTCTTTAAATTATGACTATCAATATAAAATCAATAATGCGAGACATTTCAGTGTGTGCACTCTTGTTATTGTTCCAGCGCAATGCGTTGCAGGGGACATAGAAATACTAATGTCCGTCCATCTGGTCTTAATTGTTAGCGCTCTCACATGTACAATTATTGTCAAATTTTTATAAAACTTATATCAAAGGTTCATATCAGCATTGTCTCAAACAAGATCGAAAATCAGTGCTGATCAACAATTTTTAAAAGAGTTATGCCCCTTGGAAATATTAGTTATATGCAAAATTGCATTGTTAGTGCAAGGTTTAATTCAGCAATGTCTTGGATAGTTTCGAAAATCAGTGCTGATAAAATATTTTTAAGAGTTATGGCCCTTGGAAATATTTTTTATATCGGAAATTGCATTACATTTACTTTCTCTAAGATAGTTATAAAGATTTTAAAGAACCAAAAAAAAGTTTTAGTTATTGCCCTTGGACAGATAAACTATGTGCAACGTGGGGGACTTTTGAACTCTTCTTTCATATAATCAGTAGTAATGAGAATTGGTGAACAAGGAGTTTAAATGTTGGGGATAATTTCTCATTATTGATTGATTGTTTGCTTAATGTCAATTTCTCTCTTTACATATTTCCTGGTTCAATGACATTGGTTAAGGTTAATGACCCCTTCTATGGCAAGCCGTTTTACTATTTATTTTAACTTCAAGATATCTAATAAACTTAATAAGATATCACATATAGTTTATAAGATATCTTATAAATTATATGAGATATCTTTTAAACTCTACGAGATATCTTATAAACTTTATAAGATATCTTATAAACTATATAAGATATCCTATAAAATATATGAGATATCTTATATAAAAAATATTTATAAGATATCTTATATATTATATGAGATATCTTGTAGGTAGAATAAATAGTAAAACGGCTTGCCATACCCATCTGTAGGCCTGTGTATTACGAAATTTTCAAAGTGCTACAATATCATAACAGTAAAATTACTGAAAGAAAGTGAAGTGCCAGTTTGTACATATACCAAAGGGAAATGTTGTTCAAAGCAATACTGTTTAATATTTGCATTGCATTTAATAGAAAATGGGGATTTGGTGGAAAATAAATTACAAAAAAAACAGACTTTATAACGTGGATATTCGTTATAAAATTGTAAACATAGATTACTCACTTGTTTGTCCATGGTGTGCTTGCTTTTATTGTCTACAAAAAGTCCAAAACAACCTTTACAATCCAAAAAAACCTCGTGCTGAGTCACTTAAGTCGAGCGCACCCTTGAAGGTGTACTTGGATAAGTCCATTTTTATACTTGTTTTAACCAATATCTTTATTTATAAACTTGTTTTAGAGAAATCATTGCTAGCACTGCATGCAATAATCTTCTATCTTTTAAGTACTGAATTGTTAAATAAAAGAGTACAAAGGGAAAGGCTGCAGATTTTTTATAAAATTTCCATGTGTTTAGCATTGCAACATAAAAAGGAAACATTATCCTTAAAGTTTATGCCAAGTTGATATTAGGAAAGTTTTATGTCATATTTTACAGCTGTTTTCATGTTAGTAATAGAGATGATCTAATGTAAATATGCATTATAGGGAGATAAGCATCCATGCACATAGTGACACATATTAAAGTTTCATTGCCTTCGGTTGAATTTAAGTCAAAGTTTATTTGTGCAACTATAAATAATAGGACTATCTCAACATGTGTAAATATAAAAATAAGGTAAATATGCATTTGTTGTTTGGATTAGATCAACTGCCAGGCAAAAGTATATCACTTAAATGCATGTAACTTTAAGTAATAAGACCCGCTAAACATGTGTAAATTTGCATGTTTTGGATTAGATCAGTAGCCAGGCAAAAGTTTATTACTTTAAAACATGCAACTATAAGTGATCTAAACATGTGTAAATATGCATTTTTTTTTTATTAGATCAGTAGCCAGGCAAAAGTATATCACTGTGCATACACTTCACTGGCTTTAATTGAGTTATATAACAGAGTTCATATCTCTGTAACTTAGTAATATGATCATCTTACCTTGTGTACATATGCTTTTATGGAAGGGCAGAATCAGGCAAAACTATGCCACAGACATATTTTATGCTTTATTGACTTTAGTTAAGTTTTACTTCAGAGTTCATATCTATGTTATTTTCAGTAATACAATCATCTCAACTTGTGTGTTAAGTTTTACCTCCAAGTTCAAATATCTGTTACCATCAGTAATAGGATTTCAACTTGCATAAATATGTATTCTTAGGACTAGGTCAGCAATCAGGTAAGAGTATGGTAGCTGGATACTATAGGTCACTCTGACCTATTTTGCATATATCATAGAAAACCAATTTTAAATTTGCATTGCCAGAGCCAAGAACAGATCTGGTAACCCATCAACTCTATTCATCAAAGACACAGAGGTACCTAGTTTGGGTCATTCAGAACTTCAACCATTTTCCTAAACATTTTTAAACTCTCCCCATTTGTGGAACTTAGTAATTTTTGGTATTGAATTAGGTTTGTGTCATCAGCATCTCCAAGTTTCCTTTGAAGTGATCATACAAATTGAAAATCTACACCTCTCAATTTATAGATTTTTTTTCTAAAGTTTCTTGATGTGCAGAATTTTTTGTCATTGAATGCTATAGAATGTACCTCATTTGTAAGTCCAAGTTTTACTTCAACCATACCCAATCTTTGCATTTGGGTCTAAATATCCCCATTGTAACTATATTCAGAAACCTACCAAAAAGAGAGTAGAACACTATACATTGTATGATTAGTTTTCTCCAATTCTTAGCTGATTTATCATTTTCCTGACCTGCTAATTATTTTTTTTTAATCAATGTGTGGTTTGTTTGATCTCAATTCGTCATTGGTCAAAATTCAATTATGACATCAAATTTTCTTGCTTTCCTCTGAATTTCCTATTGTGACGTCACGAAAACAAGCGACCATGCCTGAATATGTCACATAGAAAGAACACATCTTTTTGCAGATCATTGGAAAAGAAGGATAAAATCTATCTACATATCATCTAAAAATCATTTAAAAAAAACCAAATTCCATCACTAAATCTCTAGCAATGCAATATTTCTCCACTCCTGTAAGGTAAATTTTCTTAAAAATGTGATCTGCTATATCTCTATCAATACATTTAAATGTATTTTGGTTGCTTAGACAAAATTCTAGCACTTGAAAATTTTCCAATCTTTATTGCACTAAAGGCTGTTCTCTAAAACAGCAGTTTGATGCAGGTCCAGACATTATTGGTCTGTTATCTTTAACCACTCAACATTAACAAAAGTTTAAATTTCTATGACTTTTCTGTATAATTCAGATTCAATAACTTTTCAAGTACTTTAATATTTGCTAAAACTAAATTCTATGCAATCAATGTTTTTTTGGCAGCTCAGTTGAAAACTGGAAACTCATACTTCACAAATTAAACAAACCTTTTTTGTGGTACTGCAGATTATTCCTTAAATCAAGTAATGTAGTTGTAAGCAAAAAAAAGGTCACTGCACAACCTTCAACAACAAGCAAAACCAAAACCTATTAGTAGGTTATACAAGACCCTAAAAGGACAAAATGTAAATCAGTTCAAAAACAAACTGAGAGGTGATCTATTGATCACAAATACGATCTAGTGATCACAGTAACCGAGAGATCATGACTTCGTTTCTAGCTGCATTATGTGAAATTTTATAAGATGTAATAGTTTTGCCATATTTCAAAGGCATAAAATGTGGAACAGACCTTACATTAGTTTTGTCATTTTTAAAATTTCAATTCGAGGCAAGTGCTCACCCGAGAACAAACAAACCAAACCACAACCATTTATATCAATTTGTAAAAGAATTAAAAAGTAAATTAACTTTAAATAAAATGCTTCGCTGAGCGCAGCCTGATACGACCGCAGAGGTCGAACCCTGAACAGTTGGGGCAAGTTTTGACACAATATTCAAGCTTGATACTGTCTGAATTTGGATTGTGATAAAGTTTTTTGACATAATACAGGTTTCTGACACAAAATAAATGTGGTCAAACATCTTAAAAATTTGAAATGGGACATTTAATTTACCTAGAATGGTCTGATATCTAAAATTTAACAACATGGTTAGATTCAGCATATAAAAAAAACCCAAAAATTTAATTTTAGTTGAAATCAAACAAAGTTTGTAAGGGAGGTAACTCTAATGGAAAAAAAAACCAAACAAAGAATAACCAATTCGGAGTATAAAAATTTATTTCCACTGAACCCTTTGATATACACTATTATAATATTATATGTATCTAAATCACAGTATTTGATGTTTCTAGAAACAGCTAAAAAATATTTCATACTAGAACTAGCAAACAAATAGCAAAAAGTACCAACATAAAGAAACAAAGCTAAAGTAATTGTCCATTAATCAGGAAATACTTGTTTTCCACCCATTTTTTTGCCCCTAATTCAGACTGAGCCATAACCCCCCAAAGCCAATCCTAACCATCCCTTTGTGGTGTGGAAACTTGTGGTACAATTTCAGACAATTCCATACACTGTTTCACAAGTAATTGTCTGGAAACTAGAAAAATGCTTATTTGGGCCCCTTTCTGACACCTAATTCCTAAACCGTAGGGACCATAACCCCCAAAATCAATCCCAACCTTCCTTTTGTGGTTTCAAACCTTGTGTTTAAATTTCATAGATTTATATTTACTTATACTAAAGTTATTGTCAAATTTCCAATGGAGTTTGCAACCATAATAACCCATTTAAATACATCATAAAAGTCTTAAAATAGAAAATGACATACATAATCATGGTTAAAATTAAATTACCTTGCATTTTTAAAATAGTAACTTCTAAAAATAAATTGATAGCTAATCACCTCAAGACAATACAACATTTCTTTATACATAATTTAAAAGCAGTGTAAGGGAGGTAATTCAAACACATTGTCAATGTTGTGTTTGAATTACCTCCCTAACATTGCTTATTAATTATGTTTTATTCTTAAATAACTGTCCATTAACCTGGAAGTCATTGCTTATCCCCCTAATTCCTACACGGTTTGAGCCATAACCCCCCAAAGCCAATTCTTACCATCCCTTTGTGGTATGGAAACTTGTGGTATAATTTCAGACAATTCCATACACTGTTCCACAAGTTATTGTCTGGAAACTAGAAAAATGCTTATTTGGGCCCCTAATTCCTAAACTGTTGGGACCATAACCCCCAAAATCAATCCCAACCTTCCTTTTGTGGTCATAAACCTTGTGTTTAAATTTCATAGATTTATATTTACGTATACTAAAGTTATTGACTGAAAACCAAATGTCTTCTGACAACGCTGAGGACGTGATACCAATATACGACCACAAAAATTTTGCGGTTGTATAATAACTCGGGAGATAGTTTTAAAAGTTTTGGGAAAAACTTCTGTTTAGTGGTCATTAAACATTCCAATAAAATTTAAAAAAAGTCTTCCAATTTATCATCCAGAAACCGCAAAATTTTGAATTTTTCCAACAATCAAAAACCATAACTCTTGGAATGGTAAAAGAAGCCAACATAAATCAAACTTAACCAGCTGTCTTTAGTGGTCCAAAATGGTATTATAATTTCAGTCAATTTGAAAGAGCAGTTTTTCATTTTATATCCAGAAACCATAACATTTTTCCAACAATATAGTACTATAACTCTGGAACGATAAAATCGAATTTAACCTGTCTTTCATGGTTCAAACATTCCATTAAAATTTCAATTAATTTAAAAATGTGGTTCTCTCTTTATCACATGAAATCCAAAATTGAGACTGAAGTATAGACATGAGGAATGTACAAAACAACAAACAAAAAAAAAGACAGCGACCAACAACAACAACCACTAAATTACAGGCTCCTGACTTGGGACAGGTACATACATAATGTGGTGGGGGTAAATCATGTTAGAATGTTAGTTGATGTTAAAATGGAATATCCTTTAAAGAATTACAAGTCATGTGGAACCTTGTGTATAATGATATGAACTATTTTTTTAACTGATCTGATTACTAAGAGCAAACTTTTGAGCTCTAAAATACTTCATACATTTTAAGGTGGTGAACAGTTATACACAATTACATCAATAAAACTGAAGGGGCTCAAATTTTTCAACAACAAATAGCGAAGTATTTTGACATAAAGAAATAAAAGCAACTTGTTATTTATAATTTTATCTCATTTTTATATAAATACTTATATCAATCTTCATTCAAAACAATCATGTCATTCTAGCAATATTACAAAACACAAATTAAAAACATTTCAAAATCACAAAAATGATGCTAAATAACTTTTGTAAAAATCAATTATCTGTATAAATAAATAATCATATAAAAATGTCAGTATCACTTCACATCGTACATACATTATTAATTTTGTTTTCACATAATGTTCCTCATTAGCTACTTTGCTCATGATGATAATTACATACTATTAAACATATATAGAGTACAACATTAACTTTAATTATAAGTGTAGGCAAAAGATAAATCTATTTGTTCTCTCTTTAGAGATTATAAATCTGTTGGTGTATAAAAATGATTATGGTAGTGTCATATCAAGGAATATTAAATAGTGTTGCTATTTTGCCATTACTCTAATAATCATATATTTTTTCTTTAGTCATTTCAGATAAATAGTACAGACTGTTATTTCTTTCTTTGTATTTTCATCTATTAAATGTGTGACAGATCACATACATTTAATGATACTATCATTAGTAATTTTTTTTTAAACCTTCAAAATCAATTTTTCATTTAAAGTTTACATTTAGAATGCTTAAGTCTATTGATACATTTTTCAAGTTTACTATGTAAGTCTCATTAAAGTTTAGATTTTCCAGCTGCTGACTGGAATTCTCTCAGCTTCATTGCAAGTCCCATGTTCCCTTGAATCTTTAGTTTGCCTTGGAAAAAAGCCTGGAATATAAAATTGTTATCCATCATTCATACATATTCTTTCTCTCATCAATAATATATATAGCCAACTGCTTTGCTGGTTCATTTTAAAATAATAGATGTGCCAAATATGCATCACAAAACTAAAATAAAAGAAATAGCCTATACTACTAAAGGACATATATTGTTTTTCTTTATGGTTTATATGCAGTTTTTCAGCATATTTGAACTTTTTAAAGATTATTTATAAGTAAATGTTACATGTATATAATCCATACTTTTAGTTATAGAAATGAACAAAACAAGCTGACAGCTGTGATGAAATACTGCTAAATATAAGAAGGTAACTGAGGATTTGGCCTTAATGAAAAACTGAACTAAAGTCATTCAAGTATAGTGACCCATACCATGGTAAACACAATTGTACTATAAAAGAGATTAAATCAGTGATTTGTTACCCTGTTAAAGAGAAATTCTCCACGGTAAAAAATAAATACATCATTTTGATAGAGGCACAAAATGTTGGAAAAAGTGACTGATATTGTGTGAACAGCATTGTACTTTTACAGACACTATAAACAAGATTGAAAGTGTAACGTCATTGATATATAATCAATGGTTTGGAAAAATTCACCATCATCAAAACAGTAAGTCCATATGGACAGACTACAGCTTCTATCTAGAAATTTGCTGACATAAACTACTTGATAACAACTTTAAATAAACTAAAACTTCTTTTTGGAGAATGTTTACAATAAATATCTTACTTTTCCACAAGGTTTACTACATACCTGCTGAGGATTAAGTTTTCCCAACATTAAGTTTAGCATATCATCATCTTTCATTATAATTGTCACGTCACCTTTGGCTGAAATAAATATTTGTTTTAATTATAAAATACAAAGAAACTATCCATTTTGTGAGGAAATGTGAGGGTTAAGTTCCCACAAAAAGGTTTGACCCTGCCAAATTTTTTTTTTCATATAAAGCCTGTCACAAATCAGGAACCTGTTATCCAGTGATTGTCGTTGGTTGGTGTCTACCATAAATGTTTTTCAGCATAAATCAGGTCATAGGTTTTTCTATTTTGAATTGTTTCACATTTTGTCATGCTGGGGCCTTTTATAGCTCACTATAATATACAGTTCAGGTTTTACTGATTTTCATAGATTGTATGGTGACCTGTAGTTGTTTCCATCTTCATTGTTTCATTAACAATCTTACAACATCTCTCTATCTTCATATAATATGCATGTTATATACAATTTCATTCACAGTAATCATAATTTTGGTATCCACTAAGACATGGCCCCAGCATGCTGTCAAATGCTTTAATAACAATCAATTTATGTCATAACTACTATATAGACCTTAATAGTAATTACTGGATATCTTTTTTGGGTCAATTCAGGATACATCTGGATGAGTATTAACTTACGTTCAACACCAAATTTAACTGATCCACTGCCATTCTTTGCATCAACAACCCAGACACCTTCTGTTCCATCATTTGACTTCACTTTAAAACAGAAAATTCCTTTCATCTTTTTCACCCATGCAGCTCCATCCTAGACAAAGTAAATAAAATATTGTGAATAGATAATAATTTCTTTTAGGAATAACAAGTAAACTGAAGTAAAAAACATGAACTAAATCATTAAATTAAAAAAACTAGAAGATCACCTGCATCTTCAACAATAGCCACTTTTTAGTAAAAATTAGCATTAAAGGGGAACAACTCTATTAAGAGTTAAATGACAATTTTACTAATGTTTACATATTTTTAGATCTTATCCTGTTGATATTTTTTTCCTTTCTAATGTTTTTATTTATCTATTATAGTTTTTTGCGGCTCTCTGAAGCAGGGGCAAAATTTTTGTCAGCCTTCTACCTCGGTAAGAAAATTTCATAGGCCGATGCAGCTTTCCAAAGCTGGGGCAAAAAAGATAATAGGCAAAAAATGCAAAAAAATGTAAAAATTATCAGTAAAGGGTAATAACTACAAAACTATTTGTTCTTGTCTTGCTGATCATTTATGCTATTTAGTTTCTATCTATCTATTACAGTTTTCAAGATTATAGACAATAATGGGAAAAGTTGTCATTAAAGGGCAATAACTTCAATAAGGAGCCGAGTAACGGTTTTGGTCATGTTTGACTTATTTGTAGATCTTGTCTTATTGATTATTTTTGCTTAGTATTGTTTCTATCTATCTGTTATAGTTTTTAAGATATTAGGCAAATACACACAAAATTGGTAAAAATCAGCATTGGAGGGCAATAACTCCAATAAGGATTTGTCAGATGATTTTGACTATTTTGACTTATTTGTATATCATAAAATTGAGAATGGAAACAGGGAATGTGTCAAAGAGACAACAACAACCCTACCAAAAAAGCAGAAAACATCCCTTGCTGATAATTTTTGTTGTATAAAGTATTTATCTATTCACTCTAATTTTCAAGATAATAGACAAAAACACTAAAAACCGTCATGAAAGAGCAATGATTCCAATAAGGATTCAAATGTTCTCTTTTCAAAGCAGTTTTCAAGTTAATAGACAAAACTTGCATAATACCACTATGTTTTATTTTTGGCCATTTTGGCCATGTTGGGTTTTAGGCAGGTCATCGGACAATGATGATTGTGCCCAAGTTTGGTTAAATTTGGCCCACTACTTTCAGGAGAAGATTTTTTTAAGAGTTAAGAACAACAATGGACGACAGACGACGGACACCAAGTGATGAGAAAAGCTCACTTGGCCCCGTGGGAAAGGTGAGCTAAAATTATTTTCAGGAATTTTTTTTTTACTGATTTACTTTTCTTGTTTATTTTGAATGTTCTGTATTTTACTTTACAAAAATTAAGATTGACTGCAAAAGCATGAAAAAAATAAACAAACTTGTGCAAGGTGGTAAATGAAAAGCAAACAGTATTGACAGTTAAGGAATATTTTTATAATGACTAACTTTTCTTATTTCTATTTTACCACTACATGAAAATATACCTCAGTCTCATCATCATTTTTTCAATTTAATATTTGGTCCAATCTTCACTCAATTTCAGACATTTCTGGTTCCTACCATATATCATTTAATGCATCTTGTCATATACATTACCATCCAAAAATAAGGTTGTGTTTTAATTCAGAAAAACTTAAAATTTGGAAACTGATAAAAAGCAGTTAAATGGGAAAGCAAAAACAAAAATTATAATAACATATTTTTGGGTGCAGATAAAAACTATATGACAGCATAAAAATAAAATGTAATACCTTGTCAAGGTTGCTTTTGATTTCTTTGAAAATTGCTGCTGACTGGAATTTGTCTTCTGTAGAAGCACTGGTGGCAAATGCTTGGATTTGACTGAAACAAACACACTTAAATACTTAATACTTCTCCTTTGAAAAACATTAATAATAAAAACATAGCAAAAAAGTTCTGAATTTGTACCGATTATCAGGGTGACTTAATATTGATATTGTAAAATATCAGCTGTGAGTCGCAATTTGAAGCTTTTTGTCGAGTGAGCGGTTCGAACGAATTCAAAAAGGCTTCACATTGTTTAAAGCAGCTAGCATATTACAATATAAATATGATGAAAATCTGATAATAGATTTTTCTGATTGTACTATTGTATTTTGCATAAAACAGACAAGTGTTTTTCTTTGTTTCACCAGCAAACCGGAAGATGACTTGATATGTTAGAGTCAAACTTATCAATATCTGTTTTTTCATTATGAAGTCAATGATATGTCTGGGTCAAAGCTATATCATGGGTTAACGTATTTGACGTCACAAAGCCGTGACATGCAACTTTATGAAGAGCTGAGCAGAGTGATTCAGACAGTAGGAACACAAATAAACAGTATTACAGTATTACAGTTTTACCACTAAAGAGATATTTGTAAGAAATTAAATGGTCAATTTAGATTTAAAGGCTTCTGGAAATGGTTCCTTTTTACACTTCAAAAATTCTAAATTTATACCAAATTCATTTATATTTACGCATAAGACAACTAACCTCTGCTTAGGGAATCCTTTTTTATATAATGCTACAACTGCTGCACCTCCCAATCCTATATTGTGTTGGAGAGCAACCTTTGCATTTGATACTTGTCTTTTGTCAGCCATGCCTCTAAGCTGCCAACACAGTTCAGCACACTGAGCAAGACCTAAAAAAGTGCATTACTTAGTACTTAACTAGCCTGCTGTTTTATTATTATTCAATACATATTTTTCAAAGTATCTTTCTATTTGTAGAACTGACAGGAAAGAAAGAATCAGCTTTATTTGTTTCTAGTGTTAACAAGTGTAAAAGTAACATGACTTATAAAATTGTTCAATACTGAACATTAATTATTTATTGTAAAGACTAACAATACATAATTCCAAATAAGTCAATCTCATCTTAGTAATAGGCAAATCCCAGGTAAATGTTGCTGTTAACAGTTGTCACCTGAAAAGTCCCAATAATGGTTTTAGATTATTTTTAACCAACCTGTAGCACCAAGAGGATGACCTTTAGAAATGAGTCCACCACTTGGATTGATTACATATTTCCCACCATATGTATTGTTACCCGAGTCTACCAATTCTGGACCTTTACCTGTAATTTAAAAAACATTAAAGTTAAACAATTCAAATCATAAAGTTTATGAAATTAAGCAGTGGCCATGACCACAAATTTAGTAGTAAATTCTGCTCTAGTTATTAAGAACTGCATTCAATAAACTATTCATTGTCATTCAATTGTTTTATGTTATTGTATAAGAATGTTGTTTATTACAGAATTTCCAATCAATCTAGTTCATGGAATCTTGCATTTTTCTTACAAATATCTTGATATTGTCCTGAGATGTATTTATGTTTTGCAACTGCTAAACTATGATGTTCAACAAAACATATCAATAAAATTGAGAATGGAAATGGGGAATGTGTCAAAGAGACAACAACCCGACCATAGAGCAGACAACAGCCGAAGGCCACCAATGGGTCTTCAATGCAGCGAGAAACTCCCGCACCCGGAGGCGTCCTTCAGCTGGCCCCTAAACAAATATGTATACTAGTTCAGTGATAATGGACGTCATACTAAACTCCAAATTATACACAAGAAACTAAAATTAAAAATGAAACAAGACTAACAAAGGCCAGAGGCTCCTGACTTGGGACAGGCGCAAAAATGTGGCGGGGTTAAACATGTTTTTTGAGATCTCAACCATCTTTTATATAATTAAATATTATGTAATACTAAAAGTAGGCCATCTCTATATTTGTTCCTTTCATAATTGATATATATAAATATCCCAATCCTTACTCTTACCTCATTTGTTCATTAACCCTATCCAAACATTTATCCTGATTTAAGATCATTGGGCATTGCATTTACAGCAATTTTTGAAGAAGGTGGTATTTCATTTGCTCCAAAAATAAATACTGCTTTTGCGCCATTTTACAGGTAAAATATAACAGAAACGTTTTAATATAAGTTGTATCATGAATACGAGGCCTGTATGAGAAATGTTGTAGAGTTTCCACCCCCATTGGGTAAGTAAATGAGTTCATTCCTCATACAAAACTGAGTCACTTAAAAGGTATAACATTATTTAGTGTTCACATGTTTGAGTTGACAAGATGGACATAATTAATTCGGAGATTAAAAGAGGAGGAAATACATCTGTATTTTGTAAGACCTCACATTTAAAATATCTAATGTATTAAAAAAACAGAGACAAATAGTAAAGATGTACCCCAAAAAGTTGCAAAGCCAGAATCACAACAGATGTGGACTTTAAGACCATTATAAAATCATTAAACAATGCAGTCAACAATGGTTTAGACCAGCAAAAAGTACAATCTCAGCATTAAAAACAAAAGTATCTTTTTAATATAAACCTATTATTTATAATATTTACCTGTATTATTGGCACAAAAGCAAAGCAGCACAAAACCCTTACAAATAATAATTATAAACAAGAATGTGTCCATAGTACACAGATACCCCACTCGCACTATCATTTTCTATGTTAAGTGGACCGTGAAATTGGGGTCAAAACTCTAATTTGGCATTAAAATTAGAAAGATCATATCATAGGGAACATGTGTACTAAGTTTCAAGTTGATTGGACTTCAACTTCATCAAAAACTACCTTGACCAAAACCTTTAACCTGAAGCTGGACAGATGGACGAACGAACAGACGCACAGACTGAAAAACATAATGCCCCTCTACTATCGTAGGTGGGGCATAAAAAAGGAATACAGCAAAATTTATAATTCTTACCTGGAGGACACAACCCGAGAGCTTCATAAGTGATGAGTTCATTACAGGAGAAACAATCATGCAGTTCCACCACATTCACATCATCTCTACTCAAACCTGAATAAACAGTTAGATGTTTACAAAAGACTCAGCATGACCTGTTTTTAACCTTACCTTTTAGACATTTTCAAATTTCAAAAAATATATAAGGTACATATATTTATCAATACAGATTGGTTGAATGGTTATAAAGTTTAAAGATATTACAGTGTAAATAAATTGCAAAAAAATTAAAATTTGGTTAAATGATTGATATTGTCCATAGCTCTTCTTTGTTCTTGCTCTACATTCATATGCTACATTTTTATATCAACCTAATAAAAAAATTGCAAAAAATATATTTGTGATGAAAGCTTGGGATGAAATTTAATTTTAATCAGACAAATTTGATCTTTATGGAGGATTTCTGATATTTCCCCCCAATCATTGTTACATTATAATTTTACTGTACATCAGAATAGCACAAAAAAAGAAACAACAATGACTTTTTTTAAACGTTGCTTGCTTATCAAAAGTAACACGACAAAGAAAATTTCGATAAAATGAGACCAAAAATGGCTTTTATTCATGTCCTTTTGGGATTTGTGCAAAAATCAATCTGATTATAGTGAAGTACCTTTGACTTCTACTTTTAAGGGTTGATAATCTGATGATAGTGAAGTACCTTTGACTTCTAATTGTAAGGGTTGATACTCACTGTTACATCTTGTCTAATACATTTTATTTCAAGCCAGACATTTGCATAGTTAATTACTTCAGTTAAATAGAAATGTTGGGAGATAGCAGAACAAAAATAGAAAAAGGAAGACACTAAATCTATTGTCAGGATTGAAATAAACAAAAGTGATGTTTTTTAATTTCCATTTTCCATATTTCTTTTTTGTAAATGAATAAAAGTAGGGGTATATGTCAATGAATAAGCAACACTTTTCTGTTTTATTTCATGCAGGTTTCTTCAATAATTTTGGAGCTTTAAACATTTTTTTCACACAATAAAACAATTTAATTACATATAAACAAGATCAACAAAACCATCTTACCTGCATTTTTGAATGCTCTGTCTGCAGCTTTTGCTGTCATATCATATCCAACCTTAAACATTTTAAATACCATACGGTTAAAGGCTAAAACTATTACAAAACAAATGAATGGGTCTGTACAGAAAAACCAAGTTGCAGAGTTCAAAGAGCAAATTCTTAATAATAGGAATAAAACAAAACAAAATCCTGCATATGATTCATTGATCCAACAATTCTGAACACTATTTGACAAAGAATTATGTACAGACAGACACTCAATTTGTTTGTGTATACATTACTATATGCTATACTTTCAATAAAAGTTGTTTTGCAATGATAATCATTTTGGTTTTTTTTTTAACACATTCAATATTACAGGAAAAAATTCATATTGCAAAAATTTTACCACACAAGGCAAAGTATCAGCTTGATAGTAAAGCTAAAGACATTTTGATATGTCAAGAGCAGATGAGACGACGGACATTTGATATTCTAAATATATGATTTATACATTTTTTATATTAAATCTGAGACAGTTACCATATTAACCCTTTCCCCGATGAGTCCCGGTTTACTGGGATTCACGCTTCAGACAGCTGACGATGAGTCCCGTTTTACCAGGATCGGAATACCTCTTTTATATTTCCCGCTCAAAACAGTGCAAATAAGAGTTATCTTTCTTTGTTGAATACCCGGATGAAAGTGTAAACATGGCGCTTCCGTATGTTGAAAACCGTGTCAAAATCAGAGGAAATTTAAGGAATTTACGAGAATTTAAAATGAGGGAAAATTTTTTTTGAAAGAATATGGAAAAATTGAAGCCAAACTAGTATACTTTTTTGACATAAAATGTCGTTTTATGTACAAAACACTTGGAATGGACATCGTTCAGTGTAAGGAATTTGTACAGCCTCATTAAATTTTTCAAAATTTTGCTGTTTTGGGTTAAAAAATTACGATTGGGGGTCAAAAAGTAGAATTTTGAGAATTTCACCTAGATGATGCCGAAAATTTGAAAATTTGAATATTTTATGAAGAAAAAATTATCAAAACATGAACAAAACTGTGAACATGGTGTTAGTGAATGAAATAAAGACACAAAATACTACAGACAAGTTTTTATTAACATTTATTATGAAGATCTCCCACTTGAGTTATAGTAGCCAGGGAAGCCATCGTCTCAGAGTAGCTTCTGTCTGGGCAGCTATCGGTGAAAGGGTTAAGTTGGATCTTATGTTTAAATACTTACAGCCTTCATACAACTATTATCATTGAAAGCACTTGGTAAATCAGTAGCCATTTCCATTGCTACTATTTCTACAGCTTGGTTTTCTAGTCCATGACTTCTGACAAATTCTTCACTTGCAAGAATAGCAGCACCAGAACCATCACTTGTTGGACTAAAAACCATTAGTTCTAACATTTAATCTTATAACAGTATGGTGTTACATATGAACTACTAATTCATAAAATATGAAGATTAATGAGCACTGTAATATATAGAAGATTATTTCGTTTTTTAGATGTCTTATAGTAATTTGTGTTATTGAGTTGCTATTTAATGGACAAATATCCTAATCCCTTTTTATTCATATGAGAAGCGTATACAGGCACATATCAAGGATGTCTCTGAAAGGGGTTATTCAGGGTGATGATCTCGACTTTAATAGCATTTTTTGCTTTCAGGGATGGGTGTTGTTGATTATTTTTATATAAACACCACACATTATCTTTTATTCATACATATTTTTATGTTTTGCTGAAATACGCATATATTTCAATTCAAAATGTCCTGAAAACCGGCTTGTTTCTAATTGTTAGAACTGAACAAGAATGATTACGTTTAATCATCTCTCCTGCAATACTGATCATGATAGAATTTTCTGTTTAATGTCTTTAAGATCAAGGTCACATAAACTAAACATTATTGATGATCTTCGCATCATACTATCATGAAGTATTGGTTCAAATTTGCAAATAAAACTATTTACAGGTAACTGTGACATCATGTATTTATTTCAATACCTACCAACACTGGAGCTTTGTAAGTGGATCGTGAATCTTTGGAGAATTCATAATTTGTTCTAGGGTGTATTCATCTTGAAACTGTGAATAACTGAAATAAAAAAGGATCAATGATAAGATATTTATATCTTCCAAAAGAAGAATGTAATGAAAGTACTGTATGGGATTTGCTTATTACTAAAGGTACGTTGACGTATAGTTGCTTACATCCTCGTCCTTTGTTCTCTGGTGTATAGTTCACACAATCATACCTATCTCCTTTTATTCATATTGATACAGGTCATACTTATTTGAAAGCATGAATATTTACTTATGAATAGTGATATTATACTGACTCCTTCTTACAGGGTTTTAATACTTTAACAGTTTCATTATCAGTAAAAATGGTAGCTTCTTAAGATTATATAACATCAAGGACTTTGATATCAAAAAGAGGTAAAATAACTTAATTAATACTAATATCCAACAGTAGGTATTTTACAAAACAAGACAATTCACATACACACCAAAAGTTGTATACAGTAGTATCATTAAATTTTTCAAACAATTCTAAGATTTAGCAAGATTTTCACTTGAATAAATAAAGTTATCATCAAAGCATTTATACATTATAATCCTATTATTTAAAACTTACATGACATTCTTTTTAGAAAATATCAATTTATCAAGTAATAAAAGTGAAAGGTATGACATTTTTTTTCTTTTTCCTCAATATTTCAATTTGTACACAAAACAGTTATGCCATTGTATAAATCATATTTAACTTCACTGTATAATATCATTTAGGGGATAAATCAGACAATATTACAATATAAGATGGCATGATTCAATCATCAACCTAAAAAATATTTTGATCTTGCTAAAAATGCAGTATTTTTGGGCATTTTTGGTCTAATGACAGAAATTTTTATCATTGGTTAATACTGTGATTTTCTGTTTTCTGTGTATTAACAGTACTTGGTTTTGATTATAGAGTTGATGCATTCACTATTTGTTAAAACTTGAGCAATTAGATATACCTATTGTTATATCATCATTTTAAATTCATAATAACTAAACTTACGGGTTATTTGTTGAATGCTTGTGGTTTTTATGAGCAATTTTGGCAAAATGAATTGGCTGAGTACCTAAAAATATTAAAAAACAAAGGTTTCTTGAAACCTGCACCTGCATTTTACAAATAAATATATGTATTATCTTCGTGTACTGTTTAATGTATTAGTATAGCTATCATAAATTAAAGCCATACTTAGTTACACTTTAAGAAATCATCTTCTTAAAACTATTAGATTTTTGTGCATTTCAGTTTGATATATATTTTTTATTCATGCATGTATATATTGTTTTTAAAGTGATCATTTCAATGCAGCAACTCAAATGATTTGACTTTAATTGTTAAACTTAGAAATATAGTACATTTATATTGGAAATAAGTTTTATTGCATTTCATTTAACCAATAAAGAAATATAAGCTTATGGTATTTGACTGTCCCATTGGTATCTTTTCCCTCTTTTTCTTTGTTCCCTGTGTCTGAAGTGTATTCTCTTATAATTTTACAATAATGTTGTATTCCTTCTTGATTTAACTTCTTTTGTGTACTTCTTCACTTTTTCTCTTTTTCTCTGTATGTTATCTAAATTGTTTTGCAGTCAATCTAAAATCTAAATCATTTGCTCTACCCCTACATAATATACTGTCAAGTTATCTGGTAAATATCTTGAATACATAGGCCAATGGTTTCTAAATGTTTGTATTTACTGCACATGTACTTATTTTCACGTTGTATTTATTTTCACAAATTTCGCGGTAAGTATATTTTCACGAAAATAAATACATGCGAATTTAAATGCAGATTTCACGCATATAAAAACCATTGAATAAATATCACTGGAAATTACAACTGTACATGCATGTTCCCCTTGTTGGCCTTAGATAATCTCAATTGAACCGTGAAACTGTTAAAACAACACCAGTTATCTTCACAGAAATTTAATTAATAGGAATAAAAGAACAGAGTTCCAATGTCCCCCACGTTGCACATATTTTTTCTATCCAAGGTACAAGGGCAATTATGAACTAAAAAAACACTTTTTTTTGGTTCTTTAAAACTTTTTATAAATATCTTAGAGAAATGAAGACATCAGAGCAAATGCAATGCAATTTACATTATAATTAAAATTTCCAAGGGGCATAACTCGTTAAAAATATTTGATCAGCACTTTTTTTCGAAAGTGTCAAAGACATTGCTGATATTAACCTATGATATATAAGTTTCATAAAATTCTGGCAAGATTTGTTCACATGAGAGTGCTAACAATGCAATATAATCAATATTTCTAAGGGGTATAACTCTTTTTTTAAAAATATTTGATCGGCACTGATTTTCAAATTTGTGAAAATCATTGCTGATATGAACCTATGATATAAGTTTCATAAAATTCTGGCAATAATTGAGAGCGCTAACAATGCAATTTTCCATATAATCAATGTTTCCAAGGGGCATAACTCTTTTAAAAATAATTGATTGACACTGATTTTCGAACTCGTCCAAGACATTGCTGATATAAACCCATGATATATGTTTCATAAAAATCTGGCAAGAATTGTAAACATGAGAGTGCTAACGTTGCAATTTTCCTTATAATTAATGTTTCCAAGGGGCTCTTTTAAAAATAATTGATCGGCATTGATTTTCGAACTCTTCCAAGACATTGCTAATATTAACCTATGATAAAGTTTTCATAAAAATCTGGCAAGAATTGTACACATCAGAGCGCTAACAAAGGCCGGACGGACTGACGCCCTGTATTTCTATGTCCCCGCAACACGTTGCGCGGGGGACAATAAAAGGACAAAAGGTGAAAAATAATAGCCCAAGCTAAATATGACAGTTATATTAAGTAATTAACGACTTAATCGGGTTATTAAACATCTATCAAAACAGACGACTGATTTTACGATTGAATAATCTTTGTTTATTTTGTTTTATATTGTTAAACAAATGAAGACCTAATTAATGAAAATTTTAAGAATTATCAGTCTGTTATTTATGTTCTGATATTTTTGAAAATACCGCGAAATTATATACACGCGAATTCATTGACAATACCAAAATCGAAAAAAAGTGTACATATATAGTATTCTGTAGTTTACAAATTAGACTGTAATTCTGTGATTTGTTGATCTTACCAGTCATCTATGTAAATCAAATGCAGAAGCCAAACTGAAAGTACAATTTTTGAGCTGCATTCTTTTTTGAACTCAATTATGATATTGGTATTATAAATGTTTTACATTGAAATCTACAAAGTCAAGCATGACAGAGATTAAAAGACTAGTTCTAATTTCAAAGTGCCCTTAATCTATTGTATTTTATATTACCCAAACTCCCTATTTTTTACATCAAATGTGCTGCCAAATAATGCCAACAACCAAAATATGTTTCATTTAATTTTACTGTATGACATGCACAATAATAATGGTCATAAGAAATATTTGTTTATTACTGTAGAATAAGGTGCATACCATATTTTTCCATATGTTCCCTGCCAGCATTTCCAAACATTTGAGCAGCCAATGGAGCCTTTTCTATACCAAATGTGTTTGCAACAACCATTGCATGCTTCTCCATTGGATTTGTACGATCTTGGTACTGTTAAAAAAATCTTGTTTCCTTAATTGATCTTAATTCCATCTATATAATTCATTTGAATTAGAAATATGATTAGAGTTGAGTCAAATGGTTTTGTACTCATGGGTCTTTAGTCTAGCACTCAAATAGCAGGATTAGTCAAGTTAGAACTAGTTTAGATATATGTCTTACATGAAAGATGTGTGCCCCCTGCCACAGTTACTCATTCATTTGTTTATTTCAATCAGATTAAAAAGCTATAAACAATTTTGGAAATGGAAAACCAACATATATATAGTGAGCATTAAATAAATAGGTACATATCTAAAGCATCTGTATAAAATAATATGTGTCTGTGTTTGTTGTATGTTGTAAATAGAGATACAGAGATACGTATGATTTCATAGTTCAGATAGCAAGACAGGTAACCAAAGATCCTGAATTCATAACACACTCAAGTCTATGCATTGTATCAGCAAAACTACTCATAGTTTTCATTTTCAAAATTATCTAATAAATAATCTTTTTTAAGAATAATTTGAGCACAAAGTTTTTTTTTTTGAAAGGACAGAACCTAGCTGTGAAACCAAAGCTCTTACTGTCCTTGGGATATTTTTTTGTATATAAAAAAATCCCAAGGACGACAAAAGCTACGGTTCTACAGCTAGACAGAACCCTCATATCAATGTTACCTAATACTACAGACTGGATAAATTCAACATACTTACAATAGATTTCAAAGAACCTCTGCTCATCTTTTCAAACCCCAATGCCAAAACACAATTTGCCAAACCTAAAAAAAAGAAAAAAAGTTATAAAACAAACAATTCCTGGAATACAGTCAAAGGACAACAGATGTTTGTTTGGAGTAAGTAAAAAAATGGTTGTCTCAGAGTTAGAATAATGCATCTAGGAGTGATGACATTGACTAATGGGAGATAGCTTAGCATTGCAAAAGCTTGTCCATCTAATGAAAAAGTTTATATTCATATTAAATAACCATGTTCTCATCTTGACTTTGGTTGAGAAATTGATTGCTTAAATTTAATACTTTTAAAACAGCTGCTACAAACAAGACAGGTATGGGTATATGAATATAAGGTGAGACTTTTTAATCAAATGAAGTAACCTACTGTGGATTCATTATTATTCGTGGAATATCAATTTTTCGTGGAGTTAGTGGGTAAACATGAACCATGAAATTAAATTTTCAACAAAGAATAACTTTTGTATAGGCTTGCATGCGGAGTTCGCCAAAACCACGAAATCTAATATCCATAAAAATACAAATTTCCCTCAATCCACGAAAATTGGTACCCACGCAAAATTAAACCAATCCACAGTATTTGTTGTTGTGGCATCTTTTTTTGTGTAATCTTTTGTTTTATCCATTTCCTAATCTGTCCTCTGTATTCCTTCCATAATTAGTAATCTTCGTCTTTTTTTATATATTTACAGACCATATAGTATCAACAAAATGTGTTTATCTCCTTGTATGAACTGTTTTGCTGTCAGAAGAGCAGTTGATACAGAGGCGTAGGCGTTGTTCACCAATAGTTTGGAAAATAATCTTATAACAAAAACCCCATCTTACCTCCTTCAATAAACTGTTTTGCCATAATGAGAGCAGTGGATCCTGTAGCACAGTTGTTGTTCACCTACAGAGAAAGCTATCATTATAGAAACACTATGAATGGTTCCTAAATATTTTTATTTCTTCAAATCTGATGAAAGAAGTTTATATTTTTTCTATTAAACTTTAAATTATCACTAAAACTATGCCTTTGATAAAAGGCAGGGTCCTTTAAGTTTAAATTTGAAAAGGGACACATTTAAAACCACTTCTTTCAGATTTCACTCTTCAGAAAAATGCGTCTATGGCTTTACTGATTAAATAAAATGCTCCGCTGGGGCGCAGCTTGATACGACCGCAGAGGTCGAACCCTGAACAGTTGGGGCAAGTATGGACACAACATTCAAGCTTGATACAGCACTGAATTTGGATTGTAATTAAATATTTGACACAGCATAGGTTTCTGACACAGAATGAATGTGGTCTAAGGACTTTTTAATTTACCTATTCAAACCATATCATTATCATTTGCTTTTATATATAAATCAGATATAACCAATTTAAAATCGAAAATTTTAAAGAAAAAAAAGGAAAAAATACCCCCCCCCCCCAAATTTTTTGAACCCGCTTATGATTCATCACCCCCAAACTCAATCCCAGCCTTCCCTTTGTGGTATGGTACCTTGCAGTACAATTTTAGAGAGATCCATACACTTGAGCACAAGTTATTGTCTGGAAACTAGAAAAATGCTTGTTTTTTTGCCCCTTTTTGGCCCCAAATTCCTAAACATTTAGGGCAATTACCCCCAAACTCAAACCCAGCTTTCCCTTTGTGATATGGAACCTTGCAGTACAATTTCATAAAGATCCATAAACTTACACACAAATTATTGTCCTGAAACTAGAAAAATGCTTGTTTTTTGCCCCTTTATGGCCCCTAATTCCTAAAATTTTGAGGGAATTACCCCCAAAATCAATCCCAGCCTTCCCTTAGTGGTATGGTACCTTGCAGTATAATTTCAGAGAGATCCATACACTTGAAAACAAGTTATTGTCTGGAAACTAGAAAAATGCTTATTTTTGGCCCCTTATTCCTAAACGTTTTGGGCAATTACCCCCAAACTCAATTCCAGCTTTCCCTTTGTGATATGGAACCTTGTAGTACAATTTCATAAAGATCCATACACTTCCACACAAGTTATTGTCATGAAACTAGAAAAATACTTGTTTTTTGCCCCTTTTTGGCCCCTCATTCCTAAAATTTGGAGGCAATTACCCCCAAAATCAATCCCAGCCTTCCCTTTGTGATATGGAATCTTATGGTACAATGTCAGAGAGATCCATACACTTACACACAAGTTTTTGTCATGAAACTAGAAAAATGCTTGTTTTTTGCCCCTTTTTGGCCCCTAATTCTTAAAATGTGGAGGCAATTACCCCCAAAATCAATCCCAGCATTCCCTTTGTGATATGGAACCTTGTGGTACAATGTCAGAGAGATCCATACACTAACACACAAGTTATGTCTGGAAGTTACAAAAATGATTATTTTTGGCCCCTTTTTCCTTAACTGTTGGTACTTTACCCCCAAAATCAATCCCCACCTTCCTTTTGTGGTATTGAACCTTATGGTAAAATTTCATAGAGATCCATTCACTTAAACTAAAGTTAGAGTGTGAAAACCAATGTGTCTTCGGACGACGACGACGACGACGACGCCAACATCATACCAATATAGGACCACAAACATTTTTTTGCGGTCGTATAAAAAGACTATCATTTATACTGTTTGAAAGTTTCTTTTCCATACTGAAAACTGTAGCAATATTAGATAAGAATGAAAAAGATGGACATAATTATAATACATGAACTGCAAATCAGATGGATATATAGACATTCAATTGATATTTTATTGTGTGTCTTTTTATGTTTGAATGTTACACCACTGTTTCAGGTTAGGGTGAAGGTAGGCGCCTATTAAAATGTTTAAACCCACTGCATTTTTATGCACCTGTCCTAAGTCAGGAGCCTGTTGTTCAGTGGTTGTCGTTTGCTGATGTGGTTGATAAGTGTTTCTCATTTTTTATATAGATTATACTGTTGCCAGTGTTGGTTGGCCCTTTACAGCTTGCTGTTCGGTGTGAGCCAAGGCTCCGTGTTGAAGGCCTTACTTTGACCTATAATTGTTTACTTTTTAAACATTATGACTTGGATGGATAGTTGTCTCATTGGCACTCATACCACATCATCTTATTTATATTCATTTATGTTACTAAGAAATATTAGAAATTTATAAAAAAAACTCAAAATAACAAAAGTCACTGATCAAATTGTGTTCTTATTTCCTCGTCCTTTTATTCATCATGTGATCTATGATAATATAAATTCAATCAATAATAACTGGTTCAAAGTGAGAGTAGTAAGTTTAAATTTGTGTGTCTACAAACCCAACTTTTCAAGAATCACATTTCTATTTATAGTAGTAATGTAAACAAATTAATTTTAGTGAGCAATTCATTTACTTGACTTTTGACTGAAGACAAGTTATGCAAATATAAATGGTTGCCATTATGTCTAACTTGGGTCATCTCTAAAAAGAAAACATTAAAATGAACTAACAATAAGTCATTTGGATGTACTGAGTGATTGAAATCTTGAACTGGGATCACATGGTCAATTCATTTATGGTCATTCCAGGAAAAAATGTGTGGGAGGGTAGAAAACTCCACTTGATATTTCTTTTTCTATTGGTAATAAGGGTGCTAGCAAATACAATTCTGTTACAAATGAAAATAAAAATAATGGGTGGTGGGGTGTAATAAAAAGTGTTGTCCAACTGTCCCATACATTTTTTTCCTGGAATAACCCTTAGGAGTAAGTTTAAATCAATGACAGAACTTACATTGAATACTGGAATTCCTGTGAGTCCTAGTTCATATACAGCTCTTTGTCCACAAGTAGAATCACCTTAAATTAGATTTATCCTTTACTTGTAAGAACACATATTTAACAAGATTTACTTTGTGCTACTGCTCACTTATTTCTACCACTGTTTTTGCTTTATAGAGTGAAATGATTATATCAACCAACCAATGTGGAAACAGAACATACAGTGTGAAAATATTAGTATGTTAATGTAGTTGGTTGTATTTGGGTCAAATTATCATATTGGCTGCAAAAAGCACCAAAGTTAGTTACTAAATGAATCAAAACATAAAGTTGAATGTAATGTCATGCTAACCATACCCCAACCTGTAATTCAAAGTATCAGAAAACGGAAAAAAGGTGTCTGACAGATCTGAAATTAAAAAGCCCCAACTCTTTACAAGTCATCCTTGTCAAGTTGTAGATCAAATATGAAGTCATTCTGTTCTGTAGTACTGGATATATGTGTTAAAATGTTAAGTTCCTTCAATATTGAACAATGAAAGTATTAGAAAACAGAGAGTTTGGTCTCCGACACATCCAAAAAATTCTAACACATTGCAACTCATCACTGTCAAGCTGCTAACCATATATGAAGTCATACTGTTTGGTAGTTCCTGAGAAAAGTGTGACAAAAATATTTACTGGAAAAACTTAGATAAGGTGATTGCAATATAGCCCCCACTCCTAAAGCAGGATAATAGTAATACATTTATATTTCACACAGTTCAATTAATGTGACATACCATAAACGTAACCAACACATGCTTGTTCTATCTGTTCAAAGCTCACTCCTGCATCCTGCATTGCTTTTGTTGCTGAAAAGAAAGATCAAATAAAAGTTAGAAAAAAACACCCATAACAATTGCTCTTTACTTCTATATAGTATGCAATTGAATAACAAGAGTACACTGCTTAAAAATTAAAATTGATTGATTTATTGATTTATTTGTGTTTAACACCACTTTCAGCACTATTGTTTATTTCTTAGGGGTCAGTTTTTATTGGTGAAGGAAGCTGGAGTGCTAGGAGAGAACCACAGACCTTCAGCAGGAAAACAGACAATCCTAGTCAATTCAGATTAGTATTGACCATAAACTCAAAGTTAAAAAAAAAGTGGACCTGCATGTAAGGGCTATTGTTTTTTTCTCCAAAAATGCTTTATATTTATCTGATACAAGCAATGATAATGAAGATAGTATGACAGTTATAGATTTCATAATGATTGAAAATTGGTTTAACACCTAGAAAGAATTGATATCACTTGATATCAACTTGAGTTATTCAATTTCAAATTAAAGTGCAAAAAATAGAGTTTATGGAAAGTTTATTGTTATTATTGAAATTAAATAACTCCAGTTGATATCAAGTGTAATTACACCTTATATAAGAATGCCGGAATTTGATTGGTTGTTAGCCAGTGTATTTTTCGCATATTCTAACATTTTTTCCTCATTTCAAACGAATTTGCCTGTTTTTTCACCACTGCCGGTGAATTTGCCTCAAATTCCCCTCTCTGCCATGGTATTTGCCATTTTGGATATTCCTTTTTTACCCTCGCGAGCCTGTTCCAGCCAAAATTATTCGGAACCTTTCTCACTTTATCTCGACAACATGGTTAAGCACTATTGATTGAGTTAAACCAAAAACTGTCAGAAATATACATATAAAGAGGGGAAAAACATGTCTATACAAATGAACGATTTAATAATGGAATAACAATGACGTTTACACATATAGATACCATGACGTTACAAAAAGACAGCATTAACTCATATAAGTACATGTATAATTCCCGCGGTTCTACGATTTCCCTTCACATGTACAGACAGTTTCAATCAAAATCTATTCTATGTAATTAAACAGATATATCATGTTATGGAGGGGTATTTGCGAAAAATACCAGTCTTGGGACCAAATTTCCCTCCCCTAGCGGCTTGGGAAATTTCACCATCCCTTGACTGGTATTTATCGCAAATACCCCTCCATAACATGATATATCTGTTCAAAATCCAATTCTTTCTAATTGTTAAAGCTATTTCTCTTTTACTGTCAAAATTCTCTTTGAGTGGCCTTTAATATTACCGTTTTTATGTGTCTTCAGCTGAGCCGCAGAATAACACAAAACTTTGCTCATTAATGATACCTTGCTATAAGTATTCGTTTAACAGGAAGTTAATAAGTCATGGATGTTAAAACATATCACACAAACTTTGATTCAAAATTCAAAGAAGTTCTATTGTATTTTGAGAAATTTCTTGGGAATAATGGATAGACAGAGTAAAAGAAATATAATCCCGGCCTAGGAGCAGGGGTATAATGACTATATGTTGAAACACTTAACCCCCTGCCTGCAGTGATAAATCAGTCAACTGGAATGAAATGTAAACTCTATCTATCAGTCATCATTACACACTAAGGTACAATAAATCTCCTACAGATCTGCAGGCATTACCTTAAAAGTTAAGGGCTATTGTCTAGTAAAAAATGTTAGGCAAGGATAAAAAAAAAATCAATCTGAAAGTAATCTTTATACACTAATGACCAAACATGAGCTCCATTAATATTACTGCAGGCATTACAAAAAAGTATGGTCAAGTACAATTTTTTGAAGGCAATATAACACCTTCAGTCAGTCAACAGGAAAGAAAAGTATCGAAAATGAATTCATTTACAGGGGAGTATTTAAAAAAAAATTAATAATCAAAGTGATGGAAATCACTCATGGAAAGATTGGAAGAGTAGTTTGAATAATTTCAAATTATAATTAGGTATCCTGTGGACAAAAAAGAACATTTATATAGCACTATTGCTGATAATTGCATTAACTGCAGGTCTTTAGAAGGATAAGCACTTTTTCAGTAGATAAAATGAGCTAAATATGAATCAATGATAGCGGGTCCCTTAATTTGCACAACAATTTAGGTTAAATTGCAATTTCATATCTTAACCAAATATTCTTCCCTACTACATGTTTCACCTCTAACATTTTATCTTTAGAAACAGAAGAAATTACCAAATAAAGATTCTTTTAAAAAAGATTCTCAATTTTCCTCCAACAGGTAGACTTGAAACTAGGATCTATATTGCCTCCAAAAATTAATCTAAAAAGGTTGTTTTGGGGGCATTTTGTAAGTTGAAACATAGGTATACAATTTTTCTCCTCTAAGAATTGCTTATTGATTTTGAAAATCAATTATCATGATTTTATGACACTTAAAATTAAAAGTTATAAAGTGTATTTTAATTCAATTTATAATTCAATATTTTCCAGAAAAGGGCACACATGCAACCTAAATTATAAATAAATTACAGATGAAGATTGCACAAATTTATCAAGTAAAATATAGACCTTACTTGAATACCTTTTTGTATCTAGATTTCATATTTTGTCTTTTCTTTTGAAAAAAAAGGTCTTGTTAATCATTTTAATTCTTAGTCATTTATTTTTTCAGACATTATTTATAGAATCACTTCATGTAGGGTAGAGCAAAAGTAATAGGCAATGAATAAATCCGATATATCATTTCTATCAAAATAATTATTTCTGTGACTGTATCATACAATCCTTTACGATAGATATTTAGCTAATCTGCAATTAATTCCATCTTCATGCCTAATATATCATGTACTGTGTTAGAACTCTAGATTCTACTGACGAGAAAAGGTAACACTAGGCCACCGAAAGCTGAATTATTAGTTCAGTCTAGGTGGCCGTGTGGTCTAGAGCTCTGGACACAGTGCAGGCGGTGTTGTCTCGATATCCCAATAGCATAAATTCGAATCCCAGCGAGGGAAGAACAAAAATTTGCTTCTGCAAATTTGCAGATTTAACATTGTTGTGCTATTATTTAAAGTAATTATCATTTCTATATATATATACATTTGTTTCAGAGTTTGCGAAAACTTTTTTTTGACCTGTCAGTCATGGGACTGACAAAGCAAGATTATATGTCAGTCCTACCAAATCTTTGCCAGTTCTACAAAATCTATCAATTTTATCCTGAAATTCTCACTCATATTGCTTCCTTTTTATGTGTTTGGCTTCATCAGAAGGTTCCACCGCCGATCGTTTGCCAGGGACGGCTCCGTGAACAAATTTTATAGGCCACATGTAGCTCGCCGCTTTGGTTTGTTTATAAAAAATTCGGAAACCAGTACCGGAAATTAGCTGCGGGTACATTTGATGACGGATGTAAAAAACGTACTAGAAATTAGCTGCGGGTACATCTGATGATTGATGTAAAAAACGTGCCGACATAGGCACTGCAACGGCCATCGGAATCGCCGCTAGCGATCAAAATACCGGTCCGAGCCTCATTTTGGCAGTCAGGACAGACAGGACCGACGATTTTATCGCGAACTCTGTGGTGTATTCAATAATGAGGTTAAGTATTTGTGTATTGAGATGTATAATGAAGGGTCTGTTAATTATGTAAGACTGAGAATGATTAATAATTTGGTCAATATGATTGGATTTAAAGAGGTGGGACATTGTAATGAAGGCCCCAGCTTGTCTCTGATTGTTTGGTGATCATGGCAGCTGTCAATCCTACTGGTATTGTATCATTACTCTTACCTATTAGGTCCGAGTACACAGTTATCGTCCTTTGATTTTCGTTGTCCACGAATAAAGTCCCTAGTGTGGACAGTGTGTTGCTTGCCAATTTTTTTAGTACCCCTTCCAAATGTATTCCTTCATGTTTTATGCCTCAAATAGCAAGTAGGGGGATGAAATTACACTGTAAAAAAATTTGGGTCATGAATTGTAAAGTAAAGTAGTGATTTGGTCCAGCTGAAAAAGGTTAAAAATTAGCACTTCAGAAGCTGTCAAAAGATTTCATGACCCCCTTAAAATAGAATTGTCCATATTTTGAGTTAGGGCCGATGAAGTTTTCTATAATTTTGATATAATTTGTCCCAAAAGTAGTACAACACACTGTAAAAATATTATTGAGAAAGCGCAGGTGGGATTTTTTTTATTTTCATTTATTGTCTAAAAGAAATGCACTACGAAATAACTGTGTACTCGGACCTAATGACAAAAATAGCCTGCAAATTAACAAACCTTAAATACATACATACTTCAATGAACTGCTCTGAAGATATAACCCAAATTTTTCACAGTTCATATGTGCATATGTACACAGACATGAGAATTATAGGGAACTATATTTCAGTGTGTATACATTTTGTATATTTAGTAGCTAACCGGCACTACTTCTTGGTTTAGAGGCCGGTGCCTTAGGAAAGACTTGAAACAATAGTTCCAATCTTTCCAAAAATATTAATTTCGGATCTTGAAATACACGTGTATATGGCAAATATTTTAAGTTCTAGTTTTAGTCCTGGGAGTCATGATTTATTTATTACTTGTAATTGACAGTGAACTAGCTTTCAGTAATGGCAGGGCTGATATTAACAAACATTTAAAAAGTCTACAATTAAGACAGCATAAGGATTAACCATGCCATTGTTGGTTTGATTTGGTAAAGAAGCTTAAGAGGAAAATGTCTATAAAAAAAAATAAAAGGACGTCCAGTGATGCTTATAGCTCAGTTGGCCCTTCAGGTCAGATGAGCCAAAATATGAATTGTTCATAATTTTACTTAACTAAAAATAGCCTGTATTCCAATATGTATAATATTGACTTCTCACTTAAGTATAAAATGTAGTGAGTTACATATCTTAACTTAACTTGAAATTGGTTAATATATAATGCTTGCAATAAAAAAAAGTTCTTTACCCAGCTCAGTTTTGCATCACATATGTATAATTTTTTACCTGCTTCTTTTGCCATCTGTGGATAATCAAAATCATCTCTCCTGCCTGGCTTTTCAAACTGAAAATATGAAGATAAATATAAGTTATAGTCTTAGTTGTCATATTAAAGAGATTATTGTAAGATTGATGGCTGCATAAGTTAACATCCAGCTGCAAGTTTCCATGCACATTCCGTGTGATAACATGTTATTGCAATATGAAAATCGTCAGAATCCGATTTTCAAGGTAACATTTAGAAGGGAGAGAGGTCACATTATTCTTACTCCAATCTGACCAGTCTTTGCTCTTGATCCTAAATCTGATGTTTACGTGTTATATTAAACAACAATAGTAAATGTACCAGATTTCTACAGCTCTTAGTTATTAGAGGTGCATTGAGGTACATGTCTACCATGTGTACATGTATGATCAATTTAATATTTGCACACCTTTACATACAAGCAAGTTGTATTAAGTTACAATGAACAACTTTATCTGACTCTATCTGATCTTGTTTTACATAACAGATATTTATGGTAGCCTTGGGCTGTTCTTCTGCTCTTTGGTCGGGTTGATGTCTTTTTGACACATGGCCTGTTTCCATTCTAAATTCTATGATACAAATTTGTACCATTGTTACTGCACCCTGTACTATTAATCATTTTACCAGATCTTTAAAACATCATCTATATCATTATTTTACAATGTGTAAATAATTGACATGGCACAAGTTTCTGAGCATTGGTATTTAAGATGATGTTTCAGTCTTCACAATAAACTTTTGAATCTACAGGGCCGAAGCTGAATGTTAAGAAAATTTTAGTTAGATTCTATTGGCCTGTAGAAATGATTTTTACAGGCCGACAGCATTTTTATAAGCCTGGGCTGGGCTGGTGGGCCTGTGGTTGAGCGAAGACTGATGTTTGATAAATTTTTCTCCATTTTGAATTCATATTTGTTTTGCTCAGTAAATGTCTGGTTTACATAAATAATATGATCCTACTTAACAGGTTTTATTTTTTTTTAAATAGGCTTCTGGTGCTTAGACCAAGCATTTTGTTGCCTTTCACACATTTTAGGTAAACAAAATATTCTGAAAAATTAACCCAGACAACAGAAAAAAATAAATGGAAAATGTGTCCCCATGGACACAGATGATGCCCCTGGTTGCATACAACATTATAAAGGGAAATAACTCAAAAACAATAAAAGTGACGCTACCCAAATTTGTACTAGATCTGAGTTTTGTGGTAATAAGTATTGTGTATAGGTTTCATAATGATTGGTTGGGGCAAACTTAAGTTACAGAATGGAAACTAAAAATTTTGCAATTTTTCGATTTATAAAGGGGCATAACTCGATAACAGTTAAAGTGACGCCACCAAAATTCAACTTGATCTGTGTTTTGTGGTAATGAATATTGTGCATAGGTTTCATAATGATTGGTTGGGGCAAACTTAAGTTACAGATGGAAACTAAAAATTTTCCAATCTTTCGATTTATAAAGGGGCATAACTCAATAATGGTTAAAGTGACACTACCCAAATTCAACTTGATCTGTGTTTTATCAGTGGCAGTCAAAATTAAACATTGCATTGTATAAAGCATTGATTGTAGTTGATTCAACTATAATCATGGACAAAGGAAGATAACTCCAATTTTAATAAAATGCTCCGTTGGGCGCAGCTTGAAACGACCGCAGAGGTCGAACCCTGAACAGTTGGGGCAAGTTTGGACACAACATTCAAGCTTGATACAGCACTGAATTTGGATTGTGATCAAATATTTGACACAGCATAGGTTTCTGACACAGAATGAATGTGGTCTAAGAACGTAAAAAATTTTAATTTACCTATTCAAACCATATCATTATTATTTGCTTTTATATATATATCAGAAACAACCAATTTAAAATGGAAAATTTTAAAGAAAAAAAAAGGAAAACCCCCCCCCCCCCCCCCCCAATTTTTTGAACCCCCTTATGATTCATCACCCCCAAACTCAATTCCAGCCTTCCCTTCGTGGTATGGTACCTTGCAGTACAATTTCAGAGAGATCCATAAATTTGAACACAAGTTATTGTCTGGAAACTAGAAAAATGCTTGTTTTTTGGCCCCTTTTTGGCCTCAAATTCCTAAACGTTTAGGGCAATTACCTCCAAACTGAAACCCAGCTTTCCCTGTGTGATATGGAACCTTGTAGTACAATTTCATAAAGATCCATAAACTTACACACAAGTTATTGTCCGGAAATAGAAAAATGCTTGTTTTATGCCCCTTTTTGGCCCCTAATTCCTAAAATTTTGAGGCAATTACCCCCAAAATCAATCCCAGCCTTCCCTTTGTGGTATGGTACCTTGCAGTACAATTTCAGAGCGATCCATACACTTGAACACAAGTTATTCTCTGGAAACTAGAAAAATCCTTATTTTTGGCCCCTTATTCCTAAACGTTTCGGGCAATTACCCCCAAACCTTGTAGTACAATTTTATAAAGATCCATAAACTTACACACAAAGTATTATCCGGAAACTAGAAAAATGCTTGTTTTTTGCCCCTTTTTGGCCCCTAATTCCTAAAATTTTGAGGCAATTACCCCAAAATCAATGCCAGCCTTCCATTTGTGGTATGGTACATTGCAGTACAATTTCAGAGGGATCCATACACTAACACACAAGTTATTGTCATGAAACTAGAAAAATGCTTGTTTTTTGCCCCCTAATTCCTAAAATTTTGAGGCAATTACCCCCATAATCAATCCCAGCATACCCTTTGTGATATGGAACCTTGTGGTACAATGTCAGAGAGATCCATACACTAACACACAAGTTATGTCTGGAAGTTACAAAAATGATTATTTTTGGCCCCTTTTTTGCCCTTAATTCCTTAACTGTTGGTACCATAACCCCCAAAATCAATCCCAACTTTCTTTTTGTGGTATTGAACCTTATGGTAAAATTTCATAGAGATCCATTCACTTAAACTAAAGTTAGAGTGCGAAAACCAATGTGTCTTTGGACGACAACGTCATACCAATATACGACCGCAAATTTTTTTTGTGGTCGTATAAAAATTACTTGATATTTAGAAGAAAATAAAAATTTTGCAATTTTTCCATTTATATAGGGGCATAACTCTAGAACGGTTAAAGTGACACCACCAAAATTCAAACTTGATCTGTGTTTTGTGATAATAAGCATTGTGTATAATTATATAAGTTTCATAACATTTGGTTGAGGCAAACTTAAGTTAGAGAACGGAAACTAAAAATTTTGCAATTTTTCCATTTATAAAGGGGCATAACTCTAGAACAGTTAAAGTGACACCACCAAAATTCAAATTTGATCTGTGTTTTGTGGTAATAAGCATTGCGTATAAGTTTCATAACATTTGGTTGAGGCAAACTTAAGTTAGAGAACTGAAACTAAAAATTTTGCAATTTTTCGATTTATAAAGGGGCATAACTCTAGAACGGTTTTAAAAGTGACGCCACCAAAATTCAAACTTGATCTGTGTTTTGTTGTAATAAGCATTGTGTATAAGTTTCATAACATTTGGTTGAGGCAAACTCAAGTTAGAGAATGGAAACCAATTTTGGGACGTACGGACGTACGTTCATACGTACTGACAGACAAGGGTAAAACTTCATGCTCCCACCGCTACGGCAGGAGCATAAAAAACACAGATGGAAAAAAGATGAAAAGTAGAAGAATATGTATAGTAAGTCTTGGTATACAAATCTTTGAATATCAACAAACTATTTGTACAGTTTTGAGCCAAGGTAGCTTTGATTGGTATAACCATGCGAGATCCAAAAGGTATTTGGCACTTCTCAGGTGCATCAAAAAAGCAATGCATTGCATACGTTTTTGGTCATGCAAAGTCCACTTTCACAACACATCCTTAGACAATCAGTCTCAGTGATCCAGTATTAAAGTTTATAATGATATTGATTGAAATGAGGCAGTTGCACATGATCAAGATTCTATCAGCTGAGTCAAGAAGTGATAATTTTATTACAAAAAGAAATTAAATTAACAATTTAATATACATATCTTTATTTCTTACCAATAAATATGAAACAATGATATATTCGATTAAATCCCTATCCATTACAGTGCCTTTATATCTATGTAAAGAGTGCCCTATAAGTGAAGTCCTCCGTGCATAAGGTGACCTTAAAGTGTAGCCAATCGCGCTAAGAGTGCCCTCTGAGAAAAAAATTACCCTGCCCTTTATAAAAGCTGCAGGAGACACTATAACGTCACAGCAAGAACACAATTTTCAAAAATGTCATTTACATCCATTCCAGCTCTAAAGACCTTATCGCTATTTTGAAATCTGTGCCGCTTGACCCGAGAATCTGCGCCTCTTGAACTATTGACGTCATACAACAATCACTTTTCCATTGTGTCGTCAGATATGTTCTATTATGAACTCAAAATTTTACGGGAACCTTAGTGAAGTCCAGTAATTGCGGACAAAACACATAGCGATAAGGTGTATTGGTCACCATAATATTGTTAAAATACACAGATGGTATCAGCGTGATTCGAAGTCTCAATCTCAGGATCTAAAGGCAGCACTCATACCAAATGAGCCAAAGAAGATGCAGTCCGGTAAATCTGCCCACATATAGCTTTGATGGTATGTATTTCTGCATAATTATATACAAACTGTATCAAATTTAATATAAATTGTTTCATTGACAAATCAACTTTGAGTAGTTTATCTCATTTCCCAAAAAATATCTGAAATAATTTTTAAAATTAACAAAACAAGCGGGTCCATCGTGTTTTTATCGGAAATCTGTTTGTCAGGTAAATCCACCCATGCGCAGCAAATATATATGGAGGGCCGGTTTATCACAAGTTTATGAAATGAAAAGGTCATCTATTTATTCATAGACCACTAATAAAGTGATTCCAGGGAATCCAAAAAATAATTTCAAGTCAGAAATGAGTTTTGTAAGCAATAATATGATTATCGTTAGCTTTAGGAACAGTATTGTATATATCACTATATTTTCGTAATAAAGGATTTTTCTTTAAAATTTGACATGCAGTGATGATAAGTACAGTTCATATGAATAAAATAGCAGAAGAAATATTCATGGAAGTGACAATTAATGAAGAAATGGGAGTGGGCGGGTTTACTGGACGGGCGGAATTACCGGACACTACTGTATCAACAATCATACTATTGACGTCATACAACAATCACTTTTCCATTGTAGGGTCAGATATTTTCTATTATGAAGTCAAAATTTTACGGGAACCTAAGAGAAGTCCAGTAATGGCGGACAAATAGCGATAAGGTGTATTGGTCACCATAATATTGTTAAAATACACAGATGGTACCAGCGTTTTTCACAAATTTTGCAAATGAAAAGGTGATCTATTTTTTCATAGACCACTAATAAAGTGATTCTAGGGAATCCAACAAAAATTTCAAGTCAGAAATGAGTTTTGTAAGCAATAATATGATTATCGTTAGCTTGAAGATCAGTATTATATATATCACTACATATTTTCGTAATAAAGGATTTTTCTTTAAAATTTGACATGCAGTGATGATAAGTACAGTTCATATGAATAAAATAGCAGACGAAATATTCATGGAAGTGACAATTACTGAAGAAATGGGAGTGGGCAGGTTTACCAGACTGGCGGAATAACGGACACTACCATGTGTATCAACAATCATACTATTGACGTCATACAACAATCACTTTTCCATTGTAGGGTCAGATATTTTCTATTATGAACTCAAAATTTTACAAAAACCTTAGAGAAGTCCAGAAGGGGCGGACAAATAGCGATAAGGTGTATTGGTCACCATAATATTGTTAAAATACACAGATGGTTAACCAGCGTGATTTTGAAGCCTCAATCGCAGGATCTGAAGGGAGCACTCATACCAAAGAGCCACAGAAGATCTTCCCTAACTCAACCAATCAGACGACATATCAACAATCATATCAACAATACCAGAAGTCCATTATGGACTTCTGACAATATTCAATAGTCAATAATTATTAGAGACTGTTTTGCAATTATTTCGTTTAGCATTTTTGTTCAGTAGAACTGAAAATAGACATAAAAGGAGATTATTAAAAAAAAATCATTATTCATTGTTTTTACTCTGATTAATTTAAAACAGATCCACTGAACTTCTATATTAATATTTCGCTTTGTGAAAAATACATGTGATCTCTCAGTTCAAAGGTCATCATTTCGTTACAAAAAATGTTTTGCTTGTGGAAACAGATGATTACTGCAGTATTTTCATTTTCTTAATATTTTTAAAATCTTAATGGCAAAGTAATTCTGTCATTTTTACGGACTGTCACCTTTGTCATTCCAACACCGACAACATATACACGTCGTCTCGTGCTTGTGTTTACGCCTGTAGAAGCCATTTTGACAGATGCCCTGTGCCCCGGATGAGAACTATTTTCAGACTCATTCAATGCAAATTCTTCCGAAGAAAAGTAAATAGAAAACATAAAAACTGGCATTCCACAACAGAACATTAATAGCATTGCTTTTTATGATGACACACATTGTATGTTGATAAAACTAAGTGCTTTGATACGATATTTGTCATATTCAAATAATGTTGTTGTACTTTTTCATGAAACGTATTTTTGATAGAGCAGTGAGTAGGCTATCGTAATTTTTGGCGCGGGTCATTGTTGTGATTCTTTAATAATTTTCCCTATTTTTTTCTTGTCATGAAGAACTTTTAATCACGTATGGATTCAGTGCATATCAATCTTTACTGATAAATTAACTTATGTTGTAAATTGTGTCGATTATCTATGATAAAGACCAAAAGACCGATGTAAATTCTGCACAGGTAAGGCTCGTCTCAGGGCAAACAATTTCATATTTTCACACTAATCACTTTATAATGTAAGAAAACTTTACACAGGAAGCATACTTTTTGAACATTATGATAACGAAGTCAGCTTCTAACTATCAGTTTCACATTTAATGGTAGGATTCTAGACAAAAAAACATACAATATTACAGTAATAAATCAAGAATGGCCGAAATAAAATGCTTTGATTTTGATTCATCCAAGGTATGTCACGATATGCTTCTAGTAATTAGACGCACTTATCATCAGAAAGATAATGCACATTTTACTGCCATGTAAAAACAAAACCCTGCAATGGTATCAGTTGTAGGTTGCTCCAGGAAATTGATTGTTTGACTAAATTACAGTTTAAATACAAAAATATTGGTTTCTAAATTTATGGGTCAAGTCTGTCATTGGGAGAAATAACTTAAATATCAGTCATAAAATAAAGTGATTTGTTAGAAAAAATATTTATACTTCTGATGAAACCATTATTTGAATTAACAAAGTTGCTTGTATTTTTGACAGGCTTACATGGATTATGAGTTACCTCCCCTTTGACCACAAAATGGTTGTCAATATTCAGTAAGCAAAATTATTTTCAAGTTGCAAAACTTTTCTTTGAAAATGTGAACAAGTTACAAACAATGGCTAGAATTTGTAATAATAAACTGGACCATGAAAATGGATAAAACAAACCAAATTGGGTTCATATAAATTTTGTGGTAATGGAAAATTTAGTAATATGTATTTCTTTGTTGATTTGACGAAACAAACATTTAAATTGTTTGGGTTTGTGGTCTAATGGTTATGAACAATGGCTACAGTGCTGAAGGTCCTGTGTTTGATCCTGACTCAGGGTGCTGGAAATTTCAGCACATTAAAAGGGTGATTTTCACCCTCTCCAAAATCACCCTCCCCAGGGTTTCAACATTAACTTTTATACCAACTTGTCCAGTTGGGCAAGTGCCCTATTACTTTTACTTGTCCGAAAGTGAAATCTACATGCCCAAACTTTTACATGCTAAACTGACAACAACTGACAAATTTGTTAAAGTTTAATTTCATTTTCTCTTTCAAGCTTTTACGTTTTTCCATCTTAGGGAAATACACATCCGATGTCAAATTCTAAAGTTAGAACAACGAAAATAGACCTCCGCTATCCATTGGTCGGTGGGAATAACATGCGTCGGAGACGCCCGAGTGGTGTCCCGATTGATAACGATAATGACGAAGCAACGCCGTAGCAGCCTGATTGGCCAATATTTTTAAACGTGATCTATTTTTGGTAAAATGGGGAATTCAGTGCGAACAAATGACGAAATATACGCATTGAAGGGTGGTTAAAACCACTTTACTTGACCGTGCGGTGTTATCACTGAGTAATCTATGGACAAAACAACAGACACTATTGATTTTGTGAAATTTTAATCATATAACACTTTTTTTTTCACTTGCCCGATCGGACAACCAAGATGATGTTTTTACTTGTCCGAATACGGCATTGACTTGCCCCCGGCAATCGGACAACCGTTAGTGTCGGACCCTGCTCCCACACCGGGATTTGAAATTAGCGGTCATCCACTCGCCAATTGCAAGTGTTTTTCTATGTGGGCTCTTGAATATGTAATCACGTTAGCCCTCATGGTGAGTGCACTTTGAAAATTTTATTATTAAAGTCACATGATATCAAGTGTAGTTCACAGAAACTCGTATGTTTTCCTAACTGGTATCTGCTCAAAATCAAATGAACAATAATTTGCCGAAAAACCAGTTTTAAAACTGTTACATTTTTTCAAAGCATAGGATCCTACTTCATTATTCGTTTGACACCAATTTGATGTTGGACCAGGATCACCTGATCACAGGTTCTGTTTTCACCACTTTAATTTTATCTATGCATGTGTGTGTCAAACTCTTTTTGCTGTCCTCTTGTTTGTTTTGTACAATGCCACAGAGTATTATACATGTAACATGTAATTAATGTTCTTTTGAAAACTGTTGTTTTGTTATATACATGACAGTGTTCCAGCTAGAATTTGAAAATGGAGGGGCGTGTACATGTTTATAAAAAAAGTGCACTTACATGTAAGCATGCTCCCCCATGAAAAGGGACATTAACTATACATGTACAGATTTATTTGTATTATGAACCATAGTACTACACACACTTACACAATCATTTAATTTCAAGTACAACAATTCAAAGAACCATGATCATATCTTTCTAAATAATATAGAAAGATATGATCAGTGTTCATCAGATTTTGTTAATGAAAATAACTGCTATTTATAGAAATAAGAATATGTGGTACACATGTATGTTTGCCAATGAGAACTGTCCACCAGATATGCAATTATTATCATTATTACAGTATCAACCTAAAAAGAAATCAAGGATATTCATTATCCATTAAACACATGTTTATATAATATGTGTGCTCTTGTATCTACACCAATATTACTTGGTTTGTTGGGAATTAAATAAAGATAAGGAATGTGGACTTTAATCATTTCTGACATTATAATGTCCATCACATTGTATATCTTCCACTATCAATTTTTAAGCAAGTTTTATAAATTGCATGTCAATGCATTTTTCTGTTTATCAAACTGCAATAACTGTACTTTGATTGAAATTAGTCTTTATAATATTTTTCTGAAGGCATTTAAAAAGGTTAAGATGTCTAAAATAATTACATTCTTATTAAAACAATTTTGAATTCAATTTCATATATAAATTCTGTTCCGTTGTTTTCCTCTATTATAGTTGATGTGTTTCCCTCGGTTTTAGTTTGAAACCCGGATTTGTTTTCGCTTAATCGATTTATAACTTGAGCAGCGGTATACTACTGTTGCCTTTATTTAGCATCATGGTAATGTGATGCTATCTGAACTTAGTTTCTTATAGATAGTGTTATGGATGTGATGCTTTTTTTCTAGAAACAAGATGGTATCTCATAATTTCCTGTTTATCAGGATGGTATAAGAAATTATTAGAAGAACACTTCTCTAACTAATAACTGAAAATATCCAGTTGAATGGTTGATGATTATAAGGAAGAAGATCCTTTTTTACTGGTCTATGACTGGAGTCGCATTATGTGCGACAAAGGGATTACTATCCCAGTCTAAATGATAAACTCTTAAATCTACAGGCCCAGGGCTCAATTTTTGTCTTTATGGAAAATTTTGTTAGATTCTGTTGGTCTGTAGAGATGATTTTTACAGGCCCAACAGCATATTTACAAGCCTGGGCAGCTGGGTCTGTGGTTAAGCGTGAAGACTGCAGTATCCAGCAGCAGCATAAACTATTTGTATAAAGCTTTTATATTTCAGAAGGTAGAAGACCTGGATGCTTCATACCATGTATGCAGATACCTTATGTTACAAAGTTTCCATCTGTCTTATGTCCATTGATTTTGAACTCATTTTCATGGTTCAGCGACTGCTTGAAAAATAATAAGTTTTTTTGTCATGTGAATTTTTCACTTATTATGAGTAAATGATATCTATATTTGGTATATGGGTTCCTTGCCATGTCTACATGACGATGATGTCCATCAGACAGGGTTCACCTAACCCCTACCTCATTTCATGGATCACTGAGGTAAAAGTTACGTAATCAGGTCTGTTTCTCAAAAACTATAAGCAGTATGTCAACTATATGTGGTGTATGGAATGATTGTAAGGAGAACATGTCAGTCTGGCCGGCTTTATCTGACTTTGACATCATTTTCATGTTTGCTGGTCAAAGTTCAGTTTTTATACTACTGCAAAAATTTTGATGCCGTTTAATGCAGGGCTTCCAAAACGGTCATATTGTCCGGACTTGATCAGTAAATTGTTTATTTGACTTATTGTGCCGAGCCTGAACTGCACATCTATAGATTTGCCATTTTAAAATGATTCAGAAAAAAATCGAGGTTTATGTGATCTTTTTGACCTGACCTCTTGCCTTAAACAGCCACACGTTTCCAGTCATAAAAGTGACATGATGAATAATCACTATCAAATCAAACCCTACTTTAATACCCTCTCATTACAATCAAGGCTAATCAGTTGTCTGACAGCTGAAATTTACCTGTTCAGGCAACAGGTAAACTATTTTTGAGCCCCCGCTGTTGCGGAGGGGGCATTAAGCTTTACCCTTGTCCGTACATCCCAAAATTGGTTTCCATTCCCTAACTTAAGTTTGCCTCGACCAAATGTTATGAAACTTATACACAATGCTTATTACATGTACTACAAAACACAGATCAAGTTTGAATTTTGGTGGTGTCACTTTTACCGTTCTAGAGTTATGCCCCTTTACAAATCGAAAAATCGCTGAATTTTTCGTTTACGTTCTTTAACTTTAGCTTGCCTCAATAAAAAGTTATGAATCTTATACACAATACTTATTACTACAAAACACAGATCAAGTTTGAATTTTGGTGGCGTCACTTTTACTGTTTGAACTAGTACACTCGTGTGCAGGTGTGAGCTTTAATTATGCATCAGAATTTTTCAAAAGTGCTAAAATTATCATTGATACCTTTATCTAAAGTTCATTTCGAGTATTTTTCTAAAGAAATAACGTGGTGGCGTCACTTTTACTGTTTGAACTAGTACACTCGTGTGCAGGTGTGAGCTTTAATATTATGCATCAGAATTTTTCAAAAGTGCTAAAATTATCATTGATACCTTTATCTAACGTTCATTTCGAGTATTTTTCTAAAGAAATAACATGGAAAGAGCTACTTAAACTCAATAATGCTTTGTAAATATACAAAGATTTTATGTATCCGTCTCTGGTCCATGTTTTACCACTGTCAAGTCAACATCCAGTTTTAGAAAAATGTTTTTTTTTAAATCGAAAGTGAAGTTGTTGAACTTGACAGCGTAATTTTCCACAAATAAAGAGTCTAAGGTAGATATTACTACGCTGATGTTAATTGAACAGTTTACGTCAGAACATTGAATTTTTATCAAAAGCCAAGTTTAAAATCTTTTTTTGTGTCAATTATTATTTATATGATGCCCAGCGTATTAAAATGCTTGCCTTTTGTTACTAAATCGGCAAGAAATCGGGATAAGACAAAAAATGTCCGGCTGGCTCAAAATTTTTTTGGAAGCCCTGGTTTAATGGTATGAAGTTGTCGTCTTCATCATTGTGTCGTCCCTAGACATTTGGTTTACAGATAATAACTTAAGTATAAGTGTATGGATCTATGAAATTATACCAAAGGTTCCATACCACAATAGGAAGGTTGAGATTGATTTTGGGGGTTATTGTTCCAACTGTTTAGGAATTAGGGGCAAAAAAAAACGGATTTTCAGGTTTCCGGACAATAAATGAGTATTAGTCTATGGATCTTTATGAAATTTTACCACAAGGTTTCATATCCAAAAAGGAAGGTTGGGATTGATTTTGGGAGATATGGCCCTAACTGTTTAGGAAAAAGGGGCCAAAGACAATACTTTTCTAATACTTTGTATAAATTGCTTATTTTGTGACCAATTTCAATGGGGTTTAATTCAAAGTCTTGAACTCTTGGGGTTCTTTAGTATGCTGAATCTTATTTTGAGTTTAGATTTTGGATTTTGTTCCCATTGCTAAATTGGTCCACATTGAGGTCCAAAGGGTCCTAAATTAAACTTTGTTTGATTTCATCAAAAATTGAATTCTTGGGGTTTCTTAATATGCTGAATCTAACTGTGTATTTAGATTTTTGAATTTTGGGCCCTGTTTTCTAATTGGTCCACATTAAGGTCCAAAGGGTCCAAAATTAAACTTTGTTTGATTTTAACAAAAATGAATTCTTAGGGTTCTTAAATATGCTGAATCTAAAAATTATTTAAATTTTTGATTTTGTGCCCGGTTTTCAAGTTTGTCCACATTGAGGTCCAAAAGGTCAAAAATTAAAGTTGGTTTGATTTCGTCAAAAATTGAATTCTTGGGGTTCTTTGATATGTTTGATTTAACCATGTATTTAGATTTTGGATATTGGACCATAAAAGGTAAATGTCCAATATCAAATTTTTAAATTCTTAGACTAGACCACATTCAATCTTTGTCAGAAACAAATATTTAATCACAATCATTATCCAAATTCAGAGCTGTATCAAGGTTGAATGTTGTGTCTATACTTGCCCCAACTGTTCAGTGTTTGACCTCAGCGGTCGTATCAAGCTGCGCCCTGCAGAGCATTTTATTGTGTTACAGTCTGTTTTCAAATACTATAAGAAATAGGTCAAATATATTTGGTGTGTTGTCTGTCTGACAGGATTTATCTGACCGTGACCTCTGCTCATTTTCATGGTTAATTGGTCAATCTTTAGTTTTTGTGTTTTGGTCTGTTTTCAATTACTATATGTGATACTCGTAGTAAAACCTTAATCTCTAAGACTTTCAACATAAATTCTTAAAATCATTGGTCAGTAAAGCAGGCGAGACCTTTCAGCGTTTGCACTCTGGTTTAACTCCTTCCTTAAAGAAAAAGGCGCACACAAAAGGACACATTGGCCCACAGGGACAAAAGGGCACAGGGTTCAAAATTTTGTGGGCCGGACACAATATCTAGACGCCCTGGTGTTCACAATACTTGCTTTCATCATCGGCAATTTTCCTTTTTTACCAAGTCAATGAAACAATTTTTCATTTATAAGTAAAGAAATTCAAAAGATTTAAACGATTTATTTTTGAAACGATATATTTTTGTAGAAAAGAGGTGAAAGCATTGACTTTACAGATTGGTCGTATGATATTCAAACAAACAACTTTTAGAAATATTTTCTTTCATTTCCAGTAGTTGTTACTCCAGATCGTATATCAAAACATTCTGATTTTTGGCAAAATAAATTTGTTACTTCATTAGAACATGATGAAATTGCCTTTTGTTAATATTTCATCCATGCGTCATATTCCTTTCCAAATCGCTTGTCAAATATTGTCTCTTATTTTTCGTGAATTTTTCTACGTCTGCCATTCAAATATTTCTACGAATCACAGATCGAAGGCAGGATTCATCAGAAGCGGATCAGATATGACTGAAATCCGTATTCTTACAATAATAACTACAGATGCTTGAATGGCACAGCTGACAGAAGATTAACTAAAAAGGAAAATTACACATTCAACATGCATTAACATACTTTTTGGTAAAATCTCAATGCTAAATGTAAATATTTCCATGTAAATGCATTGTTTCAACTTATTGATTAAAGTTGCTTAACTTGATAAGTTTATATATATCTTTTTTAATGGAAGACAATGAATTTTATAAACATAATAAACAGAATAGTTTTTTAATTGAATTTTAATTGATATATGATACTTTCTTTTCCTTTTTGATATAAAAAAAAGTTCTTATTAGTACTAGATATTTAGTCGGTAGTTTCTGGCAAGAAGGCAAATATAAATTCATAACTTTAAACGATTATTTAAAGGGGCATTAGCTGTCAAATTCATGTTCACCGATTTGACTCAAATTTTCATATTTGATTTATAACATACTAAAAAGAATATCCAAATTACTAAAAGTTTAAAATAAACAATTAACAATGCATGGAGTCCATAATATATATCAGCATTTCAAGTGTATTTTTATCTAGTCACCATCTAATTAACCATCGATATGACCTCCGAAGACTGCCGACGGTCATATAACCCGATTTAAACATAAATATAGATAGATAGTGACCATGTGCAATTGAATTTTTCTAGGTCTGTTTGATTTCATGTTATAGGTTAAAGAAATAAGTTAATCATTGTTTTTACCTGTATAAGAATGATTTTTTGTGGATTGAATCAGTCAACGAAAAGGTTCACCCTTATTTCACTTTCAATGTTGACATTCTTTTCCTTGGAATAGCTGAACACGCCTAGTACATGTGTAACCCATCGCTAGCTAAGGGGTTAAATGGAAGTTCACATGAATACGTTATCACATGAGGCCGATTTATTCACTTGCAAGTCAATAATACATCATCAATGTTTTTGAGCTTATTTTGACAAATTTGGACCAAACTAGCTGCTTATAATGAAATATTATTTCAAAATTCCGCTTTTATTAATACTTGAAACAAACAGATTTGTGCTTATTTTTGTCTATATCGTAGCTAATGCCCCTTTAAGACATAAACTCAAACAAATGTTACTTTGATTGTATTCTCAGGTATGAATTGAACAATATACAGAATAATTGAATAAATAGGTTACATATGGCCCTTTGTATAATTGTAAAAACCAAACATTGTAGCACCACAGGCGAACAACTTCAACTAGCACTTCTCTTTTAAGTCTCACCACTTCTCCCTATGATTCTGAAGTAGTGTGAGCCCTGATGGAAATGTCAAAATAAAAGTAAAGTCCTTCAGTTTTTATACGACCGCAAAAAAATTTTGCGGTCGTATATTAGTATGATGTTGGCGTCGTCGTCGTCATCCGAAGACACATTGGTTTTCACACTCTAACTTTAGTTTAAGTGAATGGATCTCTATGAAATTTTACCAATAGGTTCAATACCACAAAAGGAAGCTTGGGATTGATTTTGGGGGTTATGGTACAAACAGTTAAGGAATTAGGGGCCAAAAATAATCATTTTTGTAACTTCCAGACATAACTTGTGTGTTAGTGTATGGATCTCTCTGACATTGTACCACAAGGTTCCATATCACAAAGGGAATGCTGGGATTGATTTTGGGGGTAATTGCCTCAAAATTTTAGGAATAAGGGGCCAAAAGGGGGGCAAAAAACAAGCATTTTATACACTACAGCTCGGGTGGATTTTGCTTTGTCCACCGGCCCACCATGGGAGTGGGCACGGGGTGGGCAAAATTTGTACCTTGTCCACTCTGCCCACCTGTAGGAGTGGGCATTCAATTTCTTTTGTTTCATCTAAAGACTTGCAAGTACAATCACTTGAAAAAAGCAGATAAGCATTTGTAATCAATATTTTTACAAAAAAGAGATTATAGCTAGAGTGGGCACGGGTGGACTGCCCACGGTGGGCCGGTGGAAAAAGCAAAATCCACACGGGCTGTTGTGTAGTTTCATGACAATAACTTGTTTGTAAGTGTATGGATCTTTATGAAATTGTACTACAAGGTTCCATATCACAAAGGGAAAGCTGGGTTTGAGTTTTGGGATAATTACCCAGAACGTTTTGGAAAAAGGGGCCTAAAGGGGCCAAAAATAAGCATTTTTCTAGTTTGCAGACAATAATGTGTGTAAGTGAATGGATCTTTCTGAAATTGTACTACAAGGTTTCATATCACAAAGGGAAAGCTGGAATTGAGTTTGGGGGTAATTGCCCAAAACGTTTAGGAATAAGGTGTCAAAAATAAGCATTTTTCTAGTTTCCAGACAATAACTTGTGTTCAAGTGTATGGATCTCTCTGAAATTGTACTGCAAGGTACCATACCACAAAGGGAAGGCTGGGATTGATTTTGGGGGTAATTCCCTCAAAATTTTAGTAATTAGGGGCCGTAAAAGGGCAAAAAAACAAGCATTTTTCTAGTTTCAGGACAATAACTTGTGTGTAAGTGTATGGATCTTTCTGAAATTGTACTGCAAGGTTCCATATCACAAAGAGAAAGCTGGGTTTGAGTTTGAGGGTAATTGCCCTAAACGTTTAGGAATTTGGGGCCAAAAAACAAGCATTTTTCTAGTTTCCAGACAATAACTTGTGTTCAAGTGTATGGATCTCTCTAAAATTGTACTGCAAGGTACCATACCACAAAGGGAAGGCTGGAATTGAGTTCGGGGGTGATGAATCATAAGGGGGTTCAAAAAATTTGGGGGGAGGGATTTTTTTTTCCTTTTTTTTCTTTAAAATTTTCCATTTTAAATTGGTTATTTCTGATTTATATATAAAAGCAAATGATAATGATGTGGTTTGAATAGGTAAATTAAAAAATTTTAAGTTCTTAGACCACTTTCATTCTGTGTCAGAAACCTATGCTGTGTCAAATATTTAATTACAATCCAAATTCAGTGCTGTATCAACCTTGAATGTTGTGTCCATACTTGCCCCAACTGTTCAGGGTTCGACCTCTGCAGTCGTATCAAGCTGCGCCCCAACGGAGCATTTTATTACAAAATAATTTCCACTGAAACTACTGGGCCAAGTTCATTATAGATAGAGATAATTGTCAGCATCAAGAATGTTCAGTAAAGTAAGATCTACAAACACATCACCATCACCAAAACACAATTTTGTCATGAATCCATCTGTGTCCTTTGTTTAATATGCACATAGACCAAGGTGAGCGACACAGGCTCTTTAGAGCCTCTAGTTTAGTTTTCTGGCAGTCTCTACAGTACTACAGTTCTTTTTTAGTTAGAAGTACTGCTGAAGACTTTCACCCTTTTTTCAGAATTTTTAAAACTGAAAGTGGACCTTTTTGAATTTTGAAGTATCTCTGATGTATACTATAAGCAGTATGTAAACTATATTTTGTGTATGGAATGATTGTATGGTGTACATACTAGTCTGACAAGATTCCTCTGACCCTGACCACATTTTCATGGTTCATTGGTCCATGTTATTAGTTGATAAGCTTCTACGTCATTTTGTCTTTGGTGGAGAGTTGTCTCAATGGAGAATTACCCATCTTCTTATTTTTATATGATGAAGTTTTTGTATAAGTATAATAATAAGAAGATGTGGTATGATTGCCATTGAGAAAAATCTCCACCAGAGACCAAATCACATAGAAGTTAACAACTACAGGTGACCATATGGCCTTCAACAATGAGCAAAACCCATACCACATAGTCGGCTCTAAAAGGCCCCTAAATGACAAAAGTAAAACCATTCAAATGAGAGAACTAACGGCCTGATTTATGTACATACAAAGAATGAAAAAAAAATATGATATACAGCAACAAACGACAACCACTGAAATACATGCTCCTGACTTGGGACAGGCACATACAGGATGTGGTGGGGTTAAACTAGTTTGAAGGCCCCAATTCTCCCCTAACCTAGGACAGTGGTGTAAAGGCACAACATAAGAACAAACCATGCAAAATAAATATGAGAAACAACAAAAACAACAACCACTAAATTACAAGCTCCTGACTTGGGGACAGGCACATATAGAATGAGGCGGGGTTATACTAGTTTGTTGGCGGCAAACCCTCCCCTTAATCTGGGATAGTGGAGTAACAGTACAACATAAGAACAAACTATAAAAATTAGTTGAAAAGGACTCAACTCATCAAATTGATAAAGTAGAACGACATCTAACAAAAAATTAGACCTGACGTGGAGGGTATTTAGGTTTGTTTTTGTAAGCAATAGGTTAACTTTTTTTTGTGCGTGACTGGACGTGGCAGGGTATTTAGGTTTGTTTTTGTAAACAAAAGGTTAACTTTTTTTGTGAATGGAATCTTTGGAATGATTGTAAGGTGTACATTTCTGTCTGGCAGGGTTCATCTGACCTTGTTTTCATTTAGATGGAGGGGCCTCGGTGGCTGAGTGGTCTAAGTAGTTACTACTGTAATCACTAGCCAGTCAACACTGAGGTTGTGAGTTCGAACCCCGCTCGTGCGGGTGCACTCGACTCCAATCTTAATTGACTAGGATTGTCAGTTTTCCTATCAAAGGTCGGTGGTTTTCTCCGGGCGCCTCAAGTTCGAATTTGGGTAGTGTCACTTTTACTGTTTTTGCGTTATGCCCCTTTAAAAATTGAAAAATTGCTAAATTTTTGTTTCTATACTCCAACGTTCTCTCTGGGTGGCGTCACTTTTACAATTCTCTCGTTATGTCCCTTTATAACATATGTAAGCAGGGACATCATATATATGTGCCATGGACACATTCTCCATATAATTTATACCATTCATAATGCAAACATGATTGATGTCTTTATGGTCGTTTGTTTAAAAAAAAAAGTAATGCTTGTTTAATTGTGTGTTCTTATTGTTTGTTTTGTATGTTTTGAATTATCAGAATTGGGGATTTACCAGTATTAAATCTTTGGACAATTATTTGTTGATGGCAGGTCTTTGAATTTTTGATACTTGGCATTGATTTAGAGCTACGCGTATTATAGGAACATCGTTCTTTTGTTGAAGATTGTATTTCTCTGCAGATGTCTTTTTAAGTTTTACCCTTGTCCGTCTGTACGTAGTCCCAAAATTGGTTTCCGTTCTCTAACTTAGAGTTTGCCTCAACCAAATGTTATGAAACTTATACACAATGCTTATTACCTCAAAACACAGATCAAGCTTGAATTTTGGTGGCGTCACTTTAACCGTTCTAGAGTTATGCCCCTTTATAAATGGAAAAATTGCAAAATTTTTATTTTCTTCTAAATATCAAGTAATTTTTATATGCCCGTTTACGGGACGTGTTATGGTATACCTCTGTCTGTCCGTCTGTCTGTCCATCGTCAACATGTCGGAAATTAACTCAAAAGTGCTTTAACCAATTTGCATAAAACTTTGGTGAACGTTCATATCTATTGACGTGAACTCCCTTTCGTTTTTTATAAAATTTAGTTTTTACGTTTCCGAGTTGTGGGGTTTTATTCATTAAAAAAAGGGGGATTTTCCAGTTTTGGACAATAAGTCAAGAATGCTTTCACCAACTTGCAAAAAATTGTTGTGAATTGTTTATATCTATTGACATGAGCTCCCTTTCTATTTTTATAAATTTTAGATTTTAAGTTTCCGAGTTTTATTCATAAAAAAAGGGGGAATTTTCCAGTTTTTCTGACAAAAACTCAAAAATGCTTTCAGCAATTCTTATGAAACTTTGATGCATTGTTTGTATGTAATGATGTAAGCTCCCTTTCGAATTTTATAAATTTTATATTTTACATTTCTGAGTTATGGGGTTTTATTCATTAAAAAAAGGGGTGATTTTCCAGTTTTAGGACAATAACTCAAAAATGCTGTCACCAATTCTCATGAAACTTTGGTGAATTGTTTATATCTATTGATGTAAGCTCCCTTTTTATTTTCATAAATTTCTAATATGACATTGAGAATTAATTGAACTTAATTTGTTTATAGTCTGACAACAGATTTACTAAGTATTGCACAGCAGCAAGAAATCTTTAATTGAATATAAATTCAATTCATATAACCCATTTCAAGATCTTTCACTACATTTATTCAGAAACCTATAATATGTCAAATATTTAATTACAATCCAAATTCAGACCTGAATCAAGCTTGAATATTGTGTCTATTTTTGCCCAAACTGTTCAGGGTTGGACCTCTGCGGGCGTATCTAGCTGCGCTCAGAGAAGCAGTTTATTAAAATTGGGAGTTATCTTCCTTTGTCCATGATTATAGTTCAATCAACTACAATCAATGCTTTATACAATGCAATGTTTGATTTTGACTTCCACTGATAAAACACAGATCAAGTTGAATTTGGGTAGTGTCACTTTAACCAATTTTGAGTTATGCCCTTTATAAATCGAAAGATTGCAAAATTTTAGTTTCCATTCTGTAACTTAAGTTTGCACCAACCAAACATTATGAATCCTATACACAATATTCATTACCACAAAACTAAGATCAAGTACAAATTTTTTGTTTCCGTTTTCTAACTTTTGTTTGCCTCAACCAAATGTTATAAAACTTATACATAACCGTTCTAGAGTTCTGCATGTTTACAAATAGAAAAATTGCTGAATTTTTTAGTTTCTGTTCTCTACTTAAGTTAGCCTCAACCAAATGTTATGAGACTTACACACAATGCTTATTACCACAAAACTCAGATCAAGTTCAAATTTGGGTAGCGTCACTTTTACTGTTCTTCAGTTATGTCCCTTTATAACAATATGCTATGCAAGCGGGGGCATCATCTGTGTTCACATGTGGACACTATCCATATTTATTTTGTCTTTGCATTGCTATCTTATTGACATACCTCACATCTCCTTTTATCCATGCTTGTATAACAATTATGTATGTACATTTAAAGTCTAACTAATTTCTCTCTTTCCCTCTCTAAATGCTTTAGGACATCAGAAGTCTAAAAATTATGTTCAAATTGTAGGTTTTCTTATAGGGTGTGTTAAAGAAGTACTGCTTATAATGACCATTGATATTTTGTATGCTGTTGTATAAGCATTCATTTCATGACGCTTACTTAAAAGCAGGATGTTTCAGTGACTTAATTTACATATTTAGCTGAATGTGTAAGCTTAAGTAGATGAACTTGGGATAGCATGGACAAGAAATTGAACTTGAAGAAGGGATATTCTTTATGTATTAAATCATGACACAAAATCCCAATTAAACATTTAAATATTTAAATAAAATCCAAACCAAGGAATTGCTCTTCATCTCATAGTGACGGAATATAAGCTTACACCTCATTGCAAGCTTTGAATGCTATTGAATGGGTATTTGAGAATTTTTTAAAGAAAATGCCTTATTCTTCAGTCATTTCTCAATGGATATAAAATAAGCACATTCATCAAAATTTTATTATCAAGTGAGTTTTAGTAGTATTTTGTAAGTATAATCCATTCCCATAAACTTTTTCATGCAATACATATGCAATAAGGCAATCCCTCAAAATGGATTTTTGAGTTTGCTGCAAAAAAGTAAGGTGCAGATGAATTTGAAATGGGGCTTTTTTTGTTCTGTCAACATAACTGATTAAAATAGAAATGAGAAGAAAAAAAATGCTTATATTTTTCTGAATTGAAATAAGATGCAATATGATGGAAACACAATTCAGCTTTATTTTTTTACTTCAATATACATGTGTATCACTATGACACGGTTTTATTGTTGAGCATGATTTTGCTATGTATATATTTATCCTTTATTGATTGATTTTCTGTTCTTTGAGCAGTGCAGTGTTAATACTTAGATTTTAAGTGAAATAAATCTGTTCTAAGATTTTTCATCCTAATGATTTGATACAAAAATGATACCTCTCGTTTTCCATAATCCTGGGAATGTTTTGCTTAGCGTTATATGATAATTTGCAGAATTTATTTAAATTTTTTTTTTCCATATTTCAAAATTTATTTTATTGTTATCCCTTTATTTAAATTTTTTGTTTATGACTAGAAAGTGAATTTTCATACTGATAATGCTCCCTTCTCCCATACAGATGCGGAAATGAGTCTTGTTTTAAAAAAAATAAATTACACATGGTACATTATCTTTTCAGTTTATTGGATCCTTGTGGTAGTGTGTCATTTAGTTTATTGGGTTAGAAGTTAGAACTCAGTTTGAAATTGAGTGCTAAATTGATAGTTTATGGTGACCATTTCCTGTTTAGTGTAATTGGGGTCCAATTTGTATTATAATGCTTCAGTTAATGCTACATAAGAAAGTGCAGAGCTTGCATATATGTGTGTGTTAGTTTCTTTTATTTTGGTATTATTTTATTCTTAGTGTACAAGTCTTTTGTAAGGAGTTTTAGCATTTTGATCAGGTCTGTGGTTAAAAATTGTATGGATAAAAACTAAGTAAGTTTGAGACTTAATATTAACAAGGAATTCCTTGATATTATAATAACTGATGTCAAATCTATAGGACTTCAATACTAATTAATTCTTTAAAATTATGAGTTTTTGATTATAGAAAAGAACTGAAGTAAATGAATAATGTTTATTTTAATTTTTTTTCTGTGATCACATATTTCACTAATTAGTTTCCTTTACACATTAATTGATAACTGGTATACAGTATAATCTATATTTACAATACTCTATTGTACATGTATAATCACTTCACTAGATCAGAGATCTTTACTTGTATATAACTTTGTAAGCTTTATATTAAAATACAATGTAACTTTCAATAATAATTGTAATTTCTACATGGCATAAACAAAAACTCTGTTTTATATTGTTTATTGGATTTTGATTTATAAATAGAAATGTTAGTTGAAGTATAAGTACTTAATTTTCAAGGTGATATAAATAAGGAATATCAGTTCCTGCAATACTCAGTTATCAACTGGTGTTTACAATGCTGGTAAAGAAAAGAACATGAGGGGATGGTTCTGACACTTATAAAAATTATTTGGTTGTCCAGGCATTGGAATTCAACGATGATCTGAATGGGTTTTTGTTTTGTCCTAACTATTAGTTTATGGTTGTAAGGTTGTATTAGATTCATAGAAATACTTACTTCACATATTTGCATTATAAGGCTTGAGACTTCTTGAATTTAGTGCAAAAGTGTGGAAAAAGACTCATTTTGAGATCTTGTAACTTTTATTAATTCGATGAGTAACAGCTTTAGCCAAAAAGATATTTTTTTGGAGCAATATTCCTTTGTTAATATAGTGATTAACATGTAGCAAGGTTAAATCTAAATCATTTAACCAAGAAGTTTAACATTTAAAATTTAACTGCAGGATATAGGAAAACCACAAATTTTAATTTACAACTGAATAAATCTTTTCTACTGGCTTGTATGCAGACTTTGGCAGAACCATAAAATTCAGATATCTTCAAAATTACAATTTACCTCAATCCATATGATACAGTTCCACTTGTGATAATTATAGATAATGGCAGACCATTGTCAGATTTAGAGAAGTTTGAATTTCCTAAACTTGATCCTGGCTGAAAATTTTATTTTTGATATTAATACAGTTATTTTATCTAACTAAAATTTTTTAAATTGATCCTGAATGTTGTAACTGTTGTTGTGCACTTGATTCCAAATGGTGAAGAATTTCCTCATCAGACAGGATTGCGTAAATTTGTTCTAGACTAACTGTACACATTTCACTGACATTTGGTTAGTTAACCTTAATAAGAAATTTTAAAAATTGTTGAGAATATATTTGTTCATTCTTCACTCCTTCATTCCTAAACAAGTCTGAATTTAGGATAGTGGAGTACATTGTGCTATCTTCAAATTGGTCTTCTGTTCTTTGATTAAAAAGAAATATGATAAAGATTGTGATGTTATAGATTTCCATTATTTTTCAGATGTGACCATGTAAAAAGTAGAAACCATGAATGGTGAAGTTCCAAGTGTTCCAATAACAACACTTGCGGGGATTAGTAGTTTAACAGATTGTGAGTTATATTATTTGTTGTTTCCATTAAAATTTATTGTATTTATAGTTAAAACAGGGGTCCCCCACCTTATAATAGATTTGTTTATATCCAAAAATGATTCAGGTCCTTACCTAAACCATATATTATTACTTTCCTTGATCAGACCTTAATAGTTTTCCAGATATTTGTCTATAGGGGACCTGCCCCATCAATGTCATATCATTAATTGTTAAATATCTTGGAAACTTGAGATTCCCATCCCCAAACCATTTACATTCCCAATTTTTATGACAAGCCCTTAACAGTACACCATTGGTTCTGTCTTTGGGAAAGTTGTGCCCACCTGGTCATCATAAAATATTTAATATATCACAAACTGTTCAGATCCCCATCCATAAACAATATGTATCCTGAATTGCCATGACAAGACTTTTTGAGTACACCATAGATTTTGTCTTGATATGGGGATGCGAATCATGCCCAGCCCTTCATATCCTAAATTGTTAAATATATTATAACAGTCAAGATTCTCACACATTGAACATAAATATTTCTTTTTTGCCATGACAATATATTTTCAGTACTAAATATATTTTGTTGTTTTTTTTGTATAGAGAAACATAGGGATTACTATCTGGCGGCGATGGCTTTAAATATTTGTATAAAGCTTTATATTTCAGAAGGTAGAAGACCTACATGCTTCATACCTTGTATGCAGATGTCTTATGATATGATTTTCCATCACTCATATTTCCATTGTCCTTGACCTTTTCATGGTTCAGCAACTGCTTAAACAAAAATGTATCAGTTTTTTTGTCTTGTGAAATACTCAATTATTATGAGTAATAGGATCAGTGATCAAGGGTTCTAAGTTGAAGTCTGTATCTGTGATACTATAAGCAATAGGTCAACTTTATTTGGTGTTTGGAATGATTGTAAGGTGTACATATCTGACTGGCAGGTTTCATCTGACCTTGACCTCATTTATGGTTCATTGGTCAGTGTTTAGTTATTGTGGTTTGGTCTGTTTCTCAGATACTATAATTACTAATTAATAAATCAACTGTACAGTGTTCTCCCCAGAATTTTCAAATAGAACCGTGGAAATCAACATAACACTGGTTTTCCAAAAATTATAGCACCATGGCCCTATACATTCTATTACAAAATCATCCAAGATAGCACCATGGTAGAAAATATAGCACCAGGGTACCACAGTGCTTTTAGGCCCTCGGGAGAACACTGCTGTATTTGGTGTATGGAATGATTGTAAGGTGTACATCTCTGTCTTGCAGGTTTCATTTGACCCTGACCTTTTTAATTTTTGCGGTCGTATATTCAATGGTATGGCGTTGGCGTCGATGTCGTCCGAAGACAAATTGGTTTTCGCACTCTAACCTTAGTTTAAGTGAATAGATCCCTATGAAATTTTACCATAAGGTTCAATACCACAAAAAGGAAAGTTGGGATTGATTTTGGGGGTTATGGTACCAACAGTTAAGGAATGAGGGGCCAAAAATAAGTATTTTTATATGACCGCAAAAAAATTTTTGGGATCGTATAATGGTTTGATTTCGTTTGAGTCGTCGTCCGAAGACACATTGGTTTCCGGACAATAACTTAAGTTTAAGTGAATGGATCTCTACTAAATTTTTAAGTTTTACCCTTGTCCGTCTGTACGTACATACGAACGTCCCAAAATTTGTTTCCGTTCTCTAACTTTAGTTTGCCTCAACCAAATGTTTTGAAACTTATACACAATGCTTATTACCACAAAACACAGATCAAGTTTGAATTTTGGTGGCGTCACTTTTACCGTTCTAAGAGTTATGCCCCTTTACAAATGGAAAAATTGCTGAATTTATTGTTTCCATTCTCTAACTTTAGTTTGCCTCAACCAAATGTTATGAAACTTATACACAATGCTTATTACCACAAAACTCAGATCGCTTTTGAATTTTGGTGGCGTCACTTTTACCGTTCTAGAGTTTTGCCCCTTTACAAATGGAAAAATTGCTGAATTTATCATTTCCGTTCTCTAATTTTAGTTTGCCTCAACCAAATGTTATGAAACTTATACACAATGCTTATTATCACAAGACACAGATCAAGCTTGAATTTTGGTGGCGTCACTTCAACAGTTCTAGAGTTATGCCCCTTTATAAATGGGAAAATTGCAAAATTCTTATTTTCTTCTAAATATCAAGTAATTTTTAAAATTGGAGTTATCTTCCTTTGTCCATGATTATAGTTGAATCAACTACAATCAATGCTTTATACAATGCAATGTTTAATTTTGACTTCCTCTGATAAAACACAGATCAAGTTGAATTTGGGAAGTGTCACTTTAACCATTATTGAGTTATGCCCCTTTATAAATCGAAAGATTGCAAAATTTTTTGTTTTCATTCTGTAACTTAAGTTTGCCCCAACCAAACATTTTGAAGCCTATACACAATATTCATTACCACAAAACTAAGATCAAGTACAAATTTTTTGTTTCCGTTTTCTAACTTTAGTTTGCCTCAACCAAATGTTATGAAAATTATACACAATGCTTATTACTACACAGTGTTCTCCCCAGGATTTTTTGATAGCACCAGGGTAACGCGTGCGGACAGCTTGGTGAAATATTTCATACAATCAGTTGTGTCGCATCACGTTGCGTCGCGTTGAAAGTTGTTGTATGTGAAAGGATTCCTGTCATAAGAAAATATAAAATTAACAAAAAAAATTGCAAATATTTTTTTATTATTTGAACCAGTTTCTATCTTAGATTTTAATAAAAAGAAATTTTTCATAAATTTTAGAACATTTTGCCATAGATTTCATGTAAATATTAACCTTTCTTGTCTTTGGTGATAATCAAACATAGATACAGACTAAATACTGCACTGAAATTTAAATCTTTATTTGTCATGAACCATTTTAAAAGAATTCCTAAATCTATAAATTTATCTTTGGTCTATAGATCTATAAGTAACCATATTCAATGTCAACAACTAAGTCTCCCTATTTTCCCGCCTAAATGACAGGAAGTAGATATAAATAGATTTAACATGTGCTTACGGATAAAATTTGCAAGATTACTTCTGTTATTTATTAATTATGGATATAGATATCCAGTTTGAAGGAACAGTCATATAATACTATAATATAAGAATTGAGAATGTCAATTATACGTAATGAGCCACCTTTATGATGTACAAAAAATGTACCTATCGGGTCAAGACGCTGTTTGTGTACAAAATATTTGCCGGCATGTCACAGGTCAGTGCTTGGGTGATGAGTGAAGCCATAAAATAGTTATCTGTGATCATAAAGTTATGAACTCTAAATTAAAACACAAAAGAATCATGTTATAAGTGTTAATTACATCGATTTTAATCCAATCAACAAGGTTAACCTCATAAGGTAAATCGATCACGTGGTGTTAACAATCTGTGTTGAACTGGTTTGAACTGGTCAAATTTCACCTGGAATTTTATACCGCACGGAAAAGATTTAACAAGTCGTTTAAAACTTTACCGATTTACGATTTTTTAATGAAAATTTTAGCACCACGGAGAAAAATTATACATCGCGGTAAGAACGATACCACCACGGTAAAAAATTATACATCGCGGGCCCGCGGTCCTTTAAGGGCCTGGGGAGAACACTGCTACATAATACAGATTAAGTACGAAATTTGGTGGCGACACTTTTACCATTCTTGAGTTATGTCCCTTTATAAACATAAAAATTGCTGAATTTTTCGTTTCCGTTCTCTAACTTTAGTTTGTCTCAACCAATTGTTATAAAACTTATACACAACCTTTCTAGAGTTATGCGTGTTTACAGATAGAAAAATTGCTGAATTTTTAGTTTCTGTTCTCTACTTAAGTTAGCCTCGACCAAATGTTATGAGACTTACACACAATGCTTATTACCACAAAACTCAGATCAAGTTCAAATTTGGGTAGTGTCACTTTTACAGTTCTTCAGTTATGTTCCTTTATAACTATATGATATGCAAGCGGGTGCATCATCTGTCACATTTATTTAAGATATTCAATACCACAAAAGGAAGGTTGGGATTGATTTTGGGGATGATGGTCCCAACCATTTAGGAATTAAGGGCCCAAAAGGGGCCCAAAACAAGCATTTTTCTAGTTTCAGGATCATAACTTGTGTATAAGTATTTCGATTGCTCTGAAATTTGTACCACAATGTTTAATACCACAAGTAGAAGGTTGGGATTCATCTTAGGGGTTATGGGGCCAACAGTTTAGGAATTAAGGGCCAAAAAGGGGCCAAAAACAAGAATTTTTCTAGTTTCCAGACAATAACTTGTGTGTAAGTGTATAGATCTCTCTGACATTGTAACACAAGGTTCCATATCACAAAGGGAAGTCTGGGATTGAGTTTGGGGTCAATTGCTCCAAACATGTAGGAATTAGGGGCCAAAAAGGGCCAAAAACAAGCATTTTTCTAGTTTCCAGACAATAACTTGTGTTTAAAAGTGTTATGGATCTCTCTGAAATTGTACTACAAGGTTCCATACTACAAAGGAAAGGCTGCGATTGAGTAATGGGGTTATTGCTCCAAGGAGGGTTTCAAAAAGTTGGGGGGGGAGGGGGGATTTTTTTTCCAATTTTTTTAGGGGATTCATATTTTTTTTTCAAAATTTTTCATATTTCGAATTTTTGAAAATTCCAAGAAGAAATCTTCCATTGCACAGTATTGCGCAATAGATTTGAAAGATCTTTGACCACATTTATTTTGTGTCAGAAACCTATATTATGTCAAAAATTTGATCACAATCCAAATTCAGACAGTATCAAGCTTGAATATTGTGTCTAAATTTGCCCCAACTGTTCAGGATTCGACCTCTGCGGTCGTATCAGGCTGTGCTCAGCGAAGCATTTTATTTCAGGTTCATTGGACAATTTTAAGTTAACTATCCACCAAAGTTCAAGTGAAGTGGATGTATTCTTTCATCCCATATCAGGTTAAAGTTTTGATAGTTTACCATGGAGTTGTGGTCAAATCAACTTGAAACTTGTTACATATGTTTATTATGATTGGACTTGACCCAGAATTGGCAGTTCACTGAACATGTAAATTTAATAGAGTTGGTTGGGCATTATGTCTTATTGACACTTATTGACACATGTTCTTGTTTAGTTTAAATTTGCATCAGAATTAAAGTTAAAAGGTCCGTCATATAAGTGAAAATATAACCATTGATATTTTGCATCCAGTTGCTTAAATAAATTTCATTTCAGTTACAGTCTTAATAATGCCACTATTTCTAAGTTGAATTTAAACACTCTTTCAATGTTAAGTTTTCTTATTAGGTGTGTTTACAATGAAGTTCTTGCACTAAACCCAAGATATTTGATATACTAATATATTCACTGAAACAAGTGCATTTTCAGTGAGGAGTATTTGAGGCTACCTTTAGGTATTCTTCAGCTACTTCAGAATTTTTACACTATATGTAATGAGGTAAGCTAAAACATACCAAAAAAGGATTTCCACTGTCACATACAGACAATCAATAATCGTGTAAATATGTCAGTTTATCAAATTACTGTTAATAATTTTGCTGCAAAGTAAGTGAGACATAAGTTTTATTACTAACAGTACACAATCTTTGTTTTACAGTATTGCCAGAATTACCTCTACCAACTCCCATTCCATCTACAATAAATAACAGAAGCCTTTTACATAATTCTAAAGTTGTTGAAGGAGCCAAAAGATTATTGCAGTCCAAAGATGATTTCCTAGCAAAGCATGTAACTCGAACTTTGTGCCAGACCACAACTGATGAAATGTAAGAAAAAAAAATTTGTTATCATTTATCTTGAAATATATCTTCTTTTTTTTCCTTTTTTTTTTGTGCCTTGTAATGTTTTCAGGTCTGTGATGTAGTATACATGAATAACTTATAATTTCAATTGACTAATACGGAAAAGTGCATTTTACAACCTGTATATCCAACTATGAAAGTATTTACTGTAATAAAACAAGTAATTGCATGAAGTGAGGAAAAAATAATGACATTTCACATAGTTGATGAAAGGTATAGTCATTGACTCCAATCTGATGTTGATCATAAAATGACTGCTTGAATTGCATTGATATTAAATTTTCCAGTATTGAAATTGAACATTTAAACCAGACAAATAAGGTCTGTGACCACAGATAGTAGATACAAAATTTGCTAAAAAAAAATGGACAATGTCTATGGTGGATGAACAAAAATGAAAATAAGAAAAGTAAAAACCCTTTAGATAAAATGAAAGTAAAAAATGACTACCAGAAACAACTCTCAGATATAACAAAAGCATTCAAAAATGTAATACAAAAGATGATTGGATGATGATCATGCCAGTATGGGATGTTTAAGTCTATTAACATTCAATTTTATTTCAGATTGTTAAAAGATAACCATGCTGGAGATGGGATAGAGGGTGATGTGCCTCCATTACTGCGGTCTGTTTTGGCACAAAATCCACATGTATTCAGAGGTAGCTTCTTTTAATGATTAGTCTTTTCCCTCATAATTCCCAAAATATGATAATATTAGCAAAACTAGTTATCTTGTCTTCTAATAAAAGAAACTTTGGATTTCTTTTTGTCCATAAAACAAATGATTAATATGTGTATTGCATACTTTAGCAGATAATGTAAGACATTAACAAACAAATGATTAATATGTGTATTGCATACTTTAGCAGATAATGTAAGACATTAACTCTAGCCCAGTAGTCATAGTACAAATTTTCTACAGTTCTAGTTAAAACTGTTTTATCAGAAGCTCACAGATTGAGAAAATAAGAAAAATAAAGCTATCTTTCAGTAACCTTAAAAATTTAAAATCACACACTGCTTTGTTGTAATAAATTGTTTCTTATATTTTAGTCACAAGAAGTAACTCTAAAAAGCATTCTCCACAGAACAATGACATTTCTGTGCAGCAAAAGCATCCAAAGTAAGTAACAAAAAAGATGATATCCAGTACTTGTATTAACAAAATATACATCTCCCTTACATACGTTCTTGCCATGAAACATCACATGTTAAAACACATCCAAGTTGAACAACAAAACACTAAAATCTAATTTCAACCAATTGACTGTGAGTCACAATTTTGCACACACATTGCCATTCATGTACAAAAAATGTGAAAACATGTACAACCTCTGTCAGTCTCAATTCTTCACACACGTTGCCATACATGTACAGAAACATGAGAAAACACGCACCTTCTAGTCCATCCATTTCTATAAATGTTGGTCTTTGAATACAGGTTCCCAAATTTGTATAGAAGAAAGCATTTATGTGCATTATAACTTTTGAAAGTACTAGTGTAAGCAAGGAACCAGAATTTTTATTACACTATTTCGGTCATTTTGAGATGACTTAAAAGTTAGGCCCCTTTTTCAAATTATTGAAATTATTCACACTAGATTCAAAGCATCAATGAACTTGTGTTGACTGTTTCATCGCATTTTCTTCATGAATTTTCTTGCAGTTTTTCTAAAAACGTTCAAGAACAGTTAATGGAATGCAACAGCTTAAAATTGAAATTATTTTAATGACTCAAAATGGTAAATTTCTCAAGACATTGCTAACTTTTCTTTTGATTTTGAAGACGAATTAAAACCGGAAGTTACAAGACAATACTAAAGTACAAGTAATTCCGGGATCCTTTCTGTTTATCAACTATTGACAGGAAATCACAGGATTTTTAATTTTATTACTTTTAAATGTGTTTGAATATAGCAGATAGTAGTTGCATTTGTTTAATTTAGCATGAAATCATTTTGCATTTTACAATTAAGTGTCTAATCTGGTGAAGACAATTTCACGCATGCATGTTACATAGTAAATAAAGCACACGTTTGACTCGTGAAAAATAACTTTTTTCTACATAAATTTAATCAAGTTTTAATTTTAAATCAGAATTGACGATTGTCTTTGCTGAAAAGTTAAATAATGAAGAAAGTTGTCATAGAATTTTAATTTCTTTATAATATTAGTTCTGAGCTTATGATCACTTTCAGGGGTGAATTTAAAGTGATTAGTGATCATTAGCCAATATTTGTTATTGGGAGGGATTGTCATACTATACTGAAGTGGCAGTTTTATTACAGTAAAGGGATTACAAAACAAAAACAAGTGCAAAATGGCAATAAAGAAACCCAATCTCATTGAAATGACCGAAATTATTTCTGTAAAAATATTTAATTTGTCCTAAATCCCAATCTGTCTTTAGGACTTGACTGGCAAACATGACCATTTCCTCACCCTTGAGTGTAAGTGAACAATACTGTATTGGTCTTGTATGTATAACCACTATGACTAACTATGAGAACTGTACATTATGTAATTACATTTTTCACATGTTCAAGGTTTTATATAATTGCCTCACTATGTAACTGAAGCAACAGTATTGCTTCTCAGCTTTTAAATACGATTTATTCATTTAAAAAAATATAATTTGATTGCTTGTTCCTTATAACTGTCAAGAAAAGTTTATTTTTCTAGTCATGTTGATCAAGGGTCCGGAAACGGTCATATTTGCCAGTCATGTCCTAAGATGAAACTATTTGACCGAAACGAGTAATTGGGATTTAGGACAAATTTTATTTTGTTTACAGAAGTAATTTCGGTCATTTCATTGACTCAATGTTTGAAATCGGATTTCTTAATCGCCATTTTGCACTTGTGATCACTTGTTTTTGTTTATAATCCCTTTCCTGTAATAAAACTGCCACTACAGTAGTTTGATAATCCTGAGGGCCCTCCTAATATCTATATCAATGCCTCCGGGAAACATTGGCTAATGATCGCTAATCACTTTTTACCTGTGGTTTTAATTCACACCTGACAGTGATCACAAGCTCAGAATAATATCTTTAAAACATTAGTTCCCTGACAAGTGTAATCATTATTTATTTACTTTTCATCAAAGACAGTCATCAATTCTGATTTAAAAATTAAATCTAAATTTACGTAGAAAAAAGTATTTTTTCATGAGTAACACATGTGCTTTATTTACTATGTAATACGCATGCGTGAAATTGTCTTCAACAAATTTAATATTTAAATCGTAAAATGCAAATTGATTTCATGCTAAATTAAACGAGTGCAACTATTATCTGTTATATTCAAACACTTTTAAAGGTAATAAAATAAAAAAGCCATAAAAAGCCGGTGATTTCCTGTCAATTTGATAAACAAAACAAATCCGGAAATGAATCCGGAATTATTCGTACTTTAAAATATCGCAAACTTCCGGTTTTAACTTTTGTCAAATCGAAAGAAACGTAAGCAATGTCTGAGAAATTAACCATTTTGAGTCATTAAAATCATTTCAATTTTAGACTGTTGCCTTCCCTAAACTGTCCTTCATGCGATGAAACAGCAATACAAGTTCGTCATGTTCGTTGATGCTATGAATATAGTCAAGTTGATATCGACAATTTGAAAAGGGGCACCAACTTTTCAAACATCTCAAAATGACCGAAATTGTCTGGAAAAATTTCCGGATCCTTGATGTTGATTATATTGTGTAATCATCAACTTCGTCATTGTCATTTTTGCAAATTTTGTCAAAATAATATAACTGCCAAAAGCTCCGTTTTGGGGATATTTTTGAATAACATATTTTACTCAAAACACCTGTTGAACATGAAAATAATTAGCAATAAGCGATCTTTGGCTTAGTGATAGACATACTGATTGTTGAACTTTGTGTAAGTCTTGATCAGAATCGACCATCTATACTTGGTCGATTTCTTTCTAGCGGATTCACTCAGGATTTGCCGATGGTTAGAATGTCCACAATTAGCAATCCTCAAGTGAATATGCTACTCTCGCGATGGAATAAGCCCAGTTTAAACGAATGAAAAGTCCACATAACTCATCGAAATGACAGTATAATAACACTTTATTGAAAGTCGCTGATCCTTCCAAATAAATTGTGGTTGTTTAAGACAGTGCTTGTGGTCGTTTTAAACAAATTAATATAGCATAAGAAATGCAGTAGTTTCTAAGTAAATGAATATATTCCCATTTTAATTTCAGATTTAACCAGAAACATGGCAGCAATAAAAGTCAAGATAGTGCTAAAAGAAGACCAGGGTCTAATAAATTCCAAGACTCCTTTCTTCATTTTACAGAATCCTCCACAACAAATGATATAGGTAATTAATATTGTTTGTATTTCAAGAACTTCATTGGTCTATCTTAACATTCTGTTCCCTAAGTGTTGCAATTTAATTGGATTTTATTTCAGTATTTACCGTATTTTCCGGATTAAAAAGCGCACCCCTAAATAAGGCGCACGGCCGTTTTTGGGGGGTGAGGATTGTTTTTTTCCTTACATAAAACGCACCTGAATATAAAGCGCACCCTGAAGAAAACGTACATGCATTCTACTGACCTTAGCGTAATGAATGTTCACTCCTTCTTGTAACTCACTCCGTAACATGTTTCATTTTTATTTTCAGATTGTTGAGAAAGTTGAAAGACATTTTGTATATATTTATTTGTTTCATATTAAAATAAATAAATGTTAATAAAATTATTATAATTTTCTTATTGTTTTAATCATGCCAGATTCATTAGTTGTTTTTTGTCAACAATGGCCATGTGTTGACAGCTTGGGTGTCCATTGAACCTTGTTGTTTTGATTAAAATTAGTTCGGTGTTGATTGCTCATTTATTGTTTGAATTGAAATCAAGGATTTTAATTAATCTTGAAAAGGTATTCATTAAAAGTTACCCAAGCCATAAAACTGCCATTGTTTACCTTGATTATGACCTACTTAATTACCTGTACCCACGTGTGAAAACTGTTCACCCATAAGTCAGGAAAAAAAATTATTAAATTAAATCTAAAGAATTTTATTGTTGTTTATAAAATAAAAGTTTAAGTTTTATAAGTAACAAACATTTTTCAATTTAAACTTGGTTGAAAACTACGAACAAAACCATTCAGTTTCTGCAAGTCATTGTCTATTTTTAACTGAAAGTGAGATGGGCCACGGAAAGGGGAATTCAAATAAGACGGCGATATATAAATGTCTTAGCATATTAAATTATGAAAATTAATATTCATTTTTTTTAATTTCTTACACCAATATGTGGCTACAATATTTCATAAAGATATTTCATTTTGAAACAATAAAACAACAAGCAGTTACTCCTCAATAGTATATCCTGCATGGTACCTCTTTTCAAACACGCTTATCTTTCTTTGTTTATGAAACACTTTAAAGGGTTCATTTCAGCACATGGTTATCACCATCGTCATTAAAAGAGACTTGAAATATTGGAAAGAAACACAATCACTTCCTTTATTATTTCTAAAGAAGATTTTATTTAAAAACACATTACAACAACAAACAATTACATATTTATTGTAAATACACTATTAATATCCTGTATGGTACCTCTTTCAAACACGGTTATCTTTCTTTGTTTATGTAATAAACACATGGTTATCAACTTCGTAAGCCAACAATGAAATAAAGAACAAATGATAAAGTATATATATTTTTATTCATAACAAAATATGCCACATGAACAATTTATCAAGTCACTGCAAGCACTTGACAATCTGACGGTCTCCATAAAAAAAAATCCAGATATATATTTTTTTTCACGCTTGCCCTGAAACTGAAAAAAATACATACATAAAGCGCACCTGAGTATAACACGCAGGGACAATGACAGAGAAAAAAACCTGCGGCTTATTTAACGAATTTAACGGTACTTGTTTTCACTTTGTAGTGCCACTATGTCATATATCCATTGTTCTTGACCTCATTTTCATGGTTTAGTGACTGTTTAAATTTTTTCAATTTTCATGAGAAATAGGTTAACTATATTTAGTATATGGTATCATTGCAAGTTTTTCAGGTTTGTCAGACAGGGTTCACCTCACTTTGACCTCATTTCATAGATCAGTGATCAAGGTTAAGTTTTATGTAGTCAATGTATGGAATGATTTTAAGGCTAACATGTCAGTCTGGCAGGGTTCATCTGACCGTGACCTCGTTTATATTTTTCATTGGTCAATATTATGTTTTCAAGGTTAGGTCTGTAACTCAGATCTATAAACAACAGGTTAACTATATTTGGTGTGTGGAATGATTGTAAAGTGAAAGTGTCTGTTTGGCAAAGTTAATCTGAACTTGATTTAATTTTCATGGCTCATTTATAATGTTATGTTTTTGTGATCGACTCTTCAATATAAAATTTAATCATGATCAGCAAAGCAGTTGAGGCAATTCAGTGCATGCCCTCTTTTTGTAATTAGTTCTGTTTCTCATATGATTTTAAAATTTTATTAGCTTAACACATTTCCTGGACATGTAGGTATATATCCACACTGTATAGGTTTGTTATTTAACTGGATATTAAGACTCGCACACATACATGCACATATGCAGGAATAAAAGGTAATATACCGTTACTTCTTTATGGACCAACTCAGAATGGTGTCTAAATGTTTCACATTGGACAAGTGTTTTAAAGTTTGGAGTTGAATTTGTGAATTGGCCTGTTTGAGGTTTGTAAATACAAACTGTTTCTGTAAGTAAATTTTTATGTGTAATATTTGTTTTTTGCTGTTATAATTTTTTTTAAATCTATGTGTATTTTTCGCTAATATTATTATTTTGATATACTGACACAGATAATAACACATCTGATATTTGCAAGAAAGATGCCTTGCATTTGAAGCTTCTAAATATTCACTTGCATGCCTGTGATCAAGAATACTAGTTACTTGTTAGATTATCAAGCTTACAAAACTATCAATTCTCTTTGATATTTTAGGTGCTATGAATGGAGAACATCCTGATACAGAAAATGCAGAATACCCTACCAGGCATAATTCAAATGAAAACTCCAGAAGTACACCAAAAGGTTTGATTTTATCAATTACAGTCTTTACTTGTTCTTTTGTTGACTTATTATGCAGTTTATGGGAATGTTATTGTGCCTTCTTTTCAAACTCTATACATAATATTGCAGAAATTCAGGTCACGGTAATTTAATTTCACAGAATCAGTCTTGCAAAATTAGCAACATTCTATGTAGATTAATATTTTCTTTGTAGTTGTATCACCAGCACAGGGAAGTGTTGCAGAATCTGTCACTAGGCTGCATAGTAAAGAATTGGAGATGTCAGAAAAATGGCGCAAAATATTTGAAAAGGGACCAGAACCTCGAGTTGTAATAGAACCTCTCGGATCTCAATCACAAATTTTATCACCATCATTAAAACCTCCACCACCAAAAGAACCAAAGGCTGTAGTTTTATTAGAGATGTTAGATGAAAAAGTAAGTGTGTGATCACATGACATGATTGGGATAGAAATTAATTAAAAGTCATTTAGAAAGTTTCTTGATGTTTTGAAATTTCAAATGATGGAGACATTTTCAGAGAAAAAAAATTCAAATACTTCACTGGATATGAAAAGTAAAACCCTAAAATATCAGAATGTGGTTTCCATGCCTCTGTATCATAAAGTCATATAATATTTAGCATTTGATCCCTGTCGATAAGCTGAAGGGGTACAGGATCCACTCAACTGTCCAATGTTTTTTTGCTAGAATCTTTTCATTTGCAGACTGTTTTTTCACATGCTGAAATTGTGCATATTAGCAAAATACTGATTTTTGTCAACCATTTTCAAATAGTGCATGACTGTTTGTTTTCTCAATTTTTAAGCTCTCCAGTAATGGTTTCTATAGTCTTGACTGGTTGTACCAAAGAAGCATTCAAATACATTATACCTAAAGCATATCAAATTCCAGAGTTGTTAACTTTTATATGGCCTTTCAAATTACAAACCAAATATATTGCAATCCAGCCATTTTCCACTCTATACTTACATTGGATTTAGAAGTAAGATAAAAGGTGGGGGCAAGTATGAAACCACATAGGTGATTTTGTTTTATTTAAAGGATAAGAATAGAAATAGAATGTTTGAACATGAATTTCTTTATTTTAGCCAAAAAAGAAAAAAAGGAATAAGAAGGTATTTTATTCAAAAAAGTTGTTGCAAGTTGTTGTATTTTAGAAATCATGTTTTATATTTTTAATCATGTTTTTTCAACTGTTCATTGTTTTTTTTGTTATTTGCCTTTAAATTGTGAGTGTGGTAATAAATATTAAACCTGGTCAACAGAATAGATTGTAGTTTTGCGGGGAACATGGAAATACCGGGCGTCCTTCCGATCTTGTTAGCGCTCTCACAGGTACAATTCTTGCCAGAATTTTATAAAACTTATACTATAGGTTAATATCGGTAATATCTTGGACAAGTTCTTTAATGGTGGCCGATCGACTTTTTTAAAAAGAGTTATGCCCCTTGGAAATATTCAATTTATGGAAAATGGCCTTGTTAGCGCTCTCACAGTTACAATTTTTGCCAGATTTTTACCAAACTTATACTATAGGTTAGTATCAGCAATATCTCGGACAAGTTCTATAATGGTGGCTGATCGACTTTTTTTAAAAGAGTTATACCCCTTGGAAATATTAAATTTATGGAAAATGGCCTCGTTAGCGCTACAAAAAAAATTGTTTTATTTAGTTATTGCCCTTGTACCTTGGATAGATATAGTATGTGCAACGCAGGGGACATTGGAACTCTGTTCTTTTATTTAAGTAACAATACAGTGTTCTTTTATTTAAGTAACAATACAGTGTTCTTTTATATAAGTAACAATACAGTGTTCTTTTATTTAAGTAACAATACAGACAATTCTATTATTTTTGAGGGGTGTTGACAATTATCTTTTTGATGGAAGTAACATGTGTTATTTGATGTTGGTCAAATTTATACAAATATTTGAAGAAGAAAAAAAATGAAACTATACAAACAACAAATCAATGGTTATAAAAAGTAAAGTTTTTATTGCTAAGAATTGAAATGTTGAATCAATGCTGTTGCGTCACATTACTTATAGCAATGTTTAGTATATGACTGCAAATACATATCATGCAAAAACAAGAAACAAGAGAGCATTTCATATATCATTTAACAGAAAATAGATGTATGGTCAATATTGCAAATTGCTTTCTAAGCAAATGTTGAGTAATTTGTCTAGTTTAACTGTTAATTATGCAATACAAATAGGCATTGCATTGATTATCTATGGAGGGCTATTCTGTGATCATCAATCTGAAAAATATCCTGATATTATAGGCATAAAGTGACTGGTTTAGATTTTCAAGATTCATAAAACCGAGGGAAAATTTATGTTATGGCCCATCTAAAAAAGCAAGACCAAGTGACAAAATGAATTCTTGAGTTTTAAAGTTTATATTAGATCATAAATTTTAGAGGATATATAGTTATGTGTGAGGGGGGTAGGAAACTGCAATTGTGGGACAATGTCACTTTAAGGTTTGAATTTAATGTAAGACTATTTGTTTTCAAAATTGATCATCCAAATGACGAAATTTATTCAAGATTCTGTAAACATTAAAGATCAACTTGTAAAAGTCTTTAAAGACATACAATCTGCTATAGTGAAGATTGAAAAAATATTTTGAATTCTGCATTTTTTTTTCAGCAACTGAAAACATTACAGTCTAGTGGATCTGGTATGTAAACATGTTTTGCAATTAAATGTTTAGATAAACAGACACTCAAGAGGGCAATCAAAATCATAAATTAAAGGACAGACAACACCATCACCAAAATAAAAGTTACTAAGACATTAACCAACAATACATAGAAAACCAAAAAAAGCTTGGCTAAAATATAGCTGATACACTCGTACACCTGCATAAATTTTCCAGTTCTTTTAGATAAAAGTAAAGAATTATAATTCTTTCCTCTTTTATAATTATATTGTACCCTCACTTTAAGAGTGGCCCCGCTATATTGCAATCACCTTGTTATTTTTCGTCCATCCGTTTGTCAAATATTTTTTGAAATTTTTGTTACTCTTTTCTCAGGATCTACTAAATACAATGACTTCATATTTGTTCAGCAGCTACACAGAAATGAGTTGCAACATGCTAACTTTTTGTGTAAATCAAACACCTACTTCCTGTTTGTCAGCACTTTGAATTTTCAATATGATGAATAATGATAAATATTTTGCACACATTTCTCAGGAACTATTATACAGAATGACTTTATGTTTGTTCAGCAGCTTGACAGTGATTGTAATAATGTATGAATGCTTTTAGTGTCTGTCAGACACCTACTTCCTGTTTTCTGATACTTTGAATGACGAGTTTTGGTATGCTTGTGATGGATGGGTAAACTCGATGTATAGACAGGCAGTAAACAACGTCTATTTCATTTGATTGTGTAATCTCAAATATATAACAACATTAACAAAAGATAAAGGGATGTTAACAATGGTAAAACGGCGTTAAAAGTACTGTTAATGATGAACATAAATTAAACTGTCTCTAAATCATCAACACTTAGCATGGCAGCGTGTGCACCATCTTGTTTATTTAAAGACATAAGTAGGCTTATAATGATAAGTTTTCGAAGTATTATTCAAGTTAAAACTCTGTAATTGATTGCATCTTTTTTTTTCAGTTAAAGCAAAAACAGATCGACGTTCACATAGTTCAGGTAGGTTTTAATCTTATTATTAAGATAACTGCAGGACTGTTATTAAAGCTATAGTAATGCAATAATTGTAAAGGGGTGTTTTGAGATTGATTGACAAAAGCTGGTTCTTAAATAAGTATTCTAAACTTGTATAGTATATACTTTAAAATCTGAAATTAATTAAATGTTTTTAATGATATGAAAAATAGGACGGGAGGATCATTGCATTGATTAAGTCACATTTCAATTTTGTTAGTAATATTCTACTACAACATGTACAGGATTTTATTTATCTGGTTTTTGTTTGTATTTTTTTTAAATTGTTGACTTTGATTTGGAATAATAAAGAGAAGTTCTGAATGAACAGTTTTATAATTTTGAAGTTACTTATTTTTATTTCATTGTTGTTTTGTAAAAAAAGTGCTATCTCATATGTAGAGACAAATGTAAAATAAAAAATTTAATTATTTGATTTATTTGTTGCAAAAAAATTACAATTCAAGAAGAAATTATTTCTGTTACCAGGCAATAAAAGGTCATATTATGAAGAGTCAGATGATGACGATGGAAGAAATCGGCGGAAAAAACGGAGACAATATGATACAGATGAAGAAAGTGAACCTCCTAGTCCTGTTGAAGGTTTGTATAGTATATACTAGCACACTTTAAAATAGACATTCATAACTGAAATTGATAAGCCTCAATTTTTATTGTTGGATTGTGTATAGAAGGGGAAGAAGATATTGGCAATTCTTTAGAACATACATGCATACATGGGATGTTAATAATACTCCAAGTATTGATTAGGATGTCTTCTTGTCCTCTGCTGGTGAATATGGTATATGATCAGAGTCACATATTAAGGTAAGTTGAAGCAAGTAAGTTAGGTAACTGTCTACAACATGAAGTGACATAATATGGCCATACAACCAGACATTTCTTAATGAAATCAGTTGATTTGTATTTTGTTTTTCATTACAGTTAAAAAGAAGAAAAAGGACAAAAGAAGACATAGATTGCAACAGGAATTATCAATAGAAGAATTATTAGATAGTCCCACCTTTAAAAAATTTAGTTCATGCATAGAAACCATTTTTGATTCTGCAGAAGATGTCAACTTTGGTTCCTTAGATCCAAGTGAGTAGTTTAAATGTTGGTACCATATATAAATCTTGCACAAAAAGGGTAATACTGAACAGACTGTATAAAACTATTTACATATGTGATTAATTCTATTAAATAATTTTAAAAGCAGTTACTCAAATAGTATGAAAAAAGATAAGAAAAGAATGATAACGATCAGCCAGATAATGAGATCAATTTCATGAACATTTTCTAGTTTTACAGCTCTTCTATAAAAGCATGCAATGCAAACCTTTGATCAACTTGCTTGCTATGTTTGTTTGGATGTTTGTAAACAAAAGGTAGGTAGTCTGTTTACTATATACTGGAATTTGATTGGACAATAAACATTAACTTCATTGCATGTCAATTTTTATTGTCTAATCAAATTCCAGTATATACAAAACAGACTGAAACTCCGCCTACCTATTGTTTGCAAACATCCAATCAAACATAGCAAGCAAGTTGATCAAAGGTTTGCTTTGCATGCTTTTATAGAAGATCTGTAATCCATCTTAAAAAAAGACTTGTCACTGATATGTTATTTGTGATGTAAAACAGATGATGAAGAAACTGAAATTCCAGAAGAAACGTTGATAGCAAAGTCAACACTCGCAGAGTTGTGTGGTGAAGCAGCAAAGTTGAAGACAATGGGAGTCCTGAATCAGGTGAGATTTTTTACATTTGATAAAATTTCTCCAAGTACTCCGAGGAACTTCAGATATTTATATCTAATCCTACTAAAAAGTAACTTTGAAATTGGACTTTTTGAAACTATAAGTGATACACTTTTCTTTATACAACCTTAGATGTTTTTTTTTTAATCTCTGTGCATGCGGTAAATTCTATTTATTTTAATCAAGAGAAGATGTATGAAAAATGATCATGATGTAATGAATGCAGTATACATCTGAAATTTAAATACATTAAACAACAAAACGGTAGTTAGATTCAATTGAACTTTTTATCTTGTCAGGTCCCAGCAGCAACATTGATAAAGTTATTAACGATTCTTCAGTGGAATGTTAGAGATGGTTCAAGGATTACACCGATCATTAGTGCTGTAAGTTATAATGTTATAAAGACTGTTCAGAAAGCATTTTCCACTTTCATTATATCTTGCAAAAGACATCCAGTGAAAATCTTTCACAATGATGGCATTCCTTACAAACTCTGAATATTCTGTTTGAAAGTTCAGAAGTAGAAGTGTTAACTTGTAAGGATATTTTCAGGGAACCTTAATACATTTCAAGTAATTGTTACAGGTAAATAATGTATTCAATAACCATATTTCACTTACCAACAAATTATATCTATTTAACAAGACATATATATTTGGTGAAATAAAGTTTTCAGTGTCCCAGTTTACATATAAATAATTCATCATAAGCATACAGTTCATAAAAAATTTCAAATATTGACTATTTTTGAAAATAATTGTTGAAATGACAACTGTGATACTTGTTTACAAAAATCTTCCAGTGTTTTGTCATTAACATTTATCAAACAATAAAATTAATATGTGATTTGTAAAGGCCTGTCTAAGGCAAATATTGGGTCCTGATAAGAAGGAAAAAGTTCCCAAGCAACATGGAAATAGTCATTTTGAGATATTTCTTGAACAAGATTAGCTTCAATGGAATAATATCAGATACATGTATTTCAACTTATCAATGTAGTTTTGTATCACACATCAGCATAAATATACTCTTGTAGAATGACATGGAAGATGAAGATGAACAAAGATTATGGAGAGAATTAACAATGGAGCGTGTAATGCGAAGTATGGACGCTGCTCTCACAGCCACTTATATAATGAGTGCAAAAAGTATGCCAAAACAAGTGTATATAGAAGATGTGATAGAAAGGATTTTATTGTTTGGAAAATTTCAGTTACTAAATTCAATATATCCAGAATTTGATCCAGTCTACAGGATTGATAAGAAAAAAGGTAATTTTATATTGTGTAATTAGGATAAAACATGATAATGAAATGTCTTGCTATCAAACTTTTATCTACTTTTATGCAGTGTGTTTACAATAGTAAATTGAGATAAAATACCTGTTCAAATCACTTCAGGTTTTAATTGCCATTTAAAGTAATATATTTTTATATTGTTCTCTTTCTGAATATGCATGAAATATTTGTTATCTGATGTCAAACAACCAATAATCAATCATCCAATCATTGTTATTTAAACCATGATGGTGGGTGGTCCAGCTGAGATCCAATCATTGTCAACAATGATGGTAGGTGGTCCAGTTGAGATCCAATCATTGTTAACCATGATGGTAGGTAGTACAGCTGAGATCCAGTCATTGTTAACCATGATGGTAGGTGGTCCAGCTGAGATCCAATCATTGTTAACCATGATGGTAGGTGGTCCAGCTGAGATTCAATCATTGTGAACCATGATGGTAGGTGGTCCAGCTGAGATCCAATCATTGTTAACCATGATGGTAGGTGGTCCAGCTGAGATCCAATCACTGTCAACCATGATGGTAGGTGGTGCAGCTGAGATCCAATCATTGTTAACCATGATGGTAGGTGGTGCAGCTGAGATCCAATCATTGTTAACCATGATGGTAGGTGTTCCAGCTGAGATCCGATTATTGTTAACCATGGTGGAAGGTAGTCCAGCCAAGATCCAATCATTTGTAAAAGTGAAAAGGCCATGGAATTTAATGTTATATCACATACTTGTTGAAGGTTTTGGTTTGCCCTAATCATTCTGTTTTCTATAAGTAATTGTTGAGAAATGATGCAAATGTTTAAGAAGTGGTTGTAGAGCTTATAAAGCAAACAATTGGGCAAGAAATAAAGTAAAAATATGGATGTTGGCAGCTGCATCATCTTTATGTCTGTTATATCATAATAATATGTAACAGAATGAGAGTTACACCCTTTACATTTACAGTTTTGTTAGTTAAATAATATCTTGAATTCAATTAAAGCTCTTCCAGGAAAAAGTGTAATGTGGGTATGAGGAATAGATTGAAAACAGTAGAATGTGTTTGTGGAATTGTTGATAGGATTTATTAGAAAGCACATGCTAAAATTTTCATCGATAGTAGGATGTCGAGAAAAGTGCACATCTTTTCTTTTATGCATATTTTTCCTAAAATGGTCTTAAATTAATGGAACTAGCTTAGTTGAAAATCTTATTCATTAAGTTAGATTGCATCATCAGAATTGCAACCTTATCAAAACTCTGAAATAGTATTTTATCGATCACAAACATGTTTATATGAATATACATATACTTTTGTTATATAGTAATTGTTACCTTTGTTGTTTCTATCTTCAAGATTGAGGATGAAGAAATGTAAAAATATTTTTGTATTTCAGATGCCTACACAAGTTCAAAAGCTAAAAGAGCTCGAGCTGGCCAAGTAAAACATAAATCATCAATAACTTTGTATAATAAAATGGCTGAAATGATCAGCAATTTATCAGAAATTTTAGAAATTCAAGAACTCACAGACACAACTATATTACAGGTAATTTTAATTCTTGCATCCTCTTACCAGTGATGTCAGTAATAATAGAATACGTTTATAAATATCAGCACCTGTCTGGTGATACTGTTAGCCAGGAATTTCTGTTGGATAAATTTTCAGATGTGTTATTGTTTAATTTCACTTTCACAAAATTATTTATAATCTGTAAAAAATACACATTTGAAGATGAATAAACCAAACTACTTATACTCCCATCCAAGTAGTTATTCATGTCAGTTTTCACCTATTTAGCTTGTCTGTAAACATCAACAAATGGATCAGAAATAATTTTTGAACTTAAAATTTTATTAGATAAGATACCAGTATTCTTATTATTTTAGTTTGATATGTTTTTGCAAGTGAAAGTTGTTTATACAACTTCATTCAATAATGAAGGAAAAAACATTGACAAATTATTTATTTATTTCAGGTTTCTACATTGGGTGTAGGACCTTTCTTTGTAGAAAACATCAGCGAGATACAGTTAAATGCAATGAAACTTGTAACTACAGTAAGTATATCAATTCATTTTTAATCTGGAATGAAGTAAAATTTGTGTAATGTTCCAAAAATCACTTAAAAAGAAGCTAATCGTACAGAGTATTGTGATGTGTTCTTTCCAAGGACTTAATTGGCTATTAGATATTACATAAATTTATTGTCATTGCTCTGATTGATGAGGGTTAGAGCATTATAAGGAGCTGTTTTTTTTTGTCCCAGGCAAAGCAAAGATTGAATTTTTTAGATTTTGACAAGAAATATTCAATGGAAAATGTAGTAGATGATGACAAATATTCTCTTCAAATAAGTTTGTTTTCTTTATCAATCAGTTAGGCAATTTTGATTTTATGAAACTAGCTATGTAGGTACAGTGTGAGATGTTCAAATTAAAAGTTCAAAGATCAGTTAGAGTACAATCAATCTAAGTCAGGCTCATTAGATATTATAGAAATATTTGACAACTCTAAACCTTTACACAAGTATCCGTATTCTTTAAGAAAATGAAAAAATTAGTCAAACTTTGTTTTCAAAGAAGGAATTGCCAACATAGATTAAAAAAAATCTTGTGTACCCTTTTACAGTGATACATAATGGTTGTTTTCTCAATATTGATTCAATTTGTGGGAAAAAATGTTTTTGTGCCCCTGCGTGGCAGTTAAGGGAATTAAGTGTTACCCTTGTCATTCTGTACGTCTGTCCCAAAACTAGTTTCCATTCTCTAACTTTAGTTTGCCTCAACCAAATGTTATGAAATGTGTACACAATGCTTATTACAACAAAGCTCGGACCATGTTCCAATTTTGGGTGGTGTCACTTTTACAGTTCTCGAGTTATGCCCCTTTATAACGTTATTTGCAAGCGGGGGCATCATCTGTGTCCCATGGACGCATTCTCCATTTACTAATTTTTTTATAAAGAGTAGAGAAACTTATTGTTAATAGCAACATATGTTTTATTATTTTCTAAGGTATTTTCAAGATATGAAAAACATAGGCAGCTTATTTTAGAAGACATCTTTGCAAGTTTAGCACGATTGCCATCAAGTAAAAGGAATCTCAGGAATTACAGGTAATTACAGTGAAATTGATAGAAACAGATACATTACAATTCTTGGATATCCTTTATAACTGTTTTATGATTTAACACTGACACAAAACTAGGTCACAATATGAAAAAATAGAGGACATGATATAGTTTGTGTTTAGATTTAATCATCAATTTTATAAAATCGTTCTGTAGGGATGAATCCTGTTTATGTTATAGGATGGTAAAACGGAAAGGGATTCTTAGTACAATAGAGTTGAGTTTTGCATTTTATAGCTATTTATTTGTTTACCAAGCAAGGTATGAACAAGTTCTTTATAAGATCTAGAATTCTTTCCAGTTTAACATTGTAAAGGTACTCATAACATTTTTATGTAATAGTAAACAATGACTTAAAGTAGATGTAGGGGGATACTTATCTTTAAGCTTGAATCAAAGGACAAAGTAATGTGCACATAAATAAACTGTTTTAAATATTACAAATATCATTGTGATATAATATTGATGTCTAATATACATGTACGATTTTAGATTAAACTCTGAAGAGTCAATACAGATGGTGACAGCTTTGGCATTACAGCTGATCCAGAGTGTTGTAACCTTACCACAGCCAAAAACTGAAAACTCTAATGAAGATGTTTCAGAAGAAGAAATACCAGTGTCAAAGAAAAACAAATCTAATCAAAAAGTCAAACGTGGCCAGGTAAGTTTGGGGGTAATTTAAGATATGGTGATAGGGATGTGCAATCAAATGAATATGCAGTATAATTTTTTTTCTCACTTTGTATATTTATTAAAAAAGTTGATTTAATGTACTTGTGCTTACCAGATTTAGAATGTAATGCAGTTCATAGTTTATAAATTCAGTACTCAGTTGAACTGAAAATTGATCTGGTAGAAATTGTAAATCTGTTATTGTACAAATATATATCTACCAATAGCACTTAAAATTGACAGAATATTAAACAAAATATTTGAACATTTATTTTCAGACTGACACAGATATCCTTATTGTTACCTCATTTGAAAATGCAATGAGAACAGCACACAATTTTCTCTCTGTTTTCTTACAAAAGTAAGTATAAATCAAATAACTTTTTTAATGCTTAGCTTTTAAAATATGATATATGATGTATGAAGATTATTAATTCAATGTTTTATAGTGAAAATATGTCAGAAATCACAAGTTTTAAAAGAAAAGAAATCAAGTTAGATCTACATTCTGAATGTTCATATGTAGTCTATTAATATTTGAAATATCATTTGCTCTTTTAAGATTGAGAGTTCTTAAGTATTCCTCAAGATGCATAAAAATTGGCTTGAAAGAAAGATTAAAAACTTCTAAAACCTAAACACATTTCTTTTTTTCTAGATGTACTGTAAAAGGGGAAGAAGATTACCGGCCATTATTTGAGAATTTTGTACAAGATCTGCTTTCTACTGTTAATAAACCAGAATGGCCATCATCAGAACTGCTGCTGAGTTTATTAGGAAGAATATTGGTATGTTTTATATATTTCTAATTTGTATGAGACTTGAAGTATGCATCATTTAACAACAACACAATGACACAAAAAAAACACAAGATATCTAGAGGCAGCAATATGGCCAACAATAGACAATTATCAAATGAATATGTTAAACTAAATCTCCATGAGTGAAGAAAAACTGTGATGTGACTATCATAGATGTACCATCAATACTAAATTGCTTCAATGACAAAATCATGTTTATAACACATTCTTAAATGGAAAATACAATGGTAACTGTTCTAATATTAATCTATTTTCTGTAATTTTAGGTGAAGCAGTTCAGTAATAAATCTGTAGATATGTCCCTCAGGGTAGCATCTTTAGAATATCTTGGTATAGTTGCATCAAGATTACGTAAAGATGCAGTTTCTAGTCAACTCAATCAAGAGTCTATAGATGAAATAGTAGCTAAAGTAAGTAATTTGTTCACATATTTTTATGCCCTGTTGGGCAGAGGGGGCATTAAGTTTAACCCTTGTCTATCTATACTTCCATCCATAGTTCCCAAAATTTGTTTCCACACTCTAACTGTAGTTTAACTCAAAACCAAAAATTTATAAAACTATAAAAACTTATACACAATGCTTATTGCCACCAAACACAGATCCAGTTCGAATTTGGGTGGCCTCACTTTCCCTGCTTGAGTTGTGTCACTTTGTAAATTGAAAAGTTGCAGAATTTGTCATATATTTGCAAGTGGGGGGCATCTTTGTCCCATGGACATATTCTTCTTTTATTTTCGATAGGTTTTAAGAGTAAAAGAATAGTTTAAGTATATTTGTTGGTAAGGGCCTTTAGGAAAATGTATTCAATGTATTAAACTAAAGCAATATGTATGTACAGATAAGAATGTGTATTGTTTCATTGTATACATGTAGAAGACCAAAGAGAGATATCAACAACAGTTTACATTGAGTTAACAACACAAAAAAGTTTTTGAATGGAAATTTTGCTATTTATTATATTCTCACAATAGGTATATAATACATGTTAAATGGTTTATTGATTAAAATGGGGGTGAGGGAGCAGAATGCAAGGTGAAATAGAAGTAGTAAAGAAGTCATTTATTATTAAGATGTTTTCCTGGTAATTTTTTGGCAAAACTGGTATGCTATATCGGTTATTTTTAATTTCTGCATCTCTCATTTAGGTTAATGAAGAGGATACCGATGATGAAGAATCAAGCAGGTCAACAAGAGGAAACAAAAAACCTGAAAAGGTAAAAAATAATTTATTATATATTTAAGTTATCTTTTTTTTTGCAGTCTAAAATCTGTAATGTTTAGTAAATAAAGTATTTTCATATAGTAGACACCACAATCATTGTTTTTAATGTTCTAGCACTTATCATGTGCACATTATAATATGAATAGTTTGTGCTTTACGGAATGTACAGTTTTCAATAAGGTATATTTGGAATTATTGAAAGGATTTATCTTCTGCTAAACCACAATTGAAAAAGAATGAAAACTTGCTACTTGGCTCATTAAGGAATTTAAATACTGCAGAATACACTTTAAGAAGATTGTTCATATGTCATGCTACAATAAGCAAAATTTATAATAATTCAGCAGAGATTCAGTATTATTGCCGAGATTGGAATCAAAAGTGCAATACTTAGAAACAAAGATATAATTTCTAGAGATCTTAATAAAAGATTGATACATGAACTGATTTTTATCAGACGGTTGTCCTAGATATACATATTATATTTGCTCTGACCAAGCAATCATTCACTGAAGAATAAAAGCAGCTTGATGAGGCAGTCATAATGTCCTGACACGTACCGTTTTAGTCATGATGAACATTTTGAATTTTCTATAGAAAATATATAAAACTTAATTTTATATTTTTTTTTAAGCCTGAAGAATCTGAGGATCCGACACAGACTCTTCAAGAATCCATGTTAGATTTCCTAGCTAGTAATTCAGAAAATGAACCAGCTTATTGGGTATGTAAATCAAGTTTCTTGCTTTCACTGAAACCTTTCTCTTGTTGTTTTTTTTTTTTCTATCAGTACTTCTACATATGTGTTATTTCCAGATCTTGTTTGCAGGTGTTGTTTAAAACGTCATAAAGAGGCATTTGATTTCTAAAAAAATTGTTTATCTGATTACTAAAAACTTAAATGGCTTATAAAAATCAAATGTCCATTTGTTTGCCAACATTTTCAGTAAAAGTTATTAGTATGGACTCTTTAACAGGTTACATCTGCTTAATATTATTGTTTATATGCATGTATGCATGGTTTAGAAATCTATTTGCTTTTGCTTGAAACTTTACTATACCCATTGGACATTATCTAAAAGCAACCATTGTATGTAAAAAAAATTGTTGACTTTTTTTCTTTTTCTTGACCTTCAGTTTTCTGCAGACTGCCTGGACAGATAACATTAAACACACTGACCAACAATATTCTTTCAACCTTTCAAGCTATACAAATCTAGAACCTGCTTGACTCAATTTTTGAACTATATAAGAGAATATTTCTTGCCTGCTGGTATCAACTCTTTTAAATTTTTACAAACTTTGATTTAACTTGCAGCATGCCAGAAATTTCTACATTGCCCAGTGGTATCGAGATACAACAGTGGAAGCAGAGAAGAAAATGAAAGCCAGTGGAGATCATGAGGATGAATTTGATGAAACAGAGGTAGAAATATCAACAGAAACAGAAACCATGGAAAATCAGGAGAAAAGAAAGAAATTTCTTCTATCACAGATAAATGGCATTCAACCATCAGATTCAAATTTTCGGTATGCAAGATATTTTATATTTTCTCACTCTGTAAAGTTGAGATGAGATACTTTGTTTTGGTTTCCATTTTTTTTTTTAATGATTTTTGTGTATCTTTCTACTGCAGATGAGATTAGGTTATATAGAGATCAACCTATCTATCAGTGCAGTTCATTTCAAACTTTGATGATTATAAGATATTATTTATACTTAGTATTAATTTTTCCTGCTACCAGAGTTGGTGCAGTTAGTAAGGTTGAAATATGTTTCTATAAGGGAGTAGTCGCAAGTTTTTCAAAATTTTTACTTTTAGAGTTTAACATTACAGAAATTCAGATGTACATAGTTATAATTTGTTCAGAATGTTTGAATGGCTTGAAAATGTTGCCTACCACCTTAAAGTGTGTTCTGTTTATTGCCAAAGTCAAGGTTCACTAGTTATTATACCCCCGCTTTAAAAAATTGGGGGTATACTGTTTTACCTCTGTCTGTCCTTCCGTCAGTCCATCCGTCAGTCAGTCCGTCCGTCCAATGAATATTTTCGTCGCATTTTTCTCAGGAACTACTTGACAAGGATTTCTGAAATTTGGTTTCAGGGTTTATATAAGTAAGTTACACCGTGTGATGCGTTTTCAGATTCATGACTCAACAACTTCCTGTTTACCGAACACTTGTATTATTTTACACATTATAGCCAAGTTGAAAATTTTCGTCACATTTTTCTCAGGAATTACTTGACAAGGATTTCTGAAATTTGGTTTCAGGGTTTATATAAGTAAGTTACACCGTGTGATGCGTTTTCAGATTCATCACTCAACAACTTCCTATTCACCGAAATATTTCGGCGGGGGTATCATCAGTGAGCAGTAGCTCACAGTTTTACTTGTTTAGTTCACTTTAACATGGTTTAAATTATCCACATACCCAAAAATACTAATTCATGTTCAACTCATAAATTTTAATAGTTTGAAGGATTAATGTTTGTATAATTTTTTCCAACCATCGGGAGAGTATAGATAAGGTTAATAACTTAGTTTAACATTACATAACAAATATATCCAAAAGTCTTGTCAGAATCAAAAGCTTTTGAATACTTTGTAGTGAATTAATGATACTTTGTATAGTAGCTGCACACTGTCAGAGGGTGTCTCATAAATACAGTGAGAATGTATTGACCACCCTGATTATGCATGAAATATTCACCACTAGATCTTGAGCAAACAACATTAAATTAATGTTACAAATTTGAAGGTTATTTTTCTTTATAAACAACATTTTGTAATGATGAATGCATTTAAGATGGATGCTTTGTGAGTTTTGGTGGAAATACTTCTTTTTTGTTTTTAAAATAGAGGTAAATATTGTATCATCTTTATAGGTTGCTTATGGTGTTCAATGCATCAGTTTGTGTTATAATCAGATGAGATAACTTAATAATGTAATATTTTTTAGATTGTTAATGCTATATTCTATATTTTACAGACCTCCTTCTACCAAATTAGATGATGAAAATGCAGGTTTAGTCGCAAGATACCTTTCATCCAAAAGACCATTTGCACAGAGCTTTGATATTTATTTAACACAGGTAGGACTTTTACGCTCCACCAATGATAGTAGGGGCACATGCTGAGTCAGATTTTTGACATGCTAATTACCAAGGTAACATTCTCCAGGAAGACATGTTACTCTACCCTGACACATTATTCTGACTGAGTAGACCAGTCTTTGCTCTTACTCTTAAATGCTGCAAGTGTAGAAGCAGCCAATACCAATTGTCCAATCTTTGGTTTGACCCAGCTGGAGTTCAAACCCATGACCTCCAGCATTCTACACCAGCATGCTACCACAATACCTAGGAGGCAGTCTAGGATTTGACTATACATGTTGAATGTGGACTTGAGGAATCTATACAATAACTGACAATGAAATGTTATGTTTGCTTAAAAGACCAGGAAGTAAATTCAATATTTCTGACAGAACTGCAGTCATTGTTAACTTTGGAGACACCATTTATACATGTATTTATGATGGATATTTTTATATAAATGTGTATAGCTTGTAATTAAAACAAGATGTCTACCATTCACTAATGTTTCAAAAGGCCACTTTAAACCATACAAGTTGGTAATATTTTCTGTAATATAAAGTCTTCAAACTATGTCATTTCTTTTAGTTTTTTTTCTGCAATTAAAATGTACCTGCTTGGGTCAAAATTATGGGTAATAAAGGGGAACTTGCGAAAAGTATTAAACATATTTTTGCAACAACATAATTATGTATTCCAGATTTTGAGAGTATTGAGTGAAAACGCAGTAGCAGTACGAACAAAAGCTATGAAATGTTTAACTGCTGTGGTAGAAGCTGATCCAGGCATTTTAGCAAGAGTAAGTAGTTTGTTCATTCAAAGATATTGCATATAAGTATATCAGAGTATTCAGGATTAAAATGAATATATTTAAGCTTGTAGATCATGCAAATAGAGGGTATTTTGTGTTATTGATTTAAAAAATTAAATAATTTAAACAGTACTGGCTGTAAGAGTTGGGATAATTTGCCGACTATATGTTAATTTTAGTCTTGCAACAACAGTATCATTGGTTATGTCACTAGTGATGTTACTGTATATTATATGGAAGAATAGTTTCAAAATATATTTGCTAAATTTAAACCAGAAGGTTTGTAATAGATTTTTTTTCAATTAAAAATGTTGTACTGCTATACACAAACATTCAGTGGTTCCAGTAACTCATACATAGACAAAAATTCAGCTGATGATACAAATAAACATCTGGTCTTTTTTGTTGAGCCTGTGATTTTTCTGTCATGTAAGTGAGACATGGCAATCCTAGATTTGGTAGTCTGCGTCATCAACATTTACATTCAGTCTATGGTAAAGTTTTTTAAACTTCAACAACTTTGTCAAACCTTTATGGAATTTTTTTTTTTTCACATAGTACAACAACTTGTGCAATGTAATTAATTTTAAGTATGCATTCAAGAGAGTATAACTTATTTTAAAAAGTCTGATAGGCTGACCCTCATTTTATGCTAAGTTTAACAACCAAATTTATGTGTTGGATACTTAGTGAACATGTTTTGCTTTTTTTTTCACTATCGTATAAGGTTTATAAAGCAAATTTGGAAAGAGATGAACTTTGTATGTTTTTGTCTTATATACAAAAGTCATAAATATAGTCAAACCAGATATGTTAAATTTACAAGTGAATGTTATTTGATTTCAGAATGACATGCAGAAAGGTGTTCATGGAAGATTCCTTGATCAATCAACATCTGTACGAGAGGCAGCAGTAGAGTTAGTAGGAAGGTTTATTCTAATCCGTCCAGAACTTATACCTGATTACTTCCAAATGTTGTCTGACAGAATACTGGTAACTACTTTTTGTATCTACATGCACATTGTTTTTTAGGCCAAATTCGCCTCAAGCAGTAGGAAGCATAGGTTTTTTGTCTGTGCTTCAGTCCATCTATGTGTCCCATATCAGATTTTATATAATTTGTTGTGAATCTGATTTGATATTATTATTTTGCTGCACAAGATTACATGAAGATTATGATAATGCTAAAACATAGCTTAAAGGATTGATATGACCTTGATTGCATGCTTCACTGATCATGATGATGTTTTGATCTAAATTAGTACAGTATGTAGTGGATGTGATAACACAATGCAATGAAAATTCAAAAGTTGGTGTAGCACTGTCCATACAGGCACAATTTTGTTTTTAGATTTATGTCTGATATAAGCCTGCATGTTTTAAGTTTATCTTTATTAAGGTTGTTCAGTAGTTGAATGACTTCTTTAAATAACAGTTCAGTTGAGTTTGATAGACTCTATTTGCATGGAGTATCTAGAACTCAATTTTTTTTAAGTCGACTTTAATAAGTGGAATGAGTTTTTTTGAAAACAATATTTGAATTTGTATTGAGTTCTCAAATGTTAATTTCAGGATACTGGAATCAGTGTTAGAAAACGGGTGATAAAAATATTTAGAGACATTTGCATTGAACAAAGTGATTTTCCCAAAATACCAGAAATGTGTGTGAAAATGATTCGTAGAGTGAATGACGAAGAAGGTATAAAGGTATGTACAACTTATCCTATTGACATTTGTACTTGGAATTTTAGCAATTGGTTAAAACGTGACAAAGCGTATCATGCTCTCATAGTGCAGCTCTTTGTTATCCTATTCATATTCAGTTTCTGCAAATGGGCACAATAAACAAAGCTATTTCCAATTATTAAGACACCCCACTTTGTACATATACAACTTGTTAATAAGGCAAAACATTGTACAGTAAAAGTAATTAAATTTGTGATATCCAAACAGTTGTCCAATCAGATCTAAATCCACCCCAAGGGGTGCAGTATAGACAGACATCAATACAAAAGTCATTTATAATTTACAGCTTTCAGAACTAACATTATCATGTATATTTAGAAACTGGTAAATGAAGTGTTCCAGACCATGTGGTTTACAGCTCTTAGCAATAGAGAAAAAGATTCATCCAAGTTGTTACAAAGAGTTGTTAACATAACAGAAGTCGTAAGTACCATTAAAGTTCCTATATATACTGTAAATTCAGAAACTGTTGCAAGGTTTTTATACGACCGCAAAAAAATTTTGTGGTCGTATATTGGTATGACGTTGGCGTCGTCGTCGTCGTCCGAAGACACATTGGTTTTCGCACTCTAACTTTAGTTTAAGTGAATGGATCTTTTTGAAATTTGACCATAAGGTTAAATACCACAAAAGGAAGGTTGGGATTGATTTTGGGGGTTATGGTACCAACAGTTAAGGAATTAGGGGCCAAAAAGGGGCCAAAATCAAGCATTTTCTTGTTTCCAGACAATAACTGTGGAACGGTGTATGGATCTCTCTGAAATTATTCTACAAGTTTCCATACCACAAAGGGATGGTTAGGATTTGCTTTGGGGGGTTATGGCTCAAACCGTTTAGGAATTAGGGGCAAAAAAGGGGGAAAAACAAGGTTGTCCTGGTTAATGGACAAATACTTTAGTACAAAACATAATCTAAAGCAGTGTAAGGGAGATAAATCAAATACATCATTGAAATTATCTCCCTTACACTGCTTTTAAATTATGTATAAAGTAATGGTTAATGAACAATAAAGATAATTTAAAACAGTGTAAGGGAGGTAATCCAAATACAACGTTTTGGTTACTTCCCTTACACTGCTTTTAAATTATGTTTAAAGAAATGCATATTTATAAAAGGAAGACCAGTAAAAATATCTGCAAATGTTGCATCTTTTTTTTTTTACCAAAAAATCCATATGAAAGATTTGACACTATATTTTTAATTCTATTATAAAAAAGATTAAGTTAGCACTAAGGTAAATTTAAATGGGTAATAATGGTTTCCAACTCCATTGGAAATTTGAATTGAGATTATGACCATATCTTGAGGGAAAGAATTTTTTGGGGGAAAAAAGGGGGGGGGGGATAAAAAGAAATTGTGGGAGGTCAATTTTTTCTCATTTCAGATTTCAGAAATTAAAAAGAATTATTCTTCAAATATTATTTTTTTTTCAAATTTCAAATATTGAAAAATTTCATGAAGTAATCTTTAATTGCACAGTATGGCGCATTAGATTTGTAAAATCTTTGATCACATTTATTTATTTGTTATGCCGAATCTAACAGTGTATTTAGATTTTTAATTTTGGGTCCAGTTTTCAAATTGGTCTACATTAATGTCCAAAGGGTCCAAAATTAAACTTTGTTTGATTTTAGCAAAAATTGAATATATGAGGTTCTTTGATATGCTGAATCTAAACATGTATTTAGATTTTTGATTTTTGGCCCAGTTTTCAAGTTGGTCCAAATTGGGGTCCAAAATTAAACTTTGTTTGATTTCAACAAAAATTGAATATATGAGGTTCTTTGATATGCTGAATCTAACCATGTATTTAGATTTTTTATTTGTGGACCCAATTATCAAATTGGTTCATATTGAGGTCAAAAGGGTCCAAAATTAAACTTTGTTTGATTTCATCTAAAATTGAATTATTGGGGTTCTTTGATATTCCAAATCTAACCGTGTATTTAGATTTTTAATTTTGGGTCCTGTTTTTTAAATTGGTCTACATTAAGGTCCAAAGGGTCCAAAATTAAACTAAGTTTGATTTTAACAAAAATTGAATTCTTGGGGTTCTTTGATATGCTGAATCTAAACATGTGTTTAGATTTTTTATTATGGGCCCAGTTTTCAAGTTGGTCCAAGATAGGGTCCAGTGTTTAAACTTTGTTTGATTTCAACAAAAATTGAATATATGGGGTTCTTTGATATGCTGAATCTAAACATGTATTTAGATTTTTGATTATGGGCCCAGTTTTCAAGTTGGTCCAAATTGGGGTCCAAAATTAAACTTTGTTTGATTTCAACAAAAATTGAATATATGAGATTCTTTGATATGCTGAATCTAACCATGAATTTAGATTTTTTATTTGTGGGCCCCGCTATCAAATTGGTTCATATTGAGGTCAAAAGGGTCCAAAATTAAACTTTGTTTGATTTCATCAAAAATTGAATTATTGGGGTTCTTTGATATGCCAAATCTAACCGTGTTTTTAGATTTTTAATTTGGGTCCCGTTTTTTAAATTGGTCTTCATTGCGGTCCAAAGGGTCCAAAATTAAACTTAGTTTGATTTTAACAAAAATTGAATTCTTGTGGTTCTTTGATATGCTGAATCTAAACATGTGTTTAGATTTTTGATTATGGGCCCAGTTTTCAAGTTGGTCCAAGTTGGGGTCCAAAATTAAACTTTTTTTGATTTCAACAAAAATTGAATATATGGGGTTCTTTGATATGCTGAATCTAACCATGAATTTAGATTTTTTATTTGTGGGCCCCGCTATCAAATTGGTTCATATTGAGGTCAAAAGGGTCCAAAATTAAACTTTGTTTGATTTCATCAAAAATTGAATTATTGGGGTTCTTTGATATTCCAAATCTAACCGTGTATTTAGATTTTTAATTTTAAGTCCCGTTTTTTAAATTGGTCTACATTAAGGTCCAAAGGGTCCAAAATTAAACTTAGTTTGATTTTAGCAAAAATTGAATTCTTGGGGTTCTTTGATATGCTAAATCTAAACATGTGTTTAGATTTTTGATTATGGGCCCAGTTTTCAAGTTTGTCCAAGTTGGGGTCCAAAATTAAACTTTTATTATTAACCTATTATTTAACAAAAATTGAATATATGGGGTTCTTTGATATGCTGAATCTAACCATGTATTTTGATTTTGGACATTGGACCATAATAGGTAAATTAAAAAAATTCAAGTTCTTAGACCACATTCTTTCTGTGTCAGAAACCTATGCTGTGTCAAATATTTAATAACAATCCAATTTCAGAGCTGTATCAAGCTTGAATGTTGTGTCCATACTTGCCCCAACTGTTCAGGGTTCGACCTCTGCGGTCGTATCAAGCTATGCCCCAGCGAAGCATTTTATTATCATTATTATTTAATCTTGCATTTTTGTCAGTTCTTCAAAAATCGCAATAATAAATGAACGCATTAATTTATGAATTTATAGTTGTTAATTCCTTGTGCAATCAAAAGGATGAACTTGTATGTTTCAACTTAAATTGATAATTTTGATAAGGGATGGAGGGGAAAGTTATTTTCCTATTTCTTTAGCTATGTGCTCTCAATACTTAATGTCATCAACAACAGAAACAAACTACTTTTTAAACAGTTTTTTTTGTAAAAAGATAAGATGACATTTGCATGCAAGTTAATAAAAAAAAACACAACTTCATTTAAGTTGCTTAATATTAGATTAACAGGGTAGGTATTTTTTGTGGTCACCTACCTGTTCTTATTATGTCCTGCCTAAGATGGTTGGAGGTGTTTAATAGCTATCTGGTAATTATCAAAAAAGGAAAGTTAATTGTGACGCAGCTCAACACATTGTTTGATTTGATTTTGATTTGATTTTGTGTTTTTAATGCCACTTTTAAGCACCACTTTTGGGCTATTTCGTGGCGGCCAGTTTTTATTGGTGGAGGAAGCCGGAGTGCCTGGAGAAAACCACTGACCTTCGATAGGAAAACTGACAATCCTTGTCAATTAAGATTGGAGTGGAGTGCACCCGCACGAGCGGGGTTCGAACTCACAACCTCAGTGTTAAGACTGGCTAGTGATTACAGTAGTAACTACTTAGACCACTCGGCCACGGAGGCCCCGACATTGTTTGATCCATGACACCAAACTATCACCATGCTTCCCATTGTGCTATCCAAAGTTTATGGGGTAAAACACTTAAGTCGTGAGAATGTGAAAGCTTGAAATCAATTCATTCTAGGTAAAAGTTTTTGATTAGTGTAATTTACCATGAAGTTTTAGTTAAACCAACTTTCAACTCAGTACTCATATACATTCTGTTTTGATTTATAGACAATATTATGGTTTTAACCCCAATTTTACTGCTCACAGAACATGGAAATGTGAATGTGCAAGGGGACATGGTCCTTATGGACATATTTTCTTGTTGTTTTTTTTTTATTTTTATTCTTATTGTTATTAAAGACTTTATTTAGGTATAGTATTTAAAATCATCTTGTTATATTTTACAGGTTGCAGCCATCAAAGATAATGGTTATGAATTCTTTGAACAGTTATTGGAAAATGTAAGTTGATTAAGTGTATGTTTTGCTACTGCAAAATCATTGTGGTACATGTCATAAACATATGCCTGTATGGTTTTTGTGTGGAGTGATTGCATTAGAATGTGGAAGTACAACAGGATAAAAGATATAGTATTTATATATATATTTATATATATATAAAGCTGAAAAAAAACATGTTAATGTTTGTATGACTTATTGTGAAGCCAATCAAATTTTTCCCCAGAATCAGTTGAAGTATACCTGTCCATTTAAATTTTTGTAAATTGTACTGTCCCATTGAATAAATGCAATAGCTATAGTTCTCTGTGCAGTTCATTCAATTGGACCTTTAAATTTCTCTTTGAAAAACCAATCATTCATTGATTAATTTGGCTGTACAAAAAGATAAACTCCTAATGACATTTACCAGTTCTGAATAATGACACATTGTCAGAGCAAGAGATGATAATTTAGAGATAATACATTTAACTGCATTGATATTTCAGTTGCTGAAAAAAGATGAAAATGGCCATTACAACAAAAATGCTGTAACATCTTGCAGACAGATTGTTGACTGCCTGGTGGAAAATGTGCTGAGATTAGAAGAGAAAAGTGTTGGTGAGTGTCATAGATGATTTAGTCAATGACTTCTATATCTTAAAAGATATTTTTATCATTTTCTTTGAAATCTTGCAAAAAGAGAAGCAGTACATTTTGTACTTTGTATGAAATAATAAAAAAAAAATGGTTTTCTGAGGTTGAAAAATATGCTCTTCCTACCTTACTGATAATTACATATTAAATTTAATACGAAATTTCTGTTTGTAGACCAAGAAGAAGGGAAAGGATGTAGTCAGAGACTAGTAGCTTGCCTTTCAACTCTATACTTGTTCAGCAAAATTAAACCTGACTTGATGGTGAAGCATGCAGAAACTTTACAACCATATTTAGATATCAAATGCAGTGTGAGTTCTTGAATTTTGTTCAGTGCATATATTACCACTGAGATTTGAAAAAAATAAAAGTGAAAATCAGTTTCATGCAAATGACAAAAATTTGGAAAAAATGTTTCACCTGAACAGGACATTTGAATGAGTAGTAGATAATATAAGTTGATCATTAAAAATATTAGAATAATTCTATAGACTCTTACTTAATACAAACAGTTTTAAAATGCAACTCATCTAATTGCATTTATTAGAAAATAAACTTAACCTGAATGTACTTTTTCTTTGTATGCATAGTTTTGGCCAGTTAAACAAACTTATAAATTAAGAATAAGTAGTTTTGATCTCAAGCCTTATAATCTGATATAAATCCATGGGGATTATTTATAAGGGTAAGGGGATCAGAAATAGTATATAATTGATTTTCAAAATAGAAAAATGCTAAATTTGATATTAAAGCAAATATTTTGTTTCTATTTTAGGCACAAGGAGATTATTTTGTGCTGCATTACATTGCCAAAATTCTAGAGTTGGTTGTGCCCTTAATGGAACATCCAAGTGAATCATTCCTTGCACAGTTGGAAGAAGATATGATGAAACTCATTCTTAAACATGGCATGATGGTAAATTATTTATCTGTTAAATGAAATGTTGACAGCTTCAGTAAATCAAAGCTTTTGTTTAATATTAGACTACAAATTTGCCTCAAGTTAATAGTTTGGCAGCTTATTTTTAAGAACTTTATAGATAAATATATTGTAAACATCTTAAATGCTAAAACTGCCTCCATGGTCTCTTGGTAGCGTGCTTTTCATTAGTGTGTGAGCACTCAGCATATAGGAGTAAGAGCAAAGACTGGTCAGCACGGATTAAAAAAGTAATGTGTCGTAAGGTGATAATTATTCCTTGTGACTATTACTTTGTGAGTTAGCACATTGAAAATCATATTCATTGTGTCAGTATAGTATGAAGCATGGTATATCTATATCTTATTAATGTATTATCAAAATTATGAAGTCAGCTGGTTTCAAGTTTACTAAAAAAAAATAAGCGATTTAAATATGTATGTAGCTGCAAGAAATGACATAAATGATGACCTTAAAAATTTGATGAGAAGAATGTTTAGTATTAAAATTGGAATACATACATGTCTCTACTATTAAAGAATACAAGTATAATTTTGGGTCATACACAATATGGTATTTTTTCTGCTTTCAGGTGCTACAAAGCTGTGTCAGTTGTTTAGGTGCTGTTGTTAATTGTGTCAGTCATAATTTTGCCTTGGTTAAAGATTGCTTCCAGAAATTCTTTGGTAAGTATCTTTCAGGACAGTGAATGTAATTTTAAACACTAAAAATATGTACATAAACTTTTAATATATATGCATTAGTAATATATACAAGTTAGATAAATTTTTCAATAATGTGATCTCATTTCACTTTTTATTTCAAATATTCATTTTTAATATCAAATATGTTTTAGGTCTTCTGACACGGATGATGGTTATCCACAAGTCAAATCCAAGGGAATCATCATTGAATGCTAGAAAACCTACACTCAACAGATCTCTCTTCACAGTTGGTTTATTTTGTAAACACTTTGACTTTGATTCCAAAGAAATGGGTGAAACAAAGGTAATTATTGATGACAGTGTTATCATATTATTCTTATTGATGACTTTTATTAATATTGGATTTTCATTCGTGAAATATTGTAGAATTTATTTTTGGAAATAAAGTTATGACCAAGGGAGGTAGTACCTTGTCTTCTATAAAGTCAAAATTTATATTGATATATCATGCCAGTGCCAAAGTATTGACAGGTGGGCCTATGTGTATACCCTTGTGGATTAGCAGTCTATCAGGAGTGGTGGTATCAATTCAAAATCAAACAAACCAGTTTCCTGCCCTTTGTATGTATTGTTTGGATTTATTGCAGAAGTATTGGAATTATTATTTTTATGCCCCACCTAGAGGCATTATGTTTTTCGGTCTGTGCGTTTGTTCGTCCGTCTGTCCCACTTCAGGTTAAAGTTTTTGGTCAAGGTAGTTTTTGATGAAGTTGAAGTCCAATCAACTTGAAACTAAGTACACATGTTCCCTATGATATGATCTTTCTAATTTTAATGCCAAATTAGAGTTTTGACCCCAATTTCACGGTCCACCAAACATAGAAAATGATAGTGTAAGTGGGTTATCCGTGTACTATGGACACATTCTTGTTATTTTTTATGTAAATGCCAAATTGATTAGTAACAATTTATTGTATTGAACTGATTTTTACTTCAGGAGATTGAAGAGGAGGTGATCAGTGTATATATTTTGTTTAGTCTGTTATGTTCAGTTCTTGGTTACTTTGTTATTATGATGAAATGTTTCATTTAAAGTTAATTCTTGACAAATATCACATTATATCGTTATTGATTTTGACCTAAAGAACAAACAACACCAGTGGATGATCACATCAGCCTATTGATTAAGCAAAAGATTTTTCTCCCAAGTTTGTATACTTTTTCAATTGCAAAGTCAATGTTTTTTAGTGATGAAGATAGCATTTCATAAACTTCATAAAGGATCATTATTTCTTGTATAAAATTTACTATAGGACAAAAAATTGCTGTTACAGTACTTATTTTGAAATAGAAATAACATGTTTGTAAGAATTAAAGATTATTTTTTATTTTTTAGGTTTCAATCAGAGAGAAAGTGTTTGATGTGTTATATTATTTTGTCTTTCATGAAGATTTAGATGTGCAAGAGAAAGCACTGGCAGGTTTAGGTATGTTAATGTCTTAGTGTATGCTTATATGAATTTGGTAAAAAAAAGAATCATTGTAAGAATGTATAATGGGTGATTTTGCAGTTGCAAGCACTATACAGTCTACAATGTTAGAAGTAACTGATAGAGAAAATAGTACTAGTCTTTTTACACTAACCTTAATTTATGGTTACAAAAATAATGTAAATTAAGTAATGTAAACAGATGAAATATTTCTCCAAGGAGAAAAGCTGTAAATTTGAATTATGAATAAAAGGAGAATATCAGAATAATATTTAAGTTTGGAAAGGGCAAGGGTACATACATTTTTTTAATCAGAATTACATTGAACTTTCAGATGCAACATATTTTGACAGGCAATTAGATACATCTAACTTTAACTTCAATTTTATTGTATTGTTTAGCATCATTTTCATTGTCACAGGTAATCTCTGTAGACAGTATCAATATTACTAGCTAACCTGTAATGACAGCTGACTATGCCAGATGGGACTTAATACAAGGCTGTTAACATTTTCCCAAAGTTTATGGCATAATCGTATACATTTTTTGAATATTAACTGTAATATATGAATATTTCTTCATAGGTTTTCTTGTTGTACGGCATTATGAATTTATGATGCACACTGTGATGAGAGAAATGTACTACGACTTCCTTACCAATACAGAATCTCCTGTTAGACTCAAAATTCAAGTATGTTTAATCTTTATATTTTATATGTTTTACACAATGTGTCATGCCAACTTTTCAAAATCTCCATGGGGGATTATAAGCACAAGAGGACCTAAGGGTGCTATAAACAGTTTCGTATAAAAAACTAGGGGTTATTCCCCGACTAAAAATAACCATGGAGGGAAATCCCTTTTTATTCATATAATTGGTGAAAAAGTATCATGTTTTTTGTATTCGATTGTAAAAATTAGTTGATTAGCTTTCAAATTAAACAGGTTGAATGATTAAAATAATTTTAAAAATTAGATTAAATATTCATGTTTTGAGGGGAGACAACACTGTAAACATCCTGTTTTTTTGGCAGTGAAAATTGAAAACTTATTCGTTGCCACTGTAGCTCTTTTCGAAGCAGGAAACCGTACCCTGAAACAAGATTTTTATTAAAGGCCAGGTAAAAACCTATGAATTTCATACAGTTTTGATTATGGGAAATGTGCCTGTATCATGTTTACATGGGTATGCACATGACCTGATTTCAGGTTTTTTATGTTCAGATTAGGCAACTTTTTCCCCATTTTCTCTGGATAGAACTTTTTTACTATATTAACAGTACAGTATATTTTTATTTCAATATAAACTAGAGAAAATTCTGATTCCAGTAATATCTAGTTTTATACAAGTATCTTTATTAACCATTCCACCACTAAGGGTCACTTAGGCATGGTCCCTTAAAATATGACGTCATAGAAAAAAACTGTTGATTGCACCCTAATGCATACCTATACATGTCATTAGTGTACTTATTAGAACATCTATGGTTTTGAATGAGTATACATGTGTTTAAATGTATTTTTTACTTCTCTGAATGCCTTTTTTAAAGTACTTAGTCTAAATAATTGAGTTTTATAAAGGTCAGGTTAACAACTCTCATGGGGAATATCCCCTATAAAGGGGAAAAGTTGGCAGGTCTGACACATAAGTACTTGTGTTTTCTGCATTTTAGATAGGATTTCCACTTAAGTTTTGGTGTTATTCAGTCAGAATTTTGCTTTGTTAAAGTTCAGTTTGAAAGTGAATCACAGTACTTCAAATGAAACTAAAAGTAACAAGATATTAAAGAAAGTTGCAAGATGAATAATTGTGATTAGAGCAATGTTTTTTGTGTGATTTTCTATGTATTTCATTTTTGATTCTTCTTGTGTACTGTCACCTAAGTCTTTAGAAATGCATATTATATATTGTACTGAAAAAGTAATGCTGATAATTTCAGGTTTTGAAAAATCTCCAGTATTATTTAAATGAAGAGGAAATTAGAATGCAGATTTCTGACCAGGAATGTAAGATATTCTCATTGTAATAAATGATATCAACATTTTAAAAATATCTTGAAATTCTTATTTAATTCATTCAGTGAACTTTGATTTTTAAATACCCTATTGCTCACTACAGCTAAATAGTGGATATTAAATGATGACATTTCTTTCATTAGTTGAACATAATATGCATTTATGTCTAAACCTATGCAACTGGAAATCGTAAAAAATGAAGTTTTCTCAGTGTGCTAATCTTTAATGCTATCAAAGGTGCCTTAAAAAATTGGGGTACCTTGACATTCATTTTTAGTAGAAATGACTGATTAAGTTTAATATTTAAACCTGTAAAAGTAAGTAAGAATATTTGTCTGCCAAAATTTTGTTTCTTTCTCTACAAGTTAGGCACACATAACCCTTTTAAGTTTTACTTTAAGGTTTTATGTCGAGTACCTAAAAGTCATATATGAATGACAGGTTTTTTTCAGTGGATTTGATTAAAAGATGTGGGGTATTTTTCAATGAGAGAGCAACCCAAGGACACAACCAAAAATCATCACACATTCAATATATAATATTGGATTGATAATATTCAAGTTCATGTTCACCTGATCTATATTTGAGTGGCTTACATTAACCATTGTGCCAAAGAGGGACAACATTTTATCAATGGACATAAATTAAATATAGATACAAAAACTCAATTCCAGTATTTTGTGACTTGAATAAAAAATTTTCATAAGCCTGAATGTCTGAACATCTAGGTGATTTAATTAATTATTTTTTGTTGCAAAATTTATTTTATATTACTTTTGTTTTAGGGAAGAAACATGCAAAGGAAGAAGATTTGAAGGAAATGGGGGATGTGCAATCAGGGTGAGCAAACAGTTACTGAAATATTTGTATTTAGAACTTATCTTACGAAAGGAAAAGTCCTGTTTTAAACAGTTTTAAAAAAAATAAATGAAAAAGTAAAAATAAAAAGCATTAATTCTCCAGAGGACAATTGACAAAAAAAGAAATGACACATAGGTCAACTGTAAAATATACTGGTTATAGGACAAGTGGTTTAAGTAGTTGTTTGACATTTACAATATGTATACACTAATGACTTTACCTCTATGAATACAAATACATTCCATACCACACAACCATGATTTCTGTGTTTATTAATATGTGTATTAATTTTATATATATCTTATTTTTAGGATGGCTAGTACTATTATGCAAATCTATTTAAAGCAAGTCTTAGAATCCTTCTTCCATCAGCAAACACAAGTCAGAACAGCAGCTTTAAATGTGATATGTTTAGTTCTACGGCAAGGTCTTATTCATCCTGTACAGGTAAAATTAAACTGCTTATTTATCTATTTATTATTTCTTGATTATTATTGAATGTATTATGTAAAATTATTCAAAACATTCTCTGACAGTACCCTCAATCAATAGCGTAATCAAATTTCTTAGATTAGGTTGACATGGAATGATATAAAGAATCATAGTGTTTTATGTCTCAGATGAAATGATAAGACAGTTCTTATTATTAAATAATATGTTTAAATTGGCCCTAATATTCTATAATCAGCATGACTAATATCGAATTTAAAAGATCAACTCATATTAACCATACGTTTAATTCGACTGTTTGACCCAGTTAATAAGTTTTTCCATACAGACCAGCTGTATCTACTTCCTGTTATACGGACCAGCTGTAGCTACTTCCTGTCATACGGACTGGCCATACAGACCATCCATATGGACTGTTTTGATTATTTGATAAAAGTTATACGAACTTGCTGATTCTGTATTGGCCCTGTATTGGTTCTCGGTCTGCTGTATTGGCCCTCAGCCCTACGACCCTCAGGACCAATACAGCAGACAGAGAATCAATATATGGGCCAATACAGAATCAGCAAGTTAGTAACACTATAATATAAAACAATGTTTGACTTGAAAGAAAAACAAAGGAAATGTGAATATGGTCTGAAACCAATTATTTTATAAAGCACAGGATTAGTTTAATGCTTATTAAAACTACTGACAAAATCACAAGGACTACCTTTAACAGATCAAATTCTAATGTTCTGTGAAAATGTTTTCAAAGTGTATTTTTTGTAAAACAACGAACATGATAAAATTTATCTTTGTTTAAACATAACACAAATTATACACCTATACACAAATAAATCAAAAATTTACGTTTAAGTAATATAATGTGTTGTTTTGTTTAATTGCAGTGTGTGCCATATTTAATCAGTTTTTGTACAGACAGTGATAATGTGATAAGGGTAAAGGCTGATTCACAGTTGGAGGAAATAGAGAAAAAATACCCTGGCTTTATTCATGTGAGTTGACATTTATATCAATTTCTAAAGTTAACAACATTGTACAAAAGAAACAATGACTACATCCAATGGTCATGTGTTGCTGTCAAGTTAATATTGAAACTGGCATGAAAACTGTGAAGAAAATAAGTTTTTAAATGGGAAATGCACTTTGAGGATGGAAGCTGCAATAACAACACAAGGATTTTAGTGAAAATGAGATCTCCTTTTGCACATTGAAAAGAAATTCAAACATGCCATTTTGTATTTTGTCCAATAAATCTGTGCAGTAACAGATGTTTTCCCTGATGTGGCTGTAAAGTTATTTTACATGGCTGACCATGTCCCTTCTCTTTCATTCAATTTTCCAGCCTCCATTAACTTTGAAAAAAGATTCAATACACTAAGAAAAGAAAATGAAATAAGTTGTATGATAACTCTCAGTGATCTCCTACTATCAAAGTATGACTTCTATGGAATGTGTATAATAAATGAATTTGTCATATTTAAATTCACAGTTAAATTCACAAATGTCAACATTGCTCTTCTGCAAGAGTCTGTTCAATAAGTTTGATAAGTTTCTTTGCCAAGTGCCTTCAAAAGTTTTCCTCATGCATTTCAAACAAGTTGACATATGGATTATGTAATTTGTCTAATCAAAGTTCAATCAAGTAGTGTCTAAAATGGCTGAAACTCTGTCTGGTGTCTTTTATAATTGTAATGCTAGAGCATTTTTTCTGATAAACTTTGCAAGCAAATTAAAACAAAATTGTTGAGCATATTATTGTAGAATAGCTCTGTGATGCAAACGTTATAAAACTCGTTCTAACTCTATTAGTCATTAGTGCTTTTATGACATTACTTTTTATTTCAGATGAAAGCTTTACAAGGATTAAAGATGTCATATAAACTACAAGAGTTCTTGATAAATAATAAATCTGAGTTAGTGCGTGGCATGAGAAACTGTAATGACCATATACAAAGTTTAAATTCTCGACTTTATTCTGTGTTACGGACTAATCGTTCACATCGGAGAGCTATATTGACATCATTATTAAATACTTTTGATGATTCTTCGGTAGGTACATATGTTGTTAATGGTAAATATTTCATGAGAAATCTTTGAAATATTTTGGGCAAAGTTAACATTTGTTTAATGGATAACAAGAGATCTAGAAAGAGAGGGGGGCATAAATTATGTCATTCCATGATGTATCTTGAAACAGACTTATTTATTTTAATTTTTTAGTTTGATAAAAATAGCATATAAGAAAAATTTTTACAAGTAAAGCTTGCCTTTCAGCTACCTACTTCATGTCATAAGGTTTTAGGAAATCAAAATCCAGATAAATTCAGAAAAAGTTTAAAAAAAATAATTTATGCAATGAAAACTGGCATTATTTTAGTAGAGTATTTAAGTATTGATAGAGTTTTTTTTGTAAGGAAGAAATACTATAATGGCATATTTGAGTTCTACATAAATATCAGTTAACTGTTGGTTTTTTTACAGAAAGTTTCATTACAAGAACAAGTGTACATAGCAGATAATTTAGCATACTTCCCATACCTCACTCAGGATGAACCTTTATTTATCATCAATCAAATTGATATCATTGTCTCGGTCTCAGGCTCCAACTTGTTACAGTCTTTCAAAGAGGTTAGTTTTCTTTTATAAGAAATCTAGAATATTCCATAACTGCTGAGGGAGATTATCTACCGAACAGTTTGGAATAACTTTAATACAAATTTAGAAATATTGTCACAGTGTATATTGTAGTTGCTTATATTTTTATATTTACACCTATAGAGAGGGATGATTCATTGTTGCCTTTTTAGAAACTTGAATATTATTTAGAAGCATGTTTTAGAGCTATACCTGTATTTATTTTTTGTTGTTTTAAATGATAGTGTGTGCTTTGCAGGCCTAATTTCAGAAAGATTGTTGATGATGAAGAGCATAATTTTAGGCAAAACTTCTGTAAAGACATTAACACAATATCTCAAAATGTTGCTGTTCTCTGACATAGACATGAACACATTTGAAAGTATCATTTTTCAAGTGATATAGTTAATATAAAAAGTTCTTCTCCACTGCATTGCTTATGTTTTATAGTTTAATTCATTTTATTCTGTTCTTCAATTCCCAACATGGCTAAAAGTGTTTTTCTACATACAGAAGCTTCACTGACATGCAAAATTTTAATTTTGATTTAAGTAACATGCTTTTATTATTTTTTTGAGTTTATGTATGAACATTTGTTTTATTTATTGTAGAAGCTGCTTCCTAGTAAAAAGGCAAGAGCAATGGTACTATCATTTTCTGCTATATATTTGTTAAAAAATGTCATGTTGTAAACCAAATTCACTCTATTTGGAGAACTTAAAATTGTTTAAATGTAACAAAATTGAATGAGATATGAAATCTTAATGGACTTCTTAAACCTGTACTACATGTAGATATTTACAGTGGTTTTTTTTTGTGTTGCATGTTAAACCAGTTTATATAATTCAAAACAAAACAAAAAGTTATTAAATAATTTAAAAAAAATGGTAATCCTTTAATGGGTGGCAACAAGTTTAATTTTAGTTCTTAAGTTTTGACTTTTGCTAAAGTTTGATTAATAATAACTGTCAAGATAATGATTTAAAGAAAAGCAGTAAAATGAAAGAAAATTGTATATAATGTTTCAAGTGGTAGAAATAAGTTGTACATTTTGCTGATGAATTCAATTTTTCGATTTTTATGGTCCACTTTAACCTTATTGCTTTAAATATTTATTGTAGTAATTTTTGTCCAGTTTAACTTCAACTGATAGCTAAAAGATCAAGTAATTTTCTTCATACATTCGAAACATGTTCTCAAAATATTTTAGATATATGCAATCATACAAATCTTTTAATTAATTTAAAGCATTGTAATTTTCCCTCCGCAGATACCGTTCTAGAGTTATGTCCCTTTATAACTTCGAAAATTGCGAATTTTTTTGTTTCCACACACTCACTTATTTGTTTCATCCAAATTTTATGGAACTTATCTACAATGCTAAGAACCACAACATGCAGTCAACGTTCGAATTTGGGCAGTGAGTCATTTACCGTTCTAGAGTTATGCCCCTTTTTAACTTGGAAAATTGCAAAGCTTGAGGGGGGGGGGGGGGGGTGAATTCGTGTCCTCAGACATAGTCTTCTTTTATTGTTTGTTAAAATGATAGAAAATTAAAAATTAGAAAAATTTGTCAATAAATTTTTAGGATCTTGATGCAAATTTTGAAATCTTCTTTGGTTTGCTTCTCTTTTAAGAATCAGTTGCAAAAGCATGGTTAGTTCCAGTTTGAGATTATGAAACTTAATTTTAACTTTTGAGGAAATTGCCTTGTATACCTATATCTGAATGAAAATTAAGTTTTGACTTTTGACATATTTTTGCAGGGTATGATTAATAATGGTCATGAAGAAGGAAGGAAAGTATCATATGAGGATGATGATGACGACTTTGAAGCCATGTTAGGTTAGTATTATTTCATGATTTGAGTATACTCATGAAGAAGGTGCATCATTAGGTCTGCTTTTAACAAAGAAGTTTTAATTTAGGTCATATGAATTGTTTTCTTTGGACAGTCTAAGTTATTGTCTTCACTATATTAAACACACTTAAACTCTGAGAATGTTTGTCCAAAAATCTTTCAAAAGTGAGTTGATTATTTATTACTGTAGATTCAGAAATTATTGCGAGGTTTTTATTAATGCGACTTGGTGACTATCTCAATAATAAGAACTCGCATTGTGTTGTCTGTTACATATATCTGTATGCAGATTTTCATGATGTCGCTATAATTAATCTCGCATTTTTGTCCATTCTTGAAAAATCGCAATAATAAATGCACGCAATAATTTCTGAATTTACAGTATATTGTTTTGACCATATTAAACCCTCATTTTGATTTGACAATTTTTGCATGAGTTATGGGACATTATTTTATTTATTATTGTAACTCAACAACACTTTTTGAACTCGGAGACTGTTTGCCAGGAAGTTTTATATACTTGGTAGGATTGTTTTTCATCAATTGTAGTTGACCATGCTATACAATCAGTTTGATTAGGCAATTTTGGCAGAAATTATGGGTCTTAAACCTTTTTTTTTTTTACTATTTCCGTGTGAACACAACTCCTCTGAGATCATTTGTCTGAAAGCTTTCCTACTAAATAGGATTGAATATCTTAATGTGTAGTTGACTATACTATGCTTTTGCAATTTTGAATTGACAGTTCATGTGGGAGTTATAGAACTTATCCTCTGCCTATTGCAGCATACTCACTCCTTGTGACTGCTATGGCTTATCATTATTGTTAAGTAATCAATTCATGTTTTATATAAGTGAATATTTTTATCAGATTAGTAATATAAAATTGATTAACTACAACTAAGTTATAAATTTGATGATTTCATTCATTATGCCCCCGCCGCAGCGGAGGGGGCATTAAGTGTTACCCTTGTCAATCTGATCAAGTTTGAATTTGGGTGGCGTCACTTTTACCATTCTAGAGTTATGCCCCTTTTCAAATGAAAAAATTGCCGAATTTTTCGTTTCCGTTCTCTAACTAAAGTTTGCCTCAAGGAAACGTTATGAAATTTGTACACAATGCCTATTACCACAAAACTTAAGATCAAGTTTGAATTTGGGTGGTGTCACTTTAACCATGCTTGAGTTATGTCCCTTTATAACATTATATGCAAAAAAAAGGGGGGGGGGGGGGGGCATCATCTGTGTCACATCTGGACACTCTCTCCATTTATTTTTTGCAATGAAATTGAGTGATCTTATGAAGACCAAATATACCGTAGGAATCCGAGCATAAGTCCGAAGTTTGGGAGTAAAATTCAGATATCAGAGAGGGGTACCCACTAATAAGCGAGATCCAGTGACGAGAGGAAAAATCCAAGCCCGAGAAATGTGGTCAGATGTGAATTTCCTTAGGAAAACTGTTGGTTGTAGCTAAACCTACTTTAAAAATCTCTAAATACAGTTATTGTTGAAAATAAATGACTACAATACTGTCTTTGTGTTTTATTTATCCTCTTTTAATCATATTCTGCCAATTGGTGTTGAATTTCCAACTGTTTCCGTTTTGTGTATTGATTTTTCATGGTCACATGGTTTGTGTATAAACCCAAAAGAAGAGCCAAGAACTAAAAATAAAAAGGAGATAACAATGTACCAAATATGTAAAAGGATGTATTCAACCAAGTTATTATGTCATTATTGTTATATCATGATATCAGTACAATACTTATCAATAATATAATAATCAAAAATAATTTTAAGATTCATTCCCAAGATTGAAATATTCTTCATTTAAATGTCTCAGGTAAACAAAAATTACAGAATCGATTGATAAGCTAATATAATCCAGTGATAACCTTTAATTAAGAGACAAAGAGTTGTATTCACTAAAGGTGTGAATAATATCAGTGATAGGTAAACAGGTGACACTAAAGAGTTGGAGTTATTTTGATAAGTTGATTGGCTTCACTTAATTTCTTTAATCCTTTAATCATCACTATTTAATAAGAATTATAAAGTGTACATGCTCATTCAATACTGAATTATGCATGCTGTGAAAAACATTTTCAGCAAGTGTTGTTTGACTTTTAATTTTTCAGGTTCATATTGGTTTATATTCGCTTTTCTCAAACAATAGGTTGTTAGTCATACTCTACAAAATCATTGATGCATTACGTAAACAACACACGGCTAATCAAACAGTGAACAAAACAAGAAATGAATACATCTTTATTATTAACAGCAATATAAATTATCATGATGAACATCAATTAAATTCAAACCTAACAAACATTCATGCAGAAAATGAATATAATACCTGGATTTTACATTGATTTTACCAGTGGTCAGTTATTGTCAGCTGCAAAAAAAATGCCAAAATTTGTCCGACTTATACAAGGGTTAAGACTGAATCCTTAGATTTTGAAGCCAAAAAGGGCAACCGACTTATACTTGAGTATCAACGGTAATCATATAAAAATGATATATTTTACAGAAAGACTACCAGAGTATATAGATGCATTACAGGATGTCATTAAACTCTCACAAGGATGTATTCTTCTCTTACATTTAAAACAACATCTCAAAGAAACATATGGATTCACTGACAGGTAGTTACATGTTTTTCTTATATTTAAGTCAAATATTTATGTTCACTTAGTTGAGAAATTGAGAATAACAATTTAAATTGTGTAGAATAGTGTTTCATAGGGAGATAGTTCAAGTGTGTAAATTGACTAGGTTTTTAGGGGTGTGATATGATATAACAAATGATATTTCTGCACTCAAAGTAAGTAAACCGACAAAATCAACCTTTTCATTTACAATACAATTAAACATAATTTGTAGGATTGAAGAACTTTACTACTTTTCATTTAAAGTGCTCAAATAATGGCTTTTATTATGCCACCTTCTTGGTAGAAAAATATTAAAGAATTATTTGAAATAGATAAAAGAAAAGTATTTAGATCAACAGTGAAAATATACCTTAACAAGAATGTGTCCAAAGTACACGGATGCCCCACTCGTACAAACATTTTCTATGTTCAGTGGATAATGAAATTGGGGTCAAAACTCTAATTTGACATTAGAATTAGAAAGATCATATCATAGGGACCATTTGTACTAAGTTTCAAGTTAATTGGACTTCAACTTCATCAAAAACTACCTTGACCAAAAACTTTAACCTGAAGTGGAACAGATGGACGAACGAACACACAGACCGAAAAACATAATGCCCCTAGGTGGGGCATAAAAATAATAATTTCAATACTTCTGCAATAAATCCAAACAATACATACAAAGGGCAGGACACTGGTTTGTTTTGATTTTGGACAAAAACTTTAACCTGAAGCAGGACAGATGGATGGACGGATGAACGAATGGACGCACAGACCAGAAAACATAATGCCCATGCTACTGTCGTAGGTGGGGCATAAAAATTAGTTACAATCAAAATTATTGAAGTGTTTTTCTTGTATTTTTATTATTGTTAAATTTGTCTTATTTTGGAAATGTAAGGGCCTTTCAAATTTGCTTTAGCTTTTTATACGAGTTGATCTCTGGATGAGAATAATGTTTGGAACAAAATTTGTGTATACTGATCTCATATTATTTATCTGTTATTCACTCAAATTGTGTTTTTATAGTAAAGTGCACAACTACTCACCAGCAGAGACCAAAACATATGATAAACCAGTGAATAGAAAAACTGTATTGAAATTCCAACCACAGACTGTTCTCAAAGAATTAAAAGCATCTGAATTATCAGATGAAGAGGCCAGAGAGAAATTAGTCAGTGATTATGTGGAGGTAAATCTAATTGACATTAAAAATTAGTCTAAAAAGTAACATTTAAAAAAGTGAATAGTCTAGTTATTGATAAATGAACATCACTTTTGATGTTTAGACAATATATGTACAGTACATTGTCAGCAAGTATAAGATTTACTAATTAAAACTTTGAAATAATGTTGAAACATGAGTTTCGACAATGTACTTATATAGTATGTTTTACTGAAATTTCCAGTATATACAAATATATTGAATTACACACACCGAGAGAAAATGATGGACATTTTATTTTATTTATTTTCTTGTAGTTATCTACAGTAGCATGTTTAGCATTCAACCTAGGATACCAGTATATTTTTTACAATTATTTTATTTTTTGTGAGTACCAAATCTTATGGATAGAAGAAAAAATGTATTGATGTAAAAATTTGATTTTGTGGTTTTAACAAATTATCATTTCAAGCCAACAGTGTATGTTGTTGAACTCTTAAATTTGTAATTAGCCTTTACCAACAAAATCCATGAACATTAGTCCCCGAGGAATAATAATGAATCCATTGTATGTAAGGAATAAAATGTTTATTATATTAAATTAGATGTTTTTAGCTTTAAATAATAATCATTTCAGTTCAAGGAATTGATGTTAAGTATAGACCCACCTGATGAAGATGAAAGCGATGAGGCTAAGAGCACAGGACGCAACACACCAACACCTGGACGTAACACCCCAACTCCAGGAAGAACAACACCAAGGGTACCTCCCATGACAATCCGTATTGGAGATGATGGTGTTGTGGTACCTAAAGAAAATGAAGACACTGAAATGATTGTAGAAAATAATGAAGAGGGTGCAGATAACTCTGTAAGAAATTATTCAGTGTATTAGGCAAAAGAAATATTGAATTTATCACATCTATTCTCCTACACAAAAGTATATAAATTTGAAAATGAGGAAATTGTATGATTGGTATAAAACGCAGAGAAGTTTGAAAATGTTTTAAGAATGAGACCAGTTGCTTTCACTGTTCTCGAGTTATGTCCCTTTTACATGAAAAAAATTGCTAAATTTGCAGTTTCCGCAATCTAACTTTAGTTTGCCTCAACCAAATGTAATGAAACTTATACACCATGCTTCTTACCACTAAACACAAATCGAGTTTGAATTTTGGTGGCGTCTCTTTCGCAGTTCTTGAGTTATGTCCTTTTGTAAATTGAAAAATTGCAGAATTTGCTGTTTATTTATCCCATGGACATATTCTTCATTTATTTTAAGTATACAAGTAAGCACTGTGAAATAATGACTCCAGCAGCTGAATGTACCTACACAAGTTTGTATTTTCTACATTATCAATTTCATGGCAGTCAGGATTGGAAGAGGAAACCAGAATGCCATTAGTGAAAATACCTTGTCAAGTGACACACTTCTTTAATAGGTAGATTGAGTGCTCCTAGTCATTAAACAAATGACTGAATGAATTTTGAATCCCTACAGTAGTGGTTAATAGTGGTGATCTGTATAATTACACAAATATCTCAACTCATCAGCTGTTGAGGCCCCATACTAACCCATCTGTTCTGAAAGCCATTCTAACAGTGATTTACTTTTATTTTTATAACATTGGCTTTATTATATAGAGCATTTCTAATGGCTTAAAACAATTAGTTTACCTAAGTGATAATTGTTTCAAGTGTTGAAATATATAGATAAATCTAGTGCTGAAAGTTGTTGGTTCAATCACTGGCCTGGTCTAACCAAAGATGTAAAATTGACATTTGCTGCTTCTCCGCTAAGCATGTAGCATTTAGGAGTAAAAGCAAAGACTGGTTTGCCTGGAGTTACAAAAATGAGTCTTGGTAGGGTAACATGTCTTCCTGCAGACAGTTACCTTGTGATCTTTATCAAAAGTAAGATGTTATGATTGCCAATGAGACAATTCTCCACCAGAGACCAAATGACATACAAGTCAGCAACTAAAAAAAAAATAGGTCAGTGTATGGCCTTCAACAATTAGCAAAACCCATAATGCATATCAAGCTATAAAAGGCCCCAAAATGACCAATGCAAAAACAATTTATACAAGAAAACCAATGGCCAGATAGCACATTTCAAATTCATATCACATTAACATGTTTTTGCCCTAAATGTGCATTTAATTTTGGCACTGGAAGTTGAACAGCCATCCATCCTCATCATTATTATCTTCAGATTGATATATAGGTGATATTTTTTTTTAAATGTAATTTGAAATGTATATGACAGTACTATTTGAATTTCAGATGAAATGGACACCTAAACCATCCAAGCATCACCATCATCACCACCATCATCACAGTAGTAGTAGCCATAAAAAGAAATCTTCACGAACGTTAATACAAACTATAAGTGTTACACCTAAATCTGTTCCAAAGAAGAAGAAAAAGAAACGGAAACGTTATGGTAGTGATAGTGACAGTGATAATAGTGATGATCCTGACTTCGTATGTTAGTAGTGTATCATAATGATGTATGGATGAAATGAGTGATAATCTACATTAATGGCTGTTTTATTGTTGTTTTATATTGTTGTCGTGAGGAAGGAAATCATCTGTTTTATCAAACAAACCATGTACATAAACAAAACTCTTTATCAAAACTGCTGCATTTTATTGTCACTGTATCTAGTTCATTGTTTTACATTGTTCGTTGCTTTCTCTTTTTTTTTTAGAATCATGACGTCATTTCTTATTTACAAATGTTGTTGTGTAAATGAAAAAGTATTTATTTTATTTTTTAAGAAAAACCTGTATACAGTTTCATTGCCAACACATTTCTCAACACATTATCAGTCATATGTGATGTTTTCATTCCCAGCCATTTGAACTTGAAGAAAATAGAAAAAGTTATTTGATGAAATTAAAAAATATAAAAGATTAACTGTTCTATTATTAGTTGCCAGATGAAAGTTGAATGATTGTAAGATGTGCATGTTGTAATGACATGTGCATCTTACCTTGATATAAAATAAGATGAGATATGATTGTTAATGAGATAACTCTCCACAAGAGACCCAATGATGTAGAAGTTAGCAAATATAGATCAGGATATGGCCTTCAACAATGAGCCAAAACCCATACTGCATAGCAAGCTATAAAAGGCCCTGACAACAAATGTTAAACAATTCAAATAAAAAAATAAAAAATAAACGAAAAAAAAATATGACGTAGAGCAACAAATAACAAATACTGAATTACAATCTGTTGACTTTGGACAGGTGCATTCAGTATGTGGTAGGTTTAAACATATAAGTGGACACCCAACGTGGGACAGAGTGTAAAACAGCACAATGCAAGAACAAACTATAAAACCATAAACAAAAATAAAAAACAAATATGATAAACTGCAACAAATAACAACCACTGAATGACAGGCTCCTGACTTTGGACATGCACATACCGATATAGAATTTTGGCAGGATTATATATGTTTGTGGGCCCCAACCCTCCTCTAACCTGGGAGAGTGGTGTAACAGCACAACATAAGAGCAAATCATGGCTTCCAAAACGGCTGTATTGTCCGGACATGACCGATAAATTATACATTTAAGTCCTGTTGGGATGAGCCTGAAACCGACATGTAACTGAGGTTTGCCATTTAAACATAAATCAGAAAAAAAATTGAAGTATATGTGATCTTTATGACCTGACCTTTTGCAGTCACACATTTTCGGTCATAAAAGTGACACGATTAGTAACTACTATAAAAACAAGGCCTACTTAATACCCCCTCATTACAATCAAGGTTAATTAGTTGTCTGTCAACTGAAAAAAGAGGGACGAAAGATACCAGAGGAACAGTCAAACTCATAGAGCAAAAACAAACTGACAACGCCATGGCCTAAAATAAAAAGACAAACAGACAAATAATAGTACAGATGACACAACATAGAAAACTAAAGACTAAGCAACACAAATCCCACCAAAAACTGGGGGTGATCTCACGTGCTCCGGAAGGGTAAGCAGATAGTGCTCCACATGTGGCACCCGTTGTGTTGCTTATGTTTTATTACAAATCCGGTAAATAGTCTTATTCGGTAGGTCACATTCGTGAAAACGGAAGGGTATTGTAGTTACGACATAAGGAACATATCTGATATCATCTGTATAATGGTCAACCAACTTGTGATGGCATCCGTAAAATTTACAAAGGGATGATTTCAACTTCACCATTTGGAACTCTTGGTTTAATAGCTTCTTTGTGAGCAACAATCCTCTATCAAGGAAATCATGATAGGAAATACAAGCCCGGGAATATCGTATCAATTGGGAGATATATACTCTGTATGCAGGCGCTGCTGGAATGTTGCTACATATAAATGGAAAGTTCACAATTGGGAAGCTGAAATCATCTCTTTTGTCGTAAATTTTTGTTTTCAACCGACCCTCATTGTCAATTTCTAGATGTAAGTCAAGATATGAGGCAGAAATTTACATGTTCAGATGATAGGTAAACCTTTTAGTACCAGACATCAATCAGACTATTTACAGTTACTTTCTAAAATTTCACTGGTTTACATCTAACGAATTTAGTAAAAATGATTTTGCCCATCAGTAATATGTGTTAAAATATGATTTTATGATAATTTTGAAAAGGTTTTAAGTAAAAAATCGACAGAACCATATTTGAACTAGTACACATGTGGGCAGGTGTGAGATTTAATTATGCATCCGAATTCTTCAAAAATGCTAAAAATATATAACGTACCTTTATCTGACGTTCATATGAATTATTTTTCTTGGAGAAATAACATGGAAAGAACTATTTTTAACTTAATTGTGCATTGTAAATGTACAGATTTTACGTATCCGTCTCTTGTTCCTATGTTACCATTGTCAAGTTAACATCCAGTATTAGGAAAATGTGCTTTTTAAAAACATTAGTAAACTTTCTGACTGTGATTTTGTATTAATAAAGAGTCTTGAGATGTTAGCGGATATGTTCCTAATGTCGTAACTACAATCCTGTTCCCTTTTCACAAATGTGACCTACTGAATTAGACTATTTACTGGGTTTGTACTAACATGAGCAACACGACGGGTGCCACATGTGGAGCAGGATCTGCTTACCCTTCCGGAGCACCTGAGATCACTCCCAGTTTTTGGTGGGGGTTGCGTTGCTTAGTCTTTAGTTTTCTATGTTGTGTTTTGTGTACTATTGATTGTCTGTTTGTCTTTTTCTTTTTTAGCCATGGCCTTGTCAGTTTATTTTAATACGACCGCAAAACATTTTTGCAGACGTATATTGGTATAACAGCGTTGTAGTTGTCCGAAGACACATTGGTTTTCGCACAATAACTTTAGAGAATGGATCTCTATGAAATTTTACCATACGGTTCAATACCACAAAAGGAAGGTTGGGATTGATTTTCAACTTTAAAAAATTGAACAAAATTTCTTCACATATTATTTTTTTGGCAAAAAAAGGGTGTGTGTGTGTGTGGGGGGGGGGGGGGGGGGGGGTCAATACGCAACAGCATAGTGTATTGCACAAAAGCAAAAAAAAAATGGGTTAATTTTTATTTATTTTTTGGGGGGGTGGGGGGGTCAATTTGCACAGGCACAGTGTATTGCACAAAAGCAAAAAACTGAATATAAATTCAAATCATATAACCAATTCTAAGTTCTTTGACTACAGTTATTCTGTGTCAGAAACCTATTATGTGTCAAATATTTAATTACAATCCAAATTCAGACCTGTATCAAGTGCTAATATTGTGTCCATTTTTGCCCCAACTGTTCAGGGTTGGACCTCTGTGGTCGTATCCAGCAGCGCCCGGCGAAGCAATTTATTGATTTATGAGTTTGAATGTCCCTCTCGTATCTTTAGCCCCTCTTTTTATGCCCCCTCCATAGCGGTTGGGGCATTAAGTTTTACCCTTGACCGTCTGTACGTACGTACGTCCTCCGTACATCCCAAAATTGGTTTCCGTGCTCTAACTTGAGTTTGCCTCAACCAAATGTTATGAAACTTATACACAATGCTTATTACCACAAAACACAGATCAAGCTTGAATTTTGGTGGCGTCACTTTAACCGTTCATGCCCTTTATAAATGGAAAAATTGCAAAATTTTGATTTTCTTCTAAATATCAAGTTATTTTTAAAATTGGAGTTATCTTCCTTTGTCCATGATTATAGTTGAATCGACTACAATCAATACTTTATACAATGCAATGTTTAATTTTGACTTCCACTGATCAAGTTGAATTTGGGTAGTGTCACTTTAACCATTATTGAGTTATGCCCCTTTATAAATCGAAAGATTGCAAAATTTTTAGTTTCCATTCTGTAACTTAAGTTTGCCCCAACCAAACATTATGAAACCTATACACAATATTCATTACCACAAAACTAAGATCAAGTACAAATTTTTTGTTTCCGTTTTCTAACTTTTAGTTTGCCTCAACCAAATGTTATGAAACTAAAACACAATGCTTATTACTACATAATACAGATTCAGTACAAAATTTGGTGGCAAACCTTTTACCATTCTTGAGTTATGTCCCTTTAAAAACATAATAATTGCTAAATTTTTCGTTTCTGTTCTCTAACTTTAGTTTGACTCAACCAAATGCTATCAAATTTATACACAATGCTTTTTACCACAAAATACAGATCAAGTTTGAATTTTGGGGGTGTCACTTTTTTTGTCCTAGAGTTATGCCCTTTTACAAATGGAAAAATTAATGAATTTTTCGTTTAACGTTCTCTAACTAAAGTTTCCCTCAACCAAATGCTATGAAACTTATACACAATGCTTATTTCCACAAAATACAGATCAAGTCGGAATTTTGGTGGTGTCACTTTAATTGTCTAGAGTTATGCCCCTTTACAAATGGAAAAATTGCTGAATTTTTATTTGTTTTTGTTCTCTAACTTAAGTTAGCTGCAACCAAATGTTATGAAACTTATACACAATGCTTATTTCTACAAAATACAGATCCAGTTTGTTTTTTTGGGGTGTCACTCTTATTGTTCTAGAGTTATGCCTGTTTACAAATGGAAAAACTGCTGAATTTTTGTTTCCATTCTCTAACTTAAGTTTGCCTCAACCATATGTTATGAAACTTATACACAATTGTTATTACCACAAAACTCAGATCAAGTACAAATTTGGGTAGTGTCATTATTACCGTTTTTCAGTTATGTCCCTTTATAACTATATGATAGACAAGCGGGGGCATCATCTATGTCCATGGACACATTCCCCATTTATGTTAGAAAGTCTTACAGGATTAAGATTGGAATTAAAAAAAAAAATGTTTGGCTGGCTCAAATATTTTTTGAAAGACCTGGATAAAATATAACAAAAAATCAATTGGAAAAGGGCTTTACTCATCAGAATGATACAAAGCATAGTATTGTCAACGGTTAACCATTCGAAGGATCAAATATTGAATACCACCAAGGTACTTTTTAGCTCACCTGGCCCACAGGGCCATTTGAGCTTTTCTGATAACTTGGCGTCCGTCGTCTGTTGTCGTTAACTTTTTAAAAAATCTTCTCTGAAACTACTGGGCAAATTTAATCAAACTTGACCATAGTCATTATTATGGTATCTAGTTTTAAAAATGTGTCTGATGGCCCTGCCAGCCAACGAAGATGGCTGATATGGCTAAAAATAGAACGTAGGGGTGAAATGCAAGTTTTGTCTATTATTTTGAAAACTTCTAAATAGAGAAATTCTGACAGGGCAAAAATGTTGAGCTCTACCAATTGTTCGTTGATGTAAAAACTGTCAGGTGACTTCTTATAGATGTTATTGCCCTTGAATGACAAATTTTACCATTTTTTTTCATTTTTTGCCTTTTATCTTGAAAACTGTAACAGATGGAGAGAAACTTTTAAAATTGATCAGCAAGACGAGATCTACGAATAAGTATGCAGGTTGAAATTGTCAGTTGACTCCTAATTAGAGTTATTGCCCTTTAATGATAATTTTACACCTTAAAAATTATAATAGATAGATAGAAATTTAAATAAGCAAAAATCAGCAAGACCAGATCTACATTTAAGACCTGATGGAGGAAATTTTCTAACGACTCCTTATTGAAGTTATTGCCCTTTAATGACAATTTTTACAATTTTTTGGCATTTTGCCTTATATGATATGAATCATAATAGATAAATAGAAACTTTAAATAACAAAAATTATCAGCAAGACGAAATCCACAAACAAGTCAAATTTTGACGATATAGTTAGTAGACTATTACTCTTCATAGGAGTGATTGCCCTTAAATGAGGATATTTTTACCCTCTTTTGTGTTTTGAGCAAAAACTTAAGAAGATAGAGAGAAACTAAACAGACAAAATGATCAGCAATACAAGATCAACATAAAAGAAATTTTTGTCATGAACTCTATTCTTGTCTACAATGTTGTAGAGAGTCCATTCCCAGTTGATTATGCACATAGACCTAGGTGAGCGACACCAGCTCTTTAGAGCCTTTAGTTTCAATTTTATACACTTTCAATAAAAATTGCTTCAAAACATGAAAAAAAAGGTTAATTGAAAATGATCATTAGTATTTCATGAAATCAATTGTTCAGTATATTTATTACTCGAGTATTACAAAAAGTCCAATTTTACTCAATTAGTTAGCACAAAGACATATTTTCCAACAGATTTTTGCTAAATTAATTTCACTAATTTTAACTATTTGGTGGACGTATATATAAAAATGTCAATCATCCACATCACAGACTTGGTCATATTTCAAACAGAGTACTGATCCAAAAATTTTTGAAGCAAAATTTAGAGTATACTTCTTGAACCATTAACCTGCAAAAATGAACATTACAGAAAGATCTAGGAAAGGATGTCACAATCCCATCAATGCATCATATCAAATAAACATGCATTTATAAAGTACTACAGAGATTGTCTGTGAACATCAACTTTAATACAACTCACCGGTGACGTCAACATTTAGGTTCAGTCTGTAGTTCAAGTTTTTTTTAAACATCAATAACTTTGTCAAACCTACATGGAATTTTATGAAATTAGGACAGAAGCTTGTCTATGACCAACTGACAGTATCCAGAGTGAAATTTTGAAAATATTTATTTCATTTTTCAGTATTTTACTGATAAATGGACTTAGTTTTTTTACAGTTAACATTCAGATTTAGTTTTTTTTACAGTTGACATTCAGATTTAGGTTAAAGTTTTTCAGTCATCTATCACTTTATCAAACCTTCATGGAAATTTATGAAATAGGACAAAAGCTTGTTTATGATCAAAACACAGTATCCAGAGCAAATATTTATTTTCATTTTTCCATATTTAACTGATAAATGGACTTTTTTTACAGTTTACAAGTAGATACAGACTGGGGTTAAAGTTTGCTAAACATCAATTAATTTGTCAAACCTTCATAGTGTTTTATGAAACTTTTTAACTATTAAGAGATAATGTCTGAAGCAAACCTTTGAAAATAATTTTTTTCATTTTTAGTATTTTTCTGATAGATGAACCTTTTTAACAGTTTAAAACATTTACCGACATTCTGGGATTAAATTTTTTTGACATACAAATGTATTAAGATTTGTAAACCTTCATGGATTGTTATGAAACTTGGACAGAAGCTAATCTTCAAGACCAAGAAATAGCATCTAAAGAAAAAGTTTGATTTTTTTTAAAATTCTGTATTTTACATATAAATGGACTTGCTTTTTAAGTCAATATTACACTTTCACACTGACAGCAGCAATCGCAGACGTGTCACTGGGTTCAACTGAACCCCTTATCAATTTTTGTCTTGCCTTGACGGATTCAAAAAGCAAAGCATAGGTATGCTGTTTCCGGCAGCAATGGCATCAACAATGTATTAGTTTGTGATTAGGTCTAGTGAACCACTAGTGATAGGTCATTGATATATGGTATGCAGTTGTATTAGCATTGGCACATCTCATTATGATGTAGATTATTTGGCCCAGCCACCTTAGTCATGGTCGATTGACTTCAAAACTTTGCTTAGTTTACATGTATTAGTTTGTGATTAGATTAGGTCAGTTTATGGGAAACCACTAGTGGTAGGTCAATGATATTTGGTATGCAGTTGTATAAGCATTGGCTTATCTCATTTCCATGGAGATTATTTGGCCCCGCCCCATCAGTCATGCTCTATTGACTTAACTTTTGCTTAGTTTTCATGTAATAGTTTGTGATTAGGTCAGTTTAAGGGGAACCGTTAGTCGTGGTCAGTGATAATTGGTATGCAGTTGAATAAACATTAGCACATCTCATTTCCATGGAGAATATTTAGTCCTTACCCCTCAGTCATGGTCTATTGACTTTGAAACTTTTACTTAGTTTACATGTATTAGTTTGTGATTAGGTCAGTTTAAGATAAACCACTAATGTTAAGTCAATGATATATGGTATGCAAATGTATTGGCATTGGCAAGTTTCATTTCCATGGAGATTATATAACTCCATCCCCTCATTATGGTTTATTGCAGTGGCGGATCCAGAAATTTTCATAAGTGGGGGCTCACTGATTGCCTAAGAGGGGGCCCACTCCTGTCATGCTTCAGTGATTCCCTTTATAACAACCTAATTTTACTCACAAAAGGGGGGCCGGGACCACTGCACAAACAAGTTTACAAGTTAATGTTTGTGTTTAGGTATGTTTAAAGGGAACGACTTATGAAAAGTCAATGGTATATGGTATGTAGTTGTATTAGCATTGGCACATCTCATTTCCATGGAGATTGTTTATTCCTGTACCTTCAGTCATGGTTTTTGACTTTGAATATTTGCATAACTAACATGTTAAAATATTGCTATTTTAGTGTCAACATTTGCATTATCAAAATAACAAATAGGCAAGACATATTTCTGTGTTAACAGTTTACTTCATATATCATAGTTTGCTTTTTTTAAATATAGCTGATTTACAAACCATGCCTCTTTTGGGGTATACTAACTATTCATAGATATTTTGTTTTGTTTACCTACTGGTTCCTAGATATGATGTACATGTTTCATCGTATAGAAAATTGGAATTTTACCAATATAAATACAATTGGATTGGGGTGAAATTAAATTCTCAGGAAGACTAAAAGTAAAGGTAGGGGTAGTACAGAATTTTAGTGTAAGTTTAAACTCTTCGAAGTTCGAGGCATATAAATGTTGAAAAATCTTGCAGCACAACCCCATTTTTTTACCTTTGCCAGAATTAGTAGTGCATGTGAATTGCATTGTCTTTATTTACTTTATTTTGGTGTATAGAATTATTGATAGCACATGTCCATCTGACCTTGAACTCTTTTTCCATGGTTTTTAAGACTGTGGTCAAGGTTGTTTGTGATTTCAGTTTCTCAAATACAATAACGAATAGCTCTTTTACTTTTAGCTCACCTGGGCCAAAGGGCCTAGTGAGCTTTTCTCATCACTTGGCATCTAATGACAATTTTTCCCAATTTTGTCTATTATCTTGAAAAATGTATTAGATAGATAGATAGAAACTTTAAAAAGCACAAATGATCAGCCAGAACAGACCAACAAATAAGCCGTAATGGACGTATTCAAAAGACTCGTTATCGGAGTTATTGCCCTTTAATAATAATTTTTAACATTTTTTTGTCTATTATCTTGAAAACTATGATAGATAAATAGAAACTTTAAAAAGACTAGATGTGTTGGATAGAACACTTATGGCCCCGCTCACAAAAAAAGCTTGAAGACAATTTTAGGAGTGGAAATTTGAGAATGAAAGTCTGTATAACTGTTATTTTCACGAAATTTTCAAAGTCCAAAGCCCATACTTTTGGCACAAGTCAGCAGAGCAGAACCAAATGTAAACTCAATCTGTAACCAATCATTGTAGACTCACATAATAAAAATCAGCTCAATATGTGAGGTCCTTTAGAAAAAAAGTCAGTCATGAAATTTTCAAAGTTCAAAGCCCGTAATTTTGACAAAACCAAATTTTTGAGCGGAACCAAACATAATCTCGATCTATCTCACATACTTACAATCACGCTCAATATGTGAAGGCCTTTAGAAAAAAAGTGTTTAACTATTAGTTGTGGAATGAAGGAATGACGGATAAGGGTAAAACTATATGGCCTGACCACTTTGTGAGGGGTCAAAAAAATATATCAGCAGGATAATTCTACAAATATGTCAACATGACTGATATTGTCAGTTAACACTTAATTATGCCCCTTTAATGATAAAAAGTGGCCATTGTTGACGATGCAGGGGAGCAACACAGGCTCTTTAGAGCCTCTAGTTGGTATATAAATTGATTGTAAATTTAAAATCATGCAAAGCTGTGATTTCTTTCCCGGCTTTGGCTATACTTTTTTGTCCTTTTTGGTTATAGCTTTTCATCTTTTTAATAATCTTTGGATTTTCAAATATTTTGGCCTCAAGCATCACTGAAGAGACATTGATTGTCGAAATGTGCATCCGGTGCAGAAAAATTGTTATTGTTTATGTTATTACATGTCAGTCTGACAGGGTTCTTTTGACCTTGATCTCATTTTCATTGTTAATTGGTCAGTATTTATGTTTTTCTTATAAGGTAAATCACATAACAATATGTCAACTAAATTTGGTGTATAGAAAGTTTGTAAGGTGTATAATGCGTCTCACAGAGTTCATCTGACCTACACCTCATTTTCATGATCCATTGGTCAACATTTTCAAGTTTTCAGTTTGCCAAATTAGACTTATCACCGTACTTACATGGTGCCACATGTGGAGCAAGATCTGCTTGCCCTTTCAGAGTACCGGTCTGAGATCACCCTCAGTTTTTGGTTGGGTTAGTGTTGCTTAGTCTTTAGTTTTCTATGTTGTATTTTGAATATGATTTGTTTGTCTTCTTTTGCCATGGCCTAGTGAGTTTATTTTTTACTTATGAGTTTAAATGTCTCTATGGTATCTTTTGACTCTATTTCTTAATAAGTAGGTCAAATTTCATAGGGTACTAGGATTTAATTTTTTGGGTAAAGATTGCATGAAATGCAATCAAAACCCTATGGTACTGACTGGATATCAAAATCTTCCAAGGTTTATCACTACTTTTGAGATACACAAAATATAGTGCATTGATCATAACATTCTAAACATCGATCCTCTCTATGAACATTTTGAGAAATTTATCAATGAAATATATGCTCAGATATTGAAGTTACAAAATTATGTTAAACTTGTCAAGAAAATTACATAACTTGTGCAAGGAGCAGGGATCTAATATCTGTTCTAAAAATGTCATTGTTGAAGAAATCTTTAAGATTGGAATTATCTACCTTTGTCCATAATTGTAGTACATCCAATGCTTTATACAATGCAAGGTTTAATTTCACTTCCCACTGATAAATTAAAGCAATCTTTACCCTTCAGTGCTTACAAGCACTTTGATTTTAATATGTAGGCAAATTATTCATCCTTAAAGATGTCGTAAACTGCAACTTTGATTTACAAAATACACTTTAAAGGACTTTTGTACTTGGTTTTATATATATTAAGTCAAGTCATTTTAAAATAGTTGTCAACAATATATTCTAATTTGATGTTTTCATGTTATCCTTTTTTCAATATCAGAAAGACAATAAATAAGTTTTGGAAGAACTATCATGATTTAAGCAGTCCACCTAAATTACTTTCCTATTCACCAGTAATTTCCTGCATAGTTATCCAAAACATATCTTGATTTGCCCTGTGGTGGGCTAAATTTTTGTGTTGTTTCTGTAATTTATTGTGAGATTGTGGTGCAATTTATGATAGTATTTGTTTGATTTTTTAGCAATCATATTTTGTTTATCTGTGCTCTTCAATGCAAAGATGTAGCAAAGAATTCCATTCAAACCAGTGCTAGGGACCATCTTGAACTTGCAGTTAGGAGAGTGTGTCTGCTCCATGTAAGCCTAACTTTAGACTTCAAGATGAAGAACAGCCTTAAAGCACTGTTCTTTTGCCTTTGATTTTTCATTGGCCTGTTGTGGTTTTGTGTCAGGAGTTGATACACAAAATCCTTTCTTTTCCATTATAATATAGATTCAATCAATAGAATAATTTGATGGAAATCTTGGTTAGTATTTTCTATCTGGTCATAACTTAAACAAACTCTAGTGGATGCTATCTTAGTTCTCAGATCTGAAGCAAGATATGTATGATAATGCAAAAGTTGACAAAAAGTTGGGTTAAGTCAAAAAATTTTAATGATTCCAGATATTAGGACAAACATATATATCACAGTTTTATCATAAAGTAACAGTAGATATAAGAAGGTAAATAGGACTAATACAACACTATAAAATATACAATAAATTAGACAAAAAATATTCAATAACAAGTAAAATGTAAAGGAAAATTTTGTTAAAAATTTAGCAAAGTGTTTTTTAATACAGAAAGCTATCAATTCAACTGGCTGCAAATAGAAACATGTAAAACTACTACTGTGTTACCTATGATCCTTGTAAAATTGTTTTTCATTAAAGTCATATGATACTTCAAATTAAAAAAAAAGTTGAATATGTTTTATATACTTGAATAGCTATGTGTTATAAATATAAAACACGTGTACATGAACTTTCTTTTAAGAGAAAATCCTTAATCTCATCCAAATCTTCAGAAATGTGCTGCTATTGAATTATTGCCTTCCTGTACTCCAATTCGCCATTAGCTTTTCCATATGCAGTGATCTTGACTACATTACCTCTCAATGAATCAAACCTGTTGTTTCTATTGTAAGTTACTATATAATACCACTATCTATAGGAACCAATTGTTGATTGTTTGGCAAACATCTGAGGTTTATCCAACAGATGAACTTGTACAGTAAATTGATTTTTCTTTTTGAAGTTTCTGAACCTAAATAATTTTATTAAATTATATAATTTAGCTTGTCTATACTAATTAAAAGTGTTTGGCATGAACAAATTGACAAAACCACCTTGTTAACATCCACAGAACTGTGTGAAACTTTTTTTTTAATAAATAAATTATATCAGTTATTCAATGTTTTCTCCAATATTTATATTAAGAAAGAATGTTAAAAAAGCTATTAAAATAGATGTAGATTGACAAAAATATTACATAGATGTCAAATATTGTCTTTATTCAGAGTGTTATTGCTTTAAAGTCAAAATCATTTATAACAGTTCAGATGAAGCATTGTTAATTGATGGAACCCATTTCAAAGAACAAGTTTATATTCATTTTCATCAAATTCTTTGACCTTGATTTCTCAGTGGTTACCTTGATTTGCTTGAATACCTCCACTGTCAAATACAAAAGAGATTTTTAACAGGATAAACAAGAATATGTGTCCACAGAACACTTTCTCAGCTCACACACCAACATTTGTAAATTAAGTGATCGGCAAATTCTGGTTTAAAATCCTAATTTGGCATTTAATTTTAAAAGTTCACTTCATAATGAACATGTGAAGCAAGTTTCAAGTTGATCTGATCACAACATACCTTAAACCAAAACATTAACATGATACAGGACAGACGGATGCCCAAACCAGAAAACATAATACCCTTACTATTGTACGTGTGGCATAAAAATATCCTGTTGCCTCACATTGTTTTAGAATACCTGCCACAAATGTCTAAACCACTTAAATTTGGTTCAAATTAGGCATTTTATTCAGAGGATAAAACTTTAAAAAAAATAGTCTTTTCAAAAATTGCAGTCTATTTATAGATGTACTGAACTTGGCCCTTTAAAATCCTGTATATAAGTTGAAAATTCAGTTTTTTTATCATGATCTTCTGAAATATTATTATCAACTTAAGTGTGGTAAAGACTGGGTGTATGATTCAAAGATTTCCCAAAATTACAATCAGTTAAATTTATAGTTCCTGTAACTTTAACCTATGACGTAAAGACATCAAGTCAGCAAAGGACATCTGACCCAGGTCCACTAATCCAAACAGAAGGTTGGAAATGAATAGATATGTGATTCAATAGACATCATCCAGAAACCAATATTTAGCTCACTTTTCAGTCTTTTTATAGAGAGTGGAATCTTGACCTTTGACATGGAGAACTTTCCTAAAAGAAAAATTGATTTATGGTAAAAAAATAAAACAAACTGCTGTTGCTCTAATGAAATTTGACAGAACACAACTGGGCATAAAATTATCAATTATCTGAATATCTGCTACATTTAGTCCTTAAAAAGTGTCGACCAATAGGGGGATATAATCTTTTCCTACAGAGATAGCAAAAATTTGTACTACACTTCCAGCATATGACATGATTGATGTTTTCTTTGCGTAAATTGTTTTCTGTACATTCTGGACACATTGCATGATCTATTGTTTTCCCTAGTCCTAATGCTGTGTTTAGCTCCTGTATTTTCTGAAAATAGAAACAAAATGTTTTTTATTATTATTCATAAATCTGAAATAAAAGAAGCATCTTCAGAGTTTTTTTGTTAGAAATTTTTTATAAAGGATAGATTAACTGAAAGAATAGTGGTTATGAATTTCGCAGGATAAGCCTAATACTGTTGATTCATTTATTTTCGTGGGTACCAATTTTCGTGGTTTGAGGAAAAGTTAAACTTTCAGGGATATTTAATTTTGTGGTTTTGCAATAGTCTGCATACAAGCCTATGGAAAATTTGTAATTCGTTGAACATTTAAATTCGTGGTTCACCTGTACCAACAAAATCCACGAAAATTGGTATCCAACGAATAATAATGAATCCACAGTATAGGATAATAAGGAAATTGAAAAAATGTTGGAATTTAAATTAATGCATTGGGAACCAACTATGCACTGAAGCATCTTTTCCCCTAGGGAAACATGGCATTTTAGGAAAAACAGCAATCTCCCATAAAAAGTAGGTCACTTTGACCTTAATGTTTCACTGATTTCTATTAAGTGTTGTATCTGAGTTCAAACTTCAAATATAAAGAAACCTACAATCACAGGGGGATTAAACAGCCTCCTATGAAAAGTAGGTTACTTCAGACTAAATTTTACACTTTATTCAAGAGAAAAGGCAATTTAACTGACCATTGGTGGCTCATTGGTAACAGGAAGGTTTTCATCAAATATATATAGAGAACAATCTGGAGATTCCTGAAAATGTTTGTAAGAATCTTGAGTTGTATCCTTGCCACATGCCCAACACATAGAACTCTTACACACTGTACATATCACATGGTTACATCTAAAAATATAACAAGGAAGGTTATCATTAGTAAATATGGCTATCTTCCACTGCGTTTAGTGATGCAACATTTTTCCATTGGAGACAATTTAATTTCCTTACTTTAAAAAGTGAAGCTTCACCAGCATTAAACATTTGTACTGAGTACCGGAGGTGTTTTTTTCACAGCCATAATTTGGTCCTTTGAATTGCAATAAAAATGTTTCAGCATTTTAGATGGGTTAATATAATCGATTAGCTTCCATCTCTTGTAATCTTAGAATTCTGTTAAGATTTCTAGCGCTACTGGAACTTAGTGAGCAGCAATATGTACATATTATATCAAAGCTTTCAAAATTAAAAGAATTACTAATTATAGGATAAAAAACTTCTTGTAATACATTTGATCTAGTTTTTGTTTCAGTCTGTTCTATGTCTGATAAAAAAATTGACTTTTTTTATAAAATGGAGATAAATTCTGTGTAAAAATGCTGACTGCATGATATAAATGGAAGATAACTTTGAACATGCAGTTTAGAATAAATTAATGTGTCAACTAGAACTGCAAGTGAACTCACAAAATGGTACATTTGTCCCACAAATTCAATTATCATACCTTTAACATGTTGGACTGGGGTTATATTTCTTAGGGCTATTCCATTAAAATGTATGTGGGAGGGTAGGAAGGGAAGGTTAAATATTGAATGTGGGTCATGGGTCTTTTTTCAGTATGTGTCTATTACCATTATGCAAAATTATCTAAAAAATGGCTCTTGGTTGTAGGGATATTTTGAAAGTCCCTTCCTACCCTCCCACATACATTTTAATGGAATAGCCCTTAATGCACAACCACAAGTAGTGTTCTACATCTGTAGAACGTTGCATTCGTATCTGTAAAGTTGTTTAGGAGGATTTGCGCATATGAAAGACTTTTACCACATATTGCAATATTATCTCCCCTTAAACAGAACTGGGATTATATTCCTTTATGCACATTCTAAGTTAGCGTTCTACAACTGTGTAAAATTTCATTAAAGAGGAGTTGCGCTTACAAGACAATTACCACATATGCAAGATTGAAGTACATATGTTTGATTATCTCCTCTTTAACATGTATGACTGTGATTATATATAGATTATATATATAGTGGATTATCGGATTTATCTAATCGAGATAGCTAAATTATCAAATTTTAAATATTGAGATTGGATAAATCATATAAGCCACAAGCAACTATGTAAGAATCTGTTTCTGTAATGATTATCAAATAAATTTTCATTTTTGATTAACGAAAATCCCATTCGAGTGCCTTCCACATGCCCAATTTCTATGTCATACAAATGTAAAAGATGTCAATTTTTAAAACTCCTGTAAGCACATTCCGATTCATCTAGAGAGCTGATTAAGGTTATGACCTTTTAAACTTAGCCAATCAACTACTGAGATCATAGGCAACCAGACGTTGATTAAATTTTTTTAAACAATTGGTCCAGAAAGGGTTAAATTGCCAAAGAATTAGAGAAATTCTTTCATCGTCTGGTAGTATTCTACAAGTGTTAATAAATATCTGTCTGTTTAAAAAGAGTAGTCCTTACAAAGCACATGGACAGACAGACTGAAGGTGAATCCTATATCTTCAAGTCAGGAATACGACAGTTGTTTTCCATTCGTTTGATGTGTTTGAGCTTTTGATTTTGCCATTTTATAGAGGACTTTTCGTTTTGAATTTCCTTTGGACTTTGTTATTTTTGTTATTTTACTTTACACAGTTTATGAACAGGTAATTGTTATGCGACACCATAAACAGTTTGTCCTACCTTGGTTTTATCTCCCTTTGCAAAAATATTTATAATTTGGAAAGGTAAACATAAGCATATAATAACCGTAAAATGTTACGGTGTAGATCTGTTATTTTTACCGTTTTGTAAGTAGACATAAAATCTTATGAATCAATTCATATTTATGTTTATTTATATTATGTATTATGTTAAAATGTATAATACTAACATTTATATATATTTTATTAGATATTCTTCCTGGATACCTAATAATTATTACAGAGGAAAACTTAGCCCAATGCTGTAAGCTAAGTAAATTGTTAAACAGCATATAATACAATAAAAATTATTTAATTGTGTTAAAAAAAAAAAATTGGAATCAAAAGTCAGTAATTGGAAAATAAGGCTTTAGAGGATGTAATGAATATATTTTCAAAGGATTTTAGAAATTGTAATTTAAAAAAATATATGCATGCTACTAGACTTGCTTCAATTCCCTTTCTTTTATTTCTTTCTTACTTATTTATATGCTTACTGAAAACTACCATGATACTGATTGCCAAGGAGAAAGCAGGTGTCAATATAATGGCAATCTCTACCTTCTTCATCGAAAATAAAACTTATATTTACCCTCCAGCTTTAATAATTTTCACTTTACAAACAGGACATTTCTTTGATTTTTCTTTTAAAAAATCATGGCTTTTTACTTCTTCCATGCGTTTAAGTTTCCGTTGAAATTCCTTTTCATTTTCCCCCTCTCTATTTTTCCTCTCTTCTTCTTCCTTTAAATTGTTTTCCTTTTTGAAGAAACATATTTCACCCTAAAATGTAATATAAATTGTACATTGTTAACTGTTTTAAATGGTAAACTTATTAGAACCAAAAAAAATGTTTTAACATATAAATTGAAATTTTCTACTTATTAGATTCATTGTCCAATGCTGTACTGCGACTCCTATGTATTTATAATAACAAACAATCAATGTACCAGAGAAAAGTTTATATAAATCTTTCTATAGTTCTGAATCCAATAGTATTGATAAAGTTTCTCGTGTTTAAGTGAAAACATAATCTTAATTCTTTAAACAATTAGGTCTTGCAAAAAATAATTTATCTATTTCCAAGATATTCATGGTTTTTCAAATGCTATGGAATGATCTTACCGGTATTCAACTTTAGAATTCTTTTGCTGAGGATCTGACTGATTTATTTGAGTGTGAACATATATATAGGATGATTTAGAGCTTGATATATTGTGTGCACACCAGTCCTGTCTATGGTTAATGATTGTATGATGCAGTCTAGATATCTTTTGGTTATTTTTATAGTTTGGTTGCTGTCTCATTGATGTATACCACACACCTCCTTTTATTCATATGCTCTCTTATTTCTTGCAGTCAATGACCATTCTAAATACAGCTATGGTTATCTATTCCTGGGGTAGAAAATCCTTAATATTTTGAAAAATTTTAAGTTTTTTAAATAGTTAATTCATAATCATGACCATATTAATGATTGTAGGAACTGAAAACATGTCACACATAACCAGACGAAACTTGGTACCATTTGTGAAGAAGCTATGACCAGACTAGCTGCTGAGAAAAATGTGACAGAAATGTGTCACTGACAGACATATGCATGAAAACAGATTATAACCAGTATATCCCTTCCTTTGGAGTCAGTTGGTAGATTTAAACACAAAGACAAACTTGTATACCCCTCTTCTTTCATATCAGGAATATAATAATTATATAATTCAGACAACTCACAGGATGGACAGGTTCTGAACATTCCAAACAGAATGTAAACTGACAAGTTACACAATGAGCCATATTTAAAGAATTTTCTTCTGTGATTAGAGCAATCTCACATCGTGGACAGTATGAGATGTCTCCCATTGCATCAAGGCCTTTCTGAAACAAAAAATATTTACAGTCAAAATATCAAATAATCTAAAATTTGTTTGCTTGCATACCATAAATTTTTGCTAGATTATATATCAACCAAAATAAATTTTACAGAAATAATTCCAGAAAAAAACATATGAAAGTAGACCACCAAAAATTGTCTTTAAAATGAATTGAACAAATTACTATCTCTGTAAAATAAATAGAACAAGTTATTATGTCTTCTCTGTATAATAAATTGAACACATTATTATGTCTTCTCTGTTTAAAGTTCCCAAAATGAGTACATATATCATTCTACAAAAGTTAAAAAGTTTTGTTTTCCTGATTAAGTTGCTATATGAAATCTAATCTGAAATACAACAACTGATATTACAGTGAAAGAGTTTGATTTGATATCATAAGGTTAATAACTGAGCTTGCCTTCTGTAACTGTCACATTTCTTTAATTTTTTTCCTGTTTGTAATCCTGTTTTTGAAATCTTTTATTCAGGTATTTCTTCTAAACTGATTTTAATTGTACATTCTTTTTTGTACCGTTGGTTAATCCACTGATCTACATCGAGAGGAGATGATCCTCAAAAATTAGTTTAACCCCATATCTTTATTGTGCCTGTCCTAGGACAGGAATCATGCCAGTGGTAGTCGTTAATTATTTCTTCACGTTTTTGTCAAAATTTGGTGTTGATTGGGGACTTTTGATAGTCTCTGTCAAATCCTTTCACTACATTTCTAGACTTTGGTAAATTTGGAGCTTGATAAAAAGTACTGACACTACGAAGTCTAATATATTGTTGAATACAGTATGTTGACTCTAGATGAAGGATAGAGATTCTTAATTTATCCTTGTGATTCACCTTTTCTGTATTTATTTAGGTCCATTTTTAGAATCTGTGATCTCAACAAGTTTACCTCTAAATGTAAATCATCATAGATTTTTTGCAAATTAGATATGCAACAATATACCATCCAAGTTTGACATCAATCCCAACATAGGCTCTCCAGTATTCACATGGAAACCAAAATTACTCATGGACTAACTGGTTGGAGCGTAAACTAGAGGCTCTAAAGAGCCTGTGTCGCTCACCTTGGTCTATGTGCATATCAAACAAAGGACACAGATGGATTCATGACAAGATTGTGTTTCGGTGATGGTGATGTGTTTGTAGATCTTACTTTACTGAACATTCTTGCTCCTTACTATTATCTCTATCTATAATGAACTTGGCCAAGTAGTTACAGTGGAAAATATTTTGTAAAAATTTACAAAAATTTACAAAATTTATGAAAATTGTAAAAAATTGACTATAAAGGGCAATAACTCCTTAAGGGGACAATTGACAATTTTGATCATGTTGACTTATTTGTAGATCTTACTTTGCTGTACATTATTGCTGTTTTTCTTAAAATTACCAATTCAGGGGCAGCAACCCAACAACGTGTTGCCTGATTGGTCTGAAAATTTCAGGGCAGATAGATGTTGACCTAATGAACAATTTTATCCCGTCAGATTTGCTCTAAATGCTTTGGTTTCAGAGATATGAGCCAAAAACTGCATTTTACCCTATGTACTATTTTTTAGCCATGTCGGCCATCTTGGTTAGCAGGCCGGGTCACCGGACACATTTTTTAAACTAGTTACCCCAATGATGATTGTGGCCAAGTCTGGTTAAATTTGGCCAAGTAGTTTCAGAGGAGAAGATTTTTGTAAAAGATTACAAAAATTTACGAAAAATGGTTAAAAATTGACTATAAAGGGCAATAACTCCTTAAGGGGTCAACTGACCATTTTGGTCAAGTTGACTTATTTGTAGATCTTACTTTGCTGAACATTATTGCTGTTTACAGTTTATCTCTATCTATAATAATATTCAAGATAATAACCAAAAACTGAAAAATTTTCTTAAAATTACCAAATCAGGGGCAGCAAGCCAACAACGGCTTGTCCGATTCATCTGAAAATTTCAGGGCAGATAGATCTTGACCTGATAAACAATTTTATCCCGTCAGATTTGCTCTAAATGCTTTGGTTTCAGATATATAAGCCAAAATCTACATTTTACCCCTATGTTCTATTTTTAGCCATGGCGGCCATCTTGGTTTGTTGGCCGGGTCACTGGACATATTTTTTAAACTAGATACCCCAATGATGATTGTGGCCAAGTTTGGTTAAATTTGGCCAAGTAGTTTCAGAGGAGAAGATTTTTGTAAAAGATTACAAAAATTTACGAAAAATGGTTAAAAATTGATAATAAAGGGCAATAACTCCTTAACGGGTCAACTGAACATTTTGGTCAAGTTGACTTATTTGTAGATCTTACTTTGCTGAACATTATTGGTGTTTACAGTTTATCTCTATCTATAATAATATTCAAGATAATAACCAAAAACTGCAAAATTTTATTAAAAATTACCAAATCAGGGGCAGCAACCCAACAACTGCTCGTCCAATTCATCTGAAAATTTCAGGGCAGATAGATCTTGACCTGATAAACAATTTTACCCCATGTCAGATTTGCTCTAAATGCTTTGGTTTCAGATATATAAGCCAAAATCTAAATTTTACCCCTATGTTCTATTTTTAGCCATGGCGGCCATCTTGGTTGGTTGGCCGGGTCACTGGACACATTTTTTAAACTAGATACCCCAATGATGTTTGTGGCCAAGTCTGGTTAAATTTGGCCAAGTAGTTTCAGAGGAGAAGATTTTTTTAAAAGATTAAAATTTTTTACGAAAAATGGTTAAAAATTGACTATAAAGGGCAATAACTCCTTAAGGGGTCAAATAACCATTTTGGTCATGACAACTTATTTGTAGATCTTACTTTGCTGAACATTATTGCTGTTTACAGTTTATCTCTATCTATAATAATATTCAAGATAATAACCAAAAATTGCAAAATTTCCTTAAAATTACCAATTCAGGGGCAGCAACCCAACAACGGGTTGTCCGATTCATCTGAAAATTTCAGGGCAGATAGATCTTGACCTGATAAACAATTTTACCCCATGTCAGATTTGCTCTAAATGCTTTGGTTTCAGATATATAAGCCAAAATCTACATCTTACCCCTATGTTCTATTTTTAGCCATGGCGGCCATCTTGGTTGGTTGGCCGGGTCACTGGACACATTTTTTAAACTAGATACCCCAATGATGATTGTGGCCAAGTTTGGTTAAATTTGGCCAAGTAGTTTCAGAGGAGAAGATTTTTGTAAAAGTTAACGACGACGGACGCCAAGTGATGAGAAAAGCTCACTTTGCCCTTTGGGCCAGGTGAGCTTAAAAGTATTAAATACCCCTGCTTCTACATACTTAATTGTATAAAAAAAGACAGAGAGAAACAGTGCCTGTTTAGAGAAAGCAAGAGATTTTCTGATAATTTACCTGAAAGGTAAGTTGTTCCCATCTCTTGTATTCCTCCTCATCTAACACTTCCTTCATGATGTAAGGTTTTATTTCTGTTTTACAATTTGATTCTAAACATCTGGAATAGATTGATCCATGCAGTTATAGCAGAAATTTTCAACTCTGATTTTTAAACACGGCCATTCAATGTATTAACCGTGACATTTATTAACTTTATGAGATATTTCTTTTCTAAAACAACTTATTAATGGTAATAACATCAGAAATATTTTGAAGAATAAATTTCATGTAAAAATCTCAAATTACAAGTTTTTAAAAGCTAAAAATACTGGAACATTATATTTAAAGATTAATACAAAGAAAACACCTGCAAAGGAGCTAACAATTTATGAATTCACTTTCTGGTTTTCATTAATAGCTGCAGATCTGGTCCACAATTTAAAAAACAAATCCAAAGGACTATCAGAGCTACAGTTCTACAGCTAGGTCTTTCTATGCACAAATAAATGTGATACATCTCTTTATGACAAGCAACTCAGTGTGATTTTGAATGGAAAAATAGAAAGAAAAAAAAAATATCAGTGTGAAATATTATTGTGTTAGAAACTTCTCATTTTCTCATTTTAAAATAATTAATCTTTGGAAGTGTCAAAATATAATTTTCATTCACTAAAGTGCTTTAAAAATAAATGTTTATAAACATTTATAAAAATCTGTGCACATTATGGCTTAGTTGAATAGCATATTATATAGTTTTAAAAAAATATATGTGTTTGCATTATCATGAAATTTTAAATTCCATGTATTAAAACGAGAATTAAATAAAAAAAATATTTGTAAACATAAAATGTTGACATACTATTATCTCAAAATATTATCACAAAAACTGCTAATTGAAATATAAACTAATTATGGTTACGTCTTCCACGTTTACATCTAGATGCAAAGTTTGAGGATTTTTTATGAACAACAAAAACTTATGCCAAGATATTTATACTTCCTTACAATCTCAATTCTATTTGAAACTTAAAGGATGAGGTTTTTCATTTATGGAGAATAGAGTGAGAGGTGTACTGAATTTTGGAGTTCTCTAAACTATTGATTCCAATGGGTTTTAGTGCTCTGAGTTGGAAGATCCAAAAATCCTCTCTTTTGCTTTTAAGGACGTCCGACTTCGGGTCATTTGGGTCGTTCCACAGAACTTTGATGATTTCAAATGACATATGGTGAATGTTGTGTCCAATCTGGTTGAAATGTTTACCAGTTGGTTCTGATGTCTTGTTTTTTACAAGCCGGATAATGCATCCGCCGGATAACCTATCCACCCGATAATCCATCCACTGGATAACACAACAGTTAATTAAGGATAAAATATCCGGTAACAGATAACCTGATTCATCAGATTCGCCAGATATTATCCGTCGATCCACAGTCACAATGGATCACAGTCAGACACTATAAAAGGAGATCAAAAACATAATAACACTATTCAGCCTCTGAAGAAGGTCCATTAAGGACCGAAACCGATCAGGTTATAATTATCATCAGGCGCTGTTAGTAAGGTGCAACAGCATATATTTTCCTATATATCTTATATATGAGGTTTTTCTTTTACCTTTGGTGAATACTATTGCTTTAGTGTTGGCTACATCTATACATTTTAAAATGTGGATGAAATGGGAGGTTGTTACCATATATCCACATACAGAACTTAACTATGTTGTTCATTGTGTTTTTGTAAGTAAATTGTTATTCGATATATCAATATTATTATATTTGTCTATTTTTAATGTACACAAATAAACTGCAACATTAAACACATACAGCAATTGTTGGACGGTACCATCTTTAACATGAATAGAGCAGAAAGCAGCAACACATTCTTTACAGTAATAATGTTTACATGGCAAGAAACTGTAGAAATCATGACCTGATTTCTCTGCAAAACAAATGGAACATTCCTGATCATGATAAAGAAAATCTACTGCTTCCTCTTGTTGGTTGTATCTGTAAGAACAGAAACAAAGGCATGTGCAACAAAAAAAGGAAAAGCTAAATGTAATAAAATGTTGACACAGAGATATGTCTCGCCTGTTGGCATAAAATTAAGAAAAAGACAACCTGATGGACAGAACCATTGCTTATTAATTCAGTTGCTGAACCATGATCTAGTGGGCAGGGCCTGAAAATGGTCAACAAACTGAGATGTAAAGACAGTAATGTAACTTTATAGAAAATATCATTGTCTATTGTAAGTAGTTCCTATCAATCTAACTTAAAGGGGCACTAGCTGTCAAATTCATGTTCACCGATTTGACTCAAATTCTCATATTTGATTTATAACATACTAAAACACATATCCAAATTAAAATAAATCTTAAATAAACAGTTAACAATGCATATACTAGATAATATGTATCAGGATTTCGTGTGTATTTTAGTCTAGACGCCATTAAATTAACTATCGAGATGACCTCCGAAAACTACCAATGGTCACATAACACGATATAAACATAAACATAAATATAAATAGATAACGACCTCGTGCAATTGGATTTTTCTATGTCTGTTTGATTTCATGTTATAGGTTAAAAAAATAAGTTAATTTTCTATTTTACCTGTAAAAGTTTTGTGGATCGAATCAGTCAATCAAATGATTTACCTTTGTTTCACTTTCAATGTGGACATTCTTTTCTTTTAATAACTGAACACGCATAAATTATGTGTAATCCATCTCTAGCTAAGGGGTTAAATTGCAAGTGAATAATTCATCATCTATGTTTCTTAGCTTATTTTGACAAAATTGAACCATACTGGCTGCTAAAATTGAATTTTTATTTCACTATTTCACTTTCATTAATGATTGAACAAAAAAAATCATAATCTAAATTTTTTATATATCTCGTAGCTAGTGCCCCTTTAAGCAGAAAACTTTACATTGAAAATTGCTAATTAATTCACAGTCACTGGACCATGTCCTAGGGGGCAGGTCCTCAAAATTGTGGTCAAACTGATATGAACTGATAGTAATGTGACTTCATACAAAATAATCATTGATCTATCACAAGTAGATCCTATCAAACTAACTTAAGCAGAAAACTTAACATTGAAAATTGCTAATTAATTCAAAGTCACTAGACCAAGACCTAGGGGGCAGGGCCTCAAAATAGTCATCCAACTGATAGTAATGCAACTTTATATTAAATATCAATAATTTATCACAAGTAGTTGCTATCAAACTAACTTAAGCAGAAAACTTAACAATTGTTGGCGTCGTTGTGTCGTCACTGTCGATGGAAAAGCAATCCTTATGTCTCGCTTTCCGTGACTTTCATCTCAGACGAGACAAAAATTGGCATTTTTAAAATTTGAAACAATATCAATATCTAATGGCTAGTCTGCATTGTAATATCTCTCATAGTTATATGTAACAAGAGGCTCTCAAGAGCCTGAATCGCTCACCTGTATTTCAGCGGAGAAGATTTTTAAATGTTAGCAAACTTGATGAACAAATTGTGTAAAATTGTCTTTAAAGGGCAATAACTCCTTAAGGGGTCAATTGACAATTATGGTCATATTAACTTTTTTGTAGATCTTACTTTGCTGAACATTATTGCTGCCTACAGTTTATATATATCTATAATAATATTCAAAATAATAACAAAAAACTGCAAAATGTTGTTAAAACTACCAATTCGGTGGCAGCAACCCAACAATGGGTTGTTCGATTCGTCTGAAAATTTCAGAGCAGATAGATCTTGACCAATTAAACAATTTTACCCCATGTCACATTAGCTCTAAAAGTTTAGTTTTTGAGATATAAGCCAAAAACTGCATTTGACCCTTATGTTCTATTTTTAGCCATGGCGGCCATGTTTGTCGATGGATACAAACTTCGGATACAATTTATAAACAAGATACCCTAAGGAACATTTATTTAAAGTTTGAAGGTAATTGGCCCAGTAGTTTCAGAGGAGAAGATTTTTAAATGTTAGCAAACTCTATGAACAAATTGTGTAAAATTGTCTTTAAAGGGCAATAACTCCTGAAGGGGTCAATTGACAATTATGATCATATTAACTTTTTTGTAGATCTTACTTTGCTGAACATTATTGCTGCTTACAGTTTATATATATCTATAATAATATTCAAAATAATAACAAAAAACTGCAAAATTTTGTTAAAACTACCAATTTGGTGGCAGCAACCCAACAATGGGTTGTTCGATTCATCTGAAAATTTCAGAGCTGATAGATCTTGACCAATTGAACAATTTCACCCCATGTCAAATTTGCTCTAAAAGCTTTAGTTTTTGAGATACAAGCCAAAAACTGCATTTGACCCCTATGTTCTATTTTTAGCCATGGCGGCAATGTTTGTCAATGGATCAAAACTTCGGATACAATTTATAAACTAGATACCCTAAGGAACATTTAGTTAAAGTTTGAAGGTATTTGGCCCAGTAGTTTCAGAGGAGAAGATTTTTGAAATAGTTTACGACGACAGACGACGACAGACGACAACAGACGATGACGACGACGACAACGACAGATGACGGACGCCAAGTGATGGCATAAGCTCACATGGGGCCCTTCGGGCCCCGGTGAGCTAAAAATACAATACTGTTAGAAGTCAACATTGAATATTAACTTTTGGTACCGTAATAAATTTCTATATAACCTGTGCTCTTTATGTACAGTTGTAACAATTATCTCCAGTGATTGATCACAGTGTAATAATTCCCCAAAACATGTCATCCTAATGGGACACATTATTTTTATTCTGAGTCAACCAGACTTTTTCTCTACATCATAAATGCATGCTTAGTGAAGAAGCAGAAAATACCACTTTTGAAGGTTTTGTTATGACTCAATTTGGTATCCAAACCACACCACCCTTGTTTGAAACCAGAAAGTTACCATGAGACAACTGAGGCAGTTTTAAAACCATATGAACAACAGCATTAATACCTGAATAAATCATTAAGAGTCTCTTCAATATTGTTAAATTCAAATCCAACTCTTTCATCACATTCACCACTGCAACCCCTAGATATCTGTAAATTTACTCCATCTTCTACACCTAAATAACTGGAAACAAATATGCTATTACTTGTTGCTATACATCATATTTGTTTTTTGTTCATTATTTTTATTTACAACAAGCATTCTGAGAGTATTGCATGGCAATACATAGTCCCCTACCAGTTAAAAATTCATTATACTGGAACAAAATGCTAACTTGTTCTATAACTTGTCATGGTGTAAACAAAAAGAAAATATCAAGTCAATATCTTCAAGCATGACTAAAAACAGTGTGGAAAACTGATTAAATGAGTGAATTTTCAAGTCCAAGGACCATAACTCTGCACAAAATTATCAGACCGAAACAAAATTTCAAACTTGATCTGTATAACTTGTCACGATAAAACTATATACCAATTATCAATCAATATCTTCAAGCATGATGAAAAAAAGTGGAAAACACTTTAACATTAGATATGATTAATAGTTCTCGAAAATTAGATATGATGTAATACAGTGTATATCTATTTTCAAATTATAATCAAATATAATTAATAGTTCCAAATATTTTTTCTTTTATTTGTCACAAACTAATATAGATTTGTAACTTATCTATAAAATGTCAACAATTTTTATCTACACAATGTAATGTAATATATACATTAATAAAAATAGATTATTATCTAATTAAAGGATTTCACACCATAATTTTTTTTATATTTATATATAGCATTCAGAAAATTAGTTTATACAAAATAACAAACAAACCTGCCAAAAAATTCTTCAAATAATTTACAAAAGAATGTCTTTTAAAAAATGAGTTATCTCCCTTTGTACAGAAATATGGTTTAACATAGTACTCTAACATTAGATATGGTCCATAACTCTGGACTAAATCATCAGACCAGAACAAAATTCGATCTGTAACTTGTCATGGCAAAACTATATACCAAATATCAAATCAATATCTTCAAGAATGAAGAAAAAAAGTGTGGAATACTGATTTAATGGACTGACGGAAGGACAGACGGATGGACAGACGGACAGAGTGAAAACCTAAAGTCCCCTTCGACTTTGTCGGTAGGGGACTAAAAATCAGGCCATTAGTTTTCTTGTTTGAATTGTTTTACATTTGTCATTTTGGGATCTTTTACAGCTCACTATGCGGTATGGGTTTTGCTCATTGTTGAAGACCGTACTGTGACCTATAGCTGTTAACTTCTATGTCATTTGGTCTCTGGTGGAGAGTTGTCTCATTGGCAATTAAACCACTTCTTCTTATTTTTATATTAGCTATATTTGACAAGTACTCAATCAATTTAAATATAATTTATTCCATATTGCCTTACCAGATTAAAAAAACCACAAAATATCTGTCTTTTGGCAGTATTTTGTACCCAAACTCTATTTTAATATTTCCATTACAAAAAAGCAACATAGAGATGCCTGTATCACTTATCTAGAAGCAAAAATTTACTTTCATAAAAATGTAATCTCACTTTTTATAAAAGATATCATTTTAATAAATATTCGCATCAATACTACAGTGTTACCCATGATCTCTTGAAATTGATCTTTTAAGAAAATTTATAATCTATCAACAATCAATAATAACAAGAGTTTGCACTCTGATATGTATTCCTTTATTTTTCTGCAAATTATGGTTGGATTTAATGCTGAAAGAGTTTGAGATCAAAACAAACAAGAATGCACATATTGTTGTGTTCAGCATATACCCCCACTCATAATTCAAAGTAATGGAAAACAAAAGGTGTCTGTCAGATCCACGTCTACATCATTTGGTTTCTGGTGGAGAGTTGTCTCTTTAGCAATCATATCACATCTTCTTATTTCTATATATCATAGACCACCATTTATAGTTATTCTCCATCTGACACTTTTTCAAAACATCTGGGCCCTCAGTCATAAAACTTTACTCAGTACTCAGAGTACAAAATTTGTGCTCGAAAAACCAAGTCCAGTATTTTGATAGGTTGAATTTTGAATCGGAGTACAATAATCCTGCTCAAAAGTTGTATGACCGCAAGGCCAGATGTCTTCCTTTTCTCACCTGAGAGTATTATGTTCTAACCAATCAATCCATGTATTTAGTATAGGCATTCCTTGATAATCATCCCATAAAATGTCTAGTTGTGAACACAAACTGGTCAGCTGAGTACCATTCAACCATGACGATGATAATGTTATTTTGGGTGAGGCACTTGAGGGATACTCTAGTGGTAGGGTAACTGTCAACTTTAATGGTGTCAAATATTTCACTCAGTGACTTTCGATAATGTCTGAAATAAAAAATCAATAACATAAAACAATTTGTATCAATTATATGTTATAAAAGGTACACTTTATTTAAAGGTTATCATCATGTATAAAACAATAATATTTACGTATCAAAACTGAGGCTAAAACTCTTTCTGAAAAAATAATATCTTAACTATTTCAGTATTTGTTACTCTCTTCTGACTCTATAAAAACTTTCAAAGGTTTTTTTTCCCGGAATCTTTGACCCTCTTAGGGTTTTTTTAATTTAGAGCTGGTCAATTGACTCCAACATCTGAAGTCTTTAACTCAAAATTGTAATATTCAATTTTTCTTTAAAAACCTTTTAAATCTTGGTATGTTAACTGATGAATTCATGTCATGTCAGCATACATCTATGTTCTTCCAATGTTTAAAAAAATCAAAAAGCATGCACATAAGTCCTCACTGTAGACTATAAGTAGTGGATCTTTTTTAAAGATGTCCTCCAACCATAGGAACAACGACACTATTCTGGTAGATCCTGTAACCCTTTTCAATGCCTATTTATCTCATATTCTTTGGTAGAATTAAATTAAAGCCATTAAAGTTCTTTACCTGTACTATGACAATCACTAATATCATGATATGGTTAACAGATATTAACATTAAATCAGTGATGGTAAACAGATATTAACATTAGTTTACCTGTACTATGATAATCACTAATATCCTGTGATGGTAAACAAATATTAACATTAATATACCTGTACTATGACAATAACTAATATCTTTTGACGGTAAACAGATATTAACATTAATTTACCTGTACTATGACAATTACTACTACCCTGTGATGGTAAACAGATATTAACATTTATCTACCTGTACTATGACAATCACTAATATCTTGTGATGGTAAACAGATATTAACATTAATTTACCTGTACTATGGCAATCATTAATATCCTGTGATGGTAAACAGATATTAACAATAAAATACCTGTACTATGACAATTACTTCTACCCTGTGATGGTAAACAGATATTAACATTAATTTACCTGTACTATGACAATCACTAATATCCTGTGATGGTAAACAGATATTTACATGAATTTCATTCTTTGGCAAACTCACTGGGACCATAAACTGGAAAATAAAACTTAAAACTATTTTTTTTTAAAGCCTTATTGTCATGGAGAAAAAATATACTAGAACTGTAAAACTAACAAAAGGATACCCCAAACCCCACGATACTATTAGCATAAATATTATTTTATCTTTAACATATAGGACAGGGATAATATTCCTTTATGTACTTCCTCAAGTAGTGTTCAACTGCTGTGTAATGTTTTATCAATATCAATCTAGCTATTCAGGAGTAGTTGCATATACAAGAGACTACTATTACTTGATTTATTTCAAGTTACTGAGCGGGGTTTAATCGGTTCACCAAAAGCTCGCTCAAAATAAAACTTGATTTTGAATTATAGATCAGTCCAACTATAAATAGGGTTGCATTCAATATCATAGCAGCTAGCATAGCCGCTATACCCTAGATACCTATCTATGTTCAACAACATGCTACATAGATGTACGGAGCTAGCTAATTTTCAAAAATGTGTCAAAACCTTTCTGCTGAATTGAAGTACTCTTTTTTCTGCTAAAACATTGTGCCAGCAATAACAAATATCTTTATTATATATTTTTTATTTATTCAGATATATATGACGTCACTTTGGATTCTATGACATCATAATGGATTTTCTAAATTTATATAGCGCTAGGCTAGTTAAAACTTTTAGTAGTGAAAAGCTACGTAGCAGCTACAATATTGAATGCACCCTGGATGTGTTTGGATAAAGCCATCAACGAAGTGTCCAGTCATGGTCATTGATCCAGTTAAAATATGTAAACACTATATGTGCATTTGCAAAGTAAATTGTGTGACACAGTTGTTTTCTTGTAAAACAGAGTTTAAAAACATGTCAAAAACTATGTTTTAATAAATGTTTTTATCTTTTTGTCTTTTTGACTATTTTATTCGTCCAATATCATTTGCTAAGTTCTTTTGTAGTGCTGTTTGTATCAATGATAGCTAATTAGAAATCAGTAATAATGATTATAACCGCAATCAATTTTATCACACACTTATTTTAATAGACTGTCCTTATGCAAGTTATTAGGTAAGCTCAGCCCATCAGTTGCAAAAAATCTGATACCATATATTGTAATATTGAAGTAAATTTGATTATCTCCCCTTCAACATGTAGTACTTTGTTTATCTCCCTGTGCACATACTAATGTAGTGTTTTATAACTGTGTAAAGTTCATACATATCTATCTAGATGTTTGGGAGATGTAGTGACAGATGGACAGGGTGATCCCCCACACCCCATAAAAAATAATTATTGTGTGGGTTTTAAAAATCCATTACATGTACATTGCACTGACAAGTTATATAATATAATATATGTGCATTGAAATTTCTTGAGATAGGCAATATATACCAGCACAGAAAATAATTGTGAACTTCCACAAGTTGCTTCACTTGGACCTTTGGATAACAATTTAAATCTTCTCTCTTCTTCTCCAATAAAGAATGACTGACATGCATAGATCTATAAAATAAGAGAACAATTAATTATGTATATATATTTGTAAAAAATGACATAAATTTACTTACATTGGTTTCTTTTCTTCAGTATCATTCAATGCAGTAACACAAAAAGATAAATAAGAGATGAAACCCAATGAACACAGTTGTGTGAACAGACATGATAAAAGCCTTATCACAACTGTCAATATGTGCATATCTAATCACCTGAGAAATGAACACTGCATATAAAGGAGCAAAGGGGACATCAAGAAAATGAAAGTCAACAATGTATGAAAGATATAAGGTTTAGTCAAAACAAGAGGCTACCAAGAGCCTGAATTGCTCACCAGGTAAAAAATATGCCATTTCAATATTTATTTTTTTTCCTTTATTACTGTCAGTTATGTTTGCTTATTTGTAGATATTTATTTAGTGGCATTTCTGTAGGTCTTGCATTAAAGTTTTTGAGATAAAAAACATTATCTAATGGCAATAAATACTATAACTAGTGTGACGATTTGGCCATGTTGACCTACTTGGAGATCATATTTTGCTACTCTTTTTAGCTTTCTAAAGTTTCTCTGTACTCTCTAACTCCTATAGTTTTAGACAAAATGCAAAAATAATGCATAAAAATTATCATTCAGGGGAAATTACTTGGATATCCATAGGTTTTGGTCTGTTGTGTTTTTTTTTGGAAGGTATATGTGGATTTGCACTGCTTCCCTTGCCTTCTTTGAACATATTCCAGAGTGCATGTATGTGTGTCTTTTTTGTTAGGCTATTATGTTTAGTTTTGTTGAACAACTAATTAATGTCTTCTTTTATGTTGTCCCATTTTGTACTTCTATACAGGTACATCTATCCCATAGAACTTGAGATAAAGGATACAACAGATACAGTTAAGTCTGCCTCATATCTTGACTTACTTCTAGACATAGATAATGAGGGTTGGTTGAAAACAAAACTTTATGACAAAAGAGACCCAATTGTAAACTTTCCATTTCTATGTAGCAACATTCCAGTACATTTGTAGCTCCTACATACGGAGTATATATCTCCCAGTTGATATGATATTCCAGGGCTTGTATTTCCTATCATGATTTCCTTGATAGAGGGTTGCTGCTCACAAGGAAGCTAGAGTTCCAAGTGGTGAAGTTGAAATCATCCCTTTGTAAATTTTACGAACGCCATCTGGAGTTGGTTGACCGTTATGTTTCACAGATGACGAGGGATAAGTTCCAATTGTCATAACTACAATCCCGTCCCCTTTTCCCTGAATGTGACCTACAGAATTAGACTTGCCACATGTGGAGCAGGATCTGCTTACCCTTCTTGAGCACCTGAGATCTCCCCCAGTTTTTGATCTGGTTCTTGTTGCTCAGTCTTTAGTTTTCTATGTTGTGTTTTGTGTACTGTTGTTCTCCTGTTGGTCTTTTTCTATTTAAGCCACAGCTTTTTTAGTTTATTTTCGACTTATGAGTTTGAATGTCCCTTTGGTATTTTCGCCTCTCTGTTTTTACAGTGATTCTTTTTTTTACTCAGTGTGCTCTGTTGTAAGCTGTTTTAAATTCAGAGAGAAACTCTTTAAAAGATGTTTACAGATGAGCATAAGTACAGATTTTTTCTTTTCCTTTTTGTTGGATTCATGTTTGTATCATTTCACAAAAAAGGGTGTTATTTATATGTGGACGAATTCCTCAATAACAGAAGAAAAATCAATAAAACATAAAATCAATATACTAATGCACTCAAAATAGTTAACTTTTTTTCTAACAATTGCACTTGCACATTACCCTGTTCCTGTTCTGTTGACAGACGCTGCCATCATGGCCATGTTGTAAGTCATGTGATTTCCCAAAAATATGTCTATCCAGTGGCGGATCCAGAACTTTTTGTAATGGGGGGCCCGCTGACTGACCTAAGGGGGGCCCACTCCAGTCATGCTTCAGTGATTCCCTATATAATCAACCAAATTTTTCCCACGAAAGGGGGGCCAGGGCCACCCCTGGATCCGCCTATGCTATCTGATTACCAACAAGAATAATGACAATACAATAAAAATAAAATATGTAATACTTCATCCTCTTTCACAGGTAACAACTGCCTCATATGATATCTACTGAGGTCAAGGTTGACCTAAGCACTGCTACAACATACATATATTTTATTTCTTTATTATGCCTGTCAAGTTTTAGACTGCACTTAATCTGAAAATCATGATGCATTTGGAGGCTATGTTGATTTTTTTCTTTGACTTAAAAGGGGTTAATTTCAATCAAAATCCAAAAATTAAATACCCTCCAGAGACGGTTTAGAGGGTTTTTCAGGGGCCGAGCACCCCCCCGCCCCCTTTTGTGGGAAAAATTTGGTTGATGGAATCACTGAAGCATGACTGGAGCAGGCCCCCTCTTAGGCAGTCAGTGCCCCCCCCTTATGAAAATTTCTGGATCCGCCACTGCCCTCAGCAGATGTCATGATTATCTGGACTAGTCATCTAGTCAGTCATGTACTGAGTCCAGACTGGTTTTTTTTCTGATTAATTAAGCTACTCAATAATCCATTTCAGGATTTTGTGTGCGGAGCGAATCGAGTGGCCAAATCAGAAAATCGCTCCAGACAAAACAGAATCCCAAATGAGATTAGACGCCCAACTGTTCAACTTTGTCTTGATGACAAGAGTAATCTCTCTGTTAGTTTTGTCGCTATTGTTAGTAACTACTCACTTATCTATCTGGACATATGTACTGTTGTAATGATATATCTATATAAATTACGTTTACAAATACACATAAAGTATAAATAGTGTGCCCTTAAATTATTCGGCTTAAAAAACAGAAAAACAAACCTCATCATTTTGCACATCCAAATTTTCACTAAAGCAGGGGGACCATTCTATAACTGTTTTACAATCAATACCTCCTACGGCCATGTATATGCAAGATGAACAATGCTGTCGCGACCTTTGACAAGACAATAAGTTAATGAAACAAAAAATTGCATCCCTTTTCGTCTGCTTTAATTAAAATCATGTCTTTATTGATTTTTCGTGAACATCTTGTATTCACACTTTTTTAAGCACTTTGAGGACTTCTCAAACAATAAAAATAAAAATCGAAATTATACGGATAAGGAAATGTAAGTTTTGCGGATTAAAATTTTGTACCCATGGACATAAAAATAAAGTGATAATTTGTGTATAGTGAATGATAAATTTCAACAAACATGGACAATTATAACCCCAAATGAAAATAACTTAAAATTATGTAAAATAGGATCATTAATTGGGTTAAATTATTCCAATGTCGATATTGTCGATATTGTACAGATTAAATGTTTATTTTTTAATACGTTTTTTTTCGATTTTGTACACAATTATATAAGAGAGGCGAGAGATACCAAAGGGACATTCAAACATAAATTAAACTAGAGGCTCTAAAGAGCCTGTGTCTCTCACCTTGGTCTATGTGCATACCAAACAAAGGACACTCTTCAACATTGTAGACGAGAATAGACTTCATGACAAAAATCTCTATTTTGTTGATCTTGTATTACTGATCTTTTAGTCTGTTTGATTTCTCTCTATCTTCTTGAGTTTTTGCACAAAACACAGTAGAGGGTAAAAAAAAAATCCTCATTTAAGGGCGATCACTCCTATGAAGAATGACAGTCTACTAACTTTATCGGCAAAATTTGACTTTTTAATAGATCTTGCCTTGCTGATCATTTATTTTTATTTAAAGTGTCTATTTATCTTATATTTATATTATAATTCAAATCATATATGGCATAACGGAAAAGAAATGTTTTTCTCTAAATATCATAGTTTTCTTAATAGACAAAAATGAAAAAAAATGGTAAAATTTGTCATTTATGGGCAACAACTTCTATAAGAATTTGTCTAACAGTTTTGATGTATATGGACAATTGGTAGAGCTCATTATTTTGAACATTTTTGCTCCTTTCAGATTTTCTCTATTTATAACGGTTCAAAAAATAATAGACAAAACTTGCATTTTACCCCTATGTTCTATTTTTAGCCATGTCGGCCATTTTGGTTGGTAGTCGGGGTTATCGGACAAATTTTTTAAACTTGATACCCTAATGATGATGGTGGTCAAGTTTGGTTAAATTTGTCTCAGTAGTTTCAGAGGAGAAGATTTTTGTAAAAGATTGCAAAAATTTACAAAAAATTTACAAAAATTGACTATAAAGGGCAATAACTCCTTAAGGGGTCAATTGACCATTTGGGTAAGTTGATTTATTTGAGATCTTACTTTGCTGAACATAATTGCTGTTTACAGTATATCTCTATCTAAAATAATATTCAAGATAATAATCAAAAACTGCAAAATTTCCTTAAAATTACCGATTCAGGGGCAGCAACCCAACAACAGGTTGTCCGATGCGTCTGAAAATTTCACGACAGATAGATCTTGACCTGATGAACATTTTTATCCCCTTTCAGATTTTCTCTTAATGCTTTAGTTTCAGAGATATAAGCCAAAAACTGCATTTTACCCCTATGTTCTATTTTTAGCCATGGCGGCCATCTTGGTTGATGAGTGGGGTCATCTGATATATTTTTTTAACTAGATACCCTAAGGATGATTCAGGCAATGTTTGGTTTTATCTAGCCCAGTAGTTTCAGAGAAGAAGAATTTTGTAAAACTTAAAGGACGACGACGACGGACGATGACGGACGACTGGGACGCCAAGTGATGAGAAAAGCTCACTTGGCCCTTTTGGGCCAGGTGAGCTAAAAAAAAACTGACAATACCATTACAAAAAACACAACAAAGAAAAGTAAAAACTGAGCAACACAAACTCCACCAAAAACCAGGGGTGATATCAGGTGCTCCGGAATGGGGCAATCAGATTCTGCTCCAAATGTGGCACCCATCGTATTGCTCAGGGTGGAGGGGGTGGGGTGGCAAAACATCATTTTCATCCCATTCTTACCAGGCCAGCATATTGACTTCAAACATCCTCATCATACCTTAAAAAAGAATGGCCAACGTAGATACAAGTATCTTTTCTTGGGGAGGGATACATCCTACTTTGTAATAAACAGCTGCGCCATGAGCGCATGATACGCCCGTCGTCTTGTGTGTGAATTTTTATGCAATAATCATAAATAGTTTCTGACATACGGCCTGACATGCGAAAACCCCCTTTTTTTACAAAAAACTCAATATCTCTAAAATAAAATTTTGAATCAAAACCAAAAAGTATACAGATCTTTAGATTAATATAACTAAGAAGTGTGTACAATTTTAAGCAATAATCATAAATCGTTTTTGAGATATGGCGCACCATGTGAAACCCCCCCCCCCCCCTTTTTAAAAAAAAAAAAAATCCATATCTCAAAAATAAAATTTTGAATCAAAACCAAAAAGTATACAGATCTTTAGATTAATATAACTTAAAAGTGTGTAAAATTTTAAGCAATAATAATATATATCGTTTTTGAGATACAGCGCGACATGTGAAAAACCCCTCCCCCTTTTTTTACAAAATACTCAATAACTCAAAAATAAAATTTTGAATCATCACCAAAAAGTATACAGATCTTAAGATTAATGTAACTAAGAAGTGTGTAAAGTTTAAAGCAATAATCATAAATTGTTTTTGAGATACAGCGCGACATGTGAAAAAAAACACACACCTGTTTTAGTTACTAAGTCCCGTAACTTAAAAATTTTTAATCTTATTTTTACCAAAAAGTATACAGATCGTTTGACCATCATAAGAAACAACTATGATAAGTTCATGAAATTTGGATAAGTCGTTCTCAAGTTACGGTGCAACATGTTTACGCCGGACAGACAGACGGACAGACAGATAGACGGACAGACGACATTTGTATACCATAATACATCCCGTCAAAATTTTGACAGGCATATAAAAAAATCACTCTGATTCAAGCAAAAAATTCTTTGAAACTGACATTATCAAGATGCTTGATTTCTTGATTGACAATATATTTGTTACATTTCGAGGATGTGTTTTTTAACAATCGGTATTCCCATGGGAACAAACTGTGCCTCTCTTCTTGCCAACTTGTTCCTTTATTCATACAGGAACTTCTGAGAAAAAAAGAAAAGAAGTTAGCAGTATCCTTTATCTTTTAATACTTTCCGCTATATAGATGATGTTATTTCACTAAATAATTAAAAATTTGGTGACTATGTTGAACACATCTATCCCATAGAACTTGAGATAAAGGATACAACAGATACAGTTAAGTCTGCCTTATATCTTGACTTACATCTAGAAATTGACAATGAGGGACGACTGAAAACAAGACATTACGACAAAAGAGATGATTTCCGCTTCCCAATTGTGAACTTTCCATTTCTATGTAGCAACATTCCAGCAGTGCCTGCATACGGAGTATATATCTGCCAGTTGATATGATATTCCAGGGCTTGTATTTCCTATCATGATTTCTTTGATAGAGGGTTGCTGCTCACAAGGAATATATTAAACCAAGAGTTCCAAGTGGAGAAGTTGAAACCATCCCTTCGTAATTTTTTACGGACCCGGTATCTGGAGTTGGTTGACCGTTATGGAATATCCATTTCACACACAATAGCAGAAATGTTCCAAATGTTGTAACTACAATCCTGTTCCCTTTTCTCGAATGTGACCTACCAAATTAGACTTATTACCGGGTTTGTACTAACATGAACACGACAGGTGCCACATGTGGAGCAGGATCTGTTTACCCTTCTGGAGCACCTGAGATCACCCCCAGTTTTTGGTGGGATTCGTGTTGCTCAGTCTTTAGTTTTCTATGTTGTGTTTTGCTTATTATTGTTTGCCTCTTGATCTTTTTCTTTTTTAGCCATGGCGTTGTCAGTTTATTTTCAACATATGAGTTTGAATGTCCCTCTGGTGTCTTTCGCCTCTCTTTTAATGTATACTTGAAGTTGTCTCATTAGCAATCATACTCCATCTTCTTATTTTTATATTCAAGAATGTTTTTGAATATTAATTTAGACCCATTTCAATCAAATTATCCTTAACCCCTTTCAAGTAACCTGTTTGGGTCACAAAACATTTGTATGTAAAAACAAAATCTTGGCTTTTATATGAGCCACTTCATGTGAAAAGGTACGAAAAGTGTTTTTGATACACTTTACAGGACACCTTGTTAAAGTTCTTTAAAATATTTTTGATAAACAATTTTATCCGTAAACTAGAGGCTCTCAAGAGCCTGTGTCGCTCACCTGACTCTACTTTGGTTTTAGAAATCATGTAAAGATAGATAAAAATCATAAAAGATACCCAAATAATGATTGAGGCCAAATTTGGATTAATATTGGTCCCGTTATTTAATAAAATATCCTGGTGTCCATCTTGAACAGTAAATCGGCAACAAAGTAGCAACACTTGGTCAGCACCTCATAAGGAACATTCATGCCATGTTTGGTTTCATTCCATTCAGTGGTTCTCTAAAAGAAGACATTTTTATGTATTTCCCATAGGGTCCTATGTTAAACTAAGCCCCCCCCCCCCCCCCCCCCCCCCCCCCCCCCCCCCTAAGCGGCCATCTTGGATGATGGATCAGCTGCAAAGTAACAACACTTGGTCAGCACCTCATAAGGAACATTCATGCCATGTTTGGTTCCATTCCATTCAGTGGTTTTCTAAAAGAAGACATTTGTATGTATTTCCCATAGGGTCCTATGTTAAACTAAGTCCCCCGCTGTCGGCCATCTTGGATGATGGACTGACTGCAAAGTAACAACACTTGGTCAGCACCTTATAAGGAACATTCATGCCATGTTTGGTTTCATTCCATTCAGTGGTTCTCTAAAAGAAGACATTTGTATGTATTTCCCATAGGGTCCTATGTTAAACTAAGTCCCCCGCTGGTGGCCATCTTGGATGATGGATCGGCTACAAAGTAACAACACTTGGTCAGCACCTCATAAGGAACATTCATGCCATGATCGGCTGCAAAGAAACAATACTTGGTCAACACCTCATAAGGAACATTCATGCCATGTTTGGTTTCATTCCATTCAGTGGTTCTCTAAAAGAAGACATTTGTATGTATTTCCCATAGGGTCCTATGTTAAACTAAGTCCCCCGCTGGCAGGTATCTTGGACGATGGACCGACTGCAAAGTAACAACACTTGGTCAGCATCTCATAAAGGAACATTCATGCCATGTTTGGTTCCATTCCATTTATTGGTTCTCTAAAAGAAGACATTTTTATGTATTTCCCATAGGTCCTATGTTAAACTAAGTCACCCGCTGGTGGCCATCTTGGATGATGGATCGGCTACAAAGTAACAACACTTGGTCAGCACCTCATAAGGAACATTCATGCCATGTTTGGTTTCATTCCATTCAGTGGTTCTCTAAAAGAAGACATTTGTATGTAATTCCCTTAGGGTCCTATGTTAAACTAAGTTCCCCCCTGGCGGCCATCTTGGATGATGGATCGGCTACAAAGTAACAACACATGGTCAGCACCTCATAAGGAACATTCATGTCATGTTTGGTTTCAATCCATTCAGTGGTTCTCTAAAAGAAGTCATTTGTATGCATTTCCCATAGGGTCCTATGTTAAACTAAGTTCCCCGCTGGCGGCCATCTTGGATGATGGATGGGCTACAAAGTAACAAAACATGGTCAGCATCTCATAAGGAACATTCATGCCATGTTTGGTTCCATTCCATTTATTGGTTCTCTAAAAGAAGACATTTTTATGTATTTCCCGTAGGGTCCTATGTTAAACTAAGTCCCCCGCTGGCGGCCATCTTGGATGATGGATCGGCTACAAAGTAACAACACTTGGTCAGCACCTCATAAGGAACATTCGTGCCATGTTTGGTTTCATTCCATTCAGTGGTTCTCAAACAGAAGACATTTGTATGTATTTCCCATAGGGTCCTATGTTAAACTAAGTCCCCCGCTGTCGGCCATCTTGGATGATGGACCGTCTGCAAAGTAACAACACTTGGTCAGCACCTCATAAGGAACATTCATGCCATGTTTGGTTTCATTCCATTCACTGGTTCTCTAAAAGAAAACATTTGTATGTATTTCCCATAGGGTCCTATGTTAAACTAAGTCCCCCGCTGGCGGCCATCTTGGATGATGGATCAGCTACAAAGTAACAACACTTGGTCAGCACCTCATAAGGAACATTCATGCCATGTTTGGTTTCATTCCATTCAGTGGTTCTCTAAAAGAAGACATTTGTATGTAATTCCCATAGGGTCCTATGTTAAACTAAGTCCCCCGCTGTCGGCCATCTTGGATGATGGACCGACTGCAAAGTAACAACACTTGGTCAGCACCTTATAAGGAACATTCATGCCATGTTAGGTTTCATTCCATTCACTGGTTCTCTAAAAGAAGTCATTTGTATGTATTTCCCATAGGGTCCTATGTTAAACTAAGTCCCCCGCTGGCGGCCATCTTGAACGATGGACCGACTGCAAAGTAACAACACTTGGTCAGCATCTCATAAGGAACATTCATGCCATGTTTGGTTCTATTCCATTTATTGGTTCTCTAAAAGAAGACATTTTTATGTATTTCCCATAGGGTCCTATGTTAAACTAAGTCCCCTGCTGGCGGCCATCTTGGATGATGGATCGGCTACAAAGTAACAACACTTGGTCAGCACCTCATAAGGAACATTCATGCCATGTTTGGTTTTATTCCATTTATTGGTTCTCTAAAAGAAGACATTTTTATGTATTTCCCATAGGGTCCTTTGTTGAACTAACTTCCCCGCTGGCGGCCATCTTGGATGATGGATCGGCTACAAAGTAACAACACATGGTCAGCACCTCATAAGGAACATTCATGCCATGTTTGGTTTCATTCCATTCAGTGGTTCTCTAAAAGAAGTCATTTGTATGCATTTCCCATAGGGTCCTATGTTAAACTATGACCCCCGCTGACGGCCATCTTGGATGATGGATCAGCTACAAAGTAACAACACTTGGTCAGCACCTCATAAGGAACATTCATGCCATGTTTGGTTTCATTCCATTCAGTGGTTCTCTAGAAGAAGTTCAAAATGTCAAAAGTTAATGACGACGACGGACGACGCAGGACGATGCCGGACGACGACGGACGACAACGGACGAAGGACGACAACGGACGAAGGACGCCAAGTGATGAGAAAATCTCACTTGGCCCTTTGGGCCAGGTGAGCTAAAAATGTAATTAATTTAAACATTCATAAAATGGTCAATTCTGCCTGAATTTGTCAGTTAAAACAGAAAAAGGCATAGAAATATCTGCATTTTTGTACTTGGGCAAGTGTAAAAACCTTTTGTTACCCAGAAAAATGCTATACTGAGCTGCAATAAAACCATTTATGACACTAGAGAGATAAACTCAACAGTTTTCATCATCTCTACCTATGTCTAAAGAAAGGACCACAGCAGTTTAACGTACAGGAAAATGCAAAAATGATGTCATCCTGTGTTTTTGAAATTGAAATTTAAGTTTAGTTATTTAATAATATATAAATCAACCATCCAAACCTTTGCCCCTATCAGATTGCCTTGATTTCTGCTTTGTAAGCAAGATGCTTATCCCCAATGCTACCTGAGTGAATATAATCAAGTGGCAAGTTAAGACACTTAACCATACATGGAAAAATGAATAAAAAAAGAAAATAATTGAGCAAAATCTTAAAAAACAAGGCGCGGGGGGAGTGATGGTGTAAGCACTGAAAGGTGTGTATAACGTACAGCTTAATCAAACGTGGAAAAGTAACCACGTTTTATAGATCACAAGTCTGCTAGCAATAATTATGCACACTTTTTAGAATTTGTAAGTACTTCTCAGTTGATCAGAAAACAAAATATTGAGTAACCATTTCACAATTGAGGGGAGCCTAACATAGAAGCCTTTAAAAAGACATACATGACGTATCCAGTTGCTAATACATGATTTTAAAGCATTCTTATAAAAGTATTAATAAGCGCATGTTTTTCATAAGCACACCCAATGAGAAAATATTTGAAGAATGGAATAAAATTTGACAAAGGAGTGAACAGGGCATAGTATATACTACATGTAATTATAAAGCATGAATTCTATTCTATTGCAGCTGTGGTCATTTGTCTATTTCAAGTACACATGTACTTCTGTCTATACACAGAATGCCTTTATAGTATACATTGTAATAATTCCTGTAACTAAAGCATGGTTAGGACATATCCTCATATTCTGCTGGAAAAGTAAATGTAGATTTGCTAAAGCAATATTCATTGTGCATTCACAAATATGTTTAACCCCGCAATATTCTCATTTTGCTTGTCCCGATCCTGATATCTAGTGGTTGTCGTTCTTTGCTGTTTTTCATAATTGTTTTAAGTTCATTTTTGCAGAGAAAATCAGTGCATCGTTTTTCTCTTTTGAATTGTTTCAAACTTTGTCATTTAGGGACTTTTAAAGCTTACTATCTATACAGTATAAATTTTGTTCATTGATGAAGGCCCAACAATGACCTTTAATAGTTTGCATCTTTGTCCTTTGGTCATAATGAATAAAAATCTCATTGGCAATCATACTGCATATCCTTATTTTTATTTCATATTAATGTAAATGAAGCATGTCTGAAGTAAAGAGTGTCATTGTGCTTTATCAACATCAAACCAAATGAAATTTGTTGGAAACTTGAGGACTTTTGTGTGATTTGCCTCTTTATTGTTAAGACAACAATTCTCTAAATTGCTAAAGTTTGACTCAAATCAATAAATTGGTAAACAAAATGTGTTTTTTTTTAAATGCATTTAATAGTAACAATAGTGGCCATATTGGTCAGCAGAAGGCATTCATAACTACCATCATCAAATCTTAAAAAAATCATTTAGTTTAAAAAAAAAAATAAAGCAGCTAATCTTTAGCATTTTAATCTTTTGTTTTATTAATATAACAATGACTACTAGGGGAATCATTTGGAGAACACTTGGTCCACTTTCAAGGGAGATAAATTCTTAAATGTTTACAGACAAGAATAAATCTGTTGCCAAGTAATAGCAATAACTGACAGTGTTTTCAGTTTGTTTTGCAGATATAAATAATACATCTTTGTATTTTTTTATGCCTTGCCGAAGAATTAAATGTTGTTTAGTTCAATGATTTTTATTCTTAACAAAATACAAATTAAACAGAAGTTACATCCATTTGAAAACAAATACTAAAATGATTTTATAATATAATATTTCACTCATTCTTTAAATTCAATTTGACAAGTAACATATTGTCAAAATCTTCTTTTCCTTGTATTACCTGTAAGTATTTATTCATAATCATTTTTTTTCAGGTAAAATCAGAAAAAAATCAGGAAGTTAACATTTTGTCATTTATGATCATTTATGTCATTTTTATTACATTATATGTATTATTGCTGCCTTTTTCAAAATTATGATATCTTACAATAAACATTTCTTAAAGATCAATGTTCTCTACTATATTGCATGTTGGGGTCTTTATACAATGCCATTATTCCTACAACTCCTCATTTGGAGGTGATTGATTATGCCAGCACAGAGTATTTTATTTTGCTTCATGGTTTCATGATACTCCAAATACAGCTTCCATGGCCTCTGTCATTCCAACTTCTTTCATGGCCATTTTTACTGTGGATATTGTAGCTCTGTCTGGATCAGTTTCCTACAATTAAGATGAATTTGTATGATTTTAAAAATAAAAGTTACCTTAAACATAAAAATATTCCAATGTTACAGCTTTGTTCAGTCTTATCCTGTGCTTTTAAGAATTTCACACTTGAAATAATTTTAAATAAAAAGACATTTGCTTGGTGATGTAAATAGTTAATGTGTCTTATATGGACCAAATGAGGGCATCCAGTATCCAAAACTTATTATCTTGGTCAAGATTCTATACATTTGATAATTTTAAAAGATTCAGCAGTGAATTGTTTAATTATAGATTTTAAACCAGTACATACCTGCCATACTGTTAACATTTTCAATGCTCTTTCTTGAGTACTTTCATTTTCTTTTTCAAAATAGGAGATATCATCCTCAGGAAAGTTTAATTCCAAGCCAAGTCTCTTCCACATACTGCCAACCTGTTTTGATAGTTCCTCCATAAGCTGGGGTGTTAAAGCATCTTCATTGTTTTCATCCTCTTTTCCTTTAAGATAAAGTTAATGTTTATTAGCAATATCACACACAAAAAATTAACTATTTTAGCCGATGCAAAGGACCAAGGTTACCAAAGAGCCCATTTTGGTTTCAGTAAGATAAAAGTGGTGTAAGACACTTGCAAGTGAATAATTCATCAGTGATGTTTCTTACCTTATTTTGAAAAAATTTAGCCAAAGTGGCTGCTAAAAGCGAATTACTATTTCACTATTTCACTTTCATTAATGATTGAACAAAAAAAAATAATATTTTAATGTTTTCATATTTCGTAGCTAATGCCCCTTTAACCTTGCAAATTTATCTACTGATTCAAGATGTACTGTGGATTCATTATTCGTGGGATACCAATTTTCGTGAAACACAAATTTAAATTTTCAAGGAATAACAAATTTTCTATTAGCTTGTATTCAGGCTTTGGCAAAACCACAAAATCAAAAATCCAGGAAAATTTAACATAGTTTAAAATCTACTCAATCCATGAAAATTGGTATCTTGCATGAAAAATAAGTTAATCCACAGTAGATGTAATAATATAAGCTTTGCTGAAATATATTGAGTTATTATGAAATTCCTATCACGTTATTACATGAATATACTGAATGAACAGACAGACAGACAGACATAATGAATAGAACGTTTGTTTGCTACCTCAATAATTATATTCATACTGATTGTTAGGAAATTATCTGCTAATAATAACAACACACACACACACACACCAACATTACCTTGGTCTTCACTTTGTCTGAGATCGTTATCCTCCTGAGATTCCTTAATGGCCTCTTCCTCATCACCAATGTCTGTCTTTACTTCCACCTGGTTCTCCTGCATTGATTGGGGACCAGTGTTAGGATGGATTTCCTTTGCTAATCTATTTAACATCATTTCTAGATACTGAGGCTGAGGTACAGCAGGAGTGTTGGTATGTGTAAAGAAGTGAGGACTTCTCCTTGCTAACAATCTTAATGACTTCCATTGGAATATCTGGTCATTAATCAACCTGCAATAATTATAATTAATTATCAATAAAGGGGTTTTCACTGTTGCTTGTATATGTATATAGAAATAACTTAACCTATATAAATATCTCACCTGCTCACATAATTCTTCTTATATCAATATTGTTTTAATGCTATAGACTATCTAAATGAGTTCAGGGTCAAGTCATATGGAAATTCATTATTCATAATGTATTTTTATACCACATAATTTATTGTTAACCTGCCTGTATAATTTCTAGAAAACAGATCTTAACTGTCAAGCATATTCACTAAGAAATAAGACTATTTTACAAAAACATATGGAGAGGGAAAACGGACATATACCTCTAAAACAAATCCATATTACAAACAATGTTAATCTGTTTAATAAAGCTAATGGTGACATATATAAGTAACCTCCTTCCTAGCTAATGATTTCCATTGTCTACAAGTAAAATTTTACAACAGACACATGATAAACATTGCCAATGTTTCTATTTTCACTGTTTATTAAATTAATAAAAAAATTAAAACCAATTTTCAAAAGATTTTGAAATTTCATTCTGGTGGTCATAACTAATACTAATTTCATCAATAGTTATAAAATATACACTGTAAGTAAAACTGAACTTTTATAGAACAGAAGTTGTTTTTTGTTTTCATATTTTAAAATAAATAAAAATTTGTTCTCCACATTTAAAAGTGATTCAATCTTATTTGTAAGTAAGCAACACTCCTGTCCAAATAATAATAGAATTACCAGTATTGCAAAAAGTAAATCAATTCTTTTTTCCACGGAAATTTGCAATTTCTATTTTATTTAGAAATTTAACCAAGCTTTTTACATACTGTGGATTCATTATTATTCGTTGGATACCGATTTTCGTGGGTTTTATGGGTACAGGTGAACCATGAATTCAAATGTTCAACGAATTACAAATTTTCTACAGGCTTTGTATACAGTGATTGGCAAAACCACGAAATCAAATATCCACGAAACCGCAAGTTTTCCTCAATCCACTAAAATTGATACCCAAGAAAATAAATGAAACCACAGTAGACAAAACGTACTTATATTGATCCTCTATCATGGCCTCAGGATCATTCTGATCTATAGCGTCACTGAAGTAGTCCTCTAATGTTGGTAAAAACACTCTTTTCTCATCTTTACAAGCATCCATATTATCTGGACTCAAGTTCCATAATCTTGTTAATTCAGCACTTCCCATCTTCACAAACTTCCCACCACTTGCTTGCAAATCATCTCCAACCCATCGTCTTTTTGCTCTAGAAAGAGACATTTTTCATGTACGTGATGAAATCTGTACTTCCATTGGGTTAAGCATTTCAATCACAGATGGTATATGTATATAAGTTGAATAAATATGAATTTATTGCTTCAGGAGTGATTCTCGAAAGCACACTTCATAAATGTAATCTTACCAAAAATCTCTGCAATGATAATGTGTCTGTCAGTATGCAAAATCAAGTTAGTGGTTGTTACCATCTTTGACCTTTTTGCCCTCCCTGGATTTTGATATTAACATCAATTGTTGAATTTACACCTAATCTAAACTCTTTTAAGTTTTGAATTTGTAACATATTTTGATTCATGTTTTATTAACATTTTCCATAAAACTTAATTTTATTCACATCTAAAAATTTAAATAATAATATTGCTATCCATACTTTGTTTTATGCTTAGTATTTTCAGACATGGGCTCCTTTTCAAAACTAGGACAGCTATCATTCTTCCATTTATTCCAGAATTCCTCACGAGTCAATGTATGCTGTGAAAATAAATAGTAGAGTTTTACAATTAAAAAAAAATTGTTGTTTTTAATATATTTTAATTAACTACATGTATAAGTTCCTTCAGCATATAATTGTACCAAAGGTCTATTCCGTCTTATATGACATTTATTGTCTGCAATAAATCATGCTCAGAACCAAACTTGAAAAAAAAAGTAAATCCTTGATCCATTAACCCATTCACCTCCAAAGTAATTTTTCAAATGGCTGATCAATTTTCAAACTATTTCTTTTTCAAAACAATTGACTATATAAAAATAAGATGTGGTATGACTGACAACTCTCCACCAGAGACCAAATGACATAGAAGTTAACAACTATAGGTCAATGTACTGGCTTCAACAACGAACTGAATCTAACTAGGAAGGAAAGAAAACCTAGATTTCATTTGGTTACTTGCATGAAGTGTTGCTGTCTCATTGATGGATACCTAATAACTCTTTTTATTCATAAATCAACATGTGGCAGGGTTAATAAGCTTTTCTGAGCACTCACCCCTCCTCATCTTTTAATCTAGTTCAAAAGTCAATGAATCATAAAATGAAAGCAAGAGTTGACCTCCTTTTTCATAAACAGTTTATACATTCTTAGATATATCTTTTAACCAAGTTTTAAGACTGTAGGTTGCTTAAACTCAGAATTCTTAAATTGGATGTTAAAGTTTATATAACTCAATTGATCATCAAATGTAGGTCACAGTGACCTACAAGTTACTTGTATGAAATGTTGCTTTACATCCTTGTGTATCTTTATGCCATTACACATGATAATAGGTTTTTCAGTATCTGAAAACTAAAACTCTGATGTAAAACTTACAATTACTGTTAATTCAGTAATTATTGAGAGGATTTTATTATTGCGAATAATGCGACAAGGTGAGTATCGCAATAATTAGAACTCGCATTCAGATATCTAATACATACATCAGTATGCAGATTTTCTTGAAATCGCAATAGATAGTTTCAATTTTGTCCATTCTTCAAAAATCGCAATAATAAATGCATGCAATAATTTCTGAATTTACAATAACCAAATGTAAAATTAAAAGTCTTTTGGTGGATTCTATGCTCATCTTGAGAAAACTTAGATAACAAGTGGCTTACTTCAACAGTTTTAGCAAATGAATCACCATCAGGAGGAGTCTCTCTGATCAGCTGGTAAACTTTATCCTGTGTTGCCTTTGTCCAAGTAAGATTATCTTCACTTAAAACTTGACTGGAACTAAATATAAAAGTTGCATATTACAACATATTAGGCAACTTTAAATCATTTTTATTACTGTCACAGGAACTTTAAATACAATTAATGCAGGTATAACAAACTGCAGATAATAAGAAGTCTTCATCACTCAACTTGCTTCTATCTATAATATTTAATTAATCTCACAAATTTCAAAGGTATGGTTAAAAGGAACTGAGGTATGTTTTATGCTAAAAAAGCACACATGTAATAGCATTATAAACTACAAAAACTCCCAATGCAGCAACATTTAGAAAATTTACTAGCTGGTTAGTGGGGGTGGGCATTTACCCAAAGATACTCCAAAAAACAAATATACCATTTGCAAACCATTTTAAACAACGTACAAGATTTAGAATCATTCAACACTCATAACCTTATAAAAGTAAAAGCTCCAAATTTGTAAGAAAGGCTGAAACAAATGGGAAATGTGTCTATGGGACACAGATGATGCCCCAGCTTGCATATAACGTTATAAGGGGACATAATTCAAGAACGGTAAAAATGACGCTACCCAAATTCGTACTTGATCTGCTTTTTGTGGTAATAAGCATCGTGTATAAGTTTCATAACATTTGGTTGAAGTAAACTTAAGTTAGAGAACAGGAATGAAAAATTCAGCAATTTTTCCATTTGTAAAGGGCATAACTCTAGAACTGTAAAAGTAACGCATCAAAATTCAAACTTGGTCTGAGTTATGTGGTAATAAGCATTGTGTATAAGATTCATAACATTCGGTTGAGGTAAACTTAAGTTAGAAAACAGAAACAAAAAATTTAGCAATTTTTCCATTTGTAAAGGGGCATAACTCTAGAAAGGTAAAAGTGATGCCACCCAAATTCAAACTTGATCTGCATTTTGTGGTAATATGTATTATGTACAAGTTTCATAACATTTGGTTGAGGCAAACTAAAGTTAGAGAAAGGAAACAAATTTCGGGATGTACAGACATACAGAGGGACAAGGGTAAAACTTAATGCCCCCTACGCTATGGCGGGGGTGTAAAAAGTGCAGAAAACCATCATTTCCAAAAAATGACCCTGGACAAGATTAGCTTAAAACACAAATTAACTGGGATATAAATAAGTTACCTCTTAAATCTAACTTGAGCAGTAAGATACTGGAAGAGAATTAACATCTGTACTAATACATATCTTCTGAAATTACTGTCATTTAACTGCAAGTCTAACAACTGAAAAATAATATTTAAGTTATTGTCATTTACTTCTAAAAGAACAACCCATTTTAGTTTGAGTATTATGTTGTTAAAATAACTTACTTCTTAATATTATAAAGTCTACAAAATAAACATAATGATGACATAACTTTTAAAATCTAGAGGATCCAAAAAGCTTGATTTTTTACCCAGCAAATATATGCAACATTAACACCTTCAACAACTGTGGCATTCATCTTTCAAACCCTAGTATGATTTTAGCCAGGTTTGATCCAGATAGAATTGGTGAACAATTTTTAGGGTAAATTATTTAAGGATAACACCCCTATAATGTTTCACTTGATAATTTCCATTACTTAGATTTTCTTGCAGATCTTATACTGCTGATGATTGTTGCTGTATTCAGATTCACTGTATCTATTTTTTTTTTTATTTCAAGATAGCATCTTAAAATGCCCAAAACATTAAATAAAATTGTTGTTTAAAGCTAATACATGTACATGTATTACTTCTAAAAGGAGTCAATCATCAATTTCAGCTATATTGACTTATTTTTTTAACTGGGCCTTGCTGGTCATTTTTGCTGTTAACAATTTCCATCTATCTATTAGTTTGCAAAATGACAGTTAAATATTCCAAAATTTTAGTCAGGAAACTGAATACAATATTGTACCCTTGATGTTAATACAAAGAAGACATCGAATTCTTGTGATGGTCACTTCTGATTTATTTGTTATCAATTAGTACATTCAGAACAGTACTCTTTGTATTGTTTTTTTAAAATATTTTTATGCAATTAAAAGATCTGTTGTTTTGACCTATACAACCCCTCTTTTTAACATATTCTTACATCTACATTTTTACATATAAGAACATATAAGAAATGCCTCGCCTTTTTACTGACCATTGATTTTATGTTGATAGTCCTAAATATAAAGCTTTACTACAACTATCACATAAACTTAACATGATCCAAGAAAATGAGGTCAAGGTCAGATAAACCAATTGGAAATACATGTACACCTTGCAATCATTACCTATACCAAATATGCTTTAAATAAAGTTGACCTATTGCACATAGTATCTAAGAAACAAACTTCACCAGGAAAACTTAACATTGATCAATGAACCATGAAAATGAGGTCAAGTTCAGATGAACCCTGCCAGACAGACATGTGCACCTAACAATCATTACATGCTTTAAATATAGTTGACCTATTGCATATAGTATCTAAGAAACAAACTTAATCAGGAAAACTAAAGATTGACCAATGAACCATGAAAATAAGGTCAAGGTCAGATGATAATTGCCAGACAGACATATACACCTTACAAACATTCCATACGCCAAATATAGTTGACCTATTGATTATAGTATTAGAAAAACAAACCAAAAACAAAAAATTGAGCAATGAACCGTAAAAATGAGGTCAAGGTCAAATAAAACCTGCCAGACTGACATGTACATTGTAAAATATTTTCATACACCAAATATAGTTCACCTATTGCATACAGTATTAGAAAAACAGACCAAAACACAAAAACTTAACTTTAATCACTGAACCATGAAAATGAGGTCAAGATCATAATACACCTGCCAGTTGGACATGTTCACCTCACAATCATTCCATACACCAAATATAGTAGACTTATTGCTAATAGTATCTGAGATATGGACTTGACCACGAAAACTTTACCTTGTTCACTGATCCATAAAATGAAGTCGAGGTCAAGTGAAAACTGTCTGACAGGCATGAGGAACTTGCAAGGTACGCACTTTTTTTCAAGTAGTCACTGAACCATGAAAATGAGGTCAAAGACAATGGACATATGACAGACAGAAACTTCATAACATAAGGCATCTATAAACAAAGTATGAAGGATCCAGGTCTTCTACCTTCTTTAATACTAAGCTTTTAGGAAGCTTGTTAATGCTTCAGTGGCCACCACCGCCGGATCACTATCCTAAGGTAGAGCTTTCTGCAACGGAGGTCGCAGGCTCGACAAAAATGAAATGGTTCTGTGTTTTAAATAATGCATTTAATAGGATTTTGCAATAAAAAGTATGCAATTTAATAATACCCACAGTACATGTAATATATTATTACTCAATGTTCACATTCTTATCTCATTCAATTACCTTTTCACTTGTTAAATATTTGGCAAAGAAACTTTTTGTTTCAGTTTGTCTTCTCTTGTCCAGTTTTCTTCTGGACGATTTGTTGTCATCAAGTTTAGCACTAGCAAAAGCCTTCAGTACTGCTTCAGAATTCTATCATCAAAAACGAATAATGTTAGTACTTTTAGGAATCTAGTTATGATCTAAGTTATCAACAACATGTATCTTCAGTATAACCATTTTTATCTTGTCATTGATCAAATATTCATTAAAACAAAAGTACTGCTATTCAGGAATATCAACCTCCATGGATTTTGAGGTTATAGAATACAAAAAGTTTTAATACCAATGAAATGATGATTACAGTTAATTTTGCAACAAAGCTGACATAAAAAATAGAATCTTTTTCACAAACCACTTAAAGCTTGGAATCCATGATTTAAAGGACATTGGCAGTATAAAAAGATAATAAACCACAGATTAATGGAACAATCAATGTAGCTCTATCTTATCTATGAGTGACACTTGTTTGTAATGACTTTAAGTTCTCAGGATTGTTTTCGACAAACAGCATTTATTTCATATCAAAAGCTGTTCTCAAGTTACTACAGCAACATGTGTGTGTTTGAGTATGTGAATGAAAAGTGAAAACATACTACTGGAAAACTCTACATCGAATTGCCTTAAAAATACAAAATTCTCATGTGTGTAATCAGTTTTCCCTTTTATTCTGCTCATGTAAACAGAACATTTAGACACATACATTACTTTTTATACAATGTCTAGTTCAAAGTAGACAGCTCAAACACTTTTTTACCACCTAAATTTATACCAGATATATTTATTTCAACATTTTCATCTTACTAAAAAAAAAACAACAATTTGAAACTGATAGTCTTGTAGGAAGGATATCAAAAAAATATCAAATAACTTAAGAAGGGAACAGAAACTAAAAATTCAGCAATTTTTATTCTATTTGTAAACACGCATAACTCTAGAACGGTTGTGTATAAGTTTTATAACATTTGGTTGAGACAAACTAAAAAATTCAGCAATTTTTATGTTTATAAAGGGACATAACTCAAGAATGGTAAAAGTGTCGCCACCAAATTTCGTACTTAATCTGTATTATGTAGTAATAAGCATTGTGTATAAGCTTCATAACATTTGGTTGAGGCAAACTTAAGTTAGAAAACAGAAACAAAAAATTTGTACTTGATAATAGTTTTGTGGTAATGTATAGGTTTCATAATGTTTGGTTGGGGCAAACTTAAGTTACAGAATGGAAACTAAAAATTTTGCAATCTTTCGATTTATAAAGGGACATAACTCAATAATGGTTAAAAATGACACTACCCAAATTCAACTTGATCTGTGTTTTATCAGTGGAAGTCAAAATTAAACATTCCATTGTATAAAGCAATGATTGTAGTTGATTCAACTATAATCATGGACAAAGGAAGATAACTCCAATTTTAAAAATTACTTGATATTTAGAAGAAAATAAAAATTTTGCAATTTTTCCATTTAGAAAAGGGCATAACTCTAGAACAGTTAAAGTGACGCCACCAAAATTCAAACTTGATCCGTTTTTTGTGGTAATAAGCATTGTGTATAAGTTTCATAACATTTGGTTGAAGCAAACTTAAGTTAAAGAACGGAAACTAAAAAATTTGCAATTTTTCCATTTATAAAGGGGCATAACTCTAGAACGGTTAAAGTGACGCCACCAAAATTTAAACTTGATCTGTGTTATGTGGTAATAAGCATTGTGTATAAGTTTCATAACATTTGGTTGAGGCAAACTCAAGTTGGAGAACGGAAACCAATTTTGGGATGTACAGACGGACGTATGTACGTACGTCCGTACGTACGTACAGACGGACAGGGGTAAAACTTAATGCCCCACCGCTACGGCGGGGGCATAAAAATGTAAAATCATTTGGGGCAATTAATAGATAACTTACAGCAACAAACTGTTTCCATGGTAATTTCTCATAACACTGATTAGGTTTTCTAAAGATATCTTGTAAGGACCAAAATCTTCTGTATAGGTTGTAATCTACTGGTGAACATCTGTAATTCCAAAACAAGAATATCAAATATTGTGGATTTTCTTATACTATAAGCAGATGGAGCTTATCAGATTCTTTTATATTATTATGAAACATAATGAGACTCCATAGCTGATATCTTAAACTTTTCTGGTATGTACTTTTCAGGGGTCAAAATAAAAGATTAATAAACACTGGTCAGATGGGCAAACCTTTCCTTAAGTTCAATCAATTCAGAAGTTAACAAATATCTGATCTGCCACAAAGCTATCAACTAATAAATTTGACTATCTCACAGATAGACTATCTGGCTTGACAGAAGGCATTTTATCTAGCTGGACAGAAGACATTATATCAAACTGCACTTTTTATCATACACATGATTAACGGAGTGACATTTCTTCAGGTGATCAGAACTTACTTATTTCTCTAGTAAACAAAATATTTCCATTAACTTGAATGTGCAGACCATAGCTGACAACCCTCTATCAATAAGAACTATCTCTTCCAACAACTGTCAAAAATCATTGGAACAAAAGAAAACCATTTGCTACTATGACATCAATAAATGATTGATGAAATAAACTCCAGTATTTAAAACCGTTTACAGGAACATAGCTATAGGAGATTGCATGTGATCACATGATGAAAGGACATGAAACATGATGAAAAAAGTGTGATTAAACAGTTTTACCACAAAAAGCATGAGTTGGCAACTATGGGAAAAATTTAGTAACAGTAAAAAATCATAATATTTATAAACTTTTAAACTTTTTGTCAAAGTCTCAGATTTATTCAAATATTCAGACCAAAAATTAAATATTTTCTGAATCAAATGAACTGCTATACTTAAATGATTGATGTTAACTTACCCATCATCCATCTCTCCATCCTCAACCTCCATTTTATCTTCACCATTTTCCTACATTGAAAGTTAAGTTATTATCAGTATATCTTTTAAGCTCTACTCAAGTGATGTAGTAAATAAGATAAACAAAACAAAAGTGAAAAGGATGGAGGTTTAGAGAATTTCTTTAGTCCTGAAGGTCTCATTATACCTATTTGATTTTAGAAGGAACCTTTATGTATGTTCCATAAAAATTGCCTTGGTCCATGAGACAACTATCCATCAAAAACCAAAGGACAAGAAGATACAACAGAGCCCATATAAGTCATATAAGACATTATTGTTAACCATGTGAATAAAAAGTCATTTTAATTATGTAACTAGAGGCCCCAAGGAACCTAGATCACTACCCTTGTAAAACAACTCTTTATAGCAGAAGAGTATAAACTTCTAATTAAACAATAGGTAATGTGAGTGTGGTGAAATTCCAATGACATTTTTTTCAAATTGCAAAAGTAAAATACTTCTTAATAGAAAAAAATAGAACCTTCAAAGGGATATATTTGTCAAGTTTAGTTTTAATTGGTTGACAAGTATTTCCGAAGAAGACATTTAATACTTGTTCTAATCTGACCCTCTATGGCCCCTTTAAGCAACATTTGACTATTCATTAGGATCAAAATAACAACACAAGTGATTTCAACGACATCATTATAATTTAGAAGAAAAGTCATTTGGTTTAAAAGTAAATTCAGTATTAGAATTCTGATGAAATATTTTGAAAAAGAATGGAGAATGTGTCCATGGGACACAGATGATGCTCCCACTTGCATATAACGTTCATAACATTTGGTTGAGGCAAATTAAAAATAGAGAACGGAAACCAATTTTGGGATGTACGGACAGACAGACAGACGTATGGATGGACAAGGGTAAAACTCTGCTACAGTGGGGGCATAAAAATCAATAGAAGAACATTTTCTGTGAATAAAGAAGTATACGTAGTTATGTATCTTAGTATAGATTTTTTACCTTTTTTAATTTTCCACCATCATTTGCCATGAATGTTGTCACATTTTCTAAGTTGAAATTACTCATCAAATTTAAAGCTGAAAATAAATTATAAATTATCAAAAAACTCATAAGTTCAGAAAAAAATTAGGAATTAGTTAAATTTTCATTACAAGCCTGTTTTTTTTTTAACATTAATAGTTAATATATTCTGCCTGATGGCTACCGTTTTGAATTAAAGAAAAATGAAATATTTCCTTTGAAAAATAAAAACCATTTGGTATATATTGTGCCTGCACCCTATAGACAAGTGTATTTTTCTCTTCAATTCATTTCGATTCTTTATTAACCAAAGGGATTTCTATAAAATTTATGAAGGTTTTAAAGGCCTAGGGAAGAACTGTTAGTTCAATTTCGCTGGGGAAGTTATTAAAGCATTACTTTCTACTTTCTCAAAGCTTAAACAAATCAAATATTGTTTTTGTGTAAGCAAAGTTAAGTCACATATTTTCTTTGAAACGCTAACCTTATTATAACTCACCAGACTTTTCTGACAATGGGAATAATCTAGACAAGAACAGTTGTATTCTACCACAAAAAACAGTATTCTGTGACTTGGATAATCTTCTTAATATATCTGTAACAAATGTATAACACTATTCAAATCTATCAGAAAAGTAACTCCGTTAATTGCCTCAAACAAAACACAAGTTATTTTTGCAATATAAAAAGAATTAATACCAATAATTATTAGATTTAGAGACACTAAAACTATTAAATGACAAAATGTTATATGATGTTATCTTTGTTTCTTATGACATGGCCTTCCTCATATTGTATTTAAAATCACAATTTTGCTAATGTTAGTACAAATTGTAGAATCTGGAGTTGATATTTGACTTTTTCAACCAACCTACAGAAGAAATAAAGATAAAACTACAAACAGCAAGTTCTAAACAACGACCCAATTACATCTACTTAAGCGAAAATTGCAACAAGAAAAATTCACAAGTAATAAAGTAACCCATTACTTGAATCATAATGTTAATTGAAGTAGTTTTTCAAATTTTGCATGCATTTTTAATTATTTTTTTCCCAACCAGTCCCCCTTCCCCAATACGAATTTCTTTCGTAATTCCTATCATGTCAATCATGTGTTATCCAATGTCAAATTGATTATACATACCATTGCACATTCTGAGAAGGTAGTTTTTACCAGTATCATAAAACAATTTCTGTAAGATAAAATATAAACAGTATAATGATGAGCAACCAACTAAACAGCACTTGTTATGGGGCACCTGCTTCTATTAAGAGATCATACTATACCAGTGAATTTTTCATTGAAAGCAATTTTTAAGGATAACAGGCATTATAAGGTGTTCATATTTCAATAGATATTTGTTTATTTTGAAGTGCTATCTGATTGATATAAATAAAAGGAGACGTGGAGTATATGTCACTGAGCCACCAACCTAACAATAAATAAAATTAGAAAAGACATTAAGAGGTCAACATACTGTCATGATTAACTCATATCTTTTTTCCCCCATTCGTTCAGAAATTCATTTGGGATATTGCTATCTTTTAGCAAATGTATAAACTTCGTACAGATTTATTAGGACATGAGACCAATTGAGTTATGACAAAATGATTTCATTTCAAATACAAAATAACAGATCACTTATAGAAATCAACCAGTTGATAACAACTTTAATATTAATTCTTTTATATTTTCATAACATTTTATGCAGTTGTATTGAACATTATACCTTTTTCGATTCAATTCAATTCAAAGTTTCATTTAAAGAAGATATTCAGTAACCTACATAAATACATAAAAAGTTTTATTTAAAGAAGATATTCAGTAACCTACATAAATACATAAAAAGTTTTATTTAGAGAAGGTATTCAGTAACCTACATAAATACAAGCTCTAGTGAGCTTTTCAAATTGACTGACTTTTGACTTTTAGACTAATGTATGCCATGTACGTGTTTGGATTTTTTTTTCAACAAAATTTATGCTTTCAGGGCCTAGGGGGATTAGTTGTAGAACTTACAGATTTCCAAACACTTAGTTTTTGTTCTACTAAGTTAAACACCTCTTGACACTGATCTATGGTTATAACATCAAATATGTCTGATAGAATTACTAAAGGTGTGTTGTGTGAACAGGCATCTGAAATAAATATCAAATATATTAGCAACTTCTTTCAAGTTTCAATATAAAAATAAGATGTTGTATAATTGCCTCTCCACCAGAGACCAAATGACTTAGAAGTAAGCAACTATAGGTCACCATACAGCCTTCATCAATGAGCAACCATACCTCATTCAAGCATATTTGGTCATAACTGGGTTTTTTTTTTATTGGTTTTTTTAAACTGTCCCATTATCGTACATTTCATGCAAAGTTTACTGTAACTTGAAAATAGACTAAACAAGTGAATCTGTGAGCTACTGTTCACTAATGATACCCCGCCCGCTAAAAGTATAAGGTAAACAGGAAGTTGTTGAGTGATGAGTCTGAAAACACATCACACAGTATAGCTGACTCATATTAACCATGAAACCAAATTTCAGACATCCTTGCAATGTAGTTCCTGAGAAAGATGCGATGAAAAATATTCATGGGACGGATGGACAGACAGAGGTAAAACAGTATACCCCCTTTTTAAAGTGGGGGTATAACTAACTGAATGTAACTAAAAGAGTTCTTACATAATAATAATAAAATACTTGTATAAACTGAAACTGCATATCTGATACATCTATTGTGTGTTTTAAGCTATGATCTTTCTTCTTTCATTTTTTAACCTACCTTGTTTAGCCAGATCTATGGAATGTTCTGTACCTACCTTGTTTAGCCAGATCTTTGGAATGTTCTGTACCTACCTTGTTTAGCCAGATCTATAGACTGTTCTATACCTACCGGGTACCTTGTTTAGCCAGATCTATGGAATGTTCTGTACCTACCTTGTTTAGCCAGATCTATGGAATGTTGTGTCCCTACCTTGTTTAGCCAGATCTATGGAATGTTCTATACCTACCTTGTTTAGCCAGATCTATGGAATGTTCTATACCTACCTTGTTTAGCCAGATCTATGGAATGTTCTGTACCTACCTTGTTTAGCCAAATCTATGGAATGTTCTGTACCTACCTTGTTTAGCCAGATCTATGGAATGTTCTATACCTACCTTGTTTAGCCAGATCTATGGAATGTTCTATACCTACCTTGTTTAGCCAAATCTATGGAATGTTCTATACCTACCTTGTTTAGCCAGATCTATGGAATGTTGTGTCCCTACCTTGTTTAGCCAGATCTATGGAATGTTCTATACCTACCTTGTTTAGCCAGATCTATGGAATGTTCTATACCTACCTTGTTTAGCCAGATCTATGGAATGTTCCAAGATGATTTTGTAAATATCACATCCTGAATCTGACATCTGTAAGTATAAATGTAATGTATTAATTTAGTTGTTTTAAACATTGGTTACAATTATGGTAATCAAATTTGAATTTTATTTGTTTAGGAAGTCTAAATTTATTTCCCTACCCCTGCCAATATTAGAGCTTATCAGCTAAATTTTATAATCCTTAACGGAACAAGCATTCTGAGAGTATTCCATGGCAATACATAGTCCCCTACCGGTTAAGAATTCATTGTACTGGAACAAAATGCTAACTTGATCTATAACTTGTCATGATGTAAACTATATAATAAATATCAAGTCAATATCTTCAAGCATGACGAAAAAAAGTGTGGAAAACTGATTATTTGAGTGAATTTTCTAAGTCCAAGGACCATAACTCTGCACAAAATCATTAGACCGGAACAAAATTCGAAATTGATCTGTAACTTGTCATGATAAAACTATATACCAATTATTAAATCAATATCTTCATTCATGACAAAAAAAAGAGCGGAAAACTGATTATTTGAGTGAATTTTCTAAGTCCACGGACCATAACTCTGCACAACATCATCAGACCGGAACAAAATACAAACTTGATCTGTTACTTGTCATGATAAAACTATATACCAATTATTAAAACAATATCTTCAAGCGTGACAAAAAAAAGTGCGGAAAACTGATTATTTGAGTGAATTTTCTAAGTCCAAGGACCATAACTCTGCACAAATCATCAAACCGGAACAAAATTTGAACTTGATCTGTTACTTGTTATGATATCTCTATATACCAAATTACAAATCAATATCTTCAAGCATGAAGAAAAAAGTGTGGAAAACTGATTTGCCAGACTGACGGACAGACAGACAGACAGACAGACAGAGTGCAAACCTAAAGTCCCCTTCGACTTCGTCGGTAGGGGACTAAAAAATGAAAGTATCAGCCTAAAAGCTATCAATCAGATCAAAAGGCCTGATTTGTGACTCCTTCTAATAGCACAATTATGAGTACACACAGACACTCTTTGTCTCAAACCATAAAAGTTATTCTCTTATGCGTTTAGTGTTCTTCCCAGTATTTCCAAGGGATTTAAAACAGCACTGTTTCTCTTAAATTATAGCATCACATTTATAATACATTCTATTGTCAAATTTATATATATAGCACCAAGGGCTAAGAGAGAACACTGATTTACAGCAATTTAAACCACTACTTTAATCTATGAATAAGTCTATCGTCTAATTTTGTTTACAATGAACTTACCACTAAATCTCTGACAATATCTCGTAAAGCTTGGTCCATAGCTGATTTCTTTTCTGATTCACTGAAAATAAACAGTAAAACATTTTTTGAACATGTACTATAATTAATGTCTGAATTTATTTTTGCCTTCATTTCCAACTTACTGAATAATCCTACTTTGCCTTTGACAGCATTGGTTAATCATAATCTGATACTAAATCTTTTACTATTATATGTGTATCGTATTTAACAAGGTGTAAAATTACTTGATATTGAGGTAATGTAAATTCAGAAATTATTGCGAGGTTTTTATTATTGCGAAAAATGCGACAGAGTTGTAAACGCAATAATTTAAACTCGCATTTTGAAATATTTTATTTGAACTAAACAGGATTTTTCTCAAAATCGTAAAAATTAAAATCGCATATTAGTCTAAAATGACAAAATCGCAATAATAAATGCACGCAATAATTTCTCAATTTACAGTATGTTAATGTTTTGCCAATAAAGATGAATAAAAGGAGTTTTGGGGTTTATATCAATGACTAATACAACTTTAATAAAATGCTTCGCTGGGGTGCAGCTTGTTACGACCGCAGAGGTCGAACCCTGAACAGTTGGGGCAAGTATGGACACAACATTCAAGCTTGATACAGCTCTGAATTTGGATTGTTATTAAATATTTGACACAGCATAGGTTTCTGACACAGAAAGAATGTGGTCTAAGAACTTGAATTTTTTTAATTTACCTATTATGGTCCAATGTCCAAAATCAAAATACATGGTTAGATTCAGCATATCAAAGAACCCCATATATTCATTTTTTGTTAAAATCAAACAAAGTTTAATTTTGGACCCCAACTTGGACAAACTTGAAAACTGGGCCCATAATCAAAAATCTAAACATATGTTTAGATTCAGCATATCAAAGAACCCCAAGAATTCAATTTTTGCTAAAATCAAACTAAGTTTAATTTTGGACCCTTTGGACCTTAATGTAGACCAATTTAAAAAAGGGACTTAAAATTAAAAATCTAAATACACGGTTAGATTTGGAATTTCAAAGAACCCCAATAATTCAATTTTTGATGAAATCAAACAAAGTTTAATTTTGGACCCTTTTGACCTCAATATGAACCAATTTGATAGCGGGGCCCACAAATAAAAAATCTAAATTCATGGTTAGATTCAGGATATCAAAGAACCCCATATATTCAATTTTTGTTGAAATCAAAAAAAGTTTAATTTTGGACCCCAATTTGGACCAACTTGAAAACTGGGCCCATAATCAAAAATCTAAATACATGTTTAGATTCAGCATATCAAAGAACCTCATATATTCAATTTTTGCTAAAATCAAACAAAGTTTAATTTTGGACCCTTTGGACATTAATGTAGACCAATTTGAAAACTGGACCCAAAATTAAAAATCTAAATACACTGTTAGATTCGGCATAACAAATAAATAAATGTGATCAAAGATTTTACAAATCTAATGCGCCATACTGTGCAATTAAAGATTACTTCTTGAAATTTTTCAATATTTGAAATTTGAAAAAAAAATAATATTTGAAGAATAATTCTTTTTAATTTCTGAAATCTGAAATGAGAAAAAATTGGCCCCCCCACAATTTCTTTTTATCCCCCCCCCCCCTTTTTCCCCCAAAAAAATTCTTTCCCTCAAGATATGGTCATAATCTCAATTCAAATTTCCAATGGAGTTGGCAACCATAATTACCCATTTAAATTTACCATAATGCTAACTTAATCTATTTTATAATAGAATTAATAAAAATATAGTGTCAAATCTTTCATAATGGATTTTTTTGTAAAAAAAAAAGATGAAAACATTTGCAGATATTTTTACTGGTCTTCCTTTATAAATATGCATTTCTTTAAACATAATTTAAAAGCAGTGTAAGGGAAGTAACCACAACGTTGTATTTGGATTACCTCCCTTACACTGTTTTAGATTATCTTTATTGTTCATTAACCATTACTTTATACATAATTTAAAAGCAGTGTAAGGGAGATAATTTCAATGATGTATTTGATTTATCTCCCTTACACTGCTTTAAATTATGTTTTGTACTAAAGTATTTGTCCATTAACCAGGACAACCTTGTTTTTCCCCCTTTTTTGCCCCTAATTCCTAAACGGTTTGAGCCATAACCCCCCAAAGCAAATCCTAACCATCCCTTTGTGGTATGTAAACTTGTAGTATAATTTCAGAGAGATCCATACACCGTTCCACAGTTATTGTCTGGAAACTAGAAAATGCTCATTTTTGGCCCCTTTTTGGCCCCTCATTCCTTAACTGTTGGTACCATAACCCCCAAAATCAATCCCAACCTTCCTTTTGTGGTATTTAACCTTATGGTCAAATTTCAAAAAGATCCATTCACTTAAACTAAAGTTAGAGTGCGAAAACCAATATGTATTCGGACGACGACGCCGGACGACGACGCCGGACGACGACGACGACGTCGACGACGACGACGCCAACATCATACCAATATACGACCACAAAATTTTTTTGCGGTCGTATAAAAATAACATAGACACATATCATTGAAAATCAAATATTTTACAAACACATTGACATCATTCACAACAATGTATATGTTTCTAGATCATACATGTATGGTCCCGACCTGGCATATGTGTATAAACTCACATGGTCAATTAGACTTTGAGATGAAGAACAGCAATACAAGCGCTGTTCCTCTGCTTTTTGAGTGTTATTTGCTGTGCAAAGTTAAAATCAATGTAAATTCATTATCCATTTGTCCTTATGACAATATGTCTACTTCTGGTGATAACTTCTAGAAATATCTAAACGGACTGTTAAATAAGAAGTCATCTGTTTTATAAAAGAACAAAAAAGTTGAACGGATAAAGACCTTTTTTAATGACATTAGGGAATGCCAAAATTTACTTCCGTTGGCAAATGAATATGGTGTACAGCAGTCATGTTATGATACCTAAGATCTACTCAAAAAGGTTGAAGACATATCCATCATGGTTACAACTTCGGTATAACTGCACACAGCTGCTAAGAAGGCTTGTTTTTTTCGCTTGCAAGCAAAAGATGTCTCTGCAAAGGACTGTGTATAACCAAAACATGTATATGTAGAAAAGCAATATCAATGGTACCTTGTGGAAGTAAATGCCATCCTAAGAGTACATGCAAGAATACAATTAGTAATAAATTGCTTCGCCTAGAGCAGCTGGATACGACCGCAGAGGTCCAACCCTGAACAGTTGGGGCAAAAATGGACGCAATATTTGCGCTTGATACAGGTCTGAATTTGGATTGCGATTAAATATTTGACACATAAAAGGTTTCTGACACAGAATAACTGTAGTCAAAGAACTAAGAATTGGTTATATAATTTGAATTTATATTCAATTTTTTGCTTTTGTGCAATACACTTTGCTGTTGCAAATTGACCCCCCTTCCCCCACAAAAAAAAATAAAAAATTTACCCCCCCTTTTTTTTTGCTTTAGTGCAATACACTATGCTGTTGCATATAACCCCCCCACCCCCACCCCCTTTTTTTGGCAAAAAAAAATAATATTTGAAGAATTTTTCTTTTTTATTTCTGAAATCTGAAATGAGAAAAAAATTGACCCCCACAATTTCTTTTTACCCCCCCCCTTTTCCCCCAAAAAAATTCTTTCCCTCAATATATGGTCATAATGTCAATTCAAATTTCTAATGGAGTTTGCAACCATAATTACCCATTTAAATTTACCATAGTGCTAACTTAATCTATTTTATAATAGAATTTAAAATATGATGTCAAATCTTTCATATGGATTTTTTGCAACATTATCAGATATTTTTCTGGTCTTCCTTTATAAATATGCATTTCTTTAAACATAATTTAAAAGCAGTGTAAGGGAGGTAATCAAAACGTTGTACTTGGATTACCTCCCTTACACTGCTTTTAAATTGTCTTAATTGTTCATTAACCATTACTTTATACATAATTTAAAAGCAGTGTAAGGGAGGTAATTCAAATGATGTATTTGAATTACCTCCCTTACACTGCTTTAAATTATGTTTTGTACTAAAGTTTTTGTCCATTAACCAGGACACCCTTGTTTTTCACCCTTTTTTGCCCCTAATTCCTAAACGGTTTGAGCCATAACCCCCCAAAGCAAATCCTAACCATCCCTTTGTGGTATGGAAACTTGTGGTATAATTTCAGAGAGTATTATTGCGGTTGTATAATGAAAAACTGTTAAACTGACAGTCATCAATAATTATAGGATTTTTAACTTTCAAATTATAATTAATAAATGTTCATGTAACATGTAGTTTTTGGGTATTTTGGTTAGTAGTTTGTTTAAATTAATGAGCCATGACGAGTAAAGCCTCGCCATAGTATGGCCTTGACACAACAAACTGTTTTTCATGCATTTTATGCAATGGTCCAAATACTTATATGGTTTGGAACATACATAATACTAACTGAAAAATATTGCACTCAACATGTTATTGTCTTTGGAACATGGTTTAAACAAATAAAGAAGCGATATGCTCTTTTCTGTCTCTTTTATACCAACCTTCCATTGTATGATTTATATACTGTAATACACTCCTCATTGGACTTTTGCAACAGAGATTCTCTCAAAGCATTCTGAAATAAATAAGTAGTAAAAAAATCAACATAGTCATACATGTACATGTATATGAAAACAAGACTGCTACTTTTGATTTTGATATACTGTGAAAGTACTTTTATTCATCGTTCAAAAATAATTTTCGTGAGAATTAAAAAGTTTAGGATTTTTGAAGATTAAATGGTTAAAAATCCTGTCTGAAATATCATCTATGGTTCATAGTGTGTTTGATGTTATTTGATGTATTCTCAAAGAGGTATTCTCTTCATTGTATGCCCGTATCCATGTAGTCAAACCTACATGGGGATCTTTTCATGAAAACCACGAAAACCACGAAAATTGGTACCCCACGAACAAAAGTATTTTCACAGTACAGTACCCTACTTCTAATATGCCTGTTATGTTTTTATGAACCAAATCATATTTAATTCAATCGATAGTTTATTCTACCCTCTACTGAAAATGTTGTATGTAAATAACATCTTTCCATAAAAGAGAATTGACCAGCTCGAGGTAAATACTGGAAAATACTTATCAATACTGTTTGATTGAAATTTTGAGTGGACATAATTTACTATAACTCTGTACTAACCTGTTGGTACAGAGATATGTGTATCCTGTTTGAAATTTAAATAGATAAATGTGGATAGTGTCCACATGTGGACACAGATGATGCCCCCGCTTGCATATCATATAGTTATAAAGGGACATAACTGAAGAACTGTAAAAGTGACGCTACCCAAATTTGAACTTGATCTGAGTTTTGTGGTAATAAGCATTGTGTGTAAGTCTCATAACATTTGGTTGAGGCTAACTTAAGAAGAGAACAGAAACTAAAAATTCAGCAATTTTTCTATTTGTAAACACGCATAACTCTAGAACGGTTGTGTATAAGTTTTATAACATTTGGTTGAGACAAACTAAAGTTAGAGAACGGAAACGAAAAATTCAGCAATATTTATGTTTATAAAGGGACATAACTCAAGAATGGTAAAAGTGTCCCCACCAAATTTCGTACTTAATCTGTATTATGTAGTAATAAGCATTGTGTATAAGTTTCATAACATTTGGTTGAGGTAAACAACAGTTAGAATACGGAAACAAAAAATGTGTACTTGATCTTAGTTTTGTGGTAATGAATATTGTGTATAGGTTTCATAATGTTTGGTTGGGACAAACTTAAGTTACAGAATGGAAACTAAACATTTTGCAATCTTTCCATTTATAAAGGGGCATAACCCCAAAAACGGTTAAAGTGAGGCCACCAAATTTCAAACTTGATCTGTGTTTTGTGGTAATAAACATTGTGTATAAGTTTCATAACATTTGGTTGAGGCAAACTCAAGTTAGAGAACGGAAACCAATTTTTGGGATGTACGTACGTACGTACAGACGGACAAGGATAAAAATTAAAATGGCAAAACTTTAACATGCAAGCATTGAAAAAAAAACATTCAAAGTCAATGAACCATGACTGAAGGTGCATGGCCAATTAAAATGTGTGGAATTGAGAAAAAACAATAAGAGGAACCACTTATGTTTAGCAAATGATATTTGATATGTTGCTGTAATGGCATTACAATATAAATAAAGCTTATTGTATTGTTAATTGTAATGCCAATACAAATGCATATCAAATATCATTTACTTAACATATAAGTGGTTCCTCATAAATAAATTCAATCACAAACTTTTTAGCTTGTTAACTATGTATAACTGCATATCAAATATCCAGGGCTTACACTACTTCAGAATAATAGGGAGAAGTTACTTCTCTTTTTGAAACTGATAGAGAGAAGAGGTGAGACTTAAAAGAGAAGTGCTCCTTCACTCGCATTGCTATAATGTTTGGTTTTTACCAGTTAAAATTTTTTTACAAATTCATTTCTATAAAAGGAAAAACTAATTACTATTTATCAATTAAAATCCAATGAAGAAAACTTTATTGTTGGTGATATTCATTGTTTCTCATTATAAACATACAAATTTAACAAATTTAAGCAACTCAAATCATAAATGGAAACAGTACAATTGCATTGAAATCTATACATTTAACTAAGGGGATCGAAATAACTAAATATCTGTTTATGCTTATGGAATGGGTAAATTTCACTATTTTGAGCAATATTCTTCTGTCAGCTGTGCCATTCGTGTGTCTGTAGTTATTATCGTTAGAATACAGGTTTCCTTCACAGTTGGTTTGTAATTTGTTTAAATATTTCAATGGCGGATTAAAAAAAATTCACCTTAAAACAATGTTTGATAAGAGATTTGGAAAGGAATATGATGTTTTTAATGCAATTAATGGTTGAAAAATTAACTTAAATTTATTTTGCTGAAAATCAAACTGCTTTTTGCAACAAAAGTTGAAGGGTGTGTTTATCTTGCCCTTCCCCAGCTTCCAAGCCTCATACAAAAGAAGTTAGTATTTATCTGAATAACAAGTGCTAGAAGTGAAAGTACTTCATAAAAAGATGTTTCTTTGAAATAGCGTATGACCTATCTACAAATCGATGCAATCACCATGTTTTCTAAATAAATTCTTTAGGTCTTTGAATTTCTTTACTGATAAACGAAAAATTGCCATTTCAACAACTTGGTAAAAATGGAAAATTGCTGATGACAAAGTGACTGTTGGGAAAGCGATTTCTTTGCCACAGATGCCCAGTAGTTTGAGCCATGAATATCATTGACCTACCTTTAGTGGTTCCTCTTGAACTGATCTAATCATAAACTTTAACAAATTGTTGATGCCAATAACACAAATTTATTATGGCACATACACTGCCTGAATATGCACATCTATATTCGCTGTCATGTATCAAAAATAGGTAGCAATTTTTTGTCAAATATTTTTAAACTATCAATCACGTTCATTCAAGATGACATTTTAACTTGATGGAACTTAAAAAATTCACACATTACCACTTCTGTCCTACCTTTTACAGTACTGTGATTGCACTGTATAATCCTGACCTTCACATTATCATAGATGATTTTCAATGGCGGAATCATTGTTTTCATTAAAAGTGTTGATGTGGAGTTTCACAATTAAGTTTATTTACATATTTTTACACCACTCAGAACTTTTGCTCAATTGCAAGGTAAGTTCAGAGAAATATTCTTTACTGACGATAGACTACTATAAAGTGTGGGAAACTATATCACATCAATGAAACAAATATTATGAGATTAAAAAATGTAAGTAAATAAAGGATCCTCATAGAAACCAAGATGGCAAATCAAAAAATGGAAAACTATTTAAGATAATGTAAAAGTCAGAATTATACACTTTCATGTGGATCCTGCCCCAAGTCATTCTTGTCCTAATTGATCTGGCCCAAGTAAAAAAAATATTTAAAATTGATAAAATGTATATACACAGTACTGCCATGTTTTCATGAAGCAAATGCTTGAGATTTGGCCAAAATTGTAAAGATCAAAGAGAAAAAACAATAGATCAAAGGAAAATGCCGCCAAATATGCATGAAAATGTGTGATTAATTAGTTTGAGACTTGGCAGCCCTGTATATATTCGACTTGTAGTTCATCATTGTGTTCATAAATATAAATGATTTTTATCTGAGATTAGTAAGGGGACAAAGTCCCCTATAACAGTAGAAAAATCAATAAAAAAAAAAAAAAAAAAAAAAAAATCTGGAAAATTTCCCGAAATTTTCATTCTACTAATGAACTCAAAATCGTTAACTTTTTTTTAACTTTTTTATTTTCAGACTTTTTTATTTTCCCGCATTTGCGCAGAAATCTACTTCCTTTTTCCGGTCTCGTTTGCATGAGTCCTTGAGTAAAATATATATTTATCAGTCTAGTAAAATATACATGATATAGGAAGGAACGCAATACCAATTCCATTTTTAATAATTCCTTGAATGGCTTGATATGAAAAAACGTTACCTGATAGCGTTTCTTTGTTTACATTGAATATGACGTCATAACATAAATAACGTCACAACTAAAATTCCGAACAACAGAACCGAAATCGGAAACGTAAGGGTATTTCCGTTTCTTTTTTGAACAGATCTTGAAGTTAAAATATGTTTGAATTAAAAAAAAAAATTCATACAGACTTCGTCCTCTTTCACAGGTAACGCCTGCCTCATATTAATCTTAGATTTTTGAAATAATAGCAAAGGTGGACAATCCAAAATTTTGCCTCTGACGAATATTCAAATATATAGTTCATCGAAATTTTTTCATTTATTTAGATATTTATAGAAACAAATGTTCGAGCAACTCCAAGTTCCAACAAGAAAAAATTAGGATGAAATGTGTGTGTTTTTGATTATTGCTGTTATGAGATTTAAAAAAAAATGAAAATCTAAAAAAGTGTCTGGCTGGTTTAATGCAACCTTAACTTAACATTAGATTGATAAGTCATCTAATTTTAATGGAGTTACTGTAAATTTTTCCGCAGCTCCCAGAAAGTTGAATCCAATGGAGGCTGCCATCTTGAAAATTTCCACAACATTTGATGACGTATTTCACACTTCCGGTCATATTTGACGTTTCGCTGGACCACGAAAACCGGCCTGGGTTGGCACTGTGCAAACCTAAACAAGTAAAGTGGAAATGAATATTTGACGACAAAAATGATGTAATTTGTAGATTCTATTAAATTAACAAAGTGTTACTATAGTGTAGCATAACCATTGTAATCCTGAAAAAAATGGTTGTAAACAAAAAATGAACCAAACTCTGTACCTCACTTCTCTCTGTATGAGCTTCTTTATAAGGAACACCAAGGATAAATCCAAGTAAAACATTTATATCCTTATACACGGTAAAGTTTTTTTCACTCCGTAAAGGGTCAAATCAAGTTAATATATACACTTTCTAATACACGCACAGAATACGATATATATATATGAAATAAACTTAAAATCGTGAATGTCACATATATATGAAATAAACTTAAAATTGTGAATGTAACTGTTGTCACCAGTGTAACTATTCTCATGTAGCAGTTACAAATTCTGACACATTGATTTTAAGACACATTTCTGGACATACATGGGAGTGTGTATCTAATTATAAATATTTGGGTATCCAGTTTACATACCTGTCAACTGACGAGTATCCTGCGGGTCACACCTGAGAATTTCACCCCATACCCGGGATTTTTTAAATACCAGACGGGTAGTTAAATAACCTGGGTATTAGAAAAAAGACCCATTTTCACCCGGATTCTTGAGCCTTTAGACTGATTTCATAGTGATTTTCCTTTGAAATACAGGCAAATTCGTAATTCTTCCTGGACAGGAAGTTCAACTATCTGTGTTAACTGTCAAATTAAGTTACCCATTAAGTGCATGGCTTTACTTGACAGCTTTGGTGTCAAACACACTGTTAACACCAATTACCTTAGCTTAAGGTCATAGATAATTTGTCTATTTCAAAGTTGTTTGACAATAAATTTGAGTTACTTCCACTTTTTTGTCACCTTTCACAATATACTCCTTAGTTTTAGGATATTTTTTTGTAAAAAGATTAAATCTAAACAAATTGAATGCAAATACATATCAGAATATTTATAATTAACATGATTAACTTTCTTTTATTTTTTCTACCTTAGAACAATTAAAAGGTTTGAGTTAGGGTTAGGGTTAGGGACAGGGTTTGGGTTAGGGTCAGGGTTTGAGTTAGGGTTAGGGTTTGGGTTAGGGTTAGGGTTAGGGTTTGGGTTAAACTAATTTTTTTTATCTCTACTGCCTTTAAATACTTTTAATAATTTTATTATATTCCAATATCAACAATCTTTGAGGAGGTGTACATTATGATACATACTGGGGATAAAAAACTAAAAAAAAAAAAAAATCAAGTAGCTTGAGATTTGATAGAAAACTATGAATGAAACAAGCAGAGGGGGTATGGCTTGGCTAGAAATAACAATGTGTAACACATTTTGAATATTTCAATGGCTTGTTATGCAATGAAAAAATTAAATAAAAGTTTTAAATTATTTTCAGTTAGTACTTCACCATGTGAACATATTTTAGAAACTGTTCGATTCAAAATATAAAGAAATGTCCCCTAAATACTTAAATTCAGTTGGAAAAAAGTTCGTATGCATTATGACCTGAGATTTCTTCTTCAATGCAGGTCATGACCTGCATTTTCATTTTCATAGGTTGACAGGTATGAGTTTAATGCATCATGTTTTTTTTCATTTGCTCAGAATGATTGGTATCATAGAGCTTTAAAGGCGTAATTCAAACTATGTAATGATTTTGAAGTGTATAATCCTACTATTAAAAATGCAATTCATGTGTTCGAATATACAATAAAGCCCATACTTTTATATGGGTGTGAAATTTGGAGATATTTTAATCCCTTTACTGCATGTTTAAGAAAAGGAACCATATCGGTGGATACAATTTACTCTAGTAGGATATTTTGTGAAAAACTTCATATTACATTCTGGCAGCATATTTTGGGTGTTCATAGAAAAAGTACAAATTTTGCAGTTTTGGCTGAATTAGGACGTTTTCCACTGCATTATGACATAGTTAAACATGTTTTAGGACATTAGCATCGTTTAGAAAACATAGGTTCCTCATTTCCCTTGATAAAAGCTGCATATGATTGTTCTAAAAAGCTATTTGAAACTAAAAAGCTTTCTTGGTATGGATCAATTAATGTTTTAAAAGAAAAAAAATTCTGGTAAAGAAAAGCATATACAATGTACCAGCAATATATTCAACATTTAAATTGCACTGTGGTCAGATTGTTAAGGGGTACTATACTGCCTTGTGGAAAAAAAACTAGCTAGATATACATAAAGATGGTAAACTACGGACTTATGTAACATTCAAGTTTGATTTTGGTTTTGATAATATGATTTTTTGAGCAAAGGAAATGTATTACTAAAATTAGAATATCTGCTCACAAATTGCAAATTGAATCTGGCAGATACCAGGGTACTCTTCGACAAAACCAAATTTGTCTCAGGTGCACCTCAAGTGAGGTTGAAGATGAAGTTCATTTTATATTTAAATGTGACACTCATTTATATATAAGAAGAGAGGAATTGATGCAAAGTATATTAAAATCATGTCCAAACTTCACATACTTAGATACTAACAAAAATATTTGGATTAAGAATAATGAAGATCCCACTTTCCTATTTGCATTTTATAAATGAAAGATACATGTACTAATAATTAAAGGAAAACATAATCTGCAATGACTAACTCTCATTTGAATCTTTGATATGAGTTTGGATACTCTGTTAAGCCTGCACTGAGCATAAGAAGAATTGTATATTCTGTGGCATCGTCCCTTGATGGTCATTGCTGGCTAGACACAGAATCTATTATCTAAAAATTTTTTTTTTTTTTTATTAAATATTTAGGAATTAGACTCATCTGCATTCAGTACAAGTAGGCATTTCCTTTTAAGCATCAACTCTTGGTGCTTACTGCAGATTAGTCATAATATCCTTTATCAATGTTATTTGCAGTATACCTCATCATTAAATGTGTGGGTATTTTCTGTGTTGTTTTTTTATTTTTTTATATATAGGGATTTCTCCATAAGACACAAGCTACTTAAGCCATCTGTTTATTTAATGGTCAAAATACACTTGCCTGGTGCACTTGAGTCAATGTGAACATAATATTAATTGAATTATAATATGTTGTTGTTATAATAATATTTGTGTGTGTGTCTCTTTTTTTTTTTTGCATGTGTATTGTCTTGATTGCATTGCCTATATATGTTATTGTTTATAATGATATAGTTTATGTGCTATATGCCCTCCTCTGCCCTAATTTGGCGAGTAAAAAATTCTATTCTATAAGGACTTAGCTGCAGAACCATAGCCCTAACTCTTAGGCCCTTATGATATTTTTTGACCATTTCCCGCCCATATTAATTTGCTGACCATAAATTGTCGAATAATACCAAATGGTCCGCAAATTGGCAAAAAATACCATATGGTATGCAAATTGTCAAAAAATATCATAAAAACCTAGTTAGAGCAACAGTTCCGCAGCTAATATGGACTTTACCAAGACTTTTTTGATATTTTGTTAAAATGTGAATTTGTTTTGCACTTTGAACATTTTGTTTGGTAGTCAATTCCATTGCGGATCCAGTCTTCGAAACTACATATGTACTACATTACTGGGAGTAACACCTCTTTACTAGCACCTGTATGAATTATTGTCTGATATATATATTAAAAACTGTTTATTGATTGATTGATTGTTGGTTGCTGAACGTCCAGTGGCAAATATTTCATGCATGTTCAGGACGAGAACAAGTTAACAATAAAAACAATAGGTAGGTCCTGTAATAGCGGCCGTCCGGGATGAAGGTCGGGGAAATTTGGAATGCCACGGGAAAATGAGGGTATATTGGATAAGGACAGAAATTTAGCTTTGCAACAGGCCACCTACAGACCCCTCAAAGAGTTGTTGCAAGGGTTCTTAACGTGCAAAGAACGTGGCACTCTCTTTACACGAGGCATCAGATTTAACATCCCCATTCTGACTGGATGTGACTGCGAACTTGTACATCCTGCACAGCCAAATGGACGCCCCACTTTAGCGAGGATTTTACTGCCGGTCGGAGAAAGACCAATGGTGACCATATTTCTATTCCCCAGTCACCCTTGGGGGGTAAAAAATGTTTAGCTAGGAATAATCTTGATAGTGGTGCTTCCTTCATCAAACATTTATGTTATAAATAAAGCATATTTTTAGGTTTTTCTTGTTGTATACTATAACACACCAAAGGGTGTCAGGATTCATCAAATGAAAGACTGGCCATAGGGAGGTCTTTCTTTGGGCAATCCTGACACCAAAAGGTATGTTATTTGACAAGAAAAACCTTAAAATATGCTTTATCTGACTTATATATCGTCAAAAATGTTATTTTCTGCAAATATTTTTAGGAATTATATCCTATTTTACCGATCACATTGAAGTTGGATATTCTTTTCTTAAGCGTTTAGGTATAAACACTCACTACGGCTCATTTTTAATGTGAAATAAAACTCACTAATTAATCTAGATATAAACATTAGAAATCTATGTCCAGTTACAACATAAATGTTACAGTAATTGCATGAAGTAAGAAGCAAATGAATTGTAAGATGATGAAAAAAACAAGTTGCTTTGTAAGTAATTTATCATATAAGCTATATAAAGGGGGTTCTATATTTTTTCACTTGTTTCACAACATTTTTATCACGGAAAAGCAGATTATTTTTTCAACAATTTTTTTACTAACTTTTCAAAATAATTGTTTTCTCCCTTATACCTGGCAATACAATTTTTTTCTTAAAAAATTGAGAATCAGGATCAAATATTATAAACCCCTTATTTTAAAGAATGCGGCTGTTCCCTTATCTAAAATTGGATTATTTTGTCATTTAATAGAGTAAATGGTATTTATTTCAGCCTATTATGCTAAACGGAAGAAAGGATTGTTTCTGACTAAACTTTTAAAAAATGTTCAAGATAGAAAATTGTACAGTAAAACCCCAATTGGCAACAGCACATGAATTAAATGATTATGACTAAGTAATCTGTAGTTTGCATTCTAATCATGGTAAATAATGTCCAGACACAGGTTATTATTTTATGCCTTGAAGCACATTTAAATGAAACTTGGTATCATCTAGGTTGTTTCTTCAAAAGAATGACCTGTCGTTCTGAAAGGAAATAACTCTATATAGGTATATAAATAGCAATAATTGTGATGTTGATTCTTATATATTACCACCAAAGTTATTTAGGTAAAGGGAGGTCTGATAGAGATAAAGGATCTTCATTGAAAACTTTCTGCTCCTTTTTTGAAGTTTTTTTTTTTTTTTAAGTGTTTGTTTTTGCATTCTCTCCTAGCAATGAAGCAGTTTTTAATTATTCATGGTATAATGTTTTCCTAGCACTGATATCAAATAAAAATCTTTATTTTAGAAAGAAAACAATGCTGCACAAGTAGATTAGAGGGACAATAACTCCTATAACATATTTTTCAAGCACTAATATTATAAAAAAATCTTAATTTTAGAAACATGTTGATACATTAACATACATGTACACTGGGTCAATATGATGTCTACAGCTGTGTGTGCTGTCAATTTCAAATTTCGACAGCTGTGTGTGCTATCAATTTCAAATTTCTACAGCTGTGTGTGCTGTCAATATAAAAACTTGATAATTTTTCACATGATTAATTCTGGATTGATAAGTTCTGCATTATTCCAGAATCCAAACATTTTATTTCACTAGTATTTTTATACGACCGCAAAAAAATTTTTGTGGTCGTATATTGGTATGACGTTGGCGTCGTCGTCGTCTGGCGTCGTCCGGCGTCGTCCGAAGACACATTGGTTTTCGCACTCTAACTTTAGTTTAAGTGAATGGATCTCTATGAAATTTTACCCCAAGGTTCAATACCACAAAAGGAAGGTTGGGATTGATTTTGGGGGTTATGGTACCAACAGTAAAGGAATTAGGGGCCAAAAAGGGGCCAAAAATATGCATTTTTGTAACTTCCAGACATAACTTGTGTGTTAGTGTATGGATCTCTCTGACATTGTACCACAAGGTTCCATATCACAAAAGGAATGCTGGGATTGATTTTGGGGGTAATTGCCTCAAAATTTTAGGAATTAGGGGCCAAAAAAGGGGCAAAAAACAAGCATTTTTCTAGTTTCATGACAATAACTTGTGTGTAAGTGTATGGATCTTTCTGAAATTGTACTACTAGGTTCCATATCACAAAGGGAAAGCTGGAATTGAGTTTGGGGGTAATTGCCGAAACGTTTAGGAATTGGGGGCCAAAAAGGGGCCAAAAATAAGCATTTTTCTAGTTTCCAGACAATAACTTGTGTTCAAGTGTATGGATCTCTCTGAAATTGTACTGCAACGTACCATACCACAAAGGGAATGCTGGGATTGATGATGGGGGTAATTGCCTCAATATTTTAGGAATTAGGGGCCAAAAAGGGGCAAAAAACAAGCATTTTTCTAGTTTCAGGACAATAACTTGTGTGTAAGTGTATCGATCTTTCTGAAATTGTACTACAAGGTTCCATATCACAAAGGGAAAGCTGGGTTTGAGTTTGGGGGTAATTGCCCTAAATGTTTAGGAATTTGGGGCCAAAAAGGGGCCAAAAAACACATTTTCCTAGTTTCCAGACAATAACTTGTGTTCAAGTGTATGGATCTCTCTGAAATTGTACTGCAAGGTACCATACCACTAAGGGAAGGCTGGGATTAAGTTTGGGGGTGATGAATCATAAGGGGGTTCAAAAAATTGGGAGGGGGGATTTTTTTTTTTTCCTTTTTTTTCTTTTTTTCCTTTTTTTTTTCTTTTAAAATTTTCCATTTTAAGTTGGTTATTTCTGATTTATATTTAAAAGCAAATAATAATGATATGGTAGGAGATACACACCAAACAGGATGTGTAAATTATTATATAATAAGTATTGTGCAATAGCAAGAAATTTTCAATTGCACAGTATTGCACAATAGCAAGAAATCTTCAATTGCACAGTATTGCGCAATAGCAAGAAATCTTCAATTGCACAGTATTGCGCAATAGCAAGAAATATCAAATAGCACAATATTGCACAATAGCAAGAAATTGTCAATTGTACAGTATTGCACAATAGCAAGAAATATTTAATTGCACAGTATTGTGCAAAAGAAGATACTTCGTATAAATTGCTTATTTCTTGACCAATTTCAATGGGGTTTTATTCTTGAATTTTTGGGGTTCTTTAATATGCTGAATCTAACCGTGTATTTAGTTTTTGGATTTTGGGTCCCGTTTTTAAAGTAGTCCACATTGAGGTCCAAAGGGTCCAAAATTAAACTTTGTTTGATTTCATCAGAAATTGAATTATTGGGGTTCTTTGATATGCCGAATCTAAACGTGTATTTAGATTCTTAATTTTTGGTTCCGTTTTCAAATTGGTCTACATTAATGTCCAAAGGGTCCAAAATTAAACTTAGTTTGATTTTAACAAAAATTGAATTCTTAGGGTTCTTTGATATGCTGAATCTAAACATGTATTTAGATTTTTGATTATGGGCCCAGTTTTCAAGTTGGTCCAAATCGGGGTCCAAAATTAAACTTTGTTTGATTTCAACAAAAATTGAATATATGGGGTTCTTTGATATGCTGAATCTAACCATGTATTTAGATTTTTGATTTTTGGGCCCCGTTATCAACTTTGTCCACATTGAGGTCAAAAGGGTCCAAAATTAAACTTTGTTTGATTTCATCAAAAATTGAATTCTTGCATTGGGGTTCTTTGATATGCTGAATCTAACCATGTATTTAGATTTTGGATATTGGACCATAATAGGTGAATGTCCAATTTAAAATTTTTAAGTTCTTAGACCACATTCATTCTATGTCAGAAACCTATGCTGTGTCAAATATTTAATCACAATCCAAATGCAAAGCTGTATCAAGCTTGAATGTTGTATCCATACTTGCCCCAACTGTTCAGGGTTCGACCTCTGCGGTCGTATCAAGCTGCGCCCTGCGGAGCATTTTATCAAATATATGATGATGTAATCATGTTATTCCTTTTGAACATCTCAACTCTGTATAAATCCTTTTGCACTTCATTATATATATCATCTGTTTTCCACTGATGTGTAAAGAGAGTTTTCATCAGAATACAAGACTGTTACACACTTTTATATATTTATGGGATGGTCATCTGTAAATTATGAATAACACAAATAAGAGTATGGCACTTTGTGGAACATCAAACTTTACATTTTTTCACTCAAAATTATTATTACCTGAAGCCCGGGGGGGGGAGGGTTACTTCCTATATTTTTTGTGGTACGAGTGTGCCACAAAACAGGGTCGCTTTTTCATGCCCTGCTGGTTAGAACAGGGTCACTTTTTCATGCCCTGCTGGTGAGAAGAGGGTCTTTTTTAAACAAAGTATTTGCCTAGAACTGGATCACTTATTTAAATGTTTAAGATACAGTCTAGAACCTGGGTCTAGAGCAGCAACTATTTTATATTTTCTTGAGCGTGTCTAGAACAGGGTATGTTTTTCAATATTTCTGTTTAATACAGGGTATATTTTTCAATGTTTTCTGGTTAGAACAGGGTCTGATTTGGTAAGTGCTGTCGGCACAGTTATACCCGAAAGGATAGTCAGTAATCCCCCCCCCCCTCCCGGGCCTGAAGCGTTCTTTTACTTATGTATGTTTTGAAAAAAACTTACAACAGTTTCACTGAATCTGTTATAAACAAAAAATGTCTACCAGTTTAAAAAAAAAAGCAATATTCAATTTGCTATAATTCTCAAGTATCATCATTCATATGTTAATATGATATAGTCTGAAAACTGATTTTGTTAGATGTATAAGATTACCCCAGGGTCAATTTTCTGCCATGGTAATGAAAAACATATGTTAGAAACGTTTTTTTAACCATTTTCCTTAGCTATTATTTTGACCCCTACCATGGAAAATCCCATCCCCCCCCCCCCCCCCCCCCCCCCCCCCCCCCCCCCCCTTTCCACTATCTGACTATAGACTTCAGATTTTTTTCAGATCATCATACTTATTCAAACTACTTTTTAATGTCGAGCCTGCGACTTCTTTCACAGAAAGCTGGACATAAGAACAGTGCGGCGGCACCATTGTCCTTGACTTCATTTTCATGGTTCAGTGACTACTTGAAAAAAAAGTTAACATTTTTTGTAATGTTAATTTCTCTCTTATTATGAGTAATAGGATAACTATCTTTGGTATGTGCGTACCTTGCAAGGTCCTCATGCCTGTCAGACAGTTTTCACTTGACCTCAACCTCATTTCATGGATCAGTGAACAAGGTAAAGTTTTCATGGTCAAATCCATATCTCAGATACTATAAGCAATAGGTCTACTATATTTGGTGTATGTAATGATTGTAAGGTGAACATATCTAACTGGCAGGTGTCATCTGACCTTAACCTCATTTTCATGGTTCAGTGTTTATAGTTTAGTTTTTGTGTTTTGGTCTGTTTTTCTAATACTGTATGCAATGGGTCAACTATATTTGATGTATGGAAATATTTTACGATGTACATGTCAGTCTGGCAGGTTTTATTTGACCTCATTTTCACAGTTCATTGCTCAATGTTAAGTTTTGGTCAATAAAGAGTTTCCATGGTTTGGTCTGTTTCTTTTATATACTACCGAAATTTACCCAAAAGAACTTACTTTAACTAAATCTAACATAAACTGCAGCAGTTGTCCTATTCTAGATTTGGACATTTCAATTTCTAAAGGGAAACTCCATACTAAAATTTACTACCAAAGAGACGATTTTTCATTCCCTATTGTTAATTTTCCTTTTTTAGACGGCGATGTGCCTTTGGCTCCATCATATGGTGTTTATATATCCCAACTCGTTCGGTATGCCCGTGTGTGTAGTGATGTCATAGATTTTAACAAACGTAATCAATGCATCACTGGTAAATTATTAAGTCAGGGATTTCGTTACCATAAATTACTTAAAACTTTTACTAAATTCTTTCATAGATACAAAGATTTAATTAGTAAATTTGGCTGTACCCGTAGAAAACTTATTAAAAATGGTATTTCACATCCTAAATTTTACGGTAATATTGTACTTAAAGCGCGGAAATCACTATGTGATCCGTGTAAACTCATCGAACCTTTAAACAAACTTATTAGTAAGGGTTATCGTACCAATGTTTTAATTAGATCTCTGAATATAGTTTACATTGGCACTAATATCGATTTTGTCATTAGCAAATTAAAACATAACTAAATTTGTATTTTCTTTTCAAACGGGATGTATAGAGACACACACACATTCATTTTTATCTATAAAGTCACTCCTAACTATCCTACCATCTGTCGATACATTTATTTTTGGCATTGCACAAGTCATGTCTTCTTTGACTGTTCATGACGTTAAAATACTAAATCCCTGGGATGTGTTTTAGTTGATTTCAGTCTCTGATTCATGATTTTTTATTATTAATTGTTTTGGCTTTTAACTAGCTGTCAGTAACTGCGAGTACTCTCAAATCGTACTTTCTTGTTAATTTGACCTGTTGATACTAGTTGTAATGCTTTTTTGTTATTTAATGTTAACATGGATCTTGTCTATAAACCAGCTTTGATTATTTGGAATTACTACAAATTTTCACTTCTTCGTACTATGAACATCAAAATTATTTCATTTCTCCTTAAATAATGTTCTTGCACCTGTACAGGAAATTTTATCTAGCACTAATTGTATAGTTTTATTGTTGATATTCACCCCATATGTACCAAGTGTTAGATGAGTTTTATTGATATTAAAGAAATTTCTTGGTATTCCTAAACAGAAGATTTTATACACACAGAAGAAGAAGTATACTAATAACAACAAAATTATTTTCATTTACCTGTGTATAATATGACGCAGGTTTTTTCAAAAGTGATGATTTTCTAAATATTGTTTAACATCTCACAGTGGTATCATACTTTAACTTTGTTTCAACCTGTTTATTTGATTTGATTTGATTTTTGGTGTTTTAACGCTACTTTTAAGCACCGCTTTTGGGCTATTTCGTGGCGGCCAGTTTTTATTGGTGGAGGAAGCCGGAGTGCCCGGAGAAAACCACAGACCTTCGATAGGAAAATTGACAGTCCTAGTCAATTAAGATTGGAGTCGAGTGCACCCGCACGAGCGGGGTTCGAACTCACAACCTCAGTGTTGACTGGCTAGTGATTACAGTAGTAACTACTTAGACCACTCGGCCACCGAGGCCCCCACCTGTTTATTTACTTTTGACCTTAGTTATTTATCCTTTATAATTTTTATTAACTATGTATTTGCATTCAGGTATCACAGATCAAAGTTATTCGTTCATTGTGTGTTAATTTACGTTTTTTGATTGAGTTAAGCCTTCCAATTGATATTTTATAGTGTGTCTTTCTATGTTATGATGTTATACTATTGTTTCAGAAAAAGGGAGAAGGTTTGGTACCATTAAAACTTTTAATCCCGCTGCAAATGTTTGCACCTGTCCTAAGTCAGGAATCTGATGTACAATAGTTGTCGTCTGTTTATGTAGGTCATACATGTTTCTCTTTTCTCGTTTTTATATAGATTAGACCGTTGGTTTTTCCGTTTGAATGGTTTTACACTAGTAATTTTTGGGGCCCTTTATAGCTTGCTGTTTGGTGTGAGCCAATGCTCCGTGTTGAAGGCCGTACCTTGACCTATAGTGGTTTACTTTTATAAATTGTTACTTGGATGGAGAGTTGTCTCATTGGCACTCATACCACATCTTCCTATATCTATATAAGCAATAGGTCATCTATAATCTGTGTATGGAATGATTGTATTAAAGATGTACATGTATTTCCGGCTTGGTTTATCTGACCTTGACCTCATTTTCTTGGATCATAAATGTTAATTTGATACTTGTAGTAAAACTTTATATTTAGAACTATCAACATAAAATCAATGGTCAGTAAAGTAGGCGAGACATTTCAGTGTGTGCACTCTTGTATTTATATAAGTATAACATGGAAAATTAAAACCACTCCACAACCCATTGTACATATGACATCTAAATGTTTGGTGAATATTCTTACATGTATTAGTTGATAGGCCAGATGTCTTGATTCTTAAAGGAACATTGTATAGATGATCCACAATCTTAAGTTTTGTCACCTGATGTATGACCTGTTATTGATTGATTTTGTGTATTGAATTGAGTTTTCTTGTTGAGACATCTTTTTATTGACAGACCTCTTTTTTAATGACAGACTTTTATGACATGTAGGTTTCACACTTAAGAGAGTTGAACTTGAAAAAAAAGTCTTTAAGAGCTTGTATGAGTTTGGCATATTTGAATCACATCAGCTAACAGTTTTGTGTTGATGCATCAATTGAAGTTTTTCTGGTCATTTATTTCTTTCACTAGCTTAATAGATTCAAGATCTTTAATAATTTGAATTAAGTAATCATATCTTATATCAGCATATGTGCAATTATTATGGCTAGATTTCAGTTATTGAAAGATTCACAGTCTCACTTTGAGCTTTAAATTTTGTACACATTTGTGAATTTTTACATCGCGATGACCGTGAGGTCATATCGATGTATTGCTATCGCCTAAATATCCATTATGCAAATTAGTTTTGGGTTTTCAACCGATCTATAAAAATTATAGATCCGCGGTCACTTATCTAGTGCAAAATAACATTACTTATCGCTTGTTTCAAATTCATTTTTTCAATGGATACTCCTATAAATATTTTTATTAAAACACAAATTAATAATATGAAAATGTGTTGTCGTTAGTTATATATATATAAAAGTAAAAAATCATTGATGATATAAATGCACACGTACCGAAAAATTGTGTTAAAGCTTACGGAAGAATATCTCAAGAACGTTTTGCGACACTCCCGGCAAGGACCGATAACTCTGTTATTGTTTTGCGGGAAAATATGAATGGCTTCTCATATCCAATCTTTTAGAAAAATCGATTTTTTTACAGAAGAGTGTCCACCATGCACTTGCACTGCACTATAATTAGAATAGTAGAATAGAATGATATATAAATAGATGAAAATTATATATACATGCAACCGTAATATTAATATAATATATAACAACAAACCAGACGTGTATACTCTGACACTTATTATCATACTAGTATAATAGTCCCAGGTATACTGATTTGTATCACTACAATATAATAGTTATTACGGTGCGGTTGAATTTCCTGTCATTTATTCATCATCCATGCACGAACTTGTATCAGAAAAAAATATATCTCTGTAAATTAACCTCAGTTTCAGGTATAGAGATGTGATCTATTTCTGTGACATGTGCTTTTGACCATCCACAAGAACCTGCGGTCATCCGATGTTCAGTACTTCAGTACTTTGATTTTTGTATTGATTTTTATGCATAATAAGAAGCAGATGGGATGTACATAAACAATCAGTGATGTTCAAAATGTTATTTCATTTATTATAAGCTTAATACAAATATGATGTATACCTGAAAAACAATAATGTATAGCAATAAATTTAAATTTTGTAAACTAGAGATGTGATTCAGCTGTTAAAGTGTTTGGTAAATTCCTATTTTACTAGAGCATATATTAGAAAGTAGATGTGCATAAATAAAATGCATTAATAAAATTATATACAGACTCCAAATTTGTTAAAACTGAGTAACTCTTACATTTGTCTAAGGATCACTTTGTGTTTTGTCCCTCTGTATATCTAATGCAGTAGGTTTTATCTAATGAATTTGCTCCAGTTGTGGAATACCTCCTAGGTAAGTAGAAAAGTATAAAACTTTGAGGTTTGATGTACAGTAATATGTAAATAGATTGATCATAGAAAAATAACCAACTATATTGTTATTTTTTTTTTAGATCAGTGACTCCTAGAGTCACACCACTATCTGTTGGACTGAGACAAAAGGGAAGTAACTCTGCACTGTATGAAATGTCTCAAAAATCTGCTATAGTTCCTATGCCAGAACCAGAATACTCAAATAAGAAAATAGCAGAAATTAAGATTGGATTTATTGATATATCAGGATTTTCGCCAACTATGCAATTCATCCTGCTTACAGTTGCTGTGTTTGTGTTTTATTTGGTATATGGTTATATGCAAGTAAGTTACAAATGTTATAATGATATTCTTTTTGGATGATGTATCTACATTACCACACCTTTAAAACAAGGAATAATTTGAATCTGGAATAATTATGAATTCTGGAAAATTGATAAGAAATGTATGATGAAAACTAACCAAACTAAAGAGTGTTAGCAATGCACACATGGCTGAGGTTAATTTTACGTTCAATGATATTTCTATATGAACCAACTAACCCCCTTATTCAACTCTCCTAAATTGGGTTAGTTTCCATCATACATTTATTATCAATTTTCTAGATATCAAAATGATTCCAGATTCAAATAATTCCTTGTTGTAAGATTATTGTGCTTATTTGGTGATTGTTAGCTTTTGCCTTATATTTAATTTTACATGATTAAAGTTTAGGCAGATTACATAGTAAGATCAAAACGTAGCACTTGATTAAACAAAAATATCAAGTATTGCTTCATGAAGTATTTGCCACTGGATGTTAAGTTACCAACAATCAATCAAAATCAATCAAGTATTGCTGACTGAAATGATAATTCAAATGGTGTATGTCATCATCATGAAGAGATTGCTATTTACAGTTCTATATAGTCCATTGAATTTGAAGTAATTACAATATTGGCCTATAAGAGATCAGGAGAGTTATTTTCTGAATCACATTTACTAATTAAGTAATATCCACTGTCATATACATGCCATGATATTGAAGTACATCAAACTGTTTTTTTTTTATTTTGCTATAAAGCTGTAACATATGTATTTGTTTACAGTTTTGCTATTGATGTGTGTCCCTTTTTAAAAAGTGGTAAAGGACAAGTGTTTATTCTTATATTATATTAAATGCATATGCTAGATTATTGAAGCATACATTTGTGATTTTAGATTTCTTACTTCAATACTTGTAATTACTTGAATTCTACATGCTATCGCTTGATGTTTAATATTTGTCACTTAATAGGAACTTATATTTAAACTTGATGGATTCAGACCGTTTGGGTGGTACCTTACACTGGTGCAGTTTGGACTATACACCATATTTGGTCTAACAGAACTACAGTTTAAAGCTGATAAAGAAAGAAGGTATCATATTTGCATATCAAACCAAAAGCCCATTTCACATTGATATTATTGAGTTGGCTATCTATGCATGCCAGCATATTTTTTCAGTATATGTGATGGTGAAATAAACCCCCCCCCCCCCACCCCCCCATATTAAAATGTCCATGTTAACAGTAATTTACTTTCTATTATCCCACATTTTGACTCTTAATATGAACGAAAGTCGTTTTCAAAACCAAAAGACTTCTACTTACGATTTTTTGTACTGATGTTCACTGGACTTGTCTAATATAATTGAAACTTTGTTGGTGGGACACAAATGTTCAGGATATGGTACATCATTTCAGAAAATTGTACATCCAGTACATTTGTAACTAAACAATTTCCATATTATTTTACTATATTTACTTATTCCTAGACAAGGCATAAAAAGACGTTTCAGTTGTCAATATTTTGTATGCCCCCGCCGTAGTGGAGGGGGCATTAAGTTTTACCCTTGTCCGTCTGTACGTACGTACGTACATCCTTACGTCCCAAAATTGGTTTCCGTTCTCTAACTTGAGTTTGCCTAAACCAAATGTTATGAAACTTATACACAATGCTTATTACCACAAAATACAGATCAAGTTTGAATTTTGGTAGCGTCACGGTAACCGTTCTAGAGTTATGCCCCTTTATAAATGAAACAATTACAAAATTTTTAGTTTCCGTTCTCTAACTTAAGTTTGCCTTTACTAAATTTTATGAAACTTATACACAATGCTAACCACGACAAAACACAGATCAAGTTTGAATTTTGGTGGGGTCACTATAATCATTCTCTAGTTATGCCCCTTTATAAATAAAAAAAAAATGCAAAATTTTTAGTTTCCGTTTTCTAACTTAAGTTGCCTCAACCAAATGTTATGAAACTTATACACAATGCTCATTACCACAAAATACAGATCAAGTTGAATTTTGGTGGCATCACTTTAACCATTATCGAGTTATGCCCCTTTATAAATCGAAAAATTGCAAAATTTTTAGTTTCTGTTCTGTAACTTAAGTTTGCCCCAACCAAACATTATGAAACCTATACACAATACTTATTACCACAAAACTCAGATTTAGTACAAATTTGGGTAGTGTCACTTTTATTGTTTTTGAGTAATGTCCCTTTATAATGTTGTATGCAAGTGGGGGCATCATCTGTGTCCATGGGGACACATTTTCCATTTTTATTTAAAATCATACACATACCCCATTGAAAACAATATCTTCATTTTTTTCTTATTAGTAGAATTTACTACTACACATTTAACAGTTTTTTCCAATATGTTTTCCATGAAAAATCAAAAGACATTCTTTTTTCTGTGAAAAATTCCAGTTTTTATACGCCCCTTTACGGGACGTATTATGGTATACCGTTGTCCGTCTGTCGTCAACATGTCGGACATTAACTCAAAAACGCTTTGACCAATTTGCATGAAACTTTGGTGAATTGTTTATATCTATTGATGTGAGCTCCCTTTCGTTTTTTATAAATTTTAGATTTTACGTTTCCGAGTTATGGGGTTTTATTCATTAAAAAAAGGGGGATTTCCAAGTTTTTGGACAATAACTCAAAAATGCTGTCAGCAATTCTCATGAAACTTTGGTGAATTGTTTATATCTATTGATGTAAGCTCCCTTTACATTTTCATAAATTTCTAATATGACATTGATGATTAATTGAACTTTAATTGTTTATAGTCTGACAACAGATATCGATTTACTAAGTATTGCGCAACAGCACAGTGTATTGCACAACAGCAAGAAATCTTTAATTGAATATAAATTCAATTCATATAACCAATTTCAAGTTCTTTGACTTCATTTATTCAGAAACCTATAATATGTCAAATATTTAATACAATCCAAATTCAGACCTGTATCAAGCTTGAATATTGTGTCCATTTTTGCCCCAACTGTTCAGGGCGTATCCAGCTGTGCTCAGCGAAGCAGTTTATTTAAATGTTTGATGTCAAAATCAAACAAATGATATTTTTATATAATTTTGATGAACTATGAAGTCCTATGAAAAGGAATTTCAGCAGTAAACACCATAATAACACCTGTGCACTACAATAAATTCATAAATACTGTTATTTGGAATTAATATATACTGGTACTTGGAATAAAAATAAAGGATTTTAGCCACCAGAAAAAAAATATATTGAAGAATATGATGTTTACTTATAAAAGGTTGTATTAAACAGCTTATTAAAACGATACCATATCAATACTTATCAGTTTATTTTTCAGGATTCCACTTTCATCGTATGTTGTGATAGCATTCTTAACAGTGTCAACAATGGGGTTGTCTAATACCTCTGTAGGATATTTGAATTATCCAACACAAGTTATCTTTAAATGTTGTAAACTTATACCAGTAATGTTTGGAGGAGTCTTAATTCAGGGTAGGTGTTAATTTACATTCATTTCTCTGAAAATATTGTTAACTACATGTAATTAGTTTGTATTTTTGCTACCAGTAACAAACTCCCAAGTTTAATATCATGAATTTTATATTAACTTAACTATATTGGCTGCAATTCACATCCATAAATTAAATAACTTTCAATGTATGTTAGTAGAAGTCATTATTTAGGTAACTATAACATCAACTCTGTAAAAAATGCTGCTTTTTAGCTCTCCGCGGCCCGAAGGGCCCCTTGTGAGCTTATGCCATTACTTGGCGTCTGTCGTCGTCCGTCGTCTGTCGTCGTCGTCTGTCATCGTAAACTTTTTCAAAAATCTTCTCCTCTGAAACTACTGAGCGAAATACCTTCAAACTTTAACTAAATGTTCCTTAGGGTATCTAGTTTATAAATTGTATCCGAAGTTTTGATCCATTGACAAACATGGCCGCCATGGCTAAAAATAGAACATAGGGGTCAAATGCAGTTTTTGGCTTATATCTCAAAAACAAAAGCTTTTAGAGCAAATCTGACATGGGGTAAAATTGTTCAGTTGGTCAAGATCTATCAGCTCAGAAATTTTCAGACGAATCGAACAACCCATTGTTGGGTTGCTGCCACCGAATTGGTAGTTTTAACAAAATTTTGCAGTTTTTATATGACCGCAAAAATTAAAAATTTTTTGGTCGTATATTGGTATGACGTTGGCGTCGTCGTCGTCGTCCGGCGTCGTCCGAAGACACATTGGTTTTCGCACTCTAACTTTAGTTTAAGTGAATGGATCTCCATAAAATTTTACCATAAGGTTCAATACCACGAAAGGAAGGTTGGGATTGATTTTGGGGGTTATGGTACCAACAGTTAAGGAATTAGGGGCCAAAAATAAGCATTTTTGTAACTTCCAGACAATAACTTGTGTGTGTATGTATGGATCTCTCTGACATTGTACCACAAGGTTCCATATCACAAAGGGAAGGCTGTAATTGATTTTGGGGGTAATTGCCTCAAAATTTTAGGAATTAGGGGCCAAAAAAGGGGCAAAAAACAAGCATTTTTCTAGTTTCATGACAATAACTTGTGTGTAAGTGTTTGGATATTTCTGAAATTGTACTACAAGGTGCCATATCACAAAGGGAAAGCTGGAATTGAGTTTGGGGGTAATTGCCTGAAACGTTTAGGAATTGGGGGCCAAAAAGGGGCCAAAAATAAGCATTTTTCTAGTTTCCAGACAATAACTTGTGTTCAAGTGTATGGATCTCTCTGAAATTGTACTGCAAGGTACCATACCACAAAGGGAAGGCTGTGATTGAGTTTGGGGGTGATGAATCATAAGGGGGTTCAAAAAATTTGGGGGGGGGATTTTTTTTTTCTTTTTTTTTTTCTTTTTTTCATTTTTTTTTCAATTAAAATTTTGCATTTTAAGTTGGTTATTTCTGATTAATATTTAAAAGCAAATAATAATGATATGGTAGGAGATACACACCAAACAGGATGTGTAAATTATTATATAATAAGTATTGTGCAATAGCAAGAAATTTTCAATTGCACAGTATTGCACAATAGCAAGAAATCTTCAATTGCACAGTATTGCGCAATAGCAAGAAATCTTCAATTGCACAGTATTGCGCAATAGCAAGAAATATCCAATAGCACAATATTGCGCAATAGCAAGAAATTGTCAATTGTACAGTATTGCGCAATAGCAAGAAATATTCAATTGCACAGTATTGTGCAAAAGAAGATACTTCGTATAAATTGCTTATTTCTTGATCAATTTCAATGGGGTTTTATTCTTGAATTCTTGGGGTTCTTTAATATGCTGAATCTAACCGTGTATTAAGTTTTTGGATTTTGGGCCCCATTTTTAAAATGGTCCACATTGAGGTCCAAAGGGTCCAAAATTTAACTTTGTTTGATTTCATCAAAAATTGAATTATTGGGGTTCTTTGATATGCCGAATCTAATCGTGTATTTAGATTCTTAATTTTTGGTTCCGTTTTCAAATTGGTCTACATTAATGTCCAAAGGGTCCAAAATTAAACTTAGTTTGATTTTAACAAAAATTGAATTTTTAGGGTTCTTTGATATGCTGAATCTAAACATGTATTTAGATTTTTGATTATGGGCCCAGTTTTCAAGTTGGTCCAAATTGGGGTCCAAAATTAAACTTTGTTTGATTTCAAAAAAAATTGAATATATGGGGTTCTTTGATATGCTGAATCTAACCATGTATTTAGATTTTTGATTTTTGGGCCCCGTTATCAACTTTGTCCACATTGAGGTCAAAAGGGTCCAAAATTAAACTTTGTTTGATTTCATCAAAAATTGAATTCTTGGGGTTCTTTGATATGCTGAATCTAACCATGTATTTAGATTTTGGATATTTGACCATAATAGGTGAATGTCAAATTTAAAATTTTTAAGTTCTTAGACCACATTCATTCTGTGTCAGAAACCTATGCTGTGTCAAATATTTAATCACAATCCAAATTCAGAGCTGTATCAAGCTTGGATGTTGTGTCCATACTTGCCCCAACTGTTCAGGGTTCGACCTCTGCGGTCGTATCAAGCTGCGCCCTGCGGAGCATTTTATTTGTTATTATTTTGAATATTATTATAGATATATATAAACTGTAAGCAGCAATAATGTTCAGCAAAGTAAGATCTACAAAAAAGTTAATATGACCATAATTGTCAAGTGACCCCTTAAGGAGTTATTGCCCGTTAAAGACAATTTTACACAATTTGTTCATAAAGTTTGCTAACATTTAAAAATCTTCTCCTCTGAAACTACTGGGCCAATTACCTTCAAACTTTAACTAAATGTTCTTTAGGGTATCTTGTTTATAAATTTTGTCCTAAGTTTTTATCCATCCACAAACATGGCCGCCATGGCTAAAAATAGAACATAAGGGTCAAATGCAGTTTTTGGCTTATATCTCAAAAACTAAATCTTTTAGAGCAAACGTGACATGGGGTTAAATTGTTTAATTGGTCAAGATCTATCGGCCTTGAAATTGTCAGACGAATCGAACAACCTATTGTTGGGTTGCTGCCACCGAATTGGTAGTTTTAACAAAATTTTGCAGTTTTTTGTTATTATTTTGAATATTATCATAGATATATATAAACTGTAAGCAGCAATTATGTTCAGCAAAGTAAGATCTACAAAAAAGTTAATATGACCAAAATTGTCAATTGACCCCTTAAGGAGTTATTGCCCTTTAAAGACAATTTTACACAATTTGTTCATCAAGTTTGCTAACATTTAAAAATCTTCTCCTCTGAAATACAGGTGAGCGATTCAGGCTCTTGAGAGCCTCTTGTTTTGTTTTGATTCTTTTATATAAAGTGAGTATACTTTACCAAAAATTTATGCCTCCCAAGTATCAATGAATACATAAAAGGTTTGGGAGGACATCAATTAGACAGCTATCCAATGACGCAAAACCAAATAAAAACATCTATTTATCCCTTAATCTGACTTTTTCTGTATTACATAAAAATAATGACTCATCTTTTTAACTTGAATATGCTAAAAAAATATACATTTTCAAAGACTTAAAAGTTGAAAGATGTTGAATGCTCAATGTTCCTCAATGATTCCCTGTATGTATTGGAAAATTATAGTTGTTTCCTTATTACATTTTTTTTAAATTAAGTCAACATCTGTGAACATGGATATCTAATAAACTAATTAGTTTTTGTATATTTTAAGGTAAAAAGTACAATTGTATAGATGTAACTGCAGTATTATGTATGTGTATAGGATTAATTTTATTTACCCTTGCTGACAGCAGTGTATCACCTAGTTTTAATACATATGGTATGTAATAGAAATTGTTAAGAATAAATTATAAGATGTTTAGAAAAAACTATAAAGCGGCATGTCTTATACCATTTAATTTGCACTTTTTTTCGCCATATAGGAATAAAACCATTTTTAAATGCAATCTTTTTATGTTCAGAAAGATAATATACACGACTGTTTCTTTAAGTTAGAATTGGTATTTGATAGACTTTGATGGCATTATGAAATTCTACAAGGCAATGAAAAAGAAATCAACACCATGAAAATTTTAAAATTTAAAAAAAAAAATCTTTCAAAGTAATGAAAAACAAGTAGCAAATGGTTTTTTTCTTCAAGACTGCCCAAAACAGCTTAATTTGCTTCCAGGTTGAGAATCAAACTTTCCACATCCATTGAAACAACTGTTAATTATTCTTTACAGATATAAGCAGTGTGTCCCAAACAGGAAATTGTGTTGACTTACATTGATAGTTCCACACTGGCAGTTGTTGCAAGATTTTCTTATCCATAAGAAATAAAATCAAAGAATGAAATTAACATATTGAAAGATAAATTTCAAAAGTTATTATTCTTGAAATCTGTATATTTGTTTGTTTGTAACATACCTATGAATAAAAGGAGATGAGAAGCGGGATGAACCTGAATAAGACAACACAAAGTAAACCCAAAAGACACTCTATATTTTGTAGGTGTGATATTGATATCATTAGCCTTACTAGCAGATGGTGCTATTGGAAATGTACAAGAGAAAGCATTGAAACAGTATCAAGGATCTAATTCAGAAATGGTATGTAATTTGCTTTATTTAAGATTTCATTTTTAATTTAAGAAATAATTCATGGAAGCTATGGATTTGTTGAAAATTTACACATGGCCTTGGATGTGATATTCAATTTTATCCTGAGCGTAAGCAAGGGATAAAATTAACGAATATCATGGCCCATTTATGTGTAAATTTCCAACAAATCTATGACTTCCATGAATTATTTCGATTCTAAAAGGACAAATACGGTAATTTAAAAAACTGAAGCGAGGGTAAGTATGCTGTGTTTGTGGCTGTTCTGTTTTACCCCCTGTTAGATAAAGCTAAAAATTTCCAATAAATCTATAGTTTGCATTAATTATTTCTTGAATAACCACTAGTAAAAATGTGTTTATTTCTTTTGATCCTCAACTCTAACATTTGCCATTTTTAATTTACATTTTTTTTTGCAAGCTACTGTCAAATCTAGAGTTAACATTTCGTAACTAAAGAGCCGCCATGTTGACTTGCTGAAATCACTTGATGTGTGAATAATGCAATAGAATAGACAATAAAACAAAACCTACCTCAAAACTCCATTTTAATGTAATATTATTCAAATTTGGAGCGTTCACGTAAAGGAAAAACCTTCAGCTTGAGCGTTTCCATTCGTATGACGTCATGTTTTGAAATGACTTTAATGCGTCAAAAGCATTAATGGACTTTTGCGCAATTTTATTTATTTGGATTTTGTACATTTTTCTGAGCTCTAATGCATTAATTGTTTTTGTTATGCATTAAAATAAGAATAAAGGTTCTGTAGTTTTTTTTCAATTGCAATTTTTAACACATCGAAATCAACATTAGGTTACAATACATGTGGATTTACGTGGGAGGTATATTGTAACAGCCATTATTATGTACATTTCTGAGTCTGCGCTAATTATAGATATATTGAGCATTTTATCACTGTGTTGTTTACAAAGTGAAAGAAGCATGTCATTCTATAATGATTACTTATTCTTAAATATATTTTAAATCTTAATCTTAATCTATAGCTCTTCATTTATTACTCAGTTTGTCATTAATTCATGTTCCTTTGAGCCTTGTGATGCCATCAGTAAGTCTTTTATCTTTTCAGGTTTTATATTCATATTCAATAGGATTTATATACATATTAGTTGGTTTAGTTGTATCGGGAAAATTACTTCCAGCCTTTGAATTTTGTAAAGATGTAAGTATAATTACTGATAATTCTTAATTGTTATTTGACATGCTGGTTTTTATTTAAAATCATAATGATGCCATTGATGGAGATATTATCCAAGGTATTGTCTCAATATAACCAAATAATTCTTCTTGTTACCTAGATAGCACTTTCATTTCTCAATTTCTCATTTCCTTTAAATGTAAATGCAGTTTTATTCTTATTATCAAAATTTTTGATGAATTTGATATCTGAAAAAATTGATTTGAGAATGATGGTGGACTTCTATCATTTTATTGATATGTAGGTAAAAGTTATGAGACCTCAGCCACTAGGATTCTTTTTTATTATTGTCTCTTCAGTGATGCTCAGGGCCAAAATATTTGAAAATCCAAAGCTTACCGGTATTAAAAATATAAAGAGCTAAGGTTTCTAATGTTGGAATTTAATTATTTTTTTCATTGAATGCTAAAGAGGGTTCATAGTTTGGGTCACGTGTTACTCAAACAGTATTCAAACTTTGAACAGTGCTGGCACACAGATTGAAGATAATCACCTTAGATTTTGACAGTTTGAATGATTTTATTTCCCCGCGTAACACATTGCGGGGGACATGGAAATACCGGGCGTCCGTTCATCCGTCCATTCGTGTGTCCGTCTGGTCTTGTTAGCGCTCTCAAAGGTACAATTCTTGCCAGATTTTTATAAAACTTATACTATAGGTTAATATCAGCAATATCTCAGACAAGTCCTATAATGGTGGTCAATCGACTTTTTTTTAAAGAGAGATGACCCTTGGAAATATTAAATTTATGGAAAATGGCCTGGTTAGCGCTCTCACGGGTACAATTCTAGTCAGATTTTTATAAAGCTCATACTATAGGTTAATATCAGCAATATCTCTGACAAGTTCTATAATGGTGGGCGATCAACTCTTTTTAAAAGAGTATGTACCTTGGAAATATTAAATTTATGGAAAATGGCCTCTTTAGCGCTCTCACAGGAAATTTTTAGCTCACCACGGCCCGAAGGGCCCCATGTGAGCTTATGCCATCACTTGGCGTCCGTCGTCGTCTGTCATCATAAACTATTTCAAGAATCTTCTCCTCTGAAACTACTGGGCCAAATACCTTCAAACTTTAACTAAATGTTCCTTATAAATTGTATCTGAAGTTTTGATCCATCGACAAACATGGCCGCCATGGCTAAAAATAGAACATAGGGGTCAAATGCAGTTTTTGGCTTATATCTCAAAAACTAAAGCTTTTAGAGCAAATCTGACATGGGGTGAAATTGTTCAATTGGTCAAGATCTATCAGCTCTAGATTTTCAGACGAATCGAACAACCCATTGTTGCGTTGCTGCCACAGAATTGGTAGTTTTAACAAAATTTTGCAGTTTTTTGTTATTATTTTGAATATTATTATAGATATATATAAACTTTAAGCAGCAATAAAATTCAGCAAAGTAAGATCTACAAAAAAGTTAATATGACCATAATTGTCAATTGACCCCTTATAATAAGGAGTTATTGCCCTTTAAAGACAATTTTACACAATTTGTTCATCAAGTTTGCTAACATTTAAAAATCTTCTCCTCTGAAACTTCTGGGCCAATTACCTTCAAACTTTAACTAAATGTTCCTTACGGTATCTTGTTTATAAATTGTATCTGAAGTTTGTATCCATCAACAAACATGGCCGCCATGGCTAAAAATAGAACATAGGGGTCAAATGCAGTTTTTGGCTTATATCTCAAAAACTAAAGCTTTTAGAGCAAATCTGACATGGGGTGAACTTGTTCAATTGGTCAAGATCTATCAGCTATAGATTTTCAGACGAATCAAACAACCCATTGTTGCGTTGCTGCCACAGAATTGGTAGTTTTAACAAAATTTTGGAGTTTTTTGTTATTATTTTGAATATTATTATAGATATATATAAACTGTAAGCAGCAATAATGTTCAGCAAAGTAAGATCTACAAAAAAGTTAATATGACCATAATTGTCAATTGACCCCTTATAATAAGGAGTTATTGCCCTTTAAAGACAATTTTACACAATTTGTTCATCAAGTTTGCTAACATTTAAAAATCTTCTCCTCTGAAACTTCTGGGCCAATTACCTTCAAACTTTAACTAAATGTTCCTTAGGGTATCTTGTTTATAAATTGTATCTGAAGTTTGTATCCATCGACAAACATGGCCGCCATGGCTAATAATAGAACATAAGGGTCAAATGCAGTTTTTGGCTTATATCTCAAAAACTAAATCTTTTAGAGCAAATGTGACAGGGGTAAAATTGTTTAATTGGTCAAGACCTGTCGGTCCTGAAATTTTCAGACAAATGGAACAACCCATTGTTGGGTTGCTGCCACCGAATTGGTAGTTTTAACAAAATTTTGGAGTTTTTTGTTATTATTTTAAATATTATTATTGTAGATATATATAAACTGTAACAGCAATAATGTTCAGCAAAGTAAGATCTACAAAAAAGTTAATATTACCATAATTGTCAATTGACCCCTTAAGGAGTTATTGCCTTTAAAGACAATTTTACACAATTTGTTCATCAATAGATATAAGAAGATGTGGTATGAGTGCCAATGAGACAACTCTCCATCCAAGTCAAAATTTATAAAAGTAAACAAGTTTGCTAACATTTAAAAATCTTCTCCTCTGAAACTACTGGGCCAATTACCTTCAAACTTTAACTAAATGTTCCTTAGGGTATCTTGTTTATAAATTGTATCTGAAGTTTGTATCCATCGACAAACATGGCCGCCATGGCTAATAATAGAACATAAGGGTCAAATGCAGTTTTTGGCTTATATCTCAAAAACTAAATCTTTTAGAGCAAATGTGACAGGGGTAAAATTGTTTAATTGGTCAAGATCTATCGGCCCTGAAATTCTCAGACAAATCGAACAACCCATTGTTGGGTTGCTGCCACCGAATTGGTAGTTTTAACAAAATTTTGGAGTTTTTTGTTATTATTTTGAATATTATTATAGATATATATAAACTGTAAGCAGCAATAATGTTCAGCAAAGTAAGATCTACAAAAAAGTTAATATGACCATAATTGTCAATTGACCCCTTAAGGAGTTATTGCCCTTAAAAGACAATTTTACACAATTTGTTCATCAAGTTTGTTAACATTTAAAAATCTTCTCTGAAACTACTGGGCCAATTACCTTCAAACTTTAACTAAATGTTCCTTAGGGTATCTTGTTTATAAAATGTATCCGAAGTTTGTATCCATCGACAAACATGGCCACCATGGCTAAAAATAGAACATAAGGGTCAAATGCAGTTTTTGGCTTATATCTCAAAAACTAAATATTGCCCTTTAAAGACAATTTTACACAATTTGTTCATCAAGTTTGCTAACATTTAAAAATCTTCTCCTCTGAAATACAGGTGAGTGATTCAGGCTCTTGAGAGCCTCTTGTTTAAAAACTTATTCTATAGGCTAATATCAGCAATATCTTGGACAAGTTCTATAATGGTGGCTGAACGACTTTTTTTAAAAGAGTTATGCCCCTTGGAAATATTAAATTTATGGAAAATGGCCTTGCTAGCGCTACCAAAAAAAAAGTGTTCTATTTCGTTATTGCCCTTGTACATTGGATAGATAAAATATGTGCAACACGCGGGACATTGGAAACATGTTCTTTTATTTGTTAGGCTTTTCATGTGTGGAACATGGTCTTCTTTGTCATTCAATGCTATGGAGGACACGTAGTTTGTGTCAACTCCAATAGTTTTCCTCCATTTCTCTTCTTTTCATTTCCTGTTGAGACATATATTATAAATCGAATATTTTTAAGGATTTGTGATTCGTTAAAACTTGATCACGTGTACATTTGTATTTGCTCAGTTTGCATGCCAATACTGTTGTGTTTATCTTTTCGTAGGTCAAAAACAGCATATTGCACAGGGCATACAGCATGCTACTAAAATACATTCTAGAAATCCCAATTTTACATTGTTCATGCAATAGTTGTTGATTAATAATATAACAATTGTAGCCTTTGGTTGAGGTCAATATGATGTTATATCGACCTAGAGAAGCATATCGACCTCGGACTTCGTCCTCAGTCCATATGCTTCTCTTAGTTCGATACAACCTTGTATCGACCTCATACAAAGGCTATAATTGTATAATATTTATGGTGTGATATTATTATATATCTCTCCTTTTCAGTATTCTGTGGAGACATATGGATATGCTGTGATATTTTCAATTTCTGGATATTGTGGTGTAAATATTGTATTGACATTAGTTAAGTCTTTTGGAGCTTTGATAGCTGTTACAGGTATAGTTATATTTATCCCTTTATATGTTGTTTTGAATAAGAAATTCTATGGAAGACTTGGTAAAGTGAAATTGATTGATTGATTGGTGTTTGCTTTACGCCACCTTAGCGCAAAAAGGCTATATCGCGGCGAGAGCTAATTTGTAATTTCCTGAATAGATTTTATAGATACATGTATTAAAATTTGATATTAGAAGTATTGATTTACAAGTTTGAAGACTAATTATAATTAAACCTTTATACTGTTAAAAATTTGTATATGTAGTCTGCTGCTGAAAAACAGAAAGAGTAGTTAAAATATGTTCAAATGTAACATCTTGAGTCTTTGATAAGTATACATTTTACTATATGAATCAAAGTTATAGATATTGATTTTTATTTTCAGTTACCACCTGTAGGAAAGCTATTACTATAATTTTGTCATTTATGTTCTTTGCAAAGCCATTTACTGTCCAGTAAGTATTTTATAGCCGACATGGGTTTTTCTCATTGTTGAAGGCCGTACAGTTGCCTATAATTGCATACATCCACTTCATTTGAACTTTGGTGGGTAGTTGTCTCATTGGCAATCATACCACATCTCCTTATTCTTATATTATTAATAATTTTCCATATTAAGTTTAGAGTTGAATTTGTAAATTGATCTTCCTTGGATTTTCCTGTCAATATTGAAGTTATCTGAACTTGCAAATTATCATAATAATGTAATGTTTCTTACAACTTATTCAAGAAATCTTTTTATGCTCACTTCCTGCTCTGCCATCAGGGTAAGGAGATATCATAAGCTTATTTAACCCAACTGACTAGCATTACCTATTGGCATCAAGTATCTGTCATCCTTTCAAGGAAAACATATGTGAAGTAGGAGTCTACTGTAAAAATTATGTCTAATCACCCATATGAATAAATGTTGTGGGGTATATAAGACAGCAACCACATGATAGAAAAAAAGACATCAATAGGTCCACATTTGGTCTTGTAGGGGAAACTCATTCAGATGGTCTTGCCTGACAAAATTTTCCACTGATTTTCTAATACAAAATACAAAAAAAAATCACTGTTCAGCTTGGGTGATAATACTAATATTAAACCACGGGCACACATTGATGAACTTTAAATATGTAAATGAGAAATTTTATAACATAGGTAAACCATGTCTAACCAACTTCTTTGTATCTTTTTCAGGTATGTGTGGTCTGGTTTAATTGTAGTGTTCGGAATCTATTTAAATGTATATAGTAAAAACAAGGATTCCTGGGATACATATTTATTAATTAAGTACAATGAAGTCAAATCATTACTAGGGTATACCAGTATATACAGAAAATATCCATCAGCAGCAACAGATGTATAACATGTTTGTATTTTGTGATAGTTTTACAAAGGGCATACTCAATTGCTTTCGTACAATGTGTATCAATCTAAGTGAACCGTATCAAACAGACGGTGAAAGGTCAGAGCATTGATATTGTTTGAAAATTGGTACAGTTTGGACATTTCTTCCTTTTGATTATATGGCTGAACAAGTGTTATAGGATAACTTTTGTAGGCCTCACAAAAATGTTTGATTCAACAGATTTGTCAAAATTTCAGGTGTTGATAAGTTTCTCCAGTGTGTACTAAAGGATCATAATTTTATAACATTTTCTTAATAGAAAACAAAGGATATGGGTATACATCCATGACACAAAATCAGTACATGTACAGCAAACAAAAGAACAGTGTTTTTATTGCTGTTCTTCATCTCAAAGTCACAAAGAGGCCTTCAACACAGAGTCATAAATTTCATTCTTTCAAGGTAGATTATCATCAAAAGTGGTGTAATTACATAAATTTAAAACCATAGTACCATGACTTATTTAATTAAGTTACTTCAAATATTACAACATTTTTTTTTTATTGGATAGAATTACTCCTTTTGCTTTGTCAGATGTAGTATTAGAAAAGTTTATGGTTTATAAATGTATCATTTTATGTTAGTGGGTTGTGTACTTATTTGTATTGTTTTGAATCTCTTTGTACTGTATGCAATATTTCTGAAAATAAAAATATATTTTAGAATTTTCTTTGTTACTTAGATCATCTTAATATATACTTGGATGTTTGAATTCTTTAACCTTGAAAAGCAGTAATATTTATTAGTTGTGGTACAGGTCAATGATATTTGGTATGTAGATGCATTAGCATTGGCACATCTCATTTGCATGGAAATTCTTTGGCCACCCCCCTCTGTCATGGTTTATTGACTCTTAATGTTTTGTATAGTTTACATGTATAAATATTGTCATTTGGATTCAATATTTGCATAATACTTACAAATTACAAAAAGGCGAGACATATCTCTGTGTCAACAGTTTACATAAAGAATACATTTTTCTAAGTATATCCTGGATACCAGTTGCAATGTAGTTGTGCACTATATATTAGAGGTTTTGGATAATGCCTCATGGGAAGAGGAAGACACATATATTGATTTTGGGGTCAAAGGTCAACGTCACAGCAGCAATTGATAGGTTCAAATTTAAGCAAAACAATGGTTTCTCCATGTTATTTGTTTAACCTATGTTCAACTTTTACCCAACATGATTAAATAATGCCCAAAGGGATGAAGAAGACCTATATTGATTTTGAGGTCACTAGATTAAGGGTAAAGGTCACAGCAGCAATTTATCGATAGACTAAAATTGTAACAAAATGTTGGTTTTTAGGAGATTTCAATATCTTTTGCAATCTTAGTTTAATACTGACTGGCATGAAGACCAGGGATTTTTGTAAACCACTGTTCCTTATTTTCGTACTGGGATAAAAGTTTATGGGAAGTCAGATGTACAGTTAATCTCAAAGCAAAGCTTTTTATTCCCTTCCCATCACACATAATTTTAATGGCCGATTCCATTTGTGCACTTTCTGATGAATACATGTTAATGATATATAAATATACATTGTTTTATAACAGACTGACAAGCTGAATCAGATTTTCAATGTGAAAACTCACAAGGTAGCAGTCTTTAGAAAGACCAACCAGCCCTTACCCTTACTCCTAAATGCCAAGTTCTTTGCAGAGTCGCAGCAAATACAATTATAAAGATATAGATGGACAATAACCTCCTGCACTCTAGGTGAGCATGCTTATAAGAGCCACAGAGGTGGTTCCTAGGAACACCAAAAACTACCTGTTTTTACGAGGTCTATCATTTGCATATAGCATATTATAGGTCATGGCCAACTTGCAGTAGAATTGTAGCCTCATGTCTGCTTATGGTCAATACACAAGAAAAAAACTAAATCATGCCAAAGATAAACTTTGGATTCATGATCCATGTAGATAATTCCTAAATTTCAATTATTAGGTCAAATATAATTAAATCTTTAAAACATGACAGATAGACAAGGGTTACATTGAATGCTACTGCTGTCTAGAGCTATTGTAGCATAAGTAAACAGCTGTACCAGGAGTGCATGATATACGTCTTTAACTTTGTAGCATATATAAACAGCTGCACCAGAAGTGCATGATATGCCAGTCTTTTGTCTTTGTAGCATATATAAACAGCTGTACGAGGAGTGCATGATATGCCAGTCTTTTGTCTTTGTAGTATATATAAACAGCTGCACCAGAAGTGCATGATATGGCAGTCTTTAACTTTGTAGCATATATAAACAGCTGCACCAGAAGTGCATGATATGCCAGTCTTAACTTTGTAGCATATATAAACATCTGCACCAGAAGTGCATGATATGCCAGTCTTTTGTCTTTGTAACATATATAAACAGCTGTACCCGGAGTGCATGATATGCCAGTCTTTTGCCTTTGTATCATATATAAACAGCTGCACCAGAAGGGCATGATATGCCAGTCTTGTGTCTTTGTAGCATATATAAACAGCTGTGCCAGAAGTGCATGATATGCCAGTCTTTTGTCTTTGTAACATATATAAACAGCTGCACCAGAAGTGCATGATATGTCAGTCTTTTGTCTTTGTAGCATATATAAACAGCTGTACTAGAAGTGCATGGTATGACAGTCTTTTGCCTTTGTAAAATATATAAACAGCTGTACCAGAAGTGCATGATATGCCAGTCTTTAACTTTGTAGCATATATAAACAGCTGTACCAGAAGTGCATGATATGCCAGTCTTTTGTCTTTGTAGCATATATAAACAGCTGTACCAGAAGTGCATGATATGCCAGTTTTTTGTCTTTGTAGCACATATAAACAGCTGTACCAGAAGTGCATGATATGCCAGTTTTTTGTCTTTGTAGCATATATAAACAGCTGTGCCAGAAGTGCATGATATGCCAGTCTTTTGTCTTGGTAACATATATAAACAGCTGCACCAGAAGTGCATGATATGCCGGTCTTTTGTCTTTGTAGCATATATAAACAGCTGTACCAGAAGTGCATGGTATGCCAGTCTTTTGCCTTTGTAAAATATATAAACAGCTGTACCAGAAGTGCATGATATGCCAGTCTTTAACTTTGTAGCATATATAAACAGCTGTACCAGAAGTGCATGATATGCCAGTCTTTTGTCTTTGTAGCATATATAAACAGCTGAACCAGAAGTGCATGATATGCCAGTTTTTTGTCTTTGTAGCACATATAAACAGCTGTACCAGAAGTGCATGATATGCCAGTTTTTTGTCTTTGTAGCATATATAAACAGCTGTACCAGAAGTGCATGATATGCCAGTTTTTTGTCTTTGTAGCATATATAAACAGCTTTACCAGAAGTGCATGATATGCCAGTCTTTAACTTTGTAACATATATAAACAGCTGTACCAGAAGTGCATGGTATGCCAGTCTTTTGCCTTTGTAGAATATATAAACAGCTGTACCAGAAGTGCATGATATGTCAGTTTTTTGTCTTTGTAGCATATATAAACAGCTGTACCAGAAGTGCATGATATGCCAGTTTTTTGTCTTTGTAGCATATATGAACAGCCGTACCAGAAGTGCATGATATGCCAGTCGTTTGCCTATGAAGCATATATAAACAGCTGTACCAGAAGTGCATGATATGCCACTCTTTTGCCATTGTAGCATATATAAACAGCTGTACCAGACGTGCATGATATGCCAGTCTTTTGTCTTTGTAGCATATATAAACAGCTGTACCAGAAGTGCATGATATGCCAGTCTTTTGTCTTTGTAGCATATATAAACAGCTGTACCAGAAGTGCATGATATGCCAGTCTTTTGTTTTTGTAGCATATATAAACAGCTGTACCAGAAGTGCATGATATGCCAGTCTTTTGCCTTTGTAACATATATAAACAGCTGTACCAGAAGTGCATGATATTCCCATCTCTGCCAAAATCTTATACATTGTATCTTTGAAATGTCAATTGTTTTTTTTGTGGCAGCAACAAAAAGTTATAGCTTCTGAAAATGTGTTACACTAACTTTGCATAAACAGGTGAAGTTTTGTACCATATATCAAGAAGCTATTTCTGTTTGTTGCTGCAACAAAAAATCAAATGACATTTTAAAGATACGATGTACAAGTTTTTGTCAAATAGGAAGTAGAATAACATCAAAGAAATTTACAGGTCACTTCATATGGCATAACCAGATGAAACTTGGTACCATATTTCATGCAGCTTTGACTTGAAAACCAGGGAGATTTTATAGAATGTTGCCTTGAAATTTCAGAATTCATTAAGAAACTGAAAACTTGGGTATATAATTATGGTACGTGTAAAAAACCATTAGAAGTTTAATTTTTAATTATACATCAGAATAGAAAATAATGCACCTTCAACATGAGACTGTGAAACATGGAAGTTTAGGTATGATCCCTATGGCCATGTAATTAAAGGCGAACTCATCATCATTCTAAACCGCAAGGTTATTAACTTTCTGAAAAAGGACAAAAATTTTGTTCTCCACCAAAAATGTTTTTTTTTTATTGTTTTATATGTTGTCAATGTCAGGGCCTTGCTATTCAGTATGGGTTTTGCTCCTTGTTGAAGGATGAACGGTGACTTGTAATCCACATCATCTGAACTCTTGTTTGGATAGTTGTGTCATTGGCAATCATACCACATTATATTTTATACACATTTACATTCACAAGGATATAATTTTGTCCATCATTTATATATATTGCATTGGATAAGTGAAAAGAAGTACACAATTATGTGTACACTAATTTCAAGTTCATGTAAAAAGTAGCATTGTCCAGTGACAAATAATTCATGCACATATATAATGAGTAATATGTTATATTGTAGTAATGCCTTCAAGATCAAACAGAACTTTCACAAAAAGTAAAAATTTATAATTTAATGCATAGAATCTAATCACAGAAAACAGTGTATAAAAATATATCAAAAAATATATATAGTCCACCATATTGCATCAAACAAAATATGCATGAATTTAATAATCAATTATATTGCCTATGTATTTACCAATTTCTTTATGGAAAGGAAAAAAATCATAAATATGTTAAATTTGAACAATAATCATAGCAAACAATAATCGTAGAAATCAAAACTTTATCATATTAAAGCAAAATTTGGATGTGCTTATGGTGTTATTATTTTTATGTCTTATTATATATTAAATAGCACTTTCATTACACCAAGCAAAGCCCCCTTATCAGAAATTCCAATGCTATGATACAATGCGACTACGTAAATATTCCAGCAATGCCAATGTTCCTTTAGCTAAAATAGCAGGTCGAGGGTTTCTAAAAGCATTCCCATTCAACATTAATGATCTGAAAATAAAGAAAATTGATAACATATACATTCAAACAAAACGCTATTTCTTTACAATACAAATATGAATTTATTTGCTTATAAATTGTGTATATTCATGAAACAAAGTAAAAATACCATGCCTGATATTGGTCTTAGAATTCCTAAATTATCACAGTAACAATCGTGTCTTGTGACATCCTGTAATTAGTGCAGTTTACATACCATAATTTCCTGATTCCTTTGCTTTTGTAAATGTGTGTGAGGGAAGGTGTTTTTGTGGCGGACGTTTTATTAACCCTAGACAGTTAACAATTGTGTACAATTTCCTGACAGGTATATTGTTTAATCATTTTCCTGACATACTTAATCTGTGTACAAGAAAATTTGATTTGGACCAAATTGAATTATATATCAAACTGTTTCAGATTTGCAGAATAAAATGTTGAATAGACCTGGGTATTTTGTATAAAACATTTCTATTCCACAGCTTTTACTTCTCTAAAGAGTCAACTGACAATATAAGCCATGCTGATTTATAAGTAGATCTTGTCATGCTGATCAATTTTGCTGTTTACAGCTCCTCTCTCTTTCTACTATAGTTTGCACACATAAAAAAACAAAATGGGTAAAAATCATCTTTCAAGGGCAATAAATTCTATAAGGATTGAAAAGATCATTTCAGTCATGTTGACTGATTTGTATTTGTAATGAGTACCATAGAAGATTATTGTAAAAAGTTAACTGAAGAGGATGAACAACAGACAATGAACAACAGGACAACAGATGACAGACACAAAGTAAGGAGAAAAGCTCACATTGCCTTTTTGACCAAGTGAGCTAAAACAGCAAATTTGCACAAAAATAATTGACTTTTTACATAAATATTATAAAATAAATAAACTGCTTTGCCTAGTGCAGCTGGATACGACCGCAGAGGTCCAACCCTGAACAGTTGGGGCAAAAATGGACACAATATTCAAGCTTGATACAGGTCTGAATTGGATTGTAATTAAATATTTGACACATAGGTTTCTGACACAGAATAAATGTAGTCAAAGAACTTGAAATTGTTTATATGATTTGAATTTATATTCAATTGAAGACTGTTGCGCAATACTTAGTAAATCTGTTTTCAGACTATATACAAAGAATTAGCAAAATAAATTGTGACCCCCAATTTTTCTTTGGAAAATTGACAATTTCTTAAATCTTGAGGAAAAAAAATTGACCCCCTAAACAAAAAAGGCTCGACAATAAATCTAAGTCCATTTATAAGTAATATACAGAAAAACAGGAAATAAATTTTTACAAAATTTCCTTCTAGATACTAGCTTTTGATCATAAACAAGCTTCTGTCCAAGATTGGTACAAATCCAGGATAGTTAAAGAAAGTTATTAAAATTTTGAAAGCTTTAACCACAGAGTGAATGTAATGTTAACTAGTAGAAAAACTAAGTCTATTTATAAGTAAAATACGTATAAACAGGATTTTTTTTTTAACAAAATTTACTTTTGAATACTATCTTATGATCACAAACAAGCTTCTGTCCAAGAGTGGTACAAATCAAGGATAGATTTGAAAAACTTTAACCACAGAGTGAATGTTATGTTACAACTGGCAGAAAAATTAAGTCCATATATGAATAAAATACAGATAAACAGGATTTTTATTTTTACAAAATTTACTTCTGGATACTATCTTATGATCATAAACAAGCTTCTGTCCAAGTTTGGTTGAAATGCAGGATAGTTTAAGAAAATTATTAAAATTTGAAAAACATTAACCACAGAGTGAATATTTGTGGCCGCTGCCGCCGCCAGACAAAGACGACGACTACAACGCAGATGGAATGTAGGATCGCTATGTCTCACTTTTGCGACAAAAGTCACAGGCTCGACAAAAATCAATACATTTAAACACAAGTTATTGCCTGAAAATTAAAATAAAATGCTCCGCTGGGGCGCAGCTTGATACGACCGCAGAGGTCGAACCCTGAACAGTTGGGGCAAGTATGGACACAACATTCAAGCTTGATACAGCACTGAATTTGGATTGTAATTAAATATTTGACACAGCATAGGTTTCTGACACAGAATGAATGTGGTCTAAGAACTTAAAAAATTTTATTTTACCTATTCAAACCATATCATTATTATTTGCTTTTATATATAAATCAGAAATAACCAATTTAAAATGGAAAATTTTAAAGAAAAAAAAAATCCCCCCCTCCCCAAATTTTTTGAACCCCCTAATGATTCATCACCCCCGAACTCAATCCCAGCCTTCCCTTTGTGGTATGGTACCTTGCAGTACAATTTCAGAGAGATCCATACACTTGAACACAAGTTATTGTCTGTAAACTTGAAAAATGCTTTTTTTTTGGCCCCTTTTTGGCTCCAAATTCCTAAACGTTTAGGGCAATTACCCCCAAACTCAAACCCAGCTTTCCCTTTGTGATATAGAACCTTGCAGTACAATTTCATAAAGATCCATACACTTACACACAAGTTATTGTCCTGAAACTAGAAAAATGCTTGTTTTTTTGCCCCTTTTTGGCCCCTAATTCCTAAAACTTAAAGGCAATTACCCCCAAAATCAATCCCAGCCTTCCCTTTGTGGTATGGTACCTTGCAGTACAATTTCAGAGAGATCCATACACTTGAACACAAGTTATTGTCTGGAAACTAGAAAAATGCTTATTTTGGCCCCTTTTTGGCCCCTTATTCCTAAACATTTTGTGCAATTACCCCCAAACTCAATTCCAGCTTTCCCTTTGTGATATGGAACCTTGTAGTACAATTTCATAATGATCCATACACTTAAACACAAGTTATTGTCATGAAACTAGAAAAAGGCTTGTTTTTGCCCCTTTTTGGCCCTTAATTCCTAAAATTTGGAGGCAATTACCCCCAAAATCAATCCCAGCATTCCCTTTGTGATATGGAACCTTTTGGTACAATGTCAGAGAGATCCATACACTTACACACAAGTTATTGTCATGAAACTAGAAAAATGCTTGTTTTTTGCCCCTTTTTGGCCCCTAATTCCTAAAATTTGGAGGCAATTACCCCCAAAATCAATCCCAGCATTCCCTTTGTGATATGGAACCTTGTGGTACAATGTCAGAGAGATCCATACACTAACACACAAGTTATGTCTGGAAGTTACAAAAATGCTTATTTTTGGCCCCTTTTTGGCCCCTTATTCCTTAACTGTTGGTACCATAACCCCCAAAATCAATCCCCACCTTCCTTTTGTGGTATTGAACCTTATGGTAAAATTTCATAGAGATCCATTTACTTAAACTAAAGTTAGAGTGCGAAAACCAATGTGTCTTCGGACAACGACGACGACTCCAACGTCATACCAATATACGACCGCAAAATGTTTTTGCGGTCGTATAAAAATGCTTGTTTTAGACCCTTTTTGGCCCCTAATTCCTGAGCAGTTTGGACAACTACCCCCAAAATGAATCCCAACCTTCTACTTGTGGTATTGAACCTTGTGGTACAATTTCAGAGCAATCACAATACTTATACACAAGTTATTGTCCTGAAACTAGAAAAATGCTTGTTTTGGGCCCCTAATTCCTAAACGGTTGGGACCATCACCCCCAAAAACAATCCCAACCTTCCTTTTGTGGTATTAAACCTTTTGGTTAAATTGCATAGAGATCCATACACATAAACTAAAGTTATTGTCCGGAAACCAAAATATCGTGGACGACGAAGCCGAAAATTTTTTTTTTGCAGTCGTATAAAAATATTTACAGCATCGTACCCTTACCAAAATAACGAAAAAGATTATTGTTGCGTATGACATGATAATCAAAATCGGGCAAGTATAATCCACAGATTCTTACTTCATAATTCAATTGCAAGGTAGTGGTGCTTCATGACAAATTCACCCGAAGTCTATCCTTAAATAAAACATGAAAACTCTTCCATATGAACTTACTTAAATAATGTCAAAACAAAGTAAGACAGCACAATAAAAGTATAGTTAATATATAATTAATTATTCAGAAATTTAAACATTTTTTTCAATAATGGTGACAAAAGGTTTAAGATTTTCAATACAATTAAAAGGCACAACAAGCCCAAAAATGTGCCTTGCTCAAATTGTGTACAATATCTCGACTTACTTAATCTGTGTACAATTTCCTAATTCTGGAGGCACTTGGTCTATATTGTTATTCTGCAGATCTAGTGTGGCCAACATTGTGAGACCTTTAAATCCGTCAGCATCTATCTGTGTTATTTTATTAGTATCAGCAAAGAGATTCTCTAACTTCTTTAGTTCATAAACAACACTAGGCACAGAGGTAAATCTGAAACAAACAGAAGCAATTGTAAGATTCTAGAATACAATGCAAATTCAATAATTCAATAATCTATTATACAATGACTTGCATGAACTGTGTATGGATAATGGGTGGACAAGTCATGCAGGTTAATTATTCCATTGGAAATCTTTCAAACATTCGAACCACAAAAACATTTCTTACATGTATGGCATTATTATGGATTCAAAACAAAAATTATCATTGGATAAATTTTAAAGTGGTCACTCCAAGCAAGTCTGCATGATAAGACTAGAGAATGGTAAAACTACCAAAATAATAGAGTGAACATGTTTGTCAGGTTAAGCATACCCTGACCAGCAGCTAAAAGTATTGGAAAACAGTGGAAGGTGTCTGAAAAGCACTTACACTTTATCACTGTCAAGATGCAGACCAGAAATGAAATAGACAGTTCAGTAGAACTGGAGAAATGTGACAAAAATCCAGTCTGTCAATTTTTTGCTATGGGAAACCCCAAAAGTCACTCAAGAAATTAAATAGGTGCAAAAAAACATATGGTATAAAGTAGTTCTGTCAAGTTTTATTCCATTTATATGAAAACTTTAGGAATTTAGAAAAGGAGGAAGATAATACCAACAGGGCATTGATACACAATAAAGTGAAGAAAAACCAACAAAACTAATGGTCAAGAATAAGCAGCCTGCTATGCCAAGAGCCCAAGAAACCCTCTAATTGTCCATTTTGAAATTGTTGCAAGAAAAAAATGGAATATTTAGAAAGTTTTTAATCAAAAGAAAATTAAAAGGCGCTGTAGAAAAACATGCATGAGGAAATATTGCATCAAATATGACTGTTAAAAATCCCATAACTCTATATTGACAAATCAGAAAATTTGCAAAATCAAAAGCCAGGCTACATTCACCAATCCTAGAACAATGTGAAGTTTGTAGTAATTTGATATCAATTCCAACATAAATGTTAAGTTTTGAGATCATCAAATCCCTGCTTACTGGATTTAGTGCGCAATATAATATTAAATTAAAAATAAAATGCTTCGCTGGGGCGCAGCTTGATACGACCGCAGAGGTCGAACCCTGAACAGTTGGGGCAAGTATGGACACAACATTCAAGCTTGATACAGCTCTGAATTTGGATTGTTATTAAATATTTGAAACAGCATAGGTTTCTGACACAGAAAGAATGTGGTCTAAGAACTTGAATTTTTTTAATTTACCTATTATGGTCCAATGTCCAAAATCAAAATACATGGTTAGATTCAGCATATCAAAGAACCCCATATATTCATTTTTTGTTAAAATCAAACAAAGTTTAATTTTGGACCCCAACTTGGACAAACTTGAAAACTGGGCCCATAATCAAAAATCTAAACACATGCTTAGATTCAGCATATCAAAGAACCCCAAGAATTCAATTTTTGCTAAAATCAAACTAAGTTTAATTTTGGACCCTTTGGACCTTAATGTAGACCAATTTAAAAAAGGGGACTTAAAATTAAAAATCTAAATACATGGTTAGATTTGGAATATCAAAGAGCCCCAATAATTCAATTTTAGATGAAATCAAACAAAGTTTAATTTTGGACCCTTTTGACCTCAATATGAACCAATTTGATAACAGGGTCCACAAATAAAAAATCTAAATACATGGTTAGATTCAGCATATCAAAGAACCCCATATATTCAATTTTTGTTGAAATCAAACAAAGTTTAATTTTGGACCCCAATTTGGACCAACTTGAAAACTGGGCCAAAAATCAAAAATCTAAATACATGTTTAGATTCAGCATATCAAAGAATCTCATATATTCAATTTTTGCTAAAATCAAACAAAGTTTAATTTTGGACCCTTTGGACCTTAATGTAGACTATTTTGAAAACTGGACCCAAAATTAAAAATCTAAATACACTGTTAGATTCGGCATAACAAATAAATAAATGTGATCAAAGATTTAACAAATCTAATGCGCCATACTGTGCAATTAAAGATTACTTCTTGAAATTTTTCAATATTTGAAATTTGAAAAAAAAAAAATATTTGAAGAATAATTCTTTTTAATTTCTGAAATCTGAAATGAGAAAAAATTGACCCCCCACAATTTCTTTTTTACCCCCCCCCCCCCTTTTTTCCCCAAAAAAATTCTTTCCCTCAAGATATGGTGATAATCTCAATTCAAATTTCCAATGGAGTTGGCAACCATAATTACCCATTTAAATTAACCATAGTGCTAACTTAATCTATTTTATAATAGAATTAAAAATATAGTGTCAAATCTTTCATATGGATTTTTTTGTAAAAAAAACAGATGCAACATTTGCAGATATTTTTACTGGTCTTCCTTTATAAATATGCATTTCTTTAAACATAATTTAAAAGCAGTGTAAGGGAAGTAACCAAAACGTTGTATTTGGATTACCTCCCTTACACTGTTTTAAATTATCTTTATTGTTCATTAACCATTACTTTATACATAATTTAAAAGCAGTGTAAGGGAGATAATTTCAATGATGTATTTGATTTATCTCCCTTACACTGCTTTAAATTATGTTTTGTACTAAAGTATTTGTCCATTAACCAGGACAACCTTGTATTTCCCCCTTTTTTGTCCCTAATTCCTAAACGGTTTGAGCCATAACCCCCGAAAGCAAATCCTAACCATCCCTTTGTGGCATGGAAACTTGTAGTATAATTTCAGAGAGATCCATACACCGTTCCACAGTTATTGTCTGGAAACTAGAAAATGCTTATTTTTGGCCCCTTTTTGGCCCCTAATTCCTTATCTGTTGGTACCATAACCCCCAAAATCAATCCCAACCTTCCTTTTGTGGTATTTAACCTTATGGTAAAATTTCAAAAAGATCCATTCACTTAAACTAAAGTTAAGAGTGCGAAAACCAATGTGTCTTCGGACGACGACGCCAACGTCATACCAATATACGACCACAAAATTTTTTTGCGGTCGTATAATAAACCATAAATTTGGCTGTTAAAGTGCAAGTATACTAACCTATTATAAGATATGTACAATTCTCTCAGTTGATATAGCGAATACATTTCATTTGGCAAACTGGTTAACTGATTATTCCTAAAACAAAAATTTGTCAATGTTATATCAAAAACTTCATCATTTACTAGTACTATAACTTTCCAGTTTGTTGTCTGTTTTCGTTTAAGTCTAGTATTATATAAGTAAATACTTCTAAGATAAATGATACATGTTTCTGCATTATAAGTTTTATAGTGCACAATTGAAATAATACGCAATACACAGGTAGTGGAAAAATCAGTACAAGCTAAAAACATCCATACAGAGTGATCATGCCAATCATGGTTGAAAATATTGTAGGGTATCATTGTCCAAAGAAACTTAAATTTTATTAACCCTTAGACTGCTGCATTCATTTCTATTGTACTTTTGTGTATTGCTGAATAAAATTTTAATCACTGATGAAACAAACATGTTTACTTACAATTGCTATATCTTTGTAAATATTTAATATTCATCAATGAAAGTCATATAAAAAAGTTTTGTTAAATTCTGTATTTTTTATTTATTTTATTTTTGTGTGAGTCTCTGGTCATTTATTACCTGTACAGGTGCAAATAGAGGTAAACAAAGGTAAACATAATTTTTTTCATGTTTTATTAACGAATCCATCAATGTAAAAACTTTACAAAAGTATCCATGACTTCAGAATTGAACCAGTATAGTTAAAAATCTGTTTTAAGAACTAGTTCCATTGTGATTATCAAAAGAAAAAAGTTTCTTCTCCGACCAACGGCCTTTTTTATGCAACTATTTTCTGGTATTTTCCTTCCGACTTTCACTGCGCAGACTTTTTTTTACTTCCATGTACAAATATATTTATACAACAAGTTCATTGATATAGCTTTCATCAATAAGTAATCTTGACAAATTAAAGTTCGGATCTATCGTTGTCAGTGATCAATATTGATTCACAGTTGAAAGGCGCAATGATAAACATCACAAATCCTGTTTCATGTCATCCATTTCGAACATGGTCTGGGGAATCCCTGTGGTTCTCACTTTAAAAGTCTTCTGTTCGCAGTTTTGCTAGAATGTTTCTATTTCCATCTATTGTATCTTCTGTTCTCTTCAAAATCCTTTAAATCGGCCGCCACTGTTACATCGTTATCATAGAAATACTTCTGAACGTGTTAGCCATCATTCTAAATAATATCCGCCATTTTGTCACTTTTTTTATCAAAATTTTTCACTTTCGGTTTCATCGCTTATACCTGATTTAAAGTCAAGAGACACTCGAAAGAACACAGAATTTTAACTAATCAGAATCCGTACAAGTCTAAACTGCCGCAATCTCATGAATATTGACTCCGCCCATTCCATGGTAACTGTGTAAACAAACGAGTTACGGAAACGACAATAGTCGTGCGTAGCAGTCTAAGGGTTAAATGAATATTTTCTACTTGAGAATAAATTATCAAAATATGACATAACAATTGTTATACCAGTAAAAATAAACAAGTCTTAATTCAAAATCTCTATCTAGAAAAGATTATTTTTCACCATTCAAAATACATGCACTATGATTATAAGGCAACAAATGCATGACAAATATTTCTTATTCATGATTTATGTCTCAATCTGAAAATTCTTCAAGAAACTGTTATCTATTTAAAAGTCAGTAATGGATATGAATCAGATGCCTTTTATGCTGACTAGAAACAAAGAATTTTTCTCACCTCAAATCTAAAATAGTCAGTTTTATATACAGTCCTATATCTGGGTTTAAAACTGTTATTCTGTTCATTCCCATATTTAATTCTTTCAGCCATTCAGACAAACATATCATCCTACAATAAAACAGAATCACACTATTGTACCGATAAAAACAGAATCACAATATTGTACCGATAAAAACAGAATCACAATATTGTACCGATAAAAACAGAATCACAATATTGTACCGATAAAAACAGAATCACAATATTGTACCGATAAAAACAGAATCACAATATTGTACCGATAAAAACAGAATCACAATATTGTACCGATAAAAACAGAATCACAATATTGTACTGATAAAAACAGAATCACAATATTGTACTGATAAAAACAGAATCACAATATTGTACCGATAAAAACAGAATCACAATATTGTACCAATAAAAACAGAATCACAATATTAATCACAAAATTTTACCGATAAAACAGAATCACAATATTGTACCGATAAAACAGAATCACAATATTGTACCGATAAAACAGAATCACAATATTGTACTGAAAAAAACAGAATCACAATATTGTACCAATAAAAACAGAATCACAATATTGTACCGATAAAAACAGAATAACAATATTGTACCAATAAAAACAGAATCACAATATTGTACCGATAAAAACAGAATCACAATATTGTACCGATAAAAAGAGAATCACAATATTGTACCAATAAAAACAGAATCACAATATTGTACCGATAAAAACAGAATCACAATATTATACCAATAAAAACAGAATCACAAAATTTTACCGATAAAACAGAATCACAATATTGTACCGATAAAACAGAATCACAATATTGTACTGATAAAAACAGAATCACAATATTGTACTGATAAACATTTTTCTAAATGATATATAACAGCAAGTATAATCCAAAATAATAAGAATTCAAAGAAATAAAATATTTCACAGGTTGCAATATTTAAAACAATTGTCATGTAATAATTACAAAGGACAACTGCAAAACTCTGTTGTTCATCATGAAAGTCTGTAAAATGAAGGTTTTACTACAAGTATCACATAAACTTAACATTATCAATATTCTATGAAAATGAGGTCAAGGTCAGATGGTCCATGCCAGACAGACATGCACACCTTACAATCATTCAATACACAAAATATAGTTGTAGAATCACAATAGTACCTGAGAAACAGATCAAACCACAAAATCTTAACATTGACTAATGAACAATGAAAATGAGGTCAAGGTCAGATGAAAACTTCCAGACGGACATGTACACCATACAATCATTACATACACCAAATATAGTGGCCCTATTGCTGATAATTTCTGAGAAATAGACCAAACCACAAAAAAAGTAAACATTGTCCAATGAACCATGTAACTGAGGTCAAGGTTAGATGAAACCTGCCAGTAGGAGATGTAAACCTCACAATAATGCTATGCATCTAAAGAAGTTGACCTAATGCTTATAGTATCTGAGATATGGACCTGACCATGTAACTTTAACCTTGATCACTGATCCATGAAATGAGGTCGAGGTCAGGTGAACCTTACCTGACAGACTTGTAGACATTGCAAAGAACCCATTTGCCAAATATAGTTATCCAATTACTCATAATAAGTGAGTATTTCACTTGACAAAAAAAAAAATTCAGCAGTCACTGACACAAGAAAATGAGGTCATGGACAATGGACATATGACAGATGGCAACTTCCTATCATAAGGTATCTGTTTACAAAGTATGAAGCATCCAGGTCTTCTACCTTCTAAAATATGAAGTTTTATACAAATATTTTATGCAGTCGCCAGATTGTAATCCCTATGTCTAGCATTTCATCACAGGCGAGACAAAAATAACAGTTTCTGGACCCTTCAAATGAGTATATGAACATTATGAAGTTTTTTTACATTGGTATATGTATAGAAAAAATTACAGAAGTTACCCTGGAGGAATATCTGTGAATGCATTTTTGCTGAGGTTGACAGAAGTTATCTCCCCTTTTTGAGCTACTGTCCATACTTCATCTGATACATCTGATGTCTTCTTGTTACTAGGAAAACAAATATGTTCATTTCAAAGTTACATACAACAAAATTACATTATTAAGATAACAACATACTTCTTATTATACATAATCAAAACATTCCTTTATTCCATTAAGTAAAATGCATTTGAAAATTTTCTTGTTACTAGAATATTGACATGCTTAAGTTATTAAATGCAACATGTAAAACATATAATTCGAACCTTTTGTGTCAAAAATATAGCATGAGAGTAAATATAATGGAAATATGAATTCATGACAGTTTTGGATTAACTTCTGGTCTTCTATTGTATTGTCACCTGTAATCTAAAGCCTTTGACTGACAAACATCATGTGGATTGATACCCTGGCCAGTACCACCAATGATTCCCGATTCTCCCTGGCCACTGCTGACACCTTTATTACTGACAGGTTTGTCTGTGTTTTCCATTCTGCTCATCAAGTATTTCTTTATTTCTGTTGTTCCTCTCTTTAAAAATGCAATTTCAAAACTAAATTGTTTCAGTATGGCAGAATATCTTAGGATATGATTCAAAAATAACAACAAAAGACCAAATCTGAAGTGGCATAGCTCATGTAACAACAAATGAAACTAAACTATGAGTGAACCCCCAAAAGGAAACCCCTGCTTCATCCAACAAATTTGATTATCACTTCTTTAACATGCAAGTCAAGGATTAGATTCCATTATGCCACATCTCAGGTAGTGTTCTATTACTGTATAAATTTTCATTAATATTTATATAGCAATTTGGGAGGAGTTGCACTTATGAGGGACTATCACCACATAGTTCAATATTGGTTTGATTATCTCCCCTTAACGTGTAGGATTGGTATTACATTTTTTTATGCATATTCTCAGATGGTGTTCTGCAACTGGGTAAAGTTTCATCAATATCTGTTAAGGAACAGTTTTTTTGTGTTTCCTGCAGCTTTTGAAAAGGGTAATTTTTTTCTCAGAGGGCACTATTAGCATGATTGGCTACACTTTTAGGGCACCCTTTGCGCAGAGGACTACACTTTTAGGGCACTCTTTACATAGATATAAAGGCACTGTTATGGATAGGGATTTAATTGAATATACCATTGTTTCATATTTATTGGTAAGAAATAAAGATATGTATACTAGGTTATTAATTTAATTCCTTTTTGCAATAAAATTATCACTTCTAGACTCAGCTTATAAAATCTTGAGCATGTTCATTGAGCAACTGCCTCTGTCAATCAATAACTCCAGTTATAAACTTTAATAAATTGTTAACACAGAGATATGTCTCGCCTATTTGTTATTTTGATAATGCAAATGTTGAAATTAAAATTACAATACTTTAACATGTAAGTTATGCAAATATTCAAAGTCAATGAACCATGACTGAAGGTACAGGGCTAAACAATCTCCATGGAGATGAGATGTGCCAATGCTAATACAACTGCAAACCAAATACCATTGACTTTTCATAAGTCGTTCCCTTTAAACAAACCTAAACACAAACATTAACCTGTAAACTATGCAAAAGTTTCAAAGTCAATGAACCATAATTAGGGGGTGGGGTTATATAATCTCCATGGAAATGAAACTTGCAAAAGCCAATACATTTGCATACCGAATATCATTGACTTAACATAAGTGGTTCATCTTGAACTGACCTAATCACAAACTAATACATGTAAACTAAGCAAAAGTTTCAAAGTCAATAGACCATGACTGAGGGGTAAGGACCAAATATTCTCCATGGAAATAAGATGTTCTAATGCTTCTACAACTGCATACCAATTATCATTGACCTACCACTAACGGTTCCCCTTAAACTGACCTAATCACAAACTAATACATGTAAACTAAGCAAAAGTTTTAAAGTCAATAGACCATGACTGAGGGGGCGGGGCCAAATAATCTCTATGGAAATGAGATATGCCAATGCTTATACAACTGCATACCAAATATCATTGACCTACCACTAGTGGTTCCCCATAAACTGACCTAATCACAAACTAATACATGTAAACTAAGTAAAGTTTCAAAGTCAATAGTCCTTGACTGAGGGGATGGGGCCAAATAATCTCCATGGTAATGAGATGTGCAAATGCTAATACAACTGCATACCAAATATCATTGACCTACCTCTAGTGGTTCACCATGAACTAGACTTATCACAAACTAATACATTGTTGACGCCGCCGCCGCCGTAGCAGTCGTCGCCGCCCCCGCCGCCGGAAACAGCATACCTATGTCTCACTTTTTGACTCCGTCAAGGCGAGACAAAAATGGATCACTGAGACTGATTGTCTAAGGATGTGTTGTGAAAGTGGACTTTGCATGACCAAGAGCATATGCAAAACATTGCTTTTTTGATGCACAAAAGAAGTGCCAAATACCTTTTGGATATCACATGTTTATAAAAATCAAAGCTACCTTGGCTCATAACAATTAACTGTACAAATAGTTTTAGGATATTTAAAGATTTGTATAGCAAGAGTTAGACTTACTATACATATTCTTGTGCTATTCATCTTTTTTTCCATCTAGTTCTGTGCTTTTTGTTGGGTTTTTTTATTGAAACATTGTTGATTTTTCTTACTATTCAAAACTATATCAGCTATATTCTTAACTTAATTTATTTAGATAACAATAGTATGAAAGCCCTTGTAAACCCAATCCGACGTCTCGACGACTGAATAATATAAATAGAAAATATAAACAAACATCGGATTGTTTACGTAATCAGTTGTAATGTTCATCCCATGCATTGTAAAATTATAACTCAAACGATCGCCTGGTTCCCTTTTAAGTTGTCTACATTTTAAATTCGTAGAGATACAAATTGATGTTGTCCCTATAAGATTCAATCATGAACCGTATTTGTACTCTGTTGCTTCAAAACTTCAAACATAATTACGAAATTCAATAAAATGTTGGCCATTAAAATTTTATAACTCGAAATAGTTTTGCTAAAAGATGAATTGCAGAACCGAAATTAAATTACGGCGGGGCATTCTGAATTACGACGGAAAAGGAGCATGGGGCCATTTTTTTTCCTAAAAAGGGCAGGGCGTCAAGAAAACACGGCAGGGTGCAATACCACGCCAAAACCTCCTGTAGGAAACACTACGTTTATCATATACTATAACCACTTATTGTAAGTTAAGTAAGTTCAGTTATCTCCCCTTTAACATGTAGGACAAGGATCATATTCATTTAAAACTTCAAATATCAATCATTTAGGTTTTTTGTTATTTTCTTCATTTCAATAAGAAATAGAGACTCTTAATGTGCAAAAAAAAACAATATTTTGCTTGCTCGTATCTTTTCTTCCTATCCCAAAAATCAAAAGAGCTAAAAATGAAATTATTGTGGCCTTATAAATTATTCAGTAACTCAATACCATAAAGGGTTTTATTATTTAGATCAGTCCAGACACTGAATCTGAGAGCACAAAAACAAGTAAAAAGTTACCAAAATTATGTCCCTTCTGATTGACTTCATAGGATTTCCATCTAAAACAACTGCCTTTAAAGCAGTCATTGTTCCCATAGCATATGGCAATCTGAAAACCAAAATTTTCTTATAATAAAACATTAGATTTTGACTACTATACATTCCTCAATCAATATTGAGGACTAATTCATTGATATTCTTCACTCCTCCTTTTAAGTTATGATTTAAAAAAGTTTTTTTTATTGAGGCTTGTAGCTGTCTATATAATCACTGTATGCAAAATAAATTGGCTGGTTAGGTCGTTGGCAAAAAAATGTAACACAAAATTTTTTGTCATGAAACTTTGTTTTTCTGACTATTTGTATATAAATTATTGATCCATTCATTGATGGCGTTGTCAGTTTTTCTTTGACTTTGAATGTTCCATTGGTATCTTCCACCTCCTTTTTTGCCCTGTGAACAAGAGCGAATTATTGTAACATAAGATTTGGTAGGTCACAAACTTTTGGGAATGATATTCACTGAATTTAAATCCCATTTAAAAATTACCCATTAATTAGGACCTGCATACATATTTATAACCATATCTTATAGTCTTAACCCAGACCCCATTAAGTAGGACCTGCATACATACTTATAACCATATCTTATAGTCTTAACCCAGACCCCATTAAGTAGGACCTGCATACATATTTATAACCATATCTTATAGTCTTAACCCAGACCCCATTAAGTAGAACCTGTATACATATTTATAACCATATCTTATAGTCTTAACCCAGACCCCATTAAGTAGGACCTGCATACATATTTATAACCATATCTTATAGTCTTAACCCAGACCCCATTAAGTAGGACCAGCATACATATTTATAACCATATCTTATATTCTTAACCCAGACCCCATTAAGTAGGACCTGCATAAATATTTATAACCATATCTTATATTCTTAACCCAGACTCAAGTTAAGACCTACCCAGTCAGATCGTTGTTTGTCAGATCAAGTCTTTGAAGTTCAGTCAACACAACAATTTCATCTGGTATAACAGCCACTTTGTTGTCCCTTATATCAAGTACACTGAGTGTTTCCAAGTGATTTAAATGTTCTTCTGTTAATTCCTTGAGCTGGTTATTACCGAGATGCAACTCCTAAAAAAATGATAGAAATGAGAATCAAAAATAAAAATATCTAACAATAAACTGAAATAATATTTACATATTAAACATTTATAATACATATCATTACATCTATTCTAAACAGGTGTATATTGAGTCCATGACGATGTCACGCATGTTTTCTTTATTTCAACTATAAAAGGCCAAGACTTTCAAATCTAAAAAAAACAGCCAGAAAATTTAAGAGCAATTTTTTTTTATTGGTTCAAAATTTGTTTTTAAACTGAATGAAATTATTGAGAGAAAACTGAACATTGAGCAATACAAAAAATAAATTGCCTATATTTTAAAAAACAAAGCCCTCAATTCTGAAATAACTGTTTGGGAAAACATCAATACTACAACAATGCTTGTACTCGTGGATCTTAAAAATCTTATATTTACAAAACGAAATAGAACATCATGATCATCAAAAAAGGATTTAAATCAACAAATTGGGATGTCAATATCCAATTCCATGCCATTAAATGAAAATGATATGTAGTTATCATATTACATATGAAGAGTTGTCACACTCAGATGTCCTGCTTTATGAAATACATGAATTATTTCAAACTATTACTGAAACTAAATAAAAGTTAACTGAAACCTGTCAGAGGAACATGTATAAACACATAATGAGTTCATGTATATATCATCTCAATCCATAATGTACATTTCTGAGAAACAGACCTAACCCAACACTCACCTCAGTAAACAGGACAACATGAGCATGAAAATGAAGTCAAGGATATATGACAATATCAGATAGCAAACTAGAGGTGCTTTGAGCAAAGTTCATGAGTTGATACCCCCCAAAATATGTAAAAACATAAACATATATGGTCAACAGGAAGATGATGAACAATAGATGTGAAAATGTACAAAATGATATGAAGCTCAATACCAAAGGAGTATGGCCACGAAGTGCCGATATTGGCCCTGTGAGGTGACAAAAAATAAAAGAGAAATAAGGTGGATCCTTTATAGCTAAAACATATCTATGTATATCGTTATTTGTTATTATAGTATAAAAACATATTTTTGTGACGTCATTAGTGTGACGTAATACCCGGAATCGAACCGGAACGCTCAAAATGTCCAAATTCTTAAAGAATTTCACACTTCCTGGTTAAAATTCGCATTGGCCACAGGCCTCGACCAAAGTAATTTTACTCTTATTTTAATTGTTTGACATTTTGACTCAGTTTGCAACAATATTTAGCGTGGTTGAGGCCTGTGGCCACATCGAAAATCTAACTTTTTCTAACAAGCAAATCCTGATTCAACGCCGCCATTTCCGAGGTACGATACATTTTGAGACGAATTAACTGTACCAAGAATTTGTACAATTGCTATAAACGTGATAAATAGAAATAAATGCTATGATTCATTTTTTGATTTTTTTATCACAAACTAAAAAGAAGAAAATGGAATAGCAAGTCTTTGATTTTAGCGAAGCTTCGTTAACCGCTGACCCGTCGATGGTTTTATTTTTAAACACCGATATGATACCTATGATAGATACGTCCTCATAACTGTTTTATTAGAAAAAAAGACAAATTGGAGGAAATACATATTGTGAATTTGTGTATTATTTTAAAGTTCATTTCCACATTATTTGTAATAATTACCCGGTCTATGCTATGCAAAGTTGAAACAAAAAAAGGACAGTTTTAAATTAGAGCAGTAGTTTTTCTCCGTAAAATTCTACATTCAGCAGATCGATATGGGTGCCAACATTAAAATTGAATACAAATGTCCTTTTAGATACACGTATTAATTTTGTTTTATAAAGACGAGATCGTCGAAATGTAACTTCCATGGAATGTAATCTAATGTTGACGCTTTGATGAAGTGCTTTCTTTCACGTCCGCATTTTCTATCGAGTATGACATGCCAAGCTAACATTTTAAATAATTACTACGGATGGTGAAAACAAATTACAGAACTATGAACAATAACATACATTGAAAATCGTAGGATTTTCGTAAGAAATCACGTTTGAATTGTTATATCATATTGCACAGTAGTTGAATAAGCTTTTCAATATATTTTTCATAAAAATAAAAATTACGACGCCATTCATGAGAGGGCATGGTGTATACTGTCCGTGACATTCAACCAGAACAAATATTTGTGTGCAATGAAAACTGAAATAAAGATGAAACAAAACTATGATATAGCTTGGGTAACTTCAAATAAATATCTGATATTCACGCGGGATAGCGTGCATAATTGGTCAGAATGCTTACAAGGAGCAATTGTTTATTTGGTCCCTTTTTGGTGGTCCCTTTTAAATTTGGGTGAGACTGCTACAAGCGACCAACAAAAATGGCTGCTTACTATGAATATACTATCTATGAGATATCTTTATATTTCTGATTTTTTTCGGTTTTTGTGGTGGCCCGAGGTTCGTGTTCAATCTGTAGTTACCTGTTTTTATATTTTGTTATTGTTTTTTTTTCCTTTTGTCGCCTCTATATGTTCATGGTGTTGTATGATTTTATTTGTCTTATGATTCTTTATTACGCCCCCGCCTTTTCTCTTATTTTCAATGACAACACATGCAATTTCTTGTTTCCTGTTTGAAATAAATTCTCTAAATTGCTCCCCGTCATAAATATGCATGAAGTATTTGCCACTGGACGTTCGTCAAACAACTATCAATCATATCTCCTCTAAAGTTAAAGTACAATAATGAATTTAAACATAATTAAATAAATGATTTTAAAATCTTTTGAGCAGATATCTTAGCGCGTCTATTATTTCACTTTTTGGGAAAAAAGAAAATAAAAGAATATTGGATATCAAAGAAACACACTATTTTACTAAAATGAGTTGTTTGTCTCATGATTTTATTATTTTTTTATTTTTGGTGTTTTAACGCCACTTTTAAGCACCACTTTTGGGCTATTTCATGGCGGCCAGTTTTTATTGGTGGAGGAAGCCGGAGTGCCCGGAGAAAACCACCGACCTTCGATAGGAAAACTGACAATCCTAGTCAATTAAGATTGGTGTCGAGTGCACCCGCACGAGCGGGGTTCGAACTCACAACCTCAGTGTTGACTGGCTAGTGATTACAGTAGTAACTACTTAGACCACTCGGTCACCGAGGCCCCCTGTTTGTCTCATGATGAAGGATGACTGTTAAACGTCCAGCGCAAGTTAAATGCATAATTCGGACGAGAACATGTTAATTTGCGCACAGTGGGCATGGCTATATACTCTGGTATCTAGGGAATACAAGACATAATCTGGACATCACACATGTCCAGAATTAAGGAGCTTCTCTTGAAAATGCAGCATGCCATATACGAAAGTGACCGTAAGTAGAGTGTAGTTCACCGATTTGACTCAAATTCTCATATTCGACTCATAACATACTAAAACGTACATCCAAATTAAAAAAAACATAAAATAAACAATTTACGATGCATAGAGTCGATAGTATGAATCAGCATTTCGTGTGTATTTTAGTCTAGACGCCGTTTAATTAACCATCGAGGCGACCTTCCGAAGACTGCCGACGGTCATATAACTCGATATAAACATAAACATAGATAAAGATAGATAGCGAACTCGTGAAATTGGATTTTTCTAGGTCTGTTTAATTTCATATTATAGGTTAAAACGATATGTTAATAATCGTTTGTACCGGTATAAGAATGAGTTTTCGTAGATTGAATCAGTCAACCAAATGGTTTCCCATTGTTTCACTTCCAATGTTGACAATCTTTTTCTTTTAATTGCTGAACACGCCTAGTTCATGTGTAACCCATCTCTTGCTAAGGTGTTCAATTGACATTCACATGAATACGGATTTAATGAGGTCAAATTATCCTTTTGCAAGTGAATAATTCATTAGCGATGTTTCTTTGCTTATTTTGACAAAACCGAAGCAAACTGGCTGCTAAAAGCGAATAATTATTTCACTATTTCACTATTTCACTTTCATTAATGACTGAACAAAAAATGATATTTTTTTTTTCTATATCTCTTAGATAATGCCCGTTAACGAGAACACGAATCATAAAATAATAAAAGTATTTGTTCTTTTAAAACGTAATTGATAGAAACATGCAAAAGTCGGATAGATTTAATTGAATATAGCTAAATTGCTAAATGAAATCGTTCACAATGGACAACTGATAATGAGTATTCTATCAAATTTTTGAGTTTTATTTAAACTAGGCAGTGGCTATTTTGCCGGCGCCAGCAAAAAAGGAAAAGATGCTATTTTGTCGTCTTTGATTAAAATATCTTAATTAAAACAAGCAAAATAGCATATTTCGAGAGCAATGGCCATTTTGCCTGCGCCGGCAATATAGTGAATTTTCTATTTTGCCAGTTCTTTGTAAAGAGTGAATTTTAATATTTACTTTTGAAAAATACTACAAAAATATGCATTGTCAACATAAAAGAATCAAATTATTATTCGACATATAGTTGAATAAGATAAGTTTCACAATATTTGAGATACATATAATCGTTTAAAAACATTTATGAGTCAGAGTGAAAATAAAAATTTGTAAAAAGGAATAAAAATAAAAAGTATTGAGCATCCATTTGTAGCAATGAAATCATATCAAAAAATGTATTTGAAATTACTTCTAAAATCAGTCTAATGCTACATGTATGCATAAGAATAAAATCTCAGATTTTTAAACTATGCTGTAAAAACAAATGAAAGATAAAAGTCTCAGAGCATATAGATTTGATAAAAACGTTATACAGTCTAAAAAAAATCAATCACATAGCTTCAAAATCAAAAATGTTTAAATTAAAGTTGCTTTTGAAATAAAAGTCAGTTTTGAATGGCATATCTGTAAATAAAATCGTTTTTACTGGCATGCTGGCTTCCGCTTACTGAGAGTTGACACACTAGCATATTTTCAATTTTGGCGGCGGCGGCAAAGTAGCCACTGCCTTTTAACTATTACTTTGTCTAGCAAAAAAGTTCTTGGAAAGTATAAAAAGGATTCATTGAACCATTTGAATGAATTATGTTTCAATTTTTACAGGTGACTACATATTTCATGCGCTTTAGGTACAACTAGAGAGAGCAGTACTATATAATGTGGTCAGAAATGTATGAATGGCAGTATTAAATGAAACTATCGTTCATTCAAATGTTTAATTCTGAATGTTGATTTGAGAGTAAATATAAATAAAATGCTCCGCAGGGCGCAGCTTGATACGACCGCAGAGGTCGAACCCTGAACAGTTGGGGCAAGTATGGACACAACATTCAAGCTTGATACAGCTCTGAATTTGGATTGTGATTAAATATTTGACACAGCATAGGTTTCTGACACAGAATGAATGTGGTCTAACAACGTAAAAATTTTAAATTGGACATTCACCTATTATGGTCCAATATCCAAAATCTAAATACATGGTTAGATTCAGCATATCAAAGAACCCCAAGAATTCAATTTTTGATGAAATCAAACAAAGTTTAATTTTGGACCCTTTTGATCTCAATGTGGACAAAAATGATAACAGGGCCCAAAAATCAAAAATCTAAATACATGGTTAGATTCAGCATATCAAAGAACCCCATATATTCAATTTTTGTTGAAATCAAACAAAGTTTAATTTTGGACCCCGATTTGGACCAACTTGAAAACTGGGCCCATAATTAAAAATCTAAATACATGTTTAGAATCAGCATATCAAAGAACCCTAAAAATTCAATTTTTGTTAAAATCAAACTAAGTTTAATTTTGGACCCTTTGGACCTTTATGTAGACCAATTTGAAAACGGAACCAAAAATTAAGAATTTAAATACACGGTTAGATTCGGCATATCAAAGAACCCCAATAATTCAATTTTTGATGAAATCAAACAAAGTTAAATTTTGGACCCTTTGGACTTCAATGTGGACCAATTTAAAAACGGGGCCCAAAATCCAAAAACTTAATACACGGTTAGATTCAGCATATTACAGAACCCCATATATTCAATTTTTGTTGAAATCAAACAAAGTTTAATTTTGGACCCCGATTTGGACCAACTTGAAAACTGGGCCCATAATCAAAAATCTAAATACATGGTTAGATTCAGCATATCAAAGAACCCCATATATTCAATTTTTGTTGAAATCAAACAAAGTTTAATTTTGGACCCCGATTTGGACCAACTTGAAAACTGGGCCCATAATCAAAAATCTAAATACATGGTTAGATTCAGCATATCAAAGAACCCCATATATTCAATTTTTGTTGAAATCAAACAAAGTTTAATTTTGGACCCCGATTTGGACCAACTTGAAAACTGGGCCCATAATCAAAAATCTAAATACATGGTTAGATTCAGCATATCAAAGAACCCCATATATTTAATTTTTGTTGAAATCAAACAAAGTTTAATTTTGGACCCCGATTTGGACCAACTTGAAAACTGGGCCCATAATCAAAAATCTAAATACATGGTTAGATTCAGCATATCAAAGAACCCCATATATTCAATTTTTGTTGAAATCAAACAAAGTTTAATTTTGGACCCCGATTTGGACCAACTTGAAAACTGGGCCCATAATCAAAAATCTAAATACATGGTTAGATTCAGCATATCAAAGAACCCCATATATTCAACTTTTGTTGAAATCAAACAAAGTTTAATTTTGGACCCCGATTTGGACCAACTCGAAAACTGGGCCCATAATCAAAAATCTAAATACATGGTTAGATTCAGCATATCAAAGAACCCCATATATTCAATTTTTGTTGAAATCAAACTAAGTTTAATTTTGGACCCTTTGGACCTTTATGTAGACCAATTTGAAAACAGAACCAAAAATTAAGAATCTAAATACACGGTTAGATTCGGCATATCAAAGAACCCCAATAATTCAATTTTTGATGAAATCAAACAAAGTAAAATTTTGGACCCTTTGGACCTCAATGTGGACCAATTTAAAAACGGGGCCCAAAATCCAAAAACTTAATACACAGTTAGATTCAGCATATTAAAGAACCCCAAGAATTCAAGAATAAAACCCCATTGAAATTGATCAAGAAATAAGCAATTTATATGAAGTATCTTCTTTTGCACAATACTGTGCAATTGATTATTTCTTGCTATTGCGCAATACTGTACAATTGACAATTTCTTGCTATTGCGCAATATTGTGCTATTGGATATTTCTTGCTATTGCGCAATACTGTGCAATTGAAGATTTCTTGCTATTGCGCAATACTGTGCAATTGAAGATTTCTTGCTATTGTGCAATACTGTGCAATTGAAAATTTCTTGCTATTGCACAATACTTATTATATAATAATTTACACATCCTGTTTGGTGTGTATCTCCTACCATATCATTATTATTTGCTTTTAAATATAAATCAGAAATAACCAACTTAAAATGGAAAATTTTAAAAGAAAAAAAAAAGGAAAAAAAGAAAAAAAAAAGAAAAAAAAAATCCCCCCCCAAAATTTTTTGAACCCCCTTATGATTCATCACCCCCAAACTCAATCTCAGCCTTCCCTTTGTGGTATGGTACCTTGCAGTACAATTTCAGAGAGATCCATACACTTGAACACAAGTTATTGTCTGGAAACTAGAAAAATGCTTATTTTTGGCCCCTTTTTGGCCCCCAATTCCTAAACGTTTCGGGCAATTACCCCCAAACTCAATTCCAGCTTTCCCTTTGTGATATGGAACCTTGTAGTACAATTTCAGAAATATCCAAACACTTACACACAAGTTATTGTCATGAAACTAGAAAAATGCTTGTTTTTTGCCCCTTTATTGGCCCCTAATTCCTAACATTTTGAGGCAATTACCCCCAAAATCAATTACAGCCTTCCCTTTGTGATATGGAACCTTGTGGTACAATGTCAGAGAGATCCATACACTTACACACAAGTTATTGTCTGGAAGTTACAAAAATGCTTATTGTTGGCCCCTTTTTGGCCCCTAATTCCTTAACTGTTGGTACCATAACCCCCAAAATCAATCCCAACCTTCCTTTCATGGTATTGAACCTTATGGTAAAATTTCATGGAGATCCATTCACTTAAACTAAAGTTAGAGTGCGAAAACCAATGTGTCTTCGGACGACGCCAGACGACGCCGGACGACGACGATGACGACGACGACGACAACGACGACGACGACGACGACGACGACGCCAATGTCATACCAATATACGACCAAAAAATTTTCAATTTTTGCGGTCGTATAAAAACAAGGTGTGGCATGATTGCCAATGAGACAACTCTCCTCAAGAGACCAAATGACACAGAAATTCACAACTATAGGTCACCGCACGGCCTTCAACAATGAGCAAAGCCCATACCGCATAGTCAGCTATAAAAGGCCATGAAATGACAAATGTAAAACAATTCAAACGAGAAAACTAACGGCCTAATTTATGTACAAAACAATGAACGAAAAACATATATGTAACACAGCAAGCATGTATTCCTCCGGAATGAGAATGATGTTTATGAGTGCACGTGTGGTTCTGGTGTCTGATGACCTTTGTACAATTATAATGTGTTCTATGATTATGAAGTACATGTAATGCTATGTACTGTCTATACACATTGTTTGCTTTATCTGTGTTTTCATCCTTTACTTCTTTACTAGAAAATAAACTTTTCTGTGTTTAAGTGAATCACGGGTTTTCTCTCCATATACAAATATGATGATGTGGTGTGATCCAACTATCCTCATACATTTTTACGACTGTACATTGCTCGCCAAGATATTTTACAGCTTTCAATCTAAATTCCTTCTGCCCAATAGAAGACATTCATTGCTTATGTTTTAAAATCATTTATGGCTTTTAATTTAATCTATGCTATAGAATTATGTTTGCTTACATGGTCTCTGCAATTTCTATTTCGTGAATATCAATGCAGAAAACGAGTATACGGGCCACTTATACAAAATTTAATTGAAGCGCTTATGTGCGGCTTAAACCTTAATATTAGTAAGTTTCTGTTAATAAAGTTTAAAAAAACCAATACATATGGACGAGATTCAAGGAATATTTTGTTAAAAAATTTCTGTGTTGAAATGATTTTAAAGTTACTAGAACGTTAATGAAAATATTTTTAACGTTACGCGCAAATGGCTAAAATACCATTGTACCTTGGTCTTTTCTGACGCCCTGGAAAATTATACAAACATAGTTACAAGTCTAATGGTTATCATTTTATGAACTACACTTGTTAGTGATCCTTCTGCAGTAATTTCGTCAATTTCTGAGACAGGGCCGTTTTTAACCCTTCGTGGCCATACTCCTTTCAGGAAGCTCTGATTTTGAGAAAAAATATGACAAAGATTTCATGGATGGACAAAATGACAGGAATAAACCAGTATACACCCTTCATTCAGAGTTTTTGTATAAGAAGATCACCTTTACAGGTTGCAATATTGTAGACAAATTTCAGTGAAGTCAACATATGAATATTGATTAATGGATGGGCAGACTTGTAACATAATACACCATGCTGACAACTGGTGAATAAAAATAGTAGATCTCTGTTAAATTTCTTCTTCCAACTTACATGTATATACATATTGGTCATTTATCCCTTGTCAATAATATATAACTGTACCCTTTAACTTTTTTTCTATATATGTGCCCCATTATTCTTAACTTATTAGTCAAGTTAAGCTATTTTGGTTTACTAAAACTTTATATTGTTCCTTAAAAAAGCTGAGAAACCATCCTATTGTATAAAAAAAATATCTACTGAATTAAATCTTGCTGTCAACTAAAAATAAGTCTTTTCAAAATAATTTGTGTAATTCCTTGTGACAGATATCATTTTCAGAGACCAGTGCTTTTGAAAAACAAATAAATATGGATTGTGTCCACATGTGGACACAGATAATGCCCCCGCTTGCATATCATATAGTTATAAAGGGACATAACTGAAGAAAGGTAAAAGTGACGCTACCAAAATTTGAATTTGATCTGAGTTTTGTGGTAATAAGCATTGTGTGTAAGTCTCATAACATTTGGTTGAGGCTAACTTTAGTAGAGAACAGAAACTAAAAATTCAGCAATTTTTCTATTTGTAAACACGCATAACTCTAGAACAGTTGTGTATATGTTTTATAACATTTGGTTGAGACAAACTAAAGTTAGAGAACGGAAACAAAAAATTCAGCAATTTTTATGTTTATTATAAAGGGACATAACTCAAGAATGGTAAAAGTGAAGCCACCAAATTTCGTACATAATCTGTATCATGTAGTAATAAGCATTGTGTATAAGTTTCATAACATTTGGTTGAGGCAAACTAAAGTTAGAGAACGGAAACAAAAAAATTGTACTAGATCTTAGTTTTGTGGTAATGAATATTGTGTATAGGTTTCATAATGTTTGGTTGGGGCAAATTTAAGTTACAGAATGGAAACTAAAAATTTTGCAATCTTTCTATTTATAAAGAAGCATAACTCAATAATGGTTAAAGTGACACTACCCACATTCAACTTGATCTGTGTTTTATCAGTGGAAGGCAAAATTAAACATTGCATTGTATAAAGCATTGATTGTAGTTGATTCAACTATAATAATGGACAAAGGAAGATAACTCCAAATTTAATAAAAATTACTTGAATAATGACATTGATATTTTTAGAAATTACATTTAGTTTTAAGACAAACTCAAGTTAGAGAATGGAAACAAAATATTCAGCAATTTTTTCATTTGTAAAGGCACATAACCCTAGAACGGTAATCAAACAGCTTGTAAGCACTGAATGGTAAATATTGCTTTTATTTATCAGTAGGAAGTAAAATTGAATATTGCATTGTATAAAGCATTGGTTGTAGTTCATTCAACTACCATTATGCACAAGAAAGATAACTCCAATTTTCAAAGAAGACTTTGAAATATTTTTAGGAATGAAGGGTAAAAATTGCTTTAATTTATCAGTGGAAGGCAAAATTAAACATTGCATTGTATAAAGCATTGATTGTAGTTGATTCAATTATAATCATGTACAAAGGAAGATAACTCCAATTTTAAAACTTCCTTGATATTTAGGAAAAAAAATGAAAAATTTAGCAATTTTTCCATTTGTAAAGGGCATAACTCTAGAACAGTAAAAGTGACGGCACCAAAATTCAAACATGATCTGTATATTGTGGTAATAAGCATTGTGTATAAGTTTCATAACATTTGGTTGAGGCAAACTTAAGTTAGAGAACGGAAACGAAAATTTAGCAATTTCTCCTTTTGTAAAGGGGCATTACTCTAGAACGGTAAAAGTGATGCCACCAAAATTCAATCTTGATCTGTATTTAGTGGTAATAAGCATTGTGTATAAGTTTCATAACATTTGGTAGAGGCAAACTAAAGTTAGAGAACGGAAACCAACATTGGGACTACGTACAGACGTACGTACGTACGTACGTACAGACAGACAAGGGTAAAACTTAATGCCCCCTCCGCTACGGTGGGGGCATAAAAAACACAGCTTTAAATAACCAGTCATGTCAAAGGGAGATAAGCCATATATCTGAATAAAAATAAAGCATTGGTATAAATATCATCATACATGACAATTACCTTCAAATTTTGACATTTTGACAGTAATGGTAAATACTGCAGTTTATTATGTCGTAAATACAGTTGTTCTAGATGCAACAGATTGCCAAAGTCTGAAGGCAACACGGATATCTGATTATGTGTAGCATCAAAATATTTTAAGCCTGAAATAAGAAAATTTCAATGAATTTCATTGTTATTCAAATAATCCTGCAATCTTAAGGTATCATGAACTTGCTGACATATTACAATTAAGAAAAGTTGATTATGTCCATTATACATTATTTATTCTGATTAAATGACTCCGTAGATTTCATAAAGACCATACTGAAGCATAATTTTCAGCAGGATTAAATTAAAAATAGTCAAGGACTTCATTGTTTTACATTTTGTCATGTCAGGGCCTCATATATTTCCCTTTTATAGATCGCTATGCTGTACAGGTTTTGCTCATTGTTTAACTCTGTACGGTGACCTTTAGTATCTAACTTCTTCCTCATTTGGTCTCTAGTGGAAAGTTGTCTCATTGGCAATCATACAACACTCTGCTTTTATTAAAGCAACACATATCAAAACATCCTAAAATTCATAAGCATTTGAATAGTAAATGATAACTCACCGTCCATACATCCTAATTCTGGTGGTAAACTTTGAAACTTGTTATTGGAAACATTAAGTCTGCTGACTTTAGTAAGGTACCCTATTTGTGGTGGCAAATTTGTTAACTGGTTATTAGATATATCCTGTAATAGATAATGCAATACAGAAAGATTGTGACTTATGAACATGAGAAAGTTTTATTCTTTACATGAAAGATAAACATTGAACATAAGCACCACCAATTTTGTGAAGTTTTTACAGTTTAATCTTAAATTTTCTGTGAAATGTTTTGTAAACTACTGTTTGTCTTTTCTTTTTGGCCATGATGTTGTTTGTCCTTTTATGACTTCAATGATTTTGCATTCACCTCTTGTATCTTCCTTATTTTTAAATTCAGGAATATAAACAGTATTAAAAATATTGGCACGTATCATTATTAGCATGAATACAAAATATAAATACACTTCCTCCCTCATCAATCATGGGAAGTCAGAATTTGAGATCAAGAAAATTTATTTTACAGGTACATAAAACTGAACTGTACTATTCTTAGACTGAATTAACAACTCTTAGAACGAATTTATAGCTCTTAGACTGAACTGTACACAGTTACAGCTCCATGACTGAATTTAGAACTCTTAAAATTCAATTGTTAAAAGTTACAACTCTTAAACTGAACTGTTCAAAGTTACAACTCTTAGACTGAATGGTACAAATTGCTCTTAGACTGAATGGTATGAAGTTACAACTCTTAAACTGAACTGTTCAAAGTTACAACTCTTAGACTAATGGTACAAATTGCTCTTAGACTGAATGGTATAAAGTTACAACTCTTAAACTGAATCTAATAAGACATTCTAACAAAGATCTGGTTGCTATTTTTTAGTTGTTCCAAACAATTTTACAAATATTTAGGCAAATAAGTACCAGTATCTTTTCATGTACCTACCAACTCTTCAAGTTTCCTCAAGTCACCGATTTCAGGACCAATATGAATCAGTTCGTTGTGTTCAATGTGAAGACTGACCAAGCTATGACATCTACTTATACAGGCTGGAAATTCTTTAAGTTTATTCCGGCTGCAATCAAACAATGCTTATAATGTTATCAATATGATTCTGAAGAAAAAATGCACACTGAAAGAATACTGAATAAGGTAAATGGAATGTGATATTAAAAAAACATAGAACAGCAGGATTGAATTTCCTTTCATATGAAGTTATTTTGATCATTGTTTTCTTGAATGGTAAAAAAATATATCATCATCCAGCATTTTTTTTTAATAATGCATTATATTATCCTTAGATAATATAAATGTATAATGATAGTATAAATGCATGCATATCTTAATCTCAGACAATATAAGTGTGTGCTATAATAATGACAACTAAAATATATCAAAGTATCACAAAAGAGGTAGATAGAAATAAATGTATCGATACACTTTGATGATTCAAACATTTTATAAGCTAACAAGATTTAGATGAATTCATTTTAAATTTAACTCTTAAAAATACTCCTTTTTAAGTTTGAAAAAGAATAAACTTTGTCAACTTTAATAAATAATAAATTATTCAGAACATAGGTTAATGTAAAAAAGAAGATGTGGTATGGTTGCCAATGAGACAACTTTCCACTAGAGACCAAATGACAAAGAAATTAACAACTATAGGTCACCTTTCAGCCTTCAACAATGAGCAAAGTCCATACCGGATAACCCTTTTCTTTAAGATGGCAAGCACCATGAAAAAATGGACCCCAATTCTCTTCTAATTCTACGTACTAACCTGGCATCAATTTTTACCAAATTACTTAATGAACCTATAGCTTGTGGTAGACTTTCTAATCGGTTATCATGAACCTGTAAATAAAAATGACATGCAAAAAAGTTACACCACCCAAAAAAAATTAATATACATTTATCTGAGCAGCTTTTGATACTAAAAAATATTTCTTTCAATTTCCTGAATAAACAAAAATGAATGTAATAATGTTTCAGTATATGAATAATTCAGTTTGTTATTTTGAGTAGTTGTTTATCTAGTCAGGAAGCCCAGGAGGTGGAGGGGTCATCGTCCATCTTAAATTGTAAAATAGCAGAAACAATATGTCAAAATCCAAATCTTAAATGAAATCTGCTAATTTTGAGACAGGAATGCAATTCATATGTTTAACTGTTTATCCATAAAAAAAAAGAAAGTTATGTCATTTGTCTTATTATTATGACTGTTTTTTACAAAAACAGGAGATTCTTTTTTTTTCAAATCAATTTATTTCAACTTGGCTATATATGGGTTGATAGCTCAGATGATTTAGTTTTATGGGATGTATAGTAGACAAACAAATAAGTTGATAATATTTTTCATTTTTTATTTTCTGAAAGCACATTATAACTTAAGAGCTATCTTCTCAAATTTTTATTTTGAATTTTATCATTTAGTTTTCTTTAAATTCACATAAAAGTGGTTAATCTATGTATAGTCTTCATAACATTTGACAATTTTAGACACAATGTAGCTAGAAAAGCTAGAGGCTCTCAAGAGCCTGTGTTGCTCACCTGTATTTACTGATGCTTTGGAAATTATGTACAATAAGGTTAAAATCATAATCAATAGTATTAGATATTAGATATTATAATGATATCAAAGATAACAAAAAACTGCAAAATTTCTGTAAAATTACTAACTCAGGGGCAGCAACCCAACAACGGGTTGTTGGATTCGTCTGAAAATTTCAGGGCAGATAAATCTAAATCTGATGAACATTTTTGCCACCTGTCAGATTTGCTCTAAATGCTTTAGTTTCAGAGATATAAACCAATAAACTGTTTCGCTGAGCGCAGCTGGATACGCCCGCAGAGGTCAAACCCTGAACAGTTGGGGCAAAAATGGACACAATATTCAAGCTTGATACAGGTCTGAATTTGGATTGTAATTAAATATTTGACATATTATAGGTTTCTGAATAAATGTAGTCAAAGAACTTGAAATTGGTTATATGAATTAAATTCATATTCAATTAAAGATTTCTTGCTGTTGTACAATACACTGTGTTGTTGTGCAATACACTGTGCTGTTGCGCAATACTTAGTACTAAATCTGTTGTCAGACAATAAACAAATAAAATCTTATAACTCGGAAACGTAAAATCGAAAATTTATAAAAATCAAAAGGGAGCTTACATCAATAGATATAAACAATTTACGAAAGTTTCATAAAAAATGCTTTTAGCATTTTTGAGTTATTGTCCGAAAACTGGAAAATCCCCCTTTTTGTAATGAAAAAAAACCCATAAATTGGAAACGTATAGTCTAAAATTCATAAAAATCAAAAAGGAGCTCATGTCGATAGAAATAAACAATTCACCAAAGTTTCTTGCAAATTGGTGAAATTGTTTTCGAGTTATTGTCCCAAACTGGAAAATCCCCCCTTTTTTAATGAATAAAACCCCCAAAACTCGGAAACGGTAAATCCAAAATTTATAAAAAACGAAAGGGAGCTCACATCAATAGATATAAACAATTTACCAAAGTTTCATGCATATTGGTTTAAGCGTTTTTGAATTAATGTCTGACATGTTGACGACGGACGGACGGACAGACGGACGGACAACGGTATACCATAATACGTCCCGTAAACGGGCGTATAAAAACTGCATTTTACCCCTATGTTCTATTTTTAACCATGTCGGCCATGATGTTTGGAAGGCGGGGTCATCGGACACATTTTTTAAACTAGATACCCTAATAATGATTATGGCCAAGTATGGTTAAATTTGTCTCATTAGTTTCAGAGAAGAAGATTTTTGTAAGAGATTACAAAAATTTACGAAAAATTGTTAAAAATTGACTTAAAAGGGCAATAACTCCTAAAAGGGTCGACTGACAATTTTGGTCATGACGACTTATTTGTAGATCTTACTTTGCTGAACATTATTGCTGTTACAGTTTATCTCTATCTATAATAATATTCAAGATAATAACCAAAAACTGCAAAATTTCCTTAAAATTACCAATTCAGGGGCAGCAACCCAACAATGGGTTGTCAGATTCGTCTGAATAGGCAACAGGGCAGATAGATCTTGACCTGGTAATCAGTTTTACCCTATGTCAGATTTACTCTAAATGCTTTGGTTTCAGAGATATAAGCAAAATCTACATTTTACCCCTATGTTCTATTTTTAGCCATGGCAGCCATCTTGGTTGGTTGGCGGGTTCATCGGACACATTTTTTAAACTAGATACCCTAATGATGATTGTGGCCAAGTTTGGTTGAATTTGGCCCTGTGGTTTCAGAGGAGAAGATTTTTGTAAAAGCTAACGACGACGGACTATGACGGACGACGGACGCCAAGTGATGAGAAAAGCTCACTTGGCCCTTCAGGCCAGGTGAGCTAAAAACTGTGTGACCATATTTTTTATCGTATTTTTGAAAATAGAAAGATTACTAACATCCAGGACACTTAAGGCCGATAATTCTTTTATGTCCTCTGATAGCTCTGTCAACAGATTAGAAGCTAGAATTAATTTCGTCAAATCGGTCTGTTCCCACCATCTGTCATCAGTGTTGTCAAGGGATACAGTCTTAGACTCCTCTGGTACATCAATGTTAATTCTCCATACTTCATCTGGAACTAAAATCAGAAAATATCTTTAAAATCTAATTTCAAACTTTAAGGCAATATTTGGTATACTGTTGAACTTATATATTTGTTATATGTTTTGTACCATTATAAAAATATACACTTTTAGTTTAATAGTAGCATATATAAAGATAAAAAGTATTATAATTTATCAAAAAAACATCCTTCATATGTCCACTAGACAATAGTCTGTTAGATATCAGTATTCATATTCTTTAATTGTGTCTATAACATCATATTTGCTTTAAGGCTTCAAACTTCTTGCAATCAATGCAAAACTACAACGAGAGTGCACTCGCTGAGATGTCTCTCCTGCTTTACTGATCATTGATTTTATGTTGAAAGTCTTAAAGATAAAGGTTTTACTACAAGTATCACAAAACTTAACATTTTTAAAAGATCCATGACAATGAGCTCAAGTTCAGATAAATTCTGTCAGACAGACATGTACATCATTCAATTATTCTATACACCACCTATTGTTTATGGTAATTGAAAAACAGACTAAAACACAAAAACTTAACATTGACCAATGAACCATGAAAATGAGTTCACGGTCAGATGGTACAACCAGACAGACACTACAACTTAATTACAATTGTTCTATACATCAAATATTGCTGACCTATTACTATAAGTATTTGCAAAACAGACCATACACAAAAACTTAACATTGACCAATAAACCATGATAATGGGGTCAAGGTCAGAAGATACCTGCTAGACAGACATATACACCTTACAATCATTCCATATACAAAATATTTCTGTACGCTCCACAGAGAGTCAAATTGTAAACAAGCATATCACTGCCACTACCAAGCTTATAGCCTCTTCCGAATATTTGAAAGTCCCGACTGTGTATTGGTTACATAAATTACACAAACAACCATTTAAATTCTGTTTCATCTCCGCATCTAGTAAGTGTTCTACTACTAATCTGTCAGTGCTTCTAACTACCTCCCTTACTACTATCAAAGAACTTGTTATTAACTTTTGTAATAAAGCTTATGAAAATAATGGTAATAATTATTTTTGGAGTGTTAAAAATTCATTAGAGGTTTTAGATAAAATATGTGCTTTTGATGGTCCTTTTAATTCTATTGACAGTTATGATTTTTCTACTCTCTACACTACACTTCCACACAATCTTTTCATATTTAATCAAATGGGTCTTTTGAAAAATCTCATTGCAAATTTATTTGCTGTAACTTGTTTAAAGCCTTTTTCGTTAACTATGCTAGATACACTTAAAGGAAATGTGAAGATATGATTGAAGCTTTAAATTTTCTCCTGGAAAACATATATGCACGTTTCGGCGATAAAATGTATTGACAGGTAGTAGGTATTCCAATGGGCACTAACTGCGCCCCTTTAATAGCAGATCTATTCCTGTATTGCTATGAATCTCAGTTAATGACCAAACTCAGTAAAGACATGTCATTGTTACATTTGGTTGATACATTTAACAATACCTACCGTTATCTTGATGATATTTTTTGGTTAAACAATCTAGAGTTCTCTAAATATACTATCAAAATTTATCCAAAGGAACTTACTTTAAATAAATCTAACATAAACAGCAGTAGTTGTTCTTTTCTAGATTTAGACATTTCAATTTTTAAAGGGAAACTCCCTACTAAAATTTATGACAAAAGAGACGATTTTTCATTCCCTATTGTTAATTTTCCCTTTTTAGACGGCCATGTTCCTTTGGCTCCATCATATGGTGTTTATATATCCCAACTCATTCATTATGCCCATGTGTGTAGTGATGTCATAGATTTTAACAAACATAATCAATGCATCACTGGTAAATTATTAAGTCAGGGATTTTGTTACCATAAATTGCTTAAAAATTTTACTAAATTCTTTCATAGATACAAAGATTTGATTAGTAAATTTGGCTGTACCTGTAGAAAACTTATTAAAAGCGGTATTTCACATCCTAAATTTTACGGTAATATTGTACTAAAAGCGCGGAAATCACTATGTGATCCATGTAAACTCATCGAACCTTTAAACAAACTTCTTAGTAAAGGTTATCTTACCAATATTGTAATAAGTTCTTTGAATATAGTTTACATTGGAACAAATATTAATTTTGTCATCAGCAAATTAAAACATAATTCTTTTCAAACTGTTTTTTCGGGATGTATGAATACACATCCATGTTCATTTTCTATATAGAGATTACTCTATCTATATATTACATTATTATTATTATTATACATATTTGTTAACAGATTACCTCCTAACTATCCTACTGCCTGTCGATACTTTTATTTTGGCATTGCAAATGTCATGTCTTCTTTGACTGTCTATGACATTAAAACACTAAATCCCTGGGATGTGTTTTCGTTGATTTTAGTCTCTGATGCATGATTTTTTATTATTAATTGTTTTTGGCTTTTAACTAGCTGTTTTCTGCTCTATGGTCGGGTTGTTGTCTCTTTGACACATTCCCCATTTTCATTCTCAATTTTATTCAGTAACTGTGAGTACTCTCAAATCGTACTTTCGTGTTAATTTGACCTGTTGATACAATTTGTAATGTATTTTTGTTATCTAATGTTTACTTATACACTGTTAAATCTAGTCTCACTATTTCTAATATATACCACCTTTGATAAGTGTTTAGTATGAAGAAAAATTTCACTTTTGTTCTCGTACTACATTTGTACTAGGAACAACAAAATTATTTATTTTGTAAAAATTATTTCCATACTCCATGTATACCTTACAACAAAATTATTTGTATTTACCTCAGAACCTATGTACGTTATTTTATTTGGCAGCACTTTGTCCAAGGTTATGGTTGTCTTTTTGATATTGTTTTCATCTAACCCCCTTGTTTTATCAATTTTGTATTTACATTGTGTCATAGATCAAATTTATTCGTTCAGTGTATGCTCACTTGTTTTTGTTAATATGTCTTTTGATTGAGTTAAGCCATTTCAATTTATATTTTATAGTGTGTCTTTGTATGTTCTGATGTTACATTATTGTTTCAGGTAGGATGAAGGTTGGCGCCTATTAAAACGTTTAAACACGCTGCATTTGTTTGCACCTGTCTTAAGTCAGGAACCTGATGTTCAGTGGTTGTTGTTCGTTGATGTGGTTCATAAGTGTTTCTTGTTTCTCGTTTTTTATATAGATTAGACCGTTGGTTTTCCTGTTTGAATGGTTTTACACTAGTCATTTTTGGGGCCCTTTATAGCTTGCTGTTCAGTGTGAGCCAAGGCTCAATGTTGAAGGCCGTACTTTGACCTATAATGGTTTACTTTTACAAATTGTGACTTGGATGGAGAGTTGTCTCATTGGCACTCATACCACATCTTCTTATATCTATTGACATATTGCTTCCAGTACTTGAAAAGAAGACTAAAACACAATAACATAACATTGACTAATGAGCCATGAAAATGAGGTCAAGGTCAGATGATACCTGCTAAAAAAACATGTACATCTTACAATCATTCCATACACCAGATATAGTTGACCTCATGCTTATAATACTTGAAAACCAGATCAAAACACAAAAACTTAACATTGACCAACATGACCAATGAACCATGAAAATGAGGTCAAGGTTTGACAAAAGCTGCCAGCCTGACATGTACCCTTTATAATCATTCCACTCACCACATATAGCTGACCTACTACTTATAGTATCTGAGGAACAGATCTAATCATGTAAACTTATTACAATTAATGCAAAACTACAACAAGAGTGCTTACGCTGAGATGTCTCCCCTGCTTTGCTGACCATCGATTTAATGTTGAAAGTCTTAAAGATCAAGGTTTTATTACAGGTATCACATAAACTTAACATTTTTAAAGATCCATGAAATGGGGTAAAGGTCAGATTCATAAAACCCAGCATATACCAAATATTAATACTAATAATAAGTGAGAACTTCACATGACAAAATACTATAAATTTTTTTAAAGCAGTCTCTGAACCATCTAAATCATGATATGAACAACGGACATATGACAGACAGAAACTTCGTAACATAAGGTATCTGCATACAAGTTATGAAGCATCTAGCTTTATACAAATTGTTTACGCTGCCGCCCCCAAATAGTAATACCTATGTCTTGCATACTGCAATCCTGAAGGGTGACTGAGGAATAGAAATATGGTCACTACAGGTCTTCTTCAGACCAGTAGTTAAACCCTTGTCAAAGTAGGGCGTCCTTTTGGCTGTGTGGGATGTACAAGTATGCAGTCAAGGACGTATATTAGATTAGTTAGTTATACGTCCTTGTATGCAGTCATGCAAGTCCTGTCAGAATGGGGAGGTTAAATCCGGTGCCTCGTGTAGAGAGAATGCCACACTCTCTGCAAATTAAGAACTCTTGTAACAACCCTTTCAGGGCGCCATGGGTAGCCTGTTGCAAGGCAAAACTTCTGTCACTATCCACTATATCCTCATTTTTCCAGTGGCAGTCTAAATTTCCCCGACCTTCATCCCGGACAGTATCTATTACCTGCTGATTACAGGATCTACTTATTGTATGTATTGTTAATTTGTTCTCGTCCTGAACATGCATGAAATATTTGCCACTGGATGTTAAGAAAACAAAAATCAACCAATCACATTTACGACGAAAGTCGGAGGAGAGACAAAAAATAACAACATAGATTAACTTTGATCATGACATCAATATTTAGATATATTTAGAAGCGGACCGGCAAATCAGAAAATCGGTCCGGACACAGAATTACAACAGAGATAAGGACAGACGGACAACTTTATACCGTCCGGCCTACAGGTGTCTCATCTCTTAGATCATGATGCCGAAACAACGTTGTCCTGTACCGCGTAGTTTTATTTGTTATTCGAACCTTTTGATAATGATCTTCCAGATAAATTTAACTGTCCACTCTTTCTTGCTTGTTTGAAAATGCTTGGGTGAACTGTTTTAGAGTTATCATCACGGGTTTGCTGAAAGCCAAATTTTGGATTTCTCGACAGTTTTCTAGATGCCATTCTTCGGTATTGTGTCACTTTCGCCCCATAGCATGTTCGGCCCAAGGTTCGTTCGTCCATAAAGTCCGTTTGTCCTGGGACATAATATATCAACGTTAGTACAATAGTCCAAGGTTTGTCATAGTTTTTAGTTTCAACAAACAACAAAAATATACACGTATCTATTTAGTTCGTGTCAATTCAAATGAAAATTATGGAAAAAAATGAAAATATCATGTTATATTCCATAACGGTTAAGCTGTTTTTCTCAGTTTTGTATTACGAGAAGTCCATAACTAAGTAATATCAATAGTACATGTATTACCTATATTGTAAATGTTTAATGTGCTTATGATGCCATAAGGCACCAACTTCTTATGCCTTCTGTTTATTTAATAGTCAAAATACAATTGCCTGGTGCACTGGGTCAATTATAATATTAATTCCATTATAATGTGTTTTTTTTTTTTTTTTTTGTGTTTCTTGGTAAATCTATGTACGTGTTATCAGAGACATATTATTATTGTATAATATGTTTCTGGTGTTTTTAGAATCATTTGCCAGTGAACGAGCAGAAAATATAGGAATCTGCCCTTTGAAGTGGTCAACTGTTGTGCCGTTATAAGGAAGCGGCTAATGTTGGTAGCAGATTCCATTGTACTATTGCGTGCGGATAAAATGGAAATTTTTTAAAAATCGTTATTGTTTTGCATTCGTTTATAACAATGGTAAGTATTTTTATGTTTTGTTCTGATGTCTGATTTTAGATTAAATTGCTAAATGTTGGTGTACAATTTCAAGTATAGAATACCACTATTCTGGTTTGTCACCCGTCTCATTTGCAGTGTGTTCTAGCATATTTGAGACAGAGCTAGTATTTCGGCGTCTGTTACATGTATATCTCAATTTGATTGAATTGTAATTCTTTAGTTATTTAAAGAGGATTGCAAACAGCAAAAGACTACGCTGTGTGGGTCATCTGGTTTTGTTTTGTTGTGAGGGTCCCAGACCCAAGAGCTGTAGTAAAGCTAAGGTATAACTAATGACATGTATAATGCCCTTTCTCTCTTTTTTTTTTTTTTTTTGGTTTGGCAGATACTTTTAGAATACGTTTAAGAAAATTAAGCTGTCGATTTGCATTTCGGATGTTATTTTATCGACATGGTAAGGTTATTCCATTTCAGATCTGATTGCATGGTTATGCCTAAATATTTTGTAGAAGTTTCTATTTGTAGAATGTGACCATGATGAACGTAATCATTTTTTGATATCAAGAAATCCATTTTATGATATCGAAAAATAAACTTTTTGATATCAAATAATACTGACGATTTTTTTATATCAAGAAATACATTTTTTTATATCAGAAAATAGGAAAAAGATGAATGATGGCTCCCTGTGTGTCAATAAAAGCATCCGAGCTCACCCATGAGCCCTAACTTTAGGTCTGGTGTTTTGGTCGTGTTTAAGGAAAGAATATCTCAAGAGTTCGGCATAATCAGTCATAAGAGAGTTTTGTGTTTTTGTGTTTCACATTTCAGTTATGTTAAGATTCTTGTAAGTTGCCGTTTCTTTTATAAGCAATTATTGGTTTCCTCTGAAACAGATGTGTGCAGCCAGGATTTTGTGAAATTAAGCCCCAGTGTCAGTTTGGTAATCTTGTTTTAAGCCAAGTTTTTTCCCCCGTTGTTTATGTTGCGGATTTAGTAAGTTAGTTAGTTCTGTTAAATATAAAAATAAGAAGATGCGGTATGAATGCCAATGGGACAACTATCCATCCAAGTTCAAATGAAGTGGATGTAAGCAATTATAGGCAAGCCAACCGTACGGCCTTCAATAATGAGAAAAGCCCATATCGTATAGTCGGCTAATATTTTGCCCGACATATGACAAATATTTATACATTCGTAACAACAACAAAAAGACTCAAAGTACAGATCATCATCTGAGAGTACTCACAGTTACTGACAAAGCCAAAAACAAGTAATAAAAAAATGCATGTCTTGTATTTTCAAATACTTCGTCTATTTCGTCTTTTTAAGAGACGTTTTTTGAAGACTGTTAGAATTTCTTATGGACCGCGTCTTGCATAAATCCTTTTAATACATTTATTTTATATGAGATTTTTATGTGAAGTATTGAAAAGTTTCAGTAGGTTTAATGTACGTTTTTATATATAAAATATCCTTCATTTTGGAACCTTTTGTCTTTGTATTAAAACGACTGTCAAGAAAGTTGGTATGTAAAATTTAGGTGGATATGTATTGTACTAGATATATAAGGCGAAAAGATCGTGTATTACGTCAGTTGAACCTGAATATATCATCCAGCCATCGAATCTAAATCTTGAACACATCAGTAATTTGTTTCGATGTGTCAAGCTCTGCATGTAAAACGTTTTTTTCAGTATTTAGTAAATTCTTAGGGCTTTTCCGCCGATTGGGATTCTAAGTGTTCGACGCAAAAGTAAATATGTTATATTTTAGAATAATTTACCAAAAGCTTCAATATTGTTTTTTAGTGGATGGGACTCGAATTTCGTAATAAGTTGGAATGAGGTAATTCAGTACTCGTTCAGTTTCGTTAAAATGAAGATTAGTGTACATGTCTTTTGCTTCAAATGTTATTAACTAGCAGTTTCCTGGAGACTTTGAAGTCTGAGTCATTTTAAAACTTGAAGTGTCCTTGATATAAGTATTTTGTTTTTGTAATTTTTGTAACAATTAAGGGACCCTATGTCATCAATATAATGACCAATATCGTGTAGCGGTACTCCACATTATAAATCAATTGGTCTACCGGGAACATTTTTTGTATATATTTCCTGATGTTTGGGCTCATGGGTGAGCTTGGATGCTTTTATTAACACACAGGGAGCCATCATTTATTTATTTCTTATTTTCTGATTTCAAAAAATGATTGTTTGATATCAAGAATTCGAATTTTTGATATCACAAAATCATTTTTTTGATACCACAAAATCCATTTCTTGATATAAAAAAATAAAGAATATCGCATCAAAAAGTGAAAAGTTAAACTATAAGGTTGCCGTTATTATCACATAGCGGTCAGGAGTCTGTAATTCAGTGGTTGTCATTTGTTGCTGTGTTACATATTCGTTTTTCGGTCTTTGTTTGTACATTATTAAAACCGTTATTTTCACTCGTTTGAATTAAATTATTAAACAGCTGTCATGTCGGGGACTCTCCCTCTGGTATCTTTCGTCCCTCTTTTATAGCTGACTATGCGGGGGCTTTTCTCATTATTGAGGGCATTATGATGACCTATAGTTGTTAATTTCTGTGTCATTAAGTCTCATGGCAATCATAATACATATTCTTATATATATATATAGCGATGTCGTTATTACTACATAGCTATGTCGTTATTACGACATAGTGATGTCGTAATAACGACATGTTATGTCGAAATTACGACATAGCGATGACGTTATAACGACATGTTATGTCGAAATTACGACATGATATGTCGTAATTACGACATAATGTTTTTTTTTTTAATAGCCCTTATCGGCTTCCGTAACCAACCGCTGGAGCTTTATAAAAAAGTCATAATTGTAAATCAGTAGTGAAGATATATCGTAATGCATAAAATATGTATATTTATGTATGTGTAGTTCAGTCATGTTCAAACTGCTTTTTCTTTTCTTTCTATGGATAGATATATGTATACTTGATTATTGATTGGTTTTTTTGTCTAAATAATGTCATATATTGTAATATGCTCTTTGTGAGCCCATTTAAGAGGGTGGTAAAGGGTTATTTTCGTGCAACGTGATCACCGTTTTTTATTTCACGTTCAACGTGTTTTTACTTTTTTATTTGACGTTCAGTCGTGCAAGACAGGTGCCTCGTTCAACGTGTTCTGCTTATTTAATTTTTACGTGCATCGTGATTTTCAAATGCTTATTTTGCGTGCTCGGTATTTTTCAAATAAAATTCAAACACTTGACAGGGATCGTCAAGAAATACATTTTTAAAAGCCTTAAACCATTTATATCATAAATGTGTTTACTAAATCGGGAATAACAATTAAAACAGAGAGTTTATATATACAAGAAGACAGTGACTCAGTCACAAAAGGTTCACATCAAAGTCTTTATTTTTCGTGCAACGTTCATGACAGAAATTATTTCACGTTTTTTCCGTGCAAGCACCCCCCTTTACCACCCTCATTTAATGGAAATAAAACGTCTTCTAAAAGTTGTCAATGAAAAACACCGTAATACAGATCACTTTTTCTTCGGTATAGCATGTTTTTTTTCCTGGTCTTATTTTTAACAAAAATATGCCGAATTATATCCTAAAACAATCATGAACAATAGATTTGTAGTGAATGGTATAATTTTTATGGAAGAAATCATTGTGAACTATTTCTTTTAGACGGGTTTTCAGTTTTTCATGTGGTATGGTGGTGTAAAGGGTGGAAATATCGAAGGTTTTGATAGAATTTATTTCAGAGAATGACAAAGATTTAACATTTTCCAGAAGTTCTTTGGAGTACTAAGAATGCCACTACAGGAGTAAACAGTATCACAGTATTTCTGTAATCCCTCTTTCACCCAAACTCATGTGTGCTGGTTATGACCCCACTTTCACTGTTCAATGACGGCAGATCTGAAACACATTTGAGGATCACATTAGATCATAAGAACGTGGATAACCATTGACATAGCCTTAGGCATGTAACTGAAATACTCTGCACAGCCATTCATGGTTTTTCAATTACAACAAAGATCGGACGTATATTTTTATTCTATTTTATTGGGTATAGTCTAAACACTCTTTAAACCCGTCATATTTTTCGAACTGGCTATTCGTAAAAATAGAACAGGTAGACAAGAACTAAATGTTGCCCTTTAGATGTCTAACTATGACCGTTATTTCAGTAGTTGTGTTGCTGTCTCATTGACGTTACCAATCATATCATGTGAAGATTTTTTTTTAGATTTGTGTCAAACTCCATCTTAGTCTGAATTTGATAGCAGTCTCAGACAACATGAACTAAACTGCTAGCTTTGCTTGGAAATAGTACATATGTTGACTATTAAAGTTGTTTATGGAGCCCACACGTAAATTTAGATACAATACTAATCCATGTAAGACTTTATCAGAATTGATTCGTTGTTACTCCTGTCCTGGAAAGGCGTTCATATTTGTATACAAGTTTACCAAATATATGTATAAATTTTCACATAGTTGTTCTCAAGCTTACACATCATTACTAATCTGTTGTTTCTTTCATTCCTGTAGTGTACCGGTACTATTATGCTACTAACTAATGAAGTGTTGTGATATATGTTAGTAACATAAACCTTGCTGCCCCTTTTTGAACTATCTCCAGTCTGTGGATGTCATTTTGTTGGTATGGGTCCCATAAACTGCGCTGGCATATTCCAATGTAGGTGTGACAAGGGACATGTATGTTTTTTTCTTTACTCGACTTGTTGGAAATGTATACATTCCTTTTAAGAAAACTGATGGTATTATTGACGTTGGAGCATATGGTGCTTATGTGTTTATCCCATATAAAATCTGATGAAATGGTACGTCCCAAGCACCTATCTGATGTGACATGGTCAAGATTATGGGCATGTAATATGAAATTGTACTTAGATGGACTTCGCTTCTAGTGCCATCGGAATACCTTTACATTTATCAGGATGATAAATTCAGCCAGGTTGTCAAGGTCCCTTTGTTTATAGGTTTGCTGCATCTGTATCTGATAAGATTGTGACATAAAAGCAATAATGTCATTAGCAAACGGTCGTACGGTTGATTGAATCCCCTCATGCATGTCTATTATAAGATATATTTTTATGTATCTTTGATAAGTCGATGACTATTTAGTAGTTGGACTTTCTTAATTTAAGAATTGTACATAGGTCTATCGCCTTCTGTCGTTCATCATGGTGCTACATTGATCCTACACTAGTTAATAATAGAGTACATATGTGTCCATGCATCTATGGCTCGACTTTACATTTTACTTTTCAAAATTTTTTGTCAAGATAAGTTTTCCAGGCAATACTAAATCCCTGGGATGTGTTTTAGTTGATTTTAGTCTCTGATGCATGATTTTTTATTATTAATTGTTTTGGCTTTTAACTAGCTGTCAGTAACTGCGAGTACTCTCAAATCGTACTTTCTTGTTTATTTGACCTGTTGATACTAATTGTATTGCTTTTTTGTTATTTGATGTTATTCAGGGTTATATCTGGTCTATATACCAGCTTTGATAAGTGTTTGGTATAACTATAAATTTTCACTTCGTACTATGAACATCAAAATTATTTATTTTGTAAAAATATTTCCTTTCTCTATTGGTACTGTACACGTATACCTAACAACAAAATTATTTTCATTTACCTGTGTTTAAAGTTATTGCAAATGGCTGATATTTTTGTTCGAGCATATTGTTTTTCTTTAATTGTTTAACATTTCTTACCGATATAACATGTTACTTTTATTATTCTTCCCTTAGTTTATTTATTTTGTATTTACATTGTGTCATAGGTCAAATTTATTTGTTCAGTGTATGTTCAATGGTGTTAATATGTCCTTTGATTGAGTTAAGCTATTTCAGTTGATATTTTATAGTGTGTCTTTCTATGTTGTGATGTTACACTATTGTTTCAGAAAAAGGGTGAAGGTTTGGTACCATTAAAACGTTTAAACCCGCTGCATTTGTTTGCACCTGTCCTAAGTCAGGAATCTGATGTTCAGTAGTTGTCGTTTGTTGATGTGGTTCATAAGTGTTTCTCGTTTCTCGTTTTTTATATAGATTAGACCGTTAGTTTTCCCGTTTGAATGGTTTTACACTATATATAGTAATTTTGTGGGGCCCTTTATAGCTTACTGTTCGGTGTGAGCCAAGGCTCCGTGTTGAAGACCGTACTGTGACCTATAATGGTTTACTTTTATAAATTTTGACTTGGATGGAGAGTTGTCTCATTGGCACTCACACCACATCTTCTTATATCTATGTAAGTATCGGGATATGTCAGAATCAGAACGCAGGAGTTTGCGTCATTTATCTCGGACTTGGAGCGGTCCCAAACACTTACAGTAACTCTTGGATGTGGGCAGGGTCGATTCGAAAGTTTTATGTACACTTATTTGTTTGACTAGCTATACGCCCTGCTTACTCAATGAAAGGCCGATATGTGCATCCTCTCTGCTTTTCTTCACAAGGCATACAGGATACAGTGTACCGCCATCTGCCTAATCTGATTCTTATTTTCCCGCGACAGGGCAGTATATTGTATTGTCTATATCTGTAACTTGAGTCTTGATTGATATGCTTGTAACGAGCACTATGATTAGGAAAATAAAATAATAGTACTTAGTATATAAGATAATGCCATGATTTTTCATAAGTGGAAAATAAGAGCACAGCATCGTAAACTGCACATTGACAGAATGAGCAAGAACACGCTAAACGAATGACTATTATTTGAAAAGAGTGGTTCATGCCCTGAAACGTCAAGATTTAAAGCCAAGTAGTCACTGGCTCTATTAATTTAAGAATTGTACAGCCTTGCATTGTGAATTATTGTGCTGAAACTGATCCTTTACACACGAAGTGACATTGGGAACAACCTTTTTTAGTAAATAAATACTGGGTCTATACACTTAATACTAATACAAATCCTTTCACTGTTCTCCTAGTCGGTAATGTCTCAAAATCAGACAAAATTAAAGTCCATTACACTAAAAATGTCGTTTAAAACTATAATCATAAACAAATATTGGCATAAATTCAAATTTGTAAACTATTTTGTATATAAATAAACTCATCATATTGTCAACAATGTTAAATATATGCCCATGTGCAAATGTAGACTAGTGATGAATATTCTCATGATTCTACTGTATTTATAAACAATATGCTTCTTATATTCAGTTAATTTTTTCAACGTTCTCGATGTACATGGACGGTAATATAATGCATTTCTTTCTCCATTTGATTCCCAATCATTCAATTTCTTAAACCACATTTAAACGTGCTGCAATACACATCATCTTACAGAATAAACACTAGAAATCCACGTGCAAGATCAGCGGAATACAGTCATGGAATGCATGATCACTTTTATTTGATTGGTCGACACTCAGAAAAAAGAGTTTTTCATTGGCTTAGAAATCCCCGCCCTCACCCAAATGATGTATTTTGGAAATAATTGTATATTCACAACGAAGGAAGGCTTGTGTATTCCTCTTATTTCTTACATCAGAAAATTATTATAAGATACATTCAATGTGAAAGGTAAGCGATGTTTATATGTTTTAAATTTATTTTATTGTCTTTCATGAAAAAAACAAATGTGTCTTCTGTTATGCTGTTTTTCTCTCGTTTTGTCTTTTTCATGAACTGGTTTTGTTTCAGTGTAAACAATGTTTGTGCATGATTGCTTTACATGTATTCACATGTTATCTGTCGAAAATAAATTTCTTTTAATTCTATTAGTAATAATTGAACTAAAGACTTTGTTATGAAAGGTCTTCATTGTTTATCATGAGGAGTTATTTCCCCTACTGATCATGATTTTGACAGCTGATCGATCAAAGTGCAGTTCGACACAGTCGTCATGTTAGGGCACTTTACAACAGAAAATAATTTGCATAAAAAGTGATCTTATGACATGATGAATATATTGTTATTTGCTGGCGAAATAATGAAGCTTTATAAAGAAACATGCTAATCCAGGTTAGGGGGTGTGTCATTGACCTAATTGTGTAATTTCGGTCATGAACTGGTTTCACCCATTTTCAGTGCTATTAATTATAGAAACAATACACACAGCGTTTTGAATGCTGAAAGTGTTCTGTAATAACTTAATTTAATAGCTTAAATTTATTTCACATACGAAAAAGTACAGTGAATAAGCAAATGCTACTAGTTGAGATAGCAAATTTGGACGGTGTCACGTGATAGATAACTTTGGGGAAACTATTGGTATATAAATAGAAACCATGTGTGTTTATTATAAATAGAAATTACAATTACAATTTTTACAATTTTTCAACAAGTTTTACTCTTAACTTAAAGTGCATGGCAGGACCTAGATAAATAACATTCAAATGCCATTTTTGTTTCAGAAGATTAAAAGCTTTGCACTTTTTGCCAGGTTGCAGGAGATGGTAAATAAACTAACACTTGAGGTTAACCTGATAGTCCCCTCAGTTACACCATTTAAAGTGCAGATATCTATTAAAGATCACTACAAATATAACATTTAATGGGGAAGCATCTTTCCAAATGTTGATTGTTTTAGCACCTTAGCATCTGCAGAGATGAATAAAAATCCATTTTAGTTTTTAATATTCTGACACAAAGTTGCATCTCAATTATTTTATCTTGGTTCTGCCATGCCTTAAACTTTATACTGATGCACACATTACTTTGTCTGAACTCAGAGTAAATTTGGGGTGAAAATTTGTTTATTTTTGCCTTCAGGTAATTCGGAAAGGTGAACTTTAAATTGATGAGTGTTTTACAGTTATATCAAGTGTGGATTAAATTAAAAAAAAGATTTTTTCTTGTAGCATTTTATTTGTAAATCTTTCTCACATATTTCAGACTATTAAAATGTGTATTCAATGTACCTTGAAGCAGCGCATTGATGAATGCAGTAATGCAGTGGAGAGAGAAGCTATAGAGACTCTTTTATCAATAGGCAATGTTCTCAATTCTAAAGACTACTGTGAAGTGTACAAGGCACGTCAAACAGCTTCTATGAAGACATGCAGAGAACCAGCTCCTTCACCGAAAAAAGAATCTAAACTTGCAATGGTAGGTTCATACATGTACATATTTGTGGCCACATTACAGGAAAAGCCCTGGATTTCTCCAATGAAGAAACATAATTGTTGTTTAACCATATTCTTTAAATAATTTTTTAATGGTAAGCTTAAAATAATTCCCTCAAGATGACCAATCCAAATTCATTTCAGTGATTTTCCTGCCTTTATTTTAGGGCCGAAAATATCGGCCCTGTTCCCAATCAGAAAATACCTGAAATTTTCCAAATTGAACCCGTAAAATTCCCAATTCAATCAAGTTGTAGCGTAAAGGTAATTGATAATTTTATTGTGTGTATGATTTGGTTCAAAATATAGGTTGTTGTACTGTTCCCGAAGAAAATCATGTCGAATATAGACAGGTAACTATCATATTTCGTAAACCAGTTTTTACAATGGGTGAGCTTAGTTCAGCATTTGGATGACGTCCTGTGGTTAACGGTAAGAATTTGGAATGGTATGAAGTGATGGTGCTGTGTTATTATCTGAGTAACATTGTAAATATATGCCAACATGAAAAACTAAAAGGTTTTCATTATTTTCTAATATAAAGTAAATTTTTACTATATGTTTTTTACGGCAATGTCTTACTAAGCAAAGATATGCTGGTCTGGTTTATTTTTTCGCTGTGAATTGAGCATGCCCAAACAGACAACATGATTATCCTCCTCTCATAGTTCAAAATATTAGGTTCGCAAATTAAAAAGGCAAAGATGCCAATGATTGTAAAAAACTTGATATGTTTGGCTTTGAAAAATCCTAAATTAGTACTGATACTACAGGAACTGATATCTTGAACGAAAATGTTTCTACTTTTACGGATGTTGAACAGGATGAAGCCGTGATTGTGGAGGATTAAGGCACTAAAGCAGTCACCTCAGACCCTAGTACTGGCTCTGAACAAATTGTTTCTACACAAACACATGAGCAAAGTTCACTTGAAATGAACTCTGCTCCTATACAAAGTGAAACTGACCGTCAATCCCACTCCGAGTGCGACCCTCAAGTTGATTCTATTCCTTTCTGGTGTGCAAAATGTTATTCATGCACACCAGAGAGGAATAGACTGATACAGGATCACCTGGGTGCCATAATGAGGATTTTTCAAATTAGACCATGAAAGAAAATTGGAATTTTAAAATAATAAATAACATCATTAAAATATATAAAACACAATGATTTATTTCTTCCCAATTCATATGTTATACGACACATTTTTCCCAATTGCCTAGGGCCCAGGGCCAATTTGAAAAAGGTTAGGAAAATCACTGCATTTTATACCAAAAAATTATTCAAAATTACTCTTGAATGACATTTATTTACAAAACAAAATGTTATACTTCACTGAGAAATACAACTGTTATACTCCATGCCAGATGCACTGTGTTTGAGGGTAGTTAATCAGATTGTAATCATTTCCAATCACCTGTTCCACTATTATTCACTCAACACTAAGAGTGATTTTTTAAGACAGAGGCGAAAGATACCAGAGGGACATTCAAACTCATAAGTCGAAAATAAACAGACAATGTATTGGCTAAAAAAGAAAAAGACCAACAGACAAACAATAGTACACAAAACACAACATATAAAACTAAAGACTGAGCAACACGAACCCCACCAAAAACTGGGGGTGATCTCAGGTGCTCGGGAAGGGTAAACAGATCCTGCTCCACATGTGGCACCCGTCGTGTTGCTCATGTTTAACTGAATCATCTTCTGTGTACTGTATTTACATACTAAGCCAATGCAACAAACGTTTTTAGGGTGTAATGATTTCTAAAATAATTTTGATAGATTGTTAGCAAAGGAATCTGTAGATAGTTGAAATGTTTTAATTGTTTGCTTTCAGCTTTTGAAGGAAGGTAAAATAAATGACAATGAACTTCCATTTGATCGTCCAAGTCTTGTACCAAAAATAGTGAACAGTGCCATTAGTGAGAATACCAAGACATCTGAGCTGACAAACAATGGATATGCATTGAATTCTCAGTCAGTCCTCAACAACAACATTTTAAGGAATAGTCCACTTAACATTAATACATTGAGTACTAATCTACCCCAAAAAACAACTGTCATCAATAATTCATCACAGCCACTTGTTCAGGTCATTCTCATTAATAACAATACAGTACAGCCACTGCAGCAAGCCATGACATGTAAGGCCTGGTTAGATAAACTTTGTCCCATTGCACCAGCTCCACCTCCAGGAAACATGACTGTGGATGATATCATTAATTCTAACAATGGAAGAAGAAGGAATTATGCATGTACATATGATAATTGTGGGAAAACATACTTCAAGAGTTCACATCTCAAAGCTCACCTTCGAACACACACAGGTAAATAAGTTTTTATTACATGCACCTTTAGTAGCTTGCACTAAAAATACATGTACATGTACCTATTAAATCAAGTAAGAAGAAATTCAGTCAGTCTTATGATACCTTCATAATAATTAATCCCCTACCAACAAAGTCGAATGGGACTTTAGGTTTGCACTCTGTCCGTCTGTCTGTCCATTTGTCAGTCCGGCAAATCAGTTTTCCACACTTCTCTTCTTCTTGCTTGAAGATATTGATTTGATATTTGGTATATAGTTTTATCATGACAAGGTACAGATCAAGTTCAAATTTTGTTCCTGTCTGATGATTTTTATGCAGGATTATGGTCCTTGGACTTGGAAAATTCACTCGAATAATCAGTTTTCCACACATTTTTTTTTTGTCATGCTTGAAGATATTGATTTGATAATTGGTACATAGTTTTATCATGACAAGTTATAGATCAAGTTCAAATTTTGTTCTGATGATTTTGTGCAGAATTATGGTCCTTGGACTTGGAAAATTCACTCAAATAATCAGTTTTCCACACTTTTTTTCGTCATGCTTGAAGATATTGATTTGATAATTGGTACATAGTTCTATCATGACAAGTTACAGATCAAGTTCAAATTTTGTTCTGATGATTTTGTGTAGAATTATGGTCCTTGGACTTGGAACACTCAAATAATCAGTTTCCACACTTTTTTTCATCATGCTTGAAGATATTGACTTGATATTTATTATATAGTTTACACTATAACAAGTTATTGATCAAGTCAGCATTTTGTACCAGTACAATGAATTTTTAAGCGGCAGGGGACTATGTATTGCCATGCAATACTCTCGGAATGCTTGTTTTGGTGATTTTGTGTTCACAGTGATGGGGAAATACTCTACGTAATATTTGTAAGAAGTCTCCTGATTGATCTTTTTAAGTTACAGATTATATGTAATGAAAGCCTAAGGCTAGATACTTATTTAATGTCTTTACATCATTGGTGATTATTAGTTTTGTTAATTGTCAGTTTAAAGTAAATTATTTTGTGCAGATCCTTAAAATAGGAGGCTATAATACTCACATTGAAAATCAAACTTTTTTGAAATATGAATGTATAAATTTAGTATATAAAACCAGTATGGTATTTTGATATTTGTTTATCTTTCAGTAGTAAATGAATGCAATATATGTTATAATTTTAGGAGAGAAGCCATTTGTGTGTGATTGGGAATCCTGCAATAGAAAATTTGCAAGGTCAGATGAACGTTCACGACATAGACGAACACACACAGGAGAGAAAAAATTTACATGCGAACACTGTGAAAGGCGATTTATGAGAAGTGATCATTTGGCTAAACATTTACGTAGACATGCAAGTAAAAAAGGATCATTATCATCAGACAATAGTTCTGCTTCACTTATGTCATGGGCATCATCTAGATCGTCGACCAGGACATGGCATTCATCTGTATCAGAGGAAAGTTCAGGGTCATGGCAAAATGATGAGGATAGGTCAGATGATAACCAATCAGTTGACTCGTATGATTCCTCATCTGTAGGAAGTGGGTGTGGTGACATAATTGTAACTCCCATGGAAGTGACTGTGTAGAAATGATCATTTATGTGTTTATAATTATCCCAGTGAAAACAAGCAATATTTTTTGTAATTATTTCTGAATATATATGTGTATGTTTGATTATGTTTACATAATTTCTTTGAAAAATTAATTTGTTGGAAACAAAACTAAAAACTCATACTAATTTATGGCATATATGCCCATGACAGAGAATATGGGCATGTTTTATTTAACATTTATGTAAATGTTCATGTGCTTTCTTTGGTGTTTCAATTGATGACAAGGCTAGCAACATCAAGTGATTTGATATTTAAAAAGTTAGAAATAAATTCCTGTTCATGTTCAGGTAATGATGTATTGCCTTAGGCAAGTAACAGTTTTGTCAATTGACTGATAGCATATCAAACAACATTGTCATAAATGTTAATTGCTGAGAATTATTTAAGGTAAAATCTTGTATTGGATCTTTATAAAACATTTGAATCAATTTTTTGTAATTATAAATATACATTGTAAAATGTTATATCTTCAAAAATGAAATGCTACATTTTAGAGGCATTGATATTAAAGGGTTTACATTGTACCTGTCTCAGGTTTAAAAATAAATGAACTTCCTGTAAGTATCCATTAAAATGATTAATTGGAAAAGAACCAATATACATATATTAAATGAATAGTACTTTCATTGCTCTTTTAAAAATTTGTATTTGGAAATTTCTACACTAGAACTGAATCCTCAATAGATTTATTAAAGGACCAAGTGAGTATATCAGAAAAAAAATTCTGTTCGCCATTGATGTACTAAAAAGTCTAAGCATGAAAGTTTTTTTGTACTTTTACCTAGACTAAATGGAATAAGTTTTTGAGTAAGATGTCTGTGTATGCAAGGTTGTTAGATGGTTGTATATTATATAATTATATTTTAAAATATTTTGTTACAAATACTGTAGTCAACATCATCAGATCATATTCTAAAGCTTGAATTTAAAGAATGTTTATACCCTGAAGTATACAAAGCTGAAGCCATAATGTTTATTTGAGTCCAACACAAATGGCAATGAAGTTAAATCTGAATCAAAGAAAACTATGGCCTTTTTTACGTCAAATTTACAGTTTCATGACCTTATCTCAAATTTGGAAAGATTAATTTTTTAGGACATTTTTTGTGTAAAATTTCTAATGGCCACCGACATATCTCTTCTTTTGACTTAATGTGTATTTTTTACTTATATTATAATTTTTGTTATGTGATTTTCATATTAATTGATGATTGATGGTGCTATCATATCCTTTTCATTTCTTTTTCAGAGATGTGTTCTTTAAATTTGAATTTAATGTGTGCATTAATTGTTGCATTCTTCGACAGGTGATAAAAATGCCTGATTAATTAATGTTATTCCTGTACATGTTAATGTAAAGGAATTATCAGCAAAAATCCAAATTTAAGTTTGAGATGTCAGTCCATTCACAAGTTTCCCAATATGAAAACATGTAATTTTCTGGAATTTCTGAATTTACAGAAACTATATTTAATAAAAAAGATCTTGTATTATGTTTTCAATACATGATGAGTTATGGTGTGCCAGAAAAGACATTACTTATGAAGTACTCCATTATGTTTTAAGATGTTAACATATTATTGTATGAACGTTATACAAATGTTTTCTTAAAACTCAGGAACTTATTCAAAAGTTCAATTTTCATTTGTTTAATGTCTACAAAGAATTTTGTGAAGCAAGACGATATAAGATAAAGCATCCATCCATTTCCAGTCCCTCTGAATCTAATCATTGTCATGTTATTATGTTTTTTCTGTAAGGTGTCTTAATGAAGTGTCGATCTTGTTTCCTGCCTTCCTACCAACCCCAATGCATTAATTGGACATTTTTGGTTCAGTTCCCTAGAAGTCCAGAAAATTTTCCTATGTAGTTTATGTAAAATAGTTTTAGAAGTAAAATCATTTTTAATTTTTTACGTACCTACCTTATTAATTTCTGCCAGGAGGCAGGGAACAGGCATATATAGTGTATACTTATAAAGAATAACACATATTGTATTATCATTTGATTATTATAACATTTTTAAGAAGTTCTGGAAAAAATTCAAAGTAATTTATTCAAGTAGTGTGGCAGTTTATATAAATTTTGTTTTAAATTTGGTGGAAAATAGGGAAGACATATCTTGGCATTCACAGTTTTTTTTTGATGTTTTCTTAAGATCTTTTCCTAGTTTCAATTTTTATTTTGATCTGATAATTCTGCTCCCAAGTTACTTAGAGAACAAAACACATCATATTTATAACATATTCTTACTTTTGCTGTATTCATGATCATATCAATGCAATGATTTTAGATTTAGGTCCCATGTTATATGGTCTCGTGTTCATGTTAATTTTTATTGTGTGTTTGTGAAAGATATATGTTATTTATTAATTTGATGCAATGCAAACTTATTTATTTATTTCTTTAATTAAATTGATTACATTTTTACCAGTTTTTTGTTGTATATTTAGCCTTAATACCTCTCTAAAATTACTCGTGCATATTTTCCAAAGAAGTATGTATATAATTTCACATTGTAGCATAAAAATTTTAAAAACTCCCCAGTCCTTATGATTTGCTAATCAAAAATAATTACAGAGAGATATGGTTGAATGCATTCAAAGGTCAAACCCAGCAGCTTCCTGTAAACATGTTAAATATGAACGATTGCACAACCTCTTACATTGTTGAAGTGAAAACGTGATGTACCAATATTTAAACATCTGAAAAAAGGAGTCCCAGAGGATAAAACACAAATCTTACAAGACTGAAGAATAACCATAATGTTAAATAATTCCACTTGAAGAACACAATAGAAGTCTCAAAACTGGTTGCTCACAGTCTTGTTAAGGTTATAATCACAGGTAGTCCATCAAATCTAGCAGGAGTTGGAAATCTGTACTAAATATCTCTGAACTTTTGTGAGAGCATTTCGGTACTGTAAAAGGATGAATTAAAGGGAAAACACTCTGTTAGTCAAATCTTAAATCCAAAAAAATGCGCAGTAATAAGCTGAAGTAAAAAAATGTCACAAAATTTGTCTAAAATATTCTTCATGTCATACTGGTTAAACATGTTCAAAACAGCTGCAGATATTGAAGGAAAAAGACATTCACCTCTGAATTAAACTGGATTATACTATAGTATTATATGTCTCTGCCACTGGTACCATGTAGAAAGCCAGAAATTGAAGTTTAACATTAATTTTATATGTTTGGATATGTCAAATTCTTAAAGAAATATGTTTCAAAAAATGCCAGAAAGTAATCCTAAAAAAGTTGGATGGTTTTCCATAAAGAAAAGAACTACCGGTATTCGGTTTCAGATTTTAAGGTAGCTACCTTGAACCACATTCCATCTTTCTTAATTGGTTATTCTAGTAAGCTTGCAGAAAATCTCTTCCTGAAGTCTTGAAAAAAATTCTTTCAAATATTGCATTTCATTGTTATACAGACAGTGGATTTCTACTCAGTAGTCGGCTTCCTCAGCTTGAAAGGAATCTTATCAATGACTTGCGCAACAGTTAAACTGGAATGTACAGCAGGCCTAGGTCACGTACGGCTGACAACGGATGAATTAAATGAGCCTAGCAACCGTTTAACTGCCATGTACAGCAGGTCACCTAAGCCCGACAACGGATAAATTAAATGAGCCAATCAACAGTTTAACTGCCATCACGGTACAGCAGGCCTAGGTCATGTACGCCCGACAACGGGTAAATATTCCTCTACTGAGGAATTTGAAGGGGCATTAGCTGTCAAATTCATGTTCACCGATTTGACTCAAATTCTCATATTTGATTTATAACATACTAAAACGTATATCCAAGTTATAAAAAGTCTGAAATAAACAATTTACAATGCATGGGCTCGATAATATGGATCAGCTTTTCGTGTGTATTTTAGTCCAGACGCCATCTAATTAACCATCAAGGTGACCTCCGAAGACTGCAGACGGTCATATAACCCGAAGTAAGCATAAATATAGTTATAAATAGATAGCGAACTCGTGCAATTGGATTTTTCTCTGTCTATTTGATTTCATATCATAGGTTACAAATATATGTTAATCATTGTGTTTACCTGTATAAGAATGAGTTTTAGTGGAGCGAATCAGTCAATCAAATGATTTACCCTTGTTTCACTTTCAATGTTGACATTATTTTCTTTTTAATAACTGAACACGCCTAATTCATGCGTAACCCAACTCTAGCTAAGAGGTTAAATTGAAGGTCACATGCATGATGCATACGGATTCAATAAGGTCGAATTATTCACTTGCAAGTGAAAAATTAATCACCGATGTTACTTGCTGATTTTGACAAAATTGAACCAAAATGGAATTTGTGGACGACATCACCAACAACATGAGTGCAGGTAAACAAACAGACGTACTGATTATGGATTTCTCTAAAGCTTTCGACAAGTTTAGTCACAGTCTCCTCGTACAATGATAAACTCGAACACTATGGAATCAGAGGAAATGTCAATAGGTGGATTGCTCGCTTCCTGTCACATCGGACTCGAGCAGTAGTAGGGGATGGAGAGAGCTCAGCACATATTGATGTAGAGTCTGGGGTACCCCAAGGTTCAGTCCTTGGGCCTTCACTATTCTTGTTCTACATCAACGACATGCCCGATGGAATTAAAGCCACTATCCGTCTTTTCCCAGATGACACTATAGCATACCTCACAATATCAAACGACAAAGATTCGAACGATCTACAAAAGATCTAGATAAACTAGCTAAATTGGAAACCAAATGAAAAATGGCCTTCTACCCAGACAAGTGCAATGTACTTACCATCAGCCGGAAAAATAATACCATGGCAACATCCTAAAATCTACATGGTCACACTATCGAACCTGTCAAAAGTGCCAAATACCTAGACTGCACATTCACATCCGAACTGAAATGGAATGACCATGTCAATAACATATGATAATGTAACGAAGCCAATAGAACAATCGGCTTCTTAAAACAAAATCTGAATATTGGATCTACTTCTGTAAAGGAAAATGCGTATAAAACACTTGTAAGACCTATAACAGAATACGCTAGTCCAGTATGGGATCCATACTATAATATAGAGATTGACCGACTAGAGATGGTGCGGACAGAAGTAGAAGCCAAGCAACAGTTTAACTGCCATGTACAGCAGGTCTCGTGCGCCCGACAACGGATGAATTAAATGAACCAAACCAGTTTAACTGCCATGTACAGCAGGCCTAGGTCACGTACGCCCAACAAGGAGCCAAACAACAGTTTAACTGCTATGTACAGCTGGTCTAGGTCACGTACGCCCGACAAGGAGCCAGGCAACAGTTTAACTGCCATGTACAAGCAGGTCACGTACGCCCGACAACGGATAAATTTATGAGCCCACTAGACGGAGGTTGGGCTTGGGACCGTTTTCTTTCTTTTTTTTTTCTTTTCTCTTACTGTTTGTCTTCTTTCAAATTGTTTCTCATCGTCTCTGCTATTATATATTAAACTGTCTCTTGTCCTTTTGCCCATCGCTTCATTCTACCGTTCTGCGTCTACCTTATCTGACCAAGATGTTCGATTCAAATATTTTATCTATTCACTTTCATAACACTTGTTTTAAGGTCAAGTTATACGTTAAAATTCAGTTATTTGTACTACATTATAACAAACGGTTTATCAAGTATATGTAAAATATTTCCTTGTAGTCTACCGTGACTTCGTCATTTCCTATAGGATCTCTCAAAGAATTAATCATTGTCCAGTAATCTTGTGCATATCGTTGATGATTATGTCCGGAATCTACCTTGCCAGACCAAATGTTCTTTCTTGCTCTGTTCGATCCTGGAAAAATTAAGAGTTCAAATATTGTGCATATGCATATGCACCAGAAGAGGTGATATTGTTATAGGAAAAAGCCACTGCCGGAGATAATGTCACGCATCTAATTTGTCCCAGATAAAGTAGAGAAAGTTCAGCATATAGTCTGTACACATTGTTATTTCGAAAACAATAATCTACTGTTGTCTAGTGTTATGGTTTTAAAATTCGGTATTTTTTTTACATTCACTTTTTATTTGATTTAATAAATAAAAGAATGTTACCATTTGTAAAAAAAAAATGGATGATAGTCGATTCATTTTTCTGCCGTTATTTTGGTTGGTACCAATATAGTAGTTATATCGAGAACGAAATTTACCAGAGTAATGGATAATGTAAGCTAACTAGTATCTTGAATATCTAGCGTATCAAGCAGAACCATTCGTTGGACATCTAGTTTCAAAATTATGTCAAATGATCTGTCTGACCGCGAAAACGTCAGATAGTTTATTGACATTTTCCTACTACAAAAGTCTCTTACAACTCATCACTAAAATTAATGTATCGTTCATAGGAAGGTTCTCTATGGGAATAATGTCATATAACCAATAATTGTGTTTACCGTGGTTACTCGACCTTTTGAAAGAATCCTACGATATTTTAAATCAAAGGTCTGAAAAATTCTAAGTTCCTGTAGAAGTTGAGGGTTGTTCAGTGTCGCATTTGGTTGTTCGCATGTTAGCATTTTTTTCTTTCTATGCTTTTGATTCACTGTTGAACGTATATTTATATATATTTATATATGTGTGTAGTTCATGATGTTCAAACTGCTTTTTTCTTTTCTTTGTATGTATACTAGACTATTGTTGTTTATTTTTGTTATTGTCTTATATTAATGTCTTATGTTGTATTATGCTCCTTGTGAGCCCATTTAATGGAAATAAAACATCTTCTTCTTCTTCTATTCAATATCGAGCTTGTACAAAACAGAATAAATTCATATCACATTAAAATTTTCGCTTCCTGAATAGGCACGTAATAACCATATCGTAAAAAATGAATAACCATAATTAACAACCCTCTTTCGTTCGCTTTGCATGGTCATGTTACATACTTTCATATTTCTTAAGGTGATTTTTTATGTTTCAATTTTTCCTTTCGTAATTGATATATATAACTTGCGATATGAAAGTTGTTGAAAGAAAATGTATATTGACCTATTCATGGTGATGACAACGACGTCATTCAAATAGTAAAATATTTTAAGGTGAATCAGTGGTAAGCCCCAGGTGACAGTAAGTAAGTAAATAGGTGACACATGTGATTTACATACACCTTCATAACACTCTTTATAATATTTACAACCACTCTAATAATTACGAAACCTCATTTGCAACGTTTTATATCCATTACGATGTGCTATAAGAGAATTCTGGTTTAAAATGTCTTTTATACTTGAAAATCTGACATTAGTACAAAAATAAACAAGTGCCGCAAAAAAAGGCGGGCCTTAATTTGTTGATAGAAGAAGTGATAAGTAGTTTTTCTAATTCTATGTAACGATGCAATTTTCGACTTTTAAAACATTCTGTGTTTTTCAGTTTTACTAAATATAGTTTTGATTAAAAGTCTAAATCATTTTAGGACAAATTATACTATAGCTTCTAAAATAAAAAAAGAAACTCGAAGATAATTCAAAATGGCGAACTAAGAAAAGCAAAAGCAACTCATATCAAACTAGAAAAAAATAATCAACCCTCCCCAGTCCTTTATAATTTTTCTTTTTAGGTATATTTTCTCTAACGATGTTATGGTGCAAAGGAAAAAATAAAACACTTTCTAATTTGAATTGTTTCCCTTTATACAGTACTTAAATAATTCTATAAAACTGCAATACTTTTAAGGTAGCAAATAGCTCATTCAATGACATTCCTTACTCACTCAATGTAGACAGTGCATATAAGATCTTATATATAAAAAGGATATTAATCTGTTTAAGCACAGCCTGTACAAAAGTTGTGGAAAAGACCTTTCTCTGTACGTCGTGATGCGGTCGTTTAGTTTAGATTTCCACTTACTAACAATGCTTTAGAATACAAGATAAATTTTTAGGGTTGAGAACACCTACCAACCTCTATAGGACTTACTGTGACTTCGAGACAAAAACACCATTAAAAGTACAGTGATTTTTTTTGTCATGATAATATGCACCGTATCCCTATTTTCCTAAATAGAATTGAGAATGGCAACTAAGCCAACGGGGAATGTGTCATAGAGACAACAACCCGACCAAAGAGCAGAAAACAGCCCAAGGCCACCAATGGATCGACAACGCAGCGAGAAAATCTCGCACCCGGAGGCTGGCTTCAGCTGGCCCCCAAACAATAATGTTTCAAAAATGTATACATATAAACTACATGCACTTTTCTTTAGCATGCAGAGCAGTTAATATTGAGCTATTTTTTCTACACAATAAGAAAGTCCCGAAGACTTTGTTTTGTTTTCATTCAAAGTATCGGTGGTTGCAACTCGCTGAAGCGTATTGGAAAGCTCTCTACATTGCTTGTCAGTTGGACCTTCAATATAGCTGTCCAAAGATTTTACAGTCCGGTGTCCCGTTACAGACATAATAGCCCGGTCATCGACTCCCGCTCTTTTCAATCATGTTGCCACAGTGGCTCTCAAGCAGTGATTTGTGTATGATATTCTTGACATCATACTTGCCAATTTGTTTTTGCCAATTGGTTGAGCAGCATACCATATATTTGATTTAGAATACTGGAGCAGTTGCTGAAAAAAATGCGGTACACCTTGGACTATAAGCTTCCCAAGATCAAACGTCCAAGCTAAACACTGAGCAGTGAATGCATATAATTTATTTTAGGGACTTGATTCATATTAAATGTTAGAAATCTGTATATTGTTTAATGCATGTTTTAATTTAGCTTTATGCCAGAAGCATGTTGGTAAAACATGTGTGTGTTCACATTTTGAACATGTAGTGCCCAATTCAATCAATCTTTTTTTTAGACTAAAATCATAATATTTAGTTTGTACACACATGTCTAGTGTCAATCAAAATTTTGTAGTGAAAATATTTCTTATGTCAAGGCATGTTATGCTTTTGCTGCTGTAATACTTAGCAAAACATTAAACCCTGGTAGTATTTTGGAAGTACACCTATCTAAAGGAGGATGGGGTTCGATTCCCCACTGGGGTGTTTTGTTTACTATTTTCAGCATGCTCATAACCGTTTTTTTTTTATTATAACTTCAATTTATTTATTATAATTTTTTTAAGTATGCTTGCATATGTAAATGAACGTCACGTCAGGTAGAAGAAAAAAAAACAAATATCAAGGAATATTCTAGTTCTTATTCTTCGTCTTGACAATCGAAGGTACGTCTCATTTAAGAATACTAACTTGCATCATCATTCCCATGAATACATTACAAATATCTGAAATATTTTTTCAATCTTTTGTTACTTAAGTAGCATTCTATAACACTGAAGAGTAAATTTTATGTTTGGAAAGGGTAAAAAAAAATATTGCTAGGTTGCTGACTCATTGCCGTTTACCTCACGATTATATATTTTTATCATTAAAATGTTTTATTATACCAATTTACCATTAACTTATGATTGTATTTTCTTTCCATTGTAATGTTTTTGCATTTTTATGGTTTTTGCCTCTAAGAAGTTTTACACCCCATACTGTCTGATGGTTGGTTTTTGGCTCAGTTCTGGCCAGTGCTAATTTTTCAATCTCTGCCTTGCTAGGCGGCTCCTTAAATCTGAGCTTTTTGGCTGGTGGGTCTTGGGTAACATGTATGTCTTCATCAATTTGAGAAAGTTTTTCATCAGACTGGGACTGATCATTTTTTTCAAAATTAAAGATGGTCTCCTCTGTCATTTTGAGAATGAAGAACTAACTTTTGCATCACACATTTCATGCCTGAATACCCTTTTTGTTTCACCATCAGTCATAGAATGGATAATATACTGCCTAAGAACATTTTGTTCCATAAAGTGGTCAGCAATCTTATAAAATGACCCTTTATACTCTACTCTTAGTCCAATTTTCAACGGAGATACTGTTGTATACATTTTGAGAGCAGACGATGAGTCATCGTACATGTGCATTTACGTGGGAAGTTTCAGCTAAATGGACGGAACAGCCATTAAGAACGCTGCCAGTTGCAGTCATTTTCATATTTAATAAGTTTTTAAAAACTAATAGAGGGTAAATATATGATGTTTTACATCAATAAACAATAAATAATTATAAATTCTATGTAAGCAGTTAAAATATCTATATATATTTTATGAGGATAAAAATGAAAATAACGAGAATGTAAACAGTAAGTTTGTGCGCATGTGTCAAACATATTTTGTGCTAATTAGAACACGGCTTTGTTTACAAAGCGAAAGTGTCATATTAGAATTGTTGTTGTGTTGCTCAGTCTGCTAAATAGTAAAGATTTATTTATTTTCTCCACTTCGTCAATTCAAATTTGAATTTCCTGTGACGTAAAATCTGGACTCGGGCCTTTTGTTACAATACTCATGATTATGTTTAATAAATAGATATATATATTGTTTCTTTCCTAATAAAGTAGTTCATTATTAACGTATTTTCACGGGCATTTCGTTAAGCGGGTACTCGATATACTAAATCTTAAAGGTATTCAAAACTAAATAACCCTTCATGTAAACGGGTGAAGTTCTAAAATTGTTATACACAAACTAAATGTAAACAAATTATCAACTCAGATTTTTATTCCTTTTCATATATATTTTCTTGTTCATTATAATGAAAAAAATAAAATATTCGTAAATAATAAGAATGGTTATAATAATCATTTTCATACCTATTATGTTTATAGTTATTTTTAGCGTTATTTAAAATAAAAGAAAATATATCGGTATGGCTATATTAGGACAGCTTTGGTTCACATTGTATCGGACATATAATATGATAGTCATAAGATGGTCATAAAATTTGTCTTAAGATATATCTTATGACATATCTTAGGATAGTTTCGAAAACCAGGCCCCAGACTTTTCACTTTTCACGTCACAGCTGGTCTTCAGGGATTACTCTACTAGCTGTTGAAAATCCCCCTTTTTTAGTCTTCTCTAGTGGATTTAAGCTGTATATAGAAGGTGTAGTTTTATGCATAGTTATACGGGACCCTGTGTCTCACCTGTGATTTCTGTTGTCAGTGCTAAAGTGTAATGTTGACTGTAACCATGCATCTCGCCTGTGATTGCTGTTGTAAATGTAAAAGTGTAATGCTGAACTAAATCCATTTATCAGAAAAATACGAAAATTACATACATTCGAATTTCTACTTTATATGCTATTTTCTATAGTTCCTGAAGACGCTTCTGTCTAAGTTTCATAGAATTACATGAAGGTTTGATAAAGTTATTGATTTCTAAAAAAATTAATCACAGACTGTATACAAATGATATTTGCAAAAAGCTTAGTTCATCTATCAGTATATATTATCAAAATCTGAAAAATTAAAAACAAATATTTTTATAGTTTGTTCTTATGTTGTACTGTTACACCACTATCCCAAGTAAGGAGGAGGGTTTGGCACGAACAAACTAGTTTAACCCCGCAGAATTCTGTATGTGCCTGTCCCAAGCTAGAAACCTGTAATCCAGTGGTTGTCGTTTGTTGCTGTATATCATATTTGTTTTTCGTTCATTGTACATAAATCAGGCATTTGCTCATTTCTGAAGGCCATACGTAGACCTATAGTTGTTAACTTCTATGTCATTTGGCCTCTAGTGGAGTGTTGTCTCATTGGCAATCATACCACATCTTCTTATTTTTAAGTTATCTCTTAATCATGAAAACATATTCTGTTTCATAAATTTCCATGAACGTTTGACATATTTATTGATGTCTAATCTTAGACGGTATCAAATGTTAACTGCCAAACAAAAATTCCTTTTATCAGAAAAATACAGAACAATTGGAAACAAATATTTTTTTGAAATATTTGCTTTGCATTGATCACAAAAAATCTTCTGCCCTAGTTTTGTATTATGTCATTGGTGTCTAAATAAATTAACCACAGATTGAACCTAAATGGTGACGCCGCCTACGTGTCGGAATGTAGCGTCGCTATATTTCGCTGTCGACAAAATTTCACAGGCTCGGAAAATAACGAATTATATAATACACAGTACTATTTGAACTAGCATGGTGAATTCAGTACTAATTAAATATTTAAACATGAATTACCTCCGTTTGAATATTTTTGAAAAATCCACTAAATTCAGATGCATGGAATAGTTTATACCAATAATAGTTACAGGTTACGGTAAACAATGTATCAAACGTTGCACTTTAAAATGGACAGCACAATAAAACCTCTCATTTTTCGTTACCAGTAAATTATCATGATCGACTCATCACTTGTTCGCAGTAAAAGAAACAACATGTATTCAGCTTGGAGAAACATAACGTGCGCAGTAAAAAATTAGAGGTTGTATAGTGCTGTCCACGAAACATCAAATTGGAAGGCAAATAGAGTACTTTGGTTTGAAAATAACTAAGAAAAATATGTACAGATTCAAATAAAAAGCACGGTTGAATTTGTATGGTTTGATTTAAAGGTATGTCCTGGACAACACAATTACAGACACAAAACTCTCAATTTTATTAAATTATTTGTTGTTTCCGTAAATAGACACATCTTGATAATTCTAACACTTCTTCAGGCCGCAGTGAAAGTAACCACATTACATTACAAACTACATTAATTTTCATAACGTGTTTTCAGTACCAACACTAAAGAACGATGCCAACTTGCTACTTTAATATCTTGAATCAAACTTCTTGAATATCTTTATTTTCGTACAAAACAGTCGTGGTCGTAAAGGGTATTTAAGAATATCGAAATCCTTCTTGAACTAACTTTGATCTTCGGGAATTACGATTTTTTGTTCAATAAAAATTACATAAGTTTATAAACTGAGCGTTTACAATTAACATGTGTCAATTGATCATGAAAATATTGAAACAGAGCGAGTATTAGCGGAGGGTATCCTCATCGACTGACAGCCGATTCTACCAGCAGCAACCGTATTTGATTACAGGCTCTTGGCTCAAAACAGACACATACATTAAGTGGCGGAGCTATACATGTGTGTATGACACCATTGTTATTCGTGTATTGTTTTTAGCATAATTCAGGCTGTTGTTTTTTTCTTCTTCTTTCTTTTGAGCCTTGTATAGCGCATTGTACATTAAGGGTTGTGCTCATTGTTGAAGGCTGTGCATTACCTGTAGTTGTTTATATCCTCACGTTATTTATATCCTCGTCCTTTCATTGCTTTGGTCTCTGGTAGATAGTTTTATCATTGGCAATCACATGTTTTTATTATAAAATTGTTTTTATTACACCTACACTGCTATTATTTTCAGATTCCGATCATCAATATCGAATCCATCTAAAAAGTTTATCAGAAGAAAAAAAATCTACACAAAACTGTCAAAAGAAAACAAGTGCATACTCCTGAGATAAATCATATTGAATAACAGAAACCAATTTTACCTGTCAAATATTTCTTTCTATTTTTCTATAATGGCCAAATAATGATAATAATCTTTAAATTAAGGAGGAATTGATTCACCGGGAAATCTATTTCTCTTAAAGTTCAATTATGTACAGAAATTGATTAAACACTATCAAAAGACCTAGTACCTGATTTTTTCGACAAATTATAATTGTTTTCACGCGTTTCCTAAGTGGTTTTTAATTTTCGAGGTTACCATAGAGTGACACAGGCGATAATTTTAGTCTTATGTCTACAGTGCACCGTACGATATTTAAACAAATGACGCGGATATGCATATTTTGATGAAATAATCTCTACCCCATGTCCAGTTATTTTAAGTATTACTCCAAAGAGGATTTAACTGCATTTTTAGGTTCAAGAGTATAATGTCTTTGTTCTTTTGATATTTTACGAAAATGAGTTTTACACCCGATAACTTATGTCTATTTCAAAGTATAATAATTCATTAATAGGCAAGTAAATATGACGTCGTTTATTAAATGCTCTCAGATTTAAAAAGCCTTTGTTTAAAACTATTTGTTTAATTTCAGTCGTAGACACCTATTTACTGAACCTTTCGAGCAAATTTATGTATTTCACTTTGATTCAATACAATGGCTGGTTGACTTAAATTGATAAATGAATTTATTCCATATTGGTATTATTTTAGAAGGTTTCTCTATATGAATTGGATTTTGAATAAAAAAGCATATTAACCTGGAGAAAAGTGTTATTCACCGCGCTAGACGTCACGCGCTTTTACATGTTTTACATGTAACGTTATTGTTAAATGTTTGATGTTCAATTGGTTTTGGTAAATATTTGTCGTTAAGTACATTGACTTCTCTCGGAATATGGAATAAAACAATTACTGTCTTTTGTTTCGGTAAATATGTGGTTTAATTGACTGTTGAAAAAATGAGAAAACTAACGGCCTGATTTATGTACAAAACAATATAAAACGAAAAACAAATATGATATACAGCAACAAACGACAACCACTGAATTATATAGACTCCTTCCTGACTTGGGACAGACACATACAGAATTGGCGGGGTTAAACATGTTTGCTGGTACCAAAACCCGCCCCTAATCTGGGACAGTGGTGTCACAATACAACATCAGATCAAACTATAACAATCGGAACGATAAAAACACACACAAAATAAAACAAACACAAAAAAAAAACCACACAAAATACAAAAGACACAAAATACAGATCTGAGAGTATACAAAAAATGCACGGTTTATTTATTTTTGATCGTAAATCGTACATATATTCTGGACATTGCGAATATGCATTGACTGTGAGAGCTAAGATTCTTCTACACCGGGCTCGTCATCAACAGGATCTTGTCAAGGTTTGTGAAACAAGCAATGACAGACTTTCAAATAAATACTGCGTAACCAGACTTGCAAAGGCTACTCCACTGCGACGACTCACACCATATGCCGATGCAATACGTAGCTCTTTTAAAGACCATTTAAACTTTATCTTGATGAATCAGAACGCCCATTTCCTAAACGTACGAATTATCATCGTAGTGAATATATAACCTTCCAACCAGTCGACATTTAAGTTTACCTGATCACACTAAGGCAAATCTCAACTTCAACTAACTATTCTTAATATTGATCACGATGACGAGATAATCTTTCGGAAAAGATTTTGATTGATTGATTGAATTGATTGATACTTTCTTAACGTCCAGTGGCAGTTATTTCATGAATATTCAGGACGTGAACATAAAAAACCCAGTAATACAATAGGTAGGTTCTGAAAAGTAGTCCGACCAGGATCAAGGTTGAGCAATTTGGAAATGGTCAGTGGAATGTCGGACATTTTGCATTGCAGCAGACAACCTACAGACCCATAAGACAGTTGTTGCAATGGTTCTTTAATGTGCATAGATCATGACATTTTCTCTATACATCCTGCATAGCCAAACGAACATCCCAGTTTAAATAATTTTAGCAAGTTTTAACTACTAGACCGGTAGAAGTCTAGGTAATCATATTTCTTTACCCCAGTCAACACACAGGGTTTGGGGGATTTACCGCAAGCGGGTTAAGTTTGCAACAGATTAGACTGATGAACAGAGGTTATTCATATTGCGTAGTGCAATCTGCAGATGTTGAATGTCTTACTAAGTAATACATAATCACGGGTTGTATATATACACAGACAAGACCGATTGTCCTTGGTTAATAGAAACTAAAATAACAGTCATATATACAAGTGGGAAGTTTTGTAAGTGCACGTTCCTATCAGGACTATAACAGTTTATCGCTTTTTGCTTCAATGTTGATTGTTTGGTTGATTGATTGATTGTTCGTTCCTTAACGTCATGTAGTTAACATTAACATTAATGTTCATATACATATTCAGGACCAGAAAAAAACTATTTATTAATACAAAAGTAAGTTCTGCAAAGTGGTACTAGTAACGTTGGGGAGTTGTCAACTTAAAAAGGGATTAAACAAAAAAGTTCTCAAACATGTTTTTTACTACTTATATTTTTGCATTGCACAAGGTCATGAGTTTCTCAAACTGCTAATGACGTCTTTACACTAAATCCGTTGTATGTGTACTGATTAATACTTAAGTCTGGGAGAACATGATTTATTTATTAGTTTTAATTGGCTTTAAACGATAGCTTTCAGTAACATAAAGTACTCATATGTCGGTGGTTTGTGTCTATTGTGTTTTTACTTTAATTTTTTTTTGTGATTCGTGACCATTTGCAACTGATTTTCACTGTTTGTTCTTATGTTGTGCTGGTACACCGCTATCCCAGGTAAGGGGGAGGGTCTAGCGCTCACACAAATGCTTAACCCGCTGCATTCTTTATATGCATGTCCCACGTTAGGAGCCTATTATTCAGTGTTTGTCATATTTGTTTTTTCATGAATTAAATTGTTATAAATTAGGCCTTTAGTTTTTTCGTTTGAATTACTTCGTATTTGTCATGTCGAGATCTTTTAGAGCTTACAATATAGTATTGGTATTGTTTTTTCCTCGCATTGTTGAAGGCCGTACGGTGACGAATAATTGCTTATATCCATGTCATATGAACTCTGGTGGATAGTTGGTTCATTGGTTATGATACTATACGTCTCCTTATTGTTATGAGTTCATTAGAGGGACGTAAAGATTCTATATTGTATATAGCATAAAATAACCACAGGGACACAAACACATTATAATCTAAGTTCAGTTTTCTTTTGACTATCGATTTCCTGTTCAACTTATATAAAAGTAGAATTAATATTATCTGTATGCATGCTCTTAAATCTTAATGGTTAAATGTGTTAAACGGAGAAAACTCCATAAGTCAGTTTCACTTGTGCCTTATCCAATCTGTATTTGAGAAAATAAAATACTCTTAAACTGAACCGGGACGCAAGGAAGAGGGATTTGGACTTTCACTGAATATAAAGGACCGTCAATAAAAAAAGACTACTCGAGCTGTCTATGAAAAGAAAAATCGGATCGTGTATGGAGACAAATCACACCGTCTACATAGACAACTTGGACCGTCCACCAGAACATTGCTGGTGTACTATTTGATCTGGAACAGCCTATGGGGACAATATATACTTTTTTTATTTCAATTTTGTGTTGCTGTACACTTTTATATCTATATTTCTCTTAAACCAATAAACGAATCTGCAAGGATACAATTCTGAACTGTGTCTTTTTAGTTGCTGTTTTCTTCAGGATACGAATACAAATACGAATACTTTATTAAATCCAATTAAAGGGCCCGTTTCCGAGCATATGCATAAATATATGAAGTATTATTTATACAGTAATTTTAAGATATATTACATTGAAAATAAAAGAATATAACATTTTCAGACTTAATGGACATTAACCAAATAAACTGTTCGTAATTTAAAAAAAAGAAGAGAAATTTAACATTGAATACATGCTTCCAAAGAATAAAATTACTTTCAGTGCATTCCATTAAAAAATGAAACTCGTCTCCAACCTGCATATTTGTACACTACCCATAAAATCTTTTATCTTTTTCGATTCTTTTAGATCGACCTTTCTCAATAGCTGATCAATGAGCACTAATTCTAAACTGAGTTATACTTTCAGATTCAGGATGATTAGTTATAGATATTTCATATCTTTTGGATAGTTTTGCGGTGTTTCGTAAATTATACCATAGTTTTTTTGTTGAAACCCCTCAAGCTATGGTATAATTTACGAAACACCGCAAAACTATCCAAAAAATATGGAATATCTGTTTAACCTATCGCATCTTTTGCTGTTCTGGATATGGACGCAAGAGACCCCAATTTAAAAGTTGAACTACAAAGGGTTAGTTTTTTTTGTTTTATCAAAATGTTCGAATGTTTTAATTTTTTAATATTCATTTATAATTCTGAGGAAATTAATTTCACAAGAATCTTTTTGAGGGTTTGGATGAATCATTCCACATTTTAATTTGTACCTGAAGCCCAAGTCGTACATTAATTAAAAGGGATTTCAAAATGTTCATGATTAAAATCACATGTTGACTAGCAATAATTTACACAAAATTTGATGCTTCATTTAGAAAAACCAGACGCTATCTAATTTTAACATTTCAACATTATTGTAATTACTTGAGCAACCTCGTTAAAGTCTAGATGTCAGCAATGTATAACAAATCGGGTGCGGATCCAGGATACAGAAAGGGGGATCTAGCAAGCCAACATTTGGAGTAATACAATGAATAAGTATATGCATTTACCATATATGAAGCTCCTTAAAAGGGGCTTGCTACCCGTCCCCTCCCCCATAAAAGCCACCTCGGCAATTTTCAAACCTATACATGTAGCTGTACAGTGGAGCCTATGGAATACAATCCAAGTATAAATCTCAATAACCGAAAATCAACTTATATTTTCAAGTATAATATATACACATTTATACACATATAATATATACACATTTATACACAAGTATAATATATACACATTTATACATATATTTTTTCAAAACTTTATTTGTTTGTTTATTTGTTCTAGGAGCGATTTTTTTCATTTAAAAATATAGGTCAACAGAGTTGGTGTACGTGGGTTCGATTCCCATCCTAGGCATTCATTTATATCGGCTGGTGCAAAGCGGGCAGTTAAGCTGAGTGGCCCCGCACTGACTCTGTTGTTCAAATGTCAAAGAATTCAGGCAGCCAGGTCTTGCTATCTTTCTTTTTCTCGAAGACCATTTACAACGAAACCATGGTATAATTGTGAAAATTATACCATAGATATCTATGGTATAATTTTCGGTTATTGAGATTTATACTCGGATTGCATTCCCATAGGTTCCATTGTACAGCTATAGGTTAATGGACAGATAATTTATTGTCACTTATGGACGTATACATAAGCATCCTCATTCTGCAGCTGCTCCTTATTTGAGAATGCATATGCATGGCAGTACTTCCGTAACAGAAATTTGACAGAAGTTTCGCCGATAAATGCCATTGTCCACTTCCACAGTGGTCACTGGTAATATATATACAGAGAGAGCTTTCTCTCTATATATATATACATTATCAGTAACCGCTGCATGTGGATAGTAAACCAGGAATTGATAGTAGATAGTAAACACAGGCCATTTCTAGTATATTTGTGTAAATATATTACAGAAAAATTCGAAAATAATAAAAATTAAAAGAAAATAAAAAGATTACGGATTTCAGAAAAAAGAGAGAGGGCTAAAAAAAATGTCCTGTCCCCAAGTAACATTTTGGCACACTTTTTATCTGTATACAAACTATGTCTAAGGCAACACAAATTAAGGACTCTGTTTTTCATCGCCCTCTGAGATCGAGTTGTTCTGAGCTGAATTAAATTGTATGGGCGAGGTGGTTATATTTTTGAACTTTGCTTGTAGACATAATCTTGTTTATTTGTAATTATCGTTGTTTTGTTTTGACGTACCTAATTGTTGGATAATTTTTAATTCCGTTGTGAAACTTCAGATTTAAGTAGCTTATGTGCAATGTTGTTTACAAACATATTTGTTTGAATTATTGAACTTTTAATTTAAAGGAGTAAAAACTAATCGACAACTCTAATCACCAAAATAAACACTTTAATGTGTGATTCATATCAGTTTTATAGCCACATATACCAACCAAAGTGATAAAAGTACCAAAAGTTTTAATATATGTTGCTAAAACAAGACGGACAAATTGACAAGTCATTCAAAAATTTATTACAGGTAGAATATATTTTACTAAATAAATATCATTATCATAAGATATGAAATGCATCAACTTAAATCATGGTTGAACAGACACTTCTCAGTTTTGAGATTTAAAAAAGCTAGATAAGACAAATTTCACAAAAACCTGATGAATGCAATGAAACTTTTATTATATTTATGTTTTACTTGGTCAGACCTTTCGTACATAAAACAGTCCTTGTACAGAAATATAGTGCCATATATGTCTATTTCTTGAATGTTGTTTCACATTTCATTGAAAAAATACCTTTGCTTTAAACTTAGTAGTTCTCTGGTGCTGTTGATTGTGAAATTTATTCCGGCTTGTGTTTTTGAGAGTTAAAAACTTCATAAAAACTATCTCCGTATACTTAATTAGCAAGAGTTATCTCTTTTTATATCTATTTATATTAGAAGCGAATCTTATATATATACAATGTACATTCTACATTCTTCATAAAATACAGATATCCGATCTATATATCATGGCCGTAATGGCACCCATTTCAAAGACTGAAAACTGAAATAAATATTCAAAATTCTAATAAATCAAATAAAAAATCTGATAATAAAAACAATACAGAAAAATAAAAGTTAAGAATATCGCTACAATCAGAGACATATAATACATTGTATTGTATTATATGTTTCTGCTACGATGTCTAAAATCATATTGTAAGAATTATGAGCCAAGGTTTACCAACTATTTCCAGACGAAGCACTGCTGCGCGTCGTCAGATTTCCCATGTCCCGATTTAGATATTTGTCAATTGCATTTATCCCAAGACGGCACACCTCTATCGGTGGACGAACAAGTGGATTACCTTCCAGTAACGAGGAAATATATCTCCAGTCCCAGTCAATGTTCCTCAGCTGACCAAAGTCTTTAGGGAGAGATTGTAACAGATTATTCCCAAGCCACAGACAGCGCAGCTCGGTCATTTTACAGATACTGTCGGGGAGTGTTCTCAAGCGGTTAAAGCACAGAAGCAATGTGTGAAGATTTTTCATGTTTGAAATCTGATGAGGAAGTTCTTCTAGCAAATTATCACACATATCTAGAAATTCTAAATTTTCAAGATCACAAAGCTCGATTGGGAAGTCTTCAAATTCGTTGTTAGATAAATGAAGACTTTTAAGGTTTGTTAGATTTTTAAATCCATTTGGTAAGCTTGATAAATGGTTATTACTCAGAGCAAGTCTCTCCAAACTGACCAATAATGTTACTTCTGATGCCAATGTTTGCATTTCATTGGTATCCAGAATGAGCACTTTCAGGTTGATCAGTTTTCCGATTGCCGGAGGAAGTTTTGGAAGTTTAAAATCAAGACATGCCTCTCGCTCTGGACTAAGTTCCAAAACTTCTAATTCCAAAATATTGAATATAGATCTCGGCAACTCGTTTAGATCTCTTCCTCTTATTTTCAATTTTTTCAGTCCGTAATAAATTGGATCCTCTGTTTCTATAAGCCTTCTGAGCGATTTAGCATCACTGAGATTACGTGGTGTACAAATATAAGCCATATTGAAGACTGATTAAAAATTAATGTTCCTTTAATATAGGTTTTTCCTCTCCGTACCAACTCCAATCAATATAAATTCTACAAGACAAAAAGATTTAAATAAAAATATGAATTTGTTTTATTGAATTTGATTAAATATAAACGCCCCGTAGAGAAATATTTGTATTTTAACCAAGACATGCTTTAAAATCAATATCATTATTTACCTCCTGTAATTTGAGCTGCTTTCTACCTGCCTTCCTACACCTGTATCTAGCTTCCCAGGTGTGTAAAGTCTAATTTAAAGTTCCGTCATTCCTCCGTAGACATGTTACGTTTTAAATCCGTTCTAACCATTAACTTTTGTAAACGTATCAATTCTTTTGTTAATTCTTTTTATGAAACCGAATGTTTACGTTGATCGACGAATTAAACGGTGTTGAAATTTGTGATGTAAAATCGTACTTAAAATTGCTTTGATCTTGTGTTGCAATAGGTTTCAATATTAGTAAGGACTAGAACTATATCCATAAAATTTGTTTTGATATTTGTTTTTCAACAAAAAGTACATGTATCAAAAGCCCTAAAATAGTAAAAATATTTAAATCATTCTTCAATCAGGAAAATAAAAAGAAAACAACAAAAACAAAAATAGAACAATAAAAGAAGCATAACAAACTTTGACATACTATGAATAGTCAATTACATAGAATACTAATAGATTTACATATTCCTTGACTTGAAGGACGTACTTTAACCTATAACGGTTTACTTTTACAAATTGTGACTTGGATGGGGAGTTGTCTCATTGACACCAGGCATGGGGCGAATTACATTGCAATGTAATGCATTATATTACAATTACTTTGTCAAAACCATGCATTAAATTACAATTACAATTACATGTTTTTATCAAAGTAATGCATTAAATTACAATTACTTTTGCAAAGTAATGCATTGAATTACACATTACGTTTATAAATTTTATTATCAAGTGAAAAGAAAAATCAAACATTTTGAAAAACAACACGAAGTCACAATATATTCTAGCATATGCAGTAACTGTTCCATGTCTTGAATTTAAGTATACATGTAAAAAGTCTATTCAATACGATTATTGCATTTAAACATCATAAGGATTTCGAAGGTTTCATGTAGAATGATAGTGACAAAATGGTGAAAAGATTGATTAAAAAACAAACTAATTGGTGTTTTATAACAATGTTCAATTACCTGTTATTTAATCATGTGATCTTTTGACAACAATGGAACACTTTTACAGTAATGCTTATCAAATATCAATCTTTTTATGTAATGTATAAAATAAAATGAAAAAAACAAAAAAGAACTCAATCTGATATACAGTGTTGTGTTATTCATTTAGAATTGTAATTTGGTCATTCTAGTAATTATACCACTTTATTTTTTTCTATTCAAGTTCTACCTGGGGCAAGGCTTAATCTCCGAATTCCCTCTAGTGATTTATGTAAAGTGTAAAAAATAAATAGAAAATAAAAAAATCAATATTCAAATGATTATGTTCTTAGTTAATAAAAAAATCTTAAATTCTGCTCTAGCTTAATCTCCAACAATCTGTTAAAGATATATAGTATGTGCAAAAATTAATGCCATGAAATGCAATGTAATGCATGAAATTACACAACTTTTTGCTAAAGTAATGCATTAAATTACAATTACATGTAATGCAAAAATTGCTGCATTACACATTACACGCAATTACTTGGAAAAATGTAATGCATTACCCCATGCCTGATTGGCACTCATACTTCATCTTCTTTTATCTATTGCATTGCACCTAGCAAAAAAAAAACCAATTCATTCATGAAAGTTGTTTGAATCACAAAGACAGCATTCTCCATAAATTACGAGTGTCAATAATGAAAAAGTATGGTTTGTCTTGTTCATGAATACATTAGTTAAACAGTTAAGGTAACGATGCTTCAGCTTCAAAGCTTATCTAATCCCACCACTGCTGACATTTGAAAATTAAATGTAATTATACCACATACTTAACTGCTGTTTTTTTATTTAATGAAATAACCAAAACATTCCAATGTGATATAAAAATCGATACCGTTTCAATTACTAGTAAAACTAAAGTCCGTTTATGTCGGTATTTTATTTCACATATTCATTCAAACAGTATATCTCTAACGGGAAGCTTAATACCAAAATTTATGAAAAAAGAGATGATTTTTCATTTCCTATTGTTAATTATCCATTTTTAGATGGTGACGTTCTCTTGTCACCATCTTATGGTGTTTATGTAAGAGATAAATTTGTCCTGGTAAAATATGTCCGGGTGGACACATATTACTAGTATAAAAAGTCCATGGTTACAGAATTTACTAGTATAATTAGTCCGATGTTAGTAATTTATGTCCCCAGACCAATTTTCCTAGGAATTCAAGTCCATGTCATTAATATTCCTAGGTAAAAACGTCCATGTTCTTTTTTTTATAGGAAAAATATTAATGAATCAAATCATTTACATTTAAACAATATTGGAAATTTAAATATTAAGTTTTAATATTGTTTAAGAGTTGTGTATTTATATTTTTAATAAAATTCATGTCCCCAGACTAATTTTCCTAGGAAATCATGTCCATGTCATTGTTATTCCTAGGTAAAAACGTCCATGCCCTTTATTTTAAAAGGTAAATATAAATGTTATGTTTTAATATTGTTTAAGAGTTGTGTATCAATTTTTTTAATATAATGTTTGTCTCCAGACTAATTTTCCTAGGAAATCATGTCAATGTCATTAATATTCCTAGGTAAAAACGTCCATGCCATTTATTTTAAAAGGAAAATTTTAATGAAACAAATTATTTACATGTTAACAATGGAAATTCAATTTTTATATTTTAATATTGTTTAAGAGATGCGCATTAATATTTTAATAAAATTCATGTCACCAGACTAATTTTCCTAGGAAATCATGTCCATGTCATTAATATTCCTAGGTAAAAACGTCCATTCCCTTTATTTTGAAAGTTAAATTTAAATGTTATGTTTTAATATTGTTTTAGAGTTGTGTATTAATATTTTTATAAAATTTATGTCCCCAGAATAATTTTCCTAGGACATCATGTCCATGTCATTAACATGCCTAGGTTATAACGTCCGGCAATGTCCTTTTATTTTAATAAGAAAAATTAATGAAACTTTTCAATCTTAACTAAGAAAATGTTTAAAATATAATAAAAATTACTAGAAAAACAAGTCTTAGGACAATTTTTCCTAGGAAAATAAGTGCCAGACATATTTTACTAGTTATGGACTTATTTTCCTAGGAAAATTTGTCCTGGGACTTAAATTCCTAGTAAAATAATGGTCATGGACTTGATTAACTAGGAAAAAAAGTCTGGCGGACAAATTTTACTACCGGACCAAATTTACTGTTACATTTATATAACTCAACGTGTTCGGTTCGCTCGTGTATGTAACAACGTATTTGATTTTAACGAAAGAAACCTCTGTATTACTGAAAAATTATCACACCAGGGTTTTCGATATCACAAACTAGTCAAAACATTTACTAAATTGTATCATCGACACAAGGACATCATTCGTAAATATAAATCAACATGCAGACATTCAGGTATTTCACATCCAATCTTTTATGGTAATATTCTATACAAAGCATAAAAATGTCGACATTCACCTCAAAAGTTAACCAAACCTTTAAACAGACTTATTCAGAAGGGATATAGTTACGATACTGTTATCAGGACATTAAAGATGGCATATTTTGGTATTAATATTGATTCACTCATAGGGTCTTTGCATCGGAAATTAACACATTTATTCTAAAATCTAAAATTTAATGACAGAAGTCCATACAATACGTATCCGCATTCGTGTCCAAGATGTGATAAGAAACGTGCTATCATATGTTTGTTTTTGATACTTTGTTATCAGTTGTATACATTCTTGATAAAAAAACTTCAAGAAAAACTGAGATTGTCCGAGTCATATTAAAATAAAACCGTCATCAAGAAACCTCATGTTATGGCTCATTGTTTCTATGTTTTTCCCTATTGATTGCTGTCTCGCATTATCCGGACGACGACTGCCAGGCCTATCAATCTTCCTTAAAGTTTTTTTTTCCTCTAAGGCTATTTTCTCCTGGTTTATACATTTGTTTATCTATAGTGTTTTTCTTTTTTTTCAAAGCAAACATTCCATTCTCTCTATTCTATTCAAAATTACATTGACGCTGAAGTACACGGATGATAGCACACGAACACCCCAAAATGCAGGAGTGTAAGGTGCTGAACTCAACAAACAGCACCAGTATTGTACATTTATAAATAAATGTATAACGATATATTTGGTTCAGGTCATTTATGAAAACTAGAAGATGCTTTATAAATAATGTATCTGAATTTATGAAATATTCATATACATATCTAATAACTAAAGACCAAGTCGTAATGAACACCATATACTGTTATATTTACACCTTATAGTTTACATGTATTGTATTCGCAAAAACAAAGCAAAAAGTATAATACACAAGTTAATCAAACTTATAGAACGTCTTCTTATATATACAGTTTATAACAATATGTATTAAACAGGGAATTACTATATTTCATTTTTCTTCCATGGATTCAAAGCATGGAAATATATTTACCATTTGTAAACGTTATTATATTAAGGCATATTTATTTAGAGAAATAAAGAAAACGAAGAGAGAGAGAGAGAGAGAGAGAGAGAGAGAGAGAAAGAGAGAGAGAGAGAGAGAGAAAGACGATTTGAAGTGACGTGTATACATGTGTTCCTGTTTTAATTATCTGGTACATGTTGTATTTCTCTCATGCAGATCAATCGCATTATACCAGAAACCTCTGTGTTTTTTAAAATATAATCACAAATATTTAAAAATATTTTTGATCTTATTCATGTACTATTTGAATTTCTATTTCAACGCGTCAACAACCTAGATCCAAGACAAGGCCGTTCGCAACTAGATTGAAATATAAAAGAAAAGTGCTTAGGTACAATTACGTAATTTAAAACTGACAATTTCAGATTTAAAATTTGACATTGATCCTGCGGAGTGAGAGAGAGAGAGTAAAATGGTAATAATCTTTACAGTTTCTTCATGGTATTAGATTTTCTGGGAAAAAAAATACTGGACCAGATGTAACATATTCCTTTATATCCTCTAAAAGGGAATTATCTGAATCTCTATAAACCAAACGCTGTTCATTGACGTTATCGTAAAAAAAACTAAAATGGTCAAAGTACGACCGAACTCTATCCGACATTGACAGAATGCCAAAGAATGTTAGCCTGTTTGTTCAGTACACCACCGTATTTAATGTTTATTTTGGTAGTGATCAGTTTTAATAAAAATATATGTACATTACATGTATTAGTTATTTAAAATCAAAACCTTTCGACAAAAAAAAACAATTGTTTGAATTTGAATGTCGATGAAACGTATCAAAACTGATTGACCGTTTGACGTAGACAAGAAACATTTTATTAACTTATTATATAGTACAAGTCTAGTAAATAAACACAACTAATCTGAAACGTACTTTTATTGATGGCTCAAAGGGAAGTCAATAAAAAGTACTTTTTGAATATTAATGATACGTTTAGTAGTAATTTTATGATAATACACATTGCACATTCCATAAAGATTGACACAATTTTGCATAATTTTGAATGAGGCATATTTGTACTTAAAAACGACTGTGATGCACTGTAGCTTTGTATATTGATATGACCATTGTATTCATTTGGTGATTATTGAAGAAAAGTATACTATTTCTAACGTTTTGTTTTCGAATTGTTATAAACTCCTCACTACAAGACCAAACAAACTTATATTATTCGATTATGGCAAAAGAAGCACTTTCATCCAGAAACCAGTGTTGTAAAGATGTACTTCTATAACACAGTTACTGTAGTTTCTCATAGTCAATTTCTTTTTATATCTTAACATCTTACAGATAACGTTTAAAGTCTTGCTCGTAGGGGAATGCTAGTCTATTGGTAAATGTGTCGTGACCATCATAGGTTGGATGTGTGTCAGCAATTACTGTAGATGTCACTGACCAGTATTCAGTGTATCGTAGTATGTAAATACGATGTTGCCTGGTACAAATGGAAGGGAAGATCATTATTAAAACAGTTCAAGGGAGTAATTCAGGAAGAGAAAACAATAGTTTCTTATCTATCTATCATTTTTTTGTGGTACTCGATTTTTACTTTTCCTTGTTTCTCAAATTCATTTTAAAGTAGATAAAAAGTACAGATGATACCTAAAAAAGCACTGTTCATAACTTCGTGAGACAAGTTTAAAACATTTATTTGTAAAGAATATTCCAGCACGAATGTCATCATTGACCCTTAAGACATTAACATTAGAATATCGTTCAAAGAGTTAAACAAACTCTCAAACAAGAAAGATCTTGAAAATCAAAAGAAGCAAACCAGCTGACTAAACAAATATTTAATTTGCACTTCCATTTTTTATACTGTTTGTATCGTGCTTATAATCTGTTTGTTGTTCATGGCGGTGAACGTTTTAAGATTTGTATTTTCGGAATAAATTTATGTCACTAACAAACGACGACGGTGACGATTATTTAAAAAAAAGAAAGAATATACCTTGTTTGCAATCAAGCTCCATGTTCCAGAAAATAGACAACAATATTCCACAAAACACTGCATAGACAACGTAATTTTGAGCAGCGCAAAATATTACGTGCATGGAAAGTTCTAATCGATTTTAATAAAGGTCTGCAGCGGAGATATTTCTGTTTTAACACATTGTTACTGTTAAATTATTCTCCATATAGTCAATGCTGTATCTTGTAACAGGATATCGGAGACATTCATGATATTTCATTTTGAATAAAAACTACATATAAATCAATGAAATTTTAATTTTAGTTTCATTAGTGTTGTCATTGACACACGGAAAGAGAATTCGATTAATAGGATGAATGAGTTTTCTCATTGATTTTATATAAATAATAGGTATTAACAAAATGAATTTGTAAGACTTGAAATTTCACTCAATCTTATTATTTCAAGGAATTGTTGGGTTGCCTGCCCAAAAGCGTTGGAGGATATACAAAGTAACATTTAAATATAAATAAGAAGATGTGGTATGAGTGCCAATGAGACAACTATCCATCCAAGTCACAATGTGTAAAAAGTAAACAATTATAGGTCAAAGTACGGCCTTCAACACGGAGCCTTGGCTCATACCGAACAGCAAGCTTTAAAGGACCACAAAAAGACTAGTGTAAAACAATTCAAACAGGAAAACCAACGGTCTAATCTATATCTAAAAACGAGAAACGAGAAACGAGAAACACTTATGAACCACACCAACAAACGACTACCACGGGTTTAAACGTTTTAACAGGCGCCAACCTTCACCCTAACATGAAACAGTGGTATAACATTACAACATAAAAAGACACACAATAAAATATCAATTGAAATGGCTTAACTCGATCAAAAAGACAATACACAAAAACAAGTAAATATACACTGAACGAATAAGTTTGATCTATGACACAATATAAATAAAAGAACGGAGTTCCAATGTCCCCCGCGTTGCACATATTTTATATTTCCAAGCAGGGAATAAGACTAACATTTTCCAACTAGGGGCCCAACCTGCCACAATGTGAAAATCAACACTATGGGCATTTTAAAGAAAAATTTAGGACCCAACCCAAATTTTTTGTGGCATTGGCTATTGGGCCCCTGCTAATCGTTTTCCCTGTCAAGGGGCATAACTCTTTTTTAAAAAGTCAATCGTCCACCATCATAGAACATGTGCGAGATATTGCTGATATTAACTTATAGTATAAGTTTTATAAAAATCTGGCAAGAATTGTACCCGTGAGAGCGCTAACGAGGCCATTTTCCATAAATTTAATATTTCCAAGGGGCATAACTCTTTTAAAAAAGTCGATCGGCCACCATTATAGAACTTGTCCGAGATATTGCTGATATTAACCTATAATATAAGTTTTATAAAAATCTGGCAAGACTTGTACCCGTGAGAGCGCTAACGAGGCCATTTTCCATAAAATTATTATTTCCAAGGGACATAACTCTTTTTTTAAAAGTCGATCGTCCACCACGATAGAACTTGTCCGAGATATTACTGATATTAACCTATAGTATAAGTTTTATAAAAATTTGGCAAGACTTGTACCCGTGAGAGCGCTAACGAGGCCATTTTCCATTAATTTAGTATTTCCAAGGGGCATAACTCTTTTAAAAAAGTCGATCGTCCATAAATTTAATATTTCCAAGGGCATAACTCTTTTAAAAAAAGTCGATCGTCCACCATTACAGAACGTGTCCGAGATATTGCTGATATTAACCTATAGTATAATTTTTATAAAAATCTGGCAAGAATTGTACCCGTGATTGCGCTAACAAGACAGGACGGACGGACACATGGACGGACGGACGCCCGGTTTTTCCATGTTCCCCGCAATGAGTTACGCGGGGGACAATAAAAAAGATATTTCAATGTCAAAAAGACAACTTTAACCTCGGACAAATGGCGTTAAACAAAGTAACGTACACAGGTAAATTTAAATATAATAATTTTGTTGTTAGTGCAGAAACATTTTTTACAAAATAAATTTGTTATTCATAGCACGAGTACAAAAGTGAAATTATTTTCGTCATACTAAATACTTATCAAAGGTGGTACATATTAAAAATAGTAAGACGAGATATAACACAAAATAAGTAAACATTGAATAACAGAAATGCATTATAAATTGTGCCAACAGATCAAATAAACACGAAAGTACGAATAGAAAATAAACGTGGATGTGTATATATATACATCCCAAAAAAACGTCGAAAAGAATACAAATTTAGTTATGTTTTAATTTGTTGATGACAAAATCGATGTTAGTGCCAATGAAACCTTTTTTCAAAGATCTTATTACAACATTAGTAAGATAACCTTTATTAATAAGTTTGTTTAAAGGTTCGATAAATTTACACGGATCATATAGTGATTTCCGCGCTTTTAGTACAATATTACCGTAAAATTTAGGATGTGAAATACCATTTTTAATAAGTTTTCTACAGGTATAGCCAAATTTACTAATCAAATCTTTGTATCTCTGAAAGAATTTAGTAAATGTATTGCTAACGAAATCCCTGACTTAATAATTTACCAGTGATACATTGAATACGTTCGTTTACTACACACACGGGCATAACGAATGAGTTGGGATATGATGGAGCCAAAGCAACATCTCCGTCTAAAAAAGGAAAATTAACAATAGGAAATGAAAAATCGTCTCTTTTGTCATAAATTTTTGTATGGTGTTTACCTTTAGAAATTGAAATGTCTAAATCTAGAAAAGGACAACTACTGCTGTTTATGTTAGATTTTTTTAAAGTAAGTTCCTTTGGGTAAATTTCGGTAGTATATTTAGAGAATTCTGGATTGTTCATTTCAAAAATGTTATACAAAATGCTCAAAATCATGCAATCTTTTATTCAAAGTTATGGAGGGCAGATGCTAAAGAATATAGTCTAATTATAGTCTGAAATTCATCTCTGACATCAGACGACCTTTATAAGAATTTATAAGAATTTGCAGTGGCACCGCCACCCCCTACCCCACCCAACCACCACCACCACCACCACCAACAACAACAACAAAGACCGTCAGACGTCATGAGCAATCTCGGACGATTTGGAAAAGTGCTTTTGTGTCTTCAGTTTAAGACTCAAATTTAATTATCACGAAATCTTCCACTGATATTTGACCGTATTTAAAACAAAGTTACTACAGTGGGAAATCTAATATAAAAATACATCATTTTGCAAACGCTGACAAATGGACTCTTAAATGTTTGGCACGTTCTCAGCAAAGAAGCTTAATCGATTATAAAGTTACAAGATTGATTGATTGTTGCATACTTAACGTCCAATGGCAATTATTTCATGCACATACAAGACGAGAAACTTTTAACAATAGGCACGTTCTGCAAGGTTGGACGACAGGGATGAAGGCGGGAAATTTGGACTGCAACAGGAGAACAATGGTATGTTTATACTTACACGAGCAACACGACGGGTGCCGCATGTGGAGCAGGCTCTGCTTACCCTCCCAGAGCACCTGGGATCACCCCCAGTTTTTGGTGGTGTTCGTGTTGCACAGTCTTTAGTTTTCTATGTTGTGTTTTGTGAACTGTTGTTTGTCTGTTGGTCTTTTTCCTTTCCACATCTGACCAAAGGTGCCTGATATTTTATACATCTTGTACAGTCAAACGGACGTCCCACTTGGCAAGGTTTATCCCATACTGTCAGAAGAGGACCAAGGTGACCATATTTCTATGACCAAGTCACTCTTGTGGTTAGATTCACAAGACAGCGTGATGATAAATAGAAATGGTGAAAATAAATTAAAATAAAACAAAATTACCATATAAAGTTATCATTTCCCTCTTGATATAGCAAATGATTTGAACAACATGCTATATGAGTTTTGTAAAAAGTGGTTAAGAATGTTGCTATGCAAATCATGTACTGGTGTAAATTTCTACTGGCTGTTGGCCTACACGTAATTTCTACTGGCCGATGGCCTATACGTAATTTCTAAAGGCTGATGGCCTATACGTAATTTCTAATGGCTGATGGCCTATACGTAATTTCTACTGGCCGATGGCCTATACGTAATTTCTACCGGCTGATGGCCTATACGTAATTTCTACTGGCTGGTGGCCTATACGTAATTTCTACTGGCTGTTGGCCTATACGTAATTTCTAATGGCTGATGGCCTATACGTAATTTCTACTGGCTGTTGGCATATACGTAATTTCTACTGGCTGATGGCCTATACATAATTTCTACTGGCCGATGGCCTATAGATACGTCATTTCTACTGGCTGTTGACCTATACGTAATTTCTACTGGCTGTTGGCCTATACGTAATTTCTAATGGCTGATGGCCTATACGTAATTTCTACTGGCCGATGGCCTATACGTAATTTCTACTGGCTGTTGGCCTATACGTAATTTCTACTGGTCGATGGCCTATACGTAATTTCTACTGGCTGTTGGCCTATACGTAATTTCTACTGGTCGATGGCCTATACGTAATTTCTACTGGCTGTTGGCCTATACGTAATTTCTAATGGCTGATGGCCTATACGTAATTTCTACTGGCTGATGGCCTATACGTAATTTCTACTGGCTGATGGCCTATACGTAATTTCTACTGGCTGGTGGCCTATACGTAATTTCTACTGGCTGTTGACCTATACGTAATTTCTAATGGCTGATGGCCTATACGTAATTTCTAATGGCTGATGGCCTATACGTAATTTCTACTGGCCGATGGCCTATACGTAATTTCTACCGGCTGATGGCCTATACGTAATTTCTACTGGCTGGTGGCCTATACGTAATTTCTACTGGCTGTTGGCCTATACGTAATTTCTAATGGCTGATGGCCTATACGTAATTTCTACTGGCTGTTGGCCTATACGTAATTTCTACTGGCTGATGGCCTATACATAATTTCTACTGGCCGATGGCCTATAGATACGTCATTTCTACTGGCTGTTGACCTATACGTAATTTCTACTGGCTGTTGGCCTATACGTAATTTCTAATGGCTGATGGCCTATACGTAATTTTTACTGGCCGATGGCCTATACGTAATTTCTACTGGCTGTTGGCCTATACGTTATTTCTACTGGTCGATGGCCTATACGTAATTTCTACTGGCTGTTGGCCTATACGTAATTTCTACTGGTCGATGGCCTATACGTAATTTCTACTGGCTGTTGGCCTATACGTAATTTCTAATGGCTGATGGCCTATACGTAATTTCTACTGGCTGATGGCCTATACGTAATTTCTACTGGCTGATGGCCTATACGTAATTTCTACTGATTAACATTTTTTAATATATCAGTATAATTTATATGAAATGTATCAATCTTGCATTTCTCTTAATAAATAATGAAAATAAGACAAAATGTGTTTGCACGTGTATCTAAAATAACATATTTTAACATGATATTTTTGGAAATCCACGATTAAGGTTTAGAAATAAATTTAAATCAGTAAGTTTACCGATGTAAAAAAAAATATTGATTGTGTCACCTTTCACAAGAAGAGTTACTATTCTATTGTCCCAGTTTTCCAGATTGGTTCAGAAGACGATGAATAATTAACCTTTATTTTTTCTGAATGCCTAGTTGCTTACTCTTTAACGTTTATAGTAGATATCTTTTAATTCTTATGAATTCCCATTATATGTTGTAAAAAAAGAAAATGTACACCAATTGTTCATTTCGACATATTTTTTTTAAAGAACGATGCCCTGCACATTTTACTGAAAAGATAGAGCAAAATTCATATTTCTTTCAAATTGCGCTGGATTTTAAGATCATATTTAGATATTTGAATTTTTGTCTTCTTCAACAGTATCACACTTGTTCTTTTATGGAGTAACCAAAGGAAGACATAATCTTAAAAAAAAAAGGTAGCAACAAAACTTTCAATTGTAAATATCAAAACAAATAATTCATTTAATATCCTACCTTCAAATGTCGTTCCTCGATGTAATGTATATTATAAAACCAATATTTCAAATAAATAATTCACTGATGCGTTTAGCACTTATCAAACTCGATAGCTAGTGATTATTGTTGTCTGCTGAGGGAAATGTAGAATGGAGACATATTAACTAAATCATAAACACGATGTCGTAGTCCTTGACAAGTATAATCTGTATTTTCAAGTAAGATAAAATTTCGGATTTAACAGATTGGGATAGCTCCACGGAAATGTTCAAAAAGCAGCAAAAAAGAAATTCGCGTTAGCAACTATTTGGAAATTTATTGTGGAACAGATATATTAAAAAAACATCTCTGAAAAAATCACGAAAAACAACCGTTTCTTTCTTACCTAACGGATTCTACTGACAAAAGAAGTAGTTGCAAAATAGAAAAGGTAACATTCACGTTACTTACTTACTTTTATATTACTGAATGGTACACTATCTATATGATTAAGATCATGTTAGCCTATTTATCACAGTCTTGCTCATTTCGACGCATTTCTATATATAAATGGACCAATATGCACTATGTATTTGGAAGTATTGTCTTATTTTTTATGACAACTATCTTACCTTCTGATCGACCAATACTTTCATAGAAACTTCATACTCTTTCATGAACATCTAAGCCTTAGCTTTAAATGAACAAATACATTAATTAAATATGTTTTTAGAAAACTGCGTGTGTAGATCATATTAGATAAAAAGAGTGTTTGATATTGGCTCATATATATATATACAATTTATTATTCATTTTTTTTAAGTAACACTTGATCTGTTATTAGCTTAGAGATTGAGAAATATCGCGTAATATATTAAAATTCAATGTAAATCTTTAAATACAGAATGAAACCACTAATAACAATCGTGAGACTATAATTATATTCAAAACCAAGGTTAAAAATAAGAGATAAAAAAATTAGAAACTTCAAATCCAAACGGTAGAAGTAAGAACAAGCTTGCTCTTGTTATTTACCCCATGTGTTCTTTAATTCCCGTCCCTGTCTTGGTTCAAGTACTTTCTATGCTGCCAAACCTCAAATTAGTTTGACATTCATTTACGGTTTCAAAAGATTAAATGAATTTTTTATATGAACACAGCTTTGTATATTAAAATATAACACGTAACGTCTTCTAGTATTCAATATTACAAAGCAATTTGACAGAAAAAAATGTATAAAGATAATCATATGTCGCTAGTTTCATTACATATTATCACTGGGTCGATCCAACTGCTTGTTGACACTATAATTCATTATAGGGTATCATCCGCACAGTAGCCTTACATCATTCACTGTTCATAAACAGTAAGTTTTCCCGCCATTGTTTAAACTCCACTTCATCTAGGAGATTTGGGTTGTTGTCACAGTGACGTATTCCTCACATTTCCTTTTATTCATATTTCAAATTCCTTTAGAGAACGTTGAGCTGAAGGAAAAAAAAATATGTTGGAAGACATAAATTCCAACTATTCAAAGCTACTTACTAAACTATAAATGCTGGTTAATCCCGCCAAAGAAATACCAACAGATTTACTAATGGTATTTGCACCGTAAGGAAAGGGGATACAATTGCGATGCAGCCCTTTGCATTTAAAAATGTTTTATACTAAGTATAACATGTTCAAAATAATTAAATAAAGTATAAATTTATATATATGTTGGTTGAAAATAACCTATAGGTGAATAATTTTTGTTACATTGACTTTTATTTTATAATAAAATCCTCCCAAAGTGTTGACTGGGAAATTAAAATGTGACCAATTCTTGAGAACAGTAGTAAAACTAAAGAGAGTTGTTCGGGATGTATAAATACGCAGTCACGTCGGTTGCCTATAGTGTACATATGAATACCGTCATTCTCCTTGCACGTAAAAGAACCAGCTTCACAACTCATTCAAGTGCCCGTAGGTGTCCTGTTGCATGACAAATTTCTACCACTGTCTAATATACCCTCCTTATCTAGCGGCAGTCTAAACTGTCTGCCCTTCACTCCGGTTGACCAACTTTAAAGTACACACCTATTGGATGTTTTTTGTGTAATAGTTCTTGTCCTAAATATATACAGGCTGCAGCACAAGCGCTTTGGGGATGGACCCTCTTTTCAATCTTTCTTGTTTAATGCTTTTATGTGTTTATGATTTTATCATTCAAATTTCTTTTGTATTTGATTTATTTACCCTCCTCTTATGTGTTCTTGCTGTTCATAAATCTTACTAGAATTGTAATTTATACGTGCTGTCCCTCTTTTCTTATTTTCCACAAAACTACCATACAGCTCTTCGGCTCCGACACAATTAATGCACCATATTTTCACCAATCCTACAAGTTACACAAGTTTGAGCTTTCTAAAAAGCTGTGGACTGCTTCGCTCTATCCTAATTTAAGGTAATATGTGTGCATGTGGTTGTTGATTTAGTATTGGAAATGTGGTATTTTTAGATATTGATTGATATAAAATGGATTTACTTTAAGAGTGTGCGTTATACACCCATGTTTTTAAAATTTTGTTCTTTACTTGTTGAAAATTAAAACATTTACAAATAGACACGACTCTGGAGGTGTGCCTAGATTTGCAGAAGTTATAAAATACAGAAAATGCAATTTTGTAAACATTGTATAGGAACATTGTTTAGCAAAACAAATGGTGCATATTTCAGATTAACAAAGCAAATAAACACGTATTAATAATTGATATTTCAATATTGAATTTCAGTGTGCAATATATGCATAATAAAACGAACATGAATTAATGACAGTTGATCCGAACTGAAATACACATAGTTAATTTTCCTGCATTTGATGTGTTATCCTGAGACGAGAAAAGTCTGTAATTCTTTATCTCATTTAAGCCAATAGCTGTTGCTGTATCACAGCCGCACCATAAAGCAACCAATCAGAATCTATATGTGAGAAGTAATTATTTCAAGATGGCGTGTATGTCGACTGAAACTAATAGCTCCGCACCGTGATGCGAAGCAAATAGGTTTCGACCCTAAAACTTACATTTTCATTCATGATTTCATGCATTGCATTCGGGTCTATATATTGATAAGTGAAAATTTGAAATTTCTGGATAGCTGCCAGCCGAACCGAAATTTCTGGATAGCTGCCAGCCGAACCGAAAAGGTGTCATCCTGTCCTTATTTGTATGGTTAAATGGGAAAATGGTACATTAATTTGATGATTGCCTATAAATCTTTGAATCGTCAAACTTCTCTAGAACGAATAGAAATAGTAAAACATCATTGGCGAATAACAAAGATACAGTAACTGTCGATGAACTATTTTATTACCAATAAATCAGTTGATTGTACAAATAGATATATAGATATTTTTTCCTGGTTCTTAGTATATTGTTGGTTCGCTTCTTCATTGATATACGCCAATTTGTTTTAGTCATATGACATATTTAAAGTACAATTTAAACTACATTTGTATGTATTGTACTTTTATTGATGAAAACCATTATTTATGTTGTACTAAAAGAGAATAAATAAGGCATTTCAAAGAATAATAAGCCATCTAATATTTACCGACCATTTGTAAATATAATAAACCTATAATATCAAAATAAATTGTAAATGGGAAATCAAATTTTTTTTAAACCGATGATGATTTTCCGAACACTAAAAAGGAATTTACTTTCTATGCTGCACGTCTGTTTTATTCTGAATGTAAATACACATTCAAGATCTGGAATATCTATACCACAGGAAGTCAATTAATTTTATTTTCAATATTTCCAGTCAATTTTTACTTAATTATTACTGCTTACGCAAAGATTTATACGTTAATTGTCAATGTGCGGTACTAATACATCCATATATTAAAAAATCTCAATATTACCGTACATTGATAATAAATATAGACTGAAAGAAATAAGATGGTTAAACTAATTGTATATATCTACTTAACCGAGTGTCTTTTATCTTATATGCTAGCTACATCCTTTCTATTTCCAAGTATACATTTTAAATAATGAAAAAATGGGTGTACAATCATTCCACAGTAAAACACTTTATCCCCGAGTAATTTCTTGAAATTATTCATTTATGATGTTCATATTCTTTTGAAGAAAAATCAATATAATTTTACATTAAGTTTCATTATAAGTGCCGTAGACATGAAAACAGTGGAGAATTAGAATTATTATTTCATACATGTCGAATGGATGATTAAGTTCTTATGAAAAAGCTTTTATCAGATGTGTGAGGAAATATCGCTCACAAATAACAATAATTCTAAGAAATTCTGTTGTTGCCTGATTATCTTTGAAGGCCTCGTGAAAATGTTTGTGATCCCGTCTGATTTGTGTTGTTGTGGCATTGGAGTTCGTTGAATATTTATCATACATACACGTACTTTCCATTTTAAAACTAGTTACTAGTAGCTTAAAAAAAAAACGCCGATGTCGAATCTCCACTAACTCTCTTAATGACTTAAACAAAGTATGCGACGGAAAATGCGACAGATTGGATTAATAATTCTATAATTTATCGACATTGCCTAATTCTTTGGCTCTTCTTGTCAAGGTTAAACTTTTCTCAATACTTTGCGACGATCGTATTCGTCTGTATGATTTGGGTAAACTTTCACATGTTCCCCTTTGAAAGCAACATACTAATTGAAAACCGGGGATGCTGAAAGCAACTAACATGGCTGTATATAGTCATTGAAACTTGAACAAAGATGTAACATTAAGATCAAATCCTGACAAATTTCACTTAGAATTTACAATAGGAAAGTAAAAATCAAGCTTGTCTTACTTAAGTTAAGGTAGATGGGGGTCTAAATTAAAATCCATATAATTTTTTAATAATTTGTCAAAATGTAGTTTATATCATGCTTTTTTCAAAAATATAATAACAAGTATAGGTCACCGGTCTTTTTTTCATGCTACAGGTTGTGCAAAATTGTCCGATTTTGTATAGATTATGCATGGAAAACCCATTTTTGTGTGATAAAAAGAAAACTACACCATAGAATTTTAAGATAAAATATGAGAAGATAGCTCTAATAATATGCTTTCAGATAAGAAAAAAAAATGGGATCACCGGACTCGTTTTCTTGCTACATATTAATAGAATAGGTAAATTCACAACATATTCTACTATGAAAGTTACTTTATCAGAGTTATCCCCCCTATGTGGCAAAGTTGAAAAAAAAATTAATCATACATTAATATTCAATTTTTGTAAAGTAGAGCCGTACAATATGATAAAACACATGATTTTGTATATTAACATGAAAAGTCTTACACATGAATTACATACTTCTCTCGAAATTTGCACATTTCATTAAAGATCTAGACCAATTGTTATCTGCTATTTCAAAATCCAAGATGGAGGAAGACACACCAGCTACCAGATTACCATGAGGATTTGTAACATAAAGGTATAAAAACTATGTACGTTTGCCAATTTAATTAAAGTGTGATTTTTTAAAAAGATTTATAGTCGTTTACTGTGATTCATGATAGTAAAGGAACAAGTCAGCGACGAACAGGTACATTCACTTTCCATTCTATAGAATACCTATCAGTTGACGACATACTTTAGCCTCAAAATGCACATTATCAAACAAAACACTAAGGGCAATAACAAAGTCCAATTAGTGGAGATTAGTTAGTTTCATTTCTGAAAAGGGAGTGATAATGACTACAACAGTTATTGTTACATCCAGATTTATAGAAAGACCATTCCATCAAATATAGGTTGTCTTTAGGATATTTGTTGGAATGCTGTATCAGTGAGGTACTCACACCATGAGACCATAATTATGTATAGTTAAATCATATCAAATATAATTTCATTCATAAAGACCAGAAGTCCTAAATGATGTAAAAATACAGATCATCGAAATAGTAAAAATAAGTGATGGGGGTAAAAAGGTTTTTTTTTTCAATTTCAGTGAAAAAAGGGAACGTTTTTTGACTGAGAAGATCGAATGGTTGGTCGTTTGGTCGTCAACTGTAAGGAACATGTTGTCCTATATAGAACAAGGATATGTTTTTACCTATTTTGAAAACCGCTTCCCAATAATTCAATAACGATGCATGACCTATCTTATCTAAATACCGTCAAAGAAATCTAATGATTCAATGTGTTGTCTAACATTTATCAAACTCAATAACTAACGGTCGTTGTAGAAGTCTACTGTAGTGCGAATGAAACTATATATATATATAATCGAGACGCATTACCATTTTTCTGGCTCAGTGCAATGAAATAATGAATTAATTAAATGACTGCTTTCAAGTGTAATGTAGCAGTTGTTTATTTTTGTCAAGTTGCAGTTGAAGTATTGATCTTTTGCATTTTTTATATTTTATTATTGAAATTCATCGTATTTCTGTGTCAATTAAGATAGCATAAAAATAGCAAGCAAAATGCATGGATCAGGCCTATGTGATTAATTTCATGAAGTTTGTCTGACTCATAAGTTAACAATGAAACGTAGTTTTGAAAATACAGACAAATACCCTAAGACCATTTAAAAAAAACATAATCATTGGTTTTGAATCATAATTTCTACAAATAATCTGCTTACGGCCATTCTACGACTTAGGATAGGATATAGATATGACCAGATATAAACTTGAAAGGACCACATTTGGAATTTATGGAATTATTATGAATCTGTGATGATTTTTGTGAAATTAGAGAATGTCATACCATTAACAAATGATAAGGGAAACACTTTTTTAGGTAAGATTCCCGAAAATTGATGTCACAATAAATTTTCTCCAATAAACTAGCCCATTAAATGCCTTGTTATTCCAATTGATGATAGAATCGATAGTGGAAACGGGGAATATGCCAAAGAGACAACAACCCCACTGACCAAAGAGCAAAAAACAGCCCAAGGCCACCAATGGGTCATCAACGCAGCGAGAAAGTCCCGCACCCGGAAGCGGGCTTCAGCTGGTCCCTAAACAATAATGTATACTAGTTCAGCGAAATGGACGCCACACTAAACTCCAAAGCATACAAATGAACCAAAATTAAAAAAAACACACAGATTTACAAAGGCTAGAGGTTCCTGATTTATATGACAGGCGCAAAATGCGGCGGGGTTAATAGATATAGGAAGATGTGGTATGAGTGCCAATGAGACAACTCTCCATCCAAGTTACAATTTATAAAAGTAAACCATTATAGGTCAAGGTACGGCCTTCAACACGGAGCATTTGCTAACACCGAACAGCAAGCTATAAAGGGCCCCAAAAAAAATATTACTAGTGTAAAACCATTCAAACGGAAAAACCAACGGTCTAATCTATATAAAAACGAGAAACGAGATACACGTATGAACTACATAAACAGACGACTTAACACGTTTTGTGACATCTCAACCTTTAATATAATAACCTATAGTAAAAACGCCTTTAAAATATAGTACTACTCCTATAGCCATTTGTTCTTATAAAGCCAGCATTTGTAGAAACTATATGACAGAGGTTTGTTAAAATCATAATTGGACTACACAATAATGCCATAAATATAGAAAAGAAAACCGACAGACGTAGAGGGGTTGATTACCCAAAGGGTTGAATGTGGTATTGAAATATGGTCATCCTCCGACTCAGTCTCCCATCCAGCAGTAAACCCTGTGCTAAAAAGGGGCGTTTGTTTGAGATGTATAAATACGCAGAATGGGGAAGTTAAATCCGATGCATCGTTAACGTAGAGTGTCACGCTCGCTGTACTTTAAAACACCTTTCAATATCTCTTGGGGTGGGGGGGGGCATACATTACCTGTTGCAAAACAAACAGGATTTCTTCCCCTATCAAACATATCCTTAATTTCTTTTATCAGTATCTGACAAAATCATAGGGATTTGTCTACATTCTAGAGAATTGATCGTCTACGTACATGGTACACATTATTTTAGATAATATAGATATCAGACCTGTAGAAAAATCTCTAAAATAGAAATCGCCCTGAATAAGCTCGAAGCTTTTGCCATTGGCCGTTAAGTAAACAACAATCAATCAATCGAACATGTTTGAATAAATAGACCCCGTGCTTATTTTATGAATCTAGAAAATAGATCAAGCACAAACTCGGTTCCGTTACGCGTATACTAATAATTGTGTGAAATTGCACATGACTGCAAAGCTGATAGACCTGGGAATAGTCTACAACAATATAGTATGTCCCTAGCTAGACGTAGAGTCTTGATCCAAAATTATTTGAATAAAACGATGCCTTCCATATACAGTTTAGGAACATTTCAAATACATCAACAGCAAAACTGAGTCCTGTTTAAGAGTTTTATATGATTTTGCTTATACAGTTGAGGAACAGAACTAGTATGACATGGATGGTGCCATCATGGTGGTAAGTTGCATACTTTTTCCGGAATACAATCAAGTTTTGAGGATTTGCGCGTACGTATTCAAATAGTGCGCATTTAATTTTAAAATGGAATGAGGTTGAATGAATAATGTTAAAGAAAAAACTGCCGAAAGATTGTATTATAGTAGTAAATTTGATGGGTATTAATGTTATTTGCCCACTGTGCTTGACTCCAACGTCAGTGCAAAGCATTTTCTAAAAAATTAGGTAACATTTTATTGCATAAAATTAAACATGTTTTTAAAAATTCATGCAAACTTTATAGCCCAAACGTTTAAATTTGTATCAGGAAAATAAAAAGTAGGATAAACTCTTATAAACATTCAACAGCTAGGTGATACATGAACATTTAAAGAAAACATATAAATCTATAATATTGCAATATTTTATGTAAATGTCAGATAATTTTCATAGATTTCACCGCTAGGTGTAGTCCTTTAAGTTTTATTACATCTTTAGGATTAAAAAGAAGGTATGAAGTTTTACAATGTTCAACCGAATTTCAAGCAAAAATCACACTGAATGTGATATTATACACAAGTCATTTCAATTTCTTTGGAAACGCTAAAATAGAAATCACAGAAAAGCAGAACAAAGAACTGAATGGAGTAAGACTATAACGTTGTGCTTTTCTTATTGCTGGTGGTCTGAGGTCAAATACAAACACAAATATATATATTTCAGACAATCTTCTGAAAATGAAACTGGGGATAAAGGGAATATCAAAAAAGTCAAATTGATTTATTTCACATATCTGTTTAAGATTTCAAGATAACAGCCAGACTGCAAAATATACATATTTATATACGGTTTGAAATTTGATATTTGATTTTTTTAACGGTAAAGGAATGATGTATATAGATATAAGAAGATGTGGTATGAGTGCCAATGAGACAACTCTCCATCCAAGTCAAAATTTATAAAAGTAAACCATTATAGGTCACAGTACGGTCTTCAACACGGAGCCTTGGCTCACACCGAACAGTAAGCTATAAACGGCCCCAAAAATTACTAGTGTAAAACCATTCAAACGGGAAAAACCAACGGTCTAATCTATATAAAAAACGAGAAACGAGAAACACTTATGAACCACATCAACAAACGACAACTACTGAACATCAGATTTCTGACTTAGGACAGGTGCAAACAAATGCAGCGGGTTAAACGTTTTTAATGGTACCAAACCTTCACCCTTTTTCTGAAACAACAGTGTAACATCACAACATAGAAAGACACACTATAAAATATCAACTGAAATAGCTTAACTCAATCAAAGGACATATTAACACCATTGAACATACACTGAACAAATAAATTTGACCTATGATACAATGTAAATACAAAATAAATAAACTAAGGAAAGAATAATAAAAGTAACAAGTTATATCGGTAAAAAATGTTAAACAATTAAAGAAAAACAATATGCTCGAACAAAAATATCAGCCATTTGCAATAACTTTAAACACAGGTAAATGAAAATAATTTTGTTGTTAGGTATACGTGTACAGTACCAATAGAGAAAGGAAATATTATTACAAAATAAATAATTTTGATGTTCATAGTACGAAGTGAAAATTTATAGTAAAACCAAACACTTATCAAAGCTGGTATATAGACCAGATATAACCCTGAATAACATTAAATAACAAAAAAGCAATACAATTAGTATCAACAGGTCAAATAAACAAGAGAGTACGATTTGAGAGTACTCGCAGTTACTGACAGCTAGTTAAATGCCAAAACAATTAATAATAAAAAATCATGCATCAGAGACTAAAATCAACTAAAACACATCCCAGGGATTTAGTATTTTAACGTCATGGACAGTCAAAGAAGACATGACTAGTGCAATGCCAAAATTAAATGTATCGAAAGACAGTAGGATAGTTAGGAGTTTAACCTCTTTATAGATCAATACGAACGTGGGTGTGTCTTTATACATCCCGTTTGAAAAAAAATACAAATTTAGTTATGTTTTAATTTGCTGATGACAAAATCGATATTAGTGCCAATGTAAACTATATTCAAAGATCTAATAACAACATTGGTAAGATAACCTTTCCTGATAAGTTTGTTTAAAGGTTCGATGAGTTTACACGGATCACATAGTGATTTCCGCGCTTTAAGTACAATATTTCCGTAAAATTTAGGATGTGAAATAACGTTTTTAATCAGTTTTCTACAAGTACAGCCAGATTTACTAATCAAATCTTTGTATCTATGAAAGAACTTAGCAAAAGTTTTACGTAATTTATGGTAGCCTTTTCATTCAAGAAACAAAATCCCAGCACATACAAATGTGCATTTATTGCTGTTCTTCAAGGCGGAACTTGGCAAAAGCGCACCTCACTTCAAGTTCAAGACGGCAAGTTACATCGGTTTGAGCGGAAAATCGCAAAGAATACAGAAACAATACACACTTTCTGACAACATAGCAAATAAAGAAATACACAACTTGACAAGAAGTAATGTACGTGATTCGGATGGAGTGCGAAAGAAATGTCAATGAACAAACTGTATGGCCAAAAGAGAGACAGAATGAATAAGCACAATATAACGAGAGAAGTTATGTTTAGAGATAATTAAAGCAATACCTGTCAAAATATAACACAAAACACCCCAAACACAAGCCGGAAACTTACGGCCTCCAAGTAGTACGAGAAACACACTTTCGTTTATTTTATCAATTATTTTTTGTATAAAGCTTATTCAAAGCATCTTAACTCATATAAATCGTCAATAATATATATAGACAATAACTGTTATAGTGTCTTTAAATATCAACTGTATTTGTAGCTGTATTTGTACGAGGCTAGGAAACAAGGTGTATGCGAGCTTTTAGCGAGCTACTACACCTGTTTCGAGCCGAGTACAAATACAGCTGATATTAAAAGACACTAAACAGTTATTGTCTTTATCCTGCAATTAATTCTGTATATTATTTGTGTTTTGAAAGACACAAAAACACATGTTTTGCATTTATCTTCGATTTGAAATCCCTTGAGGCCCGTGTAGTAATACGATACAGTAATCACACGTTCAGCTGAAGACGGGTTCGCAAACAAAAAGAATCTCGAATGGTCAACAATAATACATCGCTCAAGGTGAATAGTTATCTATTTTAACTTAACAACTAATTTCAACAGTAAAAACAAATAACAAAACATTGTCCAATTTGAAACAGGAGTGTACGAGTTGTCCTACGCTTCAGACTCGACAATCACTAAACATGCATGCTGAAATTGACATGGTTGTTTTTGTTACACAATCATACACATTCAAGTTTTGAAATCGATAGTTGTCATCGTAGAAAAGACTGCATTCATGTGTGTATGTTATCAGAAAATTGGTGTGATTCTTATTGCTCTAAAGAAATGTTTGAAAACAAACAAGACGTATAAAAGAAATTGTTAATTCGCTATAAATACGTCATTTGAATGCGACTGCAATACACATTCTGAGGTCACGCAGGTTCATACAATACTCAGTCCGGCAGTGGGCGGAGCTTTAAAGCGATACAGATACGGCATAGCGATATCTGTAGGGCTGTATCTGTATAGTAGAACACCCAATTGCAGGATAAATCTATAATAATACCGATAACATAATAGTCATTGACTCAAAGAAAACAAAAATAATTGATACATGCATTTAGCACATACTTACAACTTCTCGTCCAATCAAATTGCTTATATTTGCCTTCTAATTTTCATAGTACATACTTTTCCTGTGTACTAAGTAACTACGCATGAATGACCACAAGGGTAAGATTTCATTGTATCGTAATCAAGATATTTAAAACAAAAATTGCCGCTGGCTATTTTGAAATAAAATGCTGTGTTCCAAATTAAATTAAATAGTTTGTAATTAGTTTTCACATTGATTTTTAAATATCCTGCTATTAAAATCTTTGGATCTAAAAAATGTTTTTGACAATTGCAAATTTTATCATTTGAATAAAGGGTAATACATATGGCTCTTTATACCTTGATTAGAGTACAACGATATCTTAAAACTATGATAATGTATCATCCATGCAATTACTTTGTACACAGAAAAGTGTGTACTATGAAACCTTGTGAAGGAAAATTAAAGCAACTTGGTGATAATTTTTTAAACTATCTTAAGGAAAGTGATCTATTTCGTCATGAATTGATTGATTTATTGATTATTGGTTGCTTAATGTCCAGTGGCAAATATTTCATGCATGTTCAGGACGATGTCATGAATTGAAAAACTGTGATTATGTCTGAAGATAATGTGCCACCTATATATATATATATATATATATATATAAACATATTCTGATAAATCTTTTAGTTTTTACTTTGAACTAATAAAAAAAAAAAAACACAAAACCTATAATCTCTGATCTATTTGTAGTTGCTTTTTAATGCCTATCTTCTAGACTATATCTTTGGGGACACACTATCTATATGTTTCAAATTTATTATAGCTTTAGTTTTACTGTGAAATTAAATAAATGTTTTCAAAACATGTAAAGCTTCCACTGCAATTTAATTATTGCCTGCTTTTGGTCAATTTATTTTGTCATCTTACCTTGTAAGAAGAACATGTATAGTAAAACACCGCTTTATATCAGTATACATACTTACACCAGCAGCTACCATCCATTCATTCTGGAGTGAAGGGCTTTTTGAAATCACATATTTTACAATATGATACTAGTGAGTAGATTTACAAAATTTGTTAATGAGCTCCGTTTTACAAACACCTGTGATACAAGTAGTCAGCCAAAATAAACTATCAATAGACCAATTAAAAGATTACTCGAGTTGTAAATATGTGCTAAATTGGATAGTCTATGGAAAGGTATATACTATGAAATTAAGAGCTCGGGGCAAGCCCCTCGCTCTAAATTTCATAGTATATACCTTTCCATAGACTAACCTAGACGTAGCTATTTAAATTTTCTCTTATAATCTGGTACGTTTGTCCTTTATGAGTGTAGTTCAGTGGAACGGGTGTAAGAGTTGTATAATCAGTATACAAGATAACAAAGAAAAAAGCGGCAACGAATAATGCTTTATTAAAATAAAAGAACAGAGTTCGAATGTCCCCCGCCGATGTACATAATTCATCTGTCAATGGGCAATAACTCCAATATATTTTGGGGGTTCTTTTTAACTTTTTCGTGAATAACCTACAAGAAATGTAGACGTGAGATTGCTGCTTACAATGCAATTATCATAAAAGATTTTTTTTTTCAAGGGCATAACTGTTTTAAAAGTTGTTGATCATGCAGTACTATTTCCAAATGCATCCGAGTAATTAGTGATATATCCCTGTAACATTTATTTCATTAAAATCTGGCAAGAATTGTATGTGTACGCGAGAGCGCTAACACAAACGGACGGACCAATGAGACAGCTACCTATCAGTGTCCACCAAAGGACATCATGTTAGCAACTTTAGGTCACCGTACGTCTTTCAACAATGAGCAATAGTCATTTTGTAAAGTAAGCTATAAATTTTCCAAAAATGTGAAACAATTCAAATGAGAAAAACCAACAGCTCAAACGGTTATAGACGAACAACGTATATTATAGACAGCAACCGGTTCCCGTGACAAGCACATAAAGAGTGTTGCTGGGCTAAATTTTTTGTATTGCATGTTTTCATCAGGTATTACTATTTATCGCGAACATCTCATTGTATTTATCTATGCAAACGATTCGATTTAAAACAAATCAAAACAACGATTTTACTTAAAATGTAGTTCAGCATAGATAGGTGAAATTATGAACTGCTAACATTAGATGTAAAACTAGACTGGCCTGTAATTTAATTTGTCTCTTTAGTTTTAGTTTAAACATATTTTATTTGTTCAAGTACAAATTGGATAAGACACAAGTCAAACAGACTTATGAAGTCTTCTCCATTCAACATTTATAGCAATATTATACAAAATATATGTATGAGCATGCATGTATAGAATGGTATATCTATTTAATATATATATATATATATGGATTTATGTCAAAAGACAGAAAAGTGAAGACAGAAAGAAAACAATAATACAGAAAAAATAAATATATAAAATAAATAAATGAATATTTAGAAAACAAAAACAAAAAATAAAATACAAATTAAACAAAAAAAAAGGAAGACTTTTACTTAGATGATGATGTGTGTGCGATCATGGTTTGCTATCTAGACAATTAGAAATCTTTCCGAACTTTTAATAAACTCGAAGACATTTTTGAAAATGGTTTGGTTTTGCTCTAGAGAAAGAAGACAACTACCCGAGGTTAGTAGTTCTATGTTAATTTTACAATCTTTTGGAAGCCAGCGCAGACTTTCAAACATTTTATTTCGTATGTCTGAATATAATATACATCAAAAAAAGAAATGATAGGAATCTTCACGATTAACACCACAGCGGCAAGAAGGGTCAGAAATAATATTGACCCTATATAGATCATAGTTTAAGGATGATGCAAAACATCGAAGCTGGGTTAGAATAATATTCAGTTTTCGAATTCCAAACTCATATTGCTTCTGTACAAATATGTTACTCTGAGGGTAAAGTTTTTTTAGTTCAGTTTTAAATTTATTTATTGATTCCGCATCACGAGTTGAATCATCAAGATTATTCCAAAGACGTATGGTTGATGGAATAAATGAATCATTAGTCAATGCTAGTCTGCAGAATGGAATAATGATGTCATTTCCATTGCGTAGAGGATAGACCGTCATACTTTGGATTTTTGGGGGAATTAAATTTGTCAAATATTCTGGAACATTATTTTTTTGAATATTACAAAACATTTGAATTTTTCTTCTCTCTCTTCTTTCAGCTAATGTTTCCCATCCAAGTTCTTCATAAATAACCCTTGAGCTTGTGAATATAGGTAACCCCGTAACTATTCTAGCAGCTTGGAGCTGTAATTGTTCCAGTTTATTGATATAACCTACCCCAATGTTATCTCAAACTTCACTGGCATACTCAAATAAAGGTCTTATAAAAACTAAATATAGTTTTTCTAAATTTTTTCTGCTCAGTTTATATTTCAACTTCCTTAGCGTATTTATATGTTTAGATGTGCTTAAGATAATATTATCAACGTGGACATTCCATTTAGCATCATTGCTAAATGTAACCCCTAAATGTTTATGAATATTTGTAATAGGTATATTTTTATCATTGAATATAAAGTTCATTTCTGGGATTTCAACATTAGAAAATAACATAATTTCTGTTTTATCTGGATTAAAAGACATTAACCATTTTTTGGACCATTCGTTCAGCTTTTCCAGATCATGGTTTATCACAGTTTCTATCTGCAATGCATCACGATCCGCACAGCTGAACGACGTGTCATCTGCAAAGAGTCTGCATAGAGAAATAAGGCTTTCTGCAATATCATTAATATATATTATAAAAAGTAATGGTCCAAGGACCGACCATTGAGGGACACCAGCTGAAATACTGCAAAGTTTTGAAGAAGATTGCTTGATAACCACTCTTTGTTTTCTATCACTTAGGTAGCTTCTAAACCATTTTAACAGATTTCCATTTATACCATAAGCCTTCATTTTATGTAATAAACCATCATGCCAAACTTTATCAAAGGCTTTGGAGAAATCGCAAAAAACAAAACAACTTATCTCTTTCTTTTCAAGTGAGTTCAATATGCAATTATATATTTCTAACAGTTGGTGAACCGTTGAACATTTAGGAAGAAAACCCGATTGATACTCATAAATTAACTTATTTCTTTGTAAGTGGTTGTAAACATATTTATATAAAACACGTTCCATGACTTTGCCTATGCAACTAATGAGTGATATAGGTCTATAATTGGAAGGTAATGAACTTTCCCCCTTTTTAAATAAGGCTATAACATTTGAAATTTTCCAGCTGGATGGATACTTGCACTGCTGCAAGGATTTATTAAATATTATACATAATGGAATTGCAATTTTTTCGGGACAAATTTTAAGCATCTTATGACTAATGACATCCGGGCCTGACGCTTTTTTAGGATTTATAGTTTTTATAATGTCAACAATTTCACTAGTACTAATCTCTATATCATTTAATAAATTGTTAGTTTTTTTGTCGAAATCGGGTAATTGAGCATCAACTTCTGCTAGCGATGAAATAAAACAAAAATACTTATTGAGAATGTCGCATTTCTCGTCGTCTCCATCGGCGAACTCCTCGAAACGTTCATCATTAAGAATATTTTTTAATGGGGGTATGTTATTAGAACCTCTATTTGGTTTAATCAGCATCTTCATTATTTTCCAATAAGTCTTAGAATCGGAAGCGTTATCTAGTATAATATTTTCTAAGTTTTTCTCAAAATTTTCTTTCGCTTCTTTCTTCATATTATTCACTTTATTCCTTTGTTTCTTATATTTATTAATATCCGTTTCTTTTTTTTAGATTTAATTGATTTTTTTCGTAATCTATCCCTTATTCGAATTGCTTTTCTGATATTACTGTTAAACCAGTGTTTATCATTGCCACGTATAGTTACTGTTTTGGTTGGAATGCTCTCTCTTGCAATGTTGGAGGATTTTTTCAGTGAATATAGTGACCATTTCGTCTACTTCCTCAACACTGTAAAAGAGCTCATTCCATTCAACTGCATTCAACATATTTGAAAACTTATCAACATCTGTTTTTTCATACAACCATATTTCCCGTTTAAACGACTTTGTTACGGACTTTGGACAGTGTAAAAAAATAACAGAGGCATCGTGATCACTGATATCAGCAGGTACATTCAGTACATCAGAAAAAGAAAATTGTATAGCATCACTTAATATGATCGGATCAAGCAAAGTACTACTGTGATCAGTTACCCTTGTAGGTTTGTTATGCTGATTGGGGGGATGTTTTTCAGCTTTCTAAAATAAACAGAAGTTCTTTTTAAAATAAGTCTTTATTTTTGTAACTCCAAAGATCGAATGCTATATACATACAATTTATAAAACAATAATCAATCATAATAATATGCCAATCATAATATTATTGCAGTCTCACACAAATTAGACATTTAAATACAAATAACTATTCAGGGGGACTAACTCTGTATTTCTAATAATCTATTCAAATAGGGGGGGATCTAGCTCAAAGGTTTTATTTGCTAATATATTAACTTCATGCTCATTTAAATAATATTCATAAAAATATATAATGCTATTTTAATAAAATCTCAAGTCTAGAACAAATTAATTACTCTCCTCATTATATTCATTAAAAGAAAGTTTAGCTCATCTTTCCTTAAATTGTTTAACTTCAAATTAATTCTATAAAACAACAATTAAAGTATATTGTGTGTGAGACCTGCTAAAATGAAATACATACATATTCATCAGTACAAAAACCTTTCTTGTTAAATATAATTTTTACGATTAATATTCTACTTTAAAAGATACAAACGGAATACCTCTTTTCCATAGTTTCCCACACCTCTGTTGTCACTGTTAAGAAAACTTATTAAGTACAACAATAAATATTTAAGTCTAAAAACTTTGTTTCCAAATACTAAAGACGGCATGTTCTAAATTTAGTAAATATGAGTTCTCTCCCTTGAATGATACAATCTAAATATAAACCTATAACCTAAGTAATATTCCGGTATCAATGAATTCCTTTAATTTAAAGTATATTATTCTTCAACTTTAACCTTTAAATAAGACTTAATAAATACTTCCATTCTTAGATATATATTTTATATAAGTTAACAATATAAAATTAATTAAGATTTTCTTCATAAATCAATTTGGCATCATATATATATTAGATCTTTAACATTCAATTTGTATTTACTTATTTTGCAATTTAATTTAAACAAATGTTACTTCCTTATATTAAGTAAAATATTACTTGTAACAAAATTATAAAATCAATATCAACTCACCTAAAATAAACAGAAGTTCTTTTTAAAATAAGTCTTTATTTTTGTAACTCCAAAGATCGAATGACGTTAAACCTTTACTTTGGTTATTTCAAATTTTTAGTCACATGATCTTTGGAATTACGAACTTCTGCTATTTTCTCCAATCAGCTTCTTAATTAAAATTTAGTGACCTCCCTTATTAAGTTTTTATTGGTTAATAACTGGACACTGACCGGATTTCTATCTGTCTTTCATTTCTCAATTATCTTTAGCGTCACCCTTAAAACGGATTATCTCGCTTATTACATGAAGACAAAGAATAAGAACATTTTCTTTGTTCGCTAGGATTAGCGTATCTACACAAGATTTATTTGATTTATCTTATACAAAGATTTAATTTCCTAAGTGTCTAGCAAGCTATTCTTTTCCTTATTTTCTAGTTAAAAACTATAATTTGTGCTAAAAGTTTACGTAATACTATTTACAAATCGCTTTGTCTACTTTCTAACAAATCCAAACTTATTTACATGTCTTCTTATTTTATCTAACAACTAGCTTTTTGAGAAATACTGTTTACACGTTCTTTTCTTCTCTTAAATCCGACTTTATTTTCTATCCTTAACATAGTTTCTTATTTAAATTATTTAAGTATTCAATGTAATTATTGCATTCTTTAATATTTCTTTATTTATAACTAAAATGCAGAAATATAAACTATTAAACTTCTTTTTATATTAAAACATATTTAAGGTGTTTTTAATGTCACAATAGGTTTATTAATTACGTTTTTTAAATTAAATTGATGTATCGTATTATATAACTTATTATTATTATAAGAAAAAAAATCGGAATTCAAGTCTCCAGAAATCACAATGTTTTCTGTAAACTAATAACCAAGTTCAATAGCATGATTTAGTCGTGTCCAATATTCAACACCTGACCATTCCGGTCGATAAGTACAACATAATAAAAAAGTTTGACCTTTACCTCTGATCTCCACCCAGATAGTTTCGTCAATGTGGTTTTCGAGTACACCTTTTCTGGTGACTGATATATCATCTTTTGTATAAATGAGTAAGCCTCCTCCGGCATTACAAGTTACGATCTTTACGGAATATATTTTGTGAAAATGAATCTATCATTAATTCTTCGTTATTTTTATTTGGATCTAAGTGTGTTTCAGTGACTGTTACAATATCAAACTCTTCTGCAAAATTTTGAATGAACTCAATCTTATTTCGTAAACTACGAATGTTAATATTGCATATTGATATGGAGTTATCAGTTTCACGAGAAAAAACGTTTTCATGTTCATTTGGACCGGGATTTTGTTCAACGCTTCCAATTATAAGGATGAAGTGTAACACAAATAGAAGGAATAAAACATTTATATTTGGATCAAGGCTCTGAAGAAGCGACAAGGAGACGACGAGAAATGAACAACGACAATTGATAAATAGAATTTCCGAAAAAGGTTCTCCTTTGTAACAAAAATTATCTGATCCGGAAAAATGAAATTTACATGAATTGAATAACCCTATGCATGGCTACCCTGTATTGTTCAATACAATTACCCGTTAGGTAAAAGTACAACAAATAAAAACAATTTAAAAGACAGGTTGCCATTCAGGTTACACAAAAATAGTAGATCACACACATCATCATCCAAAGTCATACAGGTATTAAAGATATATACACAAAGAAAAAAAAAGTACATTGTAAAAAATAATAAACTGGAGGAAAGCATTTTCGAGTCATAGAATGGGAAAATTATTTCACAACAAAATTTCAATTGCGGGATTTTTTTTATACACAACTGTTCACTACTTTATGTTATTATCTATAGCAAATCTTTTTTGATGTAGCTTTTGATTTTGGATTTTTGGTCAAAGCTTTTAAATATATAAGCAGGGGTGTTCCGTAGCTGCACATGTATGAAATATACATATAACATCTGATAGCATGACTTGAAATTGATTTCTTACAACTATGATAAACTCAATTGTAATATTTGAAAGCAGTAAATTTTATACTTGTTACATGAGTTTATGAATTTATTCTGATGTTTTAATTGTTTTAAACTTTTTGATACAATTAAATTATACCAGATTTATTTGCTAGCAATATAAAAAACACATGAAGCAATTTTAATGTACATAAGAGATATTTAAAGAGACAAGTAACAACTGTCATAGACACATATATTTACACTATCTTAATATTTTTTTTTTTTTTTTTTTTTTTTATCTAATATGCGCCATTATTTTGGTTCTCATCACTGTTCTTGATGGTGGTACCTTGGGATGGATCTGGTAATTGTTGTTGATTGTCACCGTCTGTGGTTGTCTCAAGAGCTGTTATGTCGTCATAGTTTGTGATACGTTTTTTGGTGCTTTTCTCTGTTGTTTTGGCGAATATGCGACCATCGGATGTCCAGTATGCGAAAATTTTATGGTTGTACTTGAGGTCGGCTAGCTTTTGTGTAAGACCAGTTCTATACTGTGTTAAGTTCTCAGTTATGAATATGCCATCTACATCACCCTTTAAGGCTTTTTTGTTGGTATAAACCTTGCTTCTTGTGCGATATGACAAGAATCTTACAATAACCTGCTATTTACCGTTTTTTACATTCCCTATAACATGACTACGCCCGATATCGTTAATAGTTAGATCCAGGCCTAGTTTGGAATTGCAGACATGTAGTATCAAAACATCAGTGTTAATAGGGTGAGGGATTTTACCGTTTTGGTCGATAGGCACGCGGATGTTATGAAAACGCAAACTTGTTCGGCGTGAATATTGTTCTTGGTTTTCTAATCTGGTTTCCAGTTCTACAATTTTTTTGAAGAGAGAGCCAACTTCTGTATCAAGTTCATTAACTATGGTGGTGTTACTTTTTACATCCTCGTTAACTTTTTCGACATTAGAATACAGTCTACTAATCCTTATATTGTCAGTGTCAATCCGTTTGCCATGATGTTCGACTAATTCAGCTATCGGTTTTACTTGCTGATCAACACATTTTTTGACCTCCTCTTCAATCATTGAGGAAAAAGATTCACCTATTTTTTCAGCAAGAATGGGTACAATTTTATAAATTACAACAGGACTAGACAGGGCCTCTAAAACTTTATCTGCAATACTTTTCCTGGGTGCAGGTACTTTTTTGTCTAAATCCCGAAGATCACCAACTGAGTTTCGACGCCTTATTTGTCGTGTTGTTTGTTTTTGTGTTCCTGGAAGAAGCTCCGGACTTAAGAGCTCTTTTCGTTTGTTTGATGGTTTAGTTGCTGGAGTGCTAAGATAGATTGCAGGTTGTGAACTACAAATCATTGGTTCAGAATTAAGTTCATTGTTTTGGTCCGTGGGGGCAGCCATGTTGTTTGTTCTTGAATGTTGACAAAAGAATGTCTCAGTAAAGTTAACAAATAATTATAATTTGTCTGTAGATTGTTCTGTTTAAATCTGCAGGATTCACTCTGTTGTTAGTGTATTCAATTTTGACCCGTTATATTTTAGTTATCCATCGTATTTTCCATTTGACAAGAGAGATCTTTTACACGTCCATCTGTATTAGCGCATGCCCATATCCTCTTAGTCTATCCATTAAAATTGTGTAAAGGTATGGACAAACTGTATATTTTTGCCGAGATTACCTTTTTAGAGAATGATTCTTATGTTATTTGTATATTTAATAAATGTAATTTATATAGTGAGGTCCTTTTTTATTTGTATGTTAGAAGTTGTGAACTCAATTTCATTCTTACAGTGTTATACACACAGACATTCACAAATATGTTATTATATGATGCATAATCACTTGATATAAATCATTAACGTATTTATCTGGAGTGACATGACGGGTCATTTGTGGAGCAGGAACTGTATACCCTTTAGGAGTACCTGTTCACCCCGTTTTTTTTTTGGTTGGGTTCGCTTTGCTCAATCACTAGTTTTCTGTGTGTAGTGTTTTGTGGACTGTTGATCTTTTCAGTTTTTCTCCCCGGCCATGCTGTTGTCTGTTTTTATTCAACTTGAGGGTCAGTAAGATTATCCGACCTTGGTATCTTGGGCTTCAATGAGTGACTAATGCAATCTGACTTAGGCAAACATTGGCAAACATTATATATACTTATTGCAATCCATACTGTAGTGTAGCACTTGTTATGTTAGAAATATGACAGCAATCTAGATCTTCAGGGTCAGTTTCAAGGTGTGACTCTAGGTCAATCTACTTTCGACACGGTTCATTTTAAGGTTTAGGACAACTTTTATTTCATATTATGGACTAGAACATCTAAAGTTACAAAATGATCAGAGATTCCTTTGTAGGATTTGTACAAATCTGAGACTACTATAACACATATTATAGTGTTATAGTATTCTCAGTACAAATGTATACTTAACACTGCGTGCATATGATCTACAAGGCATTGACCATTCATCTTATTAAGGGATTGGGGTTGGGATAGGGCAGCCTGAGACATATAAACACACACATGTCTCTGGATAGGGGTAAGTTTTTTTCTTCTTTTTTTTTAACAATAACGGACACAAATATTTTTGTTACGTTCAACTTGGTAATCATTAATCAGTTCCTAATCCAACTTAGCATTCCGGCAATTAGTGTCCAACGTATCAATAACTTTTTTGTTACTCACGGTTACGTTTTTAATGTAATCGTAGACAGTGCCAAGTTTTTTTAGATTGGAAAACTATTTTTGGAGAAGCGCATTTAAATTATATAATTATGAATTGTATACTTTAAAAACTACAAGTATATTCCAACAAATTTTAAGGGGACTTTTCATGTCAACGACATATATATCTGTTTCTGCTTATATCAAGGAGAACAGTGTTAGTGTTTACCCCGGAGAATGGCCGTCATTCGTTAAACTTTTAGACACCGGAAGTAGATGCCACGATTCCATAACAAGCGTCTGCACATTCTAGAAAATCAGGTTTCAAACAAAAAAACACAGGTTGACAATGACTGAATTTCACATTGCCAATATTTGATCACTAGGGAACTTAAATTTCAATGACAGTTACTTGGTCTTGTAGACAATTTTAGACTCTGCATACCTTTCTGACAGAGTATGGGCCGAACAGATTTTGTTCCGAATCGTGACTTCATTATCTCTGTTTTGTGATTACGTGGTCCGCTATGATAATCGGCAGTTAAATCATAAATGTAAACATGGATCCATTCACTATATTACTTGGTAGGAGAAGGGACACGTGTCGATGGTTTCAGCTCATAAGCATTCTAATTTTGTTTACACAGCTTTTCTTATGTCAAAGTACTTGTGATATTGAACTTGACACCTTGCAAAAAAGAAGTGCACCCGGCCTTAAAGCCCCCAAAAAACTTTGGTGGGCCAAAGAATTAACTCCAGATCTACATGTTGCTGGAGGGTTAATTGAAAGACAAATAAAATATGCATCTGAGGCTGGATTTAGAAGCATTATTTCACTATTTAATGACTTGCGCGCTGGAGATTTTGGTGGGGAATACTTACCAACTGCATTTGAGGCAAGTCAGATAGCTAAAATTGCTGGTCTTCAATATCTTGCAGTATTGGAAGAAGATGAAGAATTCGCTTCTGAAGATGCAATAAGGAAATTGACAGAAGCTATTTCACAAGTAGAGAAACCAATTCTTTTACATTGTAATCGTGCATTCACAATAGCATATACAACATTGTTGTATTTGGCAAATCAGTCAAGACATAATCCAAATTTTGTTCCACATGTTGACAGTGAAAAATTTTACAAAATGAGTGCACTTATGGGTAAAGATTTTACCTCAAATCATACCTTAAAAGCTGTGGTTGCAAAAGTCACTGGTGAGCCAATTGTAGAAAATCCACCAAAACCAGAAACTGAGCCAGATGACTGGCTTGATTTCTGGCTGGCCCATCCTGTATACAAAAACTGGTATACTGCTGGACAGATCAGAAAAGGACATTTACAGGAACTTGAGTTCATTGGCTTTAAATCTATCATTAATATGAGACTTGATACAACACATAATGGAAAACCATCACAGGAAACTGTAACACTTCTCAATGTGCAAGATGGCACACCAACATATGATTCAGATTATAAACCTTTACGACAAACACATTCACATATAAAAAATATAATTCTTGATGCGTCAAAAGAAAACCATTATATCTCGCCAACTTCTCCAGTTAATTATGAAAATCGACATCATGAAGAATATGGTGATGAGATAGGCTACAATGAGGATTTGCAGAGTAAACACATTAAAGAATTTGATCTTGACTACTACCTTTTACCTATAGGTAGGTTCTTCATTTATATCATTTAAACATTGCAATTATCTTAAACAAAAGCCTTTTTAAAAAAAAGGGTGTTAGTTGGAGAGATCCCGTACACTTTCATGTCAAACAATTGTGTGGTTTATTATACCCCCGCTTTAAAAAAGTGGAGGTATACTGTTTTACCTCTGTCTGTCTGATCGTCAGTCCGTCTTTCTATCCCATGAATATTTTTCGTCGCATCTTTCTCAGGAACTACATCATAAGGATTTCTGAAATTTGGTTTCAGGGTTTATATAAGTCAGCTATACCGTGTGATGCGTTTTCAGATTCATCACTCAACAACTTCCTGTTTAAAAAAAAGATAAAAAAAAATTAGTACATTGGTGTGTTTGCCTTTCATACATATAAATTCTTCAAAGTTGGAATGAAAATCCAATGTTTTCTGTGTGATCTTTGGTACAAATCATGCTGAGCTTGCTTCAAAACATGTATATATATTTGATAATTGTTGTACTTATATTATTGGATATCACTGGTGTAGATATTGGATATTTTGTTATGGGAAAGGAGAAATTAAAAAGGCACAAGGAGAATTGAGACAGCAACCAAATATGACATGGTGAGCTAAGAATGAACATTAATTGGTAGCCATAAGGCCATTAGCACTTAGCAGTGGTGACAATTTGCCAGAAAGACTAAATAATTGGTAAAAGAGGGAATAGAAGATAATATACCACTGCAAATGCAGGAGGTTGTTGGCTTGATCTTAAGCCTAAGTCAGACCAAAGACTTTAAAATTGGCACTTTCTTTTTTCTGCCAAGCTTGCTGTAGAGAAAAGACTGGTCCTTTCAGAGACAAAATGAGGCCCATAGACCAGAGCAAAAGTAGACCAAAAAATAATGGATTTATAAAAAAAACATTGATTTATGATGTACATTTTACATCTGAAAAAAATAGGTTTGGAACCATCTACTGAATCAGATTTAGTTCCAAGAAAGATTTGGTACCTTTGAAATGAGAGGTTATCTTACATTTTTATAACAGTCTTTGGAAGAGAAACATATACCTGGAGCTTATCACATTTAATAAGCATGATGAAGCAACATTTTGTTCAATTTTTTTTATCCAAACTTTCAGGGACATATTACTTTTAAGACACTGAATAAGCATATAATATTTGGAGAAAAGTGACTGCAAATATAGTAAATTAAATCTTCTTAAAGTTCAATTAAAAAAGAGGACTTCAATTTTGATCATTATTAACATGATTAAGATAAAAACTTTTTTAAAAGGGTAACTCCTCATCTGGTGGGTGTTTTCTCTAATTCAATGACTTTTTCCTTCTCTAACCTTTTTCAAAAATGTACAGAATTGACATGAATTTAACCATTTTGGAAACTACAGTTACTGCCTCATCCATTTGTGGATCATCATGTATCAATGTACAGAATATACTATATGTTCCAATTATTTATTAAAAGAGTCAACTGGAAAGTACAGTAAAGAATTATTTGCTCAGTATAAAGATAAACTGCTAGAGATTGGAAAACAAGGTCCTGTGTTAGTTCATTGTGCTAGTGGAAAGAGAGTTGGTAAGGTTTAAGATAATAGACATTTTTTTCACAATTTTTTATATGCCCGTTTACGGGACGTATTCAGGCGCGTAGCTGGCTTTACGCAAAAAATCATTTGCTTGCACATTTTTTTCACCAAAAAAAAAAAAATCTGAAATTGAATTACGGATAGTCTTTAGTCTTTACAGATTATCGTGTCTGGCGGTGTTTAAAGCCCAAATCTTTGATGTCGTCTGTAGCAGTGACTAATAAGGAACTATATATCCTTCAATATTCGCAATCTTCTCAATTCTAATTACAATGCCAGTAACTACATCAACTACTGAACGGTCATTTGGTGCATTAAGGCAGAGACATATATACACTGTGTATATATATGTCTCTGATTAAGGCGACCGGAAAGTTATCTCCGTTCAACCATGGTACAGGACAGACTATCTTCGTTGGTGCTCATACATGTTCACAAAGAAATGGATATTAACACCGAGAGAGTTCTGCGATCATTTGCCTAGGCAAAAAATAGATAAATGGACTTTCGATATTAACTTTACTTTAAGTCTTACATGCAGTATTAACATTTAATAATACAGGCTCAATACAATCACCTTGAAAACATCTTAGATTTATATCCCTTACTTATAAGTCAAGACTTAAAAGTGGCCGTTAGATTTCGTATTCCCATTGTCCGTTCGTCCAAAAGACTATTGATTCACCTGGGGTATCTGTGTCCCAAATGACCTTCTACCGTTGTCGTAGAAACCTCTCCTTTGATTTGAGAATGACCTTCGTGAGACACACTACGTGTGTCTTGCAAGAAGCAGGAACTGCTTACCCTTTTGGCCGGAGCACCGGAGGTCGCCACATTGTTTTCTGGGTCCCAGGTTTGTCAATTGTCCATTGATTAACGATTCGGTTGTCGACTTATCCTGATCTTCCCGTTTTATAAATTTTTTTTTTATATTTGAAAATAACCATGTTAATAATATAAGCAGCAAATTACGGAACTCACTAGACTTTTACTATCGTTTCATGAAAATATGGTATAGTAAGAAACAGATAGGGTATTTTTCATGTTCAAAGCAGTCACTGTAATTACTCATATGCCCGGAGCTTCATGGGGATTTGCTTCCCTGGACCACCGTCTATGGTGCTGCCCTGAATCCCCGACTAGGGTGCTATCCTGGACCAGCTGGGGACTTTGAGCGGTCCATAGCCTCCCCCCTTGCCGAATCACTATAAAGTCCACAAGTATTCACAAAATAGGAGTTTGGGCGTGAATGTGATGTGAATTTCATAAGCATGGCATACCGGGAAAATGCCCGAAAAAAGTTATCATTTTCTGCATAAAATGGTCCAAAAAAAATATTTTATTTAAGTCCAGCTACGCCCCTGGTATTTTAGTATACCTCTGTCCGTCTGTCTTCAACATGTCAGACAATGACTCAAAAAAGCTTTTACCAATTTTCATGAAACTTTGTTGAATTGTTTATATCTATTGACGTAAGCTCCCTTTCGATTTTTATAAATTTTAGATTTTACATTTTCAAGTTATGGGATTTTATTCATAAAAAATGGATTTTTTCCAGTTTTCTGACTATAACTCAAAAATGCTTTCAACATTTTTCATGAAACTTTGGGGAATTGTTTATATATGTATTGACATAAGTTCCCTTTCAATTTTAAAATTTTTTTGATTTTATATTTTGGTGTATTGGGACTTTATTCATAAAAAAGGTTTGATTTTCCAGTTTTCGGACAATAACTCAAAAATGCTTTGAGCAGTTTTCTTGAAACTTTGGTGACTGGTTTGTACCTATTAATATAAGTTCCCTTTAGTTTTTTATAAGTTTCTGATATGAAATTGAGAAGTTTTGGAATTTTTTCTCTGACTGTTTATGACGTCTTTACACTAAATCCATTGGATGTTGGATGTGTACGGATTGATAATTTAGTCTTAGATGCATGATTTTTTTATTAGTTGTTAGTGGCTTTGAACTAGCTGTCAGTAACTGTGAGTACTCTCAGATCTGTACTTAGTGTCTTTTTGTTGTTTGGATGTACAAGTACCCTGCCACGTCCACTTGCATTTGTAGTATTTGTATTTTTATCCATCTGATGAGTTAAGCCTCTTTCAACTGATTTGTATAGTTCGTTCTTATGTTGTACTGTTACACCACTGTCCCAGGTTAGGGGGAGGGTTGGGATCCCGCTAACATGTTTAACCCCGCCACATTCTGCATGTATGTGCCTGTCCCAAGTCAGGAGCCTGTAATTCAGTGGTTGTCGTTTGTTTATTTGTTACATATTTGTTTTTCGTTAATTTTTTGTACATAAATTAGGCCGTTAGTTTTCTCGTTTGAATTGTTTTACATTGTCATTTCGGGGCCTTTTATAGCTGACTGTGCGGTATGGGCTTTGCTCATTGTTGAAGGCTGTACGGTGACCTATAGTTGTTAATTTCTGTGTCATTTGGTCTCTTGTGGAGAGTTGTCTCATTGGCAATCATACCACATCTTCTTTTTTATATTTATTGAAAAAGTGACGGGCGTATCATGAGCTCATGGTGCAGCTCTATATTATTTTCAGATTTGATCACCTTTCTTTTACTATCATAGTAAAAATGACACAATTATCTAAAAATAAATCCTGCTTAGGATTGGGGAATGTAGTTTAAAGTCTATGTACTTTTATTCAAATAGAAATGTATACTTATGTTTAGTATATGAAATACATTTAATGGTAGCTCTAAAATTTACAACATTGATACTAAAGTTGAACTGCAGGGGTATCTTTGATCATTATATCACTGTTTTAACAGAGAATAAATTTATTCAAAAATACTGTGACTTCTTATATCTAGCCAACAAATATAAATTGTATGCTAAAATTAGTTGGTTTACAGTATGCTGTGAGCATAGGTATTATCCACATACATTTTTATAATAAAATTTTGCAGTGTGGTTTAAAAAGAAACTATAAAATAAATTTCACATGACTATTTTTCAGCATTTATGGCAGTACTTGCAGCAGCCTTACAATATGAGAAAGATTTCAAGTGGGCACTGAAGCGGATCAATGAATTAGGATTTGAAGTGAGTCGAACCAAGAACAGAGATGTTTATGAGATGTATTCTGCCTGGCTAAATCCAGATCATGGTAATAAAACAGAGTTATGATGAAAAACAGACTGAATATACATTTTACATAGTTTTCTTTTGCTCACATGTTACATATGTTTTGTTTACTGTTAAGTTTATTTTTTGTGTTTTTTTTTCATACACTGTACCTCTCAGATAGGCTTCATTATGTGATGGAGCATAAGCTTATCAGTAATGTTTTCATTGTTGCTTTATAAAGGACAGAGCCAATATGACTATTTTTCTTTCTTTAATTTTTACTAGATATCAAAATTTATAAATATGAATAACCCACCAAAATATGTGTGCTAACTAATAATGCTACAACAAATTAGAAGCAATCAATTTATTTCTAAGAAATGTGATCTACCCTTTCAGGAAGATAAAGATAAATCATTAATGTAAAGTGTTTATTTATGTTATTTTTAGTAAAAATACATTTTTGTAACTATTGTCTGGATAAATTAATAAATTGATTGATTGATTGTTGTTTACTTACCTTCCATGCATATTCAGGATAAATTAATGATATGCAACCATGTCACATGTTACAGTAAACCTGCTGGCTTTTTATTTGGATTTTGATTCAGCCATGCTGGATCTATGCGATCACTCTGGTTTTGGAGATGGTGCAGAATACTAAGTTGAAGACATATCATGAAACTAATTATGTGTTTTTATGACTTGCAGAAACCATTTTAATCATCAACTGCAAACTTTTGACATTCTTAAATTAAGAAAAGATTGGGCGAATAGTGACTTTATTTTAGATATACACTTGCATATAGTTCCTTTCTAAATCAAAATTTATGATGATTTACTATTTATGAATTAATTTGAAAAAGTATTTGTACATCAATTGAATCAGTTGATAAGAATTTTGAAAGTATTATATTAGTATCTTGTGCTTGTGTAAATTATTGTTCAATGAAATGTAGGTCAACATGTGTATTAAAAAATCTAAGTTGATTCCCACACTTTTTTGAAATGGTATTACTCCAATTCTTTCCATATGAAAGTAAGAGTCAGAATGATTATTAACAACAAATGGAAGTTTTTAACGACCTTGACTGGCTATACAGCCCTTGCACGGTCGGCTTGATTATTAACTGCCATGATTTTCAAATAAGTATTAATTAGAAACAACCCCAGGCTTAATTCAAAACAGTTAATATATCATGACCTGTTACATAATTAAACAGACACAATTTATTACACACCTAACTGAATACACACATTCTTGACCTCAATAGTACACCTACAAATGCATTATTTATTTTGATCTACACTACATTAAAATATTCTGTTAATTTTGCTAGCTAGCTGAATGATTAATCTGATGTGTTTTTTTTTCAATGAAAATACTTAAAATGTATAAAAAATGCAAGCAAATTTTATTTTACTTGTAAAATCAGTGCCATTATTATCTGACGTAAGTCAATAATCAAGTTCTAATTAATTAGTTACAATTATCAGAAATTTTGTTGAAATATTAAACAAAATTGCATAACTCTTACCTGAGCATTTTCTGCAATAAAATTTATTTGTTTGTTTTACATTTATATCCCATTATATTGCTATTTAACAGTAATTGGAAATATCTCAGCATTAGGTATTTGTACATTCAGATTTGAATACAGGAAATGTATTTTTTCTTAATGAAGAATGAACACCAATTTAGATAAAAAATGGTTATTTTTTTTAATTTTTATTGTTGAGAAAGTGCATTTATAAGGCCTCTTTCTGGAAATGATTAAACCTGTCATTATAAAGGGCATATAAAAATATATTACTTGTTTGACGATTTTCCTTTCCATTCTTTTCAAAAATAAAATCTGACAGAGTTTAAAATTGAAAGATCAGTATATATATCTAGTTATCAATGTTGCGAAATTCCCTACCTTTAGACAATAACATAGAAATTTTACAGATTGGAAATGAAAAGAGAGAAAAAAATTTAGAAAAAAGTATGGTCAGAAAGAATATGAGACTAGCTATGAATATGGCTGGATCACAACATCAATGATGCTTTGATTATATTTCTGACTGAAAGTCATAAAAGAACTGAGAAGTTAAACACAAATTCCAATTTTGTTAGAGAAATTAACTTAAAATACTTACTTCGGGAGAATTTGTTTCAGACCACCTGTATGTTCTTGACAATACATTGTATCTAAATCATCAAATGTTTTGCAATCCCCACCTATCAGCATTTCTTTGTGTACCTGTTATATAATGTTTTATTTTCTAAAAAATGTATAAACTAAAGAGAGACAACTGTGTCAAGAAATTTGCTTTGTTATATATTTATTTCTACTAACCATTTTTAAAGACGAAATTTACTACATGTATTCAGATATGTATTCATATGCAATTTATGTTGTCAAAATGTAAGTTGTTTACCATATATGTCACAGAAAGTAGAAAATATGAATCTTATAAAATATGAAAATCTCGGAATAGTGTCCACTGCCATTGTGTTATGAATATTTAAAATTCTCCACCAAGCTGTAAATTTGCATTTATAAATCATAGTCTAAATAAGACATGTTAGTATTGATATATTAAGATTATATGTAATGTAGACTCTCTGTGGTGTCATTTTGGAAGACTTTAATAAGGAGCAGAAAAATACAGTTGAAAATTCAATTCTGTTATAAAATTGCTTTTGTAGCATTTCTATTTTTATACCTCTTACAAATGTTACTTGAGGTTTTAGGTTTTCTCCTTGTACATACATCTGTTCAGAAATCCATCTTTGTACTCCACAACTGCAATCCTCTTGTATTGTATTATATATTATATTGAAGTTGCTTTGATTTACATTTCATTCTGTAAGGATTGTAGTATATCTATGTGCCATGTAAATCTTGCTCAAAATTGTAAACCTTACTGTCATTATTACATATTTCAGTTTCTACTAGTTTATGTTCATTGATATTTTATATTGTTGTAACTTGTTATATCAGATTATTCACAGAGAAAACTTGTGCATACATTTCTATCAAAAGTTAGATATATCAAATTGTAAAAAGTTATGGTTCTCAAGTATCAAATTTTACCATATATTTACAATCGAGATGACAACTTTTACATTGCACTGTAGACAAAGGTATTGTATAAACTGAAATCACAAGTAATTATTTATTATTTATAAAGTAACTGCTTTATTTGTATAGATGCATGCATGCATGGTTATCAGGTTCTGAAAGTAATGCTTCAATTCCTTTTGGTTTTTTTTGAAAGATTCACCAGTGACACTAATAACATCCTTATTGACTGCTCTGATGACCATCCAAAAAGTAAACATGATATGCATTGTTTTTGTTTTTTTTATAAATAGGATGTCAGCAACAACCTACTTAAACAATTTATTTTGATAAAGCTCAAAAAAAATTTGGAAGCAAACTTTTTGTTTTTGTTTAAAGAAGTTGTTGATGTCTCAAAGATTAGTATTAATGATACTTTAAATGAGATAATAGTAGATAGCAGTTTTCTGCAACTGCTCGAAGTTGGAGGATAAAAGCAAATATGTATCAAATATTTTGAAATATTATTCATATCTCACAGACTAATTTAACATTTGTAATTTTGCAATGTTTTGCTATTTTCAAATTTAAGGGGCCCAAACATGTGGTTTAGGAATGCCAACTTGTTTTGAAAATTTTACCTTTTTGTGAAAAAAAACCCAAAAATAAGTTCAGTTGCAAGCTGCCTTCGATAAAGTATAGTGAGTCAGAACTTAGATATCTAACTGTAACCCTTGTCGCTATACATGAATAACATTTTTGTCATCAGACAAGAGGTAAACAGATTGAAATATAATTAATTATCATAGTTATTAAATTGTAAATCATACATCTCTTTATTTTGATTTTAGTAGGGAAATGATATTATTATGTTTGTACCAAGGAATTGTGTTGTATTGCTTGTATTGTTATTATAATTTATTTTGTTTAGACATTTATTTCCATTTACTTTCAAACATTCCAAAACTGGTATTTTTGTTTTCTAAAATTTCTTTCAGTTCATATGAAATTTTGATAGGTATTACCTATCAAAATTTCATTTGAACTGAAACCAGTCTGTCTGTCTATAACTATATTTCTTTCACTCTGAACCATTTCCTCTCTCCTTTATTTGCATGTGAGTAATGGAAAAGGGTATACAAACATTACCATAGGCAGGATATCTGGTACTTTTTCTAGATTTATATCACTGTGACATGGTCTTTTTTGCGCTGATGAGGTGGAAAACAAACATCTATCAATCAATCCTAGAATTATGCCCCTTTGAACTCAGAAATATTACCCAGTCCATCATGAATTATGTGATTGCAACTTCTCTTATAATACGCACACGATTTATTGTATGTATGTAAAACATTATTAGATTCTAATATACAGATTTGCATGTGATTAGAATGGTCAGTTCCATTTTTTTTTCTTCAAAATTATGCCTGTTGAACATACATATATTTTTACCTATTTCAGACCCAAGCTCTTTATTATGAGTGGCCTTATCCCACTTCTTTTCAATGCATTTTTGTTTACATGAAACTGGTTACAATGTTAGATCTTTCTACTTTTTATTAATCAGTAATCCAAGATACATAATGATCTTTTTGTATTGATATTATAGTTTTATAGCTGACCTGGCCCAATGGGCCAAGTGAGCTTTTCTCATCACTTGGCATCCGTCGTCGTCCGTTAACTTTTACAAAAATTTTCTCCCCTGAAACTACTGGGCCAAATTTAACCAAACTTGGCCACAATCATCATTGGGGTAACTAGTTTAAAAAATATGTTCGATGACCCCGCCTGCCAACCAACATGGCCGACATGGCTAAAAATAGAACATAGGGGTAAAATGCCTTTTTTGGCTTATATCTTTTAAACTTAAGCATTGAGAATATCTGACAGGGTAAAAATGTTCATCAGGTTAAGATCTATCTGCTCTGAAAATTTCAGACAAATCAGACAACCCGTTGTTGGGTTGCTGCCCCTGAATTGGTAATTTAAAGGAAATTTTGCAGTTTTTGGTTTATAATGTTCAGCAAAGTAAGATCTACAAATAAGTGAAACATAACCGAAATTGTCAATTGACCCCTTAAGGAGTTATTGCCCTTTAAAGTCAATTTGTAACTATTTTTTGTAAATTTTTGTAATCTTTTACAAAAATCTTCTCCTCTGAAACTACTGAGACAAATTCAACCAAACTTGGCCACAATCATCATTAGGGTATCTTATTGAAAATGGCTAAAAATAGAATAGAGGGGTAAAATGCAGTTTTTGGCTTATATTTCTGAAACTAAAGCATTTAGAGCAAATCTGACTAGATAAAAATGTTCATCAGGTTAAGATCTATCTGCTCTGAAATTTTCAGACAAATCAGACAACCTGTTGTTGGGTTGCTGCCCCTGAATTGGTAATTTTAAGGAAATTTTGCAGTTTTTGGTTATTATCTTAAATATTATTATAGATAGAGATAAACTGTAAACAGCAGTAATGTTCAGCAAATTACGATCTGCAAATGAGACATTATGAACAAAATTGCCAATTGACCTCTTAAGGAGTTATTGCCCTTTATAGTAAATTTTTAACAATTTTTCTTAAATTTTTGTAATTTTTTACAAAAATCTAATTCACTTAATCTACTGGGCTGAATAGAATTAAAATTAGCCCCAATATTCAGTAGGGTATCTTGATTGAAAAATGTATCTGATGACCCTGCCAACCAACATGGCCGCCATGGCTAAAAATAGAACATAGGGGTTTACTATAGAAGTCTATTGGAAAATTGTAAAAAAAAAATTTCAAATGTTCACAACTTGAAAACTAATTTAAATCATGATAAGGGGTCTTCAGTAACTATTGTAAGACTACAATGGGATGACCTGCTTTTAATTTAACCACTTGGCCAAATTAAACCAAACTTGGCCTCAATCATTATTAGGGTATCTAATACTATTTATTATGATTTTAACCTTATTTTACATGATTTCCAAAACCACAGTAGATACAGGTGAGCGACACAGGCTCTTCAGAGCCTCTAGTTTTATTGTATTTATAGATACTTTCTTTCATTATATTTGCTACCAAATCTGCAATAGGTTATTTTAAAATCTTCATATTATCTAATGTCAAACGAAAATAATTCTAGGCAATGATGATAATCATGTAGATCTATTTTTATTGTTGTTTCAAAGAGTAGAGTCATATATTTTTTATATGTATAAGATACATTTAGCAAATGCATTTATTGTTCTTTTGGTTAAGGGTTTTGAGTAGCTAGCATCATTAATATTACTGCGTAATGTAAGTGATGGAAATTTCAGTTAAAATTAAAGACACTTGTTTGTCTCTAGATATTTTGTGAAAAGAACCCCTGCACCTCAGATGAATGTATTATGATTTATAATGGAATAATGATGTTCTTCCAATTATTCACACTTCATATGATGTATTTACTTCATATTTGCTTTAATTGCTTCTCGGGAATTATTACATAATGTTAAAATTGATTGAAGTATTGATTTATTATTTTAAAAAATTTAATTTATTGTTTGGGATTTGGGTTTGTCAGAAAATAGTACCATATTTCGAATTTTGTATAATAATAAAGGTATGTAATAACCAAGGAAATAATATGAATAGAGGTTATATGACCTCATTGGTTAAAACCAATTAAAAAGCCCAACTTTACAAAATGAGATGATAAAGATAAGCTCTGGTTTAGTCTTGACTATATTGACCATCCTTCAATGCATATGGATATTGGACTAAACTGTCATATTATAATCAGTTAAGCTTTTTATGTACCAATTCTCAAAAAGCTTTTTATACGCCCGTTTACGGGACATATTATGGTATACGGTTGTACGTCCGTCTGTCCGTCCGTCTGTCCGTCCGTCTGTCGTCAACATGTCGGACATTAACTCAAAAACGCTTTAACCAATTTGCTTAAAACTTTGGTGAATTGTTTATATCTATTGACGTGAGCTCCCTTTCGTTTTTTATAAATTTTAGATTTTACGTTTCCGAGTTATGGGGTTTTATTCATTAAAAAAGGGGGATTTTCCAGTTTTCGGACAATAACTCAAGAATGCTTTCACCAACTTGCAAGAAATTTTGGTTAATTGTTTATATCTATTGACATGAGCTCCCTTTGGATTTTTATAAATTTTAGATTTTACGTTTCCGAGTTATGGGGTTTTATTCATAAAAAAAAGGGGGATTTTCCAGTTTTCGGACAATAACTCAAAAATGCTTTCAGCAGTTCTCATGAAACTTTGATGAATTGTTGATATCTATTGATGTAAGCTCCCTTTAGAATTTTATAAATTTTAGATTTTACATTTCCGAATTATGGGGTTTATTCATTAAAAAAGGGGGGATTTTCCAGTTTTCAGACAAAAACTCAAAAATGCTTTCAGCAATTCGTATGAAACTTTGGTGAACTGTTTATATCTATTGATGTAAGCTCCCTTTAGAATTTTACAAATTTTTTTGTTTATAGTCTGACAACAGATTTACTAAGTATTTCGCAACAGCACAGTGTATTGCACAACAGCAAGAAATCTTTAATTGAATATAAATTCAATTCATATAACCAACTTCAAGTTCTTTGACTACATTTATTCAGAAACCTAAAATAGATGTATGTCAAATATTTAATTACAATCCAAATTCAGACCTGTATCAAGCTTGAATATTGTGTCCATTTTTGCCCCAACTGTTCAGGGTTAGACCTCTGTGGGCGTATCCAGCTGCGTTCAGCGAAGCAGTTTATTAATTGATGCTGGAATTCATTGCAGCTAGCTCATTTATTTTTTTTCTTCAAAAATTTGTCATTCAATAGATATGGGAATTCAATAAGGAAAAACTGTTCTGTTTTTGTTAAAAAGGAAACAGGCATATCATGCATTACTGATATATTTGTTTATAAATTTTTCACTGCTAAATTAATAGCTTTAAAAATCAAAAAATATTGTCATTCAATAGAATGAATACCTATGTTTCTATATGCTGTTATGTTATCTATTTTCTGTTCTACAAATCTATTGGCATTCTCAGTCAATTTTATCCTTAATTTTATTAATTTGTTTAATTATATGAACTTATAATAATAAAGAATATATTTAATTAAAATTCCTCTTCATGAAAAATACTGTCCAATTACTTTATTTGTTAAACGAAATTTACAACCCTTCAATGTTTAGTTGTTCTTTTAATGCAAAGGAGATATGGTATGATTGCTTATGAGACAACTATCCACTAGAGACCAAAGGACGTGGATGTTAGTGACTAACATTACATACTTACAGGATTGCAGACCAGAAAACACAAAAAAGACCTGATATAACATGCTGTAGTCAAGTTTATATATAAATGTTTTCCTCAATGCAGTTTTCAAACATGATACCCTAAAACTATAATGTTTAAATGGATGCTATTTAAAACATTGCCTATCTTTTTCTTAATGAAGTTTCTTCAAATTTGTCAAAAGACAAACGATAACCTTTTTAAACTGAGAAACTACCTTGTTCAATTTGATTTATAAATAAATTAATGGCATATTTGCACTTATTAGGTCATGTACCTAATGAAAGCCAAGATGAAAAGAACATTCTGAATTTGTGAACAGGTTGTGCAAAGTGCAGGTCTGTAAAGTAAGCAATGATCAGGAATGCAGATGGGAGGTTCAGATGGGGAGGTTTTGTGGGAAATTAGGTACCTGTTTGGTATAATCAACTTATTCACAGTCTGGAGTCTACATCTTTTTCAGAATGCTGGATGTTTGTCTATACATTGAAAATGTAACCTCAATTCGTGTTGTGAAAATATGGGAAATTTTTGCAGATTTTTTAGATGCTGAAACTTACTTTTTGTTAATTTCCAGAAGTATTCTCAATAGAAGGCACCAATTTTGATTAATGAACACTTACAGCTTTCAACCCTTACTTAACCTTTAAACTAGAATATCTTATATATATATATAAGTACGTCTGAACCAGTGACAACTCTACAACAGATTTATCCATCGGATCACCAGCAGTGATGGTGATACATGGCTGTGTACATTCTGTATATACAACTCGTCTAAACATCAGCCCAACAATGTTAGATCTGTAAATTTGCTTTCGCAGGGAAGAACTAAAAATTTGCGAAAGCAAATTTACAGATCTAACATTGTTGGGCTGATGTTTAGACGAGTTGTATATATATATATACAAGTCTAAATTGAAAACAACGTTCAAACCTATGATTGCGTTAGAAAAAAACCGCAATTTTTATACGTGTGCATGCAAAACAAATTTCTTGGAAGAGGGGTCTTAATACAGCACAAACAACATTTTCCAAAAGACCAAAAAAGTGAAAAAGTATATTTTAACAAAACGCATTTGACTAGCAGGTTGAACAATGGATGTACTTAAACCCTGCTATATATATATACATTGTCAGAAGATATGCACCCACTCTTCATCACATTTGAAAACTTTTTGGAAATCTCCAGATGGTGAAACTTAAGCCCGTTTCAGAAGAATTCTTAAAGGTTTGTACCCATTCTTTTATAAGTTTGAAAATGAGGGGATGTGTTACAATTGCCAATGAGACAACTATCCACCAGAGACAAAAGGACGAGGATGTATACAACTATAGTGCACTATATGGCCTTCAACAATGAGCAAAACCAATACCTATAGTAAGCTTAAGCTATTAAAGGATCCATCATGATTAAAAGTGAAACAATTCAAAAGAGAAAACCAACAGCCTAATAAATGCTAAAAAGAACAAATGAAAAAAAAAAAAGAAGTATACAGTCACCAACGACCACCACTGAATTACAGGCACCTGACTTGGATAGACAGATACAGAATGTGATAGGATTTAACATGTTTGTGGGTGCTCAACCCTATACTGGGGCAATGGAATAACAAGACAACATAAGAACAAACTATAAAAATCATTAAAAAGAGGCGGAAGATACCAAGGGGATATTCAAAACTAGGTCGAGGAAAACTGACAACGTCATGGCAAAAAAAAAAAACGAAACTCGACGAAAAGACAAAGAAGTTCACTAAACACTATATAGAAAACTAAAGACTGAGCAAAAACTGGGATCTTAGGTACTCCAGAAGGGTAAGAAGCTCCTGCTCCTGTTATATGTGGCACTCGTCGTGTTGCTCATACAAGTATAAATATGGTGAAAGTCTCATACAGTGATATCACCGGCAACCGAGGAAAAAAAGATCTGGAATGTGGTTACGACAATACGAACATATCCGTAATTTTTGACATCAGGGAACAATTTGGAATGCATAATATACATTATCAATTGTCCTGATCCTGATTGTTATTAAAATCTTAACAGAAAAAGATGTTTCTAAAGATTTGTGACTTTTTTTTTACAAAAACTAATTCTTTACCCCTAATTGGACCTTTTAAATAGAGAAACAAATTTTGTTAAAATTCTAGCACAAAAAACACTGCATTTTTTTTTTTTTTTTTTAGAAAATCGGAGATAATATTGACTTATTGCACGACCTGGAAGTGCTGACGAACGGACGGACGGACAGACAGAAGGCCGATATGATACTGCTGTTTTTATTTCCAAAAAAGTGTTAGATAACTTAAAAAATTTATAATCGCGTTCAATAAAAAATATAAATACTCCATGCGCTTTTAAATCACAAATTTATGTAATTTGTTTTTGTTAGCACAATATAAAGAAGTTGTTTTATTAAATAGGACTTCCTTCCTGCTTGTCTGAGATCAGACCGCCTTGTGGTAATGTTCCTTTTTACATTTCGGTGTAGTTTGGCTGTTATTTGTTTGTACGACAGTTTTGCTGTTGGTCAAGTTGTTATCTGTGTTTCGTATATTTTGAGATTTTCCCTTGATATCTTCTTCCTTATTCATATTTCATAGCCGGATACTTAAAAACTCAGATATATATATATATATATATATATACAAGTCTAAATTGAAAACAACGTTCAAACCTATGATTGCGTTGGATAAAAACCGCAATTTTTATACGTGTGCATGCAAAACAAATTTCTTGTTAGAGGGGTCTAAATACAGCACAAACAACATTTTCCAAAAGACCAAAAGAGTGAAAAAGTATATTTTAACAATACGCATTTGACTAACAGGTCGAACAACAAATGTTCTTAAATCCTGCTGACTGCCATTGGCGATTGCCAAATAAACGGATCACAAGGTGTAATAAATGGATCTTCTTAACTATAAATTTAATACCAAACAGAAAACAATAAACTTGCGACAAAGATGGTATACCGCAAACAAAGGTGCAAAGATTTTTTTGTACACCATATCCGGATTTCGACAATTAATGTCTCTTCAGTGATGTTAGGAATCGAAACGGTTATTGGAAGGCCACATAATTTACCTCAATTTAGGATAGACTCTTGAATTTTGAGGAGTCAAAATAGGATGAACGGATCATATAAACCCGAAGGCAAATATAATACAAGCCCAAACGAAAAAATATAAACAAGTCTAAATTGAAAACAACGTTCAAACCTATGATTGCGTTGGATAAAAACCGCAATTTTTATACGTGTGCATGCAAAACAAATTTCTTGTTAGAGGGGTCTAAATACAGCACAAACAACATTTTCCAAATGACCAAAAGAGTGAAAAAGTATATTTTAACAAAACGCATTTGACTAACAGGTCGAACAACAAATGTTCTTAAATCCTGCTGACTGCCATTGGCGATTGCCAAATAAACGGATCACAAGGTGTAATAAATGGATCTTCTTAACTATAAATTTAATACCAAACAGAAAACAATAAACTTGCGACAAAGATGGTATACTGCAAACAAAGGTGCAAAGATTTTTTGTACACCATATCCGGATTTCGACAATTAATGTCTCTTCAGTGATGTTAGGAATCGAAACGGTTATTGGAAGGCCACATAATTTACCTCAATTTAGGATAGACTCTTGAATTTTGAGGAGTCAAAATAGGATGAACGGATCATATAAACCCGAAGGCAAATATAATACAAGCCCAAACGAAAAAATATAAACAAGTCTAAATTGAAAACAACGTTCAAACCTATGATTGCGTTGGATAAAAACCGCAATTTTTATACGTGTGCATGCAAAACAAATTTCTTGTTAAAGGGGTCTAAATACAGCACAAACAACATTTTCCAAAAGACCAAAAGAGTGAAAAAGTATATTTTAACAAAACGCATTTGACTAACAGGTCGAACAACAAATGTTCTTAAATCCTGCTGACTGCCATTGGCGATTGCCAAATAAACGGATCACAAGGTGTAATAAATGGATCTTCTTAACTATAAATTTAATACCAAACAGAAAACAATAAACTTGCGACAAAGATGGTATACCGCAAACAAAGGTGCAAAGATTTTTTGTACACCATATCCGGATTTCGACAATTAATGTCTCTTCAGTGATGTTAGGAATCGAAACGGTTATTGGAAGGCCACATAATTTACCTCAATTTAGGATAGACTCTTGAATTTTGAGGAGTCAAAATAGGATGAACGGATCATATAAACCCGAAGGCAAATATAATACAAGCCCAAACGAAAAAATATAAACAAGTCTAAATTGAAAACAACGTTCAAACCTATGATTGCGTTGGATAAAAACCGCAATTTTTATACGTGTGCATGCAAAACAAATTTCTTGTTAGAGGGGTCTAAATACAGCACAAACAACATTTTCCAAAAGACCAAAAGAGTGAAAAAGTATATTTTAACAAAACGCATTTGACTAACAGGTCGAACAACAAATGTTCTTAAATCCTGCTGACTGCCATTGGATATTGCCAAATAAACGGATCACAAGGTGTAATAAATGGATCTTCTTAACTATAAATTTAATACCAAACAGAAAACAATAAACTTGCGACAAAGATGGTATACCGCAAACAAAGGTGCAAAGATTTTTTGTACACCATATCCGGATTTCGACAATTAATGTCTCTTCAGTGATGTTAGGAATCGAAACGGTTATTGGAAGGCCACATAATTTACCTCAATTTAGGATAGACTCTTGAATTTTGAGGAGTCAAAATAGGATGAACGGATCATATAAACCCGAAGGCAAATATAATACAAGCCCAAACGAAAAAATATAAACAAGTCTAAATTGAAAACAACGTTCAAACCTATGATTGCGTTGGATAAAAACCGCAATTTTTATACGTGTGCATGCAAAACAAATTTCTTGTTAGAGGGGTCTAAATACAGCACAAACAACATTTTCCAAAAGACCAAAAGAGTAAAAAAGTGTATTTTAACAAAACGCATTTGACTAACAGGTCGAACAACAAATGTTCTTAAATCCTGCTGACTGCCATTGGATATTGCCAAATAAACGGATCACAAGGTGTAATAAATGGATCTTCTTAACTATAAATTTAATACCAAACAGAAAACAATAAACTTGCGACAAAGATGGTATACCGCAAACAAAGGTGCAAAGATTTTTTGTACACCATATCCGGATTTCGACAATTAATGTCTCTTCAGTGATGTTAGGAATCGAAACGGTTATTGGAAGGCCACATAATTTACCTCAATTTAGGATAGACTCTTGAATTTTGAGGAGTCAAAATAGGATGAACGGATCATATAAACCCGAAGGCAAATATAATACAAGCCCAAACGAAAAAATATAAACAAGTCTAAATTGAAAACAACGTTCAAACCTATGATTGCGTTGGATAAAAACCGCAATTTTTATACATGTGCATGCAAAACAAATTTCTTGTTAGAGGGGTCTAAATACAGCACAAACAACATTTTCCAAAAGACCAAAAGAGTGAAAAAGTATATTTTAACAAAACGCATTTGACTAACAGGTCGAACAAGAAATGTTCTTAAATCCTGCTGACTGCCATTGGCGATTGCCAAATAAACGGATCACAAGGTGTAATAAATGGATCTTCTTAACTATAAATTTAATACCAAACAGAAAACAATAAACTTGCGACAAAGATGGTATACCGCAAACAAAGGTGCAAAGATTTTTTGTACACCATATCCGGATTTCGACAATTAATGTCTCTTCAGTGATGTTAGGAATCGAAACGGTTATTGGAAGGCCACATAATTTACCTCAATTTAGGATAGACTCTTGAATTTTGAGGAGTCAAAATAGGATGAACGGATCATATAAACCCGAAGGCAAATATAATACAAGCCCAAACGAAAAAATATAAACAAGTCTAAATTGAAAACAACGTTCAAACCTATGATTGCGTTGGATAAAAACCGCAATTTTTATACGTGTGCATGCAAAACAAATTTCTTGTCAGAGGGGTCTAAATGCAGCACAAACAACATTTTCCAAAAGACCAAAAGAGTGAAAAAGTATATTTTAACAAAACGCATTTGACTAACAGGTCGAACAACAAATGTTCTTAAATCCTGCTGACTGCCATTGGCGATTGCCAAATAAACGGATCACAAGGTGTAATAAATGGATCTTCTTAACTATAAATTTAATACCAAACAGAAAACAATAAACTTGCGACAAAGATGGTATACCGCAAACAAAGGTGCAAAGATTTTTTGTACACCATATCCGGATTTCGACAATTAATGTCTCTTCAGTGATGTTAGGAATCGAAACGGTTATTGGAAGGCCACATAATTTACCTCAATTTAGGATAGACTCTTGAATTTTGAGGAGTCAAAATAGGATGAACGGATCATATAAACCCGAAGGCAAATATAATACAAGCCCAAACGAAAAAATATAAACAAGTCTAAATTGAAAACAACGTTCAAACCTATGATTGCGTTGGATAAAAACCGCAATTTTTATACGTGTGCATGCAAAACAAATTTCTTGTTAGAGGGGTCTAAATACAGCACAAACAACATTTTCCAAAAGACCAAAAGAGTGAAAAAGTATATTTTAACAAAACGCATTTGACTAACAGGTCGAACAACAAATGTTCTTAAATCCTGCTGACTGCCATTGGCGATTGCCAAATAAACGGATCACAAGGTGTAATAAATGGATCTTCTTAACTATAAATTTAATACCAAACAGAAAACAATAAACTTGCGACAAAGATGGTATACCGCAAACAAAGGTGCAAAGATTTTTTGTACACCATATCCGGATTTCGACAATTAATGTCTCTTCAGTGATGTTAGGAATCGAAACGGTTATTGGAAGGCCACATAATTTACCTCAATTTAGGATAGACTCTTGAATTTTGAGGAGTCAAAATAGGATGAACGGATCATATAAACCCGAAGGCAAATATAATACAAACCCAAACGAAAAAATATTAACAAGTCTAAATTGAAAACAACGTTCAAACCTATGATTGCGTTGGATAAAAACCGCAATTTTTATACGTGTGCATGCAAAACAAATTTCTTGTTAGAGGGGTCTAAATACAGCACAAACAACATTTTCCAAATGACCAAAAGAGTGAAAAAGTATATTTTAACAAAACGCATTTGACTAACAGGTCGAACAACAAATGTTCTTAAATCCTGCTGACTGCCATTGGCGATTGCCAAATAAACGGATCACAAGGTGTAATAAATGGATCTTCTTAACTATAAATTTAATACCAAACAGAAAACAATAAACTTGCGACAAAGATGGTATACCGCAAACAAAGGTGCAAAGATTTTTTGCACACCATATCCGGATTTCGACAATTAATGTCTCTTCAGTGATGTTAGAAATCGAAACGGTTATTGGAAGGCCACATAATTTACCTCAATTTAGGATAGACTCTTGAATTTTGAGGAGTCAAAATAGGATGAACGGATCATATAAACCCGAAGGCAAATATAATACAAGCCCAAACGAAAAAATATAAACAAGTCTAAATTGAAAACAACGTTCAAACCTATGATTGCGTTGGATAAAAACCGCAATTTTTATACGTGTGCATGCAAAACAAATTTCTTGTTAGAGGGGTCTAAATACAGCACAAACAACATTTTCCAAAAGACCAAAAGAGTGAAAAAGTATATTTTAACAAAACGCATTTGACTAACAGGTCGAACAACAAATGTTCTTAAATCCTGCTGACTGCCATTGGCGATTGCCAAATAAACGGATCACAAGGTGTAATAAATGGATCTTCTTAACTATAAATTTAATACCAAACAGAAAACAATAAACTTGCGACAAAGATGGTATACCGCAAACAAAGGTGCAAAGATTTTTTGTACACCATATCCGGATTTCGACAATTAATGTCTCTTCAGTGATGTTAGGAATCGAAACGGTTATTAGAAGGCCACATAATTTACCTTAATTTAGGATAGACTCTTGAATTTTGAGGAGTCAAAATAGGATGAACGGATCATATAAACCCGAAGGCAAATATAATACAAGCCCAAACGAAAAAATATAAACAAGTCTAAATTGAAAACAACGTTCAAACCTATGATTGCGTTGGATAAAAACCGCAATTTTTATACGTGTGCATGCAAAACAAATTTCTTGTTAGAGGGGTCTAAATACAGCACAAACAACATTTTCCAAAAGACCAAAAGAGTGAAAAAGTGTATTTTAACAAAACGCATTTGACTAACAGGTCGAACAACAAATGTTCTTAAATCCTGCTGACTGCCATTGGATATTGCCAAATAAACGGATCACAAGGTGTAATAAATGGATCTTCTTAACTATAAATTTAATACCAAACAGAAAACAATAAACTTGCGACAAAGATGGTATACCGCAAACAAAGGTGCAAAGATTTTTTTGTACACCATATCCGGATTTCGACAATTAATGTCTCTTCAGTGATGTTAGGAATCGAAACGGTTATTGGAAGGCCACATAATTTACCTCAATTTAGGATAGACTCTTGAATTTTGAAGAGTCAAAATAGGATGAACGGATCATATAAACCCGAAGGCAAATATAATACAAGCCCAAACGAAAAAATATAAACAAGTCTAAATTGAAAACAACGTTCAAACCTATGATTGCGTTGGATAAAAACCGCAATTTTTATACGTGTGCATGCAAAACAAATTTCTTGTTAGAGGGGTCTAAATACAGCACAAACAACATTTTCCAAAAGACCAACAGAGTGAAAAAGTATATTTTAACAAAACGCATTTGACTAATAGGTCGAACAACAAATGTTCTTAAATCCTGCTGACTGCCATTGGCGATTGCCAAATAAACGGATCACAAGGTGTAATAAATGGATCTTCTTAACTATAAATTTAATACCAAACAGAAAACAATAAACTTGCGACAAAGATGGTATACCGCAAACAAAGGTGCAAAGATTTTTTGTACACCATATCCGGATTTCGACAATTAATGTCTCTTCAGTGATGTTAGGAATCGAAACGGTTATTGGAAGGCCACATAATTTACCTCAATTTAGGATAGACTCTTGAATTTTGAGGAGTCAAAATAGGATGAACGGATCATATAAACCCGAAGGCAAATATAATACAAGCCCAAACGAAAAAATATAAACAAGTCTAAATTGAAAACAACGTTCAAACCTATGATTGCGTTGGATAAAAACCGCAATTTTTATACGTGTGCATGCAAAACAAATTTCTTGTTAGAGGGGTCTAAATACAGCACAAACAACATTTTCCAAAAGACCAAAAGAGTGAAAAAGTATATTTTAACAAAACGCATTTGACTAACAGGTCGAACAACAAATGTTCTTAAATCCTGCTGACTGCCATTGGCGATTGCCAAATAAACGGATCACAAGGTGTAATAAATGGATCTTCTTAACTATAAATTTAATACCAAACAGAAAACAATAAACTTGCGACAAAGATGGTATACCGCAAACAAAGGTGCAAAGATTTTTTGTACACCATATCCGGATTTCGACAATTAATGTCTCTTCAGTGATGTTAGGAATCGAAACGGTTATTGGAAGGCCACATAATTTACCTCAATTTAGGATAGACTCTTGAATTTTGAGGAGTCAAAATAGGATGAACGGATCATATAAACCCGAAGGCAAATATAATACAAGCCCAAACGAAAAAATATAAACAAGTCTAAATTGAAAACAACGTTCAAACCTATGATTGCGTTGGATAAAAACCGCAATTTTTATACGTGTGCATGCAAAACAAATTTCTTGTTAGAGGGGTCTAAATACAGCATAAACAACATTTTCCAAAAGACCAAAAGAGTGAAAAAGTATATTTTAACAAAACGCATTTGACTAACAGGTCGAACAACAAATGTTCTTAAATCCTGCTGACTGCCATTGGCGATTGCCAAATAAACGGATCACAAGGTGTAATAAATGGATCTTCTTAACTATAAATTTAATACCAAACAGAAAACAATAAACTTGCGACAAAGATGGTATACCGCAAACAAAGGTGCAAAGATTTTTTGTACACCATATCCGGATTTCGACAATTAATGTCTCTTCAGTGATGTTAGGAATCGAAACGGTTATTGGAAGGCCACATAATTTACCTCAATTTAGGATAGACTCTTGAATTTTGAGGAGTCAAAATAGGATGAACGGATCATATAAACCCGAAGGCAAATATAATACAAGCCCAAACGAAAAAATATAAACAAGTCTAAATTGAAAACAACGTTCAAACCTATGATTGCGTTGGATAAAAACCGCAATTTTTATACGTGTGCATGCAAAACAAATTTCTTGTTAGAGGGGTCTAAATACAGCACAAACAACATTTTCCAAAAGACCAAAAGAGTGAAAAAGTATATTTTAACAAAACGCATTTGACTAACAGGTCGAACAACAAATGTTCTTAAATCCTGCTGACTGCCATTGGCGATTGCCAAATAAACGGATCACAAGGTGTAATAAATGGATCTTCTTAACTATAAATTTAATACCAAACAGAAAACAATAAACTTGCGACAAAGATGGTATACCGCAAACAAAGGTGCAAAGATTTTTTGTACACCATATCCGGATTTCGACAATTAATGTCTCTTCAGTGATGTTAGGAATCGAAACGGTTATTGGAAGGCCACATAATTTACCTCAATTTAGGATAGACTCTTGAATTTTGAGGAGTCAAAATAGGATGAACGGATCATATAAACCCGAAGGCAAATATAATACAAGCCCAAACGAAAAAATATAAACAAGTCTAAATTGAAAACAACGTTCAAACCTATGATTGCGTTGGATAAAAACCGCAATTTTTATACGTGTGCATGCAAAACAATTTTCTTGTTAGAGGGGTCTAAATACAGCACAAACAACATTTTCCAAAAGACCAAAAGAGTGAAAAAGTATATTTTAACAAAACGCATTTGACTAACAGGTCGAACAACAAATGTTCTTAAATCCTGCTGACTGCCATTGGCGATTGTCAGATAAACGGATCACAAGGTGTAATAAATGGATCTTCTTAACTATAAATTTAATACCAAACAGAAAACAATAAACTTGCGACAAAGATGGTATACCGCAAACAAAGGTGCAAAGATTTTTTGTACACCATATCCGGATTTCGACAATTAATGTCTCTTCAGTGATGTTAGGAATCGAAACGGTTATTGGAAGGCCACATAATTTACCTCAATTTAGGATAGACTCTTGAATTTTGAGGAGTCAAAATAGGATGAACGGATCATATAAACCCGAAGGCAAATATAATACAAGCCCAAACGAAAAAATATAAACAAGTCTAAATTGAAAACAACGTTCAAACCTATGATTGCGTTGGATAAAAACCGCAATTTTTATACGTGTGCATGCAAAACAAATTTCTTGTTAGAGGGGTCTAAATACAGCACAAACAACATTTTCCAAAAGACCAAAAGAGTGAAAAAGTATATTTAAACAAAACGCATTTGACTAACAGGTCGAACAACAAATGTTCTTAAATCCTGCTGACTGCCATTGGCGATTGCCAAATAAACGGATCACAAGGTGTAATTAATGGATCTTCTTAACTATAAATTTAATACCAAACAGAAAACAATAAACTTGCGACAAAGATGGTATACCGCAAACAAAGGTGCAAAAAGATTTTTTGTACACCATATCCGGATTTCGACAATTAATGTCTCTTCAGTGATGTTAGGAATCGAAACGGTTATTGGAAGGCCACATAATTTACCTCAATTTAGGATAGACTCTTGAATTTTGAGGAGTCAAAATAGGATGAACGGATCATATAAACCCGAAGGCAAATATAATACAAGCCCAAACGAAAAAATATAAACAAGTCTAAATTGAAAACAACGTTCACACCTATGATTGCGTTGGATAAAAACCGCAATTTTTATACGTGTGCATGCAAAACAAATTTCTTGTTAGAGGAGTCTAAATACAGCACAAACAACATTTTCCAAAAGACCAAAAGAGTGAAAAAGTATATTTTAACAAAACGCATTTGACTAACAGGTCGAACAACAAATGTTCTTAAATCCTGCTGACTGCCATTGGCGATTGCCAAATAAACGGATCACAAGGTGTAATAAATGGATCTTCTTAACTATAAATTTAATACCAAACAGAAAATAAACTTGCGACAAAGATGGTATACCGCAAACAAAGGTGCAAAGATTTTTTGTACACCATATCCGGATTTCGACAATTAATGTCTCTTCAGTGGTGTTAGGAATCGAAACGGTTATTGGAAGGCCACATAATTTACCTCAATTTAGGATAGACTCTTGAATTTTGAGGAGGCAAAATAGGATGAACGGATCATATAAACCCGAAGACAAATATAATACAAGCCCAAACGAAAAAAATATAAACAAGTCTAAATTGAAAACAACGTTCAAACCTATGATTGCGTTGGATAAAAACCGCAATTTTTATACGTGTGCATGCAAAACAAATTTCTTGTTAGAGGGGTCTAAATACAGCACAAACAACATTTTCCAAAAGACCAAAAGAGTGAAAAAGTATATTTTAACAAAACGCATTTGACTAACAGGTCGAACAACAAATGTTCTTAAATCCTGCTGACTGCCATTGGCGATTGCCAAATAAACGGATCACAAGGTGTAATAAATGGATCTTCTTAACTATAAATTTAATACCAAACAGAAAACAATAAACTTGCGACAAAGATGGTATACCGCAAACAAAGGTGCAAAGATTTTTTGTACACCATATCCGGATTTCGACAATTAATGTCTCTTCAGTGGTGTTAGGAATCGAAACGGTTATTGGAAGGCCACATAATTTACCTCAATTTAGGATAGACTCTTGAATTTTGAGGATTCAAAATAGGATGAACGGATCATATAAACCCGAAGACAAATATAATACAAGCCCAAACGAAAAAATATAAACAAGTCTAAATTGAAAACAACGTTCAAACCTATGATTGCGTTGGATAAAAACCGCAATTTTTATACGTGTGCATGCAAAACAAATTTCTTGTTAGAGGGGTCTAAATACAGCACAAACAACATTTTCCAAAAGACCAAAAGAGTGAAAAAGTATATTTTAACAAAACGCATTTGACTAACAGGTCGAACAACAAATGTTCTTAAATCCTGCTGACTGCCATTGGCGATTGCCAAATAAACGGATCACAAGGTGTAATAAATGGATCTTCTTAACTATAAATTTAATACCAAACAGAAAACAATAAACTTGCGACAAAGATGGTATACCGCAAACAAAGGTGCAAAGATTTTTTGTACACCATATCCGGATTTCGACAATTAATGTCTCTTCAGTGGTGTTAGGAATCGAAACGGTTATTGGAAGGCCACATAATTCACTCAATTTAGGATAGACTCTTGAATTTTGAGGAGTCAAAATAGGATGAACGGATCATATAAACCCGAAGACAAATATAATACAAGCCCAAACGAAAAAATATAAACAAGTCTAAATTGAAAACAACGTTCAAACCTATGATTGCGTTGGATAAAAACCGCAATTTTTATACGTGTGCATGCAAAACAAATTTCTTGTTAGAGGGGTCTAAATACAGCATAAACAACATTTTCCAAAAGACCAAAAGAGTGAAAAAGTATATTTTAACAAAACGCATTTGACTAACAGGTCGAACAACAAATGTTCTTAAATCCTGCTGACTGCCATTGGCGATTGCCAAATAAACGGATCACAAGGTGTAATAAATGGATCTTCTTAACTATAAATTTAATACCAAACAGAAAACAATAAACTTGCGACAAAGATGGTATACCGCAAACAAAGGTGCAAAGATTTTTTGTACACCATATCCGGATTTCGACAATTAATGTCTCTTCAGTGATGTTAGGAATCGAAACGGTTATTGGAAGGCCACATAATTTACCTCAATTTAGGATAGACTCTTGAATTTTGAGGAGTCAAAATAGGATGAACGGATCATATAAACCCGAAGGCAAATATAATACAAGCCCAAACGAAAAAATATAAACAAGTCTAAATTGAAAACAACGTTCAAACCTATGATTGCGTTGGATAAAAACCGCAATTTTTATAGGTGTGCATGCAAAACAAATTTCTTGTTAGAGGGGTCTAAATACAGCACAAACAACATTTTCCAAAAGACCAAAAGAGTGAAAAGGTATATTTTAACAAAACGCATTTGACTAACAGGTCGAACAACAAATGTTCTTAAATCCTGCTGACTGCCATTGGCGATTGCCAAATAAACGGATCACAAGGTGTAATAAATGGATCTTCTTAACTATAAATTTAATACCAAACAGAAAACAATAAACTTGCGACAAAGATGGTATACCGCAAACAAAGGTGCAAAGATTTTTTGTACACCATACCCGGATTTCGACAATTAATGTCTCTTCAGTGATGTTAGGAATCGAAACGGTTATTGGAAGGCCACATAATTTACCTCAATTTAGGATAGACTCTTGAATTTTGAGGAGTCAAAATAGGATGAACGGATCATATAAACCCGAAGGCAAATATAATACAAGCCCAAACGAAAAAATATAAACAAGTCTAAATTGAAAACAACGTTCAAACCTATGATTGCGTTGGATAAAAACCGCAATTTTTATACGTGTGCATGCAAAACAAATTTCTTGTTAGAGGGGTCTAAATACAGCACAAACAACATTTTCCAAAAGACCAAAAGAGTGAAAAAGTATATTTTAACAAAACGCATTTGACTAACAGGTCGAACAACAAATGTTCTTAAATCCTGCTGACTGCCATTGGCGATTGCCAAATAAACGGATCACAAGGTGTAATAAATGGATCTTCTTAACTATAAATTTAATACCAAACAGAAAACAATAAACTTGCGACAAAGATGGTATACCGCAAACAAAGGTGCAAAAAGATTTTTTGTACACCATATCCGGATTTCGACAATTAATGTCTCTTCAGTGATGTTAGGAATCGAAACGGTTATTGGAAGGCCACATAATTTACCTCAATTTAGGATAGACTCTTGAATTTTGAGGAGTCAAAATAGGATGAACGGATCATATAAACCCGAAGGCAAATATAATACAAGCCCAAACGAAAAAATATAAACAAGTCTAAATTGAAAACAACGTTCAAACCTATGATTGCGTTGGATAAAAACCGCAATTTTTATACGTGTGCATGCAAAACAAATTTCTTGTTAGAGGAGTCTAAATACAGCACAAACAACATTTTCCAAAAGACCAAAAGAGTGAAAAAGTATATTTTAACAAAACGCATTTGACTAACAGGTCGAACAACAAATGTTCTTAAATCCTGCTGACTGCCATTGGCGATTGCCAAATAAACGGATCACAAGGTGTAATAAATGGATCTTCTTAACTATAAATTTAATACCAAACAGAAAACAATAAACTTGCGACAAAGATGGTATACCGCAAACAAAGGTGCAAAGATTTTTTGTACACCATATCCGGATTTCGACAATTAATGTCTCTTCAGTGGTGTTAGGAATCGAAACGGTTATTGGAAGGCCACATAATTTACCTCAATTTAGGATAGACTCTTGAATTTTGAGGAGGCAAAATAGGATGAACGGATCATTTAAACCGGAAGACAAATATAATACAAGCCCAAACGAAAAAATATAAACAAGTCTAAATTGAAAACAACGTTCAAACCTATGATTGCGTTGGATAAAAACCGCAATTTTTATACGTGTGCATGCAAAACAAATTTCTTGTTAGAGGGGTCTAAATACAGCACAAACAACATTTTCCAAAAGACCAAAAGAGTGAAAAAGTATATTTTAACAAAACGCATTTGACTAACAGGTCGAACAACAAATGTTCTTAAATCCTGCTGACTGCCATTGGCGATTGCCAAATAAACGGATCACAAGGTGTAATAAATGGATCTTCTTAACTATAAATTTAATACCAAACAGAAAACAATAAACTTGCGATAAAGATGGTATACCGCAAACAAAGGTGCAAAGATTTTTTGTACACCATATCCGGATTTCGACAATTAATGTCTCTTCAGTGATGTTAGGAATCGAAACGGTTATTGGAAGGCCACATAATTTACCTCAATTTAGGATAGACTCTTGAATTTTGAGGATTCAAAATAGGATGAACGGATCATATAAACCCGAAGACAAATATAATACAAGCCCAAACGAAAAAATATAAACAAGTCTAAATTGAAAACAACGTTCAAACCTATGATTGCGTTGGATAAAAACCGCAATTTTTATACGTGTGCATGCAAAACAAATTTCTTGTTAGAGGGGTCTAAATACAGCACAAACAACATTTTCCAAAAGACCAAAAGAGTGAAAAAGTATATTTTAACAAAACGCATTTGACTAACAGGTCGAACAACAAATGTTCTTAAATCCTGCTGACTGCCATTGGCGATTGCCAAATAAACGGATCACAAGGTGTAATAAATGGATCTTCTTAACTATAAATTTAATACCAAACAGAAAACAATAAACTTGCGACAAAGATGGTATACCGCAAACAAAGGTGCAAAGATTTTTTGTACACCATATCCGGATTTCGACAATTAATGTCTCTTCAGTGATGTTAGGAATCGAAACGGTTATTGGAAGGCCACATAATTTACCTCAATTTAGGATAGACTCTTGAATTTTGAGGAGTCAAAATAGGATGAACGGATCATATAAACCCGAAGGCAAATATAATACAAGCCCAAACGAAAAAATATAAACAAGTCTAAATTGAAAACAACGTTCAAACCTATGATTGCGTTGGATAAAAACTGCAATTTTTATACGTGTGCATGCAAAACAAATTTCTTGTTAGAGGAGTCTAAATACAGCACAAACAACATTTTCCAAAAGACCAAAAGAGTGAAAAAGTATATTTTAACAAAACGCATTTGACTAACAGGTCGAACAACAAATGTTCTTAAATCCTGCTGACTGCCATTGGCGATTGCCAAATAAACGGATCACAAGGTGTAATAAATGGATCTTCTTAACTATAAATTTAATACCAAACAGAAAACAATAAACTTGCGACAAAGATGGTATACCGCAAACAAAGGTGCAAAGATTTTTTGTACACCATATCCGGATTTCGACAATTAATGTCTCTTCAGTGGTGTTAGGAATCGAAACGGTTATTGGAAGGCCACATAATTTACCTCAATTTAGGATAGACTCTTGAATTTTGAGGATTCAAAATAGGATGAACGGATCATATAAACCCGAAGACAAATATAATACAAGCCCAAACGAAAAAATATAAACAAGTCTAAATTGAAAACAACGTTCAAACCTATGATTGCGTTGGATAAAAACCGCAATTTTTATACGTGTGCATGCAAAACAAATTTCTTGTTAGAGGGGTCTAAATACAGCACAAACAACATTTTCCAAAAGACCAAAAGAGTGAAAAAGTATATTTTAACAAAACGCATTTGACTAACAGGTCGAACAACAAATGATCTTAAATCCTGCTGACTGCCATTGGCGATTGCCAAATAAACGGATCACAAGGTGTAATAAATGGATCTTCTTAACTATAAATTTAATACCAAACAGAAAACAATAAACTTGCGACAAAGATGGTATACCGCAAACAAAGGTGCAAAGATTTTTTGTACACCATATCCGGATTTCGACAATTAATGTCTCTTCAGTGATGTTAGGAATCGAAACGGTTATTGGAAGGCCACATAATTTACCTCAATTTAGGATAGACTCTTGAATTTTGAGGAGTCAAAATAGGATGAACGGATCATATAAACCCGAAGACAAATATAATACAAGCCCAAACGAAAAAATATAAACAAGTCTAAATTGAAAACAACGTTCAAACCTATGATTGCGTTGGATAAAAACCGCAATTTTTATACGTGTGCATGCAAAACAAATTTCTTGTTAGAGGGGTCTAAATACAGCACAAACAACATTTTCCAAAAGACCAAAAGAGTGAAAAAGTATATTTTAACAAAACGCATTTGACTAACAGGTCGAACAACAAATGTTCTTAAATCCTGCTGACTGCCATTGGCGATTGCCAAATAAACGGATCACAAGGTGTAATAAATGGATCTTCTTAACTATAAATTTAATACCAAACAGAAAACAATAAACTTGCGACAAAGATGGTATACCGCAAACAAAGGTGCAAAGATTTTTTGTACACCATATCCGGATTTCGACAATTAATGTCTCTTCAGTGATGTTAGGAATCGAAACGGTTATTGGAAGGCCACATAATTTACCTCAATTTAGGATAGACTCTTGAATTTTGAGGAGTCAAAATAGGATGAACGGATCATATAAACCCGAAGGCAAATATAATACAAGCCCAAACGAAAAAATATAAACAAGTCTAAATTGAAAACAACGTTCAAACCTATGATTGCGTTGGATAAAAACCGCAATTTTTATACGTGTGCATGCAAAACAAATTTCTTGTTAGAGGAGTCTAAATACAGCACAAACAACATTTTCCAAAAGACCAAAAGAGTGAAAAAGTATATTTTAACAAAACGCATTTGACTAACAGGTGGAACAACAAATGTTCTTAAATCCTGCTGACTGCCATTGGCGATTGCCAAATAAACGGATCACAAGGTGTAATAAATGGATCTTCTTAACTATAAATTTAATACCAAACAGAAAACAATAAACTTGCGACAAAGATGGTATACCGCAAACAAAGGTGCAAAAAGATTTTTTGTACACCATATCCGGATTTCGACAATTAATGTCTCTTCAGTGATGTTAGGAATCGAAACGGTTATTGGAAGGCCACATAATTTACCTCAATTTAGGATAGACTCTTGAATTTTGAGGAGTCAAAATAGGATGAACGGATCATATAAACCCGAAGGCAAATATAATACAAGCCCAAACGAAAAAATATAAACAAGTCTAAATTGAAAACAACGTTCAAACCTATGATTGCGTTGGATAAAAACCGCAATTTTTATACGTGTGCATGCAAAACAAATTTCTTGTTAGAGGAGTCTAAATACAGCACAAACAACATTTTCCAAAAGACCAAAAGAGTGAAAAAGTATATTTTAACAAAACGCATTTGACTAACAGGTCGAACAACAAATGTTCTTAAATCCTGCTGACTGCCATTGGCGATTGCCAAATAAACGGATCACAAGGTGTAATAAATGGATCTTCTTAACTATAAATTTAATACCAAACAGAAAACAATAAGCTTGCGACAAAGATGGTATACCGCAAACAAAGGTGCAAAGATTTTTTGTACACCATATCCGGATTTCGACAATTAATGTCTCTTCAGTGGTGTTAGGAATCGAAACGGTTATTGGAAGGCCACATAATTTACCTCAATTTAGGATAGACTCTTGAATTTTGAGGAGGCAAAATAGGATGAACGGATCATATAAACCCGAAGACAAATATAATACAAGCCCAAACGAAAAAATATAATCAAGTCTAAATTGAAAACAACGTTCAAACCTATGATTGCGTTGGATAAAAACCGCAATTTTTATACGTGTGCATGCAAAACAAATTTCTTGTTAGAGGGGTCTAAATACAGCACAAACAACATTTTCCAAAAGACCAAAAGAGTGAAAAAGTATATTTTAACAAAACGCATTTGACTAACAGGTCGAACAACAAATGTTCTTAAATCCTGCTGACTGCCATTGGCGATTGCCAAATAAACGGATCACAAGGTGTAATAAATGGATCTTCTTAACTATAAATTTAATACCAAACAGAAAACAATAAACTTGCGACAAAGATGGTATACCGCAAACAAAGGTGCAAAGATTTTTTGTACACCATATCCGGATTTCGACAATTAATGTCTCTTCAGTGGTGTTAGGAATCGAAACGGTTATTGGAAGGCCACATAATTTACCTCAATTTAGGATAGACTCTTGAATTTTGAGGAGGCAAAATAGGATGAACGGATCATATAAACCCGAAGACAAATATAATACAAGCCCAAACGAAAAAATATAAACAAGTCTAAATTGAAAACAACGTTCAAACCTATGATTGCGTTGGATAAAAACCGCAATTTTTATACGTGTGCATGCAAAACAAATTTCTTGTTAGAGGGGTCTAAATACAGCACAAACAACATTTTCCAAAAGACCAAAAGAGTGAAAAAGTATATTTTAACAAAACGCATTTGACTAACAGGTCGAACAACAAATGTTCTTAAATCCTGCTGACTGCCATTGGCGATTGCCAAATAAACGGATCACAAGGTGTAATAAATGGATCTTCTTAACTATAAATTTAATACCAAACAGAAAACAATAAACTTGCGACAAAGATGGTATACCGCAAACAAAGGTGCAAAGATTTTTTGTACACCATATCCGGATTTCGACAATTAATGTCTCTTCAGTGGTGTTAGGAATCGAAACGGTTATTGGAAGGCCACATAATTTACCTCAATTTAGGATAGACTCTTGAATTTTGAGGAGTCAAAATAGGATGAACGGATCATATAAACCCGAAGACAAATATAATACAAGCCCAAACGAAAAAATATAAACAAGTCTAAATTGAAAACAACGTTCAAACCTATGATTGCGTTGGATAAAAACCGCAATTTTTATACGTGTGCATGCAAAACAAATTTCTTGTTAGAGGGGTCTAAATACAGCACAAACAACATTTTCCAAAAGACCAAAAGAGTGAAAAAGTATATTTTAACAAAACGCATTTGACTAACAGGTCGAACAACAAATGTTCTTAAATCCTGCTGACTGCCATTGGCGATTGCCAAATAAACGGATCACAAGGTGTAATAAATGGATCTTCTTAACTATAAATTTAATACCAAACAGAAAACAATAAACTTGCGACAAAGATGGTATACCGCAAACAAAGGTGCAAAGATTTTTTGTACACCATATCCGGGTTTCGACAATTAATGTCTCTTCAGTGGTGTTAGGAATCGAAACGGTTATTGGAAGGCCACATAATTTACCTCAATTTAGGATAGACTCTTGAATTTTGAGGAGGCAAAATAGGATGAACGGATCATATAAACCCGAAGACAAATATAATACAAGCCCAAACGAAAAAATATAAACAAGTCTAAATTGAAAACAACGTTCAAACCTATGATTGCGTTGGATAAAAACCGCAATTTTTATACGTGTGCATGCAAAACAAATTTCTTGTTAGAGGGGTCTAAATACAGCACAAACAACATTTTCCAAAAGACCAAAAGAGTGAAAAAGTATATTTTAACAAAACGCATTTGACTAACAGGTCGAACAACAAATGTTCTTAAATCCTGCTGACTGCCATTGGCGATTGCCAAATAAACGGATCACAAGGTGTAATAAATGGATCTTCTTAACTATAAATTTAATACCAAACAGAAAACAATAAACTTGCGACAAAGATGGTATACCGCAAACAAAGGTGCAAAGATTTTTTGTACACCATATCCGGATTTCGACAATTAATGTCTCTTCAGTGGTGTTAGGAATCGAAACGGTTATTGGAAGGCCACATAATTTACCTCAATTTAGGATAGACTCTTGAATTTTGAGGAGTCAAAATAGGATGAACGGATCATATAAACCCGAAGACAAATATAATACAAGCCCAAACGAAAAAATATAAACAAGTCTAAATTGAAAACAACGTTCAAACCTATGATTGCGTTGGATAAAAACCGCAATTTTTATACGTGTGCATGCAAAACAAATTTCTTGTTAGAGGGGTCTAAATACAGCACAAACAACATTTTCCAAAAGACCAAAAGAGTGAAAAAGTATATTTTAACAAAACGCATTTGACTAACAGGTCGAACAACAAATGTTCTTAAATCCTGCTGACTGCCATTGGCGATTGCCAAATAAACGGATCACAAGGTGTAATAAATGGATCTTCTTAACTATAAATTTAATACCAAACAGAAAACAATAAACTTGCGACAAAGATGGTATACCGCAAACAAAGGTGCAAAGATTTTTTGTACACCATATCGGGATTTCGACAATTAATGTCTCTTCAGTGATGTTAGGAATCGAAACGGTTATTGGAAGGCCACATAATTTACCTCAAGTAAGGATAGACTCTTGAATTTTGAGGAGTCAAAATAGGATGAACGGATCATATAAACCCGAAGGCAAATATAATACAAGCCCAAACGAAAAAATATAAACAAGTCTAAATTGAAAACAACGTTCAAACCTATGATTGCGTTGGATAAAAACCGCAATTTTTATACGTGTGCATGCAAAACAAATTTCTTGTTAGAGGGGTCTAAATACAGCACAAACAACATTTTCCAAAAGACCAAAAGAGTGAAAAAGTATATTTTAACAAAACGCATTTGACTAACAGGTCGAACAACAAATGTTCTTAAATCCTGCTGACTGCCATTGGCGATTGCCAAATAAACGGATCACAAGGTGTAATAAATGGATCTTCTTAACTATAAATTTAATACCAAACAGAAAACAATAAACTTGCGACAAAGATGGTATACCGCAAACAAAGGTGCAAAGATTTTTTGTACACCATATCCGGATTTCGACAATTAATGTCTCTTCAGTGGTGTTAGGAATCGAAACGGTTATTGGAAGGCCACATAATTTACCTCAATTTAGGATAGACTCTTGAATTTTGAGGAGTCAAAATAGGATGAACGGATCATATAAACCCGAAGACAAATATAATACAAGCCCAAACGAAAAAATATAAACAAGTCTAAATTGAAAACAACGTTCAAACCTATGATTGCGTTGGATAAAAACCGCAATTTTTATACGTGTGCATGCAAAACAAATTTCTTGTTAGAGGGGTCTAAATACAGCACAAACAACATTTTCCAAAAGACCAAAAGAGTGAAAAAGTATATTTTAACAAAACGCATTTGACTAACAGGTCGAACAACAAATGTTCTTAAATCCTGCTGACTGCCATTGGCGATTGCCAAATAAACGGATCACAAGGTGTAATAAATGGATCTTCTTAACTATAAATTTAATGCCAAACAGAAAACAATAAACTTGCGACAAAGATGGTATACCGCAAACAAAGGTGCAAAGATTTTTTGTACACCATATCCGGATTTCGACAATTAATGTCTCTTCAGTGATGTTAGGAATCGAAACGGTTATTGGAAGGCCACATAATTTACCTCAATTTAGGATAGACTCTTGAATTTTGAGGAGTCAAAATAGGATGAACGGATCATATAAACCCGAAGGCAAATATAATACAAGCCCAAACGAAAAAATATAAACAAGTCTAAATTGAAAACAACGTTCAAACCTATGATTGCGTTGGATAAAAACCGCAATTTTTATACGTGTGCATGCAAAACAAATTTCTTGTTAGAGGAGTCTAAATACAGCACAAACAACATTTTCCAAAAGACCAAAAGAGTGAAAAAGTATATTTTAACAAAACGCATTTGACTAACAGGTCGAACAACAAATGTTCTTAAATCCTGCTGACTGCCATTGGCGATTGCCAAATAAACGGATCACAAGGTGTAATAAATGGATCTTCTTAACTATAAATTTAATACCAAACAGAAAACAATAAACTTGCGACAAAGATGGTATACCGCAAACAAAGGTGCAAAAAGATTTTTTGTACACCATATCCGGATTTCGACAATTAATGTCTCTTCAGTGGTGTTAGGAATCGAAACGGTTATTGGAAGGCCACATAATTTACCTCAATTTAGGATAGACTCTTGAATTTTGAGGAGGCAAAATAGGATGAACGGATCATATAAACCCGAAGACAAATATAATACAAGCCCAAACGAAAAAATATAAACAAGTCTAAATTGAAAACAACGTTCAAACCTATGATTGCGTTGGATAAAAACCGCAATTTTTATACGTGTGCATGCAAAACAAATTTCTTGTTAGAGGGGTCTAAATACAGCACAAACAACATTTTCCAAAAGACCAAAAGAGTGAAAAAGTATATTTTAACAAAACGCATTTGACTAACAGGTCGAACAACAAATGTTCTTAAATCCTGCTGACTGCCATTGGTGATTGCCAAATAAACGGATCACAAGGTGTAATAAATGGATCTTCTTAACTATAAATTTAATACCAAACAGAAAACAATAAACTTGCGACAAAGATGGTATACCGCAAACAAAGGTGCAAAGATTTTTTGTACACCATATCCGGATTTCGACAATTAATGTCTCTTCAGTGGTGTTAGGAATCGAAACGGTTATTGGAAGGCCACATAATTTACCTCAATTTAGGATAGACTCTTGAATTTTGAGGAGGCAAAATAGGATGAACGGATCATATAAACCCGAAGACAAATATAATACAAGCCCAAACGAAAAAATATAAACAAGTCTAAATTGAAAACAACGTTCAAACCTATGATTGCGTTGGATAAAAACCGCAATTTTTATACGTGTGCATGCAAAACAAATTTCTTGTTAGAGGAGTCTAAATACAGCACAAACAACATTTTCCAAAAGACCAAAAGAGTGAAAAAGTATATTTTAACAAAACGCATTTGACTAACAGGTCGAACAACAAATGTTCTTAAATCCTGCTGACTGCCATTGGCGATTGCCAAATAAACGGATCACAAGGTGTAATAAATGGATCTTCTTAACTATAAATTTAATACCAAACAGAAAACAATAAACTTGCGACAAAGATGGTATACCGCAAACAAAGGTGCAAAAAGATTTTTTGTACACCATATCCGGATTTCGACAATTAATGTCTCTTCAGTGGTGTTAGGAATCGAAACGGTTATTGGAAGGCCACATAATTTACCTCAATTTAGGATAGACTCTTGAATTTTGAGGAGGCAAAATAGGATGAACGGATCATATAAACCCGAAGACAAATATAATACAAGCCCAAACGAAAAAATATAAACAAGTCTAAATTGAAAACAACGTTCAAACCTATGATTGCGTTGGATAAAAACCGCAATTTTTATACGTGTGCATGCAAAACAAATTTCTTGTTAGAGGGGTCTAAATACAGCACAAACAACATTTTCCAAAAGACCAAAAGAGTGAAAAAGTATATTTTAACAAAACGCATTTGACTAACAGGTCGAACAACAAATGTTCTTAAATCCTGCTGACTGCCATTGGTGATTGCCAAATAAACGGATCACAAGGTGTAATAAATGGATCTTCTTAACTATAAATTTAATACCAAACAGAAAACAATAAACTTGCGACAAAGATGGTATACCGCAAACAAAGGTGCAAAGATTTTTTGTACACCATATCCGGATTTCGACAATTAATGTCTCTTCAGTGGTGTTAGGAATCGAAACGGTTATTGGAAGGCCACATAATTTACCTCAATTTAGGATAGACTCTTGAATTTTGAGGAGGCAAAATAGGATGAACGGATCATATAAACCCGAAGACAAATATAATACAAGCCCAAACGAAAAAATATAAACAAGTCTAAATTGAAAACAACGTTCAAACCTATGATTGCGTTGGATAAAAACCGCAATTTTTATACGTGTGCATGCAAAACAAATTTCTTGTTAGAGGGGTCTAAATACAGCACAAACAACATTTTCCAAAAGACCAAAAGAGTGAAAAAGTATATTTTAACAAAACGCATTTGACTAACAGGTCGAACAACAAATGTTCTTAAATCCTGCTGACTGCCATTGGCGATTGCCAAATAAACGGATCACAAGGTGTAATAAATGGATCTTCTTAACTATAAATTTAATACCAAACAGAAAACAATAAACTTGCGACAAAGATGGTATACCGCAAACAAAGGTGCAAAGATTTTTTGTACACCATATCCGGATTTCGACAATTAATGTCTCTTCAGTGATGTTAGGAATCGAAACGGTTATTGGAAGGCCACATAATTTACCTCAATTTAGGATAGACTCTTGAATTTTGAGGAGTCAAAATAGGATGAACGGATCATATAGACCCGAAGGCAAATATAATACAAGCCCAAACGAAAAAATATAAACAAGTCTAAATTGAAAACAACGTTCAAACCTATGATTGCGTTGGATAAAAACCGCAATTTTTATACGTGTGCATGCAAAACAAATTTCTTGTTAGAGGGGTCTAAATACAGCACAAACAACATTTTCCAAAAGACCAAAAGAGTGAAAAAGTATATTTTAACAAAACGCATTTGACTAACAGGTCGAACAACAAATGTTCTTAAATCCTGCTGACTGCCATTGGGTATTGCCAAATAAACGGATCACAAGGTGTAATAAATGGATCTTCTTAACTATAAATTTAATACCAAACAGAAAACAATAAACTTGCGACAAAGATGGTATACCGCAAACAAAGGTGCAAAGATTTTTTGTACACCATATCCGGATTTCGACAATTAATGTCTCTTCAGTGATGTTAGGAATCGAAACGGTTATTGGAAGGCCACATAATTTACCTCAATTTAGGATAGACTCTTCAATTTTGAGGAGTCAAAATAGGATGAACGGATCATATAAACCCGAAGGCAAATATAATACAAGCCCAAACGAAAAAAAATTTAAACAAGTCTAAATTGAAAACAACGTTCAAACCTATGATTGCGTTGGATAAAAACCGCAATTTTTATACGTGTGCATGCAAAACAAATTTCTTGTTAGAGGGGTCTAAATACAGCACAAACAACATTTTCCAAAAGACCAAAAGAGTGAAAAAGTATATTTTAACAAAACGCATTTGACTAACAGGTCGAACAACAAATGTTCTTAAATCCTGCTGACTGCCATTGGCGATTGCCAAATAAACGGATCACAAGGTGTAATAAATGGATCTTCTTAACTATAAATTTAATACCAAACAGAAAACAATAAACTTGCGACAAAGATGGTATACCGCAAACAAAGGTGCAAAAAGATTTTTTGTACACCATATCCGGATTTCGACAATTAATGTCTCTTCAGTGATGTTAGGAATCGAAACGGTTATTGGAAGGCCACATAATTTACCTCAATTTAGGATAGACTCTTGAATTTTGAGGAGTCAAAATAGGATGAACGGATCATATAAACCCGAAGGCAAATATAATACAAGCCCAAACGAAAAAATATAAACAAGTCTAAATTGAAAACAACGTTCAAACCTATGATTGCGTTGGATAAAAACCGCAATTTTTATACGTGTGCATGCAAAACAAATTTCTTGTTAGAGGGGTCTAAATACAGCACAAACAACATTTTCCAAAAGACCAAAAGAGTGAAAAAGTATATTTTAACAAAACGCATTTGACTAACAGGTCGAACAACAAATTTTTCTTAAATCCTGCTGACTGCCATTGGCGATTGCCAAATAAACGGATCACAAGGTGTAATAAATGGATCTTCTTAACTATAAATTTAATACCAAACAGAAAACAATAAACTTGCGACAAAGATGGTATACCGCAAACAAAGGTGCAAAGATTTTTTGTACACCATATCCGGATTTCGACAATTAATGTCTCTTCAGTGGTGTTAGGAATCGAAACGGTTATTGGAAGGCCACATAATTTACCTCAATTTAGGATAGACTCTTGAATTTTGAGGAGGCAAAATAGGATGAACGGATCATATAAACCCGAAGACAAATATAATACAAGCCCAAACGAAAAAATATAAACAAGTCTAAATTGAAAACAACGTTCAAACCTATGATTGCGTTGGATAAAAACCGCAATTTTTATACGTGTGCATGCAAAACAAATTTCTTGTTAGAGGGGTCTAAATACAGCACAAACAACATTTTCCAAAAGACCAAAAGAGTGAAAAAGTATATTTTAACAAAACACATTTGACTAACAGGTCGAACAACAAATGTTCTTAAATCCTGCTGACTGCCATTGGCGATTGCCAAATAAACGGATCACAAGGTGTAATAAATGGATCTTCTTAACTATAAATTTAATACCAAACAGAAAACAATAAACTTGCGACACAGATGGTATACCGCAAACAAAGGTGCAAAGATTTTTTGTACACCATATCCGGATTTCGACAATTAATGTCTCTTCAGTGATGTTAGGAATCGAAACGGTTATTGGAAGGCCACATAATTTACCTCAATTTAGGATAGACTCTTGAATTTTGAGGAGTCTAAATAGGATGAACGGATCATATAAACCCGAAGGCAAATATAATACAAGCCCAAACGAAAAAATATAAACAAGTCTAAATTGAAAACAACGTTCAAACCTATGATTGCGTTGGATAAAAACCGCAATTTTTATACGTGTGCATGCAAAACAATTTTCTTGTTAGAGGGGTCTAAATACAGCACAAACAACATTTTCCAAAAGACCAAAAGAGTGAAAAAGTATATTTTAACAAAACGCATTTGACTAACAGGTCGAACAACAAATGTTCTTAAATCCTGCTGACTGCCATTGGCGATTGCCAAATAAACGGATCACAAGGTGTAATAAATGGATCTTCTTAACTATAAATTTAATACCAAACAGAAAACAATAAACTTGCGACAAAGATGGTATACCGCAAACAAAGGTGCAAAGATTTTTTGTACACCATATCCGGATTTCGACAATTAATGTCTCTTCAGTGATGTTAGGAATCGAAACGGTTATTGGAAGGCCACATAATTTACCTCAATTTAGGATAGACTCTTGAATTTTGAGGAGTCAAAATAGGATGAACGGATCATATAAACCCGAAGGCAAATATAATACAAGCCCAAACGAAAAAATATAAACAAGTCTAAATTGAAAACAACGTTCAAACCTATGATTGCGTTGGATAAAAACCGCAATTTTTATACGTGTTCATGCAAAAACAAATTTCTTGTTAGAGGGGTCTAAATACAGCACAAACAACATTTTCCAAAAGACCAAAAAAGTGAAAAAGTATATTTTAACAAAACGCATTTGACTAACAGGTCGAACAACAAATGTTCTTAAATCCTGCTGACTGCCATTGGCGATTGCCAAATAAACGGATCACAAGGTGTAATAAATGGATCTTAATTAAAAATTTAATACCAAACAGAAAACAATAAACTTGCGGCAAAGATGGTATACCGCAAACAAAGGTGCAAAGATTTTTGTACACCATATCCGGATTTCGACAATTAATGTCTCTTCAGTGATGTTAGGAATCGAAACAGTATTTGGAAGGACATGTAATTTACCTCAATTTAGGATAGACTCTCGGATTTTGAGGAGTCAAATTAGGATGAACGGATCATATAAACCCGAAGGCACGACTCACGAGTTGATTTTTTTGTCAATCACGATTCACAGAAAATAAATTTCCATGATCACGGATCACAAAAATATAAAAAAAAATAAATCTGTAGAAAAACGGATCACGATAGCGAAAATGCACCGATCACGAAGAACGAAAATAACCCATCAGGCCCCTCAAATATCAGTTAAAATATGTTGGTTTGCATGACATAACTAATTCAAAAACATGATCCAACATTTTAAAGTCTAACTTCATTGTAGCCATATATATCCTGATTTTAAAAAGTATCACCTTTCAATATGACAATTGTCAATCAATGCGTGACAGACGACATTCCAAAATTAACTTACTGCTAAATTAACACTCGGGGTTTTTAACACCCTTATTGAGAATACTATGTAGAAAACATATTATATAATTCTAATGCAAAAACAATAGACAAGTAAATTTGGCTCAAAATGGTCCAAATAAATTTATCTTTAAGCAAAAAGTTTATTTGTTAGTTATAGTAAACAGCAACAAATATACTTTATAAGAGTAGGTCTACTTTTGTTCTTTATACTGATTGATTGAATCAGACGACACCAACACAGTATATTTTCTTCATACTACTGCTATTTTCATCATTTATAACTCTATAGTATTGCTAGAAATTTTAAATAACAAAACTTACATTCTATGTTACACGTCAACAATTTGTTACTAGAAAACTATGTATTGAGATATGGTTTCTTTCTTCGAACACGCACAAAGAGCATTATAGTGTCTAGTACATTATAGTTTTAACTTTTTTTTTCAGTCGTCGACGAACTTATGCATTAATGAAATGAACAATACACGATGCAGCCAAAGCAACCTAGAAGGCAATCATACAAGTATAAGAAAATTGATATTTGAGAATTTAGGGGTCATTTTGGCATGGAATTAGATCTTGAATTTTCAGTATATGTATACGAAATAGTGACTTTTCAAAGTTTATATTTATGATACAGAGAAAATTTCTGTAAACAACGGAAGAAGATGAGGTGTAACTTGTTTACGTAAAGAAAACAACGAATGTCCGTGTTTAGTAGTATATCCAGACGTTTTTATTTTATTGTTGCACTTGAGGTGCACATTTAGCTTGACAATGTGTTGGCGTTCTATGAGATGATAATGAAAACCTGATAATTTATCAACAAAAACAAATTAATGAAATTATATATACTTTCGAAAACAACTCATAAATTTCAACCTAACGGCCTATTAGGAAAAAGACTTTGATAAGATGGTGGATCAGTTCGTGATGAGTCTATTGGTAATCCTCTGTGCCCTTCGTAATATGGTGGCGGCGGAGAGCTAGAATTGTGGTGATTAGGCTGTGACACAATAGCAATACAGAGTTCTTGAGTATCTGGTTGAGCATAATGTCGTTGATTGATTCTACGCCGAATTGGTTGCGATGTTATAGGTTGAATTCTGCGTCTCGGATGTGTATGCCTCGAATAATGTTTTTCTAAAATAGACCCAAAAACAACAGAATGAAGCAAGAGTTTCAATATTCGATACAAAATGGGATAACATATACATAAAGAGCTTTAAAATGACACTATTTGAGGATCCAGAATTTTTCGAAAATTATATTTTTTCCTTCAATTTATATAGATGAGAACATCAAGAGGAGAGGCTTTTCAAAGCAATGCGTTATTTTTTTATTAGACAACTACCGTGTATTTGGAGGGACTCGGGACTCCAAGATTGTGCAAATAAATATAAGTAAACAGCATTCTGTGCAGGACTGCTTCGGAGAAAATGTTGTAGTTGAAGTTAGAAGGGACAATGATAAATCAACTTATCTCCTCTTGAAAATTATATGTCATATTGCCATTTCCAGTATATTTTGTAGATAAACTGTAAAATGCTTTATTTTCAAGGAGTTTAAATTTCCAGGACTATAAATTGTTCGCAAGGTTTTATGTTGACGTTTTTATTATCTTCCTACAAGATCTAATTTACCTTGTTTAGGATTATTTCGCTATTCTATCTTAAAAGAATAAAACTATCGGTTAGTTAAACCTACTAGACATTTCAATGTAGGAATATCCCCAAATAGCGCTCCAACACCAACCAATGAGCAGAAATGCTGTAAACAGTAGCTGAAATAGTCCAAGCACCAAGCCACAACAACACGATGTACATTTATCCCCGAAGTCCATGTCGTCATTTTCAGCACAACAAAAAACTGAAACTCCTGCAACAACAGTGCCTGAAAGAAAACATTTGCAAAATAGTTAATCTCAATGTAATGTCGATCTCGTGAAGACATTTTTGGAAAACTGTAAATTTGTTATACATACTATTATAGTAGAAGTCTTAAAAAAGTAGACGTTCCAAAATAAAATACACACACCGTAGGATTAGACTTTATCTGGAATAGGAGAACTGGCGACCGGGAACAAAATTTTGTTGAAAATTGCATAATACAATATGCCATATGAAACAAATATACGTATCCGGGAGGCAAATTTTGCTATTTGTGATAAATATCTATAGTTAATTCCATTTGGTAACTTCTGTAGAAACAGGAGAGAAAGAAAATCGGCTATCAAAAGATTTTTTTTATGATTATAAAATTCCTGTCATGTTTTAAGGTTAGAAAATTCACATAACCGATGTAAGATAATCAATTGCCAATCCGCTTTATCACTTGATCAATCTATCATCCTATTTCATATGAGGAACACGACGGGTGCCGTATGTGGAAAATGATCTGCTGACCCTTCCGGAGAACCTAAGCTCTCCCCCGGTTTTGGCAGAGTTCTTGTTGTCTTTAGTTTACTGTGAAGTGTTTTGTGGACTTTTTTTCGTCGTTTTTCGTGTTTTGTCATGCATGGCGTTGTCTGTTTCACTTCGACATATGAGCTTTGAAAGTCCCCTTGGTATATTCCGCCTCTTTTCTGCATTCTCCTAAAACAGAAGCCCAAAAGGGAAACAATGAGCCAAGGAGTAAGTTATTTGATTTTCTTTCCTTTTCTTAAATACCTTTATATTCACCCTTTCTTTACAACAAAAGAATAAAATGAATATATTTTCAATCTAGATAATCGGCATCGGCTTCTGATATTCTTATTTTGATCTACAAATTAAACAAAACAGTTGCAGCCCCGAACCCAGTCGTTAACATATAAGTTATAAATACAAGCGATATGCATGCTTGCTTGCCATGTACAATTCGACGAAAAGTCTGTATATTGACCTTAAAATTCTTTGACAAAGTGTGAGACAATATGACATGTTGACTTTTTTATTTCCTATGTTTTGAAGATCTTTAAAGGTCACTTGGGAGACGATAGTAGTAGGGACATTATGTTTTCTGGTCTGTGCGTCCGTTTGTTCGTCCGTCCGTCCGTCTGTCCCGCTTCAGGTTAAAGTTTTTGGTCAAGGTAGTTTTTGATGAAGTTGGAAGTCCAATCAACTTGAAACTTAGTACACATGTTCCCTATGATATGATATTTCTAATGTTAATGCCAAATTAGAGTTTTGACCCCAATTTCACGGTCCACTGAACATAGAAAATGATAGTGCGAGTGGGGCATCCGTGTACTATGGACACATTCTTGTTTTTCTGAAAGTTAATAATATCATATCTATATAAATATAGTGATTCATCTTACCTGATCCAGGTATTATGAAGTTGAGACCACAACAAAAATAAGCCATACAAAGTGGCATTGCAGGAGTTACAATTCTATCCGCAAAATCACCAGACATTACAAATATTATTCCAGATTGAAAAACTTAAAGAATATCTGGTGATGAAGTACAATTAACTTCTTTTCTTTTTCTTCTTTTTCTCTGTGTGTTTGGTTCGTGTTAATCATTTTTAAGTTAAGTGTCATAACATATCGCATATATACACAAATATTTAAAAGACAAATTTTGTGTACGTCTGTGTTGTCAATCAATATGTTTGAACATTTTTTACATATACAAACATAGATTTAAATTTTATTCATTGACAGTTATTCATACAAGTGTGTGGTATACAAATATAACTATAAAAAAATTAAAAATTCTAAAGAAATCATTTGATATCGTAGTCTATTATCGACTTGTCAAAAATTCAATCAAGAAACCCCTAAGGTCCTAAAACCTTTTGAGATTCTACGTCCGAAGCGATTTTCTTACGTGGCCGCCCACACAGGCAGGATCGGCCAAACCGGAAAATTGCTACAGACTCAGAATCCCGAAAGGGATTACCAAGGTCCTACAATGACAGTGACTGGTTACTACATAATATTAGAAGTAATATGTCTTCTGTGTAAAAAGGTATAATATTTGCTTTTTTCATGCATTGTTTTTTTTATTTTTTCATGCTTTATTCATGAAAATTTTTTTAAATTTTATTGCACATAATCTTTTAATAACTAGGAGAAACTATATGCACTCCATGATTAACTCACTCTGTCCTAACTTTAAGCACTTGCATCCTAGCCAGAAACTGATCTGGCTACTTAATGCAGAAAATGTTGATTTAACATCACTGGAAGACCTGGAAAACATGTGACAAATGAGTTTTCTAGCCAAAAAATCTACTGGTGATACAAACAACAATACCAGTGCAAACTCCATTGACATACACAAAACCCAATCGCAGCCAGCAAATATCTAGGTGTAACCACAAGTTACAACTAAACCTCAGGTAGAAATATTGATACAAATATTGATAATATAATTGGCCACGGAAATAAGAAATTATAATTTATCTGTCGAAATCTTAACAAGAGTGCACACGCTGCGCTGAAATGTCTTGCCTGCTTTACTGACCATCGGTTGTATGTTGAAAGTCTAAAAGATAAAAGTTTTACTAAACTTTTTTAAAGATCTATGACAATGAGGTCAAGGTCAGATAAATCGTGTCAGACAGACATGTACTCCCTACAATTTTTTATACACCTAATATAGTTGACCTATTGCGTATGCTAATTGAAAAACAGACCAAAGCACAAAAACTTAACATTGATCAACTTTACATATAAGAGATTGCTTATTTTAAAAGATTAATAATATAAACCCTGATTATACAAATTATCAACCACTTTTAAAGCTAAAACAACTTTTAAATCCTGTTATTCTCAGAATAAACGAACACGGCACCACACGCTTTGAAAAATAAAATTATCTCATATATTGTCAAAAAAAAAACTTTTGTTTTGAAGATGAACATTTGTAACACAAAATTGCAAAATATCAGACCTCAAAGTCCAACGAGAAAAAAATTTCAATTTAATAACTAACTGTACTAAATTTTCTAAAAGTAATCTACGTTGCTATGACATTACAATAAGAGTATAAAAAAAAACTTTTGTTTCTTTTGTCTTTAAACGGCAACTTTAGCCTTTTTTCGGTAGACCTGTATTTATAATTGAACAAAAATACATCGTATGCTGGGTTTATTTGATAAAACATCCAATAGTAATAATCAAGAAATGTGGTAAATGCCCCCACAACAAGGACTTATTTAATTTAAACATTTCATTTTCTGTCAAAACGAGAGTTTCTTTCTTACACTGAATGTTTTCAATTTTTTTTTACGTCAAATTCATTCTAATATTGCCAAAATTAACGATTCTTGAACAAACTAAATAATATAATTGTAACAGTATATTTTTATTGAATAACGTAAATTACACTTTGAATAACGTAGATTTCAATAATAGGAAAAGTTGAAAAATATCTGTTCACCTAAAATAGTTAAAGCAAAGTGAATCATATCGACAAAATTTGTAAGTGCAACTATGATTAAATGAATAATATACTGGATATAATCGTTTTTAATTTTGTAACGTAAATTACAGATTAATGACAATGAGGAATCTACTTATTTCTTGTCCATACACCATAATCTGTTTTTGTTTGAACACAAAAATAAACAACAAACGTCAGATATAACTTATATACATGTATTATTACGTATGATTATGACATATATATAGAATCATGTGCAAAACAGTGTAGGCGAGACCATTGATTGGCGCGCTAAAATATCCCATTGACTGGGTCAGATTAGGTGAACGTTCGTCTGTAACGCCCACAACTCACGACGTATTTATTATAAACATTTAAACTGTGGGGTTGCCAAAGGGTTTCAGTATATATACGAACTACAGTGCACAGTTTATTATATACATATTTTATTTGCGATCATAAAATGTACGAAGCCGTCCATTACTATGTAAATTGGGTCGATTAAAAAAAAAAGCTGAAAATGTTTCTGTTGCCAAGGGTTTTTCACAAGTATAGTAGTTAGCAGAAAAGTTCACCAAACTATACATTTTACCTATTCAAAAACGTAAATGCAAATTCCACAAGGCTTGATCCAAATAGCCTTTTTATTGTCTAATAACTTGCAAGTACGAAAAAAACAGGACAGAAGTATATTTTGTCTATATGTTTTGTGTACGCACACTTTTTAAAGTTGATCATGCATTCGTTCTAAAATAAAATTTTGACCAGATAAAAGTTTAAAAGATGACATAATTGGACATGCAACCGCAATTGTTAAATCGCTTTGACGTCCGAAAAAAAAGATAATAATCAACACATGCATTGTAACTTTTAAAGCCAGTTAAATCCTTTTTTTTTTTTGTTGAAAGAACGTGCGATGTCATAAAAATTGATTATCAAAACATAACGAAAACACAAGTAAAGAACATTTACACTGAAATGCAGTCAAGTTTAGCGATTGATAATTCATTGATAACATTCTGGCGTATCACAAACAAACAACTTGTAACGTCTCACTTCATTGGCCGAAAGATTTAAATACAACAACAATTGTTGTGTGCACGTGAATTGACACAGGTGACCGACAATGGAATGTACTACGTTACTACGAACGTAAAAAACAATGATTTTTGGTCGAAATAATTAAATAAGTATTTTGTGAATTTCAAATAGTGGGGTCGAAATATTATACTAATAATTTGTGTTAAGTAATATTCTTTATGCATGCAGCACTTGTACCGCACTATGAAAAATGTAAGGATAAAATAAAATACATGTGCCGCTTTTATACGGATGAATGTATGAACCACTTTAATTTCTTTCATATTGACGCTAGGTTATTATCCTGACAATGTCGTAGTTACTTATAACAAGGATCTCATAATACTGATCCATTTCAAATTTATGATGGTTGCATATTCCTCTTTTATTGTTTTCATGCTATAAAACGAAAATAAAGAAGCTAAGCGTTTGGTCATTCAGAAATGACGTGTCATAAACGAGCAAATTGTCCCCGAAAGATCGTACCATGTGTGCACGTGAATATAGATGTACTATGCAATGTACTATCAGGCGCGTAGCTGCCTTTACGCAAATACTCATTTGCTTGCACATTTTTTTCCCAAAAAAATTAATTCTGAAATTAAATTAAGAATGAGTAGGAAGACAGGTCAACCGGGCTAACTATCCAGCTGACACCCCAAGTCAGTATTGGAAGCGAGCCTTGTATTTCTCCTTTCTTGACTATTTCATTGAAGAATTCACAGGACGTTTACTGGATAACTCTGATCGTTTTCAAGGTTAGACCCTTATACCTGCAAGTTTGGAATCTTTGACAGCAGAGTGTATAGACAAACTATACGAAACATTTAGACACGAATTGACGGACAATCAAGAAACCTTCAACTCTGAGGTAAAGAGATGGCAGAGACGCTGGTCGGGTCCAGGTGTTATAAAGTAGCCCAAATCTCTTATGTCGTCTCTAGCAGTGACTAAAAAGGAACTATATCCTTCAATAGTTTGCAATCGTGTTAATCCTAGTTACAATGCCAGTAACTACATCAACTACTGAACGGTCATTTAGTGCATTACGGCGACTGAAAACTGATCTCCGTTCAACCATGGTATAGGACAGACTATCTTCGTTGGCGCTCATACATGTTCACAGAGAAATGAATATCAACACCGAGAGAGTTCTGCGATCATTTGCCTTGGCAAAAAATAGATATATATTGACTTTGGATATTAACTATACTTTAAGTCTTACATGCAGTATTAACATTTAATAATACAGGCTCAATACAATAACCTTGAAAACATCTTAGATTTATATCCCTCACTTATAAGTCAAGACTTAAAAGTCGCCGTTTGATTTCGTATTCCCATTGTCCGTTCGTCCAAAAGACTATTTATTCACCTTGGGTATCTGTGTCCCAAGTGAACTTCTACCGTTGTCGTAGAAACCTCTCCTTTGATTCGAAAATGACCTTAGTGCGAAACGCTACGGTCGGGTGTCTTGCAAAAAGCAGGACCTGCTTACCCTTCCGGAGCACTGGAGGTCGCCACATTTTTTTTTTCGGGGTTCGTGTTTTTTATCTGTATTTAGTTTTCAATATTGAATGTTTTTGTTTGTTCTTTTGTGTCTTATCTGATCCCGGGTTGGTCAAGTGTCCATTGATTGCCCTTCTATTGATAAACGCTTCGGTTGACTTGTCGTCTGATCTTCCCGTTTTATAAAATTTATTTTATATTTGAAAACAACCATGTTAATAAGGAGTAATGTGAATTTCATAAGCATGGCATTCCTGGAAAATGACCAAAAATGATTATTTTCGGCATAAAAAGGTCCCAATAAATTGGTAAAAGACTTATGCTTGCACTTTATTTTAGGCCAGCTACGCCCCTGACTATCATGGTCACCACGAAATTCAAATGAATTCAGTGAAGGCATGTTGGTGTAAAAAGGTTTGAAATGTTTCATCGGCGAAGATTTTATTTTTGCATGTGTGGAACTAAAAAATAAATAAATACTTGTGAGAAATGTCGTAGTTTATAAGGAACTATATAAATGTACTGTTTTCGATTTTGATTGGTTGAAAATTTATCCTTTAATTTCATACCGTAAGAATAGAGCTTTGCATAACATTGTTGAACAATCCGCCAAAGTAACGTGTGGCATGCGTGCGTATTAAAATGAAATACAAAATCATACATGTATGATAAACTTATAAACGAAATATTAAGAAATTAAGGATGACTACAGTAAAAGTATGTACAAAAATGGAGTCACCTTTTATCAATACATTTAGTGAATAACCACACTGTTTAAAACTGATTGTTTTCTATGCAACTATTTAAATATTTCAATATATAATTTTCAACCGAGGATAGCAAAACAGTTAATTATAAATTAAGAAAGTATATCGTTGGAGTTTATAAAGTACATTTCCTTCCACTGTGCCATGGTTTGCCATCTCCATTTTTTCTCTAAACAAAGCATGGCTGGTTACATGTTCTGAATTTACTTAGAATTTCGGGATTTTTTTTTCAAAATCAAGTAAACTAAATCAGAAAAAAAATCACACTATCCTAAAACTTATGAAAGAATATGAATAATGAACATGACAGTTTATAACATAAACCCATTTACTATAAAAATCGAGCAATATCTTTAGTATGTAATTTGGTTATTTTTGTAGTTAAGTACGGTTTCATTTCAAGTACAACGTTAATTCATCAAGTCCATTGAATAAAAAATAAGGCAGGGTGAGCAACTTGACAAAAAAAAAGGCAGGATGACGATTTATGTAAAAAATCAGGATAAACGAATAAATATAGTCAGGACCTAACAGACTGAAAAATAGAAAGACAGGACAGAGATAACAACTAAAAAAAATGCAGGACAAAATGTTTCATCCAAGTCCTTCACCCCCAATCAAAATAAAATGGTAGCTCCCTTAATCCAGGACCAATTGAGAGGAGACAGTTGAATTAAATATTTCGACGTGACTGTTAAGATTAAAGTTTAAAATTTTACATGCACATGTATACAAGCTAGAATTGCCATGCGATAATCAAGAACACAATCATGTTCGGGAATACGACGATGGAAGTTTTAACGACCTTGACCGGCTACGTGAATACTGATCAGTCCATTCAGCTTTATAGTACGCGTGTTCTATTTTTGCAGGTGTGAGGTCGAAGGTTTGAATTGACCAATGAAAACGATCGTTCCTTAACGAGTTAATCTAATAAAGTTTGTTTGACTGATTATGTTGCACGACCTTTCGCTAAGCTTGACCGCAGTTCAGTGTAAGTATATGTAAGAGAATGATAATCCCTTTCTTCATGATTAAGTACGAGCGTTAGCGAGTACTTATCATGAAGTAAGGGATTATCATTCTCTTACAAACTTAGAATATTGTAAAGTGCTCAAGGCTCAAATAATCTCTTGATTGGTTGACTATTCAAGAATTAGCTTCATTGTCAGTGCAATGTTTCTAATTGATGCGTGACTTCCTTTTTCGGCATTTCATTTATGGATCAGTTTTAGTAATGTAAGGACTTTCTTATAATTTGGGAAATATTAAAAAAAAATGCGTTATAGACTTTAGGGGACACAACAGTACAAAGAAAAGGTAGGAATTGTATATGTTTCCTGATTGTGAGTATGAATGTAAATTATGTAATATTTTAGTGAGAAATTATCCTTTTTTAAATTACAGTTTAAATCAATACATTTCAGTTACAACTAATTTCATTTCACAGCCAATATTTTGGTCTGGCTTTTTAAATCGAATACTATTTCATTATGTCAGGGGAATGTCAAAATAAAATGCCTTTAAAAGATTAAATATATTCAAAACTTAAATTAAATTCCTGTTTTTTTTTGTTGTTTTATTTTATCGGAATATTGGAAATAACTATTCTTCACAACCGCTGGTCCATTAATCAGAGTTTTGGAAATCTAAAGATTTAGGTTATTTTTGATTTTAAAACTGTGTTTTTTTTTCTTTTAATGCATTGCTTTAATATTGTTTAATTTTTCAGTAATTTGAAGTTATTAAAATTTCAAAATAACATTAAAGGTACTAATTTTACTGCACCAGTAAATTTCAACTTATTTTGATTTTTTTTGTTTGTTTCGCAGTTGAACTTTTATTCAGTTTCAATCACTGGTGATAAATCCTTTCATTCTGATAAATGTGCTCCGGGGCAGTTGTAACTCATTTATAGAAACTCTTTTGTTTTGAACTGTAAATAGGTCTAAACAATAAGATAATCCCTTACTAAGAACATGAATTACATTCATTCTTCACAATTAAGAGACATCAAATCCTACAATTTCATTGGTCGAGAGCACTTTGCTATATTCTAAATTTTCAATATAAATCAAAACACAAAGGTTATTCCTGATTAGTTTTTCGAATTATTTTATTTAGGCGTTGAGACCCTTTGGTGACCTCACAGTTTAAATGTCTATAATAAATACGTCGTGAGTTTTGGGCGTTACAGACGAACGTTCACCTAATCTGACCCAGTCAATGGGATATTTTTGCGCGCCAATCAATGGTCTCGGCTACACTGTTATGCACATGATTCTATATGTTTTGCCTGTTCTAACTGTTCGGTAACGTAGCTTTCACCTATCGCGAAGCTAGTTCAATATCTTCCTGACAAATGGCACAACTTCTTCCACTTCTACCTACTTTTACTGGTTCGTGTATTTCGCACAAAATGTCATCACGTTTTACCCATAGTTCATCTTCATTACTCGGCCATACATAAAGAGAATGACCTGTGTTCTTTCCTTGACTTGGACGCATAAATGTTACTAAATATTCATTGTCATTTTCATCTACCTCAATCACCTTGTGGATTTGCATCGTTCCTTGCACTGGTTTCAAAGTCTTATTTATCTCGGTAAGTTCCAGTCTTGATTTTACAGTCTGTTGATTCTACAAAAACATAAGTTGCACTTGTGTGATGGACAGCTGTACATGCGTATAGTACTCGCGGGCGTCCTGGACAACTATTTCACCCTGTTTTATAGCCTGGTCTGCTATACGCTTGGAGGTCCCTCCTATTCCGTCAAATGGACCCTTACCGTGGCCTGTATCAAAGTAGTTTCAGGTTGCATCCACGCCGAATAAGTTCTGATGGTCAGACACCAAGTAAAATGCGGTTTTGTTGCGATACTGTGAGCTAGGACTGTCAGTCCAATAATGTATTTTCTTAAGATCATTGATATTTTGTTTTATCTTAGGCATTAACTTTTGTAAGATTGTGTATACGGTTCCTATATTGTGACCAAGGTCATCAGATACAAAAACATAATTAGTGTGTGTCATCTTGTCGTCGCCATCTTTGTAATACACAACCACTGGGTGTAATGTAACCGAGCTGGAATTCCAGTATGCGCTTTGTACCTCATCTGCTGAACAGCACGAAAAAAATTCTGTACTATTGCGTTTCCAGCAGGTAGATTTTCTTTAAGGTTGGTAAGAGCTTTATATTGAATACGTACTCTGGATACATGCTGCTGAAACTCGCAGACTTGAACCAGAACAGCTGATACAAATTCCGCATTAGAAAGTTCAATTTGCACGATCTTTGTTCTCTTCTTTCCGTCAGCCATGTCAACTTTTTTCCATTGCTCGTACATAATTTTGTCATCTTTAATTTCCGAAATTATGTCCTGGGGATTTATATCATTTAATTTCCGTATAAACTCGTCAGGGTTCAGTGTAACGTTAGTGCCAGCTGTTTTTATATTCTTTAGTGCGAGGGCCATATTTTGATTTTAAAATTGCGAAAATGAGGTCCATGTCCATCAAAGGTAACATTACCATTTATAACTATGTTTTTTATGTTTAATTCAAGATTAAAATAATTCAAGAAATAATGTGTGGAATAAAACCGGCCGCATATGGTTAATGTTTTGCTCATTGTTGAAGGTGGTACGGTTACCTTCAGATGCTAATACCATCGTTGTTTGTACAATCGAGTTGTCTCATAGGCGATCATTCCGCAACTCCTTAAAACTAAATAATTCAAGAAATCTTAAGTGGAATAAAATCGGCCGCAGGGAAAAAACAGTAAACGAGGTCTGGCAAGACGATACAAACCCCCGGCATTTTTAATACTGGCAAGTAGGTGTTCTTTTGGTAACAGAAGTAACAAAAGTTCCTCTAAGGAAAATTAGAGTGAACGAGGAGCACGACCCCGGCACTGACGCTAGGCCATAACTTGAATAACGCTTCCTCGGTACTCGGAGGATAAAATTCAAAACTGGTAACAGTGATGAACCGGCCGCTCTGGTAAAAAATAGAAAGCCGTTTATAAAAAACACAACTTCCCTGTGGTACCACAGGAGAATATTTTAACAAATGGTCTAACGTAGAATTATAGGGTCATGACCCCCCTGTCATCTTGCCAGATCCCGCCTCTGCACTAATACTGCGACAACTGTTTTATTAAAGATAATACTAACAAACAATGAAAAATATCAAAATGCATTACAAAGAAATCCTTTTATGGAAACGCACACATCTATATGTTTATAGAGTTGAATTCTAGAAATTAAAGTTTTTCTCCTTTCTTAGTAAACGTCCACCATCAAGACATCAGCAGATTATAAGATGCGTAAAAACTAGCACTGTCTGTTTGAAATCAGTATCAAGTATTTATATAAAAATGTTCCATCCTCAATTTAAAAGCATTCGTAAAAACGTGAAATTGCAATAACAGTTCACGATATAACTGGACACAACCACTGCAATATTATGTTATTCTAGACGAGTCGAAAAGTTCATCCTCTACAATAATTGCAATACTCCATTTAGTCCGAAAATCAATTGTCTCCAGCTGGATCCGTTTCCGGCCTTCCTAACTCACTAGGCATATACCTGAAAAACATTAAAAAACAACAGCAGAAAAAATTATCCAAAATAGGAGATTGTCGGGGTAGGTGGGTGGGATTGAACAAGCTTCCCGTTCAAACGTTAGAAAATTTGGACGTGACGTCACAATACGCCAAAGTCACGTGACAGACACGGTCAAAGTTCAGAATGCAAAGATAAAAGGGGGGACTCGAGAATAAATACGGAATTATAACTTTTATTAAATCTGTATTATCAGTAAACCGATAAACATTATTAATTAAAGATTAAAATAATTCAAGAAATAATGTGTGGAATAAAACCGGCCGCATATGGTAAATGTTTTGCTCATTGTTGAAGGTGGTACGGTTACCTTCAGATGCTAATACCAACGTTGTTTGTACAATCGAGTTGTCTCATAGGCGATCATTCCGCAACTCCTTAAAACTAAATAATTCAAGAAATCTTAAGTGGAATAAAATCGGCCGCAGGGAAAAAACAGTAAACGAGGTCTGGCAAGACGATACAAACCGCCGGCATTTTTAATATTGGCAAGTAGGTGTTCTTCTGGTAACAGAAGTAACAAAAGTTCCTCTAAGGAAAATTAGAGTGAACGAGGAGCACGACCCCACACTGACGCTTGGCCATAACTTGAATAACGCTTCCTCGGTACTCGGAGGATAAAATTCAAAACTGGTAACAGTGATGAACCGGCCGCTCTGGTAAACAAGAGAAAGCCGTTTATAAAAAACACAACTTCCCTGTGGTACCACAGGAGAATATTTTAACAAATGGTCTAACGTAGAATTATAGGGTCATGACCCCCCGGTCATCTTTCTAGATCCCGCCAAATGAGAAGGTCTATACACTCTCATCCCCAACGAAACGAGTTTACTACCTGTACTAAAATACAATTAACTCATCAATTAGGAAATACTCGACAGTCAGAACTTGCAAACAACTCCAAAGCTCCCTGAACATTATTTAAGAAAACATCATTACCTACATCTGACAAGTGCACTCCGTCATGCCTGAACAAATCTCTTTCTTGAGTTTTAATATTTGGATGGCAAATTACAAAACCATGATTTAATTCTTCTTTGAATATATTACGAACAGCTGCATTAACTCGTTTACGAGTCGAATTGATAGCCACCTGATTTTCTGCCAAGTGCCAGTATCTACGAGGCAAAATTTCACTCCATACCAAGTAGAGATTTGGCAATAACACATGTAATCGCATAATGTCCAACCTTATCTTCTCAATAAGCTCTTTTCCTTTGATTAAACCCAAATCGTTAGAACCCAAATGTATGATCAAAATTTGTGGAGGTGGATAACATCTAAGATTTTCTTCAACTGAAGGTAACAAATTTTTCCATTTCATCCCTCGCTGGCCATACCAATGAAAATTATAACCTTTTGACTGTAATCCGAGGTTTTGACCCCTGGTCTTCTCTTAATGCTTCTGGCCGCCCAATATACAATAGATGATCCCATGACCCAAACTTGACAGGGTTCTACAATGACAAAAATTCTTAAAAGTCCTGTTTTGTTTAAACCTTTTCAAATATATTAAAATACAGTTTCGAAGATCTTCGTATCTATAAAATCTACCAAATCCGAATGTAACTCGTGTATGCATCAGAAACCCAACGTCCCCACTTCTTAATTTCTGAATCCGAAGCCCCCATTCTGCTATAATGCGATGCTCCGCCTATTCTAAACGAATGTGATCGGATGTGGTCTTTAACGCCACAAAAATACAGGGTTTTCTTAAGTATAGAAATAAACTGAAAACGAGTCAATGGAGACCCATTGAAATGTAAATACAAGGGTTTGTCAATAGCAGGATATCTTATTCCCAAAAAGGCACACAACATGCTCACAGGACAAAGATCTGCCTCCCTTTGAGGAATAACCAAAGTCGTTGAAATACCTCTCTGATCAGCTTTCAAACTGCAAATCTTCAAATGCAATTCATATTTACAATTTGAAAATTTCAATGACAGATCATTAATGAAAATTGTGTGGGCTCCGATATCTGTACTCGTATCAGCCGTGAGCTCAACTATTCTTAATAAAGCAAAAAATGCAAGACTAAATGCAGAAGCAAACAGACAAGATTCATAATGAGAAGAGCAAACGGGTGGGAGTGATCGTATAATTTTGTGCAAAATTTCTAAAGTAACAGGAGCGCGAATATCTGATAATTTGGGACTCTTCCTTCGAACTCCCTCTAACATTTTAGAAACTATAAAAGTACATGTAGTGTCAGTTACACCTAATAATTTATGTTTATGGCTAATCCCGGATAAGTATGTATTGATTGTAGATGATGTTAAACCAGAATACGATAAGTAAGCTATAAAACGAGTTAACACATCAATTTGTATAGGCCATGATACATTTAAGTCATATTCCTTGCTAAACTTTGCTAACGACTCTAGTGCTGTCTTGTAAGTTTTCCATGTATTTTTCGCCATCGAAAATTGTACCAATTTTTCAACTTCCGCGTCTAAAATTTCCATAGTAGGCTTGGCATTGGAGTAAGTTCCTTGTCTGCTTGTGGTGCTAACTGTCTGTAGAGCTGCCAATGACAACGAGACAAAGCGTCAGCAATTACATTCCGGCTACCCGAAATGTGCTGAGCCTTTATCAAAATATTATGTTTGAGGGAAATAAATACAAGTTTTCTTACTAAAATCATTACTCTAGCAGATTTTGATGACTTTTTATTCAAAATTGTTACAACTGACTGATTTCAATATTAAACAATAACTTTTTATTCTCTAAAAATCGCCCCCACAATTGAATAGCAACGACGACTGGAAAAAATTCCAAAAACGTGATGTCCCTCAAAATACCGTTCTGACTCCACTCTCGAGGCCAACAAGCTTGCGACCATTTGCCATCAAAATAAATCCTGAACCCCCTATTTGAACCTCCGGCGCTATCAGTGTATAGCTGGATTGTCTCGTTTGATGTCCAAAGCAAGTCTAGCATTACAGAAACACCGTTATACTCATTTAAAAAGGATAACCAAATTTGCAAATCATCTTTCATCTCAGACGAGACGCGAATTCTATGCCAAGCTTCCTTTACGTTGCAAGTTGCATCAATAAACCGACGACAAAATGCCCTGCCTGGAACAACGACCTGACAAGCAAAGTTCAATAACCCAATAAGTGACTGAAGTTCACGCAACTTTACTTTTTTACAACCAAGTATAACAGTAATCCGTTGCTTTATCTCGATTAACTTAACTTTCGGAAGCCGGAGCTCCATGGCGATAGTATCAAATTCTATGCCCAAAAATGTTAAAATTTCAACTGGTAAAACTGTTTTATCTTCTGCTAAAGGGACCCCCCATTTCTGGCATACATTAGTAAATGTTTTCAATAAATTGGCACACTGGTTCGTGCCTGCTTCTCCGGCGAACAAAAAATCATCTAAATAATGCAGAATATTCTTAGAATACCGTATACCAATGCAAAGCCGTGGACAATTTTTCGAATAAGGAACAACTGAGACCTGCCCCGAGAGGCAAATTACGGTCATAATAAAACTCATCATCAAATTCAAAACCCAACTGATCGAAATCACCTGGCCAAATTCTCAACAATCTGAAGGCGCACTTTACGTCGGCTTTTGCCAGCAAAACGTGTGTTTTTCCTAATTTTTGAATCATCTCGACCGCATCATCAATACTCGCATAACGCACAGAACAAAATTCTCGATCAATAAAATCATTAACAGAATTACCAGTAGGGGATGAAAGATTCAACACTAAGCGAAATTCTCCTACGGTTGTTTCAGGAATGAGAGCAAGGGGGGAACAGCGAAATGTAGGAAAAGGTGGATGTGAAAATGGACCTGCAATACGCCCGAGCTCAATTTCTTTATTCAACTTCTTCCTAGTGGTCTCTGTATTCTTTAAAACACTTTTAGAATTTTTACAAGTAAAAGAAAATCTAGGCCCAGCGTACATCAGTTTAAAGCCAAAACGTAATCCCTGAATCAATTCGGCGGCAGCAGTTATTTCCGGATAATCCAACAAACATTTTTCGACTTCACAAACATTGATAGGGGAATTTCCTAATTTATATAAATCTGACAAGTCACTCCGTTTAACCTTTTTAAGTTCTACAACTTGTAACTGGGTGTGTCCCATTACATTTTGAGCATTTGTGATCAAATTTGCATTTTCTTCCAAACGTACAACGGCCTTGGTTGAAATTCCGACATTTTTGGCGAGATTGAAAACCGGCTCCACTGTAGCCACGAAAATTACTCTGGTTATGAGGAGTCCTCCCTTGAGTTCTACTAGGATTAATATCCGAAACCTGACGAGATTGATAATTCGAGGAGGAATGAGAATTATTGCTCATGACTACAGACGATGACTGACTGACATTCCCCGTCACCACGAACAAAACCCACAATTCCTGACCAATGACACCCCAGGAAGATGATGGAAAGCGCTCTTTTTTTAGTCGGTACTGATCATCGTACACGGCACAACCATTATTAGTACCCCTAGACGACGCTAATCGAATGCTTTGCATATATTTCAAATACTCTTGGGCTTTCATAGGCCATTTTTCTAATAGAATTGCCATATAGATCATAAAGGCCGAAGTCCAAATTTCTATATTGTTTAAAGAATCTGGCTTCTTATTAACCACAGTCAGGGCACCTCCTTTCAAAACAAAATCGCCATCTAAAGTAGAATCAGAGCCCAAATCTGCTGCAGATTTTAGCAATAAACCTAAATGAATAAACTCACCCCGCCAATTTATTTCCTTAATCTTTAATGGAATATGAGCCCCAATCGGATCAAATATGCTAGGAATGGTTTCCGGAATGTGATTAACTCGGAAAATTTCATTACTGGCCAAATGCGAGCCTGTAATTTGCGACTGGGACCTCCTACTATGATAAAAGGGGGGTGCATTTTGGTCCCCTGTATGTGTATACATACCATGACTATCCTGAATCGATGGGACCATCTCGACTTGGGAAACTATACTAGAATCATTATCGGCTGCTCTTCTGTGGATTGTTGTGGCGACATCGTGTGATTCTGGTCGAAGAGACTCTGTACTCGACATCAGAACTCTCGAAGACGACGGTCCAGGAATGGCTACTGTCACAGGGTTCAACTCCGCACGGTCACTATGGTTTTGGTTGGAGGCAATAATTTCGTCTCCGCTTTCATTTACCATAACTTGAGTTGAATGACTACCCGCCGCAATAATGTTCTGATTCCCACGAGGAGCCATGGGTCTTTCTGGATCAGAATGCACATGACGTTTAGGTCTTTTACGCTTAGAAGTAGCCTTTTCTGAGGTTTCATCTGTGTTGAGGATGGAACTGGATTTTACAAAACAAATTGAACAAGCTTCCCGTTCAAACGTTAGAAAATTTGGAAGTGACGTTACAATACGCTAAAGTCACGTGACAGACACGGTCAAAGTTCAGAATGCAAAGATAAAAGGGGGGACTCGAGAATAAATACGGAATTATAACTTTTATTAAACCTGTATTATCAGTAAACCGATAAACATTATTATATTTGTAATTCTTCACTATCTGTATTAGATATGTTTGTATTTGTGTTTGCTTGACCCAGATGGGTGTATTTTGCAAGTAAAATTATTATTTATTAATGACTGCTCATAGCAAGTATTTCATGTGCAATACATATATTTTTCAGCGTTTCGCAATATAGCGGAAAAATACTGTCTTAAAGTTTCTATAATATTTTGTATGGGTCAATGATGTATGATTTGATAGGTCAGGTGACCTAATGTTTTGTTATGCTAATTTGTTTTTCGCGGGTTCGTGAAAAATAAATTGTCTAGGTGGTCATTCTAGCCGTAGACATCGTACAGTTAAAATGTCGGAGCCGGTACAGCTAGATTCTTTGATAAAACAACGTGTGCAAGAAGCTGTTTCAATCGCACAGAATGATATCGTACATCACATGGACAGGATTATCAAAAGCAGTTTTGACGCGTTCCAAAAGTCGACGAACGAAAATCAACGACAATTGTCAGAAACACAACTTGCCAAGATTGAAGAGATGAATTCGGACAATTACGTGTTCAAGAGAAAGGGGAATGAAGAACAATTTAAAGTTAATTCCAAAGTTGCCAACAAGATGAAGGAAGCTAGATGTTTTCTGAGGGAAGACCCGGAGCAAACCGAACAGACCCAAAAGGCAGCACAAAGTATCAGTGAAGGTTTGGATATATCACGTCATAGACAAAAATTAGTTAAATTGGCAGACCAATCCGAGAGTGGCTGGAAAACAGTGACAGAATATGAAACTCATAGTCTGGCCGACGACTCTGAAGATGAAAAACGAATCATCAGAGCCGAAAACAAAGCTGCACGGAAAATCAAGAACGAGAAACAAAGTAAACAGCATAGATCAACCCCTTACAGTACCTCTCAATCGTCGAGATTTAATTCCAACGCACCTAGAAATAATGTTCCAGTTCAACGCCCAGGGAAATGTTATGAATGTGGTATTCCCGGACACTGGAGGGTCGACCATCAAACTGGTGCTTTTGGTGCAGCAATGCAAAGAAACAAGAATGACAAGATAAGTAAAAATGTAAATAGTTTTGATAAAACTGTAGAAAACTTTGATAGTTTTGACAAAAGCACAATTGCAAAAGAGACGCATTCACAATTCGTCAAGCTTGATAACACATTTAAAAGTACAGTTACAAAGGTGAACTCTAACGATTCACCGGTAAACAGGTTACGCAACGCATTCACTTATTGGCAAAGTATAAATGCGAACGACTATATTCTAAGTATTATTAGAGATGGTTACAGAATTTCGTTTTATACAGAACCTGAAAGCTGTAGTTTAAGGAACAATAAGACAGCATTTGATAATTCAGAGTTTGTTGAATCCGAGATCACTAAGTTAATTAGTCGGGGTTGTATATCTCAAGTACACGAGTTACCTAAAGTAGTTAATCCTCTCATAGTTGCGAGGAATAAAGAAAAATTCAGACTTGTTCTTGACTGCAGGCATATAAACCCCCACTTACACAAATTTAGGTTCAAATATGAAGATGCTGTTGAAGCTAGTCATATGTTCGAAAAGGGGGACTATCTATTTACATACGATCTTCGCTCAGCATATCATCATATTGAAATATTCGAAGATCACAAAACGTACTTAGGTTTCAGTTGGTTTCATGAACATGAAAAAGTAACAAAATACTACGTTTTTAACGTATTACCTTTCGGTATAAGTACAGCAGGATACATATTTACTAAGGTTGTTAGATGCATTGTAAAATATCTAAGAGATCAAGGATTATAGATTATAATGTATCTTGATGATGGCATAGGTGGGGCAAGTGAAATTAGTAAGGCTAATTTCTGTAGCTTAACTGTACGTTATCTTTAAGATCGGCTGGTTTTTTAATTGCCGAAGAAAAGTGTAGTTGGGAACCAAGTCAATCAGTTACTTGGCTAGGTTTGGTGTGGGACATGAAAAATGGTATTGTTTATGTTACAGAAACTAGATTGAATAAGTTGAAAGATACGCTGAATGTGATTATTCACAGGTTGGGAAAAGGTGAAATAAAAGTAACAGCCAGGTTTTTGGCGTCCATTATTGGACAGATTATTTCTATGCAAGGGGCAATGGGCCCAGTAGTACGGTTGCGTACAAGGAGTATGTACGATTGCTTATTGTATAGAGCAAGTTGGAACGCTCCTGTGCTTTTGAATAGCAAAGCATTAGATGAAATTGTTTTCTGGAAGGAAAACGTAGCCATACTGAATGGCAGAGATTTGAGTATAGTGGAACAGTACTCTAGCATTGTTTACAGTGATGCCTCCGGTATAGATTTCGGAGGGTATGCTGTCAGTATCAGTGACACTGAAGTTATGGGTAGTTGGAACTCTGTAGAAAGTTTGAAAAGCTCCACATGGAGAGAGTTAGAAGCTGCATATAGAGTGTTGTTGTCATTACTAGTAACATTACAAGGTGAAACTATTAAATGGTATACTGATAATCAAAATATTGTTTACATTATTAAGCAAGGTAGTAGAAAAGGCGATCTACAATTAATCGCTATCAAGATAGCCAATGTATGTAAGCTTAACAATATTGTATTGTTACCACACTGGGTACCAAGAGACGAAAACGTTAAGGCTGATCAGATCAGTAAAAGTGTAGACTGTGATGACTGGGGTATAGACCCAGAAGTGTATTTAGTTCTAGATAATTTGTGGGGTCCTCATACGGTAGATCGATTTGCGTCAGATTATAATACAAAATGTCTGGTCTTCAACTCTAAGCACTGGTGTCCTAATACTTCAGGTATTAATGCTTTCGATCAAGATTGGAAAAGCGAAATTAATTGGATTGTACCACCACCGTCACTTGTTTCCAAATGTATTCAAAAAATGAAACAAGAAAAATCTATCGGTACACTAATTGTTCCATACTGGAGGTCAGCCCCTTTTTGGCCAATTTTAAACGTTGGTATTGAAGGTTCGCAAAAATTTGCGAGTTTTGTATAGGAGACAGCAGATTATTGTCATCAAGTGTAGTTATGAGAGGAAGAGGAAGGAACGGATTATTCGGAAAGACAGATACAAATTTCACTTTGTTGGCACTTAAAATTAGATTTTAGATATTTTTTATTTTATTTGTTTTTTAGGGATCGGGTTAAAATGTACCATTCAGAAAGAGATTTCACAGTGTGGAGCGATTTCAGAAAATTTCACTCAACTTGGTGGGAAAATTGAAGAATTTTTGTTACATTCACATAGCAGCAACACCAATAGTAAATATTTTTATTCTTTTAAACGTTGTGAACAGTTTATATCTAAAGAAGGAGGAAAATCTATTCCCGCTTCTCCAATTCGCGTTGCGTTATACTTAACTCATTTACTGGATAAAGGCTCGTCTAAAAGTGTAGTGCAATCTGCCGTTTACGGGATCAAGTGGGCGCATAACATTCAAGGAATTCAAGATCCGACAACAAATTCTTTCGTTGTGAATTTAATGGAAGCTGCAAAACGACAACCTCACAGACCGAAAGTGAAAAAAGATCACATTACCGTAGATGTTTTGATAAATTTATGTTCTAAGTACAAAGACTGTAATGATTTACTTGTTATACGGGATTTAACTATGATAATTTTATGTTTTGCTGGTTTTCTTCGTTATGATGAAGTAAGCGCTATTCGTTGTAAGGATATAGTTTTCAAAGATGATAATTTTTCAATCAAGATATTTAAGAGTAAAACTGATCAATATAGATTAGGTGACGAAATTGTCATTTGTAAAGGAGAGTCAATTGCCTGTCCATATTTATTATTGAAAAAGTATTTTCAATTAGCTTTGATTAATTCTGAATCAGATAATTTTTTATTTAGACCAATTTTCAGATCAAAACAAGTTTGTTCATTAATATATAAAAATAAACGGTTAAGCTATACCAGAGCTAGAGAATGTATAGTTTCTAGGTTAAAAAGTATTTGTCCTGATTTAAACATTGGTTTGCATTCTTTGAGAGCAGGTGGGGCTACTGCAGCCGCCAATTCAGATGTAAACGAACGTTGTTGGAAACGACACGCGGTCGGTGGAAAAGCGACACTGCTAAAGATGGTTACGTGGCTGATTCACTTGATCATCGGCTTCAGGTTACGAAAAAACTTGGCTTATGAATGTTTAGGGTTTGAATTTTATTTTTTATTGTGATTCATGATTTGATTAGTATCTTGCATTGTATTCATATTGCATTTCTCACGCCCGTTCTTTGTTTTTCTAGTCTGTCTGCACGGCAAAATGCATATTTGAGTTGAGTCTAATTTAGTTGGCCAAAATTATTGTGTAGTTAGGACATATATTTTTCAGCGTTTCGCAGTATAGCGGAAAAATACTGTCTTAAAGTTTCTATAATATTTTGTATGGGTCAATGATGTATGATTTGATAGGTCAGGTGACCTAATTTTTTGTTATGCTAATTTGTTTTTCGCGGGTTCGTGAAAAAAAAATTGTCTAGGTGGTCATTCTAGCCGTAGACATCGTACAGTTAAAACTTCCTTTTTTGTATAAAAAATTGTTTTTTTATATAATCATGATCATGATCAAGTACGGCATCATTACCCAGAAACGGTTCTTGCATTGCTCCGTGACGCAGGTTTCCAAACTATATAAGTTGGTTTTTCCTGGGCGGCGAGTGTCCGTTTATGACGGGTATTCATAATATGATATTTAACATTTGGAATGTTCTTGAAAGTTAATAGATATATATTACTATTGTTGCCGGAAGTATATTTTTTGGTTCACAAAGTTATGTGTTAAATTACTTAGTATAGATACTATTACTGTGTTACTTTTTTTTTTATCTCATTGTTTGTATTGTATTATGAAAAAATATTGATGTTGTAATGTTTATGCCCTTTGGGTCCCATAATTGGAAATAAAAATATCTTATCTTAAATACCTTATCTTATGATGTTTGCATATGTATATGAGATTATTGTATTGTATTGAATTACAAATTTGATTAAATGCTGGCTCCAGTCTGTCTACACGGCAAAATGCATATTTGAGTTGAGTCTAATTTAGTTGGCCAAAATTATTGTGTAGTTAGGACATATGACTTCCCACTTATCCGAAAAAATCACTTCAATATAGCAGACGAAGTCGTTTATATATCGATTTGATTTATGACTGCCTCCGCATGCCATAAAAAAATAAATCTACGTTATCAAAGCTGTACAGGTTATGTAGGTCGTGTAGTGCGCAATTAACCAGCAATATGATTGTTCGAATACCAAAGAGGACTACAACAGTTGTTCAGTATGGACTTTTGTTTTTTCGCTCTATGTCGACAGGAAGTGTTGATCTTCGCCTTGATACTTTGTCTCCGAGAAGTGTTCCTGGATTCAAATCATCAAAAAAATTATGGTGGGCAAAAGAAGTGACACCAAAACTGTATGTTGCTGGAGGATTAACAGACACGCAAATAAAATACGCACATGATGGAGGATTTAACGGCGTTATATCTCTATACCATGAAAACAACCCTGGTCAGTTTGGGGGTGAACAACTAGCATCTGTATCAGAAGCCAAATATGCTGCAAAAATTTCCGGTCTTCAGTTTGATGCCATTCTGAAAGAGAACGAAGACTGGGCTTGTGTTAAAGCAGTGGAGAAACTAACTCACTCAATTATTGAAATGGAGAAGCCAATTTTGCTCTATGGCAGCCAACCACAAGCTGTAGCTTTTACAACCTTATTGCATACAGCATACATGTCAAAACTGGACTCTAAATACGAACCAAGAGTTAATAGTGAGAAATTCTATAAAATGAGTGCTCTAATGGGAATGGATTTCACAGCAGACAAATTGAAATCGGTTGTTGCAGAAATAACAGGTGAGCCAATCGTTAGCAATCCCCCAAAATGTGATGCATATCAAAATTGGTTGGGTTATTGGCTTGGTCATCCTGTCTATAAGAATTGGTTCACTGCCGGTCAGATAAGAAGGGGTCATTTAAAGGAACTGGAAGCTCATGGATATAAATCAGTCATCAACATGCGGATGGGTAAAACTATGGACAGCAATCCTTCACAAGAGACTGTAAATCTCATCAACATACCAGACAACGTCAATACTTATGACGAGAACTATAACCCTGTGCGACAAACACAATCGACCTTGGAGAAAGTGGTCTTAGATCCAGCCTTGGACAGAAAACATATATCTCCTTCATCAATGGTTAATTATGAAACCCAGAACGCCGAGGAGTATGGTGACGAAATTGGCTTTAATGAAGAAATTGAAAGCGAACATTTTAATGAATCATCATTGAAGTATTATCATTTACCTGTAGGTAAGTTTACTTTGTAATCTTAAGACTTTCTAATAATATCATTTAGAGTGAATATTGTAGAAAAAATGACAGACGATGAAAAAAGGTTTTTATACGACCGCAAAAAAATTTTGTGGTCGTATATTGGTATGACGTTGGCGTCGTCGTCGTCGTCGTCCGAAGACACATTGGTTTTCGCACTCTAACTTTAGTTTAAGTGAATGGATCTCTATGAAATTTTACCATAAGGTTCAATACCACAAAAGGAAGGTTGGGATTGATTTTGGGGGTTATGGTACCAACAGTTAAGGAATAAGGGTCCAAAATAAGCATTTTTGTAACTTCCAGACATAACTTGTGTGTTAGTGTATGGATCTCTCTGACATTGTACCACAAGGTTCCATATCACAAAGGGAATGCTGGGATTGATTTTGGGGGTAATTGCCCATATGGCAAAATTTGGGGTAATTTGCTAATTTGCATAGCGGCCATTTTGCCTTATCATGATGGCAGCCATTACAATAGGATTATATAAGCCCTTTTAATAAAAATGCCAATATGCAAATACCTATGTCGAATGAAAAATTTGTTCGCATATAGGTGAATTGTACATGTTTTTTTGGCTTCTGTCCGTGTACAAATGGACATTGTCTACTCTGAAATCTTTCGGCCTTTTTAGTTTAAAAATCGGAAGCGTAACCATTGTGTAATTGCTATATAAGATCAAATAAAATGACTTAAAATCGTAAAATAGCAAGATTCAAAACAGAAATACACATGATGGAAGATATTGTTCATGATTTGTTCGCATATAGGGAAACACCTTGTAGGTTGAATTTTAAAGTTAAATAACTTTTAACTTACCTGCTTTCTTAAGTTTTCGGCCAAATTCTTTTAAAAACATGATGATTTCAACCTTCCCATTTCGTAAAAAGTCAAATTTTAAGCATTTTCCCTTAGAATTACACAGCATTTTTGTAAATATCCGCCAAAGGAAGTTTTTAAAGATACATTAGTTTTAGATACATGACGGAAAAGGACTGGATTATCCGCAAATCTATTATAAATTATATTTTCAATCTTAAGCTTAGGGAAGTAATTTGATCAAAAGGGACAAAGTCACGTGGTGCAAATGATTTACTTTGATTTTGCCATATGCTCAAAATTTTAGGAATCAGGGGCCCAAAATGGGGCAAAAAACAAGCATTTTTCTAGTTTCATGACAATGACTTGTGTGTAAGTGTATGGATATTTATGAAATTGTACTACAAGGTTCCATTGATTGATTGATTGATTGATTGATTGTTGGTTGCTTAACGTCCAGTGGCAAAGGTTCCATATCACAAAGGGAAAGCTGGGTTTGAGTTTGGGGGTAATTGCCCTAAGTGTTTAGGAATTTGGGGCCAAAAAGGGGCCAAAAAACAAGCATTTTTCTAGTTTCCAGACAATAACTTGTGTTCAAGTGTATGGATCTCTCTGAAATTGTACTGCAAGGTACCATACCACAAAGGGAAGGCTGGGATTTAGTTTGGGGTTGATGAATCATAAGGGGGTTCAAAAAATTTGGGGGGGGGGGGATTTTTTTTTCTTTAAAATTTTCCATTTTAAATTGGTTATTTCTGATTTATATATAAAAGCAAATAATAATGATATGGTTTGAATAGGTAAATTAAAAATTTTTAAGTTCTTAGACCACATTCATTATGTGTCAGAAACCTATGCTGTGTCAAATATTTAATCACAATCCAAATTCAGAGCTGTATCAAGCTTGAATGTTGTGTCCATACTTGCCCAACTGTTCAGGGTTCGACCTCTGCTGTCGTATCAAGCTGCGCCCAGCGGAGCATTTAATTGAATGTATGCGCTTTGCAATAAGGTGAAATGAAAGTCAAGTACGAAATTTAGGTAAAATTTCACCTGAAGTTATATCCAAGTATCTTGTTATAACCATATTTACAACTTTTTACATGTTTGCGACATAAAATTTCTTCAAGCTCTATTTGTCAAGCTTTAATTCTTTCATTTTGAAATCAACTTTATTTATAACTTCTTCCACTTAACGGCTAAAGCATTAGCAATGGTATGTAATTTTCCTAAATGTGCTCCCGGATTCACGAATTATTAGTTTTCCATAAACTATATTTGCATATTTAAAATTAAGATGAAATTATATTTCAGATTTAAATATTACATACAGTGCAGATGTATTTCAACAGTACAAGGACAAGCTGCTAGAAATAGGACGAGACGGTCCAGTTTTGTTTCATTGTGCTATAGGAAAGAGAGCTGGTAAATTTTACTAGATCATAAAAGTATATTATTTGCTCATTCTAATAGTGATGTGGTCAACCATAGATGTATGGGTTTATACATCTATGGGTCAACTAAAGTTATTAACCTGAAGTCAAACGGCCATGTTACATAAAGATAACACGGTCATGGTCAAGGTCAAATTTTTATTAACCAACAAAAACGCTTAGGTACTTGGGGACAAGACAATTTGTGTTTTTTACCCTCCCCTTTTTAAAAATCCGTCATTTTTTTTTGTTTAATTTTAATTTTAATTATTTTCGCGTTTTTCTGTGTCTCACTGACATATATCTACTACAAACAACATTTGTTTATGATTTACTATCAATTGCTAGTTTTCTATCCACATCAGTCACCGATACTATAATAGTTTGAGTTGCGTCGTGCGTTTTTTTTAGGCTCATTACCTTCTAACAAATATGGCCGTGTTAACTCCTAAACATATTTATTTTATATTAGTTCAGACTAACTTGTGCACCCAAAATTTACGGCTGCATGGATGGATCATACTGTAGATAACTTTGCATTCTTTGGAAGAACCTAATGACAACAGCAAATTAAAGAAGAGTTTTCATCTCAAGAATGTTGTCCAAGTTCAATATTTTTAGAATAACTTTGTTGTGCATCTACAAATCTAGTACACTGAATAATTAAAGAATGAATGATTGATTGGTTGTCCATTGCTTAACGCACAGTGGCAAATATTTTATGCATATTCTATTCATGAGGGGAACAAATTATCAATAAATACAATTGGTAAGAATTATAAGCTAGGACGACCCGGATGAAAGGCGGTAAATTTTGGACTGTCACTGAAAAATGAGGGTATGTTGGATAGGTGCAGAAAGTTTGCCTTGTAACCTACTGGTCCCTCTTAGAGTTTTTGCAGGGATACTTTCACGTGTATCGAGCGTGGCATCCATCCTACACGAGGCATATATGATATAACGTCCTTGTTACGACTGGGCTTGATTGTATATTCATACAGCCCCAAACAGACACATAATTTCGACAAGGGTCACGGCCTGTATTTTAAATCTGTCCATCTTTTGTTAACCAAAATGTAAATTTGTCGTAAACTTATTTACATATGGTGTACAATTGTTATATATATCCAGGAATCAAATCCCTTAACCCAAAATAAATGAGGATATGGTGTCAAAAGAAAGTTTAAATGACTCAACGGCAGTATACCCGAACTTTCTGTAAAAAGTGTAGAGTCCATAAACGCTTCTTTTGTGTTTTATTCTTGTCATTGCATGTCGGGTATGTCGAAAAAATCTAAAGTTCTTGAATTGACAAAATCATAGACGCTAATGTGGACAGTTGTCAGTGGTAACGTTTAAGAACGATGTTCGAATGAAGATTAAATTTTCGCAACATAAGCCACTTATGATTTGTATATTAAATAAATAAATAATCTTTATTTCAAGAGGATAATCCCATTAGTTAAAACTAATACTAATATTAATACACCTAACTATAATAAAGACAGCCGTATTACAAAAATCTTCTCCTCTGAAACTACTGGGCCAAATTTAACCAAACTTGGCCACAATCATTATGGGGGTATCTAGTTTAAATAATTTGTCCAATGACCCCGCCTGCCAACCAACATGGCCGCCATGGCTAAAAATATAGAACAAAGGGGGTAAAATGCAAGTTTTGTCTATTATTTGGAAAACCGTTATAAATAGAGAAAATCTGACAGGGCAGAAATGTTCAGAATGTTGAGCTCTACCAATTGTATATATACGTCAAAACTGACAGACGACTTCTTATAGGAGTTATTGCCCTTAAATGACAAAATTTACCTTTTTTTCATTTTTGCCTATTATTTTGAAAACTATAATAGATAGAGAGAAACTTTAAATTGCAAAAAAATGATCAGCAAGACATGTTCTACAAAAAAGTCTGCATGGTCGAAATCGTCAGTCGACTCCTTATTAGAGTTATTGCCCTTTGATGACGATTTTTATCATTTGTTTGCGTTTTTGCCTTATATCTTAAAAATTAAAATAGATATGTAGAAACTTAAATAAACAAAAAATGACCAGCAAGACAAGAACTACAATTAAGACAATTGGAGAAAATTGTCCGACGACTACTTAATGGAGTTATTGCCCATTAATGACGATTTTCGCCATTTTTTGCATTTTGCCTTATATGATTAAAATTTTAATAGATAATTAGACACTTTAAATCACAAAAATGATCAGCAAGCCAAATTTTGCTGATACAGTTAGTAGACTGTCACTCTTTATAGGAGTGATTGCCCTTAAATGAGGAATTTTTTTTGCCCTCTTTTGTGTTGTTAGCAAAAACTAAAGAAGATAGAGAGAAACTAAACAGACTAAATGATCAGCAATACAAGATCAACAAAACAGAGATTTTTGTCATGAATTCTATTCTCGTCTATAATGTTGTAGAGTGTCCTTTGTTGAATATGAACATAGACCAAGGTGTGCGACACAGGCTCTTTAGAGCCTCTAGTTATTCATATAAACACGCCTTACTATTTGAACTGGTTTATTTCAGCATTTATTGGTGTCCTGGCAGCGGCATTGCAGTACAATAAAGATTTACAGTGGGCTTTAAAGCGAATTAATGAGCTCGGATTTACTGTCAACGAAACAAGTTTTAGTGATGTCTACAAGATGTACAATGACGTGCTTGGTCCAATTAAGAATGCATGACTTTAAACATTTCTTCGCACTGAACTTAAAAAAAGTTTTTTTTTCAGTATTTAATTATCATTTTCTCTTCAACATAGAAATAACAAATGTAACATTTAATGTAATCATTGCCTTATAATTTCTAATTAGTCCATTGTTTAAGAGGTCACGGGTCTGTTTTGTACTATCTCAAATCCATTGCAAATTGCACTGGTTCTTTTGTATAGTTTCTATTTTGAATTGCTTTTTTAAATAAAGATGTATTTTTACTGTATTTATTGTGTCCGATTATTTCACAAATTGCGCCCGAATGCAAAAATAAAATCTTGAAATCTTGATTTGCTTCCCAAAAAGGGGAGAAAACTCGTGCAATTTATACTTTATTGCATTCACCCTAATCGCTTTCTGGAAAGGGTTAATTAGCAATTTTCTAAATGACCAGCCATGTCATTGGCGGGATAACATAGTAAATATAGGCGTATATTTTCCTATATATTGGTGAGACACAAACTACTTACACCCATTGGAGGTAAGATATACTATTTACCTGTCTATTTTACTACGGTCGGTGACATGGCAAACTTTATACTTAAGAGTTACTTAGAGTTGATTTCCAGTCAGGATCCCTAAGGTTCCTCTTCACCAGACTCATAATTTAAGTTCTTTTGCATAATAATTTGTCCTGACTTCCGGATATTTCTGCTGCTCTATAGTCATTGTAATAGATCTCTTCATCAGACCAATATTTATCTAGTCTATTTTTTAAGGCATTTATGGAAGGGGCTTTGGTAATTTTATCTGGTAGTTTGTTTCAGATTTATTATAATTTGTTGTACTAAAATTGTATTACAAATGTCAGATTTGAAAATCAATCAAGTAAAAATTAGTATATTTAAGACAAGTGTTAACTACCTTATAAACTTTAAATGATATTCATGAACTCTTCTCAAAATAGTCAAAGTTTGTTATTCATAGGGACTGTCACAAACTTTTATATCTGAGCACGTAAAGGAAATTGGTAAGTTTGATATATTTAGAATTATTGCTTGTTAGTAGCTGTACACCCAGTAACTATTGTATAATTAAAGTCGAAACGAAAGCAAGGTAAACATATATTGTACAACAATACGTTGGTTTCCCGACAGAACATGTTCGTTGGATGAAGATGTCATATATTTCTAAGGGGACGACCATTTGATATTTGGGGGGGGGGGGGGGGGGGGGGGGGGATTTGTTTTGGATGGGTTATTTATTTTTGTGGACCAAAAGGACAGATTATTTATTTTCTGCACTGTTGAAGCATGATTTTTCACTTTTATTAAAACATGGGACAGATTATCTATTTTCACAATTATATTTATAATATTTGAAAACATACAATTTTTAAATTCTTGAATAAATAACATAGTCAATTAAGTCAATCAGAATTAATCATCATCCTCTGGAAGTTAATCTTCTGAATTGCAAACTGCATATATTGCATACGTACAAGGTATTAAAGCTAGCCTCTTTTAAAAGTTGTCAAACATTTTCGCCGAGCGGAGCGAGACGAAAAAAAAATCCGCGAAGAGTCTGGGGTTCGCTGAAGGCCCCAAGGAGCTATAGAAAAAATGGGCCAAAATCATGCATTATGCGCGTTTACCAGACCCTTTATTAATCTGAAACGCAAGTTCTGTTTAAATTTTGGGACAATATTCTGGTTTCAAAGCAAAATATATAGATTCAGTGTAAGACTTTTAGTTTTTAGGGACAACATCAAAAGACCAATATGTAGGAAAAAGCAAAAAATGTTTCAGTTTGCAGAAAAACCTTTTATACCTGTCAATTATGTTTTTTTTTCAAATTAAGTTAATAGGGGGCTGATTTTCATTGATACATAACTATGTCAAGTCAGTTTTTATAACACATTTCAATTACAACTTGATGTAGTTCCTAACTGGGATACAATTTAAAGTAGTTTGTAATAGACAAAAGGTCCTTAGTATATGTAAGAGAATGATAATCCCTTTCTTCATGATTAAGTACGAGCGTTAGCGAGTACTTATCATGAAGTAAGGGATTATCATTCTCTTACAAACTTAGAATATTGTAAAGTGCTCAAGGCTCAAATAATCTCTTGATTGGTTGACTATTCAAGAATTAGCTTCATTGTCAGTGCAATGTTTCTAATTGATGCGCGACTTCCTTTTTCGGCATTTCATTTATGGATCAGTTTTAGTAATGTAAGGACTTTCTTATAATTTGGGAAATATTAAAAAAAAATGCGTTATAGACTTTAGGGGACACAACAGTACAAAGAAAAGGTAGGAATTGTATATGTTTCCTGATTGTGAGTATGAATGTAAATTATGTAATATTTTAGTGAGAAATTATCCTTTTTTAAATTACAGTTTAAATCAATACATTTCAGTTACAACTAATTTCATTTCACAGCCAATATTTTGGTCTGGCTTTTTAAATCGAATACTATTTCATTATGTCAGGGGAATGTCAAAATAAAATGCCTTTAAAAGATTAAATATATTCAAAACTTAAATTAAATTCCTGTTTTTTTTTTGTTGTTTTATTTTATCGGAATATTGGAAATAACTATTCTTCACAACCGCTGGTCCATTAATCAGAGTTTTGGAAATCTAAAGATTTAGGTTATTTTTGATTTTAAAACTGTGTTTTTTTTTTTCTTTTAATGCATTGCTTTAATATTGTTTAATTTTTCAGTAATTTGAAGTTATTAAAATTTCAAAATAACATTAAAGGTACTAATTTTACTGCACCAGTAAATTTCAACTTATTTTGATTTTTTTTGTTTGTTTCACAGTTGAACTTTTATTCAGTTTCAATCACTGGTGATAAATCCTTTCATTCTGATAAATGTGCTCCGGGGCAGTTGTAACTCATTTATAGAAACTCTTTTGTTTTGAACTGTAAATAGGTCTAAACAATAAGATAATCCCTTACTAAGAACATGAATTACATTCATTCTTCACAATTAAGAGACATCAAATCCTACAATTTCATTGGTCGAGAGCACTTTGCTATATTCTAAATTTTCAATATAAATCAAAACACAAAGGTTATTCCTGATTAGTTTTTCGAATTATTTTATTAAGGCGTTGAGACCCTTTGGTGACCTCACAGTTTAAATGTCTATAATAAATACGTCGTGAGTTTTGGGCGTTACAGACGAACGTTCACCTAATCTGACCCAGTCAATGGGATATTTTTGCGCGCCAATCAATGGTCTCGGCTACACTGTTATGCACATGATTCTATATGTTTTGCCTGTTCTAACTGTTCGGTAACGTAGCTTTCACCTATCGCGAAGCTAGTTCAATATCTTCCTGACAAATGGCACAACTTCTTCCACTTCTACCTACTTTTACTGGTTCGTGTATTTCGCACAAAATGTCATCACGTTTTACCCATAGTTCATCTTCATTACTCGGCCATACATAAAGAGAATGACCTGTGTTCTTTCCTTGACTTGGACGCATAAATGTTACTAAATATTCATTGTCATTTTCATCTACCTCAATCACCTTGTGGATTTGCATCGTTCCTTGCACTGGTTTCAAAGTCTTATTTATCTCGGTAAGTTCCAGTCTTGATTTTACAGTCTGTTGATTCTACAAAAACATAAGTTGCACTTGTGTGATGGACAGCTGTACATGCGTATAGTACTCGCGGGCGTCCTGGACAACTATCTCACCCTGTTTTATAGCCTGGTCTGCTATACGCTTGGAGGTCCCTCCTATTCCGTCAAATGGACCCTTACCGTGGCCTGTATCAAAGTAGTTTCAGGTTGCATCCACGCCGAATAAGTTCTGATGGTCAGACACCAAGTAAAATGCGGTTTTGTTGCGATACTGTGAGCTAGGACTGTCAGTCCAATAATGTATTTTCTTAAGATCATTGATATTTTGTTTTATCTTAGGCATTAACTTTTGTAAGATTGTGTATACGGTTCCTATATTGTGACCAAGGTCATCAGATACAAAAACATAATTAGTGTGTGTCATCTTGTCGTCGCCATCTTTGTAATACACAACCACTGGGTGTAATGTAACCGAGCTGGAATTCCAGTATGCGCTTTGTACCTCATCTGCTGAACAGCACGAAAAAAATTCTGTACTATTGCGTTTCCAGCAGGTAGATTTTCTTTAAGGTTGGTAAGAGCTTTATATTGAATACGTACTCTGGATACATGCTGCTGAAACTCGCAGACTTGAACCAGAACAGCTGATACAAATTCCGCATTAGAAAGTTCAATTTGCACGATCTTTGTTCTCTTCTTTCCGTCAGCCATGTCAACTTTTTTCCATTGCTCGTACATAATTTTGTCATCTTTAATTTCCGAAATTATGTCCTGGGGATTTATATCATTTAATTTCCGTATAAACTCGTCAGGGTTCAGTGTAACGTTAGTGCCAGCTGTTTTTATATTCTTTAGTGCGAGGGCCATATTTTGATTTTAAAATTGCGAAAATGAGGTCCATGTCCATCAAAGGTAACATTACCATTTATAACTATGTTTTTTATGTTTAATTCAAGATTAAAATAATTCAAGAAATAATGTGTGGAATAAAACCGGCCGCATATGGTAAATGTTTTGCTCATTGTTGAAGGTGGTACGGTTACCTTCAGATGCTAATACCATCGTTGTTTGTACAATCGAGTTGTCTCATAGGCGATCATTCCGCAACTCCTTAAAACTAAATAATTCAAGAAATCTTAAGTGGAATAAAATCGGCCGCAGGGAAAAAACAGTAAACGAGGTCTGGCAAGACGATACAAACCCCCGGCATTTTTAATATTGGCAAGTAGGTGTTCTTTTGGTAACAGAAGTAACAAAAGTTCCTCTAAGGAAAATTAGAGTGAACGAGGAGCACGACCCCGGCACTGACGCTAGGCCATAACTTGAATAACGCTTCCTCGGTACTCGGAGGATAAAATTCAAAACTGGTAACAGTGATGAACCGGCCGCTCTGGTAAAAAATAGAAAGCCGTTTATAAAAAACACAACTTCCCTGTGGTACCACAGGAGAATATTTTAACAAATGGTCTAACGTAGAATTATAGGGTCATGACCCCCCTGTCATCTTGCCAGATCCCGCCTCTGCACTAATACTGCGACAACTGTTTTATTAAAGATAATACTAACAAACAATGAAAAATATCAAAATGCATTACAAAGAAATCCTTTTATGGAAACGCACACATCTATATGTTTATAGAGTTGAATTCTAGAAATTAAAGTTTTTCTCCTTTCTTAGTAAACGTCCACCATCAAGACATCAGCAGATTATAAGATGCGTAAAAACTAGCACTGTCTGTTTGAAATCAGTATCAAGTATTTATATAAAAATGTTCCATCCTCAATTTAAAAGCATTCGTAAAAACGTGAAATTGCAATAACAGTTCACGATATAACTGGACACAACCACTGCAATATTATGTTATTCTAGACGAGTCGAAAAGTTCATCCTCTACAATAATTGCAATACTCCATTTAGTCCGAAAATCAATTGTCTCCAGCTGGATCCGTTTCCGGCCTTCCTAACTCACTAGGCATATACCTGAAAAACATTAAAAAACAACAGCAGAAAAAATTATCCAAAATAGGAGATTGTCGGGGTAGGTGGGTGGGATTGAACAAGCTTCCCGTTCAAACGTTAGAAAATTTGGACGTGACGTCACAATACGCCAAAGTCACGTGACAGACACGGTCAAAGTTCAGAATGCAAAGATAAAAGGGGGGACTCGAGAATAAATACGGAATTATAACTTTTATTAAATCTGTATTATCAGTAAACCGATAAACATTATTAATTAAAGATTAAAATAATTCAAGAAATAATGTGTGGAATAAAACCGGCCGCATATGGTAAATGTTTTGCTCATTGTTGAAGGTGGTACGGTTACCTTCAGATGCTAATACCAACGTTGTTTGTACAATCGAGTTGTCTCATAGGCGATCATTCCGCAACTCCTTAAAACTAAATAATTCAAGAAATCTTAAGTGGAATAAAATCGGCCGCAGGGAAAAAACAGTAAACGAGGTCTGGCAAGACGATACAAACCGCCGGCATTTTTAATATTGGCAAGTAGGTGTTCTTCTGGTAACAGAAGTAACAAAAGTTCCTCTAAGGAAAATTAGAGTGAACGAGGAGCACGACCCCACACTGACGCTTGGCCATAACTTGAATAACGCTTCCTCGGTACTCGGAGGATAAAATTCAAAACTGGTAACAGTGATGAACCGGCCGCTCTGGTAAACAAGAGAAAGCCGTTTATAAAAAACACAACTTCCCTGTGGTACCACAGGAGAATATTTTAACAAATGGTCTAACGTAGAATTATAGGGTCATGACCCCCCTGTCATCTTTCTAGATCCCGCCAAATGAGAAGGTCTATACACTCTCATCCCCAACGAAACGAGTTCACTACCTGTACTAAAATACAATTAACTCATCAATTAGGAAATACTCGACAGTCAGAACTTGCAAACAACTCCAAAGCTCCCTGAACATTATTTAAGAAAACATCATTACCTACATCTGACAAGTGCACTCCGTCATGCCTGAACAAATCTCTTTCTTGAGTTTTAATATTTGGATGGCAAATTACAAAACCATGATTTAATTCTTCTTTGAATATATTACGAACAGCTGCATTAACTCGTTTACGAGTCGAATTGATAGCCACCTGATTTTCTGCCAAGTGCCAGTATCTACGAGGCAAAATTTCACTCCATACCAAGTAGAGATTTGGCAATAACACATGTAATCGCATAATGTCCAACCTTATCTTCTCAATAAGCTCTTTTCCTTTGATTAAACCCAAATCGTTAGAACCCAAATGTATGATCAAAATTTGTGGAGGTGGATAACATCTAAGATTTTCTTCAACTGAAGGTAACAAATTTTTCCATTTCATCCCTCGCTGGCCATACCAATGAAAATTATAACCTTTTGACTGTAATCCGAGTTTTTGACCCCTGGTCTTCTCTTAATGCTTCTGGCCGCCCAATATACAATAGATGATCCCATGACCCAAACTTGACAGGGTTCTACAATGACAAAAATTCTTAAAAGTCCTGTTTTGTTTAAACCTTTTCAAATATATTAAAATACAGTTTCGAAGATCTTCGTATCTATAAAATCTACCAAATCCGAATGTAACTCGTGTATGCATCAGAAACCCAACGTCCCCACTTCTTAATTTCTGAATCCGAAGCCCCCATTCTGCTATAATGCGATGCTCCGCCTATTCTAAACGAATGTGATCGGATGTGGTCTTTAACGCCACAAAAATACAGGGTTTTCTTAAGTATAGAAATAAACTGAAAACGAGTCAATGGAGACCCATTGAAATGTAAATACAAGGGTTTGTCAATAGCAGGATATCTTATTCCCAAAAAGGCACACAACATGCTCACAGGACAAAGATCTGCCTCCCTTTGAGGAATAACCAAAGTCGTTGAAATACCTCTCTGATCAGCTTTCAAACTGCAAATCTTCAAATGCAATTCATATTTACAATTTGAAAATTTCAATGACAGATCATTAATGAAAATTGTGTGGGCTCCGATATCTGTACTCGTATCAGCCGTGAGCTCAACTATTCTTAATAAAGCAAAAAATGCAAGACTAAATGCAGAAGCAAACAGACAAGATTCATAATGAGAAGAGCAAACGGGTGGGAGTGATCGTATAATTTTGTGCAAAATTTCTAAAGTAACAGGAGCGCGAATATCTGATAATTTGGGACTCTTCCTTCGAACTCCCTCTAACATTTTAGAAACTATAAAAGTACATGTAGTGTCAGTTACACCTAATAATTTATGTTTATGGCTAATCCCGGATAAGTATGTATTGATTGTAGATGATGTTAAACCAGAATACGATAAGTAAGCTATAAAACGAGTTAACACATCAATTTGTATAGGCCATGATACATTTAAGTCATATTCCTTGCTAAACTTTGCTAACGACTCTAGTGCTGTCTTGTAAGTTTTCCATGTATTTTTCGCCATCGAAAATTGTACCAATTTTTCAACTTCCGCGTCTAAAATTTCCATAGTAGGCTTGGCATTGGAGTAAGTTCCTTGTCTGCTTGTGGTGCTAACTGTCTGTAGAGCTGCCAATGACAACGAGACAAAGCGTCAGCAATTACATTCCGGCTACCCGAAATGTGCTGAGCCTTTATCAAAATATTATGTTTGAGGGAAATAAATACAAGTTTTCTTACTAAAATCATTACTCTAGCAGATTTTGATGACTTTTTATTCAAAATTGTTACAACTGACTGATTTCAATATTAAACAATAACTTTTTATTCTCTAAAAATCGCCCCCACAATTGAATAGCAACGACGACTGGAAAAAATTCCAAAAACGTGATGTCCCTCAAAATACCGTTCTGACTCCACTCTCGAGGCCAACAAGCTTGCGACCATTTGCCATCAAAATAAATCCTGAACCCCCTATTTGAACCTCCGGCGCTATCAGTGTATAGCTGGATTGTCTCGTTTGATGTCCAAAGCAAGTCTAGCATTACAGAAACACCGTTATACTCATTTAAAAAGGATAACCAAATTTGCAAATCATCTTTCATCTCAGACGAGACGCGAATTCTATGCCAAGCTTCCTTTACGTTGCAAGTTGCATCAATAAACCGACGACAAAATGCCCTGCCTGGAACAACGACCTGACAAGCAAAGTTCAATAACCCAATAAGTGACTGAAGTTCACGCAACTTTACTTTTTTACAACCAAGTATAACAGTAATCCGTTGCTTTATCTCGATTAACTTAACTTTCGGAAGCCGGAGCTCCATGGCGATAGTATCAAATTCTATGCCCAAAAATGTTAAAATTTCAACTGGTAAAACTGTTTTATCTTCTGCTAAAGGGACCCCCCATTTCTGGCATACATTAGTAAATGTTTTCAATAAATTGGCACACTGGTTCGTGCCTGCTTCTCCGGCGAACAAAAAATCATCTAAATAATGCAGAATATTCTTAGAATACCGTATACCAATGCAAAGCCGTGGACAATTTTTCGAATAAGGAACAACTGAGACCTGCCCCGAGAGGCAAATTACGGTCATAATAAAACTCATCATCAAATTCAAAACCCAACTGATCGAAATCACCTGGCCAAATTCTCAACAATCTGAAGGCGCACTTTACGTCGGCTTTTGCCAACAAAACGTGTGTTTTTCCTAATTTTTGAATCATCTCGACCGCATCATCAATACTCGCATAACGCACAGAACAAAATTCTCGATCAATAAAATCATTAACAGAATTACCAGTAGGGGATGAAAGATTCAACACTAAGCGAAATTCTCCTACGGTTGTTTCAGGAATGAGAGCAAGGGGGGAACAGCGAAATGTAGGAAAAGGTGGATGTGAAAATAGACCTGCAATACGCCCGAGCTCAATTTCTTTATTCAACTTCTTCCTAGTGGTCTCTGTATTCTTTAAAACACTTTTAGAATTTTTACAAGTAAAAGAAAATCTAGGCCCAGCGTACATCAGTTTAAAGCCAAAACGTAATCCCTGAATCAATTCGGCGGCAGCAGTTATTTCCATATAATCCAACAAACATTTTTCGACTTCACAAACATTGATAGGGGAATTTCCTAATTTATATAAATCTGACAAGTCACTCCGTTTAACCTTTTTAAGTTCTACAACTTGTAACTGGGTGTGTCCCATTACATTTTGAGCATTTGTGATCAAATTTGCATTTTCTTCCAAACGTACAACGGCCTTGGTTGAAATTCCGACATTTTTGGCGAGATTGAAAACCGGCTCCACTGTAGCCACGAAAATTACTCTGGTTATGAGGAGTCCTCCCTTGAGTTCTACTAGGATTAATATCCGAAACCTGACGAGATTGATAATTCGAGGAGGAATGAGAATTATTGCTCATGACTACAGACGATGACTGACTGACATTCCCCGTCACCACGAACAAAACCCACAATTCCTGACCAATGACACCCCAGGAAGATGATGGAAAGCGCTCTTTTTTTAGTCGGTACTGATCATCGTACACGGCACAACCATTATTAGTACCCCTAGACGACGCTAATCGAATGCTTTGCATATATTTCAAATACTCTTGGGCTTTCATAGGCCATTTTTCTAATAGAATTGCCATATAGATCATAAAGGCCGAAGTCCAAATTTCTATATTGTTTAAAGAATCTGGCTTCTTATTAACCACAGTCAGGGCACCTCCTTTCAAAACAAAATCGCCATCTAAAGTAGAATCAGAGCCCAAATCTGCTGCAGATTTTAGCAATAAACCTAAATGAATAAACTCACCCCGCCAATTTTTTTCCTTAATCTTTAATGGAATATGAGCCCCAATCGGATCAAATATGCTAGGAATGGTTTCCGGAATGTGATTAACTCGGAAAATTTCATTACTGGCCAAATGCGAGCCTGTAATTTGCGACTGGGACCTCCTACTATGATAAAAGGGGGGTGCATTTTGGTCCCCTGTATGTGTATACATACCATGACTATCCTGAATCGATAGGACCATCTCGACTTGGGAAACTATACTAGAATCATTATCGGCTGCTCTTCTGTGGATTGTTGTGGCGACATCGTGTGATTCTGGTCGAAGAGACTCTGTACTCGACATCAGAACTCTCGAAGACGACGGTCCAGGAATGGCTACTGTCACAGGGTTTAACTCCGCACGGTCACTATGGTTTTGGTTGGAGGCAATAATTTCGTCTCCGCTTTCATTTACCATAACTTGAGTTGAATGACTACCCGCCGCAATAATGTTCTGATTCCCACGAGGAGCCATGGGTCTTTCTGGATCAGAATGCACATGACTTTTAGGTCTTTTACGCTTAGAAGTAGCCTTTTCTGAGGTTTCATCTGTGTTGAGGATGGAACTGGATTTTACAAAACAAATTGAACAAGCTTCCCGTTCAAACGTTAGAAAATTTGGAAGTGACGTTACAATACGCTAAAGTCACGTGACAGACACGGTCAAAGTTCAGAATGCAAAGATAAAAGGGGGGACTCGAGAATAAATACGGAATTATAACTTTTATTAAACCTGTATTATCAGTAAACCGATAAACATTATTATATTTGTAATTCTTCACTATCTGTATTAGATATGTTTGTATTTGTGTTTGCTTGACCCAGATGGGTGTATTTTGCAAGTAAAATTATTATTTATTAATGACTGCTCATAGCAAGTACTAGTATTTCATGTGCAATACATATATTTTTCAGCGTTTCGCAATATAGCGGAAAAATACTGTCTTAAAGTTTCTATAATATTTTGTATGGGTCAATGATGTATGATTTGATAGGTCAGGTGACCTAATGTTTTGTTATGCTAATTTGTTTTTCGCGGGTTCGTGAAAAATAAATTGTCTAGGTGGTCATTCTAGCCGTAGACATCGTACAGTTAAAATGTCGGAGCCGGTACAGCTAGATTCTTTGATAAAACAACGTGTGCAAGAAGCTGTTTCAATCGCACAGAATGATATCGTACATCACATGGACAGGATTATCAAAAGCAGTTTTGACGCGTTCCAAAAGTCGACGAACGAAAATCAACGACAATTGTCAGAAACACAACTTGCCAAGATTGAAGAGATGAATTCGGACAATTACGTGTCCAAGAGAAAGGGGAATGAAGAACAATTTAAAGTTAATTCCAAAGTTGCCAACAAGATGAAGGAAGCTAGATGTTTTCTGAGGGAAGACCCGGAGCAAACCGAACAGACCCAAAAGGCAGCACAAAGTATCAGTGAAGGTTTGGATATATTACGTCATAGACAAAAATTAGTTAAATTGGCAGACCAATCCGAGAGTGGCTGGAAAACAGTGACAGAATATGAAACTCATAGTCTGGCCGACGACTCTGAAGATGAAAAACGAATCATCAGAGCCGAAAACAAAGCTGCACGGAAAATCAAGAACGAGAAACAAAGTAAACAGCATAGATCAACCCCTTACAGTACCTCTCAATCGTCGAGATTTAATTCCAACGCACCTAGAAATAATGTTCCAGTTCAACGCCCAGGGAAATGTTATGAATGTGGTATTCCCGGACACTGGAGGGTCGACCATCAAACTGGTGCTTTTGGTGCAGCAATGCAAAGAAACAAGAATGACAAGATAAGTAAAAATGTAAATAGTTTTGATAAAACTGTAGAAAACTTTGATAGTTTTGACAAAAGCACAATTGCAAAAGAGACGCATTCACAATTCGTCAAGCTTGATAACACATTTAAAAGTACAGTTACAAAGGTGAACTCTAACGATTCACCGGTAAACAGGTTACGCAACGCATTCACTTATTGGCAAAGTATAAATGCGAACGACTATATTCTAAGTATTATTAGAGATGGTTACAGAATTCCGTTTTATACAGAACCTGAAAGCTGTAGTTTAAGGAACAATAAGACAGCATTTGATAATTCAGAGTTTGTTGAATCCGAGATCACTAAGTTAATTAGTCGGGGTTGTATATCTCAAGTACACGAGTTACCTAAAGTAGTTAATCCTCTCATAGTTGCGAGGAATAAAGAAAAATTCAGACTTGTTCTTGACTGCAGGCATATAAACCCCCACTTACACAAATTTAGGTTCAAATATGAAGATGCTGTTGAAGCTAGTCATATGTTCGAAAAGGGGGACTATCTATTTACATACGATCTTCGCTCAGCATATCATCATATTGAAATATTCGAAGATCACAAAACGTACTTAGGTTTCAGTTGGTTTCATGAACATGAAAAAGTAACAAAACACTACGTTTTTAACGTATTACCTTTCGGTATAAGTACAGCAGGATACATATTTACTAAGGTTGTTAGATGCATTGTAAAATATCTAAGAGATCAAGGATTATAGATTATAATGTATCTTGATGATGGCATAGGTGGGGCAAGTGAAATTAGTAAGGCTAATTTCTGTAGCTTAACTGTACGTTATCTTTAAGATCGGCTGGTTTTTTAATTGCCGAAGAAAAGTGTAGTTGGGAACCAAGTCAATCAGTTACTTGGCTAGGTTTGGTGTGGGACATGAAAAATGGTATTGTTTATGTTACAGAAACTAGATTGAATAAGTTGAAAGATACGCTGAATGTGATTATTCACAGGTTGGGAAAAGGTGAAATAAAAGTAACAGCCATGTTTTTGGCGTCCATTATTGGACAGATTATTTCTATGCAAGGGGCAATGGGCCCAGTAGTACGGTTGCGTACAAGGAGTATGTACGATTGCTTATTGTATAGAGCAAGTTGGAACGCTCATGTGCGTTTGAATAGCAAAGCATTAGATGAAATTGTTTTCTGGAAGGAAAACGTAGCCATACTGAATGGCAGAGATTTGAGTATAGTGGAACAGTACTCTAGCATTGTTTACAGTGATGCCTCCGGTATAGATTTCGGAGGGTATGCTGTCAGTATCAGTGACACTGAAGTTATGGGTAGTTGGAACTCTGTAGAAAGTTTGAAAAGCTCCACATGGAGAGAGTTAGAAGCTGTATATAGAGTGTTGTTGTCATTACTAGTAACATTACAAGGTGAAACTATTAAATGGTATACTGATAATCAAAATATTGTTTACATTATTAAGCAAGGTAGTAGAAAAGGCGATCTACAATTAATCGCTATCAAGATAGCCAATGTATGTAAGCTTAACAATATTGTATTGTTACCACACTGGGTACCAAGAGACGAAAACGTTAAGGCTGATCAGATCAGTAAAAGTGTAGACTGTGATGACTGGGGAATAGACCCAGAAGTGTATTCAGTTCTAGATAATTTGTGGGGTCCTCATACGGTAGATCGATTTGCGTCAGATTATAATACAAAATGTCTGGTCTTCAACTCTAAGCACTGGTGTCCTTATACTTCAGGTATTAATGCTTTCGATCAAGATTGGAAAAGCGAAATTAATTGGATTGTACCACCACCGTCACTTGTTTCCAAATGTATTCAAAAAATGAAACAAGAAAAATCTATCGGTACACTAATTGTTCCATACTGGAGGTCAGCCCCTTTTTGGCCAATTTTAAACGTTGGTATTGAAGGTTCGCAAAAATTTGCGAGTTTTGTATAGGAGACAGCAGATTATTGTCATCAAATGTAGTTATGAGAGGAAGAGGAAGGAACGGATTATTCGGAAAGACAGATACAAATTTCACTTTGTTGGCACTTAAAATTAGATTTTAGATATTTTTTATTTTATTTGTTTTTTAGGGATCGGGTTAAAATGTACCATTCAGAAAGAGATTTCACAGTGTGGAGCGATTTCAGAAAATTTCACTCAACTTGGTGGGAAAATTGAAGAATTTTTGTTACATTCACATAGCAGCAACACCAATAGTAAATATTTTTATTCTTTTAAACGTTGTGAACAGTTTATATCTAAAGAAGGAGGAAAATCTATTCCCGCTTCTCCAATTCACGTTGCGTTATACTTAACTCATTTACTGGATAAAGGCTCGTCTAAAAGTGTAGTGCAATCTGCCGTTTACGGGATCAAGTGGGCGCATAACATTCAAGGAATTCAAGATCCGACAACAAATTCTTTCGTTGTAAATTTAATGGAAGCTGCAAAACGACAACCTCACAGACCGAAAGTGAAAAAAGATCACATTACCGTAGATGTTTTGATAAATTTATGTTCTAAGTACAAAGACTGTAATGATTTACTTGTTATACGGGATTTAACTATGATAATTTTATGTTTTGCTGGTTTTCTTCGTTATGATGAAGTAAGCGCAATTCGTTGTAAGGATATAGTTTTCAAAGATGATAATTTTTCAATCAAGATATTTAAGAGTAAAACTGATCAATATAGATTAGGTGACGAAATTGTCATTTGTAAAGGAGAGTCAATTGCCTGTCCATATTTATTATTGAAAAAGTATTTTCAATTAGCTATGATTAATTCTGAATCAGATAATTTTTTATTTAGACCAATTTTCAGATCAAAACAAGTTTGTTCATTAATATATAAAAATAAACGGTTAAGCTATACCAGAGCTAGAGAATGTATAGTTTCTAGGTTAAAAAGTATTTGTCCTGATTTAAACATTGGTTTGCATTCTTTGAGAGCAGGTGGGCTACTGCAGCCGCCAATTCAGATGTAAACGAACGTTGTTGGAAACGACACGCGGTCGGTGGAAAAGCGACACTGCTAAAGATGGTTACGTGGCTAATTCACTTGATCATCGGCTTCAGGTTACGAAAAAACTTGGCTTGTGAATGTTTAGGGTTTGAATTTTATTTTTTATTATGATTCATGATTTGATTAGTATCTTGCATTGTATTCATATTGCATTTCTCACGCCCGTTCTTTGTTTTTCTAGTCTGTCTGCACGGCAAAATGCATATTTGAGTTGAGTCTAATTTAGTTGGCCAAAATTATTGTGTAGTTAGGACATATATTTTTCAGCGTTTCGCAGTATAGCGGAAAAATACTGTCTTAAAGTTTCTATAATATTTTGTATGGGTCAATGATGTATGATTTGATAGGTCAGGTGACCTAATGTTTTGTTATGCTAATTTGTTTTTCGCGGGTTCGTGAAAAAAAAATTGTCTAGGTGGTCATTCTAGCCGTAGACATCGTACAGTTAAAACTTCCTTTTTTGTATAAAAAATTGTTTTTTTATATAATCATGATCATGATCAAGTACGGCATCATTACCCAGAAACGGTTCTTGCATTGCTCCGTGACGCAGGTTTCCAAACTATATAAGTTGGTTTTTCCTGGGCGGCGAGTGTCCGTTTATGACGGGTATTCATAATATGATATTTAACATTTGGAATGTTCTTGAAAGTTAATAGATATATATTACTATTGTTGCCGGAAGTATATTTTTTGGTTCACAAAGTTATGTGTTAAATTACTTAGTATAGATAAAATTGAGAATGGAAATGGGGAATGTGTCAAAGAGACAACAACCCGACCACAGAACAGACAACAGCAGAAGGCCACCAACAGGTCTTCAATGCAGCGAGAAATTCCCGCACCCGGAGGCGTCCTTCAGCTGGCCCCTAAACAAATATATATACTAGTTCAGTGATAATGAACGCCATACTAAACTCCAAATTGTACACAAGAAACTAAAATTAAAAATAATACAAGACTAACAAAGGCTAGAGGCTCCTGACTTGGGACAGGCGCAAAAATGCGGCGGGGTTAAACATGTTTATGAGATCTCAACCCTCCCCCTATACCTCTAGCCAATGTAGAAAAGTAAACGCATAACAATACGCACATTAAAATTCAGTTCAAGAGAAGTCCGAGTCTGATGTCAGAAGATGTAACCAAAGAAAATAAACAAAATGACAATAATACATAAATAACAACAGACTACTAGCAGTTAACTGACATGCCAGCTCCAGACTTCAATTAAACTGATTGAAAGATTATGTCTTCATCATATGAATATCAGGCACAATCCTTCCCGTTAGGGGTTTAGTATCATACCATCATAACATATATGAGAAGAACATAACCCGTGTCATGCCAACAACTGGTTTTTAAATAAATGTGTTTAGTGCAGATGCAAAGACCCTATAAGTGAATCAATATCAACGCCAAAATATGCAATCTTTAATGACCTGACAACAGTATCGTAACTATATCCCTTCTTAATAAGTCTATTTAAAGGTTTTGTTAGTTTCAGAGGTGAATACTGACATTTTTGTGCTTTATAAAGAATATTTCCATAAAAAATTGGATGTGAAATACCTGAACGTATAAGAAGTCTGCATGTTGAGCTATATTTACGAATGATGTCCTTATACCGATGATAAAATTTAGTAAATGTTTTGACTAGTTTGTGATATCGAAAACCCTGGTGTAATAATTTTTCAGTAATACATACATTTCTCTCGTTAAAATCTAAAACATTGTTACATACACGAGCGAATCGTACAAGTTGAGATATATAAACACCGTAAGATGGTGACAAGGGAACGTCACCATCTAAAAATGGATAATTAACGATAGGAAATGAAAAATCATCTCTTTTATCATATATTTTAGTATTAAGCTTTCCGTTAATGATATAGATATCAAGATCGAGGAAAGGGCAGTGGTCATTGTTAGTATTAGCTTTATTTAAAGTAAGTTCAACAGGATAAATTTCTTTAGTATACATACTGAAGTCGTCATTATTGAGAGCCAAAATATCATCCAAATATCTAAAAGTATTATTAAATTTGTGTATCAGATGTTGTTTCGATGGGTCTTTACTGATTTTTGTCATAAATTGTAACTCATAGCAATACAAAAAAAGGTCCGCAATAAGTGGTGCACAGTTAGTCCCCATTGGAATTCCGATAACCTGACGATATACGGAATCTCCAAAGCGAACAAAAATGTTATCTAGTAAAAATTCAAGGGCATATATAGTATCAAAGCATGTCCAATTGACATAGTTTTTTTTGTTTATTGCTACTAAAAAATGACCTAAAAGAGTTTGAACATATATATTCACATTCTGACTTTTTAAATGCCCATTTAATTAGGTGTGTGAATTTTTTCTTAATGAGAATGTGAGGCAATGTGGTATATAGGGTAGAAAAATCAAAACTTTGAACAGATTCAAAATCACCAATATATGCATGCAATTTATCAAGTACTTCCAACGAGTTCTTGACACTCCAAAAGTAATTAATTCCACTATTTTCGAAGGCCTTATTTGAACAATTTATTATCAGGTTTTTGATTGTACCAAGTGTACTGGTAAGAAGAATAGACAATTTAGTAGTGGAACAATGGCTTGAAGACGAAATGAATCTATATTTGTAAGGTGTTTTGTGTAGCTTCGGAAGCCAATACATAGTTGGGACTTTCATTGTATTTGGTTCTGCTTGTAAAGCGGTAGCTAAAAGTTTATGTTTGTTACAGATGTCGTTTTCTGAAAATGGAGTCAGTTGGAATGTTGGTGAATTGGTGATTTCTTTTTTCAGAACCTCAATGTAAAATTTACGTCAAACAATAATAATATTATTAGCAGCTTTATCGGCCGGGACAAAAACAAATTCCTTGGCTAGTTCTTTTAGTTTATGTTTGATACGAGAAATAGGTTTATTGTGGTTATTGTTAAGAGTAAAATGTTCTTTAAAATGTTGAATACGTATATCAACTATGTTCATTACTGATTTAAAAAAAGAGTCCAAAGATTTTTTGTCAGCTTTTTCCCGTTTTATCCATTTCAAACAGTAAGTATGGAGTGAGTCGTGGATGATATTACGACACTCATTCCAATTAATAATTGACGGGGGACGATATTTAGGTCCTTTACTGAGGAATGATTTTAACTCTCGGTCTTGAACGATGTTAAGATCTCCTGTTATAACATGGGAAATGGGTCCATAAATGTATTCGGAATTACTGCAATTACATGAAGTAGGTGTATTTTCACTGATATTAACATCTTTACACAATTGGCTATAATTAAACACAAATTTCCGGGTAGATTTCTTGTAAATATAACAAATAAGAGGGAGCTCAGTATTATCAAAATATCCCGGAATTTGTTCTTTAACAGAATGGTCGTTAAAAATACCGGCAATATTTACAAAATCAAAACCTTTATTGACATACTTTATTTTAATAAACTGTTTTTTATGATCTTCAGGGCGATCAATTTTGGGAAACAGTTTAGAATAACAATATGCCATTATAATTTGAACGATTTCATACTTAGGACTGCTATATGAAATTGTGTTGCAATCCTCTAAAATTTTATTTAACTTATTAACCGGTAATGAACAGAGCTTTGTTAACAGATAATGTCTGCCGTTGTTTTTTGAAATAGAAATTAGGTCCGAAATATTGGTATGATTGGTCCGACTATTACTGTGTTACTTTTTTTTTTATCTCATTGTTTGTATTGTATTATGAAAAAATATTGATGTTGTAATGTTTATGCCCTTTGGGTCCCATAATTGGAAATAAAAATATCTTATCTTAAATACCTTATCTTATGATGTTTGCATATGTATATGAGATTATTGTATTGTATTGAATTACAAATTTGATTAAATGCTGGCTCCAGTCTGTCTACACGGCAAAATGCATATTTGAGTTGAGTCTAATTTAGTTGGCCAAAATTATTGTGTAGTTAGGACATATGACTTCCCACTTATCCGAAAAAATCACTTCAATATAGCAGACGAAGTCGTTTATATATCGATTTGATTTATGACTGCCTCCGCATGCCATAAAAAAATAAATCTACGTTATCAAAGCTGTACAGGTTATGTAGGTCGTGTAGTGCGCAATTAACCAGCAATATGATTGTTCGAATACCAAAGAGGACTACAACAGTTGTTCAGTATGGACTTTTGTTTTTTCGCTCTATGTCGACAGGAAGTGTTGATCTTCGCCTTGATACTTTGTCTCCGAGAAGTGTTCCTGGATTCAAATCATCAAAAAAATTATGGTGGGCAAAAGAAGTGACACCAAAACTGTATGTTGCTGGAGGATTAACAGACACGCAAATAAAATACGCACATGATGGAGGATTTAACGGCGTTATATCTCTATACCATGAAAACAACCCTGGTCAGTTTGGGGGTGAACAACTAGCATCTGTATCAGAAGCCAAATATGCTGCAAAAATTTCCGGTCTTCAGTTTGATGCCATTCTGAAAGAGAACGAAGACTGGGCTTGTGTTAAAGCAGTGGAGAAACTAACTCACTCAATTATTGAAATGGAGAAGCCAATTTTGCTCTATGGCAGCCAACCACAAGCTGTAGCTTTTACAACCTTATTGCATACAGCATACATGTCAAAACTGGACTCTAAATACGAACCAAGAGTTAATAGTGAGAAATTCTATAAAATGAGTGCTCTAATGGGAATGGATTTCACAGCAGACAAATTGAAATCGGTTGTTGCAGAAATAACAGGTGAGCCAATCGTTAGCAATCCCCCAAAATGTGATGCATATCAAAATTGGTTGGGTTATTGGCTTGGTCATCCTGTCTATAAGAATTGGTTCACTGCCGGTCAGATAAGAAGGGGTCATTTAAAGGAACTGGAAGCTCATGGATATAAATCAGTCATCAACATGCGGATGGGTAAAACTATGGACAGCAATCCTTCACAAGAGACTGTAAATCTCATCAACATACCAGACAACGTCAATACTTATGACGAGAACTATAACCCTGTGCGACAAACACAATCGACCTTGGAGAAAGTGGTCTTAGATCCAGCCTTGGACAGAAAACATATATCTCCTTCATCAATGGTTAATTATGAAACCCAGAACGCCGAGGAGTATGGTGACGAAATTGGCTTTAATGAAGAAATTGAAAGCGAACATTTTAATGAATCATCATTGAAGTATTATCATTTACCTGTAGGTAAGTTTACTTTGTAATCTTAAGACTTTCTAATAATATCATTTAGAGTGAATATTGTAGAAAAAATGACAGACGATGAAAAAAGGTTTTTATACGACCGCAAAAAAATTTTGTGGTCGTATATTGGTATGACGTTGGCGTCGTCGTCGTCGTCGTCCGAAGACACATTGGTTTTCGCACTCTAACTTTAGTTTAAGTGAATGGATCTCTATGAAATTTTACCATAAGGTTCAATACCACAAAAGGAAGGTTGGGATTGATTTTGGGGGTTATGGTACCAACAGTTAAGGAATAAGGGTCCAAAATAAGCATTTTTGTAACTTCCAGACATAACTTGTGTGTTAGTGTATGGATCTCTCTGACATTGTACCACAAGGTTCCATATCACAAAGGGAATGCTGGGATTGATTTTGGGGGTAATTGCCCATATGGCAAAATTTGGGGTAATTTGCTAATTTGCATAGCGGCCATTTTGCCTTATCATGACGGCAGCCATTACAATAGGATTATATAAGCCCTTTTAATAAAAATGCCAATATGCAAATACCTATGTCGAATGAAAAATTTGTTCGCATATAGGTGAATTGTACATGTTTTTTTGGCTTCTGTCCGTGTACAAATGGACATTGTCTACTCTGAAATCTTTCGGCCTTTTTAGTTTAAAAATCGGAAGCGTAACCATTGTGTAATTGCTATATAAGATCAAATAAAATGACTTAAAATCGTAAAATAGCAAGATTCAAAACAGAAATACACATGATGGAAGATATTGTTCATGATTTGTTCGCATATAGGGAAACACCTTGTAGGTTGAATTTTAAAGTTAAATAACTTTTAACTTACCTGCTTTCTTAAGTTTTCGGCCAAATTCTTTTAAAAACATGATGATTTCAACCTTCCCATTTCGTAAAAAGTCAAATTTTAAGCATTTTCCCTTAGAATTACACAGCATTTTTGTAAATATCCGCCAAAGGAAGTTTTTAAAGATACATTAGTTTTAGATACATGACGGAAAAGGACTGGATTATCCGCAAATCTATTATAAATTATATTTTCAATCTTAAGCTTAGGGAAGTAATTTGATCAAAAGGGACAAAGTCACGTGGTGCAAATGATTTACTTTGATTTTGCCATATGCTCAAAATTTTAGGAATTAGGGGCCCAAAATGGGGCAAAAAACAAGCATTTTTCTAGTTTCATGACAATGACTTGTGTGTAAGTGTATGGATATTTATGAAATTGTACTACAAGGTTCCATTGATTGATTGATTGATCGATTGATTGTTGGTTGCTTAACGTCCAGTGGCAAAGGTTCCATATCAGAAAGGGAAAGCTGGGTTTGAGTTTGGGGGTAATTGCCCTAAGTGTTTAGGAATTTGGGGCCAAAAAACAAGCATTTTTCTAGTTTCCAGACAATAACTTGTGTTCAAGTGTATGGATCTCTCTGAAATTGTACTGCAAGGTACCATACCACAAAGGGAAGGCTGGGATTTAGTTTGGGGTTGATGAATCATAAGGGGGTTCAAAAAATTTGGGGGGGGGGATTTTTTTTTCTTTAAAATTTTCCATTTTAAATTGGTTATTTCTGATTTATATATAAAAGCAAATAATAATGATATGGTTTGAATAGGTAAATTAAAAATTTTTAAGTTCTTAGACCACATTCATTATGTGTCAGAAACCTATGCTGTGTCAAATATTTAATCACAATCCAAATTCAGAGCTGTATCAAGCTTGAATGTTGTGTCCATACTTGCCCAACTGTTCAGGGTTCGACCTCTGCGGTCGTATCAAGCTGCGCCCAGCGGAGCATTTTATTGAATGTATGCGCTTTGCAATAAGGTGAAATGAAAGTCAAGTACGAAATTTAGGTAAAATTTCACCTGAAGTTATATCCAAGTATCTTGTTATAACCATATTTACAACTTTTTACATGTTTGCGACATAAAATTTCTTCAAGCTCTATTTGTCAAGCTTTAATTCTTTCATTTTGAAATCAACTTTATTTATAACTTCTTCCACTTAACGGCTAAAGCATTAGCAATGGTATGTAATTTTCCTAAATGTGCTCCAGGATTCACGAATTATTAGTTTTCCATAAACTATATTTGCATATTTAAAATTAAGATGAAATTATATTTCAGATTTAAATATTACATACAGTGCAGATGTATTTCAACAGTACAAGGACAAGCTGCTAGAAATAGGACGAGACGGTCCAGTTTTGTTTCATTGTGCTATAGGAAAGAGAGCTGGTAAATTTTACTAGATCATAAAAGTATATTATTTGCTCATTCTAATAGTGATGTGGTCAACCATAGATGTATGGGTTTATACATCTATGGGTCAACTAAAGTTATTAACCTGAAGTCAAACGGCCATGTTACATAAAGATAACACGGTCATGGTCAAGGTCAAATTTTTATTAACCAACAAAAACGCTTAGGTACTTGGGGACAAGACAATTTGTGTTTTTTACCCTCCCCTTTTTAAAAATCCGTCATTTTTTTTTGTTTAATTTTAATTTTAATTATTTTCGCGTTTTTCTGTGTCTCACTGACATATATCTACTACAAACAACATTTGTTTATGATTTACTATCAATTGCTAGTTTACTATCCACATCAGTCACCGATACTATAATAGTTTGAGTTGCGTCGTGCGTTTTTTTTTTAGGCTCATTACCTTCTAACAAATATGGCCGTGTTAACTCCTAAACATATTTATTTTATATTAGTTCAGACTAACTTGTGCACCCAAAATTTACGGCTGCATGGATGGATCATACTGTAGATAACTTTGCATTCTTTGGAAGAACCTAATGACAACAGCAAATTAAAGAAGAGTTTTCATCTCAAGAATGTTGTCCAAGTTCAATATTTTTAGAATAACTTTGTTGTGCATCTACAAATCTAGTACACTGAATAATTAAAGAATGAATGATTGATTGGTTGTCCATTGCTTAACGCACAGTGGCAAATATTTTATGCATATTCTATTCATGAGGGGAACAAATTATCAATAAATACAATTGGTAAGAATTATAAGCTAGGACGACCCGGATGAAAGGCGGTAAATTTTGGACTGTCACTGAAAAATGAGGGTATGTTGGATAGGTGCAGAAAGTTTGCCTTGTAACCTACTGGTCCCTCTTAGAGTTTTTGCAGGGATACTTTCACGTGTATCGAGCGTGGCATCCATCCTACACGAGGCATATATGATATAACGTCCTTGTTACGACTGGGCTTGATTGTATATTCATACAGCCCCAAACAGACACATAATTTCGACAAGGGTCACGGCCTGTATTTTAAATCTGTCCATCTTTTGTTAACCAAAATGTAAATTTGTCGTAAACTTATTTACATATGGTGTACAATTGTTATATATATCCAGGAATCAAATCCCTTAACCCAAAATAAATGAGGATATGGTGTCAAAAGAAAGTTTAAATGACTCAACGGCAGTATACCCGAACTTTCTGTAAAAAGTGTAGAGTCCATAAACGCTTCTTTTGTGTTTTATTCTTGTCATTGCATGTCGGGTATGTCGAAAAAATCTAAAGTTCTTGAATTGACAAAATCATAGACGCTAATGTGGACAGTTGTCAGTGGTTTACGTTTAAGAACGATGTTCGAATGAAGATTAAATTTTCGCAACATAAGCCACTTATGATTTGTATATTAAATAAATAAATAATCTTTATTTCAAGAGGATAATCCCATTAGTTAAAACTAATACTAATATTAATACACCTAACTATAATAAAGACAGCCGTATTACAAAAATCTTCTCCTCTGAAACTACTGGGCCAAATTTAACCAAACTTGGCCACAATCATTATGGGGGTATCTAGTTTAAATAATTTGTCCAATGACCCCGCCTGCCAACCAACATGGCCGCCATGGCTAAAAATATAGAACAAAGGGGGTAAAATGCAAGTTTTGTCTATTATTTGGAAAACCGTTATAAATAGAGAAAATCTGACAGGGCAGAAATGTTCAGAATGTTGAGCTCTACCAATTGTATATATACGTCAAAACTGACAGACGACTTCTTATAGGAGTTATTGCCCTTAAATGACAAAATTTACCTTTTTTTCATTTTTGCCTATTATTTTGAAAACTATAATAGATAGAGAGAAACTTTAAATTGCAAAAAAATGATCAGCAAGACATGTTCTACAAAAAAGTCTGCATGGTCGAAATCGTCAGTCGACTCCTTATTAGAGTTATTGCCCTTTGATGACGATTTTTATCATTTTTTTGCGTTTTTGCCTTATATCTTAAAAATTAAAATAGATATGTAGAAACTTAAATAAACAAAAAATGACCAGCAAGACAAGAACTACAATTAAGACAATTGGAGAAAATTGTCCGACGACTACTTAATGGAGTTATTGCCCATTAATGACGATTTTCGCCATTTTTTGCATTTTGCCTTATATGATTAAAATTTTAATAGATAATTAGACACTTTAAATCACAAAAATGATCAGCAAGCCAAATTTTGCTGATACAGTTAGTAGACTGTCACTCTTTATAGGAGTGATTGCCCTTAAATGAGGAATTTTTTTTGCCCTCTTTTCTAAAGAAGATAGAGAGAAACTAAACAGACTAAATGATCAGCAATACAAGATCAACAAAACAGAGATTTTTGTCATGAATTCTATTCTCGTCTATAATGTTGTAGAGTGTCCTTTGTTGAATATGAACATAGACCAAGGTGTGCGACACAGGCTCTTTAGAGCCTCTAGTTATTCATATAAACACGCCTTACTATTTGAACTGGTTTATTTCAGCATTTATTGGTGTCCTGGCAGCGGCATTGCAGTACAATAAAGATTTACAGTGGGCTTTAAAGCGAATTAATGAGCTCGGATTTACTGTCAACGAAACAAGTTTTAGTGATGTCTACAAGATGTACAATGACGTGCTTGGTCCAATTAAGAATGCATGACTTTAAACATTTCTTCGCACTGAACTTAAAAAAAGTTTTTTTTTCAGTATTTAATTATCATTTTCTCTTCAACATAGAAATAACAAATGTAACATTTAATGTAATCATTGCCTTATAATTTCTAATTAGTCCATTGTTTAAGAGGTCACGGGTCTGTTTTGTACTATCTCAAATCCATTGCAAATTGCACTGGTTCTTTTGTATAGTTTCTATTTTGAATTGCTTTTTTAAATAAAGATGTATTTTTACTGTATTTATTGTGTCCGATTATTTCACAAATTGCGCCCGAATGCAAAAATAAAATCTTGAAATCTTGATTTGCTTCCCAAAAAGGGGAGAAAACTCGTGCAATTTATACTTTATTGCATTCACCCTAATCGCTTTCTGGAAAGGGTTAATTAGCAATTTTCTAAATGACCAGCCATGTCATTGGCGGGATAACATAGTAAATATAGGCGTATATTTTCCTATATATTGGTGAGACACAAACTACTTACACCCATTGGAGGTAAGATATACTATTTACCTGTCTATTTTACTACGGTCGGTGACATGGCAAACTTTATACTTAAGAGTTACTTAGAGTTGATTTCCAGTCAGGATCCCTAAGGTTCCTCTTCACCAGACTCATAATTTAAGTTCTTTTGCATAATAATTTGTCCTGACTTCCGGATATTTCTGCTGCTCTATAGTCATTGTAATAGATCTCTTCATCAGACCAATATTTATCTAGTCTATTTTTTAAGGCATTTATGGAAGGGGCTTTGGTAATTTTATCTGGTAGTTTGTTTCAGATTTATTATAATTTGTTGTACTAAAATTGTATTACAAATGTCAGATTTGAAAATCAATCAAGTAAAAATTAGTATATTTAAGACAAGTGTTAACTACCTTATAAACTTTAAATGATATTCATGAACTCTTCTCAAAATAGTCAAAGTTTGTTATTCATAGGGACTGTCACAAACTTTTATATCTGAGCACGTAAAGGAAATTGGTAAGTTTGATATATTTAGAATTATTGCTTGTTAGTAGCTGTACACCCAGTAACTATTGTATAATTAAAGTCGAAACGAAAGCAAGGTAAACATATATTGTACAACAATACGTTGGTTTCCCGACAGAACATGTTCGTTGGATGAAGATGTCATATATTTCTAAGGGGACGACCATTTGATATTTGGGGGGGGGGGGGGGGGGGGGATTTGTTTTGGATGGGTTATTTATTTTTGTGGACCAAAAGGACAGATTATTTATTTTCTGCACTGTTGAAGCATGATTTTTCACTTTTATTAAAACATGGGACAGATTATCTATTTTCACAATTATATTTATAATATTTGAAAACATACAATTTTTAAATTCTTGAATAAATAACATAGTCAATTAAGTCAATCAGAATTAATCATCATCCTCTGGAAGTTAATCTTCTGAATTGCAAACTGCATATATTGCATACGTACAAGGTATTAAAGCTAGCCTCTTTTAAAAGTTGTCAAACATTTTCGCCGAGCGGAGCGAGACGAAAAAAAAATCCGCGAAGAGTCTGGGGTTCGCTGAAGGCCCCAAGGAGCTATAGAAAAAATGGGCCAAAATCATGCATTATGCGCGTTTACCAGACCCTTTATTAATCTGAAACGCAAGTTCTGTTTAAATTTTGGGACAATATTCTGGTTTCAAAGCAAAATATATAGATTCAGTGTAAGACTTTTAGTTTTTAGGGACAACATCAAAAGACCAATATGTAGGAAAAAGCAAAAAATGTTTCAGTTTGCAGAAAAACCTTTTATACCTGTCAATTATGTTTTTTTTTCAAATTAAGTTAATAGGGGGCTGATTTTCATTGATACATAACTATGTCAAGTCAGTTTTTATAACACATTTCAATTACAACTTGATGTAGTTCCTAACTGGGATACAATTTAAAGTAGTTTGTAATAGACAAAAGGTCCTTAGTATATGTAAGAGAATGATAATCCCTTTCTTCATGATTAAGTACGAGCGTTAGCGAGTACTTATCATGAAGTAAGGGATTATCATTCTCTTACAAACTTAGAATATTGTAAAGTGCTCAAGGCTCAAATAATCTCTTGATTGGTTGACTATTCAAGAATTAGCTTCATTGTCAGTGCAATGTTTCTAATTGATGCGCGACTTCCTTTTTCGGCATTTCATTTATGGATCAGTTTTAGTAATGTAAGGACTTTCTTATAATTTGGGAAATATTAAAAAAAAATGCGTTATAGACTTTAGGGGACACAACAGTACAAAGAAAAGGTAGGAATTGTATATGTTTCCTGATTGTGAGTATGAATGTAAATTATGTAATATTTTAGTGAGAAATTATCCTTTTTTAAATTACAGTTTAAATCAATACATTTCAGTTACAACTAATTTCATTTCACAGCCAATATTTTGGTCTGGCTTTTTAAATCGAATACTATTTCATTATGTCAGGGGAATGTCAAAATAAAATGCCTTTAAAAGATTAAATATATTCAAAACTTAAATTAAATTCCTGTTTTTTTTTTGTTGTTTTATTTTATCGGAATATTGGAAATAACTATTCTTCACAACCGCTGGTCCATTAATCAGAGTTTTGGAAATCTAAAGATTTAGGTTATTTTTGATTTTAAAACTGTGTTTTTTTTTTCTTTTAATGCATTGCTTTAATATTGTTTAATTTTTCAGTAATTTGAAGTTATTAAAATTTCAAAATAACATTAAAGGTACTAATTTTACTGCACCAGTAAATTTCAACTTATTTTGATTTTTTTTGTTTGTTTCACAGTTGAACTTTTATTCAGTTTCAATCACTGGTGATAAATCCTTTCATTCTGATAAATGTGCTCCGGGGCAGTTGTAACTCATTTATAGAAACTCTTTTGTTTTGAACTGTAAATAGGTCTAAACAATAAGATAATCCCTTACTAAGAACATGAATTACATTCATTCTTCACAATTAAGAGACATCAAATCCTACAATTTCATTGGTCGAGAGCACTTTGCTATATTCTAAATTTTCAATATAAATCAAAACACAAAGGTTATTCCTGATTAGTTTTTCGAATTATTTTATTAAGGCGTTGAGACCCTTTGGTGACCTCACAGTTTAAATGTCTATAATAAATACGTCGTGAGTTTTGGGCGTTACAGACGAACGTTCACCTAATCTGACCCAGTCAATGGGATATTTTTGCGCGCCAATCAATGGTCTCGGCTACACTGTTATGCACATGATTCTATATGTTTTGCCTGTTCTAACTGTTCGGTAACGTAGCTTTCACCTATCGCGAAGCTAGTTCAATATCTTCCTGACAAATGGCACAACTTCTTCCACTTCTACCTACTTTTACTGGTTCGTGTATTTCGCACAAAATGTCATCACGTTTTACCCATAGTTCATCTTCATTACTCGGCCATACATAAAGAGAATGACCTGTGTTCTTTCCTTGACTTGGACGCATAAATGTTACTAAATATTCATTGTCATTTTCATCTACCTCAATCACCTTGTGGATTTGCATCGTTCCTTGCACTGGTTTCAAAGTCTTATTTATCTCGGTAAGTTCCAGTCTTGATTTTACAGTCTGTTGATTCTACAAAAACATAAGTTGCACTTGTGTGATGGACAGCTGTACATGCGTATAGTACTCGCGGGCGTCCTGGACAACTATCTCACCCTGTTTTATAGCCTGGTCTGCTATACGCTTGGAGGTCCCTCCTATTCCGTCAAATGGACCCTTACCGTGGCCTGTATCAAAGTAGTTTCAGGTTGCATCCACGCCGAATAAGTTCTGATGGTCAGACACCAAGTAAAATGCGGTTTTGTTGCGATACTGTGAGCTAGGACTGTCAGTCCAATAATGTATTTTCTTAAGATCATTGATATTTTGTTTTATCTTAGGCATTAACTTTTGTAAGATTGTGTATACGGTTCCTATATTGTGACCAAGGTCATCAGATACAAAAACATAATTAGTGTGTGTCATCTTGTCGTCGCCATCTTTGTAATACACAACCACTGGGTGTAATGTAACCGAGCTGGAATTCCAGTATGCGCTTTGTACCTCATCTGCTGAACAGCACGAAAAAAATTCTGTACTATTGCGTTTCCAGCAGGTAGATTTTCTTTAAGGTTGGTAAGAGCTTTATATTGAATACGTACTCTGGATACATGCTGCTGAAACTCGCAGACTTGAACCAGAACAGCTGATACAAATTCCGCATTAGAAAGTTCAATTTGCACGATCTTTGTTCTCTTCTTTCCGTCAGCCATGTCAACTTTTTTCCATTGCTCGTACATAATTTTGTCATCTTTAATTTCCGAAATTATGTCCTGGGGATTTATATCATTTAATTTCCGTATAAACTCGTCAGGGTTCAGTGTAACGTTAGTGCCAGCTGTTTTTATATTCTTTAGTGCGAGGGCCATATTTTGATTTTAAAATTGCGAAAATGAGGTCCATGTCCATCAAAGGTAACATTACCATTTATAACTATGTTTTTTATGTTTAATTCAAGATTAAAATAATTCAAGAAATAATGTGTGGAATAAAACCGGCCGCATATGGTAAATGTTTTGCTCATTGTTGAAGGTGGTACGGTTACCTTCAGATGCTAATACCATCGTTGTTTGTACAATCGAGTTGTCTCATAGGCGATCATTCCGCAACTCCTTAAAACTAAATAATTCAAGAAATCTTAAGTGGAATAAAATCGGCCGCAGGGAAAAAACAGTAAACGAGGTCTGGCAAGACGATACAAACCCCCGGCATTTTTAATATTGGCAAGTAGGTGTTCTTTTGGTAACAGAAGTAACAAAAGTTCCTCTAAGGAAAATTAGAGTGAACGAGGAGCACGACCCCGGCACTGACGCTAGGCCATAACTTGAATAACGCTTCCTCGGTACTCGGAGGATAAAATTCAAAACTGGTAACAGTGATGAACCGGCCGCTCTGGTAAAAAATAGAAAGCCGTTTATAAAAAACACAACTTCCCTGTGGTACCACAGGAGAATATTTTAACAAATGGTCTAACGTAGAATTATAGGGTCATGACCCCCCTGTCATCTTGCCAGATCCCGCCTCTGCACTAATACTGCGACAACTGTTTTATTAAAGATAATACTAACAAACAATGAAAAATATCAAAATGCATTACAAAGAAATCCTTTTATGGAAACGCACACATCTATATGTTTATAGAGTTGAATTCTAGAAATTAAAGTTTTTCTCCTTTCTTAGTAAACGTCCACCATCAAGACATCAGCAGATTATAAGATGCGTAAAAACTAGCACTGTCTGTTTGAAATCAGTATCAAGTATTTATATAAAAATGTTCCATCCTCAATTTAAAAGCATTCGTAAAAACGTGAAATTGCAATAACAGTTCACGATATAACTGGACACAACCACTGCAATATTATGTTATTCTAGACGAGTCGAAAAGTTCATCCTCTACAATAATTGCAATACTCCATTTAGTCCGAAAATCAATTGTCTCCAGCTGGATCCGTTTCCGGCCTTCCTAACTCACTAGGCATATACCTGAAAAACATTAAAAAACAACAGCAGAAAAAATTATCCAAAATAGGAGATTGTCGGGGTAGGTGGGTGGGATTGAACAAGCTTCCCGTTCAAACGTTAGAAAATTTGGACGTGACGTCACAATACGCCAAAGTCACGTGACAGACACGGTCAAAGTTCAGAATGCAAAGATAAAAGGGGGGACTCGAGAATAAATACGGAATTATAACTTTTATTAAATCTGTATTATCAGTAAACCGATAAACATTATTAATTAAAGATTAAAATAATTCAAGAAATAATGTGTGGAATAAAACCGGCCGCATATGGTAAATGTTTTGCTCATTGTTGAAGGTGGTACGGTTACCTTCAGATGCTAATACCAACGTTGTTTGTACAATCGAGTTGTCTCATAGGCGATCATTCCGCAACTCCTTAAAACTAAATAATTCAAGAAATCTTAAGTGGAATAAAATCGGCCGCAGGGAAAAAACAGTAAACGAGGTCTGGCAAGACGATACAAACCGCCGGCATTTTTAATATTGGCAAGTAGGTGTTCTTCTGGTAACAGAAGTAACAAAAGTTCCTCTAAGGAAAATTAGAGTGAACGAGGAGCACGACCCCACACTGACGCTTGGCCATAACTTGAATAACGCTTCCTCGGTACTCGGAGGATAAAATTCAAAACTGGTAACAGTGATGAACCGGCCGCTCTGGTAAACAAGAGAAAGCCGTTTATAAAAAACACAACTTCCCTGTGGTACCACAGGAGAATATTTTAACAAATGGTCTAACGTAGAATTATAGGGTCATGACCCCCCTGTCATCTTTCTAGATCCCGCCAAATGAGAAGGTCTATACACTCTCATCCCCAACGAAACGAGTTTACTACCTGTACTAAAATACAATTAACTCATCAATTAGGAAATACTCGACAGTCAGAACTTGCAAACAACTCCAAAGCTCCCTGAACATTATTTAAGAAAACATCATTACCTACATCTGACAAGTGCACTCCGTCATGCCTGAACAAATCTCTTTCTTGAGTTTTAATATTTGGATGGCAAATTACAAAACCATGATTTAATTCTTCTTTGAATATATTACGAACAGCTGCATTAACTCGTTTACGAGTCGAATTGATAGCCACCTGATTTTCTGCCAAGTGCCAGTATCTACGAGGCAAAATTTCACTCCATACCAAGTAGAGATTTGGCAATAACACATGTAATCGCATAATGTCCAACCTTATCTTCTCAATAAGCTCTTTTCCTTTGATTAAACCCAAATCGTTAGAACCCAAATGTATGATCAAAATTTGTGGAGGTGGATAACATCTAAGATTTTCTTCAACTGAAGGTAACAAATTTTTCCATTTCATCCCTCGCTGGCCATACCAATGAAAATTATAACCTTTTGACTGTAATCCGAGGTTTTGACCCCTGGTCTTCTCTTAATGCTTCTGGCCGCCCAATATACAATAGATGATCCCATGACCCAAACTTGACAGGGTTCTACAATGACAAAAATTCTTAAAAGTCCTGTTTTGTTTAAACCTTTTCAAATATATTAAAATACAGTTTCGAAGATCTTCGTATCTATAAAATCTACCAAATCCGAATGTAACTCGTGTATGCATCAGAAACCCAACGTCCCCACTTCTTAATTTCTGAATCCGAAGCCCCCATTCTGCTATAATGCGATGCTCCGCCTATTCTAAACGAATGTGATCGGATGTGGTCTTTAACGCCACAAAAATACAGGGTTTTCTTAAGTATAGAAATAAACTGAAAACGAGTCAATGGAGACCCATTGAAATGTAAATACAAGGGTTTGTCAATAGCAGGATATCTTAATCCCAAAAAGGCACACAACATGCTCACAGGACAAAGATCTGCCTCCCTTTGAGGAATAACCAAAGTCGTTGAAATACCTCTCTGATCAGCTTTCAAACTGCAAATCTTCAAATGCAATTCATATTTACAATTTGAAAATTTCAATGACAGATCATTAATGAAAATTGTGTGGGCTCCGATATCTGTACTCGTATCAGCCGTGAGCTCAACTATTCTTAATAAAGCAAAAAATGCAAGACTAAATGCAGAAGCAAACAGACAAGATTCATAATGAGAAGAGCAAACGGGTGGGAGTGATCGTATAATTTTGTGCAAAATTTCTAAAGTAACAGGAGCGCGAATATCTGATAATTTGGGACTCTTCCTTCGAACTCCCTCTAACATTTTAGAAACTATAAAAGTACATGTAGTGTCAGTTACACCTAATAATTTATGTTTATGGCTAATCCCGGATAAGTATGTATTGATTGTAGATGATGTTAAACCAGAATACGATAAGTAAGCTATAAAACGAGTTAACACATCAATTTGTATAGGCCATGATACATTTAAGTCATATTCCTTGCTAAACTTTGCTAACGACTCTAGTGCTGTCTTGTAAGTTTTCCATGTATTTTTCGCCATCGAAAATTGTACCAATTTTTCAACTTCCGCGTCTAAAATTTCCATAGTAGGCTTGGCATTGGAGTAAGTTCCTTGTCTGCTTGTGGTGCTAACTGTCTGTAGAGCTGCCAATGACAACGAGACAAAGCGTCAGCAATTACATTCCGGCTACCCGAAATGTGCTGAGCCTTTATCAAAATATTATGTTTGAGGGAAATAAATACAAGTTTTCTTACTAAAATCATTACTCTAGCAGATTTTGATGACTTTTTATTCAAAATTGTTACAACTGACTGATTTCAATATTAAACAATAACTTTTTATTCTCTAAAAATCGCCCCCACAATTGAATAGCAACGACGACTGGAAAAAATTCCAAAAACGTGATGTCCCTCAAAATACCGTTCTGACTCCACTCTCGAGGCCAACAAGCTTGCGACCATTTGCCATCAAAATAAATCCTGAACCCCCTATTTGAACCTCCGGCGCTATCAGTGTATAGCTGGATTGTCTCGTTTGATGTCCAAAGCAAGTCTAGCATTACAGAAACACCGTTATACTCATTTAAAAAGGATAACCAAATTTGCAAATCATCTTTCATCTCAGACGAGACGCGAATTCTATGCCAAGCTTCCTTTACGTTGCAAGTTGCATCAATAAACCGACGACAAAATGCCCTGCCTGGAACAACGACCTGACAAGCAAAGTTCAATAACCCAATAAGTGACTGAAGTTCACGCAACTTTACTTTTTTACAACCAAGTATAACAGTAATCCGTTGCTTTATCTCGATTAACTTAACTTTCGGAAGCCGGAGCTCCATGGCGATAGTATCAAATTCTATGCCCAAAAATGTTAAAATTTCAACTGGTAAAACTGTTTTATCTTCTGCTAAAGGGACCCCCCATTTCTGGCATACATTAGTAAATGTTTTCAATAAATTGGCACACTGGTTCGTGCCTGCTTCTCCGGCGAACAAAAAATCATCTAAATAATGCAGAATATTCTTAGAATACCGTATACCAATGCAAAGCCGTGGACAATTTTTCGAATAAGGAACAACTGAGACCTGCCCCGAGAGGCAAATTACGGTCATAATAAAACTCATCATCAAATTCAAAACCCAACTGATCGAAATCACCTGGCCAAATTCTCAACAATCTGAAGGCGCACTTTACGTCGGCTTTTGCCAACAAAACGTGTGTTTTTCCTAATTTTTGAATCATCTCGACCGCATCATCAATACTCGCATAACGCACAGAACAAAATTCTCGATCAATAAAATCATTAACAGAATTACCAGTAGGGGATGAAAGATTCAACACTAAGCGAAATTCTCCTACGGTTGTTTCAGGAATGAGAGCAAGGGGGGAACAGCGAAATGTAGGAAAAGGTGGATGTGAAAATGGACCTGCAATACGCCCGAGCTCAATTTCTTTATTCAACTTCTTCCTAGTGGTCTCTGTATTCTTTAAAACACTTTTAGAATTTTTACAAGTAAAAGAAAATCTAGGCCCAGCGTACATCAGTTTAAAGCCAAAACGTAATCCCTGAATCAATTCGGCGGCAGCAGTTATTTCCGGATAATCCAACAAACATTTTTCGACTTCACAAACATTGATAGGGGAATTTCCTAATTTATATAAATCTGACAAGTCACTCCGTTTAACCTTTTTAAGTTCTACAACTTGTAACTGGGTGTGTCCCATTACATTTTGAGCATTTGTGATCAAATTTGCATTTTCTTCCAAACGTACAACGGCCTTGGTTGAAATTCCGACATTTTTGGCGAGATTGAAAACCGGCTCCACTGTAGCCACGAAAATTACTCTGGTTATGAGGAGTCCTCCCTTGAGTTCTACTAGGATTAATATCCGAAACCTGACGAGATTGATAATTCGAGGAGGAATGAGAATTATTGCTCATGACTACAGACGATGACTGACTGACATTCCCCGTCACCACGAACAAAACCCACAATTCCTGACCAATGACACCCCAGGAAGATGATGGAAAGCGCTCTTTTTTTAGTCGGTACTGATCATCGTACACGGCACAACCATTATTAGTACCCCTAGACGACGCTAATCGAATGCTTTGCATATATTTCAAATACTCTTGGGCTTTCATAGGCCATTTTTCTAATAGAATTGCCATATAGATCATAAAGGCCGAAGTCCAAATTTCTATATTTTTTAAAGAATCTGGCTTCTTATTAACCACAGTCAGGGCACCTCCTTTCAAAACAAAATCGCCATCTAAAGTAGAATCAGAGCCCAAATCTGCTGCAGATTTTAGCAATAAACCTAAATGAATAAACTCACCCCGCCAATTTTTTTCCTTAATCTTTAATGGAATATGAGCCCCAATCGGATCAAATATGCTAGGAATGGTTTCCGGAATGTGATTAACTCGGAAAATTTCATTACTGGCCAAATGCGAGCCTGTAATTTGCGACTGGGACCTCCTACTATGATAAAAGGGGGGTGCATTTTGGTCCCCTGTATGTGTATACATACCATGACTATCCTGAATCGATAGGACCATCTCGACTTGGGAAACTATACTAGAATCATTATCGGCTGCTCTTCTGTGGATTGTTGTGGCGACATCGTGTGATTCTGGTCGAAGAGACTCTGTACTCGACATCAGAACTCTCGAAGACGACGGTCCAGGAATGGCTACTGTCACAGGGTTTAACTCCGCACGGTCACTATGGTTTTGGTTGGAGGCAATAATTTCGTCTCCGCTTTCATTTACCATAACTTGAGTTGAATGACTACCCGCCGCAATAATGTTCTGATTCCCACGAGGAGCCATGGGTCTTTCTGGATCAGAATGCACATGACTTTTAGGTCTTTTACGCTTAGAAGTAGCCTTTTCTGAGGTTTCATCTGTGTTGAGGATGGAACTGGATTTTACAAAACAAATTGAACAAGCTTCCCGTTCAAACGTTAGAAAATTTGGAAGTGACGTTACAATACGCTAAAGTCACGTGACAGACACGGTCAAAGTTCAGAATGCAAAGATAAAAGGGGGGACTCGAGAATAAATACGGAATTATAACTTTTATTAAACCTGTATTATCAGTAAACCGATAAACATTATTATATTTGTAATTCTTCACTATCTGTATTAGATATGTTTGTATTTGTGTTTGCTTGACCCAGATGGGTGTATTTTGCAAGTAAAATTATTATTTATTAATGACTGCTCATAGCAAGTACTAGTATTTCATGTGCAATACATATATTTTTCAGCGTTTCGCAATATAGCGGAAAAATACTGTCTTAAAGTTTCTATAATATTTTGTATGGGTCAATGATGTATGATTTGATAGGTCAGGTGACCTAATGTTTTGTTATGCTAATTTGTTTTTCGCGGGTTCGTGAAAAATAAATTGTCTAGGTGGTCATTCTAGCCGTAGACATCGTACAGTTAAAATGTCGGAGCCGGTACAGCTAGATTCTTTGATAAAACAACGTGTGCAAGAAGCTGTTTCAATCGCACAGAATGATATCGTACATCACATGGACAGGATTATCAAAAGCAGTTTTGACGCGTTCCAAAAGTCGACGAACGAAAATCAACGACAATTGTCAGAAACACAACTTGCCAAGATTGAAGAGATGAATTCGGACAATTACGTGTCCAAGAGAAAGGGGAATGAAGAACAATTTAAAGTTAATTCCAAAGTTGCCAACAAGATGAAGGAAGCTAGATGTTTTCTGAGGGAAGACCCGGAGCAAACCGAACAGACCCAAAAGGCAGCACAAAGTATCAGTGAAGGTTTGGATATATTACGTCATAGACAAAAATTAGTTAAATTGGCAGACCAATCCGAGAGTGGCTGGAAAACAGTGACAGAATATGAAACTCATAGTCTGGCCGACGACTCTGAAGATGAAAAACGAATCATCAGAGCCGAAAACAAAGCTGCACGGAAAATCAAGAACGAGAAACAAAGTAAACAGCATAGATCAACCCCTTACAGTACCTCTCAATCGTCGAGATTTAATTCCAACGCACCTAGAAATAATGTTCCAGTTCAACGCCCAGGGAAATGTTATGAATGTGGTATTCCCGGACACTGGAGGGTCGACCATCAAACTGGTGCTTTTGGTGCAGCAATGCAAAGAAACAAGAATGACAAGATAAGTAAAAATGTAAATAGTTTTGATAAAACTGTAGAAAACTTTGATAGTTTTGACAAAAGCACAATTGCAAAAGAGACGCATTCACAATTCGTCAAGCTTGATAACACATTTAAAAGTACAGTTACAAAGGTGAACTCTAACGATTCACCGGTAAACAGGTTACGCAACGCATTCACTTATTGGCAAAGTATAAATGCGAACGACTATATTCTAAGTATTATTAGAGATGGTTACAGAATTCCGTTTTATACAGAACCTGAAAGCTGTAGTTTAAGGAACAATAAGACAGCATTTGATAATTCAGAGTTTGTTGAATCCGAGATCACTAAGTTAATTAGTCGGGGTTGTATATCTCAAGTACACGAGTTACCTAAAGTAGTTAATCCTCTCATAGTTGCGAGGAATAAAGAAAAATTCAGACTTGTTCTTGACTGCAGGCATATAAACCCCCACTTACACAAATTTAGGTTCAAATATGAAGATGCTGTTGAAGCTAGTCATATGTTCGAAAAGGGGGACTATCTATTTACATACGATCTTCGCTCAGCATATCATCATATTGAAATATTCGAAGATCACAAAACGTACTTAGGTTTCAGTTGGTTTCATGAACATGAAAAAGTAACAAAACACTACGTTTTTAACGTATTACCTTTCGGTATAAGTACAGCAGGATACATATTTACTAAGGTTGTTAGATGCATTGTAAAATATCTAAGAGATCAAGGATTATAGATTATAATGTATCTTGATGATGGCATAGGTGGGGCAAGTGAAATTAGTAAGGCTAATTTCTGTAGCTTAACTGTACGTTATCTTTAAGATCGGCTGGTTTTTTAATTGCCGAAGAAAAGTGTAGTTGGGAACCAAGTCAATCAGTTACTTGGCTAGGTTTGGTGTGGGACATGAAAAATGGTATTGTTTATGTTACAGAAACTAGATTGAATAAGTTGAAAGATACGCTGAATGTGATTATTCACAGGTTGGGAAAAGGTGAAATAAAAGTAACAGCCATGTTTTTGGCGTCCATTATTGGACAGATTATTTCTATGCAAGGGGCAATGGGCCCAGTAGTACGGTTGCGTACAAGGAGTATGTACGATTGCTTATTGTATAGAGCAAGTTGGAACGCTCATGTGCGTTTGAATAGCAAAGCATTAGATGAAATTGTTTTCTGGAAGGAAAACGTAGCCATACTGAATGGCAGAGATTTGAGTATAGTGGAACAGTACTCTAGCATTGTTTACAGTGATGCCTCCGGTATAGATTTCGGAGGGTATGCTGTCAGTATCAGTGACACTGAAGTTATGGGTAGTTGGAACTCTGTAGAAAGTTTGAAAAGCTCCACATGGAGAGAGTTAGAAGCTGTATATAGAGTGTTGTTGTCATTACTAGTAACATTACAAGGTGAAACTATTAAATGGTATACTGATAATCAAAATATTGTTTACATTATTAAGCAAGGTAGTAGAAAAGGCGATCTACAATTAATCGCTATCAAGATAGCCAATGTATGTAAGCTTAACAATATTGTATTGTTACCACACTGGGTACCAAGAGACGAAAACGTTAAGGCTGATCAGATCAGTAAAAGTGTAGACTGTGATGACTGGGGAATAGACCCAGAAGTGTATTCAGTTCTAGATAATTTGTGGGGTCCTCATACGGTAGATCGATTTGCGTCAGATTATAATACAAAATGTCTGGTCTTCAACTCTAAGCACTGGTGTCCTTATACTTCAGGTATTAATGCTTTCGATCAAGATTGGAAAAGCGAAATTAATTGGATTGTACCACCACCGTCACTTGTTTCCAAATGTATTCAAAAAATGAAACAAGAAAAATCTATCGGTACACTAATTGTTCCATACTGGAGGTCAGCCCCTTTTTGGCCAATTTTAAACGTTGGTATTGAAGGTTCGCAAAAATTTGCGAGTTTTGTATAGGAGACAGCAGATTATTGTCATCAAATGTAGTTATGAGAGGAAGAGGAAGGAACGGATTATTCGGAAAGACAGATACAAATTTCACTTTGTTGGCACTTAAAATTAGATTTTAGATATTTTTTATTTTATTTGTTTTTTAGGGATCGGGTTAAAATGTACCATTCAGAAAGAGATTTCACAGTGTGGAGCGATTTCAGAAAATTTCACTCAACTTGGTGGGAAAATTGAAGAATTTTTGTTACATTCACATAGCAGCAACACCAATAGTAAATATTTTTATTCTTTTAAACGTTGTGAACAGTTTATATCTAAAGAAGGAGGAAAATCTATTCCCGCTTCTCCAATTCACGTTGCGTTATACTTAACTCATTTACTGGATAAAGGCTCGTCTAAAAGTGTAGTGCAATCTGCCGTTTACGGGATCAAGTGGGCGCATAACATTCAAGGAATTCAAGATCCGACAACAAATTCTTTCGTTGTGAATTTAATGGAAGCTGCAAAACGACAACCTCACAGACCGAAAGTGAAAAAAGATCACATTACCGTAGATGTTTTGATAAATTTATGTTCTAAGTACAAAGACTGTAATGATTTACTTGTTATACGGGATTTAACTATGATAATTTTATGTTTTGCTGGTTTTCTTCGTTATGATGAAGTAAGCGCAATTCGTTGTAAGGATATAGTTTTCAAAGATGATAATTTTTCAATCAAGATATTTAAGAGTAAAACTGATCAATATAGATTAGGTGACGAAATTGTCATTTGTAAAGGAGAGTCAATTGCCTGTCCATATTTATTATTGAAAAAGTATTTTCAATTAGCTATGATTAATTCTGAATCAGATAATTTTTTATTTAGACCAATTTTCAGATCAAAACAAGTTTGTTCATTAATATATAAAAATAAACGGTTAAGCTATACCAGAGCTAGAGAATGTATAGTTTCTAGGTTAAAAAGTATTTGTCCTGATTTAAACATTAGTTTGCATTCTTTGAGAGCAGGTGGGCTACTGCAGCCGCCAATTCAGATGTAAACGAACGTTGTTGGAAACGACACGCGGTCGGTGGAAAAGCGACACTGCTAAAGATGGTTACGTGGCTAATTCACTTGATCATCGGCTTCAGGTTACGAAAAAACTTGGCTTGTGAATGTTTAGGGTTTGAATTTTATTTTTTATTATGATTCATGATTTGATTAGTATCTTGCATTGTATTCATATTGCATTTCTCACGCCCGTTCTTTGTTTTTCTAGTCTGTCTGCACGGCAAAATGCATATTTGAGTTGAGTCTAATTTAGTTGGCCAAAATTATTGTGTAGTTAGGACATATATTTTTCAGCGTTTCGCAGTATAGCGGAAAAATACTGTCTTAAAGTTTCTATAATATTTTGTATGGGTCAATGATGTATGATTTGATAGGTCAGGTGACCTAATGTTTTGTTATGCTAATTTGTTTTTCGCGGGTTCGTGAAAAAAAAATTGTCTAGGTGGTCATTCTAGCCGTAGACATCGTACAGTTAAAACTTCCTTTTTTGTATAAAAAATTGTTTTTTTATATAATCATGATCATGATCAAGTACGGCATCATTACCCAGAAACGGTTCTTGCATTGCTCCGTGACGCAGGTTTCCAAACTATATAAGTTGGTTTTTCCTGGGCGGCGAGTGTCCGTTTATGACGGGTATTCATAATATGATATTTAACATTTGGAATGTTCTTGAAAGTTAATAGATATATATTACTATTGTTGCCGGAAGTATATTTTTTGGTTCACAAAGTTATGTGTTAAATTACTTAGTATAGATACTATTACTGTGTTACTTTTTTTTTTATCTCATTGTTTGTATTGTATTATGAAAAAATATTGATGTTGTAATGTTTATGCCCTTTGGGTCCCATAATTGGAAATAAAAATATCTTATCTTAAATACCTTATCTTATGATGTTTGCATATGTATATGAGATTATTGTATTGTATTGAATTACAAATTTGATTAAATGCTGGCTCCAGTCTGTCTACACGGCAAAATGCATATTTGAGTTGAGTCTAATTTAGTTGGCCAAAATTATTGTGTAGTTAGGACATATGACTTCCCACTTATCCGAAAAAATCACTTCAATATAGCAGACGAAGTCGTTTATATATCGATTTGATTTATGACTGCCTCCGCATGCCATAAAAAAATAAATCTACGTTATCAAAGCTGTACAGGTTATGTAGGTCGTGTAGTGCGCAATTAACCAGCAATATGATTGTTCGAATACCAAAGAGGACTACAACAGTTGTTCAGTATGGACTTTTGTTTTTTCGCTCTATGTCGACAGGAAGTGTTGATCTTCGCCTTGATACTTTGTCTCCGAGAAGTGTTCCTGGATTCAAATCATCAAAAAAATTATGGTGGGCAAAAGAAGTGACACCAAAACTGTATGTTGCTGGAGGATTAACAGACACGCAAATAAAATACGCACATGATGGAGGATTTAACGGCGTTATATCTCTATACCATGAAAACAACCCTGGTCAGTTTGGGGGTGAACAACTAGCATCTGTATCAGAAGCCAAATATGCTGCAAAAATTTCCGGTCTTCAGTTTGATGCCATTCTGAAAGAGAACGAAGACTGGGCTTGTGTTAAAGCAGTGGAGAAACTAACTCACTCAATTATTGAAATGGAGAAGCCAATTTTGCTCTATGGCAGCCAACCACAAGCTGTAGCTTTTACAACCTTATTGCATACAGCATACATGTCAAAACTGGACTCTAAATACGAACCAAGAGTTAATAGTGAGAAATTCTATAAAATGAGTGCTCTAATGGGAATGGATTTCACAGCAGACAAATTGAAATCGGTTGTTGCAGAAATAACAGGTGAGCCAATCGTTAGCAATCCCCCAAAATGTGATGCATATCAAAATTGGTTGGGTTATTGGCTTGGTCATCCTGTCTATAAGAATTGGTTCACTGCCGGTCAGATAAGAAGGGGTCATTTAAAGGAACTGGAAGCTCATGGATATAAATCAGTCATCAACATGCGGATGGGTAAAACTATGGACAGCAATCCTTCACAAGAGACTGTAAATCTCATCAACATACCAGACAACGTCAATACTTATGACGAGAACTATAACCCTGTGCGACAAACACAATCGACCTTGGAGAAAGTGGTCTTAGATCCAGCCTTGGACAGAAAACATATATCTCCTTCATCAATGGTTAATTATGAAACCCAGAACGCCGAGGAGTATGGTGACGAAATTGGCTTTAATGAAGAAATTGAAAGCGAACATTTTAATGAATCATCATTGAAGTATTATCATTTACCTGTAGGTAAGTTTACTTTGTAATCTTAAGACTTTCTAATAATATCATTTAGAGTGAATATTGTAGAAAAAATGACAGACGATGAAAAAAGGTTTTTATACGACCGCAAAAAAATTTTGTGGTCGTATATTGGTATGACGTTGGCGTCGTCGTCGTCGTCGTCCGAAGACACATTGGTTTTCGCACTCTAACTTTAGTTTAAGTGAATGGATCTCTATGAAATTTTACCATAAGGTTCAATACCACAAAAGGAAGGTTGGGATTGATTTTGGGGGTTATGGTACCAACAGTTAAGGAATAAGGGTCCAAAATAAGCATTTTTGTAACTTCCAGACATAACTTGTGTGTTAGTGTATGGATCTCTCTGACATTGTACCACAAGGTTCCATATCACAAAGGGAATGCTGGGATTGATTTTGGGGGTAATTGCCCATATGGCAAAATTTGGGGTAATTTGCTAATTTGCATAGCGGCCATTTTGCCTTATCATGACGGCAGCCATTACAATAGGATTATATAAGCCCTTTTAATAAAAATGCCAATATGCAAATACCTATGTCGAATGAAAAATTTGTTCGCATATAGGTGAATTGTACATGTTTTTTTGGCTTCTGTCCGTGTACAAATGGACATTGTCTACTCTGAAATCTTTCGGCCTTTTTAGTTTAAAAATCGGAAGCGTAACCATTGTGTAATTGCTATATAAGATCAAATAAAATGACTTAAAATCGTAAAATAGCAAGATTCAAAACAGAAATACACATGATGGAAGATATTGTTCATGATTTGTTCGCATATAGGGAAACACCTTGTAGGTTGAATTTTAAAGTTAAATAACTTTTAACTTACCTGCTTTCTTAAGTTTTCGGCCAAATTCTTTTAAAAACATGATGATTTCAACCTTCCCATTTCGTAAAAAGTCAAATTTTAAGCATTTTCCCTTAGAATTACACAGCATTTTTGTAAATATCCGCCAAAGGAAGTTTTTAAAGATACATTAGTTTTAGATACATGACGGAAAAGGACTGGATTATCCGCAAATCTATTATAAATTATATTTTCAATCTTAAGCTTAGGGAAGTAATTTGATCAAAAGGGACAAAGTCACGTGGTGCAAATGATTTACTTTGATTTTGCCATATGCTCAAAATTTTAGGAATTAGGGGCCCAAAATGGGGCAAAAAACAAGCATTTTTCTAGTTTCATGACAATGACTTGTGTGTAAGTGTATGGATATTTATGAAATTGTACTACAAGGTTCCATTGATTGATTGATTGATCGATTGATTGTTGGTTGCTTAACGTCCAGTGGCAAAGGTTCCATATCACAAAGGGAAAGCTGGGTTTGAGTTTGGGGGTAATTGCCCTAAGTGTTTAGGAATTTGGGGCCAAAAAACAAGCATTTTTCTAGTTTCCAGACAATAACTTGTGTTCAAGTGTATGGATCTCTCTGAAATTGTACTGCAAGGTACCATACCACAAAGGGAAGGCTGGGATTTAGTTTGGGGTTGATGAATCATAAGGGGGTTCAAAAAATTTGGGGGGGGGGATTTTTTTTTCTTTAAAATTTTCCATTTTAAATTGGTTATTTCTGATTTATATATAAAAGCAAATAATAATGATATGGTTTGAATAGGTAAATTAAAAATTTTTAAGTTCTTAGACCACATTCATTATGTGTCAGAAACCTATGCTGTGTCAAATATTTAATCACAATCCAAATTCAGAGCTGTATCAAGCTTGAATGTTGTGTCCATACTTGCCCAACTGTTCAGGGTTCGACCTCTGCGGTCGTATCAAGCTGCGCCCAGCGGAGCATTTTATTGAATGTATGCGCTTTGCAATAAGGTGAAATGAAAGTCAAGTACGAAATTTAGGTAAAATTTCACCTGAAGTTATATCCAAGTATCTTGTTATAACCATATTTACAACTTTTTACATGTTTGCGACATAAAATTTCTTCAAGCTCTATTTGTCAAGCTTTAATTCTTTCATTTTGAAATCAACTTTATTTATAACTTCTTCCACTTAACGGCTAAAGCATTAGCAATGGTATGTAATTTTCCTAAATGTGCTCCAGGATTCACGAATTATTAGTTTTCCATAAACTATATTTGCATATTTAAAATTAAGATGAAATTATATTTCAGATTTAAATATTACATACAGTGCAGATGTATTTCAACAGTACAAGGACAAGCTGCTAGAAATAGGACGAGACGGTCCAGTTTTGTTTCATTGTGCTATAGGAAAGAGAGCTGGTAAATTTTACTAGATCATAAAAGTATATTATTTGCTCATTCTAATAGTGATGTGGTCAACCATAGATGTATGGGTTTATACATCTATGGGTCAACTAAAGTTATTAACCTGAAGTCAAACGGCCATGTTACATAAAGATAACACGGTCATGGTCAAGGTCAAATTTTTATTAACCAACAAAAACGCTTAGGTACTTGGGGACAAGACAATTTGTGTTTTTTACCCTCCCCTTTTTAAAAATCCGTCATTTTTTTTTGTTTAATTTTAATTTTAATTATTTTCGCGTTTTTCTGTGTCTCACTGACATATATCTACTACAAACAACATTTGTTTATGATTTACTATCAATTGCTAGTTTTCTATCCACATCAGTCACCGATACTATAATAGTTTGAGTTGCGTCGTGCGTTTTTTTTTTAGGCTCATTACCTTCTAACAAATATGGCCGTGTTAACTCCTAAACATATTTATTTTATATTAGTTCAGACTAACTTGTGCACCCAAAATTTACGGCTGCATGGATGGATCATACTGTAGATAACTTTGCATTCTTTGGAAGAACCTAATGACAACAGCAAATTAAAGAAGAGTTTTCATCTCAAGAATGTTGTCCAAGTTCAATATTTTTAGAATAACTTTGTTGTGCATCTACAAATCTAGTACACTGAATAATTAAAGAATGAATGATTGATTGGTTGTCCATTGCTTAACGCACAGTGGCAAATATTTTATGCATATTCTATTCATGAGGGGAACAAATTATCAATAAATACAATTGGTAAGAATTATAAGCTAGGACGACCCGGATGAAAGGCGGTAAATTTTGGACTGTCACTGAAAAATGAGGGTATGTTGGATAGGTGCAGAAAGTTTGCCTTGTAACCTACTGGTCCCTCTTAGAGTTTTTGCAGGGATACTTTCACGTGTATCGAGCGTGGCATCCATCCTACACGAGGCATATATGATATAACGTCCTTGTTACGACTGGGCTTGATTGTATATTCATACAGCCCCAAACAGACACATAATTTCGACAAGGGTCACGGCCTGTATTTTAAATCTGTCCATCTTTTGTTAACCAAAATGTAAATTTGTCGTAAACTTATTTACATATGGTGTACAATTGTTATATATATCCAGGAATCAAATCCCTTAACCCAAAATAAATGAGGATATGGTGTCAAAAGAAAGTTTAAATGACTCAACGGCAGTATACCCGAACTTTCTGTAAAAAGTGTAGAGTACATAAACGCTTCTTTTGTGTTTTATTCTTGTCATTGCATGTCGGGTATGTCGAAAAAATCTAAAGTTCTTGAATTGATAAAATCATAGACGCTAATGTGGACAGTTGTCAGTGGTAACGTTTAAGAACGATGTTCGAATGAAGATTAAATTTTCGCAACATAAGCCACTTATGATTTATATATTAAATAAATAAATAATCTTTATTTCAAGAGGATAATCCCATTAGTTAAAACTAATACTAATATTAATACACCTAACTATAATAAAGACAGCCGTATTACAAAAATCTTCTCCTCTGAAACTACTGGGCCAAATTTAACCAAACTTGGCCACAATCATTATGGGGGTATCTAGTTTAAAAAATTTGTCCAATGACCCCGCCTGCCAACCAACATGGCCGCCATGGCTAAAAATATAGAACAAAGGGGGTAAAATGCAAGTTTTGTCTATAATTTGGAAAACCGTTATAAATAGAGAAAGAAAATCTGACAGGGCAGAAATGTTCAGAATGTTGAGCTCTACCAATTGTATATATACGTCAAAACTGACAGACGACTTCTTATAGGAGTTATTGCCCTTAAATGACAAAATTTACCTTTTTTCATTTTTGCCTATTATTTTGAAAACTATAATAGATAGAGAGAAACTTTAAATTGCAAAAAATGATCAGCAAGACATGTTCTACAAAAAAGTCTGCATGGTCGAAATCGTCAGTCGACTCCTTATTAGAGTTATTGCCCTTTGATGACGATTTTTATCATTTTTTTGCGTTTTTGCCTTATATCTTAAAAATTAAAATAGGTATGTAGAAACTTAAATAAACAAAAAATGACCAGCAAGACAAGAACTACAATTAAGACAATTTGGAGAAAATTGTCCGACGACTACTTAATGGAGTTATTGCCCATTAATGACGATTTTCGCCATTTTTTGCATTTTGCCTTATATGATTAAAATTTTAATAGATAATTAGACACTTTAAATCACAAAAATGATCAGCAAGCCAAATTTTGCTGATACAGTTAGTAGACTGTCACTCTTTATAGGAGTGATTGCCCTTAAATGAGGAATTTTTTTTGCCCTCTTTTGTGTTGTTAGCAAAAACTAAAGAAGATAGAGAGAAACTAAACAGACTAAATGATCAGCAATACAAGATCAACAAAACAGAGATTTTTGTCATGAATTCTATTCTCGTCTATAATGTTGTAGAGTGTCCTTTGTTGAATATGAACATAGACCAAGGTGTGCGACACAGGCTCTTTAGAGCCTCTAGTTATTCATATAAACACGCCTTACTATTTGAACTGGTTTATTTCAGCATTTATTGGTGTCCTGGCAGCGGCATTGCAGTACAATAAAGATTTACAGTGGGCTTTAAAGCGAATTAATGAGCTCGGATTTACTGTCAACGAAACAAGTTTTAGTGATGTCTACAAGATGTACAATGACGTGCTTGGTCAAATTAAGAATGCATGACTTTAAACATTTCTTCGCACTGAACTTAAAAAAAGTTTTTTTTTTCAGTATTTAATTATCATTTTCTCTTCAACATAGAAATAACTAATGTAACATTTAATGTAATCATTGCCTTATAATTTCTAATTAGTCCGTTGTTTAAGAGGTCACGGGTCTGTTTTGTACTATCTCAAATCCATTGCAAATTGCACTGGTTCTTTTGTATAGTTTCTATTTTGAATTGCTTTTTTAAATAAAGATGTATTTTTACTGTATTTATTGTGTCCGATTATTTCACAAATTGCGCCCGAATGCAAAAATAAAATCTTGAAATCTTGATTTGCTTCCCAAAAAGGGGAGAAAACTCGTGCAATTTATACTTTAGTGCATTCACCCTAATCGCTTTCTGGAAAGGGTTAATTAGCAATTTTCTAAATGACCAGCCATGTCATTGGCGGGATAACATAGTAAATATAGGCGTATATTTTCCTATATATTGGTGAGACACAAACTACTTACACCCATTGGAGGTAAGATATACTATTTACCTGTCTATTTTACTACGGTCGGTGACATGGCAAACTTTATACTTAAGAGTTACTTAGAGTTGATTTCCAGTCAGGATCCCTAAGGTTCCTCTTCACCAGACTCATAATTTAAGTTCTTTTGCATAATAATTTGTCCTGACTTCCGGATATTTCTGCTGCTCTATAGTCATTGTAATAGATCTCTTCATCAGACCAATATTTATCTAGTCTATTTGTTAAGGCATTTATGGAAGGGGCTTTGGTAATTTTATCTGGTAGTTTGTTCCAGATTTATTATAATTTGTTGTACTAAAATTGTATTACAAATGTCAGATTTGAAAATCAATCAAGTAAAAATTAGTATATTTAAGACAAGTGTTAACTACCTTATAAACTTTAAATGATATTCATGAACTCTTCTCAAAATAGTCAAAGTTTGTTATTCATAGGGACTGTCACAAACTTTTATATCTGAGCACGTAAAGGAAATTGGTAAGTTTGATATATTTAGAATTATTGCTTGTTAGTAGCTGTACACCCAGTAACTATTGTATAATTAAAGTCGAAACGAAAGCAAGGTAAACATATATTGTACAACAATACGTTGGTTTCCCGACAGAACATGTTCGTTGGATGAAGATGTCATATATTTCTAAGGGGACGACCATTTGATATTTGGGGGGGGGGGGGGGGGGGGGGGGGGATTTGTTTTGGATGGGTTATTTATTTTTGTGGACCAAAAGGACAGATTATTTATTTTCTGCACTGTTGAAGCATGATTTTTCACTTTCATTAAAACATGGGACAGATTATCTATTTTCACAATTATATTTATAATATTTGAAAACATACAATTTTTAAATTCTTGAATAAATAACATAGTCAATTAAGTCAATCAGAATTAATCATCATCCTCTGGAAGTTAATCTTCTGAATTGCAAACTGCATATATTGCATACGTACAAGGTATTAAAGCTAGCCTCTTTTAAAAGTTGTCAAACATTTTCGCCGAGCGGAGCGAGACGAAAAAAAAATCCGCGAAGAGTCTGGGGTTCGCTGAAGGCCCCAAGGAGCTATAGAAAAAAATGGGCCAAAATCATGCATTATGCGCGTTTCCCAGACCCTTTCTTAATCTGAAACGCAAGTTCTGTTTAAATTTTGGGACAATATTCTGGTTTCAAAGCAAAATATATAGATTCAGTGTAAGACTTTTAGTTTTTAGGGACAACATCAAAAGACCAATATGTAGGAAAAAGCAAAAAATGTTTCAGTTTGCAGAAAAACCTTTTATACCTGTCAATTATGTTTTTTTTTTCAAATTAAGTTAATAGGGGGCTGATTATCATTGATACATAACTATGTCAAGTCAGTTTTTATAACACATTTCAATTACAACTTGATGTAGTTCCTAACTGGGATACAATTTAAAGTAGTTTGTAATAGACAAAAGGTCCTTAAATATAATAAAACTCAAGTTTAAAACATAATTACTAAATTACAAATAGAATGCAACACTAAGAGAATACTAGTCATAAAGAAGGGCAATCAATGAACAAAAGACAAACCCGGGAACAGATAAAACACAAAACAACAAACATTATAGACAATCAACACTGAAAAATAAAAATAAATGAGAAACATGGATCTCAAAAAACGGGCTACGTCAGAGGGTGAACAGAACTTGCTTCTTGCAAGACACTTGCCGTGAAAACAATTTGATATGAAGACAAGCTTTTGTTTTGGAATTTCCAACATGAGGCATTTGCCTCAATGTAGTTACGGCCCTTTAATAAAAGTGAGGTAAATGTTCACGAGACAATATACCTCAAGTGAAATGAAACCCATTTTCAAACATTTCAAATACATTAATATTTATATTATTAAAAGATTTGGGAAGTTTTTCCCGAAAAAAATATGAAAAAAGACGAATTTTGGAAGAATCTGGTGCCATCTCATACTTCAATATAGCATTTATAAAATGGCTTAAAAGACCTGCCAAGTTATTTTCAATACATTGTAAGTCAGGTTATTTATTTTCAAACTACCACAGAACAAACGATTCATTTTTTTTATTATCAAGGCTGAGTTATTAACTTTCAAAATCCTCCTGCCCCCCCCCCCCCCCCCGAATATCAAATGGTCGTCCCCTCAACCCCAACAGTCACGATAAATAAATATTGACTATAGTTAGTTATTTATAACTGTGAAAATGTGATCAATGATATGTGACATAATATTATATGCCAGACGGAAACTAGCTTATAATATGATTTGCTTTCCTGTTAAAATAATGTAATCTTGCATAATTAACATCCGGGTGTTTATCAAAAACTAGATATTTGATGTATTAAAAGCTAAAACTCCTGTTGTAGACTTTTGTCATTAAATTCATACTTCAAAAAGTTTTAAACATGCATACTTCATATCGTTTATACAAATGCCATATGTTCATCCGTCGTTGTGACTTTTTTCACCTATTATTAGTGATGGGACAACCATACTACATGTCTACATGCCAGTCAGACAGGATTTACCTGACCTTGATCTCATTTCATGGTCAGTGATCAAGGTTAATTTTTCGTGGTCAAGTTGTATCTCGGGTACTCTAAGCTATAGGTCAACTATATTTGGTGCATGGAATGAGTGATAAAAAGAGGCAGAAGATGCAAAGGGAACATTCAAAACTCAAATAAGTCGAGAAAAACGGACAGCGCCATGTCAGAAAACGAGAGACGATGTTTAGACAAACAAATTCACATAGCACTACACAGAAATCTAAAGACTGAGCAACACGAACCCACCAAAAACTGGATTGCTCTGGAGAATAAGCAGATCCTACCCGCTAGTGTCACCCGTACAGGTGTAAATGTCCATCTGGCAGGGTTCCCTGAATTCATTTTCATGGTTCATTGGAGAATGTTTAGTCAGTTTTTTGTGGTTGGGTCCTTTTCTGAGATAGTAGGGAAGTTATATTTGGTGTATGGAATGGTTGTAAGTCTGTCTGATAGGTTTCATCGGATTTGACCTCAATTTTATGGTTCATTGGTCAATATTGAGTTTTTATGGTCGCGTTCGTTTCTCAGATACTTGCCTATAATTGCTTACATCCACTTCATTTGAACTTTGGTGGATAGTTGTCTCATTGGCAATCATACCATATCTCCTTATTTTTATATCAATCAATAGGTCAACTAAATATAATCATGTATGAAATGATTATAAGGTATAAATTTCTGTGTGTGTACTCTTTTTATACGACCGGTATATTTTGCGGTCGTATATTGGTATCACGTCGTCGTCGTCGTCGGCGGCGTCAGCATCGTCCGAAGACATTTGGTTTCCGGACAATAAATTTAGTTTAAGTGTATGGATCTCTATGAAATTTAACCAAAAGGTTCAATACCACATAAGGAAGGTCGGGATTTTTTTTTTGGGGGTGATGGTCCCAACCGTTTAGGAATTAGGGGCCAAAACAAGCATTTTTCTAGTTTCAGGACAATAACTTGTGTACAAGTATTTGATTGCTCTGAATACCACAAGTAGAAGGTTAGGATTCATTTTGGGGGTAATTGCCTAAACCGTTCAGGAATTAGGGGCCTAAAAGGGTCTAAACAAGCATTTTTTCTAGTTTTCAGACAATAACTTGTGTTTAAGTGTATGGATGTCTCTTAATTTGTACCACATTTTACAAAAGGAAAATTTCTTCAAAATTATTTTTTTTGGAAGGGGGGTAAACATTTTTTTGGGGGGGGGGGGCAATTTTTTTCCTCAAAAGAAAATTCTCTTCAAATATTTTTTTTTTTGAGGGGGGGTAACAAAAAATTGGAGGGGGGGGTCAATTATTTTTCCTCAACATTTAAAAAATTGTCAATTTTCCAAAGAAAATAATTGGGGGTCACAATTTATTTTGCTAATTCTTTGTATATAGTCTGAAAACAGATTAACTAAGTATTGCGCAACAACACAGTGTATTGCACAACAGCAAGGAATCTTCAATTGAATATAAATTCAAATCATACAACCAATTTCAAGTTCTTTGACACATTTATTCTGTGTCAGAAACCTATAATGTGTCAAATATTTAATTACAATCCAAATTCAGACCTGTATCAAGCTTGAATATTGTGTCCATTTTTGCCCCAACTGTCTGGGTTGGACCTCTGCGGTCGTATCCAGCTGCACTCGGCGAAGCAGTTAATTCATATTTAGAAAAAAAACTTACATGAAATAATATATCAATGCTATTAATAGATATTATGTGTCTTCAAATCGTTCTTTTAACAGTATATGATTAACAAAGATTGCGGGTCGCCAGCAAACCGTCTTTGATGTCTGGACAAGCCAAAAGAAACAGTAGTAGCAATAGCAATGATTCATTACTTGAAAATAGCTTGCCACTAGATGCGAGTGTAATCATCACAGGGTATGAAAAGCCCTGGCTTGATAGATCTGCCATTTGTTTGGAAGCAGGGTCGGATACAGATCAAGAGAGCAATGAAACAGTTCTTGATAGCAACTTAAAAATGCGAGGAAATCAAGGTATATTATTTTCGTATAAACAATTTTTCATACTATCGAAAATAAAATGCAAGTCACATTTAATACCTCCTATCCTCGTTCATGACATCGCCATATATTTGTATACCATGAGCACCAACACGGTTGCCGCTAAAACAGTTCACATTTAATCCGTTGCACCGCAGGTATTACAGCTATCCAATTTTCAATGACATATTTATGGAGCAGTAGCAATCAATATATATATATAACATTGAACAAAATAAATACCAGAAGATACAACCTAGCAGTCGCAAACCTTATAATAAGAAAAGAGAGTACTATGACCAAATGAGATACGCTGTAACAGAACTTGCATTGATATTTGAAATCATATGAAATCTCAATATACAACACAGAAAACTAAATATTAAGCAACACCAGCCCAAGAAAATACCAAGGACAATAGAAAAAGTACAATTCAAAATACAGAAAACACAATGATCAAAACATTTTACTGTAGTGTCCAACTATTGTATGTGTATTTTTGAAACAATTTTCATCAAGAAAGCTCCAGGGCCAAAAGTTTATACAGTCGCGGGGGAATAAATACATGAGCAAAAATATATCAAAAGGGGACTAAAACAAATATCCAAACCATCCTTGGTCATTTTGCCATAGGGAGTTGCAACCGTAGTTTTGATTTAATCAAAAAGAGACAAACGACACCGAAGGGACAATAAAATCACAAGTGAAAGAAAATCCGACACTACCATGACAAAAAACGATAAAATGTCAAACAACAATCTAGAAACACTACATAGAAACCTAAAAACTGTCAAACACGAACTCCAACAAAATCCGAAGGCGGTCTCATGAGCTCCGGAAGGGTAGGCAGATCGTATTCCACATGTGGCACCTATCGTGTTGTTAAGCACAAGTACAAATTCGGTGACCAGTCTCATTCGGTCATGTCACAAACGGGGAAAAGAAGACATGATTATTGCTATGACAATTGGAAGTTATACATAACGGTCAACCAAACCATGATAGTACCCGTGAAACTGTCAATGGGATTACTCCAACTTAAATATAGGAACCAACCAAGGAAATATCAAAATTACATTCTGCCGTCTTGGTTATTTCTCATCTTCTCGTATGCAAATATCGTTTTACATTGGAGCTCTCAGTTGCGAATCAACTTTATGCAGTTTTGGTCAAGATGCAATATTTCCAACATATGTTCTACCTTTAAGATATATTCATGGAGGATGCACAGTAAAAATATCGACAAACATTGCATTATTATTTTAAATAAAAATCTTCAAAAAATATTTAATACTATACCGGTATTATAAATAGGTAATATCATATGGCTTTTTTAATATCACGCCTGTATCAACCCGAGACACCAATATAATCCCAAGAGCTCTGCTCGAGGGATTATATTGGTTGAGGGTTGATACGGGTGTGATATTGAAAAAGCCATATCATATGCACTTTATTATATATATGTACCTGAAGTACAACTAATCTCTCTTATGTATTTTTCACGACACATGACGACGTAATACATATTAAGGGGTTAATAAAGCTTTTGTAACCGTGACTGATATTGATTACGTGACGTCATACAGATTAGGGTTTAATAAAGCCTTTGCAACTGTGACTGGTATCGATATCATCACGGATGGCTGATACAGCACGATTGTCATCAATTGTATTACACATACACAATTTACCTGTGTATACTTAGTATATAATAATTCTATTTATACCCTTAAATTTTAGATGTTATTCAGTGCTAAACGTTGCCGTTTAAAAAAATATATTGCATTTATTTAGTTTACATGTTTTTGAAACATTTGCATCGAAAGGCACCCATAACCAAAAAGAAATAATTTTCATCTGAAGGTAAAATAACTTAATCCGATGGGAATGTACATATTGATGGTTTAGTCTTAGAAAACATGATTTATTGATATGAGGCTTTCAACTAGCTTTCAGTAACTGCCAGTCCGGTATGCGGTTTAAATAGAACAAAAGAAATGGAACTCTTGTGTTTAGAAGGTAGAAAAGTGAAATAAACTTTGTATACGGTTGCCAAGATGTCACAAAAGTTACTTTCCGTCAAAACATTATAAATATTTGCATTCACGTTGACCCATTTTCATATTGTACAACTGTTAACAATGCAACTTGCTAACAATCGTTTTTAAAACTACCAGAAGTGCAGCTGTTACGTCAATTAGGGGGTCTCCTTATAAACTGCTACTTTTTTGCCCGACATAGAAAATATCTGTGAAAAATTACGAATATTGAGAAATGAATTATCAATCGGTTGAGACCATTCCCAAAGTGGCACACCAATATTTGACATTTGACATTGTACGAAATATCAAAGTTGGATGTTATCTGGCGGGGTTTCCTCGTTGATTAACGCATCGAACACACCCCGTCCTAAAAATGTAACATCACATGACTTTTTAGTGATTAAAATTTGCATGTTTGATATTCGTTTTTACTTAAACAAGTACAATTACTCTAACAGTCATATTTTCTGTATCATTTAAAAAGTTTTGTTACACATTGAGTTTCACCTTAGTTATGCGGTAACCTGGATTGGTTGATCATTGTCAAGTTGAGTTCTTGGGGTAGCAAAGTCCTATAAATTAATATAAGACATCGAAGGTTCATATCAATTACATTCAACGTTTTTTATTGGACTTTTCTTTAATATCAATGTTGAACCTCGAATTCAACATTGATTGTAAGAACAATATCCGATAAAAAACGTTTAATGTAAATAATATGAACCTTCGAAGTCTTTGAGGTTCAACATTGATAGTAAAAAAATCCGATAAAAAACGTTGAATGTTTATGAACCTTCGAAGTCTTTGAGGTTCAACATTGATAGTAAAAAAATCCGATAAAAAACGTTGAATGTATATGAACCTTCGAAGTCTTATATTATAGGACTAGGGGTAGCATAGATTTATATCGTTGTATTTTTATTGTTTGTGTTAACCAATTGTACTTTCGGAATTTTGTTTGATACATCTAACATTGATCTTGTAATTTCTTGTAATTTAGTTTGCGTCTTATTTCTTTGATGCCATGTTTTGGTTATGTTTGCGTTCGATCAAACTATTTTGACAAGTCGACAGTTGCCCACCAACATTGGCGTGATCTGGTTATTTCTTGTGACTCTTTGCGTCTAATTTGTGGATTGCAGTTCTTGTTGTTTTTTTTTTGTCATATGTTTCGATTGTATAACGTTTTAAAAGTCGACAGTTGCCCGCCGAGATGGTGTGATCTTGTTTTTTCTTGTGATGTGTTTGCGTATATAATTCGGATTGCAGATGTTTCAGTGATTTCTTTTGGGTTATATTTTCGTTATATTTTTTCTCGATCTTATAGTATCTTACAATTGTCCGCCGACATGATGTGATATTTCTTTCTTTGATCGCGAATATTATTCATAAGATTTATTATTTATATCTTTTACTTTTTTTAATAGTTTACCCACAGTCGAAAAGTTGTGAGACATTTAGAGTCGTGCATACGAGATCTTGACTAAGTTAACAGTTTTACATTTAGACTAAATTTTATTATAGTTCTTCACAACTCAGAAACAGATTCAAGAATATTAAAGTTCTTCACATAATGACTCGCTAATATTAGTTTTTATCTTATACGGTGGCTCACTATAATTTCAGTTTTTCTCATACATGCTCACTTTTACAACTAGTACACGAGTGTCTTCATATTTCACGTACTACACATATTTTGATGAATGTACAACCTGTTTTATTTAAAATTTATTTTGATGCTGGTTTAAAAAAAGATAGCAGATGAGTTCAGATGATCAAGTTGTTGGAACAAAGAGAGAGGAGAAACCAATGGCACTGCTATATCATCTCAGCAATTAAATCACATTAAAGCTTGCGTTAGAAATTAATAAATATGTGTAGCAGAAGAAAAACAACTATGCATGCATCTGAAAATACCATCAGTATTACAAATGTATGAAGGAGACTGTTCTGTTATGGATACGTTTGACAAATTCTGCATGCAGAAAAAAAAGACAGTTCCTATTGTGGGATAATTTTATTCATATATATTGTTTCTTCCATAGTTCAAATTGGAATCTCAGATTAGCACCACTTAAAAGCATCTCCCCTCTGTTCCATGCGTTTGATCGGCATATGTACTTGAGAATAATTCCAAGACATCTCACTATCAGATATAGTAGAACTTCCTCACAATATTTTAACGTGCTTTCAAAATTGGGACTTTTCAGCTAGCGTAACAGGTACTTGGCATGTCAGCATCTTGCACTAAACGAGGCTCACGAGTCTCTTATAAACCGTGATGTTAAGGAATCTGTCCGGAAACCATCTGCATAACGTCATGATAAAATTACTGTCCATCTTCCTTTTCAAACATTACTGCAAAAAAAAAAAAATAAACAAGCAATTAATGAGGGGGTTCCAACCACATGTTCCCCATACAAACGGGTCTAAACACAGCACTTTACTCCGGATCTGCCACTGGATTTATACATCAGATGCATCACGAGATATATACATGTCACGATATATATAGAATTAAAGATAAATATGTATCGAAAATGTTGAATTATCATTAATATCTATGAAACCACAGATCTTACTTAATTGCCCAAGTTTTTCAAATAATATCAAATGTTTTCATTGGTCTTTACTTGTTGGGAAAATGTTCTGGATTCATTGTTAGCTAAATTATCAATGTTAGGTTATTGCATATTCTTTAGAGCTGTCTTTTTAAATAATGAATTGAAAAAAGGGGGATGGATATTCATACTTAACATTTGACTATATTTTATATATCTAACGAATATGTGAGAAAAAATAGGTTTAGAATACGATATATCTCTCTTGTTCTGTTAAACAATTGCAGGTATTGTAGGATTATTAAGGTATTCCGGTGTTTTTTAAAGCACCCCCCTTTTTGTAATATACACCACAAAACATTAAGTTAGGATTAAGAACCAATAACCCGGTAAATAGAATAATCAACATTGAGTTCATTTGTGTGATAAGCGCTTTTTAGCGACTTTATGAGCGTGTATTACTAGTATATAATGTTACAGCGTAACAAACGTAATCAAACACACCCGCAAAAATAACATTATCTCCCATGAAAATGCTTAACAACAAGACACAAAAAAAACTGCTACCTTTTTTTGCCCTATATCACATAATTATGAAAACACATTAGATAGATAGGGGATACTGAGGTTGTGTACATGTTTGAATGTGTAGGTGGCACACTCAGAACGATTGTCTCTATAGTTTTTTTTTAATTTTCTACCTTCGGTTTCCGGGTCATCGTTGCAACACGTTTCGTTCCGTTCCAGCTATTCCTGATTATGAATTATTCTACAACATACATTTATCATAAAGCAACAGCTATTATACAACTCACCTATACTAATGGGGATCGTCTAGTTCCTAACTGATTCATTTAAGGTTCATCATAACAAATGGACAAATATGGCCGTATTTTCACCTCAAAAACTACTCTGTGTACAGACTTACCTGTGCAGTTTGGAAAGTTTTAAGGCCTGGCATCCACTAGATACATAAAAGTTGATTTCATTTTGCATATCAGAAAGATAAAATCTTTTTTGGATTATGATGGGCATTTTTTTTTCGTTCCTGCAGAAGGTGTAAAATTTAACTAAGTTGGGATACAACTTTGAGATGCTCCCTCTCAGGTAACAACTGGCTTGTATTGTATTGATTGTCCTTGATTGGCATGGACAATAGATATCTACACATCTATAGGTGAGTTAAAGGTAGAAACTGAGTGGACAGTATCAAATGCAATTCAGGTGTTTGTTTATTTTAACACCTTCTGCAGAAAGGGAAAAAATGCCCATCAAAATCCCAAAACGATTTTATCTTTCTGATATGCAAAATAAATTTAACTTTTATATATCTAGTAGATGCCAGGCCTTTAAACTTTCCAAACTGCACAGGTAAGTCTGTACACAGAGTAGTTTTTGAGGTGAAAATACGGCCATATTTGTCCATTTGTTATGATGAACCTCGTTCCTATCCTGACGACACCCATCGTTGTCGCGTCTACCATTGGAGGCAGCGAAATGACATGATTTGATCGGAGAGCGAAATAAACAAGGGAAGCAATTTTATCAAACCGCATCCCGGACTGTCAGAGTAATTTTACTTGTTTAAGTAAAAATACATATCAAACATGCAAATTTTAATCACTAAAAAGTAATGTGATGTTACATTTTTAGGACGGGGTGTGTTCGAAGCGTTAATCAACGAGGAAACCCCGCCAGATAACATCCAACTTTGATATTTCGTACAAATGTCAAATTTTGGTGTGCCACTTTGGGAATGGTCTTAACCGATTGATAATTCATTTCTCAATATTCGTAATTTTTCACAGATTTTTTCTATGTCGGGCAAAAAAAAGTAAGTTTATAAGGAGACCCCTAATTGACGTAACAGCTGGACTTCTGGTAGTTTTAAAAACGATTGTTAGCAAGTTGCATTGTTAACAGTTGTACAATATGAAAATGGATCAACGTGAATGCAAATATTTATAATGTTTTGACGGAAAGTAACTTTTGTGACATCTTGGCAACCGTATACAAAGTTTATTTCACTTTTCTACCTTCTAAACACAAGAGTTCCAATTCTTTTGTTCTATTTAAACCGCATACCGGACTGCGAGTAGTCTTAGTTTGGTACTTTGTGTCTTTCGTCTTTTTGTTATTTTTTAGTGCTGAGTAACGATCTGATGAGTCAAGCCCTATTAAGTTTGTTCTTATGTTGTGTCGTTACATCTCTGTGTGGTGACCGGTAATTGTTCGCATCTTTGTCTTTAGGTTTTAACGGATAGCTGTCCCATTAGCAATCATACCACACCTCCTTTTTTATATGCATGTCTTTACATCCGATAGAAAAAAAATGATTTTGTTCAGACTGTCTTCTTATCCTGTTTTTAGATAAATACCCCACAATTTCCAAATTCTTATAAATGTGGTTAAATGCTAGAAAAATTAGCCGTAATTTTTTTGAATCAGCTAAAAATGACGAAAGCGACTACCGTTCTTTATGTAAAACTTGCAGGAATAGCAGTCATGACATAGAATAACTATATAAAATATTACACTAAACTTAATTTAGTAATGAAAAGTAGGCAAGTGCACTAGATATTATATGTTTATATTTGATACTTTTATAGAACAAGATAATGACAAAAGGCGGTCATCTTTAATGTCTATAAAGAACGATTCTGGAATTGAAAATAGTATGACAATAGAAAAAAGTGTTATCATTACTCAGTATGAGAAACCTTGGGCTGAAAGATCTGCCATTGACCTTGAAACTGATTCTTATTTTGAACAATGTGTAGATAAAGGAAATGAATCAAACACTACTGAAAAGGTTGATAAAAAGGAAAAAATAGAACTGGAGCCCGAAAGGTCTTCTCAATGTCCTTCAGACGAACAGCAAACGGCACGTGATCGCGAAAGAAGACACACCCGTAAACACAAACATTTAGACGATGAAAATGACAGTAAACAAAAAAGGTGCTGTAGAAAAAAGAAAGAACGATCAAGAAGTAACACACCTATTCGTCGTTCAAGACGCAAACCGCGTAGATACCGCTCAAGAAGCAGTGAAACAAAACATCGGTCCAGAAGCAAGACACCCATTTGTCGCACTAGACTCCAAGCGCGTAGATACCGATCAAGAAGCAATGAAACCAAACATAGATCCAGAAGTAAGACACCAAGCCGTCGTTCTACACGCAAAAAGCGCAGACGACGTTCTAAAAGCAATAAATCAGGGATGTGATCAAGAAACACAAATAATTGACAGTGACCGAGGAGCAATACATCCAGACGTAATAAATATTCTGAAAAAAACGTAGTTAACAAACAAAATAAAGTTAAGATGGAGTACGACATTATTTTAGTGTTGTTAGTTTGTCCTATTGCAGCCCATAACCTATTTTGAGTTGTTGGTTTTCTGGGAATAAATGCAATAACCTAGCATGATGATGTATACTTTAATAGGAAAAATACAATACACGGTATAACTATATACAAAAGCACTTACCAGGAGTTATTGTTCGTTCTTCAAAATCTTCTAGCAGTGTTTAGTTTTATCTTTACGTCAGGGAAAGTGTGTATCTTCATGTCACGGAAAGTGCAAAACCGCTCTCCTTTCACCAGTTGCTGCAGATATATTCTTAACACACATTTGTTTCTTCAGACAAGGATTTTAATTTGGCTGTTATAAACCTAAGGCTGTCAACTTGATTATACATTGCATTTTTGTCTCGTCATTCCTTGTATGCAGATACGTTATGTTACGAAGTTTCCGTGTGTCATATAGATATAAGAAGATGTGGTATGAGTGCCAATGAGACAACTTTCCATCCAAGTCGAAATTTATAAAAGTAAACCAATATAGGTCAAGGTACGGTCTTCAACACGAAGAATTTATTGTCTGAAAGAAATGCACTACGAAATAACTGTGTTCTCGGGCCATATGGGTTCCTTGCAACGCCTACATATCCGTCAGACAGGGTTACCTGACTTTGACCTCATTACATAGATCAGTGATTAAGGTTAAAGTTACGTCATTAGGACTGTTTCTCAGATACTATAAGCAGTAGGCCAACTATAGTTGGTGTATGGAAATGATTGTAAGGGGGACATTTCAGTTTGGCAGGTTTCATCTGACCTTGACCTCATTTTCATGGTTCTTTGGTTAATGTTCAGTTTTTGTGTTTTGGTCTGTTTTTCAATTACCATAAGTAATATGCCAACTATATTTTGTCATGAATGTTTAAAGATGCAAAGTTTATGTGATACTTGTAGTAAAACCTTGATCTTTAAGACTTTCAACATAAAATCAGTGGTCAGTAAAACAGGTGAGACGTTTTAGTGTGTGCACTCTTGTTTTCCTCTTTGTTCTAAATCTTAAGCGGATTTCTTTTTGGCTGGGAACTTGTGTATCAACTCATGATGGACGTTGTAGAAGCATGGTTGGCAGATGACAAAATAACTTGCAAAATTGTGTAGCATTCAAATGCTACATAATTTTAAAAAGACCACTTATCCGAGAACCATAAAAATACCTTTATCAATTGCTAAATTATTTCTCTTTTAAATAAATCGCTTAAATAAGCAGTTTATTTTGATAAGTTTTGAATATTCTTTTTGAGCAGGCTTTTGTTTTTAATGATTTAATTCAATGATATTTAAAACTTTTGTTTCAAAGGTTAACAGTTATTTGACCTTGACCTTATTGTAATAAATTTTTAAAAATATAAAGTTTCTGTAATGCTTTTAGTAAAACCTTTATCTTTAACCTTTCAATATAAAATCAATGGTCAGAAAAGCAGGCGAGACATTTCAGCGTGTGCACTCTTGTTATCATTTTGCATGCACTGTTTAGTTTGTATAGCCATATTGGTTGGTTCATCCGGGTAACAAATTAAAATTAAAAAAATCTCAAAGCTGACCCATATGGAAGATTTACGCTAAGTTTGCCTTTGAAAAAGTTTATTTATAGAGAAGGGCGACTGACCCAAAAGATGTGACACATATTTGGCTTAATTTTATCTTTTGATGATACCAACATAATTTTATTAAACACTATCTTGTCTAAACTTCAATATGCCCTTGTAGTTCACATTTCAGTGAGGGCTTGCAACTCATATATCACAGGGAACTTGAAATTAAAGATACATTTACTACGAAAAGTAGTTCTGCTTAATATTTGGATCTTGTTATTGACATGATTGGCACAGATTGACGACTTCCAACTAAGATCTTTGAAAAAAAAGTGATTTCCCAGTGTCAACGTCCAATTTCTCAGCAGTAACAATTCCAGTGTCAAATCGTATGACGATTACATATCTAGGGTGATGTGTTACGCGCGTGAATGTTCACATTCGACTTCTTCAGAGCACACGTGCACTAGCATTTATGAGGGACAACTTTGAAATCAACACCACATAAGCCCCGGTCACACCTTACCAGATAGAGCGAACGGACGCCGAACGGATAACTTTTTTTCAATCCGTTCTTGTCCGTTCATATCCGTTAGACGTCCGTCCATATCCGTTTCATGTCCGTTCAGCTTCCGTTTTATCCGTCGACGTCCATTATGTCCGGTGGAAAATTTTGAGCATGTTCAAAACTTCGAACGGACGTCCAACGGATAAAGTGTCCGTTTAACGTCCGGTAGTCGTCCGTTTTTAACGGTACTCGTCCGTTTCGTTTCCGTTTTATATCCGTTACTTGTCCGTTATACGTCCGTTGATGGTCCGGTAGACCAATTCACCAACGGACTACTACCGGACGTATAACGAACGTATAACGGATAAGACGGATGATAAACGGATGTGAAACGGACATGAACGGAAGGATAATGGATAAAACGGATACGTACCGAATGTAAAACGAATAAATGCCAATTGAAAATTTCGCGTTAGAAATGCCAATTATTGGTATGTCAGATTTCTTGAATGTCATGAATGTTTATTATTCATAATGGATCGCTGAGTAAGGACACGTCTTCACTATCAAACAGCTCTTATTTAGGCCAGACTGAACTTAAATGTTGCAAATATAAACCTTCTAGACTATAAACTACAACCAGTTACACGAAAACTTTTTAATTATTCTAAGGTCACGATTATGTGATTTACATGTATTAATATTGCCGCCTTTAATTTCCCGCTTACCTTGTTCATCCGTTTTATCCGGTACGCTTTCGTTAGGTGTCCGTTTTATGCGGTACTCGTCCGTTGGATGTACGTTCGACATCCGTTCTGTCCGGTACGTTTCCGTTTCTCGAACGTTACATATCCGGTGTGTGTCCGTTAACCATTCGTTATGCGTCCGTTTTATATGGTCAGTACACCAACGGACTCCCAACGGATACAAATTTTGTCAACGGAAAACTTTTTTTTTCATCCGTTCGGCGTCCGTTCGAGCTATCCGTTAAGGTGTGACCGCAGCTATAAGCTTTACGGTCACCATTAAGAATTGGTTGATGGATAAGATACATCTGTCTTAAATAACAAGAGACATGTCTCGCGGTCTTAGATCTTTAGATACCAGAATAGACGTCTGATATGTTACCGATTGTGTCCAATCCCCTATTGTAATATTTTGCCCTATTGTAATTTGTTAAGATGGTAATACTTGCATAGAAGGAGACCGTTTCCCTGTCGACACACCCGGTCTTGTTCCGTTTTTAGATCATGCGATTTCCCCATGGTTTTGATTCTACCTCATATTGTATATTCTAAATGGATTTGCGAGATTTGAACATGGGTAATCTTCTGTTGCATCTCATTCATATGTCCATCAATTTCGATTAAACATAATTAGAATTTGGAGCTCCTTGAAAGATACTCACTATTATATTAATGTATGAAATTCACCAACTGAAGAATAGATTTGATAGCTGGTTTAGAAATTTTTTTCATGGGATATAAAATATTTCAGGTTGTGATCATATGATGAGTTATGAAGAAAAATGTCTTATTTTTTATAGTTTAAAAGTAAATATGATGATAAACTTATTGAATATGAAAACTCCAGGAGAAAGCATATTTTGGGACATGTCACAATAAAAAGTCTTATCACTTCTTTTATTAATAAAAAAAAAAAAGTCATAAAATATAACAATGGAAATATAAAAAATGCACTTTGTACAAGACTAGTGTGTGATTCATTAACAATATACATACATAAAAACGTTATGCAGACAAATTAGTTATGCCAGTTAAATAATATTAAAAAATATACAAATGTCCTGTTTTAAATAATAAGTGTATGCCAGTTATTAAATATAATGCACTTTACAAAACCTCTAATAATCGTTCAAAGTCGATCACAAACACCTTGAAAACTCAATCACACACGCAAAAAGTGCTATCGACGTTTCCTGCATTCCCTGAACATTATGTGGTTGTTCCTTACATGGTATAACGATTTATAAATGAATTGTATTATATATTAGAGATTTAAAGACATCTGCCATGTTACATGTAACCATTTCACTGATGAAAGCAAACTCATTCATACGGCGCAGACATACATAATAATAATACAACAGAAGAGAGACACGGCAAGGCTTATCCCGAGGGGTGCCCGGTTCAACAATAAGAATAAAATTCGACTGTTATCTGATTCATTTTGAACCCCACCCCGACAATTATTGTACCAACATCGGAGTGACGATATGTAGTTATGAAACGTTTTTGTTTGCCTCGAAGGTGTCCGATAATAATTTTTTGACAAGAGAAATATTCAACCCTTCACTAATACCATTCCCTTGGGATGGAACACAATGCCTTAACATTAATAATTACATTCAATAATAATCAGAGAAAAAATAAAAATGATATAATCTACTAGTAGTGTAACTGTAAACTACATGAAACATCATTAACTAAGTTTAAATAAAACTTCCCTTGGATTTATTTCACACCACTGACCATTTACTAAAAGACTCCAATATTTTCTTAAGATTACAGCACTAAAGATTCATATGTGTATTTTAAGGTTTAACACCATGTCAGTTAATTTTCGCTTATTCGACCAAATTATAACTGCCCAAGATGACTCAAAACTGCAATTTCAATTTTTTTTTTATAATATTTAGATAATCCAAAAATTAACAAGCACATTATTAACCAAAGCCGAAGTTCTGTAAGAAGTAAAGTAAAGCTATAACATGTCATTTGTATACACATTAAATTATTTTGGCTACAGGCGTCCATTGATGCAAATTTAACAAAACATTTACACTCTTTCACCAGCTATCGGTACGGCAGAAACAATAGGAGCTATATTAACAACAATTGCTTGGCATACGTTTTCAGCAGATTGTGTCGGCTTTTTCCCTATCGAGTTGCAATAAATGGATTTTGAAACCGTGTACACCATATTTTGATCAGTATTTGCATCTGCCGTACCAATTGCCGATAATAGGGAGTGAAATTTGTAACATTGTCTTCCAAAGCAATATGAAGCTATGAAAAACATTTTAATTTGAATGAAATACGTATAATTGTTTATGATTTGTAAGGGAATATTACATATAGGCTCTTAAATATTCGAATACTAGTAGGTTTAACAACTTTCCGGTTTTGACAATGTGAGTAAAACTAAAAGTGGAAATCGGTTCTACCATAAAACTATCTTCCCTTGTAGTAAGGTATATGGTAGTCTAAATATTATATCGGATAAGATTCAGCGGCGTAGCCTCTTGAAAATAAATAGTAACATTCAGTTAATGTAGATATTCCCTAAAAACTTTACCACCGATGAACGTCGAGTACGTCAGTGATGATGTGATTTAAAACAAAAGAATACTAAACAGTATAAGGACAATATATTTAAAACAGTGTGTAAAATTGATAGACTCTCACATTTCTCAGATCTTTTTCTTACAAAACAAGTTCACACCGATAAGGAATGGTAAGCAGTCTGACTAAAGCCAGCCCCCTCCTACAAACGCAAGTGGAAAGTGGGGTATGGCTTAGTCAAACTGGTTTAAAAGCACCGTTTAACAAAAAGATATTTGCATTGATATTAACCCTCAGTACATATTCCCGGCATTCGGAATATTATACTCGATCACGAAAGAGTTCATTTGAATATTATTTCTTTGGATGTGGATCATTGACATCATAAGGAGGTGGTGACTCATGATATCCTGGAGGTGGTTCATGATATCCTGGTGGTGGCTCATGATATCCTGGTTGTGGATATCCCATGCCGTCTTCCGCCGGAGGTGCAGATGGAGAAACAGGCAATTGATTAGATTGTCCTTGTGGATATCCTGTATGTCCTCCTGGAAAGTATCCGGGTCCTGGGCCAGTCTGTCCAGGATACTGACCCCCTTGTGGATAATATCCTTGACTTGGACCAGGCTGTCCACCATATGGTCCTCCAGGCGGTGAACTCCACTGACCAAGATTATGGGCATTTGCACCAGGTTGACTGGTTACTACGGTGTTTGGTTGTTCATCGTCAAATGGTTTATTATCATGATAATATTCCTCTACAAAATGTACAAAAATAATATATAACGTCTTGTCTGATCTTGCAAAGTTTAAATAAAATCACACAATGGGGTCATTTTACTACCGCGCCAGGGTCCACTTGCGTAATGACATGACAATTTTATTTTAAGCAGTTCCCCTATTACTATTACAAACTGTAAAATAAGATTATTAGCTGTTTTGACATTATTTTGTTAATCTAGGATGAGATTTAGAACGTTATATACATGCAACACATTTATTTAATAATTTTAATTGACTACTTGTATGCACAGTACTTCAATATTGATTGATCACCTGCTTTATTACCGACTATTAGTGAAAATGTTTTTGTAAGAACTCGTGATCCTACATCCTGTCGATCCTGTTTTCTTATATTTTGGCATTGCACAAGGTCATGTGTTTCTTATACTGTTTATGGCGTCTATAACTAAATCCGTTGGATATGTACTGACTGATGAACATGATTTATTTATTAGTTGTAATTGTCTTTCAACTAGCTTTCAGTAACTGCGAATACTCTTATTTCGGTGCTTCGTATCTTTTGTTTTTATGTTGTACAGTAGTTGTTATGAATAAAAAAAATTAGGTTTTGGTTTAATCCTGACGAAAAAACTTTACAAGAGCTCACGCTGAATGCGATCACTGTTTTATACAATGTCAGTTTATAATTTACTTTCAAATATTCATTTATAGTTCACACTATATTTATTTTATCTCGAGCACTATGATCCTTACTTGCTTGAAGGTTTAACTTGCTTATATCATTAATACTACAAACTGTATGAATATCATTAAGATTATTCTAAGATATTGTGAAATAAAGAACAAGGATTTTAATAGTTTTTACATTTATACTCACTTGACATTCCAATGAAAGAAACTCCCCAAAAACAACTCCATACCCATCCAACAAAAAGTACTGGTGCGAGTATAATTTGTAAAAGTCCAAACAAAACACTAAGAAAGGAACTACAGAACTTGTCACAACACGTCATATCTTCATTTCTAGCACAACAACACACACAAAAACCAGCTATAATTGTACCTGAAATGATAAATAGTTACTACTTTAAGGGAGAAAATGTAAATTTTCTTTTCTAAATTATTCTAAAAATTTATTCTATGAACAGCAAAACCTTTCAATAAATACTGTGAATATGGATAAAAGGAGATGTGGGATAAACGTCAAAGAGAAAGCAACCCCAAAAAGGCAAACAAAAATATAAAAAGACAAGACATCTAGAAGTCAACATATGGTCTTCAACTTCAAGCACTTGTCTATACAATATGCCATGGTCAAAACCGTCCCGAGTCTACTAAAATTAACCGAAATTGACATGTCTATATAACTTACTGCAAACCATGTTTAGTTGACCTATTACTTCGGAGAGCCTTTTACTCCTTTTATAAGTCAACAAAAACATTGTTGTTCATTGAAGTGTAACACAAGGTCAATGTCAGGTGATTACTGTTAGACGGACATGATAGCTGACTTGTAACTCGTGGTAAGTATAGAAAATAGGACACTTACTCAAGTTATGACCTTACTGTAAATATATGTTAAATCATGACAATGATACCAAGGGGCACTAGCTGTCAAATTCATGTTCACCGATTTGACTCAAATTCTCATATTTGATTTATAACAATGTAAAACATTTATCCAAACTATTAAAAGTCTAAAATAAACAATTTACAGGGCACGAGATCGATACTATGTAGCTTCGTTTCGTGCGTATTTTAGTCTTACTCTAGTTGCCAACTAATTAACTATCGAGTTGACCTTCGGAGTCATCCGATGACCATATAAGCGATGTAAACATAAATATAGATATAAATAGATTAAGCGAACTCGTGCTATTGGATTTTTCTAGGTCTGTTTAATTTTATATTATTAAAAATATATGTTTATCATCGTTTTTACCTGTATAAGAATGATTATTTGTGGATCGAATCATTCAATCAAATGATTTACCTTTGTTTCACTTTCAATGTTGACATTCTTTTCCTGTAAATAACTTTACACGCACAATGCATGCTTTATCCATCTCTAGCCAAGGGGTTAAATTGAAGTTCACATGAATACGGATTCAATGAGGTCGAATTATTCACTTGCAAGTGAATAATTCATCATCAATGTTTCTTAGCTTATTTTGACAAAATTGAACCATACTGCATGGCTGCTAAAATCGAATAATTATTTTACTATTTCACTTTCATTAATGATTGAACAAAAAAAAACATATTTCAATTTTTTTATATTTCTCGTAGCTAGTGCCCCTTTAAGTGACATTTGACGAGAAATTCGGGTCGGTGTCTAACGCGAAAGTAACACATAAAAGGTTAAAACGAGGCGGTCAACATGGAATGAACAATAAAAAAAAATGTTAATGATCGTTAATAATTTGGATTCCTTCTCTGTTATTTAGAACTAAATTGTGAAAGGCACAAAGGGACGGTGCTAAATGGCAAGGTGGGTGATTTACATGGTTCTTGCATGTTAATAGTCGATACAAATGTGGTTTAGTTTCTCAGCATAAAGAAATGCACAAGTCAAATTAGTATGGCATATTGATGAAGTAATGGATGTGAGGGTTAAGACTGAGGCATGTTCAAATTGTCACTGACTTGTAACGCCTTAAATTTTTGTCTAAAATTTTGTCTTGTGTATATTTTACTATGCTCTTATAGGAAAATAAACATCTTCTTCTACAGTTTAAGTGTTGCCGATGTTTTTTCTCGAATTTTCTTGAGGTATTCGTATCCATTTGGGGATTATTTATATAAACCATGTGGGAAAATCATAAATAAGCATCAGTATACATATTCATACAAGACAAATACAGAGTCTGTACCTGTGTCGCTGCATGTTATTGATTGAGGTTGCATGCATGTATACTGAAGCACAACTGATCATTCCCTTTCAGTGAAGACAAGAACATGACGAGAATTTTCCTTCTACGATGAGTGTTGTAAAATTTCAAACTATCGGCAAACAGGAAGTGGCTGCACAGTGGATGTATAAATTGCTTACTCGCAATAACTCAACATTATCAAGATGCAGACAAAATAATAAATCATTCCCCTTCATAGAAGCCGAGAAAACTTTCAGACGGCCAGATGGACGGACGGACGGAGTCGAGCGGTTGCTATACCTGCTTTCACCTTTCGGCAACGCAGGTAATAAGAATGAATTAGAATACGAATATTTATTGTTCCAATTCAGGGCCCTTGATGGACAGCAGGACATTCACATAAACAAACATTACACTATGATTTGGTAACATATTTTCACATTTAAATGAAATATATTAATTGTTCATACAATTATAAACCTACATAAATTTCTTTATTCCAAATATATCATGTACATTTTATTCCAGACATGACCAGAACCAAAAAACAATTACAATATTAATCATTATGCTGTATACAAATTCACATTTCGTCTAACATCTAGACATTTAATAATATAATTCCCGAAATATTTTAGGACAGAAATTTTTTTATTAGTAAATAACCAAATAAATGTTACCTCATTTAAGAGATTTGAAAAGTTCTGAAAAATATTGTTTATCATATTGAAAAATATCTCTATCATCTTGTATGCTGGACAACTAATAATAAAATGTTCATTTCCAACCAAATTTACAATACATATTTACAAAGCCTTTGTTCTTTTTCTATATAATAAGTTTTGTATCTGTCTTTTTTTCTATGTTAAGATCATCATGATTATGGGTCTCTTAAAATTCCCATTTTACATGTGGCACTTCTCAACAGAAAATTGGTAAAGATAGATAAATTTCTATAGAAACACAAGTTTTTATATTGAAACAAGTATTTAATTTACCAGTTTTTTTCTGTTCTATTTGTGTTCCAAACGTGATAAAACTGATAAAAAATTTAAGCAATACATCTGAATTTTGAATATTCAGCCTTTTTTAAATGTAATGTATTTGTTGTGTACAAGTTATCATTTTGTACAAATTATAATGTGTACGATAAAAACGTAAAAATTATAATTTGTATTTTCATTTTGTACAAATTATAATTTGTATAAAAAGTGCCTGTACACATTATAATTTGTACAAAATAAGACTTAATTTCACTTATAACTTGTACAAAATTTTACATCGAATAAGTTTTCAAATCAAATGATAAACAAGAGGCTGCCAGAGTGACAGCCAACCGGATTTCCCTGCAGAGGTCGAACCCTGAACAGTTGAGCAAGTATGGACACAACATTTAAGCTTAAAACAGCTCTGAATTTGGATTGTGATTTAATATTCAAAATAGATTATTATCTAATTAATAATGAAAATGATATTTGCAAATCTGAACCCCCAAACAGGATCAAGTAAAAATTAAACATTAACACAGAAAACAAAAATAAAATACATATAACGACTGTGACATCTACCTTCATAACACACATGACTTAAAAAAAATAGTTATAAAGACATTTTTGACAACTAATGACTAAAATCAATCGAACAGAGCGATCATTGATAGACTAAAATCCATATACCATTTCTGTTCAAAGGGAAATAACTCAAACTTATTTCCATGAACCAGTGATGACTAAACAACAAAAATAGTTCTCTAAAATTAAATATGATTTAACCACTAAAACATTGTTAGAATCAGCATATCAAAGAACCTCAAGAATTCAATTTTTGATGAAATTAAAAAAAAGTTTAATTTAGGACCCTTTGGACCTCAATGTGGTATTATCTAATTAATAATGAAAATAAATACAGGTATAGATTCAGCATTTCAATGAACCCTATATATATTCAATTTATGTTGAAATCAACAACAGTTTAATTTTGGACCCCGATTTGGACCAACTTGAAAACTGGGCCCAAAATAAAAAAATCTAAATATATGTTTATTAATAGACAATATAAGCTTAGTTTTTAAAGGAGTTCACTTCATAAAAAAATATATATATATATAGCATTCAGAAAATATGTTTATACAGAATAACAAACAAACCTAACACAAAATTCTTCAAACAATTTACCAAAGAAAAGAAAAAAAAAAAATCCAAATACCATTTATCATTAATACAACGTCTTTTAAAAATCTATAAAACTTATCTGTAATTATCTTCAAAATGTCTAATAATGAACAGTAAATTTCTAACTATATTTATACTGTCCTACAGAGCTTATAATCATCAACACTTAGGAAACAGAAAATGTTCAAATAAATCTGTCACTCCAACTACATTTACCATATACTTTGTAATCTGATAACAGGTGAAATTATTTAAAAACGCTTAGTGTAATCAAACTTCATATATATAATTAACCATTTCTGTTCAAAGGAAAATAACTCAATCACATAATAAGTACCACTTTTGGCTACTGAAAAGGGCTACAACTCAACAACGAGAAAAGCTAAAATCGTGAAAATTGAACTTGACCTTCATCTAGTCACAGGAAACAGCATATCTAAATTTGAAAAAAAAAATTGTCAAAGCGTTTTCATGTTAATGAACGGACACTGTTTGGCAGCCGCCCGCCCGCCCGCCGTACATCCCCAAATCAATAACCGATTTTTCCTTCGAAAATCCGGTTAAAAATCATTTAATTTTAATTATGAATCAATATGAACACACTGATAACTCTATTTACACTACTATACAATAATATACAATGCTCTTATTTGTTGGAGCAGATGAGCGAATCATGACACCCCGAATTATACAATACATTCTGCTTTTTGCATTTACACTTGGAATTGTTACAACTGTCTTAACATTTGCAAGAGATGACCCTGTCCACCAGTTTTTGAATTTTTTTTTCACAGCTTCTCTCAGGGAAAGTTGTAAATCAGGAACTTATGTAACGGACAAAGAAGAGTCATTAATAAATTCTAGTTGGTTTCTACGTAAGACTCCTGATAAGTTACCAGCTATTGTCCCTACACGATAGCCAACATTTCTTACTTCCACAACAACACCTTATATATTCCTCGGATTGGTCGGTTCTCGATCCTACTGTGGAATTGGGATGATAACATTGTCTCCAACAGATAACTCGCTCAATTTTGTTTAGTATTTCTTATTAGAACATCGGCTTGGATTTGTTGGTCAGACAATGCGCGTTTTCTTGCACGAATGATTGGGGTTTCGAAATCCTCTGATTCAACTTCAATAGTTGTACTAGTTGATCCAGTTTCACTATCAGTCACATAATCGTTGGGTTCTCTTTCTGATTCTATCGATTGAACATCTGTGTTTTCATCCGTGCCATCAATTTCACTGTTCTCCTCTGAAACCTTTCCGAACACTTTCTCCAAATCTTCCGCAGTTACAAGATTTGACAAAAAGGTTTCTTGGGCAAATAAGATGAAGACAAACCTATCTTTGGTCAGAACCAAACAGAGCATGATAAGGCGACTGATCAATTACCCTGTGATATGATCGATTACTTTGTGATATGATCAATTATTCTGAAATTGTACAAAGCGCAAACCTTCAGACCACTGTCGTGTGTCATTATCATTCATCCATGTTATAAGCATTTCTTTGATGTCTGCGTTTGCTCGTTCCACAGAACCTTGACTTTGCAGATGGTTTGGTCGCCCATTAACTATTACTTATTTTGTCCATAACGATTTCAGTTCAGTGATTATATATGCAGTGAACTCCAGGCATGGGCCGAATTACATTGAAATGTAATGCATTACATTACATTCACTTGGACAAAAGGGGCATTATATTACAATTGCAATTACATGTATTTTGGAAAGTAATGCATTAAATTACAATTACTTTACTAAAGTAATGCATTATATTACACATTACATTTTATAAATGTTATTATCAAAAGAAACATATATACAGCATGTTATACTGCAATCTTGGTAAGTATTCTAAAAATAGGTATTATAAAAATCCCTTTCGTTGCCCAATTGACCAAATGACAACGGTCAAACAAATTTGATCAGCTTCCTGAAGGTTATCATACAATTTTTGACATACATCCCTGGCCTTAGTCTGTATCAATTTAGATGAGAGATGTATTGGAATTTGAAATTTGAAATTTTGGGTTAAGATTTTCTATAAAGAATTTAAACTTTTGACTTTCAACAGTTGAAAATGAGAGTTAATCACTTCTAGCAATATACTCGAAAAGTGAATCTAAAGTTTTGTTTTGCTTTGGGTCATTTAATTGCTATTTCTGAATACCAGATTTACAAAGTTTGCCAAGTTTGATTGTTCTTCTCGGTCAGGCTTTTGTGTTTCGAAGTAGTACACCTCTGTGTTTTCTCAAAAAAAGAAATAACAGAAATGTTGTAAGGAATTTATTCTACCATTATGTTTTTTTATTATATTGTTAACTTATTCTCGATGATAATTAATTACTTTAAAATCACAAATTCACTTGTCAAAAGAAAGGAATTGATTGCTATAATAAAATGCTCCGCAGGGCGCAGCTTGATACGACCGCAGAGGTCGAACCCTGAACAGTTGGGGCAAGTATGGACACAACATTCAAGCTTGATACAGCTTTGCATTTGGATTGTGATTAAATATTTGACACAGCATAGGTTTCTGACACAGAATGAATGTGGTCTAAGAACTTTAAAAAATTTTAAATTGGACATTCACCTATTATGGTCCAATATCCAAAATCTAAATACATGGTTAGATTCAGCATATCAAAGAACCCCAAGAATTCAATTTTTGATGAAATCAAACAAAGTTTAATTTTGGACCCTTTTGACCTCAATGTGGACAAAGCTGATAACGGGGCCCAAAAATCAAAAATCTAAATACATGGTTAGATTCAGCATATCAAAGAACCCCATATATTCAATTTTTGTTGAAATCAAACAAAGTTTAATTTTGGACCCCGATTTGGACCAACTTAAAAACCGGGCCCATAATCAAAAATTCGTAAGGGTTCCGCGGAACCCAGTGTCTCGCCTACTTTTACTGTTAATCGCAGGCTCAACAAAAATGTGGAAAAAAATAAATAAGAATATTCCTCTCTATACTATCTTTTGATTGTAAGTAGCTTCTGTCCAAGTTTGGTAAAAATCCAGGATAATTTATGAATCTAATAAATGTTTTAAATACTTAAACTGCAGACTGTATGTAATGTTGACTGGAAGAAAAACTAAGTCCATTTATAAGTAAAATACGGAAAAAATGGAACAAAATTTTATCAAAATTTCCTTCTAGATACTAGCTTTTGATCATAAACAAGCTTCTGTCCAAGTGTGGTACAAATCCAGGATAGTTTAAGAAAGTTGTTAAAATTTTAAAAACTTTAACCACAGAGTGAATGTAATGTTAACTGGCAGAAAAACTAAGTCCATTTATAAGTAAAATACGGAAAAAATGGAATTTTTTTTTTACAAAATTTACTTCTGGATACTATCTTATGATCATAAACAAGCTTCTTTCCAAGTTTGGTAGAAATCCAGGATAGTTTAAGAAAGTTATTAAAATTTTAAAAACTTTAACCACAGAGTGAATGTAATGTTTCCTGGCAGAAAAACTAAGTCCATTTATAAGTAAAATACGGAAAAAATGGATTTTTTTTTTTACAAAATTTACTTCTGGATACTATCTTATGATCATAAACAAGCTTCTTTCCAAGTTTGGTAGAAATCCAGGATAGTTTAAGAAAGTTATTAAAATTTCAAAAACTTTAACCACAGAGTGAATGTAATGTTTCCTGGCAGAAAAACTAAGTCCATTTATAAGTAAAATACGGAAAAAATGGAATTTTTTTTTTACAAAATTTACTTTTGAATATAATATTATGAACATAAACAAGCTTCTGTCCAAGTTTGGTAGAAATCCAGGATAGTTTAAGAAAGTTATTAAAATTTCAAAAACTTTAACCACAGAGTGAATATTTGTGGACGCCGCCGACGACAACGACGACGACGACGACGACGCCGACGGAATGTAGGATCGCTATGTCTCGCTTTTTCGACAAAAGTCGAAGGCTCGACAAAAATCTAAATACATGTTTAGATTCAGCATATCAAAGAACCCTAAGAATTCAATTTTTGTTAAAATCAAACTAAGTTTAATTTTGGACCCTTTGGACCTTAATGTAGACCAATATGAAAACAGAACCAAAAATTAAGAATCTAAATACACGGTTAGATTCAGCATATCAAAGAACCCCAAGAATTCAATTTTTGATGAAATCAAACAAAGTTTAATTTTGGACCCTTTTGACCTCAATTTGGACAAAGCTGATAAAGGGGCCCAAAAATCAAAAATCTAAATACATGGTTAGATTCAGCATATCAAAGAACCCGATATATTCAATTTTTGTTGAAATCAAACAAAGTTTAATTTTGGACCCCGATTTGGACCAACTTGAAAACTGGGCCCATAATCAAAAATCTAAATACATGTTTAGATTCAGCATATCAAAGAACCCTAAGAATTCAATTTTTGTTAAAATCAAACTAAGTTTAATTTTGGACCCTTTGGACCTTAATGTAGACCAATTTGAAAACAGAACCAAAAATTAAGAATCTAAATACACGGTTAGATTCGGCATATCAAAGAACCCCAATAATTCAATTTTTGATGAAATCAAACAAAGTTTAATTTTGGACCCTTTGGACCTCAATGTGGACCAATTTAAAAACGGGGCCCAAAATCCAAAAACTAAATACACGGTTAGATTCAGAATATTAAAGAACCCCAAGAATTCAAGAATAAAACCCCATTGAAATTGGTCAAGAAATAAGCAATTTATAAGAAGTATCTTCTTTTGCACAATACTGTGCAATTAAATATTTCTTGCTATTGTGCAATACTGTACAATTGACAATTTCTTGCTATTGCGCAATATTGTGCTATTGGATATTTCTTGCTACTGTGCAATTGAAGATTTCTTGCTATTGCGCAATACTGTGCAATTGAATATTTCTTGCTATTGTGCAATACTGTGCAATTGAAAATTTCTTGCTATTGCACAATACTAATTATATAATAATTTACACATCCTGTTTGGTGTGTATCTCCTACCATATCATTATTATTTGCTTTTAAATATAAATCAGAAATAAACAACATAAAATGGAAAATTTTAAAAGAAAAAAAAAGGAAAAAAAGAAAAAAAAGGATACCCCCCCCCCCCCCCAAATTTTTTGAACCCCCTTATGATTCATCACCCCCAAACTCAATCCCAGCCTTCCCTTTGTGGTATGGTACCTTGCAGTACAATTTCAGAGAGATCCATACACTTGAACACAAGTAATTGTCTGGAAACTAGAAAAATGTGTTTTTTGGCCCCTTTTTGGCCCCAAATTCCTAAACGTTTAGGGAAATTACCCCCAAACTCAAACCCAGCTTTGCCTTTGTGATATGGAACCTTGTAGTACAATTTCAGAAAGATCCATACACTTACACACAAGTTATTGTCCTGAAACTAGAAAAAATGCTTGTTTTTTGCCCCTTTTTGGCCCCTAATTCCTAAAATATTGAGGCAATTACCCCCATCATCAATCCCAGCCTTCCCTATGTGGTATGGTACCTTGCAGTACAATTTCAGAGAGATCCATACACTTGAACACAAGTTATTGTCTGGAAACTAGAAAAATGCTTATTTTTGGCCCCTTTTTGGCCCCCAATTCCTAAAAGGTTTCGGCAATTACCCCAAAACTCAATTCCAGCTTTCCCTTTGTGATATGGAACCTTGTAGTACAATTTCAGAAAGATCCATAGACTTACACACAAGTTATTGTCATGAAACTAGAAAAATGCTTGTTTTTTGCCCCTTTTTTGGCCCCTAATTCCTAAAATTTTGAGGCAATTACCCCCAAAATCAATCCCAGCATTCCTTTTGTGATATGGAACCTTGTGGTACAATGTCAGAGAGATCCATACACTAACACACAAGTTATGTCTGGAAGTTACAAAAATGCTTATTTTTGGCCCCTTTTTGGCCCCTAATTCCTTTACTGTTTGTACCATAACCCCAAAAATCAATCCCAACCTTTCTTTTGTGGTATTGAACCTTGTGGTAAAATTTCATAGAGATCCATTCACTTAAACTAAAGTTAGAGTGCGAAAACCAATGTGTCTTCGGACGACGCCGGACGACGCCAGACGACGACGACGACGACGACGACGACGACGCCAACGTCATACCAATATACGACCACAAAAATTTTTTTGCGGTCGTATAAAAACTAATTAGTTGTTTTTGTCAGGTGTACAATTACATGTAAAGCAAAAAAATTTAGCATTACACATTACATGCGTTACTTGGGGAAATGTAATGCATTACAGGGCATTACAATTACAAATTAGCATTACCCCATGCCTGGTGAACTCTCTCTCATTATCGCTTTGGAGGATATGTGGTGCACCAAATAGAAGAAAATTGTCAAGTACTTAATTGATCAGCAACTCCAGCAGCTCTCTTAGATTTCAGAGCTCTAAGAACACTAAATTTGGTCAGGTGATCTTGATAGTGCATTATCCACTTAAATTCATTGTCGGGGACAGATTGAAGGTCTACAAGGTCAACCTGCTCTCTACAGTTGAAGTCAGCAGAAATTATAGGTTTAACAACAAGTTTTGATATTTCAGTACGTTTTCGTTTCAGGATACACTGTTCACAGTTGGTTGTAAATATGCGTATTGCTTCTCGGCTAACCTGCAGTTCAGAAGAACAAGCCAAAGGCTGGTATTTCTGTACAAAGTGGTTGAGGGTTTGGTCCCAGCTATCAAACCTGACGAATTTTTGGTAAAGAGCAAAACCAAAAGGATTATCAAACCGAAACGCTTTGTAGACTTTGAAAGTACTAACATAGTAAACAACTCGGTTAAGAACAATTCAAAGGCAATTGAACAAACAAACTGCAAAACTGAGCAATTTAAGAACTCATTCTTCGTTAAGACCGTGATTCATTGGAACCAACTGGAAGAAGACATAGTGTGCGCCAAGTCAGTTGAGAGCTTCAAAACAGCTCTCTAACACCGTCAATAGGCGCTCTCTCTCCCGTCGAGTTAAAGCCAGAATTGGTACCTTCGACGTAACGATACAGATACAGAAACGTTTGCAAAATACTTTTTGAGTTCTTTGTTATTTTTATGCAATTTTTCCTTAGTATAAAGATGGTTGTGCTTTGATGTGTTATTCTAAGCAAATTGCTGATTTAAAATGTTGATCAACAATACTGGCCATTTTATTGAACACTATAACTTTATCTATTGCAAATGACCATTCGAAAGACCAGAGAACAGGAGTTCAATTTTAACCTCAATGCAATATAAATGAATCAATATGACTTTAAAAATTGCATTGGTTTTACATGAATGGGCTCGGTTGTCTTTCTTAAAAAGTTAAATTCCTAAAAATCTTTAACAATTTTGTTGTTTTAAAGTTTTAAATCTCACATTGATAAATATGCGGTAAATTGTTTAAAGTTCATATTTTCCCATTTATTTGTCTGCTAAGCATATTGAAAAAAAATATCTATATTAATTACTGTAAAAAATGATCTATATTAATTACTGTAAATAAAATGCTCCGCTTGGCGCAGCTTGATACGACCGCAGAGGTCGAACCCTGAACAGTTGGGGCAAGTATAGACACAACATTCAAGCTTGATACAGCACTGAATTCGGATTGTGATTAAATATTTGACACAGCACAGGTTTCTAACACAGAATAAATGTGGTCTAAGAACTTAAAATTTTTTAATTTACCTATTCAAACCATATCATTATTATTTGCTTTTATATATAAATCAGAAATAACCAATTCAAAATGGAAAATTTTAAAGAAAAAAAAATCCCCCCCCCCCCAATTTTTTGAACCCCCTTATGACTCATCACCCCCAAACTCAATCCCAGCCTTCCCTTTGTGGTATGGTACCTGCAGTACAATTTCAGAGAGATTCATACACTTGAACACAAGTTATTGTCTGGAAACTAGAAAAATGCTTGTTTTTGGCCCCTTTTTGGCCCCAAATTCCTAAACGTTTAAGACAATTACCCCCAAACTCAAACCCAGCTTTCCCTTTGTGATATGGAACCTTGTAGTACACTTTCATAAAGATCCATACACTTACACACAAGTTATTGTCCTAAAACAAGAAAAATGCTTGTTTTTTGCCCCTTTTTTGGCCCCTAATTCCTAAAATTTTGAAGCAATTACCCCCAAAATCAATCACAGCCTTCAATTTGTGGTATGGTACCTTGCAGTACAATTTCAGAGAGGTCCATACAACTTGAACACAAGTTATTGTCTGGAAACTAGAAAAATGCTTATTTTTGGCCCCTTTTTGGCCCCTCATTCCTAAACGTTTCAGACAATTACCCCCAAACTCAATTCCCTTTATGAAATGGAACTTTGTAGTACAATTTCAGAAAGATCCATACACTTACACACAAGTTATTGTCATTAAACTAGAAAAATGCTTGTTTTTTGCCCCTTTTTTGGCCCCTAATTCCTAATATTTTGAGGCAATTACCCCCAAAATCAATCCCAGCATTCCCTGTGTGATATGTAACCTTGTTGTACAATGTCAGAGAGATTCATACACTAGCACACAAGTTATGTCTGGAAGTTACAAAAATGCTTATTTTTAGCCCCTTTTTGGCCCCCTTATTCCTTAACTGTTTAGAGTGTTTAGAGTGCGAAAACCAATGTGTCTTCGGACGACGACGCCAATGTCATACCAATATACGACCGCAAAAAATTTTTGCGGTCGTATAAAAGTTATCTATATTAAGTACTGTTGTACAAGTTATAAGTGAAATTAAGTTTTTTGTACAAATTATAATGTGTACAAGAACTTTTTAAACAAATTATAATTTGTACGTTTTTATTGTACACATTATAATTTGTACAAAATAATAACTTGTACACAACATATATATATATATAGATGAATACCAGCATTCTATATTACTATTAAACATATTTTGTTAAAAATATAGGAGGTATCAGACAGTAAGCCTTGTTCCATATTTTTATATTCTAAACCAATATTTCAGTGGAATATTTTAGCAAAGATAATACAACTGAAAAATATAAGGAGATTCTACCAAGCTCTTCTAGAACAGCTTTATAGTTAGAGGACTTTTTATTTACACCTTATCATTTCAAACCTAGAATTGTATTTATCTAAAAAATAATTGATATACCGGGTAAATGTTTTGTAATAAATATTCAAAATTATTTAGACTATTGACATCTCTATTCATATATACGTGACCTATAGGCCTTTAGTTGCTCATATCCAGATATATATAAGTCATTTGGACTCTCACTTTAATAATACATGTATACCTCACACTACTAATGATAGTGAATGAAATTCCACATGCACGATACGTTCAATTTTACTATAAATGTGCATATGCAATGCGTGTTGACACTTTCACATAAAATATGAATCAGAATGACATAATTTGTATTACTCACCTATACCTGGAACTAGAAAATTTAATATACAACATATTACTGCCAGGGGCATGGGCATTGCCGGAATATATTTCCTGTCTTTCTTAGCCCTAGCCCTGGGCCTGCAACCACTACCTTCTCCTAGTCCCATTTTCTTTCCTTGTTTTGTTTACTTCTGTGTATGTGTATTGAATACACTAATACACTAACATGTAAAAATTGATCACGCTTTATTGATTTGGTTATTTTTAGTAACAGGTAACTTACATTTTTTTAAAGTTAAAACTAGCGGGAAATATGAACAACTCAACAAAAATATTTATATTAGGATAAAAAATTTGTACTGCCTATTTATTTTTCCCTCTATTCGGTCCTGTCTTTTTATTTTTCACTCTATAAGGTCCTACCTTTTTTTTTAGTTTTTCCTGACTTTTTTTTTTACATAAATTGTCATCCTGCCTTTTTTTTTGCAAATAATCTCATCCTGCCTTTTTTTTTACTCAAAACTCCTGTCCTGCCTATTTTTTTCAAATTTCATCCTAGCCCCCCCCCCCCCCCCCCCTTTAAATTTGGTGTATATCAAGTTCAATGTCCTGATCATTTATAAGTATTTTGAGTTATAAAAATATCCTCCTCGTCATCATCAATGTTATTTACTAGATTGACTCAGAATAATTAAACTGGTTCCTTGAAAATTATTTTAATTTTAACCCATTTATTTATGTAAACAATAAACAGGTCTAATATAAACAAAACATCGATATCAAGATCGACGCTTTCACACTATTTACATCCAATATTCTCTAGTGAAAAACAGTTACCCGGAATAAATACACGGCGGAATGAAAGTACGCTTACAGGTACACAACTCTTCCTGCATATATATTGATGCATTTTATTAGGTAGACTTCATTTTCATACAGTCTTGGGAACAGTTATTTTTCTAGTTATTAATGCCAGCCCAGGAAAGGCTCTAAATATTCATTTCCAAAATCCTCCTGCTCCGGCTTCTCAGATCAAATGAATGGGTAACCCCTTAGCATTGATAAGACTATGTAACTTCAAGGCGGAATTCAACACGAAATTGTTTCTATTTTCATTTTATGTCAATTAAGCTAAAATAAAGGCATTCAACAGAATAGCAAATATTCCAGTTACTATACACCCATAGACACTGTCTTCTACGGCGTAACCTCTAGTAGCAACGGGGAATGGAATAGTCATATTGATAATATATCAACGACTTGATGGTTTATACAAATGTTGTACTAAATGGTGTTTATAGAGGTCAATCTATCTAAAACCAAAGTTACGACTTGATGGTTTATCCAAATTTTAATGGTGTTTATAGAGGTCAATCTATCTAAAACCAAAGTTATTATATTTAATAAACCTTGTAAACTTTTAAAAGAATATTTCTATTTCGAGGAAGATACTATAGAATGTCTTAACAGTTATAAGTATTTAGGTTTAAAATTTATATCTAGTGGACTTTTTAAGCAAGGAAAGGAAGAATTATACAAAAAATCACTAAAAGCTGTAACAGTATTCAAATTGCAAAGATCTTTATCATCTTCCAATCCAAGTATTTCTACTCTATACATATATATGACCGTACAATAAAACCTATTTTAATGTATGGCAGTGAAATTACAGGTATGTTTAAAAATAGCTCTGCAGCATGCCAGAAAGAAAGTGAATATTTAGTACAGCACATTTATATTAATGATTTTTTTAGATAAATCCAATTCAAGATATATGAAGTATATTTTAGGTGTAAACAAAAAGTCTTCTAACTTAGCTGTGTTAGGAGAACTTGGTAGATTCCCTTTATATTTTTCAGTTGTATTATCAATGTTGAAATACAGGTTTATAATAAAAAAAATATGAAAAGTAGTTTACTGTATGACACCTATATGTGTTACAAAAACATGGTTACTAATAATATTGAATGCTGGTATTCATCCATAAATTACATTTTTAAAAAGCTGAATATTCAAAATTTGGAGGTAAAGCTAAACTTTTTTATCAAGTCAGTTAAGCAAAAACTTTGTAATAGTTTTGTAAAAATTTGGAACACAAAAAGAACAGATAAAAAAAGTAGTAAATTAGATACTTATTTCAAACTAAAAACTTGTTTTTTATAAAGAAATTTATCTATCTTCAAACAATTTTCAATTGAGAAGTGTCATATGTAAAATCAGAATCAGTGCCCATAATCTCAAAATAGAAAGAGACAGGTATAAAACTTTACATATAGAAAGAGATCAAAGGCTTTGTAAGAAATGTACCCTTAATTTGGTTGAAGATGAACAACATTTTATTACTAGTTGTCCAGCATACAAAGTTGATAGGGAGATATTTTCAAGAAGATAAACAGTATTTGTCCTAATTTTTCATATCGCTCAAATGAGGCAAAATTTGTTTGGTTATTTACTAATGAAAACTTGTCTGTCTTAAAATATTTAGGGAAATATCTAGATGTTAGACGAATGTAAGTTAATATACATAATGACGATGATTATTGTAATGATTTTATGGTTCTGGTCGTGCCTGGAATTAAATGTACATGATTTATATAAAATGAATATATATATGTAGCTCTGTCATGATAACATCTAAGTGAACTTTTAATATTTCATTTCAATGTAAAAAATGTTTTTCTGTTACAAATCACAATGTATTGTTTTGTGTGTATACATGTCATGCTGCACATCAAGGGCCCTTGATTGGATTAATAAATATTCTTATATCACGTATCAAGGAGAAAGAGAGAAATTATACTTCGAGAAGACCAATACTTGAAAAAGGTCAGTGGACTTGAGGATAATTGTGGTCTGGAACAGTCAGTGCGACTTAACTAGGACTTCGTTACCATAAATTACTTAAAACATTTACTAAATTCTTTCATAGATACAAAGATTTAAGCCATTTCAATTGATATTTTATTGTGTGTCTTTTTATGTTGTAATGTTACACCACTGTTTCAGGTTAGGGTGAAGGTTGGCGCCTGTTAAAACGTTTAAACCCGCTGCATTTTTATGCACCTGTCCTAAGTCAGGAGCCTGTTGTTCAGTGGTTGTCGTTTGTTGGTGTGGTTCATAAGTGTTTCTCGTTTTTTATAAATATTAGACCGTTGGTTTTCCTGTTTGAATTGTTTTACACTAGTCATTTTGGGGGCTTTTATAGCTTGCTGTTCGGTGCGAGCCAAGGCTCCGTGATGAAGGCCGTACTTTGCCCTATAATTGTTTACTTTTTACACATTGTGACTTGGATGGATAGTTGTCTCATTGGCACTCATACCACATCTGCTTATTTATATTTATGTACGATAAAATCTGCAACTTAATGCATTCAATCGGACCCGGGTCATAATATATTGTCAGTATACTATTCCCAGGTTGGACGGTGTCTGATAATGAAAAATATGACAAATACAAATACTAGCCATAAACTAATTAAAATTCAGGATCCAATATACAAAAGTTTATTAAAAAAGTTTTAAAGCAATTATGCTGTTATTCCCTGAGAAATAGTTATGATATAATCATACCTTTTACTGCGGCGCGGGACGTTTTTGCTTTTTGAAACGACATTTGCGCTTTTTTTATAGACATTTGTGCTTTTTTTAATGGACATTTGCGCTTTTTAAAAAAGGACATTTGGCCCTTTTTCAATAGGACATTAGCGCTTTAAATAGCAACACAACATTTGAGTTTTATTATGGTTAAAAGTTTAAAAGATCATTAATTTTAATATCAAAAACACAAAAGACTTCAGTTTTGGTCATCATGCTTGTGTCAGATGATAACGACAACACTTCAAGATGGGGAATGGAAGTAATAATTTCCTTGTATCAACCATAACTCTTTCTAAAAGACAACATGAATAGCAGGTGGTTTAAAAAAATCAAATTTCGGTCTTCACAAATTAAAACACGCTTACTAGATAAGCCATGATGGTACAGTTCACGGAATATCCACGCAAAATAATATAGTTTCCAATTTTAAATCCACGAACTGTATTATAAATGCTGATTGAGGAATTCAGGACAAAATTTAAAGTTCCATCCATAAAAACTTCGTTTTGTCTAACGTTTACCCGAATAATTCTTTTCTGATTTTGTCGTTTGTTCAGAAGAACTTTCAAAAGATATGTGAATATCTTTCCATGACTTTGTTTAATTTGGTTACGATTAACTATCATAGGTAGAGATAGAGCGCAAATGTCCGGTCAATTTAGTTCAGGTGCAACATAGTTTAAAGCGCAAATGTCCCGGCGCAGGACGTTTGCGTTTTTTGATTGGACATTTGCACTTTAAATTATGATACACCTGAACTAAATTTTTATTGACTCGAATCGACAAAGTAAAAAAAGCCAGACTTATGCGTGCTGTTTCTGGCGACGTCGTCGTCGTCGGCAGCGGCGTCGACAATGTATCAGTTTGTGATTAGGTATGGGGTACATCTAGTTTGTAAATAGTCGAGAAGGTAAAAATAAAATGTCCTAGCAGTCAGTTTGGAAGCTGACAAATGACATTAACTGTAAGCCAATGTTTGTCAATGAGGTCTCAAAACATTCTTCTTCGTTAATTTGAAGTGAAGTATTTGTTATACGGTTAAAAGGGGGAAAAACAAATTAGAACTGTCAGATTCATGGTCGATATATCAAGGTTAAACAGTTAAACCAACAAAATACATACGCATGTATATACACTGATCTGAGCTAACAGTTCTGTGCCATTAATAGAATTAAAACAGCCGTCGAAGTAGCTGCGTAAGTTTTCCCCTTGAATGTATTTGTCAACGGCAATTTTGTGGTTATTTCAATCTGATTCGTCACTACGATTGCGTGCACATCGATCCAACTGAAAAATGTATACACTTCATCAACATAAAAGAAAGGAAAACTGACAATAGGAAATGAAAAGTTGTCCTGCTTGTCACAAATTTCATGATGATTAAAGTGAGAAAATCTAATCTCAAGATCGATGAAAGGATGAGATGATCACTTTTAAACGTCGGTCAGTATAATGCAAGATCACTTCAGGTTGGAAATTGTGAGTACCAATAAAGAATGTTTTCAAACAAATAATATTTATTTATTTTATAAGGTAATATAGTTGATAAAAAGAACTGCGACTGCACATGAACATCCGAACCAGCGGACTAGACAGTTTAAATACTATTCTTAAATTCATTGCTATTATTTTAGAATTAGTTTCTTATTTTGATTAACGCTGACTAGCAGCAGTACTGAAATGTTAGTTTCTCAATTTTTCAGATTCTTTGCATCCTTGGATCCTGTGAGATTTCTGTAAAACATTTATCACACACGGTTACTCTGTCTTCAGCACGAGTTCTCAATACCTTAGTATAACACCTTCCACAAACATCTCTTGAACAACGCCGACAAAGATGCTAAAACGGGAAAAGACGAATTTATATGTTTATACATTTATTTTAATATATATGCTAGACGACACCTGCAAAAGACGCGGGAATTTGAATCAGATTGTCATGTTTTGTTAATCAAAATTAACATTGTTTTCGTGTTGAGGACACTTACACTACTTCGAGTTTAACTCAATATTGAAACAGCCTAAAAGTTGCTATGCATCTGTAGTATTAACTTTTGTTGAAAGAAAGGAATCATTTTCTTTGATTTCAGTTGATTTAATTATTTCGTTTATCATGGACCTGTCTTAGACCAATTATATTTCCATAAGATCGTTGTGAAACAAATTTCAAATGTATTTTGTGTTGTTTTGATTCGTAATATAAGTTCCTATATATATATATATATATATGATTATTATATTATGTTTTCGTAAAGAGTCCTGTACCAAGTCAGGAATACAATTTTCTATTTGTTTAGTTATTTGAAAAGATTTTTGGTAAGTGATTTTGGATTTCGATTAATTGATCTTAGTTAAAAGTAAAATAGTATGCAATACTTAAAAAAAATAACAATATACATGCAAACTGATTATTTGATTTTTGGCCGGGTTGAGCGGATTTGAGAGGGGAAAAGTTGGTACCTAATTTGTGTAATCAACTCCCACAGTTTGAAACCCAGTTCCTGAAACATCACAGGACGTTTGCGCATATGTTGAAGTTGTGGACCTGCTATTATTGAATTGTTTGAAGAATTTATGCTCATTTTTCCGGACTTGGAAACTAGTAATTTTTAGCAAAATTTATGAATGAGGGTAAAAGTTTTGTGTTATCAACTACTCGGCCTATAGTTTTCAACCCAGGTCCATGCAACTTCATAGGAAGATTGTACATTTGTTGAAGTTGTACAACTGCTGTTATGAAATTGTTTAAGGACTGTTTTCTCATTTTCCAGACTTCGGACCTCAGTAATTTTTCAGCAAAATTTATGGCAGAGGTACAAGTTTTCAACCAAGACCCACCATGACGACTTCACAGAAAGATTGAACACATGTTGAAGTTGTGCACCAGCTATTATGGAATTGTTTGAAGAATATATATTTTACACAACTTATTCTGATATGTATCAAAACAACCAATATCATTGTGAGGAAGGACTACTGAGCATATTGAGAGCAGTTGCTTTAACTGTATATACTTAAAAAGAACCACCCATTAAATGAGATTAGTTCATAGCATTCGCCAATCTTAGATTAACTGATGCATTTTTTGTAGGATTTTTGTTTACGTTTTTTGTAACACTCTTACTGCTGGTGTGGTAATAGTAATTCAGTTTACGTCAGCTTACGTGAAATACAGCCACAGAAGGAATAACAAGATTATTATTTGAAACTTTGACCAAGTTTTACATATATTTTCGACAAAATTGTTAAATTGTTTTCAGTATAAACATACTTTACGAATATCAGCCTCATATACTCTATTGCACTGGGGACAATCCCAAGACATAACTTCACTAGAATCTTCCATTATTTGTGTCGTTGTCATCTATTAAAAACAAACATTTAAGTCAGTTCGGGAGTTCAAAACATCAAAACTACAATCTGATTCAGTTTGACGAAAGTTATGTTGTCATAACTTATAAAAAATCAACAAAAAAAATCACTGCGATCCTTTCAAGTTATCAGTTGTTTTTTCTTTTCTTTTTAGGATGCCAAAATCTCCTATGTAATGGTAAGTCCGGTTATTGGGAATAAGACGGGTATATTAAACAATCTTATGTGATATCAACATTACATATGGTATATAAAAATAAGGAGACGAGGTATGGTTGCCAATGGGACAACTATCCACCAGAGGACAAGAATGTTTACAGTTACATGTTACCTCCAATATATACATGTTTTGTCTGTCTGAATTATTCTAGGACTTGTGTTTCAAACCATTTATATATAGGTCTCGCTCGTTGTTGAAGGCCGTACGGTGACCTATAGTTGTTAATTTCTATGTCATTTGGTCTCTGGTGGAGAGTTGTTTCATTGGCAATTATACCACGTCTTCTTATTTTTACATATAACATGCACTCATACCATAGCAATGCATTCCTTTTATAGCCTTTAAGCATATGAATTGTTTCTATAAGGTTATCCTTTACTCGCCATTTTCAATCATTTTAGAAATGTATTTTCTATTTGCGGTTTCTCATTATGCAGAAGCGTGGGAAATTTAGAAAATTTAGAGCATATTTTATCTGTAATGTCACACACGTATGACAAAACGGTTATGAAATGGGTTTTTTTTTATTTGGCTTATTTCACATAGTACTGTAACCTTGAACCAACAGAAACGCTACTTTTAAACAAGGTTAATTGGCCATATACATTTACATCAGTCCAAGATGTTAAAGATGCAGTTGATATCAATAGCATATGTGTAAAGTATGCTGTTACCCGAACAAATTCCATATAAAGCAAGTACTTTCAGCCCGATAATCTCTTCGAACTAAAACAAGGAAAATTTATATATCCTCAAACAGCAAGGGTATAGGCTATTGGAAAAAGTTTTGAGCATTCTATCTCACGATGGTATGGCAGTTATAACTACTAATAAATTAATAGTACACATTCAAGAGTGGGTCTGGTTGGGAGTCGTTCCTTTCTGTATTCTTTAAATGTTAGGTCATTTTTCTCTCTTCTTTATTTTTTTGCCTATTATTCTCTAGTTTTTATACTTTTGCACCCTTTATTCTCTAGTCTTTATACTTTTGCCTATTATTCTCAAGTCTTTATACTTTTGCACCCTTTATTCTCTAGTCTTTATACTTTTGCCTATTGTTCTCTAGTTTTTATACTTTTGCACCTTTATTCTCTAGTCTTTATACTTTTGCTCCCTTTATTCTCTAGTCTTTATACTTTTGCACCCTTTATTCTCTAGTCTTTATACTTTTGCACCCTTTATTCTCTAGTCTTTATACTTTTGCCCATTATTCTCTAGTCTTTATACTTTAGCACCCTTTATTCTCTAGTCTTTATACTTTTGCACCCTTTATTCTCTAGTCTTTATACTTTTGCCTATTATTCTCTAGTCTTTATACTTTTGCACCCTTTATTCTCTAGTCTTTATACTTTTGCCTATTATTCTCTAGTCTTTATACTTTTGCACCCTTTATTCTCTAGTCTTTATACTTTTGCTCCCTTTATTCTCTAGTCTTTATACTTTTGCCTATTATTCTCTAGTCTTTATACTTTTGCACCCTTTATTCTCTTAGACTAGTCTTTATACTTTTGCACCCTTTATTCTCTAGTCTTTATACTTTTGCACCCTTATTCTCAAGTCTTTATACTTTTGCACCCTTTATTCTCTAGTCTTTATACTTTTGCCTATTGTTCTCTAGTCTTTATACTTTTGCACCCTTTATTCTCTAGTCTTTATACTTTTGCCTATTATTCTCAAGTCTTTATACTTTTGCACCCTTTATTCTCTAGTCTTTATACTTTTGCCTATTGTTCTCTAGTCTTTATACTTTTGCACCCTTTATTCTCTAGTCTTTATACTTTTGCTCCCTTTATTCTCTAGTCTTTATACTTTTGCCTATTATTCTCAATCTTTATACTTTTGCACCCTTTATTCTCTAGTCTTTATACTTTTGCCTATTATTCTCTAGTCTTTATACTTTTGCACCCTTTATTCTCTAGTCTTTATACTTTTGCACCCTTTATTCTCTAGTCTTTAAACTTTTGCACCCTTTATTCTCTAGTCTTTATACTTTTGCTCCCTTTATTCTCTAGTCTTTATACTTTTACACCCTTTATTCTCTAGTCTTTATACTTTTGCACCCTTTATTCTCTAGTCTTTATACTTTTGCACCCTTTATTCTCTAGTCTTTATACTTTTGCACCTTTATTCTCTAGTCTTTATACTTTTGCCTATTATTCTCTAGTCTTTATACTTTTGCACCCTTTATTCTCTAGTCTTTATACTTTTGCCTATTATTCTCTAGTCTTTATACTTTTACACCCTTTATTCTCTAGTCTTTATACTTTTGCACCCTTTATTCTCTAGTCTTTATACTTTTGCACCCTTTATTCTCTAGTCTTTATACTTTTGCACCCTTTATTCTCTAGTCTTTATACTTTTGCCTATTATTCTCTAGTCTTTATACTTTTGCTCCCTTTATTCTCTAGTCTTTATACTTTTGCACCCTTTATTCTCTAGTCTTTATACTTTTGCACCCTTTATTCTCTAGTCTTTATACTTTTGCACCCTTTATTCTCTAGTCTTTATACTTTTGCACCCTTTATTCTCTAGTCTTTATACTTTTGCTCCCTTTATTCTCTAGTCTTTATACTTTTGCACCCTTTATTCTCTAGTCTTTATACTTTTGCACCCTTTATTCTCTAGTCTTTATACTTTTGCCTATTATTCTCTAGTCTTTATACTTTTGCACCCTTTATTCTCTAGTCTTTATACTTTTGCACCCTTTATTCTCTAGTCTTTATACTTTTGCACCCTTTATTCTCTAGTCTTTATACTTTTGCACCCTTTATTCTCTAGTCTTTATACTTTTGCTCCCTTTATTCTCTAGTCTTTATACTTTTGCACCCTTTATTCTCTAGTCTTTATACTTTTGCACCCTTTATTCTCTAGTCTTTATACTTTTGCACCCTTTATTCTCTAGTCTTTATACTTTTGCCTATTATTCTCTAGTCTTTATACTTTTGCACCCTTTATTCTCTAGTCTTTATACTTTTGCACCCTTTATTCTCTAGTCTTTATACTTTTGCCTATTATTCTCAAGTCTTTATACTTTTGCACCCTTTATTCTCTAGTCTTTATACTTTTGCCTATTGTTCTCTAGTCTTTATACTTTTGCACCCTTTATTTTCTAGTCTTTATACTTTTGCTCCCTTTATTCTATAGTCTTTATACTTTTGCCTATTATTCTCTAGTCTTTATACTTTTGCACCCTTTATTCTCTAGTCTTTATACTTTTGCACCCTTTATTCTCTAGTCTTTATACTTTTGCACCTTTATTCTCTAGTCTTTATACTTTTGCACCTTTATTCTCTAGTCTTTATACTTTTGCACCCTTTATTCTTTAGTCTTTATACTTTTGCACCCTTTATTCTCTAGTCTTTATACTTTTGCACCCTTTATTCTCTAGTCTTTATACTTTTGCCTATTATTCTCTAGTCTTTATACTTTTGCACCCTTTATTCTCTAGTCTTTATACTTTTGCACCCTTTATTCTCTAGTCTTTATACTTTTGCACCTTTATTCTCTAGTCTTTATACTTTTGCTCCCTTTATTCTCTAGTCTTTATACTTTTGCACCCTTTATTCTCTAGTCTTTATACTTTTGCACCCTTTATTCTCTAGTCTTTATACTTTTGCTCCCTTTATTCTCTAGTCTTTATACTTTTGCTCCCTTTATTCTCTAGTCTTTATACTTTTGCTCCCTTTATTCTCTAGTCTTTATACTTTTGCACCCTTTATTCTCTAGTCTTTATACTTTTGCACCCTTTATTCTCTAGTCTTTATACTTTTGCCTATTATTCTCTAGTCTTTATACTTTTGCACCCTTTATTCTCTAGTCTTTATACTTTTGCACCCTTTATTCTCTAGTCTTTATACTTTTGCACCCTTTATTCTCCAGTCTTTATACTTTTGCACCCTTTATTCTCTAGTCTTTATACTTTTGCTCCCTTTATTCTCTAGTCTTTATACTTTTGCACCCTTTATTCTCTAGTCTTTATACTTTTGCACCCTTTATTCTCTAGTCTTTATACTTTTGCACCCTTTATTCTCTAGTCTTTATACTTTTGCCTATTATTCTCTAGTCTTTATACTTTTGCACCCTTTATTCTCTAGTCTTTATACTTTTGCCTATTATTCTCAAGTCTTTATACTTTTGCACCCTTTATTCTCTAGTCTTTATACTTTTGCCTATTGTTCTCTAGTCTTTATACTTTTGCACCCTTTATTCTCTAGTCTTTATACTTTTGCTCCCTTTATTCTCTAGTCTTTATACTTTTGCCTATTATTCTCTAGTCTTTATACTTTTGCACCCTTTATTCTCTAGTCTTTATACTTTTGCACCCTTTATTCTCTAGTCTTTATACTTTTGCACCTTTATTCTCTAGTCTTTATACTTTTGCACCCTTTATTCTCTAGTCTTTATACCTTTGCTCCCTTTATTCTCTAGTCTTTATACTTTTGCTCCCTTTATTCTCTAGTCTTTATACTTTTGCACCCTTTATTCTCTAGTCTTTATACTTTTGCACCCTTTATTCTCTAGTCTTTATACTTTTGCCTATTATTCTCTAGTCTTTATACTTTTGCACCCTTTATTCTCTAGTCTTTATACTTTTGCACCCTTTATTCTCTAGTCTTTAAACTTTTGCACCCTTTATTCTCTAGTCTTTATACTTTTGCTCCCTTTATTCTCTAGTCTTTATACTTTTGCACCCTTTATTCTCTAGTCTTTATACTTTTGCACCCTTTATTCTCTAGTCTTTATACTTTTGCACCCTTTATTCTCTAGTCTTTATACTTTTGCCTATTATTCTCTAGTCTTTATACTTTTGCACCCTTTATTCTCTAGTCTTTATACTTTTGCACCCTTTATTCTCTAGTCTTTATACTTTTGCCTATTATTCTCAAGTCTTTATACTTTTGCACCCTTTATTCTCTAGTCTTTATACTTTTGCCTATTGTTCTCTAGTCTTTATACTTTTGCACCCTTTATTCTCTAGTCTTTATACCTTTGCTCCCTTTATTCTCTAGTCTTTATACTTTTGCTCCCTTTATTCTCTAGTCTTTATACTTTTGCACCCTTTATTCTCTAGTCTTTATACTTTTGCTCCCTTTATTCTCTAGTCTTTATACTTTTGCCTATTATTCTCTAGTCTTTATACTTTTGCACCCTTTATTCTCTAGTCTTTATACTTTTGCACCCTTTATTCTCTAGTCTTTATACTTTTGCACCTTTATTCTCTAGTCTTTATACTTTTGCACCCTTTATTCTCTAGTCTTTATACCTTTGCTCCCTTTATTCTCTAGTCTTTATACTTTTGCTCCCTTTATTCTCTAGTCTTTATACTTTTGCACCCTTTATTCTCTAGTCTTTATACTTTTGCACCCTTTATTCTCTAGTCTTTATACTTTTGCCTATTATTCTCTAGTCTTTATACTTTTGCACCCTTTATTCTCTAGTCTTTATACTTTTGCACCCTTTATTCTCTAGTCTTTAAACTTTTGCACCCTTTATTCTCTAGTCTTTATACTTTTGCTCCCTTTATTCTCTAGTCTTTATACTTTTGCACCCTTTATTCTCTAGTCTTTATACTTTTGCACCCTTTATTCTCTAGTCTTTATACTTTTGCACCCTTTATTCTCTAGTCTTTATACTTTTGCCTATTATTCTCTAGTCTTTATACTTTTGCACCCTTTATTCTCTAGTCTTTATACTTTTGCACCCTTTATTCTCTAGTCTTTATACTTTTGCCTATTATTCTCAAGTCTTTATACTTTTGCACCCTTTATTCTCTAGTCTTTATACTTTTGCCTATTGTTCTCTAGTCTTTATACTTTTGCACCCTTTATTCTCTAGTCTTTATACTTTTGCTCCCTTTATTCTCTAGTCTTTATACTTTTGCCTATTATTCTCTAGTCTTTATACTTTTGCACCCTTTATTCTCTAGTCTTTATACTTTTGCACCCTTTATTCTCTAGTCTTTATACTTTTGCACCTTTATTCTCTAGTCTTTATACTTTTGCCTATTATTCTCTAGTCTTTATACTTTTGCACCCTTTATTCTCTAGTCTTTATACTTTTGCACCCTTATTCTCTAGTCTTTATACTTTTGCACCTTTATTCTCTAGTCTTTATACTTTTGCCTATTATTCTCTAGTCTTTATACTTTTGCACCCTTTATTCTCTAGTCTTCATACTTTTGCACCCTTTATTCTCTAGTTTTGTTTGTTTGACATTTGTTTCTATTCTTTATTTTTTGGCCTATTATTGTCTATTCTGTAAACCCCATCCACACAATGGTAGCAATGCTACAGAAATATCGGTAAGAGACTGTTTCTATTCTTTATTTTTTGGTATATTATTGTCTATTCTGTAAACCCCATCCACACGATGGTAGCAATGTTACAGAAATATCGCTAAGAGACTGTTGCTATTATTTATTTTTTGGCCTATTATTGTATATTCTGTAAACCACATCCACACGATGGTAGCAATGTTAAAGAAATGTCGCTAAGAGACTGTTTCTATTCGCGATTATAAGACCATACGATACATATAAAAATACGAAGAAGTGTTAAGTTACCATCTACCACAGTCCATATAATACACCGTGCTTTTTTCCGGTGGAAGTAATAAAAAAAGGTCGTTTTTCTCCATTCCACCCAAAATTCAGAATCTGGGAATCGATATATTCATATTGCAACTTGTTTCATGTTATCTCTCCCACTTCAATATATGTAGACAAATATGTGCTGCTTACTTAACCACAGCCAAAAAATCAATTTGGCAATCGATTTTACTTGGCCATGGGCAAATTGTTGGTGTGTTGTCTAAATTTTTCTGCGGTTTCTGTTATTATAATTATATTTAAAAAGAATAAAAAACAAGAATGTGTCCATAGTACACGGATGCCCCACTCGCACTATCATTTTCTATGTTCAGTGGACCGTGAAATTGGGGTCAAAACTCTAATTTGGCATTAAAATTAAGAAAGATCATATCATAGGGAACATGTGTACTTAGTTTCAAGTTGATTGGACTTCAACTTCATCAAAAACGACCTTGACCAAAAACGTTAATCTGAAGCGGGACAGACGGACGGACGGACGAACGGACGCACAGACCGAAAAACATAATGCCCCTAAGTGGGGCATAAAAATAACCACATTTAAATTCAACCGGATAGATAGAAGGTTAAAAGGTTTGTGTTTCTTCGATTCAATTAACTAAAACACAATAATCATAAAAAATACCTTATAAGAGGCCTATTCATGTTAAGTTTATTTCAAACTTACAGTTCTTGCAGATGACACCTCATTTAGCCGTCTTGTTGTTAATGGTGATGCTGTAGTACTTCTGTATCTTTCGGATGAAGGTCTAGATGCGTAACGAGGTGGGGGTGTTCCGAACATTTGGTATGGAGGAGGAGGACTATTATAGTCCACGTTTGATGGTGCTCTCATAGGATAGATGAAGTTTGATCGAGGCCTGATACTTCGCCGGGATCGGTTTGATGACGGTCTATTACGCCAGTATGTTGATTCTGGATCTAACGGATTGTAATTTGAAAAATCAGCTGCAGAAGACAAAATAAAGCATATTGTAATATACATTAGAATAAACCTTACATTTGTTAAAAAAGGAAAGAAAAAAGACAGTCCAATCTAAACCAAGAAACATGTTTTTATATGTACCAGGTTCTATACATCCAGTTTTTTCTTCTTTGCAGATTGATTGCATCTTTTGCACATGCTTGGTATCTGGGAGTCAAAAAGTTTAAGTCAGAGCAAAAAACCGTGAGAAAAATAAATACTTGTATTCAATTCGTATGTCAGATAAGCGACTACAAACCATAAAGGGTCGATATTTTATCATAGGGGACTAATGTTTACTTAGGTATTTCAAATTGAAATGCTCTTTTTAAATCAACAGGTCAAGTTTTATTCGCCTACTCGTGTAAGTACACCCCTTCTGCTTGAGTAACTTCTTCATCCTTTTATTAAGTCTTAAAATTGAGAATGGAAATGGGGAATGTGTCAAAGAGACAACAACTCGACCAAAGAGCAATGTATTGTTATGATTCTTGTCTGTTGTTTGCTTATCGCCCAGTTACAAATATTTCAAACATTTTCATGACGATATAACATTAAAAATAAATAGAGTATGTATAAGTTCTGCAAAGTGTGTCTAACGCGGGATGATGAGCGGAAATTTTGACTGACACTGGAATATGTTGGAAAGGAGCAGATATTTTGCTATGCAACAGGCCGCCTATGGACACATTAAAGAGCTGTTGCAAGGGTTCTTAATTTTAACGTGATACGCAGCAAATGAATATTGTGCCAATTTGGAAGTCTTGCTTTTACTCCAAAGGCTCAATTCGACTTCGCTAGCACGGAGTACAAAGGCTATGTGCTGTTTTTATTTGAAAGAATATTGAATTCTTTAGCTTTAAAACTATTAAATCAAACTTTTCCCATCAAAATTCTTTTATTTCTTTTATTTCCGAACAACATATAATTATGAATCAAATGAATTCATATGAAAAGGATTTTTGAAAAACGTTTGACCTCGTATTAACACATATCAACTTCATATACTTAAGTTAATATCATGGAGGTATTCCTGTGCTGAGATTAGCTTTTTGGTGTACAGTTATTCTTGATCGCTAATTTATTTCATTACTATTAAGACGAAAATCTTTGTATATGAAAAATAAAAAGCCTATCAGTCTTTCTATTGAAAATGTCATATTGAACTTAATAGAAATATTACACGTTAAAAACAAATTGTCTTTTTTTATATTCAAACACTTAAAACTTCCGATGTGTATATAATTATGCCTATCAATGGAGTTATATTTTATACTTACATGCTGTTCCTATCAATGCTATTCCCCATATTGCACTCCATACCCAACCTATCAGAAAGCAAGCTGTCAAGAGAAGTTGAAGAAATCCTACTCCTATAATAACACAAGCAGACACACAACTGTAATCTTTTATTCCTAGTTCAGATCTCGCACAACAAGGAGCACATAGTCCAGCTATAATAGTCCCTGAAAATGCAGAGAATATACCTATAAATTTCAATAACAGTCTTATATTTGATTTTCGACGGATCTCTGTACACAGCATTGATAGTGTTTGGGCAAGATTATTGTGTAAAATATATAAGATGCGGATGTAAGAAGTACCTTGTAAGCTTCTCTACTTAATCCACGATGGATGTACATGTCAATTACAACAGATTTATAATATAGTTTTGGATACAAGATTATACCAGTATATATCAAAATATCAAAATAGGGTACTGTGTTTAACTAAAAAGCAAAAATGAAGATATATTTACCGAATCCAGGTAAAATAAAGTTAAGAACACCACAGGTAACGGCTAATCCCATAGGAAGTATTGGTACTGTGAATTCATCGTCCTCTGTTTCCACAAGTTCACGTTGACTAGCAAAATTAGCATGTCTGCCATTCAGTGTATATTCTGGAAGTACTAAAGTTGTATCTGTCGTTTCTGTTCTCCCACTTGTTCCTCTGTCTGTTAATCTATCTATTCTAACAATTGTTCCCCTGTCTGATAATCTATCTATCCTGTCGGGCAATCCAGGTCTAGAATGATTTGAATTATTTGTCATTTTCAACTAATGTACAGACATCATATTACATCACAGGAATGCAAGAAGTTAGCTTGTATAGTCAGATTCACAGTTAAAGTAAGACCAAAGTTCGTTTCTAACTTTTTATACATTTGTAAGTTTATCGTGGTCCGTTTTCCCGTATATCTGTTGATAAATCATGATAGTTCCTTCACATCAAACAAAATATTTCCGAGTTCAATTCATTTTTGAACAATAATGGTAGCTTTAAATAATTGTTTCCAACAGCATTGTTATTATATTTCTTTTCAAGAGACAAATTTATTAAAATTTCGTGACCTCAGACTTCTATTAAAAAACAAACAAAATGTAATAGTAACGTTACAATGAGTGAAAACTAAATAAATAAATCATGGTATGCTTGAAAAGGTCCCAAAAGATTTTAAACGACCGTCTTTTTAGAAGGTTATTCCATACGCTCTTTGAGTTAATTGTTCATATATTCTAAAGGCTGTTTGTAAATAAAATGTATTGAATGTTGACAGGTAGAAATACTTACAGTTTAAATATACATTCATTGGTCGCATATATGTATATATGATAAGGCAATGTACGTTACACGTGTTTCAGAAGATATCGAGGTTGGTCCAGTTAAGATCAAATGCTGGTGCCTTATTTAATGAGTTATATAAAATTAAATTGTTTCAGAGATAACAAATGCATCAACAACTATATGGCAAGTACAACTGTAAAAAATACTCAGTTTTATTGTAGTTTCCCCATCGTCTTTTCTTTTAAATCAATGAAGAAACTAGAAACCACATGCCGTGGTCAAGGATAAAGTAATCGTCTTAATTTATTGTAAGAAATCTGAATTGAGACATTCACATCTTCGCTAGCCAAAGGTTAAAACCCGTACGATGAACTGAAGTTGATGATATTCTTTGGTCTTTAGTTGCTATAGTCGTCTCACTGGAAGTCATACTACATCTTATTTTCTATTTTCAAGAAGTTAATCCAGTTTGAGAACAGTTTGACTTAATAAAATATTTTGATAAAGGTATTCACACTATATTTGAATACTTATGTACTGTCAAGGATTTGTATAGTAAGATAACATAAATCTTTGGCAGTGGAAACGTTTTAAAGAACTTGATTTTAGTTGTTTAGTTCAATCTTATTTCATTTAGGTTCTATTCAACTAAAGTGAATTTTCAACAATTAAGCTACAAAACACAAACTCTAGATTCATTTTTCAAATGGATTACATTGTATACAATATATGTGCATACATATATGGAAAACATAAACCACTTGAATATCAAAGCATAGCATTTAACATATAAGTTAAACACAAAGAGCACATTGGTAACGGCAAAAGAATGAAAACATTCTAAAAAATAAAAACAAAAGCACAAATAAAAATATTTCATGGTAATTATAATACCAAATTTTATAACTTTCCTTTCGTGTTGTTCCGGGAAGTTTTACACTCCTACCTAGGAGTCTACTCCCGTATTCGGAAGAAGAAGAAGATGTTCAAGCCTGTATATAGTGTCATTTTCTTTGCTAGTTCTATTTTCGTGTTTGAATCGACTCCTACAATTTCACGAACGAAAACTCAAATATTTTAGTACAACAGAATTTGATATCATAATTTGATCAAAACTTTTTGGTCAGTAATATTTATTACTCTGTGCAAGGATTTGAAGCTGAATTCCAAAAGTGGTATTTCGCACAAATATATTTAATACGGTGATATTACTTGTAAATCTCAAAAATACGGAATTTTCTTTGTTTTAAACACAACCCTTCTAGACTTGACCCAAGTCAGTAAATATACAATACTCAGGGGCGGATCCAGAACCTCGATGTCTGGGGGGGCACCATGAAACCAAATTTAAAGATTTGTTTAGAGATGTATATATGGTGGTGGTGTCATGTATTGGGGATGATGGTGGTCGTGTGTGTGTGTGTGTGGGGGGGGGGGGGGGGTTCAGGTCTTCATTTCTATATCTTTTAATTAATTTTGGGTCCATTTCTTTCTACTCTTTTATTTGCTGCATAATGTCCTCTATTCTTTATAGTTCAACACCCTTAATCTGTTTTCTATATTTTTTGGGCCCATTTTTTTTTCTAGTCTTTACTTTTTGACCATTACTAGTATTCTCTAATCTGTAAACCCCATTCATACCCTCATTCACGGTAAACCATTCATACCCTCATTCACGGTAACCTATACATACCCTTATTCACGGTAACCTATTCATACCCTCATACACGGTAATTGAAACAAGAAAAAATATACAAATATTACTGTACTATAAGTAGGTTTTCAAAAATACAATATCATTTTATTGATGATTATATATCAGGCACAGACCATTCATGTTTTGTGGAACGGGATGTTTTTTTAAAGACAAATCGATTGTTTCCATAAAAAATATGAGGAAAAGAAACACGACATTTGAGTTTAAATAAAAATGCTGTATGCATTGAAAAAATTGTTTGTAACAGTTGTTTAATAAAGTTCGAAAAAGACTGTCCTGAGAAAGACACATTCCCCAGAAACCGTATACAATGTGAGTGTTTGGTAATAAAGACGTATATCTCATATCGATACTAACCTTCTTGACACTAAACATCTATTTTTACATATTCTTTTAAGACCGATTTTAGTTGGTAATTTCTTTCCTGATAAGAAGATTTCACTTGTTAATCGATATTGATCCTGTTAATATATTCGTATTAATTCCAACCAGCATGTACATGTACATGTAGTTTACATAAATGCTTTTGGATATTATAGACATTACACAAAGGTGTCAATATTTACACACCCATCGATAACTTGTCATAAATCACGCATGTTGAAGCTGGGGTTAATTAATGACCAGTTTAGGAAGTAAAATCAAGCTGTGTCTTGATTTTCTATCTAGATATCTAGATAAGCAGATACAGTAGCAATAAAACTATGTGAGAAAATGTTTTTGGTGACCTCGACTGGGGGGGCACGTGCCCCCTGTGCCCCCCCGGTAAATCCGCCACTGAATACTCCGCTACAGAACTTTGCTTGCAACACTGAAAAATCATCTTTTTAATTTACGGAAATTCGGAGTGTTCCCGAATAGCATGTATTTTATTTGTCAAATGACACTTCCGGCATGGTGATAGCAAGCAACGGGGTTACTTATGCAAACAAATGACACTTAGTAGCTGAACTGAATGGAAAACGAATGTATATTGAAATGAATTCAGCATGTATGTATACGGGTGGACTACCCTAGTTTAGTTTTAAAGCCTCTATGGTTCTGAAAGTGGGTAGATCCTGTTAGGGCTAAGACTGTTACATGTTACCTAGTCTTTATCTTCCTCCTCTACCAGAAGCTTCGCTTCTAAAGCGTGCTTATTTGCACCCTAACCTTTACACACGGAGCACTCTTAAATTGGCTTACAGTTTATTTTCATAAACTTAAAGTTAATAAAACACTAACTTAATTACAGCATGCAGACTAATCCATCACCATATAAACGAAATTAAATATTTAATACTTAATCTAATTGTCCAGCCTTTCACAATCTATATATTCTGCCAACGAATAACTCCTGCCCACTGATAAACGTTTACTGTTCAAACACTATCCTCTTTATCATAAAATTCTAAAAGCTTTCCACTGCTGTACAGTTGAGCCTTAATTTTATATAAATAACATGCACATCAAATAATGTAGTACTTAAAATCTAAAATCAATTGACTTCTCATAAATATTGGATACAAGTTTACAGTTCAAACACTATCCACCTCAGAATTTTCATTCTTAAAAAACATTTATTAAGTTCATGATAATAGCTGTCATCAGACCTGGGGAAAATTATAACATGCCATTTTAGTAATTAATTACATTACAATAAAATTGTTTTTAAGTGTAATTGATTACATTACAATAAAATTGTTTTTAAGTGTAATTGATTACATTCCACTATTTACTTCTTTAAAAAAAAACATGTTAAATTTAAATAGCTATATCTGTAAATTATATCAGAGCACAGGCACTTGTTTCTATCCATGGGAAGGTCGACTATGATCTTATCATACATGTAGGTTAGGAATGGGGAACCCAACTTGACGAATGACAGTAAAATATTTGTTAGAATAACGTCAACGATTAACAATTTAACATTTAACTCCATTTGATGCTATTAAATGGAAGCTAGATAATGAGATTTGACGAATGATGATAAAAAATTAAGGAAATTGTAGGAAAAATGGATGCTGAACAATAAAGGCCATTTCTACCCTTGTATCATAATAGAAATAAATGACAAACTTTTATACGTGCACTGTTTAACATGTTATACCTACATTGTACAAATATAGGAACCCCCTCAATTTACTAATTGTAGGTATAATTTTTTTTGTCTAATTTCAAGGATGCTTTAAATTAAAATGTAATTCACTTGACTTTCCCGGCCACGTCCACTCTGTGTTTTTGTTAGATGTATTTCTATTTGTATCCATCTGATGAGTTAAGCCTTTTTCAACTGATTTTTATAATTCATTCTTATATGTATGTTGTACTGTTACACCACTGTCCCAGGTTAGGGGGAGGGTTGGGCGCTTTCTAACATGTTTAACCATGCCACATTCTGTATGTGCCTGTCCCAAGTCAGGAGCCTGTAATTCAGTGGTTGTTGTTTGTTGCTGTGTTACATATTTGTTTTTCGTACATTATTTTGTACATAAATTAGGCCGTTAGTTTTCTCATTTGAATTGTTTTACAAAACATTTGTCATTTCGGGGCCTTTTATAGCTGACTTTGCGGTATGGGCTTTGCTCATTGTTGAAGGCAGTATGGTGACCTATAGTTGTTATTTCTGTGTCATTTGGTCTCTTGTGAAGAGTTGTCTTATTGGCAATCATACCACATCTTCTTTTTTATATTTCCTTTATTATTTTTAGGGATAGACGTTCCTACTTGCCACTTGGTTCTTTAAATTGACCTTTTCCATTTAATGTCAAAAGTATTTGCTGTCTACCAATGACAACTGAATAAAGTCACCTGGCATCAACAAATAATACAAGGGCATCTGTTATTTGTGTTTGCCTCACATCATTATTCATATTTGACATATTGCATACACAAAATTACGATATACAAGTGCATGATGTGTGATTGCATCAGAAAAGCCAAAAATGATTTAAATGTCCAAGCAAATATTTGAAAGTAATAGAAAAGTAATTCATAATTACATGGCATGACAACAAATATCCTGATATCGAAAGTTTAATTTTTTATAACTGTAAATTAAATTGATACCCATTTCAGGGTATAATACATGTAATACCCATTAATAAGGATAATATGAGGCAAGTATCAGGGTTCTCACTAAGGATTTTTGAAGGCGAGTCCAGGGACTCGTCATTTTTGGCCATGGTGAGTCCAACAGTAAGAAGAAGATATTTTATTGCAATATAATTTATCATTTTAGTCTCCATGACCTAATCATGCTAATAGAGAAATGAAATTCAGATTTCTTTTAAACTTTTGCTTTAAAATGATGATATGTGTGTTCAGTTTATACAAAATATTTCAATCTTGATGCATCTTTGGACTCACCAGTTTTGAAAATGGTGAGTCCAGACAGATTTTCATGAGTCTAGGACTCATGGACTCGCCTAAGTGAGAACCCTGAGTGTGAAAGAGAACTAAGTCTGTATATAAATAACTATTTAAATACTGATTTTTTTCCTAAAATAAAACTACAGTTAAATGATTTTGAATCTTATTAGTATATAACTAAGGCCACCATTTATTTGCAATTTTACAAATTAAGACATTTGAAACCAAAAATCACTATCATTTAAAACAACTAGATAACCTACATACATGTACATTGTAATTGATTTCACGACTGGGGCTGAACAATTAATAAGTCTTTTACAAATTGCCAAAAAAAATTAAATTCCCAGCATAATTTCTGGTGAAAAAATAACTGAATTACAGAAATGTATCCAATGTTGGAATGACTGTTAGGAATTCATATATGACTTCATTTTCAATGTAAACAAAGGAACTTACTTTAAATAAATCAAATGTAAATGGTAATAATTGTCCTTGCTTAGATTTAGATATTTCAGTTTTACACGGGAAACTCCACACTAAAATTTACGACAAAAGGGACGATTTTTCATTCCCTATTGTTAATTTACCTTTTTTGGATGGTGATGTTTTGGCACCATCTTACGGTGTTTATATTTCACAACTCGTTCGCTATGCCCGTGTCTGTTGTGACGTTTTAGATTTTAATGAACGTAATCTATGTATTACTGGTAAATTATTAAGTCAGGAATTTCGTTACCAAAAATTACTTAAAACCTTTACTAAATTCTTCCATAGATATAAAGATTTGGTTTTGAGATTGGTTGTACCTGTAGAAAACTTATTTCAAACGGGATAGCACATCCTCATTTTTACGGAGATATTGTTTAGCGTGCCCGGAAATTTAGAAATGATCCTGGTAAACTTATCGATCCTTTAAATAAACTTATTCTAAAAGGTTACCAATTCAACACTGTAATTAGATCTTTGAATATTGTTTTTATTGGTATTAATATTGATTTTGTTATCAGTAAATTAAAAGCAAACTAAATATTATTGTTATATACATATGCACTTTCATGGATCTACAATCTGTCGATACCTGTATCTTGGCATTGCACAAGGTCATGTTATTCTCCGACTGTTTATGACGTCTATACACATGATACACTAAATCATTTGGATGTTGGATGTGTACTGATTGATAATTTAGTCTTAGATGCAAGATTTTTTTTACTAGTTGTAATTGGCTTTGAACTAGCTGTCAATAACTGCGAGTACTCTCAGATTGGTACTTAGTGTCTTTTTGTTGTTGGGATGTACAAGTACATTTGTACCCGGCCACGTCCACTCTGTGTTTTTTTTAAGGTGTATTTCTATTTGTATCCATCTGATGAGTTAAGCCTTTTTCAACTGATTTTTATACGCCCGTTTACGGGACGTATTATGGTATACCGTTGTCCGTCTGTCTGTCCGTCTGTCCGTCGTCAACATGTCGGACATTAATTCAAAAACGCTTTAATCAATTTGCATAAAACTTTAGTGAATTGTTTATATCTATTGACGTGAGCTCCCTTTCGTTTTTTATAAATTTTAGATTTTACGTTTCTGAGTTATGGGGTTTTATTCATTAAAAAAAGGGGGATTTTCCAGTTTTCGGACAATAACTCGAGAATGCTATCACCAACTTGCAAGAAATTGTGGTGAATTGTTTATATCTATTGACAAGAGCTCCCTTTTGATTTTTATATATTTCAGATTTTACATTTCCGAGTTACAGGGTTTTATTCATAAAAAAAAGGGGGATTTTTCAGTTTTCAGACAAAAAATCAAAAATGCTTTCAGCAGTTCTTATGAAACTTTGGTGAATTGTTTATATCTATTGATGTAAGCTCCGTTTAGAATTTTATAAATTTTACATTTTACATTTCTGAGTTATGGGGTTTTATTCATTAAAAAAGGGGGGATTTTCCAGTTTTTGGACAATAACTCAAAAATGCTGTCAGAAATTCTCATGAAACTGTAGTGAATTATTTATATCTATTGATTTAAGCTCCCTTTACATTTTCATAAATTTTTAATATGACATTGAGAATTAATTGAACTTTAATTGTTTATAGTCTGACAACAAATTTACTTAGTATTGGGCAACAGCACAGTGTATTGCACAACAGCAAGAAATCTTTAATTGAATATAAACTCAATTCATATTACCAATTTCAAGTTCTTTGACTACATTTATTCAGAAACCTATAATATGTTAAATATTTAATACAATCCAAATTCAGACCTGTATCAAGCTGGAATATTGTGTCCATTTTTGTCCCAACTGTTCAGGGTTGGACCTTTGCGGGCGTATCCAGTTGCGCTCAGCGAAGCAGTTTATTATAGTTTGTTCTTATGTTGTACCACATCTTCTTTTTTATATATAAAGCTTGTTTTATAGTAAAGTTTAATTAAAAACTACAAATTTAACAATCAGCTTATTAATGATCTTTGTACTTACATCCGAGCTCCTTTGTTCTACCAGGAGTGATCTGAGCTGGATCACCTCTACCAGATCACCCTAGCTTGAGTTTCTTTGTTCTGCATGCTTACCTTTGTTCTGTATCATTTTGGCGGGAATATCAAATCCACAATAAAACTTACATAAATTTATATGGAAAAGATTAACTATCAAAATTTATGTAGAAAAAAATCCAGTGTCTATGTTGGGTTTGAACTCAAGACCTTTAGCATATAGACCCACGATTCATACCCCTACACCAGGAAGACGGGATACAAACTCACTGTTAATTTAACATATTTAAACATTGTGTCTGGGGCTCATAAAGGGCATATACTATATAGTAATATATAAAGTATATTATAATGATTGTGTAGCGTTCTAAACTAGATTTGATGAAGCATAAATGTTTTTTTTATACATTCTAGAACAGCTGGGATGTGAAATAGTTATCACATTCGAATTTGGTGTGTCAGTGTAAGATCACCCTCTGGCCTCCGGCCATCGGGGTGATCTTACACTGACACACCGCGTCCTCATCGAATAACTATTAATTTACAGAAATCTTCCAGGCTGATTGATCTGAGGTGAGTTTCCCCAGAGAACTAATTAATTTTGACTGCTATAAAAACTTATGTTAAATGAGCATTACTCATTTTGTTACGTACACAAACAGAATAAATAATGTTTAACTGACTTCTTAAAAGCTTAATATTTCAGAAGGTAGAAGACCTGGATGCTTCATACTTTGTATATAGATGCCTTATGTTTTGTTATATGTCCATTGTCCTTGACCTCATTTTCATGGTTAAGTGACTACTTGAAAAAAAAGTTAAAATTTTTTGTAATCTTAATTTCTCTCTTACTGTGAGTAATAGGATAACTATATTTGATATGTGCGTACCTTGCAAGGTCCTCATGCCTGTTTTCACTTGACGGTCAGGAGTTGACCTCCACCTTATTTCATCATGGATCAGTGAACAAGGTTAAGTTTTCGTGGTCAAGTCATGTCTCAGATACTACACACGTATAAGCAAAAGGTCAACTTTATTTGATGTATGGAATGATTGTAAGGTGTACATGTACATGTCCAACTGGCAGGTGTCATCTCACCTTGACCTCATTTTCACAGTTCAGTGATTAAATTTAAGTTTTTGTGTTTTGGTCTGTTTTTCTAATACTGTATGCAATAGGTCAACTATACATGTAGTTGATGTATGGAAATATTTTACAAGATGTACAAGTCTGCAGTGGCGGATCCAGAAATTTTCATAAGAGGGGCCTACTGACTGCTAAAGAGGGGGCCCACTCCAGTCATGCTTCAGTGATTCCCTAAATAATCAACCAAATTTTTTCCAAAAAGGGGGAAGGGAGGGGGTTCCACTAAATCGGCCTCTGGTCTGGCAGGTTTTATTCAACCTTGACCTCATTTTTACGGTTTATTGCTAAATGTTAAGTTTTTATGTTTTGGTCTGTTTTTCTTAAACTATAAGCAATAGGTCAACTATATTTGGTGTATGGAATGATTGTAAGGTGTATACGTCTCACTCCGACAGTTCTGTCTAGCAGTTATCATCTGACCTTGACCTCATTTTCATGGTTCAGTGGTCAATGTTAAGTTTTCCTGGTTAAATTTGTTTCTCAGATACTATATACAATAGGTCAACTATATTTAAAGCATGGAATGATTGTAAGGTGTACATGTCTGACTGGCAGGGTTAATCTGACCTTGACCTCATCTTCATTGTTCATTGGTCACTATAAAGTTTCCATGGTCTGTTTCTTGTACATGTATATACTATAAGCAATAGGTCAACTATATTTGGTGTATGAAATGATTGTAAGGTGTACATGTATTTCTGGCTTGGTTTATCAGAACTTGACCTCATTTTCTTGGATCATGTGAAGTTTATGCAATACTTGTAGTAAAACTATATTTAGGACTATCAACATAAAATCATTGGTCAGTAAAGCAGGCGAGACATTTCAGTGTATGCACTTATGTATTTGTAACCAACAAATACAGAAACACCTCAAGCAATTGGTAACATGTGACATAGCTTTGAATAGTTGAAATGGACCTGGTAGGGGATCCCCTCCCCCACACTGTTGTGTATATAATTTTTGCTCCATTTCCTACTTTGATATAGAATATTATGATTATTTTGTAGGTTTTCAATCAAGAACAAGAACAATACATATATAATAAAGTTCCATGATGGAGACAGAAGCTGCCAAAGAGGATGACATGGTTGACCGTAAAGCAAAAGCTAATCTGACTTACCTGGGATATTTGCCTAGTGTAGTATTAGTTGTAGCATTAGGTTTGGGACTGTACACACAATGGCAGTTTACACAGAACAATGTGATTCTAGGATTTGCCATACTTGGATTTTTCATTTTTGCAGTCTCCTGTGCTTTGCGATATTACTTTAACTTTGAACTTATTGGACAAACATTATTACATATATGGCTAGGATGTATACTTGGCATAATAATATTTGCAGATCAAAAAGAGATAGAGTTTGTAATGTCACAAGAAGTGACAAATGTTTTGTTGGTAACAAGTGCTGTATTAACATGGTGTTGGAATCTGTTAGAGAGGATGTTACATTTAGTCAAACATGAAGCAAAGATGTTTACAACAGTACAAATTCTAGAAAGTATTGGATTAATGATCTCAACACTTGTAACTGGAAAAGATGCCTTATCTTTTTCACTTTTGGTGCTTGCATTTAATGTAAATTTAGCGTCTATTAGACTAAAATCATTCCTAGGATTACTGAGTTTTATAGCAATGGTGTGTGTTTCTGTTTTTGTGATTTTTCAGGAGGTTGGGTTGTCAGGAAACTTTTATGGACTAGCCTGTTTTGCAGCAAGGCATTCCTTTGAACCATTTATTGATTTATATTTTTCTGGTTTAACAACACTTCAAAGATGGCAAGGATTTTTTAATCTTTCCAAATTTTTAAGATACATTTTCGTTCTTGTTGTATTTGCCTTTAACATTGCTACTGGTGCTGTGATTGGCAAATTGTCAGCCACTCACAAAGAGTGGTACATTGTTGTACCTTTAACTGTTGTCTTTGCCTGTATCTGGCTGTGTTTTCATTTGACGTACTTTATAACATGCTGGAAACTGATGTCCAAAATCACTGAATGCAATCTTACATATAACAGCTTGACTGACGAGCGTAAGAATATGAGCAGAATAATGGCTTCAAAAGGAGTTCGCCATTTCAGTTTGATTTCACAAAGACTCATCTGTATAACTTTGTTGACTACAGTTCTACTTGGAGGATTAGGATGGGAAACCAGAAAGTCATACAGTTTAGGAATGATATTGCTGGTACTTCCAATAGAATGTATGACACTTAGTTTGTTCTGGTACCTTGGCGATAATCTTGGTGGCACAGCAACAGGCTATGCTGTTATTGCTCCTGTAACTGGTCATAAGTAAGATAATTTCTGTAGTTGTGATATTCTATAAGCCTAAGTGTATGTACAAATATATGCAAGAAAAATGTGAATGTAACTTTTATAAACTTGCATATATTTGAAGAAAAAATTGAAGAAAACTTTCAACATTATTTTTATAAAACATTCATGACATTACAGGGATCTCTTAGTACTTAAGGTTACAGTTATGATTTATCATACACTGTGGCTTCTTTTAGTTTTGTGGATACCAATTTATGATGTTATGTCTTCATGCAGACTCTTGCTTTGTGTAACTAGCATGTTAAATATCTGGCTCAGTATATCTGTCTAGTACAAAGCAGGGTTCATATTCATACTACATTAACTTGTTCTCATCCTGATATGCATGTAATATTTGTCTCTGGACTTAAACTTTAATCAAATCATCCAAGCTGAAAACATCAAGATTTAAACTATACAAATTTAAATGTTAGATGATGCATTGAGCCACTTTTAGGCAGAGATCCTTACTGGATTGGTATGACATTAGTGATCATAGGCGAATCCGGGGGGGTGGGGGGGGGGTGGGGGGGGGGGGGGGCTCCCCCTTAGGTCAGTCAGCGGGCCCCCCCCCTTATGAAAAGTTCTGGATCCGCCACTGGTGATTGTAAGAAATTAATTAAATGAGATCATATTTTTCTTATGATTAACAGTACATGTAGTAGCTAAACATTATAGCTAAACAACATTTGATATGAATGGTTCTTAGAATGATTGTGCTGAACATTTTTTAGGAGGGGGTCTATCAATTTTTATTTTCCAGTTCTTAAGTTTCATTCATAGGAAATAATATTACATGAACATTAATAGAAGATCATAGAAAATGTTTTGTATGTGAATATTTATAACATGCACATAAGCATAATATGCTCTTTGACAGTTTTCATTTGACCTGGGTCATCTCTTGTAAGGAGTTGGCTTGGCATGCAGTGAGTAGAAAACAAGTTCAAAACTTCAAATTACTAAATCATAAAAAAAAAAACAATTGTTGATGACTGTGAACATAAGGACATGATAGAAACCCAATGGCACAAATTACCAAAAGACATCTAGAATACATTGTATGATTCCTCAGTCTTCAACAATACACAAGTGTAATTTTATACACAGATATGATAGATTTGTGTTTTTAATCAAAGTTTTGCTGGTTGAATGAATACATTATTTATTTCTGTTGATATTATTACTGTTGTAGCTATTCACACGTATATGGCGAATAATATGCATAGGTCATGTACCTATATTTTATTCTACCATTTTTATTTATTTCAGGAGAGGATCTAGGGTAAATATTATGTCACAAGAGGCAATGCAAGATATGGGGACAAGGGCAACAACCACTTTGAACAAAGTCAGTTATTTCTTCAACTATCACATGATAGACAACTATGGCTGTGATTACTCAACAAGTGGGCTAGCAATTGACTATTTAGAGTCTAAACTGAAGGCCTTCTTTGACAGAAGAATGTCAGATGGACCAAAGTATGACTCTTATATCTTGTATTTCAGTGGAGATGTATATGAAAATGGTGAATGGGCTTTATCTGGTAAGTTTGAAATACACACAAATTCATTAAAAGTTGTACGCATTGAAAAGCATAGAAAATAATTCATGTAATTGAAAAACTAATATATTTTTCAAATGAAAGTTATACTTAAAGATGATTGACTTAAGGGCATACGATACAGTTACAGGGGAAGTAATGACGTTGCTAACGTAAAATGATGTTTTTCGCGACGTCAAACTGTGACATATCGGTAAAAGATGCATATTGGCTGATTTTGATCATTAGCTTGAAAACGAGTACATTGACCCCTTTTTTTTAAATGACATTCAGATTTATTATGTATGAAGATTATGTGTACCGATTTTAATGAAAAAAATCTCCGATGATTTTTTTTTAAATTGAATAATTATATAAATATACAACAAAAAAAAACCTGTTTGTTTCTATAATCATGAGAGAAAAAAATTGAATATTTCCAAAATTTTGTTACTCAAATTAAAATAAACTTATGTGTAGACGATATTCTGAATTTTTTTTTACAAAAGTCTGCTTGTGATTATCTTTTGAAACAAAAGTTAGGTATGTCTGTTGAAAGGATAGAAGTTCCAAGAAACCAAAACTTTCATTAAATATTTAAAATTTCTACCCTATTTATCTCTAAATGTAGCACATGAAGGTATTTTTTTATTACATATTTGAATTGACCAGGTGAAAATAGCTGGTATGCACATTTTCTTCAAAAATTCACTGTGGGATCAAAACTGTATCATGTGCCCTTAATAAAGATTAGAAGAAGTTTGTAACATGCAAAAATAATAAGAAATTTACAAGGCAAAATAGAGATTACACAAATCAAAAACAATTGACATTTCCACCATGGAAACTGGAAGAAGACAATACTTGCACATTAAAAACCCCACCTATCAACAACATAGTCTGACACTGGAATAGTAATCAACAACAAAAATAACTTTAAAAAACTCAAAAACACAAATTAACGACAATAACTTCAAAAAGCACAGACACACAAATCAACAACAAAAACAACTTTAAAAAACACAAACACAGGATTCAACAACACAGCTGTGAAAGGTAAAACCATAAAGAGATCCAAAAGAACACAACAGAACTTTAACAGAATTCCATGCTATACTATAAGCAGAAATATTTAATAGAACTTGACAAAAAAAAGTTGAAGAAACACAACAGAGCAGTCACAGTTATAGCAAATACAGAACACAACAACAAAAAATGGTGAAAAGAACACAAGTAAACAGAATAGTAACAGAAGAGCATACCAATTACAGAAATACTAAATAAAATATGGCAACACAGCAAGAAGAAGTATAGTAGAAGATTTGAAAATACAGAAGTTAGATAAAAAATGACAACGAAAGGAACACAAAGGAACAGTCACAGAAGATCATACAAAATAAAGAAATACTAAATAGAACATGGCAGTACAGGCATTGATAGAAAACAGAACTGAAAAGTCACAGAAGACCATAACAAATACAAAAATAATAAATAAAACATGACAAGAATAGTCACAGAAGAACACACCAAATGTAGAAATAATAATAGAACATTGTAAGAACAAAACAGAAAAGTCACAGAAGAGCATAAAAAATGGAGAAATACTAAATAGAACCTGGCAAAACATGCACAATGAAAGGAACACAACAGAACAGTCTTTAAGAAGAGCACACCAAATACAGAAATACTATACAAAACATGGCAAAACAGACATGGAAAGAGCATAGCAAATACAGAAATATTAGATGGAACATGACAAAACAGACAGCCATTAAAAGAACCCAACAGAAAAGTCACCAAAGAGCATAACAAATACAGAAATACTAAATAGAACATTCCAAGGTGGACATTGAAAGAACACAACAGTCACAGGAGAGAATACCAAATACAGAAATACTATACAAAACATGGCAAAACAGACATGGAAAGAACACAACAGAACAGTAACTTAAGAGCATAGCAAATACAGAAATACTAGATAGAACATGACAAAACAGACAGCCATTAAAAGAACACAACAGAAAAGTCACTGAAGAGCACACCAAATACAGAAATACTAAATAGAACATGGCAAAACAGACATGGAAAGATCACAACAGAAAAGTCACCAAAGAGCATAGCAAATACGGAAATACTAAGTAGAACATGCCAAAGTGGACATTGAAAGAACACAACAGTCACAGGAGAGAATACAAATACAGAAATACTAAATAGAAAATTGGCAAAATAAACAGAGAGAGAAAAAAACACAAATCACTACCATGGATGAACACGACAAAGTAAAATACAGAAATTAAACATGAAAAAGGGAAAATGTGAAAAATTAATTATATTTAAATGTTGTTTTTTTTTATTGTTTTTAATGAAAGTCCTGATATTATAGAAAAAATATGATTACAATAAATAGGTACAGATCTAAATTAAATCCTAACATCTCAAAGTAGAAAAGTGAGACTTAGAAGTGCTGTTTCCAGTGTCGGCGGTGTCATCAACAATATTTATTTTGTGATTAGGTCAATTTATGGGGAACCACTAGTGGTAGGACAGTGATATTTGGTGTGAAGGTGTATAAGCATTGGCGCATGTCATTTCCATGGAGATTATATGGCACTGCCCCCTCAGTAATGGTCTATTGACATTGAAACTTTTGCTTAGTTTACATGTACATGTATTAGTTTGTGATTAGGTAGTTTATGAGGAATCTTTATTGGTAGGTCACACACCCCTCCCAGTCATGGTCTATTGACTGAATGCTTTGGATAGTTTACATGTTAAAGTTTGTGATTAGTTTAAGTTTAAGATGAACCACTAATGTTAAGTCAATGATAGTTTGCATGGTATGCAGATATATTGGCATTTGCAAGTCTCATTTCAATAGAGATTATATGGCCCTACCCTCTCAGGGTTTATTGACTTTGAAACTTTTACATAGTTTACAAGTCAAAGTTTGTGTTAAGGTTAGTTTAAAAGGAACCACTCATGATAATTATAAGTCAATGGTATTTGGTATGCAGTTTTATAAGCATTGGCATTTCTCATTTCCATTGAGGTTATTTGGCTTTGCATCTCCAGTCATGGTGCATTGACTTTGAATGATTTGCATAGTTAACATGTCTAAATTTTAATTTCAACATTTACCTGTATGATTATACTATCAAAATTACAAAACGTGAGAGATATCTCTGTGTCAACAGTTTATTATAGATTATCCTGTGATTTATTGAGATTTCCTAAAATTTGTAATTTCTTTATTATAATCAGATTACTTAAGGGTACAAGTGTCTTACTTAAGGATATCACTTATGGCTATTAAACATTTTTTTAGGAGGTTCAACTTTTAAAAATGATAATCATCTTAAATTTCCAACTAGAATTTTTGTCAAGTGTATACAATGTAGATTTGTTGAGGTTCTGTTCAATGTGTGAACTTTTAAAGTGTGGTAATCACTGAATTGATAGCATACATTTATTAAAATATTGCTTTTGCAATCACTTATCATAAAACATCTTAAGATATGGAAATTGTTTATGATTTAAAACATATCTTATTATAAATTTGTTACAGATAATAGTGGCTTGAAACTAGAGACTTTGTTAGAATGGTGGGCATCTAAAAACTCAGGTTGTGGTACCAGATTAATCTTGATTCTAGATACAACACATTCCTATATGTGGGCAAAAGATGTTCAGAGAGTTTGGGGAGAATATGTTGCAATACAAACTTGTACATTCCAGAAATCCAAGGACATAGAATTTGGTAACTGTGCTCAAGTTGGAACTTTTACACAAGATTATGTACATTTTAATGCTGAGGCAGAAATTTTCCCTGGATGGTCAGCGAAAGAGAGAACAGTGAAAGCAGTATATAAAGTTTCTAAATGTTGGACAGATTTCACATTCCATTTACCAACAGTAGATGAAATATATAATCATTGGGATAGTAGCTTCCCAAGATGTATGAAGCCTTTGATAAAAGCTGTGAATATTGGAGGTACAGGAAGCCTTTGCTTCTGTTGTCACTGTCTAACAAGGTGTTTGAAAAGGAAGCGAATGAAATGGCTTCCTCCAAAGCAAATTGATACTGGACATGGCTTTAAATTAATTAGATCATAGCTGTGATTTATATGTGCCATAATGTCATTCAGAGTGTTTGGTTTCTAATGCTTTATTAATGTTTCTCAAAAATCAACAATTTTCTATCAGCATTTCCTTTGTCAATTTCAAAAATTTATTTTGCTCAGAAATTCGAAGGGGAAATGTAATTGTTACAAATCTTCAGTGTGTGCTGTTATCCTTAACAGAAAGAAAATGTAAAATGACAAATTATAAGTTAAAAAGACAGAATTGAATTAAAACCATCAAATCATGTTTTTGAAAATACAACAGCAAGAAGACAGAATATTATTTTGAACTGCATAATTAATTAATTCTTAAGTTGATGTACAAAATACTCTGTTCATTATAAGTAAGGAGGTGCATAAGTATATATATTGTGTACAAATTATAATTGGTATCGAATTTCGGTACAAGATCATCATTATTTTGTCAAACTTTTGTGAACTTCAAAATATAATATGATAAACTGGGCACACTGTCTTTGATTTGGCTTATAACAACCATATGACTGCATGCTTCAATCATATGCATAACACTGATTCAAAGTTTATAACAATCACCAAAAGATATTTTGATGACATTTGTCCCAATCCGGTGTCCTTATTTGCAGAATATGCCGAAGAGGATAAGGCTAAATGTAAGGTTAAAATATGTTAATCAGGGGCTGATCCAGCCATTTTTAAAAGGGGGGTTCCAACCATATGCCCCCATTCTAAAGCATTGATTGTCAAAAAAAGGGGGGGGTTTCAACCCCCAGAACCCCCCCCTGGATCCACCACTGTTAATTTTCAAATTATTCATGGTAAATAATGGTTAAATTATAAAATTGTAACACCTGGTGAACTTGTACACAGTATATACACTAGTTAAACAATAAATTATCAACAACAACAAAAATATCATGTTGAAATACATATTTCTATTGTGCCTATTTTATAGATACTTGTAGATAGTAAAAGATTTATCGGTAATTATGATTTACCAGGTAGGATTTTTCAAGCCCTGTTATTTTTATGCACAGTTTTACTATGATAGAATTGTGATATAATAGTAATGATCTTTATTTCCCAAGACGTAACAACTATGTGACATACAACATAAAATACACATAGTATACATAGAATAGCAAAAGGTGTTGTGAAACATATTTCATGCCAGACCTTAATTTTTGTGCACAAAATGTGAAGTTACCCAAATTACATAGCTCTTTTAGATTATTTGAACTCATTTATTGTATGTATTCAATAAGTTTTTTTTCAATAATAAGGTTTAAGATATAGATAGGTGTTAGAAATCAAAGCCATTTAAATGCAGAATAAATGTTGCTGAACTTGTAAGTTATTTATGCTATGCACTTCTTCTTTGTTTTAATTATCGAGTCAAGATTTTTCATATTAGCAAACCAATTATGACCAGTTCTGATGAACAGATCTTTAAACTTTAAACCTCTGTAGCGGTGGGGGCATTAAGTTTTACCCTTGTCTGTCTGTTCGTACGTACGTACGTACAACGTATGTCCCAAAGTTGGTTTCCGTTCTCTAACTTAAGTTTGCCTCAACCAAATGTTATGAAACTTATACACAATGCTTATTACCACAAAACACAGATTAAATTTGAATTTAGGTGGCGTCACTTAAATCGTTCTAGAGTTATGCCCTTTACAAATGGAAATATTGCTGAATTTTTCGTTCTCTAACTTCAGTTTGCCTCAACCAAATGTTATGAAGCTTATACACAATGCTTATTACCACAAAACACAGATCAAGTTTGAATTTTGGTGGCGTCACTTTAACCGTTCTAGAGTTATGTCCCTTTACAAATGGCTCAATTTTTCGTTTCCCTTCTCTAACTTTAGTTTGTCTCAACCAAATTTTATGAAACTTATACACAATGCTTATTACCACAAAACACAGCTCAAGTTTGAATTTTGGTGGTGTCACTTTTACTGTTCTAGAGTTATGCCCCTTTACAAACGGAAAAATTGCTAAATTTTTCGTTTCCGTTCTCTAACTTAAGTTTGCCTCAACCAAATGTTATGAAACTTATACACAATACTTATTACCACAAAACTCAGATCAAGTACAAATTTGGGTAGTGTCACTTTTACCGTTCTTCAATTATGTCCCTTTATAACTTTATAAGATATGCAAGTGGGGGCATCATCTGTGTCCCATGGACACATTCCCCATTTATTTTTTCATATGAGGTATGACTAGAAAGATACAATTGACAGAACATTTATGTTAAATGCATATCTTTATAATATGGACATAAATCAGTCATAGTATTAGCTTGTTGGCTAATGATAGGTGTATGGCTGATTCATATTTTTATGGTGTATAACATGTACTAATCTGTTCCAACTCCTTTTCAGAAGATGTGAACCTTATTCCCTCAAACATAGACCATTGACCCATTTAAAGCTTTATTTAAGTTAACTGCGATGTTTTGTTGTAGATGGCCTTAAGAACAAGTCTAAAGAATAAGCCATTGATATATGACAATCTTGTGATATAATATTGGGTCAAATCTTTATCAATATTTATGATTTATTAATATGAACAAAGCAGATAGCCATTTTATTATATAGAAGAAATTTGGAATAATGAAAACTAGATAAATTTAAATATTGAAGTCTTCATGAATTTCTAAATATTGTTTGGTAAATCGTAGACTCCTGATATCTTGGTTTTGGATGATAATTTTAAAAGTACCTTGGGACCAAATACTTTTGAATTCAGGTGCCATAAACCATTGAATACAGTGAATACAGGTCAAGTTCTAAGTTTTAACATTTATGTGTTAGAGTTATAGCCCTTAATTGAACAAAAATGCTGATATTGATGATTATTGGATGTTAACCAGAATATAACTAGAACAAATAATTTCATACTTTTTTGGCATTGTTATGAACAGTTAAGTATAGGTCAAGTGAAAGTTACAATTTAACTGTTGTAAAGTAAGTGTCCATGATTGAATAGAAAATGTTGACATTAAAGATTAAAGGTTTCTGGATGATCACCAGAAAATATTGGCCTCGCTGCCCTTGCTGTTGTAACCATTGTGGACAAATATGTCCCCATTCCTCAAACCCTGGATCTGCCCCTACTGATGTCAAATTCATGATGATTGTCAGGTGAGAGATATAGGCTACTGTGAGACTTTAATTGCTTAATGTAGAATTTCAACATACAACAGATTATTGTTGCTGATTTTGGAAAATCACATTTTTTTAAAGTGATTTAAAGATAATTTTCCTCCCAATGAGGAAATCAGTTCTATTGAAAATCTATAACAATAAATTATTGTTAAATATAATAATGTATTTTTTGTGATATTTTTAATAAAAGGTTTTTTTAAACGGGAAAAAAAGTCTTTACAGAGTTTTTGTTAACAAAGGAAACATAGATCATTTACAATATCAATGACTTGTTTTTCCTTGTTTTTGCTTTCTTCTGTCTTACTTTTCAGTTAACCCTGGTTCTGTTGATGGGGTCAATGCACTTGTTTATCCTTTCCATTTTAGAAGAGTTCAGGATCAATTAACAAGATTGAATGAACCTTGCCAACTTTTGTAGTTTAATTGAATTCTGGATCAGTTGCCCTTGTCATCCTTTTTGTCGAGCCTGCGACTTTTGTCGCAAAAGCGAGACATAGCGATCCTACATTCCGTCGTCGTTGTGGTTGGCGGCATCCACAAATATTCACTCTGTGGTTAAAGTTTTTGGAATTTTAATAACTTTCTTAAACTATCCTGGATTTCTACCAAACTTGGACAGACGCTTGTTTATGATCATAAGATAGTATCCAGAGTAATTTTGTAAAAAAAAACCTGTTTATCCATATTTTACTTAAAAATGGACTTAGTTTTTCTGCCAGTCAACATTACATTCACTCTGTGGTTAAAGTTTTTGAAATTTTAATAACTTTCTTAAACTAACCTGGATTTCTACCAAACTTGGACAGAAGCTTGTTTATGATCATAAGATAGTATCCAGAAGTAAATTTTGTAAAAAAAAAATACTGTTTATCCGTATTTTACTTAAAATGGATTTAGTTTTTCTGCCAGTTAACATTACATTCACTCTGTGGTTAAAGTTTTTAAAATTTTAATAACTTTCTTAAACTATCCTGGGTTTGTACCAAACTTGGACAGAAGCTTGTTTATGATCAAAAGCTAGTATCTAGAAGGAAATTTGGTAAAAAAAAAATTCCTGTTTTTCCGTATATTACTTATAAATGGACTTAGTTTTTCTTTTAGTTAACATTACATATAGTCTGCAGTTAAAGTTTTTAAAACACTTATTAGATTCATAAACCATCCTGGATTTTTACCAAACTTGGATAGAAGCTTCTTACAATCAAAAGATAGTATCTGGAGGAAAATTTTTATAATTTTTTCCCCATTTTTGTTGAGCATGCAACTAACAGCAAAAGTAGGCGAGACACTGGGTTCCGCGGAACCCTTACGAATATTTTAGTTATATTGAGGCTTGGATCAGTTACTAGACTAGTATGTCCTTGCCAACTTTTCTAGGGATATTGCGGTCTGGATCAGTTGCTGGGCTGGTATGTCCTTGCCAACCTTTTTGGGTATATTGATGTGTTAAGCAGTTGCCAGTCTGGTATATCCTTGCCAACCTTTCTAGGTTTATGAGGGCTGGATTAGTTGTTGGGCTGGTATGACCTTGCCAACCTTTCTAGTTATATTGAGGTCTGGACAGTTGTTGGGCTGTTATGTCCTTGCCAATCTCCACCTTTCTAGGTATATTGAGGTCTTGGTCAGTTAATGGGCTGGTATGTCCTTGCCATCCTTTCTTGGTATATAGAGGTTAGGATCAGATACTGGGCTGGTATTCCTTGCCATCCTTTCTAGATGTATCGAGGTTTGGATCAGTTGCTGGGCTGGTATGTTCTTACCAACCTTGTCTAATTATATTGCAATCTGGATCAGTTGGTAAGAAATCTTCATCAAATCATACATTCAATAAAGAAATTTCAGGATGATAGTTTTTAAAGATGTTGTGAGTTTACAAGGAAGATGCCTTTAAAAAATGGGTTTTTGAGTGACAATAGCATGGCATATTGTTGTACATGTATTACACATACAAAGGATAACATGAATTACCAAAAATTTAGACAGTACAATGGATTGTACCAACTACCAACACCTGATTCTTTGATCTAGATAGTCTAACTTGGACAAACACAAATAATCGTGGGGTTTAACCAGTTTTTAAAGATCGCACACCTTCCCCTCTTTGCATATCTGGACCATATGTTGTATAATGAAAAATACATCAACTGGAACAAGTCCATAAAAAGCAGAAACAATAACATTAAACCGCACCAGTTTTACTCCACAGATGAGCTTTTTGTTGAGTCTGCGATATTTATGTCACGAAAGTGAGATACAGCGATCCTAGATTCCGGCTTCGGTGGCATCAACATTTAAGTTCAGTCTGTGGTTAAAGTTTTTTTGGACATCAATAACTTTTCAAACCTTCATGGAATTTTATGAAATTTGGACAGAAGCTTGTTTACAAAAATACAGTATTTAGAGCTAAATTTTGAAAATATTTATTTTCATTTTTCTGTATTTTACTCATAAATGGACTTAGTTTGTTTTTTTTTACAGTTAACATTAATATATTCAGATTTAGCCTGAGATTAAAGTTTTTCAGTCACCAATAACTTTGTCAAACCTTCATGGAATTTTATAAAATTTGGACAGAAACTTGTTAATTACCAAAATACAGTATCCAGAGTGATATTTTGAAAATATTTATTTTTCATTTTTCTGTATTTAACTGATAAAAAGACTTGGATTTTTTTACAGTTAACAAGTAGATACAGTCTGGGGTTAAAGTTTGTTACACATCAATTACTTTTTCAAACCTTCATACATGTAGAATATTATGAAACTTTTGGAGAAGCTTTTTTTATGATTATGATATATTGTCTGAAACAAACTATTGAAAATATTTTGCTTTCATTTTCAGTATTTTTCTGATAGATGGACTTCGTCTTTTACAGTTAACATTTACAGACAGTCTGGGATTAAATCTTTTTACAAGATAGATTTGTTAACCATCATGGATTGTTATGAAACTTGGACAGAAGCTAATCTTCAAGACCAAGAAATAGCATCTAAAGAAATTTTTTTTAAATTCTAAATTACTGATAAATGGACTCACTTTTAAAGTCAACAATAACACTTTTACAATGACAGCAGGAATCGCAGGCGAAACACAGTGTTTCGCAGAACACCTTACGAATTTGTCGACTAATAGTGTCTTCGGTGATGTTTGAGAACAACTATTATAAAACCTTCTGGTTTCACTCTTTAAGCCGGGTGTGAAACTAATATATATTTACAAATATATGCGGCTCATATTAATAGTTGTCAGTTTTGTCGATGATATTGTAAAGTATCTGGATAGTCTATATAACTATAAAAAAGACATCACTGTGTGTCCTCATTCGGTCATCCTTTGTCTGTCGTCCATAAACTTTTCTTTGCAAATCTTCTACTCTAATCAATCTAGTCACTGTAGCTAAAACTAGAACAAAGGGTTCAAACTGCAGTTTTTGGCCAATATTTCGAAACTTTAGCAATAAGAGGAAAACCAACAGTGTAAAAATGTCCAGCACGACAAGCTCTATCTACCTTGAAACTTAAAAAAATCTGTTAACCTGATTTGAAAATTGAAGGACCTAAGTTGAAAATTTAATTGCAAATCTACGCTGAATTTTAGAAAATAATGGCAACCTGTTCTGAATTTATTAATCTTAAAAGTTGGGATTTTTTGTTGCTGCAGTTTAAGGTTATTTTCTTAATACTACCGTTGCTAGGTTAAAGGTACAAATTACGGAAATATTCAATGTGACAAAAAAATAACTAGTCCGTGCATTTAAAAGTCATCAAAAGTAGACCACATCTGTTTTACCAGGTGGGCCTCTAGTTCGTTTGCTCCAACGTGGCAATCATTCTTAAACACAACAATTTTGGTTTTAGACAAGTTATTAATGTTCAAATCATAGTCTCTAGAAATATGTTAACACTCAGTTTTGTTTTAACCCATCAACGCTTTCACTGTATCATCTGCATACATAACCAAATACTATAATTTAGCATCTTCAATTAATTTGGACTGACAGTCTAACTTGTAAGCTCAATTTCCATGTCATTAATTTACATAGGATGAATACAGAAAAGGAGGTGCAGATTCTCCTTGCATCAAACCGACATTACTTTTGACCTTCCACATCCCAACACATGAAATTTACATAGTACATAGATTTAAAACAGATAACAATTTTACACTTGCACCAGGCATTTGCCTCTGAAATTTGTTCCCCCTATAAAACAAGGTACCCAACTCGTACTTTTAGGAAATGACACTCGGTTGCGAACTTTCGTTATTTTTTGATCCCGCAGTTGTCTATGTCACAGGGTAAATGGCCACCTGGGTTGTGTTAAATATAGGGCGTAGATATAGTGACAATATATGTTGTAAACCAACTTTTATTCACACTGAAAATACATAATTATAATAACCATTTATTTTAAATGTTAACTTGAAGTTTTCTTTGCATTTGATAGGAAAAGCATGCATTACAAGGCCTACAAAATTGAATGTTCTTAACTGAAAATAGGGAAAAATTTATAGAATATACTTTAGAAAATTGATAAAAGGGTTGACAATACGTTGATGTTCCTTTCGTCCCATTTTTATACCCCCGTTTACGGGACGTATTATGGTATACCGTTGTCCGTCTGTCCGTCCGTCCGTCGTCAACATTTCGGACATTAACTCAAAAACTCTTCAACCAGTTTGCATAAAACTTTAGTGAATTGTTCATATCTATTGACGTGAGCTCCCTTTCGTTTTTTATAAATTTTAGATTTTCTTTTTCTGAGTTATGGGGTTTTATTCATTAAAAAAAGGAGGATTTTCCAGTTTTCGGACAATAACTCAAAAATGCTTTCACCGATTTGCAAGAAACTTTGGTCAATTGTTTATCTCTATTGACATGAGCTCCCTTTTGATTTTTATAAACTTTAGATTTTACGTTTCCGAGTTATGGAGTTTTATTCATAAAAAAGGGGGATTTTCCTGTTTTCGGACAATAACTCAAAAATGCTTTCAGCAGTTCTCATGAAACTTTGGAAAATTGTTTATGTCTATTGATGTAAGCTCCCTTTCAATTTCTATAAATTTTAGATTTTACCCTTCCGAGTTATGGGATTTTATTCATAAAAAGGGGTGATTTTCCAGTTTTCGGACAATACCTTTAAAGTGCTTTGAGCAGTTTTCATTAAACTTTGGTGACTGGTTTATATCAATTAAGATAACCTCCCTTTAGTTTTTCACAAATTTCTGATATGACATTGAGAAGTTATTGAAATTTATTCTTTAAAAAATGCTACGGGCGTATCATGCGCTCATTGCGCAGCTGTTTATTAATTATATGGTGTGTATATTGAACAACTCGTTCGTTAAGTCTGTGACTGTTTTTCAATGAACGCGATCTATGCATAACTGGTAAATAATAAGACAGGGGTTTCGTTACCACAGATTACTATTAATAAACTGTTTACTTAATTCTTTCATAGATACAAGGATTTATAAAGTATCTTACTATATAAATCCTTGATAGATACAAAGATTAAGTTTGGAAGTTTGGTTGTACTAATAGTACCTGTTGAATTCTTTGTACACATGGAATACTAAATCCTATTGTTTAACGGTGAAGTACGGAGTTTGAAAATTGGTTTTATATATGACCCATGTAAACTTATTTATTCTTTGAAAAAACTTTTTCTTTCAAGCTCACAAGTCGAAAACAAAGTGACATCCCCATAACAAAATAAAACGACCAAAAGACAAACAACAGTATATATATACAAAACACAACATAGAAAAATAAAGACTGAGCAACACGAAACTCACCATAAAACCGGGGGTGATCTCAGGTGCTCCAGAAGGGTAAGCCGAACCTTTGCGCCACATGTTGGACCCGTCCTGTTACTAAGGTAAGTACAAACCCGGTGGTACGTCTAACTCAGTATGTCACATTCGAGGAAAAGAGGACGGGATTGTGATTACGACAATTGGAAGATATCCGTCTTCATCTGTGACACCGATATTCCATATCGGTCAACCAACTCGTAAAAATTTCGAAGGAATGATTTCAACTTCACCACTTGGAACTCTTGGTTTAATATCTTCCTTGTGAGCAGCAACCCTCTATCAAGGAAATCATGATAGGAAGTGCAAGCTCTGGAATTCAACATTTTAGAAAGATCTTTTGATATTGTTTTATCGGTACTAATGTTGATTTTAATAAATCATCACATAACTAAATATGTATTGTTTATACAGTTTTTTTATGCCCCCGCCGTAGCGGAGGGGGCATTAAGTTTTACCCTTGTCCGTCCGTACTTCCGTCCGTCCGTCGTCCGTCCGTACGTACGTACGTACGTTCCAAAGTTGGTTTCCGTTCTCTAACTTTAGTTTTCCTCAACCAAATGTTCTGAAACTTATACATAATGCTTATTACCACAAAACACAAATTAAGTTTGAATTTTGGTGGCGTCACTTTAACCGCTCTGGAGTTATGCCCCTTTACAAATGGAAAAACATGCTGAATTCTTCGTTTCCGTTCTCTAACTTTAGTTTGCCTCAACCAAATGTTATGAAACTTATACACAATGCTTATTACTAGAAAACACAGATAAAATTTTAATTTAAGTGGCGTCACTTTAACCGCTCTGGAGTTATGCCCCTTTACAAATGGAAAAAAATGCTGAATTTTTCGTTTCCGTTCTCTCACTTTAGTTTGCCACAACCAAATGTTATGAAACTTATACACAATGCTTATTACCACAAAACACAGATCAAATTTTAATTTTGGTGGCGTCACTTTAACCGCTCTGGAGTTATGCCCCTTTACAAATGGAAAAAAATGCTGAATTTTTCGTTTCCGTTCTCTAACTTTAGTTTGCCTCAACCAAATGTTATGAAACTTATACACAATGCTTATTACCACAAAACACAGATCAAGCTTGAAATTTGGTGGCGTCACTTTAACCGTTCTAGAGTTATACCCCTTTACAAATGGAAAAACTGCCTAATTTATCGTTTCCGTTCCCTAACTTTAGTTTGCCTCAACCAAATGTTATGAAAATTATACACAATACTTATTACCACAAAATACAGATCAAGTTTGAATTTTAGATTTTTGCACCTTTACAAATGGAAAAATTGCTGAATTTTTTTTTATTGTTCTGTTGATACAACGCACATATATTTTGGCCTTGCACAAGGCCATGCTTTTTTCAGAACGCCTATCCGATTGATTACTAAATCCGATTGATATGTTCTGATTGATACTTTAGTATGGGAGAACATGATTGATTTAATAGCTGTGATTAGCTTTAGACTTGTTTCCAGTTACTATTCCTAGAACGATAGTTTGTATCTTTTGTCTTTATCTTAGCTGGTTTTTTTTGTGTTTTGTGCCAATCTGAAGTGACAAGCCATTTCAAACTGATTTTAACAGTTTGTTCTGGAATTCAGGTTGTGATTACAACCAGAGAATAAAAATGTATTGGTACCCATATGTTTATAGATTTAAAATTGTTTTATTTTTTATGAGTTTTGGGTGTTTAAGTGTTTGCTAGTAATTTCTCAAAACACATTTTATGAAACTAATCGCTCTGCACGCATGGGGGTCTAGATGGGGGTCCTTCATTTCTTTGTTCTTTAATTTTTAGACCATTTTTTCTCTATTATTTATCTTGTTTGCCCATTATTCTCTATTTTGTTTAAAATATTTTTACACCCTATTATTCTCTACTCATTATTTGTTTGGCCTATTTTTCTCTATTTTTAACCCTGTCCGTCCACCCGTTCGGCCGTCCTTCTGTCCGTTCGTACATAGATACATCGTGTGTCCGGCTATCTCCTTCTACAGTGTTTGAGCTACAGCTTTTTAAAAAAAAATATTTTGTAGGTTGTTTGTACACATAATAGAAGTGCGCATGTCTACAGGATTTAGACTTTTTTGTCAAATATTCTTAAAATGCCAGGTATTTGGACTTAGTATTTTTTTGTACTAAAAGTCAGAAAGGGGGATGTTAGATATTCACAAAAACCGGTAGTTGGACTTCATTTCCTTCTCACTTGCTATATAATTGAAAACATCGTTTGTACTACTACAGTTTAATGTCCCTAATGCAATCGATAAGATTTTTTAGTATTGTCAAATATTTAATCACTACCGGGAAGTTGAACTTGATGTCTGACCACTGGAAATAGAAAGTTGAACTTGGTGACTACTAAAACTGAAAGTTGAAACCTTTTGGCTGGACATTCAGTCCTTCAAGTGTAGACATTCAGAATAAAAATAAAAGATAGATCATCATAAATAGTGTTTTTATATTTTTTATGGTTAGGCTGGGCATCATTTGTGTCTTACAGACAGCGTAACAATTTCAAGTTGTACTTCAACATCACTGTTTGTCAAATCTAAAGTATGTGGAACTATACTCATGTATATGACAGAGCAGAGGGAGCATAGTCCACCCTTTATTCTGCAACTTTTGTCCATGATTGTCTATCCTAGAAACCCCACCACAGGCACTTTTTCTGTGGGTTTAATTGTAGTCTAGTGGTTAAGACCGATGGCTACAGTGCTGAAGCGGTCCCGAGTTCGATTCTGAGTCGGGGCGCTGGAAATTTCAGTACATCAGAAGAGGGTGATTTTCACCCTCTCACACACATCTCTGGTACCCAGACCGAACTTTAAACTAGAATGGGTACTTTGGAGGCCTCTGTTGGTCAAAGTTGCCACCGACTTTGACCTGGAGATCAATCTGCTGATATCTCTTCGGTTTGTCTGTTCCCGCCGAGCAGCCTGGTGGTTCTCTCCGAGTACTTCGGCTTCCTCCACCATAATAACAGACTCTGCCCGGTGTCCTGGCACTCCCTTTGTGTTGGGTTGGGGATTGTCCTTGTAAATATTGTTGTAAATACGTCAGTGACACATCTCCATTAATCCTTATAAGGAGTGTACACGGACTCCACTGTACCCTCGCAGCTCTCGAGGGGTGTTCCGAAAACGGAGGGATCTGCGTACATTCATACATACATACTTGTCTGAGAAAAAAAACACCTTTATACTTTTATATATTATAGTATATAGGTAAAAAAAATCAGAGATAAGTGCCTGTGAACTCCATCGGACAACCAGACCTGGACCCCCATGTCATCATAAAAGTATTAGGGTTTGCCAAAAAATAAGAATAGAAATAACTCTCACGTCAGTGTACTTACTTGTCAAAACTATTCTGGTATATCTTTTATGGGTTTGTTGATTATTTGTGTGTGTGTGTTTCCAGAGACATATAACATTGTATTATGTCTCTGATGTTACTTCCTTTTTCCGGATTCATAACCGTTGTTGTACCTATTTTTAAACTCACCCTAACCTGGATTCCAATATATTTCTGTACTTTAGTTGAGATAAGCGATGATACACTAATTATTTCAGTACCAGTCGACAGTATTTGTAAACAAAAGTCACATGTTTATGAATTAATGAGTTTATTTAGAATACCCGTGTTTATATTCTAAATGCCTATCGACCAAACTTGTGATAAAATAATCCTATATGTTTTATTCTGCACTCTGGTCTGACCGTGTATCTAAAAAGTAAGTTTGATTGAATAAAGTCCACAAACGCTACTAAATATAAACGTAAAACCAAGTATCTTACTATACAAATCCTTGGTAAAACTGTGAAAATTTGATCGACACGTTGTTTTGTCAGCTTCCAAACCTAATCGTTTAAAGCAATTAAAAAAGCACTGTCGATCCCCAGTGTCATTTTGTATCAAGATCAAGGTTAGTCCAAATAATTATGACGTCTAGGTAAAAATAATATAACAAGTGACATGTACATGTCATGTATAGCAAACAATAGGGTATACCTATGCACTGTACATGTATATCCATCAGCTTTTCTGTTATTATATTATATACACTTCTCAAAGATTGTCCTACTCATACTATATTTTACTTTGGTTGTTCAACTTGGGGCCAGATTGTTTTTGGACTAAACGACCTGATCCCATGTAACACTCCTATCAGACTGGATGTGAACGTTTCCCACAAAGCAAAAAAAAGAAATGTTTAAAAGTATAAAGAGCAAAAAAATCTACCATAATGTGTGGAAATAACGGTTCTTAAAATGCAGAAAGCCTTACATACTCAAAAAGCAAGACATAGGTATGCTGTTTCCAGCGTAGGCGGCGGCGTCGTCTACAATGTATTAGTTTGTGATTTAGGTATAGTTTATGGTGAACCACTAGTGGTAAGTCAATGATATTTGGTATGCAGTTGTATTAGCATTGGCACATCTCATTACCAAGGAGATTGTTTGGCCCCGCCCCCTCAGTCATGGTCTATTGACTTTTAAACTTTGCTTAGTTTACATGTATTAGGTCAGTTTATGGGGAACCACTAGTGGTAGGTCAATGATATTTGGTATACAGTTGTTTAAGCATTGGCATATCTCATTTCCATGGAGATTATTTGGCCCCGCCCCCTCAGTCATGGTCTATTGACTTTTAAACTTTTAAACTTTTGCTTCGTTTACCTGTATTAGTTTGTGTTTAGGTCAGTTTAAGATGAACCACTAATGTTAAGTCAATGATATTTGGTATGCAACATGGTCCCATTTTATATGTAAAGGGATGTGCTCTGGGTATGCTGTACTTGTAGGTACAACAAAATATTAAGACATAACTTATTTAACATGATAAAAGAGAATGTATTCTTAAGCTTTGTTTTTACCTTTTGAATTTGAAAATTCACAAAAGAGAATCTATCAGTTACCATCCTTCAGGTGATGGAATATTTTTTTGACAGACAGATTTTGTGAAGAAGCAATTTTACTTGGCTAATTAGTTACTGTAATTTGTCATTTGAGAAAAATTTTGTATTTTTTAATATCAACAAAAATAAAAAAATATAATGAAATTTTAAAGCTCTGTTTTGGAGATTGTTGTATATATAATGTCAAAGATAGTTAAAATTCTAGTCTTTCACTACAGTTACCAGATTACATTTGTAATATATTTTGTCAGAAAATGGATGCTAGCAGCTATGAAGTATATGAAGAGCACCTGAAACATTTAGAAGAACAACTTGTTACAGTTACCATTGAAAATCAAAGCCTTGGTAAGTTGTGTGTTAGATTGGTCACTTGTGTGTTTAAATCAATTTTGAATCACTATATATTTATCTGAGATTTTTTGCTCATACATGTACCTTTGTTAGTCTTGTATCATTTTTAATTTTAGTTTCCTGTGTATAATTTGGAGTTTAGTATGACGTCCATTATCACTGAACTAGTATACTTATTTGTTTAGGGGCCAGCTGAAGGACGCCCCCGGGTGCGGGAGTTTCTCGCTGCATTGAAGACCCATTGGTGGCCTTCAGCTGTTGTCTGCTCTATGTCGGGTTGTTGTCTCTTTGACACATTCCCCATTTCCATTCTCAATTTTACATAAGAACAAGGAATTATTTAGAGTAAGAATGTTTCTTATAATTATTTTATGGTAACCAATGAATAAAAACCTGCAAAGAAATTTCTTGATAAATTCTCAGCAGCCCAAGTTAAAGATTTCATACAAATTTCTTTGAGCTGCTCATAATTTTATTAAACTACATAGGCTTTAATATCATTCTCTCTACAGTTTACAAGTCTCTAGTCAATCCAAGCCCAGTTAACATAGTTTTCTGAAAATATATTATTTCCATGACCAGAATTGTTTCCATGTCTCAATAGTTAGTAACACATTTTTCACATGAATATAATCTTGCATGATTAAAGCACTGTTTTTATGTCAATACTGAATAATATAAAAGGCCAAGTTCAATTTTGAGTATTTACAATATTTAGTCAAATAAGATTGAAAATGAATGGATGTGCATACATGAATTATATTTTGAGTTGCCTGCATGTCTAAGACAAAGCCTAGCCTTCCTTCCAGCACAACAAGTTCATAACAAAAACAAAAACACTTAACTAAGCAAACAGGGAAACAAACTGAACTCAACAACTGAAATTTTAAATCAGGCACCAACTATAAACTTTTTTTAATACTCAAGCTTAAGACTTTCAAACACATAACTAAAGTTACCAGATGCTTATTTGCAAAAATGGATTATATGAAAGCATTTGAAAATTTTTACTAGGAACTGAATTTCAAACAGTTGCTGATTAATGCTGTTGGACTAATATTTGCACTGGAAGTGCAATAGAACAATAGGTCTGATTGTATATTTCAACACAGTCATATCTTTATTTAATAGTATTGGAGGAGGATTTGCTAGTCTACACGGCATTGAATCAGCTAAATGCAGTATTCATATGGACAATAGTTAATCATAACTGTATGAGTTGCAAATTATATTGACAAAATGTAACCAAAACAGTTTGAGTTATAATTCTTATGGACAATAGTTAACCATAACTGTATGAGTTATAATTCATATGGACAATAGTTAACCACAACTGTATGAGTTATAATTCATATGGACAATAGTTAACCACAACTGTATGAGTTATAGTTCATATGGAAAAAAATGAACCATAACTGTATGAGTTATAATTCATATGGACAATAGTTAACCACAACTGTATGAGTTATAATTCATATGGACAATAGTTAACCACAACTGTACGAGTTATAATTCATATGGACAATAGTTAACCATAACTGTATGAGTTATAATTCATATGGACAATAGTTAACCACAACTGTATGAGTTATAATTCATATGGACAATAGTTAACCATAACTGTATGAGTTATAGTTCATATGGACAATAGTTAACCATAACTGTATGAGTTATAGTTCATATGGACAATAGTTAACCATAACTGTATGAGTTATAGTTCATATGGACAATAGTTAACTATAACTGTATGAGTTATAATTCATATGGACAATAGTTAACCATAACTGTATGAGTTATAGTTCATATGGACAATAGTTAACCACAACTGTATGAGTTATAATTCATATGGACAATAGTTAACCACAACTGTATGAGTTATAGTTCATATGGACAATAGTTAATGATAACTGTATGAGTTATAATTCATATGGACAATAGTTAACCATAACTGTATGAGTTATAATTCATATGGACAATAGTTTACCATAACTGTATGAGTTATAATTCATATGGACAATAGTTAACCATAACTGTATGAGTTATAACTCATATGGACAATAGTTAACCAAAACTGTATGAGTTATAACTCATATGGACAATAGTTAACTATAACTGTATGAGTTATAATTCATATGGACAATAGTTAACCATAACTGTATGAGTTATAGTTCATATGGACAATAGTTAACCACAACTGTATGAGTTATAATTCATATGGACAATAGTTAACCACAACTGTATGAGTTATAGTTCATATGGACAATAGTTAATGATAACTGTATGAGTTATAATTCATATGGACAATAGTTAACCATAACTGTATGAGTTATAATTCATATGGACCATAGTTTACCATAACCATATGAGTTATAATTCATATGGACAATAGTTAACCATTAAACTGTATGAGTTATAACTCATATGGACAATAGTTAACCAAAACTGTATGAGTTATAACTCATATGGACAATAGTTAATGATAACTGTATGAGATATAATACATATGAATAAACAAGTAACTTTAACTATCTTTGGGTATCATTCAGATGAGCAATAGGTAACCATAGCTATATGATTTTTTATTCAGTAAGTGAACTATGTGGTTATAAAGACAAAGAATCATTGGATAGACTAAAAGCAGAGATTGATATTGAAAGAAACAGATACAAAAAGTTAGAAGAGAAATTTAAGTGAGTATAATCTGTTAAAAAAAAGAATTATTTGTTTTGGTAGTTTAATAATTTGCAAGACCTCCTTTTGAAATAATCTTGTCTTATGTCTATGCTTATTCCATGGGCAGAGGGGGTCCAAAAGACAGTCCTTCCATAAAAAAATCACAAATTGCAAATACCTTTATAAATAGTTCTTTTTAAAATACTCTTTTTACATATAAATGTTACCAAAAGTTTGATTTAGCATCATAGTCTTGGTCTTTTAATCATTTTATTTATCAATGAAAAGAAGATTGATGTGATGATGTTACCATGGTATTATATGGATATGTTGTTCTCTGCATTTCCATTGTGATATCATGTTTTGCTGTTTTAAAAGCAAAGAGAGAAGTGCTTGATAGATTGACCAAACACATGTTAATCTGTCCATGAATTTTGATGAAACATGTTTTCTTCTCTCACTCATCATTAAATAAAGATTTGATGTAGCTTGAAAGAAAGATAATGTACTGTCATTTAAAGGAGCAGACAGTTTAATTTTGAAATTTGTATACTAATTTTTGTTTTATTTAAAATTAATTTCTTGCCTGTAAATGTTAGTTTGCTGAAAGGAGAGCGTCTTAAGCAGCGATTTTACATCATTCTACTCGATACTATCAGATATAAAATTTTGGAATGATGTGGCAGATTGTCTTCAATTAACAGCTGTTAGCGGTATTTACTCAAAAGATTAGTATGGTATAAAATGGCAGGTAATGGTAACTGGTCCTATACAGTTACTGACCTGTATTAACATTGTAATGTAAAAATGTACATTATGATAGAATTTATTGGAGATGTCACCAGTTCTATAGGTAGTTTATATTAACTCATGCAAATGTTTGTTGAATAACATATAAAGTTGTATATAACATATTAAGATTACTGCCAATTAGTCAATGTGACAATACTGAAAGGTATGAGCTTTAAGTCCTATTCCATGACTGAAGACCTTCCAGCATTTTTTAAGATGATGAAAGGCAATACAAGCACTGTTCTTTTGATAAAATGGTTTCTTTAATGTCATGAATCAGGCCATTGGTTTTCTCTTTTGAATAGTTTTACATTTGTCATGTCAGGGCCTTTTATAGTTTGCTATACAGTATGGGTTTTGCTCAATTGTTGAAGGTTGTATGGTGGCCTATAATTACAAACATCTATGTCATTTGGTGGATAGTTGTCTCATTGGCAATTATACTACATCTTATAATCATACCACATTTTCTTATTTTATTATTATCAATTCTGTGATAATTATTAAAGATCAGATGAAGCTTTCTTTGTTTGCAAAGTATGATCATGAGATAATAAACTTCTTGATTACAGGCAAATTTTTAATTCTTATAACATTTCAAATTCAATATTCTCTTAAAAATTACAGGTGTATTTATATAAAGAGAATTAGTTAGAATGATAGGCTTCTTTGGTTAAACAGGTTGGAATAAAAAGTTGACAAAGATACCAGATTTAAAAAAAAATTACTGTAAATTCAGAAATTATTGCGATGTTTTTATTATTGCGAAAAATGCGACAGGGTTATAATCGCAATAATTTAAACTCGCATTTTGAAATTTTTTATATGAATTAAACAGGATTTTTCTCAATATCGCAAAAATTAAAATCGCATTTTAGTCTAAAATGACAAAATCGCAATAATAAATGCACGCATTAATTTCTGAATTTACAGTAAGCAAATATGAACACTTTTTTTTTGTTATTACAGAAAATATGAGATTGATTGTGATAACAAACGTATTCAGAGCTTTGATAGTGCCCAGGGATGGGTTGATGTATCCATCAAGTCCAGTAATTCAGGTCAGTAGTAAAGAATAGTATGTCAGAGCTTTGATAGTGCTCAGGGAAGGGTCAATGTATCCATTAAGTCCAGTAAGTCATGTCAGTAGTGAAGAATAGTATGTCAGAGCTTTGATAGTGCTGAGGGAAGGGTCAATGTATTTATCAAATAATCAGGTTAGTAGAGAAGAAATAGTACTTCATATAGACAAATGAACTTAAGTATCTTTAAATCAAGTACATAAGGTAAACAATATATAAGGTATACATAGCTGAGAGGGTGAAAGAGTAGATTGTTACCCTGAAAAAAACATTGTCAACCGAGTTGAGGCCAAGATTGGCAACATTTTTTGAGGGGTAACAATCTGCTCTATCACCCGTTCTCAGCTATGTGTTATTCAATGTATTATTCTAAATGATCTGTGAAGGGTAATAAAATATAAAAGCTATGGGATAGAGTAGAATGTCTCCCTTGTATAAACCAATCAAAATCTGGCATTTTAACTTGAAGTATAATGAATGGGGTAAATAAAATCTTACTGCTTAAAATGAGTTTATCTATGGGTAGGTAAACATCAAAATTTGTTTTTACAGATTTTAATTGTATATGAAGAAGGTGAAATATATATATAGATATAAGAAGATGTGGTATGAGTGCCAATGAGACAGCTCTCCATCCAAGTCAAAATTTATAAAAGTAAACCATTATAGGTCAAAGTACGGTCTTCAACACGGAGCCTTGGCTCACACCAAACAGCAAGCTATAAAGGGCCCCACAAATTACTAGTGTCAAACCATTCAAACGGGAAAACCAACGGTCTAATCTATTTAAAATACGAGAAATGCATATTTGACATTTCATTTCAAAACTCTGACTAACCTTTCTTATATAGTAGGCTTTCAAAGGCATGAAATATGTGGAACAATCCAAAGGTCAAAGTCAACAACATGATCTATGCTAAAAACTAAATGATCAATACATATGATTATGTAGTTAAAAAAACCAAAAAAAAACCTAAATACCACAAGTAGAGCTAGGAACACTGAACCAATTATCTATAATTTAAGCTGCATTTCAGAGCCTCAAATCTATTTTAACTTTTTAGCTGCAAAAACCCCTTCACCACCAAAGTCAACAAAGAAAGGACGACCAAGAAATAAAAAGTTTGATGTTTTATGGAGAAGAATAGTGGATTCTATATATACATTTATGGATGATTTTATAGAGGAGCCTGAAGAACAGAATGAAAATGATGAAGGAGATCCACTCACTGTTAAACAGTTAGTTTAGATAATGATTCACCACTGCTTATTATACCCCATGCACTGAGTTGCGGAGGGTATAAAGTTTTTGACCCATCTGTCTGTCTGTCCGTCCGTCTGTCCGTCCGTCAGTCCTGTTTCTTATCATCGCAACTCCTCTTAAACCACACAACAAAATTTCATGAAACCTTTTTAGATAATAAGGACATACTATGTAGTTGTGTATATCGACAGGAAATTACAATTCAATTTTTATACGACTGCAAAAAAATTTTGTGGTCGTATATTGGTATGACGTTGGCGTCGTCGTCGTCGTCCGTCGTCGTCGTCGTCGTTGTCCGAAGACACATTGGTTTTCGCACTCTAACTTTAGTTTAAGTGAATGGATCTTTTTGAAATTTGACCATAAGGTTAAATACCACAAAAGGAAGGTTGGGATTGATTTTGGGGGTTATGGTACCAACAGTTAAGGAATTAGGGGCCAAAAAGGGGCCAAAAATAAGCATTTTCTAGTTTCCAGACAATAACTGTGGAACGGTTTATGGATCTCTCTGAAATTATACTACAAGTTTCCATACCACAAAGGGATGGTTAGGATTTGCTTTGGGGGGTTATGGCTCAAACCGTTTAGGAATTAGGGGCAAAAAAGGGGGAAAAACAGGGTTGTCCTGGTTAATGGACAAATACTTTAGTACAAAACATAATTTAAAGCAGTGTAAGGGAGATAAATCAAATACATCATTGAAATTATCTCCCTTACACTGCTTTTAAATTATGTATAAAGTAATGCTTAATGAACAATAAAGATAATTTAAAACAGTGTAAGGGAGGTAATCCAAATACAACGTTTTGGTTACTTCCCTTACACTGCTTTTAAATTATGTTTAAAGAAATGCATATTTATAAAGGAAGACCACTAAAAATATCTGCAAATGTTGCATCTTTTTTTTTTACAAAAAAAATCCATATGAAAGATTTGACACTATATTTTTAATTCTATTATAAAATAGATTAAGTTAGCACTATGGTAAATTTAAATGGGTAATTATGGTTGCCAACTCCATTGGAAATTTGAATTGAGATTATGACCATATCTTGAGGGAAAGAATTTTTTGGGGGAAAAAAGGGGGGGGGGGATAAAAAGAAATTGTGGGGGGTCAATTTTTTCTCATTTCAGATTTCAGAAATTTAAAAGAATTATTCTTCAAAAATTTTTTTTTCTTTCAAATTTCAAATATTGAAAAATTTCTAGAAGTCTTTAATTGCACAGAATGGCGCATTAGATTTGTAAAATCTTTGATCACATTTATTTATTTGTTATGCCGAATCTAACAGTGTATTTAGATTTTTAATTTTGGGTCCAGTTTTCAAATTGTAGACTTAAGGTCCAAAGGGTCCAAAATAAAAATTTGTTTGATTTTAGCAAAAATTGAATATATGAGGTTCTTTGATATGCTGAATCTAAACATGTATTTAGATTTTTGATTTTTGGCCCAGTTTTCAAGTTGGTCCAAATTGGGGTCCAAAATTAAACTTTGTTTGATTTCAACAAAAATTGAATATATGGGGTTCTTTGATATGCTGAATCTAACCATGTATTTAGATTTTTTATTTGTGGACCCCGTTATCAAATTGGTTCATATTGAGGTCAAAAGGGTCCAAAATTAAACTTTGTTTGATTTCATCAAAAATTGAATTATTGGGGTTCTTTGATATTCCAAATCTAACCATGTATTTAGATTTTTAATTTTGGGTCCTGTTTTTTAAATTGGTCTACATTAAGGTCCAAAGGGTCCAAAATGAAACTTAGTTTGATTTTAACAAAAATTGAATTCTTGGGGTTCTTTGATATGCTGAATCTTAACATGTGTTTAGAATTTTTGATTATGGGCCCAGTTTTCAAGTTGGTCCAAGATAGGGTCCAGTATTTAAACTTTGTTTGATTTCAACAAAAATTGAATATATGGGGTTCTTTGATATGCTGAATCTAAACATGTATTTAGATTTTTGATTATGGGCCCAGTTTTCAAGTTGGTCCATATTGGGGTCCAAAATTAAACTTTGTTTGATTTCAACAAAAATTGAATATATGAGGTTCTTTGATATGCTGAATCTAACCATGTATTTAGATTTTCTATTTGTAGGCCCCGCTTTCAAATTGGTTCATATTGAGGTCAAAAGGGTCCAAAATTAAACTTTGTTTGATTTCATCAAAAATTGAATTATTGGGGTTCTTTGATATGCCAAATCTAACCGTGTTTTTAGATTTTTAATTTGGGTCCCGTTTTTTAAATTGGTCTTCATTGACGTCCAAAGGGTCCAAAATTAAACTTAGTTTGATTTTAACAAAAATTGAATTCTTGGGGTTCTTTGATATGCTGAATCTAAACATGTGTTTAGATTTTTGATTATGGGCCCAGTTTTCAAGTTGGTCCAAGTTGGGGTCCAAAATTAAACTTTTTTTGATTTCAACAAAAATTGAATATATGGGGTTCTTTGATATGCTGAATCTAACCATGTATTTAGATTTTTTATTTGTGGGCCCCGCTATCAAATTGGTTCATATTGAGGTCAAAAGGGTCCAATATTAAACTTTGTTTGATTTCATCAAAAATTGAATTATTGGGGTTCTTTGATATTCCAAATCTAACCGTGTATTTAGATTTTTAATTTTAAGTCCCGTTTTTTAAATTGGTCTACATTAAGGTCCAAAGGGTCCAAAATTAAACTTAGTTTGATTTTAGCAAAAATTGAATTCTTGGGGTTCTTTGATATGCTGAATCTAAACATGTGTTTAGATTTTTGATTATGGGCCCAGTTTTCAAGTTTGTCCAAGTTGGGGTCCAAAATCAAACTTTGTTTGATTTTAACAAAAATTGAACATATGGGGTTCTTTGATATGCTGAATCTAACCATGTATTTTGATTTTGGACATTGGACCATAATAGGTAAATTAAAAAAAATTCAAGTTCTTAGACCACATTCTTTCTGTGTCAGAAACCTATGCTGTGTCAAATATTTAATAACAATCCAAATTCAGAGCTGTATCAAGCTTGAATGTTGTGTCCATATTTGCCCCAAATGTTCAGGAATCGACCTCTGCGGTCGTATCAAGCTGCGCCCCAGCAAAGCATTTTATTTTTCTAGGAGTTACGCCCCTTTGAACTTATTTACTTTAATGTACTACTGCAACAGTTTGTCATCTCAACTCCTCTGAAACCACATAACAAAATTTCATGAAACTTTGTAGATAATAAGGACATACTACTTAGATGTGCATATCGACAGGAAATTACGATTTAATTTTTTTCCAGGAGTTACGCCCCTTTGAACTCATTTGCCCAATATACTACTGCATTTGTCATTGCAACTTCTCTCAAACCACACAACAGAATTTCATGAAACCTTTCCAGATAATAAGGACATACTACTTAGATGTGCATATAGACAGGAAATTACGATTCAATTTTTTTTCTAGGAGTTACGCCCCTTTGAACTTATTTGCTTCAATATACCTCTGCAACAGTTTGTCATCGCAACTCCTCTGAAACCACACAACAGAATTTCATGAAACTTTGTAGATAATAAGGACATACTAGGTAGATGTGCATATCTACAGGAAATTACGATTCAATTTTTTTTTCTAGGAGTTACAACCCTTTGAACTTATTTACTTTAATGTACTACTGCAACAGTTTGTCATCTCAACTCCTCTAAAACCACTCAACAGAATTTCATGAAACCTTTTTAGATAATAAGGACATACTATGTAGTTGTGTATATCGACAGGAAATTACGATTCAATTTTTTTTCTAGGAGTTACGCCCCTTTGAACTTATTTACTTTAATGTACTACTGCAACAGTTTGTCATCTCAACTCCTCTGAAACCACATAACAAAATTTCATGAAACTTTGTAGATAATAAGGACATACTACTTAGATGTGCATATCGACAGGAAATTACGATTTAATTTTTTTTCCAGGAGTTACGCCCCTTTGAACTTATTTGCCCAATATACTACTGCATTTGTCATTGCAACTTCTCTCAAACCACACAACAGAATTTCATGAAACCTTTCCAGATAATAAGGACATACTACTTAGATGTGCATATAGACAGGAAATTACGATTCAATTTTTTTTCTAGGAGTTACACCCCTTTGAACTTATTTGCTTCAATATACCTCTGCAACAGTTTGTCATCGCAACTCCTCTGAAACCACTAAACAGAATTTCATGAAACTTTGTAGATAATAAGGACATACTAGGTAGATGTGCATATCTACAGGAAATTACGTTACAATTTTTTTTTCTAGGAGTTACAACCCTTTGAACTTATTTACTTTAATGTACTACTGCAACAGTTTGTCATCTCAACTTCTCTAAAACCACTCAACAAAATTTCATGAAACTTTGTAGATAATAAGGACATACTATGTAGTTGTGCATATCGACAGGAAATTATGTTTCAATTTTTTTTTCTAGGAGTTACGCCCCTTTGAACTTATTTACTTTAATGTACTACTGCAACAGTTTGTCATCTCAACTCCTCTGAAACCACATAACAAAATTTCATGAAACTTTGTAGATAATAAGGACATACTACGTAGATGTGCATATCGACAGGAAATTACAATTCAATTATTTTTCCAGGAGTTACGCCCCTTTGAACATATTTGCCCAATATACTACTGCAACCTTTTGTCATCGCAACTCCTCTCCAACCACACAACAGAATTTCATGAAACTTTGTAGATAATAAGGACATACTAAGTAGATGTGCATATCGACAGGAAATTATGATTCATTTTTTTTTTCTTATACATTTTTTTTTTCTTACAGTTATTTTATTTCTCCAGTGACAATGTGGGGACGTGGGGTATGTGAGCGCGCTCACTAAGGTTCTTTAATTATCATCTGCAATATTCACTACTTCACATCAATTGTACAAATCAGTGGTTAACATCAACTGTCACAAATTAATTGTCTAACAAAGGTATAATATAAGGGTACTGTTTATCCAGCCAAAGCTTTAGCATAAAAAAAAATTTAAAGAATATATTGTAGTTTAAAACATTTATTAATACTGAATTGAGGCAACAGTAGTTTACCAATGTTCAAATCTCGTAAATCAAGTTATTAAGATACAAAAACTAAGGGAATCACAGGTTTAAACACACATTTTGCTTCAAAACTATTGGTGTTGGGAGTATCTGATAAAAGCCATTCAGAAACATATTGTGAACAAGACTTAGTGATTAATATCATACATTCATATCAGTTAGTCTTTACAATTAGATCTATGTAATCACGTGTATTGTTTATGTTGACATTTTTTTTCTTGTAGATTAAAAGCAAATATTACCAGATTCAGTAAGTTGGCTTAACTATTTTTCTTATTTTTATGCCCCTGCCGTAGCGAAGGGCGCATTAAGTATTACCCTTGTCTGTCTGTATGTCCGTCCGTACATCCAAAAATTGGTTTCCATTCTCTAACTTTAGTTTGCCTCAACCAAATTTTATGAAACTTATACACAATGCTTATTACCACAAAACACAGATCAAGTTTGAAATTTGGTGGTGTCACTTTTACTGTTCTAGAGTTATGCCCCTTTACAAATGTTTCCGTTCTCTAACTTTAGTTTGCCTCAACCAAATGTTATGAAACTTATACGAAATGCTTATTACCACAAAACACAGATCACGCTTGAATTTTGGTGGCGTCACTTTTACTGTTCTTGAGTTATGCCCTTCAAAATGGAAAAATTGCTGAATTTTTTCATTTCCCTTCTCTTACTTTAGTTTGCCTTAACCAAATGTTATGAAACTTATGCACAATGCTTATTACCACAAAACACAGATCAATCTTGAATTTTGGTGGTGTCACTTTTACCGTTCTAGATTTATGCCCCTTTACAAATGGAAAAATTGCTGAATTTTTCGTTTCCGTTCTCTTACCTTAGTTTGCTTCAACCAAATGTTATGAAACTTTTACACAATGCTTATTACTACAAAACTCAGATCAAGTACAAATTTGGGTAACTTCGCTTTTACCATTCTTCAGTTATGTCTCTTTATAATGTTTTATGCAAGCGGGGGCATCATCTGTGTCCCATGGACACATTCCCCATTTATTGATATAGTATTCTGTGTACAAGATATTTCGGTGCTTTTTATGGCACTATTAAAGATACAGAATAGAAAAATTATAGTAAAAATATTTTTTTAAAGAAAATATGACTTTGTTCATGATCATGTTCATTATTAACCAATAGGAATTATAGAGAAAAATATTTTATTAAGGATTAGATATTGATTAGGTTTTTAAAATATTGCTTCTCTGTAATCAGAACAATATTCTCATTGTAGGTTCAGATCTAAAACCTTATATAGACACAATCAAAGGAATACAGCAGTTACTAGCTTGGAAGACTCCATCTTATACTTTACTTATGTTTATGGTTTGTATGACAGATTTTTTTTTACTTTTTGTCATTTTAATACTATAAATAGATATTCAGAAAAATTATTTGAAAACAAAAAGAACAATTTTGGTATAGATACATGTCCTGCTTTCAGATACTGCTGGACATCCAATATGATAGCCCAAATAATATGTAGTATATTCTGCTGCTCTACGATGACTACATTAATGCCTAAATGCACAGAACAACAATTAAAATCCAGGATTAAGTGAGGAGTTTTTAGTGTGTTTGGACTTCATGCCCTGACAAGTAGGAGAGATCTATTACGGGGAGGGACTAAATTATTTGGGTTATCAATATGACTGCTATTTCAAAACATAATTATGTGTAGTGCATTCCAAAGCTAGGAATCAAATGTTCAATGGTTGATAATCCCAGCCATTTCAAAAATGTGTACCAATGTAACTAAAAATTGATAAACAAAACATTATAATTAAAATATTCTGAAAATCAAGTTTTGTGTCTGAATTTAATGAAAGTGAGACTGAGTTACACTAATTGATGTATTTCCATTTCTAAGTTCTTGTCTTATTAAGTAACTTTCACCCTAAGATTATCATCATTTAGATCCTCCAAAATTATTTTTAATGTTTATTTTAATTTCAGATTTATTTGATTGCCATATGGCATGGTTGTTTTGTATCTGTGATATTGTTTTGTTTGGTCATTAGAATGATAGTTAGTTATTTAAATCATTTGTAAGTACTTTTATGTGATAATTATTTAAATTATGAATTTTCATTAAAATAAGTTGAACATATGGGTTAAAAGAATTAACAGTAAGGATTTTCTCCTATTTAACTTTAGCTTAAAAAAGCATGTTATTCTTCTTACAAAAAACCACTAGGTGTTAATGAGTGAAGGGCTGTTGAATTCTGAATAAAAATAGATTACTGGTATGTGTGTAAAAACCTTAATAGTGATGTTCTTATAATGAATGTGAGTTTGTGTTTTGTTACTTATTTTTAAATAATTGATACTTTGTGAAAGTCCCATTCCATCTTTTTTCTTTTTCACAATTTTATTACTGGTTTATGACTACATGCTTGGCATCCACAATTTTATTGAAAAACAAAGTTATGTATGGGAGCCACAGAAATTTATGCAAACAAAAGGAAAATGGTTCTATGAATTCTGTCTGTAACTAATCTGTAGATTATGTTTTCAGATATTATTCATAAAGTAAGAGATTTTTCTGAACATGCTTTTTTACATTATATTTTTAGAGGATTCCAAATCAAATTCAACTTTTTCCAGCCACTGGAAGAACACAAGGTACTGCTATGTAAAAATACCTTTTAAACCTTGTATTGAATATATATATTAAAGTACATTTATCACATCTGTTACATATTAAAGGAACATTAAAAAGAGGAAAAAGCTAACCAACTCTTAAAACTTGTATTCTCAAAATCATAGCTTCTAACACTTATGTTCCATTTTTTGCTACCCTTTAAGGTTTGTTTTTGGCATCATTGAATACATAAAAACATTCATGTTTCTAAACAAATTGTGGCATTAGCTTTAAAGAAAATATATCAAGTACCATTATGGTTGTTGTATGTAGTAGATTAGTAGCAGGATAGGAAAAACTGTAAAACACCTATACTATTTTTAGCAAAAAGAAGAAAGCAGTACTGGACTTACAGATAAATTCAGCCTGGTGATACAAGTGGCAAGAAAGGTTCAGGTATTTAATACAAACCATTGACAAATGTAAATCTTTTAAATCAGATTAATCAGAAGTATAGAAAAAAAATCTTAAGACATTGTTTATTCTGTTAAATCAAGTCAAGTTCTAAAATGCTTGCCTTAATGAAGTGATTGGAATATTTTTTTGCAATAATTGTATTTTTTCAAGATAAAATGAGGCTATGAAATAGAGCATATTATATTGATGCCTATATTTACACTGTTTTGGCTCAGATTTATTGGTATATTGTATGAATTTTAAGTCTGTTGTGTTTGTATTTCTGTGTTGTATATTTACACTGTTTTGGCTCAGATTTATTGGTATATTGTATGAATTTTAAGTCTGTTGTGTTTGTATTTCTGTGTTGTATGTTTACACTGTTTTGGCTCAGATTTATTGGTATATTTGTTTGAATTTTAAGTCTGTTGTGTTTGTATTTCTGTGTTGTATGTTTACACTGTTTTAGCTCGGATTTATTGGTATATTTGTTTGAATTTTAAGTCTGTTGTGTTTGTATTTCTGTGTTGTATGTTTACACTGTTTTGGCTCAGATTTATTGGTATATTTGTTTGAATTTTAAGTCTGTTGTGTTTGTATTTCTGTGTTGTATGTTTACACTGTTTTGGCTCAGATTTATTGGTATATTGTATGAATTTTAAGTCTGTTGTGTTTGTATTTCTGTGTTGTATGTTTACACTGTTTTGGCTCGGATTTATTGGTATATTTGTTTGAATTTTAAGTCTGTTGTGTTTGTATTTCTGTGTTGTATGTTTACACTGTTTTGGCTCAGATTTATTGGTATATTTGTTTGAATTTTAAGTCTGTTGTGTTTGTATTTCTGTGTTGTATGTTTACACTGTTTTGGCTCGGATTTATTGGTATATTTGTTTGAATTTTAAGTCTGTTGTGTTTGTATTTCTGTGTTGTATGTTTACACTGTTTTGGCTCAGATTTATTGGTATATTGTATGAATTTTAAGTCTGTTGTGTTTGTATTTCTGTGTTGTATGTTTACACTGTTTTGGCTCGGATTTATTGGTATATTTGTTTGAATTTTAAGTCTGTTGTGTTTGTATTTCTGTGTTGTATGTTTACACTGTTTTGGCTCAGATTTATTGGTATATTGTATGAATTTTAAGTCTGTTGTGTTTGTATTTCTGTGTTGTATGTTTACACTGTTTTGGCTCGGATTTATTGGTATATTTGTTTGAATTTTAAGTCTGTTGTGTTTGTATTTCTGTGTTGTATGTTTACACTTTTTTGGCTGCTGGATCCCAAGTATTGTCACCTTAACTAACTATGTTGTTTTGTGTTGCTCACTTAATTTTTTATACGACCGCAAAAAATGTTTTGCGTCGTATAATGCTATGGTGTCGTTGTTGTTGGCGGCGACGTATGAAGACACATTTGGTTTCCAGACAATAACTTTAGTTTAAGTGAATGGATCTCTAAGAAATTTTACCAGAAGGTTCAATACCAAAAAAGGAAGGTTGGGATTGATTTTGGGGGTTATGGTACCAACAGTTTAGGGGTTAGGGGCCAAAAACAAGCATTTTTGTAGTTTCCGGACAATAACTTGTGTGTTAGTGTATAGATCTCTCAGAAATTGTGCCACAAGGTTCCATATATCAAAGGGAAGGCTGGAATTAAGTTTGGGGGTAATTGCCCTAATGGTTCAGGAATTAGGGGCAAAAAAGGGGCCAAAAACAAGCATTTTTCTAGTTTCCAGACAGTAACTTGTGTTTAAGTGTATGGATCTCTCTAAAATTGTACTATAAGGTTTCATACCACAAAGGGAAGGCTGGGATTAATTTGGGGGTGTTTACTCTAAGAGGGAGGGGGTTCAAAAAGTTTGGTAGGATTTTTTTTTCCAATTTTTTTGGGGGTTCATATTTTTTTTCTTCAAAATTTTTGAAATTTTTCAAATGATTGCACAGTATTGCACAATAGCAAGAAATCTTCAATTGCAAAGTATTGCGCAAAAGCACAGTATTGTTCAATACCACAGTATTGGGCAATAGCAAGAAATATTCAATTGCACAGTATTGCGCAATAGCAAGAAATCTTCAATTGCACAGTATTGCACAATAGCAAGAAATCATCAATTGCACAGTATTGCGCAATAGCACAGTATTGCACAATAGTAAGAAATCTTCAATTGCACAGTAATGCGCAATAACACAGTATTGCACAATAGCACAGTATTGAGCAATAGCACGGTATTGCGCAATAGCATGAAATTTTCAATTGCACTGTATTGGGCAATAGCAAGAAATCTTCAATTGCACAGTATTGCGCAATAGCAAGAAATCTTCAATTGCACAGTATTGCGCAATAGCAAGAAATCTTCAATTGCACAGTATTGCGCAATAGCAAGAAATCTTCAATTGCACAGTATTGCGCAATAGCAAGAAATCATCAATTGCACAGTATTGTGCAATAGCAAGAAATCTTCAATTGCACAGTATTGCGCAATAGCAAGAAATCTTCAATTATACAGTATTGCGCAATAGCAAGAAATCTTCAATTGGCCAGTATTGCACAATAGCGCAGTATTGCGCAATAGCAAGAAATCTTCAATTGCACAGTATTGCGCAATAGCAAGAAATCTTCAATTGAAAATAAATACAATACTTTTAAACAATTTCAATTGGATTAATTTAAAGTCTTTAATTTTGGGGGGTTCTAACCTTGTATTACTTTTTTGGATATTGGGCCCCATTTTTAAATTGGTCTACATTGAGGTCAAAAGGATCCAAAATTAAAATTTGTTTGATTTTATCAAAAACTGAATTATTGCGGCGTGTATGATATGCTGAATCTTATTGTGCATTTATATTTTTGTCTTGCCTTGAGGGAGTTGAAAAGTGAGACATATTTATGCTGTTTCAGGCGTTGATGTCGTCATTAACTATGTATTAGTTTGTGATTAGGTCTAGTTTATGATGAACCACTAGTGGTAGGTCAATGATATTTGGTATGCAGTTGTATTAGCATTGGCATATCTCATTTCCATGGAGATTATTTGGGCCTGCCCCCTCAGTCATGGTCTATTTACTTTGAAACTTTTGCTTTGTTTACATGTATTAGTTTGTGATTAGGTCAGTTTATGGGGAACCACTAGTGGTAGGTCAATGATATTTGGTATGCAGTTGTATAAGCATTGGCATATCTCATTTCCATGGAGATTATTTGGCCCTGCCCCTCAGTCATGGTCTATTGACTTTGAAACTTTTGCTTCGTTTACATGTATTAGTTTGTGATTAGGTCAGTTTAAGATGAACCACTAATGTTAAGTCAATGATATTTGGTATGCAAATGTATTGGCATTTACAAGTTTTATTTCCATGGAGATTATATAACCCCACACCCTCATTATGGTTCATTGACTTTGAAACTTTTACATAGTTTACAAGTTAATATTTGTGTTTGTTTAAAGGGAACGACTTATGAGGTTTCAGTGGTATTTGGTATACATTTGTATTAGATTGGCACATCTCATTTCCATGGAGATTGTTGAGCCCTATACCTTCAGTCATTGACTTTGAATATTTGCATAACTTACATATTAATAAAGTATTGCTATTTTAATTTCAACATTTGCATTATCAAAATAACAAATAGGCAAGACATATCTCTGAGTTAACAGTTTATTTATTTTTGGCCCTGTTTCCAAATTAGTCCATACTAAGGTTTGAAGGATTTAAAATTAAACTTTGTTTGATTTCAACTAAAATTAAATTTTTGGTGTTTTTTTATATGCTGAATCTAACCATGTTGTTAGATTTTGGATATCAGACCATTCTAGGTAGATTAAATGTCCCATTTCAAATTTTAAAGATCTTTGACCACATTTATTTTGTGTCAGAAACCTATATTATGTCAAAAATTTGATAACAATCCAAATTCAGACAGTATCAAGCTTGAATATTGTGTCCAAACTTGCCCCAACTGTTCAGGGTTAGACCTCTGCGGTCGTATCTGGCTGCGCTCAGCGAAGCATTTTTATTCAATATGATATAACGCAACTGTTATACAAGTGGGAGGTTTAGCTAGCTATAAAGCCAGGTTTTAACACCGTTTTCTTTTCAAAATGCCTGTTACAAGTCAACAATTTGACAGTTGTTTTCCATTCTTTCTGTTGGTTGATAGAATTAAGCCTTTCATTTTGTTATGTTTTATGGACTTTCACCTTTTTATACGACTGCAAAAAAAATTTTGTGGTCGTATATTGGTATGACGTTGGCGTCGTCGTCGTCCAAAGACACATTAGTTTTCACACTCTAACTTTAGTTTAAGTGAATGGATCTCAATGAAATTTTACCATAAGGTTCAATACCACAAAAGGAAGGTGGGGATTGATTTTGGGGGTTATGGTACCCACAGTTAAGGAATTAGGGGCCAAAAATAAGCATTTTTGTAACTTCCAGACATAACTTGTGTGTAAGTGTATGGATCTCTCTGACATTGTACCACAAGGTTCCATATCACAAAGGGAATGCTGGGATTGATTTTGGGGGTAATTGCCTCCAAATTTTAGGAATTAGGGTCCAAAAAGGGGCAAAAAACAAGCATTTTTCTAGTTTCATGACAATAACTTGTGTGTAAGTGTATGGATCTCTCTGACATTGTATCACAAGGTTCTATATCACAAAGGGAATGCTGGGATTGATTTTGGGGGTAATTGCCTCCAAATTTTAGGAATTAGGGGCCAAAAAGGGGCAAAAAACAAGCATTTTTCTAGTTTCATGACAATAACTTGTGTGTAAGTGTATGGATCTTTATGAAATTGTACTACAAGGTTCCATATCACAAAGGGAAAGCTGGAATTGAGTTTAGGGGTAATTGCCCAAAAAGTTTAGGAATAAGGGGCCAAAAAAGGGGCCAAAAATAAGCATTTTTCTAGTTTCCAGACAATAACTTGTGTTCAAGTGTATGGATCTCTCTGAAATTGTACTCCAAGGTACCATACCACAAAGGGAAGGCTGGGATTGATTTTGGGGGTAATTCCCTCAAAATTTTAGTAAATAGGGGCCATAAAAGGGCAAAAAAACAAGCATTTTTTTAGTTTCAGGACAATAAATTGTGTGTAAGTGTATGGATCTTTATGAAATTGTACTGCAAGGTTCATATCACAAAGGGAAGGCTGGGTTTGAGTTTGGGGGTAATTGCCCTAAACGTTTAGGAATTTGGGGCCAAAAAGGGGCCAAAAAACAAGCATTTTTCTAGTTTCCAGACAATAACTTGTGTTCAAGTGTATGATTCTCTCTGAAATTGTACTCCAAGGTACCATACCACAAAGGGAAGGCTGGGATTGAGTTTGGGGGTGATGAATCATAAGGGGGTTCAAAAAATTGGGGGGGGGATTTTTTTTTCCTTTTTTTTCTTTAAAATTTTCCATTTCAAATTGGTTATTTCTGATTTATATATAAAAGCAAATAATAATGATATGGTTTGAATATCGTATCAAGCTGCGCCCCAGCGGAGCATTTTATTTACTTTACCTTGGAGTTCCGTATTTTTGTTCATACTTTTTTTTTGCCAAGTATTGGTATTTTTAAGTTGAATTTGTCAATCACACTTAAATTTCTAGATGACAAAAAAGAAATTCTTCCTAATTTTTAAAATTCTCCTTCATTTCATTTTTTTTAAAAGTTTGGTATATAGTTTAATTTGTTTTTACAGATCAATGAATATATGTATGAATGAATGAAAGAAACCATGGGTTACATATCAATGAAACAGCACTATGTGTTTGTTCTGGTTTTCTTGCCTTTAATGGAATCATATCACTTGGTAGTTTGTTAGATGGAAGCACTCATGATGGAAGTAAGGCCTTTGTATTAAACAAAATGGCTGTTGGAAAGGGCATATAGATAGAAATGGAAACTTACTAATTCATTGAATAATTTTATACTTTTAAGCTCACCGGGGCCCGAAGGGCCCCATGTGAGCTTATGCCATCACTTGGCGTCCGTCGTTGTCCGTCGTCTGTGGTCGTCATCGTCTGTCGTCATAAACTATTTCAAAAATCTTCTCCTCTGAAACTACTGGGCCAAATACCTTCAAACTTTAACTAAATGTTCCTTAGGGTATCTAGTTTGCAAGTTGTATCCGAAGTTTTGATCCATCGACAAACATGGCCGCCATGGCTAAAAATAGAACATAGGGGTCAAATGCAGTTTTTGGCTTATATCTCAAAAACTAAAGCTTTTAGAGCAAATTGTTTAATTGGTCAAGATCTATCAGCTCTGAAATTTTCAGATGAATCGAACAACCCATTGTTGGGTTGCTGCCACCGAATTGGTAGTTTTAACAAAATTTTGCAGTTTTTTGTTATTATTTTGAATACTATTATAGATATATATAAACTGTAAGCAGCAATAATGTTCAGCAAAGTAAGATCTACAAAAAAGTTAATATGACCATAATTGTCAATTGACCCCTTAAGGAGTTATTGCCTTTTAAAGACAATTTTACACAATTTGTTCATCAAGTTTGCTAACATTTAAAAATCTTCTCCTCTGAAACTACTGGGCCAAATACCTTCAAACTTTAACTTAAAGACCAAACAGCCTATTGTTGATGCGCATCAACTAACGCAACTTGGTAGTGACATAAAAGCTCTATGACGTTGTTTCTAGCCATGATAAAAAAACGTCAAATTATAACGTCCTATTACGCGTTTTTCACGGACTCCAACATGATGTACGCTTAAGCGCCGATTTTGTCTTTTATTTGCACCGATTGTGTACAGGTAAATTATAGGTGAAAGGTATTTTTTTATTTATCATATAGACCTCTTCTGTTAGCCAGTTATACATATGTTATGAATTGTCAATTATATAACTGTTGTCCCCTGCTCACAAAGTGGAGATGGGAGTAGAATTTCGAGCAGGATAAGTCAATTTAAAAGATATTTGTGCACTCTGTTTACATTCACTAAAATCTCGGAGTAAAATTCTATTTACAGCATTTTAAAGCACCACAATAAAATCCATAAAAATGTAATACTAGTACAATGAATTATTATCTTGCCGAGAATTTATATGCCACACATCTGATATATTCCTTTCTTGTCATTTTATCTTTTCTATACTTGTTGTACTTGCCAATAACGAAGTCCATCTTTTCTTTCTCGTGTCAAAACGAAGTTCTCGAACAATATGACCAAAATTATCTTAAACAAAAGGGAACACTATTTATATCCATATATTACCATGCAATATACATTCTAGGTTAACTACATGTACATGTATTTACTCGTATAGCAAATACAGTATCGGGGCAAGTGATAAAAAAATAGGCGCTAATGAAAGAATCAAATCGGCACAAATTAAAGATCGATTTTTTTTTTAAATCGGCGCAAATCTCGTACGCCCGTGTAAGGTTAGGCCGATAAACAATACTTTCTAGAAGTTTCGATATACTGGCAACGTATGCATGTTGAGATTAACTTATTTCTTTAAGATTCTCGTAAAATAATGGTGATCTTGCAATGAAGTTAAATTTTATCTATACTGCTTAATTGACAAAATCTTATAGTAAAATAAAAATGATAAAGGTTCATTGTCTTTTGTCATTTGTTTCATTTCAAATTGTCTCAAGGAGAAATGATAAAGATTTCGCCTGATCTCACAGAAGCTTAAGGCAAAAAATGTAAGAAAATAATAATGTGAATTAAAATAAAAAATTAAGGTTTTTAAAACTAAACTTGTTGTAAATTTAACTTATGACAAAAACAATTGCTTCAAGAATAAGATCCAACATGAAATTTCTCACTTTCAAAAAGCTACAATGACCGGAAAGATTGAAAACAAATTTGATTTTCAATGCCGGCAATCTATACATACAACCTTGTCTTTGTTTTAATTTCCAAAATGAGCTATTTAGATTCATAATATTTCATCCAGTTTTGAGAAATACTTTATAGTTTTCAACGGAAAATTATTTCTTAGATTCTAAATCAATTTTTGAATTAAAAAATTATTTGTATTTTATATTTACTGTCTCGTTTATTCAAAACACGTGAGGTAGTAATAACGGGGATCATCTTTTATGATAAATGGATGTATAACGTTTTAGAATCAAAAACTTTAATTCATATATTATACCTATAATTTTAATTTTCTTATATTTCAAATATTCAGAAATAATGAATCCACAAACTTGATGGAATAATTTGTATACGCTCGTCTTAGTCGGGACACATAATGATATAAAGAAGTCCGTCCGTGCTAATGTCTGTCCGTCTGGCAACAGTAGCGAACGAGTGCGCTAGGGCGAAGTTCTGAAATTGACGCGACAAAAAAAACCCACACATCTAGTCTAATATAGTCAAATAGTCTGTAAGTTAGCCAGTGTCATCTTTCATTTCTCTTTTTATTTTCAATGATTTTGCTAATGAGTGGGAGAGGACAAAAACAGACTTTCCTTTCTAAAGCGTCGTAAAAGGTTATTTCGAACAATTTTTCATTCCGAAGGATAGTGTTTCTGAAGGTTAATTTTGTGCGGCAACAACATCATGAGATCTGATACTGATAAATACATGTGATATCTTGTATTACCGGATAATAAAGTAGGTGAATATAGTTGTTATTCTTGATTCTTGAAAATTCAAATGTGGGTTTCAAACGTCCAATTTGCAATTTTTTTCAAACAGTATGCCAGCAAGGAAAACTTGTACTATGACGTCAGATTCAATGTTCTGAAGAAAGACAACTCTTTTCTTCAAAACGAACGAGAAAAAAACATGAAAATTAATCATAACTTTTTTGAAAGGTCGGTGACATATACATTTTTTTGCTTTATTTTGAAGAGTACACATGTCACTTTCCTTCTTGAAATTTTTATGAAAAATTCACTGGTAGATATTTTTTAATACTTGAAACGTTTTTCATTCTTGCGTTTTATTTTTGGCAGGAATGAAATAAATCATATTTTTTAAGATCAAAACAATAAGAGTCTTAAACTCTTGAACCTGTATTTGATAGACACAAATCTGCTGTTTAACATGAAACAAGAATTATGCTTGTAGGTTTGATATAATGGGATTTTTTGAGAGTTTAAATAACAAGCAAATATCATGTTAATATTCGGGAAAACACGAAACTGAGGTTGCTATAGTGACAAAACTAAGTCGGTGACCCCCAAATTTTTTTGTCATATTTTGTTCCTCAAATCATGAAATACCTTCACACAAAATTTTAAGGAAATATCACTGGTAAAACTGAATAGGCTGTTTGGTCTTTAATGTTCCTTAGCGTATCTTGTTTATAAATTGTATCCGAAGTTTGTATCTATCGACAAACATGGCCGCCATGGCCAAAAATAGAACATAAGGGTCAAATGCAGTTTTTGGCTTATATCTCAAAAACTAAATCTTTTAGAGCAAATGTGACATGGGGTAAAATTGTTTAATTGGTCAAGATCTATCAGCCCTGAAATTATCAGACGAATCGAACAACCCATTGTTGGGTTGCTGCCACCAAATTGGTAGTTTTAACAAAAATTTTCAGTTTTTTGTTATTATTTTGAATATTATTATAGATATATATAAACTGTAAGCAGCAATAATGTTCAGCAAAGTAAGATCTACAAAAAAGTTAATATGACCAAAATTGTCAATTGACCCCTTAAGGAGTTCTTGCCCTTTAAAGACAATTTTACACAATTTGTTCATCAAGTTTGCTAACATTTAAAAATCTTCTCCTCTGAAATACAGGTGAGCGATTCAGGCTCTTCAGAGCCTCTTGTTCCTAGATGCATAAAATTATGGAGTTTTTGATTTTGATCTTCTGCAATATTTTTTTAATCCATGGTTTACTTTATTCCCTTTATGTGCAAATTATCCTTGTTCAGCAAATAGTATAAATCTTTATTTCAGAATGGACTAGGGGCTGCAGCAGATGGTTTAGAGAAAATACAAAGGTAATAAAAGCTGAACTTTATAGTAGCAATTGGAATTTTAAAGCATTTATAACTTATATAATTAAATGTAGGACTGCATGTTTTCTTATCAACAGGTTAAAGGGAAACTTCGCAAAAAAATGAAAAATTCATATTCTGTTCATTATGTATAAAAAAGCACAAATTCATAGATATTAAAGTTTTATTCTGTAAGTTAAGAGATCACCATCGATTTTAAATTTAGAGTATCAATTCTCCACATGCGGCCATTTTGACATCCACCACGATATATCTATAAACCACAAAGGACCAAAACAAGCAGTAACCTAACGTAGCCGTAATAGAGTGTCGATATCTTGTCAAGCGTACGGTTGTTTTATCCGACAAGGAAAGCATAAACAGTTTCCCGGGTCACAAAAAAGATTATGATAGACATGGTTGTGCAACCTTTCCTAACTAACTTGATACGGAAAATGTAATTTTATATATATTATTTTTTAAATAACTAGTACTAATAGTATGGTCTGTCGTTTTGAAACTGTTTTGTTTACGAAGTATTTAAAACAAGAAATTGAAATTAGTTAAAAAGTCAAAGTTCAAAGTCATAAATAAGTGTTCCGTGTAAAATTGTTTTTGAAAATCTAGTTTGTTCATAATTGTTTTATGTAATAAACTTTTTAAAATAAATTCGGACCTTCACTTATCTGATCACCAGAATGGCTAAAGGAATTGTTCCCAGAGGTATTGTGAGGTGACACGTACAGGTATTCAAGCGATTTCCTGTCGGGCTTTAAAACTGTTATTACACAATTACATAAAACAAGTTCGTGCATCACTTTTTTTCTGGGGGTATTGATCAGTGTACACGGCCGATAACATGTAACTTCCATTTTGAATCTATCAGGTGTAATATACAACTTTGTCTAGCGTATCCGATAGTGATATACTAGTCATTGTTAAACTCATACGCTTGTTTATAAATAACATTTTTGGTGTAAAGAATGATATTTATGAAAATTTAAATAATTAAAAAAAAAAAAAAAAAGATTTGATGAAATAAAAATCTATTAACACATTTTCCAAGGGTAAATTGGGGAAAATGTAAGTATATACTCGTTGTCAATAATTATGGACATTTTCAAACATACAAATATTGATTTAACAAAATGTGCGGCACTTGTCGATCATTGGTTTACACGCCTAGATGGAAGGTTTATAGGGAACTATGGATAGTCGCAATATAGAACTGATAGATACAAGTATATTGAATATACGAGAGAAACATCCAGAACCAATCTGATTTAAATACAGGTCGATATCTAACTTGCTTTGGTTCATCGAAGCTATAGACATAGTAAGATCACAGATTTATATTTCAATAAGATTATTTCGAACAGTTTATGAAATTCGTCATCATCACATTTTCCTGGTCCGACATGCATGTTATATATATATGCCACTGGACGTGCACTAATGATCCCCAAAATCCTATTTGAAGAAATAAAGAAACTTCACTCAGGATAGACTGATGGTAGTTGTATTAACGTCTGGTCAGCTAGAGGGTTGAGTAATTTATTTAGTTAGCTTGTAGGGGATTTAACCACTCTTAATATTGCACTTATGCATTAGATATTAAATGACAGTACCGGTAATATAAGAGAAAATATAAATACGAAAAGTCGCATATCTGATAGAAAAGGACTCACCATGAACTATAGGATTGTACGTACGATTGTCATTCTTAATCGCATAACGGACAGTCATTTAAATGCATGCATGTACGCTGTGATAAAAAGGGGTGTCGCAGTTGCAAAGTATTCATCATAAATCTATTTCAAGTTTATTATTTCCTTTTATTTTTATAAGTTAACGCAGAGACATGTATACACTAGATCTCTATTTAACGACAAGCAACTATATAAATATCTGAATCTGATGTGACTTACCGTTCATCTCTTTCTTTTTTCTCATTTTTTTTTATTTTTGCAGGAATATACACATTGTAAGATATACTGTTCCTCGATTTGGGGTGGGGTGGGGGGGGGGGGGGGGGGGAGGGGGGTCTGAGGTCATGTCTATCTATCTATGATTAACCTTGACATTTCCGGGTATAACAGAGCTACTTGTATATTACCTGAATGTGGTTAGGTGACTCCCATGAGGTCTTACGTATACATGTTCATATTTATAATGGTTTCTGATATAACAATTAGGTTTTATAACATTCACACTTCTGCATGTTCTGTATACCAAATTCGTATCTTTTTTCCAGACCGAATGAGGATGTGAATATTTTCCAGGATCAAATTAATTTCGGGATTTTTTTTATTTCTTTGTATTAAATCTCAGAAATTTACAGAATATACTGCTTGTCCGCTTTAGGAGTTTTCTTGTCAGTTTAAACAGACGTATATATATGTCTCTGGTTTAGAGTGGGTTTATGAATGAATGATAAGTCTTACAAAGGTACAAGATATCAAGCACATTGAAAATTGATTTCGCCGTTCTGTCTACATTTAAAAAAGGAAAGTTGACGTTAGATTGATTCTGTTAATTTTTTTAAACATCGTTGGTCAAATAGCTTAAGAATTATATAAATACGTTGTGAGATTTATAATATTTCAATAAGGGCATTCCTGATTAGGTAAATGAAGATCGCTTTGGACGACAAAACTATATTTTCGTAACTGATAATTTTCTCTGCACATTTAAATATTCAAGGTTACCGATGATAATTTAAAATAGTACTGTTTTGATTTATACGCTCGTTTTCGTGGGCCATTTATAATATTTATATAATTATTTTATTAAAAGTGATTCAGAATTTCGATGTTACAACAAAATACTCACCTATTTATTTAAAAACTGAGCAAATGCAAAATGTTAAAAAAATATATATATAACGGCGATTAAGGTATTTTGCCACCATATTCCTCCCTTAATAATTAAAAAAAATCTGTCTCATACCTGAAACGGTGAACCCTTGAGGACAAACACCACTCTAGTGAAGATCAAAGGATTAAAATTGCATAATGCTAATCTTTTAATTACCGTGAATTTAACCACGCCTTTACCAGGTGGTGTTAGCATAATACACATGCATTGTATTTACACAGTACTAGACTGAAGCCAGGATTTGTATAGTAAGACAAATCCTCGACTGAAGTAATAGGGGAGAATACAAACGTGAATTTCTATTATACTATCAGTTATATATGTTGTTCAACATATCCGTCGAAAAAAAAATCATAAAAAATTCGATTGTATGATTTGCTTTTATTACTATAATTATATCAAAATCCTTAAAATATAAATCGTAAATTTTAATTTAAAAAAATGCACGGCTGATCACTTTTCTTTCTGAATTGTTAGTTGGTTAATAGCTACACCAAAAGTCGTTGATGCGCTTTAAATCGCGTTATTAGATGATTAACGTAAACAAGACTTTAAATGAGATTAATCCACTCCCGGCATGCAAAAAGACTTAAACTACGTCACATAAGTCAGGAAGTTTGAATAAATAGAATTAATAATTCCCAATTTTCTTCTTTATTAGTTTTCATATCCAGATAAAACTTGGTGAATATGTTTTTAATGGTATTATGAACATAATAAGATGATAAGTAAAAAATCGCGAATTTTCCCTTTAAGTACTTTGAGTTTCCTTTCAATAACTGAGAGCATTCTTTAATCTGACATATACTCAATATTTTAGAGTTAAGGGCTTTTTTCAGTACTTGTTTTTATTATATGTTTTTTAATGAACATATTGTTAATGAACTGATCAAGATTGAAAAGGGAGAGGGTTGAGATCTCAATAAACTAGTCTAACCCCTCCACATTTTTATGTGCCTGTTCCAATTCAGGAATCTTGTCAGTACCGTTAAATGTTGTCGAATGTCATACCTGAATGTTTTTCATTATTTGGAGAATTGGAATAGTGATGGCATATATTTTATTATCCCTGTCAAATCTATTCACAACTTTATAAACTCAGGATGATTTAGAGCATAACAAATTGTATGGACACCTGACTATTGTTGAAAAATGTATGTTGACATCTAGAAGTCTTCTGGTTATTTTTATACGACCGCAAAAATTTTTGTAGTTGTATATTGTTATGTCGTCGTCAGCGGCCAATGACATTTGGTTTCTGTACAATAACTTTAGTTTAAGTATATGGATCTCTATGAAAGTTAAGCAAAAGGTTCAATACCACAAAAGGAAGGTTGGGATTGTTTTTGGGGATGATGGTCCCAACCGTTTAGGAATAAGGGACCAAAAAGGGGCCCAAAACAAGCATTTTTCTAGTTTCAGGACAATAACTTGTGTATAAGTATTTTAATTGCTCTGAAATTGTACCACAAGGTTCAATACCACAAGTAGAAGGTTGGGATTCAGTTTGGGGGTAATTGCCCAAACTGTTCAGGAATTAGGGGCCAAAAAGGGGCCAAAACAAGCATTTTTCTAGTTTTCAGACAATAACTTGTGTTTAAATGTATGGATGTCACTTAAATTGTACCACATTTTACAAAAGAAAATTTCTTCAAATATTATTTTTTTTGGAGGGGGAAGGGGAGAGGGGTCAATTTTTTTGGGGGGGTCAATTTTTTTCCCCCAAGATTTAAGAAATTATCAATTTTCCAAAAGAAAAATTGGGAGTCACAATATATTTTGCAAATTCTTTGTATATAGTCTGAAAACAGATTTACTAAGTATTGCACAACAGCAAGAAATCTTCAATTGAATATAAATTCAAATCATATAACCAATTTTCAACATCATGACTGATTGTAATGTTTGGCTTATTTTGTAATTAACAATTACCAACATTATGAATGAAATAATTTACTTAAATGATTTTAATGATATTGGTTGCATTTCAGTTTATTAACTTGGAAGACACCAGTGACTAGAAAGTTATTTATGATGCTATTTATCTGTTTTATCATGTCGTTGACTGCATCTATAGAAAACTACAGTTATATAATGGGTTAGTATGTGGTATTGATTTAAGCAAATTGAGGATAATAAGAAAATTTAAGTGAAAATACTTGACTTTGGCTGAAGATTACCAATTATCTGTGGTCCAAAAAAAGCCTAATTATACCTTTTCCTTGAGGAAATTGATCTGAAGTAATTGTGTAGAGACTAACTATCTATTGGTATGTAACCAGCTTTTGGTATTGACATAGTGGGCTAATGTTTGATTTTAAGGAAACCATTGGTTTGTGGCCATTAAGATTTTGATTTCATAGTTAGTATAGTTGTATGGAGCCATTGATGGGTTGTTATTTGATTTCAAAGAATATACTATTTTGTGATGGGTTCCTTTCCAGTTTGAGTTGACTTTTGACTTTTAAATTAGGTAATTGTTTCATTGGTTAAGTAACATGAACTGTATCACAAAGTTTTTGTTTCAGTTATCTACTTGTATTTTACTTTTTATTTTAGGTATATTTTTAGGAATCAAAATATTTATTATCAACTACTTTTATAATCGATATCCACGATTGAAGAGAAGGTATGATTCATCCTACAAAACCTGGCAACAGCTTCCAACAACAGCAGAAAGTGAACAGAAAATGGTTAAGTCTGAAATTGATAAGGTATGAAAACACAGTTAACAAAGGCCTCAGGACCTTCAGAGAGTACCCTGTAGTAGTCACTCTTTCTGTTATTTGTAGATATAGATACTTTTTTGTAAAGAGTTAAGAGATAAATAAAACAAAGCTGCCATTTGATTTTCAAGATTTTCAATAACTTCTTTAAAAGTTCAAAAAAATGTTTAAACACAGTTTGAAGTTTGGAAATGAGGGTTCTTTTAAATTTTGATTTTTTTTTAATGTGACATTCTAGAGTTATACAATAAACATTTGAATAGATAAATTTTCATGATATTTAATTAGCATGGCATGATAACCCCCATTTTCATTTGGAAGATTTTGTTTTGGGAGGCGACAGAGTTATTTGACTTCAATGGTCTAAGAGTAGATAATCTTTATACAAGAACTGGTTTGCTGTTATGGATACTCATAATTTTCAAATTCTTAAAGATTGGAGTCATAAAGTAAAGCTCATTTTTATACGACCTCAAAAAATTTGCTATCATGTTGTCGTGGTTGTCATCGTCGTCCAAAGACATTTGGTTTCCAGACAATAACTTTAGTATAAGTGTATGGATCTCTATAAAATTTAACCACAAGGTTCAATAGCACAAAAGGAAGGTTGGGATTGATTTTGGGGGTTATGGTCTCAACTGTTTGGGAATTAGGGGTCAAAAAGGGGCCAAAAAAGGCATTTTTCTAGTTTCCGGACAATAACTTGTGTATTAGTGTATGGATCCCTATGAAATTGTACCACAAGGTTCCATACCACAAAGGGAAGGTTGGGATTGACTTTGGGGGTTATGGCCCAAACCGTTCAGGAATTAGGGGCAAAAAAAAAGGGGGAAAAACAAGGTTTTTCTGGTTTACGGACAAATACTTAAGTATGAGTCAATGGATCTCTATGAAATTGTACCACAAGGTTCCATACCACAGTACCACACACAGAAGGTTGGGGTCAATTTTGTGGGTTGTAGCTTTAATCGTTAAGAAACTAGAGGCCAAATAGGAGGACTTTTCAAATACTGGCTAAGCTGGTTCTAACATAAATTATTTCTGATCTATATAAAGAAACAACAAATACTGATATGGCAAGAGATACTCACCAAACAGGGTGTGTAAATTATTATATTTAATTTGTAAACAGATTTACTAAGTATTGCATAACAGCAAGAAATTTTCAGTTGAAAATAAATACAAATCTTTTAACCAATTTCAATGAGGATTATTTTAAAGTCTTGAATTGTTTAAGGTTTTTACCATGTATTACTATATTGGATATTTGGACATTTTTAAATAGGTCTACATTGAGGTCCAAAATTAGACTTTGTTTGATTTCATCAAAAACTGAATTTTTGTAATTCTATGATATGCTGAATCTAACTGTGCATTCAGATTTTTAATTTTGGGTCCTGTTTTCAAATTAGTCCATATTAAGGTCCAAAGGGTCCAAAATTAAACTTTGTTTGAATTCATGGGATTTTTTTTATATGCTGAATCAAACCATGGAATTAGATTTTGGATATTGGACCATTTTAAGTAGATTAAATGTCCCATTTAAAATTTTGGAAGTTATCAGACCACATTTATGCTGTGTCAGAAATCTATAATGTGTCAAATATTTAATCACTACCAAATTCAGAGCTGTATCAAGCTTGAATATTGTGTCCATACTTGCCCCAACTGTCAGAAATCTATAATGTGTCAAATATTAATCACTACCAAATTCAGAGCTGTATCAAGCTTGAATATTGTGTCCATACTTGCCCCAACTGTTCAGAGTTAGACCTCTGAGGTTGTATCCAGCTGCTCCAGGCGGAGCGCATTTTTTTACAAGCCTGCGATGCAGAAGCCAGACACAGCAATAGTACATTCCACCGTCAGTGCCAGTGTTGTCTAGTCATTAACATTAAGGGTTGCAGATGATTAAAGTTTTTTAAGACATCAATAACTTTGTCCAATCTACATTGAATTTTAAGAAACTTGGACAGAAGCTATTTTACAAACAAAAGACATTATCCAGAGAAAAAAATTGAAATTAATTTGCTTTTTCATTTTTAGCTCACCTGACCCAAATGCCCAAGTGGGCTTTTCTCATCACTTAGGGTCTGTTGTCCGTCTTCCCTCGTCTGTAGTTTGTTAACTTTTACAAAAATCTTCTCCTCTGAAACTACTGGACCAAATTTAACCAAACTTGGCCACAATCATCATTAGGGTATCTAGCCAACCAAGATGGCTGACATGGCTAAAAATAGAACATAGGGTAAAATTCAAACTATGTCTATTATTTTGAAAACCGTTATAAATAGAGAAAATCAGACAGGGCAAAAATGTTCAGAATGTTGAGCTCTACCAATTGTTCATTAAGTCAAAACTGTCAGGGGGCTTCGTATAGGAGTTTTTGCCCTTAAATGAAAAATTTTACCTTTTTTTTCATTTTTATTGGCTATTATCTTGAAAACTATAAAAGATACAGAAAACTTTAAATTGTAAAAATAATCAGCAAGACAAGATCTACCAATAAGTCTTATGGTCGAAATCAACTATTTACTCCTTACTAGAGTTATTGCACTTTGATGACGATTTTTACCAATTTTTTGCGTTTTTGCCTTATATCTTAAGAATTATAATAGATAGATAGAAGCATAAAAAAGCAAAAATGATCAGCAGGACAAGATCTACAATTGAAAATGCATGCAGGAAATTGACCAATGACTCCTTATTAGAGTTATTGCCCTTTAATGAAGATTTTTACCAATGTTTGCGTTTTACCCTATATGATGAAAATAATTATAGATAAATAGAAACTTTAAGTAACAAAAATGATCAGCAAGGCAAGATCTACTATCAAGTCAAATTAAGCAGTTATAGCTTTTTTTTATACAGTAGTGTCCGGTAAACCCGCCCACTCCTATTTACTTCAGTTATTGTCACTTCCGTGAATATTTCGTCTGCTATTTTATTCATATGAACTGTATTTATCATCACTGCATGTCAAATTTTAAAGAAAAATCCTTTATTACGAAAATATCTAGTGATATATATATAATACAGTTCCTAAAGCTAACGATAATCATATTATTGCTTACAAAACTCGTTTCTGACTTGAAATTTTTTTTTTCGATTGTCTGGAATCCCTTTATAAGTGGTCTATTAATAGATCACCTTTTCCTTTCATAAATATGTGATAAACTGGCCCTCCATACATATTTACTGCACATGGGCGGATTTACCGGACAAACACATTTCCCAAAAAAAAACACAGATGACCCACTTGTTTTGTTGATTTTAAAATTTATTTCAGATATTTTTGGAAAATGAGATAAACTACTCAAAGTTGATTTGTCAGTGAATCGATTTATTTTAAATTTGATACAATTTGTATATAATTAAGCAGAAAACCATAGGATCAAAGCCTTATGTTTGCTGATTTACCGGACTGCATCATAGTAGACTGTCACTCTTTATAGGAGTGATTGCCCTTAAATGAGGATTTTTTTTACCCTCTTATGTGTTTTGAGCAAAAACTAAAGAAGATAGAAAGAAACTTAACAGACGAAAGGATCAACAAAAAAGAAATGTTTGTCATGAATTCTGTTCTTGTCTACAATGTTTGAGAGTGTCCTTGTTAAATATGCACATAGACCTAGGTGAGCGTGACAGGCTCTTTAGAGCCTCTAGTTCTGTATGTTACTGATAAATGGATTTAGTTTTTATACAGTTAAAATTTAGATGCAGTCTTCTGTATGGCCTATTTTCAGTTCCATGTATATTCTACTTTCTGTTTCGTTACATATCTTTACAGAGTCATGCATATACATGGTTATTTTCCTCAGAAACTACAAATCATAGCTTTCTGATGTAAGGCACCAAGCTTTATCTGGTTATGCCATTACATTTGACACATTAAAAGTTCCTTTGATGTTCTAGGTCTGGTTTTTAGAAAATTTATGTCTTTAAATTTGTTCATACTTGTAAGTAATTTTTTTCCACATTTTTCTCAGCAACTTCAACTTCAAGTCGTAGCTTCTTGATACATTGCTTTCTATGGATATGCTGTTCCATGTGTCAAGTTTTCAGTTTCTGTGAAGATGTTCTTCAGTCAATAACATTTAGTGGGAGTAAAATTAGTGTGCAATACTGCTCTTAGTATATCTTGTTTAAACTGAAAAAGTTTTATGAACTCACAATAGAGGCATTTTAACTTTGTGTTACAGTATTTATTGTCAGAAACAGAGACAACATCAGAAGAATCAGCCTCTGAAACATCTACAAAAACACAGAAAATCAAAGATACAGATACAGAATTCTGTCAATTATTTTCATTACCCGACTCAGAATGTCCAGTAACAGGTAGGTCATCTCTGGGAAAGCAGCAATTTTAAAAGATTTACTTAAACAGGACAGGCCAAGAACTAATTTATGATGAAGATTAGCATCAGGGATATTCTGTTAAAAATACCTCTTATCAACTAAGAAAGAAAAAGTTTACATGAGTCAACCAATGTACTTGGAAAAAAGGATTTACATTTTGATATTATATGATTATATATGTGAACCATATAGTCATTTGTAAAATGACAATTTTGATCAGAAAAAGATAAATGCATAAAATCACTACTATACTATTGTAGGATGGCAAGGAGGGAAGAGATGTTCTCTTGTTAACAAAGAAAAGTCAGTTTTATCAGGATTAAAAAATGGAAAATTATATCTTACAAGGAGGTATGTTATATAGAAAAGAAATGATATGGGGTATCCATCCATGACACAAAATCAGTATACGCACAGAAAAAACACAAAAAGCAAAGAAACAGCTCTTTATAGCTGTTCTTCATCTCAAAGTCGCAGTAAGGCCTTCAACACAGAGCAAAAACTCTCACCTCACTGCAAGTAAACTTTGACCATTAACTGTAAAATTATTGCTACATTACTTAAAACGTAGATTTATTGATTTTTTCACATAAAATTTTTGGTTTCTTATGCTGTTCAATTTTGAATTGATTTTATACTAGGTCCAAAGAACCAGTGTGAGCTATTTCCATCACTTATATATTTTGTCCATGGTCTGCCTTCCTTTTTATACGACCGCAAAAAACTTTGCGGTCGTATATTGGTATCACGTTGTTGTCGTCGTCAGTGTCGTCCGAAGACAGTTGGTTTCTGGACAATAACTTTAGTATAACTAAATAGAAATCTATGAAATTTAAACACAAGGTTTATAACCACAAAAGGAAGGTTGGGATTGATTTTCAGGGTTATGGTCCTAACAGTTTAGGAACTAAGGGCCAAAAAGGGGCCCAAATAAGCATTTTTCTAGTTTCCAGACAATAACTTGTGGAACCGTGTATGGATCTCTCTGAAATTATACTACAAGTTTCCATACCACAAAGGGAGGGTTAGTATTTGCTTTGGGGGGTTATGGCTCAAACCGTTTAGGAATTAGGGGCAAAAAAGGGGGAAAAACAAGGGTTTCCTGGTTAATGGACAATTACTTAAGACAATTTAAGAGCAGTGTAAGGGAGGTTATCCAAACACAACATTTTGATTACCTCCCTTACACTGCTTTTAAATTAAAATGTTGTATTGTCTTGAGATGATTAGCTGTCAATTTATTTTTAGATGTTACTATTAAGGAATATTAATTTTAGCCATGATTATGTATGTCATTTTCTATTTTAAGACTTTTATGATGTATTTAAATGGGTAATTATGGTTGCAAACTCCATTGGAAATTTGAATTGAGATTATGACCATATCTTGAGGGAAAGAATTTTTTGGGGGGGGAAAAAGGGGGGGGGGGGGGGGGGGGGGGTGGGTAAAAAGATTTCAGATTTCAGAAATTAAAAAGAAAAATTCTTCAAATATTATTTTTTTGCCAAAAAAAAAGTGTGTGTGTGTGTGTGGGGGGGGGGGGGGGGGGGGGGGGGGGGGGGGGTCAATACGCAACAGCATAGTGTATTGCACAAAAGCAAAAAAAAAGGGGGGTAAATTTTTTCTTTTTGTTTGTGGGGGGGGGGGGGGGGGGGGGAGGGGGGTCAATTCGCAACAGCAAAGTGTATTGCACAAAAGCAAAAAATTGAATATAAATTCAAAACATATAACCAATTCTAAGTTCTTTGACTGCAGTTATTCTGTGTCAGAAACCTATTATGTGTCAAATATTTAATACCAATCCAAATTCAGACCTGTATCAAGTGGGAACATTGTGTCCATTTTTGCCCCAACTGTTCAGGGTTGGACCTCTGCGGTCGTATCCAGCTGCGCTCAGCGAAGTAATTTATTACATTGGCTGTCATTAATTTTTATGCCCCCGCTGTAGCGGAGGGGGCATTAAGTTTTACCCTTGTCCGTCTGTACGTACGTCTGTCCGTATGTCAGTCCGTCCGTATGTCAGTCCGTCCGTATGCACGTCCCAAAGTTGGTTTCCGTTCTCTAACTTTAGTTTGCCTCAACCAAATGCTATAAACTTATACACAATGCTTATTACCACAAAACACAGATCAAGTTTGAATTTTGGTGGTGTTTCTTTAACCGTTCTAGAGTTATGCCCCTTTACAAAGGGAAAAATTGCTGAATTTTTCGTTTCCGTTCTCTAACTTTAGTTTGCCCCAACCAAATGCTATGAAACTTATATACAATGCTTATTACCACAAAATACAGATCAAGTTTGAATTTTGGTGGTGTCACTTTAACCGTTCTTGAGTTATGCCCATTTACAAATGGAATAATTGCTGAATTTTTTGTTTCCGTTCTCTAACTTTAGTTTGCCGCAACCAAATGCTATGAAACTTATACACAATGCTTATTACCACAAAATACAGATCAAGTTCAAACTTGGGTAGGGTCACTTTTACAGTTCTTCAGTTATGTCCGTTTATAATTTATATGATATGCAAGCGGGGGCATCATTTGTGTCCCATGGACACATTCCACATTTATTTGTTCTGAATCCACTGTGTCTGTTTGGACCAAACCTTTGATTTAAAATTTGCTGTTCAAAATTTTGAAATGAGACAATTGACATGATAAATTTGGGAAAATATACATTTGGGATCGCTTTAAGAATTATGGTTGGTCATCACTTCTATAAATAGAACATTTAGCAAATAATTCTGTGATCCTTTAAATAGCTAGTTCCATCAAACTTTGGAAATGCTGCAATTGTAATCTCCCTTAAGAATGTGTGTTAAGGATCCCAAACATCCATCATTTTGATGAGATATGCTTGATGACTGCAGTTAAGACCTCATAGTTAGCTGCCTCTGTTGCTAAAACAAAAAATTATAAAAGCAATACTGTACAAGATATTTTTAATGAACAAATTGCTACAGACCTTCAGGAAGTTAAGTAGGCTATATTGGATGTGGTGATTGTCATTTTTGACATAAGTTTGGATTTAACAAGAGTGCTTTGTTCAAAGAAAAATGTTTAACTCAGAATTCATTTTGGAAAAAAGCAAGATATTCTGACAAGTTAGATGTATTAATTTTTTTCTTTAGTTTTCTTTGCTTTGAAAGATCAAAGACGCCATCAAAGAAGAATATTGTTATACCATTAGCAGATATAACAGAAATGTCAAAAGTAAGTTTGATATTGCATTGATTTATGACCAATAATGGCAAAATTGAGTATTGGGTTTTTATGCCCCGCCTACGATAGTAGTAGGGGCATTATGTTTTCTGGTCTGTGCGTCCCTTCGTTCGTTCGTCCGTTTGTTCGTCCGTCCGTCCGTCCGTCTGTCCCGTGTCAGGTTAAAGTTTTTGGTCAAGGTAGTTTTTGATGAAGTTGAAGTCCAATCAACTTGAAACTTAGTACACATGTTCCCTATGATATGATCTTTCTAATTTTAATGCCAAGTAAAGACATATTATCCTTTATTTTTAAGGCCAATCCATATGTAATTTTACTTTGTGGAGTAAAGATATAATATCCTTTATCTTTAAGGCCAAACTGTATGCAATTTTTATCCTTTATTTTTAAGGCCAAATCATATGCAATATAACATTGTGGAGTAAAGACATATTATACATTTATTTCCCATGCCTGAGGGAGATATGAAGATTTGTTCACTCAAGAAAATTCAAATTTCCAAAGGGCCATGCCTGAGGGAAATATGACTTTTCGAGGGTGAAGAAATCTTCATATCTCCCTAAGCCAAGGGAAATGAATGTTTTATTCCACTGCCTATATTTTGTTTACTACTAAATACCTGAACATAAAACATTAATTTAAATACATTTTTCTCAACCACTTGTTTTCATCACTAAACACAACATAATTTAAAACATTGATAAACAGTACCGATCAAAAGATAATAATCTATTATTTATGTTTTGAATTTACGTCTGAAATAATTTTGAACACGATAGTACATTTACTATTCAAAACCTTATTTGCATTAACCGCACGTAACAGCACATGAGGAAGTCTGTATGTTCAGAGGGGAATATGATACTCAGAGGTGAATATGAAGTTTTGTTCAATGTCACGTGGAATGGTCTCAACCAATCAAATATTGATTAAGCTATCAAATTTAACATACAGTGGAATAATATCCTTTTATTAGCTCACCTTTCCAAAGGAAATGTGAGCTTTTGCCATCACTTGGCGTCTGTCATCGTACGTCCGGTGTAAACTATTTCAAACATCTTCTCCTCTGAAACTACTGAACCAATTCCAATTCCAACCAAACTTAAGCTAAATGATCCTTAGGGTATCTAGAAAGTTTGTGTTTTATTTTCTGTTTCGTCAAAAAACATGGCCGCCATGGCTAAAAATAGAACATAGGGGTAAAATGCAGTTTTTGGCTTATAACTCAAAAACTAAAGCATTTAGAGCAAATCTGACTGGAGTAAAAATGTTCATTAGGTCAAGTGCTATCATTCCTGAAATTTTCAGATGAATCTAACAACCCATTGTTGGGTTGCTGCCACTTAATTGGTAATTTTAAGGAAATTTTGCAGTTTTTATTGGTTATTATTATCTTGAATATTATTATAGATAAAGATAATCTGTAAACAGCAAAAATGTTCAGCAAAGTAAGATCTACAAATAAGTTCCTATGACCAAAACTGTCAATTGACCCCTTAAGGAGTAATTGCCCTTTAAGGACAATTTTACACAATTTGTTTATCATGTTTTCTAACTTTAAAAAATCTTCTTCTCTGAAACTTCTGAACCAATTCCAACCAAACTTAATCGGATGATCCTTAGGATATCTAGAATAAAATTTATGTTTTATTTTCTGTTTCGTCAAAAAACATGGCCGCAATGGCTAAAAATAGAACATAGGGGTAAAATGCAGTTTTTGGCTTATATCTCAAAAACTAAAGCATTTAGAGCAAATCTGACATGGGGTAAAATGTTCATTAAAAATTAGGTCAAGTTCTATCATTCCTGAAATTTTCAGATGAATCGAACAACCCATTATTGGGTTGCTGCCACTAAATTGGTAATTTTAAGGAAATTTTGCAGTTTTCAGTTTTATCTTGAATATTATTATAGATTAAGATAAACTGTAAACAGCAAAAATGTTCAGCAAAGTAAGATCTACAAATAAGTTTAATGAACAAAATTGTCAATTGACCCCTTAAGGAGTTATTGCCCTTTAAAGACAATTTTTCACAATTTGTTCATCTAGTTTGCTTACTTTAAAAAATCTTCTCCTTTGAAACTGCTGAATCAATTTCAGCCAAACTTGGGCTGAATGAGTTTCAGAGTATCTAGTATAATTTTTTATTCAATTTCCTGTACGTCAAGAAACATAGCCACTATGGCTAAAATGGAACATAGTGGTAAACTGCATTTTTTTGCTTTTGAAGAAAATATGACAGATACAAAGAACATTTAAATGGCATTTTTAAGCCACTCATTAATATATATTGAAAAGCAAAAATAATCAATGATGAAAGATTTAAGCAAAAAATTACAGGCAAGCAATTCAGGCTCTTGAGAGCCTCTTGTTTTTAAGGCCAAACCATATATGCAATATTGCCTTGTGGAGTAAAGACATAATATCCTTTATTTTTAAGGCCAAACCATATGCAATATTACCAGGCAGTGGAATGTCAATAGAAATAAAATTAGTTGGTGGCAAGGTAGGTAAACTGAAAAAAAATACATTCCAGCATTTGGATGAATCTTCATAATCAAAGTTGATTCTGAAAATATACCTAGCGTGAGAACTGGTAAAAGCTTTTGATTACGTTTGATGTTGCATGTTTGACCTGAATGTTGTAAATGGATCACTCATTTTTTAAGGCCTTAAAGTGACCGGTAGGTTGTCACCTCCATAGCCAAAGACTTGATGAGCTATTTGGTATACATCACCTAGCTGTAGAATTTTCACATTTTAATTTTGTGAAATTGTTGGCTGTTATGCATGGAAGGTTCCTTGTAAGGAAAATGAGTTTTTAATTTGGTGCATATACATCCTGCAAACATGACCACCAGTATGATGTTTAGATTGAAGTTATTTCCTATTGTAATACATAGATAAATTTTCCTCATGATATTACTCAAACAAATGAAACCAATATGTCAGAAAAGTTCACTGTGGTACTAAAGAAATGTTCCTTTGGAATGTATTTACCAAGCAATAAGTAATACTTTGTCGTATTTAATGAGCAAAAGTATCCAGGCAACAACAGGTTTGTTATTTGTAATATTAAAAAGAAAAAGAGAGATGACAATCATGGTAGAATACAATCAACATGTATGTTCCACAAGTTTTGATAAAATTATGCAATGAATAGATTTATAGCAGTGTTTAAATAGATGTGAATGTTTATTTTTAGTATAAATATACAAATAAACAGTGTTACTTCACTCTGCAAGCTGTAAATATTGTATATCAAAGGCAGTTTAGTACACATCTATTGTTAAAATGATTATAAACTGTGTAGTTTTGTTAAACTGTTTATTTTAATCAAAGCGTAACAATGTACATTGTACATACGGGTCATAGAAACAAATCTATTTTTAGAATGAATTTATTTTCGTATCCCAGGTAAACTGGTAGAGGAAACGTCGGTACGCAAATAAACTAAAACAAAATGTGTTTATAATCTTTATTGAAATAATACAAAATAAAATAACATGAATGACAATAGACATATAACTTTTATTAGAATAAATCAACATTCAATATGGATTATAGACGTTCATCTTTCTTCAGGGATTTCCTTTACTGATCTGTTCTATCGATGTTCTTTGACTTCGTCATTTGTCATTTCGGATATAAGCATACTCCGCTTTATTGCATAATTTTGTCTGACAAATAGGCTATGCAAATAACCAGAATGTACTGTATTATCTTAATCAGTGATCTTAATGTTTTGTTTAAAACTTTAAAAGAATATCTTGTATAGAATGGAATATCACAAACAACATCATTTGCATTGAAGTATGTCAGAATATTTATATGTATTATGAAATATAAAAGGTTGAGACACAATTATAATGCATATTTTGCAAAAAAATGTATAACATGAACATAACATTATTTTGTTATTTGATATCAAACTATTCTATTTACTTTTTGTTAAACCCCTTCAGAGATAGAAATTCACTAGTTCACCTCTGTTTTTCCATAAAACGTTTTTATACGACCGCAAAAAATTTTTTGGGATCGTATAATGGTATGATGTCGTCATCGTCTGCGTCGTCGTCCGAAGACACATTGGTTTCCGGACAATAACTTTAGTTTTAGTGAATGGATCTCTATGAAATTTTTTAAGAAGGTTCAGTACCACAAAAGGATGGTTATGATTGATTTTGGGGATGATTGTACGAACCGTTTAGGAATTAGGGGCCCAAAACAAGCATTTTTCTAGTTTCAGGATAATAACTTGTGTATAAGTATTTCCATTGCTCTGAAATTGTACCACAATGTTTAATACCACAAGTAGAAGGTTGGGATTCATTTTAGGGGTTATGGGGCCAACACTATAGGAATTAAGGGCCAAAAAGGGGCCAAAAACAAGCATTTTTCTAGTTTCCAGACAATAACTTGTGTGTAAGTGTATGGATCTTTCTGACATTGTACCACAAGGTTCCATATAACAAAGGGAAGGATGGGATTGAGTTTGGGGTTAATTGCCCCAAACATGTAGGAATTAGGGGCCAAAAAAGGGCCAAACACAAGCATTTTTCTAGTTTCCAGACAATAACATGTGTGTAAGTGTATGGATCTCTCTGAAATTGTACTACAAGGTTCCATACTACAAAGGAAAGACTGGGATTGAGTTTTGGGGTTATTGCTCCAAGGGGGGGGGGGGGGTTAAAAAAGTTGGGGGTGGGGGAATTTTTTTCCCAATTTTTTAAGGGATTCATATTTTTTTTTCAAAATTTTTAGAATTTCAAATTTTTGAAAAGTTTCAAGAAGAAATCTTTAATTGCACAGTATTGTGCAATGGATTTATAAGATCTTTGACCACATTAATTTTGTGTCAGAAACCTATATTATGTCAAAAATTTGATCGTAATCCAAATTCAGACAGTATCAAGCATGAATATTGTGTCCAAATTTGCCCCAACTGTTCAGGGTTTGACCTCTGCGGTCGTATCAGGCTGCGCTCAGCGAAGCATTTTATTGTTTTTGCCTTTATATCAGCATCTACAAGTCATAGCTTCTTCATATATGACACATGCTCCATTTGGTTATGCAATACTGTGAGACACATTTTTATTTCCTTCTATATTCTACTACCTGTTTGCCAAAGACTTATATTTTAGAAATGTCATGCACAAATATGAAATGTTCATCACATATGAGTCCTGGTATGATAAGTCAGCAATAGCTGACAGTACAGATAATTTTTTACTGAAAAAGTTGGGAACTGGTAAACAGCAGATTTGAAGTTTATTTAGCACTTTGATGACATAGTTGATCCAGTAAGATCTCCCTGACTGAAAGTGTATCTGTCTGTGTAATCATATTAATTAGGGTATCAAAAAGTCTTTTCAGGGCTTCATTTGATGACTATATTCAGGAGCACCAAGTTAAACTTGGAATAGGAAACATCTCAAGAAGTTTTAATGAAATTTTTTTCCAAAGGAGGTGTTTTGCAATTTAAGACACTTTCCCCTGCCTAATCACCATGCTATTTTTAACATCTTATAGAGATGAATGATGTATAGGTACCAGTTGAAGGATTCAGGTTCCTTAGAGTCATCTTCTTAGCTTGTTTGTCTGTTCACCTTTTTTGTACATATGTTCAGCCAATATTTATAAAATAATGTTATGTTTAACATTGACTATGCGAAAATAGTAGCCAGGGTGAGACACAATAGTGCACAACCTGAAGGGGAGTGCACTATTGTCTCTCACCCTGGCTACTATTTTCCATAGTCAATGTTAAACACAACATTAATATCATTATTATGCTGACTGTTTATTATTTCAAATAGTGCTAATTGTGTATTTCTATGTAAAAAAAATGCTTTATAGTATGAAAAGAAGCCCTTTATGTAACTCTGCATATATATATGCTGTCTTAAAGAAAGTTGATTTTGTCTACTTTACTGTTAGAAAGAGTTACAAATAAATAGATTCAAAAGTATGTGTTTTGAGGTGAAATGATTGATTTTAACTCTTTCTGAATATTAATCATTATTGAGTAGTTAAACAAGTAGAATTCTGCTTAAGCTGGTGCTAGAGGTTGTCTTAAACTTGTTATGAGGTACCTTTATTTTGCTTAATTTTGAAGGCATGAACTCATGTTGACTTCAAGATGAAAAAGTACCAAAAAGACATTGTGTCATAGCTTTGATTTCCCGGTATTATTTTGGATATTGTCTAAACAAGGTTTACTTCATACCCCTTCCATTTCATTCTCATTAATATTTTCCATAGTACTTAATAACTTACCAAAAAAAACATTGATGTGATCATAACTATTTATCTGTAACAAATGACTTATAAAGTATTCAAACAATTTTGGCTTCAACGGCAGTAAGCAGAAGTAAACAAAGAACAAAAACGTTCTAACAGAAACTACAGTATTTTAAAGTCTCTTAAAATGTCAGAAAAATTTAAATGATATCTACTTTTTTCCCCTTATTGTTCAATTGTAATAGTTAATTAATTGTCAGGCTAATAAATCCATCCCACTTGTCTGTCAAAGCAACTAAGCTCCGCCTTTGCACGTGAAATTGAAAATGATTGACGTGAAAATCAATAGTCTGTTGCAACAGCAAGGCATACTATTTTCGCATAATGCAGTTAACACTATATATTTCTTTCAAAAACTGTGCAAAAATAGAGCAATTTTACTATAGAAGGGCATTCTTACAGGAAGTATAATAATGTTTTATATGGTACGTTGATTAACATGGAAACTAAATCATGTGATGAATACAACCAAACATTGATTTGTACAGCAAGCATTCTAATTGATTATGGTCATTTAGACTAACCGGGTACCAACCATATCTACATCTGATCATAATTTTTCACAATTAGCTGATTTATGAAGGGTTATGAAGGAAAAAAGATAACTAAAAAATATTAATACAATTTATGGCAGGTATTTTAAAGCCTGGACAGGGAAACACAATAAGAAATATTTTTAGCCTAAGATAAAGAGCTTTGTTAAACATTTATATAACTTGATATGAAATAAGGAGATGTGGTATGATTGCCAATGAATCAACTTTCCACCAGAGTCCAAATGAAGTGGGTGATTTCCATTTAACAATAACCATTGAATGGTTTGGCTAGTCTCCTTAAGGTTCATGTGGACCCTTTGGTTAAAATGGCTGCATTTTCACCTCAAAATTTACTCTAAGTACAGACAAACCTGAGTATCTGGAAAAATTTTAAGGCATAAAATGCTCTAGATAAATGAAATTCAAATGCATTTTCTCTTTTAGAAAATTAAATACTTAACTGAATTTTGCAGTGCACTTTTTTCATTCCTCCAGAAGGTGCCAAACTAAAAGTTGGGAAAGAGGTTTGAGAACTTCCCCACAGCTAATAATTGAGGTAAACTGTATTGATTAACATGGACAATAGAGGGACAATAGATACCTGACAATAATTTGTGATTTAAACTGTGTACATGAGTGGACCATATCAAGTGAAACTCAGCTGTTCGTTAATTTTATCATCTTCTGCCGGGATGAAAAAAAAGTCCACAGCAAAATCCAGTTAAGTTTTAAATTTTCTAAAACATAAAATGCCTTTGAATTTTATTCATCTAAGGCATGCTATGCCTTAAAACTTTTCCAAATGCACAGGTTAGTCTGTGCTCAGAGTAATAGTGAATATAATAGGATTATTGTTAGGATTTTTTACAAATTGTCTATAATGGCTGATCAATGTTTTCTTTTCATACATGCAAAATCTCTGATGAATTACTTAGTATATTATACTGATCTTTATCATTTGATTGGAGTTAAATATTAGATATTTCTACCAGTCATGCACTATGGCCATCACTGTCTGATTTTTGTTAAACTAAATGTCTATTATAAGTCAGATAATAATATTGTTTGAGATAAGCATTTAGCTTTTTTACAAAAATCCCTAACTTTCAGTGAAAGCTGATATGATATCTTAAAAAAAATATCTTACTGACATAATGATGATGTTTACTCCTCAACACATGAATGAGATGTTACAATTTATCATGCTTCTCATAATAACAATAATAATTACGCTTTAACCAACAATTCATAACTTCAAACATCATTAGAAATGTCAGTGTATGCACAATTTCCTCATTATATTACCAAAGATAACTAATACATCAAACTATTGGATGAATATATTATCAAGCTATTGCAATATATTTGAATGTGATATTTTATCACTTATAAATGTTTTATTTGGCTGCTATACACTAGTCTTGAACTTTATTCTTCAAAACATCTTATGCAATAAAGACATTTTTTATGGTTTTAATAAAACATTAAACTTAACATTTAAGTGCAGATTTATTTATCTGTTTTGAATGGATGCCAGTTTTAGTAATCACTGATCACATTAATGATTTCTAATTTTAAATTGATAGTGATACTTTCGAATGAGGTTGTGAAATATACATGGAATTCTGAATTTCTGTCAGTTTTAGAGCACATTAGAGAATGTTAATGCTAGGTCTGAAACAGACAATTACTGATGCATCAAATTTCTAATGGAAAAAGGTTGTCTTCAGTCACAAATGAAGTGTTAAGCAGTTCCAACATATCTTATTTATTTAATCATTGAAGCCTTTTGCGAATTCCTTGTTCCTTTACTGAAGATATTTTACTTTGGATTACTATAAGGGCTATTCCATTAAAATGTATGTGGGAGGGTAGGAAGGGAATTTTAATTATTGAATGTGGGTCATGGGTCTTTTTTCAGTATGCGTCTATTACCATTATGCAAAATTATCTAAAAAATGGTTCTTGGTTGTAGGGATATTTTGAAGTCCCTTCCTACCCGCCCACATACATTTTAATGGAATAGCCTTAAGTAAAAATCTTGTCTGAAAATTAACCATTTCTATTTGCCTAACATTAGAAATCAGAAATTGTGTATAAACAAAAGTGTTTCAAAATGTATTATAATTTTATCTGAATAAAGTTTTTACATTTATGAGGAGCAAATTTGAGGCCACATTGATAATGGTGTCTACACCAACATTTTAAAAAGAATGCTGAATTATAGAAGGAAATTCATATGAACCAAGTTGATTTTGTTAACATTTTGGGAACATATAGTTATCACTTGTCCTTCTGTGACTTGAGTATCCATTACTTGATTGGAACAAAACTTATACATATGGGAGATATTGGGAAGGGCAAGATGACTTTTGATTTTGGGGTCAATGCATCAAAGGTCCATGTAGCAGTTGCTAGAATAGCAAAATAAAACTAAAAATGTTTCCAATGATGACTTAGGTCAGATGTCAAGGTCTCTGTGACTAAAACATATTTTAGAATAAAGGTTTCTGGATGGTAACTTGATTTTCTCTTCCTTGATTGCAATGGAATTTATACAGTTAGAAGATATAGGCAGTGCCAGAGACATATATGCCTCTGGCAGTGTGAATGCCTATTGAGTTTTTTTGGTAAATTGGAGAAAGGTAAGGGGTCATTTTCAATATTAAAAAAAAAAGGTTTCAGATTGGTAGATTCAGTTTCCCTTGCTTGATTTGAATGAAACTTATACTGATGGAAGATATAGGAAAGTAGAAGAAGCCTATTGGTTTTGGTGTCAGGTAAAAAAAATAAAGGGCACTGTTGATAAAAAAAATATATGTATTGGTTTATTATTGCTTTTGGTATGGTATCCCACTATGAATTGAAACACATTTAAACAGGTGGAAAATTGGCAATAATAGTACATGATATTTGTCCCTCCAAGCATACTAGTATTTAAACCTTAAATACAATTGTTTTTTTTTACCATGATTTTCTTCTGATTCTAGACGACATTGATAGATTTATTTTAAAGTGATTTCTGGTGAAAACTTCATCAAGTACACTTCAAGCCATACATCTTTTACTTTTGGGGCATGAGAACCAAATATGCTTAAACCGAAAGCAAACCCGTTTAGGGTCATTTGAGGTCAATCTTGCAGGAAAGAGTTCCAACATTAGTTTTTAGTTGAATTACATGAACAAGGAATTTACGGTCATAACGTTTCATTTCAATCATGGATTTTTTGTGCTCCTCAACTTCATATTTGTTATTTCTTATCAATTTTAAGTGTTACCCTTGTCCGTACGTACGTCCCGAAATTGGTTTCCGTTCTCTATCTTTAATTTGGCAAATTGCCTCAACCAAATGTTATGAAACTTATACACAATGCTTATTACCACAAAACACAGATCATGTTTGAATTTGGGAGGTGTCACGTTTACCGTTCTAGAGTTATGTCCCTTTAAAAATGAAAAAAATTGCTGAATTTTCGTTTCCGTTCTCTAACTTAAGTTTGCCTCAACCAAATGTTATGAAACTTCAACACAATGCTTATTACCACAAAATTCAGATCAAGATTGAATTTGGGTGGCGTCACTTTTACTGTTCTTGAGTTATGTCCCATAACGTTATATGCAAGCATGCAAGGGCATCATCTGTGTCCCATGGACACATTCTCCATTTTTTATTCAACAAGCATCACGTAAAGCCCCCGTCACACTAGACCAAGACCATGAAGATACCACTACGATCTATAAAAAAAATTAAGATCGCGGTGAGATCGTGCTATGGTTGGCTTGAATATTCAATATTTCATAGTTTTCACATTCAAACCACGACCATGCCATGATCCTGATAAGATCCTGCTACGATTCCGCTACGATAGTAACACGCTCTAGTTACGATCTTGTCACGCTCTTGCTACGTCTAATATACAACGACTTACACGATCTATGTACGCTTCTAGCAAGACCTTCCCGATCGCATTACGATCTCAATACAAGTCTACTATACGATCGAACCACGACTCCACTATATTTCCATTACGTTGTCACTGTGCTCTAGAATATGGCTTCATCAAATAAGTTCTCAACCCAAAATGCGTGGTCACCCAAGATGAAGTATGGCATATTCAGGTCGTCATTATAGGTGAGGGATCTGACTCTGGAAATCCAATAGTCTTATCTTCCAAACACTCCTTTAATTCTGCCGCGTTGTAAATCTTGGGCGTCCGACATGGAACCATATCCTCCTACATCTATCCATAAAAATGTGTTGTCTGCATCCACCAAGGCAAGGAGCACCGTAGTAATGAAAAAAGGCACTGGCTACGGTTACATGGAAATGTAACAATAATAATAAAATTATTGTTACATTGGAGACTATTTGCCGGAATACAAGGTTGGGTAAGGATCCGATTAATTATGTAACAATAATATTTGAGTCTACGGTTACATTGCGTTATCGTTATTGATTATGCACTTCAATGTAAGCTAGATTTATTAAACTTAAACCTTATAGTTTTGATGCTGAATTGTTTTCGCCAATAAGAACGAAGTTACGATCACATAATATCTGGACTCAGAAAATGAAAGCACTGATTCCACCAGTTTTACCATGTCGGCAAATGTTAACATTACTGAATTGCCTTCACAATATAACATAAACATATCAAGATTAAAAAAAAAAAATTTCATATGAATCATGACAGACATTGAAAGTTTCTTTATACTTCAAAAAGGGATAGTGCAAAATGTAATTGTACAGTATGCAATACAGACGTGGACATTGCTGCATCACTTGTTTGTGATGGCTGCTTAGTGGTTTCACTAAAATGCGTGGGACTAAATCATGCTTCCATAAACAACATACGGGATTTGTAGAATTGACATTGTAAATAAAAAAATTAAAAATTGTATGCAATATTGCAATATTCAAATAAAAGTTTTCAAGTTTTATTTTGCATTAATGTAACAATAACGCAATGTAACCGTAGACTCAATTATTATTGTTACACTCGTAATTAATCGGTTCCTTACCCAACACTGCATTCCGGCAATTAGTCTCCAATGTATCAATAATTATTCTATTATTGTTACATTTCCATGTAACCGTAGCCAGTGCCATAAAAAAAACCTTTATAGTTATGAAACACGGATCCGCTTTTAGACGGGCTTCTAATAGCAACATACTTTCCATCGAGTGCACCACAAGCGTGTGGCACGTTCTATCTTCTCTGAAATTCTTCGGCAATAGCTTGCTTTTCATTTGGTTCTGTTGGACAGGATATGACTTCATCTTTATGACCTACGCTGTCTAGTATGTCTTCACCTACTTCTTATAACTAAGAGTGTAGCCTGATCAGCCAAATAGATATAGTGCAGCTGAATTAAAGATTGCAGAAGTAGGTTTTGCTCATGTGTGTCCATGGTTGAACTACAGGTAGAAGTTATTGCATCCGTTAGGCATTAGGGGCCAACAAGGGGCCCAAATAAGCATTTTTCTAGTTTCCAGACAATAACTTGTGGAACGGTGTATGGATCTCTCTGAAATTATACAAGTTTCCATACCACAAAGGGATGGTTAGGATTGGCTTTGGTTTTTTTTTGGCTCAAACCGTTTAGGAATTAGGGGCAAAAAAGTGAGAAAAAACAAGGGTGTCCTGGTTAATGGACAATTACTTCAGTACAAATTACAGTGTAAGGGAGGTAATTCAATGTTGTGTTTGAATTACCTCCCTTACACTGCTTTTAAATTATGTGTAAAGGAATGTTGTATTGTCTTGAGGTGATTAGCTTTCAATTTATTTCTAGAAGTTACTATTTTAATAATTTTAAAAATGCTGATTAAGGTAAATTAATTTTAGCCATGATTATGTATGTCATTTTCTATTTCAAGACTTTTATGATGTATTTAAATGGATTATTATGGTTGCAAATTCCATTGGAAATTTGAATTGAGATTATGACCATATCTTGAGGGAAAGATTTTTTTTTTGGAAAAGGGGGGGGGGAGTTAAAAAAAATTGGGCCGGGGGGGGATGGGGACAATTTTTTCTCCTCAAGATTTAAGAAATCAAACAGAAAAAGGGGGGGGGGGGGGTAAACAAACATTTTTTGGGGGGGAGGTCAATGCGCAACAGCTTAGTGTATTGCACAAAAGCAAAAAAATTGAATATCAATTCAAATCATATAACCAATTCTAAGTTCTTTGACTTCAGTTATTCTGTGTCAGAAACCTATTATGTGTCAAATATTCAATTACAATCCAAATTCAGACCTGTATCAAGCGCGAATATTGTGTCCATTTTTGCCCCAACTGTTCAGGGTTGGACCTCTGCGGTCGTTTCCAGCTGCGCTGGGCGAAGCAATTTTTTTTATAACAGAATGAGGTTGTGCAATTATCGTGTCTAGGACGTAGTAGTATCATAAGGACGGCAAGCGCGTAGTAGCAGCGTACTATTGTTTTCCTCGTCGTAGTATAGTCTTATCAATATCGTATTAGAAGCGTAATAAAGACGTAGTGAAATCGGGATAGTCGCAGTGAAATCGTAGTAAGGTCGCAGCGAAATCTTTTCCATTGGCTACCCGATTGCACCACGATTTCCAATACGATGCTTCTACACCATCCCGACCTTCCTACGCTTCTACTTCGACTAGTGTTGGCCACGACTGCACTACGAATGTTTTGAGCATGTTCAAAGTTGGTCGTGGACCTCCACGATCATGAAGACATTTATACATGTCCTTCCACGACCACCACGATCTTACTACGACTTCCAAAATGTTTCATTAGGTCGTGGTGGGATTATGGTTCTAGTGTGAGGGGGTATTACGTGTAGCATACTTACTATATTATAAGTCTGTAGTTGGATCGTGGTCCTAGTGTGATGGGGGTATTGCGTTTAGCATACTTACTATATTATGAGTCTTTTAAAGTTCGATGATTTATCACAACCACTGTGTCGATGCTACTGCTGGTGGGCGTTTCTTCGGACACATTTACCTATTAACTAAGTAGTCCGCGCTCCGTTGCTGATTTCTACCAATAGGTTTTCAGGGGTCTTCAATTTCTAATTTTATTTGGCCTTCAAATTATTTTCTTTACGAGCACCACTGACGAGTCTTAAGTTGACGAACAGTGCTTTTAGAATACTAAAATACAAGCCAAGTATCTTTGATGAGTATTTACGACCACTGGGTTGATGCCACTGCTGGTGGACATATCGATCAATTGCTTTTTAATAAACTATTCATAAAACGCTAAAACTATATTAAAGACTAAGGTTTTGTAGATGTCGATAGCCAGATTTGGCACTTTGAGAGTTTCAGGGGTTTTCAGTGCTCTTCAACTTCGTTAGGTTTGTTACTGTTTTGTTTCCAGTTAGTCGTGTGTTGAAGAAAAACGCAGCTTGCATACCAAAATATAAGTCTCAGTTTGATTATGTTTAAATATCCCAAATGTCACCTCACACAAAAGTCATAGGCAATTTCAAAAGCACGTATTTTAGATACGGCCTGTCAGTGTCAGTGTTATTAGAAGAAGAAAGAAAAAAGATATATAATTTCATATGTAAACAACACATTATAATAAGATAAATCATTAATAGCACATTACATTACTATGTTGAATGAATGAATGAATGAATGAATACTATATTTGCAAGAAGCATGTACATGCTATGGCAAACGAAAATATATACAATACATGACAAACAAAAGACAGCAGAGAACAGTAGTAACAGAGTATACAATAATTCTATAATATATGTGATCTTATTTTCCAAGCTGCTTTTAAACAATTGCATAGTTTTACTGTCAGAGATTTACAACGAGTTTGTAATAAAATATATAACTTGTGCCGATTTGGCCATGCATAGTAAAAATTAGGTACAAATTCTATTCGCACAGATCTATATGCTGGACATGATAAAACAAAATGATATTCGTCCTCTAAAACATTCATATTGCAACATATACAAATTCTATTTTCTCTTTGTGTATTTTGATAACGACCAACTTCAACATTTAATTTAAGTGTGCCGCTACGCAATTTAGTTAACATAGATACATTAAAATGAAAATCTAAGTATTTTTCAATACCAAATACTGGTTTATATCGTCTATAAATACATAGTTTGTTACATTCTTCTAAAACTGTAGTCCAGCTTTGTAAAAAAAGATCTTTAATACGTGTTTTAACATAATCAAATGATAATTTACCAGAATCTGGTGAAATCCATACATCGTTAAATCTAAGGTTACATAACAAATTTTTGAAGTTCGACGCCCAATTAATTTTACCATTATTTGCATTTTCGTACAAAAGTTTATAAACTTCATATACAATATGAGGTTTATTAGTTACAATATGAATCCAATTTTTCAGGATTTTAGATTTTATCAAAATATGCAATGGCAAATGTCCAAGTTCACCGTATAAAAGAATTGTAGGGACTTTCTTGCCAAGTTTTAAAACAAATCTACAAAATCGATTAAATATTAGCTCTATATCACCAGCACGATGAAAACCCTATACTTCAGCCGCATAACTTAAAACGGATCAAACCATACTATCAAATAGAAATATATGTTGTTCAGTAGTCACATACATTTGTTTCAGTGAATTTATAAGTGAAGACAACGCTCTTGATCCTTGTTGAGATAAATATTTTTGAGTTTGCAAACATTTTCCATTATAGTGGAGCAACACACCGAGGTATACATAGGAGTTCTCAATTTCCAATTCACTATCGTTGAAATAAAAATGGTTTACCACAGGCCTCCATCCATTTCGAAAAACAACATCTTTTGTCTTCTCCGTGTTTACCGCTATGTTCCATTTATTACAATACAATAGTAACTTATCAAGTAAATGCTGCAACACATTCGGCGAATGTTGAATGAACTTAACATTTTCCTCACACATTTCCCAAGTACTCCTGTAGAGAATGACTTCATATCTATATTCTATAAAATTATACAGCAATCTGCCATTCTTATTACATCAGACAGCAGAACAAGCCTCAAACATACTAACCGCTGTAAACAAATTCAAACCAATAAAGATTCATAACGTTTCATTTTATATATTGGAACCTACTACCAACATCAGCAGTCCTTTGTACATCAATTGACGGCTTTTTATATCTGTTCTTTAACAAATATTATAAACACTGCATAACATGAACATTGTTTTACCAAGAAATATACATAGGATAATAATCCACAAAAAATTTCAAAAAATCAATGTAATATATTTTATTTTTCTGTTCACCAAATATAACGTAATTAGTGCGGAAATATGATAATAGATCTCATACCCCAAACACATTGTAATAAAATGCTCCGCTGGGGCACAGCTTGATACGACCGCAGAGGTCGAACCCTGAACAGTTGGGGCAAGTATGGACACACCATTCAAGCTTGATACAGCACTGAATTTGGATTATAATTAAATATTTGACACAGCATAGGTTTCTGACACAGAATGAAAGTGGTCTAAGAACTTAAAAAATTTTAATTTACCTATTCAAACCATATCATTATTATTTGCTTTTATATATAAATCAGAAATAACCAATTTAAAATGGAAAATTTTAAAGAAAAAAAAAAGGAAAAAATAATCCCCCCCCAAATTTTTTGAACCCACTTATGATTCATCACCCCCAAACTCAATCCCAGCTTTCCCTTTGTGGTATGGTACCTTGCAGTACAATTTCAGAGAGATCCATACACTTGAACACAAGTTATTGTCTGGAAACTAGAAAAATGCTTGTTTTTTGGCCCCTTTTTGGCCCGAAATTCCTAAACGTTTAGGGCAATTACCCCCAAACTCAAACCCAGCTTTCCCTTTGTGATATGGAACCTTGCAGTACAATTTCATAAAGATCGATACACTTACACACACGTTATTGTCCTGAAACTAGAAAAATGCTTGTTTTTTTGCCCTTTTATGGCCCCTAATTACTAAAATTTTGAGGGAATTACCCCCAAAATCAATTCCAGCTTTCCCTTTGTGATATGGAACCTTGTAGTACAATTTCATAAAGATCGATACACTTACACACAAATTATTGTCATGAAACTAGAAAATGCTTGTTTTTTGCCCCTTTTTGGCCCCTAATTCCTAAAATTTGGAGCCAATTACCCCCAAAATCAATCCCAGCATTCCCTTTGTGATATGGAACCTTGTGATACAATGTCAGAGAGATCCATACACTTACACAAAAGTTATTGTTATGAAACTAGAAAAATGCTTGTTTTTTGCCCCTTTTTGGCCCCTAATTCCTAAAATTTGGAGGCAATTACCCCCAAAATCAATCCCAGCATTCCCTTTGTAATATGGAACCTTGTGGTACAATATCAGAGAGATCCATACACTTACACACAAGTTATGTCTGGAAGTTACAAAAATGCTTATTTTTGGCCCCTAATTCCTTAACTGTTGGTACCATAACCCCCAAAATCAATCCCCTCCTTTTGTGGTATTGAACCTTATGGTAAAATTTCATTGAGATCCGTTCACTTTAACTAAAGTTAGAGTGCGAAAACTAATGTGTCTTCGGACGACGCCGGACGACGACGACGACGACGACGACGCCAACGTCATACCAATATACGACCACAAAAATTTTTTTGCGGTCGTATTAAAAATGGTATCACACCAAAAAAACTCCAGAAACTCTCCCATAATTTTGGGAGGGAACTGGGAGAAATTGTGGATAATCCCTCCATTAAATCCCTTAGTTGCAGATTGTAGATATCTGGTCTGCAACTCGACAGTGATGACTTGTAACGTGTCAGCTTTTTTTCGGTTCTGTCAGACACCTACTGCAAGCTGTGAACTTCTATTGGTGATATGAATAGAAACTTATTTTAACAAACGTTATCAAGTATACTGAACACCAAGATTTTTGAAAACCAAAAATATAAATGTGTTTAGAGCTTAAAGGCAACAGGGCAAAAAAAAAAAAGAATCTTGGGTCTGTTTATTATACATTTAGTACTTGAAAAAAGTTGTCTTAGCATACCCTTGTTTGATGGACCTCAATAGTTATGTGGCAAGATGCAATTATAGGTTTATTTTTTTGTAGGTGTTTACATTTGGTGCCATTGTATACAGAGATGAAGCATATGATAGTTTGATACAAGCAGGAATAGATCAGGCACTTCCCTGGGCTACAGGAGTTTCATTGAGCCAGAATATATCACCTACATCATCACTTAGAAGGAGAAGTTCTGCAAAAATAAACAATTTTACTTGGGCAGCTGATTATACAGATGCTGATTGAACTGTCACGGATATGTGGATTATGAATACTTCGTATTGGCAAACATGCTTAAATCTACTGCTTCCCAATTATTCCTGCTGTTCACTGTTGTCATGATAAAGGATTTTACTTTATATAATATATGTTAACATTTGTATTACAATCGGGCTCTGCATATCACATGAAGTGAAAATGACGAGCATGAAATATTTGCCACGGGACATTAAGCAACATCATCAATTAATCATATAAAAATGTCTTTTTATCATAGAGTAAACATAGTTGCTTTCTCTGGAGTTAATTCCTAAATCATATACCGGTATATACGATTTTATTCGACTTGAATTTCTATGCTTAAAATATTCCAGTTTTGTGTAAGTATTGTGTAGACAAAATGCACGTCTGACGTACCTGGTATATTTGATGAGTATTTGTATGTCTGTCATAGGTGTATTTTGGTATACCATTGTCGGTCTGTGCATTCAAACATCTATTCGTCCGACCATGTCTTGTGATTTCGCCGGTATTATTTACTTAATTCTTTTCAAACTGTTACACAATGTTAAGTTCCATGAAAAGTATCTAACGATTTTCAGTTGAGTTGTTCCAGACATACTTGACTTAAATTGTAAACATAGACAATGTTTCATGTCTGGTGATAACTCAATATAAAAATATGGAGATCATTGGTATGATTGCAAAATTTGCTTTCATCTAATCACATCTTAGTCTACAAGCAATGTCCAGTCTAGCTGATTTGTTGACGGAAGTAACCAGTGCTCTTGACACAGTTGGTTTTTTTTTTATTATGTCTTCATCAATATAGTATAGTTTGGTTGCTTCAGTACAAAATTATCTTGTTAATAATGTATACATTGTTGAGATTTAATTGATTTTAATTCGTCATGATTTTTTTTATACACAGTAGGTGTCCAAAGATTTTAATGTTCATCTATATGAATGATTTTTTTCTATTCTTATATTAACTGTATACTTAATTTTACATTTTTATATCGTTTTTTAAAGTAAAAATGCAATAAAAGAATTTAAAGTTTCAAATTGATTTTGTTGTCTCGGACTCTCTTGAACCATGGCCAGCTTCAGACCCAAAATTGTTTTAGTACTCAGTTGTAAATCTCTGCTGTAATTTAGTAGGCTTCTATGTTAAATACATGGTAAGATCTGTTTTACATTTTTTTTGCCGCTAGATAAGTACGACCATAAAGACATTTTTATACGTTATGAAGTCGTATAATGGCCTCGATTTTATAGGTAATAGGTCAAAGGTGTCAACATCCAAATAGTAACATTTTATTTTTAATTCAGCATATGATAAGGCTTTTTTATTGAATTATTTTACTTTTACTCACAAACCCTTATGCAAAGTCAGCCTCCTTGAATAACAGAACTAGTCTGAGGGCAGAGGAGCACAATTGGTTTCGTTATGAATGACGACTTCGGTAACTGTTGAAAAACACGGATGCCACTTGTGGACCGGATCTGCTTACGCTTCCAGAGCACCTGATACCATCACTGGTTTTTGGCGGCGTTCATGTTGCTCAGTTTATTTTCTATGCAGTGTTTTGTGGATTGTTATATGTCACCGGAGGGGGCATTAAGTGTTACCCTTGTCCGTACGTACGTACGTCCCAAAATTGGTTTCCATTCACTAACTTTAGTTTGCCTCAACCAAATGTTATGAAACTTATACACAATGCTTATTACCACATAACACAGATCAAGTTCGAATTTGGGTGACTTTTACGGTTCTAGAGTTATGCCCTTTATAACGTTATATGCAAGAGGGGACATCATCTGTGTCCATGATTCTCCACTTATTTTGTCATTGTTGTGTCGGTTCTTCGACTTATGATTTTATATTGCCGCTTTTTTGTCTTTTGTCTCTTTTGCCTCACTGATAACAACACATATGTTGTCAATAAAAGTATCAAGCAAGGTGTTCGTTTCAGGTAACTTGATGATCAGTGTTGTTTTTACCCGCCTGCGTCCTTGTTTTGAAACTGTTAGTCGCCTGAAACAAATAAGAAAAGGAAACTTAGAATGTCCAATAACCCACATGAACGTGTTATAAAGGACAAAAGAAAGCCATGGCTAAACAAAACAGACGAAGAAAAACAAAAGTCTAAAAATATAATAATCAAGCAACATGAATCCTGTTAACCAAAGTTTACTTTGTGTCTTTTAAACAGACTAATTTACAGCTAACATCAAAGTGTTGGTCTGTTTTAATCATTTCCTTCCATATTAAATTAACAATATTACACGGTCAGTCATCTTGAAAGAAAGGCGGTTATCAAAAAGTTGAGTCATGTTTCTCTTTTATGTTTCTTTCAAAATGTTTGCATTTCAATGTTTCATGTGGTCCTCGTTTAAGTGAAAGTTAAAGTTAAAATCATATATAGGGTTAAGAAGAAACATATTATTTTATTAAATTTTTTCGAATTATGACGAAAAATGACAGTTCATTGAACCTTTCCATTGGAAGAATAAATTGTCTTACTTTATTTATAAATTAAAGTACAATAACTTACTTTTCACATTCCTTTAATTCGTGTATAAAGCATCATATATTCAAATTGTCATATTTTATTTAAAGCTTACATTGTATTCCAAAATCTATTCTAACTTTGAGAAAAACTGTCAGTGCTTGCATCAAGAACACATCATGACAGACGATCTTTTAATCGAACGTTGTCATTGATGATTTAAAGAGGATTCAAAATATGTTAAAAGTTCTGAATGGTCAATGCTATAAAGTGATGTAAGATGTTTTATAAATGTGAAGAAGAATGATATTTTATGTTGTGGAAGTGAATTTGAAAAGTAGATTTACAATGTACTAGTACTTGAAAAGGAAACATCGACATAGCATATCACTTTCAAAATGAAGTTATCAAAAAGTTAATGTCCAGTAAAAATCTGTTGTTAAAATCTTATGCTTCTGAATTGATCATAATCGAAACAATAGATTTCACTGTGACACAAGGAAATCTGATGATACCAGAACAAATAAATAATAAAAAAGTTATGCAGGTTTCCACCTACCCACCTTATATTCTTTTTCCAGTGGCAGTCAAGATTTTGCGCCTTCTAAACTTGCAGATCGATTTAAAGAAACATTTGGTTGCAATAGGTCACATACTTACAAACGCCTGAAATAGTTATTGTAAGGTCTTACTGGCCGACGGGGAAGTCCAAGTAGTTGTATTTCTAAATCTCATGGACAATGTACAAGTACGCCATAATTAGTGCGTACTAATTGTTTCTGAAAATCAGACAAGTAATTTTAATGTCAATGTACGTTATTTCCCTATGTTTTCAAGTCTGCAATATGCGAGTTCGAAGCCTTGAAGCCTTGGAAAAAATGTAGCGACAGTGTAAAACAATATGAAAATATTCCATATCTTAAAAGAGTTTTTTATTTTCTGACAAAATTAGATTTGATATTTCATAAATATGCACGTGAGCAAATTGATAAAAGTTGATAAATTCACTATATCAGTGCCCAAGAGAATCTAACATTCAGACTCATTTGATTTATTTCTCATTCGGTAAAGACAACAAATCATTGTATAATTATTTGTGTAATTACGAATGTCACTTTCGGATAATGAACAAAACAATTCTGCTTTATGCTCTTATTTGAAAGTAATTCTTGCATTGGGCATTTGTCATTCGAATTAATGTTTATCAGATATTGATCTTTGTCAGCAATTCAAGGAAGACTTTCAGTCAAGAATTAACCGACTTATCCCTGTTATACGGCATTGTAGGTTTACTATAGAGAAACATTAATTTATTGATTGCTGCTCGCTTACGTTTAGTGGCAAATATCTCGTGCATATGGAATCTTCTGTAAAAAGGGCCAAACTGGATGAAGAGTTGGAAACCTGGACTGACACTTGTAAATGGGAATATGCTGGATAAGGACAGTCATTTCTCCTTGCAAAAGGCCTTATTTCTTATGCAGCAAAAATACTACAATCTGATTGGTTAATTACCCCGGTGTAAATAACACACCACCCTTGTTCACCCCGGGATAAATAAAATTTTGCCAAAAAATTTCAAAAAATAAAATTTTGCCAAAATAAAGAAAAAAATAATAAAATGTCAACAAAAAAAATAAATAAATAAAAATAAAAAATAAATAAATTTGAGGACAAAAAATTAAAAAAAATATTTAAATTTTTTTCCCGAAAGTTCAAAAGAACACAAAAATTTCTGAATTTTCCCAAAAATAAAGAAAAAAAGTATTTGACAAATTATGGGCAGCAACATCGACGTTGAAAAAATTTTACATTGGAAATTTTTCATTACCATTTTTCAATTTTACATCCTGGTTTAAAAATGAGTAAAGGAATTGTTCATAAGAAATAAATTCGTTATCTTGGTGAAATCAGGGGTGTACGGAATTTTACACCGGTGTTGAAAATTCATACACCCATTCGGCTGCGCCTCAGGGTGTATGAATTTTCCACAACGGTGTAAAATTCTGTACACCCCTGATTACACCAAGATAACTAACATTCTACCGACCTCTCAAACAGCTGTTACAAAGGTTCTTTATCGTGCAGATAGCACAGCACCTTCCCTGCACGAGGCATCGGATTCAGTAAGTCCATATTTCGACCCGACGTGACTGAATATTTATTTATTCCGCGCAGCCAAACGGACGGACGTCCTACTTTATTTAACGTTTTGCAGACGGACGACAGAAGTATATAGGGATAACCATATTTCTATATACACAAGAAAAAAATTAAACATATTTCCTTATTTTCTAAACATGATTTGTAAGGTTTTGTTTTACAATATAGAAATAAACTCATCATAGATACCAGGATTGAAATTTTGTATTTGCGCCAGACGCGCGTTTCGTCTACAAAAGACTCATCAGTGACGCTCGAATTAAAAAAAAGTTAAAAAGGCCAAATAAAGTACGAAGTTGAAGAGCATTTAGGACCAAAAATTCCTAAAAGTTTTGCCAAATACAGCTAAGGTAATCTAAACTTGAGGTAGAAAAGAAATGAGGAGTCTGATACTGTATGATTGCCGATGATATAATTAGCCATAAAGAGATGAACAATTACCTGTCAAAGTTTGGCCTTCGATGAGCAAAACCCATACCGAATAGTGAGCAATTAAAAAGAGAAAATCATCACACTGATTTGTACTACAAAAATGACCGAAGAAACAAATATGATAAACAGCAATCAATGGCAATCACTGGATTACATGTCCCTTGCTTGGGACAGGCACACAAAGAATATGGCAGGGTTTAACATTTTTGTTAACGCTGAATCTTCGCCAAACCTGAAACAGTGGTAAAACAACACAACGTCAAGACTGTAAATCAGTTAAGGTAATGTGATGGATGGGCATATGAACTTTTCCAACAACAATAATATATAAGAAGACACTTAGCGGTAATAATCAATATCAGGAGACATTTTGTTTGGAAAGATTTCCCTTTTATCATGTTTAATACCAATTAATCTAAACTATCCATAGTTAATATCATCATATCATTCAGTTTTGCAGATGTGATTTTGTTCCTTACTGTGAAAACTATGTTGAACTGAATGTTGAAAAATCCACTTATCAGGATTTATTGTCTTTATGTTTGATCAGCTTTTGCGGATGTTAAGGCCAACATGAAGTACGTTTAACTTGAACAATATACAGAAAGTGTTCAAAAGATTGTTCAAGTTGGGAAAAAACCTTTCTTTCTTCTTAATTTTTTTCGCTCGTTTTTATTATATCTATTGGGTAATTTTTTGTTTTGTTTTCTTCCATTGTTTTGTTTTTGCAATGTTTTTTTTCATTGGCAGCCAGGTTGTAAATTTTCCGGTATTAATCGAAATTCATGACTTATATTTTTGTTTTAAATTATCACCTGATTATTTTGTGATATATTATTAAAACTAAAGCCGTAAGAACGTTATGCAAAGTAAATCTTACTTGGTTTTGAATATTTTCTCGATTACCGCTTTTGGTTATATGACTCGCCATACTTGTATGTCCCTATCTCTCTTTGGTATAGGAAAGTTCTTAATCAAATTATCAGTTCGTAAGGCTTATATAAAATGATCATGTGGCAGTAAAAGAAAACAGTTTTTTTTTGTGATTTAGAATATGGCTCTATTTTATGGAATAAATCACCAAGGTAAATCAAAGTCATTAAAAGGTAGTAAGATTTTGGTGTCCATATATAGTTATCTTAAAAATAAACAAATTGAGATATATGGACGGTCAAACGGATAAGAGTAACATATTCTCCTTCCATATGTCATATTTATCGTCTATAATACTGTTATCAAACTAATAATGTTCCAGAAAGGGTTCTTGTTTAATACTGTTACTACAGCGCCAGACTAACAAGTATGGCAAACCGGTTTAGTTCAACTGCGGATAATTGAGATGGAGATGGACTTGAACGTCCGGAGAATCAGAGACATTAGGCACTGAATGCTAAGAAATTGACTTACTATAACATATACTATCAAGCTCCAATAAAACAATGATTCCTATGCGCACAAGAAGTTTTACTGGAATCAACCTCACCAATTCACGCGGCAATCGTGACCACAAGTCAGCGAACCCGGCAAGATCTTAAAAAACGGTAAGGACCAACATAAAAAGCAAAATCTGTTTTATAAAACATTCTACTTTATTTTAGGCTTTGTAGCCAACAAATCAAATAATTATATAAATCGAGTATTTTTTTTATAATTCAATGTACACCCCGTTATTCTTTTTTAAATGTAATCCGCTTTTCAATTTTAAAATAAAATAAATAATCGTCACGTCATTTTAGTAATCATATTTGACTTTACATTTTGAAGTTGTGGAAAAATATTTTAGTAGCGCCGAACTTTGTGCCCGTGAAATATTCTCAATATTGACAAACGTTTTATAATTAGGTATATTTTAGTTCAGTCTATATTGTTTGTAGCCTCGTTAGTAGCAATTGGCGCCTTTTCTTGTTCGTCTGTTGCCTGTTCAACATCAGCACTCTTGTTTGTTTGACCTTGTTTACTGATTCTTGTTGATTTCTAAAAGAAGAAAGTAAATCGAATGCTATAGTGATAATAATAACAAGAAACGTGGTGTGTACATCAAAGGCACAACAACTAAACGGCATAAAAACCAAACGGCTTCTAGAGGTCATCATATACAGATTTGTCTATAGAGTATGTCAATATCTAAATCGTCCTATATAACTAAAGACAATCACTGACAAGATTCCTGTCTTGTGACAGGCAAAGCAAATTGTGGCGGAGTGAATTTAATCTTATAAAGCATTTTTTTCAATCTCGGTCATTTTTTAATAAACAAAAAGTAAACAGAACTATAGTCAATGTACATAAATCTGTTCAAAAAGGAAGTACTGATGCCGGTAAAGCGACACGGAAAAAGTACTAAATTATACCGTATACCGTATCAAAGAATGCACTTACTGAAAGACAGTTATAAATACATAACCTGTTGTTATTAAATCATGCAGCCCTATACTCTAATATCAGCAGTTCTACTCCGTATAAGAATTCTTACAGCAACATCATAAACAGACATAAACAACATCAACAGACATAAAAAACATAAACAGACATAAACAACATCAACAGACATAAAAAACATAAACAGACATAATTAAACAACATCAACAGACGTGATCTGAAGCTATTTTCCTAGATTCAGTTATACTTATTTTAAATTAGAAAATTCTAAATTCTAAATCAAATATCATGCGCAATGATTTAATAATAGCAGTGTAACTATATCTTTATTAAATAAGTTTATAGAGATTAAATGATAAATTTGAAGTAGCATTTCCGAAATTAATTTGATTTATTACACGGCTGGGTGAGAAATACCACTTTTTATTGGATTCATTCAAGTGAAATCATATTTTAACAATTATTCACAATGTTCAATTATCTTGTTTGACCATGAAACATCATTTTTTTTTTAAATGAATATAAATTCTGATGCTTTTTTTTTAACTATAATAATTGCAATCTCATATTGCTATACTAGTAACATGTTAAATATTTGTCAAATCAGTTGCAGTCAGTTAACTACATACAGGAAACTGAAACGATAGATCAGATCATGTATTCTTTCTAAACATAAATAATATGTTTGTAATGTTTATAGTTGAATGCTGTTTTTTTTTCTTTTTGAATATACGCAAAATGAAACCAATTGACCATCATATTTTGCATTAAGCATTCAATTCTTATACTAACAGTTTTGGATATAAGAAAAATATGTGTTATCAACACTGAAACTTGAAACACAAAAAAACGGCTAAAATAATTGCATTGTGTTATTTGATTATTCCATGTGAAATCAAGACTAGTTTCATTTGAAGAATAACACTGTTAACCTTCCAATCCCTGCAACTTCACTTTGTCAATTGTATCTCCTCACATGTTTGATTATATCTCTGAATTTAGAATAGATGAGTTTAATCCCATGTTTTCAGATGTCCATAACAGTATATTTTTTACATTGTCATTCAATACTGATAGTAACTACACTAATAAGGCGAACACAGAAAAAAATACAGGTAACACAGAAACTCACATCAAATGGGACTGTAGAAAAGCAGACGAATATTTTCAAGCGTTATCCAGTGCCTCAGGTATTTTACAACAGATTGATCACGTTTTGAGTAGTATTGACACAAATAATGTTACTCTTGAAAAGGTAAACGGTCTAGTTGATGACCTTGGCAATGTACTGTTAGATACGGCAGAAGGAGTACTAGGCAAGACTAAAAAAAGACCGGTTTATCCCGACCGCAAAAAAAACCCATGTTCTGATAAAGATTGTCAAGACAAACGTAATGAGTTTCACAAGGCTAGAAACTTATATAGCAGAGTGAAATCAGGTGTTAATAAACTGGCAATGAATAGTAAGGCCAAGGAATACCGCAAGACACTTAACATTAACTATCAGCAGTATAAAGAAAAAAGTTCGGATGAACTGAGAGCACTATCAAAAAATGACCCTAAGGGATTTTGGAAGACACTTAAAAAATATTCTGGCTACAAAAAAGACAATCCCTCTATCAGTAATGAAGCATTTCATGAATATTTTAAAAACATGAATGCAAGTGACGAAGAAGATATTGATGGCATTGACATCAATGCGTTGTGTAGTGACCCAATTTATAATGAAATTTTAAATGGCGTCATTACAGAACAAGAGGTTGTGGATGCCATTAAGAACTTGAAACATGGTAAAGCCTCTGGTACTGACAGGATACTGAATGAGTTTTTGAAAAACTCTCCACCATTTTTGATATGTATTTACACTAAACTATTTAATGTGATATTGGATACAGGTATTATACCTGAAACTTGGACAGCAGGAATAAATATACCAGTTTTTAAAAATAAAGGTTGTCCAAAGGATCCAGATAATTATAGAGCTATAACATTAATTAGTTGTATAGGGAAATTATTTACTTCCATAATCAATACTCGATTGGATTTTTTTGCAAATGAAATTTCACTTATACATGAAAGGGGTATTCAACTGTAGACAATATTTTTGTACTTCATGCACTCATAGAGCTGTATTTCTCATTTGGCAAAAAACTTTTTTGTACTTTTGTAGACTTTCGGAAAGCATTTGATACGGTATCAAGATCTGGTTTATGGGGAAAACTTCAATTGAGTAATATCAAAGGGAAGTGCTTCAAAGTTATTTTTAATATGTACCAAGAAATCAAATCATGTGTAAAATATAATGGATGTCAGTCAGATTTTTTCCCCTGTTTAGCAGGTGTAAGACAGGGGGAGAATTTATCGCCTTTTTTGTTTTCAATTTTTCTTAATGACTTAGAAGACTACTTTAAGAGTCTAGATGGGATTCCACTAGAAACTGTAAAAGAGAAGTTTCAAAGTGAATTGCACATATTTTTTTAATTATTTGTTATATTATATGCAGATGATACTGTAATTTTATCTGAAACAGAAGAAGGTATGCAGCGATCACTAAACATTTTTCAGTTATATTGTGAAAAGTGGAAATTAGAAGTAAATTTAAATAAAACAAAGGTTATGATTTTTAGAAAGAGGAAAAGTAAAAAGAAATTTAAATTTTTATTACAAGACAAAGAACTTGAGATTGTTGAAAAATTTTCTTATTTAGGTGTTATCTTTAAATATAACGGTACTTTTTTAGATACCAAAAAGAAACTTATTGATCAAGCACAAAAATCGATGCATTTTATACATAGAATTGTTAGAAACGAAAACATTCCTATAGATTTGCAACTGAAATTATTTGATTCCATGATAGAACCAATTCTTTTATATGGTTCTGAAGTTTGGGGTTTTGAGAATTTGAAAATTATTGAACAGATGCATTTAAAATATTGCAAACGAATTTTAAAAGTTCGAAATACTACACCCAATTTTATGGTGTATGGAGAATTGGGAAGATTTCCTCTGCAAATTCGAGTTAAATGTAGAATGATTTCGTATTGGTGTAAAGTTGTAAACAATAGCAGTAAACTTAGTAGTGCTTTGTACAGGCTGATGTTATCATTGAAGAATCATGGTTATTATGCTTTCAAATGGATTGATTCTGTAGAATCAATATTTAACAACACTGGTCTAGGATACATTTTCATGAATCAAATTGGCTTTTGTGATAAAAATTATCTCGACCGAATATTGAGTTATCAGTTTATTACCTCATGGTTTGGCGATATAGAAAATTCATCTCGGGGACAATTTTATGGGACATTTAAAAAGGACTTTGGATTAGAAAAATATCTGAACAGACTATCTGAACAGAACAGAGGGTGGGTAACTAAATTAAGGACATCGAACTTACGTATTCCAATCGAGACAGGCCGTTGGCAAAATATACCTAGACCAGAGAGAATATATACTTTATGTCATAAATTTGTTGGTGATGAATTTCATATTTTATTTGTATGTCAACATGATTCTATTGTTAATTATAGAAACCAATACTTACCTAGATATTATACTATTAATCCGCAATACATTAAAATGGAAGGATTATTGTCCATATGTAATATGGAAGTCTACAAACGACTATCATTTTTTATTAAGAAAATTGCTTGTTTATTCTAAAATATTTACAAATGTAATTCTATGTGTTTAAATAGTACTGCATGCTCAATTCGTCATTCAATTGTTTATGTATTATACTTTGACCTCATGTTACACATTTATGTGTCTGAGCGTTATCAATAAATCTTGAATCTTGAATCAAATATAACAACCTGGCTCTGAACCTACTGATATACTAGTTAACAACAATTATTAAGAAAAATTCAAAAGAAACCATAACTTTGCTTTAATGCTGTTTATCGCAATGATAGCGAAGCATGTGACAACCGCAAGTGTTTAAGTTAAATTTTAAGTTAAATTGACTTCTCGCAGAGCTTTCTGTGATCAATGAACACATGTCACTACTTTAACAAACTCATTTCTAAAATGTCAAAAAATAGTTTAATTTCCATTTCTTTTATTTTCTGAAATATCTTCCTCCAATGTGACGTGTGAAAAAGACGTATGAAGGCAGACATGTATACATTATCTTGAGACGAAAATTGTTTTGTTTTTATTTATAAATGATGAATTTTACAGAGAATGCATGGATGCGATCTTTTCATTATAGAATGTTGAACTCATAATTTAACTAGATACAAAGGAAATCATTACTTTACGTACCCTTCCTCTGATCTGCAGAGTTATTCGTTGAATATTCAATATTTAACATGTAGCTTTACTGTTGTTCTAATTCCAAATCAATACTAATACTTACCATTTTACGTCGTCTGTGTATAATAACTTCGATGACGAGAAAGATGATACAGAAGACTATACCGATGAGAAGAACAACAAAAGCCAGAGATGCATCAGCAATAGTCAATGGTCGTGCTGAAAGACGTGCTGTTTCTTGTTTACTAATATAGTTCTCTAAACTGGCAGCTGGACACTTGTAATTTGACTTTGGAGAAAGCCATTTCTGCTCCAGCAAATATAAACCTCCAAGTTCTGCTTCTTCTATCAACGCGACAGTAAGTCTGTTACATATGTCAACTGATTTACAAGCCATTCCATATGGTGTATTCACAATATTTGCTCCAACAAACATAAGGTCACATGGTTCATTGTTGATATATTTTGAACCCTCATCTACAGGAACAATGGCTGCGAATGATCCATCTGATTCCCTGACTCTCTTTATTCCATCCTCAGAAGAACTAAATGTCGTAGAATATGTTTCAATAGTTTGAATAGCATGTTGCAGAATGGGATCTTTCGAAACTTTCATACTTCTATGCATAACACCATATGGTTTGACGCCATATAAAACATTTGACTGTGTTGTCATTTCCTGCCAGGTTTTGAAAGGAACGACTGGCTTTTCTGTTTCTCTGGCTAAAAAGAATGCCGTGAGATTGGCGATGTAGGCAATGACCATGAAAAATATAAAGCTAAACCACATTGTTACTAAAATTCTACCTGCCGGAGACCGTGGTACTTCTTTGTATCCTGAAATAGAAACACAAACATAAGAATACAGATGCGAGTAAAATATCGGATACAGAAGCCAATAGAAAAGAGGAAATTTTGTAACTTAAGTTCAACGTTTACAAGCGTTTAGGATTTGGACCGTTTCATTTATCTAAACATCTGTTCAAAGTCTTAAACTTCGTAGGCCAATAGATGCCATTTTATCTGTGTGTTTCTCTGTAGATATTTTTCAAAAGTTATATAAAACAACGTAAACTAAGTGTTGCGTATATAAGATGTTTAAAATGGATGGAGTGATAGAAGAGGTACACTCGTATCCATTCTTTTCCACAAATATCGTGTTTAAAATATCAAGGCAACAACCATTCATATTCCGTTGGAGGGGGATGGATTTTTTTTCTCTGGACAAACTTTTTTCGACTTAACAATAGCTTTTTTAATAATATACGGGAACAAGATTTTTAAAACTCAAAGTATTTATTATTTTTGTTATTTTCAATTTTTTAATGAAAACAGACCTTTTTTCACTTCCCATCTGAAACAAACTATTTTCTCAAAGAATTTTGGAATAAAAAAAGAATGGTGTAATATTTGAAATGTCCCCCTACACAAGATAAATGATCGGTGCCTTACTAGTTCCTGATAACCATACTTGTATTATTTTATTCCAATGTTATCATGATTCTTTAAAGTTGTCAGTAGCCTCCTAATTCATTTCATTCTGCTATTTGTTCATTATTTTTCTTCTTAATTATAATTTACCTTGCCATGTTAGTGTGCTGTGGACAAAGAAAAATGCGTTGTTAGCTGAAAAACTATCTTTGGCGTTTGTCGGGTCGTCTTCCGGGCGGATCCTACTCCACTCTGAAGGACTAAACTTGTTAACGATAAACAAGAGTGCAGAAACAATGAAACATATGACGATAACCATAATCCATAGCTGTAAACTAAAGGGCTCGAATAAAACACTCAAGGTTTGAAATTTCACCACTGGTTTCTTGATTACTATACGGTGACCAACATTAAGAAACGGTCTCGTGAACGGAACTGCTGATTTTCTTTCGTCTGTTATTAATATTGGCGCTGCAGCAATTTGAATATCCGGCTATAAGATAATTTAAAAATGAAAATATTGATGAATCCTACCTGAAGATTGATCCAATAATAAACACTTTAAAAAATAATTAATTATTTCTATCTTTTTACATTTTTTAAATCTCACGGTATAAAAATTTCCAAATACGTAGTTGGGTGCTTTTCTACAGCCTGAGCTTGCAGTGCTTATTCTTCATGTTTGATTTTGGCCTTCCAGCGCCACTGATGAGTCTTATGTAGAGGAAACGAGCGTCTGGCATTACAAATTATAAACCTGTTATCTTTGATGAGTTTTCACACCACTGGGTCAATGCCACTGCTGGTAGACGTTTCATATCCAAGGGCTTTCACCAGCCTAGTAGTCAGCACTTTCGCTGACATGAAATATCATTGATATGGTCATTTTCTGTTTATAGAAATTTGAATTATCCGGCTTACTTAGGTTTTTCTATCCCGCAGGTATAGACAATCTTAGTCTTATTTGGCACAACTTTTTGCAATTGGATTTTGGGGTGTTTCCAATGTTCTTCAACTTCATGTTTGTTTTAGCCTTCTAACTTTTTTTGAAATTTGAATTTGGCTTCTTTTTGTGTGCCTTTTGTTCATGTAGCTCCTAACGTTTTCAAGTACTTATACATCCTTGGCTATCAAATTTTTGAGGTTTGATAGTAAATCAAGAATGCACCAAATTTATAAAGAGTTATTTTCTTTCTTTTTTTTTATCATATTTTAGTATTTCTGGTTGACAGTTTCTGATAAAGGTAAATCAAGAAAAGCGCTTCGAATGCACCCAATTTATAAAGTGTTATTTTCATTTTTTTTTTATTCATTTGTTACTAGTAAAATATTTGATTAGACATTTTTCAGTATTATTGTTAAATATCAACAAAATACAAAACATCACTACAAGTAATCTAGTTATGCTGTTGTCATTCCAAGCAGAGCTGTTGTCAAGCATAAGACTACGGGAAGGTTGGCGCGCCCGAAAAAATATTTAACCCCGACTCATTCTGCATGAGACTGTCCCAAGTCAGGAGCTTGTAATTCATTGGTTGTCGTTTTTTGCTGTATCATATTTGTATTTCGTTTATTGTTTTGGACATAAATTAAGCCGTTAGTTTTCTCTATTGAATTTTTTTAAATTTGTCATGTCGGGGCCATCTATAGCTTGCTATGCGGTATGGATTTTGCTCATTGTTGAAGGCCTACGGTGATCTATAGTTGCTAACCTACGTCATTTGGTCTCTGGTGGGAAGTTGTCTCAATGGCGACTTCATACCACATCTTCTTATTTTTTATATAAGTGTTCCCTTTGTTTCGGGTTAAATATCAACAGTAAGAACTCACTAGGTTCACCAATAAAACAAAAAATTGAAGAAAAAAACACATTGGTACATAGTCAAAGACGGCTGATAAACTTAACTTTCATTGGAGAGTTTAACAACTTTACCTGAGGGAGTGATACCAAGCGATGTAGTAAATTGAGGTAAAACTTTGAATTTGAAACATATCAATTTATAGTGAAGCAGTTAACATAGAAATACAATAAAACAATGGAGTTACTACCTGCCATAAATAAACTTGGGGAAGTACAGGCATATATATTTTAATAAAGAACTTGCCTTGACCTATAATGGTTTACTTTTATAAATTGTTACTTGGATGGAGAGTTGTCTCATTGGCACTCATGCCACATCTTCCTATATCTATTATGAGAGCAATGTGGTTCTATTTTCTTAGGCTAATGATCAAATTCAATGTAAACTTTATAAAGAGGTAGGATATTTAATCTCTTTGAAAAAAGGATATTAGAGGGTCTGGATGGGGAGGGGTCTTTCATTTTTGTATTCTTTAATTTTAAGGCCCCTTTTCTCTATTCTTTATATTTCTATGTCATTTTTCTCGATTCTTTATATTTCTTGGTCATTTTTCTCTATTCTTTATATATCAGCACCCTATTATTCTCTATTCTTATTTTTTTCTCTATTTTTTATTTTTTTAAACATTTATTCTGCACTTATTACCCATTTTTCTCTTTTCAGAAAAATCCTTCTAGACCCTCATATAAGATTTTAAATGATTATTACTTACATCTTGAAGTACTTCACCTATCATGCCATCCCAGTTACCTGAGCCATCTTGTGACCCATACTTGTCATCAGGATTTAAACCTATTTCATAGGAAAATCCACCTCCTTTTGATAGAGCATCTAAAAGATCTATCATGAAACCAGAAAATGTTCCATCACCATTATCTATCAAATAAGGATCCTCCTAAAACGAACAATACTCTAGTTTGATTAAAATACTATTCATATATATGTTTAAGGTGTAAAAAGAGAGAGAGAAAAAAACCCAGCTATCTACGATCTGACTACTTTTAAAGCAATTAGAATAACACTTGGTAGCTTAACTAGATCTTATAAAATATTTTCGTTCGACTGAAACAGTTTAACAATTTGTCGGTATGATAAGTGGTTATGTAAGTGCAAAGATATCTGAAGTTTTTTTTCTGTATTTCTATGTAACAACTTTATGATAACGCACAGAGGTAAAAAGTGACATACTTATTTTATGATAATCAATGACGATAATAGAACAGAGTATTCGTCCAAAATATTGCTAATATAAGCCTATGATCTAAATTTCATAAAATTATGGAAAGAATTGTACATATGATAGCGCTAACAATGCAATTCTCCATATAATTTATATTTCCAAGGGGCATAACTCTCTTAAAAATAATTGCTTGGCACTGATTTTCGAACTCGTCCAAGACATTGCTGATATAAGCCTATGATATAAGTTTCATAAAAATCTGGCAAGAATTGAATACACGAGAGCGCTAACGATGCAATTTTCTATAAAATTAAATGTTTCCAAGGGCATAACTCTTCTAAAAATAATTGATCGGCATTGATTTTCGAGCTCGTCCAAGACATTGTTGATATAAATCTATGATATCAGTTTCATAAAAATCTGGCAAGAATTGTACACGTGAGACGGGGACAAAATTTAATTCGCGGATTATTTTCGTCAGTTTGTATTCATACTAATGGTAGTTTTAATGAGGAAGCTGATATATTGTGCTCAATTTGATGTAACTTTAGACACAATCATTAGTCATGTGTAAAGGAGATGCAGATGAGGGTTTTTTTCTGACAACATTGTTGATTTTCAGTCATTAATTACAAGATGTACATTTCAAGTACAATGCCACATGAATTTGTTCCCAAAAGAGACGTAACTTATGAGACAACATCACATCAGGAAAAAACCCAAAAGCCATCTAGAGTTAAACAAACAAACAAATTATTGTCAAGCAACCTCTTGAACAGATGATTTGTTTTCGTTATTTTTTGTTGTTGTTGTTGTAAGGACAGGTGCATCCCTCATGTACCACTTCCCCACGTCGTCTATCAAATGGTCTTTCCTTTATCAGTTTATTTTAATCAGGGAAATTGTAGCACATGCATGCTTGTCATATTGTTATAGTGTTAAAACTGAGATCATCTAACACATTTGCTATGTGAAGCAATGCATACAGTTTACATATCACAAGTTGCTTCAGTTTTTAAATGCAGACTGATAATTCATGAAACCATTTTAGAAGGAATTGATATTTAGCTATACAATAAGATGAATGTTGAAGTATTTTTGGTTAGATTTAATTCTCACGTAATCAATGGATCTATCAGGTTCTCTTTCCAATTGTAACATAGTCTTGGAATTGTCTTTTGTCAATTAGAACAGATAATATAAACAGATGTAGTGTGTATGCTTTGTCGTAATGAGAATTTGATGTGGTAATGAGTTTAGCAAGTCTGGAACTATATAAAAATTGTCAATGGAAAATACTTACCAGTACTGAAGTTATGGTGTAATTTTGTCCCTGAAATAAAATAAGATGATACTATATAAGTTACAAGTTTTTGTAGCATGATTTCATTTATTAATGTAATTGGATATCGTGATATATCCTAACATAAGGTTACATTACACAAAGACGTAAACCCACCCTCTTTCTATATGTATATTGAAAGCTTTCATGTTACCTTCTCTATAACAACAAGATGTAAATTACACGGAAGAGCTTTCATTTACAAGTGTTTGGTAATCTTAATAATGGTTAGTTTCATGTATGTCAATTAAAAATGGTTAATTTCAAATAAAGAAGTGTTTTTCTTTATTTAAAAAAATGATGATTAGACTGGAGTTATAGTCGGCGGGTGACATTTTAGCGAACCGTTGTAGGACAATTTAGCGAAAATATCGGACGTTTTATTGCCATATTTTTAGCCAATTTTAGCCGAACGACAGAAGTTAATCCATATTTTTGTTCTTTTTTTTAGGGTCTGGATGGGGGTCCCTCAATTCTATATTCTTCATTTTTTTAAGCCATATTTTTCTACTCTTTATACTTTTGCCCATTGTTCTCTATTCTATATATTTTATCACCCCATTTTAAAGTTTGTCTATTTTTTATTGTTTTGTGTTAATTTTCTGTATAATATAGTCTTTATTTTTTGTCTATTATTATGTAGTATTAGTCCATTATTCTCTATTCTGTAAACCCCATCTAGACCCTCTTTAATAGTATTCATGCACCTCAATGAAATATTTAAAAATACGTGAAGCAATAACACCATATTCTGTCAATAACTATATCACACCTACATGTATATAGACTAGTAGTCTGCTCTATGGTCGGGTTGTTGTCTCTTTGACACATTCCTCATTTCCATTCTCAATTTTAGTAAGCAAGATTCCATATATATATATAACCATATACATTTAGCACCGTATCTACACAGTCATAAATGTATCTGCGTATTTGATCTTTAAGAATGTACGATCCGAGAAAATCATTTTTAGACAATGCTATATGTTACATATCAGACTCATTAATTCTGTCTACATTTAATTTTCTAAAGCTTAATGAGCCACGACAAGAACGTAAAGTAATGAAAATTATCTCATTCGACACAGTCTAAATTTCCCAAGTCAGTAGTATATAGTTTGTCGTCGTTTGTTTATGTCTGTCATATTTGTTTTTCGTAAATTGTTTTGTTATATTTTAGGCCCTTAGTTATCTCAATTGAATTGTTTCATATTTTTCATGTCGGGGCCTCTTATAGACGACTATACGGTATGGGATTTTCTCGTTGTTGAAGCCCGTACGGTTGCCTATAACTGCTTATATCCATTCAGTTGAACTTTGGTGGATATTTGTCTCATTGGTAAGCATATCGCATCCCCTGACAAATGTATATGTTTAGATGAAACAAATATAACAAGCATTCTGAGAGTATTGCATGGCAATACATAGTCCCCTACCGGTTAAAAATTAATTGTACTGGAACAAAATGCTAACTTGATCTATAACTTGTCATGGTGTAAACTATATATAACAAATACCAAGTCAATATCTTCAAGCATGACGAAAAAAGTGCGGAAAACTGATAATTTAAGTGAATTTTCTAAGTCCAAGGACCATAACTCTGCAAAAAATCATCAAACCGAAACAAAATTCAAACTTGGTCTGTAACTTGTCATGATAAAACAATATACCAATTATCAAATCAATATCTTCAAGCATGACAAAAAAAAGTGCGGAAAACTGATTATTTGAGTGAATTTTCTAAGTCCAAGGACCATAACTCTGCACAAAATCATCAAACCGGAACAAAATTCGAACTTGATCTGTAACTTGTCGTGATAAAACAATATACCAATTATCAAATCAATATCTTCAAGCATGACAAAAAAAAGTGCGGAAAACTGATTATTTGAGTGAATTTTCTAAGTCCAAGGACCATAACTCTGCACAAAATCATCAAACCGGAACAAAATTCGAACTTGATCTGTAACTTGTCGTGATAAAACAATGTACCAATTATTAAATCAATATCTTCAAGAATGACGAAAAAAGTGCGGAAAACTGAATATTTGAGTGAATTTTCCAAGTCCAAGGACCATAACTCTGCACAAAATTATCAGACCGGTACATAATTCGAACTTGATCTGTAACTTGTCATGATAAAACAATATACCAAATATCAAATCAATATCTTCAAGCATGAGCTTCAAGTGTGGAAAACTGATTTGCCGGACTGACAGAAGGACAGACAGACGGACGGAGTGCAAACCTAAAGTCCTCTTCGACTTCGTCGGTAGGGGACTAAAAAGACCCGGATGCCTTTTTATGTTTAATGGTGTTTTTGTGAGACAATACATCTGATATCAAGATATAAAAAAAAAATGGTATGAAGACGACCGAAGGAGACTCTTAACTCACAGACATCCGTGATAGATGTTCATTTCACAGGAAAAGAAGAGGCTGAAAATACTACAGACAGGTGTATACACTTCATGTGACAAGACCAGACTGAGACTACTTTGAACGGACGTTCTTCCGTGACAGATGTACATCTCAGACAAGACTGAGACTTCTCTGAAAAAACAGTTTGGTCTTATGTTGTGCTGTTATACCACTGTCCAAGGTAAGGGAAGGTTTGAGCGCTCACAAACATGTTTAACCCCGCAATATTCTGTGTGTGCCTGTCCCAAGCCAAGAGCTTGTAATTCAGCGGTTGTCGTTGTTTGCTGTCTTTCATATTCTCAGCAATTACATCACTGCCGAATGGAAAAACGTAAGAGGTGCAATAGTCACAAATCAAAAATGATGCACGCATTTTATATTAAAACACAGTGATAAGATGTTATGGTATGGACGTGCATACAGCGAGTTTCTGTGATACCATGACTTCAATTTTGCAGCAGGTGATCAGTAGAAAACAAAATGTAAATCATAAATTTTCACACCTGTCTGACAGCTTGCTTCAAAAATTGTATCGCTTCTCAAGCGCTAATAAAGATAACATTTAGTAATACGTTAATTTTTCTACAATGAAAAAAAAATCAATGCTTATATAACGATTGATAAAAATTTGCATCTTTAAATAGTAGTATACACTGCAAGAATGAAAGTATACATGGTTGAGTTTCAAAAGATCATCATAAAAAGACTTGAAAATATTGAAAAATAAATGGAGAATGTGTCCCTGGGACACAGATGATACCCCCGCTTGCATATAACGTTATAAAGGGGCATAACTCGAGAACGGTTAAAGTGACGCCACCAAAATTCGAACTGATTATTTTTTTTGTGATAATAAGTATTGTGTATAACATTTGGTTGAGGCAAACTAAAGTTAGAGAACGAAAACCAATTTCGGGACGTAAGGACGTACGGACGGAGAAGTGTAACACTTTATTCCCCCTTACGGTGACAGCGGGGCATAAAAAAGTGTTTATTTCTATTATTCACCTGTTAGACGATACTAAACTACCGGTATCTTTCAATAGTACAAAATAAGAATAACTCTATGAATATTGTGTGAAGCACTTTTCTTGACAAACCTTTATTAGGAACGCTCTAAACTAAAACGTTTACAGCTAAGGATGTTTATATACTTGAAAGACACTACGAAAAGGGACCTAAACAGAATAGCCCAAACCATCTACGCGGTCCATTTTGCCAGAGGGAGTTGGAACCTTAGTTTCTTAGTAATTATAAGGCCTGAGATAAAGATCGGACTTTTATAAAAATTGATAACATTCTACGTATCCTAAAGTAGGAACTGGTTACTTTTCTGTCTTTTTTTTCCGGAAGGTATCGGGGTACTCTAAAAAATGACAGAACTTGTACTCGTTGTAACTCTGGAGATGTGGAGGATGAATATCATTTTCTATCTCAATATGTTAAATTTGATGATGGCTGCATTCATCTATTTCAAGAAATAAGTAAAAGTTGCCCTTATGTTCTAAATCTAACTTTAGGGATAAACTGATATGGCTTATGAACACAGAAGATAAGTTAATTCTCACTGCTGCTGGTAAATTTATTTAAAAAAACTGTTAATGGTGTGGTTTTTCTGTCTGCTTCAGACACGAGGACTGTGTGAATAACACACCTCCTTGAGCTCCATCCCTAGTGTCTGTTGCAGTAAGAAAACCTACACTATTCTCAAAACCTATTACTGCAGTATATGTTATTTGCTGTCAATAAAATTGTACCTTTGTTACCTTTATGTTTGTTTCTCTGCATCAGATACGAGGAGGTTTGCTAGAGCTCGTAAGCTCCAAATCCTAGAGCATCATTCCTTGGTACCTGTTGCAGGTAAACAATCAAATATATATATATATATTTCCAGCAAATATAAAAAAATAAAGAAAAAAAAAGGAAAAAATAACTGCAAATAAAATCAAGGAGAGAACATTTGACACATCTCTGGAGTAGCAACCCTTAAATACTTTTTTGAAAATTTATTTAACATATATCACTCTATATCAATTTTTTAGGTACATTGTATATTAGAAATCTAATATGAATGTCATGTCCAATTTTGTATGTTGTGAAGATTATATTTGTTATATGTGTATGCCCCCCTGGGACCTAACTTGGAGAAAAAAATATCTTTATCTCAATCTTTTAGTACTTGTATGCAATTTCAATGTTAAAATGAAGATTAAGATTGGCTGCTGTAGCGTAATTTCTTATTTCCTTCAAACTAGGAAAGTTATTTAAAAAAAATGAATAAAGGATTTACTCTTCAACATGAACTGACAGTTTAAAATGATTAACATCAAACGGTTACGTAATTTGTTAAACTTTGTGAAAAATATAATTAAAAAAAAAAGATAAGAGCAAAGCAGAGATTCGCCAGTTTGTATGTTAGCCACGTGCTATAAATCATATCTCTTATAGATATGGTGCTGTTTTTTTTATCGATAAGCAACATGTCTCAAAGGAATCAGTGACGTAGAGCAATAAGTTTAACAAGAGATATGATGGCTGACAGAGAAATGCCGACTTACTTATTCTACCGCCCTAGTATGATCTCATTATAAGCCTGGCTTTATTGCTTTCGTCCAAATCTTATGTAAACACAACAGTTAGTTTTGAACGCAGACCAAATTTGTTTCAAGACATAGATTCATATACTTTATAACAAAATCTAAAAATCTTTCGCAAATCACAAGGCGGAAAATTTAATAGATTTTTGGGATATGTTCGCACTTTAGTTTTATCAACAAAAACATCAGGTAAACTAATTGACCCATATTATTGTAGTGCGATTGTCAAAACTGCGCTAATCCAAGACAGTAGTTTATTACAGTTTAACCTTTTTTTTAGTGTGGAAAGAGTATTTATAGAACATATGACATGTCAATAAAGTATCAACGAGATGACAAATTGATACATCAACGTTACAAATATATCAGCATTATTTCCTTCCATAAATTTTCAATTAAATCTAAGTGCATATACATATCTATCTTGTTTATATGAGTGGTTACTTCTTGCACACAAAGAAAGGTCAACTGTGGGTAACGCTTGTTTATATAAGACAGAAGTACTATTAAATTTACCAGACGGTTGTGCCATATCTTATTATAAATAAGGAGAGGCGTATTTTATATTTTGAACGATATCTACATTCCAACGAATTATCATGGTATCAACATAGTTGATAAAACTATCTTTGTTGATGATAAACCTTCAAAATTAGAAAGACTAACATTTTAAAGCTTAAGTTAATTTTTTTACTACATTTCCCGTCCTGAAAAGCATAAAATCTAAATCAGTAGAATGAACAGATACTGCAAAATGTCAAACTCAATTTAAATTAATGGATTATGAATCAGCTTCATAAATACCAGGCCGAGTACCAGGCTTGCATCGTTATGAATGGACAAAGTTGTAAATTGTAGAAAAATGTCTATAATACAAGTACAACACGAAACTATATCAATAATAAATATATTATTACATATATCTTCAGAACAAACCATATATTTAATGAAGAAAAATCCCAATTATTGAAATTTAACTACCCCACCCCTTAAAAAAAATATATATATAAAAAAAGAAAGAAAAAAATAAAGAGGCGGAAATTCTGTCATAATATGAAAATTGAAAAATCGTGACAATCGTTCATTTTTTAAGTTCCGAATTGGTGTTGTTTGAACAATCAACATTTACTGCTCAATTATGATAATGACACGATAAGCTTAATTTTCTATTAGTTAAGAGCTGAGGTTAAGAGAGAGAGAGAGAAAAAAACAATTTTTTAAAGTTGCATACATACCGAGCTTGAATTTATCCACAAAAGCACAAATACAAAAATGGAACTAATACTTCCCATGTCTTCAATCTTGAAATGCTGCAGAGTTCGCGTACTTAATATTAAAAACAATTTCAGAAATTTGATCAGTTGTTCTTATCAGTTTCAATCTATTTTTCCTGATTCACATATGAAACAACACAAGTCTGCGCTGTACTTTGAAAGATAATCTGAAGCGGAAACCAGCTGACTTGTAAACATACGTCTGTTCAATCTCTTTTCCAATGTTTTTCACACTTTTAACTTTGTTTTCATCTGTTAAATTTACGAAAGGTTATGTAAAGTGGTTTTGAATGTTTATTAGATATTATAATATTTAATTTTGATATCATTTTTCATAATTTTCAAGTGAGAGAATTGTATCAATTGTAGCGTTTTGTAGGCATTAACTCGTGCAATCAAGCTTTCACTACATTTTCCTTTGTCAGTTAGACATTAGTGAAACATGAAAAACTGCTTGTAGAATACAAACAAACAAACAAGTTTACAATTGTCCTTTGTCCTGTTAAATGTTGTTTGTTTTTACATCATAATTTTAAAACATAAACAATAGTGTCTCCTTTTTCTGTATTGGTGGATTCATAATAAAAAGAAAAAATTACAATAGAATTTAACGTGTCTTTCTTACAAAACATGAATTGGAACTAAATTGCTGTACTCCCGATGGTCACATGATCTTACTCTACCTGGCACAAAATGGTGTCTTTAGACGATGAATTAAAAATAATCTTTGTTAATGTCCTTTTAAAATCGGATTTTTAGAGGTTGTCTCTTAATTGTTGAATATTATTTTTATTTTCTTACCAATACAACTTCATTTTAATACTACATCTTCATTACCATCCTGTTCTGTTTCACCAGAGCTGCATGAGCCTCTTTGCTTTTTTTTGGTACTTGAAATGCGAATATGACAACGTTTGAGAACAAAACGAAACTGAGCCAAATACTTATATTTTTTAACGGCTCGATAGATGTTCAGAATTCAGCCCACTCAGCACAAAACTGCCATCCTCGTTTTGACAATTCTGGACCGAAATTGTAGACATCTATCTATTCTGTTCTCATTGTTATACAATAGTTTTATATTCGCCCCTCTAAAAATAATAACCAATAAAACATAAAAACAAACATGGGGCTCTTTTCACAAAAAATCTTTCAACTAAAATTGATCGTAAGTTATACTGAAATTTTCATGACTTACGCGCATTTTTTCTTGTTAGATTTTTTTTTCTAAATGAGTCGCTGACAACTTGTAAAAACAACTACAACCATGAAATAAGGTGTTAATTAGCCTGTGAAACGTTCATGCATTGTTCTAAAAAGAGCTATTAGTTTTGATTTAACAGGAAAAGTGTCATTATCTAAGATTTTCCAGATGCAGTAACAGAATATGTTTTGTATTAGATACACATTGACGGCGTTAGCCCGAATGGGTGTATCTAATTTACAACAAGATATCATTAGCAATGCAGAATGATAGTTTTCAATAATTTAGGGAGCTACCATTTGATTTTTATGGGGGGCTAGGATGAAAAATTTTTGTCCTGCCTTTTTATTTATCACTCTATTCGGTCATGCCTTTTTTTAATTGGTTTATCCTGACTTTTTTTACATAAATTGTCTCATCCTGCTTTTTTTTGCCAAGTTGCTCATCCTGCCTTTTTTTTTTAAATTTCATCCTAGCCCCCCCCCCCCTTTTTCCCCATAAAAAATTAAAATGATAGCTCCCTTAAGGAGGGGTTCTTTCAGCGATTTGATCATATGTTATTGAAAAGCATAATACATACAGGGTATCTAGGTGTAAGTAATAATGGATTTGGAATGAAATCTCAATTGCGTCTATTTTTTGTCATCAAATAGATACATTATCACTGCTGTTGTAAGGCAATATGAATTGCTGTACTATCTTGTCTTTTCTGGTTTAATTGCTAAAATCTGAACTTTTTGCTGATAAATGATAACACTTCTATGTAAGTAACAAAACAATTAGGGTTTAAAAAACTATACAGCATAAACATATATATAAAAAAAATGACCATCAGCTATATTTGTCCAATTTTTAAAGCTGAAGATCCATCTAAACCTGAAAACTACAGAGGTATTGCAATTAATATGTGTATTGGAAAACTGTTCACTTCAATACTAAACAAAAGGCTTGATAAATATTTAGAAACAAATAATATCATAAATCCATGTCAGATTGGTTTTTCAAGTAAAAGTAGGACATCTGATCACATGTATTAAAAACTATAATTGATAAGTACACCAGTATGACAGGTGGGAAACTTTTTGCTTGCTTTGTCGATTTCAAAAATGCATTTGACAAAGTCATTCATTCTGGTCTAAAATATAAGTCATTAAAACATAATAAAGGTGGAAATTTCTATGCAATCCAGAGAGATATGTACAATAAAAGTGAATTATGTGTTCAAATAGACAATGTGCTTAATCCAAATTTTCATTCTCAAATTGGAGTAAAGCAAGGGGAGTCCCAACCTTTTCAAGATTTTTATAAATGATTTACCGGATGTATTTAATGAAAGTCCAGATGCTGCGGATATTAATGGCCGCAGAATTGATTGCCTCATGTATGCAGATGATATTGTTATTTTTTCTAGTTCCAAGCATGTCTTCACAACAACGACTTGATGGTTTATCCACATCTTGTACTAAATGGTGTTTAGAGGTCAATCTATCAAAAACCAAAGTTATTATATTTAACAAACCTGGTAAACTTTTAAAAGAATAATTCTATTTCGAGAAAGATACTATAGAATGTGTAAACAGTTATAAGTAATTAGGGTTAAAATTTATATCTAGTGGACTTTTTAAGCAAGGAAAGGAAGAATTATACAAAAAATCACTAAAAGCTGTAACAGTATTCAAATTGCAAAGATCTTTATCATCTTCCAATCCAAGTATTTCTACTCTATACATATATATGACCGTACAATAAAACCTATTTTAATGTATGGCAGTGAAATTACAGGTATGTTTAAAAATAGCTCTGCAGCATGCCAGAAAGAAAGTGAATATTTAGTACAGCACATTTATATTAATGATTTTTTTAGATAAATCCAATTCAAGTTATATACAGTATATTTTAGGTGTAAACAAAATGTCTTCAAACTTAACTGTGCTAGGAGAACTTGGTAGATTCTATCTATATTTTTCGGTTGTATTATCAATGTTGACATATTGGTTTAGAATAAAAAATATGAAAGATGGTTTACTGTATGATACCTATATGTGTAACAAAAACATGTTTACTAATAATATTGAATGCTGGTATTCATCCATACATTATATTTTTAAAAAGCTGAATATTAAAAATTTGGAGGTAAAGCTAAACTTTTTTATCAAGTCAGTTAAGCAAAAACTTTGTAATAGTTTTGTAAAATTTTGGAACACAAAAAGAACAGATACAAGAAGTAGTAAATTAGATAAAATTGAGAATGGAAATGGGGAATATGTCAAAGAGACAACAACCCGACCAAAGAGCAGAAAACAGCCGAAGGCCACCAATGGGTCTTCAATGCAGCGAGAAAATCCCGCACCCCGGGAGGTGGTCCTCAGCTGGCCCCTAAATAAAATTGTGTGCTAGTTCAGTGAAAATAGACGTCACACTAAACTCCAAAACATATAAATGAACTAAAATTAAAAAACATACTAGACTAACAAAGGCCAGAGGCTCCTGACTTGGGACAGGCGCAAAAATGCGGCGGGGTTAAACATGTTTTGTGAGATCTCAACCCTCCCCCTATACCTCTAGCTAATGTAGAATAAAGAAACACATAGCAATACGCACAGTAAAACTCAGTTTAAAAGAAATCCGATTCCGATGTCAGAATAGGTAACAAAAGAAACTAAGCAAAATGACAATGATACATCAATGAACAAACTTATTTCAAACTAAAAACTTGTTTTTCTAAAGAAATGCATCTATCTTTAAACAATTATCAACTGAGAAGTGCCATATGTAAAATCATAATTAGTGCCCATGATCTCAAAATAGAAAGGGACAGGTATAAAACTTTATATATAGAAAGAGATCAAAGGCTTGGTAAGAAATTTGGTTGAAGATGAACAACATTTTATTACTACTGAGTTGTCCAGCATACAAAGATGATAGGGAGATATTTTTCAAGGAGATAAACAGTATTTGTCATGATTCTTAATATCTCTCAAATGAGTCAAAATTTGTTTGGATATTTACTAATGAAAATTTGAATGTCCTAAAATATTTAGGGAACTATATCATTAAATGTCTAGATGTTAGACGAAATGTAAGTTAATAAACGTAATGACGATGATTATTGTAATGATTGTCTGGTTCCTGTCCTGCCTGGAATTAAATGTACATACTTTATATAAAATGAAGAAATATATGTGATCTATCATGATAACATCTATATGAACTTTTAATATTTCATTTCAATGTAAAAAAAAAAAAAAAAAAAAAAATTGTTACAAATCACAATGTATTGTTTTGTGCGTATACATGTCATGCTGGGGCCCTTGATTGGAATAATAAAATATTCCCTATTCTTTATATATGGCAAACCGTTTTTATATTTATTCAATTTCAAGAGATCATATCAAGTAAATAAGATATCTTATAAAGTATATAAGATATCCTTTATATACTGCTTAATAATATATCTTATTTAGTTTATAACATATCTTATTTAGTTTATAAGATCTCGTATTTAGTTTATAAGATATCTTATTACTATATATATATATAAAAATATTAATTTTCGCGAACCATTTAGGTCACGGAAATTCCATTTTTTGCCATCAGTAAGGAGAGTTGTACAAATAATGTGAATACACAGAACCCCGATCCAATTCATCTTTTGCTAAAAATATTTATCATTTTCTGTTTTATATCTCCTAACATCATTCCATTTTTCTCTAATTTCGATTAAAATATGCCAAAACCTGCAGTAAAAATAGATGTATGCCCCAAATAAACATTCCCCGATTGGTTGAACTACTATGGCGTCGATGTAAAGCAACGAAAGCCTCGATGTAAAGCAACGCAAGCCTCGATGTAAAGCACACGCTTCCCAAGAGTAAGGAGAGTTGTACAAATAATGTGAATTCACAGACCCCCGATCCAATTGATCTTTTGCTAAAAGTGTTCATCATTTTCTGTTCTGTATCTACCAACAACATTTCATTTTTCTATAATCCCGATTTAAACATGTCGAAACCTGCAGTAAAAATAGATGTATGCCCCAAGTAAACATTCCCCGATTGGTTGAAAAGCTGTGGCCTCGATCTAAAGCAACGCAAGCACACGCAAAAATTTCCGTTGAAATGTTGAACTTCGACCCCGAGCCGATTCACATAGAGATTTTCTTGCGCTCAAATGTAATTCTAAGTGAAGTATACTGGTAAAGTAAAATTATGTTCTTTTACAGAAATATTTACACATTTTATTATTAATGTTTTGTCATGCTTCTGCAAATTTACGCTGAGCTTTAGTTAAATATAATTATATACAAATTTTGTTTCATTACAAGAAAATAATCTGTGTCACCAAATAAGTTTATCATCTATCTATCTATCTTCATATTTCCGCACTCAGTCACAACTTTGACTATTACGTGCCGTTGCATGCGTGGCTTATTTACAATTTAAAAGAAATAAATTTTCAGTAATTTTACGTTACATTGCATTGGTGCATAGAAAATGAAGTAAAAATATAACAGTGATTTAATAAATTTTTTTGTGGATTGTTATCCTATGTATATTTCATGGTAAAACTATGTACATGTTATGCAGTTTTTAGAATATTTGTGAAAGAGCAGATATAGAAATCTGCTCTTTGAAGCCTTCGACTGTTGTACAAAGGATTGCTGGTGTAGGAAGTAGGTTCCATTGTACTATTGTATGTGGATAAAATGAGAACTTGTAAGAATCTTTATTTGTTTGAATTTGTTTAAAGTGGTTGGTATGTTTATATCTTGTTCTACTGTCTGATTTAACGAGAAGATCTTTAGGGTAGATTGCTATGTGTTGATGTATGATCTTATAGAATACCACTAGTCTTGTTTGTATACGTCTCAATTCTAATGTAGGCCACTGTAAGTGATCAAGCATATTTGAGACTGAGCTGGTATTGTGATATCTATTACATGTATAGCGAGCAGCTCTTCGTTGGACCATCTCAATTTGATTGATTTGGTTTTTATTGTGAGGGTCCCAGACGCAAGAGCTGTACTCAAGCTTAGGTCTAACTAATGACATGTATGCCCTTTCTTTAATTTGTTTGGATGAAACTTTAAGGTTACGTTTTAGGAAATTAAGTTGTCGATTTGCATTAGCTGTTATATTATTTATGTGTTTATTCCATTTGAGATCAGATTGGATGGTTATGCCTAAATATTTTGTAGCTGTTTCAGTTTGGAGAATGTGACCATGAAGGATGTAGTCATGGTTGACTGGTTTCTTTTTTTGTGTAATTCTAAGTATGGAGCATTTGTCTGGGTGAAATGACATTAACCAGTCTTTTTCCCATTGTGCCGCTGAATTTAAATCCTGTTGTAGTTTGGATGCATCATCTATGTTTTTGATGTTTCTATAGATGATGCTGTCATCGGCAAATAACCTTAAGGTGCTGTGTTGTAAATATTCTGGGAAATCATTTATGTAAATGAGGAATAAGATTGGCAGCATCGTTCTGAAATTTTCCAAAAGAAAATAGCGTTAATTATAGAGAAATTTTGGTGAGTATTACTTATTAATGTTAAGGTTCTCCAGAGGTGGTTCTCTACACCATCTTGGCGGTCAATTTAATCCCATTTATCAATTATCCCCGATGGCGACGACACCCAGTCGATTTGTGTCATGAGTGAAAATCTTATCTATTTGATGAAATAACTTCTTCATTAACTGTACATGCAATATTTTTGTAGTTTTTGATAACCGTGCACATTCCCATTGCATGTCCGCAAGATAAATGGGTTATGCTTATGCATTTGTGAATTGTGTAAGTACAGTAATATTGTGTGATAAAAATTTGTGACGGTCAGTGCGTGATCACGTGACATTATTATTTGTAAACAAACGGGCTCCCCATGTAACACGTGTCGGAACTATCCATACAAGGTGCAATCAATCTTTTATTTCACTATTTGATGATATTTCTGTGTCTGTTTGTAGGTTTTGCAGATCAGATCATCGACAGATGTCATAGTGTAGTTTCATAGGTAAAAAAGTACCATGATTGTTCCTGTTCAGTAGTTGTGAATTTTTTTTATAGAATTAGAAGGTAATTCTACATTAGTCATTATTTGAATTTAGTCTGAAAAAAAATGACTCAACTCTCTGTGTAATTTTTCCCCAATTTTTGAAACATGCATAATTTAAAGAGCATTTGCTTCCCTTGAACCCTCCCCCCTCCTTACAAATTGCCCAAAACTCATACTCATAGTCCGAGATAACTCTGGTGTCCAACATCTGTTTTCGCGATTCCGGCATTTTAACTCTTTATTTTCAAATTGAACACACTCGGTCATTCAGCTTATTTGCATCATAAATGAACAAGGTGTTAGATTATGTTTTCCTATTGAATAAGGGTCATTTTCATAAATCAGCTCTCATACATGTAATGCATTGTAAATTACTTTTTCTGTTGGTCATGTCACAATCTCTTAAAGTTAAAAAAAAATGCCAGTGTTGATGTGTCGATGTGAAAACTGTCCAAATATGAGAAAATAGCGGGTGGCAGGTCGATTAAACTTACTTTAATGAAGAGAAAAATCAACTAATTGAGGCTCGTTTTATATAGATTATGTTTTCCTATGGAATATGGGTCATTTGCATAAATCAGTTCCCATAATGTTGGTCATGTGACATTATAAAGTGAAAGTTAAAATGAGGGTGGTAATGGGGGTACCTTCATGACGAATAACGGTAAAAAATCCTGCCAAATGACGTTAACGATAATTTTTGGTGCATGACGATAAAATACTTTCTTCAAGACGATAAAAAAATAGACAGATTTTGACGAATCACATTAATTTTTCCCCAAAAATAACGGTAACGATAATTATTTGAAACCTCTGACGAATTACGATAAGGATATGTTGACGAATCACGGTAAAATGTTAACCATGTTTGACGCCTGACGGAAAAGGGCATTCATATGATACCCTCTAAAATGCCAGTATTGATGGGTCAATGTGAAAACTGTCCAAATATGAGAAGATAACGGATGGCAGGTTGATCAAACTTACTTAAATGAAGAGAAAAATAAATAAATTGAGGCTTGATTAATATGAATCCAGTCGCCTCCACTTCGGACAGGCAAATATCATCTATCTGATATGGGACCAGCTGAAGTCCCACTGCCCTAGCTGGTGTCGCAAAACATTCGTTGGAGGTTAGAGTAATCTCTGACTACAAAACTCAATTCCAATGACAAAAATGCCCTAATCTTAAATTGAAAGCATTGGAAAAGTAAACTGTAAACTATAATTTTGACAATGACCACTATTTGTTTTAGTTCAATGTACATGTAATAATATGCGGGATAATACATGAACTTAATACTGCTTCAAGGTTATACAGGTTTGTCAATGTAAAAATAAAATAATTTGTTTGCTAACTTAGGGAGCTACCATTTGATTTTTAGGGGGGGGGGGGCTAGGATGAAGTTATATGGGATTGTATTTATGTATTGATGTGAGCTCCCTTTAGATTGTTTTGGGATTTTAGAATTTACATTATCCAGTTACAATGTAAAGGGTTTTATTCATTCAAAAAGGGGGATTTCCATGTTTTCGGACATTAACTCGAAAATGCTTTAAGCAGTTGTTATTTGTCATGAAACTTTGGTTAATTGTTTATATATATCTATTGATGCAAGCTCCCTTTCAATTTAATAAATTGTGGGATTTTATTCGTTAAAAAGGATGGCTTTCCCAGTTTGCAGATTAAATTCAAAAGTTTGTACATGCACTTCTCTGGCATGTTTCAATAAATGTGTAAATTATAACTGACATAACTAACTTTGACAATGACCACATATTTTTAAGTTCAATGTACATGAAATATACAAGGTAATGCATGTAGACTCGATACTGCTGCAAGGTTATACAGGGTTGTCAATGAAAAAAAAAAAATTGTTTGCCAACTTTAGTGTTTCTTTCAGAAGGTTTTGGTGTGGTATGACACCCTGTCATTTTTATACGCCCGTTTACGGGACGTACTATGGTATACCGTTGTCCGTCGTCAACATGTCGGACATTAACTCAAAACAGCTTTAACCAATTTGCAGAAAACTTTGGTGAATTGTTTATATCTATTGACATGAGCTCCCTTTCGTTTTTTATAAATTTTAGATTTTACATTTCTGAGCTATGGGGTTTTATTCATTAAAAAAAGGGGGATTTTCCAGTTTTCAGACAATAAAAGCTTTCACCAACTTGCAAGAAATTGTGGTGAATTGTTTATATCTATTGACATGAGTTCCCTTTCGATTTTTATATATTTTAGATTTTACATTTCTGAGTTGCAGGGTTTTATTCATGAAAAAAGGGGGGATTTTCCAGTTTCGGACAAAAATCAAAAATGCTTTCAGCAGTTCGTATGAAACTTTGGTGAATTGTTTATATCTATATTGATGTAAGCTCCGATTAAAATTTTATAAATTTTACATTTTACATTTCTGAGTTATGGGGTTTTATTCATTAAAAAAGGGGTGATTTTCCAGTTTTCGGACAATAGCTCAAAAATGCTGTCAGCAATTCTCATGAAACTTAAGTGAATTGTTTATATCTATTGATGCAAGCTCCCTTTACAGTTTCATAAATTTCTAATATGACTGGGAATTAATTGAACTTTATTTGTTTATAGTCTGACGACAGATTTACTAAGTATTGCGCAACAGCACAGTGTATTGCACAACAGCAAGAAATCTTTAATTTCATCACGTTCTAATGAAGTAACAAGCTTATTTCGCTGAAAGTTAGAATGATTTGATCTACAATTGAGTAACAAGTACCAGAAGTGATAAAAAAATTGTCTTTATGAAAATAACATGCAACCAACTTTAAAATCAATGCTTTAACCTCCTAAAGAAAATAAATTGTTTACGTCTTTGAATTTCTTTACTTTCAAATGAAAAATTGCTGTTTCATCGACTTGGTAAATGTTGAATATTGCCGATGACGAAAGCGACTGAAAGCGAGTATCGTAAACAACAGGGCGACTAGATTTCGCTTTTGAAGGTCGGTCAAAGCGAAGTGGCGACCGGGAAAGCGATTTTGTCGCCCCAGTAGCATGGTAACGTGAGCCCTGCACAATGCTTATTACTTTAAAACATAGTCCTGTAATATTTTTTATTCTACTTTGAATATTGCCTGCTTATTTCAGCAACTATTCTTACAAAAAAATCCTCTATTTATCCTAGGTGTTGCACTCAGTATTGTTGATTATATTTATATGTATATGTAGTAAAGTGAATGCAACCCCCTTTTTGAAGGTAAGTAACTAACAGTTAACAAACTTTATCACTTATCAGTAGTTTAGAATGGTTTAAAAAAGATCTAATAGATGTTACATGCATTATGCCTTCCTCTCAAAAAGTTTGCATGTGTTTTAAAGTGGTTATTTAGCAATGTAATTTTTTCCCTCAGTATTAACATTAATTTAGAAGTAAGTTAAAGGATTTCAGTTAACCAAAATTATTTCAAGCCTAATTTATATAAACAAATCCCACGTCGATATATAACATGTACAACAATCAAACATCAACCCACGCCAAACTGGATGAAAGACATCTAGAGGTCAATATACAGTCTCGAACAAAAGACAAAATGAGGAAAAATATAGCGAATTTTTGAGAATTATTATTGCATGTATATTTGCAATATTTAAAATGCATAGTTTAAAATCTTTTGAGTTTTAGGTTCCACCTACCATTTAAGAAAACTGGGATTTCATTGCAGCTAGTCTATTAGATAACATTTTATAATTTTGAATGTTTCTTCATCAGTTAACTAAAATTAGGTGGAGGTATGTTCTTATTTCTGATAGAGGGGTACTCAACCTATATCAATTTGTGCATGAAGCGATTGATAGTTGCTAGATACTGAATAACTTTACCACAAATTTGTGAAAGTTTTAACCGGTGTATATACTTAAAATATGTTAGTAAAGTTCATGTCTTTTTCAGGACTTCTGATCCAACCATATAGTATGGCATGTTTGTGAGATATGGTTTTGGCCAGTAGGATGTTCATGATGGACCTGTAGTACAAAATATATCACTGGATTGAGCTCATTGTCTAAGTGTATTATTAAAGTGCTTTGCTTTGAGCTCAGTTCATTGTTATGCAATTCATTCTTTGTGAAATAAAGATTTGACAGACAACTCTCATGTACAAGGAATTGTCAAAGTGGTATCCATTCTATGAACAATGTAAGTAATAGGGAGATAAAAGCATTTTATTTAGATTTGAACCAAACATTTTTTGTCCATTAGCCAAACTAAAATAAAGAAGCACAAATTCACCAAACAATGCTACTGGCGCTACTAGCAATATGATGCTAGGTTCTTTTGTTACACTTTATTATGCCCAGCCGTATCAGAGGGGGCATTAAGTTTTACCCTTGTCCGTCTGTACGTACGTACGTCCCAAAATTGGTTTCCGTTCTCTAACTTTAGTTTGCCTCAACCAAATGTTATGAAACTTATACACATTATGCTTATTACCACAAAACACAGATCAAGTTTGAATTTTGGTGGCGTCACTTTTATCGTTCTAGAGTTATGCCCCTTTACAAATGGAAAATTGCTGAATTTATCATTTCCGTTCTCTAACTTTAGTTTGCCTCAACCAAATGTTATGAAACTTATACACAATGCTTATTACCACAAAACACAGATCCAGTTTGAATTTTGGTGGCGTCACTTTTACCGGTCTAGAGTTATGCCCCTTTACAAATGGAAAAATTGCTTAATTTTTCATTTCCGTTCTCTTATTTTAGTTTGCCTCAACCAAATGTTATGAAACTTATACACAATGCTTATTACTACATAATACAGATTAAGTACGAAATTTGGTGGCAACACTTTTACCATTCTTGAGTTATGTCCCTTTATAAACATAAAAATTGCTGAATTTTTCGTTTCCGTTCTCTGACTTCCAAATGTTATAAAACTTACACACACTTTTGCAATAGACTTTTCATATTGAATACTAAAACTTTTTAGATATTTAGACATATTAAGTAGATGTTCATAATATCCACTTGACATTTTATCATATGATTTCTGTAGTTAGTTATGAGTCTTTGAAGCATGCTCACAAAGGTTCTTTTGTTGATATCATTTTCATACTGGTCAAAACTTTTTTCTGCTTTGACCAGCTTTGGAGGAGATATTTTCAAAGAATTAATAAAAAATAACACAGAAATTCACTTTCTAGCTCATCTAGCCCCAATCATCATGTCAGGCATTGTCATTACTAAAAAACATTAAATGTCTTCTAAACTGAGAAACAATTTCCACATTTAACCGAAATCTTTTACTTATGATACTGACAATCCCCCACAAAGTAATATAAATAGAACCATACAAATAGTAAGCAAATACATGTTCTCAGATACCATCTCCCATATAAAAAAAAATCACATTAAGAAAAAAATGAACCTATTATGTGTTCCTCTCCTAGCTACAAAATGTATCCAAAATCAAAGATGTGGAACATATATATTCTATCATAATCATTTGGTAATTAATGCAATTAGTATCTGTTGAACATAAAAAACTAAATATTACATAAACAACACCCCTAATGCTCATGTTGGCTGTCATTGTGCAACACAGTTAATACATAGAAAACATAAAACATAGAACTCCTTTTGTCATATAAAACACTGTCAAACATCCAATCATACTGTCCACACTGATCTGTGTCCACACTTGTTTAGTTTAAAATATATCTTTTTAACTTTATAAGATATCTCGAAAATGGAATGCCCTACATATATCACACTATTTGCTAGATAGTAAAGTTTTTATAACAGACGACTTATCCTCAAACTTAGTTAATGATCGCCTTTAGTTACATTTTTAGCAACTATCGTAAATGCAAAAATTAAGAGTCCCGCGTGTTGGCTTACCAGATTTGCCAATGTTCCAATTTAGTACAATGCATAATAACAAATCGAGGGAAAGTCTCACAAGAGATATTCCCGCAAGATATTATAACCAAGTTTTTATGCTTATGCATTAATTTATTATTTCTTAAAACTCCGAATATCTATATGTCATGTCTTGAATGCTTATTTCACGTGACTTCATTAAACAAAAAACAAAAACAAAAAAACAATAAAAACTTGCTTTTTCATTTCATGAAGTAAGGGAACTGTATAAATTGAAAATATAGATTGCTTTCTCTGTTGCTATATCATGCTTCGCTAGTCATGTCAATAATCAAGTTACTAATTCAAATAACCATTATTGATTAGACAGTTAAATTGAATCATATTCCCTACCAGCTAAATCATAAATGTAGAAAAGGCATGAGCAAAGATACTATTGGTTAAATTGAAACTGCTTCAGTATTCACGATAAACCCTTGCAACCACAGGCCCAACGCTTATTCTTTAGAAATGTTGTAAAGATTCTATTGGCCTGTCGTGGAACCTTTTACACGTCCAGTTGAAATTTACAGGCCTGGGTTGGTGGGCCTGTGGCCAAGCGTGAAAACTGCTGCGTATCCTGCAAGACGCTCCCTTGGGAAGTCGTTAGTTTTGTGCGTCTATCTGAGTTCACCAAGGTGTTAATCATTGCTCGTCTATCTGATCTCACCACGGTGTTAATCATTGCTCGTCTATCTGAGTTCACCACGGTGTTAATCATTGCTCGTCTACCTGAGTTCACCACGGTGTTAATCATTGCTCGTCTTTTTGAGTAAACTATTGTGTTAATTATTGCTCGTCTATCGGAGTTCACCACGATGTTAATCATTGCTTCACCGTTGATTTATGATTGTATATTGCACTTATGCATTTTCTTGAAACACTTCAGGGGTGTCATTTACATCATCCTAAGATAAATAAATGATAATCTTTATAAAAGATTTCAAAGTATTTACCAAAGGTAATAAAAAAGGGAACCCGGAATATTGACCGTCTTAAATATCGACGGTAAGCATTACTGTTTAAAGAAAATAATCTAGCCCTTATTGAAAAGTTTTTCGTAAGGGTAAGTTAAGCTTAGAAGGTTTTGGCCATACCGTGTATGTTCATTTGGTTTTGGCTATACTGTGTATGTTCATTTGGTTTTGGCTATACCTTGTATGTTTATTTGGTTTTAGCTATACTGTGTATGTTCATTTGGTTTTGGCTATACTGTGTATGTTCATTTGGTTTTGGCTATACTGTGTATGTTCATTTGGTTTTGGCTATACTGTGTATGTTCATTTGGTTTTGGCTATACTGTGTATGTTCATTTGGTTTTGGCTATACTGTGTATGTTCATTTGGTTTTGGCTATACTGTGTATGTTCATTTGTTTTTGATGCAAACACATTTATGTGTAGTTATGTTTCTGGTGGCTTTTGAATTGTGGACGAATACGTAAGAACAAATGTATGCAGATTGTGTAGCAGAAATCGTCGGCTATTTTTAATTCTCTAACCTTACAGAAACACGTGTAGTGCTCATGGATATCAAATTTGGTTTTTTTTTAAACCAGGACCAAACATAGAAATAAATTATGATAACATTTGAAAAGGACAGACGAGACTATCCGCAGCAGAAAAAAATGATAAAACCAAGTCATCGAAAATTTGAAATTTAGATAGCAAAAGTTACAAAAAAAAAACCCAACAAATCTCGTTCCCCAGAAAGTCAAACAGTTACTGCTCAACTAGTGGAACCGGTCGTGTTGCTCATGAGAAGTAAAAATTGGTGTTAACTCGCATTCGGTGCTGTCTAAAAGGATGACTGGAGTAATGCTACAGGTAGATTATATCCGTGGTCATGTTTAACAGATATTCAATAAAGACCAACCAAATCATGAACTTTCAAAGAGATTACTTCAATTATACCATAAACAACCCTTAGATCAATAGCTTCCTTGTTGGCAGCTACCAGCTATCACAGAACTTTGATGGGCAACGCAAGCCCTGATATATTTAGATTTGAATGCATTTTGATGAAGAATATGGCTTTATCAGTGGTACAAAGACCACACTGATTCCAACAACAAATACGCCGAAGATGAACTCATCAAAATTCTGGACTTTTTGATCGACAACATATTTGTTGAGTTTGGTGGAATGAGATTTCTGCAGACAGTCGGTATTCCAATGATTACAAATAGTGCAACACTACTGGCCGACTTGTTTTTGTACTCATATGAAGCAGAATTCATACAGAACCTTATCAAAGACATGTATCTCATATATCCCAGTGAACTTGAAATTAAGGATACTAACCATTTCTCAGCAGTAACATACCCTCTAATCCATCGTACTCAGTAAATACGTCACACTAGTACATGTTCACACCATACGGACTTCATTAACAGGGGTGTGGTCCTTACACTGCTGCAACAAAGTCATGAGGAAGAACGGATGAAATCGACACTAGTACTACGTTAGAGAGGCGAAAGATACCAAAGGAATCTTTAAACTCATTAGTCTAAAACAAACTGACAATGCCATGGCAAAAGACGAAAAACGACGAAAAGACAAACAACAGTACACAAAAAACAACATAGAAAGCTAAAAACTGAGCGACACGAACCCAACCAAATACCGGGCTTATCTCAGAAGGGCATACACTGCCCCACGTGTGACACCCGTCGTGTTACTTAAAATATGTTGACTCGTTATATCAAGTGATTAGGCATCATGCAATAGCGCATTGGTAATTGACTTTTCTCTAACCATAAGATATTACCAAATTCATAAACCATCGGTCATATAAATTTTCCAACTCTGAAACTTATCCCAATATGAAATTTTGAAATAGAAAAACTTCATGACAAAGGATATACAAGGCTGTTACCGGTATAAACATCACATACATTAAAAGAATAAAAAAAAACACAAAGATCAACACTAAAACTAATGCAAGAACAACACGAACCCCTTTTAACAAAACAAGGGATGATCTCAGATACTCCGGAAGGGTAGACAGGACGTCCTAGTCCACATGTGGCACCCCTGGTGTTGCTCGTGTATATATATATGGTGATAAGTGTTATTCGGTGGGTCACATTCGGGGAAAAGAGGACGGGATTGTGGTTACGACAATTTAAAACATATTCGAAGACGTTTGTGAAACAGATATTCCATAACTGTCAACCATGTCGTGATGGCGTTTTTAAAATTTTTTTGAAGGGATGATTTCAACTTAAGGGCACACGATACAGTATTTAACAGGGGAGGTAATGACGTCGCTTACCTAAACTGTTATTTCTCGCGACGTCAAACTGTGAAATATTAGTAAAAGATGCATTTTTCGTCTGATTTTAATCATAAGCTCGAAAACGAGGTCATGGACCCATCTTTTCAAAAATGAAATTTCGATTGATTTTGTATGAAGATTATTTATACAAATTTTTATGAATATCTTTTAAATTAGATAAATAAATAGCAAAATATTACGCCCTTTTTTAAATCATGTTAATTTAATAACAAGAGTGCACGCCAAGCGGGAAATACATGAACACCTTTAATACAATCATTCCATACACAGAATATACATGACCTATTGCTTATAGTATAAAAGAAACAGACCAAACCATGGAAATTCTAAATTGACCAATGAACCACGAAAATGAAGTCAAGGTCAGATGAACCCTGCCAGACCGACATGTACACCTTAAAATCATTCCATGCATCAAATATAGTTGACCTATTGCTTATAGTATCTAAGAAACAAAGTTAACCAGGAGAACTGAACATTGACCAATGAACCATGAAAATGAGGTGAAGGTCAGATAATACCTGCCAGACAGACATATACACCTTACAATCATTCCATACACCAAATATAGTTGACCTATTGCTTAAAGGTTAAGAAAAACAGACCAAAACACAAAAACTTAACATAAGCAATGAACCATGAAAAGGAGGTCAAGGTCAAACAAAACCTGCGAGACTTACATGTACATCGTAAAATATTTGTATACACCAAATATAGCTGACCTATTGCATACAGTATTAGAAAAACAGACCAAAACACAACAACTTAACATTGAGCAATGTACTGTGAAAATGAGGTCAAGGTCAAATAAAACCTGCAATACTGACATGTACATCGTAAAATATTTCCATACACCAAATAAAGTTGACCTACTGCATACAGTAATAGAAAAACAGACCAAAACACAAACAAGAGTGCACACGCTGAAATGTCTCGCCTTCTTTACTAATCATTGATATTATGTTGATAGTCCTAAATATAGAGCTTTATTACAACTGTCACATAAACTTAACATTAACCAAGTAAACTAAACATTGACCAATGAACCATGAAAATGAGGTCAAGGTCAGATGAACCATGCTAGGCAGGCATGTACAGCTAACGATTCGCCATACAACAAATATAGTTGACCTATTGCTTATAGTTTAAGAAAAACAGACCAAAACACAAAAACTAAACACTGAGCAATGAACCTTGAAAATGAGGTCAAGGTCAAATAAAACCTGCGTGACTGACATGTAGATCATAAAATATTTCCATACACCAAATTTAGTTGAACTATTGCATATAGTATTAGAAAAAAGACCAAAACTCAAAAACTTAACTTTGACCACTGAACCATGAAAATGAGGTCAAGGTCAGATGACACCTGCCAGCTAGACATGTACACCTTACAATCATTCCATACACCAAATATAGCTGACCTATTGCATACAGTATAAGAAAAACAGACCAAAACACAAAAACTAAACTACTATCACTGAACCATGAAAATGAGGTCAAGGTCAGATGACACCTGCCAGCTGGACATGTACACCTTACAATCATTACATACACCAAATAAAGTAGACCTATTGCTTATAGTATCTGAGATATGGACTTGACCACGAAAACTTAACCTTGTTCACTGATCCATGAAATGAGGCCGAGGTCAAGTGAAAACTGTCTGACAGGCATGAGGACCTTGCAAGGTACGCACATACCAAATATAGTTATCCTATTACTCATAATAAGAGAGAAATTAACAAGTAGTCACTGAACCACGAAAATGAGGTCAAGGACAATGGACATATGACAGAGGCATTAGGCATCTATATACAAAGTATGCAGCATCCAGGTCTTCTACCTTCTGAAATACCAAGCTTTTAAGAAGTTAGTTAACGCCGCCGCAACCGCCGCCGGATCACTATCCCTATGTCGAGCTTTCTGCGACAAAAATTCGTTTGTGTTTATCTTTTGAAACAAAAAAGTTAGGTATGTCTGTTCAAAAGAATGAAATGTCCAAGAAACCGAAATTTTGAGCAAATGTCTAAAATTTCGACCCCATTTATCTCTAAAAGTAGCACATGAAGGTATATTTTTATTACCTTCTAGTAGTCCTTTGTTAACTTATATTGATCATTGTCATTTTGCTTTGTTTCTTCTGTTACCTATTCTAAGATCGGACTCGGACTTCGTTTAAACTGAATTTTACTATGCGTATTGCTGTGTGCTTGTATATTCCACTTTGGATAGCGGTATAGGGGTGGGTTAATATATCACAAAACATTTTTAACCCCGCCGCTTTTTTTGGGGCAGCCCCGATATTCCGACACCCCATTGGTCCCGAACGCCATTAGTCCGATGCCCCATTGGTCTACGCCCCAATAGTCCGACACGGAATAATTGATCAGTAGTTAATATCTTTTTATATTAGAAAGCCTGATGACGAGTTTATTTAATATTAGAATTGTGTTTAGAACCGAACACCTTGTCCATCGACTGGTCCAAGTTATCAGGTTAGGTTGGTAGACATGTATTTGTTAAAATATTGGGAAATATTCAATAGAATGATCGAGACGAGGACCTCGTTGTCTTCTGTGACTAAAAAACGAGTTCTATTAATATCTTAACTACAGTACACATTTTGTCAAACTCCGTGTTGAGGTATCACTGTGACTTTGAAATGAAGAACAGCAATAAAAGTGCTTTTTGTATGTTTTTTTTTGTGCATTTGCTGATTTTGTGTCATGGATGGATACCCCATATCCTTTGTTTTTCTATTAAACTAGTAAGAATATAATTTGTGAAGTTTTGTCAAACTACTTGCATGCAGATCTCTCCCAAAGCAGACAATTAAGACAGTTAATGCTAGCTCGAACATGTCTAATGCCTTCCAAATAGAACACTTGTAAAGTTGACGTGTTCTCCGTAAGAAATCTGTTTTGACTATACGAGTTCACAACAACAATATACGAGCTGGTAAATATTAATGATGAAAACAACAAATAAACTAGGTCAATAATTTCATCATTTTCTAGACATCTAACAAATAGGGAGATTAGATGGTTATGGAGTTTTGTATGAAATCCGTATGTTGCTATGCAATAAACCACTTCTGATCCTATCGGACCAACCTCTATGTGTTTTTCTAGTGACTGTATATGTCATAGGAACATGTCAGTATGCCATATTTCTGAAGCTAGAGCAGACAAGTTTAGAAAAATTAAGCGATATGAAGCAAGGGCTAACTCTTTTGTAATTAGGTCACTAAGGCAAATTCAAAGAAATTTATTTTAATGTGCACAATGAATATGCAAGAAATTTAAGACCGGAATATCTTCTCACAAAAAAATATGTTGTAATGTCAAAGTAAAAGGCTATACATCCACAGACACTTGTATCTGCCAAAAATTACCTAATATGCATATAGGTTATATTTTCAGAGATAAGTGTCTGAGTATACATCAGTTATTGTGACATGCCATGCATCCACGTGCCAAATATTAAATCTCCGTAAAAATATAACAAAATTATGCTGCAAAGATAATTACTGCACGAGAATTTATAAAACATACATAATAGATTGGTACATGTAAAGTTTTGTTTTTGTTTTATGTTCTTGCGTCCTAACTCTCATTATATTCATGTGTCAATGTCAGAGAAGTGTTGTGGGTTGCTAGAGTTTTTTTCACGTGTTTACTTGTGCTGTGCAATCGATAGAAGTTTCGACCGGTAATCGATTATTTGTAAATCGGAAATGAGAAGATTAGTTTTTAAAGAGGAAAAATAAAACACGAATGGAAATAACAATGTACAGAAATAGAGTTTGTTGTTTTAAGAATATGCAATTACAAATATAATCGCTGATAATAAAAGGCTATTCGTGTATGATTGATTTTTTTGGGGGTTTTTAATGTCCAGTGGCAAATGTTTTATGTATTTTTGATACAAGTTCATTCTGACTGCAAATTTCATCCGTTTTATCAAAGTTTCAACCTAAATAAAGTCTTCGTATATATAACCCATTAGCATTGATTGAACAATTTTACTATCGATGTTTCGAACAAACTTTTAACCTCGCTATTTTTCGATTATGTTATCAATTAACAACTCGACAACTTTCAGTTTTGAAAGTTTTCGATCTATAAGTTCGTGTAGATGAACAGAAATCATCATTCTTGAAAAAAATATTCATTTCGCATGGTAAAACGATACTTTTTTTTGATAATGACAGTTTCCGAGACTAAATTACGTGAACGATGACAGACTGCACTACTGAGGACTGTTCTTCACATTTTCTTTTTAGTGAAGTGTTTTTTCCCATAGAACACACCGTGTGGAACCTCTAGCATTTGTTAGTCTTGAGTGTTTTTTTTTAAAATTTGGTTCATTTGTTTGTTTCGGTGTTTAGCGCGGAGTCCATTTCGCTGAACTAATATATATATTATTGTTTAAGGGCCAGCTGAAGCCCGCCTCCGGGTACGGGATTTTCTACGTGCGATGACCAATTGGTGGCTTTGTGGTGTTTTCTGCTCTTTGGTCGGGTTGTTGTCTCTTTGACGCCTTCCCAGTTTCAATTCTCTACCCTATACTACATAGAAATGGAAAGTTCACAATCTCTTTTGTCGTAAAGTTTTGTTCTCAATCGATCATCATTGTCAATTTCTATATGGATTAATATGGATTGTTGAAAATTGAATTGATGTCAAGTACAGGTGACTCGTCAGACGTGACATAAATATAACGGTGACATGTAGTTACTGAGAAAACTCATCTTAGCAAAAAAAATATTGTTTATAACTGATGTGTTATAAAAAGGTTAACATCATTTGACTGCATCCAGAAGAACATACTCCTCGAACAAGGACAAGACAAGTAAAAACTGGCACTGCCAACTGATGCTCCTCGAACTGCACAATAAAAAAGAGAAAACATTTTTATTGTAAGAGTTCAAAATACTACTATGTTTGGAGGGACAAATAAACAGGTACTGTTCTTGCTTATCTATCACCTGAAAAAATATGCACCAATTAAATGTAGGATATTATAAGGTAGCAATACACAGTTAGAAAAAAAACTTGAAATTGACACTCATTATTTTTAAACACCCTCTTTCCCTTCCTTTCTAACAAATAAGGCTTAATATTTGTGTTATGCATGTGTATATTTATAGAAAGAGAATCTTCCATAGATTTGATTTCTAATGGTTATAATGGTGAAATATAATCTCTTTTTGGTGTAACCATGGCAACAATCTGCATTTATTTGATACAAAATATTGCAAAAAAGGGGGTGAACATGTCACAAAAGTCTCCAAAATTTGGTCCAAAGGAAAATTTCAATCAATTACAGTGATACCTTTCCTGAAATCATAGACATATATCTATCAAGAGGTCCAAAAAAAATCATATGCGTTTCTGCTCGTTTTTCCATAAAATTGAATTGAAAAGATCAAGCGTCAAATCTTTGTTGCTAAACACTACAATAACTTATGGACCTATGGGCGGTACGGATAGGAAAATACAGACTGTCAAACAGAAAAATGGCCTATAAAACATGCTAAAAACAATCTAAATGTTCATATAAACCCACTAAGAAGGCTATATTATTCTTCAATTATCTAAAAATCAATTTTATTGTACAAAAACTTTCATATTTAAAAAATTCACCATGGCCATAATGCGAAACTAAACTTCTAACTGTGTATTGCTACCTAATACCTAATCAACTTAAATAAACTGTTGACACAGAGATATGTCTTGCCTGTCCGGATAAAATTCAGAAAAAGTCAATCTGATGGACAGCTACATTGCTTCTTAATTCAAAGTCGCTGAACCGTGACCTAGGGGCCAGGGCCTCAAAATAGTCGTCAAACTGATATGTACTGATAGTAATGCAACTTCATACAAAATATCATTGATCTTTCATAAGTAAAATCTATCAAACTAACTTGAGCAGAAACCTTAACATTGAAAATTGCTAGTTAATTCAAAGTTGCTGGACCATGACCTAGGGGGCAGGGCCTCGAAATAGTCGTCAAACTGATATATGTACTGACAGTAATGCAACTTTATATTTATATCAATGATCTATCACAAGTAGTTCCTATCAAACGAACTTAAGCAGAAAACTTAACAATTGTTGACACCACCGCCGCAGCCATCGCCCCAGCCGTAACCGGAAAAGCAATCCCTATGTCTTGCTTTTCACGAGTTTCATCACAAGCGAGACAAAAATCTATTTTAGTAACAGTGATCTTGACCTTTGACTCCCAAAATCTATTGTCTTCTTCGCCTTATCTATACTGTAAAGTGCAAGGGGTTTATTTTTGTTAATTGCATAAATTTTAACTTCAAAGCAGATTAGAATCACAGGAAAGGAAAATGTCAAAATAACCACACAATTCAGGTTTTGAACTTGAAATTTAAACTCAAGAACAATAAACCACTTTACAGTATGAATCTTCTGTCTGTAAAATTTTATTCTAATCAAGCAAGGGAAACTCAAGCTTCTATCATGAATCATTTTTCCATTTTTTCCCTATTATTAGTGACAGTAACCTTGACATTTGGCCCAAAAATTAAAAGGTTTCTCCAAATTCCAAATATCTTACATCTGTATAAGTTTCATTCCAATCAAGCAAGGGACACTTAAGAAACCATTTTCATTTTTTTTTCTATTTTTAGTTAATTAACTCATCATAATTACCTGGATACAGCAACCTTGACCTTTGAACCAAAATCAAAAGACTTCTTCAACTTCCAAATATCTTACATCTGTATAAGTTTCATTCCAATCAAGCAAGGGACACCTAAGAAACCATCCAGAACCCATTTTCGAATTGGTTTCTATTTTTATAAGCAGTGACCTTGTCCTTCGATCTGTTAACTCCAAAAGCAACAATTAAGCTTCTGACAATTCCCTATATTTTTCATGTCTATAAGTATTATTTCAATCAATCAAGGGAAATTTAAGTTACCATCTGGAAACCATTTTTTTTAAATAAAAATCTATTTTTACTAACAGTGTTATTAACCTTTGACCCATGAGCCCCAAAATTGACAGTATTCTTCCCCTTTCCTATACCTTTTATCTGTCTGGTCAATTTTATTTAAAATTTAACCCAACCAGAATTTGATGACTATATGGTATATATAGATAACGTTAGAAACTATTTTTAGAGCTGTGATGACAGCAATACCTGTTACTTAAATTTACATTATTTTCGTATTACATATATCTGCTCTTGCTACTAGAAGCTTATATTATGTATAAGTGTTGTTTATTGATGACACATCATAGTTTGCATGTGTGTAGCAAATGTTTGGTACTGACATGCCTCTGGCTGCATGATCACTCCTTATTTGGTTATAAGGCAAAGGAGTGATACATACCCTTCTCAAATTTCCCCAGGATGCTAGGTAGTTGTTCATTTTGAGTTTTGCTGCTGACAGGGAAAGTCATACATTAGTTATCATAAAGTTACAAATGTCCATGGGGCTTGGTCCATCTATACCAAGTGTCGTCGACAGGGCCTGGAGCTAAATTACATTTAATGACTTGGGGGAAATGAGAAATTAGACCAGTGGTCAATTTCGAAAGGGAGTTTTGAAATTGAAGAAAACCACTGGTTTGCTGAGACTGCTCCCATATACAGTGAGTAGTTGAAGGTGATTAAAGGGAGGTGGGTGGGTATTTTGTAACTTTATGATAACTAATGTATGACTTTCCCTGTCAGCAGCAAAACTCAAAATGAACAACTACCTAGCATCCTGGGGAAATTTGAGAAGGGTATGTATCACTCCTTTGCCTTATAACCAAATAAGGAGTGATCATGCAGCCAGAGGCATGTCAGTACCAAACATTTGCTACACACATGCAAACTATGATGTGTCATCAATAAACAACACTTATACATAATATAAGCTTCTATTTATTCTATGACTCCAGGGACTTAGGTATATGACAGAAGGGCTGAAATCCATAACTTAACAGTAGCAACTATGACATTGACGATACGACGGATGCAGCAAGTAATGACTTTATTCATTGTTAAGTCTGTATTCTATTTTCTGTGGTTTATCGATAATGATTCATGTACCTTGTTTAGCTAGTTGATTCTTGTTTAGGTGTTCCTCATGATTAAGTAAACTGTGACTTTGTTAAAACTCCTCTTTTTAAAGGTGATCTTGGTGATTCTTTTATACCCTGTATTTGTAGCTCTCTTGTTTAGGTGTTCTCTGGTATTCTTTTATACCCTGTATTTGTAGCTCTCTTGTTTAGGTGTTCTCTGGTATTCTTTTATACCCTGTATTTGTAGCTCTCTTGTTTAGGTGTTCTCTGGTATTCTTTTATACCCAGTATTTGTAACTTATTTCTTAACATACTCCTGCAGTGTTGACAACCTTGACAATAAACGAGACCTTCAGACTTGGACATTCCTATAAGATTGAAACAGACAATCCAGTATAACCAAATAGTATATCAATGAGTTTGCTGCTGACAACAAGATTATTTAATTTCTATTTTTTATTAATAAAATATATAAATAATTTGGCCCTTGGGAGTCAAGTACTCAGCAAAGGGAAATTTAGCTCCAGGCCCTGTCGACGACACTTGGTATAGATGGACCAAGCCCCATGGACATGGACACTCCGTCAACCAACCGGAACCAGATGAGTTCCTATAAGGGGATGAAGCGTTGCTCCATCTCATAGCAGGTGGCTACGATAAAAGGGGGTTAGATTGACGGTGGAGAGAGAAATAAATGTAGATGTATTACATTTAATGACTTGGGGGAAATGAGAAATTAGACCAGTGGTCAATTTCGAAAGGGTCCAAAAAGTCAGGTGTGAAACAGCTGAGTGACCCCCAAGGTAATAAATGGGAAAAATTGGGTTTTAAGGAATGAAACCTTCAACTACACACTGTGGAATTCTATTAAACACAATTTAAGCTGTACATAGTTTAATGATATAACACACAACTGACTAATTCATGAAAATAGAATGTGTAAGAGTTAACATGTAATCTTAGTGCTACCTAGATTTATATATATATATACATACATAATATACATAATAACTGTACAAATTTTAACTGTTACAAATTTGTTGCTGTGCGTTCTTAATAGAAGATTTCTCTGTCCTAACATATCGACAGTAACTATCAGAACTCCATCTACCTAATGTTTTAATTAAGTGATCTTCAATATTAGTTTTACCAGCACTGGTTGCTGCACCTATACGAAAAGAATGTCCATTATATAGGGCGGCTTGGTATCCACAGGCTTCTAATAAAATTTTTAAATTTGTAATAAAATATTTTCTTTCTAAAGCTGAAAGATTTTCATTAATGAACCATGGATCTGAAAGTGCACATTTTCCTTTAACTGATCTTAATTGTAAGTAGTTCTTTAAAGTTGTATAAGGGCATAGGATATTATTTAGCCTATGCAATTGTATATCAATGCCTTTCCTAAAAGGATCTGTTTTTGACTGCTTTAGGTGAAGAATTGCAAAATCTTCATAAAATGTAACATCAGAAACACATAAATTAGATTCTGAATCAAAGTTAGATGCATTATCTACAGTAAATTCACCACAACGTAAAAAACCATGAAATGCTACAATACAAACAGTTTCAAACATTAAGTCTATAAATTCTGAAAAAAAGCCTCTCTTCAGTTTAACACACATTTGCTTTAGTATGTCAGAAGTAATTGGAAATCTTGGCCTGACTGACTGTTTTTGTGAACGTTTAACCGACTTTAGAAATAAAGAGAGTCGAACCATTGATTTGTGGTCTCTGTCTGATGATTGAAAGGGTGAGGGAATATCGTCCATGAGGCACATGTATCTAATACCACAAATATACAGCTTAATAGTAGAATATTGTAACTTCAGAATTTGAAAAGAATGACCAACAAAATAAATTAAAAGTTCTTCAGAAATGGGAGGTAATTTGTTCCCATTCAGGTTGACCCCATTTAAAAGTAAAAATGTTTTGAAATGGTTATATCCTGTTTCATAAACAGCTCTTGTCCTCATAGCTACTGCATTAGACCATAGTGTGTTGACTGTGTTTGTTAAGACCACATTACTTCTGACACACTTGGGCATATATGAGGGTGCTGCTCTGCCTGTGGAGCCAGTTTTCGGAAGCGAGTCATCTGAAAACGAGACAAAGCATCAGAAATTTGGTTAATATGACCAGGTACATGTTTAGCACTAAAATGAAAATTAAACTTAGCTGCACACCATGTTAGTTGACGCATAAGTTTCATGATTTCTAAACATTTAGAGCGTCCCTTTCTGACAATAGCAACAGTAGCTTCATTATCACACCAAAATAATATCTTTTTACAGGGCCAGAGGTGGCTCCATAACAATGCTGCTACTACAATAGGGTATAACTCAAGGAAAGCCATTGACAAATTGTCAGTTAAAGTAGGTAAATTAACAGGCCAATATGAAGAGAACCATTTGCCTTGAAAATATCCCCCAAAGCCTATTGTAGAAGCAGCATCTGTATATAATTCAAAGTCATAACTGGATGTAAAATAACAATCATGAAACATAGTGATGCCATTCCAGTTTGACAAAAATCTCAACCAAAATTCTAAATCTACCTTACATTCTTTAGTTAAATGTACAAATTCATTTAAATGTTTAACAGTAGTTGACAAATTAATTAGGTACGACAAAAAAGATCTGCCAGGTAAAATAACTCTTGTGGCAAAATTAAAATGTCCTAACAACTGTAATAACTGTCTCTTTGTACAAGATGATTTTGACAACAATTTGGAAATAAACTCGCATATTCTCTGTACTTTAATATTTGGAAGTCTTGCTTCCATTTTGTTTGAATCTAAAATAATACCTAAATACTCTAGACAAGTAACTGGTCCTTCAGTCTTGTGTTTGGCTATTGGAATATTTAAACGTTTAAAAATGGTCATCATTATAGCCATGCTTCTTTCACCATCTTCACTTGGGTGATCAATAGTAAGAAAATCATCAAGTAGATGTAAAATGTTCTTAATCTTATAATTTTTCTCTGCAATATGGCAAATTGCCTGTGACACTGTGTCAAAAATTTTAGGACTAGACCGGCAGCCAAAAGTTAATCTTACATAATAATAATAAAAAGACTGCCATTTGAAACAAAATAAAGGCCACTGGGATGGCAAGTAAGGACAAATTTTGAACGCGTCGGATATGTCATATTTACATAGTGTACTGTTCCTTCCTAATTTTAGAATAATTCTTATAGCGTCATCAATTTTAACATAAGACATGGAACATTCTTCTTTATCAATCATATCATTAATACTTAGAAAACTGTCATTGTCATGTGGAGATGAAAGATCTAAAATCAAACGTTTCTTCCCAGAGTATTTTCCTTCAGCAACACCCAGTGGACTCACTCTATAATTTGCAGAAGGTACGGACTGAAAAGGTCCATGTACAAAGCCTTTTTGGCATTCAGTTTTAATTAACTCTGATACAACTAAAACCTGAGACCTTGCAGAAAAATTATTTTTACACTCTTTAGATTCTGAAATTTCCCCTTGAACTAAACAATCAAAACCTTGTCTCAGACCATTACATAGATATAATACAAAATTTTTATCAGGATGTGATGATAACTCTTCCTCTAATTTATCAACATTTACTGGTGTTGAAGCTTCATAAAAGAACTTTTCCTTGGATAGTCATCCTGAATTTGGTTTCTCCAATTTATTTCCCTTGGAGGACACTGAAGATGTTGAAGAATGAACAGGCACATTGCTATTGGATTTCCTACAGGTTGAGGCACCATGGCCTGTTGCACGACATTTTGTACACTTGTGGAGGAGATAACACACTTTCCTATAACAACCTTTAGGATTATTGAAATTATTGCACATTTCCAGACCTTCATGAAATACTCTTGAACGACCTTGCTTGTCTACGGATTGTAGGTTGCTAGATGAATATGATCTTGAAGAGGAATTTTCAACCTGGACTGATGATTGCAATGGGCAGTATTGTGTAGCATGATCAATTAAATTACAGATTTTACACACGTTTACTGAGGATCCCGCTGTTATCAAAGAAAGGATGTCACGATCACGAAGGCTCCAATCAACCTTAACATGCCTTTCCCTCAGAAGTGCTGCTGCCTTTGCTGTAAAAATTTTATGATAGTCATAAAATTTTGGGCCATAGAAATTATTAATGTTAATAATGTCAGCTTCATAGGCATCTAATTCATCCCGACGGTCTGGGTAGGCACCACACATAATTCTTTTGAATTTTCCAAAAGCTTGAATAAACTCTTGGATTGATAGATGCCTGTTTAATCTTGGGTCTGCTTTATTTGCTAAATTGACATGCACCCCGTCTGCAATTATGGAATGGTTTACAGGAGACTCAAAATTGGGAATAAGGAGAGCGCCTAAGTTTACATCCTTACCCTCAATAATGCTCCTTTGTAATGATGGAGACACAATATCCACATTTGAGAATGCATCAGATCGGACTCCAGCTGTAGGGCACAGAGTTGTGGACAAATATCCAAGAGATGGTGTTGTTGACAGTGGCAGTGTTGGGCGGTTCTGTACGGATCCGTGCACGGCTAGTGGTACGTCCTCCATATTTCTATTCTGGTACCACTGCGCTAGATCAAATTTCTTTGCAGGACCGCTTTCTGTACTTTTTTGGTTGGCGATAAGGCTGACTGTCTGTTGGAGACCTGACGCGCATTGTGCTACAGACTGCGACACTATACTGAAAGATTGGATAATGGCAGCCATGTTGTTGCCACCGACGCTGTCGAACTGCGCACTTCCGGTTGAATCGTTGACATCGCTCCGCGAACTACTTTCATCAGCTGTTGGATGACGCAATCCGTCGGTATCATTCGCGGTACTGTCTGAGGCACTCCCGGAGTGTTGTGCTATAGGATTCAGCACGACATGTTCTGGATCACTAACATGTTCATCGTTCTGGGCGATATTACCGTTACTATTTTGGCGATCTTTATTTTCTAAATAAAATTGTTTAAGAACGGTTTTAGCAACATTTTTGGGTACAATAATCCCCAACTGCTGCAGTTTTATCCTAAGTTGCTGTGACGTCCAATTGTCTGGATTATTTAAGTCCAAATGTCTATTTGAATACGGTTGATTTCTTGAATTTCTTCTGGAAGCCATAATTATTGAAAGTTCAATATCTTTGCTTTTTTTACCCTGACCAATACAGGGCTGCAAAAATAGTCTATAGACTCATTAATTTGTTCCTCTCCACGGAAATCTTTAGTAAAAGGCGAAAGATTTATTCGTGGATTGAAGAGAAACCAGTGGGATTATCTTACTAATAGAAACTTTGTGTTTTAACATTGCTATATTTAACATTCACTTTTACTTAGCAATTTCAAAGAACATTTTAGTAACTGTTACAAAGATATTGAACTTTCAATAATTATGGCTTCCAGAAGAAATTCAAGAAATCAACCGTATTCAAATAGACATTTGGACTTAAATAATCCAGACAATTGGACGTCACAGCAACTTAGGATAAAACTGCAGCAGTTGGGGATTATTGTACCCAAAAATGTTGCTAAAACCGTTCTTAAACAATTTTATTTAGAAAATAAAGATCGCCAAAATAGTAACGGTAATATCGCCCAGAACGATGAACATGTTAGTGATCCAGAACATGTCGTGCTGAATCTATGGAACGCCACAGCTGTCTTATGTGGAACTCTGATATTACTTTATGTTGTTTTATTATTACTTGATGATATTTTGTCTTTACTTAATATGGTTTTGACATTACGTAATGATGTTTTGATATAACTCAATATGGAATAGTCATTACTTAATGATATTTCGATATTACACGATATGGTTTCGTATTGACTTGATATAGTTTTGTCATTACTCAATATGGTTTTGTCATTACTCGATGTGGTTTCACCATTATTTAATGTGGTTGTGTCATTAGTCAATGTGGTTTTAACATTACTTGATGTGAATGTGACTTAACGTTATGTAGTTGTTTCATTACATGATGTGGTTTTGTTATTTCGTAATGATGATTTGCCTATTCTTTATATGGTTTTAACATTACGCAATGATGTTTCAAAATTTGACGATTTTACACTACATGATGTGTTTGTTTCATTATTTGATGTGGTCCTGTCATTCTTTGATGTGGTTATCCCATTACTTGATGAGGTAAAACCAAGTGACCAATTCGGAAAAAAATATGTTCTATTTTTAAACAGATTTCAATATATCGTTTGTTTAAGGTGCTTTGGATGGGTATCGCTAATCCATTGAGTTAAAGTTCAAATTAAAGTTCAAGTGGTTGTTCAGAGTTATTTGGTATGAAAAAGGGGAACGGCAGACAATAATAAGAAAAAAAGTATTAAAAAGTTTACAGTATTTCGGACATAATTGGGATATCCCCAAACCACTTGGTCCTGTTGTTTTTATCCTAAGTTCTCAAACGGAAGCAGTATTTTTGTAATAAATTTGTAAAATATTCCACGGAACCATGTGTCTCGCCTGATATTGCTGCTGTAAGTGTAAAAGCGTCATGTTGATCGACTGTACATTTATTTAACCCATTTCTCTGACGTCAGTCTATTGTTCTTACTGTAGATTATTTTTCAAGAATCCACTGACCACAGTATTAACTTAAGAGAACTTAAATTATAACTTTAACCTTTTAACTTACGATCTTTTATCCTCTCAAAAACAAGTGGCATGTGTAGAATTCGAACCCGCGCGTATTTTCTTTATAATCAATACTCTTCAGTCTATGCATGATACCACTAGACCACGATGGCTGACATCAATCATTATATGAATAGTACTCTTAAAGCGCTTAATTGTCAATACATGTCATTTAACTGTATTTCTGTCTCACTGATAATTCACTTTTGTAATCTAATGAAATATATATATCTTGGTTTGTTCATGTTTATTGATTTTATTTTTATTTTGTGTGTGATGTTTTTTTTTTAAGAAATGGGTTAAAACTACTTCTTTGACAGTAAAAACAGAAACAAATTCATCGCCATTATATGAAAATGAAATATATTTAACCCATTTCTCTGACGTCAGTCTATTGTTCTTACTGTAGATTATTTTTCAAGAATCCACTGACCACAGTATTAACTTAAGAGAACTTAAATTATAACTTTAACCTTTTAACTTACGATCTTTTATCCTCTCAAAAACAAGTGGCATGTGTAGAATTCGAACCCGCGCGTATTTTCTTTATAATCAATACTCTTCAGTCTATGCATGATACCACTAGACCACGATGGCTGACATCAATCATTATATGAATAGTACTCTTAAAGCGCTTAATTGTCAATACATGTCATTTAACTGTATTTCTGTCTCACTGATAATTCACTTTTGTAATCTAATGAAATATATATATATCTTGGTTTGTTCATGTTTATTGATTTTTTTTTTATTTTGTGTGTGATGTTTTTTTTTTAAGAAATGGGTTTAAACTACTTCTTTGACAGTAAAAACAGAAACAAAATCATCGCCATTATATGAAAATGAAATATATATAATACTTTTACATGTTCTAGGATTAAAACAATATTTTGGTGCAGAAAAAAATTACAATCAAAAAATTTCATTCCGGATACTAGGTTCGAACTTTGCACTGCTAATATCACCGTTATGACATTCGTTACCAACGACTAGACGATCACGGCTATGAACAGCTTGATGGTAAATGAATGAAATCCACATTCTTATTTATTGTAAGTCCGTAGCAAGAGCAATTCTGATGGGGATTCAGAATGCGTACCACAGATAAAACTAGTTTATTGACCGGTGAACGATATATGCCAAATGTAATAACGTTAAAATAATCTTAACTTAATGAAACGGAAACAGTTTAAACAAAATTTAAATATAATTGTTCAATTTAAATCGTTAGCACATACTGTTGAATACTTATGGAAAGCAACATGAATTTGAGCATTATCATGAAATGGCAGGTTTATGGCATCAACGCTAGTAATATTTATCTGACTAAGAACGGCTTCACGGTGATTAATCTCCAATATACCAATTCAAGTTGCTAAATATTATATAAATACATTTTGAAGGTTCTAAATTTTGGTAATTAAAATTTTTTAACTTTTCAAAACAAGATAAATAAATTCTGTATATTAATATACGTCTTTTTGAATAAATTAAATATACCAAAATCTATTCAATTTAAATAATTTGTAATGATTAAACATTATATGAAATATGTATTATATACAAAAATAAAATCTGGTGTTAAAAAGGGGAGCTTACACCCCATTTAAGTTATTTTAAACTTATGTTAACTTGTCAAATGTCTAAATATAGATGCGAACCGTGTGGATTTAATCATTTCCAGCTATTATAGAATAAAAAAGACAAAATACGAAACTATTTTTATGAGATATCGTTGATTCATTGTCAAAACGTAAAACAGACAGTCGTTTTACCAGAAATGGATTAAGCTAGAGAATTGATAAGAAGTAGTGGATTCGGAAACGATAATCAACTTGCGACTAAAGTCGCTCGTTGATTATCGTTTACGAATCCACTACTTCTTATCAATTCTCTACTACCTATACATTTATCGGTAAAAACAAAATTAAAAAAAAATGTTTTTCTGTAGACGCTTTTCTTGAAATTGAGGAATAACTCCTATACAAGTTTTAAAACACTTCATTGAAGTTTACAAATTTATCATGTCAAAACAGTTTAATTCGGTTTTTATTAACTAAAACAAAACTGTATGGTTTTCAACAATGCGCAAAAACCCATACCCTATAGTAAGCTATAAAAGGTCCCGAAATGAAAAATGTAAAAAACTAGAAACCTAACGATCTATAGATACATAGATACTTTATTCTCTAAAAACTAAATACTAGTTTACAGAGAAACATACAATATAAATACAGATACAATAGTCGAGGTAAACAAATACAGTATGATATTCTAAAAGTACAAAATTATGATGGCATACATGTTTAGTAACATGTATAATGAAAGGTTAAACTCAATAGAAATAAAAAAAAATGGAGATGGAGACGCCGACGCCACTATCGACGACGAAATATAGGTTTGTTGTGTCTCACTGCCGCTACATTGATGTCGCAGGCTCGACACAAATCAAAAGACTTGAACTTTATTGTTAACAAATGAAACACTTCAAATCAACTCACACTAAAGTTACAGGGAAACGGGGGGAGAAGGGGCTCGGACTTAGCGACAAAGCATCAATACTATAAAATAAGAATTCTCCGAATTTTTTTTTAGCGTAAATGATCATTTGAACTTATACGAATATCAATCTTTTATTTGTTATCAATTGAATTCCCTGATCTACCTCGCACTAATTGAAAAATAAACTTTTTGGAATATCTGTTTCACATGTGACGACGGACATGTTCCAGTGGTCGTAACCATAATACCGTCATCTTTTCCTTGAATGTAAACTTCCAAATAAACCCAAATCACTGGGTTTGTACTTTCTCGAATAACACGACGGGTGCCTTTCTGGAGCATCCGAGATCACCCGATGGATTTATATTACCCAGTCATACCGATCTATTGAATCAGCCAAATGAAACTGTTTTGTATGCTACCGCAACTGAAAGCTGGGGGGCATATTGTTTTACCCCTGTCCGTCCGTCCGTCCGTCCGTCCGTCCGTCCGTCCGTCCGTCTGTCCGTCCCATTATGGGTATATATTTATTCCGCATAACTCCTCCTACAGTTTGAATCCTAGGAAGTTTTCTCTTTACTGTCTGTTTGTACATATATTGAAGGTGTGCATGTGGTCAGGGTTTAATGTTTATTAATATTTGCTTTTTTGGGAGATAGTTGAACTTTGTAATTTTTTGGGAAATTTCCTTGCATAAATAGAGCGTTTCCAGATAACTCCTCCTACAGTTTGAATGCTAGGAAGTTTTCACTCTGCTGGCTGTTTGTACATATATTGTAGGTGTGCATGTGGTCAGGGTTTTTATTTTTATTATCTTTTGCTCTTTTTGGGAGACAATTGAACTTGTTTTTGTCATTTTTGGGGTATAAGCGGTTAAATGAGTTGAGTGCGGGGGCATCACTTTGTCTAGTTTACATTTTTTTCTCGTGTTGTGCTGTTACACAACTGTAACAGTCCGATGTAAGGTTAGGATTTAGCGCTCACATACATGTTAAACTCCGCCACGTGCACTTTCTTTATGTACCTGCCCCAAGTCAGGAGCATGAAGTTCAATTGTTGTCGTTGTATAAATGTGTGTCATTTTTTTTTTGTAGATTGTTTATTTATAAATAAGACCTTTTGTTTTTTCGTTTGAATTTTTTCACATGGTGCATGGTGGCCTTTTGTAGCTGACTAAACGGTGTGTTGAAGGCTGTACGGTTGCCTATATATGATTTCTTACATCCACTGCATTTAAACTCTGGTGGATAGTTGTCTCATTGTCAATCACACCACATCTAGCTTTATTTCAACTTCTATGTTGCGTTTTGTATACTGTAACATTGTTTATCTTTTGTACGCATAACTCGGAGCACTCTTTTCGGAAGCCCGAGCAAAAGTCCTTGTTCCGCGATAGAAAATTTAATTACGAACCCATATAAGATAGCTCGAATTTCAACTCATAATCTGAATTAATCTAAATGAGACTTAAATTCGAATCTTACACAAACTCTACCTCAAAAAGTGACTCAAATTTAATGTTGTAACTAGAACTCTACCCTTAAATGTGACTCAAACTCGAAGTCCAACTCGAAACTCAATGCTAACTAAAATTTTAATTCTAATAATGACTTGAATTCGAAATCGAAGACTAACTCAAAGTTTAACTCAAACAGTAACCCGAACTCAAATTCGATGGATGGCAACACTCATCCCAGGCACATACAACCTGAAATCTATCTAAAAATAGAACAGGTTTTTCCGAATCGGTCACGTGATTTTACCTCATCAAGTAATGGGATAACCACATCAAAGAATGACAGGACCACATCAAATAATGAAACAAACACATCATGTAGTGTAAAATCGTCAAATTTTGAAACATCATTACGTAATGTTAAAACCATATAAAGAATAGGCAAATCATCATTACAAAATAACAAAACCACATCATGTAATGAAACAACTACATAACGTTAAGTCACATTCACATCAAGTAATGTTAAAACCACATTGACTAATGACACAACCACATTAAATAATGTTAAAACCACATTGACTAATGACACAACCACATTAAATAATGGTGAAACCACATCGAGTAATGGCAAAACCATATTGAGTAATGACAAAACTATATCAAGTCAATACGAAACCATATCGTGTAATATCGAAATATCATTAAGTAATGACTATTCCATATTGAGTTATATCAAAACATCATTACGTAATGTCAAAACCATATTAAGTAAAGACAAAATATCATCAAGTAATAATAAAACAACATAAAGTAATATCAGAGTTCCACATAAGACAGCTGTGGCGTTCCATATGAATCCTATAGCACAACACTCCGGGAGTGCCTCAGACAGTACCGCGAATGATACCGACGGATTGCGTCATCCAACAGCTGATGAAAGTAGTTCGCGGAGCGATGTCAACGATTCAACCGGAAGTGCGCAGTTCGACAGCGTCGGTGGCAACAACATGGCTGCCATTATCCAATCTTTCAGTATAGTGTCGCAGTCTGTAGCACAATGCGCGTCAGGTCTCCAACAGACAGTCAGCCTTATCGCCAACCAAAAAAGTACAGAAAGCGGTCCTGCAAAGAAATTTGATCTAGCGCAGTGGTACCAGAATAGAAATATGGAGGACGTACCACTAGCCGTGCACGGATCCGTACAGAACCGCCCAACACTGCCACTGTCAACAACACCATCTCTTGGATATTTGTCCACAACTCTGTGCCCTACAGCTGGAGTCCGATCTGATGCATTCTCAAATGTGGATATTGTGTCTCCATCATTACAAAGGAGCATTATTGAGGGTAAGGATGTAAACTTAGGCGCTCTCCTTATTCCCAATTTTGAGTCTCCTGTAAACCATTCCATAATTGCAGACGGGGTGCATGTCAATTTAGCAAATAAAGCAGACCCAAGATTAAACAGGCATCTATCAATCCAAGAGTTTATTCAAGCTTTTGGAAAATTCAAAAGAATTATGTGTGGTGCTTACCCAGACCGTCGGGATGAATTAGATGCCTATGAAGCTGACATTATTAACATTAATAATTTCTATGGCCCAAAATTTTATGACTATCATAAAATTTTTACAGCAAAGGCAGCAGCACTTCTGAGGGAAAGGCATGTTAAGGTTGATTGGAGCCTTCGTGATCGTGACATCCTTTCTTTGATAACAGCGGGATCCTCAGTAAACGTGTGTAAAATCTGTAATTTAATTGATCATGCTACACAATACTGCCCATTGCAATCATCAGTCCAGGTTGAAAATTCCTCTTCAAGATCATATTCATCTAGCAACCTACAATCCGTAGACAAGCAAGGTCGTTCAAGAGTATTTCATGAAGGTCTGGAAATGTGCAATAATTTCAATAATCCTAAAGGTTGTTATAGGAAAGTGTGTTATCTCCTCCACAAGTGTACAAAATGTCGTGCAACAGGCCATGGTGCCTCAACCTGTAGGAAATCCAATAGCAATGTGCCTGTTCATTCTTCAACATCTTCAGTGTCCTCCAAGGGAAATAAATTGGAGAAACCAAATTCAGGATGACTATCCAAGGAAAAGTTCTTTTATGAAGCTTCAACACCAGTAAATGTTGATAAATTAGAGGAAGAGTTATCATCACATCCTGATAAAAATTTTGTATTATATCTATGTAATGGTCTGAGACAAGGTTTTGATTGTTTAGTTCAAGGGGAAATTTCAGAATCTAAAGAGTGTAAAAATAATTTTTCTGCAAGGTCTCAGGTTTTAGTTGTATCAGAGTTAATTAAAACTGAATGCCAAAAAGGCTTTGTACATGGACCTTTTCAGTCCGTACCTTCTGCAAATTATAGAGTGAGTCCACTGGGTGTTGCTGAAGGAAAATACTCTGGGAAGAAACGTTTGATTTTAGATCTTTCATCTCCACATGACAATGACAGTTTTCTAAGTATTAATGATATGATTGATAAAGAAGAATGTTCCATGTCTTATGTTAAAATTGATGACGCTATAAGAATTATTCTAAAATTAGGAAGGAACAGTACACTATGTAAATATGACATATCCGACGCGTTCAAAATTTGTCCTTACTTGCCATCCCAGTGGCCTTTATTTTGTTTCAAATGGCAGTCTTTTTATTATTATTATGTAAGATTAACTTTTGGCTGCCGGTCTAGTCCTAAAATTTTTGACACAGTGTCACAGGCAATTTGCCATATTGCAGAGAAAAATTATAAGATTAAGAACATTTTACATCTACTTGATGATTTTCTTACTATTGATCACCCAAGTGAAGATGGTGAAAGAAGCATGGCTATAATGATGACCATTTTTAAACGTTTAAATATTCCAATAGCCAAACACAAGACTGAAGGACCAGTTACTTGTCTAGAGCATTTAGGTATTATTTTAGATTCAAACAAAATGGAAGCAAGACTTCCAAATATTAAAGTACAGAGAATATGCGAGTTTATTTCCAAATTGTTGTCAAAATCATCTTGTACAAAGAGACAGTTATTACAGTTGTTAGGACATTTTAATTTTGCCACAAGAGTTATTTTACCTGGCAGATCTTTTTTGTCGTACCTAATTAATTTGTCAACTACTGTTAAACATTTAAATGAATTTGTACATTTAACTAAAGAATGTAAGGTAGATTTAGAATTTTGGTTGAGATTTTTGTCAAACTGGAATGGCATCACTATGTTTCATGATTGTTATTTTACATCCAGTTATGACTTTGAATTATATACAGATGCTGCTTCTACAATAGGCTTTGGGGGATATTTTCAAGGCAAATGGTTCTCTTCATATTGGCCTGTTAATTTACCTACTTTAACTGACAATTTGTCAATGGCTTTCCTTGAGCTATACCCTATTGTAGTAGCAGCATTGTTATGGAGCCACCTCTGGCCCTGTAAAAAGATATTATTTTGGTGTGATAATGAAGCTACTGTTGCTATTGTCAGAAAGGGACGCTCTAAATGTTTAGAAATCATGAAACTTATGCGTCAACTAACATGGTGTGCAGCTAAGTTTAATTTTCATTTTAGTGCTAAACATGTACCTGGTCATATTAACCAAATTTCTGATGCTTTGTCTCGTTTTCAGATGACTCGCTTCCGAAAACTGGCTCCACAGGCAGAGCAGCACCCTCATATATGCCCAAGTGTGTCAGAAGTAATGTGGTCTTAACAAACACAGTCAACACACTATGGTCTAATGCAGTAGCTATGAGGACAAGAGCTGTTTATGAAACAGGATATAACCATTTCAAAACATTTTTACTTTTAAATGGGGTCAACCTGAATGGGAACAAATTACCTCCCATTTCTGAAGAACTTTTAATTTATTTTGTTGGTCATTCTTTTCAAATTCTGAAGTTACAATATTCTACTATTAAGCTGTATATTTGTGGTATTAGATACATGTGCCTCATGGACGATATTCCCTCACCCTTTCAATCATCAGACAGAGACCACAAATCAATGGTTCGACTCTCTTTATTTCTAAAGTCGGTTAAACGTTCACAAAAACAGTCAGTCAGGCCAAGATTTCCAATTACTTCTGACATACTAAAGCAAATGTGTGTTAAACTGAAGAGAGGCTTTTTTTCAGAATTTATAGACTTAATGTTTGAAACTGTTTGTATTGTAGCATTTCATGGTTTTTTACGTTGTGGTGAATTTACTGTAGATAATGCATCTAACTTTGATTCAGAATCTAATTTATGTGTTTCTGATGTTACATTTTATGAAGATTTTGCAATTCTTCACCTAAAGCAGTCAAAAACAGATCCTTTTAGGAAAGGCATTGATATACAATTGCATAGGCTAAATAATATCCTATGCCCTTATACAACTTTAAAGAACTACTTACAATTAAGATCAGTTAAAGGAAAATGTGCACTTTCAGATCCATTGTTCATTAATGAAAATCTTTCAGCTTTAGAAAGAAAATATTTTATTACAAATTTAAAAATTTTATTAGAAGCCTGTGGATACCAAGCCGCCCTATATAATGGACATTCTTTTCGTATAGGTGCAGCAACCAGTGCTGGTAAAGCTAATATTGAAGATCACTTAATTAAAACATTAGGTAGATGGAGTTCTGATAGTTACTGTCGATATGTTAGGACAGAGAAATCTTCTATTAAGAACGCACAGCAACAAATTTGTAACAGTTAAAATTTGTACAGTTATTATGTATATTATGTATGTATATATATATATAAATCTAGGTAGCACTAAGATTACATGTTAACTCTTACACATTCTATTTTCATGAATTAGTCAGTTGTGTGTTATATCATTAAACTATGTACAGCTTAAATTGTGTTTAATAGAATTCCACAGTGTGTAGTTGAAGGTTTCATTCCTTAAAACCCAATTTTCCCCATTTATTACCTTGGGGGTCACTCAGCTGTTTCACACCTGACTTTTTGGACCCTTTCGAAATTGACCACTGGTCTAATTTCTCATTTCCCCCAAGTCATTAAATGTAATACATCTACATTTATTTCTCTCTCCACCGTCAATCTAACCCCCTTTTATCGTAGCCACCTGCTATGAGATGGAGCAACGCTTCATCCCCTTATAGGAACTCATCTGGTTCCGGTTGGTTGACGGAGTGTCCATGTCCATGGGGCTTGGTCCATCTATACCAAGTGTCGTCGACAGGGCCTGGAGCTAAATTTCCCTTTGCTGAGTACTTGACTCCCAAGGGCCAAATTATTTATATATTTTATTAATAAAAAATAGAAATTAAATAATCTTGTTGTCAGCAGCAAACTCATTGATATACTATTTGGTTATACTGGATTGTCTGTTTCAATCTTATAGGAATGTCCAAGTCTGAAGGTCTCGTTTATTGTCAAGGTTGTCAACACTGCAGGAGTATGTTAAGAAATAAGTTACAAATACTGGGTATAAAAGAATACCAGAGAACACCTAAACAAGAGAGCTACAAATACAGGGTATAAAAGAATACCAGAGAACACCTAAACAAGAGAGCTACAAATACAGGGTATAAAAGAATACCAGAGAACACCTAAACAAGAGAGCTACAAATACAGGGTATAAAAGAATCACCAAGATCACCTTTAAAAAGAGGAGTTTTAACAAAGTCACAGTTTACTTAATCATGAGGAACACCTAAACAAGAATCAACTAGCTAAACAAGGTACATGAATCATTATCGATAAACCACAGAAAATAGAATACAGACTAAACAATGAATAAAGTCATTACTTGCTGCATCCGTCGTATCGTCAATGTCATAGTTGCTACTGTTAAGTTATGGATTTCAGCCCTTCTGTCATATACCTAAGTCCCTGGAGTCATAGAATAAATGTACTTTTAATGATAAACTGTGACTATTTAATCATTATTTGCCATCGGTTATTGTTCTTCACATCTAGATGTCTTTCTTACAAAGTTTCAAACCACCATTACATTTACTTAACATTAAAATCACCTTTAACATTTACCAACACATTTCATACAATCATTTGGATAAATTTTGTATTGTTCACACAATCAATTCTGTATCATCAAGTTTCATAACATTTCATTATATCAAATTTACATTGTACTGTATAACAATCTTGTTCATAACTGTATGTTTATCCCATTGTAAACAAAATCATTCAATCATAATAAGGTCATACCATCTTTGAAAAAAAAAATGAATACTTTACATCTTAGTCTACCCCATAACTAGTATTATTTTGATATAAAAAAAAAATTCTCACATCAAACAAAAATCCATTTTATGAAATGTTCACTAGCATCCAAATTTTATCCTGTAAACAATGAAAAGTTTTACATAAATCTCAAATAGTGTACAGCTTGATGTAATCACTATTGAACTTTTCAAGTTTCATTCCTTTGAATGATTTTACCTACTTCAAATCAGTTCACATCTACACATAAAATAACTTTAATGTTAACCTTAATCCCTACTTACACCTTTATCATGTAAATCTTGGATCATTCAATCATAATAATGAGGAACCACAATTGTTTTGATTTTCAACCATGAAACTGAACTTAATAAATAATCCTTTGAAACTTTATTTTAATCTAGAATTTATATAGTTGACAGACTGATATAATCAAAGATGTGCAGACAATATTAACATGAAAACTATATGCAACATGCTTTTTATGGCAGGACATACAAAAAAGTATAAGACTCCATTACACAACAAAAAAAAAAGAAAAGGAAAAAAAAGAAGACAATTCACAGAGCCATATTGATGGTTAAAACAGTTTACCATATGTACTATTACGTTTTAGCTAGATAATTAAATAAAATAGAAAATTAGTTTTTATAACCAACTTTATACTTATATAATTGTGTTACATTATATGTTTATAATCTCACCAAATACTTTCAAATTGTAAGTGTTAATAAAGTTCAAGGTGAGGTGGATATTGTCATAACTTCACATTCTGAATCATCATCTGATATGGTATCATGGATAGTCGACATTGTATTGTCCAGATGAAAAACATTACTATTCCTTGATTTCATGGGTGTACTTTGAAACAACTCTCTTCTTCTATTTCCATTTGAATCTCTGGACAAATCATGCATTACATATCTTTCTTGGTCATTTCTCCTGTGGTCTTTAGTTAAATCTGTTCTTGTTGGTTTTCTAAAGAGTGTATTTATTGATTGTTTGGTCTGCTGAGTTGATTTGAACACTTCATTTTGAATGACATTTGATGTTGGCACAAAAGGTTTCTTACTATTCTCATCAGAAACATATCTGCTTGTCATATTTGTTTTTGGCTGTCTATTTAACATGCTTTTAACTTCTGGGAAAGTTTTTGTTCGTCTTAAATCTGAAGATGGCTTTTTGAAAGTTTCATTTTTTGTTGTTGTAACATTAAATAAGTCATCCATCTGTGTTGATTGTTCACCTGAAGTTTTAAATTTAGAAAAATGTTTACGATTACCTGGTGATGGGGTACTAAGTAGCATACGATTACCTGGTGATGGGGTACTAAGTAGCATACGATCACCTGGTGATGGGGTACTAAGTAGCATACGAGAGAAAATTGTAGATGGAGATTGTTCATTTGAATTGAAGGAGTATGGATGTTTTTTACTTGGAGTATGTTGATCTTCAGAGAAAGGCAACCTAATTTCATTGTTTTGATATCTCATTATCTGCTGTTCATTTGTTTCCCTAGAGACTTGTTGTTCACCATTCTCAATCATATGCAGACTTCGTTTTGCTTTCATCTTTGTTCTGCTGGTGGCCTGTAACCTTTGCTCCAGAGGTGACATTAACAAACCAGACTGCTCTGAAGTTCTAGAATTTTGCAGTAACTTAGCTGGAACTGATTTACTTGCGTCTTGAAACTGTTGATGCTTATGCAAGTCTGGAGAGTAGAAAGATTTGTTAACATATGATTCTATGCTTGATAAATCTTTTGCACTTCTGTATGGAGATGCATTTCTATTTAGCTGTGAATTTTCATTTTTGTTTCTTATTACTGTCTCAGTCTGATATGATACAATGCTTTGATCAATGGTCTTTGACCAATTCCAATGTCTCAATCCAGACTGAGGTAGATGTTTGTGACTTGTTTCTTTTGACGGGTTCTTACTACACGTAGACAGATATGTAAGGGTTTCCTGGACTGGTTTTACTTTAGGTTCAACTGGTTTATCAAACTTTCTATGAAATGATTTTGGAGATAAAAATGTTGCAACATCTTTTTCAGGATGAAAAAGTAGTTCTATAAGTTTGGTAGTATCTTCTTTAGGAACAAACTTCCTTCTTGCTCTCTTGTTCAAGTTTTTAATCTTTACAGGAGAAACACATTTTTCAGTAGCAGCCATTTGGAAGCCAGCAGGTATCTGGAAGTTTGCTGGATTCTTTTGGTCATGATAACACCTTTCTCCTTGTCTGATAGCATTAACATCCTGAATGCCCTTCCCATTTACACCTTCCTTTAACATACTTTCTTGAACAATGTTGTATTTGTGGAGTTTTGATGAAAATTTAGATGGCATATCTAAAGAATTGTTTTGGTTAAAATTCCCATTTGTTATTGAAGGTTTCATACCAGACTCCTTGATGCAATGTGATACAACATAAGAAGTGGGTTTGAGTTCAAACACCTCACCATTTGTAGACCTCTTATGAACTTTCTCTTCATTAAACTTAATAGCCGGAGTACTAAATGCAACGTTACTTCTTTCCTTAGAAAATCTACGGGGTTCAGCTATTGTAGATTTTTTTGTGTTAATATCATCATTTTCAAGAAAAAAGTCTACATTCTCCCAATCTTTCATTTTCCTTTGTGTAGGAGACAAAACTGTTGTTGGTTTCTTTGTTTGATGAGTAAATCTTTTCACTGGTTGGAGATTTTTCTTAGTTTTGTCTTCAGTTTGTATGGTACTCTCAGTCATGATTATCTTTGCTGCGATACCTACTTTGTTTTCTTTCATCTTTTTATATAATCTATCTGGAGAAGCAAATCGTGTAATAACAGGTACCCTTGAAAATATCATTTCATGTCCACTTACTTGTGAATTAGTAGGTTGTAATTTGTTAAGCTCTAATAAACTGTCTCGGTCTTCTGTTGAAGTATTGTTTGAAGAAAACCTTTGTTTATTCATCATTTTCATATTTTCTTTTTTTCTCGATACTTTTTCTTGGTTAGATACTTCTGAGGCCAATGTTAGTGGAACAATTCTTTTTATGGATTTCCCTATATCATTTCTTGAACTCATTTGAAGATCAGTTGATTTATTCTTAATAGTTTGTGAATTTTTTTTATGCAGCATTGTGTTTGTAGAATGATCTTGCACATACGTGCTGGTTTTATGATTCACATTCAGTTTGTGAGTGTTATTATGTTCTGAATGAAAGTTGTACAATCCTTTGTTGTTTTCAGAGACGACATAAGTGTGGTTAGCATTTTGAAACCCTTGACCCCTTGTGAAATTAATATCACTTTTAACCTGGTTCTGTCCCGTCACTTTATTAATATCTTGCAGCCATTTCTCAATTCTTTCATTTTGTTGATACTCCATAGTACTAGTTTTCATGTCCTCTGGTGTTTTATAATTGAAATTTGGCTTAAACATAACATCTATGTTGCTATATCCTTGAGTTGTAGATCTTTTAGGCTCAATATTTGACTTGTCAGTGTTAATTGATTTGCCAGTAAAATAATTCTTTGACCTGTTAATTTCATTGTTTTGATGGCTCATTTCTTTAGGTCTTGCTGGCTTTGTATAACCAGATTTATCTTTATTCTTACATGAAAAAAATCCATCAATTTCATCATACATTGCACTTCTGTCTTTGTTGGGACCACTGCGCTGTAAAACAAAATACAAATTAATAATCATTACCATTATCATAATCATAACGATGTTATAATCATGATAATTAAAATACAGATTTTGCCTTCATGGAACCAAGCATTATTATGTGCAATAATTTGCTCAAAAACTTTTCCTTCTCTTTGCTTTTGTGATATCCAACATTTTTTGAGAATATACTGTCATTTTTAATACTGTGAAAGTACTTTTATTCGTGGGTATCTTTTTATGTGGTTTGAGCAATAGTTACATGTTAGTGGTTTCTTAAATTCACGGATTTCCATTTTTTTTTTAAATCAAGTGAAGAATTTGAAATCATCAGTAACGAAAATTCTTGAAAATAATGACTATTTCCGAAATGCTACAAATGGATTTGAATTAATCATGAATTAATTCTTAAGAAATAAAAAACCAAACCCAATATGAAACTTCTTTTTCGTTTGAGAATTATGAGGAGATAAAATGATCACTTCATGAAGTAAAACTGAAAGCTTAAAAGCCATACAGTTTAGGTTTTTTAAAGATTAAATGAGTAAAATCCTGTCTGATTGATAAGATTGATTGTTGGTTGCTTAACGTCCAGTGGTAAAAATCTTGTCTCAAGTTGTATATATAATTCATAGTGCGTTTGCTGAAATTCTATGTTTTCTCTAGATTAAATGCCCGTATTCATGTAGTCAAACCTACATGGGGTTTCCATGTCTTTAGTTGGACAACAGTTATTAAATTTTGTTGGACACTTAAATTCATGGATAAAGCCATCCATGAAAAAACATGAAACTGGTACCCACGAATAAAAGTACTTTCACAGTTATGCTATACTGTGTTTACTGAATGTTTTTACTCCTTCATGAGTGCTGAGCACTGTGAGAAGTAGTTTTTCTAAGAAATTTCAAAATGTGTATGACTTTTTAAAGATATATGCTTGTCAGCAGCCAGGAAATAAAACATCAAAGGAACTGAAAACATGTCACATGGAATGGTTTAACCTGATGAAGCTTGGTGCTATATATCACATGGAATGGCATAACCTGATGAAGCTTGGTGCTATATATCACATGGAATGGCATAACCTGATGAAGCTTGGTGCTATATATCACATGGAATGGTATAACCTGATGAAGCTTGGTGCTATATATCCTTGGTGCTATATATCACATGGAATGGCATAACCTGATGAAGCTTGGTGCTATATATTACATGGAATGGAATGGCATAACCTGATGAAGCTTGGTGCTATATATCACATGGTATGACATAACCTGATGAAGCTTGGTGCTATATATCCTTGGTGCCATATATATATCACATGGAATGGCATAACCTGATGAAGCTTGGTGCTATATATTACATGGAATGGAATGGCATAACCTGATGAAGCTTGGTGCTATATATCACATGGTATGACATAACCTGATGAAGCTTGGTGCTATATATCACATGGTATGACATAACCTAATGAAGCTTGGTGCTATATATTACATGGAATGGCATAACCTGATGAAGCTTGGTGCTATATATTACATTGAATGGCATAACTTGATGAAGCTGGGTGCTATATATTACATGGAATGGCATAACCTGATGAAGCTTGGTGCTATATATCACATGGAATGACATAACCTGATGAAGCTTGGTGCTATATATCACATGGTATGGCATAACTTCAGGGTTGGCAAAGTATTACCCGGCGGAAAAACCCGGGTCAGGGTTTTCCCAGGTTGGGCAATACTCATAGAAACGGGTAATACTGGGTAATACTGGGTAATACTGGGTAATATGATTTTCAAGCTTATTTTTACACAAAATAGTAAGGACTTGTTGTAGTTTTATAGCTTAATATATACATTTTATACAGATAACCATTGAGAGTCATTCCTGAAGATTGAAGATTAAATTTCTTCCTTTTCTCCACTAACTCTATGTAAGCAGAATACAAGTTTTGGTCATATCAGGTACCTTGTTAATTTCCAAGCTTTGTTTCAATATTAAATTCAAGTTGAAAAAATGCATTTTATTGCAGTGTTTAGGTGAATTGTAAATTTTAATTGTGATACAATAACATTGCTAAATAAACACCCTAAGGGGACAGGCCATGAACACTTATGTAAACAAATCTGTGTTATAATCAGATTAACTACTTATTAATTAGTGATGTACATAAAAATATGCTAAAACTTAGTAAACATTGTTAGTAATGAACAAAAATTTTTTAAAAGAAATTTTCCTTACATAGAATTGTTTATTCTTAATATAAGTTATAATTATCAAAAAAAAAAATTGAATTCTTTGACTTTAAGTCAACACCTTGACTAATCTTAACAGAATGGTGATTAGGGAGCTACCATTTGATTTTTAGGGGGGGCTAGGATGAAAAATTTTTTCCTGCATTTTTTTTAAATGTAATCTCTGTCCTGCCTTTTTATTTTTTACTCTATTCGGTCCTGCCTTTTTTTTTATTAGTTTATCCTGATTTTTTTTACATAAATTGTCATCCTGTCTTTTTTTTTGCCAAGTTGCTCATCCTGCCTTTTTTTTTTACTCAAAACTCCTGTCCTGCCTTTTTTGTCAAATTTCATCCTAGCCCCCCATAAAAATCAAATCTTTAGATAGATTTTTAGGATTATTATTAAGAAAAGCTTTTCACATTTGTCTTATGTGTCTTCATGTACACTTGTCTTAGAGTTGCTGGACCATGAATATTTTTTCAGATTTATACACTTTATATAGAGTCTCAAAAAAGTGAACTTATAAGTTAAAATACTTTATCTTATTTTTATAAAAATCTTTAATGTATTGCATTTGTGATTAATCACTGAATCCTCTTTAAAATTCAGGCCAGTATTTCATATTACCCAGTATTGCCCAGTATTACCCGGTTAAACCCAGTAAAACCCCGGTTTTCCAAGTATTTCCCACTGGGCTGGGCAATACTCATAAAACCAAGGTTTTTGCCAACCCTGCATAACCTGATGAAGCTTGGTGCTATATATCACATGGTATGGCATAACCTGATGAAGCTTGGTGCTATATATCATATGGTAGGGCATAACCTGATGAAGCTTGGTGCTATATATCACATGGTATGGCATAACCTGATGAAGCTTGGTGCCATATATCACATGGTATGGCATAACCTGATGAAGCTTGGTGCTATATATCATATGGTAGGGCATAACCTGATGAAGCTTGGTGCTATATATCATATGGTAGGGCATAACCTGATGAAGCTTGGTGGGGCATAACCTGATGAAGCTTGGTGCTATATATCACATGGTATGGCATAACCTGATGAAGCTTGGTGCCATATATCACATGGTATTACATAACCTGAAGAAGCTTGGTGCTATATATCACATGGTATGGCATATCAAGATATAGCTTGGTGCTATATATCATATGGCATGGCATAACCTGAAGAAGCTTGGTGCTTTATATCACATGGTATGGCATAACCTGAAGAAGCTTGGTGCTATATATCACATGGTATGGCATAATCTGATGAAGCTTGGTGCTATATATCACATGGTATGGCTTACCAAGATGAAGCTTGGTGCTATATATCACATGGTATGGCATAACCTGAAGAAGCTTGGTGCTTTATATCACATGGTATGGCATATCCTGATGAAGCTTGGTGCTATATATCACATGGTATGGCATAAACTCATGTCCAAACTTCATAAAATTCGATAAAGGTTTGACAAAGTAATTGATGAATAAATTTTTTTTAAACACAGCCACCTTAATGTTGATGCAGCCTTTGAAGGAGTCTGAGATTGTTATGTCTTGCTTTGGAGACAAAAATGTTTTAGACTCGACAAAAATATAATCCCAGATGGTATGTAATTGTTAATTGCAAAACAAAGGTAGTCCACTTATCAGTAAAATACGTAAATTAAAAATATTGAAAATTAACAATTCAGACATTATCTCTTAATCATAATAAAGCTTCTGCCAAGTTTCATTAAATTCCAAGGAGGTTTGATAAATCTATTGATGTCTTAAAAAACTTAAACCACAGACTGAACCTAAATGTGTCAAGCAGCAGACGAAGAAGTATACGATCCTAGACAAAATGTTGCAGGCTTGACAAAAACCATAATAAAATACTCACCTGAACACGATTCTTATTCAAAACATTAACATTATCCTCTGTAGATGACAAAGAGCTGGTATCTTGGTCCATGATGTCAATGGGATGGGGACCTTTGTCACCTGTCTGACTATCTTCATCGTCTCCATCCTCCGAGCCATCCTCCATATCACCTGCACTGTCAGAGGAGTAAGAACTGAGGGTCTCAGCATCACTAGGTTCATCATTCTGTTCACTGATAATCTCATAGTAACTAGCTAATATAAATAATACAAACATTTATCACCATGTTTGAGGAATAGAACTACAAAATTGGAAAGTTTTAGTTTTTACTGTTGCATAAAAATTTTAGTTCAGGTGCATAATTTCATATGTTTTCAATATATTTACAATAAGGTTGCTTAACAAGAGTGCACACGCTGAAAGGTCTCGCCTGCCTTACTGACCATTGATTTTATGCTGATAGTCCTAAATATAAAGTTTTACTACAAGTATTACATAAACTTAACATGATGAAAGAAAATGAGGTCAAGGTCAGATATAAAACCAAGCCAGAAATACATGTACACCTTAAAATCATTCCATACACCAAATATAGTTGACCTATTGCTTATAGTATACAAGTCGTTTAAGAAAGACCAAACCATGAAAACTTTATATTAAGCAAAGAACCATGAAAATGAGGTCAAGGTCAGATGAACCCTGTCAGACAGACTTGTACACCTTACAATCATTACATGCTTTAAATATAGTTTACCTATTGCATATAGTATCTAAGAAACAAACTTAACCAGGAAAACTTAACATTGACCTATGAACTATGAAAATGAGGTCAAGGTCAAATAAAACCTGCCAGACTGACATATACATCATAAAATATTTTCATACACCAAATATAGTTGACCTATTGCATACAGTATTAGAAAAACAGATCAAAACACAAAAACTTCATTTTAACCACTGGCCCATGAAAATGAGGTCAAGGTCAGATGACACCTGCCAGTTGGACATGTTCACCTTACAATTATTCCATACACCAAATATAGTAGACCTATTGCTTATAGTATCTGAGATATGCACTTGACCACGAAAACTTAACCTTGTTCACTGATCCATGATATGAGTTCGAGATCAAGGGAAAACTGTCTGACAGGCATGAAAACCTTGCAAGGTACGCACATACCAAATATAGTTATCCTATTACTCATAATAAGAGAGAAATTAAGAATACTAAAAATCTTATCTTTTTTTTTTCAAGTAGTCACTGAACCATGAAAATGAGGTCAAGGACAATGAACATATGACAGACTGAAACTTCATAACATAAGGAATCTATATACAAAGTATGAAGGATTCAGGTCTTACAAAAGTAACTAACACTGTTCAGCAATTACTTTAGAAGCAATTAAATATCTCACATTCTATTTTATAATATATTAAATTATTATATAAGAATGATGGATAAATACATGCGGTTAAGCAAAAACCATGACAAGAATTGTTTGGAGCTATGTTATTGAGTCTGTGATGTTAATCGACTTCATCACTCTGCTGATTCTTTTTGGTTACTTTCCAAATAAAATAAGTTTAAATTCGAAGACTGACACATAAAAACACCTAAAAAAGGAAAGTTTTTTGGGGAATATCTCCTCTTTAACATTTTCAAAAGGTTATTGATGACTAAAAAACTTTAACCCAAGATTGTATTTAAATGTTAACTACAAAAAAAATAAATGATTGAAAAATTAACTCTGGATACTGCCAATTGATAATGAAAAAGCTCATGCTCAAGTTTCATAAAAATTCCATGAAGGTTTTACAAAGTTATTGATGTCAGAAAAACTTTTAACCTTAGACTATATTTTAATGTTAAATGTGAAAAGATGTTCATTTATCAGTAAAACACAGAAAGTCTCTGTTTTGTTGAAGCATTCTTAAAATTATTGAAAGGAAATCTAAAATTTGTATTGTTTCACCAATGGCAAAGGGTCATTCATAATTATGAACAACAAATCTTCAATGTGTAAAATTCAAGCAACCAAGACAATGTATAAATTGACATTGGATTTTGTTAAGATATAAAATATTGTCAGTTATACATTTCTGTACCACTAACTTTTTAGTGCTAGAAATTCTGAATCCTCTTCATTCACAGGTTCAGGTTTATAAGACTGCGAGATTGTTTCTTTGGTAAATGTTTCTTCCACATCAGAAAAATATCTATCAGATGGACTCCAATTGTTTATAGTCTGCAATGATAAATTTGTATTATTAATTATTTATTAAGATCTGTTACATTGTGAGGAGGTACTATGTGACAATCTTTGATGATTTAATTTTACAAATAAATTCAATAAATATCTGCTGGTTATAATTTATCTATTCACATTACTTACTTTACATCCAAGTCATTTGCATTTGGACTCTGGGCAGTCTGGTGGATATATATGTATCTAAAGTTTACATTTTGTTTAAATTTCACAATTTATTACCCTCACTCTAGGCTATATTATTATATCCTCACTCTAGGAATGGAGGGTATATTATTACCATCATGATATCCCACCCTAGGAGTGGGGCTGTACTGTATTCCCCTTGTCCATGTGTCCAACAATATTTCAGGTACTAATAAACAGAATGTCTTTATATTTGGTCAAGAGCTTGACAGTCTTGATTTGTAATGTGTGTGTGCTTTTTATACGCCTGTTTACGGACATGTCGGACAATAACTCAAAAATGCTTTGAGCAGTTTTCATCAAACTTTGGTAAATTGTTTATATATATTGACGTGAGCTTCCTTTCGATTTTTTTGAATTTTAGATTTTAGGTTTTTAGAGTTATGGGGTTTTATTCAATAAAAAAGGGGGATTTTCCAGTTTTTGGACTATAACTCAAAAATGCTTTGAGCAGTTTTCATGAAACTTTGGTGAATTGTTTATATCTATTGACGTGAGCTCCCTTTCAATTTTTATAAATTTTGGATTTTACTTTTCTAAGTTGTGGGGTTTTATTCATTAAATAAACTGTTAACACAGAGATATGTCTCGCCTTTTTGTACTTTTGATAATGCAAATGTTGAAATTAAAATAGCAATACTTTAACATGTAAGTCATGCAAATATTCAAAGTCAATGAACCAAGACTGAAGGTACATGGCAAAACAATCTCCATGGAAATGAGATGTGCCAATGCTAATACAACTGCATACCAAATACCATAGACTTATCATAAGTTGTTCCCTTTCAACAAACTTAAACACAAACATTGACTTGTAAACTATGTAAAAGTTTCAAAGTCAATGAACCATGATGAAGGGGTGGGGCTATATAATCTCCATGAAAATGAGACTTGCAAATGCCAATAAATTTGCATACCAAATATCATTGACTTAATATAAGCGGTTCATCTTAAACTGATCTAATCACAAACTAATACATGTAAACTTAAGCAAAAGTTTCAAAGTCAATAGACCATGACTGAGGGGGCAGGACCAAATATTCTCCATGGAAATGAGATGTGCTTATGCTTATACAATTGCATACCAATTAACATTGGCCTACCACTAATGGTTCCCCTTGAACTGACCTAATCACAAACTAATACATGTAAACTAAGCAAAAGTTTCAAAGTCAATAGACCATGACTGAGGGGGCAGAGCCAAATAATCTCCATGGAAATGAGATATGCCAATGCTTATACAACTGTATACCAAATATCATTGACTTACCACTAGTGGTTCCCCATAAACTGACCTAATCACAAACTAATACATGTAAACTAAGCAAAAGTTTCAAAGTCCATAGACCATGACTGAGGGGGTGGAGCCAAGTAATCTCAATGGAAATGAGATGTGCCAGTGCTAATACAACTGTATACCAAATATCATTGACCAACCACTAGTGGTTCACCTTAAACTAGACCTAATCACAAACTAAAACATTGTTGATGGCGCGGCCACTGCCAGAAACAGCATACCTATGTATCGCTTTTAGACTCCATCAAGGCAAGTCAAAAAGGGGGATTTTCCAGTTTTCAGACAATAACTCAAAAGTGCTTTGAGCAGTTTTCATTAAACTTTGGTGACTGGTTTATATCTATTAAAATAACCTCCCTTTAGTTTTTTATAAATTTCTGATATGACATTGAGGAGTTATGGTACTTTATTCTTTGAAAAAACGACAGGCGTATCATGCGCTCCACTTGAGGAGTATTGTCTGGGCCGGTAAATACCGCCGGTAAATACCAGGGGGCGGTATTTACCGTCCAACCTTGTGGCGAAACTCTTTATTTTATCTGTCAGACACCTAGTTTGTATTTACTGACACAGTCTAATATTTAGTCCTGATGACCTGGCAGCGATGAGGTCCGAGTACACAGTTATTTCGTAGTGCATTTCTTTTAGACAATAAATGAAAATTAAAAAAATCCCACCTGCGCTTTCTCAATAATATTTTTACAGTGTGTTGTACTACTTTTGGGACAAATTATATCAAAATTATAGAAAACTTCATCGGCTCTAACTCAAAATTTGGACAATTTTATGTTAAGGGGGTCTTGAAATCTTTTGACATCTTCCGAAGTGCTTATTTTTAACCTTTTTCAGCTGGACCAAATCACTACTTTACTTTAAAATTCATGACCCAAATTTTTTTACAGTGTAATTTCATCCCCCTACTTGCTATTTGAGGCATAAAACATGGAGAAATAAATTTGGAAGGGGTATAAAAAAAATTGGCAAGTAACACACTGTCCACACTAGGGACTATATTTGTGGACAACGAAAATCAAAGGACGATAACTGTGTACTCGGACCTAATAGGATAGAAAAAATTGACCAATCTTAATAAAACTTGGTATGACCAAAGCTTAATAAATTATGAGACTGCTTACAAAGTTTCATGGCAATAAGATATAAATTTTAGACAATATGATAAATTCTATATTCAACTTTGCGTGTTAAATTTTGACGTTAAAATTGAAAAATTTCAACTATCAACATTTGAGGCTTTTAAAATTAAAATATTGCAAAAAAATACTTTTAAAATGCCTTAATATATAATATATCATGTATTAATAGCAATAGAGTATTCATTTGATATATCAGACTTAGCATAGTTATTCAAAAGTCAAATTTATATGAGCCTGTGCCTAAAAATGGAGGTTTTCCAATGAAGGGGGGTCTTACATGAAGATGTAATATTTTCCAGCAATTTTAAATTTTTGAAGCTTTTTGGTTATAAATAATCCTTACATATGTATTTAATGTACTTTAAATGGAAAGAAAACTTACAAATAATATATCATATTAGTTTAAAAGGGTCTTAGGCCAAGTAAGACTGAAAATAATTTAGGGTCGATTTAGGCCGTAACACATATTTACATTTAAAAATGCATATTAAAGCTATAGGAAATAAAAATGTGTGTCTTTTCTATCATTTCTATACTCAGGTGACATGATACAATAAATCTGAGCACAAAAAGAGTCTTGCATTCAACTTTTTTGCAGACAGTATGGTCTGATACAAAGATTTTTCACTTTTTAGTGAAAAACTTGCAGGCAATTTTACTCTCAACAGGCTTATATTTAAACCACTCGCTATCCTACAGAAGAAAAGAAAGATATTATGTGAAATGAAACAGGTACAAAAGACATTGTTAAGTGCCTTTTATACAAATTTAGTGAGGTCTTTATTATGGACTTCAACTTTTATGTACCAAGCTCCTCACATTTAACTTGATCCAAACTGGGCGTTAGACGAGGATCATAGATACAACACATTTTGCACATGTTGTCTGAGATAATCATCTTTTCTGTAGATTCAGAGTTCACAAATGAGTAATACAACTGGATTAAAGCATAGAAACACAAATATTGACACATGAAAACCTGTCAGATAGAAAGTCAGAATGCCACTTATGCATCAAAATTGAAAAAGCTATGAAATGCTTACTTTGACCATATAATGCCAAAATTGGTCATTTTTGCAGAAATTCTATCAGATAAAAGTTTAAATCCTTTAGTTTCGTGCTATTTGACAAATTGACACCATCAAATCATTCAGTGAAGTTGCCAAAGTACAGATTCTATATTTCCTGATTTCACCTCTTAGGATAGAAAAAATTGACCAATCTTAATAAAACTTGGTATGACCATAGCTTAATAAATTATGAGACTGCTTACAAAGTTTCATGGCAATAAGATATATATTATAGACAATATGATAAATTCTATATTCAACTTTGCGTGTTAAATTTTGACGTTAAAATTGAAAAATTTCAACTATCAACATTTGAGGCTTTTAAAATTAAAATATTGCAAAAAAATACTTTTAAAATGCCTTAATATATAATATATCATGTATTAATAGCAATAGAGTATTCATTTGATATATCAGACTTAGCATAGTTATTCAAAAGTCAAATTTATATGAGCCTGTGCCTAAAAATGGAGGTTTTCCAATGAAGGGGGGGTCTTACATGAAGATGTAATATTTTCCAGCAATTTAAAATTTTTGAAGCTTTTTGGTTATAAATAATCCTTACATATGTATTTAATGTACTTTAAATGGAAAGAAAACTTACAAATAATATATCATATTAGTTTAAAAGGGTCTTAGGCCAAGTAAGACTGAAAATAATTTAGGGTCAATTTAGGCCGTAGCACATATTTACATTTAAAAATGCATATTAAAGGTATAGGAAATAAAAATGTGTGTCTTTTCTATCATTTCTATACTCAGGTGACATGATACAATAAATCTGAGCACAAAAAGACTCTTGCATTCAACTTTTTAGCAGACAGTATGGTCTGATACAAAGATTTTTCACTTTTTAGTGAAAAACTTGCAGGCAATTTTACTCTCAACAGGCTTATATTTAAACCACTCGCTATCCTACAGAAGAAAAGAAAGATATTATGTGAAATGAAACAGGTACAAAAGACATTGTTAAGTGCCTTTTATACAAATTTAGTGAGGTCTTTATTATGGACTTCAACTTTTATGTACCAAGCTCCTCACATTTAACTTGATCCAAACTGGGCGTTAAGACGAGGATCATAGATACAACACATTTTGCACATATTGTCTGAGATAATCATCTTTTCTGTAGATTCAGAGTTCACAAATGAGTAATACAACTGGATTAAAGCATAGAAACACAAATATTGACACATGAAAACCTGTCAGATAGAAAGTCAGAATGCCACTTATGCATCAAAATTGAAAAAGCTATGAAATGCTTACTTTGACCATATAATGCCAAAATTGGTCATTTTTGCAGAAATTCTATCAGATAAAAGTTTAAATCCTTTAGTTTCATGCTATTTGACAAATTGACACCATCAAATCATTCAGGGAAGTTGCCAAAGTACAGATTATATATTTCCAGATTTCACCTCTTAGGTCCGAGTACACAGTTATTTCGTAGTGCATTTCTTTTAGACAATAAATGAAAATTAAAAAAATCCCACCTGCGCTTTCTCAATAATATTTTTACAGTGTGTTGTACTACTTTTGGGACAAATTATATCAAAATTATAGAAAACTTCATCGGCTCTAACTCAAAATTTGGACAATTTTATGTTAAGGGGGTATTGAAATCTTTTGACATCTTCCGAAGTGCTTATTTTTAACCTTTTTCAGCTGGACCAAATCGCTACTTTACTTTAAAATTCATGACCCAAATTTTTTTACAGTGTAATTTCATCCCCCTTCTTGCTATTTGAGGCATAAAACATGGAGAAATAAATTTGGAAGGGGTATAAAAAAAATTGGCAAGTAACACACTGTCCACACTAGGGACTATATTTGTGGACAACGAAAATCAAAGGACGATAACTGTGTACTCGGACCTAATAGGATAGAAAAAATTGACCAATCTTAATAAAACTTGGTATGACCAAAGCTTAATAAATTATGAGACCGCTTACAAAGTTTCATGGCAATAAGATATATATTATAGACAATATGATAAATTCTATATTCAACTTTGCGTGTTAAATTTTGACGTTAAAATTGAAAAATTTCAACTATCAACATTTGAGGCTTTTAAAATTAAAATATTGCAAAAAAATACTTTTAAAATGCCTTAATATATAATATATCATGTATTAATAGCAATAGAGTATTCATTTGATATATCAGACTTAGCATAGTTATTCAAAAGTCAAATTTATATGAGCCTGTGCCTAAAAATGGAGGTTTTCCAATGAAGGGGGGTCTTACATGAAGATGTAATATTTTCCAGCAATTTTAAATTTTTGAAGCTTTTTGGTTATAAATAATCCTTACATATGTATTTAATGTACTTTAAATGGAAAGAAAACTTACAAATAATATATCATATTAGTTTAAAAGGGTCTTAGGCCAAGTAAGACTGAAAATAATTTAGGGTCAATTTAGGCCGTAGCACATATTTACATTTAAAAATGCATATTAAAGCATAAGAAATAAAAATGTGTGTCTTTTCTATCATTTCTATACTCAGGTGACATGATACAATAAATCTGAGCACAAAAAGACTCTTGCATTCAACTTTTTAGCAGACAGTATGGTCTGATAGAAAGATTTTTCACTTTTTAGTGAAAAACTTGCAGGCAATTTTACTCTCAACAGGCTTATATTTAAACCACTAGCTAACCTACAGAAGAAAAGAAAGATATTATGTGAAATGAAACAGGTACAAAAGACATTGTTAAGTGCCTTTTATACAAATTTAGTGAGGTCTTTATTATGGACTTCAACTTTTATGTACCAAGCTCCTCACATTTAACCTGATCCAAACTGGGCGTTAGACGAGGATCATAGATACAACATATTTTGCACATATTGTCTGAGATAATCATCTTTTCTGTAGATTCAGAGTTCACAAATGAGTAATACAACTGGATTAAAGCATAGAAACACAAATATTGACACATGAAAACCTGTCAGATAGAAAGTCAGAATGCCACTTATGCATCAAAATTGAAAAAGCTATGAAATGCTTATTTTGACCATATAATGCCAAAATTGGTCATTTTTGCAGAAATTCTATCAGATAAAAGTTTAAATCCTTTAGTTTCATGCTATTTGACAAATTGACACCATCAAATCATTCAGGGAAGTTGCCAAAGTACAGATTCTATATTTCCTGATTTCACCTCTTAGGTCCGAGTACACAGTTATTTCGTAGTGCATTTCTTTTAGACAATAAATGAAAATTAAAAAAATCCCACCTGTGCTTTCTCAATAATATTTTTACAGTGTGTTGTACTACTTTTGGGACAAATTATATCAAAATTATAGAAAACTTCATCGGCTCTAACTCAAAATTTGGACAATTTTATGTTAAGGGGGTCTTGAAATCTTTTGACATCTTCCGAAGTGCTTATTTTTAACCTTTTTCAGCTGGACCAAATCACTACTTTACTTTAAAATTCATGACCCAAATTTTTTTACAGTGTAATTTCATCCCCCTACTTGCTATTTGAGGCATAAAACATGGAGAAATAAATTTGGAAGGGGTATAAAAAAAATTGGCAAGTAACACACTGTCCACACTAGGGACTATATTTGTGGACAACGAAAATCAAAGGACGATAACTGTGTACTCGGACCATGAGTTGTCATGTGTGTGCACTTTTTTTTATCCGTCAGACACCTAGTTTTTATTTATCAATACAGTCTAATATTTTGTCCTTATGACCTGGCAGTGATGAGTTGTAAAGTGTGTGCACATTTTTTATCTGTCAGACACCTAGTTTGTATTTACTAATACAGTCTAATATTTAGTCCTGATGACCTGGCAGCGATGAGTTGTAATGTGTTTGTGCTTTTTTTATCTGTCAGACACCTAGTTTGTATTTACTAATACAGTCTAATATTTTGTCCTGATCACCTGGCAGCGATGAGTTGTAATGTGTGTGCACTTTTTTTATCTGTCAGACACCTAGTTTGTATTTAGGGAGCTGCCATTTGATTTTTATGGGGGGTTTGAGTAAACAAGCATTCTGAGAGTATTGCATGGCAATACATAGTCCCCTACCGATTAAGAATTCATTGTACTTGAACAAAAATGCTTACATGATCTACAACTTATCATGATGTAAACTATATAACAAATATCAAGTCAATATCAACAAGTATGAAGAAAAAAAGTGTGGAAAACTGATTATTTGAGTGAATTTTCTAAGTCCAATAACTCTGCACAAAATCATCAAACCGGAACAAAATTCGAAATTGATCTGTAAATTGTCATAATAAAACTATATACTAATTATTAAATCCATATCTTCATTCATGACAAAAAAAAGTGCGGAAAACTGAGTATTTGAGTGAATTTTCTAAGTCCAAGGACCATAACTCAGCACAAAATCATCAGACTGGAACAAAATTTGAACTTGATCTGTAACTTGTCATGATAAAACTATATCCCCATCATTAAATCAATATCATCAAGCATGACAAAAAAAAGTGCAGAAAACTGATTATTTGAGTGAATTTTCTAAGTCAAAGGACCATAACTCACCACAAAATCATCAGACCGGAACATAATTCGAACTTGATCTGTAACTTGTCATGATAACTCTATATGACAAAATTACAAATCAATATCTTCAAGCACGAAGAAAAAAGGTGTGGAAAACTGATTTGCCGACTGACAGATGGACAGACAGACGGACAGAGTGCAAACCTAAAGTCCCCTTCGACTTCGTCGGTAGGGGACTAAAAAAAAGGCAGGAAGAGCAACTTTGCAAAACAAAGAGGCAGGATTACAATTTATGTTAAAAAAGTCAGGCTAAACTAATAAAAAAAAGGCAGGACCAAATACAGTGAAAAATAAAAAGGCAGTACAGAGATTACAACTAGAAAAAAATGCAGGACAAAATTTTTCATCCTAGCCCCCCCATAAAATGGTAGCAGATACAGTCTAATATTTTGTCCTGATGACCTGGCAGTGATGAGTTGTAATGTGTGTGCACTTTTTTATCAGTAAGACACCTAGTTTGTATTTACCAATACAGTCTAATATTTTGTCATGATGACCTGGCAGTGATGAGTTGTAATGTGTGTGCACTTTTTTTATCAGACAGACACCTAGTTTGTATTTACCAATACAGTCTAATATTTTGTCATGATGACCTGGCAGTGATGAGTTGTAATGTGCAAGTGCTTTTTTAACTGTCAGACATTTCTTTGCATTTCCTGTTAGAGTCTAATATTTAGTCCTGATGACTTGGCACTGATGAGTTGTAATGTGAGAGTGCTTTTAGGATCTTTCAGAAACCCACTCTCTGTTTTTCAATTCTTTGAATTATGAGTCCTCATATGCTAAGCATAACAAAATTGAACGAATTTCATAAAATGAGAAAGTAGAGATAGCTATGAAATATTCAAAATGTTTAAGAGTATGAACTTCAAATTATCATCCACATCAAAGCTATTATATTGTCATCACACTTAAAATGTTAAGTGTGCTTGAAATGGTTTTGAAAAAAATCTTTTCACCTATCATAGACATCTTTTAAGCATTGAACATTGTTGAATAATAGAGATTTCAGGAGTTACTAGATTAACTTGTTCATACTTTCAGATTACTGTGCCATCATTTATGTCCAACACGGCCAAACTTGCAGACTACCGTGTATCTCTCTAAAAACTGGTCCCTTAAAAAGTTGCACCAAAAACTATCTTACAGAAATCATTAAAAATTATAAGAACCTTTGTGAGCACGCTCACATACCCCACACCCCCACATTGTCACTGGACTAACAAAATCTCACCAGATTCATCAGTTCAAAGACTCATAACTCTACAAAAGTCAACTGATAAAAATTTTCTTGTGGATATGCACATTTACATATTATGTCCTCATTAACTACAAAGTTTCATGAAATTCTGTTGTGGTTTCAGAGAAGTTGCGATTACAAACTGTTGCAGTAGTAGATTTAGGCCAAAATTCTTAGTTCAAAGGAGCACAACTTCTAGAAAAAAAAAATCAATAGTAATTTCCTGTCGATATGCACATCTACATAGTATGTCCTTATCATATACAAAGTTTCATGAAATTCTGTTGTGTGGTTTCAGAGAAGTTGCAATGACAAACTGTTGCAGTAGTATATTTTGGCCAAAATTCTAATTTAAAGGGGCATAACTCCTAGAAAAAAAATTGAATTCTAATTTCCTGTCGGTATGCACATCTACATATTATGTCCTTATTATCTACAAAGTTTCATGAGATTCTGTGGTGTGGTTTCAGAGGAGTTGAGATGACAAGAACAGGACTGACGGATGGGTCAAAAACATTATACCCTCCGCAACTTTGTTGCGTGGGGTATAAAAACATGTACTGTTCCTATTACAATGTAAATAGACTTCTGTTTATGTGTATGAAACTTACCGTTTCTTGCAAACTTGAATCACCATCTGTTATCATGGAATACACAGACTCGTCTCTGGCAGTACAACTTCCATTAGCTACAGATTCAGACAGTTCTATAATAAAATTAAAGAACCTTAGTGAGCGCGCTCACATACCCGACGTCCCAACATTGTCATTGGAGATATAAAATAAGTGTAAGAATAAAAAATTGTATCAGAAAAAAAAATTGAATCATAATTTCCTGTCAATATGCACATCTACATAGTATGTCCTTATTATCTACACAGTTTCATGAAATTCTGTTGTGTGGTTTGAGAGGAGTTGCGATGACAAAAGGTTGCAGTAGTATATTGGGCAAATAAGTTCAAAGGGGCGTAACTCCTGGAAAAAAAATTGATTCGTAATTTCCTGTCGTTATGCACATCTACGTAGTATGTCCTTATTATCTGAAAAGGTTTCATGAAATTCTGTTGTGTGGTTTGAGAGGAGTTGCGATGACAAAAGGTTGCAGTAGTATATTGGGAAAATAAGTTCAAAGGGGCGTAACTCCTGGGAAAAAAATTGAATCGTAATTTCCTGTCGATATGCACATCTGCATAGTACATCCTTATTATCTGAAAAGGCTTCATGAAATTCTGTTGTGTGGTTTGAGAGGAGTTGCGATGACAAAAGGTTGCAGTAGTATATTGGGAAAATAAGTTCAAAGGGGCGTAACTCCTGGAAAAAAAATTGAATCGCAATTTCCTGTCGATATGCACATCTACGTAGTATGTCCTTATTATCTGAAAAGGTTTCATGAAATTCTGTTGTGTAGTTTGAGAGGAGTTGCGATGACAAACTGTTGCAGTAGTACATTAAAGTAAATAAGTTCAAAGGGGCGTAACTCCTAGAAAAAGAATTGAATCGTAATTTCCTGTTGATATGCACAACTACATAGTATGTCCTTATTATCTAAAAAGGTTTCGTGAAATTCTGTTGTGTGGTTTGAGAGGAGTTGCGATGACAAGAAACAGGACTGACGGACTGACGGACGGACAGACGGGTCAAAAACATTATACCCTCCGCAACTCGTTGCTTGGGTATAATAATCATTCCAGCTTTAGTTATTACATTGTACCTCAAAAAATACATTGTTCAGCAACGTAAGGTCATAAATCAACTAAATGATGAAATGTACAAAATACGTATAAATCATATGTTTGTTCTTTGAATCTTCTTTGTAAACAATCTAAATAAATATAAAAAGAGTATACACAAGAACTTTAAAAAAGAAAAGATAATAACCCAGAATGTTATTGACATCAAACAAAGACATGAAAGAATTTCCCTCAAACTGGTACTAGGGGCCGTCTTGAACTGGCAATGCAGTTTGAGCTTTTCCTCCATATTTTGTTAAGGGCATGCAGGAATTTTACATGAACACCATATCTGTATACTGTAAGCTACTGTTCAAACCTTTATTTACATTTAGAGACTTAAGTCATATTTTATCATATTCAAGTGTCTAGAAATTAGTTAGTCTAAATTTGAAATTCAATGACAGATAAATCATACAACATGATGAAGTTTGCCAATGTTGATGTTAAGTCAACACTCTTATCATGAACAGAAATCGTGGGATACCATTAAAAACTTGTCAGGTAATAAGACTGACTTGACACACAAAGGTATTCTACAAGTCACTGATCCCTTCTTGTAACCAATGTTTGATTGAAGGTTTATCATACTAGTCACACTTCCTTAATACTAACCTGTTTCTAAAACTTGGTCAGAAATATATAGACAATTTACTTACTGTGGATTCATTATTATTTGTGGGATACCAATTTTCGTGGGTTCCGTTGGTACAGATGAACCATAAATTTAAATGTTTATCAAATTGAAAGTCTTTTTATAGGCTTGTATGCACTCTGGCAAAAACCAAGAAATCAAACACTTAAGAAATTGTTTTCCTCAATAATGAAAATTGTTAACTATGAATATACACAGTAGTAGTAAACATTTTTTAAACTGTATTCAGTAAATTAAGGAAATTACTGTTGTTAATTATATTCAAAATTGTAAATTTAGGAATTACTGTTGATAATTATATTCAAAATTGTAAATTTAGGAATTACTGTTGTTAATTATATTCAAAATTGTAAATTTAGGAATTACTGTTGATAATTATATTCGAAATTGTAAATTTAGGAATTACTGTTGATAATTATATTCGAAATTGTAAATTTAGGAATTACTGTTGATAATTATATTCGAAATTGTAAATTTAGGAATTACTGTTGATAATTATATTCAAAATTGTAAATTTAGGAATTACTGTTGTTAATTATATTCAAAATTGTAAATTTAGGAATTACTGTTGATAATTATATTCAAAATTGTAAATTTAGGAATTACTGTTGTTAATTATATTCAAAATTGTAAATTTAGGAATTACTGTTGATAATTATATTCAAAATTGTAAATTTAGGAATTACTGTTGATAATTATATTCAAAATTGTAAATTTAGGAATTACTGTTGATAATTATATTCGAAATTGTAAATTTAGGAATTACTGTTGATAATTATATTCGAAATTGTAAATTTAGGAATTACTGTTGATAATTATATTCGAAATTGTAAATTTAGGAATTACTGTTGATAATTATATTCGAAATTGTAAATTTAGGAATTACTGTTGATAATTATATTCGAAATTGTAAATTTAGGAATTACTGTTGATAATTATATTCGAAATTGTAAATTTAGGAATTACTGTTGATAATTATATTCGAAATTGTAAATTTAGGAATTACTGTTGATAATTATATTCGAAATTGTAAATTTAGGAATTACTGTTGTTAATTATATTCGAAATTGTAAATTTAGGAATTACTGTTGTTAATTATATTCGAAATTGTAAATTTAGGAATTACTGTTGATAATTATATTCGAAATTGTAAATTTAGGAATTACTGTTGATAATTATATTCGAAATTGTAAATTTAGGAATTACTGTTGATAATTATATTCGAAATTGTAAATTTAGGAATTACTGTTGATAATTATATTCAAAATTGTAAATTTAGGAATTACTGTTGATAATTATATTCGAAATTGTAAATTTAGGAATTACTGTTGATAATTATAAATCGAAATTGTAAATTTAGGAATTACTGTTGTTAATTATATTCAAAATTGTAAATTTAGGAATTACTGTTGATAATTATATTCAAAATTGTTAAACTGTGTCTTTTTTAACCTGCCAGTGAACATAACACGTAAATTAAAAGTTTTGATATAGATAAAATTGAAATTCAGTAATAAGATGTATGAAGATGTATCTTACTTATACATCCACATACCTTTGGACCTTGGTACCAAAAATACCAAGTTATAAAAGTATATCTCCTGTTCTCCTGTAATATCAAATGTTAATAGAAACAGCTCACCATGTACTTTTAACTAATGGTATGTCTACCTATATGAAGGTGAGTCAACAATTATTTATATATTTATACTATTATTTTCACCTTTCTTCTTTGTAGTGAACAGTTTAGAATGCCCAAATGGTTTTGACCTCAGCTTTTTTACAACACCTGTAACAAAAGTAAAAAAATCATTGTTACAAGTTTTATACAATTTACATATGCAAATATACCAGGATTTTACCAAATTTTTGTGAGATTAAAGGCATAGTCTTTCTTTTTTCATTGTTAAGTAAATTTTACCTGTCATATGCCAGAAGTTTATAAATAAAATATTTTTCTATCTTATATATTGAATGGTAAATAATCTGAGACCATATATGAACATGCTGAAAATTGTGTGTGTATATATAACACAGGCAACCCTCAAAATTATTTTTAAAAACTGAATCTGATAGATACTTCCATTAAAATGTCTGGTAATGATTTTTTATAGTATAGTGTTACAACAAAAGAATTTGACTTCTTGTTCTTTTTATTTACAATAATTAAACTTCATCCTTTATCAGGTCAGTTGATTTATACTGCTGAACCTACCTTTTATATTATTGTTAAAATGTCTACATCTTTAATATGCATAAAATATTTGCAACTGGACTTAAAGCAAGCATGCATCAAATTAATAAATCTCAACAAAAGCAGTTAAATTTTAAATTTCCCGACTGTTCAGTGTTCACAACATCATTCTAATCTCCTTAAGTTCTATATTCGTTAAATTTTAGATCAACATCTAGATCATTTCACTTCAACATTGTTTAATGTCGGAGATATATCACTACAGACTATTTAAGGGAAGTGCTCATCCACTCTTTTTTTGCATCACTCTTGTTTTTCTCAGCATAAACCTTACGAATTTTGAGATTATGAGATAAAACTTGATAATATTTCTTAATCTGTATAATTTACCTTGATTTTGAAAGACTATAATTAAGTTTTAATTTTTGGCATAAAATTAAGATACATGTACTTACATTTTTGTATACATACAATGTATAGATGTATATGTATTTAGGAGTACTGTATCACAAAAGATATAAAATTTATCAATATCTTATGGTTAAAATGATTTATTTTATAAGCCCCTCCCTTGAAAATTTGCTGTGGTGATCCCCGAATGTTTCAACATATTTTACAAGAATTTGATCCAAGTAAGTAAATTGTAATATCACAAACTTTACAGCCAAAATTAAATGAATTACATCTACTCAGTTTTGGTATACATTTGTATTTAAATGTATATCCAATGACCTTATTTGGTATCAGAAAGTGTAGCAACTGATAAAAAACTAATTATTTGTTTTTGAAAATCATTATTCGTTGAAATGTACATATAGTTTGCTATAAGAATAGTATCTACAAACTTTCATCTCTAAAACTACTGCTGGTCAGAGTTGTTAAATCTATTTCAGCATCATCAGGAAAGTGTCTGTCATACTGAAAAAGTTAATCGTTATATTAAAATTTGTCATCAATTTTCATCCTATTTATTATTATAACACCTCTACCCCTTATGGTTTATGATTTGCTAGCTATTGTCATGATTGTCGGTAACTGTATTGAAATAATGATTTTATCCGTGATATTCAGAAATTGCTGTAAATATCTAAATGCGTACATTGAAGGACTGTACAACGTCATTTTAGCTGGTTACACATTTAAACATTCTTTCTGTAACTGTGATGAGCATTCCTTAATATGGTATTGTTATCATGGCTTAGTTTGTGGTGTTTTTGTATAAATTGTTTTTATAGTGCTTTTCTTGTACTGAATTTACTCATACTGTATACTCTTTTGCATAGGTTTTGTTAGACTGATCAAAAAGGGGAAGAGTTCAGATCTCACAAAACTAATTTAACCCAGCCACATATTCATGTGCCTATTCAAAGTCAAGAACCTTGTCATTGGTTGTCTTAAGTCATGTCTTATTGTCTGCTGGTTAATTAGAAAATTACACAAAACTTTTAGGACTTATGGCAATTTAGACCTTGACATATTGAATAGACAACTGTCGGCATGTTGACTTGTTCATGTTTTTTGTTTCCTTGGTCATGTTGGTTGCTGTCTTATTTATGCTTTCCTAACCACATTTGTCTTCTTCTTTAATTTATATTTACAGAAGAAAAACAGGGACAACTGATTTTTGTTTCAAATTTCTGATTGTGGGTTACATTGTCTGTGGACTGTTTGTGAATAAAATCAAAATGATCGAAATCACTAGTGGGAAGATTTGAAGAGTATTTTTAAGTAATTTGAATTTATATCTACATGTACCTATGGTGTGAAAAAAAACCCCCAACCTTGATATAGAATTTCAAATCACAATACCTATGTATGGTGTAGACAAACAAACACCCTTGATATAGCACTATTGCAGACAGTTTTTTTTAAAGAAAAGCATTTTTGAGTGGATTGAAAGATGCGTCATTTTTTTTAGTGGATATAACTAACCAAATGTGAGTTAATGGAAGTGAGTACAATAATTCACATAACAAATTTGTTTGAATTGTTATTTCAATATATTTATATGTATATATTTGTACAATATAATCTACTATTACAATGTAAGTAAATGAAATATGTGCAAATTTAATAAAATATTGTCATTTATATATTTACATAATTACATCATGACAGCATGTGAAAACATGTAAAAATAACATCCCTCATTTTGGGAAAGGTTCCCCATTTAGTGGGTTGTGCCCAATCCTGTGAAACTGAAACAGGTTCTGTATAGCTGCAGTTTGGGCCAATATACATATAACTAGATCTGAATTCTAGACACTTTGGCACCTAGAAAAATCAGCACCAGGACAATTCAACCATGGTGAAAGACATTAAGGCACCTGAGAAAGACAGTTCGGCTCCAAGACAAATTGGCATCTCATAAAGCTAGTCTACTATGTTTATATTCCACTGTTAAGATTTCAGACCTTATTATTAACAACTACATCTGTGGCCACAGTGGGTGATACTGATTTAGGTTTTCTTAGATTTAATACATGTCTTCTGTTTGGAAATTTCGTGTAATTATTTGGGTTAGTCTTGGACATAATGGCTTGACAGTATACTACATGTACTCCTAGGGTCAGTAGAAGCAAATATTTTTTTGTTCTCTCTCTCTCTGTTTTGAGCACTCAGACTGCCGTTAACATTTACATTATTATAAACATTTAAAAAAATTGCCATAATGAAAAATATATCTATTATCATGATTATTACTTCTTATATTCGTCCGACATTTTGAAAGTATAGGAAGTTCTAAAGTGTTGACAATTTTATGATGTTCTGAGCTTTTACTCAATATGGCTTGCAAGCACTGCAAGTTATTGCTTGTAATGTTAAAACAATAAAATAAAGTTTACAGGTATTTTGTCATGTTTCTTGTCTTTAGAATTGTGGGAATCAAACGATAACCCAAGCTGCAATCACAAGCTGTACATAGCTTTTGATAAATTATCAAAACTCAATATAAACTTACATAAAATATTGATTATGCATAACAACAATCAATTATCATTTGATTAAATATGTTTATTCAAATACAATCAAATTTTGTATTGTATATTTTATGTAAGGATTTTAATATCACTATCAAAATTCTTGTTTTACAGTACAGTTATATATCATTTTTAATTATTAATATTTTTTCTTAACTTTTAATAACAAGAAAACATAGAGATAAAAATCAAAGTGCTGATTTGTCTTGGTCCTGAAATGTCTGAAACGTTGCCGCATTGTCTTTGGAACACACTAGATCTGGCCTATATAAACTCAATCATCACCCTTTGAAAAAAATTCACAAAATTTCAGTTTCTCACTTATTATTTGGATTTTATGAATGAACTGCACGGTTGATCTGGGATCATTCGTGGGGATACAAGTCATAGGACATTGTGACGTAAAGATATTTGCTTTGTGAAGTCAAATTTTTGCGGGAAAAAGCACCAATTAGAAGATCATGTATCATATCCAACTAAGTAAGACATCATGTGACTTTGGTGACGTAGCGAGCCGCCATTTTGTCTCATATAAAATGCATCTATAGGTGCTTCAATATTCTCATTAATCTGACCTGTTTTCTAACTTTTGCAACTATATCCTTGGTATTCAAACAATTCTACCTAAAAATGTTGGTTCTGACAGTTAAATTTTTGATTAAATTACGTCCCTGGAGATTCGTAAAAATTGTACTTTTTCTTGTCATTTCCCCGTGTACTACATGTATTGCTAATTCTAGCGACCCCATGTCTACTTGTACATCAAATTTACAAATTCCATAAATAAAAGTAATACTTTGCAACTCGATTGAGAATATTAAAACATATATCTGGCAAAATATTCTACTTAAAACAGTTAAAATCGAGGGAAAATTACGTCCTACATCGACATGATCGATTTAAAAAACTGATTTTTTCAGGATTTTTCAAAATGGCGGATGGGTTTGGAAGTGTCGCATGTATTCTTAAACATCTTGTATTTTTCATGCAGAATTTGTGCTGTTTCTGTTATTTTCTTCGTTGATATTCTGAAATGTTTGATTTTTAAATTTCTTGATCAAAAATAAATTATTTCAAGTGTGAAAAAAATATATGAGAATTTTTTCTAAAGATTTTTTTCACTTTTTTCTGTATAATTTATCTTTATATAGAAAAATAATATATTCCTTTTAGAAAAAAAAAATGCACAACAATAGATAAATGCTCTGTACCTATTAAAGTTAATGTCCCTTTAAAGTTTCTATGACCAATATACGAACAGGTTACCTCAGATTTAAGTTATAATGTTACGTAACAATAAATTGTCAGGTAATGTAAAGGAATCGTGTCAAACCAAAAGCTATCAGGTGACATTAAAGAATGTAGGACAGAAAGTCACAGGACAAAAAGTCACAATTCAGTTTTGAGATTATTTTTCTTTGAATAAGAAAATACTTATTTAAAAAAAAAGTTTTTGTATTTTTCTTGAAATATTATATATAAACATGATAAAGCAACTTTGTAATTAAAATTTATTTAATAGATATCAATAATGATCATATAATTGTTAAGAAAACAAAATGTCAAAGTGGCTTGGTACTTAAACAGCTTCATGGTGCAAAGAAATAGATCATTTGCATGATTAAAATTTAATAAATTTTCATTTATCAAGGCTAAAGAACAATTTCCTAAACTGTAAAATGAATATATGTAATAAAAAGAAAATATTTCAAGATCTTTCTCTTATATATTTTAACAATTGTCAAAAAATTATTTGTGACTTTTTGTCCTGTGACTTTCTGTCTGTTTACCACATTGAATATCCTGTGTACACATGTATTTCCAGAGTTTAGTTTTAGTGATATAACTACACAAGTTTTCTAAAATATACAAATATATAATTTTCTTTCCCGTGTACACTACCCAAGAAATGTATTTCATAAAGAACTTAAAGAAAATGTGAACATTATGAAAAATTCTTCAATAAGTTGATTTTTGCTTAAAAAAATAACAAAATATTAATGTTTCATGATAATAGTTTAAAAAAAAAACCTTTTCAACTGATTTTTATAGTTTGTTCATATGTTGTACTGTTACACCACTGTCCAAGGTTTAGGGGAGGGTTGGGCTTCCGCTAACATGTTTAACCCCGCCACATTCTGTATGTGCCTGTCCAAAGTCAGGAGCCTGTAATTCAGTGGTTGTCGTTTGTTGCTGTATATCATATTTGTTTTTCGTTCGTTGTTTTGTACATAAATCAGGCCGTTAGTTTTCTTGTTTGAATTATTTTACATTTGTCATTTCAGGGCCTTTTATAGCTGACTATGCGGTATGGGCTTTGCTCATTGTTGAAGGCCGTATGATGACCTATAAGTGTTAATTTCTGTGTCATATGGTCTCTTGTGGAGAGATGTCTCATTGGCAATCATACCAAATTTTCTTATTTTTATATCTAATTCAAATTTTATATTAAATAGATTTTTTTTATTTCATACAAAATTAAACGAGACTTCAATTTTTGAGATTTAATTTTTCTATTCAATGTTTTAAGCAAAATCCAGGCATTAAAAAAATCAATATTGATATTTTAACTTGTGTACAAAAATATGTCATTGCATACATTTCAACATGTATATCCTAAATAGTCTTGATAATTTCAGAGATTCTGATCCAAAACAATACTGGAAACTTATTTATTCTTTGAAGGAGTCTACAGATGATAGTAAAGAAAAATCAGTAGAACCAGAAATCTGGTTTAATCATTTTTTCAGTTTTGAATAAGACAAGTATTAAAGAAATTAATTAAACTAGAGGCTCTAAAGAGCCTGTGTCACTCACCTTGGTCTATGTGCATATCAAACAAAGGACACAGATGGATTCATGACCAGATTGTGTTTCGGTGATGGTGATGTGTTTGTAGATCTTACTTTACTGAACATTCTTGCTCCTTACTATTATCTCTATCTATAATGAACTTGGCCCAGTAGTTACAGTGGAAAATATTATGTAAAAATTTACAAAAATTTACAAAATTTATGAAAATTGTAAAAAATTTACTATAAAGGGCAATAACTCCTTAAGAGGACAATTGACAATTTTGATCATGTTGACTTATTTGTAGATCTTACTTTGCTGTACATTATTGCCGTTTACAGTTTATCTCTATCTATGATAATATTCAAGATAATAACCAAATTTTCTTAAAATTACCAATTCAGGGGCAGCAACCCAACAACGTGTTGCCTGATTGGTCTGAAAATTTCAGGGCAGATAGATGTTGACCTAATGAACAATTTTATCACATCAGATTTGCTCTAAATGCTTTCAGAGATATGAGCCAAAAACTGCATTTTACCCTATGTACTATTTTTTAGCCATGTCGGCCATCTTGGTTAGCAGGCCGGGTCACCGGACACATTTTTTAAACTAGATACCCCAATGATGATTGTGGCCAAGTTTGGTTAAATTTGGCCAAGTAGTTTCAGAGGAGAAGATTTTTGTAAAAGATTACAAAAATTTACGAAAAATGGTTAAAAATTTACTATAAAGGGCAATAACTCCTTAAGGGGTCAACTGACCATTTTGGTCAAGTTGACTTATTTGTAGATCTTACTTTGCTGAACATTATTGCTGTTTACAGTTTATCTCTATCTATAATAATATTCAAGATAATAACCAAAAACTGCAAAATTTTCTTAAAATTACCAAATCAGGGGCAGCAACCCAACAACGGCTTGTCCGATTCATCTGAAAATTTCAGGGCAGATAGATCTTGACCTGATAAACAATTTTAATCCATGTCAGATTTGCTCTAAATGCTTTGGTTTCAGATATATAAGCCAAAATCTACATTTTACCCTATGTTCTATTTTTAGCCATGGCGGCCATCTTGGTTGGTTGGCCAGGTCACTGGACATATTTTTCAAACTAGATACCCCAATGATGATTGTGGCCAAGTTTGGTTTAATTTGGCCAAGTAGTTTCAGAGGAGAAGATTTTTGTAAAAGATTACAAAAATTTACAAAAAATGGTTAAAAATTGACTATAAAGGGCAATAACTCCTTAAGGGGTCAAATAACCATTTTGGTCATGACAAATTATTTGTAGATCTTACTTTGCTGAACATTATTGCTGTTTACAGTTTATCTCTATCTATAATAATATTCAAGATAACCAAAAACTGCAAAATTTCCTTAAAATTACCAATTCAGGTGCAGCAACCCAACAACAGCTTGTCTGGTTCATCTGAAAATTTCAGGGCAGATAGATCATGACCTGATAAACAATTTTAATCCATGTCAGATTTGCTCTAAATGCTTTGGTTTCAGAGATATAAGCCAAAATCTACATTTTACCCCTATGTTCTATTTTTAGCCATGGCGGCCATCTTGGTTGGTTGACCGGTTCACCAGACACATTTTTTAAATTAGATACCCCAATGATGATTGTGACCAAGTTTGGTTAAATTTGACCCAGTAGTTTCAGAGGAGAAGATTTTTGTAAAAGTTAACAGACGACGCGGGACGACGACGGACGCAAAGTGATGAGAAAAGCTCACTTGGCCCTTCGGGCCAGGTGAGCTAAAAATAGAATGTATGGAAAAAAATAAAACCTTCTGTGAATTAAATTATAGATTCTCTGCTACAGGAATATTTAAATCAATATCTAAACTCAAATGTGGAAAAGCCTCAGGTCTGGATGGTATACCTAATGAGATGCTAAAGACAGGAAGTATAGTTCTAAATCCCTTAATTCAGAAACTTTTTAACCATGTATTTTCATCTGGCACATATTCGATGCAGTGGTCATCAGTTTATTTATCTGCTGTTTTTAAGTCTGGTGATCCAAGTGAAACAGATAATTATCATGGCATTGCCATTAATTCTTGTGTTGGTGAATTATTTAACTCTGTTTTGAATAACAGACTTGATAATTTTTTGATATAAGAATCATTGATTAATCCATGTCAAATTGGATTTTCAAAAAAATGTAGACCATCTGATCATGTTTTTGTTTTAAAAACCATTATTGATAAATATATTAGTAAACTAAAGGCTCTAAAGAGCCTGTGTCGCTCACCTTGGTCTATGTGCATATTAAACAAAGGACACAGATGGATTCATGACAAAATTGTGTTTTGGTGATGGTGATGTGTTTGTAGATCTTACTTTACTGAACATTCTTGCTGCTTACAATTACCTCTATCTATAATGAACTTGGCCCAGTAGTTACAGTGGAAAATATTTTGTAAAAATTTACAAAAATTTACAAAATTTATGAAAATTGTAAAACATTGACTATAAAGGGCAATAACTCCTTAAGGGGTCAATTGACAATTTTGGTCATGTTGACTTATTTGTAGATCTTAATTTGCTGTACATTATTGCTGTTTACAGTTTATCTCTATCTATAATAATATTCAAGATAATAACCAGAAACGGCAAAATGTCCTTAAAATTACCAATTCAGGGGCAGCAACCCAACAACAGGTTGTCCGATTCATCTGAAAATTTCAGGGCAGATAGATCTTGACCTGATAAACAATTTTACCCGTCAGATTTGCTCTAAATGCTTTGGTTTCAGAGATATAAGCCAAAATCTACATTTTACCCCTATGTTCTATTTTTAGCCATGGCAGCCATCTTGGTTGGTTGGCCAGGTCACTGGACACATTTTTTAAACTAGATACCCCAATGATGATTGTGGCCAAGTATGGTTTAATTTGGCCAAGTAGTTTCAGAGGAGAAGATTTTTGTAAAAGTTAACAACGACGGACGAAGACGGACGCCAAGTGATGAGAAAAGCTCACTTGGCCCTTTGGGCCAGGTGAGCTAAAAAGGGGGTAAACTATTTGCCTGTTTTGTAGATTTTAAACAGGCTTTTGATAAAGTGATTCATGAAATTATTAGATATAAGCTATAAAATAATTAACAAATAATATTACTGGAAGTTTTATTCTATCATTTAAGATATGTATAAAAGTGACCTCTGTGTTAAAATTGATAATGAAATGACTCCATGTTTTAAATCATTTATAGGGGTTAGACAAGGTGATATTTTAAGGCCAAATATTTTCAAAATTTTAATCAATGATCTACCTGACAAGTTTTTATCATGTCCTGATCTGGTCAATATTAACAATCGTAGAGACTGAGTAGATTGTCTTATGTATGCTGATGATGTAGTGATATTTTCAGAAACACAGGAAGGCTTGCAAAAGAGAATTAATATGTTACATGAATATTGTTAAGAATGGTGTTTTGATGTTAATCTAAAAAAGACAAAAAGTATAAATTTTAACAAACCAGGAAAGTTTTTAAAATGCCGTTTATATTTTGGAGGTAAAGAGATTGAATGTGCAAAATTATATAGATATCTTGGAATCACATTTACATCTACAATGTAGTGGTATATTCAAACAATGTAAAGATGAATTATACAACAAATCTTTAAAAGCATGTTTTAAGCTACAGAGATGCTTGTCATCATCTAACCCTAGTTTTGCCACATTTTTACATCTTTATGATCATACAATTAAACCCATATTATTATATGGCAGTGAAATATGGGGAATGTTTCGTACTGATTCAGCTGCATGTAAAAAAGATAATGATTATAAATAAGAAAAAGTTTTTGGTCAGGATTCTTCTGAAAAAGCTCATAATAAATTAACGAAATATATTCTTGGTGTAAACAGAAAGTCCAGTAACATAGCTGTGATGTCAGAGCTTGGTAGATTTCCTATTTATCTTACTATAATTTTATCAATGTTAAAATTTTGTCATAGACTGGAAGGTTTGAAAGAAGGATTATTATTTGATGCATTTATATGTTGTATTAAAACAATTACATATTTCTAATGTTAATACATGGTACTCTAGTATAGATTATATTCAGAAAGAGATTAAATTTCCAAATTTTGACCAATCAATTGGTTCTTTAAGTAAGTATATATGTTTAAAATAAACTATGTGAAAGTTATTTAACATTTTGGAATAGACTGAAGTATCAAACAATTAACTCAGAAAAAGGGAAGCTTGGTACTTATTTTTCCATAAAAGATTGTTTTAAAATAGAAAAATATTTAGAACTACAGGATTTCAAAAAAAGACAGTCAATCTGTAAATTAAGAATAAGCGCTCACTCTTTAAAAATTGAGACCGACAGATATTCAAAAAAACATATAGATAGATCCAAGCACCTTTGTTTAAATTGCTCACTTGGTAAAGTCACTATATAATCATGATGACATCAAAAGAGAAGATTTTTTTCAAGACATTTCTAACATTTGTTGTAATTTCAAAAACTTGAATAAATCTCCCAAATTTTTATGGCTCTTGACACAAGAAAATGTATCTCTTATGGAAAAAAAAATGGACTGTTATATTGGAGAGTGTTTTTAATTAAGGAGATCAGGTCTGAATATTGATACTAAGTCTAGTAAATAATTTGAGAACAAATACATATAATGGAATTTTATTATTTAATTGTGCATTCATAATATATATTGCTGTTGGCTCTGATTCTGACCAATGCTAATATACTAAATATACATTTACATGTACACTGTGATGTTTATTGTTGTCATGGTTGTAATTATCAATTATGTCAATCAATTGTAACTGATTTTATGCCCTTTATGGGCCCTGTAATTTGGGAAATAAATATTATATTCTATTCTATATATACCCACCAATATTTATCGACAGAGTTATCGGTCCAGAATAGGACTTATTTAGTTGGGACGATGTTTTCTACCTTCTGCAAGAATGATAAAAATGCATATCAAAATGATTTAAACATCCAGTCAAGTTTTAAATATTTTGAAACTTAAATACATTTGAATTTTATTCATCTAGGTCTTGCCATTCCTTAAGATTTTCACAGGTGCACAGGTTTTTCTTTGCGTAAAATTTATGGGTTTTGCTTTTAATATACATGTACTTTGACAAATGGTTATGATGGACCTCAGAGCTTAACTGGACTTGATGGAATAGAAAATTGTGACGGTCTTGTCCTTATTGGTAAAACAACCTTTCGGATTATTGCATCTATGTTGGACCTGTAACGTCGAAGATTATCCCTTTCTTCGAAAATGAATCTTTTCAAATCTTCCGCCATATTTATTGTGGTGGTTAGCTCCCTTTGTAATAGAGATAAAACCCGTTATACAGATTCGGACTCAAACCAAGGAGACCGGGTGGTAGATTCACAAATGGAAATAAAAGTGTGGCCGTCAATAGCATAGCGAACCTAGTTTTTGTTAGGATAAAAATACAGAAAAATAACAAAGTAGTAGGAAATAATGATAAATGAATAATCGACACACTCAGCTACTTTTCACCAAAACAATTTTTTCCTCAACCGTGAAAGAATACTGTTAATGATTGAAAGTTCTTACACTCAAATTGTTTATAATGTGAGACAGATGAGCTGCATAAGTTTATCAGTGTTTTATGATGCAGATTTTTCATAATTCTTTTACTTGTCTTCATAATTGTCGGTACTTAGATGCTCCTTTTTGGTGTAATCGGATAATAAATCATAGTTTTTCATGGTAATAGCAGAGACATATAATTGTTTTATCGTTTGTCTCTGGTAATAGTTAGCATAATTAATAAGCATGATATGCTATGTATTAAAGCAAAAACCGCTAAAAGCTTAAAAATGATATGTCAGTTAGTTTGAACGTAAATCTAAGCATTATTCGAAAGCTGGTGTTAAAAACCCATAGCATTAAAGATTATAAGATGGATATAATCTAAAACAGTAAAAATTAAACAAAAATATATTAATAATCTGCACAAATTGTGTTCTTACAGTCATTTCCATTTCATGGCTATATTAAATATCTTTAAACTGAATGAAATTAGGCATGATTTTGTCAGGTAGATCCTGATTCCATAAAACAGACTGAGATGCATATTTAAAAGATTTCGACAATATATCTACAAATCTAGCACATTTAAAAATATATTTACAATCTTTGAGTACAACTTTGTCATGTAGACATGGTATAATACCATTGACAATCAGCCTTGTTACCCATAAGTCTAATTTAAGTGATGGAACTTTCCTTCGTACAAGTCATCATACAACTGATGTTTATAAATCGTAAAGACCTTTTCTTTTTTTTTAAATGCCCGATCGAAATGAAATTTAGAAATTGTAATTTGTCGTAAGAAAGGTAACGAAATGGAAAGAAATGTACATGCATATTTCGGTTTACATTCACGTTCTTTTGTCTCCGGTGGATAGTGCAGTTTTATTAATTTGCCATGATTCCACATACCACATCTCCTTTTATAAACTCACACGGCCAATAGGGCCAGTGGGCTTTTCTCATCTCTTGATGTCATCCGTCGGCGTCCGTTAACTTTTACAAAAATCTTCTCCTCTGACACTACTAGGCCAAATTTACTTGGCCACAATTGGACACCAACTGCCTTGGAGACCTTTAAAATAAATAATAAATAAGAAAAGTCCTGTGTTTGTTCAAGATCTTATTGTATACTATTAAATAATAATTCGTATAATTTTAAATATTCGGACTGTGCAGCATACCAAGATCTAGAACTACAACGTACGGTAAGAATTCTTTCAGGTGTGAGGCAACACGACTTTGGAATACACTATCAAGTGAGGCCAGAAATATGTCATTACAACACAATATGGGAAAACCTGATTTATTTTTAGTTGCAATTGGTTTTCAGTAATTGCGAATACTGTTAGGTCGGTACTCCTTGTCTATTTGTTAATTGTTTTTGTTTGTGTGCTTCTTGTCGATCTTTTGAGTCGAGCCCTTTCAAACTGATTTTTACAATTTGTTCTCAAACTCCCAACTTAAGCTAGGAGAATGTTGATCGCTCGCAAGCGTGTTAAAACCCGCAACATTCGGTACGTGTCTATCCGAAGTCAGGAGCTTGTAATTCATTGACTGTAGTTGGTTTCTGTTTGTCAGATTTGTTTTTCGTTTACTGTATACATGTTTTATCATAAATTGGCTATTGGTTTTCTTGTTTGAACTGTTTTACATTTTGTTATGTCGGGGCATTGTTTAGCTTACCATGCGGTATGGGATTTATCCATTATTGGGTGTCATACGGAGACCTATATTATTAGTTGCTTTGGTCTCTTGTGGATAGTTGTCTTATTGGCATTCATACCACATCTCCTTATTTTAATTAAAAAAAAACACATAAAAATATCTGCCGAAAAAGTAGCCAGCAATGTGGTAGTGGTAAGACGTTAAAATACTACACAGAAGTTCTTCAGAATGACATAATAAATTCTTCTGCATTAAAATATCATTACCGCATTTCTGGTTAAGGCCTCCTCTGACCACATGAAGGTTTCTAGTTATGTATTGGCTACCTAAACTGCACACTTGAAAAACCCACAAAAATTCTATAGAGTATAGTTTCTAAAATCTTGTTAGCCTTTCTGTTTTTTTTAACTAGTTCCATGACTATTAAGAGCTTGTTACTAAATTTTGTAAAAACGGCTATGAAAATATATTGTAATGAAATTAATCGTTTTAAGAGTGTAAAAAAACTCTTTGAATTGTTTTAGACCCCGCGTTTGCACTAGTAAAAAAATCGATCTTTCCTTTAGGTGAATGCATAACGTCATTTAAATGGTCTTTTAATTCGATTGACAGTTAGAATACAATCTAATCAAACAGAAGTTTTGTGATTTGATCAGATCGTCCTTTGATAAGCCTATAATCTAGCAGTTGCTCTAGTGTATTGTTTTTCAGTTATTTTTGTAGTAGAAATCGGACCGTTGGTTTTCTTTTATGAATTGTATCACACTCTTCAGTATGAGGTCATATATAACTTTAGTATATAGCAGAAATGATCAATAACGTGTTCATTAGATTTCGCATTTATCAACTGTTTTTGAAAATGCATGTTGTCTGTCCCTCATACAAAGCTGGTTCGTTTAAGCCCTTTTGGGTTATTTTGCTCTCAGCGTTAAATATATCTTATTTAAAAAGAATGTTGGTTTTGAGCGTACCTGGTGAAGGCTGTGTGCTAAAATGTAATATTTGTTTTTGACTACCACGCAGGTATAATATTCTTCTCTTAGACTGGTAAGTTTGTATTATTAACACCAAGATGTAGTTAAATGAAATTGGATACCCTGAATTTATCATGCTTTTCAATAACATATGACAAAATCGCTAAAAGACCCCCTTCCTAAATTATTGAAAAACTATCGTTCTGCATTGACAATAATATCTTGGTGTATTAAGTTACACCCATTCGGGCTAACGCCTTCAAGGTGTATCTAATACATGTAAGGTACGTCCATTCAATCGTTATAATGTTTTTTTTCAAATTTTTTTATTTCTTATTATTTTTATTTCTAATGTGTTGTTTTTTTTTTAATTTCTAATTGTTTTTTTTATCTATAATTCTCTTTCTTATTGTCTCCGTTTTTGAAATATGTTTTTATATAAGTGCTTAAATCTGTGCAAAAAGTGGATTGTGGGTCTTTTCTGATTCAATATGTGTTGGCGTTTCTAGACGCATATTATAGTTTCAGTATCATGTGTGGATAAATATTCTCTAGTTTATAGCATATATATCTCTTTAAAGATGAAACAACATTATTTAAATCATTCTTCCTTTCCTAGGTGTATACAGCGCATTATTTTCCCATAGTTAAACAAAGTACTGAATTACTCCAAATTATTTGTTGAAGATTTAATTTCATCTAGTTTGTCACCGAGAAAATGTCCCAACAGATTTTTTCCACATCTTACAAATACCATATTACCATATTACAATCATAAATTACAAACACACATTTAAATATGTGTAATACACAGTGTATCTATATCCTCTATACACATTTATTTTTTTGTATGGACATACTATGACCTGACCTGTAGGTATTAATTTACAGTTGACATTTATTGTTAGGTGGCTGTCTTACTGGTCACACGATTTATCCATTTCTGCTTTTGTCATATTCTTAGTTATTAAATCTATATTTTATGTGTAATTATTGTCTAATTTCATGACAAGAACATAAACATGTTTTTCTTAGCTAAGAGGATGCAATGCATTCTCGTGCACTAGATAATACAAATGTCATGCATCGAAAAAATTCAGTGGTTGTCGTTGGTTCATGTGTGTCATATTTGTTTTTCGTAAACTGTTTTGTTATGAATAAGGCCATTAGTTTTCTCTTTTGAATTGTTTCACATTTTTCATGTGGGGCTTAGCCGACTATACGGTATGGGTTTTCTCATCATTGAAGGCCGAACGTACGGTTGCCTATAATTGCTTACACCCACTTCATTTGAACTTTGGTGGATAGTTGTCTCATTGGCAATCCTACCACATCTCCTGTTAATACAGAAACAAAAATAGCCCAAGGTCAGAGCCCAAGGTCTTGGAGTTGGATAGTTACAAAGAGAGGTGAATATACTAATAATGATTGCTATCTAAATACCTGAATTAAAAGTGGCACCTTTAATGACTTTGAAAAGGTAGGATTTCGATTTTGGTGAATGCAACGAGAATAGCGTTGTGATATCAACTAGCTGTTTGATACAGGTAAAGTGCTACTGTTGTATCAGACTAAATATGTATGTTACGCCATGATAAGTCACAGTGACTGTAAAGGTTGTAAGGGAAGACCTCTCAACATATCATCCTTAACCCCTACCACAGAATACTATAATAAACGTAACACTGATATGAAGGAAGAATTTTATAGACACAAAATCGGTCCATCAATCTGTTTTTAAGTTATGATGATCTTGTCGATAAAATTGAGTTCATACATAGCTATAACTGCATGTCGAAGACAATTTTAAGGATCTCCACATTGTAAAAGCCCACCAAACGTTGAGGGTCAGGAAAACAATTATTACTATCATATAATTGGAGATTGTTTTCATTTTAACGGATAATCTAATCAGGGGGCACTCACCCTTGAGAAATACTGTCTCATACGTTTTGAAACTCAAGCAGTACTGTCCTTTATCCTAGTTATGGTATTTGCACGCCACTGAAGAAGAAAACTGTTTCAATTATCCGCCGGGATAGTCTCATAACAATCATTCCACATCGCCTTATTTTTAAAAAAAGCATATTTCATTTAACATTCTGACGAATTAAACTGGTTCACTCATCACGATCAAAAGAATGTGTTACCTGATCTTTCACAATCAGTTATAGCTAAATATTAACAAAATCCTACTTTTTAAAAAAATAATCTGAACCTTTTCCAAGACAAAAATGTACACTTGATTGTACTATCTGACACACAAACGATTAACATATGTAGAATGATACATTGAAATCTGACCATAATGGATTCTAAAACGTGTTTATCTTCAATAATTCGCATAGGGTTATGTGTCGCCTTTTGTATTTCCTTCAAAAGTACTGAATTTACGTTAATTTAGTGCTTAGTATCATTGAGGAATATTAATCAGTTTGACATTATTCCGCCTTTTGATAATACAACGGATTTTGCAGATTTTAATGTCGAATATATAGCATTTAACTGCATTCACGATCAGCTACCAGATATTTCACGATCAGATCGCAATACTTGACCACTTATTAAAAAATCAGTCAAATCAAATCCCAAATCCCTCCTTACTTTAAAGATCAGCATTGTCATTTACCTATACCAAGCCTTTTCAAATACAAGTAAGTATTGCAAGATATCAATACTGTCGACTTATAGTCTGTACCTCCTTGTTGCACATGTGCTAGAGTTGAAGTTCCCGCTTAATATATAAACTGTGCCTGTCAAGTTATAACTGGCGACACTAACATTGTTAACAACATTTTCTCTATTTCTTGGTGGTTTTTTTAACGACCTTGACTGGCTGTTAAGCCCTCGCACGGTCGGCTAGGTGCCCTAAGGCGTTTGGTGAGCATTAAAATGTTTTTTGTTGTCGATTTGGATTGTTGACTATTGTAGATTGGTTTGAAGTATACTGTCTTCACAGCGGCTGTTTCCAGGGTCCTTGCTAATCAGCTGATCAGTTGATTAGCCCACTAACCACGAGATGTTTTACTGGTAGATGAGTCGTGGACAGAATTCTAGATGTCTATAAGAAGCCTGTTCAGGGTGGCCTACAACATATTTCGGTTAGTACTGCTACATGCGAATAATCCTTTACCAAACACCTCGGATACAGAGTCCTCGGACGTCTGCGCAACATAACACTCCCCCATCCACAATCGGTTTTGGAGTGCATGCTGACTAGATATAGGAAGATGTGGTATGAGTGCCAATGAGACAACTCTCCATCCAAGTTACAATTTATAAAAGTAAACCATTATAGGTCAAGGTACGGCCTTCAACACGGAGCATTAGCTCACACCGAACAGCAAGCTATAAAGGGCCCCAAAAAATTACTAGTGTAAAACCATTCAAACGGAAAAACCAACGGTCTAATCTATATAAAAACGACTTCGGAAACGAGAAACACGTATGAACTACATAAACAGACGACAACTACTGTAATCAGATTCCTGACTTAGGACAAGTGCAAACATTTGCAGCGGGATTAAACGTTTTGGACCATTTACTTGTTTTATTGTACGGCTGATTCAGCACGTCCGTTCAGCTGTAAGGACTGAGACGTGGCTGATGATGTGAACTTTTTCTCAGCGAAAAACGTTGACTGAAAAACTAGTACTGTGAGCCTAAATACTAGTACATAAACTGAAAACAATTTTAAAATGTTCAGAGAATTCAATCGTTAAAGAAAGGCGAAATATACCAAAGGGATATTTAAACCCATAAGCCGAAAACAAACCGACAATTCCATGGTAAAAATGATAAACGACAATAAGACAAACAATAGTACACAAAAAACAACATAGAAAACTAAAGACTGAGGAACACGAACATTCCCTAAAAAACGGGGGATATCGCAAGTGCTATAGAAGGGTAAACAGATCCTGCATCACATGCGGCATCCGTCGTGTTGCTCATGTAAGTACAAACCCGGTGATAAATCTAATTTGGTAGGTTACATTCTAGGAAAAGAGTACGGGATTGTACGGGAACATATCCTTGGACATCTATGACACAGATATTCCAAAACGGTCGACTAAATCATGCTGACGTCCATGAAACTTCCGAATGAATGACTTCAAGTTTTACCAATAGATTCTTAGTTAGCCGCCATCTATCGAGGAAATCATAATAGGAAAGAAAGTAACAATAATACAGAACTCCAAGGTAAATTCAAAAAAGTGAACTCCATTAAAACTGACAAAATCAAACGTTATCAACCAACGAAACGAGTGAAAAAACAACTGTCATATTCCTGACTTGTACAGTAATTTTCCGAAGAAAATGGTGAGTTAAACCAGGAAACGCAAGCTCCGGTATTTACTCCGTATGCATTCACTATTGCTTTGTTACGACATAGAAATGAAGGTTCACAATTGGAAAGCTGCAATCATCTCTTTTGTCATAAAGTTCAGTTCTCAACCGATCTTCATTGTCATTTTCGAGATGTAAGTCAAGATTTGAAGCAGACTTAACTGTATCTGTGGTATCCTTTTTTTTCAAGTTCGTTGGGATAGATAGATGCGTTCAACAGTCACCAAACTTTGTATTATTTATTGTGAGGATATCAATTGTTGTAATTTGGCTATCAAATGAAACATTCGCAATATTTTTTAATAAATACATTTTTGTATTTTTTATTGGTATATCATGCAATTATATAAATAAACTAAGGTTGCATCTCACCTTTAAATTATCTATTTTGGCTGTTCTGTTTAGATAAGGCATTTAAAGTCACATTACGCTTTCCTATTATTTTTTTTACAAAAACTGAACACGGTTTTGAAATCAAATGGTCTAATGGGAAATCGCAGTTATGACCCTAACATTGAAAAAAGATCCAGAGAATCTTTTAATTTGTTAAAAAATTATTTTTAGTTTATTAATAAATGAATAAGATAAAATAATCTGGTCACTATAGTGAATAAATGTCATTTATTATATCACAAAGACGTCGTAAACATGTTCAAATCGACATATTTTTACCTAAAATAACCTTTGTGTTTACACACGTTTTATGTTAAAATTAATATAAGTTACAGCCTTATCGAAAACGACATTGTACTCGCATTAACATTTTTGTGTAAAAAAAAATCAATCTTTTTGGTCATGGCTATTGCTCGTGTCTAACTATCAATGACTATTTGCTTTGACAGGTCTTTGAATTCAAGAAGTTTGAAAGACTAAAGCAATTATGTTTGATAAGATTAAAAAATATAGATACTGGTATCTGACGGTCTATCATATGACCATCTGCAGGACATTAGTTGATAGATTTTTAAAATTCAAATTCAAGGGTCAAAAAGTTGCATCACTAAGTTTTAAGTTTGTGTAAGAACCTACTGATTGGAGATGACAAATGATCTATGTGTCTTTTATTCTAGTTTTTATCAGTGCATTACCTGCTTCATAATTGGTATACCTGTCACGATCATTTGAAGACTAGCTATTCCATTTTAGAAAGTCTTTAAACATAATTTTTAGAATGAACAACACGACCCTAACTAAAACCGGGGGGGGGGGAACCCAGAAATTTTGGAAGAGTAAGAAGTTCCTGCTCCACCATTGACACCCGTCGTGTTCACCTTGACATTTAAACAATTGGTTATAAGTCGCACTTGGTGATGTTAAAATCGATGGAAAGAGGAAGGGATTGTAGGTACGACTAGTGGAATATATTTGTTGTCATCTGTGACACAGATATTCATTAGCAATCGACCAAATAATGACAATATCCGTAAAACTTTCGAAGGGATGACTTCAACTTAACTAAATGGAACTCTTGGTTCAATAGCTCTTTGTAAGCAGCAAAAAATTATCAAAGAAATCATGATAGGATATGAAAACCCTGGAATATCTCATCAAATGGGAGATATATACTACATATGCAGGCGCTGTGTGTTGTTATATAGAAATAGAAAGTAAACAATAGTATGGGATAGATTCGTTCAACATATATTTGCAGTCATCCAATTTGAATTATTTAGTGAGAGGATATATATATATATATATATAATATATATATATATATATATATATATAGTGGAGGGCGAATTTAACTGATAGTTCTAACTTCTTCACAGTCTTCTAGAGAGGCTCATTTGTGCATTCTGCCTCATATAAATAAAGAGAACAAGATGCGCAAGAAGAGATTAACTGTTGGTTCCCATTGGAAATATCGCCAGCTTTTGTTTTTTTTATGACATCACCCCAATGTGTGATTTCCATGAGCAACACGACTGGTGTCATTTGTGGAGCAGGATCTGCTTACCCATCTGAGATCATTCTATGTTTTGGCTGGGTTCGTGTTGTTCAATCTTTTTGTTTTTCTGTATAGTGTTTTGTATGTTTTTTTCGTCCATTTTCTTTTTTGCAATGATATTGTTTAGTTTCCTGAGACAGGCTTTAAAGGTGAAATGCAAATGTTTTTAAACGCTTTTTTTGTTTTATATTTTAATCAATTGGTCAAAAAATAAATACTATAAAAAATATTGGTAGTCGTTTGTAATTAGATGTATATTTTATGCTGAAGAAGATACAATGTACATTGATTATAGACGAAATTTAAATGATGCCATGACTCATGTGTTTTAATTTCTTCAATTTAAATCAAAGAGAGCAATTTTGCACACAGTTTATTGAAAGAATTGAGCATAAGTTTTTTCATAAGTACTGTAAATAATTAGTTATAAGCAAAACAAAAAACGGCATAATCATGACCGGTTGCATTTTGTTTTAAATGAAAGTGTTGTGTGGTGTATTAAACTAAGATTTACGTCATGTCGTACCTCTTGTCTTCCTGGCTATACGACATTCATCAAATTTTTAAAGTATCATTGATGGTTCTACAACCTGTACGTAATCGTCGGCTTACTTTAAATAAACTAACATAGATACCAGGATTAAAGTTTTGCACGTCACATGCTCGTTTCGTCTACAAAAGACTCATCTGTGACGCACAGATCAAAAACGTTAAAAAGGCCAAATAAAATACGAAGTTGAAGAGCATTGAGAACCCAACATTTGGAATGGTTTTGCCAAATAAAGTGAAGGTAAGCTATTGCTGGAGTAGAAAATCCTTAATATTTCGAAAAAAATCAAAGTTTTGTAAACAGTTAATCTATAATTATGACCATTTCAATGATAATTCGTGCATTTAAATGGTGGCAAGAAAACTCATCCAACGGGTCATCCACAATTTTAAGCATAAAATCTATGAATAAACATATTTATTAAGTCCCACGAGAGATCTTTAACATCCCTATGTAGTCAGACGGTTTGTAACATCCACATGTAGTCAGACGGGTTGTAACTAAGCCAAGTTGAACTTGTCAGTATAAATACTAAAAAAGTAGTGAAATATAAACACACAGGAAATGTATGTATCTAATAGTAAAACATAAACTTCGCACCTGATCAAAAACTTAGTCGTTACTATGTGTCTTTTGTCCTTATGTAAATTTTGTCTTTGTGCTTCGTGCCAATCTGACGAGTCAAGCCATTTCAAACGGAGTGAATCAGTATGTTCTTATATTGTGCTGTTACACCTCTGTCCCAGGTTATGGGGGATTGAGGGCTCACAAACATGTTTGACCCCCGCCTCATTCATTGTGTACATGTCCTAAGTCAGAAGCCTGTAATTTAGTAGTTGTTATTGGTTGATGTCTGTCATATCTGTTTTTGGTTTATTGTTTTGTCATTAATCAGACTGTTGGTTTTCTCGTTTGGATTGTTTCATACAGAAGTTAACGACTATAGGTACCGTACGGCCTTCAACAATGAAAAAACCCATACCGCTTAGTAAGCTATAAATGGCCCCGAAATGACAAATGTAAAACAATTTAAACGCGAAAACTAGCGGCCTGATTTATGTACCAAACAATGAACGAAAAACTAATACGATATACGCAACAAACGACAACCACTAAATTACAGGCTCCTGACTTGTGACAGGCACATACAGAATATATGGCGGGGTTAAACATGTAACCTTTTAGAATAAGTTTATTTAAAGGATTGATAAGTTTACCCGGATATGACTATTTTAGGAGGACAGAGCAGCAATACTTAGTACTATTCAACTGATTGGTATCAATACTTAAAGGTTTCACCATCCTTCAAACAAATCAATGAAACCGCTTTCCTGTTTTACCATCCTTCAAACAAATCAATGAAATCGCATTTCCCTTATATGCAGTTAGCTAGGTTTGGATTTTCAGTCATTGTGTTTATTTAGTTTGTTTTCGGTATCAGATTCCTAAGGTTATCCGTTAAGAGACACTTGTCATATTTTTTTTCTGGAAAGACTTCGTGTCTGGTGAGCAAAATAACGTTTGCCAGCTCACATGTGACGAAAGGAGACTCAGTACACATTCATAAATACAAAAAAATAGTACAGTATTCTGTGTTGCAGGGGGATCGCGTTTATCTGTACTCATGTATATAAATATTAATAAAACAGAAAAAAACGACATCATAGTATTTTATTTTTTTGATATTATAAAAAGTAAGATAACAAAAATATCGAACTCCAAGGAAAATTCAAAACGGAAAGTCCCTTGACAAATGGCAAAATCAAACGCTCAAACACATCAATGAATTTAATAAGCTATACATTATTTGTAATAATTACTGTCACGCATGCAGGTTTAAATACACCAAGCATTACAAAATTACAAACCTGAATGATAAAGCATATTAGGAAACACCATATATGCATACCTTAAATTTTAGATATATTTCTTTATAATCGAAATTTGACATTCATATATATATATATATATATATTAGTGTATATGACTATGTGACATATTTGTTTACAAGGTTAAAGAAATAAGTGAATAAAAGAAATTAATGACTTGGAAAGACAAATTAAACACAAAGTTCAATAAATTATGAGATAGTAATTATTTATCGATATGCAAATATAATCACATGGATAAGTTGTTATTATGAAGAGATTTAATCAAAGTAGTGAAATTCCTTTTAATATCAATCCTTAAAATCGCCTTTCTCTAAGATGTTGATTGTTTTTCTTTAAATACACAATGTAATAATAAGAATACGGTTTAAAAATCTCCCCGAACAATGAAAAATAATCAGGTAATAAGTTGTTTATGATTGGTGTGAATCTGCCAAGCATGACACTGAAATCTTACCCACCGTTTGTTATTTCTTACAAGTGTATATACGGCACAATAAAACGAGGACAGTAATTCGTTTAAAAGAAATACTCAGGTCTACCGCACAACACCTGTTTAAATTCTTGCCATTTATTTGACTTTTATATAAATTCCACCTGTTTTGAAAATGGATGTAAATTCTAATCTAAACCAAAGTTTGAGCAGCTCTGGACATTTTAATGCTTTGCCTCAGCAACAGAATGTGACTGGTACGACTTTTACACCTGAACAATTCATAGCTTTTCAACAAATGCAATTAAACGCTCAAATGGGAAATTTAACACTAACAAATGGACTTCAGCCTGATTTATATCAGAGCCAGAACGTGACATCGCCCATTATTTTTCATTCAATGCCAAATTTTGTGCCAACATCTTCTGGACTAATGGCGGGAGTATTACCAATTTCACCGACAAATCCGATGCATTACATGCCATTACCACAGTCGACAATGGACAGTTCAAACCCAGGAGTTTTCCAACATTCAATGCAATCAGGTCAGTCTTTTGATCCTTCTAGTAATGAAGCAAAACAACAGCTTACTCTTATGTTACAACTTCAGAACAATATACCATCTGCGGTTGACTTGAGAAAAACTGTTCGAAGAGATATCGAGGGCCACCAAAACTATGAAGAACCACAGTATTCTCCGAGAAGTCCACAATTCATATCAACACCAATTAATTTATCATCACCCAATACACCAAACTCGACCGCAAGACGACAGTTAGTGTTGTCTGAAACCAGTAGTACGACATCATCTGGACCTGCTTCGCCGTCGAGTGGAATAGGAATGCCGAATGTATCGCTATCAGATAACAGCCCAGGACCCAATTCGCCAAAATCGCCAATTTTTGTTCGACATTTTAGCGAACCGCAAACAACAAATGTTCAAAAAGCTCCAACAAGAGCTTCATCGTTGAAAATCGAAACTAAATATCCCCAAGATAAGTGCTATCGTTGTATGAAAAAAGTATACCCGATGGAAAAAATAGGACCAGTTAAAGATGTTGTATACCATAAGGGGTGTTTTACGTGCAAAACCTGTGGTACAAAACTAAATTTGAAGAATTTTTGTCATAATAAAATTGACGATTGGGATATACATGTATACTGCAAATCACACTGTGATCAGGGTTCTCCACAGCCATTTCATATTGATGCCAATTCTGTTTTAATAAAAGGTGCATTATCGGCACCAAAATTAGACAAAATTAATGAACAAATTCGTGGAAGTGAAGAAACGCACAAAGGAGGGAAACTGGATGCAAATGCAGTTAATATTCGGTCTGCACTCTCGGCTCCGAAAAAAGACGACCAAATTAATAAGCGTGATAGTCGATACCATCTTGACTTGCAGTCTTTAGAACTTGCCCACGCAAGAAATGTACCCGCAACCGACCTCCAAACGGGCAACAAAATCAAACAGCAAGCCTGGAAACGCAACGAACGGAAATCTGAATCGGTTCCACCAACGGATGTGGTTAGATACAGTGACACAGTACCGGAATATGACATGGAAAGTTATAAACGACTTCAGGTAGAAAACAATCCAGATTATGATAGATTATAACGAGACTATTAAACATAAGACATTTCTGTAGAATCTAAATATTACCGAAAACGGGTGCATTTAATCAGCATTATAAGTGCTTATATATGTGTGCGATAAAATAACTATTTTCAGTGTCATATAATATGTATCGAAATATAAAATATTTAAATTTATGTTAAGGTTTATTTTACACTGACAAAGTTATATTTACCAAATGCCGACCTCCAGCATACTATACCATGATAAAATACAACATACAATAGGTTACACCATGTTTTATCAGTAACATCGTAACATGTTGACATTATAATTATATCAGATGCAAGTTTCTTTAACTCTATGTAAATCGTATGGTATAAATTACACCTACATATTCAAAAAGAGATGTCTTGTTTTAATAGCCAAAGCAACCAGTACTTTAGAGTCCTTGGCTACGGATCTTCATCACTTGTTGGAAAGTTGCCAAAAGCATTCCTCCTAATTTTATGTGGTCTTAATCCCTTTACTACATATAAGGTCTGCCAATTTTATATAGGACAAACATTTAAATATTTTATATACTAGTAATTATGTTGTATTTAGATATTTAATATACATAGGATTGTTTTACCAACACTATTATTGTTGCATCGGTTAAAAAGAAGTACAATTTTGAAAGCATGTGTTGAGAAAAGGTAATGCGTGACTTTTCAGTAGAAGTAGTTCTGAGAAATTTAAATGTATTGTTAGATATCACCAAAATTACTGAATTAACCCGTGCATTTGGATTATTTTTGATATTTTTAATATTATCAGAAGTCCATTACTAATGCTTCTGATATTAATCAGTACAAGGTACAGTGCCAGAACAATTGTCTCTGTCGAAGAAAAACAGAGAATTCCATGACCAAAAGTAAAAGACGAACAGATAACAACAGTCCACAAACAAAACACAGAAAACTTGAAATTGGGCAACACGAACCTAACGAAAACCCCGATTGTGAACTCTTTCGCCCTGGAATGGTCAATTGGTCCATGTGTATTTTTTATAATGGGTCTTCATCTTCAACATACGTACTTTTGAGAAATCAGCACAATTTGTTACAGCAAAATAGAAAACACAACAATGAAAATAAACTCACACACATTAAAAAATTTTTGCGACATGTATGCTTCCTATAAAATGAGAACACCAATCTTTCCAAAGGACGCAAAGTAAACATTATTCAAACAATCAATCACTCAAGTTAGTATTTATAATATTACAGATAAATTGCAGCCGAGGAAAATCTTGAAAGTAATGAAAATCAATTATTTAAAAAGTTGGTTTTCATAATATTATGTTCATTATATAATTGTTTTACATCATAGGTTTCATTTTAATCCGTACTTTTGATCGGCTGAAAGCAATCGCGAGGCATTCCAATTTCAAATTGTATTTCTCAATAAAATTCAACATTCATGACAGCACATTAGCATACAAATATAATAATAAGAACTGTGAGCTTCTTTTTGTAATTTATAGGGTTGTAAAAGAGTTATTCATGTACACCATTTTTAGTGGAAGCGCTTCATACAAAATGTGTTTCGGTCAAAACTTTTACATCTAATAAAATAACAAAAAGAAGCATTTAATTCTTAAAGATTGGAATTTGATATTTTGAAATAATAAGTTAATAAAAATAGATAAGTGAGAAATGATCGAGAGCTTAAACAATAAAAATTGTACAACTGTTAATAAAGCAAATTGCCTTTTCCTTAGGACAAATTCATCATTTGAAAAATATTCAATTCTGACAAAGTTGATCAAATTTGTAATTTTGAGGTCAAGAAAGTAATTTACACATCACAAGCTGAAATGATAGAGATTTACCTTGACATGAACAAGATATTTACTTTGAAGCTGAACCAGCCCTTAGGTAAATGTAAAGTCTGTGGGGATATATCATCGGAAAACAATTTACTGTACGCTTTATATCATATTATATTACATGACATATATATATATAGACATAAAAACTGATACACACCCAGTATACATATAAACAGCTGCCTTCCATGTCTTGTTTTTAATCTAAAAATAAGGATATGAGGTAATTTTGTAATGAAATAAATATCCACCAGAGTTCAAAATAAGCAATTAAAAGTACTGTACGGCCTTCAACAATGAAAAAACCCATACCGTAAAGTCAGCTACAAAAGGTACCGACATGAAAAATTTCAACAAGACACCTAACGAATGGCCTAATTTATAACAATTTAATTTACGAAAAACAAGTATAACAGACATGAACAAACGACAACCACAGAATAGAAGGCTCATTATTTGGCACAGACATTCCCTAACATGGGACAGTGGTGTAACAGCACAACATAAGAACAAATTGTAGAAATCAGTCGGAAATGGCTCGACTCACAAAAAAACATAAGGGATATAAACAGGAATGTGGCACGGCTAAACATGTTTGTGAGCGCGCAACCTATCCCTAACCTAAGACAGTGGTTTAACAGCACAACAAAAGAAAAACTGTAATAATCAGTTGCAACTGGCTTAACTCAAAAGATTGGAACGATGCACACGAAAGAAAAAAAACCCTCCAACAAACATAAAAACAAAAATCACAAAGCACCGATATAAGAGTACTCGCAGTTAATGAAAGCTAGTTCAAAGCCAAGTACAACTAAGAAATAAATCATGTCCCCCTAGACACATCCAACGGATTAAGTATTAAAGACGTCATAAACAGTATGCGAAACGCATGACCTGGTGGAATGTCAAAATATGTGCACTTGAGGGGTGGAAATAATTATAAAAATGAGAAGATGTGGTATGATTGCCAATGAGACAACTCTTCACCAGAAACAAAATGACATATAAGGTTAGCAACTATAGGTCACAGTACAGCCTTCAACAATGAACAAAACCGATACCGCATAGCAAATTACGAAAGGCCTCGAAATGATAAATATAAACGATTCAAACGAGAAAACTAATGGCCTGATTTGTGTAAAAAACAATAACAGAAAAACAAATATAAGCAAAATAATTGATTTCTGTTGCAAAATTGCAAAAATAACTATGAACAGGAATCAATAAATTCAAGATTAGAAACTTTCATACCCATATCAAAATAAGGAGATGTGGTATGATTGCCAAAGAGACAACTATCCGCCAAAGTTCAAATGAAGTGGATGTAAGCAATTATAGGTAACCGTACGGCCTTCAACAAATGAGATAAACCCATACCGTATAGTCGGCTATAAAAAGCCCTAACATTAAAAAATATGAAACAATTCAATTGTGAAAACTAACGGCCTAATTTATAATTTTTTTTTACGAAAAAACAAATATTACAGACATAAACAAACGACAACCACTGAACTAGAGGCTCCAGCCTTGGGACAGGCACATAAAGAATGTGGCGGGGTAAACATGTTTGAAGGCGCCAACATATCCCCCCCCCCCACCTAACCTTGAACAGTGGTGTAACAGTAGGCACGAGAACACAGTTATTTCGTAGTGTATTTATTTTATACAATAAATTCAAATTAAAAAAATCGCACCTGCTCTATCTCAAAAAGATTTTTACAGTGTAGTGTACTACTATTGGGACAAATAATATCAAAATTATAGAAAAGTCTACCAGCTCTAACTCAAAATATGGACAATTCTATGTTAAGGGGGTTTAAAATTCAGTTTGACCGCTTCAGACATACTAATTTTTTACCTTTTTTAACTGGACCTAATCACTACTTAACATAAAGATTCAGCTCACAAATTTTTTTAACTTGTAATTTCATCCCCTTACTTGATATTTCATGCATAAAATATAAAGAAATAAATTGGCAAAGTGTATGAAAAAAAATGGCAAGTTATACACTGTTCACACTAGGGACTATATTCGTAGATGACGATAACTGTGTCCTTGGACCAGTACAAAATAAGAACAAACTATAAACATCAGTTGAAAAGGTCTTAACTCATCAGATCGATTCAAAACAGAAAAAATATCTAACAAAAACACAGACCGGAAATGGCAGGGTATTTATACATCCCTAAAACAATTAAAAAGACACAAAGTGCAGATCTGAAAGTATTCGTAGTTACTGTCAGATATTTCAAAGCCAATTACAACAATTATAATAAAAATCATGTATCTATTAAAGAATTAATATAAATCAGTACACATCCAACATCCAATGGATTTAGTGTAAAGACATCACTAACAGACAAAGAAAAACATGACCTTGTACAATGCCAAAATAAAGGTATCGACAGATTGTAGTACCGTAAATGTGCATATGTGTATAACAATAATATTTAGAATGGTTTTAATTAACTGATAACAAAATCAATATTCATACCAATAAAGCAATATTCAAAGATCTAATTACAGTGTTGAATTGGTAACCTTTTAGAATAAGTTTATTTATAGGATTTATAAGTTTACCCGGATCGTTACGTATCTAAATTTCTGGGCTTGGTAAATAACGTCACCAAGTGTTTACAAAGCGTAAACCTGTTACAAAAAGCGTGTTCCTGTTACAAAATTTCGATAATCACGTTTACGGGAATGCATTTCTCGATTTGAACCTTCAGCAAATCCTTACAGTGTGCAATCGAGATCAAAATTTGATTCCTGTTGCAAAATATGCATTGCTAACGACGAAAATGAACAACAATTTCTTGATTCTAACACTAAGACAGCCTGCGTCGAGACATTTTTATTGATTAGTGTTGCAGTGCGATAACTACACGGAACGGGGATCAATAATTGTCGATTCTAACATTAAGATAGACTGAGTCGAGACATTTTTTTACTGATTAGTGTTGCAGTGCGATAACTACAGGGAACGGGGATCAATAATTGTCGATTCTAACATTAAGATAGGCTGAGTCTTGACACTTTACTGATTTGTGCTGCAGAGCGATAAATAATTGTCGATTCGTATTTGGTAATGACAGTAGATTATTCGTTAAAATGTTTTCACTTCTGTGAATGATTTGTATCATTTCGTTTTAATCTCCAATAGGCTGCATTCTACCTTCCAAATTTTATCAGAACTAACAATTTTCATAATGGAAATAAAAACTTCGTATATGCATTTTTTTGGAAACCTCAAAATTTATTGCGTTTTTATAAGTTTAACCACTAACAGTCTACGCTTAACTTCAACCTGGTAAAAATGTGCAAGACTTCAAAACTTCCATGTCAAAAAACGCAAAACCTGGTAAAAATGTGCAAGACTTCAAAACTTCCATGTCAAAAAACGCTGAGCATAATGAAAATTGCCAGAAATTTACCTACATATATTCGGGAAAAGGGAGCAGTAGTTAACAGCGATTTTTAAAATTTCATAGAAATCAAACAGTTAGAATTTGGCCTATTATGAGGTTTAATTTATAGAATTTTGTTTTTTTATAATCTACGGCTTTCATAGATAAATGTTTTCAAAGGAATGCTTGTTCATGGAACAAAAATGCTGAATATCCGGGTGTTGTCAATGTGTAAATTTTCTATATTATTACATATTTAATTGTATGTAATTTATATAAAACTGTCAAAATACAATTTATCTTTTTTAGGTAAAAACCTGAAGTGATACTTAAATTTGATCTCAATACATATAAAATTGAATTTCTGCTACAAAAAATGTTATCGGACTCTGCATTCTGAATTTGTCAATTCCCAAACAGATTTCATGTTTAGAAATACCACATTGAAGTAACTTGAAACGACACCTATGTAATTATTTTTTTTTCACCTCATACACTAATAATAAAAGTAAAATCCTCCGTATAATCGCTATGAAATTTATTTAAGTAAAGGAACCACCCAAGCAAGAATACACGGTTCGTAATTTATAAAATAAACGTATGTCAGGGTCCCTGGCAGATAATAATTAAGGTCACGGATGGCTACCAATTACTACTTAATACAGTGATATGACCATTTATCAACCTGTGAATCCATTTTACTGACCTTAATATGGCATTTAAAATTTCTCTGATTTAATCTTAAGCTAAATTCTACGTAGATCTTCTCTTTAGCCAAACAAATTTAAATTCACTGTCATCGGCACTTTGAGGCTATTTTGTCATGAATATGCTATCTGAACTCTTCTATCGATTAGAACAGCGAACATCGAACGCAGAGAAGAGTTATTTATCATTGTGATTACTGAGGATGTAGTGACAACTGATCCGCTGAAGTAGATGAGGTGATAAGGCAGGTCGCGCAATGCTGTATGCGGTGTGGTGGTAGAAGTGAGTTGAGGACTCAAAGAATCAGATATACTCTAACATCGTAGTTTTATCTTCTTTTCCCATATATTTACTACACCGAAAATAATGTTTGTTGTGTACGAAGCTATTTCATTGAACATTCTTTAATAAGACAGATCGATGCCAAAAGTTGGAAAACCAAAGAAAAGGAATCACAAGAGTTCGCTAGTTTGTCTCACCCCTTTGCATCCATCGTCTACTCGTCTTATTTTTCTCCTGCGAAAATACTGGTTTACTTAAAAGTAAATTGGTGACTTGCCATAAAGGGTTAATATCTTATGATGCTTCAATTGTCCTTATATATTTGTTTACACTAACAAAATGGTGGTATTTAAAAAAAAAGTCCTCTAAAATGTATCGCAATTATTTGGGGTATATATATATAATATTGTAGTAACAGATTTCATGCGACTTCATCGTTCAAGTGAACTTACTCTTTATGTAGAATCATGGAACATTATACTTCCATGGTAGAACTAAACTATAAAAATATGAGTCCTACAAAGAAGATTTTTATCGTCTGTCGTCTCCAATAGTATAAGCAGAAATGGGTAAGTCCATGTAAGTGTATTGGAAACTCCAAAAAATAACAAAAAAAAATATTAATTAAAATAACAGGTGCATAACTTCGTGTCCAGTTAAAAAAAAGTCGGTCTGAAGTTTGAGTTCTTTCAACCTGTATTCAAGGAGTTGTAGATTAACACATTCATATAACCATGTCTATGTTTTGGTATGGTAATTCCCCAAATCGCTTAGATTAAAAAAGCAAAATAGCAGGTCCTCAACTTCGTGTTCTTTAAAAGAATCTGTGCAAGTGCGGACGAATTCTGTCCAGTCGTTTTTTAGTTGTGGATAGACATTGAGTATAGAAATGGTCCCAATGTGTCGCTAGTGACAGCCACAATGTGACAATAGCACCTTACTCTTAGTTGCCAGCCCTCCATATTAGAGATATTGATGTGAATATTAATGTTTGATAGAAAAGTGCCAAAATCACATATGCGTTTTTGATGTGGTCGATCTTATTTTGACGCTTTGTCCATACTGACTGACCTTGCTAACTCGAGACACAGTATTATTAAAGAAGTAAGTTAACATTGATGGAGATCACATTACAGAATTGACTCACAAAATATTTTATGACACTAAGTTACTTATGAAGTTGCTCGTGACATATAGACTTCTCACAAGGGCAGTATTATTGATAGATACATAATACATTAATAATGTTCGTGTCCCAAGGCCAGTCTTTTTATTCAGACAATTCCCTAATCATAAATAGCATTCATAATTATTACATTGAATGATGAACCGAATAATTTCTAGAAAACAGGGACGTAACTCTAAACTCGCATGCGGTCAATAACATAAAATATTTAGTGACTGTTTTCACAAAAAAATGTTTTAACGCTTCAGTGTAACTTACGATCCATATTCATCGTAATATGTTTATGTAAAATAAAAAGGCCCAGTATCATGAGGTCCATCACATTAGCTTTCATATTCGCAATCTGGAAAATCTGCATCTAAAAAAAACCAATTTATTTTGCGGGGTAAAGCAAACGCTAATAAATCCTATTATTTGTGGACCGTCACTGTACTACGAACTGTAGCTGAAAGATTTGAAAGAGTCGTCTCCTGTAACAAATTGATAAGCATACAAATTCAAAACAACATTTATACATGTATGCATCTCAAATTGGGACAAAGACAGAAATGCACAGATCGTTTATCAAGACACAACCTTGATCTTTAAATAACACTTATGAACGTGCTGATGTGTTTATTGTAGATTCATAATTTACTCAAATGCATTTCATCATGAAACTGTTGTAAACATTACTTGTACTGACAACAAATAAATAAGACAGAAGCCTTAAGGTAAACCACAATAAACGATGATTTCATTCATGTGTAAAATGTAAATTTAAACTATGCAATGATCATGTTTCAGTTTATATGAATTCTTAAAATAATTGTATATGATATGTAATTTGAAATTCTTTACCTTAATTGATGTTTCGTGATTGTTATGATGGAGTTGACAGCTGAACATTCGTTGGAGTATTTGGAAACTGGCTCCAGATTATTTTTGAAAAGAGTAAAGAAACCAATAAACCAAATCTGTTGAATGTTACAATATTTTCTTATAGTTGTTATTGTTTTTATTATTTTTCACAATGTCTATACAAATCACAAATTAACGAGATGAGCTATCAGCCTAAAGTTTAGCCAAACTGAAATCGAAATTTACAAGTTTAAATCATATTACACGACAATAAAACAGAATGTCCATACATATCGCAAATGGGTTGAGACAAAAACACGTGTATTGTCTTTGGCTTACTTTTCTTTAATCTTCCTATGATTTTCTTTCACTGTATTGCTATTGCCCTGGAAGATTCAATGATTTACATACATTGTAGTTAAGTACACGTGAAAAGTCATTTCCAAGTAGCTGGCATACAGCGTTGAGATTTCAAACGATTCCAGTCCTCATTTGTTTCGAAATATTTAGTAGCTTATTTCAAACCACGAGATTGTAGACCGTGTGGATATGTCTTCCGAAGTGTCAGAAGTTCTTTCTAGAAAACAAATGTGACAACTTCTTGTATTTGAAGTTTGTTATCTGCAAGAAAGACGTTTATATCGTGGCATACCATGTCTGAAAGATTTATTTCAGAACTGAATTCTACTTTTTTTTATATAGATGATAGGCACTTATAAACAATTACACGAAGCGTGGTTGTTCAAAAGGAGGCATTTTTCAGTACAACAGCGCAACACTTAGATATTGGTTGGACTGCGTTCATCACTCTTGCTTTACAAACATTCCGCGCAATGGACATCGTAAAGTTGTCAAACTGTCCAGATTTAAAATTGAGCAAAATTCTCTTATTTTGAGAGGGAAAATTTTTCTAAAACTTCATTAACAAGAATCGGTCGATATATGATATGCGACCCTTTTACATTATTATCAGACCAGAAAAAAATCGGTTTATTTGTTAACTAGCAAGAAGAAATTTAATACCAAACCTTAGGTTTAATATTATGTAAACCTATATTCATGTGTAAGTAATAAGCAGTGATTTATGTCGAAGTTTTTATGCTATCGTTTTTGTTTAGAAAAAAGATTGATACGAAACTAAAGAAAGCAACACTGATACATAAGATATTGAAAATTTAATGAAAACAAACAACAAATATGCCTGTAGCTATTTATGTAGATTTTCAATAGCTATGATACTTGGGAATACATAATACTTTCACCAAACTAACCTGAAGTAATTTGACAAAATAACCTTTACAGCGATATAAATCTTTGTTTGAAGTTTATATTAAAGAGAAAATAATTAAACACAATTTTGTATACATGTGTACATGCAAACGGATATATCTTTATATGATTGAAAATAAGATAAACATATTTATCCTGTTGCCATATCTTTCCCTTTAAAAAAAATATCGTAAAAGGAATGTTCATATTAATCAGAGTAAGATCTACTGGATCAAAGTCTGATATAAACGAAATTATTGTTTTATACGCAATCATTACCAAGACACTCACATACTCAACATTGTTCAACTAAATATTCAAACTCTTATTCAGAACAAGAAAATGAAATAGTAATTTAAACAACCAAGATGATCCAAACAAACAAATGTTTAGTTCTTTGCAAAAAGATACTTACCAATGCAAAATGTACATCAATAACGTTTCAAACGGTAAGCAAATGTGAAAGGGACAATTTGGAATTGATCTCAATCAACTAATAGCATGTACATTTTATTAAGTAAGAACAACATTTTACATTTATTAAGAAATAATTCTACTTGTTCATTATAAAAAATTAGGTTGTGCGGGCTTTGGTCATATTATATCGATCAAACTGGTGTATCAATCGGAAAACAAACGATCGTCCATTATCAACAACTATGAAATTAGAAATGGCATGATGCCAATGAGATAACCATCAACCAAGAACAACTGACAAGAATGTAAACAACTACAAGTCACCATGCGACCTTGAACAATGAGCAAAACCACTACCGTATAGAGAGCTATTACACGTCTAAGGATAGTATAATGTGAAACAATTCAAAAGAGAATGCCAGCCAGCTGATTTCATCTTCATTGTATTAACCTTTAACAGATAGCAACCAACTACAACTACTGAACTACAGACGCAGACTTTGAACAAGTACATAAAGAATGTGGCTGATAAAAGATGAGGTATGATTAACGATGAGATAACTCTCCACCAGAGACCAAATCACGTAGAAGTTTACAACTATAGGTCACTGTACAGCCTTCAACAATGAGCAAAACATATACTGCATAGTAAGCTATAAAAGGCCCCGAAATGAAAAATGTAAAACAAGAAAACAAGTAAAACTAACGGGCTGATTTAAGTACAAAACAATAAACAAAAACTAATATGATAAATAGAAACAAACGACAACCACTGAGTACAGTCTCCTGACTTGGAACAGGCACATACAGAATGCTGGTACCAAACCCTTCCCTTAACCCGGTGGTGTAACAGTACAACATACGAAAAACTATAAAAATCAGTTGAAAAGGGCTGACACATCATATAGACCATAAGCACAAAAAGAACTAACAGTATGATAAAAGACCCAACGTGTCGATCTAAGAGCAATCGTAGTTACTGAAAGCTAAATCAAAGTCCAATATCTTACTAAATAGGTTGACCATCTTTTCCCTGACTAAAATAATACCCATGATTCAACAACAAGAAAGACAAAATAAGTGACATTTCAACGCTTTAAAGTATTAACTTTAACCAAGATTTATATATCTGAAAATTTATTTTGTCAAATAACTTCAGATTAACAAGTTTGTTTCGTGTCTTAACTTTCATATAGAAATTGACAGTGATCGAGGGTCAGATGTATAAAAACTTTACGAAAAATGAGATGATATCAATTTTCACATTGTGAGCTTTTCGTTTTAATATGGCATCATTTGAGCAGGAACTGCATGTGAGTATATATCTCCCAGTTGATACGATATTCCAGGACTTGCTATCCTTGATTGCCTTGATAGAGGATTGTCGCCTATAATGAGGATTTTAGGAAACACATCTTTCGATGGCAAGTTGAAGTCGTCTATTCAAAAGTTTTCGGACGCCATCATGATTTTATAGACCTTTTTGGAATGTCTTTTCACAGATGATCTTGGATATTTTCCACTTGCAGCCACACTCATATATTCTCTTCGTCGATTTTGACATCAACGAACGTCACTTATCACTGGATATATAATTGCTAAGGGCATCATGACAAGTGTCACCAGTAGAGCCGGGACTGCGTTCATTTCCAAAGCATATTATTTCACACATGGAGATTTTTTATGAGGTTCGTATTGCTCAATCTGTACGTCTCTGTGATGTTCTTTGTAGGCTTTTCTTTGCCTGTTCGTCTATTTTCTTTCGATCATGATTTTGTCTATTTGTTTTCTCGACTTATGGTTTTTTTATGGATCCTTAGTATCTTTTATACCTTTTTCAAATGTTTGTGTCTGAAATATAAACTCAGAATTTATAATTTCCTCCATATGCCAGTGTTCTGAAACGATCACAGATAAACAAGAATATATATATATATATATATTGTTTAAATGCTTTTAAAGTAGCTATTATATCAATCCACACTCAAGAATGTTATCGGAAGTCTTAAAAATACTTATGCGGTTGGAGAGATGAGAACATTCATTTGAACATTTCCAATGTGCATTTATTAGAGAAATTCTTTAAATCTAAAATTTGGCATCTTGGTTTAGTGGTCCTTTTTTTTTTTAAAGTTCTTTAGCACAAACAACAGTAAGCGTACAGTTTCTGAAGGTCTTCTTGGTTAACGTTATCTTTATTCTATTTATACTAACACTATTGATAGTGTGACATAAATGTTGCCAAACTGAACTTGATTTTAATCTACTGCCCAAATAAACGATCTTCACGTAATCATTGATATGAAAACAATAAATTCACTGAATATTAAACAGTTAACATGGATGAGCGTCAAAAATTGTTAACAAAAGATGCAAGAAGTAGCTGGTTTGATGTTCGTACTAAATTGTGTATATTTGTAATGTTGCATGGATGTGCAATGGAAATCCAAAGCGTTACAGAAACACAATATGTGTATTCATATTTAAAGAAACACACAAATAAAAACATTACCTACAAATCCACGTCAAAAAATTTAACCGAACAGAACTGTCCAGGAAATACGACTGGAGAAAATGATGACTATATACAAAGTTTAGCATCCGACTGGACGTGGTACATCCAACTGGTGACATATGGTATATGTCTACCAGTACTGATAATAGCAGGTCCATTGTCCGACCTTAAAGGAGCAAAAAATGTGTTAATGTATAATTTAATTATCACAATTTTATCATATGCTGCTAGAGCCTACGCAATATATGAAGATTTAAATCTTTACTGGTATGTAGGATTCAGTGCAGTGGAGGGTATTTCTGGATGTCACTATGTATACCATCTAACTTGTAGTGCGGTTCTTACAAACTGTACAAAACCAAACAAAGAACGGCCATTTGTATTGGCTGTTTATGACGCCATGATGGGGATAGGAATGAGTATCTCACAGATTGGAGTAGGATATGTTATCAAATTTTCAGGATATACATATCCTTATCTTGTAGCAATTGGATGTCTGTGTCTTGTACTTGTACTTATTATATTAACACTCGAAGACAACATCAACAAGAAAACTGTCGACGTATTATCACTTCCAAAAAATCTCTGCGTTCTTTTTTCCAACCAAAATGCATTAGTGAGTAACAATATTAAGTATTTATGTGTATATTATACCATATACTTTTTCCATCTTCTGCCACTTTCAGCAAACAGTACAATTCGACTGTTGTATATCTTAGGACCTCCATTTTGTTGGTCTTCTGTTCATATCGGATGGTTTAGTGCAGCACTTGCCTCTGGTGAACTAGTGATTGGGACATTTATTCTAAAAGGTCTGCTATCTTGCTTTAGAGGTTACGTAATCGCAGTGTTTGGATATACGTCTACATTGGCAAGTTTTGTGTTTTACGGATTTTCTACAACTAACTGGATGATATATTGCGGTGAGTTGTATTTACTGTCAAAACAGCTGAGTCATTGTTTGACTTACATTTTACAGTATTTTAGTCATTTCGAATATTAAATATAGCGCATGTTTCAGTTTTTAACAAATAAGAATTAATCGAAAGTTAATAACACTAAATGGTATTTAGATATTTATGGGTTACTTTAGTTTTCTATTTTCAAGTTAAAATAAAAAAAAGTGTCACGGTATTAGACGAAGAGACATCAAAACAATGAAAAAGTTCTATCAAAATGTGTATTTCGGGACAAGTGGTTTGAAATCATTTAAAATTTCTGAAATGGCAACCGGTGTTATATAAAAGGCAAAACAATTTGAAAAATGAAAAAAATTTAAAACTTAATGAAGCTTACAGAAAAATTACTAGTCAGGCTATAAATAAATCAAACTTACACTACTGAAGATTTTCCGTCAATACTAAAAAGGGGAAAAAACCTTCAAGAAATAAACAAATACAACCAGTGACAAGTTTCCTGACCTCGTACAGACACACTAACATATTTCAGGGCTTAATATCGATTTTGAATACTCAACCGTCCATATTTTCTCGTTCAGTAGAATAAAAAAAAAGGTGCATAAAAGATTTGTTCAGATGAAATAAAACTAAGGTACAACAAAGTAATACCGGTACCGTATCAGAGAATACTTGCAGTTACTGAAAGCAAAGGACTATAATGACTTAAAAGAAAAAATGTGAGGAATTTGTGTTTATTTTTGTATTTGTTCCACTTAATTTATTAGGTGCACATCTTTGGGTTAAAGTTGGGCTCTAGTTTTCATACAAATAGTAATTAACTTATATCTTAAGATTTTAATAAAGTTATATTTTTGACGATACATGTAGTTTTTCATATGTATATCAGTAGGTGTGAGTGTACCTAAAGGTATGAACTACAGCATCATGTGTTACAGTAGTTGTTTACTGATATAAACATGTGCTTATTTATCAAAATAGAATTATTACAATTCACAATGATATACAGAAAATAATCTATAATACACACTTTATATGTTATCTTTCCTACACAAATACATTTTGAGTAAATTGAACGTACTGATTACAAAATATATACATACCAAATAAAAATGTCGTCCTGAAGATGCATGATATATTTGGCACTGGATTTCAACCACGACCATCAATAAGTAGTAAATATGGATGAGCAACAAATACTGATCACGAAAATAGACAAGAAGTCATCCTGGTTTGACGCTCGTATTAAAATATGTATTTATACGTTGATCTGGGGATGTTCTCTTGAAATGCTGAACATATCAGAAACGCAGTACGTATATTCGTACCTTAAGGTTCACAATTCACCAACTAATCATACATCTGTAGAACAATATAATAATTCGATAAAAGAGATGAGTTGCAGTGAAAATTTGACGTCTGTAACAGATGATTACATTCAGGGATTAGCATCGGACTGGACTTGGTATATGCAACTTGTGATTTACAGTTTTGGATTGCTTGTTATGTCTGTTTTGGGACCTTTGTCGGATAAAGTAGGTCGGAAACCAGTTCTTATTTTCACTGTCTCTCTCTTTGCTATAACATTCGCATTGCGAACATATGCTGTGTATGCAAAACTGAATCTATACTGGTACCTGCTATTTTGCGTAGTGGAGGGTTTAGCTGGTTGCCATTATACATATGATGTTATTTGTCTTTCAATATTAAGCACATGCGCAAAACAAAATGAATCTAAACCATTTGATATAGCATTATTTGATACCATGATGGTAATTGGCGTTTGTGCATCTGATATAGGGACTGGTTACCTGATCAAGATGACTGGATACACATACCCATTCCTTACAGGAACTGCGTTATTAGTTTTAATTCTTATTTCAATCATCATCACACTAAAGGAAAACTCTAAATTACCAAATAAACAGAATCCTGTAAACATGTCGTCTTCATTTATTGACGTATGTTCACTTTGCAGAAAGACGAATACATTAATGAATTCTACTAGACAATTATTTCTGATGTATATACTTGTATACTTTACAAATGAATTTCCTTATATGGCAAACGGAAATATAAGAACGTTATATGAGCTTGGAGCTCCTCTTTGCTGGACCTCTGTCAAAGTGGGATGGTATACAGCTGCAGCATATTTTTGTGAATTTGTCATTGGAATCTTGATTCTTAAAACTTTCCTTCTTTGTATGAAGGACCATACAATAGCCTTTTTGGGATTCACTTCTTCAGTATCGTGTTACATTGTGTTTGGATTCTCATCAAACGATTGGATGATTTATCTGGGTAATTTCTTAAATTGTGTCATTTGTCACTAAGAATTCTGATTTATATATACATCAGATACTGCTTATAAGCATATAGTAGAATATCAGTTTCACGTTTGTGTTTCTTCATTTTATATATATTTTTTTATGGTTATAGATTGGCCTGTTTCTTGACCATTCCTAAACATGTTTTCCTTTTGGACATTTTACAAATGTATTGCTGTGAATAAGTGTTTGCCACATACTAACATATCAGTGTCCTGACAATCATTACTATGGCAGTGTTCAGAAAACAAATCTGTTTGTAAAGAAATTATTTGTCGATAGAGAGAAAAGCAACAAGAAAGGGACTTTTAGCAAGTCTTACTTATAATATGTAGCGATGTCCGTGGTTTTACATTGTTTGTTTGTGTGAACAAACGAAAATTTCATTGATTAACAATAAGAATGGCGTTATATATATAATACCCATCCTCTTATTCTGTTTGTAGCTTACTCAATGATTTCCATTTCAGCTTCTGCCATTGGTGTCATCAGAATTTTACCAATACCGATAATAAAGGCAATCCTTTCTCGAATGGTCCTTTCAGACAAACAAGGTAACAACTTTTCAAAATATTTCAATGATGCATACAATTGCAGCAAATAAAATAAAGTGAAGTATAGTTTTTACAAACTCAAATTTTATGCTTGAATTGTATATATTGCGTTGCATACAACATATATCATTAAACAGGACAAAACAAAAGAAATATAAAACACTAAAAAGCAAATAAAGTCAGTTTTAAAGGTGTATCTCTCCATTTGTTGTTCAGTTTTTAACTATGATATTGTTCGAAAGAACAAAGCAAACAAAGAATACAAACTAATTATCAACTCTTGTGGAATAGTCTGTTTTGTGGTTTTTCAGATACTACGCAAAGAAATAAAAGATGCACTTTAATTCAGAAAAAAGGATTTCACTGTTAATCAAAGTTCTGAATAAAAGCATTTTCAAAAGTGTTTCCTTCCATTAGTTATGCAGTATATAGATAATTATGTTGTACTTAGGAAGAATAAATGAGATAAATTATAAACATGGATGATGGGGGAACAACAAAAGTCAAATAAGTAGTTCATACATGTATAACAGTTCTTCTTTAAGGGAATTTATTTTAAACTCAATGTCGTAATTATTTTCCCCGGAACTTTGTCAAATTTACTATCTACTACACCTTTTTTGTTGGCGTCTTTGCTACATTAATATGTATGCTGGTTTGAATTTTTTAGCCAAATTTGTTGTATGCCTGTGATGTATGTTTAAACAGTTAACGGAACTATAAACAACTGTCACACAAGTGGGAGGTTTAGCTAGCTATAAACCATAGTTTTCTTTTGAAAATGCCTGTACCAAGTCAGGAATGTGGCAATTATTTTTCATTTGTTCTGTTGATTCATAGCGTTTGATTTTGTCAGTTTTTATGAAAGTCCCCTTTTTGAATTTGCCTAGGAGTTCGGTATTTTTGTTATACGTTTTTTAATGGAAACAAGTTATTATTTTTCCATTCCCTTCTTAAACAAATCATTTTTTTTCAAGAAGTTTGGAATCAAACGAATTATTAAAAAAAACAACTAATCCTCCATCATAAAAGATGAATGTTCGGAACTAACTTTTCATTCTAAGAAGACAGATCTACTTGCTTTGTTTACATCCCTGTTTTTTTATTACAGGAGCACTTTTTGCTAATATATATTTACTAGAAGCTGTGTGTCGACTTGGTGGTTCGACATTATTTAACAATATATATCACCACACTCGTCCGATATTTAAAGGAATGGTATTCTTTGTTATGGCTTGTTTTCCATTGTGTGCCGGTATCCTCTTAATGTGAGTAAATTTTAACTAGTGATGTATTCAATACAAAATATATTCACACTTCAGTAAGACATTCAAAGGAGAAACACCATATTTAGTATAAAAACCCCTGTAAGCATGATTTTTTCTGTGGGAACACAAAAACTCAAACATCATTTTACCCATTACTATCCATAAAATATACTATACAAAATATGAATATGAAAAAGGATGCAGGCATGTCAAAAAATAAATATATTGATTGTAAAACGTTATGCAGTGTGTGAAGTAACTATATGATTAAACACAATATTTCGAGAGGTCCCTGGTGTGTAAACTGGTCCGATTCACACACAAACTGAACTATTATGTACAGTTTGCGAGTCAGCGGCCCAGTTTACTCACCAATAACCTGTAGAAAAAAAGTATTTAGTCCTTGTCATTCTCAACCCAAGTATTCATTATTTATTTATTTCAGTTTCAATTTTTTTGCAACCCCAGGATTCCATCTTGTGTATCGCGGATGAATATATCACAGTGTTAAAAGAAAGGCGAAGAATACCAAAGGGACCTTCAAACTCATAAGTCGAAAATAAATTGACAACGCCATGGCTAACATATGTTACGAAAGTGGTTTCGACAACATGGTTTATCGAAGTGAAAAATCAAATGGGCAAATCGCAGATATGCAAATCATATACGAATTATATAAATATGAACCACATTCTTTAAATTAGTCCTAAGATGTTTTCAACAATGGGATACATCCATATTGGCTATTTGTGACCTAAATTGGGTTCATCAATCAGTAAATTTTGAGATATCTTATCATTTTTTCAATACCTAGTTTTGCCATTCAGTTGAACGATGGGTTTATGAAGTGAATTTCTTGTCTCTTTGTTGCCTATTTACATTATCTTATAATTTACACTGATAAACATTATTAAGTTATTTCGCTTTGAATGTTTTGGTAACTTTTTACCTAGTTCATGTTTACCTACGATATGTACGAAAAAATGGAGTAGAACGTACAATTATTTAATTGCTGCAAATTTGTTTTTAATAAATTGGGTATATTTATTATGTCACTTGACGTATCACGATATATTCATTTACCTTTCAGGTGCATGACATGCAAAAACACTCAATCAGATAAAATCGAGATTAAAGTTGAAGACCCAACAGTTCAAAACAGGAAAGAAAATTGCCGTTGTGAAGAAAATCTCAAGAAAGCACAGAAAGAAGATACAAATGTTATCGCAAAAAACTAAGCAAGAAGTGATACAATCTATAAAAACATATACTAGAACAACATATACTTATTATATTATTAAACATTAATGTAAAATGAATAAAAGAAGATGTGGACATATGATATTAACAAGAGAAATGTGTCTATACAACATGTCAAGGTCTAGATGGCCTGGATCAAAGATCCATCTTCACAACCTATGACTCAGTTCTATGTGTAATAAATTCCCTGAAGGTGTTTTAACATAGACGAGATAACAGACGCAGGCAGTACATTTGGCGGGTTTCCTTTTTTGCCAAGACCGAACCATCCATTTTTTTCTATAATACCGGTATATATAAGAAATAACAAAATACATAAGGCAAAACATAATTATCATTATCTCCAATTAATTTAAATATTGAATTTGCTTTTTTCTATGAAGTTCGAGAGTCTTAACGGTATCAATATGACATAATATGGATATGAGTACAAGGGAATATAAAAAAAATTCCAGAATGTATGAATTCCTTATGGAATAAAAATCCACACCGATGAAAGGACATTTGTTAAGTACGAAATATTTGTGTATCTATACAAAAATACAACTATATAATTTCATGCTCGAACCAAAAAGCCAAAAAGGTCAAATAAAGTACGAAACAGAAGAGCACCGAGGACCCAAAATTCCGAAAGGTTTTGCCAAATACAGCTAAGGTAATCTATTCCTGGGGGTAGACAATCCTTAGTATACAGACCATAATATGAAGAAAAAACCCAAGAAGTTTAAGAAAACGAACGAAAGTGTCTTTTTGCCTCTTTTGCAGCCTTCACAGTTAAACTTTCTATGCAATCTTTTCAATCTTTATAACAAAATGACATTTAAGGATTTCTCGTTACTGTTACAAACCGCCACATTATTACATATCCAGTGTATTATTAACTGCATAACAATCCGAAATACCACCCAATTACGTATACGTCCGATCTTAAATATTTTCACAACACATGCACGGGGTATGAAATATATCAAGAAATAAACTGTTACTGTGTCAAATATACTCAGTTTATTTATCTTATCTGAATCAACAGGGGGAATGTAAATAATTTGATAGGATAACAGTTCTAGATTCACACAGTCAGAAGTAACCTTTGATTGTTTTTAACGTGACGATAGAATTAAATAAAAAATGAACGAAAATAGGCCGCTCTTGAAAAATAAGCAATCGGAACAAAGTACTTCTGGTTGGTACAATAACCAATTTAAAATAAGTCTTTTTGGATTAATATATGGATGCGCCATTGAAATGCGAAGTATAACTGAAACACAGTTTGTGTACGCTTATTTGAAAAATCACACGGACATAAATAACACTGTTTTGGAAATGAGTGGCAATAAGTCAAAAGATGATGAAAAATGCCTGGACAATACAACCAATACTGGTGACAATTATATACAGGGGTTGGCCACATATTGGACGTGGTATATTACACTTGTTATATATGGCATTGGACTTCCGGTTCTAGCTTTGATAGGACCATTATCCGATAAACTCGGACGGAAACCAATTATATTGTTTAATTTAGGACTAACTGCGATATCATTTTCCGTCCGTACTTATATAGTTTATGCAAATCTTAATTTATATTGGTATTTACTGATGTGTTGCATAGAAGGTTTCTCTGGGAGTCACTATGCATATCATTTTGCATGTTGCTCTACATTGGCAAACTGTACGAAAGCCGGTAAACAGCGACCGTTTGCATTTGCACTTTATGAATCTATGCTAGGATTAGGACTTTGTATTTCTGAAATAGGAACAGGATATCTAATTAAAAGTGTAGGTTTTACATATCCATATTTAATATCTACTGGTTTGAATATTATTGTGTTCATATCGTTTTGTACTTTTCAAGAGGAAAACATTGAGAAAGAAAAAACACATACAATTTCTTCTGCAAAAACAACAGGAGTGTATACTTTCTGCACAAACAAGAAATCCCTTTCAACAAACGTTAGTTTGAAGTTTTTTTCCATAACCATTTTAATTTTTTTCATTTACCATTTTCCCATTTCTTCGTTCAGCTCCATTCGGACACTATATACATTAGGACTACCTTTCTGTTGGTCTTCGGTACATATAGGATGGTATGCTGCTGGAGTAGATGTCATTCAGTACGTGTTAGGTGTTTTGATCCTAAGATGTCTTCTGATTGTAATTAAAGACGAGACGATAACGATTATAGGTTTTGTTTCTAACATTGCTTTTTTGGTAATGTTCGGAATGTTAGCAGCTGATTGGTTTATATATACAGGTAAGACGCTTATATTATCGCATGAAATATAATCAGTTCTAATTATTAATGATTAAAGAAGACATATCAACCAGTGGTTGTTTTTGTTTATATTTAAAGTCATATGAAACGAGTTTCTTGTAATTTTAATGTTATCGAAATTATTGAACAAATGAATGCATATGAACTAAACTAAGTCCTGTATGCACGTTTTTTTAATATTTATTACGAATCTTTAACGCATCATCGACAAATAATATTTCATTCAGTGATTGCTGATCGCAAGCTTATTAAAAAATGAAAACACGTTAAATAATTTCATTCGTCCGAAGCGCTTTCCTGGATCTATCTTCATCAGGAATGCTCAAAGCCGGATATTTGAAAGCCGAGAATGTATAAAAACCGAAACAGTATTAACTTACGAGTTTGTTGCCGAAGTTTTCCGGATCGTGACATTGATAAGCAGTTGCATATTGAGAACGTGACAAATAAGCGATTTAATAGAGCCATGATATATATTTTTTATATTTCAATGCGTCCCCATTTGTTAATTAAACTTGTCCTTAACAGTTATCAAATGATTTGTTGTATTAAATTTGTTCTTTCAGAACCAGTTATTACTATTAAGTATTTACCTTCCAGTGCACGTGCGTTTACATTCTTTCATCACTGTTTTCCCCTCGCACTTGAGCGCACTGTGTGGTGGCCGAAGCTCTAACAAGATGTCTCGTAGTTACTTTTAAGGTCACTGCATGCGGGAAAATATCGGCGAATTAGAGTACGGGAAGACAATAATTCAATAGCAGTACATTTATGAAGATTTAAATAATATAATGGATTTTCTGTTAAAAGAAAGTACACGTACACTCGTTTTATAGTAAAACTTAGCCATTCGAAATGATAAGGGTAAAGCTTGAAGGAAAAAAAATGAGATTATATACAGTCCGCCAAAAGTTAAGCACCACCTAAATATAACTGGCAATATTTTTTTAACTATTGCGAAAAAAATATTTATGTTTGGTGTTATGAATTGCCTATAACATACACTAAGAAAATTCATTACGACCAACAACAAAAAATTCGATCAACACGCCAAGCAAATTTTTATTAAAGGTCATCTGCACTTTTTCGAATACACTGTTTCGATGCCTTTAAATCATCTTCCTACTGCCCCGCGTACAGGTGAAATTTTACCTTCACCAAGTCACTGTGAAATATGGCAAGGGGTAAGTTATATGTGACTGAACCTTGACAAGCAATTGACATGTCAAATGCCGGTAGGAGCACTAGTTGCATAGGTAACCATTTCAATGTTAAACACACCGTCATTGTCAGATTTTTACAACATCATGTTGACACAGGAACTGTAAATGATAGACCAAGGTCCGGAAGACCCCGTTTAAATACCGATCGTGATGACAGACTCCTTATTGGTCACGCTTAAGCCAACCCATTTACTCCTGCCCCACAACGTAGACACCACTGGCGTCAAGGTGGTCATGTTAGTGTTCGAACATTGGTCCGTCGACTTCATAGAGGCTACCTAAGAGCACGTCGTGTTGTCAAGAGACCTGCCCTAACAGCCAGGCACCGTATAATCAGGTTTCAAAGGGCTAATGACCATCGACGCTGGAACATGAGAAGCTGGCAAAATGTTCATTGGTCAAATGAGAGTCAGTTTCTGGTACTACCAATAGACGACAGAATACGAGTTTGCCGTGGAAATAAAACTGCTAATGACCAAAACAACATTTGCCCATCGACTGCATACGTTGCTGGTGGTGTTACAGTATGGGGTTTCTTATCATACTGTTGTAAGGTGGGTATGCATATTCTGCAGGGTAACATGAACGGACAGACATACAGGGATTTGGTGCTTAGAAACATTGTAGTCCCTCATTTTGATAATCCTCCACTTGCTTCAAGACCCTTGTGCATGTACGACAATGCTAGACCACACAGGGCAACGATTGTAACCGAGTACAAAGAGTACAATGAGCAAGAAGCCATTGACACTATCTTTTGGCTTTCCATGTCTCCAGACATGAACCCTATCGAACATGTCTTGGATGCCATTGGCAGAAATCTAAATCACAGAGATCCACCTTTGCAAAATCTTAGCGATTTAAGAAGCGCAATTGTTGCTGAATGGAATAAATTTGCTCAACTAAAGTTCAGAAGGCTTGTACAGAGTATGAGACTCCGTGTTATGGAACTGTACCGGAAGAGAGGGTGTTACACATCCTATTGACTCAAATATTGACATTAAATTTGCCAAACATACCAAAGATTATTTGTAGAGACTTTTAATGATATTGGGTGATTAATTGTTGTAAAAAAATAAAATCACAGTGAAACTTAAATTCCGTTTCTGATTTGTGTAATTTTCACTATTTCTATGAACGCAAATTTCAAATGCATAGAACCTGCATACGTGAACAAACTTAAGTCTGCGGTTTGTTTATGGTATATTTTAGCAAAATTGCTACATGAATATTTGCTCTTTTTCGAGGATTAACTGATTTTTTTAAATGAAAAAGATTTCGATGCAATAAAAATAGGTGGTGCTTAACTTTTGGCGGACTGTATATATGAATCGATCGAACCAAGGATTTATATACTATATAAATTCTTGATCGAACTATGTCGATCCTGAAAAACCTAAGTATCATCTTCACTTTTTCTTCTCATTCTAATTATTCGTTTTAATTCTGCATTTCTGATATATTGATTTGATAATGTTTTAATTGTGACCATTGTATTTTCATTTTTAGCTACAGCTATTGGAGTAATTAGAATTTTACCAAATCCTCTGTTGAAATCATTTTTGTCCAGAATGGTTTTAACAGACAAACAAGGTAATATTCAAAGTGTATTTGTACGAAATAAAACAGTAGATAGGAACCTACATATATAAGCTCACAGGTTAAAGAATACACAGAATACAAAAATGAAATAGCACTCACATATATACAGAAAAATAGAAATCGTGCCAATAAATTCATTTTTGGAACGAAAGTTGAACTCTCCTACGAAATTAAAATAACGATAAGAAGGAACATTAGTTGAATTTATTAAACGTTTATCACTGAACCTTCCTGGTGAAATTTACTCCAGAAGCACTCTTCAAACAAAGAACTTTCAGTGTTATTTTACTATGACTCTTTAGGTTCATTTTAAGGCATTTCTTTGTTGTTTAAATTGAGTATACGTAAATGAGTTAGCAATCAAATTAAAACTAGAAAATCAGTAACGGCATAAACAGTTATAACAAAAAGTAATATACAGTATGTAAAGTTATAAATCGTTTTTTATAACTTCAAATATTCTGCTGATTTGCTATTTCGGATAATATCGAACTTCGAATTAGATAACATTTAAGTATAAAAAAGAAGATGTGGTATAATTGCCAATGAGACAACTCTTCACAAGAGACCAAATGAAATAGAAATTAACAACTATAGGTCACCGTACGGCCTTCAACAATGAGCAAAGCCCATACCGCATAGTCAGCTATAAAAGGCCCCGAAATAACAAATGTAAAACAATTCAAACGAGAAAACTAACGGCCTAATTAATGTACAAAAAAATGAACGAAAAACAAATATGTAACACAGCAACAAAGATAAGACATACAGAATGTGGCGGGGTTAAACATGTTAGCGGGATCCCAACCCTCCCCCTAACCTGGGACATTGGTGTAACAGTACAACATAAGAACGAACTATAAAAATCAGTTGAAAAAGGCTTAACTCATCAGATGGATACAAATAGAAATACATCTAACAAAAACACAGAGTGGACGTGGCCGGGTACTTGTACATTCCAACAACAAAAAGACAATACAGATCTGAGAGTACTCGCAGTTACTGACATCTAGTTCAAAGCCAATAACAACTAATAAAAAAATCATGCATCTAAGACTAAATTAACGAAAGTGCATATGTATATAACAATAATATTTAATTTGCTTTAAATTTACTGATAAAAAAATCAATATTAATACCAATAAAAACAATATTCAAAGATCTAATTACAGTGTTGAATTGGTAACCTTTTAGAATAAGTTTATTTAAAGGATCGATAAGTTTACCAGGATCGTTTCTAAATTTCCGGGCACGGTAAACAACATCTCCGTAAAAGTGAGGATGTGCTATCCCGTTTGAAATAAGTTTTCTACAGGTACAACCAAACTTCAAAACCAAATCTTTATATCTATGGAAGAATTTATTTAAGGTTTTAAGTAATTTGTGGTAACGAAATCCCTGACTTAATAATTTACCAGTAAAACATAGATTACGTTCATTAAAATATAAAACGTCACAACAGACACGGGCATAGCGAACGAGTTGTGAAATAGAATAAATTTCATAACAGTGTGGACATGGACACCTGATAGTTCAATGATATCGTGTCAGTCACTGGCTGTCGACAACAAAGAATTCACGCAATTACAGTATGCCAGGGGCCTCTCAATGGGGATATACATAATTACTATTTTACACATTTCCATTCATAAAATATTTTTTTTTGCATGAAAGTTTATAGGAATTTGTTTTGAATATATCTATATACTGACAGCAAAAGGTTTCTTTTGAAAGAGTGAGTATATTCAGAAGTGATACAACAAAGTAACCAAGAGAAAAAAAGTAAGAAAAATTCTTTTCTGGCAATAAGTGAAAAATTAAGTAGTGTGTCTGTTTTAGGTAAGTCATGCATTGCAAATCATTCAGTGGATTGGTCAATCGCCAAAACAAAAGCTTTATTTGTAAACAAACAATAATACATGCATTGACGGGGGCATACATATGCTAAATAATACATGTCCGTATAAGGAAATGTGTCCGACCTGTTTAATGCAGCTGTTCTGTTGATTTGAAAAACGACGGATCACAGCGATTTAATTTAGAAGTTATTATTTTTTTTTAATTTGTGTTTCAGTATCTATCCATGAATTAAATATGTTCTCAATACCTTTTATACTAGAATAATTAAACGAGTGCACCCAGTTTATAGGTTATCATTACATTGTTATGTTGACATAATAACCTGTAAATTATCTCGTGTTACAGTTGACCAGTTTAGTCTTGTGCACATGATTTATTATCCCAAAACATATGTATTGTGAACATATTATCCCAAAACATATGTACTGTGAACATATTAAATTCATGGATATATATTGAAACACAGAAACCGAAAAAAAAAGTGAGTACAATTTTAAATTGTAAGGGGGCGACCATTCCTGATTCAGTTAAAATAAAGGAGGGGGTGGCTATGCAAGAGGCTTTTGAAATCAGCATGAATAAAATTGCAAATAAACGTTTATGCAGAAGTGTCTCAAATATGCGTCCTAAATTAACAAAAAAAAAAAAATTAGTTGAGTAAGACCAAATTCATTGAAATTGCCTGCTTAATTTGTAGTAAAAAATATAGATCCCCTAACTTTTGTTTATACGTATTCAGGTATAACAAAATCTAAAATAAATATCAATATTTCCAAAAAAGCTACTCTGACTCCAATCAACGTAAATTTTACTCACAAGACTGGATTCATATGCTTCTTGATATTTTCATGAGTTGTTTTTTGTTAGAAAGATATTTAAATGTTCACGAAATTCTGATTGTTGGAGTCTTCGATGGGAATTCAAATTTGTCCCATGCAAAAAATTATGCAGCCCAGAGGACTAAAATGTTTTTTTATGAAGGTCCGGGGTTCTTATTACCAACAAAAATAATATTAGTATGAAAGTTGATCGTAGATTACTCTACATGAACTCGTACGATTAAATGTTTTCTTAATTTTTTTTAAGGAACCACAGAACGTTTGTGCAAGAAAAAAACATTACGTTTTTTTCTCTCGAATACTTGGTGATACATCTGAATATACTCATTCTGTCAAATGAAACTTTTTGTTGTGAGTATATAAATATATTCAAAACAAATTCCTATAAACTTTCATGCAAAAACTATTTTATGAATGGACATGTGTAAATATAGTAATTATGTATATCCCCATTGAGAGGCCCCTGACATACTGTAATTGCGTTAAGTCTTTGTTGTCGACAGCTAGTGATACTCAATAACATTTAATTACTAAATGTCCATGTCCGCGCTGTTATGAAATTCATTCTATAAACACCGTATGGTTCATCAGAAGGAATCGAAAAATATTGCCGTGTTTACACCATAAAATTTACTCTGAGTACAGACAAACCTGTGCACCCAGTAAAGTTTTAAGGTATGGCAGGAACTAGATAATTACATTTCAAATGCATTTTATGTTTCAGAAAATGTATAACTTACTTTGAATTTGAGATTCCTTTTTTTCGTTCCCACAAAAGTGCCAAAATAAGCAAACTCCTGAATTTCATTTGATACATACGGTTTACTCAATTACACTGTTTAAAACGCCTATTGTTGTGCAGTTATCTATTGTCCATCTATTTTCCATGTCAATTTAAACAACTCACTTATACTATCACATAGGGGAACAACTCAAACATTTTTCCAAACTTTAATAAAATTTGTGATGTAAGTACAGCCATATTTGCCAAAAGGTTATGATGAATCTTAAGAATCTTGAATTTAGCATCTCGGATGATCCTTCTGTACTGGCATGTAGTGTCATTGATATGGTCATTATAATAAATTAACTGTTTACAAAACTTTGAATTTTTTCGAAATACTAAGTATTTTCTAGATTTCCCTAGCGTTATTTCGAAGGTTTGGGTCCTAAATCCTCTTCAACGTCGTACTTTATTTGACCTTTTTTTACTTTTTGGATTCGAGCGTCACTGATTAGTCTTTTGTAGACAAAACGCGCGTCTGGCGTACACAATTTCAATCCTGGTATCTATGATGAATGTATGTAAATGCAAAACAAACAAAAAAAGAAGAAAAAAATACGTACACAAGCATAAAATATGTTATGTTTTATTCATAGGAACACTGTTCTCTAATATATACCTCATAGAAGCAATTTGCAGGCTTGGTGGTGTTACAGTATTTAACAACATATACCACCAAACACGACCAATATTCAAAGGACTGGTCTTCATTGTTATGGCTAGTTTTAGTATTTGTGCTGTAGTCCTTTTCATGTGAGTTTTTAAAAAAAGATTGGTTTATTCCTTGCTTTTCATTTTAACATGTCCCCCAAGGGTGACTGGGGAATAGAAGTATGGTCACCATTGGTCTTCCTCCGACCGGCAGTAAAACCCTTGTTAAAGTGGGGCGTCCGTTTGGCTGTGCGGGATGTACAAATTTGCAGCCATGTCCGGTCAGAATGGGGACGTTAAATCCGATGCCTCGTGTAAAGAGAGTGCCACGCTCTTTGCACGTTAAGAACCCTTGCAACAACTCTTAGAGGGGTCCGTAGGTGACCTGTTGCAAGGCTAAATTTCTGTCCCTATCCAATATACCCTCATTTCCCGTGGCAGTCTAAATTTCTCCGACCTCAATCCCAGACGCCTCTATTACAGAACCTACCTATTGTGTTTATTGTTAATTTGTTCTCGTCCTGAATATGCATGAAATATTTGCCACTGGACGTTAAGCAACCAACAATCAATCAATCAATCATTTTAACATGATCGTCGTAATTTTCATGTAAACATTCTTAAAGAAAAAATGAAATACCATTACTAATATGAATATGCATACAATATTTGCCCCCGATAAATTAATCAAACATTTAGTATTGGAAGTGTTAAATTTTCAGATTCTAACTCATTGGTGTTAGTTTATTGCACTATGGCAAACCATTTCAGCTAATACAAAAAAATCGGACATTTCTATACTGGCAAGTGGAAGGACCTCAGATGTAAAATACTGGTCGAAAACATTGAAATTGAAAAACCTATGATAAAACTAGAGATATGGCAAAAGACATACTCTTTTTTTCTTTAAAGTGTATACAAGATTTCTTTAAAAAAAAAATCCAATTTACCTCAAGAAAACATCAATATTCATATCAATGGCACTTTGCATGTATACTGTAAGTATTACATATTTCAGATGCACACAGCGTACCAGACCTCTGACTAAACAATTGGAAATTGTAGTCGACGAACCAACAGTACAAACCCAAAATGATATCAAGGAATCCCAAAACCATGAATATATAACATCGCAACAGGGCTAATGGCATTTATATATATATGTGTACTTAATAAATCAGTCAAGGGGTACTTGCGTTAAATATACAACAAAACCTGCTTAAGAGACCACCTGTATTGAGCAAAAACCTGTGTTATAAGACCATTAATTTTAGGTCCCTTTGTAGTGCATTTCATATAAATTGAACCTGTATTAAAAGTCCGCCCGTCTTATGAGACCACTTTTTGCTGTCCTTAAGTGGTCTCTTAAAACAGGTTTCACTGTTCTCTTATTGCAGTACAAAGAATACATAAATTTTCCGTTGGTTAGTATATGGCGCTTGTTAAACCAATTCTTTTAAATCGCTGTGAAAACAATGACATTCTAGAACAAAGTTCTTTTAAAATTTTGTAAACTCCTTCTGCATTTAAAATCCACTACACCTAACTATGTTATATGTGGGGAACTCGGCCGATACCCTCTTAATTTTGATATCAAAATCAGAATGATAGCATATTGGATAAGAATATTAAAAGACAAACAGGAAAAACTATGCTATATTTTGTATAATCTATTGCTGAAATTAGAAAGAGATACCACTTTAAGGTCTGCCTGGCTCAATCATATTTACAACATTTTTAATGAATGTGGTCTTTCTTACATATGGACATATCAAAACTTTTACAATTATGATTGGCTAAAAAATGCGATAAAAACAAGTCTCCAAGATCAATTTATTCAAACTTGGAGTTCAAATATTAATAACATTCCCAAAACTGTTAACTATTGCATTTATAAAGAAAATTTCGCTTTCGAGAACTATTTCAATAACCTAGACGATAAAGACGTTTTCACTCTTTGTAAATTTAGAACCGTAAACCCCAAGCTTCCAATTGAATCTGGTAGATGGAAAAACATACCCAGAGAAAATCGAACATGTAACTTGTGTAAAAAAGTGAAATTGGAGATGAATTTCACTTTATTTTGGAATGTACATATTTTTCAGAAGAAAGGAAAGAATGTATAGAAAGAAAATACCTTACCAACATTAACATCTTAAAGTTTAGAGCAGTTATGAGTTTTTCAAAACAATCAAAACTAAAAAAAAAGATGTGCAAGTTCATTAGAATAATAAATAAAAAAAATGGATTCTCTCTGATAAAAAGTAAGCCTTAAAACCTATGCATTCTTTTCTTCTCTCTCTAAGAAGACTGTATCTGCTGCTACCCATCACATGTACATGTATCATATGTCTTATAATATTATTATGTATGTCTCTGTGTTTCTGTTTACCGTTGTATCAACAAAGGTTTTTTTCAGAATAAATATATATATATATATATATATATATATATATATAAAGAGCGTTTGTTGGACTATTAAAGTATAATTGATGAGGGTGCATATTAAAGTATCTTTGGTGACATATTGAAATAACTTTTGCAATACCAATTATAACCATATTTGTCTTTAAGTGGCAGTGCAATTTTCTGCTCTTCATCAAATTAGGTAATACTCACTTTGCTCTTCAACTTCGTATTTTATTTGGCCTTTTTAACCTTTTATGATTTTTTTGTAGACGAAATGCGCGTCTTGCGTATAAAATTTTAATCCTGGTATCTACGATAAGCATATTTACGTAACTTATTTATTTATTTATCGCTTTTATGTCTCGTCATGGTGACCGTAACACTTATGAGTTGTCGTTTTGTTTCTTTATAATCGATCGATTTATTAGATATGAACATCGATAAGCTACTGTCGCCTTAATTTAGCTATTATTCTGTGATATTACTCTGTGCATTGGATATAATCATCAGTAGATTTATAAGCTTTATACATAATTGATAGTTTTTAAAAATATCATCTGTGGAATGAAATAGTAACTGGTGGAATAAACCAGTCGGTCTTCCTCATAACTCTGTTGAAGCACACCCTGGTAAATGAAGTCCGAATAGTGTAGACATGCAAGAGCGTAACGTTTAACAGAGATATGTAAACACCATACGATGGAGCAGCGGGTATGTTAGTGCTGAGAAATGGGAAGTTGACAATTTGAAAGTTTAAATCATCACGTTTATCATAGATTCTAGTTTGAAGTCATCCATCAGTGTCAATATCGAGGAAAATATCAAAATATGAAGCATATCTTCTACTCTCGATAGTATCCTTAATCTCAAGGTCACTAGGATATGAGATGTAATCACTCATTGAACTGAGGGTTATTGACTGACAGAACATCATTAATATATCTGAAACCGAAAAAAAGAATTTTGCAAGATGCTTTTTGTCTTTGAAAAGGTTCTGTATGAAATATGCTTCATATGAGTACAAAAACAAGTCGACAATTAGTGGTGAACAATTAGTACCCATACTACGGAATACCGACTGTTTGTTGAAATATTAATCCATAAAACTAAAACGGTTTGTTGTCGATCAAAAAGACCAGCATTTTGATGATATCCTCTTCGGTGCGTTTGTTGTGGGAATCAATGTGCTTCTTCTCAAAGTAAACTTTTTCATGAAATAAAATTTATATCAACGTTTCCCAATAACAATAGTTACATGTAAGATGTAAATTTCATATGATTCTTGCATTTTGATTGTCGATAATTTGTGAATTGAAGCTAATTTAAAGTCATATTATCCTTAAATTTTTAATATTTTCTGTCCGGTCGTCCGGAAGACCCTGGGAAAAAAAAACTTTCGGCAAAGTTTTCTTGGCTTCTTATAAAGGAAATGACTTCATAGTTGTTCTACAGCTTGATAATGTTGAGTTGTAGCGATACGCAAATTTGTATATTCGCTGTGCAGTCACTTTCTGTTTCCCTAAATTTTTGAATTTACAACACTCATTGTACAAGGATAATTTTCGTCAGACTTTTCTTACCCAGTTTTGAAGGAATGATTTAATATTTGGTCTGCAGCTTGATAATGTTGAGTTGCAGCGAGTAAGCAATTTGAACATCCGCCACTTCCTGTTTGCCGATAGTTTGATATGTATAACACTCATTGTACAATGAAAATTGAATGTCAAAGTTGTTTTGGGTTCAATGAAAATGAATGGATCAGTTATACCCCAGCATACATGTTACCTCAATTAACTGTATGTAGCGAAACAGGTCCAGACACGGTAATGGTCTTGTTTATTTTAAAACACGTGATCTTATCATTTTTTATCCAAATCTCCAGGAAATGTACTGCTTTTGAATTATTGTCTTCTCATACTCCAATTCGCTAACAGCGACCTTAACATGACACAGTCCCCGAGGGTATCATCAGCTCGGTAGTTAGTACTTTGATACTGACATTATTTATAACAAACCTTTCTTAAATTGTTCATACAGAAATTCGTAATTTATTTAAAAACTAAGGTTTCAGCTCCCTCAAGCAAAGTTAGCCTTAGATGGATTTGACTATTATTTTGTTTGTCCTTTTCAGTCATACAGCTCTTGAACTCAACTGTTTCGGTTCTTGTACATCCTTGGCTTTCTTTCAAACATTCGGCGTTGAGCGTTCCTAGTGAAGGTAAATCCAGAAAAGCACTTCGGACGCACGAAATTCATAAAGTTTTGTTTTCAGTTTTTACAGCACTGAGTCGAAACCGCTGTGGTGGACTATCAGTTCCCTGCACGTATCATCAGCTCAGTAATAGGTACTCCGTTACTGACATTATTTATATGAAAAAACCTTTCTTAAATTGTCTATTTTATAAATTTATAAATCATTATGAAACTAAGGTTTCAACTCCTCCGGCAAAGTTGACTATTGGATGGAGTTGGCTATTATTTTAGGTTTGTTTGCTCTTCAGTTGTTTCGGTTCTTACATAACCTTTGCTTTCAAATAGTTGGCTTTGATAGTTCTTATGAAGGTAAATCCAGGAAAGCGCTTCGCACGCATGCAATTTATAAAGTGTTGTTTTCATTTTTTTACTGAGTGTGAATTTGCATAGTGGGTGATGAATGAATAAAGGATACGCTTACCATGTCGACACATCAGGTCTCGCTCCTTTTGGAGTTCAAGCGATTCCTATAGTTTCTGTTTGTTACATTTTTCCATGGAAAGTCTGCTTGTGAACTAAAGTTTAACTTTTGAATTAATCACAAGCTGTGAACTTTAGAATTAACATTATATTTTGGACATACAATGCACTTGGATTTTAAATTGAAAATTTATTCGGAAGTGACTGGAATTAACAAACTATACAGTATAGAGAATTTCGGATTTTGTTGTCATATCCTAATTTGAGTTAATCTTTTATATATTTGTAAAAATCAAATTCGTTTTAGTTGAATTGCTTATTTCGCTCTATCCTGTGACGCCTTATTAAATGATTCGTACCAAAGAGAAACATTACACAAAAAGGTCTAAAAGTATGGCCAATTTTCAGTTCAATAAAATTTTACATGAAGATGCCTGAACAAATAACCAGATTCAATCCAATTAAATCTTAAAACGTAATATAACACAAATTTGCCAGAATAAAAAAAGCACCAAAAGAGAAAAAAGAAAACTAACCACCAATTCAATAAATACATAAAAATCAATTTAGCTCAAAGAAGCCTACATAAAATTACCAGCAATCAGTTAAAAAAATACAAAAAGAGATATAACACGAAGAGGCCTAATCGACGACCATTCCTATATTCAAACAATATAGAAAAGGCAATATAACTGAAAAAAGCACAAAAAGAATGACCGGCTTTCAGTTGAAAAGCAGAAAAAAACCCATTATAATGCAAAGTGAAAAAACCAATAACATGTCATTTAAGCTTGAACGTATATGAACTATGAAAATGAGACAGCAGCCCATTGACACAAAAATCATAAGAATCCAAGAGGTCAACATATGGTTTACAGTATGAAAAGTTCTCAAAGAGGGACGAAAGATACCAGAAGGACAGTCAAACTCATAGATCGAAAACAAACTGACAACGCCATGGCCAAAAATAGACAAATAATAGTACAGATGACACAACATAGAAAACTAAAGACTAAGCAACACAAACCCCACCAAAAACTGGGGGTGATCTCAGGTGCTCCGGAAGGGTAAGCAGGTCCTGCTCCACATGTGGCACCCGTCGTGTTGCTTATGTTATTACAAATTCGGTAAATAGTCTAATTGGGTAGGTTACATTCGTGAAAAGGGAAGGGTATTGTAGTTACGACATAAGGAACATATCCGATATCATCTGGGAAACGGTTATTCCATAACGGTCAACCAACTCGTGATGGCGTCCGTAAAATTTACAAAGGGATGATTTCAACTTCACCATTTGGAACTCTTGGTTTAATAGCTTCCTTGTGAGCAGTAATTCTCTATCTACTCAACAGTCACGAGTTTAGAACAAGTTTTGAATTGATTTATCAGAGACTTTCAAAGATCTGCCATCAAGGTCAAATTCCAAAATGGGACAAAAACATTGATATAAAAGAAAGGCGAAAGATACCAAAGGGACATTCAAACTCATCAGTCGAAAATAAACTGACGATGCCATGGCTAAAAAAGAAAAAGACCAACAGACAAACAACAGTACACAAAACACAACATAGAAAACTAAAGACTTCAGCAACACGAACCGTACCAAAAACTGGTAAGTTAACTCAGCCGCTGACAAGGTAAGTGATTAAGGACGGACACATGAACTTGTTCATTGTGTTCAGTATTTTGGCGATCTCACATAATTTTTGGAAACTTTGCATGCAACTGGAATATAAGGAACTGTATATGAATATCGGGAAAAAATATTGACGTACCTGTAATTTGATTTATTGTTTTTTGTTTTAATGTAGAGATATAAGATTGTGGGTCTATGAGAATATGTTAAAGATTATGGTTGAGTTCCAGATACAGTTCGAAATTCGCGGTTTTTATTAAGCAAGCCAGATATTGCCTTGAAATAAGCTATTGCTTCAAAAGAACGATGACATCGCGTCCCCGAATATGCAAATTCGTCCTATAAAAGAGAGGCGAAAGATACCAAGGGATATTCAAACTCATAAGTCGAAAACATACTTACAACGCCATGGCAAAAAACGAAAAACGAAGAAAAGACATACAACAGTACATAAAACACAACATAGAAAACTAAAGACTGAGCAACACGAACCCACCAAAAACCGGGATGATCTCAGGTGCTCCGGAAGGGCAAGGAGATCCTGCTCCACATGTGGTTCCCGTCGTGTTGCTCATGTGAGTACTAACCCGGTGATAGGTCTAATTGGTACGTCACATTTGAGGAAAAGAGGACGAGATTGTGGTTACAACAATTTGAACATATCCGTCGCCATCCGTTACACGTTAAAGCAGAAAACTCGAAATTTCCTTACCATAACCAAAAACCAATACGACTAAATTCCTATAAATGAAATTTACATATTTATCTCTTCGAAATCATTTTATGCACAACGTATGATATAGTTTTTACATAATTTTGGAACGCACCAAATTCATATTGTACATTTTCATTATATTCTTTAGTCATATATTTTTACTTACTACATATATTTTATCATACACGAACTACAGTTCATGAATGATAAATAGATAACCTATATATCATAAAACATGATAAAGATATAACATTTTAGTATATATATAAAATAATAATATTAAATCATGGATGAGAAATCACCATTAGTGAAAAAACAGAATAGACCAAGCCGTTGGACCCGCGAATTCGTTTTATCTTACGCATTATTATATGGATTTGCTTTAAATATTACTGGTCGAGCCGAACCTCAGTTTATCTACGCATACTTAAAAAAACATTCTGATTCGAATGAAACAAGTAATGTAACAACATCAAAACCGAAAGAATGTGGTCGGAATAATGAGGATAACCTCCAGGAACAAGCTTCTAGTTGGACTTGGTATTTCACAGTTTCAGAGTATGGAGTGGCAATACCTATTGTGATTTTAGTTGGTCCGATGGCTGATCGAGTTGGCCGAAAGCCAATTCTGTTGTGGAATGCAGTATTAACATTTATATCGTTTGTATTTCGGACGGTAATTGTATATATGTCTATGGATCTTTATTGGTTGATTGTTGCTCATGTAGTCAGTGGCATATCAGGAACATTCTACACTTTTGATTTAGCAAATCACGCCATAATGGCAGACATAACAAATAACAATGAAAGATCGTTTCTTATGGTAATTTTCGATTCTTTTCTTGGACTTTCAGTGACCTGTGCACAATTACTTACTGGGTACCTAATAGAATTAACAGGGTATACTTATCCATTCTTAATAACATCAGTTGTTCTTATGTTGTATATTTTTGTTGTTTACATTACATTGAATGATCCATGGAGACAACCGAAAACAGGAACTAAGCTTTCGATGTCGTCTTTTCTGATGCAGATATTTACATTATTCCGTCAAAAAACTGTAGTGACTGTATCTATTTTCCATTTTATTCTGTTTTTCATTGTGTATGTTTTATACTATTTTCCATTTAATTCATTTGTGACAATTAGAACTTTATATCAACTTGGTCCACCATTTTGTTGGAATCCTGTACACGTGGGTTGGTTTGGCGCAGGTGAAGATATAGAACTATTCATAGTTGCAACCTTCATTATGAAAATTGCACAGTGTGTTGCGACAGATGAAACGATTACCGTATTTGGATTGGTTTCTTCACTTGGTTGTTTTGTATTTTATGGTCTGTCTAACAATGACTGGATGCTTTATGGAGGTATCTTTACTACTTAGTTTACATAATGTTTTTCATATGTTACAACTTCCCTGACACTAAATAGCATTAATAATTGGTTTGTCATTTGCCTGTAACAAAATGCATTCCTTAAAAGTTTTATTTAGATGTTTTGGTATTTTTTATACTGTTTGCCAAAATTGTAGGATACTGAGTAGTACGTAATTACCTGTAATTATCAATTTACACTGTATTACACATGCGCTACAAACTTATACAACCAGCAAACATTTGATTAAAATAAAACAACAGCGGTGTAAATGAAACAAGGTTGAACCATAAGTCAACCAAAAATATTTCAAACAATGATGCACCATTATGATGATAAAATTTATCTAAAACTAGTAAATTGACACCACAACAAAAAGAAATATCGCAACTTGGGGATAAATAATGAAAATAGGAAACTAAACCTCAAAATCTCAGCACCAAAACACTAAAAGTAGAAGATGAATGAAATACTCTCCTTGTACAGCTCTTTATTTATATTATATAGCATGTAATTTGAAACACAAGACATATTTCAGCAACAGCAATTGGCATTTTAAGAATTCTTTGCATACCTTTACTGAAAGCGATCATGTCTAGACTAGTAATTCCTGAAAAACAAGGTAAGACTATACAAAGCTTTGTATTGGATAAAACCACAAATGCCAGTAGGATGATTATATTTAGATAGTCTGATCTACAGTCAACATGAGTGCCCTCTTTGCCATTACACATTGACAAGTTTAATACTATGTAATTTAGATGATAGAAAATGAAATATATATTATATTTAGAAAGTTTTTGTAAATGTTATCCAACCGTTTATTTGTTATGATATATATCCGCATGAAATTACTAATTCTACTGATCAAAACTTTACTATGTTTGCATTACTTTCTCAGGTGTTTTGTTTTCCAATATCTGTCTCGTAGCAGCCGCTTGTGCAGTAGGAGGATCATCAGTGTTTAACAATATTTACTATGAAACAAGACCTTTATACAAAGGTTTGGTATTTTTTGTAATGGCTGGTTTCCAGTTACTTGGAACAGTTTTGATTATGTAAGTTTATCTCTCCTTTTAAGTATAGACTCATTGACAAAACAATTTCACGATTAAAACAACTGACACATTGAAATTTAACATACCACTTGAAAAGAATGGATTATTACAGAAAATGATTGTAAATGGGTAAAATAAACATGTTTTGTTATCACCATCGAATGGACAAGCAGATGAAAAATATGAAACTATGTTCACCAGAAAAGCGCTGCGGACGCATGAGACTATTAAAATGTGTTATTTCATTTTACCCACAAATCGAATGCGGATTTGTGTTTTTATGTATAACCTTTTCTTTCAATCGAAAAAATATCGTTATTCATTTATTTTTATTGCTGGTTAAAAAAAATCTTTAACAAAACCATACTGATTTTATCATCATGTATATTCATTTAGTTTCAATCTATGAGAAATATCATTATTTACCTATTTCTATTCTAAAGGTTTGCTATTTTGAGAAAGTCTTCATCAGGCCATGTTGATTTGATTGTTCACAATCCTGATGTTCAGACAAAAAGAACTGAAAAATGATGTCCATACTCATTTTTTCCATGAAGAAAATAATGTACTACTGTCTTTCTTGATAAAAGGTTATTCAAAATATAGTTATAAATGCGTAGCAATATACATACAGCTGAAACTTATCGCAGAGGACCTGTCGCGACAAACGGAAAAACACAACAGCATAAGTGGACGATAGGATTATATAAAAATACTCATATACCCTTGGAAAATTTATTGCACATACCTTTTAGAACTTTTAATGTTTTACGTATTATTCATTTCTTTATTTACTGAAATTAGGCTGTAAAATAATAAATGTTCTTTGTTAGACTAAGACTTTTATTTCATGTACAAATTGAAAATAACAATACAATATTGCATTTGTAGAAACATGTTAATATTTAAATTATTATCATGACTTACCAAATTAGACTTATCACCGGGTTTGTACTTACATGAGCAATACGAGGAGTGCCACATGTGATGCAGATCTGCTTACCCTTTCGGAGCACCTGAGATTACCGCAAGTTTTCGGTGGGGTTCGTGTTGCTCAGTTTTTAGTATTCTATGATGTGATTTGTATACCCTAGTTTGTCTATTGGTCTTATCTCTTTTTTGCCATGGCATTGTTAGATTATTTTTGACATATGAGTTTGAATGTCCCTTTGGTATCTTTCGTCTTTCTCTTATCGGTGAATATAACAAGTCTTGAGTGTGAAAGTTAGTTTGAAGCAATAGATATTTAGATAGAATTGGACCTTTAACGATATTCCTTCTTGCTTTGCACTAATTTCTGACAATAAGCGCTCCTCTTTCATGCGCCTTATTAAACAAATCTATTCGTAAGTGAATTAAGGAAGACCTTTTTGCATGACATTTTTGGGCTTCGAATACATGTCCGATCTACCCGATTTAATGTGGATCTTACTTTCTTTTATCCCGTCAATAATTAACTGCCTTTGTTAATTCCATCGTTTGTCTGATAATGTCTTTCCTTGTAAGCTTATCATCTCCTATATCTCGTCACTACAAAGTTATCTTTAATTACAAAATAAAAAACAAAATGGCGTTGAAAATATATTTTGTAAAATACAGTTGAAATTTCATAAAATGTGCATGTACAAGATTTTAAAAGTGAACCACAGACGTGCGTTTCGTCAACATGATACTCATCAGTGACCTCGAATAAATTGTTAAAATGTCAAAACTACGAAGTTGAAGAGCATTGAAAACTAAAAAGCTGTGACAAATATGACTACGGTGATCGGGACTTGGTGAGAAGAAAAACCTTCGTGCTCCAAATAATTATTTAATTCAATAATTTATAAGCACTAAATTTACAGAAAATGACTACTGTGGATTCAGAAATTATTGCGAGGTTTTTATTTATGCGAATAATGCGAATGGTTGAGTATCGCAAAAATAAGAACTCGTATTTTAATATCGGTTACTTATATCTGTATGCAGTATCTCCTAAAAATCGCAATTATTTATCTCTCAATGATATTTCATGTAAACACAGAAATGCGGACTACTGTGCTTGTGGTACAATCTCGGGACGAAATATCCACCAGATTTGGCATATACATATTGTTTGTTAACACTCATAAATATACCAGGCTTGTAATTTGGTAAGCCAGACTCGTGTTTCGTCTAGACAAGACTCATCAATGGCGCTCGAATCAATTTTTTTTTATTCTACTGTTTTTCTTTTTTTTTTAGGTATTCTTGACTTTGTTCTTTTTGTCTTAGATATACAATAAAAACTGATGAATTCGTATATATCCAGTTAACAAAGTAATACATTTTGTAGCACATAAAATATCTAAAAGTTATCTGGGTCTCTCTATTTTAACTGACCAAAGCAGAGAGATGTTTAGAAATAATATTTAGATCATCATGAAAATTCTAATCAATACAATAATTTTAATGACTAAATTTACTATTTTATAATGCAGATAATAGATAAAACTTATTCAACATATTTATGAATTTAAATGACAAGAAATTATAAGGAAGTCATAATAATAATAATAATTAGTATTAGATGTTGAGATCGTTAGTAGTATTATTATCATTGCTACTATTAAACAAATCACTGTTACTATATTTATAAAATTCAAATGTTCTATTATTATATTTTTCGTATTATCTACTATGATATGTTTATGTTTGCATACAATGACACGTGTGTAATGTAAATATTAAGATAAAGTTTTATTCAGTAAATTATGCATACAGTGAGTGACCTTATACAATTTGGGACAAAACAGGCTCACTGGAATAAACTTTGATAATGGAGGAAACGAAACCTCTTTTAGAAAAACATAATAAATCATTTGGAAGTTTTAGTACTCAATTACGGGTAGTATTTTATGTGATGATTTATGGTTGTGCGTTTGAAACGTCTGGCCAAGCTGAACCACAGTATATATATGCGTATTTAAAAAGTGTTACAAATGCTACCGACTTCCAAGCAACAAACGATTCTCTACAAACATCAAAGGCATGTCTTATCAACTCAACATCAGCTTCTGATGACAAAATCCAAGGTTTAACATCAAATTGGTCGTGGTATATTTCTTTAGCACAGGCTGGATTTGCACTTCCGGTTTTAATGTTTGTAGGTCCAATGGCAGATAAAATTGGACGAAAACCTCTTATTCTTTGGAACGTTTTGTTAGTATGTATATCACTTGCTTTAAAAACAACAATTGTTTACATGAATTTACATTTATATTTCTATGTAATTGCTTGTGGAATTCTGGGTTTATCTGGAAATTTTTACGTATTTCATTTAGCCAATATTGCAATTTTGGCAGATTGCACATCAGAAGGAAAAGAAAGATCTTTCGTGCTTGTTATTTATGAAACACTCCTAGGACTCGGAACTGCTTGCTCTCAAGTAGGTACTGGATATTTAATACAACTTGTTGGTTTTTCTTACCCATATCTTATATCATCAGGACTTATGCTCACTCTGTTAATCTTAATCACCATTAGTCTAACAGACCCATGGAAACCACAAGAAATTGTCTCAACACTCCGTTTCCGCGAAATTCCAGTACAGCTGTGCACATTATGGAAATCATCAAAACAAAATAGCAAACATTACGTCAGATTGCTAATATTATATTTTGTTGTGTACTGTCTTTATTACTTGCCCTTGAATGGTTCTTTCTCGTTACGAACAATTTATGTCTTAGGCGAACCTTTTTGTTGGACTTCGGAACACATTGGATGGTATAACACTGCAACCAATTGTATAGTATATATTTTCGGCAGTGCCGTGATCAAATGTCTACACGTATGCTGTGTCCATCTAAAAGATGAGGTGATTTCAATTTTTTGTATGCTATCTGGTGTAGCATGTTTTGTTCTGTTCGGACTTTCAAATGATGACTCGATGATTTACACAGGTAAGGTAATGAAAATATCACTATATATTTGATGCGTTCGAAGCGCTTTTCAGGATTAAGCCTGATCAGGAACGCTCAAAATGCTTAGAAGCCAGGGATGGATGAATACTTGAAGATCATTATTACCAAATGAGACCTTCACAGAGTAGACAAATTATCTAAGGTCAACTCTGCCTGAGGGAGTTAGAACCTTAAATCTTCAGTACCATATCATTATGATAGTTATACTATATCCATATTATCAGATAGACTTCGTGTATTGTTTTCCATGTGTCACTTTGGTATATCATATTCTTGTTAAATGTGATCGTGTCTTTTATGGCAGAAAAAAAAGTGAAAAACTTTAATATTGCTTGATTTTGCATGTATACACAGTAAAAGTAATTAAATATAAAATTAAAATTGTTTTTCTTTTTGTCAAAAGTTTTTTAAGTGGTTTTGAATGGTTTTACACTAGTAATTTTTTGGGGCCCTTTATAGCTTGCTGTTCGGTGTGAGCCTATGCTCCGTGTTGAAGGCCGTACCTTGACCTATAATGGTTTACTTTTATAAACTGTAACTTGGATGGAGAGTTGTCTCATTGGCACTCATACCACATCTTCCTATATCTATTGACAAACAATTATTGAAATATTGAAACTATTCTAATATTGCACAGTAAGAACAAATCGCGAGGACATTCTATACAAACACCTTTCTTTTTGTTGTTACAAGATAACCAGTTTATCCCAGAAGAGCCCACAGCATTTTTCACCTTTATATATAGCATTGACATTTATCAGTAAAATGCAACCAAGATTCATTGTATAGTCCCAAGATAATATGGACTTATGAATATTAAAAAGTTCAAATATTTCAATATCTCATTTTTCAGCAACAGCAATTGGTATACTGAGGTTTCTGCCAATATCTATGATTAAAGCTGTACTATCTCGTTTAGTAAGTAAAGACAAACAAGGTAAGTAAAAGCATAATTGATATTGCAAATTGTATGATAAACAATCAAATTCACAAGAAGGCTATACATTAGATACATTATGCATTGAGTGTTTAATGAGAGTTTCCATATATCGGCTTTGGCAATACTTTTTGTCCTTTTTGGATTTATCAGCTGTAAAATTTTTTAATAAAATTGGGTTTTCAAACAGTTTGGCTTCGATCATCACCGAAGAGACATTTATTGTCGAAATGCACATCTGGTGCAGTAAAATTGGTATCGTTAATGTTATTCCATATACGTTGCTTGATAAAGATGTAATTCGACCTGGTTCGGGACAAAGAACATTTCTTCTGTATTCACTACCAGGGATCATTTCCTTGGGTAGATCACGGTAGTTTTACCAGACGATTTCTTTATATTTATAAAAATTTTAACTGTAAAGAGAAACTATTCATACTGAATTTGTTGTGTAATTTTTGCAGGCTGTTGAATGCGCTTTACTATCCCTGGTGGGTCTGCAACTATATAAATGATTCATACGATACATTTTTCCCCTTTTAGGTGTATTGTTTTCGAATGTGTACCTGATGGAAGCTGTCTGTTCTCTTGGCGCTGCTACTTTGTTTAACAACATTTATGACCAGACAATGTCGATATACAACGGATTGGTATTTTTTGTTATGGCTGGTGTTTCAACAGTTGCAGTACTTTTCCTAATGTAATTTTTTTAAACGACAAATTTATATATAAATGCTCAAAATATTCCACACAAAGTTCGAGATTTATAAAGCATAAAGAAAATGGGCGATTCCTTTTGCATTGTTAATCAATCACATTATTCCACCGGTTTCACTTCAACAAAAAGATGATCATGTCAAACGTATGAAGCCAAATTGATAAACTAGCCGTCATCAATGTGCAATATTTCTCTGCATTATGTTATTCTTAGAGGTTCGCATTTTAATCAGGTATTTAAGGATTTACTTAGGTCAGGCTTAGGAATTTTTGTCAGATGTTTTTTCCTACGTTACAGGGTAAAATATTTTGCCCCATAACACCCGTTTTTCTTTTCATATAAGACTTCAATAGCTCATAAAAGGTCATTTACCAAAATTTAAGCAGATTCTAGATTTCTTTTCTTTCGATTTGAGACCCGAAGAATACCAATGCAAATATAAGGTAAAAGTCCGAGTCAGCCGTTTCCCGCCATGTTTTAAAATTTAATATTTCGAAAAGGAGCTCCATAACCAATCAATATTTTTTAGCTTATTTTGTTCCTTAACTAATGCTCTTCTGACTTAGAGTATCAATTTTAAATTCTAGATTTTTTTTAATTTCACCTTAGTACATCCTTAAACATCCTTAGGTTTCAAATTTTTAGGTTAAGGAGTTGATAATGAAGGTATTTAAAGAAAAGCGCTTCGGACGTACCAAATTGAAAAATGTATTTTTTTATGGTCCTACATCCTGTCGATACGTACATTTTAACATTGCACAAGAACTCTTTTTCTCAGATTTAGACAACGGCTGTACACTAAATACTTTGGAGGCGTACTGATAGATTATTTAGTCTGGGAAACATTGTCTTTTTATTATGGTAGTTGAAATTGGACATTTTAATAACTGCGAGTAATCTTAGATCATTACTCTAATTATTATGATAATTTATGATAAGATCAAGGACAAATTTCTTTAAACACTGTACAGTATTAACATGTTAAGTTCAGTTGTGTTGTCAAAAAGTCTGTTTAACCGAACTGAGGCAGAGCAATTGTCGAATTCTCCACGTTCATTGTATCAGTGTGTCGTCATGGGAAAGCTATGCCACTTAAAAGGAAACAAATTAAAAAAACATGAGCAAAAAAAAAAAATGAAAAAAAAAAACGCCACAAAGTTCATTGAATGCACTCCGTCATTAATATTTGTTGTCTACATAAAACTTGATTAAAAAATAAATTAGAACAGACGGATAAATCATTGGAGAAGGGGCGATATTCTTATCCGACCTTATATTTATTTTCACGTTTCAGTAATTAAAACGATGCAAATTAAGATAAACATCAGGTCCTTAGAATCAAAAACTGTTCTTTTACTTTTTTGAATTTCAGATACATTTCCTGCACAAATACACAGCATATACGTGATGAAATCATCATAGAAAAGCCTACAGACAACATAGAAAACAGAGATCTTACAATAAATTCAAATGAACAGAAGAGCACAAGTATGTAAGATAAAGGAATGGTCGTGAAACTTACCGATGATGCGTAAATGAAGTGATTATGGTCTTATTTATTGTTGTTTTTCGTACTGTTGTGCGCGTGACTGTTACAGTGTATCAAATTTTGAATGTATAATTAATCTTGAGCAAAAATAAAAATCAACTATCTTGTGTTAAACTAGTAGTAGAAATAAAAGGAGATATGGGTATATTTCAATTATACAGCAACCGAACAAAAAAGAATGACACACTAAAGGGACTATTTTATACAAAATTGTTTACTTCTTATTATAAGAGGAAGGAATTCACCAACTAGCCCGTTATTGCTTTTTAAAACAGAGGTAGGTTTAAATTGCCTCTGTTTTCCTAACAGTAAGTGAAACCAACCGGGACTTGAATATTAAAGAATCTATATAATCATGATAACATACTTTTAAAAATGCATACCTCGAATTGCAAATATTTTCCTTACTGAATCTATTTTCAAGGAAAAACTTTAGAAAGGGAAAACTAAAAAATTCTTTAACAACAAAAGCATATACCTTGATGATTTACTTACTGTTGATTATTCCGGATTTTTAAACTGTTTGACATAATGAAGATATTTATCCCAATGAACTTAATTCAGCTCAATTAATTCTAATATAATAGTTGATATGGTCCAGGTTTAGAAATAACTTCACATGTACAAAATGGGAAAACAATGTAACTAAATATTAGACAAGAAGATGTGGTATAATTGCCAATGAGACAACACTGCACCAGAGACCAAATGAGCAAAACCCATACCACATAGTCAGCTATAAAAGACAAAAAAAAATGACAAATGAAAAAAACAATTCACACGAGAAAACTAAAGGCCTGACTTATGTACAAAAAAATTAACGAAAAACGAATTTGATATACAGCAACAAACGACAACCAATGAACTATGGGCTCCTGATTTGGGACAGGCACATACAGAATGTGGTGGGGTTAAACATGTTTGTGGGTGCCCAACTATGGTCAGCCATTCGGGCAAAAATTAACCAAATTTAAAAAAAACAGACGTTAAAATAACAAACAGACATCACAAGCGAAAACAGACATAAAATTAAAAACAGAGGTCAAAAACGAAAACAGAGGTTAAGAACAAAAACAGGCAAAGAATTAAAAAAAAAAAACAGACATCAAAAACGAAAACAGACATAGAATTAAAAACAGAGATAAAAAATGAAAACAGACATAAAATTAAAAACAGATAAAAAATGAAAACAGACATCAAGAACGAAAAGAAACATAAAATTAAAAACAGACATAAATTTAAAAACAAACGTTAAAAATTAAAAACAGAGGTCAAAAACGAAAACAGACATACAATTAAAAAACAGACGTTAAAATCAAAAACAGACACCAAAAACGAGAAAGGACATAAAATTAAAAACAGACAAATGATGAGAAAAATAGAATAGAAACTTTTTGGAAACAGAAAATAATGATTATGACAGAAAGAAGATCTACTCTTTGTTTTTACAACCAATGTCAATTAAATATGACACTGTTCATACTATATAGGCCAATACAGAACTTGATTCTACTTCTATTATGAAAGCTAATGTTAAAGTTACATTACTGGCAGGAGTGTATTATACACTGTAATCAAATTGTAGTAGATTTGATAAGTAAGTGAGTGCGATATGCCCTTTGTGTATGGCTGACATTGAAGATACTGAACATTTTCCGTTACAGTGCAGCAGTTCCAGATACTGCGAGGAGACCGTTTATTACAAAGCCGATAAAATTGGACGAAAGCCTGTTTTGATGTGGAATTTAGTTATAACACTAGTTTCATTTATTCTTAAAACAGTAATTGTGTATAGAAACATGAATTTATATTATTATACCATTGCATGTGGAATATTAGGGCTTGTGGGGTCGTTTTATACATATAAAATAACAAACTTCGCTATTCTTGCAGATATAACCTCAGAGGGTAAAGATAGTATCTTTAATGATGACTGTATATGATGCCTTATCTGCCGTTGGTTCTGTTAGCTTTCAAATAGGTACTGGGTATTTAATACAACTAATAGGTTTCACAGATCCGTATATAATTACCTCAGGCATGTTTTTGTTTCTTTGTGTTTTAGTACAGATTACCCTTACTGACTCTTGGAAACCGCCGGACAAGAAAACTAAAATAAGATGGCTTAAGATTCCTTTTGAGTTATTTTCATTCTGCTTTAAGCCTGAAAATATGAATAAACTAGCAAATATAACCAAATTCATCATATATTTCTTGGCGTATTGCCTTTTTTATTTTCCACATTGTGTAGTTAGTGCAATAAGAACTATATTTCAGTCGGGAACCCCGTTTTGTTGGACATCTGAACATATTGGATGGTATGGAGCAGGATCTGACTTTGTCATGTTTATAGGTGGAACATTCATGCTTGAGACATTTCATTCTTGTTGCGTCGGATTGACCGACCGAATCATCGCAGTCTTTGGAATTCTATCCTGCATGGCAACGTATATCGTGTATGGGATTTCGACAAAAACCAATGGATATTTTACGGGGGTAATGTATGTTCTATTAGTTGTAATTTATTTTTTTACGATTTTTTTTATATCAAATCAATCAAATATTTCTGTTGTTAATGCAGTTTTTATAATCGTAAACTGAAAAGTTGTAGTTTACTATTTACCATGAATTGCGTTTATCTTTTCCAGCAATATTAAAGAAGCAAGCTTAATTGACATAATTTCACATTTCAGCAATAGGGACAGGAATTATTCGAGTTCTACCAGTGTCTTGAATTAGAGCACTTTTGTCCGAGATGGTACACAAAGACAAGCAAGGTTAGTTATCGAGATTACTATAGGTTTTATACAGCATTATTTAATAAACAGCATTTTAGCAATGGAAAACTACAGTTATACATAACAGTTAACTATGGGATTTGAAAAAAAACTTTTATAAATCCGTTTCCCGAAAAAAAACACACATATATAGCAAACAATGTGACGTGCCAACAAATTATATATACAAGTAAAGGTATAATATATATAACTAAATACTAAAAAAATATCAACGAAACAGTTTACAGAGACTTTTTTCTAAGAGACGGTTACTATATCCACCACACACGCATGTCCAATTAAAGCCGCTTACCACTGAAATGTTCATCAGTTAAAGTAAATTATACGCCGTTTAAATTTTTCCATTTTTTTAAAGGAGTACTGTATTCATCCATTCATGTGATGGAAACATTACTGAAAATAGGAGGTGCCACACTGTTTAACAACATCTATCACCATACCTTGTCATTATATAACGGATTTGTATTCTTCACTATGGCGGGCCTTGTTTTGTTGCCTTCATCTTAATGATGTAAGTTATAAAAATCACACATTGTCTTGTTTGTTTGTTTTTTGTTATTTAAAAAAAAAGTCACTCTCCACATGCAATATGTTCTCAATCCTTAGCAACTATACACAAATATCAATCGTTTCGATGTAGAGATTATCATCATTTAAAATATAATTAGAATGAACAATTATGTAGAAACCATTTTTTAGCTGTGGCCCAAACAACAGAAGACAAAAAACACGGACAATTGAAAACAAAGGTCGTAAACAAAAAAGTTTTAAATTCCAAGAAATTTGTATTATTTTGTACAAACAATGTAATACTTAAACTGTGTGCTTAGATACAGCTAAAGGATATCTACTTTTCTTTTCAGGTATGCGGTATGCTTAAAAACGACCAAGAAAAACAATGAACTCATTATAGAAAAACCAGCCATCCAAGACGTGGACGGTATTGAAAACCCAGCCTTCCAAGATGTGGATGGTAGAGAATCAAACGTTTAAAACAATTATAACAAAAAGACATGAACAAAGTATAAAAATTTTATTTTTTTAAAGAGATATGAATAAGATGGTCATGAAATTGCACTTCTAACCGAATGTTAACAATTGCGTGATCTCTAACAATGATAGCAAAAGCAGTCTGATGTATGTGAGAAATATAGTTTTTATTATTCGCATAACCATTTATTGTCATTAGTTAATGTCCGAAATCTTATTTTTTATTTATAATGTGACTTCCTCTTTATCTATAGATTATAAAGTACCAACAATGGTGAAAGACTACTAAGGCAATTACGTGTAGAACTGTTCTCATTGTATCTACGTCTTTCTGTATTGATAACAAACTTTGCAACAGCTTTTGGGTGATGAGTCGTAGCTCCTCATTACTAGAAGCAGGTCTAATTATCTGAATGCATTATGCTAGGAAATGTAAATATATGTTCATAGCCGGAACCTCAAATATCCAGCAAGATATAGTTCCTCTTTTTATTCTAAGTTATATTGACTATGGGGAAGGTCTTACCATCATGGAATCAAATGACCTATATATTGCTGAAGCTGTATGTTAATCTGTATGTTAATCTGTATGTGTTCTTTTGTTATTTGTGTCATTTAGTTATTGTCTCCTTGAAGTATACCCTTTTCTTTGGAAAGCTATGTAATGAAGGAAGTTTTTCATATGAAGTTACTATAGTTATGTCAAATTACATTTTTACCGGTATTTAACAGTAATATAACAATTTGTCTGGTCCTTAATGTTGTATAGAATAGATGCTGATGTGAAAAGCAATATTGGGTGCTTCATTTTGACAACACAGAGCGGAAAATTCAAATATGGGTTGCAGTCAAAATGCTTCACGGAAATACATTAATAATTTCCTTTTTTTCCCTAGAAAAAGATATTATTTTTGATTTGAGTTAAAACAAAGAGGGATATATTAATTTCACGAACCATGGGTACTCAATTGTAATAGACATTAACAAAGACGGGAGTGATTTGTCATTGAGGTAGAACCCAACGTCGCCTAAGATTTACAACAACAAAAAAAAGCATCAAAAAGTGGAGGTACGAATTTTATCATTATAAATAGGAAGATGTGGTATGAGTGCCAATGAGACAACTCTCCATCCAAGTCACATTAGACAAGATTCTATACAATATGTCAAACTATTAAGTGTTCAAAGTCTAGAAAACTTACGGCTTAATCTAACCCGGGACTAATAGCTGTACTAGTCCTTATCTAAAAAGTAAAATAACAAAAATACCGAACTCCAAGGAAAATTCAAATCGGAAAGTCCCTTATTAAATGGCAATAACAAAAGCTCAAACACATCAAACGAATGGAAAACAATCGTCATATTCCTGACTTGGAACAAGCATTTCCTTATGTAGAAAATGGTGGATTAAACCTGGTTTTATAGCTAGTTGAACCTTTCACTCTAACAGGGACCATCCCAGATCTGCCATCAACACCAAATTTTCTAAATGACAAAATCACTATGAAATAACTTACTTGACAACCGCTGCCGAAGTTTCTGACTTGAGACAGGCACATAATAAGCTCTTGTTGGAAATCTCTATCTTTTAATTTAATCTCAATCTGTGGAATGACTGTATGTACTTACAGAAGTATAATACAAATCAGTACAGAAAAAGCAGTTCAACATATAATGCCGGTATACAATTTAACGATAGCAAAACACAGAACAAAAACACAGAAATATTAGTCAAAAATAAACAATGCGAAACGAAAAAAGCTAGAAGTTACTTATAAAATAACTAAATCTGCTGAAATGAGATCGTGAAGTTCTACACTGTAATATCAGCTGCTGTCCTTCGGAAAAGATTTTAAACAGCAACGGCATACACTGGAAACATAACTGGGAGACACGATTTTTGTAATGTCCAGAGTATAATTGTTCAGAACGTTAATACAGAAAACAAAAGAAACAGGGGGTATAGTTAGTCCAAAAATAAAAAAAAAAAAATAATAAAAATAGAAACAGGGGGTATAGTTAGTCCAAGCAAAAAAAAACATTCAGTGATGGGTTTTCTAGAAATAAGTTTCGTATTTATTCGAAATGAATCTATAAGGATGACGTATTTGGCGTTGAAGGGAATGTCAGAAACATAATACGCATTTACTCAGATCGATCTGTATGTTTTTTGTTGTTGTAAATGCACTTGTTTGTTCTAGAGCCCTAGGATATTTTAGGACTATGATATACTTGAATGTCTCTCTTCGTTTAAAGTAAAGTTACGTTAGCAATACGATTGGAAATCATGTTTGTGATTAAAAGAAATTTTCTCTAAAAAAGATGTCCATGTTCTTTTGTATTTTTTTGTTCTTGTAGTGTATGACAGGCAAACATGAGCTGGTTTTGTTACAGTTGACCCACTTTGCCGTTACTAAGACTCAGTAACTTTTTCGGCGTCTCCCGGTTTTAGTTCTCATTCCAAACATTGAGCTGAAAGTTGGTATGAAGTTGTATTATGGTAATAATAAATAGTGTAAAGGATAATGGTTCACAAACTGGTGTTTTTATAACGACTTTTCCGCACGAAATTTATAAAGTGTTATTACCATTGAACTATCAATAGTATAAGAAACCAATGAAAGTAATGCAAGGGAGTGAAAACCATGACCCAAAGAATGTCAGACAATACCATAATCACAAGAATAAAGGTGAGAAGACCAGCAGAAGTTCACAAAATACCACTTTCAAAACTTACATAAAACTACAAAGACTGTGAGTGTCATATGCTTCTGATGAGTCATAAGTTCCTGTTGCACTTGTGACAAAACTCTAAAAATATTAAAACCTGGTTAGTTATTTTAATTGTCTTCGCGGGTTGTATATACATACACAGTAAAAAAAAATGAACGTTTTGCATGTTCAATACTGTCGCTCGAATATATGGTTATCGTTTGTTGCTGTATATCATATTTGTTTTTCGTTTTTTTTTTGTACATAAATTAGACCGCTTTTTTTTGTTCAACTCGTTTTACATTTGTTTCTTTGGGGGCCTTTTATAGCTTGCCATGCAGTATGGGCTTTGCTCAATGTTAAAGACCGTACGGTGACCTATAGTTATTATATTTGATAATTTCTTCGTCATTTGGTTTCTGGTGGAGAGTTGTCTCATGGGCAATAATACCACATCTTCTTATTTTCATATTTATATTTGTCTTCGAACATAAACCAAGCTGTATCTAGATTATGTGAAACAAAATAACAACAATCTGTAAAAATAAATGATTTACCTGAAAATTCTCCAAAATAAAATACAGAAATCAATTAAATTTTGTGAATTACGGAAAGCAAATGATTTAGATTTATACAAAAAAGTAATCGAATGGAACCTTCACTAAGATCCTTCCAAGCTTGAATGTCATAAAGGCAGCGACGAAACAACGTATCTTGTGAAATTGATAATAACATTTACGTTTAGAAACTTAAATCAGATGATGATCCATATGACTTATGCAACAATTCCCGTATATAAAGTACATTATCCCTTTCCTTCAGTTCACGCCTTGAACTTAAACAAAAAGCTGGGGTAAACAAAATACCAACATCATAGTCCAAATAAAAAAAGTCATCAGAACCCCCTACCCCACCTCCACACACACACCTGAACACACATTGAGCCGTAAGATCTTTGCCCAAACAAAAACTTAGTGGAATTTATTTATTTACAAATATCGTATCATGTGTATTATATGAAAATTTACTTAACATATATATGTACCGAACTTTTTAGACTTCGGGTACACTGCAAACATGCTTATGCTATATAATAGTCATGTGAGCTCTAGTTATATATTTATATGGGACAGTTTTGTGTGTCATTTATCTTAACCTGTTATGATATATATGTATGAAACATGTACCCACAAAGATATGCTGTGTATCATTGCACATTATGTATGTTTATATCACCAATCCAGAGGCAAAACCTTATACTGACAACACAATGTATATAGTTTTTAAATAAAAAATGAATCCAACTTTAATAGTTGAAATGGTCATGTAATGTTTGAATTTGAGAAGATCGGTTATATTTTGACAACAGGACACTTTTTAGCGTGTATTCGAAAATCAGAAAGTATGATAAATCTATTATATAACATCCTTCAGTAGTCATACAAGACATTAGTCTACGCATCATCATATGTCAGCGTTTATATTTTTGAACGGTGTCTTGGGTATTTGCTTTAGGAATGAAAATTTCTTACGTTTAATGCGAACCTGCAAAAAATAGCTAGGTTTGCTTTGAAATAATGTTTATTATGGTCTAAGGTCTTTTCCAACAGCTTTTGGACCCCTAGATGTCTAAAACAAAGTTGTTTTTTATATGGATAAAAAAAAATTTTTTTATACTGTACGGTGATTGTTAAATTCATTGATTCATAATTGTTCAAATTTTATATATCGGTATATAAAGTTAAGCAAAGTTTAATCATAGATTTATCATAAATAGATTATACATATACATATTTTATACATGTAACAGACGATAACACGAAATGGACGAGAGAGTTCCTCTCTTACAGAGGGATAATAATTATCTGCAGCAAAAGAAAAATACGCACAAATCGGAATACACTAAAGCAAAAATATCGTTATTTGTCATGATTAACTATTTTGCTGTAGAATTCGCTGGATTAACTCAACCTCAATATATATATTCGTATCTAGAAAATGAACGCGAATCTAACAACACTTCTGTTGATATTCAGAACAACATTTCTAGCAATCATTTAAAAAATTGTTTTAACAAAAGTTCATCTTCTACAGACGAGTCTCGAGAACGAGCCTCTTCTTGGACATGGTACATATCATTAGCGGAATATGGAGTTGCATTTCCTGTTTTATTCTATATCGGACCATTGACTGACAGAATTGGCCGGAAGCCACTTTTATTGTATAATACTGTGATGGTTTTTATATCGTTTATTTTGAAGACTATAGTTGTATATGGAAGGTTTCCTTTACAGTATTACGTAGCTGCTAGTGCGGTAGAGGGCCTTGCTGGTACCCCTTTTGCGTTCAATCTAATTAATCACGCAATCATTGCAGATACAACAACGCTTGGAAATGATCGATCTTTAATGATGACGATATATGATGCTCTCCTTGGACTGGGAGCAATCTGTTCTAATATAGCAACTGGATACCTTATTCAATTGCTTGGATTTACATACCCGTACCTGGTTTCTAGTGGAATGCTTTTCATTCTTCCTATTCTGATTTTTTTTACTTTGGAAGAGACATGGAAACCACCGAAAGACAAATCAAAAACATCCGTTTTCAAATTACCAATTAAGAATTTTACATTATGTTTTAAGAGACAACACGTAAGTTATAAGCTAGGCTATTTTATCGCTAATCTATTTATACTACTGCTTGTTATATTTCCGTATACCTCTATTTCTTCTATTCTAACATTGTTCCTATTAGGCGAGCCATTTTGCTGGACTTCAGAACATATCGGTTGGTACAATGCCGGAGTAGATTTTGTGAAATATCTCGGGGGAACCACAATGTTGAAGATTATGCACTCATGTTGTGTTTGTTTAAAAGATGAAATCATTATAGTTTTTGCCATGTTGTCTTCAATTGCCTATCTAATACTACTCGGATTTTCTAACAACGACTGGATGGTATATGGAGGTAAGTAAGACTATTTCTTTAAAAAGTTCATGCATCTCCATTCCTAAGAAGGTTTTTACCTACCCTAGTCACCGTCATGTAAAAATTGCATCAGATTTTTTGGTCGAAAAAATTTGAACTATCAATCGCGATCCTTCGAGATGACGTTTTACACTTAGCAGAACCTACCCCCCCCCCCCCCCCCCCCCCCAAAAAAAAAAAAAAAAAAAAACCCTCCACTACTATCCTATCTTTTATTAATGATTGCTCTGTATAATCCTAACACAAGCGTTTGATTCAGTTTATATTTTATGAGTTGCAATGCTTACACTTAAATCATTATTTCATCTTATCACCATTGCAGCTGGGTCTGCTGCGATATTTCGAGTTTTGTGCATTCCACTACTTAAAGCGACACTCTCACGAAAGGTTAATCCAAGCAAACAGGGTAAGTTTCTATAGACTATTAATTATTTATTATACTACACGTTAAAATGACAGATTTTGATTGGCTTATACGAGGGGGACAATTTACTCTATCCCATGGCTGAGCGGGAGAAAATTTTTTGACTGTCAAAATAAAAAACAAAACAAAAAACAAACGGATTGCTTCATTTCTGTTGATTTTTCTAATTTCTGTAACGTTGTAATGTACGTGACGTCATAGTAAAAATACTTTAAATCTAAATTCAACAGTAAAAGACAATAATGATAGGACATTCAGTATAATAAATTAAATAACACATAGCTGAGAGGGTTATAGGGCAGATTGTTACCCCTCGAAAAAACATTGTCAACCTTGGCTTCGCCTCAGTTGACAATGTTTTCTCGGGGTAACAATCTGCTCTATAACCCTCTCAGCTATGTTTTATTTATATAGAGACAGAATCTATAAACTTGTAGAGTGTACAAAAATTAAAGCGTTAACATTTCATCGTATACTTTTTTAGTTGGCTCAACTATTTCCTATGAAAATCTCGGTTTTCTAACCTACATAAAATAGTCATTTGAGAGCAAAGCACTTACACTTTTTAGATTGTGTATGTTTTTTTTTAATTTCTTCTTGTCAACAGTTCAGCAAAGCACTAGTTAACTATTGTATTCTTGAAATATAATACTCAATCTAGTATTAAAAGAATTTCATACTTGATATTACAAGTCGTATTTTTCTGTAATCGAAAACTTAGCATGATGGAAAATCCGAATGCATTTTGTTTGTCGGCTTTCCTAGAATATACGCTGTATATTGGCTTAAGGAATGTATATCAAAACTTGTAAATAAAAGTAAATATAATATTCGAAATTAGAAATTTAACAAAATTGCAATGAGCAATGACAAATATATATATAAATATATATACTTCGTCTCAAATTTAACCCAAACATGTTAGATCTTTATTTGGTCTTGGTGGCATCGTGGCAACACCGCCTGTACTTTGTTTTTTATCTTTATTCAATTATTCAACATTTATATACAATAGATATATTACATATTACACAAAAATATTCACAAAACAATGGTTAAAATTATAATGACATACATCACTCGACTATATCAATTCTTATGAACTTTAAATCAGATATCAATAAAAGTGCACGTAAAGATATGTACATGTGAAATATTGTGGGTCCTTGGATTGAATATCACTAACTGAATATATATATAACAACTCATTTATATGCTCTTTGTTTTATTAAAGGGGTGATGTTTTCCAATGTGTATTTGTTTGAAGTATTGAGCGTATTATCAGGATCAACTGTCTTTAATAATATATATAGACAAACTTTGACCATGTACAGGGGATTCATATTTTTTGTAATGACCGGCTTTCCAGTTTGCGGTCTGATATTAATGGGGTAACTATAAAATGATTATTTTGATTATCATAGCATTGTTATGTCGGTAGAAATTTGTGTTTTTTTAAACAGTAAAATTAAGATTTTTGTAGTTTATGGCGCTGTAACTTTGAATTTTAAAAAGGTTGGAGATTTTGTGTTGTGTTCAAAGCAGTCTTTTCATGTAGCTGCATATGAGCTGCATGGTACTTCACAGTATATTCGAGACTTTAGAATTTAGAATTTCTAAACATCTTCCATAACAATATGCCAATAATGTAACATTGTTGCAGATGTCAGGTCGGTACGTCAAACGGTATATCAGTATCATAGAAAAGCATGTTATAATTTTCAGAAAAGAAAAAAAAATAAATGAATCTTTGAGATTTTGTCGACAGAATACTGGCACTTGTTTGTACGAATATTTTTTAGGACTAAAACAAGGGCATAAAGCCTCCAAGTATCATTTATGTCTGTGTTATTTGAATTTTATGTTTTACACTGAATATATTTATTTTAAAGACATCTATGCTTTAATTATTCTATTGTTGAACTTTTTTATGTCCTGAAAATATTAAAATATTTATTTTTGGATGTTGAACAAACAATTTTTTACTTATTTCGTGTCTGTATTATTGTAGATTTGTTTCTTGTTTCGATTCAACAACAATACAGAAAGAGGTAGTGATTGAAAAGGTTGATATTCAGGTTCCATCCAGTGAAAACGATGTAAAGGGTGTACAAATTACGCAGATATAGCAGTAATAATTTTCAGAAAAGAAAAAAAAATAAATGAATCTTTGAGATTTTGTCGACAGAATACTGGCACTTGTTTGTACGAATATTTTTTAGGACTAAAACAAGGGCATAAAGCCTCCAAGTATCATTTATGTCTGTGTTATTTGAATTTTATGTTTTACACTGAATATATTTATTTTAAAGACATCTATGCTTTAATTATTCTATTGTTGAACTTTTTTATGTCCTGAAAATATTAAAATATTTATTTTTGGATGTTGAACAAACAATTTTTTACTTATTTCGTGTCTGTATTATTGTAGATTTGTTTCTTGTTTCGATTCAACAACAATACAGAAAGAGGTAGTGATTGAAAAGGTTGATATTCAGGTTCCATCCAGTGAAAACGATGTAAAGGGTGTACAAATTACTCAGATATAGCAGTATTACATAGATCTATGAGCACCTAATGTATCAATTCAAAAAAATTGATATAGGGTATCAAATAAAAAACAATGGCACTCTTCTTTCGCCTTGAAAAAAACGAAGTCATGCCCTTATCTTAATAAAATACGTAGTGCACGTGCATGACGTCACAATTAATCTTGCAACATTTGATGTTTTGTGAACAACGCTGGAGATCAATATTGACATTTATGTTGGAGTTGCCCGCCAGGAAATTAAATAAATTCATTCTAGAAGTAAGTCTACATGCATTTGTACACTTCTAAATATCGTGAAACAGTTGGTTATGTAAAACGGTTTTGCTTCAATAAATCAAAATGGATACCCGTCCACATGTCTTATGAGTATGCTTCGATCACAAAAGTCTTGAATTAATATCAAAATAATTTTGTCATATCATGCTCTATGTTCATTTTTAACATGGTAGGCATTATGTTTGTCAACATTTTACACCTCGCTGGCACACGGTTATAAAATATATCGAAACATATAATGCGTACCCATGTTGAAATGAGCATAACTTAGATCATGACATAAAAGAATTATTTCTTAATCAAATCTATTTAGTTTTGGAATTTCAACCTCAGAAGCACTCTATACCCTTTTTTCAGTCCACTTGATGTATACTTTATATGAGGTCATGTTGATAGGTATGTCAAATGGTCCGCGAAAGTTTTTTCCAAATTATTTAAAATCGATATCTTCTTTATCAAATATGTTTTAATAAAAGCCGAGACTGCATCATGTGTAGATCAAACGGAATGAAAATTTTTCCTAGACTCGGGATGAATTTGAGATTGATTTGAGATTGATATATTCTAAAGACATGCTCACATTGCTGAATATAAAAATAAGAAGATGTGGTATGATTGCCAATGAAACAACTCTACACAAGAGACCAAATGACACAAAAATTAACAACTATAGGTCACCGTACGGCCTTCAACAATGAGCAAAACTCATACCGCATAAAAGGCCCCGAAATGACAAATGTAAAACAATTTAAACGAGAAAGCTTTATTTGGATCTTTATGCGAAGTTTGTCTTTTTTTTTACATCTTTTAATATTGTTTGTATTATTTGCAAATACCCCGCATGTTGTTTAAATAATATATTAATCACTACTTTGACCAAGTGGTATTATGGTATTGTTTCAATGTCACTTTAGTTTTTTTAATTTACTATAATAAAAATAATGATGCATCTTTTATTATACGAGTAGTTTTATTTTATCATGCCTCTTTATTTTCCCTTTTTGTTTTATTGCTTTATATTTTAACTGGCGATGGGTTCACAAAAACATCAAATAAAATTTCATCGAAAGTGAAAAGATGTGTAAACTGTATGCACGTTTTATGCGCTTATGGTTACACCATAAGCTGAGCATGTTATCGATATTTCGATACTAGTATAAGTTCTGATTTTGCACAATTAAAGTTAATCCTGGTGTATCTGAAGTTTTGTGTGTGATATACTTACATACATTCAAATATTTAAAACGAGCAACAATACTAAATGTAAGTAAAATTCTTCAAGTGCTCCGCGAAACCATGTGTGATTGCTACTGTCATTGTTTTAAAAATTGTAAAAAGTATCTACAAAAATACCGAGCTCCAATGTAAATTAAAAATGGTGAAGTCCACAAAAACTGACACAATCAAACAATTGACTATTTAGACCAACGGAACGAATTTAAAACAATTTCTGTCATATTTCTGACTTGGTACTACAGGCGTTTTCTGAAAAAAAGTTGTTGGATTAACCTGGTGTAATAGCTAGCTAAACCTCCCAGTTGTACGACAGTTGTAAAATAAAATAAAAAAATAAAAAACTTTTTGCTGGAAACTTTTCTTGATCATGAAGAAACTGTATGAAAGAAAAATCAAAATTTTGCTCTGGAAACTATCTATTGAACACGAAGAAATTTCTGTCTAATTTGTAAAATTTCATGAAGGTTTGGAAAAGTTATTGATTTCTGAAAAACCTTATTCTGAGACCGTATGTAAATGTTAATTGCAAAAAATAAATAAATTCCATTTACCAATAAAATATAGAAAATGAAGAATATAGATTTCAAAATGTTGCTCTGGATATTGCTGTTCCATCATGATGAAGCATGTATCCGAGTTTCGTATAGGATAGTGCAATTAAGGTTTAACAAAGTTATTAATGTCTAATAAAAACTTTAAAAAGTTTAAGACACCAACGATGGAATATAGGGTCTTTATGTCTCGCTTTCTCGATTGTCGTCGCAAGCTTGACAAAAATGAATTAACATTTGCAGAACGATACAAACACATATTTCACAATGTGTAAAATCTCACAAATGCATACAGTAACACTGCATGAAGCTTGTGGTTAGACCATTTATTTGACCACTGGTGAACTTTTATATTTATTTTTCCGAATTCTCAAAATATAATGATTCAGGAGATATCGTTTCATTTGTTTACACCACGCCAGCTTAATATCTCTTTTGAGTATTAGGAAAGAAAATATGGTTATTTCATATTTCATATGACATTCCTTCTTGAGCCAAAGATACCATCAAACAAGATATAGGGAAAAGTGTCGTCGTAATACAGAAAAATAACAACGTAAACTGGTGGTAGAGGGTGGTATTTAAAACTATTACATATATAGATATAAGAAGATGTGGTATGAGTGCCAATGAGACAACTCTCCATCCAAGTGTAAAAGTAAATAGCCTGTTTAAGGATTAAAATTATACACTAAGAAGATAAACATTGAACATCAACAACAACTACTTCGTCACTTCATTTTAACTGAAAATAAGATATTTTATTATATGTGCAGTAAACAAATGTCATACGTTACATAATTCATGTCATGTGAGTTCTTCTTAGATATAAAATTGGTTCAGTTCAGTAGGTCATGTATTTTAAACGTACATGGACACTGGGTGGATTAAAGTCAATTGATTTACATCCATGCTGGGTTGTTTTTTTTAATCGCAGTCGGCGCTCTCATGGGACTACACTGCGCACCTCTTCTTGCTGGCATGTTACAATTTATGACTAAAATCAGCAGAGACCCATCGGAACAACATCTGATACAAAAATTTAATAACACATTTAGATATTTGGATGATATATTGGCTCTCAATGATGACGACTTCAGTATGTACACTAAAGAGATTTATCCGGCTGAACTGACTTTGAATAAAGCTAATACTAACAATGAACACTGCCCTTTCCTAGATCTTGATATCTATATCTGTAACGGGAAGTTTAATACCAAAGTTTTTGATAAAAGAGATGATTTTTCATTTCCTATTGTTAATTATCCATTTTCAGATGGTGACGTTCCCTTGTCACCATCTTATGGCGTTTATATATCTCAACTTGTTCGATTCGCCCGTGTATGTAACAACGTATTTGATTTTAACAAAAGAAATCTCTGTATTACTGAAAAATTATTACACCAGGGTTTTCGATATCACAAACTAGTCAAAACATTTACTAAATTTTATCATCGGTACAAGGACATCATTCGTAAATATCAATCAACATGCAGACATCTTATAAGTTCAGGTATTCCACATCCAATCTTTTATGGTAATAGTCTTAACAAAGAACAAAATGTCGGCATTCGCCTCAAAAGCTAACCAAACCTTTAAAAAGACTTATTCAGAAGAGGTATAGTTACGATACTGTTGTCAGGTCATTAAATATAGCATATGTTGGTATTAATATTGATTCACTCATAGGGTCTTTGCATCAGAAATAAACACATTTATTCTAAAACCAGTTGTTGGCATGATACAGGTTATGTTCTTCTCATTTATATTATGATGGTATGATACTAAACCCCTAACGGGAGGGATTGTGCTTGATTTTTATATGACGAAGACATAATCTTTCATTCAGTTTAATTGAGGTCTGGAGCTGGGATGTCAGTAACTGCTAGTAGTCCTTTGTTAATTTATGTATCATTGTCATTTTGCCTAGTTTCGTTTGTTACCTATTCTGACATCGGACTCGGACTTCTTTTAAACTGAGTTTTACTGTGCATATTAGGAGTGCTGGTCCGGGGACAAATCGTCCTTTGATTTTCGTTTTTCAAATAGAGTCCCTAGTGTGAACAGTGTATAACTTGCTTTTTTTTTCATACAGTTTCCAAATTTATTTCTTTATATTTTATGCATAAAATAGTAAGTAGGGGGGGGGGGGCATGAATTTTAAGGTAAAGTAGTAATTTGGTCCAGTTTTAAAAGGTCAAAAATTTATATATCTGAACCCCAAAATTGTACACTACACTGTAAAAATCATTTTTGGATATCGCAGGTGCAATTTTTTTAATTTGCGTTTTTTTTGTCTAAAAGAAATGCACTACGAAATAAATGTGTTCTCGGGACTGTTGTTACGTCAGTTTTTGTCCAATTTTTATCGCGATTTAAAACAGATTCTGGAAATGTTAACTTTGGCCGCAACCCCGACCCAGATAATTGTTAGGTTTAGGGGTATTATATAAACCCTGAACTTTTTAGTGATAGAACAATTTGGATCATAGGTTGCTATAGAACGCCACAGCTGTCTTATGTGGAACTCTGATATTACGTTATGTTGTTTTAGTATTACTTGATGATTTTTTGTCTTTACATAATATGGTTTTGACATTACGTAATGATGTTTTGATATAACTCAATATGGAATAGTCATTACTTAATGATATTTCGATATTACACGATATGGTTTCGTATTGACTTGATATAGTTTTGTCATTACTTAATATGGTTTTGTCATTACTCGATGTGGTTTCACCATTATTTAATGTGGTTGTGTCATTAGGCAATGTGGTTTAAACATTACTTGATGTGTATGTGACTTAACGTAATGTAGTTGTTTCATTACATGATGTGGTTTTGTTATTTCGTAATGATAATTTGCCAATTCTTTATATGGCTTTAACATTACGTAATGATGTTTCAAAATTTGACGATTTTACACTACATGATGTGTTTGTTTCAGTATTTGATGTGGTCCTGTCATTCTTTGATGTGGTTATTACTTGATGAGGTAAAATCACGTGACCAATTCGGAAAAACTAGTTCTATTTTTAAATAGATTTCCATGTTTTATGTGCCTTGGATGAGTGTCGATATCCATTGAGTTAAAGTTCAAATTAAAGTTCGAGTTGTTGTTCAGAGTTATTTGGTATGAAAAAGTACTAGAAACTTAACAGTATTTCGGACATAGGAGGGATATCCCCAAACCACTTGGTCCGTCCGTTTTTTTCCTTAGGTCTCAAATGGAAGCAGAATATAATAAATTCGTAAAAGATTCCGCGGAACCCTGAGTCTCGCCTGATATTGCTGCTGTCAGTGTAAAAACGTAATGTTGACTGTACATATATCGGAAAATTTATTGGTAAAAACAAAATTAAAAAAAAAATGTTTTTTCTGTAGATGCTTTATCTTGATCTTAAAGAATAACTCCTATACAAGTTTTATAACAATTCATGGAGGTTTACAAATTTATCATGTCAAAACAGTTTAATTCGGTAATATTTAATGCCCAAAAAAAACCTTATATAAAAATAAGAAAATGTGGTATGATTGCCAATGAGACAACTCTCAACCACATACCAAATGACGTAGAAGTTAACAACCATATGTGACTGTATGGTCTTCAACAATGAGCAAAACCCATACCACATAGTAAACTATAAAAGGTCCCGAAATGAAAAATGTAAAAACAATTCAAACGAGAAACCTAACGATCTAAATGATGAAGACGCCGACGCCACTACCGACGACGGAATATAGGTTTGTTGTGTCTCACTGCCGCTACATTAATGTCGCAGGCACGACACAACTCAAATGACTTGTACTTTATTGTCAACAAATGAGACACTTTAAATCAACTCACACTAAAGTTACAGGGAAAAGGGGGATCGGACTAAGCGACAAAGCATCAATTCTGTAAAATAAGAATACTCCGATTTTTTTTTAGCGTGTATGATCATCTGAACATACACGAATATCAATCTTTTATTTTTATAAATTGCATTCTCTGATATACCTCGCACTAATTGAAAAAACAAACTTTTTGGAATATCTGTTTCACAGGTGACGACGGATATGTTCCAGTTGTCGTAACCACAATCCCGTCATCTTTTCCTCGAATGTGAACTACCAAATAAAACCAAATCACTGGGTTTGTACTTTCACGAATAACACGACGGGTGCCACACGTTGAGCAGAATCTGCTACCCTTCCGGAGCACCCGAGATTTATATTACCCAGTCATACCAATCTATTGAGTTAAGCCAATTGAAACTGTTTTTTACATTTTTTTCTTATGTTGTGCTGTTACACTATAGTTCGAGGTTAGATTAGGATTTAGCGCTCACATACATGTTAAACTCCACCACGTGCACTTTCTTTATGTGCCTGCCCCAAGTCAGGAGCTTGTAGTTCAACGGTTGTCGTTGTTTCATGTGTGTAGTATTTGTTTTTCGTAGATTGTTTAGTTATTAATTAGACCGTTAGTTTTCTCGTTTGAATTGTTTCACATTTTCACGTGGTGGCCTTTTGTTGCCGACTATACGGTGTGTTGAAGGCGGTACGGTTGCCTATGATTGCTTACATCCACTGCATTTAAACTCTGGTGGGTAGTTGTCTCTTTGGCAATCACACCACATCTAACTTTATTTCAATTTCTATGTTGTGTTTTGTATACTGTAACATTGTTTATCTTTTGTACGCATACCCTGAGCCCTCTTTTCGGAAGCCCGAGCAAAAGCCTTTGATCCGCGATAGAAAATTTGAATACGAACTCATATTAGATAACTCGAATTTCAACTCGAAATCTTAATCTAAATGAGACTCAAATTCGAGTCTAACTCAAACTCTACCTCAAAAGGTGACTCAAATTCAAAGTTGAAGTCGAATTGTAACTCGAACTCTACCTTTAAATGTGACTCAAACTCGAAGTTCAACTCGAAAGTCAATGCTAACTAGAACTTTAATTCTAATAATGGCTTGAATTCTAACTCGAAATCGAAAAACTAACTCAAAGTTTAACTCGAACAGTAACCCGAACTTTAATTTGAACACTAACTCGATGGATGGCCACACTCATCCAAGGCACATAAAACATGGAAATCTATTTAAAAATAGAACTAGTTTTTCAGAATTGGTCACGTGGTTTTACCTCATCAAGTAATGTAATAACCGCATCAAAGAATGACAGGACCACATCAAATACTGAAACAAACACATCATGTAGTGTAAAATTGTCAAATTTTGAAACATCATTACGTAATGTTAAAGCCATATAAAGAATTGGCAAATCATCATTACAAAATAACAAAACCACATCATGTAATGAAACTACTACATTACGTTAAGTCACATACACATCAAGTAATGTTAAAACCACATTGCCTGATGACACAACCTCATTAAATAATGGTGAAACCACATCGAGCAATGACAAAACCATATTAAGTAATGACAAAACTAAATCAAGTCAATACGAAACCATATCGTGTAATATCGAAATATCATTAAGTAATGACTATTCCATACTGAGTTATATCAAAACATCATTACGTAATGTCAAAACCATACTATGTAAAGACAAAATATCATCAAGTAATACTAAAACAACATAACGTAATATCAGAGTTCCACATAAGACAGCTGTGGCGTTCCATAGGTTGCAGCCAAATTTTTTTTAATGATTTTAGTCTGGAAAATGCGCAAAATCAACGTTCTCCCAATTGTTCCGAATCTACAGCCTATAATGTCCTTCTTTGAAGATGTTTGTTTTGCTTAGCAGGAAAGCTTTTGAAATAGATTCATTTAAGAATCAAGTTGTAACCTATATGATAATTTATTATAAAGTTAAAATTCCAGGCCATTATTGGTAAGTGAAACCTTGTCCTTTGACAGACATATATTTTCATCAGAATTTTAATTTACTACCCAATTGTATTTTTTATTACCTGTTCGAAATCTTTGTCTTCCATATACCGCCCAATTCAACATGATGAATATTCTGGCAAATTGCGCATTATTAAAAAAGGATTAAAAAAATATTGTTGGATTGATTAGTTCCATGTGTTGATCAACTAAGACTTGAATTTCCAAAGCGACATTGCTGTGGTGGTATTCTGTTGCAGTTTGTTCCAGTCCATTGACAATGCTTATGAGGAAGGACCATTGACTACAATCTTTGGTAGCTGACTGTAATAGGTTTCATGCTGAAATGAAGGCTACGTGGCTGTATCTATCTGTCTAGTTAATAGCCTCATTCAGACGTTTCAGGTTTAAACATACATAAAATTCACCAATACTTAAAAGCCCGTGATAATCTATAAAAGATATGTTTTGCGGAAAGTCGTCATAACAAAATGGTGTTCTGCACTCTCTAATTTTTCTTTTGATCTGCTAATAACTCATATCTCTAAATATATCCTCTCCCATTTTTGTCTAAGGAACCATCTTTCGCATCGCCTAAACTTTCAACAATGGTTAATGTGAATGGTCCGATTCATAAGCATTGGCAGTGATTTTCCTGTTCGGTCATGTGTACATGGAAAAGCAGAGGCGTGTTAATGTAAAGCAAAATATTGTCCTATGAAATATTGTCCCCCAAGACAATATTTCATGACTATGTATCATGAAATATTGACCTCATCTATGAAATAATGTCCAGAGAAGGACAAATTTCCATTGTGAAATTGTGTCTGTATATAGACAATATTTCAAAGATGAATACTATGAAATTTTGTCCTGTTAAAGGGAGGTTATATTTTGTGTGTATTGAGACAATATTTCATAGACTGATTGTTATGAAATTTTGTCTCATGAAGGGGAGGTTATCAACATATATCATATTGGATAATGATATAATTGTATTTGACTGGTAATAACAAATAAACACAAACTCATATTTCAGTTATATTGTACTGCTGTACCTCAAAAACGCTGTCACAAGAAGATTTGTCAATCTAGTATATACAAATACTATTAGTACATCCAATTTTGAACATAAATAAGTGATTGTCGGCACATTACTTATATTTATACAGTATAATGTAGTACAATGGAACATACGTTAGACAATTCTTTAATCTATAATTAACCCATTTATAAAGCATATATGCAAATTTGAAACTGGCTTACGTTAAAATAAATGTTATTTTGAAATATGAAATACTTACTTTACAAAATAATTTCAGTTAGAAATCTAAAATTGTGCATGCTGCATGCTTGTGTACTATTTTAATTTTGTAATAATTTGATTAAGAAATATTTCATGGACAGTATTTCACAGTGAAATATTGTCATGGATAGAATTTCACAGTGAAATAATGTCATAATAGACAGTATTTCATAGTGAAATATTGTCATGAACAGTATTTCATAGTGAAATATTGTCATGGACAGAATTTCATAGTGAAATATTGTCCAGAAGGAGGTGACAAACTTTCATGGACAAGGACACTTTTTCATAATTAAATATTGTCTTGGACAGTATTTCATTATCAAATAGTGTCCACGGACAATATTTTATATGAAATTTTGTCCTACAGACATTGTTTCATGGGGGACAATATTTTATGTTACATTAATATCACACAGGAAGCAAACGAAGAACTTAAGTAAATCAAGAACAGATACCTGCAAGTAAAAGTTGAAATAAAAACTTCTTTTCAAGTTTACGCGAGTTCACATAGAATATCATATTAATTACCTCTGGAACATTGAAATTTGAATTAACACACCTTAATTGATAGTGCATGTTGTATGTTGTATGATAAACAATCAAATTCACAAGAAGACTATGCATTAGATACATTATGCACTGAGTGTTTAATGAAAGTTTCCATATATCGGCTTTGGCAATACTTTTTGTCCTTTTTGGATTTATCAGCTGTTCAATTTTTGAATTGGTTTGGATTTTCAAACAGTTTTGCTTCGAGCATCACCGAAGAGACATTTATTGTCGAAATGCACATCTGGTGCAGTAAAATTGGTATCGTTAATGTTATTCCATATAAGATGCTTTATAAAGATGTAATTCGTTCTGGTTCGGGACAAAGAACATTTCTTCTGTGTTCACTACCATGGATAATTTCCTCGTGTAGATCACGGTAGTTTTACCAGACGATTTCCTTATATCTATAAAAAACTGGAAAGAGAAACTATTAATACTGAATTTGTTGTGAAACTACTTCGCAGACTGTAATGATTGGGCTTTACTATCCCTGGTGGGTCTGCAACTATATAAATGATTCATACGATACATTTTTCCCCTTTTAGGTGTATTGTTTTCGAATGTGTACCTGATGGAAGCTGTCTGTTCTCTTGGCGTTGCCACTTTGTTTAAGACCAGACTATGTCGATATACAACGGATTGGTATTTTTTGTTATGGCTGGTGTTTCAACAGTTGCAGTACTTTTCTTATTGTAATTTTTTTAAACGACAAATTTATATATAAATGCTCAAAATATTCCACACAAAATTCGAGATATATAAAATATAAAGAAAATGCACGGTTCCTTTAGAATTGTTAATCAATCACATTTTCCCAACCGGTTTCACTTCAACAAACAGATGATCATGTCAAACGCATGAAGCCAAATTGATACACTAGCCGTCGTCAATGTGCAATATTTCTCTGAATTATGTTATTCTTAGAGGTTCGCATTTTGATCAGGTATTTAAACATCCTTAGGTTTCAAATTTTTGGGTTTAGGAGTTGATAATGAAGGTATTTAAAGAAAAGCTCTTCGGACGTATCAAATTGAAAAATGTATTTTTTTTAATGGTCCTACATCCTGTCGATACGAACTTTTTGACATTGCACAAGAACTCTTTTTCTCAGATTTAGACAACGGCTGTACACTAAATCCTTTGGAGGCGTACTGATAGATGATTTAGTCTGGGAAACATGGTCTATTTATTATGGTAGTTGAAATTGGACATTTAACTAGCTTTTAATAACTGCGAGTATTCTTAGATCATTACTTTAATTATTATAATAATTTATGATAAGATCAAGGACAAATTTCTTTAAACACTGTACAGTCTTAAAGGGGCATAACTTACGAGATATAACAAAAAATTAAAATATGATTTTTTTTGTTCAATCATTAATAAAAGGGAAGTAGTGAAATAATAATTCGCTTTTAGCAGCCAGTTTGGTTCAATTTTGTCAAAATAAGCTAAGAAACATAGCTGATGAATTATTCACTTGCAAGTGAATAATTCGACCTCATTGAATCCGTATTCATGTGACCTTCAGTTTAACCCCTTAGCTAGAGGTGGGTTACGCATGAACTAGGCGTGTTCAGTTATTGAAAGGAACAGAATGTCAACAAAAACTCATTCTTATACAGGTAAAAACGACGATTAACATATATTTCTAACCTATAATATGAATTTAAACAGACATAGAAAAATCCAATTGCACGAGTTCGCTACCTATTTGTATCTATATTTATGTTTATATCGGGTTATATGACCGTCGGCAGTCTCCGGAGTCACCTCGATGGTTAATTAGATGGCGTCTAGACTAAAATACACACACGAAATGCTGATACATATTACCGAGCCCATGCATTGTAAATTGTTTATTTTAGACTTTATATAATTTAGATATACGTTTTAGTATGTTATAAATCATAAATGAAAATTTGAGTCAATTCGGAGAATTTGACAGCTAATGCCCCTTTAATATGCTAAGTTCAGTTGTGTTGTCAAAAAGTCTGTTTAACCGAACTGAGGCAGAGCAATTGTCGAATTCTCCTCGTTCATTGTATCAGTGTGTCGTCAAAGGAAAGCCATGCCACCGAAACGGAAACAAAACAAAAAAAAAACATGAGCAAAAAAAAAAAGAATAAAAAAAACACCACAAAGTTCATTGAATGGAATCCGTCAGTAATATTTGTTATCTACATAAAAACTTGATTTAAGATTAAATTAGACAGATGGAAATGTCATCGGAGAAGGGGCGATATTGTTATCTGACCATATATTTATTTTCACGTTTCAGTAATAAAAACGATGCACATTAAGATATAGATCAGTTCCTTAGAAACAAATGACTGTTCTTTTACTTTTTAATTTCAGATACATTTCCTGCACAAATAAACAGCATATGCGTGATGAAATCATCATAGAAAAGCCTACAATACAGACAACAGAGAAAACAAAGATCTTACAAATAAATTCAAGTGAACACAAGAGCACAAGTATGTAAGATAAAAGAATGGTCGTGAAACTTACCGATGATGCGTAAATGAAGTGATTGATTATGATCTTATTTATTGTTGTTTTTCGTACTGTTTTGCAATGTTATAGTGTATCAAATTTTGAATGTATAATAAACCTTGTGCAAAACTAAAAATCCATTATTTTGTGTAAAACTAGTAGTAGAAATAAAAGGAGATATGGGTATATTTCAATTGTACAGCAACCCAACAAAAACAAAATGACACACTAAAGGGACGATCAAAAACCGTGAGTCGAAAAAATAACCCAGACAATACATATTGTCAAACTAACGGCACTGTATATAATGTAAAAAATGTTTACTTCTTATTATAAGAGGAAGGAATACACCAACTAGCTCGTTATTGCTTTTTAAAACAGAGGTAGGTTTAAATTCCCTCTGTTTTCCTAACAGTACGTGAAACCAACCGGAACTTGAATATTAAAGAATCTATACAATCATGTTAACATACTTTTAAAAATACATACCTCGAATTGCAAATATTTCCTTACTGAATCCATTTTCAAGGAAAAACTTTAGAAAGGGAAAACTAAAAAATTCTTTAACAACAAAAGCATATACCTTGATGATTTACTTACTGTTAATTATTCCGGATTTTAAAACTGTTTTACATAATGAAGATATTTATCCCAAAGAACTTCAGCTCAATAAATTCTAATATAATAGTCGATATTGTCTAGGTTTAGAAATAACTTCACAAGTACAAAATGGGGAAAAAATGTAACTAAATATTAAGCAAGAGAGACGAATTTTAACTTATAAAAATAATAAGAAGATGAGGTTCAATTGCCAATGAGACAACACTCCACCAGAGAGATCAAATGACATAGAAGTTGACAGCTATAAGCCACCGTCCTTCAACCATGAGTAAAACCCATACCACATAGCCAGCCATAAAGACAAAAAAACGACAAATGTAAAACAATTCAAACGAGAAAACTAAAGGCCTGATTTATGTACAAACAAATGAACGAAAAACGAATCTGATATACAGCAACAAACGACAACCACTGAATTACGGACTGCTGACTTGCAATTGGGACAGAAACATACAGAATTTGGCGGGGTTAAACGTGTTGGTGGGTGTCCAACTATGGGCAGCCATTCGGGCAAAAATTAACAAAATTTTAAAAACAGACGTTAAAATAACAAACAAACGTCACAAGCGAAAACAGACATAAAATTAGAAACAGAGGTCAAAAACGAAAACAGACGTCAAGAACAAAAACCGGGCATAGGATTAAAAAAAAAAAGACGTTAAAATAGAAAACAGACTTCAAAAACGAAAACAGACATATAATTAAAAAGAGAGGTCAAAAACGAAAACAGACATCCAGAACGAAAACTAACATATTAAAATTGAAAACAGACATCAAAAACGAAAACAGACATATAAATTTAAGAACAGACGTTAAAACATTAAAAACAGAGGTCGGAAACGAAAACAGAGGTCAGAAACGAAAACAGACATACAATTAAAAAACAGACATTAAAATAAAAAAACAGACACCAAAAACGAAAAAGGACATACAATTATAAAACAGACAAATGATGTGAAAAATAAAATAGAAACTTTTTGGAAACAGAAAAATATGACAGAAGGAAAATTTACTCTTTTTTTTTTTACAACCAATGTCAATGAAATATGGCACTGTTCATACTATAAAGGCCAATACAGGACTTGATTCTACTGCTTTTATGAAAGCTAATGTTAAAGCTATAATACTGTCATGAGTGAATACACTGTAATCAAACGTAGTAGATTTAATAAGTATGAAGTGAGTGCGATATGCCCGTTATGTACGGCTGACATTGAAGATACTGAACATTTTCCGTTACAGTGCAGCAGTACCAGATATTGTGAAGAGACCATTTATTACAAAGCTGAGAACTAGATGCTATGTGACGTTGACCATGAAATAGAAAATCTAGTCTTTTCGAACAAATCAGTGCTATCGAAAGTGATTTTGAATGTGTCATGGGTATATACATCATAGAAGATGTACCATGCTGGAGTAAGCTAGCAGTTAGGGTGGCCATGTCATTTAAAACTATTTGATATACCAGTATAATATAAAATTAAAAGTAAATTTATCAAATTAAGACTTTATTTAACAGTTAAGACTTTAATTAACACTCAGTTGTTAAGAGAAGGCTTTGTTTCCTTGTTTTTGCAAAACTTATAGTTAAGATCATATGGGTGAAGCTTATGGTATATGTAAATGGTTAAGTAGTTAAAATTTGAGTGAAATAAGTAGATCACTTGAATTACTTTTTGCAATGGTCTTAAATAAGGTTCAAAATAAACTTTTTATATTTCTGACCACACATATATTTATATATATATATATATTTGTATGCAACTCATGCTATGAGATACGCACAAAGTCTTATCTACGTAAATCAAATGTTTGCCCTTATTCAATTTATTGTATCTCTTTATTGACATAAGAGTTATAAGTTTACTGGTGCAGTGTAAGGCGATAATGAAAAGCACTTCTAGAGTGTGTTATTGGCTTAGAATGAAGAGTAGAATGTAATGCATACTCTAATGATACATGTATCAAGTAACAGATTGTGACAGTAACTTTGATGTTTTAGTGACATAGAAGGTGCTATTAGATTTAAGTATATGCCACAGTGTATAGACTTTTACAGTGATGTACATGGATTAGTGCTTTATTGACGTTATAACATTTGTGCCTTAAATGTATAAAGAATGGTGATGGAACAGATCCCTGCACGTACAATAGTGATTAGTATAGTTTTATGCTACCTGTGCTTCGGGTTTTGAATTGAGCACCTTGCTGGGATAGAATCCCTAGCTTTTAATTGGATGTGACAATCTGCCATTGCGATTTTAACTTGGTGGTGGGTTGATAACCTTTATACCAGTATCTGGAACAATTAATTTATAGACGTAATTATACTGGTTTCTGCACGGAAATTCTCACAGTAAATTGTTTCCTAAACATGCACACAGTTGCTTGCAGAAAAGCTGCTTACCCGTATTACACTATAAAAGTATTGGTACTCCAGATAGTGGAGGAAAAGGCGACACCTGTTAGATCTTGTATTTTGTCTGTTTTCATTTTTGACCTCTGTTTTTAATTCTTAACGTCTTTTCTTTAATTTTATGCCTGTTTTCGTATTAGACCTCTGTTGTCTCTTTGTTTATTTTAAATGTATGTCTGTTTTCGTTTTTGACCTCTGTTTTTAATTTTTTAACGTCTGTTTTTTAATTTTATGTCTATTTTCGTTGATGTTCGACTGCTAGAAGATTGGCGTGCAGCATTAGATAACAAGCAGTATATAACTGCTGTTCTAATGGACCTTTCAAAGGCTTTTGATTGCCTACCACACGAAATTCTGCTTGATAAATTATCAGCATATGGTGTCTCTTTTCATTCTATTTCACTTCTTAAATCTTATTTGACAAACAGGAAACAACAAATTAAATTAAATAGTATTCTTAGCAGTTGGGCTGACATTCATAAGGGGGTTCCCCAGGGTTCTATCCTGGGCCCCTACTGTTCAATTTTTTTATCAATGATATATTCTTATTTATAAAAAATGGAACTCTGTATAATTATGCGGATGACAATACTTTATCTTACTGTAATCCTGATTACGATGTTTTAATTTCCACTTTGGAATCTGAATCACTCAAACTTATTGAGTGGTTCAAAATAAATAAAATGCAGGCAAACCCTGACACATTTCAGGTTTTAGCAGCTGGGAAAAAGACATATAACAAAAATCCATGTATACGTATACAAAGTGATGATCTTTCGTGTGAGTCAACTGTCAAACTACTTGGCATTGACATAGATTATCAGCTAAATTTTGATATTCATATTGGTAAAATATGCAGGAAGGCATCTCAGCAACTCTATATTTTGAAACGTTTGGGAACTTATTTGAACAAACTAAGTAAGCTTACTATTTTCCATACATTTATTTTGTCAAATTTCAATTTATGCCCTTTGGCATGGCATTTCTGTACCGAGAAAAATTCCAAAAATTAGAAAAAGTGCAAGAAAGAGCACTAAGGTTTGTGTACGAAGACCATTCAAGCTCATATCAACAGTTGCTTGAAAAGGCTAAGATGCCTTCACTGCATATTAAAAGACAAAGATCAATGGCAATTGAAACTTTAAATATAGTTAATAAATTAGCAGTTGTCTGTTTACATGATCTATTAAATGTAAAAGATTGTAAATATTCTTTCAGATATAGTAATATACTGGATATACCACAAGTAAAAACTTGGTAAGAAAAGTTTTAAATTTGCAGCTGCTACTCTGTGGAACAGCCTACCTGACCATTTCAGGACTGAAAACAAGTTTTTCTCAATTTAAAAGCCTTATACAGTCCTGGAATTGGTCAAAATGCTGTTGCTCTGCATGTAGATAAGCTTTTTCATACTTTAGTAATTACTCTAAATGTTATTATGCCTTAAATTTTGCACGTGTGCTATATTTTTGTTTGTGCTTAATTTTAGTTTTGCTTAAATTTTAGTTGTGCTTCAGTTTTGGCATGTTTAGACATGTATTTTAGTAATGCTAGATGCATGTATTTCAGTATGCCTATGCTGTTTCTATGCATTTAAACATTTGATGCTTATATATCTTGTCTGCATGTTGTGTGTTTTAATGTTGTGTTTATGTTATTTTATATTCGGTAAAAAGCTCTCAAGAGCTTATGTTTGTATTGTTATATGTGAACCGAATCAAAATAATACTTTCGTATTCGTATGTTTGATTTTGAATTTAACGTCTGTTTTTTTAATTTTTACGTCTGTTTTTTTTTTAATTTTTACGTCTGTTTTTTTAATTTAATGTCTGTTTTCGTTCTTGACGTCTGTTTTTGTTTTAGACCTCTGTTTTTAATTTTATATCTGTTTTTTTTATTTGAACGTCTGTTTTATAAATTTTGTTCAATTTTGTCCGAATACCCATACCCAACCCTCTCCCTATTCTGGGACATTGGTGTGACATCACAAAATAAGATCAAACCATAAAAATCAGACGAATTAGTTTCAACGTACTTCCGTTTTCAAGATTACAGTGCTCTTCTTGTAGCAACCAATAGTATGTTATGTCGTACAAAAAATTAAATCATTGAAAAATAATATATTCTAACTCGAGAAAGTTCTTACACATGTTTCACAGAGAGGTCTAAAGGCGTAATGTGCTGTTGAATGCTGTTGGTTGTTGCATGTTTGTTTTTGTTTCTACGTCTATTTTTGTTAAGTGTGAAACAAATTTATGGAGAGAATAGCCCTTCCTCTTTATTAAACTCGCCTTAGTTTGAAAAACACACAATCTCAAAAATAAAATTCAAACCCACATAAAAGCATGATCCTCCGCAATTTACATTATTTCAGATAAAGATATAAAGGGTAAGTTCGCGTTTATATAAAAATAATGAGATGTGGTTGATTGAGACAACTATCCACCAAAAACCAAATAACGAGGATGGAAACAACTGTATAGAGCACTGTACGATAAGTAAAAACCATGACGTATCCAGTAAGCTATAAACCGTCCCAGAGTGACAAAATGTGAAACAGTTCAAAAGAAGGAAAAAAACCCATTATTTTCTGATGGAGTTTGTGTTTATTTTAAGTGATATGTATATGTCTCCAAATGATAAAAAATGATTTTTAGAGTATCAAAACAATAAAGTATTTACTATCAATCTTTGGTTCTCAAACTGTTCGAATAAAAGTAAGATGTTGGAATTTAACCTTGTTTCTTATTTAAAAATTAGCACTTCGTTTCCTATTCGAACAATAAACAAATTCCTCTTTTATTCAGTTAATGATGCCAATGAATTCAGTTCTTGAAATTATTGATCTATTGCAATACAATGTATGCGTAAATGTAATAATACAATCAAATTAAGGAGATGTTGTCTTAAGCTTATTACCCATGAGACAACTTCCCACCAGATACAAGGCCAAGGGTGTTAACAAGTATACAACAACTGTACGACCTTAACAACTAAAGTAAGCTTTGACAGACTCCTGCATGACAAAAAGTATATTTTATTGTCAATAAAAACACCGAAATAAATGGGTTGTTATTTTTTATTTCTATAGTTTCAGAGATAAAATATAGTTGTCTGAACATATTATCATTAAATTAATTGTGAAAATTCAGTGCTTCCAAAAACACTTTCCTAACAATTTTCAACAATTCAATACATGTTTATGCATATATTTAGTTTTTTACGTTATGAGCGGGACTTATAAAGATTCAGAGTATGTGCATTAATCATATATGTTGCTCTATAAGAAGGACCCGGGCATTCTGCCCCCTAATCCGCCCCTGTGGTATATTGATCATTAACCACAGTGGCTTTTAAAGCACTGTTACGTGATTTCAAATAGCAAAGGTACCCTTTTCCTGAGTTTTTTCCCCGTTGTTTCCTTATATAAGGCATTTTTTGAAAGTTTCTGCCTTTGAATGTTTTAGAAGAGATCATGATATATGAATTTTGATTGGTTGTTGTTTGATATGAGCCCAGTGGTAACATTTCAGGCATGTTCAGGATGAGAACAATTACCAATATATAAACTAGGTAGGGACCGACTGGGAAAATTGGACTGCCACGGGAACACAAGTTTAAGTTGGATAGGGCCAAAAATTGTCCTAGCAACAAGCCACTTATAGACCCCTTAGAGAGCTGTTGCAAGATTCTTTAACGTGCAAAGAGCATGGAAATTTACTCACGAGGCATCGGTTTTAACGTCCCCATTTCGACCGGACGTGGCTGCGTATTTATACATCCAGCACAGCTAAACAGAAGCCCCCACTTAAGTAAGGATTTGACTGCCATACTGAGTAGAACATGAATTACTATATTCCTACAGGCTAATCAACCCTTGGGGTCATAAAATTTGAAAAAGTGACTAGATGGAATTTAGAATTCACGGTAGCTTTCATCAAGCTTTATAAATTTACTATAATAAGACTGACACAGTGATGAAAAGATTATTATATGTATTGTGACTCTTATTCCTTTACATCTCGCTAACTACATGTATATTTTCATATGTGGTTATCTCTGTCACAAATTACGGACATACTTTTCGTTATTTGCACACAAATAAATGTAAATAGTAATATTGTATTGATAAACGAACGTGTGTGTTGTAAGTGTACATACTCTAAATAGACCAATATGGAAGATGAAAAGGAAGTTCTATTGGTTAGGGAGAAAACATACACGGAATGTATGAGTACAAGAATGAAAGTGATGATGTACGCATTAATTTACAACTGTGCGATTACTGTGACCACAACAATCGAACCACAATTTACTTATTCATACATTAAAAATCATTATTCACTTAATTACACCCGTGATGAATTACAAAGCAATTCTTCTCAAGACTTGCACACTTGTGATAGCAATTCAACATCATCGGATGATAAACTACAACAATTAGCATCAGACTGGTCATGGTACATGCAGATTGCTGAAGCAGGAGTTTCATTTCCAATTGTAGTTTTCTCAGGACCAATCGCCGATAAAATTGGACGAAAGCCTGTTTTGATGTGGAATTTAGTTATAACACTAGTTTCATTTATTCTTAAAACAGTAATTGTGTATAGAAACATGAATTTATATTATTATACCATTGCATGTGGAATATTAGGGCTTGCAGGGTCGTTTTATACATATCAAATAACAAACTTCGCTATTCTTGCAGATATTACCTCAAAGGGTAAAGATAGATCTTTAATGATGACTGTATATGATGCCTTATCTGCCGTTGGTTCTGTTAGCTTTCAAATAGGTACTGGGTATTTAATACAACTAATAGGTTTCACAGATCCGTATGTAATAACCTCAGGCATGTTTTTGTTTCTTTGTGTTTTAGTACAGATTACCCTTACTGACTCTTGGAAACCGCCGGACAAGAAAACTAAAATAAGATGGCTTAAGATTCCTTTTGAGTTATTTTCATTCTGCTTTAAGCCTGAAAATATGAATAAACTAGCTAATATAACCAAATTCATCATATATTTCTTGGCGTATTGCCTTTTTTATTTTCCACATTGTGTAGTTAGTGCAATAAGAACTATATTTCAGTTGGGAACCCCGTTTTGTTGGACATCTGAACATATTGGATGGTATGGAGCAGGATCTGACTTTGTAATGTTTATAGGTGGAACACTCATGCTAAAGACATTTCATTCTTGTTGCGTCGGATTGACCGACCGAATCATCGCAGTCTTTGGAATGCTGTCCTGCATGGCAACGTATATCGTGTATGGGATTTCGTCAAACCAATGGATATTATACGGGGGTAACATATGTTCTTTGACACATTCCCCATTTCCATTCTCAATTTTATCTATAAGTTGTAATTTACTTTTTTACATCGAAACAATCAAATATTTCCGTGGTTTATGCAATTTATAGATACTGAAAGTTGTAGTTTACTATTTTCCATGAATTGTGTTTATCTTTTTCAGCAACATTAAAGAATCAAGCTTAATTAAATAATTTAATATTTCAGCAATAGGTACAGGAATTATTCGAGTTCTTCCAGTGTCTTTAATAAGATCACTTTTATCGGAGATGGTACACAAAGAAAAGCAAGGTTGGTGAAAACTACTAAATTTGGAAATAAAATAGGGAGATGAGGTATGATTGGTGATTTCCATTGAGACAACTTTCCAGCACAGTCCAAATGACATAGATTATAGGGAGATGTGGTATAATTGGTGATCACCATGGAGACAACTTTCCAGCACAGTCCAAATGATATAGATTTAAGTAATTGTAGGCCATCGTACGGCATACAACAAGGATAAAACCCCATACCGAATAGTCAGCTAAAAAAGGCCACGACATGACAAAATGTGAAACCATTTAAACGAAAAAAACAATCATGTCGATTTATGACAGAATAATAAACAAAAAACAAATATAACAGACAGCAACCAACGACAACAACAGAATTAAAGGCTAATAGGTTTATTTATTTTAATTTATCAATTATATTTATTGTACATCGAAATTTTGACCAGATCTATCATTGTCTAAAAGTTCATTTAATAGGACAAGATACAAGTTATGTTTAGATCAAATAAAATGGTTCACTTTATAGCTGCGTATATAGAAAGCGGAAAATAACTACGACAAATGATATTTTTGGTTTTTAATGATTCGGTTATACTAATAGTTTCAATGAAAATGGTCGTCAATTATTGTAAATTATACGTCTTTTATTTGTTTTTTTTATTTGTGACAGGAGTATTGTATTCATCCATTCATGTGATGGAAACATTACTGAAAATAGGAGGTGCCACACTATTTAACAACATCTATCACCATACTTTGTCATTGTATCGTGGATTTGTATTCTTCACTATGGCGGGTTTTGTCTTAGTTGCCTGCATCTTAATGATGTAAGTTATAAAAAGTGAAATAAAAAAGATTCCAAGTTATAGCTCGTGTTTTCATAAAACGTATCTTAAATGTTTAACAGATAGACAAACAGGAAGACTCATGCACATGTCCACACATTCTCTTGGGTTTTTTATTTTAAAAAGTCCCTCTCCATATGCAATATGTCCTCAATCCTTAGCGACTGTACACAAATATTATTCGTTTCGATGTAGATTATCATTATTTAAAATATAATTAGAATACACAATTATCTAAAAACAATTTTCTTACTGCTGTGGCCAAAACAACAGAAGAAAAAAAAAGAAAAACATCAGCCTACCAAACTGACAATTTAAAAAAAAACAATCGGTCGTAAACATAATTTACATTCCAAGCAAGTTTGTGTTATTTATATATAAATAAAGTAATACTTATAATTTCTGCTAAGATATAGCTAACGGATATCTAATTTCTTTTCAGGTATGCGATATGCTTAAAAACGACCAAGAAAAGCAATGAACTCATAATTGAAAAACCAGCCATCCAAGACGTGGAGGTTAGATAATCAAACGTTTGAAACATATTATAACAAAAAGACATGAACAAAGTATGAAGATTTCCTTTACTTTTTTAATAAATTAGATGGTCAGGAAAGTGCACTACTAACCGAATGTTCACAATTGGAACTCATTGCGTGATCTCCAACAATGATAACAACTTTCAGTCTGATGTATGTGAGAAATACAGTCATCAGCACTGGCACTTGTCTCAGAAAAAAAAAATCCCATATACCTTAATATTTTAAGGTATATATTTAAAAAAAAAATCTGAGAAAAGTGCCTGTGGTGATCAGTATTCGAGTGAACATTGCCATTAATTCATGTCCAAAATCTTATTTTGAATCTAAAGTTTGACTTCCTCTTTATTTATGCATTTTAGAGTACCAACAATGTTATTATGTATTCAAGCATTGTATAACAGAGAAAGAAAACTAAGCCATTACTTTTAGATGCAGATTCAATATTTTATTTAGAACTGTTGTCATTCTAACCTGAACGTAACTTCGTGAGAGAACTACGTCTTTCTGTCTTGATAACAAACTTTGCATCCATTTTTGGTTGATAAGTGGTAGCACTTCATAACTAAAAGCAGGTCTAATTATTTACTTGAGTTTTGATAAAAAAAAAGATATATTATGTTCAAAGCCGGGCCCACAAATATCCAACATATAATTTTACCGAGGGGAAGGTCTTACCATATGCATTAAATGACCTATCAATTGCTGATGCTGATGCTATATGTTGATCTGTAGATGTGGTTTGGCTTTATGTGTCATTTAGTTTCTGTTTTTATAAGATATGCCCACTTTCTTTTATTGGAAAGCTATGCACTGAAGGGCGTTTTTCATATGGAGTAATTAAAGTTACCGGCTAGTTACAGTAAATATTTTAATGACTGTACGGTGAGAAAAGGGCTATTTTAATATTATCTGGTATCACTAATTAGCTTAATTATACTGATTAAACAATATTTGGTTAAAAGGCTCTTTAATGTTTGTTACACAAATCAGGCCTTGTTTTTCGCATTTGAAATGTTTTATATTTTGTCATGCCGTATACGGTATGGGGTTTTCCACATTGTTGAAGGCAGTGTGTTATTTTATCTTAGGTGGATAGTTGTCTCATTATCAATTACATCTCATTTTTTTATTTTATATTATTGTTTACAGAATATTTTGATTTGATAGTTTCAAAATAATCCTTTAAGTTAGTAAAATAGAAAATTTCTGTTTTGAGTTCAAAAAAAATAGTGATATATAAATTAATCCACCATTTTCTACATAAGGAATATGATAGTACCAAGTCAGGAATATGATAGTTGTTTTCCATTCGTTTGATGTGTTTGAACTTTTGATTTCGCCATTTGATAAGGGAATTTCCGTTTTCAATTTTCCTTGGAGTTCGGTATTTTTGTTATTTTACTTTTTCATGTACCATGGGTCATCAATTATGATATATATTAAGGAAGGCGAAAGTAATACGTCAATGAGATCGAACTCAATGTCGCCTAAAATTAAAAAAAAACATCATTAGGTGAGAGTATGATTTTTATCATTAGGCAAGATTATATACAATATGTCTAACTCTTAAGTGTACAGAGTCAAGAAAAGTTTTGTCTTAGTCTAACAGAGACCATCACAGATATGTCATCAACACCAAAATCTAAATGACAAAATCATTATGACATTTCTTACTTGACAACCACCAACAAAGTTTCTAACTTGGGACAGGCACATAGGCTTGTGATGGCTTTAAACTAATCTGTAAAATCTCCATTCTACATTTTAATCTCGATCAGTGGAATGACAGTAATACATAAAAGAAGTATAATAAAAATCAGTACAGAAAATGCAGTTTAATGTATCAATTTTAACGATAATAAAAATCACAGAAGCATTAGTACAGCAATAAACAAGTTACCTATACAATTACTTAACCTGCTGAAATGAGATCGTGAAGTTCTACACTGTTATATAAGCTGCTGTACTTCGGAAAGGATTTTTCACAGTAACGGCAAACACTTTTTGTATAACTGGAAATGATTTCCATGTTATTTTTACTTTTATAATTTCATGTTCTTGTAGTATAGGACAGGCATATAACTGCTTGTTTCGTTATAGTTGACCCACTTTTGCCGTTACCAAGACGACTTTGAAAATTTCATAATATTTTTGAGCCTCCCGTTATCAGTTCTCATTCCAAAAATTGAGCTCAAAATTGGTATGTAGTTGCATTATGAGTAATAATAAAATAAAGTTTCTCTATGGTTCACCTACTGATGTGTTTATATCGAAATCTATAAAGTGTTATTTTCATTGAACTATAAATATTATAAAAAACTAGGGAAAGTAACAAAAGGAAGTGACATCCCTTAGAATGACAGACAATTCCATAATCAAAAGGAAAAGGCCTGGAAACCAGTTGTAGTCCACAAAAGACTACATTCAAAACTTACATAAACCCACCAGAACTGCGAGTGTCAGGTGCTTCGGAAGTCTTAAATTCTTCTTCAACATGTGAAACCAGTCGTGTTACTCATGTTAAAATCTGGTTAATTATCTTAATTATCTTCGTGTGTTGTACATACATACGCATCGCAAAACTGGACGTTTTTCATGTTCAAGACTGTAGAGTCCTTCAGTCGCTCTGAATATGGATTTATTATTTGCCATAAAACATATTAAACCAATCTGTATTTAGAATCCTTCAAACAAAATAATTTATGAAAATTTCTCATTAATTGAATACAGAAATAAAGTTATTTTTGTGAATTATGGGGAACGCAAATAATTTAGATTTATCCAAAAAGGGAATCGAATGGAACCTTTACGAAGACCGTTTCAAGTCTGGAAGTAATAAAGGCAACGGCAAAACAACACATCGTGTGATATCGATTACTAGACTTGTGAACCTTAAATCAAATGAAGATCCATATGACTTATGCAACAATACCCGTATATAAAGTGCATTATTCCTTTCCTTAAGTTAACGCCTTAAAACCTAACGAAAAGTAGGGGGTATTCAAAATACCAAGTCCTCAGAACACTTACTCACACACACCCCACACCCACATTGAAACAAAAACTGAGTAAAATTTATCCATTTACAAATTTTGTATCTGGTGTGCTATATGAAAATTTAACTAACATATATATGTACCTAACTTTTTAGATTTCGGGTACACTGCAAACATGCTTATGTTATATAATAGTCATGTGAGCTCTATTTATATATTTATATGGGACAGTTTTGTGTGTCATTTATCTTAACCTGTAATTATATACATATACGAAACAGGTACCCACAAAGATATGCTGTATATCATTGTACATTATGTAAATTTATATCAACAATCCAGAGGCAAGACCTTTTACTGACAACACAATGTATATAGTGTTTTTAAAAATAAAAAATAATCCAATTCAAATATGATCAAAGGGTCGTGTAATGTTTAAGAATAAGTAGATCGGTTATATATTTGACAAAAGGGCACTTTCTCAGCCTTTATTTGAAAATCAGAATGTATGATAAATCTGAAATATAACATCTTTCAGCAGACATACAAGACAAAAGTCTACGTATCATATATCAGTGTTTATATTTTTGAAACGGTGTCTTTGGGTATTTGCTTTAGGAATGCAACTATCTTGCGTAAAAATAGCTAGGTTAGCTTTTGTTTAATGTTCAATATGGTAGAAAGCCTTTCAAAAACAGATTTTGGATTCCAAGATGTCTAAAATAAAAGTTTTAATGTGAATAAAATATTTTTAATACGGGGATTGTTAAAATACATTGGTTCGAATTTTATATTCCGGAATATAAACAATGTTTAATCATAGTTTTATCATAAATAGATTCTACATATTTTATACATATAACAGATAATAAAACGAAATGGACGAGAGAGTTCCTCTCATAAAGAGGGATAATGATTCTCTGAAGCTAAAGCAAAATACGCATAGATCGGAATACACTAAAGCAAAACTATCGTTATTTGTCATGATTAACTATTTTGCTTTAGAATTCGGTGGATTAACTCAACCTCAGTATATATATTCGTATCTAGAAAATGAACGCGAATCTAACAACTCTTCTGTTGATATTCATAACAACATTTCTAGCAATCATCTAAGAAATTGTTTTAACAAAAGTTCATCTTCTACAGACAAGTCTCAAGAACAAGCCTCTTCATGGGCATGGTACATATCATTAGCGGAATATGGAGTTGCATTTCCGGTTTTATTCTATATCGGACCATTGACTGACAGAATTGGTCGAAAGCCACTTTTATTGTATAATACAGTGATGGTTTTTATATCGTTTATTTTGAAGACTATAGTGTGTATGATAGGTTTCCTTTACAGTATTACGTAGCTGCTAGTGCGGTTGAGGGGCTTGCTGGTTCCCCTTTTGCATTCAATCTAATTAATCATGCAATCATTGCAGATACAACATCGCTTGGCAATGATCGATGTTAATGATGACGATATATGAGGCTCTTCTTGGACTTGGAGCAATCTGTTCTAATATATCAACTGGATACCTAATCCAACTACTTGGATTTACATACCCGTACCTGGTTTCAACTGGAATGCTTTTCATTTTACCTATACTGATTATATTTACTTTGGAAGAGACATGGAAACCACTGAAAGACAAATCAAAAACTTCCGTTTTCAAATTACCTGTTAAGAATTTTACATTATGTTTTAAGAGACAGCACGTAAGTAATAAGTTAGGATATTTTATCGCTAATCTATTTATACTGCTGCTTGTTATATTTCCGTTTACCTCCATTACTTCTATACTAACGTTGTTCCTATTAGGCGAACCATTTTGCTGGACTTCAGAACATATCGGTTGGTATAATGCAGGAGTAGATTTTGTTAAATATATTGGAGGAACCATAATGTTGAAGATTATGCACTCTTGTTGTGTTTTTTAAAAGATGAAATTATTATAGTTTCTGCAATGTTGTCTTCAATTGCCTATCTAACACTACTGGGATTTTCTAACGACGACTGGATGGTGTATGGAGGTAAGTCTTACTACTTCTTTTTAAAATAGTTTATAAATCTCAATTCCTTAAATTTCATTTACTAGTAAGATTTTATACTTTTTATAACTTTTTTTCAGAAAAAAATAACTATAATTGTCACTTATAAAAGGAAATATATGTTGATTGAGACATGTTAACATATTAATATTAAATCCTTGGTTAAGATAAAGAATGGTCAAATGTCTGAATTATTCTTTCCAGATACTACATTTGCGAGATAGTCTAAATTTTCATTAGCAATATTATATGTTCTTAAACTTGAAATCAGAAACCACACCAATATAACAAAAATACATCTTGACTGATAAAGATCATAGTACATAAAATATAACTAAGACATTTAGTGACTTGCTTACCTACCGTATTTATGTTAATTCATTCTTTGCATGATTGTTTTGATATACATCTCCAATCCAACGATATTCATCTTTTATTGCTCTATATTTTTGACTATTTCTAACCGATTCTTTGTATTTTTCTACGGAGATACTTTGGACTTGACTTTTATTTAAGGAATATTGTCATCTTTTAAGACTTCAGGACGCTGTATGTTTTTGTGCGTTTGTATTGCATAACAGAACAAAGTCTTAGCTTAAATGTACTCCCTGTTTTCCAACCCTTCACTGCACTTAAGGTTTTGTTAAAAAACAACCGTTTAGTTCAGTTATTATTTTATGCGCTGCAATGTTTACACTTCCATTATTATTTCATATTATCACCATTGCAGCTGGGTTTGCTGCGATCTTACGAGTTTTGTGCATTCCATTACTTAAAGCGACACTCTCACGAAAGGTTAATCCAAACAAACAGGGTAAGTTTCTATAGACTATTCACTCTCCCGAAAGGTTAATCCAAACAAACAGGGTAAGTTTCTATAGACTATTCACTCTCCCAAAAGGTTAATCCAAACAAACAGGGTAAGTTTCAATAGACTATTCACTGTCACAAAAGGTTAATCCAAACACACAGGGTAAGTGTCTATAGACTATTCACTCTCACGAAAGGTTAATCCAAACACAGGGTAAGTTTCTATAGACTATTTACTCTCCCGAAAGATTAATCCAAACAAACAGGGTAAGTTTCTATAGACTATTCACTCTCCCGAAAGGTTAATCCAAACAAACAGGGTAAGTTTCTATACACTATTCATTATCAATTATATTAAGTGTGTCGCTAAATAACCAACAATGTGGTATATACTTAAAAAGAACGTTTAAATGTAAAAGATGTGATCAATTTATGAGAGAAGAAATTGGGGGGGGGGGGGGGGGGGGGGGGAGATAATCGCTTGAATTAACTACATAGCATTTAAAGACAAAAAAGTGTTAACATTTTACACATTTTGTGAATTGACTCAACTACTTCCTATGAAAATATCGGTTTTCTGACCTACATGCATGTGACGGCTACGCACTTACACATTTCAGATTTTGCATGTTTTTTTTAAATTTCTGCACGTCAATAAATATCCACAAAACTCTAGGTTACTACTGTATTCTTAGAATATAATATAAAATGTTTTTTTTTCTGTAATCGAAAACTTAGCATAGTTTAAAATCCGAATGTATTTTGTTTGTCAGTTTTCCTAGAATATACACTGTATATTGGCTTATGGGATGTTTATCAAACTTTTAAATATAAGTAAACATAGTATTAGAACAGAAATAAAGAAAGAAACTTCAATGTGAGCAAATACAAATATATATTTATCTGCACTATTAAATTTGGAAACCAAAATTTTTTAGCCGGTTTGTCTCCGAGCCGACGACCGTCTGAAGTATTATATAAAAATTAATAATTAGTGTATGTAATGAACTTTATAGCTTCATATAGTAATTGTTTTAATTAGCGTAGCTTAATTAATTAAACCCCAAATAAAGTTCCGTAGCTGGTTCCTTACCGTCTACGTTTTGTAAGCAGGCGAAAATGGTTTTGTATTCAATTTGTCTTGAATTTATGACAACTCGGCCCACGGCCTGCTCGCCCAACTCAAACACTCTCACTTATTATTACAACTTACATCACTTTATCAAACTCGCACCATTCAAAAAAAAAAGAAGAAATATAACAAATTCGAAGAAATGTGTTTAATCATTAGATTGTTTTCTTCTCCTCTTACTAAATTCCTCCTTTCTCGGAGCACCCGTGTCACACAGAGACAGAACTCGCACCATTCGGAAAAAAAAATTCTACAAACTCGAACCACTGAAGAAATGTTTTAAATAATCAGAGAGTTCTAAATTGTCTTCTGTTTATTATTTCCTCCGTTCTTGGAGCACCTGTATCTCATAGAGACAGAACTTGACTCGCACCTTTCGAAAAAAAAAAAGAAATACTACAAACTAGCACCACTGAGAAATGTTTTATAATCAGTGTTCTAGGTTGTCTTCTTCTTCTCTGAGTTATTTCCTCCGTTCTAGGAGCACCTGTGTAACACCGAGACAGAAGCTACTAATTGGACATTCAAACTCCTATGGAAGAATAAATGACAAACTAATCAAAACTATCAACATAATGCACCAGTGCATAAAAACAGTTTGAGAAACACGAACCCAACCTGTGTATCACCATAAACATTTCAAGTAGTCTTCAACCCTTTTTCTAGTCTATACTACTAAAATAACGAGGCCCAATTTGTTAGCCGGCATGACGTAAAAACGACGAATCAAAGAATTCAGCTTTATATATAACTAATATAGGACAATGGTGTTGATTAAAAATTACACCATTCCAGGCCCGTTTGTTTTCCACATAATTAATATTAACCTTACCTTACCTCTGTATCTTTAACCCCCTTTGTAGAGGAACCATACGCTAGTATGTAGAACTTGTGATCCGCAATTTCTATGTACAGTGATGCCTCCACCAATATGTTGCAGTGCTCTATATTTACAGTGAAATCCTACCCACACACACTTATATTAAAAATCCTTTGTTTTATAATTAAAATGTTTCTGTGCCTATCATACGGTGGTTAAAAGCCAGTCACTATATAATATAAAATTCCTTTCTTTCTTTATATATATATACACGCATGTTACACATTTGTTTTCGGTTACCCTAACCGTTTTGTATACGTAGCTAGATATGCTTTAAAAGTATAACTCATTTCTGTAAGATATCAATAACATTATCATTTGTTTTCCTATCACGGTAAGATGATAAAAGAATGAGTGCCTCTTCCTCATGATTTAAAAGATATATAGTAAAGTATTGTCTAAAAGTTATATTCGGTTCTTCTAAAAAGTCCTTTATATAATCCATATATTGCTTAAAATTCTGTTGGCTATATATAATTTAAGATAATTTCGATATAAGATCGCACACTTTAGTAAAGTGTCACCACTAGTATGTATATATGGTAAAATAGGTTCATTATGTTACACTCTGTAAATTGACTAGTATATATGAGTTTTGTGGCTAAGGTATTGTTTCTTCTGTTATGGTAGTGGTTAGCTTTTCCTTTTAAAGTCATTATCCTTATTATTATCAACCGCATACTATCTTATAACGGGCTATATGTAGCTGGTATATCAAGCGTCTAGTTAGGCGTTCTACTTTTGCTACACTGGCTGGAGAGAGTTTTCTTGATGTTGCAACCGGTGTGATGTCCAGAATTAATTGCAACTTTTCATTGTCCAAAAGTTCATTAAATTTGATTCCAAGACTGTCTAGTACAACACCTGTTTCTAGTAGTATCTTATTCCTTACATTATGGAGTTGTTCACATTTTAATATGAAATGGGTCACAGTTTCGTCATCCTTTGAGCATAGAAGGCATTTCGGATCGGTTTCGTCCTTGTACATTTTTATACGTTTGCTTTGTAGTATATAGGATCCAGTAAGCAGCTTAAGTTTAACTGGTAGTGTTGTCGTATCTATGGCTGAATGGCAGTTAATTTTGAACAGAGGATGAATTTTCCCTTTTTCCAGGTTTCCTGTTGTGAGATGGTCCAGTCCATTATATAGTGGCAGTAGTTGCACTATTGGTTTACTCCAGTAGTTATGTACTGTTCTCTTGATGTTTGAGGTCCATAAGGATTTTTTTACGGGGTTATCCAGATACCATGTAGCCTCTTGTAGATCGTACTTCCTGAGCATATGTTTTATAGCGACAAACCAACTAGAACTTTGGTTGTTTTTTAGGATAAGTTGTCGTCTAGCTAGTGATTTTTCTATGCTTTCTTCGGGCTGTTTACAGATGTTGTTGAATAGTCCAAGTGCTCGGATATGTAGTTGGGCTTCTATTGGTAGTATTCCGGTTAAGATGTTAATAGTTATATCTGCTACGCAAGTTGGTAGTGAAAGTATTTGCTTAAGTAGCTTTTTTTGGAAGTTTTCGACTAGTGCTAATGAGCTTGCTGTTGGTAATACTAGCTCTAGACCATAGAGAAGTACTGGAGATACATATATTTTGTATAGATGCACCATTGTCTCTACATCTAATCCGTTATGACCATGAAATCCTCTTCCAAGGAGGCTATATGCGCTTCTCCTTGCTTTTTTTATATTTTCCTCCACGTTAGCAGTCATGTTTTCTTTTAGTGACGTGGTTCTGATGATTCCTAAGTGTGTGGCACTCTTCACTGATGGCATTTCGTGGGGGCCCATAGTAAAGGTTGTTGTTTCGGGGTCATGTTTTCGCTTCCTGTTGGTTACGTTGAGGACTACACTTTTGGTAGGTTGTAATTGGTAGCCTTCCATATATGCATAATCACATGCCATGTTTATAAGCAGTTGCGCTTGGTCTGGTTCTTCACTAATTAGTGCGATGTCATCTGCACATGCAGTACTATTTACACTTATGTTTCCTATTCTATATCCTGCCTCAGTTGTTTCGTACATGTTTAATAGCTGGTTGATGTATATTTTGTAGAGATTGGTGCTAAGTATACCTCCTTGTCGCACTCCCTGGTTAACGTTGAATGGCTGCGAGATGTTTCCTTCCCATTTAATAGCACTTTTAGCGTTTTCATGTAGATCTTTGATCAGTCCCCAGTGTCCATCATCAATTCCTGACATAAAAACTCTTCTGAGCATATGACTATGAATAACAGTGTCAAATGCTGCTTTGGCATCTAAGAGTACCAGGTGGAAAGTTGTGTTGTTGTCGTTGGATTCTCTGTAACTTTCTTCTATTGGCAGCGCTGAGTTCATTGGTGATGATCCTGCAGTGAAACCTCTCTGTCTTTTATTTTGTGTTTCTAATACTTTGTTATTCGTACGCTCTTTGATGACGGTTTCAATTATTTTGCCTATGACTGGTAGCACTGTAATTCCTCTATAGTTGGTAGCTTGCTGTCTTGCTCCTTTATTTTTGAAAACTGGTGTTAGTAGTCCCATTTTTAATGATGCTGATACAATTCCGTGCTTGAAGATACATTCCACGAGTGTTACTAACGTTGTTTCTATGTCGGATCCTGCATGGATAATATGTTCGATGGTTATGCCCTGGAAATCCGCAGATTTACCTCTGTTTATTGATCTGATTGCATTTGTAATTTCATTGTGCGTTACGTTTCTGATGTTATTACGTTGCACGAGTCGGTTTATACTCTGAATATCATCTTCAACTTGGTTATGATATGTGCTATCTATGTCTGTCTGGTTATTAAATGTTGCTAGATTTCTAAAGTGTTCCTCAAATCCAGTGATGATATTTTCACTTTCTGTGTATTTGACTCCGTTAACCTCTAGCTCCGTGATTACATTTCCTTTCTTCCTGTTGTTACGTACGAGTTTATGGAACATTTTTGTATCCTTTACTCTTGTTTCGAGAATATTTTCCTTCTCCTTGTCTCTTATTTTAGCAATCTCTATTCTTATTGCCCGACGGACGTTCTTCTTAGTTTGATTTTTCTCCTGGAGCATTACGTTACTTTTGTTGTTGGGTCTCCCGTGATGTTTGCAAACATTATATTTTTGCCTTGCAATTTTCAACGCTACTTGTATTTCGGGCGTCCATACTTTTAATTTCGGCTTTGCGTTGAATTTTGCCTTTGATGATGATGTTAGGTTAGCTGTTTCTCTAAGAAGTTCACATAATTTGGTTGTGGCTTGCTCAATTGATGTTTCTTCCATATTTTCTCTTATCTGGAGGCTGTCTATATGCATGTTGATGTGAGCAGAATACCATTCTTTGTCTACTTTGTCCCAATTGACCCTTTTTGCAATTTTGCTGCTAGCTTGCGCATGACTGATATTTGCGCATTCGTAACTGAATTTGGTACTCATACGAATTGGGTGATGATCGGATGTGTTTTCTGTCACGTTGTTGAGTACTTGTTTGTTGACAAATTCATTTTCTGGCAGCTTGTGCAGAAAATAGTCTATTTCTGATGATTCCTGCCCAAGTGAGTTAACAAAGGTCCTTTCTCTATTGTCGTATTTCAGGTTGCATTCATTTATGAAATCACGGAGATAGAGGTTGCGTTTCGTGCCTGTTTGTATATTTAGATCTTCATTTAGATCGCCTCCTATGATGATTTTGTGCGTTTCATTATACTTTTGGTATAGTTCGTATAATTGATCGATAACTTCTTGGTATTCAGACAGATGATTTTTACTCCCTTTTGCTGGCAGATAAACTGATGTTAATATTATGTTTGGATTGTTGTTTTCATTTATTTCCACACACTGTATCCTTTCTGACCCTAGTTCGATTGGCTTTATCAAGTGGTCAATTTCTCTCTTCCACAAGATAGCCACTCCTCCATATCCTCGGGGCATACATATCGGTAACAGTGGTTCGTTTACATCAACTCCTTTGCCTATGTAATTTATGTTTTCGTGGATTTCGCCAAGAAGATGTATCTGTGTTTGAAATAGCCAATGTTCCTGAATAAGAATTATGTCGTTAGATTGTAGGAGTTTGTGTATTATTGGACCACAGGTTTTTATGTTTTTACAGTTAAATGAAATTAGATGCAGTTGGGAACTCTCTGGTGTTTTGACGCTTGATTTGTTGGTTACATATGGCTTGGGTTGAGGCTCTGTACTGCTAAAAAAGGCTGTTGAACTAGAGTTTGTGTAGTATTCCTTAGGCTTGTTTGTTTCTGTACATTCATATTACGAACTGGGGGGTACAAGCAGTTATTTGCCCAAGGTTGTATGTGGCGAGCGTCGTGGTGTTCATTCTTTTGGGCTTCCACTGTTGAACTTGGCATGTATACTGGTGCGTTATAGTACTGGCCTTGATGTTTTGGCGTTTGTGGTTTGTAGATCAGGGGTTGTCCTGTTAACTGTTGTGTTGCTTGTCTGATACATGTATTTGCTATATTCTCCTTTTGAGGCTTTTTGATATTACTAGGAACGTTTCCGTCTTCCATCCCTTGGGTTGCCTTTAATCTTTCTTCAGATGTATGTAGACAGTCATCAAAGGGCTTGATTTTGTCAATTTGTCGACCCATTTCATCTATCACAATGTTTGAAAGTTTAGTATATAGCTTTGCTAATTTTTCATCGAGTTGCTCTTTCATTTTATGAAAACTATCTTGGTTGCCTTGCATTGACTCCTTGGAGTTGGTCAATGTCGGTATAGTTAGGTTGCTATTCGACTCTATTCTTCTCTTGAGCAGCTTAACAGTCTGTTCTAGTTCGAAGTTTCTTGCCTCTAGCTGTTGGCATCTGGACTCTAATAGTACTCTATCATTTTGTATCTCATTGAGGGACTTCTCTTTGATTTTTAATTGTTCTTCTGCTTTTCTTACTTTGAGTTCTCTTGCTCTTAATTCACTCAGTTTAGGTAAGATTGCATCCTCAGGCTCAGAGCTTTTCTGATTTTGTTTTAATTTCCTAGGTTTTGGTATTGGTTTTGGCTTTGTTGTTGATGTTGCTATCACAGACGTTGGTTTACGTGATATTTCATTGGGCTTTTAATGCAGGTGTTGTTGCATATACTTGGACTAGCTGTGATTTTGTCATTTTCTTGAGTTTTAAGTTGTAACTCGTCTTGGATCATTATGCAGGGTATGCATATGTATGCTGTGCTTATTTCTGTCATACACTTGAAGTGGCACTTGCTATTGCATTGTTCGCATATATCCCATTCAGGATTCATAAGTATATTATCACATACTGTACAATTTTGCTCTTCTGGAGGTGTGTCGGGTGTCTCGTCTGAGTTGTATCCTCTCTTAGCTTCAGTTTCCTCTGCGAGCAGCAACTGAGCATTTGTGTGGCTCTGTGTACCTCCTTCTAGAGCTAGTATATTTGATTTTGCAGCAATGCAGAGTTTACATTCATAATATTCATCACCATTAGAGTTTTCTGCTCTCTGTATCTCCAGCTCACTTAGTTTTTGACACTTATAGTGGACCCAGTGGCTTCCTTTATTACAGTAGGTGCTCCTTGTTTTGCATCTTTTATTGCATTTAGTGCATGTTTCATTGCCGTCTTCTACTTCCAGTTTTTCATTAGTCTCTCTTCTGTTGGTTGAGTTGTTGTCTTTGTGTAGAAGATTTTGCAACTGGTTGCCAAGTTGTCTATACAGCTCTTCTGTGCTCAGTCCTTCAACTCCTTGCTCTTGTAGGCTTTTGAGTACAATGTTATGTATGTTATTTATGTCATTGTCCAAGAATTTGTTAGCACCATTTCCATTAATTAATAGCCGGCTAGTAGTGTTGTATATGTTAATTGTATAGCTGTCTTTATTTGCTGACACTTTGACTATATGCTGTACTACTGTTGTTTGTGACCTATCTGTTATTTCTCTGATGGTTGCTTGGCCTTTGCTTTCGGCAAAGTTTTCAAAGTAGCTTAATGTTGCTAGTTTGAGCAATTCAAATGTAACCGCATCCGCCGTTAGTACTAACCCTCCTTTGGTGTGTTTATATTCAACACTTATATTTCTTTTGGTAGCCTCAAGTTTTTTATTAATAGCCTTTGTGATGTTTAAGGTGTAATTTTGGATACAAAATTCTTTATTTGCCACGGTTCTAGATCTAGTACGTGATTTACTTGTAGCGACTAGGGCAGCCATGTTTATACGTTTGATTGTTGTTTCTCGTTCGGACTGTTGAAAATGTTCAATAATATACTTAGTGCTTCAGCAGCGTGGCTTGGTCATCCCATGCCTTCTGATCCACACCAAATATACTATGTTTTTGTTTAATGCCAACAGTCTGTCCTGATCTGAGTAGAGAATTCAGCGAGCCAAGCTTTGGCTAATATAGGCTTAGGGTGTATCCCATCGAGGTAAAGCTGATAATTAATATACTGCTTGCGCGGTTTATCTTTGCCTCTTTTGACCTTTTTACTTGCTTTTAGGTGTAGATTAAGAAGTGGTGATTGTACTTTGAGGGAGGCGTTCAGTTCTTGAATTTTCTTATTTATTTCGACTATCTGTTCATGTAAATCTTGGTCTTGATTGATGTGGTCTTCAGTAGACGGGTTTTTAGCTCGAGCGTTCCATTTGGTTATTGAATAGTGTGGAATTTCGACGAATGTTAATCTGGAGTTTGGGTATTGTTGAACTAGTGTTTGAAATTTTTTAAGATCTTCAAATATATTATTAGCTGCTGAAGAATGTTGGCTTGCCAATGATATAGTACGGTCTTTATTTTTTGAGGTCAGGTAGCATGTTCCGAGCCAAATGTATAAATGTATATTTCCCAATTCTTTTATTTTGCTTTTGATGTTTCTCTCCAGCCAGTGTAGGGAGTTTTTGATGTTTGCTCCACTTTTATTCCACCATATAATTTGTTTGTCTTCAGGATGATAGGCTTGGGTCTTTAGATAGACCCCTTTACTGTCGGAGAGTACGACGGGTGTTAATGATTTTATGCCAACTGAGGGCGGTCTTGATTTTGGTAAATAGTCTCGTATTTTCTTCTCTGACATGAGCGGATTTCAAATGAATTCACCGCGGTTAGGGGATAGGCGGGCGTGTATTTCTATTAATATTTATTATTGAATTGTTTACTTTAGAAGTTTTTGTTGATGTTTGGCCTATATTCAAAATGGCGCGGGAAACTTCGTCAGTGGTCCTGCCTACCGGCTCGTTGTTATATACTGGATAATGATAATTTAGGAATTGTGTGTGGGCAATTCGAATGTATTGTGTTAGATAGTGTCAATTGTCTGTTTTTTCACTACTTATTGGACTTTAGAAGTCCCCTTTCACTAAATAAAACTTTAAATTTTACGAGAGTACCAATAACCAACTTCCACCATTGAACCTCGTTTTCAACTTTAACGCGAGACATAAAAAAACATGATACATGATACCAAACTTTAACGCGAGACATAAAAAAAATTTCAAAAACTTTAACCACACAGTGAATATTTCTGGACGTCGCCGCCGCCGACGACGATGGAATGTAAAGATCGCTATGTCTCGCGTTTGTGACAAAAGTCACAGGCTCGACAAAAACCACACCATTAAAAATTGTTTGGAGATGAGATGTAAACAATATATTCAGGTTAATAGAGTGGGTACCCAGGTTAGGACAGGATGGCGCCTTCAAATTAGTTTAGCCCCGCCACATTCGGTATGTGCCTGTCCCAAGTCATTGTAATGGTTGTCGTTTGTTGCTGTATCATATTTGTTTTTCTTTCATTATTTTGCACATAAATCAGGCCGTTAGTTTTCTCGTTTGAATTGTTTGTGTGGATATGAATTATTAAAAGAGTCAGAGTCAATCTCTCTCACCAAAAAAAAAAGCAAGCCTACTGTCAATTACTTTATCAATGGACGTCTCCTTGTACGCGTGAAGGATACATCTATAGCCCCGATAGTCGTTCGGTTGTCATCGTATAACGCAGATATGTTTTAACCCGGCACATGACACTGAAACTGCGTTGATTCAGCGGTGGAATTGGTCACAGGCATTGTCAATTCTGTGTTGCATTGTGTCTTTCTTTCTGCATAAATAGCAGAACACCCTGCAGACACAATATTCGTCTGCTATAAAAAGAAGGGAAATAACGCGCTGGTGATTGGAACGAACGCCGGGAGTCTGAGAAGTGATATCGACTAGTTGACTTCTACAACTTTTTGTTTATTTAACCGCACAGTGCCCATTTATTTTCCCCTTCACTTTCTCTCACTCGGAGTCTCCTCCCTCTCTCTCATACCTCTAGCTCGTTTTTATTTTTAATTTTTTGACAAAACGATGTTGAAGCCTTGGCTTCCGAGTTTCCGCCTAGCTACGCCACTGTAATCAGCATGATTTTATCAGATGACAATTCGAATACCAACAATCCTGGCTTAAATAAGGCGTAGATACTTTAATTCAGTCACGGAACAGCGATTTCGCGGGTGTGTTCTAGTATATATGAATTCTTGTAAAAATAGATCAGATATCAATAAAAGTGCATGAACAAATTGCACAGATGAGCGATTATGGGTCGTCGGAGATAATTTTACTTACTGATTATATATTATCTTTGTTTTATTAAAGGGGTGATGTTTTCCAATGTCTACATGTTTGAAGTATTGAGCATGTTATCAGGATCCACTGTCTTCAAAAATATATATAGACAAACTTTGACCATGTACAGAGGATTCATATTTTTTGTAATGGCCGGCTTTCCAGTTTGCGGTCTTGTACTAATGGGGTAATTATTAAATGATTATTACTATTATCACATCATTGTTATTTCGGTAGAAGTTTGTGTTTATTCAAGATTTTAACGTTAAATTGTAAGAGAAGAAAAAATATCGAATCTTAGAGAGTTTTTCAATAGAATACTGGCACTGTCGACGCTGGAAATAGGCTGATGATTTGTGATGGGATCGCGTGCTGTCTTGTGTTTTTGTTACTGTGAATAAGTTAACAGTTATTTTAGGTTTGTTTTTTTTACACTAATCAGATTACTAATTTCTAATGAACATAAAAGGAAATCAATTGTTTGTACCAATAATTTTAAGGACGAACATGGGTTAAAAGCCTCTTAATATCATTTATGTCTGTGTTATTTGAAACTATTTTTTTTTTAAATGTATCTTACTATTTTAAAGGCATCTAAGCTTTAATTATCCTAAAGTTGAACTTGTTTATGTCCTGAAAATACTGAAATATTCATCGTTTTGTACGTTGAACGATCAATGCATTATGTATTTCATGACTGTATCATTATAGATTTGTTTCTTGTTTCGATTCAAAAAAAATACAGAAAGAGTTAGTGATTGAAAAGACTGATATACAGGTTCCATCGACTGGAAACGACGTAAAGAGTGTTCAAACTAGTCAGATATAGCAGTAATACGTCTATGAGCACCAAATGAATCAATTTCAAATGAATTCATAAAGTGTGAAAAATGAAATTCTAAATATGAAACTTTTCTTTTGCCTTGAAAAAATAAAGCCATGTTGTTAAATAGAACACGGTGTGCACGTGCATGACGTAAAACTTAAAGTTGTAACATCAGTTGTATTTTGAACAACGCTGGATATCAATATGGACCTTTCTTTTGGTGTTGTCCGCCAGGAAATTAAAAAAAAAATCCATCTAAAAATAAGTTTACATGCATTTGTACACTTCTTGATAACATGAAAGGGTTGGTTATTGAAAACGTTCTTGCTTCGTTAAATCAAATTGGCTACCTTTCCAAATGTCGCATGGGTCCGCTTCGAGGTACGAAAGTTATGAATTTACCTATTAAAATCGAAATAATTTTGTAATGTCATGCTTTATGCTCATTTTAACATGGTAGGCAATATGTTTGTCAACATTTTACACCTCGCTGACACTCGGTGTAAACATATTGACACATATAATGCCTACCTATCTGAGCGGATTTATGGGGAAGGGGGAGGAAGGCCGGGTTGCCCGTCCCCTTATGGAGTTACATTAATGATTAATCTAGACTTTTAACCTATTCCGCTCCAAATTTTGTCTAGTTTGGGGCCCCCGAGCTGCTCCACTATTATAGTTGCTTTATTTCAGTCCATTTGATGCATACATTCCAAGAGGTCATATTGAATGGTCTGTCAAATGCTTCGCGAAAGTTTTTTCCAAATTATTTAAACCATCTACTTTATCAAATACTTTTCCATCAAAGCCGAGACTACATTATGTGAAGACAAAACGGAAAGGAAAGCTTCTTTTTTTTTTGGTAAGATTTTGAAGCTGGTATTGAAAATTTACGAAAAGTATCATATAATTTGTATATTTTCTTTACTGTGGTTAAAAATATTTTTCCTGTATTGGTCATCTGTTCTGGTTTCCCATTATGATCATCCTAGCGTTAAAGGTTTGAATAATGAACTCAATATTTCCTCAATATTAGAATATTAGAAGCACGGTCTAATTGTATCTGAACTTAAAGGAAACTTTTCATTTATGGTCGAAACAACTTGCTTAATTTCCGAAAACTCCATTTCACGTCCAGTTGATTTTTGACAGCTGCATTGATTCAGTATGATGTTCGTCTTTTCCACTTGAAAAATGCGTGTTGAGAACATTTCTTTGATAGTCTCTGTTGAATTTATTCATACCTTTTCTAGACTCGGGGCGATATTGAGATTGACATATTTTATAGACATGTACACATTGTTGAAATCTGTTTTTGGATCTTTATGCGTAGTTTGTCTTTTTTTTTGTATCTTTTAACTTATTGACAAATACCTCACATGTTGTTTTATTAATACATGTTTATTAGTCATTACTTTGACCATATTTTAAAGCCAATCAAAGACTATTACAATGGCTTCCCACCAGTGGTATTATGGTATTGCTTCAATGTTGCTTTAGTCTTTTATTTACTATAATAAAAATAATAATACATCTATTATTACATACATGTACGTAGTTTAGTTGTTTTATTTCATTTTACCTCTTGATTTTCTTTTTTTTTTACTTAAGAGGTTAACTGGAGATGGGTTCACAAAAACATCAAATAAACGTTATAGTCAAAAGTGAAAGTATTTGTAAACATCGTGCACGTGTATGGTAACATCATAAGCAGAGCATGATATCGAAATTAGTTCTAATATTGTACAATTAGAACCAATCCAGGTGTATCTGCATGAAGTTTTGTGTGTGATATGCTTTCTAACATTCAAATATTTAAAATAAGCAACAGTAGTCATGTCAAAGCTTAATTTCTACATAAGGAAATTCCTGTACCAAGTCAGGAATATGACAGTGGATGGGTTTTGCCATTTGACAAGGGAATTTCTGTTTTGAATTTTCCTTGGAGTTCGGTATTTTTGTTATTTTACTTTTTATTGTAAGTAAAATTCGTAAAAGGTTCCGCTAAACCATGTGTCTTGCCTGCGTGTAAAATTGTAAAAGGTATTACAAAAATACCGAACTCCAAGTAAAAAAAGGGGGAAGTCCATAAAACCTGACAAAGTCAAACAATCGACTATTTCAACCAACGGAACGAATGGAAAACAACTGTCATATTTGGTACTACAGGCATTTTCTGAAGAAAAATGTGGGTTAAACCTGGTTTTATAGCTAGCTAAACCTCTCACAGTTGTTATAAAAAAACCCAATGTTCACTGCCAAAAAAAAACCAACAATGTAACAGCAAAAGACGACAAAAAAAAACAACATTTTACATCAGATGTTATTTCTTGATCATGAAGAAACTTCTATTTAAGTATCGTGACATTCCATAAAGGTGAAAAATAAATACCGATGATAGTGAACTTTTATATTCATTTTTCCGAATTCCCAATATGAAATCGATTCAGGAGATATCGTTTCATTTGTTTACATCACGCCATCTTAATATCTGCTTTCAATGTGAGGAAAGAAAATAAGACATTCAATCTTTCCGGGAGTCAAAGTTAGCATCAAACAAGATACAGAGAAAAAAGCCGTCAAAATACAGAAAAATAATAACGTACTAACCTCGTGGTAAAGGAGGTTATTTAAATCTATGCATGACTTGTTTTAGGATAAAACGTATACACTAAGAAGATAAACATTAGAAAATCAACAACAAATACTTCGACACTTCATTTTAACTGAAAAAAGATATATTAATATATGTGCAGTAAGCAAATATCACAAGTTACATAATTCTAGTCATGTGAGTTCTCTTTAGATATAATATTGGGTCAGTTCAGTAGTTCATTTATTTTAAGCGTACATTTTATACGTAGTAGATATATCCAGCCTATAGCAGTGTCATTGTACAATCGCAATTTGGACCCTGGCAGGATAAAAGTAACTTATGTGTAATTTACACCCATTCTGTTTTGGTTCTTTAATAACAGCTGAAAAATTCTTTTTAAATAGTCTCAAGAATTATTTCGGTGCTCCCATGGGACTACACTGCGCACCTCTTCTTGCCGACATGTATATTTATAATAGATAGCAACACGAAATGGATGGTAAATTTCTGAGACGATGATCAAGAAATATAAATACACGCACACAGCGCTTGAAACAAAAGGGTTTTTGCTGAAGACCACTACAATATCAATATTTCTTGCAATCACCAAAAGGAACTGTTCGAGAAAAGAAATTCTTGAATGAAAAGATTAACTTCAAGAACTTACTTCTAGTTAGAATTGGTATAGTATACATCATTATAGAAATATGTAGTTGCGCTTCGTGTTTAATTTTAAATTGGAACATTGGTAGACAGAGTTGACAGGAAATCATTGTAATTATTGAACACTAAACTGGTCTTCATTTTGTTTTATTTAAGACAAGAGCTGTATACAGAAAATTTAAAAAAAACAATATTACGTATTGCGAGTACGCCGGAAATAATCTGGAAGATCTTATAAATCATCTGCTCAATGTAAAAAAAAAATTCAATCGAAGTAACAAATCTTTCACGGTGACGACATATAAATCATTGCTTGGACTGTGGCAATGTTTTTCTTATATAACAAATGGATTGTACTTTGATTTTCGTTGTCTACAAATATAGTCCCTACTGTGAACAGTGTATTAGTTGAAATTTTTTTCATACCCCTTCCAAATTTATTTCTTCATGTTTTATGCCTCAAATAGCAAGTAAGGGGATGAAATTACACTGTGAAAAAATTTGGGTCATGAATTTCAAAGTAAAGTAGTGATTTGGTCCAGCTGAAAAAGGTTAAAAATTAATATGTCTGAAGCTTTATAAAGTATTCAAGACCCCCATTAACATAAAACTGTCCATATTTTGAGTTAGAGCTGATAAATTCGAAGTGTTCTATAATTTTGATATAATTTTTCCCAAAAGTAGTACACCACACTGTAAAAATATTATTGAGAAAGCGCAGGTGGGATTTTTTTTTATTTTCATTTATTGTCTAAAAGAAATGCACTACGAAATAACTGTGTTCTCGTGCCATTTTATTAACTGCAATGGATCATTTATTTATGCTTGAGTACATCGGTACTTATGCTTGAGTACACCGATACTTATGCTTGAGTACATCGTTACTTCTGCTTGAGTACATCGAGTACTCCACATGGTATTTTATATTCTCATTACTTTAACTGAAGAAGGGACATGAAAACCATTTAAAGACAAATTGTATAATTTCCATTTTCAAATTTCTTTTTTTGTCAACAATTTTACATTATAATGTTATAACAAACAGTACGCCAGAAAGTTAGAATACTTCATTTCACATTTGATATGCTCCTGTTTTGTGATTTCCGTATACTTCTTTCTTTTCTTTACTGGTATTATACTTTTTGTATCTATTGGTTTTAGTATTGCCTGTTCGAAATCTTCTTCTTCCATATACTACTACCCCCATTCAAAATGTTAAATATTCTGGCAATTTGCGCATCATTAAAAACTGGTTAAAACAATATTGTTGAATTGGTTAGTTAGGACTGTTGGTCACTTGCGAATTTCTCCAAATGACTTTGCTGTGGTTGTATCCGGAGGCAGTTTTGTTCCGGTCTATTGACGTTGCTTATGAAGAAGGACCATTTCCTACAATCTTTGGTAGCTGGCTTTAATAGGTTTCATTATTTTAAATCCCCCTTTTTTTATTTAATATTGTATTTATATTGTGTCATAGATCAAATTTATTCATTCAGTGTATAGATATAAGAAGACGTGGTATGAGTGCCAATGAGACAACTCATATGTTTACTTGTTTTTGTTGATATATCTTTTTTATTGAGTTAAGCCATTTCAATTGATATTTTATAGTGTGTCTTTCTATGTTGTAATGTTGCACTACTATTTCAGGTTAGGGTGAAGGTTGGCGCATGTTAAAACGTTTAAACCCGCTGCATTTGTTTGCACCTGTCCTAAGTCCGGAACCTGTTTCAGTGGTTGTCGTTTGTTGATGTGGTTCTTAAGTGTTTCTCGATTTTTAAATAGATTAGACCGTTGGTTTTCCTGTTTGAATTGTTTTACACTAGTCATTTTAATACACTTTATAGCTTGTTGTTCGGTGTGAGCTAAGGCTCCGTGTTGAAAGCCGTACTTTGACCTATAATTGCGTAAACCCCTGAGGGTTTACGCAGTATATATTGGACGATGTCCGTAGTCTTTCGGAACACCGGATGTCATTCGGAATGCATCTGTTTCTTTCTATGGCCACCTTTCATATACATGCGCAATAGCTTATTATTTGACCTGTTGAATCATTAGCATCTTAAAGTTGCTATAGAGATATGTTACATATGATGCGAAATTTATTATGACGCAAGCTACTTTAATAAGCATTTGAATACTTCCTTGCACGCAATTACAAGCTGCTAATATTTACCTTACATATACGCGTAGTTATTCTAATTAGAGTCAAACGTTGAAACCAGCTGTGTGTGTAGATATGAGATAAGATTTCACGTAAACAATGCGATTTATATTCGAAACGAGATTTGTTAAAACCATGGAAGTATTATATTGACTTCCATGTTAAAACTAAAATCTATAAAAGAAGTATTACTAGCATTTCACTTAAGATTCCGAGTCTAGGGAAAATGTACATAATGTACGAAGCAGGCTATTTCATAATTTTCATACCTCAACGTCCTTGTGGGACTAACTAAAGGACAATACTGAAATTAAAATGAAGTCTTTCTTGCACTTTATTGAAATTTTACGTCTAGGATAGACCAAGGACGTATATAATCTAAATTGATATACGTCCTTGAATAGTTTTTATTTTCTTTAAAATTGCAATTTTCTTTGTTTAAATATTGCAACGTTATTTCCTTATCAAATGTCTATTAATTAATAGACACCGAGTGATGACAGATGCAGGCAGAGATAAGAAAAATGTATTTCTATTTATAGTTATCTTGGTCAGGGAACAGATTATCTAACTATATGTTCGGCCTGTAGTAATTAATGCTCCTCAAAATGTTCGTCAAAATAAAAATAAATAATTATTATTTCATAAAGACGATCAGATGATGAATTTTCGGTTTTAATATATTAAGTACGAAAATGTAAAATAGTGTAAGAAGATTTTGAGCCATCTCACTGATCAGTAGGCTACACAGTGCCCCCAAATGACCAGTATAAAACTATCCAGCAAGAGAGAAAAAGGATAGCCGGGTCAATGTAAGAAACCTACTAGGCAACTTCAAGCAATAGCTTATTATTTGACCTGTTGAATCATTAGCATCTTAAAGTTGCTATAGAGATATGTTACATATGATGCGAAATTTATTATGACGCAAGCTACTTTAATAAGCATTTGAATACTTCCTTGCACGCAATTACAAGCTGCTAATATTTACCTTACATATACGCGTAGTTATTCTAATTAGAGTCAAACGTTGAAACCAGCTGTGTGTGTAGATATGAGATAAGATTTCACGTAAACAATGCGATTTATATTCGAAACGAGATTTGTTAAAACCATGGAAGTATTATATTGACTTCCATGTTAAAACTAAAATCTATAAAAGAAGTATTACTAGCATTTCACTTAAGATTCCGAGTCTAGGGAAAATGTACATAATGTACGAAGCAGGCTATTTCATAATTTTCATACCTCAACGTCCTTGTGGGACTAACTAAAGGACAATACTGAAATTAAAATGAAGTCTTTCTTGCACTTTATTGAAATTTTACGTCTAGGATAGACCAAGGACGTATATAATCTAAATTGATATACGTCCTTGAATAGTTTTTATTTTCTTTAAAATTGCAATTTTCTTTGTTTAAATATTGCAACGTTATTTCCTTATCAAATGTCTATTAATTAATAGACACCGAGTGATGACAGATGCAGGCAGAGATAAGAAAAATGTATTTCTATTTATAGTTATCTTGGTCAGGGAACAGATTATCTAACTATATGTTCGGCCTGTAGTAATTAATGCTCCTCAAAATGTTCGTCAAAATAAAAATAAATAATTATTATTTCATAAAGACGATCAGATGATGAATTTTCGGTTTTAATATATTAAGTACGAAAATGTAAAATAGTGTAAGAAGATTTTGAGCCATCTCACTGATCAGTAGGCTACACAGTGCCCCCAAATGACCAGTATAAAACTATCCAGCAAGAGAGAAAAAGGATAGCCGGGTCAATGTAAGAAACCTACTAGGCAACTTCAGTTCAATTTCAATATCTCGATTATTCTAATGGATTTGTCAAATGTCAGGGAATATCTTTTTAAATGTGGTAGGAAGACAACTCTCCATCAAAACACAGTGTAGTCAAATTTAGCAATTATAGGTTATAATTCAGCCTTCAACACAAAAGCTTGGCTCACATTGGACAGCATCCTACCGAGAGCCCCAAAACACTGTTATAAAACAATTTAAACAGGAAAAACAAACAGATCTAATTTAACTTCAAACCAGAAACAAAAAGCAAATATGAACTGCACCTAAAAAAGACAACCACTAAACAACATGCTTCGGACTTGGGACATGTGCTTATGAATACACCTGGTTTAAAAGAATTTACATACATACCATAAGACAGTAGTGTAATTTTACCATGTAAAAGACACCCTTTAATATTTAATGAAAAAATCGTGTTCAGATAAAAAAAATCGTAACGGTTCCGCGGAACCCAGTGTCTCGCCTACTTTTGCTGTAAATCGCAGGCTCAACAAAAATGAGGAAAACATCAATAAAAATATTCCTCTCAATACTATTTTTTTTTATTTTAAGAAGCTTCTGTCCAAGTTTGGTAAAAATCCAGGATAGTTTATAAATCTAAAAAATTTAACTTCAGACTGTATGTAATGTTAACTGGAAGAAAAACTAAGTCCATTTATAAGTAAAATACAGATAAACAGGTACAAAATTTTAACAAAAAATATCCTTTTAGATACTAGCTTTTAATCATAAACAAGCTTCTGCCCAAGTTTGGTACAAATCCAGGATAGTATAAGAAAGTTATTAAAATTTAAAAAAAACTTTAACCTCGGAGTGAATGTATTGTATCCCAGCAGAAAACTAAGTCCATTTATAAGTAAAATACGGAAAAAATGGAATTTCATTTTTACAAAATTTACTTCTGGATACTATCTTATGATCATAAACACGCTTCTGTCCAAGTTTGGTACAAATCCAGGATAGTTTAAGAATGTTATTAGAATTTTAAAAATTTTAACCACAGAGTGAATGTATTGTTTCCCAGCAGAAAAAACTATGTCCATTTATAAGTAAAATACGGAAAAAATGGAATTTTATTCTTACAAAAGTTACTTCTGGATACTATCTTATGATCATAAACAAGCTTCTGTCCAAGTTTGGTACAAATCCAGAATAGTTTAAGAAAGTTATTAAAATTTCAAAAACTTTAACCACAGAGTGAATATTTGTGGACGCCACCGCCGACGGCACCGACGGAATGTAGAATCGCTTTGTCTCGCTTTTTCGACTAAAGTCGAAGGCTCGACAAAAAGGAACACCTTACAACAGTTCATAAATGTGACCTTTAAACAAACTCATATTTAGGTGATGGGTATACTGATCAGTGGTAATTTCAGGTTTGACCATGTTAGTTTTTTTGTTGTTTTCAATTTTGTTTGTTTGTTTATAAGTACATGGTGTAAGCTGTTTTTTTTTTAATGAATTGGTTTCGGTCATCAAGGTGAAGAGGATACAGTGCGATTCAAATTGTATATATTTACAATTAAACTTGCAGGCCTTTTTTTCATGACCCACAATTTAAAATATAAGAAAACATCAAAATAAAATGGGACATCCGGAAAATATCTTCAAAGCGAGTTAAAGGTTTTAAAAGTGTTTGTTTTTAACAAAAGAGGTTTGTCATCTAAAACTTTTAAGAGCATACACAAAGCACAGAACTTAAAATTGCCAATTCTTGCTACCCTAAGCATAAAAAAACCTTGCAGAGCAGGTGTAAGGATCTTAATAATGATCAATATCAAGCCATTGTTCAAATAACCATGAACATATCTCAAATTCCAATAAAAACGGCTATTTTACAGGTTCACGTATTGCATTTCTTAAACACATATAATCATTAATTGATTAAATTTCTTCACATTTGCATTTGAACTTTAGCCTAAAAACTAACTCTAATTTAAAAACAAAAACCAGCATCTTAGAATGGAGCATCAAGTGGGTGACTTAACATGATGTCTTTTGGGAGAGAGGAGAGAAAAAAATATTCCTTTAACAAGAATATTTCACCCCACATTGAACAGTATTTATTTTAAGTAAACAGTCACTGTCAGTTTCTAATTCTTACATAACAAAAATGATATAAAACAATAAATCTTTTTTTTAAAACAATTATCTTATATCTAATGCCAAACAAGCATTTGGGTTTACGATTGCATTTCTTTTTTTAAAGAAAGCAACTTGGTGTTTACTTTTTACACATTGTGACTTAAATTTATACGTTTTAGGCTTAAACATGCATGGGACTCACCAATACAACTTAAAAGCCCGTGATACTGTATAAAAGATGTGTTTTGCGCTTTTGAAATTACTCATATCTTTAAATACATCCTCTCCCATTTTTGGCTAAGAAATCTTTTTAATGTGACTGGTCTAAATCATAAGCATTGACAGTGATTTCCGCTGTTCGGTCATGTGTGTATTGAAAAGGTTTGTGTAAATATCACTCGGGAAGCAAACGGAGAACTTAAGCAAACCAAGAACAGAAGTTGAAATAAAACTTTGACTTCTTTTCAAGTTTATGCGAGTTCACGTAGAATATAATATTAACAACATCTGGAACGTTGACATTTGAATTAAACACCCTATTACAAAATGCAATAGGTAACATAGATCTATTGTAAAATCAATTGTATGGCAATGGCAATCAAAAACGCAGACATGAATCTGTTTTCCACGATAGCAAATACAATGCTTTTAATAGCAAAAGGGAACATAGATCCTATTGTATCTGCCATACCGATAGCGTGTATTAGACCTTTTCAACAACTCTCGACACCGATTATTGACACCTACAGTTTACAGGAAAAATAGTAGGGTCGTATCAAAGATAATCAAAGTACTGAAGTACTGAACATCGGATGACCGCAAGTTCTTGTGGATGGTCACAAGCACTTGTCTCAGAAAAAAAATCACATATTTATACCTTAAAGTGAGGTTAAGGTACATAGATATATTTTTTTCTGAGACAAGTTCGTGCGTGGATGATGAATAAAATGACAGGGAATTCAACCTCAACGTAATAACTATTATATCGTAGTGATACAAATCAGTATACTCTGGTTTGTTGTTATATATTATATTAATATTTGTATATAACAGTTACATGTATATATAATTTTCGTCCATTTGTATATCATTCTATTCTACTATTCTAATAATAGTGCAAGACAAGTGCATGGTGGACACTCTTCTGTAACGATTCGATTTTTCTAATAGATTGGATTTGAGTAGGCATTCGTATTTTCCCGCAAAACGTTCTTGAGATATTCTTCCGCATGCGTTAACACAAATTTTCGGTATTCTTGATTTGTTATTATTTGATATATATATTTCTCACGACAAAACATTTTCATATCATTTATCTATGTTCTTAAAAATTATTTACATTAATATTTATTGATGAAATTGATATATAACAAGCGATAAGGAATGTTATTTTGCGTTCGGTTATCAGTCAAAAACGAAAGTCACGTGGGTAGAAATGTCTATGGCAACAATACTACGGAACGCCCTTACGATCATCCAATGTAAAAATCATTCAGGTATAACGAGGCTTGTTTAGGGGGGATATCAATATCCCATATCCCATTAAGTTTTTGTCCCAATATCCCATATCCCTATAATGTTTACCCCTAATATCCCAATAAATATTTTTTACAAATATCCCGTATCCCTAAAACTATTTTGAAATATCCAAAAAAATCATTAATTCACACAAACCCATTTTTGTATACAACTTTCGTAAATACATGTTGTATGCGTTGTAGTAAGGATGTGGGCTTTTTCACAGAGAAAAGTTAATTATTTATTTGACATATAAACAAGAGGCACAACTTTGTCTTTATCACTCACCTGATGAAAAAAAAAATCGCCAGTTTGCTAATGAGGACTTTGATATGCACATAATTTAGTTACTCTTTCTGTTGCTGATCATTTTTGCAATTTACATGTTTAACCTAGCTCTTATAGGTTTTTAGAAATCAAAAGCCAAAACTTCAAAAACAGTAAAAAATCAACATTTCAGGGAGAATACTTCTAAAACTTGTTGCCAAAAATATCATAGTAAATAGGTCTTGTTATGCTGATTATTATTTTTTTTACTTACACTTTTAATCTAGCTCATATAGTTTTCATGATAACAGCCAACAACTGCTAAAAATTATAAAAATAGACATTTCAGGGGCAATAACTCAAAAAAATGTGGTTAGATTTTTCGAAAATTTTCAGGGTGGATACTTGTCATCATGTTGATCATTTTCCCAAATTAAGCTTTTAATCTAGCTCCTATATTTGAAAAATAAAATGGCAAGGATATGTCAAACAAGGGCAATAACTCCTTTGAGAGCTCGATTGGCAATTTCGGTCATGATAACTTATTTGTAGGTCCTATTTTACTAAAGATCTTTGCCATTTAATGTTTATCCATGTCCAACATAGTTTCTCCAAAAGATTTAAACTTTTGGTAAGTAATCTTTCAAGGGCAAGAACTCCTATAAAGGATCAGTTGACCAGTTTGGTCATGTTAACTTATTCATAGATCTAATTTTGTTGAACATTTTTGTAACTTAAAGTTTCCCTTCATCTATTATAGTTTCTTAAAAAAAACTTGAAAATTTAATTAAAAAAAAATTGCTTTTCAAGCCAATAACTCCTATAAGGGATAAATTTACAATTTTGGTCAGTTAACTTAGTTGTAGATCTCAACTTCCTGGTCATTTTTGCTGTTCAAAATTTCTCTTTATCAGCACTTAAGATAATAATAACCAAAAAAAACCCAAAAAAAACCGAGATATTTCGTAAAATTAATAATTCCAGATACAATAACTGCAAAAAGGGTTGTCCAATTGGTTTGAAAAATTACGTGGCAGATAAATCTTAACATGCTTATCATTTTTACCCTTAAAAAAATAAGGAGATGAGGTATAAGTTCAAATAAAGTGGATGTAAGCAATTATAGGCAACCGTACGGCCTTCAACAATGAGAAAAAACCATACCGTATAGTCGGCTATAAAAGGCCCCGACATGAAAAATATGAAACAATTCGATTGCTGAGAAAACTAACGGCCTATTTTTGGCAATTTTATCAAGTGAGATGTAACTATTTCTGTACTTAACTTTTGAATTCCACACTTTTTTTTTCATGTCCAATATTCAATATCCCTAAAAATGTATCAATATCCCATATCCCATTTATTTTTAGGACAAATATCCCATATTCCTAAAATTAAAATGGCAAATATCCCGTATCCCAATATACCCAATACAAGCCTCTATAACATGCATGTAACATATACGTACATATTCGATTTGAATGGTATTATTTTGAAAAAGAACGGATATTGAGCAAATATAGCTATTGTGGATTTTCTGTGTTTTTTCCCTTTCTTTCATATACCGTAATACTTATTTAGTTATTATATGTAAACATTTATTTATAAATCAATTTTCGTTCAATTCTATAAATCAAAAAAAAAAAATTGGCAATCTATTCACATCCGAATCCATTGATTCTTCGGTAATATGATTATTAATTTTTAGTTGTACGAGTTTTCCATGAAAGACCGCACCGTTTGCCAATAGCCGTTAACTCGTTTTTGGAATGTTATTTTATGACTACATTTTATCATCCCCATAGTAATTAAGTTACGGATAGGACATTGTAACGGGACTATCTGTCTGTCCGTAACGCACTTGTGGACATCGTAGAAGTTGCGTTTCTCAACAGATCTTCACTATACCTGTTGTACATATTGAATATATATAATTGACTGTTAAAAGTTGTCCTTTTGTAATTGATACATTTTCTTCGTTACCGGGCATAACCTTTACGAGGAACACGTCTAGTGTCTTGTCAGAAGCTAGAACTGCTTACCCTGTTGGAGCACTTGCGTTCATCCCAGTTTACGGAGTCAGTTTTTTTCTCATATATCTTTGGTTTTCTATGAGAAAATTGCCCTTTTTCTCTTGTCTCCGGATTAGTTTTTGTTTCTTGATTTTCCCTTTTGTTGATCTACGCTTCAGTTTTCTACTCTTATCTAGTTTTACTATGCGTCCCAATGGTCTTTTTTTATTTCACCTCTGACCAAACATAGAGGGAGGTTTTGGATCCAATTATATAAGTAAAACCACCGCCGCATATTTTATGCGCCTGTTCCAACCCCGGAATATGTTGGTCAATGGTATATTCTTTTCTTGGAAGAATTTTTTATTTTACAATTATATTATGCTGCGGCATTGGATTTGATCTCTTTTTTTATCGGGGCCGATCAGATCTCGCTACTTGGTAATGATTACCAGACAGTATTGCAGATCACGCGGTAACTCTGAATGTCTGTTTTATGTGTTGCATTGTGTGATTTTATGCTTTATTCGTGCCGTGTCCATTGCCCGTGCTTGACTTGTCTCACTATAGTCAAAGTCTGTTTTGTGCTATTGGAATTAAAAACAAAATATAACCAAAATAGGAAATAAAAAATTCGCTTTATCTAAATATTATTTACAAATTGTCACTGAATACAGATTTAAATTGAACATGAGTGAAATAAAAAAAAAAACTACTAAGTATAAAGTACATTACGAAGGAATCTGAGGTCAAACATAACGGACTTTGTATAGACATATGCCGCCCTTGTCAATAGACATAAAACAATTGTCTGTTTAAATATGTACTACTTATTTTTTTCCTTTTGCTAGTTTAAAGTAGCTTGAATCTCATCTTCTAAAAATATTGAATAGAATATAGAAGATCTCCCTTTTATTCATTCCTGAGGGTCTGGATGGGGATCCCTCAATTCTGTATTCTCTTACTTTTTAAGCCATTTTTCTCTATTCTTAATTATTTTGCCCATTATTCTCTATTCTTTATAATTTAGCACCCCATTGTTCCCCACTCCTTATTTTTTTGCCCATGATTCTGTAGTATTGATCCATTTATGTCTATTCTGTAAACCCCATCCAGACCCTCTTATATACTTAATTCAAAAAAAGAAAAATATCGTTGTGGTAAATACATATAGGCAAAAAAAAAACCAATTCCTTTCAACTCAGTTACTTGTAACCATTATATACAACCATTATTACTTTGAGACGACCCCTAACATCTTACCTGTCGTAGTCGTTGTCAACTGTAGGTGTAGACAATTGTTGAAAAGGTCCAATATTAATAGGGCGTGAGTAGGGACGTTCATTTGTGCAATTCTCACCAAAATGTGTTTATTTTCATCGTAGTATCATGTTAACGTTTATTTTTTTTATCTCGAGGGACATTATAATTGATATTTATTAACCTAGTTAGAGTAACAAGACGCTGGTATACGATTTTCTGATTTACAATCTATTTACAAGTATAAAAATAATGCTCTACATGTAGTAGTATATAATAAGTATGTGTACATGTAATTATCAGTATACACATTTATTCATGGCTCCGTTCACAACTATCTTTAAACATTCCAGGTGTAACGTCCATATTGATTTTTTTTTAAACAGATGATATGCTTTAATACTGATCATATAACAAGTTTAAAATGTAGGACATGTAATTCCGAATATGTTCGAAAATGTGACCTATGCATTGACCAGTTCTATTAATTATTAAATATAGGATTTTAAATACCGTCGATACAGGTAAACATTCATTGACCGGACATATGTGTATAATCTAGGTCTATATTTTACAAAGGAAAGTTTATCTTAATGGAGTTCCGCGGAAATGAGCACGAACCTCTACTGAAAGCGCAACAGATCGAACAACAGCTGAAGCCAAAATGGATAAGCACACGTGTGAAAGTGATGATATATGCGATGATCAATACGATTGCTTTACTCATTGCAGGCTCAGCACAAACACAATATATTTATGAATATGTAAAAAGTCACGACTTTGCAAATAACTCGGCAACGAACTCAAATAACAGTTTTTCAAAAAATGAGAGTTGTAGTGCAAATGGTACTTCCGACTATAAAATACAAGCGATATCGGCCGACTGGTCATGGTATATTACACTAGCCGAATACGGAATTGCAATTCCATTTATTGTTTTCATTGGACCTTTGGTAGATAGAATAGGTCGTAAACCAGTTTTACTATGGAATTTATCACTTATGACTCTTTCGTTTGCAGTTAAAACACTTACTATTTATTTGAAACTGAACTTGTATTACTTTTTAGTTGGATTCGCAATTGAAGGACTTTCTGGAACATTTTCCATATTCAGTATAGCATGTTGTGCATTACTAGCGGATACAACATCGAAAGGAAAAGATAGAACTATTGTTATGGTGATATATGATGCGCTAATAGGATTAGGAGCTTTCGTTTCTTTTATAGGGACAGGATATTTAATAGAGTTCACAGGTTTTATTTATCCATTTGCTATTTCAGGTGGAATATTTTTCTTCTTTACAATTTTAGTAGCAATTACTTTAGACGAATCTCTGGTGCATCATGAAACGGAAAGTCGAATAAAAGTGTCGGCGTTTTTAGGACAAATATTTTCCTTGTTTACAAATGTAGAAAACATAAGCCGTGGTGTTAGTTATATTTTAATTTATTTAATAATATTCTTAATTTATAATATGCCATCGTCAGGATCTATAACAACGATATTTACTTTGAGTTCACCATTTTGTTGGTCTTCGGAACACATCGGGTGGTTTAGTGCTGGTAGTTCTATTTTAGTGTTTGTAGGTGGAACAGTTATTCTCAAAATTTTGCAGATATGTTTCAAAAATATTACTGATGAACTGGTTGTAATATTCGGTTTATTATCATCTGTTGCGAGTTACATACTCTTCGGATTGTCTACGAATGATTGGATGATATATGAATGTAAGTGATACGCCACATTAGGTTTAGTGAATAAGAGATATCCAATAAATTGGCGATACTCCACTAAACCAACATAGTTTTACGTAATTGGAGCTATTGCAATGAAACGTGGTTTTAGGGAACTTGGCCAGTGTGACGTAATTGCTTGCATTGTAATGAGAATGTAGCAGGGAAGTTTGTTTTTTTTTTATCTTATTTTGAAAAAAAAAAATGTAACCATACTGATTGTTAATAGTGAATCATTATTCAATATTCCATTCTTGTAAAAGTTTGAAGAATTAACAACCCTCCTGTAATTTTTCAAATTATACTGTTAAAATCGTAGATAATAAGGCTTTTATAACCAAATAGCAATGTGTGTTTAGTTATATATTTATCTTTAAAAAATGAAATTAATTTTAGTACTCTTACAGACAATTTCACAGTTCTAACTACAAGAAAAAAAAATAACGTGTCTTAAATTACGGCGTACAAAAGAAAAAAAAGTATCTTAAATTACGGCTTATAAACGGATGCGAAAGATACCACAAGTCGAAAATAAACTGATAACGCCAGGGCAAAAAAAAAAAACCTACAAAAATACAAACAACTGTACACAAAACACAACACAGAAATCTAAAGACTGAGCAACACGAACCCCATCAAAAACCGGGGCTAGAAGCTTAAATAAGCTAAATCTGCATGTGAAATTCCGTCTGAGGTAAGATTTCTACAGTCAAAGGAAATCATTGTATTCATTAAATGATTTAAAAGGTAAAGATTTTTAGTAATTTGTGGTAATAACATCCATAACTTAATGATTTACCAGTTAAAATAAATTATACATAGATTTCAAAGACATAACTACAGATACGGACAAAGCGACCGAGTTGGAAAAGATGCAAACCGTAAGAACAGATCAAAGGAATTAAGTAAAAAAAAAAGAAGGAAAGATCGTCTTTTTGTCGTAATAGAGTTAGTCTTATAAAACTGAAGTATCAAAATCTAGAAAAGGACAATTGTGTTGTTCATTTTAGGTTTATGGAATGTCAAGTCCATTGGGTAAATGTCTGTGGTATAATTAGAAAATTCTTGATTATTTAAATCAAAGGTATAATATTTGTTTGATCATTGGTTACGAAGTCCTTCTTTCATAAACGGAATACAAAATGTCTTTTCATTAAGATTTTATCTTTAAAAATATATTTACACTGTGTCCTTCCCGTATAAAATGTATACTAGCACATTGAAAATTAGTGTAAAACAAATTATGCGATTATTTTGTTAGAAATCCTAAAATTGCTTTGAGTACGATACATTATTTCGACACGTAGTCTTGTCAAACTTTAAACATTGATATATTTCAACTGGTTTCTTATTTTCTACATGTTTGTAGCTGCAGCAGTTGGTATTCTAAAGATTCTTCCAATACCTTTGATCAAAGCCATTTTATCCAGAGCTGTGCATCCAGATAAACAAGGTAACATAAAGTATAAGAACAAATGCGACAATGCACATTGTAAATTTTATATAAAAAAAAAAACGACAAACAAATGTTTTTTTTTGTTTATGTTAAAACAGTTCGTAAATTTCAAATGTTACGTAAAAATATCTCTACCTCATCTTTAAGTTACATTTTATAACAAGTGTATGAAGATGGTATTAATACATCATTTCAAATGAAATACTAAATATAAAAAACAAACATGGGGTGAAAATAATTGGTACCACATAAACCCTATCAGAAGTGAACCTTGGTGCGTCGATAGAGTTAACATCTCCTGTAAAGCATTATTTACAAGTCAGCTGATTCCATAGTCATATCAAAAATAGGTCAATTTTACTATTGATTGAATAATGATTACTTTATTCCTCCTTGGCTTAGACTTTCTTGCTGGAAGAACACAGTTTTCCTACATTTCATTACTGTCAATAGGTTACAATACTAATACAATTCTTTATTTTCTACTTTCAGGTGCACTTTTTTCAAATATATATCTGTTAGATACAATTTGTACAATTTTTGGATCTACCATATTTAATAACATCTATCATCATACAGTTACATTACACAAAGGATTTGTATTCTTTGTAATGGCAGGATTTCCTTTCATAGCTCTTGTTATGATGATGTAAGTTTATATAAAAAAAAACAGTTGTGCGTTGACATCACAAATCACAGTAAACGAAGATGTTAAAAAGATACTGGAATTAACTTTAAGAATCATTCTAAGTTGAGAAAATAGTCTTATGATTAAAAATAATGACACTGTCAAAGGAACTTAAATAGCATGTTTGATTGATTACATGGGAAATTAACAGTGAGTGGGTCATGAGTAGTATATGTGCATGTCTCATGTCTTTAATTATGACTTGATTTTTTTTGTCATAGACAATTTTATTTTGATTCGGCATAGCATGAAACATACAAACATAAGCTCTGATGAGTTTTTTACCGAATATATTAGATTTATCATTAAAAGCATTCGCATCTTTTCTACATTCGAGAAAATTTAGAGCTTGACATATTTTGCATAGACATTTGTTTCTTGTCGACCTTAGAATATGGTCGACCTCTAGACATGTTTTGGCTCCTATCCCATTTCTCCTTTTGTTCATAGTAACGACACATTTGTATAGAATGTGTTATGAATAATGTTAGCTTTGATACAAGTTCTTGAGAAAGATAAAAAAAAAAAAACAAACGCTTCTTTCTTTAGTTGTTAAAATTTTATATTAATATACTTATTTACAAATCAGTTTTATGTACTTATGAGAACGTTGCGTTACCATCTTTGTGTACAACATACATAATAATGTATTATGGAGGTATTATGAATCCACAGCATCTAGATGCACATGTATGTTGAAATATTTGAACGATTTTAATTATGTCATTTCAGATTTGTAACATGCAAGACAAATTCGACAAAAGATCCAATCGAGTTAGACATCGATAATCCGCAAATACAAAATTCCGATACGCCATCTTGACAACTTTATGAAAAAGTCGGATTTTCAGATTATTTTATAATTGGCAAAAATAACTCTCCTTGTAATAGACTTAAATGTTTTGAATTCATATATAAATCTTTTTTTGTTATATTTATTTAAAAATAAAAATATTTGTTCGAAGATTACATTTATTGCATGTGCCTTTTCGGTACATATGGACCGAGTGTTGTTTGTCTTTAATGTGCATGTCTATTTTGTCAGAGGAGTTGGTTATTGATGGCTGAGTTGATCCGTTGTAGTTTGTGTCTATTTTGTCAGAGGAGTTGGTTATTGATGGCTGAGTTGATCCGTTGTAGTTTGTGTCTATTTTGTCAGAGGAGTTGGTTATTGATGGCTGAGTTGATCCGTTGTACTTTGTGTCTATTTTGTCAGAGGAGTTGGTTATTGATGGCTGAGTTGATCCGTTGTAGTTTGTGTCTATTTTGTCAGAGGAGTTGGTTATTGATGGCTGAGTTGATCCGTTGTAGTTTGTGTCTATTTCGTCAGAAGAGTTGGTTATTGATGGCTGAGTTGATCCGTTGTACTTTGTGTCTATTTTGTCAGAGGAGTTGGTCATTGATGGCTGAGTTGATCCGTTGTACTTTGTCTCTATTTTGTCGGAGGAGTTGGTTATTGATGGCTGAGTTGATCCGTTGTACTTTGTAACTATTTTGTCAGAGGAGTTGGTTATTGATGGATGAGTTGATCCGTTGTACTTTGTGTCTATTTTGTCGGAGGAGTTGGTTATTGATGGCTGAGTTGATCCATAGTACTTTGTGTCATTTTTGTCAGAGGAGTTGGTTATTGATGGCTGAGTTGATCGATTGTACTTTGTGTCTTTTTTGTCAGAGGAGTTGGTTATTGATGGCTGAGTTGATCCGTTGTAGTTTGTGTCTATTTTGTCAGAGGAGTTGGTTATTGATGGCTGAGTTGATCCGTTGTACTTTGTGTTTATTTTGTTAGTGGAGTTTGTTATTGATGGATGAGGTGATCCGTTGTACTTTGTGTCTATTTTGTCAGAGGAGTTGGTTATTGGTGGCTGAGTTGATCCGTTGTACTTTGTGTCTATTTCGTCAGAGGAGTTGGTTATTGATGGCTGAGTTGATCCGTTGTACTTTGTGTCTATTTCGTCAGAGGAGTTGGTTATTGATGGCTGAGTTGATCCGTTGTACTTTGTGTCTATTTTGTCAGAGGAGTTGGTTATTGATGGCTGAGTTGATCTGTTGTAGTTTGTGTCTATTTTGTCAGAGGAGTTGGTAATTGATGGCTGAGTTGATCCGTTGTACTTTGTGTCTATTTTGTCAGAGGAGTTGGTTATTGTTGGCTGAGTTGATCCGTTGTACTTTGTGTCTATTTCGTCAGAAGAGTTGGTTATTGATGGCTGAGTTGATCCGTTGTACTTTGTGTCTATTTTGTCAGAGGAGTTGGTTATTGATGGCTAAGTTGATCCATTGTACTTTGTGTCTATTTTGTCAGAGGAGTTGTGTCTATTTTGTCAGAGGAGTTGGTTATTGATGGCTGAGTTGATCCGTTGTACTTTGTGTCTATTTTGTCAGAGGAGTTGGTTATTGATGGCTGAGTTGATGCATTGTACTTTGTGTCTATTTTGTCAGAGGAGTTGTGTCTATTATGTCAGAGGAGTTGGTTATTGATGGCTGAGTTGATCCATTGTACTTTGTGTCTATTTTGTCAGAGAAGTTGGTTATTGATGGCTGAGTTGATCCGTTGTAGTTTGTGTCTATTTTGTCAGAGGAGTTGGTTATTGATGGCTGAGTTGATCCGTTGTAGTTTGTGTCTATTTTGTCAGAGGAGTTGGTTATTGATGGCTGAGTTGATCCGTTGTACTTTGTGTCTATTTTGTCAGAGGAGTTGGTTATTGATGGCTGAGTTGATCCGTTGTAGTTTGTGTCTATTTTGTCAGAGGAGTTGGTTATTGATGGCTGAGTTGATCCGTTGTAGTTTGTGTCTATTTTGTCAGAGGAGTTGGTTATTGATGGCTGAGTTGATCCGTTGTACTTTGTGTCTATTTTGTCAGAGGAGTTGGTCATTGATGGCTGAGTTGATCCGTTGTACTTTGTGTCTATTTTGTCAGAGGAGTTGGTTATTGATGGCTGAGTTGATCCGTTGTACTTTGTGTCTATTTTGTCGGAGGAGTTGGTTATTGATGGCTGAGTTGATCCGTAGTACTTTGTGTCTATTTTGTCAGAGGAGTTGGTTATTGATGGTTGAGTTGATCCGCTGTACTTTGTAACTATTTTGTCAGAGGAGTTGGTTATTGATGGATGAGTTGATCCGTTGTACTTTGTGTCTATTTTGTCGGAGGAGTTGGTTATTGATGGCTGAGTTGATCCGTAGTACTTTGTGTCATTTTTGTCAGAGGAGTTGGTTATTGATGGCTGAGTTGATCGATTGTACTTTGTGTCTTTTTTGTCAGAGGAGTTGGTTATTGATGGCTGAGTTGATCCGTTGTAGTTTGTGTCTATTTTGTCAGAGGAGTTGGTTATTGATGGCTGAGTTGATCCGTTGTACTTTGTGTTTATTTTGTTAGTGGAGTTTGTTAATGTGGATGAGGTGATCCGTTGTACTTTGTGTCTATTTCGTCAGAGGAGTTGGTTATTGGTGGCTGAGTTGATCCGTTGTACTTTGTGTCTATTTCGTCACAGGAGTTGGTTATTGATGGCTGAGTTGACCCGTTGTACTTTGTGTCTATTTCGTCAGAGGAGTTGGTTATTGATGGCTGAGTTGATCCGTTGTACTTTGTGTCTATTTTGTCAGAGGAGTTGGTTATTGATGGCTGAGTTGATCCGTTGTAGTTTGTGTCTATTTTGTCAGAGGAGTTGGTTATTGATGGCTGAGTTGATCCGTTGTACTTTGTGTCTATTTCGTCAGAGGAGTTGGTTATTGATGGCTGAGTTGATCCGTTGTAGTTTGTGTCTATTTTGTCAGAGGAGTTGGTTATTGATGGCTGAGTTGATCCGTTGTACTTTGTGTCTATTTTGTCAGAGGAGTTGGTTATTGATGGCTGAGTTGATCCGTTGTAGTTTGTGTCTATTTTGTCAGAGGAGTTGGTTATTGATGGCTGAGTTGATCCGTTGTAGTTTGTGTCTATTTTGTCAGAGGAGTTGGTTATTGATGGCTGAGTTGATCCGTTGTACTTTGTGTCTATTTTGTCAGAGGAGTTGGTTATTGATGGCTGAGTTGATCCGTTGTAGTTTGTGTCTATTTTGTCAGAGGAGTTGGTTATTGATGGCTGAGTTGATCCGTTGTAGTTTGTGTCTATTTCGTCAGAAGAGTTGGTTATTGATGGCTGAGTTGATCCGTTGTACTTTGTGTCTATTTTGTCAGAGGAGTTGGTCATTGATGGCTGAGTTGATCCGTTGTACTTTGTCTCTATTTTGTCGGAGGAGTTGGTTATTGATGGCTGAGTTGATCCGTTGTACTTTGTAACTATTTTGTCAGAGGAGTTGGTTATTGATGGATGAGTTGATCCGTTGTACTTTGTGTCTATTTTGTCGGAGGAGTTGGTTATTGATGGCTGAGTTGATCCATAGTACTTTGTGTCATTTTTGTCAGAGGAGTTGGTTATTGATGGCTGAGTTGATCGATTGTACTTTGTGTCTTTTTTGTCAGAGGAGTTGGTTATTGATGGCTGAGTTGATCCGTTGTAGTTTGTGTCTATTTTGTCAGAGGAGTTGGTTATTGATGGCTGAGTTGATCCGTTGTACTTTGTGTCTATTTCGTCAGAGGAGTTGGTTATTGATGGCTGAGTTGATCCGTTGTAGTTTGTGTCTATTTTGTCAGAGGAGTTGGTTATTGATGGCTGAGTTGATCCGTTGTACTTTGTGTCTATTTTGTCAGAGGAGTTGGTTATTGTTGGCTGAGTTGATCCGTTGTACTTTGTGTCTATTTCGTCAGAAGAGTTGGTTATTGATGACTGAGTTGATCCGTTGTACTTTGTGTCTATTTTGTCAGAGGAGTTGGTTATTGATGGCTAAGTTGATCCATTGTACTTTGTGTCTATTTTGTCAGAGGAGTTGTGTCTATTTTGTCAGAGGAGTTGGTTATTGATGGCTGAGTTGATCCGTTGTACTTTGTGTCTATTTTGTCAGAGGAGTTGGTTATTGATGGCTGAGTTGATCCATTGTACTTTGTGTCTATTTTGTCAGAGGAGTTGTGTCTATTATGTCAGAGGAGTTGGTTATTGATGGCTGAGTTGATCCATTGTACTTTGTGTCTATTTCGTCAGAGGAGTTGGTTATTGATTGCTGAGTTGATCCGTTGTACTTTGTGTCTATTTTGTCAGAGGAGTTGGTTATTGATGGCTGAGTTGATCCGTTGTACTTTGTGTCTATTTTGTCAGAGGAGTTGGTTATTGATGGCTGAGTTGATCCGTTGTACTTTATGTCTATTTCGTCAGAGGAGTTTGTTATTGATGGCTGAGTTGATCCGTTGTAGTTTGTGTCTATTTTGTCAGAGGAGTTGGTTATTGATGGCTGAGTTGATCCGTTGTACTTTGTGTCTATTTCGTCAGAGGAGTTGGTTATTGATGGATGAGTTGATCCGTTGTACTTTGTGTCTATTTTGTCAGAGGAGTTGGTTATTGATGGCTGAGTTGATCCGTTGTACTTTGTGTCTATTTCGTCAGAGGAGTTGGTTATTGATGGCTGAGTTGATCCGTTGTACTTTGTGTCTATTTCGTCAGAGGAGTTGGTTATTGATGGCTGAGTTGATCCGTTGTACTTTGTGTCTATTTTGTCAGAGGAGTTGGTTATTGATGGCTGAGTTGATCCGTTGTACTTTGTGTCTATTTTGTCAGAGGAGTTGGTTATTGATGGCTGAGTTGATCCGTTGTACTTTGCGATATTTTTGGTAAAGTGAAGCAGGTTCATCGTGACATACAATAGTCATTCAGCAAAAAATTGGAAAAAAAATATACTTTTTCAAAATAGCCAAGGTTTCAATATTATTGTTTTTTATTGTGCACCAATGATTTCGTTGTACAAGTAATATTTTAGTTGAATCATGTACAAATATGTCTTTATGACCTAATAGAGCCTTCTGGTAGATGATCACTATGTGCCATAACCAACTGGGTGTTTGAATAAATGATATTTATTCATGTTCAGTTTATTCCTGTCGGTAATATTCATTTATATGCATAAACAATTTTTGTACGCATTAGTTATGTACTATTTTCCTTACGTTATATTTCATTCTTAGCTGTACTATTATTCCTCTTTTGACTATTGCTATGATTATATTTACAAACCACAAGTTCAGAAGATATGAAAATTCTTGCATAAGTAATCGAACATTGACCAATCTGTTTATTTGTTTTATACAGGTTGATTTAATTGACCTATAACGGGTATATATGAAATGATACCAAACACATCTATATTATTTCACTATAGCATCTTAATATGGTCTGAGTGAAAGTTATATCTGAAAATGGAGGAACACAAACCGCTATTGTATGAGCAACAGCTTCGGCAACAGCAAAAATCAACATGGATAAGTACACGCTGGAAAGTTATGATATATGTGATAATAAATACTCTTGGTTTGGCCATTTCCGGCTCCGCAACGACACAATATATTTATGCTTACGTTAAAAGTCACGACTCTGCAAAAAATTCGATGGGGAATTCAAATCAGAATCATTCGAAAATTGTATCTCAGAGTTGTACTGTAAATGGCACTTCCGACGATGACATACAGGCCATAGCGTCCGACTGGGTATGGTATATTACACTAGCCGAATACGGAATTGCTATTCCATTTATTATTTTCGTTGGACCTATGGTAGATAGAATAGGACGGAAAAAGATTTTGCTATGGAATTTAACAGTTATGGCAATTTCCTTTGCAATGAAGGCGGTAGCTATTTACTTTGATCTTAATTTGTATTACTTTTTATTTGGATTTGCAGTTGAAGGACTTTCTGGTACATACAATACTTTCCACATTGCAAGTGTGTCACTGTTAGCAGACGGAACATCAAAAGGAAAAGAAAGAACGATTGTTTTAGCTATATATGATGCATCACTAGGATTTGGAATTTTCTTTTCTTATATAAGTACGGGATATCTGATAGACTTTGCAGGTTATATGTATCCTTTCGCTATTTCAGGGGGGATTATTTTCTTCTTAGTAATTTTAGTGGTATTCACTTTAAATGAGACTTGGAAAAAAAATGAAGAAACACAAATGTCAATATCTCCCGGAGAAATATTTTCCTGGTGTACCAGAAGTGAAAATATAACCCGCAGTGTAAATTACGTTTTGATGTATTTGTTAATATTCTTTATTAATATGATGTCACTGTCTGCAAGCAGCTCTATAAGAATGATATATACATTGAGTTCACCATTTTGTTGGTCTTCAGAATATATCGGTTGGTTTAGTGGTTGCAATGATATTGTAGTGTTTGTAGGCGGAACAATAATTCTTAAAGTTTTACAGATATGCTTCAAAAATATTACAGACGAATTGATTGTATCAATTGGTTTTGTGTCCTCTATCGCAAGTTTAACATTATTTGGATTATCGAAAAATAACTGGATGTTGTATGGAGGTAAAATATAAACTGATTTACTTTATAAAGCATATACAACTTTAAACTACCAAAGAAAACAATCAGAATATAAAAAATTAAGATCAGCATTTTTTTCGAAATCCATTAAAGTAAAGATTAAGTCTAAGACATCGTCGTCTTAAGATGGCTTGTGTAATGCCAATTTTTTTATATAAGAAGATACAGAACAATGGTAACACAATATGGGCGGGTAACACTCGTCACCGTGTTTTTTTCTGCACGAGTAGTGAGGAAAAGATCCGAGGTAATTGCCGATGTTTTGTATTTAAAGTTTAACTTTCTGATTCAAATAAAAGCAACAGTAGTATACCGCTATTCGAAACTCATAAATCGATTGAGAAAAAAAAAACAAATCCGGGTTACAAACTAAAACTGAGGGAAACACATCGAATATAAGAGAACAAAGACACAACAGAAACACAACACTAAAATGCAACACACACAGAAACGAACTATAATATAACAATGGCCATTTTCCTGTCTTGGTATAGGACATTTTAAGAAAAAATGGTAGGTTGAACCTGGTTTTGTGGCTAGCCAAACCTCCCGCTTTTATGGCAATGTTAAATATAACATTAAAATGACAAGATTACATGACAGGACTACAATACAAAAAAATGGGAGAACATACAGGACAGACACATACACAAATAATAGCTATCAAAAGGTACAAGGCTTATAATTTAATACGCCAGACGCGTGTTACGTCTTCACAAGACCCATCAGTGATGCTCAGATAAAAAAAGTTCGAAAACCAAAACAAATTACAAAGTTGAAGAGCATTGAGGACCAAAAGTTCCAAAAAGTTGTGCCAAATACGGCTAAGGTTATATGCCTGGGATAAGAAAATCCTTAGTATTTAGAATAATTCATACTTTTGCAAACAGTAAATTTATAAAAATGACTATATAATAGATATACATGTTAACACCGAAGTGGTGACTTACTACAGAATAAAAACAAATACGTAAAACAACCTAAATCAGCACAGCCGAACAACGTATTATATGTTAGCCGAAGAGATCGACGCACAATGTGACGTCACATATAAATTTCTATAAATTTCCAAAAAATAGGATAGAGTTCAAGATTAGGTTTGTAATACCGATATAACATGTATTAATAACAATGAAAATTACAATACTTATTAATATACAATTGTGGTAGTAATTAGATAATTAATTGTATTATCAAGCTAGAACATCAAAACTATTTATTTTGTAAAAATATTTCCTTTCTCTATTGGAACTGTACACGTATACCAAACAACAAAATTATTTTCATTTACCTGTGTTTAAAGTAATTGCAAATGGCTGATATTTTTGTTCGAGCATATTGTTTTTCTTAAACTGTTTAACATTTCATACCGATATAACATGTTACTTTTATTATTCTTCCCTTAGTTTATTTATTTTGTATTTACATTGTATCATAGGTCAAATTTATTTGTTCAGTGTATGTTCACTGGTGTTAATATGTCCTTTGATTGAGTTAAGCTATTTCAGTTGATATTTTATAGTGTGTCTTTCTATGTTGTGATGTTACACTATTGTTTCAGAAAAAGGGTGAAGGTTTGGTACCATTTAAACGTTTAAACCCGCTGCATTTGTTTGCACCTGTCCTAAGTCAGGAATCTGATGTTCAGTAGTTGTCGTTTGTTGATGTGGTTCATAAGTGTTTCTCGTTTTTTATATAGATTATACCGTTGGTTTTAACGTTTGAATGGTTTTACACTAGTAATTTTTGGGGCCCTTTATAGCTTACTGTTCGGTGTGAGCCAAGGCTCCGTGTTGAAGACCGTACTTTGACCTAATATGGTTTACTTTTATAGATTTTGACTTGGATGGAGAGTTTTCTCATTGGCACTCATACCACATCTTCTTATATCTATATGTCGGTATTTCTTCTAAATCAAACTGTAAACCAAATACATCGTATAAATTTAGTTGAACCAAACTAAAATCTTATAAATGAACTGGGTTATTAATTATCTTTACCGAAACACACGAATAGAACAGAAAAAAATAAGATATACAACTACAAACGATAAGACATTTGACAAAATCCGATGAGATTAACAAATATAACATCAAAACTAAATTCATGGATTTTGGATAGAAAAATACCGTGACACGTCTTATAGCAATGCGAATTCACACTCCGTAAAACAGTCACAATCGGGAATAAGTCACGTTCGGTACTTAAAAGATCTGACGACGTAATGGCAAAATGTGAATTACATAAAACACACAATAACGAACATTTCTTTATTTGGTTAAAATGAAAACTGCATATCACATTAAAGGTAGTAATCGAGAAAATGGAATATGCGTGTTTTTGTCAATAGTTTTACCGTTTTGGTAATAAGCAATCTACAGTATTTGTCGACATTGTATTTTATTTCTTTGATATAAAAAAGCACCAATTGACTATTTTTTCCATTAGTAACACCTGTATTGTATTTTGTAGCTGCAGCAGCTGGTATTTTGAAAATTCTACCAATACCGTTAATTAAAGCCATCTTATCCAGAGTTGTACATCCAGATAAACAAGGTAAGTGGTACACTAAGATAAACACGTTAAGTCGTAAGTCAAGATAGACCAGGCTAGTGATGCAACGAGATCAACAAGGCGAATGGTATAACAAAATAAACAAGGTGAATGGGGCACTTAGATAAACTAGGTAGGTGATACGTCAAGATACACAAAATGAGAGGTAAATCAAGAGAAACAAAGTTAGTACACCAAGATGAACATGCTGAGTGGTAAGGCAAGATTAGCAAGGGGTGTGGTACATACAGATAAACATGGTTAAATGGTACATCAAGATAAACAAGATGAGTGGTGCGACAAGGTATGAGATGAGTGGTACACGAAGAAAACAAAGAGATTGCAATTCAAGATGAACAAAGCTAGAGATATCGATTGAGCATATCAAGGACACAATTGGTACGCGAGAGAATATCAATAGTTCAGAATCTCTATCATTTATCTCAAGCTTTGCAAAAAGGAATTGCTTTCACTACCACCACGACACATTCCTCATTTGATCCATTAAATGTAAGAACGTTTAGCATCGATGATTCGTGTTAAAGTGTTTTTTTCTCTGTATCGAAATTTTGTTGTGTTTATTGTTACCACTGACAATTATTTTTGTTTTCCAAACAAAGGGAATCGTGTTTTCTCTGTTTAAGCATCCAGAGTTAAAAATTGTCCATTTTTATACCCAACACATCCTCTTGTTTGCCAAAAATGGAGTTAATTAAATTTGTCGGTTTTTTTAACCTTGCTTGTGGTCTTGTCAATAACAGAATGGCCTTGTTTAGATACTTTCGAGGCCATAAAAAATATTATATGTTGTTACATTCTAGTTTGTGCGAAAAATAGGGTAGTGCGATACTATTTTCCAGGTGTATTATTGTATATATCATTTCGGCTCAATTTCATAATGTAAGAAAAACAACCTTGATATGAAAATATGTTTGTAAAGACTCCATATTTTGTGAATTGTAACCCTTTTAAGAACTCGTAATATTTTTTATTTCAGGAGCGCTGTTTTCTAATATATATCTGATAGAAACCGTATGTCAAGTTTGTGCATCTACCTTATTCAATAACATCTACCACCTAACAGTAACATTCTACAAAGGATTCGTATTCTTTGTAATGGCTGGATTTCCCTTATTAGCTCTCATTATGATGAGGATGTAAGTTGCTTAAAATATTCATTTTATGTCATGTTTTTGAAAATAGGTTATATAAGGCAATCTTTTTATTTTGTATTCCAAGTGTTATATTTCATTTGGATTTTATAAACTTTTATCATTAAAAATACTTGAAACGTTAATCACAGAAACAACAATCGAGTACAACGCAACTACCATGAGTGCCACCAATAATTAATATCCTTTCTAGAGCGCCGGAGATCAACAACATTAGGCATTTCTCAATCGTTCATTTTCTATGTAGTGATTTATGAACTGCTGTTTTTCTTTAGTCTTTTGACCATTGTGTTGTCGGTCCCTCGAATTATGATTTTGATTGTCACCTTGTCTTCATACTTTTGTCAATATATATGATGTGTTTGTCCTAAAGCATTTGATGAGAGGTTGTCGACAATGATTCTAAGAATCTGCATCAGATAATGCTGAATAACCCTGTCACAAAGAGAGAACGTTTTATCAACGTTTGGTATCATAACTTTCGAAGATGTCTTCAACCACGCCCAAATAACAATGCATTGTTTCAAAGTACAATGTAACAAGGCATGGAAAACTGCATTTTTTATTTGAAAAATCTTATTTTTGATATTATGTTTCATATGCAGATATTTTAAAAGCTTGAGTAATTCAGACTAATCATTACCTAGTGTAGTAGAAATCACATGGTAGTTTTGTTTTCTTTTTCAGATTTATAAAGTGTGCGAAAGTTGCATCAAAAGATCAAACCGAGATAGTCATCGAAAGACCAAACATTCAAAAATCAAATAAGTCAACTTGACAATTTAAAATATTTCTCCACAATATTTCTTAGTAGAATAAAAAGATTGATATTTCATAATTAAACAAATTTCATGTGGCTGGTGTAAACCCCGAATTTAGGTAAAGGGAACCGAAAGACCACCAACTTCAAATTATTGGATTTAAAAAAAAAAAAATTTTCTAAGGAAATTTTTTTCAACCAGATTTATATTTTAATTCTTCTTGGTTCTGAGCTATCAGAAGATATAAAGGCTCGGAAATGTAATATTTGTTACGTCAATCAAAATCGTCTTATATAATGTTATTTGGTTAACTTCTTGTGGCCAATATGTCATGCTTATTTAGAACAAGAAAAAAAAATAACCGTTTTAATAGGTAGGATCCATTTTCCTATACCCTATCAAACCATTAGTGTCCATGTCTATTTGAAAATAACTGTCATTATAGTAGTAAAGTGCTAATATTTAATTTGACACCCTAGTGTCGGATACATTATTGGTAACATATCATCTAGACTTTTAATTAATTGTATTTTTTTGCCGGAAGTGGGAATGATATCAAGTAAATTAATTGCCATCTACAAAGTCCATGTGCAAAAAGGAAGATGACTACTTTTGGCATTTTTAATTCATATTTTTTTATGTATTTGTTAAATGTCACCAAAAACTACTTATCTGTGAACAAGGTGAAAACAAATCCTGTTCTTTTACCAAGTCAGGAACCTCGTCAGCGGGTGTCTTGTATCAAATCCTAATTGTTTTTCTTTTATTCTTTTGAACGATTCTAATGGCAGATCTTTGATAGTAATGTTTAATTTATTTTCAACTTTAAAAAATAAAGACTTGTGACGAATTCGAGCTAGTCTGTCCTCTAGATCTTTTCTGATTATTTTTGTCGTTGGATTACTGTCTCATTGGGACAATATTTTATTCATATTCACAAGAATGATTTTTCAACTGATTTGCAAGTTGTAAAAGCACAAACATCATTCACTACCCAAGTCATGGCTAAAAGAGCAACATGAATAAAAAGAAAAGCTTCCAGTTTGATGAAAAGCAAGTTGATATAATCCACTGAAATATCAAATATTCCGTATTAAAAGACATTAAGCCCAAACGCAAAAACAAACGAGTTTATTGATAATTTTGTTGTGTCATCAACGGCTATGATACATTTGTACCATTTGATATTAACATATAAGTTGTTATTCTCCGAGGGTACCATCAGCTCAGTAATTAGTGCCTCAGTATTGACATAATTTATAACAACCTTTTCTTAAATTTTCCGTTGATAAATTAGCAACTTATGTTTCATCTCCAGAAGGCAAAGTTGATTTTCCCTTAGCTGTATTTGGCAAAGCCTTTCGGATTTCTAAGTCCTAAATGCTCTTCAATTTCGTATTTTATATTTTGATATTTTTGATATTTTTTAACTTTTTTCATTCAAGCCTCACTAATGAGTCTTTTGTAGACGAAACGTCCGTCTGGCGTACAAACTTTTAATCCTGGTATTTATGATGAGTTTGTTTATATGGATTAGGCCATTCTTGTTAGTATACAAATTAGAACATGTGGTATGATTGCCAATGTGACAACTATCCACCAGAGACAACGAAAAAGACGTAATCAACTATTGCTAGGTTATCATCTTCAACAATGTACAAAAACCATACCGCATAGTAAGCTATAAAAGAATCGACATGGCAAAATGTAAAACAATTCGAACGATAAAATTGCCCGATTCATGTACAATACAATAAACGAAAAAATAAACTGCTACCAACAACAACCACTGAATTGGGACAAACACATACAGAATGTGACGGGATGAAACATGTCTTAACTTGGGACAGCGGTGTAACAACACAACATAAGAACAGAATGTGAAATTAGGTAGAGGAATAAAACGACACTTTCGGTCCCTTTATGCCATATAGCTCCTCATGTATCCGAATACTTATACGTCCTTGGCTTTCAAATGTTTTGGTTTTGACCGTTCCTGATTACGGTAAATCCTGAAAAACACTACGGAAACGCCAAATTTATAATGTGGGATTTTCATATTGTATATCCTACGAAGATATCTTCATCTTAAATCTAATATTATTTATATACTCTTTTGTGTACTAAATATACACGTGATTGTTAATTGTAAACAACACCATCTCTCATAAGACTTTATTAGATAAAATTATTTGTAATTGTCATGGTTTGATATAAATAAACGGAAAGGATAATGAACTTCATGTAGTAAACAATTTTCGATCAGTTAGGAATGGACGAAAAAGAGAGCTTAATTCATCAAAATGCAACCGGAAAAATCTTAACACGAATATGGGTTCAACTTTTTATTTTCAAAATGCTCTCTGGATTTCAATCTGAAATGTCATCCGTGAACGATGGACAGTATATTTATCACTTTGTAAAACAACATTTATTAAATGACACATTTACCAATGGCAGTACAGTATCAACAGAAAATAGGAGCATAGAGATTGAGAGTTGTCAGGTGGGAAACAAATCATCAAATTCCTTAGAATCTAAAGCCCAAAGTAAGGCTACAACGATAAACCAGTATTCCGAAATGATAAGTTCGGGAATTTCCGTCATGATAATGATCGTATTAGGACCAATGACTGATAGAATTGGTAGAAAATTCTTACTTGTATGGAATGTATCAATGCTGCTGATAGGCATGAGTATCAGAACATATGTAGTTTACAACAGCATGAATGTGTATCTGGTCTTAATATCGTCTGTATTCAATGGTCTCTCGGGGACACACTATACATACGACCTTGCTTCGTCAGGCATAATGGCTGACACTACTTCAAAGGATAAACAAAGATCATTCGTGATGATTCTTTATACATGCGCAAATGGCATTGGTTTCTTTATAGCACAGATTATAACGGGTTATTCCATTCATTATTTTGGATACATACCACAGTATTTTATTTGTGCTGGTATTCTTTTGATTCTTAATACATCTATAATTGTATTTCTCAAGGAACAAAGGCCTAAACCAGCCAAACATAACGTAAAGGTTTGTTCTGTTTCACTGAAATCTCAAATCTGGTCGATGATAACAGACGCAAACATAGGAAACAGGAAACATATTTTCTCGTGGCTGTTTGTTTTTATCCTACTAAAACTATCAGGAACTGCATACGCACCAATTAGCAATCTTTATAAGTTAGGTTGGCCGTTTTGTTGGAGTTCAGAACGTATAGGATGGTATGGAGCAGGTTTATCAATTGCTGAGTGCATCTTTGCACCATTGATCATAGCTATATTACATCGGTGTACACCTGATGAAATAATACTACAAGTCAGTAATATATCATCTATAGTCTGTTATATGGCATATGGTCTTGCAATGAATAGCTGGATGCTATATACAGGTAAATATAGGTTAAATGAATACCATTGCGTGGTCTTAAGCTATATCTGTACTCCTTCACTAGGCCAGTTTTGAAAAAAAAACTCTTAAAACGTGGTCTTGTAGACTAAATACACAGAACTCAAGACGTTTGGATGTTTAAAATTTAGTTCTGATAGTACGTATCATTGAAAGTATGAACAAGCATCGTCATGTTTGCGTTTTCGAAAATGTAGTGCAGCACAGACCTTTGTATTTTGGTCTGTTTATTTTATTAATCTTGAATTAAGTCAACGTCCATGCAAAATCTTAAAAATAAATTACTATATATTTCATCGTCCATTAGAACTTACACAATGTATATTGTTCTCATACACATATTTTGTTTATTTTTAGTTATTGGAATTGGAGTAATAAGAGACAGTGGAGAAACCATAATAAACGCAATACTATCCAGAAAAGTCAATTCTGATAAACAAGGTAAACAGATGATCATACTGAACCTTTACTACACTATTTAGTAAATAATCAAATAAACAATATGAGAGAACGGGTAATGAAATAATTTCAAATTCATTCTCGGTTACCAGCAGTTAAATTAGTTATGTTGTGACTACAAATAATATTTGGGAATATATGGGACCCATTAGAAAATTGTATTAAGCGACCCAGCAGTCGAACTTAAATGTGACGTCAAAATATTAAGACATTGTGAATGTTTTACCAAATGGTATATGGACCATATACCATCATTTAATTGCATAATACGGCCTAACATTCAATTTGGGTTGCTTTCGTCCAATGAAACAACAAGACTGCTGAAATGCAGAAATTTTCTAATTTCCATCTTACAACACTTAAATTAATTTGTTTCTACTAAATGTTTAGGAAATAATTGTTCATCTATCTGAGTTAAACGATCGGAAAGGTTTAAGAGAGACACATTTGACTTTTTTTTTACATCGCGATGACCATGAGGGCATTCCGATGTATTGCTATCGCCTAGATTTCCATTTACGTAACTTTCGGTTTGGCTTTGTAACCGATCTATAAACATGATAAATACACGGATATTAACGAGTGCAAAATAAAATTCCTTATCGTTTGTTATAAATACATCTCTTCAATGAATACTGACACCAATATTTTTGTTTAGAACATAAGTTAATAATATGAAAATGTTTTGTCGTTAGATATATATATATAAGTAAAAATCATTGATATGGTAAAGCATGCGGAAGAATATCTCAAATACTTTTTGCGACAATCCCGACAAGGACCGGTAACTCTGCATTGAAGATTGTTTTTGCGGGAAAATATGAATGACTACTCATATTCAATCTTTTAGAAAAATCGAATTTTTACAGAAGAGTGTCCACCATGCACATGCACTGCACTCCTATTAGATTAGTAGACTAGAATGATATACAAATGGATGAAAATTATATATACATGTAACTGTTATATTAATATAAAACGTAACAACAAACCAATGTATACTGATTTGTATCACTACAATATAATAGTTATTACGGTAAGGTTGAATTTTATGTCATTTATTCATCATCCACGCACGATCTTGCCTCAGAAAAAAAATCTCTGTACATTAACCTCAGTTTCAGGTATAGAGATGTGATTTTTTTCTGTGACAAGTGCTTTTGATAATCCACAAGAACTTGCGGTCATCCGATGTTCAGTATTTCAGTACTTTGATTTAATTTCTAAACAGAAGGATAAATTTTTAAATTTAAAATGACAAGATTTTATGCAAGTGGACAGAATAAAAAAAAAACATTCACAAGTAAATACTTTTATTTATACTATCTAACAGGTGTTCTATTTTCAAATATGGCAGTATTAGATTCAGCAGTAAGAGTAATTGGTGTAGCTGCATTTTCTGACGTATATAAACAAACACGACCCATTTTTAAAGGCATGGTGTTTCTGGTAATGGGTGGACTAGTGTTACTATCTTCATTGATGGCACTGTAAGTCATTACAAGTTATCACCTTTTTTTCCATTTAGCATTTTTTGCAATGAATGCTTCATACATATTTATGTAATGTTTTAATTGCACAGGACTATTATAGTTGTTAGCTCTGTATTTTGACTTGAAGAAATGTCTTATTTAGGCGATCTTGTACGGAAGTAAAAATTGAAAAGAAAACGTTTGTAGATTTGAAATCAGTTAAACATTAATACAAGCCGATTGTGCTGAATTAAACAAAAGATCAGTAGATTTTTTTAGACTGCATTTTAGAACGGAATTACACATTGCATAGGTAAAAGATACGGAAGGAAGTATGGTATTGGTATTCAAGATAATTCTGTTATTTGCATACGACAACCATCACTTTCACAAACAACAATGCAAAAAGAAAAAAAAAGGAAAGAAAAAAAAAAACTGCACATGAGAGGAAAATGTCAAAGTTCTATAAAAATATCGATACACATAGTAACTTACTTACTAAATAGAGAAAATTATACAAAATTTGCAAGTTCTTTATCCAATTCTAAATTTGGCTTATTTAGAGTTCATTACACTTACTCTTTTATCTGCAAGACTGAGTTCAGGTGCTCAAGTAAAAAAAAAATACCCTGCTCGTGTGACATCGATAATGATACATGATAGTCTTAATTTAAAGACGCATGCTTTTATCTTTTATATTTTCTGAACTATAAATCAAATCAAATACTTTTTTTTTATTATTCCAATCAGGGTCCCACAGGGGGCATTTACAATTAACAATTATGATAGTATAAGCAACAAACATGAGACATTGTACAGTATATAAAGTGACAGATATTATAATTATAGACAAATGAAAATAGCATTAATAACAAAAATACATTAAAAGTACTTTTGAGCATTTTTTTCCTTCCTTCCTTTTTACCATTATTATTTCTATGTCCAGCAGTGGAAAAATAAAAATAAAAAAAAAAAAAAAAATATTAATAATAAAGTTTGAACAAACTGAAATTATTATCTATAAAGATGGAAATTTGTTCATCTACAGGAGACACCAAGGGACGGTGCTCTAGGATATATTGTTGATTGCGACAGGCAATAACAGCAATCCTCCCCGTGTCAGAAGCAGATGAACAAAATAAATAGAGAAACTGAATCCGGTTAATTAACAAATAATAATTATTATTTTTTTTTGAATAACAACAATTGCTAATTATGCGAAACATGTCATATAAATCTGATATTTGCTGTCTTTAACCAGGAATATACACAACTCTTTTAATACAGTTAAGTTCTCACAAGACAGCAGCCATAGCAATTTCTCTTGGGAAGTTAAGTTAATGAAATTGGGACATGATTCCAAAATAATGTGATATAAATGGTGTCTGTCTTCGTTATATTTTGTGCAATAAAAGAGAAAATGAACTTCATCTTCAATATTACCAGAGTTACACTGCTGACATAGTCTAAGGTGTGGAGGAGTACCCTGGTATCGTCCTATTTCAATCTGCAAATGGTGAGATGACACCCTAAATTTTGTTAATGATCTTCTAAGTTCAAAATTGGACATGATATTTAGATATTTTTCGAAACCATAATTATTCTTAAATTTTACATAAGTGCGGAGCTTCCCTTCTAAATTCTTGGTCAGTTGATCCTTCCAAATGTTTATGCATGTCTCTTTCAATATTTTCCTGATGGTATTTTTTGAAATATTTTTCCCATCATTTAGGTTTGCAAACCCAGGAAGAGTTTTTAAAATTTGTTGGAGAGAGCCATACCATGACGATTTATGCTATATGTCGAGTATAATTTTAGATTTTAGATCGATAAAATATCTTTTTAATTGATTTCTAATTTCAGATTGTTTACCTGTATCTATGGATGTGATCCAGCACAGAAATTATGGAAAAAACACAAAATTAATGTAGAAATAACGAAAGAAAATAAAAACTTAGTAAACTCTTAATCTGGTGTAATCACACCGATAAAACTATAAATATATCATTAAATATAGCACCAGTTTGACTGACTCTTTCTTATTAAAAAGTAGAACATAATAAATAGTATTTTTGTACAGCTAATGATGGAGTGTCAGTCCTTCATAGTACCAGTCACCAAGTAGCTAGTAACTTTATGTAGTAGTTTGTAGACTGTTCCTTGTCTTTTAGTGGCTTTTCGTGGGGTTGTTTTTACACTATTTTGCCAGTCTCTCTCCCACTCATAATTATTGATTCTCTCTTTGATATCTTCCGCCTCTATTTTAGCGGTTGCAATGCTACTTGCAATATTTAAATGTCAATATAATGGAATATTATGCGATTGTCATACAAGTGAGAGGTTTAGCTAGCTATAAAACCAGGTTTAATCCACCATTTTCTACATAAGGAAATGCCTGTACCAAGTCAGGAATATGACAGTTGTTTTCCATTCGTTTGATGTGTTTGAGCTTTTGATTTTGCCATTTGATAAGGGACTTTCCGTTTTGAATTTTTCTAGGAGTTCGGTATTTTTGTTATTTTACTTTTTATGATACATCCTGATTACCGCAGTTAAGCAATTATGTCACTGAAGTAGAGTTGCTACACTTTAAGATAAGGTTGGCTGTTCAATTTAGATCCTTCATAGTTTTGAGGATTTCAGATGCATTATATACACTTGGCTAGTGAAACCTTTGATTTCTATCGTACCTGATAATAGTTGTATCAAATATACATGTCGTATGCACAGGAATCAATATTAAATGTTTATACTGCCACCAAATGGTCGTAGCGGTTGTTGCTTGATTACACAGAACATGGTGGAGGCTATTCAATCGAATGCCACATTATGTAAAGACAAGCAGAAAATGAGAGAATTAGTTTATTTGAATCAAGTCGCAGGCATGTAAAGCAAAAAGTGTACATAAAGTTAGAAGATAAGAAGAAGCGATCGAAATCGGATATGTCAGAAAAAAATATTGACAACATGACAAATAAAGAAGGAATTCATGCTCTACTAGTGAAACACATGCAAATGTCGAGTCATATTATAAGACGCCATACAAAAGCTGATTGATAAATGTCCCTATAGACTTTCCTAACGAGATTAATATATTAAACCATCGGTAAATGTCATTCATCCAGTCCTAATACCGGAATGTTAAGGAATGAAAATGTACGAAGGAACGTTGAGATATCAAATAAAAGCCAAACATCAGCAAATCAGATATATGTCACTTATTTTGAAAAAAAAACAAAAAAACTTATCGCTAGAAAATACGACGAAATCAATTAGTAGGTATCATATAGATATATTAACATACCCAAAGATAGACAACTGATAATGAAAGGGAAAAACAATATTCTCAATGTTGGTGTGTATGAAAATATAAATCAACGTGCAGACATCTTATACGTTAAGGTATTTCACATCCCATCTTTTATGGTAATATTCTATACAAAGCACAAAAATGTCGTCAATCACCTCAAAAGCTAACCAAACCTTTAAACAGACTTATACAGAAGGGATATAGTTACGATACTGTTTTCAAGTCATTAAAGATGGCATTTTTTGGGATTAATGTTGATTCAGTAATAGGGTCTTTGCATCGAAAATAAACACATTAAACCCGTTATTGGCATGATACGAGTTTTGATCTATTCGTATTATTTATGATGGCATGATACTAAACCCCAAACGGGAGGGATTATGCTTGTTTATTTTATGATGAAGACATAGTCTTTCGATCAGTTTAATAGAGCTCTGGAGCTGGCATGTTAGCAACTGCCAATAGTCCTTTGTTAATTTATGTTGATCATTGTCATTTTTCTTCTGTTTCCTATTCTAATATCGGACTCGGACTTCTTTTAAACTGAGTTTTACTGTGCGTATTGCTATGTATTGGTTTATTCCACATTGGCTAGAGATATAGGGGGATGGTTGAGATTTCACAAAACATGGTTAACCCCGCCGAATTTTTGCGTCTGTCCAAAGTCAGGAACCTCTGGCCTTTGTTAGTCGTGTATGTTGTTTTTTTTATCTTTGTTCATTAATATGTTTCGAAGTTAAGTGTGGCGTCCATTTCGCTGAACTAATATACATTATTGTTAAGGGTCCAGCTGAATCCCGCCTCCATGTGCGGGACGTTCTCGCTGAGTTGAAGACCCATTGTGTCCTTGGGCTGTTTTCGGCTCTTTGGTCGATTTTGTTGTCTCTTTGACACTTTACCCGTTTCCATTCTCAATTCTATGACATAACCCCTTTTATCTAGATCAAGAAATATGTCTCCCGATTATGAGATTGCGCCAACAGACTATCTTGATTTTCCATCATCAAATAGTTAGTATATTGTATGCAAATAAATAAAGATAATGCCATTAATGTGTAGAAAATGAAAACCGTAATAAGTGAAGACTTAGGTGACTCGAAAATATATCAGTTCACCAGATAGTAGATATCTAATAATAGATGAACACTTAATAGTAATCTCAATTGTCGGCATTAGAAATATGGTCACCCCTGTTATTCTCCTGTCCGACAGTAAAATTCTTGCTAAAAAGGGGCGTCCGTTTGACTGTGCAGGATGTATAAATTCACAACCACTTCTAGTCGGAATGTGGATGTTCAATTTGAATTTTCGTGTAGGCTAATTGTCACGCTCTCTGCACGTTAAGGAACCTTCGCAAAATTTATGAACTTTTACGTCATTTGATGAACCTATATATCTTATCATTGAATTGGCACTGTTCTACGACATCATGAAAGCTTCTCTCGTATTTTTAATTTCGATTACTACGGTAAGTTAGTATTATTTTAACATCATTTTATAACTTAATTTGTGTAATAGACTATGGTTTTTATATGTTAACTCAGTATTTCGACACTATTTTCAGTTGCCTGGTTTTAATCTGAAATACTTTACTTGGAAACATACTAATACTTGGTTTATAATGTACCTTGTCATCGACAAAACAAATTATCATGTATGAAATCATAGTGAAGTTAACTTTTCTATAGTCAATGGCGCTAGAAGCCGAAAATTGAAAATCCGTTAACTTCAAGCATAAATAAAAAGCACAGAAAAAAAGAAGAATTGGAAATAAGCCAGTGAACACATGGGTAACAGGGATAATTTAAGAATTTGAGCGTGAATAAAACTAAATATGGGGAGTAAACAAGACAGCAACACAACTATTATTTTTGTAAAGCTAAAATATTTTGTGCAAATAAGAAAGTAAATAGATTTTTACGAAACACATGATATTCACTATTATATTTTTCCAATGTTCAATTGTGAAAACGGCATCCACTTAACATTTGTTAATGAAATACTTTAATTTCTGCGTTCAGATTGCAGTGGGTCAGGCCACAGTATGCAGAAAAGCATCAGATTGTAATCCAACTGAATGTTGTAAGGAAGGATCCCAAAGAAAACGGTTCTTGTTTGAGGCAGCTGGGACATGTCAACCCCTTCGAAAACAACAAGAATCATGTGACCCGTCTGACGCCACCTCCAGAAGTAATCCCAACCTGCGTGTTATAGAGTGTCCCTGTGAATCTGGATATGTTTGTCACAGTACAGAAGCCACAGTTACTGCACACAACTCATTCTGTGTTCATGGCGGTGCACCATGAGTTTTGAACTTGTTACAGAAAAGCCATTATAACTACTTATATATGATGTTTTTTAGTTGTTTTGTCTCTTTTCAAACCAGCAGGAAGAGAAAAGTTATTAACTAATTTCATACTTTCTCTATCTAACTCCTTATTTGACTCAAGGAAATATATTTATAATTCTTTTACACAGAGAAAGTTTCCTCTCATTAGCAAATTCCGTAAAAACAAAGTCTTAAACCTTGCAAATTTTGGCCGATACATAACGAATTGTATTTAACTGTCTGATGCGAAGTTTTGGCGGCAAATTCACCCAATAAGCTTTAATGAGATCATATTAAAACAATTTTAGATAAAATATGTATAGACTTATAGAAGTTATTGAAATTTCTTCTAATCTGTCAATGTCGTTCTAATTCTGATGTATTTCATTGTAAGAAAGTTTTTCATAATATAAGATAAGGAGATGGGGTATGATTGAAAATAAGACAACTTTCCAACTGAGTAAAAATGAAGGAGATTTGTAGCAATTGTTGGTCAACGTACGACCATCAACAATGAGAAAAACCCATACCATGTAATCAGTTATAAAAGGCCAGACAAGACAACAACTGCCGTGGATAGCTGTCTTATTTGCGATCATACCACATCTCCTTATTTTCATATATGTGAAACAATTGAAAGGGACCAAAATAACCGGCTGATTTATGACAAAAAAATAAACGAAAAACAGACATGACAGGCAACAACCAACGACATCCACTGAATTACGGGCTCATAACCTGGAACAGGCACATATAGAATGTGGCGGGGTTAATCATGTTTTTTAACGCCTTTTTATTTGCCGTTGATTACAAATAATGGGCGTATGACATTTGCGCCCATTTTTAAAATGTTCATTTCATTTTTTCATTTGCACCCATTTTATATTTGCTCCTAATTGCATTTACAGTTTAACACAGGTGAGTAAATATTTGTACGTGTACTATTCCTTGAATGTATATTGGTAAAATCTGGTTATAAACATTGTTCACTTATGTTTAAGTTAAGAAAATCCAGGTCGTTACGTATGTTAAAATGCGAACTCTAGAAATGCCCGCATCAGTACGTTAGCCAGAGAAAGAAAAGATGGACTTCGTTATTGACAATTACGACAAATATAGAGACGAAATCACAAGAAAGGAATATATTAGATGTGTTGCCTATAAATACTCGGCAAGAACAGATTTATGATTTTAATGTATTCCGTTCTTATGGATTTTAATGTTGTAAATAGAATTTTAATTCGTCATTTTAGTATAAACAGAGTAAACACAGAGTGCTTTTATCATTGGTTTTTACTTCTTGATTTTAAAGTATGTGAACATAGTGCTTTTAAATTGACTTATCCTGCTCAAAATCCTACTTCCACCTCCCCGTGGTGAGTAGAGGACAACAGTTATATACATGTTATGATTGACAATTCATAACATTTGTACAGCTGGCGAACGGAAGAGGTCTATAATGATAAATGAAAAATAACATTCACCTGTAATTTACCTGTAAAAACATCGGCGCAAATGAAAAAAAAAATTCGGCGCAAATGAAAAAAGAAATCGGCGCAAATGAAAGAAAAAATCGGCGCAAATGAAATGCAGATCGGCGCAAATGCAAAACGCCGCAAATAATATAGTCGTTATAGTGAGTTTCATGAAAACCAAAATATTAAATCATAACACCAAAAATAAGAAATCTATCTAAATAAGACATACAAATTGAATGTGTGCGTGTAGAAAAATAGCATTTCAAATGAAAAAGTATTATTTTTTTCTATTTACATGGGATATCTTAACGAATAATTTAAATGTATAGATTTTCGAAAGAAGGTCTATACGAACAAAAATAATAGAAGATATTTACTAGGATATCAGATGCCACTGCTGGTGGAGGATTTCTCCCCGAGGGTACCACCAGCCCAGTAGTCAGCACTTCTGTGTTAAAATGGATTATCATTGATATGGTCATAATTATAAATCAACTGTTTACAAAGCTATCACAGAAATAGGTTAACTAAGCTGTATTTGGCAAAACCTTTTGGAAATTTGGATACTCAGTGATCTTCAACTTCGTACTTTATTTCGCCTTTTTAACTTTTTTGATTTGAGCGTAACTAATGAGTCTTTTGTAGACGAAAAGCGCGTCTGGCTTACAAAATTGTTATCCTGGTATCTATGAAGAGTTTAACTATATCCAGTTCAACATGATGTCAAAGATGTACATTTAACTGGAGTACTATCAACTCTCTATAAACAGAATGACAACTCGGACAAAATAACGTTTTTCTGTGCAGAATACTACTAAGACTGCATCTCACTGGTTAACTTGGATTTTCTTTATCTTCGTTACCAAGTGGTGTGCCTGTCCCAAGTCATGAGCCCGTAATTCAGTGGATATCGTTGGTTGTATCCTGTCATGTTTGTACTTCGTTTAGTGTTTTGTCATAAATCAGCCCGTTATTTTTTCCATTTAAATTGTTTCACATATATGAAAAAAAGGAGATGTGGCATGATCGCAAACATGACAACTATCTAAATATCTTATTCTTAGATATTTGGTGTACTATTTTGGGCATCAAGTCAAAAGAACTAAAAGAAAGAGTGTAAATTAATACTTAATTATTATTATTATAAAACAGTGTCAATATTTTTTTTTCAAATGAAAAGATATGTAAAGTAAAATCATTTGTATGTTATACGTGTATGTGTGTACTTATACATCCAATATACGTCCCAATATAGTGCGTACTTATACATGATCATCCTAATATCTCAAAATGTAATACTAGGACTAAATGTAAAAAAAATATATTCACATAAAAAATACCAATGATGCATGATTTCGTCTAAAAACCCTAGCTATTCCTTTCTGTTTAGTCCATCTTGATGAAGGACGTTATGTAAGTTCCTTTATCAAAAATCTTTCTTAAACCTCCCGCATGGTACCATTATAGTGACTGTTCTGTTCAATCAATAGAACTTTCATGTTGTTGAAGTTTTCGATTGATTGATTGTTGGTTGCTTAACGTCCAGTGGTAAATATTACATGCATGTTCAGGACGATTGAAATCTTCGAGGTTGTGGTACGACTGTCTAAAGTATTGTTTCAATGTGGAGATGTCTGCTTTGTGACAATTTTTTCTATGCCCATTGAGACTAAGCTAATTTTTTTTTACGAAACCTATCATGTCGCATTTTTTTGCAAAAATAGAAGGTAAATTAAGGCATAAGTTATATACTGATGTTCAAATCTCATCAATCAATTTAGAAGAAAAAATCAAGGTAACAAACCAAAACTGCGGGAATTTCATGAACTAATAGACCGAGATCGTGTGCGTCGACAGAGTACGCCAATGCAAATCCACCTTCAATCTGAGCTTCAATCAAAATGACACAATCGGGAAAAGTGCACAGTCGGAAAATGGGGAGTTGAAATCATCAAATTTGTCATAGATTCTAGTTTGAATTCAGTAAAAACTGACTAACATAGATCAAAGTAAACAGATGACCTTCAATGGTTGTCACTTGCGTCATCAAGGATAGTAGCGTATGCTTTGTCAGCTTCACCAATCATTTGATCTCGAATTCATATGTAATAGCTATTGTCAAATCCAGGAGCGTTACAGAGCCGGTATTAATGTCTAATAGGCGTATATGTCGAAATCATTTTCACTGATTCACTTTCTGTAGAGACTATTCGTCTATTTAGAGATTTTTTTCAGTCATAAATATACAAAACAAAATCAGTTGAATTCTTAAATTCCAGTTAAAATCAATATGTTCGAGTTGTTTGAATAATCTAACACCATCCATTTTCTTTACCTTATAAACAAAACATCAATCTATAATCAGCCGACATGTTTTTATTCCAAATAAAAAAACTGCAATAATTTGCAGTTGTATATTCTCATTGAAATGATTTTCAGATGAAATTTTACAATTACGGCTTGATATATTCAATACATTACAACAATCTCGGCTGTCCATATATCGATTTTAATAACATCAAACCACGTGATTATGTTGCCAGACGACATTAGATTTTCTTGCGGGTTGATGCTGTTGTTATTGATCGCCTGTTTGTTAACATTTTAGAATTGAATCAGTTGTTATGTAATTTAAATTTCATTCCTTCTGCATCATGGTGGTACCTGTGTTTCTGGTTCTTGTATTCTGTTTTTCGACATTAACAGAGACAGTAAGGGTAAGACATTTTTTTCATTATTCTAAAAAAACAGTTTATTGAGTATTGCGTCGTCATTGGATTGACTAATTTTTCCGTTTTTTTTTATGAATACTATGTCTGTTCAGAAAAAGGAAAGTTACTGCAATTGACTACATTTATTTCAAATCTTGTAAATATGGATACATAATAAAGGGCACACATGCAAACGTTAATGTTTAAACTATTTAATTAATGAGGTGATTTTGGCATAATTCGAGGTTGCAAAATATCTTTTAAATGTCAGTTCGATTGTTGTAAACTGCCTTTTAACATAGAATAAACAGCAGCATAATGCAATGATGTAAGAGGGGAAACGGGATACAGAGAGGGTAAATTAAAACGAGATTCAAACCAAATCCAAGTAATTGATTAGAATTTGGCAATCCAGTCATGCAAAACAACAACGAGACGACTGATATGTTTTTATCCAGACTATTATAGTATATGTTACGACACCAATGTTTTGGAAAGCTTTGTTAACATACAGTATTTCAAAGGGATTGATTTTTCTTTAGATCTATCTCCTGTAGTCTAAACTATGCTAATGTCATTGAATCAGTTGCTTTATTACTTTAAATAAGTTTTGTATTTATGTTTTTTAGAGTCATACAATCACCAAAAGAGAAGCAGAAAAACCTTCAGAACTACAACTTGAAAATGAATTAAGAAGGGTTAAGAGACTGAAGGATACAGATGCAGTGCTTCCCAGAGTAAAGCGTATGCAAAGAGACGAACACTCTGAACGTGAATTGTCGAGAATTAAGCGTTTAAAACGCTCATTAAAACCTGGTTTATCACGTGTAAAACGGACAAAAAGAGCCAGTGAACTAGTTTTACCAGAACTCTCAAGAGCAAAACGTTTTAAAGATCTTGAGGTGGACTCTTTTATGCTCTCTCGTGTCAAAAGATTAAAACGGTCCCCATATAAAACTTTGACAGTCGATCATTACGAACCGAGCTTGTCTAGAATGAAGCGTTCTCAAAGATCGGTTGAATTTTCATTACATGCAAAGGATCTTTCAAGAGTAAAACGTTTTCATGATCCGAATACAATTGAACTTTCCCTAGTCAAGCGATTGAAACGATCTGAAAGGGTAAAACGAATACCTTCGAACGTTCACAAAATTAAGAGAAATAGAAATAAAAATTTGAATTACCTTAAAGGAACACAGAAAAGGCATTTTAAAGCACTTCATGGACATTTAGATAGAAATATTGATTTGAAGACCGCGAAACAGGAGTTATCTCGCCAGTCGGGTGCCTTAAACCGAAAGAGGGAAAAGAACAGAGCCAATGAAACATTAAAACAACGACTGGAAAAGAGAATGCGTAATAAACATAAAAGAAGAATGAAACATAAGAACCTGAGAGCGAAGAAGCACCATATTCAAAGTCATAGACTGAACAAAAAAAATATAAATTAAAACCATGTGTTAATTCTGCAGCGTTGTGTAAATAAATATAGGAGATCGTGTCAAAGAATCTGTCTGTGCTAGTGAGGGTCAGTGCGAAAATGCTAGATCAGAAAAAAAACATACAGAACAGATACACTATGTACATAATTATTATTATTTTAAAAATCCGAAAAAGAAACAATTTTTAGTGGAGTTTTATGTACAAAAAGTTTTCAGTTTTTCATTAAAATTTTGGAAAAAAATACTGATTTTCAGCAGTTTGATTTTGTATCAAAGCATACTCATATGAACTGATTAATTTGTAGCTGTTTGTGTTAAATTTGACTATGTTTTTATATACAAAAATTGGAAAATTGATCCTATTATCTTTACTATTATTTCACTTCAACATATGGTATATTTGTTAGTATAGTTACCCCTTTGGCATTCAAATGATATGTAATTACATTTTCACTGATGTCAATGTGATAATTGACTTCAACATACACATACTACTACTTTAATGCTTTGTTTTGCTATGGTCAATGGTGAAAAAAGGTAGACAATTTTAATACCAGATTATATATTATATTGGAAGTATTTTTTTCTTAATTTATCAAGATTTCTATTACAAGATATGTAAAGATATGCATCGTCCTCGAAGTTATTAGTACTGGAAAGAAATTGAATTTATAATAAGAACGTGTATCAAGTATACCATTATTTAATGCTTGGCCAGATGTAAATCACGACGGGCTTCAAAGAACACAGTTTAAACGTTATTCATTGGTTCACAGAAAATAAATCCAAAAGATATCAAGAGGACAATCATGTCAAAGAAAAACTTACACCACTATTGTCAAAAAAGAAAAACGTCCGTGGGTGCTCCGAAACGATAGGAAGGTCCGGCACCGCCAGTGGCACCCTACGTCATTATAATCGAGGAATGAGCAAACGATTTTGGCTACGACAATTGGAGCATATCCATGATAATCTGTGACACAGATACTTCACAATGGTTAAGTTAATACCTAAGTACTTAAATATCTCTATGGCAGTTGTGATTTTCACAAATTGTTTTTTCTGTTCCTTTGCCTTCAGAGTAAGCTGCTAATTTTAATTGATGCTCAGAATAAATATATATAAATTTACATTATCAAGATTTGGGTAAACTTTTATGTGATTCTTGTGTCTTCCGTGATTTTCGTTTATGCTTGATTCAATACAGAAGGATGAGTTATAAGATAGCCCAATGCCCATGATGCCTGTAATTTACTCGATCCACAATAGATATTAAAAGTACTAGGTTCAGATGTTGTTTATATGCATATAGTATATTATTTTTTTTTACACTGCACAGCATTTTTGTATATAAGCAAAATATGTTTCATAGTCTCTGTTATAATGAAAATGTATCCACATGTCCCTACTAAAGGAGACTTAGAGCTTAACATAAGGTGTAGACTGGTGCAACAACAAATACTACTTTTTCACCTGATGTTTTGGTGTTGTTTGTTTGTTTGTGTGTTTTCTTTTTGAATGGTTCTCTTGTTGCTCAATCATTAAATATCTGTTAAGTGTTGTGTGAAATGGCAGTTTTTTGCCTTTTCAACTTTTAAATTTGGGCCATGTCGTTGTTTGCCGTTTTTTAAATTCGATTTTGTTTACCACCTTGAACTAATGTTATTGGCTGAACGTTATCTTTTTTTTTTAAAGATGCACGTATGTTAGAACATGAACAATATATCTGATGAGCCAGACTGCGTGATCGACATACTTCTAAGGTCTGCTAAAACATAAACTATTGACTCTATTTGATTTTGTATCTGGTTACGTATGTCTACATTGTTATCACATTTCATCGATCAATCGCACACAATTCTAGAACGGAATTGTCTGCAATCAAAAGTTACCTGTTATATTTATTGATCTTTCTTTTCAGCGGTCTGATTTTTCTACATTGTTTGTTTCCAACATTATTTTTGGTAGGAAATAATCATCGGAAAACTCAACTCATCTTTATATAATAATATATACGAGGGACTTAGATTTTTTTTTATTATTTAACCTTAATTTTGGAAACAATAAACCTTATATAGTTATGCAAGCTAAGTGGTCTATGGAATCTTTTTACCTAGTTTAAATCCTGTCACGTGACGTTTGCCAGGTGAATGGACATATAAACAAGATGAAGCGCTTGCTTTAAAACATGACTGCTTCCTTATTCGGGTGGCATGGGTAGAAAATGGCTACAGATTTAAAAATTATTAGTTTATAAACTTGAATATGTCAAATACAAAACCTGGACTTAAAGGAGGCGTAAGTTATTTTTAATTAAGTAATTTGTTATATTACCTTTATGCAACTGAATTAGCTATCATATGAGATCTGTAGATAGTTAAATTGTATACAAAACGTTAAAGTACATTTATGAATTAAGGTAAAAAATAACAACAAAGTATATACATTCCATTGATTAAATTTAATATCAGGTACATATTTTGTTAAAGAAAACGACATGTATTGTAAACATGGACTAAAATATGTCAATCTTCATGGATCAGTGGATAATGTGGTTTGTCATAGGAAAAACCTTTAAACACGGATACATATAATAACTAAAACCTGATTTTATGAGTTATTAATAAAAGAATTGTCCATTTTTTTTTAATTACGCAATATCATTTGTTCATACATTAAACATATATTTCTTTGTAAACCATGCTGTTGTATATTCACGTCGTGATATAGCAGTTTCGGGCTGACTGGCGTTATGAAATAATCAACCAATTAAGCAATCAATCAAAAATTGGCATACCGTTTTCTAGAATTTGCAAGATTCTATCTGTTTGAGAATGTATATTAGGAGGTTTTGTCAATAATTCAATATAAATGAAGAACTTCCTGGTTCAAAACGAGATACAATTGAGCCATCATATTTAAGAGTTCTGTCGTTCAAAACTTAAAAAAAGAGTCTGTACAAAAAGTAAAGACTAATTTCCAGCTATTATTTTCCTCGAAGAACCGTCCAAAAATAAAATAAAAGTAAAAAAGTCCACTATAAATTAGTGTATGGCAAGGGGTATAATGCAAGGAAAACTAATATGTATGTAACTTTTACCGCTATAGAGACGAGACTTGTGTCTGGTCTCTTTGTCCTTGCTTTGAACAGTAACTATGTTTGAACTACCAGGGATACTTCCATATTTGATTTCATGGACCGTTCATTTGGCATAAGAAATAAACCAATCAAACAGTTAGTCGATATGGGCATAAAATGAAACTGAAAGTTTGTTTAAACTCACTCTTTCGGGTATCATGATATCCAGCGAATACTATGTTCAATGATTGTTTTGTCTTCTCTTGGCGTTTTGTTATAAACTTAGTTTTATGATTACTCAGGCCAGACGAGACTATTATGATTCAGAGGAAAGTTCTGTAGACAGCAAACAAATAAGAATTTCCCGGGACTCTGGCATCTACGATGACAAAAGGGGATATTCCAGGACACCTTCTACGGTAAGTTTGTATCTCTGATGCTTTTATGAAATCATTGAACCACTTTTTGGAGATTATGTCGACGCACTCATTTGCAGTTTGAAATACGACTAGAAATTATTTTCTGTTCTGTATTTTTATGTTGTGGTCAAATGTATTCGATTATACATGACGTGGCTGCCTAAAATTTACTTGGAAGAACAACGGCCGATATTAGAGTGTAATAAAACAGCAAATCTGAATAGAGCCAGACTTTATGGCACCAAATATTTTATAAAACAAATCAAAAGTTCAATTGAAGTAAAATTATCGCGAGACGCATTCAGATAGATGGACACACTAATGAATTGATTATCAGACATGCCACGCTTTATCCTTGCATCAATTATTCATTCGTATAAAAACAAGCCTATATGCATTTTATTTTTTGTCATGTCTTTCTTGATACTAGTTCGTATAGAATTCTTAATTACACTCTTAACTCAATCATTTAACATGCCATTAGAAGATTATAATAGATATAAATGATCTATTTAAACAGGGTACAGGGGTTACAGTGGAAACAACAGACAGCAAAAAGCTGATATTCGGAAAAGATGAAAATGAAGATCGTGGAAACTGGTCAGGAAGATTTGATTTCCTTCTCTCACTTCTTGGATATGCTGTCGGCCTTGGAAATGTGTGGCGTTTTCCTTACTTGTGCTACAGGAACGGGGGTGGTGCCTTTCTTATTCCGTTTGTTTTGATGATGGGATTGATCGGTGTTCCCCTTTTCTTTATGGAGGCATCTCTTGGTCAGTTCTGTAGCAGTGGACCAATGACATGCTGGAAGTTTGCACCTATGTTTAAAGGTGTTGGAATTGCGATGGTATTGGTCTCTGGTTTTACATCATTATACTACAACATGATCTTAGCTTGGTCGTATTACTATCTGTTTGTTTCATTCACGAGTGATCTACCCTGGGCTGACTGTAATAATCCAGAGTGGAATACTGAATGTAAGTTTTACCCGATAACACAATTTCTCGACTCAGCGAATCGAAATGTATATCATTTTTCCATTTGCCGGTGTTATCCTTAAAGTGAGCATTAAGCATAACCCCTTCCTTTCCAAATTGATAATTTCATTGAAATATTATTAGAATTTTAGTACGTTTTGATATTTTAAATATTCTGTTTTATCATTAAAGATAATAATAATAATAATCATGAATAATAATAATAATAATAATAATAATAATAATAATACTTACTTGAGAAATAGCAAACCCTGAACATACACATTTTACATTGTATAACAATAAGCTTTTTGTACACAAATCCTGCAAAGTTGAACACGCTGACTTTGTAAAAAAAATTTAAGTATTGTTGCAAAATATGAACTATTTATTTTTCTTTATTTGGGAGTGTATCAAGTTTCCGCAACTTGTAAGGGAATTTCAATAAACCGTAGAGTGAATCATCATAACAATACTTCCTTTTGTACTTCTTGGAATTATGTTTTTAGTTGCATTCAAGTCTGGAAGATTATCAAATTATTTTTGACATTACGTGTCTCTTGAAAAAAGGTTATTTTGTAATCTAAACTATTGAAAAATATAAGAAAACATACTTGCTTCAAACAATTTTAACACAAATCCAATCTTCACGAACGTTTGGGAATAATTTGTGGTGAAGGAATTTTAGATTGGTTATACGATGGAAAAGAATTAAAACGAATAGTAACTTTAAGGAAGGCTACAATATATGGGATAAACGAAAGACCTATTTTATCCATTACATACAAAAGAATCGTTTCATTGAAGCGCAATGCAGTTTTGTATCAGTTGACGATCAATTTTTAAAACATTGTAAGACAAGTCTCATTTATATAATTTGGGAAATAAATGAAATCAGATGGAAAAGAACACTTCTTACTGATTAATTTAGAAAATACCATATTAAATTTAATTTGTAAAGGCTATGAACTATATACAATAATTGTTTTAATTCATTTTTTGCACTATTTATACATGCACAAGATAAAAAAAAAAATACATGAAATCATATTACGCTCATATATTTAATTATTTTGTGCTACTTATTTAATAATTTCGTGCCACTGTTTTATGTTTTAGACTAAGACATTGACTTATTTGTCTAAATACGGTTTAAAAAGTTTATAAGTTAATTTTGATGAAAAATGAATATTTTCTGCTTTAAATTCAATATTATACTTTCAATAAATTTTATTCTGTTCAGAGCATGTTGAGCTTCTTCTTATGTTCCTCCCTAGCACATTTATGATTTGTCTTTTATTAATAACCACCTTAATCTCATGGTAGCTTGCTCAAACCAAAGATTAATTCAAATTTGGACTTGTTGTCGCTTTACCAGGTTATTGGCATTCAGGTTTTGAACACAGACTGGTTGTCTCAGAGCGGGAACTATATGTATGAGTAGGGCAATACTTTTTCCAAATCAGTGTATTTTAGATATATTGATGATGTTCTTTCCATTAACAATCCAAACTTTTCTGATTGGGTTCCATCAATATATCCTCTAGAACTAGACATTAAAGAAACAACAGACTCGGCTTCCTTCGCCTCATTTTCAGACTTATACCTCGAATTTGACATGAGCGGTCATCTAAGTTCCAGAATCTATGACAAACGAGACGATTTTAATTTTGAAATTATCAATTTCCCCCACCTTAGTAGCAATATACCAACTTCACCTGCATATGGGATATACAGTTCCCAACTCATTCGGTATTCAAGATCTTGCAGTTGCTACCCAAACTTTATAAAACGTCACCAGTGTCTGAGCAGAAAGTTGATGAACCAGGGTAATGTCAAAGAACGTTTCGTCCTTTTTTTTAAAAGTTCATCGGAAGATACCAAGACCTTGTTGATAAATATTCTGTATCAACTTCACAAATAACACATGATGGTCTTGAAGTATAGATTCTATGTACTGACGTTGTTTATCATCTTAATTACGTGTTAAAGTGTTCTTTTATTTGTCTTTGTAAATTATTAACCTTTACTGTTTAGTCCATTTTTGGTAATATCCTTTTGGCGTGGCTCGGTAATTATGCATCCCGCCAATGTGTATTTGTGCTGTGGTCAATTTTTGTATTCTTGTCTTTCATTTTTGCTTATGTGCTATTTCTATATGCCATTTTGTTTTTCTTTGTTGACATATTTTTTTGTTTTTATAGAGATTAAGATAATAACACAATGTTGACTGCTGTACCCCTATTTTTGACATTTTTACCTATTATTTCTTTTTGTTTTGTTCACACATTGTTGTCAATATAATGGAATTTTATGCGACTGTCCTACAAGTGAGAGGTCTAGCTAGCTATAAAACCAGGTTTAATCCACCATTTTCTACATAAGGAAATACCTGTACCAAGTCAGGAATATGACAGTTGTTTTCCATTCGTTTGGTGTGTTTGAGCTTTTGATTTTGCCACTTTATAAGGGACTTTCCGATTTGAATTTTCCTTGGAGTTCGGTATTTTTGTTATTTTACTTTTTAATATCTCATTAATATGTTATCGTCATGACTATGCATGTAATATTTGCCGCTGGACGTAAAGCTGCAATCAATTAATCTGTTATTGACTAGACGTATCTTATGTGATATCAGACGAATCGTGAGTTCTGGAATTGCTGTAGTGAGAATATTTGATATCCTTTAAAGGTCTCTGATGGACATGCATATCTGATCGAAGAGGTAATAGTGCTCTGTGAATAAATACACAACTCTATTTTTACATAATTAAATAAAATAACTCTAAATTATGGTAAATAAACAACGATATTGGTTTATTACATTACAAGTATAAACCATAAGTTTAAATGTGTCTCACATTCGCATGTAAATTTCACCACTATATTATAGTTTGTGCTGATAAACTTCCTCTGGTCGACTGTGCTACTAGAACAAAGTATCAGAATGGAACATGTTACAATGGGGACAAATTCATCGGATTGTGGAATGATACCATGTTTACAGAAGTTACCGGACATAAAAGGGTATCAGCAGCTGAAGAGTACTGGACGTTAGTATAATTATCTATATGGATTACATGTATATTAGTAATCTATTCGCTACCCTTTTTGAGTTTGGTGCTCGGTCTTATATATTTTTCTGTATTTGTTTTCCTAGACTTTTGATCTTTAAAGTATTTGTTGAAGATAAACGTTTCGTACGCACGGAAATCGGTATAATTCCTTTTTATGAAATTGTTTAATAAGGAAAAGGGAGTAATGGGATGAACTCAACAATAAAAACTGTTTATTTTCTATTAACCACCTCTTTTCTTTTATTATGAAATGAATATTTCTGTAAAAGAATTTTTACTAATATATACTGAATATATTTTTAATATAATGCCCACTGCATACACCAAATATGGCAGTTTACACGTTCCAGGTTTAGAATGTGTGACACAGACATAAATTATTAGCAATTTATGTGACACCTGTATGATGTGCAAAACCCGATGCATAAAATTGATATTGTAGTATTATTACAGTTTGATTGCAGTAGTTGCATTTCCAAAGGGAAGACTGTGGTACAAATATATGGTTATCTGTATAGATCTGGTCCGGCAGTAGCACATAGCACGTCCTGAGGGACGTCCGTTTGGTTGTACGGGATGTATAAATACACAGCTTCGTCAAGTTGTAAGATAACTCTTGCATTACTTATTTGAGGTCGGTTCCTTGGGTGACCTACTGCAAGTCAGCATTCTTCCCCGTAACCCAAATTAGCGTATGTATACAGCGTTGGTCAGAATCAACATTACATCTAAACAGGAACATATATATTGATGTATATATATATAGATATACTGTTCCCAGATCTAAGTCGATCCACTCTGCGAAAAGGAGAGAAACCAATACGGGGTTCAAAATTAATAGAAACAGACTATTAAATGGTCAAAATATTATACAACACATAAAACAAAAGATTGAGCAATACAAATCCCTCCTATAACCATTGATGAACGCTGATCCCTCGGAAATGTAAACAGTTCCCTGTACACAGATATGGTCAGCAGAAACGCCAATTGAATCAAAACAGATTTAACCATTCAAATTGACGGAGAAAATGCCAATACAGACTTTCGATCGGCATAAGCCAAGTTTAATGTCATTGACAATATTTTTATTGTATGGACAGTTTTTTTTTATTGCAGTGAAAGTTTTTCACATACTAAATCCAATTAAAAAGTTACTTACCTGTAAATTTTTTTTATATTCTGTAAATTTCCAAAAATCTTTGCGATTTGTTTATTATTGCAAAATTTGCGACGGGATAGAATTAGCAAAAATATAAACTCGCATTATGAATTTCGATAGCACTAATTTATTTGTATGCAGCATTTCACGAAATCGTAAAAATTAATCTTGCATTAATTGCAATAATACATACACGCAAAAATTACTGAATTTATAGAAACTCTTATTTACAGCAACAGAGCAATAAATATGAGCTCTGGTATCGATGACTTCGGACAACCAAAATGGCAGCTTGTTATGTGCTTAATGTTAGCGTGGATAATATGCTTTTTGTGCCTATTGAAGGGTATTAAAACAACAGGAAAGGTAAGGACTTACAATGGTATTAAACGGCCGAAAACGTTTACATTGTTAAAAGGTAAATGTATTAAACATTGGAATGCAATTAACTTGAAAATGTATTGAACTACTGAAAACGTATGCACGTACAAAATTATTTATGAAATTTAAGTTTGTGTGCTTATGGACAAAAAATAGAGCGAACTATATAATTTTTAATCCCTGATTCATACAATACCTATCCTGCTACTTTCAATAGACTATAATGAAATAACAGCCAATGAACGTCTACATATTTGTATATAGCTCCCGTATTCTGTAATAAGAATGGTAAATGAAGTGAAGACCAAAGGGATGTTTGATAATCAATTGTTATTTCTTCTTCAACATTTTTTTCAGGTTGTATACTTCACAGCTATATTCCCGTTTGTTGTATTGATTATTTTATTTTTCCGTGGTGTAACACTGGATAATGCCGGTCAAGGTGTATATTATTTCATTGTTCCAGACTTCGAAAGGCTTTTAGACGCTCAGGTAAAGTTGTTACAAGAGATATGAATTTTTTAAATGTAATAATTTATGATTAATACAGATACTAAAACAGTGAATGTGTAAAGGGTTGAAGCGATACCAAATTCACAAGATATTCATCGCATTGTAAAATATCTTCAGGTACTAATGGAAGTATTTGTTACTTGATACGTACAGATGAAGAACATTTATAATGTTTGACCGTAAAAAGCGTATGATACCTATTTCAGTGTGCACGGTGTACGTGTTTCTGGAACAACCTTGATCTGACACGTGTGAGACTGGAATAACCTTGATCTGACACGTGTGAGACGAAACTTTAAGGAAGTCGTTTATGTAAAATTGTTTAGAGCATCCAAATCAAAGGGACTGAGCTGAACAACCAAAATTGTCGGAGTTCAATTTTATTGAGAAAGTCTCGTCCTAGAAATAGTGGATAAACTGAAAATATACAATCGAAATGTTCAATTAAAGCCAAGCAAGCGTCACAACTCGTCTGGTGTGTTATGCTGCTAAATTTGAAACTGACAATATTGATCAATTGAAATCGTCGAATTTATACTACATGTACATTGTACGGGGTTGAAATAATAAGGAGATTGGTAGCAGGTACGAATGGAAAATATGATGAAGATATAACAGAAAAATCTCCCTTGGAGTTAACCATATTTGTCATATTTCTGCTAGATGCTTCTCAATATTAAGTTTAACAAACCAAATTTAGTTGGTTGTTCCGTTAAGCCTTTTTATTTTGGCCTGACGTAGGCATGTCATTTCGATTGATTGATTGATTGATTGATTTGCGTTTAACGCCACTTTCAGTACTATTGGCTATTTCGTGGTGATCAGTTTTGATTGGTAGAGGAAGCTGGAGAGAACCACCGACCTTTGGCAGGAAAACGGACAATCTTTTAAGATTGAAGTATCTTCATTTTGAATAAATGCATAGATATGCAATGCTGTATGTGTATTATTGCTATAGAGGTATGACAATCTATTGCACTTTATCTTCAAGGTATGGAAAGATGCTGCTGTACAGATATTCTTTTCTATGTCTATTGCTGGAGGTGGATTAGTAACATTGTCTAGTTATAACAGATTCCATAATAACATACTCAAGTAAGAACAACTTTATAATCATTGGAATGTAGATAATTTATGTTCCCCCGTTTTTTGGCTTTGTTGGTTTTTGCTCTTTGTTGAAGACCTATAAGTTCTTATTTTTATATGAAAGGAATGTGAAGCCGGCTGGGCGGGCATGGAGAAAAGTGGATACCTAATTTGTGTAATCAATCCCTCCTACTTTTTTAAAACTAGATCCCTGAAACTTCCCAGAACTTTGAGCATATGTTGAAGTTGTGCACCTGCTATTATGGAATTGTTTGAGGAAATGTTTTCTCATGTTTCCAGACTTGAGAACCAAGTCTTTTTCAAATATTTAATTGTTCAGGATAGATCATTATCCGTTGTTTAAGAAACATTCTGCGCAACCCGGCCATTTGAGTCTTTGGTCTATTATTCCGAACTTATTGCCGGGGTTTGTGTGGCTAAAAGCTTTACTTTCAGTAATTACACATTGTATATGTAAGTTCTTCTTTGTTCACACAACTACTTCTTTGCTTCCAACTCGATAGTAGTCCAGTATAGAATCCTTGATTCCCGTTGGATGGCTAGGTATAGTTAGACTTCGCTTATAGTTATTATAGTATTGTCTTTTTGAAAAGAAATTTGTGCTTTTTGTTTTGTTTTTTGTTTTATATTTTAGATTAGGAGATCCCCGGAAATACATTTAATATTATTTATTTCAGGGATTCTTTAATAGTATGCGTAGGAGATACATTAACCTGTATTTTTGCTGGATTTGTGATTTTCTCTTTTCTGGGTTACATGGCTGGTCAAATGAACTTGCACGTGAAAGATGTTGCTAGAGATGGTAAATATAATTCCATCATTTCTGCATATTGTTACAAATTTTTCACCACAACTGTAATTAAGTTGTAGAGAAAAAGATGTTTTATCTTTGCCGTCATTCCTACGAACGTACAGATTGTTTAAAGAAATGTTTGAACCGGAGGAATACTGCAAAATAGCTTTACCCTTCAGTCACAGAAGTGCTTTCGCCAAATTTAGATGTGGTGTTGCTCCCCTAAGGATTGAAACAGGGAGATATGAAAATATTGTTTTAGAAATCAGAGTGTGCCATATATTTGACGGTTTTATTGAAGATGAAGCGCATGTTTTATTAAGATGTCCTCTTTATGACGATTTTAGAAACCATTTATTTTATGTTGCTGAAACTTTGAATGAAAATTTTAATACTTTAGATGATAAACAAAAGTTAGTGTTTTTATTCGCAGATGTAAATATGATTCGTGTGTGTGCCAAAACCTGTTATTTGATTTTAAAAAGGCGTAGAAATTTTATATATTGTAAATAATATTTTATTTCATATTGTTTAGTGTATTATATCTATGCATTTTAATAGTCTCTTATAATTCTGTATAGAATGGCTCTCATTTTATTTAGTATTGTTTTATAATGCATAAATATTGATTGTACTTGTTGAGAGATGAGACTTTAATCAAACAAAACATTGAATTCCTTCTCTCTGCTAACATTTTTTCTCTCATGGCTGTATTGTATAGTGTACAAGTATATTATTTGTGAATAAAAGGCGGTGTGTTAGGTGCAATACATAAGGCAATGATATGTAAAGCTTTCTTTTTGGTTTCATCGACTTATTGTAAGAGGCTATAACTATGTTGTGTTTTTAACAATAGTTACGCATTTCGTCTAGAATTTGTCGAATTAGATGAATTATTATCATTTTGATTAATAACAGTATATAGAAAACACAGCTGAAGTTTCAAGACTTATTTTCTTTTAACATTGTGCAAGATCCTGTATTTATTTACTGTTCGTGCTGTGGTATGATATCTGCACAGCCGATATAAGAGTGTGGGAATCCATATCTCATAATCAGCAGATTTCGAACTTTTGACTTGCTTTCAGTAAAATAAATAGAAGAGGCATCTGAGTTGCTTATGACGAGCAACACGACGGGTGACACTTGGGTTAGCCATTCCCTGTATGAAATATATTTATACTTTTAAAGAATCAAGGAACAAGTCGACGGGAACAGGAGTACCTTTGGTTGGGGATTCCCATAGCGACTTCAAGGACAAATGGAAATTTAAACCAGTGGTACCACCTTCGCACTCTAATTATCATCATGGTACAGAAAAGCCCATGTTAATGATTTGACCATGCCTCTTAGTATTTCAGTAGGAAAAACTATTGATTCCTCAAAAACTAGTTTATTAATAACTTATCCACATGATTATGTTCATGTACCTGGTTAGAAGTCACTTCAGTGTCTATTTCTATTTCTACATTCCAAGACATGGGTGCTTAAAAAAACCCGCTTAAAAACTAAAACTTAGGCAAAACATTATACCATCAAACTGGAAGCGATAGTTGGTGATCCCAAAGCAGGCAATTGTCTAGGGGTTAAATCCAGTATTAAGTGCAATAATGCCACACAAAAGAAAAAAACAATGACAGTTTCAGAGCACAGCACACACTGGAAATTTTTCTCTCTGTAATTATTCTTCAGTTATAAGTTTAAAAACCTGCTTACATACATGTATAACTATATTAAACTTTGTCTGATATAAATATATATTTCAGGTGCAGGCCTTGCATTTGTGGTTTACCCTGAGGCAGTCACCAGTATGCCAGGAGCGCCGTTTTGGTCCATTTTATTTTTCTTAATGCTGATTACATTAGGGCTTGACAGTCAGGTAATTTTAAAAAAAAGTATGATTTAGCTGTTTTCACTCTTTAGTTTGATATACTCGCTGTGAAAAGGAGCGCTTACAAAACTTTCTCTAAAATTATTTAAATACAACGAAAGTTTATGAAGCTGACCTAATTGCATCTGTGTTATTCTTCATTTTAAGTTTAAGGGGATCCATGCGATTGAAATAGTCAAAAATTTAATTCAATCAGCGGGATGATAATCTATTACATAACGGAGCATGAATTTTATTCAGACGTACAAAAGGTAAATTGCGCTCAAAAAGTTTTAAATGACGACTTCTTATGAATGGGTTAAAAATTTAACCATATTCGATTTTTGCAAAAACTATGACACAACAAAACATGTAAAGTAATTCGAAAGGTTTTTTCGTTGCACCATATGTAACGATGCTAAAAAACTAAAATTTCTTTCACGGATACATAGAATATTTTGCTGACCATGCGATTTCTTGACGAATAATAACGAAACATTATTGAGGCTACAATGGAAATTATGTGCTTTCACATTCACTCTTGCTGTATAACAAATCAGTATTACTTGTGAAATGTTTAATGCATTTTGTCACATTTTATATTTTGTCTGTTGATGGCGTAGCAAAACGAAGCAAGAGTTGAACCCTATGTATTTTCACATAAAACATAAAAATAACATTTACTCATTAAAATTATCATTTGAGAAACAAATTACTAAGATAATTGTCATTATGTTGCATTCATTTTTTGTCAAAGAATTGCCATCTGAATTTTTTTTCTCGCAAAATAAAGAGAATGGTAAGTAATGTAGGTATAAATCTGAGTGAATTGTGTCGCGTCTTGAATTTTTTTAGGATGATAACAGAAGGCAATTTTTCTCTTACGATCATAAGTTGTTGTAAAGTATAGATCAGAGAAAGTCCGGAATAATTAATCTATAAACAGCATTCAAGTCTTTATGAAAATAAAATAATTGTATAGTTATAATGTTTTATTGTTTGTCTATTTCAGTTTGCCATGTTAGAAACTGTCCTGACAGGTGTGACTGACCAATGGCCACACTTAAGACAACATAAAACAATAGTTATACTCCTCATTTGTTCTCTCTTTTTTCTTGTCGGTCTTCCACTCACATGTCCGGTAAGAATTCTCTAATTTCTTAATATATAAGCTTCTTATACTTAACATAACATATCAAAAAATGTATAAGTGAATTGTTTATGGATGAATGGATATGGTAACAATTCAAATTTTTCGGCAGTATTTTTTTTTGAATTAGTAACTATATATTCTTATTTCATGGTACATTATTTAATATCAAAAAGGAAACTGACATATATAACTCGTATATTGTGTTCATTTTTGTTCATTTTTGTAGCTGAGGAATTATGTATTAATGAAAACTGTGGGACAAATTATGCATTAAAAACTGTTCTGTAAGGGAAATATACAAGATAATTGAAAAATGAATGAAAATATATCGATACAAAAGTACATGTATATATAATATAAGACCTGTTTTCTTTTCAATTTCATGCATAGTGCAAAAAGGTAATATTCTTTACAATAATTTTCTATTTTTTGTTATTTTCCGTTTTCTGTTTGAATGCAATTAAAATCGATTATGTGTACAATTTCGAGGACTGAAATATTTTTTTTCTTTTGCAGGGTGGTATATATCTCTTGCAAATACTAGATAATTATGTAGGAGGTTGGACTTTATTATTAATAGGTTTTGCAGAATGTATGTGCCTTACATATGCATATGGTGAGTACATAATACTACATTAATCATGTTAATCATGATAATGTATAACAACTATCAGTACAAGAGTTATCGACTCGAACTATCATGGATCTCATACGGCCAATGACTTATAATCAAATACTTAAATGACCAGAGGCAGATTTAGTTGGATAGGGAGCTTGGGCCCCCTTATGGTACTACATATATGGTTAATGCACAGAATATTTGCATGTCCCACTCCAAACGCTGCCTAATGTGTGGGCCGCCCCTTTCAAAATCCTGGATCCGTATCTGATGACACTATCAATGTTTTTGGTTGTAACTCTTGTTTTGTTCATTCAATTTTACGCATATGTTTTTGACTGTCTGTAAAACAAACTAATGCTAGCACCTCTTACCGTGCAATGTTAAGTAATTGTTTATCAGTAGCCTAGTAATATGATTTTATATATAAGCAGATTTGCGCAAAGGGGTTAAAGAAACAGACCTCTCAATTTACTTTGTGTGAATTTTATATGATTGATTGTTTGATGTTTGCTTAACTTTAAGCGGCAAATATCAGTACAACCTATGCCGAGGAGACGTTCGCTTGTCTGTACCGGATGTATTAATACGAAGCCACGTCAGATCGGAATGGGGACGTTAAATCCGGTGCCTCGTGTTGGGAGAGATGCAAAATCTCTGCATAGCTAAGACCACTTGCAACTCATTTTTAGGAATAAGTAGATTACCTGCGTGTGCGAGGTAAACTTGACTATCCAAAATATCCTTTTCAGTGGAAGTTTAAATTTCCAGCCCTTCATCGCGGTCGACCTACTTTGCATAACCTATATCTATATTAATTAGATTTATTAATAAAATGTTATTACCCTGAATATGCATGAATAAGAGTCCAGGTTACCATATGGTTAGCGTTGAAGAGCTTATATAACAGAAAAGTACCCATAAAAAGGCAGAATCATGCTGGGAATTAGATCTTTGCACGAGGGAGATACATTTGTTAATTTTGAATTATCTAAGTTCTATAAAAGCAAATTTCACTTAAATAATAACCGTATTTCCATGCCAGTACCGAAGTACTCTCGAGGACTAATAGTCCACCATCAGAGGTATCGAACAAGTTGTAGTTATAACATTATACGGTACCAAATTTACTGCAGCTGATGCTAATTTCGAAAATTAATGTCTCTTTCAATATGTGCTGCTCAAGGCCAAAATAGTTGAAAATCCGAATCCTAATGCAAAAGTTGAAGAGCTGATATATAGCCAAAAAAGGTCCAAAGTATAAGCAAACCTATAATGAGGTATTGAAGGGGTTTGCCTATGAATAGTTATCTAATGAATGAAAACTCTATGATAGTGTACATGTGAGACCATCCATTTTAAAGATGGAACACTACTCTTATGTCAAATTTTATGATTTTATCTTAGGTGTAAATAGATTCATGAAAGATATTGAAGTAATGCTGGGATTCAAGATATGGCTTGTGTGGAAAATATTATGGATGATCATAAGTCCCTTAGTTTTACTGGTAGGTACACTTCTTGTCACAGAAAAGTTCAGTCAAGCAAGAGAGATTTTACTAAACTTCATCTTACTTTATAAATGTGTACAGACTCTTGTAGTATGACTACAAATATGCATGTATAACATATATCTGCAATGCATGGTGTCGTTTGTGTCAGGAGATGCCAAATAAAATTTAACTGATTACTTTTAAATGGGCTGTTCTACTGAGTGATGAAAGTAATAAATTAATTCGTTAACTCGTTTTTACCAAAAGACATCCGTTGAACAAATTACAAAAACGTAAAGCGATATATTTGTTTTCTATATTTTGAGTAATTAACTAAAAAGCAACACAGCCACTTTTCTTTCTATTAATTTCCACAAAATATGAGAAAAACCATGCAATGATTGATTCCATTACTCATGGGAACCTGTTTATTTTAGTAGTGCAAAATACAGAAAAGCTTGTTTTCTCTTTTTTTCAGTTTATTTTCGTTTTTACATTTGTTGACTATGAATCGTCAACGTATGGTGACTATAAGTTTCCTGGATGGGCTGATGGTATAGGATGGTTTCTTGCTGTTATGATGGTTATCCCTATACCTATTGTTATATTGTACAAAATTGGCTATGCTGATTCCTACTTATCAGTTAGGGAGGTATGTACACACTGCACACTTGAATCAATGTAGTATGAATAAATTTATCATTCGGAATTTTTATCAGTAAAAACATTTTTATGAGAATCTATCGCAAAAACGTATGCAAAAAGAAATTTTACTGAAATTGCACTTAATACTGTACAAACAGGTAAAATAAAACTATACTGCTCAAATTTTACGGCTAGAATAAAAAACGATGTCGTTTTACGTAAATGAGACAGCAACCCCACGAAAAAAATAAACAACCGATATCAAGAGCCTTTAGTTTTTAGCCCTATTAACTAGTAAACGAATTTTAGCATAATTTTTACCTTAACATCATCTGAACAGCTAAACAAAACAAAAAATTATTAAGCCATGTTCAGTCTTTCAGTCAATTTTCAGATTAATTGACTGCGGTTAATTCAGTACTGTTCAGACGACTCGCTTGCGGTCAATTCAGTACTGTTCAGTAGCTTTTTAGATAATGCAGTATGCTTTTGATCTGTACAGGTAAATAACAACTACTAATCAGTCTGAACATAGATTGAACAGATCGTAATTGACTGCAAGAGAATGATCTGAACAGTACTGAATTGACTGCAGTGGATAAGTCTGAAAATGACTTAACAATTAATTGTTCAGTTTTAAGAGCCGTTCAGATCAAAATGACCGTTTCAAACTGAAATTCGTTTACTAGTTATGGTAATGACTATCGAACACAATAGTTGACAGCAAAACACTTAATTTTTAGTCGCACGTGTTATTGTATGTTTAACGGAAATGAACCTCAGGGTATAAGAAGGTGCATTATAAATGGAAAAGGGTGTAGTAAATAGTATTCTATCGTATATTTCCTCATTTTGTTTTAGAAATTAAGTATGTTGACTTCACCTTCTGATGAGTGGGGTCCTGCACTAGTTAAGCATCGCAAATTGGTGACCTATGTGGATGATTGGGTATTAGACCCCTGGGCAGAAAGAGGGGCTTATCTGAACAAAGGATATAGTACACCAACTACCTATGCATCGTCTAGGGTAAGTTACATTTAGTTTTCAGAATTAACGCATTAAGAAACTAACTTTTTGGCTATAAAGCTCTTCAAATAGTCAAGTATTTATACATCATTGGCTTTAAGATTGTAGTTTTGATTGTTTCTGTTGACAGCACTTTGGACGCACAAAATTTTTCAGATGCATTTTTTCATAAAACAGCGAACATCCAATGATTTATAACAACATACTTTCTTGTGATTGCGTGTGCTTTTAAAACATTTCTTTGGATGTAAAATTACCTATGTATGGTAAATAACTTATGTTAAATAATATATTTCAGAAAAGATAGCATAAAGATAAAACAAATTGATATTTTATGTACGAACGTTTTTCACTGCAGTTGTTCTTATCTTACTCTGATCACTGTGTGTGTTCATTTTAATATAACAACATCTGTAATTAGAAGAAAGAAACCCAACTTGTAATAATTAACCATTAGAAGACGTCCAGTTTTAATCTTATAGCATTTCATTTACAAAATCCAGATATTAGTTGCTTTTGCTTGATAATTGCAAAAAACCAAAGAAACATTATACTGTAATCACATCGTTTGAAGTTGTACAAAACCCAGCTCATTTACTTAACTTACGATATTAAAGACATGATGTAATAATATAATTAATTCTACTCAAATGAGTACCGGTGAAGAAGTGTGGATGTCCAAGTATGTTCATGTCGATTTTTTTTTAAACTGATACAGAAGGAAGATACTTGGATATTATTTACTTCACACACTTTGAGCTATGAACGTACTAGCTAAATTTTAATCCGAAAAGCCTGATCTTCTACGGTTAATGGTATTTACATCCTTATTATACTCAAGTCATTCATAACTATGTCATTTTGTTTTTATGGACAACTTTATTGGGATATATTTTCACGCGATCACATGACATTATATCTTCTCCTTACAGGCATCCAGCATTTATTCTATACCTGGTTTCAAAGCAAAGTCAACAGGAGAGTTATCAGAGGCTGGTATTTCTAGAATTACTTCATTAACTTTTGAATCGACAGTATGATAGTTTCAGCATTGCACTCATGTTACCCACTATTGTACATCGTAAAGTATAACATTGCTGCTGGGAATGTGGCACAGAAAGACGTATTGTTACTGGTCGTTCTTGTCTAATAATCAATCAAATATCAGAATCCATGACATAGAAATGATCGTATAAGCTTAACCCGAATAATTCAGTCGTTATATTCCGCTGATCTACGATTACTTCATTAACGCCTGAATGCATAGACACTAAAAACATCTTCAATCAATCAATCGGAATTAGCTCGGGATTAACCTAACTCGATAAAATTGAGCTCTACTACAGTGCACCAATCAAAATTCAGGATTCGTGAAGAGTTTTTATCGTGTTAGGAATTCAGGCCCTCGCAAGTAGGAGAGATCAATTACGGGGAGGGACTGAATTATTCGGGTTAGTATAAGCTCTCCTTTAAAATGAAATTCATTGTCAATGTGTAACATTCTGCAATTCAATTTGACTAATATCTTTTGATATCAATATATGATTTTAAACATGTAACATGAGACTGTGTTTATATGTATTTATAGTCTGTACAGTTTTATTTGATTTATTTCAGGAAACCTTAAATTATTATGTACTTTGTATTGAAGAAAGGATGCATAATGTTAACTTTCGTAGCTTAGCATTTTTTTTTAAACTTATGACACTACTTAAATTTTAACTTCTTTTTCAAAATCCCGGTGTAATATAGAAGATTGGACTATATATTCAAATGGGGGAGTATTTGTTCCTTTTACTTTTTTCATTTTTAGAATAATATTTTGATATTTTCAAATGTGTTTCCATGTTTCGTTTTATATAAAGTTGATTTGCGACATCTTTTTTTTCTCGTTGATGAATTCTGTTCTAACAGATTTTACTGTGAGCTTTTTGTTTGTTTTTTTGTTGATTTTTTTAATATTTTAGGTTTTTTATCTTTATTTTTTAAATCGCCAAATAACTGCTGAATAACAATTCGAATCTGAAATACATGATTCTTTTACATGAATTCATGCCACTTGATATGTAATATAGACAAAAATAACCCATGTGATTACAATCGGAACCTTTTATATATACATGAATGTATTAACACTATTGTCATATGCAATTATATGAAATGATTTTTATATTAAAAAATGAATAATGTCTTATTGTAATTTAAATATGACGTGTACAAATTTGGTAGATTGACCAGTTATTTTAATTAACTATTGAACACTGCTTCAGTTCTGAGAGGGCTGAACAATTTCACGATAGATCGAAGTATCTCAGAATATTCGTGACGTGTTGCTCTGTTTCTTGTGATTAACATGATTTCCAATGGTTTCAGTGGGGTTTTTTTTAATGGTATACACGTATCTAACAAGGATCTAACTCTTGCTGGGTTCGTGTTGCCTGGTCTTTAGTTTTCTATGCGTAGTGTTATTTAAACTTTTGTTTGTCTTTGATTTCGGCGTTTATTCTTTTTGGCCATAGACTTATGGTTTTTAATTGTTCCCTTGGTATCGTCTGCTTCGATTTAGACGTCAATTGTTATGTCAAAGGATTCAATGCGGCAAACTTAAAACTTATGAAGTTATTTCTAAATGGCGGGAAGTGTAAAAAGTTCTATTTACAATCGCATCATTTTAAAACAAGACTTAAGAATATGAAGAGTCCAGTCAATATAAACCCTGTCAAAACAAAACTTTGCGGAAGTTCAATGACGACAACTTACTACATAAATTTATATGTAAATTGCCATAAGAATGCCAGGAAAGAGCATATTAAAACGTGCTGACAGGGTTTTTATGTCTCTTCAATTATACATGTAATAGTATTGCCTGCTATCGTTTGTCTTAATAACTGGTAGCTAACAAGTAAAGAACTAGAAATTTTTGTTTGGCTCTGCTTGTTTAAATGACCAGTGTGACCGGACTGTATTTATTTGGCATCCTTGAAAAAAACCTTGATCAGACTATTTTTTAAATACCGATTAAACTGGACCCAAATTTATCATCAACACTTATTCTCAGAGTATGCATTTTCAGAATTCGGTCAGATCATCCCTTTGACAAACAACCATGACCCCTTATACCATAAATTGAATAAAAGATAATCATAATTTGATGTTTTCATAGGACGATCAAATATGGGGTAAAAAGTCACTTGGTTATCTCCTTTCTAGAGTTGTGTTGGATAGCCACTGTCATAGACATTTGTTTCAATTTCATTTTTCAATTCTGGTTTTGTAATGCATTGAAACTATATGGAACTAGTGGCATGAATATAGTTGACGATCAAATTAACATAAAAAAAAAACCTGATAGACATAGTATGTGGCAGCACTACTTCATGTGTTTTTTTTTATGAAAATATTTTGGAATTATATTCTATACTTCTTCTCCACTAAGATTACCATGCAGTCAAACCAAAAAGTTACTAGTACAGTTGATGAAGAACAGTTTGGCATATTTTGCTATTTTTGGCAATATCGACTAAATGGTAGACTTTTATATTTAAACTACCTCTGCATCCAATATTGTTTACAGTTTGTTTAAAATATCACTGGAAAAGCACTTAAAAACATCCATTAAGGAGCATCTTCGCCAAATCGTTCATACTGTTTCTAATCCAAAATTATGTATGTGATGATGCTACTTACACTTGGAGGACCTACTTTTTCACTATTTGTCATGAAATATACTATTAGTCAGTTTTATGTATGAAACATCAGTAGAAAGTTGCATGCTTTTGGAGCCAATAGTTGTGAAAATATTTAAACTTTCAGTTTGTGATTTATTAAAAATTTTAATACATTTTCACAATGTACTGACGCTTCTGTAAGGACCATTAAATCATTATTAGAAAAGAGAGAGAAATAGTCTCTTTTTATGAACTGTATACTGTTTTGAACCTTGTTCCTGTATGAAACCGACTTGACCCGTTTTCAGCATTTCCTTAACCATGAACAGAAGGTAGTAAAATTACACCCTCTTTTTAATGATTTACATGTTAAAACGATGAAGCTAAATGTTATGTTTTATGCGTTCACCTTTAAGTAGTAATAAAAAGGTTTCATGTCTGATTTATGAAACATATTTAATAGATAACTTAATTTCAAACAACAAATTCATAAATGCATTTCAGTCGGAAGCAATTAAATCGATATTGTGCATGCATAAAAATGCTTTAAGGCAAATAAATATTCCTGTTTTATATATTTATAATCACACGAACAGACGAAAATCCACCATATCCCCGTGATACATGAATTACCAACATCAGAATAAAACCTACATACAAAGCCCTATACACAGTTTCTTCTACAAATTCCATTCTTTAGTTTAAGGGGCAAAATTAATATTAAATAGAAAGTATACTAGGTGAATATTATGATATAGTTGTTTGTGTAGGAAAAGACTTTAGTTACTGCCGATTGGATATGATGTTGCTTCACAATTCACATATTGGTTTGTCAATTATATAAATGTTGGCAATAAGTTATCATAGCTGTTACTTCGAAATGGCTCAATCCCGTTTTTTAAAGAACATTTTCAGAATATCGCAACAGCTGTTGTATGCTTTGGCAGAGTGTTTGTTACTTCTTAAGAATGAAATGTTTACAATAGTTCTAAAAAAATATCATCGCAATTGTCCAAGATTACTGAATTGCCCATCTTTGTCCATTTAATTTCTAACCACAAAGAACCGTACATCGTTTTCATAATTATAAGTTCCTTCTCTGACGTTATTTTCTCTCACTCCCTAATACTAAAAACAAGGACATACGCAATTCATATTAAAGTGAAAATTAAGGATTTAACAATTTGTTTCGTCTTTCCGTATATTTTGGTGGTATAAATTTTACTTCTGACGATAACCAACACCAGTCGTTCAGAAGAGAAACATAATGGGTACAGTTGAAATGTCGAATACATGTATTTGGTAAAACTGAATGGAAAAACATTCAGTGGCAAATTCACATGCATATCCTGGGCAAGTGAGCATTAATCAATTAATCAATGTTCAAGGTTCTGCAAAAACGGATTACGGGTGATTAAAAGCGGGAACTAAATGAGTGGAACAAAAATTATATTGTTATAAAAACACACATTTTGCTTTAGTACTAAAGTCACCTTAAAATTCTAGATTTATTACCATAGACTATCTTAACATGTGGCATCAAATTGTATGCCCACATTCCTACTGGACGTTGCGAACCACCGGATGGAAGAGTCGCTATTACTATATTTATAAATATACCCCAGTACACCTTGGAGTAGTTCAATCAATATACTATCGACCAAAAGATCCCGATTTTCAGTCTTTGATGTATTTGTATATATGAATTGTTGCTATTGTATTTACAAAGTCTCTTCTCGACATCAGAAAAAAATATTATCTGCGTTTGCAGTTGTCGTTGAACAACCCCTGGATTAAGAGACAAACTTAAACGAACAGTATACAAATACGCGAACAAACGTTTACAGGTATATTTGAAAGAACGTTTACGTTAATATGTGTTGTGATCCCCATTTGAGTGTAACACAATCGTCATCCATGCATTGATTTAGCAATAATGAATCAACTTAAATGCTTGATTCGAGCCTAGTATATTTTTGTCACCTCTACTGATGTGTCTGCTATAGTCACTCGGTGTCGACCTCTACTGATGTGTCTGCTATAGTCGCTCAGTATGTCACTGTTTCTACTGGTGTATCTGCTATAGTCTCTAAGTATGTCAATTCCTCTACTGATGTTTCTGCTATAGTTTCTCAGTATGTCACTACCTCTACTGATGTGTCTGCTATAGTTGCTCAGTATGCCACTGCCTCTACTGATGTTTATGCTTTAGTCTCTCAGTATGTCACTACCTCTACTGATGTTTCTGCTATAGTTTCTCAGTATGTCACTACCTCTACTGATGTGTTTGCTATAGTCACTCAATATGTCACTGGGTTTCTTGACGTTGGCGTATGTGCAGATTCAATCAATCTTATAAACGTTAAATCGGATTTAAATCCGTTGATCTGAATGGCCAGGGTTACAAGGTTATACTTTAAATCGCAAGATACTATTAGTCCGAAGCACATGTAATAAGTGACCGGTTGTTTTCATGCTGTAACCATCTCCTTCCGCATGCAGAAGGTTGAAGGATTGCATTTCAATACTACAAAGCAGTTTAAAAAATTGTACATGGTGTGAACAGACTTTGTTCTTAAGTTGTAGGGTGTGCTTTCCCACCCAATGAACTGCATGCCTTTGCGGAATCTGTGATCTTCTATACCTATATATCACACAGTTGCTAGAAAATTTTGACGTCTGTAAGCGCGAGTGTGTCCAACTCGACATTGAAGCGTAAGATTAGATTCATCACTGAACCAAACGCCTCGACACTATATAAAAATATATCATGTGTACTGTGTTGCACCATCTAAGTATTATTTGAGACTTTACTTAAAAAATTATGAAACAAATCCAGATACCAAAACAAATAGTGAAATGGCAAAAAAAAAACCACTTTTAACTTCTTTCATTTCTGAAAGTGAGTGAAGAATCAATACAGCAAACGTGTTACATATATTTTCCATAATAACCCAATAACGAACCAAAAAGCAAGTACCGAAAAAAAGTTGATAAAGATGGAAGTGAGACATGTCTATGTTAGCTTTACTATGTAAACATCAGAAGAAAGCTATTTTAGACATGATGACGAGCAGATTCGAAATTAATTATCTTAGATCTGAAACCAAGTGTGCAGCAAAATACATAATTTATTTTCAATTTGGTGGGTGATTCAAATTACAGAGTGCTATTAACGTTAGAGAACAGCAGGATATTATGATATGGGTAACATTCAGTTATTAATCAGTATCTGATTTTCCGTTTGATTCGTTAGTGTGAACGGAACTATTTAACTAAATGGTTACATCACTTTATCTAGAGATAATTGTATTAATTAATCTACAGGGAGTGAAAAGTAAAATTTGACAAGCTATTGCCAGGTAGGAATGTTTAATTATTTTTCTTGCATTTCTCCTTAATGGATTCATCACAGCACAATAAGCATGTTTCGAATCCAAAATCAGATTTTGAAATCGGCTATACATTATAAAGATAAATTTCTGTGGCGCATCTTCACACATAAAACACACAAAAGCTTAGCACTTGTTTGAAGTATGCATTTATCTGATTATTTTGATCAGTACAGCTGGCAGACGATACAAAATCTCGTGCATCGATACTATCTATGTTGAAAGGTAAGAAAAGTTTGTTTACTTAAGGTTTTATGCACGCTATATTTCTGTTTTTCGTACCTATAATGATGAAGAACATTTGTTAATTGACCTTTCAGCAGAACTGTTTCTTCATTTGTTACATATTACAAATTCCACTGTACGTACCAATTAGACACAAACGACGGTATCAAACGTATTTGACATAATAGTATAAGATAAAAGATGACAGTACTGTAATTTGCAATATATGAATTTTATTATTATTTATTCTGATTATTTTTGACTCCAAACGCATTGGAATGGAATTGGTAGTTTTCGTTAAAAAAAAATAATGGATCTTAATTTGTCCCCCTATTCATTCCGTCTCGTGACTAGTAAATGATTATATTTCAGTGCACAAAATACATTTGTATCAGATATCTCTAGTATTTAATGCAGTGTCATAACGGTACTGTAGGACTATCGCCGTCAACTAGAACAGCTTCGGTGTATTGAATTATATATATATAATGGAAACAAAAATATTCTAGATATATATAAATATATAGTTAATAGTATAGTAAATACTAACCTTTACGTTTGTTCTGGGGAAATACAGCAACCAACCAAAGACCACAATCTGTAAGACTGGTGTAGAAGGTCAATTTAACAAGAATGACATCTTTTTTAGATGAATTTTACATCATTTCATTAAAACGAGTTTTGAACACAACACAAATCTACTATAGAGCATTATGTATTCACCCATTTTTAGTGAAAAAGTAATGGGCGACTTTATAATAAGTTTCATGAGGATTATGATCAAACTGCTTTTTAGCTCACCTGGCCCGAAGGGCCAAGTGAGCTTTTCTCATCACTTTGCGTCCGTCGTCCGTCGTCGTCGTCGTCGTCGTCGTCGTCCGGCGTCGTCTGTTAACTTTTACAAAAATCTTCTCCTCTGAAACTACTGGGTCAAATTTAACCAAACTTGGTCACAATCATCATTGGGCTATCTAGTTTAAAAAATGTGTACGGTGATTCCGTCAACCAACCAAGATGGCCGCCATGGCTAAAAATAGAACATAGGGGTAAAATGTAGATTTTGGCTTATATCTCTGAAACCAAAGCATTTAGAGCAAATCTGACATGGAGTAAAATTGTTTATCAGGTCAAGATCTATCTGCCCTGAAATTTTCAGATGAATCTGACAACCCGTTGTTGGGTTGCTGCCCCTGAATTGGTAATTTTAAGGAAATTTTGCAGTTTTTGGTTATTATCTTGAATATTATTATAGATAGAGATAAACTGCAAACAGCAATAATGTTCAGCAAAGTAAGATCTACAAATAAGTTGTCATGACCAAAATGGTTATTTGACCCCTTAAGGAGTTATTGCCCTTTATAGTCAATTTTTAACCATTTTTCGTAAATTTTGTAATCTTTTACAAAAATCTTATCCTCTGAAACTACTTGGCCAAATTTAACCAAACTTACCCACAATCATCATTGGGGTATCTTGTTTAAAAAATGTGTCCAGTGACCCGGCCAACCAACCAAGATGACCGCCATGGCTAAAAATAGAACATAGGGGTAAAATGTAGATTTTGGCTTATATATCTGAAACCAAAGCATTTAGAGCAAATCTGACAGGAGTAAAATTGTTTATCAGGTCAAGATCTATCTGCCCTGAAATTTTCAGATGAATCGGACAACCCTTTGTTGGGTTGCTGCCCCTGAATTGGTAATTTTAAGGAAATTTTGCAGTTTTTGGTTATTATCTTGAATATTATTATAGATAGAGATAAACTGTAAACAGCAATAATGTTCAGCAAAGTAAGATCTACAAATAAGTTGTCATGACCAAAATGGTTATTTGACCCCTTAAGGAGTTATTGCCCTTTATAGTCAATTTTTAACCATTTTTCGTAAATTTTTGTAATCTTTTACAAGAATCCTCTCCTCTGAAACTACTTGGCCAAATTTAACCAAACTTGGCCACAATCATCATTGGAGTATCTAGTTTAAAAAATGTGTCCAGTGACCCGGCCAACCAACCAAGATGGCCGCCATGGCTATAAATAGAACATAGGGGTAACATGTAGATTTTGGCTTATATATCTGAAACCAAAACTTAGAGCAAATCTGACACGGGGTAAAATTGTTTATCAGGTCAAGATCTATCTGCCCTGAAATTTTCAGATGAATCGGACAAGCCGTTGTTGGGTTGCTGCCCCTGATTTGGTAATTTTAAGAAAATTTTGCAGTTTTTGGTTATTATCTTGAATATTATTATAGATAGAGATAAACTGTAAACAGCAATAATGTTCAGCAAAGTAAGATCTACAAATAAGTCAAATGATCAAAATTGTCAATTGTCCCCTTAAGGAGTTATTGCCCTTTATAGTCAATTTTTTACAATTTTCATAAATTTTGTAAATTTTTGTAAATTTTTACATAATATTTTCCACTGTAACTACTGGGCCAAGTTCATTATAGATAGAGATAATAGTAAGGAGCAAGAATGTTCAGTAAAGTAAGATCTACAAACACATCACCATCAGCGAAACACAATCTTGTCATGAATCCATCTGTGTCCTTTGTTTGATATGCACATAGACCAAGGTGAGCGACACAGGCTCTTTAGAGCCTCTAGTTAATATATAACGTCCATAAATCTAGATTTGCGGTATTTTCGATTATTATTAGAGCATTTGCATGTATTAATATTAGGGAATCGATCAAAAAGTGCATATACTTCTTCTGTCTATGTGGGTTATTGAAACGTTACAGAGTACAATATGTATCATTTAACTTATGTACTTATTTAAACTTCAAGCCAATAAAAATCTACAGCTGATTTCAATAATGCCGATACTGTGAACGTCGTTGCGTATAATATTATATTGATAAGATCGAAAAACAAGGCAATATATCTGAATTAATAGAGTTGCATGTGATTTTATTGGTAGTATATTTTTGAAACAATCGTAGTTTCGTATTTCACAGATGTTCAGTATGTATTAGTTTTTATATCAAAACTTCAACGTAGTCGTGATTATTATTCTTTGATTCGTGGTTTATTAAGAATAAGTCTTTGATCATTGTCTTTATAAGTTTTCCTATTTTCATTTATACTTCTCATAAATGTAAGACGCCATCGACTGGTGAAGTCTATTGCACATTGAAATTAAGGATACTATGTGGATGTATATATATTGGGCAAAAATTCAAGATATACCAATTAATAATCATAAACCAATGAAATAATGGCTATGTAGCTGCTCTTCGTCTTGGTGTTCAGCGGGCTAATGTCACGAGTTTACTAAAAAAATAGCTTGTTTGGTTAGGAATGTGATTTGATTATGATGGTTGATTAAAATTTAGTTCGTTAATTTTTTTTTAATTTCACTGAAGACATATTGTCTTCTAGAGATATAAGCGAAAGTCATTTATATATACTATTAACTGATAACACTATTGGTTCTTAGTAAATTAAACACACTTTCGAATGTGACGATAATAATCCTCTTTTGATTATGTCCTTGTATAATTTTGTGTATTTTGCATCATATCCCTATTTAGTTACAATCAAACTGACAATCATTGGAATCCAATGAACTTATAAGGAAAGAATTAACTTGAAACAAAAAGAGGACCATGCAGTCTCCCTTTATGGGATAGCAGACAAATCTTCGCTTTGGCAGTTAAAGAATAAGGAAATACTGGTTTCCCATCCCTCCTTGACGTGTGCACCATGTGCAAAGCAGTAAAGCACTAAAAGAGCCACGGTTGAATTCCCACAGCTGACCTAACTATAGATTGAAGATTATTACGTAACAAATACCGTACAGTATCGTTTCTTATACAATCACTCGGAGGCTGATGCATCCGTGCATTCAGTACTTATGTAGTAGATATATATTGATACACTTAAAAAAATATTGTTTGGCCTGGTAAAACAGGATTAGTTCCTCAAATATCATGATACATATAGCTGCTCTATTTTGTGTTTCTTGCATTTGTAAAGATGTTTTGGATGTTAAAGATCAGCGGCAACAAGGAAGGCATATGAATTTATAGTTTTTAATTAAGATATCCCATACATTCCTGTTCGAAAGTTAAGATTTTAGATTTTATATTGCCTTTTTATGCAAAATTAGTAAATACACTTTAAACTAATTACAATTGCTTCATATGTAATTTAAATGCGTTCACTTTAGAATTTGAAGTATTTCTGTTTCAATATATCCTTGTTATTTTGTGTATTATGCATCAATCAATATTTAGTTACAATCAAACTAATAATCTTTGGAATTCCATGAACTTGTAGGAAATGATTAACTCGAAACAAAAGAAGGACATGTCTCCCTTCATGTGATACCCAACCATGTATTTGCTTTGTAAGTTTAAGAATAAAGGAAATAGCCCATCCCTCTTTGACATGTGCACCATGTGCAAAGCAGTAAAGCACTTTAAGAGTCACGGTTGCATTCCCAAAGCTGACCTAACTATAGATTAAAGGTTGTTACGTAACAAATACCGTACAGTATCGTTGTATATACAATAATTCGAAGGCAGATGCACCGTTCATTCAGTATGTATGTAATAGATATATATTAATACACTAAGAAAATATAGTTTGGCCTGGTATTCTCAAAATCTCGTGATGGATGCTCTATTTTGTGTTTCTTGCATTTTTAATATTTTGAATGTTTAAGAACGACAAGAAACACTTCTGTGTTTTAAGTTTTAAATTAAGATATCCTATTAATTCTTGTTTGAAAGTTAAGATAAAACTCTATTATAGGAAGATCTGGTGCCATAGAAAGGTCTCTTTTAAATTTGTGTGAAAAAAAAACAGATTTTGATCACTTCTTAAAGAAAACAAATTGTATATGCTATGCTCGCATGATTGAAAAGTAAAAGGCTTTTCAAATAGGTTGGTTGAGTTTACAAAGTATTTCCATTTATCTTGTTTCTGTCCTGTAAGATTTTCATGCAATGCTTATTAAAGTTTTTTCGATTGATTTTCAAGAAGAACCAGGTCATGGTTTCTCGAAAAAGTTCCATTTATTGTGTATTTTTTTATTTTCCAACCCGTTATTAACAACTTCAAACGATTTTCAATAAAGCTTTCGAAGTATCTACATAATTCGGTTTAATATGCTTGGTAGTCTTTTTCAAAGTTTTTTTGTATATCGAAATTAGTGATCACAATCTAATTTAGTTGACAGAATCATAAAAAAGCTGGACTGTTGCCGGAACAAAGTTCATTGTCAAACTGCTGCTGATGGATATTTTAGCCGTGATTCTTTTTGAGAATTTGATGTTCTATACAAAAGCTTAAATGTACTATAGCACTACTTTTTCAGGCCTCATATCAAAATAAACCAATATATCATTCTTGGAATCTCAGGTAACGTATAAATATTACCAAAAAGCAACTGTCACCGCCTGCTTGCGTATCCCCAGTTTATACTCATCGTAAAAACAACAATAAATAAAGATTTTATCTTAAAACCTGTTTTTATGAAGACGCTGATGTTAAAAGATTCTGTATCTTGGTTCCTCAGATCTTAAATTAACAGCAACTGGTGATGAAAGTATACATAAATTGTATAAGTTTTTAATATCCTCACAAAATTAATTGTCAGCTCAGTAGGTAAATTAATTATTCTCAAGCGGATATACACTGCATGTCAAGAAAAAGGAACATTAAAACAGATCTATCATTATCAAATATATATTATGCCAAGATAAAAACAAGAGTGAAAAAATGAAACTTTCAGAAATGTTTCAAATATTTCTGATATGTGTCCTGAAGAATGCTTTGCATGTTGTACTTTTAGGGGTAGCTCGTTATAGGGAAATCTTTCACCAAAATCGTTGGGTGTGGTATAGGCTTACTTCTCACGTTCAGTAAAACCTTTGCTTAAGTGGCCCGAGAACACAGTTATTTCGTAGTCTATTTCTTTTAGACATTAAATCAAAATTTAAAAAATTGCACCTGCTCTATCTCAAAAAGATTTTTACAGTGTAGTGTACTACTTTTGGGGCAAATAATATCAAAATTATAGAAAAGTTTACCAGCTCTTACTCAAAATATGGACAATTCTATGTTGAGGGGGTCTATAATTCAGTTTGACAGCTTCAGGCATACTAAAGTAATGTTTGACCTTTCTTTAACTGGACCACATCACTACTTTACATAAAAATTCATCACTCAATTTTTTTAACATGTATATTCATCCCCCTACTTAATATTTCATGCATAAGTTATAAAGAAATAAATTTGGAAAGTGTATGAAAAAAAATTGCAAGTTATACACTGTCCACCCTAGGGACTATATAACTGTGTCCTCGGACCAAGTGGAGCGTCCGTTTTGTTTGCGGGATGTATAAATGCGCAGTCTTGTCCGATCGTAATGGGGACGTTAAATCCGATTCCTCGCGTATCTTTACGCTCTCTGCACATGAAATAATCCTACCAACAATTCTTTGAGGGGTTCTTAGAAGGACATTGCTTGGCACAATTTCTATTCCTATTAAGCATACCCTTATTTTCCAGTTACAGTCCAAATTTCATGCCCTACAAACCTGTCAACCCCTACCATGCAGAATCTACTAATGTATAAATTGTTAAATTGTTCTCGTCTTAAACACACGTGAAATAGTTGCCACTGAAATATTTTAGAGCAAACATCAACCAACAAATTATGTATAACAGATTGTATAAAATACTGTCAACGTCTATCATTTCCGACTTACGGAAGTTCCCCTGGGAACTTTGTTATAAACAATGCCATAATATCTGTTCCTATCGGAACAAATATTATATACCTTGCATTTCGTAAATATTCTAGAATTTTTCTTCCATTTGTAACTTATATTATGAGGGAACTTCTATTTCTTGTCAGAACTTGCCATCGATGTATTTTTTGGGGAAGTTATGTACAAGTAACCATTTAGAAAATGTTGCTTAACTAGTTCATTCTTACTGACAGCATAAGGAAATACAAGCACATAAACTACCACAATTACAGAACTTTATACTCCTAATTCTATTCAGTAATCTTTCAGAAATGTGTATGAAATGTCGAAAATATACTTATAGTTTTGAAGTTTTAAAGCAAACGATCCGAGACTTTGGGAGACACCGATGTCCATACAAAGGAAAGTGTATCCGGATACTGAAGTGTACGCAAGAAAGCGTCAAAACAAAAAAATAATTATTTTAAATAACTATTTAAATATCCAGCTCAAAAGGGGGTGATAAACTTTTAACCTCCCTCTCTTCGTCTGTCTGTCTGTCTGTTTGTAACATGTTTCTGTAGCAATTTCCTTAGCAATAACAAGCCATAGCTTCCTGATATATGGCACTTCGCCTAATTTCTACCGTACAGTGCGACACGTTTTCGGTTCCTACAATATTTTACAACCTATTTGTCAAAAATGTATATCTTTAACTTCAAAAAAGAATCAATAACATTGAGCGGGGTATGACTTTCGAGCACTTACATCTTGCGATAACAAGAAGAACGAACCTATAAATGATTTTTACTTTTATCAGTTGAACAAGACAGTTACCAATCACCAATTAGCCGACATGCATTTCATACCAATTAATATATCAAAAACATATCTACTTGTCTCTGGTGGTAAGTTGTCTCATTGGCAATCATACCACATCTTCTTATTTTTATTTGTAAAATGTCCTTTCAATTATCCAGTCAAATGTTAGTTACCTTTCTAGAGTCATACAGCAACTACAATGCGTTAGGTTGTCACTTGAAAATCATTCGGAAACGTAAAGTTTGGAAAACTAAAAACTGAAGCCTTTCAGAGCGTAAAAAACCAACAAGAAGGTCAAAGCACAATAGCCTAATCCGTGTTTATTAAATAAGATAATAGAAAAAATATTATATTTGATCTGGATAGAGTTTATCGTACCATGTGACCGTATGGTGCTAATTGTTGGAAAACAAAAACTGCTTCATTAATTACAAACCGTGATAGATCCTTTACTATCACTATATGTAACTGAATATTATCTCGATAATGAAAGAATTTATTATAAATTTCTGCTCTGCAGGTGAACTCTTAGTCGCGAATGGTATCACCGGCACAGTAGCTAAGTACTTCGGTACTGGCATAAAATACGGATATTGTTTTATCTAAATTTCCTGTTGTCATACTTAGGAAATCATTTGAAATAAAGGATCTCCCTCATGCAGAGCTCTGATTTCCTGTCCGCGTTATCCTATTTTTTTGGTCTTTTTTTATTCCACCAGCTCTTCTTCGCCCGTATTAAGTTTTGAATTTGCAAATATTTGACACCGAACATCATTAAAGAGACATTTTTGTCTAAATGCACAGCTGATGTAGTAGAACTGGTATCGTTTTATGTTGTTCGCTATACATTATGTACTATATTGTGCCTTCTACAGTAAATCTTTATGTTAAACCTGCATTGAAGGTTGTTATTACAAGATTCTTATCTAATCATACGTCACAATAAGTTTAATATGATATTGTTGATTTTCAAAGTTTCTATAAAAAGTTGTTGATAACTTCTTATACAATTTCAAGAAAATTCGTAGAAACGTTTTCATTGGTGAAGCCTATCTACATTTGAAGATTGCTTATTTAATTTGTAGACATAATTGTCTTCTTTTTATGTTTTAATTGCTTAATTTGAAAACATCTGGATAAGACATACGTTTTTCCCCGGAGAGACATGCATAAGGCGCAAAGATTGCACATGATTTTCACAAAGTAGTAGGGAATCGATATTAGCTCTTAACTGCATAACATTACTTTCACTTACGAGGGAATTAGTCTATTATACTAGGAACTTAAACATGGAAATAAATGATGCCTACAGAATTTAAACATTTTAAAATATAACGTCTGAATGGCCCTCAGAGAAAACAAAAGATTTCAAAACTCGTTAATGAACAGAAAAAAAAACTATTTGGGGTATTTAAATTGTCTTTGTCCCTCAGTTGCACGGCTTTTTGTTTAGCTCAATTAATGCCTTGCATATGCCGTCTCCTCAAACGAAATAACTATCATGTTTTAAAACCATTAACAAATGCGTTCAGATGAAAGATTAATTAGCAAAAGTATTTTACAAGTATGCAATATTTCAAGTTAGTTTTTACATATGCCAATCATGACCACACGTGATCGAGTAAATAAGTATTAAAAATTAACAACAGACGACAGCCTGCACGTGTAGCGTATTCCGCACATTTTGTAAATGAAAGAAGGAGCAAATACCCTTAGCTCTAGTAGTACATTGAGACAATTAGAGATTCTGTTAAGTTAAAGTAATTTACTTACCAAAGGATAGTTGATATCTCAATATACATTCAATACATGACAAACTAACATTTAGTAACGTCAGAGAAATGGTGAAAATAATTCCAGGAACTTTGAAAAAAATGTCTTTACTTAAACCCGGCGGTCACTATCAAAGTTTTTCATCAAAAGTTTGGTCCAAGAAAAAACTGCACTGTGATTAGACAATTCCCGTCCAAGTCCATCCAGATTCTAAGAAAAATAAGATGAGATTCCATTCCATCTACATGTAAGTCGTATCACTATCAAAGTTTTTCATAAAAAATTTGGTCAAAGAAAAAACTGCACTGTGATTAGACAATCCCCGTCCAAGTCCATCCAGATTCTAAGAAAAATAAGATGAGATTCCATTCCATCTACATGTAAGTCGCATCACTATCAAAGTTTTTCATCAAAAATTTGGTCAAAGATAAAACTGCACTGTGATTAGACAATTCCCGTCCAAGTCCATCCAGATTCTAAGAAAAATAAGATGAGATTCCATTCCATCTAAGTCGTCAAAGTTTTTGATCAAAGTTTACTTTGACGGTTGCAACTATAAAAAAAAATCCATCAAAAACCTTGACCAAGAAAATTTGTACAAGAAATCTTTCCTATTGTTAATAATCCATTTTTAGATGGTGACATTCTCTTGGCACCATCTTATGGTGTTAATATATTTCAACTTGATTTTAACATGATGTAGACATAATCTTTCGAACAGTTTAATTAAGGTCTGGAGCTGGCATGTCAGTAACTACTAGTATTCCTTTGATAAATTATGTTGATTATTGTCATTTCGCTTAGTTTCTTCTGTTACCTATTCTAACATCGGACTCGGACTTCTTTTAAACTGAGTTTGACTGTGTGTATTGCTGTGTGTTTGTTTATTTCACACTGGTTAGAGGCATTGGGGGAGGGTTTAGATCTCACAAAACATGTTTAACCTTGCTGCATTTTTGCGCCTGTCCCAAGTCAGGAACCTCTGGCTTTTGTTAGTCTTGTATGTTTTTTAAATTTTGGTTCATTTATATGTTTCGGAGTTTAGTGTGACGTCCATTTTCGCTGAACTAGTATACATTACTTTTAGGGGCCAGCTGAAGCCCGCCTCCGAGTGCGGGATATTCTCGCTGTGTTGAAGACCCATTGATGGCTTAGGGCTGTTTTCTGCTCTTTGGTCGGGTTGTTGTTTCTTTGACACATTCCCCGTTTACATTCTCAATTTTATTTGATAGTGACAACGGGCCTTTAGGGCCAACTATTGTTTTGCATGGAATGAGAACGACACACAAACAGTCGTCTTTAATGTTGGAGTGATCTATATACTTTTCGCAGTGAATCATAAATCAGGCATATATTTTATGTTAAGTGTTGAAGTAAATATAAACCAGATTCCAACACATTATAAGATACTGAATTGTTTTAATTATCTTATATCTTCTTTGCCCATCTACAACAAAAATGTAAAACCACAGGGTTCTTCATTTAACAGTCGTTAGTGCTTGACAAAAATATTTCTTTACTTTATCGTTTATATTTTTTTATATTTCTATTGTAATGTTATTGGATGCTAATGACATTACAGGCCGATCTGGAAGATTTAAAAAATAATTTAATGTACTCGAAAAAAAATCGTGTAATTTTCTGGGCTTTTCATTTTCCACTGTTACTATATATCGACATATACTTTACATTATACGGTCTTTAATTTTCCCTCATTCACTGATATATGATACGCATAAAGGACAACAGGGGTTAAATATTGGACGGACCACTACCAGCACCAGACTCATTTTAGGCTGAGAGGCACGCACAAACATAGGCAAATAACAACGAAATAATATGTTAGGCACATCATGCGATGTTGCATCATGTATTTAGTAACCGTTTAACACAGTACCACAAGATATTAATCCTGTCTTAAAGACAAGCGCATTGAACAAGTATTATGATAAATCAAAAGACTTGGTGATACCAAAATTAAAGTTTTTTAAGAATCATAACTTTTTTTATTTTTGCAGGATGATAGACCAATCAGATCTCAGCGGTAATAACTGCACGTCTTTTATCAATATTGTATGGATTACAATTGTTTTTGTCTTGAATGCTTGTACTTGTGCTGATTACACACGAATACGTAAGTTAGTGACATTATGCTTCAATTGTCGAAATTAAATTGTCAAGTTTAACTCTAATTTGAATCTAGAATCAACGATAGCATTGCTATATCCTCTTTTTATGTTTAGACGACTCAAAACTACGGTATATATTATTTCTGTTCCATATTGTCAACATGCCATTCTTGATTAGTAAAATATGTTCTGGTTCAGCGTCTATAGATATAGGAAGATGTGGTCTATGCCGTTTATTCGTGTCTCAAATGAAACAATAAGCAGCGCGTACTGTTTTGCTTTGCGATGTCACATACAGAGATGTGTTCTTCACTAGAAAAATAACTCCTTGATTCATAAGTTCATGTTGGCCACGGCCTCCGTTATGAGTTTATATTGAAAGATCGTTGCAATGTCTAAACTGTGCACTGCTATAAGATTTTTAATTTACAACAATATACGTTCCATATAATGACTCTCTCATGATTCGTGATCAATGTAAAAATACCGAATTAAGTGAATTGAATTACTTTATGGGGTTAGCCTTAAAGGTAATTGCTCATAGCCAAATGATGGAGAACTAAAAATGCATAACATTAAAAGAAAGCGATATGTTAAACAAGGATCTTTAGAAATAACCATATCCCTCTGCGACTTGGTTGAGTGTATATATATATATATATATATATATATATATATATATATATATATATATATATATATATCTGCTTTTTAGTCCCCTACCGACGAAGTCGAAGGGGACTTTATGTTTGCACTCTGTCCGTCTTCTGTCTGTCTGTCTGTCTGTCTGTCCATCCGTCAGTCCGGCAAATCAGTTTTCCACATTTTTTTTCGTGCTTTAAGATATTGATTTGATATTTGGTGTATTGTTTAATCATGACAAGTTACAGATCAAGTTCGAATTTTGTTCCTGTCTGACGATTTTGTGCAGAGTTATGGTCCTTGAACTTAGAAAACTCACTCAAATAATCAGTTTTCCGCACTTTTTTTTGTCTTGCTTGAAGATATTGATTTGATAATTGGTGTATAGTTTTATAATGACAACTTACAGATTAATTTCGAATTTTGTTCCGATCTGATGATTTTGTGCAGAGTTATGTTCCTTGGACTTAGAAAATTCACTCAAATAATCAGTTTTCCGTACTTTTTTATGTCATGCTTGAAGATATTGATTTGATAATTGGTGTATTGTTTAATCATGACAAGTTACAGATCAAGTTCGAATTTTGTTCCTGTCTGACGATTTTGTGCAGAGTTATGGTCCTTGAACTTAGAAAATTCACTCAAATAATCAGTTTTCCGCACTTTTTTTTGTCATGCTTGAAGATATTGATTTGATAATTGGTATATAGTTTTATAATGACACCTACTTACAGATCAAGTTCGAATTGTGTTCCGATCTGATGATTTTGTGCAGAGTTATGTTCCTTTGACTTAGAAAATTCACTCAAATAATCAGTTTTCCGTACTTTTTTATGTCATGCTTGAAGATATTGATTTGATAATTGGTGTATTGTTTAATCATGACAAGTTACAGATCAAGTTCGAATTTTGTACCTGTCTGACGATTTTGTGCAGAGTTATGGTCCTTGAACTTAGAAAATTCACTCAAATAATCAGTTTTCCGCACTTTTTTTTTGTCATGCTTGAAGATATTGATTTGATAATTGGTATATAGTTTCATAATGACAAGTTACAGATCAAGTTCGAATTTTGTTCCAATCTGATGATTTTGTGCAGAGTTATGTTCCTTGGACTTAGAAAATTCACTCAAATAATCAATTTTCCACACTATTTTTTCTGTCATGCTTGAAGATATTGACTTGGTATTTGTTATATAGTTTACACCATGACAAGTTATAGATCAAGTTAGTATTTTGTTCCAGTACAATGAATTTTTAACCGGTAGGGGACTATGTATTGCCAGGCAATACTCACAGAATGCTTGTTTCAGTATTTATTCGGACCAAGATGTTGCTAGAAACCAAAGTATACATAATTTGCTTTAAAAAAAGAAAAGAAATATCAAATTAATAATCAGACCATACATACAAGAATTAATACCCAAAAAACGAATACAATAACTTAACTTTAAAAAAGAGGATGAACCATGGTAAGCAGTTGTTGCTTATTATGTCATGTTCGTTAATTGTCATTCATAGACAATAACAGATGTGAAAAATTGTTCTTCTGGTCATGAAATAATACTCGAGAATACATATCTACTCATATACTTTGTCTCCATTTTGGTAGTAACCAAATTTTTCATTATGCCTCTCAGTTGAAAGCAACAAATAAACAATAAAGTGATTTTTTAGTACAAACAGCTTGGATAACTTAGAAAAATCCCATTATATACAATATGACTTTATCAGCTAAATTACATATTATTTTATTTTAACAGTTGATTTTATTTCCCCGATAGTAAGAGATACCCGATCCACACTGTTTATTATTGTACTAGACCGGGAAGTGTCAGCAAGGTCGAATTAATCATTTGGTTTTACTTCTTTACCAATTAGACCAGTCCTGGAACTAATTTTAATTTAATTACACTGCATACTGCGATTCTGAGAGTTCTGACATCACTATTTCCATCTTTTGTTATGCGTAAGCTGTTCTATTACTTAATCTGTTTTTGTATTTTATATCTTTCTTTAACCAGATTTATCATTTGTCTTAAGTTTATGGCGATTGCAATGCATCTTTCAGGTGCCATGCCTGGCTTAACATAAGCAAATATTTGATGGCATTTTTGGCATACGCACGAAGGATTAATTCGTTTGCTGTGATTTGCTTCGAAGGTTCATGCGTGCATTTCAATTCGGCGAATACAAGTTGAAAAGAACTAAACAAAAAACTTTATTAATGATGTTGACATTTTCATTTTGTTTATTTATGTATTTTTATTCTATCAGGCTTATATCATTACCATCTCAGTCTGCTTTATATTTTTCAGTCTTTTGATTAAAGCGAAAGTACGTAAGCAATGTGGCCAACATTTTTCATGACTCTTTCATGACTTAATCTGAAAGACGATGAAACTACTTTGAATATTGATATTGTGTGCTTGAATAATATTTCAAACTATATTTTTTTTTAAACAAAAAGTTGTTGAACGCTTCTTTGCTAATCAATACAATACAATCTTGATGCAAAATATTGCAAATCTTACATAATTTTTGTAAAATCTTGCATTGAGGGACATCCATAATCAAAAAAGAATAATAGTGCGATTTCGAAATATGAGGAAACTGTAAATTTCAAACATCTTTTTAATTGAACATGTTATTAAACATTTTAATTTGTACTTCAATATAACATTAATATTTGTAAAATGAATTTTCTAACTTTTTTAGATACGCATTTTTTCTGAAATCTTTCAAAATTGCTCAAGATTTCATTTAGGAGTTTAATATAATTTGGTCACATGTTCAGAAATACGACATATTTTTGTATCAACCTCGAAGCTCGTGTATGAAGCTGTGTTTGCTCGAGACTACAAATAACTCTCCTATTTGTTTTTTACAACGATTTGTCACATTAAAAAAATTGCACCAATAGTTTTTCCAAAATCTTTTCTGTGTGTAATGTACAGCACAATGCCTAAAATATATCAAAGATTTAGAAAAATTTAAGTAACACAGATCCATACACATCCATACCGGTAAAGACATGTCCAAAGATGTTCCGCTAACTGTAAATATTACCCTTTTCATCATTCCTTTAATCAAATTTAACTGGACAGTTAAAATAAAACATCCAAAAATTAATTTCAACACTAAGGAGTAAGTATTTTCTTTCATTTCCACCCCATAAATACTAAAAAAAAATGACCGAAAAAGGGAAAGAATAGAAAAAATACCTTATAATGATTAAAGAGAACTATATTCGTGATATGTTATTGTTAATTTTAGTAAAGATGGGAGGACTTTTGAAAATGGCTTGTGTTAAATAGATTAAAAAAAAATTGTTCCTACTTCTTTTCATATTTAATATCTATAAGTTTTAAAAGTGTATAAACTCTGCCATTGATTTCATTTGTTTTTTTTTTTTAAATTTGAATGTTTAACCTATGAAATCTTTGCCTATATAAATTATCTATTTCAGTAAATGCGAATGATGTAAACATTTGTAAGCAACCTTTATATTATGATATGGACACATTGTATATAATTCGAGCCCAGAATAAAATATACAGTCGTAATTGTGAACTCAGATTTCTGGACTGGAATGATGCTATTGTCGGACAACCTTGTGTTAGTTTATGTGTCCGTGTACATAATAATTCTATGAAAAGCTGTGATTTTCGAATGACATATTATGACGGTCTTGGAGATCTAAATGCTCAGGTAAGTGGTTAACTCAATAAATGGTTTGAGAAAATGAAAATAGATATAAAAACTGTAAAATTTTTCAATTTAATCTCAAAGTATTGTAATGCTTTTTTATTGGAAACATATCGTTATATTATTTTGGCCATATTATTATTGTAAGGTATTTATTTCTCTTGTGTATAAGGACAATTTTGCAGTATCCATGCAACCCACTTTAGATTTGGCTTTTCATTGGTTTATTCAAATACGATATTAATTATATTAATGGTTTCAAACTTTGATCACGAACACAAACACCGAGGTAGTAAAGTTTCATGATGACATGTGAAAGTAGATGCCCATTTGATATTCCGGGTTGGTCGAGAGGTGGGGGTTTTGTAATACTATTCTGTGTATATGGAATTTAAACGAAAACAGCGATTCAACTTTGGAATGATTTATTACATATTATATTTCCAGTTGGTTAATTATTTATGTGATTTAAGTACTAGGGTTTTTAAAAATTTGAGTTCACTAAAATGAATGCTGTGGTTCGATATGATCGACCAAAGGACAACGATGTGAAATATTCAAGGTCTAGGTAGGACATTCAACAGTGATCAAAACCCATAGCGTATTGTTACCTATAACTTGGATGGAGAGTTGTCTCATTGGCACTCATACCACATCTTCCTATATCTATATAATGTGAAACAATTAAAAAGAGAGAAAAAATGGACTGATGTATACTACAATAATAAACAGAAACAATGACAAACAGTTACCAACGACAACCACAGTTACCAACGACAACCATAGATTACAGGCTCTTGACTTGGAGCAAGAACATAAGGAACGTAGCGGCGTTTAATATTATAGTTAGCGTTTAAACATACTTATTAACTGTGACAATGTAACCTATATGTCACATTCTACTATATTCAACTCTGTAATATCATTTAAAGCCCATGGTTAAGTTTCCAATTGTGATTCTTTAAGCTTTTATCATTGTTTTTACCCCCATTTGGTATCTTCTCCTTATTTCACTGTAATTTCACATTAGGACTATGCTAGCCCAAAACGCGAAAGTTGCATTTTTTCAATAAATTTCACCGATGTTTTTTAACGTTAATTCGTCAACTTTTGATTTTGATTACATGTAAGTATAGATAAAGCTTGTTAATTAAAGGCACAAGAGGAATGTTTTGACGGAACGGGTGAATAGTATGATTCTCATCAGTTAAGAATTTTTAAATTTTTAAATTCTATTTTATTTCAGAGTTTTGACTGTCATTCATTTCCGCCAATATTATGGTGTTCTAGAAAAAATGAAATTAAAATAGAGTTTACTGAATTGAAAAAATATAAAGGATCCGGTTATGACATAACCCTTGAGGTGACCTCCTACTGTTCCCATGATGAGGATTCTACTAAAGGTATGTCGAAGAACAATTAAATGTATCAAATTTAGAATTACTAATAATATTGGCAGATTTCATTTGTAAATAAACCCATGAAGAACATTGAACTGAAACATTTTAATTAAGAGGAGTGTATGCTACTTATATTACAAGAAAACTTCAATCAGAACACTTTCGTCTTCAAATGTTAACATTATATTATATCAAATACTTCGGGAAACTGTTGGGGAAATCGTTTATAGTTTGATTGACCCTTTGGTGTGCTCGATTATTACACCACCAAAGAAGCAATCATAAAAAAAACCATTCTATCGTAAAGTAAAGTAATTGTGTTTATATTGTAGATTCCGACAGGTATAAATATAATTTACTGAATTATAAATGTTATCACATTCTGTTAGATTAAGATAAAATTTGTTTTGCAGATGAATAAGATTGAAAATATTTTATTTGTTTTTCATCACCATGAAAACAATACTTGTTTACAAATAATAAACTACACGACGTATTCTATATAAATAAACTACATGAAAGCTAGTTCTCTAAAATACACGATCTTTTGTCTTAATTTCATAAATGATTATGAAACTGAGCATTCGATGTTTCAATGATAAAAATGATTAAAACAAAAATCAGTTTCGGTTTTTATAATGATATGTCATTTATTTATTTTGGTATTATTATAGGCACTGATTCCGGTGTAAAGCGGAAGGGCGATTCGTATAATGAAGAGAAAAGGAAGGAAGAGAAAAGAACTAGAGATACAGTTATCATTGCCGGTTCCCTTGTTAGCACAGTTTCGTTTATACTAGTTATTTGCTGGGTAACATATTGTTGCTGGAAACGGCAACATCCATCAGATTCCGTGTCATCAAATAGACCACATGTAGCCGGCAGCAATACATCTTCATCAACACCTAAATCAGAAGGTATTGAACTGTGTATTGAATACTTGCATGGGCGTTCCTTCTTAATTTAAAAGGATGATACTTTCCGTTTCTAAGAACATTGGCAACATATCATGTGCTCCTAAAACAAGAACAAATAATTAGACATTTGAAACACTGAATGTTTACAAGTATATATTAAGTTATGGGAGCAAACCGGCGTCCTCTTTAAATTGGTTAGGTAAGATTAGTATAGATTTATAGCTCTCAAACATTTTGTAAAAGCCTGATTGTCGCCATCACGTAATTAGATAATCATAATTGCTTAAATGTACATTGCACATTAGATTTTTAATTTACTTAACTTATTCTGTAACTAAAACCAGTAAATGCATAATTACTTTTTTATTAACATTAGCACAGGAAAAATATCATCAAATTTGGGGGATTTTAATGAAATACATCATTAAATGGTGTTTGAGCAAAATTGAATTTCTATTACTTTGCATCAAACATTCGACTTGATATAAAACTTTAAAAGTTTGATGCACCCTGGGGCAGATAAGTCTCTGAACCTAAATCATGGTTGATATCTTATGCATCGATAAAGAATTATAGATAAAAATTCAAGCACAACTAACGGGTTCATATATTCCTATTATATAGGGCGGACCATAACACCTGAACCCTAGTAATTGTTTAAAATATAAGTAAAAATCTGATTTAAATGTGATTTGAGATGTTTGAACAGCTAGAGAAGGCATGGAATCTGATAGAATTTCATAAAGATTTATGCAGGTATATTGAACATGAACGGAACACAAATGAAAACTTAAGCTTGAGCAACATGGCTTTAGCTGCTCTTGGGGATTTTCATCACAATACTGCCCTGCGATGAGCAGTATATTGAGTTTATTTCCAATTCCTTTGTTAATTGTAACCACGGCAAAGTATGACATGAAAGTATATATTCAGATAGGCATATTAGTTAAAAATATATTAAGTCTACAAAAAAGATTATCGGATTTCACAATCATAGTAAAGGACGAGGAACTCCAAGCACAAACAGTGCGTATAGTTGTGAATAATAAACATTTAGAAACAAAAGTAAGAATGTCTTTGTTATATGATATTTACAGGATCCGGTCAAAGACCATGTCAGTATTCAGCATGTGCTACAACAGGAACGACCACTCAACAGTATTACCAGCCACAAGGAAGACAATTTTTACAACAGAAACCAACACATCCATATGTCAATGCTTATAATTACCCACGTTCTAATACAGATAGGTAAAAGGTTTATACTATAATCTATGCAGTAATACTTCCTTAGAAATGTTTATAATACTACAAAGTATGATTTGATTTTAGTTACATCACGCGTTAAGTAAGAAACATGTAAAAGTTATCTCTAAATTGCTAAATTAAAAACAACTTAACAAATCAGTAATTTCAAATCGTGTCTGCGTGTCTTTCCTGTAATTTAAAACATGTGACATGTAGTAGTTAAAACTGGATGTTTTTTTCTTTTTTTAATGGTTACTAATTACTGCATGACCGTTTAAATATATAGAATTCCAATTAATTTTATTTCAAGATTCTTTATTTCTCAAACACCATATAGTTACAATGGTACAAAGAAGTTCATCAAAAGTTATAACATAACATAAACACACATGACAAGATGAGAAGAAAAAATAAAATAAAACAAAATAACACAGTAGTGGCGAAGAGTGGTGATTAACCAGGAAGACTTGCTTGAAAAGTTATAACCCTGATAAATTTGCACAGCTTTTTTAACTTATTTTTTAATTTTAACTGAAATAGTTTTCCAAACTTTAGTATATTACTTCTGTGCAAGAAAAAAGTATCCAAATATTGTGCTCGAAAGTTTGTCAAAGAACTACACTGCAAAATGTAATGAAATTCATCCCCAATCTCGTTACAATGACATAAATTACAATATCTATAGTTACGTTCAATTTTATTCCATCTACCAGTTTCGATGGGTAACTTGTGGTTTCCCGTTCTAAATCTACAATATGTTATTCTATCTTTATCACTTAAAATATTCAGATATTCTTCATATTCAAATTTTTGTTTAAACAATTTGTAGGCCAAACGTTTTGATGAACAGTCAATATCTGCTCTCCATTTCTGTTGAAACTGATCAAATAACCTTTGTTTTAAACATATACCCAACCATTTAGGATTAAAATTTCCTTGTGACAACCATATATTGCTGTATCCACATCTATCTAATGTATCTTTAACGTATTTCAACCAATCTGACCTAAATTGGTTGTCAGAATTCTTCAAGATCATGTATCTGTATAATATTTTAGCAATCCTGTTATCATTCCCATTTACCATTTTTGACCAAAAATTAACCATACGCAGCTGTATATATAAAGACATGGGATAAATACCAAGTTCACCATAAATCATAAAATTAGGTGTCGACTTCTTAAGGTTAAGTAATAGTTTACAAAATTTTAAGTGCACTCTTTCTATAATATCAGTATTACTGAAACCCCAAATCTCGCATCCATATAGTAGGATTGGCTTCACAATTTTATCAAATAGATCATATTGAGATTTCACTGACAAGTTGTGCAACCTCCCCTTTTTCAATACTTTATACATTGCTTTATTTGCTTTTCGAACTAAAATTTTCTTAGCACTCATAAAGCTACCTGTTCTTGAAAAATTCAACCCAAGGTATGTCAGTTCATTAACTATCTCCAATGCATTTCCAGCATAAATAAAATTAATATTTTTGGGTAATCTACCACTAGAAAAAATTATAATCTTAGTTTTACTAGTGTTTACTTTCAATTTCCAGGTTCTGCAATAATCATGGAATATATCTAATTGCAACTGTAGATCAGATGCATTATCAGAAAATAACACTGTATCATCTGCGTACAATAACACAAAAAGTTTTAGGTATATATCAAACTCATCCTCTATTTCATCAGTAATACAATTTAAACCACATACATTTTTTTCTTCAATAAATTGCTGAAGATCGTTCAAATATAAAGAAAATAAAAAAGGAGACATATTTTCACCCTGTCTTACACCAATATTACATGAAAAGTATTCTGACATTTCACCATTAAATACAATGCGAGATTTAATACCAGTGTACATATTAAAAATTACGTTATAAATTTTACCGTTAATATCATTTATAAGTAATTTATGCCAGAGACCCTCTCGCCAAACAGTATCAAAGGCTTTAGCAAAATCAACGAATGCACAGAATAGTTTCTTTTTCTTATTTTTCATGATACTAATAAGCATGTAAATAACAAATAAGTTATCTGTAGTTGAATAACCTTCTCTGAAACCAGCTTGATTTTGACATAATAAACAAAAATCATCAGAAAATTTATTCAATCGTGAATTCAAAATAGAAGTGAATAATTTTCCAAAGCAGCTTATAACTGTTATAGGTCTAAAATTGCTAGGATCATGTTTGTCTCCTTTATTCTTAAATAAAGGTATTATATTTCCAGAAAGCCAAATATCAGGAATAATACCACTGTCAAATATGATATTAAAAAGTTTCACAAACACCTGTGACATAACACTAAATGAGTGTTTCAAATATTCATTTACAATCATATCATCACCCGAGGATTTATTATTTTTCAATTTTCTCAAAGATTTTTCAATTTCCTCTTCTGTAATAGGTGAGTTTAATATATCATTTAAATTTTCTACATTGTTCTGATTTTCTAAAACAATCTCATCATCTTCAGAATTTCCTAAATTTAAATTCTTAAAATAATCAAACAAAATATTAATAGGTATACATGGATTGTTTCCCCTTCTACCACCGTTCAATATCTTCCAGTATTCTTTCGGGTTAATCGATCTTAAGCTTTCTATCTTATTTCGAATGAAAGCTACTGAAAAAAATAGTTTCAACTATTTTACGAGCGCACGTTAATTTGCTTGAACCGTTTTCGTTATTTTCAGGTATATACAATTTCCAGACTCTGGAATTGACATGAAAGAGTCTTTTGTACAATATAAAAGCCAACCACCAACCAGAGACGTACATTTCCAAGATGAACATTTTCTAAGTTTGGACCATATGGAAGGAGGACATTCATATGATGCTGATGATGATAGCCCAGAGAAAGACATAACACCACCTGTACCTCCAAGACCAAATTTAACTCAGCATCAAGGAAGACAATACTTTATATGAATAAATTGTATTTGTATAAATCTAATCCTTATGGATTATGGTAGAGAGAGAGAGAGAGTTTTAACACAATTTCGTAACAAACTCCATAGATATTTGTACACTTTATTTGAGATCAGTGCTCAATTTTCATCACAATTGATTAACTTGATCCAAAATTGGGTAATCATTTGACCATGGAAGTATTATAGTGTCAATATAATACTTCCATGATTTGACCAATCTTCATCAATCTATGTTGGTATTGTCTCGCTATTTCTTTGTAAAAGTTAAAAAAAAACATTTATTGAGTTATATTATGTTGAGAAAGTAAAGTGTTGTCTTGTATGAGCTTATCGATCAATTCCTAAACCAGATAATACTGAAGTGTCTGTTTTCCTTGGTTTCGAAGAAAATCGGACAAATAGTAATAATTACAGTAAACACCGATATCAAATGTGGTATTATTGAACAATGAATGTATTAAATGTACACAATATATAAACAATACAGTTAACCATGACCACAAGGAATATTTCCTTTTTAGGCTTTGATCACCTTCCAAGACGACGGTTGTTGCATACAAATAAAAGTAAGATATTGTAACCCTTCTATAACAAATGATATATATGTCAGTGTTTGGTAAGACTTTGTATAGCCCGAAACTTTAATTTAAATGTTATATGTTCGAATTCCTTTTAATTTTTCAGTGCATTCCTCTTGGTTTTTTGTTTTGTCCTCCGAATTCCTACCTGGTTTTTCCTCAAGCGTATCTGCCTAAGTATTTGTTGCTGATTTGTGTATTCACATACGGGAGCTTTATTGTGTGTGTGAAACGTTTTATTTCAAAAGTACTTCAGAGACTGGATAATTTAAATATAATTAAGTTTATTCATAATAATATTGTGGTCCATCTTAAAATTTGTGATTACAGCTGCAACTGCGGAGAATACTTTACCGTGATTAAACAGATTCTGTTTTAATTTGCTCCCAGATTTGTTTGATATTATATATATAAATGATAACCTTACTTAAAAGAAAATAAATACCTATATAGACTTCATAACGTAACCAGTCAGCTACACCGGTTACATTGCTTAAGGATCGAAATATGATAATCCATTTTTAAAGTTAAGTTCGAGTTATAGTCTTAAATCTTTGAAAAAAAAAATTATACTTCATATCGACTGAACAAAAGGCTGGAGTACTCTGATGCAGAAATGATACTGCAATGGTTCTTCAATCAATGTGTTATTTCTGTGCAGATCTGAAGCATAAAATAAGATGACCCACACCGTGAAAGTTTAATACAGAACCTGAATGCGCATCAAACTCTTTCTAATAAAATCCATGTTATGCACAAATAATGGTATGGTGAACTCACCAGACTCAAGCTAGCGAACACTAAGCCAGCGAACAATAAGATGCATCAAGCTAGCGAACAATAAGCCAGCGAACAATAAGAAAACGCGCCAACATGATCATGCCTAAAAACAGAAGACTTGCAATAACACAAAACGTCCTTTTAATTCTAATGACACTAATTTCCAGTAGGAGAACGAAATGCAATTCCATTTTAACACAGACAAAGTTAATTAGTTATTCGTGTATCTAATACAACTGTTTTTTAACCGGACATCTAAAATTTCTATTAGGTAATCCTTTCTCTTTTTAGTGCTCTCTGATTAGAGATGGGTTTGTTGTTTTTATAATAATGAAACAATTAATAACAATAGTTCACACTGACTAAACTAGTGTACATGTAACGATACAAATAAATCTTCTACTTTACATATGCGTTTGAAAAGAAAAGAAAAATAAATCATCTGATTTTGGAACGTCCAGTATTTTTTGTTAGATTTTCTTTAGAAATAAAAGCATTATACGCAGTTTTCTTCTTTTGTCAAAGAACTAGTTCATTTTTCTAATTATTCAAAAGTATGTCGTCACTCTGGTAATGTATTTACTATATTTCGACAGGAAGAGTGATAAGTGTAAGAGAGGCACCCAAATAGAACGAGAAAAGAATTGACATAAAGATTTTGGTCCAAAGTTGGGGTAGGGTGACCCTACCTCCACCCAATTTTAATTCATAAAAAAGTCCCTACGGCAAAGGTTTTGTCCACACTAGGTACAAATGATAGGCAATTGCCTAAGGTTGCCTGGACCCAAAGACCCAGGTGGGTAAAGTTACGGAACTTTTTTAATTGAGGTCCAAAGTTGGGGTAGGGTGACCCAACCCCCTCCCTTCTTTAATTCATAAAAAAGTCCCTACGGCAAAACTTTTGTCCACACTAGGTACAAATGATAAACAATTGCATAAGGTTGCCTGGACCCCAAAGACCCAGGTGAGTTAAGTTACGGAAATTTTTTAATTGAGGTCCAAAGTTGGGGTAGGGTGACCCTACCCCACCCAATTTTAATTCATAAAAAAGTCACTTCGGCAAAGCTTTTGGCCATACTAGGTATAAATGATAGGTAATTGCCTAAGATTGCCTGGACCCAAAGACCCAGGTGGGTAAAGTTGCGGAACTTTTGTAATTGAGGTCCAAAGTTGGGGTAGGGTGACCCTACCACCACCCAATTTTATATCATTAAAAAGTCCGTACGGCAAAGCTTTTGTCCACACTAGGTACAAATGATAAGCAATTGCCTAAGGTTGCCTGGACCTAAAGACCCAGGTGGGTAAAGTTACGGAACTTTTTTAATTGAGGTCGAAAGTTGGGGTAGGGTGACCCTACCCCACCCAATTTTAATTCATAAAAAAGTCACTACGGCAAAGCTTTTGGCCATACTAGGTACAAATGATAGGTAATTGCCTAAGATTGCCTGGACCCAAAGACCCAGGTGGGTAAAGTTGCGGAACTTTTTTAATTGAGGTCCAAAGTTGGGATATGGTGACCCAACCCCCTCCCTTCTTTAATTCATTAAACATTTCCTTCGGAAAAAGCTTTTGTCCACGCTAGGTACAAATGATAGGCAATTGCCTAAGGTTGCCTGGACCCCAAAACACAGGTGGGTAAAATTACGGAACTTTTGTAATTGAGGTCCAAAGTTGGGGTAGGGGGACCCTACCACCACCCAATTTTAATTGATAAAAAAGTCCCTACGGCAAAGCTTTTGTTCACACTAGGCACAAATGATAGGCAATTGCCTAAGGTTACCTGGACCCAAAGACCTAGGTGGGTAAAGTTACGGACTTTTATTATTGAGGTCCAAAGTTGGGATATGGTGACCCAACCCCCTCCCTTCTTTAATTCATAAAAAGTCCCTCTGGCAAAGCTTTTGCCCACACTAGGAACAAATGATAGGCAATTGCCTAAGGTTGCCTGGACCCAACGACACAGGTGGGTAAAGTTACGGAATTTCTACAACTGAGGTCCAAAGTTGGGATATGGTGACCCAACCCCCACCCAATTTTAATTTATAAAAAAGTCCCTACGGCAAAGCTTTTGTCCACACTAGGTACAAATGATAGGCAATTGCCTAAGGTTGCTTGAACCTAAAGACCTAGGTGGGTACAGTTACGGAACTTTTATTATTGAGGTACAAAGTTGGGATAGAGTGACCCGACCCCCTCCCTTCTTTAATTCATTAAAAATTTCCTACGGCAAAGCTTTTGTCCACGATAGGTACAAATCATAGGCAATTGCCTAAGGTTGCCTGGACCCAAAGACCCAGGTGGGTAAAGTTACAGAACTTTTGTAATTGAGGTCCAAAGTTGGGGTAGGGTGACCCTACCACCACCCTTCTTTAATTCATAAAAAACTCCCTACGGCAAAGCTTTTGTTCACATTAGACACAAATGATAGGCAATTGCCTAAGGTTGCCTGGACCCGAATACCCAGGTGGGTAAAGTTATGGAACTTTTTTAATTGAGGTCCATAGTTGGGGTAGGGTGACCCTACCACCACTCAATTTTAATTCATAAAAAAGTCCCTACGGCCAAGCTTTTGTCCACACTAGGTACAAATGATAGGCAATTGCCTAAGGTTGCCTGGACCCAAAGACCCAGGTGGGTAAAGTTACGGAACTTTTTTAATTGAGGTCCAAAGTTGGGGTAGGGTGACCCAACCCCCTCCCTTCTTTAATTCATAAAAAAGTCCCTACGGCAAAACTTTTGTCCACACTAGGTACAAATGATAAACAATTGCCTAAGGTTGCCAAGACCCCAAAGACCCAGGTGAGATAAGTTACGGAACTTTTTAATTGAGGTCCAAAGTTGGGGTAGGGTGACCCTACCCCACCCAATTTTAATTCATAAAAAGTCACTACGGCAAAGCTTTTGGCCACACTAGGTACAAATGATAGGTAATTGCCTAAGGTTGCCTGGACCCAACGACACAGGTGGGTAAAGTTACGGAACTTTTTTAATTGAGGTCCAAAGTTGGGGTAGGGTGACCCTACCACCACCCAATTTTAATTGATAAAAAAGTCCCTACGGCAAAGCTTTTGTCCACACTAGGTATGAATGATAGGCAATTGCCTAAGGTTGCCTGGACCCAAAGACCCAGGTGGGTAAAGTTACAGAACTTTTATAATTGAGGTCCAAAGCTGGGATATGGTGACCCAACCCCCTCCCTTCTTTAATTCATTAAAAATTTCCTCGGCAAAGCTTTTGTCCACGCTAGGTACAAATGATAGGCAATTGCCTAAGGTTGCCTGGACCCCAAAACACAGGTGGGTAAAGTTACGGAACTTTTGTAATTGAGGTCCAAAGTTGGGGTAGGGTGACCCTACCACCACCCAATTTTAATTGATAAAAAAGTCCCTACGGCAAAGCTTTTGTTCACACTAGGCACAAATTAATGATAGGCAATTGCCTAAGGTTGCCTGGACCCAAAGACCTAGGTGGGTAAAGTTACGGACTTTTATTATTGAGGTCCAAAGTTGGGATATGGTGACCCAACCCCCTCCCTTCTTTAATTCATAAAAAGTCCCTCTGGCAAAGCTTTTGCCCACACTAGGAACAAATGATAGGCAATTGCCTAAGGTTTCCTGGACCCAACGACACAGGTGGGTAAAGTTACGGAATTTCTACAACTGAGGTCAAAAGTTGGGATATGGTGACCCAACCCCCACCCAATTTTAATTTATAAAAAAGTCCCTACGGCAAAGCTTTTGTCCACGCTAGGTACAAATGATAGGCAATGGCCTAAGGTTGCCTGGACCCAAAGACCCAGGTGGGTAAAGTTACGGAACTTTTGTAATTGAGGTCCAAAGTTGGGGTAGGGTGACCCAACCCCCTCCCTTCTTTAATTCATAAAAAAGTCCCTACGGCAAAGGTTTTGTCCACACTAGGTACAAATGATAGGCAATTGCCTAAGGTTGCCAGGACCCAAAGACCCAGGTGGGTAAAGTTACGGAACTTTTTAATTGAGGTCCAAAGTTGGGGTACGGTGACCCTTTCACCACCCAATTTTAATTCATAAAAAAGTCCCTACGGCAAAGCTTTTGTCCACACTAGGTACAAATGATAGGCAATTGCCTAAGGTTGCCTGAACCCAAAGACCAAGGTGGGTAAAGTTACAGAACTTTTATAATTGAGGTCCAAAGCTGGGATATGGTGACCCAACCCCCTCCCTTCTTTAATTCATTAAAAATTTCCTCGGCAAAGCTTTTGTCCACGCTAGGTACAAATGATAGGCAATTGCCTAAGGTTGCCTGGACCCCAAAACACAGGTGGGTAAAGTTACGGAACTTTTGTAATTGAGGTCCAAAGTTGGGGTAGGGTGACCCTACCACCACCCAATTTTAATTGATAAAAAAGTCCCTACGGCAAAGCTTTTGTTCACACTAGGCACAAATTAATGATAGGCAATTGCCTAAGGTTGCCTGGACCCAAAGACCTAGGTGGGTAAAGTTACGGACTTTTATTATTGAGGTCCAAAGTTGGGATATGGTGACCCAACCCCCTCCCTTCTTTAATTCATAAAAAGTCCCTCTGGCAAAGCTTTTGCCCACACTAGGAACAAATGATAGGCAATTGCCTAAGGTTGCCTGGACCCAACGACACAGGTGGGTAAAGTTACGGAATTTCTACAACTGAGGTCAAAAGTTGGGATATGGTGACCCAACCCCCACCCAATTTTAATTTATAAAAAAGTCCCTACGGCAAAGCTTTTGTCCACGCTAGGTACAAATGATAGGCAATGGCCTAAGGTTGCCTGGACCCAAAGACCCAGGTGGGTAAAGTTACGGAACTTTTGTAATTGAGGTCCAAAGTTGGGGTAGGGTGACCCAACCCCCTCCCTTCTTTAATTCATAAAAAAGTCCCTACGGCAAAGGTTTTGTCCACACTAGGTACAAATGATAGGCAATTGCCTAAGGTTGCCAGGACCCAAAGACCCAGGTGGGTAAAGTTACGGAACTTTTTAATTGAGGTCCAAAGTTGGGGTACGGTGACCCTTTCACCACCCAATTTTAATTCATAAAAAAGTCCCTACGGCAAAGCTTTTGTCCACACTAGGTACAAATGATAGGCAATTGCCTAAGGTTGCCTGAACCCAAAGACCAAGGTGGGTAAAGTTACGGAACTCCTACAACTTAGGTCCAAAGTTTGTAGACCGTATCTCTCAACTTGAATTCTTAAAAAATTTCTCACGGGAAAGCATTTGTCCACTCTAGTAACAAATGATATTAATTGCCTAAGGATGCCTGGACCCGAAGATCCCGCAGGTGGGTAAAGTTCCGGAACTTCTACAACTGATTTCACATTTGGGGTTTGCACACCCTATCACATCCCAAGTTTAATTCTGTCAAAAAATCATTCCGGCTAAGCGTTTTTCTCACTAGGTACAAATGATAGGCAATTCCCTACGTGTTACCTGGAACAGATGGGCCGGGTGGATAAATTCTTGGAACGTTTGCAACTGAGGTCCAAAGTTGGGAAACGGAGACCTTTTCCCCTCAAAACTTTAATTCGTCAAAACAATTCTCTACGCGGCAAAGCTTTGACCACATAAGGTACAGATGAAATTCAATGGCATAAAGTTGCCCGGATTAGATGAACCTGGTGAGTTAGTTCACGGAACTACTGCAACTGACGTTCAAAGTTGGGATAAGGAGATCATTCCGTCCAAACTTTAATTGTTATAAAATTTCCTACGACAAAGCTTTGATTTTGTCCATACTATGAACAAACGATAGGTTAGGCCTTGAAGTTGCCCGGACCAGATAGCGGAGGTGGGTAAATTCACCGAATTTCTTCAAATGAGATTCAAAATTAGGGTATGGAGACCCCTCCCCTCCCAATTTTACATGTAACCCTTAACAGATTCCTATGGCAAAGCTTTTGTCTTTTGCCTAGACCAGATGGCCCATGTCATCAGATGAATAATCTTATGAGTAGTATTGTCTGTGGTTTTTTAACCATCCACCAAAATCCTTGGTGCTGTGGTTGTCCCATATATGGTCATGCCCCACCCCTTAATGCCAAATATGGGCATGTCCCACCCCCTAATATTATATATGGGCATACACCGCCCCCCTTTCCCCCAACCTAATGACGTCACTGGAAGTAAGTATATATATATCATTTTATTCTGGTATCACCTATGTTGAACCATGGAAGTATTATATTCTTCCATGGTTGAAAAGAGGTAAGGAAGATGAATCACGACGGATGCATGTTGACCATATTTGGATATGAATATAACAGTTGACTCACGTAGAACCATGCCAAAACCATGAGTCATATCGAATGCACATCAGCCATATTTGGTCATGATGCGATCCGACCATTTCGATACAACGAGTCATCAGGATGCAAGATCAGGGCATGACGCACCACATGACACAATACCATTAGTCACACCATATGTACGTTGACCGTATTTGGTCTTGTTGTGTAGGTCTGACGAGTCAGACATCCGTATGAGTAACAAAGTCGACATTGTTGGGACGTTCATTATACAAGGGCATGTCTCCCTTATTCGAAAATTTAAATTATATAAAATTTAAAAATGCAAAAATCCACACAATTCAAAATTTTATAAAAATTGTTAAAAATTTTGAAATGCAAAAAAATCAAAATTCAAAATTTGAAAAATAGAAAAAAAAATTGAAATAAAAAAAAAAAAGTAATAATTTTTTTTAAATAAATAAAAAAAAAAATCAAATAAAAAAAATCAAAATATTTTGAAAATATTGATTAACCTATCTATAAGAATGCCTGAAGCAAAACGATGGATGAATTTTACCTTTACGTATCCAGTGGATTTCTTTTATGCTTTTTGAAAATAATAACGGTGGCGCATTTACGATTCAACTTCACAAAAGCTACATATTTAAAATATAAAATTTAAAATTTTATGGATTTTTGAATTTTTGAATTTTTGATAATTTATATTTTCCAATAAGGGAGACATGATGCCCTTGTATAATGAACGTACCAACAATATCGACTTTGTTACTCATACGGATGTCTGACTCGTCAGACCTACACAACAAGACCAAATACGGTCAACGTACATCTGGTGTGACTCATGTTATTGTCATGTGGTGCGTCATGCCCTGATCTTGCATCCTGATGACTCGTGGTATCGAAATGGTCGGATCGCATAATGACCAAAAATGGCGGGCGTGCATTCGTTATGACTCATGAGGGGGGATTGGCATGGTTCTACGTGAGTCCTACTGTTATATTCATATCCAAATATGGTCAACATGCATCCGTCGTGATTCATCTTCCTTACCTCTATTCAACATAGGTGATATCAGAATAAAATGATATATATATACTTTCTTCCGGTGACGTCATTAGGTTTGGGGAAAGGGGGGCGGTATATATACATCCAAATATGGTCAACATGCATCCGTCGTGATTCATCTTCCTTACTTCTGGTGACGTCATTAGATGGGGGGGGGGGGGGGGGGCGTATGTGCCCATATATCATATAACATAAGAGGGCGGGACATGCCCATATTTGGCTTTAAGGGGCGGGGCAAACCCATATTTGGGACAACCACAGCAGCACTGGTTGTTGTGGGGGTTAAAAAATCAGAGACAATACTACTGGTTCACCTTTTCCCACGCAATCAAAGAAAAATATATATCAAATGAATATACAGTTCCATACTGGGAAAAGACCAAATTATTATTATCAGCTTCTTTAACAACATGTTTTTCAATAACTAGAATACTCAGTCAATCCAAGATGCGGGGTTATTAGTCCAGCTTAATGGAAAGTTCTAGTTAACCTGGTCTAAAGGTTCAGTGTGAGCTTTTTACAATATTTGGCGTCTGTTGTTTGTAGTCCGTTGTCGTCCGCCGTCATCATCCATTTACTTTTACAAAAGATTTTCCACAAAAATGATCCGCTAATTATGATCTACTTATTAGTTATTGTCGTCAGTTGATTGTTTATATTTTGCTGGTTTTTGCAGATAAATTTCTATATTTTGTTAAATAATCTAATTTAAAAGTGTAAACATTGTCAACATTCCCTGTAATTTTATCAACTTTTCAACTATAAATTATGTGTTGTGTGAAATGGCTTTCCGTACTTTCGGCATCCTGTCAAATAGTTCCTAAAATAACATTTTTTGTAAAATAAACGTATAGACAATGTAAAAACTATGTAAATGATTACCTTTCAAGACAAGTGTTTAAGTAAATTGATTTTTTCTTGAAAAAGCGGATTTCGTTTTTCTTTTTGTTAATGGCTTTAGAACTATATTTATCAATGTATATATATGGTGCGCAACTTTTTTTATGAATTAAATTAAAAAGGTGACATACCCCCAACTTTGGACCTCAATTAAAAAAGTTCCGTAACTTTACCCACCTGGGTCTTTGGGTCCAGGCAACCTTAGGCAATTGCCTATCATTTGAACCTAGTGTGGACAAAAGCTTTGCCGTAGGGACTTTTTTATGAATTAAAGAAGGGAGGGGGTTGGGTCACCCTACCCCAACTTTGGACCTCAATTAAAAAAGTTCCGTAACTTTACCCACCTGGGTCTTTGGGTCCAGGCAACCTTAGGCAATTGCCTATCATTTGAACCTAGTGTGGACAAAAGCTTTGCCGTAGGGACTTTTTTATGAATTAAAGAAGGGAGGGGGTTGGGTCACCTTACCCCAACTTTGGACCTCAATTAAAAAGTTCCGTAACTTTACCCACCTGGGTCTTTGGGTCCAGGCAACCTTAGGCAATTGCCTATCATTTGAACCTAGTGTGGACAAAAGCTTTGCCGTATGGACTTTTTTATGAATTAAAGAAGGGAGGGGGTTGGGTCACCCTACCCCAACTTTGGACCTCAATTAAAAAAGTTCCGTAACTTTACCCACCTGGGTCTTTGGGTCCAGGCAACCTTAGGCAATTGCCTATCATTTGAACCTAGTGTGGACAAAAGCTTTGCCGTAGGGACTTTTTTATGAATTAAAGAAGGGAGGGGGTTGGGTCACCCTACCCCAACTTTGGACCTCAATTAAAAAAGTTCCGTAACTTTACCCACCTGGGTCTTTGGGTCCAGGCAACCTTAGGCAATTGCCTATCATTTGAACCTAGTGTGGACAAAAGCTTTGCCGTAGGGACTTTTTTATGAATTAAAGAAGGGAGGGGGTTGGGTCACCCTACCCCAACTTTGGACCTCAATTAAAAAGTTCCGTAACTTTACCCACCTGGGTCTTTGGGTCCAGGCAACCTTAGGCAATTGCCTATCATTTGAACCTAGTGTGGACAAAAGCTTTGCCGTAGGGACTTTTTTATGAATTAAAGAAGGGAGGGGGTTGGGTCACCCTACCCCAACTTTGGACCTCAATTAAAAAAGTTCCGTAACTTTACCCACCTGGGTCTTTGGGTCCAGGCAACCTTAGGCAATTGCCTATCATTTGAACCTAGTGTGGACAAAAGCTTTGCCGTAGGGACTTTTTTATGAATTAAAGAAGGGAGGGGGTTGGGTCACCTTACCCCAACTTTGGACCTCAATTAAAAAGTTCCGTAACTTTACCCACCTGGGTCTTTGGGTCCAGGCAACCTTAGGCAATTGCCTATCATTTGAACCTAGTGTGGACAAAAGCTTTGCCGTATGGACTTTTTTATGAATTAAAGAAGGGAGGGGGTTGGGTCACCCTACCCCAACTTTGGACCTCAATTAAAAAAGTTCCGTAACTTTACCCACCTGGGTCTTTGGGTCCAGGCAACCTTAGGCAATTGCCTATCATTTGAACCTAGTGTGGACAAAAGCTTTGCCGTAGGGACTTTTTTATGAATTAAAGAAGGGAGGGGGTTGGGTCACCCTACCCCAACTTTGGACCTCAATTAAAAAAGTTCCGTAACTTTACCCACCTGGGTCTTTGGGTCCAGGCAACCTTAGGCAATTGCCTATCATTTGAACCTAGTGTGGACAAAAGCTTTGCCGTAGGGACTTTTTTATGAATTAAAGAAGGGAGGGGGTTGGGTCACCCTACCCCAACTTTGGACCTCAATTAAAAAGTTCCGTAACTTTACCCACCTGGGTCTTTGGGTCCAGGCAACCTTAGGCAATTGCCTATCATTTGAACCTAGTGTGGACAAAAGCTTTGCCGTAGGGACTTTTTTATGAATTAAAGAAGGGAGGGGGTTGGGTCACCCTACCCCAACTTTGGACCTCAATTAAAAAAGTTCCGTAACTTTACCCACCTGGGTCTTTGGGTCCAGGCAACCTTAGGCAATTGCCTATCATTTGAACCTAGTGTGGACAAAAGCTTTGCCGTAGGGACTTTTTTATGAATTAAAGAAGGGAGGGGGTTGGGTCACCCTACCCCAACTTTGGACCTCAATTAAAAAAGTTCCGTAACTTTACCCACCTGGGTCTTTGGGTCCAGGCAACCTTAGGCAATTGCCTATCATTTGAACCTAGTGTGGACAAAAGCTTTGCCGTAGGGACTTTTTTATGAATTAAAGAAGGGAGGGGGTTGGGTCACCCTACCCCAACTTTGGACCTCAATTAAAAAAGTTCCGTAACTTTACCCACCTGGGTCTTTGGGTCCAGGCAACCTTAGGCAATTGCCTATCATTTGAACCTAGTGTGGACAAAAGCTTTGCCGTAGGGACTTTTTTATGAATTAAAGAAGGGAGGGGGTTGGGTCACCCTACCCCAACTTTGGACCTCAATTAAAAAAGTTCCGTAACTTTACCCACCTGGGTCTTTGGGTCCAGGCAACCTTAGGCAATTGCCTATCATTTGAACCTAGTGTGGACAAAAGCTTTGCCGTAGGGACTTTTTTATGAATTAAAGAAGGGAGGGGGTTGGGTCACCCTACCCCAACTTTGGACCTCAATTAAAAAGTTCCGTAACTTTACCCACCTGGGTCTTTGGGTCCAGGCAACCTTAGGCAATTGCCTGTCATTTGAACCTAGTGTGGACAAAAGCTTTGCCGTAGGGACTTTTTTATGAATTAAAGAAGGGAGGGGGTTGGGTCACCCTACCCCAACTTTGGACCTCAATTAAAAAAGTTCCGTAACTTTACCCACCTGGGTCTTTGGGTCCAGGCAACCTTAGGCAATTGCCTATCATTTGAACCTAGTGTGGACAAAAGCTTTGCCGTAGGGACTTTTTTATGAATTAAAGAAGGGAGGGGGTTGGGTCACCCTACCCCAACTTTGGACCTCAATTAAAAAAGTTCCGTAACTTTACCCACCTGGGTCTTTGGGTCCAGGCAACCTTAGGCAATTGCCTATCATTTGAACCTAGTGTGGACAAAAGCTTTGCCGTAGGGACTTTTTTATGAATTAAAGAAGGGAGGGGGTTGGGTCACCTTACCCCAACTTTGGACCTCAATTAAAAAGTTCCGTAACTTTACCCACCTGGGTCTTTGGGTCCAGGCAACCTTAGGCAATTGCCTATCATTTGAACCTAGTGTGGACAAAAGCTTTGCCGTATGGACTTTTTTATGAATTAAAGAAGGGAGGGGGTTGGGTCACCCTACCCCAACTTTGGACCTCAATTAAAAAAGTTCCGTAACTTTACCCACCTGGGTCTTTGGGTCCAGGCAACCTTAGGCAATTGCCTATCATTTGAACCTAGTGTGGACAAAAGCTTTGCCGTAGGGACTTTTTTATGAATTAAAGAAGGGAGGGGGTTGGGTCACCCTACCCCAACTTTGGACCTCAATTAAAAAAGTTCCGTAACTTTACCCACCTGGGTCTTTGGGTCCAGGCAACCTTAGGCAATTGCCTATCATTTGAACCTAGTGTGGACAAAAGCTTTGCCGTAGGGACTTTTTTATGAATTAAAGAAGGGAGGGGGTTGGGTCACCCTACCCCAACTTTGGACCTCAATTAAAAAGTTCCGTAACTTTACCCACCTGGGTCTTTGGGTCCAGGCAACCTTAGGCAATTGCCTATCATTTGAACCTAGTGTGGACAAAAGCTTTGCCGTAGGGACTTTTTTATGAATTAAAGAAGGGAGGGGGTTGGGTCACCCTACCCCAACTTTGGACCTCAATTAAAAAAGTTCCGTAACTTTACCCACCTGGGTCTTTGGGTCCAGGCAACCTTAGGCAATTGCCTATCATTTGAACCTAGTGTGGACAAAAGCTTTGCCGTAGGGACTTTTTTATGAATTAAAGAAGGGAGGGGGTTGGGTCACCTTACCCCAACTTTGGACCTCAATTAAAAAGTTCCGTAACTTTACCCACCTGGGTCTTTGGGTCCAGGCAACCTTAGGCAATTGCCTATCATTTGAACCTAGTGTGGACAAAAGCTTTGCCGTATGGACTTTTTTATGAATTAAAGAAGGGAGGGGGTTGGGTCACCCTACCCCAACTTTGGACCTCAATTAAAAAAGTTCCGTAACTTTACCCACCTGGGTCTTTGGGTCCAGGCAACCTTAGGCAATTGCCTATCATTTGAACCTAGTGTGGACAAAAGCTTTGCCGTAGGGACTTTTTTATGAATTAAAGAAGGGAGGGGGTTGGGTCACCCTACCCCAACTTTGGACCTCAATTAAAAAAGTTCCGTAACTTTACCCACCTGGGTCTTTGGGTCCAGGCAACCTTAGGCAATTGCCTATCATTTGAACCTAGTGTGGACAAAAGCTTTGCCGTAGGGACTTTTTTATGAATTAAAGAAGGGAGGGGGTTGGGTCACCCTACCCCAACTTTGGACCTCAATTAAAAAAGTTCCGTAACTTTACCCACCTGGGTCTTTGGGTCCAGGCAACCTTAGGCAATTGCCTATCATTTGAACCTAGTGTGGACAAAAGCTTTGCCGTAGGGACTTTTTTATGAATTAAAGAAGGGAGGGGGTTGGGTCACCCTACCCCAACTTTGGACCTCAATTAAAAAAGTTCCGTAACTTTACCCACCTGGGTCTTTGGGTCCAGGCAACCTTAGGCAATTGCCTATCATTTGAACCTAGTGTGGACAAAAGCTTTGCCGTAGGGACTTTTTTATGAATTAAAGAAGGGAGGGGGTTGGGTCACCCTACCCCAACTTTGGACCTCAATTAAAAAAGTTCCGTAACTTTACCCACCTGGGTCTTTGGGTCCAGGCAACCTTAGGCAATTGCCTATCATTTGAACCTAGTGTGGACAAAAGCTTTGCCGTAGGGACTTTTTTATGAATTAAAGAAGGGAGGGGGTTGGGTCACCCTACCCCAACTTTGGACCTCAATTAAAAAAGTTCCGTAACTTTACCCACCTGGGTCTTTGGGTCCAGGCAACCTTAGGCAATTGCCTATCATTTGAACCTAGTGTGGACAAAAGCTTTGCCGTAGGGACTTTTTTATGAATTAAAGAAGGGAGGGGGTTGGGTCACCCTACCCCAACTTTGGACCTCAATTAAAAAAGTTCCGTAACTTTACCCACCTGGGTCTTTGGGTCCAGGCAACCTTAGGCAATTGCCTATCATTTGAACCTAGTGTGGACAAAAGCTTTGCCGTAGGGACTTTTTTATGAATTAAAGAAGGGAGGGGGTTGGGTCACCCTACCCCAACTTTGGACCTCAATTAAAAAGTTCCGTAACTTTACCCACCTGGGTCTTTGGGTCCAGGCAACCTTAGGCAATTGCCTGTCATTTGAACCTAGTGTGGACAAAAGCTTTGCCGTAGGGACTTTTTTATGAATTAAAGAAGGGAGGGGGTTGGGTCACCCTACCCCAACTTTGGACCTCAATTAAAAAAGTTCCGTAACTTTACCCACCTGGGTCTTTGGGTCCAGGCAACCTTAGGCAATTGCCTATCATTTGAACCTAGTGTGGACAAAAGCTTTGCCGTAGGGACTTTTTTATGAATTAAAGAAGGGAGGGGGTTGGGTCACCCTACCCCAACTTTGGACCTCAATTAAAAAAGTTCCGTAACTTTACCCACCTGGGTCTTTGGGTCCAGGCAACCTTAGGCAATTGCCTATCATTTGAACCTAGTGTGGACAAAAGCTTTGCCGTAGGGACTTTTTTATGAATTAAAGAAGGGAGGGGGTTGGGTCACCCTACCCCAACTTTGGACCTCAATTAAAAAGTTCCGTAACTTTACCCACCTGGGTCTTTGGGTCCAGGCAACCTTAGGCAATTGCCTATCATTTGAACCTAGTGTGGACAAAAGCTTTGCCGTAGGGACTTTTTTATGAATTAAAGAAGGGATGGGGTTGGGTCACCCTACCCCAACTTTGGACCTCAATTAAAAAAGTTCCGTAACTTTACCCACCTGGGTCTTTGGGTCCAGGCAACCTTAGGCAATTGCCTATCATTTGAACCTAGTGTGGACAAAAGCTTTGCCGTAGGGACTTTTTTATGAATTAAAGAAGGGAGGGGGTTGGGTCACCCTACCCCAACTTTGGACCTCAATTAAAAAAGTTCCGTAACTTTACCCACCTGGGTCTTTGGGTCCAGGCAACCTTAGGCAATTGCCTATCATTTGAACCTAGTGTGGACAAAAGCTTTGCCGTAGGGACTTTTTTATGAATTAAAGAAGGGAGGGGGTTGGGTCACCCTACCCCAACTTTGGACCTCAATTAAAAAGTTCCGTAACTTTACCCACCTGGGTCTTTGGGTCCAGGCAACCTTAGGCAATTGCCTATCATTTGAACCTAGTGTGGACAAAAGCTTTGCCGTAGGGACTTTTTTATGAATTAAAGAAGAGAGGGGGTTGGGTCACCCTACCCCAACTTTGGACCTCAATTAAAAAAGTTCCGTAACTTTACCCACCTGGGTCTTTGGGTCCAGGCAACCTTAGGCAATTGCCTATCATTTGAACCTAGTGTGGACAAAAGCTTTGCCGTAGGGACTTTTTTATGAATTAAAGAAGGGAGGGGGTTGGGTCACCCTACCCCAACTTTGGACCTCAATTAAAAAGTTCCGTAACTTTACCCACCTGGGTCTTTGGGTCCAGGCAACCTTAGGCAATTGCCTGTCATTTGAACCTAGTGTGGACAAAAGCTTTGCCGTAGGGACTTTTTTATGAATTAAAGAAGGGAGGGGGTTGGGTCACCCTACCCCAACTTTGGACCTCAATTAAAAAAGTTCCGTAACTTTACCCACCTGGGTCTTTGGGTCCAGGCAACCTTAGGCAATTGCCTATCATTTGAACCTAGTGTGGACAAAAGCTTTGCCGTAGGGACTTTTTTATGAATTAAAGAAGGGAGGGGGTTGGGTCACCCTACCCCAACTTTGGACCTCAATTAAAAAAGTTCCGTAACTTTACCCACCTGGGTCTTTGGGTCCAGGCAACCTTAGGCAATTGCCTATCATTTGAACCTAGTGTGGACAAAAGCTTTGCCGTAGGGACTTTTTTATGAATTAAAGAAGGGAGGGGGTTGGGTCACCCTACCCCAATTTTGGACCTCAATTAAAAAAGTTCCGTAACTTTACCCACCTGGGTCTTTGAGTCCAGGCAACCTTAGGCAATTGCCTATCATTTGAACCTAGTGTGGACAAAAGCTTTGCCGTAGGGACTTTTTTATGAATTAAAGAAGGGAGGGGGTTGGGTCACCCTACCCCAACTTTGGACATCAATTAAAAAAGTTCCGTAACTTTACCCACCTGGGTCTTTGGGTCCAGGCAACCTTAGGCAATTGCCTATCATTTGAACCTAGTGTGGACAAAAGCTTTGCCGTAGGGACCTTTTTTATGAATTAAAGAAGGGAGGGGGTTGGGTCACCCTACCCCAACTTTGGACCGTTTCCCCGATTATAATTCCAATGTTAAAATGAAATAGTTTGTATTGTTGTGATTGCATCCTCTTCTTGTTGATTGAAATCAGTGTAAAGAAATTGTTCTTCTGATTTCGGTTTTTCCGTCTGTTTCCCGAGTTTTTTTTAAATATGCCTCCTTGAAAAGCTTTGATTTGAAAATTTTGTCTGTTAAAGTAGCTAAAATCTTTATATCCATTCAGATATCGTGTCACGTGTGTCATTGTCACATAAAACACATTTCCTATTGAAATGTAATAAATAAATTGCCAGTTTTCAATCTTTCCTAACGAAAACTGTGGATATTTATTAGCTTTTATTTCAACTTATAATTCTGACTGCAAAATTCTGTACTTTACGTTCCAAAATCGATATTTTGTTTTCTTTTAAAAAGAATATAAGCATGTGGATTTAATTTTATCTTTACACTAGTTAAGTATGGTCTAATTTTTTTATTTATTCACTATTATCATGATTATAAAGACAAACCGTTTCTAAGGTAATCAAAAAAGGGAGCGGAGAACCTAAAAGGAATTTTGAAAATCATACAAGAGATGTCCTGTGGTCAAGAACAATTATGTTGTCTTGAATATATAAATAAATAAATAAATAAATAAATAAATAAATAAACAGTTTTCAATTAATAGACTTTTTGAAAATGTATTGCATTTCGTCTTCCTACTGGAAATGATTGTCATCAGATTTCAAAGAACGTTTCATGTTATTGCAAGTCTTCGGTTTTTAGGCAAGATCAGTTTGGCGCGTATTTCTTATTGTTCGCTGGCTTATTGTTCGCTAGCTTGATACACCTTATTGTTCGCTGGCTTATTGTTCGCTAGCTTGAGTCTGGTGGTGAACTCATCTCTTTTATAATGACGTCAACTATGATAATGTTTTATTTGTAGCGATATTTTTTCGTTAGGCTACCCAAAAGAACTCGATTAAATTGAATGTAAACTTTCTATACTGTGTTTTCTAGTTACATATATATGTGGTATGAAAAACATTACATGCTACAGAATTTAGTAAGATGCACACTATGCTCGTTGGACAAAAATTTGAGGGGGAGGGTAGGCTATTTGTTAGTCAATGTACGTTGTACATTAATGAGGCAGCGACTTTGATAACCAAACGACATCTAGAATATTTGTTGAAGTATGTCACTGTTTAAAACTCTATTATCATGTCATCCAGACAATAATCAAAAACATGTTTTTCTTCTCAAAATACAGTTCATATTTGAGATATTTTTTTTTATGTTCATGATTTTATACTAAAATTCATATAGATAAGGTAAATCTTTTTTTTTTATTGTAGACTGATTATTTGTGATAAATAGAAAATAACAGTTCCTAAAAACATTTACGAATTCCAAGAACACGTGATTTGGATATATATCTATATGTACATGTGTGGTAAGGGTTCAAAACGTATGCTCAATGTCAATTATACCAACCAATGATTTGTTTGTATATGTAAGTTATCTTAGTTCAGTGCCAATATGTAACACACGATTTAGATTTAACGCCATATTCTGTAAGCGTCCATATTCATATTTTAATGTGTCGAAGGTTGTGGTCTATGTTGTCAGAAAATGTAATATTAATTGTATAATAAAACGGTATTTTTAGATTTGACCAGTCAGAAAATCTTCATTACAGCTCTAAACGGAAACCCATTTGACGACAAAAACAGCTTAATAGTACCAAATAGTTTTCATTGTCAGTTTTGTTATTCCGCGAGATATGACAAGATACTTACCGACAAAAAACAAAACTTGAAAGAGACTAAAACGGATAAAAAGTCAAGTAACATTCATGAAAATTTGTATTCTTTCCTATGGATTCTTTCAGTCGATGGTTCTTATTGAAATAAGACCTAGAGTAAATTTTATTGGTGAATGTGAGACAAAATTACATTAAATGCAGTAAATCTGAGTTTTTTTTTGTGGTGAAAAATCCTATTTCAGTATACGAATACGGATAGTAAACGGCATATTGCAAATGTTGGTGCCAATGTTAACCGTTTAAAACAAATCAAGCAAGTACCCAGGAAATACGGAAAACAAATAAAATTGCAATTATTTAAAAATATATTTTTTCGCTAACCGAGTCCCCGTGCTCGGAAGCTGCTTTAAATAGTGGGACAAAAGCACTGGAATCGATGGACAGTAGTTTGAGAAAAATCTGTTTTTCTTTAATGAAATCACTTGTTTGCGGCAGAAAAAAACATTACGCTCAAATTTGTTAATTCATTATGGCCGTCTTATGAGGTAGGCATCCAGAACTGTTGTATTATATTTAGTTTACACTGGTTTTACACAGATAGTATAATATATCCAATCTGATTTAAAAAATAGTGTTTGAACCATTGAACATCTATCCATTTGCTTAAAGCGTGTCGTTTTCTGCATTCAAATTCGAAAATGTGACTCGGAAAAAATATCAATTAAAGCGTACATGTAAATATAAAAATAAGATGTGGTATGATTGCCAATGAGACAACTCTCAAGCAGAGACCAAATGGCATAAAAGTTAACAACTATAGGTTACCGTACGGCCTTCAACCATGAGCAAAACCCATACCGCATAATCAGCTATAAAATGCCCCGAAATGACAGTTGTAAAACAATTAAAACGAGATCACTAACAGCCTGATTTCAAAACAATGATCGAAAAACAAATATGATATACACCAACAAACGACAACCACTGAATTACAGGCTCCTGACTTTGGACAGGCACATACAGAATTTTGCAGGTTATATGTAAGTATTGAAGGAGCGATTAAAGTGATTTAAAATGGATGACAACCCAGATATTATATATAAATAAGAAGATGTGGTATGAGTGCCAATGAGACAACTATCCTTCCAAGTCACAATGTGTAAAAAGTAAACAATTATAGGTCAAAGTACGGCCTTCAACAAGGAGCCTTGGCTCACACCGAACAGCAAGCTATAAAGGGCCACAAAAAGACTAGTGTAAAACAATTCAAACAGGAAAACCAACGGTCTAATCTATATAAAAAAAACGAGAAACACTAATGAACCACACCAACAAACGACAACCACTGAACAACAGGCTCGGCTCCTGACTTAAGACAGGTGCATAAAAAATGCAGCGGGTTTAAACGTTTTAACAGGCGCCAACCTTCACCCTATCCTGAAACAGTGGTATAACATTACAACATAAAAAGACACACAATAAAGTATCAATTGAAATGGCTTAACTCGATCAAAAAGACAATACACAAAAACAATTAAAATACACTGAACGAATAAGTTTGATCTATGACACAATATTAATAAAAAAGATGTTTCATGTCAAAAAGACAACTTTAACCAGGACAAAATGGCGTTAAATAAAGTAACGTACACAGGTAAATTTAAATATAATAATTTTGTTGTTAGGAGTACAGAAATATTTTTTACAAAATAAATTTGTTATTCATAGTACTGAAGTGAACATTTTTTCGTCATACTAAATACTTATCAAAGGTGGTACATATTAAGGATGTATTCTTCTGAGGTTTCAGTCTCGTTGAAATCTCGTTCGGAAATTATTTCCATAACATGTGATACAAGTTGAAAATATCAAAGAATATAAAAAACATTATAATCAAACTTAACTCTGTGAAAAAAATTGTGTAATTACAATAAGTAGTTTTTGAGTAATAATATTTTCAAATTTCATAACCAATCTGGTAAGTGTCATCAGCCAAAATGTTGAGAAAATTGGTGAGGGTACAAAGAAATGATTTTACCAAAGATATGTACATCCCATATCATTTTTTTCTATTCGAAATTCTCAGATATTTTTCAATCATGATGTTTAATGTTGAAATTTATATAGGTTTGCCAGCATTTTAAAGGACATTACTCCCAAAGTAGGTTAAGTATATTAAAGTTACTGCACGTTATTTTCAAGCAAAATATTACATCAGTAGCAAATATGTATATATATAAACCGTATTTGCAATTGTTGTAATTTTAGTTATATACACAGCACGGTTTCCCAACAGTAAAACAACTCAAAAGAGAAAAAACAAACGACCTAATTTATACCAAAAAACAATAAACGAAAAACAAATATATGGCGGACAGCAACTAATGACAACCAAAGAATAACAGGCTCCTGGCTTGTAACAGGCACATAAGGAATTAGACGGTGTTAAAGATGTTTATGAGAGCACAGAGGTCTTACAAAAGAGGGGTTGCAAGGAAAATGTTGAGAGGCGCAATGGACTTAAAATTTCGGGCGTTCGTAGTTGGTCCATTGCGAGACAACATATCTTCCCCTTCCCAACATGTCCTCGTTTTCCTGTCGATGCAATAAGCATGCGTATCTCTCAGAATATTTCACTTCAATTTGTTAACTGAATGAATATTATGAAATATTTGCCGCTTAACTAAGCAAACAACAATTAATCAACAAATAAAATATTATTCAGAGTACCGCAAAGTTTGTAAATGTCTTAAGAATTAAAAAATGAAACATTATTGATGAGTGGTCAAATATTCAAATATGTATTCTCTTAAATTGTTTGTCGAAAAATCTTGCTTGCAAAGTATTTGTTCATGAAGAAAGCATTTCTGTATAATGTGATACTCGATATATGAATGGGATTACCCTCCCGGTGTCAATTATTAAACACAGTTTTGTTGCATCACCTATACAATATGAGGACGAAATCCACAATAACAGTAGAAAAATCAATAAAATGAACAATAAATATTAAAACCAATATTCATGAACTCCGTACTCTAGATAAATATGTAGATTTATCAGGTATTAATATAAATTTAGACAAGACAAAGGTTGTTTGGATTGGAAAGAAAAAGTTAAGCCAAGAAACTATGTGTGTTAAGTGGGGATTGGAATGGGGTTCCAGCAGATTTACACTTCTTGGGATAAATTTCTCCGTGGATCTTGATGAAATTGAAAATTTAAACTATGACCCCAGGATAAAAGAAATTGAAAAAAAACTATAAAACTTGGACAAACCAAATACTCTCCCCAATTGGAAAAATATCAGTGATAAAAACACTTACAATATCAAAATAAAACCATTTATTCCTATCCATACCTAGTCCAAAGCTTAAATATTTTACTGACAAAATATTTTCCTTTATCTGGGATAACAAACCAGATAAAGTTAAAAGAGAAACTTTAACCAAACCACACTGTTCAGGAGGTCTAAAAATGATAAATATTGAAAACTACATAAGAGGTTTAAAATTAACCTAGATAAGAAGAATTAATAAAAATAATTCAAAACTTGTGAAACTACTCTTTTCAAAATTTTTTGGAAATGCAATTTCTGGGCCCATATAAAAAGCTGAAAAATCCATTTTGGAAAGAATTATTTGATGCTTGGAATGATCTTCAAAATATTCAAGATACATCTCAAATTAACACATGCAATATATGGAAGAATGATGAAATAAAGATTGGTAATCAATCAGTTTTATATAAAGAATGGACTAAAAAAGGGAATTTGGTTGATTAATGACTTGTTAGATGAATGTGGAAATTTCATGACTTTTGATAACTTTAAAATTAATGTATACAATGTAAAAACTAATTTCCTTACATAGCAAGGCTTAATTTCTGCAATAAAAAAGTATTTAAAAGAATATAATATATGTCCTAATGACTTAGTGAGAGAAAATGGCCCCGTTTTGCCCTCAGTTATTAAAATATTTTTTAAATCCCCGAGAGGTTCAAAAGATATGTATAATATTTTAAATAGTAAAAAGTCAAACCTTAAACAGAAGTGTGAGCAAAAATGGTCTTTAATTATCAATACAAACTACAATTGGAAAAATATCTATATATTGCCCTTTTATATTACCCAGAATTCTAAACTGCAGTGGTTTCAATACAGAATAATACATCGAATTTTAGGCACGAATGATCTTCTCTTTAAAATAAAAGTGAAAGATACAAATAAGTGTAGTTTTGGGTGTGGAGGGATCGAAACAATAGAACATATATTCTAGACTTGTCCGTATATATCAAAATTATGGGAGGACCTTAACTCATAGATATTTGAGAAGATAGAAATAGAACTAACTTTAGATATAGGTTTGGTTTTATTTGGTATTCTAACGAAACCGATAAAAATGATATAAGAAACTTAATAATTCTGTTAACAAAATTCTATATTTATAGAAGCAAATTATCATTGGAACAAACCAATATGATAGCACTGAAAAATTATTTAAAAGAAAACTTATTAATAGAAAAATATATATTTTATAAGAATAAAAGTCTGAGTAGGGCAGAAAACTGCTGGAACCCCTGGACTCCTTTATTGTCATAAAAACAAAAATAAACAACAGACACCATATGTTGTATAAATTAAAAATATGTATTCTTTATCCAAGCAGCCTCTGTCTTTCAACCATATTCCGCAATGTATTGACTATTTTAGCTGTGTCTATTAATTTAAAATATGTTGTATATCTTCTGTCTATATATTATATTGTGCATAAAATGTGTATAACTTACTATTATGTTTATTTGCAAATAAAAAGAAATTCATTATAAAAAATATATATTCATGAACTCAAAATCGTTTTTTTTTTTTTAATCTTTTTTTCCAGTGTTTCGCATTTGCGCAGTATTCCTTTCCGGTAGGGTTTGTCTCGTGATTTCGCGTACAATATAAGGAAGGGTCATCACATGAATTCCCGCTAATTTGTTGTTTCTGATTACCAAATTACTGAATCATATTGACAGTTAAAAAATAAAAATAAATTCCGCATCATTTCAAAATGAATATAGAAACTCCCCTGATCAATCTGGCAGATTTTTGTATCTTGTAAGGAATGTAATACAAGAAATCTAAATCATTTTAGGCCAACTTTGTAACCACGTCGTTTTTATTTTAAGGTAGGTATACATTATTTTATTTTAATGTTAAAAACGTTACCTGAAAATAGCGTTTTTTTGCTTACACAGAAAATGACGTCATAACTAAAATACCTAACACAGGACCAACAATGGAAATGATTCCGTATTTCCGTTACGTTTTCAACAGATTTAAAAATGTACTGGAAATATTTTTTTTTTTTTTTTTTTGCAATTTGGTAAAGGGTTATAGATTTCTCATCCCTTTTAGAAGCCTATAGGGTACCTCAAAATTTACGGATTGTTTTTAAATGTTAGTGATTTTATTTGTATTTTTTTAATGTCATAATTTTTTAAATGGCATTACTAAATTTTACTGTATTTAAAATTTTGCAAAAATCAGTTTCAAATTAATAATTTATACGGACTTCGTCCTTTTTCACAGGTAACACCTGCCCATATTAAAAAAAAATCGATTTAATGGAAAATAAAATACCTGGAAGAAATGGAATAGGAACGTAGCAACTTCTGAAGCAGTGTTGCCGGCTCTCCGAACTTTCCCGAAGTCCTGCGATTGTCGAGTTATTTTTAGCTTCGATCCTCGCTTGGAAGTTGAGGAACGTAGTTGTGTTATATTCTCTAAGTTTGCAGTTTGGTATTAGTACATATTTTATTTTGAGTTATCTCCCTTATGCATAGCATTTTCAACAAAAAATGTGGTAATTTGACATTCTTTATGCTCCTGGTTCGTTACATGTATGAAAACAATGATCGAGTCCATATTCCGAGCTCTAAACTGTTTGGTATGACCGATATTATCATTTCCTTTTAAACGTCGACAAATTTGACAATATCAGTTCCGGTAGAATTAGAGGTGAGCATATTAGTCATATTTCCGGTTATTCTCGTCATGTCAACAAAAGTCTGTTAATATTCCGATGGCTTTTTATCCGTCGTCAGCTGATACAGATGATTCTTTTGATTTTCTTTTTAAAATTGTGTTAATAGGTGATGCAGGAGTTGGAAAAACATGTGTAGTGCAGCGTTTTAAGTCAGGAACATACGTTGAAAAGCATGGGAGTACCATAGGTGTTGATTTCACAATGAAAACACTAAAAGTTGATGGGAAATTAGTGAAGGTTAATAGGTTTAAACACATTACATTCTTGTAACATTTATCTTGTTTAAATTCTTGTTAAAACTACTTTAAGAATATACACAATAAAAATAAGGAGATGTGGTTCAGGTATGATAACCAATATGACCAATTAACAGACCAAATTATGAGGAATTCTAGACAGTTCGACACCCAGACAAATCGGCACCCGGAGGCACCGAGAAAGACACTTTGGCACCCAGACAAATCGGCACATAGACAAATCGGCACCTCATAAAGATAAAATCAATTATTAAATCCTTGATCAAAATATAATGAACCAAAAATCAAAATTACCTGGGACTGATATATATAGGTACATGTATGTGGGCATGACCTCAATTTGCAAGTTTAGTGTTAATATAGCAATAATTTTCGACTGTTTTTACAAATAACCAATTTGATTCCTGCACTATCTATGACATTATTGTATATGGTATCTTCGATTAAGTATCTTATGAAGTGGTTTATTTTTTTTGTGAAGACTGTATCGCAGCTTAGTCATTTGGGTAGCTGTCTTATTTGTGTGTATTCTTTTTCCATATGCATGAAAATTGATTTCATAGATTTCACCATTCATGTACTAGTTTTAATGTAATGCATAGTTCTATTCCGATAGTATTCTAAATCAATCATTTGTCAATAAAACACATGTAGCATATTTATAATATTTATTTTATTTATTATAATTATATTCATAACAGTTTATAGACATGTTAACAGCACTAGATTTGCATCAAAGGTGAACAAGATAGTAATGAAACATTTTAAATACTATAAATATAACATATAACATATATACAGGCAGCACTATAAGTTTTAACCAAGTCATTTTGGTGTTGGTCTGTACACACTGGCACATTCCTTTAGCAGTCTGGAGGTGGAAATGCTGTTGCTACAATACTGGTCCCACAGTCTATACACTTTTGATCTCCATTGAGAAATTATCAAATTTCATTATAAACTTACATAAATTTAATACTGATTAATGCATAACTAGAATTAATTATGATTTAATTAAATGATGTTTATTCAAACACCATCATATTTAACAATCAATTAGGATTTAATTAAAATTTAATGATGTTTATTCAAACACCATCGTTTAGGATTTAATTAAAAAAAGACGATTATTTTGTAATACATATTTTATTTACAGATTTAAATATTTCTGTAACAATTCTTTTATTTTTCTTAATATTTATAGATTATCGTTGGTTATCTCAACAAGATTGATTTTCTCGCTTGAGCCGGTACGGATGCCGAAATGTCTTCGGACCTGGGTGCCGTAATGTCTTGTTACCAATTATGAGTCAACAATTATATGTGTGAACATTTTCGCTTGTTTGGCCATAAATTTGGGGAAAATATTCTGTCATAAAAAGATTGTACAAATCATTTGAACATAGTTGTCAGATGTTAAGGACAGTCTTATGGTTTAATGTGCTTTAACCATTAACAATGATTAAAAGAATTCTTACCATCTCATCAAATGCTCATCAGATAGACCTTTTCTCTACTGGAAACACAACAGTTACAGCTTAAGATCAAGTTAGATTGTTCTGTCATTACAGAGAAAAAATACGTTTGGATAAATACAATGTAGTTGTGTTCTTCAAAACACTGTTTTACTTTCCTTTATTGACACCTCAATGGACACTGCAGTTAAGTCATGCTCTGCTCAGTGTTCCCTGTCATTTCTGTTAATAATGTCTGTAAGGATTTTCAATTTAATATTTTATTTTATAAATTGTTTTGAAATAAATGAACATGATGAATAATTTCCAGCTTCAAATCTGGGATACTGCTGGACAAGAGAGATTTCGAACTATCACACAAAGCTACTACAGAAGTGCCAATGGTGTTATATTAGCTTATGACATTACAAGAAGAGAATCTTATGAAGATCTACCTCGATGGTTAGAAGATGTCAAAAGATATGCTGGTGGTAGTATTGTACAGTGTTTGATAGGTTAGCAGTATTTTATTAGAAGCAAGAATTTTATATGAATGGAAGTAGCTATTTGAGTAAATGCCATGTTAAAACAGTGACCCAACAAATTAGTTGACCAAAACGGCATATTTGGATCAACATATGGTCTTCAAAAATAATATCAATTTTTAAGGTAAATGTTGAAAAGACTTAAAGTGAATATTGTTTTGACAATTATAAGTTTTTAACAAACCAAATTTTTTAAAACACCTTCATGGATTTTCAGGAAACTTTGACAGAAGCTCCCTCATATGCATAACCATAAGCATGATAAGATACTAGAGTACAAATACTGATTCCTTTCCCCCCTATTTTTTTCCATATGGTATTTTATAAACAGACATATCAGACTTAAAGGTTATCTGAGACAAATTTTACATAAACAGCAGCAGTTGCAGTCAAGACACATGGTTCTATTAAACTTTTACAATTTTTTTATTTTTTTTTATTGGTTTCCACATCTTTCAAACTTTTCTTACAAATTTAGATATTTTGAATCAATCAGCATGGCATATTGTCAATGTGTACTATGTAACTTGGTTATTTGAACTACACAATTTAAGTTATAAATTGCCTTGAGTCTACATGTATATAAGATACATGGAAAAGTGCAACAAACAATCATACATGTATTTCTGACACTTAGTCTACATCTTAATCTCAATAGAGAAAGAATCATTGATCAAATTTCCTGACTTAGGACAGGTCATAAGCATATGATGGGGTCATACTAGTTTTGTGGGTAGTCATGTTTGAAATATCAACTGTGTGTAAACAGGTATATTTTACTTAAAATTATACTGTAAATGAAAACTTTTCCTTCTTTACAGGTAACAAAAGAGATTTGGAAAATTTAAGAGAGGTGAATATTTCTGAAGCTAAAAATTTTGCTCAACAACATAACATGATTGATGTTATAGAAACAAGTGCTAAGGAAAATACAAATGTGGAACAAGTTTTTCTAGAAATGGCTACAGTAAGTGTTGACCTTAAAGAAAGTTTAATTGTTTATTCTAGAAATGTAAAAAAAAGAATGTCAACTCAAACAATCTTAGATAGGCTCATAGGAGATACATGTATAGTTGCTTAGGAATTGCCTTTTCATATTAGTTATAAATGCCTTGTTTTAATGATACATCCCTTTTGCTTCTCTTCAGAATTTACAAAGAATCACAGAACAGATAATATAGAAATATGTGAAGTCTATCTCACTGAAACTAATATGTTAATTTCATATTTATCATCTGAATTAATTGAAAATGGAAATAATTCTAGTTATAAATAGACCTTTAAAGTTGTGAAAATTGATTTTTAAGTGATTTAGTACTCTATATAAAAAAAGGAGATGTGGTATGATTACCAATAAGACAACTCTCCACCAGAAACCAAATGATGTAGAAGTTAGCAACTATAGATCACCGTACGACCTTTAACAATGAGCAAAACCCATATCCCATATTAATGTAAAACAATTCAAATGAGAAAACTAACAAACTGATTTATTTACAAAACAAAAACCAAAAATAAATCTGATATACAGCAAACATTGACAACCACTGAATTATAGGCTCCTGACTTGGGACAGGCACATACAAAATGTACAGAATGTGGCATGCTTAAACATGTTTGCTGGCACTAAACCGCCCTTAACCTGGGACAGTGGTGTAATAGTACATCATAAGAACTAAAACAATAAGTTAAAAAGTGTGTAACTCAGCAGAATGATACAAAGCACAAAAACTAACAAAAGACACAAAGAGCAGATCTGAGAATATTGATAGTTACTGAAAGCTAGTTCAAAGCCCATAACAACTAGTTTACATTTATATCGTTCATACCCAAGAAACATGTACACCAAAGTATTAACTCATCATTTTTACAACTTAGATTTTTTTCTTCAGGAATTAAAGAGAAGAATTGGTGGAGATTCAGGTTTGGCCAGTTCAAAGTCTGGTGGAATTAGTCTCAATACCCAAACAGTTGGTGGAGGTGGTTCATCTTGTTGTTAATAGCTTTACAGAATGTTTATTGTTATTTTCTATTATATCATGTTGATTGTGCATATGAAGATTGACTGTATAAACATAATTAGTTTAACATGGAAGAATATCAGATGTGTATGCATGGAGGAACAATAGTTTTTCTTTACAAATCTTTGAAGTCAATTTTTTCCCAGAATGGGACCATGAGTGTAATTGGTGTCAGATGTTATGTTGTTGTGATGTCTTCTTATCATATAGGGTTAATTGTTTGTAGTTGTACTGTTAAAAAAGTTGTTTAACTTTATACTAGAACAGATGATAAAGAAATCGCTAGGTTTTTGTTAAAAAAACATTATTGAAATCTAATCATTTGATTTAATATTACTAGTTTGTATTCTGGTCCTTTTGTTATGGTAAGAATTACCAGAGTACTGTAAAATATTTATTTTTGCAATTTCTAGATCCTGACCTGTTTGCTAGGTTTCATTTTTGTGTGTTTTGTTCCAGTCTCTTATCTTCCATAAAAAGGGTGGGATTGAGGGATTATTTTCGTTTATCTTATCTTATCATTGAAATTAGCGAAAAATAAACAACTAACGAAATTTCGCAGTGACACTTTACAGTAGCTTCAGTCAGTAAAAAATTTGGATGAGTAGATTAGTCAGTAACAGGTTGGCAGATAATTTGATAGTGCAGATGAAATGGAAATCACTAGAACATGTATTAATAACTGGACATGCTACTTTTTTTTTCATGAAAATGATCATGAAAAGTCCAACTACAGTATCAAACGCCCTGTTATATACATTGTAATTTGATCCAGTCAAACCTGCCTTAATGGTCACCTCATATTAGTGGTCACCTGCCTCTCACGGTCATTTTCAGACCCTCCCAAACATTTTCTCTATGTAATTTTACTCTTTTCAGCGGTCACCTAATTTTCACACAAAATCGTCATTTCAACTTTTAACAATGGTCATTTTCAGTTTTTTAACAATCAAAATGTAATCATGACAAAAAAATATGTGTTCAGTATCGAGGCCAAAATGAAAATCGGAACCTGTTTGCAACGGAGGTCTCGAGAATAGGAGGTGAATTTGAGAATTTCTTGTGTTCTACTCCTTTCATGTTCAATTAAAAACCATGTCATGGACTTATTTCTCCATGAATATTAACTATTTCAAATGTTTATTCACATTTAGAGTGCTGGAATTCTCCATTGTTTATTTGTCTGCTCACACGAAAGATAACTCTATCGATGGAAAACACTAAAATAATTTCCCTGGTAAGGGGAACGTCCAAAGTCAGAATGAGAATTTTCTTTTGGAACCTCATTTAAAAGGTCACATCTCTTGAGCGGTCACTTTTGATACTTTCCATGAGTGACTACTTAATACAGGTTTGACTGTACTTTCAATAGTATTTTCAAACTTGGTTTAAGTAGAAAAAAGGCTTCTTAACTACATAGGCAAGCTATTATGATTAAGAATTCCCAAAATTCCAGATTTAGTCAAGAATCTATGGATGTTGTGTTAAACTCTTTTAGGGCAACAAGATCTGTGGATGAGTAATATTTTTTGTGAGAATGACATTACAGTCTATTTAATAAATAATAGAGTTTTTAAAATTCTGTTATTTTTCTGAGCTGCAGAGAGAACCTAAGGCATACCTTAAACTCCAAAACTACAATTTATATGATTTTAGGATTTATATTTGGAAATATTTGCCAAAATTGATTATAGCAGAAAAAACAATGTATCAAAAGATAACTTAGAAATTATTTCACCAAGAACAATTTGGTTTTTTCGATTATAGTATATTTAAACAGTCAAAAAAAATTGTTGTCAGTGTTGGGATAACCATGTTTACAGAATAGTTTTGTATTGAGATGTACAAAATGAAGTTAGCTTTTGATAAATGTTTGTTGTTTATCATGATTAGATTTTTTATTCAAAGTAATTAATTTAATATAAGTACCAACGTTAACTGAATATAGTCTTTTTACATTGTATAGTATTTTAAAAGACATATACTATCTGTTGTTTTTGGCTGTCAAACAAAAGTGCAATATTGTTCCATAATATATATGAATAAAATATATTTATGTATTGATATTAAGCATTTTCAAAATATATTTTTACTGAATGTGCTAGATGGTTGTGTATTTATAACTAAAGGAAATTATGCTAGAGTTAAACTGTTACATATGTGTTTAAATGTAAGGTTGTTTTGGTTAGTCTGATTTTTAGATTGAAAGTTATTTTTGCTGAACTTTACTAAATTGTATGTGAAAACAGTTGAACTGTTATTTTTGTGTTCTCTTAAAAAGCTATATTATCTAGCCTACCAGAACATGGTAAGGGACTGTTAGATTTTATATTTATATCAGGATAAATGAAATAAATATGTTATCAACTATAATCATTATTTTTTTCTTTATCATTATTGATGCTTGTGTACAAGTGTGAGAATAAAAATGTATTACTGTATTAATTTTTAAATTTCATTTCTGTGATATTGTTAGGAAGTGAAAGGTCAGATGATTGTCACAATATTTTATCTATAAGAAAGTATGAATTAAAATGTCATAGAAACAACATATTTAATACCAGTGGTAAATACATAATGGGGAGATTAAATGTATGAAAATAATATATAAAGAATTGACAAAGGAAAAATTAGATAATTCTTTGTAATTTTTTCTTAAGAAAAGCCTCATGATTGATGTACTGAATTTAGTATGTTACTACCATGAAACTGCCTCCTGAACAAATGCACTGCCAATGGACCCTATCTCTGATATCTTGAAAGGTAAATTAAAAAAATAGCCTAGCCAAACATATCAGATAAATTATACGTATAATCCATTTAAGTATAAAAGAGACCTTTTAAAGATTACATAAATAATACTACACCTAAAGTTATTATTATCATGCCTGTGTTGGGCATGACTGAAGGAGCCTGTGTTGGGCATGACTGAAAGAGCCTGTGTTGGGCATGACTGAAGGAAAGTTCATATGTAGGTTATAAATTTCTGCTATCCCTAAATATGACATGAAAACATGTATAACAATATAAAAAAAACCCAACAAAACCAAACTTTATGGATTTGTATGATGATTTATGTCAAATGATGGAAAGCCAAACATTTTCCAAATAAAGAGTCTGTCAATTGCTGCTGTGACCTTGATCTTTGACCTACTAACCTCAAAATGAGAAAGGGTCTTCATTATCACATGGGAGGGACATTGTCAAACTCCATTAAAAAGTTTTTATTTTAGAAATAAGGGGACATAGACAATCTGTATTTTATATCTAAATGCTTTGTGCTACATGTATTACATTTCCTTTTTGTCAAATGCATTAATTTATTTAAATTTATATGTAAACATTAGTTAATCAGTTACCATAAATTATATGAAAATTCTCCATCAGTTTATCAGGTACCATTTATTATAAGTGAATTCTTCAATACATATCTTAATTGTAAGATGTGACCCATGTCTTACAGGTGTCATGTGAGTTTGACTTTATTTTAAAAATACTTATTTCATGTGAGTTTTGTTACATATTTTAGGAAAGGCAGTAGAGTAGTCACATCAGTATGAATGCCACCAGTCTATATTCATTTTCAATATTGACCTGCCAGGAGGTATCTGTTTTCCAATATTGACCTTTTGTTAGTATTTCCCTCCAGATTGTAAACATTTATAAAAAATTGTATTTATTTAATGAAGATGAAAAAGCATGAAACATTAAATATAATTACTACTTTCCTAAATTAATGCTTTTTATTTTTAACCAATGACTTGTATGTTTTCATTACACAGTTTGAATAATTTTAGGTGTCACTCTTCCGTTTTATAAATTTAAGAAATGTTTCTCCCATTGTAGTTTGTTTCATTCCACAAACAATATGCCTTTATAAAAATAGCTCAATAGATAATAAATCATGACAAAATGTATGGAAATATATGTAAAATGTCTTCCATTTCAACATAGTATTTCTTGATATTTTTACAGAAGTAAAAAAGCTATATTGTTACACAAAAGAATGTTGTATATATTGATATGTATTGTTTTTAGAATTAACTTTGTATTTATACATGTGACAGGTTTTTATGTGCAACATTTTTTATCAACTTCAAAATTTTGAAAATGTCTCCACTATGGATTTAGTTAACTTGTTTTGTGTATTTCTTTTAGTCTTTTGAAGTGTACATTCAAATTTTTGGTATAATTTTTATACTAGAATTATTTAATACTTATGACAAGTGAAACCAAATAATATTTTGAAAAAGATAGAAGTTGTGTCACAGGAAGTGTAATATATTCTTTGGGTAATTATGCATTATTATATCTTATTCCAGTTTTATTAGTTCTCTCCGAAAAAGCCATATGACGTTTTCATCACTTTAAGCTTTCTTCTGATTGCAAACTTCTAAGAAATAAGAAAGCTTATATGACAGAAAATTCATTGGATAGAAAAGTTCTTCTGTTACTAATTTGAAATTTAACCACCAAAGCCAGTAATTTATTTAAAATTGTTTATTTATATTGTTTCTGTGCAAAAAGATCTGTTACTGCAACTTCACAACTCTATGTTTATATGTACAAGTCTTATATAAAAAGATTTAGGATTTTGGTGTTGTCAAATAAGAAATCCAAGATGTCTATAACATTAAATTCATTTAAGCTGTTTTTTTAAACCATTTCATAGATTTGAAAATCTATTATGCTTTCTTAAGCAGATGTGAAATTGGTGTGATTATTTGTCACTGGACATTGATCTATTAACAATTAATCAATGAAATGATAGAACCTTGAAATACAAAATGTATATTATACTTTTTGCTGATCATCAATTGAAGTTCATTGGTGATTCATAAGGTTAACATAAGATCCAGAGGCATCCAGAATTGGCTTTTCTTTTTTATACGACCGCAAAAATTAAAAATTTTTTGGTCGTATATTGGTATGATGTTGGCGTCGTCGTCCGATGACACATTGGTTTTCGCACTCTAACTTTAGTTTAAGTGAATGGATCTCCATGAAATTTTACCATAAGGTTCAATACCACGAAAGGAAGGTTGGGATTGATTTTGGGGGTTATGGTACCAACAGTTAAGGAATTAGGGGCCAAAAAGGGGCCAAAATAAGCATTTTTGTAACTTTCAGACAATTACTTGTGTGTAAGTGTATGGATCTCTCTGACATTGTACCACAAGGTTCCATATCACAAAGAGAAGGCTGTAATTGATTTTGGGGGTAATTGCCTCAAAATTTTAGGAATTAGGGGCCAAAAAAGGGGCAAAAAACAAGCATTTTTCTAGTTTCATGACAATAACTTGTGTGTAAGTGTTTGGATATTTCTGAAATTGTACTACAAGGTTTCATATCACAAAGGGAAAGCTGGAATTGAGTTTGGGGGTAATTGCCTGAAACGTTTAGGAATTGGGGGCCAAAAAGGGGCCAAAAATAAGCATTTTTCTAGTTTCAAGACAATAACTTGTGTTCAAGTGTATGGATCTCTCTGAAATTGTACTGCAAGGTACCATACCACAAAGGGAAGGCTGGGATTGAGTTTGGGGGTGATGAATCATAAGGGGGTTCAAAAAATTTGGGGGGGGGGGGGGGTTTCTTTTTTTCCTTTTTTTTTTCTTTTAAAATTTTCCATTTTAAGTTGGTTATTTCTGATTTATATTTAAAAGCAAATAATAATGATATGGTAGGAGATACACACCAAACAGGATGTGTAAATTTTTATATAATAAGTATTGTGCAATAGCAAGAAATTTTCAATTGCAAATAGCAAGAAATCTTCAATTGCACAGTATTGCGCAATAGCAAGAAATCTTCAATTGCACAGTATTGCGCAATAGCATGAAATATCCAATAGCACAATATTGCGCAATAGCAAGAAATTGTCAATTGTACAGTATTGCGCAATAGCAAGAAATATTCAATTGCACAGTATTGTGCAAAAGAAGATACTTCTTATAAATTGCTTATTTCTTGATCAATTTCAATGGGGTTTTATTCTTGAATTCTTGGGGTTCTTTAATATGCTGAATATAACCGTGTATTAAGTTTATGGATTTTGGGCCCCGTTTTTAAATTGGTCCACATTGAGGTCCAAAGGGTCCAAAATTTAACTTTGTTTGATTTCATCAAAAATTGAATTATTGGGGTTCTGTGATATGCCGAATCTAACCGTGTATTTAGATTCTTAATTTTTGGTTCCGTTTTCAAATTGGTCTACATTAAGGTCCAAAGGGTCCAAAATTAAGTTTAGTTTGATTTTAACAAAAATTGAATTTTTAGTGTTCTTTGATATGCTTAATCTAAACATGTATTTAGATTTTTGATTATGGGCCCAGTTTTCAAGTTGGTCCAAATCGGGGTCCGAAATTAAACTTTGTTTGATTTCAACAAAAATTGAATATATGGGGTTCTTTGATATGCTGAATCTAACCATGTATTTAGATTTTTGGGCCCTGTTATCAACTTTGTCCACATTGAGGTCAAAAGGGTCCAAAATTAAACTTTGTTTGATTTCATCAAAAATTGAATTCTTGGGGTTCTTTGATATGCTGAATCTAACCATGTATTTAGATTTTGGATATTGGACCATAATAGGTGAATGTCCAATTTAAAATTTTTAAGTTCTTAGACCACATTCATTCTGTGTCAGAAACCTATGCTGTGTCAAATATTTAATCACAATCCAAATTCAGAGCTGTATCAAGCTTGAATGTTGTGTCCATACTTGCCCCAACTGTTCAGGGTTCGACCTCTGCGGTCGTATCAAGCTGTGCCCTGCGGAGCATTTTATTAAACTTTTTTTCACAGATCACCCTTATTATGATCAGAGCATTTTTAATAGTCTTGATGATTTATGTTAACCAAAAGTTCAAGATAGTTACAGTATTTTTTGGGTCTCTTCTGCATATATTTCTGGTAAACTATTGTCATTTATTGTTCCTTTTGTGGTAGTAAGACAAATTTTGTTCTGGTATGCAAAACATGAGATTTTTTAGTTTATATTTATGGAAATATAATATTCATGTATGTTTTGTAAAGTAAGTGAGAAAATATATTTTTTTCCATTATAAATATCAATTACAAATAAGTTTTAGATTTCCTAACATCTTTTGTTAGTACAATTTACATGTTTATAAGTGCAATTTAGATTCAATGAAATGTAAATTCAGGTTTACACATGTTAAAAGTACACTGAATACAGTAAAGGTGTATTTAAGTTCATGCTTAGAACTTAGTAATTTTTGTTGCTAAACGATAATTATTTTATTTTTGTTGTTTTTTTTTGTTGTACTTGAAATATAAATGATTATAAACGGTATTTGATTATACCCAACAATAAAAATAGATATAAATTTTACTGTACTTCTGAATTTTTTTAGAAACTTTTTTCTCTTTGTCTGTTGAGTATCATTTGTTGAATGAATAAGTATACACATGACATACATGTGTATGTACCTATAAGTAGGACTGAATTCAGATCAGAGGAAAGTAGAACATATACCACACCATGTTTTTTCTGCATTATGTTTAAACATTCCCAAATAGTTAACATTGACTTACTAATCACTGCATTTTATTTATCATACATATAAACTACAAAATATAAGAGGATTTCAGGATTTTTATACCAAAGATAGAAGAGGGATTTCTAGTCTGTATATCCATTAGTCAGACTGTCTGTTAGTCCTATATCAAAGTAACGTTTTGGTTTAGTGTAGTTTCTGGTCACATCAATTTTTGAAGACTTTATTTAGAACTTTATAGAAATGTCTTTTTTATTGTTTTGTTCGGTTGCTGTCTCATTATCTTACACACACTGTCTTCGTTTAATCAGACATTTTAATACAAGACAATAAAAAATACGTCAACATTTTAACACTACCATTTAAACAAATCTTGAAATCTATCAATGATGTGGTTGCCCTAGAACAAGAACCAATTATTCATTGAATTAATTTATTATATGTTGGTTCTTAAATTGTTAACTGATAGTTGCTAATTTCTACATCATATGGTTTCTAGTGGAGTTGACTCATTTGGAATCATACCACATCTTTTTATACGACCGCAAAACATTTTTGCGGTCATTTATTGGTATCACGTCGTTGTCCGAAGACCCTTGGTTTCCGGACAATAACTTTAGTATTAGTTAATAGAAATCTATGAAATTTAAACACAAGGTTTATAACCACAAAAGGAAGGTTGGGATTGATTTTGGGGGTTATGGTCCTAACAGTTTAGAAATTAGGGGCCAAAAAAGGGGCCCAAAGAAGCATTTTTCTAGTTTTCAGGCAATAACTCGTGGAACGGTGTATGGATCTCTCTGAAATTGTACAACAAGTTTCCGTACCACAAAGGGATGGTTAGAATTGGCTTTGGGGGGTAATGGCTCAAACCGTTTAGGAATTAGGGGCAAAAAAGGGGGAAAAACAAGGGTTTCCTTGTTAATGGACAATCACTTTCAAGTACAATGTTAAATTTGGATTACCTGCCTTACACTGCTTTAAAATTATGTAGAAAGAAATTTTGTATTGCCTTGAGGTGATTAGCTGTCAATTTATTTTTAGAAGTTACTAATAAAAATGCTGATTAAAGATATATTATTTTTAGACATGATTATGTATGTCATTTTCTATTTTAAGACTTTTATGATGTATTTAAATATGGGTAATTATGGTTGCAAACTCCATTGGAAATTTGAATTGAGATAATGACTATATCTTGAGAAGATTTTTTTTTTGGAAAAAGGGGAGGGGGAGGTGAAAAAAATATGGGGCGGGGGGGGGGGGGGGGGGGGTTAAAAAGAAATTGGGATTACAGATTTCAGAAATTAAAAAGAAAATTTCTTCAAATATTTTTTTTTTTGTAAAAAAAAAAGGGGTGGGGTGAAAAAAAAATTAAAAAAGCAATTTATTATTTTTAAATTGAAAAATTAGTCTGGGATATTTTGATTGCTATTTGAAAATAGGGACACGCTTGGGGTTTGACTTGACAAAGACCACACACGGACCCATCTGAAGATGAGTTACGTTATTCAATGTTCTGAGAGTGTGATACTTTTCTATTTAAGGTCGTCATATTTTAAGTCTCTATTCTATTGAAGTGACTATATAAACATCGTAGCCAACAGGACGCATAACGCCTCCTTTTCCCTTCATCAAGGGTCTTACTATCTGATGGCAGAAGTCCAGGTAGCCATCTACCGAAAATGTGCTATGTTAAATGATACACCACTGCTTGCCGACGGCTTTCATTGAATTTGATTCAATAAACTTAAGAATAGCTTCGTCTCTCTGGTGTGGGCTTACTATGGGTCTTACATTTTCTGATTAAATCTCATAGTTAACACGATTCGCAATAACGGCAAAATGTTTCTTCTAGTCTTAAGTATGTGTACAAATTCACCAGAATTAATAATAACAGGTATTTCAAATCACTGCAATATGCCCCATCTGTCATTTTGTCATGCGTTTTAAAGTAGTACTTTAACTTTCAACAGCTAGAACAGTTTAATGCTTTATGTATCTTCAGTGTATCTACACATTAGAGAATATCAAGCTACTTGTAAATGAACTTTTCGTAAAAATGTTTTTTGTGTAATTTTTGTGTGTGTAAACATTTAGTAGACAACAACTAAAATTAAATGTCCGTTCGTTTTTTCGTGTATACATGCAAATTTTCTCTAAAAAAAGCAAACACATTTTCACCTTTATGCTTATTAGTCCCCTACCGACAAAGTCGAAGGGGACTTTAGGTTTGTACTCTGTCCGTCTGTCTGTCCGTCCGTCTGTCTGTCCATCCGTCAGTCCGGCAAATCAGTTTTCCACACTTTTTTCTTCGTTCTTGAAGATATTGATTTGATATTTGGTATATAGTTTTGCCATGACAAGTTATAGATCAAGTTCGAATTTTGTTCCGGTCTGATGATTTAGTCCAGAGTTATGGACCATAACTCTGGACCATATCTAATGTTAAGAGTACTATGTTAAACCATATTTCTGTACAAAGGGAGATAACTCATTTTTTTAAAGACATTCTTCGGTAAATTATTTGAAGAATTTTTTGGCAGGTTTGTTTGTTATTTTGTATAAACTAATTTTCTGAATGCTGCTATATATATATATATATATATATATATAAAACGTCTGAATAATAGTCAACGATTTTTCCCACGAGGGCGCTGGATCGTTACGAGTAATATATATATATATATATATATATAAAATATGATGTGAAATCCTTTAATTAGATGATATTAATAATCTATTTTTATTAATGTATATATTACATTACATTGTGTAGATAAAAATTGTTGACATTTTATAGATAAGTTACAAATCTATATTAGTTTGTGACAAATAAAAGAAAAAATATTTGGAACTATTAATTATATTTAATTATAATTTGAAAATAGATATATACACTGTATTACATCATATCTAATTTTAGAGAACTATTAATCATTTCTAATGTTAAAGTTTTTTCCACACTTTTTTTCATCATGCTTGAAGATATTGATTGATAATTGGTATATAGTTTTATCATGACAAGTTATACAGATCAAGTACGAACTTTTGTTTCGGTCTCATAACTTTGTGCAGAGTTATGGTCCTTGGACTTGAAAAATTCACTCATTTAATCAGTTTTCCACACTGTTTTTAGTCATGCTTGAAGATATTGACTTGATATTTTCTTTTTGTTTACACCATGACAAGTTATAGAACAAGTTAACTATTTGTTCCAGTATAATGAATTTTTACCCGATAGGGGACTATGTATTGCCATGCAATACTCTCAGAATGCTTGTTTTTGTGTACTTCTCTGGGATAAAGATTAATGCATATATGCATATTTACTGAAATAAACTTCCGAGACCCATCGACCAATACTTCATCATTGTGGTTAGCGGGCTGCCAAGCTGACCAAACTGGCCATGAAAGCAGCCGTTGTGAAGGAAGTAGACTGCAACCAAACAACAATAGTAAAAAACCAAATCAATCCAGCAACACCAAAATGGCCGACTTGTTCCAGCTTGACAACAACAAAAACATTTAAATGCTCACCAAACGCCTTCGGGCACAGAGCCGACCGTGCGAGGGCTGTAAAGCCAGTCAAGGTCGTTAAACACTTCCATCATCATCATCATCATCGTGAATTAAATAAGTTAATTCGTAAAAGGCGTGCTATATATATATAACTTATCGGAAGTAAAAGATGGTCCAGTAACATTTACAGGAAGCAATTGTGATTCCAATACTTTATAGTTTCACATTTCAATTGTTTTACAGAAGATTTGAGACATCGGTAACAAAAAAATACTTGATATTTGGTCTCTTTTTCTCATTATTTGTAGAATTATTAACTTTAATATTATATATAAATTTTGAAATAAAATAATTTGATTGTTAGCGTCGAAAAACTAAAAAATATTCTGACTCGGACAAAAAACCATAACCCCCCTCTTTGAAGTTAAATAGTTGCACCCTTATCATATTTATATTCACTTTTTATTTGTGAAAACCAGAAATTGAAAAAAAATCACCCGTGACAACTGGCGGCGAATCTCAATGATTCATACCTAAAGTAAATAAAATTGGGAAACAAGTCAGACTTCATATATCAAAATATTAAGAGGAAAATTTGAAAGAAAATGCAGCAACAGTCAACCCTAAAAAAATACACCAAGAAGTCTTAGAAATTGGTAAATGTCATCACATGTTCTATGGAATTAGGAACATGTAAACATATCAAGTTCGGTAATCCACCAACTAAATGCAATATGTGTGGTACAGATGACGATGATAATACAAATGTAATATATTTCTTGGCCGTTTGGCCTCCAATAGGAGCAACTTAAGAGAAGTATTTTAACAGACCTGAGAATTCAATAAACTATTGCAAGAGAGAAGGAACATGGAAATATTTAACAACTACTCCAATATATCGTAGCATCTATTAAAAGATTGCCGATACTTTAGGTGTAGAACAATTAACAAGAAATCCTTGCTACAACTTACATAGTACATGATTGAAAATACAGGAGCAAAGGAGCAAATTAGTCAGCGTGTACTTATTCTCCGCTTGACACCAATTTTGATATGATTCTCCGATGATGCTAAATTTTCATCCAATGACTTTTCTATAAGAAAATGATTCACTAAGTTGAGAATTAGTGACCATAATTTAGAAATAGTAAATGGTCGCTATTATAAAATTCCTAGAAAGGATAAACTATGTAAACTGTGCCACTTGCTGGAGGATGAAAAACACTTCCTCCTTGAATGTAAAATTTACAAAAAACTAAGGGATAATCTATTTGAAAATTGTTTACCTTCTCATAATTTTATGTCTCTTACCCAAGAACAAAAGGTAAAAGAAATGCTAAACACTTCTATCATGGAACATGTTAAAAATATTAGCTCCTTTATAAAACAGTCATAATAGAACTGAGGGCAGAAGTCTGATAATTTTTTCCATGTGTTAATTTCTTATAGAATTGTTTTTTCTTTGCTATATTATGTTTGTTTTTGTTTTTTGGTTTTTGTCACAAACTAATTATGTTTATATGACAATAAAGGGATACATTATTGTGTGGATAACCTTAATTCGGCACAACAATAAGTTTTAAATGTTAGTAGTAAATATCATTATGAAAAATCATTAACTTTAAAAGTTGTTATAACAATTCTAATATGGTTCAAACAAGGATTTGTAGTTTTAGTTTAAACATATTTTATTTGCTCAAAGCAAAAAAGGATCAGACACAAGTAAAACATACTTATAAAGTCTTCTCCACACTGTAAATATACCTGACGCCTGACGCGTCCGGACGCGTTCAAAATTTGTACACCGAATGTTCAATATTTTAACGTCATATGTTCATGCTTAGAGACGTGTTCAAAGTTTTAACGTTTGTGTTAAAAATATTAACATGTGTGTTCAGACGCAGTGAACACCGGTGTTCAAATTCTGATCTAAAAAAGAAGATAGTCGTTTGTCCGATTTTCTATCCTTCCAATTGGCAAATTCAAAAAGAAATTCTTTAAAAAATATGAATGTATACGCAGGATGATGATCTTGTGAATTTTTGGCTAATATTTTAGTAATTGTGAAATATTAAACTTCCAAGCTGGCATATATGTATAGTTTATGAATTTATTTTATTGTTTATTTATATATACTAGTTTTACTTATAAGTGACATAATTATGCATATCAATGAGGCCTGTTATGATAATATCGTAATAAAAATATGTCGATGTTTATCTTATTTCATGATCCGTTCATTTTATTAACATTACATGTTCAATCAGTGTTCAAATCGCTCGAAATTTTGAACACCTCGTGTTAAAAAAAAATATACCAGGATACCAAATACCGGAAACAGATATCGGCTGGCGATTTAGGCGGTTAAACGAAGAATGGATACACATAAGAAAGAGAACTGGAGAAGGGACTTCTATCCCATATGAACACGAAAGAAGTAAGTAACAAGTTAGAATAATCTCCATAGGTAGTTCGATGGCTTCCTTGTTATTTTCTCATGCCAGATATATATTTGTCAAATATTCATAACTGTTATATCCAAATTTTCAATATTCAACATAAAAGACGAATTAAAAAACGGGCTTTAGATATAAACGTAAATAACTGTAAGCTTTGTTCTGATGATTTCCTAAACTGATGAATAAACAGTCTGTCTGTTATACAGAATAAATGATCATTTTCGACATCCACATACATTAGCTGAACACTAAGTGTTAAGAACTCTAACATCAAGTGTTAAAAAATGAAACACAAAGGCATTAAAAACTGAACACCACACATTCAATTGATGAACACTAAGTGTTAAGAACTCTAACATCAAGTGTTCAAAAATGAAACACAAAGGCTTTAAAAACTGAACACCACACATTCAATTGATGAACACTAAGTGTTAAGAACTCTAACATCAAGTGTTCAAAAATGAAACACAAAGGCATTAAAAACTGAACACCACACATGCAATTGATGAACACTAGTGCAAACATTTGGAACACCATTTTTGAATTAGAAAATGCATTTGTTTTTTTTATTTGCAGGAATCGTTAGATTAAAATGTTTGAATTAGGAACCGGTAGCCAATAATCCCAAAAAGGTCATTTCTGCATGCTACAAAGTGGTGGAAAAAAGAAAGATGTCGAAAAAAGGTATGACAATATATGTATATTAATAGCTTATGTGGGTGTATCATTTCTATCTGTTCACCTTAGGTCAAGAAATCGACTTTTGTAATTTATAATGTCAAAACTTGCATTTCATTGCTATAGAATATCAATTTGTACACTAGTATATATCGACATTAAAGCATAACAAGCAGTGCATAATTTGATGCTTTATGAAAAACTCTGTTCTATTAATTTTTAATTTTATTTTGCAGGATATATAGGCTCATAGACATTCCTTGTTGTGGAGGATTTTGACATTGGAAGTTGATAACAACACATATATGCCACCCAGTTGATAGCTTTAAGTGAAGATGCACTGAAAAGTGGAGCGTACATTGTATGTGATCGTACAAGAACTGTTGGAATTTGCAAACTTTTAAACTTTCATTGTGACAAATACCTATATCATAAACTATCTAATTATCACATTGACATGCTTTTTTGGTTAGGATACAAATGATGTTGCAACTATCTAGTCATGTAGGGGGAAATCATTATTTGTGATATATATTTAAGTCAGTTTAAAAACATTATGTATGTGATTTCACTGACTGTTACTTGTGATATCAAAAGGTATCTGGTGTACTTTTCTTACATATAATATGCTCATTTGATTACATAAAGAATTACTTGTTAAAATATGTTTTATTGTTATATTTTGCCTGATTGAATATAGTTTTTATAACAGTTTATTTAAGTTGAGTACTTATGGAAAATTATGTACGCTTGAAAATAGAACATGTTCCACATTTGAACACCATCACTTTGAACACTTATGTCAACTGTTCTGAAAGTTAACGTCTGGTGTTCTGAATCTTAACCCTTTGGCTTTAAATATGTTCTGTGTGTTCAAAAAGTGTTACATGGCTGTTGAACGCGTCGACGTATCAATATTTTGAACATTCGGACACGTTAAATCGTTGTACACTAAGTGTTAAGAACTCTAACATCAAGTGTTCAAAAATGAAACACAAAGGCATTAAAAACTGAACACCACACATTCAATTGATGAACACAACTGTAAACATTTGGAACACCATTACACGTTCAAAAAGTGTTACAAAAAAGCGTTCAAGCAGTGTTCTATTTATTAACACTTAGATTTACAGTGCACAATACAATATATATAACAATACAAATTGAACATGAGCATGCATCATATAATATAAACAACATAAATATTACTAAACTATACTAAAAAAAGGAGAGGGAATGAGGAAAGAACGACAGAGATTAGGATGATGATGATAATGATGATGATGTGTGTTTTACCTATACTGATACTATACTACGAGGAATCGTTTTGATCTCTTTATAAAATTGAATACTTGTTTAACAATTTGCACATTTTGATCATAGGAAAAAGTTTAAAGGATTTGTATAGTAAGAATCTGGCAATACAAGCAATTTAAATAACGGCGGTTACTTCACTTTATATGGGAAGTAATTGTAATTGTAATGTTTACATTTAACAGCTGAGTAAAACTTCCGGTTATTTTACCTTGTATGATATTAGGTTTGTCATTCAATAATTCGTCATGATTTCAAAACGAAACTAAAACATGGGAGATACATACGATTATTTGTTCAAAATAATTTTAGTTGGGGACCCAGCCGTCGGGAAAACCAGCCTTGTTAGACGGTTCACTACGGGAAAATTTCAGCAGGAATACAAGACGACCATTGGTGTAGATTTTACTGTACAAACGTTGCAACTTGATGGTAAAATTGTAAAGGTAATTCTAAATGTGGTTATATCTAGCATGTTAAGAGTTAGTTTAGGAAACCATTTGTCTCAGTTATTATGACGTATGCTGTATAATTAGAAGAGAAATTCTAACAGTCAATTAGGTTAGTACTGAGTATGGGGGTTCAGAACATCCATTTATTCATGGCCACGTCATACTTACGGTACGGTGTATGTCGTTACTGTTATACTTGTTTAAGGTTTTGGATGAACCAAGGAATTATCTATGCTTAGAGTGGGGGTCTCATTGGGGGGTTCTGATCCCGGATCCCGCTTACTGTTTTGTCAGATTCCCGTATCCCGCTTATACTATGTACGTGAGCAATTCTTCATTTCCCGTTTTCACGGCACAATAATTTGACTTTCACGTGTCACGCTTACAAAAAATCGGCAATCCCGGGTCACGCTTGGACCCAATGAGACCCACTAGAGTGTAATATTTGGCATTTCCTATATTTATCTAGAGGACATATACTAGAAGAGCTTAATTTCTTTACGGCGGGAATACGTTATAAATTTGTTAAGATCTCTAACTTACGCCTTTTTAATTTCTTTCTATGGACTGGAAAATGTACGTAAAAGAACCTCGATTAAATTCAGTACAGTAACGACAAAAATGATAGCGAACACCGAAATAAATAAACAATGTTATACCTATAGGAAAGAATGCTCGCAGACTACTATTCTCAAGCTTAAAGTATTAAACATGCTAATACAAAATCGTGCCATTCTACACTCTGATATCGATTACTGTACTTCGTAGAAGATTTCTAACAGAAACGTCATGTTAGGTAAGGCAGCCACGATCTTGTGCTATGTCAAAAACAAACTGTTCGTAATTTCAGTTTAATGTAGAAAAACAACAAAAATATTTAAGAATTACTTCGAACTAAAAATATCACTAAAATAAACACACAAACAAAACAACAAACAACAACTCCCAGTTAAATACAACAAAATACTGACAAAGTGACTAAGCAACAACAGTAGAATTGTCAGAAAGTGTAGATATAACAAAAGAGAAAGATTTATTAACTTGTTATCTTTCATGTTTTTTCTTTCTATGTATAAAACACGAAAAATCTAGGAATAAGCATTATGCATTTTTGAAAAAAAATGAGGAATGTGATGATATAGAATACTAAATTACACATGTAAATAACAGAAACATCTACAAAGGTAATTGATTGATTGATGGATGTGTCTCGTGTTTCGAAGCGAGTACAAATAAATTTTATATTTTACTACAATGTAAGAATGTTGTTTGTATCATGCAATTTGATATTTACGCTTAAAGGTATATATTTTTTTATTCCCAAATGTTGAAATTGTATTTGAATGGAAAAAGCATGACTAAAGAGGACCCTATATTGTATTGTGACGTAAACAGTAATTTGAATATTACCGTTCGTTCACATGCAACGCTAGACTTGAAAAGCCGATCTTGTACATACGTATTAGTATAAGGATATGTATAAGATTGCCAATCAGATCACTATCCACCAGATACAAAGGGACGAGGGTCACTGTAACCTATAAGTCACCATACGGCTTTCAATAATGAGCAAATCAATACCATATACAATAAGTTTTATGTTTAAAAGTATCCTGTATTGGGACTTAAGGTGGTACATAACACTATACAGGGAGATAACTCTGTAAAAATCAGCTTAACGTTTTAATCACATTCTATTGTTGAGGAAAAATTAAGCTTCTCAATGATCAAAATTAGTGTTTGTCAAACTGCTATATATCAAATGAATTTTTTCCAATGAAGTGTGTGGTTCAAGTTTTTTGAAATTTTTATATTTTTGTCAAAGGGTCAAAGTAAATATTTTGTCAAAATTTTATGAAAATTAAACGAGCCAAATTAATTTTAGTCAAGGTGTTTGGTACCACCTTATATTAATTTATGATATTCCATTGTCAATCGTTTTTTAATAATGTGTAATGTTAATATTCTAAACAGCTGCAAATTTGGGACACGACAGGACAAGAAAGATTCAAAAGTCTTACAACAGGATATTTTCGTAATGCACATGCTGCTTTGGTTGTGTATGACGTCACCAACACAGAAACTCTTAAGAACTGCGTCAGATGGATGAATGACGTCAGCATGTATAGTGGTCAAGACATTCCAAAAATATTATTAGGTATTCTCTACCACGCCATTTTATTAGTCTGATGTTTTAAAATCATCAAATATACATGCACTTCTTCACTCATTCCCAAGACATTTGTCATTCAGATATCTCTGAGTTATAATGTATTTGAATTTTGCCATCCTTATTTTGCTTTAGGCTTCTAGGATCTTCTAGACTTGTATTTGATGAAAAACTGCGAAAATTGCAAAAAATGCCTTATTGTAAGATATCAACGTTTGATATTGAGGCCATCATGTTTTTGCTAAAAGATGTATAACGTCACAGTACCCAAATTGCACCCATTTAGCAAAAATAGCAGTGGAAATCTTACAAGTTTTCCTAGAGACTAAACAATTTGTAATTTTATGATGTGACATTATGTACGTCTTTCAATATAGCTAAATATATTCAAATATACACAAAACGTTCACAGTATATATCAACAGATGAAGTATTTACTGGAAAAAGTAAAATATATGTAAACGTCACCATGCGACGTCCACAAAATGTCAACTTTTAAAAATGAGCAATTAAAATATGTTACACTCGTCCATTTCTTAAAAAATTAATACTATCATGGACTATTGTCAAATTGCTATAAATATTTAGAGAAATAAAACAAAACATTAGTTACTCGATTTTTACAGATGTGAATTTGAGCATGGATGCAATTTGGGTACCCTCATTACAGAATAATGGATCATTTGGAGGTCGGTTCAAACCTATTTTTCTATGATTCAATATGGATTCAAAATTAAATTGGTGGAACTATGTAGTACATAAGGATACATCTACAAAATAAACACAGAATGGTTACTTTTGTCTCGATCATAAATAAACGTAGGTGAAAAAACTGTCAAAATAGGTGCAATTTGGGTACCCTCACGTTACAAGTGATGTGAGTTCGGAAAATATGTTTGTTAGTAAGCCTGTTGCTTATATTTATTTTTGTTAACATATTAATTGAGAATAAAGAGGTTTTTTGTTTTTGTTTAAATATTTCAATTATGGCATGTTTAGGAACGAAACAGTGACACCACAAATAAAGAAATTCATTTAAAATCATTATGTGTTAAGATCAAAAGTAGTTTGCTGCAGTACGTGTATGAAAAGCAGATTAAAACATTCGACTGTAATCCATGGCGAAATAAAAGGGATAAATGAAATACTACAACTCGCTAGATACTTTAATGTACGTGTCAGATGTTTCAATTATACAGCTTTATCTTTGCAGGTAATAAATGTGATAATTTGAGTGGTCGAACAGTAAGTTCGTCAGATGGCGAACACTTTGCAAGACAACATGATATGATATCCTTTTCAGAAACAAGCGCCAAAGATGGCCGAAATGTAGATGATGCTTTTTATAAATTGGCTCAGGTAAGTAATATAGATAACGTTGTTGACTGCAAATGTAGCGTACACATAAAGTAAGTACATTTCAAAGAGTTGACAAGTCTTTCCTGGACCACAATGATTTATTTTGTGTTACTGGGACGATAATGAGTTCACTTTTCTCATCAGGACGATCGATTAATTTACATGTCTTACTTGGACGACACTGAATTCACTTCGCCTTACTGGACGACGACGAGTTATGGGATATTGGTGAGTTCACATGTCCTATGCGGAGAGCACATAGGGTATTGTTTCACATGAAAGATAATTAGTTAACAAGTTTATCTGGTCCTTTAATATGTGGTATTCATCTCAATTAATTTAAGAAGTATACAAACAACATTCTTATTCAATTGATACTTTTTTCTTATGAGTCTCCTGTCTTCTCATCTTGTAATTGTTTTAGTTAAATGTCATTATATAATTCTTGTAGGTCTAATGCTTTCTTAGCTGTAAACAACCACCAATTATAATTCTGCTTTTTCTTTTATTCAGTTTGAATGTATTTTGTTTCATCTGGACTTTACTTTAAAACTCATGAATATCCAAAGTAATATACACCTAAAGGAATCCGCTATTATAGCCATTCCCTGTTACTCATTGATTGTGAATACAAATAGATAAGGAATAATATCTTTTGTCAGACTAATTGCTATATGTTTTATTTTAGGAATTATCCAGGACGTATTTTGATTCTATGGATTATAGATCTGACTCAATTAGGCTAGACTCTTTACCAGACAATAATGCATCTTGTTGGGATGTTGTGGATATTAACATTTAAAATGTTTAGCAACGTGATCGAATGGTTGCTCTTAAATATTCGAGGATATTATTATGTATACTTTTATTTCACTACTCTATTCCCTAGAGGCATTGGTATATTTTCAAATGTGTCGCAAGTTATAATAATCATAAGAATCTTTACTAATTTGCAATATTTATTTAGTTTATTTCATTTCTTTCTGTTACTCAAAATATAAAGAGCATTTTGTGTAAAGGACCAATGGAAATCATAGAGGTAAAATATATAGGACATTTTAACACCAAGCAAATCTGAAATTTAAATGAACAGCATTTACTGCATCAAATGGCACGAACTGTAAAAGTAAATTTTTAAGTGTATTTATCAAGAATTATTGAATATACCCCAAAAGCTACTCGAATATGATATGCAATGTTCTGTATTAAAACAAAAAAAACTATAATCACTTTTCAACCTGTACACAAACATATTTAGAACCCTCCAAAAAATTAGTTAAATGATGAAATGTTTTCACTTTAGTAGTTTATAGACAGCATATTATTTTTTTGGAGTACCTTGGAGGTGAAATTTAAAAACAATTTTCCCCTATATTATTTTCATTCTGTTGACATATCTTAATTTTCTGTTCCTCGAACCTCTTATGCATGCGTTGTTGTGGTCATTTTTCTTGATGAGTAAGATGTTGTGAGTCTTGCAACTTATTTTTGTTAGAACAGTTCAGTTACCAAGGCTTTAATTTTCATTTTTTAGTTTCAGATTTTTAGTTTTTGATTGTGTTTTCCCCGATAACAACCAATACTTCGTCTGTGGTACGAAAATGCTTTTTAAGAAGATTTTTGAAGAATGTGACTTCGAATTTTTCTCTCTGCACAATTTTCTCACTTGTTGGGAGATCGTTAATGTTTTTTATCTGGCTTATATTATATAAATTGGTTTCACAAACTAAAATTAAATCTTGAAATCTTTCTTGATTAATTATTGTATTCCTATGTTCCTACTTTCTCGAGAGATAATCTGCAAAGCAGTTTTTTTTTAACAATGATGCATTATTTAAAATAAATCTTTCTGATTTTTAGCTCACCTGGCCTAAAAGGCAAAGTGAGATTTTCTCATCACTTGGTGTCCGTCGTCTGTCGTCGTCTGTTAACTTTTACAAAAATCTTCTCTTAAACTACTGGGCCAAATTTAACCAAACTATGCCACAATCATCATTGGGGTATCTAGTTTTAAAAATGTGTCCGATGATCCCGCTTGCCAACCAAGATGGCCGACATGGCTAAAAATAGAACATAGGGGTAAAATGCAAGTTTTGCATATTATTTTGAAAACCGCTTTAAATAAAGAAAATCTAACAAGGGCAAAATTGTTCAGAATGTTGAGCTCTATCCATTGTTCTTTTAAAGTCAAAACTGTCAGACGACTTCTTATCGGAGTTATTGCCCTTAAAATATGATGAATTTTACCATTTTTAAAAATGTTTGCCTATTATTTTTATAGACAGAAACTATAAAAGCAAAAATGATAAGCAAGACAAGATCTACAAATAAGTCAACAAGGCCGAAATCTTCAGTCGACTCCTTATTAGAGTTGTTACCCTATAATGATGATTTTTACCATTTTATTTGCGTTTTTGCCTCACATCTTAAAAACTATATTAGATAGATAGAAACTTTACATAGCAAAAATGATCAGCAAGACCAGATCTACAAATAACTCAACATGATCGAAATTGTTAGTTGACTCCTTATTGAAATTATTGCCCTTTAATGACGATTTTCCCATCCTTGCCTAATATCTTGAAAACTGTAATAGATAGGTAGACACTTTGAAAAGAACTTATTATCAACAAGACAAGATCTACAAATAAGCCATAATCAGTCGACTCGTTTTTGGAGTTATTGCACTTCAATGATAATTTTTAACATTTTTTTGCATTTTTTGCCCATTATCTTGAAAACTATAATAGAAACATAGAAACTTTAAAAAGGAATAATTATCAGCAGGATAAGATCTACAAGTATGTTGTCAAAGAGGGACGAAAGATACCAGAGGGACAGTCAAACTCATAGATCGAAAACAAACTAACAACGCCATGGCCAAAAATAAAAAGACAAACAGACAAATAATAGTACAGATGACACAACATAGAAAACTAAAGACTAAGCAACACGAACCCCACCAAAAACTGGGGGTGATGATCTCAGGTGCTCCGGAAGGGTAAGCAGATCCTGCTCCACATGTGGCACCCGTATTGCTTATGTTATTACAAATCCGGTAAATAGTCTAATTCGGTAGGTCACATTCGTGAAAAGGGAAGGTTATTGTAGTTACGACATAAGGAACATATCCGATATCATCTGTGAAACGGTTATTCCATAACGGTCAACCAACTCGTGATGGCGTCCGTAACATTGTCAACATGACTGAAATTATTAGTTAACTCTTTATAGAGTTATTCCCCCTATTTCTACTAAAAAGTGGCCATTGTTATAGGTGCAGGTGAGCGACACATGCTCTTTATAGCCTCTAGTTTTGTGTTGCAGTCAACTCAATTGTTTCATTTCTTTATGACCAAGCTGATATACCCATTGTTACTATCTTGGCTGATAAATACAAATACGAAGGCACACACCAACCAGAGGAGCATACTAATAACGTTTATACAGGTTGAATATATTATGAGATCATTTTCCTATAAACACATTTGTCCAATACATATTTTGATATTCAACAAATAAAAACTATCTAGGTTGATAGTTATGACTACGAAGACCATGTTTAGAACGTTCTTATGTTGAGCTGTTACACCACTGTCCCAGGTTTTATCCAATTAAAAGTATCTGTATCTCCTGAAGAAAAAAACACCTTTATTTCACGAGTTACAAAATAAAACATGTATTCTAACAGTTGATATAATAATATTAATTTTACTTCTTAGTCAGCTTAGATGTCGTGGCTATTTATTTAAATGATTGTTTGTGGACCTGGTTAATAGGGGTCATTTATTACCCTGATATAAATGGAGGGAATTTTCGAAGACATAATTATGAAACACATATGAATCTACTTTCTTAATTTTTTCTCCTGTAAGATTGCATACATTTTTTTACAATTATGCAAATGGGGTTCTTTTACATTCAAGTTCATTCATGCTGTGTGATAGGCAAAACTATGTAGTGGACACAATCTTGCTTAGTTAAAGCTTTAACTATGCAGAAAAAATATTAGACATGACTCAAAATATAACAGCACGAACAAATCTACCAATGGAAATTACTTGATAAAAAAGAGAAAAATTTGAAACTTAGTCTATACAAATAGACAACAGCATAATTAAAGAAAATCAAAGACTTTCTTTACACCACAAGATTTGGAAGTGTTATATAATTGGTATGTTTAGATAGACTTTATTTATCTAATAAGTTATTTGTTTGCCTTTAGTAACATATATTAACAAACCTTACTTGTGAAGCGGGGACTGCCTACCCTTTACAAAGCATCATAGCTTCATCCGCTTTTAGGTAGGGAGTGCTGTTGCTCAATCTTTAGTGTAGTATTTCTGTGTAGTATTTTGTGGACTGTTGTTTGTTTTTCGTCGTTTTTTCTTTTGGCCATGGTGTTGTCTGTTTTCTTCAACTTGTGATTATCGTCTTTAATGTAAGTAGTAAATTCCATGATGATAAGTAAATAACAAAGTTATTACAATCATTTTAAGATCTTTCAAAGCAGTTTAAATTCAGGCGGTTAGTTCACATTATATGGGAAGTAATTGTAATGTTAACATTTAACATATGAAAAAAACCCGATTATTTAACCCTGCATGATTAGTTCGTCTTTTAATAAGTCATTATGATTTAAAAACGAAACTAACAAAATGGGGGATTCATACGATTATTTGTTCAAAATAATTTTAGTTGGAGACGCTAACGTCGGGAAAACCAGCTTTGTTAGACGGTTCACTACAGGACATTTTCAGCGAGATTGCAAGGCGACCATTGGTGTAGATTTCACTGTACAAACGTTGCAACTTGATGGTAAAATAGTAAAGGTACAAATTCTAAAGTTGGTAATATTTAACATGTTTAATTTAAGAGCTAGTTTGTCTCAATTATTATGATATGATTATAATTTGAGGTGAAATTCCCACCGTCACTTGGGTTAGTCCTAAGTAGCTGTTTGGATGTTTTGGGTGGTTTAGTTGTTGATATTGTGGGATCTAGGGCGTCACATTATTTCGTGGCCATTTAATACTTTGGGTACGCGGTATGTGTTGTTGTTTTGACTGTCATATTAATCGACAATTTAAGATCAACCTTGGTAAAAGCCCCAAAAGATGTGAATAAATTAAACATTGACAGTCTCTATATCTACTATTAACACCAAATTCTCCAAAAAACAAACAAAACAATATAAAGACATGCGAAAGGAGAACAATTAAGAAGGTCCTTTACATGCGACGGTATGTGAATTTATGGCATGGATAAACTACATTTCTTTATCTCAACCCTTCGCATTCTTTGTTTGATAAATATGTTTTGATCTAATGTTTTGTTTTATTTAGTTACCAAAAGGACTCTATAACTACACAGTGTAAAATAAATTACTTGCATACACAGTGATAACAGATATTAAACCTATATAGTATGAATAGACTATGCATTGTTATGCTCAGTAAACCCTTTGTCTTTTTTATTTTATATTTAAATTGCATGTATCTTTCACAAGAATCTGTTAGTTTGATTGGCTAAAAACAATCGCGCGTCATTCAAAAATTAACCTTCATATTAAAATGAAATCGGTTACATTCGTGATGACACGTGCTTCCACAATAAAAGAAAAACTTGATAATTTTTTTTTCATGGTCTTATTAGCATACAAATGTAATTATAAGAAATGAATGCTCCTTTTTGTAATTTTATTGGGGTGTAAAAGTGTTGATCGTGCACACAATTTTAGAAAATTTTATCGGTTGTGGTTCGTAGAAGATATCAAACAGCTACATCCTTAATTAACATTTTTGATATGTCAAAAAAAACCAAAAGTAACATTTAAGTACTGTTTCAAACTGTAAATGAGCACACTCACGAAAACAAAACAACAACAAAAGACTGAAAAAGTGATTGAACAACAACGGTATAATCGGTAAGTCGATAATGGAAAACAAATTAGTTCCTTTCATGATTTTTCTTTCTATATAGAAAGCACGAAACCTTTACGATTCAGAATCATTTATGGTTTTCTGGGGGAAAAAATGAATATGATAATTGAAACAGATTTGATGGATACCTAAGTCCAGTTTTACATGCATCAGGACGATATCATATTATTTTATTTATTGATGTGATTTTGACAATTTATACAAAATCAAATAAAAAAATACCATCACATTTTGCAAACTTTTTCAAAAACTAACCATTCAATTCGTATATTTACAGAAATCTTCTTAATTCAATATATTAATACATAGATAGAGCAAAAATTGGGTGGTCTCAACATACAAATTTACGTACAGAAATCCGGCTGATGTTCAAACCCTTTCCCCATATACTGATTTTTGCTTCCCATACATATATTTTACAGGAAAGTCATAACCAATTATATATTTCCCAGTTATTAGAAATACAATCTGTGACGTTGACCACATGTGATCATTCACATTAATAGATAAAATGATCAGTGCACAGTTTTTATAGGCATCTATATAGAAGATGAACATAGCGACATTGTTTGCCAGCATTTTAAACAACTTGATCATTCAATTCTTTCTATGAATGCCCTAAGGCAAAGTTGACCTTAGATGGATTTGGCTATTTTTTTAGCTCCTTTTTGGTCATATAGCTCTTCAACTGTTTCGGCTCTTATACATTCTTGGCTTTCAAATATTCGGCTTTTAGCGTTCCTGATGAAGGTAAATCCAGAAAAGCGCTTCGAACGCATGAAATTTATAACTTATTGTTTTCATTTTCTATGCAAGTTCGCATCATCGAAAAAATATACCAAAGGATTAACAATCCTCATCTTGCAACATCTCTCCGTAGACAAAAGAAAGACTACTGGATTCGAGAATTGGGAACTGCGACACCATATGGTTGCAATGACAAAATTGATGGTATAAGTATTCTATCTAGTCCTTCCTGTAACTCGGTGAATGTGATAAACATTTTCAACTCTACTCTTTGACGTGGACGCAGTCATGGTCATCATAATTATACATCACGTACTCTCCATGGTGTCTCTATCAATGACTTGCAGCCATTTATACAAAATCCGTTGGTCTCGATGCCATCAACTTGGGCAATGTCCTTCATCATAAATCAGTTCACTCGAAAATACATCCCTATTTTAAAGACCAGTCTGTATCTATCATTTCTTATACCGATACATAACCAATTGCAACTAAAATTTTCTATTACAAACACGTGTTGCAGGATCTCAATATTGACGAGTTCAAGTCTAAACCTCCTGATTGCAGCTGTGCTAGTTTCCCATTCATATTTAATCCGACTCGCCACGTTATTACTGGTGACCTAAACATTGTCAATAACACTTCTCTTCGAAATGTGTTATCAAAAGGCTCGAAATATCGTGAGCCTAAATCTATCAATTGGAAACACAACTTCAAAATACAGAATATGGGTAAAACGCGAGAAAGAAGATGTAAATACTCTTTCCGAATGGATCAAGACTGTGAGGTCGTTGATACAATTCAGAATTAAAAAATTCAATTGGTCTATGAATACACATGCTACATCAATCTTTAAAGACCGTAATATTGCAAAACACCTGTCCTACCTCCAGGACAAATATGTTGTTGTCCCCGCAGATAAAGCCCCAAACAAAATCTTTTTTGTGTGTAAATCACATTACATAAATTGCTTGTTAAATGCATTAGTTATTTACAACTCACTTGGAAACATATACCCACACGACACTTACCAAGGAGGAAATCCTGGATAATCATAGGTCTGTTCTTTGTTCCTTTGAAATATCAAACTGGATTTTCCTTCACTGTATTGATACCTAAATTTCATAAGTGTCCTTAAAAACAATGATACATTCCTGAGCATCCAAGTGCTCCACGAAACCACTTTCAAATTATTAACATCAATTTTATCAGCAATCAAAGCTGAGCTTCAAAGTTATTGTGAAACTACCCATTCTAGAGGCGGCGTGAATCAGATTTGGATACTAAAAAACAGCAAACAACCGGCATTTCCAGTGGAACCATCTGTGCTCCTATTCTTGCCGATTTGTTCCTTTATTCATATGAGGCTGATTTCATACAAGAGCTTCTTAGGGAGAAAGAAAAGAAGTTAGCATTACTAGTATCCTTTAACTTTACTTTCCGCTATATAGATGATTAAATAATTCAAAGTTTGGTGACTATGTTGAACGCATCTATCCCATCGAACTTGAGATAAAGGATACAGATACAGTTTAGTCTGCCTCATTTCTTGACTTACATTTAGAAATTCACAATGAGGGTCGGTTGACGACAAAACTATACAACAAAAGAGATGAACCCAGCTTCCAAATTGTGAACTTTCCATCTCTATGTAGCAACATTCCAGCAGCGCCTGCATATCTCCCAGTCGATACGATATTCCAGGGCTGGTATTTCCTATCATGATTTCCTTGATAGAGCGTTGCAGCTCACAAAAAAACTATTAAACCAAGAGTGGTGAAGTTGAAATCATCCCATCGTAAATTTTACGGACGCTATCACGAGATGGTTGACCGTTATGGAATATCTGTTTCACAGATGACAACGGGTATGTTCCGGTTGTCGTAACCACAATCCTGTCCTCTTTTCCCCAAATGTGACCTACCGAATTAAACTTTTATCACCGGATTTGTACTAACATGAGCAACACGACGGGTGCCACATGTGGAGCAGGATCTGCTTCCCTTCCGGATCACCTGAGATCACCCCCGGTTTTTGGTGGGGTTCGTGTTACTCAGTCGTTGGTTTTCTATGTTGTGTTTGGTGTACTGTTGTTTGTCTGTTGGTCCTTTTCTTTTTTTGCCATGTCGTTATCAGTTTATTTTCAACTTTCGAGTTTGAATGTCCCTTTGGTATGTTTCGCCTCTCTTTTATGACCCGTTGACTTATAAATTTCTGCCCAATTGTTATATAACGTCCGTTATATTGCACATAATTGATATGTTTGACATCTCAAACACGTGACCCACAGCGTCACGTCTGTTATATAATTAGAGACCCTACGCTCCCGTGAGAAATAGCTCGAAATCCGTATGAATTCATATAAGAACAATTTCGTTTTTTTAAGTGAATTGTATTATTTCGTTCATATATCATGTAACACTTGATAAGCTGACCATGTATATAAGAGTTAGAAGATACGGAATGATACCCAATTAGAAAACAATAGATCAGAGACCAAAAGGACGCGAATGTTAACAACTCTCGGTCACCGAATGGCCTTCAACAATGAGCATAACCCATCCCGTATAGAAATATTGAGAACTTATCCTGTACTGCTAATGGTTTCTGGAACGTGACTTATGAGATTACTCTATAAATCATTTCCATAAATTTGTAATGTTTTTTTTTCTTAACAGCTACAAATTTGGGATACGACAGGACAAGAGAGATTCAGAAGTCTTATAAAAGGATATTACCGTAATGCACATGCCGTTTTAGTTATGTATGACATCACTGACACTGAATCTCTCAAAAGTTGCGTTAGATGGATGAACGACGTCAGAATAAATAGTGGTGAAGACATTCCACAAATATTATTAGGTATTCTCTACGACACTACTTTATTAGTTTATCTTGTAAACACCTAATACAAGGAATCATGTGTGATTAGGCTACTGTTTGTGTTCTCGATTTTGAAAATTATCAAACATATATGAAATTCTTCAGACGTTTTCAAGACATTTTTTAGTCAGCTACAAGTTACATTGTATTTGAATTATGTCATCAATATTGGATTTAGGCATTTAAAACTACATTTCAGGAAAGATTGCAAAAATGCCGAAATTGTCTAATTGTTAGATATTGCCGTTTGATATAAAAAAAAATGACGAATATCCTTACTCAAACAATTATCAGCCTATCCTACATGTATTTTGTCAACAGAGTGTCTTATACAAGTGATTCGAGTTTGGAAATATGTGTTTTTAACGCATGATTTTACCCATCTGCTCTAAATGCATAAGGCTTATCGAATTTATTTATCGATAAAAGTAATATTGTATTTTACTGCAGAATTATTATACTGAGTGAGAATAATTCATGGCGACCTAAAAGGGATAAATGGTATACTTCAACTCACTATATACTTTAATTTACTTCAAACAGTTCATCTATTCTAGATTGATTTCTTTTTAAAAATTATACAGCTTTATATTTGCAGGTAATAAATGTGATAAATTGAGTAGTCGAACAGTAAGTTCGTCAGATGGCGAACGCTTTGCAAGGCAACATAATATGATGTCCTTTTTAGAAACAAGCGCAAAAGATGGCCGAAATGTAGATGATGCTTTTTATAAATTGGCTCAGGTAAGTTACGATAAACGATGTTGACCATACATGTTGTCAATTGATCGATAGGTTCTTAACCCAATATACATACTGACAGTAGATATATTCCAAATGTTGTTTTTTTTACAAAAAAAAACGCTTGTGTTTATCTTTGAAACAAAGAATAAGTTATTTCTGGCCAAAGTAAAGAAATGCCGAAAACTCGGAAATGTTGAATACATCTTTACATATCGTGAATATCTAAGCATGATAAAAGTAGGAATCTGCTATTGTAGCCGCGCCCAGTTCACCTATTTTTGAAACTAATTGCTATATAAAGGCAACAGTAGTATACCGCTGTTAAATAGTCATAAATCGATTTAAATGAAACAAATCCGGGTCACAAACCAAAACCGGGGGAAACACATCAACTATAAGAGGAAAACAACGGAACAACATAAACACTGAACTACTACAAAAACAAACGCCAACATACATAGAAACGGACTATTTGATAACAACTGCCACATTCCTGACTTGGTACAGGACATTTTAAGTGTTGTGTTTCTGTTGTGTCGTTGTTCTCTTATATTTGATGTGCTTCCCTCAGTTTTAGTTTGTAACCCGGATTTGTTTTTTTCTCAATCGATTTATGAATTTCGAATAGCGGTATACTACTGTTGCCTTTATTTAAGACAAAATGGTGGGTTGAACCTGGTTTTATGACTAGCCAAACCTCCCGCTTTTATGGCAATGTTAAAAATACCGCTAAAATGACAACATTACGTGACAGGAATACATTACAACTAAACGCAAGAACACTCAGGACAGAGACATACATAAATAAATAATATAATAGTACATTACAACATGTAAACCACAGAATAACAACGGACTCCTCCCATTTACACCACAATAGAATTATGAACTGTGCGTCACACGAATATATCAACGCCACAAAAAGTGACGTCACAGGTAAATTTCTAAAAATAAAATATAAAATTGGGATTGAGTTTGTAATGGTGTTATTTTATGTATTTTCTAACCATTACAAGAATATTTATATAGAATTGTGTTAGTAATTTGTATTTTCTAACCATGTCGGTTTTTCTTCTAAATCAAAACTGTAAAAACAAATAAAGCCTGTGCATATAGTAGCTTTAAACTAAAAATCATATAAATGAAGTAGCTGATTAATTATCTTAACTTTTACATACATGTAGAATAAAATAGAATTCAAACCACAAACGATAATGTCTTATTTTAGGAACTATACAGGACACATTCTGAACCTATGGATTATCGTTCTGACTCTATAAAGCTAGACTTTCTGCCAGACAACACTGCATCTTGGTGGGGATGTTGCGGATATTAACATTCAAAATATTTAAAAAGTTATTAAAAATTAGAGGAAAAATTTATGTATGACGTTTCTTTTACAATTCTGTTCGTATGAGGCATTGTTATATTTTAAAGGTGTGTAGCAAGTTATAGTAATTACAATTATCTTTTCCATTGTTCAATACTTATTCAGTTTATTTATTTTCCTCCGTTTCTCAAAAAGTAAAAAGAACATTATGTGTTAAGGTGTAAGCCTTGGAGGTAAAATATATAGATAATTTCATCACGAAGCCAAATCTGAAATTGATGGTAGTACAATACGAAAATTTGGGGTTCTTGAATTTTCCTAATTATAACTTTATCATTTAAAAACATATTAGAACAAATGATTACCATATTAGAGAAAATAGCATAAAAATTAGAGAAGGAGAGATAGCACTTTCAAAGGAGTTGGTAAAATTGCTATTACCTGCATCTTTCTTAACGACCATATTTGGAAGTAGATTGAAAAGAATAGACAATTCTTGTTCTAAAATTAACATATAAGCTGAAGAGATGATAAATGTTTGTTTATTCATCACAAGGAACATAAAAATGCTCTTTTTTCCTATATACTGTTTTGTTTTTTTTTTGTTTTTTTTTGTGTTTTTTTTTTTGTGATCTTATGTGTTGTTGTATTACTTTTTCTTGATGGTTCAGATGTTGTAAGTCGTGCAACTTAACTTTTTTAAACACATTTTTTAATATTTTTTTATTGCAGATTTTGAGTTTTTATCATCCTAACCACTCCTTTTTCTGTTGCTAGAAAATATTTTTAAGGAGATATTTTGAAGAGTGTGGCTATTTAAACTAATTTCTCATACGTAGGGAAATCGTTGATGTTTTTCTTTTGATTATCTCCATCAGTTTTCATAAACTAATAAAAAAAATCTACATATCTTTCTTAATCATTTATTTTGTTTCTAAGTTCCTGTTTTCTTATAAGGTCGTTATTTGTGGTGTCTTCTTACTCTTTAGTTCAAAGTTTCCCTTAAAGATGTGTACTGCTAGTAGTACTTTTCCCGATTCTCACCTTTTACTCGCTTAAAATTCCTTGTACGTTGCGCACGGTATTGGTGTCTCTTTGGAAAAATGCGATAGATAGCGGGTTATTCCAACTCAAGCTCTTTTCCTTTACAATAAATATCCATGTTCTGCATATCATTCGAAAGGAAATAAACCAAAGAAATCAATAACATAGATGATTTTGTGCTTTGTATATTATGTAAAGAAAAACTTTGCTCATTTCGATGCCTATAACGTCATTTTAAGGGTGTCCCGCTGTTACAATTTTGTTTTATGCACGTCATTGAAATCCCAGTGCGGATTAATTAGTAGGTTAAATGTGATGAAATTTTACAACTGCATTGTATACCTTTAACGAAAAAGGGCATCATAGACAATGTTAACTGTGAGTGAAAGAAGATCTCAGAAGCGTTTAGATTAGGATGAGAAAAAATGTCCCACTGTGCTGCTCAACCCTTATAAAAACTTTCTGCCTTTTTTATTATAAGATATAATAGATGTAAGTGGCTCTTAATGATATCAGAAAAATTATACATGTCCTAAAGAAGCTATCTGAAGTCATCATTATGTAACTGCGGTCTTACTTTCATAACATCGTCAGTTTTCCCGTGTCTAATAAAATGTCCCGATGGACAAAATAACATAAAGAATAATTCGGAGGCTGTTTATTAAACGAAATTCTACTTGATCTCCAATTTTTAACACCTTTTAACTGATATGAATGGAAAATACATTTAATTTCCTCTAAAATGATATGATATGTACTTTTGTTTGAGCTGCAGGTAGAAAATACGAAACGATCTAAGATGTCCAATGACATGTCCCCATAACTGTAACTTGACGTTCACGTTATGATAACGCTAAACTGTACATGACTTTTCTTGCATATTTGGCATAAAATAATTTCATGAAATGGTTTGATCTAAATAAAATAAGGTTCTCGTTTAATATGCATTAAAATATAGATCTGCATTGTATCAATGATTTAAGATGTCTAAATATTTAACTCGGATCCTTCATAAAGACAAGGCTCCGGGGCCAGAAAAGTGAGACAAGATTACATATGATCACAGTCTCACTTTTAGAAAAGCAACATACAGTGAAAATGAAAATGCGATCAAAAGTGAGCTCATCTTATCTATCCCCCTTAGCCATATTATAAACGATTCAAAATCAAGCTATACACCCTATCCTTAATTTCCAACGTTTTTATTAAAAGAATCGAAACTATATACATGTGAATAAAAAATTTCACAAAAAGTCTAACGAGAAAAGTACTCGTTAGTCATGAACATTTCGGTATAACGTGCAATCATTTTTTGTCGCAGCGACTCATTTAACAAAAAATCTTACGAGAGAAATACTTGTGTATGTCATGAACATTTCAGTAAAGCTTACAATCATGTTTTTGTGTACTGTGGATAGAACAATCTCTAGTCATCTACCTAGCAGCATGTGTATGAAAAAGAAGATTGATACTTCTAGAAGTAATGTGAGGCAGAATGGAGTTTATTTACTCGGATCTCCAACAGAATTGCCTGCTACATAGGCATGCGATGCGACGATCGACTATTAAAATTGTAAATGGAACTTTTCTTTTCCATTAATTTGAAGAGAAAGAGATAGAGAAAAAATCAAATGCACTCAGTGTTAGGGTTATAGTTGTCCAACAAATATGATGGATTGCACACAAACATGTAGCAGGTTCCACTGTATATATTTACAGACACTCCAAACCCTTTCGAAAAAAAACCCCATGCACTGGACCCCACATCTTCCAAAATTTCTTTCTTTCCATATTTTTTGAAGGCGTATATTTTGCGGGAAGTTTAATATTCTTTGCATTATAATAACCAATTTATAAAAAAAGGCAGAGAGAATTTCAAATACTAATAAATATACTACATTGAATACGCTGTATGTATACATTGAAAGCTGTCTTATGAGACAACTTTAGGGAGAGGAAAGTGGTTTCATATGACAGGTGGTCTTTTAATACATGTTCATTCTATATGAAATGAAATGCAGAGGGACCTACAATTAATGGTCTTATAACACAGGTTTTTGCTTAATACAGGTGGTTTCTTAAGCAGGTTTATCTGTATATATATATCAAATTGACATCATATTTTCCTCTTTTTTTATCACTAAATCAACCTGAAACAGCCTGCTGTGTGGATCGGTGGTTCTCTTAAAGCACCCCGGCTTTCTCAACCAATAAAAACTGACCGCCACGAAATAGCCAATAGTGTCGAATGTGGCGTTAAACACCAAAAAATCAATCGACCAATCTGCTGTGTGCAAATGTTCAATTTTTGTGTATAGTAGATCTACCTTTTTTTATCTTCGCAGAACGCCAGAAAACATGGCCTGAATATTGCTTTTTTTATACTTTTAAAAACAAAATCAAAAACATTGAAACCGAAAACCCGAAAATAACCCGTTTGGAAACGGTCTAAAAATGTCAAAGAAAATTTAGTGTAAACGGATACTCAGTTATATGTTGAAATTGGGAGCGCTAAATCAAAAACAATTTATAGTATAAAAAGTACATAGTACTTCGTTTCAGAAAACATTGATCCATGTATATGTACTAAAGTAGTAACTAAAAAATACATATCTTGTCACATAAAAATAATCATATGTTTAAAAATCGGATTTCGGCCTGCTGTTAATCAAATAGTGGTTAAGGTAGATTTGAGTATATATAAAAAGGGGCAAGGTTTTCCATACATTGCCAAAATGCTATAATTGCAGAATAAAAAAGTATGAATCGCTGACCTTTTTTGAAGCTTTAGTTTGTGAATTATATCAGATGAAAAGATAGCTCGTAAAATGTGTTTTCCGAAAGCAAAAAAAAAAAAAACCAAACGGAATCTCTGTTCTCGTTTTCTTAATAAATCACCAGAGACCAGATAACATAGAAGTTAACAACTATTATAGGTCACCGTACGGCCTTCAACAATGAGCAAAACCCATAACTCATAGTCAGTTATAAAAGATCCCGAAATGACAAATGTAAAACAATTCAAAGGAGAAAACTTACGGCTTGATTTATGCACGAACCTGTGTAAATTTTTTCATAAAATATTATTTTTTGAATTATTTGCCTGATAACACTATCCTGATTAAAAAAATTGTAATCAATGAAAACATTTTATTTAATAAAAAATAATTTAGACCCCGACCAACCTTAAAATATTGAAAGTTGACAATGGCAGCTTAGAACACGTATTTCTTACTCAAACTTGTTGCATATTTTATCAAGTATTTCGTTAGAGATTTATAAAAAAAAAATTGTAATTGATGTCAAGATTGTGAACTAATACGTAACATTACCTGATAGATTATGTAATAGGAATTACAATACTAGTATAAGCCACTTTTTATTATAAATTAATAAAACGGACCTCTTATGAATAAAGTGTTGATAAAATGAGATTATGAAAAGAAAAATATCTAGCGATCGTCAATCAACCTTCACATGATCCAATTAAGAACCATTTGAATGTTAACATAAATTGAAAAAAAGGGGCGACAAATTACCAAATTACAGCAAACAAGTAGAAACGTATAATAGAAGAAAAGAGACAGAAACCAGGAACGAAATATTAACAAGTTCACTAGCCAAGATTGGAGACGTCTTCTGGCAAAGAGAACATTGCTAAATTTTAAGAAAAAGAAAAAAAAGATAAAACACAAAAAGTAAAAGAAAATTAAGAAAATAAGACATCGAAGGTTATTAGCAAAGACATTCAATGTGATATGTTGGAACCACGTTCGTCCTAAGAGTATAGAGGTAGCCTCAGATTTTTCCTGCATTTGTTTCACTCATAGTATCAAACTCAGTTTTAAAGTTTCAAAACATTTTGAATTTTGAAAATGAAAAACGCTAAATAATATACAAAACAGATTTTAAATCATGTTACAAGACATCAAATTGTTATTCCGTGCTAAACATTACTGTTGGAGACAATTTTTACACAAAATTAAAAATGTTGCATGTGTTTCAAATAATGTTCTAATTCTATGAAAATTTGAATATCAAAGTTTGCATTTATTAATGCCAACCCCGGCTTGAAAAAATGAAAATATATAGTGAAGCAACTTCGAAAATCTCTGCAAAATGAATACTTTTTAGAAGAATGTAAATTTTACGGTCACTTTAAACAGCATTTTCACATATATAAGTAAAAAGCTAATACGCTTGAAACGTTCTTTAGAACAACGTCAAAATCGTCGTTTTATTGGGAACGTCATGTAACGCTGAGTGGTACCAATACTGTGAGCAACTAGTACCCTTCTTAAAAAGACAAACGTTATTCACTAAGCTTAGATTAAATGTTCATGAAATTAATTGTTTTCTTTCTTAAAATGTTGATTGTGTATTTTGAACCTTCAAAGCAATGTCGGAAAAAAACAACCCTTGATACGATAAGTTTTATATATCTTCAGTCATTGAATTCTTCTTAAGAAGATTTGTTTTCATATTGACTTTAGAATAATTTTTATTGGATCATAATCAATATCGATGGGAAAATAAAATGTGCAAGGAACCATGTTGTATTTATCAATAAGGATTTTGAACAGTCATCGTAGTTTTTATCTTTGGTTAGAATTATTCATTTATCAAGAAATTACAGTTAACATTCTTCTGAAAAAAATATTTCACTTAAGAAATTGAAAACTTCATAACAGTATTTTCTTTCCGATAGTATACGAAGGATTCATTTGTATATTATAAACATTGTAAATGACAGCAGTCTCTTTTATTAATTTAGCTTTGCAATCTGAGTGTTCCTTTGGTGGTGTCAAGTTCCGAGCAATTAGAATTCAAGCACACGTTAAACTAAGTTCCAAGTTCCAAGTTGAAGTTTTAACTCTGCAGAAAAAATAATTGGACCTTATGAAACTGTCAACTTGAACGGTAGTTTGTTCAATTCCAACACGTACAAATTGGTTTGATACAAGGGTTTGGATAAAATTAAAGGTATATTTCGCTATGAAAAAAAAAACCATTTAAACCGTGAACAAGCATTTAGTACCTCATATACTGAAGAAGGAGCATTGTCTCTTCAATTTTCTTCTTACTTGTTTCCTTTCACATCGATATCACAAATCAGTTCACACAACATGAATAGATCATAATCATTGTACCATTAGATCGCACCAAACAAAGGATAAGGATGAAAACAAATTTTGACTCAATTTAAGAAATGTCCAGATAGTCAAAATGGAAAACTATAAAAATCATCATTGATGGATGAACAGAAAGACATACAGATAAACGAAACCTTGAGTTTCCTTTGTTTAATGTTGACAGGAAGAGGTAACCCTTAAGGTCCTCAGAATAATTTTCAATATGAACTTTAAATAATATACTTAAAAAATTGAGGTATGATCCTACAAATGATCCAGATTTTATAAACAGAAAGATATTCAGATGTACGGAATACTAATCTGGCGTCCCTTTGTCTTATGCTAACAGAAACCGGTCGCCTTGGAGGTACCTCAAATATTTGTTCGAGTTTTAAACTATGCACTAGATATTGGAATGATTTAGGAATGATCCTCCAGAAGCTCCAAAAACCTTCTAATGATATGGATTTTGAAGAATAGAAAGACATGCAGTTTTAAAAATTTGGATTTTCTTTGTCTAATGTAACCAGGAAATGGTAAACAAAGACGTAGTTAAAACAGTTTGTTTTTTGTTAGAATTATTTCTTTATCAACAATCTAAAGATGCAGGGTTCTGATAAAGGTAAATCCAGAAATGCATGTCAGACGCACCAAAATAATGTGTTATTTTCATTTTCTACCAGTGGATCGATACATCTACTGGTGGACTACTAGTCCGAGATGGTATCATCAGCTCAGTAGTCAGTGTTCAATAACGACACGATTTATGACAATTATAACGTACCTTTCTTACATTCTGCGTTCATAAATAAAGAATTAATAGGAAAATAATGATCCAACTCCCGCATGCCTAAATGACATAAGATGGCATTGGCTTATTAAAAAGTAAGATATGAAATTCTGCAAATGGGTTGTTTTACATTCAAGTTCATTCTTAGCTTTGTTGTGTTAAAGTTTAAAGTATGTATTGAACCAATCTTGCTTCCAACTATGTGTACAATTAATAGCTTCAGAAAAAATTCCGGGAATATCAAGAAAACAATTTATCACAGTATGTATGCATACGATATCCAAAAAGACCATATTTCTTTAAAAAAAATAAACTAAGGTTGGTATGTTATGTAATAGTTAACCTAGCCAAATTTAAAACTAATTGTAAGCAAATTCTGAGAGGCTGCTGTTGTCGTCGATTGCTATTTTTATAGGAAAAGGATACCATTATATGATAAGTCTTTTTTATTGTAATTTGTTATAACTATTACTATTTACAAGATCGATGACGTGCAAATTTATAACGAAAAGTATCCTTGCGGAGAACGTGCCAACATTCAAGTCTCCTATTTCTAAGGGCAACAATTTTCGTCAATCGTTTTACCTTCTGTTCCAATGATCAATACTTGTTAAAGTACTTTTGTTAAGTCCCACGTAAACAGTAAATTCTAAGTACATTTACTACATTATTCTTGGTACCAACAACCATTTGATATTTTATTCTTTGCGAAAATAATCTAATCATTAGAAAATCAGTTGCTCACGGGAAAGGTTTTGTTTATATGTACTGCATCTTCATAATTGTGCATTCAAACAATAGATACCGTAAAAAGTGTGGAAGGTTTTTTTTTAATTTTTAATACACAGTGGGTCCACAGTTCCAGTTGATATTTTAAAAGCATTTAAATGAACACGTTAATAAGCGGATTAACCTTCATTAATTACATCATAGACGACCTAAATAGTTTACTTATTTTACCACATGTCATATGAAAATTACGTCTAAAAATATTAGCAACTCAGTCAGACGATTGTTTTTGAAACATTTACATTTAATATTTGAATAAAGTGTTTTTTTATTTCAAATTTAAGCTAGAATGTGTGTCTTTCGTCATCTTGACTGGTAAAATAGCAGAAATCAATCAGTCTATAGCGTCAATTAAAATATGCAAATTGTGAGACACAAAATCGGATTGATATGTAAGACTTTTCATTTAAATAAAGACAACAATGTGACTTACTTCATTATTCCGTCTTATTTTACAGGTCAAAAATATTTTTGTTTGATTCGATTTTTTAAAAACTTACATCAATGTTGGGAGAGATAACTCAGATGCATTAATTTTATAAAGAAAGGTATAGCTATTTTGTTTTTTACAATTTTGCAAAACATGTAGCTTGAACAAAAAACAGCTCCGTGTCCTATCCTTGTAAATTTAATTTTGAAGAGATGTAAACCACATTTTGGCAAAGTAATAAAACATTCCACTGTTTTAATTTAGACGCCCATCTACCTCAACCTGAATGTTTGTTACTTCATATAGTTGATGAATTGCAAATGAATGTCTAGTTAAACATGTGACATGCAATTCAGATAATACAAATATCGTTAATTCTTGGTCATAATTGTGAGACAGAGTCTAAGTACATTTAATCTGCTGTGCTTTTAGACCAAAAGCCTAACTACAGACCGGAACCTCTTTAGCTTACCTTGCGAAAGGCCAGATTATTGAAGCAGCTCGTAATGGCCAGTTTATTTTAGCAATTTAAAATATGTAAAAGTAATAAATTCATTTAATATATTTCAATAATAAATAAAAAGATGTGACATGATTGCCAATGAGACAATTATGTGCGACGTCGAATGTAAATTCAAAGAATGTCCTTTTGTTTTTGTTCTTCAATCTGGTCTGTACCTTGGAAATTGTAGACGAGGAATCAATTTCTAATCATACCTAAGAAAAGACAGTTTTACTCCTACAATAGTCACGCAGTACTTATGGTCGGTATGAAGAAATCGCAAAATGTGACATTTAAGTACATCCTTTATTATATGGGTAAGAAACAGTCAGCTGAGGAGTTATGAAGTTTCGATGAAGCCACTCACAGACTGGTCTGATTATTCATAAAATTAAATTTGGAGAAAAGAACAGATCTAGCCAACTGTAGTTGATATCTGCTAGTAGATATCAAGGTCTTTCTACTACGACTCGTGTTATATCGATGTTTGTTTATATTGGGTAATGGTCTGTAAAGAACCAAGGAAATATGGTCAGCTTGTGTCAGACACTGTATTTGGAGAATTAATCTACTCATTGTACTCATGATATTCAAAATTTCATGTAAACAGACCCGGAACAATATATGACGCCTTTAAATAATTGAGAAACTGAAACTGTTTTTAAACATTTCTACGCTTTTGCGCATATTGGAGGTTTTCTAGTTACGGATGTGAGAAAAGTAGAAGTAATATGAGGCTTCTGAAGTCAAAATTGCGTTGTTGTGCATTCCCTGCGACTTTTATATTTGTTTGATAAACATCAATACCCTTAGTTATTCTAGTTTGGAGCAATACTTAAATATCTCTTTGTTGTGATGAATTGAATTTCTGTACAGTTTATTCACATTCCAATTATAAGAATGTGTTGAAGTACCCCTGCAAAGTCCAACGTCAACAATAGACACATGTATATTGTATATTTGTATTTGGTACCAACAACAATTTGCAAAGGGAAATAATCAAAATCATAAGAAATTAAGGCGACAGTAGTTTACCGATATTCAAATATTGATAAATTAGGAAGAGACAAATCAAGGTAACCAACAGTTTAAGACGGGATAAATATGTTTTGCATTGTTATGGTTGTTGATTCACATTAAAGATAGGGTAACGATTGTGAACGTTGCTGTGTATCAATTGTGAATTTTTAATGAATTGGACTAAAGTTCCTGTTTATATATTAAAAGACTTAAGATTATGCGAATTATTAAATAAGGCGATTAACATGAATGAATCGCCTTACAAACTACTGAAAATGCGTCAAATTACAACTTAACTTTCAGCACCGAGCTAATTTTTGGTACTTGCAAACTATATGTTATGTTTGGAATTGATTAAATCTTATAACTTTGACATTAACCATTTGTATTAAACGATTCTAATTACATCATTTACCACAACGTTTATAACTGTATATATAGGTCTTGGTTTGCTAATAAATGTCTAGTTATACATGTGACGTGTAATTTAGTAACATACTTAATTTAGAAACGTACTTACCTGAAATTCTCCGTTGATAATTAAAAAAATATATATTTAAAAACTAAGGCAATGGGATGGATAAATACCCTGCCATGTCCGGTCTGTGTTTTGGTTTGATTGTTCTGCTTTGTATCGATCTGGTGAGTTAAGCCTTTTTCAACTGATTTTTATAGTTTGTTCTTATGTTGTGCAGTTTCACCACTGTCCAAGGTTAGGGGGAGGGTTGAGCGCTCACAAGCATGTTTAACCCCGCCACATTCTTTATGTGCCTTTCCCAAGTCAGGAGCCTGTAGTTCAGTGGTTGTCGTTGGTTCATGTCGGTCATATTTGTTTTTCGTAAATTATTTTGTTATTAATTTGGCCGTTAGTTTTCTCAATTGAATTGTTTCATATTTTTGTATGTCGGAGCCTTTTATAGAAGACTATACGATATTGGTTTTTTCTGATTGTTGAAGTTCGTACGGTTGCCTATCATTGCTTACATCCACTTCATTTGAACTTTGGTGGATAGTTGTCTCATTGGCAATCATACCTCATCTCCTTATTTTTATAAAAGTTGACCTAAAATTAATTCCGTTATCCTTTTTATGTCCGTTTTGGTCATAAACCTTCCTCACGTTTTAGGTATTTATACTTCCTTGCATTAAACATGTTGGGTTTGAGTGTTCAATATGAAGGTAAATTCATAAAAACGCTGACGCACACTCAATAACTTTCAAATACTAACATGATTTTGCAATTACATTTGTTTGTAAACCACTAAGTAATCATGGATAGATTGTGTCATAGCCGTTTAGAAACTGAAAAAATGCAACTGAAAAGTTTGATGAGGACTTTTTGGAGTAAGGAAATAATGTTGGCAATACAAGTGTAAGTGGTCATAATAAGCCTGGTACAGGTTATGAATGTAAAAAGGACGGTTACATCATCAGCGAAATTTCAAGATAAGAATGGACAGCAAACATAATTACGAATCCGTAGTTTTAACCCAGGTCTCCAATAAAGAAAAAGCGAAAGACAAAGCCAGGCGATGTAAAAAATAATTGTAAAGACTGTGTGTTATCAACTTTTATGTGATATAACTCTTTGATGACACTTTACACACTAAAGATTGTACAATAAAACACAGGGTTTTGGGTCGTTCTTAATATTGAAATCAGGCGGTGCATAGAGATGAAAAATTGATAGACTATTTTCAGAATGCCCGCGATTAGGCAACATACCCATAAATCACTCGAAATGAAGTTACTTCGACCATATGAGAGTATTCATATAAACAAGTAGGTGGGTAGTTTTCATTACTAGTATCTGTGGTTGAAGTGCGGGACAAAACAAACAAAGATCAGCTATAGCGGTCACAATAGCTATAAAAGAAAGTGATAAGGGGAAAAACAGGCTATCTGAGTATTCTTTACGTCAGTGATAAAGCATGTGGAGACACATAAGTAAAGCTTTTCTAGCCTTTAAAGATGATGTTGGTTTACGTCAATTGAAGATGCACAGTCATAAAGGCCGTGGGGTGGCCTATAATTGCTTACTACCACTTCATTTTAACTCTGGTGGATAGTTGTCTCATTGGCCTTCATACCACATCTCCTCATTTATATAATTATAGCTACGATTGTGCAGGTAATATGGTCGGAAGATAAAAGGCGTAAGAACAGGAATTAAGCCATAGCTACCTGTTGTGCATGTATCTCTGGTGGGCTTCCAATCACATATATGCATTGCGCAAATGATTCATTTTTTGCATTTCTGGACTTGTTTCCTTCCATAATTATACTAAACCTAGTTAACCTAGAGGACTTTTTACAGCGTTCTAACAATTGAACATCAAAAGCTGCTGATGCAACATTGACTTCGTTACGTTGTAAATGTTCAGATGTGCTTTGCATTTATAACAGGACGTAACAGATCCTTACGAAAAAGTTCGCTTAAAATAGGATAAGCCTTTAAAAGAGTGACTCTAGTTCAAAGAACGTTGACAGACTGCTGGAGATGTAGTGTAGATGAACAGGTAGGCATACATATGTGAACTATAAGAAATTGAAGTTAAAAAAAAACCAAACATGTGGAACACAAAACAAAAGATGTTTCAGCAGAAAATTCACAGGACTAAGTTCGAAAATTCATTTCTCGACCATATCCTTATCGAACTGAAATTAAGATTTACGTATCCGCATGCAAGACATTTTTTGGTATTATACTTGGTACATGTACGCTGTGTAATGAATGGTTCACTTTAGATATGTTAAACAATACATCCAATTTGTTCGATTGTGACAATACTGAATGCGACTTATGACCGTATTTTACTTGCAATGAGTATCATGAGTACCAATACAGAAGCAGGAAATGCCTTAAACCTTCCAGTGGCACCTGAGACCCCGGGTTTTTGGTAGGTTGACCAATCTATTGTTTTCTATGTAGAGAAAAAACTGCATAAAAGATACCAGGCTAATAATTTTGTTCGCCAGCCGCATGTTTCGTCTACAAATAGACTCACCAGTGACGCTCGAATAAAAAAAGTTAAGAAGCGAAATAAAGTACGAAGAGCATTACGGACTTAAAATTCCGAAAGTAATGCTTTCTTATTGTTGTTTGATCTGTTATCGTTTTTTATTTGGCCATTGTGTTGTCTGTTTTTATTGGACATGAGTTTTGATTGCTCCCTTAGTATCTTCTCTCTCTCTATTTTAGACAAACAACTTGCTTTTCTTTTTTCCTTGACTTGATGACTTTGCATGACGAATGATCAATTGATACTCCATACTTGAATTAAGAGCTAATATTGGCTTTCAAAATTTAATGATTCATATAAGTTATGATGGCTTGAATCTGTTTAAACTTCATCTGCTGCGTTTAAACATTTTCTCAAAGTGCATTTATCAGAATAACGGGCGGGAAAATTGCCACTGAAAAATGAAACATATTTAAAAGGATAGAAATTTTGCAAGAAGCCACCTACGAACTTCTCATATGATTGTTTCATGTTTTTTTTTAATGTTTATTATGCTCGGCACACCCTACTTAAGGAATCGGATATAACTTCACCATTCCGACTGGACGTAACTGCGTATTCATACATTCCACCGAGTGAAACAACCGGCCGTTGAAGGAAAATCAATACCCTTGGACTATACATACTTATTTTATTCAGAGGTTGCATCTTCCTGTCTCCACTTGTTTTCTTGAGTTAGATAGGGCAAAGTTATGTGACCGATTCCTCCCCACCCCATGCACATGAGCTGTTGCAGAGGTTTTTTACTGTTCTGTATTTCTATATCTCATTCAATATCTAAGATAATATGAAGAATTGGAATCCTTTGTTTATCATACGTTTGATTGAATTTTAACAATCTTTATTCGGTTGTATAATTTACCTTTCTTGTAAAATCTTCTGATAATTTAAGGAAATAGACAAGAAAAATGACAAACACTGACAAATTGATAGGTACATGTTTTCATAATTCAGTTTTTGATTGACGTCTTTCCATAAATACCTTCTCAGTACATAAAAGTAAATTTTGTTTTTGTACATTAATATGACCCATATACGTCTTTTTAAATCTTCGTTTTATATTCATTCATTATTTCTTACTATTCTTACATATACAAACTTGGCACTGCTAGTGTTTGGATTATTTCTTCAATTGAGAAACCTGACTTATTAAAAATAAGGCTTATTTACAATGAACCGATGGGCGGAGTAAGTCCTAAGTACAGTAAGGTAAAAGAAACAGGACTATAAGAGGTAAAACATGGAGAGGATATTGACATTTTGGTTGCTCCGATATAGCCGGTAAGTTGCTTATTTTCATTCATGCATTTTTGTATAATTATCTATTCATTTTGAAGAATTATGGTCAGTTTTTCCTTTTTTGTTTCACTAACAAGGCCAGAATCTTACATAAAAGAGTCTTGATAACAGAAGTCACATATTTTTCAGGACTTCAAAAATTAAACATAAGGTATGCTTTCCGTGCAGACAATATCTGTTTCTGAAGTAACCTTTTTCAGGTCACTGAAAAGCCCACAAAAATAAAACGCTTGAGAGCAAAATACCAAAAGGTTCTAAACAATACAGCTAAAACCTCAGGTCAACCTGCCCGAGGGGAATTGAATTAGATTAACCACAAATAAACATGTTCATATTTAATGAACTGAAAATTTACAGACAAAATGTATTCTTGAATTCGCAGATACCGAATCACTGGCTACTAGGCAAATGGTACCATCACCAGCAGCAACATATAACACGCATACAATAACAAACGTCGCCGCACGGTTTTCAACAATGAGCAAAACCAAAGCAGATTGACTTATGACAAAACATTAAACAAACAACAAAATATGCTCGTTCTTCAATTTCAATTTATTTACATTTTGCCCATTTATAATTATCATACAGTCCGTGATTTATAAAAGAAAGACGGGAAATATCAAAGGGATATTCAAACTGAAAATTCTTACAACACCACTTTTTTTTATAAATTTTCCCACTGACATACTTTACATTACGTTAACTCTTGTAATCTGTTTGAATACCATCATATAGTTCAACTTGAGTGGTCTAAAGATCGATTCAAATATTACATTTTTTCCAGAACAAAACGTTATGAATGATTCATCAATTTTTCCCTGGAAATTTGTGTTGGTGCTGTTAATCATGTGTGGTGGGAGTTTTTCTTGCAAACGAAAATTTATCAGAGAAGTCATTGAAAGGGAAAATTGTCTCGAAAGAAGAGTTTTGAACTTTATTTGTACCGGAAGTTGTCATCAAAGAGGAAGTGAGCACTCTCAGTGCAGTATTACAATTGTAAGACAGAAAACAGTGCGCCTGTGGTGTACCAATGAACATGGAAGCATTGTTCGCAAAAATGTAACTATACCTATTCCAGCATCTTGCTCATGCACACAAAGGTCTTTGGATTATGTATACATGCCAATAGCGAGATAGCAATGATATTCAAATTGTAACACCATAAGATATATTCCCTTGTGCCAAATACAAAGAATTATACCTGGACAGCTGCAATATCTATTTATTTATTTATTTATTTGACATCACAACCAACACCATTTTTAATTCAAAACATTATTTTCATTCATCAGATGTGACAAGTTACATATTTATACTAGTATCATATCAAAACAGTGGACTCAACAAAATTTCGCTGGAATCTACAATGCCGTTACAGAAGTGACCAACATTAAAGCCATTAGAAATAAAAAAAAAACATGGTCGGATTTACTGACGGACAACCAGTCAGGTTGTTTGTACTGTTGTAAAGCCGTAAAAGAAAAGTTCACTAAAAAGGTGGAACCAGTACTGTTTTCAATAAACAGTTATTGTTGTTTTATTTATTTTATTATGTATTGGAATTAAATTTGCTTTGAGAATTGTCACATAATTTTCTTGGTTCTTTTCTTTAAAAAGCGCCAGTGAATCTGCTGTAATCATTCGCCGTGATTTTGCGTCCCTTGTCAGCCGTCATCTAGTTACTGTTCACTTTCTCATAATCTTTCTTGAAGATTTCTTTATTTATTGTTTTTTACTCTGAGTTAAGTAGTTTTCTGAAACGATTGAGCCAAAATGTTTTTATTTATATACAAATATTCCAATTGAATCCGCCGGATCAGACGAAAACATGGGACCAGAGACAATCCTTGATTCTGATTGATCATTTTAACAAGGTAAAATATTTTCAAATTTTAAAACAGAATTCATAATAAAGGGGCCTTAGACTGCAATTCGTCTGATTGATGGCAATAATAAAGATATATCAGTAGTAAAAAACTATTGTCAATTCAAAAATTATATGTGCCCAGATAGCACCTAAAAGATACAGACTTCGTGACGCATATATGTCTATTCATGTTGATAGTGAAGGAACACAAAACTTTACACTTGCATCATTGCAGCGAACACGTTCTCATTTAAAATTAGAAATTCTCATATGCCACTTAACTCATTTTTGTGTGAAAAAGCTACATCTTTTGGCATGATTGATATATTTTGCGTTAAAAAGTCACTGTATAGCATTATTTATATTTGTCTGTCATTTTTTGGCAAAATTTTTGGTCTTTTTTTGTTAATGCGAATCCAAAACTTCATCATTTTAGCATTAGCCTTATTCATAGGATGCTAGAATGAACTATTTCAACACCCAGGAAATAGTTGAAGCCATTAAACCTTAAAAAATTACTCATTCTGCATTTTTGTTGTACTTTTATGCCATTTTTGCAATATATACATAACATAGCATTTACCCATCTTTATTTCAGATGTTTCAATGAATAGTATGCTAAATTCAGTCTTTTTCTCTGACTTGTATTTGTCAGGTATGTATGCCTGCATACCGACCTGGTGTATGCTAAACTCTCACTCTATGTGTATACTAGAATTTGTCAGGTCGGTATGCCAGCATACCGACCTGGTGTATGCTAAACTCTCACTCTATGCATATACTAGTATTTGTCAGGTCTGTATGCCAGCATACCGACCTGATGTATGCTAAACTCTCACTGTATGTGTATACTAGTATTTGTCAGGTCTGTATGCCAGCATACTGACCTGGTGTATGCTAAACTCTCACTGTATGCGTATACTAGTATTTGTCAGATCTGTATGCCTGCATACCGACCTGGCGTATGCTAAACTCTCACTCTCTGCGTATACTAGTATTTGTCAGGTCTGTATGCCTGCATATAAATCTGGTGTATTTAGTACCTTCACAATATTTATTTTGGCATAGTTTAGGTCTGTATGCCTGCATACGAACGTGGGGTATGTAGACATAAATTATTATTTATTTTGGCATTTTTCAGTCACTAGACAGGTATGCCTGCATGGATTCTAAAATCTTATTCTGGATACATGTTTGTAGTGGCAAGTCTGTATGCCTGAATGCTAAGCATTTACTGTGTAGTAACATTTCTTATTTGCTTATGTCTGCATAACCAACCCCCCATCAAAAATAAGGAGATGTGTATGATTGTGAAAGAGACATATCTCCATCAAGGGCCGAATTACATGGACGTAAGGGATGACTTATGTATAGCCTTCAACTTCGTTTGAATTTGAAAGAAAGCTCTCAATTCTTAACTGCAACACTTAGGGGTTTATACCTGTATTTCAACCCGCTTTGCAATAAACTCTTGTGAAAAAATGGAATTCATAGGTTTGCTTGTCGGCATACCGACCTATAAAAGGACCCCACTGGAAATAAGTTTCAACAACTTTTGTGGGTCATCCTAAGGTATTAGGCTACAGAGAAAATCTAGTCAACTTAAATTTCACTCATTTTTTTAATCTAGTCTATTCATATTATCAAAATATCATGACAATTTTCATAATTTTATTTTTTGAATTATAATTTTTAGTAAACATGTAAATCATTTTAGTGTCTATGTCTAGTGCTATATCCGTGTCATTGTAATTTAATGTATCTGTATTCTGTCAAATTCATGCCTTTTATCTTGAATATATATATATATATATATATAGTCCTATACACATTTGAACGTGAAAGTTTGCATATTTGTTTGACATTTTCAGTTCACGGTATTCCTGCATACATTACCGGTGTACGGTGAACGCTTATTTTTTTTTACTTGGATATATACAAGATTTGATTGCCTGTATACCCACCTATGTTCTATTGAATTATAGTTTTACATACATTTTAGTATTGTCAAACCAAGCTGGTGTTCAATGAGCTAGTGTAATTGTGTAGGGTTTGCCTCCAGTATAAAATTTCAGCATATTTGGTGGAACTTATTGGATATTTAGCAAACTGAACGGTTTGCATTCTAACCAGCCGTATGTTGTACTCATATTTTAAATTGTAAAACTATTCTTTTTCATCATGCTCTAAGTTAATAACTTCAACTGATGGATAGAAAATGGAACGGTCTTAAAATCTGATATAGATGGCAATATGCATATTAAATAGATAGCGATACAGCAAAGTTTTAAGTCATTGTGTTTGCATCTCTGCCTGTCAACATGCTGTATGACAAAGTTCTTGTTTGGTATTTTTTTAAATGCTTTTAGGGGGGATGTCTGTATACAATTTGCTGTTAAAAGATGTATGCCAAACATGCATGTATTTTAATTATCGGTAATTTAAACAATTTGCAATGATCTGTCTTGACTGCATATCATAAGTCGATATCATCCTGGACTGGCTTAGATATGAAAATTACAGTGAATTTATAGTATTATACTATGGTAAAAATTGGGTATACTGGCATATACACTGGAGTTATGAAAATGAATCCTTCAATCAGGAAAGCCAAAGAATTGATGCTTTTTCTAGGTGTCGTCCTTTTCTAGTGAAGCCATTTTTACTTTATTAGCAGGAACAGTAAAAGGTCAGGTGCTGTTCATTGGTGTCGTAATTTTCTAGGAAGGCATTGGTTTAACCTATCCAGTCACTAAGAAGTGTTACAATTCAATTCATAAGCAACACATAAATAGTTACATGAAAGGTATAGCCACTGTTTGAAAAATTCTGAAACGAGAAATGGAAACTACATATTATATACATAAATATATATATGTAAATATTATACACTTCATAACTTTAATATTATCACAATTACTGATTTTAGAATTTATTGAACTAAGGGTTCTTCGTGGTTGAATTGAAGTCGTTCCCTTGAAAGTTTTTTTTTTGCCATGCATCTGATTGAAGATCAATGAAATCTGTCATTTCCTTAATAACATTCATTTTTCCAATTTGAACACTCTTGAAATGTGCTGTTAAGATCCATTCGCAATAAATGTATGTTTAATTTGTTTGAATTACTTCTGTTTTGTTTTTTATTGCCTACTAAATTTCAAAAGTTTTCTGTCTGTCTTTCGATTTTGTTGATAGTTTTTCATAAATTACCCTGTTACAGTAACATCTTCTTACATACACACACCACAGAATGCTGCATGATCATGTGACAAATGTACAGTTTTCCCAAACAAGGAGAACATCATACAACCTCCTTGTAAAAATAAGGAGATGTGGGATGATTGTATATGAGACAACTGTCCACCAAAGTCCAAATGAAGTGGATGTAAGCAAGTATAGGCCGTAAAGACTTCAACAATGAGAAAAACCAATACCGTATAGTCAGATGATAAAATGCCCCAACATGAAAAATAAGAAACAATGCAATTGAGAAAACAAACGACCTAATTTATAGCAAAACAATTTACGAAAAAAAAATACGACATACATGAACCAATGACAACTTCAACTACAGGCTCCTGACAGCAGACAGGCACATAAAGACTAGTGTGGCCGCTTTTAACATATGAGCGCTCATCCCTTGCCCTTACCTGGGACAGTTGTTTCCCTAAGATTTTTTTAGAATAAGAACTGAATCGAATGGGTTAACTGAAGGGCATTGATCATGCATTTTGAAAATCTGGATAGGGGCTGAATTTCAATTTAAAAAAAAGCCGGGAGACTTAACTCAGTAGCAGATCCAGAAGTTCCATAAGGGGGGATGGGGTAGGCACTGACTGCCTTAGAGATGGACCGCTCTAGTCATGCTTCCCTCAATAATCAACCAAATTTCCCCCACAAAGCACCCCCTAAATCCGCCTCTGTAACTAATGCAAGGATACATCACTGTGGATGTACACCTAATCGTAATTCCCATTCACTTTTTTCTCTAAATCACCGAGTAAATGCTTTCAAGGGGGTGGGGGTAGTCCAAATACTTATGACATCTTGCAAGGCTATTTTTTTTTTTGGGGGGGGGGCTTCGTGATTCTTGATTTTTTTATACAATGTAGGTTTACTTACCGTAAATGTACTAATATTCTGTTTTGCTTCTGTTATATTAAAATTTAGATAATAGAGCGTACTTTTAAATGAATTGTCCATTTTCTTCTCCATGACGGGAACTCCTTCATTGATCATGCTCATTGTTTACATTTAGAAATGACGTCATATAGGAGCGCGTGACATAAGGGGTTATTAGTGGTCATTCAACGCAGATAAATAGTCCACTTGTTCTTTGACTTTTTATCAATTACCAATACAAAGTATAAAAAAAAACTATTTTGTTTTGTAATCAATTGCTATTATTTTAATTAAGTGTACTGGTAAATGTAACTTGCGTAAGTCAAGGCCCTCATTGTGCTCCGTCTGTAATTCCCTCCGCCTTACGTCACAAGGTCCCTGACGTCATTTAAAAGTTTGTCAACAACTTGGAACCTTGTACAAATTATGATCGCCTCATTTTTCCGTAATTTTAATTTGCAAAAAACAAAACGGATAACTTAATTGCATGTCAATAAAGTGATTATAGTCGTGGAACTTGAGAATCGGTTTTCATTTTTAGATTTACAACAGTAAACGCCGTAGTACCGATTTGCCTTGCAATTTAACGCTTTTCTGTTTTCCAATCGGGAGAAAATATAGAGGTCAGTCGTAGACTTGTAGTTTAAAAACAAATAAATCATCGAAATCGGTGTTGAAACACAACTACTGAAGTAAAGGATTTTGGCAACACCATGTTTGTATGCTCTACTGATTCATATGCATTACATTGAAGATTCTGGAAACACCCAGGTGCGTATGCTAGCATACAGACCTGCGAAATACAACATTTGATTCAATATTGGCCGTTCTGCATACACCAGGTTCGTATGCAGGCATACAGACCTGAGAAATGCAATGTATAAATTAAATGTAGACTTTAGCATACACCAGGTTCGTATGCTGGCATACAGGCCTGAGAAATGCAAGTTAATTTATTAAAATTCAGTTGAGCATTCACCAGGTGTTCAATATGCCAGATTCTCGATTTTCAAGTGTTTGATAAAAAGAAAAACGTGTTTTCCTTTATTTTTCTCGTTTTTGCATACGTTTGTATTATGAGCAATAATTCGACCTATTTGAGTACGAATTATGGCAAATGACCGTGAATGAGAATTTTAAATTTTAGATGAGAACGTATTAGCGGTAATCATAACATCTAGAACACAAATAATGCAAGTCATCCGGTCGGTTTTCAACAGATGGATTCATAGACCCGGAAAATATATAATATGTTTGCCAAGTTCCCCTGATTAATGCTTCAGTGTTGTCCTCCAAAAGTTTTGTTCATGACCTGTTATTGAGTGTACTTTTCTGCAGTTTACGCCTGACTTAACTTTGCTTGCTACTGGTTTGTTCTCATTTTCATATTTTGTAGCATTGTTATTGCCTTTATTTTATGCTATCTTCCCGGGTACGCCGGTGGTGGTCCTCGTGGAGGATACGTGGATGTATGGGAGGAGGTTTGGTGTATTCCTGTAATCATAAATAAATATTCAACGCTTTCGTAAGTTACCATATTTTTTGCTTACACAGGAAAGTAATTATCAAACAGTACTGATCTTTTTATGCACTTTGAGAGGGAAAGCTTAGAGTCAAGTATTGAGAATGCCAAAGATGTATTTATTCACGAAAAACTATATAACTAAGGGGGTGCATGGTGAATAAACAAAATTCCAATGGCCTAGAATAAAAACAATTTCATAAAATTTAAAATCGTATTCTTGTTTGAAACTCAAAATTTGTCAGAATTTCAAGATGTTTATAATAGTGCTATTATTTTCAGATTATTTTATTTGATTTAATAAATCATTGCTAGCGTACTTTTTTTTATACATCTAGGCTGGTCTTACGGTCGGGAATTACCAGTCCACCAGATGTGCGATCAATTGATCGAAGAAATTGATCCATAAATCATTAATTTTGGAAACTAAATGTATGTTCTAAAAAAGGAGTTCTTTACATAGGCTTATTTTTACTTTTAACTCAATGCGCTGAGTAAAAAAGGAATTTTAACATCTGAACAACTTGCTATTCTTATCTTTTCTTATCTCCTTACTACGAAAGCCTATTAGGGTAACAAAAAAAATATTTTTATCTCGTAATTACGAGAAAACTATCGCGTAATTACGCGACAATTATTGCGTAATTACGAGATAATCATTGTTTTATCTCGTAATTACGAGATAATCATAGTTTTATTTCGTAATTACGAGATAATTATCGCGTAATTACGAGAAAACTATCGCGAAATTACGAGATAAGTTTTTTATCTCGTAATTACGAGATAACTATCGCGTAATTACGAGATAACTATCGCGTAATTACGAGATAATTATCGCGTAATTACGAGAAAACTATCTCGTAATTACGAGATAATATTCATTTGGCCAAGTAGATTAAGAGGAGAAAGATTTTTGTAAAAGATTAAACAAATTTACTTAATTGCAGAAATGACTTTAAAGGGCAATAACTCCTTAAGGGGTCAATTGACAATTTCGGTCATTTGACTTATTTGTAGATCTAACTTGGCTAAACATTTTTGCTGCTACAGATTAGATCTTTCTATTATAATATTCAAGATAATAACTAGAAACTGAAAAATAATCATTAAAATTACCAATTCAGGGGCAGCATCCCAACAACGGGAAGTCTGATTCGTCTGAAAATTTTTACCCTGTCATATTTGCTCTAAATGCTTTAGTTTCAGAGATATAAACCATAAACTACATTTTACCCCCCCCCCCCCATGTTCTATTTTTAGCCATGGTGGCTATCTTGGTTGGTGGGTGGGGTCTTTGGATACATTTTTTAAAACTAGAAACCCTAAGGATGATTAAGGCCAAGTTTGCTTCAATTTGGCCAAGTGGTTTCAGAGGAGAAGATTTTTGTAAAAGTTAACGGACGACGACGGACGACGGACGCCATGTGATGGGAAAAGATCACTTGACCCTTTGGGTCAGTTGAGCTAATAAAAACGGGCGTTTTATCAGGTGCCCCGGAAGGGTAATCATAGTCTGTATATTTCTATATATATATATATATATATATATGTAATTTTATCTCGTAATTACGAGATAGTTTTGTCGTAATTACGAGATAATTTTCTCGTAATTACGCGATAGTTATCTCGTAATTACGCGATAATAAATCTCGTAATTACGAGATAAAAAATGATTATCTCGTAATTACGCGATAGTTTTCTCGTAATTACGCGATAATCATCTCGTAATTACGCGATAGTTTTCTCGTAATTACGAGATATTTATCTCGTTATTACGAAATATATATTTTTTTTTTTGTGACCCTAATAGGCTTTCGTACCTTGCAGATACAAACTGTATATCAATTTATATATCATCTCATTATGACCTAGTAAGTCAACAACCCGATAACCTTGCTTGATTGCGTTATATCCTTCAATGATTTGAGTCGATATGATATAAGTTCCGAAAAAGTGACGTTTCACTCCGTGTTTAAAAAAAATCAGAAATAAAGACCAAAACTTTGAAAATAAAATTTACACTAATTTATAGATTGTTACATGTTTATTTTTTTTTATTAGACAGCACTCTTATCAAAAGAATATTAAACTTCATTTTGAAATTAATTCAAAGATTAAAGGAGAAGAATAACGCCCCTAGAATTCGAAACTCCCCCCCCCCCCCCCCAAAAAAAAAAATAATATAAATCTATCAAATTATATCGTCCAGATATTCATAAATGAAAATAACACTTATAGAATTTCGTGAGCGCTTTAAGGGATTTGGCTTAATCGGGAATGCTCAAAACCCCAAAATTTGGAAGACAATGATGTATAAGACCAGAAAACGTTAGGAGCTATATGACCAACAGGGACCTAAAAAGAACAAATAAATTCACCTAAGCTTTACTTTGCCTGAGATAAACTGGTTTTTAATTAATTCATTAGTTTAAGAATCGAAGGGATTTTAAGTAAAGAACATGTCATAAATGTCATAAGGCATCATTCTATTTGAAAAAAAAGTTTTTTTTAAATTTTTGAATTGTGTCATATCTTATTTTACCAATCATTACGTGTGATATTGGCATTTATGTTTTTTTAAAGTCGATTTCAACACGTCAATGACTTCACAGTGACATCACAGCTGCCATTTCTGTTTTAAAGAGTACAGATTGTATTACCTAAGTCCTTAACATATATCAGTTAAATTAACATAATTTCGAAAAGACTGGAGAATGTTGCGATTTTTGCAATTTCGGAGACCAAATAATGGCCCCTATTATGCATCTTCCTTTTAAATATAAGATAATTTGACCATTTATAATTCGTATTCCAGTGTTGCAATGATTCGTTAATTGTTTATCATACAATACTTACTAATAAAGATATCGTTTGCTGGTTCTATATTTATCTGTCTGATTCGGTTTTGGCGTTCCTCCGATTCCAAACAGCACAATACAATGGATATTATCACGAATATACATATCGTTCCTCCTACCACTCCTCCAACAATAAAACCTTCCATGTTTCAGCACCAAGAACGTCCAGCTATAGTATAACTCTTGCTGTATTGACAATATCCTTCACTCAAGACGAGGAAAAGTAGCAATATGCATTTCTCAAACTTTCTGAAACAATGCAGGTTAGTTAAATATGTTGAAACAAAATACATGTTGTACATGTAAAACAATTTTTTTTAATCCTTCTTTAACATTTAGAACAATAATTATTAGATTCACAAACTTGAAAATAACGAATAACCTGCAATTCATAAAGTGCTATTTGGTAAGTGATATTTCAGGGTTTCCAGCCACATGCCATCACATACAATTCCTGTCGTATGTATATGGAAGTATATTTGTAGTTAAATGATTTGCAACCATATATCTGTTTCAGTTTCCATTCAATGATTAACACTGCATAAAAAAATATATGTCCCTTCATTAAAAAGGTTACATTTGCTGTTGTAGTTCCATAGAAAAGGATTTATGAAAATCTGGAGTCAATTAAGATCAAAATGTATATCATTACTTTAAGTTTAAATGAAATAACGCACACCTTTTATATAACAGACCTGGTGTGTGAAATTGTTTTCATGTTTTATGAAAACACGAAGCTTTCACTGGATTTCCATTTTTCAAAAGAATCAAATTCCTCATGTCCATCTAAATAATTCCATGAAAACTCACAATGAAATGAAATGGGAGGCAATAGCAAGAAAACATAGGTAAATCACGAACAGTGTCTTTTGCTAGCCAGATATACGAATGTATATCGAAATATATAACTTCGAACATTAAGTTTACAGAAAATATTTTTATTTTTTAAATACTTAAAAAATCTGTTCATACCTTGAATTGTGAAATGAATTGCCAGTAAAATAGCAAAGAGGACCGTGTTTTTTATACTTCCAATGTATTTATATTTGAAAACTTGTTATGTTCCGAACAAACAAACTTTCACTAAAACTTTATTCAAAGCATAGTTTATTGAAAATAAAAGGACAATAATTGAAGTATTTATAAGATTTAAAGGATTAAAATCTATAACATTATTACATGTTACATAATGAATTATAGGTAACAAAACTTGAATTACAAAAAAACATCTTGAAACACTTTCACAGTTTGACATCAAATGTTAAAGATCTTTTACCTCAAGTGATATAATGTAATCGAAATGTGGCAAATCTCCAAGAGTACTCAATACTGTTTTGAAACACATTTATTTCACTAGACGATCATACCAAAGACCATAAATAAATGGATTCAAACTTGTGTTTTTGATAGTAAAACTGTTTTAATTGTAATTTTAACGATTGTAATCGACTACAATAGTTAATAAGTTAATATTTTGAGAAACTGCATAACTTGTGAAATTCTTTTACGTGCATATCTTGGCATTGCACAAGGTCATGTTTTTCTCTGACTGTTAATGACGTCTTTACACTAACTCAATTGGCTGTTGGATATGTACTGATTGATATTTAACTGTAACTGCGAGTACTCTCAGATCTGTACTTAGTGTCTTTTTGTTGTGGGGATGTATAAGTACCCTGTCACGTCCACTCTCTTTTTTGTTATATGTATTACTGTTTGTAATCAATCTGATGAGTTAAGCCTTTTTCAACTGATTTTTATAGTTAGTTCTTATGATGTACTGTTACACCACTGTCCCATGTGATGGGGGAGGGTTGGGCGCCCGCTATCATGTTTAACCCCGCCATATTCTATATGTGCCTGTCCCAAATCAGGAGCCTGTAATTCAGTGGTTGTCGTTTGTTTCTGTGTATCATATTTGTTTTTTCGTACATTATTTTGTACATAAATTATTCCGTCAGTTTTCTCGTTTGAATTGTTTTACATTTGTCATTTCGGGGACTTTTATAGCTGACTGGGCGACATGGGTTTGGCTCATTGTTGAACGCCATACGGTGACCAATAGTCGTTAATTCCTGTGTCATTTGGTCTCTTGTGGAGAGTTGTCTCGTTGGCAATTATACCACATCTTGTTATTTTTATAAAGATAGTAAAACTTCAATTCATTGACCGGGACAGAAATTGAATTGGTCATAAGCACTTATATCTAAAATAGTGAAACTTGAAAAACTCCATGTTATTAATTTTAATTGATTATGTGTGTGTTTTTACAGAAAAAAGTTGAATAAGAGGATAATATCTTTTTGTATCTGCAACTTCCATAGAATCTCTTGAGTGAATTTTGTTAACATTTACAGAATCTGACCCACGTAATGACCTCGTATTTCATTTCTTATTCCGAATAATTTTAACCTTAAAATGACATTGACTTTGTCAGATCTGCATATGTTAGTTCACAGTTGCACCAACTTCTCTCCAATAAACCCCTAGTAAGAATTCAATGAAACATTTTCATAATATTTCCTATACAATGCAATTGTGGGACTCATAATTTTTATTTGAATTAAATTTAGGTTTTTTCCTTTAGCAACTCAGTCTATGCAAGGGACGTTTGGGAATCATTTTGAAAAAAAAAATTATTTTGTGTGCCCATTTTATATTCGCAATTCTTTCTTAATCCCTTATCAATATTCGTCCCCTCCTATTTTGTAAATCCATTTTTTTTAGGGTTTCTCTATGCAAATAATGGATTTCACATGCTTTATCGGGATTACTCATTTTGTATCCGCTACTCCTCCTAAAAACCTTATTAGAATTTATTGAAACTGTCTCCAAATCTAAATTCTAATCAGTCCGTTGGTTTTCTATTTTTTTTTTTATATTTTGTCAAGTTGCGTCCTTTGATAGCATATTCGGTATGGGTCTGCTCATTGTTTAAGGCCGTACGGTGACAGTTGTAAACACCATATTCAAACATACCACAATATACACATCTCCTTATTTTCATATAATGCTATTGTGCACCTCTTATTTTGTTAATTGATCGAAATTATTTTTTGTTTTGTTTTTTAGAAAATAAGGGGCTTTACAAGAATGTGTGGTATTATTATGTAAGCTTTGCTCGCTGTTCTTGTAGTTACCACTACTTATGATTTTACATCCTGTCGACACTTATATTTTGACATTGCACAAGGTCGTACTTTTTACAGGCTGCTTATGGCGTTTTTTAAAACTAAATCCGTTGGAGGTGAACTGATTGATATTTGTTTTGGTCTGGAAAAACACACGATCGATTTATTAGTTACAATTGAGCTTTCAATCATATGGTCTTGTCTCCTGTCGATACTTATATTATTACATTGCTCATGGTCGTGCTTTTTCCAGGCTACCCATGGCGTTTTTCAAACTAAATCCGTTTGAAGTGGACGGATTGATATTGTTTCTGGTCTGAAAAAAAAACATGGTGGATTAATTAGTTATAATTGAGCTTTCAACTATATTGTCTTACATCCTGTCGATACTTGTATATTTTGACATTGCACAAGGTCGTGCTTTTCCAGGCTGCTCGTGGCGTTTTTAAACTAAATCCGTTGGAGGTGTTCTGTTTGATATTTTTTTGTCTGGAAAAAACATGAACGATTCAACTTTCAACTTGCTATCTGCAACAATTTGTCATGTAATTGTGTTAGTTTTCTTTACGCTAAGTAACGATCTGATGAGTCAGCATAAACACAAGAAGATTGTTTATGATTGCCAAAGAGACAAAAGAGAGGCGAAAGATACCAAAAGGATATTCAGACTCATAAGTCGAAAACAAAATGACAATGCCATGGCAAAAAATCAAACGAAAAACGATAAATAGACAAATAACAGTATACAAAACACAAAACACAACATAGAAAACTAAAGACTGAGCAACACGAACCCCACCAACAAACGGGGGTAATCTCATGTGCTCCCGAAAGATAATCATATCCTGCTCCAAATGTGACACCCTTCGTTTTATTTTGCTCCTATAAGATATGTTGATATCAAGTGATTAGGCATCACGCAATAGTGGACAACTTCCAACTAGAGACCAAATGATTTATCATCAGATAAGTCTTTTTTTTTAATTATATTTGTTTTAGTTTGTGTTACACTACTGTGTTATGTTGAGAGGAGCCTTGAGCGTTCAATAAAATGTTTATTTTCGCCACGTGCTTTATGTGTCTGCTCAAAGCTAGAAGCATGTATTCCAAAGGTGGTCATTGTTTGTTGTTTGGCATAGTTGCCTTTTTACCGGTGTTTCCGAAGAAAAAATCCGGTTATTGAAATAGTGAATAACAGCGGACGGGTAGGTTTCTGCCAACAGTTTTCGTGGAATAACTATTAACCTTTCAACCAATGCCTTTCAAATTTTATTATGTTGTTATTAATGGCAAAATGGAGGTCAAGTTCTACAAAACTATGATAACCTCTTGTGATCGAATTACACCCCTGGACCAACCCACATAAGAAGTGCCCAAAGCCAAAACCCGAAAGCTGGATGTACAATTACCGACCACGTCAACAGTCATACGACCAAAAGGAACATACTTGTATAAGGACAAATTAAGGGAAAATGTAAAATAAATAAAACGACGCACAACGTCAGCAGCTAGAATCTACAACTCAAAACCATCCTGTATTATTTGTAAAGTTGATACTGACTATTTATCTATTAGGTACTTACCGATAAACTGTTTGAGAAAAGGGAAGAGACATTATTTGACTAAACCCTGGCTCATCAATCTTTGCTCAAACACCGAAGACGTTTTACAAAGTCGGAGTAGCAGCTGTAAACTCTTGAATATCGTTTGAGTATAGAAATGTATACTCCATTCACGGTTGAAGTTGGTGTACTGCTGCTAAGATGAGACAAATTTATAATTTCAAAATTGAAATGGTCTCGTTTTTAAGAGACTGGTACTGAGATGACCTGTGAACTGCTCAGCCAATTTCTTTCATATTTTTATATGTTGCTACTGATGAAGAAATGGAGATCAAGTTTGATTTTGACTGCTTTCACTTTCACCATTCAAGACATATGCACCTTGAAAGATTGGAAAATAGGCTCAGAACGTGGCAGGTCCAAACAAACGGGAGCAGGCATGTCAGTAACTGCTAGTAGTCCTTTGTTAATTTATGTATCATTGTCATTTTGCTTAATTTCTTCTGTTACCTTTTCTGACATCGGACTCACACTTCTTTTAAACTGAGTTTTACTGTGCGTACTGCTGTGTGTTTGTTTATTCTACATTGGCTAGAGGTATAGGGGGAGGGTAGAGATCTCACAAAACATGTTTAACCCCGCCGCATTTTTGCGCCTGTCCCAATTCAGAAGCCTCTGGTCTTTGTTAGTCTTGTTTTTTTTTTTTTTATTTTAGTTCATTTATATGTTTCAGAGTTTAGTGTGACGTCCATTTTCACTGAACTAGTACACATTTTTGTTTAGGGGCCAGCTGAAGCCCGCCTCCGGGTGCGGGATTTTCTCGAAGACCCATTGGTGGCCTTGGGCTGTTTTATGCTCTTTGGTTGGGTTGTTGTCTCTTTGACACATATACATTCCCCATTTCCATTCTCAATTTGAAACATGAAAGCGACATAAATTAGAATACATCCAACTTCATTCGTACTAGCGGTAATCTTATTTGCTTCTGTATGTACTTTAAAACCTTATGAAATGTGATGCGAGGCTTATCCAGGCAACGCACGTGTATGTAGTTTCAATTTCGATTGTTTTCACTCTCATGTTAAGCTGTTGTTTCAAAATAACTTTTAGAAGTATAGTTACAAACCAGCAAGATGAAAACATCTATTCGCCGTCATCACAAAAGAAATAATATTTTTATTGTTAAGCAATGTTTCTCTACATGACGGACCTTTAAAAGACGGTTTCGCATGAAAATCTGCACAATGAGACTAAGTATGAGCACACATAAAGTTCCGTTCGTCAATTTCGTATACCGTCCTGTAACAATGACTTTGATTTAAAAAAGAACAGAAGAGGTCTTACGTGTAACCAGCATAAAGCTATTTAAGTTAAGATATCCAATCGTAATACTAATTTATCGTTGGACATGTAGAAAAATCCGTCCGTTTGGAACAAATCTTAACTTAAGTAGCTTTGTGCATACGGGCCCTGGTCTCATTCTTTACGTCGTTCTGAATGTTCAATCATTGGGTCTTTTTTGTCGGTTAACAACTTTTATCTCACAGAATTGGCATGATGATATACTGGTTGGACATTTTATCAGGTTCAAACAACCAGTGCATTTTTCTTTATTCAATATTTATATACATCAAGACAGTATTGAAATTGCATAAAACTATTCATAACTTGATAAAAACAATTATGTTATACTAGTATACCAGAAAAATACATTTTAATATACTAAAAGTCTAAACTTAAACGAAGTTGAAGTAGAGTAGACAATATTTATATTATTAACTCTTGGTCTTTGTGGCAAATAGTACATTATGAGACTTTACTTTTGATTCACACTATGACAAAAAATGACTTTCCGGCAACAAAAGCAATGTTCTGTGTGTCGTATATTGCAATTATTTACATAAGATAGGCATGTGAAAATCGGCTTCTGTCGCTGAAATGTTTGTTCAAACAAATCATTTATATAATGTAATCTAATTTACAATAGTGTACAAATTGAACTGAATTTACTACTCTGTTCCTTATGATCTTTGTTATGCCCACAGTAACATAAAGATCCATCTAGACAACATTGACGTGTATTGGAAGAGTCTGGTTTTTCAGCTTTTTCTACGGTGTTTATAATTGTGTTTGCTGCGGCCATGACGTCATTTGAATTAACAAACATGATAGCTTCTGCCATTTCTGATGCAACTGATGCCTTGGATAATAATAAAAGAAACATTCATTATACAGAAAATGAAATTGAGAATAAAAAATGTGTCAAAATGCATTAAATGCAAAAATTAATAAAAAGAAATGTTGGAAATACATTGACTGATGTCAGCAACCTCGTTTTTTTTTAATCACATACAAGAATTTATGATTAAAATAAGCAAGAAAAGCGCCTGCTTACCTCTTTCATGACGATATAATTAAACTTTTTTAAGCCTAAAGTATATTCATTATATATCATCGGAACAAAAGATAATCTTATTATGTCTCATTTTGATTCTTGCTAAATGTTTCTTTTTATATCATTAAAATAAAAATACTTATGTTATCGCAAATATCACTCCTTTTTTTGCACACCTACACCAATTTTCTATAATGCAAACATAGCTTTACCTGGTACGTTGTCCATTTTCCTCGTCTACCACTTTCTTCTCCTATATAAGCAGCCACAGCTGTAGCTAAGATAGTCGCAACAAATGATCCAACCACCTTCTGAATATCCATTTCAACATCTACTTTACAACGTCCTATGTTATTATCATATGTGGGCTCAGTTGAAGTTTTTGCTACATCCTCTGTTTTCGTAGACTTTTGTTTAACTGTAGGTTTATCTATTCTCAATGGTAGATAAGCATCGTTTGTACTACATTTGACTGGTTTAATATTCGATTGTGAAGGTATCCTTTCTGTACTCGAGCTAGTATGTTTATCAGCGGTCTTTATATCCCAAGTAATATCTTTACGCTTAAATTATATTTTGAAAAAAAACCAGTAAAACATAAATACAGTTTATAAATGAAATAAATAGTAATCTAATTTCCAAAAAAAAATATTTGAAATTAACTGTAAGCATTATAACAAGCAGTATAAGATCATCTGTTTAGAGATGAACCCTTATTTGTAATTCGTGCTCATTTATAGATATTAAAATTAAAATTACAAATATATTAATGTTGACAACTATATGTAAATTATCAGGTTATTCATCAGCCTATCTCTTTCAAAAGAGTGAGCTATCAATACTCATATGTATCTGAAAAATGAAAATACCTTGTTTTTCTTTATACTTGTTTTTGGTTTTATCATTTCTAATTCTACAGCCGGCTGTGTTTCTTTTATATCTATTTCCAATGACCTCCCTGTTTCTCTTTTTAAATAAAGTGTCCATTGTTGAATTACATCTTTTTCATCTGTAACTTCAAAATCTAAAATACACATATCAACCTTATAATCACTTTTATCTTCTGTGTCTGTTATTTTCCTTTTTTCAGAAACAATAGTTCTTCGTTCGGTAATACAGGTTGCCTTTTTAAAAAAAAAAAATTCACTAAAATATGTAATCGTGTGGTGAGATCGTACTTTAAGAGCACAATTCAAAGTCCTCTAGAAATTTGGAAAAAATGATCTAATTGCTTTTAATAGCTTTTCTAACATCGTGTTTGTACTGACTATACAAAAGAGAGGCACAAGATAACAAAGGGACATTCAAACTCATAGTTGAAAATAAACGGACAACGCCATGGCTAAAAAAGAAAAAGACCAACAGACAAACAACAGTACACCAAACTCAACATAGAAAACTAAAGCCTGAATAACACGAACCCCACCAAAACTGGTGGTGATCTCAGGTGCTCCTGACGGGTAAGCAGATCCTGCTCCACATGTGGCATCCGTAGTGTTGCTCATGTAAGTACAAATCCGGTGATAAGTCTAAATTCGGTAGGTCAAATTCAAGAAATCATCTAACCATACAACCGGTAATTTTCGTACAAACGGCATTTTAAATAAAACACACGAAAACGGAGCACTTTTAAAATCGGACATGTAAAGGAGCGTAGGTTTTTCCTCGGGTATATTCACCAAATAGTAATAAAGTAGATGATACAATATCCCTTAATATGTAAATAAAGATCAAATATGAATACCAGGGCCATAGTAGAATCTTGAATAATGTGAGTATACATTTTTTATCAAAAAAGAAGAAAAAAATCGCACATACCAACTTTAAGCGAAATTTATATATCAATGATTTGAAAAAAGATTTGCTACTATCAGTCCCTATTTTTTGGAAGATCGTATTGGCAAAAGCTTTTCTTTTAAATGTCCGATGTTTAGGTTTTTTGTATCTAGATTTGAATCTTTTTACATTGTCTCGTTTATGAAGATCTCCCGTCTTTAATACGTGATATCTAAACTTCACAAAAATCTTTATAAAGAACGATATATAATCGGCTCGTCGAAATGTTTGACTAAACATCTTTCAAAAGTTCTTACCGCTGTTATTTTGACAATTAAAGATAGCTTCCTAAAATATTGTGATGGGGTATTATATTCAACATGCGGCGTCAATCAGATCTGGATTCTTCAAAATTCTAAAGATCTACCGTAAAATCTTCAGTAACAATCTTTACAATTTTGCAGTAATATCATTTTTGATTTTCTACGCTGTACACTATTATTCCCAATGTTCAAATGAAAAATTGAATACTTCGTCTCTTTAAACAGAGCATTTTTTCTACAAAAATGGGGTTCGTAGATACAATTTCGTCCTGTAGATTGTGACAAAATCTTACTTTGTGAAGAACTGCACTGATTCCAAAAAATTCCGACTTGTTTATGCACTCATATGAAGCAGAATTCATACAAATAAAGGCAACAGTAGTATACCGCTGTTCAAAAGTCCTAAATCGATTAAGAGAAAACAAATCCGGGTTACAAACTAAAACCGAGGGAAACACATCAACTATAAAAGGAAAACAACGGAACAACAGAAACACTGAACTGCAACAAAAACCAAGGCCAACATACATAGAAACGGACTATTTGATAACAACTGCCATATTCCTGACTTGGTACAGGACATTTTAGGAAAAAATGACTGGTTGAACCTGGTTTTATGGCTAGCCAAACCTTCCGCTTATATGGCAATGTTAAAAAATATCGCTAAAATGACAACACTACGTGACAGGAATACATTACAAACAAACGCAAGAACGCTCAGCACAGAGAAATGCATAAATAAATAATAAATAATAAAACCTTCTCAAAAATAAACAAGAGAACACATCTTGCAAAGTTCTTTAATTTCACATTCAGATATTTTGATGATGACCTGTCACTCAATAATCCACGTTTTAGTAAGTGAGTGTATCTCATATTTCCCAGTGAACGTCATATCTTGATCTTTTCCTCGATATTGACAGAGATGGGCGACCTCAAACTAGAATCTATGACAACATAATATTTCAATTTTCCAATCGTCAACTTCCCATTTATCAGCAGTTACTTAACCTCTGTCCCATGTGGCAATTACACATCTCAACTGATTTGCATGTTTACACTGTTCGGACTTCATTAGCAGGAGTATGCTATAAAAACTACAGAAACCAAGTTATAAGGAAAAACGACTGAAATCATCACAAATAGGTTCATCTCAACCTGCTAGCTACATGTTTTCGCAAAATGTCGTCTGACCTGCAATTTTACCGATTCTGTCCTATTCCCGATTGTGATATTTTGAATTATCAGACCGGGTGATGCATGCATAGCATGAGATGCGGATCCTGTCGACGCACCGGGCCCAGTCTCGCTTCTTTTGGAGTTCATGCGATTCCCTCAGTTTGTGTTTGATAACTTAATTTGTCTTAAAACTACTGTTACCTTATTTTATGATGTGTCATTTGAGTTTGAGATTTTCCGGTTTTTTTTTACAAAGACATGTCGGTTTATTCTGCATGTGATTATCTGTGATTTGAATGTTTAAGTTGACTGGATTTGGCAAAAAACGTTAGCCTGTGAAAATGATTTTAACCATGCATGTAAATTTATTAGGGTCATTAATGTCTTTCCCATTACAAAAAAGTTAAGGAAGAACTTGCTGTATTTCTTCTTATTTTTTTCTGCTACGTTTCGAAACATATTGGAGTTAAAAAAGGTACGACACTTATTATAATGATCTTTTGTACCAAGTATCGGGCAAGCAAAAACTATTCTGAATCGACTCTGGCAGACCGAACCATCTTTCCGTACGAAGTCATATTCACAAAAGTTGAATACCTTGGCACGGAATGCAATTAAAGTCGTCTGTAGATAAGCGACTTTGTATAGCTTGGCCACTCGAACATAATGCCAATATTATAAACATATAAGCGTAGACTTCAAATATATATTTTAGATATAATTTACTAGTTGTACAAATGAGCAGTTTTGACATCTTAATTTGCTAGCAGACATTTTTTTTACAAACAAATACATGAGTTGACATCTTATTATTTTCCCACACATAGTATTTTTCGCGTTTAATCTAAAGTTAATAAAAGATGAAGATTATTACATTATTACCTTGAAATGGAAACAATAATTTAACCTTCGTTTCTAATTCTTCTTCCGTGTTATCTTTCCTATTGTATCTTTTTGTCAACATGGAGGGCAAGGAACATGCACCAATTACACTGCTTGATCGAAATTGTTCTCCATCAGCAGACAGGTATACCTTCAAATTAATTCAAATTAAATAAAAATATGAAAAAATGACGAAAGTTGTTAATCAACTTTCTAATATTTACTAGACACGTTTTTGTAACAAATCTACCTGACGAAAAATATTCCAAATTTAAAAATTTTTATACATACGAATCCTTGTCATATTCTAACCCAGGCTAAACAATGAGCTGAGGTAATGTTTATGTTCTGTCTATTAAGTAGTTAATTTGTGAACTCGTACTGAGATGGTATTAAGGCGACTTGATTTTTAAAATGAAAAAGTATTATTAATCTACTAAAAGCATTATTTCCATTTTCACAAGATATTATTCTGTCTGATGTCAGTAAAATTCATGATTTTGGTACTAAAGCTTTCTGCAATTATGGAACAATTTTCAAAAACTACAAAATTATTTTCTTTTAAGACCTTAACACTGATATTTGAATATGACTTACAGCCTTTCCAAAAATATATTTTGGAACAAGATGTCTTAAGCGAATGAGGATCTTTTTGGCTAATTCTGTTGCTAATTTCCGAGGACAAAAATGTAAAACTATCCCTTTTACCAAGTTTATGAAAAGCAACTATGTAAACTTATCGATTCTTTAAATAAACTTATTCTAAAAGGTTACCAATTCAACACTATAATTAGATCTTTGAATATTGTTTTTATTGGTATTAATATTGATTTTGTTATCAGTAAATTAAAATCAAACTAAATAGTATTTTTATATACATATGCACATGCATGGCTCTACAATCTGTCGATACCTGTATCTTGGCATTTTACAAGGTCATGTTTTTTTCTCTGACTGTTAATGACGTATTTACACTAAATCCATTGGATGTTGGATGTGTACTGATTGATATTTTAGTCTTAGATGCATGATTTTTTTATTAGTTGTTATTGGCTTTGAACTAGCTGTCAGTAACTGCGAGTACTCTCAGATCTGTACTCAATGTCTTTTTGTTGTGGTGATGTATAAGTACCCTGCCACGTTCACTCTGTGTTTTTGTTAGATGTATTTCTGCTTTGTGTCCATCTGATTAGTCAAGCCCTTTTCAACTGATTTTTACAGTTTGTTCTTATGTTGTAATGTTACACCACTGTCCCAGGTTAGGGGAGGGTTGGCTCCTTCAAACTAATTTTACCCCACCACATTCTGTATGTGCCTGTCCCAAGACAGAAGCCTGTAATTTAGAGGTTGTCGTTTGTTGCTGTATATCATATTTATTTTTCGTTCATTATTTTGTACTTAAATCAGGCCGTTAGTTTTCTCGTTTGAAATATTTTACATTTGTCATTTCGGGGCCTTTTATAGCTGACTATGCGGTATGGGTTTTACTCATTGCTGAAGGCCGTACGGTGACCTATAGTTGTCAATTTCTGTGTCATTTGGTCTCTTGTGGAAAGTTGTCTCATTGACAATCATACCACATCTTCTTATTTATATATATATACATAACGGTAGATTGTAACATTTTCTTTGACTTTTTTTTGTGAAAACGAAAGTAATAATCTGAGGATTTACGTACATATCAGACGAATATTTCAAAACTTACCTTTATTGATTATGGAAACCCCTCTTGGTAAATAATGAAACATGTCTAGTGTTATAGAATTAATATGCATAATAAATATCTCAAATTATTTAATATTTGCTGCATCTTGAAGTAATGATTTTGCTAAATACCGCAAATGCCTAGCCGCCCAAAACGAACTTATGAATGAAGAAAGGAATATTAATCATTTAATGTTGGTAAGTATATAAATCCATCAAACTTGCTATAACGTTTATCTAATTTGTTACCTGATAATTAAGTTCTGGCCAAATTGAAACGTGATTTAAAAAACAATCCAGTGCTAAACCAACAGTCATCCAAAGTTTTTTACATGCTTCTTCAAAACTAGGATATAAATCAATATCTGTTCGGACAAAATACTCTAAAGACTCATTCTGTGTTGATATATAGATATAAACCTGAAAGTAAATAAAAAGGATATGAATTAAAGATCAAAGGAAAGCCACCCAACGTAGACGTACGGATAAGATTTAATTTGGTTTACAAGCTAGGACCATTTTGGCTGACAACTCTGTCTAAGGTTAGAGAATTGCCCCCCCCCCCCCGAAACATGTTTCATCCCGCCACATTCTGTAAGTACCTGTCCCAATTTAGGAGCCTGTAATTCAGGGATGTCGTTTGTTGCTGTATATCATATTTGTATTTCGTTTATTGTTTTGTACATAAATCAGGCCGTTAGTTTTCTCGTTTTCATTTCGGGGCATTTCATAGCTTGCTATACGGTATTGATTCTGCTCATTCTAGAACGCCTACAGTTGGTAACTTTAACATCATTTCGTGTTTTATTTGGCCTTTAAACTTTTTTTATTAGAGCTTCACTAATGAGTATTTTATAGACGAAACGCGCGTGTGACGTTTAAATTTATAAGCCTGGTATCTTTGATGATTTGTTTTTGTCTGTAAATTTCCTATTTTCAAAATCTGGCTCAGAGAATCGGTATAGTTTATACATAAAGGTTCATATTGATATTGCATCATGATCAGAATCTGTTCGTCCCGGTAAAAAGTGTTTTAATTGTGCTTACAAAATGTTGCAAAATCCTTAGAAAAGTAGACCTAATACAGTTTGGCTGTTCTTTTAAAGCCTTCTAGTTTTTTATGTTTTCAGACGTTTTATACATTTGGATTCCCAAACTTTTGGTACTGACCGTTCTGTTGACCCGAAATCGTAATCATACGTTTCGATCGAATACAACCGTGAGGTAATGCTGCAGCCGAACTTTCAGTTCCGAGGTTACCATTCTGTCCAGGGTCCAGTGTGTGGGTAATGTAAAGTATTGCTTGATTGAATGATACATTTTCTAAGTGTTACAAATACCTAAGGCATTGTTACTTGTAGCTACATCATGTTTTGACTGTTTAGAGCAGTATGATTTTAATGCTCTAAAACGTAATTTTTTTTTTAATTTTTTTTGTTGTTTTTTGGCTTCATGAACTTTCTCCATCGTACACACAGAAGATTTTAACAGAAACACATTTCATGCGCACAGAAATCGGTATTTTACGTTCGAAAAAATCAAAACAACACGTTTAAGTTTTATGCGTCCGAAGAGCTTTTCCTTCATCAGGTACGCTTAAAGCCGAATATTTGAAAGCCAAGGATGTTTAAGAACCAAAACAGTTGAACACAACACTAGAAGAACATCACCCCACATCATTGAGTGTAATTTAATCCAATTTGCTAAAGTATTTACCTGGTGTATTTTGTGTGATCTAGAAACTTAACTGATACCTAAATTAGTCAACAATTCAGAAAAGGTTTCATAAAAACGTAAAATGACCAACTAAAAAAATGAGGGGTTATTTCTTCAGTCTGAAACTCGTTCTACATTGCTGAAAGGAATTAACTCCAATTATCATACATGCTCATTCAAGTATTAACATTTTTCATTATTTTTTAAACAGTCAACTTTCAAACTGACACAAAACGACAGTTTTTCATACCTATCCACAAACGAGTATATGTCTTCAATCCTCAACTCGCACACAATCTTAGTACATTTCCTAATAAATAACAACTATTGTACATTTATCGACAAAAAATTGTTAATGCTTCACGAATTGTTGATAAAAATGGATTATGAAATAGATGAATATCGAACGCTTACTTTTGTAATTTTATAAATTATAATCTTAAAATAAAAAAAAGAATTATATATACATTTTGGCGTTTCATTTTAACACCATCGTCTTACAAATCGCTTTCAGAAAATATAAAATAGAAAAATATAAAGTCCTTCAAAATGTATATTTACACATGTATCAAAAAGGACTAGGTAAAATTCGACAGTATTTTAGTCGTTTTAATGTCTTTAGGTGTATCACATTCAGCAGCGTATATGATTGTAATTAGATTATTCCATTTCATCAAGAAAAGGCTCATGGTCATCTAATGTCATCTCATATCAGAATTACTTTTCGGTAAAACTTACATCATTAATACGTAGTAATATGCCAGACCTCCATCCATAATAGTAATTATTTACATATTTATAAACAAAATATACAGCACCAATATATCTTTCTAAACATCCTGGTGGTAATCCCTGAGGAAATGATACTTTCAGGTTCAGTTGTATATCAGATGTCTGTAGGTCTTCATACCAGTTTAAGGACTGTAAAATGAATATTATATATCAACTGTTTTATTTATTACGTGACTTTAGGTGTGCACAGCTCACATGATGGTCATTATTTGCAAAAAGATCGATTAATGTTATATATTGTTAAATAAATTATCATAATTTATAATTATTTTTAGAGCAAAAACTAAAAGACCTAAACAGAACAGTCAAAACCGGCTTATGGCAACTTTGACTGAAAGGGATTGCAATTATACGTTTAGTACACTTGCATTTAAAATGAGATGAAATACCAAGGGCCAATCAAAAATCATAATTAGAAACAAAAACCACTCCGATAACAAAAAACGCCGACAAGACAAACAGCAACAACAAAGCACTACATATAAAACTAAAGAGTGAGCAACATGAACCCCACTAAAACCCGGGGGTGAACTCAGGTGCTTCGGAAGGGTGAGCAGTTACTGCTCTACTAGTGGCTACTGTCATGTTACTCGTTTCAGGGAGAAAAAAACGATGATAAGTAGCATTGGGTAATGTCACAACCAAGGAAAAGAGGACGGAATTGTGGTTACAACAAGTGGAACATATCCGTGGTCATCTGTGAAAAGGATATTACTTTTAATGGTTAACCAAATCATGTTTGCGTCTGATAAATTATCGAAGGAATGACTTCTACTTTACCATTTGAAACTTGATGCAAGCAGTAACCCTATATGAAGGAATCATCATAGTAAACGCAAGCCCTTGAATATCGTATCAAGTGAAAGAGATATAATCCATATGCAGGCGCTGATGGAACGTTGCTGCACAGAAATGGAGAGTTCACAACAGTAAAATTGTAATAATCTCTTTTGTCACAATTCTTAGTTCTCCACCAACTCGTAATTGATAAATATAAGTTACAGTAGTTTACCGATGTTCAAATCTCGTAAATCGATTAGACAGAGACAAATCAAAACAACAAACAGAAACTGAGGGAATCGCATGAACTTCAAAAAGCGCGAGACAGTGTACGTCGACAGAGTAAGCGTCTACTGCTATGATTGCATCACCCGCCATTATAAAATGACAATTTTCACAAAATATGATTTGGTTACTGGGCGGATAGTGCCCTCGGAAAATTACTTTTTCCCATACCTATTGATTGTTAGAACATATAATACGATCTACTAAAAGTTACCGGTTTTAAGTCTTTCATTTTCCCCATCAATAAGAGAGACATTTGGTCGACTGATGACAATTGGGGATAATCCATTAAACTGATTACATCACTAAACATGGACATCTTTTTATAGGGCATCAGAAGGCCAAATCTTTCCATCTCAGTAGATACCAGTAGAATTTGTTCTTTATTAGACAACAAGTCCTGTAAATAGAATTCAACACCTTTCGCATTATTACAAAAGCTTCGGACGCATACAATGTATAAAGTGTTGTTTCTTTTCATTTTATAACAAGTGTAAAACTACCCGCTGAAAAGGTATGTTTTCTCATTGTATTTATGAAGAACAGAAATTCTTATTAAATAAAAAAAATATAAAAAAATTTAAAATCATTACCGCCTACTATAAGCACATTGATAGATTAAGCCGATAATAATTGACGTTTCGTACAGTTTGTTATTGTGATAAATAATATACCCGAAGTTACACGTAGTACTAATACAATTTAAGAAAGATATCGTAAAAAACTACCTGCCATAGTAGTGGTAATAGACATTGTCGAAGTAATCCATTAATTGGAATGTCTTCTAAAACTTTGACCAAAGATTCCCTGTCTGGTCTGTCTTGATGCCAGAATCTGTTTGGTGCAATATGAAATGTCTTGTTACAGCTGTCAACATGAATAGCATAGACAAGTTTAAGAAACAGCTGCGGATTCACGCAGATGAATTCACCTCCGTGATGGTAACATCCATGACTGAGTATTATTCCCTAAAATGATATATCAGTGTTAATAACTCTAAACAGACCAAAATGTGATTGGAAAAGAAATGTCTAATTTTTCTAGTTTTGTAAAGCTTGTATATCATTCCAAACATCTAGCATTTTGATTGACCTAAATGAAAAAAAGTTACCAAAGATACATTTTTATACAGTAATAAAGTAAGCCAGACGGTGTTTTTGTATACACAGGACCCATCAGTGGCGCTCGCATCAAACATAGATTAAAAAGAGAAGCGAAAGATACCAAAGGAACATACAAACTCATAAGTCGAAAATAAACTGACAACGCCATGGCAAAAAACAAAACAGACCTAAAGAAAAACAGCAGTATACAAAACACAAGAAAAAAAAACTAAAGACTGAGCAATACGAACCCCCGCCAAACACCGGCGGTGATCTCATGTGCTCCAGAATGGGTAAGCATATCCTGCTCCACATGTGACACCCGTCGTGTTGCTGAAGTAAGTACAACCCCGATGATAAGTTTAATTCAGTAGCAGGAAGGAGGAAGTAATTACAAGGTTGAAGAGCATTAAAAACCTCAACGACCTTAAACATAAAAAAATGTGTGCCAAATATTGTGTTCATCAACGCCTGAAAAAAACTTTTATTATAAGTATTTTGAAAGATTTTTACATGAACGCTGAATATACAGAAAATGACCGCCACACCAGCGCGGACTATTAGGTTGGTGTTACCAGAATTATTCCTATTTATATTATTGCACATCGTATATTTCAATTACATTACGAAAATACCAAACTTTTGGAACAATTACCTTTGCGGTTAAATGGTTCAACGTATTTCCAATGTTCACTAGTGCCACAATATTTTGATATTCATGTATAGAACTGAACACGACATCCTTTCTTTGTTTGAGTACAGTATTTTTTATTCTTGTAAGATCGTCTATTTCTGTAATCACTTTGTCTTTTTCTTCTTTTAAAAGAGTTGTTAATATTGTCAGAAACCCCTGTAAAAGATTGAAATCAGTTTCTTTGGTAGTAATTATCTATTAGTGTTTTTATGTCAATTTCAAGTATCAAAATGTAATACTTACTCTGGTCATTTTTTATTTTAGTAATCTTACAAATTTATATATATCTTGAGCGGGAAGTGCGTCCTGTAAGCAATACACATGATTTCTATGTTTATATGAAGGTTCAACAAATATAAAAAATATAAGAAGATTGGTTTGATTTGCCAATGAGACTACTAGCCAACAGAGACCAAGTGACGAGGATGTAAATTAGTTTGTTTTCATGAATATATTAAAAGTTTCATTGTTCCATTGTATTTCACTTTTCGGAACCAAGAGACTGCACAGGAACCAAAATACTGTGTGTATGTCTTTTTTCATTATTAAAATAAACATACAAATTTGGCTCATTGTTAGAAGGTTGAAAATCAAACCAAATGTTTTGATGTACGTCTTAGAGAGTATTTATTTTACACAAATTTTTTTACATGTATATTCAAGAAAAAGCGCGAATTGCTGGGAAATTTGTTAATTGCTTAAAGAAAACTCGTATTCATTTGACAGAACTTTTAAAAAAAAACACGAATGCACTACTAATATAGCGATCAAATGCAAAATGTGCTCATTTCCGGTACAATACGATAATTTTCGTTTCCCGTTTTTCATTATTTTTACCTTAATCTGTCAATGTTAATTTTCATCTGCTGTTTATAATGCGTTGTCAAGAGACAACGACATATTGAAAATGAAAATTCACTGAATCAATCATAATAACGTGGAATTGATTTATATAATACAATACATTCCCTTATATTTCGTATAACATCGACCTTTTTCGATTTTGGAGAGTAAAGCATGTTTAATTTACCTACCTTTTCTTCAGCAGTATGTAATTTGTGGTAATTTCTTGGAGTTTCTTTAACTCTAAAATCAAGTATAAAACACAAATCAATGTTATGCATTGCGTGCGTCCTTGATCTTTCACTTGAGTGGTGAAGAAATTTTTCTCTCCCACTTATATACTTGATATTGCATTAATGGTATTTGTCTCACATGCAACTAGTACATTTTGAAAGCTTTCACGTAACTTTTCTTTCAGCGGAGGTTCGTGTTGTTTTTGACTTAGTTTTCTGCGTTGTGTTGAACGAAAGTTTTATTTCTGAATGTGTCAGTGATGTTTCTATCATATATAGTCTTGTTTATTCTCTGTACTTGGGAAACATTTTAAATTCCGCACCCAGTCAACGTTTTGGGTAAGAGAATTTACTTGCATCGATGGTTTACAAAATTGAAGCTTTTCATTGTATTTTTACTTTTTCATTAATGTTTGTCCCGTTTTCTGTTTAATCTAAACAAATTTTTAAAGTATGATAACATTTTCACCGTTTGATTTGACAAACGTTTTGGTCTATAAGGAAAAATTTAAATGTGAAGTTTATAAAAAATTAAATTAACTACAACTTTACTTACTGGGATTGACTTTGCTTGAATGTGTTAAGACTTTCATCAAGAGCTTCAAAGATCTGCACTGTCTGCTGTACGACATCGCTCGTTACAATTGATGATATATTTGCTATAATAACATGTTGAATACCCTGGATAAACAAGAAAACTTTTCTAACTATTTTTCCATCTATTTTGCTGTCAAAAATTTATTATGATTTATGAAGGTATTTCCTAGAATATTAACTTGGTAATTATACCACATTTTCTTATCTTATATTAACTTAAAACAACGATATTTATCTCATAAATCGACTTAGAATACAAATTAAGGTAACAAACCAAAAACTGAGGGAATCACATGAACTCCTAAAGGAGCAAGAACGGGTGTGTCGACAGGGTAAGCGTATCCTGCTATACATGCATCACCCGCCATACGAATCCACACTCGGTCAAAAGAATAATTTAAAAACTACGATTGAACTTCAATGACTATAGATAATACATGCATGCAAGCAACGTTTGAACATTTTATGGTTATTTAACTAAGGAAGTAAAAAAGGTTAAAACGCGTCATTTAACATAATCTTTTGGTTTTTTTTCTTGTGTTTTAAAGGTAACCATTATACTTATCTTCTGTATTTTTTGGTACTAAAATCATTTCACACAGTCACGCGACTAAAATGTTTCCTTTTTTATTTTTCCTTTTTTATCTGTAGTAAAATTCATCAAACAAGGTCATCTCAGGCGTTGCATGTGTCTATTGGCACTTGCGTTGCTGTGTGAAATTCACTAGAAAGTGCAGCCGTCTGCATTAGACTAGACGAATTTCTATATCAGCGTATAAGCTTTCGGCATCTGCAAGCATTTTTTGGTGCAATACTTTTTTTGTCTCGCCTTGACGGAGTCAAAAACGAGACATAGGCATGCTGTTTCCGACGGCGTCGTCATCACCAATGTATTAGTTTGTGATTAGGTCAGTTTATGAGGAACCACTAGTGGTAGGTCAATGATATTTGGTTTGCAGTTGTATTAGCATTGGATCATCTCATTTCAATTTGAGATAATTTGACCACGCCCCCTCAGTCGTGGACTATTGACTTTGAAACGTTTGCTTAGTTTACAATTTGTCTAGCCTCAGGGTGATTAAGAATTTGAAATATGGTATAGTGGTTGTCGTTGGTTCATTTTCTGTCATATTTGTTTTTCGTAAATTGTTTTGTTATAAATTATACAATTGGTTTTCTCATTAGTATTGTATCACATTTTTCATGTCGTGACATTTTATAGTCGACAATACGGTATGGGTTTTTTTTTCACATTGTCGAAGACCGCATGGTGGCCTATAACTGCGTATACCCTCTTCATTTACACTTTGGTAGATAGTTGTCTTATGGCTCCCCATAAGACAACTAATTATTTCGTACATAGAGCTGTTTGACATTGTGGATATGTATATTTGTTTTGAGGTTTTATTGTTTTGTTGAGTTACAGTCTCACTGTCGTATACTCTTCGCCCCTTTCGTCCATATGATATACTTTTGAATACGAATGTAGTTATTGCCTTGCTGCTAACATTCTTGCATGTATTTCAACTTAAAAAAATAACTAATATGATAGTGATAACAGTGTATATTATCAATCCTAAACATTTTGTTATCGTTCTCGGATCATCACATGTCAAAATATACCTTGAAAGCAAAATTTCTCCATAGTCTGGCAATCTTTTCCGTTGCTTTAAAGTCTGCATTATCAACGATGATGATAACAATGGCACACTTGTTTATAAATAGTTGAGATATTCCTTGGCTTAGCTGTAAAACATTTATCATTGAAAAAAACATAATATATTCCTTTTTCAAAGATTTTAAATGTGATAATACGTCATGTTTATAAAGAAAGTGTTTTATCAATTAATTAATTTCCATCACAGCTGTTTGGCTCTATTCATTTATGTTAGCTGGTATTGCATCTAGTTACAAAATACAAAAATAAAATGAAAATAGAAAGTACTCTTTAGAAATACGTTTTGCCAGAATTCGAACCTGTCAAACCTACGTAATCACTGCTGATAAAAGAGTAAAGCCAGTAACCCCAATAAACGGCCCTGTAAGGGTGCATTTTTCAAACTTCAATTGTTTGAGTAAATCTACTGTGTATGTATTACAAAATGTATCATTTTTCAAAGTATAATAAGAAAAATTGTATATCGGCTTCATAAATTGTACAAGTATCAGATTGAAATAGAAAGTGATTTCATTTAAGTCTATTTTTCTAGAAATTCTTCATCATTTTCTACCTTATTTTATTTTCTCATATATGGCGACACTTCTGACCCATCGAAATTTTGGTTGAAAAGTATATGGTATATATAAAATATTTAAGCAACAATATTTGTGGGTGAGGGATAGCGCCACTGTTAATATTTCAGAAAATTGTCACAAGGAAAATGCTTTTTAATAAAAATTTCAGCTTTAGATTCATTGATAGTTAAAGCGATCTATTAGAGTTACGATAACCTAGCTACAACCTATTTATTCAACAACTACTGTGTTTACCCATATTCAAATATCATAAATCAATTTTGAAGAAAAATCAAGGTAACAAACAAAACCTCAGGGAATTACATGACCCCCAAAAGGAACGAGACCGTCGAGAGGGTAAGCGTGTCCTGCAATGCATGAAAGACGGTAAAACAAAAAGAAATTAAGAAATGTGGTACAGTCAGTATTCTTATTGTGAGTTTTCCTTTCATATCATCGTAAGTTGTTTGCATTTCAAAATGAGTTCGCTATTCAAGACCATGCAAAAAAGTAAAGTTGCTGTAATTGAAACTTTCCAGTCAGATTTTTATTCCAAATGGGCATTCTACAGTGCGTGTTTCCGAAATGACGGCACACATATCTACCCATTCTTGTGCCGAACTCGTACGTGGCGAGGCAATATATGCCGGATTCTAAGTTGGATGTGCCTATATTTCCGCATCACCTACCTTTTAATTCTTTAAGAAAATATATTACAACAAAAGTTTCAGTTTTCAGTGTCGTCTCTTTACTTTATGCGCATATAACGATGAGGCTCTTATTGAGGAAGTAAAACAATCCTGATTCGTTAATAAATTTACTATAGTTTGCTTGATACAGCAGAAAATTCATTACATCATGCATCTTCAAGAAAACACAAACAGTTGAGCAATGATCAAAAATATTTTGCTTGCGGCATTGAAAGCTTTTGTTTTGCTGGTTATTTTTCAAATACTGTCGAGACCAACAACAACGAAAAAAGCCGATTGAATGCTAAGCACAAGGAGCAAAAAAAAAAAAAAAGACGTTAAAAGATTGACAACAAAAATGGGCTTAGGTAACCAATGTCTGAAGGAGTTATGTACGGTTTGGTAATGTATATATTTTTTTTACTAAATGATTAACACATAATGAAAAAATGTTTCCATTAAATTTAAGACGAAAAGAAATTAAAGTTCACACATAAATCATACATGCCAGTTAAAAAGCATACCTTTTTGTCAGAAAAATTCCAGATTTCACAACTTGCTATTTTGCTAACTGAAATAAAAATCTCTATAAGTAAGTATGTCATATAATTAAATATATATTCATGAGCCTAATGAATATTTCAATGTGTAACTGATTGATGAAGACTATCTTTTCAGTCTTTGCTTTGTAAAACCTTCTTCCACTTAAGATTTTGGTTGTCCCATTTTCATATTTTTTATAATTTGTTAAAAAGTCAAATATCAGCATTTTTTTCTCTCGATTTCATACAAACACCATTTCTTATGTACACGATTGGGACAATCATTTGTTTAAACGTATAATGAAATGAAAACCACGCCTTTTTTTTATTTCTTTGTCCAAAATTTCCAAATAATTTAGAGCTCCTGCTAATGAATGGTATTCAGTCATTGTTGGGGCACGTGCAGTGACTATTATAACTCTATTTTATGGTGGAAAGATATCTTTCCTAACAATATTAGTTGTTATCTCATTGAAGCACTCCCGCCTCCATTCTCATGCTGTTGTCTTCTAAATCTTATCTTATATATGCGAACTGCAATAGTATGTACCGCAGCGAAGCTGTTAAAAAATAGATCTGATTATTTCATGTGCGATTAAGGCAAGTAGTCATTACTAAGAGATAAAATATTTATTTCATTGTTAAGTTGTCTCATTGGCAATCATACCACATCTTGTTATTTTTATATTAAGAGAGAATTTTGACCTTTGAATATAATAAGGTAAGGTTTGTAATCAAAAGAGGAAATTGGAATACTACTTTGAAATGACCTTCTCCGCCAAGTTTGATATAAAGTAAAATGATAATGGTTTTCTAATAGATAATATCCTTACCAGGTAATGTATAAATTTCAACCTCCTCATCAACAAACACAGTTGTATCATTTTTGTCCTTTGAGTTGGAGGATGTACTTATATGACCTTTATCGTATTCACTTAAGGTTACTCGGATTAAATCTTGTCTTTCAGAAAATGTTCCACCAAACACGAAAACATTCAACCTGAATTAAAAAAAAGAAAAAATAGCGTACCAAATTTTATTATTTATTATTTATTTATCGCGAAAATCTTGCAATATGTGACAATAAAACCAACAGCTGACGCCATTAAATTTAATTAATATTAGTAAAAACAAATTGAGTCAAAGTGCATACATTTCAAAGCAATGTACTATTTAGCTTCATATTTACTAAGCTGTGAGCTGTACTTGAGCTGTACTTGACTGAGAAAGTTTGCATCAAGATTAGTACACGAGTCAGGCAAGTTTTTACTTGATGCCTAGTAAAAATTTATTCAAAGAGCTATGGTTAAATTTCAAATCTAAAATTTCATATCATAAACTTATTCTTGTTCATAAAATTCTCAACGATAAAGCACCTGATTACTTAATTAAGTATGTTATGTTTTACATTTTACAAGAGTAACACGGCGAGTGTCAAATGAAATGGATCTGGAGTACCTGAGTTGACCGTTTTTATTGCTCAATCATCAGTTTTCTTTGTCGTGTGATCTCTGTTGTCCAATTGTTAACCTACATAGTAGAAATCTAAGGTTATCTGCAAATGATAATTTAGCTGTTGTGCGACCGAACACAAATTCAATGAAGTAATCTTTCACATATAGCTCCTCAATATTTTGGAATAAACTACCAAATGAAATAAAATGTTGTGAAATCCTGGACACTTTTAAACAACGATGTGTAGATTTCTTGACTGTAAATGATTTATAACAACTCACTCATATATTCTAATGATTTTGTATTTTATGTATATATATATATGAATTTAATTTTCTCTTGTTCTACAGACGACAATGTATAGTTAGCGTGAATATTGCATCTACATAATATGTTCAAAATTGTAAGCTTTGTACTGTTTGTTCTTAGTGAGGGCCTCAAGGTAGATTAGTGAATGCTAATTGAGTCACTCTCTTTAAATAAAGTCATTACTTACTTACTTAAGTATGTTATGTTTTACATTTTACAAGAGTAACACGGCGAGTGTCAAATGAAATGGATCTGGAGTACCTGAGTTGACCGTTTTTATTGCTCAATCATCAGTTTTCTTTGTCGTGTATTTTTTTGAACTGCTGTTTGTTTTTTCATCGTTTTGGGGCATAGTGTTGTCTATTTTTTTTTATCGTTTTGGGGCATAGTGTTGTCTAGTTTTTCATCGTTTTGGGGGGTAGTGTTGTCTATTTTTCTTCGACTTATGGTTTTGAGTTGCACCAAATTTAGAAATAAGAGGAAAGACTTATCTTTTCGGAGTCAGAATAATTCATCCGGGTAGGAACATGTCTTCCTGCAGATGTTAATCATGTGAACTAGCAAGGTAAAACATCCGACCCGTGGTATCGGTCAGATACAAAGCAATTTTCGTGTACATAATAACATTGGCATGACGTAGTTGCCACTGGACGTTAAACACCTATCCATCTATCAATCGAAATCTCTAATCATACAGTTGTGGGAATATGTAACTTTGAAATAACATTTGCCTTAGACAGCATATGTTTGTTCCCTTGAATTAAGTTTTGGCACATTTTCTGTTTTCTTATAATACATCTTTTATTACATTTAGAAAATTAAGAAAACAAGATAATGACGCAATATAGCAAAAACACATGCTTTCAGCAAGAAATAGTAGATTATGTCAACATTTCGATAAAAAATTCTAAACTAGCTTTATAATATGTAGCAGATATTATTTTACCCTCAGAAATTTTCAAAAGAGTTTACCCTGCAAACTGTGCGAATAAGACATATTTAAACATGTTTAATATTCATTTTAATATGTAATACGCGAATATGGCATTTCGTTCTAAGTGTTTGTTCTTAAACGCACAATAATAATTTTTAAACAGTGATCATTGTCATAGTGAATTTTGTTTATTAAGGTAAATATCGTTTTTATCAATTAAACTGCAAACTGTCTATTGGCGTAGATCTTCAAATATGTCGTGATTTTAGGTGTTGACTTTTGATGTTATATTTCGTCTACGCAATTTTTCCATATATAAAGAAATAAGGAGAAGAGGACAAAGTTCAAATAAAGTGGATGTAAACATTTATAGGCAACCGTTCGGCCCTCAAGAATGAGAAAATCCCATACCGTATAGTCGGCTATAAAAGACCCCGACATGAAAAAAATATGGAACAATTCAACTGAGAAAACTAACGGCCAAATTTATAACAAAATAATTAACCAAAAACAAATATGACAGACGACAACCTCTGATGATCATTCTAAAATATATCGCCACTAAAGTTTTTCTACATCTCAAAATGATTTTTGGTGTTGACTTTTGAATGTGAGGTGATATTTTGTCTCCGTAATTTTTCCATATACTCACCAATGAAACTGTGCTTTACATTATAGGGTGTAAAGAAATATTAAAAGGGTTGGGGGTAATATCGATATAACAGATAATCCATCAGTCACCTTTACATAATTTGCATACAATAAGATTATAACAAAGTTTTTTTTTAATTAGTAAAGCAATTCATAGCATTTTTTCCTTGGATTACATCATCTTCGACCATTTGTTAGTCATAATTATCATACAAACAAAATAACTTACCTGTCCACGACATCAACGCTGGATTCCATTTTGTTTAATATTTTACGTGAAGAACATGTGTAAACAATCGAGATGTGGAAGATATTGTTTATCTTTGTAAACACCTGTCGGTTCTCAAATGAAATGAACAAGATTCTTTAAACGGACAGCTATGTAAATACTTCATATCTTTATTTAATTTAGAATTCCAGATATCTTATGTGTTTCCCTAAACATGAACCGTTGCCAGCATGGTAAATCTCTGCCAACAATATTTGTGGTAATTTCCAATTTCCAGAACTTCCTATTGTTCCTGTAATTGCTCATTAAAATTTTATGGTCGATATTTTGTGAGGCTTTGTGTTTTCTGTTTAAAGGTAGAATCAGGCTCTTTCAGAGATAAAACAATCCTTCCTTTAAAAGTTTAATCAAAGATAGTACATAAACTTTGATGGCATCCGTTATTTGCTGTAAGATATAAACATTCATGAAGCAATGCACGGTATTTAGTGTTAGTTACTATTCCCGACTTGAACATATTGTATTCTTTAATATGAGTAATGATCAAGCTATTCTATTATAAACGATACTTAAAAACACATATCTACAAGTCCCACTCTTAAGATTCCTGACTGTGTACATGCAAAGTGAAGTTTTAAGAGACCTCGAAATTAGTTATATTCGTAATTAAAAAGAAATAATTAAATATCAAGATTCTGTTATTACAAATGAGAATATGCAATGACGAATTCCAAGAACCAACAAACAACAGTCACTAAAAATTATACAACACGAACTCAAATAAAAACGGAGGTATCCTCAGGTTATATAATGGTATATAGGTAAAAATAAATCAGACAAATGCCTATGCTGTATAATATTATGGTTTCAGATTTTCGAAAATAAGATTTTAGTCGGAGTCATACTTGGAGATTGTCATTAGATTGTTATACCTGCAATCCACTTCTCTTGACTCTAGAAATTGATAATGAGGGTAGGTCAGCTCTCAATTATTAATTTTCAATTTCTAAGTGACAAAAATTCTAACAAGCCTGCACATGGATTATTTATCTCTCAATTGATGCGATATTCGATAGCTTGCTTTTCCTACAATGACTCCATTGATAAAGGGTTGCTGCTTACAAAAAAAACTATTGAACCATGTGTTCTATGCGTTAAAGTTGAGATCATCTATTTGAAAGTTTTACGGACGCTATATGTTGGTTGGCCGTTATGGGGTATCTGTATCACAGATGACCACGGATATGTTTCAATTGTAGCCACAATCCTGTCTTCTAAATTTTACACGATTGTGACATCACCGAATGAGACTTATCACCAAATGTGTACTAACGATGAGAAACATGACGGATGGCAAATGTGGAGCAGAATCTGTTTACCCTTCTGTAGCACATGAGATCACCTCTGCCATTTGGTTGGCTTCGTGTTGCTGAGTCTTTTGTTTTTCTATGTAGTGTTTTGAGAATTGGTGTATGTCTTCTCGTCGTATTTCGGTTTTGCAATGGTGTTGTCGGTTTCTTTTGGACCTATGAATTTGGATTGTCTCTTTGTTACCTTTTGACTTTTTTTTTCATTCCGAACAAACCACAGAAAAGAATATATACAGTAAAACTAAAATCAACATTTTTTCATCCCGTGTTTGTCTCTTCAGTGACAGTGAGAAACCTTTAGAGATTATCTTTAAATTTGATTCTCCTGTTTTGCAACTGAAATTCACCAAAACTTGTTTCACCCAACTATCTAGTAGAGTTCTGCATCTATCATGTATTTGTTTCTGTTAAAACCAGATTCCCTGTAACAAATGTTTTCTCAATTCCAAATCCAATAAACTATTTTATGGATCTAAGCTACAAAAATTATTCAGTGAGGCTTTGCAATACTCTTTTTGTGTTTATTTTTAATTTGAAAAAAAATAGGTATTTGCTGAAATTTATAAATTATGTGTTGTCTACCGTCAAGCGTAAAAAGATAGATAACTCTGATTAGTCTTGAGAACAAAAAAGATATCGGACCTCTGTAATTCATCTGTCAGTGTGTAAACAGAAGTAGCTTGATAAAGAAATAACACTTATAACTAAGCAATTAGTGAAATATGGATTTTTTTCTAGTTTTCTGTAAGTTTTAGATGTAAGCTTCTCATATCTGAGGGGCGTTGCCCCCGATGATATATGAGAGGATTACATCTGATTTGCATAGAAGTAATAAATAAATATTTTATCTTTTCTCTTGTTCTAAAAAGAGCAATAAGTTTTGATAAAATAGGAAAAGTTTCATTATCTCAAATTACCAGATGCTGTAACACTTTCGGAATTTACTGACCCCATATGTATCGTATTAGGTCACTAGCACACTATGTAACTAATAGTATGCATCGGTCATGCGTTGATTACATTAACAGAAATAACAGACAATTGTGAAAAGATGCTAAAATTGTAATTTTTATACTGCACAAACTATAAATAGTATTTTCGATGAAAACCTATTCGACTTGTGTATATTTTTAAGAAGCATACAAGTTTACCTTTTAAGAAAGTGCATGTCATTTTCTTTGACTTTTATCCGTGTGGACAAACTTCGAAGGGGCAATAAACGGCCTAGGCCACGAAAGAGTCTACGGCCAGATCACGCCCTTTAACATTCGAGTTAGTTTAGACATTGAAATGCTGGTCCCTTTCCAACACAGGTAAGGTCATCGGACATTCACCCACAGTACACTGTATGCAATCCAACAGTAGTAGTTACAAGTAGCCATACTGTACACAACACTATATTTGTTCAGTGTAATCTACTGATAAATATTACCCTAACTTACTGCAGACATCTTATGGCAGGTGGATAAACGAGGATATTAACCTGACACTTCCGTCCAGCTTAACCATTACTACAACGGGATTGTATATTTGTAGTCATTTATTTTCAATAGTCATGACAAAATGAAAGCAAATCTTTCACGCTCGATGATGTAATATCATCTAATTGGTGTTTTTCGATGGGATAAGTATTTGTTATATGAATTCTCTAAACAATTGTCAGACGCATATTCATAAATCATTATCAAAAGGAATTGTGGCTGATTGAGCTGCAGATGAAGCAAAGAGAAAATGCATCCACTTGACTAGTATATTAAATTAATATAAACGTCCTTTATTAAGTTGCAGCACTATTGCTTTTTATTACTCGAAAGATATAATTTTTCCTCCATATAGAATTAATGATACAAAATTGTCCGTAATTCATAATCGTTGGCTGACCACTAGTTTCAAAGGAAGTATTCTCTTTAGGTATTCTTGTTGATTGGCGTTCTTCTCAGGAAACCGAAAATAGAATAAAGCAGTTTAAATTATCATATGTACTTCTTGACATCTTTTAAAACATCTTTTATGACGGTAGCTTGAATAGAAATAAGGGGTATCATAGGTGGTTTGTGGAATTTAAATTTGCTAATCGTCACAATAAGGTGTTGCTGGACTTTTCTAGTTGAGAATCCTTGCTTAATTCTCGCAGTTTGTTATCTTGTACTAATTAAACGTAATCTTCTCATTGTTGAAATACAATCGTGTAAAACTTTTCTTATTGTAACATGGCGATACTAGTAGTATGATATGAGGAAACCATACAAAGAGTGAATTTCATGCCGACCTAAAGCAAAGTTGACCTTAGATGGATTTTGCTATCCTTTATTATGTTCCCTTTTGTTCCCTTTTGGGCATCAGCTCTCAAGTATTCAAGTAGCTATACATCATTGCTATACCTTTTAAGGTTTACACCTTTCTTAAATAGCAGTTGATAAAATTTAGATTTTTTTAAAACTAAGTTTCAAACTCCCTTGGGCAAAGTTGATCCAAGATGGATTTGGCGATATTCTTTATTTTCCTTTTGGTCATTACCTCCCCACGTATTCAAGTTGTTTTGGGGGGAGAAAGGGGGTTGGGTAAGCAAGCTTATAGATTCGTCACCGAATACTGATTCTTCGTTCGATTCAAATTCAAAACAGCCACACAAGAAATCCAATAAAAAACAAAATAAACAACAAAATGCTAGTACTTCAGTCGTTTATAGTGAACAAGAAAATATGTCAGCTCAGATGACACCTGAAAATATTAAGCAAAACCAAAAACAGCAAAGCAGCACACCATATCCGTATCCGTACCCTCCCCCTTTTCCTGGATCCCTACCGACACAATTTAGACAATACACTTCGCCCGTTGCGGAAAGTAGTATTCTCAGTCATATAATGCACAGCATCAGTTCTATTGATTCTAGATTGAGCAAACTTGAAAGCATGGATACAAAATTGGAAAAATTTGACGGACTTTGTGAGGCAGTTGATAGTTTATTCCCCAGGGTAAAAACAACCGAATTTGAAGTTAAAAAACTCACTTCTCAAGTTTCTGATTTAATAATACGTGTGACAATTTTAATATCAAACTTGACGAATTAAATGCAGAAAAGGATAATTTGTGGATTGCGCAGGTATCTGGGGGTTCTAGCAGTCCAAGAAAGGGGTCGAAATTAAAGAAAGAAATAGCTGAAATACATAAACAAAACAACGAGTTAAAATCAACCGTGTCTGATTTGCAATATGAAGCTACAAAAAACAATTTAATATTCTACGGTATTGTGGATATGCCAGGTGAGGATGTCCAAAATCTGTTGAGTGGTTTCGTTCGCGATGAATTGGGGGTTAAAAGAAATGTCAATTTCCGCAGCGTTCGTCGTATGAAAGCAAATACAAGCCAAGGCCGATAATTGCAACTTTTGACAATTTTAAACAGCGTGAGGTAGTGGAGTCGTCCGCTTACAAATTGAAGGGCTCTCCGTTCGGTCTCAGTGTACAGTATACGCCAGATGTGCTCGCTAAAAGGAAACAATTGCTCCCAATTCAAAGAGAAGCTCGTACTCAAAAAGCTAAAGCAGTGATGATCAGAGACAAACTGTATATAAATAACGAGCTTTTCGATCAGATTAAGCACAAGCAATACATACCGAAAATAGAAACTCAAATACCGTATGAGAAGATCGATGTAGATCTCTGTACTGACAAGACAACTCATCAAACTGACGAGAAGCAGGTTACTACCAAAGAAGACTAGGATAGCGTTGAAGTCTCTGTGCCTAATTCTACAAACTGTGACAACTTAAAAGTCATTTCTTGGAATGTGAATGGTGGTATTCAAAATAAACTTGATGACATTGCATTTTTGAATTTTATTTGCACATATGATATAGTTTTTCTTACAGAATGTTGGTTAACAAATGATTTTAATATTACTATTCCTGGTTATGAATGTTTTTGTATGCTAGACGAAAGTCTAAATCTACTCAAGGCGGAGGTATTGTAATTTTAATAAAAGAGTTTTTCTAATAAAATTTCAATTGAAAAATGTATTCATGACACAATTATATGGTTGAATATTGAAAAGGATATTGTTACAAATGATAAAAACTTATTTATTGCCTGCGTTTATATATATACCCCCTGTTAGATCAAAATTTTTATAAACTTTATAATTGCGATTTATTTAGAAAATAGTATTGAGTTTTACTCTTCACTTGGTGATGTTATACTCCTGGGCGATACAAATAGTCGAAATGGGGCAATAGATGATTTTGTGAGTAACGATAGTATTCATACTACTATAAGGAATAGACTAGATGATATTTTTGATTATTCTGCTGACATAGAACTCAATGTAAGAAATAATCCTGACAACAATACAAACTGCTATGGTCCAAAACTTATCTCGTTATGTAAAGCCTCAGGTTTGAGAATATTGACTGGCCGGCATAAAAATGGTCTTGCGAATGATTTTACATTTTGTGGTACGAATTGAATGAGCGTTATAGACTACCTATTAGTCCCAGTGTCACTTTTCCCGATAGTGCGTCAACTTATTGTGTCTAATTTTACAAATTTTTCCGACCACGCTTTTCTACATATACAACTTTCATTACTGTGTAAGGAACGGAATTCGAAACGGTTTCCGGATGGTGAAAACGGAAAGAAACTGTCGCAGGATAAATTTAAATGGAATGATGAATTAAAAGAACAATGTAGAGATTGTTTACTTAGTAATATGGACAAGATAAATTTGTGTCGTGAACGGATTGACTTTGATGGTCAGCAATTACTCGACAATTCGTTGGCCGAATTCACTAATACGTTGAATGACATTATGGCACCATTTTTTTAAAAAGAGGACAAACAATTATAAATCTTGCAGATCTAACATTTGTGATGATAAACCTTGGTTCACCGTCCAGCGTAAAGACCTTTATCGTCGCAATATAAACTGTTTGAATATTTTTAACAGATTAAAATCGCATCTAAATCATAGTAATTTAATCCGAGGGAAAAGGGATTATAAAACACTAGAACGCGCTTGAAACGTGAATATATGCGTACTGAAGGAAACATGTTGGACATGATGAGACTGACAAACCCTAAATTATTTTACAAGAAATGTAAAAGGAAAGCGTCTTCTAAACATGCTGTACCATTAAAGTTGTTTCATGAACATTTTAAGTCATTGTGCTCATCAGACACAGATGCTGTATTTGACGACAGCTTATTCCATAATACTAGTGGTGAATGCGTCTATGAGGAACTTGATAGAGAAATTACAGAAAATGACATTTTGAAAACTATTCGTAACCTCAAACGAGATAAAAGTCATGGAGTTGATGGAATTCTTAACGAATATTTTATTGAACACAAGGATGTGTTTATGTCTGTATTACTGTACATTTTTAACGGAATTTTTCCTACTGATTGGGCTAAAGCCATTCTTATACCTATATTCAAGAAGGGTAATGTGCTTGATCAGTTCAATTCTGATTATTTTACCAATGAAGTAGGTCTGATGCAAGGTGAAGTATTATAAACCTATATTTTTTTTCAATGTATGTCAACGATTGTGAAATGGCCTTTATAAATAGTGACTCTATTCCTTATGAGGTGAAGGAACTAAATTTATTTTTATTAATGTACGCTGACGATATGGTAATTTTTTCAGAATCTGTATCTGGTTTACAAACGTTACTTGATACTTTGTATGATTATACCTCCAAATGGTCACTTAGTGTTAATATAGCAAAAACGAAAATTGTTGTTTTTAGAAAGGGTGGTAAAATACATGATAATGAAAAATGGTATTATAATAACCAGGAAATAGAAGTTGTAGATACGTTAAAGTTATCTTGGTATTTTGTTAAATTTTAATGGTAAATATAATCTGTTACAGCAGAAACTATCAGAACAGGGTAGAAAAGCTGTTTTTGCCTTAAGGAGAAATATAAAAGATATTTATTTGAATTTTGTAACTTTACTTTCACTTTTTGATACTTATATTAACAGTGTACTTTGTTATGGTTGTGAAATTTGGGGTGCTCATAAGGCACCAGCTATAGAGAGGATACATCTGAGCTATTGTAAAAATATTATAAAAGTGAAAAGCTCTACTAGTAATGTCATGGTGTACTATGAGCTAGGTAGATTGCCATTATTGCACACCAGAAAATGTAGAATTTTTAAATACTGGTTTAAGCTGTTATGTACCACAAACTGTATTTTGAAAAACTGTTACTGTTTTTTATATGATGATTTACAAAAATGTCCAAATAATAAGACAAATTGGTTGTATTTTATTAAACATGAGTTGCTTAGTATAGGTTTAGGTGATATTTGGTATAATCACGGTTTAGTTTTTGATAGTAAGCTCTCCGGTACTTTTTACTATAGGTTTAGGTGATATTTGGTATAATCACGGTTTAGTTTTTGATAGTAAGCTCCCCGGTACTTTTTACTATAGGTTTAGGTGATATTTGGTATAATCAAGGTTTAGTTTTTGATAGTAAGCTCTCCGGTACTTTTTACTATAGGTTTAGGTGATATTTGGTATAATCAAGGTTTAGTTTTTGATAGTAAGCTCTCCAGTACTTTTTACTTGATAATTAAACAACGCCTGTTTGATTGTCTGAAGCAAGATTTTGACAGCCAATTGAATAACTTAGATAAATGTTCAAGTTATAGATATATGGTTCAAAATTTTTGTTTACAATATTACTTATGTAAACCAATACCAGTTATTTATAAGATTTGTATTACCAAAATTCCAAGAAATAATAGACTATGTAGTTTTTGTAAAAATGACATTGAAGATGAGATGCATTTCATTTAAAATGTCCCACTTATCAAGGTCTTAGATCTTATTTTATCAAACCTTATTATTGGAGAAAACCTTCTATGTATAAATATATACAATTAATGAGTTCTAATAATCTTAGAGAATTATGTAATTTGGGTAAATTTATATTTCGTGCACAAAAATTAAGATCTAACATGTTGTAATATGTTTCACACTACCTTCTGCTATCTATGTATACTGTGTGTAGTTTATATGTTGTATGTCTATAGCTGTTATGACTTTGGTAAATAAAGATTAGTTGGGTAAGCGTTTCTGATGAAAGTGAATCCACTATAGCTCTTCGCGGGACGCTTTAAAGTTCTAAAGTGTTATTTTAATTTACCTCTGACATTTTAAATAATCTTCTCACTGATGTGTTGAAGCTATTGCAGATACACTTTTAGAAAAGGCAAGACCCTTGTCATACAATGTGAGCCTCTCTTCCTAGCTCTGAAATACTGATGCTCTTTCATCCTATTGAAAAAATTGATGTATAACGCCGTGGAGAAATAAGATGATTCGTAATTGAATAAATTTATAAATATTGTGGATATTCGCATATCACATTTCAAAAATTCTTTAGTAATAAATAAAAACTTTTAATATACGCTAATTCAAGGATAAGTATTCGCATAGCAATTTTTGTATTTGTGCTGGCCGACAGAGCAGTCAACAATGTGGTAGTGGTATGACGTAAATACTACAACGAAGTTCTTTAAAATTATATTATAAAATGTTCTACATTCAAAGCCTAGTCAAATAGTAGACAATCATATCATAACTATCCTTGAATCTCTTTTGACGTGCTTTTGACAGTCTTTTCAATTCGGTTGACAGTTATGGCTTTTCAAATCCCTACACAACACATGCACACAATCTTATCAAACAGAGATTTTCTTATATAACTTGAAATATATGATTACAAATGTATTTGCTGCAACTCATATAAAGCCTTCTTCTGTAATGAAAAAGGAAAATATGCTAGATACACTTACTGGAACTGAAATGATTGAAACCGTTAACATTTAATTTTTTCGTTGTATATTTCGGGTATGCTTCGGCAACAAGTTTATCTACAGGTTATGCGTATTCCTATGCGCATCAAATTTATCTCTTTAATAGCAGACTTGGTTCTGTATTGTTAACTTGTCTTACATAATTCTATTAGAATGGCATCTATAATTTCTCTGTAATTTTACTGTAGGATATTATTAATGGTGAGACCTAAATAAACTATGTACTTTTGTCTTATTGTCAGTTGTTTTTTCGTGCTTCGTGCCGATCAGACAAGTGTTCAAGTTTCAAGAGTTTTACATTTGCTGTTACACAATTGTCCCAGGTTTGGGGATGGTTGAGATCTCACAAACACGTTCCACAACATGTTCCTGTACTAAGTCTGGAGACTGTTATTCTGTGGTTTTCATTTATTGTTTTTTAGCATAAATAAGTCCGCTGGTTTTTGTCGTTTGAATTCTTTCGAATTTTGTCATATTTTTAGCGAACAAAAGAAAAGATACATGATCATATTTTAATCGTTTTTTTTTCTGTTTTAAGAAAGTGTTTTATTAATTAAAACTTAATTGTGGCATTACAGATATAGAAAATATAAACTTGTTTTTCACATGAGATCATTATATTGTGCGCCCTCAGTAAGAATCATTTTGCCATATCGAAACCTTTTAAAGTAACAAGTTATGCGATGCCACGGATACGTTAAATGGATGGAGATCGTGCAGTAGGTGTGGTACAATTTACTACGCGCCTTGAAGACGCTGTGCAACAGATTAATGCGTCTACAGAGACGACAGTTAGACTGACACATTTGAACAGTTGCAAATCGCTACTATGGAGGAATTTAACACCATAACCCTAACTTTATCATTCAATAGACTGTATGTGTCGATGCGACTAAGATTAGAAGCTGTAGTTACATCAGGAGAAGGTCATACACGATATTAACTAGATCCCGCAAAATAATATTTCCTATATTTGAAATTTAATGATATTTCCTATATTTGAAATTTTCTCTGTCCATTTTTTTCTATACATTTTTGTTGTTTTTTGTCATACTGTTGGTGTTTACTTTTGATATAATACTTAGCAACATTATAGAAGCATATCGGAAAAAGCCTGATTGATAACATGGAATACAAAAGGATCTGGAAAGGTGAAATTTAGAGACCACACAAAGTCATACACAACTAGATACGTATTTGCATATAATTCCTAGTATGAATCATTGTTCCGTTGAAGAATACCAGAATATTCTACGGTTAGAATTCAGCATGCAAAAGTGCATACAAAATGCATTTGCAAATATACACGATGGACATATATGCCTGTAAGATTAGATATGCTAATGCGAGAACAATCTGTACAATCTAGCCTTTCAATGTGTGCTACGCGTTTCCCTCTGCGGCAAATTCGTTTCTTTAGTATTAAAGATGAATATCCACTATCAGTTGTTTCTTAGTAGTAGGTAAATGCTGTTGAAAGCGTGCGATGTCCTGTTTTAAGAGAGAACAACGCTCTCAAAAACACATTAAAAATCATTTCACTGCTCGTAAATGGTTTGTAGCAAACTTCCGTACTGGCCTTCAAAATTTGCCAAATATCAATTAGTCCTTCCAATTTAAAAAGCTACTTAATTGAACTATTCATTAATTGGAATAATTATATGCATGAAATAGTTGCCACCGGACGTTGACGGGTTAACAGTTCTCCGCTTATCTGGGACCCCAAAGCGATAAAATACAAACCACTGCCAGTTCAAAGTTAAAATTTTTAACACTATATCGTCCCAAATATGCGTAGATTGTCAGGCAGTAAATAGTTAATCGGCCAACTATAGAAGGTTATATTTTATTTTATTTTTGAGATACAACCTTGACCTACTAGACAGGGCATTCACAGGTACATAAACAAGTTATAGCTTTTAAAGGCCGATTTAATATGTATCCATTTGTTCCCACAGAAGTAAATTAAATCTTTTAAAAAATAACCTGTACTTGAACTTCTTCACTTGAGCATTACTGAATGTTTGTTGGTTTAATTTATATACACGTATCATTTCGAGGGTAGTAGCAAAAGATATTTAATTCGCATCGGCAGTTGAATACAATAGATTACCCGTTGAAAGAGTTATTCTAGTATAATATGATAAACATGCATCGCTGTTTCATTTAAGTTACATTTTTCTTTTCATTATGTAAAAACATCGAAAAAAATCCTATTTAGAAAATCGCTTCTCATTTAGAGAACTAGAGACAAGAGTAGTTCTTAAATTTCACAAACCATGTTATAATACGAAACCAACTTAAAATTCAGGCTGCAGTTCACAGATATGTTGTAACCATCTTTTCAATAAAAATATGTGTTAGAGTGAAAGGAAAATAGTAAAATTAACAAAAATATGTCTCAAATGACATTAAGTTTATGGGCAGTTTATCGTTTTGTGCGAGAAATGGTAAAATATGCAGGTGTTTCAATGTTTTATCTATCATAGTATAAGATATAGCATTATATCTTCATTGGATCTGTTCAATCGTGCAAATTCTGAGATACCTCACAGGGGCTTGAGGTCGATCCTACTTTCTGTGTTTACGTTTTTTTTATATTTATTTACTTATTTTCCCTTATCTTATGTGATGTTGTACATATCCATACAAACTTACAATCACAGTGTTTTATACGCCCTGATTTTCTACTCTGGAGAATAAGAGTAGGGCCATTACTTATAAACTCCAGTTATTGTCATTGTTGACCTCCAATTGTTTTTGTACCAATGGGTTGCTATCCGTTAGTCGTACATCCAACATGTCCTTTCGTTCAGCCTTACCTCATTTTGCTGTTATGTTGAACGTGATTTAATGTTTTGAAATTATAACATAAGCGTTATGACGACTTGCTATTGGTCATTCTCCAAATGAGAGCAACCAATTGAATAAAAATAGTTAATACTCTCATACGAAGAATGTTGAATGTTTTTATTGTGCATGGTAGCTTGGTTATTCTACAAGCAGTTAACCTTTTATTGGAAATGAAATATGCCCGCTTATGGCTACGCTGGTTTAAGGTGTTTACAAGACACATATGAACGGAGAGATATGTTCACGTGAAACTAGAACGGTCTGTCGTTCTTTTATTTATGTCTTAAAAACATGTACTAAATATGAACACAAAATACGATGACTTACATTTTGAATTCGACAAGATTACACATTTCCCGTATTATACCCAAAAAAAATCGAGACTATGAGAGGTATGAAAATGCCAGCCAAAAGTGTTTCCTTCGTTAAAAAAAACATCACAAACAAGTACGATTGTTAGCCATTATGTACACAACCACAAATATCTTAATATAAATGAAATTCTACGAATGTTGATAATTTATTAGCGACTACTTTCAAATTCTGAAGTAACATGCTTTATTAAACAGAAAACAAAAACAAAAACTTTTAATGAAACATTAAGTATCGAAAATATTTTGTTCACGTTATTATATATTTTTTGGCACTCTGTATTGTATTGTATGGTTATTGGTAGAAGAACGTGTCAATTTTTTAGTATTCTGTTTTGACATTAAATGGATTTGAAGAAACCCAACCACGTTTCGAAGGATTTGTTATCAATAAAATATATCAGTCGTCCAAATTCAATATTCGTAGTTGGTGATCTATGTGGGACAGTTTGAAATAAAACATTTTCCCATTGTAAACTTTCTATTTCTTTGTAGCAATATGCATAAAAATATATGTCTTCCGGTTCCAAATCTCACGTTTCATTGCTACTTACAAGAAAAGCTATTAAACAAAGGGTTCTTAATGGTAAAGTTGAAGCAATCTTTTCGAAGTTAACGGACGCCGTCTTGATTTGAATATTGAACATGTGTCACAAATGACTACACAAACGAGTTACATCAAAAGATAACTAATATCTAATATCCATATTTTATTTTGATATACCCTGTTTTTAACGATTAATAGGCTTACATTGGTTATACATATATTAATTCCTTGACTAACAAATTCCTTAGATATAAACTTTGTTCAAATGATATTTTCAAAAGCATAAAAATAATCAAATACTAAAGCATTGGTACAATTTGTTTGTCAACATAATGTTAAACAGTCCAAATGGTATCCGCTATGTCATCTATAAATAGTGCATGTTGAAGTCCATCTGTTCCCGGTAACCATAGTGACGATTAAATCAGCTTCTCAATATTTACTTATCTTTGGTATGGCGACATACTAGAACAGGTACATGGGAATGATGAACAACAAAGTCACTAACACTTCCAAGTAGTGTTCTACGGAGTTTGCCCATTCCACGAGTTCCAGTAACAATAAATGTTGCCTCATGCTTCTGGGCAAACTCGCAAATGGCGTGGCCGGGTTTTTCTGCCGATTCTACGAAGAATTCAGCTTCAACCTAAAAGAAAACTGATAACTATTCATAATAATTATAATAACTTCATAAATACGTTTAAAAAAATAGAATTCTATGTCCAAAACGAGATTGGTGTCGATTTACATTTTGTCATATCGATTTTGATTTATCGATATGCACCCTTTGCACTTGTAGGCACGCTTTTATATTAAAGCACATAATTGGCGGAAATTATAATATAGAAAATTCAGCATTCTATTAATTTAAGGATCACTTTACTTTGAAAATAGGGTTCAGTAATGGCTATAAGTTTATGTTAGGTTTTGTTCTAGGTTAGCATACGGTATCAGGCCTAAATGGTTAGTGGTGGCAACAGACTACGAAAGACAAAAGATATTTAACAACAAAAACAGAAATATTCCAGGTAAATGTATGCTGAGGAATCTTTGCTCTAATTGTTTATTGTCATTGTCCAACACAAAATTGTTGAAATTATGATGTACAAAACGTTTGTATATGAACTCGCGATGTCTTCTTAAAAAAATCAGAGTTTAATTAACATATTTGCGTTAAAAGTCAGCTATTTCAATCTATATCTCTACTCAATGCTACCATTTTTGCACCCTTAAGGAGAAGACACATGACATTATTATGCAATAAAATGTGGTCACGTACCGAATTCGTATGATACTTGTGTGATGGCATAAAAAGTGGAAAATGCTGATTATTACAATCGTTTTTGCTGTGACAAAATATAAATCCATTGTTTTCTGATAGGTCATTTCAATTATATGTACAACTCCATTTCCCTAGTTAATTATTTCTATCACTTTTTGTTCTTTTATGTTGTTATGACTCCTGAAGTTTGTGTTGGGTGTCGAATATCCAAATATTTTGGCTTGAGGCATCACGAAAGAGGCCATATACATCGAAATGTGTAATGCAGAAAATGAAATTGTTACGATTTCACGTTACTTCGTACTTTTAAGCGTATGTTTCTATATATAGGCAAGCCTACTTTAATAGCTTCTCATTTAATCTGTCTTGATTGCTTCTTATTGATAAAAACTCTTTTCGTTCGATTACTAGAAGTACTGTAATTAGTTTTTGAATAATTTAGTACCAAGACTTTTCTGGCTTAAAGTAGATTTATGTTGTTTGGCATATTTTTCATCCTATATATACATTTCAGTGACATGCTGATAACTGTTAACTACTTGTTTTATATAAACGCATACATAGCATAATATATGTACATACATTATCTGCATTAGCTTTGGCTATAAATTTGTCCTTTAACTCGGAAGTTTTTGCATCAGCCTCTCTTTGGCATTCAAGAACTCTCCCTGGACCTATTTAAGACAATTCAAAAGATGTTAAAAACAATCAATCGATAAACCAATTTAAAACCAAAGTTTCTAACAGATACACTATTTTAATCCCTTTTTGATATGTGTTTAAGAAAGAACAGATATAAAAGGGATTGTTGCCCACAGTCAAAGACTAAAACCGATTCCTGACATATGTAATTTATGAAGCTGGCTTATAATCTTTTTTTTTGGATGGGTTGATTTTAATGAAATCCTCTCTCTTTATATATATATCACATAATTTGCATAAAGTTCCTTTGTTTGAATCGTATATATTTCTCTTACAGATTTAACAGTACATTGCATCTTTTCTTCCATATTTGGGTGCTGTATCGTATCTGAATCCATTTTTTTTATTTTGAAAAGAATGAAAAATTTAATTCAACAAACTTTTGTTATGCGTATGGGCCCTTTGATGCATGAAAAGTTTTGACCATAAACTATCTATGAAAGTCAAATGTTTTCATAAAACCCACATGACCTATGCAGTCATCTCTTAGAACCCATTTATTACAACCACAGAGAAGTACAGTCGTATTTTCTTTAGAAGATGTAACCACAAAGAACAAAGATTGTGTCATATTTTCTGTTTTAATAGACCATCTTGACTTACTCATTGTAGTTGCATTAATGTAACTTTCAGGACTGTGTAGAAACAGAACTTTGTTTCCGGCTTGGTGGAAATTCTGGACATACCCTGCAAAATATATGAGAAATACCCTTTACAAATAACTATCATTATGCAATAAATAAAAGTACACTAGGAAACTTTCCCTACCTGCTCTCCCAACACAATGTCCTCTTTTGAAACAAAATTACAAAGTGGTAAAACCGTTTCCTCTTTATAAACTAAAAAATAGATGCAAGTTATATTTTCATCGCGTTCAATTGCTTTACTCTTTTTTTCATGTAATAAATTTTGTCTGATGCACTTACATGTTAGGTAAAAAAATATTATGTCTGATCTTCTTCATTTAGTTACGATTTGGTGTGTTGTTAATTGTTAATGTTGGGTTTTAGTCATACCATATTTTTCGTCCAGTAATTTGTAACACAGAACCTCAATCGTTTCCTATGAAAACAATTTCATTAAATATTTGATCATTTTCTCTCTATCAGATGTATAATGTTTGTCTTTGTATAAACAATGCGACAAGAACAGGCATGAAGGCGTGTGATTTTATTTTCTCTACAGATCATCACGAAGAGACACTATAGTATCTTCCACACCACCTACAGAGGTTACTTAATCCTCTTCATACGTGACAATACAAAGAGTAAAATCAACCTTTTCTCTTTGAAAACATCTCCAAAATGTTCAATTAAAAACCAGGTAAGAGAAGTATATATATGTACTGTCGTGTTATGTTATAACACAATGCAGTGCGAACCTAGGTAAGCACAATACGACGGTTACTTTTGATAAGTACTACCATTAAAAAGTAAGATCATTCACCAAGATAGATGTCAAATCGTCTTCTATACGTGTACATAGAAGATTTGTTACCTATTTATAATCTCAACTATAAAGAAATTAACAAACCAGAGTACAGTTAATTCTTTCCCACAATAACTTGAGAAATCAGATCGTCTCCTCCGTTTCATCGGTGGTATCTTTACCCTTCAGGCTTTCTTAAGGTAGTTTTCTCATTATAGACATTAACATCCCCAACACACCACCACCACCATAAAAGTAAACTTATTTTAAAAATATAAACCCCATAACAAATGGAGTATAACGTTTCCTCCGTAACACACAAATTCCAAGTCTAGTGCGTACCCGCACGTTTTATTATTACCTTTTTGAAAAGGTATACTCCTCTAACGACCAATGGGAGCCTCGTCATTATTTTATTCGCGTATTTATTACTTTATTTGTATTTTTGCAAGCTTTTGATACCGCAATATTTCATACGTGTGCGACGTTGAAAGTATTTCTAATCGCATTCAGCATAGAGATAATACATGTACCAGTAACAACCTACAGGGTCTTACAGGCTTCTACAAAGAAATTCGTATCGACCTCACTATATCTGACAAGCTAATAATTAAATTCATCTGGATTATTCTAAGTGGTCTATGTATACAACGACTATACGACTGGGATTATATCTTACATGAATACAAGAATGACATCAAGTTACAGCTTATGCATGTTTTCTAAATACTGTATGAAGTTTAATGCCAGACCAACTCCAGTTTGATGTGCGAGTGACTGCTTCATACTCAATTTTGTGGTTTAATACAACAAAAGTATAAACTTTAATCCGAAAAGAAGAATACAAATATCAAAAGCAAATCGTTTGTATTAAGTGTTTATTTGTAAGATTTTTTATGTACCTTCATCAGGAAAGCTCAAACCTAATCATTCGAAAGCTAGGGATGTACAAGTACGTAGAAACGTTAAGGACTATATGACCCCTAAAGATATTTAAAAAAAAATAGCCAAATACATCTAAGGTAATCTTATACGGACAGTTCCAAGGGATATAACAGTCAAATATGTTTTTAATACGATTTTTATGTGGTGTTTTTATTCAGACCAATTAAATTGAAAAAAAAAGAAAAAAGTTGGCGTATAATTAGTCAGATTTGTCATGTTTCAATATTCAATCTTTGTCAAGTAGTACTATATATTTAATTCTGCTAGATCGAAAGTAAGATTTAAAAATCATTTTTAAATTATGTTTGTCATGACTATATATCATCTCTTGGTTGTCTAGTTTGTAGTTTCTCTGGATCTGTTGAATACTAAGATTGTCGGACTAGTTTTGACCGTATTTGTTCAATTTCTGTATCCAATATTATGTACAGTCTATAAGTTGATTTTACCCCGTACATTTGTGTTATTCGATAAAATAAACTAGAGGCTCTAAAGAGCCTGTGTCGCTCACCTTGGTATATGTGCATATTAAACAAAGGACAAAGATGGATTCATGACAAAATTGTGTTTTGGTGATGGCGATGTGTTTGTAGATCTTACTTTACTGAACATTCTTGCTGCTTACAATTATCTCTATCTATAATGAACTTGGCCCAGTAGTTATAGTGGAAAATATTTTGTAAAAATTAACAAAAATTTACAAAATTTATGAAAAAATTGTAAAAAATTGACTATAAAGGGCAATAACTCCTTAAGGGGTCAATTGACAATTTTGGTCATGTTGACTTATTTGTAGATCTTACTTTGCTGTACATTATTGCTGTTTACAGTTTATCTCTATCTATAATAATATTCAAGATAATAACCAAAAGCTGCAAAATTTTCTTAAAATTACCAATTCAGGGGCAGCAACCCAACAACGTGTTGCCTGATTGGTCTGAAAATTTCAGGGCAGATAGATCTTGACCTGATAATCAGTTTTACCCAATGTCAGATTTACTCTAAATGTTTTGGTTTCAGAGATATAAGCCAAAATCTACATTTTACCCCTATGTTCTATTTTTAGCCATGTCGGCCATCTTGGTTCGCGGGCGGGGTCATCGGACACATTTTTAAAACTATATACCCTAATGATGATTGTGGACAAGTTTGGTTAAATTTGTCTTAGTAGTTTCAGAGGAGAAGATTTTTGTAAAAGATTAAAAAAATTTACGAAAAATGGTTAAAAATTGATTATAAAGGGCAATAACTCCTTAAGGGGTCAACTGACCATTTTGGTCAAGTTGACTTAATTGTAGATCTTACTCTGCTGAACATTATTGCTGTTTACAGTTTATCTCTATCTATAATAATATTCAAGATAATAACCAAAAACGGCAAAATTTCCTTAAAATTACCAATTCAGGGGCAGCAACCCAACAACGGGTTGTCAGATTCATCTGAAAATTTCAGGGCAGATAGATCTTGACCTGATAAACAATTTTACCCCATTTCAGATTTGCTCTAAATGCTTTGGTTTCAGAGATATAAGCCAAAATCTACATTTTACCCCTATGTTCTATTTTTAGCCATGGCGGCCATCTTGGTTGGTTGACCGGATCACCGGACACATTTTTTAAACTAGATACCCCAATGATGATTGTGACCAAGTTTGGTTAAATTTGACCCAGTAGTTTCAGAGGAGAAGATTTTTGTAAAAGTTTACGGACGACGGACGACGGACGCAGGACGACGGACGCAGGACGACGGACGACGGACGCAAAGTGATGAGAAAAGCTCACTTGACCTTTCAGGTCAGGTGAGCTAAAAATGTAACGCTATCGGCATCTAGATACGCTGACATAAAAAGTGGGAGTGTGTCTTGAACTTGAGGCTAATTATGAGTTTATGTTCCGTGTTGGGATGGGATCTTGAGTTAAATAACAGCAATTAAAGAGCTGTACCTTAGCTTATGATAACCAATTTCATGTAAGAATTGTGTGTCTTCAATAAATGCACTGTATCATTCTTTGCACATATTGTTCCCTACTTATAGAACGGATTTGAAACGCAGACCCGTTGTAAGTTAACTTTGGACGCGGTCTTTGAACTACATTTAGACTGGAGTTTAATGTCGCGAACATGTTATATTTGCCATTAGTGAGGTTAACGTGCATGACTGCTCAAATATATCAAGTTTTTAAGATATATACTTAGTATAAATGAAATGCACTGTTGATCTTCGAATTGTATGCACACACAATGTTTTGCAAAATCTAAAAACCTACCTAGGAAATATTTTAAACTCGCTTTTTTATAATGAAGTGTTCAAATGTAAGGTAGAAGTCCTTTCACAATATCGTCTGAAAATTCATTAAGAGTCCAATTTTGTTCAAGGAACAATGCGTGTCTAATTAAACCCAGTGAAATAAATACTTCAAATCGGAATTTTATCCACTAGTATCTACCATTTAACATTTTTTATTTGCATCCATGAACTATAAAGTAAATGTGCAGTAAATACGTTTTTACGGGTACATTTTAAGCAGATGTAAGGCATTTAATCTTCAAGATGTATACAAAAGAACAAAAGACTCGACAGGCGTCTCAACTTCACATTTAGAATATAAAATCAGTGTCATCTACATGTAAACTAAGAGTATCATGTTAGATATCAACTACAGCCAGTGGGAGACTGGGAAGCCAAGTTCTCTTCTAAATGAAGAATCAAAATATGACACATTCTTTATCAACACAAATAAATATTTCACTTTGAACGATCCAAATTTTATTTTAACTCAACAAAAGTTTGATTAGTTTGATCAGAAATTTGCCTTATTCAACCAAATATAAGTATTTTTTTAAAAACAGAATGAGGACCAACATACATGAGGGGTTGGACAGGGATAAAGAAACCTGGGAATGAGGGGCGATGGGAAAAAGGGGTAGGAAAGTAGGAATCAGATACCCCTTTCCCCTCCCCTACTCAGAGAGGGAATTTTGGCTTATTAGAGTAAGGCAGGGAAGTAGGAATCAGGGACCCCTGCACCTCTCGTACATGTAAAAGTCCTATTCTATTGTAAAGCTTGAGCAATGATCCGAACATACTTGGCAAGCAAACATATTTTGTTTTTTTTTATTCCCTCTTTGGTAGCAAAATGAAACGACAATTATTCCCCGTTGACCGCTAACATGTTACGATCATTTTGACTTACATGTAAAATATGAAACGGATCAGGGTTATTTAAAGGTGAAACGTCCATCAAATTGTGATTTGTGTGTGCAGTAGTGGAAAACTTTCAGACAGTCTGAATGTACAAACACTATTCGTATTTATTGTATTGTTCCCTCAAGTTTTGAAATATTTTTTTTGTGACATCAGTATGTTAATTTTAAATTTATATCTAAAAGTCTATAAAAATCAAAAAAGCTTTAGCCAAAATGATTTCTGTTTTATAATATTAGGAAGTAATGCATGAAGGCTTTATACATGCGGTCATAATTATAGATATAAAGCCTTGTGTATGTGATGTGTAAAACGATTACTAATAACACATTAATGTATTACAATAATACACTTTGTACCACACATAAAATTTACAAAAACAAATATACTAATTACTATACATAAACATGCATATTTCATTGTTTGTTTTGAATAGATATTCCAAATAAAGTCAATAATTCCAATAAAAATTCTAGAATTTAGCGTGGAAAAGAGGAGGGTCCGTGAAGCATGATGCGGAAATTGCGAGTTGAAACCGGCATTGATGTTTATGTGTGTCTAACAAATCGACATGTGTCGGGCGAGAAAATGGGGGGAATCTCAGTAAAGGGGAGGGATAGCTAACCCCTTGTCCTAATCCCTTGTCTTCCTGCTGTTCATCAGAAAATAACACAATTGTACAAATATGAGTCTTATGTATGTCAATGGCTTCTTTAAGCCTGGTCGATATTAAAAATTCTTTGAACATTTCGCGTAACTACATGAGCAACGTGAGCAAGTTTCATTAGAATTTAGACACAAAATGTTTGCCATACTTACAGTTATATGCATCTTCAGCAAACTGACTTCCATCTAAACACATAACAACTTTCGCCATGTTAACTATAGTTGTTGACTGATAATATATTAATAACTGACCCAAATCTGAACTACGTTTATTTCCACACTTCGACAATCACTAACAAAAATTTCCATTCGGTTATCGTCTTTCAAAATGGGATTTTAAAATTGTAAAATAAATACTTATTTGGAGTTACAATATTTGAACACTCGAGTTTATTATGGCGGAAAATCAATGCGTAAATTATTATCATATATATTGTAATCTGGAAGTATCGATCAGAAAACTTTGTCTTTAGAAAAAGTTGGTCTGTTGAAAAATAGTAAAATAATATAATTTAATCAACTTTTATTTAAAAAAGTTTTGTTCCCGTAAGGTAGGTCATAACTTGTAGAATTTTTTGTTTTGAGTCTACTTACTAGCTGCATGGGGGGGGGGGGGGGGGGGGGGGGGGTATGGTAGCCTGAAGTAAATAAAAACAAACACTTAAAAAATCAGGAGATCAGGAAAATAAGATAAAATATTCTTTTCAAGGAGACACTTGAATTATAGTAATATGAATGTCCTAAATCCTTTTATAATTTTTTTTTTTAATTGATATTGACACTAACAATAATTATATTATATAACATCGAACTAAATTCAAACATCGAACTAAATTCAAACATCGAACTAAATTCAAATAAAACACAAGTTATCGCAAGAAAAACAGTTTTTTTCTATACCTCACATATATAGTTATGTATTTTAATGTAGCTTGCATAAAATTAAACAGTTAATATAAGATTGTTTATGATTTACATTTAACCATACAAACACGATATACTTCCCCATTTAAATATTGTTATATACACCTAGGGCGTGTTTTATTGGTCTCTTCTGTACATCTCCAGCGGAATGTCTTCTAGTGAAGAGTACAAAAAAATGAATCTGGAACTCTTCTGGAGATATTCTGTAGAAGAAGCAATAAAACAAAAATTCAATTTGCCGTCGAATATAGCAGAATTTTTTGGGTTCAATGAGTTGCCAGAAACCGCTCAGGTTCAATTTAACATTGCCAGGCAAGGGGGGACGAAACCCTAGAGGACTGGGCCGACAGAGTCCTATCCCTCGCCACAAAAGCCTTTCGCCACCTGCCCGAGGATCACATGTACCAACAGGCGGTCATGAGATTGTGCCAGGGGGCCTCAGACAAGGAGGGGGGAATGTTGGCCTCCAATGCTAAACCCAAGAGTATTGAAGAGGCGGTGGACAAAATCAGGTGGCATCAACATAACCACCAAGCCATATATGGCCGTGTCGCCAGAAAGGAGGTTAAAAGTGTCAGCCCTGATACCATTTTTTTATATGTTGGATGACATAAATGAAATTTACGATGATTTATTAGAACATTCAGATACGTCAGTTCCGATTCGGTAAACATGACTGTAATGGTGTGCTCTGTTTTGGCATTGATGTAATTTTACAATAAGTATAAAAACAAAGAAAATTGGTTGGAAGAAATCGCTGTGTACGTGACATTTTTTCTTTATGCTTTCCTAACTCAATTTTGCTAAACAAATCCGGCTTAAAGCCCCGACCATTTGATTTTCAGGAATAATCTTAAACTGTACAAGAATTTGTCAATGTTTGTCTGTTATATGATCGAAAAGAACATCTTGTCTATCAATTTTTTTAAAAGTAATTAAAGTGGATTATTTTTGTATATACGGCAAAGATATCACCGAGTTCTCAAAATTTTTTTCCCTGGAGGTCCTTGAGGAAAATCTGCTGGTTAATTCTAACAATTATTTCTATTGCAAAATTTTTATTGTAAAAACCTTCGGACCACCATAAGGTATACAAGGTCACGGCGTTTCTCAGACTGTTTATGACTAAATCCGTTGGTTTTGTACTGATTGATACTTTAGTCTGGGAGAACAAGATTTATTTCAGTGTTGTAATTAGCTTTGAACAAACTTTCAGTGACTGCAAATACTCTTATTTCTGTGCTTTCTGTCTATTGTCTTAATGTTAGTTTAGTTGTTTTTTGTGTCTCGTACCGATCTTTTGAGTTAATTTAATTGCAACAGATTTTTACAGTTTGTTCTTATGTGGTACTGTTACACCACTGTCCCAGTTTAGAGGAGAGTTGAGCGATCACAAACATGTTTAACCCTGCCATATTATTTATGTGCCTGTCCCAAGTCAGGAACCTGCAGTTCAGTGGTTGTCTGTCAACTCATATTTGATTTTTTGTAAATTGTTTTGTAATATAGAATTAGCCCGTTCGTTTTCTTGTTTGAATTGGTTTACATTTTTCATGTCGGGGTCTTTTATAGCCGACTATACGGTATGGGTTTTTGTCATTGTTGGAGGCCGTACGATTGCCTATAATTGCTTATTTGAACTTGGGTGGATAGTTACCTCATTGGCAAGCATACTACATCTCTTTATTTTCATAATATATACATGACTTTCAAACTGTTCTTTTCCTGAACATGCATGAAATTTTTGTCACTGGACGTTAAAAATAAGCAACCAACAATCAATCAATTTAAACTTGTGTTAAATAAGGGGAAAACCATTTGATATTTTTTTGGGAAGGTGGGGTGGGAGACAAGAGGATTGTAAATATGAAAAATGTGACCAGGTAAGAGCTAAAAAAAGGCATGATTAGCGACAGATTAAAATGAATAATAAATCCGCAAAATATCCTCCTGTCCCTCCCCCTCCCCAGACTATCAAATAGTCATCCCCTTACTGTTATTATCCGTGTAGTTCTTATATTTATCCAGCTTATCGTCCCTATAAGAATGTTCTACTAAGGCTGTCATACCATAAAAACGTTTATCATCTATTTAAAACACATGACATCCTATATAAAATATTTTTCATATTATGGATACAATGATATGTAGGAATTTACATAGATTATACAGTTATCTTACTTATGTAAGAATCTCTTAGTTTGACATTTCAGCTATTTAGTAAGAAGTGTCTCTTGGAATATCGGATTATGTGTTTTATGATTTTTCCTCAGAGACTTAGTTGAAAAATTTCAGCATATTTAAAATAGATTTGGTCCATACATTATCATTTGGGAAAAAAATCAGAAACTCTATAGTCCCAAAAGAACCTGTTACATTAAATTAGTGTGTACAAGCAATTATTGAATCTTGACGTTTGACGCCATTTTGTAAAGAAATAAAATTACTGAAATTGGTGGGTTGATGGACAAAAGCTTTCGTTTCTGCAGTTATGTGAATACAAGTTGCATAATCGTGGAGATAAATAATTAATAGAACGTACTTGACTGAACGCTAGAAATCAGGTTTGTCTGTATACTCAACTATCTTTAGCAATGAACTGTTTTTGATGAAGACTGAACAAACACACTGTAGAGTGTACTTTAGACTTGGTCACGTTAGCCGATTTTACCAATAACGGATCGGATTTGCTTATGAAAAGTATTGTTCGTACTCTATCTATAGTGAAAGAGGAGGAGTGATCATCATTTCAGACGAGACAACTAGGGAACAAGTAATCGAATAAGTGTTTAAGTCACCGAGAATTTTACAAATTTTCAGTGAAAAACATTCGACCGAAAATGTCTTCATTGCATTCTGTTGGACAACTTATCTTAGCACCAGAGAAAGATATTTCACGTCTCAAAGAGGAAATCATTTTGAATAATCCATGTAAATCAAACAAAAACGAAGTGTTTCTGAGACGTTATGAAATATATCAGCAATGATGAATTATGGTTAGCCTTAACTTTTTCTAAAATTATGAACGATTTGAAATCAAAACTGTTGACATGGCGCTAGTCCTAGTCAAAGCGAAAAAGTTTTTTTTATTAATACTTGATACATTCTTAAAGCTTATTCTTGAATTATTTTTATCTAAATCATATAGATATGGAATATGTTACATGCTGTAAATGTATGATTAAAGGGAGATATTAGGTAAAGTCAGCAACCCAACCACACTAAGTCACCAAAGAAGACATAAAGTATGCAATGTTGTTGAAGCGTCACCATGCTCATATTCTAAACAAATTGTGAATAGAGACAACGGTTTACCAAATTATGACATCAACACCAAATTCTGAATAGACGGAAAATGATTTCTTCGACCAACATTGTTCAGGACAAACGCATGTGGTTTTTGTTATAAAACTAGTAATATTCGATTATTAAACTTATGACTTTTGATGATATGAAGAAGACAGACTAACAGTTAATAAGTAAATGTCAGGGTATTATTCAGGAAACACATTAATGTTATGTTCATATCATGTTATTGCAAATCCATGGAGCTTATCTATAGAGAAAAATGATAGGCCACTTAACAACTATTTTGATTTACTGGCGATCACAAATTTCTTTGTTTATTATGATAGCCTAAATAGATGTAGCTTGCCTTTTCTATTTTGCTATGGCAATGTTATTCTAAGGCTAGGTCAATCTACGGTTGTGCGGCTAATGTTTATACTTTTTCCTATTAAACAGTTTTGCTTAGTTTCATGTCTTACTTTTGTAAATATTGTAAAATGACTCTATGGCTCCCTTTATTTGTGTTTCGACTCTTAACTCTAATTTGTGTAAGTGTGGCGATGTCTTAAAGGTTGAATGTCTGAAAGATGACTATCTGAAATCATAAAACTTGTAGAGAATCTAAAATTGCAAAACAATAATTAAATAATGTAATATGCCTATTTTTGCATTTATTCATGCGGATTGTGTGAAATACAACCATGCCAGCGACATGTTTATTTAACAACATGTGCCAAGGACAAATCATATGGTTACATAATATAATCTGTTCTATTCTATGTTACATTTATGATGGTGAATATTAATGCAAAGTTCGCATGTTACAGTCATTTTAATATCCGACATTAATTCAATATATCCTTTTGGAAACGAGCATATCAATCAATTATAATATATATATAATAAGAAGTATTGAGGATTCCGTAAATTGAATTGCTACTATTTGATTTATAGGCAATAGGTAAATAATGGGTATGATCTCTTCGGACATTAATTCTGTTTCGCTCTTATGTGGTCGTCATCAGTTACTTTTTTTTTAAATTTTTTTATTAAAGAATAGTATTTGTTGATGTCACAAGACTAAGGAGAAAAAGGATTAAACTTGTGAATTTGTATTCGAAATTTTGTTTTATATAAATAGGAATAACTGCTCTCTGAAATCCGATATTTCCTTAAAACGAATGTATTTTAATACCTTATATCTGTAAATAGTAAATAACATGTTTTAAATCCATTTGTTAACCTAACAAAATGAATGTAATAAATATGATAAAAGCCATATTAATTTTCTTAATTTCTTCCACAAAATTATCGTCAAGAGATTCGTGCAAGTCTGATTGCCTAGTATTTAATGAAATCGTTGACTCGTATACATTCAACCATTATTTATTTCCTAGATAACTAAATGAAGAGCGTGTCATCAGAAAAAAAAACTGTAAATGTTACAAAGTGATTTAAAGTATTTCTTTCATCATTGGAGAGTAAGTCGATCTAATGCAATTAGCTTTTGTTTTACATAATGTGAAGATTACATCAGATAGGTTGAATAAGTTGAATCAACTTACTGTATTACGAAGTGACAATGGTCGTTGAGCCATATAAATTGTAGCATCTGCAGTTAGAACTATTAATGTAGTTCTTTTGATAGGAAAGCTACGACATCACTAGACACAACCTCCTATCTCAACAGACTTTGAACAATACTTGTAAATAGATATAATTTTTGGTGATTTTTACGAAATTCAGCGTTTTGGTTTATATCTCCTCAACTGCACCGAAAGCGGTCTTTATATAGACAAACTTTCTATATCTGGATCAGATAATTTTATTTGAATGAAAGAAAATAAGAGATAGATTAACGTCAATGAAACAACAACCCAACAATATAAGTTAACAAGAACAGAAAATTTTTAATTTTAGAGTCAAGGTTATATGGATGAAAAGTCTGAATTTTGGTAATTTGTATAAGATAGATAAGTGTACCAATACCGAAGAGCAGTTATGAATCTTGAAAAAATTGTTTATCGTGTAATTCATTTCTTGCTTTTTGATTCAAATACTTTTCGATAATCTGTTGATTAAAAATTCACTTCATTGATTTAATGTAACATATTTGATATTGGACCAAGACTTTGTTGAGACATCAAAAATACCAAGGATTTATTCTAATGTACTTGTATTGATTTGTTCGACGTTGATTACTATATCAAAAATTTTTAGATGTGACAGGGAGTTTTTGTTTAAAGCAACACAAAATTGTTTTAACACATTTTGCTTTCGCGAAATGGTTTCGATATGACAACTTAAGCTTGTGCTTGAAGCCGTTGTTTCACTCCTTAGAAACTTCTTTGCCCATTTATACTACATAAAAATTAGTATTATCATTGTCCTCTACATATTTATTTTGTAATGAACACAAGCTTTAAAATAATCAAATGTTTTACTTCTTTTCCACACCAGTGTGCTGTTCGGGGAGTGTCTGTGCCAACTTTTTACTCCGTGTTTGTGTAAAACCTTGTCAGTCCTAAGTCGTGTATAACCTCTTGAACAACCATTAAAACAAGTAGCTATTTCTATGATAAAAATAAGATTGATTGTAAAGATAAGGAGAAAACTGATATAAAAATAAGCTGGTCCATTTTAATGATATCTTGGATTTCATGCCTGTTGTCTGTTAACTCTAGATAAACTAATCCTATCAGACTTTATTCGTGATGATATATAATATAGGTCTTGTTTGAATCTTCTAATTTTAACGAGATTGATTCTGAAGACAAAATGTCACTACTTTCTTTCCTCCTTTAATTCGCTTATATTTTTTGGAAAATCTAATATATCATACTTCAAGGTACGACAGCTATAATCTACTAGTCAGCATTATAGAAAAATCCAAGGAATAATAATTGTATCACCTATTGCTGAAAAGGAAAGTGTATATAAGAGTTGAGACGGCGATATAGTATACTTGTTTTTACTATTTATGAAACAAATGAGTAGCTTAACAAATATAACATATTGCAAGTTTCGTGTCTTGTTCAATCGACGCTTCTCGTTTAACATTTGTAATTTGTAACGGGAACATCAAAACAGCTAAAAATACGACAGAAGAGACGCTTTTTCGTTCCCTATTGTTAATTTCCCCTTTTAGGACGATGATTTTCCTTTGGTCCCTTCTTTGGATGTATTTATTTCCCAACTCGTCCGTTTTGCTCGTGTCTATAGCGACGTTTTTAGATTTCAATGAACGTAATATATATATTCCAGGTTCCATTTTCAATTCTCTAACTGGTAAATTCTGAAATCAGGGGTTTCGTTACCATAAATTACTTAAAACCTTTACTAAATTCTTTCAAAGATTAAAATATTTTATTTCGAAGTTTGGCCGTATCCGTAGAATTCTTATCAACAGCGAGATATCACATCCTATTTTTACGTTAATGATGTTTATAGAGTGTTTTAATTTAGATATGATCCATTTAAACTCATTGATCTTTTGAATAACTTATCCTTAAAGAATAGTAGTTCAACACCGTAGTAAGATTTTTTAATATTGTTTTTATCGGTACTATTATTGATTTTGTTTTTGGTAGATTAAAACATAACTTATAGAATAGAGAATGGAAACGGGGAATGTGTCAAAGAGACAACAACCCTACCAAAGAGCAGAAAACAGCCTAAGGCCACCATACATTTATGAACATTATGATCCTACATTATGTGGATATTAGAACTTATGTTTTGGCATTGCACAAGGTCATGCTTTTCTCAGACTGTTTATGAGGTCTTTACAATTGCTAGCTAGCTTTCAGTAGCTGTGAGTACTCTTAGATCTGCACGTTGTGTCTTTTTCTTTAAGTTTGTTTGTTTTGTTTATGCTTTGTGCCGATCTGACGAGTCAAGACATTTTCAACTGATTTTTACATTTTAATCTTATTTTGTGCTGTTACACAACTGTCCCAGCTTAGAGGCGGATTGGGCGCTCACAAATGTGTTTAACTCCGCCACATTCTTTATTTGCCTGTCCCAAGTCGGGAGTCAGTGGTTGTCGTTGGTTGCTGTCTGACATATTTGTTTTTCGTTTGTTGTTTTGTCATTCATCAGGCCATTGTTTTTTTTTTTTTCAAATTTTTTCACTTTATTATGTCTGGGCTTTCTATAGTTGGACTCGTTTTGGATAGTTGTCACATCGTACCACATCTCCTGATCTATATTGATAATCGTACCACATCTCCTGATCTATATTGGCAATCCTACCACATCTCCTGTTCTATATTGGACAAATTTGAAGATTTATTGAGGTGTAACGACAAATACAAATATAAATGTTTTAAGAATAAAAGTCAACGGCGTTAAAACGCCACTCAACAATATGTGAGGGAATATTAGCCAACTCTATGTCCCGATTGCCAATCAACTATCATTTAAAACGTACTCAGGCATCCAAGATGACATGAATATACGGTGTACGCTATTGATGCGGAATTATAAGGAGAAATATTAAAACTTTGGTCATGAATTTTGACATTTTATCGTAAAAATGGTAATACATATAAAAAGGGCAAAAAATCGTCATAAATCTGCCTTAGAATAAATGCATGCGTGCAAAGATTTCTCTTATTAAAGGTTTTGTATACACAAATTTGAGTTAGTCTTATTTACCATTCAGCGGCACATGCAACAGTAACAAAAAATTCGAATTAGTTAACCTCTTCACCGCATTCTTCGTATAAATTAATGATTTTACTTTGTTAAGTTGAACGGAGGAGATATATGCATTGTATATTGTTGTACTCGAACATGATGATAGATGAGCAGCTTTGCATAGGTTTACAATCTTAACATTTTGTAATGGTTTATTTTAATTCTATCATTTCCTTTTCATGTGTATATTTACTATATTATAAACATGCTGTAACAATTTGCAGAAGTGTTTCCTGTTTCTATTGAAAATTTTCTCAGCTTTAAACTTCACAAACAGTATTTATCTTTCAACAACTTGTATTAAATCAAACACTTAAGTTCTCATTTAAATTAGTTAAATCAGTTTGCTCTCACTCTAGTGTTTCATTTTTCTTTCTAATCTTTAAAATATATTAAACTAAGTATTTGAAAAATAGGTTGTAAAATACAAGTTTGATTTCTTTCTTGTACTTTTTTTTTACATAATCGTTATTTTCCATCTATAATAAGTACTTGCCTACCTCAAGTCCCCCTCCCCACCCCGATATACTTTTTGATCTCTTTGCTTTTGTTATGTACTATAACCCCACGTGTATTACTGGGGTATAGAACTTCCGTGTCGACAGTAAAACCCTTGATAAGGTATGGCGTCCGTTTGGCTTTGCGGAATGCATAAATACGCAGCGACGTCCGGTCAGAATGGAGACGCTAAATTCGATGCCGTGGTGTGGAATCCTTGCAACAACTCCCTAATGTGTCTGTTTGCGACCTTTTGCTAGGCAAAACATTTTGTCCTTATCCAATACATTCTCATTTCCAGTGGCAGTAAAAATTTCTCGCGAACTCCTACCTCGCAGTACCTACCTATTGTACTTATTGTTAATTTGTTCTAGCCCTGAACATGCATGTAAATTATTAGTTGAAATACGTTTTTGTTAAATAAAATTAGGAAGTTTGCAAGTTATATGAGAGATGTGGTAATCCATCTTGCATGTCAAAATAGATATAAGAAGATGTGGTATGAGTGCCAATGAGACAACTCTCCATCCAAGTCACAATTTGTAAAAGTAAACCATTATAGGTCAAAGTACGGCCTTCAACACGGAGCCTTGGCTCACACCGAACAGCAATCTATAAAGGGCCCCAACATGACTAGTGTAAAACCATTCAAACAGGAAAACCAACGGTCTAATCTATATAAAAAACGAGAAACGAGAAACACTTATAAACCACATCAACAAACGACAACCACTGAACATCAGGGTTCCTGACAGGTGCAAACAAATGCAGCGGGTTTAAACGTTTTAATAGGCGCCAACCTTCACCCTAACCTGAAACAATAGTGTAACATCACAACATAGAAAAGCCTTTATATTCTGAAAAATTGAAATAATACTACTAGACTGATTATCAAAACGCATACAAAATGTACAACGGCATAATTATTTCATTGATTTGATCGAAGTATAGTTGAGAATAAGATAAAAATGAGAATATGTGGTATGGTTGCTAATGAAGCAACTATTCACCAAATGATGTAGATATAAGCAACTATTTGTCACCGCACGGCCTTCAGCAATGAGAAAAACCCGTAATGTAAGGTAAGATATAAAAGGCCCCGACAGAAGCTGTTTATAATATTCTAGTGGAGAGCTGACAGCGGTTTTGTTTCTATGTTTTTTTATTGAATGCAAAAAAAGTATAGAGGGAGTTGGGAACCTATACTTTTTCTATCCAACAATACAAAAGACGGACATCCTTAACCAAATAACAAAGAGAAACCTAATGCTGTTACACAAAAATGATTGATTTATTGCATTACTGGGATTGTAAAAACATAATAACATGGAAAATGGAAACGGGGAATGTGTAAAAGAGACAACAAACCTACCAAATAGCAGAAAACAGCCCAAGGCCATCAATGGGTCTTCAACACATCGAGAAAATCCCGCAACCGGAGGCGGGCTTTAGTTGGCCCTAAACAATAATGTATAGTAGTTCAGCGAAAATAAACCTATTACATGTAAATAACAAAACTTTGTACAGCATCAAACTAAAACTACCTTGGTGTGCACGACACATCTTTATGGTAAATTAAGCACGAAGTGTGAGAAGCAAACTATTTCAAAGACATAAAACAATAGAGGCATAAAAAGAAGAAGTTTCTAACCAGAACAATCAACGCAGTTTAACTGGCCGTTGAAATAACCATTAAAACAAAACAAAAAATAGATGAAAGATTAGAATTGAGTTATACCAAACATATTATAATTAAACGACATTATGCTTTTTTCTATTTCCTATCTGAAATGTCTTTGTGTTGGTAGAAATTCTATGGTATCTGATCAGTATTTTCCAGAAAATTACATAACATTGGACACACCAGTGACTAAAGCAGTTGTAACAATTAGAGTTACAACAGACTTCATCCCAGGAAATCCATTTTATTTGATTAACTACACGTAACATAGACATATCAATACAGAATCTGTCATGATTTTATGATGCGATAGATGACTTATTTCCAAGAATAGCACACAAATGTTAGCAAGTAAGTATTTGAAGTTCTCATTTGAAATAGGCACTGGATAATTTAAAAACTGTGTTTTATTTGTTATTACTTTAAACTTTCATGGCTTTTACCATTTGCTTTTTAGAATTTACATTATTTTCTCCCATAAATAGTTATACGAGAATAAAAAAATTGAAATATTTAAGTTAGCCGTACTAAAACGAAATGTAAATCTACAATAACAAAGTATATTTCAATGTTCCCAAGCATTCCCTATTAAACGTTTACTTTTGTTTTTTTTCATTTTTCTTGTTTTGTTTGTTTTGGGTATGTTTTGTTTTTTGCAATGGTTTTGTCTGTCTTTCCGACTATTAGTTGCCCCTTAACTGTTCGTGCTTATTTTTATAAAATTATATTGATATTGACTATTACGATTCGCGATTCGTAAAATTTTAAATCACCTTTCTATCCACCAAAAAGATGTGTTTGTCGTCACTAGTCATATATATTTCTATTTTAGATTTATAGAATAGAATATATTTTTTTAAATTTATATAATGCATTTTATGACAGTGAAGTGTCAGGTTAGACTGTAGCATAAATTTATCTATGATGAGTGTATTTAAGACGACGACCATATTTCATATTCAAGAAATCTTACTAAGGGCAACTTAAGATCAGTTAAAGGTACTCTTTTATTGAAACAATTACTCATAAAAACCCACATGCCTGCGAGCAGAAATAATTCAATATTACTACTGAAAATAATACTTCACAAATGTGTGGCTTCTGAAGCGCTTTTTTGTGTTCACTTTCATTTGGTTTATACAAGTAGAAAGAAATTGTGATAGCAAACATGACGAGAAAAACAAGATTCCCAAAACATCAACATGATGGAAATTATCAATCGACTCATTATAAGAATGATAACCCTTAAATGACAATATTTGGCTATTACCTTAAGATATATACAAAAAAAAAAATCTAAACAGCAAAAGTGATCTGCAAGATAAGATCAACAAAGTGGGGAACATAACAAACCTCGTGGATCGACTTCTTTTAGGAGTAACTGACCCTGAATCACAATTTTGACCTGTTTTCTTTTTTCCTATTTTTGTATTTTTGGGGTTTCGGTTATCTTGTAAGCTATAATAGAGATAAACTTTAAACAGCAAACATTCGTAGCAAGACAAGACCTACAATTACACTCAGTGGTGTAAATTATCAATTGACTCCTTATTAGGAGTTCTTGGCTTTAAATGACTAGAACATTTTCTTTAACTATTCTCCGAGTGGATCTTGATCAAACCTGCTAAGCTGCCACTGTTGCTAATGATTTCAAAGTTAGGCGATTCCTGTTATGCCTGACACAGAAAAACCTTGCCAGAGACCAAAACAATCCATTATGATCCCAGTATAATTTCCGTTGTTTTCCATGCAATGAAATTGAAAAGATTCTTCATATTAACTGATCTACATTTACCAAAATGATATCTGAATTAAAGATGTCAAATCTTGGTCAAGGGTAGAAATCACTGGACAAAAATCAAATTAAACAAGTAAATAGTGACACTTTCGATGCTGAAACAGGATGAAACATCTTTTATAGATTATTGGAGTGCTTTATAAGGAAAACTATGAAGATGGCATTTTATATTGATATGTTCACACTGCCGTTCATAGAAAACATTATATGTCATTGATATGACTGCATTGATACACTTTAGAAATAACCTGAAAGTACTTTTATGAGTTTATCAATATTTGATTATACAAGATAATTTGTAATTGACTTTTATCATGATTGAATTGTTGTTTTTATTATTAATTGAAACCATTAATATTATGTAATATTCCATTCTTGTTCTCTCGAGACTATCTGTAACTATATAATTATGCATATTTCAGTTCATAAATGAACTTCTAAATCAAATTTCCGATCTGAAGCGTGCAAGTTCAGGGAAAAGGTAAGGGGTATGGAAATATTTTTGCTTAATTGTTACATGCAGTAACCATCAATTAGATTAATATCAACTATTGAAAAGTAAATGAATAATCCCTTGAAAATCATCAGCTTTACGTGATGTTTGTCTCGAAACGATGCCTCGCGATTTGCATACGGCATTATACTTCCGATTTGAAATAATGTTCGTTTTTTTATTCTTCTCCCAAAATGCAAAATTAAGGTTTATTTTCTTTGGCTAGCCTGGTTATTTAAATTCAATTTAACAGAGTTTCTATGGAAAAAAGTGTCTATGTAACCTGCTGAAAACTACTTGCATCACAATAACATTAAATTTATGGTTCATGAGAATCCCTACTTTTGATTGGCTCAGTGACAACAATCGATAGGCATTCCAAAATTATATTTCAATTGTAGATAAAACTCTGCATGTTCATGACTACACGTGTTTCCCATGACAATGTCACAACAATGCATAAGAACACAACCGAAAAGCTCGATATAACTCGTTATTTCATTATGTAGCATATAAATGTAATTCTAATGCAACATCGTTTGTAACGTTCATTTTGATTGGATAACGTCGCCAATTTTCATGGCATCAATTCACAGTGCTATGAAAAAGTACGCGCAAGCACAGACGATGTATGACAGATTTTAAATGAATGATTTGACATTGTTTTCTGTCAGTTTCATTAGAATGATAACAATATTGTATTTTAAGCTCCGACGGCATCAATTGGTGATTTGATGGTCGCAAATACCCGTTTACTGTTTCCGCTAACGCGTCGCCAGTAAACTTAATTTGCGACTATTAAAAGATGCCGTCGGAGCTAAAATGCAATACAGTTATCTTCTTATCATAAAAATTAAATACTTAGTCTACTTTTTGTAATTTTACAGGGTTGTTAAATCGTTGATCGTGGCGGCACCGTGATTCTTAGCCATTGTAAAGCGTGTTCTTTGAGAAACAAATAAACAATAAGTAAAAGAACTTATAACCAGAAAAAAATTGCGATAAAGAGACAAAAGAAAACTAGAGGCTCATACATCATAAATAGACCAATATCTATTGATTCAATGAGCGACTGGTGTAGTTCTGAACAGAACGCAATATTTAATATAAAAATGCACGTTGGCGATCACAAGTGTATCAATACCCTATTGTTGGTAGTCTGTATTTTTTAAGACCTTATAACCGGATTTTTCAAACTCATTTTTATGAATTTTTTGCATACATGTATAAGTTTTGGTTTTTTTTTCAGTTACAGTAGCAACCATTTTTAACTGTAACTAACCATTATACGTCTTTAAAAGGATCACAAAATTATCATTTACTTAAACAAAATTGGTTTCAGTTGCATACCTGCTAACTTTTCAAAATCTCCATGGGGGATTTTCAGCACAAGAGGACCTAATGCTCCTCTTATATTGTCATAAGTGTTATTAATCTACTTCTATGTTGTCTGGATACGTGTGCATGTGCTTAAATACCCTTTTTACTCATTTGAATGCCTGTTTTGAGGTGTTCAGTTTATATAATAAAAAAATTCAAATCTCAGGTCAACACCTCTGATATCCCCCAAAATCAGGATAGTTGGCAGGTCTGCAGTTGGAGCAGGATCTTGTTCCCGAAAAAAAAATTCTGATTTTTTTTGTCGCATGTTCTGTCTTAGGTAACTCAGTCAACGAATAGGATGACATTATTGTTCAAAAGCTTCCGTCAAATGTTTTTAAAGATGGAAGATCACAAACAATCACTAGATGCAATTTTCTTTGATGCAAATTTTAACAGTAATATATATGGGCTTCTTTTCTTGTATACATCCACACCTTCTTAATTCTTCCTCACCGTAATCTTACGGTTTGGCTTTTTATTCAATTAAAATAATCTAAAATATCCCTAATACTTTCTTCAGAAAAAGATATCTTTATATCTTCAAAATACACAAAGTTATCAAGAAACTTTAGTCGTTTTTTATGGAATCGACATCATTTCTTTGAGTATGACAATTATTGTTAATGATTTCCTGTCTGTTTGATCATTGAACATTTACAAGAATGTTTAATTTGCAAGTCAGATTCGACTAATTTTGATGCGTTTTGACGTCAGGCGGACTTTTTTGAAATTTTGCTTTGATAAAACATTCCAGATATGGGTTCAGTTTTAATTTTGAAATGTCAAACTGTAGCATTCAATTTTAAGATATTTCAGTAGATATGTAACATTACGAATGTCTTTATCATATTACTTTTTTTTAATTTCTATGTGGCGTTTTATTATTCATCCCAACTCTCCGAGGCAACAAAAACAATTCTTTCAAATATACAGATAAAGACTACTTATGTAAGTGCATCATGATTGAAATGTAGATATTTAGGCTGTATTACAGATTGCATGATTTTTTATTTCGGGATCTCATGAAGCCTAATATTTAGAAAGTTAATGTAGTATTCCCAATGCTGTTAGATGCTATCAGTCTTAAACACATTATATACCGTCGGTTGACTATTCGATAGGGACATTATGTTACCGTTTATACCTACATTAAGCTTTACACTTTTCCCTACAATATCAATACATATAGTTGCCATTTTGATTGTTATGATGTTAGTGAAACACTTTTCGTGAGTGGCGTTGCCTGATAAGCAGCTATATAAGGTAATTTTGTCTAACATATCAGACAGCAGCAGCGGGAATATAATCAATCTGATTCCCAAATCCTGTAATATCTGTTACTATCTCTTAAAGGGGTCTGATCTGTAAATTTACCGATTGTGTTTTATTCCCGAATGTGAAGTTTTGACTCGGTGTATGGATTTGTATGGTGGGTGATGCATGCATAGCAGGTGCTGCTCACCCGGTTCAGCTCCTTTTGGAGTTCATGCGATTCATTTTTTACATTGATTTGCATCTTCTTTATGCATTTATGAGATTTGAACATCGGAAAACTACAGATGCCTTTACTTTATTAGTGACACTATCAATGGTAGCTTTACTGCTAATAAAGGTAGATATTGTCTTTTTTTCAAAGAGAGACCACTGCAACAGAACAAAAAACGAAAAGAGACATCTAGATATCAACTTTATTGTCATCTACAGCATTAGACACGTGGCTATAGGGCTGTTCAAGGTCTAAATAGCCGAGAATCTATACAAGTTGAGAAACAGATACTACGAAAGATATGCAGTCATCAATATTATTTTCAGGATATTAAAAAAAACAGATAATAGGTACTATCAAGGTTCCTGGCTTACTTAAGACATGCACATGTGTGTGGAATGGCATAACTAGCTTGATTACTCACTTCTTCCTTTCAATATAGGTCACTTGAAGAGAAAAGGTTCATAGGGGTACACTTAAAAGCTATCCGTAAAAGAGATATATTTTTTTTAATATTAGTTTTATATATGACAAAAACAAACCAGTAAACAATACCTTTGGTAATGTACTTGCGTACGTATTCAAGATTCCAATCATTTCCAAATTGTCCAAAAACATATTTAAAGGATAAATGAAAAGTCCATCAGATTGTCTGCATTTAAATGAAATGTGTCTGCTATTTGAAAGAGATAATAATTTTTAGCAAATCAAAATAGTATTTTCTGTCTGTATTTCAAGAGTCATTGTGACATTTATGTTACATAATCAAATAATGCGTCTAACGTATTATACCTTTTTATATTTATGATCAGCATGTACTTGTCTATTTTATTTTAACCAAGCCTGAATTAATTTGAAATCAATGCTTTTATCAGCATCAAATTATTTGATTACGGCAGATTGCGGGAAGCATGCAACTGTGATTACATAACAGCAGTTGAGTTAATCGTATTATTTAGTTTCCATATCTAATCACAATTCCTTAATAAAAAATACTAAATTACGTTTTAAAATTACTTTATTCACCCAGCATGCTTTGATCATTGCAAGCAGCAGAGTACATATTAAAACATTACTATCAAACAGTTAAATGAGAAATTATCAAACATCTACCGCTGATGGCGACTATCATGTGTCCCGAGGGTACCATAGTCAATGCTTTAGTGCTGACATGATTGAAATGACACGGTTTTTCTTTAAGATTCGGGTTGATAAAATCTAAATCTACGATCGCAACTTCTTCGTGCAAAGTTTAGGCCGGTACACACGATAAGATTTGAATTATAATACAGAATCTTATCGTGTGTACACCCGTGATATTAAGAATCTTGTAAGATTGCATTAAGGATAGATCAAAGTTCTATCCTTAATACAAATCTTAGCTGAATATCTTTATCCAATCAAATTGTTTAATTATGGGGTCATATGTATGCACGTGTGCTAAATCAAATGCATATGATTCTTGCAAAAATGACTGACTCTACAAATAGATATCTTGAAAAACTTTGTTTTTGGAGGGGGAGAAGAAGGCACAAATAACCTTAATAACTTTAAAGCTATTTGGATCTTCCTTTTCAACCCATCCAGTATTGCACGATCAACAACAAATTTTATATTACTCCTTGTGGTCAAAGTTCTTGTCCAACATTTTCTTTAAGCTTTCCTTTTTTTTTCAAAAACAACATTACAGAAAACATCTAAGTAATAGGGACTGTTAAAACACACTGTCATCTATAAATACATGTAGTGCAATTGACAGGAAAATTAAAAGCATTATTATTATTTGTTTACAAACAAATTAGATTAATGATCTTTGCGTGTGTACAAGAGTCTTATAATACAAATCTCTTATAATGCAAATCTTATTACACAAATATTATCGTGTGTGCCAGCCTTCAGACAGTTTTGGCCGTTCTGTTTATAGCTTTTTGGTTTTTGTGTTTATGATCTTATTGATGTTCTTTTTAGACCCTAGTTGATCTAAAACAGTTTTGGCCATTCTGTTTAAACCGTTTTGGATGTTGTGCTTTTTAACGTTTTATGTTTTGCTTTTCAAACTTTTGGTGTCGATCGTACCATATGAAGGTAATTCCAGTAAAACGTATTGTACGGATCGATCATATCATATGGGTGCTCTCTACAGTTGTACTGCAAGGTCAACTCTCAAATGCAACTCAACTTTATATATTTGATGAATAGTTCGCAATCGTGACAATTTTTAGATCCTATTTGTTGTTTATTTAATTAAGTAACTTTTTGTATAAACCGGAAATAAATTTACTTCTCCGTAATTATATTTATGGGTACCTAACAATGTTGTTAAACAAATATTTCAAATGACACTGAAAGTAACTTATATAAACAGGAAGTAGCTGTTTTATTCTATATTTCATACAAAAGTATTTAACAATGAATTAGCTTTTAACTGACGGGAAAGAAGCTTTCATGTGTTACCGGGAATGTTTTGATATTGATCTGAAGTACCCATTTTACTTCATTGTCTCGACGATTTGTTAGAATCAATGTTGTGGAAGCTTTCATGTGGTACTAAAACGTCTTTGTATAGACTGGTAATATGCAATATCCTTCTAGAACAATAGAAAGTTATGTACCAATCTTAGACGTTTTTGATTTAGTGAAATGATAGCTTTATATGACACACGAAATAACCTTTGTAGCTGGAAGTTTTTCCTTTTTATCTTAAGATATTTCTATTGTCTAAAAATCATAAATAAAATAAATTTGATTTAAAATTTCGATTCCAATCTTATTTAGTCCACCATTTCTCAGAAAATTCTCGAACGTGATTGATCGGGATCTTACAATGTTAGAGATATCTTTTTTTTGTTTGATTATAACTCGATATTTTCATTATTTCATAATTGCTATTTTAGATAGAATTTAAAACATTTATTCAGAAGCTTACAACACAAATGATTACATTCATACAAAAAGTTTGTCAATGATACTCCAAAAATAAAAATATTCTTCAATCATTTTAAAATTTCATAATTTGTTAGATCTATTGATAAATGTAATTGATTATAAAGCCGCGGCAATTTAGAACAGAAATGTCAGTTGTTAACAGGCAACAGACTGGACAAAAACGTATACGAAAACACAAACATTTGTGTACAAAATACATATGGCATTACACAGAAAACGTTCTTTTATATTTTGTTATGTGCTGTGTTGGCCAATAAAGGGCCTTTATTTTGTTTTTTTAATTCATTTTATTCTTATATATGATTTTACTATAGGGTATATGGGTAATGTGATTAAAAGCAATTTCTCTTTCTATATTAGAAATCATCTTTTCAAAACAATCTTTCGTCAAGCCTTATATTTCATTATATTTGCAAATTTGTTTTAAAACAAACCATTCAGAATAGACATAACAAATAAATGTCTTCAGACTGCGTTTAACACTAGAGAATATACCTAAGTGACAATACTTTCATCAAGACTCCCATGATGGATATGCATCTAAACTTTGTAACTACAAACATTGATTTTTTGTCTACGTGAATCCAATTTCTAGTTGTCATTTTACAAATAAAAGAAGAATGTGTCTTGAGGACACGAATGCCCCAGCACAAGCTTTGCAATTTTTCAAGTTAAAAATGGCCATAACTCCAGAATGGTTAATGACTCACAACCCAAGTTCAAATTGTGTCTGCGTGTTGTGGTTCTTAGCATTGTGTATGTGTTTCATAAAGTTTGGATGAGACACACTTATGTTAGAGTGCTGAAACGAAAAAAAAATGCAAATTTCCAAGTTATAAATGGGCATAATACTAGGACGGTAAGTGACTCACTGCCCAAATTTGAACTTGGTCTGCTAGTGTTGGTTCTCAGCATTGTATATGAGTTTCATAAAATTTATATGATGCAAATTTTAGTTAGAATGCGGAAACGAAAATTGGACGGACAGACGGAAGGATGGACGGAAAGACGGTCAAGGTTAACACTTAACGCCCCCGTTTCTACGGCGGGGGCATAAAAATTACAAATATTGTATATCAAAATCAGGATATATGAAAGGCTCTTCAATGAGACAAATATCCACCACAGAATAAACAATGTTAATAGCTAGATCTTTAACAGTAAGCAAAGATCTATACCAGATGTAAGCTATGTTTTGCCATTATTAGACTTTAAACATGAGCAAAAACCCATACCAGAAAGTAAGCTATGTTTTTCCATCACTAGACCTTTAACCATAGGATAATAACCCATACCAGAATGTAAACTATGGATGTGGGTAGTGGATGTAACTGATATCTGAAAAAATAGATTAATTATACATGTTGCTTTTGCCGAGACAAATTTACTTTTCTATGTGAGTATATCCTGCATTATTTTCATATCCAACAGGAGGATCGAAATCTAGGAGTTTAATTATTACTATCATCATAAAATTATGTTTAAATTATCATCTTAATGGTAAGGCTATAGTATACTGATCCCTTTATGCAGTATATGTTGCATGTTGTCAACATATCAAGATACTTGGCATTGTCTTCTCCCATGTGTATTTGAACAATTGAAACGCAATGAAACAAGCCTCAACAACAAAATTTAAGACGTCAGATTTAACTTTTTTCGCCTGGTTGGTCCGTTTGTTTATGACCTACACTTTGTTCATTACCAATTAACAAATGAGTTCCAACCGGTAATCTTTATAGACAAGTCTTTTTAAATATTTTTCCCTCATAAATATCAATGCATTATGATAACGATTCAATTATATAATTAAATACTTTATTTCTTTTCTAACAACTATATAGCTTAATTTCACAATATTCGACGAGACTTGTTTATGCACGGCCTTCACGACGAATTAATTCATTTGATAGTTATATAAAGAGATCACGGTTTGCCAATACAATATACAAAGCACCAACTGCACATAAATTGTGTAAGATAAGGCGCCAATTTAAAATTCTTGTTTGTGGTATAAAGCAGAATGACATTATCAAGGGTAATTTATTTAGTTCTGCAAATGTTAGTATAAAGTAAGAAAATAAATTCCAATTCAGTTTGGTTGCATAACATTTATCGTTTTGTTGAATGACACTTATATTCTTCTAAAGAAGAATGCAAACCATGATAACGAAGACGTCTGTCGCAACTTATATCTGTGACACTGAAATATACTTTCTTTAAAAAAAAACTATGGGGTTAATTTATCGAGAGAGAAAACTAGTCAAATAATGTTTGAAAATAATTCAAGAGAAAAATTTCTTCTTGTTTATATTTGTTTTTGAACGTCACTGGTGTGTCTTGTGTAGACGAAACACTCATCTGGCGTACACACTTATGATCCTGGTATCTATGGTGAGTTAATTTACATGTTTTTTTAGTGTGATTGCAAGACGATTAATGAAAGTCGTAAACTAATAAATAGTTTAATAACGTCAGTACGATCTATTGCTTGACCTAGCAGGATAATATAATTAACATCATGTCTTGGTAAGAATATTTCCTCAGTGACTTGACAATTTAATTCTCGAGATTAAATGCATTAAAGACGCCAACTAAATCATAGAATGTACATATTTAGTTGTTTTTTTTTTAGATGACAAATTATAGTTTTGCAATATCTAATATATATTGAAGAATGCTTTTACTGGTGATAGAAAGTCTCCAATAAAAATATAACTCTTTTATATAGCTGAGAACGTTATCGACTGTATAACTGTTTTTTGTCTACAACACGTCGAAGAAAAGAATTGCAACTAAATAATGACTGTATTATATTAAGATATTAAAAACTATTCATTAGTTTTTGTACTTTACTTTTATGGAACTAATCGTAAAATGAGATGACATGGCTTTTCTATGTGAAACGCTTATATATGACGCATTTATTTAGTGGTAAACGTGCTATGGCTATAGGTGGAAAGGTCGTAGTTTGGTCCAGGGATTGCATTTTAAGTTTTCTTTTGATACTTTTCCCTTCGAGAAATTATCAGTAAACAAAAATTACGGTAAGAACTTGAGTTGAGAGTTGGAAATAGTGCAGCAAAGCTTATCTGTGTTGCGCAAATCATATTTAATTCTTAATTTCTTCCAAGGAAGAACTTTCCCGTTCTTGTGTGTTGATCTGCCAAAAATGTGTTCTTTCTGTGTCACCTCATTAGGTATTTTCGCCTTTGTCACGACACAACAATGGCAATACTAAAGAAATATGACGTCATGATTTAAATTTAAACGATACAGAAACGAGAACAAGTGACCCACACGTTGATTATGAATGTATAACTCGTTTACAAATCTTATATGATTTGTCAATTTGAAAATGAACCTTCGAAGCAGTCGAAACTAGAGCTATTATGGGTCTTCGCAAGCACATGGGAAAACATCGTTCTTCCTTTGGTACAATGCTAATTCTCATTGTATCAGAAATCAGATTGACAGCAAACCGTATTTTCCTGCAAGAAAATGATATCTACAAATCTTGACCCCCAAACAGGATTAAGTAAAAAATAAATGATTTTTTTTGTAGGGTTCGGAAATGGAAAATAATATTTATCATAAGTGACATAACATTAGAATTTAAGAGAGTATATAAGTACACACACATGTGTTCAGCAGGAGTGGGTAGGCAGAAATCCAGAAGTTCATAATAAAAGAAAAATGTTTATGGGATTATAACCTTATTTGGTATGAAACCATATAATATTGTGGTCACTCCAATAACTTTCCAGAAATCTACTTTCAAACGGTTTTTGTCTTGTAATATATGCATGCTCGATGGAAGAATGATCTTGAAATTAGAACTTGACCTTCTTTCAGTCAGAGGAAACAACATATCTAAATTTGAAAAGATTTCGTCAAATTGTTTTCAAGTTATTGCACGGACACTGTTTGACAGCTGCCCGCCCGGCCGTACATCATCAAATTAATAACCGATATTTTCCTTTGACAATCCGGTTAAAATTTCACCAAAGATGCAAGGCTTATTATTTAATTTTAACAGATGCAGAGACGAGAACAAGTGAGTCACACGTTGATTGTGAATGTTTAAATCGTTTATAAATCTTATATGGTTTGTCAAGTTGAAAATGAACATTCAAAGCTGTAAAAACTAGAGTTATTATAAGTCTTAGGAAGCACATGTGAAGACGGTGTTCTTCCTTTGGTTCAAGGCTATTTATTTCTCATTGTATCAGAAAAAAATCACTAAAGATACCAGGCTGATAATTTTGTACCCCAGATGCGCGTTTTGTCTACAAAAGACTCATCAGTGGCACTCGAATCAAAAAAGGTTAAGGTCAAATAAAGTAAGAATTCGGAGAGTATTGCAGATAGAAAATTCTGAAATGTTTTGCCAAATGCGGCGAAAGTAATCTATTTCTGAAGTAGAAAATCCGGTGGTTTTTCTTTCTTTAACATTCACCTTATTCACTTCTTCCCAAAATAAGATATTCTTCTTCAAGCACACACTAAAACAGAGAAATGACAAATAGTCTTGATATTTATAATCACATGTTTCACCACACAAGAGTCATAAATTGTTAACTTGTTTCAATAAGATATAAACTTTATTATTAGTATCAGTTTTTCATTAGGTAGTGAACGTCAGTTTGCCATAACACATGTATCAATATGTACAAGTGACTTGGAACAAATGTTCTTATTAATACAGTAACTGTTACTCGCTTTGATCACTCAAAATTAAAAGATTGAAACAAACCATGCCTCAACTATAATGTTGAGTGATTGTGGTTATGTAGTCAAACAGACATAGTTACGTCGATTTGCATAATCTTATGAGAAATTAACTGACTGTCATTACGTAATCCACATTGCTTTTTACTTATAAGTTCTTTCAGTATTCTGTTTAGTTTGAAACGTGTCAATTTTGAATTAATTTGTGGATTGGAACTTAGCAAAACACAATAAGTAGTAATCCCCTTGGAAAGTACTGATACGGAAAATTTTATGTACTTTTATTACTAAAACTGTTTCATAGTTTGGAATATTGCAATTACAGTTTTTGACAGGTCTTATTACGTGAAATAGATATTTTTTGCAATAAATACTCAAGAGGTTTCATTACAGAAACTATTTCTGGCTTACCGAATCGGTAGTACAAAAACTTTGTTTCTTTTTAAAACAAATATACTGTGTTAGTCTAAAAACGCACCTCTTGCGAGACAAATCATAAGACTGGAGTTTTTCCAGTAAATCCTGCAAAAAAAAATTCATATGAATCACACTAAACCACAAAGTTCAACGCTATCACAAAACTCATTTGTATGAAATGACACCTCATCGAGAGAAAAAAAACTTGTTTAATGCTGTAATAAACCTGAATTGTTAATGGGGATAAACATTTCCTTCAACATTAAATCGGATTAAATTTTTCATGAAATGTTTTCTAGAATAAATTTTAAAAGAAAGCGTCATACATCCAATACGTCATCTGAGCTTAAGAGTACAAAAGAGAAAAATAAAACTTGTTTAATTTTGTAATAAACTTCTATTGCTATTGGAGATAAACTTTCCCTTCAACAATAAATTGGATTAAATCTTTAATCAAATGTTTTCTAGAATAAATAAGTAAAAGTGTCATACATTCAATACGTCATCTGACTTAATCAATGGTATCATTATTACATTAAACTTTCAGGGTAAACTCTCAGGATGGATTTTTTTTTCTGAAAAGATTACTCAAAATCTGAAATGTAAATTTTTCCCTCAAACGCTTCTAAAGCATAAATTGGTTTAATTAATAAACATTAGTTTATTTCTTATGGTACAAAGGTTCATTATTAAATCTAAAAAGTTTACAAACTAATAATTCACACAATATACCTGTAAGCATTTCATCTTATTAGTTGTATTTTTCTTTTCTTTTTTGTATCATTATGAAACTCAACTGACATTATCACTATTTTTATTATGTAACAGAGCGTGTAGTTATAACGTATTAATGTAGAAAATTTATATGTTAGTTGATTTGAAACAAATTCAACCGATTTTGTATAATTTCATTAAAAGTGCACTGCTATTCATATTTATTTGAAAAGAAGCAAGCGTTTCGGAATTTGATGAGACTGTCGTACAAGTGAGAGGTTTAGCGCTATAAAACCAGGTTCAATCCACCATTTTCTACATTTGAAAATGCCTGTACCAAGTCAGGAATATGACAGTTGTTGTCCATTCGTTTGATGTGTTTTGTCATTTGATTTTGCCATGTGATTAGGGACTTTCCGATTGAACTTTCCTCGGAGGTCAGTATTTTTGTGATTTTACTTTTTTTTCGAAGACACGTTTTAAAGACAGTCGTCTTGAATATGGCATTTAGATGGAAATACAAGATTTCTATATTCTAGAAATAAAGAGGCTATTGTGTCTGCTCAAGTCTAGTATAATGTATATATTAATATGACCGTCGGTCTAATTTAAATCGTGTTTTCTAGGAAAATGTTTCTTAAAACAATGCAGGTGTTGTTATCAGTTACCTTTATTTTCGATGCGTTTGATTACTGTTAGAAAGGTTCTTGACAGCTCCCAAAATTAACTAGAAGTTACAGTATAAATTAGAATAGAGGTTTCACTGTACAAGACGTCTTAACAAAATTGAAAAAGAGAGAAGATACCAAGAGGACAATCAAAACTCAGAATCCGAAGGAAAGCAGACAAAATCATGTCCAAAAGACTAACACACAAACAACAGTCCAAAAACACTACGTAGAAAATCAAAGAGTGAGGTACACGAACCCAATCAAAGCAGGGGTGAACTAAATTACGTCGAAAGTGAAAGCGGTTCCTGCTAAACTAACACGAGCTTACTCGTGACATATAAAAATTCTTGTGATAAGTCACACTATGAAATGTCACAAACGAAGAAAAATTATCGGATTTGTTCCAACAACAAGTTGGGAAAATCCGTGGTCTTCTATGACAATATATATTCTATAACGGTCGTCGAAAAATAAAGCAAATAATTCAATCAATTATTATTCTTTCTAAAATCTCGACAAGAAAAATACAAATTTTAAAGCATCTTTTACTGATAGCATATATATTCGTAAAAATTTATAAATATGACAATTGTTACGACATATCAATCAAAAGCTGCAGCAAATATTGCAGCAAAACAAAACAATATCCGGAAAAATGCAAATAAAACACGACTTTCACATTTGCATTACAAATTATCATAAGATTTAGAGTGAACATTAAATCACAAGTGTCCAGAACTGCAATGAAACCAACTTGAAATATTCAACAATCTTCATAAACAGATGATACATGGGTGGCTTTATTTTTAATGTCGTCTGCCGAGTAGTGATAATTTCCTGTTAGGGATATTGAAATACATTACCAATGACTTTTCCCATCAAACCGAAAGAAGCCCGTTCTGAGGCGGGAAAATATGGTTTGGTTTTGCTTTTTGGGTGTTTAAATACGCTGTTTCGGTTTTAAATACACAGCCACATTAAAATTAATTTTCCTTGGCTAGCTTGGTTACTTAAATCAATTTAACGGAGTTTTTATGGGGGAAAAGTGTCTATGTAACCTGCTGAAATTATATTATAACTACTTTCATCACAATAATTACATTAAATTTATGTTTCATAATAATTCGTACTTTTGATTGGCTGACGAAAATCGCGAGGCATTTCAAAATTATATTTCATTTGCAACATTCATGACTGCACGTGTTTCCAATGACAACTTCACAACAATGCATAGTTCATGAGCATTTTCTTTATAGAGAATACTCTATCTATATATTACATTATACATATTCATTAATAGGTTAACTCCTAACTATCCTACTGTCTGTCGATACTTTAATTTTGGCATTGCACAAGTCATGTCTTCTTTGACTGTCCATGACGTTAAAACACTAAATCCCTGGGATGTGTTTTAGTAGATTTTAGTCTCTGATGCATGATTTTTTTATTATTAATTATTTTTGGCTTTTAACTAGCTTTCAGTAACTGCGAGTACTCTCAAATCGTACTTTCGAGTTATTTTGACCTGTTGATACAATTTTTAATGTATTTTCGTTATTTAACGTTTACTTATTCAGTGTTATATCTAGCCTCACTATTTTTAATATATACCACCTTTGATAAATTTTTAGTATTATAACATAGATCAAATTTACTCGTCCAGTGTATGTTCACCTGTTTTTGTTAATATGTCTTTTGATTGAGTTAAGCCATTTCAATTGATATTTTATAGTGTGTCTTTCTATGTTGTGATGTTACACTTTTGTTTCAGGTAGGGTGAAGGTTGGCGCCTATTAAAACGTTTAAACCCGCTGCATTTGTTTGCACCTGTCCTAAGTCAGGAACCTGATGTTCAGTGGTTGTCGTTTGTTGATGTGGTTCATAAATGTTTCTCGTTCCTCGTTTTTTATATAGATTAGACCGTTGGTTTTCCCGTTTGAATGGTTTTACACTAGTCATTTTTGGAGGCCCATTATAGCTTGCTGTTCGGGGTAAGCCAAGGCTCCGTGCTAAAGGCCGTACTTTGACCTTTAATGGTTAAATTTTACAAATTGTGACTTGGATGGAGAGTTGTCTAATTAGCACTCATACCACATCTTCTTATATCTATAGGAAAACAAGCGAAAAGCTTGATATAACTCGTTATTTCATTGTTGTAGCATATGAATTTAATTATAAAAATTAAATGCTACTTTTTACATCGGATGTGACCTTGAGAAGTCATACCGGTGTTATGTTGCCGCAGAAATTTCCTTGTCGTTTGACTGATAACCGAACGTATTTCGTATAATTACGCGGATATTATCAAGTGCAAAATATCATTCCTTATCGCTTGATATATATTAATTTCATCAATAAATATTCATGAAAATATTTTTTAAGAACATAGATAAATGATATGAAAACCTTTTGTCGTGAGAAATATATATATCAATAACAAACTAGATTTGTAATTGCTAGCAATAACAGATTGCACCCTCGTCCCCCCATTGCCAAGCGAGCGGCAGCCATTTTGGTCATTCCAATGTCGAAAGTCGCATCTAGACCTGCCAGTTATCATAACACAAATTTGTAAGCTAGTTTAGAATATTTTGATTTTTTTTTGCCATTTTGGCCGTTTCCATGATAACGGCGGCCATTTTGAAAATTCCAAAATCATATTTCAATTCTGCACATGCCAATTAACATTTCTGTAAAGTTTCCTAAAGTTTGGTGCATTTTGAATTTTTTGTAGTTTCCATGGTAACGGTAGCCCTTTTTAAAATTCGAAAGACAAATTCCACTTTGACTCATTAAATGTTACCTACCGATAAAGTTTCTATGGGTTTAATCTTATATTCTTGGAGAAAATGCAGCTTTTGTATATTTTCCCATAGGGCTAATGTTAAACTTTCGCCCTGTTTCCATGACAATGGCGGCCATTTTGGAATTTCTAAATACAAAATTTTTATCTAGGCATACCAGTTAACATTTCAATAAAGTTTCAACCAGTTGAGTCTTATAATGAAAGATTTGGATTTTGGATATTTTTTTTACATTTTCCATCCATGGAAACGGTGGCCATCTTGGAAAATTCCATAGTCAGATGCACAACTTCACATGGTGCTTTACATTATATCATAGTTTCATCAACATTGGTTCATTCAATTCCGAGAACTAGCGCGGACATAAAAGTGTGGAAGAAACATAAAAAGAAAAAAAAAGAAACGTAGAATAACAATATGTCACCCCAACTCCGTTGAGGGTACCATAATCATGATTACCGAAAATTTGTGTTTACGCATGCGAAAGGATATCTAGAGAACGTTTTGCAACAAAAGCGGGAAAATATGAATGCCTACTCAAATCCAATCTATTAGAAACACGAATTATTACAGAAGAGTGTCCAACATGCACTTGCACTGCACTATCATTAGAATAGTAGAACAGAATGATATAAATGGATGAAAATTTGCCAGTAGAGTTATTAAGAATGTTCGCTCCTCTGTTTAAAAATAACAATCTTTTTAAACGACTGTTATGAATTGATAGTATATAAATAACTGAACTTAAAAAGCAGAAAAAATGGTAGGTCCGTGATCTTGTATTTGAGATATAATCAATTGAAAATTTGGCTGGAAATGATTCTCTCTAGATTTTTCTCTCATTTAACATTGGCACTTTTTTTTTCAAAAACTATGAAAAAGATTTTCATAAATGGCTAGTTAAGATATATGTAATAAAAATATGAACAGACAAGCAGGGGTTAGCGGGATTTTTCTTTATTGGTACTACATGGATAAAACTAGAGGATTCATAATATCTGACAAAAAACCCAAAAACAAGAGTAGCGAACTTCCTTAAGATGATCTGCTATACATAACTGTTATACAAATATTAATATAATATATTACAACAAACCCGAGTATACTGATAACAAAGGATCATATCAGTACACTATAATAAATACACCTTATCGCTATTCCCGCTTGATCCGAGAATCTGTCCCGCTCGAACTTTTGACGTCATACAACAATCACTTTTCCATTGTGGCGTCAGACATTTTCTATTATGACGTCAAAATTTTACGGGAACTTGTGTGATGTCCAGTAATGGCGGACAAATAGCGATAAGGTGTATTATGACGGTGAGGTTGAATTCCCTGTCATTGTTTTCTTGTATACACCCAAACACTCATATTTCTTTCTCGCTGTATTCTTTCTGTTTGGCTTTCTGTACAATAAATATTATCTAAAATATCCCTTTTACTTTCATCAGAAAATGTTATTTTCTTATCTTCGAAATACACAAAGTTATCAAGAAGCATTAGTTTTTTTTTAAATATATATTATGGTATTGACATCATCACTTTGAGTATGACAAATTATTGTTAATGCTTTCCTGTTTGTTTGATCATCGAACATTTAACATTACAAGAATGTTTAATTGCAAGTCAAACTCGATAAATTTTCATGCGTTCTGATATCGATGATGTTAGGCGGACTTTTTTTAAATTTTGCTTTGATAAAACAATCCAAAGGGATCATTTATAATTTTGAAATATCACACTGTAGCATTCCATGTTACGGTATTTCAGTAGATTTGTAATATTACAAATGTCTTTATCTTTATTTTTTTTAATTTCTATGTCGCGTTTAATTATTCATCCTAAGTCTCTGAGGTCAACAGAAACAATTCTTTCAAATATACAGATAAAGACTACTTATGTTAGTGTAGACGATGACTGAAAGGTAGATATTAGAGCTGTATTACAGATTGCATGATTTTTTATTTCGGGATCTCTAATCTAATGAAGCCTAGTATTTAGAAAGTTAATGTAGTATTTCCAATGCTGTTAGATGCTATCCGTCTTAAACATATCATATTGCGTCGGTTGACTATTCGATAGGGACATTATGTAACCGTTAATACCTACATTAAGCTTTACACTTTTTCCTACAATATCCACACATATAGTTGCCATTTTGATTGTTATGATGTCAGTGAAACACTTTTCTTGAGTTGCGTTTCCTGATAAGCAGCTATATAAGGTAAGTTTGTCTAACATATCAGACAGTAGCAGAGGGAATATATTCAATTTGCTTCCCAAATACTGTAATGTCTCTTAAAGAGGTCTAATTTGTAAATTTACCGGTTGTGTTTTATTCCTGATTGTGAAGTTTTGACTCAGTGTATGGATTTGTATGGTGGGTGATGCGTGCATAGCAGGTGCTGCTCACCCGGTTCAGCTCCTTTTGGAGTTCATGCGATTAGTGGGTTTATGAGATTTGAACATCGGAAAACTACTGATGCCTTTACTTTATTAGTGGAAATAGCAATGGTAGCTTTTCTGTTGATAAAAGTAAATATTGTCTTTACTATAAAGAGAGAGAGCCGCACCAGAACAAAAAAAAAAAGAAAAAAGATATCACCTGTATTATCATATTCAGCATTAGGCACGTGACTATAGGGCTCCTCAAGGTCTAAATAGCAGAGAATCTATACAAGCTGAGAAACAGATACTATGAAAGATAAAATAGATATTGTCTTTACTCCAAAGAGAGAGCACCGCAACAGAATAAAAAACGAAAAGATACATCTAGATATCAACTATATTTTCATCTTCAGCATCAGACACGTGGCTATAGGGCTACTCAAGATCTAAATAGCCTAGAATCTATAAAAGCTAAGAAACAGATACTACAAAAGGTATGCAGTCATCAACATTATTTTCAGGATATTTAAAAAAACATAGATAACAGCTACTTTCAAGGAATAACACCTATTTTTAAAGTTCCTGGCTTAAGACATACATACTGAAATGTGTAGGGAATGCCATAACTAATTTTGATTACCTCCTTCTTCCTTTCAAGATAGGTCAGTTGAAGAGCAAAAGGTTCATATTAGTACACTTAAAAGGCTATCTTAGAAAGAGAAATTTTTTAATTTCAGTTTTACATGTGACAAAAAAAGGAACCAGTAAACAATACCTTTAGTGATGTGCTTGCGTACGTAATCAAGATTCCAATCATTTCCAAATTGTCGACTATCATGTGTCCGAATCTACCATAGCCAATGATTTAGTGCAAACATGATTGAAATGACACAGTTTGTCTTTTAAGATTCTGTTTGATAAAATCTAAATCTACGGTCGCAAATCCATTGTGCAAAGCTAAAGCATAATCACATGGTAAGATTTGTATTACAAAATTTGAATTATAATACAAAATCTTGCCGTGTGTACACCTTAATACAATGTATTATACGATATTTAAAATCTTATAAGATTGTATTAAGGATAGAACAATGCCATGTTCTATCCGTAATACAAATCTTAGCTGACCCTCTATCTTCATCTAATCAAATTGTTTAATATGGGGTCATTTGTATGCACGTGTACTATATAAAATGCATGTGGTTCTTTCGAAAATGGTTGACTTCACAAATAGATATGTTGAAAAACTTAGTTTTTGGAGGGAAAAAAGAAGGCACAAATTACATTAATAGATTTAAAGCTACTTGGATCTTACTTCTCTTCGCATCCAATAATGCATGATCAACCAAATTTTATATTACTCCATGTGATCAAAGTTCTTGTCCAACATTTTCTTTTAGCTTTACTTTTTTTCAAAAACATTATAGAAAAAATCTAAATATAAGAGACTGTTAAAACAAACTGTCGTCTATTAAAAGGGCAATTGACCGGAAAATTAAAAGGATTATCATTATTTGTTTATCTTATAAGATTCATCTTTGCGTGTGTACAAGAGTCTTACAATACAAAACTCTTATAAATATTATTATACAAATCTTATCGTGTGTACCAGCCTTTAGACAGTTTTTGGTCGTTCTATTTATAGACTTTTGGTTTTTGTGTTTAGAATCTTTTTGCTATTCTTTTTAGACTCTTGTTGATCTTACACAGTGTTGGTCGTTCTGTTAAGACCCTTTTGGATATTGTGCTCTTTAACGTTTTATGTTGTGCTTTTCAAACTTTTGGTGTCGATCGTACCATCTGAAGGTAATTCCAGTAAAGCGTATTGTACGTACGGAATCATATCATCTGGGTGTTTTCTACAGTTGTACTCCAAGGTTAACTCTTAAATGCAACTCACTTTATATTTGATGAATAGTTCGCAATCGTGACAATTTTAGATCCCCTTTTAATTAAGGCTACATATTAAAGTAACTTTTTGTATAAACCGGAAATAAATGTACTTTTCCGTAAATATATTGATGGTTACCCACCAATGTTGAAAAAAAATCTTTCAAATGACACTAAAAGTAACTTATATAAATAGGAAGTAGCTGTTTTATTTTATATTTCATACAAAAGTACCAAATGACTAATTAGATGAAATAAAAGCTTTCATGTGTTACCGGGAATGATTTGATGTTGATCTGAAGAAGCCATCTTTCTTCATTGTTTCGACGATTTGTTTGAATCAATGTTGTGAAAGCTTTCATGTGGTACTAAAATGTCTTTGTATAAACTGGTTGTAGGTAATATCCTTCTAGAACCATAGAAAATTATTAACCAATCTAAAAATTTTAGGTTAAGTGTAATGATAGCTTTATATGGCACACGAATGAACCTTTGTAACTGGAAGTAGCCATTTATTCACTTTTATCTTAAATAAAATATTTCTATTCATCAAATCATGAATGAAATTAAGTTTTTGTTTTAATACATTTGACTTACAAATTCGATTCCAATCTTATATTAGTCCACTTCACCATTTCTCAGAAAATTATCATGATCGGCATTGTATAATGTAAGATATATCTTCTTTTTTTTGTTTGGATATAACTGGATGATTTCATTATTACGTGATTGCTATTTAAAATAAAATTTGAAACATCTATTTAGAAGCTTACAACAGAAATGATTTACATTCATACAAAAACTTTGTCAAATTTTAATAAATAGCCTTTTAAAATTTTACAGATTGAAGCGCCCATATGACGAACAACATAACATCTGACCCCCTGATATTCTAAAAAAAGAAAAATCATTATTTTATAAGATCTATTGAGAAAAGTAATTGATTACAAAGCCGAAGCACTTTAGAACAGAAATGTCAATTGTGAACAGTCAACAGCCTGTACAAAAAAAATGTACGAAAACACAAACGGTTGTGTACAAAATACATATTATGGCATTACACAGAAAACGACTTTTTATATTTTGAAATGTGCTTCGTTGGCCAACAAAGGATCTTTATTTTTTTTTTTAATACATTATATTCAAATATGATATTACTATAGAGTAAATGGATTTTATAACCATTCAAGTGATTAAAAACAATTTCTCAAATAAATGTCTTCAGACGGCGTATAACCCTAGAGAATACTCCTAATTGACAACACTTTCATCAAGACTCCCATGATAGCTATGTATCTAAACCTTGTAACTACATGCATTGATTTTTGGTTGTCTACGTAGTCATATTTATTAAAAATTACAAATATTCTACATCAAAATCAGGTGATGTGAAACAATGAGACAACTATCCACCACAGAACAAACAACGTGAATAGCTGGAGGATATCATTAGATCTTTAACAGTAAGCAAATATCGATACAAGATGTAAGCTATGTTTTGCCGTCATTAGACTTTTAAACATGAACAAAAACCTAAACAAGAAAGAAAGCTTGAGATAAATAAGTATCATCAGAAACTATGGACACACGTGTCGTTGTTAATGTAGACATCAACGACGTCATAGTCAAAACAGCGATAAACAGATTATCAATGATCTTTTAAACTCGAGGATGTTTCTCGGCCATATCTCATCTCAGGGATGTTGCCTTTCGATGAGATAATAGCTAAGAAACACCCTCTCGATTGAAAATACACCGATAATCTATATTATTATTTTTATTATTGGCAATTTGTACATCTTCCCTTCGATCTTACTGCCTTATATTTTTAAGATGATGGACAAGACTTAATCATCGAAAAAATTAGGCAATGACGTCATGTATCAGTGCAGTAACGTCACGTGCTCAAGTCTATCCGCGTCAATTTATCAAAGAAATGCACGCGATTTCGTTCATACAACCGAACAACTATCCAAACGTTTTGTACACGTAAAAGATGTTTTACTTACTATTTCATTTTACTTCATATTCTTAACAAAAAAAAACAACATACAGTTAAAACAAATTGCCGATAAAAAGAATAATGGCATTTCATTTTTTGATACTGACTTCATCAGCTCAAATATCAGCTCGTCCTTGCGGGCTCGCTTGATATTTTTGCTGATAAAGTCCGTATCAAAAACAAAATGCTATTATTCTATATTTACTATTATTAATATTATTATTATTATTATTATTATTATTATTATTTTATTATTATTATTATTATTATTATTATTGATGTTGTTATTATTATTATTATTATGATTAGCAAAAAATGAGGCTATATTTTTTTAGATGATGCCTTTATGCAGTATATTTGGCATGGTGTCAACGTTTCAAGATGCATGATATTTTTAACAATTGCAAATTGTCTTAACCCATTTCCTTAATTTTTTATGTAGACGTCGGATGGTTTTTTTTTTGCTAGATTGGTCTGTTTTGTAATGACCAATTAACAAATGAATTCCGGTCTTTTTAAACACTTTCCTCTCATGAATGTCAATGCATTATGGAAATCAATTGTAATAGTTCTTTGTTTCTTTTCTAGCAACTATAAAGCATAATTTTCACAATATTCGTCGGAACATGTTTATTCGTTACCTTCATTCTGAGTCAATTCGTTCAAAAGTTATTATCAAGAGTTCACAGTTGGTCAAGACAATACCAAATTCCGATAAATTGTGTAACATAAGGCGCCAATTTAAAATCCTTTTTCATAATATTAAAGAATAATGACATTATCAAGGATTATTTATTTCGTTCTGTACATCTCCGTATAAAGCAAAGGTAATAAATTCCAATTCAGTTTGGTTGCATAACATTTATCTTTTTCTTGAATGGCAGGTAAATTCTTTGAAAAGAGATATGCAAACCATGATTCCGGAGACGTCTGTCGCGACGTATATCTGTGACACTGAAATATGATTTCTATAAAAAAAAGACTATGGGGTTAAAACATGGAGAAAAAAAACTAACTATTGGTTAAATCATTGAAAGAAAAAACTATATATAAGGTTAAATCATCGAGAGAAGAAACTAACAATGGAGTTATATCATCGAAAGAAGAAACTAACTATGGGGTTAAATCATCGAGAGAGAAAAACTAGTCAAATAATTTTTGAAAATAATTCAAGAGAATAACCTCTTTTTGTTTACACTTGTTTTCGAACGTCACTGATGAGTCTTATGTAGATGAAACACTCATCTTGCGTACAACGTTTTAATCCTTGTATCTATAATGAGTTGTTTTACACTTTTTTTTAATGTAAACGCAAGACAATTCAGAAAAGTCATAAACTACTAGAAAGACTAATAACGTCAATACAATCTAGCAGGATAATATGATTAACATCATGTCTTGGTAGAAATATTTCCTCAGTGAACTGACATTAAGTTCTCCAGTTTAAATGCATTAAGGCGACAACTAAATCATAGAATGCACATATTTAGTTTTTATTTCTAGGTGACAAATTATAGTTTGACAATTTTACAATATCAAATATATCTTGAAGAATACTTTTACTGGTATAGAAAATTCTCCAATAAGAATATAGCATATTTATAAAGCTGAGAACGTTATTGAATAACTTTTGTTTGTCTAACACTTCGAAGAAAAGAACTGCAACTTAATTATTGACTGTATTACAATAAGATATTAAAAACGATATAAATTGGTTTTGATACTTTATTTTTATGGAACTAATCATAAAATAAGACGATATGACTTTTCTATTTGAAACGCTAATAGATGACGCATTTATTTAGTAGTAAACTATCTATTGCTATAAGTGGAAATGTCGTAGTTCGGTCCAGAGATTGCATTTTAAGTTTTCTTTGGTACTTTTCCCTTAGATAAATTACCAGTAAACAAAAATTACGGTAAGAACTTATGAGTTGAAAGTTTAAGATGGTGTAGCTAAGCATACCTGTGTTGCTGAAATTGGATTTAATTCTTAATTTATTCAAAGGAAGAACTGTCCTGTTTCTGTGTGTTGATCTTCAAAAAAATATTTCTCTCTGTGTGACCTCACACTACGTATTTTCGCCTTTGTAACTACACAACAATGGCAATACTAAAGAAATATGATGTCATAATTAAATTTTGATCGATGCAGAGACGAGATAAAGTAACCAACACGTTGATTGTGAATGTATAAATCTTTTATAAATCTTACATGGTTTGTCAATTTGATAAAGAACCTTCAAAGCTGTCCAAATTGGATCTATTATAAATCTTTGCAAACACATGTGAAAACAGTGTTCTTTCTTTGGTTCAAAGCTATTTATTTCTTATTGTATCAGAAAAAAAATCCCAATATTTACCAGGCTTATAATTTTGTATGCCGATGCGCGTTTTACAAAAGACTCATCAGTGGCAATCGAATAAAAAAGTTAAAAAGGTCAATTAAAGTACGAGTTCGGGATTATTGAGGATCTTAAAGTCTGAAAGTAACTTATACTTGAAGTAGAAAATCAGGAGAGTTTTCTTTCTTTTACATTCACCTCATTCCCTTCTTCCCAAATAACGTTATTCTTTAAGGAAAGAAAAAAACACAAAAAACACCAGAAAATTACAAATAGTCTAGACCTCGTAATATTTATAATTGCATGTTTCACCACACAAGAGTCATACATTTTATACGTATCTTTATTAAATATAAAGTTTATTGATTTGAATTTGTAATAATAGTGCTTTTCATAATCTCTCTTTGTTAGTATCAGTTTTTCATTAAGTACTTTATTAGTATCAGTTTTTCATTAAGTACTTTATTAGTATCAGTTTTTCATTAAGTACTTTATTAGTATCAGTTTTTCATTCAGTAAAGAACGTTCGTTTGCCAAAACACATGTTTCAATATGTACAAGTGACTGGGAACAAATGTTCATATTAATACAGTATCTGTAACTCGCTTTGATAAAGATTGAAAAAAAACATGCTTCAACTATAATGATGGTTAATTGTGGTTATGTAGTCAAACAAGCATAGTTACGTCGATGTGCATAATCATTGAGAAAAGAACTGAAAAAAGTAAAATCACAAAAATACTGAACTCCGAGGAAAATTCAAAAAGGAAAGTCCCCAATCAAATGGCAAAATCAAGAGCTCAAACACATCAAACGAATGGATAACAACTGTCATATTCCTGACTTGGTACAGGCATTTTCTTATGTAGAAAATGGTGGATTGAACCTGGTTTTATAGCTAGCTAAACCTCTCCCTTGTATGACAGTCACATCAAATTCCATTATATTGACATCGATGCGTCAACACAACAAACAGACACAATGACTGTCATTGCGTAATCTGCAATTTTCAATTAACTTGTGTTGTGGGACTCAGCAAAACACAATAGTTAGTAATCACTTTGGAAAGAAAGTACTGATACGGAATACAGTATTTACTTTTATTACTAAAATTGTTTGATAGTTTGGAATAATGTAATTACAGTTTTTGACAGGTCTTATTACGTGAAGTAGATATTTTTTGCAATAAATACTCAAGAGGTTTCATTACAGAAACGATGGGAATGTCTGGAAATCTATTTCTGGTTTATGGAATTGACAATACAAGAACTCTGCTTCTCTTTATAAAAATATACTGTATTAGTGTCAAAACGCGCGTCTGGTGTGACAAATTATAAGACTGGAGTTTTTCCAGTAAATCCTGCAAAAAGAACATTCATATGAATCAAACTAAACCACAAAGTTCAACGCTATTACAAAACTCATTTGTATGAAATGAAACCTCATCGAGTTCAAATAAGAAAAAAAAACTTGTTTAATGCTGTAATAAACCTGAACTGTTATTGGTGATAAACTTTTCCTTCTACATTGAATCGGATTAAATTTTTCATGAAATGTTTTCTAGAATAAACTTTAAAAGAAAGCGTCATACATCCAATACGTCATCTGACTTAATTATTGTTATTATTATTACATTAAACTATCAAGGTAAACTCACGGGATGGATTTTTTTCTGAAAAGATTACTAAATTTTGAAATGTAAATTACTTCCACCAAAACGCTTTTAAAGCACAAATTGATATTGAAAGCAAATATTCTGAGAAAACTGGATGGCTTAACAGAAGTTAATTTCAGGTTGCTTTTTTTTAATAAATTCAGTACTAGTATACACATACACCATAAAACAATCAAAATTTTTGCAAAATTGCTGTCCTTATAAATAGTATAACAATGGGCATTTCTTACCACAACAGAAGCAAAAGGTGATAAGCCGTATTAAAAAAACTACGGTCTATAACAGATGTTTTAAAGTCTCCTTTAGACGAGTTGAAAAAAAAACATTGTTTGATATTTATGTCCAATGCTTTCAAATATTTGTTCACCAAAGAGTTATTGACATACTAAAACGGATACATGGAAACTAAGAAATTAGTTCTATTTGGAGACATTGAAATATCCATATACAGATTGAAATGTCATTTCTGCATGTATCTCAGTGTAAACATAGCTATTACGTTCTTTAAAAATACAGAGAATCTATCGTATATTGCCTTTATAGATAAGTATATAATAACGATTTAAAACTGCTTACTGGACCCTATTTTGATAGAGTCGCCGGTTTTTTTTAGTCCGATTACTGGAACTAACGTACCAAAGGTCAAAGATAAATTTGCGTTGTTATTTTGTCCATATTTTAAAGATAGGTGTTGCGTGTACGAGGCATATGATCTGCAATACAAAACATATTCTGAAATTTACGTGGAATCATTCAGTTGATAGTGCTTCATGTGTCTGTGTTCATAATGGAGAATTCTTTTTTTTTGTATTGTTGAATTCAATTGAAAGCTTTTACTTAATGTGTTTATATTTTAAGATTAGATATTGGACTTTTGTGATAACTTCCTAATGTAGAAAATTTATTCTTAAGTTGATTTAAAACAAATTCAACCGCTTTTCCGCAATTTCCTTTAAAGTGCACTGTTATTCATATTTATTTGAAAAGAAGCAAGCGTTTCGAAGACACGTTTTAAAGACAGTCGTCTTGAATATGCCATTTACATGAAGATACAAAATGTCTATTTTTCGAAGAAAAAGAGGTCTTTGTGCATGCTCAAGTCTTGTACAATGTGTTTATAATTATGATGTCGGTCTAATCTAAATCAGGTTTTCAAGGAAAATGTTTCTTAAAACAATGCAGGTGTGTTTGTCAGTTACCTTTATTTTCGATGCGTTTGATTATTGTTATAATGGTTCTTGACAACTCTCAAAATTACCCAGAAGTTAAAGTACAAATTAGCATAGAGGTTTCACTCTACAAGACGTCTTCATAAATATGCAAATAAAACACGACTTTCACATTTGCATTACAAATTATCATTAACTTTAGAGTGAACATTAAATCACAATTGTCCAGAAATGCAATGAAACCAAATTGAAATATTTAACAATCTCCAGAAAAAATGATGATATATGGGTGTCTATATTTTTGAAGTCGTCTGGCGAGTCTTGATCATTTCTGGTTAGGGATATTGAAATATATTCCCAAACACTTTTCCCTTCGAGCCGAAAGAAACCCGTTCTGAGGCTGGAAAATGTGGTTTCGTTTTGTTGTTTGGGTGTTTATATACGTTGTTTCGATGTTAAAATAAACATCCACACTAAATCAATTTTTCTTGGCTAGCTTGGTTACTTAAATTCAAGTTAACGTAGTTTCTATGGAACAAAATCTTTATGTAAATTGCATCACAATAATTACATTGAAGTTATGTTTCGTACTTTTGATTGGCTGACAAAATCGCGAGGCATTCCATATTTATATTTCATTTGCAACATTCATGACTGCACGTGTTTCCAATGACAACGTCACAACAATGCATAGGAAAACAAGCGAAAAGCTCGATATAACTCGTTATTTCATTGTTGTAGCATATTCATGTTATTATAAAAATTAAATGCTACTTTTTGTAATTTTATATAGTTGTAAAAGCGTAAGTCGTGTTCACATTTAAGTATAAAGCCCTTCCGCGCTCCATACAAAATGAACTTCGGTCAAAAGAGAAATAATAAACAAATAATAAGTTAAAGAATTTGTAACCAGCTAAAAAAAAAAGCGATAATAATACAAAGAGAAAACTGGAGAAAATAATTCACAAATTGATCAATATCTATCGATTCAATGAGCGAATGGTGTAATTCTGAACAGAAAACGATATTTCATAGCAGTTTGGTCGTCAAAGTTCATGTATGCGATCATAAGTGTATCAATGCCCTATTGTTGGTAGTTGGTATTTTTTAGACCTTATAACAGGGTTTTTCGAATTCGTTTTTATAATTTTTTGTATATGCATTTTCTATTTTCAGGTACAGTAGCAGCAATTGTTGACGGTAATTCATACAATCATTCGTCTTTAAAAGGAACACAAAGTTATGATTGACTTATAAGTTTGGTTTCAGTTGGATCGGGATCTTGTTTCAAAAAAAAAGTACTTATTTGTTTGTCGAATGTTATGTCTTTCGTAAAGATTGCAGTCATGTTTAATGACGTTTGGAATTATATACAATGATTTATTCCAAAAATAATTAATGCATTCTCTAGTATACATATTTGTTTAGGGGCCAGCTGAAGGACGCCTCCGGGTGCGGGAGTTTCTCGCTGCATTGAAGACCCATTGGTGGCCTTCGGCTGTTGTCTGCTCTATGGTCGGGTTGTTGTCTCTTTGACACATTCTATGGAACGCCACAGCTGTCTTATGTGGAACTCTGATATTACTTTATGTTGTTTTATTATTACTTGATGATATTTTGTCTTTACTTAATATGGTTTTGACATTACGTAATGATGTTTTGATATAACTCAATATGGAATAGTCATTACTTAATGATATTTCGATATTACACGATATGGTTTCGTATTGACTTGATATAGTTTTGTCATTACTCAATATGGTTTTGTCATTACTCGATGTGGTTTCACCATTATTTAATGTGGTTGTGTCATTAGTCAATGTGGTTTTAACATTATTTAATGTGGTTGTGTCATTAGTCAATGTGGTTTTAACATTACTTGATGTGAATGTGACTTAACGTTATGTAGTTGTTTCATTACATGATGTGGTTTTGTTATTTTGTAATGATGATTTGCCTATTCTTTATATGGTTTTAACATTACGTAATGATGTTTCAAAATTTGACGATTTTACACTACATGATGTGTTTGTTTCATTATTTGATGTGGTCCTGTCATTCTTTGATGTGGTTATCCCATTACTTGATGAGGTAAAATCACGTGACCGATTCGGAAAAACCTGTTCTATTTTTAGATAGATTTCAGGTTGTATGTGCCTGGGATGAGTGTTGCCATCCATCGAATTTGAGTTCGGGTTACTGTTTGAGTTAAACTTTGAGTTAGTCTTCGATTTCGAATTCAAGTCATTATTAGAATTAAAATTTTAGTTAGCATTGAGTTTCGAGTTGGACTTCGAGTTTGAGTCACATTTAAGGGTAGAGTTCTAGTTACAACATTAAATTTGAGTCACTTTTTGAGGTAGAGTTTGAGTAAGATTCGAATTTAAGTCTCAATTAGATTAATTCAGATTATGAGTTGAAATTCGAGCTATCTTATATGGGTTCGTAATTAAATTTTCTATCGCGGAACAAGGACTTTTGCTCGGGCTTCCGAAAAGAGGGCTCCGAGTTATGCGTACAAAAGATAAACAATGTTACAGTATACAAAACGCAACATAGAAGTTGAAATAAAGCTAGATGTGGTGTGATTGACAATGAGACAACTATCCACCAGAGTTTAAATGCAGTGGATGTAAGAAATCATATATAGGCAACCGTACAGCCTTCAACACACCGTTTAGTCAGCTACAAAAGGCCACCATGCACCATGTGAAAAAATTCAAACGAAAAAATAAACGGTCTTATTTATAAATAATCAATCTACAAAAAAAAAATGACACACATTTATACAACGACAACAATTGAACTTCATGCTCCTGACTTGGGGCAGGTACATAAAGAAAGTGCACGTGGCGGAGTTTAACATGTATGTGAGCGCTAAATCCTAACCTTACATCGGACTGTTACAGTTGTGTAACAGCACAACACGAGAAAAAAATGTAAACTAGACAAAGTGATGCCCCCGCACTCAACTCATTTAACCGCTTATACCCCAAAAATGACAAAAACAAGTTCAATTGTCTCCCAAAAAGAGCAAAAGATAATAAAAATAAAAACCCTGACCACATGCACACCTACAATATATGTACAAACAGCCAGCAGAGTGAAAACTTCCTAGCATTCAAACTGTAGGAGGAGTTATCTGGAAACGCTCTTCTTATGCAAGGAAATTTCCCAAAAAATTACAAAGTTCAACTATCTCCCAAAAAAGCAAATATTAATAAACATTAAACCCTGACCACATGCACACCTTCAATATATGTACAAACAGACAGTAAAGAGAAAACTTCCTAGGATTTAAACTGTAGGAGGAGTTATGCGGAATAACTATATACCCATAATGGGACGGACAGACGGACGGACGGACGGACGGACGGACAGGGGTAAAACAATATGCCCCCCCAGCTTTCAGTTGCGGTAGCATACAAAACAGTTTCATTTGGCTGATTCAATAGATCGGTATGAATGGGTAATATAAATCCATCGGGGTGATCTCGGATGCTCCAGAAAGGCACCCGTCGTGTTATTCGAGAAAGTACAAACCCAGTGATTTGGGTTTATTTGGAAGTTTACATTCAAGGAAAAGATGACGGTATTATGGTTACGACCACTGGAACATGTCCGTCGTCACATGTGAAACAGATATTCCAAAAAGTTTATTTTTCAATTAGTGCGAGGTAGATCAGGGAATTCAATTGATTACAAATAAAAGATTGATATTCGTATAAGTTCAAATGATCATTTACGCTAAAAAAAAATTCGGAGAATTCTTATTTTATAGTATTGATGCTTTGTCGCTAAGTCCGAGCCCTTCTCCCCCCGTTTCCCTGTAACTTTAGTGTGAGTTGATTTGAAGTGTTTCATTTGTTAACAATAAAGTTCAAGTCTTTTGATTTGTGTCGAGCCTGCGACATCAATGTAGCGGCAGTGAGACACAACAAACCTATATTTCGTCGTCGATAGTGGCGTCGGCGTCTCCATCTCCATTTTTTTTTTATTTCTATTGAGTTTAACCTTTCATTATACATATTACTAAACATGTATGCCATCATAATTTTGTACTTTTAGAATATCATACTGTATTTCTTTACCTCGACTATTGTATCTGTATTTACATTGTATGTTTCTCTGTAAACTTGTATTTAGTTTTTAGAGAATAAAGTATCTATGTATCTATAGATCGTTAGGTTTCTAGTTTTTTACATTTTTCATTTCGGGACCTTTTATAGCTTACTATAGGGTATGGGTTTTGCTCATTGTTGAAAACCATACAGTTTTGTTTTAGTTAATAAAAACCGAATTAAACTGTTTTGACATGATAAATTTGTAAACCTCAATGAAGTGTTTTAAAACTTGTATAGGAGTTATTCCTCAATTTCAAGAAAAAGCATCTACAGAAAAAAAATTTTTTTTTTATTTTTTTTTACCGATAAATGTATAGATAAATGTACAGTCGATCAACATGACGCTTTTACACTTACAGCAGCAATATCAGGCGAGACACATGGTTCCGTGGAATATTTTACAAATTTATTACAAAAATACTGCTTCCGTTTGAGAACTTAGGATAAAAACAACAGGACCAAGTGGTTTGGGGATATCCCAATTATGTCCGAAATACTGTAAACTTTTTAATACTTTTTTTCTTATTATTGTCTGCCGTTCCCCTTTTTCATACCAAATAACTCTGAACAACCACTCGAACTTTAATTTGAACTTTAACTCAATGGATTAGCGATACCCATCCAAAGCACCTTAAACAAACGATATATTGAAATCTGTTTAAAAATAGAACATATTTTTTTCCGAATTGGTCACGTGGTTTTACCTCATCAAGTAATGGGATAACCACATCAAAGAATGACAGTACCACATCAAATAATGAAACAAACACATCATGTAGTGTAAAATCGTCAAATTTTGAAACATCATTGCGTAATGTTAAAACCATATAAAGAATAGGCAAATCATCATTACGAAATAACAAAACCACATCATGTAATGAAACAACTACATAACGTTAAGTCACATTCACATCAAGTAATGTTAAAACCACATTGACTAATGACACAACCACATTAAATAATGGTGAAACCACATCGAGTAATGACAAAACCATATTGAGTAATGACAAAACTATATCAAGTCAATACGAAACCATATCGTGTAATATCGAAATATCATTAAGTAATGACTATTCCATATTGAGTTATATCAAAACATCATTACGTAATGTCAAAACCATATTAAGTAAAGACAAAATATCATCAAGTAATAATAAAACAACATAAAGTAATATCAGAGTTCCACATAAGACAGCTGTGGCGTTCCATAACATTCCCCATTTCCATTCTCAATTTTATCTTTAACACATTTGAAAGTAGAGTTGAAATTATCGTTAATTTTATAACTATGTTCTATTTATAGTAAAATATCCCATGCTTGTTGCCCTCGATGTCATCCTTAGATAAACTATGTAAAGGGTAAGACCAAATGACGGCTCTAGCAAGGTTTGATTATAACCTGTATTAGTTTCAGATGAGACAATTGTTCACGACGGACGTTAAGTGATGGAAAAATCTCACACTTCAGGTAGAGCAAGGTGAAAATAGTTCCGAGAATGTTCTTTTAAATCGTCGCTAGGTGACTACATCAACCAATTGGATGACCCCATTGTTCAAAAAACTTCCGTAAAATGTTAAGATGGAAGATCACAGACAATTGATAGATGCAATCTTTATTCGATGCAAATTTTTACGAAAATATATTGGCTGAATTGTTTTCTTGTATTCACCCACACCCTCTTATTTCTTCTTCGTCGTAATCTTTCTGCTCGTTTTTTTTATACAATAAATATAATCTTAACTATCCCTTTTACTTTTATCAAACGAAAATGCTATTTTAATATCTTCGAAATACAAAAAGTTATCAAGAAGCATTAGTTTTTTTTTTTAACATATATTATGGTATTGACATCATCACTTTGGGTATGACAATTATTGTTTATGCTTTCCTGTTTGTTTGATCACTGAACATTTAACATTACAAGAATGTTTAATTTGCTAGTCAGACTCGACAAATGATGCATTCTGACGTCAGGCGGACTTTTTTGAAATTTTGCTTTTATGAAACATTCCAGATATGAAATCATTTATGATTTTGAAATGTCGCATTGTAGTATTCAGTTTTATGGTATATTAGTAGATATGCAACACTACAAATGTCTTTTTTTATTTCTACGTCGTGTTGTATTATTCATTCTAACTTTCCGAGGGCAACACATACCATTCTTTCAAATACACAGATAAATATAGATAAGAAGATGTGGTATGAGTGCCAATGAGACAACTTTCCATCCAAGTCAAAATTTATAAAAAGTTAACAATTATAGATCAAAGTACGGCCTTCAACATGGTGCCTTGGCTCACACCGAACAGCAAGCTATAAAAGGTCTCAAAATGACTAGTGTTAAACAATTCAAACAGGAAAAACAACTGTCTAATCTATATAAAAAACGAGAAACGAGAAACACCTATGAACCACTGAACAACAGGCTCCTGAAAGACTACTTATGTAAGTGTAGATCATGATTGAAAGGCAGATATTAAAGCTGTATTACAGATGGCATGATTTTTTAAATCGGGATCCCATGAAGCCTACTATTTAGAAAGTTAATGTAGTATTTCCAATGCTGTTAGATGTTATCAGTCTAAAACACATTATATTCCGTCGGTCGACTATTCGATAGGGACATTATCTAACTGTTTATACCTACATTAACCTTTACGCTTTTTCCTGCAATATCCATACAAATAATTGCCATTTTGATGTTGTCAGTGAAACACTCTTCTTGAGTGGCGTTGCCTGACAAGCAGTTATATAAGGTAAATTTCTTGAACATATTAGACAGAAGCAGCGGGAACATATTCAATCAGCTTCCAAAATCCTGTAATATCTGTTACTATCTCTTAAAAAGGTCTGATCTGTAAATTTACCGGTTGTGTTTTATTCCTGATTGTGAAATTTTGACTCAGTGTATGGATTTGTATGGTGGATGATGCATGCATAGCAGGTGCTGCTCACCCGGTTCAGCTCCTTTTGGAGTTCATTCGATTCCTTTAGTTTTTTTAGGGATTATTTTTGCCTTGATTTGTATTTACATTCATCTCAGTTGGTTTATGAGATTTAAACATAGGAAAACTACTGATGACTTTAACTTATTAGTGACAATATAAATGGTAGCTTTACTGTCAATAAACGTAAATATGTCTTACTCCAAAGAGAGAGCATCGCAACAGAACAAAAAACGAAAAGATACATCTTCCTTTCAACTTTTTTTATTATATTCAGCACTAGACAAGAGGCTGTAAGGCTGCCCAATGTCTGAATAGCCGAGAATCTATACAAGTTGAGAAACAGACACTACGAAATATATGCAGTCATCAACATTATTTTAAGGATATTTAAAAAAAAAAACAGATAACAGCTACTTTTAAGGTTTCTGGCTTAAAGCATGCAAATATGTGGGGAGTGGCATAAGTAGTTTGATTATTTCCTTCTTTCATTCAATATAGGTCAATTGAAGAGCAAAAGGTTCATATGAGTACGATAGAAAAGCTATCTCAGAAAGAAAGATCTTTTAATATCAGTTTTACATATGACCAACAAAAAAAAACGAACCAGTAAACAATACCTGTAGTGATATGATTGCGTACGTAAATAAGATTCCAATCATTCCCAAATAGTCCCAAAACATATTTAAAGGATAAAGGAAAAGTCCATCAGATAATAGATTTTTGCAAATTAAAATGGTATTTCCAGAATCGCTGTGACATTTATGTTACATAATCAAATAATGCGTCTAACGTATCATACTTTTTATATTTATGATCAGCATGTATTCGTCTATTTTATTTTAACCAAGCCTGAATTAATTTGAAATCAATGCTTTTATCAGCACCAAAATATTTGATTACGACAGATTGCGGGAATCATGCAACTGTGATTACATAATAGCAGTTGAGTTTAATGTATTATCTAGATTCCATAATCTAATCACAATTCCTTAATAAAAAATACTAAATTGCGTTTTAAAATTACTTTATTCACCCAGCATGCTTTGATCGTTGAAAGCAGCAGAGTACATATTAAAACATTACAATCAAACAGTTAAACGAGTTAAGAAATTATCAAACATCTACCCCTTATGGTCGACTATCATGTGTCCAGAGGGTACCATAATCAATGATTTAGTGTTGACATGACTGAAATGACACAGTTTGTCTTTAAGATTCTGGTTGATAAAATCTAATTCTACGGTCACAACTTCTTCGTGTAAAGTTAAGGCCGGTACACACGATAAAATTTATATTATAAGTCTTGAATTATAATACAGAATCTTACCGTGTGTACAACCTTGATGCATTGATTATAAGATATTTGGAATCTTATAAGATTGTATTTAGGATAGAGCAATGTACTATCCTTAATACAAATCTTCGCTGAATCTTTATCTTTATCCAATCGAATTGTTTAATTATGGGGTCAATTGTGTGTACATGTACTATATTAAATGCATATGGTTCTTGCAAATATTGTTGACTTCACAAATAGATATGTTGAAAAACTTAGTTTTTGGCGAGGGAGAAGAAGGCACAATTTACTTTGATAGATTTAAAGCTACTTGGACCTTCCTTCTCAACCCATCCAATATTGCACGATCAAACAAATTTTATATTACTGCATGTGATTAAAATTATTGTCCAACATTTTCTTTTAGCTTTCCTTTTTTTTCAAAAAACACCATCACAGAAACTAGATTGGTTCGTTTGTTCATGACCTACACTTTGTACATTACCAATTAACAAATGAGTTCCAATCGTTTTAAAATCTTTATGATATATCTTTTTGAACATTTTCCCTCATGAATATCAATGCATTATGATAACCATGCAATAGTATAATTAAGTTCTTTGTTTCTTTTCTAACAACTGTATAGCATAATTTCACAATATTCGACGAGACTTGTTTATGCACGGCCTTCATGACGAGTAAATTCATTCGATATTATATCAAGAGATCACAGTTTGCCAATACAATATACAAAGCACCAACTTCTAATAAATTGTGTAAGATAAGGCGCCAATTGAAAATTCTTGTTCGTGGTATGTAGGCAAAATGACAATATCAGGGGTAATTTATTTAGTTCTGCAAATCTTAGTTTAAAGTAAGATAATAAATTCCAATTCACTTTGGTTGCATAACATTCATCGTTTTGTTGAATGACTGTTATATTCTTCTGAAAAAAGAAAGCAAACAATGATTCCGGAAACGTCTGTCTTTGCACGACTTATATCTGTGACACTGAAATAGACTTTCTTAAAACAAATAACTATGAGATTAATTTATCAAAAATAAACACTAATCAAATAATGTTTGAAAATAATTCAAGAGAATAATTTCTTCTTGTTTACACTTGTTTTCGAACGTCACTGATGAGTCTTGTGTAGAAGAAACACTCGCCTCACGTACAACATTTTAATCCTGGTATCTATGATGAGGTTTTTTTACACTTTTGTTTCAGTGTGAACGCAAAACGATTCATAAAAGTCATCAACTACTAAATAGTCTAATAACGTCTATACAATCTATTGACTGATCTAGCAGGATAATATGATTAACATCATGTCTTGCTAAGAATATTTCCTCAGTGATTTGACAATTTAGTTCTCGATTTAAATGCATTAAAGACTGCAACTAAATCATAGAATGTACATATTTAGTTTTTTTTTTCAGATGACAAATTATAGTTTTTCAATATCAAATATATCTTGAAAAATGTTTTTACTGGTATTAGAAAGTCTCCAATAAAAATACAACACTTTTATATAGCTTAGAACGTTAATGAATAACTGTTTTATGTCTATAACAATTCGGAGAAAAGAACTGCAACTTAATTATGACTGTATTACATTAAGTTATTAAAAACTATATACATTGGTTTTGGTACAATATTTTTATGGAACTAATCGTAAAATAAGATGATATGGCTTTTCTATTTGAAACGCCTATAGATGACGCATTAATTTAGTGGCAATACGTAGAAAGGTCGTAGTTCAGTCCATAGATTGCATTTCAAGTTTTCGTTGGTACTTTTCCCTTAGAGAAATTATCAGTAAACAAAACATACGTGAAGAATTTGAGTTGTGAGTTGGAAATAGTGCAGCAAAGAATATCTGTGTTTATTAAATTTAATTATTTCCAAGGAAGAACTTTCCCGTTCTTGTGTGTTGATCTGTCAAAAAAGTGTTCTTTCTGTCTGACTTCATTATGTATTTTCGCCTTTGTCACGACACAACAATGGCAATACTAAAGAAGTTTGACGTCATAATTTAATTTTAACCGATGCAGAGACGAGAACAAGTGAGTCACACGTTGATTGTGAATGTATAAATCGTTTATAAACCTTATATGGTCTGTCAATTTGAAAATGAACATTCAAAGCAGTCAAAACTAGAGCTATTATAAGTCTTAGGAAGCACATGTGAAAACCGTGTTCTTCCTTTGAAATCTATTTCTCTTTGTATCAGAAAAAACTCACCAAAGATACCAGGCTTATAATTTTGTACGCCGACGCGCGTTTTGTCTACAAAAGACTCATCAGTGACACTCGAACCCGGAGAGTATTGAGGATCTTAAAGTCTGAAATGTGTTTTGCCAAATACAGCTAAAGTAATTTATTGGAGTAGAAAATCAGGTGACTTTTCTTTCTTTTACTTCCATCTCATTCCCTTCTTCCCAAATAAAGATAGTCTTTAAGAATACTACAAAACAAAAACAGAAAACGTTTAACCCTGCCACATTCTGTATGTGCCTGTCCCAAGTCAGGAGCTTTTAATTCAGTGGTTGTCGTTTGTTGCTGTATATCATAGTTGTTTTTCGTTCATTATTTTGTACATAAATCAGGCCGTTAGTTTTCTCGTTTTAATTGTTTTACATATGTCATTTCGGGGCCTTTTGTAGCTGACTATGCGGTATGGGTTTTGCCCATTGTTGAAGACCGTACAGTGACCTATAATTGTTTATTTCTAATTCATTTTGTCTCTTTTAAAGAGTTGTCTCATTGGCAATCATACCGCTTCTTCTTATTTTTATATTGAACTCGTGATATGTTTATTCGCATGTTTCACCACACAAGAGTCATAATTTGTTTTACTTATTTCTATTACATATAAATTTTATTGATTTGAATTGTTTATTATTAGTGCTTTTTCATAGAATTTACGATAAACACAACAATCTCTCTTTATTAGTATCAGTTTTTCATTAAGTAATGAACGTCCTTTTGCCAATAGACATGAATCAATGGGTATAAGTGACTGGGAACAAATGTTCATATTAATAAAGTAACTGAAACTCGCTTCAAACCTAAAATATTGAAACAAACCACGCTTCAACTATAATGTTGAGTGATTGTGGTTATGTAGTCAAACAAGCATAGTTTCTTCAAGATCAAAATAATGATTTGCATAATCTTGTGAGAAATGAACTGACTGTCATTACGTAATTCACATTGCTTTTTACTTATTATAAGTTCTTTCAGTAGTCAGCTTAGTTTGAAACGTGTCAATTTTCAATTACTTTGCGGTGATTGACTTAACAAAACACAATAGTCAGTAATCACTTTGGAAAGTACTGATACGGAATACAGTATGTACTTTTATTATTAAATTAGTTTGGTAGTTTGGAATATTGTAATAACAGTTTTTTACACATCTTATTACGTGAAGTAGATATTTTTTGCAATAAATACTCCAGAGGTTTCATTACAAAAACGATTGAAATATCTGTAAAGCTATGTCTGGTTAACGGAATCGGTAGTACAAAAATTCTGCTTCTCTTTGTAAAAATATATTACAAATTATAAGCCTGGAATTTTTTATGCGTTTTTACCAGTAAATCCGGCAAAAAGAACAGTCATGAATCACACTTAACCACAAAGTTCAACGCTATCACATAACACCTTTATACGAGTCCAAAAGAGAGTAAAACTTGTTTAGATTTATAATAAACCTCAATTGTTATTGGTGATGATTTTCCCCTCAACATTAAATTTGATTAGATCTTTGATGAAATGTTTTCTAGAATAAATAAAGCTTAAAACTCACAAAACGTCATCTGACTTAATTATTGGTATTATTATTACATTAAACTTAGAATGAACTCTCAGGGTAAACTCTCAGGATAGAATTTTTCAAAGATTACTGTAAATTTTAAATGTAAATTATTTCCCCCGAATACTTCTAAAGTATTAAATGAAAATGAAAGCAAATATTCTGAGAAAAAACTAAATGCCTTAACAGAAGATAACTTAATATATCCAGGCAAAAATTAATTACTACTAACGCATCCACCTTGAAGAACCAACTTTGCACATGTTATTAGAAATGGTTTAGCAATGGGCAACTCAAACCGCAACAGAAGCAAACGACAAGAAGACGAATCTTTAACTACTGCCAGTAACAGATGTTTTAAAGGTCTTATCAAGACAAGTTGATATTTAAGTCCAATGCTTTCAAATATTTGTTCACCAAAGAGCTATTGACATACAAAAATGTACAATGAAAACTCAAAAATTGGTTTTAAAAGGTGAAATTGAAATATCTACAGACAGATTTTAATATTGTTTCTGCATGTAATGTGATGATATACTAAAACGATATTGTATTAGTGTAAACATGTCTTCTTTATACTTTATTCTGATAAACCACTGTAGATACAGAGAAACACAGAAGAACATAGACATTATACAATAATACAAAGGTTCATATGTTGAGGAAATATACAATAATACAAAGGTATATATGTTCAGGAAATAAACAATACAATAGAAATAAATAATAAAATTGAGAATGGAAATGGGGAATGTGTCAAAGAGACAACAACCCGACCATAGAGCAGACAACAGCATAAATATGTTTACATGTTAAAAAGTAAAGTGTATATTAAATGGAAGACCTTAAAATATGAGGGAGGAGGGATTGGTTAATTGAGAGAATCCACTTCATCGTTTATAACTCTAATAAACTTACACAAATGTCTAAGCTTATATTGTTTAGATGTAATCATAAGTTTCCTGAACTTAAGAAAATTACAATGTTTCGTGAATTTTTTATCTAAGTATTCTTTTCTTAAATATTCCATTTACCTGAAAATAAAAGATGTCTATATTCTCGAAGAAAAAGAGATCATTGTGCTTTCTCAAGTCTTGTACAATTTGTTTATGATTATGATCGTCGGTCTAATCAAAATCATGTCTTAAAAAATGCCATTACAACTAATGGAGAAAATCTAGGGTTTTTATGGCAATATATATTCTATAACGGCCAACACAAAAAAAAGAGGAAATAATTCAATCAAGTATTGTTCCTTCTAAAGTCTCAAAAGAAAAAAAAAAAATTTTAAAACATCTTTCACTGACAGTATATGTATTAAATGGTTGTAAAAAAAGAATGAATAGATTCGTGAAAATTTAAAGATATGACAGATGTTCCGACACATAAACCAAAAGCTGCAAGAAATATTGCAGCAAAATAAAACAATATCCGGAAAAATGCATATAAATCACGACTTACACATGTATTACAAATTATCATAAACTATAGAGTACATATTAAATCATAAGTGTCTAGATAAACGTGGTACAGAAACGTAATTAAACCAAATAGAACAATTTTACAATATTAATACAAACGTTAATAATTGGGTGGCTATACTTTAAATGTCATCTGCAGAGTTTTGGAAATTTACTGTTATTGACGTCCCGATGGAAAACTAATTAAACACATCTCAAAGTCGTAAAATATATTCACCTTAAATGATAAATCCGATGCATCGTGAAGAAAGTGCCATGCTCTATAATAATTCTTATAGATTTTCTTTGAGGGGTCGGTATGAGACAAGTCAATGTTTTGGTCGATCCAATCTAACAAAGCCTCAAGTGGCAGTCCAGAATTTTAAGCCAGTCATCATGGGCGACCAGCTTTGCCTTTTAAATTTTCTTTTTAGTTCTGCATGAAATATGTACCACTGTGAGTTAAGTCATTAGCTGCGGAACCGTAGCTCTAGGGTCCTTATGTTATTTTTTGACTATTTGCGGACCATAGAGCTACGGATTTTTCCTATTTCAAAACGTTCGGAATTGCGACCAGGTTCAGGTCGCACTTATATCCCAAAAATTTATTGTTTATCGTCCATGCAAAGCTTGTCAATATATATAGTTCGTTTCGTGAGACATTTTTCTAGGATATGACGTACCTATTTATGTTTGAATATTCATTTCCTTAACACTCTCATCTAATTATTCCCATTTGTATACATTCTCCGCCTATTTGGTTCAGCCATATTGAATCTCGTAGTGACGTCACAAAAAAAAACAAGAAAAGATAACTCTTGGAAGAAAACACGTGTTGGTTTGTTTACGTTGTCTTTTATTTTATCTTCATGACTTTTTGAATGAAGTAACGAGTAATTAAAGTTATATACTAACGGAAATAATAATTCTTCCCAGCAATTTAAATATTTCGCATGAATTACTGTTGTAAAGCCTTCAAAACACTCGATTCTCGCTTAGAAATAAGTAAACAAACCAACACGTGTTTTATTAAAAGAGTTATCTTTTCTTGTTTTTCATAGGCGTTCCTCACCTCCAACATAGGAGATCGAGGATATTAGAGTTATCTTTTCTTGTTTTTCGTGACGTCATGACGAGATTCAATATGGCTGAACAAAATAGGTGGAGAATGTATACAAATGGGAATAATTAGATAAGAGTGTTAAGGAAATGAATATTCAAACATCAATAGGTACGTCATATCCTAGAAAAATGTCTCACGAAACGAACTATATTTATTGACAAGCTTTGCATGGACGATAAACAATAATTTTTGGGGAAATAAGTGCGACCTGAACCTGAACTTTTGAAATAGGAAAAATCCGTAGCTCTATGGTCCGCAAATAGTCAAAAAATAACATAAGGACCCAAGAGCTACGGTTCCGCAGCTATTAAGTCATATGATCCTTCAAATTTAAGAAAAAAAAGTTTTATATTCGTGAATGGTTAAGTTTTACTTTTAAACAAGTGTGCATGGAAATGATTGTAAAACCTTTATCTTATCAAAATCTTCAGAAATGTACTGCTATCCGAATTATTGTCTTCCTGTGCTATAAAGCCGATAGTTTGTCCGAATGCAGGGATTTGAACCACGAGACCTCTCCTTGGAACTTCGACAACCGCGCAGCGCAAGTGCGAAGGAAAACCGTGATGAAAAAAAAGGTAAACACACGTGCACTGGAAAGTAGATAATGTATATGGATTCTATAGGAAAATTTATACACCAAATCGTTTAATAACTGTTATGTCCAAGTTTAATTAAAAAATGGAAACGTATAGAAAATTTATAAAACAAAATTAACATCGCTCTATCATCTCCCTAATTTTTTGACGTGCTCCATGATTCTGTGTTGATTGTTTATCATGTTCACGATCGGTAAACATCGGCAACAAAACCAAAAAAATTATTAACAGCTTAAGTTTTTGATTAATAATTACAGAATGAAATACTTGTTGTTGATTATACACTATGGACTCGTAATATATATAAAAAACGTACATATAGGACCTAGTTTAGTATACGTGCATGCATTGGGTCAATAATATAATTTCCTTAGCATTATGATAACAAGAAACTCGTTTCATATGACTTTAAGAAAAAAATCAATTAATTAAACAATTTTGTAATTTGATTTAATTTAACCTATATCAAATGTAATGGGTTTTTCCATATGAAGCTGATGAAGTTTAAATTAACAATCCCCATGGTCAGGGTAATGTGAATGTGATGTAAATGAATTGTGTTTATATATCGTAATAATGATTAGTAAGAAATGATTATATGAACCCTGACAAATCACGACAAATCTTATCTTCCTCACTATAGAGATGGAGCTGCATTATACAATAACAAATGCGTCAGTGAACAAAACAGTGGCATCAATCACAGTAAAACATACATTTAGCACGTAAAATCAATTTTATTTCCGCTGATTACCCACACGCAATTCTAAAAGTAAAGATATATCAATGCGCAATCGGTTATAAATTAGAATTTGATACTATAACAACCCGAAGGCAGTTTAGATTTGTTGAAATTTTATGCGTATTACATATAGAGTGCGAACTGCAGTTGCAACGGTTTGTATGATTTAAAGACCATAAACTTATCAATATCGTCTGGTCCAAAAAAGGCAACTAAACATAAAATAATTGCATATACATCAAATTCATATCTTCTAAATCATATTATACTGGTTTTGCTATCAAAACAAGAATTAAAGTTACAATTATAAAAATCCCTCTGACCATTAAGTTCAACATGTCAATTTAGTATCAGCAAGGTCCAAACAAATAAAATAGGGAATGAAAACGGGGAATGTATCAAAGAGACAACAACCCGACCAAAGAGCAAAAAACAGCCAAAGGCCACCAATTGGTCTTCATCACATCGAGAAAATCCCGCACCCGGAGGCGGGCTTCAGCTGACCCCTAAACAAAAATGTGTACTAGTTCAATGAAAATCACACTAAACTCCGAAACATATAAATGAACGAAAATTAAAAAATATACAAGACTAACAAAGGCCAGAGGCTCCTGACTTGGGACAGGCGCATAAATTCGGCGGGGTTAAACATGTTTTCTGAGATAGTACTGTAACCATCAGGTGATCTATGGTTTATGCGAAGTCTTGAAAAGCTCGAGAATTCCATCATTTCAACAAGAATATAACGTTTATAATAATTGTATGTCTTGTGAAAGGTTGCAAGTATATTGTATGTATAAACAATTAAATACGAAGAATGTTGTAAAGTCATCAGCGACTCCTTTCCTACTGATAGAAATTGCAAACATAGGCGCAGAGGAGAGAAAGGTGTTAAAAAATTATATTTTTTTTCTTAATAAAATTTATGAACTTTGTTGATAATCGTATAAAACAATTCAAAAATATTTCCATACAAAGTCATTCGAGCACTTTCATACCTACAACTTCTACTTGGGATAAGATCATAGATAAACGATTAAATAAAAAGCTGTTGCTAAACACTACAAAGTTCCCACTATGTACTGGCTTCCTAAATTATACATTAAACGTTATCAATTTCGTTATTTATCTGCCTCAAGTAAATGTTCTACTATATATGATTTGATTCTTCTGAGACTTGTGTTCTTACAACTACTAAGGAACTCTTATCAATTCAATTCAATTCAAATCAAAATTTTATTGTCAATACACTACATTTATAGAATATGATACAACATAACACAATAAAAATAAAGAGCATTCATATACTGCAACAAAGCCTATGCCATTACAGTTTGGAATGAAAACAAAAATTCTTTTAAAAGTCTTAGATCAGCTTTGATCCTATGAAAGTCAATTTGCCTCCGTTGACAGTTATGATTTCTTTACCCTTTACTATAAAACAATATCTACAATACCAATAATCTAATTAAAGAGAAATTTTGGTAATTGATTAAATGGTCTTTTATAAAATAAGTTGCAACTATCCCTGTAACAGTTGTTATAAAACAGTAATAAAACTTACATCAGATACACAAAGACATTTGAAATAAAAGATGAATAAAACCACAATCATGCCAATAGTCATATGATATTAGATATATACATACATGTAGTTACATCCAGGATTAAGTGAAACTCAGGATCATGTCAAAACCGGTCATATAGGCTTGTCTTTTTGTTTTGTTTTGTGTCGATCTAATGATTCATGCCATTACCAACTGATTTTTACCGTTTGTTCCTATGTTGTGCTGTCACATTGTCCCAGGTTAGAGGAGGGTTCAGCACTGACAAACATATTTAACCACGCCATTTTCTTTATGACCCTTTCCAAATTCAGGACCCTGTAATTTTAGTGATTATTTTTGGTTGTTGTTTGTCGTGTGTTTTCTATATTGAATTGTATCAGATTTTGTCTTGTAGGGGCCCTTTATAGCTAACTATACGGTATGTTTTTTTTTCTCTTTGTTGATAGTCGTACGGTGACCTTTAATTGTTTTCATCCTCGTCATTTGGTCTTTGGTGGAAAGTTGTCTCATTGACAATCACACCACATCTGCTTAATCATATGTAATAGCAGGTTAACAAAGTCGACATGAGAGGTAAAGGCCGCCAATTCACCATGGCGATCATAGAACTTGTGAAGTGATAAGTTCAGTCGTTCTAACGCGTAACTTTGATGGAGTAGTTTTTGGGTTAAGAATATACTTCCGAGTTAGCAATTGGTGAAATCACCATAATGAAATCGAGCTCTGGCATATCCTGTTAATAGGCTAATAAATGTGAATGAAAGAGGCATTTGTACTGTGGCAACACATATTAAAAGCTTTGGCTAAATATTGACACATCGTTATGAAGAGATTTATTACTCAAGAGACATCAAAGTGATTTTACAATTATCAGAGTTAACCGCCTGAGTATCATATCATCTAAATTAATGATTGGTTATATCAGATACTATCAAATCTGACAGCATAGCTTAAAATCACATTTATGGTTTGATTTATGTCGGTAACGGATTATGCTTCACCAGAGCACATATAAGTATTCAAATGTTTATAAGAATTATCATACTTTATAATAACCATTCCAAATTAAGTATTTTTTAATGGTAGCAGTGTTGCTGAATAAGGTGGTCCATAACACTACAGGGAGATAACTTTGAAAATCAGCTGAACGTTTTAATCACGTTCTATTGTTAAGGAAATAATGAGCTTCTCAATGATCAAAATTAGTGTATGTCAAACTACAGTAACTATATATATCCAATGAAATTTTTCCGATAAAGTGTGTTGTTCAAGTTTTTTTAAATTTTTTATATTTTTGTCAAAGGATCAAATTTTATGAAAATTAAACGAGTCAAATTAATTTTAGTCAAGATGTTTTGTACCACCTTAAGGAAAGGAATATGTATCATTTTGATAATTTAAGTTAAAAAATGAATTTTTATCAGTAATCAAATTACTCTATATTCTAAAGGGATCATAATAATTAAGTGAAACTTTTTCAACAGGTCTAATTTGAAATAAACATAAGATATTGAAGGGATGACCAGAGAGTGAATTAAGAAACCAAGGACAGTATATGCAACCTTTATTAATACAATAGAGGTAAAGGTTTATTAGGCTCCGCCGACTTGTCGACGATGCAATTAGCAAATCTGTCTGTCTGTCAATCTCTTCGTGTGTACGTTCGTCCGTCCGTCCGTCATAACTTCTATGTCTATACTGATGTCAAGAGAAAGATCTTTTTGTGTAGGATTTCAACGGAAATCAAAATATGATTAAAATATGCTTATCCAAGAAAGATTGATTAAGTAGAAAGGAAACAATAGTGGTGAAAACTTATTTTTTAATAAAAAAATTCAAAAATAATAAGAAATATCTTTTTGGGAAAAGATTTGCTATTCCCAAACGATCCCCAGTGTCAAATTTAGAGCAAATACTTAGTTTTCGCTATAAAATGACAAATCTTGGAAAACAAAAGGACGGTAATGTGGCTACGACAAATGGAATATTCATTCTTATTTTGGTCATCTGTGAGACATACATTCTGAAACGTACTTCAACTTTATCATAAAAAAAACCTGTTAAGTCGCTTCACTGATGCAGCAACCATCTATCAACGAAATCCAGATAGAAAATGCAAAGTTTTTGATATTATATCAACTGCAAAATTAATATTTCCGACATACAATTGTCAAATTATAATAATTGGACTAAATAAAGTTATCCATGGACTGACATGAAAATACGGATATTGTTTATTGCAATTTGCTTTCATAAAATTTTGGAAATATTTAGAAAGTATCTCCATCTTACATAGCTCTGATTCCTTGTCTAGCTATACTTTCGGTCTGTTTTGATTTTATTAGCTCTTCAACGTTTGTATTAGGTTTGGGGTTTTCTAACATTTTGGCCTCGAGCATTTACGATGAAACATTAACTATCGCAATGCGCATCTGTTTCAGTTAGGTTGGTACAATGTATGTTGCTACTATCACTGGGTCTATACTTTAGCAAATGGACTAATGGTCTCCGGGGGTATCACCAGCCTAGTAACTGGTACTTCGGAACTGCCATCAAAATACGGATATTGTTTTATTCAAATTTGATGTTATGAAATAATAATAATAATAATAATAATAATAATAATAATAATAATAATAATAATAATAATATCTTTATTTGAAGAAAGTAATTCATTTGGACTAAACCAAATTTCAACAAGGATCTCTACATACAATATTAACTACATGAATAAAACATAATCAGTCTACTAATACACAATTATATAAACAAAATATATATATTGTTTGCGGTATACCATCTTTTCCGCAAGTTTATTGTTTTCTGTTTGGTATTAAATTAATAATTAAGATCCATTTTTACATCTGGTGATCCGTTTATTTGGCAATCGCCATGGCAGTCAGCAGGGTTTAAGAACATCCGTTGTTCGACTTGCTAGTCAAATGCGTTTTGTTAAAATATACTTTTTCACTTTTTTTTGGTCTTTTGGAAAATGTTGTTTGTGCTGTATTTAGACCACTCTACCAAGAAATTTGTTTTGCATGCATACGTATAAAAAATGCGGTTTTTATCCAATGCAATCATATGTTTGAACGTTGTTTTCAATTTAGACTTGTTTATATTTTTTCGTTTGGGCTTGTATTATATTTGCCTTCGGGTTTATATGATCCGTTCATCCTATTTTGACTCTTCAAAATTCAAGAGTCAATCCCAAATTGAGGTAAATTATATAGCCTTCCAAATACCGTTTCGATTCCTAACATCACTGAAGAGACATTAATTGTCGAAATCCGGATATGGTGTACAAATTTTTGCACCTCATGTTAACGACCTATACCATCTTTTCCGCAAGTTTATTGTTTTCTGTTTGGTATTAAATTAATAATTAAGATCCATTTTTACATCTGGTGATCCGTTTATTTGGCAATCGCCATGGCAGTCAGCAGGGTTTGAGAACATTCGTTTTCACTTTTTTTTTTTTGTCTTTTGGAAAATGTTGTTTGTGCTGTATTTAGACCCCTCTACCAAGAAATTTGTTTTACATGCACACGTATAAAATCGCGGTTTTTATCCAACGCAATCATAGGTTTGAACGTTGTTTTCAATTTAGACTTGTTTATATATATATATATAAACATATAACCAAAATAATACACCTCAAGTATACATTGTGGTTAAACTTTTAAATTTCACATTTTCTTAAAAATATAACGACTTGTAAGAGTATCTGAATGCAGATACAGTTTTTAATTTTTTTAATTTCACTTGATAGTGAATTCCATACTTTCGGACCACTAAAAGAAAAAAAAACTTGATTTGTATAATTCTGTATTTGATTTAGGGACAATAAAACTATCTGATGATGAAAGTCGAGTATTGTACGATTGTTTACTATTTGTAGGCACAATGAGATTTGATAAATATTTTGGTGCCAGTTCATGTTTTGATTTATACATTAATAATGACTTGTGGTAAAGTATTCTCTTAGTAACAGGATTAATTCCGGATTCCTTAGATAGTTCAATAGATGGTTTACGAATATCGTGTTCGTTTTAAATAATTAAAGATGACCTTTTTGCAATTTTAGTGGAATTTCAATTAAAAACTTGTTACACCCATGCTGAACAACAGTAATCCAAATGTGGAAGAAAATAAGCATTGTTAACATGACAGAATTTGCGCAAGTGTGTCTTGATTCTTTTTAATTAAGCTGATGAAGAATTTAGGTCCTTTTTGGTTTTAATAACGCTTACATTTGTAGTAGGTTTTGGATTTTCAAATTTTAGTCTCGAGCATAACTGAGAAGACATAAATTGTCGAAATGCGTGTCTGGTGTAGTAACTTTGGTACCGTTAAGGATTTTTCCACCCAAAATATAAGCAGAATGAATATTGTAACGGTCATATATCAGCTTTATATATGGTCACTTTAACCAACATTGAGCGTATGTGTAAATAGTTAGAGTATTACAAAACAAATGAACTAAAGATGTTAAAACGGTGAAAATATAGGAACTGTATTTTGTCTGTTTAAATTAAATACATGTGGGAATATATTCTGATATTCTAAAAAAAATAAATAAATAAAGTATAACAAGTTTGAATATTTTGTATACAAATTTGCTGGTCATGTCGATGGGGTCAAGGGTATTTATTCTGATCACGTGACATTTGTTTATGACAATATAAGTACTTACAACCGTGTGTTCAGTTTTGCAATTTTTGCACGAATCACAAGAAAGATATGAAAGTAAGTATATGACCGCGACTTGACAAAACTATTGAAAAGTTCGAAAGTGATTTCATTAAGTTGAAATCACTTACACCAAGACTGGGATAATGCAGGAAGTAATTAATAGTATATAAATAAGTCAGTACAAAATCTAACTTAACATGCGTGCAAAATAATCAATATCAATAATACAATGTTACAATGCACAATTTTGTATTATTTCCATTATTTTTCATTAGAAAAGGAAACAAGCAAATAACTTGGACATCGATCGTCAGAAAAGATGATAAAATGTGTACTGTTGTCATAGAATCTAATAAAGAAACTCTGGAGATCATTTCTTTAATTTAGACAGCTGACGGTATAAGAAAGGGAACATAAGTATATGCATGGTAGGTGCTGATCCAGAATTTAGAAAAAGGGGACCCCTTGCAAGCCAACGTTTGGAGTGATACTTGTAAACTTGCATTCATCCTATATGAAGCTCCATAAGGGAGCAGTTCAAAAGGGGACATACGCTGAAATCAATTAACCAAACTTTTGACCTAAACAGGAAGTAAAACTTTCATATAGTACTTTTTCATAATGTAAATAAGTCAATGTAATCCATGTTTTTACGTAGATATTATGTCTCCGAGAGAAATTTGATATAAATTATGTATTACAAGTGTACCGATATTAATTCTAATCTTTTTCTTTAGAAATGGAATCAAGAATAAAAGAAAATGTCATAAAAAACGATAAGATTTTTGGTGCTGTCTTGGAATCTGACATTGAGATTCTTGAGTCAATTGTTGCAGAAGAGAGTGTATCTGTTTTAGAAAAGAAGACAAAAGAAGGTTGGACACCTTTGCATGTTGCAGTTATATTTTCAAAAGATTGTGCCGTTAATTTTCTCCTTGACCATGGATGTAATGTTCATGTACAAGACATAGATTTGAAAACACCGCTACACTGGGCAGCGTATAAGAATGTGTCTTTCATAATTTTTGAAAGAATATTGCATGTTACTCTGAAAACCGACGGTATTTTGGAAACCAACGACGTTCTTGGAAGAACACCTCTACATTATGTATGCATGAATAAATCAGCTTGCGATGAAGAAGAAATTATCTCTAATTTTTCTATTGAAATAGTAAAAAAGGTACACTTATTGCTTAGTTTCGTCGGGGATATCGACTCAATGGACAACGAAGGTAATACTTCTTTGCATTTATTGTGTTCTAACATTCATAATTGTGTACAATCGGAGGTTGTAGATCATAAATTGATTCTAGGAGAATTGAAAGAATTAAAATCCAAGTCTCTATGTGGTTTCATTACAGAAATGTTCATTAACAAAAAGGCAAATATATTCTTGCCAAACGAATATAGAATTACTCCTTTTCATCTGGCTTGTAAATTTCTCTGCGTTGAAATGATAAATGTAATGTTATATCAACATTCCGTCTCGACTTCAGTAATGCACATATGTGATACACCTCCGATGGCCATGGTATTCAGTCATGCACCATGTACATGTAAATCTCTTCCATACAAAATGCATCAATCGGACTGGTTCTATCTCTCTGATCACAAGTCACGATTTGAGGACAGTCTGCGCCCTGTCTTAAAGCATATGAAGCTATATATAAATAGTACCAAACGTGTGTCTGGTTCCACAGCCCTGCATCTCGCAGTTTTGGATATGAAATGTTCATCTAACGTTGTAAAGGGTTTATTGGAATATGCTAAAGCTGATGCCAATGCAAGAAATTTTCTTGGTAAAACTCCCCTACATTATTTGATTCGAGGAGAAATTATTAGTGTACCTGGTATGATGAAGGACGTAATGCAAAAAAACTGGCAAAATAAAGTAGCTTTGTTGTTTAAACATGGTGCTAACATCGACTGCCAAGATGTTTTCGGATTTTCTACTTTACATGATTCCTCATTTCATTGTGATGTAGATTTTCTTACCTGTCTTATAGAAAACAATGCCACTGTTTCTATTCGTAACAAACATGGAGCTACACCTTTCCACCTTCTTGCTATTAATACGAGGAAAGAATTAGACACAGATCTTAACGATTTCAGTACAGCGCTTGAAATACTATTGAAAGCTGGAGCTAACATCAATGATCAAGATTTGTACGGTTCGTCGGCACTACACTACGCAGTTTATGACGGCAATAAAACAGTTGCATTAAAACTTTTGGAAAAAGGAATAGATGATGGTTTAAAAGATGTCGAAGGAATGACTGCTTCAGATCTCTGTCTTATTGTTAACCGTGTTGAATTCAAAAACTTCTTAGCTGAGGGAGTAATACATTTTGACGATAAACTAGACGTGTTTTTAGAAACTGTCCATATCAATGATGTGTCAAAGTGGTTAACTTGCAACATTGCAAAAATGACTCTAAGTGACGAAAAAATCCTTCATTTACTGCATTCTTCTCAAAATAGCTCCTTATCAAACAAGGTATCAGAAAACATTATTTTAAGACAACTTCTTGATCTCATGAAGTCAGTGTTTACTGAGGTGGAACGTCGTGACAAAAGATTTAAAATTTCAATAGAGCTATCAGGGAGCACAAGAGAGGGTACGAAAGTTGATGCGCCTGACGAGTTCGATATTCTGTGTTTTCTTGATAATTTCGAAAGTCTTTGTGATGTTGAAGAAATCCGGAAAACATACTATGTACAATGTAGGCGTAAAGAGGGTGAACGAAATCAACCATATAATGAGTTCTTTAACGAAAACGGCCTCTTGGTGGGTAATCGGATTGCAAAATTAGTTTACCTTCTTCTAAAAGAATGTCTTGGAATGCCATCTGTTTGGAAATTTGCACCTGGATTGTCAGTAGATAATGTTAACTTTGAATTGCCATCAGCAGAAGACTTCCCAAGTATTCTTTGTCTACATTTCCTTTACACTGATGCAAAATATAAAGAGATGCCATTAAGCTGTGATATCGTACCCGTAATACGTCAGAGACGTTGGTGGCCATCCTTTGTGAAAAAAGACGGAAGGTTTAATACAGAGAACATTATGGAAAATGGTTGCATGGTTATGTGTAGACCTACCAAGCAGGTTATGCTTTCTGGTGAAATAGTTACATTCCTTACACATTTTAAAGTTTCAGTGTACTTGGCGGAATTCTGCATAATGCAAACTCTTCCTAAAGCCGTGGTAGACGCATACAAATTGGCAAAAATTCTCCTAAAACAGAAACACTTATATCCTCCATTAACAGATATTTCTCAGCAGGGTATGTCATCTATTATGTCGAAGATTATGTTATAATTATGGTTTAGATAAGATACTTATTTTAATTACCGTATAATTGCACGATCAGTCACTTTGTAAGAGTTACGAAAATTATGTTACAAAGTTCCGAATCTGTCAAGAATAATTCACATTGCTTAAAGGTTTTTCAAATGTATGTCTCATTATTGTATGTTTTTTTGGTAACCTGAAAACAGATATAGAATTTTGCTGACAGTAAATCGTGTTATATCATTTTTCAAGACAGGGCTGCTAGTATATATACATTGTACATGTTGTACATATTATTCGAATGATACATTTTTTTATTTTAATAGAAATGAGCAGTGACGAGGAGCAAGGTATTGACCTATTTCTGTCAGCCATTCATCCAATGATGGGAATGTTCAGTAAAAGAAATATGGTTACCAGCTATGAGTTAAAAAACGCTTTGTTTTATGAGCTTGATTCGGAAACTAACTTACCATGCTTACAGAACAAAGATAATCTGGATATCAAGATGACTAGAGAATGGACAATACGAATTTTCAAACGTGTTCATAGTTTCATAGAGAATGGCTGTTTCCAACCCTATTTCATGCAAACATTATCCATCTATTCAGCACCATGTGAAAATTCTTTGAAAAATATTGAATGTATGTTTTGTAATATGATTGTTGCCATATTGGGTGGTAGTTTGAAAGAGAATGATACAAATATGAAAAGTAAGAAACCATGTGAGTAGTAAATGTATTGTCAAAAGGGCATAATTCATATAAGGGAAAGCCTATGGTCAAGTCACTTGTTAAATTCGAAAATGAAAAAGGTATAACAAAATCTGCAAAATAGAATCTTTCAGTTGTTCATAAGATCTATGCTGTCAGGTATCAGTTTTAGTATATTTAAATTATGTATTCATAGTTTATTAAGATATTTAGACTATTATAAAAATAGCAAAAACTGTCAAAATAACCTCACTTTGAGAAATTGTAATTGTTCCACTATTTTGGTTCTAAAAGATTCTCTCCTTATTCATGGACATCCAGTCACAAAACTTTTTACATGTTTTATAAATTTACGAATCCCAGGACCTATCTGTAGATTATACGGTATTTATCTGCATTCTCCTAACATCATGATGAATGGTGATCATTAAACTGTTTCATTACTTCAATATCGTATTTCTTGCCTATATATCATTTTCTGTACAGTAAAGCTGATTTTAATTGAATGTTGATTGCGCTCAGACATTGGTCTGCATATATGGCTTATAATGACGCATGCATTAAATTTGAGATTCTTAATAACATTGAGAGTTTGCTATCAATAACTAGTTCATTTTTCATTGATTTGTATTTCATCTTCTGTTTTTCCTGTAACTATGAATGTTCTTAATAAATGCTTATCACGTTGGTTTGACTTTAATCCATATGTATCTCCATTTGAACACATGATGGTGGTCTGTTTATGCTGTCTTGGTGTTGCTACATTTTATATATTTGGCTTCTTAAAAATGGTCTTGGTTGTATTCTTTGGAAGTTATTCAAGAAACACGTAATATGATTGCTAAAATCAATACCATACGATATAATTTTATTCATTGTTACCATTTCAAAGATTTCATTCATTTTATGCATACAAAATTGATTATTAAGACTGTAAAGTAAGTCTTTTCAGCTAAAGAGTCTAGTCTTCTTGTTATTGAAGATCGCTATTGAAACCTAACTTCAAGAATTAATTTATAGAGTCGTGCTAGTTTAATTTTCGAGATCTAGCGTTTACGTTTTGTCATCTGATAACAATACGCCTGTAGATGAAGGCGGTATGCGAACACTGCTATGTAACGGTGTTTTGCTTCCGTATGCAAGGTATTCGATAGCATTTAAATTCATGATACAACTTTCTAATTAACTAACTAATTATTCGATGACTTTTCGGTATTATAACATGTTAAATACACTGGTTAATATTCATCTAAAGCTTTGTTACTATATATCCTGGTAATACTACCATCATCACTATACATGAATATTAATTGGCTATTGCATTGATTCGATTTGCCACTTTTATTCCAGATATCCTGGTCAATAACACTTTCTGTCAAATGATTAGCAATGAGTCAACATCTATACAATACACAACCATACAAAAATCTTCAAAAATATATTTCAAGCTGTATACAAAATTTATCATGCTGAATTTGTGTTCGAACCTTTCGAAACTTGTTTATAGTGTTCTTAATCTTATGGTGTAATCGTTGTACAAATTGTTCATTGAAAATATACAAAACGCCCATATACTTGGTATGACCATCACAGTTAATCATAAACAATACCTTACAACACACTCTCAACAGTAAAACACGTCCTGATATTTGAACCCGCAACGCTTTTGTCAAAGAATATGTTTATGAATAGGAAATACCAGGAAAATTTACCTTGGTTTACAGCAATTTTATTTTCAACAACAAATTTCTAAAATTTCGACATTTTTTCATGCAGTAAGTATAATTACCTTTTTAACTTTTTTTATGCGAGCGTCACTGATGAGTCTTTTGTAGACGAAACGCGCGTCTGGCGCAAATACAAAATTTCAATCCTGTTATCTATGATGAGTTTATTTACCATACGGTAAAAAAAAAAAAAAAAACTGTTGAAGAATATACATGACGTATTCCAGCAGCATAATAACCGAAACAAAACTATAGTTTGTTTATAAATATTGTATTATAGTGTTGTAGAGAAAGATATGATTGCTACTGGCAAAAAACAACTCAACTCATGGTCCCGTGAACGAAATTGCAAGTGATACTGCAGAATTCCTTTTTTTTTCTAATAACCTTTTCTATAGAGCAACATGTTAGTGTTCCGTTTATCTTAGTCTTATTCAATCATTTGTTATCCTTTTCCAGCAAATGTTTCGTCTTAATAAAATGAGGAAATGTGGTATTATTGCCAATGATACACTACCTAAGAGAGTTAAAATGAAGTGGTAGTAAGCATTTATAGACCACCATACTGCCTTCAACAATGAGAAAAACCTATACTTTATGGTTGTTCAATAAAACTATTAATTTTTTGTTTAATTCTTTCTTAAGGAAAAAACGTAGGCAGAAGCCATGAGGCATGCAATCACAATTATACGTTGAAGTCAAACAACACAAAAAAAAAAACAATCGACAAAGCACTGCACTGTATAGATGGTATCACCCCTGTGTTTCCAAATCACAATATTAGAGAGAAAGGCGTTGAATAGGATATGAATAGACACTACTAACAAACTGTTGGTGGAAAATATCTGATGTCAATACCAAATTAAGGTTTTTTTTGTGAAATAATCATAAAATCTTAACTTAGGTGGGCATTATGGTTTTCGGTCTGTGCGTCCATTTTTTTTCGTTGTCCATTCATCCCGTATCAGATTAGAGTTTTGGCTTAAGGTATTATAAAGTTTTTGAGTAATGTAGGTGTTATTTTTGGTTTAAGATGGTTAAAGTTCCCATGAAGTTGAAGTCACATTAATTTGAAACTTATATACCTCAAACTATTGACTCCCGATTTCGTGTTTTATGAATATAGACATGTGATAGTGCAAACAGAGCATGCTTTCCTTTGGAAACATTATTCTGGTTTATTCGTGAATACCTTATTATTTGAAAAGAAAATATATTTAATGGAAAGGAAGGGATATTGTGTATTAATTCATGATATAAAATCTCTACACACATTTGACTAAGTCAAAAGTAAAGGAGCAGTTGTTTTGCTGTTTTTCACATAATTTGTTATTTCTGCTTAAAATTAATGTGTTGTCATCATTGTTGTAGTTGTACAAACAAACGAGTGTAAATACAATAAAATTACTTTGATGCATTCAATCAACTGATTAAATATTAAACTCAGACAGGAAAATTATACAGCAAGCATACTTTCATCTTAAATTACTTTTTTGTGATGTTAAAGATTGATTGTGAGAGGGTAGATATATTGAATATCTCTTTGAAGGGTTGCATGAAAGACTTTTTTTTTGTTCTGTTTTCTGTTCTCTGTAATTGTTTTGTTCTGCTCGACTGTCACTCGTTTCATAAGTAAAATATTTAATTAGCAATCTTTCACATTAAATACAATTTACAGAAACTATTCCTTTTATGCTTTTGGTGATTTTTGATTTTGATAGTCAGTGTTGTTATATTCCATTTGAGCTCCATCAAAAACTGCATATCTTCTTTCGTGTATTTTTCGCGTGCAACAAAAGATCCATGTTTTAAACTACATTCTGTGATACTATCTTATCGCTTTTTCTGGATAGATGTTGAAAAGATATCAAGGTATCAAATGTCTTTAATGTATGTGCTCTATTTTTACAGTTAACGGATTCTGCTTTTTTTTAAGAGAAAACTATTTTTCCCGTTGCACCATATTAATTCATTTTCCACTGTGTATCTATTAAGGACAAGCCTTTTGTGTTGAAGAGCTAGGTATTGTTGAAAAAAGTATTGTACAAAAAGGGTATTCACAAAGACTGAATAAATAATGTTTTGGTGAATTGTCAAAAAAGAAATATTTAAATACTCGCTTTGGTGTTGTTGTTATCTTAGTGGAACTTAAGTGTGAAAGAGTCTAAAAACATTCCTTTCAAACATTTTTGAATTTTTTTACAAATTTCTGTAACTCAAAATTTTACAATTTTTTAATGAATTACAAAATTCAAGTTTTATAACGAAAATCCAGAAGCTGCGACATATTTCGCAAAACAAATCCTACGATTAAAATACTCTCAAGTCATGAACACTTTACGATCATTTTGTATCGTAAGATGTTTTTGTGAAAATAGCCCCAGAACCCCAGCATGTGATCATAATACACACAAAGCTTTATTTTCAATAGAATCTCAATTTTAGTTTGGAGTTTTCTTTCTGCTTACGTTTGAAGAAATGAACGAACAGATTGTTAGCAATTTTATTTATATTTAAACAGATGATCGGTTTTTTTTTCATAGGTGAAACTGCCAAATGTTCTTGTACTACCCGGATCATTTCGGTTTCCCTGTAGAACTTTAACGGGATGTTCATCATAGCAATATCGTGTCCTTTTCAAATTTATAAAACTAAATAATAAACGCTGAAAGTACTTGGTTTGACAATGACCATGTATGTTTAAAATTTACTCAAGAGTACTGTTTAAACCTAAATGTATTTTATATAAAAATAAGGAGATGAGGTATGATTGCCAATGAGACAAGTATCCACCAAAATTCAAATAAAGTGGCTATAAGCAATTATAGGCAACCGTACGGCCTTCAACAATGTGAAAAACCCATACCGTATAGTCGGCTATTAAAAAATGAAAAATATGAGACAATTCAATTGAGAAAAACTAACGGCCTAATATATAACAAAACAATTAACGAAACACAAATATGACAGACATGAATCAACGACAACCATTGAACTACAGGCTCCTGATTTGGGACACGCACATAAAGAATGTGGCGGGTTAAACATGGTTGTGAGCGCTCAACCCTCCCCTAACCTGGGACAGTGGTATAACAGCACAATATAAGAACAAATAAACAATATGTATATATTTCATTATTTGGTTAACCAGTTACCAATATCAGACTGCTTCGGTGGTCTCGTGTGCGGGAGGTCGTGGGTTTTAACCCCGTTCGGGTCAAACCAAAGACTTTTACCTTGTGAACGAGCTCGTTAAAAATCCGGCTCAACGTGTCTAGTACAAAGCAGGGTTAATATTTATTTCTTACATTTACATGTCCTGAATATGCATTTAATTTGCCACTGGACGTTAAACATCCATCCGTTATCTTCATCCACAATATCAGCCCTCAACCCATCTAAATAATCGTTATAGGAGTCCTTAGATTATACCAGTACATATGCTCACATTGGAAATGCCATGTTATTATATGATACGTAGTCGTAGCATTAAGCAATGACTACGAGCTAAAATTAATTTACTACAAAATGACATGCATAACATGAACATAAAGCGCTTTACTCCCACTTATGTTCTGCTACTGAAAAATCATCTTTTCTTATTAGCTATAGTACCATTACAATGTATTGATTATTCCATTAGTTTCATGGTTTCGTTATTAAACATTGTAACAAGTTGCTGTTCTGTAACATTTAATCGATGTAATAAAGTGGAGTGAGAATTTATTTTGTTACAAATGGACATTTACTAAAATAATGTCTTAAGTTTTTCGAAAACTTAAAACATACATCATTATCTTGGATGTAAAATTGCTAATTTCAAAGCCCTAATGACCAACAAAGGAAGAGCTAAAATGAGATTTTGAATAATAACTCCAATCAACTCGTAATAAACGTTTAAAAAAGCGATTCTTATTCTAAGATTTGGAATATGAAAGATGATGAATAGGTTTCACGAAAAAGAATTTACATCCATCACTAATCATTTAGTATTGATACTGTAGCATCAATTCAAAACAGCTATACATATTTCGAAGCATTGGTTTTTTTACTTTCAATGCTAACCAAGTGCTTCGCTTTAAAATATGCGCTTCAAACGCAACAAATCTCTTATGTAATTTCATCAACTGAAGCAAAGTATAAGTAGCAGTTCTGTTCAACCCACGTTTGTTAGCAAATGTATTAGTCATTATCGTAGAAATTAACCTTGTCGAATATGTATGTTGTACTCAAATTAAATATAAAGAATAAAAAAGAATATGGTGTATCAATTCATGGCCCAAAACCACAACTTGCACAGGAAAAAACCAAAATCTCTAACGCTGATATTCATATCTAAGTAACAATGGGGCCTTCAATATGGAGTAAACACTCTCAACTCACTGCAAGTTCAAGACGGCTCCTACCACCCATTTAAGCGGATTCTTTGATTGGTGTCGATTATGCTACTGTACATCTGTGCATTGAAGAACTCTGCTGCGCGGTAATATCGACAAATTACAAATTGTATAATACAGAAATAAAATAAACATTTAGGCAACCACGGGGCATATCATAATTTCTTATGGAAAGGGGATTAAATCCACGTGAACTGCATAAAAAATCAATAAATAATCTTTTCGAGAAATTGAAGCTCGTATATTTTCTGTGAATTCATAGTTCTTTTGTCCTATAAATTTATTAGGAAATAGCTGTCAGAAGCCTTTTCGAGTAAATATAATAACAATGTCCTTGACATCATAAATGTGATTTAGAACAGGAGCTAAAATATTACAATGCTTTTCGGGGTAATACTTAATGAACATTGTAAATACATAATGTAGAAGAAGTTGTATAGCAAACGTAAATGAGACACTGATCCAACAAAATTTGTTAAATACAAAGACTAGTTGACATTATTCATTACAGTATTCAAATTAGAAAGACGTCAAGCTACAAGGGGCATTATCTACGAGATATAGAAAAAATCAAATATATTTTTTTTAGTTCAATCATTAATGAAAGTGAAATTGTGATATACTAATTCGCTTTTAGCAGCCAGTTTGGTTCAGTTTTGTCAAAATAAGCAAAGAAACATCGCTAATGAATTGTTCACTTGCAAGATAATAATTCGACCTCATTAAGTCCGTATTCATGTGAACTTCAATTGAACCCCTTAGCTAGAGATGGGTTACGCATGAACTAGGCGTGATCAGCTATTTAAAAAAAGAATGTCAACATTGGAAGTGAAACAAGGGTAAACCATTTGGTTGACTGACTCGAACTCATTCTCATACAGGTAAAAACGATTATCAACATATGTTTGAAACCTATAATATGAAATCGAACAGACATAGAAAAATCCAATTGCACGAGTTCGCTATCTATTTATATCTATGTTTATGTTTATATATAGATTCTACCACCGCATCGAGTGTGATACGATATTTATCCACTCGAGACAGTTAAATTTTCAAATTTTAAAACGCGAGGCTCGCCGAGCGTTTTAAATATTTAAAATTTAACTGCCGAGAGTGGATAAATATCGTATTACACGAGATTTGGTGGTGGAATCTGTTTCTCTAATGATTTTCAAACAATACGCAGGCAAATTTATTCCTTCTTTTCGAATGATCTGCAAAAAGATGTGTTCTTTCTATGTGACGTCATCAGGCATGGTCGCCTTTTTTCATGCCGTCACAATAGGAAATTCAGAGGAAAGCAAGAAAATTCGACGTCATAATCGGATTTTAACCAATGAAGAACTGAGATCAAACGAACAACACGTTGATTAAATTTTTTTTATACAATGGGTGCAGAAAGGGATAAATTGACGAAAAATTAGAGAAATCGGGTTATATGAAATCGGCAATCTTCGGGGTCACCTCGATGGTTAATTAGATGACGTTTAGACTAAAATACACACGGAATGCTGATACATATCATCCAGTCCGTGCATCGTTAATTGTTTATTTTAGACTTTTTATAATTTAGATATACGTTTTAGTATGTTATAAATCAAATATGAGAATTTGAGTCAAATCGGTGAACATAAATTTGACAGCTAATGCCCCTTTAAGTCATAGGCTGTAAATCGAATTGAATATCAAAAAAATTTGAATAAATTCAACTGAGATCGTGTCAGAGCTGACATAAAAAAATATCATTAATTAAATGCGCTGATGAGACGTATGACTTAGGACATGCACAAAAACATTTCAGGGATTTATTGAACAAGTTATGCGAGAACTCAACCGTCAAAACCATCTCGATTGCTGGAGGAAAATATGCAAGACAAAAAGTGTGATAGAAATTGAATAATAAAAAAAGTATTTTATTCAATAATATCGGTATTAAAGAACACAAAACCATAGCTACAAAAATATTATATTATACCTCACTAAAACATTTACGCAGTTAATGAAGGCAATGTTGAGGTTCTTTATTGGTTGATAATGATATAACGCCTTCCTATATTCTGATATAATCCACTTAAATTCTAAAGAGATTTTACACTAAAACGTCAAAAATAGTAAAACATGATATAGTCTGTTATATCTGTTTAATTCGTGTAAACCTTAGTTTGTAGTAATAATGGTATTGAGAAGAATATAAAGCAATAGCCATGGTAATTCAGTTTAATTCCTGAACCAATTATAATATCCAATGTAGGTTTTTTTCAATCAATGTAAAAAAATATGTGCTCTTATGCCGTGTTACGTCTTATACTTCTTTTTACTTGGCAATTGAATTATTGAATTTATAAAATGTATTTCATATTTTGCATTTAACGAATTCGTCAATTCAATTCGTAATTATTTAAAAGTAAGGAGTATATCTCCCTCATGCAAAGCTCTGATTCTTAGCCAGGCTTTGACTTTACATTTGTTTTCCTTTTTTGGTTTATAAGCTCTTCATTTTTTTAATAAGCTTTAGATTTTCAAATGTTATGGCCTCGAGCATCACTGAAGAGACATTTACTGTCGAAATGCGCATCTGGTGCAGATAAATAGGTACCGTTAATGGTATTTCTTGAATGTTCATGAATTCGTAGTTTTCTTTATCAATACGATGTGCATGCAACTTCAAATCTCATGTGTAAGATGAGAGTGAAAATAAAAGAAGTAGCATGACTTCTAATTAAACTGAGATCAGGTGTGTTGTAAGTGTTGTAAGCCATGTTAACTAATACACCATGTTGCTTATTGTCTCATGTATCCGTGAAAATCGGATTGAAATACAAGCAGATCATATGTCCACGATTCGCTAACAAGGGAAAACGAAGCATGAACGCAGGATTATTACTGTAATCAGATTGTATTCTCGTATGAAATATTGTGCAATTAATATTTTGGAAGATGCTAAATTGTAAAGTATAAATCAACCAGATATTTTCGCAACAAACTGCAGCTTGAGGGTAATAACACGGGTTCACATGTCCTCAGGAGCCATTAGCTCACGTATCTTGAGCGCGAATCCCTACCGATGGAGCCCTATTATTGTAGTCTGGAGCCATTAAACATTACTCATAGGAGCCCGTACCCCATTAGTTGGACCCTTGGGTCTAACAAAAAAGTTAAAATGGAGCCCAGATCCCGTGCTATCCCCCAAGTACTAGTAGCTCATATCTCTTTAAAGCCTTGGTGTAGATTCAATATCTTTATTTTTTTCTGATTTTTCGTAATAATGTATAAAGAACATTTCTTTTTCCATTGTAATTCGTTTCTGATCTAACAATCTGGTATTAAGCTATCTGTTTCATATGCATCTTAAACATTTTAACACATTAATTTGTCAGTAAAAGTTTATTAAATGTATAGCCTTTACATATACATATAAAAGTGTATTGTTTATTCGTTGCATACTTCCAAAGGCAATAGTATCTACCGAATTTTGTCTCATTACTTAAATTTTCGAGATGTCCAATAACCGTCTTGATCGACTTAACTAAAGCAGAATGAAACAGAAAACAATATGACGAAAAAAAAAGCAAAACAAAACATATATATTTAATCAATGCTTTTATGCAATTCTTTAAGACCAATTTGCCCATTCATTAGAATGGTTTATTGCTGACAACATTTTAATTTTAAGCATTTTTTACTAAAATTAGTGGGGCTCTTTTCACAAAAAATCTTATGCCAAAAATTTATCGTAAGTTATACTGAAATGTTTAAAAATTATCTGTAGTTTTTCTCGTAAGATTTTTTGTGAAATGAGTCGATAATTGTACGACAGATAAAACGTATTATATCGGATTTTTTTCATATTTTTTTAACATAGATGCCTTTAAAGCACACATGCCCACCGTAGGTATAGTGTCCGGCTAGGATCGTGGTTTTTCGAGTTAATCGGTCCACTTTTTTCGAGTGTAGATCGGGTTTTTTCGTGTGATAAAACATGCGATAAGGTCAGTTAACTGCTATTTCGTAATTATAATAGTTTTTTACATGACTACCCATCTTATTTAGAATACTAAATATGTTTTGAGCAACAAAGAAGCACAATTGCCTTGTATTTAACCAATAAATTCAGTGTTTAATATTGTCCGGGTTTTTTCGATAGCAACTGTGAAACCGTCCGGGTTTTTCAACAAATGGTCCGGGTTTTTTAAAGAAAATTTTAATAAGAAAAAAGGTATTCTTGACTTTAAAAAAAGACTTTTTCTAGTTTATAACTGTAATTAAGCGAAGAATAATATCATATATTCCCAACAAATCACCAAAACATATTACTACGATGATCAAAATTAACCTTTTTCAATTAAATGCAAATTTTCTGTTCGGAAAATGTTCTACCACAACTTTCCAATGTTAAATTAGAAATTACTGGATCCTTTATAAAACGGTCTTTAGAACATAGTGCAGGGACTCATAATCTTTTCAAGTTCATTTCATGCTACTTTTGTTTTTAATATTTTTTGTGGTGAACCCTGCAGTTTTTAAAAAAGGAGTAAGAAACCTACTGGACAGCAGTGAAGAATCAGAAAAATACTATATATTAAAATGTCTTCTACTAAAAGAGGCCTGCCCCCGCCCCCACAAAACGCAAAAAATTTTCCATTGATAAAAAAAAAACCACACACACACTTAATCCGCCCCATTTTTATTCCCATTGACAATAAAATTTGAATTAAATTTCATATATAACTAACAATGAAATGAATAGTTCATCAGCTTCTAACACTATATGTATGTACGTCTCAATCCAAATTGTCTATGCTTACATTAGATTGTTGACATCACGAATATATACTGTACATGAAATTTATAAGATGTGACAAAGAACAATATACACAAATGAACGATGCTTGTTTATAAAATGTAAGTGTTAGTACACCATTATCAAACTGATGAATGCATTGGTTTCATGCCTTGGAAAAGACTTAATTTGAACCTTTTTTCATTGTTTTTAAACGTAAATACACTGACACATAACATTTTAAGCTATAGGAAATTTGTATAATAACTCGATAAAACACGGACGCACTCGAAAAAACCCGAACTGCTCTCGCAAAAACCCGGACATATAGAAATGAATATAGTCTCAAAATGTCGTTTTCAGTGCAATAACAAGAATTTTTGTAAAATGTCTGTATATCTAAGGATATACAGATTCCGCGTATGCATTTTCTTCGACATTTTCATTGGTATGTGTATAAAAATGGCTTTATTCTGTATTTTGGAATAAAAGCATTGTAAGGCTAAATTTAACTTTTTTTAACGAAAAATAATGTCGGATTGATAATATCTTTTTATCTCAAATACTAACATACCTTGTATAACCATGTGTATTAAACTCGAGCTTCTATATCAGGTTTTGTCAGAAAGGAAGTCTGTTTGTTTACATTTTTGATCATATTCACTCGAAAAAAGTAGTCACACTCGAAAAACCCCGATCAAATCACTCGAAAAACCACGATCCTAGCTGAACACTATACCTACCGTGTGCCATTCGCATCAAATATAAATATTTATACCTAGATTTATGCAACTGGAAAGCCTTACTACTGCAATTCATTTATAAGTAAAATATTGCAGCGAATTCATCTTCTAATGTTGAATATATATAATAATCAATGAACTGTACGAAAATGGTCCAATTTTCCTACAAATTAATTTGATTGTGACCAGTGATTCCTGTCTATCTAAATATAGGTTAGTTGTGATTATAAAGTTACTGTATATTACAACAAAAGATAGGATTTTAAGGGGTACTTAAGGTACTTTTCAAGGTTTTGTTATTATTCATTTACCTCATATGCTCCTTCCAAGACATGTAGCGGTTATCAGTGAATATATGAGATAGAATAAACCAAGTGTCAGCAACAAGAAAAGTTTTATATACTGAATATTTCCCAGTATTTAATGAGACTGTTGCTTCGTGTACATCCATCTCGTTTTCTCTTTTTTATCAACTAATTGTATACAACGTTCCATTACATTCTTCTGTTTATGTTACTTATTACATTTGACTAATTGCAGCATACAGGAAAGATTGTCGGTAAATTGTGTAAACTAACTGGCAGAACAAGTACGACAGAAATGGTTTATTGGTAATTATGTAATTTTGGCGGTTTTTCTTTACACGGATTGATTGATCGTATGAATAATTGATGCCATTACAATAAAGAAAACAAAAGTCTTTCTTTTTTAATATAACTTAATTTTTACCGAATCCGATACAAATTGAAAATTTGCAATGTTCAGAAAACGTGTGGTTTTGTCAGATAAGGATTTTTCTTGGTAGAAAATATAGATATCTAAACAGAACTGATAGTTTTCAATTTAACGATCAATTCTTGTTTTGCCTAAGAATATTTAACTGCATAGCAATAGGAACTAACAAATATTTTCGCAGTTGTAGAAAAGCATAATATTTCTTTTTGATTTTAAACTTGATACTCTTATTATACAAGTCATTGTCCTAACATTCCTCTGTTGTAACATAACCACCAAAGGAATTAATATAAATATATATCTACAGTTGAACCAGTGGAATAAAATGTTGTATCAGACGCTAATATAAACATTTATCTACTGTTGAACCAGTCGAATAAAATAATTATACTTACAGGTAAAAGCCCACAAAGAATTCTCACTATTGTCAACAGCCATGACAACAATGCGTTGACCTGATTCCACCTGTTCCATCTCAGCCATCGTTGAGATTTGTTTGTCTTTTTTTTAAATCCTTAAAATAAATATGATATTGTATCTGTATCTCCGACTCGAGAATGAAAACGTTAATAGATCATCAAAGATACTAAATTTTTTTACGACAAATGTGTCCTTAAATTTGCTAATTTCACAAATCGATGGCCATTAATTTCATAACCTGGCAGCGAAGGTGTATAATTGAAACAACTTTTCTGACAGACGATTCCAATCTCTCCGGAGGCATCTACAGAGATCAATACGACACGAGAGGTTCCAATAGTAAGACTCGATGAAATTCTTTTAGAATTAGCTTCAGTTTCCATCCATAACGTAATGATGAAGTATTGACTTTACGGATCACCAAAGCTAGCAAGCTATTGGTTAGGAGGAAGGTTTGTCTAAGCTTTGACAAACATGTATACTTTGTACCATGATTGCAGAATTAGTCGTCGCTGGATTCTTTAAAGAGTTTCAAGCTGTATGATATAAAGACACAAACAGTGCAAAACAATTAAATTGATAAACTGCTTTCAATCAATGAAAAAATTGCAGTACTAACATTGAAAAGACGTGCATTATGATTACGATAGTGAATCGACTTTTTCAAATAGCTCTTTGTTATTGATATGTTTAATATCAAAATAGAAGTGTTGAATAAAACTTTAATTATTTATCAGAATTCCCTAACGATTATGCATAATTTATGTGAGCATGCAAAAGCTAAATCAAAATGATATGTTCTTATAGAATTGTATTGTCTCACGCAATTTGAAAGTTGCATTGGCATTGATTTTTCACATTCTTGATAATTTTCTTCTGTTAAAAACAAAATAAACACATACAAAGAGTGCCGTATTTGCGTAAACCCTTGTTTTGGTATGATTTTGCTGATTATATAATCTCCCCGCCCCCATCCCCCCCTCTCTCTCTCTCTCTCTCTCTCTCTCTCTCTCTCTCTCTCTCTCTCTCTCTCCATTGTAGTAGGTATAATCAAAAACACAATCGTATGGTAATGTGTAATGCTTGTTTTCTCTTATCTAGATAAAAGTAAGTAGTTACTGTTAAAATCTTTGCTATTAGAAGCCTATCATGGTGGATATTGATAAATCTTTCTTTTCAGAATCTGTAAGTGTTCAAATGCAGTGTAACTAACAATGATGCAACACTTTATAGTGATTTATATAACTGAAGAAATCTTGTTAGTGATTTCGTGTCGACAATATTTTTTTACATGCTATGCTGCACATTTTTTCGTAATTATTCATTTACATAGTAAAAATCCTATTGCTAGAATTTCTTATTATATCACTGATTAGTGCCTTTTATTTGACCTTTACATTTCAATCTTAAAGAAAAAATATTGCAAACTACTGATGGATTTTTTAAAGTATTTTTAACTTTTACTCTGTCTATTTGCCTGTCGTATGGTTGTCTGAAATCAACTTTCATGAAAACGTTTATTCATATCTTAAACTGAATAAAATTTCACATATTTTGTAAATCTACAGTTCTACATGCAAAATATTTATTCTGACCGTGTATCATAAGATATTTTTAAAGCAATATCAAGTAAGAATAATGTCGTTCGAACTTAGCAGCTGCTTATCTTGACAAACTCATGTTTAAAGAACATAATCCATCAAAGGATATACTGAAAAATAGTACAACAGACAACACCAACCACCAACAACCGACCAAGGAAAGACAGACAAACAAAGACAAACAACAACAACCGACCGACGAAAGATAGACAATCAAAGACAAACAACAACAACCGAACGAGGAAAGACAGACAAACAAAGACAAACAACAAAACCGACCGTGGAAAGACAGACAAACAACAACAACCGACCGTGGAAAGACAGACAAACAAAGACAAACAACAAAACCGACCGTGGAAAGACAGACAAACAAAGACAAACAACAACAACCGACCGAGGAACAGCCGACCAAGGAAAGACAGACAAACAAAGACAAACAACAACAACCGACGGAGATAAGACATACAAACAACAACAACCGACCGAGAAAAGACAGACAAACAAAGACAAACAACAACAACCGACCGAGGAAAGTAGGACTAACAAAGACAAACAACAACAACCGACCGAGGAAAGACAGACAAACAAAGACAAGCAACAACAACCGACCGTGGAAAAACAGACAAACAAAGACAAACAACAACAACCGACCGTGGAAAGACAGACAAACAAAGACAAGCAACAACAACCGACCGAGGAAAGTAGGACGAACAAAGACAAACAACAACAACCGACCGAGAAAAGACAGACAAAAAAAAACAAACAACAACAACCGACCGTGGAAAGACAGACAAACAAAGACAAACAACAACAACCGACCGTGGAAAGATAGACAAACAAAGACAAGCAACAACAACCGACCGAGGAAAGTAGGACGAACAAAGACAAACAACAAAAACCGAACGAGGAAAGACAGACAAACAAAGACAAACAACAACAACCGACCGTGGAAAGACAGACAAACAAAGACAAACAGCAACAACCCACCATGGAAAGACAGACAAACGAAGACAATCAACAACAACCGACCGAGGAAAGACAGACAAACAAAGACAAAAAACAACAACCGACCGAGGAAAGACAGACAAACAAAGACAAACAACAACAACCGACCGATGAAAGACAGACAAACAAAGACAAGCAACAACAACCGACCGAGGAAAGTAGGACGAACAAAGACAAACAACAAAAACTGAACGAGGAAAGACAGACAAACAAAGACAAACAACAACAACCGACCGTGGAAAGACAGACAAACAAAGACAAATATCAACAACCGAACGAGGAAAGACAGACAAACACAGACAAACAACAACAACCGACCGAGGGAAGACAGACAAACAGAGACAAACAACAACAACCGACCGAGGAAAGAGAGACAAACAGAGACAAACAACAAAAACCGACCGTGGAGAGACAGACAAACAAAGACAAATAACAACAGCCGACCGAGGAAAGACAGACAAACAAAGAGAAACAACAACAACTTACCGAGGAAAGACAGACAAACAAAGACAAACAACAAAACCGACCGTGGAAAGACAGACAAACGAAGACAAACAACAACAACCGACCGTGGAAAGACAGACAAACGAAGACAAACAACAACCGACCGAGGAAAGTAGGACGAACAAAGACAAACAACAAAAACCGAACGAGGAAAGACAGACAAACAAAGACAAACAACAACCGACCGTGGAAAGACAGACAAACAAAGACAAACAACAACAACCGAACGAGGAAAGACAGACAAACAAAGACAAACAACAACAACCGAACGAGGAAAGACAGACAAATAAAGACAAACAACAAAACCAACCGAGGAAAGACAGACAAACAAAGACAAACAACAACAGCCGACCAAGGAAAGACAGACAAACAAAGACAAACAACAACAACCGACCGAGGAAAGACAGACAAACAAAGACAAACAACAAAACCGACCGTGGAAAGACAGACAAACAAAGACAAACAACAACAACCCACCGTGGAAAGACAGACAAACAAAGACAAACAACAACAACCGACCGAGGAAAGTAGGACGAACAAAGACAAACAACAACAACCGACCGACGAAAGACAGACAAACAAAGACAAACAACAACAACCGACCGTGGAAAGACAGACAAACAAAGACAAACAGCAACAACCCACCATGGAAAGACAGACAAACGAAGACAATCAACAACAACCGACCGAGGAAAGACAAACAAACAAAGACAAAAAACAACAACCGACAGAGGAAAGACAGACAAACAAAGACAAACAACAACAACCGACCGATGAAAGACAGACAAACAAAGACAAGCAACAACAACCGACCGAGGAAAGTAGGACGAACAAAGACAAACAACAAAAACTGAACGAGGAAAGACAGACAAACAAAGACAAACAACAACAACCGACCGTGGAAAGACAGACAAACAAAGACAAATATCAACAACCGAACGAGGAAAGACAGACAAACAAAGACAAACAACAACAACCGACCGAGGAAAGACAGACAAACAGAGACAAACAACAAAAACCGACCGTGGAGAGACAGACAAACAAAGACAAACAACAACAGCCGACCGAGGAAAGACAGACAAACAAAGAGAAACAACAACAACTTACCGAGGAAAGACAGACAAACAAAGACAAACAACAAAACCGACCGTGGAAAGACAGACAAACGAAAACAAACAACAACAACCGACCGTGGAAAGACAGACAAACGAAGACAAACAACAACAACCGACCGAGGAAAGACAGACAAACAAAAACAAACAACAACAACCGACCGTGGAAAGACAGACAAACAAAGACAAACAACAAAACCGACCGTGGAAAGACAGACAAACAAAGACAAACAACAACCGACCGTGGAAAGACAGACAAACGAAGACAAACAACAACAACCGACCGAGGAAAGACAGACAAACAAAGACAATAAACAAAACAACCGACCGAGGAAAGACAGACAAATAAAGACAAACAACAACAACCGACCGAGGAAAGACAGACAAACAAAGACAAACAACAACAGCCGACCGAGGAAAGACAAACAAACAAAGAGAAACAACAACAACTTACCGAGGAAAGAAAGACAAACAAAGACAAACAACAACAACCGACCGAGGACAGACAGACAAACAAAGACAAACAACAAAACCGACCGTGGAAAGACAGACAAACAAAGACAAACAACAACAACCGACCGAGGAAAGACAGACAAACAAAGACAAACAACAACAACCGACCGAGGAAAGACAGACAAACAAAGACAAACAACAACAGCCGACCGAAGAAAGACAGACAAACAAAGACAAACAACAACAGCCGACCGTGGAAAGAAAGACAAAGACAAACAACAACCGACCGTGGAAAGACAGACAAACAAAGACAAACAACAAAACCGACCGTGCAAAGACAAACAAACAAAAAAACAACAATAACCGACCGTGGAAAGACAGACAAACAAAGACAAACAACAAAACCGACCGTGGAAAGACAGACAAACAAAGACAAACAACAAAACCAACCGTGGAAAGACAGATAAACAAAGACAAACAACAAAACCGACCGTGGAAAGACAGACAAACAAAGACAAAAAACAACAACCGACCGAGGAACAGCCGACCAAGGAAAGACAAACAAAGACAAAAAACAACAGCCGACCGAGGAAAGTAGGACGAACAAAGACAAACAACAACAACCGACCGAGGAAAGACAGACAAACAAAGACAAACAGCAAAACCGACCGTGGAAAGACAGACAAACAAAGACAAACAACAACAACCCACCATGGAAAGACAGACAAACAAAGACAAACAACAACAACCGACCGAGGAAAGAGAGACAAACAAAGACAAACAACAACAACCGACCGAGGAAAGACAGACAAACAAAGACAAACAGCAAAACCGACCGTGGAAAGACAGACAAACAAAGACAAACAACAACAACCCACCATGGAAAGACAGACAAACAAAGACAAACAACAACAACCGACCGAGGAAAGACAGACAAACAAAGACAAAAAAACAACAACCGACCGAGGAACAGCCGACCGAGGAAAGACAGACAAACAAAGACAAACAACAACAGCCGACCGAGGAAAGTAGGACGAACAAAGACAAACAACAACAACCGACCGAGGAAAGTAGGACGAACAAAGACAAAAAACAAAAACCGACCGAGGAAAGACAGACAAATAAAGACAAACAACAACAACCGACCGTGGAAAGACAGACAAACAAAGACAAACAACAACAGCCGACCGTGGAAAAACAGACAAACAAAGACAAACAACAACAACCGACCGAGGAAAGTAGGACGAATAAAGACAAAAAACAACAACCGACCGAGGAAAGACAGACAAACAAAGACAAACAACAACAACCGACCGAGGAAAGACAGACAAACAAAGACAAACAGCAAAACCGACCGTGGAAAGACAGACAAACAAAGACAAACAACAACAACCCACCATGGAAAGACAGACAAACAAAGACAAACAACAACAACCGACCGAGGAAAGAGAGACAAACAAAGACAAACAACAACAACCGACCGAAGAAAGACAGACAAACAAAGACAAACAGCAAAACCGACCGTGGAAAGACAGACAAACAAAGACAAACAACAACAACCCACCATGGAAAGACAGACAAACAAAGACAAACAACAACAACCGACCGAGGAAAGACAGACAAACAAAGACAAACAACAACAACCGACCGAGGAAAGAAAGACAAACAAAGACAAACAACAACAACCGACGGAGATAAGACATACAAACAACAACAACCGACCGAGGAAAGACAGACAAACAAAGACAAACAACAACAACCGACCGAGGAAAGAAGGACGAACAAAGACAAACAACAACTACCGACCGAGGAAAGACAGACAAACAAAAACAAGCAACAACAACCGACCGTGGAAAAACAGACAAACAAAGACAAACAACAACAACCGACCGTGGAAAGACAGACAAACAAAGACAAGCAACAACAACCGACCGAGGAAAGTAGGACGAACAAAGACAAACAATAACAACCGACCGAGGAAAGACAGACAAACAAAAACAAACAACAACAACCGACCGTGGAAAGACAGACAAACAAAGACAAACAACAACAACCGACCGTGGAAAGATAGACAAACAAAGACAAGCAACAACAACCGACCGAGGAAAGTAGGACGAACAAAAACAAACAACAAAAACCGACCGAGGGAAGTAGGACGAACAAAGACAAACAATAACAACCGACCGAGGAAAGACAGACAAACAAAAACAAACAACAACAACCGACCATGGAAAGACAGACAAACAAAGACAAACAACAAAACCGACCGTGGAAAGACAGACAAACAAAGACAAACAACAACAACCGAACGAGTAAAGACAGACAAATAAAGACAAACAACAAAACCACCCTAGGAAAGACAGACAAACAAAGACAAACAACAACAGCCGACCGAGGAAAGACAGACAAACAAAGACAAACAACAAAACCGACCGTGGAAAGACAGACAAACAAAGACAAACAACAACAACCCACCGTGGAAAAACAGACAAACAAAGACAAACAACAACAACCGACCGAGGAAAGACAGACAAACAAAGACAAACAACAACAACCGACCGAGGAAAGACAGACAAACAAAGACAAACAACAACAACCGACCGAGGAAAGTAGGACGAACAAAGACAAACAACAACAACCGACCGAGGAAAGACAGACAAACAAAGACAAACAACAACAACCGACCGTGGAAAGACAGACAAATAAAGACAAACAACAACAACCCACCATGGAAAGACAGACAAACAAAGACAAACAACAACAACCGACCGAGGAAAGACAGACAAACAAAGACAAACAACAACAACCGACCGAGGAAAGACAGACAAACAAAGACAAACAACAACAACCGAGCGATGAAAGACAGACAAACAAAGACAAGCATCAACAACCGACCGAGGAAAGTAGGACGAACAAAGACAAACAACAAAAACTGAACGAGGAAAGACAGACAAACAAAGACAAACAACAACAACCGACCGTGGAAAGACAGACAAACAAAGACAAACATCAACAACCGAACGAGGAAAGACAGACAAACATTAACAAACAACAACAACCGAACGAGGAAAGACAGACAAACAACAACAACCGACCGGGGAAAGACAGACAAACAGAGACAAACAACAACAACCGACCGAGGAAAGACAGACAAACAGAGACAAACAACAAAACCGACCGTGGAGAGACAGACAAACAAAGACAAACAACAACAGCCGACCGAGGAAAGACAGACAAACAAAGACAAACAACAACAGCCGACCGAGGAAAGACAGACAAACAAAGACAAGCAACAAAACCGACCGTGGAAAGACAGACAAACAAAGACAAACAACAACAACCGACCGTGGAAAAACAGACAAACAAAGACAAACAACAACAACCGACCGAGGAAAGTAGGACGAACAAAGACAAACAACAAAACCGACCGTGGAAAGACAGACAAACAAAGACAAACAACAACAACCGACCGTGGAAAGACAAACAACAAAACCGACCGTGGAAAGACAGACAAACAAAGACAAACAACAACAACCGACCGTGGAAAGACAGACAAACGAAGACAAACAACAACAACCGACCGAGGAAAGACAGACAAACAAAAACAAACAACAACAACCGACCGTGGGAAGACAGACAAACAAAAACAAACAACAAAACCGACCGAGGAAAGACAGACAAACAAAGACAAACAACAACAACCGACCGAGGGAAGTAGGACGAACAAAGACAAACAACAAAACCGACCGTGGAAAGACAGACAAACAAAGACAAACAACAAAACCGACCGTGGAAAGACAGACAAACAAAGACAAACAACAAAACCGACCGTGGAAAGACAGACAAACAAAGACAAACAACAACAACCGAACGAGGAAAGACAGACAAACAAAGACAAACAACAACAACCGACCGTGGAAAGACAGACAAACAAAGACAAACAACAACAACCGACCGAGGAAAGACAGACAAACAAAGACAAACAACAACAACCGACCGAGGAAAGACAGACAAATAAAGACAAACAACAACAACCGACTAAGGAAAGACAGACAAACAAAGACAAACAACAACAACCGACCGAGGAAAGACAGACAAACAAAGACAAACAACACATACTTTATATATACTTTTATCCAGTATGTAAGAGTCAAATATTTTCTTATGTAGACATAAGAAGATGTGGTATGAGTGCCAATGAGACAACTCTCCATCCAAGTCAAAATTTATAAACCATTATAGGTCACAGTACGGTCTTCAACACGGAGCCTTGGCTCACACCGAACAGTAAGCTATAAAGGGCTCCAAAAATTACTAGTGTAAAACCATTCAAACGGGAAAACCAACGGTCTAATCTATATAAATAACGAGAAACACTTATGAACCACATCAAAAAACGACAACTACTGAACATCAGATTCCTGACTTAGGACAGGTGCAAACAAATGCAGCGGGTTTAAACGTTTTAATGGTACCAAACCTTCACCCTTTTTCTGAAACAATAGTGTAACATCACAACATAGAAAGACACACTATAAAATATCAACTGAAATAGCTTAACTCAATCAAAGGACATATCAACACCATGGAACATACAATGAACAAATAAATTTGACCTATGATACAATGTAAATACAAAATAAATAAACTATCTATTTATTGTTTTCCATCTCTTTACTCTTATGTGTACCCATTGCAAATAGTAATATGTATTTCACATATCGATATAAAGGTTATCAATTTCATATTTTGCGAAACTTCATCTTTAAAAATACTCAAATTTGAAGTTATATTATACGATCGAGTTATCTTGACATTCACAATAGGGGATCCGATTCGTATTGTTAAGTTGTTGGATGATCGAAGTTTAAAGTGTACCATTGATATCGTTTTTTTTTAAATTTTTTGGTGACGTTGAATGTTTTGGTTTAAAACTATGATATAATGATACAAATTTGATGTCATATTATGGAACGCCACAGCTGTCTTATGTGGAACTCTGATATTACTTTATGTTGTTTTATTATTACTTGATGATATTTTGTCTTTACTTAATATGGTTTTGACATTACGTAATGATGTTTTGATATAACTCAATATGGAATAGTCATTACTTAATGATATTTCGATATTACACGATATGGTTTCGTATTGACTTGATATAGTTTTGTCATTACTCAATATGGTTTTGTCATTACTCGATGTGGTTTTACCATTATTTAATGTGGTTGTGTCATTAGTCAATGTGGTTTTAACATTATTTAATGTGGTTGTGTCATTAGTCAATGTGGTTTTAACATTACTTGATGTGAATGTGACTTAACGTTATGTAGTTGTTTCATTACATGATGTGGTTTTGTTATTTTGTAATGATGATTTGCCTATTCTTTATATGGTTTTAACATTACGTAATGATGTTTCAAAATTTGACGATTTTACACTACATGATGTGTTTGTTTCATTATTTGATGTGGTCCTGTCATTCTTTGATGTGGTTATCCCATTACTTGATGAGGTAAAATCACGTGACCGATTCGGAAAAACCTGTTCTATTTTTAGATAGATTTCAGGTTGTATGTACCTGGGATGAGTGTTGCCATCCATCGAATTTGAGTTCGGGTTACTGTTTGAGTTAAACTTTGAGTTAGTCTTCGATTTCGAATTCAAGTCATTATTAGAATTAAAATTTTAGTTAGCATTGAGTTTCGAGTTGGACTTCGAGTTTGAGTCACATTTAAGGGTAGAGTTCTAGTTACAACATTAAATTTGAGTCACTTTTTGAGGTAGAGTTTGAGTAAGATTCGAATTTAAGTCTCATTTATATTAATTCAGATTATGAGTTGAAATTCGAGCTATCTTATATGGGTTCGTAATTAAATTTTCTATCGCGGAACAAGGACTTTTGCTCGGGCTTCCGAAAAGAGGGCTCCGAGTTATGCGTACAAAAGATAAACAATGTTACAGTATACAAAACGCAACATAGAAGTTGAAATAAAGCTAGATGTGGTGTGATTGACAATGAGACAACTATCAACTAGAGTTTAAATGCAGTGGATGTAAGAAATCATATATAGGCAACCGTACAGCCTTCAACACACCGTTTAGTCAGCTACAAAAGGCCACCATGCACCATGTGAAAAAATTCAAACGAAAAAACAAACGGTCTTATTTATAAATAAACAATCTACAAAAAAAAAATGACACACATTTATACAACGACAACAATTGAACTTCATGCTCCTGACTTGGGGCAGGTACATAAAGAAAGTGCACGTGGCGGAGTTTAACATGTATGTGAGCGCTAAATCCTAACCTTACATCGGACTGTTACAGTTGTGTAACAGCACAACACGAGAAAAAAATGTAAACTAGACAAAGTGATGCCCCCGCACTCAACTCATTTAACCGCTTATACCCCAAAAATGACAAAAACAAGTTCAATTGTCTCCCAAAAAGAGCAAAAGATAATAAAAATAAAAACCCTGACCACATGCACACCTACAATATATGTACAAACAGCCAGCAGAGTGAAAACTTCCTAGCATTCAAACTGTAGGAGGAGTTATCTGGAAACGTTCTTCTTATGCAAGGAAATTTCCCAAAAAATTACAAAGTTCAACTATCTCCCAAAAAAGCAAATATTAATAAACATTAAACCCTGACCACATGCACACCTTCAATATATGTACAAACAGACAGTAAAGAGAAAACTTCCTAGGATTCAAACTGTAGGAGGAGTTATGCGGAATAACTATATACCCATAATCGGACGGACAGACGGACGGACGGACGGACGGACGGACGGACAGGGGTAAAACAATATGCCCCCCCAGCTTTCAGTTGCGGTAGCATACAAAACAGTTTCATTTGGCTGATTCAATAGATCGGTATGACTGGGTAATATAAATCCATCGGGGTGATCTCGGATGCTCCAGAAAGGCACCCGTCGTGTTATTCGAGAAAGTACAAACCCAGTGATTTGGCTTTATTTGGAAGTTTACATTCAAGGAAAAGATGACGGTATTATGGTTACGACCACTGGAACATGTCCGTCGTCACATGTGAAACAGATATTCCGAAAAGTTTATTTTTCAGTTAGTGCGAGGTAGATCAGGGAATTCAATTGATTACAAATAAAAGATTGATATTCGTATAAGTTCAAATGATCATTTACGCTAAAAAAAAATTCGGAGAATTCTTATTTTATAGTATTGATGCTTTGTCGCTAAGTCCGAGCCCCTTCTCCCCCCGTTTCCCTGTAACTTTATTGTGAGTTTATTTGAAGTGTTTCATTTGTTAACAATAAAGTTCAAGTCTTTTGATTTGTGTCGAGCCTGCGACATCAATGTAGCGGCAGTGAGACACAACAAACCTATATTTCGTCGTCGATAGTGGCGTCGGCGTCTCCATCTCCATTTTTTTTTTTATTTCTATTGAGTTTAACCTTTCATTATACATGTTACTAAACATGTATGCCATCATAATTTTGCACTTTTAGAATATCATACTGTATTTGTTTACCTCGACTATTGTATCTGTATTTATATTGTATGTTTCTCTGTAAACTTGTATTTAGTTTTTAGAGAATAAAGTATCTATGTATCTATAGATCGTTAGGTTTCTAGTTTTTTTACATTTTTCATTTCGGGACCTTTTATAGCTTACTATAGGGTATGGGTTTTGCTCATTGTTGAAAACCATATAGTTTTGTTTTAGTTAATAAAAACCGAATTAAACTGTTTTGACATGATAAATTTGTAAACCTCAATGAAGTGTTTTAAAACTTGTATAGGAGTTATTCCTCAATTTCAAGAAAAAGCATCTACAGAAAAACATTTTTTTTTTAATTTTGTTTTTACCGATAAATGTATAGATAAATGTACAGTCGATCAACATGACGCTTTTACACTTACAGCAGCAATATCAGGCGAGACACATGGTTCCGTGGAATATTTTACAAATTTATTACAAAAATACTGCTTCCGTTTGAGAACTTAGGATAAAAACAACAGGACCAAGTGGTTTGGGGATATCCCAATTATGTCCGAAATACTGTAAACGTTTTAATACTTTTTTTCTTATTATTGTCTGCCGTTCCCCTTTTTCATACCAAATAACTCTGAACAACCACTCGAACTTTAATTTGAACTTTAACTCAATGGATTAGCGATACCCATCCAAAGCACCTTAAACAAACGATATATTGAAATCTGTTTAAAAATAGAACATATTTTTTTCCGAATTGGTCACGTGGTTTTACCTCATCAAGTAATGGGATAACCACACCAAAGAATGACAGGACCACATCAAATAATGAAACAAACACATCATGTAGTGTAAAATCGTCAAATTTTGAAACATCATTGCGTAATGTTGAAACCATATAAAGAATAGGCAAATCATCATTACGAAATAACAAAACCACATCATGTAATGAAACAACTACATAACGTTAAGTCACATTCACATCAAGTAATGTTAAAACCACATTGACTAATGACACAACCACATTAAATAATGGTGAAACCACATCGAGTAATGACAAAACCATATTGAGTAATGACAAAACTATATCAAGTCAATACGAAACCATATCGTGTAATATCGAAATATCATTAAGTAATGACTATTCCATATTGAGTTATATCAAAACATCATTACGTAATGTCAAAACCATATTAAGTAAAGACAAAATATCATCAAGTAATAATAAAACAACATAAAGTAATATCAGAGTTCTACATAAGACAGCTGTGGCGTTCCATATCATATGCCATTAGTTCTGATTAAAAAAGAAACCGAAAATGCACGTCCAAGGTGTTTTAACTTAAAATATTTTAAACTGTCCATTTTTCATCAATGAGATTTATCTGTATAAAAGCAACCTAACTTTATAAAATATTTGATTTTCGTTATGAAGTTCCTGGTCATTTTTACAGTCTCTCTCAAAATGTCACAACAGTTTAACTCAACGATAAACTCATGATACAGGCTTAAAGTTTTGAAGGCCAAACGCGCGTTTCGTCTACAAAAAAACTCATCAGTGACGCTTGAATCAGAAAGTTAAAAAGGCCAAATAAAGTACGAAGAGCATTGGGGACCAAAAATTCCGAAAGGTTTTCAAAAATACAGCTAAGGTAATTTATTCATGGGGTAGACCATTATTAGTTTTTCGAAGTATTCAATGTTTTGTAAACAGTTTATTTATAAGTATGACTATATCGATGATAATTCATGTCAACACAGAAATGCTGACTACTGGCCAATAAGAGCCTCACTAACATGAATATATTAAGGACATAATTACACCTTATGTAAGAATCCTGGGTTTTGATTGGTTGATAGCCAGTGTATTTTTCACCAATTTACTTTTATCAAATGAATATCGTTCATTTTTAAACAGCGCCTTTTTTACCCTCTCTGCCGTGGTATTTGCCAAAAAATACTCTATCCGACTGGACGCTTATAATGTCACGATCATCAATGCGTTTTATGTCACGATCATCAATGCGTTTTGTACGTTAACATTCGGTGTAATTAAACAGATATAGCATGTTCTTGAGGGGTATTTGCGAAAAATACCAGTCTTGAGGATGAATTTCCTTCGCCTTACGGCTCGCGAAATTTAACATTCTCTCGACTGGTATTTTTCGCAAATACCCCTCCTTAACATGATATATCTGTTCATTATTACCCTTTGAGATATAATTTATCGATAACTGTGTACAGTTAAAGTGCTTCGTTATTTGTGAAATAATTATTAACGTAATTTAAATGATAAAAAACATTATTTTCTAGAAATATCGCGATTATTCATCTAAAACTAGAAAAATTTTCTCTCAAATTTGCACTGTTGCTTTTGTTTCTGCTGGAACAAAAGCAAGTTATTATTATCTTTACATTAATATCTACGAATAAGAAATAACGGTTGTACTTTAATTGAAAGATTAAAATCACTGGGGAAAACTATAAAACATATAAACACAAAATGATTGTCAATCCTGACTTGTTACATTCCACTTGAAAAGATAAAACAACTCATCAAAGATACCAAGTTTATAGTTTGGTACAAATTGTTTTATAATTTGGTTTATAATTTGGTTTATAATATAAGTTCCGGTACATAATTGATCTGCTCTAATCGAAAGTCAGTTACCTTCAAATACTAGTAATTGATATCGCAGTTGTGAAACTTTGCATAATATATAAAAGGAACCTACATCCAAATGTAAATTGACATAATAGTCGGTTGAGAACTAATATTTACTGCAAAAGAGATTATTGCGATTCTCATATTGTAAACTCTCCATATCTGTGTAGCAACATTTCAGTTGATATGCATTCTATGGCTTGCGTTTCGTATCTTGATGAAGGTAAGCTATCAATCAAGGATTCCTGAAATTAAATGCATCCTTTCAAAAGTTTTAAGGACGCCATCTGGATTGAGTTGACCAATATGATATATCTTTGTCAAAGACGTCACATATGACCACACATATTCTCCACTTGTAGCCATAATCACGTCCAATTGTCATCATTCGTAACCCCATTGAATGGGACTTTTCAAAGACTGTTACACGCACCATGACGAGTTGCCACTAGTGGAACAGGAATCGCATACCGTTTCGGAGCAATGAGTTCACGTAGGTTTGGTGGGGTTCTTGTTACTCAATCTTTAGTTTTTTTTGTGTAGTGTTTTGTAGGATGGTTGTTTGTCATTCGTCGCTCTTCTTAAGGTATGACTGGTTATATTCGCATAAACAATATACATAGTTACAGAGAAGATAATATTACAATGATAACAAATATTGAATATAGCATGTATGAAATCCACGATCACTTCCGTCATTTTATATATTATTTTCTTTAAGAAATACTTATAATGCTTTTAGATATCGATAAAATTTTGTGCGTTTTTGACTTTTTATATTAAAAAATACAATTTTACCTTCAAGTAAGAATTTCGGTGATCTTGTTTTTCGAGGTATTCACTCTCTGTAAATGTCTGTTTTTTGTTTCTGTCAAATTCGTTTCAGCCTATTTTGGCTGACAGTTTGATTATCTAATGTCCCTCTTATACAATTTACTTCGATAATTTCCAGAATAAGAAATTGTATTACTTATTTAAAGGTTTTTTTTTGGATAATCAACATTAATTATTGTAAAACAGATGTACATAGATTTTTGAAATACGTTTAAAGGCTATCAAAATATGTATATTGCGTACTTGATTAACGAATGATATATTTAAACCAGTACCATAGATTGAAGATAGGAATACGATAACACAATGATAAACCATTGATTGGCAGTTTAAAAACTCGCCTAAAATTATTATGACATGTTACAAAACATCAGCACTATTAAATTAAAAAAAAACCCACACATATCGGGGAAGGAAGTGAGACAAAATTCAATAATAAACAGTTTCTGTCTGAATATTGTTTTGAGCTATCTATGTTATCGTATTTTGCATACATAGAATGCGTTTGGCATACATAATTTTAAGCCAGGTAGCCAGTACTGACATGAAAATAATGATATTCAGTTTAATAGGGTCTGGAGCTGGCATGTCAGTAACTGCTAGTAGTCCTTTGTTAATTTATTTATCATTGTCATTTGGCTTAGTTTCTTTTGTTACCTATTCTGACATCGATCTCGGACTTCTTTTAAACTGAGTTTTACTGTGCGTATTGCTGTGTGTTTGTTTATTCTACATTGGCTAGAGGTATAGGGGGAGGGTTGAGATCTCACAAAACATGTTTTACCCCGCCGCATTTTTGCGCCTGTCCCAAGTCAAGAGCCTCTGGCCTTTGTTAGTCCTGTATGTTTTTTAATTTTAGTTCATTTATATGTTTTGGAGTTTAGTGTGACGTCCATTTTCATTGAACTAGTACACATTTTTGTTTAGGGGCCAGCTTAAGCCCGCCTCCGAGTGCGGGATTTTCTCGCTGTGTTGAAGACCAATTGGTGGCCTTCGGCTGTTTTCTGCTCATTGGTCGGGTTGTTGTCTCTTTGACACATTCCCCATTTCCATTCTCAATTTTATATTGTTTGATTGATGAACAAAAATAGAAAATCATTTAAAATTACGGAATATATCTCCTTCACACAAAGCTCTGATCCCTTGTCTGATTTTAGCGATACTGTTAATCTTTTCTGGTTGATTCATTTCTTCAATGATTGAATTAGATTTTGGATTTTCAAATATTCTAACCTCGAGCATCACTGAAGAGACATGAATTGTTGACAAAGGCATCTGGTTCAGTAAAATTGGAACCGTTTATGTCGTTATTGTTTTCATTAAGCCTTGTATCTTTGTTGAGGTTTAATTATATTTTGTAACAGAAAATTAATCCTCCGTCAGAGTAGAAAACTAACTTTATTTAGTTCGGCAGGTAGCACAACGAACTTATGTTCATGTTAAAAACCGAAATTTCTCTATGTAATTAATTGAAACCAAAACAGTTAAGCTATTTTGAAAGTGAGAATCCTTTTTCTTTACCAAACTGCATGTCTGTTGTCCAACTGTCCTTCGAACAAAAACAACTTTGAATGTAAAATATCAAACTACATATTATATTATACAACGTTTTCAATGTTTCTGTTGTGTAATATACAAAAATAAATAATATAATTTGATGTATGTTGGGTGCATCTTCAACTATCAGGACACAATTTATAAAAAAATCTAAAAGAATGACTGTTTATAAAGAAATTGAGAAAATCGACCGTATTCTAAAAAAAAATAAAAAATAATTAAATGAGACAACAAGTATAATATTCCTACAATCGGTTTAGGTTATTGATCGACATCCGTTTTATATGGTGTGAACACTTCAATGAATGACTTCAAATAGAATAATTTTAGAAAGAAAATTAATGAGTGTTATTCATCCAACAGCCGATTAGAGGGGAGACAGTATAAAATAGAAGATATCATGGAACATCAATCTTTTAATTCATATCAACCATAAGGTAATTCAGATAAGAAATAAAAACGAATTGTCTCGAGTGAAATATTTTCTTTGATTTGTCAGGCCACGATAAGTATATCAAAATTGTTTCATTGTAAACTAATAATGCACTGAGAATATGTGAAAAAGAGACTTGATTCGAGTCCACACAACAGTCAAATGATACGTACACTAGCTAAATAAACTCATCATAGATACCCGGATAAAAAATGTGTACACCCGACGAGCTAAGCTGCAGAAGCACGGCGTTTATTCTTCTTCTTTTCAACTTGACCACAGGACACCATGGACAAAATAATATAAAATAAAAAGATGTACGTTACGAATAATAGAATATCTGAAATGATTTAATGAAGGGATAAGCCATACTTTGCAACAAAAAGTTGTTCTTTCAGCCGAATTGTTTCATTATTCGAACGAGGCATACCTAATACGGAGGCTTCTTAAGAAGAATGAAAAGAAGCTTGCATTATCCTTTAGCTTCGTGACGTTCCGCTATATAGATGGTCTGATAGTTTGATAACTTTGTTGATCACATCTATGAATAAAAAAAGGAAAGGAAGGATACTACTGATACACTAACGTCTGCTTCAAATATGGACTTCGATAAAAAAAATTGACAGTGAGGGTCGGTTGAGAACTTAAAATTACGACAGAAGAGATCATTTTAATTTTCTCATTGTGAGATCCCATATCTGTGTAGTAGCACCTGCACAAAGGGGTATATTAAGGCGTCAGTAATTTGCAGATGTTTAAATCTCGTTAATTGATTAAGACGTGACAAATCAAGGTAACAAACAAAAATCGTAAGGAAATTGCATGAACTCCAAAAGGAGCGAAATCGGGTGCGTCTACATGATAAGAGTCTCCTGCTAGGTATTCATCACCTACCATGCGAATCAACACTCAGTCTAAATGTCACACTATAGAGTAGGAAACAATCGGTAAGATTACAAATCGGACAACTATACTGGTATCTAAGACAAGGAAAACATGTCGTTAGTAAGTTGAGACACCAACGCATTGTATCGGTCAACCAATTCGTGATGATGACGGTATACATCAGCCAGTTGATACGATATTCAGGGCATACTTCTTGGTAGAAAGTTGATGCTTAGAAAGAAGTTATTAAACCAAGGGTCGTCATAACTAAATTTAATGAAGATATTCTTCCTTATAGATCGAGTGTAAACAATCCCCTTAATATAGATAGTTCATTTGCAATGAAATATTTACCAATGGTTCTCATGAAAAAATATACTGGGTTCCTGCCTCATTGCACTGTTTTGCGATGAACTGGAAGCCAAGTTGACACCACATCCGCATTTTATTTAGTCCGTAATGCGGTAATGGATTCATAGCTTTCTTTGTTTTGCTGTAAAAAAAAGTTTCACTTACCCTAAATATCATTCCTGCTTCAAACTGACTTGTATTTTTATCTATGATATGTTTTACTACGCGATTTATGAAAGGAGATTGCTCTAGGAATATGTTTCCTCAGTATTCAAATGTTTTTGCCTGATACATTCGTTTAATCGAATGTGTATTTCATTTTTTAATTCCCTCGTTCAGTTATTTGTTGGTCGATTGCCAGAAAAATAATTTCTTGTATGCTTTATTTGGTTCAATAATTTTACTGACTACATGAATAGAGAGAACACCTCTGACCTCTGAAGTACAGTTATGATATGAATTACATACCTATTTAAATCGCTGTTATATTATTCAATGCACTATTCATTACTGTACTTTTATATCTTTACATGTTTTTTTACTTTATTTCTAAACTTATCCTTAAATCTTAATTTATATCTTAACATCTTACATCTTATTTTTTAGTTGTAATTGTAATAGAAGATATTCTGACTTTGAAATCTTTCAATAGGAAGATTTAACGAATAGAAATGTTTTCCGAATAAGAGAGTGGACCCACTAGAATTTTCAACAGTTGCAATGGGATTTCTTACTTCTAACCAAGGTTGTGCTGATTTAATAAATAATTTATCAATATACAATAGTTTTTTCACTTAAAAATGTGTATAAAAGTGCCTATAATATTTTCTAATGTTTTGAAAAAAAAATGATTATATAAATAGTATCAACGATATTAAACTAATAAATATAGAAAATTCATTATGTTATTACTACCACTGGGTCGATTCATCTGCTGGTGGACTGTTAGTTCCTGAGGGTATTACCATCTGAGTAGCAAGTACTTCGGTACTGGCATGAAAATAGGGATATTGTATTATTGCTGTTACACAATTTTAGAAATTATTTTGAATTAATGAATATATCTCCCTCATGCAAATCTCTTATTCCTTGCCCGTCTTTGACTTTACTTTTTGTCCTTTATAGTTTGTAAGCTCTTCATCTTTTTTATAAGTTTTTGATTTTCAGGTGTTTTGGCCTCGAGCATCACTGAAGAGACATTCATTGTCGAAATGCAAATCTGGTGCAGAAAATTGGTACTGTTAATGTTTTTTTGTCCACGAAAACTTCCCAAACAACCTGCTATTTAAAAAAGTAAAATGAAAAAGATAATTATGATAAAAGTACAAAATATACTTTGCATTCCTTATAGAATCAAGATATATTTTTAGTCTTAAACTTAAAAAACTTTTGTTCGAAGTTGTATTAAAGCGCATTTACAAATAAATTCAAATGATAGAAAAATACGAACCCTTGCCCTAATATGTATTTGGACATTAAACATAACGACGAAAAAACCCAAATTCATTTCATGAGGTGAAAATGAGTCAATTGGTAAACAAAAAGTGTTGGTAGATTGTGAATAAAGGTCCCTGTTAAGAAGAACAATATTGTGGGATTTCAAATTAACTTTTAGTTATAACGTGCAAATAAAACTGAATATGCATAGTATATGTTGTATGCTCCCGACACAAAAGCTGCTCCATCAGGGTTATGAGGAAGAACGACCGAAATTAATCCTACATGAGTATTACGGTCACCATCAGGAATTGGTTGACCAATACGAACAAGCAAATGTTGTCGCGGTCTTAGATCTTTAGATACTATAAAAGCTGTCTGATCTGAAAATTGCCGTTTATGTTTTATTCAATAGTGTGACATTTTGACTGACTGTGGCTTCGCATAGGCGACTGATGCATTAATACAGTCGTTGCTCTATATTTTATTTAGCTTGGCATTGATAACGATTAATTCCCTCGCTCTTATTTTTCGTATCTTGATTTGTATATATAAAATGGATTTACGAGATTAAAGCGTCGGCAAACAACTGTGGCCTCTAATTTATAAAAGATATCAATGGCTAACAGTTTTTCTAAAGCATGACAACAAAACTGAAAGGTTAATTCTCATATCAGTCAGGCACGCTGTATTCATAGTTTCTAGGAAACTTAATATAAAGATAGGTGAAATGAAATGCATACAGATTTACCTCAGTAGTCTGGCTTTCATTTTCTTAGCCTTAATCTTGTGTAATTTCTTCTATTGGTTGACAAACTGTATAAAAATTTTAACTATTAGGGGTATCTTTCCTTAGATGAGGCAAAATTTAGAGAAAAAATAAATATTCAAGACAAAAATATAAACTAATAGATATAAGAAGATGTGGTATGAGTGCCAATGAGACAACTATCCATCCAAGTCAAAATTACAAAGTTTGCAATATTTTTCTACAAAATATATAACTAACAATATGTTCTTTATAAATCGTCAGTAGTGTTTTCATATAATCTGTGCTCCCTTCTGAGAAAAAACGGTATCTTAATTGCATTTCTTAACTAAATTGAAGGATAATTAGATAAATTAATAAAAACAGAGGGTTCATATCATTAATACAAAGTACACACGAATTCCTCAAATTCATTATTGTTGACAGAAGATGTGTGGTTCGTTAGATAAGTGATATAGCAATGGTTGTTGATCTATTCCATTCTTTGCGATTATAAAAAATGAAAAAACCCGAAAATGTTTGCTTTCGTCTAACTTTGTTTTCGTTGGTAGCATGGAGTGCGGGATTTGAAATCGTTACCCTGTTACCTCCGTCTTGTCTCACTTTCTAGTGATTATATTATCGAGAATTTCTACCAAACGGAACGATGAATTATTTAGTAGGAACTCATATACACCGGTTATCAGGGCTAGCATCATCCCGTTGATGACACTTTTTTAAAACGCAGATAATACATGATAATGAATTCTGAATATCATTGAGTTCTGTACATTTATTCTTATGATCTGTAAAATCAAAGGTATATATTTAATTGGATACAGGGGAACAACTATAAAATACATGTAGAGTCATTAGAAAACAATCAAATAACAAGCAAACTAGTTTTAAAGTAAAACTTTAAACTGGAAATTGGGGTGCTATATAAAAAGGAAAAACTGTAGAAGTCAAAGAGTTTTGCAACGATACTGGTCGAGGACCAGTCACCGTCCCCCGTAATTTTATTCATAACGGAAGCGTTGGGTAAAAACAATAGGCTGCTAATATCTAGAACTTTCTGCAAATTGAACATATCGGGGGAAGATACACGAGTGGGGACATAACGTCAGCGCTTTATGACATCCACGATTTATGGAAACTTCCCGTTTTGAGACAAAGCAATATCTAACATTGCTTTAGAATATTTATTTTCTTTCAAAAGAATTTAAAAAAGAGTTCAATACAGTGTAAGATGTTGATGGATAAAGTTAACTTTCAGAGAGGGCAGGAAGACGACCTTCAAAATTAATGGTCAGAATGGCGATGTGTGTGGTTCAATAGACATACGTTCCTCTCTTCTTGCTACGCCAAAGCAAAATATAACATTAAAGTCCAGACTAAATGTAAATTATATAATTTAATCGCAAGATTCAAACGTGACTTCATATACAGGAGTGTGCTCCTAACGCAGAAACTGCTCCAACAAAGTTATGAGGAGGACAGATTAAAAATGACACTCCGTAAATTTTACGAACACCATCACGAATTGGTCGATCCATACGATGTGTCTTTGTCCAAAATAACTAAGGACATTTTAACCACGTGTTAGATTGTGGTTTGACATTACGTCGTCTGATCTTTTAATTACCGAACGTGACCTATTCCCGATTGTGACTGTTTTGCTGAGTGTGAATTCGCATTGCAATAAGACGTGTCACGGTACTTTTCTATCCAAAATTCATGTATTTAGTTTTGATGTTATATTTGTTATTCTCATCGGATTTTGTCTAATGTCTTATCGTTTGTAGTTGTAAATCTTATTTTTTTTTCTGTTGTATTCGTGTGTTATGGTAAAGATAATTAATCACCCAGTTCATTAAATAGATTTTAGTTTGGGTCAACTAAATTTATACGATATATTTGGTTTACAGTTTGATTTAGAAGAAACACCGACATAGCTAGATAATACTATTAATTATCTAATTACTCCCACATTTTATATTAATTAATATTGTTATTTTAATTGTTATTAATAAATGTTATATGAGTATTATAAGCAAAACTTGAATTCTATCCTAATTCTATCCTATTTTGGGGAAATTTCAGAAATTCAAATGTGACGTCACTTTTTTTGCGTTGATCATTTTGGCTAACTCGGCTGTGAATTTTTATGTGCTGATTTATGTTGTTTTATGGATCCGTTTTTATTCTGTAGTTAGTCACCACTTCGGTGTTATCATGTATATCTATTATATAGTCATTTTTATAAATTTACTGTTTGCAAAAGTATGAATTATTCTAAATACTAAGGATTTTCTTATCCCAGACATATAACCGTAGCCGTATTTGGCACAACTTTTTGGAACTTTTGGTCCTCAATGCTCTTCAACTTTGTACATGTTTTGGCTTTCGTACTTTTTTTATCTGAGCGTCACTGGTTAGTCTTGTGTGGACGAAACACGCGTCTTGCGTATTAAATTTTATACCTGGTACCTTTTGTTAGCTATTATTCGTATGTTTCTCTGTCCTATATGTTCTCCCATTTATTTGTATTGTAGTCCTAAAAAAAAATGGCCATTGCTATATTATAGTTCGTTTTTGTGTGTTTTACATTTTAATGTTGTGTTTCTGTTGTGTCGTAGTTCTCCTCTTATATTTGATGTGTTTCCCTGAGTTTTAGTTTGTAACCCGGATTTGTTTTTTTCTCAATCGATTTATTAATTTCGAACAGCGGTATACTACTAGTGCCTTTATTTGTCATCTTACAAATAACATTTCCCGCAAAAAATCGGCATACTAGTAACCCGTTTTTCGTTGTTCATAATAGAAATTAAAATCTGGGTCCATGGTGCTAAAAATAACTTTTGGTAACCCTTTTTATGTTTAAAGAATATTTCCCAAAAGTGTTTTTGATGAAATTTATTTGAGAAAAACTGCAAATTTCTGAAGGTAACTGGTCCTCGACCAGAACTCAGAAAAATGTATTCGAGTAAAATAGAATTATATGATTATTTCTGGCCAACAAAAGAAAGTCGTCTTAATTGGTCTTTTATCGCATATATCTTATCAGTATCGCTGCACAGTTTTTTTCCTGTTTGTGTACCATCGTACTCTTTCAAGCTAAATAATATGACACTTAAGTTATATGTATTCATATTCACGGTATGTATAGCGTCCGGCTGGAATCATGTTTTATTCGAGTGATTTGATCGGGTTTTTCAAGTGATACCATGTTTTTCTTCGAGTGAATATGATAAAAATGTAAACAAACAGATTTCCTTTCTGGTAAGATGTTAAAAAAGATTCTAGAACATTATATTTAATATCATAGAAGGTAAATTAGTGTTTGTGATATAAATATATTATCAACCCTATATTATTTTGTTTTAAAAGCGTTTAATTTAGCCTTAAAATGCTTTATTCCAAAATATAGATAAAGCCCATTTTTATATACATACCAATGCAAATGTTAACAGAAATGCATACATGGAATCTATATATACTCAGATATACAGACACTGTACAAAAATTCTTGTTTTTGCATTGAAAAGGGCATTTCGGAGAGTAAATTCATTTTTGTATGTCCTTGTATTTTCGAGAGCAGTCCGTGTTAATTCGAGTGCGTCCTTGATTTATCGAGTGAAAAAAACAAAATTCCTATGGCTTAAAATGTAATATGTCAGTGCATTTACGTTCAAAAAACAATGAAAAGGTTTAAATAAAATACTTTTCAAAGCACGAAACAATGCATTAAACCTGTTTGATAATGCTGTATTCATACGTACATTTCATAAAAAGGCATCGTTCATTAGTATTCAGATATCTTCATGTTAGTGTACCTTTATGGATTTCATACAGTGAATATTTCGTGAAGTAAACAATCTTTATGTGAGCGCAGACATGTTGGAATGAGACGTTCGTACACATGGTGTTAAATCATGTAAATGTGTGTTTTTTTTAAAACAGAAAATACATCCTTAATGTTTTATTTACTGTTTGTCTTGATGATAATATGTTTTATCGTTCTAGAAATGTTCAAATGCTCTTACTGTGAAGAGGAGTCTGATCGAGCGTATGATATACTTGGTCACATAGAAATGAAAGCACCATCATAGCTTTATTTCCATCATAAATTAAAAAAAATTATATGTGTGGCGTGTACGCATATTATATACACATTTCGTTTATTTTTTTCATTTCAAAAGGATCGCATTAAAGCTTACAGATTATTTATTTCGATTTTTATTAAATATATTGGATAAATCATCAGCTCAGTAGTCAGCACCTCGGTACTGAAATGATCTATAACAAACATTTCTAAACTTGTTTATCTCAAAGGGGGACTGGAAATAGAAATATGGTCACTTAAGTCCTCTTCCGACCTGCAATAAAACCCTTGGTTGTGCGAGATGTTCATGTACGCAGCCACGTCCGGTCAGATTGGGGCGTGTAGAGAGTGCCACGCTTACTACACGTTAAGAACCCTTGCAACAGCTCTTTGAGGGGTCCGTAGATTGCCTGTTGCAAGGCAACATTTCTGTCCATATCCAATATACCCTAATTTTCAAATTTCCCGACCTTCATCCCGAAACAACTATCATATTCGCGAATTCGCAGTAAATCGATCTGATCGTATGTGATATCACTCGAAAAAAAACGTGATTTACACTCGAAAAAACATGATCTACACTCGAAAAAAGTGGACCGATTCAATCGTAAAAACACGATCTCAGCCGGACACTATACCTACCGTGATATTGGTTTGGTGCAAAGAATGTGATACTAGAAATGTTTATTCCTTTGAATATTCCTCAGCAATTAGATAAACTCGTCTACGGAACAACTTATTTAAATGAGATTAAAGGTATACAAATAAGTGTTAGAGGTTCTCGTCGTTCTATTATATGGCCCTTAGGTTCGCATAGGACGTCTTAAACCAATTTTGCACAGTTAAACTTACATGATTATCAATTATCAAAGTGTGATATAAAATTCCGTAGAAAACAATTCAAGCTTTATGGAATTATATTATCCAGCTTGAAGCAGTTGTGATCGATAAAACTTGAAGAATCCAGATGCTTGTATACACTTAACTACTACTTAGCTCACTGGCAGAATGACAAATCTACTTACTTCTTCATATAATAAATCTTAGAAAAAAATTCATAATTGTATTAGCAAATAAGATAAACAATCCTAACACGGGTTATCACAAATAGAAGCTACTGTTTTAAACAAAGTAAGTGGAAAAACTCAGAGCAATAAACAATCTTATTCTTCTTCTTAATAATTAAAAAAAGTTCCATTTCTGTAGGTATTTTAATGATGATAATCAATCTCGAGGCATTCGAATTATATTTTGAGTTGTTTAACCCTCGTAACCATTGTATTGAAGTATTGGCAATGTTAAATTATGCATTTATCCTATTTAAACACGACTATAAATAAAACGTTTTATATAAGTTATTAAGAACTGCTGTCCTTTCTTGGGCACCTGAGTTCAACCATTTTGGCATTTTCTCCATTTCTTCGTCTCATGATATTTTATTGTCCCCTTGGTATCTTCTCAACTTTTTGTTGATTGTTTCATTTGATTTTTTCTCAACACTTCAGCAGCGAGAAATGATGCCTAAATTCATAACTTGTCATTGCAAATACATCAATATAAACATAGTGTTAAAACAATTTCTAATATAATTAAGAAGCCAAATAATTGACAAATGAAATTGAAATGAAATACACTTCATATGGACCACGTTAGGATAATTGCAATCACTTGAAATGTTGCATGACGAACAAATGAAGTATAATTCTTAAGTTCTAAGATAGAGGAAAGAGAATGTAGTTTCGAAATATAAAAATGGCTGACTTTTTGTATATTTAGAATGAATTTATTTATTTCAGAGAGTTGCATTTTGGCTTAAAAATAAAAAAGCATTTTGATATGAAAAAAAGGAGACGTGAGTATACATTATTGAGAGAGCAACCTTTTGATAAAATAACCATAGTTCCAAATACAGTCTTCAACAATAGACAGGGTTCTATACTATAGTTATCACTCAACTAAAGACAAATGGTTCTGGAAGAAATGCATATCATAAATAACGCAGTTAAGTTAAGACTGCACAATCTATGCAATAATTTCATATTCATAAAAAAAAGTCAAAATGCAACAGAATTATCATCAATACTGTAAATATTTATCATTTCTCATCGCCAACCATATATTTCGATATTTACTGGTAGTTTATTTTGATTCTAGCATCCCTGATGAGTCTTTTGTTGACGAAACGTGCGTCTGGCGTACAAAATTATAAATTATAAGCCTGGTATCATTGATGGGTTATTTTAAAGAAAACTGGTAGTGCAAGAGTGAACCTGCAAATATGGAAGAAGCCTTTCGAGGATTAACCTTCATTTTTGCATTCAATCATCTGTTATGTCTAGATTAACAGTATTGATAGCAACTAAAATACAATCAAAATTGCAGATTTATGTCCTTAGAAAACGGATATTGCCTTGTGGTTAATGTTGTAAAAGTTAATGAAATTCCTCTTTCACATTGACATGTTTTGTTTAAATGTGTACTTTACGATATTAAATGGACATAAGTCGAACCATCAAAATCTTCATTATTCTGTTGTTGTCAAAATGAAATGAAATTGTGTCTAGTGTTGCAGTAAATCATATGCAATTGAACTAGACATCTGACAAATACAGCAGACATAATAAATGTAAGCTGCTACGATAAGATGTGTTTGAACATGTAGTGTTGCTAGTATTGGGTACTCGATAGGCACCTACCATTCATTTTTTGCGGAAGGGGACATTTTTATTCAACTAACTATTTTTCTATAACGTATAAGTACATAAACAAGAATAGTTTTTTTTAATCTCAATGTCGTATTTATTTTGGTCCCTAATTCTCTATGGAAACAAACCATTCCTTTTTCACTTCCCGTTTAAAACCATTTTTTTCCAGAAATTTAGAATGAAACAATCTATTTATAAATAAAAACATGCCCTACGGCCCTTTAAGATGAATGGTACTTTTTTTGGAAAAGATGGAATGAAAATCGCAAGACCTGTTATCTGCATGCTTGCATGTAAATCGCTTTCAAGATTAATCTGCATTCGAATCTGAAGATATTAATACCAATGTAAAACAAAGCAAGAAAAGAAAATTGCTTTAAGCCTTTGAAACTAAAACTTGATTAACAAATCGTACTTTGTAAAAAATTACTCTGATTCAAACAAAAAATTCTCTGAACATTATCCAGATGCTTGATTTCTTGATTGACAACTTATTTGTTACGTTTGGAGAACGTGTTTTTAAACAAACAATCGGAATTCCGATGGCAACCAACCTCTTCTTGCCGACTTGTTCCTTTATTCATATGAGGCTGATTTCATACATGAACTTCTTAGGAAGATTGAAAAGAAGTTAACAGTATCCTTTAGTTCCACTTTCCGCTATATAGATGATGTTCACTGAATAATTCAAAAGTTGGTGATTATATTGCACGCATCTATCCCATCGAACTTGAGATAAAGGATACAACAGATACAGTTAAGTCTGCCTCATATTTTGACTGACATCTAGAAATTGACAATGAGGGTCGGTTGAAAACAAAACTTTACGACAAAAGAGATCATTTCAGCTTCCAAATTGTGAACTTTCCATTCCAGCAGCGCCTGCATACGGAGTATATATTCCAAGTTGATACGATATTCCAGGGCTTGTGTTTCCTATCATGATTTCTTTGATAGAGGGTTGCTGCTCACAAGAAAGCTATTAAACCAAGAGTTTCAAGTAGTGAAGTTGAAATCACACCTTCGTAAATTTTACGGACGTTATCACGAGTTGGTTGACCGTTATTGATATCTGTTTCACAGATGACGACGGATATGTTCCAATTGTCGTAACTACAATATCGTCCCCTTTTCCCCGAATGTGACCTACCGAATTAGACATATCACCGGGTTTGTACTTACATGAGCAACACGACGGGTGCCACATGTGGAGCATGATCTGCTTACCCTTCTGGAGCACCTGAGATCCCCCTCATATTTTGGTGGGGTTCGTGCTGCTCAATCTTTGGTTTTCTATGTTGTTTTGTGTACTGTTGTTTGTTTGGTTTTTTTTTAGCCATGTCGTTGTGAGTTTATTTTCGACTTATGAGTTTGAATGTCCCTTTGGTATTCTTCGTCTCTCTCTTACGTACTGTCTATGCTTATAAAGGTAAGGAGTTTTTAAAAGAGTTTGTATACTTTATGGTATTTAAACCAGTATAGAGTGCAAAATTGTTTTTATATAGAGAAATAAATAAAGAAAATTGCTAACATCACTGTTTGTTTACTGAATGTGTTGTTAATTTGTCACTTGAAAAATAAGATAGTAGTAAAGATAAGAAGATAGTTGCATGTCGGTGCCAATTGCATAACAAAAATGACTATCCTGGATTTTTACATCAGACCTCCTAAAAATCATTTAATAATCGACGCAAATGAAATTACGAAGTTCTGTGTGGGGTGATGACTGATTGTTAATTATATTTTGTAGCTGATAGTTAAGCCAATATGCACTGCGCCTACATATACTTCGTTAAATAATAGACCTATGGATGGTTCATATTAAGATGCCTCCCCGCCCAAAAAAAAATAAAAATAAATAAAAAAAGACCAAGCAATCACTATAAACAATGTCATTTGATATGGGAATAACCTAAAACATTACTTCGGTACCGCTTATAGACTTCATGAATAGAGATGGACAAAATAATGAAAATACATTCTAGTCTAAATGAGAATCTTGATATAACATTAAAATTTGAAGATGAGATACACAAATATGCGTTCTAAAAAGACCATGAAGAATTAAATGATACGTTAACATCGTTAATTTGGTAGAGAAGAATCTGTTGAATGTCAAGCTTTCCTCTCATGTTAATCATTCGTGGATCTTGTGAAAGAATATTTAATTACTGGAAACGTTATCCTCACTAAATAAAGATTTATCATTTCTAGAGTTTCATGAACGATAATGAACGAAAAACAAAAATAGTAACCAACGCATGGTACCAGATCAATGCGTTAAATTTATGGGGTTGACAGAAGTACTCAGAACATTTCATCATACATACTGCATATTGTAATGAGTTTCAGATCGAATCTCAGTAACAGATAGATACTAATTAGCACGAAGTAGCCATTTAAACGAATTTCAAGAAAAAATCAATTACAAGTGACTTATATCTGGATGTAACGGGGCTACCATGAGTTTTCTCCCACCTTGATTAAATTGCAGTCGATTGTCGCAACTTGATTTCCTAGCCATATACTGCTTACAATACGCAGTATGAATTGGATCAATCGCATTGTGTTTTCACGTAACTATGCTATAAAACAATGATACATGTGGTTTATGTAACATTGAAAACATTTTACGATGTTGTTTAATAAATTCAATAACATTTGACAGAAAAGATTTCTAATTATAGAGCTAATCCCATGACAGTGTGGACAACCGTAATACTTATGTTTTTTGATAATACTGAATCCTTTACCTTTAACTTGTTTGTCATCGGCTATCGATAACAATGATCTTACGCTCACTCAGTCTGTCGGAGGCCTTCCAGTGGGGATTTAAATAATCACTTGTTTCACATTTCGATACATAAAGTTAAACTTTCTTTACACAAAGTTAAAAATGAATTTGTTTTAAACATTCTTTTTATCATCACACCCAACAGTTTCACTTGAAATAACAATCAATGTGCAGAGCTAATATCCTTAAACTATAGAAAAATATATTAAATGTAAAACATGTCGATTTTTATTGTAAAAAAATTAAGTTTATGGGGTTATTTCACAAAAAAATATCTTACATAGAAAATAATACTTCCACGTTTGGAATATTCAAGAATAATCTACCGTTTATTCAATGGATAAGATTTGTTTGTGAAAAAAGCTCATGATAATGAACAAAATGTCTTCCTATTTTTCTCATGGCACATCATTTGAATAGTTCAGTCATTTAGAAGACTCGTACGATCAGTTTTCTTTGGATAATCAACAAGCATATTAGACTACTCAATTCTCTCTATTTCTAAAAGTATATCTGAATAGCTAAAAGACTTTTCTATTTGTATAATGCTTTATGTAAAGGAGAAACTGGTACAGTTTATTAGTAGCAAAAGCAGAAATTGGAAATGAATGAATAAATCAAAAATAAAAAGCAGTAACAAATAAACAAAAAGAACCCCATTATTTTTCAATTATTATTAGTCCATTTTACGGAAATTTGACAATCGCTTTCCCAATTTTACTGGATTACTGAAAAGTTCATGCGACTACCATTTTTGGAACCTGGACGTATCATTTATTTGTCTTTTGAGTTTTTATGTCTTTGTCTTTGTCAATTTGCTGCTGATTCATGAACGAATATATTTAGTCTGTGTGTTCATCCTTGTGGTTGTAGTTTTGGTATTTCGCAATTTTCGTGAACGAAAGTCTGAATTTTCTTTGTTTATATTCATAGTATTAGTGGCTATGGTTCGAGTATTTAAACACCTTTTTAATTTATATAGCATCAAAGTAATTGTTCATTCGCGAATTTGAACACAGAACAAAATATCTTGTACCATAAATGTAATCACAATATATTGGTAGCAGAATAATTAACCAAAAGCCTCATACTAAACAGATGAATTGTAACACATGGATTATAACACTGTTAAGGGTTTTGTTGACATAATAAACTACAAATTATTCATGTTTTACAGTTAATCAGCTCTCCGTTTGTTATTTTAATCTGTGTATATAACTTATGCTTTATTAAACGTGAACACAAAAGAAGAAAAAGTGAGTTGTAGGTCACTGAAAAACACACGTGTTCTCGATAAAGTACGTAGTAGTCGATCATCCATTGCAACCCATTCAATGGATTGGTCAATTCTCTAAGTCAATGAATATTGTTTATTATGCAATCAAACAAATAAATTATCTGGAACGTTAGTATGCCAATGAATGATGATGTACCCGATCTGATTAAATGTATTCGTGCTTCGTAGGGATAAAATTGAGAATGGAAATGGGGAATGTGTCAAAGAGACAACAACCCGACCATAGAGCAGACAACAGCCGAAGGCCACCAATGGGTCTTCAATGCAGCGAGAAACTCCCGCACCCGGAGGCGTCCTTCAGCTTGCCCCTAAACAAATATGTATACTAGTTCAGTGATAATGGACGTCATACTAAACTCCAAATTATACACAAGAAACTAAAATTAAAAATGATACAAGACTAACAAATGCCAGAGGCTCCTGACTTGGGACAGGCGCAAAAATGCGGCGGGGTTAAACATGTTTTTTGAGATCTCAACCCTCCCCCTATACCTCTAGCCAATGTAGAAAAACAAACGTACAACAGTACGCACAGTAAAACTCAGTTTAAGAGAAGTCCGAGTCCGATGTCAGAATAGGAAACAAAAGAAAATAAACAAAATGACAATAATACATAAATAACAACAGACTACTAGCAGTTACTGACATGCCAGCTCCAGACCTCAGTTAAACTGATTGAAAGATTATGTTTTCATCATATGAATATCAGGCACAATCCCTCCTGTTAGGGGTTTAGTATTATACCGTCATAAAATATATGAGAAGAACATCATCCGTGTCATGCCAACAACTGGTTTTAGAATAAATATGTTTAATTCCGATGCAAAGACCCTATAAGTGAATCAATATTAAAGCCAAAATATGCAATCTTTAATGACCTGACAACAGTATCGTAACTATATCCCTTCTTAATAAGTCTGTTTAAAGGTTTTGTTACTTACATTTATTTAAGCGGTCCTCAATCATTTAGGAAAAAAAGGTGAACAAACTAATTAATATCAATTAAGAATTCGGGACAAAAAGAATACGACATTGAGATTAAAAAATATTGTTCCTGTATGTTCTTAAGAAACGAACCAATGACCCTCCCCCCCCCCCCCCCCCCCCCCCCCCCACACACACACACACACACAAAAAAATGAATGAATTAAATTAGAATAAAACGCACTCTTAGAACAAATTAGTGGTACATGCGTAATAATGAATTCAGGAATACGGTTCTGCAACCAAGCATGGGTTTTCATCAAGTAAAGTGGTTAGCAGAAAGATTCCAGTTTCCCATTCATTAAACTATTATAATGTATTATTCTGAATAATCTAGTCCGAATGCAGAGTCAGTCAGTAGCCTTGTATTAACCTAGGTCCAAATACATGTAGCTTTTTACCGTCCTATATTTTGCAAGTACGAAAAAGACCGTACGAAAATATATTTATTCATTTTGTTTTAATTGCACCACGATTTAAAGTTATCATGCATTCGTTCTTAAAATAAAAACTTTTAGACAAGGTAAAAGTTGAAAGATACGAAGAGCCAGTACAAATTTTAGAAAGCGACAATTGTAAAATCGCTTTTAAGTCCGAAAAAGGTTATTGCTTACACATTCTCTACTACTTTTGAAGCTAGTGAAATTTTTATTTTAATGTTTAAAGAACGTGCGGTATGATAAATAATTTGAAAATTCAAAATATTCAATGTTAATCAATACGCCTGTAGTATTTTTTTTTTTAGTTACTTGTTTTCAGGCGACGAGAAAACTTTGGTGACCCCGTACGTTTAAATGTGCCTTGTAAAAACAACGTAATAAGAAGGCGTAACAGGCAAACGGCTACCTGATCTGATCCAGTCAATTGGTGAATTGAGCCAAAGAATATTCTCATCAGCACTGTTATGAATTTGATTATATTTCAATCGGTATGCAGGTCACACAAAATTGCAACAAAACATGGAACAATACTGAATACGCTCGACCTTGTACATATAACGATTTCAATTACAGGTTCAGTTTCTTCTACGTACAGCCTTTCTAATCTTTCAAAGCTTTTTCAGTGTCAGTATAGGTAAATGATTTCCTTTTTACGTGTTTGGATGACGTATCTGATTTATATTTCTACTGATCGTTCCTACTTATGGTGTTCTTTCCAACGTTGATACGCCAGTTTTTATTTGTGCCTTAAAAAGGTTGAACTAAACTGCTTTAAAAATGAAATCACATTATTGATGTACATATTCAAATAAAAATTCAACTTTGATTTTTTTCTATTTATTTATATCCTTTGAGTGTTTCGAGAACGATAAATCTCACGTGCCAACTCTGTAAAAAGCAAGTTTTTGCTTTTGTCTTGCTATTCAAAACATCTGTTTCCTTGATTTAAGTACTCATTCTAATTTCTATGCACTTTTACAGCTAATGAGTGGTACCATGTTGTAATATCTACTGTAGGTATACTCCCTACAAGGGTATTAACGACCACTGAATACAATATTTATAATGTTAAATATTTCAAGTGCAGATAAGTTATGTGTTTCTATTGTTTTGTTTTAGGTATATCGAGTTTGTTTATTAATGGTTGTATTTTCATATTTATGCAGCCATGTTTAAAGGCGGATTTGGTCATCGGAACCACAAATCTTAAAATAGGATCATAACTGTATGAATTAAGTGATGTCGGCTTTCTTTTAGTCCTTCAGCTGATTTTCCGTAAGTTTTTATTGACTTTCTTGGTAAAAGTACTCATCATACTATCCATTATGAGAAATGAAAATCAATATTAACAAGCTGTTGAATAGGTTTCAGTAGGCAATTTAATTTTTAGAACTAGGTGCAAGTGATAGCGTAGTTCAGATTTTTGTTTTCAAATCGATTATATTGAAGATATGTGTTGCAAACAACCAGGATAAACTCCATCAATCAGTGTGATTAAATTATAGATAGATAACTGCTTAATATGTTGCTTATGTAACATTTAGCAATGTTGTTCTTTTAAAATTGAATTTGATAATACTAGATTAGACTCACATCAAAGTGAGGCTGAGAAATAAAATCTTGTGGGTATAACACGAACGAAACAAATCACAAGCAACAAAACAGATGAACTGACTAGTAAAAACAAATGAACAGACTAATAAAAACAGACGATCACCAACAAAAAAACAATTTTTTTTAGCAATTCAAACTCGCATCTAATCCGGAGTTTATATTAGGAGCCAGTCTGGAAGGGGGTCCTGATTCGCATGCGTCACCTGCGTTGATGTCCATTCAGCGCTTATTGTTTTATCAGTAAGTATTGAATTTTAAAACATGGTGTCACTTTATATCAGTTTTTCTATTGATATTTTATTTCAAATGATATTATGATGATCTGTATTTTACATGTAACTTTCACATCAATAACAAACATTTTGTTTAGCCTTTATTTCCCATCATTTGAACAGGGTTTTTTTTACATTTACCTGCGACTACTATACCACAGTAATATCAGATTTTACCTCATTGTCTATTGAAATTTCATATGTCTTTCTTTCAGATTGTTTTAACGTCTTGGCGAACTGTGTTCTTATTGTTGTTGTGGTCTGCAAATCATTAAGATTAATTTGTATTATTACACTTATATATAAAAACTTAAAAAGACATGACAAATATCTCATAATCCCAACAAACAACTAGACAAACTATTTTGTATCAATTATGTATTTTTTAACAAAAATCAGATTTTAGCGACAGTTTAACTAGTTTGCAGTTAAAAATGTCTCATGCAATATTAATTTCCCTTCTGAGACTTAATATTAAACTGAAACAAAATTATCTCTTTTTTGTCATTTCATTTCAATTGACATTGCTGCAATAAATTTGTTCAATAACATATTAATTCTCTCATATTATGCAATATAAGAAGGTTTCGAAAATTTACTTCATCATTTGCAAATCATTTGGGAAACTTTTATGTTAAACTGTTATTATCATGTTTTGATTTATGTACTTAACTTCAATTTGGATTGACATTTTATTATTTAATAAGTTTCAGTTAAATCATATTAATGTTATATCACGGTTCATAGTCAATATAGTTTAATGAATCTTGCATAACTCTATAAAAATAAAGTGATGTGTTATGATTGACAATGTTAACTACTAAAGACAAAAGGATAATGTTGTAAAGTACTACAGGTCCAGACCGTACGGCCTCTGTATATATATCACTGATGTATAAACACGTTGTGTCAAGGATAACAGATCAAGGGTCAGGGTCAAAAGTTGGGAATGTCAATTAAAATGAAGAGAGGATGATCTACTTATATTTGCATTTTGACAATCTTCATCTAACTTTTCATAATAAAATTGATAGACATCAGAATAAAATGGTTCATATGGATACAGTGCAAGTCAAAATCACACATACTTACCATGGATAGATAGTGACTCCTATCAGTATTCACTGTTTCGAGATGATTGTAAAGGCTAAGCAGATAAAACGTTAATTTAAAAAACAAAATACAGAAGCATCATGGATACAGTAGTCGATTTAGCTATCTTTATGGATTTGTTGTAGATGAAACAAATTTTTATGTCCAGTTTGTATGTTTTCATTATTTTTTTTTTGCCTGGATACAATACATTCCCCAATATCTTACTCCATTTATAGGCACTGTGACCTTGACCTTTAGCCTACTAACCCTAAAATCAATAAGGGTCGTGTTCTTTCCTAGGGTAATTTTCAATCTAAGAGGTTTAATTTAAACATTATGGAATGAATACTTTCATCCGCGAACCAAAGTTTGACCGATTTCAGGTTACTATTTGCTGGCGATCTGAAAATCACTAGGGTCTTCTTCAATTTAAAGACCATTACCATACCACGATTGGCATCACTTTGAAATATGGTTCAAAACATATTGTTCGGAACCCGAAATTTTACGTCTAGAAAGCTTTTATGCTTTTCGTTTCAGATCCAGAAGAAATGTTACATGTTCATGCATCTGAAATAATGCTGAGCAATTCTTCTTTAGTTATACAGTACTAATTTTCGATCAACATACGATGATTTCATACTATTGCATACCTGTACTATTAAACAGAAAATAATAATTAAGTGCAATGGATATAACAGCAGTATAGCAACTGTTATTGTGTGAACAAGAAATGCATGAAGCTAATATCCATTGGGATATTGTGTATGGGAAGTATAAGCTTTTTCATCAGTTCTTGAAAGTATAAATGTGCCTGTGTGTGAGTGTATATGTTTTCCTGATTCTTGAATCTGCTTATATGAGGGTATCAGATGGAATAGCAACAAGACGGTATTTCATATCAAACAACGCCGTGTCGGTCATAAAGAATAAACAACTTTGTCAAGGTTCCCCATACGGAGTAAAAATTATATTATAGGATAACAGTGCAAAAACAAATGTTTCTACAGTAACCTCCATCATGTACGTTCGAGACAAAAGTTTGGAAAGCAAAACATAAAAAATGTTGAAAGCAAAAAATAAAAATGCCTCATCACAACAGCCAAAACCGTCATAGGCCATCTTTTCCCGAGGGAGTTGAAAAAATAAAGCAACAGTAGTATACCGCTGTTCGAAATTCATAAATCGATTGAGAAAAAAACAAATCCGGGTTACAAACTAAAACTGAGGGAAACACATCAAAAATAAGAGAACTACGACACAACAGAAACACAACATTAAAATGTAACACACACAGAAACGAACTATTATATAACAATGGCCATTTTCCTGACTTGGTACAGGACATTTTAAGAAAAAAATGGTGGGTTGAACCTGGTTTTGTGACTAGCCAAACCTCCCGCTTTTATGGCAATGTTAAACCTTAATACAGTTACATAGATAATGATCATGATCTTGTGAATCCAATATAAAGAATCTTCATCCGATTAGGTATACATAATTGATATTTTATTTATTTCTATTAATGTCAAGGATAAGAGATCAAGGGTCAGGGTCAAAAGTTGGAAATGTCAATTAAATGAAGAGAGGATGATCTACTTTTATTTGCATTTTGACAATCTTCATCTAACGTTTCATAATAAAATTGATAGACATCGGAATAAAATGGTTCATATGGATACAGTGCAAGTCAAAATCACACATACTTACCATGGATAGATAGTGACTCCTATCAGTATTCACTGTTTCGAGATGATTGTACAGGCTAAGTAGATAAAACGTGAATAAAAAACAAAATACAGAAGCATCTTGGATACAGTAGTCGATTTAGCTATCTTTATGGATTTGTTGTAGATGAAACAAATTTTTATGTCCAGTTTGTATGTTTTCATTTTTTTTTTTGCCTGGATACAAAAAATTCCCCAAAATCTTACTCCATTTATAGGCACTGTGACCTTGACCTTTAGACTACTAACCCTAAAATCAATAAGGGTCGTGTTCTTTCCTAGGGTAATTTTCAATCTAAGGGGTTTAATTTAAACATTATGGAATGAATACTTTCATCCGCGAACCAAAGTTTAACCGATTTCAGGTTACTATTTGCTGGCGATCTGAAAATCACTGGGGTCTTCTTCAGTTCATAGACCATTACCATACCACGTTTGGCATCACTTTGAGATATGGCTCAAAATATATTGTTCGGAACCCGAAATTTTACCGGGTACTTAGAATTCGGTCTATCAATTTATAACTGATGTGAGCTCGACTGTTGACATATAGTGACCTGAATAGCTAAAAGAGTCATGTCCACCCCATTGTGTAATGATTATCGTACATTGACAAATTAGTGACGTTGGTCAAGTTTATGATTGTCAATAAACAAAGGCGGATCCAGGAGCCGAGTGTAGTGAGGGAAAACAATTTTTAGACGATTTGATGCTAATAAAGTCATTTATAAATCGTGAAGAACATGACATAATAATCTTTTTTGGCCAATAAAGGGGGCTTCCGCAACTGATATAATATAACTGTATTGTATACCATCTTAAATTTTATAAGAAACTAGAAAACATAGACATCCGCCAAATTGGATGTATGTGAATTGGATTATCATGTTTATTTTCAAAATTCACATTGGTATTTTGGTTTCGTCGGAATGCGAGACCAAGGGATGCAAATAATGGGCTTGAACTATTTGTATAAAACAGCAAATAGATCCAGATTAATCATTGCTGTTGTTTAAAGCAGATGTAACAGCATGTGAGCTTTCATGAATAAGCTTATGAAATGACTCATCTGCTCTATCAATATTCACGTTTTCTGACATCTGAAGTAATTAAAAAAGATTATTTTGGTATTGGAAATGTTTAACAATATGATAAATTTATACATTTTTTTGGGAAACGTAATGATATAATTTAATCATCGAAATCCAAACTTTCTTTCAATGGATTATGTTATGATCCGTATTAACGTTGCTTTTCATAAATATCTGGTTTCAAAACGAAACAAAACCGAGCCCAATACAGAGACAAAACCGGGACCTTATGTAGTAAACAACATTGACAAAACCGGGTCCTTCCATTTTGATATGACCCATTTCATTCGCTCCATGCAAATAAATACAAACCTTAAGATTCCCAAGTCTTGCAAACTCTATTTTAATACCTTTCTTTCCTTACTATGTGCACAATTTAACGAGAAATTAAAGAAATTCACGCAATTTATCATTTTGACGTGCCTTTTTATTTATTTCTCCGTTTAATCTAGAACGGTTGAAGAAAATATTACATCTCTAGAAAATAGTTATATGTGTTACTATATTCTTCAATATACTAAAAATAACAAATAAATAAACAGAAATCCTACCTTTTCTCTGTCTGTTGATGGTCCGTCACAGTACCGGATATTAGATACTATTGAGTCCGAACATTTTTGCCGGGTTAGTTAAGACACAATGAAAACGTATAAAACGGATTTCCGTTAGCAACGATATGTTTTCAATTGAATAAATTTTAATCAGATTACTCGAGACTAAAAGTATAAGTAGCCAAAAATTTAAAACTTTTGAGAACAATTAAACTAAAAATCCTAAATAAAATAGCTACAACCGTTTAATGTCAATTTTGCTTGAGTGACGTTTCTCCTTAGATGTAGGAATTTTGCATATTGTCTTAACTGGACAGTTGCATATTTTCTTAACTGGACAGTTGCATATTTTCTTAACTGGACAATAGCATATTTTCGTAACTGGCTATTAACAGACAAAAAGAGGGACGAAAGATTCCAGAGGGACGGTCAAGTAATGCCAATACTGAAGAACTGGTTACCAGGTGTATGATACCTACTGGTCAACCAACTGCTTTACCGTCCAACGAATATTGAAAGAAACCATGATCCATGACAGATTTTCCTTGACTAACCATAATTTTTAAGGAAAAACAGTTGGGAAGCATACACTATAAATCTTTTGCATGTGAGCATTAAAACCAAAAGGGTCAAAACTTAGTCCTTTTTACGTCATCTATGTATTGCATAAACAATAAAAGAACATGACTTACTATGGTACACCTAATTTCTGATTTGTACAAGATTATTTGATATGAGAATATATAAAACCTTATTTCAGTAGCACTAAGTATTCATGAAAAGAGATGATAAAAATAAACAACATCAAAGTCTTATATGATAATCAAAATGCATTGCTGAAATGAGAGTCTTGATATATCATTAAAAAGTACAGATGAGATACGCAAATATGTGTTTTAAAAAGACTATGAAGAATTCATACAAATACAAGAAGTTCATAACACGTTAAATGACACGTTAACATGGCTTATTTGGTATAAAATAATCATTCTAAATTTCAAGCTCTTATGTAAATCTTTTGGAAGAATATGTAATTACAGGAAATATTATCCTCACTAAATGAGTATTTATTATTCATATAAGTTCATGAACGATAATGAATGAAAACAAAAGTAGTAAGTAGTAACCAACACATTTGTTATTGGCCATTTGATACCAGATCAATGCTATAAAGTTAAGGGGTTGGTAGACGTAGTTAGGACATTTCATCATACTGCATATTGTAACCGGTTTCAGATCGCATCTCAATACCAGACAGATACTATTTAGCACGAATAAGAGTGTTTTAATTTCAAGAAAAAAATTCAATTACAAGTGACTAATATCTGAATGTAACTGGGTTATTCAGAGTTTTCTCCAACCTTGATCAAATTTCATTACTGAGTCAATTGTCACAACAAGATTTTTCCAACCCATAGACTGCTGACAACCAGAATGAATTCTGTCAATTGCACTATGTTTTCATGTAACTAGGCTATAGAACACCTTTGGTTTATTTGACATGAAAACATTATACGATGTTGTTTAGGATTTCTTTTGAGAGTAAAGGACAGAAAAAATGGAGATAAGATTTCTAATTATATTTGAATTAGTATGCAGGTCACACAAAATTACAACAGAACATGGAACTTGAAGAACAATACTAAATACGCTCTACCTTGTACATATAAAGATATCAATGACAGTTTCAGTTTCTTCTACGAACAGCCTTTCTAATCTTTCAAATCTTTTTCAGTTTCAGTATTGGTAAATAAAGTTGAAACGACAGTTTCTATCTGTGCTTTAAAAAGGTAAAACTATACTGCTTTAAATTTAAATCAAATTATAAATGTACAAATTCATATAAACATTAGACTATGATTTGTTTTTTGTTATTTATTGATCTCCTTCAAGTGTTTCGAGAACGATAAATCTCACGTGCCAACTCTGTAAAAAGCAAGGTGCTTTTTGCTTTTGTCTTGATATTTAAAACTATAGACATCTGTGTCCTTGATTTAAGTTATCTTTCTTATTTCTATGCCATTATACAGCGAATGAGTGGAAACCGATTACTTACCTTGTTGTAATATTTGAGTAGGCATAATCTCGCTCCCCAACATTGAGGGTACCAACAAGGGTATTACCCACAACTGATTACACTACTTATAATGTTAAATATTTCAAGTATAAATAATATATGTGTGTTTTGTTTTTTTTAGATATATTGAGATTGTTTATCAATAGTTGTTTTTTCATGTTTATGCAGCCATGTTTGAAGGCGGATCTAGTCATCGAAACCACACATCTTAAAGATGATCATTAGTGTTTGATTTAAGGATGTTTGCTACTCTTGTTTTTTTTTACTTTTTGTCAGATATTCGGAATCCCCTTGTTTTTTCCATGGTATTGACATTAAAAATTTTGCCCGCTAACCCCTACTTTTCTTTTCATAATTTTGTTGCATATAGTTTAAAAAACCATTTTTGAAAATTTTATTAAATCCTTGTTATTTTTTCATAGTTTTTGAAAGAAAAAAGGTGCTACTGTTAAATGTATAAAAAATCTAGAGAGAATCATTTCCCGCCAAATTTTTAATGGCTTACATCTCAAAAACAAGCACATGGACCCTTCATTTTTATCTGCTATTTAAGTTCCTTTATTTATATACTATCAATTTATAACAGTCTTTTAAAAAGCTTGTTATTTTGAAACAGTATAGCAAAATCCTTATGAGGTGTTTGCTATATTTTAGTCCTTCAGCTGATTTTCCTTAAGCTTTTATTGATTTTCTTGGTTAAAAGTACTCATAATACTATACATTATGCGAAATAAGTTTCTGATCTCATCTTCGTCTTGTAAAAACACACTAAATCAAAATTAACAAGCTGTTAACTGGGTTTCAATAGGCAATTTATTTTTTAGAACTAAATGCAAGTAATAGCTTAAATAAAGGCAATAGAAGTATACCGGTGTCCAAAAGTCATAAATCGATTGAGAGAAAAAACATCCGGGTAACAAACCAAAACCGAGGGAAACACATCAACTATAACAGGAAAACAAAGGAACAACAGGAACACCGAAGTGCAACAAAAACAAACGCCAACATACATAGAAACGAACTATTTGATAACAAATGCCATATTGGTACAGGACATTTGAAGAAAAAATGGTGGGTTGAACCTGGTTTCATGACATGCCAAACCTCCCGCTTTATGACAATGTTAAAAAATATCGCTAATTCAGATTTTTGTTTTCAAACCGATTATATTGAAGGTATTTTTTGCAAACATGCAAACAACAAGAATAAAATACGTCAATTAGCGTAATTAAATTATATAGATAACCGCTACATATGTTGCCTATGTAACATTTAGCGAAGTTGTTCTTTTAAGATTTAATATGATTAATTTGATTAGACTTACATCAGAGGTAGGAAGAGAAATATAAACCTAGTGGATATAACAGCAATCGATACAAATCACAAGCAACAAAACAGATGAACAGACTAGTAACAAGAGATGAACAGACTAATAAAAACAGACGAATACTAATCACCAACAAAAAAAAACAAACTCTTTTAGCCATACGAACTCGCATCTAAGCCGGAGTTTATATGTGAAATTGGTCTGGAAGGGGAGGGGGGGGGGGGGGGGTGGTCCCGATTCGCATGTGTCATCCACATTGGTGTGCATTCAGTACTTATTGTTTTAACTATTAGTACTGAATGCCAAAACATGTTGCCATTTTATATAAGTTTTTCTAGTGATATTTTATTTCCTATCATGATTTCCTTGATAGAGGGTTGCTGCTCACAAGGAAACTATTAAACCAAGTTGTTGAAATCTTCCCTTCGTAAGTTTTACGAACGCCATCACGAGTTGGTTGACCGATATGGAATATTCGTTTCACAGATGACAGCGGATATGTTCCTAATGTCGTAACTACAATCCCATCCCCGAATGTGACCTACCAATTTAGACTTATTACCGGGTTTGTACTCACATGAGCAACATGACGGGTGGCACAAGTGGAGCAGGATCTGCTTACCCTTCCGGAGCACCTGAGATCAGCCCCAGTTTTTGGTGGGGTTCGTGTTGCTCAGTCTTTGGTTTTCTATGTTGTTTTGTGTGCTGTTGTATGTCTGTTTGTCTGTTTGTCTTTTTCTTTTTTAGTCAACGCGTTTTCAGTTTATTTTCGACTTATAAGTTTGAATGTCCCTCTGGTATCTTTCGCCCTTCTTTTTCAGATCGAATCACAGTACCAGACAAGATTCTAATTAGCATGAAGTAGACGTTAAAAAGAATTTCAAGAAAATATTAAAGTACAAGTGACTAATATCTGGATGTAATGGGGTTTTCTCCCACATTGATAAAATTTCACTACATTGTTAATTGTCACAACAAGATTTCCAAGCCATAGACTGCTGACAACCAGGATGAATTCGATCAATTGCACTGTGTGTTCATGTAAAAATGATTTCATGTAACTAGGCTATAGAACAATGATACATTTTGTTTATGTGACATTGAAAACATTATACGATGTTGTTTAGGATTTCTTTTGAGAGTAAATTCAATAACAGTAGTCAGAAAAGATGGAGATAAGATTTCTAATTATATTACAATTAGTATGCAAGTCACACAAAATTGCAATAAAACATGGAACTGGAAGAACGATAATGAATACGCTCGACCTTTTACATACAGTACAGGTAGAGACTTATTTTTATGGATGCCTTAATCCGTCTAGATGTCCGACTGGTCTGACAGTTGTCTGAGTGTAATTAACACCTGCTGTGATATTACCTGTGCAATATCAGTGGAAGGTCGTAAATATGTCCCAGCTTGATAAGAATTAAATTTTACCTGTACATATATTTTATTTTTTATAGAGGATAGATACATGTTAAATATTGAATAAAACTTTAATAAACTATTGAAAATTTAATCAGAGATCAACTTTTACATGTATGTGAAGTTGTTATACAAATGAAAAAAAGACGATTTTTAACAATGTATTGCTAATCGTAAATATTTCATATTATTCAACATAACAACAACCAGGACGATTTTCAATTGAAGTTTTCATAAAAATGTTGAGCCATCAATCACAAATAAAAACTGATCCCGTATTATAGTTTTAATAGTTTATTGTATCTGATTTTATGCCCTTTATGGGCCCTGTAATTTGGGAAATAAAAATATTCTATTCTATTCTATTCTATTCTGTAGTATGTCTAAAGTTTGTAAACAAATTAATTAAACTATTATTTTCCATTCGACATTAGTTCACCGCTGGAGCCTTTACATCTATTCATCAATGTTCATACCTGTCAATCATTACACGCAAGTTTTGGTCAGCCAGATCACGCGTGCTTACTATTTAAACATATTTCCCGTCAATCTTTAAAACAATTACTTTTTTTTATTACAATATTTATAAAGCCGTGAACATGTTTCGGATCCTACTATTTATAAAAAAGTTTCAATAGCTGATTGTAGTATTCTAAAGTTTATAAACAAACAAATTAATTAAACTATCATTTTCATTCGACATTACGTTCCCCGCCGGAGCCTCCACATCTATTTGTCAATGTTCATACCTGTCAATCATTACTCGCAAGTTAAACATTTTGGTCAGCCAGATCACCCGTGATAACTATTTAAACATATTTCCGTCAATCTTTTAAACAATTATTTTTTTTATTACAATATCTTAAAGCCGTGAACATGTTTCGGATCCTAGTATTTATAAACAAAATAAACAAACTTTTATAGGATTTTACAGTATTATATTAGAAATTTTGTAGAATTTATAAATTTACATATAATGGAATTAAAAAATTTGCTGACACGTGAATCGTGTTTTTATAAACAATTTTTACGAATTGTGCCAATCAATACACGAATGTTTTCAGTTTTGATGGTTATTTGTTGGAATTCAAATTAATCATGATTTGCCGATTTTAAAAAAAAAATGATTTAAATTATTCATTAAAACTAAAATAACTCGTAACATTTAAGAGAAACGGAAGCGGGGGAGGGGTATTCAATCAAAATATTTGGTGCTAAATTTCTTGCTGATGGGTATTTCCGAACTTAACCTAAAAAGAGGTGTCCGAATAAAGACAGGATCGTGGTTATGAGAATTAATTAAAAAAAATTGGTACTTGATACTTATTAAACATAAAGCTTCCTTGCTCAAATTTTCGTAGCCTATCAGGCAATGTAATTAAAGAGCAAGGCAATGTTATTAAAGAGTTAGCTTCAAAACAGAAAACTGCCCACCTTACGCCGTTACCAATCACTCCAGTCAGACTACCCAATACTCCAGCTACACCCACAACTCCGAGAATTCCTCATCCTCTACCAGATTTACCACTAACTCCTACATCATCTATACCAGACTCGCCACAACCTCAGCCACTAATGCAACGCCTTGTCTTGCCTATGCATCTTTTCAACGACATTCCCCAGCCTATGCGTCTAACAGAAGATGACTTGAGCAAGTATTCCAACTGTGGAACAAACCCGGGATCATTTGGGGTTTTATTGCTGAAGCACTTTTTCCCGGAATTATTTACATCAGATCAACTCCGTATCCATTATTCGTATAGGGGCGGTGGTAAACTCAGCAAAAGGTCATTAGAAGACAACAGAAAGATTGTGATTAAGAGGTATGTCACTGGACTCTTCCCATCAGTCAACACAGAGTCAGCCTACCATGCTTTGGTTGTTGAGAAATTGAACCAGTATCTTCGTCGACCAGTCCAACCAGCCACCAGGAAGTGTTGAAAACGTTTATGTGTGACATTATTAAATTATAAAATGTTTTAAACTGTGTAATATTACATCATCATTACATGCTATACATTTTGTTTTATTAATGAATTAAATCTCATATTCACTTGTTCACTTTTTTTTTTTTTTATCTCATTGTTTGTATTGTATTATGAAAAATTATTGATGTTGTAATGTTTATGCCCTTTGGGGCCCATAATTGGTAATAAAATATCTTATCTTATCTTATCTGTTCCATTCTTGTTCATCAATTATTTAAATGGGAGTATTTGCATTTCTACCGACGACAAAAAAAATTACAACTCAGAAAAAAAAATCAGATCATCTATACCATATCTAATTACATTTTAACTAGTCATTAAACGATGTGATTGAATGTTATCAATATAAACCGAATGGCAGAGAAGAATAATTTATTACTGACACCGACAGGGCTTCAATTTTTAGTAGTGTTAAAATCACAGCTGAACACGTGTAACACAAAATACACAATCAATTACGACTGAGTCTAGTTTAAAAACATGTGTTTGCTGACAATAACATGAATAATTTAGTCTTGATTCGTAATCTTCTTGAGTTATTATTTGCGTTCTATTTAGTAATATTATACCATCAACTTCTAAACCGGCAGACAAAAAAAAAGAAGGAAAATTCACAACTTGACTATTAAAGAAACATCAAACTATACAAGTATCACTGTAATTTAATTTCAGCACTGACCCAACATGACTGAATAATAAATAGTCCGGAAATAGACTGGTTTTAAAAATATTAAAATATTTTACATGTGACATGTCAAATTAAAACGTATGCGTTTTGCACTTCAGTCTGCTAATCAACGGATATTCGTGGACAATAAATAAACAAAACAAAAAGAACCTTTCAGAAAGAAAATGAAAATATGCCTGAAAACCGTATTTTAACAAATTCGTAAAAATAGACCAAACCAAGAAAAAAAAACAGCAACAAATTTTTTTTCATGAAGAAGCAAAAATATATTTAACAGTTGTAATATAAAAAGTCATAATTAAAAATTATGCTATTTTTATTAAAAAAAAAGTTGTCTACACTTCTTCACCTGCAAACATATTTTAAATCAAATACGAACTAATCAATAAAGTGAGAGGTTAAAATCACAGGTAACCTGATTCTGAAATCAGTGAAGCGTAATTATCTATTAGCACAGATAAAGATTAAAGGACAATTATATTACCGTTCACACCTGGATCTGTTGGTTAATGACCATACAACCTGCCATAAAAAAGTCGGATTATTCATTTCCGACATGTCCCAGTCCGTTATTTATAGTAATAAGTCTCTACCCGTACTGTATAACAATATCAATGACGGTTTCAGTTTCTTCTACGTAAAGCCTTTTTATCTTTCAAATCTTTTTTTCATTTTCAATAGAGGTAAATGATTTCTTTTTTATTTGTTCGGATGGCGTATCTGATTTATATTTCTACTGATCGTTCCTACTTTCGATCTTATTTAAAAAGTTGTAACGATAGTTCCTATTTGTGCTTTAAAAAGGTAAAACTATACTGCTTTAAAAATTAAATCAAATTATAAATGTACAATTTCAAATAAAAATTAAATTATATTTTTTTTTATTTATGTCCTTCGAGTGTTTCGAGAACGATAAATCTCACGTGCTAACTCTGTAAAGCGCAAGGTGCTTTTTGCTATTGTTTCTATTGTATTTAAAACTATAGACATCTGTCTCCTTGATTTTAAGTAAACATTCTAATGCACTTATACAGCGATTGAGTGGAAACCGATTACTTACCTTGTTGTAATATCTACTCTAAGGATACTCCGAAGCTTCGCGGGTTGGTAATAATTATTACCGGCACGAGCAACATTGAGGGGGCCAACAAGGGTATAACCGACTACTGAATATAATACTTATAATGTTAAATATTTCAAGTACAGATACGTTTTGTGTGGTTTTTTTTTTTTTTTTTTTTTTTTTTTTTTTTTCGATATATCGAATTCGTTTATTAATAATTGTGTTTTTATGTTTATGCAGCAATGTTTGAAGGTTGATTTGGTCATCGGAACCACAAATCTTAAAGATGATCATGAGTGAATGATTTACCGGTACCGTTAAGGGATGTCTGCTATCTCTTACCTTCAGCTGATTTTCCTTAAGCTTTTATTGAACTTCCTGGTAAAAGTACACATCATACTATACATTATGAGAAATGAATTTCTGCTCGCATCTTCGTCTTGTAAAATGGCATCAAATAAATGATAATAAGCTATTAATTGGGTTTTAGTAGACAATTTAATTTTTGAACTATGTGCAAGTATTATCGTAATTCAGAATTTTATTTTCAAATCGAGTATATTGAAGATATCTGTTGCAAAAAACCTCGAAAAACTCAATCAATCAGTGTAATTAAATTATATACAGATAACCGCTACATATGTTGCTTATGTAATATTTAGTCCTGTTGTTCTTTAAAAAAATGATAATTTTAGATAAGACTTACATCAAAGGGAGGATTGGAAATATAAATCTTGTAGATATAACACGAACAATACAAATCACAAGCAACAAAACAGATGAACAGACTAGTAAAAATAGATGAACAGACTTATAAAAACAGATGGATAGACTAATAAAAACAGACGAATACTGATCATCAACAAAACAAATAAATCTTACGAACTCTCATTTAACCCGAGGATTATATCAGGAACCGGTCCGGAAGGGGGTCCCGATTCGCATGCGTAACCCGCTATAAAACCAGGTTCAATCCACTATTTTCTACATAAGAAAATGCCTGTACCAAGTCAGGAATATGACTGTTGTTGTCCATCCGTTTGATGTATTTGTGCTTTTGATTTTGCCATTTGATAAGGGACTTTCCGTTTTGAATTTTCCTCGGAGTTCAGTATTTTTGTGATTTAACTTTTTGTGTGCATTCCGTGCTTATTGTTTTAACAATAAGTGTTAAATGCTAAAATATGTTGCCACTTTATATAAATTTTTCTACTGATATTTTATTTCAAATGATATTATGATGGTCATTATTTTTCACATGTAGCTTTCACATCAATAACAAAAACTTTCTTAAGCCTTTATTTCCCATCGTTTGTACAGTCTTTTTTACATTTACCATGTTTACCTGAGACTACTTTAAAACAGTAATCTCAGATTTTACCTCATTGTCTATTGAAATTTCCTATGTCTTTCTTTCATATTGTCTATTTGTCTTGACGTACTGTGTTCCTATTGTTGTTGTGGTCTGCAAATTATTAAGGTTAACTTGTATTATTGCACTTATATATAAAAATTAAAAAGACATGACAAATATATCATAATTACAATAAAAAACTAGACAAACTATTTTAAATCAATAATGTATTTTTTTTTAACAAAAATCAGATTTTCAGCGACATTTTAACTAGTTTGTAGTTAAAAGTGTCTCGTGAAATATTAATTTCCTTTCTAAGACTTAATATTAGACTGAAACAAAATAATCTCTTAATTTTCTCAAATTTCTGCTGTATGTTGCAGCTACCATGCATTTGTATTATTTCTGGTAAAAAAAAACTGTAATAAACGTTCAATAACATATTTAGTTTTCTCATATTATGCAATCCAAGATTGTTTTGAAAATTTACTTCATTATTTGCAAGTCATTTGGGAAACTTTTGTGCTACCATGTTTTGAGATATGTACTTGAGTTCTATTTGGATTTATGTTTTAATATTCAATAAATTTCAGTTAAATCATATTATTGTTATATCAGGGTTCAAAGTCAAATTAGTTTAATAAATATTGCATAACTCTATAAAAAATACTGAGATGTGTAATGATTAACAATGACAATGGCAACTATACACTTAAGAAGAAAGGACACGGCTTTTAATTACCACAGGTCCCGACCGAACGGCCTCTGTTTATATATCACTGAAGTATAAACAAGTATTTCTAGAAAGCTTAATATGCCTTGGGTTTCAGATCTAGAATAAAATGTTATATGTTCATGTATCTAAAATAATGCTGAGCAATTATTTTTTAGTTATACAGTGATTTCATACTTTTGCATATCTGGACTATTAAACAGAAAATTAGAGTTAAGTGCAATGAATATAAGAAGTTGTGATTAAAACTGTGTACACATGTTGATTTAAGCTTTTATGCAATGGTGCTTAGAACAGAAGGATAGCAACTGTTGATGCATGAACAAGAAATGCAGGAAGCTGATTCCCCTGATATTGTGTATGGAAAGTATAAGCGCTTTTAAGTGTCCTTGGACGTATATATGTGAGTGTATAGGTTTTTGCTGATTATTGAGTCTGCTTGTATGAGGGTGTCAGATTGAATAGCAACAAGATAGTATGTTATATAAACAAACACCGCGTCTGCCAAAAAGAATAAATAACTTTGTCCCCTGATGGAGTAAAAATGTTATGATAGGATTTCAGTGCAAAAAACAAATGTTTCTAGAATAACCATCATCATGTACGATCGAGACAAAAGTTTGGTTAGCAAAACATAAAAAAATGTTGAAAGCATAAAATAAAAATGCCTCATTAGAACAGCCAAAACCGTCATAGGCCATATTTTCCTGAGGGAGTTGAAACCTTAATACAATTACATATATAATGATCATGATCTTGTGAACCCAATATAAAGAATCTTCATCTAACTAAATATACATAATTGATATTTAGTTGGATTTCAGGAATATGACAGTTGTTATCCATTCGTTTGATGTGTTTGGGCTTTTGATTTTGCCATTTTATTATGGACTTTCCTTTTTGAATTTTCCTCGGAGTTCAGTATTTTTGTGATTTTACTTTTTTCTATCAATGTCAAGAATAAGAGATCAAGGATTAGGGTCACAAGTTTGGAAATATCAATTAAAATGAGGAGAGGATGATTTACTTTTAAATGCATTTTGACAATCGTCATCCAGCTTTTCATAGTAAAATTGATAATCATCAGGATAAAATGGTTCATATCGATAAGGTGCAGGTCAAAATCACACATACTTACCATGAAGAGATGGTGACTCCTATCAATATTGACTGTTTCGAGATCATTGTACTGGCTTAGCAGATAAAACATTAATATTAAAAGAAATACAGAACTATCATGGATACAGTGGTCAATTAGCTATCTTTATGGATTTGTAGTAGATGAAACGAATGTTTATGTCCAGTTTGTATGTTGTTAGTTTTTTGTTTTGATAAAATACAGTTCCCAAAATTTAGTCCATTTATATGCCCTGTGACCTTGACCTTTGGAGTACTTACCCCAAAATCAATTAGGGTCTTGTTCTTTCCTAGGGTAATTTTTAATATAAAAAGGTTTAATTTAAACAATATTGTATAAATGCTTTAATCCGCAAACCAATTTTGACCGATTTCAGGTTTCGAATTGTAGCTGTGGCCTTCATTTTTCATCTTGCGACCTCAAAATCACCGGGGTCTTCTTCAATTCACAGACCATTACCATACCACGTTTGCCATCACTTTGAAATATGGCTCAAAATATTTTGTTCCGAAACCCAAAATTTTACCGGGTACTCAGATTTTGGTCTATCTATAAATAGCTGATGTGAACTTGAACTTTTACCTATAGTGACCAAAATATCAAAAGGGGTCATGTCAACCCCATTAGATATAACCAAACCAAGTTTAAGACATTTTTATTTACCTTTTTAGAAATTATTGATAAATTGAGAATTTGTTTGGAAACTTGATTGTCGAAATGCGCATCTGGTGCAGAAAAATTGGTACCGTTTATGTTATTGCTACCACTGGGTCGATGCCTCTGCTGGTGGACTGATAGTCCCCGAGGTTATCACCAGCCCAGTAGACAGTACTTCGATACTGGCATGAAAATACGGATTTAGTGTTATTGAAATTTCCTGTAACAAAATGTTTGAAATTATTTAAAATTAAGGAATGTATCTCCCTCATGCAAAGCTCTGATTCCCTGCCCGGCTTTGGCTATACTTTTTTGTCCTTTTTGGCTTATAGCTCTTCATCTTTTTAATAAGCTTTGGATTTTCAAATATTTTGACTTCGAGCATCACTGAAGAGACATTAATTGTCAAAATGCGCATCTGGTGCAGAAAAATTGGTACCGTTTATGTTATTACATATCCCTGGGCAAAGTTTTAGAATCAAGCAATTTGTTTTATTTAGAGAAAACATGCCCACTAAAAATTTGAATGGTCATTCAATTAGAAAGATCGAATAAAAATGTACAAAACTTGTAATCTCCTTACATGTAAAGAAAAAATAATTAAAGAAAAGATAATTTCTTTTAAAAATAAAACCTTAATATCAAATTACGTACTGACTGTTTATGCTTATAAAGATAGAAAGATTTTTAAGAAGTTCATATGCTGTATGGTATTAAAACAGTCTATATTGCAATATAATCGTTTTACAGAGAGAAATAAATGAACAATTGGCTTGCATCACTGTTTGTTTACTGGATGTGCTGTTAATTTTTGGATTGAAAAATATTCTAGTAGTAAATAAAAGATGATAGTTAATTCTGTCGGTGTCAACCAATAAAACAAAAAAGACTGCCCTAGACTATTACATCAGACCTCTAAGAAAATCGCTTGAATAATCGATCCCAAATGAAACTGCCAAGTTCTGTGTGGGGTGATGGTTGATTGCTAATTATATTTTGGAGCTGATAGTCTACCAAATATGTACTGTCAGCCTGCATATACTTCGTTAAAAAATAATAGACGTACGGATGGTACATATTGAGAACCCCCTCCCCCCCCCAAAAAAAACAACAAAAAAACAAAAAAACACACACAAGAATAAACACAACAAAACACTAAGCAATCACAAGGAACAATTGGTTAACCTAAAGATCCTATCAATCTAAAATTCTTATAGTTTAACAAAATGTCAAAAACTATTCAAATGATAATCAATAGCATAAAAAAAACAGAACACTGAACAACTGCTTATAGTTTTATCTGTCCAAGAGCTATAGCTCTTTTAAAGTAAGTAATACGTAACGAACCTAACAAATCTGACATTCCGAATAGGATGCTATAAAAAGTAAAATAACAAAAATACCGAACTTCAAGGGAAATTCAAAACAAAAACGGAAAGTCCTTTATTAAATGTAAAAATCAAAAACTTAAACTCTTCTAACGAATGAAAAACAACTGTCATATTCCTGACTTGGTACAGGCATTTCCTTATATAGAAAATGGTGGATTAAACCTGGTTTTACAGTTAACTAAACCTCTCACTTGTATGAAAGTCGCATAGAATTCCATTATATTGACAACAATGTGTGAACAAAACAAACAGACATAATAGGTAAAAACGTCAAAAATTGGGGTACAGCAGTCAACATTGTAATATGATCTTAATAACTATAAAACAAATAACTGTTTCAACATAGAAATACAAAATGGCATATAGACAAAGTACATAAGCAAAAGTGAAAGACAAGAACTCAAAATTGACTATAGCACAATGGCGGGATGTATAAGTACTGATCCACGTCATAAGTATATAATCAAAAATGGATCAACAGTAAAGGTTATCAAAATACAAGGACAAAAAAACGGAACTTTAACACGTAATTAAGATGATAAACAACGTCAGTACCTAGAATCTATACTTCAAGGCCATGTATTATCTGTGAAGTTGATACGGAATATTCATCAACAAGGACTTGGTATCTTCCAATGATCTTTTTTAGAAACAGGACGATCTTTGACATAATCTTAGCTTATCAACTTTCTGCTCAGACACTGGTGACGTTTTATAAATTCTGAGTAGAGCTGCAAGCTCTTGAATATCGAATGAGTTGGGAAATGTATATCCCATATGCAGGTGAAGTTGGTATATTGCTGCTAAGGTGGGGAAAATTTATAATTTCGAAATTAAAATCGTCTTGCTTGTCACAGATTCGGGTAATGATGACCACTCATAACAAATTCGAGGTATAAGTCTAAAAATGAAGCGGAGGAAGCCGTGTCTGTTGATTCTTTAATTTCTAGTTTTAGAGGATATATTAATGGAACACAATCAGAAAAGTTCGGATTGTTAATGGAAAAAAACATCATCAATATATCTGAATGTGAAATTAAATGATCGGGCTTCTTTGATTTTCTTATTTTTGAACCCCGGCTCATATGAAAATAAGAAGAGGTCGGCAAGGAGATGTGCACAGTTCTTTCCCATAAGAATGCCGACAACTTGCTGAAAAAGTCTGCCTCCAAATTCAACAAATATGTTGTCAATGAGAAACTCCAGCATACTGATCACTTCTTCCTCTGTGTAGCATGTTTTACCTTTTTTTTCACAATTAACAAAATATGCCGTTTGGTATCCCAAAGCAATAGATTTATAGCGTATGCTGCCATTTTTATATTGAAAAGCATTGTGTATTATTTCTTTTTGACGAGTTTTCAATTTCACATGGGGAATGGTGGTATACAGGGTTGGAAAATCAAAATTTTTTGATAGAATTAATTTTAGACAAAGATAGAGATTAAAAATTATCAAGAAGTTCTTTAGTGTTTTTTGTAATCCACATATGGTTTATACCACTACGCGAGTAAACAGTTTCACAGTATTTCTGAAGACCTTCTTTCACTGCGGCCAGAATTTTTGTCAATCTAATGGACAATTCCTTTGCAGAACATGCAGATGAACCGGCAATGTACCGTTGTTTGAACGGAACTTTGTGAAGTTTGAGTATCCAATACAAACAAGGTAAGTCCTCAGATTTGTTGTTCAATTTAATGTTCATTGAAGCCGTGAAGAACTTATGATTCGCTAAAATCTCATCCTTGTCAAATGAAATATTTTTGCATGTGGGATTACTTGGGTGCTCATTTGTTCCGAATTCATTTACAAAACACTCATAGGAGTACGATTTACATACAAAAACAATATTATTTGAAGCTTTGTCCGCTGGAACAACAACATATTTATCGTGAAGAGATGAAAGACATTTCACAGCTTCTACGTCTATGAAAACGGATTTTGGTCGATCATTCACGGTTAAGTTTTCCAACTTATGAATTCGACGTATTATCAGAGACCTGATTGTTTTGACCCTTTCTGACAATGTGTCCAGTTCAACTTCTTCTCGTTTAGCCCATGCTCTGGCGTAGTTCTCAATGGAATCAATAATTATTTTGAAGTTATGGTTCTTATTGATGTGTTGGGGTTATCTGAACATAGGACCATGAGATTTCACCTTTCGGAGATGTTCATGTTTAATTATGTTCAGATCCCCAGTAATAACATGATCAGAGGAGCTGACATATAAGGCGAGTGGGAACAGTCACATGTCAGAGGGTTTTTTCGGTACCTTTTCAAGGTCCTGCAATGCTTGCTTATAGTTAAATATTTTAGGTGCAATGGTTTTGGTGTAACTGTAGGATACAATATGAACAGACTGATTTTGAAAATAAATTGGAATTTTAGATGTTACCTCTTTGTGATGAAGAGTGTTGCTGATGTTAATAGACTCAACTCCTTTATTAGTAAACCGAATAGGAAGGAATTTCCTCTTTTCATCATGTAAAGGTTCCGATCTTACTGGTTTAAAAAGACGGAAAAGAGCTACATCACAAATTATACTGACCAGTCTGTATATTGGCGAAAATGAATCCATGCACTTGTTTATAGCTTAACAGGTTAATGACAGAAAATATGTAAGAACGAATGAAAGTCTTAATGTCGGACAAACAGGCAAAACTTGCAGTTATACTTTTTTGATGTCCTGTTTTAACAAAACAGTCGTCTGATCTGCAAATTTACCGATGGTGTCCTATTCCCGATTTTAACATTTTGTCCGAGTGTGGATTTGCATGGAGGGTGATGCATGCATAGCAGGTTATGCTTACTTTTTCGAAACAATGTCTTGCTTTTCTGAAGTTCATGCATTCCATCAGGTTTTTTTAGCTTGATTTGTATCTTCTTAATGGATACATGAGATTTAAATATCGGTAAACTATTGATGCCTTTAATTAGAAATGATGACAATTCCATTCCTTCTACATTATGTTTGTCTCAAATTTAAATATATCGTTAATGCGATTTATTTAAATTTTGGATGATCTTTTATTATTATTTCATCCCGCATTGAAAAAACTATTGTACTGACTTCAACGAGGAAAAGTATTCGAGCAATAAAGTTTACTAAAGAACGAATGAAACCGATTTCCGTGAGCAACGATATGTTTTATTTTGAATAAAAATAGTAAGAATACTCGAATCCAAAAGTCAAAGAAGCCAAAAATATAAAACTTTTGAGAACAATGAAACTAAAAATCATTAATAAAACAGCTAAAACTGTCTTTGCCTGAGCAAGTTCCAACCTAACATTAAGGACAATTTGATATTTTCTTTACTTGACAATTGCATATTTTCTGGACATTAACAGACAGAAGTTATGCCAATACTGAAGCACTGGTTATCAGATGCATGATACCTACTGGAACTGCTGGTCAACAAACTGCTATACCAACCCATGGATATTAAAAGAAACTTTGATACACGACATGTGTTCCTGGAACAATCTTCATTTATAAGAAAAAAACAGTTTGGAAAGCCTCCGGGGGCGACATTTTATCGCTGTGTTGAAGACCTATTGGTGGCATTGGGCTGTTTTCTGCTCTTTGGTCGGGTTGTTGTCTCTTTGACACATTCCTCATTTACATTCTTATTTTTTTTTACACCAAAAGGGTCAAAACTTAGTATTTTCGAACGTCATCCGTGTATTGTATTAACAATTAAAAACCAATTGTTCAGAGAACAATTGAAAGTCTTTCCACATCAATTTTCTAAATTATTGATGAGAAGCTACTTCCGGTTTACTCAAAGTTACTATTGGCGTCAAAGCATAGGTTTCTTCATACTGATTCAATAAATAAATGTTTCTATATTTTTTTGCCTGAAATTAGGGAGATAATTGTCAACTTCCGGTTTTGAAATGTCACTTTCGGTCTCACATGATAGCTTTGTTTACACTGATTCCAAAAATATATGGTTTCTATATACTTTTCCCTGTAATAATGGCTATATTAGCTACTTCCGATTGTCACTTCCGGTCTCAAATGATAGGTTTATGTATGCATATTTAAAAAACATAGTTTCTAGGTACTTTTCAATGAAAAAAGTGCAAAAATGGCTACTTCCGGTTAACTCAAGGTCACTCTTCCGGTTTATTTTTTTCAAGGTCATATGCAACCAACAGTTTGCAAAAGACCTTATGGCTTTATCATGTACCAAGTTGGAGAAATAATCAATTAACCTTAAATTGAATCATTTCAGGGACAATAACTCCTATAAGATGTCATTGGATTGTTTCAGACCAAATGTATCATATCTTCATTACAATGAGGCAAACATTTTGCACTAGTTCTTAAATGCATCTCTAAGATATATCTCTGAGATTGTCAGACGAGATCTCGGAACAATGAAATGTCAAAATTTAGAACATGACCTTGACCTTTGACCTTGACCTCAAGTCTATTTTTATGAACCCAGGACCTCAAATACACACACCTTAGGTCTGTATTACTTACCATTCATGTGATACATTGACATATCACTTATGTCAAATTCAAAAGGGGAAATAATTGTCATATGGATTCTACGAATTGATTCGGTTAACATGTGACAAATCATCCTGAGGATATAACGAGCAATTTAGTAAAAATCAATTTGTCGCTTTCTTTTACAGTTACGGAGGAGATCTCACCACAAAGAAAACAGTATTGGGAGATAACTCTTACAATAAAAAGTCTTCGACTAAACAGGGTCAGTCTCAAAAGCGCAATAACTGATATCATATGCAAAAAAATCTAAACGACATCTTGCAAAACCAGAAAACAAGTTTTGAAATTTGGCGGAAGAAGAAAAAAAATAACCAGAACAAATACAATAGGTCTTTCCACAAAATAGTGGAAAGACCTAATAAAGGAACATGACTTACTGTGATACACCTATTTCTAATTTTAACAAGGTTATTTAATATAAGAATACTTGAAACCCTATTTCAGTATAGCACTTAGTATTCATGAAAAGAGATGGAAAAAATAAACACTAACAAAGTTTTATAGGACAATCAAAATACATTGTTGAAATGGGAATCTTGATATATTATTAAAAGTTAAAGATGAGATACACAAATATGTGTTATAGAAAGGCTATGAAGAATTCATTCAAATACAAAAAGTTCATAGAACGTTAGACTGTTAGAAGAAATGTTAACATCGTTTATTTGGTATGAAAGAATCATTCCAAATTTCAAGCTTTCCTCCCATGTTAATTTTACGAAGACCTTGTTGAAGAACATCTAATTACTGGAAATGCTATCCTCACTAAATAAAGATGTATTATAGAGAGAGTTTCATGAACGATAATGAATGAAAACGAAGGTAGTAACCAAAGCATTTGTTTTCTGCCATTTGATACCAGATCATAGTTAAAGTTATAGGGTTGGTAGACGTAATTAGAACATTTCATTATACTGCATATTGTAATCAGTATAAGATCAAATCTTATTACCAGACAGATACTGATTATCCTGAAGTAGCCGTTTAACAGAATTTCAAGAAAACATCAGATTACAAGTGACTAATATCTGGATGTAACGGGGTTATTCGGTTTTCTCCCACAACAAGATTTCCAAGTCGTAAAATGCTGACAACCAGAATGAGCACGATAAATCGCACTGTGTTTTCATGTAATTATGACTTCATGTTACTAGGCTATAGAACAATGATACACGTGGTTTATGTGACATTGAAAACATTATACGATGTTTTTGATATTTTCTTTTGAGAGTAAATTCAATATAATTAGACAGAAAAAATGGAGACAAGATTTCTAATTACGTTTCAATTAGGATGCCAGTCAAACAAAATTGCAACAAAACATGACACAATACTGAATACGCTCGACTATGTACATATAACGATATCAATTACAGGTTCAATTTCTTCTTAGGAAAGACTTTCTAATCTTTCAAATCTTTCTCAGTTGTGGTATAGCATGTATAGGTAATGCTTTCATTTGTTATCTGGTCCGATTCTGATTTACCTTTCTACTGATCGTTCCTATTGTTTGTCTTCTTTCCAAAGATGTACTAACGGTTTCCATTTACGCTTTTAAAAGTTTAAACAAAACGGATTTAAAAAGGTAATAAAATGATAAATGTACTAACTTGAAAAAAAAAAGATTCTTTTTTTTCATTATACATCCCTTCGGATGTTTCAAGATAGAGAAAAACAATCTCATGTCCCAACTCTGTAAAAAAAACAAGGTGCTTTTTTCTTTTATCTTGCTTTTTTAAACTAGGCATCTGTCTTCTTAATTTGAATACTCATTCTTAAGTTTGTACTGAAATCTACACATAACGGCGAATGAATGGAAACCGTGTACTTACCTTGCAATATCTTCTATAGATATACTTTCATGAGACGTTGTCGGAACCCTTATGAGAAACGTAATTTACATTGTTACCGCAATTCTTTCGATAAAACCGAATGACAGACGTGGAATCAAATTTACTCGTGACTAAAAGATATTGCGACGACAATATTATCAGTTCTAAATAGGTTTGACGACGTAATTCGTCAATTTATTTATTTCAGATTCCCACTCGTTTGTTCAAGATGCCCGGTTTGGTGATACATGCAATTTCAGCCTGCACAAGTAACATTTAGGGGATCAACAACGGATATTAACACATATTGAATACAATACTTATAAAGTTTAATAGTTCAAGGATATGTAATTTATGTTGGTTTGTAGATTTACCAAGTCAATCTATTTATCTGCATTTTAGCAGTCATGTTTGATGGTGGATTTGATCATTACCCACAAATCTTAAAGATGATCATTAGTGTATGATTTAGCTCATGTATGTTGGCTTTTAGTTCTTCAACTGATTTTCTTCCGTTTATATTGAATCTTTTGGTAAAACTTCTCGTCATACTATACATTATCTGTAATAAGTATTTGCTCGTATCTCCGTCTTGTCAGAAGGCATGTTATATTAACAAGCTGTTAATGTAAGATGGGTTTCGGTAGAATATTAAATTACAAATTACTTCTATTTTGGACAAGTTGCAAGAAATAGCGTATTTCAGATTTTCGATTTAAAATCGAGTTTCTTAAAGATATTTGTAGTAACAGAATTTCAATACCCTGCCATTACAGACAAAATCAAAATCAATCGATGTAATTAGATTATAAATAACCGTTACATGTTGCTTATGTAAACATTTGTAACATTTAGCGATGCTGTTCTTTTTAAATCAAATTTGATAATATAAGATTAAACGTAGACGTAACATGTCACATCACATGGAGGATGAGAAATAGACATCTTGTGAATATAACACGAACAAATCATAAGCAACAAAACAGATGCACAGACCAATAAAAACAGATGCATTTTTAATCACGAACACAAAAAACTAAATATTTTGCGATACGAACTCGCATCTAAGCCGAGGTTATATGTGGTACCTATCTTTTAGGGTGGTCCTGATTTGCATGCGTCAACCGCATTGGTGTGCATTCAGTGCTCATTTTTAAAATTTGCCATATTTATAAATAATTTTATCGAAATTTCATTTAGAATGGTTCATATACTATGATGATCAATATTTTACATGTAGATTTCACATCAACAACAAAAACTGTGTTTAGCCTCCATTCCCCACCGTCTGAACAGTCTATTTTTTAATGTTTAACCTGAGACTACTATAGATAAAGGCAACAGTAGTATACCGCTGTTCAATAGTCATAAATCGATTTAACTGAAACAAATCCGGGTCACAAACCAAAACCGAGGTAAACACATCAACTATATGAGAAAAACAACGGAACAACATAAACACTGAACTGCTACAAAAACAAACGCCAACATACATAGAAACTATAACACAGTAGTGTCGGAATTTACCTCTTTGTCTATTGAAACTTTCCTATGTCTTTCTTTCAGATTGTCTTTTCGTCTTGACGTGTGTTCTTTTATTTTTAAACTGTGGTCAAAAAATCATTAGGAACTGGTCATTTGTAACATGAAGTGGATGGGAGAAAAATAAGGGATGGCCTTAAAATATTTTGGGGATGGAAAGGATGGGTATCCAATTTATCATTACTTTAGATGGGGATTATTGAATAGTTTTAGCTACTCACACCCACCTCAGCCCCATACAATAAAAAATATAACTTTTTGGCACGATAGACATATAGCTCAGGCAAACGTCGATTCGAATGGCTTGTGATGCATGCATAGCCGGAGACTCTTACTTTTTCGACGCACAATGCCTATCTCTTTTGAAGTTCATGCGATTCCCTAATATTGTTCAATTTTATAAAATATGTGTAGTCTTTTTTTATTCTAGTTTCATTTTTGTTACTAAGGCATCTATTTTAGGCATTAATGCTGTTTCCAAGTTAATTTCTGTTTTTAGAATCAAGATTTGTCCCAGATTCTGATTTTTCAAATACAGAGCGTTGAGACATCTAAATGCAGCTGAGATGCCAAAAACCTTTCATGATCGGCTTTGGTATTTTTTTTCCCTTCTAGATGCTGGCATCCCGAATATTCCGGCTGCTTGCATCCCGAATTAGCTGGATGCTGGCATCCCAAACTGTTGGAGTGCAGCCATCACAAACCATCCGAATGCTGGATTCCAACAAGTTCTGTATGATATTGTTTGCCGAATTTCTATACTTTAGTGGTGAATTACGAATTTCGAGTTCACAAAATGCGTCAATTTTATACCTGAAAGACCCTAAAACCGTACATAGAAAAGCAATAGCTGGATTATCAAGACTGCAAATATTGCAAGCTAAAACGGTTGGGCAATAATGATTTATGCCAATCGGGAAATCTTCGGAGTCCAGGTCCTCGGGGGAGGGGGGTGTACTTCGATCCTTATCTAGTAGTGTCTGAGCCTGCCAGTACCCTACCCTTTTCATATATTTTGAAAATATGTAACCTATCATGCTCTGCTCATGATTATGTTGTTAAATAGATTTGACGAAAATGAGTTGCATGTGACCCCCCCCCCCCCCCCATCCCGCCCCAAAACCAGAGACTGTATTTACGATTAACCACCAGCCCTACGGCCACTGCCGGTAAGAGGCAAAATATAAGAAATTTGATTTAAGATTGATTATCGGTCTAGAAAGTCAAAACGTTTTTCAAAAACTAAAAGTGTCCTGAAAAGATGCCTCACAAGCCATATTTATATAAAAAAATCCATGAATTACCGATTTTCAGGTTTGTAAGAGAGAATTTTCCTCGGACCAGGAGACAATCCAGTTTAACTGAAAGTTTCAATGTTTTGTTCGCATATTAATTTCAAGGGTCTGAAGGGAACGAACATTTGAAATTCTTTGTGAGGAGTTTATCGGACAAAATATTTATTTTCACCTGATAATATAAAGGCTTACTAATACTAAGTCGGTTGGTTTAAAAGTTCATTTCATTAAAACTATGGGGGTTATAATGTAAGGATTTTTTTTCAACCATGAGCAGTCATTTTCAAAGTTAGGAGGAACTCAAGATATTTTCAAAATTAATACTGCACGAATATCTACTTTCACAGTATTGTAATGTCACAACGAAGACTTTTTTTTGATAACCTTTTAGATTTTTAATATGCGGAATAGACCCAATGATTGCTAATGGCCACATTAGATTTCAAAGACCAGAGTGGCGAACCTGTAACTAACTGTGAATGAAAAACTAATGAGGTATTGTATAGTTGCCAATGAGACAACTATCTACTAGAGTCCAAATTGATGAGAACGATTTCTTCAAATATTTTTGTCGTTTAAACATTTTCATGTATTTAAAACTAGCACAATATTTCGTTTCTCGTTTCAGCATTTTTCAAGCAGTGGCTGTACCTTTCCGGTTACTATTTATGTGTTGTGTATTATGTATTGTAAACACTTAGTAACTGGACAGGTTAAACTTAGGCGACGAAACATCCCAACAGCACCAGATCATCTGACATTCCAGCTGATTAGTAATAAATAATAAAACAAAATTGGATAGCTCTAGTTCGTGTAACTGATTATTTTAGTAAAAGATTTACGTACCGATATATATTCAATACAGAAATATTACAAGCTTGATACTAGTATTGTAGTATTAAGAACATGTTAGTTTTATGAATTGAATGAAAGTAGATCCTGATATGATGTACCGATGTATGGGAAGTTGCATACAGCAAGTCAAGTGATACTGACAATATCCAATACGTACAGATGAATATTGGGGTTTGTCAATGACAAAAAATTATTATGCAGGCTTAAAGACCTCATAATGGAGCATCTAAATAAAGTGCAGTCACCAATTCAAATTGTACAGTGTATGTCTAGGATAACTTGATATTATTTCAGTAGACAACTATAGGTCACCGTACGGCCTTCAACAATAGTAAAATCCATACCTTGTTCCTTTGTTTCTTTCTTACCTGGTGTTTTATGAACGATTTTTCTTTTACCTTTTAAAACGAAATTTAGAATTCGCTCTTATAAAGAGACCAAATTGTCAAATGCAAGGACATTTGGAATGTTGATTAAAAGTCGACTTTGTGCTACTTATTTAATTTTATCTTGTCAATAAGTTTTGTTTTGTGTTGTCTTGTGAGCACCTAATGAATATTCTCTCTGTTCATTGATAATATATAAAGATGAGAAGTTAAAAAGTAATTAATAGTCTATGTGTTATTTCTTGATCTAACCGTTGACTGTTTTCCGTGCATAATTACTATTTTTAAGGATGTACACCTCTGAGGAGCCAAGAATTTCTAGAATTAAACTTTTTTTCTTAACCTGATTTTTGGGTTTATATGAATGTAAGAAAATAACTGATGAAGAAAAATAATATGGTGGTGCACTTCTTTTTTTTTGCTACGGCCATTTGAAAGTACCCATTTCTTGTGATATTTCTCATTTTCCATCAATTTTTACACATTTTTGGGCTATTATCACGAAAAAAATCACAATTTTACAGTTAAACATTTTTTCATACTTTCACTAAAGATGAAGTGGACCATTCTGAATAAATTTAACTTAAAAAAAACTATACGTAGGTATTAATATAAGAAAGTTTTATAATATTTTGTTGCTTTTTTGTGTCAAATTGCATGACCATGTTGTCAATTCTGTTAATTTTGGTAGAATAAAATATTGTTTATTATTGATTCGTTGTTTTTTTATTTGTATTTTTGTTATCTATCACAATGTTCACCAGTTTTATATATTTCATTTATAAAAAATGAGCAAACACAAAATATTCGACTTTTTTTTAAATAATATATTTTCAATTGAACGGTTGCACTTCAGTCACATGTATGTCATGGATCATGATTTGGTTTAACTTTTAATTGTTGATTGATTGATTGTTGCTTGCCTTACGTCCAATATTACGTGGCAAATATTTCATGCATGTTCAGGCCGAGAACAAATTAACAATAATATAATAGGTAGGTCCTAAATAAAGGCAACAGTAGTATACCGCTGTTCGAAACTCATAAATCGATAGAGATAAAAACAAATCCGGGTTACAAACTAAAACTGAGGGGAACGCATCAAATATAAGAGGAGAACAACGACACAACAAAAACACAAAATTAAAATGTAACACACAGAGAAACGAACTATAATATAACAATGGCCATTTTCCTGACTTGGTACAGGACATTTTAAGAAAAAAATGGTGGGTTGAACCTGGTTTTGTGGCATGCCAAACCTCCCGCTTTTTTGGCAACGTCAAACACAACACCAAAACGACAACATCACATGACAGGACCACAATACAAATAAATGGGAGAACATAAAGAACAAAGAAACACACGAATAATAGCTAACAAAAGGTACTAGGCTTAAAATTCAATACGCCAGACGTGCGTTTCGTCCACACAAGACCAACCAGTGAAGCTCAGATGAAAAAAGTTTGAAAGCCAAAACAAGTACAAAGCTGAAGAGCACCGAGGACCAAAACTTCCAAAAAGTTGCGCCTAACACGGCCAGGGTTTTCTGGTTTTCTGGTTTTCTTAAAATAGAGGCTGTCAAGGATGAAGGTCGGGAAAATTTGGACTGCCACTAAAAAAAGAGGGTATATAGGATAGAGGCATTGCCTTTTTCCGCTCCCGGACGTGGTTGCCTACTTGTACATCCAGCACAGCCACACTGACGCTCCTATTTGCAAGGGTTTTACTGCTGCCTGTGCTGGACGGAAAAAACAAAGAGTGGCCAGTCAACCTTGGGGTGATCATAATTTGGTTAAATTTAAAAAAATAAAAACCTACATATTAGAGTGTATCTCCTTTCCTGACAATCTAGTTTGTTTTTACTTTATTTAACACAATACATTCTTTAAGCATTTAAAATACCATAGGAAAATGCACTTTGCAGTTATCTGGGGCAAAAGATGCCAGCATCCAAATAAAATGCTAAGATGCCAGCATTCGAACAAAACGGATGCCAGCATCCAAAGAAGTTGGAACGGATGTCAGTATCCAAAGAAGACGGATGTCAGCATCCAAAGGAAATGGATGCCAGCATTCATAATATGTCTAGACAGTTTTTACTCACATCTGGGATGTCAGCATCCCGGAGATTAACTCTAATGCGTGAACATCTAATTTTTTAATGGAATACCAGCATCCAAAAGAAATGTGAATCTGCATGTATATAGTTGGGATGTCAGCATCCGAACAAAAGGTAGGTCAAAGTCTATATATATATATATATATATATATATATATATATATATATATATTAGATGCCAGCGTCCAAATGTTGATATGCTCAATATGGAACTTTATAAAGCAATATCAGCATCCTGCAAAGATGAAGATGCCATTTCCATATATGTTTGTATCATTTGCCAACACATTTTGAGACTATTCTATCTACAGAAATAATAGTGGTTTAATGTATAAAACAACCCCAAACTACAAAATTTATTGATATAATTAAACAGGCATTATATAATTTTTCAGAACCAATTAAATTTTTCAGCAGAATCTGTTGTCCATAGAGATGAAATTAATCAGTATAATTGAAGTAAGAATAGCATATGTTGATACTATTAAAAAGGACAATTTAATAGAAAATTGAAAAAATGCACAGCTTTTACCCGGAACATGGTAAAATTTCGTAGAAAATTACACAAAACGATCGTAATTATTCTAAAGATATCAATAATTTCTATGATAGCATACGCACATACGAAAAATCATTTATAAAAGAATCCTTCCGAATTTCAAGCTTTCCTCTCATGTTATCTTTCAAAGACCTGGTGGAAGAATATCTAATTACTGGCAATGTTATCCTCATTAAATCAATATGTATTACTTATATAGGTTCATGAACGATAATAAAAACAAACAGTAACTAACGCACGTTGTTCTAGACCATCTGATACCAGATCAATGCGTTAAAGTTATGGAGTTGGTAGAATCATACTGTAAACTGTTATTCGTTTCAGATCGCAACTCAGTACTAGCCAGATACTAAACGGCATGGCGGCTGAGTAGCCGGTAAATATAATTTCAAGAAACTATTTTATACAAGTGACTAATATCTGGATGTAACGGGGTTATTTGGAGTTTTCTCACACCTTGATTAAAATTGCAGTCAATTATCACAAAACGATTGCCAAGCCATAGAGATTAATACGATCACTGTGTTTTAATATATTTTTTTTTCATGCAAATGGACTATAAAACAATAATACATGTGATTTATGTGACATTGAAAACATTTTATGATGTTGTTAAAGATTTTTTTTAGAGTAAATTGAATAATATTAGATAGAAAAGATGGAGATAAGATTTCTAATTATATTTCAATTAGTATGCAAGACTCACAAAATTGCAACAAAACATGGAACTGAAAGAACAATACTGAATACGCTCGACCTTGTACATATAACATTTACGGTTTCAGTTTCTTCTACGTAAAGCCTTTTCAATCTGTCAAAGCTTTTTCAGTTTCAGTATAGATAAATGATTTTTTGTATTTGTTCTGATGACGTATCTGATTTATATTCCAACTGATCGTTCCTACTTTTGGTCTTTTTTCCAAAGTTGTAACGATAGTTTCTCTTTGTGATTTAAAAGGTAAGACTAACCTGCTTTAAAAATGAAATCAAATTATAAATGTACAAATTCAAATGAGAAATAAACTATGATTATTGTTTTTAATTTATTTATCCCCTTCGAGTGTTTCGAGAACGATAAATCCCACGTGCCAACTCAGTAAAAAGCAAGGTGCTTTTTGCTTTTGTCTTGCTATATAAAACTATAGACATCTGTCTCCTTAATTTGAGTACTCATTCTAATTTCTATGCCATTATACAGCGATTGAGTGGAAAGAGTAAAATAACAAAAATATCGAACTCTAAGGGAAATTCAAAACGGAAAGTCCCTTATCAAATGGCAAAATTAAAACCTCAAATACATCAAACAAATAAAAAACAACTGTCATATTCCTGAATTGGTACAGGCATTTCCATATGTAGAAAATGGGGGATTAAACCTGGTTTGATAGGTAGCTAAATCTCTCACTTATATGACAGTCGCATAAAATTCCATTGTATTGACAATAATGTGTGAACAAAACAAACAGACATAATATGTTAAAATGTCAAAAATGGGGGAAAAGCAGTCAACATTGTGTTATAATCTTAATCCCTATAAAAACAAACAAATATGTCATCAAAGAAAAACGAAATGGTATATAGACAAAGCACATAGGCAAAAATGAAAGACATGAATACAAAAAATGACGATAGCACAATAACACAATGGCGGAATGTATAAGAATTGACCCACGCCAAAGGGATATTATCAAAAAAGGACTAAACAGTAAAAGTTAATAATTTACAGACAAATAAAAGAACACTATAACACGTAATTAAGATGATAAACAACGTCAGTACCTAGAATCTATACTTCAAGACCATCATGTATTATTTGTGAAGTTGATACGGAATATTTATCAACAAGGTCTTGGTATCTTCCGATGAACTTTTTTAGAAAAAGAAACTGATAATTATTACCGACACGAGCAACATTGAGAGGACCAACAAGCGTAATAACGGCTACTGAATACAATACTTATAATGTTAAATATTTCAAGTAAAGATAAGTTATGTGTTTGGTTTTTTTTTTTAGACATATTGATATAAAAATAAGGAGATGTGGCATGATTGCCACTGAGACAACTATCCATCAATGTTCAAATAAAGTGAATGTAAGCAATTATAGGCAATCGTACGGACTTCAACAATGATTAAAAAACCATACCATATAGTCGGCTATAAAAGGCCCCGACATGAAAAATATGAAACAATTCAATTGACAAAATTAATGGCCTGTATTATAAAAAAAGTAATTTACGAAAAACAAATATGACACACATGAACCAACGACAACCACTGAACTACAGGCTCCTGACTTGGGACAGGCACATAAAGAATGTGGTGGGATTAAACATTTGAGTTTGTTTATTAATGATTGCTTTTATGTTTATGCAGCCATGTTTGAAGGCGGATTTGGTCATCGGAACCACACATCTTAAAGATGATCACAAGTGTATGATTTAAGAGATGTCTGCTATCTTTTAGTCCTTCAGCTGATTTTCGTTAAGCTTTTATTGACTTATTGGTAAAAGTACTCATCATACTATACATCATGAGAAATAAGTTTCTGCTCGCATCTTCGTCTTGTAAAAAAAGCACAAGATCAATATTCGCAAGCTGTTAAATGGGTTTCAGTAGACAATTTAATTTTTATAACAAGTAATAGCATAAATCAGATTTTTGTTTTTAAATCGATTATATTGAAGATATTTGTTGCAAACAACCAGAATAAAATCAATCAATTAGCGTAATTAAATTATATATAGAAAACCGCTACATATGTTACGTACGTAATATTTAATGAAGTTGTTCTTTTAGAATTAGAATAGAGGCGAAAGATACCAAAGGGACATTCTAACTCACAAGTCGAAAATAAACTGACAACACCATGGCTAAAAAAAAATACAAACAAACAACAGTACACAAAACACACCATAGAAAACGAAAGACTGAGCAACACGAACCTCACCAAAAACTTAGAGCGATCTCATGTGCTCCGGAAGGGTAAGCAGATCCTGCTTCACATGTGCATGATGTGACACCCGTCGAGTTGCTCATGTTAGTATAAACCCGGTGATAAGTCTAATTTGTAAGGTCACATTCGGGAAAAGTGGACGGGGTTGTAGTTACGACAATTGAAAAAGAGGGACGAAAGATACCAGAGGGACAGTCAAACTCATAGATCGAAAACAAACTGACAACGCCATGGCTAAAAATAAAAAGACAAACAGACAAATAATAGTACAGATGACACAACATAGAAAACTAAAGACTAAGCAATACGAACCCCACCAAAAACTGGGGGTGATCTCAGGTGCTCCGGAAGGGTAAGCAGATCCTGCTCCACATGTGGCACCCGTCGTGTTGCTTATGTTATTACAAATCCGGTAAATAGTCTAATTCGGTAAGTCATATTCGCTATCATCTGTGAAACGGATATGCCATAACCGTCAACCAACTAGTGATGGCGTCCTTAAAATTTACAAAGGAACGATTTCATGTTTACCACATGGAACTCTTGGTTTATAAGCTTCATTGTGAGCAGCAACCCTGTATCAAGGAAATCATGATAGGAAAAAATAAGCCCGGGAATATCGTATCAACTGGGGGATATATACTCTGTATGCAGGTGCTGCTGGAATGTTGCTACATAGAAATTGGAAGTTCATAATTGGGAAGCTGAAATCATCTCTTTTGTCTTAAAATTTTGTTTTCAACCGACCATCATTGTCAATTTTCAGATGTAAGTCAATATATGAGGCCGACTTAACTGTATCTGTTGTATCCTTTATCTCAAGTTCGATGGGATAGATACGTTCAACATAGTCATCACATTTTGAATTATTTAGTGAGAGAACATCATCTATATAGCGGAAAGTGAGGTTAAAGGATACTGCTAACTCCTTTCTTTCTTCCTAGTAAGAAGTTCCTGTATGCAATCAGCCTCATATGAATAAAAGAACAAGTTAGCGAGAAAAGGAGCACAGTTGGTTCCTATTAGAATGCCGATTGTTTGTTGACAAACACTTCCTCCAAACGTGACAAATATGTTGCCAATCAAGAAAGCATGCATCTTGATAATAGAAATAAGAAGATGTGGTATGAGTGCCATTGAGACAACTCTCCATCGAAATCACAATGTGTAAAAAGTAAACAATTATAGGTCAAAGTATGGCCTTCAACAGGGAGCCTTGGCTCACACCGAATAGCAAGCTATAAAGGACCCCAAAATGACTAGTGTAAAACAATTCAAACAGGAAAACCAACGGTCTAATCTATATAAAACGATGATGTCAGTTTCAGAAAAAAATTTGTTCGAATCAGAGTGATTTTTTACATAGTACGATTTATCCCTACCTAAGACAAGAAACTTGTAACTACGAAGGCCATTATTTTTTATGAAACAAAGCAGGACTAACTCTTTCAATTTGTCTTTTAGTTTAGAGTTTTGATTATATTAGATTAGACTTGTATCAAAGAGAGGTGAGAAATATAAGTCTTGTGGATATAACACGAACGATACAAATAACAATTAAGCAACAAAACAGATGAACAGTCTAGTAAAAACAGATAAACAGACTGATAAAAACAGACGATTAAAAAAACTAAAAATTTTAGCAAAACCAATTCACATCTTAGCCGCGGCTTATTTAGTAGCCGGTCCGGAAAGATGCCTGATTAGCATGCGTCACTTGTTTATGGATTAGCAGGTTAGGATTTTCAGTACAGAATATCTGTAAGAAGAAATGAAAGTCTTAATATCGGACAAACATGCAAAATTTACAGTTATACTCGTTTGATTTCCTGTTTTAACAGAAAAGTCGTCTGATCTGCAAATTTACCGAATGAGTCCTATTCCCGATTTTAACATTTTGTCTGAGTGTGGATTTGTATGGCTGGTGATGCATGCATAGCGGGAGACCTTACTGTTTCGACTCACAAAATCTCGTTTTTCTGAAGTTCATGTGCTATTCCATCAAGTTTTTTTTAGCTGGATTTGTATTAATTAAAATTAAAAACAATTCCATTCCTTCTACATTATATTTGCCTCAAATTCTAATATCTCGTTAATAAGATTCATTTTAAATGTGGATGATCTTTTATTATTATTGCATCCAACAAGTGATCAAACGTATTGTGCTGATTTCAGCGAGAAAAATAATTGGAGCAATAAAGTTTTCCAAAGAACGTATTAAACCGGAATCCGTGAGCTACAATATGTTTTTATTTGGAATAAACTTATTCAGAATACTCGAGGCTAAAAGTCAAATAAGCCAAAAATATAAAACGTTTGAGAACAATGAAACTAAAAATCATTAATAAAACAGCTAAAACTGTCTAAAGCCAGCTTTGCCTCAGCGAGTTTCATCCTAGGATTTTGGACACTCGGATGTTTTCTTAACTGGACAATTGCATATTTTCTTAATTGGACAATTGCATAGTTTCTTAATTGGACATTAACAAACAAAAGTTATGCCAATACTGAAGCACTGGTTACCGGATGCACAGTACCTACTGGGACATATAGTCAACCAACTGCGATACCGACCCATGGGTATTAAAAGAAGCTTTGATAACAACCTCAAAACAATTTCGGAAGCAAACGCTATTAATATTTTGCATGCGAGCATTCAAACCAAAATGATCAAAACTTAGTCTTTTGAAATGTCATCGATGTATTGTATAAAGAATAAATGAACATGGCCTACTGTGGTACACCTAATTTCTTATTTGTTCAAGGTTATTTGATATATACCTAAAACCTTATTTCAGTAGCGCTTAGTATTCATGAATAGAGATGGAAAAAATAAACATTAGCATAGTTTTATATGATAATAAAAATACATTGTTGAAATGAGAATCTTGATATATCATTAAAAGTAATAGATGAGATACACATATATGTGTTATAAAAGGACTATGAAGAATTCATACAAATACAAGATTTCATAAAACGGTAAATAAAACGTTAACATCGTTTGGCAAAACTTCTAGGAATATTGGTCCTCAATACTCTACAAATTCGTATTTTGTTTGGTCTTTTTAACTTTTTTTTCATTCGGGCGACACTGATGAGTTTTTTTTAGACGAAACGCGCGTTTGTCGTACAAAATTTCTATCCTGGTATCTATGATGAGTCTATTTACAACCACTGGGTTGCTGCCACTGCTGGTGGTGTTTTTCTCTCCGATTGTATCACCAGCCCAGTAAGTAGTCAGCACTTCTGTGTCGACATGGATTATCATTGATATGGTCTTAGTTATAAATTAACTGTTTAAACTTTGAAAATTTGAAAATACTAAGGATTTTCTACCCCAGGAATAGATAACTTTAGCTGTATTTGGCAAAACTTTAGAAATTGTTGGTCTTCAATACTTTTCAACTTCGTACTTTGTTTTGGTCTTTTTTACTGTTTTGATTCAAGCGTCACTAATGAGTCTTTTTTAGTCGAAACGTGCGTCTGGTGTACAAAAGTTCAATGCTGGTATCTATGATGAGTTTATTTACAACCACTGGGTCGGTGCCACTGCTGGTGGAGTTTTTCTCCCTAAGGGTATCACCAGCATAGTAGTCAGCACTTCTGTGTTGTCATGAATTATTATTGATATGGTCATAATTTTAAATTAACTGTTTACAAAACTTTGAATTTTTTGAAAAACTAAGGATTTTCTTCCCCAGGAATAGATCACCTAATCTGTATTTGGCAAAACTTCTATATGAATGTTGGGTCCTCAATACTCTTCAAATTTGTACTTTCTTTGGCCTTCTTACCTTTTTTTCATTAGAGTGTCATTGATGAGTCTTTTTAAGATTCAACGAGCATCTGGCGTACGATAAAATTTCAATCCTGGTATCTATGATGAGTTTATCATTTGGTACAAAAGAATAATTATAAATTTCAAGCTTTCCTCTCATGTTAATCTTTCGGCGACCTTATTTAGGGATATCTAACTACTGAAAATGTTATCCATCGATCACTAAATAAAGATTTATCATAGATAGAGTTTTATGAACGATATTGAATGAAAACAGAAATAGCAACCAATGCATGTTGTTCTTGTCCATTTGATACCAGATCAATGTGTTAAAGTTATGGGGTTGGTAGAAGTACTTAAAACATTGCATTATACTGCATATTGTAATTAGTTTCAGATTGCATTTCAGTACCAGACAGATACTAGTCAGCATAAAGCAGGTGTTAAAAAGAACGCAAGGAAATATTGAATTAAGAGACTAATATCTAGATGTAAAGGGGTTATTCAGAGTTTTCTCTCACCTTGATTGAATTACAATACTGAGTCAATTGTCACAACAAGAATTCAAAGCCATAGTCTGCTGAAAAGGTAATAAAAATATAAATGTTCAAATTTTAAAAAATGAAATTAGATTAAGATCATTTTTTTCATCTGTTCATCTCCTTCGAGTGTTTCCAGAACGAGCACAAAAAATGCGTGCCCACTGTCAAAAGAACAAGGTGCGTTTCGCTTTTTTAGTTCTATTTAAAACAAGGCATCTGTCTCTTTATTTGAATTCTCATTCTAAATCTTGTGAGGAAATCTACAAAGACTGTTTTACTTCATTTATAACTTTATCATAACGGCTAATGAATGGAAACTACTGAATACAATTCTTAAAATGTTTAATATTTCAAGTTATATTGGTATTTAGATTTATCAATTCAATTTATGTATCTGCATGTTTGCAGTCATGTTTGCATAGTGGATTCGATTATGAACCATAAATCTTAAAGTTGATTATACATGTATGATTTAACATATGTAGTTGATTATACATGTATGATTTAACATATGTAGTTGATTATACATGTATGATTTAACAAATGTTTGTTGGGTTTGAGTCCTTCAACTGCTTTTTTAAAGATTTTATTGAATTTCTTGGTAAAAGTTTTCGTCATACTATACATTATGTGTAATAAGTTTCTGCTCGTATCTCCATCTTGTATGAAGGTACATAATAATAACTAGCTGTAAAAACGGTTCGGTAGAAAATTGAATAACAAATGACTTCTATTTTGCAAGTAATAGCGTTATTAAGATTTTTGTTTTCAAATCGAATTTATTTAAGTTATTGGTCATGACAGAATTTCAATACCCTGCCATTGCAGACAACCAGGATACACTCTATCAATCAGTGTACTTAAATTATAGGATAACCTTTACATGTTGGCTAATGTAAAATTTAGAGATGTTCTTTTAAAATTAGATGTGATGATATTAAATTAGACGTAGAAGATACAAATGAGTTTCAAAACATCAAAGGGAGCATGAGAATAAAGAGAAATCATATGATATAACAATAACGATACAAATCACAAACAAAAAAACATAAACAGATCAATAAGAAAAGACGTGTACTAATCACAAACAGAAAAAAAAATCTTCTGGCATCTAAGCCGGTGGGTGGGGGTGGGGGGGGGGGGGGTTATATCAGGTGCTGGTCTGGAAGGGGGTCCTGATTCGCATGCGTCACCAGCATTGGTGTGCATTCAGTGCTTATTGTTAACATGTTGTGTAAATCTTTTTATTGATATTTTATTTCAAATGGCTCATAAACTTTAAACCAATTTATTTTCGCAAATACTAGTACTTTATTTTGAGTTTACCTCTTTCTAGCCGACTTCGTGGAGATGTATTTTCGCAAATTTCTAATATGTCTTAATGTATTTATTTCAGGGAAAATCCACTATTAAATAATCACGACGATTCATATACGTGTTATTTTTCTACGCGAAAATCGAAAAAATTAAATCGCTCGCGAAAATAACTTTTTTCATACATATTATCTGAGACTACTATTACACAGTCACGTAGTCTCAAAATTACCTCTTTGTCTCAGAATGATGCTTTTCTGTTTTTCGGTCAGATTGTCTTCTCGTGATATCAACAGGTTTTATGAAGTATGTGACGGGTTTTTTTTTCATACTAGTAGAATTGTCATCCAGACAATAACTCTCTTATAAAAAAATACGGCCAATATTTTGAAATACTACATGTTTATGATTTAACAGTAATATTTTTCTGAAACGGAAAAAAAATCTCTTAATTTTTGTTAAAAATGTCATATACTACTGCTGTGACATGTTTGCATCTATCCTGCATTTGTATTATTTCTGGGAAAAAAATGCTGTGATAGATTTATTCAATAATATATTAATGTTCTCATGTTGTGCAAACTAAGGATACAAGTCATTTGGGAGAGTTTTATGCTACCAAGTTTTGTTTATGTACCATAATAAAATTTAGATTCATTATTCAATTAATTTCGGATGAATTATATTCATGTTATATCACGGTTTATAGTCAATCTTCCATAATAATTATTGTATGCTCTATAAAAAAAAATCTTGATTCTACTAGTATGTAGGCATCAGATGGAATAGCAACAAGAGGGTATGGTTTATATATCAACGTCGTGTCAGTCAAAAAGAATATATTACTTTGTCAAGATTTCCAATATAATACTGAGTAAAAAAATAGGATAGGATGTCAGTGCAAACCATCAGCATGTATACGTTCAAGACAATAGTTTAGATAGCAAAATACAAAATAATGTTGTCATCATTTCAGTTCAATACTTAGTGTACATACTTAAATATTGGTTGATATCTATTGATGCCAAGGGTAAATATTAAAGGTTAATATAAAATCGTTGACTCAGGGTCAAAGGTTTGGGAATGTGATTAACTTAAGCTTGTTGAAATTATTTTGCTGATAGTTTTTGCTTTTTTTACGTTTCTCTCTAATTCCTATAGATATTTTAACAATTTTGGCCATACTGACCGATTTGTAGATCTTATTGTGCTGAATATATTTGCTTTTTGACAGTTTCTCTCTATCTATTATAGTTAGTGCAATAAGAAAAAAATAATAATCATTCAAGGGCAATAACTCCTCTCAGGGGTCAATTGGCCATTTCAACCATGTGACTTATTTGTAGGTCTTATTTTGCTGAACATTTTTGCTTTATATTGTTGCTCTCTATCCATCTTTTATTACTGCAAACAAAATGTCATAAAATGGATAAAAATATATAGTCATTCAGTGGCAATAACTCAAAATAGGAGTCAATTGACAATTTCGGCCATGTTGACTTATTTGTCGATCTTGTTGTGCTTAACATCTTTGCTGATTACAACCTTTCTCTATCTATAAAAGTTGATGCAAAAAATGAAGAAAAAATGGATAAAATAATCTTTCAAGGACAATTACTCCTATAAACGGTCAATTGGAAATTTTTGGCCGAGTCGACTTGTTTGTAGATTGTTTTTGCTCTTTAAAATTTCTCTCGATCTATTATGGTTTCTGCAAAAAGACACAAACATGAGTAAAATCAATGGCAATAATTCCTATAAGGGGTTAATTGACGATTTGTCCAACCATTTTACTATCAAGACATTCTTAACTCAAGTTTTCTATAGAAAAAAAATCGGAAAGGGTAAAAATCATCATTCAAAGCCAATTTTTTCTGCCAAGTTGACTTAATTGTAGGTCTTATTGTTCTGGTCATTTTTACTGTTTGAAATTTCTCTTAATCTGTTATAGTTTTCAAGAAAAACCCAAAACTATTAAATTTAAAAAAAAAAAAAACACTTCCTGGGCAAAAGTGTTTTCTGTTTTTTTCTGAAAATTTCGCAGTAGATAGACCTTTACCTGCTGATCATTTTTATCTAGTCAGATTTGCTCTAACTGCTTTCGTGTTTTGAGATATAATCCCAAAAACTGCATTTCGCTCCTACTGTCTATTTTAGGCAACAGCAGCCATGTTTGTTAATGGATCAAATCACAAGAAGTTTGGCAAGAGTTGTACACATGAGAGCGCTAACTTTCTGTATAATCAATATTTCCAAGGGGCATAGCACGTTAAAAAATAATTGATCGGCACTGATTTTCGAACTCGTCCAAGACATTGCAAATATTAACCTATGATATAAGTTTCATAAAAATCTGGCAAGAATTGTACACATGAGAGCGCTAACGATGCAATTTTCTGTATAGTTAATGTTTCCAAGGGGCATAACTCTTTTAAAAATAATTAATCGGCACAGACTTTCGAAATCGCCCAAGACATTGCTAATATAAACTTATGATATATAAGTTTCATAAAAATCCCATCTGGCAATAATTGTACACATGAGAGTGCTAACAATGCAATTTTTCCACATAATTAATGTATCCAAGGGCATAACTATTCTAAAATTAATTAATCGGCACTGATTTTCGAACTAGTCCAAGACATTGCCGATATAAACCTATGATATGAGAATAGAACATGTGAGAGCGCTAATAAGACCGGACGGACGGACGGACAGACAGACGGACGGACGCCGGGTATTTCTATGTACCCCGCAACGTGTTGCGCAGTGGACAACTACATATCCTAAGGAACATTTATGCAAGGTTTGATAACATTTGACTTAACAGTTTTAGAGATTTTTTTTTTAAGTTTATGACGGACAGGCGACTGCTCCCGAAAACAGACGACACGCCAAGTGAAAGCAACAGCTGACATGGCCTCATAGGATTTTTAACATAAAGTGGCCATTGTTGAAAATGCAAAAATGCAGATGAGTGGCACATGTCCATCAGAGGCTCTAGTTCTCAATTTATTGAGTACTCACAAAAGACAGTGCTTTTGTTGAATATCAAAGCACAACAATTAACCTTGTTAAATTATATACATGTCTGCCCAATGTCTGTAATTAGTGGTTGTAGTTGGTTGCTGTCTTGCTGTCTTGCTGTCTGTCATATTTGTTTTTCGTTTAATGTTTTGTCAAAATCAACCTGTTAATTTATTGCTTCACATTTTGTAATGTTAGGGCCTAAAATTCCTGTCTATACAGAATGAGTTTTACTCATTTTTGAAGACTGTGTGGTGACCTACAGTTGCTTAAATCCGCTTCATTTGGACTCTGTTGGATAGATGTCTCATACCACATCTCGCCTTTATTCTATAATGAATCGCATAAATCTCATCTGTGCAGTGAAGTTACAATCATCTAAATAGCACTTTTTTGATGTAGTGGTTTCTTTTCCATATTTGTATTATCAATAATAACAAAAACATATTTTCAAATACTGCAATCATTATGGAGTAAAAAAAAAAAGCCAAGATTTACATGTTTATTAATGGCAGTGTGCTACACCAGTCAACAATCAATTAACAAAATTCAAAATCTCATAAAAAACAAATTTCCAGATTAATTTCAATAAAATGTACATAAACAAATGCATATACATCCAATTATACAAATACAATCATCAAAATTGGAATAGCTAACAATAATCAATGACATTAATGAAGAAATAGCACTGATTTCCATATACTTCAATCAATTAAGCAAATATAAACATAGTTTTGTCTACTGAATATTTCATTTGTAAAAATATCAGCCAAACACATCTCCAGAGTTACCAGTAAATAACCATTTAAATATATCATATATCATGTATATAATTGTAGTTCTGTTATAAATTAGATTCAATATAAAAATGTGTCACAAAAATATGTATAATTCTTGGCATTTAATTAATAATGCAAACTTACATTGTAATCATCAATGATAATTTTACAAATTACAAATAGAATTAAAAAAAAAAAAAAAAAAAATAAACAAGAGTCTTTCTAAGAGCCTGAATTTCTCATCTGGAAAAAATATTTAATATTTATTTTTTTATTTTTTTTCGCAATCAAAACCCTCCTTTATTTAAATGGCCTCCTCTAAGAAGTCATCATAATATCAAAGACCACAAAATATTATTTGTAGATTTCAATTTGCTTGTTAGCCCAACTGGACAAAAGGGCAAAGTGAGCTTTTCTCATCACTTGTCCTTTCGGCGTCCGCTGTCTGTAGTTGTTAACTTTTACAAAAATGTTCTCCTCTGAAAATGCTAGGCCAAATTAAACCAAACTTGGCCACAACCATCATTAGGTATTAAGTTTACAAAAATGTGTCAGATGACCAAGTTTGCCATCCAACATGGCTAAAAATAGAACATAGCCCTGGATAATATGCAAGTTTTGGATATTAACTTGACAATTGCTATAAATAGAGAAAAAATCTGATAGAGGCAAAAATGTTCAGAATGATGAGATCTACCTATTGTCCATTTTTACATCAAAACTGCCAGACAACTTCTTGCCCTTAAATGATGAATTTTGCCATTTTTTTCATTTTTGCCTATTATCCTGAAAATCATAATAGATAGAGAAACTTTAACAGTAAAAGTGATTATCATGACAAAATCTACAAATTAGTCAAATGTTTAAAATCATCAGATAATTTCTAATTGCCTTTTAATAATGATGATTTTTATCAATATTTTGCATGTTTGCCTAATATCTAAAAAATTATAATAGATAGATAGAAACTTAAATAAGTAAAAATGATCAGCAAAACAAGATCTACAAATAAGTTTACAACATTGAAATCGTCTGACGACCCCTGCAGTTATTGCCCTTTAAGAACTATTTTTACCAATTTTTTGCATTTTTGTCTAATATCTGAAAAACTATAAAAGATAGATAGAATCTTAATTAAATAAGCAAAAAAGATTAGCAAGACAACATCTACAAATAAGTCTGCTGGCCGAAATTGTGAGTTTAATCCTTATTGGAGTTCTTGTTCTATAATCTCTTGCTCTGGTAAACAGGCGGAAACCCAGTTGAAATAGAACAAAAGAATCGAAGCTCTTTGTTAGAGAAGGCAAGAAATGCTTACTGTAATGTTTACTATAGTAACAAAAATTTTAAAAGTTAATAGAAACAAATAAAATGACAGTTTTCGGCTAAATTACGAAGTATTTAATCATAAAAACACCATTTGCATAAGTTTTCAATTTATCTATTACATAATTAAGCAGAACAATTAGATATCAAGTCCACGACATGGGTGTCTATTCAGTTGGATCTAAAAAATGCATATCCTCCGATTTAAAAAAAAAAAAAAACCACGGACGGAGAACATATCAATCTATTTGTTCCTTAATTTTCGTTTCTGCCCTTCCATTATGTGACTCAAGAAATAATTCCAAAAAATGGGTAACAATTGCATCGAAAAGAGAAAATCGAGTGCACTTTTTTATGTTAGGGCGTGTTTGAGTTGAATATTTTGTCTTGAAAACGTAAAAAGCAAAAGTATTTGATACATCATCTCGCTTCAGATTCTATCATTTTTATACAATGTATATCAAGTTAAGGCTACAGGTTGACTTTATAACATCGAAAATTCACAGTACTAAAAAAATGAAATATATGGGTCAAGTTAAATACCTTTCTAATGAATCACAGAAACAGAATAGGTGTGGTCGAATAGCAAATTTTTACTAAAAATACTTGACAGACTTTTAAGTTGGATCTTAAAAATGCATATCTTCGAAAAACTTCATTTTTTTTGTGTGATATCTAGGGTTTATAGTCTTTAACCACTGAAAATTTTTAGTCTGCCCTTCCACAAAATATTGAATTAGAATTTATTTTAAATGTTTATGAATTTTCGAAAATTCCACCTGACAACCGATCAGACAATAGTTTTAAGTTGACTAAATGTAGACAAGTACATTAACTGATGCTCATTAGCTAGTAGATACATTTGTCTTTTAAAATACAACTGGCATATAAGGATCGTAATGGTGCTATGTCATGTATGTGGATAAATTTATCGGTTTTCAAGAGCTAAATTGGCAGCGCGTCATCTCTACAATGGCTTCCATTTTTACGATTGTAAAAATGAACTGGCATAATGGGGAGATAATTTTGACAAAGTAGAATCCTGACTGTAAGAGTTTCTATTTATCTGCTATAATTTTCCAGATAACAGGCAAAAATTGTTATTTAAGGGCAATAACTCTTCTAAGGAGTGGTCTGATGGTTTCAGTCTTTGTAGCGACTTTGTAGATTGCTTACGTTTTTTTTCCTTTCTATTATTATAGTGCCCTAGATAATAGACAAAAAAACAAATATAAAAATCAATTATAAATTGCACTAAAGGGCAATAACTGATAATTTTTCTTTCCATAGAAAACTTGCTATTAAAGAATAAAGAAAATGTCTTTTTTGTCATATTTACAAAATTGTAATTCTGTGAGAAAACTCCTCTCAAAACACCGTTTATGCATATATGTACATATGGATGATGTAATTGACAGTAAATACAACCTCAAATGATAAAAGTAAAATGTTCTTCAAAATGATTATGAAGGTATATAAAATGCTAGAAAAAGGTGAAAATAAAACAATTGAATTCTAATCCAACATTTTACTACTAGTCAGATCTGGATAAAAATTGCAAACCACTATACACAAGTGACATCATGAAATACTAATGTTACCACAAAATGTAAATTTTTACAAAAAAACATGTTCATGAATGATTTATTCTATAATAATAATAATGGTTCATAATTTTATACATCTAAATGTTCAATTTTTTTGTTATTAAGAGAATTTAGTCTGTTAGTGTTGATTGTAGAACTATGAATATTTTTGTTTTATTCATTCACTAATATTATAAACATAGGAAAAGAGTGTACACCTGACATATCATATAGATGCTGACTGTTGCTGAATACTGTATGTTCACTAGTATCTTTTGGATATTTTTGTTGTTGAGTTGCTGTCTCATTTGGGTGTACACCACATTTTCTTTTGTCCATATTGTCAATAAAATAAGAAGAAAAAAATACATATCGGAGATACATGTAACCCTAGAAATCTGTATGCATAATACAACAGAATTTACACAAATTACATGTTTCAAAGCTATATGTAAACAACATAATCATAGTTAATCTACAATTGTAGCAAAAATGTTATTGTAACTTTTCTATGTTTATTCATACAGTGAACATTTATTAATTCAACTGTGTCCAGTTGTTCCCAATAAATATACTAGAAGATATACGAAGATGTCAACAATTTTCATATCTTTGGCTCGTGGTAAATATTCTTAGTATGGACCTTCATCATCCCCACATTTTGATAAAAGGTTTACAACATCATTGCATGCAGAGGTTCCAAAGGTTTTTTGGACCTCAGTGGTCTTTTGGTCCAGTAAATGTTCAACAATTACTGGTCCGGTCAGTAATTTAGCAGTCTTTTACGTTATGAGCATTACAAAATTCTTACATCTACACTGGTCATTTGGTCCAGTAATTGATGAAATTTTACTGGACCAAACCATTTATTACTGGACATTGCCACATGTCTGACAGACCTTGGGAATGACTGTGCATGTAATTTCTTTCTGTTATTTTAACATTTAACAGAGTTCTATATGAATATCAAAAGGACGTATAACTTTGTGATGACTGTTAAATCTTTATTTAAAGTAAAGCTGAACGATTTAGTGTATTGCCAATATTGGCCTGATTTTAAGATTTCTATTTATAGCATGTGTCTCAGATCTATATTTAGCTGTGTATATTTTTATTTTAAATATTTACAAACTAGTGGATATCAATAAGGCTTTCATCCAACATACAAATGTAGAAATATAAATCTACATTGGAATAAGCTGGCCATTTTTACATTTATCATGATTAATACAACAATATCTGAAACTGTTTAAAATTTTCTTCCTAAAGCAAACCCCAAAGATAAGGAAAATAAAAGTGAACATTAGCACTGTCACTCTCGTGTTGTAATCATCTTTATCAACATAGAAGAAATTCAAATTGATAAAAGTATTATCATCCTCCTGATTATGTTTCCTCCATTGTTTTCCTGCGGCACCAAGTGGATCTGGAATGATTGCCTGATCAAAAGGTCCATGTTGATTTTGTATTATCCATGCTTTGTCCACCACACCATTGTCCATAGCTTTATTAGCAGTCCAGAATAAATGTGTGTCATTGAAAGCTTTGACTTTACCATAGATTTCCATCTCCATTGCTGAAACAACATTGGCTGACCAAGGTCCACCTGGCTTAGAGCTAAATTCAGTCAAATACTGGTTGCCAAGAGAACCAACAATTAAATGGATTGTGGCTCTTGGATTCCTATTACTGAATGCCAGAACTTTATTTTTATAAACAGGATAAGTTCTCTCATATAAGTGCTGATGTCCACTAATAAAGAGATCAACACCATTCTTGTAAAACACATCCTCAAGCCTAGTTCTGATAACAGAATCAAACTTCCGACAATCTTCACTCTCATCATTAACACTACAATACATTGGTCTATGTCCCAAAACAATTATCCATGGCTGCTTGCTCCGATCCTCATTTACTGCTTCCAGATCTTCTTCAAGCCATTTCATTTGTCTATCAATATTATCTTTATCTAGGAAAAACACTTCAGTAGATATGCAGACAAAATGTATCAGGCCAGCATCTAAGCTATACCATAACTGGTACATTGGCATTGGCCAACCAGCATTAGGAGTTGAAAACCTAAACCTATAATGGTCTTTACTCCCGGGAAACAATTCATGATCTCCCGGAATAGTCATGTATGGCACATGAGCTGCCATTGGTTGAATTGCATTAAGGAATTTATCTCCCCTTTTCCCTCCATCACTACCAAGATCATACGCTATATCTCCTATGTGAAAGATAGCACTATATTTTTGTGGATCAAGAATGACTTCATGTTTCAGAAACTGAAGGTTTGCTGAAAGTAAACCAAGATCTCCATAAATCATGTATGTCAGAGGTTTATTTACATCTGGGATGGTAAAGCTATATTGGCTGCTTGTAAAATCTGAATTCTGTCCAAAAACCTTGTAGAAATACTTTTTACCAGGAGTCAGATTTGCAATGTACACCCTGTGGAGGTATTGACATCCTAGTGGATTTCCTTCGAAATGGATTGTCTCCCCTTTAATAGCCTGAAATTAGAAGACAGTCAGTGAGATAAAGGTCTAAATTGAATGCTGGTTCACATCTCCTTTTATTCATAATAAAAGAGAAAAACAGCTTTCCAGAAAATATGGCAATGTTTCTATGATTATCATATAGTAAACCATCAAAATATTCCTACCAAAAGTACTTTTACGGCTAAGTACTAAAGAGAGCAAAATTGTTGGTCTGGACTACAGTCAGATTCCTAGATTAACCATGCAATGGGTTGGGTGCTGACCATTACTTAATGTTTAAATATGTATAAGAAATAATCATTTCAGGGTTCGACATTAACTTTTATACCAACTTGTCCAGTTGGGCAAGTGCCCTTTACTTTTACTTGTCCGAAAGTGAAATCTACATGCCCAAGCTTTTACATGCCAGGGTTGATTGTTGTGCCATGATAGCAGCAACTAGACTTGACCACTGAGATACTATGAGGCATATATGAGCCGAGGAGGGAGGGAAAAGATCGAGGAATATACGGGAATTGGATCATTTACATAGAGATACTTATTTCATAATAATTTATCTAAGAAATGCCATTTAAAAAAACCCTTCTTAATAAACTGACAACTGACAAATTTGTTAAAGTTTAATTTCATTTTCTCTTTCAAGCTTTTATGTTTTCCATCTTCATGATCTTAGGGAAATACACATTCGATGTCAAATTCTAAAGTTAGAACAACGAAAATAGACCTCCGCTTTCCATTGATCGGTGGGAATAACACGTGCGTCAGAAACGCCAGAGTGGTGTCCCGATTAATAACGATAATGACGAAGCAAAGCCGTGGCCGCCTGATTGGCCAATATTTTTAAACGTGATCTATTTTTGGTAAAATGGGGAATTCAGTGCGAACAAATGACGAAATATACGCATTGAAGGGGGGTTAAGACCACTTTACTCGACCGTGCGGTGTTATCACTGAGTAATCTATGGACAAAACAACAGACACTATTGATTTTGTGAAATTTTAATCATATAACAGTTTTTTTTTCACTTGCCCGATCGGACAACCAAGATGGTGTTTTTACTTGTCCGAATACGGCATTAACTTGCCCCGGGCAATAGGACAACCGTAAGTGTCAGACCCTGCATTTTATCCTTTTAACAGTCAGGGATATAACTCTATAGGGTTATTACAGAAAATAACTTGCATGTGTTATTACAGATACTTTTATGAGTTGTCTACTCTTTAATCCTTAAATTTACTTAATCTGTAATAACATATGTTTGTTATTTGTAAAATAAATCATAAATATTTTTATTTTTAGTGTGCTTTAGGGAACTCTTGAAACTTTGCACAGAAACTAAATGCATATAGCCTTGATAACTAACTATTAATTTAGATTAATACATTTTTCATTAACCATGGTAAACCAATGAGACAAGGCTTTTAAGTGATTAACTTAGCTGTAATAACAAGGCTTAGTTATTAAAGGCATGTAACTTATCAAATGAGACACTTGGGAATTACTGGGAAGCTTGCGCAGAACCTCATTACATGCTCTGATCATTACTTCTTACAATAAATTAAAATACATTGTAATTGAGCATGATCTATGTCTGAGCAAATGCTTTGAAGTGATGTAGAGAAGCTGTAATAACACCCTTTAGTTATTACAGGCATATTTGTTCTGTAATAACATAGGTGTGATATGCATGATTGGCAAACTATGAACTGTTATATCTTTCTATAGTTAAGTATACATAAAGACAGTAGCAATATCAATAGAACTTGTATACATTTTAACAAAACTAATGATGTATATTGTCCCTTTGAAACATGTAACATACATATGTTATCACAGTTCTTTGATTTTTTTGTCCACAATAACAAGCGTATGTTATTTTTCTCTAATAACCCTATAGAGTTATATCCTTGACTGTTTAATGTGCTTTTCTCTCATATAATTTTGTACTGAAATCCAATATCATACATATATTACATTTGACATAAGACGGAATAAATTGTCAACAATAATAATTAAAGAGCCTTAAGTGAGTAGGCTCTGTCCCATTTGCAGAATTTGAATTTGTTAAATGTTAAAAAAAAAATGAGCTTCTGGAAAACCCTTTTCTGCACAAACTGCATTTTATTTTCAGGAACTTAGACCTCTCTTAGTATATCTAGCATATTTACTTTTTTCATTACCCATAAAAGGCTTTATATATATGAATTGCAGCAAATTGGATCAGAAATTTTGTACACACCCTCATAGTGGACAACACAGGTTACCTATCAAACATGCAAGATCATGCTTGTCTTATCAATTCTTACAGGAAAAAGATTTGTTAGTTAGATCTGTAATATCAAAAAAAGAACATACAACAATGACCATTTGTACAGTACAGTAATTGCCTACTTTGGTTAGGTTAAATCATTACCAACATAACCAACCTTATGAATATACACGTCTGTTACACACGTACTGTTGATATCCTCAACATTAAAGAAAGCAATCATTCCCATTTTTCGGGGAAAAAAACTATGCAAGTTTGTAAATAAAATGCTTCGCTGAGCGCAGCCAGATACGACCACAGAGGTCTAACCCTGAACAGCTGGGGCAAGTTTGGACACAATATTCAAGCTTGATACTGTCTGAATTTGGATTGTGATCAAATTTTTGACATAATATAGGTTTCTAAAAATTTGAAATGGGACATTTAATTTACCTAGAATGGTCTGATATCCAAAATCTAACAACATGGTTAGATTCAGCATATATAAAAAAACACCAATAATTTATTTATTGTTGAAATCAAACAACGATTAATTTTGGACCCTTCAAACCTTAATAAGAACTAATTTGAAAACTGGGCCCAAAATAAAAAATCTAAATGCACAATAAGATTCAGCAAATCATACAGTCGCAATAATTCAGTTTTTGATGAAATCAAACAAAGTTTAATTTTGGACCCTTTTGACCTCAATGTAGACCAATTTAAAAATGGGGCTCAATATCCAAATAAGTAATACAAGGTTAGAACCCCCAAAAATTAAAGATTTTAAATGAATCCCATTAAAATTGGTTAAAAGATTTGTATTTATTTTCAACTGAAGATTTCTTGCTATTGCGCAATACTGTGCAATTTAAGATTTCTTGCAAATGTGCAATACTGTGCAATTGAAGATTTCTTGCTTTTGCTTAATACTGTGTTGTTGCGCAATACTGGCCAATTGAAGATTTCTTGCTATTGTGCAATACTGTCTAATTGAAGATTTCTTGCTATTGCGCAATACTGTGCAATTGAAGATTTCTTGCTATTGCGCAATACTGTGCTATTGCACAATACTGTGCAATTGAATATTTCTTGCTATTGCGCAATACTTTGTTGTTACGCAATACTGTGCAATTGGAGATTTCTTGCTATTGAGCAATACTGTGCAATTGAAGATTTCTTGCTATTGCGCAATACTGTGCAATGGAAGATTACTTGCTATTGCCCAATACTGAGCAATTGAAGATTTCTTGCTATAGCGCAATACTGTGCTATTGCTCAATACTGTGCTATTGTGCAATACTGTGCTATTGCGCATTACTGTGCAATTGAAGATTTCTTACTATTGCGCAATACTGTGCAATTGAAGATTTCTTGCTATTGCGCAATACTGTGCAATTGAAGATTTCTTTGCTATTGCGCAATAATTTGAAATTTCAAAAATTTTGAAGAAAAAAAATATGGACCCCCAAAAAAAATTGGAAAAAAAAATCCCCCAAAACTTTTTGAACTCTCTCCCCTTGGAGTAATTAACCCAAAATTAATCCCAGCCTTCCCTTTGTGGAATGGAACCTTGTACAATTTTAGAGAGATCCAAACACTTGAACACAAGTAACTGTCTGGAAACTAGAAAAATGCTTGTTTTTGGCCCCTCATTCCTGGACCGTTAGGGCAATTACCCCCAATCCCAGCCTTCCCTTTGTGGTATGGAACCTTGTGATAGATCTATACACTAACACACAAGTTATTGTCCGGAAACTACAAAAATGCTTGTTTTTGGTCCCTTTTTGGCCGTAATTCCTAAACTGTTGGTGCCATAACCCCCAAAATCAATCCAAACCTTCCTTTTGTGGTATTGAACCTTCTGGTAAAATTTCTTAGAGATCCATTCACTTAAACTAAAGTCATTGTCCGGAAACCAAATGTGTCTTCGGACAACGCTGTCGACGACACCATAGCATTATACGACGCAAAATATTTTGTATAAAAACTACTGTTAGATTGGTAACAGGTTAGGTGGATTTGTAATAACATGAATAACAAAAATAAGTGCAAATCTTTAATTAGGTGAGACATGTTGCCCATCATACATGTATATATATTTTTTTCTGTTGTTTTTGTGTGGCTTTCTATTGTTGTTGTATTTGCATATGGTCTACATCTTTATTGATTCAAAGGTATTTTATCATGAAAAACAAAAACAAGCGTGCTGGTAAAAACGTTGTGGAGATCATTTGTGGCAAATATAGTCGTACTGCCAACACAGAGTAGTCTATTCTTTGAACAAAGCACTGTTTTAAAACAAATAGTTCTAATAAACTCTACATACAATGTACTTTATCACAGTTGCATTTTATTAGCCATCAATTATATCATCAGTATTATATTGATGGGATGGCAGTAACTGAAAGATGATAATTAATTATTATGTCTAAAAGGGACATTGCATAGTGTAATTATTTGGTGTACAAAACCAACGTGCACATTGCTGCATCCGTTGTTTGTGATGGCTGCCTCGAGTGGTTCCATAAAAAATGCCCGCCAAATGTGCAGACATTGCCATTCTAAATAAACTGTACAACGTAAATTCACTATTGACTCTACTGTATTATTCAATTAATTTAGAATAAAAAGGTTTTCAAGTTGTACATGTATTTTAATATTCATGATATTATTTTTATATTCCATAAGGTACCAAATGGCATACATATAAATTATCCATGAGGTACAAAGTGGTCATGGTACAAAATGGTTTTTGCTACGTAGGAAATGGTATCGGGTCCGTTCGCCCTAATAACATATTCACCCTGGGTTCGTTCGCCTATTGAAATATTACAGTTATCAAAGCTTTATAAAACATATTCAAATATTTATATGGTAAATATTTAAGAAAACATATATTTTTCAAGTCATGAAAAAAAACATGGAAATATTTAAAAATTAATGGCTTGTTTAGCATTGTACTAGTCATGCATTTGTTTTCATTGAGAATTACTTTTAATGACTGTAGATTGTAATTTAGAATGCTGATTATGTATAATTATGATGTCTTTGATCTCATTGATTGTTGTATCAGTTGTCTTTGATGGGTTAATAACAATAACAAAATTAAAAAAAAAAACCAGAGACATGTAAAATTCAAAAAGGTGAAACCAATAGCTTCTTTGATCTCAAGTTTGTTTTATTTAGATAGTAATTCAAGGTGTAGAATGTAGAGAGAATGGCTTGGTGATTGTGTCTTTTTAGTTTAATTGTTTTTTTATTGAATATTCCTATGCAGTGCTCAACAAAATAATAGTGTTAGGACATAACTGTGATGCAAATGACTAAGTTCGAATTGGATCTTGTTATATAACTGTAAATGATTGTTCCGAAATTTAATTGTCAAAATGTACCAATAAAGATAAATTAAAAAACATACAGATAACTTGATTTTCAATTGTTTTATATCAAATATCTTGTATTTCTGTACACTTCATTGCACTAATACGCCAGTTCCGGGATAAGGTAGCTAGTTGAATCTGTCATGTGACTTCCATCACCATGTGACTAAAATGTAGGCATCATCACTTCCAACACATGTTGAGCGAATTGGTGAAAAAGTTTAATGTATACTGCACAAATATTCGGGTGATAAAAATCTAACTAGTTGCACCCTCCCTCTAGTGCAGGGATACAGGTGCGCCTTCTATCTTGTAAATGATGTCATAAAGACGTGCGTAAAATTTTGACGATCTTTTCCGGTGAAAGACATGATTCAAGAAATAGCCTATCGAAAAAATAATTATCTGGTAGCAGCATAAATATTCGATGAGATTATCAACTATCTTAAACATACATTTACTTCAATCAAATAATTTACATAGAAAAATAATTATCTGGTAGCAGCATAGATATTTGATGAAATTATCAACCAACTTAAAATACATTTATACTTTAATCAAATAATTTACATTTTACAAGCAACAAAATAAAATAAAAATCAGGGCAAAACAGATGCACGGCGAACGGGTATAAGAGCAAAACGGACCCAGTGCGAACAGGTTCTATAGTGGACGTGAAACAGGCGAATGGACCCAGATTTGTAAGAAAAGGTTGGTACGAAATGACTATATATATTGGACTATATTACGAAATATTTAAGGAATACCTTAGCATTTGTGTTTCCTGTATAATATTCTGCGACTGATGAATCATTGTTTCTAGTTGACCATAAAATAATTATGTCCGTTAATCGCTGACCAAAGCCAATGTGGATTTGTTGTGGTTCATTTACATTAGCAGCTGGTTTTGGCTTTACAAAGTCTCCCCTGCAAGCAGTTAATACAAAAATGGAGTATATCAGCCATATCAGTTTTGAAGAATGCATTATTCTTTAACTGAAAATAAAAAAGCACATCAAGATTGCTGGCATTTCAAATATATTCATAGTTGAGATTTTTTTTTAGCTTTTTTATACGTCATTATTTATCCCGGAAGTCAGTGAGGATTCGGGTTTGCGCTCCATTTTCCGATGATATTTTTTTCAATTAACGTTTACAATAACATTTGAGGGTAATAAAAAAAAGTCGAAGACAATTTTATTTGCTCACAGATGTTCTGTTTGCAAGACATTTCCTCATTCAGAACAGTATTAACCGGGGAATTGACTTAAGAAAGACCTTCCGGTAAAAAAATTCCGGATTGAATTTTCCTTGACACCGGTTTCGATTTCGCAAAGACACAGCGATATATAAAGTTTGCAATTTGCCTGTAGCATATTTTTGTTTATCGAACAATTGTCATGTGATGAGTGACCAAACCTTCTATTCATATATCAAAGATACAGTTACGTCAGACTATATCTATTCAGTGTTTCAGCAAGTGAATATCGTAATTTTATCCTGGTTAAAAATTGATGTTGGAGATGTGCAAAGCACCATACTGCTCTTTTTATTAGCCTGGTTATTGGTCAACATAATCCTTATAAAGATTGCATGGTCATTGTATGGTCAGCACATTTGCGAGAAGTTCTTAAGACAGGGTTAGTAAAATAACAACAGAATTTTCCTAGATTCTATCATATTGTAATGGAAACCTCTTTGCTCTAAAATTTTATTAACATATAAAAATAAGGAGATGTGATATGATTGCCAATGAGACAACTCTCTACCATAGTTCAAATGAAGTGGATGTAAGCAATTATAGGCCACTGTAAGGAATTCATCAATGAGAAAAACACAATGTGACAGGGTATTTATATTTATATATCCTTAAAACAAAAAAGACACAAAGTACAGATATCAGTGCTCCTGCTAGAAATTGAAAGGGGCAGGGTGCCAGTGGAGGGCAGAGCACTTTTTTATGATAGGAAAAGGCACTGCTATTTTTTTTTGTCTACATTTCTGTGTGTATCACAAGTTCACATTGTTTTTTTACTGTATATGTTGACAATAAAGATAATAAATTGTTTTGATTATTTATTCTATAAAATTTGTATTAGAAAAGTCATTCATACTACATATTCATAATACATGGCAATACATGTTCAACATCACATCACTATTAACCAAAAGAGTCAAAATAACTATAACTATAACCCCCCTTCCAAAAAAAAACCAGCATAAACTAAACATCTCATATTTTAGAGTTGTCTCATTTAAAATTTTCAGCTAGAGTTTGGCCCTCTCAACTTATTTCATAGTTCCTGTCAATGAATTATTTAGTATAACTTCATCCAATTAACTTGTCATGATAGTTTCAGCTAGTCCTATAACTAGATTTTTGTAGGATTTCAGCTTAACAACTTTCACCAAATATAATTATAATCTAAATTGACAATGTCTAGATAGAACATGGATTGATAAAAGTATGATTATCAAAAATGAATTGCAGTATATTTTTTTTTTGGTATGTTCAAAGACAGTTTTGATCTTTAAGGTAACATTCTTATATAATTTTGTATTTAATTGATACTTTATTCCTATTTTCAAAGATAGATAATATTTTAGGAGCACAAATTTGTAATAAGCTAAAACAGGGGAAGTAACTCCAAAATTAATTTCCAACACGTTTACGATGAAGTTGAAAAGGACGGTGTTTCTGTGAAGGCATAGTTGTATTTTGATGACTTAAATTCTAGACTATAGTCATGAAAGTCTTCATTTTTACACTCTTCCATTGGGACTTGGAGATCGAAAATGCTGACCCAAGCTTAAAACACTCGCCGACACATTCATCAATTTATATTCAATTTGACGAAGTACATTGTCTTAATAAAATTACCTAGTTATTAACACCTTTGAAGTCTAATCAACTGTAATTGATTTTAATGACATGATTAACCTGGGGGCAATCACCAGGTGTCATATATGTAATTTAACTTTGTGATTAGAAATCGATGAGACAAAAAACAATTTTACCAGTACATTGCCAAAACGGCACAAGGGTTTTTTGGGAAAAGGCGTCAGGGCAGAAGGACGCGGCACCCTTCTATTTTGGGCTAACGAGACCACTGGATATGAGAGTACTTGCAGTTAATGACAACTAGTTCATCTCCATGTCATCCTTTTACAAGTGAAAGGTAGTATTGGTTACAATGGTTTAGAAGTATTTGGCTAAATTAATGGACTAAATATCAATAGATGTCTGATTATCATGATTATTGAAAATAATACTGTAATTTCCAATATTAATTTTAGGAGATTTGTTATATGGTACTACAGTAAGATCTGACCTTCACTTAAAAAGAGAATAAAGTCAAACATCAAGATGTCAGCCATAAAGAAGTTTTTTCAGAAGAAGAAGATGGATTTTAAGTTTAAAAAGTATGGTGAGGGACATAAATTAGATGAGCCAGTACAAAGACCCCCACCTACACAGAGGTCTGTATCACAACCAGGAACCAGTAGCCAATCACCAATTTCTCCCAGAGGAGATGCTTCTGTGACAGAGGAGAAGAAACGGGCAGCAGCTGCAGCACTGGCTAGAATGGAACAGAAAGAGAAACAATCTAAACAAGGTACATGTAATGCTTGGTTGGAAATTTACTTGTTCATTTGTTGTGTTTTAACTTCCAAAGTTTTAAAAAGCTAATGCTAGTACATATATACAAGGCAACAATTTAACAGATTTTGAAATTTTAATCTGGGCAACTTCAGTATGGTGAATATTTTTTGTACATGTATTTGATATTTGAGAAATAAACCATTGTAGTTTATCAGGTTCTATCAGAGACATAAATAATTCAAAAATTACTTTTTTCCCTAAAAAATGGTGAAATTAGAAAAATTCAAAAGAATGGAATGATACAAGTTTCTTTTTATGGTTTATCTGTCCAATTTTGTGACTTAAAAATGGAAAATTTGAGGTGTTGGTATTATGCCATTATGATTTTTTTATTTGGTAAAATTAAATCCATTGAATTTGTTGAAGCATTTAACACTAGGTCTAACCCATCAAATTAAATTAAAATGCGACTGGTTGTGGACAAAATGAACAGAATTGATTTATTGAGTTTATTGCTGATGCTTTTCAAAAATAACATTGAATTTGAAGTGAGAAAGGGGACAAACATTTGAAAGATAAGCAAGAAATAAAAGTAGAAGTGGGGTTGCTGTCAATAAAAAACCCAATGACACAAAATATAATCAAAAGCATATAGAGGGTAACATAGTCTAACCAAAAAAGACAGACATACATGTGTATAATGCTTTAAGCTGTAAATCATCCAGAGTTCATAAAAATTGTAAACAAATTAAACAAATACTATCTAATATCTGCCATCAACACCAAATTCCAAAATAATAAGAAAACTGAGATATGATAAAAGAAAACCACAGGCAAAGTGCCTGACTTTAATGTAACAATTGTTTTTACATGGTCTTATCACCATAATCACTCCCCCTTTTAATCTTGATCTATCGACAAACAAAAGATACTCTAAAGAATATATACATTAAATGTATAATAAAAATCAGTACAGGAAATGCACTTTACTATAAAACATTGGTATAAGATTGATTAAAGTAAAATTTTACCTGTACAGAAGTTTTAGTATTTAATGGAGGTTAGATACATGTGAAGTAATGTATTGTCTTAAATGAAGAAAATTACAATAAAAAAAATCTGGAATCAAATCTGATTTGAACTCATGGACTGACCGCAGATATAAATATAGACTTAACAATGTACGGTTAACCTTAAATATTTCATAATATTAAAAATGAAAACATTTCATGAGGGCAATTTTAGAATTTTGTTCACTTGGATAAGGATTATTTGAATTTCGTTTGGTTTTATGGAAGCTTCAATTTAAAATCATTATTGCAATCATATACTTATTTGCATATTTGTGTGCCTTTTATACATCCAAACTGTTCATTACAACCAAGATAACTTTCTTTTTGATGTTTCAAAATCGAAACTGAGACATAAATCCTGCAACTTAATTGTGCTTTATTTAATTAGAAAAATTCCCACTTTTAAAGTCCTGTTTCTTCAAGAAAAAAGCTGAGTACTTTACTGTATTAAAGAATGATAACAGTCACTGAAAGCAAGTACAATGCAGTTGACCGGCTGCTGTCCTTCACTTTACCCCCGGGACAAAGTTTTAGGATTAGGGTTACCCGGTAGTCAGAAAAATTGCAACCCCTGCTTTTAAGTTTGCCTCTGACAAAAAATTTCATGCTCAGTGAAATTTATGAAAATTCAAGGTATCGTCCAACAGGAAGTCACTGTCTGCCCAGCAGATCTGAAAATTGCTTACAAAGTACAAACTCAAGATACAAAAATTGCAGACCAAATATCAAATCATTCCTTAATCAGGTTTTAAAATACAATATGTCAGTCATTAATTAATGAAGGTTGGTACATGTATCAAAAAAAAAAGGTAAATTTTTTTCTGTAAATTGTCCAGGATAGTAAAAATTATATTTTGGAAATGATTTACATTTATATATACATGATATATGTGGATTACCATACCATGGATCACTGACACAATACAGGCCTTAATCTGAGAATGAAAATTATATTTACATTTACCGTAATGCTATAAAATCACCATAAATGTTTTTTATGACATTTTATGGACTTTGTTTCAATGTTCGAATGAGTGATTCCCCTTGGACATGAACAAATAAATAGACTATGTTTTAAATGTTACATGCACAATTGAAAATTGGGTATGTCTGCAATAGGAATGTAGTCTTAATTTTCTCCTTTTTCTAGATCATCTCATAAGAAAAATGAATTGTTTTCAAAGATGATTGTCATAGAATTATGATATTTTGTTTTATACATGTAGACATACATGGAAGAAGACTAGCAGTATATGTATATTAATTTTACTGAATGATTGAGGGATATATATTATCAATTACCTGCATACTTAGCTACCAGTTTGTATTTTGTATATATGTTTCCAGCAATGTGTTTATAGCTTTATGCTTTTTTTTTTTTTTTTTTACAGATGAAAACATAATGTCAATGAAAGCTAGAATGAGAAGAGAGATGGAGGCAGAAAAAAAGGCATCAGAAAAAATGCTAGCCCAAGCCCAAGCCATGCAAGGACCAGTGGAAATAGAAAAAGATCATTCTTCTGTGATACCTCATGTTTTATATACCTGTCCAGATATTGGGCCAGCAGTGCTTCCAAAGGATGAAATAGATGCTTATATTCATGAATTCCTTCTTAGTCAGCTCGCTGAAGAGCCAGAAATGTCTTCTGCAGTTATGATACAAACTTTAAACAAAGACAGAGAAAAAGTTAGAATCTGTGTAGAAACTTTAATTAAATATTTAGACAATATTACAAATAATCCTGGTGAGGAAAAATATAGAAAAATAAGGATGTCAAATAAAGCATTTAAAGAAAGAGTATCTCAGTTAAATGGTACAGACGAATTCTTACAAGCATGTGGATTTCAAATTAAACAGCTTCCATTTGAAGATAATGAAGAAAACTTCTATGTAATGTCGGGGGAAACTGCAGAAGATGTTGAAAGACTCAATGGAATAAAAGAAGTTTTACGTGCAGCTGAACCAATACAATGTCAACTTGATCGTGCTTTGAAAGTTTTTCACCAATCTTCAGGTTCCTCCAAATTTGACATTCCTGAAGAATTTTACGCTATAAATCCTGAAGAGTTTAAAAAAGAACAACAAAGAAGACAGGAAGCTGTGGAAAAACTAGGCATGTTACGTACCAAAGCAATGCGTGAAAGGGATGAAATGAAAGAGCTACGTAAATACCGTTTCACTCTTATACGAGTAAGATTGCCAGATGGTATTCTTATCCAAGGAATATTCAAAGCTAATGAAAAATTATCTTGTTTGTATGATTTCATACGATCATCATTAGAAAATGACTGGATGCCATTTATTTTACAAACAAGCAGTGGTAGTAAGTTGACAGAAGAGATCAAAACTATGGCTGAGCTTGGTTTATGTCCTGCAGTAGTGTTACATTTTGTATGGGATGAATCTATAATGAAGGATGTGCATGCTGCACAAGGAGGAGGAGCTACAAGTTCTATTCTGAAACCAGATATCATGGCTCAAATTCAGTCTTTATGAAACAGCAGCAAGAAAGTTCTGTTCTAAATTGCATAATTATCACACATTTTCAGTCTCTTATTTCAAATTTACAACAATATTCAAGAGAATAATATAACATTAATTTTAAATTATAATTTATTATACATGTTAATTCAGAAATTTTTGTGACATACAGTCAAACCTGCTACAAAATCACTTCTATTATGTGAAAACTTGTCTTGTCCGGTCACCTTCTTCTTGTCCTGCTGTAGAAATACATATATCATATTATATATTTTACACCTTAATTCAAAGTTCACCTCTCTTATAAGGTCAGTTTTCTCTGCTTCCAAGGTTAACTTTTATATGCAGATTTGACTGTACTTATCGATATGGAAAAGGTGAGAGAATTAGTAACTTGAAATTAGTAATTAGAATACTAGCTTGTATTCCTTGAAGTAGTTTGCATATTTAATCTGGTCATTGTGTTCCTTGATAAATAATACAATAATAGATGCACAAATTATTTCTGAATTTCCAGTATAATATTAAGTTATTTTGATACAGAAAATTAACTAATACATGTAGTGCATTTAACTTTGTAGTATAGAAAAAACTATGAAAATGACGAGTTTCTTTCCCTATTCTATTGTTTTCTTTTTTATCTTTTTTTTCTGTAAGAACAAGGATTTGTATATCTTACTATATAAATCCTTGGTAAGAACAAAAACATTCCCTATTTATTTTCAGACACTGATAAAATTATTAAAACAGAAAATCATATTCTATAAAAGGAAATTTATCAGAATTTGGAGAAATGTTTGGTTTTTATTTAATATTCAAAGCCCATTGATAGGGATACATCATCATCAACAGAATAAATCTTTAACCTGGTGCAGGAGCTTCTATGTCAAATTTTAATGAAAAAGGATTCACAGAAGTCTCAATTAGATATTGATTTCATAAACAATTCTTTACCATGTTAATAGAGGGGTATATTCATTATAATGAATTGCACCATTCAGTGCACTACAAATGATAAACAGTTGACGAGGAAAGTCAAGGATCATGGATGAACTCTTTTGATATTTTGAAAATTATAATATATACATGTATTGTATAAAACTGCAAATCATACACTTGACCAGTTGCTGTCATTGTCAGTTCGTTCAATCAATATACTTGTTATTGTTACCTTAATACTAGTCAATTTTTTTAACACTAGACCTTATGGAAAAGAACCGTACATGTAACAAAAAATACTGTTCAAATCAATTATTCATTGAAAACGTTTACATCAGTTTTGGAATTGTTCAGAATATCTCGTTCTGAATGAAAGCAATGGCTGACAGTGTAAAACGGTTCAAGGTGGAATCTTACAAAATACATTTTAGAGGGGTGGAAGGACCTCTTTTCTGGTCAACAGATCATGCAGATTGGGCTTTATTTTTTGTGGGAGTTTGGAATTTATACTTATTGGGACTCCAGGAATTAATGAAAAATTTTGGGTGGTCTGGGAAAGGATGCTTAATTTTTACAGGAAATTGGAATTCAGCATTTATATTTTTTATTTTTTCAGGAATTCAGGATGACACCCCCTCCTACCCAACATTTTAAAATCTCTGAAATGGCAGGATAATCAGAACCAAACTTGGGTCTGTATTCCTATTAACTTGTAATATCTCAGACTCTTTATACAAACAACTTTCATTGCCACAACAGATCCCTGTAAATAAGATATCATGTAGACATGCCTTGTACAAAAATGTAATATATGCTGGATGTAAAGTTAGTACACTTCCCTTTTAACACATTCTATAGGAAGTAGTACTGTAGGTTATCAAGTTTCCATCCAACTTTTAATACTTTTCGTGATTACATCCTATTTAACAAGAGTCTTATTACTATATGCTGTATAGTTTCTTTAGCTTTTACAGTAGAATATATGATGTAACCATGTTTTTCTTTTTCTGGATAGTAGAAGCCTTTATGTTCAAAGTTTTAATAGTGTTTATAAAAAAATTTGCGCTGGAGGGGGCATTAAGTTATACCCTTGTCTGTCCGTACGTCCCAAAATGAGTTTCCGTTCTCTAACTTTTGTTTGCGTTAACCAAATGTTATGAAACTTATACACAATGCTTATTACCACAAAACACAGATCAGGTTTGAATTTGGGTTGCATTACTTTTACTGTTCTTGAGTTATGTTCCTTTATAACATTATATGCAAGCGAGGGCATCATCTGTGTCCCATTGACACATTTTCCATTCATTTTTAAATACAGTGCACATTGTTTCAATTGTTGTATAAGTATATCATTTGTTATATGCTCTGATTTTGTTGTGCTTATGTTTTGAAATATATGTATCTACATATGTTTAAAATTGAATAAATTGTTTCTGTTAAAGTAATTCTTGTGTTGTTGTATGAATATGTACTGTCTAAATTTAATTTGCCCTCTTAATTTGTGAAAAGTTTACCAGACAACAAATAAACTGACTATAACTGCTTAGTGATGGCAATAACTTTCATTGTCTGTTGGCCTTAGTGATGAAGTTTGTTACATCAATCAAGACATATCATCATTTACTGGTACTAGTTTCCAGGATATCATATGCTATATCAAACCCTCAAATCAATTGCATATTTGTTATCAAACCAACACTAAAAGTCTATCAAAGAAATTTACAGAACACATCAGAAAGCTTAGTATTCTCAATATATAACAAGGGGCTTCTTAGGCCTAGTGGTCTATATCACTAGCCTGTCAACCTTGAGATTGTCAGTGTGAATCCAGCACGTGGCAGGTGCACTCAAATCCAATATTAATTTACTAGGATTGTCAGTTTTCCCACTGAAGGTCTGTGGTTCTCTCTGGGCACTCTGGCTTCCTCCACCTATAAAAACTGACAGCCACGAATTAGCACAAAAGTACTGAAAGTGGCACTTACAATCAATCATTTAACATAACAGAAATTTAATATTTAATCATTTCATTTTAATATGTATTGACTAATTATACAATTTCAAAAATAGCACTTTTGTTCTCAAATCGAGGTAACATTAAAAATGGTATGCACTAGAATCTGAATTCAATTTTTTTGTATTGACCTACCAAAACACCTCTATGTTGGCAGGTGTGCCAATTAATGGATAGTATAATTTTCTAAAGGCGCGAAGAAGATGAAATATTTTGTAAAGGTAAATAAAGGATGTGAGATAAACGAAAGTGCCTTTTTAGATAGTACTGGCATACTTAACCTGATAATTACCTGGCAAAAAAAATGCTATATTTATCATTCATACTCCTAAAATATTATGATGTGTCGCTCTGCCTCAGCAATTATATCAAGAGACAACTGAACATCACTGATATGACAATATTAATATGTGATGTGGTGTATACACCAATGACAGCAACTCAACAATAACATTGAAAACAAGCAGCAATCAGGATTTTGTTGCAGGACAAAGGATTACAAGGCGGCATACATTTATTGTATAAAGTTTTATTTTTCACAAAGAGTAGATATGGATGCTTTATACCTTGTATGCAGATACCTTATGTTCAGAAGTTTCTGTCTGTCATGTGTCAACTGTCCTTGACATAACTTTCATGCTTCAGTGACTGTTTGAAAAAAATGAGTTTACCGGTATTTGTCATGTGAAATACTCATTTGTTATGAGTAATAGTAGAACTATATTTGGTATATAGGTTTCTTGCAAGGTCTGTCAAACAGTGCAGTCTGACTAAAGCCAGCCCAAAATAAACTGGCTTTAGTCAGACTAGATTAAACTGACCTCAACCTCATTTCATGGATCAGTGATCAGTTATGTTTTCATGGTCAAGTTGTATCTCAGATACTGAAAGCAATAGGTTGTAAGGTCTACATGTATGTCTGGCAGGTTTCATATGACTGTGACCTCATTTTCATGGTTCATTGGTCAATGATTAGTTTTCATGGTTTTGCCAGTTTATCAGATTTTACAAGCAGTAGGTCAACTCTCTTTGGTGTATGGAATGATTGCCAGGTGAAAATGTCTGTCTGGAAGGGATCATATGACCTTGACCTCATTTTAAAGGTTCATTGGTCAATGTTAAGTCTGTTTCTCAGGTACTAGAAGTGATAGGACCACTGAATTTAGTGCATGGAATGTTTTTAGGGTGTACATGTCTTTAAGTAAAGCATTCAAGACATTCTAAGTGTGTGCACTTTTGTTTTTAAAACCAAAGACTATAAAATTGGTAATTGCTGCTTCTCGGTAACTGTGCAGGATTAAGGAGTAAGACACATTGCTAATCAATTCAAAATTCTTGGACAATGACCTAGAAGGCACGGCCTCAAATTAATGTTCAAACTGATATGTACTGATAGTAAAGCATCTTTATAGAAAATATCATTGACAAAAGTAATTCCTATCAAACTGACTTAAGCAAAAAAATTAACATTGAAAATTGCTAATTAATATAAAGTCTGGACTATGACCTAGGAGGCATGGCCTAGAAATAGTTGCCAAACTGATATGTACTGATAGTAATGGAATTTTATACAAAATATCATTATCTATCACAAGTAGTTCCTATCAAACAATTTTTGTTGCATCTAGCGCCAACATAGCCGGAAAAAGGAATACCTATGTGTTGCTTTCCACCTTTCGTCGCAGGCAGTGAAGACAAAAATGTTCAATATTCAAATTGATGCCAATTTTGTTATCTGACAGTTACATCATATTAAAATTTGAAAAAACATTGGTTTAAAGGTTCCCAAGTTATGGCACAGAATAGCTGGAGATGCTGGCCAACAAGGCCTGCTGCACATGTACTACCCCAAATTAATAACCAGATTTTTTTTTGTTAGAAAGCCGGGTTAAAAACCAAAAGACAAATAAAGGTCAGCAAGTGGTATTCCGGTACCTCGAATAACCGAATAACACCGTTATTATCAGAATAACACTTGTAATGACCGAATAACACTTAAAAAATTTAATATTAGCACATTTTTGTGACTTTTAAACATTGATTAATAAATAATAGTATATTATTGATGTATTTTATAACTTAAAAATGATTTACAGAAAGCAGGTAAGTTCATAAAGATTATTTTAAATATAGTGTGTCAGTTCTGCCAACTTTTAATAATGCAAATGTGTGAGATTTGGCCAAAATCGTAAAGATCAAAGAGAAAAAACAATAGATCAAAGGAAAATGTCGCCAAATAAGCATGAAAAGGTGTGAGTCTCACGCTTAATGCGTGAGACTTGGCAGCCCTGGGTGTGTACATCCAACATGGCGACCAAGGAAATCACAATGGTCGCCATGTTGGATGTACACACTAAATTTAAAACGATCTTTATTAACTAACCTGCTTTCTGTTAATCATTTTTAAGTTATGAAATACACTTATAATATAATATTATTTAATAATCACTGTTTAAAAGTCAACAATATGTACTAATATTAAAATTTCAAGTGTTATTCGGTCATTACAAGTGTTATTTGAATAATAACGGTGTTATTCGGTCATTCGTGTTACCCAGTGGTATTCTACACAATACATCAATCACTACACTAAATTGTCTGCAGTCTAAACAAAATTATTAAAAAAATTTAGACTCCATCTTAGATCTGCCATTTAACACCAAATTCATTGTAAAATATCCAAACCAAAGCTTTTAACCTGATCACTGAACCCCCAAATCTGGAACATAATCCTGATTTGGTACATATTTTCTTTAGCTCACATCATAATAAATATGTGAACTGAGTTTCAAGATAATGTTACCACAACTTCAATATAGACTACCTTAAACGCAAACTTAACCCTGATACAGGACAGACAGCTGGATAATACACAGACAGGAAAACATACTGTTCCTCTACTATTATAAGTGGGTCATACAAATTAACAAAATACAAGCACTGATCATGAAGATGGCGGGTTTAACAATTTTTTTTTTATCTTGACCCTTTCTTTTTATATACATTGATCAGCAGAATAACAAAAGGTGCATATGAAAGAACATACAAAGAAAAATCAGTAGAAGAAAAGCACTTTACTCTATAATACAAATGTAACAGTATAATAGATAATAAAAAAAATTCATACAAGCAAAATAATTATAAACAATACTGTATCAAAGAAAGCTCACAGACCTTTTAATACTGAATACAAGGTTAAAGGACTTAAAGGGGCATTAGCTCAGCTGTCAAATTCATTTTCACCAATTTGACTCAAATTCTCGTATTTAATTAATAACCTACTAAAACGTATATCCAACTTACAAAAAGTCTAAAATGAAAAATGAACAATTAATAATACATGGACTCGATAATATGTTTCCATATTTCGTGTGTATTTTAGTTTAGACGCCATCTAATTAACTATCGAAGTGACTTCCGAAGACTGCTGATGTCATATAACCCGATATAAACATAAATATACATATAAATAGATAGCAAACGCGTGCAATTGGACTTTTCTAGGTCTGTTTGATTTCATATTCATAGATTAAACAAATATACTAATCATCGTTATTACCTGTATAAGAATGAGTTTTTGTGGATCGAATCAGTCAACCAAATGATTTCCTCTTGTTTCACTTTCAATGTTGACATTCTTTCCCTTTTAATAGCTGAACACGCCTAGTTCATGTGTAACCCATCTCTAGCTAAGGAGTTTAATAAAAGGTCACATGAATACGGATCCAATGAGGTCGAATTATTCACTTGCATTATTCACTTGCAAGTGAATAATTCATCAGCGATATTTCTTATCTTATTATGACAAAAGTGAACCAAACTTGTTGCTTAAAGCGAATTATTATTTCACTATTTCACTTTCATTAATGATTGAACAAAAAAAAAATCATATTTAATTTTTTTTATATCTCATAGCTAATGCCCCTTTAAACCCGATAGTATTAAATCATGCAGGCCTACACTCTAATGTTAGTGGATGTTCTTCAAGGGAAGCAATAACTATAAAAAAAAATTGCACTGCTAACTGACTGCATCTTTGTTGAGAGAATACATTTTTATTTCAAAGGTTCAAAATTCTAGTATTCTTGGAGGGACAAAAAAACATGTACTATTGTTGCTTATCTTTCACCTATATAAATGTAAGTAAATATTGTAATTTTTAAATTTCAAAGCTGTGCTTTGCATTTGACTTTTCATCTCAATAAGACATAATACAAATTCAGTATTAAAAGACAAATTGTCAGGATTTCTGTATAGATATATATAAATAAAAATACAAATATAAAAGGCTCTACAAAATTAATCTTAAGCTGATGCGGTCATTTGTTCCTACATTTTTAATGTGACTAGGTGGCATTGTTTTTTCTGATAAAGTCCCCAGAATAGCTCAAACTTAACTGATTTTTACAAAATATTGCTAACTCATTTGATGAAACATGTATATATTATAATAATAATAATAATAAATTCTTTATTTAACGAAGGTAACTCATTTAACATACAATTGTTAATCTCACACAAGGCCTTCACACATTAAAATGAACAATACATATAACAATCAATGCACATAACACAATAATCAATTGAGATTAGAGGTTAAACATTCATTCTTTGGTGTAAATATTTTCTTCATTTGCTCTTAATCACTAAAGCTTGTATATCCATTACATTTGTGCCTGTATGACCAATTAGTATCAAACATTCTTCACTTATTTTCCCAAATAAATTAAATGTGTCATTGTTTCGTAAGTAAGTCAACGCATCCATATTATTGTCATTACATTTTTGTATAAATGTTTGATCTATCACTGCACCAGCAACTGGAGTTGGTCCATCTATACCGTCTGTTCCACCACTCAGAAATATTAAATCAAAATTAGCTAGAACTGATGTATCATTACGACATTGTTTGTCTATTTCCAAAGCACAAGCAACAACCATCTCCTGATTTCTTCCTCCTATTCCTGAACCTTTAACTTGTACTGTTGTCTCCCCACCAGTCAGAATACATATGGGTTTTTTTATATTATAAGCATGCTGAGCCAGAGCAACTACCTTTTTCAAAGTTTTCTTTGGAACCCCTTTTGTCACCAGATCTAATTCCAACTGAACATAGTCACTACTTTTTGGATTTGATACTTTGTACCCAAATGAGAGTGCAGCATATCTTGCAAGCATTCCAAACATTACACCAACTTTACTTGCCTCACCATCAAGAACAGAGCTTAAAATAATAGGCAGGAAACCAAGTTGTTCTGCCTTCATTGAGGCTGCGGCCAGTGCCATTTTGTTATTTCCAACAATAACATTTTGAACATGTTCCCACTGTGTTCCTCCAGTGTATTCCATAGAACCTGTACTTTTAGTAATTTCCCTTGTACGTCTTATAAGAAGAGTGTTAATTGATTCTGGTATTTTGTCTTGTAAATTCAATTGTTTAAGAATCATCAGACATTGTTGTGGGGTAGACTTGTCAGCCACTGTAGGACCACTGCTGATTATCTCAAGCTTGTCTGCTATAACATCTGACACAATCAAGGCAATGACCTTCAAAATACACAAAACTGGATTAAATAAAGTTTTAAATTTTTACTGATTTTAAAACAATTTAAACTTTTAATCAGAAATGATAAAAATTTATTGTTGTACAACTTTTAGTTGGTTACTCTTAGTCCTTAGTTGATAGGAATTTTTTTTATGTAAGTGAAAAGTTCGTGAGCATCTGTACAATAAATATATACATTGTATGACAAACAAATAGATATGATGACATCTTACTTTTAACAATAAACAAATTATATCATTCTGATATCTAGACTAGAAATTGTCCATAATACAGTTGCAAGTGCCAATATGGGCTTGGCCTGTCGCCCAATCTAATTCAATTTATTATGAATAAAATATTGTTTAAATCCCATTAGAATAATACAGGTAGCTACAATGGAATTCATCTTCCTTCCATCTTCAATGGGGTAGACAAAAGAAATCTTTGCAAGTTATACATTTTTCGTAATAGTGTAGGAATAGGTTCTTATAATTGTTCATTTTTTAAAAGCTGGATACTTAAACTCATTATAGAAACACCACAGTTTTTGTCGTTTTTGCATTCTAAGAACTTTGGTGTCTTATTAAAAGAAGAGAAGACCAGGAGGATCTATATTTGGCCAAAACAATTAAGACTTTCTGAGAGATTCTAAAAAAGGCAAACATTTTAGATCTACAATATGCAAATTGAGATTATGTTTCTTAAAGTTGATAGCCTGATACAGGTTATGTTCTACTCATATATTTTATGATGGTATGATACTAAACCCCTAACGGGAGGGATTATCATTGTGCTTGATTTTCATATGATGAAGACATAATCTTTCAATCAGTTTAATTGAGGTCTGGAGCTGGCATGTCAGTAACTGCTAGTAGTCCTTTGTTAATTTATGTATCATTATCATTTTGCTTAGTTTCTTTTGTTACCTATTCTGACATCGGACACAGACTTCTTTTAAACTGAGTTTTACTGTGCGTATTGCTGTGTGTTTGTTTATTCTACATTGGCTAGAGGTATAGGGTAGGGTTGGATCTCACAAAACATGTTTAACCCCGCCACATTTTTGCGCCTGTCCCAAGTCAGGAGCCTCTAGCTGGCCTTTGTAAGTCTTGTATGTTTTTTAATTTTAGTTCATTTATATGTTTTGGAGTTTAGTGTGACGTCCATTTTCATTGAACTAGTACACATTTTTGTTTAGGGGCCAGCTGAAGCCTACCTCCGGGTGCAGGATTTTCTTGCTGTGTTGAAGACCAATTGGTGGCCTTCGGCTGTTTTCTGCTCTTTGGTCGGGTTGTTGTCTCTTTGACACATTCCCCATTTCCATACTCAACTTTATAAATTATGATATTTTACCAGTTTTTAGCTGCAGTTCAAATTAAAATCCATTTTTAAGATCTAATTCCTTCTAAAAAAAACATGGAACAACCTGGATAATGGCAGAAAATTAAGACTGCCATTTGGAATAAAGATATTTCCTTTTTGAAGCCTGTATTGTGACCTATAATTGCTTCCAATAGAATAGAGTACTGTCAAAACATTACAAATTTCTGTTGTGGTCTTAGTGATGTCCATAATTTAATATCCTTCCAACTTAAAGGGGATATCCCTAAATTTAAGAGAGATTTTATCCAGTATAGAAGCTTCAAGGATTTTGATAATGAACAATTTATTAAAGATTTACAGTCATTAGAGCTTGAAAAAATATTGCAGTTAATTGTGTAGACAATGCATATGCAAACTTTGAGAAAGATTTTCTTAATGTTGTTGACAAACATAATTCCAATGAAAAAGAGGTAACCAATAGTATCACCAGCACTTTTTATGAATAAGAACTTAAGAAAGGCAATTTATAAAAAAAGAATGTATTATAATAAATTCCAGAAATGTAAAACTGATGCAAACTGGGAAATGTACAGAAAACAAAGAAATCTTGTAACCAAAATGAAGAAAAACTCTATAAAAACATATGTTTTTGAAAGAACAGCTGGTGGACCAAAATCCACCACTTTTTATCCAACAATTAAACCATTTATATCAAATAAAGGTACAAAAACAAATAACATAATTCTGTGTGAAAATGACAAAATAGTTAGTGAGCCTAAGAAAGACTGAAATATTTAACAATTTTTTTTATAAATGTTGCCAAAAACCATCCAAGCATAAAACAAATTGAGAACAGAATAAGTAAAGAAGAACTAGTTTTTAGACCAGTAACAGATGAATTTGTCAATAAACAGATAAACAAATTAAATGTAAACAAGAATGAGTCCATATAGTACACGGATGCCCACTCACACTATCATTTTCAATGTTCAGTGGACCATGAATTTGGCTCAAAACTCTAATTTGGCATTAAAATTAGAAAGATCATATCATAGGGAACATGTTGGACTTCAACTTCATCAAAAACTACCTTGACCAAAAACTTTAACTTGAAGCAGGACAGACAAACAAACGGACGGACGAACAAACGGACGCACAGACCAGAAAACATAATGCCCCTACTACTATCGTAGGTAGGGCAAAAAAGGCTACAGGGTATGATGGCATTTCTTCTAAAATCATAAAGCTAGTACAACCAGCTATTGCAATTCCCATAAAATTGTTAATTAACAATCTTTTGAAAATTCAGTCTTTCCAGAAAAACTTAAATCTGCCCAAGTGGCCCCAATTTTCAAAAAGAACAACACCCTTCTTGTTCTGGTTTCGGTTGTCAAACAGCGTTATTAAAAATTATAGAAGATTGGAAAAAAGCTCTTGATGAAAATAAATATATTTGTGACCATCCTAATGGATCTATCAAAAGCCTCTGACTGCTTGCCCCACGATTTACTTTTATTAAAAGTAGAGGCTTATGGCGTTTCTGATAGCTCGTTAAAGTTATTTAAAAGTAACCTGGAAAATAGAAGGCAACGTATAAAGATTGGCAACACTTACAGTGACTGGAAAATACTGATAAAGGGGGTCTTGGACCAGTGTTGTTTAATGTCTTCATCAACGATATTTTTTACTGTGTTCAAGACAGTACGATTTATAACTATGCAGATGACAATACCCTGTCTTACTGTGACAATAATGTAGATAATTTAGTTAAAACACTTGAAAATGACAGTTCAAAAATGATAAAATGGTTTTCACAAAATTTAATGAAAGCTAATCCAGACAAGTTCCAGGCCGTTGCTATTGGGAAAAAGACAGAAAATTATAATTTAACTTTTGATTTAGAAAGCAATATTTCATTTAATGAAGATGTTAAACACCTTGGTGTAACAATAGACTTTGAACTAAATTTTGATAATCATATCTCTCAAAAAAGCTTCACAACAACTTAACATTCTTAATTGTATTGGTAAATATTTCAACAGGTTGGGATGTCTAACAGCTTCCTACTCTTTCATTCTTTCAAATTTGAATTATTGTCCGGTAATTTGGTATTTCTGTAGTAAAAAAAATACACAAAAAATTGAAAAAATTCAGGACAGAGCTCTCCTTTTCATATAGGACTATATAAGCAGCTATGAAAATTTACTTTTGACTTCTAAACTTCCATCTTTAAAAATTCACAGACTTAGAACCATTGGAATTGAAACATTTAAAATTGTACACAAGAAAAGTCCAAGTTATCTTCATGACTAAATCAATATAAAAACTCAACGTTATAATTTTAGATCTAAGGATACAGCTGATATACCGAGAGTAAACACTACAAGATATGGGCTAAAATGGTTCCGCCATAGTGCTGCACAATTATGGAATGAGCTGCCAAACAACATCAGACAGGAAACTTCTTTAATTCAATTTTCAAATTTAATACAGACCTGGAATGGATGCAATTAGTGCTATATGATTTGAGCTTAGATTGGCTTTTTTGCTGATTTTTATGCTAAATTAGTTTGCTGTGATTTTATAATTTATCTGCATGAACAGTATTATCTTATTTTGCTTATGTGCTTGAATGCTTGCTGTTTTATGTCTTATTATATGTATGTTTGTCTTAATATGTGTGTTTGTGTTTGTTTGCATGTCATTTTGTTTGTGTGTAATGTATTATAATGTCGATTTTAAAAGCTCACTAGAGCTTGTGTTACTTTGTTAGCAATGTATCGACAATAAATAAAACTTTGATTTGAGTTGATTAGATCATCTACGTCATTTGGTCTCTGGTGGATTGTTGTCTCATTAGCAATCATACAAATCTTTTTATTTTTATGTTTTGTCTTGCAAAAAGCCACCTACAAAATCATGATAGAGTTGTTGCAAGGGTTCTTTAACCAGCAGAGAGCTTGGCAATCTCCCTACATAATGCATCTTACTTTATATCCACATTCTAATCAGACATGGCTGTGTATTTTTACAACCGGAAAAGCAAAACAGATGCATATTCAATCATGGGTTTTATTGCAAATGGGAGAAGTCCAGGTGACCACATTTCTCTACTTAAGTCAACCTTTGGGATGCTAGTGTATTTGTTTCCCTGTCAGAAGGTTAAATTCTGTATAAAATAATAGTCGCATTAACCCAAAAAAGATTTATAAACTTATACATGTATATCAAAATAATTGGTTTTTAAACTTATAAAACTACTGATTAAAACACATTATACATGTTCATCAATTATTCATAAAAGGAAAATTCTTCAAAATTGTATTTTTAATTTTACCAAATACTATAACTGACCAACAGAATAAAAGCAGGAGATGTAAATACCCTAGCCTTTTGTACACTCAAAATAATCTGAATATTATTTTATTTGGAAAGAGAAAAATTAAAAGAATCTTATAACAACACACCTTTGCTGGAAAGGCTTGTTTTGCCAAGCCTCCACCTTTTAAAACTTCAATATTTTTCCTGAGAATATTAAGCTCATCAATATTAGCTCCATTTTTAGACATAATCTGAGTAAGTTCCAATTCTTCCTCTAGTGTAACTGGTGGTATTGGTAATGGCAACAAAGCAGATCCGCCTCCTAGATTAAAAGGATAAAAAAAGACTGACTGTATATACATTTGAATTATTGTGCATCCTACATTTGTTTTCTAATGTTCTCAAGAATAATGTTGTTACAATATAGGTACTAGCATATGGTATATCTCTCCAGTTTAAGACACAACCCTTTATTTCTATTCCCACCTGTTACATTGTTCTATCTAACATTTGAATATTGAAATATAATGATAAAGAAATTTTATGTTGTAACTTATTTCTTTACCACAGAAAAGGTTTTATTTGGAATTATTTGTAAAAGTTGCTATATAATTGTCTGTTGTAGTATTTTGGTCAATTGTTCAGTTTAAAATTTCTAGGTATTTTACAAGCCATGGTTGAATACGAACCAATTTCAAAATTATTTGGTTTAAAATTTAGTCTATGTTTAAAATCTGTAAGTCAGTGAGGCTTGTAAATTTTTTTTATTGGTGCAGGTCACTTTTTTGGGATGCAGAGTTATCCCCCCTTACAAATCCATTCTTTGCTAAAAATTGTGAAATAATAAGCAAAAATAAATTGCTTCGCTGAGCACAGCTGGATAACACCACAGATGTCCAACCCTGAAAAGTTGGGGCCGAAATGGACACAATATTCACACTTGATACAGGTCTGAATTTGGATTGTAATTAAATTTTTGACACATAATAGGTTTCTGACACAGAATAACTGTAGTCAAAGAACTTCAAATTGGTTATATGATTTGAATTTATATTCAATTTTTTGCTTTTGTGCAATACACTATGCGAATTGCACCACCCCCCCCCCTTCCCAAAACCAAAAAAAATTTTACCCCGTTTTGCGTTTGTGCAATACACTATGCTGTTGAATATTAACCCCCCAAAAAAAAATATTTGAAGAAGTTTTCTTTTAATTTCTGAAATCAGAAATGAGAAAATTGTCCCCCTCCAATTTTTTCCCCCTCCCCTTTCCCTTATTCAAAAAAATATTTCTTTCCCTCAAGTTATGGTCAGTATCGCAGACAATCATCATTTCTTAATACATAATTTACAAGCAATGTAAGGGAGGTAATCAAACATTGCTATTTAAATTGATTTGGATTTTGATTTGGATTACCTCCCTTACACTGCTTTTAAATTGTCTCAATTGTCCTTTAACCAGAAAAACCCTTGTTTTTCCCCTTTTTTTGCCCCTAATTCCTAAATGGTTTGAGCCATAACCTCACAAAGTCAATCCTAACCATCCCTTTGTAGTATGGAAACTTGTATAATTTCAGAGAGATTCATACATTTTAACACAAGTTATTGTCTGGAAACTACAAAAATGCTTATTTGGGCCCCTTTTTTGGCCCCTAATTCCTAAACAGTTGGGACCATAACACCCAAAATAAATCCCAAATTTCCTTTAGTGGTTATAAACCTGGCGTTAAAATTTTATTGATTTCTTTTTACTGATACTGAAGTTATTATCTGGAAACCATCTATCTTCGGACGACGCTGACGACGCTGACGATGACGACAACAACCTGTTACCAATATACGACCAAAAAATTTTTAATTTTTGCGGTCGTATAATAAAGAAAAATCTGCAAAATAGGATTTGAACAGAATGTTTGGGTAAAAATTATTTATTTAAATTCTTAAAAGTTGTACTACTTCGATAAAATACAAATTTTCCAAGTTTATAATTTCATAACAATAGCCATCTTGAATAAGGAATTATGACATGACAGTTAAGTAAAGAAAATAGTAACAGTATTTTTTGCAAATGCATGATATGAACTAACAATGTTATCAAAACAATTTTTTTCTCCAAAATATTCCTGAGCAGAATATGCGTATTCTTTTTCAGCTCAAACATTATAAGGTACATTGTATATGTTAAAAATAGCAACCCAATGGCACGAAAAACCAAAGGACATCTAGAATTAATTCATTCTGCTGCCAAATACATGTAGGTTTATATTTTATTTTTTAAAGACACCTAAATGATGTTTGACTGGACATCAGCCAAAATTACACTTTTTTGAAAAGTAACAATCCAAGGACAATTCCATTCAATCTTATTTCAAATTGTCACAACTAAAAATAAAATTATGGTTCATGATAGGACCCAACTAAAACAAGTATCCTTACCATCTGAAAATCAAGAAGCAGACCAGTGACAAGACTTGTATATTTTCTAAATATACCTGATATCAAGACAATAAGGAGATCCTTTTCTCTCAGTTTAGAAACCAAATCCTGAATTCTCATAGCAGTTTGGTACGAACTTTTATCTGGCATGTTGTTTTTAGATCCTTCTCTGACCTCTATTTTGCTGTTAGAATCGAGTAACATATCACTGCAAGAGATTATAACATTAAGAAATAAATTGAATATTTAATTAATGAAGACACACTTTTTATATATTGATTGTATACATGGTATATGCAGGGTAAAACTCAATGAAACAAGACCAAACATCACAATAAAACAAATCAAATATGATCTTCAATGAAAGAAAAGTATTCATACTGTATGTCCTTGTTTGTTTCAGGTTAATACAATAAATATAGCATTTCATACTATTACATGTGTGCATGATAAACACATTAACTATAGCCTATAAAATTACAAAAAGAAGCATACAATACTTATAATTACATTTTATGCCATAACCATGAAATTGTTTCTCTGTGCATTGTTGTCATCTAGAGCACATGCAGTAATAAATATTGTATTTTGTTCGGAAATAAAATATAATTTTTTTAATCCCTCATGATAATAGCCTGCAATTCAAAATTACAGATTCTTATAAAACATTTTTGAAATTATTTCAATTTATAATTTAAGAACTTGCATCAATATAAAATTAGGTTATCTCCCCTTCTCATGTTTCCCATCTGTAAATGAAATGTACTAAGGGAAGTTTCAGAAAAAAAAAAGTATGAGGGTCTTTGAAGACACTTGTATAGAAATGTTTATTGGTCGCTTGGTCTACAACATATTTTTAAATAACATTAAGTGTGTTGTAAAAAGCAATGAAAATTAAAAAAAATCTCAACTAACAAAAGTTTGTTAGTCATGAATTTCTTTAATTTAAATTTTCCTAGCTGATGAAAAGCTAGTTCATATCATTAAAGGTAAAGTACTGGTTAATGTATATAAAAATACATCTTCCTTTACAATAAGGAATACATACGCACTAAAATGAAAACCAATCATTTAACCCCACCACATCCTATTTGTACCTGTCCCAAGTCAGGACCCTGTAGTTCAGTAATTTTCGTTAATTCATGTCTGTCATAATTGTTTTTTTTTCGTAAATGGTTTTTATGATATATCAGGTCTATTTCTCATTTGAATTGTTTCACATTTTTCATGTCAGGGCCTTTTATAGCCGAATATATGGTTTGGGTTATTCTCATTGTTGAAGGCAGTACGGTTGTCTATAATTGCTTATATCCACCTCATTTGAACTTTGGTGGATAGTTGTCTCATTGGCAATCATACCACTTCTCCTTATTTTCATATAAACATTTAAATATTCATTTCATGGAAGATGTGTTTCACTTGCCACAGTCTGTATTCCATTTCTTATTTTAATGGATTCATCAATGTCAATTTGTTGATAAGGCAAACAGAGGAAATCAAAAAGGTCAAAAAATGAAATACAAATTGCATAGCTGTAGTAACTATGAAAAAAAATATGCAAATATTTGGTATACCTGTTCAGTTGAGAGTTGTTGATATGAGATTTGCACAATTGGAATTTTTGTTTTTGGCTATGGGAAAACCCAAAAATAAAATTAGGTAAAAAATAAAATTTGTGCTGAAGGGGGAGTTTATGGATTAGAAAAAAGTTTGTGAACACGTCACTCTGAACATGTAGATCTTAAAGGCTATGGAAAATGTATGAAATCATTGTGATTTAAAAACAGCTAGAATGTTTACAACTTTATTTGATATTGTAGAAGGTCCTATAACAACAACACTTTAAGGAATTCCTTAAAGTGTTGTTGTTATAGGACCTTCTTAGGCTTCTACATTTTATGTTTTTATCGTAACGACCCTGCATACCTGTGGTATCCACTTTATGGAATCTATTGACAGAAGATTTACCAGGCGTTGGTTCACTTGTATTTAATTTATTTTATATTAAAGAGTACATGCCATTTGTTTGTTTTTTGTCAGGTTATTTAAGAGAAGCTTCAGATTTACAAAAGTGATGTCATGACCAGGATAACAATGCAGAAAATTATGGAAGATGGATGACAATAGACAGTGTTCAATATGTCAATACTACAATACAAAAACAAATTCATCATAGCATTATACTTACAGCTTGCCAGCATCTCTGAAATTTTCCTGAATTCCTGTAGGTACACTAATAATACCTCTAACTATATGCTGTGATAACGTATCATCTACTGCCCTGGCCATCCCCAATACAGCCTTCCCAAAACCAACAACATAAATATTGTTATCTAATTTATATTTTTGTTCCTCAATGACCAAATTTTTTCCATTGTGATCCAACTGTATATGATTCCGTATCAACTGATGGGGTAATACAGAGTTTACAGCAGATGAAAATATAGACACTACATCTTGATTAGCCATCTCAGAAGTGTCCTTTGTACAACTGATGTATGATGAGAATTTGTAAAAATTCAAAGTCAATCCATTGACTGGTAAATGTGTAAATACTCTAGGTTGTCTGTGCTGTGAAATGAATTTACAGACGGGACAAAGCCAACTGAGGTACCTGTTTAATCAAAAAGAAAACAAATATATATTTTTATAACAACGCCCTTTTTTATTTATTGGTATGATATAAATGAACACAACAGCAACTTCAAAACATATTCCAACTGACTGACTCATCCCATTTCAGAAAATACATTTCAGTGGTGTTTCCACAGCAAAATGGATGTAACTTGTCATGCACCCACCAAATTAAAATTTTATGTAACCTTTCACGTAGTATGTAAACCTCACTTTTAGTTGGTACTTATCTTCAAAAGAATGTTTTTCATGTTTTGATAGCCTGCACTGATTACCCAATGAGACACAACATAATTAGTTAATTGCACATTTATTTTATATAAACAATTGTATTGTGCGCATATATTTCAAATGGTCCGAGTACACAGTTATCGTCCTTTGATTTTCGTTGTCCACGAATAAAGTCCCTAGTGTGGACAGTGTGTTGCTTGCCAATTTTTTTAGTACCCCTTCCAAATGTATTCCTTCATGTTTTATGCCTCAAATAGCAAGTAGGGGGATGAAATTACACTGTAAAAAAATTTGGGTCATGAATTGTAAAGTAAAGTAGTGATTTGGTCCAGCTGAAAAAGGTTAAAAATTAGCACTTCGGAAGCTGTCAAAAGATTTCAAGACCCCCTTAACATAGAATTGTCCATATTTTGAGTTAGAGCCGATGAAGTTTTCTATAATTTTGATATGATTTGTCCCAAAAGTAGTACAACACACTGTAAAAATATTATTGAGAAAGCGCAGGTGGGATTTTTTTTATTTTCATTTATTGTCTAAAAGAAATGCACTACGAAATAACTGTGTACTCGGACCTAAGAGGCGAAATCAGTAAATATAGAATCTGTACTTTGGCAACTTCCCTGAATGATTTAATGGTGTCAATTTGTCAGATAGCATGAAACTAAAGGATTTAGACTTTTATTTGATAGAAATTCTGCAAAAATTACCCATTTTAGCATTATATGGTCAAAATAAGCATTTCAAAGCTTTTTCAATTTTGATGCATAAGTGGCATTCTGACTTTCTATGTGACAGGTTTTCCTGTGTCAATATTTGTGTTTCTATGCTTTAACCCAGTTGTATTACTCATTTGTGAACTCTGAATCTACAGAAAATAAGATTATCTCAGACAATATGTGCAAAATGTGTTGTATAAATGACCCTCGTGTAACGGCCTGTTTGGATCAAGTTAAATGTGAGGACCTAGGTACATAAAAGTTGAAGTCCATAATAAAGATTTCACTAAATTTGTATTAAAAGCACTTCACAATGTCTTTTGTACCTGTTTCATTTCACATAGTATCTTTCTTTTCTTATGTTAAATAGCAAGTGGTTCAAATATAAGCCTGCTGAGGCTAAAATTGCATGCAAGTTTTTCACTAAAAAGTGAAAAATCTTTGTATCAGACCATACTGTCTGCAAAAAAAGTTGAATGCAAGAGTCCTTTTATGCTCAGATTTATTGTATCATGTAACCTGAGTATAGAAATTATAAAAAAGACACAAATTTTTATTTCCTATAGCTTCAGTATGCATTTTTAAATGTAAATATGTGCTACGGCCTAAATTGACCCTAAATTATTTTCAGTCTTACTTGGCTTAAGACCCTTTTATACTAATATGGTATGCTATTTGTAATTTTTCTTTCAATTTAAAGTACATTTAATACATATGTAAGGATTATTTATAACCAAAAAACTCCACAAATTTAAAATTGCTGGAAAATAATACATCTTCATGTAAGGCCCCCCTTCATTGGAAAACCTCCATTTTTTGGCACAGGCTCATATAAATTTGACTTTTAAATAATTGTGATAAGTCTGATAAATCAAATGAGTATTCTATTGCTTTAAATACATAATATGTCATATATTAAGGCCTTTAAAATGTAATTTTTTGCAATATTTTGATTTTTAAAGCCCCAAATGTTGATAGTTGAAATTTTTCAATTTAAACGTCAAAATTTAACACGTGAAGTTGAATATAGAATTTATCATATTGTCTATAATATATATCCTATTGCCATGAAACTTTGTCAGCAGTCTCATAATTTATTAAGCTTTAGTCATACCAAGTTTTATTAAGATTGGTCAAATTTTTCTATCCTATTAGGTCCGAGTACACAGTTATCGTCCTTTGATTTTCGTTGTCCACGAATAAAGTCCCTAGTGTGGACAGTGTGTTGCTTGCCAATTTTTTTAGTACCCCTTCCAAATGTATTCCTTCATGTTTTATGCCTCAAATAGCAAGTAGGGGGATGAAATTACACTGTAAAAAAATTTGGGTCATGAATTGTAAAGTAAAGTAGTGATTTGGTCCAGCTGAAAAAGGTTAAAAATTAGCACTTCGGAAGCTGTCAAAAGATTTCAAGACCCCCTTAACATAGAATTGTCCATATTTTGAGTTAGAGCCGATGAAGTTTTCTATAATTTTGATATGATTTGTCCCAAAAGTAGTACAACACACTGTAAAAATATTATTGAGAAAGCGCAGGTGGGATTTTTTTTATTTTCATTTATTGTCTAAAAGAAATGCACTACGAAATAACTGTGTACTCGGACCAAATTGACTGATTCAGAAATGTAATGAGTTATCTTTCTTGCACTAGTATGTTGTGTACTTCAGGATCCACCTTTATGGAATTGTATTTTTGTTATTTGTTCAACATTTCAAATGGATTCAACTATATGATAAAGAATCCCACAATCTAGGCTAAGAGTAATTAATATGCCTATATTTACCCAGTTTCATAATTAAAATTGTTCTATGGGTGGATGTACAGTAAAATTTTAATAAAAATTTCAAAAGTGTCTCTATGGATGGTTCAATACCCCATTTTCAAAGTGCCTTCCCTTGGTACCTTGTATGATGTTTTAATGGATCAGAGAAACATAAAATAAAGACTAATTTATTTCATAATCTCTCCCTTTATTCCCAATATGCAAATCAATGAAATCCAATGTTGTCCAAACCAGACCTGGAAATCAATGAAATTTTAGCTGTCTCAACATTTACTTTTACTAAAAATTTACAAATTACTGTGAAACTACTTTTATTGCTGGGGCACCAATTTTCCTGGTTTTCGTGGATGGCTTTATCCACGAATTTAAGTGTCTGACAAAATATAACAACTGTTGTCCAAACAAGACCTGGAAAGATCCCCATGAAGGTTAGACAACTTGGATACAGGCATTCAATCTAGAGAATACATTGAACATCAGCAAACGCACTATGAACTATTATATACAACTTCAGACAGGATTTTACCCATTTATTCTCTAAAAAGCCTAACCTGTACAACTTTTAACCTTTTAATTCTCATCAAAAATTAGTTTTGATCGATGAAAGACAGACTTCCAGTGATGATATGCATATGAATTGTTCATTCTATCTCCTAATAATTTTTATACAAAAAAAAGAGTATAAATTCACATCGGGCTTGCTTTTTTATTTCATAAGAATAAATTCTACAATTCAAAATATATTTTCAGCATTTTTTTATGTAATCATTTTCTTTAATTGACATGTTAATGGCCCAATTAACACCTTTGATGATTGTTAATCTGTTGATCATTTGAGTTACGTTATAAATTAATTTAGTTTCATCACTTCCGATTACATGTACATGTGTGCAACAATTAAAATGTTTACTTTGCAATTTCCTTCAAAGAGACAATATTGTGTAAGTATAGATGAATCAGCTTATTTCTGAACAATGCTGAAAGCAATTATTTTCTTCGAAATTTGATGAATGTTGTCAGTAATGAAAGACAAAAAAATGATTGAAATTGAACACAATATTATGTAATGTCCCACAAATCATTGTAAGACAACATATGATTATTTTCAATAATCTTTGTTTCTGATGGCTTCAAATTCTTCAATAGATTTTTTTTTAGAAAACTAAGCCCTGAATTTAAGAACCCACAAACTTTTGCTCAAAACCACGAAAGTTTAGCAGTTCCTTTATAATAGTGTAAAATGAAAACCATGACAACAGAGATAGTATAAAAAATAAACAGCTGAGCCATGAGCGCAAGATACGCTCGTCGTCTTGTGTGTGAATTTTTATGCAATAAGCATAAATAGTTTCTGACATACAGCGTGACATGCGAAAACCCCCCTTTTTTAAAAAAAAAAAACACAATATCTCTAAAAAAAAATTTTGAATCAAAACCAAAAAGTATAGATCTTTAGATTAATATAACTAAGAAGTGTGTAAAACTTTGAGCAATAATCATAAATCGTTTTTGAGATACGGCACGACATGTGAAAACCCCCCTTTTAAAAAAAAAAAATAAATATCTCAAAAATAAAATTTTGAATCAAAACCAAAAAGTATACAGATCTTTAGATTAATATAACTAAGAAGTGTGTAAAATTTTAAGCAATAGTCATAAATCGTTTTTGAGATACGGGGCAACATGTGAAAAACCCCTCCCCCTTTTTTTACAAAATACTCAATAACTCAAAAATAAAATTTTGAATCATCACTAAAAAGTATACAGATCTTAAGGTTAATATAACTAAGAAGTGTGTAATGTTTTAAGCAATAATCATAAACTGTTTTTGAGATACGGCGCAACATGTGAAAAGCCCTCCCCCATTTTTAACAAAATACTCAATATCTCTAAAATAAAATTTTGAATCATCACCAAAAAGTATACAGATCTTAAGATTAATATAACTAAGAAGTGTGTAAAGTTTTAAGCAATAATCATAAATTGTTTTTGAGATACGGCGCGACATGTGAAAAAAAAACACACACCTGTTTTAGTTGCTAAGACCCGTAACTCAAAAAGTTTTTATCTTATTTTCACCAAAAAGTATACAGATCACTTGACCATCATAATAAACAACTATCTTAAGTTTCATGAAATTTGGATAAGTCATTCTCAAGTTACGGTGCGACATGTTTACGCCGGACAGACAGACGGGACGGACACCGGACATTTGTATACCATAATACGTCCCGTCAAAAATTGACGGGCGTATAAAAACTAGATTAGTTTTAAAATATAAATAAAAAATGTACATGTGTAATAAAATTAATTTAGCCCATAGATTTAATCAAATAGCCTTTCAAAAGATAAATTTTGAAGCTTTGAGTCTATAATTTAAAAATAAAAGAAGAATGTGTCCGAGGATACAAATGATCCCGCTCAAGCTTTGTAATTTTCCAAGATTAAAAGGGGAAAAATTCTAGAACAGTAAATAACTAACAATTAATCCCAATTTGAACTTTGTCTGCGTTTTGTCATTCTTAGCATTGTGTATGAGTGTCATAAAATTTGCATAAGGCAAACTTAAGCATGTTAAGTAAGAGTGTAGAAACAAAAATTGGATGGATGGAAAGACAGACGGAAAGAAGGACGCACAAGGGTTACACTTCATGGGCCAGTTGCTGCAGCAGGGGCATAATTAAAGTAAACAAATTCATTTAAATGACACTGTCTTTAAATGTCTGAAATGCATGAAGAAAGCAAATGATTAATTATACAATTCATAACAAAATTTTACTATGGCGTCATTAAAATACCATAATATCATTGGTGAGTTTTGACATAGCAAAATAACTAATGAGATTTTTAGACAGTGAGTACTTTGTTAATTATCACAGAATATGCTTCTTGTGTAAATATATATTTTTAATCAGTCACTTTACCATATTAACTTTTAACTTTTACTGTAAAACCAATGAAAAGAAATTATCTTAATAAAAATAATAAATGGAGAATGCATCCATTGGACACAGATGATGCCCCCGCTTGCATATAACGTTATAAAGGGACATAACTAGAGAATTGTAAAAGTAATGACACAATATCGAACTTGATCTGTGTTTTGTGGTAATAAGCATTGTGTATAAGTTTCATAACATTTGGTTGAGGCAAACTAAAGTTAGAGAACAGAAACCAATTTTGGGACGTACTTACGTAAGTATAGGTACATACTGACAGACGTACAGTTAGACGAGGGTAAACCACTACAGTGGGGGGCATAAAAAGTAGCATGGTCATGTTTATAACTCAAAATCTACTCCAAGTCAAGACAAACCTTGCACCTGGAAAAATTTATATGCATTGTGTTTTGAGTTTTTTGGGGATTAGGTAGTATGTAATTTCTTTTTAATAAATCTGCAAAAGTTGGTAAAATAAATGAACACCTGAATTCCATTTGATATGGTCTAGTCATTTACACAAGCTTTTTACAGTGGTAGTAGACTAGGACAAATTTTGCATACTAGATTCAGAACTGAGAGCAATGGTCTGAATGAACATTTGTATAGAAAAAATTTAGTTACTGATCCTTTCTGCAAATGTAGACATATTGAAACATCTGAACCTTTTTATTGCATTGTCTGCAATACCAATTACTTAGAGAGATTATGCTGAGTAACTTGTCATGTCAGCCTAATATTCATAACTTACTGTATGGTAATCTTTGATATCCGACATTGAAAATACTGATAACTTTCTTTTTATTCAAAATTTTATTCTTAAAACAAAGAGATTCATGTGAAAGGAGTAAGTTCGGTAAGGGCCAAATTTGGCCCTGATTATTTAGTTCAATGTTTCAGGATAAAACATGTTTTAAGTTGATGAGAAGACATAGGAGAAAGTTAAATAAAACTATTTTTGCCAAAGTTTTATATTCAAGCATTGATTTTTACATCCAAAATAGGTTAAAAATAGAGATTTTTGCGACATTGGACAAAATTGTCCTGATTTCAACCTAATTACGACGTGGGAAACATAGAGCGCAGGCGTCGACAAACAAAATATTCAAGTCAGATATGTAAAATTTCATAACAAACATTAGGCTAAGATATCTTTGTTGTCAAAGCATGCGCTCTATGTTTCCTCTCCTAAAAATGGATGTAAATTTACCCGTTTTCATAGAATTTTTGCGGAAAATCAAAATGAGTGCTATTTGTGACGTCATGAATAGAACGCAAAAATATAAATTTTCAACAAAAAGATGTTTTTACAATCCAGTCTAGCTAGAATTAGGGGCCATTTTAGGGCCTTATCGAACCTACTCCTTTATATACATGCATTGAGATATAAATATGCATAAAATAAATTGTTGTAGATCCATATTCATGTACTCATTGTACTTCTTAGTTCAGTAAATCTTTGATGCCATTCATCTATTAATATCATATATATAGGAGAGGAATTTGTAAAAGTGAAAATACACTTGTTTTCCAATCCTAATTAAACTGTCATATTAGTTAGGGAACAGTCATTATTTACCAGCTCGGGGGGTTGGGGAATTTTTTAACCATACCATGTAAAATGAACCCCCCCCCCCCCAGGTTGGTAAAATCTAAGAATTCAACCCTTCCTATTAAAAGAAGCAATTTGAAAATTTTGACCCCCCCCTATTCCTTAACCTAGGAATACATCTATACAAATAGTATTTATTTTACATTGATAGCATTTGTACATGTAATACAATTGTTTGTCAATTTCAAAACCTTTTTCAAAGGAACCACAATCAGTCCTCCCCACTCTCAACTACTACATTATTCTCTCTTTGAAAGCTAAGATTCACTCTCTATATGCTCTTCACTTCCACGACCACTCATTTCTTCTACACTGGCTCCCTGATCGATAGTCTCTTCTCAACTGTTATGCTGTTTTTCATATATTTCCCAATATTCTGTCACAGGATTATCCAACTTTTCAAGATCAATCATTTTGCTGTATGATCAAAAAACATTCTTCTCCAATAAAACAAATAGAGCTTTTGTCATTTTTATGAACTTTAAAGCAATTTTAACCAATTAGTTCAACATCAATATTGTAAGTACTAAAGGGACACTTTCTTTGCTAAAGTCGTACAATTCATTCATAAGGGGGAAAAAAAAGGTCTTATTTTCAATGGAAGGGCACATCTGTTTGTTCAAGTTATTACACTTTGAAACCAGAATTTTCAATTTCCTATTAACAGCCTTTCTATGTAGTTAAGGTTATTCTTTTTGTTTCTCATTCCAACTTAAGTCCAGGCCTGCCAACTCTTTTCTTACTCTTAGCTCAGAAAATTTGCTTGTATTTAGATAAATTTTCTTCACTTTATCTATACGATCATATGAAATATTTATGAAATCTCATAACAAAAAACTGTTTCTAATATCAAACAACAGACTTGTTAATTTTCTTCTAACCACAGCAAGGATTTGTATAGGGCATAGTCTTACTATATAAGTCCTTGACCACAGTTTTTACATACACGAAGAGTGTAATATGATAGGCAAAGAGGTCATGCTGTGATGACCAGAGATTAAGCTATTTACAGTTTACATTGTCTATTAAGCTCTATTGGTGATATAATTACATTACATGTATGTTTCATTATAATACTTTATTTTGATTGGCTAACACCAATCTCGCGTCATTCTGAAATTAACCTTCATTTCAAAATGAAATGAAACATTCATGATGACGCGAGCTTCCACAATAAAGTGCACAGGTAAAAAAAAAAAACTTGATGAAAATCGTGTTTTCATGACCCTAGCAAAAAAATGTAATTATAAGTATTGAATGCTTCTTTTAGTAATTTATAGGGTTGTAAAAGCGTTGAACGTTTGACATTTTTAGAATGAAGACTTCCGCGCTTTATACAAAATGTACTTCGGTCAACGCTTTTACATCCCAATAAATTTACAAAAAGAAGCATTCAATTCTTAAATAAAGGCATTTATTTGGGTTGTGCTAAAATGAGAAACGAAATAGAAACGCAATGAACGAAACAAAACGAAACGAAACAAAACAAAACGAAATGAAATAAAAATCATTTTATATTATTTAAAAACGCCCGGATATATATGTATACATATATGCTAAAACAATAAACGTAAAACAATTATGACAGACAGCTACAATCGACAACAACTGAGTTAAAAGCTCCTGATTAGGGACAAGCACATAGAAAATGCGACGGGGTTAAACATTTTTGAATAATTGTCCGATTTGTAAATATTTACACATGTAGAGCAGGATCTGCTAACCCTTCCGGAGCACATAGGATCAAGCATGTTTTTTTTTGGTAGGATTTGTGTTGCTCAGTCTTAACACTTCTATGTAGTGTTTTGTGAATTTGTTTGTTTTTTCATGGTTTTCGTTTTATTGCCATGGTACTGTAAGTTTCTCTTCGACATAGGAGTTTTGAAGTGTCCTCTGTTTCTTTTTTTACCATTTTGTGGTATACTCGCAAACCAAATAGCAACTTTGGCATTTTATAGTCTCTTAGTTTAACATATAGTTCTAACCAGTCCCGACTATTTAGTGCCTGTGTGGTGCTTGTTATTCCAGTGCACAGTTGCTGTTTGTTGTCTCATATCTTTGTAATGTAAATTGCCTTTGGTTTCAGTAGTACTCGCTAAGTCTTAGAAACGCCGGTAAAAAATCTCTAAACTGTAACTTACTGGTAATATAAAAATAAGAAGATGTAGTATGATTGCCAATGAGACAACTCTCCATCTGAGACCAAAATTAAGTAGAAGTTTGGCAACTATCAGTCACTGTACGGTCTTCAACAATGAGCAAAACCTTACTGTATAAAAGACATCGAAAATGACAAATATGTAAAACAATTCAAACGAGAAAACTAACGTCCTGATTTAAGTACAAAACAATAAATGAAAAAAACAAATATAATATAAGCAACAAACGAACACCACTGAATTACAGGCTCCTGACTTGAGACATGCACCTACAGAATGTGATGAGGTTAAACATGTTAGCGTGCGCCCAAACTATAAATTAGCTAGTTCCGTTTTCGTTTTTTGTGTGTTTTTTTTGTTTTTGTTTTTTGTTTTTTTGGTGTATCCAGCTGTACTCATTGCATTCCATGCACTGTATACAGCTCATGAACATGAATTATTACCACATTTATGTTTTACAAAACAATATCCGTAACTATGATTGATTTGATTTGATTTTTGGTGTTTTAACGCCACTTTTAAGCACCGCTTTTGGGTTATTTCGTGGCAGCCAGTTTTTATTGGTGGAGGAAGCCGGAGTGCCCAGAGAAAACCACCAACCTTGGATAGGAAAACTGACAATCCTAGTCAATAAAGATTGGAGTCGAGTGCACCCGCACAAGTGGGGTTTGAACTCACAACCTCAGTGTTGACTGGCTAGTGATTACAGTAGTAACTACTTAGACCACTCGGTGAGATAAAATAAATCATGACAGACAGAGATGGGAATCCTACAAATTAATTTTATATGCCTTATGGTCTAAAACTAAGTTTCATGTTATTCATTCTCCAATTTTGTTGTTTGTCACATGAAAAGGTCCTACAAACTCTTGGAATTTCGCTATCTTCCTAACTAAAACCAGCTTTGAACGTCATGTCCCAAATATTTGTAAGATTTTCAAGTGTTAGTGTCTTGATTAAACTTTACATTGAAGTCAGATGTGGATCCAGGTTTTTGAAAGGGGGCAAACTAGACAACGTTTGGAGTGGAACAAGTAAAAAGTCTATGCATTAACCATACATGTAGCTCCATAAGGGGGGACCAGTTCCCCTGCCCCCCTCCCCCTAAATCAACCTCTTGAAGTTTTCCGTCACAAAATGACTTCACCATACAACATAGGCACATGATAAGAGATCGACCATTTGATTTTAAGAGTGTCATTTTTTTCATCATACCTGGCAGCATTTATTTGTCTTTGTAAACATAAATTTCAATTTTTATCCATCAATAATAATATAATTATTTTTATTTGATATGTTTCAAATTTTCTTAGTACACACATTTCTCATCAAACTATTAAACCTCTTAAATCTAAGCAAAGAGTAAAACATGGCCAAGGTGGAAATGAAAAATTCATGTAATTAAGCAAAAAAAAAAAAACACCAAAAATAACAGAGGAAAAATAATAATTGAGCAACATGAACCCCACCAAAAAAACAAGAGGCGGATTTCTATTATTCCTGCAGGATCAGCAGTTCCTAATCCACTAGTTACACCAATTATGTAACTCTTGTGTGAAATAACCGGCGATGAGTCATTATCCTGTATAATAAGGCGTTGTAAAAAAGGCAATTGGGTATTTTTTTCTTGTCTAGCTTTAACTAAGGCATAACCAAATGCATTAAACGTTTGGTACAAGCCCGAAATTCTTAGGACAAATGTATCCATGTGACTTGACAGAGCGCGAAGTATCCAGTTGATATTGTTTGGTACAAAGGAAAGAGTTCCATATGGCACCCTCCACTGAATAAACTGTAATATGTTATTGTGTTCATTTAGTATGATGGGGTGTTATGTGGTACTCTTGCTCCAAAAAGTAGAGCAAAAACAATAGGAACCCCTTTACAACAAATATAGGGATGAACTCATGTGCCTTAGGTAGGATAAGCAGTTCCTGCTTAGTGCAATCCGTAATACAAAGAATAATATTTTTTTCATTCCGGAAATGAATAATTTCACCGAATATCTTCGATTTATTCTTACGTGTGCTTTATATGCAAAAGAAAGAAATGATTAACATGATTAAATTTTGCGTTTACAAAAACTAACTAGATAATTTTTTGTCCACGAGAAATGTATTTCATTATATTTCGTTTCGTTTCCTCATTTTTCATTGCGTTTCTATTTCGTTTCTCATTTTAGCACAACCTAATTTATTTTATATGCAAGATTTAATCATCTCAACATTACACATAGGTTACTTATTGCCCGAAACAGAAAATGCGCTGCGTAAATTTTGCTATAGTCAATAATTCTGATCTAGTTTTTCGAACCCCCAGTGCGCCCTAAATTTTTTTGACCACCCCAGTTTAAGAATGAAAAAAATTTCAACCCCCTCTAAAAAATTTATTTTACCTGTCTTGTTTTTTAAAAGAAAATTTTGTGATGCAAACAGGCCCATATTTGTCAAATCCTTCTGATGTACCTCAAAAGCAGTCATACCATATATCATGATCTGGCAAAGTATTTATGTATTATTTAAGGTTTTGAAAACCCAGAAAGACAAAATCAAAAGCCACAGCAAAATGAACGTGCAGAGAGAGGTTTTGAAATGTGACAGAGATTGAATGTGTTAAAATCCAGACAGACAGAAGCCATAGCGAAATGATACCTCATAATGTGACAGAGAACCCAGACAGACAGAAGCCACATCAAAATGAAATCTTCAGATATGGGAGAGAGAAGACAGAAGTCTTATCAAAATGATATCTCATGATTTGTCTGACTGCAGTTATTTAGGTACATTATTAAAGTTTTAGGACAGAAAAAGTTGAATACACCTACTTAACAAACCGACAGCAACCAAATGATAATATATTACCGTGTCATAGTTTTAAAGGGGTCATAATAGAGATAACATGAACAATGTATGTCTAGCTCAAGATGTTTTCGTCTGCTAAAGCAAGGTGCCCTGAAATCTTGTAACGCAGTTAATAAAGTCTTTAAAATAAAGAAATAAAATAGTCTCCTTATTTAAATAAATGAATGTCAAGAAAGTAATGAGCAATATGAATATTGTGTAAAATTCTGTTTATACTAAGATTTGTATGAAAAATATGAATATTAATTATGAAACATCTAAAAACCAAATCTGAGTAAAATTTATCATACACTACAACGACAGACAATAGTGCATATTTTTCATGATTTTCGTAATTAATACATACAATGTCTTTTATAAATTTTCAATTAAAAATTCATTGAACCTCTATTATTTCTTGTGTATGTATGTTTTTATAAACCTGTTATTTTATTCATTCGCACAAAAGCCTGCTTTGTAGCTTTTTTGGTGTTTGGTGATACTTAAACAATATCACGAAGTAAATAGTCAACAACAGCGCCTCCTACAAATTCACAAAAATGAAGCTAACTGACAATGTTGTTCGAAATTTTAGAGTTGCTAAAGTATTTAGGGAAAATACAGAACGAATAAATAATTTAGATTTTTCGGCAAACGGAGAAACCCTTATTTCAAGCAGCGATGATGACTCTATCGTCATATACGATTGTCAGAATGGAACGTAAGCTTACAAGAACATGCTTTTTGTTTTACATGTTTTAGTTTAACCAGAATAAATCTGAATAATTCAGTCCCTCCCTGTGATCGTCACGAATCCAGGATTTTGATTGGTTTTCTCTGTAAGAGAGAGCCAATCAGCTAATAGCTCAATGTTATCGAGATAGGCAAGGCTGATAGGTTAATCCCAAGCTAATTCCAGAGCTCAAGCTAGCAGGCGACTGGGGCGATAAGGTCTCTTTCCCCTCCGTCACTTTGCTTTGCCCGACCGTTTTAGTCGCCCTGTTGTTCACCATACTCGCTTTCAGTCGCTTTCGTCATCGGACATTTTCAATTTTTCCCAAGTAGATGAAACATCAATCTTTTATTGAGAATTAAAAAAATTCAGACATAACGATTCATTTTCTGAAGAAAAGAGGTTTAAGCATTGACTTTACAGTGTGTAGCAGGTTATTTAATAAAAAGACAACTTTTTATCACTTCATGCACTTCCGATACTTGTTACTCGAGACAGACGAGAGCGTACAACAATCTAACTTTCAGCGGCAAAATAAGTTTGTTACTTCATTTGAACGTGATAAAAGTTGCCTCCATTAAATGTTTAATCCATTTATTGCATTAAAAACGTCATGTTCCTTTCCAAATAGCTTGTCAAACATCGTTTATTTTTGTAAATTTTCTTCGTCCGCCATTAACTGTTTACTAACTACGGATCGGAAACGGACCAGCTATGACCGAAATCCGTATATTTACAATAATAACTAGGGACGCATGAATGGAACAGCTGACAGAAGAATATTGATCCCAAAAGGAAAAATTACGCATTCCACACGCATTAACAGACTTTTGGTCAGATCTACTTGATTAATGTATATAATTCCATACATACCGTAGATACTCGCCTAATAGTCGATCCTACTATAAGTCGGGGTCCCTTTTCAGCTCCAAATTCTAAGGATTTAGTCTTGACCCTCGTATAAGTCGGACAAAATTTGGGCATTTTTTTTTCAGCTGACAGGAACTGAACGCCGGTAAAACCAATGCAAATCCAGGAATAATATTCATTTCTGCATTAATGTTTGTTTGGTTTGAATTTAGTTGATGCTCATCATGATAATTTATATTGCTGTTAATAATAAAGATGTATTCATTTCTCTTGTTTTGTTCACTGTTCAAATGTTAGATTAGCCATGTGTTGTTTACGTAATGCATCAATGATTTTGTAGGGTATGACTAACAACCTATTGTTTGAGAAAAGCGAATATAAACCAATATGAACCTGAAAAATTTAAAGTCAATCAACACTTGATGAAAATATTTTTCACAGCATACATAACTCGGTGTTAAATGAGCATGTACACTTCATAATTCTTATTATATTGTGATGATTAAAGGATTAAAAAAATTAAGTGAAGCTAATCAATATATTATAATAACTAACTCCAACTCATTAGTGTCATCTGTTTACCTATCACTGATAGTTTTCACACCTTTAGTGAATACAACTCTTTGTCTCTTAATTGGGGTTATCAATGGATTATATTAGCTTGTCAATCAATTTTGTAATTTTTGTTTACCTGAGACACTATAATGAATAATATTTTGATTTTGGGAATGAATCTTAAAATTATTTTTTGATTATTATATGATTTATAAGCATTGAATTGATATCATGATATCACAATAATGACACAATAACTCCGCTGAAAACATCCTTTCACATATTTGGTACATTGTTATCTCCTTTTCATTTTTGGTTCTTGGCTCTTCTTTTGGGTTTATAGGAAAACCATGTGACCATGAAAATCAATACACAAACCGGAAACAGTAGAATTTCAACACGAATTTGCAGAAAATGTTTACCAAAGAACAAATAAAACACAAAGACAGTATTGAAGTCATTTATTTTCAACAAAAACTTTTTATTTATTGATTTATGTAGGTTTGGCAATCAAAAACGTAGTTTTGACCAGGAAATTCACTCCTGACCACTTTTCTCAAGCTTGGATTTTTCCTCTGGTCGCTAGATCTCGTCTATTAGTCGGCCCCCCTCTCTGGATTATGAATTTTACTCCCAATTTTCCGACTAATAAGCGAGTAGGAACGGTATGTATTGTTTCAAATTATTGATTAAAGTTGCATAACTCTGGTACTATAATACTATTATATCAATATATTGTGGTCCAGCTTAACTTAGTACATCTTTTGTTGAGAAACACTGAAAGTCATAAACAAGATAGTTTTTTAATTGAAGTGTAATTGATATATTATAATTTCTTTACCTTTTTGACATATAAAAAAAAAATTTAATTATATAATTCCATACATATGTATTGTTTCAAATTATTGATTAAAGTTGCATAACTCTGGTACTATAATACTATTATATCAATATATTGTGGTCCAGCTTAACTTAGTACATCTTTTGTTGAGAAACACTGAAAGTCATAAACAAGATAGTTTTTTAATTGAAGTGTAATTGATATAATTTCTTTACCTTTTTGACATATAAAAAAAAATTTTAATGCTAGATTATTTAGTTTGTAGTTTCTCACAAGAACCATAACTTAAACAACTTTGGATTTGAACTGTTACTTTAATTGTATACTCAGATATGAATTGAACAATATAAAAAGAACATTATTTACATATGACCCTTTGTACTATAGGTAGTAAAAAACCAAACATTGTAGCGCAGCGCGCGAAGGAGCACTTTTCTTTCAAATCTCACCACTTCTCCCTATCAGTTTCAAAAAGAGAAGTCACTTCTCTCTATGATTCTGAAGTAGTGTGAGCCCTGAATTCCGAATGATTTTTTGACTATTTTTTTTTGACAAGGCCTTCAGGCGTTAATGTAGCCATCGTAGAGCAGTGGAATATTACGACTGAATTATTCTGGTTAGTTTTAGTTGTGCCATCGACTCCTTCGAGTCCTTGATAACTCGGCCCATAACAAACTCCGATTATAACATAGTCGGCCTCACATACTCGGCCTATAACAAACTCGGATAACTAGAAGATTATAAGTTTGATCAACGATCATATTCACCTTATTTGAAATTAATTATCAGTAAATGACAGTATAAAAATAAGGAGATGTGGTATGATTGCCAATGGCAATGAGACAACTATATGTAAGCTATTAATTTATAGGCAACCATACAGCCTTCAACTATGAGAAAAACCCATACTAGTATATAGTCCGTTATAAAAGCCAAAAACTTCAAAAGGCCAGACATTAAAAAAAGTAAATGATTGAATTGAGAAAACTAACAGACTAATTTATAACAAAACAATTTACGAAAAACAAGACGGACATGAACCAACTACAGGCTCCTGACATGGGACAGGCATATAAAGTTTTAAATTAATTATGAGTTAGAATAATCACATTTATAATTTATTTTGAACATATTACAAGCAAGAAATATAAATTACTTTAACAAGATGTAAAATGAAAAGTGAGACTAGAGGGTCTGGATTTGGTTTACAGATTAGAGAATAATGGACCATTACTACAGAATAATCTTCCGAAAAAATAAAGAATAGAGAATAATGGGGTACTAGAATATAAAGATTCTAGAATAATGGGCAAAATCTATGAAGAATTGAGAAAAATAACCTAAAAAGGTAAAGAATACAGGAATGAAGGACCCCATCCAGACCCTCAGATTAATTTCAGTTATAAAAAGTTACACTTATTTGTCTTTTTTCTTTTCTTTTGTCTTAAATTTTTCATTTCATTATTTCCTTATTTATCATATGCATGACTTATTTGAATGAACTGGACCTACAATGTATGATATCATACTGCCACGTGTACAGTTAACACCTTTTCAATCACCCATAAAACTAAGTGAGCATAACTACCTGTAATTGCATGAAATTATAAATAACCAAATAAGTGAATTCATAGTAAGGGCTTGGATTGCTTGGATGTTGGTGCGAATTCCATTTTGCTGAAGTATAGAGTATATTTATACAAAACATAGGGGGAAAAAATGGTCAATTCAATATCTCATTTATATTAACAGATACCTCTGTGTAAATTTGGAAATTAATGTATGCATTCATTAACCATTTTTCAAAAAAAATCCCATACCATCGATATAAAAGTAAAAACGAGAAATTCACAACAAAATATCAAATATTAGGTCATTATCTTTAATTTAAAGTATTATGTTCAAACTTATATTTCATTATTAAACTTTATACAATATAAACACATATTTAACAATATATTATGGATCTCAGTTTATTTTAATACATTTTTTATATTTTTTTTGTCAAAAATATTTATCTCATAAATTCGTATATAAAGTTGTTAAATAACTTGGCCCATAACAAGGCCCAGTTTAATTTGTTCACTTTATTTTTTTATAGAGATAATAGTAGGCTGAGTTTGTTATATTCCGAGTTTGTTATAGTCCAAGTTTGCTATAGACTGAGTTTGTTTTAGTCCGAGTTATCCAGCAATAGTCCCATCAAACATTATCCCTATTGTTTTTTATTGTCCTACGCGTGACGTGTTGCTGTGACATAGAAATACTGGGCCATTATCCCTCCTTCCCTTCTTGTAAAGTGTCTCACATGTACATTTCTTGCCAGATTGTTATGAAAATCAATGCTGATCAACTGTTTTTCAAAGAATTATGACCCTTGGAAATAGAAACTGAATAAAAATTGCATTGAAACTGGGACTTATAGATAAATGTATTAGTCCCAGATGGAAAGCGCTCTTATGAATTGAAGTAAGTTTTTTCATATACACAAAAAAAGTAACATAACAAAAATACCGAAATTCAAAGGAAAATTCAAAACGTGAGAGACTCATCATGTTTGGCCATGGCAAGTCCAACAATGATAAAATTAAATTTTAGTGCTATATATGTAACACTCATAAACGTGTCCTTCCCCCCAAACGTGTCCGATTCCCCCAAACGTGTCCACATGACATCACTGAACTGCTTAACATGTCTAAATGTAAAAGGGCACCAAAGCGTGTCATTTGTATAAACGCCCAAACGTGCCCAATCCCCCAAACGTGTCCATATCAAGCTTAATTTTTTTTCTTTTACTGGAACTATCATTCGTGTCCATATTATAAATACGTCGGTTATTTGGTCATTGTTTTTTTCAATAACGTATACTCATTTTACTATTTCATTAAAAAATAGAAATAAATTACTTCTAGGTCTTTTATAAACCGGCAGTATAACCTGGTTAAAAGTGGGGGCGTCCGTTCGGCTATATTGGATGTAAATGTACGCAGTCATGCTCAGTTAAATTGTAGATCATAAATCAGATACCTCGTGTAGGGAGAATGTCCCATTCTCTGCGCATTAATACTTTTGTAGCAATTCACTCTTTCGTGGTGCCATCTGTTGTATTTTGGAAGGCAACATTTTTTTAAAATTTCCGCAACTTTTATTCAAAATGGCCTCTATTACATAACGGAGATTGCAGCAGTTTCTTACTGAAGTCATAAAAAAATCAGTCTTCACACGCTCTTATTTTTTTTTAGATTATAATCCCAACTAGTGTTAATCCCGAATAACCGTCAAAACTTAGGCCCAATCCTAAATTCCGGGTATGATAATAGAACCTATATACAGTATTTATTGTTAACATGATTTCGTTTAAATAATGCATGAAATATTTGGCACTGGACGTTATTTCTCTTGTTTGTGTGTCTTTAGTGATGCTCGAAACCTTAAATTTATTAGAAACCCAGAAAACCAGTTTTTGATTTGAAGAGCTTTTAAAATATCAGAACTGTTGAAAAAAAGGGAAGTCAATTCTGCTGAAAGCCCGCCGTCAGATTAATATAAAAAGCATCATCAGAGTTTATTAGTAACACATAATTTACATAGTAAACGATTAATTCAACTGCACTAGAATTATTTGTATGATCGCTCTAAATGAGCATGATATACTTGCAACTGGACAATAAGCAAATTCAGTCAAAAGTTAATTCATATGTTACATATTAAATTTGCAATTATGATCATCATTAACAACCGACATTGAACAAGCTAATGCTAATAAATTACTACCTCATCAACTGTTTCCCCCATCATAGAATTGCCGTAAACGTTATTGATTTTATTAAGGACATACATGTATTGGCGCTAAAAGACGTAAAACGTTCTGACGTTTAACGGTGGACACGTTTTGGCGAAAAACAATTATCGGACACGTTTGGGGGTTTTGAAATCGGACACATTTGGGCCATATTGAATATTACGGACACGTTTGGGGAGAATAGACACGTTTGGGGGGATGGACACGTTTGGGAGTGTTACATATATAATGTATTATTTCAGTCTCCATAACCAAAAAAAATGCAAGAAAATGAAATCAAATTTAGATAAATTTTAAACTTTTGCTATAAAATGATGTTATATGTGCTCAAATGATTACTTAAAAAGCAACATTTTTTGGTAGACAAGTTTTCTGGATACCAGATTGTTAATGAGGTCGATCCCTTGTCTGATGGAGGTTTTCAGACATGTCAGAGAGATCAAACTTAATCAGTTTCTGGAAAAGTCACTTACCAAAATGTGTTGCTAGTGACCTGAACAAATGCACTTAATATGCATGTTTTTGTAGAAATTAAAAAATAAATAAATAACCCAGTTTACCAGTAAATAATGAATTTCACTGTCCATATGTAAGACTCAGAGGGGCAATGGGGACACTGAAGTGCGATGGCCACACTGTAGTGTGATGGTCAGTGTGCTGATATGCAATGGTCTTTATAACGCATGATGGCTAGTTTAAAATCTACAGATGTTTAATTATTACAAAATGTATTAGGCCTATGAGGAGTAGATTTTTTTAATAGTTGGTAGATAAATTTGAATTCGTTATTGTCTATATATGTCCTTAATTACAGTTGCAAACTGAATGTGAGATCATCCTCTTTGATTTTCTGCATGTGAACATAATTCTGTGTTAATATTATGTCTTTACTTGATATCTCTCATGCACAAAGAGTCTGTCTGGGGACCTGTTTTTATTGAGAGAAGGCCTAGCTCAATCGTATGTAAAAAAGAACCTTTTGTAGATTCTAAAAAAAAAAACACTACAGAAGGTTCCATCTCCACCAATCGCTCCCCATTTCAGCGTTGTCACAATGCCACCATCCCACTTCGGTGATCAAAAACGCACTTCAGCGTCAAACCATCACACATCAACGTGACCATCGTGGTTAGGATTACCATCGCAGTTCAGAGTCCTACATATATATATATATATAAAACTATCATGGGAAATTAATTTTTTTACAGGCCTAAGAAAACTTTAAACAGTAAGAAGTATGGTGTGGATTTGATTTGTTATACACATGCAGTCAATACAGCATTACACAGTTCAACCAAAGTTGATGGTAAATATTTTATTATATATTTGAGGTATTGTCATGATTGTTGACCAGTATAAAACTCCACATTGGAGACATGAAAACATTAAGATAAATTTTAATCATGGGGTGGCAAGGTACAAATTGTGAATGTATAGCCAAAATACATATGAACATATAAATGCATGTAATACATAGCTCAAAATTTGAGAAGTACAATGGACATTTTAAGAAAGGTTATAGTTTAGTTAATAAATGACTTTGACCAGTTGCAGTTGAGATTTTTGACTTTATAATATAAAAAAGCAGTAATGATGCCCTGCATACGATAGAAGTGAAGGGTATTATTTTTTTCTGGTCTGTTCATCTGAACCATTAGTCCGTCCTGTATCAGATTAAAGTTTTTGGTTAAGGTAGTTAACAATGAAGTTGTGGTCAACTTGAAACTTTGTACAGTACGTAGCACATGTTCATCATGATGTAAACTTTTTAGATTACATGTATATACATGTACCAATTTACAGTTTTTATCTCAATTTAATGGTTCACTGATAAAGAAATGTGATAGTTTGAAATTAGTACTTTCTCTGGTATAAGTTTTTGGTATCAGTAGTCTACAATGTATGGTCACATCAACTTGACTATAATACACATGTTCATTGTAAGGTGAATTTTTGAAAGAAAGTGCCAAATTATGATTTTGACCCCAATTTTATTGTTCACTGAACATGGACTATGCCTATGGACATAGGATAGTGTGAGTGGAGCTTGGTGTGCTATGGACACATATTGTTTCATGAGAATGGTGTAAACATTCAGGACTACAGGACAATTACAAATGTGTCATTCATGGGAAAATTGAAACATTTTAGAAATGATTTTGAAATTATGAGTAATTTTGAATATAAGCCATCTGGACATACTAGTACCTACTAAATATTTCAATAAGAATGAAACATCTTTTTTTTCTCAAGATTTCTTATCAATTTGTGATGCATGACTTTATATTGCAGTTGCCTTTCTTTTCTAAATATATGTACCTGCTTTTTTACATGATATAAGTACCAGACTTTATGTTTCCTTCATTATTTATTGTAGATACCATTCGATATCTGTCTCTTCATGACAATAAATACATAAGATACTTTCCAGGCCACACCAAAAAGTAAGTAGTTTATCACACCTGAGTTTTATCCATATGTAAAAACATTAAATAAATTTATTAAAAAAAATTAATATCAAATGAAAAATCAACCTTTCATGTCTGTGGCGAAAATATTTGATCTTAATTGAATACAAAATTCATGACGAATTGTTTTGCCAGTTTCAATTGCAAGCATTCTGTCAATGGACATGATGGAGACAACTGTGAATTTCATTTTATTTTTGTTGAGGAATATAGATGTTTTTTTTATCTTTTGACTTAAGTCAATTGTAGATCTAATTCTTATCACAAAAGTTGATCTCAGACAGTAATGAAATATTTATGCATTACACATGACCATAAAAATTAAAAATTAAAGCAATCAATAACATATCTGCATATGATTATTTTTATTATTATGTAAATTCAGATGATACCGTGCCAGCCATGAGAGCAAAATTATCAGTTTTAATTAATTCTGAACATGATGCATAAATAAAATTCATTCTCTATTTGATAAGTATTTTTTGTGTTTTCAAAAGAATTTTGATATTTTTAGAATAATTTTTATGAATTACAATGCATATTTTTTTGTTTTGTTGAAATATGACACAAAAGTGACAATTGGCTTTATTGTGAAATAAATTTAGGTAATTGAACCACTTATGTCAGGTTTGTTGAACTAGAGTATGTGTTATGAAAGGCAGTCAGGATCACACAGATATAATTTGTCTCTGTTGATAATGTTTGTTTTATGTCTTTTAGGGTTGTAGCATTGAGCATGTCACCAATAAATGATTCTTTCCTCTCTGGATCTCTAGATAAAACACTAAGATTATGGGATTTACGTTCACAGAACTGTCAGGTAAGTTTCTTTGAACTGTACTGTTTGAATAGAGCATGCATGCTTGTACATTATTGAAAGTCTGCAACTATAAAAATTAGTAATGAATATTCAGGTCCAACAGCTTTGAATAAATTATTTTGGAAGAAATAGAGATTTTATTGAAAATTATTTTATGATTTTTTTGAAGAACCTACTTGTAACATTGGCTGATGGCAATCCTATTTAAAGAAAGAATTGAAATATAGTATCTATGATAATATATTCTCAAGCATCAAATACTGACGTCAATCATGGAGATGCACAAGAAATTTCAGATTTCTTGAGCTTGGCTTTTAGACAGGATATCATATCTGATCAATGAAATTAAACTTATATTGGATATATTTATATTTCAGGGATTAATGCATTTGTCTGGTCGACCTGTTGCAGCTTTTGATCCAGAAGGACTTATTTTTGCTGCTGGTATCAACTCAGAATGTGTTAAATTATATGATCTCAGGTCATTTGATAGGGTAAGCCATAATATTTGACTAATTACTTTGAAAAGAGACCAAAAAAAACACATTGTGTACGTTTAGTATTTTCAAAAAAAATTTATACAAGAGAATTCAAAAATTACAATACACTCAAGGTGATCTTGTTAGGGATGCTCAATAAAAACTTACAGGGGAGTAGGCATGGCAACTTGAATTTGCCACTTTAAGTGGATAAGAAATATTATGTTATACACTTTAAAAATGTATGCAATTTGCTTCTATGGATGGTTACCCCTGGGTACCATATGTGTTTTAATGGAACAGCTCTAAATTTTCACAGAAATTGGTGTTAGTTGATTCTGAATCCCACTGTATATTCCATAGGTATAATATACTGGGTCTGAATCATAGTGTTATCTGTCTAAATCCACAGCAATCACCCTGGGTCACTGTGATTCATATTATACTAGAAAGATTAGTTTTTAACAGAATCACCTTGTAGGTTCTGTAATAAGGAATATGTTTCTTTTAAATGTAAAACACCTGAAAAAGGTTCACGAAAATCATTTTTTATCTCTCTAAAATTAATCTTTAAAAATGAAAATCTACAAAAAATCATTTTTAGCTCACCTGACCTGAAAGGTCAAGTGAGCTTTTCTCATCACTTTGCGTCCGTCGTCCGTCGTCCTGCGTCCGTCGTCCGTCGTCCGTAAACTTTTACAAAAATCTTCTCCTCTGAAACTACTGGGCCAAATTTGACCAAACTTGGCCACAATCATCATTGGGGTATCTAGTTTAAAAAATGTGTCCGGTGACCCGGCCAACCAACCAAGATGGCCGCCATGGCTAAAAATAGAACATAGGGGTAAAATGTAGATTTTGGCTTATATCTCTGAAACCAAAGCATTTAGAGCAAATCTGACATGGTGTAAAATTGTTTATTAGGTCAAGATCTATCTGCCCTGAAATTTTCAGATGAATCGGACAACCTGTTGTTGGGTTGCTGCCCCTGAATTGGTAATTTTAAGGAAATTTTGCCGTTTTTGGTTATCATCTTGAATATTATTATAGATAGAGATAAACTGTAAACAGCAATAATGTTCAGCAAAGTAAGATCTACAAATAAGTCAACTTGACCAAAATGGTCAGTTGACCCCTTAAGGAGTTATTGCCCTTTATAGTCAATTTTTAACCATTTTTCGTAAATTTTTGTAATCTTTTACAAAAATCTTCTCCTCTGAAACTACTAAGACAAATTTAACCAAACTTGTCCACAATCATCATTAGGGTATCTTGTTTAAAAAATGTGTCCGATGACCCCGCCCATGAACCAAGATGGCCGACATGGCTAAAAAATAGTACATAGGGTAAAATGCAGTTTTTGGCTCATATCTCTGAAACCAAAGCATTTAGAGCAAATCTGATGAGTATAAAATTGTTCATTAGGTCAAGATCTATCTGCCCTGAAATTTTCTTACCAATCAGGCAACCCGTTGTTGGGTTGCTGCCCCTGAACTGGTAATTTTAAGGAAATTTTGCCGTTTTTGGTTATTATCTTGAATATTATTATAGATAGAGATAAACTGTAAACAGCAATAATGTTCAGCAAAGTAAGATCTACAAATAAGTCAACTTGACCAAAATTGTCAGTTAACCCCTTAAGGAGTTATTGCCCTTTATAGTCAATTTTTTACCATTTTTCATAAATTTTTGTAATTTTTTACAAAAATATTCTCCTCTGAAACTACTAAGACAAATTTAACCAAACTTGTCCACAATCATCATTAGGGTATCTAGTTTAAAAAATGTGTCCAATGACCCCGCCCGCGAACCAAGATGGCCGACATGGCTAAAAAATAGTACATAGGGTAAAATGCAGTTTTTGGCTCATATCTCTGAAACCAAAGCATTTAGAGCAAATCTGACATGGGGGTAAAATCTCTCATTAGGTCAAGATCTATCTGCCCTGAAATTTTCAGACCAATCAGGCAACACATTGTTGGGTTGCTGCCCCTGAATTGGTAATTTTAAGAAAATTTTGCAGCTTTTGGTTATTATCTTGAATATTATTATAGATAGAGATAAACTGTAAACAGCAATAATGTACAGCAAAGTTAGATCTACAAATAAGGCAACATGACCAAAATTGTCAATTGACCCCTTAAGGAGTTATTGCCCTTTATAGTCAATTTTTTACAATTTTCATAAATTGTGTAAATTTTTGTAAATTTTTACAAAGTATTTTCCACTGTATCTACCGGGCCAAGTTCATTATAGATAGAGATAATAGTAAGGAGCAAGAATGTTCAGTAAAGTAAGATCTACAAACACATCACCATCACCAAAACACAATTTTGTCATGAATCCATCTGTGTCCTTCGTTTAATATGCACATAGACCAAGGTGAGCGACACAGGCTCTTTAGAGCCTCTAGTTATTTTGATATATTACTTTGTTGTTGGTTTACTGGAAAAGTGTGTGCCTTCCTTTGGTTGAAGTATGTTTAAATTGTATTAGTCTTCATGCTAATCTGTATAGTTATTGCATAAATACACGCACTGAAAGTATTTTATATTCAATTATAGAATAACTTGATCTAATTTTACACTGGAATAAAAACTTTTCAAAAGTATTTCTAAATGAATAATAACTTTGCTACATTATTAGAAACCACTTTATATGATACAGAGATTGTTTCCATGTTAATATACTATATAATAATTTATATTGTGAATAAGATATGTAATCATAAGACCAAATAATTTCTGGTGAACATAAAAGGAAATATTTTTTGTGAACCATTGCTGAAAAACAGAAAATGAAAGCATGGGAAAAACTAATGCCTGGGTGAAACATTTTCTTTTTTCAACTTCTTTATTACATATTGTTGATTTTTGTATTCATTTACTAGTCAGGATTTTACATTACATTGCATTTTCTTTCTCAATCATAACATATTACACTGGCATTATGATTAGTTTATAAAACATACTATTTTCTCTTGCAATACAGTGTGTACTAAAACTCAGCAAAGATTTATAATTTGGTATGCTAGACACGCATTATGTCTACAGGCTCATCAGTAGTAGTCGATTCAAAACAGTAGAAAAGCAAAATCAATTACGAAGTTGAAGAGCATTTCAAACCGAAAATTCCCAAAAATTGTTCTAAATATGGCATAGGCAATCTATTTCTGGGGGTAGATACACATTAGCGTTTTGAATAATTCAGTATTTTGATAACAGTACATATACAGGAAATTAACATAGCAATGATATTTCATGTCAACACAAAAGTGCTGATACTGGGCTGGTGATACCACCGGTTTCAAAAGGTCCACCATTAGTGGAATCGACCCAGTGGTTGTTAAAAAAGATACCAGACTTATAATATGTTATGCCAGAAGCGAGTTTTGTCTACATAAGACATCAGTGGCAAGGTTTCCAAAACGGTCATATATGCCGGACATTTGTATAATGTCCGGTAAAAGTCCGGCTGGGCAAAGCATGAAACGGTCATCTACTTTTTAGTTTTCAAGGCTTTAAGAGACGGTCATTTTAACATAATTCGCGATCTTTTTGACCCAACGTTTTGCCTTGAACAGCCACACATTTCCGGTCATAAAAGTGACATGATCATTAAGTACTATCAAAACAACCCCTACTTTAATACCTTCTCATTTTAATCAAGGCTAATTAGTTGTCAAACAGCTGAAATTTACCTGTTCATGTGACAGGTAAACTATTTTGAACCGGACATTGATCGGTCTATTCAAAGTTATTTTCTTACATTTCAGCGGTTTGCATCGAATTAATTTAGTCAAAAAGATTTAAATTATCAGAAATACGTTTACAAATATGATTTGATGAAAAAATTAAAAAGGTGAAAATGAAAAATCGTCATAACCACGTTGTTTGAACCTAGAGACATGTCTCTGTTTGAACTAGTACACGTGTGCGCATGTGTGAAATTTAATTATATATCCTAATTTCTTCAAAAAATGCTTAAATTGTCATTGATACCTTTATCTCATGTTTATTTCCAATATTTTCTTGAAGAAATAACGTAGAAAGAGCTACTTCCACTCATTCACGCTTTGCAAACGTCCACGGAATTTACGTATCCGTCTCCGGTCCATGTTTTACCATTGTCAAGATAACATCCGGTATAAAAACGAAAGTAAAGTTTTTGACAACGTTATCAGCTGGTTATTTTGCACAAATAAAGAGTCTAAGGCAGATATAAGTACGCTGATGTTGCACACTTCGAATGATGCACTGCCAATTTAACAGTTCACGTCAGAACTTCGAATTTGAATCAAAGAAAGTTTAATATCGTTTTTTTTAATGTCAATCATTGGGATGGCCAACTCGGCAACTGATTACCATAATTGCCTTTTGTTTATTTAGTCTTAAGGGATTAAAATCGGATAATATATAAAATGTCCGGCTGATTAAAAATAATTTTGGAAGCCCTGATCAGTGGCACTCAAACCAAAACAGTTGGACATGTTGAAAGGCCAATTCAAATACAAAGTTGAAGAGTATTTAAAACAGAAAATTTCACAAAAGCTGTGCCAAAAGGCTAAGGCAATCTTACTTATTGGCTTTCTTGACAGTATTATACAAAATTTAGTTAATTCATTTGTAGATAAACACTAATGTTTTTTATTACAGGGACCATTTGCCACATTTAAACTAGCTCAAGATAAAGACTGTGACTGGACTGGAATGAAGTTTAGTCCAGATGGTAAAATGATACTGATATCTACCAATGGACAGGTTGTCAGGTTGATTGATGCCTTCCAGGGAACACCATTACAGACATTCATGGTAATTTCATGTACACGTAGGTAGAATGGTAGGTTAAGTCTCCCGAGATATATAGATTATGTGACGTCACTTACATAGAAGTAGATAAGGTGTTCATTTGTAGTTACATTCGGGGTTAAAGTGATCTTTTATATGATACATATATAAAAGTGCAACGTAAAAATTGTCTGGAATTTCCAACACGTCACAGAATAAAACAGTATGGCGAGTAAAATAAAATATTTTTAAATCATCCTGTAAAATATCACCGATGATAGTGCTACACTTCAAATCTGTCAAAATCATAAAACTTAATTACTTGATCATACAAGTCTCTTTTCTTAGGAAAAAATATTTGAAAAATTTATTATGTCTCTCCTTATTGAATGGAGACATTACTTTTTTTTATACGACCGCAAACAAATTTTGTGGTCGTATATTGGTATGACGTTGGCGACCTTGTCATCGTCCGAAGACACATTGGTTTTCGCACTCTAACTTTAGTTTAAGTGAATGGATCTCTATGAAATTTTACCATAAGGTTCAATACCACAAAAGGAAGGTGGGGATTGATTTTGGGGGTTATGGTACCAACAGTTAAGGAATTAGGGGCCAAAAATAAGCATTTTTGTAACTTCCAGACATAACTTGTGTGTTAGTGTATGGATCTCTCTGACATTGTACCACAAGGTTCCATATCACAAAGGGAATGCTGGGATTGATTTTGGGGGTAATTGCCTCCAAATTTTAGGAATTAGGGGCAAAAAAGGGGCAAAAAACAAGCAGTTTTCTAGTTTCATGACAATAACTTGTGTGTAAATGTATGAATCTCTCTGACATTGTACCACAAGGTTCCATATCACAAAGGGAATGCTGGGATTGATTTTGGGGGTAATTGCCTCCAAATTTTAGGAATTAGGGGCCAAAAAGGGGCAAAAAACAAGCAGTTTTCTAGTTTCATGACAATAACTTGTGTGCAAGTGTATGAATCTCTCTGACATTGTACCACAAGGTTGATATCACAAAGGGAAAGCTGGAATTGAGTTTGGGGGTAATTGCCCAAAACGTTTAGGAAAAAGGGGCCAAAAATAAGCATTTTTCTAGTTTCCAGACAATAACTTGTGTTGAAGTGTATGGATCTCTCTGAATTTGTACTGCAAGGTACCATACCACAAAGGGAAGGCTGGGATTGATATTGGGGGTAATTGCCTCAAAATTTTAGGAATTAGGGGCCATAAAGGGGCAAAAAACAAGCATTTTTGTAGTATCATGACAATAACTTGTGTGTAAGTGTATGGATCTTTATGAAATTGTACTACAAGGTTCCATATCACAAAGGGAAAGCTGGGTTTGAGTTTGGGGGTAATTGCCCTTAACGTTTAGGAATTTGGGGCCAAAAAGGGGTAAAAAAAACAAGCCTTTTTCTAGTTTCCAGACAATAACTTGTGTTCAAGTGTATGGATCTCTCTGAAATTGTACTGCAAGGTACCATACCACAAAGGGAAGGCTGGGATTGAGTTTGGGGGTGATGAATCATAAGGGGGTTAAAAAAATTGGGGGGGGGGGGGGGGGATTTTTTTCTCCTTTATTTTCTTTAAAATTTTCCATTTTAAATTGGTTATTTCTGATTTATATATAAAAGCAAATTATAATGATATGGTTTGAATAGGTAAATTAAAATTTTTTTAAGTTCTTAGACCACATTCATTCTGTGTCAGAAACCTATGCTGTGTCAAATATTTAATTACAATCCAAATTCAGTGCTGTATCAAGCTTGAATGTTGTGTCCATACTTGCCCCAACTGTTCAGGGTTCGACCTCTGCGGTCATATCAAGCTGCGCCCCAGCAGAGCATTTTATTAGAATTACTTTTTGTTCTCATTCAACTTTGAATTGGCCAATTTTTTTTTATATTTTGGCATTATTGACATTGGCTAATGATATTTGGCATGAAGGTGAAGATAGTGTCGCAAATCATTATGACCTTCATTTGACCTTCACCTTTGATCTCTCAGGTATTTTCTGCATGATTTTGAATAAACTTTTCTCTTTTTAGCTCGCCTGGCCCAAAAAGCCAAGTGAGCTTTTCTCATCACTTGGTGTCCTGCGTCCGTCGTCCGTAAACTTTTACAAAAATCTTATCCTCTGAAACTACTGGGCCAAATTTGACCAAACTTGGCCACAATCATTATTAGGGTATCTTGTTAAAAAAATGTGTCCGGCCATCCCGCCAACCAACCAAGATGGCCACCATGGCTAAAAATAGAACATAGGGTAAAAATGTAGATTTTGGCTTATAACTCTAAAACCAAAGCATTTACAGCAAATCTGACTGGGGTAAAATTGTTAATCAGGTCAAAATCTTTTTACCCTGAAATTTTCAGATGAATCGGATAACCTGTTGTTAGGTTGCTGCCCCTGAATAGGTAATTTTAAGGAAACTTTTGTTGTTTTTGGTTATTATCTTGAGTATTATTATAGATAGAGATAAACTGTAAACAGCAATAATGTACAGCAAAGAAAGATCTACAAATAAGTCAACATGACCAAAATGGTCAGTTGACCCCTTTAGGAGTTATTGCCCTTTATAGTCAATTTTTAACATTTTTTTGTAAATTTTTGTAATCTTTTACAAAAATCTTCTTCTCTGAAACTACTGAGACAAATTTAACCATACTTGGCCATAATCATTATTAGGGTATCTAGTTTAAAAAATTTGTCCGATGACCCCGCCTTCCAACCATCATGGCCGACATGGTTAAAAATAGAACATAGGGGTAAAATGCAGTTTTTTGTTTATATCTCTGAAACTAAAGCATTTAGAGCAAATCTGACAGGTGGCAAAAATGTTCATCAGATTTGGATTTATCTGCCCTGAAATTTTCAGACTAATCCGACAACCTGTTGTTGGGTTGCTGCCCCTGAGTTATTTATTTTACAGAAATTTTGCAGTTTTTTGTTATTATCTTACATATCATTATAATATCTAATATCTAATACTATTAAAGGGAAAATTCGCGATTTTTTACTTATCATCTTATTATGTTCATAATACCATAAAAAACATATTCACCAAGTTTTATCTGGATATGAAAACTAATAAAGAAGAAAATTGGGAATTATTAATTTTATTTATTCGAACTTCCTGACTTCTGTGACGTAGTTTTAGTCTTTTTGCATGCCGGGAGTGGAATTAATCTCATTTAAGTCTTGTTCGTTAATCATCTAATAACGCGATTTAAAGCGCATCGACGACTTTTGGCGTAGCTATTAACCAACTAATAATTAAGAAAGTAAAGTGATCAGCCGTGCAACTTTTAAAAATAAAATGTAGGATTTATATTTTAAGGATTTCTGATATGATTATAGTCATTATAGTAATAAAAGTAAATCATACAATAGAATATTTTTATGAATTTTTTTTCCGACGGATATTTTCAACAAACATATTTAACTGATAGTGTATTAAAAATGCATGTTTGTATTCTCAACTTTTACTTCAGTCTAGCAAACATTTTCCGCTAGTACCGTGTAAATACAATGTGTATTGTACTGTGACACTTAGTGACTACCTGTTGAATGCGTGGTTAAATTCAAGGTATTTAAAGGTTTGCATTCTGTAATTCTAATCTTTTGATCTTCACTCAGTGAATTTTAGCCGTCACGGTTCACCGTTCCAGGTGTGAACATCATTTCGTATGAATGATAAACGGGAGTGATAGTTTGAGACAGAAAATAAAAAAAGAAATATAATTATTTTGAGGGAGTAATATGGTGGCACAATAACTGGATAGCCGTGGTATATTTTTATATTTTCCGTAAGCTCAGTTTAAAATGAATTATGACTGCTGAATATTTTTGTAACAATGAAATACTGAATTAATTTAATTGAATAAATAATAATGGCATTCTAAACACGAGTGTATGAACTAAAAATTGTACTATTTTAAATTAGAATCGGTAACCTTGAATATTTGAAATAGATAATTACCAATTGCAATTATATAATTTGGTCCGTCCAAAACGATCTTTATTTACATATTCAGGAATTAATGTCCTTATCAAAATATTTTAAATCTCACAACGTATAAATACTTCAGCCATTTGAAGAAAGATAATTAAAAAGTTGACAGGAAATTTAAGGTCAACTTTGTCTTATTGGAATGAGATCGAATAATTGAGAACAAAAATTATTTTCCGGTTTGAAAAACATTAAAAAAAAATTCGTAAGGGTTCCGCGGAACCCAGTGTCTCGCCTACTTTTTCTGTTAATCGCAGGCTCTACAAAAATTGAGGAAGTAAATCAATAAAAATATTCCACTTGATACTATCTTTTGATTGTAAGAAGCTTCAGTCCAAGTTTGGTAAAAATCCAGGATAGTTTATGAATCTAATAAATGTTTAAAAATTTTAACTGCAGACTGAATGTAATTTTATCTGGTAGAAAACAAAATTTCCTTCTAGATACTAGCATTTGATCATAAACAAGCTTCTGTCCAAGTTTGATACAAATCCAAAATAGTATAAGAAAGTTATTAAAATTTTAAAAACTTTAACCACAGAGTGAATGTGTTGTTTCCTGGCAGAAAATCTAAGTCCATTTAAAAGTAAAATACGGAAAAAATAGATTTATTTTTTTAACAAAATTTCCTTCTAGATACTAGCTTTTGATCATAAACAAGCTTCTGTCCAAGTTTGGTACAAATCCAAAATAGTATACATGGTATAAGAAAGTTATTAAAATTTTAAAAACTTTAACCACAGAGTGAATGTGTTGTTTCCTGGCAGAAAATCTAAGTCCATTTAAAAGTAAAATAAGGAAAAAATGGATTTATTTTTTTACAAAATTTACTTCTGAATAATATCTTATGATCATAAACAAGCTTCTGCCCAAGTTTGGTACAAACCCAGGATAGTTTAAGAAAGTTATTAAAATTTTAAAAACTTTAACCACAGAGTGAATGTAATATTTCCCGGCAGAAAAACTAAGTCCATTTATAAGTAAAATACGGAAAAAATGGAATTTTATTTTTACGATATTTACTTCTGGATACTATCTTATGATCATAAACAAGCTTCTGTCCAAGTTTGGTAGAAATCAGTAGGATATTTTAAGAAAGTTATTAAAATTTCAAAAACTTTAACCACAGAGTGAATATTTGTGGATGCCGCCGACTACAACGACGACGCCGACGGAATGTAGGATCGCTATGTCTCGCTTTTTCGACTAAAGTCGAAGGCTCGACAAAAATGATAAAAGAGAAATGTGGGTTTGAGACAGAAAAAAATTATTATTTGGGGAGGAATATGGTGGCAAAATACCTGAATCGCCGTTATATATATTTTTTATATTTTGCGTTAGCTCAGTTTTTAAATAGATGGGTGAGTACTTTGTTGTAACATCGGAATTCTGAATAACTTTCAATGAAATAATTTTATAAATAAAAATGGCCCACGAAAACGAGCGTATAAACCAAAAATTGTGCTATTTTGAATTATCATCGGTAACCTTGAATATTTAAATGAGCAGAGAAAATTATCAGTTACATTAATATAGTTTGGTCCGTCCAAAGCGATCTACATTTACCTAATCGGGAATGTCCTTATTAAAATATTCTACATCTCACAACAAATATTTTAGCTATTTGACCAACGATGTTTAAAATTTTTTTACAGAATCAATCTAACGTCAACTTACCTTTATTGAATGGAGACAGACCGGCGTATTCAATGTTCAATGTGCTTTATATCTTGTACCTTTGTAAGATTTATCATTCATTCATAAACCATGTCTATACCGCAGACATATATATACATATGATTATATGTCTGTCTCAACTGACAAGAATACTCCTGGTTTTACACTAGTAATTTGTTGGGGCCCTTTATAGCTTAATTGCTGTTCGGTGTGAGCCAAGGCTCCGTGTTGAATTCCGTACTTTGACCTATAATGGTTTACTTTTATAAATTGTGACTTGGATGGAGAGTTGTCTCATTTGCACTCATACCACATCTTCTTATATCTATAAGCAGTATTATCTTTAAATTTCTGTGATTTAATACCAAGAAAGAAAAAATATGAAATTAATTTGATACTTTGATACTCAATATTTTTCCTGGAAAATATTCACATCCTCATTCGGTCTGAAAATAAGATAAGAAACTGGTATACAGAACATGCAGAAGTGTGAATGTCATAAAACCTTGTTATATCAGAAACCATTATAAATGTGAACCTGTATACGTAAGACCTCATCGGACGATGTACCTAACCACATACAGGTAATATACAAGTAGCTCTGTTATACCCGGAAATGTCAAGGTTAATCACTACCGATACAGAATGTACCAATGCAAAGTAAATTCTGATGATTGTGAAGCATGACCATTCATGATTTTAGAGGAGTATTAGGTGGGGGATTGTCCGAACGATTTAAATTCTGACTAGATTTTTTCTCAATTTAAATCACTGAACTAAAAAAAAAGAAAGGAGAAAACAACGTCCAAGAACAGAATTCTTCTTGTAAATTCATAAATACAACGTTCTTATTTTGTAACTTTCGATAGACTTGACCTCCAACCCCCCCCCCCTCAAACCTGGGAACATTATATCTAACAATGTTTATGTTCCTGCCCAAATAAAAAAAAAAAAGAAGAAAAAAAAAGAAAGAGATGAACCACTAGAGATGAACGGTAAGTCACATCAGATTCAGATATTTATATAGTTGATTGTCGTTAACTAGAGATGTATAGTTACATGTCTCTGTGTTAACTGATAAGAATAACAGGAAAGTATAAACTTGAAATAGATTTATGATGAATAATATGCAACTGCGGCACCCCTTTTTATCAAAGCGTACATGCATGTATTTTAATGACTGTCCGTTATTTCGATCATAATGACAATTGTACGTGAAATCCTATAGTTGGTGAGACTTTTTTTTTTACCAGATATGTGACTTTTCGTATTTATATTTTCTCTTATATTACTCTTATTTAATATTTTATGCATAAGTGCAATAGTGGGAATGGTTTATTCCCCCACAAGCTAACGTAATAAATTAATCAACCCTCAAGCTGATCAGATGTTAATACAACTACTATCAGTCTATCCGGAGTGAAGTTTCTTTATTTCTTCAAATAAACTTTTGGGGATCATTAGTGTACGTCCAGTGGCATATATATTACATGCATGTCGGAACAGGAAAATTGGCATAAGGTTCTATTAGAACCATGTTCACATTAATATACATTATACCCAACAATTGTGATGATGACGAATTTCTTCAACTGTTCGAGAACAATCCATATTGAAATATAAATCTGTGATTTTACTATGTCCATAACTTCGATGAACCAAAGCAAGTTAGATATCGACCTGTATTTAAATCAAATTGGTTCTAGATGTTCTTTCTTATATTCAATATACAATTTTAAATTGCGACTATCTATAGTTCCGTAACTTTCTATCTAGGCGTATAAACCAATGATCGACAAGTGCGTATTTTTTAAATCAATAGTTTTTCATGTTTCAAAATGTCCATCATTATTGACAACGAGTATATACTTACATTTTCCCCAATTTACCCTTGGAAAAATATGTAAATAGATTTTTATTTTATCAAATCTTTTTTTGGAATTATTTAGATTTTCATAAATATCATTCTTTACACTAGAAATGTTATTTATAAACAAGCGTATGAGTTTAGTAATGATTAGTATATCACTATTGGACACGCAAGACAAAGATGTATATTACACCTGATAGTTTTAAAGTGGAAAGTTACAAGTTATCGGCCGTGTACACTAATCAATACCCTCAGAAGTGAAGCGATGCATGAACATGCTTTATGTAATTGTGTAATAAGAGTTTTTAAACCCGACAGGAAATCGCTTGAATACCTGGACGTGTCACCTCACAATACCTCAGGGAATAATTCCTTTAGCCATGCTGGTGATCAGATAAGAGAAGGTCCGAATTTATTTAAATAAGTTTATTACATAAAAGAATTATGAACAAATTAGATTTTCGAAAACGATTTACACGGAACACTTATTTATGACTTTGAACTTTGACTTTTTAACTAATTCCCATATAAATTTCTTGTTTCAAAAACTTTGTAAAGAAAAAAACAGTTTTAAAACGACAGACCATAGTTATTTAAAAAAATAATTACATTTTTCGTATCAAGTTAGTTAGTCGGATAAATGCGACTACGTTAGGTTACTGCTGGTTTTGGTCCTTTGTGGTTTATAGATATATCGGGGTTTCTAAACCAAGAAGATGTCAAAATGGCCGCACGCAGAGAATTGATACTCTAAATTTAAAATCGATGGTGATCTCTTATCTAGCAGAATAAAACTTTAATATTTATGAATTTGTGCTTTTTTATACAGAATGGACATAATATATATCAATTTTTTATTTTTTTGCGAAGTTTCCCTTTAATTATGATTTTAACCTTATTTTACATGATTTCCAAAGCATCAGTAAATACAGGTGAGCGACACAGGCTCTTGAGAGCCTCTAGTTCTCATTTCCCATATTGGATGGTTGTTTTGATATATTATTGAAATACACTTATTTTTTCACAGGGCTTTCAGAACACTAAAGGTATTAGTTTGGAAGCATCTTTTAGTCCAGATTCACAGTTTGCATTTGTTGGTAAGTATTTCCATGGAGATAACTTTTAAACAATTGCATTGATCATGTATTGTTTTATCAAGTCTTTTTTGTATTTGATAGACATAAATCAATGTTGAAATAAAAATTGACTGTTTCTGTTTCTCAACATTGGACCTACATAATTAGTAACTGTTACAAATGATCAGCTATTTTTCTGAATTTTACTCTGAAAATTGTCCTGTGTAACCTTACTCCAATTAATGGCTTGGACTTAACTTCAATTCAGTTTTTGTCGTGCTGCAACAAAATTTGGTGGCAGGGATAGCCTAAAGTATTTGTTTAAAACTGTATGTTTCAGAAGGTAGAAGACCTATTTTTTCATGCCTTGTATGCAGATGCCTTATGTAACTAGTTTCCATCCGTCATATGTCTATTGTCCTTAACCTGGTTTTCAGGGTTCAGCGACTGCTTAAAAAACATGTTTATTTCTCAATTAGTAATAGGATAACTACATGTATATTTGGTATATGGGTTCCTTGCAACGCCTATATGTCCGTCAGATAGGGTTCACCTGACCTCGACCTCATTTCATGGATCAGTGATCAAGGTGAGGTTTAAGTGGTCAAACTCTTATCTCAGTTACTACTGAGGATTCATTTATTTTCGTGGGTACCAATTTTCGTGGATTGAGGAGAAATTGTATTTCCGTGGATATTTGAATTCGTGGTTTTACCAAAGTCTGCATACAAACCTATAGAAAATTTGTACTTCGTTTGACATTTAAATTCGTGGTTAACCTGTAACCACGAAATCAACGAAAGTTGATATCCCACGAATAATAATGAATCCACAGTATATAAATGCAATAGGTCAACTATATTTGGTGTATGGAATGATTGTTACGTCTTCATGTCTGACTGGCAGGTTTCATCTGACCTGGACCTCATTTTCATGGTTCATTGGTCAATGTAAATTTTTCTGATTTGGTCTTTTTGTCAGATACTAAAAGCAATAGGTCAACTATATATGGTGTATAGAATGATTATAACGTGTGTATGTCCATCTGGCAGGATTCATCTGACCTTGACCTCATTTTCATGGTTCATTGAACAATGTTGAGTTTTCATGGTTTTGTCTGTTTATCAAAAACTGTTAGCAATAGGTCAACTATATTTGGTGTATGGAATGATTATAAGGTGTACAGGTCTGTCTGGCAGGACTCATCTAACCTTGATCTAGGCTCATTTTCACGGTTCATTATTTAATGTAAAGTTTTCATGTTTATGATTGTTTTTGTCTTGCCTGAGACGAAAGGCGCAGTATGCAAGACATAGGTATTACTATCCGGCAGCGTAAACTATTTGTATAAAGCTTTATATATCAGAAGGTAGAAGACCTGGATGCTTCATACCTTGTATGCAGATACCTTATGTTACGAAGTTTCTGTCTGTCATATGCCCATTGTCCCTTGACCATGTTGACCCCATTTTCATGGTTCAGTGACTGCTTGAAAAAAAATTAGTTTTTTGTCATGTGAATTTCTCACTTATTATGAGTAATAGGATAACTATATTTGGTATATGGGTTCCTTGCAACGTCTACATGTCCGTCAGACAGGGTTAACCTGACCTCGACCTCAATTCATGGATCAGTGATCAAGGTTAAAGTTACGTGATTAAGTCTGTTTGAAAGATACTACAAGCAGCAGGTCAACTATATGTGGTGTATGGAATGATTGTAAGGGGTACATGTCAGACTGGCAGGTTTCATCTGACCATGACCTCATATTAATGGTTCATTGGTCATTGTTAATTTTTTGTGTTTTGGTCTAATTTTCAAGTACTGTAAGCAATAGGTCAACTTTATTTGGTGTATGGAATGATTGTAAGGTGTACATGTCTGTTTAGCTGGTGTCATCTAACCTTGACCTCATTTTAATGGTTCATTGGTCAATGTTAAGTTTTTGTGTTTTGGTCTGTTTTTCAAGTACTGTAAGCAATAGGTCAACTATATTTGGTGTATGGAATGATTGTAAGGTATACATGTCTGTCTAGCTGGTGTCATCTGACCTTGACCTCATTTTTATGGTTCATTGGTCAATGTTAAATTTTTGTGTTTTGGTCTGTTTTTCAAGTTTATAGAATGATCTTAAGGTGTACATGTCTGTCTATCCAGTGTCATCTGACTTTGACCTCATTTTCATTGTTCATTGGTCAATGTGAAGTGTTTGTGTTTTGGTCTGTTTTTCAAATACTAATAGCAATAGGTCAACTATAATTGGTGTATGGAATGATTGTAAGGTGAACATGTCTGTCTAGCCAGTATCATCTGACCTTGACCTCATTTCCATGGTTTATTGGTTAACATTAAGTTTTTGTGTTTTGGTCAGTTTTTCGATTACCATAAGCAATGGGTCGACTATATTTGGTGTATGGAATAATTGTAAGGTGAACATGTCTGTGTGACAGTTTTTATCTGACCTTGACCTCATTGTCCTGGATCTTTAAGAATGTTAAGTTTATGTGATAGTTGTAGTAAAAACTTTATCTTTAAGACTTTTAACATAAAATCAATGGTCAGTAAAGAGGCGAGACATTTCAGCGTGTGCACTCTTGTTTAGATACTGTAAGCACTAGGTCAACTTTATTTGGTGTATGGAATGATTGTTAGGTGTACATGCTGTCTAGCTTGTGTCATCTGACCTTGACCTCATTTTAATGGTTCATTGGTCATTGGTAAATTTTTTGTGTTTTGGTCTAATTTTCAAGTACTGTAAGCAATAGGTCAACTTTATTTGGTGTATGGAATGATTGTAAGGTGTACATGTCTGTCTAGTTGGTGTCATCTGACCTTGACCTCATTTTAATGGTTCATTGGTCAATGTTAAGTTTTGTGTTTTGGTCTGTTTTTTAAGTACTACCTGACCTCATTTTCATGGTTCATTGGTCAATGTTAAATTTTTATACGCCTGTCAATTTTTGACGGGACGTATTATGGTATACAAATGTCTGGTGTCCGTCCGTTCGTCCGTCTGTCTGTCTGGCGTAAACATGTCGCACCGTAACATCAGAACGACTTATCCAAATTTCATGAAACTTTAAATAGTTGTTTCTTATGATGGTCAAACAATCTGTATACTTTTTGGTGAAACTAAGATTACAACTTTTTCAGTTACGGGAATTTGTAACTAAAACAGGGGTGTGTTTTTTTTCACATGTCGCGTCGTATCTCAAAAATAATTTATGATTATTGCTTAAAACTTTACACACTTCTTAGTTATATTAATCTTAAGATCTGTATACTTTTTGGTGATGATTCAAAATTTTATTTTAGACATATTGAGTATTTTGTTAAAAAAGGGGGAGGGGTTTTTCACATGTCTCGCCATATCTCAAAAACAGTTTATGATTATTGCTTAAAACTTTACAAACTTCTTAGTTATATTAATCTTAAGATCTGTATACTTTTTGGTTTTGATTCAAAATTTTATTTTAGAGATATTGAGTTTTTTATAAAAGAAAAGGGGCTTTTCGCATGTCAGGCCGTATGTCAGAAACTATTTATGATTATTGCATAAAAATTCTTACACAAGACGACGGGCGTATCATGCGCTCATGGCGCAGCTGTTTATTGTGTTTTGGTCTGTTTTCAAGTACTATAAGCAATAGGTCAACTAAATTTGGTTAATAGAATGATTGTAAGATGAACATGTCTGTCTAGCCATTATCATCTGACCTTGACCTCATTTCCATGGTTTATTGATTAACATTAAGTTTTTGTGTTTTGGTCAGTTTTTCGATTACCATAAGCAATGGGTCAACTATATTTGGTGTATGAAATAATTGTAAGGTGTACAAGGTGTAACAGTTTTTATCTGACCTTAACCTCATTGTCCTGGATCTTTAAGAATGTTAAGTTTATGTGATACTTGTAGTAAAACCTTTATCTTTAAGACTTTCAACATAAAATCAATGGTCAGTAAAACAGGCGAGACATTTCAGCGTGTGCACTCTTGTTTAAATACAGTAAGCAATAGGTCAACTTTATTTGGTGTATGGAATCATTGCATTGTGTACCTGTCTGTCTGGCATGGTTCATTTGACCTTGACCTTTTTTTCATGGTTCATTGGTCAGTGTTAAATTTTTTTAATTAGGTCTGTTTTCCGTATACCATAAGCAATAGGTTAACTGTATTTGGTGTATGGTATGATTGTAAGGTGTACATGTCTGTCTGTGTTTATCTGAATTTGACCTATTTTACATTGATCATTATGTTAATTTAATTTGAAATTTTACATTGATCATTATGTTAATTTAATTTGAAAGTTATAGTAAATCCTTCATATTACACACTGTCAACGTAAATTCAATCATGATAAGTAAACCAGACGAGACATTTCACTGTGTGCACTCTCGTTTAAGTATCTTCATACAAGAGATACATTTATATTTAAACCATGTATCAGACCATATCTTGATACCAGAGATACATTATATATACCATGTGTCAGACCATATCTTGATACCAGAGATACATTACTTATACCATGTGTCAGACAATATCTTGAAACCAGAGATACATTATATATACCATGTGTCAGACCATATCTTGATACCAGAGATACATTACTTATACCATGTGTCAGACCATATCTTGATACCAGAGATACATTATTTATACCATGTGTCAGACCATATCTTGATACCAGAGATACATTATTTATATCATGTATTAGACCATATCTTGATATTAGAGACACATTATATATACCATGTGGCAGACCATATCTTGATACCAGAGATATATCATTTACATGTACCATGTATTAGACCATATTTTGATACCAGAGATACATTATTTATACCATGTATTAGACCTCATCTTGATACCGGAGATACATTATTTATACCATGTGTCAGACCATATCTTAATACCAGAGATACATTACTTATACCATGTGTCAGACCATATCTTGATACCAGAGATACATTATATATACCATGTGTCAGACCATATCTTGATACCGGAGATACATTATTTATACCATGTGTCAGACCATATCTTGAAACCAGAGATACATTATTTATACCAAGTGTCAGACTATATCTTGATACCAGAGATACATTATTTATATCATGTGTCAGACCATATCTTGATACCAGAGATACATTATTTATACCATGTGTGGGACCAAATCTTGATACCAGAGATACATTATTTATACCATGTGTCGGACCAAATCTTGATACCAGATATACATTATTTATACCATGTATTAGACCATATCTTGATATTAGAGACACATTATATATACCATGTGTCAGACCATATCTTGATACCAGAGATACATTATTTATACCAAGTGTCAGACCATATCTTGATACCAGAGATACATTATTTATATCATGTGTCAGACCATATCTTGATACCAGAGATACATTATTTATACCATGTGTCGGACCAAATCTTGATACCAGAGATTCATTATTTATACCATGTGTCGGACCAAATCTTGATACCAGAGACACATTATATATACCATGTGTCAGACCATATCTTGATACAAGAGATACATTATTTATATCATGTGTCAGACCATATCTTGATACCAGAGATACATTATATATACCATGTGTCAGACCATATCTTGATACCAGAGATACATTATATATATATACCATGTGTCAAACCATACATTGTATCTTGATACCAGAAACACATTATTTACACCATGTGTCAGACGTTATCTTGAAACCAGAAATACATTATTTATACTATGTATCACACCACATCTTTATACCAGAGATGTATTTTAAAATACCCATAACATCCAAAATATCTCAATACCAGAGACGATTATTGTTATTTATTTTACTGTGTTAGCAGATGAGGCAGCAATGGGAAGATTATGTTTTGATTTTTTTGTGGTTGCTAAGTAGGCTTAGATTTTCCATCATATATTCAAAGATATTTGATGAACATTCCATTGTTTGTTAGGTCTATGACTATGATTAGGGTAAGCTCAGTTAAGTTCTGTAAGTCCATTTTCCAACTTGACAGAATGTCAACATTCATACTTGTGGCCATTTGCATCAGCAGAGTATACTGATTTCAGTGACCTGAGATCAACATTACGTACATGTCTTACATTCACCATTTAAACACAAAGACTTTGGGGGCCAGTTGTACAAATTTGAATGCATTCAGAATTCATTTGGAGGAGACTTTAGCCTGCGTCTACATCTGATACCAAAGAAATGACCAGAGCAAACCAAATATGCTGCAGTTGATGCAACCTGTAGAATACATATACCTTTGAAATTGTATGCATCCCCTTTGACTTAATGGACCAAACCATGATTGAATTTTAGGTAGATATTTAGCATTTACTAGGATGTTGACACACAACTTACTCACCAAATAATGTGGCTTGCTCTATATATTTTGTTATAACTTAAGTGCTCTGGTGAGTTCTCTTTGATAAAAACTTGAAATAATTATGAAGGTTTTGTATGATAAATTGTAAATTAATCTTTCTATCTGTTATACTAATTTGTCAGTGCAAATGAGTTTCCCATCTAACATATTGAAATTTGGGTGCCTTGTCTTCTACGCTACCATTGCTTGAACATTCAGCCAGCTAAGCTTCGCTACTGGTATTAGTTATTTTGAAACATTACCTGGGTCAACAGACCTTAACATATTACCAATAACAAAACACATAGTGTTGAGCTACAATAAATACTTTTCAGCAGGGACACACCCTTACCGTCCCATAACAATATTTTAGTATTTATATTAGAATTATAATTTGTGTTTGCTCAGGTTCAACAGATGGTAAAATTAACTGTTGGAATACAGACACAGGTGTGAGAGTAGCTGTGTTTAACTGTGATCATCCAGGACCAGTTCAATGTGTTCAGTTTAATCCTAAACTAATGATGTTAGCTACTGCTTGTACAAATATGGTAAGTTTAAAATAATGTTTTTACATAAATTGATAACTTAATGAAGGAATATGTACATAACTATAACAAACTTTTATTCGTTGAGGAAGCAAAAATGCTGAAGGGAACCACGACCTTCTGTAGGAAAACTGGTAATCCTATATATGATTGGAATCAAACACACCTGCTATGTGCAGGGTTCGAACTCACAATCGCAGTGTTGATAGGCTAGGGGTGGAAATAAGGATTTACAGACAAAATATAAAAGGACTTTCTTTGGTACACCTTAAATAAAGCATAATTTAACATTGGTTGTGATGAATTAACATGATTATATATTGCATTTGTGAAATAAATATTCTAATTTCACTTCTCTGGCATTCACGAAAAAGAATAACTATTCCATGATTTCAGTTATTGAAAATATTCAACTTGTGACCAAAAAAACAACATCAGTTACATGCATTCATGAATTATGTGTTGTTCAGTCGCTTTGATATATTTCATCTTTCAAAAACTTGAATTATTCTATCATTTTTAGCTCACCTGGCCCGAAGGGCCAAGTGAGCTTTTCTCATCACTTGGCGTCTGTCGTCCGTCGTCCATCGTCTTCCGGCGTCGTCCGTCGTCGGCGTTAACTTTTTACATTTTGAACTTCTTCTAGAGAACCACTGAATGGAATGAAACCAAACATGGCATGAATGTTCCTTATGAGGTGCTGACCAAGTGTTGTTACTTTGTAGCCATCCATCATCCAAGATGGCCGCCAGCGGGGGACTTAGTTTAACATAGGACCCTATGGGAAATGCATACAAATGACTTCTTTTAGAGAACCACTGAATGGAATGTAACAAAACATAGCATGAATGTTCCTTACAAGGTGCTGACCAAGTGTTGTTACTTTGTAGCTGTTCCATCATCCAAAATGGCCACCAGTGAGGGACTTAGTTTAACATAGGACCCTATGGGAAATGCATACAAATGACTTCTTTTAGAGAACCACTGAATGGAATGAAACAAAACATAGCATGAATGTTCATTAGGAGGTGCTGACCAAGTGTTGTTACTTTGTAGCTGATCCATCATCCAAGATGGCCGCCAGCGGAGGACTTAATTTAACATAGGACCCTATGGGAAATGCATACAAATGACTTCTTTTAGAGAACCACTGAATGGAATGAAACAAAACATAGCATGAATGTTCCTTACAAGGTGCTGACCAAGTGTTGTTACTTTGTAGCTGTTCCATCATCCAAAATGGCCGCCAGTGAGGGACTTAGTTTAACATAGGACCCTATGGGAAATGCATACAAATGACTTCTTTTAGAGAACCACTGAATGGAATGAAACAAAACATAGCATGAATGTTCATTAGGAGGTGCTGACCAAGTGTTGTTACTTTGTAGCCGATCCATCATCCAAGATGGCCGCCAGCAGGGGACTTAGTTTAACATAGGACCCTATGGGAAATGCATACAAATGACTTCTTTTAGAGAACCACTGAATGGAATGTAACAAAACATAGCATGAATGTTCCTTACAAGGTGCTGACCAAGTGTTGTTACTTTGTAGCTGTTCCATCATCCAAAATGGCCACCAGTGAGGGACTTAGTTTAACATAGGACCCTATGGGAAATACATACAAATGTCTTCTTTTATAGAACCACTGAACGGAATGAAACCAAACATGGTATGAATGTTCCTTATGAGGTGCTGACCGAGTGTTGTTACTTTGAAGCCGATCCATAATCCAAGATGGCCGCCAGCGGGGGACTTAGTTTAACATAGGACCTATGGGAAATACATACAAATGTCTTCTTTTAGAGAACCACTGAATGGAATAAAACCAAACATGGTATGAATGTTCCTTATGAGGTGCTGACTGAGTGTTGTTACTTTGAAGCTGATCCATAATCCAAGATGGCCGCAAGCGGGGGACTTAGTTTAACATAGGACCCTATGGGAAATACATACAAATGTCTTCTTTTAGAGAACCACTGAATGGAATGAAACCAAACATTGCATGAATGTTTCTTATGAGGTGCTGACAGAGTGTTGTTACTTTGAAGCCGATCCATAATCCAAGATGGCCGCCAGCGGGGGACTTAGTTTAACATACCACCCTATGGGAAATACATACAAATGTCTTCTTTTAGAGAACCACTGAATGGAATGAAACCAAACATGGTATGAATGTTCTTTATGAGGTGCTGACCGAGTGTTGTTACTTTGAAGCCGATCCATAATCCAAGATGGATGCCAGCGGGGGACTTAGTTTAACATGGGACCCTATGGGAAATACATACAAATGTCTTCTTTTAGAGAACCACTGAATGCAATGAAACCAAACATGGCATGAATGTTCCTTATGAGGTCTTGACTAAGTGTTGTTACTTTGAAGCCGATCCATCATCCAAGATGGCCGCCAGAGAGGGACTTAGTTTAACATAGGACCCTATGGGAAATACATACAAATGTCTTCTTTTAGAGAACCACTGAATGCAATGAAACCAAACATGGCATGAATATTCCTTATGAGGTGCTGACCAAGTGTTGTTACTTTGTAGCTGTTCCATCATCCAAAATGGCCGCCAGTGAGGGACTTAGTTTAACATAGGACCCTATGGGAAATGCATACAAATGACTTCTTTTAGAGAACCACTGAATGCAATGAAACCAAACATGGCATGAATGTTCCTTATGAGGTGCTGACCAAGTGTTGTTACTTTGAAGCTGATCCATCATCCAAGATGGCAGCCAGCGGGGGACTTAGTTTAACATAGGACCCTATGGGAAATGCATACAAATGACTTCTTTTAGAGAACCACTGAATGGAATGTAACAAAACATAGCATGAATGTTCCTTACAAGGTGCTGACCAAGTGTTGTTACTTTGTAGCTGTTCCATCATCCAAAATGGCCACCAGTGAGGGACTTAGTTTAACATAGGACCCTATGGGAAATGCATACAAATGACTTCTTTTAGAGAACCACTGAATGGAATGAAACAAAACATAGCATGAATGTTCATTAGGAGGTGCTGACCAAGTGTTGTTACTTTGTAGCTGATCCATCATCCAAGATGGCCGCCAGCGGAGGACTTAATTTAACATAGGACCCTATGGGAAATGCATACAAATGACTTCTTTTAGAGAACCACTGAATGGAATGAAACAAAACATAGCATGAATGTTCCTTACAAGGTGCTGACCAAGTGTTGTTACTTTGTAGCTGTTCCATCATCCAAAATGGCCGCCAGTGAGGGACTTAGTTTAACATGGGACCCTATGGGAAATACATACAAATGTCTTCTTTTAGAGAACCACTGAATGCAATGAAACCAAACATGGCATGAATGTTCCTTATGAGGTCTTGACTAAGTGTTGTTACTTTGAAGCCGATCCATCATCCAAGATGGCCGCCAGAGAGGGACTTAGTTTAACATAGGACCCTATGGGAAATACATACAAATGTCTTCTTTTAGAGAACCACTGAATGCAATGAAACCAAACATGGCATGAATATTCCTTATGAGGTGCTGACCAAGTGTTGTTACTTTGAAGCTGATCCATCATCCAAGATGGCAGCCAGCGGGGGACTTAGTTTAACATAGGACCCTATAGGAAATACATACAAATGTCTTCTTTTAGAGAACCACTGAATGCAATGAAACCAAACATGGCATGAATGTTCCTTATGAGGTGCTGACCAAGTGTTGTTACTTTGAAGCTGATCCATCATCCAAGATGGCAGCCAGCGGGGGACTTAGTTTAACATAGGACCCTATGGGAAATACAAACAAATGTCTTCTTTTAGAGAACCACTGAATGCAATGAAACCAAACATGGCATGAATGTTCCTTATGAGGTGCTGACCAAGTGTTGTTACTATGAAGCCGATCCATAATCTAAGATGGCCGCCAGCGGAGGACTTAGTTTAACATAGGACCCTATGAGAAATACGTACAAATGTTTTCTTTTAGAGAACCATTGAATGGAATGAAACCAAACATGGCATGCATGTTCCTTTTGAGGTGCTGACCAAGTGCTGTTACTTTGAAGCTGATCCTTCATCCATGATGGCTGCCAGATGGGGACAATGTTTAACAAAGGACCCTATGGATGATACATACAAATGTCTTCTTTTAGAGAACCACATACTGAATGGATTGAAACCAAACATGGCATGAATGTTCCTTATGAGGTGCTGACTAAGTTTTGTTACTTTGAAGCTGATCCTTCATCCATGATGGCCGCCAATAGGGGGACTTCCTTTAACATAAGACCGTATGGGAAATACATACAAATGCTTCTTCTAGAGGTGCACTGAATGGAATGAAACCAAAACATGGCATAAATGTTTCTTATGAGGTGCTGATTAAGTGTTGCTACTTTGTTGCCGATTTACTGTTCAAGATGGCCACCAGGATTTTTTATTAAATTACAGGACCAATATTAAACCAAATTTGGCCTCACTCATTATTAGGGTATCTGTTATGATTTTAATCTATTTTTACATGATTTCCAAAACCAAAGTAGAATCAGGTGAGCGACACAGGCTCTTGAGAGCTTCTAGTTAATATATGTTGTATGAATGTTATTGTTAATGCATGCATAGTAAAATAAACATCCACCAAAGTATTAAAATTGTAACTTGCATACACTCATCTTTAATTCCTATAGCTATTTGCAAGGTATTGAGGAACTTGGGTTTTTAAAGTTGACATTTAAGCAATTTTATCAAAGTTGATTGTGTCAAATATGGTCATGAAACTTAGAGAATGCATCAAGACAAGCCTATCAGTATTGTGAAAAAAGTCCATCCCTATCTGACATTATCAAGCAATGGTTTTCAGATTTGTACAAAATATAAAGTTCTGTTTAAAAAGTTAAAATTAATGTTGTACAATATACATAGTAATGGCATTTTACACATTTTTATTGTCGTCGTCATCCAAAGACACATTGGTTTCCGGACAATAACTTTTGTTTAAGTGTATGGATTTCTATGAAATTTTACCATAAGGTTTATGACTACAAAAGGAAGGTTGGGATTGATTTTGGGGGTTATGGTCCTAACAGTTCAGGAATTAGGGGCCCAAATAAGCATTTTTCTAGTTTCCAGACAATAACTTGTGAAATGGTGTATGGATCTCTCTGAAATTATACCACAAATTACCATATCACAAAGGGATTGTAAGAATTTGCTTTGGGGGGTTATGGCTCAAACTGTTTAGGAATTAAGGGGAAAAAGGGGGAAAACAAGGGTTTCCAGGTTAATGGACAATTACTTAAGTACAAAACATAATTTTAAGGCAGTGAAAGGGAGGTAATTCAAACATATTGTCAAATTACCTCCCTTACACTGCTTGTAAATTATTTATAAAGAAATGTATTGTCTTTAGGTAATTAGCTGTCAATTTATTTTTAGAAGTTACTATTTTAAAAATGTTTAATAAAGGCAATTTAATTATAGCCATGATTATGTATGTGAAGGAATTTTATTTTGAGTTATTACTATTTAATGTTGCTGATGAAAGTTTTTTTAATTTTAGGCATGATTATGATGTCATTTTCTATTTTAATACTTTTATGATGTATTTAAATGGGTTTTTATGGTTGCGAAGTCCTAGCTGTCAATTTATTTTTAGAAGTGACTTTTAAATGCTGATGAAGGAATTTTATTATACCCCACGCAACGAGTTGCGGAGGGTATAATGTTTTTGACCCGTCTGTCCGTCCGTCTGTCCGTCCGTCAGTCCGTCAGTCCTGTTTCTTGTCATCGCAACTCCTCTCAAACCACACAACAGAATTTCACGAAACCTTTTTAGATAATAAGGACATACTATGTAGTTGTGCATATCGACAGGAAATTACGATTTAATTTTTTTTCTAGGAGTTGCGCCCCTTTGAACTTATTTACTTTAATGTACTACTGCAACAGTTTGTCATCTCAACTCCTCTGAAACCACACAACAAAATTTCATGAAACTTTGTAGATAATAAGGACATACTACGTAGATGTGCATATCGACAGGAAATTACGATTCAATTTTTTTTCCAGGAGTTACGCCCCTTTGAACTTATTTGCCCAATATACTACTGCAACCTTTTGTCATCGCAACTCCTCTCAAACCACACAATAGAATTTCATGAAACCTTTTCAGATAATAAGGACATACTACGTAGATGTGCATATCGACAGGAAATTACAATTCAATTTTTTTTCTAGGAGTTACGCCCCTTTGAACTTATTTGCTTCAATAAACCTCTGCAACAGTTTGTCATCGCACCTCCTCTGAAACCACACAACAGAATTTCATGAAACTTTGTAGATAATAAGGACATACTACGTAGATGTGCATATCGACAGGAAATTATGATTCAATTTTTTTTCTAGGAGTTACGCCCCTTTGAACTTATTTACTTTTATGTACTACTGCAACAGTTTGTCATCTCAACTCCTCTGAAACCAAACAACAAAATTTCATGAAACTTTGTAGATAATAAGGACATACTACGTAGATGTGCATATCGACAGGAAATTACGATTCAATTTTTTTTCCAGGAGTTACGCCCCATTGAACTTATTTGCCCAATATACTACTGCAACCTTTTGTCATCGCAACTCCTCTCAAACCACACAATAGAATTTCATGAAACCTTTTCAGATAATAAGGACATACTAAGTAGATGTGCATATCGACAGGAAATTACGATTCAATTTTTTTTCTAGGAGTTACGCCCCTTTGAACTTATTTGCTTCAATATACCTCTGCAACAGTTTGTCATCGCAACTCCTCTGAAACCACACAACAGAATTTCATGAAACTTTGTAGATAATAAGGACATACTATGTAGATGTGCATATCGACAGGAAATTATGATTCAATTTTTTTTTCTTATACAATTTTTTTTTCTTACAGTTATTTTTTTTCTCCAGTGACAATGTGGGGACGTGGGGTATGTGAGCGTGCTCACTAAGGTTCTTTAATTTTTAGATATTACTATTAAAAGTTGCTGATGAAGGTTTTTTAATTTTAGCCATGACTATGATGTCATTTTCTATTTTAATACTTTTATGATGTATTTAAATGGGCTTTTATCGTTAAAAAAAAGCATTTTTCTAGTTTCCAGACAGTAACTTGTGATTAAGTGTATGGATCTCTCTAAAATTGTACTACAAGGTTCTATACTACAAAGAAAAGACTGCAATTGAGTTTGATGGTTAATACTAAAAGGGGGATTCAAAAATTTTGGGGGGAAGGGGTGGTTTCCAATTTTTTTTTCAAAATTTTCAAAATTTCAAATTTTTGAAAAGTTTCAAGAAGAAATCTTCAATTGCACAGTATTGTGCATTATATTTGTAAGATCTTTGACCACATTAATTTTGTGTCAGAAACCTATATTATGTCCAAAATTTGATCACAATCCAAATTCAGATAGTATCAAGCTTGAATATTGTGTCCAAATTTGCCCCAACTGTTCAGGGTTCGACCACTGCGGTTGTATCAGGCTGCGCTCAGCCAAGCATTTTATTTTTTTAATTTTAAAAGTATTTGTGATGAGGCCTTGATATGAATTTTGTATGGTGAGGTATTAATTTATCAGCCTTTCATTTTAAGTAAATGATCATGATCAATATTTCTTTAATACCTGTCCTTTATCTGAGATAGATGATCCATCCAAGTATAGGTTATCTATATAAGGTGCATCATCTTTCATCAGCATTCATCTCTCAGTGCATTCACTTATTGTTATTATACATATATCCAAAGGTATTTACTGTTAAATTTTTATCAATTGTTTTATTTCTTATTTTAGGCATTTTGGTTACCTTACATTGATGATTGAGTGATAAAGAAATGTTTTAATATTGGAGGCAGCAAAGACTTGAAGAATAGTGATGAATGTTTTATAAATGTTGTATATGGACGGGACATATTATGAAAGATTCATATACAATTGTTGTTTATTTTACTGCTAATGTGCAATCTCATAAACATTAATTGAAATAATTTGAGTGCAAGAGACACAAGATCATAATATTTGTATTTTGTTTTTTTTTTTAAAGGTTTAGGTGTATTAAAATATTTTAATTACATATTCAAGATACTTTGTGATATTAAAATTTGATTTAAAATGAAAGGCTTAATAGTATTTTAACTGAATATAAATGAACCATATTAATATTGCCATGACTTGATCTTTCATAATTCTCTCAATTTCTATTTCGCTTTGAAATTTTATTTAAAATGTTTTTGATTTAGTGTTTTTAAATAACTCCGATCATGTTCTATTTGAAATTTAGAAAAATTTAAACATTAATTGAACACATCAGACAAACCATAGTTACGTTTATACAAACAAATAATTTATTTTGTATATTTTAATTATGTCAAAAGAATCTACAGCAAATGAATATAGGCAATTTAAAAAAAAGGAGGAAGATTCTCATAACAGGTATTGTCTCCTGACAATGTATTTGCTACATAAGTGACATAAATATGGCATACACATGTCTGTATAGTATTTTAACCAATTCATTCTTATCTTTTTTTGTGTTTTTTTTTTATTCTTTGTGCCACACTTATCTTTGCTTTAGTTGTGGGCATGGAACCAATTTTATATGCCCACCTGTCATTGTTATGTTGTAAAAACATCTCCTCCATGCTTGTTTGTTCGTTCATTTTTGTGAAGGTGTTAATTATAACAAATCTAAAATTTGTAATTCACAAAGACTACATTTCAAATCAATATATAACAATGCTAAGGGAACATTCAAATCAATATATAACAATGCTAAGGGAACATTCAAATCAATATATAACAATGCTAAGGGAACATTCAAATCAATATATAACAATGCTAAGGGAACATTCAAATCAATATATAACAATGCTAAGGGAACAATGTCATTAGCACTTTCATGCCTCTTGGCTATTTTCAATACTAAATGCCCTTGACACAGCCATCTTTGGTTATGCTTATAATGTTACAGTAACAATAAGAGAAATAAATCCTCTGTTTTTTTTTTAAAGACCATTTAAACTTAAGGTCTTGTTGTTACTGTAATGTCAATAATTTGTTGTAAATGTGAATCCAGGTAAACCTCCATTTCTTCAGGATTTTTGTGTATTACCAAGTGTACATGATCATTTAATGTCCCATTTAGAAGACTGTTTTGCTAGATATCATTTTCAATTGCAGGTAGCCATGGGCCATTTTTAGTATAAAATTCATAATGCATATGATGTACCAGGAAATAATTCACTGCCAACACTGATGTGTATTGTATTGCATGTGTATAAGTGTGATGAAGGATATGATCCAAAGTTTTACAATTTTGTGTGACCAGTTTGTCATATTACATCCTACTTAACAGTACCATTATAAGTAATCAATTTTGTATCTTAAGTAAACAAAAGAGAAACTTAAAATAGCGTTATTATTTTTTAACAATCAACAGACAAACAGTCAGACGGTCAAGGTGAATACCATATAACCCCCACTTAAGTATGATCAGCAAAAATATATAGGCAATATTTTGAATTAACTTTTCTTTCCATATTAGTGGGTAGAACATCCATGCACTACATTCTGAAACTTATACTTCATAAATATGATTATACACATCATTTTGTAACTTGAATATTGCCTAAATATGTTCCTTTGCTTATTATACTAAAGTGGGTCTATTTTGTATTCACCTTGTCATCCGTCTCTTTATTCAGATTGATTGATTAATGTTTGCTTAACGTCCAGTGTCAAATATTTCATGCATGTTCAGGCTAAAGCATATTTAGACAGCAGCTTCCCAGTGATGAGTTGTAACATGTGAGCACACCTACTTCTTTTATGCAGATACATAGAATTTTTCAATGTATTCAATTAACTTAAAAAATTGTGTCACATTTATCTCCAAACAGAATGACTTCATATTTGATAAGCAGCTTGATAGTGATGAGATTTAATGTCAAAGCACTTTTCAGGTCTAGCAGACACCTACTTCCTGTTTACAGATCCTTTGAATTTTACAATGTGTTGAATGAACTTAAAAGTTTTCATCACACATTTTTTTTTCAAGAACATTATGTACTACTGAAATTTAATCCCTCTTCCTGTTTTGTGGTTTTGAATTACAAAAGTGGTTATGCAATGTTAATTTTAAATTCATGATGCAAAATGAAAATGGGTCTACCCATCAGTGCTTACAAACACGGTAATTCATCTTGCCTCATGAAGCTGTAAAAAAACATTTGACAGTATACCTATACACTAATATTTCTCTTTTTAAACTTAATAGACAGTGAAAAGAATGGCCAATATAGACACAAATATCTTGTTTAAGGGAGGGATAAATAATACTTTCTAAAAAAAAAAAAAAAGTTCTCTGAAACTGACATCAGAATGCTTGATATTTTTCTTACAATATATTTGTTACCTTTTGAAGACCTGTTTTCAACAGATAATCAGCAATCATATGACAGCCAATTGCTCCTCTCCTTGCAGACTTGTTCCTTTAATCATACGAGGCAGACTTCACACAGGAGCATCTCAGAAAAAATGAAAAGAAACTTCACATCTAGCTATATAGTTAATATCCTCTCACTAATTTATTCAAAGTTTGGTGTCTGTTGAACAATGCACCTCTATTCAAATTGATATATAGGATACCATGAATACATTAAAGTTGGCCACTTATCTTCACTTACGTTAGAAATTAAAAACTTTAATTAATCGACAAAAGAGAACATTTCAACTTACCATTTTCTAGGAGCAACATTCCAGCAGTGCCTGAATATGGAGCACATATCTCCCAGTTGATAAATTTTTTAATGAACAAGATCCAAGGAATAATGTACCTCATAACAGATTAATGCAATTATCAAAATCATAAATAAAATGATAGAACCCTGAACAGTTAACAGTTGGGGCAAGTATGGACACTACATTCAAGCTTGATACAGCTCTGAATTTGGATTGTGATTAAATATTTGACACATCATAGGTTTCTGAGACATTGGATGTGGTCAAAGAACTGAAAAATTTGAAATTGGACTTTAACCTATTATGGTCCAATACCCAAAATCTAAATACACGGTTAGATTCAGCATATCCAAGTACATCAAGAATTTACTTTATTTATTTATTGATGGACAAAATGAGCTTAGTTTGTAAAAGGGTTCACTTCATAAAACAAGAGTGCACACACTGAAATGTCTCGCCTGCTTTACTGACCATTGATTTTATGCTGATAGGGCTAAATTTAAAGTTTTACTACAAGTATCATATAAACTTTTATATGATCCAAGAAAATGAGGTCAAGGTCATATAAACCAAGCCAGAAGTACAATTGAACATATACACCTTACAATCTTTCCACACACCAAATATAGTTGACCTATTACTTATATAGTATATAAGAGACAGACTATACCATGAAAACTTTATATTGACCAATGAACAATGAAAATGAGGTCCAGGTCAAATGAATCCTGTCAGACAGACATATACACCTTACAATTATTATATGGATCAAATATAGTTGACCTATTGCATATAATATTTAAGAAACAAACTTAACTAGGAAAGCTTAACATTGACCAATAAACCATGAAAATGAGGTCAAGGTCAGATGATACCTGCCAGACAGATATATACACCTTACAAACATTTCATATACCAAATATAGTTGACATAGGCTTATAGTTTAAAAAAAAAACAGACCAAAACACAAAAACTTAACATTTCTCAAAGGTCAAATAAAACCTGCCACACTAAAATAAACATCATAAAATATTTCCATACATCAAACTTAGTTGATCTAATGCATACAGTATTAGAAAAACAGACCGGGCCCAAAATAAAAAATCTAAATACAAGGTTAGATTCTTCAGCATATTACAGCTCTTTTTATAATGCTTTATAACTCCACCTACTTATATTGTTTGCAGATGTCAATCTTAATTACAATGCTTGAGCAAACATTCATACAAACAAAGCAAGCATGTCAAACAAACCTTTGTCTTGCTAGCATTATGAAAAGAGCTGTAAAGAAGCCCAAGAATTCAATTCTTGTTGAAATCAAACAAAGTTTAATTTTGGACTCTTTGGACCTCAATGTGAACCAATTTAATGATGGGGTCCTAAATCAAAAATCTAAATACACGGTTAGATTCAGCACAATTAAGCACCCTAAGAAATCAAGACTTTAAATTAAACCCCATTGAAATTGGTCAAGAAATAAGCAGTTTATACAAAGTATTAGAAAAGTATTGGTTTTTTTTTACCCCTAAACATTGAGGGCCATACCCCCAAAATCAATCCCATCCTTCCTTTTTTGGTATGGAACCTTGTGGTACAATTTCATAGAGATCCATACACTTATACTCAAGTTATTGTCTGGAAACCCGAAAATCATAGTTTTTTTGCCCCTTTCTGGTCCCTAATTCACAAACGGTTTTGGCCATGACCCCCAAAAGCAATCCCAACCTTCCTTTAGAAGTAAGGATCCTTGTGGTAAAAAGTACCATATAAATGTAATGATATATAGAGCAAACCACCAATGACCAAATTTTCCTTTTTTTCCCTACAACTTAAAACTTTTTCTTCCACAATAAAATTCTGTGTTGTTTTTATTATATTGATTTCTCATTTCCTTTTTTTTTTTTTCTTGAAAATTTCTCTGTAAAAATGAAACAAAACACACATGAATTTGTTTAAAGGAGAAAACTCAAACTGTTCTTCAGAAAATAGTAATTTTAAGAATTATTAAAATTAATTTTATTACTAGTATCTGCACTGTTAATGATAATTGATATACCCTTGTATATTATGTGTTATGTGTTTTGAAAAAATAAAATAAAGAGAAAAAAAACCTTGTAAAATTTCATAGAGATCCATACACTTATACACAAGTTATTGGCCCCTTTTTGAACCCTAAAAAGGTGAATTCCTAAACAACTGGGGCAATAACTACCAAAATCAATCCCAACCTTCCTTTTGTAGTATGGAACATTGTGGTACAATTTCATAGAGATCCATACACTTATATTCAAGTTATTGTCTGGAAACCAAATGTCCTCGAAAAACTAGCCCTGCCTCATAGAAATAAGATTTTATGAAAAAAAAATCATAAGTCCATGGGACACAGATGATGCCCCTGCTTGCATATAAAGTTATAAAGGGACATAACTAGAGAACTGTAAAGGTAATACCACTCAACTTCGAACTTGATCTGTGTTTTATGATAATAAGCATTGTGTATAATTGTCATAACATTTGTTTGAGGCAAAATAAAGTCAGAGAACGGAAATGAAAAATTCAGCAATTTTTCCATTTATAAAGGAATTTTGTGAAGATCTTGCATCAATGATTATTTTTCTGTTCAATAGAGAATGGAAATAAGGAACATGCCAAAGAGATAACAACCTGACCAAAGAGCAGAAAACAGGCCAAGACCACCAATGGGTCTTCAATGCAGAGAGAAAATCCACACCCAGATGTGGGCTTCAGCTGGCCCTAAACAGTAATGTATATTAGTTCCACAAAATGGATGCCATTCTTAACTCCTAATCTATCGAAGGAATCTAAATTAAAAGAACACACGAGATAGTTTCTTGACTTTGGACAGGCGCAAAAATGTGGAGGGGTTAAACTCGTTTTGTGAGATCTCAACCCTTCCCCTAGCAAATGTGGAATACACAAACATGCAGCAATACACACAGTAAAACTCAGTTTAAAAGAAGTCAGAGTCCTATGTTAGAACAGGTAACAGAAGAAACTAAGCAAAATGACAATCAACATAAATTAACAAAGGAATACTAGCAGTTACTGACATGCCAGCTCCAGACTTCAATTAAACTGTATATAAATTTGTGTTTAAACAAACCTTTTAAAGATTCTATCAATCTCTCATAGTTTCGGTAAAAATCATCTTTCATGGGCAATAACTACTATAAGGAACAATTGAAGAATTCAGTCTTTAGACTTAAAGGTAGATCTTTCTTCACTCAGTGCTGAGCAGTTTTGCTGTTTAAAATTTTGCTGTATCTATAATAGTTTTCAAGATAATAAATTTTATAAAAATTATTATTTCAGGGTACATGTAATAACTCTAAATTATGTTGTTTGATTCGTCTGAAAATTTCCAAACAAATCAATCTTGATCTGCTGATCACATTTACCCCAGTCAGTTTTGGTCTAACTGCTTTAGTTTTTGATATGTAAGCCAAACACTGCATCGCCATGTTTGTTGACTGACCAGAATAACAATCCCAAACTGGATACTAGATACCATGAGATCATTCACCCAAATTTGGTTCAAATTTGTTCTGTAGTTTCAGAGGAAAAGATCTTTAAAAAAGTTTATGATGATGACAGACATCAAGGGATGGCAATAGCTCCCTTGGCTCTTTGGGTCAGGTGAGCTAAAAAAAAAGTTTTTTTTTAATTTTTGTTTAAACAAACTGGTCCCATTAAGACAAGATTGGAACTATAAATGGACAATGGGTATTCCAAAATGTCTTGTCTTCCATATTGTATAAAAATAACAATGGAAATTTTATTATAACTATAAATCAAACTAATATGGCTGATAAAATAAATAGTTTAATCAATATCTTTGAATTCAAATAAATTAACAATAAAAAAGAATAACAAACACTCAACGCTCACATTTGGTCAACAAATTTAAATACAAATGTAATGAAAATGAGTATGATAATATATAATACACCACAGATTATTTCTTAATTTGTTGTCATGAGACTGTATATAACTTGCCCTGGACAGTTACAATGTTGACTGAAATACACTGTAACTGTCAAAAATAAACCATTGAAGGATTCATCTACCGAATGTATAACAACATTGAATCTAAAGTTTGTAAATTCTGTTTTGCCATTTATACATGTGTATATTTCCTTCTGCTACAAAAATGTATTTACATCTACTCTACTTATTAAATCATACTGGGGAAAATGGAAGACAAAATAACCACTAATGAAATAGAACAAGAGTTAACAGAACAATCTGACATTATGTAAGTGGATCCTACCAAAGATACAATCTCTAAATGCAAATATTACAGTAAATCAACTCATTTTGTGGATTCTTTTAATAGGTTTATCCCTTCCTAGTCCACTTTATTAAAGCAATTTATTTCCACGATTTTGTAACTTTGTTAATAAATACATTGGAGAGAATATCCAACAAAGGAGGAGCCATTATTTAGCTCCTCAAATTTCAAAAATTGTAAAAATATTCAAGCCTTTTAAAGTATGTTAAATTGATTGATAAATGAACAGGTTAATATAATTTGGACACTTTAGTGCAGAAAGGTCACTATAAAAATGTCAAAATTAATGTATTTGATCTAAATGGCCATTCCACACACAGTTTTTGCCACTTTTTGGTGAAAATTTCTATGAGCAACAGCTTTACCCAAAAATATTTAACACACATAAACATCCTTGAAAAATACATTTTTGAAGCAAAATATGTTTTGGGGTAAATATGTTGCTCATATCCAAATAGTAATGACAAGATCTCAAAATGAGGCTATTTTGGCAGTTTTTGCTGTTTGGCATTAAATGTTACAAGTTAGAGGCCCTAATGCCAATATGTAAAATTCAAAAATATAAATACTGATGTCCAACAGATTAATGTCATATGAACATCTGATGGGAGTATATAAATGGCTCACAATATTAAGTTGGTGTACAGTAAATTTGAAATTGTAAGAAAATGAACCTTTTGGGGCACAAGCCTCCTTAAAATTTCTATGTTCAAACTATTTTTGCTGGAATGTAGGTTTTACATTTTTGTGGTATTTATTCGTATATAACAGTAGTATGTCTCTCTAAATATCAGTTTTATTTATGCATAATTATCTTAAATATATATATGAAAATCATAATTATATTTAATTTTGGACCCTCAGTAAAAGATAACTTCTGCACCAATAAGGAAGTAAGCAAATTGGGAAAAAAGATTTAAAACTAGTAAAAGTTGGACAAATTATTCAGTCACCTAACTGTGTAGAGTTATACAACAAAACAAAAATTCGGATAAATCTGACAAGTTCACTGTTGTGTCTAATTGTTAACATGTTAGGAAAAAACAAAATTTCCCCAAAAAATATTGAACAAATTAAGTTCTTTGAATCCTTTATTGTTGTATATTTTGACTGTTTGATTTGTGCCCATTTTAAGGATAGGAAATTCTAATCAATCAGAATAAGAATAAGATTTAAAGGAAGATGTATGATCAGAGTCATTATTTGAACCATTAAATTGCAAAAATAGTCAAATTATCTAAGACTTTCCAAGTAATCTTAATATTATAAAAATATGAACATAATGATTTACTTTTAGTGCAGAAAGCTTGTGATGTTGCTATGACATCATAAACATATCAAAATTGACATATTTGGCCTATTTGGTCATTTTACATGTGGTTTTTGGTCAAAATATATATGAGACATGGCCTTACACAAAAAGGTACATTACACACATTTGCATTTAAATTAGATTGTGTATGGGTAACGCCTTAGGTCATATCTAACTAATAATGGGAAGTTTTTTGCAGTTTTGCTCAAAATGTATGAAGTATAAAGCCCTAATGCTTCTCCATTGAAATCATGCAACACAAACTGAAAATATGAATATTGATGAATGAAAGTCTAATGTCTTAAGAACATCTGAAATATGTTATTTGGCAGATTCATAATAAATTATGATTCTCAAATTAGTTTTTGCCAAAAAAAGTAAAATTCAACACACAATTTAAATTTTAATTTTGGAAACATCTTTTTTTAATAGTAGATACTTTCTCATTTCAGATATCACACTATAATTTCATTAATGACTTGATTTCTTTGTATGTTAAGGATGATTGGTAGTTTTGGTTTTAGAGACAATAAAGATTGTCTGTTTATCAATAAATGTTGGCACAACTAAGTTTTGGCACTATATTGGATAAAATTGTACATTCTTTTAATACACCATCTTGTATAAAATCAAAGTGAAAAATGTGTGTAAATATAAAATGCTTTCTTGTTGTAATAAAACAAGAACAAAAATGAGAAACAATTTATACATGTGTCATCTTAAAGAAACTACAGGCTCCATATAGCAAGAATTACTCTTCTTACAAACATAATCATTGATAATTAGACCAACTGTAAATTACAATATAAAGCTGCTTCTCCATTGAAATCATGTTACAGTTCAAACTACACTTGACCTAAATCATCTATAGGTCCTACATTATAATAAATTGTGCTGGATCCAAATATTTCAGTGTATGCTTAAAATTACACAAAAAAAGATGCTGAAAAAAGAATTAATTAATTAATAAATTTTGCTTGCAATTGCACAAAATCACAACCAACCAAATATTGCAATTGATTCACCATCTTACAATAAACACAATCATGTGTTAAGCCCAGCATGCTGTGAAGTTCATATAAGCAGGTTTTGTGAATCAAATATTTAGGCAGCATATATTTAAATGCCAGCAAGAAAAGGTCTAATCCATTGGTTTTTGCAAAAACAAAGATCAATTAGTCTTCTAGGAGAAATTAGCTAAAATGTCTAAATTGCAAAATAAATGGACATCCTACATAAAAAATACTGCTAAACATTTAAAATGTTTAAATATGTAATAAATTGTTGACACAGAGATATATATGGTGTTTTGATAGTATAATGCAAATGTAGAAATTAAAATGGCAATACTTTAACATGTAAACTATGCAACAATTTCAAAGTCAACGAACCATGACTGAGGTCAAATAATCCCTTTAGAAATGATATATGCCAATGATAATACAACTGTTTACCAAATATTATTATCAAGTTATTCCCCTTAAACCAATATAATCACAATCTTTAATATATGAATTATGATTTTTTTAAGTCAATGGTCCATGACTGCATACAATCATGCCTCCTTTCTCCAACACTTGCTCCCCCTTTTCATGTATAGTCAGAACAAACTATATTTCCTGATATAGCCTGATATACTGTTTTGAAAACTCCATAGACACATTTTGAAATAATGATAAATTTAATCCTGCATTCTGTACTTTTTTTGTTCATTAAATTTTTCCTACTTATTAATGCATTTTTGTTATTTTTTTCACAAGTTAAACCCAATTTACAATGTAATATTCAACTTATTTGTTTAGTTGCATCTAATGTGGATGTAATTATATTTAAAAAAGTCTGACTATATATTTCAAATGAAAACTATTTTGGAAGCAAATTCTTATTCTTATGTAAAAGATAACTTTTTTGCAAAACTTGCATCAAATGTAATGATGTCATTAAAAATTAATTAAAGAAAGCTGATAAAATTATGCATAGGCAATATTCCATTCTTACGTTTTATTTAGGTCAACTTGATTATGAGACCCTTGGGACCCAGATTTTAGTTGAGGTACTAAAATATTTGGAATGCTAAAAAGTTAAGAACATCAAAACAATTATCAATATAATTTCAAGATAAAATAGAGCAGCAAGTTTCAGTGGGGCAATACTATGGAAGTTTCATTCTTATGTTGCCGTAACTTTAATTAAATCATCATATGAACCCTTTTTTTCATTTGATAAGCACCTATATACACAATTGCACATCACAAATCCACCTAGTCCAATAAAAATTTGATTGCACATAAATTAAACACCATCTCCCAATGGTATAACTAATACTGTAATGTCATCAAAGGATCCTGCAGATCCATCTTTTTTAGTCCAACCATTCATTCCATGAACTGGGGTCCCTCTGGCTTGCATCACTAATTCTTGAGCAACTGCATTAAATCTACAGAAAACAAAACTCTTTAACTACTGTGGAGTTCAACATTAAAATTTATCATGTCTTTAATCAGTCAGCAATTATGGATGTTTTCTACTCAAAGGAGTAGGGGCATTAAGGCCCGGTTTTGGCCCAAGAAACTAAAGTGTTTTTAGAACTATTCAAAATTTGCACATAATGTTTGGAAATGCATAAAATAAAGAAATATAAATGCATAACATAAGATTTTTAATTAAGACATCACAATATGCACCATTATCATGAAAACAAAGAAAACTGCAGAGTTTATGCAGTTTTCCATAATTATTTCTTTTGAGGAAACATTGTGCACAGGCAAGAATCAACTAAATAATTAAAGAGAAGCTTTATTATAACTATTGACATATTCTCACTAAATATAAAATTGTTTCTTGCGTGCACACATACATTTCCAATCTAATATATACTTAAAAGTTGACGCAACACAAGGGAAATTAAGAAATTTTACAAAGCATATAAATTTTGTCATGGTTTGTTGCCATGGTAAATCCTTAAATGTGAAATTTGTTTTTATTTTCTGAACACCATGTATCTTAGTGTGGTTATGACAAATTTAAGAATATGTATTGTAACTTTTTAATTCGCACTAATATTTGGGCCAAATAAGGGCTGTATTGCCCCTACTCCTTTCAACTTCTGCAAATATTTGGTAAACCCAAGGAAATTCTTTTTTTTTTCATTTAACTTTTTGCTGGCATTTCTGCTTTATCTAAATCTAATATTAAAGAGTCAATTAAGTAAAAATGATAAATGGATGAAAAATACTTAATGATAAATCTTCAAACGCACTTGTCTCTGAAAAAATATTTTCTATATACCTTAATATACTGTAATTCAGAAATTATTGCATGAAGATTGAAAAAAAATGCGATATAAATTTTTGCAATTTCAGGAAAAGCCTCATACAGATATATGTATCAGGTATCAGAATAGGAGTTCTTATTAATGCGATACTCACCCAGTCTCAATGTTTGCATTAATAAAAAACTCACAATAATTTCTGAATTCACAGTAACACAAGGTTCCCAAATCAGATTTTTGAGAAATGTCACTTGGTCGCAAACTTTTGTTATATTTTGAATCTGCAGTTGTCTATCCAACTGAAGCTTGTTATTATATGTGAAGTCCAGAGTCTCAACGAAATTGATAGAATGGGAAAATTTGAGTTTAAAAATAGAAATTCCTAACACATTTGCAATACCTCAAATAACACTTTTTACATTTTTTTATTACAGTATCTTTTAAAAATTTACTATATGGATTCTATTCAGAGAAGCACTTAACAGGCTTTTGGGAAATAATTTTATAAACAATCATTCACTGCCATATCGACATTGCTATTTTGCTGTGAGAAACGAAATAATTTAAGGTAAACCTACTTGGAAGACCTACTACAATGATTCTAACATCAGAAATAGGCATGCCATACACCATTTTGTAGATATTTTAATGTAAATTTACGACATAATAAGCTTCAGTCGGAAAGACAACCATGGAATTGAAATATATATAAGTAGCAAGCGTGTGTCATTTCCCAAAAATGCGAGTTTGGTACCTTGTGTTATATTTTAAGGTATATAGGTAATATATTCTGAGACAAGTGCCTGTGTAAACCTTGTAAATATATAGACCTTTTAGGATCATCCTTCCTACTCTGATTCAACACATTATATACAGTTGTTCGAACATCTTCTGTTGTTATGACATCCCATAATCCATCAGAAGCCATTACTAATACAGCATCTTCTACATTGGATTTCAGATCAAAAACTTTTACCTTAAAATATAAAATGTTATCTCTTGCTATGTAATTGCATTATCTTATACATAAATATTAACTTAGGTAAGACTGCAAAAAAGTGTTTTTGGATTCCTAAATTTTTTTTATGCATGTGGATGTTTTGAATCCATCCACAATTTATTTGCATTGTGTAATTAAAACCAAGCTACTACTTACTTCTGCTTCTCTCTTTTTCTTTTTTCTTTAAATTATCACCTAATTCAGTTTGAAAAGGTGGGTATTATAAACTAACTGATTAATCAGTGTTGTCCAAAATTATAATGCAGGTAAACATATATTAAGCAGTCACTCATGGGAAGCATTAAAAGTGACTGTTCAAGAGAGGTGACCTTTTAAAAGAGGTTCTGAAAAATTCTTATTCCAACATCTCCTGTGGCCAGTATCACGGCAAAGTGTTTTAGTGTTTTCAATCAGTAGAGTTATCCTTCTTGCGAGCATTGAATAAAAAATGGTGGATTCCGGCGTTGAATATTGGAAGAAAATTTTCAAAATAATTTAATATTTGTGGAGAAATAAGTTGGTGAGACTGTTTTCAACTGAAACTGAAAGGAGTAGAACACAAGGAATTCACGATTTCACCTCCTATTGCACGATCTTGGTCGCAAACAGGTTCCTATTTTCTTTTTGACTTCAATACTGAACACATATGTTTGTTGTCATGATTTATCATTATATTGGTAGTTAAAAACATTAAAATAACTGTTGTTAAAAGTTGAAATGACAATTTCATGCAAAAATTATGTGACAGCTGACCACATTATACAGGTGACCAATGAAAAGAGTTAAATTATATAGATAAAAAAAATGTTTGGGAGTGTCTGAAAGTGATGTTAGACACAGGTGACCGCAGAAACAAGGTGACTGTTAAGGCAGGTTTAACTGTAGACATCAACATCCTGGATGTCACAAAAACAAAGATTAGGGGCCTCGGTGGCCAAGTGGTCAAAGTAGTTCTACTTCTGTAATCACTAGCCAGTCAACACTGAGGTTGTGAGTTCGAACCCCGCTCGTGCAGGTGCACTCGACTCTAATAATTGACTAGGATTGTCAGTTTTCCTATCACAGGTCAGTGGATTTCTCTCGGCACTCTGGCTTCCTCCACCTATAAAAACTGACCGACACAAAATAGCCCAAATGTGGCGCTTAAAAGTGGAGTTAAAACACCAACAATCAATCAATCAAAGATTAGCTATCTTACCTCTGGAACAGCAGATAAGAGTGGTTTTAAATATATTCTTGAATCAAAAACTCTCAAATCATGGTCCCCAAAACCTCTAGAAACACCAATGGTTTGCATAAGTCTCGACTGAAAAAAATATTTTAAATACTCACAATTTCATAAAATACTATTTTCTCTTCTAATAAATTTGTGTATCAGCATAGAAACATGTAAAATCTGTAAAACTAACAACATACTTTGGAAATGTATATGTACAACCTAGAAAACCTAGAAAAATAAACTACTCTGAATGTATGTGATGTCAAATTTGTGCAGCAACTTGAAAAATTGAACATTTATTAAGGAAGTTTATATACTTATCCTCTACACTGAAGTGTGTTCAAAGTTATATAACCAGTTACTCAGTCTATATTTTCATTTAAGACTTCAATTCTTTTGTATTTCAGAGACATGTGCAAGATTTATGTAATAAATTGTGATGAAAATGTGATGTCCTGATATACTTCGTACATGTCAACATTTGAAAAATAATCAAATAAACCTCAAATGTTGGGTATGTGTAAAAAATGTAATTTTAATTACTTTACAGTGTCTTGTTGTGTATGTATATTACTTGAAATCAATAGACATATGACCCCTTTTAATAGATTAACCCTTTACTGTGTGTATGTATGGTAACCCAATACTTCCAATGTGCCATCTTTGGAATAAGGAAAACAAATTGAAATTTTTCTTGCATAGAGAAACATGTCCAAACTGAACTTTCCTACCCGAATATTTTAACAAATATTCCTTAGAACTCGACCTGTGTAATCAAATACCTGTTTCATCAGAAAATAAATTGCTTCACCGAGCGCAGCTGGATACGACCGTAGAGGTCCAACCCTGAACAGTTGGGGCAAAAATGGACACAATATTCGCGCTTGATACAGGTCTGAATTTGGATTGTAATCAAATATTTGACACATACTGTAAATTCAGAAATTATTGCGATGTTTTTATTATTGCGAAAAATGCGACAGGGTTATAATCGCAATAATTTAAACTCGCATTTTCAATTTTTTTTATATGAATTAAACAGGATTTTTCTCAATATCGCAAAAAATAAAATCGCATTTTAGTTTAAAATGACAAAATCGAAATAATAAATGCACGCAATAATTTCTGAATTTACAGTAATAGGTTTCTGACACAGAATAACTGTAGTCAAAGAACTTAGAATTGGTTATATGATTGAATTTATATTCAATTTTTTGCTTTTGTGCAATACACTATGCTGTTGCAAATTGACCCCCCCTCCCCCAACAAAATTTTTTTTTTACCCCCCCCCCCCCCCCCCCCCCTTTTTTTTTGCCAAAAAAAATAATATTTGAAGAAATTTTCTTTTTAATTTCTGAAATCTGAAATGAGATAAAATTGTCCCCCCCCCTCACAATTTCTTTTTTACTCCCCCCCCCCCCCCTTCCCCAATTTTTTTTTCACCTCCCCCAATCCCTTTTTCCAAAAAAAAAATTCTTTCCCTCAAGATATGGTCATAATCTCAATTCAAATTTCCAATGGAGTTGCAATGCAACCATAACTACCTATTTAAATACATCATAAAAGTCTTAAAATAGAAAATGACATACATAATCATGGCTAAAATTAATATTCCTTAATCAGCATTTTCAAATAGTAACTTCTAAAAATAAATTGACAGCTAATCACCTCAAGACAATAAAACATTTCTTTATACATAATTTAAAAGCAGTGTAAAGGAGGTAATCCAAACATAACATTTTACTTTTTTTTAATTGTCCATTAACCAGGAAACCCTTGTTTTTCCCCCTTTTTTGCCCCTAATTCCTTATCGGTTTGAGCCATAACCCCCAAAAGCCAATCCTAACCATCCCTTTGTGGTATGGAAACTTGTGGTATAATTTCAGAGAAATCCATACACCGTTCCACAAGTTATTGTCTGGAAACTAGAAATATGCTTATTTGGGCCCCTTTTTGGCCCCTAATTCCTAAACTGTTAGGACTATAACCCCCAAAATCAATCCCAACCTTTCTTTTGTGGTTATAAACCTTGTGTTTAAATTTCATAGATTTCTATTTACACTACTAAAGTTATTGTCCGGAAACCAAATGTCTTCGGACGACGCTGACGTGATAAAATTTTTTGCGATCGTATAAAAATGCATTCCAAAAGATGTCCGGTTTAGACAGGTATCACTGTGTTACCTGTGAAAAATTGTTATATAAAAAAAAAATTGGAAATAATTGAATACCTTTCCTCCAAGTTTAAATATTAAGGGCACTTTCAAATCTTCCTCATCAGCTACTTTGTAAGACCTTAAAAAACAAAATACTTTAATCATATATTTTTGTACAGTTTTGTTTTAATTTTTGTCTGCCATAAGTCTTCTGTAGCTTATTTGATTGTTCAACGTAAAAACTATAAATTCAAACCTGAAAAAAATACATAACTGCTCATCATCTATGTTCTAGATTTGATTTTTTTATCAGCTTTCCATGAATAATCTGAAAATTAAAAACAACTGACATTTACCTGCTTTGAAGTTGTAAGAAACTCCAAGAATTCTTTCCCATGGGAGGAATCCATACCAAGTCAGAAATACATGTATGACAGTCATTTTCCACTTTCTTCCATCATTTGAATCAAAAAGTATTTTCCCACTATTCCCAAGTGATATTTATCATGGATTTGAGTTCATTTGCTTTTCCTAATTTGTGGAAAATAAGAATGTATCTGTATTGAACGAAGATTGTGTAAATAATAGTCTTTTGAGTATGAATCTGTCAATTAATGACAAAATATCCATCTACATAGTATCAAAACCTGAGATCAAATATTAACATACCATCCTGTCATCATGGGCCCTCTATACAGTATTCTTTTCCCAATATCGTTTCTGGTTATCCGTCTGGTATATTCGTTGTAAGTAAAGTCTTCACCAATTAATTCTGGACGTGTCATGGCCTGAACAAGTATGTCAGTATGTTTTAATGAATTCAATATTTTGATCAAAAGTTGAAGAAGATATACTGAGAAAATTCTTGTGTTTCATATGAATCAATAGTTTTACATATTTATACTATCAAGATCTTATGCTGTGCTGTTACTCCATTGTCTCAGGTTAGGGGAGGGATGAGCACTCAGAAACATGTTAAACCCCACCATATTCTTTATATGGCTGTCCCAAGTCAGGAGCATGTAATCCAGTGGTCATTGGTTGCTGTCTGCAATAATTGCTTTTCATTTCATATATAAATTTATAAAACCTTACTAGTAATGTAATTTTCGTTTTTTATGAATAATTCATACATACTCCTTTTCAAATGCAAAAAAACTTATATATAAGTTCCAATTAAAATTTTGAACTTAACTTATTGTGTATTAAATAGTTATAAATCAGACTGACACACATATACCTTCAAATCTGATAATTTCATGAGTTCGGTTAATCAGTTCATTTCATTATATATAATCATAAATGAACAAAATTACATACTGGTGAATTTTCATAAATAACAGCTAAAAATGGTATATCTATATCATCTGATAGGCATTGTGATGGACGAGCTACCTGGTTTAGCAGCTAAAATTTTTAATGCAATCTTCTTTAATATCAAAATTACTCTAACTTTGAAAATCTTACCTGGATCATTATCCTCTGTCTTTCATAATGAGGTGTCATGTCATTGGATAACTGTACAGTTACTTTTTTGTTACAGTAGATTGCTCTATAAACAAAAATGCACAGACAAATGTATAGTTACATCACTCAAATCAAAACCACAAATAACTGTACAGAGTGCACATGCTGAGATGTCTAGGCTGGTTTACTGATAATGACTGAATTTTCTTTTCTTTTGAAAGTATTTGAGATAAATTGCTCTATAAATACACAATATCATAATCTAACATTAACAGAAAACTGACAGTTGCTTTGATTTTCAAAAAGATATCTCTATAATTACTCAAAATCATAATGACAAATAAATGTACAGAGTGCACAAGAAGAAACATCTATCCTGCTTTGCTGATTACGACTGAGTTTCTTTTCAAATTATTTGAGATCAATGTCTTACTACAGGAATAAAACAAGGTTACCATAATCAATGTGTGAAAATAAGGTCATGGTCAGATAAACTTGGTCAAATGACATGTACATCTCAGAATGATTTAACAATTATAGTTGACCTACTACTTAATGTTACTGAGAGTTTGATGTAATCACAAACACTTAATATTTCTAATTAATCATGAAAATGAGGTCAAGGTCAAATGAACCATATCAGAAGAACAAGTACCCTTTAAAACCATTGTATATAACATGTTGCTGACCCATTTATAGTAATTGAGAAACTGACCAAATCAGGAAAATTGAACTTTGATCAAGAAACCATGAAAATGAGGTCAAAGTTAACTGAACTCTTCAATACAGACATATACCCCTTGCAACCATTTCTTGTAACCAATAAAGATGACAAAGTAATTTCATCATTGACTAATAAAACATTAAAGGGAGGTCAAGGTTTAAAAAGGCTTTGGCAAGAAAAAACAGTCAACTCAGAGTGCCTAAGAAGCTTATAATAATTTGTTTGGCCTTAAGCAAGTACATTCTGGTCTGAAGTTATCTGTAATAATTTATATAAACCAACCTGCAATCCCCAGCATTAGCAATGTAGAGTTTTCCCAGTAAAAATAAAGCAACAATAACAGCACAACCTCCTAATATTGTATAGTTCTGTTTCTCGTCTACTATTTGTTGGTCCTGAAATAGTATAGCATTTTACAGAGTAAGATGCAAAGCATTGGTATTCCATTGCATAAATTTGACTTTGTAATTTCTTTCCATTTATATGATGCCTACGTCTTTATCAGTAACACCTACTTGTGATATAAAGGTATTTTCACAAATACTTAACACCATTATAAATTATTATTCTACCTGTAATCTTTGTTTCATACTAACTTAATTTGTTAATACATTTTATTCTGAGAAACACCTTTAGAAAAATCTCAATTTACCAAATATTTAATTTACTTAGCCCATCTAAGATATATAAAATATACATTGTACAACCTACCCTTACAATTTAGTTTAAATACAAATTGATAAAATCATGCTCTGCCATTGTCATATTACACAAGGAAGGTTATTTTGCATTATCTTTCTATCTTATACAATTTTCAAGACTAAACTTGAAGAAGTTTATTTGGGGAATGAAATTTTACTAGGTATCCCTTGATTATAATGACATACCGGTACCATAGACGGAATGTGAATATGAAGGTACATGATATATTCTAAGTCTCTGTATGCATTTTAAATAAAACCATGACAGACATAGAACTACAATAATTTTTGTCATATAAATTAAAAGGCTTGTTAATTGAATGCTTTTATCTTAACTGATTGCTGTAAAATTGAAGCTTTTATGTATTGAACAAATCTTTTTTGACTCTATAAACAAGACACATTCTTCAAGTATACACCAAAGACTGATTGTATTCATTGAGTTTGTAAAAACGATACAGGTCAGTTGCACAGCATGACATGGTTGAAAAACAGAAGACTTTAAAAATGCAAAACTATTACCATTGAAATAAAAGACTGTTCCAGAGCACCAATCACTAAACTATGGATGGATATGGACTTTGAATCATGCTTTGAATCTCCAAGCTGTCCTTTAGTAGGACCAGCTATTTCAAAAATAAAGTCTTTCACACCATTCAACTTTTCCTACAAAACAATAGCAACTGTTTAAATTTTCAATTTTCAAATCAGTATGCATCACCCTTTTCAATTTGTTTTCTCTCTAAAACAGGTTAATTGAACAATATTTTCAAAAATTTAACCAGTAATTGTTGTAAATAAACTTGCATCACTGTGACTTTGAAATAAAGAGAATAGCCATAAAAGTGCTGTTTCTTTGCTTTTAGTGTGTTTTTTTGCTGTGTATGTACTGATTTTGTGTCATGGATGGATACCCCATATCCTTTGTTTTTCTATTCACTAGACAGGAAAATATCCCTATCAGTTTTACATTGAATATGAATTCTGTATTATAGTTCTGATAGCACACAAACAAAGTGAGTGAGGTTGTGTAATAGTTCCACAGTGATGCAACTAATCGTCGGACCTGTCGGACCTGGGGGGCAGAATTTTAGAGGGTCCGGCAAATGACGTCTTTGTGTCAGACCCAATGACCGGCAAATATTTTTACTGTTTGGGGCCGTCAAAATTGAAATTTCTGTTGGTTCTTGTAACCTTGGCTTCCAAATTTATAATGCAGTTGAAAGGCATTGAAAACCCAAAGTTCTAATGACACATTTATTGCCGGTAATAGGTAAACGTGCTGATGTAAACATATTTCAATCTTCTTTGCCTTTATCCAATTAGCGTAAGTCATGTGATCATAGTTATTTTCTTATTTCTCGGGATTTATTATTACACATAGCAATGAAAACGAAAGTAAATTTCCGGTAAAAATATTGAGTATAAGCATGTTTTCAGCTTCTTTTTGATAGCTGAGGGATAATTCTGATGATTACAAGACTCAGCAAGTGTTATCAGACGCGTTCCTCGGACGCACGGTTCATGCAATGGCGCGTCCAGACAGAAAACCATGCGTCCATGGCGCGAATAAGTCGCCATAACGAGAACATTGTTAGTATAAAAAAACGAGTTTCGTCTCCATATGACACATCAGTGGTGCATGAACAGTTGGAACAATAGATGGCCAAATCAATTATGTAGTTGAAAAGCACTGAAAACCAAAAGTTCTATTAAGGGACATCTAATGTCGTAATGACCAGATTTAAGTAAATTATAAAATTAAACAAAAACAAGTATTATTTTAGTTTTCTAAGAGTTTTTTTTTCTTCATTTTAGTTAATGTTTGAACATATTTATTCGTTTTGACGTACAAAGGTAGCTTGCCACCGTCTTTGTTTTTGATCTAATTGTTCTTATGCCAATTATTGGCATAAGAACAATTAGATTATCTTGTGTCAAAGTACTCCTGTGAGGAATAACTCTTGGGTCATCATTTATGTATTAATATATTGAATAAACTACAATGTTTATGAATATGAATCACAGATTACAATAATATATAACAAAATAAAAATTAATTGTTCAAAAGCGTCTCATTTTATTTTTGAGTGAAAATATAGGTCTGACAAAAACTTGATGGGTCTGGCAAAACTTACTACCCTGTAGGCCCCAATGTCTGACAGAAAAAAAAACTGTTTGCATCTCTGGTTCCATGACTGTTATGTCCTTTACAACAAAGAACTGAACTGAATTTCCTTTTGTACCAACTTTTCAACCTCAATTTTCTTGTTGTGATTAATCAACATGAATGTTAGACATTTTGCATCGAATAATCTATATCATGTAATTAAAAGTTAGTATGAACTGACTAATATTTTTTAATAAGTGACCTTATGTGGAAGTGTCTCTACAAACCTTCCCATAAGGGATTTTTAGTAAACTGAAATCTGACCTTAGCATGGAAAATTAATGTTAATAATAGAGCCATGAAAAATGAGGTCAAGATCTGGTAAACCCAGAAATGTACACCTTACAATGATTACATACAACAAATATATATGACCTACTATAGTTATATTAGCTGAGAAACTGACCTAATCATAAAATGTAACATTTGGTCAATAAACCATAAAATGAGGACAAGGTAAGGTGAACCCCATCAGACAAAAGGTAAACATCATAATAAATTTTGCCGACTAAATACATTCACAATAAAGATCAAAATTAAAGAAAATGATCGGTGCAAAAAAATTAACATTGATCAATAAACCTTTAAATTGAGATCAAGATCAGATTGCTCTTGACAGTTGGATATATACAACTTAAAATGATTCTTGAGACTAAATATTGTTGAAACTCTTACATACAGTAACTGAAATCTGACCTTAGCATTATTACTGAAATGTTAATCAATGAACCATGAAAATAAGTTCAACAACAGGCAAACCTTGTCCCATGGAACAGCATGCCTTACAAAAATGTATAGACCAAGTAGCGTTCACATGTTAATTAAGGATGCTGAGAAAATGACCTGACACAAAAAAAACTTGGTATTGTTACCTAAACAGTTCCCTTAATTAGAAAGGGTATGCATGTCTCTATAGACCAAATATATATGACTGTCTATAAACAGCAACTGAGAAATGACCTAAGTGAAAAAAAAATCTTAACATTGATCCCTGAAACATGAAAATGAGGTAAAGTTTCAGGAGAATCAGACAAACATTTGCATTTGAGAATGATTCTGCGGATTAATAATATTCGACCAATTATTTATAGTATCTGAGAAACTGACCTAAGAAAAAAAACTTTAAAATGAATCATGAAAATGAAGTCAAAAACAGGTTAACTCTGTCTAATGGATGTGTTCATGTTACAATTCTTCCATTGACCGAAAATAGATGCATGATTAATGATAGTAAATGAGAAAATGACATACGCAATCATTGAAGAGGAGTCAATAATATTAATTGTTTTATTTTTTTAAAGCATCATTTCAGTCTAAATTCCAACATTAGCATTCATTTTTTATTATTAACTCTATAAATTTATATAACAACCTGGAGGCCATCTTACCTCAACCAGTTTATGTAACAGTTTAGAAGCCATCAATGCAGCATCAGGACCAGCATGTCCATCAAATATTGCAAAGTAGGTCACTGGAATCTCATTCATCTGAAAGGACAGTTAACACTCATTACTTTGTTTCTTAGAATAAACTCTTGTCAAGACTTACATCAAAAGGTCATTTTATTAGTCAAACATTACTATCGATCCAAAACTTGAATCATCATTATTTGTATGATCTGAACCAAATCAGACTGAAACTGAAATGACAATTTTTTGAAGGTATTTTCATTGCTCTGTAGCAGTCATTTATTAAAGGAACAGCCTAAGAATGCAGTTTCCATTATTCATATCAAATGAGGTATATTTAATGCTTTTTCTGAATTTGATTACGTTCATTTTGTTATTACATTGTCTGTAGGGTTAAGTATTAAAAAAACTAGTTTAAACACACAAAATGTTAATATGCCTGTTCTGAGTCAAAACCTCGTCAGTGATTGTCTTTGTTCATTTCTTAGTCCTTTTTGTCCTATAAAAAATTTGGAGTAGGTCACAGATCTTTGTGACATTTTGAATTTATTCAGCCTTTTCTGGACAATGTAAATCTTGACAAATAGTACAGACATGTTCCTAGTATTATTGAAGCATTAATGAAGTCCTTGATGTCTGTTTTGGTTTTACTATATTTTGGGATTGCTCATTCACATATACCCCACATCTCTCTTTTATTCAAATCAATGGTATCAAAATTAAATGTCTGATATTAGATATTTGGTAAGACTTACTGGTCCCCCATCTGTTATTGGTTCCAGTGGAATTTCTGTGGACACTGCACCATTTCTTACTGATTTCTTCTTGATAAAAAATTGTTTGGATGTGGATTGGTCTTCATTTAATTTACTTTTTCCACCATTTATAACTCTGTGATTGGAACAAAATAATATACCGTGATTATAATCATACAGTATCTTGTCAACAATCAATTAATCACTTAATAAGCATTTTCAAATGTAAATAGTATTTTCAACTGTTAAACTTCTCTCAACAAAACTAAATGCTGTGCCTGTTGAAAAGGGATGCCTTGCCTATAATTACCATTTGCTCCAAAATTCAACATAAAACACAACTTTAAAAAGTAAGTCCAACTGACAGTTGCCAAATGAGTAAATGTAAAAGTATGAGTGAAATATTACTGATGTTCAAACATAAGTTTTGTCAAAAATGTACTTAAACATGAAATTCAACCATTTCAAGATGCCATTTCAGATGCTGTTTTACAAATGGCACAGTGGAAATCTATATGCCGAAGCCACAAACATGTGGAGTTTTACAAATACTTATGTTACCTGCAAAAGTTACACATTTATGATTTTTAAGATACATTCTGTCCAGTGTATATATATATACATTCATTTTAAAACAAGACAAATTGAATATTCTTACCAACTGACAAAGGGTGCTTTATGCAAGTTTAAACAATTTTAAATCTTACACATGCTACAGTACAAGAGATATATATGAACTTTCATGTAAACTGAAAACATGAAAATTTTCATAAATGAAGAGTTTCTACATAACAGTAGGGTGAATACGGACTTAATTACTGAGCTGGCTGTCTAGATTTATTTGAAAAATTATTTTTCAAATATTTGACATTGATCTGGACAGATTGCAATGAATGCTCATGCAGTTACCTGCTATCTAATTTTTAACAAATTCAATGAGAATATATCTATAATTAATATCTTACTCAGCATAGCCAGATGTCCTAAGTAACAGCATTTCATCTCTAGGAACAATAATAGGTCGGGTATAGATATCTTGACAAACTTGTACTTCATCATCATTCAGTTGTAAGAATTCAGGGCGGCCGTAACTAAATTTTCTTGGTTTACTGCTTGTTTCTTGTTCTTCAACAGGTTGTGCTATCTTAGAAAACCTGTCAATAGCACCTTGTAGTTTCCCCCACATTGTAATCAAATCATCTGCAAGGTAAGATCAAGATATGTTGTTATTTATCAGATGCTTTGTAAGCTAAAAATCCTTCAAATTCTGAAGACATTTCATCCGTCTGTTTTTTTTGGTTTTTTTTAGGGGGGAGAGGGAGGGGGTATTAAATGCTGCAATATTTTTGGATTTATTTCGGTGTCAGATTGACTCCTCATATGGAAAATGTATTCGGATATAGTTTATACAATAAACTGAAGACTTAAGGCAAATTTTCAAGACATCAAATTGTATGTGATTGTAAGTAAAAATCAAAAACTTAGGCTAAAAAAGACTATGAAATGTTGCAATATTTACCATGTTTACTCTTTGAACATACTCTTATCAGTACACATATATTTTTTTTTTTTTTTTTTATGAAAAGCCATGGATAATGTTCCTTGTATATTTTTCAGACAAAGGTGTGTGTGCTAATACTAATTTAACATGAACTGCTAAGTATGATCTGATCTTTTTAACATTTTAATGCCTTCATATGTGATGTGAAGGTACCCAAATTGCACCTATTTTGACAGTTTTTTCATCTACCTTTCTGTAAATTTTACTTTTTTCACTGGATACAGCATCTGTATATATATATCAGGTTAGGGAAGATCCTCATAAATGGGTACTATCCTCATTTATGGATATTATACCCAAAATCGGGTATCAACGGGTATCAATTTACAGTGATAAAAAAAATCAAATTTTGTATTTCATCATGGCGCAAATATTCATATAAATGGCAACATTTTCCCTGTTAGGACTATAGTTCAAATGAGAACTGAATACAAAGATAATTACCTCCAAAAATCTTACTTTTTAAAGGCTGTTTACTTTTATCCTGATGATATTTTAGTCATGGAGACTTTAAGCAAAAAGTTCTCCTTTACCCAAAAGTTTACGCCATTACAGAAAATATCTTTTAATCCAAAGTTGATATTTTTATCACTGAAAACTGATACCTGTTTTGGGGTATAATACCCATAAATGAGGTTAATACCCATTTATGAGGATGTTCCCCAAACTGTATTGGCGGTTTTTTGTGTATATTTAAATATGTTTATCTATGATGAAAAGACGTGCATAATGCCAAATTATAAAAATACAAACGAATTTGTTTAGTCACTAAGGAAACCTGTAAGATCTCTGCTGCATTTTCTTTTTTTTTGTAAAATAGGTGCAAATACGCCAGTTCCGGGATACGGTAGTTAGTTGAATCTGTCATGTGACTTCCATCATCATGTGACCAATTTGTAGGCATCGTCACTGTTGAGCGAAAGGGTGAAAAAGTTTCATGCTATACTGAACAAAATATTAGGGAAATTAAAATCTAATTAGTCTGCCACCCTCCCTTTTAGTCGTACAGGAATTAAGATTACGTACTTACGGAACATAAATTATTTCTGCACTACCCTGCAGAATGACGATTCTGAAAATGCTTGAAACTTTAATAGTGTGGGGATACAGGCGCACCTTCTATCTGGTAAATGACGTCATAAAGGCATGCGGAATTGACGATCTTTCGAGACTTCTAAGACGAGGTGCTTCTTTTGCTTTGTAAACAACAACGTGATAAAATTCTCGATAAATCTATACTTAGCGCAGACTCAGAGATATATATACATAATAATGGCGGTAACAATATATCTCCCACATAAATCCACATGTATCGTAACCTATTTGCAAACGCTGTGCCATTTTCGTTGTGTTAAAAATTGCAATTGAAAAAAGACTACAGAACCTTTATTCTTATTCTGATGCATAACAAAAAGAATTAATGCATTAGAGCTCGGAGAAATGTACAACTTTGAAAATCAAAATAAAATAAAATTCCACAAAAGTCTATTAATGCTTTTGGCACATTAAAGTCATTTCAAAACATGACGTCATACAAATGAAAACACTAAAGCTGAAGGTTTCTCCGTGATGTAAACATTGAAATTCGAATAATATTGCATTAAAATGGACTTTTGAGGTAAGTGTTGTTTTATTTTCTGTTCTATTGCATTATTCGCACATTTACTGAATTCAGCAAGTCAACATGGCGGCTCCTTAGTTATGAAAGTCAAGTGCAGAGTTGACGGTAGCTTACGAGAAAAAAATATAAATTAAAAATAGCAAATGTTGGGGTTGAGAATAAATAAAAAGAATTAAACACATTTTTCTAGCAGTTATTTAAGAAATAATTCATGCAAGCTATAGATTTATAGGAACATTTTTAGCTTTAACTAACAAGGGATAAAAAAGAACAGCCACACACACGGCATATCCACCCTCGCTGCATTTTTTAAATTACCGTATTTGTCCTATTAGAACCGAAATAATTCATGGAAGCCATAGATTTGTTGGAAATTTACACATGGCCTGGGCGGTGATATTCGTTAATTTTATCCCTTGCTAACGCTCAGGATAAAATTTGAATCACGGCCCAGGCCACGTGTAAATTTATATCAAATCTATGGCTTCCATGAATTATTTCTTAAATAGCCTATTGCATGGGTACTGTGACGATATACACAGCAACTGGTCTCGGCAGTTAGTATATGTAAATAGGTAAACAAATTTACTGAGATAACTGCCCGTGGAAAATAAAATAAAATCTTATCCATTGCATAGTCAAATAACCTCACACACTTACACTTATCCGTCTTCTTTAGTCTCACGCCTTCTTTTTTGATCTTCCTACAGTATATGTATTTGTCAGTTGTGTGTTATGTAACAAGCATGTGAAACATTATTTTTCAAAGACCCTTAACAAACATAAGGATGTATACTGTTTACAACATCAAATGAGCAATAAGATTTCCTGTATTATTTTTATATTAATTCGATGTACAAGCCTACTTTCGATTTCCTTCCTTCTGACAATCTATCCAACACTAACACCGAAAAGTAAGTTTGTAAAATGAAACCCATCACGTTCTATAAAAAGACCGAAACTAGAATTAAAGTTGCTGGAGTTTGTTGGTGATGCATTTGAATGATGTGGAGATTTTTATTTTAATAAAAATAATTTCTGAGAAAGAAATTTCCATTCTTGCTAGATTTAACTTTTCCGCGGATTCATTATTGGTTTTTTTCTGCTGTTAGCGAATTAAATTTGTTAAATTGCTATTTAATTTTCGTCATCCTAAGTTTGTCATAACTTTTCCTATTGGATTATCAGTTGAATTCTACTCACTTTCATTTACCTGTTAAATTACATACCTTTTTTCTTCACTCCAAGATTTGTTTTCACACGGTAAACACTTACGGTTCTTTTTATATTATTCTTGAATATCGAGTTGAAGCGTCGATCAACAATTTCGATAGTTGAGAGAACATTTTTTAACCCGCCCACCCGTGCCCTATTTATAAATGGGTATTACCTTATTTTTCTCCTGGTCTTTAGGGTTAATTTTATGTATTAACAACTTTTGAATTTCTATCTTGGTTATTCTTTAATTTGTTTATTGATTCAGTATTATCAAGGATTTGTATAGTAAGTTAAGGATTGGAATCTCGTGGTTTATCGCTTTCTATGTCACGGCTAGACTTCGCTACTCGCCACTACTACTTGTCACTTACGATATCGGAACAATTATTCGGTAATTTTTTTTGGGGTCCCGGTAAAGTGAGAAACGGAACAGAAACGAAACAGAGCGAAACGAAACGAAACATGGCGAAACGAAACGAAACACAGCGAAACGAAACGAAACACGACGAAACGAAACGAAACATTTAAATTGAGAAACGAAACACTACGAAACGAAACAAAATCTGTATTTTGAGGAACGACATATAGAAAATCTTCCTGACGAGATATGTGCATAGCCGAAGACACCGAATATTCCATTCAACTTTGAAAAAATTACTCGTCATTTACATTGGTATCTTCGTGCATTAGTTGCAATTAGTCAAATTGTTTTATTCCACTGTTTAAACATATTGATAGTTTAATCAATATTTGATTGGTTGTGACTATCCCACGTGTCATTGAACAAATCTTCATATTCCATTCTGAGGATCATATTCCCCTCTGAAATGTCGTGATTACTTCGTGCGACGTTACGCGCGGTTAATGTACATAACGTTTTGAACTTCTTATTCTTCTTAAAATAGCGATAGCAAAAATCATTATCATGTTCAAATTTATTTCAGACGATAAAACAAAAAGACTTATAATTAAATTTTGATCCTTACTGTTTATCAATGGGTTGTCGTGTTTAGTTTGACTTACAAAAACAGCGGATAATAAAAAAAAATGTATGCAAAATAATATTTAAAATATTGATAGTAAACAAAGCATAGGCAGTGGAATAAAACATTCATTTCCCTTTGCCTCGGGAGATATGAAGATTTGTTCACCCTCGAAAAATCATATTTCCCTCGGGCAGAGCCCTCGTGAAATATGAATATTCTTGGGTGAACAAATCTTCATATCTCCCTCCGGCACGGGAAATAAATGTATATTGTTAAATGTGAGGCTTAGGTGCGTCAGCTATACTACAGAGCCTGTTCTAACGGCTTCTTGTTACATGCAACAATGAGGGAACATTGAAATTAGAATAGCTGTTACTGGGGATCGTCTGAATATCAGCCTCAAACAAAAATGGGCCATTCTTACCTTTGTGACTAGGATTTTATGTACCGCCTACGGTAGTGGGGCATAATCTTTTCTGGTCTGTGCTGCCGTCCGTCCAATACTAGGTTTATTCTGTTTGTTAAGATAGATTAAATTACAATGGAGTTGTGTTCATGTCAACTTGAAACTATACACATGTTCATTATTACATGTTCTTTTTGAAATGTATGCCAAATTAGGAATTTGAACCATAATTTGCGATTCAATGAACATGAAAATTTGATATTTTAAGCGAGTCATACTGTCCTATGGATACTTAACACATGACATGAGTAAAATCTCTTTGTTCTTACTGTGCTATAATCTGGATAATGCACAGCAAAGGTGTGCATTTACTACCTCAGATATACTGCACAGTTCAAAAGTACTCTTACCTTTAGGGGCGAATCCTCGATTTTGAAAGAAGTGTAATTCCATATAAAATTTAAAAAATATCACCGAGTGTACATGTAGCGAATATAAAAAAGAAGATGTGATATGATTGCCAATGAGGCAACTCTCCACAAGTGACCAAATGACATAGTAATTAACAACTATAGGTCACCGTACGGCATTCAACAATAAGCAAAGCCCATATCGCATAGTCAGCTATAAAAGGCCCCGAAATGACGTACAAATGTAAAACAATTCAAACGAGAAAAATAACGGCCTAATTTATATACAAAAAATGAACGAAAAACAAATATGTAACACTTCAACAATTGACAACCACTGAATTACAGGCTCCTGACTTGGGACAGGCACATTCATACAGAATGTGGCGGGGTTAAACATGTTAGCGGGATCCCAACCTCCTCCTAACCTGGGACAGTGGTGAAACAGTACAACATAAGAACGAACTATAAAAATCAGTTGAAAAAGGCTTAACTAATCAGATGGATACAAATAACATACATCTAACAAAACACAGAGTGGATGTGGCCGCGGGTACTTGTATATCCCAACAACAAAAAGACACTAAGTACTGATCTGAGAGTACTCGAAGTTACTGGCAGCTAGTTCAAAGCCACTAACAAGTAATAAAAAAATCATGCATCTAAGACTAAATTATCAATCTGTACACATCCAACATCCAATGGATTTAGTATACAGACGTCATAAACAGTCAGAGGAAAAACACGACCTTGTGTAATGCCAAGATACAGGTATCGACAGATTGTAGATCCATGAATGTGTATATGAATTATATAACAATAATATTTAGTTTGCTTTTAATTTACCGACAACAAAATCAATATTGATACAAATAAAACAATTTTCAATGATCTAATTACAGTGTTGAATTGGTAACCTTTTAGAATAAGTTTATTTCACGGATCGACAAGTTTACCAGGATCGTTTCTAAATTTCCGGGCACGGTAAACAACATTTCCATAAAAATTAGGATGTGCTATCCCATTTGAACTTCAAAACCAAATCTTTATATCTATGGAAGAATTTAGTAAAGGTTTTAAGTAATTTGTGGTAACGAAATCCCTGGCTTAATAATTTACCAGTAATACATAGATTACGTTCGTTACTATCAAAAACGTCACAACAGACACGGGCATAGCGAACGAGTTGTGAAATTCAAACACCATAAGATGGTGCCAATGGAACATCACCATCCAAAAGGTGAAAAATAACAATCGGGAACGAAAAATCGTCTATTTTGTCGTAAATGTCGGCAGTATATTTAGAAAATTCTTGATTTTTTAACGAAAAAATATCATCAAGATAAAGGTAAGTGTTGTTGAATTTATCAGTTAAATGCAATTTTGACGGGTCTTTACTTAGTGTGGTCATAAACTATGATTCAGAACAGTACAAAAACAAGTCTGCTATCAAAGGGGCGCAATTAGTGTCCATTGGAATACCTACAACCTGTCGATAAACTTTGTTGCTAAAACGTACATAAATATTATCAAGGGGAAATTAACAGCTTCAATCATCACATCCCACCTCCAGTAAGTATATCTAGCATATTTACCTTTCACATTAGAGAAGAAGGCTTTAAATGAATTGCAGCAAATATATTTGCATTCAGATTTACCAAACGACCATTTAATTAAATAAGAAAACTTTTGTTTGATAAGATTGTGTGGAGGTGTAGTGTAAAGAGTAGAAAATTCGCATTCAGATCTACCAAAAGACCATTTGATTAGAGTAGAAAAGTCAAAACTGTCAACAGAATCCAAAAGACCATCAAAAACATCTAATTTATTTAAATCATCCAATTTTTTTCACTCCAAAATAGACGATTTTATGCTAAAACATGACATGTTTTCCACTCAAAGGGTGGGACATAAAATATTTTATAATATTTTGTGTACAATGTACATCTGAAATCAGTGTTTCCCAGTCAAACCAGATAATATTTTTTTTTGTAATTTCTGCCGAAAAAGAAATGTATTTTAGAATATCCAAATAAAAAAATCTGATTTGGATTATAGTTTCGTGCTCAATGGAATTAATTACGACTATTTAGATATGTATGCCTTTTAAGTTTTGGGATCGAATTTAATGAGGAACATATTCAAGTTTGTATCAAAGCAGGTTTGGGGGATAAGCTACAGATCAATCAGATTTTGTTTAGAAGCGACATGTCTTTAAAATTGATACAGTAAAAAAAATGGAGGGAGGAGAAGTTAAAGATTGAAAAGTGTAACATTATTTTCTGTTTACATATTAATATTTTTAATTTAGGTACATCTCCACATGGGAAGGTCGACGTACTATTCATATGTATTATATATTGATAGAAACAAGTATATGTGTACATCTCTCTTTGGTTCATCTTCCTAGAATTATTGAGGGAAAGAAAGACAATTAATCTATACACAATAACCAGTTTAGTTATGATTTTTCATGCACCGATTCAAAAGTACACTCAACGGAACTAAAACTGTATGAAATGTAGATTACACGTCAATAAGACAGCAACCAAACGACAAGAACAAACTAAGGACATCTAGAAGGCAACATATAGTATAATTTCAAAAATAGATAGGTGTCTACACAATATGTCCATTTCTAATTCGTCACTGTAACATATTCTAGTTTGTATTCGTTTCTTCTTTGTTTTTAAGTTTCAAAGATTTTATTATGGCAGTCCATGACCATGATGACATTCTTCTTCTTTCATTTTGTTGCAAATCAGGCAAGACATAATCGCGTTTAATACAAGTTCAATTCATATTAACCTTTTAAACTACTTACAACAGGTACCATCGACTTCAACTGTATGGAGATGCCGTATGCATGTACTTCGTAGCTTATCTTTTGAAAATGTGGTAGATACTATACCTAGTAACACGCGTCTGTCAAGATAAATGGCGAATAACAAAACACAATATTCGGTACCGTAAGTTTAAAAAAGAAAGTAGAACATGACGAGTCGAACATACAATATTGTATGAATAAAAGGAGAAAAGTGACTGTGCTCCAGTACCACTTTAGATCACAAGGTCACGATTAAAAATTGCCTCGGGTCACCAGGTCACTTTTAAGCAAACTATTCAGTTCTAAACTGATTTGATTCTCGGTTTACATTTTAAAGGTCACATGTACTTTCAAAAGAGACGTCAGGTCGCAACGTGGTCAATCCCCCCCTTTGACGTCCCAGGTCGGACTTGACAATGTTGTAGCCACATATAGGGTGAATGCATCCAACTTGAACATTTGGATCCTACTACCTAAAGTTATGTTTGGCAAAGTGTCCATACCATTTACATATTTTGGCTATGGTTATTTCACTTGGGATACGTACATGTAATTGTTTCATTCATGAATCAAATACCTTTCTTGGCACAAACTCATAAACAATAAATGATAAAAACCTATTGCAGATTATTGCATATACAATGATATTAACAGACGTGATCGAATGAAAAGTTATACATACTGATATATCATAATATTATTAATGATAACAATGTGTGGGACTATAAAGCATAGAAAAATACAAAGCGCAATAGAACTGGTATGTAATGCGTTCTTTCTAGTGCGACAATCAGTGAAGTTAATTCCAGTGTGTAATGTGTGTTCGAATAAACCGTTAATCACACGTTCTCTTTGGATTAAACGAGATCTTTTGTATACATATATAAAAAAAGCAGAGACAGATCCAGAGTTTAAGGAAAGGGGAGGCATAATTGTCCAAAAAGATATACATACCACCAATGTTGTTTTTTTGACGATTTTTAAGCAAACGATTAGATGATATCAATCAAAAGAGCCCTCTAAACCCACACTGATCTTCGGCTATGTCAGGAAGATTTTCTATAGGTGGTTCCTCAAAATACAGATTTTGTTTCGTTTCGTTGTGTTTCGTTTCTCAATTTACATGTTTCGTTTCGTTTCGTCGTGTTTCGTTTCGTTTCGCTGTGTTACGTTTCGTTTCGCCATGTTTCGTTTCGTTTCGCTCTGTTTCGTTTCTGTTCCGTTTCTCACTTTACCGGGACCCTTTTTTTTGAACACATGTTTCGAGTTATTTTCTTATTTTTGTTACGTATAGACATTGTTGTGATGGTAAGGGACTTTAATCAGTTTTAAATGTAATTATTATTGATTCCCACTCAAGTTACTTTTAATAAAAAATCGTAATTAAAGTGTTTACTTTTGATGAAAAAGCGTAATTCAATGTGTAAGAACAATGTGTTTATTTTGTTAACTTCTGTAAATTTTTAATGTCATTCATTTGCCAAAACATTGAAAAAAATATGTCATTGTTGTAAATGATGACATTATTGCTATATGCAACTTTGCTTCTTCCCGCAATTTCGGGGGAAAGGTGCAAAACCGTTTTTGTGGCAAGCTCAACTAATCTTACCACAACAAGTGTTTGTGAGCTGCTATTTCGCCAATTACATAGTTTGAGAACTTACCACACATTTCAAGAAGAATTACTGCATTGTGTATTATAGTTGTTGTTACCAATTATGTAAATCGATTGTATCTGATTTTATGCCCTTTATGGGCCCTGTAATTTGGGAAATAAAAATATTCTATTCTATTCTATATTCTATTCTATACAAGTAGCCGGTTTCATTATAATGGCATTGAAGAAATGTTACTCAGTGTGTTATAAATTATCCACTGCAAGCAAATGTTTTGAACTGTACTAATAAAATAACATTTGTAAATGCATATGGGAAATGGTTTAACAAACAGGACAGAAGGGGTCTTCAGAAACCAAGTGATACATTTTTCTTTCTTGTCAGAGAACTTGAAACAATTGTGCATAAATTAATAGGTCAGCTCCCTGTCAAATGTAGGACAGAAAGATACAGACAAAAAGTCACAGGACAAAAAGTCACAATTCAGTTTTGAGATTATTTTCGTTTGAACAAGAAAACACTTAATTTAAACATTTTTTTTTCTTGAACTCTTAAATATAAAGCAATTTTGTTATTAAAATTCATTCAATAAATTATTAATAATGATCAAATAATTGTTATGAAAACAAAATGTCAAAGTGGCTTGGTACTTCAATGGCTTCATGGTGCAAAGAATATATCCTTTAATTTGCATGATTAAAATTTAATAAATTTTTCATTTATCAAGGCTTATGAACAATTTCTTAACTTAAAAATGAATATATATTATAAAAAGAAAATATTTCAAGATCTTTCTCTTATATATTCGAACAATTATCAACAAATTATTTGTGACTTTTTGTCCTTTGACTTTTTGTCCTATCAAATTTGTGACTTTGTGTCCTGTGACTTTTTGTCCTGTGACTTTCTGTCTGTTTACCTCTCTGTCATAACAGCCTCTGAAATAGTCAATCATGGAATTATTCATGGTTACGTATTATACAGACATTATCTTGAGAAGAGAGACTTGTGTCATCTATCACAGAAGACTTCGTTCATCTTTTTCTGACTGTACGTTGGTACGCTTTCACATGTTTTGAAAGAAATAAGGTAAGCAGGAAAGCTTCATCTGGTTTACGTCACGTATTTAATTAAAAGGGAAAAGTTTCTAATTAGTTTGACTTTTCTTTGTGTAACTTTCATGCACAATGTATGCTAGGTCTATAGCTATTTATGAATAATGTCTTGGTAAACATGATAACTAAAATGTTTATTATGTAACAGTATATACTTTTTGAACGTTTTTGGCTTGTATTGACTTTATAGCATACATGTACATGTAAAAACACTTTGACTTTTGTCTATCATGATATGAAATAAAGATAGACTGTATAATTGCTTACATCCACTTCATTTGAACTTTGGTGGACAGTTGTCTCATTGACAATCATACCACATCTCCTTATTCTTATTCATGTATGTCTTAACTTAAGTTGGTAAAAAAACTGATTTTCGCACATGTTTTATGTATGGGCTGTTGGTTTCACGTGAGAAATTTTATTGACTTGCTATGCTGTATGGGTTTTGATAATTGTGTACGATGACATACATGTAGACTACTAGTTGCTAAAATCTGTATTGGATATTGGGTGGATATATATATATATATATATATATATATATATATATATATATATATATAACTCGTCTAAACATCAGCCCAACAATGTTAGATCTGTAAATTTGCTTTCGCAAATTTTTTGTTCTTCCCTCGCCGGGATTCGAACTCATGCTACTGAGATATCGTGACACCAAATCTATATATATATATAGATTGCCTAACAATGTAATTTAAACACACTATTTAGTATGTAAATATAAGAATGTTTAAAATATTTACAAAATGATGAAAATAAACGCAATATTTCGCTAGACTAACTAGCTTTATCAAGCGTGCATCTATCCAGGTGAAATCGGATGTAGATGATAAGAAACTTTTGCAGCTCAATGTATATGTTGCACTTGAATTTAGCTGCCTTGAAAATAATACATAATTTGGATGAAGTTCAAGATTTTTACAAAATTGGTAGTTGAAGTTAGCAACGTCCATTGGCCAATATTACAGGATAAAAAGGAAGATGCTGTGTACTAAATTATTTTTTATCTTTCCTGTATCTTTTCTCATCTTTTTCGTTAAGACCATCAGGTGCTAAAGTGTGGAGTTGGTGGATCCAAAAATTTTCTCTTCTCCTTCTCGCCGTGGTGTCCCACTCGGTGTTGACTATTATGATTTGGAAAGTAACATTATCAAAAGAATGTTTCGTTGAACGAAGATGTCTTGTGAGAGGACAGTTTTTGTTGGTTTTGTACCATGAACGATGGTTATTGAGCCGAATATTAAATTTGTCCATCGTTTCTCCCACATACTGAATGCCACAAGTGTCACATGTTAATATATAAATTGAGTTCTCCGTTTTACAGTTGGAATTTGAGTAGATGGTATAATTTTGTTTAGTAAAGGAGCTGATGAAAGAACTGCTTGTATTGGCAGCTTTACAACACAAGCAGTTCCTTCGACCACATTGTTTGTAGCAACCGGGAGATGGAGTAGGCTGCTTTGCTAATACAGATGTCACTAATTTGTCACGGATGTTTTAGGTCTTCTGAAGGCCATGACTGGTGGTGAGGAAAATACTTTTTTAAGATTTGAATCATTTTCTATAATTTTCCAATGCTTCTGAACAATGGAAGACACATTTTTAAAATCAGGATGGTAAGTGAGACAAGGGGTGTTCTGTTAGCTGCTTTATTCTTATCTTTGTACTCTAGAAGTTCTTGGCGACTAGTTTTGTTTGCTCTTTCGAAAGCGCTATCAATGATGTTGTTATTGTATCCTCGAACAACTAGATGTTTACGTAGTTGTCCAAGTCTAGCATTTTGCGTATTTTCAGTAGATCATATTCTCTTGATTCGCAATGCCTGGCTGAATGGGATGCCACGGGAGCAGTGTTTAGGATGGCAACTTTTAGGAGAAAGGAATTGATGTTTGTCCGTTTGTTTGGTATGAAGGTCCGTTATAATGGTTCCGTTCTTGATGTAACTCGTAGTGTCGAGGAAGTTTATTTTCTCCATAGATGATTCATATGTAAATTTTATTGAATGGTGGAAAGAGTTACAGTGTCCTAGAAATTCATTAAGATGTTCGTGTGAATCTGTCCATTTGAAATCAATATCGTCAATGAATCGGAACCATGATAAGGGCTGGTATGGAGCACTAGCCAAGAGGCGTTTTTCAAGTTGGCCCATAAATATGTTGGCATATGACGGGGCCATTTTTGTGCCCATACTAGTACCGTCTATCTGGAGATAATGTTTTTCATTGAAAGAGAAGTTGTTGTTCTCTAGCACTAGTTTCAGAAGTGTAACAAGGCACTCAGTTGGAGGATTTTTTTCACTACGAGTGTTCCATACCTCTTCACACGCTGCTATTCCTTCGTCTTGTGGAATGTTGGTATATAAAGAAGACACGTCCATGGATGCAAGTATAGTATTGCTTGGTAGAGGATTGAGGTTTTCCATTTTCTTTAGATAATCAGTCGTATCCTGAATGTAAGAGGGTAGTTCTTTCACATGAGGTCTTAGATGATGGTCTACAAATTCTGATATCTTTTCAGTTGGATGATTATTTGCTGAAACAATTGGTCGACCTGGATTGCCCGTTTTATGTATTTTAGGCAACATATAGAATCTTCCGGCCTTTGCTTCGTTCTCAAGAGGTCGGAGATAATCAAAGGTGTCATTGTCTATATGCTTTTTGTCGAACATCTCTTGAAGGATGGTGTTGATCCTTCGAATAGTATTTAGTCTTGGATCTGTGGTTAATTGTTTATAAAAATGGAGTTTGAAAGTTGGCAATTTCCCTCTGCTATGTAATCTGTTTTATTCATGACAACCACAGCACCCCCTTTGTCGGCAGGTTTTATTACGATATCCTCTTGATCTTTTAACGCTTTCAAAGCAATGCTTTCTGACTTGGATAAATTATAATTTCTTGTATTTGTTATACAGGACTTTGTATCAGACCTCACGTAGTTAATGAATGACTCCAAGTTATCATTTTTACTCTTAGGTGGTTTCCATGAACTTTTTTTCTTAAATTTTGGGATGGGCGTGACTTCTTCATTGGTGTCAGTATCTGAATCTGTTAATCCAGATTCTTCAAGGTTTTTCTTGCCCCTATTGTAGAAAAAATCTTTCAAGCGTAAACGTCTAGCGAATTGGTCTAAGTCCTCGTTTAGCTGAAAGTTATTTACATTTGATGGGATAGGACAGAAGTTTAAACCTTTACTTAAAAGAGATTATTCAGCACGTGTAAGTTCTTTAGATGACAAATTTACAACAATGCTTTCAGTTTTTTGTTTCCGTCTTTTGAATTTTCTTTTTCTAGGGACCTTATGGTTTGTTGTATTGATATCATTCATATCCTGATTTAAATAGACAGTGTGAATTTTATCTCTTTGAAATTTATTCTTTTGTTTTTCTTTATGTTTGGATAGTTCAATTTTTTCAATATCTGCGAGGCGACGTTTAATTATTGGTAAATCGTCACGTGAAATGTTACTATTGTTGATGATATCTGATATTTCATTTACAATTTGTTTGTAATTTGTGGTTGTAAAAAAAGGTAACAGTTGAAGTAGCTGGATTGAACAGTTAAACAGAATTTCATTCCAACGGCTCATGAATCTTTTGGATTTATGTCCCGGTGCCTGGGGACTCACTTTGATGTTTAAACCTTTTGGTACATTTCTACTTTGAATAATGATTTCCATGAACTTTTTTTCTTAAATAGGCACTTATATTATTATCTTCAGTAGCACGCATTTCACAAATGTTTGTGTAATCCATTCAAATCTATCGCTATCTTTACAACATGGATAGCGCACTGCATTTCAAGAAATTAAGATCTTTAACTAAAAAGAAACTACAAACTGAACATCATTTATCAAATTTAAAAAAATATATTCAAAGTAGAACTGTACCAAAAGGTTTAAACATCAAAGTGAGTCCCCAGGCACCGGGACATAAATCCAAAAGATTCATGAGCCGTTGGAATGAAATTCTGTTTAACTGTTCAATCCAGCTACTTCAACTGTTACTTTTTCCTGAATCGCTCACCTGTAATTTTTTACTTAAATCTTTCATCAATGATTTTTTTGCTTTTTCAATATATATATTAATGAGTGGCTTAAAAATGTCATTTAAATGTTCTTTGTATCTGTCATATTTTCTTCAAAAGCAAAAAAATGCATTTTACCCGTATGTTCCATTTTAGCCATAGTGGCTATGTTTCTTGACGTACAAGGAAATAAAATACAAAATTTATTCTAGATACTCTGAAACTCATTCAGCCCAAGTTTGGCTGGAATTGATTCAGCAGTTTCAAAGGAGAAAATTTTTAAAGTAAGCAAACTAGATGAACAAATATTGAAAAATTGTCTTTAAAGGGCAATTACTCCTTAAGGGATCAATTGACAATTTTGGTCATTACACTTATTTGTAGATCTTACTTTGCTGAACATTTTTGCTGTTTACAGTTTATCTTTATCTATAATAATATTCAAGATAATAACCGAAAACTGCAAAATTTCCTTAAAATCATCAATTCAGGGGCAATAACCTAAAAATCAATGTCAACTTTTAAATGACACTTACTTACTTTCCAATTGTGAGCTCTCCCTTTTTTGTGGTAAATCAGTTTATTCGCTTCTGTCATGACTGTGATACATACAGTAACATTCTTGAGCAAAATAACTGTAAAACATATATCACGAGTCTCGACACAACATATACATTTTCTTCTAGATTTCTCGTCGTACTGAATGGATTATTCACAACACGTAACCGTACTCCACGCCTCACCACATTTTCTACTGACGATGTGTCCTTCCGGGGTATTTTCTGTCTATCGAATTTTTTGTTTTGTTTTGTTTGTTTGTTAAAATTTGTTTTTGGAGTTCATGTTGCAAGGGGGCAATTTTTGTAAATTATTTTGTTCTTTTGTATTCTACGGTTTGCTCTCGCGTTTTTCGCCTCTGCCTCAAGAGTCAAAATATTCGAATCTGCTCAGATTAACTTACTGCTTCCGTGTTCCTTAGTCAATATCTGCCGTTGATCAAACAAGGCAGGTGCAAGGTATTTTCATAATTTATTGCAAAAAAACAAGAAAATAATAATTAATCACAGAAGACTTTATTCGTTGCACTCAAGCAATGATATGCTGAACATTCAAGATTTATTCTAATCAAACCTCTTCTTAAATGTTAATAATAATCGCTGATACATTATTTTATTTTTTGAAATCAACATATACATGTACGACAAATTGCTTCGACAAATTATCAGATATTGAGTTTTTCTGATCGTTTGAACTTCGACATATATTATGAATTTGCTGTTAATGCTTCATGTCAAAACAAAATTGTTAATTGAAAAATTGATATTAGAATTTAAAAAATCCTTCCGTGGTCTCTAAGCAAAATGTTGTGTTTTTTAAATTTTTTAAAATTTAATCGGCCTTGTCACCAATTCCGAACGTTTTTACTAATTTGTGGACACATACTTTGAAGATTGCTGTAATTTATTTCGTTCACAGACAAACTTAAGGATTGATTGGCTCATTGGACTGTTGGTGAGCCAAACTTTAATATGTCCAACACAAAATTCACTGGCAGGAGCACCTAATTTTTTGCACAGAAATAATAAAAGAATATATAAAATATATATTACAGTGTATATAAAGTGCGAAACCAGTTAGTTCATTTTCACTGTCGTATGCGAGTATGTCTATTGTAGAATAAAGGATGATGGGAAAAACTGCGTTTGTTTACTTTTTGAAAATACAAAATAATTGATTTGAATGTATGTTTTAACACAATTTATTTAGAATATAACTTTTTAATGTATAATAACAGGATTAAAATCCAAAAAAAAAATGTAATTAAAGCAGCTGAATCCATAACATTGTTTACTGAATGCGATTCATTTTAACTATATATGCGATGCATTATCACTGTAAGTGCAATCATTTCTGATGTGGAATTCTTTGAGGTGCGATGAATTTTATTGTCGTTTGATATGATAATTCGAAAAGCAACAACTGAAAATAGTCTTTTAATGACTTTAATATTGATGATATTTACAATTTGAAATGCAAGCTAGTCGTAGATGCTTACTTGAATATACACGGGTATAACCAACGTAGGGTTGATTCCGGACGTTGTGCGTTGTGTACCGTTCGTCGATTTTTTTTTTCTGTACGTTCGTTGCGTGTTTACGTAATAGTTCTGTACCGTTCGTTAGTAAAACATCGAGAACATAATTAGCTGTGTCTATTGAAATGCCTATCTTATTTTTTTGTGAGCAAGCATTTGCAACTACTAAAACTATTTGACATTTCTAACATTTCATACTGAAAATTAAAGCAACCTGAATTTTGTATTTGTTTGACGTGAAACAGAACTTACTGGAGCTAGAGCATCTTCGCTAGCCAAGGGTTACGATTTACTTCCCTCCTCTCCACCTTGGCGGATTGAGATAGAATTTCGGAGACACAAGGTAATGATTTTCATTGGTTGCAGTCGAAACTCGCTGCATCCAATCAAAAAGCGCCTATAACATGATCACGTGTAAATGTAGAAAGTGTATGTAAACAATTGCCACGTGCTTATTGTGCAACAAGTCTTTACATCCCTAAACATACGACTATATTTAGTGATAATTTGAATGTTTTTAATCAATTAATAGAAGTTCCTGTGTATGTTTCTTGCACAAATGCATGAATGTCAACGTATATTTTCGTTTCCTGCTTTACCAAGTGTGTAGAATCTAGACGCTACCGTGTTTTTACCTTCAAATTGAAGAGTTGAAGTGCTACCATTGGTCAAGAATAATGTATTCGGAATGGGCGTGACTTTAATCTACCGATAGATGGCGCAACATTGTTATCACAAATGTTGGCTTAATCTGCCAAGGGTGGAGAGGAGGGAAGTGGATCGTAACCCTTGGCTAGCGAAGATGGAGCTAGAGAAGCACACTCATCGGGAACGCCTGATTGCAATCTAGTTTCTTAGAAATCCAGCATTTTGATCTTGAGGTCAAATGGTCAAGCTCACACGAAGGTCAGGGTGATATGCGTCACATCGCCTTAAGGTGATACACGTTCATATCATGCATATTCAAATATTTTCGGTGAGTTTCCTATTAGTGTGTCATGGATCCGAAAATTCACTGGAGCAGAACATCCATGAATATAACGTATTTTATGGCGAATTTTCCTTGAAAAGTTTAAGTACTCGCTTAAAAAAGCTTTGAAAATTTGTCACCCCGTTTCATACATACTTCTACCAGAGACATATAATACATGTATTATATGTCTCTGCTTCTACCATATTGATAGGCTTTTTGCACGACGAACAGTACAAGAATGTACAACGAACGGTACTAAAGAAAGCAAACAAACTACAAAGAGAATTAATCGTACATTGCCAAAATTCTGAGGTCAGTTTTTCAAGTAAATGACTGCAAGTAAAATAAAACAACGGGTTTCTCATTCGCATTATGTATTTTAAACAACAAATCACAAAATACACGGTCGCATTTAGTGTAAGAGTAAACTAACTATGCTCTATTTGTAGTTAAATCAAGTTTGAGTTACACAGAGTGTTTGTTTCGCGATGTTTATAAGTAATTCACAGACCAGTCTATCTAAAATAGTCGCATGTAATATAAATAATATACAATGCGGTCAGGATCAGTAAACTTTGTTTTCATAAACATTGAATACTTAACTCAACAGTACGTCAATTAGTCTTTTGTGAAAATATGCGGACGGTCTATCTACCAACATCGCTTCGCAATGCAGCGATTAACGACAGGAATCAAATGTACGGCGGTTATGCCCCGTGGTATAGAACCAATTAAAAATGTAACAATAAAATGTATTCAATATATACTTGTATTCTTACAATTACGTATTTGCTTATTTTGTAACAGCGATTTATAAAAAATTCAAACATAAATTAAGGTGACTCGATCGTTGCTCAAACTTTCTTTACTGTGCGAGATGTATACATAATGGCATGATAAATATCAATTATCCAGTCATCCAAGCGTCAAATGTAAGGCAATTGTTTGTGCGAGATGAAAACGTTACCACTCACTCAATCGTGAAATGAAGATCGTTTTGTGACTGCTCTTTGCTATCTAAGATGCATCCATTAGAGCTATTTTCTTAATGCTTGTAGTTTAAAGGTTTGGTTGGCTTTTTTGCTTTGTTTGCTCAATCTTAATTACAACGCTTAAGCAAACATTTATACAAACAAAGCAAGCAAACAACTACACATTTAAACTACAAGCATTAGTAAAATAACTATAAAGACGTTTTATAATTATGTGATGTAGATTTAAACCGAAACCGAAAACATTGCTTTTTCGGTGACTTTGGTTGGCTTAACTGTCCAAGATATATGTATTCAAAGATGATGGCGTGTCATAAGAAAGGATAAATTTTATCCTACATATAGATCTGGATCTGGACAAACTATTAGAGAAAAGAGAATTGACTATATTAGCAATAAATGCCATTTTTACGGAATTTATTGATATATTACCTCAGACTTTCACTCACTAAGTATGCACATATAATCAATCCTTCAGACTTCATAAATTTTGTTAGAGAGTTGGCTGAATTAAGACTTTATATGATGAAAATTAATTCATTTCCTTCTGTGAAAATGCATCGCATGTACAATAGAAATGAATCGCCCTACAGTGAAAATGAAAGTCTAGTATCATTATTCGACAGTAAACATGAATCGCATAACGAAAACAGCATAGTGGAATTTGATTCAATATCAACAAGCTGAATAACAAAACCTGTTTTAAGTTATACAACATTAATATTTATGTTAAAAGGTACATTTTTCTGCAAATAAAACTTAACTGCTACTTTCAAATCTCTTGCACGCTCTGTTCGTGAACTATTCTTAATATCTATCTATTTGTGTATCACTTTTACACCTGGATGGCTGTAGGCGCAATGAAAACCCGTCCGCATCTCATACCTTTATCATGAATTTATAAAAACAGTACACATTATATATTATTTCTTGTTTTATTCAAAAATCACGAATTTGTCGTCTGTTTATTTATCATTCTACATTAGAAATTCATCACGGATACAGTAAAAATGGCATTTCAGGATTCGCACATTATATACACTGTATTAGCTATCGACACTCAATTCTGGTAAAGCAATTCTATCGTAAATAATCATTTCCTACAAATCTGTATATCTACCCTAGGACTCTCTAAAATTAAATGCATATAATATTTTCAATTCAATTATAAATCCAAGAACAAAATATCAAGTGAAAAAGCAAACAATCGGACACATAGGAAAATTTTTGAACAAAAGAAAATCGGACAAAAAGCATCAGACTAGAGAAGCAAAAGTATGAAAGAAAAAGCAAATCGAAAGAATAGCATCAGTCAAGAAGCCAAATTCCAATCGAAAAGCAAAATTATTAGACAAATATAAAATTTGACGATCGGACTAGAACAAAAAGCAAAATCGGACATGAAGTAAAAATCACACAAAAACATTGTATCCACTTACTTATTGCACCTTCTTATTTTCGCTCAAAATACACATGTTATGTTTCATATCTTCAAAGTAATTTAAAACACCCCGCGTTTAAAAACCCAGAAATATCCCAAATACCAAATGTATAATAAAACCCCAACCTGATTGAGCATCGTACACCCAAACTAAAGGAGAAAGGAGATCTGGTTTAATCGGACTGCGTAAAACCCCTCAACAATGATTAAGCAAGTATGGCCGCATTCCCCTGAATTCATTTCACACTAGAGCCATTTAAAATAGTCTTTCAATATTTATTTAAATTCACAATATCACAGCTTCATGTTTTACTTTGAAGTTCTAACAGCATGGAGTATTTCCGAACATATATAACAAAATTATAAACAAGTCTAAATTGAAAACAACGTTCAAACCTATGATTGCGTTGGATAAAAACCGCAATTTTTATACGTGTGCATGCAAAACAAGTTTCTTGGTAGAGGGGTGTAAATACAGCACAAACAACATTTCCCAAAAGACCAAAAAATGTGAAAAAAGTATATTCTAACAAAACGCATTTGACTAGCAGGTCGAACAGCTGATGTTCTTAAACTCTGCTGACTGCCATTGGCGATTGCCAAAGAAACAGATCACAAGATGTAACAAAATGGATCTTAATATTTAATTTATTACCAAACAGAAAACAATAAACTTGCGGAAAAGATGGTATACCGCAAACATGAGGTGCAAAAATTTGTACACAATATCCGGATTTCGACAATTAATGTCTCTTCAGTGATGTTAGGGATCGAAACGGTATTTGGAAGGCCATATAATTTACCTCAATTTAGGATAGACTCTGAATTTTAAAGAGTCGAAATAGGTTGAACGGATCATATAAACCCGAATGAAAATATAATACAAGCCCAAACAAAAAAATATATAATCAAGTCTAAATTGAAAACAACATATATATAAAGAAGGACCAACACTGCAATTAAGATAGATTTTGTCAAATTCCAGGTATTTTACGTCCCCATCTCCATAAAAACTAAATAAGAAGAATATATTTAACCGAAATCGGATGTACTACTGTTGTCTGGGTTTCAAATTCAAATTCACTTTGGTTATTAGTACCCTTCAATGAAGAAACTTACAACAACAAAAAAACCTTCCCTTTAAATTTGCATATTTTGTATCAAAGTTGTCTTCAACATTGTAAAATTGTTAAAAAGTCTTTTAAATATATTATTTCCGACTTTAATACTAAAAATCCAATACGTTCAAAACACTTTCTTCTTTTGACCATGCCGCATTCAGAGGGAAATAGATACAGGAGAAATTGGCCGTGCCTCTTGAAAAAATTATATCTACCACACTGTGTAACGAGTACTTTTTGGAATGTACCTTCGCGCTTAAATAAAAAAAAATACAATACATTAAAGACACAGAATCAGGAATGTAAATTTCAAAGAGAATGCGTTATACAACATGCATGGCTCAGTGTCCCAGAAACACGATGCCAGACTCACATCTTATATAGGATTCTGGTTACAATATGTGATTACTCTCTTATCCTGTTGAAATGCGTACACATATTTTGAACTCTGAAAATACCATAAATACAAAGTTTGCACAATTACAATAAATACATAAATTAGTATCCTCCTCCATATCCACCATGTTCACTACGAAGGTGACCATAACACTCCCCACTAGAACCAAAATGCGCTAGACATACCCAGCAAAAATGTCTACGACACTTGGTACATTCCATATGGTCGCAACCAGATGCCTTTTCAATTGGTAAACCGCAGCCGGGACACAGTTTACGATTATGGGGATCTTTTCGTAGCCATATTGCTATTCCAGAAGTATCCTCCTTAAGTTCTTTCATATTGTCACATGATATACCATCATGGTACTGGGTGTGGCAAGCTGTACAAATCCTCGCCCCGCATTCACCACAACTGAATTCATTGACCATCTTTGTCACGCGGTAAACACTTGGGCATTCTGGCGAAGTACAATATTTATATTCATTTACATTTCTTGCAATATAGGAACTTGTGGCTCGATTGACCAAGTTGTTAATTGTCATTCCTGACTGCAATGATAATTTGGTGATGTCCTTCCATGACCATAATTCATCACAACTTTCTTTGCAGCATGCCAAGGGAAAGTCACTGTTTCCAACTGCTGATTCCAGTTGTGGAACGATGCAAGTTTTACAAAAAGGATGACCGCAAGATTCTAAACGGTACATTTCCCCATCTTCTATTTCCATGAAGCAAATAGCACATTGGTGTTCTTCATTCTCAATGTGCTCACAGTTTTGCATTTCTCTTAAATGATCAATCACACCATTTATTTCGACCACTGCTTTTTCAACAGCTTCAGACGTGCCGTTTATATCAACACTATGATGACGTAAATTAATCTGTAAACGGTGAAGACCTCTGATATCACGTTTCATCTTCCCAAGATCTATACCAAATCGTAAAAACATTTCTTTTATAACACCGAATGGCTTATCTGCTCCTTTTAGAGATAAACTTCGGTTAATTCCTTGACTCAATTTATACAGGTACTCTTTTAAAAGTGTTGATGCCTTGTTTCGCTTCTCTTTTTCGCCGTAAATCGATATTTCTAGTATTCGATAATCGTCTATTATCAACGAACTTGTTTGTGACATGATATTCCGTATTTCATACTTCCCAGCTCTTGTGAAAAGTTCCTGTATATTTGGAAATTCTTGCTTTGTCATTCTTTTGCCCTGAACAATTTTGTCAAGTTTTCGTCTGACCCTTCGTAAAGTGTCAACATGATCGCAATTCATGTCAAGTTTACAGTTTCCGTTTCTCATTATTTTATGGCGAATTTCAATCCCTTCTTGTTGATTCAAAGTAGTAATAGCTTTAAATATTACGTCATTACATTTTTCAAATATGGCTTTGTAAACAAGAATTGAGGCTTGAAGCGTTATAGATGTGTTTAGAACTTCACCATTAGGTCTAAAATTTTGCTGTACATGTGCACTTGCATTTTGTCCTTCTTCTACCTTTGAAAAAGATGCAAAGGCAAGAAACGTGAAATCCTGATCTTTGGGTGGTTTTATAAATAGATCATATTTTCCTTCTTTGACATGCATTTGTATGTGGGCACGGAGTCTTTGTTGGATTAAATCTAGTTCTGGTCTTGAAGTCTGAACCCTCTCGCGAATGAACGAAGCTGCAACAATATGATTATCACCAATATGGAATTTTGTAACAAAGCTATGCCTCAATACTGCTTCATTTACAAATCTGTTCAAATTATTAACAAATATTTGACTTCCTCCTTTTTTACTAGGATTCAGTACTGCTCTGGTTCCTCCTATCAGCAATGACCTACAGTCATGGAGTATATTATCAGCTATTCTTTGTTCGCTGAATTCTACAAAAGCAGACCCTTTAGATTTACGACGGCACCATTCGAACTTTACACGAAAACGATGTTCATTTTGGAGTCTGGCATTTCCAGTTGGTCGAGCACATATCTCTTCTTCTTTTGATTCTTTTACTGCATATTCAGCTTCTTGAGTTGTCATAAAGGTAACTTTTCCCCAATTTCTCTTATTCTTGGTAAAATAAAACTGTTCAATGTGTTCAACTTGACCATATGTCTCAAATTCATTTCTAACAACTTCTTCAGTAAGCCATTGCACGTTGAGAGGATCACTGACTACTATGACTGATTTGAATTCGTCTGGCATGAGAACATCTGCTACATTACAACCGGCTGAAATAACTATACGCGTTCCTTGGTTTGAAGAACTTAAATACTGTTCGCTTTTCTCATCCTTGAATTTTCTTCTCAATGCGTTCAATATATTTTCAACATGCTTAACCAATAGTGATGTCACGTATTTTGTATTTGTAGAATAGAGGCAAATTTCGCCTGTTTTACCATCTGTATCGAGTATAACAATACTTCCATCTGCAATCTCGTTAAGTAGTATCTCGATGTCCTTCAGTTTTGCATAGCGAGGTCCAACAAAATCTCTGAAAGTTTGGTCTCCCATTCCGTACGCACCTAAGCACCTTACTTTTTGTTTTTCAACACGTTCCATATCAAAGGGTTTAAGCCAACCTTCTTCTAGCCCTTCTTCAATCCACTCAACTGGTACTGGTGTGGCATTGACACCATAGTCTCGATTTATTTGTAAAACTTGTTCAATAACTAACCATTCTGGCTTGAGTCCAAGAGAAGGCAAAGATGAAGATGGAAAAAGACAAACATCATGTGCTTTATGTATGACATGATAACCAGCTCGCTCGTGTCCTAAAAAGTGACATATATTGTGCTTGAAAGTTTTGAATATCATTTTTTGTAACATGAGGTCAACTTTTTCTGGATCACTTAACTTAAATTCCAACTTAATTTTTAATTCCTTGCGAAGAATTGAGAGCACTTCGGTAGCAGTTTCTCTCACAGCTTTTATCGTTTTCCCATTAACATAGTTCTGTGCACACCATTTACCCTTGGAATTTTCCGGTTGAACATGCCACTCTCTATACGCATTCAACATTGTCATGACGTCGCCACCTTGATGCGAAAATCGAATTTTCATTTTATCCGCATTTGTTTTCTCTGCAAGAGTACCAGATCGGTAAAAGAGCGACCCTCCAGAGCCACAACAGGCTGTCAAAATTAGAGCTTCAATACCAACATCACATCCAATTGCGTCGTGTATAAATGCTCCAAGTATGGGATCAAAAGGTAGCTTTGCAATCCATTTTCCAATGTCTGTCAGCATTCCTTCTGATACTGCACCAATTGACACAAGCGTTTCCATAGCATTAGTCAGTTGATGCCTTGGAGGTGATTCTACGAAATCAAATGAAATAGGATCAACACCTAATTCCATGAGCTTTAGGATTGCCTGTCCTAAATTAACACGTAATATTTCTGGAGTGGAACATACATTCATTTTTTTATATTCATCCTCTGAATAAAGCCTAAAACATTTTCCAGGAGCGGTTCGTCCAGCTCTGCCACTTCTTTGATTTGCAGAGCTTTGTGTCACCAATGTTACAACTAATGAACTTATGTTCTTTTTAGGATCAAATTGCATTTCTTTTATTCGTCCGGAATCTACAACGTACTTAATTCCTGGTATTGTTATGGATGTTTCAGCACTGTTAGTGGCAAATACAATTTTCCGTTTTCCATGTGATGCAGGGTTAAAAACTCGCTGTTGTTCGTTTGCTTGTAGTTTCCCATGTAAAGGAAGGCATATAAAATCACGATAGCTTCGAAGTTTATCTTCAAATTGTTTGCAACTTTTTTCGACTTCTAATGGGGACGTTAGGAAAACTAATATATCTCCTTTGTCTTCTCTTAGGTGGACATCTATAGCTTTCTCGAGTGTCCTTTTTTCATAATTATCATCAAATGCCTCTTCTGACCACTCCACGTCGACAGGAAAAGTTCTACCGGAAACTGACAATACTGGACATTCACCGAAAAAACGAACGAATACATCTGGATCGATAGTAGCAGATGTTACTACAACACGTAAATCCGGCCTAGACGGCAGACATTTCTTTATCATTCCTAGTAAAAGATCAGTGAAGATGCTTCTTTCATGAGCTTCATCGATAATTATGCAAGAAAACAATGACAGATGGGGATCTTTCAGGCATTCATTTAGAAGCACATGGTCTGTCACGTAAAGGATTTTGGTATCTTTTGATTTTTTTGATTGCATACCGACTTGATATCCTACCAAGTTGCCAACGTTTGATGACATTTCCTTTGCTACTCTAGTGGCCAGACTAATAGCAGCTACTTTTCTTGGTTGGGTGCAAATGATAATCCCCTCTGAATAAATACCTGTTTGATATAGATACTGAACGACTTGTGTACTTTTTCCCGATCCAGTCTCACCTAGAATAACGGATGTTTGATCTTTATGAATCATTGTACAAATTTCTGTTCTGCATGCATATATGGGAAGTGCGGCGGCAAACCTGTCACACTCAGATTTGAAGCTGGTTTCAAGCTCCAACAATTCCTGTTCATTAAAGGAAGAGTTTTGAAGTTTTTCTAACTTGCAAAGGAATGACTTTATAAAAGATTTGAATTCAGATTTTTGGCTTTCCATTTCTTTCACTTTTGAAGTCAATGTTTCTTTCTCTTTGTTCTTTTTATTAAAGCTGTCTATTGGTTGAAATTTTTGCTTCTTATCCTTAAACTTTTCTAAATATTTTCTCAATTCTTTAAGTTGTGTCTCATGATTGTCCTGAAATTGTTTTGCAATGTCTGCTTGTTGGCTTGCCATATCCGATAGCCTTTTATTTCGCAAGTTTTGTTGAATCTCCTGTTTTCTTTTCTTATCGATATGACACTTAATGTTGGTTCCCGTCAGTGTGTTGCCCTTCTGGAGTAAAACCATAGCTTTCCTTGAAGAATTTGTGCTTGGGAATTCAACAGACAAAAAAATCACATTTTGTAATACTTCCATACTTTTAATACTAAATTTAACTTGCTTTTGTAGTCGCAAATTCAAAAATCGTTCCAAATTTGATTCTGCCCTTGAAAGATTATATATTTCGATTTCAATACATTGTGGTTTGCATTTGTAATTTCCTTGACCGAGTTCAGTCGTGTTCAATTTCTTTTCTGCTACTGCAGTGGTGTTGACTGAAGAGTCTGGATTGTTAATTTGATTTTTTTCAACGAGTTTATTAACAGTCAAAGGAGTGTTCTGTGTAATTTCACTATTTGTTTTCCTTGTATTCATGCTTTGTATAACTTTTATCTCACCAGTTGAATAGTCACCATTTTTGGGTGCTCCTGTGTAAACACGTTTGGATTTCGACTTTGCCTCAGTCATTTCCTTGTGATTTTCGTGCCTAACCACATTATTTTGTGAAACAAGGTCACTTTCCAAATTTAACAGTCCATCTTGTACAATCTTAATATTAGATTTATTGGATTGTAACTTTTTGTTGTCTATTTCAGATTTTAAGCTTTGTAAATTTTCACTTGAGTGGTAATTGTCTGAAACATTAGTTGTCTCTCCTTTTAGTTGTTTTTCTCTTTTGGTTGTGACAGTTTTATTCTTTGATATACAGTTGTGTTTTTGTTTATTTGTTGTGCTTGACCTTTTGAAAATCTGAGATTTGATTTCAGTTTCTTTTTTAGTATCCATTTCAATGCGTTGTTCATCAACAAGTCCGTAAAACATATCACAATTTCCACCATCAGATGTTTTTCGTTTTGCATGATAACCGATTGTTACGCTTTCAGAATTGGTTTGGATTCTTTGGTTGTCAATTTTGATAGCAGTAGATTGTGTTGCCGACAAAAGTATCTTTTGACTCCGACTCTGATCTTTTGGCTTTTTCTGCTTGTCTGGTGTCGTTTCCCTTGTGACATCTTTTTCGCAACTATTTCTGGGTGATGCTTCTGCTTTCGCATTTCTCTGTCTTTTGTCTCTTTTCCTTTGTTCTTCGTAGAAATGACACTTAACAATAGTCTTGCACTCACAGTTCCTTAAATGCAATATTTCAGTGACTTTTCTGCTCGATGTTTTACTGGGAAACTGGACAATTAGATTTGTACTATTTTGTTTCTTAATAATGTCTTCAATAGTAAATTTAACTGAAATCCCTATTCTATCTTGTAAAAAGCTTTGGTAGTCATATATGTTATCACAATTGAAAATTTCAAGAATTAATTTCTCTGGCTTCCTAACATTTTCAGTTAATGTTTCTTTCTTTATCAGCTCGTCCTTTCCAGAACTCTTTCTCTTTTCAGTTGTCTGAACTATATTTACACTTTCTAAACTGACAGTAACTGTAGATGCAAGCTCCTTCTGAACAATTGATTCTGCTGTTGATGTATAATGCTTGGTTTTAAGCCTTTCATACTCCAGACAGCAATCTATTTGTTTTTGTCCAACAGACATTTGTACAGTACTGTCACGATTACTAGACGCAATTACATTACTTCCGACATCTGTAGACATTTTAAATTCAGATACGTGTTTAGTCATGTCCTGAATCCATGTCTTTTGAAAGGATAAATCATATGGTTTAAAATCCGATAAATTATCGCATTCTTGATTTTGACAGATTTTACTGTCATCAACATTTTCATTATTCACTCGAAAGCCTGTTTCACTTATATTAGATCTTGATATCTCTACGTGTGTTTCTTGATATTCGACAGGATTGGTTCTAATACAACTTCTGGCATCATGTTTAGGTTTTGTGACGTTCTCGGTTCCCAAATGGGGATTTGTCTCATTTAGCACTTTTTTACACGGTTGTAGTGCAGTTCCAGATATCTCATCTCTCAGGGAAAATGGTTTTTGTCTGGTTTTACAGGAAATTTGATCCTGTGGGCTGATATTGGTTTGAGTGTCTTGAGTGGAAATATTCGTTTTTGGTTGTTGACCCTTTTCAGTTTTGAAACTAGATATTTCCATCTCAAGTTCACTTACGGATTCGTTTTGCAGGTTAAATTCCTCAATTTGCTTTTTCATTTCTATGTCAACAGATATTGCATTCAAACGTGATTTTGTATTCGCTTTTATCAAGCTTGACTGCCTCTTCACATGAGGGCCACCATGAACGTCACTGTTTAAAGTCCAAACTTCTTCAATTGACTTTTGCTTTCTCCATGCACTATTCCACATGTCGGAAACATCGCTTTGTTGCTCTTCGACTTTAAATTGTATTTTTTCTTGCTCACCCTGTGAGCTGTCGGCTTTACTTTCAAAACTGGCTATAGTACTTCGATTGCTCGTTTTGACAGTGTAAGATTGTTGTGCCAAGGTATTTTCCTTCGGGTTTTTATAAATATCTTCTTTTAGAAGTTTGCGTTTCGGTTCCTTCATTTCAACGGTGCTGCTTATCTCACAACTATTTCTGTATAATGCATTTTCAGTAAATCTTTCTTTTTCTTTTACATCGCCTTTGACGATTTTTGCCTTTTGAGCCAGATTGCTGTTTATTTTTTCTGTATCTAAAATAACTGTCGATGTCTCATGTTCATTTAAATTCAATTCCTCTATTGAAATATCATGACACGTTTTTGATGTTTCCTTCTCATGACCAAAATCAAGCTTTGTTTGTTCAGCAGGCGGCTGAACATAAGTATAAAGATCACTAGGAGCAACAACGTCCCTTATGACGTGTTTAGATATTTTTAAATCAGTTACTTCATTACATGTCCTGCCCAGTGACATTTTAGATCTTTTCTTAAGACAATCTGTGGTAGTAGAATCACGCACGTTTATGTTCGTTTTAAAGCAATATTCATCCTTTTGGGAGATTTTGCTGCCATCAATCATTCCAAACCAAGCTTCACTCGTATTTACTCCTGACATTTCAACAGTTGTTTCTTGATATTGAACAGAATTATTTTTAATACAACTATTAGCACCATATGTAGTCTTTGTGAAATTCTCTGATTCTGGCGTTTCCAAACGACAAGCTAACTTTTCATACATATCTATGCACGCGTCAAGTTTTATTGCAGTCTCCAATGAATATTCATCCTGTGAGCTGATATCACTCTTAGTGTCTTGAGCGGAAATGTAATGTCTTGAGTGTTCAACATGAGTCATTCTAACATTATCTTCTTCCATTTTGAGTTGGCTGGCGAGTTCATTTTGTGAATTCATCTTCCCGTCTAGTTTGTTCTTTTCCATATAATCAGATTTTATATTCAAATCAGATATTTCATTAGCTTTCTTCACATTTGTTTGCTTCTTTCCATAAGATAAATCCATGTCATTTTTCGGTCTTCCAATGTCTGCAATTATTTCTTTCTCTTTCCATGGACTAGTCCGCATTTCAGATGCATTCTGGTTTGAAGCGGAATACCAGAGTACATCATAGAATGTGTTAGGTAAATTGTCATTGCTAGAGAACACTTCATTCAAATGTTCTCCGCTACAGTTTAACCGTGGTTCTGAAACAACATTTTCCTTCGATCTAGAAGATTTTAAGTTCAATCTACATTTCGTTTCTGTTTCTTCGCGTTCCTCAAACAGCTTGACCTTTGAAGAATTAGTATCATTAGCATTATACATAAGTTTTACATTCTTTGGGAGAATTTTGTCACCGAGATTTGTTTTTGATTGTAAATGACAAGTCATCTCATTCGGTTTTTCTGTCGATTTATGACTTTTTCTTTCTGTTTTAAATTCCCAGTTGATATCATTTGGTGCTTTACCACCGGTTGATATCTGTGACTTCGTTTTCCCTAGTATTTCGCCTATTTGGTTTTCTTGAGAAAATGATGCTCTGTAACGATCATGAAAACTTTCGACTTTCGTTTTCGTAGACGTTGATGAATCTGAGAGTTTTACATAGATATCGCTCTCTTGGTTTTTAGGTGCATCTTTAGTCATAACTTGTTTTGGTGTATCATTTATAAATGAAGTAAGTGTTATTTGTCCAGAAACATCTTTACTAATTTCTCGGCTGTTGATAACAGCAGGTTTTACATCATTCGAAAATGGACTTGCTATTGACTCTGAATGCATAAGGTCTTCTTTGTTAGTTTTTTCATTTTCTAATACTCCATATAACATGTCATTACTAGAGTTAACATTACTTGATATAGAATTTGTACATCCGGATGCAGGGCATCTACCATATTTCAGTGTTTCTACATCGGAGTCTTCTTTAATGAGAATTCGAGAAGAATCGAGATCATATAAATCAGACTTACCGGTACGAGACAAAATCTGGGATGAATCGGCACCTTTTAAAGGGTGATCTTGGGATATTCCACGAACATCATTATCACCCGGGACACAAGACACCCTTATTGCATTGATAGAAGCCTCATCTGAAATGTCTCTTGATCTCCTGTAGTATTGTGTTGTGTTTGAAGGAATATAAGCGTCATCACGTGGACTGTTATCAATCTCTCCTGTTGCAGTTTCCTCACCCTTTATGTGCTTCACGATTCTTCTGAAGAAATTCATGAGTCAGTCTTTACAAACATCGTCTTCAGTACTACCTGTAAAAATATTCACAATTTTCAAGAATATGTTTGAAAAATATACAATGTTAACGTTTCATTCTAAGTGATCTTTTAAAAAGGTTAACAGATGTACTCTCGGAAGTATGATTATATTTAAATCAATGTCTTGGAAAGGTGAGCTGCTGGTATACCAGCTACTAGACCCACGGCATGAATCTTGAAAATGAAGTCCTTGCTTTGTAGATTTTGACAAAGCAAACAGACCAAATTCCCTACATGATTATAACGTTTGACGAGCATTAAGAGGCAACATTAGTTTACCGATTATCAAATTTCATAAATCAATTTCGAATAGAAAACAACAATTTCTATTCATATGTGGTATTGCTGATGTAAATCCTCCGTCATAAATTTCATTAAACAGAATTGCGAAATGAAGGTGAGAGAGCGCTAACAATAATGATTTTCTAAAGTTATTTCTAAGGAGAATAACCCCCCTCTCCCCAAACAAATTTGAACCACACTGAACTTACGAATCGTCTGAGATATTGCTGATGTAAATCTTGAGCATGAATGTTATTGAACTTCAATGCGAAACGTAGACGCGGGACCACTTACAATGTTGTTTTCCGATATAATTTACATTTGAAAAGGGCTAAAGTCTTAAATATTCGACCAGCCCTAACCCTGATTTTGAACATATCAGAGATATGGATGATGTAAACAGTTGACATGAATTTTATCAAACTTCAAACTGAAAAATCGTCACGGGAGCGCTTACAATGCAAATTTTTCATTTTTGTTTTTACATTTCGAGTATATAACCCCCAAATGATATTCGATCTGAATTTCGAAGTATTGCAAGATATTGCCCTGTTATGAAATGCTAAGACAAAAATTTCGACAAACTCCAATGAGAAATTGCTGATGAACCATTGATATAAATTTCAACGAAGGCGCTTACAAAGTCGGAGGGACGACAGGACATTAGCATTTTCAAATCCACCGATCCTTTTTTCGGCCGGGTTTGGAGGGGGGGGGGGGGGGGGGGGGGTAAATAAATGAAGTTTGACATGTTTCAATAGATACAAAAAGTGTTTTAGATGTTTATAACAACAGCATTATAAATGTCAAAATTATTCAACTTCTAAATATTTCATTTTAACTTTACTCCCTCATCATGTATAATTTGGCATGAAAAGGGACATATTCCAACGGTTCATCCCTACTGCTTAGTATTAAGTACCCCTTCCAAAAGCGACGTGGAAAATTAAGGAACATTAGGGAGCAAGGTCACATACTACACTAAATTATGATTTTAGACAGTTATATAATTCACGCGTCTTTTTTTCATAACTATGACCTTGACGTTAGACCAAGTAACTTGAAAATCAATAGGAATCTTTATCTTAATTATATATAGTATGTAATTAAGCTTCCGAAAACCACTTTTCTGCATTAATTGTGGTCTGTTTTAGTCACTATGACCTTTGCCTTTGACATGGTAACCTTACAAATCAATAGGGATTTCAGCATGTACATATAAAAATAAGAAGATTTGGTATGATTGACAATTCTACACAAGAGACCAAATGACAAAGAAATTAACAACTGCATGTATAGGTCACCGTACGGCCTTCAACAATGAATAATTACATTACATGTATGTTTTTTTATAATACGTTATTTTGATTGGCTAACAGCAATCTCGCGTCATTCTGAAATTAACCTTCATTTCAAAATGAAATGTAACATTCATGATGACACGAGCTTCCACAATTAAAGAACCTTAGTGAGCGCGCTCACATACCCCACGTCCCCACATTGTCACAGGAGAAATAAAATAACAGTAAGAAAAAAAAATTGTATAAGAAAAAAAAATTGAATCATAATTTCCTGTCGATATGCACATCTACGTAGTATGTCCTTATTATCTACAAAGTTTCATGAAATTCTGTTGTGTGGTTTCGGAGGAGTTTCCCTTTGAACAGAAATCTAGTAATTAATAAGTATTTCATTAAAAATTTAATTCTAGGGAAAATTAAAAAATGAGTTAATTCCCTTTGAAAAGAAATCTAGTAATTAATAAGTATTTCATCAAAAATTTAATTCTAGGGAAAGGGCTTTAACTGAACAAGGAGACAAGCTAAAATCGTGAAAATCGAACTTGACCTGTAACTTGTCATGATAAAACAATACACCAAATATCAAATCAATATCTTCAAGCATGAAGAAAAAAAGTCTGGAAAACTGATTTGCCGGACTGACGGATGGACAGACGGACGGACGGACAGACAGACGGACAGAGTGCAAACCTATAGTCCCCTTCGACTTCGTCGGTAGGGGACTAAAAATTGAATCGTAATTTCCTGTCGATATGCACATCTGCATAGTATGTCCTTATTATCTAAAAATGTTTCATGAAATTCTGTTGTGTGGTTTCAGAGGAGTTGCGATGACAAACTGTTGCATTAGTATAATGAAGCAAATAAGTTCAAAGGGGCGTAACTCCTAGAAAAAAAAAATTGAATCGTAATTTCCTGTCGATATGCACATCTGCATAGTATGTCCTTATTATCTAAAAAGGTTTCATGAAATTCTGTTGTCTGATTTCAGAGGAGTTGCGATGACAAACTGTTGCAGTAGTATATTGAAGCAAATAAGTTCAAAAGAGCGTAACTCCTAGATAAAAACATTGAATCGTAATTTCCTGTCGATATGCACATCTACGTAGTATGTCCTTATTATCTGAAAAGGTTTCATGAAATTCTGTTGTGTGGTTTGAGAGGAGTTGCGATGACAAGAAACAGGACTGACGGACTGACGGACGGGTCAAAAACATTATACCCTCCACAACTCGTTGCGTGGGGTATAATAAAGTGCACAGGTAAATAAAAGAAAAACTTGATAGAAATTATGTTTTCATGATCCTAGCAAAAAAATGTAATTATAAGTATTGAATGCTTCTTTTGGTAATTTTATAATAGGGCTGTAAAAGCGTTGACCGTGCGCAAATTTTTAGAATGTACTTCGGTCAACGCTTTTACACCCCAATAAATTTACAAAAATAAGCATTCAATTTTTAAGTAAAACCCATACCGCATAATCAGCTATAAAAGGCCCCGAAATGACAAACGTAAAACAATTCAAACGAGAAAACTAACGGCCTGATTTATGTACAAAATAATGAACGATAAACAAATATGATATACAGCAACAAACGACAACCACTGAATAACAGGCTCCTGACTTGGCCATATGTTTCAATCCGATATAAAGTATTTTATTTAGCACTAGGAAATACGACTGACGGAAGGACGGACGGATCAAAGACTAGACATATATCTAATGTTTTGTTCGTTGGGTTGTCGTCTCGTCGATGTTTACCACAAATCTGTTTTTTTTCATGTCTCATTCAAAAATGAAGACAATCGCCTGTTATGTGTATGTCTAAAGCTCCTGTCTTGATCTACCTCGGACGAGGTCACTCACATGATCAGTAATGTCACGAAATGAATTCTTATTACGTATATTTGATATGTAAAATGAATGTAAATATTTTTTTTTTCGCTAAGTATTTCAGAGAAGTTTGTCATGATTTTTATGTTTATCTAATATCGAGGTTAGGTAATTAATCCATGAAACACGAAGAAAACGTTTAATCAGCAGTTTAACTTTTTTTTAAATGCTGATAGATAGTATTCACATTTGCAGGTTTATTTTATATTTATATTTGTAGATATATGAAGTTCTCGGCAGGCCTAGTATGAAAGCCATGAACTTTATTAGCTTTTACATATATTTACTTTAGTGATAAACATTATGTATGATTCAGTGAAAGATTCGAAATTTGCCCTATCATAGTTTGTTTTAATGTTTAACAAATTAGAGGTAGTCATTAATGTTTCCAATACCTGATAAAATTGTTTCTTTTTAAATAGTAAAGCCTCGCACATGAAAAGTATATACTATTTATTAGATTGATTGGTTGGTGTTTAACGCCACTCTCATCGACATTCGCAAGAAAACTGACAATCCTTGTGAATTAAGATTTGAGTCGAGCGAACAACCTTAGTGTTGACAGGCTAGTTATACAGCAGTTGAACTACTTAGACCACTCTGCCACCGAGGCCCCCTATTTAGTAATAGTATATGAGAAGCTATATGTATACTGGAAAAAGATCAAAGAAGGTAGTGACTACATTAAAGATAGATGTCGGATAAAAAAAATAATGCACAAAGTTGGGATTGGATTTGAGATAAAACTTTCAAGCTAGTTTTCTCTGAACATGCATGACATATATTTGCCATTGGATGTTAATTCTTATACTTCAATTGCTTCCGAATATAAGAAGAAGTGAAAATTTTGACCGAAGAAATCATCGTGGTGAAAAGAAAATCCTGGTGGTCCTGAAACATATCATTTTTTAAAACTTAGAGTCATTTGTGTTCATACATTGTTCCGTTCCCCAACGATGATAAACTTTTTCCGAAATAAGATTTAGGCTGAGAGGAAAAGTATGTGAATAAAGCTGTTTATTCATCATTCATTGAGCATTTGATAAAGTCCCATACGCACATATATGATGTGGTTTTATTTGAATAAAGTTAACGTATGACCATGTATACTTCTTATTCAGCCACTGAGTAAGCACTATGAAATGGAAAAGAAGGGATTTGGTCTATCAAGACACAAAATCCGTATACCTACACTTAACAAAACCCAAAGCATAGGAACTGTGCATTTATCATTGTTATTCATCAGGTTTGTTTGCAGTTTACCATGCATGTTTGGTATATTAAAGCTACATACAAGATCTAAAAAAGAGTAAAATTATGGAAGGATTTTGGAAGTCATCAATCTCCTAAAAGAGATAATTTGTTACTACTAACATCATTCAAATGATTTAATGAGTAACATGTGTTTATGTTTTCCAAAATCTAAAAACTATAGGACCTTCAGTAATGAAATGTAAGATACTTTATATGTGCCAGCAATTGATTTTTTATGAATAACATCAGACAGGAATTAATATCTCTTCACAAAATTTTAAAAGTTTCACATGTACACCGTAATCTCGCCTGTTTTTACTTTAGTGACAAATCTTCTTACATTCTATGAATGCTTAGAAAAGATAATGTTTTAACTCAACTCCGGAAAGATTGGATATTGACGACTTTTGTCGATTTCTTTCAGATCATTTCTTTATAATTTGGGTTATACATTTATTCCTACATGTATAAGGCTTTTAATATAATAGCTATCAATACGAGCTTCTGAAATAATGTTGAATTGTACACGAAAGCGCTTCGAACACAAGAAGACTTTTATAATTTCTCTCCCAGTAAGGAAGTACTATACATACCATAAATTGACGTCTACTTATTTTTACAACTTGTACTATTATCTAATAATCCGCATAATTGTTAACCTGAAATAAAAAAAAATAAAATACTACTAATTCAGAGTGATATCAATATATATCTCCTTGCTGTGACGGACACTCGTTTAACCTAGCAAACCTTAAAAATCCTGGAATGGTTGGGGCTTAACTGTATCACGTGTTAAGTCGACACATAGGCGAAAGTAAGAAAATTTATATTGAAAGATTTTGAAGTCATTAGTATATTGATGTTTATATTGCCTTTTCTTTCTATTGATGTTATATTGTGTCCTCATACTACTGTACGGGGGTATTTAACGACCATGAGAGTCTCTCGTACGGTGAAAGAGTCTCTCGAACGATCGGTCGTTGCTATAATTAGAACATGACTTACGTCGTTTAAATAGATCACGACCATTAACTATTCACGGGGGAGGGGTTTGGAAATGAATATTCTGATGAATAAAATCATTATGCCCCCAAAACGCGTGTTATTAAAAGCAGTACTAGCACCGGTTGAAAACGAATCTTCCGTCCCAAAAATATCCTCCTGTCTCCCACCCCTTGTTTCCCCTTTCTAAAAAATAAAAAAACAAATGGTCGTCTCCTTATAAACTGAATCATGTCAGAATTTGTGATTTTCTTTAAGCATCAACTCGCCTTTCAATATATTTCTAAATCACAAAAATGACACTATATCGTCTCCAATTCATCAACAACGAGAATTCAAAGATGATCCTTACAAGCCAATGTATATGATAAATCGTTTGACAACCCCACAAAGTATATCATCACCCATTGCAGATAGTTCCCAGGGGCGGATCCAGGATTATATATGTTAGGGGGGGGGGAACTTAAATGTTCGCCGAGCGGAGCGAGGCGAACATTTTTTAGAGGTAAAATTGTTTGAAATATTCTTTATTAAGCTGAGGACAACCCATGCTTTGCAAATTTTAGGGGAATATGCAAAACAGCAACTTTGACATTTGTAAAATCTACTCACTTGTCAAAGTTTGAAAGAACATAGTCAAAGTAAGGTTACTAGTGGGGTTTCATGTAAAAAAAATGTTTTTCTTATAAATCATGGTTCGATTTTGTCAATAAATATGCTATCCGTTCTTTTTCATTTAATAATCAATGTTAACAAATATAGGGTTTAGCATTGGGTGTAAGTTAGTTATACAACTCGGGATACGGCGTGTCTGGATAAGAAACCCGCCGGCCTCCGGCCGTCGGGGTTTCTTATCCAGACACACCTATCCCTCGGTGTATAACTATTACTGAATATTAATTACCGACCGTGCGAGGGCTTACCAGCCAGTCAAGGTCGTTAAGGTTCATGTGGACCCTTTGGCTAAAATGGCTGCATTTTCACCTCAAAATTTACTCTGAGTACAGACAAACCTGAGTATCTGGAAAAAATTTAAGGCATAGCATACTCTAGATAAATAAAATTCAAATACATTTTCTCTTTTAGAAAATTAAAAACTTAACTGGATTTTGCTGTGCACTTTTTTTCATTTCTCCAGAAGGTGCCAAAATAAACAAATTTGGGAAAGAGGTTTGAGAAATTCCCCACAGGTAATAACTGAAGTGAACTGTATTGATTGACATGGGCTGTGTTTGGATATACGCCAGAGGTGGCCTATGGTTATCCATAGGTACCTTTGGTTTGATATTCTATATATCAAAATATCAAACCATTGGTACCCAAAGATACCTATGGGTAACCATAGGCTGCCTTAGGCGTATATCCAAACACAGCCATGGACAATAGATGGACAATAGATACCTGACAATGGCTGTGTTTGGATATACGCCAGAGGTGGCCTATGGTTATCCATAGGTACCTTTGGTTTGATATTCTATATATCAAAATATCAAACCATTGGTACCCAAAGATACCTATGGGTAACCATAGGCTGCCTTAGGCGTATATCCAAACACAGCCAATAATTAGTGATTAAAACTGTGTACCCGAGTGGACCATATCAAGTGAAACTCAACTGTTTGTTAATTTTTTATCATCTTTTCCATGGACAAAAAAAAGTGCACAGCAAAATCCAGTTAAGTTTTAAATTTTCTTAAACATAAAATGCATTTGAATTTTATCTATCTAGGGCATGCTGTGTCTCAAAAATTTTCCAAATGCACAGGTTTGTCTTTGCTCAGAGTAGATTTTGAGGTGAAAACGCAGCCATTTTAGCCAAAGGGTCCACATGAACCTTAAACGTGAACATACAATGATATCTGATCAATATTTCAAGTCTGTATTATGACCTATTATCATTATTATTATAATTAAAATATTTCCTTTTCGTTTGTCTCTTTTTATGATTCATGTTTATTGAATTACTATCTAGCTATCTCGTGAGTTAGGAATAAAGATATTTGTATTTTGCAACTGAAGATTTGCACGTACGTTCTTTGACCTTTAATAGATATAAAATATCCTATTTCATTTTGACAGTTTAACAAATGATGTACGTATACCTTTAAATCTGATGAACGAAAATATACTAGTGTTATTTTCATTTTATTTCCCTTTCTTACTTGGCATTTCTTATAATATATAGTATCTTACCGAATACTTCATCTAGACTAATATCCTGTTATCAACCACTGATTTCCCAGAAGTCAATTTCTACTTTCGGTTTACCTGATTTTTTTTAATTGATATAGTGACGTCACATGCATAAGTATCATACATACCATGATCTACTATTGGACGCTAAAACTGTCTGGGGAAGCAAGTGCTCCTTTAATTTATTTCTAAAGATCTATACCGGAAAAAACTGCGCATGATTAAAAACTGGTTTAAAACAAAATTGCTGATATTGTCAGTTTAATAGACAGACTTGGATTACTGTAAAACGAAACACTTCATACTGTATATCCTATATTGCTCATATTTTACTTCATTTCTTTGTACATTGCGTATTTTCACTAAAAACTCGCATGTTTTATAATAATTATTATGTATCTTGCCTGCTAAGGCCCCATGATTGGTAAATAAAAGAATGTCTAAAATGTAATGATCATGTAATGACATTATACCAGAGGAGATATCCCGGGTAATCCTGCAATTTGATTAGTGACCTTGACAGGGAACATAAGCCCATATCGCCTGTGAGTAAAAATGAGGGTCAAAATGGTAAATGATGTTGAAATAATAACACAGGGAATATGAGCTCATATACTATAGAGTGCACGTGGCCTTGAAGCTTGTAATCCAACTTGATATGTTTGTGTGTTTTTATTTTTTGTGACTACGAGGGCGCTGCATTTTTCAAGACAGAAAACCATTTTCCAAAGTTGTTTTTTCCCATTTTGCTAGTTTGTCCAGTTCTACTTGGATTTTATGTAAGTCGATGTCTGTGAAAAAGGGCATATAGACAGTACAGTATTGTCCGCAAGCACTCTCAATGTTGAATGGAGGCCTTGATCTAGGTCGTTTAATGATATAAAAAAATTGTAAACTGGGTCCTAAAACTGACCATTGTGGTACAAGATTTTAACTTCACTCCTCTGTTTTACCTTCGACAACCACTTCTTGTAATCTATTGGAAATAAAGTCCCTTATCCATCTAACTGTCTTACATCCACAGTTCCTTTACCATAATGATATAAGAGTAGACCAAAGGAATTTTAGTTCGCTTTTTAGTTTTAGAAAATTGCAAGAAATTGCTGTGACCGAGAAAGAAAGAACATTTAAATTTCTGACAAAATTTATAAAATGGTGAATGTCTCAGAGTGTCTTTAACGCATAAAATCGTCCAAAAACTTTATTCAACCTGATGACATTTCCGTTAATCATACATTACACCACTGTCCGAGGTTAGGGGAGGGTTGGGCGCCCGCTTACATGTTTAATCCCAGCAGATTCTGTATGTGCCGTCTTAAGTCGGGAGCCTGTAATTCTGAGGTTGCCGTTTGTTGTTGTATATCATATTTGTAGATCGTTCATTGTTTTTACATAAATCAGGCCGCTAGTTTTCTCGTTTGAATTGTTTTACGTTTGTCATTTCGGGGCATGTTATAGCTGACTATGTAGTATGGGTTTTGCTTATGGTTGAGGGTCGTACGGTAACCTATAGTTGTTAACTTCTATGTCAGTTGGTCTCTGGTGGAGAGTTGTCTCATTGGCAATTATGTCAATTATACCACATCTTCTTATTTTTATAAGTATTTGGTGCAATTCCTGTCGAATAATAGTTCTGTCATGCACGCAGGTATTTCGTACATTGTCTGCTCTGATTTCTATCATTCAAACAAGTATTGGTGCATTGTCAGTCTGATACCATATCTGTTATTCGCACAAGTATAAGTGTATTATCAGTACATATCTTTAATCCATACAAGAATTAATATAATATAAGTATAAAAACCTTTCTGTAATCCATCAAGTATTGATGTAATATCAGTATGAAAACCTTTCTGTAATCCATCAAGTATTGGTGTAATATCAGTATGAAAACCTTTCTGTAATCCATCAAGTATTGGTGTAATATCAGTATGAAAACCTTTCTGTAATCCATCAAGTATTGATGTAATATCAGTATGAAAACCTTTCTGTAATCCATCAAGTATTGATGTAATATCAGTATGAAAACCTTTCTGTAATCCATAAAGTATTGATGTAATATCAGTATAAAAACCTTTCTGTAATCCATCAAGTATTGATGTAATATCAGTATGAAAACCTTTCTGTAATCCATCAAATATTGATGTAATATCAGCATGAAAACCTTTCTGTAATCCATCAAGTATTGATGTAATATCAGTATGAAAACCTTTCTGTAATCCATCAAGTATTGATGTAATATCAGTATGAAAACCTTTCTGTAATCCATCAAGTATTGATGTAATATCAGTATGAAAACATTTCTGTAATCCATCGAATATTGATGTAATATCAGTATGATAACCTTTCTGTAATCCATACAAGTTATGGTGTTATTTGAGTCCGTTAACATTTCTGTTATTGATATAATTATTGGAGTTGTATTGTCAGTCTGATAACATGGCTGTAATCCAAACAAGTGTTGGTGTATTGTCTGTCTGATAACATAAATGTAATCCAAACAAGTGTTGGGTGTATTGTCACGGTCTGATAACATGTCTATAACTCATACAAGGGTTGGGTGCATTGTCAGTCTAATAACATGTCTGTAATCCATACAAGTGTTGGTGCATTGTCAGTCTGATAATATGTCTGTAATCCATACAAGTGTTGGTGCATTGTCAGTCTAATAACATGTATGTAACTCATACAAGTATAAGGTGCATTGTCAGTCTAACAACATGTCTGTAACTCATACAAGTGTTGGGTGCATTGTCAGTCTAATAACATGTCTATAACTCATACAAGGTTTGGGTGCATTGTCAGTCTAATAACATGTCTGTAATCCATACAAGTGTTGGTGCATTGTCAGTCTGATAACATGTCTGTAATCCATACAAGTGTTGGTGCATTGTCAGTCTTATAACATGTATGTAACTCATACAAGTATAAGGTGCATTGTCAGTCTAACAACATGTCTGTAACTCATACAAGTGTTGGGTGCATTGTCAGTCTAATAACATGTCTGTAACCCATACAAGTGTTGGTGCATTGTCAGTCTAATAACATGTATGTTATCCATACAAGTGTTGGTGCATTGTCAGTCTGAAAACATGTCTGTAACCAATACAAGTATTATGTGCATAGTCAATTCAAACACATGTAAGTAACCCATACAAGTGTTGGGTGCATTGTCAGTCTGATAACATGTCTGAGATCCATACAAGTGTAGGGTGCATTGTCAGTCTAATAACATGTCTGTAATCCATACAAGGGTTGGGTGCATTGTCAGTCTAATAACATGTCTGTAATCCATACAAGGGTTGGGTGCATTGTCAGTCTGATAACATGTCTGTAATCCATACAAGTGTTGGGTGCATTGTCAGTCTGATAACATGTCTGTAATCCACACAAGTGTTGGGTGCATTGTCAGTCTGATAACATGTCTGAGATCCATACAAATGTAGGGTGCATTGTCAGTCTAATAACATGTCTGTAATCCATACAAGTTTTGGTGCATTGTCAGTCTAATAACTTGTATGTAACTCATACAAGTGTTGGGTGCATTGTCACTCTAACAACATGTCTGTAATCCATACAAGTGTAGGGTGCATTGTCAGTCTAATAACATGTCTGTCATCCATATAAGGGTTGGGTGCATTGTCAGTCTGATAACATGTCTGTAATCCTTACAAGTGTAGGGTGCATTGTCTGTCTGATAACATGTCTGTAATCCATACAAGGGTTTGGTGCATTGTCAGTCTAATAACATGTCTGTAATCCTTACAAGTGTTGGGTGCATTGTCAGTCTGATAACATGTCTGTAATTCATACAAGTGTTGGGTGCATTGTCAGTCTAATAACATGTCTGTAATCTGTACAAATGTTGGTGCATTGTCAGTCTGATCAACATTCTGTCGTTTACACAAGAATTTGTGTACTATCAGTCTGAAATGTGTTTTCAAACGGAATGTTTCTGCTTGGATTAAAAGACAGCTTAAATGTTAGAAAACCAAGAAGATATTTGAAAGGCATTAAAAAATTACCACAATCCTCTCTGGCTCTGTATGAGAAGCAAGATAAATGATACTTTTATTTTGGCCGAATAGTATTGTACAAGTTCATTACATAAATATATTATATAGATACAACACTAATAAACTACATTGCTTGTGGGCCATATAAAAAAAAACCTGCATAAATACATACTATAACTTGTACAACAATTTAAATAAGGGATGGGAGGGAGGGTAACTTAACAGAAATTTAATGATAAAACTCAGGATATACCTGTGATATTTACAAAATAAAGTGTGAAACAAACTTCGCATATTATTATGCATTTTTATATAAACTAGAGGCTCTCAAGAGCCTGTGTCGCTCACCTGTATTTACTGATGCTTTGGAAATCATGTAAAATAAGGTTAAAATCACAATTAATAGTATCAAAATTAGATATTATAATGATATCTAAGATAATAACAAAAAACTGCAAAATTTTTGTAAAATTACTAACTCAGGGGCAGCAACCCAACAACGGGTTGTCGGATTCGTCTGAAAATTTCAGGGCAGATAAATCTAAATCTGATTAACATTTTTGCCACCTGTCAGATTTGCTCTAAATGCTTTAGTTTCAGAGATATAAACCAAAAACTGCATTTTACCCTTATGTTCTATTTTTAACCAAGTCGGCCATGATGGTTGGAAGGCGGGGTCATCGGAAAAATTTTTTAATCTAGATACCCTAATAATGATTATGGCCAAGTATGGTTAAATTTGTCACAGTAGTTTCAGAGAAGAAGATTTTTGTAAAAGATTACAAAAATGTACGAAAAATTGTTAAAAATTGACTATAAAGGGCAATAACTCCTAAAGGGGTCGACTGACAATTTTGGTCATGCGACTTATTTGTAGATCTTACTTTGATGAACATTATTGCTGTTTACAGTTTATCTCTATCTATAATAATATTCAAGATAATAACCAAAAACTGCAAAATTTCCTTAAAATTACCAATTCAGGGGCAGCAACCCAACAACAGTTTGTCAGATTTGTCTGAAAATTTCAGGGCAGATAGATCTTGACCTGATAATCAGTTTTACCCTTGTCAGATTTACTCTAAATGCTTTGGTTTCAGAGATATAAGCCAAAATCTACATTTTACCCCTATGTTTTATTTTTAGCCATGGCGGCCATCTTGGTTGGTTTGCGGGGTCATCGGACACATTTTTTAAACAAGATACCCTAATGATGATTGTGGCCAAGTTTGGTTAAATTTGGCCCAGTGGTTGCAGAGGAGAAGATTTTTGTAAAAAGCTAAAGACGACGGACGACGACGACGACGACGGACGCCAAGTGATGAGAAAAGCTTACTTGGCCCTTCCGGCCAGGTGAGCTAAAAATTGTACAATAATAGCAAATTTATATTATGAAAGTCACCATTCTTGAGTTTACAAGTTGCAAAGGTACTAATATTTCACATCATCACAAAATTGAAAGTCTATGCTAAATGTTTTTCATCCTGCATTTTTGCACAAATATCACTGTTGACATGCTGCAGTCTTCCCATATCTATTGGATAAAATATTTAATGCAATAATCAGTTTAACCTGGGAATAGTATACTAGTAGTCAATATATGATGTCCTAGGTTTAACTGAATGATGCAAACTGAAATTTTGTTATCTTTTAAATTTGGTCGCAAAGACAGGACAGCAACATTAGTAGTCAAGGCATAGTATATCATATTTATTGAAATGATATTTTGTTAAGACTGTTTTTACCTATTATTTCAGCCTTTGTACTTGATAGTTTGTTCTATAGTCATCTAAATACAGATTTATTATTTTTTCTTAGTGCACTAAAAATTTTTATTTTTAGAGAGAACTATTCTAAAAAAATAAATTCTAAGTGCACAAAACATTGATTTAGTGGTCAATTGACAGTTGTAAAATATTGTTGAAACTGTACACTTGAAGTTCAACTTTCAATTTGCCAATAAAAATGTTCATAGGTCAGTCATTCTCTATTCTAAAACCGTTTTGTCGAATAGGATAATTTTCAGTTATTACATTGAACTATTCCAGGTCATATGAAATTGGAGTGTATATCTTAATAAATATTGAAATTACAGTAACCAGATGACAGAACACAACTAAAGTTGAAAAATTTATCAAAATTTCTGAAAATTCCTGAAACACCGTATTCAGTATTCCAGTTGGAGCAATGCTTACTTTTCATTATCTGTATTCACTTTAAGCAAGGGCTTCTAAATAATGTACATAAGAAAATATTTGCATTCTTCTGTACAGAGAATGTCCTTTTAGTTAATTTGAAATAAAACTAAAAGATACCAAAGATACTGCTTCATACCTTGAGCTTTCACTATAAATTCAGTGAAGGCTGGTTGAGAGCTAAGCTTTGACAAAAAGAAAGCACTTCAACTTTTCCATTGTGAACTTTGTTTTGGGACTTACTCGGATTTGGTACAACATTTTGAAATTTTGGTATTCAATGCTCTTCAACTTCTCAAATTGATGATTTGGCCTCTTAACTGTTTTGACTGGAGGGCCACTGATGAATTCCATGCAGTTGGAAAATTTGTCTGGTGTATCAAATTATAATCTTTGAAGAGATTTCACATAGCAACACTCTAACAGTAACCACAAAGGGATTATCTATCTCTCAGTTTATATGATATTCAAGAAACTTGTTTCTTATGAGAATTTTTTTGATTGAAGGTTGCTGCTTACATGAAAGCTACTGAACCAAGGCAAAATATAAATTAGTCATTAAAATGTTGACATCTACATAATATCTTGGTTGACCATTATGGACTATATGTATCACAAAATACCATGGATATGTTTCTTTTTGTCATAGTCACAATTTCATCTTCCTTTTCTCATTTATGAACTATCACTGGATAGGTCATTTGATTATAAAAGAGAGGCAAAAGATACCAAAGAAATGTTCAAACTGACAATGCCAAGGCAAAAGATACCAAAGAAATGTTCAAACTGACAATGCCAAGGCAAAAGATACCAAAGAAATGTTCAAACTGACAATGCCATGGCAAAAGATACAAAAGAAATGTTCAAACTGACAATGCCAAGGCAAAAGATACCAAAGAAATGTTCAAACTGACAATGCCATGGCAAAAGATACCAAAGAAATGTTCAAACTGACAATGCCAAGGTAAAAGATACAAAAGAAATGTTCAAACTGACAATGCCAAGGCAAAAGATACCAAAGAAATGTTCAAACTGACAATGCCAAGGCAAACGATACCAAAGAAATGTTCAAACTGACAATGCCAAGGTAAAAGATACAAAAGAAATGTTCAAACTGACAATGCCAAGGCAAAAGATACCAAAGAAATGTTCAAACTGACAATGCCAAGGCAAAAGATACCAAAGAAATGTTCAAACTGACAATGCCAAGGTAAAAGATACCAAAGAAATGTTCAATCTGACAATGCCAAGGCAAAAGATACAAAAGAAATGTTCAAACTGACAATGCCAAGGCAAAAGATACAAAAGAAATGTTCAAACTGACAATGCCAAGGTAAAAGATACCAAAGAAATGTTCAAACTGACAATGCCAAGGTAAAAGATACCAAAGAAATGTTCAAACTGACAATGCCAAGGTAAAAGATACCAAAGAAATGTTCAAACTGACAATGCCATGGTAAAAAACAAGAAACGATGAAAGGACAAACAACAGTACACAAAACACAACATAGAAAATTAAACACTGAGCAACACAAACCCCACCAAAAACGGGGGGTGTTCTCAAGTGCTCTGGAAAGGTAAGCAGATAACATGTCATAAACAACATGGAGAAGAGGAACTGCTTACCCTTCTGGATCATTTCCCAGATTGAGCAGAGTTTATATTCATTCAGTTCATTATTTTTCGATGTAATGTTTTTTGATCTATAGTTTGTCTTTCACTTTTGACCAAGATGCTGTTTTTCCTTCAACTGATAATAGAATATGCTGAACAGTTCATACACTTTCTTTGTAAAACATTTGTGTTGTGAAATTATACAAATTTAAAGGTTTACCAGACAGACAATGATGGACAACCAGTCCTAGGTGAGCCAATAAAAGTAGAGGAAAGGATATATAGCACTCAAATGACACAAAAAGAACAACAAAAATCATTTCGAGGGCAACAATTTTATTCTTCCACAATAGTTATGTGCCTTTACTATGTCAAGTGTAAATCGCCCTATTTCTAGATAAGCAATGAATAAATTTTACAGGCACTGTCAAATTATATTGTAATTTTGTCCTAAAATACAATGGGTAATTTCTGGCACCTGAAAAGAAACTATGTTGGTTGGGACCACAATTTTTTTGAAATTTTGACCTTCTCCAGAAAACAATATAGATGGAAGTTAGGTCAACAAAAGTTAATAGACCTTTCTGAGAAATTAACTCTATATAATTGAGCAATTATTGATAAGAAGCTAGGAAGATAAAAAATAAGAATCTTTTCAAACTTGTTACATTGCCACCACTAGAAAATAACAACCAAATCTCATCTTCAATGAAATGCTAATTAAAATAAATATTTAAGGAATGACTGTAATATTTTTTCTGTCTATGAAGAAATAACATCAAAAATGTGGTGCACACTGATTAACCCGCGTAGCGGGTTATTTTAAAGTGTGCACCACATTTTTTATGTTATTTCGAATAGACAGAAAAAAATATTAGAGTCATTTCTTATAATTTAATTCTGAATTCCATTTTAAACCGGAGTAAACCATGAAAAAACGTTGATGACGTCACGGTCACATGACAAAATTATGTCTATGAGCTGATAAACAAAACAACGTCAGCCAATCAGAAGACGCGTTACATCCAAAATAAAAAAAGGTTTACAAAAGAGTATACATTTATTAACAACCAACAATAATGCACCAATTAATTTAGTTTAACAGCTTCTTAGGAAATTGTTTTATTTTATTACAGTAAACTCGTCTTTGAACTGAAAGACTGGCTCCTTGTTCATGTACTACTTTCTTTCTGCTTATATGGGTCCAGGCGTAATCCTAGATATTTGTATGATTTAAGATCCAATCCAACCTGCTTTATGCCTTTCTCAGAATTGAAGTCGCTTTACCAAACCAACTGTAATATGAAATTATGAATAAGTTAAATAAAAGTGCTGTTATTATGTTTTTGTAGTTAATTATTGAATGATATTCGACAAATTTCTCAAAGTACAACTTTTTTCTATAATGTGTATAATGTGTTTCTGAAGACAGATAAATGAACTATACAATCTAGTTTAAAAATATTCCAACAACATTATTGATGACAGTTTAGAAACTGAATTAGACAAATTTCCCCTAACATTATCAATGATCCATAAATATGAACCTGGCAAAGCCTTTTATGAAACTGTATATTTACAATAGGTTTGGAAACAAACAAATTTAAAAAATAAACTATCATAACCTGAATCTTGTCCCTGGAATTTGCGTTTTAAGTTTGGTTTTGTCTCTGGTGGTTTTCCTGCTTTAGGTAATAAATGACCTGGTGTTGGTGGAGGTTTGTTACTAAAGTAGTCCATTTTCAGTGACTGAAAAATAATGAATATCTGTGTAGCTTATTTATTTTTTTTTTTTATTGATGGTGTCAGTTTACAGAAGTAAACTATAGACATAGATATAGGTCTCACTGGTGCTTTTATAGGAAGAATTGTTCATCTGAAAATAAGCTGATCTTTGCAACAAAATCTAAATAATTGTCCAGTATTGCCTTTTTTTTTAAAATTATCTGTATTTTAACATGTTGACCTTTATAAAATATGTTAAATTTACTTTAGAATCTAAATAATCTCTATTTTTCTGTGAGAAAATGCAAACAGAGAATCATTAACCTATAATAAGGAATAACTGGTCAAGTCTGAATCAAAAACTGTCAACACATGTTGATATCAACAAATCTGTAAGTTGAAAGGTCCACTGTGAATTTAAGATGAAGCAATAAAGCTGATTTTCCTTTCTTTTTGTCAGCTGCATGTGGAGTTTTTGTGTCATTAATAAACAAATTCTCATAGATTCTTTTCCATTACTTATGTTTCAACTTAAGAGTCAAACCTGTATCAAGCAGTTGCTCATTGGGAATTCCAAAAGTTACCTTTAAAGAGATGTGACCTCTTAAATGAGGTTTCTATGTTATCAACAGCAACATCATTAATCTACAACAATGTTATATATACCTCTGTAGCTGAACATCTCTGTAGTGGATCCATGGCCAGTAATTTTTTCATTAAACACAATAAATCTTCGGTAGCAGCTATAAACACATCTTTTAGATCATATCCAGGGAATACCTTAAACTTTACATAGTCTGGTAAATCTTTCATACTCTGTAATATAAAACATGGATCATACCCTAGGAAATATCTTAAACTACACATAGTGTGGTAAATCTTTCATACTCTGTAATATAAAACATGGATCATACAGTTCATACCCTAGGAAATATCTTAAACTACACATAGTGTGGTAAATCTTTCATACTCTGTAATATAAAACATGGATCATACCCTAGGAAATATCTTAAACTACACATAGTGTGGTAAATCTTTCATTCTCTGTAACATAACATCTAATATCGTATCCAGAGAATATTTTAAACTCCATATACATATAGTTAAGTGAATCTTTCATACTCTATGATATGAAATATGGACCACAGCCTGGGAATATCTTAAACTTCATATACATTCTTCATGTGCCTGTCTTTGCTCTGAGCTATATTGCTGTCAAGTCAACATCCGGTATTAGAACACGTTAGTTCACGGAATCCCTATCAAAAATTAGGAAGTAATCGTTTTCATGTCAGTAAATGTCCTTGATTCCCCTTATGATTAACCTGATTGCCTTTAGCCATAAAATATAAAGGTATTAAAAAGGGGATTGAAAAAAATGTCTGGCTAGCTAAAAAAAATTGGAAACCCTGTATAAATGTATACGTTTAAAAAAATGTTAACTCTACACTTACTGCCCATGTCTCATCAGATGGTGTACCTAGCATCTGGAATATTCTACTTAACTGGTCTAAATCTGAATCTCCTGGTAGAAATGGTACCTGCAAAAATCAGGTTATCCTAAATATTTATCACAGTTTAAGGATTTTTATTAAGTTAAAGATGATTTATCTTGAATGATATATCCCATATACTAAGTATATGTTACTGATGGTGTATGGTCTCATTTTTTGTATAATTTGTCATGTATGTTGCAGATCTTGGTATGCGTAAGGTATTTGCAAATTCTGACTAAATGTTTACACCATACAGCCTACAACTCATCATCTGCAAGTTCTCACAGTTTTATGAACACTTAATAAATATAAATTTACAAACTGAGCTCTAATTAAAAGGTCTACCGGTATATATATATACATCCTACTTCCGAATAGGTTTCACTGTACATGAATGTAAAAATCTCAAAAGAATTCTGTCAATAAACACTGTACTATTTAAATATCTATGAGTTATCTTTTGATCCACTTAGTTTTGAAGTTATTTCTCATTCCTTATTTTCTTCCAGCTAGTTTGGGAGTTATCTCCTCCTTTTCATCCACTAAGTTTGGAGTTATCCCCCATTATAAAGGTATAGATTTAATATCATTCAATTCTTTAAGTCAACATTTATCTTGTTCACAGTTTCTTATGCTCTAAAGTCCTTGTTATTCTTGATCTTTATTCAGGTGTATTCTTCAATTATCCTCTGTTAAATCTTAAATCATTTGTCAAAAATATTTTCATCTTATCTTCTGAATCAGGATTGGGCCTTTATTTTTACGGGAATTCATCATTTACACTTATCAGGAATCGAGAATAAATGACTAATTTTTCAGGATCCGCGAAAGAGTGCTTTATTTTTTCGGGAATTCAAGATTCAGCTTTTATTTTTTCAGAAATTCAGGATGACACCCCTCCTACCCTTCTCTCTAAACCATGATAGGGCTATTGAAATAGATCATTGTTGTGGTGAGAGGTTTTCTTTGAAAATATATTACTGTATGATGCTTTTTGATAAAATGCATTTTTTATTATACATACTGTTGGTTACAATCAATAAATACCGTAACTCTATACAATTATCATTATCTTGATGTGCTCCATGGTCGTCTAAATATTTTTATTATGTGTGTATATATGTATTACTATGAGATTATTGGGCAAACTATAAGAGTATTTTTCACATTTTTTTTACATTCTGGAATTTATATACTACTCAGTATCTGTGTTTTTGCAGTAAGGTGTGAGCTATTTCTCTGCACTGAAAGCCTCACTGTGAGACAGATTAAAAACAGCAATAAAATTGCTTTTCTTTTGCTTTGAGGGTTGTCAAATGTGTGTATTGAGAGATAACTTATATCTTATTGGGAATACATAAAGTAAAAGTTCTCCAAATAAATGGGGAATGTGTCCATGGGACACAGATGATGCCCCCGCTTGCATATCATATAAAGTTATAAAGGGGCATAACTGAAGAACGGTAAAAGTCACTCAACCCAAATTTGTACTTGGTCTGAGTTTTGTGGTAATAAGTATTGTGTATATATAAGTTTCATAACATTTGGTTGAGACTAACTTAAGTTAGAGAACGGAAACGAAAAATTCAGCAATTTTCCCATTTGTAAAGGGGCATAACTCTAGAGCAGTAAAATTGACACCACATAAATTCAAACTTGATCTGTATTTTGTAGTAATAAGCATTGTGTATAAGTTTCATAACATTTCGTTGAGGCTAACTTAAGAAAGAGAACGGAACCGAAAAATTCAGCAATTTTCCCATTGTGAAGGGGCATAACTCTAGAACAGTTAAAGTGACACCACCAAAATTCAAAATTTATCTGTATTTTGTGGTAATAAGCATTGTGTATAAGTTTCATAACATTTGGTTGAGGCAAACTAAAGTTAGAGAACGGAAACCAACTTTGGACGTATGGACGTACATACATATGGACAAGGGTAAAACTTAATGCCCCCTCCACTATGGCGGGGGCATAAAAATACAGCACAATGTGTCTATGATGCAAATCTAAATTTAAATAAAAGTTCATCCAGAAAACATCCTAATGCCAATTACTCAATATTAAGAATTAGGAACCCTTAGTAAAATGTCTGCCAGTCAACATCCTACAGCCAATGTATCTATATTCAGAATTAACAAACCCTGAGTAAAAGCTCTGCCAGTATACACCCAACTGCCCACATGTCTACACCAGTCCCATATTGCCTTGCTCCAAACAACAGTTCTGGACATCTATACCATCTAGACATAAAAATATGTTAAGTATCATTGATGTTTATTCAACAACTTAAACTTTGGCAAAATGTGCCAGGTCATAACTCTTGTACAACAAATGTTAAAATGTGTCAAATTCAGTTGTACAGAAGAACAAGAGTAAAATGTTTCTGCAACTATTTTCACAAAAAATGTAAGAATTAAAATTGATCATAAGTTATACTGAAATGTTCATTACTTAAAGAGAATTTTTACTCAAGATACTTTGTGAAAAGAGCTGCTGATGTTTGTTTATTCTTAACTAATTAAATTTGTGTACAATTATACCCTATTTGGAATGACTCAAATATGAAATAAACAATTCTATGTTAGCTTGAGCTGCAAGTGAAAACCAATCGAGTTTGATAACATTGTCCTGTATACTAGTATACATAAAAATAAATGAGATTGTGTCCACATGGACACAGATGATGCCCCGCTTGCATACAACATTATAAAGGGACATAACTCAAGAACAATAAAAGTGAAAGTACCCAAATTTGTACTTGATCTTAGTTTTTTGGTAATAAGTATTGTGTATAGGTTTCATGTTTGGTTGGGGCAAACTTGAGTTACAGAACGAAAACTAAAAATTTTGCAATTTTTCAATTTATAAAGGGGCATAAATCAATAATGGTTAAAGTGACACTACCCAAATTCAACTTGATCTGTGTTTTATCAGCAAAAGGCAAAATTAAACATTGCATTGTATAAAGCATTGATTGTAGTTGATTCAACTGTAATAATGGACAAAGGAAGATAATTCCAATTTTAAAAATTACTTGAACAATGACATCATTGATATTTTTAGAAAAAAAATTGTAAAGGGGCATAACTTTAGAACAGTGAAAGTGACGCCACCAAAATTCAAACTTGATCTGTGTATTGTGGTAATAAGCATTGTGTATAAGTTTCATAACATTTGGTTGAGGCAAATTTAAGTTAGAGAACGGAAATAAAAAATATTGCAATTTTTCCATTTATAAAGGGGCATAACTCTGAAACAGTTAAAATGACGCCACCAAAATTCAAACTTGATCTGTGTTTTGTGGTAATAAGCATTGTGTATAAGTTTGATAACATTTGGTTGAGGCAGGGGCATAAAAATGTTTTCTACATAAATGTGGATAGTGTCCACATGTGGACACAGATGATGCCCCCGCTTGCATATCATATAGTTATAAAGGGACATAACTGAAGAACGGTAAAAGTGACGCTACCCAAATTTGAACTTGATCTGAGTTTTGTGGTAATAAGCATTGTGTGTAAGTCTCATAACATTTGGTTGAGGCTAACTTAAGTAGAGAACAGAAACTAAAAATTCAGCAATTTTTCTATTTGTAAACACACATAACTCTAGAACGGTTGTGTATAAGTTTTACATTTGGTTGAGACAAACTAAAAAATTCAGCAATTTTTATGTTTATAAAGGGACATAACTCTAGAATGGTAAAAGTGTTGCCACCTAATTTCGTACTTAATCTGTATTATGTAGTAATAAGCATTGTGTATAAGTTTCATAACATTTGGTTGAGGCAAACCCAAGTTAGAGAACTGAAACAAAAAAATTGTACTTGATCCTTACTGAGTTTTGTGGTAATGAATATTGTGTATAGGTTTCATAATGTTTGGCTGGGGAAAACTTCAGTTACAGAATGGAAACTAAAAAATTTTGCAATCTTTCTATTTATAAAGGGGCATAACTCAATAATGGTTAAAGTGACACTACCCAAATTCAACTTGATCAGTGGAAGTCAAAATTAAACATTGCATTGTATAAAGCATTGATTGTAGTTGATTCAACTATAATCATGGTCAAAGGAAGATAACTCCAATTTAAAAAATATATTATATAAACTTGATATTTAGAAGAAAATAAAAATTTTGCAATTTTTCCTTTTATAAAGGGGCATAACTCTAGATTGGTTAAAGTGACACCACCAAAATTCAAACTTGATCTGTGTTTTGTGGTAATAAGCATTGTGTATAAGTTTCATAACATTTGGTTGAGGCAAACTTAAGTTAGAGAACGGAAACTAAAAATTTTGCAATATTTCCTTTTATAAAGGGCATAACTCTAGATCGGTTAAAGTGACGCCACCAAAATTCAAACTTGATCTGTGTTTTGTGGTAATAAGCATTGTGTATAAGTTTCATAACATTTGGTTGAGGCAAACTCAAGTTAGAGAAAGGAAACCAATTTCGGGACGTATGGACGGACGTACGAGGGTAAAACTTAATGCCCCCTCCGCCTCGGCGGGGGCATAAAAATAACACAAGAAAACAAACTGTTTACATCCTGGTCTTTTGTTCTCTGCTGACTAGTTGTCTCATTGGAAATCATCTAATTCTATATTTGTCTTTAATTATGATATCGTGATTTTTATAGAATAAATTGTTATGTATAATATCTGTTATCAAAGGAATGCAGTACATTGGTCTATAGTTCATTTACATCATTCTCTTTAGCTGTATTTTTGGCATTATTTCATTGATGTAAATTCTGATCATCTCTATTTATTGATCATAATGACTACACCATGATTCAATGACTCAGTATACACCCACTACGATTTAGTAAAATTTACTTACAGCTAAACTATCAAACTTATCTAGTTACTATACACACTTGGAATTGGTAAAACTACTGGTAGCTTTACCTTTAAACTTACCTAGTAACCACTTGATTGGTATATACTCTTGATGGTGATCCAAAAAATTTGGCCAAACCAAAATCTCCCAATTTCAGTAAGCCCTGATCATTGATTAATAAATTATTGGGTTTCAAGTCCTGAAAACAGATAACAGACTGTTTTATTTAACTTGATTTGTCCATTTTCACTTAAATGTGTCAAAGCATTTGAAATATCTACAACCTATGCAAGGATAATTCTACTATCTGTACCCCCTCCAAAAAATAAAATTTGAATTGTCATGTTATTTGCATTTTTCTCCCACCAAATCAAATAAAAAATAACTAGAGGTTCAAAAGAGCCTGTGTCGCTCACCTTCGTCTATGTGCATATTCAACAAAGGACACTCTCCAACATTGTAGACAAGAATAGAATTCAAGACAAAAATCTGTTTGATTCTAGATCTATCTTCTTAGTTTTTGCTCAAAACACAAAAGAGGGTAAAAAAAATCCTCATTTAAGGGCAATCACTTCTATAAAGAGTGACAGTCCATATAGCTACTAACTATATCGACAAAATTTGACTTGTTAGTAGATCTTGCCTTGCTGATCATTTTTGTGATTTAAAGTGACTATTTATCTTTTATAATTTTTATCATATAAGGCAAAACTAAAAAAAAATGGTAAAAATCATCATTAAAGAGCAATAACTCCAATAAGGAGTCGTTGGACGATTTCCTCCATTCGTTTTAATTGCTGATCTTGTCTTCCTGATCATTTTTGCTTATTTAAGTTTCTATCTATCTATTATATAATATATAAGGCAAAAATGCAAAAAATTGGTAAAAACCGTCATCAAAAGGCAATAACTCTAATAAGGAGTCGACTGACGATTTCGACAATGCAGACTTATTTGTAGAACTTGTTTTGCTGGTCATTTTTGCAATTTAAAGTTTCTATCTATTATAGTTTTCAAGATAAAAGGCAATAACTCCTATAAGAAGTCATTTGTGAGTTTTGACATATATATGAACAATCGGAAGAGCTCAACATTCTGAATATTTTTGCCCTTGTCAGATTTTCTCTATTTATAACGGTCTTCAAAATAATAGACAAAACTTGCATTTTACCCCTATATGTTCTCTATTTTTAGCCATGTTGGCCATCTTGGTTGGCAGGCGGGGTCATAGGACACATTTTTAAACTAGATACCCCAATGATGATTGCGGCCAAGTTTGGTTAAATTTGACCCAGTCGTTTCAGAGGAGAAGATTTTTGTAAAAGTTAACGACGACGGACGACGATGGATGCAGGACGCCAAGTGATGAGAAAAGCTCACTTGGATCTTCGGGCCAGGTGAGCTAAAAAAGTTGGTGAATTCAAACTAAATATAAACATTTTTATAAGTACAATGAAAAACATGGATTTATTCTCATCATAAATGCAAAGATGCAAAATGGATAGTTGGAACAACCTTAGATGTATAAATAAATGGGGTGCTACGCTAGGTTGGGAAAATGAGGGATATTTTACCAGTAGAACCAAACAGTCAAAATATTTTATTGTTTTATTTGTAAGTCAAAGTTTGGATGTCTTCAATTTTTATGGCATTATATTTTTTTCAAACATAAAAGATTCACATCTTTAAAGAAAAAACGGTAAATTCACAAATCATGGGATGTTTTTTAGTTTTTCCTCAGACTAATTCTACAGGTAAAACATGTATACCTCTCTTTCAGAAAATCAAACCATTTAGAGAAAATATAAACATTTGTTTATCTTCAAATAATGGACTTAATACTTGGGGCCAAAAGGGACCTACTGCACCTAATTTAATGAATGCAATAAACTAAATTTCAACTGAATTTCATTTAATATATATAAAATTGGTAATTTTTCTTATTAACTATCTTTATCATAAGAATAAGCATTTTAACCTTCCTTCTTGTTTAAGTTTAAAAGTATAGTGATATCTTACTCTGTGTAGAATCCAGTGATGATGAAGGTATTCTAAACCTTTTAATGTCTGCAATATGTAGGATTTTATGTGACCAGGTGTCAGTACGATTGTATTGTCTTTAATTATTATCTGAAATTCAATATGTAAAATGAATATAGCAAACAGTCAAGAGAATATGTTGACAAATCATCCTACCAAGTATAAAAGCTTTTGTCAGTCTCTTGAGTATAGATGTGTTTCAGACAGACGGAGACCATTCTGTATCCTCCAAGGCGTGACTTATGAATAACAATTACCTGATGTTACTTTTTAATGGTCAACAATATCAAAAGCAGCTGATCAACAGCATGATGCTTTTTTTTCCATAAAACAAAAGTGTACTGTTGGTAGTTTGAAGAGTATTTAAATATGGGTTCATTGATCATATTCATATTTTAATCTAAGCTGAAGATAAAACATGTACACTCCATGTTCACCATATTACAAGTTTCATCCATACGAAAATGAGAAAACTGTGTACAGGAAGTCATATTAGTATGAGAACAGTCAAAATCTTTAAATTTTTAATTGAGGTCTGGAGCTGGCATGTCAGTAACTGCTAGTAGTCCTTTGTTAATTTATGTTAATCAGTGTCATTTTGCTTAATTTCTTTTGTTACCTATTCTAACATCGGACTCAGACTTCTTTTGAACCGAGTTTTACAGTTTGTATTACTGTGTGTTTGTTTATTCCACATTGGCTAGAGGTATAAGGGAGGGTTGAGATCTCACAAAACATGTTTAACCCCACTGCATTTCTGCACCGGACCCAAGTCAAGAACCTCTGGCCTTTGTTAGTCTTGTATATTTTTTTTTTAATTTTGGTTCATTTATATGTTTTGGAGTTTAGTGTGACGTCCATTTTCCCTGAACAAGTATACAGTATTGTTTAGGGGGCAGCTGAAGCCCACTTTCGGGTGTGGGATTTTCTAGCTGTGTTGAAGATCGATTGGTGGCCTTGGGCTGTTTTCTGCTCTTTGGTTGGGTTGTTGTCTCTTTGACACATTCCCCCATTTCCATTCTCAATTTTATCATGATGGAAGGTGCACAACCTCAAGAAGGTTTGCAACTTTCTGTGAAACAAATATCTGGGTCAGGACAAAAATAGTACAAAAAAGCATTTATCAAATTTCAGCCAATCAAAACAAAACCACTCTCCCTAATATTTGAAATAAATGATCAAATAGAGTAAAACATTTCTTTATTGTGTTAGTTCAATCAGGTTAAATTCTACAAAGGATATTTGAACCATGTTGATACTATGAGATCATCTTAGACATGTATGGTAAATCATTTTGTTTACTGTAGAAAGCTCATATAATCAAAATATCAAGATGACGAAAAGCAAAACATGAATGGAAGACATTACACACTAACCGGAGACAATATTCTTACTCAAAACCAGCCTGTTTTTGCTCTTACTCCTAAATGCTGTGTGCTTAGCAGAGAAGCACAAATATCAATTTTCAACTCTATGATTTGACCCTCTCACACTAGGCAAGCAAGCTACCATGGGACAACATAGGGGATTTTAACAGCAATACATATAAGCAAACAAAAAATAATAAATTTACAATTGTGCATACATGTAGTGTAAGAGAACATTATTGGTGTTATTCATTTACCAATAATTGTAATGGGGTACTAAAGCAGTGCGATAGAAAAGACAAAAATATTGTATTGGGATCTAAATCTAACTTAAGACTTTGTAACTAAAATCATTTGCCTTCTTGGTCAATATTTTTTTATAAAAGCTGTTACTATTTTGTATAAATAGTTAACAAAGAAGTGAGCACAGACAAAACAAAACTAAATTCACCTCTAAATCAGTATCCATGAAATCAAATACTAAACTGACATTTGATCTGTGTCCAAATACATCTTGTAACTGAAATGAATACATAATAAAATAATACATAGCATCAAGACAAAAAAAAATTATATGAAAAAAAATCAAAAATTTAATATTTCATTGTTAATCCCTGTTATGAAAGGGTTTATGTGTCTTTTCTGGTTTCATTTTGTTGTTGGGTTACTGTCTCATTTACATACACCTTAAATCTCCTTTAGTTCTTATGTTGTAACAAAAAACATAAAGCTAAGAAGAAGTTGATTGATTGTTGTTTGTTTAATGTCCAGTAGTAGATGTTTCATGCATATTCAGGATGATATGTTAACAGAAAATGAAAATCATTGAAGTTGAATGTATAAAAATCCCATTTCTTACACCTATAATATGGTGATGTTTAAGTTCTTGTAAAAGTTTTATTTCTCTCAATGCTGTCCTGTTTATACCATCTGCAGCTTCCTCTCTGGTACCAACTTTTATCTGAAATGTATTATTACACTGTTTTATCTTTAAGGAATTAAAAAATAGAGTCAATGTTCAACACATCCAAATGAAAATTTTCCTATAGATCATTAAAATGAAGAGGTTGATTCAAATGATAGGAATTATTACTAGTAAGTTATTTTATTTATTTCTTTATTTTTAAGTTGCCTGCTATTAATAATACACATAGATTTCTCTTACATTATTATTCCATAAAAAAGAGACCAAGGCCTCCTCAAAAACAAAGGGAAGGGCAGATGCTCGACTGTAGTCAACTATCATATTTATGTCAATTTGATTATTTTATATCATCTTTTATGAAAATACAAAAAAAACATTCATATGTTCTTTAATATTAAATGACACATGTACATGTACAACTGACCTTTTTCACAGCAACAATATTTCCTGTCTCCAAGTCTTTAGCCTTATATACTGTAGCAAACTGAAGAAAAAAAAGTAAAATTAAAGATAGGCAGTTTCCTGAAAAAAATCCACAGAATAATAAACACATTTTGAAGACTTTGAATAACTCTGGAGTAGTTTATTTTTGTGGATTTAGCAAATAGCATTAGAAATATTTGATATATAGTTTCTATTCCAATTTTACATAATACTGTCCCTCTAAAATCAAATATGAAAAATTAAAAGTAAACCAGTTAACCTACAAAAAAAAACTTAATATGATAAATATTAAAAGTCAACACTCTAAAATGGAAAAAAAAGTATGCTAGTTTGTATTTTTTATTGTCTAATTGGTAGCCAAGGAAGCTTCATCCATTACCATTACTGGATAGACACAACCCTTTGATACATGTTTGAAATTGTTTGTAAGTTATTGACAATGTTAACTTCAAATGTCACCACTCTTTTTGTCTGTCTTATGGTAAAATATAAAAAAGTTTAAAGCGATCAAAAATATTAATTTTTCAATTAAAAAAAGTTCTGCAAATTTTTTTTAAATATTCCAACTCTGCAAATGTAAACAATGAATGTCCAACTTTAGTTTTCAATCTATAATGACAATGTGAAATTCAGCATTCAACTGTAATAATACTAATTCAGCATTCAACTGTAATAATACTAATTCAACACATCATGTCAAATTAAACATTGTTTCAATCCATATTTTGTTTCTTGTACACACAAAAAAGATTTAGGAGCCTTACATATAATAGTTCTCTACTATTACATGTAAAGTGTGTTGCAATATTGTTATGTTTTACAAATGTAATAGATATATCCACTTCATTTTAACTTTGATGGATAATTGTCTCTTTGGCAATCATACCACATCTCCTTACTTTTATATGCCAGCTTTAGCTGGCACTTATGGTAGAAGCATCGAATTGGAATAAAGAACGATAACTCTCTCTACATGATCAATCTCAAAAGTTTCGTCACTCTCGTTAAATCTCGTACAATTTTTTTTTTATTTTTTCGAAGTTGATCAAGTCAAGTTATCTAACTCTTAAAAATATTTCTTTTCTTTTTTTCCCTTATATTTATTAAATAAATATTGTATTCTTGCTTGGCTCCAAATATAAAGTCAATTCTTCAAATAATGAAAACGAAATTAGCATTGGAATATCCGTCAGGACATTAGTTTAACCCTTATATTTTTAATGGCTGCCAGATTCTCGTTTAATCGCGATCTTGAAAAACGGGACAAAACGGAATAAATTGGATGTTCATTACGACATGAATTTTTATTTGTTTACAAAAACAAGAATTTAGAAATTTTAGTAACTTGTGTAGTTTATTTAAATTTTATTGTACCACGGAAATAACCGAAGTTTGGACAACAACATCTTACACCATGTTTCATCGTCTGCTTCATCTTTCCATTATCAGTGACAAATTTCCTAAATAACCACAGGCACTTCATTTAAAAGTTACAATATCATAATTTATGATAGCATTTGTAGTGTAAAAGTTCCGTCCAGCCATGGGAACACAGAAAAACCCTCTGCAAGCAATACATTTCGGGAGAAACGTAGCCGGAGGTAGTAAAATCCGCTGCTCTGCCTCTGGTTGACCATGACTACTATTATTTATCTGCTACAGAATTTCCCATAAGTTACAGTGATAATGAAGTTGGTTATACTGTTGAATGTGATCACGGTTATTCCTGTAGCTCACAGACAAATGCAGGTGAAATTCAAAACTTAACAAAAGTTTTAAACAAAAAAAATATATTCAAATTCACTATCTGTAGACTGTACTTCCTTTGACAAACTCTCAACAAATCTTGTCAATAATCATGACACATATCTACCTTAAACAGTCCCAGGAGATGGAGACTGTTTTTTTTTCACTCTCTAAGTTTAATCATAAAACATCTGTAAAAGGAGACTTGAGTCTGAGTGATACATTTATACATTGTATTGTATGCAACCATATTGTCCAAAATAGGATTTTATGGGAAGATGGAGTTTTGATAATCCATGACAATACCATGACTTTTGATCTATAGATCAGGTATAGGTATAGAGCATGTTACTTGGAAGTATGTGGGCTACATCCTTTGAAATTCAAGCTGCCGTCACATTATTTGGATGCAATAAAAATAATTGCCTCCAGCAGTCGCCTGTATATTTTATGCGTCAGTTTAAACCTGTTCAAAACATTTTCCCTCTACTGAATACTTTTATCAGGTGCACATTTCGACCTATTAAAGCAATAAACACTGATGGCTATAACGTCACAGTTCCAAAATTGCACAGAGTACCCAATTTGCACCTATTCAACAAAAATAACTGCGGAAATCTTACAAGTTTTCTTTGAGACTAAACAATTTGTATTGTTATGATTTGACATTATACATGTCTTTCAACATCGGTTAATATTTTTAAATATACACAAATCGTTCACAATGAGAATAAGATAAGATAAGATAAGATAAGAATTTTATTAATCTAATCAAGAACCCATAAAGGGCATCATTTACAACAATATTAAGCACAATATGATTGGAAAAAAGAAAAACTATATCCTAATATAATACTATCATATATTGGACAGGATCAGAGCCTAACACATCATGTGTCTTACATAACATTAACAATAATTGCATAATAATTTTATATATTTTGTATCCACCTGGATCTTATTTCTAAACACTTAATTATATAATTGCCTAGGCACATAAGAGTTGGTAAATGCTCATTTGTGAACAGCCAGAAATATTTTTTATCCTTGGGTAATTCTTTAAAATTATTACAAAAACTGTTTACTTTATCCCATAATAATTTTCTCTGTTCGTTATATAAAGGACAACTTACTGTGAAATGGGTCTCATCTTCAATAGAATTTGATCCATGTGATAGGCAGTGATGACATAGACGCTGACTTCTCTCTATGTATTTTTTACTATACCTATCTTTCTCAATTTTAAGATCATGTGCACTTATTCTCAATTTACATATAGCTCTTCTTATATTAAAATCTTTAATTGATAAATAAGCCTCCTTTACGAAGTCAGTCTTGAGGTTGAAATAATTTTCTAATTTACTATTACCTTGTGATAAGGTATCAGATCTTTTGACCCCCCAAAATGTTTTAAAACTGTTACAAAGTTTACATTTTACAAATTTAATTAATCTATTGAGCTTTGTATTCAAATTTTGTATATCAAGTGATTGAAGGACATATCTCATAGATGAATACCAACAATTAATGTTTCCTGCATCTAAAATTTTATTACAAACATAAGCATCATAAAGTAACCCATCGTCCAATTTGTTAAGCCTGTGTACATATTTTACCATAGATATAATGACAGAAAAATAAAGAGGAAATCTTGCAACCTCTGATAACACTGCCAAATTTGAGGCTTTTTTATTTACACCAAGAATATATTTTAGATACCTGAAATGTGATTTTTCCAAATAATCATTTATGTAAATTAATTCAAATAGATAATCACTTTTTTTCTTGCAAGCAGCAGAGTTAATCTTAAAGGTACCCCAGATTTCACTACAATATAATAAAATTGGTTTTATTGTGTGATCATATAAATGGATTGCAGTATCAATACTTGGATTACAAGCTGACATGGATTTTTGTAGTTTAAATTTTGCCTTTAAGGACTTTTTGAATAGCTCTTCTTTCCCCTGCTGAAAAAGACCACTGGAAGTAAAGACTATCCCTAAATATTTATATCTGTTAACACATTCTATAGCCTCATTATCTAAACAAAGAGATTCCTTCAAAAATTTTCCAGGCTTGTTAAAAATTAAAACTTTTGTTTTGGACAAGTTAACATCTAGACACCAATCAATACAATAAGTTTGCAGGTTATCAAGTCGGGTTTGCAGACCCTGTTTAGTGTTTGATAATATAATAATGTCATCGGCGTACATAAGACAATCAATTCTACGCCCATTGATATAAACAGCATCTGGACTCGACTCAAATCTTGGAGGCAGATCGTTAATGAAAAGCTTAAATAAATTTGGGCTTAGAACATCCCCTTGCCTAACCCCAACTAGCGAGCTGAAAGATGGCGTTAGTACATTACCCACTTTCACCGACATTTCATTTTTTCTGTACATGTCTTTTAAAATAGTATAAAATTTTCCAGATATGTTATTTTCCAATAATTTGTATCTAATACCACAGTGTATGACCCTATCAAAAGCCTTTTTAAAGTCCACAAAGCAAGCATAAATTTTCCCCCCTTTTCTGTTAGTATATTTATCTAATATGGTTTTTAAAACAAACATATGGTCAGATGTTCTGCTCTTTTTTGAGAAACCAACCTGACATGGATGAATTATATTATTTTTATCAAGATGAATGTCAAGTCTTTTATTAAGAATACTGTTAAATAATTTTCCAATGCATGAATTAATTGCTATGCCTCTGTAATTTTCAGGTTTACTAGGACTCCCTGCTTTAAAAATTGGACATATATAAGACAATGACCATTTGCGAGGGTATGTTCCAGAGCAGAATATCAAGTTAAAAAGTTTCTGCAAAACAGGTGCAAATATACTACCCCCTGATTTTAATATCTCGTTTGGGATACCATCTAGTCCTGCAGCTTTATTATTCTTTAGTTTATTTATAGCATCCAAAATTTCTTTTAGGGTTATTTTGTAATCCAGTTCACAAAAAGTTGGATTATTTTCTAAATTTTTTACTTTCTTGTTAATTTCCTCTAATCTGTCTTTAAATTTGTCAGAGTTGAGATTTAAAGATTGAAAATATGAAAACCAGACGTTAGTTTGAATAGAATGTTCTGGACCATCCAAATTGTCTTCTTTTAATTCTTTGATGAGATTCCAATAACTCTTTGGATTATTATCCCTTAGATTATCCAGACTGTCAAGAATGTTTTGTTTAAATTTCCTTTGTTTATATTTACGTAGCTTATTATACTCCCTATAACATTTATAGTAAGACCCTTTTATAATTGGGTCCCAGGGGAATTTTGATAACAGCTCACCTTTAGAAATAAGGCTTTTACGTTTTTGTACCAGGTCTTTGTCAAACCATTTTTTGTTTTTGTATTTACGTGCAACTTTTTTCTTGGTTTTACGGAATATTAAACATTTACTGGCAGCATTATCTATTATATCAAAACATTCATTAGCTGCCTTTTCAATATAGTCCTCTGAAAGATTAAATTTTGTGTCTAAAAAATTTTTGATACTATTTCTAATAATTGGCTGGCATAAAGTATCTTGAAGTTTTTGTGTAGAGGTTTCTGACCATATATATTTTCCTGGAAATAAAATAGTATTGTCTTGCTCCTTAGCTTTATGCGAGTAACTAGCTAACAGGCCAAATGTCAGTTTACAGTGACAGTCTGACAGAGTTGATAAAAAATCAGCAACATGAAAAAATAAAGTATCTTCAATCAAGTCTTCCGACATGATAACATAGTCAACCACACTACTACCTACTGCTTTTATACAAGTGTATTTACCATAAGAATCGCCCCACATTCTTCCATTTAAAATACGTAATTTGGACGCAATACATAAGTCCAGAAGTTGTTTACCTCTTGAATCTACTTTCATATCATAACTTAATCTCTTTTCTTGAATAATATCACAACTATAATTATCATACATTGGTATATGTGTATCATTAACATCATTTATTATAAAATCTGGCTCTGACCCTGTCCTTGCATTTAAGTCCCCACACAATATAATACTACCTTGATGGCTAAAATTTATGATATCTTTTTCTATGTTTTCTAGTGTGTCATCTTCTGATTGATCAACATAAAATGAAGTAGCTGGTATAATATATGCCAAACATAGGAATATATCTGTACTTAGATTAAAATAATGTTTATCAAACTGTAACCATTGATAATCTTTACATGTATTTATCAAAATCTTGATGCCCTTGCGAACTTCATATTTGATCAAAATACCTAAGCCCCCATAGTATCTAGAGTTAGCTGATTGTGGTCTACAAATAGGGTAATAGTTAAAACCCTCAATATTGACTGTAGTGTTATAACCTACATGGGTCTCAGTTAATAGTATAACATCATATTTTCTTATCTCTTGAAGAAAAAGGGGATCTGTTATTTTATCATGATGCTTTGAAATAAGCCCACCTATGTTCCAAACACAAAATGTTATGTTGTGAAAAAAATTATTTCTCTTTTGACTGGTCATAATTGCTTTTTTAATAGTAATCTTTTAAAATTCCCTCTCACCACTGGTTAATTGTACAATAATCTTTTATTAACTTTGACAGTCAGCTTTTGGGCAGGTAATATGAATATGAAATCCTTGTAAAATAATAAAACTCTTTTCCCTCTTATAAAATAACAAACTCCTCTAACTAAGGAAAGGCAAAAATGAAATTATCTTTTTATTGTCCTATATAAATGACAATTTAAGTTTAGATAAAACAGAAAGCAAAACAAAATCTAGCTACAATTGTTTACAATATATCAAACAAAACTTAATTATAACTGGCAACTTTATCTTCTTTACTAAGAAAATCTAAATACAAATGTATCAGCATATTAAGGCTGCCCATATCCACGACCCCGACTTTGATAATTGTTATAAGTGTTATAACCGCGACCACGATATCCACCACGCCCACGATATCCACCACGTCCACGATATCCGCCTCTTGATCCGTTATTCAGGTTAACATTGCTGTTATAAAAAGGTCTACGTTTTGGTAGATCTAGTGCTTCATCAACTATATCCCGAATATTTGCTGCAAACACGTTTACACCTTGATCTGAAAGGTGATATTTATCATCCTCACTAAGAAATCTAGGGATTGCTCTGCCTTTATTAGCTAGGTTACTGTGATCACACAGATAAACTTTTTCGGTATCAAAGTATTCCTGCTTCAATAAAGCACTTATCAACTGACCTTTCATATTGAAGCTTTCGTTGTCAGCTCTAGGTGTTGGTGTAGATAAGATAACTTTTGAAGATGGATATAAATCACATGTTAAAGATATAATTTCCTTCATTTTGTTAACACAAATTTCTGCACTTTTTTCACGTAGCTCATTTGTTAAGGAGTGAAACGCAATTATATCAGGTGCATGCTCAATTTCTCGCAAACTTTTCTCGGTATCAGGTAAAGTGTAAGCAATTCGCTTCTCCATTGTAAACTTTGATGACAATTTAGATACATCAATTCTTTCAATATTTGACGTTCCAATTAATATAACATGTGGTTTGTCTGCATTATTTTGACGCAAGTTGCTTTGTGTAGATCGTCTAGTTCTTGATGGAACATCCTGAAAATGCGCTGCACCATCATCTCTACATGCATGTTGTTTGAGACTGTATAGCTCATCATCTTTTTCTTCTAATCTAGATTTCAGTTCATTGCATGAGCTTACTAAAGTTTTAAGTTTATCATCTTTCTCATGTATTGTAGTTTCTAATTTATTAATTTCAAACTCAAATTGCTTCTGTGATTTGTTATGGTTCACCTTTTGAAGCTCAGACTGAGATGTTTGCTGATCAAGTTTTGACTGTAACTGAAACTTGTCCAATTCTGTTGTGTGTTTAACCTGTTGTAATGACATCTTCAAATCAGAGTTTTCATGCTCAAGTGTATTTAATTTGTTGAAAAATTTCTGATCACATGCATATATCAACAGATGAAGCATTCCCGGGAAAAAGTAAATCTACGAAAAATGCTTCACCAAGCACAGCCTAATACAACCGCAGATGTAGATTTAGCATATAAAAACACCAAAAATTTTATGTCAGTTGAAATCAAACATATTTTAATTTTGGTCCCTTCAAACTTTAATATGGACTAATTTGAAAACAGGTATCAGGTGAGCCCGAACATTTCTATTCAGCAGCAGTCTCCAACTACATATCTCCTTTAATTTTATATGATAGTCCCATAAAAATGTTGAAAAATTATGTGTACATTTAATTTTTTTTTCTAGATTCTCTCATGTCATACATGTGAAAGCGGTACCTTTTTGGTCACTAATTATGTGTTGCGTCTAAATATGAATTGTAACACTTTATAGTGACTGACCAGGTCAAACAAATACTTCTCAAGAAACATGCAGAGAAAGAAGACAACTTGGAACAGCACCAGCCATGCTCGACTATGTATGAATAAAAACTCAGATCGGAATAGCATGGACGATATGTTAGTTATATGTCCTTGTGAATAGTAAGGAAAGCTATCAATAATTCTTATCAGGTTTACCGTACATTTTCTGTTCAAATTTTCACACAATCAGTGAATCGTTCAAAAAGGCTAAACTAACTTTTAATTACTGAAAGTTTCAAACGATGATAAGTGTTTCATTCATGAAATAACTCGTGCGGTTCTGCGAAAAAAATCATGTGCAATTTTTTGAATTAAAGGGAAAGAAGATTCTTTTGCGGTGCACTCACGCATGTCAATTGCGAACTGACCCAATATATTTTCTTTATCATGACCAGTTCATTGATACTGACGTTGACATTATCAAGAAGTACACCTCAAAGGAAAAATGCACAAATTAAGGATAAAATAATTTACACACCCTGTTTCGTGTGTATCTCCTGCCATATCAGTATTTGTTGCATTTATATATAAATGAGAAATAATCAATGTAAAAATGGTAAATTTTTGGAGAAAAAACCCAAAAATTATGGAAAAAACAACCCAAAAATGTTGTTTTTGACCACTGACTCCTAAACTGTTGGTTAGATATGATAACCCCCAAAATCAATTCTAACCTTCCTTTTATGTATTGAAAATGAAACTTCTGGTACAATTTCATACATTTACTTTAACTAAAGTTATTGTCCAGAAACCAAATGTGTCTTCGGACAACAACAGCGACATGATTGCATTACTTGAAAGCAAATTTTTGACATATTCCCCATTTCCATTCTGAATTTTATTTTGCCGTCGTATAAAAACTTGAAAAGTAAGCTAATAAAACAAAATGCAAAAATGACATAAAACTGACTCTGAATTAGTACATGAAATTGATGTAGAAACCCACAAACAGAAGATGATCAGGAATACATTTATACTGCTGAGCAGTGTTCTCCCCTCAAATTTTAAATAGCATCCTAGAAAATAGCAAAACCTTTGGATTATCAACTCAACAATCCTATTTATGGTTCCTTATGCTTAGATCAAAATGAAAATCCTGATCAAAACATTATTCTAAACAGGCTCACTGTAAATTCAAACTCTTCTTTTAACAATCAGAATGATCCTCTTGCTGATCACATATATATGAGATGCAGGAAACTGGGATCATGATATTCATGCTGTTGACTATTTTGATAAATTAGTTGATGGAAAAGCGATAATTACACAGTTAGGAGGGGTCATGTTTTTTTTTTAAATAAATTGTTAGACTCTTATTTCTTGAGAACAAAAATAATTAGTTTCAGGAAAAGCACGAACCATGAGAACATTGATTTAAAAAAAATCTTTTTCCTGTTTGTTATTGAAAAAAAACTAAGTCTGTTTTGAGATAGTATACAAACCCCTGATTTACGCGTCAGATATTATTTGTTTTGTCATCAATTACCTGTCCTTCTCCAAGAAAGTCAATTTTTTCATATCTTTTCAATTTTTCATCAATGCCCATATTTTACAGGAAATGACCAAAATCTTGCAGTTTTCGAGTGCAAGCAGGATAAGACATTGAAAATATCCGAATTTGGCTTATCCGTAATATACCGATATAGAGCTTTTGGATGGTAGAAGATTTCGTGATTTAGTTTTTACACAAGCGCTTAATTGGTCATTGCATCCTTTTTCATTCTTTTCATAGTGTTTAACATTTTTTATTTAAATTTCTTAAAAATTTCAAATTAGTTACCCTTATGTATGTGTTCTTGCTCATATGCTGAATCGGGATCCGGTGACCACTTAAAATATTGAATTCATTAAGAAAAAATTTTCACGGCAATAACATTTCATTTCATTCTTATTTTCTACGGACGGATTTTGAGAAATAGCAATTTAAAATACAAAAAACAAGTGCATTTTTCACTGCTTTTAATTGGTTGTATCTGTAAAGGTATGAGGCTACATAACAGTTTACATTTTTCGATATTCAGATAGTCAATATATATGTTCCTGATCAAAGGTACCAGGATTATAATGTAATACGCCAGACGCGCGTTTCGTCTACATAAGACTCATCAGTGACGCTCAGATCAAAATAGTTATAAAGCCAAACAAGTACAAAGTTGAAGAGCATCGAGGACCCAAAATTCCAAAAAGTCACAGTGTGCCAAATACGGCTAATTAAGGTAATCTATTCCTGGGATAAGAAAATCCTTAGTTTTTCGAAAAATTCAAAGTTTTGTCGGAGCGTCTTTTTACCAAAAAAATATAGAATATATATGTAAATGCTCAGTTCAACGATTTCTAAATGCATACAAAATTTGGTAAAAATCCGAAATATTGTTAAATGATTGAAGAAGATACACACACAACATAAGATTCCAAAAACAGTCATCGAGCTTGAACTTTTAATTGACAATTAAAAAGACACACTTATAATATGTTATAAGTCAACTCAAATATTACTGTCCTACAACAACTTTAGATATCTTTTTGAAGTTTTATATATAACTCTATAAACGGAGAAAACTTTGATGTACACACATTCGCCAATTGTTTGAACAACTCTAGATATCAGCTTAACAAATTACTTCATTAATCACTTTAATAAATAATTACGTAATGTATCTAAACATTTTCAAAAATGAATTAAAATTACAAAAAAGATTAAAATGTATTTAAAATATAAATGTCACAAAAATAAATATATTATGGTTTTAATAGCTACCTAGTGGTTTTCGGTATGATCCCAATTTATATTGGCCATTCAGTTGGGGACGTAGCGTTAATGAGTCGACCCTAAATAGAAAAATTAAATTTTATTTGAATAATGAATGTCAAATTATAAAAAGAATTAACAATTACACGATATTAATGTCTGAAGTATTATTATTTCGAAGTTCTGTGGTAAATTTTGGGTGTTCTGTGGTGTTTTGTGGTATTCTGTGGTGTTCTGTGGTATTCTGTGGTGTTCTGTGGTAAAAAGACGCTCCCAAGTTTTGTAACAGGAAATTTATAAAAATGACCATATAATTGATATGCATGTCATCACCGAAGTGCTGATAACTGGGCTGATGATACCCCCGGGGACGAAACGTCCACCAGCAGTCGCATCGACCCAGTGGTGTAAAAGTTATCAAAGGTACCAGGATTATAATTTAATACGCCAGACGCGCGTTTCGTCTACACAAGACTCATCAGTGACGCTCAGATCAAATTAGTAATAAAGCCAAACAAGTACAAAGTTGAGGCAGTTCAACGAGTTCTAAATGCATACAAAATGTCATCAAATTCTAAAAATTCACCAAATCTCAGCCTTAACATATGTTATTTGAAATACACATGCCGCTATGAAAGGTATTTCTTTGAACAAAAATACCGAACTCCAAGTTTAATTTCAAAATGGGAAATTCACATAATACCTGACAAAACCAATTCAAATGTTAATGATATCAGCCAACGGAGGGAATGAAAAATAACTGTCTTATTCCTGACTTGGTACAAGCATTTTTCGAAGAAAATAGTGAGTAAAACCTGGTTGTATAGCTAGCTAAACCTGCACTTGTATGACAGTTGTTTACAGTTCCTTCATATTGACAAATTGTGTGACGGCTTCGCTAACACTAACAGACATAATTGGGTTACGTGACAATAATTGGGATCAAACAGCGCCAATTGTGTCTGGTACTGAGAAGACCGTTGGAGTCAAATTCGAGATTTATGTCTAACAATGAGACGAAGGAAGCTGTGTCTGTGGTTTCTTTAATCTCTAATTCAGAAGGATATACCAATGGGACCAATTAGAACAATTTGGATTGTTAATGGAGAGAACATCATCAATATACCTATATGTGAAATTAAATGATGGCAGTGGCTATTTTGCCGGCGACGGCAATATAGAAAATATGCTATTTTGCCTGCTCTAATAAAAATTGATGAATCCTAAGTTTGTTTTTTGGATACTGTAAAATGGTATATTATTATTTCAATTTGATATATAACAACATACACAATACATAAAATACACACAACATTTTAAAACATTGCGGTGTCAAGCAAAAACATATAAATTGAACCTGTAAAAAAAAGTCACAATAAAAATACTGGATTCGTAAACAGGAATTTAAATTCACTTTAGAAACTTTAGCATATGTGCTTTCGGTTGTTGTGATTTATTTTATTTTGTAAAAGTCACTTAAACTTGTTTTGAACAAAATTAAATATAGCTTATAGTTGCTACTTTTACACCACTCAAAGATAGAAATCTGAAATAGCCTCACTATTTTATTCTCTCTTAGTTCTCAGCGATTCTAAAGCTATAAGAAAGTGTTCAGCAAATTCTGGTAATGTCGAATGATGATGCACCACAGACTTCACTTTATCATTGATATTTTTATTCTGTTGTTGGTTCGATTACATAGATTTCTTCCTTCCTTAAGTCCACCAACCCACTCATGTCTAATGGTGTGCCAGTTTTTTTTTATTAAAGTATGAAATAACTGACTTTGGTGATTCTGTACACAACCTGATATACAAATTTTGATACTAATTTTCTGTTTTGCATTAATTTATTTTCTGTAGTACTTTAAAAGTTCTTGTTTTCTCACCAATAGTTATCCCAAGTTTTTCAATTGATATTTCTCGTTTGAAATTTCTCAAGACGTGGATCAGACACAGTTGCAACCTAGCTTGAGGCATAGCCTTTCCTAATACATTTCTCTAACACATGTCTTTATCGGTCAACACCGTGAACCCCTACATTTTCCCATTTTTTTGTTTCTTGATATGAACAACTCTTTCACGAACAAAAGTGTATATTCATCTTCCTTAGTAAAAAGAAACTTTACAACTATTTCACTTTGTCCGTTACCTTCAACATTGACAATGAAATATAATGGCATTCTCAATTTTTTTGTTTTGTATGTACAGTCTTCCAATATAACTCCTGGGTAATTATTAATCAGGGTTCTCATATTTCTGTCCTGCAATCTATTCTCTTCAGTAACGTTCTTAACGATTGTATATGTACATAGCTAGCCGGCGACGGAAAAATAGTCACTGCCTTAAATGATCTTCTTGGTTTTTTTTACAGGTGTCTAAAGGAACTCCGACTCATTTGTAAAGGAGAGGCAATAATATCCGGTTTTCATTTTTTTGCTAGAGATTTAAACAAACATCTGTCTATTGATTAAAAATGGAAAAATCCTACAATTTCCAAAATTAATATCTACATACTTTCCACAATAAAGGTTCGAGCAATCCATTCTGTGGTAGTGCCTGCATTGGTATAGGAATTTCCAATTTAAAAATATTGTATTTTAGTGCATATCGGTGAGACAACAATTTCAAACAGTTGCAGGGTCAAATTAATTTCTTTATTTTGATCAGCTGCTGAAACATTTCTGCCAATTAAGTGAAGTGTAGAGTGGGATAATTAGTATGCTATTCCCAGTTGGAAATAATTGAAAATATTCATTCCATAAAGTTTTAATCAAAGGCGTTTGGTGCCTAGACCCCTTATTTTAAGCTCACCTGGCCCGAAGTGCCATGTGAATTTTTGCCATCACTTTGCGTCCGTCATCCGTAAACTTTTCTTCAAAAATCTTTTCCTCTAAAACTGCGAAATGGATTGAAACAAAAGTTTGTCTGCATCAATTATAAACTTTGTGATTTCGTCCAGGTTGACCAACCAACATTGCCACCTTGTCTGAAAATACAACACAAGGAAGGTGGGCAACTGCAGTTTTGGTTATAGCAACTAGAGAAGAACTAACTGGCTAAAAATGGTCGACACAACAAGTTCTATCTATACCCTGAATATTTTGGAAAAAATGTCCATTTGTTATGGAGTTATTGCCCCATAAATGTTTATTTTTAATCTTTTTGCATTTCCTTGCCATTGTTCCCAAAACTATAGGAGCTAGGTTACAAGTGTACATCGAAAAACTGATCAGCATGACAAGATGTATGCACCCTGAAATTGGACAAAAATATATTTACTTGTTTTTGAGTTATTGCCACTGAAATATCTATTTTTTCATGAAAAACATATAGAAGCTAGGTTAAAAGCGTAAATTGTAAAGGTCAGCACAATAAGATATATCTACATTGAAAATTGGAGAAAAATCTGTCCATCTGTTTTGGAGTTATTGCACCTGACATTTAGATTTTTAACTTTTTTGGCATTTCCTTTCCATTGTTTTAAAAACTATAGGAGCTAGGTTAAAAATGTAAACTGCAAAAACGATCAGTACAAGAAGATGTATCTACCTTAAAAATTGAAGAAAATCTGTCCACCTGTTTTGGAGTTTATCCCCCTGAAATAATATTTTCTTGCAGTTTGTAGCTGTTATCATGAAAAAATAGGAGCTAGGATAAAAGTGTAAATTTCAAAAATAATCAGCACAACAAGATCTATTAACCCTGAAAATTTGAAAAAATTAATAGACATAATTTTGAGTTATCGCCCCTGTAATATTTTTGCATTTTTTTTCTGTTTTTTTTTTTGAAGCTTAGTTAAAAATGTAACTGCAAAATTGATCAGCATGATAAGAGCTATCTACTTGGATATTTTTGACACCCTTTTTGGAGTAATTGTCCCAGAAATGTTGATTTTTGCAGGGTTTTTTTGCAGTTTTGGCTGTTATCTAAAAACCCATAGGAGCTAGGTTGAACATGTTTATTGCACAAAGAGTAACTATAGGATGTGCATATAAAGGTCCTAATTAGCAAACTGATGATTTTTTCACCAGGTGGGGGATACAGTCACATGTATACCTCTTGTTTTCTTTTCCCTCTTTTTTGGTGTTTTTTTTTCAAGTAAATATTGATTTATTTTTAAACTAATCTTCAATTAGTTAATGTGTTCTTGCTCTTATCCATACCATAGGCGGATCCAGGGGGCCCCCCCTTTTGTGGGAAAAATTTGGTTGATTATATAGGGAATCACTGAAGCATGACTGAAGTGGGCCCCCCCTTAGGTCAGTCAGCGGGCCCCCCCCCCCCCCTTTATGAAAAGTTCTGGATCCGCCACTGCATACAATATTGCAATAACAGTAGTTTATATATTTTGCCCCTCTATTCTTGTAGATTAGGTTTTTAGGTTACTTAAAAGTAATATGTAAAATATTTATGATTTGTACAATCATTTGCAGGTACATTTGTTGGTTTAGTGGTTACTGATATTTTTTTGATGGTTTAATTTTTGTGATAGGGTAATTTTAGAGGTATCTTAAGGGTAAAACATCAGAGTGAGTTCACATTATTTGGTATATCTTCACCTTTAAATTTCATGGTTAGAAAAGTTTTTAATTACTGTATAGGTTAAGTCTATTTGGTTCAGTTTCATTACAACAAACATGACTGATGATGGGTTCACCTGACTTTCACATCATTTCATCAATTACTAATTAACTTAGATCTAAAATTTTAATCTAATATTATTATACTGTCCCTTTTAAGGGTTAACCTTGATCTAACACATGATTTGTACTGATTGAAGTCAAGTATGCACACCAGATATTAGTAAATAAATTAATTCTTTTGTTTATTTTAATATGTTAAAAAATAAAGCTAGACTAACATTTCTTTTGGAATGATCTGTCTAACTGTAGCATCTAAGGTTTTACCCTATGAAGCAAAAAATACAAAGAACTAAGGGATTAGGCAAAACCTCTTTGCAGTCTGGGCAACAACTGTCTTGTTTGTCAGATCTGACAATTTACAGATCGAGTCCTATTCCCTATTCATGTATTGTTTTTCTTAAATTGTTTAACATTTCACAGCGGTATAACATGTTACTTTAATCATTCTTCCCTTAGATTATTTATTTTGTATTTACATTGTATCATAGATCAAATTTATTTTTTCAGTGTATGTTAACTGGTGTTAATATGTCTTTTGATTGAGTTAAGCCATTTCAATTGATATTTTATAGTGTGTCTTTCTATGTTGTGATGTTACACTATTGTTTCAGATAAGGGTGAAGGCTTGGTACCGTTAAAACGTTTAAACCCGCTGCAATTGTTTGCACCTACCCTAGTCAGGAATCTGATGTTCAGTAGTTGTCGTTTGTTGATGTGGTTCATAAGTGTTTCTTGTTTCTCGTTTTTTATGTAGATTAGACCGTTGGTTTTCCCGTTTGAATGGTTTTACACTAGTAATTTTTGGGGCCCTTTATAGCTTGCTGTTCGGTGTGAGCCAAGGCTCCGTATTGAAGACTGTACTTTGACCTATAATGGTTTACCTTTATAAATTTTGACTTGGATGGTGAGTTGTCTCATTGGCACTCATACCACATCTTCTTATATCTATTGTATGATTTTTGTCTGGATTTACATATAGATGATGCATGCATAACAGGGAATGCCTACTCTGTTGACACATCTGGTACATGTATAACAGGGAATGCCTACTCTGTTGACACATCTGGTACATGTATAACAGGGAATGCCTACTCTGTTGACACATCTGGTACATGTATAACAGGGAATGCCTACTCTGTTGACACATCTGGTACATGTATAACAGGGAATGCCTTCTCTATTGACACATCTGATACATGTATAACAGGGAATGCCTACTCTGTTGACACATCAGGTACATGTATAACATTGAATGCCTACTCTGTTGACACATCCGGTACATGTATAACAGGGAATGCCTACTCTGTTGACACATCTGGTACATGTATCCCTGTTTTTTATAGTTCTTTCCTGAGCTTTTTTTTTCTTGGTTGCTTTTAGATGCAAGTCTTGAACTTGCAGTAAGGTGTAGTGAGAGTTTTTGCTCCAAGTTGTTGAAAGCCTTACAGTGACTTTGAGATGAAGATCATCATTAATAGCACTGTTACTTTTCTTTGGTCATGTGCTCTTTGTGATTTGTCATGAATTGATACACTGTAAGCTTTCATTTCCATTACAAATTTAGAATGTTGGTAAACTACTGTTACATTTTATTCACTCATCAATACATCATGGCCTGTTGTGTTTTATTCACTCATCAATACATCATGGCCTGTTGTGTTTTCTTGAGATGTGATGACAATGATGCATGGGGCTTTTGATGATGGTGATGGATGACTGCATGATTAATGTCCAGTGGCAAATTAAATGCATATTCAGGACGAGAACATGTAAATGCAATGTGAATATGAATTATGAACCTTGTTTGGTACTAGACAGACACACAATGCCATATTTTTTAAGGGTCTAGTTCACAAGGTAACAGTCCGCAAGAAGACATATGACCCTACACCGAACACTATTCTGACTTTGTGTCAACCAGTCTATGCTCTCACTCCTTAAATGCTGCATGCTTGGCAGAGAAGTAGCAAATACCAATTTTAACATCTTTGGTTTGACCTCCCTTTTGAAACCAATTTAATAAACAATATAAAATGTTCAATAAAATGCTTTATTAAATATCTAATAAAAATCAAATTTAGAATAATAATCACTGTACATGTTATACACACTTATCTTCACACATGACTAGAAATAATTACTTTCAATCATTCATAAACTTGAGATCAATGTTCTCACACATGTCATTCATACCATTATTTGTGAAGAGAAAATTTGTGTATTTTTAGCTATAAATGTTTGTAATTTTGTGGAACATTGTTTTGACTGAACATTTAAACAAGCTCCTCCTGAACTGTTACTGTAAAGTTGGAAATTTTCATGAGAAGTTTATTTTTGCTAATTTTGTTTTTAAGATGAAATCATGAAAATATCCCCTTGCATAAATTTGGTCTTAACAGAAGATCAGAATTGCAGAACAAACCTTACCCACAGGTTAGGATCTAGAAGTTGTCAAATTAAAACTTGTCAAAAATAAACCATTTTACAGTATCAGCTCCTACAAACAGTAGGTTTATTTTTTCATCCTTTAAGACTGTTCAACCTATGGAAAATTTGTAAACTCTTATATAACTCAATCATAATACATTCTTGCATTCATTATATCTGGTATTATAAAAAATTATAAATACATAAAAACACAAGGCTGCTACAAATTAAACACATGACATCATCTAAAAACTGAATATTGTATAGTAAACACTTTAATGGCATTCATTTTTGCTATTATTATCTCAGCAAAATAATTACTGTTTTAAGGAGTATTTATTCTATCTGACGAGGTAGATGATACTGAATGGCTTTTATTAACTACAGTTATTCAAAATGGTCAATGTATTTCCTCCAAGACCTGACTTTTTTTTTAAATTTGAAGTTTACAATTTATTCAACCCTAGGGACACTTAAAATCTAATTCAATGTAAACTTTATTTTATATCTCCAACAATAGCATTCCATGTTAAGATGTAATGCCCAAAACAAAAATAACGGTATATAATTGAATGGGCAGCATCATATTTAGTTAGAATTACTGTATTCAAATTCATGTCACATTCAAATATAACTTTTACAAAAACATTGCATACATATGTGCTCCTAAATTATGGGAAAACTGCAACTTAGAGAAATACATAATTTTATGTAAAACAATTTGTATACAACATTGAGGTAAACAAATACGAGATTCATTAATTTGTCTCCATTTTGATTCATGCTTACAATACTGGCCAACTTTAAAATAAACAATATAAATGCTTCAACTTTCTCACTTTGGAAATGCAAATATCACATTTTCATAAAAGTGATAGAGAAAATTTTAATATCATTTTGGTCACTAATAATTTTCATTCTTCTTTATTCAATTATTCCATCCCGTGTATATCCATCCATCCATTCACTATTATCGTAAACATGGATGGAAAATAATTAAAATGTTACAAAAATCTAAATTTGCTGCCTATGTAAAACAAAGTGCAGTTAAATATTCAAATAATGATGTTTGTAAATCCTGACATTCAACAGATCATTCGTGTGTGATATTTACCAGATCATTTGTGTGTATTTTACATTTACCAATCATACAGACTATATGGTACAACTATAAATTAATTTTAACCTCTAATATAACTTTAATTCAAAACTGAGTCATTAAAAAATCAGGTTTTAGAATCATTTCTAAAATATTTTTAATCTGTATTTTGATATTGTTTATGTTTAAACTATTGGATATTAAATTAACCAGTCAGTGCAAATACTTTTAACTGAAGTCTTTTGGGAAGTCTGTTTTTGGTACTTTTTCCATATGAAGTATATTTTAATATAATGCTAAATACATTCATTGGCAGTGTTATAGCTACATGTACTAAGTATAAATAAAGGGACTTAATTTACAGACACATGAACAGAATATACCACAAAAATATCACCTTTAATATAATGTTCTTTATGTACATCTAAAGAAACAAATATTCTTTTTTTTCAATATAACTTAACACTTCAAAACATATTTAAGAAAGATAAAGCAATATTTGTATGGGTAATAATATTATAATATAGTCATAGTGACTTAATTAGAATAAAACCATATGTGAGTTTTATTTCATAAGATATATGATGATGAATATTAGAATGGATTTTCTGAAATGGCTCTAAGCTCAACAGAGCTGAACAATAAAATACAGATAGCAATAACTTTACTTGTAGAAAATTGACAATAGCAAGCAATTGCCCGACATTTGCAGAAAATTTTAGAATATTATGCTTAAACCTATAAAAATTTATACATATTTACATAATTTACTAAAACTATTTACATCATATTTACAAAACAATAAATAATTAAGTATATCACACAACTTTTTAAAAGAAATAACTACAATAATTTAAATAAAATAGAACCTTAGTGAGCAAGCTCATATCAACCCCATCCACAACATCAATGAAAGAGAGAAATAAAATAGAACCTTAGTGAGCAAGCTCATATCAACCCCATCCTCCCACATCAATGAAAGAGAGAAATAAAATAGAACCTTAGAGAGCAAGCTCATATCAACCCCATCCCCAAACATCAATGCAAGAGAGAAATAAAATAGAACCTTAGTGAGCAAGCTCATATCAACCCCATCATACACATCAATGAAAGAGAGAAATAAAATAGAACCCTAGTGAGCAAGCTCATATCAACCCCACCCCCCCCCCCCCCCCCCCCCACATCAATGTAAGAGAGAAATAAAATAGAACCTTAGAGAGCAAGCTCATATCAACCCCATCCTACACATCAATGAAAGAGAGAAATAAAATAGAACCTTAGAGAGCAAGCTCATATCAACCCCATCCTACACATCAATGAAAGAGAGAAATAAAATAGAACCTTAGTGAGCAAGCTCATATCAACCCCATCCCCCCACATCATTGAAAGAGAGAAATAAAATAGAACCTTAGTGAGCAAGCTCATATCAACCCCATCCCCCCACATCAATGAAAGAGAGAAATAAAATAGAACCTTAGAGAGCAAGCTCATATCAACCCCATCCCCCAACATCAATGTAAGAGAGAAATAAAATAGAACCTTAGTGAGCAAGCTCATATCAACCCCATCCCCCACATCAATGAAAGAGAGAAATAAAATAGAACCTTAGTGAGCAAGCTCATGTCAACCCCATCCTACACATCAATTAAAGAGAGAAAAATAATAGAACCTTAGTGAGCAAGCTCATATCAACCCCCCCCCCCCCCCACATAAATGAAAGAGAGAAATAAAATAGAACCTTAGTGAGCAAGCTCATATCACCCCCCCCCCCCCCACATCAATGAAAGAGAGAAATAAAATAGAACCTTAGAGAGCAAGCTCATATCAACCCCATCCCCCAACATCAATGTAAGAGAGAAATAAAATAGAACCTTAGTGAGCAAGCTCATATCAACCCCACCCCCCCCACATCAATGAAAGAGAGAAATAAAGTAAAACCTTAGTGAGCAAGCTCATATCAACCCCATCCCTCCCCCACATCAATGAAAGAGAGAAATAAAATAGAACCTTAGAGAGCAAGCTCATATCAACCCCATCCCCCAACATCAATGCAAGAGAGAAATAAAATAGAACCTTAGCGAGCAAGTTCATATCAACCCCATCCCCCCACATCAATGAAAGAGAGTTAACCTACTAAAAAAAAGATTCGGCTATCCAGGTGATGTTCATCCTGGTATACTTTATTCAAATTTGAAGAGGATCCAAAATGTATTAAGAAGATATCAAGGCAATAAAAAAGTAATTATAGACTAACAGGACAATAACATTATAACCTCTGCAACTTTCTTGCATGGGTCAATTAATTCTTAGTAGTTCAAAATACAGTTATCAGAAGCACCTGCTTCAATTTTTGAATAAGAAATTGAAAGCTTATGAAGAGGACAATTAAAGACGACCATTTGGAAAGGTAAGATATGTGGTGGATGGAAATTAGAAAATAATCCCATGAAATATAATAAGTAATAACTAATATATCATATGAACTGCACTGGTTCTACTGTCAATCTTCTTGACAGCTATTGGAAGATGTTTCATGGTGAACAGATGAGCAATCACCTTGAAGCAAACTCTCTGGTATACAGTAGTAACTGATTCATATGTCTAGAATATACAATTCATGATATGTGGTTAACAAAGTTAAAAGATATTTCTTTAGAAGCCTGAAATTAAATTTACTACATTTTGCTGGAATAAATAACCGAACCTCTTTGTAGCGGTCCCTATAAATTTCCTTTTTAACTCTGATGAATAAATTTGGTAATTAAATCAAGTAAAATTTATAATCAAATGTCAAACTTGGAAGTCTGATATACAAGAGAAATATAAGATCAATGATTTCTACATTAAAGCTTGTAATCAAATACACTGATGTTTTGATTGTCAAGTTATACTGAAAAAGCAATTTCCATTTTCAAAACTGACTTCTAACATTAACTGTTAAAATAACTGGCAATAATATACCTTATTTACAGACTTTTTCTCAGATCAAACCTTAATTCAACTCTTTTCATTAGTTCTTCAATGGAGTTAAAAAATATTCTAAAACATAACATTTCTAAAGTATCAACAAAAAAATATATATACAACTTTCTATAAATACATAGCTTGTCTTCTAAATGAATGGAATGAACACTAACCAATAACAAAACTGGGTAAAACAAAAAATAGTCCAACAACAAAATTATGAGTATTTGGTGCAGTTACCGGTTACTTTTGACTTAGTTATTTATATGTGTTCTTCAATTTTGTTTCTTATATATATTGCACCACATGTAAAAAAAAATATGTTCAAATCTTTTATCTGTTTCTTTTAATATGAAATATAAAATAAAAGAATGCTGTGTTCCTAACAATCAAAAAGATCTAAAGATTTTCTATTTCATTTGAAATTTAAATGTATACATAAACCTTATAGCTAAAACAAATTTTAGATGAAGGGTCTAAACCAAAACACTAACAATTATATTTAAAAAAAACTGACGTCTTCCAATATTTGGTTCTTTAAAACTTTTTGAAGAATTGCATGTTTTATTGGTGAAATACAAACATGATGAAAAATGAAAAAGTTACAAAAATGGGCCATAAAAATATACAAAATAAAATACAGACTCAAAACAAATTTATAATAAATATAAAAGACATTTTAATTACAAAATTTAAATAATATCAATGTTTGTTATATAGCACCATTTTAATATCTGTGGATTTCATCACTACACTGCTCCTGTAAATACTGTCTTTGTTCCTCACACAAATCATCCCTTGAAAGACAGCAATGTTAAAAAAAAATTGCACTTTTTCAATTTTTTAGTCCTTTACTGCTCTATAAATTAGAATAGTTTTTACTGAAACTTTCTTGTCATTTTGTTTTCTTTCTATAGATATATCATCAAGATATATTCAATGACGGTGAAATAAACTCCACAAAATCCAATAACCTTTTAGGACTATTTGCACTGCCAGCAAACCATCTTATTGATTACTTAGTATTTTTATACTGAGTATCATATTGGTTTTCTGAGATTTCTTCCTTTGGACGGAAAATCTTTATAGCAGTGATACTGTTATATAAATATTAGAATGGAAATATATACATGAGAAATGAGATATATACACGTCGTGGAGTGAGAATTCTTCCATGAGTATTGCTGAATGTGTATCATCTTCTAAATTCCTGAAATAGAAAAGAATTGTCTGAGTAAAATTATAAGTTAAATGTGGTAACTTTAATAAATGATTTATAAATCATAAAGTTATAATTCCTTGAGAAATACTAGACAACAGTTGCTTGCATTGAAATTCATAATAAAAAAAGCAAGAAACAAAAGGTAAGTTTCAACACTATAACACAATAATTACACAATATTTTTATGAAAAACCCTTTCTAAAAATGGTTCTCCATTTCCAATTTCTCTTCATATTGAATTCATCAACAATTAAATGAGGATATTTTTATGTCCCAACCGTGGTGGAAGGGGCATTAAGTTTTACCCTTGTCTGTCTGTACATCCATCCGTCTGTCCGTCCCAAATTAGTTTCCATTCTTGAACTTTAGTTTGCCTCAACCAAATATTATAAAACCCATACACAATGCTTATTACCACCAAACACAGATCAAGTTTGAATTTGGGTGGTGTCACTTTCACTGTTCTCTTGTTATGTCTCTTTATAAATGGAAAATTACTAAATTTGCTGTTTCCACACTATAACTTTAGTTTGCCTCAACCAATGTTAAAAAAATTATACACAATGCTTATTACCATGCCAAACACAGATCAAGTTGAATTTTGGCGGGGTTACTTTTGCCATTCTTAAGTTACCGGTATGTCCCTTTGTAAATTGAAAAATTGCATAATTTGCTGTATATTTTCAAGCAGGGCATCTGTTAAAGGCTCATAATTTCTTATATTACTGTGGAAAGATTTCATCTAAGGTTATACAATATAAAACTTTTTTCTTCAATGAGGGGAAGTCATTTTCCAACGTTTTTCTTAACGAGTGTTTTGTTTTTATTGTTGATTGATTAACGATAATACAGAAGCAGGATTAATGAAAGAGTGCTCTTACCTCCATCATCAATGTCGTACATCCAATTGAAGACCAAAGCTTACATCTGGTGAGCATGTTCCACAATGTCCACCACAAACCCCTTGTACAACTTCTCTATCCTACAATAGTCAATTGTCTTTTTTAGTATACTCATTTTCACTTTTTCAAATCATCCATTTAAAATTACCACAACACAATGGTTGTTAATTGTTTGATAACAAGTTTAATACCTTCAGCTTAAGTCTTCTTATTATATTGTTTTCATAGCAAATACTTTCTGAATATTTATATCTTGTGTGTAATTTCAAACCAGCATCAGCTTTTTGTGGTTTTCAAGATGCCAGCAACAAAACTTTTAGTTTCATGTGTTATTAAGCCAATGAAACTGATGTAAAACAGAATAGTATAAATTTTTATGAGTTGGATTTAAGTTACATTTTCAGAAGTGGAGCAGAAGTCATCTATCCAAAGAGTTAGGTTAAATGGGACAGACTAAGACTCTACTCTAGAATACCACAGTTTAGTCCATTTTATTGAAGTTAATAAAAATACAGTAGAAGTCTAATCTGAAGTTTCAAAGTTTACCTTGTTTTGATGTACATATTTCATATTTCTATGGTTGATTTTTTTTTAAGAGTTTTGTCCATTTTTGATTACTGTTATCTGTTGTCAGAATTTGATCACTAATTTTTCAAATGTAGTTTGGATGTATTTTTCTTGCTCATAACCTATTCCCCTATACTTACATTGAGTATTTGTATAGATTTTGAGGTATGTTTTCCATATGACTTCCATGTGGTATTTTTAGACACCAGCAAACCAGTACCAGATAAGTTGATACTGAATCTACCCTGAAATGATAAGACTTGGGTGTTACACATTTACTAGCAAATAAAATGTCACAATCAAAATTTAAACATTTCTATAAAGAAAGGCAACAGTAGTATACCGCTGTTCAAAAGTCATAAATTGATTGAGAGAAAACAAATCCGCACTACCTTCTATAGTAAAAAAAATGTGTTGGTCTTTGTTAGAGTGTTGCCAGCTGTCTCCAAATAATATAAGCATTATATTTTTTGCTCTCCTTCAGTACTATATATTTTGTTGATCTCAAGTGACAAAACTTATGACCAGCTCAGACTTGGGAAAGAAAGAGAAGATTTAGAATATACGGACGTAAATATACGGACGTAATGACTATGTGCTTGGTTAATTACCTAAGCAAAGAACCTTCTCGTCTTACTACAAAAAAGCATTATATGATATACACACTCATAAAAAGGGGAAATATCTATCATTTAGTGAGTAGATTCTTAAACGACAGTAACTGGTCCTTGTAACCATTAAATTTCAAGACAAAATTGACACACTGGTATAATGATTTTCTTCGTTTATAAGATGATTTAAAGATTGAGTGCGTGGTGTTAAACCTAACTTTTGGTAACCCTTTTTATGGTAAAAGAATATTTTCAACAGGAGTTCCTGTAAAAAAATATTTGAGAAAAACTATGAATTTCTGACGGTAACTGGTACCAGAATATATAGATTGGTTGATTCTGATGCTATAAATTTAAGGAACTAGATGCTATTTCTAAATTTCATCTATGACAAGAAATAATTTGAAATTTTTTGAAGAGAACTGAGATACATTATTTGTTTCAGTAATATTGTCGAAAAAATGCAAGTTAAATAAAAAAAGTAAAGCTTAATGTTATCATTTTCAATGTATCTGTATTTACCTGTGGGCAATGATTCTTGGAACTATAACAGTCACCAGCAGATGCAAAAGGAATGTATTTTCCACTATGGGATGTGGCAAATGATGTATCTGTGGCTGCAATATACAATGTTTATCAATAATCATATGAAGTTAGGTTTCTCTTTCAAATACCTACCTAGTCCATTTACAGTTTTTTTTTAAAGAAAGTTAGAAAAAATATGTTACATCTTAGTACTAAATTTCATATAAATGAAATATATATAGGTATGCTGTATTGGAAAAAAATACAATTGTACAAGTCAAGATAATATGGTCCAGTATCAATGTTCAACCCCATTTCACAATGCACAGGATTTTCATACAAATACAACAATTGGAAAAAGATGCATAATGTATCAGAAAGACATTTGTTTTGAAACTGAGATGAACTTCTAAGAGAGTCTGCCATCTTTGAAAAGTGTGGTCAATGATTTGACAAATTCTACAACTGAGTATTCAAATTACATGTTTCTGTCAAGCTATATTTATTCTGACCATTTCTATGTAGTAGATTTTATAACGAAAACACATGTTTATAATAATAGAACATTATATATATTATTTAGTACTTACTGTTGACTATCATTGTCTTGAGATCTAGGCGAAGTTTACTATATGATGTAAATCCTGCTAATCGGTAAGGTGAAATCCGGAATTTGGAACTATCATTTTCTATTCTTGATCCATTATTTGGACATGTCCTTGACCTTTTCAACCTAGAAAAATTTACATTTAGAGAATAATTAGTTAAACTAGTGATGATAAAGTGACTGTCAAGTTGGAAAAAAAAAACAAAAATAGTACTAGTGGCCTCTCCCACCCACCTGCCTCCCTAACCCAAATCAATAACCAAATATTAATCAGATAAACCCAGTTAACAATCAAATAAAGAACTGAATAATAATCCATGACAGTTTTAAAAAAAAAGTTGCTTCCTTGTCTTAAATAATGGAATAGAATAGTTTTAAAGTTAGGTAATTAGAAAAACTTTTTAGACTCAAGGTATCGGGTATCAAAAATCTTACCTCATATCATAAATTTCAGCATAGTTATCACTAGCTCCAGCAGGTAATGTTATATACTCTTCAGGTTTATTGCTTTTCATATTTTTACAGAAAACCTGAAAAATAAAATATTGAGTTATCCCTCTTTGTTCAAAGGACTGACACATGAGAGCACATCCAATATATATCTTTGGAAATAAAGATTGGTTAACAGAATGACAGTAGCTTAGCATAACATGCATATTCAGGACAAGGACATTTAGATGATATGATTACATGATACTTGGAACTGACATGCTGACATGCTGAGCTACTAAAAGAGAACAGAGGTGTCAATTGATATGATATTTATCAAAATTGAAATGTAATTGTTATGTGACTGAAATAGATCAATCTTACCTGCAATATTCTTCCTTTCACCAATATACTGTACATATCATCATGTCTTATTGATGTTTTATCTTTCAACTCTAAACAGGACTTAGCATAACCTGAAAATATTAAATTCATGATACAATAAATTATAAACACATGTCTGCATAGAAATTTTAAAAACATTGTACTTTAGTCACCAACATATGTAGACCTAAAGTAAATACATTTGAGTTACTGGTAACCTACTTGGCCCTAATCTCCTACTTGGACCCTAATCTTCCAATTTTTCCCTACCCTAAATATTTTAGTTCTTTTTTCAACTTAATATTAAGGCCTGAAGACCTTCCTTATTAAGAAGATATTTAAGTATTCCCCAAAAAGTTGATTGATTGATTGATTGGTATTGAACACCACTTTCAGCACTATTGTGCTATTTCATGGTGGTCAGTTTTTATTGGTGGAGGAAGCCGGAGAGGCCAGAGAGAACCACGACCTTAGGTAGGAAAACTGAATTTCCTAGTCAACTAAGATTGGAGTCAAGCGCACCTGCCATGTACCTGCTGGATTCGAACTCGCAACCTCAGTGTCGACAGGCTAGTGATACAGTATTTAGACTACTTAGACAACTCGGCCACTAAGGTTCTCCAAAAAATCGAAACATTTTACCTACCTACATAACAAAGGCTTGCATCTGTGTACATTTAATAATTTTATCTATATATATATATGTTCTCGAAAAGAACTGAACAAAATCTTAATGCTAATATGTTTGTATAGGTAGCATTCAATTTTTCTAGTGAGACAAGTTATACATACATGGACCACTATAACAATTTTGTCTTGACTCAGGCTTTAGATCTCTACGACATCGTTTTCTTGATCTCCTTCTTCCTTGTTTGTCAACACATATAACTAATCTCATTTCTTTCCCCCATCCACAACGTGAGGAACACTGTAATAAGAAATACATATACTTACATTCTAATATGTGTTTTAAAAAGTTTACAAATTTTGTACATACAGATTAATTTGTTGAATAAAACATATAAGAGATAAACAACAAATATTTAAGGCTGAAATCACTTATTTATGTCATTATTGATAACCAATTTCAAATAAGTTATCATTCAAATGTGCTGACAATCCAATGTTATTATTAAGTAGAATTGACATTGTTGTTTTTAAAATTTACCCCAGAACAGTTAACCAGTGGTTACAGGTGTTATATCAAATATTGGTAATCTAATATAAAGTAGATTAATTGGGAATATTTTCTCATTAAAAAGTACATTTTATTTACAAACAACTATCTTTTAAAGTTCAATGTATTATATATAATTAAATAATATGGGCTGATTAAAATTACATTCACCCTTTCAGTAACCTATCACTTAAGCTTATTTATAATTAAGCCCCTTACTGCTAAAAGAACTAGCAAATCCAGCACATTGCTGATTTAACTGAGACAATGTAATCATTACCAATAATATGCCGAATAATCTTTGATCTTATTTTGAATTTCACAATGACTTAACAACTATAGGTGCCAAAAATGTAACATTTAAAAACCACACTGTAATAAGATTTGAAGACATAAGTTTTAGAAATCAAAAGTTAATAAAATGGCTAGTGGCAATGATTACTGTTTAAAATTCCTGATCTAATATCTACATTTATCTAACTAAAACTAAAGTCAACATTAAGTTATCTCCCTTTCACTGTAAATAGCTATTTATACTTACAATAGAGTTGCTAATAGACTAATAATAATTCTATAACAAAAATATTAAATCTTCTGAAAGATGGCATTCAAAAAAGTTAGTGGGTATTCAGCATTTCTACAAGGAATTCCTGCATATATGCTATCCTTTATATGTTTGTCTTAAACATTTAAATGAACAATCTGAAAATTAAAACCTCTCTCATCTTATCATAAAAAATGTTAGTTCCACAACTTGCATAGGCAATTAATTGTAATTTTATATTATAAGCTCCTGTTAAGAATTACTAAATAAAACTTTGTTTTTTTGGCTGCTTACCTTTCCCCATGCTCCTACAACCCATCGATAACCATCACAATTGCCTAAGTTACATTTTTGAACTCGCTGTGGCTCTTCCTCCTTTCTACAGCCATATGGTACTTCTCCAGGTAAAATCCAGCCTTCTTTAGTCACAGCCTGACAAACAACCTGTCTTTGTTGTGCACCTTCATCACAGGTTTTGTCACACTTTAAGAAAAAAATCATAACTTGTTAAATTATCAAATAGTACTTCCACAAATGACACCTTATCCCCTTGCCATTTTTACATACATCAGTTTGACTGAATTTGGACCCTAGTACATGTAAGGCCTAGTCAAAGTAATTGAAGGTGTCCAACAAGATTACTAATAGATCTGTGAGTATATATAGAAATGAAAAAAATAAGGATACTCATGCTTGTTTTCACACAAGAAAACTATTTGCTCACTTTTTTCAATTGGTAATACAGTGGAATCCCCTTTCAAAGATACAGATTCAAATAAAAGAACAGAGTTCCAATGTCCCCCATTTTGCACATATCTTATCTATCCAAGGAACAAGGGCAATAACTAAAAAAAGCACTTTTTGTTGTTCTTTAATACTTTTTATTAATATCTTAAAGAAATGAAGGCTTCAGAGCAAATGCAATGTGATTTCCATTAAAATTAATGTTTCCAAGGTGCATAAATATTTGATAAGAACATATATTCGAAAGTGTCAAAGACATTGCCGATATAAACCTATGATATAAGTTTCAAAAATTCTGGCAAGAATTGAACATATGAGAGTGCTAACAATGTAATTTTCCATATAATCAATATTTCCAAGGGCCATATATTAAACTCTTTTAAAAAAGTCGATCGTCACCATTATAGAACTTGTCCGAGATATTGCTGATATTAACCTATAGTATAAGTTTTATAAAAATCTGGCAAGAATTGTTCCTGTGGGAGCGCTAACAAGACACACGGACGGACGGACACACACACACACGGATGGACACCCTTTATTTCTATGTCCCCTGCAAAAGCGTGCGCGGGGGACAATAAAAGTGTAAAAAAAATATTTATACTAATCCCTGCATTTGAAGATAAATTAATATATTATGGCAATGTTAGTAAGATCTTAGAAAATATTTTGGTTACTTGTTCATGCTTTTTCAGGGATAATACCTGTAAGTGTTATGTTTTAGTCAATAAAGGGGAGGTATTCACTGAAGTTATATCATTCAGCAATGAAGTAGCCCAAATTAGAGTTATATCATTAGGTTAGATTTTTACCGTAACATGTAAATCAGTGGAATACGCTAGCCGAGGGGGATCAAGAATTAAGCTTTGGAAATGGAAAGTTATTTCATTAGATTTTCTCAACTTGTTTGGTAAATATGATCAAAATCACTGATGAAAGTCTAGCCTTGATCTCTCAGACAAGCTCATATTCTAGAATATTTTCTCTTTGGTCTAAACAGACTTTAACATATGCTGAGCATGTTTTTTGCTCTTCAATGCTTAAAGCTTCATTCTTAAGTGAAAAATAAAAAATCTTTATTTGTTTACAGGTAACAATTTCTTGAAAATCCAATGGGAAATTCTAACAGGACGCTGGAGAAAAAAGTTTTAAAATGAATTGCATTGTATACTTAGAAATTTATCATTGTCAACATTTTTCTACCTACTTATCAATAGTACATGTACTATCAAATTACCCTGAATTTCTTTTTTAAATATTGAAGATTTTAAAAAAAATAACTACATTTTGACCAACATTCTATTTATTGAATTAAAATGTTTCCTTTAAACCATATTAAAATTTGGACATGTGGTATAATTACCAATGAGACAACTATCCACAGAGTACTGAATCGTAAAAACTGACTTACAGAAGTGTTCCAGCATTTAAATGGTACAGTTAAATCTATCTTACAGATGACCTACAGAAGAGTTCCAGCATTTAAATGGTACAGTTAAATCTATCTTACAGATGACTTACAGAAGTGTTCCAGCTTTTAAATGGTACAGTTAAATCTATCTTACAGGTGACTTACAATAGAGTTTCAGCATTTAAATGGTACAGTTAAATCTATCTTACAGATGACTTACAGAAGTGTTCCAGCATTTAAATGGTACAGTTAAATCTATCTTACAGATGACTTACAGAAGTGTTCCAGCATTTAAATGGTACAGTTAAATCTATCTTACAGATGACTTACAGAAGTGTTCCAGCATTTAAATGGTACAGTTAAATCTATCTTACAAGATGACCTACAGAAGTGTTCCAGCATTTAAATGGTACAGTTAAATCTATTTTACAGACGACTTACAGAAGAGTTCCGGAATTAATATGGTACAGAAAAATCTGACTTACTGAAGTCCAAGGTGAAGTGTTCCAGAAATAAGGACATGGAAATTCGCTACAACGTCTCTTGACTTTAGGTTTTGTACGTCTGTCACAGCGACTGTCAGGAACATGATAACCATCACGTCTTACACATTTCACTCTCCGTGTTTTCATACCAAAACCACATGTTTGAGAACACTGTAAAAAAAATCACAAAAATCTTTTATTTATTATGATAATAATGCATAGTGATAGAAATTTTCAGTCTCTTACACAATTTAATTCCAGCTTTAAGCAGTCCTTCCAAGTTATTTGAATAAATGTTTCAATGAATTTGTTTTTGTGGCAAACAGTGTTTTCTGAATATTCTATATAAAGGAAAAATAGTCAAAAACAATTAACTTATCATGGTCATTCAGTAGTACATACACTTTTAGTTTAGTACATTCAACTATAAATAGGTTAAGCCATTTCATAAAGGCTCAAAAAGTATAAACCTAATAATATATATGAAAATCATTGTTCATCTAATAGTTTAGTTTCCAATTAACTATCTTTCTCAAAACTTTCCCCAGTGACAATCTTTGCTTACACTGCTTTAAAAGATACCCACATAATGCTTTTTAATCCTAAAACTAAGATGTTGTGTTTTGATCTATGAAAATTTTGGGACAATATTGTAATTTATGTCATAAATTCTACTTGAGAGTGTTAAAAAGGATTTTGTTCTTAGCACTTTTAACCAAATAAAAGTAACTGGTGAGAAATATCACTGATTAAAAAAATCTGTAAATCGGTTTTTTGGTCATATCTATGATGACATTAAAGAAGTCGTCAGACCTTGATAATTACAGACCTAAATACAGTCCAGACATGTAATTATATAAAGATATCTATTTCACGGACAGCAATATATTTCATGTAGTAACCAAACATTAAAAAAAATATGATATATTTCTTCACTATATCATAAGTTTTCAGTTTAGTTTATTACCTACATAAAACCAAGAGGAATTTCAATGTTTGTAAACTCAATATCTTTGTGTTTATACTTCTCCTATAAACAACCCACCTAATGCTGTCAAAATGAATCTAGAAGTTACATAAACTTCATGTATATATGATTCTCAAAAACTGTCATTACATGGCTTATCTAAATTAAAGGCAAAGCAGATCATTTTATTTCTTCTAAACAATTTCCACTGTCAGTATATGATAATTTGATCTTAAATTACCTTGATTGTTGAGCCTGATTTAGGACCAGTATGTGATGGACATTTGCCTGGCATACTGACTTTGGACATTTGCCTGGCATACTGACTTTTTTATGTTGAATCTTTATTAACTACTGACACAGTAACCAATTTAAATGATAGATTTTTGTATTATGTCTTGTTGGGTGGCACACTTTTTACATATGTCTATGAAAACAAGCTCTTAATGGCTTAATCTTCAAAGGCTTAACTTAAGATTAAAGTTCAACTTAAATGTTTTAATCAACACATGTATGACATTTCATTGAGCTTAAATAGTAATTCTTTTATTCATGATAAAATATCCCTTTTTAGTTTTACCATTTAGAAATAAACAAGAATTCTTATGATTATTGATTTGTATATGAGATATGAAATATGAACTAAATGTTATAATGATAAATGAATAGAGGCCTCCTATTTCATAATCTATTAATAATTGTGATAAGAAGGTCAAGATGAATTGTTTAGGTCAAGTACTCAGATAGCACATCTTGACTACTGATATATCACTTCGTAAGTGGAATTTTGTACTAACGTCAGAAAACAACGATATGTAAAGTGGGCTGATACCCTTTTAACCAGGTCCTTTGAAAACAAAAAGTATGACTTCGTATCTTGGGTGGACCTATGAACAGCATGACATAAAACGTATGGAAAAGATTCATCAGAAATTGTTTATCTTCCATGGTTTAGGTGCACTCTGAAAAAGCTAGTCTTCTATGAGGTTCAAAATGTAGACTACACCAGGGAAAAACTAAATGCATTTCTCTAAAGTATACAATATTCAAGTATATACATAAAACATGTATATTACAATTCATGGATTAGCTGGTGCCCATCATTTAGAGCAAACATTTATTTCCTTAAATAAATCCACAATTTTTTAATTACCTGTGACCATTTATCAGTTTTCCAGTAATAGTTGGAACAGGTTTTCCTCTGACATGTTCTAAGAATTCTTGGTTTCCTTTTTCCTTCACATAATTTTGGATCGACTGTCTGATACCTTTTAACTTTACAAGTGATGTTTCTAACTCTAATGCCTTCTCCACAAGTTACTGAACACTGTAATATTATGCAAGATGTTATGACTGAAAATAACATACTATAAAATCGTACATTTAGGCTGGTTGATATTTTGTGTAAGGAGATGTTGTATGGAAATTATTGAACAAAGTTCAAACTTTCTCTCAAACTATTCAAAGTAAATAATAATTAATAAACATTTCAAGGGAAATTTTAGAACATTAGAAATGAACAAATTAAAATTATAAAAATTGTATTATAAATATTTATAAGTATACTTTGAATACACTGCAAATGCTTTAAATATCAACATGGTTTTCAAAATAGTCTTTCACCATTATCTTGGATGATCATGATGATTGCAGAAGGGACTTTCAATCAAATGATAAATTCTTGGAGAGCAAAACAACTATCTATTAAAGGAGTCTGTTTGTCAATACTAGTATTATATTAAACCACAATGACTATTATGATGCTAACAGTTTCAGACAGTCTCTATGGACTATATTTAATTGATTTCCTAGATCTCTTTTCACATAAAATACAAAAATTAAAAAAACTTAAAAACCAAAGTTATCACAAACTTAGAATCAATGACAACTTCTATAATCTGGTAAATTGAAGCCACAGATTTTTGTGAAAAGGGATACAACCATGAATACCCTATTTCCTTCTCAACATACCTTGCTCCATTTATCTCCATACCATCTTGGACATCTACCCATGTGACAGTATTGTGATTCTCTAGGTTTTGTGCCATGACATTCTGTGTCTGGATGATGATTGCCTTCTTCGTCTATACAAGTTATCTCCCTTTGTTGATGGCCTCTTCCACAACTTACTGAACACTGCAAAAAAAATAACGAATAAGATACATCACTGGATTTTTTAAGTTTTTTTTATTTCATTCATATACATCTTTGTAACTGTACAAGAGATTCAGAATGTTGTTTTTTTGGTAATGTGTTGGTTACAAAATTGTGATACTGGGCTATACCATTCGACCAATGGACACATTCTTTGTACATAGACAAACTTAAGTATTTTGAAAACTTCCAAAACTTACCTGTAAAATAGAATCTGACTGGATACCAAAAATTTAATTTGAAGGTTATAGCTCTAAATAAAAGAAAAAATCACATGCATTTGTACATAACCTTCAAGCATGAGGTAGATCAAAACACCAATGCCTTCAAATCTTTATAGACTAACTGTATTGTATTTGTATATACATGTGTTGTCAAAGTCAACCTTGAGTTTACATTCAAAAATAGGTTTTTTTCAGCTTGGTTGAAGCATAACTGGAAAAAATGAATTTGGAAAAGAGATAATTTTTTTTAACAAGTTTTATAACAACTTTAATGTTATAGTCATATACATATATAAAAAGAAATCTAATATATTTTGGTTTTATAGAATTTTCAATTATTGTTTTAAGGTTATAATGGTGGGAAAACATTCATAATCAGAATCAATATCAAACTTCCTACTAAATAAAACACATCTGAACTAATCCAAATTGATAATAAATTGCTGAGTTGCATATTATCTGCCAGAATAATCTATTTCTGACAATGGAGGATGACCACAAAGAAACAAACAATCTCCAGCTTAACACCTATACTTGTTCTCTCTATCTTACAACAAACAAATAATCACATGTTTTGGCAGATATCAGTTCTCTCCCCTTTGAAGTCCTATCATTGTTATCAATGATATGATCATATAGGAGGTCAAACTAAATGATAGGATGCCAACCTCTGGTAGTATTGTCCACTTAGCAAAAATGATCACAATAGGATGGTCAGTTAAAATGATTTAAGTAGACAAACCAATCACAACACTTAAAAGATATCTTTGAGAACATGACAATTCACAAATATAATGCCTGGAATCAATCACGATTTGCCTATAATAATGCTTTTGCAACAAAATACATATTTGACCAAATATGGTTAAGATAAAGAAAACATAAAAAAAACCCAAATATTTCTAACAGACACTTATCCTAAAAATACATGAAAAAGTATAATTTCGTTTGTTATTCTTAATAATATTTTCTTATATAATTGTCTTTATAATAATTTCTGATGTTGCAAGGTAAGTATTGAAACTTTTGGTCCAGAGCGATCTGCTGGCTGCCTCTTTGTCTTTGATTGGCTAACCTCACTCAAAAGCTGTTTAAAGTAAACCAGTATAATAAAAACAAGTTACAGACTATGTTCTTGGACATCATCTATTGCTCTCAAATCCAGTCAAAAACTATACAAAGTTTACTGCATACTGAACTTAAACCATTAAAGAATTCTATCATGTAAGTAAACAGCAGGTACACCGAGTACAATTTTTGAATGCCACTTTCCAGATTATATTTTGCATGCAATTTTCATAATACAAATGGTCACCAATCCCTTTTTTCCAGACATTGTATGATTCAAATCATTTATTCTTACACAAATTGAATGTTTTTTTGTGGAGAATATACCAAAACACACCAGAAACAGGTGACTACTTTGTCTGGTGTGTAAAGAAGCGAAACTGAAGGAAGCTGGGATGAACACTGACAAGTATTGAGGTTAAACTAGGACCAGATCACAGATAAGTCAGACTTACAAAAAATGCATACTTTAATGCACTTTAATTAGGTGTGTATCGTTACATAATCATTAAGAAGACATAAACATGGTATAACTGCCAACCAGAACTTGCTTAATAACAGCAATAGATACCACATTTCTTCAGGTGTATACAAACTGTTCTGTCAATTAATAAATTCATAGATATCTAGTACATTGGGTAAATGCTATCAGTCTTTGTAGGAATTCATTACTAGACTGATTTGCAACACTTTTTGACATTATAAAGATTTTTATAAATAATACATAAGGTTGTTTCTTGTTGCAATTTTCGGAAGTCAACTCAATTTACAATTAAAAAAAAATTAAACAAATTGTTTACAAATTATATATTGACTATGATTATTTTTTTACCAGTAAAAAAAGATCAGGGTCATTATTTACTTTTAGACTGGGGTAACATTTAGACAGAAAATGACAACCTATCTGTTTTCATATGTTTATTTAACCACAGTTTGTGGTCAAGTTAAATTAGTTTGTGGTCAAGTTAAATTAATTTGTGGTCAAACTAAATTTATTGCTAATTTCTAAAGATGATAACCTGGTATGACAATGTAGGTTATTGTTCTTATTTTCCTGAACAAGTCCCAAACTCTGATGAAAAAAATGAGCTGTAGTTCCTGAATTAATATACATGGAATATTTCTCAGTATTTCATGTGACTATTCTGTCCTCTTCATTATACATCTGAAATGTCTATATTGGTCAACAAGTTATACAGATTGAAAGCAAACTTCATGGAACAATTGAAACTATTAATTAATTTTAGAAAACATTTTGCACCTGTATTGATACAAAAACAGCTGATAAAATTTTATTGCTACAAGTTTTGTTATCAACCAGATGCTGAAAACTACACTCAACACTGCAAAATTGCAAAAATACTACAAATTCTTGGAATTAAAAAAAAATTGAAATTGGGTTCAACCTGACACATAGTTTAAAACAAATGCAGACATAAAAAACAAAAGAAACAATCTTTGTTTTTCTCCTGTAGATCACTAATTATCAATCTGCTTTAATGACAGCTTGTACTAAAGAAATGCATTTTAAGTGTTCTTTATCTAGTAAATTAACTTGTATCAATGCCTACGATTAAAAGATGGTTAAAAACGTTTGTTCTATCAAAGTCTTTGGATAAGAGAATCAGTGAATTGTAACCAAATCTGCTGTTTCGCGTGCCACACGGAGATAATACTATATGCAGCCATCTGTAGGACCACACCAAGAAACAAGAGGCTCTCAAGAGCCTGAATCGCTCACCTGTATTTCAGAGGAGAAGATTTTTAAATGTTAGCAAACTTGATGAACAAATTGTGTAAAATTGTCTTTAAAGGGCAATAACTCCTTAAGGGGTCAATTGACAATTTTGGTCAGATTAACTTTTTTGTAGATCTTACTTTGCTGAACATTATTGCAGCTTACAGTTTATATCTATCTATAATAATATTCAAGATAATAACAAAAAACTGCAAAATTTTTTTAAAACTACCAATTTGGTGGCAGAAACCCAACAATGGGTTGTTCGAATCGTCTGATAATTTCAGGGCCAATAGATCTTGACCAATTGAACAATTTTACCCCATGTCAGATTTGCTCTAAAAGCTTTAGTTTTTGAGATATAAGCCAAAAACTGCATTTGACCCTTATGTTCTATTTTTAGCCATGGTGGCCATGTTTGTCAATGGATCAAAACTTCCGAGTTAAAGTTTGAAGGTAATTGGCCCAATAGTTTCAGAGGAGAAGATTTTTAAATGTTAGCAAACTTGATGAACAAATTGTGTAAAATTGTCTTTAAAGGGCAATAACTCCTTAAGGGGTCAATTGACAATTATGGTCTTATTAACTTTTTTGTAGATCTTACTTTGCTGAACATTATTGCTGTTTACAGTTTATATCTATCTATAATAATATTCAAGATAACAAAAAACTGCAAAATTACCTTAAAACTACCAATTTGGTGGCAGAAACCCAACAATGGGTTTGTTCGATTCGTCTGAAAATTTCAGGGCTGATAGATCTTGACCAATTGAACAATTTTACCCCATGTCAGATTTGCTCTAAAAGCTTTGGTTTTTAAGATATAAGCCAAAAACTGCATTTGACCCCTATGTTCTATTTTTAGCCATGGTGGCCCTGTTTGTCGATGGATCAAAAAAATTTATAAACTAGATACCCTAAGGAACATTTAGTTAAAGTTTGAAGGTATTTGGCCCAGTAGTTTCAGAGGAGAAGATTTTTGAAATAGTTTACGATGACAGACGACGACGGACGCCAAGTGATGGCATAAGCTCACATGAGGCCCTTCGGGCCCTGGTGAGCTAAAAAGAAGCTTAGTTTCAATGTAAAATACAATAAACAAATCATTGAAAGAAAGAATATCTTCCAAAGTTGGATATTAAATTATAAGCCAAATGGAATGCAAGAAGGCATGACAAAAATGTACATTGACTGCATAGTCAATAACATATAAAAGACTTCTATCATTCAGAATTTCAACCCTCAATTCATAATTCAAATTTAAATAGTTTTTCTTATAGTCCTTTAACTTTATAAAACCTCTACCCTCAATTAATTAAATTCTAACAGCTTTTTTTCCCACAGATACTGGTGACCATTCTTACAGTAATCACTAGTCCCATTTAAGATTCTGTGACAAATATGAAAAGTATTTATACTAATATCTATACCACAACTTATAGTACAATTGAAATTCAACTTCAAAGCTGTCTATGAATACAGACTTAGAACACTACATATATTATGAGGAGCTACGGTACTATTGGAATGATGCGTGTGGTAATAGAGAGGGGTGTGAAGATCAGATGATTCACTGTTAAATCAGAAGAAAAAGAAGCTGTCTGATGAGACGGTATATGTGTCAGGCAAATTATAAGGTGCAGACAGCTATTCAACCCAATCTTCAATATGTGCATGTTTTAATTGTTAAAGTATTGCACTTCCTTTCCTGTATGTTATTCACAAGGTGTAAAATGCAGATCTGGTAGTGTTGCACTAGTACTAATACCAAAGACTATCTACAGTTTGGCAGTGTTGCACTAGTACTAATACCAAAGACTATCTACAGTTTGGCTTACTGTCATTTGTGGGATACCAATTTTTGTTGATTTTGTGGATACAGGTGAACCATGAATTTAAATATTCAAAGAAGTAAAAATTTTGTATAGGTTTTTATTATATACTTAGTAGTAAATACAGATAAATTGTATGATTAATACAATCATTGGCAAGCGTGCTGTATCAGCCACCCGTGATGATATCAATATCAGCACGGTTGCAAAGGCTTTATCACACCTTTAATCTGTATGACGTCACATCATCGATTGCAGTCACTGTTGCAAACCCTAATCTGTATGACGTCATGTCAAACCTATAATCTGTATGACGTCATTTCAAACCTCCTTATCTGTATGACGTGACGTCACGTAACGTCACTCACATAAAAAAGCATCTACGTGAGGTATATGTATATAATAAAGTGTATATGATATGGCTTTTTCAATATCACACACCATATCAACCCTCAACTAATATAATCCCTCGAGCAGAGCTCTTGGGATTATATTTGTGTCTCGGGTTGATACGGATGTGATATTGAAAAAGCCATATGATATTCTCTATGTATGCAGACTTTTGTAAAACCACGAAATCAAATATCAACAGAAATACTTTTTTTTTTTAATCCAAGAAAATTGGTACCCTTGAAAATAAATAAATCCACACTATGTTTAATGACGTTGAATCATGGTTCAAAATATTATATAGTTCCCAAATCCTCCCCTAAGGGAGATTAGAGGGGTCAACATTCACATACATCAGACACTAACACACAGAAAAATAAATAGCAGTGTTTTGTGCCTGTATGAAATGGTCAAGTCTTCCAAATGACATTTATTTAGTTTTGTCTATCAGTGGGTGTAATTTGATCTACATAATCCAGAATAATATCCACAGAAAATTTATTAATATTAACTGAAACAGGGGAGTTAATTTTATAAGGATTTCATAGGGATGAACTGCACATCCAAACCATAGATGCATATCAAAGGCCCTCAAAGTTGGTGAAGAAAGAACATACAATGTTATGATCAGAAACTTTCTTGTCAAAGATCTTCAAAGTAGCTGAAGAAAGAACATACAATGTTATGATCATAGGATGATGTTCTATTTAATTCTGGCATGATTTTACTAATAGTTTATTCCACTTGAGATTCAACACCCAAACAATGGCAAATCGTCAAAATCTGGATCTGTTTATAATCAATATATATTATATTCACAGTTTTGAAAATGATATTTCTACAACAAATGTTTTAGTAAATCATCCAATTCATCAAATTCAAGATATACTTTTAAATTTAATGTAGGGGGTCTGATGAAACAAGACTTTATCTCAATGTAATATTACATACCATTAACCTTTCGTACCTATCAATTAAAATAGAAATGTTGGTATGTATAATTTCAAGAAGAACCTCCCAATGGTTTTAAACTTCCAATCAAGTGCACCTTTCTAGAAATCTGTCTACTCAGCACCAATCAAATGGACATGGAGTTGTCACTTTGGCAGTCCTACAAGGTGTTGATGACACTTAACAATTTAAATTTTTTAGTTCAAAGGTCATGACAAATAGTTTTTAAAAAACTCTCACATGGCAAAGTGAAGCCAACAGACTTGGCAACCACTTTGCCATGTGATTTTAAAAAAACAAAGATCTCAAACAGATGTAAAAAAATTGATTTCTAGACAAGTAATCAAAATTACATACAAATCACAGAAAAATACATCAATACAAGATGCTGTTAATATAATTCATATTCATTTGGTTAATTTCATTATTAATTTTATGACCCAGACACTACAATGATTAATTTCTTGCCTTATGAAATGAGGTCACCTACAAATAAATAAAACTCAAGAAGGATTCGCTTTGTTCTAGATTTCTTTTACTAACATTTAAAGCGATCAAATGAAATTCAAGTATCTAAAGAATCTCAGATTGATTAAAACAGGTAAACTCAACTTAATGGTGGATTTCACTGTGCAATGATAGAAAATATTAATTAATGCTACAGTAAAACCTTTCAAAAGATTACCCTGTATTAAATTGAATTGATATAAATTAAGCCACCAGAACAAAATATACAGTAAATATTTATATGAAATGATAACTGTAACTATAAAACTGGATTTCCTCAAAATTAAAGGTGAAAAGTGTCCAAGGTATCATTATAAAACAAAAGTGTTCCAATGTTATGATGATATACATATTTCATCTGTCTAAGAGCAGATATTAAAAAAAATATTTTGGGGGTACTTTTCAACTTTTTCATTAATATCCTATAAGAAATGGAGGCATGAGATCAGATAATTTCTATTACCAAGGGACATGTAAGAATAAATGATCAGCAATGATTTTCAAACTTGTCCAAGACATTGCTGATATAAACTTTTGATTTCATAACAATTCTACAAGAAATAAAAGAACAGAGTTCCAATGTTCCCCGCATTGCACATATTTCATCTGCTCTGTCCAAGGGCAATAACTAAAAAAAAGATTTTTATGTTCTTTAAAACTTTTTAAAATTATCTTACTAGAGAGTTGAAGACTTGAGAGCAATTTCTGATATATATTTTATATTTCCAAGGGAAACTCATTAAAACATATTTGACTGGCACTTGTTTTTGAAATTGTCAGAGACATTGCTGTTTTATACCTTTGATATGAATTTGATAAAAAATCTGGCAAGAATTGTACTCATGAGAGCACAAACGATGCAATTTTCCATATAATTAATGTTTTCAAGGGGCATAATTCTTTTAAAAATAGTTGATTGGCACTGATTTTCGAACTTGTCCCAGACATTGCTGATAAAAACCTACAATATAAGTTTTATAAAAATCTGGCAAGAATTGTACATGTGAGAGCACTTACAAGACCGGACGGACGGATGCCCAGTATTTCTATGTCCCTCAAAATGTTTTTATAAAATTTATAAACCCTTACATTGTTTAAAAATTTCATAAAGATTCTTGAAAGCATACTTGAGTTATCATGGGGAATATGGAAAACTGCATAGTTTTTACAATTTAAGTCACATAACCCTGCAACATATTATTCAAAAATCTTCCAGCAGTTTTATATAATACATCTGTCTTTTTTGTAAGTGAAAAATACCAGGGTACCATTCAAAAGTTTAGATGGCAATAATAGCCATAACCGGCCATTTAAGTTGTATCAAATTGGAACCTACTAAATTATCATAATATTTATTAAGATGCACAAAAACTGATAACACTTGAACCATTTCAAAAAAAGAAAATTCTATTCAAGATTGTGTCATATTTTCAGCAAAAACAAGCATTTTGAGAGGTAACTAATCAAACAATTTGACTGATACAGAATATAGGACATATTTATGAAGCACTATTATTTACATCGACTGTTTACACATGAAATACCATTACATGAGTACCATAGTACTGAGAACACCTGTCTTCCCATCTGAATCTCTAAATGTAATAATATTTAATAACCATTGCATCAATGCTTCCTATAACAAATTCATTCAAAGTTGTAAAAATTAATCTGATTCTGATATTGGGTATAAACACAATTTTCTATAAGACATCATTGTTATTAACACAGAATTTTAGAGTTACTTCAAAGAGAAGTGCAAGTGTTTGCAGACAGTTTTTTTTACATAGCAGGAATTTCAGTAATAAGTAGCCAAGGTCCATTAATTTGTTTTATCTTTGAGAATTTCAAATACAAGCAAGGTCAAGGTTTTAGAATGTGTTTCACATTTCCTTCATAGACAACCTATGTTTTATTGTCTTTGATGAAGATCACACTAAAGACCTTGAAGGTCAAATGGCTGTTTTTTTTATTAATTGAAATAAGCAATTGATAGGATATGTTGATAAACAATATAAAAAGTGTGAGTCAAATTAACCTTATTCCTGGAATGACGTCATGTGTCGGGTTATGAAGCAAAACAGAATGAAGCCCATTATCATTATTTAATACAGATCATTTTTATGGAGGTAACATGGCTTTGAACAGGAGGTTTTTATTATTTTTTTCAAATAGTTAACACTTACATAATTGTATATCTATTGATACTGTTAAGCATAATGATTAATATGATAAAAAAACATAAAATAAAAAATATATATCATAAAAGCAATGAAGAATAATTAAGTAAAAATTGCAATTTTTTATTGCAGAATGTCAAGTATCTATTGCTGAATGAATGCAATATAGAAAAATCCGCAATAAAGAAAAATCCCTTTTTTAGAGAACACTTTTCATGATTATTTTGAAGCCTTTGTTCTCCTTGAGAATAAAAATCAAATATGAAAATTTTATATCAATACCATTATTGTTTAAATAATTCCATGCTTTTTACCCCTTAAGGTAGAGGATAATGTAGTATTATCAAGCTGTTAATGCTTTGACCCCTTAGCAATATTAAACTGTTAATGCTGTGACCCCTTAGTAATATCAAACTGTTTATGTCTTTGATCTATCAAGGTAGTAGAGGGACATGTAGCACAATGAAGTGATTTGTGCTTTTGATCCCTCAACAATATCAAGCTGTTAATGCCTTTGACCCCTCAAGGTAGAAGAGGTACATGTAGCATGATCAAGTTGTTAATGCATATGATCCTTCAGGTTTATGGGCATGTAGCATGATCAAGCTGTTAATGCCTTTGACCCCTCAAGGTAGAAGAGGTACATGTAGCATTATCAAGCTGTTAATGCCTTTGACCCCTCAAGGTAGAAGAGGTACATGTAGCATTATCAAGCTGTTAATGCCTTTGACCCCTCAAGGTAAAAGAGGTACATGTAGCATTATCAAGCTGTTAATGCCTTTGACCACTCAAGGTAGAAGAGGTACATGTAGCATTATCAAGTTGTTAATGCATATGATCCTTCAGATTTATGGGTATGTAGCATGATCAAGCTGTTAATGCTTTTGATTCCTTACAGTATACAGGTATGTAGCATTCTCAAGTTACTAATGCTTCTTACTTGAGGTGGAGGGGCATCTAGCATTTATAAGCATTAATGCTTTTGACCAATCCAAGTTGACGGAGGTGTAGCATTATCAAGCTGTTAATGCTTTTCCCAAAAAAATGAGACTTTCGGATCAGTTAACTTTGAACTTATGTGGCATCAGCAACAAAAAATGACCGAAGAAACAAAATCTTTTGAAAAGTTGGCAATTAACTGGGTAGACAACAAAGAAGACTTAAAACAAAGGGTGGAAAGCAATTAACTTGTCTTGTTTGTTTATAAAAAACAAGTTATACACAATATTGCATCTATATGAAGCCAGTAATACAGCGCCAAGTACATGTAACACTGGGGAAGGCTCCAGCTGGAATCAAGACATATGAAGGTTACTATAACACACCTGTTGTAACTTTGCCAAATGTAGTATTGTACACTATCTTCACGACTCCAACGTCACATGTATATATACAAACTGAAATCTACGTCATATTGACAAGCTTAGAAAGCTACAATGACAAACTGAAGCTGGTAAAACATCCTGTCACTGTTAATGTATGGTTTTTTTGGATCAATTAGTGTATCACAGATATATTTATTCCATATTAAACGATTATTATCTCTTCAGAACAACCATATGTCATACCTTTGCATTTGTTTACAACTAGTATTTGTAAAAGTACATAGAGCACAATAGGAAGAAAATAATAGATGCAGTGTTTGGAGAAAAAAACTCACAAAAAAGAATTGATTATAATATAATGTAGTTTCATTAGACATACCTTATATATTTTGACAGTGAAAACATTTCATACTCATGCATGCCAATAAATTACTCAAATATTCACATCACATTATCAAAAGTATTGACAAATATATATAGAATATTGTACCCTGATTTGAGCATTCCATAAGTTTATGGAACTTTTGTTCAAATGTTGTATAAAATACAATTTCAGTCATGATCTATCCAATAGCATGACCTGAGAAAAAACATAATCATTGCAGCAATGACAATATGGACTTCTCCAAGACAAAAGGTATCATTTGACATTGAGGATGACCTTGGATATATTGACAGTTAAATCAACAGACTATGTTTCAATTAAGAAGTCATCAGTTTCAAAAATTCCTTATATCTAAGACAAAATAAGAGCAAATATAACTTTCAGAAAGCAAACAGGCTTTTCAAACTAAATCCAAAGATTAGAATATTTCTTTTCAATGAAGATTACTGTGGATTCATTTATTTTCGTTGGTGCCCATTTTTCTTGGATTTAGGAAAACTTGCATCATCTTGGATATCTAATACTATGGTTTTGCTAAAGTCTGCACACAACCTTATATAAAAATGTGACATTCGTTGAACATTTAAATTTATGGTTTGCTGATACCTACGAAATCCACAAAAGTTTGATCCACAAAATAAGAATGAATCCACAGTAATCAATCAGAACTAGAACAACAATTATACAATTACAATAAATTGCTTCGCCGAGCGCAGCAGGCTACGACCGCAGAGGTCCAACCCTGAACAGTTGGGACAAAAATGGACACAATATTCGCGCTTGATACAGGTCTGAATTTGGATTGTAATTAAATATTTGATACAGAATAACTGTAGTCAAAGAACTAAGAATTGGTTATATGATTTGAATTTATATTCAATTTTTTACTTTTGTGCAATACACTATGCTGTTGCGAATTGACCTCCCCCCCCCCAAAAAAAAATAATTTTTTTTTAACCCCTCCCTTTCTTTTTCAAAATTTTTTTTTTTAATCCAACCCCCCCCCCCCCCTTTTTTGAAGAAATTTTCTTTTTGATTTCTGAAATCTTGAGGAGAAAAAATTGTCCCCATCCCCCTAAACTGTTAGGACTATAACCCCCAAAATCAATCCCAACCTTCCTTTTGTGGTTATAAACCTAGTGTTTAAATTTCATAGATTTCTATTTACATTTACTAAAGTTATTGTCCGGAAACCAAATGTCTTCGGACAACGACGATGACAACAACGTGATACCAATATACGACCGCAAAATTTTTTGCTGTCGTATAAAAATTGTGATCCTGAAAAAATTGACTGACAGACTATTTAATTTTGCACATTAAAAAGCTGTGAGAATTGATTTGTAAAGTACATAAATTTTAACACTGTTCAGTGGATACAAAGAGGTAGAAAAACAAATACTACTTATATCTCCATCTTTGTCTCCTCCTTCTGTGGTAACTATGCTGTAAATATTGATAGTAACGATAATACCAATCTCTATATCTTACCGATGACCACTGACTGATGCGCCATCTACGTTTGGTGCTACATGGACCTTTGTTGCATAGCTGCTTGTATGTAGGTCTGACTGTCATGTTGCATTGACCATCTGACAGAACATGACCATTGGGGAGCTGACACAAAACACGACGAGTCTGAATGCCATCCTGTCCACATGATACGGAACACTGTAAAATATTAACAGAATAATGTACTTTAAAGTTTTTTTGATTGTTTGAAAAAAAAAAGGATTGACAAAATATTTATTTTCAGATTTATGTTTAATGTATATATAGAATGAACAATGATTTAGTTTGAAATCTGTACAATTATAGTATTTTGACTGATGGAACAACTTCACCTTATCCATTATATTCAACTGTATTATGTAAGAACTGATTCTTAACTCAGGCATTAATTGGAAAATAATGACAATCTATAAATATTTAACAGATCATTAATAAACAAAAATTAACAATGGTAGCCTTGAATTTTTTTTAGCTTTATCATGTAATCTTCAAAGTACAAAATGTATCCTTGGTGAAAGTTTAATGTACTTTCAATCTGTAAAATTTATATTTCATTTCACGCAAAGCTGAACTAGGTTCAATATAAGTTTGAGTACTACTTTTTCAACAGGTGGTCCAGTCTTAGTAAAATGTCATAATTTTAATTGGCAACTGCAACATATACAGAATTATTTCCCTTTGTCAAAAGCTTTTTTTTTCACTTTTTTTTTTCAGAAGTCTGAAGATGGTTGTCTCTACAAACCTATGTCACCCTGTCATATGCCTAATTATCAAGTTTTCAGAAGTCTGAAGATGGTTGTCTCTGCAAACCTATGTCACCCTGTCATATTCCTAATTATCAAGTTTTCAGAAGTCTGAAGATGTTTGTCTCTGCAAACCTATGTCACCCTGTCATATGCCTAATTATCAAGTTTTCAGAAGTCTGAAGATGGTTGTCTCTACAAACCTATGGCACCCTGTCATATGGCTAATTATCAAGTTTTCAGAAGTCTGAAGATGGTTGTCTCTGCAAACCTATGGCACCCTGTCATATGCCTAATTATCAAGTTTTCAGAAGATAAAGTAATTTAAATCCTCAAATTGATTTATCATTAAAAACTACTGTAAGTACCAGTGCCATGCACAAATAAACTGGAGGTGGTTGATTCCAAAAATATGTAAATGTTTTATATGGCTAACAATTCCTCATGTAAAGTATAATTAATAAACAAAAATTGGGCAAAAGTAAGAAGCCATGACTACTATTTGCTCATTTTTGACTGATGCATATTGTATTGATATCTCACTTCAACTGTTTTAATATATCAAGGAACCAATGCAATACTCTCAGATAGAACTTTAAAAGCCCATAAGGAATTTTGATATTTTCGGCCATTACCTCAGACCAAACTCCAGTATTCCATGCAGGACATGCTCCAGTGTTGCAAGCTTGTAATTCAGTTGGTCTGGTTGTCTGATCACAGCGGTCACTGAGGCCAAACTCGTCCTGGCAAACAACCTGTCGTCTCTGCATCCCACTCTCACAGGACGCTGAGCACTGTTATTATAAATCAGATAATGTTAATACAAGTTGCAAAATGAATCAGTCAGGTACTTAGAAAGTTACCAGTATAAAGTGCCTAAATTAGCTATTCTGACACTAACAGACAATGATAAGACACTTTATACCATCAATTATCCTACATATAAAAGTGAAAGCTTTCATGAATCTAATCACATTTACAGCTACATAAACTCGGTTTATCAATTAAATTTAAAAAAAAAAACATTTTCTCTCTGTATCTTAATTAAATTCAATCTGAAGTAACATCCATCATCAAGTTTTATTACCACTGTAAACTGAAAAATAACACATCTTTTTACTCAGGGTACTATGTAGTTATCAATTCATTTTCAATTTTCCTGATTAAAATTGCACATGGATTGATAATTTGTAGATATATATTATAAAGCTGCTTTTGATTTGTGATCCAGCATGAATTTAATAACATTAATGATGCATCCTATATGTGTTACAACAGACTACAGATCTGTCCTACAAGTAGATAATCATTTACAGAACTTCACTTACCCCTGACCATGGGCCTGTTCTCCAATGAGCTCCACCTCCACTGATGTATCTGGTACCAGGACAGTCGGCTCGATGGCACTTCCGTACAGAGTCAGGTTTTGTTTCTGGTTCACAGTCATTGTCTTGACCAAGCTGACGTCCAGGAAGAAAGCAGGCAACCAAACGCACTTCTTCACCTTCTCCACAAGTTTGTGTACACTAAAATATGTTATATGATGGCTGTTAAAGATATTCATAGTATCAATTTTACAACTTTTTATTCAAAATCAAAATTCAGACACCAAAAGAGTGCACCAAAACATCAGTCATTAAAACCATAAAAACACAGAACAGCCAATTTTTGTTCAAGCAAGTTGAAGATGTTAAAATTTGTAAGGGTTACGCGGAACCCAGTGTCTCGCCTACTTTTGCTGTTAATCGCAGGCTCAACAAAAATGAGATGAGGAAAAAATTTAATAAAAATATTCCTCTCGATACAATTTTTTTATTGTAAGAAGCTTCTGTCCAAGTTTGGTAAAAATCCAGGATAGTTTATGAATCTAATAAATGTTTTAAAAAATTTAACTGCAGACTGTATGTAATGTTAAGTGGAAGAAAAACTAAGTCCATTTATAAGTAAAATATGGATAAACAAGTACAAAATTTTAATAAAAATTTCCTTCTAGATACTAGCTTTTGATCATAAACAAACTTCTGTCCATGTTTGGTACAAATCCAGGATAGTTTAAGAAAGTTATTAAAATTTTAAAAACTTTAACCACAGAGTGAATGTAATGTTTCCTGGCAGAAAAACTAAGTCCATTTATAAGTAAAATACGGAAAAACAGGAATTTTTTTTTACAAAATTTACTTCTGGATACTATTTTATGATCATAAACTAGCTTCTGTCCAAGTTTGGTAGAAATCCAGGATAGTTTAAGAAAGTTATTAAAATTTCAAAAACTTTAACCACAGAGTGAATATTTGTGGACGCTGCCGCCGCCGCCGACGGAATGTAGGATCGCTATGTCTCGCTTTTTAGACAAAAGTCGAAGGCTCGACAAAAATGATTTAGAAATCAGAAATTCATCAAAAAAAATAACATAGGGCAAATTCCCACAAATATTTGTTTCAAGCCAAAGCACATAGGATGTTTTATGTTTCATTTTTTTCAAGCAAGTTGTAGTTGTTAAAATGATCCAGAAATCAGAGATTCATCAAAACAATAACATCGGGCAAATTCCCACAAACAAATTTTTCAGAAGCCATCACAACATAAATTAATTCATTCTAATTCATTGTACAAAAAAAGGTGTACCTGTATATGTAAGTGGTAAATATACATCCCTGAATGTCACGTAAGGTGTCTTATGTTTCATTCATTTTACTTATTAATATCCTCAACAATCAATATACAGGTGTTGATAAATAAAATAACTGATACCAATCTTACAATACCTTTCAAATAAGTTTTTTTTAAGTGCAATGCTCTGTGTCAACAACATTTGTTTCAAATAGCATGTAATATAGATACATGTAATTTCTGTGCAGCTGGTTTATATGTAAGATTAGTTTACCCGTAACAATCTTAACAATGGATCATGATAAATCAAATTGTTCTTTTAATGCATTTTCTCATCACTTAACAAAAGTACTTAACAAGAATTTATTATACCAGGACCTTATTTAAACCAAAATAAGCTTTATTGTATGAAGAGTTTTGAATAATGGGTCCCATTTTATAAAGATATGGACAGAGCTTGAAGCATCCTTAAAGTTTTCTGTTTATCCAATATTGACTCTGCACTACTTGAAAAACCAGCATGTGTCAGTTTCTTAATGTAAGGGATGATCTAAAAAAACTAAAAACTATGGACATCAGTTTATGTTAAAATTTACAATAGAAAACCTAACATTACAAAATTTGTAATGTTTCTTTTTAGTAACACTTTTAATAATCCCAAACAATTTTTGGATAATATTACATTATAGTATTCAACAGAAGGTGTTAATTAGACTTTAAAATTTATAATAATTACAAAATAAAAGAAAGTGATAGAGCACAGTTTGTTTAACATAGTAAAGTTCTTAATGTGTAAACATGTGTGTGTTATTTCATAGTCATTCACAAAGTTAGGAATATAAAAATAAAAGAGAAACAAATACATCATTTTCAAATCCATAATTTATTGATGTAAATAATAACTAATGAACTTATATGCAATTCATACCAGAGGAAACAGTGTCATAATGTAGTCAAGATTTGTTTTTGTTTCATCTTGTTGTTTGGTTGCTGTCTCATTATTGTATATCATTCTTTTCTTCATTTATCAATATTTCAGCATATGTTAAAAAACATTGTAATGCAGGTGACTTGACCTTTATTGACCTTTATTGATCTTTATTCAACCTGACACTAGTTTGATTTCAGTTGTAATTACATTCTTAGCTAAGACAGATTCAAAAAGATTTGTGTTATACAAATTTTAACAGAGGTTAAAAACTATATAATCAATGATTTTGATGATTTTTTTTATTCCTATGTAAAAGGTAAATCTTTTAGATTAGGATGATCTGTAAAGACTATCATAATCACCACACCCCTTTATACATGCTGCTTCATAAAGATAGCATTTTATTTCTACTGAAAAATTAAAATAAATCATCCTATATCTAGGTCAGACCATGTCTACCAACAGCTGCATTTTACTGTACTTTTCAGGTCATATAAGAATTAAGATTGGCTTTTCCGTGTTAAAAACTTAAATTGCTGACCCATATTTCATGATGTCTTTGACAGCAACAGTACCAACAAGAATATGTGCCTATAGGCTACCTTGCCCTGCTTGCACTATCACAATTCCCTTTTCAGTCAGATATGAAATTTTGGCCGAAAACCTTATTAGGCATACATTTCTAAAAGTTCACGTCATAATAAACATATGTACCCTGGTAGTTTTAAATGGAAGTGACCACAAATTCATGGTACCAGGAAACTACCTTAAACCAAATCTTTAACCTGATACAGGAACAACAGACCAATGGATGGAATAACAGACAGATGGGTGCACAATGGAAAACATATTATTTCAGGATGAGTATAAAACTTATATAGAGCGGTTCTTTTTTATCTCTGATATCCTAAATCTATGGTTATGTCTCTTTTCTATCCCATGGGAGGAATACACAAGAAATATGTCTTAAGGGAGGAAAAGACATGGAAAATATTTCATGCAAGGGATAGACAAGGAATCTAAACATCTCATATCCTCTTCATCAATCCATCAAAACTAGTGAGGTAAGAATAATTTTATTTCGACCTTGTCTCTAAAATCTTAACTATTAACCATGATTTTTAAAGATGATATTATTTACCACTAATAATTACCGATAAAACCTGTTTTTGTTGCTGGTCAACTTTGAAATTTTCTTAATTCTACATTTTATCAAATTAAAGATACTTTAGATTTTACTGTAAAAAACCACATCTTAATTTATAAATCAAAACATAAAGCATCTCCCATTTTGAACCAATCTGTTTCTCAGACAGACAATATAGACTGTTTGATGCTGAGATTATAATCTTTTGCACCAGAAAACCTCCCACTATACAGAGCATCTTCACCAATTATCTCTATCATTATTCACAGTTTTTATCTTGAGTCCTGTTGACACAATAGAAGTCAGATAAGGCCAATGAGATGATTAGAACTATTCAACAAGGTTGTTTCTTTTTTATTTAATCTCAGTATGCACACTGTTTAAAGACTTTATTATTTGGCTGCTGAGTTAAACAGAAATCAATGCCCTATGTTACTGTGTGGTGACGTTTCACTGCAGGTTTTGCAGATTTTTGTAACCTGGTATCTAAAAAATGCATACTGTCTGCACTAACAGCCATGGCTAGGAAAACAAATCCTTAAAATGTTTCTTCATTGTAATACCTTGAACAGACAACTATGTCTAATCACGTAACAAGATTATAAGATCAATAAGAAAGTAATTTTTTACATAATCAATTCACAAAAGCATCTTAAGACAGATTTGAGAAAATATACATACCAGTACACCAAAACTAATATGGCTAATACACGAGAAAGAAACTCTGCAATGAATCATTTGATTCAACTCAATATAAAGAGTAACAAAGGTTTAATTATGGTATTTGATACATTATTGTTTTAAACACAATGAACCAGACTCTACTTCACTTTTTCTCCAATTTGAATGCAAAAAAAAAAACAACCAACCTTTCATCAAATGTTAAATATCTATTAGATTATCCCGTATGAAAGCATTAATTTAGTTTATAGATAGCCTACCTCGCCCCAATCTCCAGATCTCCATACACCACATGGTTTGTCTATACATATCTCTGTAGTAGGTGGCTCTATCAAGTGGCTACAGGAAGACTTCAACCTTGACTGGCCCTGGCTGTTCTCACAGTAAACCAGTCTACTTCTAGTACCTTTGCCACATGTAGATGAACACTAAATGAGAATCATTTAATTTTTGATAAATATTGGAAATACATGTATGATGGAAAAAATTATTATGACATCAGAAACTAGACTTGACAAAAATTTGCAGCAATCAAATGATTTCAGTTGCAGTTAAATATCTTGGTAAGTCATGATCTTATTAGAAAGCTGACATATGGAAGTAGGTTTCCTATCACTGAATTTTTGCTCATGACCCTTGACCTTTGAAAACAAAATATAAAAATAAGAATACTGGTATGATTGCCAATGAGACAACTCACCACCAGAGACCAAATGACATAGAATTTAACAACTATAGGTCACAGTAAAAGTTCATTCTTGGGCAAGTGACATCTACAATGAGATGATTTTTCACTTCCTCAATTTCAGTTTCCTATTTGATTAGATTAAACATCAATAAACACTTTTTTTAATCAATAGATTTTTGTAGAAAGGTTGCATTACAATAACTGTTTTTATATAACAGTCTTCAACTTAAGCGAAACAAACAAGAAATATCTGTGAAATGTAACTTGTTCCTCTGAGAAAGTCTCTACACAACAGCTATGTTACTGGTTAATGTTACACTAAACCTAGACATAACAAACTTTACCCATTATCTACAAATAAAACAACCACTGTCGTCATAACTGAATATCTTTCTTCTATTGCAGCAAAGTGACGTAAGTGACACAGTTATTTTGGAACAATAGAATCGTCAGTTTGACAGATATGCATTGAATTTGCCAAGATATACAATGATAAAAAAATTCAACTTTTTCTCTGCCAATTCTGTAAATTTGTAAATTCTTCAATTTTGGCAGATACTATTGAAAAAAGACTGCTGTTTATTATCAGAAAACTTCAGTCTGCCACACGTATGATGCACTTTAAAATATATGTGTTAATTCAGTACAGTAATCTTACTTAACCACAATGTCCTTGACATAAGAAATTAATAGTCTCTTTACATCAAGGTGGTTGGAAAGCATTACATGAGCTTTTGTAATTTCACTTTCATAACAAAATGATAAATTTATGAAGGGTTATTCCTTAATGCCTAAATTCAAAACATATGTAAAGAATGTTACTTTACAGCATTTATTTACTGTATAATCAGGATTTCTTTTATGCAAAGCTTAAAGCACAATAAAAACAGTGGACTTATAAGGACTAATGTCATCTAGTAAAGTTTTTTCACATTGTATTTCTTTTTGAAATAAAAATGGACCATGATTATGTTTAATTGTTTTTCAAAGAAAGTTAATTATTCTTTATGTGATTCAGTCTATTGTTGGGTCACAATCAGTATACTGTTTATGAAGTACATTATAATTTGTCAATCTGTCACTCTAGATATATCATGACATTCAAGATCATTTTCTCAATAGGAGATATTGCATATATCTAATTGCAAGAACAAATTTTGAAAAGTAAAAAATGCTAAAAATTAGAAGAAATGTTAATGGTAAAAGAGATAATTCTTCATTTTTATCAAACAATATTACATAACTTGAGATTTTAAAAGAAATTTCAAAAAGATTTTAGCTCACAATAATTATACCACAAAATCTTAAAAAGTAATGAAAATAAGTGTTATTTCCTCAGAAATCATCAACTTCAAGACAATTTAACAAAGATTGGAAGCTTTTCAATTATCATTATGTAACAAAGTCCATTTCAAAAATTGGGTCACCTCGATCTTGAAAGAAGATTTTCTATACAAGTCTTAGAAATAAGATATTTTATCACTGTGGACAACTTGAAAAGAAACAAATATACAGGAAAAAATGGATCACTATGACCTTTATTCTATCTGTGAATGACACTTTGATAGATGTAGTACGATTAATGGCATAACATATTGTATAGACACCTGTTTATTGCTGAAGACTGTTTTTTCCTCCAGATGTATTTGGGTTGCTGTCTAATTGGTGTGTAAGCCTCATCCCTTTTATTTCATACTAGTTGAGTTTCGCATAAAAAATCAGATCAAAGCAACTATGTCATAGGGTATTGATGTTTTAGTTAGAGAACAGAAAAACTTGTGTGGGTAATATCCACAAACATCATATTATTATTCACATATGTAGAAGTCCAGTTCTAAGCAGCTGTATTATAAAGAAATGAGTAACAATTTTTCAGGATTTAAGAAAGAGAGATGTCATGTACTATGTACTGTGAATTCAGAAATTATTGCGTCCCTTTATTATTGCTATTTTTGAAGATTTGACAAAAATAGGAGATTAATTATTGTTGTTTCAGGTAAATCTGCTTACAGATATATCAAATATCAGAATGGGAGCTCTTATTATTGCTATACTCACCTAGTTGCATATTCGAATTAATAAAAATCTCCCAATAATTTCTGAATTTAGTTTTTAGAAACAAGATTTACTAAAATCTGAGAAGAGATAGGATTATCTGTTGTTAGCAATAGCTCTATTTCTTTACTTGACATTGTATAATGAAAAAAAATCCACTTTATGGCATTCAATAACTCTGCTGAACCAAATATTAAAGCAGTCAGTTTCAACCATATTTGCACTAGGTACAAAATGATCCTTATTTGCATAAACTTACTTCTGACCAATCAGTATGTTTCCATTCGACTGATACTGAGGCTACTAACATAGGAGCTGGGGTTGATGTAGTACTTGTTGTCATGGTAGTAGTTGGTGTTGTTGTTGTCGTAGTGGTCCTGGTTGTTGTAGTAGTCGGTAAGGTTGTGGTAGTTGTTGTTGTGGAAGTGGTAGTTGGACATGCCCCTGTGTCACATGCCTTTACACCATATGGTTTACTGGAGGGATCACAAATATCGTCCTTCAGGATTTCATCTCTGACAGATCGGCAATATATATCTTGTTTTGCAATCCCTAATCCACATGTAACTGAACACTGAAAAAAAAAAAATAAACCAGTCAAACAGAGGCTGAAAGCTTAAGGATTCAATGATATGTTTTTCATAATGGCATTTACTCAGTTTCTTTGAGGCATTTGACTTGCCATGCTCAGATTCTTTTTAGAAAGAAACTAATGCCAATGCATTCAATATTAATTTTTTTTAAAAGGGTAAAAATACCTTATAAATACCTTATACTGTAAATTCAGAAATTAATGCGAGGTTTTTATTAATGCGAATAATGGGACTGGTTGAGAATCTCAATAATAAGAACTCGCATTCTGAAAACTGATACATATATCTGTATACAGATTTTCCTGAAATCGCAATAATAAAGATCACAATTTATTCCATTCTTCAAAAATCACAATAATTTCTGAATTTACAGTAATCAAATCTAATGAAGTTCTGATGATATACTTCAAGGAAATAATCAAATAGATTTAGCTCTGGTCATTTGACCTCAAAATGTGTATATTTAGGTTATAAAGGTTAGTACAATATCAAATTAATCTACAAACTAATGTGATAAGGAATTTTTGCCCCTTTGTCTGAAATGTCAACATTGTAATAAAAAATAAGAATAAATATTTAGTGAATTATTCATGTACAATAATTAATGAGTTTTTTATATTGCAATGTGCTCCATTTTAAAATTGATGACAAAATAACTGACTGAATGGTCAAAGATAAGCATACAATCAACAAAAAAAGGAAATAATATGGATGATAAAAAATCATCAAACACTAACTTTAATGATCTTCTTCCAAATGAAATTGTTAAAAAGTATGTTATTTATTAGATCATTTTACACTCACTTTACATAAAATGGACATAAAAATTACCCAAACAAGGGGTCAAATAAATATGTACTTATTCACTGAAAATTGTCACGTAGAATCTGAAAAGTCTGACCTCATTTTTTATGTCCACAAATATGCAGTGAAAAGTAATTAATGTAATAATGAACATACTTTTATTACTAGTAATAAATTCTTTGTACTTCTTTATTATACTGAATACAGGAAAGCCACTGTTTAGTTCTCAAATAAAAGTGGACAATATAAAATGTAAAATAAATTTATTACTGAAATTTCAATACCAAACTAAGACCAAAGGAAATTATGTTTTCCACTTTTCAAAAGATTTATAGATGATTAACCTTACAGGAATCAATGATTCCATTTTTTGTTGAAATATCTTTTAATCTCCTTTAAGCAGCCATTCATTCTCACCCCCTTATTTAATGAATTAATTAAAAGATTCATAGTACTAAACATCTTTGAACATTTTTTGTTTTTGTTTTTTGCAGGGAGTAATACAAATAGTGTTTCTTCTTTATTGTGGTTGTAATTTATTGATCAGTACATTTGGCCCTAAGTCAAAATGTATATTACATAGTTCACTACAGTAAACTGGATCTAATTTTGTGTGTTTAATCCATTTGTATGAATAATTAAGTTGTGGGGTAAATACCAATGAAACAGCAACCCAACGACACAAAAAAATCGAAACCACTCCTGTCTTCAAACAGCATTAAGTTAAAAACTATAGATAAATAAAATGAGTTATACATCTATGGTAAAAATAATTTATCACATGATACAACTATAAAAAGTCTGTACTTATACACTTCAATCCTATTTCAAACATGGTAATAATAATAATAATAATAAATAAGTTTTATTTAGAGTCAACATAGTATACAAACATGGACAGACCATTATTGTGCATCTACTTATACACTTTTTAGATTTCAAACATGTCATGGTGACCAATGTTGTACTTATTTGACAAAAAAAACATTATAACAACCAGAAACAGAAATAAACTTGTCCTTTATTCTTTACCAATTTTCATTTGTTTTAAGATTTTCAGTACAAAACAGTTTCTTTGTTTCATAGATAATTAATTAAAAATGTCTAGTCAATAAATGTATCACTTGAGTGTTATAAAGAATAGTATTCACCTTTCAAGTCTTTGATCCACTAGGTGGAGTAGGAATCTGTTAAGAAAGGCTTTATACCTAACACTTTAAACTAATTTTATTGTCACTTTTAAGCTATTATTTTGCCATAAAACACTGCTATTATTGCACAACTATATGTCAAAAAAGGTCATTTGGGTTGTCTGTTTGAAATATAGTACAAAGCATCAAAAACAAAGAAATCTGACTGATTAAAAGAAGCACAAGGACTGTATAAATCATGGGTTTATTTCTTATGATGATAGATTACTGCATGATGTACACAGTAAAGGCAATCATATTAGTCAACAATCATTACAAAGGCCATCTATTTTAAAGCAAGTACAATTGAATGTTTGCTCATTTTTTTTATTTTAATAGTTCACTGAGTAACTGGTTGTTAGTCATATCATAATTAGCATAAGTAGAAACAATGACAGATTTCTTAAATATTTTTATATAAATTTGCTGCAGTGCATTTTAGAATGGTGACAAATATTTCAAAAGGAAAAACAACTAAACTCAGAAGATCTTGGAATTACAGATTCCCTTAACTACCACGAAACATATCAGATGAACTTGTTACGTACCTGAAATGTCAGATTTGCTAAAACTTGCCTTAACCTCTACCTTATGGTTAACATAATGTAAAATTTCAAAAGGTACTGATGGTTTCAAGAAACCAACAAACACCAATGTGGATCACAAAACCAAAGATCTCATGTATTTTGGATATAATAAAACATTAAAAGTATAACCCTAAAATTGGCTAACTTGGAATATTTTGTCGATAACAGGGTAATTAAGTAAAAAAAAAGATGCTTCTTCAACACTATTTTATATATATAAATACTTTTCATAGATGACAATAATTATGTGTTATAAGAGGTACTTTCATTTTATTTTTATCATTTTTTTAAAAGTTCTATAAAACCTTTAAAAAAATATGTATAAGGAATTCAAGATTAGTTTAGAAAAAAAGGATGCTTAGTAGTAAAGCGTGACAAAACTGCCCATACATCAAGTTTATAGCTGCAATAAGTGTAGGAGTAAGAAGATTATATAACTATATGTGTTATATAACACCTGTATGTATCATCATAAGTACACCATCACACATTATGGAGGCAAATTTTCACTGGATAATTTAATTTTGTCATTAAAGTTTATTCTATTTTTGCTTCTGACAGTTTAATGTTCTCTTTTTAGCTAAAGTATATCATTCATATTCAAGTACTGTTAAGTTAAAATATTGCTTTGTGTACCTATTTAAAACATTTTGACAAATTGAATCTTGGTGTTTTCAAACTGAGTAAGTCATTATACAAATTGTTAAATGAGAATACTTTAAGACCCAAGGTTATACATACATTTCTACATGGATAACGAAGGTCTAATCACTGTTGCAAAAGGAGTTATTCAAGGGTTAAATCTTTTCTGTTAGGGAAGTGTGGTTCTGAAATTTAGTTGTGTCTTATTTCAAGGTTATTAAATACAAGACTTTTATTTCAAATTCAAGATTTCAAATCCAAAACAACGGTGTAGATCTGCAAATATAAAGTTTAGACTGTATAACAGTACCATTGAAGCTTGCACATTACTGTTTAACTGTTTATGCTACTTTTTTGGAAACCAATAGAATCAAGAAACCCTTACATAACTAAAGCATAAATTTTTGCATATATGAATAAAAGGCGATATGGAGCATATACTTACTGGTCTCCACGGTCCAGTCTTCCAAACTGGACAGGCATTCAGGTTACAGGATTCACTTGTAGATGGCATGCGTCTATGGTTACAAAATCCATCTTCAATCTTCTTCTCCCTCTGGTAACAATGGACATCTCTATGTCTTGTTCCAGACCCACAAGTTGCTGAACACTACAACAATAACCAAACAATATCAAATCAAGGGAAACCACACTGTAAATGCATATCTTATGTTTGCATCTTGAGAACCTGATAACAATACTGAAGTTGAAAATCATTTAATGTTGTCATCTCCATTTCTTTCCTGGTTAAATTGTTTTTAAGGGTTGCTGTTTCATTTAAGTATAATTCACCCCTCTCTTTAAAAAATAAAATTCTAATATGAACCTCTTCTTTGCTTTGTTTTAATTTTAAAAAAACATGGTGTACATGTACTTGATGTCACAATGGAATTTGCAATTTGACAAATATAATGTCTACTGATGTTAGAATAAGCATAGAGCATGACATTAAAGAGTTGTTTCTTAAATGAGGTAAATAAAGAATCTATTTGATGACACAAAATATTGCCTTAAATAATAAACTTCTATAAAATGAATCACATATCCCATACTTACCCCTGACCAGGAAAATGTTCTCCACACTGCACATGGTTCATCATTACAAATCTTTGTAAGAATTTTTTCTGAAGCTTCACAATCTTTATCTGGTAGTTTACGTCGACTCACATTGGTACACCATGCTGTCCGTGTCTGAATACCTCCATCACAAGTCTGGGTACACTATCAAATATATAAATATAGAATTGAAAGTTGAGTTTTTGAAAATTTTAAACTATACAAGACACATTGTTCTCACTATCAATTTGTACTGCGTTAAACTTGAAAACATGAGAAATTACTATTAAAATAATTTTACGATTTCTTTGTTTATGAGGTATATCAGTGCACAGTAAGATCATATTGGCTGTAATGTTGACTGCTGTACAAAAAACATGCAACCAATTTATCAACTCATAATTATCTATCTAACGTCGTTAATTAATGTTACCTTTGACCAACCAGAGTATTCCCAATGAGTTGGATCACATCTGCCCATACAGGTAACCATGTCTCCCGGGCGTGGACCTTGATGGTCACAATGTGTAAGGTCTACATGTGTTTGTGTATAGTATGTAGATTTCACACAATAAACATTCTGTTTTGCAACACCTTCACCACATCTGACTGAACATTCCTCTTGCTCTGTTCTCCACCTATATATATAAGATACAAATTACAAGTTAAAACTAGAACTGAAATTCACATCTCTACTAAGTATCTATATCTAAAAAACAACAAAGTTAATGCTTTGAAACTTTGATTTTATTTTTAAGTACACAATGCCATAATGTACAACTCAATATTGAGAGTTTTGTGGATTGACTGATTGATACTTGCTTAACTTCCAGTGGGTGTTTCATGGAAATCAATGCAATGGTTTATGAGCATTTGAGGATTGGAGATGCAGAGAGGAAAAAGCATATTATTCACAGAAATAAAATGTTTTAGCACTATTTAATTTTTTATACCTTAATGAACAATCATAACTACATCTTCTTTGTTGACCTGGTGGTTTAGGTATTCTTAATCTGTCACATTTACTGTCAGAAACAACCATTCTGTTATCATCATCACTCACACATACTGCTGAACGTGTTCGCTTTCCTATATAAAATAACAATTTGAAGCAATTATATAAAAGTTCTAAATATGAAGTTGCTCATTGTAGAAGAAAGCATTGTAAATTCTAAATGAACATTGTCAATTGTCTGTCTTGACAACCATTCTGTTATCATCATCACTCACACATACTGCTGAACGTGTTCGCTTTCCTATATAAAATAACAATTTGAAGCAATTATATAAAAGTTCTAAATATGAAGTTGCTCATTGTAGAAGAAAGCATTGTAAATTCTAAATGAACATTGTCAATTGTCTGTCTTGATGGATTGCTGTCATTTACCACCATACCTACTTTTATACTGCAAACTTCTTACTGGAGAAATTGCATTGACTATTTCAATATAAAAGGTATATTGTTAATACCTGTACAAAGTTTTGAATACATTCAAACAATTGTTAGGCCTGAACTAAATAAAGTTCATGCTAGGAAGCAGTGCATAGTAGCTTTGTATTTATTCATATATCAAGATTTTCATGATACATGTATTTCATTATTTCAATCTTGATGACATTAAATTTGGAACAGTAATCTTTTCAAACATTGTAACTAATAAAAGATGTCTTACAATGTCTTCCACGCCCACATAAAGATACAAGTTGACCTTTTCAATTGAAAATTAATGATTAGCTGCTGCGGATTATCAGGTTCGAAATCATTGTCATTACCTCACCTTTAACTTTCTAAATAAAATTACTATCAGATCAACATTTAAAATCAATTCTAATTTAGAAAAAAATCAATTTATTAATTTGGACCAAGTTTTCTTTCTGTATTTTCACCAATAGGACACTGAACCTTATTAAAAATGTAAAATACAAATTAATTACAATGTGAAAATGTCATACTGGAAATCAAATGCCAAAAAGTAAAAGAAATGATTTGAGAAGATTTTTTTTTTAAATTGCCATATTATCAAGGGCAAATCCAGGGTATGATGAAAGAGGATGTAAATGTCCAAAATGGTAAAAAAAACTGCTAAGCACAGTTAGGCAAATTTGTTTTTGACAACTTCAGCAAAAAAATGACATTTTATCAAAATTTATTAAGTATAATTACCATTACAGAGATAACTACAAGGGCTCCACATTTCTTGGTATCTGTATACATATTTGGTATCAACAGAAAATGCATATGAGTAGTCTACATTGGGTGGATTGACTTTTCCTACTGACAGAACCTACAAGACATACAATAAGCCTAATAATAGAGCAATCAGATTTTACAAAAGTATTTTGTTGAGAAAATATGATGAAATAATTTATCTGTATTTTTTTTTCAAGCTTCTAACTTTATTTTTTTCTAACAGTAAACATACTGTCAGTAGTGGCCTAAGTTAAATCTACATGTAATTCTGTTTAGGTCATCTGTATCTTTGCATATTTTTTTTTTTTTAATTGTTTTGTCATTAAAAAAGGCCATGTTTGGCTCATTGTTGAAGGCTGAATGGTGACCTATGGTTTTCTAATTCCCTTCATTTAGATAGTTGTCTCATTGGCAATCATACCATATTTCTTTATTTTATATTAAAAATGGTCCCTAATTTTATTTCCAATGAGGCTAAAAAACTTGCTACATTGTACAACATTTGAGAACTTTCTAATTCTTATTTCTTCAAGTTTATCTGAAGATACTGAAACAAAACTAACTATTTTTAAAGTTATGAATTATTTAGTTATTTCAAATATTTGCAATCTGAATAGTCTTGAGACTTTACCAGTAATGTAAGAGTATCTTTGATTGGTCCAGAAGCATTGATCATCTCTATCACAGTATCAGATCCACTATACTCTATAATGGTTCCTGCTGCCTTTATTTTGGTCACTGCACTATCTATCACTTTTTTCCCATTCAGTATAAAAGCACCAGTTGAATTCTGCAAAGCTGTAAAATTTCAGGTTAAAACTTAGGTCTACTTTTAAAAATTATACATGTTTTCTTGCAATTCATTACTTTAAAAATGAGCTTCAAAAGCCTCTTTAATAGTTTGTAAGATAAAGGGCATTCTTTGCTAGGATAGAAGGTAAGATAAGAGGCATTCTTTACTAGGATAGAAGGTACGATAAGAGGCATTCTTTACTAGGATAGAAGGTACGATAAGAGGCATTCTTTACTAGGATAGAAGGTAAGATTAGAGGCATTCTTTACTAGGATAGAAGGTAAGATAAGAGGCATTCTTTACTAGGATAAAAGTTAAGATAAGAGGCATTCTTTACTAGGATAGAAGGTACGATAAGAGGCATTCTTTACTAGAATAGAAGGTACAATAACAGTCATACTTTACTAGGATAGAAGGTAAGGTAAGAGGCATTCTTTACTAGGATACAAGGTAAGATAAGAGGCATTCTTTACTAGGATAGAAGGTACGATAAGAGGCATTCTTTACTAGGATAGAAGGTAAGATAAGAGGCATTCTTTACTAGGATAGAAGGTACGATAAGAGGCATTCTTTACTAGGATAGAAGGTATGATAAGAGGCATTCTTTACTAGGATAGAAGGTAAGATAAGAGGCATTCTTTACTAGGATAGAAGCCATATTTTACCATTCTACAGTCTTCTTTCTTCATTTATAATTATAATTTAATCTTGATTTTTTTTGGACCAATCTTGAGCTGATACTGTATAATATTATACTACTAATATATTTTTATTTACTTATTTACTGTTGTGTTTTTATACCAACATATAAAGGATATTAGTTAGGTATTTGAGACAATTCAATTAAAAACTAGGAAAAATGGAACTTTGTAAAAGAACACCACTTTTATTGTTGCTCTTCATCTTGACACTTGCTGAGAGGTCCTATTATTTATAATTATCATATGGTAAATTAAAGAAACTGTTTGAATTGAACAGCGTGGTTTCTGAAGTGGCTTTCAAGAAAAGCTCTTTATAAAAAAAAAATTCCACCATATCTTAAGTTAAAAACATGCAATTTGAATACATGAAATTAATATATTCTCAAAGAAATATCAAATAATGTAGCATAATCTTCCAAATATGTTCCCAGTGGCCGACCTGATTTCATTTTAAAAAGCACAATATTTCAATTGATTATAGATTCAGCTCTTAAACACAAGATTTTTTTCTCCTTAACCAAAACTTCTATTACAATGTGTCATTAGTGTTCATTTAGTTTTATCAATGAACTGATAATTTGGTCATTTAATTTCTATAAAAAGTAACAATGTGCCCAAGGCTATAAATAAAATTACCTAAATAGGTTTCATCCTCTTTAAGATTCATATAACCTTTCTGTTTGACTTTAATGTCTCTTGCCCCTACTGGAAACTTGTGAACGATATTATAACCGTAAACAACATTATTAAACGTATTAGAAATTTTCTTTGTATGACAAGTAGAATTGTCCCCACCACAGATTCCACATCTGTCCACTTTCATGTCAGATCCAAGTCGATTGTCACAGCCAGCTTTCTGTAGACAGAAAAACAAACAAATTAATGCTGTAACATGCTGCTTTGTTATACATCATGGTTTATTTCAAGAACTTAATGACATAAATGGGCAAACAAGTCATGACGGATAACTGCCCTTCACAACACTGTCTCATGTCAAACTTGATATACTTGTTTATAATATACAATAAGGAGACTTTTTATTAGATGCTTGAATATATACTTAAGATCTTATTATGATGTGTTATTCAGTCTGACACCATTCTGACAGGTTAATATGGGTTTTCACAGCAAAGAAATGTGCTGTCAATAACCAAATTTACAACATTGACAACATTTACAATACAATATTACATATATAAAACTCCCTTTTAAAATAAACAGATGACAATCCATTTCAAAAGGTCTGCAGGTCAAGCACTACCATTAACTCAATTGTTCAGTATAATAGTAATTCTTCTTTTTTTAATACTTTATGTATATCAAGTGTCTGTTACAGTTCTAAGGTCTTGTGATAAATGTAATAAGCTAACTGGACTTCTGTGGATTCATTCAGTTTTGTGGATGAAGAAAAAATTATATTTTCATGGCTATTACATGTCATGGTTTTCACAAAGTCTGCATACAAGCCTATAGACATATTATATTTGTTGTATAACATATTTAAATTCATGGTTCACTTGTACCCTAGAAATACATGAAAATTGGAATCCCAGGAATAGTAATCAATTCAAAGTATTTTTTTGTTTGTTCTGCATATCTGTAGAAAACCATGATAAGTAGTATATAGATATAAGAAGATGTGGTATGAGTGCCAATGAGACAACTCCCCATCCAAGTCACAATTTAACATGATAAGTAGTATGTCTAGATATATATCACCAGCATAAAAATTTCATCTGAATTAATTATGACACAAAAAAAACATAAGCATAAGCAGTCACATGACAGTTTGTTTAGAAAAGTAATTGAATTATATTTAATTGTATAAACACTAACCATACATTTTCCATTGACACAGATATCATAAGAATCAGGTCTGCATTTGGTTCCATCAATAACTTTGTCCTTCAGTTGATAGTAGGCACTGGTATGTGAGGCTTGGCAGTACAGTTTACAAGAGTCTTTCAATCTTACTGTTTAAACACATAATACATGCTTATTCAGCTTCAAAATGGCTTATGACTTGGCATGTTAATTTAGTGGCACAATTATTAAATTAATTATTCTGAATGTATTCTTTTATGTTTCATTTTCTTTAGATTAACATCAACTGTCTTCAATAACTATTTACTTTAATAAAGTAGGTGCAGTAAAGGGATAACTTATAAATTCTTAAATGAAAAAATAGCTACCTACTTCCAGAATATTTTGGTATCCAATGAACAGTTGATGGCAAGCCCTGAATTTTGGCAGAATTATTAAAAGCTGCACACTGCATCTGACGGAAATCTTGAGAACCAGGTGGACATTCCTAGGAAATAATCATTTGTATGATGAAATCATTATTCAAAATTAACATTAAAACAGTTAATACATGTTCCCATCTGTTTCAAATGTTTTTTTATTGAAGTTATAAAAGCTATTCTGTTGATTAATACAAACTTTGCCATAAATCTGGAATAAAATGACGCAAACAATTTGTTAACTCACAAAGAACCATCCATATACGGAAGTATTTAAACAGTTAATTCCAGAAATAATTATTATTTATTGCCATAAATCTTAATAGTTTAGAAATAACATATTTTTTCACTGATAATACCAATTAACTAGATAGTGATGGTTTGTTAGATGCATTTTTTTGAAAATTTGAATGACTTTTCAGCACTGAGTAACATTAAAAATTTCATAAAATACAAAATATGTTATATAATAGGGAAGAAGATATATTATTTGTGGGATAATCTACCTTAAGATTGCATGATCTGTATCTGGTTCTACGACCTATACAATACTTTCCTCCATTGGATGGTCTGTAAAAAACATATAATGTTAATTAATTTTATGGACTTTAAACAAAATCTGCAGAAACAGCTGAATTAAAGAACAAGAGAATTTCATAACAAATGTTTGGAAAGCACTCTTACAATATGGCTTTTAAATCACAACCATAGGAGAATTTGGCTCTATCTTCAACAAAAAGTGTGCTGTTAAGCTGAAAACCACTTTTCTACAATTATTAATCAATATGAATTATTGACTTCACTTGTTCCTTCAGAATACACTAAAAGCTAAATTTGAAAATTTCACTGTAAATAGAACACTGACCAGATTGTACAATTATTAAACACAGTAGGAAGATTGTTCCATTTAAAGGTTGGCAAGTTAAACTTTACTGTTATAAATTTTAGTATTTATAGTTTCCTGCAATATATCATCATTTTAAAAAAGCTTAAAAATTGGGTTAAATATGAAAAACAGATAACAGGATAGCTGTTTGTTTTGACATCAAAGACATCCTTCTGACAGAGGATTATTTCATCATATTAATAACTTATCAACCTTTCATGACAACAAATATCTCAAATATAGCTTTTGAATAATTTTAATCTCTTAAGACTGTATGAAAATCTTAACCTTTTCATCAAAACAGATTTTTCAAAAATAAATAAACACAATTCAAATACACCTCATAGAATAAGTCGCAATGTTTAACCTAGAAGAATTATATATATATATATAAACCTGAAAAAAACATTTACATATGATTTTACTTAGTTTCAATAATTTTTATTTTTTGAGAAAGATGGAAATGGAATTAAAAAATATTGCTGAAAATACCTTATTCCACTGGATAATTTACTGAGAAAAAAATACAGAAAATAATGCTTATTAGAAGCTATTTCTACAAGCTGAAAGAAGCTATTCAAGATTCCAAAATTGAGGATAAAGGATTTTATGTCGGTTGTCATTTATCTTGACACACGAAAAAGGTGGTTTTTCCCAGATATATTTGGAACAGTGTAAATTCAATATGATTTGGACTTTACCTTGGACTGCTACATTTTCTGATAGAGGTTTTAATGCCTCCTCCACACAACCTTGAACAATCACCATACTCCTCCCACTTTCCCCAACCCCCATCTATAGGTTTATAGTTCTTTTTGAATCTGCATTCACCATGCCAGCACCACTGTAAAATACATATTTTCTATTCAGTTATGTTCATTGAAGGCCTTAGCAACTATGAAAGGGAAAGTACATCACATACAGATAAAAGTTATGTCAGAGAAACTACAATGAAAAACCTCTTATAGGGATGATGGACACATGGTAATTCATCTGAAGGACAAAAATTGTTTCAGAATTTATAGGACAAAATATTTTTAGAGCAACTTAATTTCAGAAAGAACTTGCTTTGGTGTAGATTTGGATGCATTAACTTATTTCTATCAGTGTAGTCTTCACTACATATTTTCATTTCAATCATTAGAAATACCTATTAGATTTCAAGAAAATATGTCATAAAGATGCAAATACCTTGACTCAATTTTTGACTTTTACCAAAATGCTAGATTTTCCTGCTGAATTTGATATTATGTCATTTCTTCAAAGAGCTACATCTAACAATGAAGCTGTAATTACCCAATAAATGTCTTTGCAAGCATTAAAATAATATGAATTTAATATTATAATTAACATTATTAAATATTCCATGGTTTTCAAGATGACTGCACAAAGTGGATAATTTGACTGAATTATGTCATAACAATCTTAGAATAAACTATTATGTCTTTAGATCACCATATCATTATCTAAAGGATAAATTTGATTCTAATGCAAAAATATATCATGTAAATTCATCATATGAACAATAAATGTAACTCTTCAACATATTATGTAACCCAGAACTAATAAAATAACCGTTAAATATCTACTTTAACCACATTATGATGTCAGTGTGAGTAGTAATACAAATAATTTAATCAAATGAAACATAATATCATTTCAACCTCTTTAAAACCTTGGAAAATATGGAGAAAGTGCATTTCTTAAAAGAGTTGTAAAATTATGCAGATGCTATTTCATTCTTAATTTTTTTTACATTTTATCAAAAGTATGAGACTAACTGGTTTACAATTAAAACTAAAACTTCCGACCAAATGACAAGTATACAACATTATTATCACTATCCACTACTTTTACCAGGTGGTGATGTTTGGGAGGAACTATTAGTCTTCTTTTTATTAGTTAAATAATGACAAATTACAAGATATATTTTGAAGATTTTGGATATTTAAATAAGATAAAAAAAAAATAAACACAAAATTTATTGACTTTTACTGCACATAATTACAAAAAATAATCTTTGAACAAATATATAATCACATATTTTAGGCAAATTATGAAAATCTTGAAAGTATCAGCAAGACAATCTCCTAAATCAGTTTATATAATAAATATTCAGAATATGCACTGGAGAACAGCTGACATCCAGTCAATAAAATAATATCAGACATTCTGTGTAAATTATGAAAATCCTCTGTGTATCAATTTGACAGTCTCTTAAAATATAGGCTGGGTTCCACAATAAAACATGTGCAAGATAAAAATATCTGCATGTAAAAAGTCATAACGATTTGAAAACCAATAAATCAAAATTGCAAATTGGAAAATTTTCCAAATTATACCATTTATCCTAGTAACACAGTTACGTAACTACTTAATAAACAGTGACAAGCACTATAAAGTATTTGTGCCAGATGAGCAAAAGTTTTTACAATGATCCTATTCTTCAAGTATACATGTCTGACAAAAAACTTTCTGAAATCATGCTATTTTTAATCAAAGAAGAGATCATTAAATTCTAATCATATAATCTGCAACCAATTTGCCTAATCATTCAAATAGTTCAACAATGTCTCATTTTCCAGAGGTGCCAGCCAGAAGGAAAGTGTTACATTTATATGTAGTATTTCTAAAAAATTGGAAGCTTTAAAAATAAGTGTACTAATGATTGATACTGGCTGAATTATAAGTAAAGGTAATCAAAATTTAACATTTCTTGAGACACCAAAGTAAACTAAGCAACATATGCTGAGTGGTGTAACAAAGAGTTTTCACATTGTTCACAATGTCAGGGAAGCCATGATAACAGTGTTATTCTAGTATTGGTTCTGATTGCTGAAACTGTAGATGTGGAAAAAGATTGTATACAAATGAGAAGTTCTATTTTTTGTTGAGTATTGGTTCTGATTGCTGAAACTGTAGATGTGGAAAAAGATTGTATGCAAATGAGAAGTTCGATTTTTTGTTGAGTAACATACCCTGTTAGATCCACAGTCAGTTCCGTCTGCCCATGGCATGTGCAACGTCCTACATTTCTTATATGTGTCCTTTAAATCTGTACACCATAGCTTTCCACAATCATCTGCCTAAAACATAGATCATCTCTTCTACTATAATGCTTTTAAAGGAAATTAGATCCTTGATTCATAGGGCAACAAGCCACTGAATGCACATGCATTTACAGCAAAATACAACTGTACATTTTTCAGCAATTTTCTTTTCAACATAACCTTTTCTATTTTCTGTTTTGTGTGTAATATATTATGACACAAAGAATCTCAACCTATTCTGAAGTTATACATGACTTTAACCATTGTAACATTATTTTAATTCTTAATTCAATGCATTTATCAATTCAAACTAAAGAAATAATTTATGACATTACAGTTATCTTACCATGAATGGACAGATAGCATAATCTTTTCCAAAAGACAGTTGACATTGTCTGTTGACATCGTAATATCTTTGTACTTGTTCTCCATGGTGTTTTGGTTGTATATATTTTGTTTCTGTTGGCTTGTCTAACAAACACTCTGTGAAACCTGCACTGCACCAAAGAATGAATACAGAGGATAGTCATTATTACTTAAAACATGGTTGAAATGTAGAATAGAGACAATATAAAGAGGGTGAAGGCTGCAATACTACTACAGGCCAGTCAAGTTTATCTTGGCAGGCTAGATTAAAGAAGCTGATTATAGTTGATGTCACCATTGATATTCTTATTGGAGTTCTTCTAAACACAAACAGAGTGCCACTGTTTAAAATAATCAAATATTGTCATTTAAACCAATACCATTGATACCTAAACTACGGAAGATTTATAACTTTCCATTGGGTACAAGCTTTTTACTCCTTAATCAAGAATCTAAGACAAGATGTAGGACAGATGTAAATGTACAACATTCATTCTCATATAAGTCCCTGCCCTTTACTTTAGGGCCAAATTTATAGAAAAAATGTTTTTTCATACCAAACAGAAGTAAACATGACTATCATTTTAAAGGTTTGATAATTTCATTCATTTTTCTATTGTATTCACTTCTTAAGGTTCAGCTTAAGAGTTCATATTCCCTAAAAATTGAAGCACTCCTTTTGTTTTGAGACAAAAAGACAATATTTCAGGTCAAATTGTATAAGGAATTAACATGTGGTATTGTTAAGCCTCATGTATCATTTCTAGATTTAAATCTGGTAACCCCCCTCCCCTACACACTATTTTTTTAGAAAATCAACAATTATTCCCCAGAGTCTAATTGTATCAAAATAACTTTATTTTTTTGTAATAAGTTTTATTGTTTTTTGTTTTATGTTGCATAAAAGTTAGAGCTTTACTTGAAGCAGTAATCATGAATGCATAATAATGAAAATCATCTTTCTAATATAAGGTTGAATATATTTTCAAGAATGCAGAGTTTTTCAATTATTTTAGATATTTATACTATTTAAAGAATGCTAGAATCATACTCAATAAATTTTGTAAGTAGAAGTGCACTGCATCGAGACCACGACCAAGGACTTATGTTATGGTCAAGTGTTGGTGCCATCACGTTATTCCTAGTATCTCCTTTGTTGAATTTTAGACATCGAGGTTGGTCGTCATGAGGTAAATTAAATCTGAAAAAATAACAAATCAAAGTTTTGAATTTAACAAACTAACAACTTAAAACAGCTTAAAAAAATATTTAGAAGATTAATGTAGGAAGGTTGAGAAGAAATTTAGCAGATTTGTGTAGGATGGAGGGAAAGATATTTAGCAGATTTATGTAGGATGGGGGAAAGCTAGAATTAAAAAAAAATGCTGTCATTAAAAGATAAAGCACACTGATGTCTTACATAAAAGCCAGTACATAATGCTTTAAGATTGGGCAGTAGCTAAACTGTGTACAGGACTAACAGCAAAATGTGAAACCACATTATCATCACTGACTTTCAATCATTGTGAATCATATTCAATATAATTTTACTCCCTAACCTCTGAAAAAGATGTGAAAATAGTCTGCACTCTTTATAAGGAGGGATGACTAACTTAACCACATTGAAGTAGAAAATATAAGACATGTATCAAAACATTGGCATATAAATCAAAGAAACCACAATATTTAAAGGGGTTGTGTGGTTATAACAAGAGATGAATTGATAAATCCTCTGATTACATAATTACAAACAATCTACCTGACAATCACAGGTAAATCACCATCAATACACAGAGGTGACCCAAAACAGGTTTTTTATAGAACACTAATGTAATTTTTTCTGATATTCTAACCTAAAATTGTCTATTCCTGATGCAATAATAACCACATTGCACTATATAGAAATGAAGGAAATAGTTCCTTAATGTTAATAGATATTGTAGATATAAGAAATTTACAGCATGTATGACTTTGAAGGAATATCATTTCTGGCAGGTGGTTATATAATCAAATCTTTGATAAAAGATACCAGAATGCACATCTGATAAAATTTGACAGAGGTGAGAGGAAACTATAATTAAATTGAACATGTAATCAAATTGTACAACTCCCTACTTGTTTTTCAATTATAGCTGAATCAGCTTTTTATTTTTCCAATGCAGTTGTGGATCTGAGAAGGAAATAGTTCTTACAAACTTCCTGATGAACTAGCTATTAAAGGTAAATTTAGACAAACATGGAGAGACTAAGTTAAAATGACAGTCCTATATCATTTACAACTGCACTGGCTCACCAGTTCACTCTGAAACTTTGTCAAATATCTGTCAACAAAATTTGTAAATTTACAATGAAATGAAAACTAAACAATCAATCACCAGCCTTGAAAATTTGTCATGTATGTGTTTTCTTTACACCTAAAAGACTGACTCCAAAATGACAGGGTGACAGTAAACCATAATAGTATAACTAATACTAGCTGATTTTGGATACACCCATGTAATTTGGGACATTTCAGGACCAGCTGTTTCAGTATCTGGAGTACAATAACAGTATTGGTAAACATTTGCCATCATAAAACTATGACCTATTATGGGAATGTTTATTTGTTTTAGACTGACATATACTTGGACATTTGTGTGAGAAGGTCAACAATCCAAGACATACTATTAACTAGGTGGATTCTTTATATATTTTCTCATTCAGCCTTCATTTCAGAAAAGGACATGGCTTTAAAAACATGTATAGAAGATACGAAATGTGTTTTCTGTGACTTTGGCAAAATAATCACCATAAAATAATCAGTGCTTGAAGATCAGAACGTAACATAAAACTAAAAACAGATTCCAAAAGTAAACATTGGGCCCTTAATAGCTGACTATACATTGTGGGTTTTGCTCAATGTAGAAGGCCGTACAGTGACCTATAGTTGCCTAAATCTACATCATATGGACTCTGTTGGATAGTTGTCTTATTGGAAATCATATCACATCTTGCTATCTTTTATTTAGAGGTCTTCAAATAGTCTTCATCCTTTACTATTGAATTAATACTCAGAATGTCCTAAACCTCAAAAAGTCGAAATATGGTCTCCGCTTTGCTGTATACATATACTGTATTCTATAGCTCAATTTTAGCTTGTAGAATTTTTTCAATGAACTTTCCTACATGTCTGCACAGATTCATGTCTGCACAGATTCATGTCAGTCTTGATAATTGGGGACAAAGGAAATGTTTGCAAATGGCTGCAGTGAATAATCAAAATGTGTATGTTGTGATGTTACACTATTGTTTCAGAAAAAGGGTGAAGGTTTGGTACCATTAAAACGTTTAAACCCGCTGCATTTGTTTGCACCTTATCCTAAGTCAGGAATCTGATGTTCAGTAGTTGTCGTTTGTTGGTGTGGTTCATAAGTGTTTCTCGTTTCTCGTTTTTTTTATATAGATTAGACCGTTGGTTTTACCGTTTGAATGGTTTTACACTAGTAATTTTTTGGGGCCCTTTATAGCTTACTGTTCGGTGTGAGCCAAGGCTCCGTGTTGAAGACCGTACTGTGACCTATAATGGTTTACTTTTATAAATTTTGACTTGGATGGAGAGTTGTCTCATTGGCACTCATACCACATCTTCTTATATCTATTTGTAGATACCTGGCTACCTGGAAGTTCACCAGCAAACCTCACAACTTCCAATACCATTAAATACAACAATTAGTAAAAGATTATTTCATGGTTATTTATTTACATACTAAGTATATATGAATGATATAGAATTTGTCATCTAAATGTCCAATCTGTTCACATTAAGATGACTGAATAAGAGCATCTTACAGCATGTCAACACAAGTTGTCAATTATAACACTTTAGTTACCTCAATATCAATTAACATTATAACATTGGACTTTACTAATGTTTTATAGAATAATATGGCGGACCAGGTGATTTATGATTTATTGGCCCTAGAGATTTCTCCTGTGTAACATATTCAATTAGCCTCTTATTTTTAAATAACACTCAGAACTGATTGATAAAATTGTGTATTATGTAATAAAGTAAATAGCTAGAGTCAATATTAAATTATTATCACCCTTACTTCAAACAAATATTAACTTTCCTTATCAGTCATAAAATATTCAACATTTTAAGAAAAGATGAATTCCCCTTTCAAATATTAAAAGAACAAAATATTCAACATTTTAAGAAAAGATGAATTCCTCTTTAAAATGTTAAAAGAACGAAATATTCAACATTTTAAGAAAAGATGAATTCCTCTTTAAAATGTTTAAACAACAAAATATTCAACATTTTATGAAAAGATCAATTCCCTTTTAAAATGTTTAAAGAACTGTACTATTTTTCTACCCCCAAATTTGTCCTATTGTTTAGACATAGGAATGGTTGTATATAACGTTGAGCATTTATCAATAATTTCAGAGACTTCTCAAATATTATAGTCTATGGAGAATATATTGATCTTAAAGTAATGAAAATTGTCAAAACAGAATGGGGATAAGATATCAAAATGTATCAAAATACGGAATTGTCATAGTTAAAGTATCATCCAGTCAGGAATTTTTTTTTTTTTAAATTGAGACTTTTCTTTCACAGTAGACCTGTCTCTTGCATTACAATACTTCTATGAGCATTTCTAAGCTATTCCCAATAAGATAATTATATCTCATTTTTCAATTACATTCCTGTATGGTACCATAGCACAAAGAGGAGAAAGGGAATTTAAAGAGGGTTTTTTTTCATTTCCTTTGTAAAAGATATACAATTCCTTTAATCACTTTTACAATGTTCACAATAAGAATAGGAAAAAGCAAAACTTTAAAAGGTAGTATCAGAGGTCAAAAAGCCAAAATGGTTATCAAAAACAACTGATGGAAAATAAAAGTTATTAAACTGGTAAATAGAAATAAGAAGATGTGGTATGAGTGCCAATGAGACAACTTTCCATCCAAGTCACAATATATAAAAAGTAAACAATTATAGGTCAAAGTAACCATTTATTTGGTAAAGTTAAGTGGTGTGTCAAACAAAGTTTTATTATGCAAAACCTTTAACTAATATCCCTACAATTAGGTGGTGTGTTAAACCACCAGGCTTTGCCATGTCAAATTGCTAACTTTTATACAAACAGGTAAGTTGGATGGTTTATAAACCAGGTTTTATGATGCCTAACCTCTAACTTATATTTCGACAGTTGGATGGTTTATAAACGAGGTTTTATGAGGCATAACTCTAACTTATATCCCCACAGTTGGTTGGTTTACAAACCAGGTTTTATGATAACAAACCTATATTTTATATCTCCACAGTTCAGTTGTTTGTAAACCAGGTTTTACGATTCCTAACATATGACTTATGTCCCTACAGTTGGGTGGTTTGTAAACCAGGTTTATGATGCCCAACCTCCACACAGTTAGATGGTTTGTAAACCAGGTTTTATGATGCAAACCTTTTACTTATTTCCCCATCCACAGTTGAGTAGTTTGTAAACCAGGTTTTATGATGCCTTTCCTTCAACTTATTTGACAATTTTTAGAAATTCATGGAGATAAACAAAACAGAATGTATAGCATACACAGAACTATATTTACCATGACAGTGTTGTGTAATAAAAAAAACCCTTTTAAATTAATGAGTAGCAAAATTGACCTAAAAGTACACCTTTACTTATTAGCCTTTGAATTATTTCTGGTATGTTTCCAAAGCATGGCACGCGACACACTTCTAAAAAAAGTCCAATACATTTACACCTCTAAGACCTTTTTTCTTACATATTTCAATGAAATATTTAATTGATTTTAACTTAGAAAATATTGGCACAGAAATATATGTGAATATGAAGCCGGTATTGTTTTGGATCAGTTCCCCTTTGACTATCACACCTGTTATAATACAAGGATCATTTGTTTTAAGACAATAGAATATGTCATATTACAGTATTGGTACAAATAAAGCATAATCAGTAACCACAAAAAGATATTAGATATGTATGATAGGGCTTTAACAACAATTTGACAATAAAAAGAACTGTCAATTAAAGGTGCAAAACATTAATTAACAAAGTGGCAAACACCTGGAACTATGTAAAGTATGAAGAAACTGTCACAAATAAAATAATTATCCTTATTTGAGGCATTTTGTTCAGTAATTTTTAATTATTTACAATTTTGGCATCATATCTATCTTTTTCTCATCAGAAAATTAATTTATGACCAAGCAATCTGTTTATATCCTATCTTGATAAAGGTTGAGTCCTTCACTAGCTGAGTCATTTTAAAGATAGGTTAACCAACCTCTTATAGAAGGAATGGGCATCAGGTCAACTAATAAAAATAAATTTGCAACTCAGAAGTCCATGCAAATACAATAGGTATAAATCAATAAATGAAAAAAAATCATATTCACAGTAAAAGATACAACTTTCAATTATCTAATTTCTGAGCTTAACAGACCCTGTAACTATCAAATATGAATAAAAAGATAAACTTTTTTTTAAATTTGGAGATTCTTTACTCCCTATGTAAAATTACTTTAAATTTTCATTTTGCTTTCCTTATTGAGAAATATGATGCTTTTTTAATATCTAAAGACACTGTTTTCTTATATTAAAAAAAGATTGCTTCTTAAAATTGATGTGGCTTGCCCCCTGTAAAGTTACAAAGTGACATGACCTCTCCAAGAGATTTTTCTTGTATATTGGTCTTTGTTCAAAATGACAGCTGTCTTATGATCACCCTAACATAGCAATTTATGCTGCACACTTTGAGAGGAAGGGACAAATTTAAACAAAGAAATTACTACAATTTACCCAATGAGTTTTTAACAAATGACCCTCATGGTATCAGGTAAAACCCTCAAGGAATATCAAAATACAATTTTGAATCAATTGTGAATAACATATTATTTTTCATTATTTCAAACTTATAATTTGAGATTTAAGACATAAGGTTATTACAGGACTTAAGTATTTCGACCTATCTGTTGTCAAAGCCTTTGATAAAGGAGTAATATTTATCAAAATATGACATTTCATACAACTAATACCTGAACTTATTTGATCACTGTTTTCTATCAAAGCAATACAAAGCCAAACCAATGAGATACAATAAAAGGGAATAGTGAAACCACCTCCTACCAAGGTCCCTACATCAATTTTACCTTGTTCCCTATAAAGTTTCAACTCTTTCAATTTTTGTGCATTTTTGGTTTGTTTCAGGTCCTATGATCAAGTTTGCTTTTTTTCAAAACAATACTATTTTTTTCAGCCTTTAATTGATAATTCGTCTTAACTCAAAAATTAAAGTATGTCCTGAGCTATGTCTTCATTCATAGAGTTCAAGGCTTTTTGCAAGACCTAGTTTTGCCTTTTCTAAGCATTATGACCTCAAAAGTTGATAAACATAGTACAGGCACAAGATACATAGAAATAAGCAGTATAAAACATTTTGACATCAAATTATGATTTATTGGTGGATTTCAGTTATTTTATAAAGTCCATAGGCCAAATATTTCCTGCATTTGAAGAAGAAATTTATGGGTAATTTGTTTAAAATGTTACCTAACTGTTGAACAGATTATATGTAAGTTTTATGACCACCAAATAAACTTATACATACACATTTTTCTAAGTATTTTTGCTTCCTGATCTTGAGTTCATAATACTGATCTGTATCAAAGAAGTTCCTTTAGTAATACTGACAGAACAATACCATTTAACTTGTTTGTCTAATTATATCTATTTATATAATCGTTGTTTTCTATTATCAAACATAGCATAAGCTAGATAATTTAACAACTCATATAGTATTAATTAAATATTTTATAATTAATTTGTACTTTTAATGAGGTGCAAATTATGCAATTTAACACAAAAATAATCAACTCTTAGGTAAAGTACATTTGACCTTTCTGATCTTATTAAACAATCTGCATCTTAAAAGTACTTTATAAACAAAGGTAAATAAAATAAAAGTCTACCTTAATCCATAGTAACTGGTTCTGTCACGGAGGAGTGGTTGTTAACATGCATTTTTTTTCTACAATACAAGATGGGTACTATAGAGGAACTAAGAAGAATAACATGTAAAATAGGTACTTACACATGGCCTAATTCATGAGCAATAGTATAAGCTGAACTAATTCCATTATCTTCTATAATGGAACAACTTTTTAGCGGGTCACACATGGTCCCTACTTCTGCTAAACCTGTCAACAGAAAGTCATGTTAAAAACACATTTTGTTTTGAAAAGACTTTTTACAAGGTATCTTAATGATTCATGAGCATACTTTGCTATATTTCTTATTTTCATAACAACAAATATCGTGCCAAATTTCTTGACTTTGCAATAGTTTATCCTGTTTCAGAAAAAAACATAGATAAATTTAAGCAAAGGTAAAAACATCACTATGAAATACCTCTAAAAAACAAGTTAATGTACAAATAAAATAAGGTTTGAGAAATAAGTATGCATAAAGAATAAAATGTAAATGAATATAAAAATGCCTGCCCAAAAGCAAAATAGTTCTTACTAAAAAAAAAAGGAACTTTTTGTCTGTGCAATTAAATTAATGAGTCAAATACATCTTAAGGTAGTGTAAAAAGTACAAATATCTGTTAATTAATTGGAAATTAGTCTAATAAACTTTATCAAATATGGAGGTGTGAAATAAATGAGCATTTTTCTTTGCCAAAGGGGAAGATGTAACACATTATATTTCATTAAGTTATTGTACCAATTAACACACAAGTCTTGGACATCCTTTCTAGTATCAGTATAATAAAAGACAGTGAAAGAGAATCAAGATTTAATTTAAAAAAAACAGCTTTAATTTAAAAAAAACAGCTAATAAGATACAGAAGACAAACCCATAGTCTTATAGCTTCCCTGTTAAACACAGATGCCAATGTCACATTACAAATTCCCTGTTAGACACAGAGGTCAAGCTCACATTGTCTACAACTTTCCTGTTAGACACAGAGGTCAAGGTCACATTTTCTATAGCTTCACTGTTAGACACAGGCCAAGTTCACATTGTCAACAACATTCCTGTTAGACACAGAGGTCAAGGTCACATTTTCTATAGCTTCACTGTTAGACACAGAGGTCAAGGTCACATTTTCTATAGCTTCACTGTTAGACAGAGGTCAAGGTCACATTTTCTATAGCTTCCCTGTTAGACACAGGCCAAGTTCACATTGTCAACAACATTCCTGTTAGACACAGAGGTCAATAGATATAAGAAGATGTGGTATGAGTGCCAATGAGACAACTCTCCATCCAAGTCACAATTTGTAAAAGTAAACAATTATAGGTCAAAGTACGGCCTTCAACACGGAGCCTTGGCTCACACCGAACAGCAAGCTATAAAGGGCCCCAAAAATGACTAGTGTAAAACCATTCAAACCTGAAAAACCAACAGTCTAATCTATATAAAAAACGAGAAACAAGAAACACTTATGCACCACATCAACAAACGACAACCACTGAACATCAGGGTTCCTGACTTAGGACAGGTGCAAACAAATGCAGGGGGTTTAAACGTATTAACATTTTCTACAACCTCCATGTTAGACACAGAGGTCAAGCTCACATTGTCTACAACTTCTCAATAAACACAGAGGTCAAGCTCCCATTGTCTACAACTTCCCTGTTAGACACAGAGGCCAAGCTCACATTGTCTACAACTTTCCTGTTAGACACAGAGGTCAAGGTCACTTTTCTATAGCTTCCCTGTTAGACACAGGGCAAGCTCATATTGTCTACAACATTCCTGTTAGACACGGAGGTCAAGCTCAGATTGTCTACAACCTCCCTGTTAGTCGCAGAGATCAAGGTCAGAGTGTCTACACTTTCTCAATTAGACACAGAGGTCAAAGTCACAGTGTCTACAGATTCACTGTTAGACACAGAGGACAAGCTTATATTGTCTACAACTTCTTTGTTAGACAGATGTCAAAGTCACATTATTTACAACTACCTGTTAGACACAGAGGTCAAGCTCTCATTGTCTACAACTTCCCTGTTAGACACAGAGGTCAAGCTCACATTGTCTACAACTTCCCTGTTAGACACAGAGGTCAAGCTCACATTGTCTACAACTTCCCTGTTAGACACAGAGGTCAAGCTCATATTGTCTGCAACTTCCCTGTTAGAAACAGAGGTCAAGCTTACAGTGTCTACTAGCATTCCCTGTTAGACTAACCAGTCAAGCTCAGTGTCTACAACTTCCCTGTAAGATAAATAAGTCAAGATCACAGTGTCTACAACCTCCCTGTTAGACACAAAGGTCAAGCTTACAGTGTCTATAACTTCCCTGTTAGACACAGAGGTCAAGCTCACAGGGTCTACAGCTTCCCTGTTAGACACACAAAGGTCAAGCTTACAGTGTCTATAACTTTCCTGTTAGACACAGAGGTCAAGCTCACAGGGTCTACAGCTTCCCTGTTAGACACAAAGGTCAAGCTTACAGTGTCTATAACTTTCCTGATAGACACAGAGGTCAAGCTCACAGGGTTTATAGTTTTCTTGTTAAGATTCAAAGGACAATCATAAAATAACAAATAATGTTTGCCTTGCAGCAGACCATCAGAACCCTTAATGGTTTTGCAAGGATTTTTCAACATACCGTGAGCATGGCACTCTCCCTACATAAAGCATCAGATCAATCTCAATGACATTAATACAAAAATACTTACAGTTAACCTGTATGTCAAACTGACAGAAAAACTATTTATGCTTTTAAATGATTGAAATTCAAACCATGCAATTTAGTTTAAACTTATTTAAGTAATTCCTTCAGCATTGTTTCATGTCCATTATATTGCCATTTTTACTTGCCAAAAAGTTGTCATTTCAGCAGAGAGCAGATCTTTGTGACTATAAGGGTAACAATTACAGGGATGAGTCCCACTGTGTGATCATTATGGTCGCTACAAGACATTATCTTTATTGCTTCTTTATCTTCTTTGTCGCTATAATCTCTTCACAGGCCATAATTAGTCTTGTCATATGATCATTTTATGAAATTTTAATCTCTAAACTCATAACTTGTACTTTCTCAGTTTTCAAATAATATCTTTCATAGTTTCTCGGTTTTCATTAAAATGGTTAAACTTTTAAAGATTATTTAACTGCTTTTGTCAAATTGAAATAAAATTTTATTCAGCACAAAGATCTTCAATAGCCTAGAGGTTAATAGCCAGACCTCAAAATATATAATATACCTTTACAATAAAAACTATGCAAAATCTCAACTGAAGAGTTGAATCATTAAAATTTTGTGAATGATACAAAACTAGAATAAGACCCACCGCATAAAATTTTTATATTGGGTCATAATAAATAAATTTTTCTGGCTTTTAAAATATACTGAAGTTTTTCTCATTGGCTATTGAAAGCATAAGCATGAATGAAATATTTCATGTATTTTTTTATATTAAAAATAGTGCATAAATTAAAAATTTTAAATGTTTCGATGTATATCATTTATATTTTCACTAAATAAGTCAACCCATAATCTTTAGTAATTGTGTAAACTGTCTGAATGAATATGCTAAGTTTATCATGTTATAGGACAAAAAAAACTTCAAAACAAAAACCAAAAAAATCATCAAACAATTACAAATCAGTAACTTTGCCATATGTGAGTGACAGGTATATTAGGGTTCATTACATAAGTTGTTATACAGATGTAATTTATACAGTAAAACCTATGACACGTTTTGAACAAACTTTTGTAATTGATAATTTTCAGTAAACCATATTCAAATTTCAAATGAGGATAAAAACAATTAATATATCTATATAAAAAATCCAATTTTCTTTTAGGTTTTTGAAACTTCTATGGATGAATAAGGCTACAGTTGAGAACTTTTCAGATTAAAAAAGATGTACAGATGGAGATGCAATCAATCATAAAATCACATCTTAAATCAATTACCGATCCATCCTAACTGGACAATAGTAGTCAGACACTGGACCTTGTTAACTGGACGATTGGATTATAACAATTGGACATTGATGATGTTTACATCAGGGTATAGATCACAATAAAAGTGGACAACCATTTGATGTTGGTCACACCTGCATGTTAGTAACTTGTATGATTGAACAGTATTTGATTTTATAGTGTGGATTAAGTGATAAAGGAAGGTCATTCTGGTCTACAGAAACATCTGTTTGTATCAGTGAGAAAAACTGGGTATGGGGTAGACATGGTAGATGTATGGCTGACAAGATCACATGGATACCAATATGACTGTAGTCATAGTAATAGATATTATAATATAGCAACATGATATTTCTTGCAGAATGCAACCAAAAACTATTATGCATTATCTCCTGGTAGTTCAATATTGTCAATAGTTTTGTCCTACAATAAAAGGTCATTGCACAAGTATTGGTGAATATTGTTCTTATAGAATACCTATAGGACTGGCAAGCTTGGCAGTAAAATATTCTAAATCATTACAATATTCATCAAGATTATAGCCTACATGATACTTTGATTGCAAATCTGACAGTGTCTTTGATTGCAAATCTGACAGTGTCTTTGACTGCAAATCTGTCAAGTGTCTTTGATTGCAAATCTGACAGTGTCTTTGACTTGCTTTATTCCAATATTTTAATCAATAGAAAATGAGAAAAAAAATTCTGTTTAGAATTTTCATGCATCTTCCAAAAGTTTTATTTCTATCATCCTTGAAAACAACATATAGCTAATGTCTTACAATACATTGATGTGTATTTCTTCATGTAATAAGGATATATATACATTTTAATAGATAATACGGGCATCAACACTTCTTAGACAATCCTTGAGAGCACATCTCAGAATACTTTGCAAGGGTTAATAAATGATATTTTTGGATATCCTATTGTATGTTTATATTTATAGTTACTTATCCTGGTTTTTCATAGACGATGAATTGTTATTTTTCTATTGATGTTATATCATATACCAGTATTATGAGTGAGCATTATTTAACATTGATTCTGAAGATATACTCCATTTCATATAAAAAGGATCAATTAGTACACACTCCTGACTGAACACTTAAGCAATAGTTCAACACTTACCTAAAGTATCACATTTTTTTGGCGCCCGACAAATATCTTGTCTGAAAAATACAAAAACAGAATATTGTTATAGTTACTCTACAATCATTGGAAGAACTCCATTAATGATAAAACAATTCAAATGTGTAATAATGATCAACATTATAAAACTCCTTAATAGGCTCTGAACCATTATTCAATACAATCATTGAAATAACAATATCATTCTAATAAAATTTTGGTTCATATGCTCAAAAATATTTCATTAAAAATTAAGTGTATGCTGCATTGCTATATTAAGGATCTATGAACAATATATTTTTTGTTGACAAATAATGACAGTATAATATGGAAAGTATCAGTACTAATAACTTAAATAAATAAAAAAAATAGACTGCTGGCATAAGAATTTCATAGCTTCATGATTCAAGAATGACAAAATTCCATGAATGAACTTTGCAACTTGAATGTTTTACCAGAAATAAGCCTGAGAAAAAGCTTCCAGGAGCATACCACTAAAAATACAAGTTCTGCCAAGAAAAAAAACCAGGGAAACTGTCATGGGACAAAAAAATAGTACAAACTATTCACTGACTACAAGCCAACTGTTTCAGTTAAAGCAACAAAAACATGAAATCAAAGACACCATCTCAAACAGAGTTGGATCATGGATCAGAGAAGACACGTAATTAACCCATTAATGATGGAAATTAGGTTACAATTCTTTATGCTAGGTGGGTTAATAGATTTACCAGGATCACACAAGATCTGTAAAACTTTAAATCTCAATAATCCGTGACAAGTCATCATCATCGTTATGATATAACCGTATTGTATTCCCAGCTATACTGATGGCTTTCTTGTCTGTTTTAAAATTGTCACATTGCATAGTAAAACAAGTCAAAAGTACAAATTAACTACAATCTTCCAATATCATCCTATATTGAGAATGCAATACAACCATGATGTAGCAGTCTATCTGCTGTTAATTACAGTGCATACCTACATCTTACTTCAAAGGGAACATCGATGACCATGCAAATTCTGTAAAGACATGTAATTATAACAGCCACTACAAATGACAATTAATAAGAAAAACTACAATTCCTGGCCAATCATAAAGTATCAGTATGGTATAAGTGTAATGTATCATCTTGTGTCAATTGATGAATCATAGTTCAATAAAAACGCTAAAATTTTGAATGAGAATATTATAAATTGCTTGAACTTGGATAAAAAATCTTGTCAGCTACTTAAACTGGGATAAAGAATACTCTAGTATTCAAAATTGTAGCCATTTTAGTAAGAGTGGTACTATAAGCATGTACAAAACACGATACTTGTTCCTGATTTCACTCAAGTACCACAAGCACAGATCCAGTCCAAACATTCCTCAATGTTCATTCAAGGTTCTCACAGAATGAAGAAGTTTTGGTCCTCATTATTGCAATCTTCACTGAATAGTATGATACAGAAGCACCAAACAATTATGTTTTTATGACTTAACCAAGTATGCTTCACATGATGTCTGGCATAAAGGACAATGAACTGTTTACATTGAAAAACAAATCACCTGCACAGCTGACTTAAACCTAATAAATTCATGAAATACATTCACAAACAAATTATGTAATTTCTTGGTATAAAAATTAGTTGATTTCTATATTTTTTTTTTCATTTGATAAATGAACACAGAAAAATAAAATGCTGGCTATATTGATGTATAACATCTCAATCATTCATCTCTAAGGGAAGGTCTATAAACATGAAAGGACTGGCTGAAGTGTTCATAATAAACATAATTTACCCCCTCTGGTGGCTAATTACTTTGGTAAAGCAATCAAACACAATGGATATGTAAAACATGTTAACTAACCGCTTACATGACGTCAAACTACGTCTACAATATAAAACTATCCTAAATGAGGTGTTACAATGTTCAGAAGCTTGAAAAGCCATCCATTCTTTATTCCTAAAAAAAACAACCAGTCAAGTGCTTTGCATCATTTTTCAAAGAGGTTAATGACAGAATATCATTGCCCATTGTGAACTTACGTAAACCACACACAATTAACCTTAGTGCACTTAATGCTACCATTTTGCAAGCAGAATGTCCAAAATTTTCCTATGACATTAGGTGAATTAAGGTACATTCTAGTATAAGTGCAGTGTCAGTACCTGGTAAACTAAGGTACATTCTAGTTAAAAGTGCAGTGTCAGTGCCTGGTAAACTAAGGTACATTCTAGTTATAAGTGCAGTGTCAGTGCCTGGTAATCAAGTGTAAACAAGGAGTTTCTATAAAATATTGTGCCAAATAGTTTTTATCAAAGATTTTGTCCGGTATAAACTCATATGATAAATATCCAAATCATAAGAACATTCCTTAATTTCTGCCACAAAAATTTGAAAAACATGTACTATTATAAACAATACGCACTGATCAAAGACATATGATGGCAGTAATATTTTGATCGTAGTACTATTGTCTGCAAAAGACTTCAAGAAGATTCACATCTTTAAGGCAAGTCATTTCCTGATGATTGTAATATGACAAAAAATCTGTATGACACAATTCAAAAGGACTATACCAAACAAAGGTTTAAGAAAAATGTCCATGTCCAAAAGTCAGAGCAGAAGGACAAAATACCATGAAATATAAATGTGTATTTCTATTTTAATTTGAAATTATCTTAAGACTATATGACCTCACAAGTACAAAGAAATAAATGTCTGCATGTTGTTGTTTTTCTTCTTGTCAACATGTTTTTTGGTTGTATAATGACATAACTTTCAACAAAAAAGATGTTATTTCTTTACCAAGTACAGCAGGAATTTTTACAATCGTTCTACCATACTTGCCTTGCTAAACATAAAGGACTAAACATTCCCAACCTATAATGAGCACATACTTTGATAACATTTGCACCATATATTTTAGGGCAAGTGCTATCTTACTTAAAATCTTCTATTTATTTTTAATTTATTAGTTTTATCTTGTCAATGTTATATAAAATGCCTGATTTTAGGTAATACCTTCATTTATAAACAAATGATTTACAATGATATATGTAGGCAGTGCAGATTTACTGCACAATGAAAGACATTTTAAATATTCTAAAATACATTTTTCAAATAGTGTTAGAAAAAAGAGATTTGATAAAAATACATGCATCAAATTTATCCCAAGTTCCATATAATTCAGGAACAGTCAGGTCAGGGAATTTAAAACTTTTGGAGTCAATATCAAAAGTAAAATCTTATCTTATTCAAGGCTCAGTAAATTACTGAAGTTAATTTGAAAAGTTTAACATGAACTAACATAGTACCAAACATCAAGATCTTAATTTTCCATAAGAATTGCCTTCTTATCAATCATGATAATAAACTGATTAGTTTTTTGTATGTTACAATTCATTAAGAAGAACATTATTATTGCTTTCTCCTATTTTTAGTTTATAATATAAATAAAACAAGCTGTTACATATTTATGTATTATTTGTTACATGTAAATGTATATAACTTTTAATTAAAATTTAGTCATTAATATGAAATGTTAGACACTATTACAATGAATTTTACCATTAACATAAAATAAGGAGATGTGGTATGATTGACAATTTAGACAACTATCCACCAGAGTTCATGATGTGGATTTAAGCATTAACAAAGTTTTCCTTTTTGCATACAGATATTCCATTTTTTCAACTATTTGTAACCTAGAAGTAAGTTACTGGCCTTTGGTTTTCTTTGAGTCATATAAAACAAAATCCTCTCTTCTAAATATTGTTATATTTAGAAAGATTAGAAATCTTCTATCCTTTATTCAACCAACAAACAACTCTGGATCATTGTCCGGCCATTGCAATCGGACAGGATGGTAACTGGATACAAAATATGAAATGAAAATATGATGCATATGATAAGTGATGGTAAATAAACAAACAAGTAAAGCCAAAGGTCCACAGGTGATTATCCTGACATCACAGACTCCATAAACAAAAACCATAACAAAATATGGTATGAATGACAGTATGAAACAACTAAATAAAAATGAAATGGTGACAACCTATCTTAAATCAGGAGTCCTGTTTCTGGGTTCAGTAGCCAGTTGATGAAAAACTATGTTAACCAGACTGTCCAGTTTCTGAGGTCAGTAACCACAGAACAAAATGTGGACAGAGCACTGACCTCTTCTTTTACTTTGCTCTGTATGGAATTTCAGAATAACAACAAACAAGCTCATTAAATGATGATATACCTTCCTTTCTGTGATACAGAGATCATGCAGCAAGTACCCACTATCTGGTCTTTTTCAGTGCAAATTATTAAAGCAATAACCAATAAATATTGCAGCCAAACAAATGATGATAGTGAAAAATATCCTTTTCTACAATTAAGTACAATTGCTGAAAGGCAGACTGCATATGAATGAAGTTAATAAAGTTAGAATAGTCAATGAACATTGGCCTAAAAAGAATGTGTGTTGGTCAATGTCCCTAGATGTGTAACGTGTGGTGTAAAAATCAACTGGACATGATGCCTTATCATAAAGTATTGGACTGTGTGGTCCAGTCAGTTATATCAAGTGGAGGTAAAATAGATTTTCTTGAATCGGTCAATCAGTAACTTGTGACATTCTGTGTCCTGAGGTTGTAACTAGAATAACAGGTGTGAAAGTACATCGACATTAACTTCATTCATAAATCCTACTTTGTCTTTACTAAATGATAGTAACTATATATATATGTAGGACTCTGAACCGTAATGATTGCGCTGATGTGCGATGGTTTGACGCTGAAGTGCATTTTTGATCACGCTAAAGTGCAATGGTTTCATTGTGATGCTATCTTGTTGATAGCTATACTGAAGTGCGATAGGTTACATAAACTTTATAATTAATGTTTTTCATGTTCACATGTCGATGAAGAAGCCAAGTTGCTTGTTAGAGGCAGCTTTTCAAATTGTTTAGTAAATAGCTGAGACTATGCAGCAAAATAAATTAGGACAATCTCTAATTTATTATGCAACTACAACTAAGAAAATACATAATATGAAATATATTCTGTGTTTCAAATGTTGCAAACACTGTTTGAAAAGATGTTCATTAAATGTATAGATGAAACTATAATATTAGCAGGGTACTAACAGATGACATTCAAACAGTTTACATATGTTCAACCATACAGATACATATCATCGATATTGAAATGCCATTAAAATCTTATGGACAAAAAAATGAAAATTTATATTCTAGCTAGTAAAAAAAACCAGTTCTCATCAAGCATCATATAGACCATCACACATCAGTGAAAAGACCATCGCACTTTGGTGCAGACCATTGCACTTCAGCGTGACCATCGCACTTCAGCGTCCCTGTCGCACCTCGGAGTCCTACATATATATCGCCATTGATCTAAATCTGCTGCATAAAATCATTTAGTAACAAAGATCTAATGATCAAAAAGTAAAAACAAGCTGTAATTATAGCAGCCTTCAAGGTTCAAACACAAGCAAAGGCATTTCAGACAATAAAAATCCCTAACTAAAGACAATTTGAATATCTGCATATGTAGATCTTAACTTTGCTGGCCAACTAAAAGATTCAATAATTGAATTCTAACTCCACCAAAATGTACTGGATAAAAATTTGTGTGAAATTAATTAAAAGATTACTAAATCAATCATTACTCTAAGAAGAAGAAAAACCACTTTGAGCTAGTATGTCTTGGACAGACTGGGCCCTACTCATCCAATGGCCTACTGTTAAGCAGTCTGTACTATTCAGATAGCTTAGTATGAATACTCAATAAGAATGAACTTGATAATACTTCAAACATAGAAAATTAATTTGTAGGCAGAAAGGTTACAACCAATGATCCTCCCTTAAACCTTTTCACTAAAGTGATAATAATAAAAATTATATAATACTTTTAAGGTCAACAAGTAAATTTTTATAAAGTTATGATTTGACTGACCGATTTAATTTATCAAACTTTGAGATAGTATTCAAACTGAAAATGCCCACTGATCTGAATTTAAACATATTATCACATACTCAATAAAATATTAATACTATGAAACAGAATCTATACACAGTCCCAGTAAATAGTGATTATTTGTTCAATGAAATTGTAATGGGACATTAAACTGTTTAAATATTGTGTCTACCTCAATGGAAATAACAAACTTATATTTAAATGAATGAATAGAAATACAAAGCTATTGGAATTTGTACTACAATTTATACCTCAGCAGTTTTCTCACTTACTATTGTGCCTCAATATGGTTAATATACATTAATGAATGCAAGCAGCGTCCTCAACTAATTCCTGGGTCAGATCAGACCTAGAGGGATATTGGTAAATGATCATTTGACAAGAAAGCTTTAAAGACTACAGCTCTCAAAAATGTTTTAAAGAAAAGATTATATACTTTATGTGTTAAACATAGTGCCCTTCTAATACCATGCCTATGTATAGCAGTAACTGTCGGCTAAAATGTAATATACAAATGTCACAGCTTACCCATGATATTAGTTGCGACATAGTTTTATAATTGTTCTCATTTAGGTGTTTATTTGACAAAGTTTGTGTCTTTGCTGCCAATATAGAACTGATCACTGAAGTTTTAAAGTATTATTAATTTCTTTTTGAACATGAAAAATTTCAGAATATGTTCAGGATAAAAAGACAGGTGGAAGAAAAATATTGTACAGTCATGGTTTCAATAAATAGATTAACATGCTCAATATATAACCTAGAAAGCTTTGTTAACATGGAGCCTGTAGTTAATAGACAAAACAGCAGAGGAAAACAAACTAATTTATTTGACTTATAGCTGGCCAAACATAATAACATTAATTACATGTCTGAACCATAAAAAATAACAGGTTGTCTTTTCTGTTCCTAATCATAATAGGAATACAAAGGTTCACATGATTAAACAACTTCTTTCATTCCATTTTTCAGACTCTGTCTTTGACAGCATATTTCTTAGATATATCTTTCAACTAGTGTTGTGCAAAATAACGACTTTTCATCTGTACTTTAAGAAATTTGTTATTACTCTAACTCTAGACCCCTCAAAATACCAGTATAAATAGTATGGTAAACCTTTATTTTGTTCGGACAAAGTCAAATATTTTTATATGATTAATAAAAGGACCATAGGGGCCATAATTTGATACATACAAACTCAAAGGTAACAACACATAATAAGAAAACAGCAGGACTATCTACAATAAAAAAAAATCAATTTGGGATGTACGTTACGTCCAGCAGGGAAACTCACGTTTTGTGGAAGAACTAACGAAGGCATTGCTAATTATATATAAGTTGTGATACTACAATTAACATACACCAAGGGTTCAGTGCTTTAGAATTGTATTTTGATTGTCCTGGTATCTGATTTAGCAAAGAAAGCATAAAAATAGATAAATAAAGAAATAATGATAAAATCTTAACTCTAAAAGGGCAACTAAATATTTTGAGTATAGTTGATGTGGTCTGTTGTACTGTGTGTGCTGTATCTTTCTGTCATTCCTTTTTATGTATTATTAATTTTCAAAGGCAAACATTTATCATTTCAAATAGAACCCATACTATTGGACATCCAGCAATGTCCATCTACTCCTTGGTTTATGATACATGTTACTAGATATACATCAGGTAACAATAGTACTGTGTATAAGGAAAGTTTGTCATTTTTGGCACTATCAGTACATCTACACTGTCATTTTCTTGTAGTAAAGTTACACTGACTTATTATTTCTCATTTACTGTCAATTATAAAACAATTTTCATTTATTATTCTCTGATGTCTTGTTGGGAGATCTTCCCTCCTACCATTATATTGTATTTCAAACATCATTTTCTCTGTTTATCGGGCTTGCTCTTCTATATTTCTTTATCATACATAGTGGTGTTCTGATCACTTAAACAATTTGTCTAAGACTGGTCTCAGATGACCTGTCCACCTATATCATTTTTATAAAAGAGATTGAACAATTATTATCTATAACTAATTACTGTTTAAAGTTTCAATTGTCAGAAAGCTAGTGTAGATAAACAGGTCATTGGTTTAAAAAGGACTGGTATATCACATGAACTTAATTGAACCTTAATGTTTCTACCACCATATGGAAAGAAACACATGTATCAATGATTCAATCAGTTAGGTTACAAGTTAAATTCAGTGTGCAGTAAAGTATAAAAGCAAAATATAAAAGGTTTGCAATGAGTTTAGAAATAACCCAGTAACAGTTACAGACTGGTGCTATCATCAGAAGATTATACAATAAAAAAGATTCAGTATCAGCTCTCAATAGACCCCTGCTGTGATCTTTATGATGTAACGACAAAATCCTCTTAAATTAGGAAGTTTTAATGGTAAGAATGCTTTTATAACCAATTATCCTAGAGACAACATTTAATCTCATATAAAAAAAAAATCATACATCTTATTGTTTTCTTCTGTTAAAGGAGAACACACAGGAAGATCCTTATTTTGAACATAGATTTTGGATGCACCAAAGTTGCCAAGCAAATGTTAAGTTTAGATATTAGGATAAAATTTTTGTTATTTTCTAATTTTGTCATTTCAGTGGTATATATTTAAAAGGTTGAATTAGGTATTTTTTCTTACTAAAATCAACTTTAAAATTACACAACAACCTGACTAATAGGAACAGAAGCTAAACAGTATAATCTCTTGACACCGAATCATGTCAGAAAACGTCAACAAACTATGTAAGATTTCATCAAGATGTCTGGTAGTATCAGATGCAGTCTGAAGAAAAATGTTTCCAATCAAAAACATCAGAGACATAAACTTTGTAAAATATGACTTGAAAGTTGTTTTAACATTCTATCATGTTATTTAACCCTGTAAATATTGATGAGTAAAGTGGTGGCTGCTTGGTCATCTCACTGTGGGGCCTTCAAGGGAGAACCCATTACAAATTCCGTGCTGAAATATTCGTAGACGTCACTTCCATCAAAAGAATTGTTTCCACAGTTTCAAATACAGAACACTTGTTCCTTGTTCATTCTTTTTTCTACCTTTCACATTTCACATTTTGTAAATCCAGATCAAAGATCACCTTCATGAATGAACCTATAAATCTTTTTTTAGTACAGGATAAGTCATAGCAATGTATTCTCTTTTGACTTGGCTATACTGTCAGAAATCATATCAATTAAAGTACATGTAATTAGAATATCTATCCCAAAACCATTTGAGTACTTATTATACTCCTTTTACACTGATCAAATAACAAAAAATTAAGGACTTCAAGGTCTATCAGCAGTGAATAATTCTGTTTTTCATAATCTTTATATTTTTCCATAGAATAATTAAACATCAAGGCAAACTGCTTCACATTTTATATTTGAAGCCAAAGAGTTTAATTTTTAAAATACTTTTAACTTAACTGATTTTGAATTTTTTTAAATATCTTAATGTGATATGTTCCAAGCAGATAATTTGTATAGTTCTCACTTCATTTCTCTACAAAACACCTGTGATTTTTGAAGCACATCTTTTTTTAAATGAAAAGATAATAAATAAGTTACTTAGAGAAGTGTCAAATATTTCTTTCATCTTAAGTTATTGTCATTATAATGATGAATGCATAGTGGCATGCCAGAAATATCACAATTAAGCAAACTTAGGATAACTCATGATGTAAACTTTTTTATAATTCTGTAACGAAGATATTACCAATTTCACATATGACTAAGAAAAATGACTGATATTTATGCGGTCACAATCTAACAGCGAACAGATAAAGACTGTCTTTGAACTCAAGAAGCAAGTACAATGTAGAAAACAAAATAAAACTGTAGTCTGTAGATTGCATCACTTAGAATTCTTTGGCTGTTACCTCGATGATAATGACAAACATTGGTAAAAATGTATAGAAATTATGCAGTATCCATGTTAAATATAATTACTTAAAATAATACAGTGTAGACAGTGTTGGTCGAAAGTAAAAGCATATTCATGATATCTCTCTCAAAGTCAAAATAGTGCTTTCCATAATAGTGATTTCTTAGATCACCATTTTAATTTCCAGTAAGTTATTTTCATGCAGAGAAGGGTAATAGGGCAGTACTTGTATTTGACAATAATAACAGTCTAGTTTACTTGGTGTTAATGCTTCAGATAGATATATATATATATATATCACTGTTCTGCATTGCAGCCAACATTTATGCATCCACAAATGGAAATAACTTGCTTTAATAATTTTTTTTACAATGGATTCATAGTTCTAAAAAATTGGTTTCGGAAAAGGACTATAAGAAGAGCATTTTATGATATATGCACATTTTTCTAACAGAATATTTTAAATTCTTTGAAAATAGTGGTGTTGTTAAAATCTGGATCCTGTAGGGTCAACATAAGTTATAATGCTATTAAAAATACAGATATCATTTCATATGTCAAATCAAGTTGACTTCAACTTTTACAGACATTTTATCTGAAATAAATTGGTGTTTAATTGGGTTTCAAAAGTGCTTGACATGTCTAGGACAGGATAAATCTATTAATCATCATATCATAATAGTCTCATCTTCATTACTAAATTTGTCCTATTATTTTCATATACAGTAGAACCAAGAATATTCAAGTCAATTTACTCAGTATGATGTAATGTTGACCAAAATAACGGCTTAACAGATATTTTTGCAACAAAACGACAAAACGTCTCCCTACACGGCAACAGCATTCCATACAGTGGGATCAATTGAGGAGTTATTATGAAGCAATGTGACCTGTCTCTCACAGTGAATTGTCATTAATCACAACTTATCTACCTACTGTTTGCTCCTGGTTATCAAATTCCTCAGAATTACATGGATCACAGACACATACTGATAATTTCTTCATTAAACTATCATCATCTACTTGATCATTTTAATCATTAACTCACTTTTCTTATACTATACTGCCAACACAGCATATTTCTACAACTACAGTGTACTGCAATATTCAATGTTTGCATCTTCAAAATTGATTGGTTGTTAAAAATTTCATGACATGAAATTTTAAACTGATGTTCTCAGAAATATCTGCATGTGTGTTTGGCATAACACTACATTTAACATCAAACTTTTGTACATTTTTACAATTTCATAAAATGTAGACAAAACTGTGTATATTTCAATACTTTCGGCAGCAATTTGCATGCATAAATTTCAAAGTTATAATTTGGATATTACAAAATGTTAGAGGTTGTTAAATGTCACAAGTTGGAAATATGAATATGTATGCTTTGGTTGTTTGAACATTTTGATAAGGACAATCAAAGTCATCGCAACACAAGTTTAAGTAAATGTTTTGTATCATTAAATGTAAATGAGATATTAATTTGATAAATAATTTGCTTTGGTTAAGGTGAAAACAATCAGAAAATAACAAATACTATTTACTGCATTTGTGCAATTATTCCTACAATAAAATGTTTCATATTTTGCAACTTGTTATTCTTTTAAAGAACACCAATATAGCTTCTGTTTGTTTTCTAAAATGGACACTTTTGTAGTTTAAATAAAGTTGTAGGTGTATGTGCAGTAGTACGAAGACCTCAAGATTGATTAACACTGTAAAATAACAAACAGTTTCAACACTGGTATTGGATTTAAATTTTTAAATTTAACTGTGTTTTTCATTTTGTCACTCTAACGGTCTCATTCGGTAACTTAAAAAGTCAATGCTATTTTTTTTCATTTTGATACAATACACCCAAACAAATGAGTCATATTGCTGTACCACGTACTTTGAAGTACAAATTGTGGCCAAAATATTATATTATGAATAAAATTAAAAAGTTATTTCAATATCATGTTTGTTTGTATAGAAAAAGAAAAGTTCACTGACCAATATAAATGACCAAAAATATGACAAAATCTTGATTTATTAAGTTACAAGTGATTTATAATTCCTAAATTAAGTTTATCTTTTGTGCTAAAATTATTTGGAAATATACACATTACATGTCTTGTGAAAATTAATTTAAGAATCTGTCAAAACAGAATTTAAGACCTTCACATGTTTCTGAAAAATGAACTTCTGAACATTCACTCTGATAAGCTGCCAAATTTTTAAACAAGAACAAATAAGATGTACTGTGAGCTATCCCTAACTAATTATACTCCGTGCAATGTTCAACATCCAAAGGAATTGAAAATGTGTCACAATTTGGTATTGCAAAACCAGATGAAGCTCGGTGCCATATTAACAGAAACTATGACTTATAGTTTCTAAATAAATAGGTGACAAAATATCATATACAAGTATATGCATGACCTTATCGAAATATAACTTTTCATCAAAAAGAAAGAAGAACATCAAAGGAACTGAAAGTGTGTCATACTGAATGGCATAAGCAAATTAAAGTTAGAGCCATTTAAAAACTGAAAACAGCTATTACTTGTAGCTGCTCAGAAAATGTGACAAAAAAAACATGAATGCATCAAATCAATCAATAAATCAACTCCATCAGTATAATACTATAATGGTACCTTTTTTATTCAAAAATACCGCCTACCAATAACTCTGCTTGTATTTTGGAGTCTCTGACAGCTATGTTTAACACCTTTTATTCTTTGATTTAAGGCTATCACCAAATATAATCTAAATGTTCTTCAATAAAATACAACTTGAAAAGAAATAGAAATTTCTTTAAACAGACAAGTGTTTGAACAGATCAAACTGGGAAAATAATTTACAACTGTTTTATGAAGAATGTAGTATTGATGATGGGGATTAGCAACAACAAGGACAAGATTCAGTGTTTGAATTAACCATATCCAAAGTCAACAATAGTAGATTTCATATCCAAACACATTAACAAGGATTATACAGACCAGGTGAGAAAAGGTGAAACTCAATTGTTACTTTGTAAAATACCACACATTGATCAAACACTCCAGTTAACAAATGTCACTTTCAAAATGGCTTATAATCACATCCAACTAAACTACTGTAGATGATTTATAGTCCTTGTTATTGGAAATCTACTGTCATGGTCCTTGTTATTGGAAATCTACTGTCATGGTCCTTGTTATTGGAAATCTACTGTCATGGTCCTTGTTATTGGAAATCTACTGTCATGGTCCTTGTTACTGGAAATCTACTGTCATGCTCAAATATAGCATGTTCTGCATTTTGTAGAATTTCTAAAGACAATTGTTTCACAAGTTTATAGTCTAGGCCAAATATCAGAGGACTAGATCATTTATTTATAAGTTTGAAGAAAAAACACTATGTTGATGTTACGATACATTTATCACATAATTAACATCTTTTCATAATGACCAGCTCAGCAAAAAAATCCTGTATGTAATATAGTGATCAAAGTTACTAATTACATCAAAATCTTATTGCAATTTTTATTCAAAATCACAAAAAAAGCATTAAGAATGACTTTCTTTAAAGCTGAACTGAATCTTGATGACAAATGATTAGAAAACATCCAGCTAAGTTAAACAAAATATGTATCATTTATTGTACATCTTGTAGAATGTGTAATGGCTACAATTTCAATAGTAACTGAGATTTATTATAAGGACATAAAATATAGATGAAAGGAAGAAGATATATTACGATTTCACATAAGATAACTTTTATGTCAAAAATAAATGAGATGTGTAACTGCAGTTCTATAGTTTTTTAAGATCACACTGTGCAAGGCTTGCAACATTTTATTGTGCACGTATATGAGCAAACAAATTAAATTTTGTTTTTGTACAAGAACGTCATCAGGAGACTATATATCCAAAGAATTTTTATTGTGATGATGTTCCAAATATTTTATATAACACATTAAATAAAATATTAAAAATATTTTGAAGTCATAATATAATATTTTTATACAAAATAACAGGCTATTATTTGAACTTGGAATTATTTTTAATTATGGAATTTGCATAATTTCATGTATTTGAAATTTTTGATAAATTCCATGTTTATTAAGTATTATTATGTTTTGAGCGGTGCATAACACTTTCCACACAATGTATTTTGTATAGATAGTGTTGTGCGCGGCACAGTACATTCTATTGAAAAATATGCTATCTTCTTTGTAATAGAAAGTGTTGTGCGCCGCACAGAACATTATAATACAGAATAAACATGGAATTCATAAAAAATTTCAAGCACAAGAAATAATGCAAGTTCCATAATTAAAAATAATTCCAAGTTCAAATAATAGCCTGTTAAATGTTAATGATCAAAACTTGTCTGTCAAGGAGAGGTCAAAATATATATAGTTTATCTCAAGTTCTGGTATATGTTCCTCTGCATACTGAAACATTGGAGATTTGATAAAGCATTAGTTAGTACAAATTCTCTAAACACATTTCTTCAATATAAAAATGATGGAACTATCTTTGAAAATAACCTAAATGAGCAAAATCTGTACAGTAAACTTTTGACTCTTTGACTGTAGTGGTATCTAACATGTATGTGTCCTATTGCATGACTCAACTAATCATTGAGCTGCAAAGTTTGTCTAAATTTCAATTTTTAAAAATGGAAAAATTACAAATATATTTTTCTAAATAGAACATCCTTTGAAGGAAGATGGTCTTTTTATCTAAAATTGATGATCTTGTAACAAGAGTGGGGCGCCTAGTTAATCACATTACAATTCTGTATTGATGTAAATCTATAATTATCATGTTTTTAAGAGGTCATTAATTGATTACTGTGTTATTAGGAATATGATAAGCTCTGTCAGAATTCACACTTAAGCTGATTCTACAAACATGATTTACTGTCTTTACCAGTTTATTCAATAGAGGTTTAATAACAGCTACTACATGCACATGTCCATACAAAAAAAAACCCATAGTGAAACAATACTCTAAGCTTTGCCATGGAAAAGAAGCCTCTTAGCCACCCATGGGAGACAAAACTCTTAGCGCAGCCATGGAAAAACAAATCTCTTAGCTCAGCCATTACAAAAACAATACTCTTAGCTTAGCAATGGAAGGCAAAGCAGAGTAAAACAAAACCCTTGGCTAAGCCATGAAAAAAAAACAGAAAAAAGAAATCATTAAACTAAAAAAAAACTGTACAAAAAAGGACATTACACATCCATTTTCTGAATAAAAATCTGGAGTTTTATTTGTATACCCATATAGTGTGTTCTCTAATAACATAATCTTTGCCAATCATTAGGTATCATCAATTCAAGTATGTCAAAATATATGATGGATCATATAAGCTTTCTATCTGTACCTACCTAGACAATTTCTAATTTAGAAAAAATGACATACATAACCAAAAAAATGCAGCCAAAATAAAGGTATGATTTCTACATTAACAGACTTCTGGTGTCTGAAAAATCCAATTATTCAATTACAAAATGGTAAGAAGATTTGGTAATGCCAATAGTCATGATAGTGTAGCATACAACTGTTTTCTTAATCAATATGACATTTGATCGTGTGAAAATCAGGCTGATTACCCAACAGGTCCTTTTTCATTGATGAAAATGCAATCTCAACAGATTTCACCACCATTTATAAACATGACTGCATCAACCGACCCAAAACTGTTTTCTTATCACCTTTCATTAAATACTAATCATCATCTTCTTTCAAAGGAAAAGTAAGAGCAAGTAAAATTACCTCACTGAATTAATGCCAATTTCTGGGGAAACCTTCATTCACTATCAAATAATTACACCAAAAATACTTTCAGCAACAGAATTTATCGAAAGGAAAAATATTTACTGCAATTTAAAAATCTGGACATTTAACCATAAAATCAATCTACTGATTGTCCCTATTACTAAAAAGTGACATTAAGGAAAAGCCAACATTAAGTTTACAGCTATACTTAAGTTTAGTAATTGCATACATGTCTAAAAAAAAAAGAACAAAACTTGAAACTATTGAAGCCACAGCTGATAATTTTGTGGTGATGTCATCTACCATTGTGCTGATGTCATCTATGATTGTGCTGATGTCATCTATGATTGTGCTAATGTCATCTACCATTGTACTGATGTTATCTATGATTGTGCTGTTGCCATTTGTTCCCAAGAAAATTTTACCTGTTGGCATTTGAAAATTATTGTACAGTTTTATGGCTTAAAATAGGAAATATATTCATTCTAAAGGTACAGTAAAACTGTTTAACTCAGTTTGTTGCTAGAACAGACATTTTCACTAAATTCATTTATAACCATAGGGGAATTTGAGTCAAAAACTGATACATCCTATTCCTTCTATTCCAGATTTACAAAACAGATTCTTCGAGGGTACATAGGAAATAGTGTAATTACATGTGAGGGATCATTACAGTTCCCTACAATTATCTGTGAAGTACATTTTGACATTACCAAATTGGTTTTAAGGAAACACTATAAGTTATATAGAAGTGCACCCATAGTAAAAGACACAAGTAACTTCCAAACATGAGTGCAAGTCCATAAAAGACAAATGCAACTACAAACATGAGTGCAAGTCCATGAAAGACACAAGAAACTACCAAACATGAGTGGATGTCCATGAAAGACATGAGAAACTAACAAACATGAGTGGAAGTCCATGAAAGACAAAAGAAACTACCAAACATGAGTCAAAGTCCTTGAAAGACACGAGAAGCTACCAAACATGAGTGAAAGACACGAGAAAGTACCAAACAAAAGTGGAAGTCCAAGAAAGACACGAGAAACTACCATACATGAGTGGAAGTCCATAAAAGACTGAAGAAACTACCAAACATGTGTGGGAGTCCATGAAAGACACAAGAAACTACCAAACATGAGTGGAAGTCCATGAAAGACATGAGAAACTACCAAACAAAAGTTAAGTCCATGAAAGACAGAAGAAACTACCAAACAAAAGTGGAAGTCCATGAAAAACACGAAAAACTACCAAACATGAATTGATGTCCATAAAAGACAAAAGAAACTACCAAACATTAATGTATAAGAGTGACTACCAGAAGTCTGTCATTAGTATTAAAACTTACATATAAATAGATACAAATTATGCCAACTCACACAAATGGACTATTAACTAGAAATCCTTCCATAGTAATAGACTAAGGCCCATAGTTATGGTCATATATATAAGAGCTACCACAAGTCCAACCATAATTACTGGTATTGATTTAGAAAGGTAAAAAATTCTCCATGAATACATATCATTGTGTGAATGTCCATCTGTTGGCTGACTTAACAAAACACATACAAATATTAAGTATGTATATCAAGACTATCAAGTCTTTCTAGATGATCTACAGGAAAGTTAAGACCACAGTAGTGGCAATTTTGTGGTTTTAACTGCCATTATTTCTTCATACCAATGTATGCAATTAGGAATAATCCACAGGTGGAAATTCACTTCATCTTATATAAAATCGCTATTTAATACTGAAGGTTTATGAACTGCAGTGTACAAAATATGGATAACCGATCAAGATCAGGCAATTCAATGTTATTTACAAATCATTTAGACTAAATCTGTCAGCTTTGTGTTGCTGACCTTTGGCACCCAATTTCTGCAACTGAAGATATTCTTGAATCTATGAAGTTGAGCATCTCTCACAAGCTATTCCACCTCATACAAGTATAAATAGTCAGTATACAATCCAGAGCAGCAAACAATTCCAATATTCTGATTCTGCAGCTAATTCAATTATTACTATCTCATCAAAGTATTCAAAAAGATAAGAATAAATACAATGATTTCTACCAATATATAACATGCTTCTCAAGCTGTGAATAATAAATCTCAAGTCAGCCAATCCAAGAGAAACAGCAGGATTCTTCACAATAAAACAAGATTTGGTGTGATCTCCTAAAGAGAAAAGAGACAAGCAATATTTCACAAAGAATACTGACCTTCTCTATAACTTTCAAAATATACCTACAGATAGTTGAATAAACTATTTATCAAAACTTCCAATAACCTTTATGCTGATGTGGATTAATACTGTCTCCTTATAGTACTGACTCACAGACTGTCGTAAGGCGTGACCAGTATTCAAAATATACAGTGTACTGCACAGTGGTGGATTCGGGTGGGGGTGGAGAGGGTAGAGGGAGTTCATCCCTGTTTGATCAGACCAGATCTTTTTTTTTTTTGGTGCATAAAATCATAAAATCACCAAAACATATTCACCATGTTTCTTTTTACCCCTAAGGACAATAATGCCCCCTTCCCTGTAAACCCTGGATCTACACCTGCTGCAGTAGAACGTAGTAACTCAGGTAAAAAGACATTTTGGAAAGGTAGTATCAAATTTTATATTTCTTGGATCAGAGTATGGCTAGATTGATATTAAACTATTGTTAAAATATTTCAACAGTGAGAATGTTGATATCAGGCTAAAAATAAATAAAGAATTCTGGAATTGTCTTTTAGATATTTAAGTAAAAAATATTCCTTTGACTGAAATGTAAGGCTTTGTTTATGAAATTCATGACAGATGCTAATCTTTGACCATACTTTCAAAATATCTGAGAGAAAGTTTGGTATCCACAGTATAATCTTGGTGTTATAAGTAGGATTTCTAATCCACTTATATGAACATGTGACTAGTTATAAATCTGACAGTTTAGTCCACCCTTAATTATCATTGTGATAAGCAGAATATTTTCAATGGTATATTGTATCTAGGTATATGGATTATAATATCTACAGGGATTACCATCAATTCTTTAAATTTTGTGGTTATTACACCCATCTCATGTCCACAAAGATGGTCCAAGGGTCACTAACCTACTTTTTCTGACCGAAAAATAAATGCCAAAGAAATGCCATTAGAAACAGACACAGATTTTTGTTCAATTTCATTGACTTATGTTACATTTATTGCAAAAAAACAATTCTTTGTTATCTTCCTCTAATTAGGGTTGAGGTCTTTAGCCTTGTAACTAGAACATACTTATTACAGCATAAAATTTCTTATCTTAATCAGCATTAGTTTTCACACATTCTTATTTTCATCTTTCTTTTATAATATAGCCTGTACATCAGCTGGAGACAAGACCCATCAAAACATAAATTTTAGATAAAATAGCCTAGATTTTAATACAGGCCGTGATTTATACAAGGGTAAGATTTCTATCTGAAGGTGTGAAAATTCTAATATTGAAAAGAGGTGGACAACTCAGTCAGTGACCCAACATAATAAATGTCAGTGAACTAAGAAAGGAGAAAATTAACAATTAATTTTTCTGAAAACCCAATAAAAATTGGAATTTATTGTTTACTTTTTAATTCGGTCATGAAAAATGAGCTACTGTAAATCAGATGAGAGAAATAAAAGGAAAAAACAGTATCTAAAGAAAGGGTAGTGACCAGATAGTCTCCTCTATTATAAGACTGCTTTTGCTAAACAAACATTACTTTTTTTGGGAATTTTCAGCACCTTTTAGCAAATCAAAGAACATGTCAACACTCAAGTATGTTTCTGATATTGAGTTTCCTTAGTATTGTGACAGTTAAAAGGGCATTTTATAACACAGTATTTCTCAATAAGGACAGAAAAAAAGAATTCAAATATTTAGTTTTCAAAAACCAATGAATAATACATAAAGAGAAACATGCTCAATAGTAAAATAGTCACTTCACTTCTCATTCACAAATTCTATGTCTAAACTTTTCTCAGAGACAAAGAACAGATTCAGACCAAGATGCATGTCCACAAACAATAGTTGTATCAGCATTAATAACATCTCAATACAAAACACATTGTTTTCTTTCAATCAGAAACCAATGTATAATTCAATCTGTGATAGTTCATGACTCCAACTAAAAAAATAACTGGTATGTTTCTTCTTCATCAGACAGTCTTGTCATTGAAACTAAATTACAGAAACAAAATACTGATCATTGATTACTGACCATAAACATGCTTTATTTCAGTCCATATTTATTAAAGCTGGACAAGCATAACTTGAAAAACTGAAAACAGAAGAAACAGTATTCCATTTCCACTGAACTACATCTTTTTATGTGATGTTTATCTTTAATACCTTTGGTATTAATAAGATTCATGTTTTTATATGCAACAATATTAAAAGTTTTTATTATTATTTGACAGTACCTGGATGTGATACCAAAAACATAATGAACTTTTCCAAAATGTTGTGACCTTGACCTTTGACCACTGACATTTAACACCTTCCAATGTCATTAGAACTATAATGTTATTACCATATGTAAAGAGGGACACATATGTATCTGAACTTAAACAATATGGCTTATCTTTAAATTTAGCTATGTATGTTTTTTGAATGACAGTACTTGGACTATTATACTAACGGGACTGGAAACTGATCGATCTGTTGAGAATTCATTGCCCCGATAGCGGATTATTGATTTTTGTTTTGATTGACAGCTTATCGTGTCACATAGTAAATAAGCATCCGGTACATGAATGTAAACAACAGAATTCGGCAAACAAGTCAGCATATATATAATACTGTTAAAATTGGTGGATTTGAAATAAAAAGATAATTATTAATTTAATTAGTTTATATGCAAAAAATATATATTGTTTACGAAAAATTATTATATAAGTAGTCAATATATTAGTGTTGAAAATAAACCAGATGTAGTCGAAATGCCAGCACTTTACTTGACCGCTAAGAAAACAACATGTCAAAGGTTAACAGATCATAATTAATCCTGATAAAAACAATAAGTGTGCAATAAAAACAATGTTTACAATTTCAGTTCATAATTAATTCATATAACAAAAGTAACCCAGGTCTCATAAAGATATAGCCACATTGTTTTGAACTTTTGTGAACTTCGTGTTTACACCAAAATTTCAATATGGATGTGAACGGGCCTACTTTTCTAGTTCTAATTATGGAACCTAGTGTACATATTTTCACGAAGTCATATGCTAATGCCACCAGAAGACCATTACTGAGCAAAATTAACCCTGATTATATTAAAAATATTGTACACATAAAAAGGAGTAGGTAATTTTATAGGAACAGTATAATTTATTTGAGCCGCGCATGTGGGTTCCAGTTGTAATGAGAAAGAGATTTAAATTCCACTTTTTATTTTAAAAAGTGACAATAAAAATAGGCAAATCCAAACTATAACCTATAAATATGATTTTACAACAAACAGAACTTGCGTATCTCTTTTCAATCAACAGTTATAAGAAATTTTATGAATCATATACTTTTTTCCACATTGTCCCCACGCTATTTTCATCCTGAAAATTTCAATTTGTATGTGTCATTTTTTACACTTAAGACGGGATTTGGTGATTAATAACAACTGTCAAAGATCGAGATATCTTTTATCATTATTGTAATCATGTTTATATTAAGGATTATCATTTCTAATAACTATAAAATAAAAAAACAAATTACGGAAATTATAAGATCAAGGCACGCTGTCACTGTCAAAACAATATGGCATATCGATAAATAGCGCAGGTAAAGTCTCGTTCTAACAACCGTGATGTTGATATTATTACACTGATTGGTGTAACGGTTTCCAGTCCCGTTAGTATAATAGTCCCAGGACAGTACTATACAGAAATTAAAATCTTTAATTCCATTAAGTTTTATTCACCAAGAAAAGAAATAAGCTTTATATCTATACCAGAAACATAAAATAAAGCAAGACCAAGCTCAGTGACCCAGCACAGGTTATGTTGCAAAACAAACCACCTGTTTTATGATCTATAAAATTACACTAACAACTTTTTTATCAATCATGTTTAGTACCAGTGAAGTACCTGACCAGGTTTTGGAATAATACTGACCAGCCAACTGTTATGATGTCCATCATAACATACTGACAACTTCTCAATCAAATCATAATGTCAGATGTAAACTTCAAAGGCTACTGACCATCTACCATTGCAATCATGTGCAACAAAAGCATTTATTTCAAAACAAAACCAAACAATATGCCAATCAAAGAGTCTTGTTTTCTCATTACTGAGATGTTAAATAAATACTGGTAATCAAAATTATCCATAAGTCTGATGTAGAAATGTAAATACTCAGACAGACATTATATTTTATGGAGGAAATATGGTCCAAGCTTCACTATTTAATCATCTCTAATGTTTGATAGAAACATACTCAATCTAAATAATCATAATAAACCAGATGGGTCAAATATTATCATAAAGATTACTCTCAACTTGTTATATTCCAATTTTACACAGTTCAAAAACCCATGTTTAGACAAACAAATGTTAATAACCACTTTGCCTCTAAGACTTGCCCACATCTGTCCAACACTTAGCTTGTAAGTAATACTGCAGTGTCATATGATACTGATGATCATCTCTATGGTAACCACCTTGCCTACAAACCTTGCCTGTATCTGTTCAACAATTACCTTGCAACTATACAGTGGTATATTGATATGAATGTTCATCTATATGGTAACTATCTTGCCTACAATTCTTGCCTGCTGGTATTTTTTTAACACATACTGCAGTGTCATAATGATATGGATGTTCATCTCTATAGTAATCATCTTGCCTGCCAGTAGTTGTTTTAACACTTACCTTGTAAGTAAAACTGCAGTGTCATAATGATATGGATGATCATCTCTATGCTAACCATATTGCCTACAAGTCTTGCCTGCCTTTATCTGTTTAACACTTACCTAGTAAGTAATACTGCAGTGTCATAATGATATGGATGATCATCTCTATGGTAACCATATTGCCTACAAGTCTTGCCTGCCTTTATCTGTTTTAACACTTACCTAGTAAGTAATACTGCAGTGTCATAATGATATGGATGATCATCACTATCTTCATTCTGTATATGCTGCCACTTGCAAAATTCTTCCAATGTTTTGTGTGCATTTGTTGATATTTTAGGTCCATTCTGTAAAACAATCAGATCAAATATTAATTTATAGGTTTTCAATGTCCGAAGCAACAAGATTTAGTTAACAATAAGTAACTAAAAAAATTACCAAACTATTGATCATAAACCCTCTAAAAATACTGGTTAAATAAATTAGAATAATCAAATATTAATCATAAAACCTTATTTAAAACTCAAGATTTACAAATCACAGGAGGAGAATTTAAGTCAATAAGCCAATCTGATTTTTTTATGACTGAGACAAGAAGTTTCTTAAGGGATAATGAATACAATTAAGAACAATTTGAGGTAATACAAAAAAATGTACAAGTTTATTTTCATGGTTTCAAATCCATATTATATCTAAATCTGACAAAAACTTGAGCTGCACATTTGAAGGAGTTTCAGCTGCATTTCAATACAATCATTTTACTATAAAGGCTGATCCCAAAGAGAATTTATCTTGACTAGACAGTGAACTAAACAGACAAAACAAGATTAAGGATTATTTTCTGACAACTCCGGTGATACCATATTAAAAACTATGTACTAAGTTAATTTCATAAATAATACATACATAATCAGTTTGATTTAAATAGACAACAAAAACAGAAATATTTTGCTAAAATCGTAATGAATGAATAAACTTGGTGTGGAATCAGCCTCAGGACAATCCACATGTTTATAACACATTAAATAGAACCTGGTACAAAACAGTACAAAACTACTTGATCTGAAACTCTCATACAAGTCTTTTATAGGTACAAAACATAGATTAAGACACAAAATTTCTCATATTAATGTTTAAATCTATATTAAAAATGTCAACTTATGTCCATAAAGTAATTTATTCTTGCTTTAAAATATCATGGAATTTCAATTTAGGTTATCATGATAAAAGATCATTATCATAGTTTAAAGGTGACATTTTAATGCCGTTGGTCATTTAAACAATTTTTATAAAAAAAAGTTTCCTAAATTTGATTAATTCTGTTCAATTCTGGTGGTATTTTTATATTTTGTTATTTACTGTAAATTCAGATATTGTTGTGGGCATTCATTATTGCAATTTTTGAAGAATGGACAAAAATGCAAAATCAGCAATTGTGATTTCAGAAAAAGCTGCATACAGATATGTGTATCAGATATCAGAATGTGATGTCTTATCATTGCGATACTCACCCAGTCGCATTATTCGCAATTATAAAAACCTCGTAATAATTTCAATGTTGTAATCAATTTCAAGTCATTTTTTTATTTAAATTGTTATATTCAGTTAGTATTTGGTAATTAATTATCTAGATATCTTCCAATGTCATAACAAATATGTCAGACAGCAACCAAAGACAACCACTGAATTACAGGCTCCAGATTTAGGACAGGTACATGAAGAATGTGGCGGGATTAAACGTGTTTGTGAGCTTTCAACCCTCCCACTAACCTAAGCTGCATTAACCTTGTAATAATCAAAAGCGTAATCTTCATGTCCCACTGCTATTTGAAACAAAATCATTTTCATCATTTAAATGAGCATACTTTAAGAAAAATGTTGTGTAATAATTACATATAATTAGTGATCTCCATGATAAAAAAATATAATTATATCACTAAAAAGGTATGAAAATTAGATATCATCCTATGATGTATAAAATCATTAAGATCATCAATAAATTATGGTTTTTTTTTTCATCCTGATGACAATCTAATTATAACTTAAAACTGTTAACAGTCACGTAACTTTACTATGAATGTACTTTAATGCTGACTCAGCAGAACTGTAGCATATCTATTAGAACACCAAAATAAACTCAAAATGATCCTTTTAGAACTTTATTAGAAAACTTGACATTGAATTGATACATAATTTACAACCTAGATTAAAGTTATCAAATATATGGATTCGGTAACTTATTGTTAAGCTAAACTTGAAGATTCAAACTTCAAATCATTTTCATTCTTTAATAACTATGAGAAATTTCATTCTTCTTAAACAATTTCAAATATTTCACCAATAACTCAATTAGTTGAAAGGAACTGGATATTCTAAAGTACTAATCTATAAACAACAGATCTCCCTTGCAATAATAATAATTCTAATATCTGTCACTGTCTGAGGACATTTTTAGAAAACAGAGAAAAATAAGCCTAGTAAACTTTTTCATCATATTATCATCTGTGGTTTACAGATAAAAATATATTTCAATTTCATCCAAGTCATGTTTTTAACTCAGTGAATCAAAAATCATCTAAATGCATTTTACATTATTACACGTTCAATAGATTAATAATAATTCATAAAATCCATATTATTCAAAGAGTAAGTGTAACTTTTAAATTTCTAAAGAGACTCTAAATATGGAACATATTGCTAATAAAAGAAGTATTCAACTTAAAATGATTAAAGACTATCATTAAATATATCAGGTTCTGTTGAATTTATCATAAAAGACCAATATATTTTGGAAAAAAGATATCAGTCGGTGGGCCCACCTAAACAAAATGGTATAATTTGCCTATAATGCAAAACACAGACTAATATAATAGCATTTAACCTATAGTATTATGTACATATATTACGGAATGTCTTTTTACTCCTTGGATCAACACGATAAAAGAAAACTGATCGTAGATCGTATAATTCTGTTTTCTCTAATGCTGATGTCAGGGATCTTACTTAAGGTACGTAAAATAATCGCCAATTCTAGCCTCATGAACAGATAACAATCATACCATTTTTCAGTCTGGAGAATAAAATAAAACAATAAGACTAAAAGGAAATGTCACCTTAGATGTGCAACCACAAGTAAAATGGGAATTTAAGACCCACCAGATTCGTAACAGCATTTACCTGTATAAATATATCAAAGAGATACCTGTGTTTATAAAAACTGGTGTAGGTTACATTTGTCTACATTTAGTTTACTGGTGCATCACTTAATATGAAACTTACACCTTTGATTAAAACTCTTTCAGTGACAGAGATGTGCAAAAGTTGACTTCAGGCAAAACAGATTATTCTATTTTAAATGGGTAGTACAAAACCTGTATCAAAGTTATAATCACATTTTTGAGGTAATTGTGGTCTACTAATAGTATTTTTTTTATAATGTTACAAGTAATAACCTCTTATTGTTCTAATTTTCACCTTTGGCATTTCTTTAAATAAAGGAACATAAAATAAGAAATTGATTGAGTAACAGGTGCAAGTTTGTACCTTCTACAATAATTTTAAAAGAAGATTTATGAAAGACATGTCAAACAAAGACTGATTTCCTATATCGCTTTAAGACGTAACTCCAACCAATTTAGCCGATGGACTGCAAAGATATGGGACTCGATCTTGACAATTCAGTCATGGTTTGACAGAAATAGAAGACTCTACTATCTTCTGTTTTCAGTTCTTAAACAGTAAAATAATACACAAGATATAACCGCACAATTACCTGTGAAATTTTACCTGTGGTTTGTCAATTAAGTGACAGAAAATGATTGAAGTAACCATACTTAACATCCACTAATTGATTTTTAAAAAGAGATAACCATTAGAATAGAACAAACATTTGACACTTAATTACTCTTTGTATTTTTGTCATAAAATATCAGAAAATCTTTAGGATATTTGAAGAAAAAGCAATTAAACAGTAATTCTAAGCTTCCCCTTTACCAGTATCTATTAAATACAAATTAAGTGAAATCAAAATAAGGTCAGTTTAAAAATCCCATTTAATGAAAATAATGCTTTGTAAATTTAGTGCATCTGAGGTGCTTATATGGATTTACCTTTAAAAGAAACCATTATTAAGCCAGGGAGGTATAAAAACAAAGCAATGTTATGAGCTTTATGACCAAAAAGAGAGATGTGGAACCTTATCAATGGGGAATTAAGGAATAGAATGTTATAAATCTAGTTTGTACCCAAGCACTGACTACTGAGCTGATGATGAGCTGGGACTAACTATGCACCAGCAATGGTATCGACCCATTGCTAGTCAATGAAAATAACTTTATAACTTTCATGTGTCTGGAAGCTCAAACCTAAACATTAGACAAGGAAGTATAAATAGATCACTGTTAGGAGCTATATATTAACAAACAGGACCTCAAAATTTTTGTTTACTAGTATCAAAATAATATCAGGTTGACAAGAATTCACAGCTGTGGACACACATGTAGACTGTCTTTTTTCTAATAACTGAAATTTGAAGTCAAACAATTTCTAATTCATTAAAGCAGGATCTGAAGTAAAAAAAGACCCACCTCTCTAGTATTAAATACATGGGATTGCAAGTGGTCTAAAGGATTAACGAAACTGAACAAAACAGTAGATCATGTCCCTAACAAAAACACTCAGCGGAATATCATACCAGTGATATACTCAAACGTTTATAAGCCCTAGATTTAAATCTACCGTATCATCACTTTTTATGAATGGGACAGTAATACAACTAGTATCATGTAGCTATTTTGATTAATTTAAGGTGTATGTCCTGCCATTAATACTATAACACCATGGTCAGCCTGTGTGTGGACTCAATGTATATCATTTTTTACCATCAACGTGTGTCTCTTTGTCGGCATTAAATACTTCAATTTTTCAATCATCCCATTTCATTATACAGAGGGTTTAACCAAAACCTATTGTCATGTACACAATATAACAATCATTCCATGATAAATGAAGATGGTCAAAAACAGACAAAAACTTGTGGTTTTTATTGTCATATAGCTAGGGAAAAAAAGAATATTAATGAGTGGACCAGGAAATGACCGCGAGATCAAGCAAGCGATACTCTGTCATTGACTGTGGTCTGTGTACCTGACCACAGTTGGGGTTTATCATTAAACCACTATTTCCCAATAAAAAGATATTGCTTAAAATCAAAACAATTTATCTTAAAATTAGGAATTTATCATTTGATTAAAAATTGTCATTTCAAAATACCTTAAAATTGTACTCTATTATTGGATACCAGCGGTTTTTATTCAGAATTAAAAAGTAGATATCTAGCATTGGAAATACTGATTTTTCATACCTATTTAGGGGGAAAAGATTTATTTACACAATACTTATAATTCTTTTCTGTAATAAATCTGAAGATTACCGATGGAATTAAAGCTGCCATTCTTACCTGTTCAGATTCAAACTGTACAATTTTTACTACAACTATATTGATGAAATTTTCTATAGAATCATCATGATATATACTGGATACCTGAAATATATATGTAAAATAAATCTTTTTATTATTGGAAGTACCTATATTTCAAAATGTTAAAAGAAAAACCAAACTATCTAGTAATTATTAGAATATAATTTTGCTTATAGATTCAAATATGAAGGTAGTATATCAAATTCAAAACTGTTATTTTAGTCTTTCTTTTATTCAATGCAATGGCAGTACAGTATATGTTAAGCATGCTTAAAGGATGTGTGTTTCCTCCCCTATGCACATTCACTAAAAAATAATAAATTTAATTGTAGTGTATTCATAAATAGAGAATTCATTTTATTTGTGGAGAACTAATATTTTCAACAATTTTCTGGTTAACCAAATTGCATTATCAACAGAATACAATTATTCCATTAACTGTTATGGAATACTTGTCAAAACCACCCAAATTTTTTTCCTTGATCCAAGAAATTAGCACCCACAAAAGTAATTGAAACCACATTCATCTCATATGTCTTGAATTTGGGACTTTTTGACAGTTATGTGAACTTATATTGTATGGATTAGTTTATCATTGAAATAAAAGAATACTTACGATTGCCATTAATGTTAATATGTAACGCTGTAAATTGCTGCCATGATACTGTTGCATATGATAGTCTGCAGCAATCATAACTTCGACATAACGTTTATATGACGTGGAACGTTTATGAATATGATGAGCACTATTGTTACTTTTATAATATGAAGAATTAGATTCTAACATCACAGATGAATTAAAATTATTGTCATTTAAACTAGAATTCTCTTCTTCCTTTCTCTTTGTATGCTTATAATCTTCTGAAATATAATTAAAAAAAACCAATGTTAGTGAACTAGATTTCAAATTCATATGAGATGCCATGACACCTTCCTTGTGAGGATCATCTCAAACATGATTTAAAACCCTTATAAGCAGTTTTATACAAAATCTATAGTAATTTTTCGATAAATAAGAATGAAAAACATGCGTAACATATGTATATCCAGTCAATATCACTAATATTAATAGTAATAATTAACACAACAGATGAAGTAAATCAAAGATAAGACCACCCAAACATGGTATGGTTTAGATTGGATGTCTTAACAAGTTTATTTTTTATTCAGCAGTTACATATATTTGTTGTCTTTATAAGTAGATATATTGAGTAAATAACAATGAGGCAGCAACTTAACAAAAAATAAAATCCAAATCTTACTACACAATGATCATAGTATGGTCTTTAATTCTATGTATAACATAAATAATATAGAAAGGTTGTATGCTCATTGAAAGTATTTTAGTTCCAGCAAAGCTGTGCTGGGTAGAAGTCTTGTGATGTTCACGAGACCGCTGTTATTTTCAGATACAAATTAACTTTCATATTTACTATCATGGATACAAGAATGAGATATCTAATCAAAAGTAAAGCGATTAACAGCCTTAATGTTGTACAACAAAAACTTTTCTATTTCTAAATGGAAAACTACAGGATTCCAAATTTTGTTGAGGTAAATACTCTCCAGCTATTTCACTAATGAAGCAATTAAGGAATTATTTTTAACATTATTTGATCATGGGTATGAACTTCACCCAATAAATCAAGGCAGTAGATATAAATAACAATATGACAGGCCCTAATTTTTACAGGTGTTAAGGTTCAAATCAGGTAATTTTTGTGTCAAGTGTGAAACCTGACCCTGATCTGAATTTTTTTCTTTTACTTTAGTCCATTGAAAAAATTAGGCCAAAATTCAAACAATGATCTGGTAATTATATTAAAACATTTGAATATAACCCTGATATCTGACCTGATTCAAACTAAAATGTTACAAACATGCAATATTCTTTAAAATCAGTTATGGGAAAAATATTAATAACAAAATCTATAAAACAAAAAAGCTTTATATTTTAATACAAAAATACCTTGCTTTGCTAAATATATCATTGTTCATAAAAAGAGCCTTTTCATCAAATCTAGCTTTTTGCACCCCTTTCTAATAATAAACTTCTTTCTTGGTCATCTAATTTCAATCATGGGATACAAAAAAGTTGATACCCTAAATGGCCTTGTGCAAATTCCTTGGAGTTCTACTTGGGAGTTCTCAATTATAAATAAATTCTACAGCTAATAACTGGTTTCAAAGAAATCATCACGAAATGGCTAGTTTTATTTCTATTCAAATAACCCTTATTATAAATTTGCCTATAAAAAGTTAAAATCTCAATTTTCTGCATGCATGAACAGCCTTAAATTTGCTAAAAGATTAACCTCCAATTAACAAAAACATTACATTAGAGAACAGAAACTACAGGGAAAAAATGAAAAAGGACAAGGTACAAACAGAGACTATTACGACTCTTTCTTATGGATGTCAAACACTACAATGCATATAATCTATCAATAAAGTATTTTGATATGGTGAAATAATCAATTAGTAAGAAAACACCTAAATAACTTGATTGTTTCATGAGTCTGATCTCTACAATAGGCATTTTGTCAGAATAGGTTGAAAAACTTTTTCTTTCAGCTACTTCCAACAGTGGATCTGGGGAAATTTGTTTTCCAAGTTGGTGAAATTGTGAACATTTATATCTAATTTTTGTATAATTTGCATAAAACGGACCTTAAAAAACAAACCAAACTTTCGCTTCCTGTATCATAAAATCAAATCTTTTTATAACAGTTTTTTGCCATTGTACCTTGTGTCGTCCTGAATACTCATGAAATACTTTCCACTGGACATTAAGCAAACCATCATTGTACCATATGTTGTCCTGAATATTCAGTAAATACTTGCCACTGGACAATATGCAAATAGCTATCAATCAATCATTGTACCTTGTCCTTTGAGCAAGAGAATATTTTTTATATAATAAGGATAGCCAATGGAATTTAAGCCAAAAACTATCAATTTTATAAGAATGTATACAAGTGCTTCCTGAATCAAAAAAATATATTTAAAAAAATCAAATGCAATTTCGATGATTTTGCAAAATTGCAATGGTTTTGTCATGTTTTGACAGAAGTGTTACCACAACTACTACCATGGTGTACAAGACATATATTTTAGATAAGGTGACCAGAGGAGTAACTGATCTAGTGAGATCAAACTGACCCATTGACCAAAGACAAACTCAAAATAGACACAGATAAGCCAAGTTAACTGTCAAGCAACCTATATATCAACACATTCCATGACATGAGTCATCAACAGGTAACATAGGTATTATCAGTAATACAGGTACGCAAACCAATGTTTAATTATTAGGCATATTAATATTTATAATCCATTCACAGTTTGTCGTCACTGATTATAAAATGAATAGTATCATACTACTCTGACATGAATAAGACCCTATTACATACATTAATAGTAAACTTCTGTCCAAATACAAAACTTTAACTGAGGTTAAAAAGTTCAAAGACCTAATTATATGACAGACATGGAACACATTTTTTCAATTTCTTACAATTTTAGTGAATTAAAAACCTGTATTCAATTGTTGACCATTAAAAAATTTATCATAGTTTAAACTTTTCTAAATTACTAACTTCAAGGATTTTATTTTCAGAAACTTCTTAAATCAATTTGTTATCATACTAATCTGTCCAATTTCACAGACACATAATAGAGCTTACAAATTCACAACCATGTTCTCCATACCTGCATACCCATGCTCCCATACCTGCATATCCATGCTCCCATACCTGCATATCCATGCTCCCAAACCTGCACACCCATGCTCCAATACCTGCATAACTATGCTCACAAAGGGAAGTAAAATTTCCCATACAGTAGACCCAAGAAAAAATATAAGAGAAGCACAGAACTTTCTTGAACTTAGGTAAACTAAAACATTCCCTGAGTGAGATGGAAATACTTTTGTTTCTCATGGTAAATGGAGAATTACTGGAGTTTTACTGTAAAATTTTAAAATTTCATTTTGGGTAGTACAAGTAATGGGTGGGCAGACTTCCCGCTCCAAGCCATTTTCACACTATAACTTGAGAACTGTTTTCATAGTTTCTGAATTAGAGGCTATAGGACTCTATTTAAATTAAGACTGAATAAAAAAAGGATTCAAAAATTTGCTATGTGATTTAATTATAAATTTCTTCAGACAAATTAAATAATGTTCAGCCACTAAGATGTCCATCTGGACTTAGCCTCTGGCAGTTGTGGTCAACAAAAAAGATGATTAATGAAGACTGGATCAACACACATTTATCAAGTATAAAGTAGCTGAAATTATAATAAACATGTGGAGTTTGATAGCATCAAAACTGAGAAATTTTCCATATATTTTTTTTCAAATAATAATTTGAAAGATATTAATGAGTTTTAAGCAGAAAATAAACAAACATCTTTTTACCTTATTGTCTGACCACCTCATTGTTGACCTTAACTGGTCAAGATAATTATAGTTTTTCAAAGGTGTCAAGATTAAAATCAAAAACTTTAAAAATGTCTTTTTTCAGGTATCTGAAAGGTTTTTAGTCTCTCACACCTTGAAGGTAAAGGGACAGTGCACATATGACGGTCTTAATGAAAGGTTCAACAGACCTCCTATATTTAATATCAGTAATTTAAAAGTAGTTGATGTACATAAGTGAGATTTGATTATAGGGTGTGTCCAAACAGTCTCATTATCTGTCACACGTCTGACCTTTCTATTGTAATAGGTTGTCCAGGATGACTTGTCACAACCTTTGACTGGGACATAATTGAAGGGACCAGTCAGAAGTTTCTACTCTTATAAAATACTCCACAACAAACAAAGCTGTTTAATGTTTACTAAACTGAAACAATTAATGCAAATCTAATCAATTTTATCAATGATCACTTGACTGGGTACTTAACATTCCAAGTGACAAAAAGTGCACTGGACAGGATATAATTGGTCATTATTGGGCAAATGGTTCTCAATAAAATGCTTTGTTGTTAGTTATGATGTGGTTTTCTAATAATTGTGAACTTAAACATGTCTTCTACACAAACAATACAAATATAACAGTCTTGGGAATTTTATGCAAGACCTGAACTATACAACATAATTTGTCCTTTATTCATGTAACCCTGTTTATTTCAGGTAAGTTAAATTCAGTGTGTGTGTGTGATGTACTACTATAAAAACTTGCTACATTAGAAGATATGACTTATCACACCATATTTTCATTTTCAAATGTCAAACAAGACAAGTGCTTGTAGTGAAGTGAGAATTAGGTATACCCTTCTGAAACTGTCGAGTTCACCTCTACTTTTAGAGTTATCATGGTTTGAAAAGCTTTTTGTGTATTTTTTCTTTTTTCTTTTTAACTTTTTTCATGTTAAGTCTTTAGATTCAAGATTTTTTATTATCCCATTGTAAATGTCCTTTTCTTCAATTGTAAAACAGAAGATATGGGACACATATTCACATAGAAATACTGGAAAGAAAGCTGAGGGCTGTTATTGCTCTTCTTCATCCTGAAGACTGATGGGGGTTCTTAAATGGTAAGAAAAACCCATACAAGATCTAGAGTCCTTGGTGTTGAAACTATAAAACCAGTTTTCAAATCAATAGATTTTTCTTTATACTTTGATTAATTACTAAATATGTTTTGGCAACAGCTGATATTGTTGAAGGATAATGGTACCCCAAATCACACAACCTTAATTCACATCACATTGACCGATTTTACTGTATTTCTGTTTCTCAATATACACATTTGTTAATCTGCAAATCTTCAATCTAGCAAATTTACCTTATGACCTACTTCGATACTATAAAAATATCTTGAAGGGAAAAAGCGTTTATTTATTTGAGTTGCTATAGTGCTTCACCAAGGTGTTAATTATTATAAGATGACCTAATGACTTTGCAGACCAACCTACAACTAACCTGGATTAAAAACTCATCTACAACAGTTCAATACCATGATGCCAATTAAACAACATTTTCCAAAGGTGCAAAGTTTAGATAATGTTCCTACAAACAGATTCTGCAGTGACCTGATATGCCATTTGAGATACCTCTGTATTGATTGAACCATAATGGAAGTTTCTTCGTTAATTTGTAGAATGAATGGCTGATATAGGCAATCCTCTACAAGTCTTCAAAAATTTCTTCATTGACATTAACCTATAGTTTTATAAAAAAAATCACTCTGGATTTTATTTGAACTCAAAAAATTTCCTTAAGCAAATAAACTTCTTTACCATAAAAACCACAGTCTCGATTTGATTGGCCTAACATAAGAACTGTAAACACAGGTAGTTCTAAATTACTGTGGAATGCTTCACTTCAGATGAAACTGTACAATATGTGTCATTTTTCTCATAATCTCCAACTATTATGTAAACAAAACTGCAGAAAGATAATATGAATAAAGAAATACAAGTATAGAGAAATACTGTGCAATATCAGTAGGCCAAAATCTGAAGAGAGGAAAGATTGTAAAACTGATCTTTATAAAAAATTATCCCAAAATGATTAAAACAGGATGTTGGGTATACATCAATGTGACAACAACCAAGCACAAAAAAACTTCAAGATGTTTAAATTCATCAACCAAGTTTTTATACAATATGTCCTGCTCTTAATATATTTACATTTCAGATGAAGACTCTTGAATTTTTTATCAGGGGGGGGGGATAAAAATTTCATTGGGCAGAAATTTTCAAGATAGACTTCGGTTACAGCTTTGCAAAAACTTCATTGCTCAAAATGTAAACACATTAGATATAGTACAACGAATGTCTAATTTTCTGCAGAATAAGCAAGAAAAAAGTCATATCTGATTGAAACTTGATAAATCAGACTCCCTAAACTTACCTATCAGATACATGTAAATATCTTAATTCATCTTGATTTACATTCAAGAATTCCAAACAGCACATTTAATCCGACAATTAGTGCCTAAATCCATTTAAATCTGGTGACTCATTCGGACCTTAGATGATTTTAAGATAGGGGAATTTAACACACATTTGCTATAATAGGTGCATAATAGCTGCACGACCTTGCATGGTGCAGTCAGGTGTCAAATTAAAGCTTTGATTACTATCTAAATTACAGGTAAATGAATTTACCAATATAGATATCACTATTTAGGATATCATTCATGTTTTTGTACAGTGATAATCTGCTCCTTAGGTATCTTAATATTTAATGTCATGCTCACGATAACCCTTACCTTTACATAATCCCATTGATGAAATTGATGGGATAAAATTATAGGAAGATAACTAATCTAACATTAGCAGACTTGCAAAATTGAATGAAAGTCTAGTCTTCATACAAAAAAAAGGAAAAATTTAATATTAGAATATACAATGTACCTTTATACATATTTAAAAACATTAGATGGTGGAATTCTATTTTTTGAAGTGAATGAATAGGCTTAAATTCATTAATTTGATTGACATGTTATGCAGTTTGTTTAAAAAATATTTCAACTATTATCATGCATGAAAAAGGAATTCAGAGTAAAACAAAATCATATGATATGCTGAGTAAAAAAAAAGTCCAATGCAATGTAACTTTTCCATATGAAATTGTTTTCCTTTTAAGATGCCTACAATCAGTTCTAATTAATTCCACCTACACCTTGTTTTAACTTATGGGACCTGTCTGCTTTACTGGATTATTATGGTCAGTATGACCTCAAATGTCTGAGGGGGGTTCTAAGTCTAACAAATTGACAGTTTATCAGTCTGTCAAATTTGTCACTTGTTACTCCTGGCAAACCAGGCCATAGCATCAACAACATTTGGTCCATAAGATGTCAATAGAAATTAATAGAAAACAAAACTTTTAATTTGTGATTTTTTTTTCTCCAATATTAGGAAAAGTTGGAATACAGTCTTGAAAAAAATATTCGTAAAGAAATTAATTTCCTTGGTTGCCCCCCTGAACTATAACTTGACCATAACTGTCCCAGTCTATTTTACAAAGTGATACATTGGTCTTACATGAAATTATGGCCATTTAACTTGACATATATCAAACAAAAGAAAAGAAACTTAGCTTACTTCAAAGTCATATATCAGAAAAAAGTATAAAACAATTCTTTTTCTATAATTTTCCATTTTTCATTTTGTAATATGAGTCATTTGCCATCCATCAAATTCAATTTCTGTAAATAGCAATGCTAAAAATAACTTAACAACACAAGCAAAATACAGTATAAAAAAGTTTCTCTTTCTAATATATGTTAATTTAGGATATCACAAATTTTTTAATTTTTTTTAAAAAGATCTAATAAAGTGAAAAACACACATAAATTTTTGACTCCTCCATCATTGCCAGCTTTAAGCAGTTCCAACCCTCTAGCAATAACTGTTGGATCTGTTGTAACATTTAACAAGGTATGATTTAAAATCTGCTCCTGTTGGCATCCATTTAGTCGAGATGTTGTTTTCATAACAATATCGCTAATACTTTGAGTATTTCCAAAATTTATTTTTCTGCTTGAATTTTTCATTTAAAGTCAAAGATCTTTCAGAAATTCTGAAATGTCCAGTACTAATTTTTAGGATATAAAGACCTTAATACTATAAAAACATGTATCATGACCCATATAGTACAAGATAATTACGATGATCCGTGTTCAAACACCTATGGCCATGTTTTTCATTATCTAACAATATTATATGATACTATCTAAATATGACAACCTGTCATACAAAATATAGTAGTATTATGTCATTATAAGTCTGTCAGACACCTTAGCCTGTACAACATGACAACAAAACATCATACCCACAAGTCAACCTGTTAGGTAGGTTTGTCGGTCATTACAAATATGTGCAAATACACCAATGTACAATGACAAAATAATGCTATTCCTAAAGCCAAACCACAGAAAATGTCTCATTACCTTCTCAGATCACAAAGATATATCTACAATTCCTCTAGCTAAATATTGCTGTTATTTATTTATAAACAAATGACCTTTGTTTCTTTCTTTCAGATTTACAAAACTTTACATAATTATTCAAATAGGAAAGGCGGATGCTGAGAAACAAATGACCATGTAATTTAATAGTCATTGTAAAACTGAAGTCAAGTGAATTCTCAACTTATATAAGAGGAAATAGATGCTCATATACATGCATTTAAAACTGCAATTAAACTGAAGTAAAAAATGTATATATAAGAAATAAAATTTTATGAATTACAACCCAAAAAAGTAAAATCATTTGGTTGAAATGTACTCAAAATTTTTTAGTTCTTCATAGATGCCGGGAAGAACAATTCCCATAAAGAAATATGGCTTAGGTTTTTCTGGTATTGTAAAATTTAAGCGGACAAAATGTTATTCCAATGCAAATTATATCTTCCTCTTATATCAATTAATAAATGCATGATAGGTAAAAATTGTAATGCATTGATTCTAATCCTAATATTTACATTTGCATACAAACTAATTGCTAGATTCCTGATACTTTGACATTGACTACAACTGAAATGTAACACGGACCCCCACTAACTGCTAACATTACAAAAGTACAAATGTGTACTTATCCATTCATAAATTTTCATGAATGGAATAAAAATTGTCATTCATTTTACAAATAGATACTCATCTTCTTTTTTATGTATGTAATAAACCCACAATATTACTTCATCAAAATACAATATTTCAAGATCAAAGGCAATTTTTTCATTATCTTAATTATTTGAGGAACAACCACAATTAAATTTTTGAACATAAAATTGCATAGGTCACCACAGTGGTACTATTTTTGAGGTTTTATGACAAAAAGCCTTCAAAAGTAATTAATCATTTGTGTGATAAGGTGTAAAGTTTTTATGAATAAGTTTCAAATCAACAAAACTTTGAAAAATGACACTTGTTCAGATTATAAAATAAATCTAAATGAACTAAATGAAGTATTTATTTGATATTAGTCACAAGATAAATAAGTGTAAAATTACTTTTTTTAATGCATGGAGAATCATAAGAACAAAAGTATTTAAATTGGACAAAATTAACCATAAATATCTCAAATTGTAATGTATATTATTACTTTATTATGCAGTAAATAAAGAAAACTAGTAAATTTTGAGAAAAAAAACAACAAAATATGAACAAGACGTATGCTTGTTGGTCAAGTTTCAATTCATAATACTTATTTGTACATATGGAATTTAATGCTTTGATGTTATAATTTAACAAAAATCTGAGTGAACTACAACTTGAAGATTTCCACCTTCAAAAGAATCAATTAATCTTACATGTACTATTGTATAATTTCAGTCATCCTTTTAGTAGCTTCATGTTTCAGTCTCTTGTACAAATAATATTAAGCCTTTAATTTCATCTGAATTTGAGTTAACAAGTCAAGAGTGGTATAAGAGATGTATTTCAATACTTTCTGACATAAATCTATGTTTTAATTGTTGGTGTTTCAGTTGGCTATGGAAAATTTAAAAAAAAAATGTAAAGACAAACTCTTTTTCTTGAAATGAGCTTTAAGGCTAGAAGGTATAAATGTTTTTGGCAACGGACAGCTGTAATTTACTTTAAACAGATCATTGTTTCACTTTCAAATATCACTGCTGATTCAAATAAACAAGAAACTGCCAATACAGTTAAAAAATTCTTACTAAAGCTGTCTTGGAAGCTTTAGCCTGATTTACAAGTGAGAACAAACCAAGACTGTGTCCTGACTTCTAAATTTCAGTAGGAGAGTCTGTCATTGGTAAAGTCTTATTATTTTAAACCCTTGGGCTATATTTAACAATAGTTTTTGTCTCCTAAGAAGACAATTTGGAACATAAATCAAAATGATCATGAAACATCATTACAGTTGTCAAAATTTAACATACTATTAATTAAATAATAAACAATAAATAAATTTAAAATGCTTTCTGATATAACATCCTTTGATGTGTGAAAAATAAGAATTTAAAATGTTCTAATGACCTAAAATTTACTTTATTAAATGTCATATAGTGAATTAGACTTAATTAAAACTTTATTACTGTTATATTTGGTATTACGACATCAAACACTACCAAACCAATTTATTAGTTTGCTTATATTTTCAATAAACAAATTAAAGGTGACTTTTAAATATTTAAAGCACCACTCTGTATGTAAAGTCAAGATTAAGGGATGTTAAGTAAAACTTTTCACTATTTATATTTGGCAACAATTCTTTTACAGTTTTACATTTGAACAAACACTCTGAGACATCTTCAAACTTAGAAAGTTAAACAACTGAGTAAAATACATAACAAATATTTACTACATTAAAGAAATGTTGAGAGAAGTTAAGCCTCATCAATACAGTACACAGAGACTTGAAGGCTAAAGATTTACCAGCAGTAACTATTCCATCACAAAATTTCTTAACTTCTACTTCAATGATTTGTAAAAAAATAATAACCTGTATCATGTCTGAAAAAGCAAAAATAGTGTTTGAAGTAACTATGATGTTATATGTATATCTTTTTCCAAAGTATTTCAAGCATTCTTATCTCTGAATTCCAATGCAGACAATATCATTTATCTATGACTGAAACTTTTAAAGAGACACAACTACTGCAAAATAGCAGCACTTTACTCAAGACCATTTCAACAAAAGCTAACAATACTAGAAGCATACAATGAACATGTAAGATCAGGTCTAATGGAAAGTGACATGTAGTGTAACATGATAGGAATGATAACCATGATTATTTAAGAATGATAATCATGATAACCTGAATGCAATGTCTGTTAAATGCTATAAATTGGTAAAATATCAGCAAGGTATGATCTGAACCATGTACCTGTAATATCAGTATGTACAGACACCTGTTAATTGTGAAAGCTTTACACAGATTGTGTCAATTTACTTATGTCTGTATGTCTAATATCATTATCATGTTCTGTCTGGGGTAACACAACTGACCATAGGTAATCATGGTAATTATCATAACATATATTAAATTATTTTTTGCTGTCTTTTCTGCCAAAAAGCTCTTTTACTGTAAAGAACTGTTACAAAAATTTTAATTTCTAAAGTTGCACTTATAACTTTTGATTGAAAAAATAAGACATTACCACCAAAACCCTTCACTGACCAGCACCCATAAACACCATTCTACATCCTTAAAAATATGTTAAAATACATTAATGTGCCTACTTTTGTTTTTATTTTCTTACAGCCTTATTTTTTACAGATATATAATATAGATTCCATCAAAAGGGTGTATTTTCAGAATACATGAATACATCATCTCAATTTCAATGAAAGATAGTAGAAACAAAAGCTCATGGGAAGTTCAGTAGGTTATTGGTTATAGTTTAACTTTCTAATTGTTATACTCTGTATTAGCATTTTTCCTCCCAAAACCCATTTTCTACATTATTTTCTATTTCCTATCTAACATTTTTGTATAATTAGAAACACTATCTCTAACCCCAAGGATAAAGACACTATCCTATTACTATACATATTTATTTGGTCAGTGAAAAAAGATCATTTTTTGAGTGGTCAAGTGTCATAATATAGTTTTAGCAAAAGATACATAGTTTATCCTTGAATTTACAAATCAAATCTATGAGGGCTAACAATTGCTTGAAGTTTCCACACCTCTTAGATGCATTTAAATGTGTCTAGCTTTTGTGCATTTATTGAAATTTCAATTTGATTCTACATAGATAAACATCAAAATAAAAAAATTGGATACCCCGTTTTTGAAGTCATGATTTACTAAAAATGTGGAAATTGATTAACGTATATAAGAAGATGATTTATGAAATAAATATATAAACTATATACTATCACAACTATTCATTAATGTAGATATCACTTGTTTTACTAAGATATCACAGAGATAGGAAAACCAATATCATTAAAGAAACACTCATAAAACAGGTCTACACAAAATGATAGAATCAATCTTAATGCAGGAACTTTGAAGCAATAATTTTCAGTATTGAAAGAATTACATTTTAATACATAGATTAAAATTCCTTAATTATCCCATAGATGAATAAACCATGGGTTTATACAACTATGATTATCCCATAACCAGAAGAAACAAGTTATTATTGACTGAAACATTAATTCATCTAGGCCTCCTTCTACTCTGTGTATACAAAAATTTGACTGAAAACCTTGATATATGTGACTGATGACCTTGATAATTTTATGGTTCATTTAATCCTCATCCAATGTTTCAACTGTATCCACAATCCACATATGGACACACAGACAGAGTCTGACTGACAAACATGTAATTATATCCCTACAACATCTTTCTAGCCATGGGATAATAAGTTGATCAATGCATATCAAAACATTTTACTTCTTTAACCTCCTTCAACCTCTTGTAGAAAGTTATAACAATCAATTAATTATTGTGCTACACGATTCTTTAATTTTGTCTAGCCCTTCCTTTCATATAATCTATAAATTTTCAATAAACTATAATGATTATGAGTTCTGCTGGTTTTGTTTTTCATCAGACCACCAAGCCAAATGTCTTATGAAACTCTGAATGTGTTAGGTACCTGTGATAGTTACTATTGGCACAAGGCCATACTCCATTGTGTCTGACCTTCAATTTCATAACAGCACTTGCATACACTTGAAAAAAAACTAAAATGTGCTGACTGCCACTGTACAGAATCGTATTTCGGAGGTGATTTAAATTCAACATAAAAAACATTGCAGTTAGTATTTAGATAATACAAAAATTGTGTAAAGCTTGTTTGAAAACAAAAGAATATTTGCCCATAAGACACAATGACCCACTCAACACTATTGTATTTGTATGTTGTGTGAAATATGAAATCACAGTCAAAACCCTAATTTGGCATATGTTTTAAAGTTCATAATGAACATGTGTTTTAAGTTTCAAGTTGATGTAACCCAAATTACCCTAAACCAAAACTTAAACCTGATACAGGACAGACAGACCCTGAGACTAAGAAATGGATTGATGCATAGACTATCATAGACAGGGCATAAAAACCCATAAGTTTCCCTTTGGGTCAGGTGAGCTAAAAAACATAGATCAAAGGAAGAGAGAACACACTATGGCAAAAAAAAGAAGAAAGACAAACAATAGTCCATAAAACACTACACAGAACAAACTAAAGTATCACAAGCCCTACTGAAAACCAAGGGAGGGCTAAAGCCCTGGCACCATAAAACAATACACAGAACAAACTAAAGTAACACAAGCCTTACTGAAAACCAAGAGAGGGCTCAGGCCCCGGCGCCATAAAACACTACACAGAACAAACTAAAGAATGAGTAACACAAGCCCTACTGAAAACCAAGGGAGAGCTCAGGTGCTCAAAGTGGCAAAAACATACTTATGTTCTATAGGTGTTTGCCCCTATAACAAAATTTGTTTGGAACTTTTTAATCCTTTTGGAAAAATCCATTCAATATGGTCAAATTTTTTAATGAAAGATACCAAAATAATCATTGCACTGACTGAACCAATAGGTGAGAAGCAGCTGAAACAGACATGATAATAAAAATAGACCTTAAATTACAAGCATGGTCAATTACTTATTAACCAGAGTCTTTCATTAAAACATTTGGCTATTATACCTAATGTAACAATTAATAACAAAGAGACTAGATTTCTTTTATCATGTATTTACTTTCTGTGCAAGGTGGAGTTTGTCCACATACCAATACCTGACATTAAACTCACATCAAATGACAGAAAACGAGGGCCACACATGAATGATATCATGTTCACTTTTTGTATAAAATCATCTTCTCTTCATCATAACACATTGTTGTATAAAAATGGGTAATACATAAATCACCTTATATCAGACAGAAGATACAAAATCTTACAGAATGAAAAAACTGCACTCAATATTGGACATCTCTTAATATAAGCACCCATTTGTCCTGTCCAGAAATGTCTTGGTAATAATTTCTTTGCTTTGATTTTTTAATGTAAGCTTCCTTCAGAAATTTCTTTACATGACTTTGTCATTGAAAAAAAGTTCCTGTTATGACCAGTCACAAAGTTGCAGTTTACAAAAGTTCAAGTACACTTTTAAGATAAAAATAAGATGTGGTATGATTGCCAATGAGACAACTACCAGATTTTAAATGACGTGGAAGTTAGCAACTATAGGTCACTGTATAGCTTCAACCTTACACTTTCATATCAGCCATTGTACTTCCAAGTAGATTTCATACAGAAGCATCATGAATTGTGAAGAAAAACATGATCTTGTGTAATGACCAAGGTAAATTTGTTTACAGACTTCCAACAAAGAAAAGAAAAAAACTGAAACATTGTTAAACAATATCATGTCTTTCCCTGCACTTTTCATTCCAAAAACATTTAATATTAACTAATTCATAACAGTTATACAATGAAATGCCACTTTTTGTAGTTACAGATTACAAATTTATGCAAGCCCTACAGTTTCCTGGGCAAAATATTTGGGTGTACCGTGTACCTGTACTTATGTTTGCATAAACAATGTTGGACTGTTACATCTTAATTAAATAGTGTGCACCTTTTCACTGCGGTCATATTTTCATTCATTTTTTTTATTGTAATATAATATATCCTTCTTATATCATACAATGAAGCAAAGACATCAAGTAAGCAGTAGATCATTACACGGCAGTAAATTACTTGACCTTAAAATCAATTATTTTGAACATTAATTTTCCAGAGATGTGACTACAAAATCAACTGACAACACTGAAGGCTAATATTTTCAAAGGTATAAATTGTATTATTTCAACAGTTGTGACCATTTTTCCAGTGAAATATGATTAATGGAGAGACAGTTATTGTCATAAAAGTTTTATTTTACTAGACAGTAATAATGTGGGAGTAAAGAAGATTGATATATGTATAGATGGTTATACATATAAAACCATGTTCCTAAGCAATAACCTAACTCTTGGCAAGAATAACTGGTGATAAGCTGAGATTAGACAAGGTCTTCTCTTTTATATCATAACATCATCAATACAATAGCTGGCAATAGTACAGTACAAAACTTACTACAAAATAGCCACAAGTTTTGTCAATATTCGAGGATAGGATTTTTCTTTCATTTTGGCTCTCAAGGGTAACTTAAATGCTATTTTCATTTGATTTTGTTATCTTCAAATTTTATATGCTCTTAACATTACCTTTTTTAGTTAAATTATAGGAAATAAACTAATTAATTTTACTCAACCTATGATTAACCATCACATATCATGCACTCATGAGCATAAAAATAAGGAGATGTGGTATGATTGCCAATGATAATTATCAACCAGAGACCAATGGATGAGGATGTAAACAAATACATGTATAGGCCTTCAATTGTAAGCAAAACCAATGTCATATGGTTAGCTATAGAAGGCTCTGGCATGCTCCCTGCTTGGGACAGGCACATAAAGTATGTGTCAGGCTAAACATGATTGCAATCGTGCAAACCCTCTCCCTAGCTTGGACAGTGGTGTAAAAGACAAACTAGACTTATCATATCAGTACTAAGCACATTCAAGATATATAAGTAAATCTTGCCGTTTTAAGAAACAGCCTGTGTTTCCTTTATGTTAGAAATGATAAAAGTATTCAAAGCCTTGAAGGCAGCTGACCCCATTTCTTACATTTCTTTAAAATTCATAATTCATCATGGTTTAAGCAATTATGAAAAAAATTTGTCATTAATTTGATGTAAATGGTCCATTCAAAAGGCATTTATATCTTAATGGTGATTTCCAAAATAGTTTTTAACTTCTAATTGCAGAATTATACAGATTAAATGTTGTAATGAACAAATTGGAAGACTCTGCTCATTGGAATAGAACAAATATGAAGAGATTTTAAAGACATTTAACATGCAAATTATGATAACAAGCTATTTGTAACATTTTTTAGGCAGTCATTTAGACTAGTTCATGACTTAAGTCTGTGTACTGTAACTGTTTTAGACAAATATGGGTAAATGTTAGAAACATTTAGGTCATTGTGTCTTTATAAATTAGCTGATATCACAAAATTAATATATGTACAGTATTCAAAGATGACTTTAGTGGAAATCTAATAATTTTTTAGACAACAAGTAAACAACCAATTCATCACAGAGATAGCTTGTCACAAATTTGATAAAAAGACCAGCAATGTGCAATATTCCTCTTATAAAGAAACAAGCTAAAGACTTCTGGAAATGTTAATTTCAAGTCTGTAACTGACTTCCACAAAGACCTTACTTTCCCTTGTTGTTTCAGCATCAGAATTAATATCTGACAGTACAAATCTTTTTTAAGTGGGAAATGCAAATGACTTTCATGTAATATAGATTTAATAAAATCTGTATATACTGTTCAATATTTCTGTCAAACATGATTGTACACTTATTTTTATCTTGCAGAACATATAAGTGTCCAGGGACCCTGTGTGTAGCTGAATCGGACAATGATGCCTTAAATAGATAATATTCATGACCCAGGAGATCAAATAAAAAAAACTATCTTTTCTTGATAATAGTTAAGGTAATGGGAGGTGATATTAACCATGCAGTATTTCACAATCAATGTAAAAGATGAATAATTCCCTAACTGCAGATAAAACTTACATACAATTCAACAAGGATAGTCAAACTGTTGCCAGAATAATTTCTACGGAGCCTACACTTTAGACTTCAATTTATACTTATGATTTATTTAAAGGACTGACCATAAATTCTTTAAATGTCATGATTTCCTTCATTCTTTAAACCTACATAGAAGACGGGACAAGATATCATTAAAGGAAATATAATAAATCATAATTAAAACCCCTCAAATGTGATTACTGTTACCACATATTATTAACGGTCAACATCACCTTTTTTCTTCTTGTCCTTAACATGTACTTTTCAGAATAATTAAGGTTGATGGCTAATTCTTTTACTAATCAAGCTTTGCAAATTGGTCTAGAAGGCATTTGAACTTAATCAAGGAAAAAGACCCCATCAAAGATATCTTAACATTTTGTCACAAAATGAATTTATGAAGGCTATATATTACAAGTTAACAATTAGTGGGTATTAATAAACAGGACACATAATATTCCACCCAGGGAATTTCAGTGGAACATGGTACAAACATGAATGACTTTTAAAACCATTTACTTTCTGATAAATATACCTTACAATAGTGAATATGGTCAGTCATGGTTCAGGACATATATTAAAGTTCATTTTGTACACTGTTTATTACCTACATACACCCTTCACGTAGGTAAAGCAGGTGAAGCAAAAGACAGGTGTTAAAACCTACTTATCCAAGCTTAATATACACATAGTATAAATCATAGAACTAAAGATACCAAAGAAAAGTGTTCTCTGTAGTAGATGGCATGAATCAAACACACCAACAGAAAGGTTTCAATTGCCATTAGGCATTTAGACCAATTGGTACAATATAAAAAGTGTTGTGTAATGCAATGGACAAAACAAGCTTATTTTAATTGTTAAAAGTATGCTGTCCACAACATGATGATGCATTTTTACAAGATGAACACCTTGTATTTTTCTAAAGTATTTAACTTTAATGTTAAGTAATGATGTCATCATTTTCAAATAATGTTACACAAGCTTCCTGGCACCTGCCTCCTCCCCCCCCCCCCCCCCAAAAAAAAATAAAAAAAGAATAAAAGATAATTAATTCTCTTTAATACAAAACCAGAGAAAGTACCGCTATCACTGATTTTTTACAAGAGACTTTTTCAATTTTGACCATAATTTCATGTTTCATAAACTTTTTATGCAATAACATTCTCCACAATAAAAATCATCCAATTATCTTTTTTTAAGTAAGTTAACAATAGATGTAACCTTTTTAATCACAAAATAATTTCAGAAAATGGATCAATTGTGTTCTAATCAGTGACAGAGTTGGCGAACAATAAATAATTTCTCTTTTAAACAACTTATCAAAATAACTGTAATTTTTAAAAGCATAGCAAAAATCTTTGTACAAGTGACCAACAGACACAACAAATAATAGTGGTCAAATATAATATGTCATTCTACCATGTAAATCATGCCCTTTTATCCTTGTCACTGGTCTCATCTTGTATTATACCTGTGTAATGGACCTTCAAATTGTTTTATTACTAGACTAATTGTCAGCTGTCATCATTTCTATTGTGTCACAATAAAATTCAAATTTTGATTCTTATTCAAAATTTATTGACAGACATTTTATCATTAACAGATGACCTAGCATGCATGCAGTGATAAAGAATTTCAGAATTCATTCTCAAGTTGGAAACCTGGAATTACATTTGGAATCCGAGTTGTACACTGTTTTAGCCTTGTACTGGAAACAAAGGCAAAACTACATAGAGCCATTTTATTTGGGTAAAATATCGGTAATACTGTCCATACTATTCAGTGTTGGTAGATTCATGCATTTGTAATTCTTCTACTTATATTTTTTTATTCCACCTTCTTAATGTTGTGGTAGGGATTAAAATGTAAAAAGTTAAAGCAAATATGTATTCAATAGTTCCTGTTCTCTAGTCAAAATTTTAGTGACACCTCCAATATCATACAACATAAAAATGGACATTTCTGTTGGTTATATAATATGATAAATGGATCTTCTTATTAAAATCTTGGGAGTTTTTTCAACTAAACATCTGATTGATATAAGCAATTGAATTGTAAATACAAAACGGTAAATATTTTTCTGACTTATTATGGAAAGTAAGCCTATTAATCTTTAATATGATTTGTGGTAATACCTTAATATTTCTCTCTGATCTGTGATAAAGATCAGGTTATACTAATATTTAAGGATAATTTCCTGGCTATCTAAGTATTTTATATGGTATTTTGACACTCTATAAATTGATCACCCTTTCGATTCAGTTTATTTCCTTCCAGTAATAGCAAGAACTTTAACACCAAATAAATTGTATTGTTGAATTCCTTTTGTTTACTGCACTTCAATCTATTCCTTAAGCAAAGATTTTTATAATTGGTTTTCTCTAAGTGATATCAGAGGTCCATTACCTGGTAATACACTTTAGGTAATAGACTTCCAGTGATATATATATAAATGTAAAATTATCTTATTTGCTCAAATAAGAAAATTAAAATTAGTTAAATAAATGAGTCATATTTAAAAAAAAAATCTAAGTGATTCTATTGCATTCACATATGGATAAACAGAGGCCACATTACACCAATAAATGAATTATTTTAATCCAATGACCAGGCAAAAAGTATTTAAAAATTTTGCTATGTTGAATATGCTAACACCTGAATTTCAAATTAGCATTTCTATTGAAAACAAAAACCTCTAACCTTCAACATAAAGTAGGTTATGTCACAACAATAACCACTTATAAATATATTCATTAAATGTACTTGGATATCATGCATTTATCATGCTTAACCATGAAATAAAGTTCAACTGCTAAAAGACCACCTCCTAATTATTTAAACTTCTTGCATAGTTCACATAAGGAAAATTTCTGTAATGTCCACAACTAACTGAAAATAAGTTGAGGTGTGTCACAGGGTGATGAACATTTGATGTGATTATAGCTAAAACTAACCTGTGCTAAAGATATGGTTAATCACCAACCTTTCGTATCTCATTCTCATATATTGAATTGGTTTTCTCGTATATATAGAATTAGTTTCGTTATAAATAGAATTGGTACAATTTTACTTTAAAAATCCTACCTTTTACACCACAGTCTGACTGTGGCTTAACTGGATGTGAATGTCTGTAAATGTAATGAGCATTTGTATCTTCTTTAGAAGAATCACTTTCTGTGAATGGTTCAACAATGAAATGTTCACCATGTGCATAAAATGAACCAAGCTGAAAATATAAATAGAACTTGGTATTCAACTTAAACTTTGGCATTCCATTAGGTATAAAACTTTATAAATATGAAATGGTCAACACCACAAATCTGCTCCATTCTATATCTACATCATATGCGTTACCGAATATAACATTTTTCTTACTATTGAGCCTACGACTGGAATATGTATACAATTATTTGTGTATACTGCATGCCTACAATGCTGATTGTTTTGTAAATATAATTGTTATCACATTGATTAAAACTACTCTTGATGGCAAAATCATCCCTTAGCTGTATTTTCATTTGTATGTTTTAAGTCACATATTCCTGCTCAAAAGAATCCTTTACTCCAATAAGTTTATGCATAGATGAAGGTATCTTATCATGTGTCCGTATGTATACACTTACAGTGCTATACGGTGCTATTGTTATGAATATGGTATAACATCAGTTTACTCGGAACTACATTTACTAAGGTTTACTATTACCAATGTGCATTCGGAAGACTAATATGTCATATTAAGGAATTCCAGGATTTCCCATTGTATATTTGACAGTCATTACCCAGTTGTTATACAGATCGGACGTCCCCACATTGATGAGCGACCAGATATAGAACCAAATGACTAAAGCCTAGGATGTTATATTCAGGTAATGTAACACACATACACAACCCTATAAAATCATTACACAATGCATGTGAAACCTATAAAATCATTTAGTCTGTGTGATATTATTTTGATAATTTACAGAAACCCAGAACTATGAACAAAAATTTTGGAGACAATTTAGATAGTACAGGGTAATTTTAAGAGCTAGTAAGCCCTGAATCCTGATCCTGCACCTACAAAGTATACCCAAGTAACGTGAGATACTACTAAGAGAAAGAGAGTACTAGATGAAACAATTAATTAGTACAATGTGACAAGTAGTGTCAATGTTTTGACCTTAGGATCAGGATGTCAAGATTTTCAATAAATAGGTGCAAGCTTTGATGAGAACCATGAACTAGTGAAAGAGGAATTATTATAGACACATGACCAAGAAGAGGATACATTGTATACATACAAGTTGCTTCTGCTTCTGCCAGATAATGGCCACAATCAACGAACTGATTATACTGCCATGGATTTGGTGCGCATACTAGACCACCCCCCTCCCCCCAATTTTTTTAATTTAGTTCAGCTTTGTCATCGAGGCTTTAAAGGCCTCCACTGATGGTGCTGATACAACCCCATGAGAAAGCGTTCCAATCCCGGATATTTCTTGGGAAGAATGAGTTTTTGCGATTAATAGTTGTGTGCAAGGGGAAATTATGTGATAAGTTATCGTTTCATAACCTGCAGACAGTGATACTGATAGTATAATATGTTACACTGCTGTAGGAAACGCATGCATTTTACGATGTGATAGATTGATTTTCGGGTTTTTAAGTCTAACAGTTTTGAGCAAAGACTGCTCATTTTAACTGTTATGCTATGTGGGAGCTGTGTATTGATCCGTGCTTTTTTTAGGGAAGATAAAGTAAGGGGATGGAAACATTTAAAATACACCCACGACTCCAATAATCGAGTTCACCCAATTAACAATTAAGACTTTGTAAAAATATCAAATTATTCATTTTAGTCAATGTAATACTTATTTCGTGGATATATGTCGTACATATACGTATACTTTAGATGTTACTAAATTAAACACTTGCTATTCGTTAATAGTCTCACCATCCCCCATTTCTAATATTATACCAGAGACATATACTGCATTTAATGTATCCGATTATACCAAAGATTTGTATGCTATACAAAATCCTTGATTATATGCAAAATCTTCATGATTGTGATTTTACCAAAATGCGACTTATCATCGGATTTTTACTTACATAACAAGAGCAACATAATGATTAATGGATAGGAGCAGGAATTGCTTACACTTCCGTAGAACCTGACTCCACCACTATTTTTTCAGTGGGGTAAGTGTTGCGTTATCTTTCGTTATCTGAGTCTGTTTGTCTATGGGTAATAGTGTTGTCTAGGCCCAAAGATTTGACTGGGATATATATAGAAATGTGCATGCTGGTCATTCCTTGACTTCTCCAATCTTGCAGAGAAACCCTTGATTAAGTGGGGCAGGCGTCCGTTTGTTTGAATAAATACATAGCCCTCCGGAAAATGAACGTTAAAAACGTCTCGTGTAGGGAGAATGCCAAACTCTTTGCAAGTTTAGAAACCCTTACAACAACTCTATGATGAATTCGTAGATAGTATGATCCTATCCAACTTACTCTTATTTTCCAGTGACATTCCAAATTTCCCGTTCTTCTTCCAGGTCGATCTATCTTGCCGAACCTACCTTTTGCATTAATTGTTCACTTGCTCTCGTCTTAAATATGCATGTAATATTTGCCACTGGACAACGTTAAACAGGCAACAATCAATCAGTAATCAGGCATAGTATCAACTCCCCTTTTTTATAAGAAAATACATCGAAAATGAACAAGCAACAATATCCAATGCTCGGTGTATATTGACATGCCTCAGAAGACGTAAGCGTATTGCTATTTGATCCAAAGTAATGTAAAATATTCGTTAAATTAATACAAAAATATATATTTCAACAAAACTGCGGAAATATTCATCTGTGGAAGACCTGGCATGTCGTTTGCAACTTGAAGGGGATGGACGTTTTCGAATAGCGTAATCTGACCAGGTCCATACGTGACACGTTAATAGGAAACAGTGTTAGGCTTTTGACGTTCTTTTGTCACTTTGCTGTTATATTGTTACAACACTCACATATTCTTGTCAGTGTAATGCATGTGAAACGATGGTTTAACAGACATTATGATAGACATAGTCTCTAGTGGATAGGTGTCTCATTGACAGTCATACCACATCTTCTTATTCATATATAACGTCCAAATGAAAAGAGAACTATACATGGTATTGAATTCTGGGTTTCATCTATAGAACCTAAATGCGTTATGACTATGAGTGTTACTGTTTTATAAAGAAGCACATAAAACACTGAACGTGGAATTTTATTTGGTGTATTTATGTTTGTTGGTACCCGTAATAAAAAAAAATCTTCAGTTCAGAGTAGAACTGTCAATCACCATGCCTTTGGATGACGCAAATATAAGACACTTCACCTGCGTCGCTTGATAGCTTTTATGATAGTGTTTTATGATATAGGCCTGTATCTAGTGTTGACTTAGTTATCCTTGTAAAAGTTAAACATAAATAATCTGTCCAATCAGTTGTTTACTGATATCATCAATACAGCTTGTAAGTAATAAGCAACATTCAATCTGTTTTACATTGAAAGTATACCATTAAAGAAAGATATAAAAAAAAAAACGATATGCCGAGTGCAATAGTATGTCTACGACAGTCATGCAAAAAAGTGGCGAACTCCCTGATTGTTGGTTGGGGGGGAAAATGCAAATAGAGCTCCGAAACATGCATTTTCTCTGGAAAATGAAGGTTAAACCAATTCGAAGAGAGACGAAGAACGGACGTTTGCGAGGGTCAGAAACAGTGACTTTGCTTGAGTTAAATCGATTTCACTCGGAACAGAATAAAGCCGAGATAACTGTTGGGATGGATGGAAATCTGAAAATAAATCCGTTCTGTATATATGTAGACCCTCGTGCGACTACAAGGGTGTCCTTTACACCAAAATCTACTTCTTTACGTAAGACTAATGTCTTTCTACCTACTCAAAATGGAAAGAATAACTCAATTTATTTTTTTGTATGAAATACGAAACACAGATAAATTATCAATAAGAAAGTAAAATTGTCTGTACAAGTCCCAATCATTCTGATACAGGTGCAAACTGCCAGTTACTGAGTATGACGTTCTGTCTTCTTGTTCCTCCAATACTCTCTCATGTCCTCTCCACCCCTCTTTTGAATACACGATCAAGCTCTATATCATTGACAAATGCTATAATTGTAATACTTTTAATTTGCACTCTGCATTTTGCAGTTGGTCAATGAACCTTCCAAATTTACCTTATTCATTCCAGAAATATTGGTATAAAAATATCGTTAACTTCAGAGATTATTGTGTTTAATTTTCTGGCTTCTGATTGCCAGCTCTGCACTTCCAAAATGTATATATATACATCGAGTGCAGCTTCGACAGACGAATAAAACTAGCTGACTCGGCTAATCTAATATAGTAAAATCAGCTTACCTGAGTTGAACGGTAGTAAAACAATTGATAGTTTAATCTGTTTATTGAATTTTAAGCTTAAATTCTATACCTACAAGTGAGAAATTTAACTGTACATACTTATTAATTTCTTGCGAAGGGTGAAAAATTGCAGGGAAAAAACAGAGGGAGGGTAGATTATAGCTTTTAAGAAAGCTTAACACGAGATACAAAGAAAAGTAACGAAGTTGATAGGCAGGGTTTAACATCTCTGTAACAGAATAGTAAAATGTGTCATATCTTTACGTACTACAAGTAAAGGACTTACCAGGCCATTGCATAAGTCGAATACTGCCCACGAGGGGCTAGCATTCTGAATACTTCCACGATAGAAACACTGCTCCTGGTCGGAGCTTTTGTCCTCTATCCGAGTATAGTTGTCACCAAAAGTTTGCACAACATACTTATTAGGTATAAAATCCTTTGTAAAAGTTAAGTCTAATAAAAATTCATTTCCAAACGCTGATATGGAATAAGACACAATTTTTTGCTTATTACGAGTACTCCTTTTATTAATATGATTATCATGATTATCATAAGTATTTAGTCTCTTTGGAAACACTATTTCTTTTGTTATTTCTCTTCTTATATCTGAAAATATATAAAACATGTTATAAACGAAAAATAAAAATAAAATACAACAAGTTGTTTAATAGATACAAATTAGAACAAGCTAATTATACTAACCCTTTGGAATTCCTGCTGGGTGACACCGGTATAGCATTGGAAGAAGCAGTACAAATACTAGCAAAACTAATGCCATCGTAACTTAACATGGTCAAAACTTCATCTCTTTTCACACTTCAAACTCGGACCATGTAGTCTAATTTGTGGGCGTGCAACCACAGACGCGTCAATCACGCTGATCGTGTGTTCTCCAACCAATGATGTCGCTCGCTTTTAATTAGTTCCCACTATACGATAGAATACTATGCATTTAGACTACTGCATTAATATATTTATTATATCTACAACACAAGCATATTGTTTTTGATTTTAAATGATTTAAACCTATCAGTACGCATGGTATATAACGTAATCCTAACATGATTTATAGTTTATTTCAGTTCATACGGTACGTTCACACGAACTTCACAAGTGATCATAGATACAAGAAGTTATTAAACGTATATCAAAATTATGTTACTTATTAGTTACTTTACAGTTTCATTTATATTTTCTTTATTTAGTATTGTTACATTATGTTTACTTATGACAGGTTTAATATTTATTTAGAAGTATTGAACGTTCATATAGAGTTAATTTGTTACTTATCTATGACTATTGATCGAAAAATCCAATACAGAAATAATATAAGATGTTCACGATTTTGCTTAAAAATAACGCAAAAAAAGCAACAAAACTCATAGTTTGTTCTTAGAGCATTATCTTAAGATGGTCAACGATCGAAGCGAGCCAGAAATTTTGGTAACTATTGTAATATTTTAGTAATATTTTTTTATCGATTTAAGAGCGCAACTTTTATGGAACTTTAACCAGATCTACAAGGTTAAGAAAAGAAAAGATTGATAAACAAAGGAAGGAAATAAACACAATAAATATGGTAAACAATTTATAATACTGAAACGATCTATAATGCACCAAGCACCCGGGGGGATGGGCAACTAATTATATAATGAGTAGTTGGATGTGTTTCAATATATGATAATATATATATCAGTGACGCTCGAATAAAAAAAATTGACAAATACAGTACGAAATGAAGAGCATTAACGACCTGAATTCCGAGATAAAGCTATGTCTTTCTTTTTTTCTTTTTTTTTTTTTGGGGGGGGGGGGGGGGGTAAAACATATATGAAAGGGGTTATGATTGTTTAATATTCAACATATACAAAAAGGCTGAGGTTCTAAAGGTCTCAGCTGCCCATCCTACCACAAAAGGATCGAAGTGCAACCCCCACCCCACCCGGGGTCTAACGCACAAATGGACCGAAGTGCACTGAATTTGGATGAGCACATTAACGTGTAGCGAGGTTGTTTTTTGTTAAGTACTCGACCGTACTTTGTAACTCAATAAATGGGATAGAAGGCATACAATAATATAAAAAGAAAACGGCTCAGGAGAGGCCATTGACTCTATTATACATCGACATTACATGAAAAAAAAATCACAGCCGTATACAATATTTAAACACTATAATGTTTGTGTGTTTGGTTGAGCTGCTGTTTCATTGACTTTTTCCAAATCTCCGTATAGAGAGACTGCTCATATTTACGGAATAAGATCAAGCTAACAATACTTAATCTTCATGTACAGATGTCTCCTTATAATTTAATGTCGGCCACTGTACTTCTTATATTGATACAACAACATTCAATATTTTTTTGTAAATTTTGAATGTTTGCCAAAAACTTGAATAAAAAAGGCATTTCACCCATGTTAACACAAGTATGCCTGAAGAAAAGCAATGTTTTATCTTTCAGATATGAATTATTTCATTTTGTGACTCTCTACATCCCTCCTTTTCCGTTTCTGTTACTTGCTTACCCATTTATGATTTACAAAGGGAATACGTCTATAAACAAAAGTGACTAATTCGATCTAATATGGCAATGAAATAAACCAACTCGAAAAAAAAAATATAGCATTGGTTGACGAATTATATGATAATTTAGTTGGCGAAGAAGAGGGTTATGAAATTAAGGTTTCAACTCCATCAAGCAAAGTTGACCTTAGATGGATTTGGCTATTTTTTAAGTACTTTTTGGTTATATATATATAGCTCTTCAACTGTTACGGTTCTTATACATCTTCGGCTTTGCGCGTTCATGATGAAGGTAAATCCAGAAAGGCGCTTTGGATGCATGACATTAATAACGTGTTGTTTTCATTTTTTTATGGGGGTTTGGAATTACACCCTTTGTCCTTTTGCACCATTTAAGAAAGCATCGAACAGAAAGTTTGGATAATCTTATTCTATATAGTGGAAGTTATGATAAAAAAAACAGCATTCAATGAGAGAGAGAGAGAGAAAGACTAGTTTTTTTTATTATTGAAAATAATGATGTTCCTTTGTAAATCAAAAAAACTTATAAAAATAACGGACTAGTTATGAAAAAAATGTATAATCGAAACTAAAAAGAGAGACAAAAGGCAGTGTGATGATTGTCTTCCTTTTTGTTACGTTTTTAATTTAATTTTAATTTGCGTATCTTGGTGCGTTATCGCTTTGAAACTTAAATAACGTCTTAAATGTTTTAAAACGCACCACAGTGTAAGGGAGATAACCACTTTATTATAATGTTACGAACAGACGCGTTTTTTCTCAAGACACATTTTTTTCAACATAATTATTCAAATATACAAACGATTTGTTTAAATAGCAAACAGGATCTTTAATGCTGATTTATTTTCTTCTGATTTCCAATAGAATTTTTTTTTTGAAAAAAGGTGTCCCAGCCTTATTTTTCACTTAAGAAAAAAAATCCGAAGGAAGATCGTATCTTCATCCACAAACCCCTTGCTGCATCCGCGAATGTAACATTTTTGGTAAGTTCAAATTGATATACGTTCTTACAACAAGTTAAATTATACTTTGCATTATTTTGCTCAGTGTTTTATTATATTTTTTTCATTTCTTTTTCTTCATTCCCCATCTTTTAATACTTTCAATTGTTTAACAGTTACTGACTATCAAGTGGCAAATATTTCAAGCATATATATATATAGGACTATCTTAAATTAAAGATAAATCCAATTGCTAGGTCCTGAAGATCGGGATACTTTGACTAAAATGTCACGTGAAAGAAGGTGTAAGTTGGAAAGTGAGATATTTAAGAGCAGAAATTTTACCTTGTGACTGGCTTTTTAAATGGACCTTAAAAGAAATCAGACATCGTATATCATGACTGACAAGAAATTTTGAAAACATGTCATTTAAATGAAAAATAACAGCCTTCAATCTAATTAATCTATCTTAACTTGCGTACTCATATGAGTATAACGAAATCAGAGCTCTATATTTTAATTAGATTGAACAGCTTTAAAAATTGATTTAGCTGTCCGATTACTATGCATCAATTCATTTCGATTGATTGATTGTTGTTTGCTTAACGTCCAGTGGTGAATATTTCATGCATGTTCTTTTCGAGGTACACAAGTTAATTTAAGTTACATTGACGACCCTGCTCCACCTCCCCTATATAGAGTGATAAACAAAACAACAAGGAGTGTGTGAAGATACAAATTAAAATCAGAGGAGGTCTTTTCTGTTTACGGAAATATGAAATCTTTTGTATTGTGATGACGTCAACAAAGATTTATGTCTGTTTGCTCTATACTGAAGGGTAAATTGAATTAACAGGTACAATGTATATTGCATATCATATTTAAGTTTGAAATAAGATCATTGATTCATGTTTGATGTAATTGGGTATATCACGACAGTCTCTTCCCACATCCTTAACGCGTTAATGTGGTAATCAGCAGGGTTAAGTGTGCTCTCTAAACGTGTTTACGGATAGAGGACCGCAAATGAAAAATAAGATAATATAAGCCTTTCAAACTAAGCTGAGATGTCTTATTGATTATTACTGAGACGTGGGTTACCGTCGAGGATACAAAAACTGCATCCATGATAATCCAATAAAGAAAAACAAATAAAAAAAACCCAAAAAAACCAAGAGGTACCCGATTAAACGTTCTCAAATACATATAGTTTTACTTGTTTAAAAGATTTGATTGAATATTGTAGCGAGTATTACTCCCTCAGAAATATCCACTATTATAGCTCGCGTCGTTTAGACTATACCATTCAATAGTCAATGACGCCAAGCACATGTACCCCCTTCTAGATAAGAAGGACGCCATATTACAATTGAGCATAGTCGCTTAACGTCCAATGGCAAATATTACACGTATTTCAGACTGACTCCGACCCGAACAGCTTTGCTTGTTGTTTCTACTAAATGCAATATTTTAGATTGACTCGATAGGGGATTGAATCCACGACCTCCCGCACTCGAGAAGAGTCCGTAGAACTGCCAGTTACCGTGTCAGAACACATGAATTACCCTCGGTTTTTAATGGGTTCGAGTTGCTTACTATATCATATATAGTTTTCTGTGTAGTATTTTGAGGACTGCTTGTTGACTTCTCGCCAAGTCTTATCCGTTTCGTCAAGTTCAAAATATAAAATTAAATTGTGATCCATACAATTGTATGATGAAGGAACATCTCGATTTCTGTATTTTTTCGACTTTATTAACACAAGTGCCAGTGTGCAAAACAAGTTCTCATTAACGTCACAGCAATCTCGGACTAACCGTGACATGTTCCACTTGTAGCCAAAATCCCATCCCTTTTTCAATCAGTTTTTCGATTTTTCTTTGTTTTTCTTTTGGACATGTTATTGTCAGATTTACCTCGTTTTTTTTATTGCCTTGGTATCCCTGTTACACGAAAAGTTGACTGAAATCATATTGGAATGTTTACCATGAAAAAATATTTATGATCGTTTATAAGGTGTCATTATTATTAATACCTTCCGAAACAAAAGCTGATTTTTATAAGCTATATAGTTATAGAGGAGGGGAGAAGGCGTCTGCTCAATGCTAGACGGTGTTGTCGTAGAAGTGAGAAGTAAAAAATACAGGTTCCAGCCCAACTCGGGAAGGAAGTAAAGAATCAGATCTACTCTAACATTGTTAGGTTGATTTTCCAGGCACTAAATATATATATGACGAGGGAAGAACAAATATTTGCTTCCGCAAATTTGCAGATTTAACATTGTTGTGCTGATATTTAGAGTAATTATGAATATAATATGTGTTTTCAGCCGTGTATCACTTTCACTGCATGGTGATCCAATGCATGGATCTGTCGTAGAGTTGTCACTTGTTTAGACGTACTTATATAATTACTCTAAATATCAGCACAACAATGTTAAATTTGCAAATTTGCGGAAGCAAATTTTTGTTCTTCCCTCACCGGAATTCGAACTCATGCTATTGGGGTATCGTGACAACACCACCTGCACTGTGTCCAGATCTCTAGACCACTCGACCACCTAGATTGAACTAAAAATTCAGCTTTCGGTGGCCTAGTTTTACCTTCTCTCGTCAGTAGAATCTAGAGTTGTAACACAGTACATGATATATATATTAGGCACGAAGATGGAACCAGGAACATATATATATACTGTTCCCAGATGGAACTGATTGCAGATTAGCTAAATTATCTGTCGTAAAGGATCGTAAGATGCAGTCACAGAAATAATTATTTGATATTTAGATAAAAGAAGATGTGGTATGAGTGCCAATGAGACAACTCTAAATCCAAGTCAAAATTTATAAAAGTAAACCACTATAGGTCAAAGTACGGTCTTCAACACGGAGCCTTGGCTCACACCGAACAGCAAGCTATAAAGGGCCCCAAAAATTACTAGTGTAAAACCATTCAAACGGGAAAACCAACGGTCTAATCTATATAAAAAAACGAGAAACGAGAAACACTTATGAACCACATCAACAAACGACAACTACTGAACATCAGATTCCTGACTTAGGACAGGTGCAAACAAATGCAGCGGGTTTAAACGTTTTAATGGTACCAAACCTTCACCCTTATCTGAAACAATAGTGTAACATCACAACATAGAAAGACACACTATAAAATATCAATTGAAATGGCTTAACTCAATCAAAAGAGATATTAACACCAGTGAACATACACTTAACAAATAAATTTGATCTATGATACAATGTAAATACAAAATAAGTAAAATAAGGAAAGAATAACGTGTAAACAAGTGACAACTCTACGACAGATCCATCTATTGGATCACCTGTGAAGGTGATACACGACTGAAAACACATATTATATTCATAATTACTCTAAATATCAGCACAACAATGTTACATCTGCAAATTTGCGGAAGCAAATTTTTGTTCTTCACTCGCCCGGATTCAAACTCATGCTATTGGGATATCGTGACAACACCGCCTGCACTGTGCCCAGATCTCAATATATATATTTAATTACCATGCCGCCACATCAAATTTTAATGACAACTTTATTACAGACATTCTCCATCGGATAACATGTGGTTTATACAGGGCTATAACACCATTATATGTATATCATTCGTCTCAAATTTAGCCCAACAATGTTAGATCTTCAAATTTGTTCTTCCCTCAGCGGGATTAGAACCCTTGCTTCTGTGACATCGTGGCAACACCGCCTGCACCGTTTCCAGCGCCCTATATATTAGAGTAGATCGGATTCTAAACGTGACAAATTTACGACAGACATATTCCATAGGGTAACTCGTGGGTATACAGGACTAACACCTTAATTTATATATAATTCGTCTCAAATTAAGCCCAACAATGTTAGATCTGCAACGCAAATTTACGTTCGCAAGTTTTTGTTCTTCCCTCAGCGGATTCTAACCCTATTTTAGAAGAACCTCAAACACTGCAACAAATATTTCAAGTAATCTGCCTATACATCTCTCTTGTTCGTTCAGTTCTGGAACACCTCCTACACAGAGTGGGACTCGTATCTACAGAATGATACTGGCTGTCATGATTGAGAGTGTACAACGAAGAGTGGCTAGTTTTGTGCACGTGCAAAGACTATATATGGGCGTACAAAAAGTCACGTCACCTTCATGATGAAGGGCCTTGGTTGCAGTGGCGTACTTTTTCCATGGATTCTCACTAACATTTTTATCTAGAAAAAATAGGGAGATGAAATATAGACCATGTATTATGTACATTTAGTATAGGGAGGAGGGTGGTCTTAAACATTTGACGGCTGTACCATTAAAGTACAAGTTCATGTGTATCTCTCATTCTAAACAGATTGACAGAATTTATCCAAATCTAAAATACGACCAACATAGTGAAATATCTTGTTTAAGAAAGGGACAAACCATACCCTGTAAGACTCTGATTCAAAGAGAACCGCCTCGGTGGTCTTGTGGTAGCATGTTCGCCTCGAGTGCGGAGGTCGTGGGTTCGAACCCCGGCCTGGTCAAAGCAAATACTTTAAAATTGGCATTTGCTGCTTCTCCGCTAAGCACGCGGCATTAAGGAGTATGCGTAAGACTGGTCGGCTCAGAATCAGAATAACGTGTCCGGGTAAACATAAACATTCGTCCTGAATATGCGTATTAATTGGACATTAAGCAGCCATCCACCATCATCATCCGATTCAAAGAAGAAGTTCTGTAAAAATGACACCATTAAGAGGCTTGTTTTTTTATTGGCAGCATATGTTCGTTTTATTCAAGAACATGTTTTCAAAAGACAGTTCGCATTCCAAAGGAACCAACACTGCTCCACTTCTATGGTTTGTTCTATATTTGTGTGAGGCAGAATTCATAATGGTATTTTCACGAGAATGAAAAGATGCTTCAGTTATCCTTTGACTTCACTTTTCCCTTTATATATGGATGATGTTTTCTCAATGAATAATCCGACGTTTGGTGGCTATGTTTATCGCACCTTTCCCATTGACTTTAAATTATAGTTAGGTCAACTTCATATATTGACTTGCATAACAAAATTGGCAGTAAGGGTCAGTTGAGAACTTGACGACAAAGAGATTACTAATATTTCAATTTATCCTTTTTCATTTTCATTTTCATTTTCATTTTTTTTATATGTATCAATAGTAGAGCAGCACCAGCCACTTGTATTTGAATACATATCTCAATGTTGATTAAAACGTTATTCCAGGGCACGAGTTTCTTCTTATGATTTCCTTGATAGAGGAGAGTTTGTCCTTACACGAAAGCTGCCGAGCCAAGTGTTCGTAAAAGGCAAAGGGCCATTCCATTTAATATCTGAAAAGGGGGATGGATGGTTACCTTGTCAAAGACCCCCTAAGAAAATTTTCACACAAGTTTCAATCCCTCATGCAGATGCTAGGTTTTAAATCCCTCAGATGCCAAATCGTGCCCAAGAACTTAGACCCATCAGAAACAAAAAATGGGCCGGTCCCCCATCAAAATTACTTTTAAAACCCCGCCCCAGACCCCCCCCCCCCCCCCCCAACTTTTTCAGATGTTAAATGGAATGTTCCAAAGTTCACCATCATGATAAGGGAGAACGGTATGGAATACTAAGTATCTGTGTCAAAGATGGCCAAGGATTTGTTTCGATTGTTGTATCCACAATTCTCTCCTCCTTTCCTAGTTTATGACATATTATCGAATGATCGCTTGTTATGGGCAACATGAATTGATTACATAGATCAGGAGCTGCTTAGATTTCAAGAGCACCTGAGTGCAACTCCTGTGTTGCTCTTTGTTTTCTTTGTAATGTTTTGTAGACTTTTGATTGCCTGTTCGTTCTTTTCTTTTTGTCATGGTCTTTTATGTTTTTTTCTATTAATATTTTGTTATTGTCCCTTTGTATCGATATATTACATATATATGTTTGTGATATACCTAATTTTCTTGATACTATACTTAACTTCAGTAAACAGCTATTAAAAATGAATTTCCTCAGCTGAAAAGAACCACTGCGAATCTTTCATACAACGTCGATAGTGGTGAGGCAAATGTCTAATATATTTAAATTTGTTAGTATTTATTTTTCTAGAAAGAAAGATCGACGAAGCTGTTTGTGAATAATGAGGAATAAAAAAGTGACCTAAACTTCAAGGTGTCATAAAAAATATAAATTGGTCAATTTCGGAAGAAATTGATTCGAATGACCTAAATTGGTGATTGGTTGTCAATTTCATGACTCCCGCCAAAGCTCTCCGGATCCAGTATCCATGCACCTTGGCATAAACTTTAACATCAAAAGAATCTGTACAACGACTTTTTAGAGGTGATCGTGGTTGAATATTGTTTTGTCAGTACCTCAGCGTCATAAAGGGAGATGGAGACAACAAAAAAACCAACCGTGGCACAGTACTAAAAATTTCAAGATAGATATCATGATTCCAACTGAATACAGTCAAAATTAATGCTATATATACGTAAAGTTATTTATGTCTGAAGATTCCTTCATGTCGATTATAATTTTCATCCGTCTGTAAAGAATGTAATCTTTCCTGATAAATAATCTAGTTGATTTATTTTCAATTTGTATAAATACTATCCTAAGGATCATGGAGTAGTCCGGACTCATCATAGTCCAGTTCGTCAGTAGAACCGGGGCCGCGTTAGTTTTGCTATGTAGGATGTGCGTATAATTACGCAGACACGTCCGTTCAGAATAGGGATGTTCAATCCTATTCCTCGTTTAGGGAGAGTGCCATGCACACTCTCTTTAAAAATAAGGAGATGTGGTATGATTATTATTTGACTACTATATATTCACTAGAGTTCAAATAATTCGATATATGCACGCTCTCCGCACGTTGAATAGTCACGGTTGCGAATGCTCTTTGATGGGTGCGTAGGTAGGCTGTCGCCGGACATTAATTTATTTCCTTTTCGACATACTCTTTTTCCAGGTGCATTAAATATTTCACCCCGGTCTTCCCATTTTGAAGAACCTGCTTACTTCATTTATTGTTGATTTGTTCTCGTCCTGAATATGCATGAAAGCAACAATCAATCATGTTCAATCAGTCTGCCCAGTGGCGGATCCAGGAAGAGGGGTGGGGGGGGGGGGGGGTTTGACGATCAATGCATTTGAATGGGGACATACAGTTGGAACCCCCCTCCTTTATCCTGGGTTAGGACCCCCCTTTTTTATAAATGGCTGGATCCGCCCCTGCTTCCCCCCCATATTTTACTTAGACACGAATTATCGTTAGTAATATTAGGCGATAACTACAACACTGATCATCCATGGACACTTGAGAACAAGGATTTGTATAGTTCTCACTATACAAATCCTTGTTGAGAACATAAAGCCCAAACCTCAAATGAAGATATCAATGATAGTTGTAATATATCATATTACAGAATCATTGCAAAGCAACTGATTATGGATTATGATGTGACACGCCGTGTGATGTGATTCTATAAAAGTTATGATCTTCAAAGTTTTATAATATTCCCGCTTAAAACTTTGAAATCTGAAAAACGGAAATGGGCTGCGCAACAACATATGCGCATATGCCTGCTTGGCCAAACGAAGAGGACGCATTGGAAAGGTTTGTTATTTCACTTATTTTCATATAGCATACACAATGATACTAACGCAGACATAGTTGGTCTGGCTCAAAATGAACAAAGAAAACAATTTGTATCAGTTTTAGATGGTAAATGTGCAGTAATTCTTCAAAATTAAATCAATTCACCGATTTCATTGTCTGCCCTAAATCGATCCATGAGCTGCGGCGTCGGTGTCATTTGACTTGTTGTAACAGGCTGTTGTTGGCTGCATATCAGATAATGTAAAATGTTAATATAGACGTAATTTATTCTCATCGTTGAAAAATTACGAGGTAGATATAGCGAAACTGGTGACGATTTAATTTTCAGTTGTAGTCCGAAACCGGAAACTGGTTCAAATTTTTTGTTTACATCTGTAAAGAGCAGGACGTAGGCTAATTCCATATGATATTGCAGTCATAATTTTTAACTGTATCCTTTTCCCCACTTTCTTACAAGTTTAGCTTGACTAAGTGGCAAAACAATTTACATCAGGTAATATAATGACAATGGACATGATGAATTAGTTTTGCTGGGTATCAATTCTTAAATCCTTGCAATTTACTTGCTTAAAAATTGGATGGACAAGTCATATTTCAGTATCTTGAACTTGAGATTGAAATGCCATTTTTCTTTTCCATGTTTCAATATCATTTCACATACTCCTGTGGGTGAAAGACTATGATTTTCCATCTTGGGAATGAATCTGTGCTGTTGGCATTAATAGTTTTTATACGACCGCAAAAAAATTTTTGTGGTCGTATATTGGTATGACGGCGTCGTCGTCGTCCGAAGACACATTGGTTTTCGCACTCTAACTTTAGTTTAAGTGAATGGATCTCTATGAAATTTTACCACAAGGTTCAATACCACAAAAGGAAGGTTGGGATTGATTTTGGGGGTTATGGTACCAACAGTAAAGGAATTAGGGGCCAAAAATAAGCATTTTTGTAACTTCCAAACATAACTTGTGTGTTAGTGTATGGATCTCTCTGACATTGTACAACAAGGTTCCATATCACAAAAGGAATGCTGGGATTGATTTTGGGGGTAATTGCCTCAAAATTTTAGGAATTAGGGGCCAAAAAAGGGGCAAAAAACAAGCATTTTTCTAGTTTCATGACAATAACTTGTGTGTAAGTGTATGGATCTTTCTGAAATTGTACTACAAGGTTTCATATCACAAAGGGAAAGCTGGGTTTGAGTTTGGGGGTAATTGCCCTAAATGTTTAGGAATTTGGGGCCAAAAAGGGTAAAAAAAACGCATTTTTCTAGTTTCCAGACAATAATTTGTGTTCAAGTGTATGGATCTCTCTGAAATTGTACTGCAAGGTACCATACCACAAAGGGAAGGCTGGGATTGAGTTTGGGGGTGATGAATCATAAGGGGGTTCAAAAAATTTGGGGGGGGATTTTTTTTTTTTTTCCTTTTTTTTTCTTTTTTTCCTTTTTTTTTTCTTTTAAAATTTTCCATTTTAAGTTGGTTATTTCTGATTTATATTTAAAAGCAAATAATAATGATATGGTAGGAGATACACACCAAACAGGATGTGTAAATTATTATATAATAAGTATTGTGCAATAGCAAGAAATTTTCAATTGCACAGTATTGCTTAATAGCAAGAAATCTTCAATTGCACAGTATTGCGCAATAGCAAGAAATCTTCAATTGCACAGTATTGCGCAATAGCAAGAAATATCCAATAGCACAATATTGCGCAATAGCAAGAAATTGTCAATTGTACAGTATTGCGCAATAGCAAGAAATATTCAATTGCACAGTATTGTGCAAAAGAAGATACTTCGTATAAATTGCTTATTTCTTGATCAATTTCAATGGGGTTTTATTCTTGAATTCTTGGGGTTCTTTAATATGCTGAATCTAACCATGTATTAAGTTTTTGGATTTTGGGCCCCGTTTTTAAATTGGTCCACATTGAGGTCCAAAATTTAACTTTGTTTGATTTCATCAAAAATTGAATTTTTGGGGTTCTTTGATATGCCGAATCTAACCGTGTATTTAGATTCTTAATTTTTGGTTCCGTTTTCAAATTGGTCTACATTAAGGTCCAAAGGGTCCAAAACTAAACTTAGTTTGATTTTAACAAAAATTTAATTCTTAGGGTTCTTTGATATTCTGAATCTAAACATGTATTTAGATTTTTGATTTTGGGCCCAGTTTTCAAGTTGGTCCAAATCGGGGTCCAAAATTAAACTTTGTTTGATTTCAACAAAAATTGAATGTATGGGGTTCTTTGATATGCTGAATCTAACCATGTACTTAGATTTTTTATTTTTGGGCCCCGTTATCAACTTTGTCCACATTGAGGTCAAAAGGGTCCAAAATTAAACTTTGTTTGATTTCATCAAAAATTGAATTCTTGGGGTTCTTTGATATGCTGAATCTAACCATGTATTTAGATTTTGGATATTGGACCATAATAGGTGAATGTCCAATTTAAAATTTTTAAGTTCTTAGACCACATTCATTCTGTGTCAGAAACCTATGCTGTGTCAAATATTTAATCACAATCCAAATGCAAAGCTGTATCAAGCTTGAATGTTGTGTCCATACTTGCCCCAACTGTTCAGGGTTCGACCTCTGCGGTCGTATCAAGCTGCGCCCTGCGGAGCATTTTATTGTTTTATGAAGTACAAAATGTATTATGACGAACTGAATGGGTTTTTTTTTTGCACTGAATTTTATAACTGGACATATATAGAAATCATCCTTAAATTAGTCTTGCTGTTGCAGCAAATAGATATAAGATGTGGTATGAGTGCAAATGAGACAAAGGCTACATGTATTTCTCGAACCATATATTTCACCAGAAAAGATGTAACTACCTGATATCGTAACTGGCATAATGCAATGAGACAAATAGTCTTTTTGCAAAATACAGTTATTTTTATTTTAAAAAAAATCTCTGTCTACGGTTATTAGCAATTAGAAATATTAGTTGTCTACGGTTATTAGCAATTCTAGTATGACATGCTTCTTTCGCTTTGTAAACAATAGGGTGATTAAATTCTCGATATATCTATACTTAGCGCAAACTCAGAGATACATGTTACATATTAATGGTTGTTACTATTTACCTCCCACGTAAATCCACATGTATCGTAACCTATGTGCAAACACTATGACGATTTCGTTGTGTTTGAATTAAAATTAAAAAAGAAACTACAGACTGCTATTCCTATTCTAATGCATAATAAAAAAAAATTAATGCACAAGACCTTAAAAAATGTACAAAATCAAAATAAAATAAAATTCTGCAAAATTTCGTGAATGATCTTGGCGCATTAATGTCATACGAATGAAAACTCTCAAGCTGAAGGTTTTCCCTTACATATATGCCCTAAATTCGGATAATATCACATTAAAACAGAGTTTTGAGGTAGGTGTTGTTTCACTTTCTATTCTATTGCATTATTTGCACATTTGTGGATTTCAGCAAGTCAACATGGCGGCTCACTCCTTAGTTACGACATGTCAGCTGTGGATTTACGCACGGCAATCTTACCTCCGTTTCAGTTTTTAAATTACCGTATTTGCCCTATTAGAATCGAAATAATTCATGGAAGCCATATATTTGTTGGACATTTACACATGGCCTGGGCCGTGATATTCAAATTTTATCCTGATCGTTTTCCATCAAATCTATGGCTCCCATGAATTATTTCTTAATTAGAAATATTAGTTGTTGGAAAATTTTTCTTTATTCATGAATTCTCAAGTAGCTAGGTAATTAATTTTTAGAATATTATTCACCATGAAACAAGAATTATTACAATACATGTACATACTGTCTATATATTTTGGTAATTATACATTAAAATTAAGAATAATTATTTTAAGTCTGTGTGAAATAACTCACTTTTCTGGACTAAAATGATGCAGTGTGAACAGGAACCAGGACAGACCGATCTGTTATGTTGGGGACCAACTGATGGATATTAATTGTTATCAGCAAAAATATTAGGTGTCAAGGCCCAAATTTTTATAGCCTAGGATACTGGATCCCTGCTAATCAGTTTCCCTGCCTTATTGATAAAACAAAACATTATAAGCTATAATAGCCTGTAGAACAACTACTCTCTGGATTGTAAAAGATTTGATTTCTATACTTTACACCGAGCCAATGTCTTGTCAACTTGGGAATAACTGCAATTGTCATGCACAGATTTTTAAGGTGTTTAGACTTACCATACATAACTGTATAGATAAATTGTATATTTTCTTGATTTTTCCTTTTTTTAGACTTTCCCTTGAAATGGTGTAGGAATTTCATCAGAATGGTGTATGATTTTGATGTCAGAGATTTTTGTCAAAACTTGAAGGCCACTAAACCACCTTATGAATGTCCGGTTAAAGACTGTGGTAAAGTGTATAAAAGTTATTGTGGTATTCAGTTTCATCTATATAATTATGATCATGATAACCCAGAAAATAACAGTCCTACTCCAACTGGTAAGAAACCTGGTAAGAAAAAAGGAAGATGGGGTCATCACAGATCAATGCGAAGATCACCCACTCCACCAGAATTTGTTAAACCAGCTCCAAGACTGGAAACTCTGACCTATGCTGAAGCACAAAGACTGGTGGAAATTGATGTTGATGGTAGGATTCATAGAATAAATATATATGAACCTTTAGAAATAATATCTCAAGATCAGATAGACAACCAGAGTAATAAAGAAAAAGAAGAGAAAGCGGAGAAAGTCCCCAAAGTAACTAAGCAGCATACAGATAAAAACAAAACTAAAAACAAAGAAGCACCAGTCCCAGCCGATGTAAACAATGCTGGTAAATTACCAGAGGCACAGTTTAAGATTGTGGACAATTATATCAAGCCAACAAATCCTAAACCAAGGCCAAACTCATATTATCGTTATATTGAAAAATCTACAGATGAGTTGGATGATGAAGTTGAGTATGATATGGATGAAGAGGTGAGTAAACTGTCCAGACAAGGAAATTCACTAAGTATCATGTTTTTTACAATTTTTATTAGTTAATGCGATCTTTTAATTAGTACACATGTGCAATGGTGAAGATGTAGATACTAAATGTGATTTTCATGAAATAATATTTTAGAATCAAGAAAAATATATCTGTTTCTATATATCTTCTTTCACTGATCTGTACCTATAATTTATGATATTGTCTACCATATCATATTTTACTGACCATTTACCAGGTTCTGAACAACTACATCTGCATCAAGCTACATTAATTATCTCCCTTTAAAATTTGTTAATGAAATTTCAGTTTCTCACTTATCAAGCTACATGTACATGTACATGTATACTAGCCCAAACTTTACAACAAATAAACCAAATCTGTCTATAAACAGTCTTAAAACAGAAGGAAATATGTTGATACCTGATGATGAAGGTGACATATGTCAATCACACAGAGATTCGTATGATATTTTTTTTAGCATTTAAAATTCAGCAGTATTGTTGCATGCTGAAGTCAATTACACATTGATGATTGGTAATTACCTTTGTATTACAACTGGTTTTGATGAATACATTTGGTAAAATTAATCAAAAACCTTGTAGTCCTTTATTGTATCAAGTTATTAGACAGCAACCTACATTTGTACCAGTAATTAATTAGGCCGAGAAAAAAAAATCTGTGTTTCCGGTAACCCTATTTTTTAGCCCCGACCCTAATTTTTTTATTGGATCTTCAAAAAAAATTTTTTAAAAATGGTATCAACCGACCCTGTTTTTGACACAGGCTTCTGTTAATCGACATAACTATTTATCTAACTTGCTTCTACTGGCACAGAAAGCCAGTAAAACATTTTATTTATGTCAAAAGGTTTTCCATATAGGTTAAAATCCAAGAAATTTGCACAGCAGGTGCTTCAAAACATTGCAAATGGGCGCACTTCCGTATTTGAAACTAATTACGGACCCGGACTTGGAAAAACCATGATAATTTTCCGGATTTCGTTTACAATGTAAAAAAAAATAATAATAATCCGACCTACCGACCCTATTTTTCAAAATGATGTTACCGGAAACACAGATTATTTTTTTTTAGGCCTTACACAAGATATAAAAGAGCTATTATATATACATGTACATACATGTATTTATGGGTTAAAAAAAAAGATCAATTTTAAACAATATCATCAATTTCCTATCTTGATGTTGTAAGTCAAAAATAAGCATTTGATAAAATCTTTTTATATATCTTTATCAGTAACTTTATTGTTAGGGACATAGAAATACTGGGTGTCCGTCCGGTCTTGTTAGCGCTCTCACATGTACAATTATTGCCAGATTTTTATGAAACTTATATCATAGGTTTATATCAGCAATGTCTTGAATAGGTTTGAAAATCAGTGCTGATCAATTATTTTTAAAAGAGTTATGCCCCTTGGAAACATTAATTATATGGCAAAATTGCATTGTTATCGCTTTCATGTGTACATTTCTTGTCAGAATTTTCTGAAACTTTATTCATAAGTTTATATCAGCAATGAGTTTGAAAATCAGTGCTGATCAAAATTTTTAAAAGAGTTATGCCCCTTGGAAATATTGATTATACGGAAAATTGCATTGTTAGCGCTTTCATAAGTTCTTGTCAGAATTTTATGAATCTTGTATCATAGGTTTATATCAGCAGTGTCTTTGATACTTTCGAAAATAAGTTCTGATCAAATATTTTTAACAAGTTATGCTCCTTGGAAATATTAATTATAATGGAAATCACATTGCATTTGTTCTGAAGCCTTCATTTCTCTAAGATATTAAGATAAAGTCTTATAGAACAAAAAAAGTGCTTTTTGTCGAGCCTTCAACTTTTGTGGAAAAAGAGAGACATAGCGATCCTACATTCTGTCGTCGGCGGCATCCACAAATATTCACTCTGTGGTTAAAGTTTTTGAAATTTTAATAACTTTCTTAAACTATCCTGGATTTCTACCAAACTTGGACAGAAGCTTGTTTATGATCATAAGATAATATTCAAAAGTAAATTTTGTAAAAAAAAAATTACATTTTTTCCGTATTTTACTTATTAATGGACTTAGTTTTTCTGCCAGAAACATTACATTCACTCTGTGGTTTAAGTTTTTGAAATTTTAATAACTTTCTTAAACTATTCTGGATTTCTACCAAACTTGGAAAGAAGCTTGTTTATGACCATAAGATAGTATCCAGAAGTAAATTTTGTAAAAAAAAAATTCCATTTTTTCTGTATTTTACTTATAAATGGACTTAGTTTTTCTGCCAGGAAACATTACATTCACTCTGTGGTTAAAGTTTTTGAAATTTTAATAACTTTCTTAAACTATCCTGGATTTGTACCAAACTTGGACAGAAGCTTGTTTATGATTAAAAGCTATAGTATCTAGAAGGAAATTTTGTTAAAATTTTGTTCCATTTTTTCCGTATTTTACTTATAAATGGACTTAGTTTTTCTTACAGTTAACATTACACACAGTCTGCAGTTTAACATGTTTAAGTTTTTAAAACATTTATTAGATATATCGATTCATAAACTATCCTGGATTTTTACCAAACTTCGACAGAAGCTACTTACAATCAAAAGATAGTATAGAGAGGAATATTTTTATTAATTTTTTTCCTCATTTTTGTTGAGCCTGCGATTAACAGCAAAAGTAGGCGAGACACTGGGTTCCGCGGAACCCTTACGAATTTTTAAGTTAATGCTCTTGTAAAAACGGCCGTTGTAGTGCATATTTCGGCACTTTTTTACATCGGTTATTAGATGTACTGCAACTGTTTCCAATAAGTGTTTATATCGGTTATCAGATGTACCTGCTGCCAATTTCCGGTACTGGTTTACAGATTAATTATAAACAAACCAAAGCGGCGATCTACACGTGGCCTACTAAATTTGTTCATAGAGCCATCCCTGGCAAACAATCCGCAATTGAACCCGACAATGGAGCAAACGAATACTGTAACAGCCGAGAAAGTGATTCAGATGATGAAATGGATAGTGAAGATGACTTTAAAAAGAACAATCAGAAGACCTGAACTGGTCCTTCATTGTTAATTTGCCTGTGGGTGCGAAGAATAAAACTAATATTAATAAAGTTATTTTTCGATAAAATATGTTATTAATTTTATTTCTGGATAAAATTGACAGATTTTGTAGGACTGACAAATAATCATGCTTTGTCGGTCCCATGACCGACGGGTCAAAATAAGTTTTCGCGAACTCTGAGCAAGAGAGATTTTTAACTGAATCACCTTATGGGTACTGTGATTTTCACATTAAAATTGCAATGTTTAATCCAAAAAGACATACAAACCATATGTAAATAATACTGAAATATTACTGGAAAGTAAGAACATCAAAATAGCTATAGAATATTAATATTTATTTCAGGATCATGCATGGTTGGAACTGTTGAACAAAAAAAGAGAATCAGATGGACTTACTCTGGTAAATCAAGCAGATTTTGAACTTTTAATGGACAGATTTGAAAAAGAAGCTTTTTTCCAGAGTCAGTCCTCAGGAAAGGATATTGGCCCTCCTATTGATGAAGATGCTGTTTGTAGTATTTGTATGGATGGTGAATGTCAAAATAGCAATGTGATTTTATTTTGTGACATGTGTAACTTGGCTGTGCACCAGGAATGTTATGGTGTTCCATATATTCCTGAAGGACAATGGTTGTGTCGTCGGTGTCTTCAGTCTCCCTCACGAGCAGTTGATTGTTGTCTATGCCCAAATAAGGGTGGTGCTTTCAAACAAACTGATGACGGAAAATGGGCTCATGTGGTATGTGCATTATGGATACCTGAAGTAGGGTTTGCAAACACAGTATTTTTAGAACCCATAGATAGTATGGAGAGAATTCCTCCTGCACGATGGAGGTTATCATGTTATATTTGTAAACAGAGAGGGACAGGAGCATGCATTCAGTGCCACAAAACAAACTGTTACACTGCATTTCATGTGACTTGTGCTCAACAGGCAGGACTTTATATGAAAATAGAACCTGTCAAAGAGCCTAGTGGTTTAACTGTGACAGTTCGTAAAACAGCCTATTGTGATGTTCATGCTCCAGCTGACTCAGATTGTACACCTATGTTAAATGACAGTACTACATCAGAGGAGGAAAAATCAGCAGATGCTAAAGAAAAATCTCGATTAAAAATGAGAAAAGCAAGAAAAATCCTAGCTGAGAAAAGAAATGCCATGCCAGTTGTTTCTATTCCAATAATTCCACAGCTCAGGTATGGTTGCATTAAATCTTAATGTAATATAATGTTGATAATTGGTAAAGATTGTCAAACAAAAATAAAAAATGTGCTTCTAGAGTTTCCTGACCAACCCTAATATTGAGCTCTGACCGTAACTTTTTTGAAGAACTGATTACACTGAAAAAAAACAAGCTAAACAGTAAAATAAATTAAGTCATAAACTGTAAATGTCCTTTGTCTTTTTTTATACCCCGGCTGTAGGCGATGGGGGCATTAAGTGTTACCCTTGACTCTCCATCTTTCCGTCCATCCCATTTTCATTGCAAAGCTTAAGCAGGGGCATTCATGTCCTTAGACACTTTCTTCTTTTATTTTTTTTGGTATAACAATGTCAAAATTTCTTAAATGTGTATTCTAGATATGATGTTTGATAGTTTTGCAGCATAAACATGTACATTGTCTTTTTGATTTCAGACTAACAAAAATAGGTGAAATGCTTAACTTGCCAAAGAAGCAACCATTCATAACAAGACTGTTAAGTTATTGGACATTAAAAAGACAGTCTCGGAATGGTGTGCCACTACTTAGGAGATTACAGTCCAATCATATGACCAGAAACAAAGAGCAGGTATATAATGTTAGGAAGTATTTATTGTTTTGTGTTTATTTATAATCATGAAAGAAGTAGAAATGACATTTGCCTAATATACTTCCAATTTTACAGCTGGAAGGCTTGTTCTTTAGGGGATATTGCATATAATTATATATAATGTTGATTCATTTATTTTCGTGGATATTTGATTTCATGGTTTTGCCAAAGTCTTGCTTACAAGCTTAAAAAAGATCTTTACTTCATGGTTCACGTTGAAGCCACGAAATCACTAAAAATTAGTATCCCAAGAATAATAATGAATCCACAGTACCTGTTTAAGATGTATGGATGACTACTTTACCCATTCCAAAGGAAGTTTATACTGGTATAAGTCTGTCTAACACATTTCTGTCACATTTTCACAGCAACTACATTTCATGGGTTCTTGATATATGGCACCAAGCTTCATCTTGTTATTCCATACCATGTGACAATTTTTCAGTTTCATTACTGCTCTACTTGCTCTCTGCTGAAAACTTCTATCTTTAAAATGTTGTGTACAAATGAAATAAAAATCTGTCTACAGAATACATAGAAATTATTCAGAAATTTATGCAGCCCAATAGATTTTAGTTTATTGCTAGCAATCCCCTTTATGAACAATTACATATTTTTCAGACAAAAAATGATAAACAAAGTAATGCTTTGAAAGAACAACTGAAGTACTGGCAAAGGTTAAGACAGGATTTGGAGAAAGCTAGATTGTTGGTGGAATTGATTAGAAAAAGAGAAAAACTTAAAAGAGAACAGGTGATTAGTCTTTTGTATATACAATTTTTGTTATTATACCAGTATTTGTTAAAAATATGTGATATATGTGTAAATCATAGGTTTCTATCAAAAGGTCATCATATCTATGAAGTTTCAAAGTATTTGAACTTTTCTTTTGCATAAAAGGAATACAATTCTGGTCTCACATGTTCAAGGGGAGATAATCAAATTACCATACTACAATATTGCAATATGTGGCAAGAGTCTCATAAGTGCAACAATTCTAAATAGATAGATGAATATTAATATTAATGAAACCTTACACTTACAAGGTGCAGAACACTATGTAAGGATATTAAGGCAGTAATATCAAGATGTGGCAAATGAAAAATGAAGGGGTAGTGTTATGGAAATAGCTTAGATGAGGACAAATAAATCTATAAATTGAGAACAATCCTGACATTTGAACTCGAAAATATAAGCAAAAAAAACTGCATTCATTCCAATCAGATATTTAAAACTAGCTTAGAAGATAATTTTTGTTTTAAATTTTTATGATTTCATATTGATACTTGGGTTTTTGCAGTAAAGTGTTTATTAAGTGGTAGTATTCAGTTGGACAATTCCAGAATCTGAGTATAGAATGAATGCATTCAGTTTAATACAAATGTCCCTGTTATATGCATAGATTTGGCTTTTTATTATCAAATTATTAATTTTTTATCTTCACTGGTTATTAAATTATTCAAAACAAGGTGAACTGTTTACCTAAAATTTCAAAATTTCCATTTTATAGTATTATTTGAAAAAATTTTTTTTTAAATTTTTTAGCTTAAGGTTCAACAACAAGCAATGGAGATGCAGTTACAACCATTTGCTGTATTGTTGCGACATACATTAGATCAGATCCAAGAAATTGATAATTCTGGTTTCTTCTCTGAACCTGTATCGTTAGATGAGGTAAGAACTTGGTTATACATGTGCATTGTAAGCCTCAAAAATACTATAAGAAATTTATGAAATCAGTTGGTTGCTTTGATTAAGCCAATTTAATACAGACATCAATTAAGTGTTGCTGTGAAGAACTTGAAAGTTTTTCTGTATTCAAACCTGTTCTGACAAGATGGGATTAAATGCATACATGTAGATTATTTTCAACATTTTCTTTTTAATATGATACTATGGGTTTTTCAATATATCATTTTTGTCCTACCTTGACAAAAAAAACGAGACATAAGTATGCTGTTTCCGGCGGCAGCGTCAACAATGTATTTGTGATTAGGTCTAGTTTATGGCGAACAACTAGCGGTAGGTCAATGATATTTGGTATGCAGTTGTATTAGCATTGGCGCATCTCATTACCATAGAGATTATTTGGCCCCACCCTCTCAGTCACGGGTCTATTGACTTTGAAACTTAGCTTAGTTTACATGTATTAGTTTGTGATTAGGTCAGTTTCTGAGGAACAACTAGTGGTAGGTAAATGATATTTGGTATGCAGTTGTATAAGCATTAGAACATCTCATTTCCATGGAGAATACTTGGTCCTTACCCCTCAGTCATGGTCTATTGACTTTGAAACTTTGCTTAAATTACATATAATAGTTTGTGATTAGGTCAGTTTAAGATGAACCACTTATGTTAAATCAATGATATTTTGTAGGCAAATATACAAATGTATTGGGATTTGCAAGTGTCATTTCCATGGAGATTATATAGCCCCACCCCTCATCATGGTTCATTGACTTTGAAACTTTTACATAGTTTACAAGTATATGTTTGTGTTTAGGTTTGTTTAAAGGCAGCGACTTATGAAAAGTCAATGGTATTTGGTATGCAGTTGTATTAGCAATGGCACATCTCATTTCTATGGAGATTGTTTAGCCCTGTACCTTCAGTCATGGTTCATTGACTTTGAATATTTGCATAACTTGCATGATAATTAAAAGATTGCTATTTTGATATCAACATTTGCATTATCAAAATAACAAATAGGTGAGACACATCTTTGTATTAACAGTTTTGAGAAATGACTATTAGTAATCCTCACATCTTTAATTTTGAAAATCTAATGAGTGGTTGAATTTAATCAAATGTGAATTTTGGTAGAATCTATAACCCTAAAAAATTGTGTATATCTGGGATCAACATATGTTGATATAGTTTGAAAAGTAAAACAAAATCATTCCACAGAAAGAGGTAGAGTAAATGTTTAGTCACTTACAGCCCAATGCAATCATCTTACAACAAAAATAACCAATACACACCAATCAATTCTGAAGGTGCAAAAGTTTACACTTTACAGCACCTATTTTGACACCATATGCATTATTTCAAGTTCAAGTGATACAGTTATACATTATACTAAATGCTTAAATCAAGAACCTTAGTCTTAAAATTGATAACCAGAATTGGGCAGCTACTAGTAGCCAACTTTAATAAGGCTTGCTCTAAATTTTTATGAATTTTCTTTTCAGCACACTCTGAATTGAATTGGAAATGAATAACTATCTATGAAATAATAACCATTTTACAGGTACCAGACTACTTAAACTATATTGATAAACCTATGGATTTTACAACAATGAGAAAGAATATAGACGGCCACTCTTACAAGACCATGGATGAATTTGAGAAAGACTTTGAAACCATTATAAGGAATTGTTGCACCTATAATGCAAAAGACACAGTATTTTATCGCTGTGCAGTTAAACTGAGAGATCAGGTAATACATTTATATCAAATAATAAGAACTGTTTAATTTAGCCACAAAATAGTGTATAGTTTAAGTTCATTACTTACTATCAGGCATTTATATTCAAAGTGGAATGCACACTTAATTCTTATTTGACCTAATAATTGCAGTATATACAAAATTCTTTTAATTTTGCATTAAGATAATTCATCAGTATGGGCAATGATTTAAATACAAGGTCTTTCAAAAAATTACATATTTGAAGGTTCTTCAAAATTGATTAAAAAATCCATTTATTGATTTAATAACAACATGAATTATGAGCTGAAATTTATTTTTAATCTTTTGTTATCACAATGAATTTTAGTAATTATTTTAGTCAAATGAGGCTTTTATTGCACCCTATCACTTATGTTTATGTAATGTAAGAATTCACACTTCATGAGTACAAGTAAAAATAATGAATTCGCTTATACTCATGGTCAGAAATAGATAATGTATTCTTCATGTATTTTTCTTTCTTATAGAGACTGTTTTTTATGATGTAAAGATGATCATCACATTTCATCTTTCATTAATACAAATAATTGTAAAGCTACACTCGAATGAGCAGACACAAATGCCTTATGGTTTACAATATATTTTCATTTCATTGAAGTACATAGAATCTTGATATTTTATTTCATTGATTATAGGGTGGAGCTGTGATCAGAGCAGCCAGGAGAATGGTAGAAAGAGTTGGTTACGATCCTGATACTGGATTACATTTAGACAGGGAACCAGATCCTATTGGATCACCTGTGATTTTAGAAGACAGTAAGAGAAATTTACAACAGAATTATTTCAGTTTTTGTAATAATTAACTTATGCTATTTGTTCCCTCTTGGACAAATGCAGAATGTCCATACACAGGGCTCCCTCAGTCTGCATTCCTGGGCTTGCTTAGTGATATTGTATTACAAAGGATATTTGAATAAACAGATTTATCAATGGAAGATAGAAACAAACAAAAACTTTTGTTTAAACTTGATCTTACTAATAGCATACTGAATATTCTAAAAAAAAGTTTATATAATGAGTTGTTTTGTAGTCATGTAATTGTTCTTGTTCATAGTTTATATTGAGTATTAATAAATATCTGCGTCTACTCAATATTTGGAAGGCAGAGTTATTTGCTTGCATTTTTTGGAGTTGAATGACATTTTTATATATGCTTTTTAGTTGATGATTTTTTGGATAAGAGGAAAGAAAACTTGCCATTAGAAGAACAACTAAGAATCCTGTTAGATAACATGGATGCTGCCAATAATAATAGAAAGGGTATGAAGTAGTTAAATTGCCTAAATGTAATCTTGTATCTTTGGCAAACTAAGTTTCTTTATCTTCTTTTTTTAATTAGAAGAAAATTTATTGCCTGTGTCAAATTATGTTTGGTTTGTCTTAAATTAGACGCAAGGAATGACTTGTTTTGTCTTGACTCAAAGAATTTGCAAATGCAAGACTAAGGTGTGGTTCCGGCGACAGGGTTAACAATTTTAAGTTTATGATTAGTCACTATAAGGGGAACCACTAATGGTAAGTTAATGATATTTGGTATGCAGTTGAATTAGCATTGGTATACTTTATTTTGATGTAGATTATATGGTCCAGCTCCCTTAGTCATGGTTCATTGACTGGAATTTTTGCATAGTCTACATGTTAGAGATTGTGAATAGGTCAGTTTAAAGGGAACCACTTATGATGTGTCAGTGCTATTTAGTATGCATTTTTATTTAGCATTGTCATATCGCATTTACATGGAGATTACATGGCCCTGACACATCAGTCATGTTTCATTGACTTTGGAAGTTTTGCATAATATACATGTTAAAGTATTGTCATTTAAATAATCAACATTTGTTTTTATGTCCCTTCCATAGCGGAGGGGGCATTGAATTTTACCCTTGTCCATTTGTACGTCCGTAAGTCCCAAAATTGGTTTGCGTTTCCTAACTTTATTTTCCCTTAACCAAATGTTATGAAACTTATACACAATGCTTATTACGACAAAACACAGATCAAGTTGGAATTTGGATGGCGTTGCTTTTACCTTTCTAGAGTTATGCCCTTTTACAAATGGAAAAATTGCTGAAAAGTTTCTGTTCTCTAAAGTTTGCCTCAACCAAATGTTATGAAAAAGTTATACACAATGCTTATTACAACAAAACTCAGATCAAGTACGAATTTGGGTAGTGTCACTTTTACTGTTCTTGAGTTATGTCCCTATATAAAGTTGTATACAAGTGGGGGTATCATATGTGTCCTATGGACACATTCCCCATTTACTTTCAAAATTACACACAGATGAGACATATCTGTGTTAAAAGTTTATATATATTAAAACTTTTAAGGTGATTAGACACTAAAATTAATATACAATACATATTTTGAAAAAGGGTTTTAGAAGGGGGTTTCTGTTATACTTTCTTTGAAATTCATCAAGAAATTAAATTGAAAGATCACTCATGGGATGTCTTAAAAATTGTTTTATTTTTCTTCTTAGGTAAACAGACCAAACTGATCAAAAGAATCAAAAAGGAAATTCTAAGAGTTAGAAGAAAGCTTGCTTTACAGAAAGGACAGAAAACAAGTGATGCAGACGAGAGTGTTGACACAGGTTTATATTTTTTTTAATAATGTTTTTCCATGATGTTGAATCTACAATCACTATTAATATCCAGTTACAAGGAGAGACAAAAAATGTACTTTGTTAAAAAAAAACCACTTTGATTCTTACGAAATGTTTTTGAAACTGATATCAATTGTATTGTTAACAAATTTGTGAGTGTGTTTGTCACCAAAAGTCAAAACCAGCTGTGGGTCTTCTGCTCTGAGATTTGTTTCTCTTTAGGCCTGTACCTGTCAACGCAATAGAAGACTATAGGTCTGCAATCTATCACACACAAATTCTCTACACTTTTTTATGTAATGCTTCAATCTTTTGATAAGCCATTTAGTATAAACTGATAGTCATGTCTGACATAAGAAGTAAAAGATTAAAGTTCAAAAAAAATTTTTGCGGTAACCTCAGAATGCTTCTTTATTATGAAGAAGATTTAATACAGAGAATTCACTTAAAGAATGGAAAGAAGCTACATGCAGCATTATCTTTAACTTAATCTCCTTTACAGAAGATGCCCTTTTATAATTTTGTTTGGTAATAATGTTCATCACATCAATCCTCATGGCCTGGAATTAAACAACATAACAGATCAGATTATAATGATTAATACCTTGTCATTTACCTAAAACTCAATAGTGAGGCTCATTTGAGAACTAACAATAAAAAATTCTCCTATTTTCTCAGGCTTAAATTAAAATATTGTTTGTTTGCAGTTTACCGACCAACCCTTGAAAATCCCCCCGACTGTGAAAATTTTATTGCTTTAAATTTTAAGAAATTATTTTTAAAACTTCTATTGCCGAGTACAGAAAATTCAGGTCCTTTCCGAAATTGATTTCAGTCTAGGTCAATTACACGTTTTAAGTTCGGTTTTTCTTGCCTTCCCGTCAAGCGTTCATGTGACCGTTTAATGATAAAGCACATGGAAATAGTTTACAGGTATCCATGAAGTTATGTCCTTTACGCTGTCAACTTCTGTCAATTTTAAGACAAATAACAAACAAAAAAGTTTAATATTAAACTGTTTATACAGATTCAGGCACATCGAATGATGTCTTTGATGGTATCATTGAAGAAGATGCAGCGGATATTCACAACCGACACGATAACTCATCTTTGTCTAGTCCTATAACATATGACTTCGCATTCTTATTCAATTTTTAACGTTTTTATACTGATATTTTCATTTTTTATTTTTAGGCAGTTAAGCTGCCTTATGCTACCACCCTTGATTTGTGTTCTTCCCACTGAATGGTGTAAAAAGTGCTATTGTTATTATCTAGCTGGGTAATATGTTATTAATAACTAATTGGGCACTTTTTTCATACTTTCAATTCTGGAATACAAAAAATATGACCAGAAAAACCTTAAATGATCGTCGAACCACCCAAAATTTTTGAAGTTGCACATAGGAAGTAGTGCTCAATAGAAATCCGTACGTAGTTTATAATCCCATGTGCTTTTGGCTAAGATGACAAAGAACAATTGTATGAAATATTTCATCGCCGAAAATCTCTAATTGCAAGTCGTTTACATTTCCCAAATGGCAAACGGCACAGCAATATTGTTCATGTACAACAAATCTCTATGATAGAGGAAATAAAGTTATACATAGTAGTCTAAGTTGGCGGTAATTTTATCTTACACGAAACGTAAGCTAGTAAGTATTCTGATGTTATAAAGTAAGTTTTGTTTATCATGATCTTCTTTTCGTTTAAGAAGATTGTGATTAATCAATTAATTTCAATTAAATGTATGCACATTTAAATTCCTTTCTTTTATTAAATTATTCCGACTAAACTTGCCAATAAAGTTGTTGTTGTTTTATGAATGACAAAGATGAAAATCGACGTTGATCGGATGTTTTATAAAATGTGGACAACTCGTCCCAGAGACAACTCGGACCGCTTGTCAGATTTACTTAGGGTTTCATAAAATGTTAGACTAACATGTCTAGCGGAGCCATCAATCTTTCGTTTGTGCCTTGGGGTCTATTTAGGGGTATTTTGAGGGGCCTTAAGAAGGGAGGAGTTTACTATAGAACCCTATGGGATTTTATTTTTTTTCAATTTTCAAATGACTATTACTTGAAAATAGTAAGTGATAGACGCACACGGTCTTCAGTAATAATAACAGGACAATAGAACAAATCAAATAAAATATAGGGTGAGTCCCTGGGGGTCATCCCACCCCCTTCAATTCGAAAATGTGCTTTTTTCTTGTAAACGGTCGCGATCCCCACCCCTAAACCATATATATACTTGTGTTGGGACAATAAAACAAATCAAATGAAAATTTGGGGGAATCCCCAGCGTCACCCCATCCCCTTATGTTTGAGAACTTGTAAAACGGTCGAGATCCCCACCCTACTGCATATGTATTCTTGTATGGAACAGTAAAACAAATCAAATGAAAGATAGGGGAGTCCACAGGGGTCACCCCCTTGTTTTTTGAAAACTTGTAAACGGTCGAGATCCCCACCCCTAAACAGTATATATTCATGTATGGGACAAGATAACAAATCAAATGAAATATAAAGAGAGTCCCTGTGGTCACCCCCACCCCCTTCTTTTTGAAAACTTGTAAACGGTTGAAATCCCCACCCGTAAACCATATATATTCATTTATGGGACAAGATAACAAATCAAATGAAATATAGGGGAGTTCCTGGGGTCACCCCTACCCCCTTATTTTTGAAAACTTGTAAACGGTCGAGATCCCCACCCCTAAACCATATATATTCATTTATGGGACCAGAAAACAAATCAAATGAATTATAGGGGGAGTCCACGGGGGTCACCCCACACCCCCACATTTTTGAAAACTTGTAAACGGTTGAGATCCCCACCCCGAAACCATATATATTCTTGTATGGGACAATAAAACAAATCGAATGAAATACAGGGTAAGTCCCCTGGGGATAACCCCCCCTTTCCCCTTTTTGAGAACTTGTAAACCGGGTGAGATACCCAACCCTAAACCATATTTATTCTTCCTGTTCGTCATTTCAAGAAGATTTGAATGATATACAGGGTCAATCTCCTAGGGGTCACATATGCATATCACTTTACTAGACCTAACCAATTTGTACTGGACTTTGCCCAATGTCAGGCGACCATGGGAATGAAGAATTATGGGAGCTCTGTTTGGAAGACTTTGTAACATCATCCTGTTACAATTATTTCTTGTTTCTTATAAAATTTAACTGATGCAAAAATAAGTCTAGGCTAATTGAATTTACTTTACTTATTTTTTTAATTATTTCTGGGCCTATGAAAATTTTTATTTATGGCTCATTTTAAAGAAAACATATAAATCTTTCAAGCAGTGTAAAGCCCAAGAATATTTGACCAAATGTTTTATAATCACCTGTCATTTTACTCCAAACTTGGGATGGAGTGACATCATGGACTTGGTGAAGGTAAGGATCATTTACATTTACTATGGGCAGGTCAATCAGACCTCACCTTTGATCCCTGTAGTAGTAAACCTTTGGCTGATTTGTGTCTCAAAACTTTTGTACTGTAGAACCCAAACGCAGTGTTACTGCCAGGGAAGCAAGTCCATTCATACTATTACAAACTCGTACTACGTCAACTTGTACCACTAAAAGTCAACTGGTACCAACGTTAACTACCAAACTAGAACAACTGCAATCATTGCGAACTTGTACCATTGCAAACTCATCATTAAAAATATACATTGATATATGCATTGCTTTTGAGAACCTTGATAAAATATTAATTAATTTGCCTTAATAATCAATTCATTAAATAAACATACATGTACAATATACGAATGTTTAATGTTATTCTTTCAAATCTTAAAAAAAAAATGAAGCAACACTGCCACAGTTTTCATAATTATTTTTGCTTTGGTTTTTGGTTAACTGCCTATAGCGCTTACAGTGCTTTGATTTTTAATGCTCGGGTGGCACATTGATAGTAAAAAAAATATCAGAAATAGTAAATAGAAATAGTAAAAAATGCCCCCGAGGTCATATGTTATAGGACTAATCTTTGTCAACTTTCTGTCTCATACAGAATCTTTTGAGCTCGACTTTATGGAACCAATTTCATTGGTTAAACAATTCAAAAAGCAGTTTGAAGTATGTCATATTTTCTATAAATCGTTGTGAAGAAGACAAAGATTAAAACCGTGAATATATGGATACCTGTAAACATGATGCCTGTACAGAGAAAGAACTCATTTAAAATGTAAATGGATAGCGGCCATGCCAAATCAATGAGAAGCAACCCAAAATACACAAAGATGTAGAGAAAATGAATGATTAGCTTGAAAAATAAATATACTCTCTCTATATTAAATCGATCTTCGATTGCAATGAGTATGCTCCTTTAGGATAAGGGGGGCTGCCCCACTCATTGCAACTATTCTCTTTCTTACAATATTAAATATACCCAAACTTTGTGGCCTGTCACTGTGTGAATTGAATTTAAAGCATGTTCTTAGGACCTATGCTGCCAATTTTTTTATGCTGTCAAAACATTTCAGTACAGAACATTTACTTTAATGGGGTGCTATGGATTTCACCACAAACTAGTAAGTTTTCTTTGGTTTTCATTTAAGTCTGGCATCAACATATCTTTCAAAATATAATCGTATTGCATATAATTAAATATTGTTAGAAATATGAAAACAGTCTGCCCTTTTTTCAATTGAGGAAGATTCAATGGCTGATTTTTTTTTTATTAAAAATACACTCTTTAATACATTGTCTTATAAATCTTCAATATCTACATTTTTCTGATGAAAATACTCTACTCATGAAAACTTTCTAGTCAAGAAGCATATATGTCATTGAATATATTTCTTTAAAACAGTTCTAGTCATTCCTTGTCTACAAGTGTTTCAGTATTCAATAATACCATATTTTATATCATAAATTGAATTAAAGTTTTAGTTGAAAAGATTTTTTTTATCTGACAATGCCTGTTCATTTCATGTTGGTTTTTAAAATAGGTTTTTTTTTTCTTAACAAGAAACTTGGTTTGTGTAACTGCTTGTTTAAACTTTTTGGCTGATAAAATAAAATATTTTTCCTACCTACCGACCCTTCAGTCTGAAGGTACAGTCGGGAAACTGCAAACAAACATATTTTTAAGGTTAGCCTCATTGTGAACTTTCAATTTTTATCTAGTAGCATTATAACAGCACTTTTATATGAAATTTATTTCTCTTCTATTTGCTGTTTCTATTCCAAACAAGGTGATTAAGAATAAACACATGACTGGTCAGCTTAGGAATGCCACATCCTCTTGTAGACTTGCTTACAGTCACACATTCACAATTCTGATTTCCATGTCTAACACAAAGCAGGGTTAACTCAAAGGACGTTACTTTGAACATGACATTATCCTGAGTGTACATGGAATATCAGTTTATCAATCAAGCAACACAGGGTTAACTTAAAGGGAGTTACCTTGATTATGATATTATCCTGAGTGTACATGGAATATCAGTTAATCAATCAAGCAAAGCAGGGTTAACTCAAAGGGCGTTACCTTGATTATGATATTATCCTGAGTGTACATGGAATATCAGTTAATCAATCAAGCAAAGCAGGGTTAACTCAAAGGACTTTACCTTGATTATGATATTATCCTGAGTGTACATGGAATATCAGTCAATCAATCAAGCAAAGAAGCAATTTTAACATTATTCTGTTGATTGTGCAAATATTCCACATTAATTAAATGTATAGCTTAATTGCTTAAAGGAAAAAAAAGACAAGACAGGACATTAATTTCTCTTAAATGTTTATCATTTTGATATCTTTTCTTAGGAACAGATGACGATTCTGCTGAAGAGGATGGTCAGCCATCTACACCCCAACCTCGTAACATAAGATCATCATCAGCTTGTAAACCAGAGAAGACGCCAGCAGGCCGAGGGACTCCAGGAAGAGGGAGAGGTAGAGGGAGGGGTAGGGGGCGTGGAAGAAGAGCTAGTCATAGTAGAAGTGAATCAGAATCTGAACCCCCTTTACCGAGACATTTAGGTAAAGCAGGAATGTGGATATTATCTTAAGTTTATCATATTAAAGTTTAATACTCCCTACGGTTGTTTGCAAACAACTGTTAAAAATATCAAACAGCTGTAATAAAATAACAAAAAAAAAGGATTGCAAAAAACTTGAAGTTCATAAAGTTGATCATAAGAGTATTGCTTGTGGGAAAAAATTTCAATCTTAAAAGAAATAATGAAAAATGGTGACTCCCTTAAAAGAAAGAGGTCTTCAACCAGAGTGAGAGATATAAACAATGTAGTTTATCTTTTAAAAGTTATTAAATATTTTGTAACAAAACAGCAAGTTCTATAGGTTCTGCTATCATTCCAATGAGTCCAAAACTGAACAGTAAAATTAGGTCATCACTTTTTTCCATAGCTGCAATAAGGTTCAAACAATACATATAAACAAAATTTTAGGCCCAGAAAAATGAAATTGGTCCTAATTTAATAAATATTAATTATTACATCATTGCAATTTATTACCTTGGAGTGTGTATATTTCAGAAAAAAGACGATCATCTGATAGTTCGCGTACAACAGAATCATCAACTTCATCTACAAAAACTGAGGAAAGTGGCTCATCATTAACAACACCATCAGGTGTAAATAGACGAACTAAGGTGTTATTCAGCAAAAAAGGTTTTAATTCAAAAAACAATTCACGGTGTTCTAGTCCAGTTACCACACCTAATACACCACCTATCAGTACTCCTACAACTAGGAAGCCAGGCAGGCCACCGAAATCCAAACAAACTAATACAGAGTCAACAGAATCCCCTCAACCGCCTGTACTAGAACCAATGAATATAACGTCTCCAAGGCTGAGAGGTCCAGGTAGTCCTGCAGCCAGAAAGAGATCTGCTAGTGCTATAGCCTCTCCTGATCGAGATTTACGACCGTCTCCACCTAAACGAACTAGTTCTATGGTTGAACCTTTATCTCAATTTGCTGATCCTCCTGATTTAACAAAAAAAGACAGTTTCATGAGATATCGAGGACCAGATAATTTAAGAAGTTCTTCGGAATCTGAAAGTTCATCTGTGATAAGTTCAAGTGATGATTCATTATCGGAAAGTTCAAGTGGTTCATCCAGTAGCAATAGTAGATCAGGTAAGACTCCAGGCTTTGCTGTCATTAGTGATGGTAACTAGATTTAGGAAAAAGAACCATACTATTTGAACTAAACTGTAGAAAAATTGTATCAAATATTTGAATTGGAATACCTATGGGTCTAATATATTTGGTACAAGTGGAATTGTCTGTTAAATAGGTTTTTATTGACTGATGATGACATTTTCACAGATGAAGGACTTGAATTTTAATTTACATAAAGTATAGCTGAATTTAAGAAATATCATTTATTGCTGTAACAGGTAGCAACTAAACTGTATTATTATACTGATTTTTTTTATCTTAATAGATAGTATACACCTGCAAATCTTTAATTGTACTATGCTATTCCTCTGTGATTTTCATTCAATCTTAAAACTATCCTGCACACATCTCCAAGAAATGTTTGGTACAAGTTTTGAATTACAGTTTTAGAGTTTTGTACTATTTTATATCCTAGAACCAGTGTTTATAACTGCATACATGTACTAAGTTTTGTACTTGGAAGCACTTTTTGTATAATGGGCATTTTGCTTTGAATAATGCACAAAGCTATTATTTTGTTTGGCTAGCTTTTTTGAACACTTAATTTTTGCTTGCTTTTTGTATATCTAATGAACCTTCAACTTCATAAGTTCTTAATGAGCTTCCCATATGTAAACCTGTTCTCTTTTCAATATATTATTTTATGTTTTTGAAACTAAGATGGAGTCTTTTGGTAAAACTGTTGTCAAGTTGTTATTAAATATTCAATATGATATTTTTTCTCATTTTCATTTGTTTAATTCATAACTTAATACTGTACAATATTGACAGTTTCTGAACGGTTGATTTTGGTGTCTGCATATTCAGCATGTTCAATTAAATGAAAAGACAAACAAAATCCTGTCATTACTCACATATGTGGTCGTCTCTCATGATATTACTGAGGACAGATACAATATAAAGTAATTGTGATTTGGAATTCTAATTATTTATGTAAGTGATCTGTAGCTATCTCTGGACAAAGTTATTTTTCCATTGCTTTAAATCATTTTTATCATGAAAAAAACATGGAATATTGAAAAATAATGTTGCAGACATCACTTTCATCGATCATTTTTATCTCAAACCAGATATTGGTAGTGAAAAAGATTGAATTTTACAATGCCAATATATTATTAAGCTAAAATTCTAAAGTATTTTATACTATAGGTTTATTGCACACATTTTATTCATAGAACTGTAATTCACAGTAGATTTTTTTAGTTTGAAAAAATTGATACACATAGTGCTTTTAGAAATAAATCTAAAGTCTAATATAAATTAATATACTTGAATTAAATGTTAATTATAACTTATAAAGTGCTCGGGAGAAGTTGAAGAATCATTAAAATTTAATTGTTGCCTGATTGATGCTTGATGGCTGCTTTATTTTTGTTTATACGTGGATAGATCAAAATTCAAATGGCTTACCAAAGTTGTCTGAGGATGGTGGCACAGAAAGTGATGGATCTAATTCTCCAAGCTCAGCTAGATATGGTAAGAGATTTTTTGGATAGAGTTTTCTTGGTGTGATTCTTGGTGAAAAGCATAAATGCTATCATCATTGTCAATTCACGTCATTAATTCATCATGTTTTTTAAAGATATAGGTGATCATCATTTAATAAGGTAAATCATAAGGGTGCCATGTCTGGTTTTTTTAGATATAAGTCTAAAAGTTAAGTCATAATGTAACAGATAGGGGGAGATTAAATCATTAACACATTTTTCAATATTTCATTGCTTGTACTATCCACACCTTAAAACAAAGACATCATAATCTGTTTGTAGATTGCTTTGCATGGGTTTTTTAGTTGTTTAACCAGCATTTTTCCTGAGTAGACATTTATTTTCTAAATATATCATGCAATACTGTAAATTTTTTATCGCCAGAATTTCGTTGCAGAATGTGATACATAGGGATGACAATCCCGCAGCGGCGGAACTATTTATATGAAGCTTTATATTTCAGCAGGTAGAAGACCTGGATGCTTCATTGTTTGTATACAGATGCCTTATGTTAAGAAGTTTCAGTTTTTCATTTGTCCATTTTCTGTGACCTCATTTTCATGGTTCAGCGACTGCATAATAAAATGTGTAGTTTTTTTTTGTCATTTGAATTTCTCACTTATTATGAGTAATAGGATAACTATATTTGGTATATATATATGGGTTCCTTGCAAGGTCTACATGTCTGTAAAACAAGGTTCACTTGACCTCGACCTCATTTCATGGATCAGTGATTAGATCCCTTTCTCAGATACTAAGTAATAGATCAACTATATGTGGTGTATGTAATTATTGTGAGGTGTACATACATGTCAGTCTGGAAGTTTCATCTGACCTTGACCTCATTTTCATAGTTCATTGGTCAGTGATAAGTTTTTATGTTTTGGTCTGTTTCTTAAATATTATAAAGAATAGGTACATGTCTGTGATGCAGCTGTTTTCATACCTTGACCTTATTTTCATGGATCATTGATAATGTATAGTTTATGTGATACTTGTAGTGAAAACTTCTTTACGACTTTCAACATGAAATCAATTATGGTCAGTAAAGCAGGCCAGACATTTCATCGGTGCACTCTTGTTATATTGTATAGATTATTAATAGATGAATTGTTGCTTCAAATTACATGTACTTAAAGAAAAGTCTACATATGAAGAAAAAAAAAACAATTGCTTGAATGTAGCATTTTTTTTATTCGCATGTTTTGCTTTTAATGTTGCTCTAAATTTTGATTAAGTATTTAAAATGTTAACGAACATTGTACAAGTTGTAGATGCATTAATTAATTATCAATCAGAACATTGATATACTGTATTGTATTTACTAGTTAGTGTGCAACTGATTTTTCTCATCACTTGGCGTCCGTCGTGGTTAACCTTTACAAAAATCTTCTTCTCTGAAACTACAGATCCAAATTCAACCAAACTTGGACACAATCATCATTAGGGTATTTAGTTAAAAAATGTGTCCAATGACCCTGCCTGCCAACCAAGATGGCCGACATGGCTAAAAATAGAACATAGTGGTAAAATGTAAGTTTTGTCTATTATCTTGAAAACCACTATAAATAGAGAAAAAAATCTGACAAGGGCAGAAATGTTTGGAATTATGAGATCTACCTATTGTCCATTTATTTTTAAACTGTCAGATGACTTTTTATAGGAGTTATTGCCCTTAAATGATGAATTTTACCAACTTTTTAAAATTTTTGCCTATTATCTTAAAAATCATAATAGATAGAGGGAAACTGTATATAGCAAAATTGATCAGCAAGATAAGTTCTACAAAGAAGTCAACACGGTTGAAATCGTCTGATGACACCTTATTGGAGTTTTTGCCCTTTAAAGATGATTTTTACTAATGTTTTGTGTTTTTGTCTAATATCTGAAAAAGTATAATAGATAGAAACTTAAATAGGCAAAAATGATCAGCAAGACAAGATCTACAAATAAGTTGAATAGTTGAAATCTTCAGACAACCCCTTATTTGAGTTATTGCCCATTAATGGTGGTTCTGACCAATTTTTTGCGTTTTTGCCTTATATCTGAAAAACTGAAATAGATAGATAGAAACTTAGATTAGCAAAAATGATGAGTAAGACTTAATCTACAAATTAGTCGACATGGTTTAAATTGTCTGATGACCCCTTATTGAAGTAGTTCTCTTTAATAACAATTTTTATCATTTTTTTGCGTTGTTGCCAACTATATGAAAAAAAACTATATTAGATAGATAGAAACTTAAATATGCAAACATGATCAGCAAGACAGGATCAACAAAGAAGAGATTTTTGTCATGAAATCTAGTCCACAAAGATGGAGAGTAACCATTGTTCAAGATGCACATAGACCTAGGTGAGCAACACAGACTCTTTAGAGTCTCTAGTTTTTTTTTTAAATACAACTCATATTTTTAAACTGAAATTATACAGATAAATAGATTAAAATAATTAATCAAGGTTTTTTTGTGGAATATATATGTATATGTATGTGCCTAATATTGCTGATTAAATATGAAATGATGATGTGTATAAATATATAACATTTACACTTACAATACATTGCATGAATTTAGTAACATAATATCATGTGTGTCCTAATATACTGAATGAGTTATAATATAACCTCAATGATTCTGTGTAAAGTTTTCAGATAGAAATACAAATTGTTTCTTTAAATTAGGTAAAGGATTGTTTTTAATTCAAAAGATAAAACATAAACAAGGTTAAAAGCTAGGTCAGTTAGTTTGCAAATTTGACTGGTAACTTAGATTGGTCTTCAAGTCAAACAAAATACCAAATTTTCTGTCAATTTTACTATTTGTTCCAATTTGGAGTTAATTTTTTTGGAAGAATTTCTGATAATTAGGAGTTTATTTACTTCCTTTGCTAGAAATTGTTGACATTACAAATCATTATGGTTATTTATATATCCTTTTAGTTTTTGAATTAGTATAGAAACCATATGTGTATATGATTGCTAACACAATGACTATGTATATTGATAACCAGCACCTTGTTTCATTTTCTCCTTGCAGTGCTTTCCCAAGCTAGTGATAGACAGCTGTTACCAGAAGATATCAAATAATCCGAAATTTATGCCAGCAAAATGTTTGATAGAAATTTAATAAAAGTGATATTTTCTATGAGCAAGCTGGCTGATCCTTCAATAAGAAAATCTCCTTGTTAGTGCTCTTGTCATTTGTGCAATCAGTTTTGTGTCATTTATTATAAAATGGCTTATTTGGTGCTGTTTTTTTTTTATATAAAAAATTTATGTATGAATATTAAAATCAGAGCACCCAAACTTGGATGTTTTCTTTGTAAATGGGAAATCACTGCTTTGCAAATGTATATTTTATAATATAAATTCAGGGAGAAATATTTTTATTTATCTTTGTTGATGTTCTTTTTATAATGTTTGAATTAATTTGTTTCATTTGATAAAAGCAGTGATTAAAATTGTTGAATGTATTTCTCCTTGTGTGGTACTAATTGTAGCAACCATTATAACCTCAGCTTCAAAGGCAGTTGGTGAATCTAGCTTGCATGAATGTTTAACTTTCCCTGCATGCACAAATAGAACCAGCCAGCATGTTAAGCTTGCTTGTGAAGCAGAATATGCAGAAATTTTTCTTTCGGATGATAAGAACTTGTGTCTGAAAAACAATAAAATTAAAAAAGTTGTGAATTCATCTGAACCTTTTGTTAGAATAAATCGAAGTCATGTGGCAAAAATTTCTTCTGTCATGCCTATGGTCCAGCAAAAAAGAAATAAATCTGCACAAGAAACAGAAATGAAGCACTGTGAATCAACTTATGTATTGAGACATAAAATCAACAGCGTTACAGAAATGTTGGAATGTCTCCGTGATGACAGAAATGAGATAGGTATAGACATACTTTGGCATGCTTTTACTCAGGTTGTTAGCTTGTGTTTTGTTTGTTGTGGGTTTTAAACTTTTTAATTGAACTTTGTTGATCAAAGTATTAAAATATTCTGTACTAATTATTTATATTTAAGAGAGAGAAAGATGGTTTTAAGTTGAATACAAAAATACAGATTATTTGAAAGCAGTTATTTTACTGTACAGTGTAGCTGACATTTTTTATTGTTGATGTTTTTATATCCTATTTCCAAATAAAAATTCTGAAAATAATATGAAACTTTTAGTTATTATAAATATAGAATTTTTAAATAGGAAGTCCATGAATTCTGACAAATTATTATTATCATTTATTGAAAAGAAAGGTCATCAAATGCATAGATCATTACAAGCACTCATTTCATCAATATATTGTAAAATGGAAATTTATGCTACTTTTTATTATTGTGACATTTGTGAGAGAATTTCTATCACATTAATCAAAAGTTATGTTTTAAATTTTGATTGAACTATTTGTATGCAGCAGGATTTCCTGGAATTGTATGGAATAATCTCACATTTTTGTAACAATGATAAATGCAAACAATAATTTCTAAATTTATAGTATATGACCATGCATCAGAACTTCAAAACTCAAACATGTAATGCAAATTCTCAGGGTTAGAAAAAAGAAATTGCCCACTTGCTAGCAATAACAAGATGGAAATTTGCATACATGTAGCCTGTCAAATTCAGAAGTACTTGCCGATAAGGCATATTAAATTACTGCAACATGTTTGATTTCCTTGATTTCTGTTGTATAAATATTAACAAAAATACCCTGTCATTCATTTGTATGTTTCCAATGCAATAAGAAATTGCATAACAGCATGTTATTGCATGTTAAATGTTAATACAGTAACGATATTTATTGCATGACTTGCTAATGATTTTACATGTGATCAACCTGTAACTCCAGTAATCTAAGTATGTTTTGTATCTTTGTAGTAGCAGTCACATGTTTCAGAGGTTGTCTCCCTGGAAATTACTTTTTTCTTGCATTCAGACCATCAATCACTGTATAAAGATGCATAATGCAAATTTTATGTAACCTTTAAGATTATGTTTTTACCTTGATAGTTGTTTAAAGGTTTTCACTTGTCTTTTCAGAAATTGTATTAAACCAGTACTGTTCCATTTCAGTGCTTAAGTAGTAATTGTACTCGTATACTGCAGGTGAGAGCTGGTTAGCTATGCTATTATTTCAAGTGTGATGCAGGAAGTTGTTTTGGAAGTACCAGAAGAATGTCACTTTGATTTTTTCTTTGTTCCTCATTCTGTTGATGACAAGACAATAGTTGGAAATATCTATCTTCAAAGGATACCATTATAATCTAGACTGAAGTATTAGGACTCTTTATTTGTTTGATATTAGGATTTGGTAAAATAAATTCATTTCCATTTTCTTAATAATTATTTTTTTCTTCAGGAAGGGCAAGAAGAAGTACAAGCTGTGATTCAGAAGAACTGATACCATTAGAGCCTCTTGATTTGGTTTGGGCAAAATGTAGAGGCTACCCATGGTACCCTGCTCTTGTAAGTTATTTTCAAATATTTTTTTGGCTTTGTTTGAAAAAACAAAAACCAGCTAAAAGTAAGTATGTTGATTTTGGGAGGCAGGTGGGGAAAAGTGGTTAATTTATTTGTCTAATCGACTCCTCCTACAGTTTTCAACCCAAATCCCTGCTATTATGGAATTGTTTGAGGAATTTTCCCATTTTTTCCAGACTTTAGAACTTAATCATTTTTCAGTAAAATGTACATAAGATGGTACCATATTGTGCAGTTTTCAACTCATATCTTCACAGAAAGATTGCACACCTGTCTAAAGTTAGGAAAATTTATATGTTGCTGTGGCCTTATAAGGTTTTGTGTTGTAGGGTTGCTGTGATATTGATTTAATCCTGATCTCTACTTATGTTTTTTTAACAGATAATAAATCCCAAAATGCCTAAGACTGGTTATTTCCATAATGGAGTTCCTATTCCAGTCCCACCAGAGGATGTTTTACTTCTTCAGAGAAAATATGATGAACATGTCTACCTCATCCTCTTCTTTGATACAAAACGTACATGGTAGGTAACTATATAACACTGCATAACACACAGGATGGTATATGATAAGATGGCAAACTGTCAACATAACACAAGGTACATAGTAGGTACTATTGGAAACTATCAGTTTGAGTTGGTCTGTGGAGAGCAGAATGAGAGAATTGATAAAACATTAATATAGTTGACTTTATTGTGTATTTCAACAGTTATTACATACCTTTTGGTTGTCCTCTGTAACCTAAAGTAGCTCTTTCTGTTTTGGACAGGTCTGTATGGTCAATGATGAGGCCATAGCGGAGGGGGCATTAAGTTTTACCCTTGTCCGTCTGTACGTACGTACGTTCTTCCAAAAATTGGTTTCCGTTCTCTAACTTTAGTTTGCCTCAACCAAATGTTATGAATCTTATACTGAATGCTTATTACCACAAAACACATATCAAGTTTGAATTTTGGTGGCTTCACTTTTACCGTTCTAGAGTAATGCCCCTTTACAAATGGAAAAATTGCAAAATTTTTATTTTTTTCTAAAAATCAAGTAATTTTTAAAATTGGAGTTATCTTCCTTTGTCCATGATTATAGTTGAATCATCTTAAATCAATGCTTTATACAATGCAATGTTTAATTTTGACTTCCAATGATAAAACACAGATCAAGTTGAATTTGGGTAGTGTCACTTTAACCATTATTTTGTGGTAATAAGCATTGTAAGTCTCATAACATTTGGTTGAGGCTAACTTATAAATCGAAAGATTGCAAAATTTTTAGTTTCCATTCTGTAACTTAAGTTTGCCCCAACCAAGCATTAATTATGAAACCTATACACAATATTCATTACCACAAAACTAAGATCAAGTACAAATTTTTTGTTTCCGTTTTCTAACTTTAGTTTGCCTCAACCAAATGTTATGAAACTTATACACAATGCTAATTACTACATAATACAGATTAAGTAGGAAATTTGGTGGCGACGCTTTTACCGTTCTTGAGGTATGTCCCTTTATAAACATAAAAATTGCTGAATTCATTTCTGTTCTCTAACTTTAGTTTGTCTCAACCAAATGTTAAATAACTTATACACAACCGTTCTTGAGTTATGTGCCTTTACAAATAGAAAAATTGCTGAATTAGTTTCTGTTCTCTACTTAAGTTAGCCTCAACCAAATGTTATGAGACTTACAATGCTTATTACCACAAAACTCAGATCAAGTTCAAATTTGGGTAGCGTCACTTTTACCGTTCTTCAGTTATGTCCCTTTATATCTATATGATATGCAAGCGGGGTATCATCTGTGGACACTATCCACATTTATTTAAATTAAGTTGCTTAGTAAGAAATATATTTGTCTCTCTCTTTTAATTTGATACAAATTGATTTCGTATTTTACGTTTGAGTGCATGCACAGTACATAGAAAAGAAAGCACCTGTTTGACTCGTGAAAATATTTCTGAACGTTTTGAATAAAGGTCTATCTTTTTAATTGAAATTGCCGATAGTTTTTGATGAAAAGTGATATCAAATATGACGAAAATACTATTCATGTGACGAAACTACGACAAACAAACTGCAAATTGTGATTGTTTGAGTAAATATTGAAATTTAAATGAGAACTGTCCAGGGATAAACAATATTGTTCAAATGACGAAACTACGATAAACGAACTGCAAATTGTGGTGGTTTCAAAAATATTGAAATTGTAATGCCGATTGACTGATTTTACTGGGAAAAATAATTATGATGGTCAATTAACGGATTAGTGACCCATCTGATGGCAATAAGTGGATTACCTGTAATCACAAATTTTTATACGACCGCAAAAAAATTTTGTGGTCGTATATTGGTATGACGTTGGCGTCGGCGTCGTCGTCGTCCGGCGTTCTTGTCCGAAGACACATTGGTTTTCGCACTCTAACTTTAGTTTAAGTGAATGGATCTTTTTGAAATTTTACCATAAGGTTAAATACCACAAAAGGAAGGTTGGGATTGATTTTGGGGGTTATGGTACCAACAGTTTAGGAATTGGGGGCCAAAAACAAGCATTTTTCTAGTTTCCGGACAATAACTTGTGTTAAAGTTTATGGAACTCGCTGAAATTGTACATTTTTCCTGAAAAGAAAATATCTTCAAAATTTCAAAAAAAAATTGGGGGGGGGACAAATTTTGGGGGAATTTTTTTTTTTCATGATATTTTGGTTTTTTTTTCCCAAAATTTTTCCATTTTTCCATTGATTATTTCTGATTTACATATAAAAGCAACAAATACTGATATGACAGGAGATACACACCAAACAGGGTGTGTAAATTATTTTATTCTATACTTAGTAGTAAATACAGATAAATTGTATGTGTAATACAATCATTGGCAAGCGTGCTGTATCAGCCACCCGTGATGATATCGATATCAGCACGGTTGCAAAGGCTTTATCACACCTTTAATCTGTATGAGGTCACGTCATCGATTGCAGTCACTGTTGCAAAGGCTTTATCAAACCCCTAATCTGTATGACGTCATGTCAAACCTATAATCTGTATGACGTTATTTCAAACCTCCTTACCTGTATGACGTCATGTCACATAAAAAACATCTACGTGAGGTATATGTATATAATAAAGTGAATATGATATGGCTTTTTCAATATCACACACCGTATCAACCCTCAACCAATATAATCCCTCAAGCAGAGCTCTTGGGATTATATTGGTGTTTCGGGTTGATACAGATGTGATATTGAAAAAGCCATATGATATTCTCTATATAAATAAAAGATTAACTAAGCATTGTGCAACAGCACAGTATTGCGCAATAGTAAGAATCTTCAATTGAAAATAAATACAAATCTTGTAACCAATTTCAATAGGATTAATTTAAGTCTTTAATTTTTGGGGTTCTAACCTTGTATTACTATTTTGGATATTGGGCCCGATTTTTGAATTGGTCTACATTGAGGTCCAAAGGATCCAAAATTAAAGTTTATTAGATTTCATCAAAAACTGAATTATTGCGGCTCTATGATATGCTGAATCTTATTGTGCATTTTGATTTTTATACGACCGCAAAAACATTTTGCGGTCGTATATTGGTATGACGTCGGCATCGTCGTCCGAAGACACATAAGTTTTCGCACTCTAACTTTAGTTTAAGTGAATGGATCTCTATGAAACTTTACCATAAGGTTCAATACCACTAAAGGAAGGTTGGGATTGATTTTGGGGGTTATGGTACCAACAGTTAAGGAATTAGGGGCCAAAAAAGGGCCAAAAATAAGCATTTTTGTAACTTCCAGACATAACTTGTGTGTTAGTGTATGGATCTCTCTGACATTGTACCACAAGGTTCCATATCACAAAGGGAATGCTGGGATTGATTTGGGGGGTAATTGCCTCAAAATTTTAGGAATTAGGGGCCAAAAAAGGGGCAAAAAACAAGCATTTTTCTAGTTTCATGATAATAACTTGTGTGTAAGTGTATGGATCTTTCTGAAATATTACTGCAAGATTCCATATCACAAAGGGAAAGCTGGAATTGAGTTTGGGGGTAATTGCCCAAAACGTTTAGGGATTAGGGGCCAAAAATAAGCATTTTTCTAGTTTCCAGACAATAACTTGTGTTCAAGTGTATGGATCTCTCTGAAATTGTACTGCAAGGTACCATACCACAAAGGGAAGGCTGGAATTGATTTTGGGGGTAATTGCCTCAAAATTTTAGGAATTAGGGGCCAAAAAGGGGCAAAAAACAAGCATTTTTCTAGTTTCAATAACTTGTGTGTAAGTGTATGGATCTTTATGAAATTGTACTACAAGGTTCCATATCACAAAGGGAAAGCTGGGTTTGAGTTTGTTGGTAATTGCCCTAAATGTTTAGGAATATGGGGCCAAAAAGGGGCCTTAAACAAGCATTTTTCTAGAATCCAGACAATAACTTGTGTTCAAGTGTATTGATCTCTCTGAAATTGTACTGCAAGGTACCATACCACAAAGGGAAGGCTGGGGGTGATTAATTGTAAGGGGGTTCAAAAAAATTTGGGGGAGGGATTTTTTTTTTTTTTTTAATTTTCCATTTTAAATTGGTTATTTCTGATTTATATATAAAAGCAAATAATAATGATATGGTTTGAATAGGTGAATTAAAAAATTTTAAGTTCTTAGACCACATTCATTCTGTGTCAGAAACCTATGCTGTGTCAAATATTTAATCACAATCCAAATTCAGTGCTGTATCAAGCTGCGCCCAGCGGAGCATTTTATTTATTTTAACCCTGTTTTCAAATAAGTCCATATTAAGGTTTGAAGGGTCCAAAATTAAGCTTTGTTTGATTTCAACTAAAATTAAATTTTTGGTGTTTTTTTATATGCTGAATTTAACCTTGTTGTTAGATTTTGGATATCAGACCATACTAGGTAAATCAAATGTCCCATTTCAAATTAAGATCTTTGACCACATTTATTTTGTGTCGAAACCTATATTATGTAAAAAATTTGATCACAATCCAAATTCAGACAGTATCAAGCTTGAATATTGTGTCCAAACTTGCCCCACCTGTTCAGGGTTAGACCTCTGCTGTCGATTCAGGCTGCGCTGTGGCGAAGCATGTTATTTAGGGTCGGCAGGGATAAAAAAAACATGATACTACAATTTTATTTTTGTCTGAAAATCTTGTCTTCAACCAACTTATTTTAAAAATCCTTGCCTAATTAGAAATTAAACATCACTAGAAGGAATAAAAGATTGTAGTATGCTGATTTAATCATTAAAACAACCATTGGATAAAAATTATATGGCTAGTGGACTTGTATCATTTAATGTTTTTTTTAAATTTTAGGCAGTGGCTTCCAAGAAACAAGTTAGAACCTTTAGGTGTAGACTCTGGCTTAGACAAAGCCAAGTTATTAGAAAACAGAAAACCAAATGTGAGGAAGGCTGTGCAACGGGCTTATGAGAAAGCTATTTTACATCGGTGTAGTGTGACAGGAGAACCAAACCCTCTCTCTGGAGACTCAGAAATTGATGAAATTGAATGAAATCCCTATTTTCTTACTCTTGCTGTTCCTAACCTTTTCACTGACCAAATCATTCACTTTTTTAGATAAATTATCTATCATTATTTTCTTGTTCAATGATAACTGTGTTAGAAATGTCTCAATTTCTGCATAAAAACCTGTAGTTACATTTATTTATCATAAATCCCAGGATGGATATTTTTTTATTAAAAGCAGGTTGATTGTACTTGCAGTATTTTCTGCAGTATATGTAGGAAGTGATTTTTTTGTAAAACATGTCAGTGTTTTCCTTAGAAGCTGGTAAATAGCCTTCAACTTCATGATTTTGACAGTGTGAATTAATAAAAGTAAACTTTTAATACTTCACTATTAATGCCCTGTCTTCTGCTTTGTTAAATCAGCCTGCTTCTTATATTTAGGGAAAACAGTGCATGTAAAAGATGTTTTCCATAATGTCTCACAGATTCTCTCACTGAAAAGATATGTGTAAAAATACATGTATGTTGTAAAACAGCTTTTGACTGTATTTCAGCAGTTTGTTGAAAGTTAAATCTGAAAGTACACAGGTACATAAGTACATAAGTTATGAAATTTAAAAAAAGTTGATAGTTCTCAAGATTCAAATGCTCTATTATAAACTATTAGGTAAATATAAAATTACACAGCATATTTAAAACAGTTAAAAAAAAAATCAAAAATCCACTTTGTTAAGTAACATTGTGCATCTTCAGAATGGCAGCATATGTTAGAAGGTTGATACAATTTTTAGAAATTGGAAAATTTTTAATTTTGAAGACTTTCGTACTATTTGATTGTATACTTAAAATAATTAATTGTATACAAAAAGTTACAAATTGTGTAAGTGGTTATTTTTGAAGAGTTTGAACTTTTAAATTGTTTTAAATGTTGAGATGTTTCCTATGTGTATATGTTTTAATGTTAGTGTTGTTAGGTACCAGGGTGATATAAGCCTTTGTTTTTATATACTGTTAGATTTTATGGTATATATTTATTGTCAAGTTTAAATACTCTTTTTTTTTATGAAAGCTGACACTGTCATACTTATAGTACAGTATGGAAAGACTCATGTGTTTATGTTTTTGAGAAATTTGAATATCTGTATATTGGATGAAATTTTGCAAGAGTGCTATTATTTATGCAATTTTTGTACAGATGTTATTCTCATTTAACTTATCAATAATTAGTCCTCGTGTGATACTGATAACTTAACTGTGATAGTATCCTTTAGGGAAAAAATGAATTCAGTTACAAAAGAATATTTAAAAACTTTGGATATAGAAAACTGTACTGATAAAAAGCAGCAGGGTAGATGTGACTTCAGTTTAAAAACAAAATGGGAAATGTAAGCAATTTTTGATATGTTTTTATTCTAAGCTAACTAAAACATATATTAAAAACTGGGAAATGTTGTAAACTCACATATTGTGCTTGTCGCTACCGGTACTTGAATAAATGTTACATTGTTGAATTAATTTAAGTGTGCAATTTAGTCCATATATCTATTGAGATAATAGTAGTATTTCAAAGTGATAATAATAAAAAGGACTATTTTGCATTAATTAATTTTATGAATTCTTAAAAAAACATAACCTACTGCCAACACTTTGTTTATCTCATTTGTCTCAATGTTTTTTGAAAATTCACAGTAAATAATAAAATTTCTACTTTCATAATTATTTGTAATACATTGCCATCTTTTGAAAATGATAAGCATTGTAAATACTCTGTTGTATCAACCATAATAAATAAACTTCCAATTTCTTATTGCTTATTTATAACAGTGTGTATTGTTTGTGAATTAACAATAGCACTCACTTTCCTATAACCCCAAAAAGGAAGGAAAAAATCAACAAACAAACAAATTAAAAAAACTCTTTAGCTCTGCTAATTGGTAATTTTAACCTGGGACTATTATACTTATATAAGATTCCTGTCCGTTTCATCCCAATTAAACCATGAAGCAGTTTGTGAAATATTGGTATTACTACATTATAATTATGTTTAAAAGGCCAGTTCTTACCAAATATTACCAGGCAGAAGACGTGATTCATACAAGGGTTCCATCACCTGTCTGCGTGTTGTTGGATCAGGTTGATATGTCCGATTGAACCCTCCTTTGAAGTTGACAATGCCCAATTTCTTGACCCTTGCAAGGAAACAAAGTTACTCAGTGATTTCAGTACGACTTTTTAGAACCTGCATTTGGTTTGAGTAATGTCTTCTGTCTGTTGTGTAGTAGACCCATCGGAACATGTATTGCCAGACTGGCTTGCATCACCACCTGTTTGTTTTCTTTTTGTAATTTTGAGACCACGTTCTAATTTGAAAGGTTCTGCTTTTTGTTTTCTTATTGCTCAAAAGCTTGACGTATGGTTTAAAGAAAATGGCTTTAATTTTGTTGTGCGGAATCTGTGCTACTGCTGTACCACCGAAATATATTCTTTACACTGTCAGCAAGCCAATGCCGCGAGGAAAGCACCATTTTGAGTCTTGAGCACGCATCTGGGTTTTGACTGCTTTATTAGACAATGGACAGTGGTTGAGTTTGACTCCTTAAAGACTGTCTTTTGCTTTCTGAAATTTGTAGAAAACAAAGGATATGGGGTATCCATCCATGTATTTGTTTCAATACTAAATGGAAAGACAGGTTTTGGTTCCATGTGCAATTGCTATACTTCTCTGTTGTCCGGCTGATAGATTGTTGGGATTGAAATTGAAGGCGTTCAAAAATGTAACTATGGAATTTGAACTCTACAAAATTTCTATTTATGTTCCAATTGTGAATAAAAGGAGATTTGTCAATGAGACAGCAACCAAACGACACTAAAAACTAAAAAGGCATTATTCTCTCACTAAATAATTCAAAATTTCGTGACTATGTTGAACGCATTTATCCCATTGAACTTGAGATTAAGTCTGCCTCATATCTTGACTTACATCTAGAAATTGACCATGAGGGTCATTTGAAAACAAAACAATTTGAAAAAAAGATCTGATCTTCAGCTTCCCAATTGTGAAGTTTCCATTTCTATGTAGCAACAATTTTAGCAGCGCCTGCATACGGAGTATATATCTCCCAGTATATACAATATTCCAGGGCTTGTATTTCCTATCATGATTTTCTTGGTAGAGGGTTGCTGCTCACAAGGAAGATATTAAACCAAAAGTTCCAAGTGGTGAAGTTGAAATCATCCCTGTGTAAAATTTACGGATGCCATCACGAGTTGGTTGACCGTATGGAATATCGTTTCTCAGATGATAGCGGATATGTTCCTAATGTAACTACAATCCTGTCCCCTTTTCCCAAATGTGACCTACCGAATTAGACTTATCACTTGGTTTGTACTAACATGATCAACATGACGGGTGCCACATGTGTAGCAGGATCTGCTTACCCTTCCGGAGCACCAGAGATCACCCCAGTTTTTGGTGGGTTAATGTTGCTCAGTCTTTAGTTATCTATGTTGTGTTTTGTGTACTATTGTTTGTCTGTTGTTCTTTTTCTTTTTTAGCCATGGCGTTGTCAGTTTATTATCGACTTTGAATGTCTCTCTGGTATCTTTATCCTGATTTACAAGTGGCACCTGTCGTGTTGCTCATGTAAGTACAACCCTGGTGATAAGTCTAATTCAGTAGATCACATTTGAGGAAAAGGAGGATAAGATTGGGGTTACAACCATCGGAACATATCCCTCGATATTCCATAACGGCCAACCAACTCGTGATGGTGTCCGTAAATTTTTTGAAGGGGTGATTTCAACTTCACCATTTGGAACTCTTGGTTTAATAGCTTCTTTGTGAACAGCAACTGTCTATCAAGGAAATCATGATAGGAAACGCAAGCCCTGGAATATCGTATCAACTGGGAGATATATACTCAATAAATAGGCGCTGTTGGAATGTTGCTACATAGAAATGGAAAGTTCACAATTAGGAAGCTGCAATCATCTCTTTTGTTGTAAAGTTTTGTTTTCAACCAACCATCATTGTCAATTTCTATATGTAAGTCAAGATATGAGGTTGAATTAATTGTATCTGTTGTATCCTTTATTTCAAGTTCCTTGGGATAGATGCGTCTAACATAGTCCCCAAACTTTGAATTATTTAGTGAGATGAAATCATCTGTATAGCGGAATGTGAAGTTTAAGGATAATGCATTTTGATAATGCTAGTTTTAGAAAATTTTGAAGCCCAGGTTTGATTGCTAATAAAATTAATGTTAATAATTTTAGAAAGAGGTTTTGTGGAGCACTTGGAAGACCCAGCAATATACGTTGTTTGTAAGGACACTTATGTAATTTAGGTATCCAATACAGTGTTTTTCTTTTTAGATTGAAATTCCAAACGAACATAGATCAGACCTATGATTATCCAGGACTTCTTCCTTGGTAAGTGTCGGTGGGAGTTTATGTTGAGTTCCCAAGTGAATTGTCAATACCTAATTCATTTATCAAGCAGTTTATGTAATGTGATATACACACAAAAACGATGTTGTTTGGTGCTTTATCTGCGGGGAACAACATATATTTGTCTTCGAAGGTCTTTAAAGATTGGTGTAGCATGTGTATTCATAGAACCATTCATTTTTTTTTAATTCTGATTTGTATCAACGACCTCACATCCTTGATCCATTCGAAAAGAGTATATCTACGCCTTCTTTCTCGCGTTCAACCCATTGCCTGGCATAATCCTCGACTGAATCTATCAGTATTTTGATGTTGGTTTTCCAATTGATGGATTTAGGCTGACAATATTTCGGGCCTTATGATAATACATTTCACAGATAAGTGTTTTGTGGAATGTTTAGGTCACCAGTAATAACGTTGCCAGTCGAATCAGTAAGTTAAGACTCGTCCATATGAGATTCCTGCCACACGTCTTTGTAATCGAAAATCTTAATTAACCTAGACCACAAACCTTTCCTTTAAACATCGATTAGTGGACTATAAAAAGGGGTACAAACATAACTCACACATGCAGAAAGCAATTACAGAAAAGTCCCTATCTCTATATAATACTGAATTTGAATCGACTATATATACATTCAGTTTGAAAGTGTTTAGTAGAAGCGCATTTTCTGTCTAATAACTCGATTTCCGTCCTTTGATAAGAACACAATGTATCATTCTCGATATTTTACTAAACTTATCAGTATCTTTACATCAAACCTTATACTTAATATACCTCATGCATAGCTTCGATTTCTTAACCGGATTTGTCAATGATTTTGGTTCTTTTCGGTTATGTTTTTGATACTTAGGCATCGAGCATAGCTGAAGACTAATTCAGACGTCCCTATCGACAGCTGAATTGTAATGAATTTATTTTTACATCGTATATTGTACAAGGCACTTTTTCCATATTACTGTATCCTTTAATTTGGTTGTGTAGCGTTGACATTGCACTAAAAGAGACTAAGAGAACATGCAGACTTCTTATACGTTCAGGTATTTCACATCCAATTTTTTATGGAAATATTCTTTATAAAGCACAAAAATGTCAGTATTCACCTCTGAAGCTAACAAAACCTCTAAATAGACTTATTAAGAAGGGATATAGTTACGATACTGTTGTCAGGTCATTAAAGATTGCATATTTTGGCGTTAATATTGATTCACTTATAGGGTCTTTGCATCGGCACTAAACACATTTATTTAAAAACCAGTTGTTGGCATGACACGGGTTATGTTCTTCTCATATATGTTATGATGGTATGATACTAAACCCCTAACGGGAAGGATTGTGCCTGATATTCATATGATGAAGACATAATCTTTCAATCAGTTTAATTGAGGTCTGGAGCTGGCATGTCAGTTAACTGCTAGTAGTCTGTTGTTATTTATGTATTATTGTCATTTTGTTTATTTTCTTTGGTTACATCTTCTGACATCAGACTCGGACTTCTCTTGAACTGAATTTTAATGTGCGTATTGTTATGCGTTTACTTTTCTACATTGGCTAGAGGTATAGGGGGAGGGTTGAGATCTCATAAACATGTTTAACCCCGCCGCATTTTTGCGCCTGTCCCAAGTCAGGAGCCTCTAGCCTTTGTTAGTCTTGTATTATTTTTAATTTTAGTTTCTTGTGTACAATTTGGAGTTTAGTATGGCGTTCATTATCACTGAACTAGTATATATATTTGTTTAGGGGCCAGCTTAAGGACGCCTCCGGGTGCGGGAATTTCTCGCTGCATTGAAGACCTGTTGGTGACCTTCTGCTGTTGTCTGTTCTATGGTCGGGTTGTTGTCTCTTTGACACATTCCCCATTTCCATTCTCAATTTTACTATTAACTACTATGGATTCATTATTATTCGTTGGATATCAATTTTCGTGGATTTCGTGGGTACAGGTGAACCACGAAATTAAATGTTCAACGAATAACAAATTTTCCATAGGCTTGTATGCAGACTTCGTCAAAACCACGAAATTAAATATCAACGAACATGTAAGTTTTCCTTAATCCACGAAAATTGGTACCCACGAAAATAAATGAATCCACAGTAAGTAGACATGTCAAACATGGTAACATACAACGACCGTAAAGTACAAACATCCATGGCATGTGAACTGGTTCATATTTTAAACTGGGAAAAAATGGTTTATTTAAAGGGGTTAACAGAATAGACAATAATGTGCAAAAAAATAAAGAATAGAGAAAATTGGCTAAAAATAAACAAATAGAGAATAATGGGGTACTAAAATGTATAAGCTAATTAATTGTGTAAAAATAAAGAATTCAGTAAAAAGTACTGATTACAGAAATAAATGATTAACAGATTATAATGTAATGTACATAAAGTTAACAATGGATAGTAATATATGTTTATAACGGAAACCATGTTATTGAATATTTTCCCATAAGAAATATTTATCATGACATTGTCTATAACATGGTGTTTCCATAGGGACATGCATCTGTAATATGGAACAAATATATGTTGACAATACACGATAATTTCCGAGGAATCATGGCGTCCGCTATTTTCAGCAGACCAAGTTGTTTTATGGAGGGTCGTCCATTTCCCTGCTCATATAAGATAACTAAGGCTCTCAAAACAGGATTCTTAAAATGTTTATTTTTTTACACAAGCTAATCAGTTTAAACCGTTGATATCGCCATTTTCTAACACACATTGTATAAAAATAACTAACGCATCGCCAAGGATAACACAAATGCCCAACCATGTTATTGTGACACTTCAAACAGTGACTTGAAGTTTTCGTTTTGGATGCAAGATGCCAATTTCATAACTTCAACAGACTGGAGTTCAATTAGGTTCATATCCTATCTCATTAGAATATAGATCTCTGATTTCGGTTAACCTTATATATACGAGCATGCGAGTTGTTAGTCTGAATATTAATGAGATTGGTTCATATCAACTTACCAATAACTTCATTTTAGTAAACATTATTTGCTGCTCCTTGAGAAAAACCCGCTGCAATTGTTTGCACCTGTCCTAAGTCAGGAATCTGATGTTCAGTAGTTGTCGTTTGTTGATGTGGTTCATAACTGTTTCTCGTTTCTTGTTTTTCATATAGATTAGACCGTTGGTTTTCCCGTTTGAAAGGTTTTACACTAGTAATTTTTTGGGGCCCTTTATAGCTTGCTGTTCGGTGTGAGCCAAGGCTCCGTGTTGAAGACCGTACTTTGACCTATAATGGTTTACTTTTATAAATTTTGACTTGGATGGAGAGTTGTCTCATTGGCACTCATACCACATCTTCTTATATCTAGTGTGGACCAGATTATATATTTCTTTGTCAGAATACTGTATGACCAAGGAAGGGGACGCGAGAACAAAAATTGTTTGGGGACCAGATTATTAGTTTCTCTGTCATAATACTGTATGACCAAGGAGAGGAACATGAGGAAAAAAAGGTTAGCTTGTTTTGGTGTCATAATATTTATTTAACTGTAACAGTATTGTATGACTATGGCAAGCAAAGCGAGCATAAAAAACTTTTTTTTCGGTCCAAATTATTTATGTATTTGTTATACAGAGCTGTATGACCACGGCGGACGAAGCAATCATATAAAATAAGCTTGTTACGAGGACAGGATATTTATTTTCATGTACATTTAGGCCCAAATATTTATTTTCAACATTTAGTTGGACAGAATATTTATTTGCAAAAATTGCTCCCTCCCGATCGTCCCCCTTCTAGAGCACTTGAGTTCAATATTGAGTTGTGCAGTGTTTGTCATTGTTTGCTTTTCTTGTTCCTGCTTTTGTCTTTTTTCTCTCGGTTTTCCTTCTTCCTGACTGAAGCTTCGGTTTATACTTTTCCCCTCATACTTGAATGCATACATCTGGTCTTTATTATGAACGCATACAGAAAGTTTGAAGAAAAAGCTCTATTTAGAGGTTTGGCATGTATATGGAATGACGTCGGGTACTGAAATCACCCAAAACTGATACAGTCAACTTCTTTAATAAGTGAGAATAAGAAGACAACAGCAGTGTTAACTTGGAATTTTTCTACACAAAGGATTGGGTAAACTTTTTCACACCGGGAAATTCGCGGAGGGATCCGAATCCCAAGAAGTAACAGGGGCGGATCCAGCCTTTTTTTAACTTGAACTTGAACCCTTTGTCACCATTCAAAAGCATTGATCGTCAAAGGGGGTTCCAAGCCCCCACCCCACGCCCTTCCCTTGATCCGCCACTGAGCAATTATACTTTGTTTAGTGCAATTGGATCCAATTCCCACGCTGGATTATGCTTCGTGGGAATTGGATCCAGATTGTACTAACGAATTGCACTACATAAAACATAACTTTGTCTATAAAACATAACTTTGTCTGCTGAAAATAGCAGACAAAATGTTTCCTTGGAAATTGTTTAACTTGTAAGTGTCAACATATATTTATTTCTTAATTATACCCTTAATTCTCCAAAATCCGTTATTATTTTGTTTTCTATAAATTTAAATTATTTTCGCGTTTCAAGTTCTGTGATATATTAATATAAAAAATACTCGAAATAACATATATTTATCTGTAATTTAATGTAAATGGTAAATACATGATATTTCTAATATATTTATGTTAATATCAGTATCACAGAAAAACAAGAAAATAATTGAAATTGAAATAAAACAAAAAAATAAGGATTCTGGAAAAAAGGGGGAGTGCTTAAATCAAATTATCCTGTCCCAAAGTACCTATGTTTTTTTCAACATAACTGCAAGGACGTATATTAGATTTAGTTTAACGTCCTTGATAACTGTAATAAAACATTCCAACTTCACATCGGAGGAATAAGATTTGTTTTTTTATTTCAAAGTTGTTTCCAATTTTTTACTAATTTCCAAAAGAATCATTTTTTTCCACTTACCTTCAGCAGTAGGGATGATGAGGGTGTATGCCACCCTCCTCCCTTTGATTGAAAATATATAATTTTTCAGCATAAAATCGTTCAAAAAATTTCGCGGTATTAATATTCCCTTTATGGAACTACGCTCCCCTTTCAAAAATCCTGGATTTGCCCCTGTAATCAAAAAAAACAATTATTAATTCTTTATAGGAAGTAAGATTCAAAAATTTTATTTTAAAAACACATGCCCCTTCCCACATAAAAGAAGTACGGACGGTGTCTAAGAGACTGTTAATCTTGTCAATAATTTCTCCCTGGGTAAATAGTCGTTTGTTTCCGAAAACGAATCACTATTACTTCATCCGGGGTTTCCCGCGTCACCGCATAGTCGGGGAGGTCGCCATACTTCTCTTTGTCTGGTAGGTACGCTTATCTTTTTCGGCTCGTAACTACAATTAATTGCCTGACAAATACTACATATTTAATGCAGACATTTAGAACTCATATTTTTCTTTATTTTTAGTGTAAAATAAGACCTTTCAAGATGGAGAACCCTGAAACAATTGGAATGAGACGGCCGTTCGATCCTGTGGCACATGAGTTGGATGCTAGTTTCCGACTCACCAAGTTTGCTGACCTAAAGGGATGAGGGTGTAAAGTCCCTCAAGAAGTTCTTGATAAGCTTCTCGAGGGACTACAACAGGACAGCAATGCCCAGGAGTCGGAGCAGTCTCATTTCCAGTACATGGCTGAAACTCCCCGAATGGGTAAGTATTTAAAAAATTGAAATTGTCACTCATTTTCGGAATCGACATAAACATACAATCTACATCGATTCCGACAAACGGATACAAATAACAGTTGTTTTTTGGCAACATATACATTAAAAAGAGACAATCTTGAAAGTTTTTGCAATGTATATTTCATTCATAACGCTTTCATAGTATAAGGTAGCATAATGTTGATGTAAAACATATATTTAATCAGTGACCTGGATGTTCCCCAGGAACAAAAATGGCGGACTAAAATGTCGTGGACGGTGAGGAACCACGTGATTATTAAGAAATCCGGAAATTCTTGATAGAACCGCTATGTATATTTTTTTTAATTTTCTTGCAAATGCATTCTTTCATTAAAAAGAAAACAAATTTCGAATGTATTTTGAGTAAACAACTACACCAGTAATCAGTGATGTTGTGTTTAAATGTTGCCGCAAAATTTTTAAACATATTTGCTTTTGGGGGGAGGGTTGTACAGTGGGGTCTGTAAGCCCATTTCACGGCCAGTGTTCCTTTCACCTTTTTTGAATAATATGTAAATATTCACAACTTTGAAGTTATATTATCATGCTTGTAGTGTGTCAGTTTGGCCGCAGTCATATTTTTTATGTAATGTGATAAAAGCTCTTTATAGAATATAGGGCCCTTTAATTGGAAAATAAAATATTCTTCTTCTTATTAATATTCCCCACTTAAACCCTTGTCAAATTGCCCATATAATTTAATGTTTGTTTTGATTGAAGTGGTGCATATTTGTTATTCTGTATATTTGTGTCATGATATTTTAGTATGGATAATATGTGTTGAAATAAAAAAAAAAATGAAATGAGAGCCAAGCTACAAATGTATGAAAAAAATTGGTATTTTTTTGGTTTTACAATTCGTACTTCTATTGTTTTTACTAATATGCCAAGCTTACTACAGTAATAAGTTACTTTTATAACAAAATGAGAAGTACACAGTAACACTAAAATTCATTATCTTAAAGAAAGGTTTGATATTGTATCAAACTGAAAAAAAAATCGTAGTCTATAGATTTTGCAACAACAACAATTCTTCATTTAAAGAGGGTTACATAGTTAGTCGTCCTGTATACCCTCATCATAGAAAAGCATAAACTTTTTTTTAAAACTAAAAAGTTAACATGTTCATGGCATACATTGGTATAAAAGTTCAAGGAATAATGACTAAAAAATGCATATAGTGTTGTGAACAAATGAAATAATTGATATTAAAAATTATTTATATCAATAGTTTGATTTCAAAAAGTGATCTGTTATGTTGTATTAAAAAGCGTTAACATTTATATTTTTTAATATTTCTAAAAGGTGTAGGCAAGAATATCCAGAATACATAAAAGTTTTCTTTAAAATTAGATTTTTGTCGAGCCTGCGACTTTTGTCGCAGAAAGCTCGACATAGGGATAGTGATCCGGCGGAGGCGGCGTTAGCTAACTTCTTAAAAGCTTTATATTTTAGAAGCTAGAAGACCTGGATGCTTCATACTTTGTATATAGATGCCTTATGTTACGAAGTTTCCGTCTGTCATATGTCCATTGTCCTTGACCTCATTTTCATGGTTCAGTGACTACTTGAAAAAAAAGTCAAAATTTTTTGTAATGTTAATTTCTTTCTTATTATGAGTTATAGGATAACTATATGCAATAGGTCAACTATATTTAGTATGTGCGTACCTTGCAAGGTCCTCATGCCCGTCAGACAATTTTCATTTGACCTCGACCTCATTTCATGGATCAGTGAACAAGGTTAAGTTTTCGTGGTCAAGTCCATATATCAGATACTATAAGGCCAAAACAAATTAATAGTGTGTTTCCTATTTCATCTTCAAAAAAATTAGGTAGGGTAGGTAGGTAAAACATTTTATTTTATGAAAACATTTTATTTTTTTTTTATTGATGGGTCGACAGCAGAAAAAAGTTCCAAATCAAATAGTTTGATGTGCGGGCTTCTCTGATATTTAGAAAAGTAATTAAATCTACAGCTTTTTTAATTTTCTGTTTTAATTCTGCGTCAGAAATATGAAAATAAACTTTAATGAAAATTTTATGCATTTCATTGGTCGTAAAAAGAAAAGTGTATGTTCTTCACGATTAATTATCTTAAACCAAAAATGGCAGTGAAAAATCTGGCATGGTATGTTATTATGTTGATCCTCGTTGAACCTAAAAATGTAAATGTCACACAGGGTATACATATGGAAGCAGATTCGTACCCCTTGAAAAAACTCTGAACCGATGCTAAGCAGCAGATAATTATGATTTTTTTAGGGTTAATACTCTGCCCTTGCACCCTCTTTATTTAATATACAGATGTGTTTTGATGTTTGACAAAATGTGATGGTGATTGAAGATTGGGTGGTTCTGACAATATTAAAATTCCAGGTTTTGAGAAGAGTGAGAATGTGAAATCTTTGTCTTATTAATGATGGTAGTAATGCCTGTTACCGTCAGGCGTCAAATGGTAATTTTTGGCTACCGTTAGCGTCAAATTGGTCAAAATTTTATCTTAATTCATCAAAATATCCTTATCCTGATTCTTCAGAGCAAGGATTTGTATACTATAGGTCTCAGATAATTATCGTTACCGTTTTTTTGGAAAATTTTTCACGTGATTCGTCAAGATCAGTCGATTTTTTTACCGTCTAAAAGAAAGTGTACATTTTATCGTCATGCACTAAAAATTACCGTTAACGTCGTTTGGCAAGATTTTTTAGCGTTATTCTGTCTACATATGATTGTTCTGCCTAACAGAAGTTCCACTGGAAACTTTGTTATAACCAATGTCATAATATCTGTTCCTGTTGGAATAAATATTCTATACCATTCATTCCGTAAGGAACATATACTGTAATATTTATTCCAGTGGAAATAATATTCCAGAACACTTTTTCCATTTGGAACTTCTATTTCGTGACAATTCGTCGTGAAGGTACCTCATTAATCTACTGGTCAAATAAATTGCAGATGTAAATATGACAGGATTTTTTCCCTTTTCTTGTATAAATTGTTATGGGACCAGCCAGAGAAATAAAAAAGAATAAAAGTAGACATGGTGCTGGGGCAGATTCATTTATAAATGAATATGAATCATACACCATGTCTGCCTACGAGGAAAGCTTCTGAAGTTTCATCTTTCTCGTTCCACATTGTCTGTTCCCTTGCCATCATAAACTAAAAAGCATTAACAGCCGTTTATGTTGCGTCTTGGGCACAATTCTGTACAACATTCGTAAGAGCATGTTTTACAACAAAAGCTGGATTGATTTTAGCAGTTTTTACTATAAAATTGTTAGTCAATTTACCGACAGTTACAGTCTGTCCAACCTGAAACGATTCTGACTGTTGCCGCGGGTCCAAAGAAGCACAGGTACTAGACGAGATTTAGTTAATATATGTATATATACTGAATAGACTTCATTATATATACAAATATTTAAAAAATCTCGCTTGTAAAGGCTGTTCAAAGAAGTTGAACAAAGTGCGTCAACTTCGTATTTTTTTCGTCTATAGGTCTGCTTGATGTTCATCAAAAAGATTCATCATATCGTAATTATCCGGATTCGATGTCATTATATTTTGTGTGCATGTGATCACATTTCGCATATTTGACAGCTAATACGCTACACGGTTGCCGAAAAGCCATGCTTGTTTATTTAAAATCTTGGTCCTTGAAACGCTTTACTTATCAATATTGGTCGTTATTATCAAACGCTTTGAAGATCTATAGTATTCTAAACGAATAATCGGATCCGGACTGACTGACAAATCCGGATTTTGAATTTTTATTTTATTTTTGTCAATAAAATGTTTAGGGTCGGCGTCGGAAACGGAGGTAGGGTCGGGAAACCGGAAACACACCATTTATTTATTTTGGCCTAAGCAGTAGGTCTACTATATTTGGTATATGGAATGATTGTAAGGTGTACATGTCCAACTGGTAGGTGTCATCTGACCTTGACCTCATTTTCATGGTTCAGTGGTCAAAGTTAAGTTTTTGAGTTTTGGTCTTTTTTTCTAATACTATATGCAATAGGTCAACTATATTTAGTATGTGTGTACCTTGCAAGGTCCTCATGCCCGTCAGACAATTTTCATTTGTCCTCGACCTCATTTCATGGATCAGTGAACAAGGTTAAGTTTTCGTGGTCAAGTCCATATATCAGATACTATAAGCAGTAGGGCTACTATATTTGGTATATGGAATGATTGTAAGGTGTGCATGTCCAACTGGTAGGTGTCATCAGACCTTGACCTCATTTTCATGGTTCAGTGGTCAAAGTTAAGATTTTGAGTTTTGGTCTTTTTTTCTAATACTATATGCAATAGGTCAACTATATTTGGTGTATGGAAATATTTTATGATGTACATGTCAGTCTCGCAGGTTTTATTTGACCTTGACCTCATTTCCACGGTTCATTTCTCAGTGTTAAGTTTTTGTGTTTAGGTCTGTTTTTCTTCAACTATAAGCAATAGATCAACTATATTTGTTGTATGGAAGGATTGTAAGGTGTATATGTCTGTCTGGCAGATATCATCTGACCTTGACCTCATTTTCATGGTTCATTGGTCAATATTTAGTTTTCTTGGTTAAGACTGTTTCTTAGAAACTATAAGCAATAGGTCAACTATGTTTGGTTTATTGAATGATTGTAAGGTGTACATGTATTTCTCGTCTGGTTTATCTGACCTTGACCTCATTTTCTTGGATCATGTTAAGTTTATGTGTTACTTGTAGTAAAGCTTTATATTTAGGACTATCAACATAAAATCAATGGTTAGTAAAGAAGGCGAGACATTTCAGTGTGTGCACTCTTGTTGGGTTAGGTAGTATGAGGTTTTTTCTTGGAACAGAATTTCTCAAGGTTTTAACAAAATGAAATTAATTTGCTAGTAAGTCAAAAATATGATTGGACATCATGCACTCACTACATGCTGACAACAACAACTTTTCTTATAGAAATAAAATTGACATCAACTCAAATCTGTGTATATTTTTGTCATAAAAATATTTGTGGACTCACAAAATTTCGTACAACAAGTATCCCCTGATGGTGTTGGGGTCTCAGACTATGACACAACGGATAAAAATTGCCAGTAGGCACTATGGGTAATGCCTTGAAACAGGCAGGTGCTCAGGAAACATCATTTATGAATGTTTGAATTTATGTTTTGCAAGTTATGAATTATTTTGTAGGTATTGGTATGGATGCATCAGTCACACCATTACGTCATGGAGGTCTCTCATTGGTTCAGACAACAGATTTCTTCTATCCTTTGGTTGATGACCCTTATATGATGGTAAATTAAATAAAATCATGTTCCTAGGGAAGAGGGGGTTCTGCATCATTAAAAAAGAATGCAATGGTTAAATTTAACCTTTGACAGTTTGACCTTTTTGGTCATCTTACCCTATGGGCAGTGTGAGCTATTGCTGTCACTTGATCTTTGTCTATATATGTCAGGAACTTTTTAAACAGTCTTCTTCTGAAACCACTGGTCTAATATCAATAAAACTTGATTTCCTTTGCTATAGCATAGCAATACCTATCTAGTTAATGAGACATAAACCAACTACACATAAAATGGTAATATCCAGAGGTCACTAAACAGTCCAACTACACATAAACTGGTAATATCCAGAGATCACTAAACAGTCCAACTACACATAAACTGGTAATATCCAGAGGTCACTAAACAGTCCAACTACACATTAACTGGTAATATCCAGAGGTCACTAAACAGGCCTCTACAATAACTTTTTTTTCAACTTGTCTAGTAGGACAAGTACATACCAAAACTTACTTGTCCGAATGAAATTGTAACTTGTCCAAAAAAAATCTTAATAATAACCTTTTTTGCATTTTAAGTTGATTCAAGGAACAAAATGAATTAAAACAATATAACAGAATTTGATTTACATGTATATCTTTTGAAATACTTTTCAAAAATATGAGTCGAGAACAACTGAATCTAGTCATGTCACAGGACTTAGGTCCTAGCTTTCTTCAATGCTAAAGTCTCATCAGACTCTGCACATGAGGCACCGTCTGATAGGCCTGTCAATGTACACTCATTGGATTTGTATCTATGTTTTTTAGTTGAAAAAAGTTTTTTCAAATGCAATCAATAAAAAAAAGAAGATGAGGTATGATTGCCAATGAGACAACTCTTTGCAAGAGACCAAATGACACAGAAATTAACTACTATAGATCACCGAATTGCAAGTATTGTTTTTTTCTACATATGATCAAATATGATTTTGTGAATTTTATGGTAAATAATTTCTTCATTTTTATTTAAAAAATATTTTTTGTTAAAAAAATTACCGGTATGGTATTTATTATAAAGCAACAGAATAAGGTGGAAAACCAGGTACTGATTTGTCTTGGTCCCTGCCTTGCCAGTTTCCGAGCTGGTGAGGAACTGTCTTGAAAAGTTACCTTATCTACAAAGCCATGCTGATTCGGATCAGTAAGACTGGTTTCCGAGAAAAGTATGCCTTTTACCTCTAAAAAAAGTATCTGACAAAGAACCAGTTTTAAATATCGATTGCAAGTAAACATGTCAAATTAATACTTGTTTTTATCTTCTATTCTTGTTTTTTGTCTATAATTACTTTGTTCATCAAAGTCGGATTAAATTTTTTTTCTGTAGAATAATTTTACTTGTCCCATCGGACAAGCTTGATATAGCTTTTACTTGTCCGACCTTTTTTTCCTCTGGTACCGGACAATCGGACAAGCGTTATTGTCGAGGCCTGCTAAACAGTCCAACTACACATAAACTCTTAATATCCAGAGGTCACTATACAGTCCAACTACACATAAACTGGTAATATCCAGAGGTCACTAAACAGTCCAACTACACATAAACTGGTAATATCCAGAGGTCACTAAACAGTCCAACTACACATAAACTGGTAATATCCAGAGATCACTATACAGTCCAACTACACATAGATTGTTAATATCCAGAGGTCACTATACAGTCCAACTACACATAAACTGGTAATATCCAGAGGTCACTAAACAGTCCAACTACACATAAACTGGTAATATCCAGAGCTCACTATACAGTCCAACTACACATAAACTGGTAATATCCAGAGGTCACAGTCTAATAATAGATCTCTTCAAATTGCCCAAAGTCTAAAAATGTTGAATTAAATTGTAAGAGAGGCTATCAAAAGATCTTCAATAAATAGCAAATTCCATAATGTGGTTTTGTGTGCACTTTAACATTTATTATGTTGGCTCCTGATGTTTAAATATTTATTTCTTATGCAGCAAAAATACTGCAATCTGATTGGTTAATTACCCCGGTGTAAATAACACTCCACCCTTGTTCACCCCGGGATAAATAAAATTTTGCCAAAAAATTGCCAAAATAAAGAAAAAAAATAAAATGTAAAAAAAAAAAATAAATATAAAAAATAAAAAATAAATAAATTTGAAGACAAAAATTAAAAAAAATTTTTTTTTTAATTTTTTAAAATTTTGTTTTCCCAAAAATTCAAAAGAACAAAAATTTTTTTCTGAATTTCCCAAAAATAAAGAAAAAAAGTATTTGACAATATGCAGCAACATCATCGTTGAAAAAATGTTACACTGGAAATTTTTCATTAGCATTTTTCAATTTTACATCCTGGTTTAAAAATGAGTAAAGGAATTGTTCATAAGAAATAAATTCGTTATCTTGGTGTAATCAGGGGTGTGCGGAATTTTACACCGTTGTTGAAAATCCATACACCCATCATTCGGCTGCGCGTCAAAAATTCTGAACACCCCTGATTACACCAAGATAACTAATAATACCCTGGCAGGGATAAATGAAAAGGTTTAGAGTTGATTTATTATAATTTTGTGTTTTATGGTTTTTGTTGGGTATAGGTGAAACATGAAATTAGGTATATTGTAAATCAACAAAATATAAATTCCCTTTAAAGTTTCTAAAGGCTTGAATGAAAATTTGGTACCTCAAAAATAAACAAATCCACAATATACCACTGTGCCTGATAATTAGGTGTTTGATTTGCTAAATCTGCATACATCATTATATGTATGACAAACAAATGATCAATTGACGATATAAGATGTTTTCAATATAAAAATATGGTATGATTGCCAATGAGACAGCTTTTCCCCAGTGATCAAATAACTTAGAAAATAGCAATGCTTGCAATAGGATAATACCTGTGTTTCCACTTATATGCTGGAAAAAAAGGGAAGATAAGCGAATTATTTTTTCTTTCAAAATGTTTTTAACTGGTTTCAACATTGGAAATAGTATGACTTAACTTAAGTCAACTTTGATATTGTTTGTACAAAAATGACAAAACAAAATTTTGAGTAGGTACGCGAAATTTGGGTCAGAAGGGTAAGCAGAAACACTTACTTTTTGAAGGCTTTATTCCTTATTGAGACTTTACAAAAACGTTTTGTTATTCATTTTCATTGACTGAAATTTTTCTGCAGTTGTTCAGTTTGAAGAAAAGAATCCAACCTTCAACCTTGAAAAGAATTTATTTTATTGATAATTTAAAGGCCAAAAATTTCTTCAATAAAAACAATTTTATTTTGAGAATAGAGACTTACAAGTTGGGGACCCCAATTTGAAGTAAATTGATAGTGAAGTGTCATTGAGTTTTTATGTATGAAAATATGACCAGGTCGTGATGGATAAACATCCCTAGATGTGGAATGTCTTAATAAAAAAGATAAAAATGTGAAGCAAGAATTTTGGTGTTGACTAGAAATAGAAATCACAGGCAGAAATGGACAAAAAGAATGAAAATAAACAGAAGAGAGAATTTAAAAGTTTTGTGAAGTTCTGATTGCTCTTGACTGTCCTACGAAAAATTTGTAAAACTATCAATTTTTGTCCAATTTGTACAAAACAATTACAATTTAATAATAATCAAATATATATTTTTTTCTCTCTTCTGAGTACTGTACAATGTACATGCTGGACATAGTATAAGTCTATACATTATGTCCCAGCTATGTGCAATCAAACATTGAATAAACATCATCCTCTAGATGTCTTTGTTTTGTTGATTGCTTTCCATCTCATTGATGTATACCGGGTCTGTTTCTATCCATACACATAAATATCAAAAATTCCATCTTGTGTTACAAAAAAGTTTTAAGAATCCTACTAGTTTTGAGTAAAATTCTAGATATATTGTGAAATTCAGGGCAAGTTACTATTTTTCTTGCCTTTCTTTCTCTTGAACAGTAAAATTAAGAGTATGCTTGCCAGGGACAAGTGCTTAGAACATATATTTCCACACCCCTGTAAGTTGTGTAAGAAAGAAATAAGAGATGTGTAGTCCGTTTTCAATTGAGTTATTATTGATGAGAATCAGACTTTTAAAGATTTGAATTCTATCTAAATTCTTTATACAAGACCCATTCACTAATAGCTGTATAAGTATATTAGTGCTTATATGGTCGCATTGAATGGAACATGAAAAAGTTATCTCTTTGTCATTTACATTTTATTTGTAAAGTAAAATGGCACTCTGTTCTCTAACAATTTGTTTTAGACACAATGTATGTAGAACAGCTAATTAGTCCCCTACCGACGAAGTCGAAGGGGAATTTAGGTTTGCACTCTGTCTGTCCGTCTTTCCATCTGTCAGTCCGGCAACTCAGCTTTCCACACTTTTTTTCTTCGTTCTTGAAGATATTGATTTGATATTTCGTATATAGTTCTATCATGACAAGTTATAGATCAAGTTCGAATTTTGTTCCGGTCTGATGATTTAGTCCAGAGTTATATGGTCCATGAAAAAACTCCATAACTAATGTTAGAGTACTATGTTAAACCATATAATCTGTACAAAGGGAGATAACTCATTTTTTAAAAGACATTCTTTGGTAAATTGTTTGAGGAATTTTGTGGCAGGTTTATATGTTATTTTGTATAAACTAATTTTCTGAATGCTACATGTATATATATATATATATTTTTTTTATTAAATGAAATCCTTTAATTAGATAATAATCTATTTTTATTAAGGTATATATTTCTTTACATTACATTGTGTAGATAAAAGTTGTTGACATTTTATAGGTAAGTTACAAATCTATATTAGTTTGTGACAAATGAAAGAAAAAATATTTGGAACTATTAATTATATTTGATTGTAATTTGAAAATAGATATACATTGAATTACATCATATCTAATGTTAGAGTGTTATAGGTTTTTCATCATGCTTGAAGATGTTGATTGACAATTGGTAAATAGTTTTATCAAGTTACAGATCAAGTTCAAATTTTTGTTTCGGTCTGATAATTTTGTGCAGAGTTATGGTCCTTGGACTTGAAAAAATTCACTCATATATTCAGTTTTCCAAACTGTTTTAAGTCATGCTTGAAGATATTGACTTGATATTTTCTTTTTGTTTACACCATGACAAGTTATAGAACAAGTTAGCATTTTGTTCCAGTATAATGAATTTTTACCCGGTAGGGGACTATGTATTGCCATGCAATACTCTCAGAATGCTTGTTCAGAATTCTTTTTTGTATGAAATTGGAAAAAAGCTAATAGCAGCCTTCTACAACGACCAATTCTGTCTTAATCTTTCATAGGAATGTTAATCTTGTATCTCATTCTAGAATTATTTGCGGTCGTATATTGGTATGAAATTGGTGTCGTCGTCGTCCAAAGACACATTGGTTTTCGCACAATAACTTTAGTTTAAGTGAATGGATCTCTATGAAATTTTACCATAAGGTTCAATACCACAGAAGAAGGGATTGATTTTGGGGGTTATGGTACCAACAGTTAAGGAATTAGGGGCCAAAAATAAGCATTTTTCTAGTTTCCAGACAATAACTTGTGGAACGGTGTATGGATCTCTCTGAAATTATACCACAAGTTTCCATACCACAAAGGGATGGTTAGGATTTGCTTTGGGGTGTCATGGCTCAACCCATTTAGGAATTAGGGGCAAAAAAGGGGGAAAAACAAGGGTGTCCTGGTTAATGGACAAATACTTTAGTACAAAACATAATTTAAAGCAGTGTAAGATGTATTTGAACTACCTCCCTTACACTGCTTTTAAATTATGTATAAAGTAATGGTTAATGAACAATTAAGACAATTTAAAAGCAGTGTTAGGGAGGAAATCCAAATACAACGTTTTGATAACCTCCCTTACACTGCTTTTAAATTATGCTTAAAGAAATGCATATTTATAAAGGAAGACCAGTAAAAAATGTTGCATCTTTTTTTTTTAACAAAAAATCCATATGAAAGATTTGACACCATATTTTAAATTCTATTATAAAATAGATCAAGTTAGCACTATGGTAAATTTAAATGGGTAATTAACTCCATTGGAAATTTGAATTGAGATTATGACCATATCTTGAGGGAAAGAATTTTTTTGGGGGAAAAAGGGGGGGGGGGGGGTAAAAAGAAATTGTGGGGGGTCAATTTTTTATCATTTCAGATTTCAGAAATTCTTCAAATATTATTTTTTTAGCAAAAAAAAAAGAGGGGTGAGGAGGGTTTATACGCAACAGCAAAGTGTATTGCACAAAAGCAAAAAAAAGGGGGGGGTCAATTTTTTATTTATTTTTTTGTGGGGGGAAGGGGGGGGGGGTCAATTTCGCAACAGCAATTTGTATTGTACAAAAGCAAAAAGTTTAAAATAAATTCAAATCATATAACCAATTCTAAGTTCTTTGACTACAGTTATTCTGTGTCAGAAACCTTTTATGTGTCAAATATTTAATTACAATCCTAATTCAGACCTGTATCAAGCGCGAATATTGCGTCCATTTTTGCCCCAACTGTTCAGGGTTGGACCTCTGCGGTCATATCCAGCTGCGCTCAGCGAAGCATTTTATTTCCGTCATGCTTGAAGATATTGATTTGATAATTGGTGTATAGTTTTATCATGACAAGTTAAAGATCAAGTTCGAATTTCGTTCCAGTACAATGAATTTTTAACCGGTAGGGGACTATGTATTGCCATGCAATTCTCTCAGAATGCTTGTTTCCACCATGGTCAATGTAATAAACATGATAAAAAGATAAACTAATCCAAAAGTTAAAATATCTAAAAAAAATAAAGCAGTATTTAGGAGCCATTCATTAATAGCCATGTGAGATTTTTATCCTCTTGTGGTCGCATAGAATGGAACAGAAAAAAAGATATCTCTTTGTCATTTACTTTCAATTGTAAAGTAAAATGTCACTCTGGTCTCGAACAATTAGCCCTCAGTCTGTAATAGCAGATGCTGTCTTGATCTGTCATAAAGATGTAAAATTTTGTCTTGATTACACATATTTCTGGTCTATATTATAAATAATACTGATATAAATACAATTGTTTTTATCTTGCCTTGACAAGAGTAAAAAAGCTAGACATATGTATCATGTATATATAATATAATGTATTAGTTTGTGATTGGGTCAGTTAATGGATACCACTAATGGTAGGTTTATGATATTTGGTATGCAGTTGCATTAGCATTGGCACATCTCATTTCCATGGAGATTCTTTGGCCCGCTCCTTCTGTCATGATCTATTGATTTTGAAAAACTTTTGCTTAGTTTACATGTATTAGTTTGTGATAAGGTCATTTTATGGGGAACTACTTGTGGTAGGTCAATGATATCAGACAATGGTATGCAGATGTATTAGCATTGGCATATTTCATTTCCATATAAGAGATTATTTGGCACTGCCCCCTCAGTCATGGTCTATTGACTTTGAAAATTTTAAATTTTATTTGGTTTACATGCATTAGTTTGTGATTAGTTCAGTTTATGGGAAACCACTAGTGGTATGTCAATGATATTTGGTATGCAGTTGTATTAGCATTGGAACATCTCACTTACGTGGAGATTGATTGGCCTGTACCTTCAGTTGTGGTTCATTGACTTTGAATATTGTGCATAACTTACATGTTAAAGTATTGCTATTTTTATTTCAACATTTGCATTTTACTATCAAAATAACAAAAAGGTGAGACATATTTCTGTGTTAACAGTTTATTAGCTCAGCTGTTATTTCATGGATTGCATTGATATTAAAGGGATAGTCATAAGATTTCAGGTGTACATCTTCATGATCAAGATTCTGAAAAAATAAATTTCAAACTGGACCAAGCCATTCATTAATAGCCATGTGAGATTTTTATCCTCTTGTGGTCGCATAGAATGGAACAGAAAAAAAGATATCTCTTTGTCATTTACTTTCAATTGTAAAGTAAAATGTCACTCTGGTCTCGAACAATTTTTTTTCAGATATGTAGAGCTATGTCAATTTACAGCATTGTAAGAAATTTTAAGAAAGTAAATAGCCCACAGTCTAATAGCAGATTCTGTCCAAGAGTCATCTGATCTGTAGTAAACATATGTCTTGTGTATAATATGATCCAGAAATAATAGAATTATTATAAAACTAAGCTGTCATTCATGGAATGCATTGCAAAAGGAATAGTCTTAAGATATTTCAGATGTACATCTTTATGATCAGGTTTCTTTAAAAAAAAATATTAAACTGAACCATTGGCTACATGTTCTGTGCTTATTATATCTCCCGCTTTCAAAAGTAGGCAGTATATTGTGAAAGGGGAGTCCCTTCCTCAGTTTGTTAGTTCCTTCCTCTGTTCCACTTTTGTATCTGCAAACTTCTGTATGGCTTGACAGAACTTTGTGGAACAATCACAGACTCTTACTCATATGATGCACCTTAATCTTGTGATTTCATTTCTTCATTTGAATGATTTTATGGTTTTACTTTTAGATGACATGGACTTTGTTATATCTGCACACTATACTACACAGTTTGTACCCCCTTCTCCTAAACCCTTAATTACAATTTATTGAAACTTACTCACAATCTTAAAAATTTAGTGCTTTTTTGCAGCTCTTCTTATGCTTTATTTTAGGGTACCTATTTTTTTATCCGTAACTCCTCCTAAACCGCTTATTACATTTAATTGAAACTTTCTCAAAATCTGGACCTGATTTTGCCCTTTTTATCAGAATCATGCTTTAGGGATTCCCATAACAAATCATGGACTTCACAAGGGCAGGGGTATCATTGTCAGCTTTGCCTGCCATACATCTAGTTTTATTCGTATAACACTTTTAAAAGTCTTCAAAATGCATTTGGGGCAATATGCGTAATGGATTTTACATAGGCGGTAATGGTAATGTTTTCCTCTGTAGCACAGTCCATATCGTAAACTTGGATATGCATGATGGCTCATTTCGAAGCTGAGACATTTTCACATATGTGGTTAAATTTTCGGGGTACGAAGTGTGATTCATTTTTCCGTAAATTAGCACACCCCGAAAATCCTTTTCGTGATGCGGCTCCTGGTGGTAAAAAATCCCTTTTTTCACACAATAAGTTCTTTGAAAATTTAATACTTTGCATACATTTAATAACTGCATAGTTTTTACACATTTATTCTATGGTCCTCTACTTCTCAAATCAACACAAATATTTAATGGTTAAGCTCAGTCAATTGTTAAAAATAGAAACATGTCCAATATCACTACACAGAGATTTTTTGTTTACACACAACTTTTGTGTTCCTCAATTTGAGGCGCATTAGGGATATTGACCCATTTGTATTTTCCCAATGTAAAGTTGGACCAAGTCTCAACTATTCATCTTTGCTAGCCAAGGGTTACAATTCGAACAACTCTTGAAGAGGAACGGGTTGTATCGTAACCTTTGGCTAGTGAAGATGCAACTATTAGAAAAATTTGAATTTTGGAATGCCTTTATTCATGTCTAGATGCTTCTTTTCATTGATTTAAGAAAGGAAGTATATATGTTGGGTTTATAGTAATGTTTTATCATTGTCTTAACACAAGAAAAAGCAGTTATTGATAGCAAAATAAGGAAGCCATTCATTAATAGCCATGTGAGATTTGTTATCCTCTTGTGGTCGCATTGAATGGAACAGAAAAAAGAATCTCCATGGAAATGTAATTTACTTTCAATTATAAAGTAAAATGTCACTCTGGTCTCTAACAATTAGCCCTTAGTCTGTAATATCAGATGCTGTCTTGATCCGTCATAAAGATGTAAAATTTTGTCTTGATTACACATATTTCTGGTCTATATTATAATTAATACTGATATAAATACAATTGTTTTTATCTTGCCTTGACAGAGTAAAAAAGCTAGACATATGTATCATGTATATATATAATGTATTAGTTTGTGATTGGGTCAGTTAATGGATACCACTAATGGTAGGTTTATGATATTTGGTATGCAGTTGCATTAGCATTGGCACATCTCATTTCCATGGAGATTCTTTGGCCCGCTCCTTCTGTCATGATCTATTGATTTTGAAAAACTTTTGCTTAGTTTACATGTATTAGTTTGTGATAAGGTCATTTTATGGGGAACTACTTGTGGTAGGTCAATGATATCAGACAATGGTATGCAGATGTATTAGCATTGGCATATTTCATTTCCATATAAGAGATTATTTGGCACTGCCCCCCCAGTCATGGTCTATTGACTTTGAAAATTTTGCTTAGTTTACATGCATTAGTTTGTGATTAGTTCAGTTTATGGGAAACCACTAGTGGTATGTCAATGATATTTGGTATGCAGTTGTATTAGCATTGGAACATCTCATTTACGTGGAGATTGATTGGACTGTACCATCAGTCGTGGTTCATTGACTTTGAATATTGTGCATAACTTACATGTTAAAGTATTGCTATTTTTATTTCAACATTTGCATTTTACCATCAAAATAACAAAAAGGTGAGACATATTTCTGTGTTAACAGTTTATTAGCTCAGCTGTTATTTCATGGATTGCATTGATATTAAAGGGATAGTCATAAGATTTCAGGTGTACATCTTCATGATCAAGATTCTGAAAAAATAAATTTCAAACTGGACCAAGCCATTCATTAATAGCCATGTGAGATTTATTTTCCTCTTGTGGTCGCATAGAATGGAACAGAAAAAAAGATATCTCTTTGTCATTTACTTTCATTATAAAGTAAAATGTCACTCTGGTCTCGAACAATTTGTTTTTAGCTCTTAATAGGTATTTCATAATTCAGCTTTGTATGAAATTTGTAGAAAGCATATAACCCTGTCAGCACTTGCAGATTCTGTCTTTAATCTGTCATGGGAATGAAAAATCATGTCTGGAGAAGTGATATCAGGAAGCCATTCATTAATAGCATTGTGACATTTTTTATCCTCTTTGTTGTCGCATAGAATGGAACAATAAACAAGATGACTTTGTAGTGATGGACTCTATTCTCTCACATAAAATGTATAAATCAAGACAATTTGTTATCCTCCTGATGTTGTTTTTGTCGAGCCTGCAACATTTATGTCCCGAAAGCAATGCATAGCGATCCTAGATTCCGTCGGTGGTGTCAACATTTAGGTTCAGTCTGTGGTTAAAGTTTTTTTTGGACACAAATAACTTTGTAAAACCGTCACTGAATTTTAGGAAATTTGGACACAAGCTAGTTTATGACCAAAATACAGTACCCAGAGCAAAATTTTGAAAATATTTATTTTCATTTTTCCGTATTTTACTGATAAATGGACTTTTTTTTTTACAGTTAACATTCAGATTAAGTCTGAGGCTAAAGTTTGTCAGTCATCAATTACTTTGTCAAACCTTCATGGAATTTTAGGAAATTTAGACAGAAGCTTATTAATGACCAAATTACAGTATCCAGAGCAAAATTTTGAAATATTTATTCTCATTTTTAACCGGATTTTAGTAGGAAAAATCAGTTATTGGGCGGGTGAGCGTGTCCTTTCTTTAACATGAAAACGCTTTAACGAAATTTTTTCAAATTTAGATATGTTGTTTCCTGTGACTAAATGAAGGTCAAATTCAATTTTCACGATCTTAGCTTTTCTCGTTGTTGAGTTATAGCCCTTTCCCAAAAATTCAATTTTTGACTTATTAATAACTCCATTTCTGTTCAAAGGGAAATAACTCATTTTTTAAAAGATTTTTAAAAGACATTGTATTAATGATAAATGACATTTTGGATTTTTTTTCCTTTTCTTTGGTAATTGTTTGAAGAATTTTATGGTAGGTTTGTTTGTTATTCTTTATAAACTAATTTTCTGAATGCTGTATATAATTTTTTTTTGATGAAGTGAACTCCTTTAATTAGATAATAATCTATTTTTATAAAAGGATATATTTCATTACATTACATTGTGTAGATAAAGTTGTTGACATTGATAGATAAGTTGCAGATCTATATTAGTTTGTGACAAATGAAAGAAAAAATATTTGGAACTATTAATTATATTTTATTATAATTTGAAAATAGATATACATTGTGTAACATCACATCTAATTTTAGAGAACTATTTTTAGTGGTTAAGGTGGATGGGGGGTCTTAATTAAAATCCATAGAATTTGTTAATAATTTGTCAAAATGTAGTTTTTATCATGTAGCAGGTTGTGCAAAATTGTCAGATTTTGTATAGATTATGCATGGAAAATCCAATTTTTTGTGATAAAACGAAAACTACACCATAGAATTTTAAGATAAAATGTGAGAAGATAGCTCTTATAACATGCTTTCAGACAAGAAAAAGCAAAAATGGGGTCACTGGACTTGTTTTCTTGCAACATATTAAAATAGATAAATTCACAACACTTTCTATTTGAAAAAAAATGAATCAAACAAAAGTATTGTGTTTTTTTAGAAAATACAGCCGTAAATATGATAAAACACATAATTTTCTGTATTAACATGAAAAGTCTTGCACATGAATTACATACTACTCTCAAATTTGCACATGAATTAAAGATCTAGACCAATTGTTATCTGCTACTTCAAAATCCAAGATGGAGGAAGACACCCCAGCCACCTTAAATCATATCTAATTTTAGAGAACTATGTTTGCTTTATTAGTTTAACCATTTCTGTTCAAAGGGAAATAACTCAAACTTATTCCATGAACCAGTAATGATAACATAAGTATATGGATTCTGTTCAATTAATTTTAGTCATTAGTTGTCAAAATTTCTTTATAATTATTTTTTTTAAGTCATGTGTGTTATGAAGGTAGATGTCACAGTTGTTATGTGGTATTTTATTTTTGTTGTGTGTGTTAATGTTTAATTTTTACATGATCCTGTTTGGGGGTTTTGATTTGTAAATATCATTACATATCTATTTTAAATATTCAATCACAATCCAAATTTAGAGCTGTTTTAAGCTTAAATGTTGTGTCCATACTTGCTCAACTGTTCAGGGTTCGACCTCAGCAGGAAAATCCGGTTTGCTGTCACTCGACAGCCTCTTATTCCGTATTTAACTGATAAATGGACTAAAGTTTTTTTTTTACATTTAACAAGTAGATGCAGTCTGGGATTACTTTGTCAATCCTTCATAGAATTTTATGAAACTTTGGCAGAAGCTTTTTTATGATTAAAGAGATAATGTTTGAAGCAAACTTAAGAAAATATATTTTTTTCATATTCAGTATTTTTCTGATCTATATATAGATGGACTTATATTTTTACAGTTAACATTTGCAGACAGTCTGGGATTAAACTTTTTTTGACTGATAAATTTGTAAACCTTCATGGATTGTTATGAAATGTGGACAGAAGCTTATCTGCAAGACCATGAAATAGCATCTAATTTTTCTAATTCTGTATTTTACTGATAGAATGAAGTTCATAACAGTGTGGACATGTACAAATGGTATTTAAATGTTATAGTGTGTATCACTGGCTGTAGATTTCACGCAATTACAATATGTCAGGGGCATCTCATTGGGGATGTACATAAATACTATATCTTTCATAAAATAAATGTTTTTGCATAAAAGTTTATAGTATTTGTTTTTAATTTCAAATTTTTTGTGGTCGTATATTGCTATCACGTCGTAGTCTGAAGACATTTGGTTTCCGGACAATAACTTTAGTTTAAGAAAAGGAAGGTTGGGATTGTTTATGGGGATGATGGTCCAAACCATTCAGGAATAAGGGTCCCAAAACAAGCATTTTTCTAGTTTCAGGACAATAACTTGTGTATAAGTATTTTGATTGCTCTGAAATTGAACCACAAGGTTCAATACCACAAGTAGAAGGTTAGGATTCATTTTGGGGGTAATTGTCGAAAAATTGTTCAGGAATTAGGGGCCAAAAAGGGTCTAAAACAAGCTTTTTTCTAGTTTTCAGACAATAATTTGTGTTGAAGTGTATGGGTGTCTCTTAAATTGTACCACATTTTACAAAAAGAAAATTTCTTCAAATGTTATTTTTTTTGGAGGGAGTTAAAAAAAAAAAAAAAATTAGGGGGGGTCAATTTTTTTCCCCTCAAGATTTTAGAAACTGTCTTGGGGGTCACAGTTTATTTTGCTATTTCTTTGTATATAGTCTGAAAACAGATTTGCTAAGTATTGCGCAACAGCACAGTGTATTGCACAACAGCAAGAAATCTTCAATTGAATATAAATTCAAATCATATAACCAATTTCAAGTTCTTTGACTACATTTATTCTGTGTCAGAAACCTGTAATGTGTCAAATATTTAATGACAATCCAAATTCAGACCTGTATCAAGCTTGAATATTGTGTCCATTTTTGCCCCAACTGTTCAGGGTTGGACCTCTGCGTTCGTATCCAGCTGCACTTGATGAAGCAGTTTATTAATGTATTTCTTTGTAGTAATAACTATACAGTTTAGGGATAGATCTGGGGTTTTGATTACTGTAGACTATAATTAAAGATTGATTGGTTGTTGGTTGCTTTACGTCCAGTGGCAAATATTTAATGCATGTTCAGGACGATATTGAAGGAGAAGTCAGGTATATTATGTATTATAATGAGCATGACAGCATCCCAGCAACACAAATAATCAAAAGAAATTCCATGAGAAAAATATGCAGAAAAGGAAATGTAAAAGTAGTAAAATTGAAAAGATTTTGTTTCAAACAGGTCGCTACAACAAGAATTTTGACGTCAGAATACATTTGCATAGTAATTTGAAAAATACAATAAAATGTGCTGTGATATCACCTCTGAATTAACTTATTCTTTCAAAAGAAACTTTTTGTTGTGATTTTATAGATCTATTCAAAACAAATTCCTATAAAGTTTCATGCAAAAACCTTTATTTTATGAAGTGTAAAAATAGTAATTATGTACATCCCCATTGAGAGGCCCCTGACATACTATAATTGTGTGAAATATTTGTTGTCGTCAGCCAGTGACAGACACAATAACATTTAAGAACCAGGTGTCCATGTCCACACTGTTGTGAATTCTATAATAAATGGACTCACTGTTTAAGTCAACATTACACTTTTACACTGACAGCAGCAATTGCAGGCGAGACACAGGATTCCGCAGATATCCAGACAACTTTTTATTGTGCTATTGAGATGCTGTCTCATTGGTTATACTAATTCAAAATGTACCTTATTCATATCATTTCAGTTGCTTTTTCTAGAGTCTTGAACTAAATGTTTGAGTAATATATGAAAAATCTTTTTTTATTTTCAGGGTAAAATTGCTTGTGCTAATGTTCTGAGTGATCTGTATGCTATGGGTGTGACAGATTGTGACAACATGTTGATGTTGCTTGGTGTCAGTAATAAAATGACAGAGAAAGAACGAGATATTGTTGTTCCCATGATGTTGAGGGGATTTAAAGTAAGATTTATTTAGGGGTATAATCTACAAAATTTATGTGTATAGCTTCAAGTCAAGATTTATTTATTGCAGTTTCAAGGGGGGAAACATGTATACAAGATATGATTGGGGAAAAAATGCAAAAAAATAACAGTACAGATATAAAAGTAATTTTTATTATGCCCCCGCCGTAGCAGAGGGGGCATTAAGTTTTACCCTTGTCTGTCTGTACGTACGTCCCAAAATTGGTTTCCTTCTCTGACTTGAGTTTGCCTCAACCAAATGTTATGAAACTTATACACAATGCTTATTACCACAAAACACAGATCAAGTTTGAATTTTGGTGGTGTGACCTTTAACCGTTCTAGAGTTATGCCCCTTTATAAATGGAAAAATTGCAAAATTTTTATTTTCTTCTAAATATTAAGTAAATTTTAAATTGGAGTTATCTTCCTTTGTCCATGATTATAGTTGAATCAACTACAATCAATGCTTTATACAATGCAATGTTTAATTTTGACTTCCACTGATAAAACACAGATCAAGTTGAATTTGGGTAGTGTCGCTTAAACCATTATTGAGTTATGCCCCTTTATAAATCGAAAGATTGCAAAATTTTTAGTTTCCATTCTGTAAATTAAGTTTGCCCCAACCAAACATTATGAAACCTATACACAATATTCATTACCACAAAACTAAGATCAAGTACAAATTTTTTGTTTCTGTTTTCTAACTTTAGTTTGCCTCAACCAAATGTTATAAAACTTATACACAACCGTTCTAGAGTTATGCATGTTTACAAATAGAAAAGTTGCTGAAATTTTAGTTTCTGTTCTCTACTTAAGTTAGCCTCAAGAGACTTATGAGACTTGCACACAATGCTTATTGCCACAGAACTCAGATCAAGTTCAAATTTGGGTAGCGTCACTTTTACTTTTCTTCAGTTATGTCCCTTTATAACTATATGATATGCAAGCGGGGTTATCATCTGTGGACACTATCCACATTTTTTCTTCCATATTTTATAGTATGGAGTTGAGATTCATATTGAAAGATCCATAAATGTTGACTGTTGATGCTTCTATATATTCATACAATCATGACAGTTAAAGGGGCATTAGCTACGATTTAAAAAAAATTTAAAATACAATTCTTTTTATACAACCGCAAAAAATATTGGTATCACGTCATTGTCCGAAGACATTTGGTTTCTGGACAATAACTTTAGTAAATGTCAATAGAAATCTATGAAATTAAACACAATGGTTTATAACCACAAAAGAAAGGTTGGGATTGATTTTTGAGGGTTAGAGTCCTAACAGATTAGGAATTAGGGGCCAAAAAGGGGCCCATTAAGCATTTTTCTAGTTTCCAGACAATAACTTGTGGAACGGTGTATGGATCTCTCTGAAATTATACCTTAAGTTTCCATACCACAAAGGGATGGTTAGGATTGGCTTTGGGGGGTTATGGCTCAAACCGTTTAGGAATTAGGGGCAAAAAAGGGGGGAAAACGAGGGTTTCCTGGTTAATGGACAATTAAAAAAAAGTACAATGTTATGTTTGGATTACCTCCCTTACACTGCTTTTAAATTATGTATAAAGAAATGTTGTATTGTCTTGAGGTGATTAGCTGTCAATTTTTTTTTAGAAGTTACTATTTAAAAATGCTGACTAAGGAATATTAATTTTAGCCATGATTATGTATGTCATTTTCTATTTTAAGACTTTTATGATGTATTTAAATGGGTAATTATGGTTGCAAATTCCATTGGAAATTTGAATTGAGATTATGACCATATCTTGAGGGAAAGAATTTATTTTTATGGAAAAAAGGGGGGGGGGGAGGTGAAATATAAATTGTGAGGGGAACAATTTTTTCTCAGTTCAGAATTGAGAAATTAAAAAGAAAATTTCTTCTTTTTTTTTTTTTGGGTGGGGTGGGAGTCAATTTGCAACAGCATAGTGTATTGCACAAAATAAAAAAAAAAAGGTTGGTAAATTTTTTTATTTTTTTTTATGGAGGGAGGGGGGTCAATTCGCAACAGCAAAGTGTATTGCACAAAAGCAAAAAATTGAATATAAATTCAAATCATATAACTAATTCTAAGTTCTTTGACTACAGTTATTCTGTGTCAGAAACCTATTATAATTACAATCCAAATTCAGACCTGTATCAAGCGCGAATATTGTGTCCATTTTTGCCCCAACTGTTCAGGGTTGGACCTCTGCAGTCGTATCCAGCTGCGCTCGGCGAAGCAATTTATTGGTTGTTAGTGTAAAATGATGACTATGGATCCCATTTGTATCTATTCTTTAAAATTACTACCCAGAGTGACACCTTTTTGCTATCTGATAGTTAATGATATGCAGAAATATCAGACATCCCTAATAGTTATCAGACATCAGATTGATTATGATGTGACTGATAAATAGAATATTGACAATTTTCGCGTTCTTTACTGTAGTCACCTGACATTATTTGTTATAGTGCAGGATCATTGTTAAACTATTCATGGCCTTCAAGAAACTGTTAATTGTTTCATGTTCCCCTAACCACCTGCTAACTTTTTTATGATAATGTATTTGTTGTTAAGCAACTCCCACTCACAAAAGATACTGCTGGTTATCATGTAGAGATTGCTTTTGGAAAATGTGCTGAAATGATAATTTTTAATGAGCCAATAGCTGTCAGCCCTCCAGATGTAGATGGTAGCATACTTGTATTTTTGACAATTTAGAAATCTTGCTTATAAATACCAGTCTTTTGACAGAGATTGGTAAAATCTTCCACTTAGGAGAAAAAATGTCCCTTTTCTTGCTCTAACACTAATATCTCACCATGACTAGTTGATGTCAAGTAAAGATCAACAAATAATGGCCAAAATATTGTTTATAGATATGTTGAGCACTGAAGCTAGCAGACATGTTGTTTTAGCTTATAAAATGCATGGATTCATTTGGATATTTATGTGAAAATTTCTTATATAACTTACAAAACTTTTAATTTTTTCGAAAAACTTAGGATTTTCTTATCCCAGGAATAGATTACCTTAGCCGTATTTGGCACAACTTTTTGGAATTTTGGGTCCTCAATGCTCTTCAACTTTGTACCGTTCCTACTCGCTTATTAGTCGGAAAATTGGGAGTAAAATTCATAATCCAGAGAGGGGGGCCGACTAATAGACGAGATCTAGCGACCAGAGGAAAAATCCAAGCTTGAGAAAAGTGGTCAGGAGTGAATTTCCTGGTCAAAACTACGTTTTTGATTGCCAAACCTACATAAATCAATAAATAAAAAGTTTTTGTTGAAAATAAATGACTTCAATACTGTCTTTGTGTTTTATTTGTTCTTTGGTAAACATTTTCTGCAAATTCGTGTTGAAATTCTACTGTTTCCGGTTTGTGTATTGATTTTCATGGTCACATGGTTTTCCTATAAACCCAAAAGAAGAGCCAAGAACCAAAAATGAAAAGGAGATAACAATGTACCAAATATGTGAAAGGATGTTTTCAGCGGAGTTATTGTGTCATTATTGTGATATCATGATATCAATTCAATGCTTATAAATCATATAATAATCAAAAAATAATTTTAAGATTCATTCCCAAAATCAAAATATTATTCATTATAGTGTCTCAGGTAAACAAAAATTACAAAATTGATTGACAAGCCAATATAATCCATTGATAACCCCAATTAAGAGAGAAAGAGTTGTATTCACTAAAGGTGTGAAAACTATCAGTGATAGGTAAACAGATGACACTAATGAGTTGGAGTTAGTTATTTTAATATATTGATTAGCTTCACTTACTTTTTTTAATCCTTTAATCATCACAATATAATAAGAATTATGAAGTGTACATGCTCATTTAACACCGAGTTATGTATGCTGTGAAAAATATTTTCATCAAGTGTTGATTGACTTTAAATTTTTCAGGTTCATATTAGTTTATATTCGCTTTTCTCAAACAATAGGTTGTTAGTCATACCCTACAAAATCATTGATGCATTACGTAAACAACACATGGCTAATCTAACATTTGAACAGTGAACAAAACAAGAGAAATGAATACATCTTTATTATTAACAGCAATATAAATTATCATGATGAGCATCAACTAAATTCAAACCAAACAAACATTAATGCAGAAATGAATATTATTCCTGGATTTGCATTGGTTTTACCGGCGTTCAGTTACTGTCAGCTGAAAAAAAAATGCCCAAATTTTGTCCGACTTATACGAGGGTCAAGACTAAATCCTTAGAATTTGGAGCTGAAAAGGGCCCCCGACTTATAGTAGGATCGACTATTAGGCGAGTTTATACGGTACTTGTTTGGCTTTATAACTATTTTGATCTGAGCGTCACTGATGAGTCTTATGTAGACAAAACGCGCGTCTGGCGTATTAAGTTATAATCCTGGTACCTTTGATAACTATTAACTGAAATAAGAGAACAAATTCACAAAAATCTACCACTCCAAAAATTTCCTGAAATGGAAATCTGAAAATTAAGGGAAAGATAAACAAATATGAAAACCTTACCATAATTGATGATTTTTAACCAGTCTTATAGTTTGACTTTCCATTTATCAATCAATCTAAAGATGAAAGTATAGGTTTAACTTTTCATATTACAACCTCGGTAAAGAAGTTTGTCAGTTTGTTATGATGCCTTATTTTTCCACTTGTAGGACCATGCTGAAGAAGGTGGAAGTTCTGTTACTGGTGGTCAAACAGTCATCAACCCATGGTTAACTATTGGTGGGGTAGCTACTACAGTTTCACAGCCCAATGAATTTATTATGTGAGATTTAGTCTTGTAATCAAAATTACACTAGACATCGGGAAAAAATCTTGATAGTTATTTTTTACTTCATTAACAAAACTTAGAATTAATATTATATAGTGTTCATTTGTAAAATATGCCTTAGCTTTGCACACAGTAATCCTGAATTTAAAGGGATTTATTACATATTAACGGAAAATTACAAATGTCTTAATTTTAGAGCAGAATTTTTATTCAAATGCTTCAAAGTCAAAACGTTATCATCATAAGTTTAAGGAACTGGAAACCACAGTCAGGTTTGATCAGTTGTGTGTATATTTTGTGTGCTTTATTTGACATCATAATAAAATTTACCTTCCTGCCTGGTCTACTCTACAATCATAACCGTTGTCAGGGGGAACATACAACTCTCTATTTGTGGCTTGGAAAGCCAGTTGCTGTAGATTCTAAGGAAATTTCTATGCCCCTCTTACAATAGTTGGGAGTGGGCATTGTGTTGTTATACGACCGCAAAAAAAATTTGGGATCGTATAATGGTATGATGTCGTCGTCCGAAGACACATTGGTTTCCGGACAATAACTTTAAGTTAATGGATCTCTATGAAATTTTTTAAGAAGGTTCAATACCACAAAAGGAAAGTTGGGATTGATTTTGGGGATGATGGTCCCAACCGTTTAGGAATTAGGGGCCCAAAACAAACATTTTTCTAGTTTCAGGATAATAACTTGTGTATAAGTATTTCGATTGCTCTGAAATTGTACAACAATGTTTAATACCACAAGTAGAAGGTTGGGATTCATATTAGGGGTTATGGGGCAAACAGTTTAGGAATTAGGGGCCTAAAAGGGGCCAAATTATGATTCAATTTTTTTCTAGGAGTTATGCCCCTTTGAACTTATTTGTTTCAATATACCTCTGCAACAGTTTGTCATCGCAACTCCTCTGAAACCACACAACAGAATTTCATGAAACTTTGTAGATAATAAGGACATACTAGGTAGATGTGCATATCGACAGGAAATTATGATTCAATTTTTTTTCTTATACAATATTTTTCTTAGTTATTTTATTTCTACAGTGACAATGTGGGGACGTGGGGTATGTGAGCATGCTCACTAAGGTTCTTTAATTGAATTCTTAAACCTCACATGTAAGATTTTAATATGTCTTCTTTAAACAAAACATCTTCGTCATTTTCATTTGACATTTTGTTATGGAGTTAAAGCAGTTTAACCAGTTTAGGCCTAATATTATCTATGACTCTGTGAACACTACCCCTCTCAGATCATATGCTTTAAATCTTTCCAAGTGAGTGAGTCATTACATATTGTTGACAATAGTGTATTGCCATTATGCATTTTTAATCATTTTTTTTTGTCTATGAATGGTTTAATTTCAATTTGTTGATGCTACTGTACATCTCTGGGACCATATATGTGAAAGTTTTCAGGTAAGAAAGTTTGTTGTAATGTGTTGTTGGCCATACTTTGCTGCCATTTCACTGTGTAAAGTTGGAAGTTTTATCCATTTAAACCAAAATTAAATTATCAATGGGACTTTTTAAGTTGTGCATTCAAGGGTTTATTTGAGTTTAATTAGAAAAAATTTCCCTTCTAGTTGTGTTTTCTTGAGGATTTATATTGGTGTTTTCTTCATATTTGGAAAAATTAATTTCAAATATGATTGCTCTTGTCGAATAAATATCCGTTTTCATTATTGGCAGACATGGTTATATTCTTTTGTCCATTTGACAAATAGAATATCATTACTCTTCCATTTTTTGTTACAAAGTGGACCTTCAGAACACTTTGCCTAGTAGATATATATTCTTCTATACTTTATCAGAAGGTACAGTTTCGGGATCACGTTATTTATTTTAGGTAATTCAAGATCATATACCATGGTGATGTCAGACATCCACTGTTATAATCAACTTTTTAAATTGTCTTAATAAAAACCTTACAGATACATTTTGATTTGATCAGATGATATACATGTCACAGACTACTGTGAAAATATCAAAATGTACAGGGTAGTAAGCATATGTATTTTAGTAAATTTTCACACATGTCTTAATTAATGAAATATTATCTAAGAATATTTAACATTTTCTTAATTTAAAATCATCAGGCCAGATAATGCTGTAGTTGGTGATGTGTTGGTATTAACAAAACCTTTAGGAACACAAGTAGCTGTGAATGCTTATCAATGGTTAGACCAGCCAGAGAGATGGAACAGGATTAAACTGGTTGTATCAGATGATGATGTAAGGAAAGCATACCAAAGAGCTATGTTTAGTATGGCTAGGCTTAATAGAACAGGTTGGTTTTACGAGACCTTTACACTCAAATATATTTTTTACAGTAGATATGTGCTGCATAATGGTACATTGATTTATACCACAGGGTATTATAGAATATAAAAGGCCCTAATTAATTCCAGCAGGTCAAGACAGAAGTTGGCTGTTGACATTTGTTTATACAATCAAGACACACATGCAAGAGTTCTGGGTTAGTTTTTGTTTCAATATGAGTATGAAAAAGTCATATCATGTGGTGTTTTTCTATGCCCATTCCAAGTTTTTTTACACAGGAGACTTGAGCAAAAGATTTAAATAGATTCCCACTTAAAAAAGTCAACCCTGTTCTAGTTTTACCCTCCTCGCCCTGATAAAAAAACAAACGTAAAGTTACATTGCCCATATATTGATGTTTTCATGCAGACAATGTTGTATTGATCCCAATACTGCATAGATGTCTGATGTTACCACATGTATTTTGTGTGTAAAATGAATTCTGACTATCTCCGAACTAAAGTATTCTTAACAAGACCAATGGTTGTACTATGATAATGCATCCAAATGTAATGCGTTTGAGCAATTTAAGTACAGTAGACTCCTGCAAATCGGATACCCTAAACGTCAGCAAAAAATATACCATTACCCGATATATTCAATTAGACAATAAATAAATATTCATTGAATATTCTGCAATAATGAGTTGACATAATTCTGAGATGTTACTAGCTATAAAACAGTAAAAGGTTATACACCACCAGGCACCACGATGTTTGTGTAATATCAGCTGGTTATGTAATGTATTTATTTGTTTTCAGTTTTTATACGACCGCAAAAAAATTTTGTGGTCGTATATTGGTATGACGTTGGCGGTGTCGTCGTCGTCCGAAGACACATTAGTTTTTGCACTCTAACTTTAGTTTAAGTGAATGGATCTCTATAAAATTTTACCATAAGGTTTAATACCACAAAAAGGGGCCAAAAACAAGCATTTTTAGCTCACCTGGCCCAAAGGGCCAAGTGAGCTTTTCTCATCACTTGTCGTCCGTCGTCGTCGTCGTTAGCTTTTTACAAAAATCTTCTCCTCTGAAACCACTGGGCCAAATTTAACCAAACTTGGCCACAATCATCATTAGGGAATCTAGTTTAAAAAATATGTCCGATGACCCCGCCAACCAACCAAGATGGCCGCCATGGCTAAAAATAGAACATAGGGGTAAAATGTAGATTTTGGTTTATATCTCTGAAACCAAAGCATTTAGAGTAAATCTGACATAGGGTAAAACTGATAATCAGATCAAGATCTATCTGCCCTGAAATTTTCAGACAAATCTGACAACCTCTTGTTGGGTTGCTGCCCCTGAATTGGTAATTTTAAGGAAATTTTGCAGTTTTTGGTTATCTTGAATATTATTATAGATAGAGATAAACTGTAAACAGCAATAATGTTCAGCAAAGTAAGATCTACAAATAAGGTGACATGACCAAAATTGTCAGTCGCCCCCTTTAGGAGTTATTGCCCTTCATAGTCAATTTTTAGTAATTTTTCGTAAATTTTTGTAATCTTTTACAAAAATCTTCTTCTCTGAGACTACTGAGACAAATTTAACCATACTTGGCCATAATCATTATTAGGGTATCTAGTTTAAAAAATTTGTCCGATGACCCCGCCTTCCAACCATCATGGCTGACTTGGTTAAAAATAGAACATAGGGGTAAAATGCAGTTTTTGGTTAATATCTCTGAAAGTAAAGCATTTAGAGCAAATCTGACAGGTGGCAAAAATGTTCATCAGATTTAGATTTATCTATCCTAAATTTCAGACGAAACAGACAACCCGTTATTGGGTTGCTGCCCCTGAGTTTAGTAATTTTACAGAAATTTTGCAGATTTTTGTTATTTTCTTAGATATCATTATAATATCTAATATCTAATACTATTAATTATGATTTTAACCTTATTTTACATGATTTCCAAAGCATCAGTAAATACAGGTGAGCGACACAGGCTCTTGAGAGCCTCTAGTTCTAGTTTCCAGACAATAACTTGTGTTCAAGTGTATGGATCTCTCTGAAATTGTACTGCAAGGTACCATACCACAAAGGGAAAGCTGGGATTGAGTTTGGGGGTGATGAATCATAAGGGGATTCAAAAAATTGGTGGGGGGGGGGGGGGGGATTTTTTTTTCCTTTTTAGCTCACCTGGCCCTTTGGGCCAAGTGAGCTTTTCTCATCACTTGGCGTCCGTCGTCCCTTTGGGCCAGGTGAGCTTTTCTCATCACTTGGCGTCCGTCGTCCGTAAACTTTTACAAAAATATTCTCCTCTGAAACTACTGGGCCAAATTTAACCAAACTTGGCCACAATCATCATTAGGGTATCTAGTTTTAAAAATGTGTCCGGTGACCCGGCCAACCAACCAAGATGGCTGCCATGGCTAAAAATAGAACATAAGGGGTAAAATGAAGATTTTGGCTTATATCTCTGAAACCAAAGCATTGACATGGGTATCAGGTCAAGATCTATTTGCCCTGAAATTTTCAGATGAATCGGACAACCTGTGTTAGGTTGCTGCCTCTGAATTAGTAATTTTAAGGAAATTTTGCCATATTTGGTTATTATCTTGAATAAAATCTTCTCCTCTGAAACTACTAAGATGAATTTAACCAAAGTTGTAAACAATCATCATTAGGGTATGTAGTTTAAAAATTGTGTCTGATGACCCCGCCCGCAAACCAAGATGGCCGACATGGCTAATAATAGTACATAGGGTAAAATGCAGTTTTTGGCTCATATATCTAAAAAGCATTTCGAGCAAATCTTTCAAAAACAAAATTGTTCATTAGGTCAAGATCTATCTGCCCTTAAATTTTCAGACCATTCAGGCAACCCGTTGTTAGGTTGCTGCCCCTGAATTGGTAATTTTTAGAAATTTTTTCAGCTTTTGGTTATTATCTTGAATATTATTATAGATAGAGATAAACTGTAAACAGCAATAATGTACAGCAAAGTAAGACCTACAAATAAGTCAACATGACCAAAATGGTCAATTGACCCCTTAAGGAGTTATTGCCCTTTATAATCAATTTTTAACAATTTTCATAAATTTTGTAAATTTTTACAAAATAATTTCCACTGAAACTACTGGGCCAAGTTCATTATAGAAAGAGATAATTGTAAGCATCAAGAATGTTCAGTAAAGTAAGATCTACAAACACATCACCATCACCAAAACACAATTCTGTCATGAATCCATGTGTTTTAATATGCACATAGACCAAGGTGAGCGACACAGGCTCTTAAGAGCCTCTAGTTTCTAGTTTTTTCTTTAAAATTTTCCATTTTAAATTGGTAATTTCTGATTTATATATAAAAGCAAATAATAATGATATGGTTTGAATAGGTAAATTAACATTTTTTAAGTTCTTAGACCACTTTCATTCTGTCTGAGAAACCTATGCTGTGTCAAATATTAAATTACAATCCAAATTCAGTGCTGTATCAAGCTTGAATGTTGTGTCCATACTTGCCCCAACTGTTCAGGGTTCGACCTCTGCGGTCGTATCAAGCTGTGCCCCAGCGGAGCATTTTATTAAATCCTAAATTTATTAAAATAAATCAAATACCCTGAAATATTTATGTGAATAAATATCTACCATCCATAGTTTGTGTCTTTATTTGTTTTATTAACGAAGTTATTTCCATATTTACATTAATCACAGGTAAGCTTATTGAGCTATAAATAGATTAAAGCATATTCTGTGTACAGTGTAGAATCTCTAAACTGAAATCGAATTTGTTATATATTTTACTTCTTTATAAAATCAAATTAATTTGAATATTACTGAAGATAATCATGATTGGTAAAATATTTGTGCACCAAGTTTATGTTTTCTAAAGACTGTTAATATTTAGGCCATTCTTCTAGAGGCTTCTTCACATTATGTAAACAAAACAAAAATGGCGTCCATGACAATTGGTCATGCACATGTTATAAATTTATATCTGACAAAAGTCAAATTTCTCTTGTCAAAAGGAATTTATATGTATATTGCAATAAATTATTCAGCAGGAGGTACATTCACTTTGAATTATATTTCTGATTCTATGAGGACGCCGAGATTTATCAAAATTCTCCCATGGCCAACGGCAACGTACTGCCCTAACATATTTTATAAATAAATTCAAACCATTTAAATTTAAAGGGCATCTGATTCACATTACAAAGGAAGACAATGAATAAAGACAAACAATTTATTAAGAAATAGTTCCTTTTATTAAGTAAAAACAAAATGTTCTTGTCTGCAAGATTGTAATTGCGTAACTTCTGGGTCCTTTTTCTGTCAGAAAAACATTGAAAATATCCGATTGTGCATGGTTTTAACAGAATTTTTCTGAATATTCTTATCAGATTTGCCGATATATTCTTATATCCGATATTCAATTACACGATAAAATTAGCATTAAACATATAGGGAAGGGTTTGGTGTTTTGAAATAATATTACAATACCTGATATATTCGTTTAGCCGATATCCGATTAGGTGGAGTCTACTGTAATAATAAGCATACAAAACTCCCAAAAAAATCTAAATTTATATGAAAAATATTATGATTATAAAGAATTGTTAGTCATGTCTTCATCAAGGGTTATATTTCATGTTTTATTTTGAAACATTTTATATTTCCACAGGTGCTAGACTTATGCATAAATACAATGCTCATGGAGCCACAGATGTCACAGGATTTGGACTGTTAGGACATGCTAAAAACCTTGCTAAGATTCAGAAGAACGAAGTGAGCTTTGTCATCCATAATTTGCCCATTATAGCAAAAATGGCTTCAATAAGTAAAGCCTGTGGAAACATGTTTGGTTTGTTACAAGGACATTCAGCAGAAACATCAGGTACTGTTTGTGGTCTTATTAGCATGGGAGGGTACAATAGGGGTGTGAGTGATTTATTTGATTTTTAGTTAGATGAGATGTTATGCAGTAGATATAATATGCTACTCAGAGAAAGTGACTGCTATCGTTTATATTTATGTAAGGTTAAAGAAATTTCCTGAGTTGTCTTTCCTTGACCAGTTCCGTAACTGGTACTCTTCATCTGTGACCCATGGACACATTCCCCATTTATTTTTTGAATAATCTTTCAGAGAAACTAATAGGGTATATATATATATGCTGTTGTGAATTTAGATGAATTTAATTTCTAACTAATTACAATATTGTTATTTTGTTGTATGTTTTCATTTTCTGATTTTTTTGTTTTTTGTCATTATCTTTTATTGTTGAGTACATTTTATGGTTTTGTATCTTTACCAGTTAAATTTGGTTGGATTATCCATTACCTTAATTCTTTATTTTGTAGTTTATTGAATAACAATTTTATTTATTATTGTTACTAGGAGGTTTATTAATGGCATTACCAAGGGAACAAGCAGCAGCATTCTGTAAAGACATTGAAAAACAAGAAGGTTATCAATCGTGGATTATAGGAATTGTAGAGAAAGGAAACCGAACAGCAAGAATAATAGACAAACCAAGAGTGATAGAGGTTCCAGCCAAAGACAGAGACGGAGAGCTCTGGTAGCCATTGAACACATGCAAAAATTCTCATAATCCTTATGTTTTTGTACATCATATTTATACTTTGTCTGAACTGAGCAAATTTTCAAGGATTTATTTGTTGGTATATTTTCAAGGATTAATTTGTTGGTATCTTTTCAAGGATTAATTTGTTGGTATCTTTTCATCTCATTTTCATCTTTTAATCATACTTCATTGTTAAATTTTTATTTTTTTAATTGAAGATGGTAAAGAAAGAAGCAGAGTTGTCTGTCCTGGGCTCACTATTGCTTTATACATTGTATCTGTATATTTTGTGACTCACCTGTGTATGAAGTGGATCTGACCAACATATAACAATATGAATAGGTCCATAGATGTAGCAGTGTTATCACATTGTGTACAGATACAAAGATGCATCTTTATTATGTTATTTGGACAATTTTGACATTTTCCTTGGTTCCAGAATAAATTAAATTGTATGTTTAACAAATTACATGTATATAATGGCTGAGAATTTGTTTTTCTCCTTATGATCATGAAATAAAGTTAGACCTTATGAATTAATTGTTTCACTGCTGTTCAGGCTTTGGTTGGTGATAATTCAATTCAAATGTTAACAAAATAATCATGATTGTTGATGAGGCTGATTAATTGAAATCATGGAATTTGTGATCATTGTCCAAAATAAAATGAAGAAATCAATGTCATTAAAAAATATACAATGTTAAAAATGTCTTGATATTTTATTGTTGTTTACCCTGCATTATATTACAAGTTTGTTGATTTGGTTTTGTTTGACATTCAACCAAGCAAACCTGTTTTTGTATTTCAGAAGTTAGAAGAGATGGATAATCCATTTTTATGCCCTCGCCGTAGCGGAGGGGGCATTAAGTTTTACCCTTGTCTGTCTGTACGAACGTCCTTACGTCCCAAAGTTGGTTTCCGTTCTCTAACTTTAGTTTGCCTCAACCAAATGTTATGAAACTTATACACAATGCTTATTACCACAAAACACAGATAAAGTTTGAATTTTGGTGGCGTCTCTATAATCGTTCTAGAGTTATGCCCCTTTACATTTGGAAAAATTGCTGAATTTTTCGTTTCCGTTCTCTATCTTTAGTTTGCCTCAACCAAATGTTATGAAACTTATACACAATGCTTATTACCACATAATATAGATTAAGTTTGAAATTGGGTGGCATCACTTTTATTGTTCTTGAGTTATGCCCCTTTATAAACAGAAAAATTGCTGAATTTTATTGTTTCCGTTCTCCATCTTTAGTTTGCCTCAACCAAATGTTATGAAACTTATACACAATGCTTATTACCACAAAATACAAAATACAGATCAAGTTTGAATTTGGGTAGCGTCACTTTTACCGTTCTTCAGTTATGTGCCTTTATAACTTTATATGAAATGCAAGCGGGGGCATCATCTGTGTCCCATGTACACATTCCCCATTTATTTTTTATACAGGAGCCTTATTTTCAGAAGTTTCTGTCTGGCTGAAATTGAGACAGGGATACTAATCTCAACGGCATAAATGATTTGTATATAGCTTTATATTTCAGGTGGTTGAAGACCTGGATACTTCATACCTTTTATAATGGTACCTTATGTTCTGAAGTTTTCATTTGTCACTTGTCCCTTGTCCTTGACCTCATTTTCATTCTAGTAACTGATTAAACAAGAATGCACACGCTGAAATGTCTCGCCTACTATACTGACCATTGATTTTATGTTGATAGTCCTAAATATTAAGTTTTACTATAAGTATCACATTAACATTTATGATCCAAGAAAATGAGGTCAAGGTCAGATAAACCAAGCCGGAAATTAAAGGATACCTTTCGTACAATCATTCCATACACGGAATATAGATGACATATTGCTTATAGTATAAAAGAAAGAGACCAAACCATGGAAATTTTATATTGACCAATGAACCATGAAATTGAGGTCAAGTTCAGATGAACCCTGCCAGACAGACATGTACACCTTAAAATCATGACATGCATCAAATATAGTTGACCTATTGCTTATAGTATCTAACAAACAAAGTTAACCAGGAAAACTGAACATTGACCAATGAACCATGAAAATGAGGTGAAGGTCAGATGATACCTGCCAGACAGGTAATACACCTTACAATCATTCCATGCACCAAAAATAGTTGACCTATTGCATTCAGTATTTGAAAAACAGACCCAAAACACAAAACTTAACGTTGAGCAATGAACCATGAAAATGAGGTCAAGGTCAAATAAAACCTGCCAGACTGACATGTACATCGTAAAATATTTCCATACACCAAATATAGTTGACCTATTGCATTAGTATTTGAAAAACAGACCACAACACAAAACTTAACGTTTACCACTGAACCATGAAAATGAGGTCAAGGTCAGATGACATCTGCCAGTTGGACATGTACACCTTACAACCATTACATACACCAAATATAGTAGACCTATTGGTTATAGTATCTGAGATGTAGACTTTACCACGAAAACTTAACCTTGTTCACTGAAACATGAAATGAGGTCAAGGGCATGAGGACCTTGCAAGGTACGCACATACCAAATATAGTTATCCTATTACTCATGATAAGAGAGAAATTAAGAATACTAAAAATCTTGACTTTTTTTCCAAGTAGTCACTGAACTATGAAAATGAGGTCAAGGACAATGGACATATGAAAGACAGAAACTTCATATCATAAGGCATCTATATACAAAATATGAAGCATCCAGGTCTTCTACCTTCTGAAATATTAAGAATATGTAGAAGTTAGTTAAAGTCATAGACTATCCCTATGTCAAGCTTGCTGCGACATAAGTCGCAGGCTCCACAAAAACTAGATTTTTATTATGCTGTTTTTCGCTTATTAGTACAGCCAAACCAAAGTTTAAGTGGAAGGGACCTGACATAACTATTCACAAGTTTAGCCTTGTATGTAATAGTAGAAATCATACAATCCATATGCATGAACAGTACATGCAGTATTATGAAATACTTTATTTCTTAAAAAAAACTTGTTTCAATGCACAATAAAAACATACGATTTCTATATTTGAATCTCTTTTTCCTTCCAAAAATATCTTGACTTTTAACTAGGTTTGAATTTTTGTTCATTTTTCTTCAAAGGGAGTTTGAAATATACGATTTCGAATCAACCAAGTTAAACTCATCAGAAATCGAAATGCCTTGAATAAACAGGAATTCTACTGGGACTCTCACAATGCCACGACTTGTATAAGTTTTTGACATAACAAGGCTTGGCTGTAATAGAATAAATGTATTTGGCAAATTTCTGTGCAAGATCTTTGGGTCTGTCGGATAGGGTTCACCTTACCTTTCTTTATCTTATTTCTTGGATCGGTGATCAAGGTTAAGCTTTTGTTGCCAAGTGTGTATCTCGGATACTATAAGCAATAGGTCAACTGCATTAGGTGTATGGAATTATTGTAAAGTGTACGTGTTTGTTTGGCAGGATTCCTTTGACCTTGACCTAATTTTCATTGGTCAATGTTAAGTTTTCTTGATTAGGTCTTTTTCTCAGATACTATAACCAATAATTTCGCTATGTTTGGTTTATGGAATTATTGTAAGGTGTGCCCGTCTTTTTGTCAGGGTTCATCTGACCTTGACCTGATTTTCTTTGATCACTGGTCAACTTAAGTTTTTGTGGTTAAAATGGTTTCTCAGATAATGCAAGGATTTGTATTTACTATACAAATCCTTGGATAATGTAAGCAAGTGGTGAATTTCATTTCCTGTAGGGAATGATTATAAAAACGAAATGTCTTATCTGACCTTGACCTCCATATACATGGATCATTGATAATGTTATACTTGTAGTACAAAATTACTGTTTCTGTCTGTGTTTCTTCAAGATTGTGATTAGGTCAGTTTGAGGGGAACCAAATATGATAAGTCAATGATATTTGATATGCAGTTGTATAGGTATTGTAAAGGCCGTATGATTGCATATAATTAAAATAGAGAATGGAAATGGGGAATGTGTCAAAGAGACAACCCGACCAAAGAGTAAAAAACACAGCCGAAGGCCACCAATGGGTCTTCAACAGAGCGAGAAAATCCCGCACCTGGAGGCGGACTTCAGCTGGCCCCTAAACAAAAATGTGTACTAGTTCTATGAAAATGGACGTCATACTAAACTCCTAAACATATAAAGGAACTAAAATTTAAAAAACTTACAAGACAAAGGCTCCTGACTTGGGACTGGTGCAAAAATGCGGCGGGGTTAAACATGTTTAGTGAGATCTCAACCCTCCCCCTATACCTCTAGCCAATGTAGATTAAACAAACGTACAGTAAAACTCAGTTTAAAAGAAGTCCCGAGTCCGATATCAGAATAGGTAACAAAAGAAACTAAACAAAATGACAATGATACATAAATTAACAAAGGACTACTAGCAGTTAGTACTTACTGACATACCAGCTCCAGACCTCAATTAAACTGATTGAAAGATTACGTCTTCATCATATGAAAATCAATCACAATCCCTCCCGTTAGGGGTTTAGTATCATACCATCATAAAATATATGAGAAGAACATAACCCGTATCATGCCAACAACTGGTTTTAGAATAAATGTGTTCATTTCCGATACAAAGACCCTATAAGTGAATCAATATTAATACCAAAATATGCCATCTTTAATGACCTGACAACAGTATCGTAACTATATCCCTTCTGAATAAGTCTGTTTAAAGGTTTGGTTAGCTTTTGAGGTGAATGCCGACATTTTTGTGCTTTGTAAAGAATATTACCATAAAAGATTAGATGTGAAATACCTGAACGTATAAGATGTCTGCATGTTGATTTATATTTACGAATGATGTCCTAGTACCGATGGTAAAATTTAGTAAATGTTTTGACTAGTTTGTGATATCGAAAACCCTGGTGAAACAATTTTTCAGTAATACAGAGATTTCTTTCTTTAAAATCAAATATGTTGTTACATACACGAGCGAATCGAACAAGTTGAGATATATAAACACCATAAGATGGTGACGAGGGAACGTCATCATCTAAAAATGGATAATTAACAATTAAGAATTGAATGCTTCTTTTTGTAACTTCATTTGGGGTGTAAAAGCGTTGACCGAAGTACATTTTGTATGAAGCGCGGAAGCGCTTCATTCTAAAAATGTGCGCACGGTCAACGCTTTTACAACCCTATGAAGTTACAAAAAGAAGCATTCAATACTTAAAATTACATTTTTTAGCTAGGATTATGAAAACACGATTTTTATCAAGTTTTTATTTAATTTACCTGTGCACTTTATTGTGGGACCTCGTGTCATCATGAATGATAAATTTTATTGTGTAATGAAGTTGATATTGAAGGAATAACGCGAGATTGCAGTGTAGCCAATCAGAATAACGTATTATAATGAAACATACATCTAATGTAATTATTAGGAAATGAAAAATCATCTCTTTTTTTTTGGTAATAAGCTTCCCGTTAAAGATATAGATATCATGATCCAGGAAAGGGCAGTGTTCATTGTTAGTATTAGCTTTATTTAAAGTCAGTTCAGCAGGATAAATCTCTTTAGTGTACATACTGAAGTCGTCATTATTGGGAGCCAATATATCATCCAAATATCTAAAAGTGTTATTAGATTTTTGTATCAGATGTTGTTTCGATGGGTCTTTGTTGATTTTAGTCATAAATTGTAACTCATAACAATACAAAAACAGGTCCGCAATAAGTGGTGCACAGTTAGTCCCAATTGGAATTCCGATAACTTGACGATATACGGAATCTCCATAGCGAACAAAAATGTTATCTAGTAAAAAATCAAGGGCAGTTATAGTATCAAAGCAGGTCCATTTGACATAGTTCTTTTGTTTGTTGTTACTAAAAAATGACCTAAAAGAGTTTGAACATAATTACATATTCGCATTCTGACTTTTTAAATGCCCATTTAATTAGATTATGAGGCAAAGTGGTATATAGAGTAGAAAAATCAAAACGTTGAACAAATTCGAAATCACCAATATAAGCATGCAATTTATCAAGTACTTCCAACGAATTTTTGACACTCAAAAAGTACTTAATTCCACTATTTTCAAAGGCCTTATTTGAACAATTTATTACCAGGCTTTTGATTGTACCAAGTGTACTAGTAAGTAGAATAGACAGTTTAGTAGTGGAACAATGGCTTGAAGACGAAATAAGTCTATATTTGTAAGGTGTTTGGGCAGCTTTGGAAACCAGTACATAGTTTGAACTTTGTAAGTTGGAATTGCTTACATACACTTCATTTGAACTTTGCTGGTTAGTTGTCTCATTGGCTGTCATACCAGATCTTCTTATTAGTTCATCCCGCCTGCCAACCAACATGGCCGACATTGCTAAAAATAGAACATAGGGGGTAAAATGCAAGGTTTTGTCTAATATTTTGAAAACTGCTATAAATGGAGAAAATCTGCAAAAGGCAGAAATGCTCAAAATGATGAGATCTACCTATTGTCTATTATTTCAAAACTGTCAAACGACGATTTCTAGGAGTTATCGCCCTTAAATGAGGGAATTGTACCGAAATTTTTCGTTTTTGCCTAACAACTGCCTGATATCTGGAACACTAATAGATAGATAGAAACATAGAAGCAAAAATGATCAGCAATACAAGATCTACAAATAAGTTTGTAATCTTGAAATCGTCTGACGACCCTATTGGTGTTATTGCCCTTCGATAATGATTTTTACCATTTTTTTTTTTGCGTATTTGCCTGATATCTGAAAAACTTCGAAATCGTCAATTGACTCCTTGTAGGAGTTCTTGCTCTTTAATGTAGATTTTTACCAATATTTTACGTTTTTGCCTACTATCTCGAAAACTAAAAAAATATAGATAGAAACTTTAAATAGCAAATATGATCAGTGAGCCAAAATCTACAAATAAATAAAATGTTACCAAGCTTTTCTCATTACTTGGTGTCCTTCGTCGTCCGTAGTTGTCTTTTATCATCATTGGGGTATCTTGTTTAAAAATATGTGTCCGATGACCCCGCCTGCCAACCAAGATGTCCGACATGGCTAAAAATTGAACATAAGGGTAAAATGCAAGTTTTGTCTATTATTTTGAAAACTTATAAATAGAGGAAATCTGACAGTGGCAGAAATGTTCAGAATGTTGAGCTCTACCAATTGTCCATATACATCAAAAGTATCAGAAGACTACTTATAGGATTAATTGCCATCATATGACAAATTTTACCATTTTTGTTTGTTTTTGTCTATTATCTTGAAAACTATAATAGAGAGAAAGTTTTAAGTTGCAAAAATGATTAGCAAGACAAGTTCTACAAATAACTTTGTATGGTCAAAATCACCAGTCTACTCCTTATAGAGTTATTGCCCTTTGATGATTATCTTTACCAATTTTTTGCGTTTTTGCCTTATATCTTAAAATTATAATAAATAGATAAAAATTTAAATAAGCTACAATGATCAGCAAGACAATATCTACAATTCGGACAAATTTAGGAAATCGTCCGACGAATTCTTGTTGGAGTTATTGCCCTTTAATGACTTTTTTTCACCTTTTTTTTTGCGTTATTCCTTATATGATAAAAATAATAATAGATAAGTAGACACTTTAAATCACAAAAATGATCAGCAAGGCAAGATCTATTAAGTCAAATTTTGCCGATATAGTTGGTAAACTGTCACGCTTTATAGGAGTAAATGCACTTAATGAGGATTTTATGTATCCTCTTTTGTGTTTTGAGCAAAAACTAAAGATAGAGCGAAACTATACAGGTTAAATGATCAACAAAAAAGATTTTTGTCATGAATTCTATTCTCGTCTACAATGTTGGAGAGTGTTCATTGTTGAATATGCACATAGACCAAGCTGAGCGAAACAGGCTCTTTAGAGCCTCTAGTTTTTACTCTTTATAGGAGTGATGGCCTTAAATGATATTTTTTTTACTGTTTTTTTTTTTTTGTGTGTTTTGGGCATAAACTAAAGAAAATAGAGAAACTAAACAGAAAAAATGATCAGCAATACAAGATTAAAGAAAAAAGATTTGTTCATGAATTCTATTCTAGTCCACAATGTTGGTGAGAGTCCATTGTTGGAAGGTGCTCATAGACCTAGGGGAGCAACAGGTTCTTTAGACCCTCTAGTTTTTATATTTGCATATCTCGTATCCATGGAGATTATTTCGACCTGCCCTCTCAGTTATGGTCTACTGACTGAATATTTTGCATAATTTACATATGAAAGTATTGCTATTCTAATTTTAACATTTACATTTCACTAAACAACATACAGGGGAGACATGTGTCTGTAAGATCAGCAGTTTAATGGCTATTATCTTTAAAACTACAAAAAAAAAAAATGGCATAAGCAAGACGAGATCTACAAATAAGACAACATGGACTAACTCCTTTACCCATCATTTTTAGTGGTAACTATTGCAAATAAATATCTGTTTTATTGTGAAGATTTAAAGATGAAAATAAACGAAAAATGATAGAATTTTTACATACTTTACCAAAATGTAGTATATATCAGGGGCGGATTCAGCCATTTTTAAAGGGGGAGGGGGTTCCAACCATATGTCCCCATTCAAAAGCATTGATCGTCAAAAAAGGAGGGTTCCAACACCCGGACCCCCTGGATCCGGCACTGAATATTGTGATATGTTCATGATTATAAAAATGGTAGGTCAACAAGCTTTTTTTTAAGCTACAGGTTGTGAAAAGTGGCACATTTTGTATGGATTATGAAAGGAAAACATCATTATGTGAATGATGGGTAAACTAAATGATAGAATTGTGAAATAAAATATGAGAAGATAGGTCTGAGAAAATAGAATATCCAAAGAAAAAATGGGGTCAATGTACGTTTTTTCGTGCTATAACATACAGTAGAAAAATTTCAGGTATATTACTTAAGAAATTATACTATTTCTGAGATACCTCCCCTTAATACCATAATTAAGAAAAATTGAAATCAAGCAATATAATCTCATCTTTGTGGAAATATAATTTATTATAAGTTAAATTCACAAAAATGTGTTCATTTAAAAAAAAAAAAAACAATATTTGATAGCTTTTCTGCACCAAATTTTGCTGGCTTGAAAATCTACACCTATTGTGTTCTGCTATTTTACAATCCAAGATGGCGAAAGACACCCATACTACCTTAAAGAAAATCTGACGGTAAAAATGAAACAGCACCTACCTTGATAAATTTAGAAAAATCTATCCACCTTTTTTGGAGTTATTGCCCCTAAAATGTTAATGTATAACTTTCTTGCTTATCTTGACTATTGTTTTAAAATCTTTTTAGGAAAGTTAAAAGTGAAAAATGCAAAAAAAAAATATTCAGCATGGTAAGTTCTATCTACCTGAAAAATTATAGAAAAATCTGAATACCCCATATGAAGTTATTGACCCTGAAATGTAAGTTTTTACTCATTTTCATTTTTTTGCTGTATTACAGAATTTAGAAGCTAGGTTAAAAGTAATCATCGCATTAAAAAAAAAAACAGCACAACAAGATATATTAACCCTGAAAATTTTCGAATAATCTGTCCGCTATGATCAGTTTCACTAAAAAATCTTGCGAATAAAGTTGATTGCAAGCAGAGACATGTGTATATATGTCTCTGTTGCAAGTATACTTAATTGTTTATGACTAACGATCAACTTTATTCGTAAGATTTTTGTGAAACTGATAACTGATCTGCAATTTTGAAAACTATAGGAGCTAGGTTATGGTTAAAATCCCAAAATGATTAGCATGACAATATATATCTAATCTGCAAATTTGCCTATATGTTATAGAGTTACTGTCCAAAGAAATGCTGATTTTCTGCTGCTTTTTTTTTTCTTTTTTTCTTTGTGGTTTTAGTTGTTTTCTCCAAAACTATAGGGGCTAGCTTAAAGTGCTAAAATGATCAGAAAGAATAACTAGTATCTGCATATAAAAGTGCTCATTAGCAAACTGGCCATTTTTCAACAGGTGAGCGATACAGCTTGGAGTTTCCACTACCAAAATATGGACTAAGCCGTTTTTTAATCAGCTTCTCCATGAACATGGCTTTACAGAATTGCACCAAACTTATCAAGACAAACTTGTGCCCCTGCTATTTTAATTTATAATTTTTTAGTGTTTCATCAGTCACAATTATACTTGTTTTAATATTTGGAGACGGTAAGCGACAAATGTATTCCTTAAAATGCTGCACATTTTATATTTGCCTGAATCACAAGCAGCACTTGCAGATCTAGTATGTGCTCCAATCTATTTCTGTCCGAATATTTTAAATTATAAATCATTTTTCTCTAAATTATCTTGCATTTAAGTCACAGAAGTCATAACTAGTACATTGAACGATACCAATTTTAATGCAACAGATGTGCATTTCAACAATTAATGTTTTCAGTGATACTCTTAGGCCAAAAATTTCGAAAATCTATTGATCGGAGTTATTTTACCAGGATTAGGCATCATCTTCGGTAGCTATACATGCCAGGTCCACAGCATTTGGTAAATGCTTGTCCGACATGTCATACGACCTTGACTTCATTTCAGGCTTCAGTTATGTTTTCAGCATTGGGTATAATCCTCAGTTACTATGCATGACAATAATATTTGTTGTAAGCAGTACACACCCTATGGTATATAACCTGACCTTATAAATTATATTCATCAGTAACTATGAATGACAATGATACTTGTTGTAAGCAGTACATACCCCATGGTATATGACCTGACCTTGGGTATATTCTTCAGTTACTATTCATGGCAATAGTATATGTTATGAGCAGTACATATTCCATGGTAAATGACCTGACCTTCTTAGGTACATTCCTCAGTTAATATCCATGACGATAGTATATTTTTTTCATAATTTTTGTGAGTGCTACATACCCCATAGCATATGACCAGACCTGAGATATATTCCTCAGTTACTTTGCCTGACTATAGTATTTGTTGTGAGCACTTCATACCCCATGGCATATGACCTGACCTAAGGTATATTCCTCAGTTGCTATCCATGACTATAGTATTTGTTGTGAGTACTACATACCCCATGGCAAATGACCTGACCTAAGGTATATTCCTCAGTTGTTATCCATAACTATAGTATTTGTTTGCGAGTACTACATACCCCATGGCATATGACCTGACCTAAGGTATATTCCTCAGTTGCTATCCATGGCGATAGTATTTGTTGTGAGTACTACATACCCCATGGCATATGACCAGACCTGAGGTATATTCCTCAGTTGCTATCCATGACTATAGTATTTGTTGTGAGCACTACATACCCCATGGCATATGATCTGACCTTTGGTATATTTCTCAGTTACTATCCATGACGATAGTATTTGTTGTGAGCACTACATACTCTATGGCATATGACCTGACCTAAGGTATATTCCTCAGTTGCTATCCATAACTATAGTATTTGTTGTGAGCGCTACATACCCCATGACATATGACCTGACCTAAGGTATATTCCTCAGTTGCTATCCATGACGATAGTATTTGTTGTGAGTACTACATACCCCATGGCATATGGCCTGACCTTGGGTATATTCCTCAGTTGCTATCCATGACTATAGTATTTGTAGTGAGCACTACATACTCTATGGCATATGACCTGACCTAAGGTATATTCCTCAGTTGCTATCCATAACTATAGTATTTGTTGTGAGCGCTACATACCCCATGACATATGACCTGACCTAAGGTATATTCCTCAGTTGCTATCCATGACGATAGTATTTGTTGTGAGTACTACATACCCCATGGCATATGGCCTGACCTTGGGTATATTCCTCAGTTGCTATCCATGACTATAGTATTTGTAGTGAGCACTACATACCCCATGGCATATATGACCTGACCTTGGGTATAATTCCTCAGTTACTATCCATGACTATAGTATTTGTAGTGAGCACTACATACCCCATGGCATATGACCTGACCTTGGGTATATTCCTCAGTTGCTATCCATGGCGATAGTATTTGTTGTGAGCACTACATACCCCATAGCATATGACCAGACCTGAGGTATATTCCTCGGTTACTTTGCGTGACTATATTTTTTGTTGTGCGCACTACATACCCTATGGCATATGACCTGACCTAAGGCATATTCCTCAGTTGCTATCCATGACGATAGTATTTGTTGTGAGTACTACACACCCCATGGCATATGACCAGACCTGAGGTATATTCCTCAGTTACCATCCATGACTATATTATTTGTTGTGAGCACTACATACCCCATGGCATATGACCAGACCTGAGGTATATTCCTCAGTTACCATCCATGACTATATTATTTGTTGTGAGTACTACATACCCCATGGCATATGACCTAACCTTTGGTATATTCCTCAGTTACTATCCATGACTATAGTATTTGTAGTGAGCACTACATACCCTATTGCATATGACCTGACCCTAGTTATATTCCTCGTTTAGTATGCTCGACTATTTTATTTGTAGTGAGCACTTCACACCCCGTGGCATATGACCTGACCTTAGGTATATTCCTCAGTTACTATCCATGACGATAGTATTTGTTGTGAGCACTACATTCTCCATGGTATATGACTTGACCCTAGTTATATTCCTCTGTTGATATGCTTTACTATATATTATTTGTAGTGAGCACTATATACCCCATGGTATATAACCTGACCTGAGGTATATTCCTCAGTTACTTTGCGTGACTACATATCCCATGGCATATGGCTTGACCTTATCACGAGTGAGATGATATTATTACTAGGTAACTTTGCAAGCGAGAATGTAGGGTTTTACTTACTGAAACAGAAACACAAGACAACTAAAAAAAGAAAAAACCAAAAGACATCTTGCATTTTCAATTGACGTGTCATAGGGTTTTAACCTCATGTTCAAACCATAGTGATCTAGATAAAATAATCAGAATTGGGCCTGTTTTAGCAAATTTTATAAAATAAGATACTAGTAACACTATTCAATTTTTGGATATGCTAGTCTTATCTCATTTTCGTGCTCCAATGGACGAGGTTAAACCAATAGTCGTGTGGCTTTGATGTCATTTTTGCATGTTCATGTGGTCAGTATAAACTTACAGCATTTGTGTATGTTCTTAAGCAACTAAGCCACACAGATGGTAGTATTTGTTATACATATATTCAATTAACATGTTGGTCTGACATAATATAGTCTTGAAGTCGAAATAACTGATATAAAAAAGTATAAAATCTTTTATTTGTATCACATATTGCAAAAACAATATTTCTTAATGGAATGATCATTTACACAATTTGATTGGTTGCCATATAAATTTATTCTACTAATATCACTCGCAATTTTTGAAGAGTCGTGGAGTTCGTCATATTTTATAGTGGCCTCAAATCGTCCGTTACCTGGACTTGTCTGGACGATAAGCTGGTAATGTACAAACGAGTTAACTTTGTCGCCGAATGTCACTTTCCTGTTTATAACGTCATTCTTACTTTTCCTAAATCGAAGAATTTCATCATACGGTAAAATCTTCGAGGCACTAAGTACATTTTCTAGGGTCAATCGTGCACAATCTACATATGTTGATAAAATCTGATTTATTGATGTGACAATTCGCTCTCCGAAGTCGCGAATTTTTATGTCTTCAGGAGGTAGAGGTACATTTTTTGCACATGTACACCAATGCGGAAGAATTCCAATTTCAGAGCAGGTGCGCTCATCAGACACCTCTTGAAACAAACTTATTCCCCTTGAAGACGACTGCTCCCGCTGATCGGTTCCAAAGAATAAAACGTCCTGGAGTGTTTCATAGATATCAAATGGTGTTATTAAACGTCTTTCGTTGATGTGGAGACTTTGGCTAATTACTGGATATTTCTTTCGGAACCATTCTGGTAAAACTATAAACAGAAATGGAAGTCTTTCCTCTAATTTTCCAATATAAGTCTCCCTTAGTTTTCCGAATCGCATCCCGTGATCACTGTAAAATATTAGCAGTGTATTGTTAAGCATGTGTTGCTCATAAAGGGATTTCAGATAACTGAAATATGATTCGTCAGCCATGGCTGCACTTTCTGTAGAATCGTGGGTTAATCCAGTGATAAAAGCGAAAGCAAAATATGGATTCTTTTGCATAATAGAAGCAAATTGGAATGTATAATTCAAAATTACATCAGTTTCTAGTCTGTTGACAAGACAGTTATGTTCATTATACCAGAGTTGTTTGTCTTTAGTCATAGCTATGCTAAAATGACGGTTGAAATAGTCAGCTGGTGCTTTATGAAATCCAGCTTTAAGATAATCGAAAATGGCAATTTTTGGAGCATCTTCAGCATATAACGTTCGATATCCACGATCAGAAAACATTTTCCATATAAAGTTGTAACTATCAAATGAAATATCACTAAGTGATTCGTTCCATGGGACATCTTCTAAAAACTTTCCAAGCGTCATAGGAACAATATTGACAAATGTGTTGTCTGCTACTTTATTGTAACCCATCATGTCAAAAGCGTTTAGTCTGTTTGATAAAAAGGCATTTGTCTTTCGCATATATCTTTGAAAATTCAATCTAGAAATGGAATCAACACCAACCATTAAAACATTTAAAGTTTCCGAAACTTTCGCCCTATGTTTTTCGAAAGCTGTCGATTTTACTTTTTCAATATCATTCTTTCGGTAAATAAACTGGTGGTAATTGGTATATATTTTACCATTAGCTCTGTTATAGCATCGAACTCTTACAAATTCATATGGAACTTCAATATACGAATAGAACTTTTTACTGTAGTCGCCGTAGTCAAAATAATTGTGATGCTCCGCTTCAAATGGTCTTATGATTGGTTGATATCGGCAATGTTTGAAGGTATCTTTATGACGTGATTGGTGAATTGCTGTCCAGTTAACTCGCAAAATAGTCCCATCTTCGTAAGTGTATGGAAGAAATTTGTTACAAGAAATTTTCTTTCCAGGCTTCAAAAATTGAACAATTGAAATATCAAATGGTGAAAATAATGGAATTTTACAAGTTGGAGTGTCTACAAGAAAGACAGGTCGTGAGTTCAACTTGGTTGATGGATTTTCTTCATGGTAATTTTTGTGTGGATACGGCGACACATTTGCGTGGTAGAGGTTGTACAGGAATAGAACACAACAGCATAGACATAGGATTTTTAAATACTGTTTTCTTCTCATCGTCTGCTTAAGCAATCTAAAATAAAACAACGAATGGTATCTTTATCTTTAATTGACGGCATTCCGTTAGTACAAATATGTTACGTGTTTTTTTTCAATTTATACAATTACAATTTTCTTCGTGCAATATGACATTTCTATGAAGGCAAAGTTTGTTTGAATGTATTAAACAGCGTAAAAAGCTTTTGATGTAATCGTCAATATATGTATATAGATTAAACTTAGCATGAATGATTATAATCATTACTCTCAAAGAACCAGAATGGAGTTGAAGATGGTCGCCAAGCAGTATTAAAGAAACCTCTTCTAACTGATCAGAAACTACTACTACTAGGGGGTTTTAACGACCTTGGGTACACATGTAGTAAAGGTCGTTAAAAACCCCTCTAGTGATTAGAAACGAATTTGATCTAAAACATCTTCAGATCAGGAGCATATAAACTAAAAGACCCCACCCCACACCTACCCCCACCAACACCCTCACTCTGAACCATCAAAACCCTTTTTTTTAACTGTAAATGTAATATTTGATATATCTTTCTTGTTTGCCCTCCTTGTCTTACTCTCTTTTTCAAACGCTGATAAAATATTTGTTTTGATTAGTTTTTTTTCACAGTTAAGATTCAATCTCTTCAGAACTATTTGTTACACTGTATAAACTCCATTTGAAATTAATGATATTTAAGATTTTAAGAAAAATAAAATGCTCCGCAGGGCGCAGCTTGATACGACCGCAGAGGTCGAACCCTGAACAGTTGGGGGAAGTATGGACACAACATTCAAGCTTGATACAGCTTTGGATTTGGATTGTGATTAAATATTTGACACAGCATAGGTTTCTAACACAGATTGAATGTGGTCTAAGAACTTAAAAATTTTAAATTGGACATTCACCTATTATGGTCCAATATCCAAAATCTAAATACATGGTTAGATTCAGCATATCAAAGAACCCCAAGAATTCAATTTTTGATGAAATCAAACAAAGTTTAATTTTGGACCCTTTTGACCTCAATGTGGACAAAGTTGATAACGGGGCCCAAAAATCAAAAATCTAAATACATGGTTAGATTCAGCATATCAAACCCCATATATTCAATTTTTGTTGAAATCAAACAAAGTTTAATTTTGGACCCCGATTTGGACCAACTTGAAAACTGGGCCCATAATCAAAAATCTAAATACATGTTTAGATTCAGCATATCAAAGAACCCTAAGAATTCAATTTTTGTTAAAATCAAACTAAGTTTAATTTTGGACCCTTTGGACCTTAATGTAGACCAATTTGAAAACGGAACCAAAAATTAAGAATCTAAATACACGGTTAGATTCGGCATATCAAAGAACCCCAATAATTCAATTTTTGATGAAATCAAACAAAGTTTAATTTTGGACCCTTTTGACCTCAATGTGGACAAAGTTGATAACGGGGCCCAAAAATCAAAAATCTAAATACATGGTTAGATTCAGCATATCAAAGAACCCCATATATTCAATTTTTGTTGAAATCAAACAAAGTTTAATTTTGGACCCCGATTTGGACCAACTTGAAAACTGGGCCCATAATCAAAAATCTAAATACATGTTTAGATTCAGCATATCAAAGAACCCTAAGAATTCAATTTTTGTTAAAATCAAACTAAGTTTAATTTTGGACCCTTTGGACCTTAATGTAGACCAATTTGAAAACGGAACCAAAATTTAAGAATCTAAATACACAGTTAGATTCGGCATATCAAAGAACCCCAATAATTCAATTTTTGATGAAATCAAACAAAGTTTAATTTTGGACCCTTTGGACCTCAATGTGGAGCAATTTAAAAACAGGGCCCAAAATCCAAAAACTAAATACACGGTTAGATTCAGCATATTAAAGAACCCCATGAAATCAAGAATAAAACCCCATTGAAATTGGTCAAGAAATAAGCAATTTATAGGAAGTATCTTCTTTTGCACAATCCTGTGCTATTAAATATTTCTTGCTATTGCGCAATACTGTACAATTGACAATTTCTTGCTATTGCGCAATACTGTACAATTGACAATTTCTTGCTATTGCGCAATATTGTGCTATTGGATATTTCTTGCTATTGCGCAATACTGTGCAATTGAAGATTTCTTGCTATTGCGCAATACTGTGCAATTGAAGATTTCTTGCTATTGTGCAATACTGTGCAATTGAAAATTTCTTGCTATTGCACAATACTTATTATATAATAATTTACACATCCTGTTTGGTGTGTATCTCCTACCATATCATTATTATTTGATTTTAAATATAAATCAGAAATAACCAACTTAAAATGGAAAATTTTAAAAGAAACAAAAAAGGAAAAAAAGAAAAAAAAGGAAAAAAAAATAAATCCCCCCCCAAAATTTTTTGAACCCCCATTATGATTCATTACCCCCAAACTCAATCCCAGCCTTCCCTTTGTGGTATGGTACCTTGCAGTACAATTTCAGAGAGATCCATACACTTGAACACAAGTTATTGTCTGGAAACTAGAAAAAAATGTGTTTTTTGGCCCCTTTTTGGCCCCAAATTCCTAAACGTTTAGGGCAATTACCCCCAAACTCAAACCCAGCTTTCCCTTTGTGATATGGAACCTTGTAGTACAATTTCAGAAAGATCCATAAACTTACACACAAGTTATTGTCATGAAACTAGAAAAATGCTTGTTTTTTGCCCCTTTTTTGGCCCCTAATTCCTAAAATTTGGAGGCAATTACCCCCAAAATCAATCCCAGCATTCCTTTAGTGATATGGAACCTTGTGGTACAATGTCAGAGAGATCCATACACTAACACACAAGTTATGTCTGGAAGTTACAAAAATGCTTATTTTTGGTCCCTTTTTGGCCCCTAATTCCTTTACTGTTATTACCATAACCCCCAAAATCAATCCCAACCTTCCTTTTGTGGTATTGAACCTTGTGGTATAATTTCATAAAGATCCATTCACTTAAACTAAAGTTAGAGTGCGAAAACCAATGTGTCTTCGGACGACGCCGGACGACGACGACGACGACGACGACGACGACGACGACGCCGGACGACGACGACGACGCCGGACGACGACGACGCCAACGTCATACCAATATACGACCACAAAAATTTTTTTGCGGTCGTATAAAAATATGTTGGGTATAGGTATATGTCAATGCAGGCAACAGTGAAATTAACAAAACAAGAATCAACAAGCATTCTGAGATTATTGCATGGCAATACATAGTCCCCTACCAGTTGAAAATTCATTGTACTGGAACAAAATGCAATTGATCTATAACTTGTCATGGTGTAAACTATATAACAAATATCAAGTCAATATCTTCAAGCATGACGAAAAAAAGTGTGGAAAACTGATTTGCCGGACTGACGGATGGACAGACAGAAAGACAGACAGATAGACAGACGGACAGAGTGCAAACTTCGTCGGTAGGGGACTAAAAAGACACACATATTAAGCTCAACAATAGTCTTGAACAGCAATATATATCAGTGTCTTTACAACATGTTAAAATCTAAGTCGCGATGAGTCTTTAAATGGTGTGAATGCAAATAACAGACAGTCTCAAATCCTAAAATCTTACTTCAGTACCCCCGAATCGAAAAAGACATTAAAGATATAAGACAAACACATACGATTCGGAAGTTCTCGGTTTAGAAAAAGGACATAACTATTCATCATAAAATAAGAAAGAATAAGATAAGAAAGTAATGCAAAAAATGATAACAAATAATAAAAAAAATGATTAGAATTATAATTCATATAAAAAAAACTATTTTGATCATATTTAATATATCTTTTATTGACATGGTTAGTATGGAATTCTATTGGAGACTTTATTTTCTCTTGGCTGTTTGGTCAAATTCCGTCGTTAAATAACCGAAATCAATCTGTTTAACTCTAAAAACTCTTTGAAAAATTGAGATTAAATGGTTATTATTATCGATTAAAAAAGAAAGAACTCCAAGGACCTCTCATAGAATGTAGTTAGTTCGGACCAGAAGTCGCACGAATGGCATAAAGTATTTAAGAATCATTGACATTTTCATTAAAAGTCCATTAGTTTATGAGATCCAATTGGTTAACCTTCCAACATATTTAGTAATAACGACAATGATAATATTTTGCTAATCATACCCATAAAATATAATCAATCGGTCAGACGAAAGAACAAACGGGTTACTTAGCACGAAAAAGGGGTCTTAAGCAATCAAAACAATAGCTGAAAAGGACATTTCCTGATGAAAAAAATGAAGGAGAAAGGTAAAACCACATAACAAAAGTCAAAAAGTAAAAAAGACCAACCGGATAGTCGTCAAAACACTACATAGAAAATAAAAATTGAGCAACACGAATCCCACAAAAACTGTGTGCGTCCTCAGAAGCCCTTGGAACACAATACATTGAAATGCGTTTCCGTTCGACTTGTGGTACCTTTCATGCTTCTTTTACATGTAAAAATCAAATGATATGTCGCATATTTTATGTTTTTAAACAAAATACCAATTTACGCCAAATTTTTTGCCATAGTTGAATGTAAACTGAATTAAAATTAATGGTAAGGAGAACTTGTTATCAGTAATTAAGTCGGGAATATCGTTTTCATACAATCAAAATAAATGTACAGTCTACTTAAGACTATTAGTAAACCATACCCAATTAACACTGATGATATGCACAACAGCGATACCAGATTAATTATGATAAATAAAAACAAATAAACAATAGCGTTCCAATCAATAGTATCATGTCCCCCGTCTTACAGTAACGTAACAGTGTGATAGTTAAGGGTTACCAAACGATTTTGACAAGTAGCCATCTGACTAGAAGCCATATCTTGTCATAAACTAGACAAAAATTACATTATAAAAAAACATACTTTCATTTTCTTGGAAATCTAATATAAACTATATCGATACATTTATGCATATTTATATACGTTGTGTGAATATAAAACAAAATCACACGAATAATTGATACTAATTCTATAAAAAAGACTTTAAAGTTAAAATATGAGTTAGTACAATTTAAGTAGAATCAAGCATTGGTAAGTGTATATTTGTGGTATGTAAAGTTGTAATGTCAGATTTATCATTTTAGACAAGCAGGAATTTCCTATCTATTTTGATTTTAGAGTAAAAAGATAAAAGATAGTGATTTATAAGTATGACTAAAACTTTCTATTCAATACACAACGCACGCTCTTATTTCTATGACATATATGCAGTAAGTTTAACACATGGCGGTTTGTAATCTTTAACTAAATTTTATAAATTATATCGGATAACAAAAGAACGGAAAATAAGGTTTTGACATTGCTGACTCTTTAAACTGTAACAATCAAAAATACGAGAAAAATTGTTTTGATTATTTTACCAAATCAAGTTGAACAACGGTTAAAAGCATTGCACGAACTTTGAACATTCTGTAAACGGCTTAAATCAAGCATACACGAATTCTTTGTAACATTTATAAAACATTTTCTGAAGTATGCATTTCGTCACGTCACGTCACGTCTTCTACGGATGACTAATGTCTGTACACGTGGAATAGAAAAAAATTATAAAAAATGACTTAAATAAAAATCAGATCCAAAATATTAAAAACAAATGTTCTTGATGACAAGAAAAATGTAAAAAAAAAAAAAGAAAAGAAATTTGTAGTTACGTTATTTTATACTCTTAAAATAAACTATTAAAGAGACGGGATATTGGTATACAAATTTGTGTAGAACAATATAAGAAAATCTGCTTGCTTAAGAGTTCCAAAACAACCACTGTATCAAATGTGTGAAACAAACAGTAAAACCTGGTATTAAATATTTGAAATTAACACTTACCTTGTTGTAAACAAGAATCAACACAGTCGCCATTGATTTGATTACACAGTTGCAGTAACTAGATACAAGCGTCTTATCTCAGCTGGTAAACTCGTATCACCGGTATCATCTCGTTACCATGGGAATCATTTTCTTTAATGTCGGTTTTTCGGGATTTTTTTTATATAGATTTTCTATTGATCATAAAAACAATCTTATGTAAAGTAAATAAATAAACAAAAGTTAATGCATATTTTGTTTACATGGTTCATTCAATCTAATTATTACAATGTTTTGCTTTCACTATAAATGTGCCTGTAAAAGACACTGCGGTTTATTAAGTGTCCAATTAACTTCATGAAAATTGTAGATACATGTGGATATTATTTTTCTTGATTATATCCAATCACAGAATATATTAAACGGATTAAGAATTTGGCCGCTGTCCGCACTTTCTCAGACTTGAAAATGTACTTTTTTATGCGTTTTAATATTCCTTAGATTTATTTTCCTGTTGCCACTATTCCTTAGATTTATTTTTCTGTTGCGACTATTCCTTCGATTTATTTTTCTGTTGCCACTATTCCTTATATTTATTTTTTTCCGACGCTGACTTTTTGTAAAGATTTCTGGACTTTCTGTCTTCATTAGCATGGGAACCTAGAACGAAACTCCGTTTATATCCTAATAGAAATGACATGTGTTTAATGGTCCCCCGCGCAACGCGTTGCGGGGGACATAGAAATACCGGGCGTCCGTCGGTCCGTCCGTCCGTCCGGTCCTGTTAGCGCTCTCACTTGTACAATTCTCGCCAAATTTTTATGAAACTTATATCAAAGCTTTATATCAGCAATGTCTTGGATGAGTTCGAAAATCAGTGCCGATCAATTATTTTTAAAAGAGTTATGCCCCTTGGAAACATTAATTATATGGAACATTGCATCGTTAGCGTTCTCATTTGTACAATTCTTGCCAGATTTTTATGAAACTTATATCATAGGTTTATATTAGCAATGTCTTGGACGAGTTTGAAAACCAGTACCAATCAATTTTTTAAAAGAGTTATGTCCCTTGAAAACATCAATTATATGGAAAACTGCATCGTTAGCGCTCTCATGTGTTCAATTCTTGCCAGATTTGTATGAAACTTATATCTTAGGTTTATATCAGCAATATCTTGGACGAGTTCGAAAATCCGTGCCGATCAATTATTTTTGAAAGAGTAATGCTCCTTAGAAACATTAATTATATGGAACATTGCATTGTTAGCGCTCTCATGTGTACAATTCTTGCCACAATTTTATAAAACTTAAATCATAGGTTTATATCAGCAGTGTCTTTGACGATTTAGAAAATCAGTGCAGATCAATAACTTTTAAGAGATTTATGCCCCTTGGGAATATTAATTATATGGAAAATTGCCTTATGAGCGTCTAATGTGTACAATTCTTGCCAGATTTTTATGAAATTTATATTATAGGTTTATATCATCAATGTCTGAAGAGTTAAAAAATCAGTGTTGATCAATTATTTTTGAAAGAGTTATGGCCCTTGGAAATATTGATTATATGCAAAATTGCATAGTTAGAGCTCTCATGTGTTCAATTCTTGCCAGAATTTTATGAAACTTATATCATAGGTTTATATCAGCAATGTCTTTGACATTTTCGAAAATAAGTTCTGATCAAATATATTTAACGAGTTATGCCTCTTGGAAATATTAATTATAATGGAAATCACAATGCATTTGCTCTAAAGCTTTCACTTCTCTAAGATATTAATAAAAAGTTTTAAAGAACAAAAAAAAAGTGCTTTTTTTAGTTATTGCCCTTGTACCATGGATATATATATAGATAAAATATGTGCAACGCGGGAGACATTGGAACTCTGTTCTTTTATTGCTTTTTGTTTTGTTTTTTACTTTAGATGGGATACCCAGAAGAGCAATTTTTCATACAAGGACTTCTCAAGAAAGATTAATGAAAATAGGCCTTATCTGATAATCAAAATATACATATGTTTTAGCATTTAAACGATTACTTGAAAGTTTGCTGATTTTTTCATCAAAATTCTCAATAAAGTTCAAATAAAGAATATCCCAGCTACAGCCAGGTCTGCCTCGTACCTAAACTTACACCTATAGTGGTCCACAGAGACAGATTCGGTTCAGTACAAACACTTCATGACAATGACTTTGATTCCCAAATAAGAACTTTCCATTTCTTTGCAACATTCCGGAAGCTCTATATATGGAGTTAATATCTCTCAGTTCGGGTTCTGAATTGTAAAACCCGAATTAATCAGTCGCTGCTCTACGATGGCTTTATAAACCCCAAAGTTTTAGTGAGGTTCGTATTGCTCAATCTTTACTAGTTTTTAGTGTAATGTTTTGTGTTTATCTTTTCGTTTTTTTTTCTGCAGACCATGATGTTGCCTGATTTTCTATGACATTTTATGGTTGCTCTTTTGGGGATTTTTAAATCAACTAAAACTACTCACTTTCTATATGTTTGTACAGGTGAAAATTTCAAACCTATAATAATTATCTGGTGTGCTTTACATGCAGGTTTGATATGTTTAAAGATGATATTAGACAGATAAGAAGAGTACAAGACGCTAGCTGTTTCATTACACAAAGATATCATTCAGATGTAGATTGGAAGACACAGAATTTTACTAAACATTTCAATTTTTCAATTTCTGTCAAAATTGCTTATCAATAAAAACTATATTGTTCATAATCTTTAGATGCTAACTTATACTTAGTTCTATAGGTTATTTGTGTAACAAATTTCATTTATTTCGTTTTGACGTATAAGTCAAAAGAAATTGACTATAGTGCGAACAAGGGACAAGGTATACGATTTGGGACCAAATCGGCCCTTAAATGAATTGTATATGAAATTTTCTCTGAAGAATAAAATGTTGAAGCAATGTACTTAAATAAAACATTGAGGATTTAGTTTAAAATATCTGCCATTCATTTAGAATGGCAAATTTGCCAAATATGTGTGACAAACCAGGAATAAGAAATAATACACAGCACAAGCGTCACCCAACAAGAGGCTCTCAAGAGCCTGAATCGCTCACCTGTATTTCAGAGGAGAAGATTTTTAAATGTTAGCAAACTTGATGAACAAATTGTGTTAAATTGTCTTTAAAGGGCAATAACTCCTTAAGGGGTCAATTGATAATTTTGGTCATAATAACTTTTTTGTAGATCTTACTTTGCTGAACATTATTGCTGCTTACAGTTTATATATATCTATAATAATATTCAAAATAATAACAAAAAACTGCAAAATTTTGTTAAAACTACCAATTTGATGGCAGCAACCCAACAATGGGTTGTTCGATTCGTCTGATAATTTCAGGGCCGATAGATCTTGACCAATTAAACAATTTTAACCCCCATGTCACATTTGCTCTAAAAGATTTAGTTTTTGAGATATAAGCCAAAAACTGCATTTGACCCTTATGTTCTATTTTTAGCCATGGCGGCCATGTTTGTCGATGGATACAAACTTCGGATACAATTTATAAACAAGATACCCTAAGGAACAATTAGTTAAAGTTTGAAGGTAATTGGCCCAGTAGTTTCAGAGGAGAAGATTTTTAAATGTTAGCAAACTTGATGAACAAATTGTGTTAAATTGTCTTTAAAGGGCAATAACTCCTTAAAGGGTCAATTGACAATTATGGTCATATTAACTTTTTTGTAGATCTTACTTTGCTGAACATTATTTCTGCTTACAGTTTATATATATCTATAATAATATTCAAAACAATAACAAAAAACTGCAAAATTTTGTTAAAACTACCAATTCGGTGGCAGCAACCCAACAATGGGTTGTTCGATTCTTCTGATAATATCAGGGCCGATAGATCTTGACCAATTAAACAATTTTACCCCCATGTCACATTTGCTCTAAAAGATTTAGTTTTTGAGATATAAGCCAAAAACTGCATTCGACCCTTATGTTCTATTTTTAGCCATGGCGGCCATGTTTGTCGATGGATACAAACTTCGGATACTATTTATAAACAAGATACCCTAAGGAACAATTAGTTAAAGTTTGAAGGTAATTGGCCCAGTAGTTTCAGAGGAGAAGATTTTTAAATGTTAGCAAACTTGATGAACAAATTGTGTTAAATTGTCTTTAAAGGGCAATAACTCCTTAAGGGGTCAATTGACAATTTTGGTCATATTAACTTTTTTGTAGATCTTACTTTGCTGAACATTATTGCTGCTTACAGTTTATATATATCTATAATAATATTCAAAATAATAACAAAAAACTGCAAAATTTTGTTAAAACTACCAATTTGATGGCAGCAACCCAACAATGGGTTGTTCGATTCGTCTGATAATTTCAGGGCCGATAGATCTTGACCAATTAAACAATTTTAACCCCCATGTCACATTTGCTCTAAAAGATTTAGTTTTTGAGATATAAGCCAAAAACTGCATTTGACCCTTATGTTCTATTTTTAGCCATGGCGGCCATGTTTGTCGATGGATACAAACTTCGGATACAATTTATAAACAAGATACCCTAAGGAACAATTAGTTAAAGTTTGAAGGTAATTGGCCCAGTAGTTTCAGAGGAGAAGATTTTTAAATGTTAGCAAACTTGATGAACAAATTGTGTTAAATTGTCTTTAAAGGGCAATAACTCCTTAAAGGGTCAATTGACAATTATGGTCATATTAACTTTTTTGTAGATCTTACTTTGCTGAACATTATTTCTGCTTACAGTTTATATATATCTATAATAATATTCAAAACAATAACAAAAAACTGCAAAATTTTGTTAAAACTACCAATTCGGTGGCAGCAACCCAACAATGGGTTGTTCGATTCTTCTGATAATATCAGGGCCGATAGATCTTGACCAATTAAACAATTTTACCCCCATGTCACATTTGCTCTAAAAGATTTAGTTTTTGAGATATAAGCCAAAAACTGCATTCGACCCTTATGTTCTATTTTTAGCCATGGCGGCCATGTTTGTCGATGGATACAAACTTCGGATACTATTTATAAACAAGATACCCTAAGGAACAATTAGTTAAAGTTTGAAGGTAATTGGCCCAGTAGTTTCAGAGGAGAAGATTTTTAAATGTTAGCAAACTTGATGAACAAATTGTGTTAAATTGTCTTTACAGGGCAATAACTCCTTAAGGGGTCAATTGACAATTTTGGTCATATTAACTTTTTTGTAGATCTTACTTTGCTGAACATTATTTCTGCTTACAGTTTATATATATCTATAATAATATTCAAAATAATAACAAAAAACTGCAAAATTTTGTTAAAACTACCAATTTGATGGCAGCAACCCAACAATGGGTTGTTCGACTCGTCTGAAAATGTCAGAGCTGATAGATCTTGACCAATTGAACAATTTTACTCAGTGTCAGATTTGCTCTAAAAGCTTTAGTTTTTGAGATATAAGCCAAAAACTGCATTTGACCCCTATGTTCTATTTTTAGCCATGGCGGCCATGTTTGTCGATGGATCAAAACTTCGGATACAATTTATAAACTAGATACCCTAAGGAACATTTAGTTAAAGTTTGAAGGTAATTGGCCCAGTAGTTTCAGAGGAGAAGATTTTTTAAATAGTTTACGACGACAGACGACGGACGACGACGGACGACGACGGACGCCAAGTGATGGCATAAGCTCACATGGGGCCCTTCGAGCCCCGGTGAGCTAGAAATGTGACACACCGGCAATAAGAAATAATACACAGAGCACAAGCGTCACCTAAAAAGATATTTTATACACAGGAAGTGTATTTCATGTTTCTCTCTTTGTTTTTTGCGACCCTTGTGCTCTATACTAATTTAGCCGAAAAGTTCCTGAAACAAGCCTGTGTTTTCCTAAAGTTAGATAAATCGTCACTCCAATAACCAAATTGTGTCATCAAGACTGAGCTTATATAGTCAATTTCACTAGCAGGAATTTATTTCAGATTGAATATATAGGAAATTTGAAAAAAAAGCAGGATGAGCAACTTGGCAAAAAACAAGAGGCTCTCAAGAGCCTGAATCGCTCACCTGTAATTTTTTGCTCAAATCTTTCATCAATGATTATTTTTGCTTTTCAATATATATTAATGAGTGGCTTAAAAATGCCATTTTTAAAAATGCCATTTAAATGTTCTTTGTATCATATTTTCTTCAAAAGCAAAAAAAATGCATTTTACTCATATGTTCCATTTAAGCCACAGTGGCTATGTTTCTTGACGTACAAGGAAATAAAATACAAAAAATTATACTAGATACTCTGACACTCATTCAGCCCAAGTTTGGCTGAAATTGATTCAGCAATATCAAAGGAGAAGATTTTTTAAAGTAAGCAAACCAGATGAACAAATTGTGAAACATTGTCTTTAAAGGACAATAACTCCTTAAGGGGTCAATTGAAAATTTTGGTCATATCATAAAATTTATTTGTAGATCATACTTTGCTGAACATTTTTGCTGTTTACAGTTTATCTTTATCTATAATAATATTCAAGATAATAACCGAAAACTACAAATTTTCCTTAAAATCATCAATTCATGGACAATAACCTAAAAATCAGATACCCGATTTGGCTGATAATTTCAGGGCAGGTAGACCTTGACCTAATGAATACTTTAATTTCTTGTCTGATTTGCTCTAAATGCTTTAGTTTTTGAGATATATGTCAAAAACTGCATTTTACCCTATGTTCTATTTTTAGCCATGACAGCCATGTTTTCTGAGGAAACAGAAAATAAAACACAAACTTTATTCTAGATGACCTAAGAATCATTCAGTTTAAGTTTGGTTTAGTTTGGTTCAGTAGTTTCAGAGGAGAAGATTTTTTAAAGTTAGAAAACATGATAAACAAATTATGCAAAATTGTCTTTAAAGGGCAATAACTCCTCAAGGGGTCAATTGACAATTTTGGTCATATTAAACTTATTTGTAGATCTTACTTTGCTGAACATTTTTGCTTTTTATAGTTTATCGTTATCTATAATAATATTCAAGATAACCAAAAACTGCAAAATTTCCTTAAAATTACCAATTTAGTGGCAGCAACCCAACAATGGGTTGTTAGATTCATCTGAAAATTTCAGGGCTGATAGAACTTGACTTAATTAACATTTTTACCCCCTGTCAGATTTGCTCTTAATGCTTTAGTTTTTGAGATATAAGCCAAAACTGCATTTGACCCTTATGTTCTATTTTTAGCCATGGCGGCCATGTTTGTCGATGGATACAAACTTCGGATACTATTTATAAACAAGATACCCTAAGGAACAATTAGTTAAAGTTTGAAGGTAATTGGCCCAGTAGTTTCAGAGGAGAAGATTTTTAAATGTTAGCAAACTTGATGAACAAATTGTGTTAAATTGTCTTTAAAGGGCAATAACTCCTTAAGGGGTCAATTGATAATTTTGGTCATAATAACGTTTTTGTAGATCTTACTTTGCTGAACATTATTGCTGCTTACAGTTTATATATATCTATAATAATATTCAAAATAATAACAAAAAACTGCAAAATTTTGTTAAAACTACCAATTTGATGGCAGCAACCCAACAATGGGTTGTTCGATTCGTCTGAAAATGTCAGAGCTGATAGATCTTGACCAATTGAACAATTTTACTCAGTGTCAGATTTGCTCTAAAAGCTTTAGTTTTTGAGATATAAGCCAAAAACTGCATTTGACCCCTATGTTCTATTTTTAGCCATGGCGGCCATGTTTGTCGATGGATCAAAACTTCGGATACAATTTATAAACTAGATACCCTAAGGAACATTTAGTTAAAGTTTGAAGGTAATTGGCCCAGTAGTTTCAGAGGAGAAGATTTTTTAAATAGTTTACGACGACAGACGACGGACGACGACGGACGCCAAGTGATGGCATAAGCTCACATGGGGCCCTTCGGGCCCCGGTGAGCTAGAAATGTGACACACCGACAATAAGAAATAATACACAGAGCACAAGCGTCACCTAAAAAGATATTTTATACACAGGAAGTGTATTTCATGTTTCTCTCTTTGTTTTTTGCGACCCTTGTGCTCTATACTAATTTAGCCGAAATGTTCCTGAAACAAGCCTGTGTTTTGCTAAAGTTAGATAAATCGTCACTCCAATAACCAAATTGTGTCATCAAGACTGAGCTTATATAGTCAATTTCACTAGCAGGAATTTATTTCAGATTGAATATATAGGAAATTTGAAAAAAAGCAGGATGAGCAACTTGGCAAAAAACAAGAGGCTCTCAAGAGCCTGAATCGCTCACCTGTAATTTTTTGCTCAAATCTTTCATCAATGATTATTTTTGCTTTTCAATATATATTAATGAGTGGCTTAAAAATGACATTTAAATGTTCTTTGTATCATATTTTCTTCAAAAGCAAAAAAAATGCATTTTACTCATATGTTCCATTTAAGCCACAGTGGCTATGTTTCTTGACGTACAAGGAAATAAAATACAAAAATTATACTAGATACTCTGACACTCATTCAGCCCAAGTTTGGCTGAAATTGATTCAGCAATATCAAAGGAGAAGATTTTTTAAAGTAAGCAAACCAGATGAACAAATTGTGAAACATTGTCTTTAAAGGACAATAACTCCTTAAGGGGTCAATTGAAAATTTTGGTCATATCATAAAATTTGTTTGTAGATCATACTTTGCTGAACATTTTTGCTGTTTACAGTTTATCTTTATCTATAATAATATTCAAGATAATAACCGAAAACTACAAATTTTCCTTAAAATCATCAATTCATGGACAATAACCTAAAAATCAGATACCCGATTAGGCTGATTATTTCAGGGCAGGTAGACCTTGACCTAATGAATACTTTAATTTCTTGTCTGATTTGCTCTAAATGCTTTAGTTTTTGAGATATATGTCAAAAACTGCATTTTACCCTATGTTCTATTTTTAGCCATGAAAGCCATGTTATCTGAGGAAGCAGAAAATAAAACACAAACTTTATTCTAGATGACCTAAGAATCATTCAGTTTAAGTTTGGTTTAGTTTGGTTCAGTAGTTTCAGAGGAGAAGATTTTTTAAAGTTAGAAAACATGATAAACAAATTATGCAAAATTGTCTTTAAAGGGCAATAACTCCTCAAGGGGTCAATTGACAATTTTGGTCATATTAAACTTATTTGTAGATCTTACTTTGCTGAACATTTTTGCTTTTTATAGTTTATCGTTATCTATAATAATATTCAAGATAACCAAAAACTGCAAAATTTCCTTAAAATTACCAATTTAGTGGCAGCAACCCAACAATGGGTTGTTAGATTCATCTGAAAATTTCAGGGCTGATAGAACTTGACTTAATTAACATTTTTACCCCGTCAGATTTGCTCTTAATGCTTTAGTTTTTGAGATATAAGCCAAAACTGCATGTTACCCCTATGTTCTATTTTAAGCCATGGCGGCCATGTTTTTTGACCAAACAAAAAATAAAATACAAACTTTATTCTAGATACCCTAAGGATCATTTAGCTTAAGTTTGGTTGGAATTGGTTCAGTAGTTTCAGAGGAGAAGATGTTTGAAATAGTTTACACCGGACGGACGACGACGACGGACGACAAGTGATGGCAAAAGCTCACATTTCCTTTGAAAAGGTGAGTCAAATGGTAGCTCCCTTACAGATTGCTGTTAACATAATTTTATAGAGAAGCTATACTTCTTTTTTTTAAATCAAATATCCAATAGCGGGCCAATAAAAGTAAAATGTATCTATTATTCTAATGAATCCAATTGAAAAACAACAACAATTAGTTTAATACTTATAACATCAACAATAAAACAAATATAGATGTGTATTTTTTGCGGCAATATTTACAAAATGTCAAGACAAAACAGATCATACTCGTTTTTAGCGCCATGTCGGGACAACGCTACTTTTCATTCTAGCTCGTTGTTTATCTGCTTCTAGTTTGTGGAGTTTTGCCTTCAAGTCTACAATCTCTTTTTCAAAATTGCTTACTTTGTTCTCTAGTCTTTTGTTTTCCTGTTCAAATTCTTCAGCCTTACACTTTGCATCAATTATATCATGTGATAATTCATCATTTTTCTGTGTCTTATCTTTCAACATTTTCTCGGTTTCTGACATTTTTTTCTGAAGAAGTTTAAATTCAGATTTTGCCGATTCTTTCTCCGACTTTACTTGCAGCATATCATTTTCGAACGACACTACTTTTGAAGTTTGTTGCCTAATTTTTTCTTGAAGGTCACTATTCTGCTTCCGTAATTTTGTCGATTCTGTTTTCAGTTTTATTTTTTCTTCTCTCTCTAGATTTAAATCTTTAGTAAGACTTTGCATTTGTGTTTTTATCCCTGTGATCTTACTAAGCAAATTTTCAGCTTCTTGCTGTTTAAGTTCCCTCTTCACGTTAGCATCCTTCAGTTTTATTTCCAGTTGGTTAATTTGATGATTTAGATCAACTTTCAGATCTACGATTTCAGATCGTAAATGTTTTATAACCATTTCCTGTTTAAGATTCGTATCTTGCAGCTCCAGATATTTTTCATGCTCCTCTATATTTTGAATCCTTTGAACAAAAGATTCCTTTTCTGCCACGAACGTCTTACTATGTGACACAAGTGACCCTGCTATGTTTTGGGTCACTGAATGAAGGTGTCCAACATGAGAGGAGATTGTTGTTAGTTGATTCCTAAGTTCAGAGTTTTCTCGCTTTATATCACTTGGTGTGCGGTCATGTTTAGACTGAAAATACAACAGAAATGGTGACATAAAATATCATGTATAGGAACCTGGATAAAGGGGAAACACATGAATGTGGAAAGCTAAGATTGACGCATAGTTCTTGACCTGGTTGGTTCATTAGTTTAACAATGTTCTTTGATAACATAAATATACGTTATGCTTTACAAAGGAGACAATCTTATCTTGGCGTGAGATGCAGAATGTTATGTTTATCATATAAAACCCTGTACTAACCCCTAGTTATATGTTTCCACTGACGCATTTTCTATTAGTAATAAATGAAGTACAAAATCAATTAAACCTGTATATGCCTAAATACAACAATTCATGACCAAGCCAACACTTATACTATGGTACAATAAACAACAAACAAATAAAGATTCTGATGTATTGATTTTTACCAGCAGTGTAATTTAATATGTCCTTGAATCTATACTTAATTCCACAGTATCACAGCTTCATGTATTATATTATAAATTCCTTTGGATGGCTAAAACTGCATTTTAACTTTTTGATAGGTATTGGCAACTTTTTAATTATTTTAATATCAAATTTACTGAAGGAAAATTCCTAAACAAAATCAAAATTCAATCGAAACTTTCTTTGAGAAAAAAAAAATTGGTTACATATGCGATATTTACAATCAGCACCTTCTTATTAAAATTGTATTGGCTGAATAATATTTAGATTTTATGGAAATAAACAGAACGTTGATAGGGCAACACGATCTGAAAGTTACACCCATCGTATTGCCGAGATGGCTAGACCAAACATAAATGTCGAAATAAAAGGTAATGTGAGAACTAGACACTTTAAAAGTATTTAAACTCCAAACACCTCTTTAGACACTTTCCTTGGTAGAGGGTTGTTGCTTACAAGGAAGCTATTGAACCAAGTGGTCAAGTTGAAATCAGTCTTTAGTTTTTCTTGTTGTGTTTTGTGTACTACTTGTCTTTTCGTCGTTTTTCGTTTTTTGCCTTGGCTTTCTTTGTCAGTGTGTTTTCGACTTATGATTTTGAGTATCTCTTTGGTATCTTTCGCATCTCTTTTGTCACGAGTTTGTTAACCAATTTGGTGTCAAACAGTGTCGATACCAGACTAGTCTAGTATAATCTAGTAAATAACCCTTACAATGAGCAGTATACGTAATGCTGCATTCTATTTCAATGGCTGGTGTAAAGACTTGAAGTACAGTTACTTCCCTGATTTTGTAGACATTATTTTTAAAGGGTAATATTTTGGAAAATGGTGAACATCAAATGTCTCAGTCAGTTTTGTGATTACATTACTCTGTTTGAAGTTCAAGTAAATGAATGTGAGGCGACGAAGGGTTCACGTCAATGGGACTGCACTGTGGTGTTAAATTTTTTTTATTATATAAGACTCACATGATCTTCAAATAGGTGACAATCAAATAAAAAATAAGGTAAATCAAAACATGAACTTTTAAGGAATAACACTTTTAAGTTGGAGATTCGCTTTATAGAATTAACACAGTAAAATTATTCAAATACAGTGCAAAAAGACTCTTTAAAGTGCTTGAACTGATTGTGTCGAGGAAGTTTGGATATGATAGGATATCTAAAAATGCTTATGGTGACAAAAGTCTAATTATAACACACACCTTGTATTAAAATCCATAATCCCTTCATACCTTGGTTGAATCACAATCAAACATATTTAAATCGCGTTTGACGTAAATGAAAGACAAATGTATGAAAAGATAGCAACTGGTTAACCACGACAGTAACATTAGACTTACTATATGTTCTGGAGGAGGTTTACTTTTACTGTTCTTTGGTATATTTTCCTTTTTAATTCTCTCATTTTTAGGACCCAAGGCTGTTGGTGTCTTGTTGACTCTTAAATCTACCAAAGGATGCAAATATACTTTAAAGTACAAAATGACATAAACATCTTTCTTAAATAGATGGTTCATAGTTTAAACTATTTACATAAACCGTTCATACTGACTTTGTAAAAAAATTAGATTTTCATCAGGTTCAAAGCAAGGTAATACACTATTACACAATCAAATACAAAAACACCAATAAGACGATTATATCTCCATCTCACAAAAACAACTGAAAAACAAAATAGAATCAAAACACACACAAAAAAACAGCGTAGACGTGTGCATTGGGAAGATATCTAACGTTAGCTGGCAGTTTCTATTGAAGTAATAACATGCCAATACAAACAGCATTGGTGGCTAGGATATCACAGTAATAACATGCCAATACAAACAGTATTGGTGGCTAGGATATCACAGTAATAACATGCCAATACAAACAGCATTGGTAGCAAGGATATCACAGTAACAACATGCCAATACAAACAGCATTGGTGGCTAGGATATCACAGTAATAACATGCCAATACAAACAGCATTGGTGGCTAGGATATCACAGTAATAACATGCCAATACAAACAGCATTGGTGGCTAGGATATCAAAGTAATAACATGCCAATACAAACAGCATTGGTAGCTAGGATATCACAGTAATAACATGCCAATACAAACAGCATTGGTAGCTAGGATATCACAGCAACAACATGCCAATACAAACAGCATTGGTGGCTAGGATATCACAGTAATAACATACCAATACAAACAGCATTGGTGGCTAGGATATCACAGTAATAACATGCCAATACAAACAACATTGGTGGCTAGGATATCACAGTAATAACATGCCAATACAAACAGCATTGGTGGCTAGGATATCACAGTAATAACATGCCAATACAAACAGCATTGGTGGCTAGGATATCACAGTAATAACATGCCAATACAAACAGCATTGGTGGCTAGGATATCACAGCAACAACATGCCAATACAAACAGCATTGGTGGCTAGGATATCACAGTAATAACATGCCAATACAAACAGCATTGGTGGCTAGGATAGCTAGGATATCACAGTAATAACATGCCAATACAAACAGTATTGGTGGCTAGGATATCACAGTAACAACATGCCAATACAAACAGTATTGGTGGCTAGGATATCACAGTAACAACATGCCAATACAAACAGTATTGGTGGCTAGGATATCACAGTAATAACATGCCAATACAAACAGCATTGGTTGCTAGGATATCACAGTAATAACATGTCAATACAAACAGCATTGGTGGCTAGGATATCACAGTAATAACATGCCAATACAAACAGTATTGGTGGCTAGGATATCACAGTAATAACATGCCAATACAAACAGTATTGGTGGCTAGGATATCACAGTAATAACATGCCAATACAAACAGCATTGGTGGCTAGGATATCACAGTAATAACATGCCAATACAAACAGCATTGGTAGCTAGGATATCACAGCAACAACATGCCAATACAAACAACATTGGTGTCTAGGATATCATAGTAATAACATGCCAATACAAACAGCATTGGTAGCTAGGATATCACAGTAATAACATGCCAATACAAACAGCATTGGTAGCTAGGATATCACAGCAACAACATGCCAATACAAACAACATTGGTGGCTAGGATATCACAGTAATAACATGTCAGTACAAACAGCATTGGTGGCTAGGATATCACAGTAACAACATGCCAATACAAACAGTATTGGTGGCTAGGATATCACAGTAACAACATGCCAATACAAACAGTATTGGTGGCTAGGATATCACAGTAATAACATGCCAATACAAACAGCATTGGTTGCTAGGATATCACAGTAATAACATGTCAATACAAACAGCATTGGTGGCTAGGATATCACAGTAATAACATGCCAATACAAACAGTATTGGTGGCTAGGATATCACAGTAATAACATGCCAATACAAACAGCATTGGTGGCTAGGATATCACAGTAATAACATGCCAATACAAACAGCATTGGTGGCTAGGATATCACAGTAATAACATGCCAATACAAACAGTATTGGTGGCTAGGATATCACAGTAATAACATGCCAATACAAACAGCATTGGTGGCTAGGATATCACAGTAATAACATGCCAATACAAACAGCATTGGTAGCTAGGATATCACAGCAACAACATGCCAATACAAACAACATTGGTGTCTAGGATATCATAGTAATAACATGCCAATACAAACAGCATTGGTAGCTAGGATATCACAGTAATAACATGCCAATACAAACAGCATTGGTAGCTAGGATATCACAGCAACAACATGCCAATACAAACAACATTGGTGGCTAGGATATCACAGTAATAACATGTCAGTACAAACAGCATTGGTGGCTAGGATATCACAGTAATAACATGCCAATACAAACAGCATTGGTGGCTAGGATATCGACACCTTCGGGGCCTTGCAATCTACTAGCAGATAGATCGATCCACTGATAATAATACGGAGTGGCTATTTGTCCGGCTAGCCGGACTAGTGCTAGGACTGTTTGTCCGGCCATGACAATGCGCATGTCACTTTATGTGCGTGCGGAAGTGCGTGTCATATTATCTTCAGCAGCACCAGGGGGTCGCGTGTAATCCGATCACTGATTTTCAATTTTGACTGATCATGGCTGAAAACAGCGATATCAATATTTTAGATACAGTTTACAGTTTTCAGAATTAGACAAGCGAATACGAAAGTATGAACTTAAAGAAAGATCTAATTTTATAAAAGGGACTCAAAAATAACTGAAAGCACAAGGAAAAGTGAGATATAAGGGGGAGCGGGGGTTACAAAAGGTGTGGATGTGGGATATAGGTTGTAAAAAGTGGGGATATGGAATATAGGGGACAACAAAGGTCGGATCTGGGGGGACAAAGAGGGATTTGGGAAAAGGAACCCTGTGTCACCTCGACCCCCTAACGTAGTGCATTTATTTAGAACAATAAATACAAATAAAAAGAAAAATCCCACCTGGGATTCCTAATAAGATTTTTACAGTGTAGTTTACTTTTTGGGGGAAACATATAGAAAAATCTACCACCTCTAACTCAAAATATGGATAACTTTATGTTAAGGGGGTCTATAATTCTGTTTGACAGCTTCAGACATAACAATTTTGTATCTTTTTCAACTAGACCAAATCCTTACGTTAACTTAAAATGCATGAGTCAATCACGACCCAAGTTTGCTTTACAAGTATTTTCTTCCCTCTTCATACAATTGTGAAGCCATAGATAAAGAAATAAATATGGAATATGTATGAAAAAAATTTCAAATTATACGTTGTCCACATTGGACTATATATGAAGGAAACAACAATTTCAATTACCAGTAACAAGATTGGGGCCTTACAATTAAAGATTGCAAAACATTGCTTTTTAAATATCCATATATAATTTGCGACCCCCTGGTGCTGATGAAGATAATATTACACGCACACACAAATAGTGACATGCGTATTGTATTGGCCGGACAAATAGTCCTGGTACTATTCGTCCGGCTAGCCGGACAAATAGCAACTGCCATAATAATACAAAGTAACAAGATACAAATCATAATTGGATGCACCATATGCGTGTTCGAAAATAGGTAAAGTTTTCAAAGCTAAGAGAGTGAAAGAAATATATACAGATGAAATTTATCCTACTCCTTTGTTTCTCATCAATGGAGCACGCATGTCAATTTAATTTATCAGTCTGTTGATTTTTATACAATTCTAAGATATCGACAAATTTTAATGCGAATGCTGTCAGTGAAAAGGTGTTATGTTGACTTCCAAAAACACGCTATCCCTGTCCAAATTTCATAAAACTCCATAAAATAAAGGTTTTGCAAAGTGATGTCTAAATAACACAAGACTGTATCTTTATGGTTGTCGAAACAATTTAAGTCCATTATTAATAAAATACCGAAAAATTAGAGAAAATAAATCAAATTTTGCTCCTGCTGGATGCTCTCTTGAGTAAGCTTCCGTCCATGTTTCTAAAATTCCATGATATATTAATTGATGTCTATCAAAACTTTAACCGCAGTCTGTAACTAAATGTTGACGACGCCGACGACACGACTGAATCTAGGATCGCTATTGTATTCGTGAAAAAAAATAATAATGAAGATTTTGAAAATTTAACATGCACAAATTTTCTCTTTGAGTCGGCCTTACAAAAACTTTGAAATTGTACCATTATGACTTATTCAATACAAGATCGCATAGGAAAGTTTTCCTGTTGAACACATACCTGGTTGTTACACACCAATAACGAAACCTTGGTATAAATGTAAGGAAAAGTTGGAATATGTGAATATATTAAAATTTTACAAAATTAACATCTATATGAAAATTCATTCAGTAAATTATTCGTTATACCTTGTGGTTTTATTTCCAACATATCAGCTAGGTGACTGTGTCCTCCCTTTCTCAAAGCATCAACAAACATTCTATATCTCTCCTTTGTGAATTTGGAAACTTCGAAGAAAAAATTCGCATTCCTATCCTGCTCAGAAATTTGTTTCTCTTTTAGATTCATCCAGAAATCCAGAGCTATAACTTTGTCTTCTATCAAAACATGGACGATTTCTTTCAGCATGACTGTCTTCATCAACCATTGCCAATTTTCTGTAAGTTTGTCCTCTATTTTTCGATTCCACTCCATTTTGACTTAGAATTTCAAAACCGCATTGGCACCTTCGGAAGTCATTTAAAGAACATATACATACTTGTCCAACTAACAAAATTGAATCACGTGTAATAACCTAAAAATTTCCAAATGATAATAAATAATCGATATCTTTAAATTGACAAAACCTCAATAATTTTCTACTTTGAGCTTATAATGAATTTCAAACTACCGACTTTGTATACCCGGTCATATGCCAATTGAAAGAAAATTAAACGAAGCGATAATTTTCCACAAAGAAAAAACAAATATATGGGGTGCATGTATTGACTTACACTTCGCTACACAATGTCACTTAACCCTGGTGTCGAACAATCATATCTGACTTATCTATTAAAAAGAATTGAATACAACTCTATACATTTAAATGTACTTTAAATGTTAAAAAGTGTGAATCATCCGTTCAACTATACATGTAATTGCATAGTATGTCATTTTAAGGAACCTTATTAGATAACTTCTTTACACGATTAATGTGCATGAAGTGTAATGTCTGGCAAATCTATTCATTATTTTTTGCATAAATATATCTGTCGAATACACCAGGAAAAAAAGGTTGCACAACAATAAAATTCTTTTTACTATTTCAAAATTCGTTTATTAGCGTTTCCTTTCCCATCTGTATTAGTAGATGGTGAAACGGCTGACGTCTATTATTGTTTGCATAATGTGACTTAAATGGGAAAATAGGGGGTGCTGTATTATTGCCAAATGAGAAAAATATCCACCGAAGGATAAGTAAAATTTAGAATGGAAATGGGGAATATGTCAAAGAGACAACAACCCGGCCGAAGAGCAGATAACAGCCGAAGGCCAATAACGAAAGAAAAAATTGACGTCCTGATTTGAGCTTATAAGAATAAAAAATAAATAATTATGATAGACGGCAACAAATAACTTTTAGGACTTCATCCTGACTTACACGTTCGGAGGGTAACGTGGTTACACATGTTTATGGACGCTCATCTTAACCCGAAACGGTGCGTAACAGCACAACACAAAACAACTGTAAAAAGCAGTAACAAAGGGCTAGACTTAAATTGTAAGTTCGGTACTAAGCACAATAAAAACTAATATTACAACAGAAGACAAATAGTACCTATTTAAGAGTACTTGCAGTTACTGAAAGCTTGTTCAAAATCAAATTTCAACAAATAAAAAGACTACGTTTTTCCAGGCGTAGCTATCAATCAGTGCACCTCTAACAGATTTAGTCCTCCTAATTCAATGCTATTTCTGTCGGCTTCCATCACTTTTCTCCATTTTTATAAATTCACAGTTATGATATTAAACATTTGGAAAAATACAAAAATCACGTAGATAGCCACAAATATATATTCCCGTGCAATGCAAGAATATGACAAACCTGTTGATATACTATGTATATCTACTGAAACTGTAATAAAATGGTTGTGGCTGTTTATTTTCTCCTAAACAACATCTATGTTCGTTTATCGACAAGTTTATGAATTCCAATGGGCACCAATTGATCCCCTTTAATAGCAGACATTTTTCCTGTATCGCTAGAATCATAATTTACGGCAAAACTCAATAAAGATTACTTTTAAATGATAAATTTAATAAAACTTTCCGTTAAATTAGTTATAACTTGTCTTAAATAATCAAGATTTTTTTTATTATACTGCGGAAATATACCCAAGGGAACTTACTTTAAATAAATCTAGTATAAACATAAATAACTGTCCATTTCTAAATTTGGATATTTCAGTTTCACACGGAAAAACTCGATACAAGAGATTGTATGACAAAAGTTACGATTTCTCGTTCCTTATTGTTAAGTTTTCTATTTTTGAACTTTGATGCGCTTTTGGCCATTTCTTACGATGGGCCTTTTATAACTAACTATTCGGTATCGATTTTGTTCATTGTGACCTACAGTTGTTACACCCATGTCATTTGGACTCTGGTTCATAGTTATCGTATTGGCAATCATACCACATCTCCTTATTTTGATAAGACATGCCCACTTATATATTGAAAGACATTAACGGTTTACCAAAACCAAAGCTTTACATTCTTTTTATAGAAATAGATGCTTCAGCTTAAAGAATCAAAGTACTGAAGTACTGAACATCGGATCACCGCAAGTTCTGGTGGATGGTCACAAGCACTTGTCTCAGAAAAAAATTCATATCTCTATATCTGAAAGTTGGGTTAAGGTAGATAGATAATTTTTTTTTCTGAGATAAGTTCTTGTGTGGATGATGAATAAATGACAGGGAATTCAACCTCACCGTAATAATTATTATTATATTGTAGTGATATAATCATTTGTTATCAGTATACTCTGGTTTGTTGTTATATATTATATCAATATTTGTATAACAGTTATATATATGGCAGATCATCTTAATAACTCTACAGGCAAATTTTCATCCATTTATATATCATTATATTCTACTATTCTAATGATAGTGCAGTGCAAGTGCATGGTGGACACTCTTCTGTAATAACTCGTTTTTCTAATAGATTGGATTTGAGTAGGCATTCATATTTTCCCGCTTTTGTTGCAAAACGTTCTCGAAATATTCTTCCGCATGCGTTAACACAAAGGAGTAGGTCCGGTAAGGGCCGATTTTGGCCTAAAACTTCAGGTTAATCTGATGAAAGATTTTGGACACTTTTTAAACACTTAAGTGTCTACTTTAGTAGATTCAATTACTTTATGTGAAAGATTTGAACTGATTTAGTCATTTAAGACGCTCAAATTCAAGCTTAAATATTAAAAATCTATCAAATATGCCATAATATGTCACTTTTCAGATGGTTTTTGTCAAAAATGAAAGTGGCCGCATCCGTGTTCATCCTCAACCTTTATATATGTTATGTATTATCATAAAATACAACTTACATTTCAATATTAAGAATGAACACAAATGCGGCCACTTCCATTTAAGACGGAAACCGTCTAAAAATTAACTAAAATGCTAAAATTGTGAAGATTTCAGTAATTTAGCATGACTTAATGATGCTATTACCCGATACCTGTGCATTGTATTGTCAAAAACAGCCCATATTTATGTAACAGAAGTATTCTACTTTTCAATAAATAGCTAAAAGTTTATATTAAACTTATTTATTTATAATAAAACTGCTATATTTTGGGGCCAAAAAGGGGTCTTACTGAACCTACTCCTTTTCGGTATTCATGATTTGTTATTGATATATATATTTCGCACGACAAAACATTTTCATATCATTTATCTATGTGCTTAAAAATTATTTTCATGAATATTTATTGATGAAATTAATATATAACAAGCGATAAGGAATGTTATGTTGCACTCGATAATATCCGCGTAATTATACGAAATACGTTCGCGGTTATCAGTCAAACTGCAAAGAAATTTCTGCGGCAACATAACACCGGTAAGACCTGTCAAGGTCACATCCGATGTAATAAAAAGTAATAACAAGGAAAATATCGTAGATGCTTTGTAATTAGAAAAAAAAGTTATGAATTTTGTATAGCAATACAAACTAGACAACCCTTTTTAAAAACATAATAATAGAAATAAATAAACAAATAAAACATGTTTGTTCTGAATAAACAACACATCAAAAGCTAAAGCTACGAAACCCAATACATTTTTTTTGTATGATATGCTAGTAGTTGTTGCCCTGATATATTGCATACCCACCTATATTTGTTTGCTTTTAACATGGTGGAAATATACCAATATTTATCTAATTCAGTCAGGGAACGGAACACGATAGATGAATGTGCCTCCAGCCAAGAAAGCATGTGTAAAGGAAAACGACTTCTGATGTTGCACAAGTAAGACCTTCGACCACAATTTATTTTGTGATGGCGGATTTAATTTTTTCTGTATAAAAACAAAAGATAAAACTTCTTAAAACAAAACTAACAAAATGTTTGCGCCTCATTTTAATTGTTCTTCTTTCTGATAGAAAGTTTCCTGCATATTTGTATTCTAGCTGACATGAAAACACGTATTGTGCGAATTGAAACATGTATTGAACGCTCATAATACAACTGGTTCATTACTACCGCGTGATGAGCGTCAATCGCTGTGTTACAACCGGTTAAATAGTCAGTTCTGTCGCTTGGTAACCACCAATCGCTGTGATTCCACCGTTTCAGTCTCCAGGACGACAAGTTTGATAACCGTTAATAACTGCGGTACCAGAGTTCCAGTAGTCAATACTGCCAGATTGATAACCATCAATTGCTGTGGTATTCAGTTCTGCTGCTTTAGACTCGTCAATCTATGTGGCACCATCGTTCGAATAGCCAGTATACTGTCGTTTGATAACCATCAATTGCTGTGGTATCATCGTTCCAGTATCTAGTACTGTCGCTTGATAACCATCAATCGCTGTGGTACCAGATGCTATCAATTTGCATAGTCGAAAGACCAATATTAATTTGTACCAACATACCATGTTTATCTTTTATTTATTGCAACGAATCCTTTATAAACTTTTTGTTCCGCTCCGATCTATCTCTATCATGGTTAACGTGTTGTTTCTTTTTGTTATTTTTTGTTGTATTGTTTAAGATTGTCATGGGTATATCAGATGAAAAATTTACAGATTATAAAATCTGATCATGTGCTTCGTACACATCAAATCATGCTAATAGATTATTATTTTTTTCCAATTTGTAAATACGCGCTAAATATTCAAACAAAAGTTATTGTAAAAAAAGTAATTGAAATCTATTCACAACCATTTAAAACAACGGAACGATATTTTTACGCTCACAATTTCTATCAAAGTTGTCCAGAATCAATCTGGTATATTGCGTCCTCATTATTATCTTTTTTCTTTGATTTAGTTTTAACTGTCATTAGACATAAGTATATAAGTGGACATAGAGCCACTTGCATATAGGTCATCCACGATAATATAGTCCCAACAACATATGGAATTTCAGTTTCATTTAACGTCGAGATAAAAGCTTTCACTAAATATGGAATCCACAACGAGTCGAACATAATTGTTACAAATAAGAACTTTTTCGTCAAATGTTCATTCTTTACTGGCCTTGGCAGCCGAATACGACCTGCAATATGGGCTAGATTTTGTGGTATTGTTGGAATTTGATTCATGCCGTTTGTAAATCCATTGATCCAATTCATCATAAGATGTCCATTGGCACCTGGGCCAATAAATGCCCAATTATTACTACGTGCTGGAATATGTCTCTGTAATGGACACATTCTCCTGTGGTTTCTTAGAAATATAAATATTTTCACATATAATAAGATAGTACCAGTCATAACTCCAGTCATAACTAAAAGAAACCCTAATGTATCATTACCGCGGTAGGTGTGATGCCTAAAGGTACACTGCGATTCTTCTGGTATGTATTTGTATGTACCCATTCCAAAAACTGGCGGGAACGAAACAGCAAACGACACTAACCAACCAACAACTACAATAGCGAGATTCATAAACCCACGTGATCGTCTTTTGTGAAACTGTGTATGAACAATGGCAAGATGTCTGTCTACTGCAATAGCAAATAAAGCTACAACAGAACTGAATACAAAAAATGTATTTGCAAATGCCAAAAGCGTACATGAGGAATCCCCATGTTTCCATATAGATCCTTCCACAATAGAAGAAAGAACAAAAGGGAAACAAAAGATTGTCCTGGATAGATCGGAAACTGACAGACTAATCAAATAATAAAATGGTGGTCCATGAAATTGAGGCTTATTTCCTATAGAATATATGATTATAACATTACAAGTGATTCCGACGGCCATAATAACTGTCAGTATAATTAGTTTAGTTACCACAATAAATCCAGAGTCATGTTTGATAAAACTCGGTGATTTGTTCAACTCTATTTCAGTAAAATCTACAATTTCAGAGTTGATGTCAGACAGATTATATATGGTCGTTAGATTTGTGCTGGCTGCATAATTTAATGATCCGTTCATTGTGAGATTCTAGATTTGATCACAATAGATACTAGAACATCCGATTAAGATTAAGATGCCGTCTTGGATTTCGCAGATGATATCTAAAAAAAAAAAAAAAAGAACATCAGCTAAAACAAAATTTACAAATTACTAGCAATAATAACATATCCACTTAAATTCATAATAGAATTATAACGTCAATGCCAAAATTTAGACAAGTGCGAGGTCAATGATAAAAATATGTTGCCATGTAGATTGATAGGTTAAACAATTAATGTTTACATATTGATTATGGAAATGATAGTTTTAAATAATTTCCTCTAAATTTAGGATGTTTTTTTTTTCGTTGCCACATGCAATGACCGATATATATATATATTTTCGATTGTGTATTTCAAACAAAGTAAAACGCGGCTTTTTTTTACATATAAAGTTTTTGGTCGAAGGGTGTGCCAATGCTAAAAAAAGGAAATTTTTAACTATACATTTAAAAAAAAACTTGGCTTAACCCGAATAGCACGATACTTTAATTGAAGCCATATATGATTTGCTTATCTGACATTGTTTATTTTGGAAAATACTTTTGTGTTTTAGATTGGATAAGACATAGTTCAATAGTTAGGGACATTTTGGTCTTTGTGGACCTTCTCCTGTTAAAATATAGACCCAAATAACCGTTTATCGGATTATAATCCCAAATGAATATAAATAATCGTATTCTAAAATGATAACGAAATGTCACGGTTATTTGAAAATAATCTCAAACGACAAAAAAATAAAAGTCCCTCTTTGTAATTGTAAAAGAACAAGAAAGGGAAACTCGAACCCGTAAATTTTCCAATTATGAAGGTTACCACTGATGACTTGATGCATCGTCATGTTTAATATCGTATCAACTCAGCTTATAGTCAAGTGGAACATATCCGTAGTCATCTGTGAGACAGATATTCCGGCCATAACGGTCAACCCAATCAAAACTTTGAACCGCTCATTACGAGGACATCATCTATAAAGCGTAACTTGGAGTTAATTCATAATTCCAACGTCCTACCATTATTCACGAGAGGCTCTTAAATATGAAGTCTGCCTAAACGAATAAAGAGTAGGTGATGTATGATGCATAAAGACAAGGAAAAGTTGAAGAAAAAAAATATAGTTCTTAGCCACACTGTCACTAGGTGCAAAACAAAATATGTATATATCTCACTATCTGTTGCATCCTTCTCTTCAAGTTCAATTATAGATGCGATTTATATAGTCAATACACTTTTTTTCTTCATTCTGCATTTAACTTTTTCTTCAATAAATAAAACAACATGCAGATCACCTGCACTTGCTATTGGAGACGTAATCGAGTTATATTATAAAAAAAACTACTTATATTGCCCTTCGATTTCTTTGGGAAATAATACAGTATCAAACTGTGTCAGACCTGAACGAATATCGTTAAAAACAGCAAAACCTAACAAGTAGATTGATAGCGGGGATAATATACTTGTTAATGTCTTTTATCATGAGATAACTATCCATCTTTGCCTATTTATCTTTTCTCAATATAATCAGAGCAATGTGATAGTTCATCAGACTTATACCGTGCACAATAAGAACGTTTACTGGAGAAAATAAGTATACAGGAAATCCAGAGAAAAATGCTGATACGAGAAATATGTTGATACGATGGTCGAGAAATATGCTGATACGATGGTCGAGAACACTGCTGATACGATGGTCGAGAACAATGCTGATACGATGATCGAGAACAATGCTGATACGATGGTCGAGAACAATGCTGATACGATGGTCGAGAACAATGCTGATACGATGGTCGAGAACAATGCTGATACGATGGTCGAGAACAATGCTGATACGATGGTCTAGAACAAAACAAAATATAACTTGACCACGAGTGTTCTCGGAAAATGAAGATAAATTTGCAGACTTATTACTGAGCCCAATGATCACAGACTAAGTGATCAGATCAATGTAGTTTGTAAACTGGTCAGAAAAAGGTGACAACTAATAATAAAAGTAACAACTTACACAGATCAATGTAGTTTGTAAACTGATCAGAAAAAGGTGACAGCTAATAATAATAGTAACAACTTACACAGATAAATGTAGTTTGTAAACTGATCAGAAAAAGGTGACAGCTAATAATAATAGTAACAACTTACACAGATCAATGTAGTTTGTAAACTGATCAGAAAAAGGTGACAGCTAATAATAATAGTAACAACTTACACAGATCAATGTAGTTTGTAAACTGGTCAGAAAAAGGTGACAGCTAATAATAATAGTAACAACTTACACAGATCACTGTTGTTTGTAAACTGGTCAGAAAAAGGTGACAGCTAATAATAATAGTAACAACTACACCAAAAAATGATTAAGATTTCTATCGAGTTAACCGGATAATTATTTTCCCACTCTGAACAGACAAACAATAATATGCAAAACTGTTTAATTCAATAAAAGCAACAAATTGAATTTAGTTCATCTTCTTTCCTTATAATTAAAAACAAACAAAAGACAGTGTCAGCTAAATGATTTATTGTACAAATGGTGTACAATCTATCGGTTTCAAATTATTTTGCAGGAACACGATATTTGGTTTCAAGAACTGGTAATAAGATAATTTTAAGAAGAAATGGATGGCGTAAATATCATGAAAATATTTTAAACCACATGATTGTTTTGTGTCAACATATTGTTTTGCCATTATGATCATTATCTTCAAGGAACATGCAAAAAAAAATTCAATTAAAAAAAAAAGATGAACTCATGTGAATAATTTACGATTGGCTGTTAATATCTATGTAAGGTTTGAATTTCGTAAAATGTGTTAGAAAGATTATCGATGAACAACTCTGAAGAGTAGCTCTAAAAGTAGAGATATGGCCAGTAGCATTCATAGAGTCAAGATCAGAGAGTTAATGAAGTCTATTAAACAGACCACATTATATACCCTTAAGATAATGCATAGATTTTGAAAATATCAATTAAACCTGGGACATAATATATTATATTAGTATAATAGTCCCAGATTAAACCAAAATGTTAATCAATTGCTGTAAGGACAATTTTGACACAATTCAGCAAATTCTTCAATTTTTTGCATCGAAGGACAACCACAACCAACATTAATAATGTTTCAACTGATAAATATATATAGACAAGTCCCCGCTATTCCTCCGAACGAGTTTCAGATTTTTTTTTTTTTAACCAAAACCAAAACTGTATTGAATATAAATTTATATCGTTTTAAGATACAAATTATTAGATTTCAGTCGAAGCAAACTTTTTACAAAAACATGTAAATTTTGTTAAATTTTACCAAAATTGTCTAACAATTGGATATTATTTAATACAAATTTTAACAAATTGAAGTATGTTATACAGAATCTTGAATATTCAAATTACAGAAGAATTCACAATTTTCTGACAGAAACAAATTCAGGGGAATTTGGTTCGACCTTTTTGACAAAATATTGTCAACAACTTAAATGTTGATCCATCTTTAGGCACGAAAGCATTGACTAGTTGTTCAGAGACACGACCTCAAAGCAGACAGATGAAGATCTCGAACTGTAATGATTGAAAGATTTTTTCGTCAATGAAAAGAATTTAGGTAAATTGGACCTGCCTTTTTCATTCTAAATGGTTTCCCACTTTTTTATTACATTTCCAGTATTGTTACATTATTAAGCAAGCTCTTTTGCAACCTGACCATCTGATATATACATTTTTAATTTTAAATTAGTTAAATATCCTAGTAAAAATCAAAAACTTTGTTAGTAAATAAAACCCGCCCGTTGCTGGAACGATGCAATAATACATATTTTTTTCTATTTCGAAACTATGAAGTAACGATACTACACTCGCTAATACACCAAAACTAACTATAAAATTTATAAGAAATACAGACTTGCCGATACAGCGTGTCTATACAGTTATAGGAGAATATTAGCCTTTTTCATTGATTGACTTATTCTTGTCTACATAACCATATAAAACTCAAATTAACTGAACACTCAACTATGTCTCTAGAGGCTGAATAGATAACAGTAGCAATCAAACGAAATGTTAGGGAAAACAAATGAACTGCCTTCATATGGGGTATGCTCAACACTAAATGTTCAGAAAGACAAATGAACTACCTTCACGTGTACGCCCAACACTAAATGATCGGGAAAACAAATAAGCTACCTTCAACGGGTATGCTAAACACTATATGCCCAACACTAAATGTTCGGGAAAACAAATAGGCTACCTTAAACGGGTATGCTAAACACTTAATGCCCAACACTAAATGTTTGGGAAAACAAATAAGATACCTTCAACGGGTATGCTAAACACATAAAGCCCAACACTAAATGTTCGAGAAAACAAATAAGTTACCTTAATCGTGCATGTTAAACACTAAAGGCCCAACACTAAATGTTCAGGAAAACAAATAGGCTACCTTCATAGGTTATGCTCAACGCTAAATGCTCAACTCTAAATGTTCTTAAAAACAGTTAAGTTACCTACACCGGGTATGCTATTGCATTGTTGAAGGCCGCACGGTGACCTATAGTTGTTAAATTCTGTGTCATTTGGTCTCTTGTGAAGAGTTGTCTCATTTGCAATCATACCACATCTTCTTTTCTATAAACACTAAATGTTCGGAAAGACAAATGAACTACCTTCATCAGGTACGCTCCACACTAACTGTTGGGAAGACAAATAAGAAGAACCTTACTGAAACACAGAAGAACTTTAATAGAAAAGTTCAATCGTGTTTCACTGAAAACTTATAAAGCAAATGAAACATATTACATAAATTTAACATAAAAAATATGTTCGATTCATTTAGACAAATTATCTGAAATGAACAAATAGTACATGCATTTTATCAAATACATCACACAAACAAATCTGAAGAATGTTTTCTTCCTTTTTCTGCCTCGATGGCCTTACTTGCCTTTGTGTGGACAATAATACACAAATAAAACTTATTGCATTATTTGCAATTAAGAGGTTCATTTATGTGTTTGTTTTGCCCTTTATAGATGCAGTTGGCAGATAGTGTGATCGGTTATATATCGAATGAATTAGACATTCATGTAAAAATGCAGAATTGTGGTCAAACTGTAAACATGCAGAGGTCGTAATGAATATGCTCATTGACACAGTGCCTCGTGTCAAATCTCATTGGAAGAACTTGACTTATATCTCAAATGGAAAACTTGACAAGAAAATCACTTTATCGTGAGACTTAAAACACCACAACCATTGTCAGAAGTTCAGTTTTAAAAATGATATTGATCAACGTCATCAGGCGAAAAAGCTTTTAGACACAGTAATAAAATCTGGAATGAATTACAAAAAGTTAAAACATCTCAATACTTTCCTTAATGGTTTTGTGGTAACCGTCTAAATTGAAGACTTATGATGCACTTTAAAGTCGCCAAAATGACAATGGTATTTGTTCAATAAAGACTGACAATAGAAAGAGAGTAATTGTCTTTATACTGCTTACACAGTGTTACTCCCTAAAACATTAAAATTGTCCTTAATATGCACGATATATTTCCGACTGGATGTTAAGTAAGCAACTCTCAATCATTCATTTAAAATCTGCATTGATTGGTCTATCTGAATTAATTGGTGTATCTGTATTAATTGGTGTATTTTATAGAATTCCGTGTAATCCTGCTACAAAAATATAAGGAATAAAAAATATTACTAAACTTCAAGGTCACAGTAATCAACGTCTATATATATACTGGCAATTTGTAATCATCATCTATACTTATAGGGTTCGTGTTACCCATTTTTGTTGTCTGTGACTGTTGTCTGACCTTTTCTTCGTTTTTCTTTGTTTGTATTGCCCCTGGTATTTCGTAATGTGCTCAAGTCAGGATTTTTCACTTTAATGTGATTTGCCAAGTAGAATCACAATGACCGTTTTTATGCAAATCGTGCATTGGCACTGATGTATATATTATTTCATAAAATTGCCATTGCATGTGGATATTGATTTTCAAATGTCTTGGAATTTACTTTACGTGTTTTTAATATTCCCGTAGAACTTGATTTTAAGTAGTAACGAAAGGATTTCCATACAAAGAAGATAAATGTATCTTTTATCTTTCTGAGAATCGCACGAAAGATTTTTCCTTCAATTTAAAAGAAGTTTTTGTTGCAATGGAAAGTATTCCCCAAAACAGGATACAAGATATTCTGGAGAATAATTATAAGGCAAAATTATAGAAAAGATACAGTTTAAAGGAAATAGAATCTAACTGGCAAAGCATTTAAATTAGCAATTACGAAGCTTATAAACAAATTAGCCAAATAGGTTCACATAATTTATAAGCACAAGAATAAATGCCAACAGATATTTTAGGAATACAATTCATGTTTTTACGTGTCATTCTATTTGAAATGACAAAAAATAGTCTTCATTTTTCTATAATCAATCTTATATTAGTAATAGTTGATGATAATATGAAATCATGTCCACAGAGCATTATCACGAATCTATATAACCATTTATGGAACTGTCATGACTGCATTCAGCGTGTAATTTTTTAAGGACCTCTAAGACGAACCCAAGTCGACTTTAACCTATAATACTTATATTTGTGAATTGGTATTGGGGGATTTCAAAGGTTGAACTATTTCGAAAAAATCTGTTCATATCACATTTCAAATTTTGTTCTCTCAGTTTCTTAGTAGTAATATTCACATGTACCTGCAGAAGGTAATATATTCGCTTATCTATAGAGTACACCGAATCTCGGATGAAGATCAGAATAAACGAAATTCCCGTACATAATCGTTGTAGAGGCAAGAACATGTGAACAAACAGAGATGCGGGGTATACATCAAAGAAACAGCAACCCTATGACAAAAATATTCAAAAGACATCTAGAAGGCAGCATACAGTCTTCAACAGTAGACATGGCTGTGTCTATACAATATATCAAGCTCTAAATCGTAATCAGTGTTTAAAAGTCATTGTAAATAAATATCAACTGTCAAATATCTTCCTTCAAAACCAATTTCTCTTAATAACAAATGTTATATGACATTAGACGAACGCCGACATTAAATTGCAAAAAAAAACTGTATAGAAGTAGTGTTAAATTTTAACAAATTAATAGTGCCATCAATATCATTATATAGCTGTTATCGTAAAGTAATCTTAAATTCGCTTCATTTGGACTCTGTTTTTAATACTTGTCTCATTGGCAATCATATCTCCTAATGTTACATAGTCGTTTTAAACACGGTAAAAAGACCATTTGGAATATGCTACGCACTTGAGTACAATGTGCGTGTTTTAGCAATTAGTTTTCCTTCATCTTTTGCTTTCCGTCATTATTTTCGAAAGTTCATGTCATGACCTTTTTTTCCTGTCTAAATATTTACATTCTAAGAACATCTTCAACAACAAAAAAGACATGTCAATATAAAGTGAAAGATCTGGTTTTAATCAGGCTGATAAAGAATCAATCAAGATGCAAGCAACAGCAGTTATGCGGATAGTATTAAGGATTACGTTGGGAGCATTCTCTGATATTGTTTTAAAAGATGCAAATATTGATTAACTTTCTGTAACAATAACTTTTTCAATGGTTAAAGAAATTCCTTAAAGAATATCGAAAAGAGAATAAAAAGCATTGGTTTAGTAGAACTCAAATTGATTTTTGGATTATGATTTAAGAACATAGAAGTTCAACCTGTACCAGAACAAGGGAGACTGTTGAACTAACGAGACTGTTTTGTATTGTACCAGAACAAGCGAGACAGTTGAACAAGCGAGACTGTTTTGTATTAACGTATTTGGACGTATTAACGTATTTGGACGTCAAAAGACGTGTTTAATACTTTTCGAATGAATTTTATCATAAATATCAAGAAAACAATATAAGGTTGCCCTGATTTCATTATAACACAAAATATATTTAACTTTTTGACACATTCGAACTTCACGACAGTTGTATACTGAGCCAGTTCCAAGTCAACATATATGACCCATGTGTTGTTCGTTTGTTAATTTGTTTTTGATCTTTATTTGTATATCCATTTTTCCATGAGACGTCTGTTGTTGGTGGTTGGTGCGATCCATTATATTAGGTACTTCCTATTTCATGTATTATTGTTTGTTTGAACTTATATTTCCGCCAGTTAAATATGTTTTATTTTTAATCATTCGCTTCGCAGGATACCCAATGGTTGACTGGAGTAGAATCATCACCTACCCCTAGGGGAAAATGACCGGAGATAATAGACCTGCTCGGATTCATGACCTTAATCTGATTTGCGTTAGATCGCGTAGCAGGTATTTGACGAACTGTCGCTTAAAACTATTTTTATGGAGATGATTGAATGAGCATACAAAAAAAAATGCCTGACAGCCAATTCAGAATAATAACACGTAATTCCGTTTGCCTATACGTATTTTTTTTTATTAAGAAGAATGACCTTTTTTGTGTTTATTAGTCACATATATTAATTCTTTGTATTAAATCTAGATAGCTGTTTGATATCAAAACAATATATTTAACATATGTGTTGTACGTCAACTTCTTCCGAGAGGTCAATTTTCATTCGTATTTCAGAAATAAGTATCTTTAACTGATATGTCTACTGAGATAATCGAAATAAGGTCACATAGACGTTTATCCGGCACTAAAACCCATACATACCTAAAAGCTGGATGTATAAATACACAGCCACATCGGCTCGGAATGGTGGCGTTATATGCGATGCCTTGTGTAGGGAGAATACCACTCTCTTGGACGTTTGCAACAGCTCGTTGAGAATGCTATGTAGATGACATGCTGCGATACAAATTTTCTGTCCCTTTCTATTTTACCCTCTTTTTAGTAACTTTAAATTTCTCTGTCGATCTTGCATATTGTATTATTGTTACCTATTGTCCTTTGTCCTGAATAAGTATGAAATATGCATGCCACTGGAAGTTATGCAAACAACAATCAATCAATATTTTCGCAGGAGAGAGAGAGAGAGAGAGAGAGAGAGAGAGAGAGAGAGAGAGAGAGAGAGAGAGAGAGAGAGAGAGAGAAATAATATATCGCAATAAAATCTCAATTGAATTATTTCAAGGCTTGGTTTTTTGCATTGGATGTTATACAGTTATGAAGTACTTCTTTTTTAATAGATAACTACGTGTTTGAATGAATTTAGCAGCCAGGAAATACTAGGGAAACGATGTATAATGCAAGAAACGACCCCAAAAAATTAACAAAATATATTAATTAGTCAGGACATCATAAACCTTTTGAGTCAAACACATATAATTAATCCTAAACAAACAGTTTTGTCCACTTTTTAGGTTATTTCTAAAAATGTTACCCACAAAAGTAGTTGTAGAAACAAGTGACATTTCATTCTATTGATACCATTAAATGTTTGGTAATGGTCGGTCAAAGAAACAGCGACCCAATATTAAAATAAGTAGTCAACAGTCAACACCCTGACGTAACCAATGAAACAGCCACCCAATATTAAAATAAGTAGTCAACAGTCAACACCCCGACGTAACCAATGAAACAGCCACCCAATATTAAAATAAGTAGTCAACAGTCAACACCCCGACGTAACCAAGGAAACAGCCACCCATTATTAAAATAAGCAGTCAACAGTAAACACCCCGACATAACCAATGAAACAGCGACCCAATATCAAATCAAGTAGTCAACAGTCAACACCCCGACGTAACCAATGAAACAGAGACCTAATATCAAAATAAGTAGTCAACAGTCAACACTCCGACGTAACCAATGAAACAGCGACCCAAAATGAAAATAAGTAGTCAACAGTCAACATCCCGACGTAACCAATGAAACAGCCACCCAATATTAAAATAAGTAGTCAACAGTCAACACCCAACGTAACCAATGAAACAGCCACCCAAATGTTAAAATAAGTAGTCAACAATCAACACCCCGACGTAACCAAAGAAACAGCCACCCAATATCAAAATAAGTAGTCAACAGTCAACGTCCCGACGTAAACAAAGAAACAGCGACCCAATATTAAAATAAGTAGTCAACAGTCAACAACTCGACGTAACCAATGAAACAGCGACCTAATATCAAAATAAGTAGTCAACAGTCAACACCCTGACGTAACCAATAAAACAGCGACCCAATATTAAAATAAGTAGTCAACAGTCAACACCCTGACGTAACCAATAAAACAGCGATCCATTATTAAAATAAGTAGTTAACAGTCAACACCCCGACGTAACCAATGAAACAGCCACCCAATATTAAAATAAGTAGTCAACAGTCAACACCGCGACGTAACCAATGAAACAGCCACCCAATATCAAAATAAGTAGTCAACAGTCAACACCCCGACGTAAACAAAGAAACAGCGACCCAATGTTAAAATAAGTAGTCAACAGTCAACACCCCAACGTAACCAAAGAATACCTGCACCTAAGTTTAGAAAAAATAATTTGAGAAGAAAACAGAGTCAATAAAGATAGAATATATCTATTTTAAAACCATTTAGGTTGATTGTTTTGTTAAAAATAAAATATATGAAATTGTGCTCGTCATTTGTTTCAATGATGAATTGATGAATGAAATGAAATGAATGAATATGGTAAATCATAACCAGTGAATCGAGGAAAAAATTATTACAGTTGATTTACAATTATTTCTGTTACACTCGAGATTCTTCACAATATAGCTAAATCATTCAGCATTAAAATCTCATTGAAATGTAAAATAATGAAATCTGAAGTAAGATAATTTTTTTCTATATCTTTTTATGGATATTTACGTAATTTTAGATGGATTTAGATGGGTATTCTTTTTATGTTCCTTCTAGTCATATAATTCCTAAAGTGTTTAAGTATTTATACATCCTTGGGTTTCATATTTTTGGATTTGAGCACAATCTTGTACCTAGAAAAGTGCTCCGGGCTCTTGAATTTATAAGGCGTTACTTCAATTTACAAGTGAAAATTGATTGTAAGGATGCGCTCAATTCTAAATTTAGATAAAAGTATACGCAAAATGTATTACCCATTGGAAATTGTCCTAATTTGTTATGATAATAATAATGATAATAATTTTATTATTATTATTATTATTATTATTATTATTATTATTATTATTATTATTATTCAAATCGACATTTTTTCTTCAATTAAGTAATGAAATAAAGAAACGATTCATAATAAAACAAATCTTACCATCAATCGCAATATCCACAGAAACTGGATTTAATATTACAGTTTTCGGATGGTTTTATAAGCAGAACTTTGTTTTTCTGTATAAACAAACTGGCGTCTATGTAATCTCTGATTAAGTCCAATGCTGAGATAAAGCATATTTCATATTGTGTTACCAACAGTAGCTCTCCCACTAATGGAAGTCGTCAGAAAACTTGATGGATGTTCCAGTGGTGTAAAATCAATACTACAAAAACATATTCAACGTTTCGTTAAAGCTGCGACTTCTGCTGACATCGCTATCAACAAAATAACTAGGCTAATTTGTTATGAAATTGCAAAAATGTGATTATACTTCTTGTTAAATATAAAATTGATTGTATCACAAGTTTTCAGATTCCAAATTACTACATTTTTTGAGATAATAAAATGTGAAATTAATAAATATTGAACCGTGCAGTTTTGGGAGAAAAATTACGGTCCAAGTTGATACTTTTGTGTAATAAAATGTTAAAGTTCATTTAGTTGAATTATATTAATTTATATTGAATTGTATTTAAAAAAACACGATAATAAAATGTATATGAAACGTGTAAAGAAATGACCTGCAATATCAGAAAATAGCCGCCCAACTAGACAAAACAACACATGTCACATAAACTAATGGTCTGTTTTGTTATACTATCAGAACGAAGTGAATCAGGTATTCTCTAGTATTAATCGTGATATTATACAGGGTACAGTTGATAATCAGTTTAATCCTACGGACATTTCCAGGATGGAAGTGATAGTCTGGTCAAAATTCACAAGTTCATGAGCTACAAAATATCTATCATTAAAAATATATTTAGATAAGGTAAAAAAGACTTTTCTAGTAAGTGTTGGTATTGCATTTGCTGTCATTGATGGAAGTAGTACACGAAACAAAATAACATGTTAACAAAGAAGAGGGAGGGTTGAGCTCTCATAAAAATGTTAAACCTCCATCCCCCTCCACATTCTTTATGTGCTTGTCCAAAGTCATTGATTCATGTCTGTCATATTTGTTTTTCGTGAATTGTGTTGTTATAAATAATGCCGTTGGTTTTTTCGTTTGAATTCTTTCACATTTTTCAAGTCGGTGCCTTTTAAAGCTTACCATACGGTATTTTTTTAATTGTTGAAGGCCGCAAAGTGACCTACAATTGCTTACATCAACGTCATTTGAACTCTGGTGGATTGTTGTCTCAATGGCATACCACAGATCGTTATTTTTATATAAGTCTCTGAATATCATTATTGCATTTATCTTGCTGTTAAATTCTGATATACCTACTGAAAGAATTTACTCATTTGTTCAGGAAAGAATTTTACTCATGTGTAATAATTTATAATCATTTTTTAATAAAGAGTTTATTCATTTGTCAAGGAAATGATTTAACCATTTGTTCAGGAAAGAATTTACTCATTTGCAAAGGGGAAAAATCATTGTTCTTGAAAAAATTTACCTATTTGTTAAGGGAATAATTTACTCATCTGGGGTGGTGTTCTCGAAGCTATCTTAGGATTAGGACTGTCCTAAGACCATCTCATGACACGTCTTTGTCCTAAGTCGTGTTCTCGAAGCTCTCTTAACTTAGGATATATGGCATTTTTTGTCCTAACTTTAGGACACCTAATTAGGTGTCTTAAGATCATCCTATCTTCATCCTAACTTTAGGACACGTCTCAGACAATAATTTGTAAGCAAATATGTGAAGATGAACATGAAATGAAACGCACCATCGGTTATGTGCATGATTTAAAACTTTGAACTTCGTGTTTCACGATACGATGACACTACAAATTCAATTCTCATTTCAAAACTAATTGTTTTCCAGTTTAAATTACAATCCTTTTTGATATTAATCTATAATTACATTTGAAATCATGCATTTAATTATAAACATGTAATTATAAAAGTCGTAAACAATTTTATTAATTGGTTTCGTCATTAATAAATGTTTTATCAAAAAATTACTTTAACGATTTAAAATTTCGCACTTAGGATATGTTTAGGACGTCCTAACATAAGATGCGTCTGAGATAGCTTCGAGACACAACTTAAGAGTGTCCTAAGATGATCCTAAGTCCATTCTAAAATTGGTCTTCGGATGTGTCTTAGGACGAATCTTGGGATACTTTCGAGAACACCACCCCTGTTATATAAAGAATTCACTCATATGTTAAGAAAAAAAATACTCAATTGTTCAAGAAATTTTTTACTTATTTTTTAAGAAAAGATTAGGAAAGCATTTACTTAACTATTCCGGAAAAAAATACTCATTTGTTCAGGAAAAGAGTTTACTCGTTTGATCAGGAAAGATTTTTCAAGTACTTGAAGTCAAGATGTTTTATACGATATAACTTAAAAGTTCAATTTTAACTTGATTAAAATGTAGTATTAAAATATATATAACTCTAACAAAGAATCAAATTTTGAAGACCAACAATTAATATTTTCAAATAAAGCTTGTTGGATACGATTCAGAACTATTCCATGCAAACTTTCCATCAAGTTAATAAATGCATAAGAAAAATCGAACGGAGCCAACATTTATTTAGATAACTTCATCATTTTACCAAACATAATTGTAAGTTTCAGTCAGAAAACCGAATACAAAAGTATCCCAATTTCCATAGAAATTATAGTATGGAACAACTCGAAACAAACACTATCAATTTGATTAAACGTGAGCAATGATTTCCAACAATTAAGTTCAGATCTCCGAAGATAAATCGATAGGAATGCATATTAAACTGTCTCTTGATGTGAAATTGACATCTAAATGTTTTCCAACCTTTCACTCAGACGATGTTCTTTTCTATAAACATTTAATACAAGGAAATGTACAATGAAAAATCAAATTGCTATTAGCAGTCTTTTCAGTTCAGTCACGGAACATCGCTGTCATAACCTTTATGATAGAAAGGATATTGGACAAATCTAGAAACCATTAAACCTTTTAAAGACCTGCTTAAAAGCCTTCTTTTTTGCTGTCCATTCTCATTAACGTGTGGCTTTTTCATTGGTAGAAAATAAAGTTAATTGGTGAATATTATATTTAGAGTAAAGATGTTTTTAACGTTAATCATTCACGTTTGTATAAAAGCACAAATAATGCGTAACTTTTGTCATGGAGCAATTTTCTTCCAAAAACAACTTTTGAATTCATTCTTCACGTTTGATTGGTTTTGCAGTTACTAGTAAATGTCATCTCCTGATGCTTCAAACTCAGCAATTTGGAAAAGTAAAAACAAATCCACGTGTTATAAGCATGAATTTATTTTTATAGCATTATAGTGAGAATGACTTCTTGGTAAAAAAAAACTGTCATCATGGTGCTAGTAGACTAAATCACATCACGACTTAGGAAGGGTAAAACTTTGTCTTTTCTTGTCTTGTCTTAATTGTTGTTATTTTCGTAGGCGCCGACCATCTGATGACATTTTTTTCTCGATAACTCTGGATTTTATTATTGTTTTAAACGTTAAGTGTTGATTATGAATTACTAAGGTCCACCTGACAAATGGATAAATTGCTATCTTAAATATTAAATTTTGAAACTATATCAAGAAATTATCATTTAAAAAAGTTACAAATAACACAATAGTAATACCCCTCCTAGATATTTCATATTAATTAAAGATGTCTGCTTAAGTTTGCATTTTTAAAAGATTTTCGGGACTATAAAGTTTAAGAGTGCACATACTGCTGAATCACAATAGACCAAATACACTCCTGGACATCAATGATAACATCAACACGGATTTATGAATCAATAACTATATATTTCAGCATACCTATAATGATTAGTATCATACAGCCTTCGCCCCCAGTTAAAACTAATTTAATGTCTATCTGAGAAAGTTTACAAAACGAAAACGATCATGCATTTTTATGTTAAACATTATTTATTGATATGGATATTTCAATGATAGCTCTTACGTTTTTAATATGTTTATTTTTTGGAAAAGGTAAATATTTCAGCATGTATATTTTAACCATTGTTTTACTGTGTCGTTTTAATCCGTTTTAACACAATTTTTAATCGCACATAGAAATAATTAATATTTTGTTGTTAAACCATGACAACCAGATTAGTTCAATCTTGTAAAGTTCTTCGTTTAAGATTGTTGTCTATTTTCAAGTTTATTCAAAAGTCAATATTAACAATATGTTTTCATTTCAAATTTACTATTGTGATGTCCTGTTTTTTCATATCTTATGCATTTTGAATGGACAAACATTAGTTATTTAATAATCCATTTTAAACACATCATACAATTAAATTAGGCATATATACGTATATTGTATTATAAGTATGATTTACTTTACTCATCCATTTTGCTAAGATTGAGAAAATAAATTCTTTTTAAACTAATCGTTCTGAGATATACAGGACAACGAGAGACCACATTCCTAACTTTTACACGGATTTTCCTTAGAAAATGTTTGGTTATCACAAATTTTAAGAATTCTACTTTTTTTCAAAATTTAAATCCGTTAGAGTCGGGAAGTCATTCAAAGTCAAATTCACAGGTGAACAATGGTGATACCAAGGAGCAGTCCAAACAACCGATCGAAATTTAAACCAAAAGTTGAGCAGATAAATATTAATAATGACCGCAAAAAAACTATGAAATTCAAGCGCACAAAGTATGTTTATAGCGTACAAATACATGGACTAAAATGATTATAACCTAAGAAAACTATTCATAGTTATTGAGGTACCATAATGTCTTTGGAAGAAATAATCAGTAAAATGCACATTTAAAAAGTTAAAATAAGAAGCAACTTTTATCAAGTTTTTATATACCAGGTGTGCCATTACCACAACTGTGCGTTGGAGACAAAGTAGATAGAGACTGTAATTTCATGAAATGTGTTCATGGGATGTATCTTAAAATGCCTGGATGTCCTGCTGGTCAAAGGCACCAAAAATATCCTGATTTCGCATGCGTGTTGATAGAGGACCCAGATGCCTGTTTGCCAGATGGTAGTCCATGTAAGCAAGTTTTCTCCTTTATTTTGAAATTTTAATTTTATCTTATTTCAATTTTTTTTTATCTTTCTTCAGTACATTAATATCATTGACAATCTGTAGATTTAACGAAACCTTTTTTTGTATAGTTGAGGTCAAAACATCTTATTCTAAGTTAATCGGAAGTTTGTTGGGTTCCTGTCACTCAATCTTTAGTTGTGTAGTATTTTGTGGACTGTTGTTAGTCTTTTCGTCGTTTTTTCAAAAGTCGATCGTGCTGTCTATCTTATTTCGACTTATGGTTTTTATTCCCTCCTTTGATATCTAATTCCCAATTAGGTCATGTGGGCCTTTGTGCCAGTATGATCTACTTTCGTCACTTGGCTTTCGTCGTCTGTCGTCTTCCGTTGTTTGTCGTCCGTTGAATTTAACCCCGAAATTCTGCTGTGAAACTACCTTGTCAGTTAGAACCAACTTTTGTGTATCTACTTTATATGTGCCTGTTGATCCCGTCTGCTAACCAATATGGCCACCAAGGCTGAACAAGGAAGTAAAATACAAATGTTGTCTTTTATCTTGAAACTATTATAGTAAGAGAACTCCTGGGATTGCAGAAACGTTCCGGATGTCAAGACGTACCATTATAAATTTTAATCAAAATTGTCTGAAGACTCTTTTTAAGAACTTTTTGTCATTCAGTTAATGATTTTAAACAATTATTGGCGATTTTGAATAATATCTTGAAAACTTCAATAGATGGAGAGAAGATTTAAATTGATCAGCAAGCAAAGACCTACAAACAAGTTAAAATGACCTGAATCTACAATTCAATACTTATTGGAGTTATTGCCCTTAAAACAAAAATATCTGATAACAAAACTTATATTGCATTTACTTATTTTTTGGCCTTCTTTTTTGGCTTCTATTGATTTTACCAATCTGCATTTTTTCTATTAATTTGAAAACATAGAAGATAGATAGAAACTTAAACAACAAAATAATCTGCAAGACAAATTGTACAGATAAGTCAACAATGTCGAACTTGGCAGTCGACTCCTGATATGACTTATCGTCCTTGATAAAGATTTTAACCAGTTTTTGCCTTTTGTTTGAAACTATAGTAGATAGAGAGAAAAACATAAATGATAAGCAAAATAAGTTGACATTGCCGAAATTTCCAGTTGACTTCTTGTAAGAGTAATAAGCTTGAATGACGATTATTGCACATTTTCGCGTTTTTTGGCGGAAATTATAGTATATGAGAGAAACGTAGTTAGTCAAAAAAAAAACCCAGCGAAGTAAGACTTTTTGATAAGTCAACATGACTGAAATCATCAGGTCACCTCTTTCACAAGTTCTTGACCTTCAATGACGATTTTTAATCATTATTGTGATTTGTGCGGAAATCATGATTAGTAGATATAAGAAACTGACAAATGACAAGCAAATTAGATCTACAAATTAAGTTTACATGACTGAACTCAAATATCACCTCTTATAGAAGTTCTCGACCGCCAATGACGATATTTACCCATTCTTGTGATTTGTGCAGAAACTATAGTAGGTAGAGAGAAACTGTAATTAGCAAAAATGATCTGCAAATAAGATCTACAAATTAGTCAACACGGCTGACATCATCAGCTTAGATGGATTTGGCTAATCATTTTAGGCCCCTTTAGTCATATAGATCCTCATGTATTCAAGTACATAAGCATCCCTGGCTATTAACTATTAGGGTCTGAGCATCCCTGGCTATTAACTATTAGGGTATAGCATCCCTGGCTATTAACTATTAGGGTTTGAGCATCCCTGGCTATCAACTATTAGGGTTTGAGCATCCCTGGCTATCAACTATTAGGGTTTGAGCATCCCTGGCTATTAACTATAAGGGTTTGAGCATCCCTGGCTATTAACTATTAGGGTATAGCAGCCCTGGCTATTAACTATTAGGGTATGAGCATCCCTGGCTATCAACTATTAGGGTTTGAGCATCCCTGGCTATTAACTATTAGGGTTTGAGCATTCCTGGCTATTAACTATTAGGGTATAGCATCCCTGGCTATTAACTATTAGGGTCTGAGCATCCCTGGCTATTAACTATTAGGGTCTGAGCATCCCTGGCTATTAACTATTAGGGTCTGAGCATCCCTGGCTATTAACTATTAGGGTATGAGCATCCCTGGCTATTAACTATTAGGGTATGAGCATCCCTGGCTATTAAATATTAGGGTATGAGCATTCCTGATCAACTTAACTTCAAAAATGAGCCTGTAATTTAGTGGTTGTTGTTTGTTGCTGTATATCATATTTGTTTTTCGTTCATTATTTTATACATAAATCATGTCGTTAGTTTTCTCGTTTGAATTGTTTTATATTTGTCAATTGCCGCTTTATTCCTATAAAACATCCAAGTGGCACTTGTACATGGAGTATATATCCTCCAGTTGTTATACGATATTGGAGGTCTTTTCTATCATGATTTCTTTAATAGAGGGTTGCTGCTTACAGGGAAGTTATTGAACTAATGGTTGACGTCATCTCTTCGAAACTTTTACAAGCGGCCCCGCCTGTTGTAGTTAACAGTTATACAATATCTGTGTCACTTCTACTTAATTTGGTCTCTGATGGAATGATGTCTCATCGTGAACCATACCACATCTTCTTATTTTTATAAGGTAGCAATACACAGTTAGGAGTTTGGTTTCGCATTTTGGCCCCGGTGGATTTTTCAAATATGAAAGTTATTTAAGGAATGACTGTAGTATTTTTTCTGTCTATGAAGAAATAACATCAAAAATGTGGTGCACACTGAATAACACGCGTAGCGGGTTATTTAAAAGTGTGCACCACATTTTTTATGTTATTTCGAATAGACAGAAAAAATATTACAGTCATTTCTTATAATTTAATTCTTAATTCCATTTTAAACCGGAGTAAACCATGAAAAAACGTTGATGACGTCACGGTCACATGACAAAATTATGTCTATGAGCTGATAAACAAAACAACGTCAGCCAATCGGAAGACGCGTTACATCCAAAATTAAATTATTGTGTAATAAAATTCATTTTTAGACAGCTGAGTACTAATTTAGCCTTCAAATGTGGTTTATAAGAACATCAAGATTATTTTTTACATGTTTTATGGGCTATTTTCTGTTTGACTCTCCGTATTTTCATAGCTAGACCGGTCATCGGTCCAGAAATTAATGTAATGTTTACAAACACTTTTTTTCTACACGAAGTTTTTGACGCAATTTTACAAAAAAATGAGACGAAAGACATATGATTTTCATTGGATTTATTGAAAGATATATGTAAACAGTTTCAGAAAAGGTATTACTTGAAGTGATTGAAATTCTACTTTTGGTCAAATTTTGGGGAAATATGTGACATCTTTTCCCCCCTTTTTGCTATATTTTATAACAAAAAAATGCAGATTGTTGCCATGGATACACCAAGGAGAAATTATATTTTACCATTTCATATACTGGATATGAAATCTATGGAAGATTCTGATTACATACATATGCACATATATGACACAAACAGTAAGCTTAATATTGCAAGAAGGCAATGAAAAGGGGATGGTAAAATTTATGAGGGAAAATTTTAATATTTTTTCCTAACTGTTTATTGCTACCTAATGTTCCACCTATCGTAGTCGCATTCCGTCCTATTTCCCCCGATTGTGACGTCACTGAATGCAACATAATACCGGAACCGGTAACTGTTTATCCTCGACGAGTCCATCCTGGATTTTGGTAGGGTTTGTGCTGCCCAATATCTAGTTTTCAGGGTAGTGTTTTGATGACTGTTGTTTGTTAGTTCTGTTTGTTTTCATTTGACCATGGCCTGTCTGGTCTTTAACCGACTTATGGCATTTGATCGTCTTATTGATATATTCTACACTTTTTAGCAACAACGAAACACTCTCTCAAAAACGGAGAATACGACGAATTCACTACATGCAAAGGGTTTCGTAAACCTAGGCCGTTGTTTAGTTTCTTTATGAATTAAACAGCCATGTATTGTCTTTTGAAAATTGAGCCAAAATAAATGTTAGATATAAAACCGATAGTGCATTTCAACATAATTGCATGTAAATCAAAGAAATAGATAATTGATATACTTGTATATTAATTTATTTAAGATGAATTGAAGAAAAGGACATGTAAATACTGCATGTAGAAATGGTAAGACGTTAAAGACCAATCCATTCTCTTATTTTATCGAAATGCTTATTCAACTCGATGTTTTACCGAGGATACATGCGTATTCTATGTTTTGACCTTATAAACACGTTGTTTTACTGTTAAAAAATCAATTGCCTACTATGATTAAGGATGACTACGAATGAAAGGAATGTGACAACCTTAACATGTCTTCCATAAATTAAGATCTTTAAAATGTCTATTCCAATGTTAGAAGCCACGTGAAAGTTATACCATATAACGTCAGTTTTACTAGAGCACCATTACATTGTTACTAGAACACATATATTGCTTAGAAAATAATACATTTTTAGAACACATATGGTATTAGCAGTGTAAATATCATATGTTAGAACCTACCATAACTATATATTCAATATATCTATATTCATAGTCCATTGACTATACATCTGGAGTGCTATTTTTGAGTATGAGACAAAAGAACAACCTGATTTTTAATATGTATATTTTTTAACCTTTTAGTACCGCTTACCCAGCCAAAGTGTACCGAAGACGAGGTTAATGAAACCAGTTGTACTTTTATGAAATGTGTGCATGGAAATTTCATAGCGATGCCTGGATGCCCAAATACACTAAGACACAGAAAAGATGGCGACTTTGCATGCGTGTCGCTGGATCATCCAGATGTGTGTGTGCCTGCCGGTGGTCTTACGACTGACAAAAGTAAGAAACTAATTAAAAAAATAGCTTTACATATTCCCTTTTTTCTCCCTTTCGATCTAAAATTGATAATTGTCAGATGGAAATAGTTACATTTGTTTTTAGAGGTTTCTCCAGAAGCGGATTAACAAACATAACCCAGTGTAACTATTTTTCTGGTAAAAGAAGACATATCTTTAAAACAATGGTTCATTCCCCATTTTAAATACATTTATATAAATGTCAGATAAGTTTAATACGTGAATAAAGTACAAGGCGCGTAACCCTCTTCTTTCTATTTTGACATAAAACGTATAATTTAGGTTTTATCTGTGTCGCCTTTTACAAAAACAAAAATATACTACAAATCAGTATTGTAGAATATTGTTAGATTATTTCAAACAAACAAGATCACAATTTAATTGTCAATTTAAATGAAGTTATCTTGACTTTATCATTGACATATCCATAGATGACCTGACTGACCTTAAAACGGATGACTCAACAATGTATATCTTCAGGGTAAAAATGATAATTTGTTGATCTCGAAAAACAATAAAAGATTACTAGATTATCAAAAAAGATGATCAGTAGAACTAATAAGGCTCTTAAAATTTTTTGATTTCCGTGAACTTATAAGGACTTCTTGACCTGCTACCAGTGTCTCCGCCTTTATTCCGGTTGACCCACTTATCAAGCGTATTAAGATTTATTATTAATTTGTTCTCGTCCTGAATAAACATGACATAATTTTCACTGGACTTCAAGCAAACAGCACACAATTAATCAAATGAAATTGTTTGCAATAAATATGTTTGCCCAAATAACGTTCATATGAAGTTCAAGATGTGATAAGCCATTTTGGTCCCATGATTCGAAAATAAAAAAAAGTTTTATAATTTTATCAAGTAACATCATTCAGGTGTCAACATTAGTCTATCCCATTACAGTAATTGTATTTTTTGAATTTTGTGTTATGTATTTGCTCCAAAAATATTTCATCTAATGAAGAACTGAAAAAAGACCCGGCCAAATAACCTTTTTTAAGATCTTGTCTTAAAAATTCAGATTTTAGCCAAAGTCTTATTCCAATATAGATTATGCTACAAAATGTCTTCAATATATACACAAATGTTGAAAAGGGTTGAATATATTTTTTTGGGATGAGGCTTTGACAATCTAAATCATAACAGAGACAGCACAAATTACTAAATTCAACACTGAAATTATCATATAACATCCCTCTCTTTCTTTTATCAATTATCATAAAACATCCCTCTCTTTCTTTTATCAATTATCATATAACATCCCTCTCTTTCTTTTATCAATTATCATATAACATTCCTCTCTTTCTTTTATCAATTAAATTAATTAGATTTTGAATGGAAAAATTAATTCTAATGTTTTATTACAATTTCAGAAGCCAGATATTAGCTCTTATCATAGATCCTCCTTTGTTTTTATATATAGACTCAACTCCAAGTTTTCCAACTGTTTCAGCAAGACTGTGTAACGTAGTAGGTTTTTACCTTTTTATTGTTGTCACGCCTTGAAAGGTTAAAGTACCAAATTATATTTTCAACTGTACATTGATATTTTGCGATCCTTATAATTTATTTAGTTATAACTGATCCCGACCCGTGTAAATCAAACCCATGCTTAAACGGAGGAAACTGTATAGGATCGTTACCACCGCAACAAACCTACATGTGTGTTTGTAACAGCGCCTACAGTGGACAAAACTGTGAGATAGGTAAGAGAACATCATCGTCACAACATATTAAAGAACCATTATATTTTCGTAGAAATTTTTTACGATGTACTGTTATTCAAATACCGTGAATGCAAAATGAATAATTATATTGAACTCTATCCTTTTGTTGTTTGAATTTGGATTCAAATAGTGATTTGGAAACAAAGATTTTACCATATTTCGCAAGATATATGCATATATGTATTGTTACTATTATAGAAACGCACATTTGCTCAGATATTTGTTGAGAGCGTTTTAGCCATGAAATTTTAAGATAAATATGCTATCATAATCTCTGCAGATTTCCAACCTCAATTTATACTTTTAAGCACAAATGAAAAATGGTGGTTTTACTCGAAGCAGTAAGAACATAGCATGTCAGTACTTTATGTGGGTATATTGCTTCTAAATAATATAAAATGTTGTAGAGCCTAAGTAATCGCAGATGATTTTTTTTGAAAATGCATTAAAACAATTTATTAGTCTTCAATCATGAATAATGTAAAATTATCATAAGCAATTATTACAATTATCAACATGATAACCAATAATAAAAATCCTTTATCAACTAATTCAAAGGAGTAGGTCCGGTAAGGGCCGATTTTGGCCTCAAAATTCAGGTTCATTTGATGAAACATTTGGACACTTTTTAAACACTTAAGTGTCTACTTCAGTCGATTCAATTAGTTTAAGTGAAAGATTTGAACTGATTTAGTCATTAAAGACGCTCAATTTCATGCTTAAATATGAAAAATCTATCAAATATGCCATAATATGTCACTTTTCAGATGGTTTTTGTCAAAAAAGAAAGTGGCCGCATCCGTGTTCATTCTCAACCTTTATATATGTTATGTATTATCATCAAATACAACTTACATTTAAATATTAAGAATGAACACAAATGCGGCCACTTCCATTTCAGACGGAAACCGTCTAAAAATTAACCAAAATGCTGAAATTTCGAAGATTTCAGTAATTTAGCATGACTTAATGATGCTAGTACCCGATACATGTGCATTGTATTGTCAAAAACAGCCCATATTTATGTAACAAAAGTATTCTTCTTTCCAATAAATAGCTAAAACTTTACATTTTAACAATTTTGTAAAACTGCTATATTTTGGGGCCAAAAAGGGGTCTTACTGGGCCTACTCCTTTTCATCGATTAATTTATTAATTTATTTCTTTACTTGATAGGCAATGCATGCTTAAACAAACCATGTTTGAATGGAGGATCTTGCACGGGAACAAGTGATGGATACATGTGCCATTGTCTCCAAAACGTTGACGGGTTTTCTTACCACGGCCCTAACTGTGAGCTGAAATCACAGTCACGTGAGTATAGAAACCACATATGATAAGTCAAGATTCAAGATTCAAGATTCTTTATTTCTCAAACACCATATAGTTACAATGGTACAAAGAAGTTCATCAAAAGTTATAACATAACATAAACACACATGACAAGATGAGAAGAAAAAATAAAATAAAACAAAATAACACAGTAGTGGCGAAGAGTGGTGATTAACCAGGAAGACTTGCTTGAAAAGTTATAACCCTGATAAATTTGCACAGCTTTTTTAACTTATTTTTTAATTTTAACTGAAATAGTTTTCCAAACTTTAGTATATTACTTCTGTGCAAGAAAAAGTATCCAAATATTGTGCTCGAAAGTTTGTCAAATAACTACACTGCAAAATGTAATGAAATTCATCCCCAATCTCGTTACAATGACATAAATTACAATATCTATAGTTACGTTCAATTTTATTCCATCTACCAGTTTCGATGGGTAACTTGTGGTTTCCGTTCTAAATCTACAATATGTTATTCTATCTTTATCACTTAAGATATTCAGATATTCTTCATATTCAAATTTTTGTTTAAACAATTTGTAGGCCAAACCTTTTGATGAACAGTCAATATCTGCTCTCCATTTCTGTTGAAACTGATCAAATAACCTTTGTTTTAAACTAATACCCAACCATTTAGGATTAAAATTTCCTTGTGACAACCATATATTGCTGTATCCACATCTATCTAATGTATCTTTAACGTATTTCAACTAATCTGACCTAAATTGGTTGACAGAATTCTTCAAGAACATGTATCTGTATAATATTTTAGCAATCCTGTTATCATTCCCATTTACCATTTTTGACCAAAAATTAACCATACGCAGCTGTATATATAAAGACATGGGATAAATACCAAGTTCACCATAAATCATAAAATTAGGTGTCGACTTCTTAAGGTTTAGTAATAGTTTACAAAATTTTAAGTGCACTCTTTCTATAATATCAGTATTACTGAAACCCCAAATCTCGCATCCATATAGTAGGATTGGCTTCACAATTTTATCAAATAGATCATATTGAGATTTCACTGACAAGTTGTGCAACCTCCCCTTTTTCAATACTTCATACATTGCTTTATTTGCTTTTCGAACTAAAATTTTCTTAGCACTCATAAAGCTACCTGTTCTTGAAAAATTCAACCCAAGGTATGTCAGTTCATTAACTATCAATGATATTTGATATGTAGTTTAGCCTGACATCCTGACCCAATCTAATACTTCGTCGAGCAGTTGGCCAGGATCCCAGGCTATATGTAGTTGAACTAGCATCGGCAGATCTACCTTTTCATGGAGATTATTTTACCTTACCATCTGAGTTATGGTCCATTGACTTTGAAACTTTTGCATGGTCTTCATATTAAAGTATATCATTAGGTCAGATTGAAAATAACCACTTCTCATCACCAATGGTTGGTCATTTATATTTAGTGTGCAGTAATATTATCACTAACACATCTCATTTTGCATGGATACATTTTGGTCCGGCAACTGTTATGGTACATTAAAATAATCCTGGACCAGTAAAATTTCCATGTGGAACTTGCGAGAAGGGAGTCAGAAAAAACCAACGGGCAATCCAGTGTGATGATTGTAACTTGTGGTTTCATCTAAAATGTATAAATCTACCCTTAAAAGAATATGAACTACTTGGAAATTCAACTGACAGCTGGTTCTGCAAAATATGTTATTTACCAGATTTTAGCGATTCGTATTTTATTGATTTTAACGAGGAGTCAAACGCACCTATAAATGACAGTCTATCGTCAAACTCTACTTCCGGTGTAAACAAACTTTTGTTCCAAGATTTGAGAGAGACCAGACGTCTGCATCCAAAGAACTTTATTGCGGCATATGTAAACATAAACAGTCTCAGGTTCAAATTTGATGAGGTAAAAGAACTTCTCACAGACAATATAGTTGACTTATTGATGATCGCCGAATCGAAATTGGACAATACCTTCCAAGACAACTTATTTCAAGTTGATGGTTATAAATTACAAAGGCGTGACAGAGATCAGCACGGCGGTGGTTTACTTACCTTGATTAAATCAGACTTTCCCTCCAGTAGAAAACAATGTTTTGAATCTGATAAACTTGAAAATATTTGCTATGAAATTTATATAAATGATGCCAAATGGCTTATTATGGGAGCATACAAACCTCCATCCATGAAAAATAATGACTTTATTGATAATTTTACAAAATCACTAGATAAATGTTTTGTGTCATATGAAAATATTATTATTTTTGGTGACCTTAATTTTGATATGTTGTCTGCTGAAAAATCTCAGACTTTACATGATATATGTGATATTTTCAACTTATCACAACTGGTTAAAGGTCCAACATGTTTTAAAAAGGGTTGTAACCCATCCCTTGTGGATGTTATTATTACAAGTAAAAAGAATTTGTGTTTTAAAACAACAAATAGTCCAAATGGTGTTAGTGACTGTCACAATATTATTTCTACAGTTGTGAAAGGGAATTTACCTGCACAAAAATGCAGGGACGTAACATATAGAAGTTACAAAACTTTTGATATTGACAAATTTACAAATGATTTACAGAAAATAAAGATTTCAGAAAACTGTACTGAGAAAGATTTAAATAGTATTTATGATGATTATGAAAAAGATTTTAAAAATATATTAAATAAACATGCACCTGTCAAATCTAGGTGTCAAAGAAGAAAACCACTGCCATGTATGAATAAAGAACTGAGAGGGGCCATATATAGAAAACAAATGCTTTATTCACAATATACTAAAAACCGGAGTGACAAAAATTGGGAGAAATTTAGAAAACAAAGAAATTTGGTAACTAAGATAAAGAGAAAATCAATAAAAGTATACTTTTTAGAACGTTGCTCTGGTGGGTCAAAATCATGCGAGTTTTGGAAAACAGTCAAACCATTTTTCTCAAAAAAGGGGAACTGTGGAGAACAAAAAATCTTATTGTGTGAAAATGACAAAATTGTAAATAGTCCAAATGAAGTTTCAAATGTTTTTAATAATTTTTTCTCCACAGTAGCAGACAAAATTGGAGCAGATGTGGTATATGACCCCTCAAATCACCCAAGTATAAAAGAAATTTTGAGTAACAGAAAGCATGTTTCTGACTTTGAATTTAAGAAAGTATCTAACGAAAATGTCAATAAAATCTTGAATAAAATAAACATAAAGAAGGCTACAGGAGCTGATGGTATTCCAGCAAAAATAGTAAAAAATTGTAAATTTTATATTGCACCACAGCTGACAACTCTTGTAAATTTATCAATTGAAAATAACTGTTTCCCTGACAAACTTAAAGAAGCCCAAGTGACCCCCCTTCATAAAAAGAGTGACCCATTATTAAAAACAAACTATAGACCAGTTAGTGTCTTACCCATATTTTCTAAAATCTTTGAAAAAATATATGAAATTCAACTAACTGAATACTTTGATAAAATATTTAATCCTTTTTTGTGTGCTTTTAGACGTGGACATGGATGTCAGACCACACTTCTCAGAGTGTTAGAAGATTGGCGTGAAGCTCTCGATAAAAACCAGTACATTGCAGCGGTATTAATGGATCTTTCTAAGGCTTTTGACTGCCTGCCTCACAATATCTTGCTAGATAAATTATCAGCATATGGTGTATCCCCCCATGCTGTTGCTCTTTTAAAGTCCTAATCGTAAACAACAAATTAAAGTCAACAATGTTCTGAGTGATTTGGCTGACATCCATAAAGGCGTACCACAGGGTTCTATACTAGGGCCATTGTTGTTTAACATATTTATAAATGATATTTTTCTTTTTGTTAAAAATGGAAGTTTATATAACTATGCAGATGACAATACTTTGTCTTTCTGTACTCCAGATTTTGATTTATTAATTTCAACTTTGGAATCTGAGTCAAAAATACTTATTGAGTGGTTCCGGGTGAATAAAATGCAAGCAAATCCCGATAAGTTTCAAGTTTTGGCTGTTGGCAAAAAGACCTTTGAACAAAACCCATCTATACGTATTCAAAACTCGAACCTTACATGTGAAAAAACAGTTAAATTATTAGGCATTGAAATTGACTATCAGTTAAATTTTGATGTTCATATCAGCTCAATCTGTAGGAGGGCATCACAGCAATTAAATGTTTTAAAACGTTTGGGCTCAGTTTTGGATAGACTTAGTAAACTTACTATTTTTCATACCTTTATTCTTAGTAATTTTAATTTTTGTCCTTTGGCATGGCATTTTTGCACTGAGAAAAATTCCAAAAAATTAGAAAAGGTGCAGGAAAGAGCACTCCGTTTTGTATATGAGGATTTTACCAGCCCCTACGAGGACCTCTTACTTAAAGCTAAGGTGCCCTCCTTGCAGATTAGACGGATTAGAACAATGGCTCTAGAAACTTTTAAGATTATAAATAATATAGCTCCTGTGTGCTTACAAAATTTGGTGAGTGTCAAAAAATCTAAGTATTCTTTCCGGTATGTAAATATTCTAGATGTTCCACAGGTAAAGTCAACCCGTTACGGTAAAAAATCTTTCAAATTTGCTGCTGCTACTTTATGGAACAGCCTTCCAAACCATTTCAGGACTGAAAATAGTTTTTCACATTTTAAAAGTCTTGTTCAGTCCTGGAATGGTTTGGAATGTCGATGTTCTGCTTGCAGATAATTCTTGAGATGTTTATTATTTATGTTGCTTTTGTTTGCTCTGGTCTAGCATGTTTTATTTCATTTTAAATTTGTTGCTAAATTTTTATTGCATGCTATGTAAGTGAGATTTAACTTCGTATAACAGGTTGTTTTATATGTCAAATTAGACTGTTTTTATGTTATGTATATGTTTTTATATTCGGTCAAAAGCTCCTTAGAGCTTGTGTTGTGTCTTTTAACTTATGCCGAATCAAAATAAAGTTTTCTTATCTTATCTTATTAACTTTAAAACTTTTGCATACTGTGCATGTCTAAAAATGTAATTATGTCCCCTGTTTAAGGAGAACCACTTTATATGATAAGTCAATGACATTTGGTATGTAGTTGTATAAGCCTTGACAGATCCCATTTTCAGGGAGACTGGATGTCACTCCTTTCATTTTAATAAGTGTACAGGCAGTCACAAGTGGTTTCCATTTAAATTTCAAAATTTGTATCATACAATAAAATTTAAACGCAGCCGAGAAATATTTCTGTGTCAACTGTTTATCGATACATGTTTTGAATACTATGATATATATAAAGTGAAAGTATGTAGGCAGAACAAAATTTAGGCAAGATGTGCTTTGAACTTTGAAACATGCCTAACTCCTGTTAAAATACCATAAAAACAAAAGAAATGAAGACCAGAATGAATAGAATAAAAGAAGGACTTTATACTACAAAATGTTGATGGTGTTCTCTTTCAGTATCAAAAGTTTGCGCTGATCTCCCATGTAGAAACGGAGGAACATGTCATGCTAGTACCACTGGATTTTCATGTACATGTTATTCTGGCTTCACTGGACAATTCTGTGAATTATGTAAGTATTATCATTTAACCACAAACTTGATGTTTTTGTTACCTGTATGCATCTCTCATGACTCATACGTGTATCTGATTTCATTGGACATTCATGTTCAAATAATTTATATGTATGAATGTTAGCTGTATACATGTATTTTGTTTGATGGCATCATTTATATGTTGTATTTTGATGTTTGAATGTTAGCTGTATACATGTATTTTGTTTGAGGGCCTCATTGAAAATTAAACTAGTTCTAATTGAGTAACCCTCTTTAAATAAAGAATTTATTATCACTATTATGTGGTTTCAATTGTCAGTTATGCCCAAGTAAGTCATATGTGTATCTGATTTCATCAAACAATCATGCCCAAATATGTTATTTGTTTTTCTGACCATCGGAAAATCATGCCCAAATACTTATATTTTTATCTGACTTCACAGAACATTCATGCGAGTTCTGTTAAATCTACCAGAATATTTATCGTGTACTCGTGTATTGACACACCGGAATGATCGGGTATGTATTATGTGCGGTTCTGTTGTTTTGTTAGGTATTTTATGAATTCTTTGTATATTTCGTCATTCTGGTAATTTTGTGAACTTTTTAGGTTTAAATGAGGGTATAATCAATATGGTGGTCGTATAACGCATTAATAATTCTGGTGGTATTCTGTCTTAAACATCTCACACAAAGCTTCTAGCTGGTTTTCTTTTCGGTTGATGAACATATTTTCCTCTTCTGATCGACGATTAATTTCGATTTGATATTAGTTCACTTTTTAATCATGAAGATTTGTTTTATTTTGGAATTTAAGACTTGGTTATTTTTTGTTTACATTTTTTGATTTTCAATGATAAACGAGACTTATGTATTTTGTCTATATCATGTATATGTTGTGACATTGTTTATTTTTCTTGATATAATTGTTAAATATATGAGACTCAGAGTCGGATTTGTTATCCGTCCAATTTTCATCGCGTGGTTTCTTCATTGTCTAAATCAGGGCTGACATTTTCTACATAAGGGAATGCCTGTACCAAGTCAGGAATATGACAGTTGTTTTCCATTCGTTTGATGTGTTTGAGTTTTTGATTCTGCCATTTGATAAAGGACTTTCCGTTTTAAATTTTCCTTGCAGTTCGGTACTTTTGTTATTTTACTTTTTTCCTGAACAATTTGCCTTCTGATATTTATGTTGTCATGTCACACATCTTGTTCTAAGAGCCACGAGCTCTATTTCCTTACGACTTCTTTCTATAAATTATATTTATATATTACATCGTACTGTTTCTTTTCGTTATATAGAATATATTTTCCTAGTAGCTTTAGTAATTGGCATGATATAACAAATCAATGGTATGAAAAAAGAGGTAAATTTTATTAGATTACAAGGTTATTATCAGGATTTGTACGTTTTCATTTACTGAATTTGGTATTGCTTTGGGGTTTCTTAACTTTCTCGAAATATGAAATTGTTGGATTTTCAGTAATTGATTTCCAGAACACTGACGCGAAATATTATTTTTTCTCTCTAATTTTGCATATTAAACATCCAACCAACTTTGGAATGAGACTTATATTTTTTTATATGCATATGTTATCAAAACAGAAAAAAAATGATATGCAATTTGTTTTGTACTGTGAGCGGGCAGTTATAGACAGATTCCTAACTTACATGAACTCCGAACGACACTATTTGATATATATATATATCATAACTACCTGGAAAATCTGTACATTTGTAATTATTGTTTTATTTCCATGACCTTTCGTCGCAAATATACGCATCGCCTATTTCCTGGTTTGTATGGTTTTTTTTCCAAATCATCTCCTGAAATGCTAACTTTATTAACATTTATTGCATATCTCATGTGCTTCTTTCCTTTTTTACAAGCTTTTGAAAACTTGCTGAACGGCTGTGACACCAAACCTTGTTTAAATGGAGGCACGTGTTTTGCAACAACAACTGGACATAAATGTGTTTGTACAGTATCTCAGGATGGAATGATACAGTATACTGGTACACATTGTGAAACAAGAGCGACTTTAGATACTGACCATTGCAATAGTAGTCCATGTTTACACGGAGGAACTTGTTCAAACATGGGAAATTCTCCTGGCTATATTTGTCAGTGTGTGGCGATTCCGACAGGAAAAACGTATGGGGGACTGCGTTGTGAAGAGGAATTGAGTATGTGTTTGAATCAAACACATTTTTATATAATGTCTATTTTTATTTATAATTCTATTTTTTTATAATTTTTTTTTATAATTCTTGAAATTTACGTCTGCTGACACGTCAAGGTCGTATATACAATATTTCAAATAATCAGGACATGAAATTAGTAAGTAAATATGCTATATAAAATCCTACAATGCAGAGTCGCTACACCATGTTGGACGACTTTTGGAACAACTGTGAAAAATAATCCTTTTGAACCCCTCAACTGAAAAAAAGATAATATGAAACTTCCCCATAGCATCAATATTTTAGACTAACCACTTCACTACTTTATTTTGTGTGAAATGTTCATTTGGATCAGTGAAACAAATATGCATAAATATATATACAAAAAGAGAAATTTGATGGCCTTGACGATACATTAATGATATTCTTAGTTAGTCTTGGAGCTACTTAACACAGCCTTATGTTTAACCAGTTTCTACCCAGTTACACAGACGTGCAAGTCTTCGTTATGTCATACAGTGATGGTCTAGTTCGGAGATGAGTCACGTTTTTATCTCCAAAGATGTGATGGACGAACCTGCGTTTACAAGCGTCTACATAAGTGTTTCGTTCATACCAGCGTACAAGAAGTTGGCAGATTTGGCGGTGGAACGTCATAATGTGACAAGAAATAGCCTTCACAGCAGAACAAACCTAGTGCGTGTCCAAGTAAATTGAACAGCTCAACGTTATAGAAACGATATTGTGCAGTCACATATGCTAAATGTTATTGACCGCAAGAGGGAGATGTTTCAGCAGAACAATTTTCTGGTCCCATACAGCAAGAGTTACCATAAATCAACTAACTTAGAACATCATTAATGTATTGTCAAGGCCTTCAATAGACGCGTCCGCGAACTCAAACTCAATCATTGGACCGTTTCAAAATGAATGGCAATTGATACCACTGGTCGGAATACAAAATCTAATTTGGTCCATGTTACGGAGATGAAGAACAGTTTTAGTGGCGCATAGTGGTGACAATATATACTGACTTTATAACGTAACTGGAAATTGACCCAATTTTGTTAAGAACCCTGTGTGCCATTCGTGTATTATTAAGCTTTAAGCCCAAGCTTAATCTAATTTAATATATCAACGAATTTCTGTAAAATTCGAATTGAAGTACACAGAACAAAATTGGAAGAAGAAAAAATAGTAAACGTTATACGTGTTTTTTTTGTTTGTTTTTTTTTTGCAGAGTAAATATATAAAAATATATATACATGTATAGTCAGTGTCTTTGCAAGTAAAAACTAATGTTATTTGTTGTCTGCAGATATGTCAAATTCTTTCAACTCTTTCTGGTGAAGTATATTTCCACTGACGAAAGATAGAACATTATTTCAGAGAGAATGCACAAAAGATAAAACATGTAGGTGTCTCTATTTTAACTTTAAATTTCTTTTACAGCATCGTCTGCTATAACTGACCAATGTCAGACGTCGTCGTCATCTTTGATTGCCGATGCAGAGGAATGTCAAAGGTTTTACGATTGTAGTTTAGTATATACTATATATGTTCCGCTACATTTTAAGCAACATTTAGACGAATGCATTTATCCTCAGATGTTTAACGATATCACTAACAAGTGTGACAACTTTACTAATGTGAATTGCGGAAGCAGAAAAGTGTTGGTCGATGGCTGTAAGTTTGTTTTCATTGATTCTATAGGATTAATAGTTTTGCTTTAAGTCTGTTTGTATGTAAGTATAGGCTTGTGCTGATTTGTCCTGATTAATCAAAAGCAATCCGTTAAACACAACATTTTAAGGAAATGAGATATATGCATCGGATAAATTCTTTGTCTAAAATTTAGTCCCCAAAAATATGTTAAATCTGCAAATGCAGTTGCAAATATTTGTCCTTCTCTCGAAGAAATTTGAACCAATGCTTCTTGGACATCGTGGCAACTCCGTCTGCCCTATTTCCAGCACCCAAGACCACTCAGCAAACTCAGATAAAAAAACATTATAGCATTCGTTAGTCGATGCCTTTCCTCGTCAGTTTAAGCTATTATGTAACACTGTACATGGCATATAGTGGCATGTCTATAGATCAGCTATTTTGTTGTCAGTCAAAGTTTGTATGATACAAAGTAACGATCACCAACTCCGTCTCTAAACATTGGAAAATCGTACGAATCGCACATACTAACATTGCTATCACAAGTTCACATTACCATAATATAACAAATAAGAGAAAGAGAAAGACAATGAAATACTAAGAAGTTTTTTTGTGTTTATATTTTCTTTCATTCCAGGTGATTATTCAAGAAACAAACCAGTTCCCGGTCACTCAGAACCGTGCACGATTGCTTATCCTAGCTGCCGAAATAAAGATGATGGTTTATACGAGCACCCAAATAAACAAATGACACCTAATTACATCAAATGTTTTATGGAAAGAATGATGGGTATATATCAGTGTGGAGAAGACCAATATGGGGTTAAAAAGTACTTTTATAAAGGGACTTGTACCAGTCAATACCAAATACCAAAACCTGAGGGTGGCAGATTGATAGACTGTGTAAGCTTAGGTGATGGTTATTATCCAGACGAAGGCATAACAAGAAGATACATTACGTGTATTAACAATGTTGCGACAGTACACGACTGTAATTACCCATTGGAGTTCAGTCCTGTATATAAGGCCTGTATGTTCTTGTGATTTCAGGAATGGATAAACGACTCCTTTTTCGTTCGCTTAGGCTCAAAGTCAAATAAACCAACCTTTTTGAAAACCATGAAAATTCAAAAACAATTTTTTTGAAGGTCAAAGTTTACGTTAAAAATACAGATTATAAAACCTGACAATATATCCAAATGTATATTCAAACCATGCCATAAGTGCTATTTACTTAAAAAATATTGCAGAAATTAATTTCCAGGTTATTGTCATTTGGCTCTTATTATAGTGTGAATATTCCCCAACTCGCTCGCTTTGTCCGTATCTGTAGCGACGTATAGATTTCAATGAAAGCAAATTAAAAGTAAATTTCAATAACAGTGTGTACTCTTAAATCGATATGTTGTGTCCCGTGTCTTTTTTTTACTTGTTTTTTGGTTGTATTTGTTTTGTCGTTTGTACCGATCTGATAAGTCAGACACTTTCCAACTGATTTTTACAGTGTGTTCTCGTGGTGTGCTGTTATATCATTGTCCCAGGTTTGGTGAAGGTTGTGCGACCACATCATGATTAACCCTGCCAGATTATTTATGTGCCTGTTCCAAGTCAGGAGCTTGTTACCAAGTGAGTGTCGTTGCAATATGGGATAACTGATTTTCATTTATTTTACACACACATTACGAGTGGGCTATATTGCATCAACCTTGTCTGTCTTTTCGCCTGCTCGTTTGTCCCTCCATCTGTTCGTCTAACAAATATTTCCGTCACTCTTCTCATGAGCTACTGAAGATATTATTTTTATATTAAGTCAGCAGCTTAGAAGTGGTTAGTTGTAACGTGTGAACACTTTTCGGATCTGTCAAGACACCAATTTCATTCTTTTGTCTCTGACAGATAGTTATTTCATTGGCAATAATACCAAATATCCTTGTTTTTATATTGTTTTGATACCTGTGATCTTATTTTTAAGCAAAATCATGCCCTCGTTGGATTATTTTTTCTTCCAACAGAATAAAAAGATAAAGTCATCTTATATCATTCATTTCGCATGTCCTAAGCTATTTTTGGCCCGCCTATGGACATAGATTGATAGAATATTAGCTCTGCCGATAGTTTCTCCACACAATAACATTTTGCATCAAAGATGAGATGAATACGTCAAAGTTTTATAAAAAGAGCTGTAGAATATGTCAATTTTATATTGATTAAAAAACTGACTTTTTACTATGTTTAAGCGATCTCAAACTTCTGCCTTTTTTAACACAAATTCAATCTAATAGAAGCCAATGTGTTTGAAAAGATGTTCAGTTCTGAACCTACCCTCATTGTCCATTTCTAGATATTTCTCAAGATATGAGGCAGACCTACCTGTATCTGTGGTATCCTTTAAATCAAGTTCGATGGGATAGAAGAGTTCAATATGGTCACCAAATTTTGAATTATTTAGTGAGAGGACATACTTTATATAGCCGAACGTGAAGTTAAAGATTAATGCTAGCCTTTTCCATTATTCCTGGGTAAGCTCCTGTATGAAGTCTGTCTCATATGAGTACAGAAACAAGTCGACAAGAATAGGATTACAATAGGTTTCAATAGGCATGTCGATTGTCTGTTTTTACAACATATGATTTTTCCCTTTATAAAGCGTAGGTCATTCTTTTTTATGAAACTAAGTTGGACTATTTTTTTAAATCTGTCTTTAAGTTTAGAATGCGAAATAATAGTGTAAAGGGTAGAGAAGTCAAATGTTTTTATATACTATAGCAAGAGAAAGGAGACTTAGATTGAATGTATTCTGACAGATCTTTGGGTTTGTTTCATGTCCAAATCTAGAAAAGATTTTTTCATAGTAGCTCTGAAGCAAATGACAAATGGGAGGTATGTGTGGTATGTTGGCCTGTAAGATGACTTCAACTGTTAAATCTTTGGAAACACAATTTGTGAGGAATAATATCGTCATACATCTTAGAAAATAATACATTCGTGAATCTATTTTCAAGAACAAGATATTTACATGTTATCCCATGTGGATATACATTATGTTGGTTGGTCATTGAAATCAGTCAAAGTTGAACCAAAATTTTACTTTCAACTGACTCGGTGGCGCTTGAGGGGGTTAGAAATTAATGTTTAGCAATGGATGATCGGACGACAGACGCCAAAGTGATTAAAAACGGGCCCTTTGGCTCGAATCAGCTAAAAATATTAAGGAGGTATCAAAATAGAGAATCGTGTTAGTTCTGATAGACCTTTAAAAAGAAAGTATGTACAAAAGCAATTCGAAACAAGAATGTGTCCATAGTACACGGATGCCCCACTCGCACTATCATTTTCTATGTTCAGTGGACCTTGAAATTGGGGTCAAAACTCTAATTTGGCATTAAAATTAGAAAGATCATATCATAGGGAACATGTGTACCAAGTTTCAGGTTGATTGGACTTCAACTTCATCAAAAACTACCTTGACCAAAAAATTTAACCCGAAGCGGGACAGACGAACGAACGGACGAACGGACGCACAGACCGAAAAACATAATGCCCCTATTCTATCGTAGGTGGGACATAAAAAGTATTTTTGTTCTTTTTTATATTTTGTAAATTGGAAATTTCTAAATATATATATGAGATGTTATATATATATTTACACCAAGATGTCGTTAAATGAAATTGGATACCCTGCATTTATCATGCCAAGACCCCCTCCTAAATTATTGAAAACAATCATTCTGCATTGACAATAATATCTTGGTGTACATTAGATATACCATTTCGGTCTAACGCCCTCAAGATGTATCTTATACACATTTTATATTCCAATTTAGCACATACTTACAACTTCTCGTCCAATCAAATTGCTAGAATTTGCCTTCTAATTTTCATAGTACATACTTTTTCCGTGAACTAAGTAACTACGCACGAATGACCACAAGGGTAAGATTTCATTGTATCGTAATCAAGATTATTTTGAAATAAAATGCTGTGTTCCATATTAAATTAAATAGTTTGTAATATAGTTTTCACATTGATTTTTAAATATTCTGCTATTAAAATCTTTGGATCTAAAAAATGTTTTTGACGATTGCAAGTTTCTTTCATTTAAATAAAGAGTCACAAATATGGTTCTTTATACCTTGATTAGAGTACAACGCCATCTTAAAATTGTGATAATTTATCACCCATGCAATTACTTTGTACACAAAAAGGTGTGTACTATGAAGCCTTGTGAAGGAAAATTAAGGCAACTTGATCTATTTCGTCATGAATTGATTGATTGATTGATTATTGGTTGCTTAATGTCCAGTGGCAAATGTTTCATGCATGTTCAGGACGATGTCATGAATTGCAAAACCGTAATAATGTCTGAAGAGAATGTGCCACCTATATATATATATATAATATATATATATATGTATATACATGTTCTGATACATCTATTAGTTTTTACTTTGAAATAAAAAAAACATTAACCCTAGTATCTTTGATCTATTGGTAGTTGGTTTCTAATGACTATCCGCAGACTATCCATGGGACATACCAGGGGCGGATCCAGCCATTTTTTTAAGGGGGTTCCAACCCAGGAAAAAAAGGGGGGTCCAACCATATTTGCATTCAAAAGCATTGATCGCCCGAAAATGAGGGTTTTCCAACCCCCGGACCCCCAGCAAACCTGGGTCCGTCACTGCAAACTATCTATATATTTCAAATTAATTATAGCTTAAGTTTTACTGTGCAATTGAAAAATGTTTTCAAGACATGTAAAGCTTCCACTGCAATTTAATCATTGCCTGCTTTTGGTCAATTTATTTTGTCATCTTACCATGTAAAGAAGTACATGTATAGTAAAAACACTGCTTTATACCAATAAACATACTCACACCAGCAGCTACCATCTTTTCATTCTGGAGTCAAGGGCCTTTTGAAATAACATATTTTACAATGATACTAGGGAGTAGATTTACAAAACTTCGTTAATGAGCTCCGTTTTACAAACACCTGTGATACAAGTAGTCAGCCAAAATAAACTATCAATAGACCAATTAAAAGATTACTCGAAATTGGATAGTCTATGAAAAGGTATATACTATGAAATGAAGAGCTCGGGGCAAGCCCCTCGCTCTAAATTGCATAGTATATACCTTTTCATAGACTAACCTAGACTTACAAAAAAATTCGAGTATAAAATTGTATTGCTGTCCAAACAAATTGATTTCTTGAGAAGATCTCACGGACGACATTTTGACATTTATTCAAGCTCGAGACTCTTAAAAAACTATGAATTCATTTAACCTTGAAATACATTATAAATTTTAGCATTTTAGCATATAAAGTTAATAAATTTGTCTTTTTTACAGAAAAAAAATTATTCGCATGCAGTAGGCAAACATTATACAACTAGTGTATGTTCATCATTTGTCCTGTTGAAACAGAGCTATTTTTAATTTATCCCATCCAAAATCAGAATCCTCTTCTGGCCATTCAATGAACATTACATCTTTCCAAAACCGTCCAAATTCGGTGGGAATTTTATCCACTGAAACCTTTTTTGTTATGATAATTATATGGTGAAGATGTCCCGTATACTTTTCGTATTTTGCTCTTTCGATTTCATAACTTGTCCACGTTCTTTCTTTAAAACCATCAGAAATAACAAAAATGACGTTTCGACTTTTTTCGATAGATATTGCAATTGCTTCGGCGAAACTTCCACCAGCAAGAATGTCACGATCTTCTACACAGACAGTCATTTTCCAACAATTTTCTATTTTGGGAACCAGTGAATCCTTCACCCAGGTACCACTATCTCGTGCGTATGATATGTAAACTTCGTAGCAAAAATCTTGTTTCAATCTTTTTTGGACGACTGTCTTGAATTCTCGATAAATCCAGTAAACTATTCTCCATCTAAAATTTATAATAATGGCAACTGGAATGGTCAACACAGTAAATACGGAAAGTAAAACAATTCCTACCAGAAGCCAATACTGACTTCCGCAGTTACTGAAAAGCTGATGAAATTCGTTGTGAACACGAACTGTAGTTGATATCGTTCCGTTTTTCAATCTACATTTGTACTTTTTCTTTTTGTTATCAAACTCAACATTAGTCTCAAACATCCACCGGATAAAATCGGAGGTGTCACAATCACACTTGAAAACATTTCCCGTAAGTCCGAGAACAAAATTCCCGTTGTTTCGTATTCTTTGATTTTCTAACCAGGTTCTCATTGTTTGATTAATAGTTTGAAGCATGTTATATTCCATGTGAAGATGTTTTAATTTTGATAATGACATCAGAGATATTGGAATTTCAGCAAATAAATTATATGCCATAATAAGCTCAGATAATTGTTTATTTGCAGAAAAGGCTTTTATAGGAATATACCAAATGTTATTTGACGAGATGTCTAATGTTGTAACGTTTGGTATTGCCTGAAATGTAGATTCCCCAGATTTGTATATTGTTCTGCCTAGAAGTGTTTGTTTTAGTATAACTGTCCTGGCACTTTCAAGTAATGGTTGGTGTTTTCTGCTTACAAACAATCGTGAATCGATTCCAGTAAGGTTAACAAATACGACGTTACTGTGATGTAGGAACATTAAGTCCGGAATGGAATTGTACAAAAAGTAAGACAGGTCTAAATATTTCAGGTTTGACGAATTTTGTATGCCAACTGTTAAATTATTGTTTACTATTTTCTGTAGAAAATTTGATAGTCTAAGTTTTTCTAACTTAGGAGGTAAAGATATATAGATTGTTCTGTTACGAATATTCGAGTCATTATTCAGTTTTTCTGCATGTTCATGGTTCGTTGTGTAGCAACTGTCAGTCACATTGAACGTAAACGATTCTGTATTATCATAGGACAATGGATTGTACGACAAATCAAAATATTTGAGGTTAACTAACTTACGAGTTAGCATGAGTAGTTCGGCTGTTTTAAATCCATTTGCGACTGGAAAGCGATTCTTCGACAAAATAATGCTTTCAAAACATTCCGGAAATTCATACCACAGAATGGACTTTGGTTCAAAGTCTACAATTCCATCTTCCATCAAAATTAGTTCTTTAATACATATTTTTTGTAAATGTTTGAACATTTCTTGAGTAACTATGACAGCACTTGGAAAATGAAGAGGGCCATCGCAAATTCCCGGATTAACTTCTGTGAATTCAATTATTGAAATTGATTTGTTTTCATATGGGTACAAAAGTTTTAAAGCTAAATCTAACCTTGAACAAAACTTGTATAAACGTAGAACCTTTAGGTTAACTAAAAGTCTTAAGGTATTTGATTCTATGTCAGTAATGTGTTTGGAATTGTAAAAATGTACTTCCTCTAAAGTGGACGTCAGATTTAAAAATGTTTTGTTGGTCAAATGATCTATATAACACCTGTTAAAGTAAATTTCCTTCAAATTAACAAGTTCTCCAAAACCACATTGTTCAAATACACGCTCAGATAAAAGATCCATTGACAACTTGCTTAGTTTTTTCATGTAGCCAAAGAATGGATACGAAAGTGATGCTACCTCCGGGATATTGTCATTTTCACTTATGTCAAGCTCTAGCAGTGATGTTAGTGGTTTAAAAATATCAGCTGAACTTGAATTTGACAAATCCATTTTGTTTTTTGAAAGTGATAAATTGCTCAGTTGTTTCATTCCATAGAAAGCATCCTTTTGGATTAACGTGAGCCCTGTTTTATCAAGTTGTAATTCTTTCAAATGCTTGTAACGACTGAAAGCATAGTTTGGTAATTCTGCGATTCTGTTCTGTATTAAGTTTAAAGTTGTAATACCAATAGGCAGATCATCTGGTACTTTCGTAAGGCCTCTGTCTCTGCAATTAGCTATTGTTCCTCTCATTTGACATGGATTACAATTGATAACATTGAAAAATACAATATGAATACATATTAACGTACATATATCCATTGTTCTATCACTCTGTTCATTTTGCATTATTTGCATCTTCATAAATACAATGAAGGAAGTAAGGAAACAGGACGTAGATATTTATGACTTTGGTTGAATTCATATCTATATAAGGATGCATTTTAAAGTTTACACTGATTATTTTTTTCGATAACGATATCTTAAAATACACATTTTAACAACGTCTATAATCAAATAATGTACAGGAAGTGCCGAAGCTATTTCTCTGATAGATTATATTAAAGTATTACATACGAGGTTCGAGGGCTATTTCTCTCTAATATGTCATATTAAGTATTATGAGCAACATTAATGGTGCAACTAGTGGAGCAGGATCTGCTTACCCTTCTTTAACCCTAAGATCACCCCAGGTTTTGTTGTGAAGTTCGTGTTGCTCAGTTTCAAGTTTTCTTAATAGCGTTTTGAGGACTTGTCTGTCTTGTTGTCGTCTTTTGTTTTCTGCCACGGTTTTTGTTAGTTTCGTCGACTTGTGCGTTTTGAATGTACCCTTGATATCTTCTGCCTCTTTTAAATAAAAGACTCGAAGTTATTTTACTAATATTATAAAACTAAAAGAACGAATCTGCCAAATATTCAGTAAAACACGTGGCTCAAACTGAAACAGATATAGTTTAGATTGTGCAGGTTGTTGGCCCATTAACTTTTAAAAGGAAAACACACGTTTTTGCAAATGTATTTTGTATGCCTTTCTGAAAAGTAATTTTGCCCAACTTTCCTAACGAAAAATGCGCTGCGCACGCACGAAACTTAAAAAGTGTTCTTTTCATTTAGAAAATTGTTCAATTGGTTGACGTTACAAATATCTATACTAACTACTTAAACGCAAATAAACTCAATCATAAATACCAGGACGCCCAACGCGCGTTTCTTTTACAAAAGACTCGTCAGTGACGCTCGAATAAAAAAAGTTAAAAAGGTCAAATAAAGCAGAAAGTTGAAGAGCATTGAGGACCCAAAATTCATAAAGGTTCCGCCAAATACAGCTAAGGTTATCTATACTTGGGGTAGAAAATCCTTAGTATATCGAAAAAATCCAAGTTTTGTAAGCAGTTAATTTATATTTACGACCACATGAATGATAATTCATGTCAACACAGAAGTGATGACTACTGTGCTGGTGATACAATCGGGGAGGAAACCTCCACCAGCAGTGTCATCGACCAAGTGATTGTAAATCAACTCATCGTATACCAGGATTAAAATTTTGTACGCCTGACGCGCGTTTATTCTACTAAAGACTCGTCAGTGACGCTCGAATCAAAAAGGTTAAAAAGGCAAATAAAGTACGAAGTTGAAGAGCATCGATGAACCAAAATTTATAAAGGTTTTGCCAAATACAGCTTAAGTAATCTATTCCTTGGGTATAAAATCCTTCTTATATAAAAAAAAATCAAAATTTGGAAACAGTTAATTGATAATTATTACCGTATCAATGCTAAGTCATGTCAACACAGAAGTACTGACTACTGGGCTGGTGATACCGCATCTACCCAGCGGTTGTTAATAAACTAATCATAGATACCATGATTAAAATTTTGTACGCCAGACAGAAGTTCAGTCCACAAAAGACTCGTCAGTGACGCTCGAATAAAAAAAGCTGAAAAGGTCAAATAAAGTACGAGTTTATTTATAATTATGACCATATCAATGACAATTCATGAAAATATAGAAGCGCTGACTACCGGGCTGGTTATAACCTTTTGAAGGAAACCTCCTCCAGCAGTGGCACCGACCCAGTGGTTCTAAATACACTCATCATAGATACCAGGATTAAAATTGCGCGTTTCGTCTACAAAAGACTCGTCAGTGAGGTTCGAACTAAAAAAGTTTAAAAGGCCACATAGAGTACGAAGTTGAAGAGCATTGAAGATCCAACATTAAGAAAGTTTTTTCCAAATACAGCCAAGGTAAATCTATTCTCGGGGTAGAAAATTCATAGTTTTATCCAATTGTGTAAGAACGTGTTTTGTCTGCAAATTTCATTCTTCCAGATATTTTAGATTCTGTGTTAGCAATCATTCATGGCAATTAACTTTAAATAAAGGTATTGATGTTATTAAAATTGTCTCTAGCGGGAACATTCAAACATACTAGATATCGATCGAGTTTGTAAAAAAAACTAATTTAATGAATTATGTTTTTTTTTTTTTTTTTTCATTAAAACAACCTATCAGTTAAATGTTCAGATCAAAACAAAAAGATCGGCTGCGTTTGCATTTTTTTTCAGAATAAATTTTGTCTTTTTGTTTTACAAATATTGATTGTTTCATTTTTTTTCTCTACAAACCTTCAATACCGTATCCAGCAATTGTTCCAAATCTCACTTCGATATTCGAAAATAATGCCATACGTTTTATAATAGCTAATTATTTTTCCCCTCATAATACCCTCTGCAAAGTCGTTACTTACGTTTTCTTTAAAAAAAACTTTTATGTTTTGTAACATTGAGCGTCAGAGCACATTACCCCAAGAGGTATGTGACATTTTGTAACAGGGATTTATTTATAATTTTCGGAAATAATATCTGCTGTATCAGTTATTATAAAATAATTATTTCTGTTTTGCCTGGATTGAAGCACAACATAAGTCAACTCCTTGAGAATTCGTCCAGCTCTCTCTATAAGTCAAGACCACCCACAACAATGTATATCTGTCCCCAATCGTACCATTAAGAAACTGAACGAAGAGTCCGGTCAAAGATGTGAATTTCTATGCAATCTTTTATATATTATAAATCACAAAGGACCAAGTTCTGATCCTTGTGGAACTCCAGTTGAAACAATGAAAATTAAGGAAGACAATTTCTTTTTTATTGCAAAGATAACTTTAAACCAGTTTAATAAGTAACCAAGTATTCTGTAAGGTTTTGTTTTGTGTAAAAGCCCTCTTTGCCATACTATAAAAAAACTCCGGCTTGAAAAATCACCCCAAAAAAACATTTTTTTGTTCTTTTCTTTTTTTTTATATCTTTATTCTCATCACCAAATACATAGGTACAGAAAACACATGTATAACATCATATTAGATACATAAACATAAATACAATATATACAACAACAACAAAAACAATTAATTCAGGAGGACACACTCGCTTCTTTTTAAATCAAATAAACTTACATAAATTTATTTGTAGAAGACACAATTTCAGTAAAGAGTATAATATTTGGACTTCTATTGAAATTTTGTTTACTAAATGTATTTATGTCTTCTAAAAAATGTGAACAATTTATAATATAATGGTATTCATCCCCAATGTGTAGACTACATTACAAGTTCCCCGAGTGATTTTAGAATACAATTGATAATTTTTGATAGCTGATGCAGTAATAAAAAGCCAGACATATATTCGTAAATTAGCTTTTCCAAATCTAAATTGAAATATTTGAAAACAATTGTGGTTGTGGTTTTCCTATAAAGCTTATAATGTATGTTGGTCTGAAGTTTGAGAGAAATGACGAAACCCATATAAATTCTGTAATGTTTATTACATTTGTACAACAAACACTTTAAGATCACAGGGGAAAGACAGCATAAAAGGAAATTTGGAGCATACAGAACGGACGAAAACTTTCAAATCACAGGGAGATGAAGCATTACAAGTAGACGGCTCCAACGGAACAGCCAAAAACTTTCAATTCACAGGGAGTTGAAGCATTACAAGCATTTGACGCTAACAGAAACAAAAGCTTTCCAAGAGAACAGTTAAAAACTTTTCAAATCAAAGGGAGATCAAGAATAACAAGGAGACGACTATAAGAGAACAATCAAAAGCTTTAAATCACATTAAAGCAAGTATTTCAAACAGACGGCTCTAAAAGGACAGACAAAAATTTTCAGAAAACAGGGAGGGCGAGCATTACAAGGAAATTGCGTTTACAGAACCGTCAAAAACGTTTAAATCACAGATGGTGTGAATGTTAGAAGCACACGGCTCTAACAGAATAGTCAAACACCTTGTAATAACTGTGTACGATAATAGTTATAGATAGCAAATTTTCTTTTTCTATACTATAGATTACCTTTGAATAAAGTTCACTTTGCTCTGTATCTTTCTTTCTGTTTGGATACATTTCATTAAATTAAAATAAATGTTTCAACCCAAAATGAGTTATCTCGAAAATGACAGACAGATGGTGTTACAGGAGAAGTAAAGCGTCGATTAATTACCTTTGGACTCCAGATATATATTTATTTGCAATAGACAGCATTATTGTAACGTATACTATAGGAAAAGGTAAATGATCAAAACCCACCACCATTATACATAAACTTGTAATATACGAAATATCTATAAAGAATACGCTGACAGATGCCTCGCTAGCCTACGCATATACATGATGTGAATTAATTTAGTTATATGAATAAAATGATTTCTCTCAATATCTCTCTATACTAATTTATATTCCCGAAGGTCGCGATCAAAGATATGGTTCCTATCTCTAAATTTTTCACCATTGATCGTTTCAGTGTCACGGGGAAAAATCTTATTTTAGCCTTCATAGATAGAAATGCCAATTTCTACTGGGTACGACAACTGTTCCGTGCTAATTTGTTTGTTGCTTTTTAATTTTTTTTATTAGGAATGGGGAGGTGTACGCTGCATAAATATGAATGTCTGGTTTGGACAAAACACAATTGTTAAAAATGAAATAATCAAATATCTGAATTTCATCTGTAAGTATATTTCTCTTAATTTTAAGGCAAATTACATAATGTCAGAATTATGAATATATTCTTCTTTTTAAAGTATTACACAATATTTCACTGGACAATAAATAAATATATTTAATTAGAAAAAGACAAATTAAGCGAACTAACCAATTAAGCATTCTATTTGGAATTAATTAGGTGAATTTATCTCAGGGATCTAAACAACAGATAGTTCGGTATATAATGAACTATTTTGACAGTCAATTATTACATGGTATTCAGTACCAGTGAAAAGTTGACGAATCAATCAAGGTTGAAAGGGTCAAGTGACAAAGCAATCATTGTCCAAGCTATATCGTTATGGCTTTAGGTAAACATTATTGGATAATGTGAGTAATGAGATGAGCAGGACTCCTACATCAGAGAGAAAATTACTTAATGCCAGTCAAAATTTTGGGTATATATCCTGCATGCTTTTAAAGTGCAAAATAAAACTTTACAAAGCTGTTGAAATATTGATAAACATGATTTCCCGAAGACTATTCCAGAACTCTGATGATGTGGACATTATGCAATCAGCAAATGTTACCCTGAATTTTGATTCAACACCAGAGAAAGCAGGCAGAAGTATACTGTCGTTCGTCACGCCAAATATCAAAAGAAATATATTTCCTCAACCTGATCAAGATTGCAGTCTTTGTTTTGATGGTCATGTCAACACCACATTGAAGAAATCAGCCAAAAGACAACTCGACAACGATGACGTGTCTTTACCAAAGCGACGCAGACACAATGACGATGTGAAGACAGTTGTAAATATTCTCACACAAAACGATCATTTGATAGCAGACGGTAGTAGAACATACAGTTTACCAACAGTACAGGGAAAGCATCAAGATTTAAAGAGCATCTCACCACAGATTCTCGCTGACCTTGTTGAAGGTCATTATGATGGCGTAATAGATAGTTTCCGGATAATCGACTGTAGATACCCATACGAATTTGAAGGTGGGCATGTCAGAGGGGCGGAAAACATGTATTTACACGAGACAATTTTAACTCTGCTTCAGAACCCAACAACAGAAAAACAAGTTCTTATCTTTCACTGTGAGTTTTCATCAGAAAGAGGTCCAAAAATGTTAAGATTCCTCAGGAGCAAAGACAGGGAACTAAACAAAGAAAACTACCCAGCATTAAACTTTCCAGAAATTTATCTTCTTGATGGTGGATACAAAGCCTTCTTCGGCGAAAATCCTGAACTATGTGACCCGATCAGCTACCGACCAATGCTTCATTCTGACCATTCAACAGATTTACGCCACTTTCGAGCAAAATCCAAATCATGGACAGCAGGAGAAAAAAGACGATATGCAAGAAAATCAATGCGATTTTAAAACAAAACTTCTGGTCAAATATCTAGTGCTACAATTCTTATGTGATAAAATACAAGTGCTTAAATTTTATAAGCTGTTTATTCAATTGTTTATTGTTATTCTGTTATCTGTTTTTTATCTATTATAAATTATGACATATTAAAGCCTATGAAAAAAACTCGCTTGATTCTTGTTTTATTCAGCGTTAAAACTTTCGTGTACTTCTTAATGTATACTTTAGTTTTAACGTAAAGAGTTTGTTTGCTGTCTCATAATTTGTTTCCTTCATAACTTCCGGATTTGTATTCGTGTATTCATGTGATATTGCTATATACGTATCATGCAGTGTACTTTGGTTAAATGGCAGAACAAACTACCAGTTTGCACACCCCTTCACACAAACGTGTCACGTTATCAGCTTGAGGGTTGTCTTCAGTGGACCGAAACATTCTACATAATAATTTTTCACACTATGAGGTCGAATAGTCTAGATTTACAGTAGGTTGTGGCGTTTACTCATTGGTACTTGTTTAGATATCTTCATCAAATTTCCAAACACTTCTCCCGGCAAACTTGTAGAGATTGCTACCATTAAAGTGTTGTTGTATGCAGGTATCATAATGGAAAAAGAAATTTGGTGGAATGGTTTCATAAAAACTGTTGGCGAGTTTTCAAATGTTTTAAATTAGCAATCATCTCGAATGTCAAAACTGCTGTAAATGTTCCTTTGTCGAAGCGATCTCGGGATGGTGAAATGGTTTTCACAAGAAAATTGCTGTTAATACTGATGTGTTTATCCGCTTTTTTTATAATAAATTTCACGCATTCGACTAACGGTATATCTCCTCGAAATCTCTAAACGAGGCATTTTAACACTTTTCTGCATTTAGACGTGCGTCCTTTTAAACAAAATTTTTAAATGAAATATTAGACCACTTTCTATTAGTTTTTTTTTTATTGTGGACGTCTTTTATAAGGCAGTCATGGAATAATAAAATATGGTCTAGCATATCATTGCGTTTGCGTCGCTTTGGTAAAGACACATCATCACATCATCGTTGTCAAGTTGTCTTTTGGCTGATTTCTTCAATGTGATGACCATCAAAACAAAGACTGCAATCTTGACCAGGTTGAGGAAATATATTTCTTTTGATATTTGGCGCGATGAATGACAGTATACTTCTGTCTGCTTTCTCTGGTGTTGAATCAAAATTCAGGGTTTACGAAGTAGATTGAGATACTTGAGAATGAAAATGATATCAATGACATTTGAAAAATTACAAATGAACATGCAATCCTTGCAACTAATCACCCTACCACAAAATATTAATATAGTTGACTTATCGTGAATAGTTACTAAGGAGCAGACCTAATTCGAACGCGGTGCATTACATATACGCGGATTTGCATTAAATTTGCGCGGTTTTAAAAATAGTAATTTACAGGTGAATATGACATTTACAAACTGTTTCTTCCCTGCCAAGGGTACTCGTCAGGTGGTTTTATATATACATGTAGTACATGTTCAAATAACTGGAGATGTGTATGCTAGTCAAATGCGTTTTGTTAAAATATACTTTGTCACACTTTTTGGTCTTTTGGAAAATGTTGTTTATGCTGTATTTAGACCCCTTTACTAAGAAATATGTTTTGCATGCACACGTATAAAAATTGCGGTTTTTATCCAACGCAATCATAGGTTTGAACGTTGTTTTCAATTTAGACATGCACACGTATAAAAATTGCGGTTTTTATCCAACGCAATCATAGGTTTGAACGTTGTTTTCAATTTAGACTTTTAAGTATAAAAATTGCGGTTTTTATCCAACGCAATCATAGGTTTGAACGTTGTTTTCAATTTAGACTTTTAAGTCTAAATTGAAAACAACGGTTTTTATCCAACGCAATCATAGGTTTGAACGTTGTTTTCAATTTAGACTTTTAAGTCTAAATTGAAAACAACGTTCAAACCTATGATTGCGTTGGATAAAAACCGCAATTTTTATACGTGTGCATGTAAAACAAATTGCTTGGTAGAGGGGTCTAAATACATCACAAACAACAATTTCCAAAAGACCAAAAAAGTGAAAAAGTCTATTTTAACAAAACGCATTTGACTAACAAGTCGAACAACTGATGTTCTTAAACCCTGCTGACTGCCATTGGCGATTGCCAAATAAATTGATCACCAGATCTAACAAAATGGATCTTAATATTAATTTAATACCAAACAGAAAACAATAAACTTGTGGAAAAGATGGTATACCACAAACATGAGGTGCAAAAATTTGTACACCATATCCGGATTTCGACAATTAATGTCTCTTCAGTGATGTTAGGGATCGAAACGGTATTTGGAAGGCCATATAATTTACCTCAATTTAGGAAAGACTCTTGAATTTTAAAGAGTCCAAATAGGATGAACGGATCATATAAACCAGAAGGAAAATATAATACAAGCCCAAACGAAAAAATATATAAAAGTCTAAATTGAAATATATATTGGCGGTCAAGACAGTTTATAATATTTACTTTTAAATGTTATAATTATACTGAGGAATCATAAAATCACACTATAGATTCGTTAACCGTAAGCACTATAAAGAACTAAACATATTATTCAAGTCATGTGCTTTATACATCAGTTCTAGCAGTATATTTAAATCCAAAGAACTTGGAATCTGGAGACATGTAGTTCTCTACAACATTATGATCTGCAAACGAAAGGTATCATCATGTATTGTATCCATCAGTTACTCAGCAAAGCAGCCACCAAGAACGTTTGGTTCAAGAAAAACTATTGGAGAACATTTTGAGCCATTTCCGAATGATATACTAGATTTTTCTTTGTACTATTTTCTCAAACCCAATGTTTTGATCTTGCGTTGTTTGGTAAAAACTAGCATGGTAAATATATATGTTAATATATATATATATAGGTAAAAGTCGCGCAAATGTAATATTTCTTTTGCGCAAATGTTATATTATTTCCGCGCAAATGTAAAACGTCCAATCTGAAAGGTCATATTTTAAACACTTGTAAAAACAATCTAAATACCAAATAGTGTTAACTTATCATAAATTTTAATTGAGGAACAAACTAATCCTGGAAATTTAGCCTTGACTACGAGAGGATGTTAATGAAGTCAAGGTCATAAGACATATTGCATTTTAAAATAGGACCAAGTTCAAATGACAATAAACGACTGAAAAGGTCTGAATATAAAAATAAGTTGATGTGGTATGATTGCCAATAAGACAACTATCCACCAAAGTTCAAATGAAGTGGATGTAAGCAATTATAAGCAACCGTACGGCCTTCAACAGTCGAACAGACTATTTCCCCCTCTCAAACCTTAACGAAGATAATGTATTTTCAGATCTTTTTAGATTCGAAAAAAATATTGGTAACACAAATAGGTTGAATTCCTAACATTTTTGCAAAATCTGAAAAATGTCTCTCAGGAACAAAAATTGGACTTGGCATATCTTCTTTTAAGGTGGGGTGGGGGGGGGGGGGGGATTTCTGGAATAACAAATTCGATAATATCTTAAACAATTAAAAGAGGACGTGCGACAAGCGAAACATATTCGTGGTCAACGGAGACACAATATATTTAATGCCGGTCGATCAAATCGTTATGGCGTCCGTAAATCTTTCGAAGAGATGACTTCAATATAATAATCAGACGATGTGGTATGATTGTCAATGAAACAACTATCCACCACTGTAACATTACTGTCCCCGGTTATACCTCAATCAATTCTATATTGACGCTCAGAGTGTAATTTTAAATGTGCTATCTAACAATGTTACGGTTCACGGGAAGACATATCGATCTACTGATTGATTGATTGTTGGTTGTTTAACGTCCAGTGGCAAATATGTCATGCATGTTGGTCTACTGAGACACACTATCATGATCCAGTCTTTGCTTTTACCCCCAAAACGTTGTGTGAATGGCGGTGAAATTACAGCAAATACCAATTTTAGTCTTTGGTTTGATCCAGCAGTAGTCTACCCCACGACCTCCCGCATTCGATACGGTTTACACTGGGGTAAATGCGATCAACATAGTCATCAAACAATGGGATGACATTATCTTTATAGCGGAACTTGAAGTAAAATGAGTATCTTTATTTTCTTTCATTCTTCTTTAGAAGCCACTACATATGAATGAAGTCTGCCTTTATACAAATAAAGGAACAAGTCGGCGATACAAGGATATCAATTGGTGCACGTTGCTTGCCGGCTGTGCGTTGAAAAACAAATCCACCAAACGTAACAAATATGTTGTCAATGAACTTTTAAGCATCACCCTCTAGATGTCATTTGGCTATTTATGTCGTGGGGTTGCTGTCTCTTTTGCGTACAACCCACATTTTCTTTTATTAATGTATAAATTATATAAAATTTAAGTCAATATACTGAAACTGGGAGGTAACGTAAGTTTCTATCAAATATCATTGACCTATCACAGAGTATGTTATAGTGACCTCATCAAACATTTCATTGACCTTTCACAGAGTATGTTATAGTGACCTGATCACAAATTTCATTAACCTGTCACAGAGTGTGTTATAGCGACATAATCACAAATTTCATTGACCTATCAGAGTATGTTAAGATGACCTGATCACAAATTTCATTGACCTATCACAGAGTATGTTATAGTGACCTCATCACAAATTTCATTGACCTATCACAGAGTATGTTATAGTGACCTAGGCTACTCACAAATTTCATTGGCCTATCACATAGTATGTTATAGTGACCTCATCACAAATATCATTGACCTATCACCAAGTATTAGTATGTTAAGATGACCTCATAACAAATTTTGATGACCTATCATAGAGTATGTTATAGTAACCTCATCACAATTTTCATTAACCAATCATAGAGTTTAATATAGTGACAGCATTGCATAAGTTCCTCAGTAATTATGCAACAAAGGACTACATCTACCTCATACATAAACATTTGTCTTAAAAACATCAACTACTTTCTTGGTAGAGAAGACAAAACTTATTATTAATATTCCTGGCAGCAATTTAAGGCATATAAAACTCTAAAAAGGGATTTGCAATTTTTTACTTTTTAAGTTTCTATTGCAGACAGTCATTAACAATTAAGGCATATAAGCACTTTCAAAGCAGTGTAACATTACAAAATTCAGTAAATATAACAAAATATTCAAATAATCTTATTTTAAGTAACATAAGCTATAGTACAAACTTTCAAAATATTATAGAAATACTTTTGTTGTTTCTTACTAACTGATAAGTAACTATTATAAAACATGTGATGTATAGTTAAATCATGGCATTCCTTTTTTTTTATTTATAGTTTTGTTAATCACAAATGGCAAAGATTGCATCATTACATAATTCAATGGACACAAATATGGTTATTTATTACATCTTGGAAACTTCTGTAAAGTGAGGAAGATTTTTGGAAGGGATTTATGTTTTCATGACTTAGATCAAAATGGGAACACACCCCAATGTGTTAATATGATAGGACAATTAGAATCAGAAACAAAATAAACTGCTTCGCCGAGCGCAGCTGGATACGACCGCAGAGGTCCAACCCTGAACAGTTGGGGCAAAAATGGACACAATATTCAAGCTTGATACAGGTCTGAATTTGGATATTAATTAAGTATTTGACACTTTATAGGTTTCTGACACAGAACAAATGTGTCAAAGAACTTGAAATTGGTTGTATGATTTGAATTTATATTCAATTGAAGATTTCTTGCTGCTGTGCAATACACTGTGCTGTTGCACAATACTTAATATATCTGTTTTCAGACTATATACAAAGAATTAGCAAAATAAAGTGACCCCCAATCTTTTTCTTTGGAAAATTGACAATTTCTTAAATCTTGAGGAAAAAAAATTGACCCCCCTAAAAAAAATTTTGCGGTCGTATAAAAACGTGAAAATAAATCCCCGAGAACAGGTCAAACTGCAGGTACTATAAATCACTAAAATAATCCCCTTCATAGTGTGCAACTTCATCAGTCAGTGCATGAACACTCTTATACACTTTTAATAAAGTCAATAAAGCATGGCCCATCATACTTAAACAAAAGCTGGCTCAATAGGGTCCAAATCAATAAAGTTTTTAAGTATCCTACACTCAAAGGAATAAAGATATGAACTTGAACCAAAGTCATATCACCATGAAAAGCTGGTGATCTGATTAGTTATTTTCTAGATAGTGTCCCAAACACTTAAGTACACATGCACTAGATGATGCAGTTATTCATTCAAATTGTAGAAAGCAGACTAATATTTTCTTCAGAAAGACCATGTCATTGATTATATATGCATCATAAGAACAAAATATTGAACCATAAACTGTTAACACAGAGATATGTCTTGCCTATTCGTTATTTTGATAATGCAAATGTTGAAATTAAAATAGCAATACTTTAACATGTAAGTTATGCAAATATTCAAAGTCAATGAACCATGACTGAAGGTACAGGGCTAAACAATCTCCATGGAAATGAGATGTGCCAATGCTAATACAACTGCAAACCAAATACCATTGACTTTTCATAAGTCGTTCCCTTTAAACAAACCTAAACTCAAACATTAACTTGTAAACTATGTAAAAGTTTTAAAGACAATGAACCATAATTAGGAGGTGGGATTATATAATCTCCATGGAAATGAAACTTGCAAATGCCAATACATTTGCATACCGAATATCATTGACTTAACATTAGTGGTTCATCTTAAACTGACCTAATCACAAACTAATACATGTAAACTAAGTAAAAGTTTCAAAGTCAATAGACCATGACTGAGGGGTAAGGACCAAATATTCTCCATGGAAATGAGATGTGCTAATGTTTATACAACTGCATACCAATTATCATTGACCTACCACTAACGGTTCCCCTTAAACTGACCTAATCACAAACTAATACATGAAAACTAAGCAAAAGTTTCAAAGTCAATAGACCATGAATGAGATGGCGGGGCTAAATTATCTCCATGGCACTGAGATATGCCAATGCTTATACAACTGCATACCAAATATCATTGACCTACCACTAGTGGTTCCCCATAAACTGACCTAATCACAAACTAATACATGTAAACTAAGCAAAGTTTCAAAGTCAATAGACCTTGACTGAGGGGGCAGGGCCAAATAATCTCCATGGTAATGAGATGTGCCAATGCTAATACAACTGCATACCAAATATCATTGACCTACCACTGGTGGTTCACCATGAACTAGACCTAATCACAAACGAATACATTATTGAAGCCGCCACCGCAAACAGCATATCTATGTCTCGCTTTTGGACTCCGTCAAGGCGAGGCAAAAATCATTAAAATATCAACAGCAATCAAATTGAATTGGTCTGAATACTAGCCTTCTCAACTTACAATAACAAAGATAAATTTTGAAATAAACTTAAACCGGTCATTTGTAAAAAAGTTTAGGTCAGAGTAACCTACTTTCAACTGGATTCCAACCTACTCATTAGGATACACCTAGCTACATACAAGTAAGATAAATCTTCAACTCACATGATCTTCAACATGGAAATTAAACAACAAAATTAAAGTCACAGAAGCATCAATTATTGGTCATGTTGACCTACTTTGGTATGGGACCATCTTCATTATAAGACATATATATGCTTGCAAAATCAGATGATACTTTAAGAATCTTTTAATTTTGCATGACCTATGTCTTTCAATTTTCAAGATGCAAGTCCAGTCATTGATGTTAACACAAAAGATACACTATTAGTCCTTAACTTTGTTGGGCAAACTAATAATACATTAAGTTAACAATCTTTAACAAAACAGAAATTAAACAATTTACTACAAATAAAGAACATATAAGGATCCTATTTTCAGAAAACAGGCTAAATAGGTCCCTATTTTCTTAGACTAAATATATGCATCTGTATATATAAACAAAACAAAAAAATAACAGTAAATAGCACCATAACCAAAATTCTAGTTATTAAAGCTTTTGTGGATATTCTAATATAAAGATAAACTTCAATTATTAAAATGCTAAAAGTTGAGTCTTCTTAAAATAAAGCAGTTGTAAATCACAGATGTACATTAATGAATAATGTTTTTACTGAATCACTTTCAGAATACCCACAGATATGGACAAAAAATCTTTCTCATTATGGCAAATCGTAAACCACATAGGAAGGGAGATAACTGCATATAAATTATTATCTATTTAGTTTTACAGTAGCTACCAGACAAGACGTGTTTATCATTTAAGATAAAGGATTATTAATATTTTTTAGAATTATAGACATTGACCTATAATGGTTTACTTTTATAAAATTTTTACTTGGATGGAGAGTTGTCTCATTGGCACTCATACCACATCTTCTTATATCTATTGATACCAAACTCAGCATTATCACTTGAATTCAATTCTAACAAACTTCAAGAACGGTAAAAGCTTTCAAATATGAAACAACAAGCAATCATTCTAAATCACAAGTTAACGGATTAGAGTGACATCAAAATCTTAATTAAACATTGCATCTGCCAACAGAAAAAATTAACACACAAACTTACTAAAAAAATACATTCCCGTTTGAATGGTTTTACATTAGTAATTTTTGGGGCCCTTTATAGCTTGCTGTTCAGTGTGAGCCAAGGCTCCGTGTTGAAGACCGTACTTTGACCTTTAATGGTTTACTTTTATAAATTTTGACTTGGATTGAGAGTTGTCTCATTGGCAATCATATCACATCTTCTTATATCTATCATGTCTATATTGTGAATATCTTTTAAGCATATACAAATTATAAAATTCATTAATATAAATAAAATGTAACAGGGCATATTACAAATAAACAGAAATCTATCATCATCTAAGTAATGGTAAATTATGATCATCAGTTGTGATGATCAGCTCTTGTCATGTTACTTTTTAGCCAAGAAAATGGGTTACAGGTAAAAATAATTTGAAAAGTAGAAATTATTGGTCATAATCTCAAACCACTGAACACAAATCTTCTCTCTCAGTTCCAGAATATTCATGAAAATAAATTATTATAATAATTTATTAAGTATAACAATTATTCTAATCAATATAGGTTACTTTAATAATACTTTTTGCAAAATAGCATATTACAGCAGAAGAAAAAGTGTTGAAAATATCTCTCTGACTCATTGATATATAATACACTAATAATATTAACAGAAAAAAAATCTATAATATCAACTATATTTCAAATACATTGGAAAAACTAACATGGCACAGTGAGATTGTAGAGACATATAGGACTATCATGATTATAGGTCATATTGTACCATGTAAACATCAATCACATAGAGTAGTTAAAGGGAAATAACTCATAACCGGTTTCATTCAAAGTTTAAAGCAGTTTATTTTGAAAAATTGGTTTTAAAATATCACAATATGTTGTTTCTATCACAACTCCTCCATTTATTTATGAAAGTACACAGGTGAAGGTCATTACCAGAAAATCTTGGTGATCCATATGCCAACTTAACTGAAACAAAAAACAAAATTTTACAACAAATGCTCACAATAAATAATGAACAGTTTATAGAACTGGTTGCATTCATTAATTTACATTTACTTTATAATATTTGTTACATTTACAAGTTTTCACTTTCACATCCTTTTAAAAAAAAAACAGTCATTGGTGGGTATTTGTCCTGAATGCAATCATACCACATTCCCTTATTTTATCATAAAACTTTAACAGTAAATATAACCATGGGTAACATGTAGAATATATCTATTAACACACGAATAAAAGGAGATGTGGGGTATACATCTTTTTTGTACATCAATGAGACAGCAATCCATCAATATGACCCTTATCTAATGAGACTGTTGTATCATGTTCATTCCCTCATCATCTTTTATTTCTTCTTCCTTAATATTTCACTTGTATTTTGCACATTTATATATAACTCTTTTCAAATATTCAAAGATTTAATTTATAGATTTGTACCTACCAGTATTTACTTATACTTGGATAAAAACTGCAAATGGAACTCTTTAAAAGTTTGCAACACACTTCTTATTTCTTCTAGAGGAGGAAGGATGGTCATTCGGAAATGGTAGGTTCCCTCTTTTTGTCCAAATCCACTTCCTGGTACTACACACAGTCCTGTCTCTTCCAGCAGTGAGAAACAATAAAAAGAATCTGGTGTTTGGCCTTTAGCCTTTGCAGCTTCTATGGCCTTTGGTGGCAGAAATATTTGTGGGAAAGAATACATTGCTCCCTGAACTGTGTTGCATTTGATACCTTCAATAGAATTGAAAAGTTCAGTGACTAAGTTTGCCTTCTCTTTAAGTTGAGACAGAACATGTGTTTTCTCTTTCATGAAAAGGTCATAAGATGGATCCCCAAGGACAGGTGGGTTGACCACACAATCTATAACAGCTTGTCCAGCAACTGGTGGGCAAAGCTTTACTGATATTGTCTTCAGCAAGCAGGCTTTTACTGCTGGGTGAAAATTGACAACTTCAAAGTATCCACCCCTGAACCCGCATTCTCCCATGAAACCTTTTGATGCTGACATAAAAGATGCAAGTTCATGCCTATTATATGGTGCACCCATTTCCATTAAAACCTTTTTAAATGAGAAAAACTCTGATCCTTTAGCATAGACATTGTGTTGATAAACTTCATCTGACAAAATCATCAACCGCTCATCATGAGCAAATTTGATGACATCTTCAATGTTTTTCCGTGTTAACACCTGGCCTGTTGGATTCCCTGGGTTAATTACACAAATCGCTCGAGGTAAACATTTGGATTTTGCTTCTTCAATAGCTCTCCTAAGTTCACTGATATCCAAAGACCAATTGTTTTCCTCATTCATGAAATATCGTATTGGTTGGGCATTGTATTCAGTAAGTGTTGCTGAGTACAGAGGATACTGTGGTACGGGAATCATTATTCCAGCTCTTTCATTTCCTGTTTTGCCAGTCATCAGCATGCTGAGTATAGTTTTGATACCATCACTAGCACCTGTGCATAAGATTACATCCTCACTTTTGCTTGGAACTCCATCACGCTTTGCAATGTATTCTGCAATATCTTGGCGTATAACCTCTACACCAGGGCTACCACTGTAAGACCCAATACTTCCTCCTCTACAACCTGCCAATATTCTTTTAGCTCTTTCTTTTGTATCTGCAGGAAATTCTTGACTTGTCAACAGTTCAGGATAAGCACATAAGGCAATTACCTGTCGAATGAAAGTTATAGGAGTCTGACCTGTGGCATGACAGTCCCCTATGTTTGCTGGCAGAACTTTAGCAAATGGTTTTTTTACACCACTCTTTATTTCTGAGTCAATTTCTGCAGCCCTCGCAACAATTGGTCCCCTGACAGCATATTCCATGTTCCTAACGTTCGGGTTAACATTTTCAATTAAAACAACAGGAACGTGGGAAGTCTCCGGAACAGTGCTGTTACTATTTGTGTCTGACATTGCGGAATTATTCAATAATAGAGTTTATCTTCTGTATTTTTCTTCCGTCCAGCACGGATATGTTCTTACTTGATAAATGATGTGTCTTTTGGATTTAAATGTCGCACTCTAGATGCTCTTTGTCCGTATTACATAAAAAAGTGATTTCGACCTCAATGACAGTGACACCGGTTCACATGAACCGGAAGTTGCTCGTGGGCGTTAACGGTTTAAACTACAACCAGGCAAAAACAAATCATAGGATACACTGCAACGGCCATTTACGATTTAAAAAACGTTTCATTACACTGTTACATGGAAAAAAAGGTAGCTTTTAACAGTGCAAATCGTCTAAAATAAACAGTAAGCTATACAATTTGACTGTGTATTTTGTTTCATGTGCATTTAAAAATATTTGGGTTGAGTATCGGAAAAAAGAAATATAAACAAAGCAGTTATCGCCCTTTCTTCAACGCTTGCATCACTGGTAAGTTGACTAAAAATAGTTAAAATTAAATCTACATTTTCTGTAAAAAGGATCTTCGGGTATGTATATATATTCTGAGCTTCTCTTTGGCCTGCCTCTCCCAGTACTGTATGCTATGCATTCTAGCTGGTCACTGTGTTTAAACCAGTAATTGCAACCCTTTGTAACAATAAGACAAAGGAATTATTCAAAGCTGTATCATAAAAATTATAACAATCAGCGGGATCTCCTGTACTCGGCGATCGCAATACTGGTATACCCTAGAATATAAATAAATTTTGTTCCAGTATTGTAAAAAAAAAAAATAATAAATAGGCACTGGCTACGGTTACATGGAAATGTAACAATAATAAATAAGTTATTGTTACAACCACAGGAACCCCCCCCCCCCCCTGGATCGCCACTGCATTGTGTTATTATTACGTTAATGCACTTCAATGTATCATGATGTATGCTGGGACTTAAGTAATATGTATAATAAAAAAAAGTAACTTTTATTTGAATTTTACAATATTGCATACAGTTTTTTAAATTTTTATTTACCATAGCAGTTTCTACACATCCAGTATGTTGTTTTTGGAGCATGTTTCAGTCAGACACATTTTTGGTGAAACCAATCTAGGCAGCCATCACAAATGAGTGATGCAGCAATGTGCACGTCGGTTTTGCAGACGTTTCAATTCCACTCTGCAATATATCCATTTTTGAAGTTATAGAAACTTATATGTCTGCCATGCTTCAAGCAGAGACATATAATACAATATATGTTTCTCCTTCAGGTGAAAAATATTTTCTTAACATCGAACCATTGAACTATATATTTTGACTTTGGCACTACTAAACTGTAGTAGTATCGTGAAGAATATTAAAATAATTAGTACTTAAAACTATCTAAACACTATTTGTTGAATAATAGTAATAATAATAATAATAATAATACTATCAATATTATTGATATTATTACTATTATTATCAAGTACATATCAAAGAATTGAGCAACAAAAGTATAGAAGGTTAAAGTTTAATAAATCTCCGTAGACACAAATATTATTGTTACATTCATAATTAATCAGATCCTTATCCAACCCTGCATTCCGGCAATTAGTCTCCAATGTAACAATAACTTTTTTATTATTGTTACATTTCAATGTAACCGTAGCCAGTGCCTAATATATATTGGTATAACAATGCTGATGATATTGTTGGGATATTACTGGACAATATGATTTTTCAACCTTTTTTTACTCAAAGTAGTTAAGATGTATTGTAGTTTCATAGTATTATTGCTAAATATATAGATTTTATACAAATACAAATTGAGAGTCATTTTCAGGGGATAAACTATTCAATTTCTTCCAGTTTTCTCCATAAATGTCCTTTCATATTCATGTAGGAAGAATAGAATTAAGTTTTGCACATTTTGGGATACTTTGGGATTTATTCTCACCTTTGTTTGAATCAATCCATAGTTCGAAAAATGCATTTGATTTCAGTGCAGTCTATAAGAGTGAATATAATATTTAATTGCTTCGAATCATATAGGTAAATAAACACCCTAAGGGGACAAGTCCCTCCAACACCAGTATAAATGAAAATGGCTAATTATTGTTATTTTATCAATCTGAATAATTACTTTATCAATTACAAAAAATGAAATGATGTTTTCACATAAGTATACTAAAATTACACCATAGTCAGTTCTATTACCATTACATTTAACTTTTTTTTTACTCTAAATATAAGTTTAATTCCATATATAGAAAAAGCCCTATTGAATTCAATGGTTTGATGTTAATATGAGTATTAGTTCGAAAAAATGTTCGTTTTCATATCATTAATTATTATTATAGATCATTATAATTACTACTTTTAGTATTTTTTAATTATACCTGATGAAATTGTCATATTTCATTTGTTATGTTATGCCACCTGATGTAGTTTTTTTTAAACCACAATACTGGTACAATGCGGGAATACAATACTGGAACAGCAAATTTTATTCCTTGTACACAATACTGGAACAGCAAATTTTATTCCTTGTACACAATACTGGAACAGCAAATTTTATTCCTTGTACACAATACTGGAACAGCAAATTTTATTCCTTGTACACAATACTGGAATACCAGTATTGCGATTGCCAAGTACAGGACATCCAAACCAGTGTATAATATGTGTTACCATTGTAAGCACTTATATTATGATAAGGAAGATTTGATAACAAGTCTATTTAAAATTGAAGGAGATCCATTGAAAAATAAAAAAGTTATTGAAGTATTAAAAAAGTCTGACTAGAATTTCCGGTCTGTTCAGGTCTCTTTATTTCCCAGTTAAGGGTTGAGTTTTGGCATTACACAATGTTTTATTATTATTTTTATAATGTAATAAAATTCATTGTTAAATCAAAAGTTATTAAAATTTAAATAAATCAAATGGAATATTTCAGGTCTTTCCAGGTCCACCTTCAGGTTTTAAGTGTAACCCTGTAATTTGTATATATTTGATAAGCTTAGGTCCGAGTACACAGTTATTTCGTAGTGCATTTCTTTTAGACAATAAATGGAAATTAAAAAAATCCCACCTGCGCTTTCTCAATAATATTTTTACAGTGTGTTGTACTACTTTTGGGACAAATTATATCAAAATTATAGAAAACTTCATCGGCTCTAACTCAAAATATGGACAATTTCATGCTAAGGGGGTCTTCAAATCTTTTGACAGCTTCCGATGTGCTAATTTTTAACATTTTTCAGCTGGACCAAATCACTACTTTACTTTAAAATTCATGACCCAAATTTTTTTACAGTGTCATTTCACCCCCCTACTTACTATTTGAGTCATAAAACATGGAGAAATAAATTCGGAAGGGGTATAAAAAAAATCGACAAGTAACACACTGTCCACACTAGGGACTATATTCGTGGACAACGAAAATCAAAGGACGATAACTGTGTACCCGGACCTAATAGGGTAGAAAAAGTTGACCAATCTTAATGAAACTTGGTATGACTAAAGCTTATTAAATTATAAGACTGCTTACAAAGTTTCATGGCAATAGGATATATATTATAGACAATATGACTAATTCTATATTGAACTTTGAGTGTTAAATTTAGACGTTAAAATTGAAAATTTTCAACTATCAACAATTGAGGCTTAAAAAATTAAAATATTGCAAAAAAATACTTTTGAAATGCCTTAATATATAATATATTATGTATTAAAAGCAATAGAGTACTCATTTGATTCATCAGACTTATCATAATTATTAAAAAGTCAAATTTATATGAGCCTGTGGCTAAAAATGGAGGTTTTCCAATGAAGGGGGGCCTTACATGAAGATGTAATATTTTCCAGCAATTTTAAATTTGTAAAGCTTTTTGGTTATAAATAATCCTTACATATGTATTTAATGTACTTTAAATGGAAAGAAAACTTACAAATAACATATCACATTAGCTTAAAAGGGTCTTAGGCCAAGTAAGACTGAAAATAATTTAGGGTCAATTTAGGCCGTATCACATATTTACATTTAAAAATGCATATTGAAGCTATATGAAATAAAATTTTGTGTCTTTTCTATCATTTCTATACTCAGGTGACATGATACAATAAATCTGAGCACAAAAAGACTCTTGCATTCAACTTTTTTTGCAGACAGTATGGTCTGATACAAAGATTTTTCACTTTTTAGTGAAAAACATGCATGCAATTTTAGTCTCAACAGGCTTATATTTGAACCACTTGCTATCCTACAGAAGAAAAGAAAGGTATTATGTGACATAAAACAGGTACAAAAGACATTGTTAAGTGCTTTTTATACAAATTTAGTAAGGTCTTTATAATGGACTTCAACTTTTATGTTCCAAGCTCCTCACATTTAACTTGATCCAAACAGGGCGTTAGACGAGGATCATATATACAACACATTTTGCGCATATTGTCTGAGATAATCTTCTTTTCTGTAGATTCAGAGTTCACAAATGAGTAATACAACTGGATTGAAACATAGAAACACAAATATTGACACATAAAAACCTGTCAGATAGAAAGTCAGAATGCCACTTATGCATCAAAATTGAAAAAGCTATGAAATGCTTATTTTGACCATAAAATGCCAAAATTGGTCATTTTTGCAGAAATTCTATCAAATAAAAGTTTAAATCCTTTAGTTTTATGCTATTTGATAAATTGACACCATCAAATCATTCAGGGAAGTTGCCAAAGTACAGATTCTATATTTCCTGATTTCACCTCTTAGGTCCGAGTACACAGTTATTTCGTAGTGCATTTCTTTTAGACAATAAATGGAAATTAAAAAAATCCCACCTGCGCTTTCTCAATAATATTTTTACAGTGTGTTGTACTACTTTTGGGACAAATTATATCAAAATTATAGAAAACTTCATCGGCTCTAACTCAAAATATGGACAATTTCATGCTAAGGGGGTCTTCAAATCTTTTGACAGCTTCCGATGTGCTAATTTTTAACATTTTTCAGCTGGACCAAATCACTACTTTACTTTAAAATTCATGACCCAAATTTTTTTACAGTGTCATTTCACCCCCCTACTTACTATTTGAGTCATAAAACATGGAGAAATAAATTCGGAAGGGGTATAAAAAAAATCGACAAGTAACACACTGTCCACACTAGGGACTATATTCGTGGACAACGAAAATCAAAGGACGATAACTGTGTACCCGGACCATAAGCCTGAATTTTTTATTTTTTTTTTATAAAGTTTATGTATCTTTACAACCTTAGTGTTATTTTTGACATATTTAAGGTTTATCATAAAGTATTGACTAATGGTCATTTCAACACCATAAAATTTACTCTGGTTACAGACAAACCTGTTTTCCCCTTGTAAAAAAATAAAGGAATGGCAGGACCTAATTCATTATATAAATTATTCTAAATATAAATATAAAAGTTATATGAAACACATTTTTTTTAAAAATTAAAATTTTCGAGTTTCATTTTTTCAAAGCTGTAGAAGACTTGAAAAAAACAAACTGAATTTCATTTGGTGCAGACACAAATTACAAGTACGTGTACATATGTACTATTAAAAGTCCATGGTTACATGATGTTGTAGTATTTTTAGTCAAATGTCAGCTATAAAAGTCCAAAGATTTATTTTCCTAGGTAAAAATGTCCGTAATTTTACTGGGAAAATTCTATGTTCTGAAAGAAAATCTATTAGATGTAAAAAGAAACATTAAAAATAAATTTGTGTATATGTCTGATGTAACAATGGAATGTTTTATTGTAATGTTTGAAATTTTCGGTAGGTATATATATTTTCTGATTCAGCTTTCATTAAGTCCCCAAGACATGTTTATTCTTTTTTTTGAAATATAACAGACTTATTTATTAGAAGAATTGATGAAAAAGAATTTAATCATGCTTATAACTAAGAAACCTGATTTTCATTATTTTACTATTTAAAAATCATTATAAAAATAAGGAAATGTGGTATGATTGCCAACGAGACAATTTTCCATCAGAGACCAAATGATCTAGAAGTTAACAACCATGACAACGGTTGGTCACTGTACGACCTTCAACAATGAGCAAAACCCATGCTGCATATAAGAAGCTATAAAAGTCCTTGACATTTCAAATGTAAAACATTAAAAAATATGAGAAAACTAATGGCCTATCAGATTTATGTAAAAAACAATAAATGAGAAACAAATATACAAATTTATAAATTATAAAATAATATAAAGGGTTGTCTAAGAAAGTACATTTTAAAGAGACTTACTGTCCTAGCAAAATTGATAACTTCAACTTTCATAACTACTATAAAATATCAAATATTTCATTTGCATTTCATTTGCATTTTATTTGCATTTTATTTTATTTTTTTCTTTATTTTGATAAGAGTGTTGGTATGATAATGTTCCTAAATATGTGTGTAATATTTGACACTGGATGCTGAGCAAAAAGTTATTAATCAAATGCTAAATAATACATCTAAAAGATATACATGTTACAGAATTCTTTTCCTTCCTATACATGTTGGTAAACAGGTTCCCAGACTTTGCCTCCTAGGTAACCTATACCATGTTCTATTTTTTGTCAGAAAATGAAGTATTTGAACAATTTTCCTAGAACATTTGTAGAAAAGCATGTGCAATACATGTACATATTTTTCTACATGTACCGTTAACGAGGGACTCATTTTCATAGGAAAAATTGTCCTGTGACTTTATTTTTTAATAATTTAATTTTGGATGTAAAACGTCTTCTGATTGGAAAAAATGTCACAAATGTAAAAGAAACTGTAGAACAAAAGCAGTACTTTGCATCAATGGGCACTGGGTACATTATTATTGTGAAAAATTCTCAGAAGATGATGTAAAAAATGTAAAAGAAAGGATTTCACTTACATATGTACAGTCTGTACTCTTGAAAAAAATGAAAAGAACAAAATTATAAAAGCATTGGAGGTAAATGATATACAAAATTAAACTTTAGCTGAGTCCCTTTTGCAAGAAGAAAATGTACAGAACTGGCAGGCATGTAATATGTTAATACTAAATAATGTAAATTGCTGCTCTATTTGTCTAATGAAATTTCATAACTCATGTCTGAATACCATCAACAGCACCTGCTTTGCCTGCTTGGGTCTCAAAGACCAGAATGAAAATGAACAGTTGGATATTACACAAGATCATCAAACATGTACTAAAACTATAGTTACAGATGGTAAAATTGGCAACATGATAAGTTGTAGCTCAGCGCAACGCACAGAAGAGAATGAAGAAAATCTAACAATAAATAATTATCCAACAAATATCAACAGTTCCACTGAGCAAGTTCAAACTGAAACCAGTGTTAATTCAGAATTTCAGAAAATCAAACTGAAAGATCTTCGACAACTAGAACAGAGACTGCGGAAAAAAGATGAACAGTCGAAGTTGAATGAGACTGCTATTAATGAAAACATGTCAGAAAAAACTAAAGTACTGGATAGACTGTTTAAAGCTGAAGCCAGAAACCTAGAGTTGGAACAGACTGTAAAGAATCTATTTACGAGAATTGAGACACTTGAGGCATATAAGACAACACAGGGAGACGGTGGGACTTTCCACAGTATCACTAACACAGACAACAAATATAGTCCTGATGGTACCATGAATGATAAACTCATATTGGGAATCCGAGATAAAGTCACCAAATGTACTTGGTAAAGTAGATGAAGAACTCAACAAACTACTTTACAACAGCTGTGATAGAACTTCTAAGCCTGAACAATCTAAACCAATTTTTTACTGTGCGTATTGCTGTGTGTTTGTTTATTCTACATTGGCTAGAGGTATAGGGGTAGGGTTGAGATCTCACAAAACATGTTTACCCCCGCCGCATTTTTGCGCCTGTCCCAAGTCAGGAGCCTCTGGCCTTTGTTAGTCTTGTATGTTTTTTTAATTTTAGTTCATTTATATGTTTTGGAGTTTAGTGTGACGTCCATTTTCATTGAACTAGTACATATATTGTTTATGGGCCAGCTGAAGCCCGCCTCCGCGTGAGGGATTTTCTCGCTGTGTTGAAGACCCATTGGTGGCTTTAGGCTGTTTTCTGTTCTTTGGTCGGGTTGTTGTCTCTTTGACACATTCCCCATTTCCATTCTCAATTTTATCAAATCAAGAATCTTTCTGTCAGCAAAAATCTCATGAGCAAACAAATCACCAATATTCTCCAAATCAACAAACAAATCACTAATATTTTCCAAATCAGCAACCAAATGACCATTATTCTTCATACTGGCAACCTGTTCTCCACAACACTCAGACGTCAACGATTACAGAAATATATGTATAGAAAACTTAATTGAAATACTTCCAACTGAAGAAAAGAGAGATAAAAAAAAAAACCCCGTCCATTCACTTTCAACCAGACCAACATATAGAAATGATAAAGAATAGATGTGGTCAACAATCAACAGAGTATCGGAAAAAGTGATCTCAATTGGTTCTACATATCCCGTGAAGGTCAGCCAATAAGCTAAGAGGTAAACAATGGTGACAAGCATTTTTTATACTAAAACAGCCTCAACCGTCCAAAAATCAAACTGTAAAATCTTGACCCGTAGGAAAGCAGCCAAAAAATTGTAAATATGTATTAAAGATTTTAGATTTTAATTGTAAGAACATTTTAACCTGTGGTCCACTTTTTACAGAATTAAAAAACTCTATGAATATATATATACTTCAAGAACATTGGCTCTTCGACTGTCAATTAAAGTTGCTGAATGACATACTTCAAAATTATACTGGGGCTGAAAAGCAGTAGACTCCACCGATCCAATTACTCCATGGAGAATGCCAAGAGGCTATGGCGAGACAGCTATACTTTGGAAGAAAAATCTTGATTCTATAGTCACTCCATTGACATGTCACAATAGGGAATAATCGGATACAATGCATTGAGATCAGTGGAGACCCAAATATAATTATCATATCAGTGTATTTACCATGTAAATAAACTCATCATAGATACCAGGAGTTCAGCAAATAGTCAAATAGAATTTCAAGAATGTATAGATCTACTGAATGAACTAATGACAACCTATGACCAAACACACCAAATAATAATCGGTGGAGACTTTAATGAGTAAATATTTGGCTCTAATAACTCACTGAGACAGAAATATATAGTTACGTTTATGGACGAACACCTGTGTACAAAAGATGTTGGAAAAACCTTCATTAGCGCTAACGGGTAAGATTGTACTGCAATTGACTATATACTTTTTCAAGAAATTTTTAAATTATCTGTCCTTAACATCAGCAAATGTGAATTTACTGGGAATGTTTCTGACCACTATCCATTATTATTGCATCTGGATTTCCAAATAACTAAGAGTTCAAAAAAGGAAACAGAATTTCAGCCTAAAGGGAAAGTTAAATGGGATAAAGCAGACTTGTCCAAGTACACTGAGATAATTAATGAAGGACTTCTTACCTCACTGCAAGATATAAAAACAAATGACGATATCGAAAAAGGTTTTCATGAGATAACTACTGTAATAACTAAAGCCACCAATATGATCGCACAAAAACTGAAATCCGAAAGAATAAACCAAAATTGCAAGTGATGTCCGATGAAATATTGAAAGCTATTAGGCATGTTAGGAATGAGAAAATATCTTTTTACAACTGGAAAGCAAATGGACGTCCAACTGATAGTTTAGATCCTTTTCTATTTGAAAAGAAAGTAACAACACAGGAATTAAGAAAACATTGTAGAATATAGAAGCTGCACAAAGACGAATACAGGACAGACAAGAAATCATAGAGGCAAGATCTTCAAACAAAACTCTCTTCTATAAACTTATTAACCAGCAACGAGGAAAACTATCAAGACGAATTGATGAGCTAAATGTAGGAGACAAAATTTATAACACTCCGGATCAAATAATGGAAGATTGGAAGAAACATTTTGGTAAATTAGCAGAAAACACTCTTAATGATAACTTTGGTACGAACTGTCTAAAGATTACAGAAAATGAATATAAAAACATCATTGAACTCTGCAGTGTTCAATTTATACATGTTGCTGTAACACAGGACGAAATATTGAAAGCTACCAACAGTTTGAATCGCAACAAGGCAGCAGATTTCTATGGCATTACAGCTAAAAATATTATCTATGGTGGTGACAATTTGACAACATATTTACAAGCCTTAATCAACAAATCTTTTCAAATGCATTTTATTCCTGATTCACTCAAAATTGGAACACTCTTTTCTTTCCGGTATTTAAAAATAAAAGTGGCTGTAAAAATGCCAAAAACTACAGAGGTATTACTGTAACACCAACATTTTCAAAGGTGATTGAGAAGATACTGAAAATGAGAGAGCACTGTAAAATAACTTATGTCAAAATCCATTACAAAGAGGATTCACAGAAAGTTCATCACCGTTACTTTGTGAACTTATAGTAGAAGAATTTGAAAGAGAGAATAAAGATCTTATAGAACTATTAATTAGATGCAAAATCAGCCTTCGATGTTGTGGTTCACGCAAACTTGATTAAAAGACTTCATCAATACGACTTTTCAAATAAATCAATACTAATGATTGACAATCTTAATCAAAATGCTGTTTCACATGTCAAATGGGACAATTGCTTTTCAGAAGAAAACTTTAAAATAGAACAAGGTGTTCGGCAAGGAGGAACTCTAAGTGCCGACTTCTATAAATTATATATAAACCCTCTTTTGAATTTTCTATGTGACTCGGGACTAGGTGGAAAAATTCGAAACATTAATTGTTGTGCCCCAACCTGCGCAGACGATGTTGCATTACTTGCTTGTAACTCATTAGATATACAAACAATGGTAGACATTGCCGTAGATTTCAGTAAGCGGGAAGGATACCAGCTACAACCTTCCGAAGGCTTCATTTTACCTGTAAAAAGCAAGGCCAAAACTATAGAAACTAATTTAGGATTTTTGAAATTGAACGATACTGTAATGCCAGTATTGGACAAAGCTACACATATTGGAATAACGAGATCCCAAATCAATTCTGCACAATCAACTGTTGAAGAAAACTTGAAAAAAAACAAGACGAGCTATCTACAGCTTAATGGGTACTGATCTACACGGGGAGAAAGGACTTGATCCAGAAACTTCAATTGCACTGTTGAGAACTTATATTCTACCAATACTGACCTACAGACTTGAAATTGTGTTACCAAAAGGCAAAATACTGGATAATTTACAATTTCAACACTAAAAGCTACGAAAACAAATTCTTTCTTTGAATATTAATGTTGCTGACCCTGCTGTGTACGTAATACCAGGCTTACTACCTATTGAAGCAGAAATACATCTGAAAATCCTGACAATGTTTAGAAACATTACAAGAGCAAATAAAAACTCAACGGAGTGGAGGCTAGCAGAAAGACAACTACAGATTAAGAGCCTGGATAGCAACAGTTGGTTTATAGATATGAAAAAGATATGTATCAAATATGATTTAGAAAACCCAATATCGTTACTTTGTAATGATCTGTCAAAAGGAAAATGGAAGAAAATGATTACAACAGCAGTACATAAATACTGGACATCAAGAATAAATGAAGAAATAATGTATTATTCCAGCATGAATTATATATCATCATTATCATATAAAACTGGGAAAATTCATCCTTTAGCCATAGCGAATAGTGCTAACCAAAGAGATATCAACAGAATTCCAATTAGAGTAAAAATTGCAACTGGAACTTACATTCTACAGACAAATATAGAGCAGCTTACAATCCAAACAACGTAGATACAACATGTAAAATATGTGACCAGGCTGAAGAAACATTAACACACTTTCTGCTGTGTTGTAAAGCCCTAGACCAAATTCGAACTTCCGTACTGAAAAACATTATTTGTAAATGTAGTGAGCTTCCTGCTTTGCAATATACTAATGCACAGCTAGACATTTTACAACTAATTATTAACGCATTCCGCTATGCTAACAGTGATGATTTACAAATTGATATCAGCAGTAAAATAGAACCTCTCTGTAGACAACTAATGTATAACTTGCACAATAAGAGATATGAAATGCTTGCAAAAATGGACATGTTTAGCAGTTGGAGGAAAATAAACTTTAAATAGATAGGTCGCATTTAAACAAAATTTTTATTTAAATAGTAAACAGACAATTCTTACTTATTACATAAACAAGTATTTTATCTGAAAACGTGAACAGTGTACATATTGTTTGAAGTGTAAATATATTGGTGGAAGAATATTCATAGTCTATTGTGGTGGTGGAACTATTTTATTGTTTTACTCCAAATACGGAGGTGTGCCTATATTGGCAGAAATTCATTGGATACAGATTGGCGAAAGTTTTTTGTCTATAAGCTCATAGACATAATTTTGTCATGTGACCGTAACGCCTTCAACGTTTTTTCATGATTTGCTCCTTAAAAATGGAATTTAGAATTAAATTATAAGGAATGACCGAAATTTTGTCCCTGTCTATTCGAAATAATTTTAAAAATGTGGTGCACACTTTTAAATAACCTGCTACGCGGGTTATTCAGTGTGCACCACATTTTTTGATGTTATTTCTGCATAGACAGAAAAATATTACAGTCATTCCTTAAGTAAATTTATGGAAAATTACCATTGTTGTACATATATTTATTGTCTCTCTATTGTCCATGTCAATCCATGCAATGCTTTGAAAAAAAAAACGAAAATATTTTACTTTTTTTTAAATTGGATATTATATCCCTAAATGGCAATAAAAACAAATCAATGGGAGTTTGTCAGAGTAACGAAAATTCAAAAGAATAATAGTAAAAGTAAAAAAGGTAAAGAAAACAAGTGACAAAAATGGAGGGATGTAATTGCATGTTTCTAGCTCCTTTTATCATGTTTATAACAAAAGAAGAAAAATCTTGGAAATAAGTTCGCTAGAATACACATGGCTTCAGATATATTTTAAAAACTCCAAATCCATTTTGATATGCTTTATTAATTACACACCCCCTGATATGCCACAATCTTGAATTAATGAATTTGAAAAAGAAATTGGTAAGACAAATGAATTGGAACTGGAAATAATAATCATAATCCAGCAATATCCAGTAATTATTCAAAGAAAAGTAAACCAAACAGATATACCAAGCTTATGTCATAAACAGACAACAGATGTATCTGTATGATACCAATACTACCAGACTGGCTTTAATACAGGGGTGTTTTCATTGGATATAGAGCATAGTACATTCTAAATTAAGATTCCCGAGTTGTTTTTATACGACCGCAAAAAATTTTGCGGTCGTTTATTGGTATCACGTCGTCGTCGTCGTCGTCCGAAGACATTTTGTTTCCGGACAATAACTTTAGTATAAGTAAATAGAAATCTTTGAAATTTAAACACAAAGTTTATAACCACAAAAGGAAGGTTGGGATTGATTTTGGGGGTTATGGTCGTAACAATTTAGGGATTAGGGACCAAAAAGGGGCCCAAATAAACATTTTTCTAGTTCCCAGACAATAACTTGTGAACGGTGTATGGATCTCTCTGAAGTTATACCACAAGTTTCCATACCACATAGGGATGGTTAGGATTGGCTTTGGGGGGTAATGGCTCAAACCGCTTAGGAATTAGGGGCAAAAAAGGGGGAAAACAAGGGTTTCCTTGTTAATAGACAATTACTTTTAAGTACAATGTTAAGTTTGGATTACCCCCCTTACACTGCTTTTAAATTATGTGTATCTAGTAAGTTGTATTGTCTTAAGGTGATTAGCTGTCAATTTATTTTTAGAAGTTACTATTAAAAATGCTGATTAAGAAATATTAATTTTAGACATGACTATGTACTAGTATGTCATTTTCTATTTTAAGACTTTTATAATGTATTTAAATGGGTAATTATGATTGCAAACTCTATTGGAAATTTGAATTGAGATAATGACCATATATTGAGGGAAAAAGGGGAGGGGGAGGTGATAAAAAGGGGGGGGGGGACAATTTTTTTTTTCTGATTTCAGATTTCAGAAATTAAAAAGAAAATTTCTTCAAATATAATTTTTTTTTGCCAAAAAAAAAGGGAGGGGGGATTTTTTTGTTGTTTTTTTTTTGGGGGGGGGGGGGTGCTGGGTCAATTCGCAACAGCATAGTGTATTGCACGATAGCAAAAAAAAAGGGGGAATTTTTTTTTCGGGGGGGGGGGGGGGGGGGGGGGGAGGTCAATTCGCAATAGTATAGTGTATTGCATAAAAGCAAAAAATTGAATATAAATTCAAATCATATAACCAAATCTAAGTTCTTTGACTACAGTTATTCTGTGTCAGAATAAATTTGAGAATGGAAATGGGGAATGTGTCAAAGAGACAACAACCCGACCATAGAGCAGACAACAGCCGAAGGCCACCAATGGGTCTTCAATGCAGCGAGAAACTCCCGCACCCGGAGGCGTCCTTCAGCTGGCCCCTAAACAAATAAGTATACTAATTCAGTGATAATGGACGTCATACTAAACTCCAAATTATACACAGGAAACTAAAATTAAAAATGATACAAGACTAACAAAGGCCAGAGGCTCCTGACTTGGGACAGGCGCAAAAATGCGGCGGGGTTAAACATGTTTTTTGAGATCTCAACCCTCCCCCTATACCTCTACCCAATGTAGAAAAAACAAACGCACAACAGTACGCACAGTAAAACTTAGTATAAGAGAAGTCCGAGTCCGATGTCAGAATAGGAAACAAAAGAAAATAAACAAAATGACAATAATACATAAATAACAACAGACTACTAGCAGTTACTGACATGCCAGCTCCAGACCTCAATTAAACTGATTGAAAGATTATGTCTTCATCATATGAATATCAGGCACAATCCCTCCTGTTAGGGGTTTAGTATTATAACGTCATGAAATATATGAGAAGAACATAACCCGTGTCATGCCAACAACTGGTTTTAGAATAAATGTGTTAATTCCGATGCAAAGACCCTATAAGTGAATCAATATTAACGCCAAAATATGCAATCTTTAATGACCTGACAACAGTATCGTAACTATATCCCTTCTTAATAAGTCTGTTTAAAGGTTTTGTTAGCTTTTGAGGTGAATACTGACATTTTTGTGCTTTGTAAAGAATATTACCATAAAAGATTGGATGTGAAATACCCAAACGTATAAGATGTCTGCATGTTGAGTTATATTTACGAATGATGTTAATACCGATGATAAAATTTAGTAAATGTTTTGACTAGTTTATGATATCGAAACCTATTATGTGTCAAATATTTAATTACAATCCAAATTCAGACCTGTATCAAGCGCGAATGTTGTGTCCATTTTTGCCCCAACTGTTCAGGGTTGGACCTCTATGGTCGTATCCAGCTGCGCTCGGCGAAGCAATTTAAATCCTAATGTTTCCATTGGGTTTAGAGCATATTACGTTCTAAATTAAGATTCTCGAGCCCCTGTTTTGAAAGATCTCAATCATCCCCCAATACCTCTAGCCAATGTGGAATAAACTAAGTCCGATGTTAGAGAAGGTAAACATAGTGACTTTCGAATATTGTCTTTACAGGATTTAAATTCAAGATGGCTTCTCCTGAAGAAGATTGGCAGTCATCCCGATCTTTGGTGGAATGTAATAGATATATGTTAGAAAACAACATTGGATGTGACGTCACGTTTTTGGTTGGTGAGGAGAAGACCAGAATTTCAGCGCATAAACACATATTGATCAGCAGAAGCTGTGTATTCTTTGCAATGTTTAACGGTCCTCTTGCAGAAAAAGGTCAAGAAATAGCTCTTCCAGACATCGAACACAGTGTCTTTAGAATATTATTGCAGTAAGTAATGGGCTATGTTGTAACAGAAAAATTAAACACAGTGTCTATTATTCTATAAATATCTTTTTATCAACCATGCATTAATCACACCTTTCACTGCATAACAAATTTAAAGGTATACAGTTTTGGTCAGGTTGCAAGAAGTTCAAAACCGGCTATGCGATATGGGTTTTGCTCATTGCTGAAGGGGTGACCTATAATTGCTTACTTCTACTTAATTTGGTCTCTGGAGGAAAGTGGTCTTATTGGTAATCATGCCACATCATCTTATTTTTATATTGTATGGTGAAGTTAGGCAGACGATCAGGGAAAAGTGGGTATCAAATATAATTGCTTCTTATAAACTCTTCCTACTGTTTTCAACCCAGATCTCTTTGAAACACCACAGACGGATTGCACATATATCTCTAATCAACTCGATCGTGGTATCAGTGATTATAATTGTGCTGTTCAATGTAATGTTGTTTTTATATTTTGTTCCATTTTATAAGCACAAGAATATGTTCATTTCATAATTGATCATAGTTCAATGTTTGGACTTTATTTCAATAAAATTACTTGCTTACTTGCTTACTTATATTGTCTCGCCTTGACGGAGTCAAAAAGCGAGACATAGGTATGCTGTTTCCGGCGTCGGCGACGGCGTCAACAATGTATTAGTTTGTGATTAGGTCTAGTTTATGGTGATCCACTAGTGGTAGGTCAATGATATTTGGTATGCAGTTGTATTAGCATTGGCACATCTCATTACCATGGAGATTATTTGGCCCCGCCCCGTCAGTCAAGGTCTATTGACTTTGAAACTTTTCATAGTTTACATGCATTAGTTTGTGATTAGGTCAATTTATGGGGAACCACTAGTGGTAGGTCAATGATATTTGGTATGCAGTTGTATTAGCATTGGCACATCTCATTACCATGGAGATTATTTGGCCCCGCCCCCTCAGTCAAGGTCTATTGACTTTGAAACTTTTCATAGTTAATATGTATTAGTTTGTGATTAGGTCAATTTATGGGGAACCACTAGTGGTAGGTCAATGATATTTGGTATGCAGTTGTATAAGCATTGGCACATCTCATTACCATGGAGATTATTTGGCCCCGCCCCCTCAGTCAAGGTCTATTGACTTTGAAAATTTTGCTAAGTTAACATGTATTAGTTTGTGATTAGGTCAGTTCAAGGGGAACCATTAGTGGTAGGCCAATGTTAATTTGTGTTCAGTTGTATAAGCATTAGCACATCTCATTTCCATGGAGAATATTTGGCCCCGCCCCCTCAGTCATGGTCTATTGACTTTGAAACTTTTGCTTAGTTTACATGTATTAGTTTGTGATTAGATCATTTTAAGATGAACTGCTAATGTTAAGTCAATGATATTTGGTATGCAAATGTATTGGCATTTGCAAATATCGTTTCGATGGAGATTATATAGCCCCACCCCTGATCATGATTCATTGACTTTGAAACTTTTACATAGTTTACAAGTTAATGTTTGTGTTTAGGTTTGTTTAAAGGGAACAACTTATAATAAGTCAGTGGTATTTGGTATGCAGTTGTATTAGCATTGGCACATCTCATTCCATGGAGATTGTTTAGCCATGTACCTTCAGTCATGGTTCATCGACTTTGAATATTTGCATAACTTACATGTTAAAGTATTGCTATTTTAATTTCAACATTTGCATTATCAAAATTACAAAAAGGCGAGACATATCTCTGTGATAACAGTTTATTATACCTATATATTGATTTCCAATGAACTCCTACCAGTTGTTTCTTAAAACTTATATTAAAGCTTGTTACTTATATGGAAGTGAGGATTTTCTCCATTTTTCCAGACGGAAACGTTTTCACCAATATTTACCCAAAACTTACGGAAGCCCATAGGGGACCTACAAAAAAATAATTTATCGTTATCTCAATATATATATATATCGTTATTTCGATATAATTAAATCGTTATCACGATATATTTATATCGTTATCTCGATATTTATATCGTTATATCGATATATGTATTTCGTTGTCTCGATATAATTATATCGTTATCTCGATATAATTATATCGTTATCTCGATATATTTATTTCGTTATCTCGATATAATTATATCGTTATCTCGATATTTATATCGTTATCTCGATATAATTATATCGTTATCTCGATATTTATATCGTTATATCGATATAATTATATCGTTATCTCCATATATTTATTTCGTTATCTCGATATAATTATATCGTTTTCTCGATATAATTATGTCGTTATCTCGATATCATTATATAGGTAAGATGGGGTTATGGCACCTTTTTGTAAATAACTCAAAAACTTATACAGATATCAAATTCTAGCAGAGAATTAAATTGATCAGTACATTATGATCTGCCTCTGCCGAAATTTAAGTTCAGGTTGATCGGAAAATTCGTTTCAGAGCTATGGCCCTTTATTTGCAATTTTTCTCAATTTTTTATAATTTTGACAATATTTTGAAAAGCTAGAGCCTTTTTTTTATTATTATTATTCCAAAATATTTCATGTTTACAATTATCTTAGTCGTCCAGGTAACAGATTAAGGTTCCCGGTTTACAGAAATGCCATCTATACAGGGGCAAAAGAAAACTAACAAAGTCCATTTTAACCTTTATTTAACATTAAGTTTTAAATGTCTTAGGCCCGCTTGAACTAGTATATATATCTTTAATATACACGAGGTCGTAATAAATGAGATGTAGTAAGAGAATTAATAAGACAACTCTTTCCTGGGACAAATTGGCGTTATTGTAATACAAAAATGTACACAGGAAAATATAAATATAATGGTTTTGTCGTTAGGAGTTACTGTAACTGTCGATTGATCCTCCAGTGGGTTAGCAAACGCTCCCCGATAGTTGTCCGACCTCGTGTATATTACAGATATATATACTATTTCAAGCGTGTCTGGGACCTATATTGAAAATCGACAGTTCTACGCATTTTCGCGTCAGCTACAGATTGATACAAAACTTAAACGACATTACATTTTTGCGCCGGCAGTTCGATCGGCTTCCCTGGTCTGTCGCTTTCTTCTTTTCGTCCTGATTATGCATGAAATATTTGCGACTGAACGTTAAGCAAACATCAATCAATGTAAACAGAAATTGACATATCAAGTAAGCGGATCAAACTGTTAGCGCAAATAAAAAATAAGCCTGTTTAATATCTTTCAAGGTTTGGCATCCATCAGAAGCGCGCGAAATGAAGAATGTTCGATTAATCCCCTAGTGGTGTTAGCCGGCGCTGACCGATAGTTATCCGACCTCGGTAAATAGGTTCAAATTATGAGATGTTTCATTGTATAACTTTTTTATTATTACATGTAAAATGTCGGTTTATGGCTCGTTTTAAAGAAAATGGAATATACCTTTGAAAATTTTAAGATGTTGATCTAGACAATTTAATTGAGGTCTGGAGCTGGCATGTCAGTAACTGCTAGTATTCCTTTGTTAGTTTATGTATCATTGTCATTTTGTTTAGTTTCTTTTGTTACCTATTCTGACATCAGACTCGGACTTCTTTTAAAATGTGTTTTACTATGCGTATTGCTGTGTGTTTGTTTTTTCTACATTGGCTAAAGGTATAGGAGGAGGGTTGAGAACTCACAAAACATCGTTTAACCCCGCCGCATTTTTGCGCCTGTCCCAATTCAGGAGCCTCTGCCCTTTGCTAGTCTTGTGTAATTTTTAATCTAAGTTTCTTTTATATATTTCGGAGTTTAGAATGACGTCCATTATCACTGAACTAGTATACATTTTTGTTTAGGGGCCAGATGAAGCACTCCTCCGGGTGCGGGATTTTCTCGCTGTATTGAAGACACATTGGTGGCCTTCAGTTGTTTTCTGCTCTTTGGTCGGGTTGTTGTCTCTTTGACACATTCCCCATTTCCATTCTCAATTTAATTATACATAAATAAAATACAACGAGAAAACGAAGACCATATTCTTGATTTGTCGAGTTACTGACCTTGTGTATATTATAAAATAAAAAAAATGTACAAGCAAACCTGGGGCTTTTAGTTTTCAATAAATAAGCAAAAATATGCGAAAATCTGCAAATTTGGGTATTTTAAGAGAAGCAAAATTTGAAAGTTTTGCCCATAAGACTTTATTGTAGCTTTTAATGATCTGAACAATTTCCAATTTAAACTAAGGCTCTAGCTTTTAATCTAAAATTTGAATTGAATGGATTTGATTTGATAAAAAACAAACAAATTAGAAACAGTAATTTTGAAAATTTAGGCGAAATGTATTTCTTACTCTAAAAGAAGCATATAAATATATGCAGTGTTGTAAATGTATATATATTTTAAAATATACGACGAGGAAAAGTAACATCCGGCCACCGAAAGCTTTATTATTGTAGAGCCTAGGTGGTCGAGTGATCTAGCGCGTCGAGCATAGTGCAAGGCGATTTGGTGCCACGATATCTCAGGAGCATGAGTTCGAATCCCGGCGAGGGAAGAACAAAAATTTGCGAGAGGAAATTTACAGACCTTACATTGTTGGGCTGATGTTTAGACGTATTTTAAAATATATATACATATAATGGTTTACTTTTGTAAATTTTGACTTGGATGGATAGTTGTCTCATTGGCACGCATACCACATCTTCTTATATCTATATACAACACTGCATATATTTATATACTTCTTTTAGAGTAAGAAATACATTTAGCCTAAATTTTCAAAATTACTGTTTCTATATTTCCATATCTACTACCAATGAAAGCCTTTATGTAATTATCATGCATTTATATTTTTTATATTGTATGCGCTTATCATTTTGCATAGGGAACTATGTATTTCTTTTAAATTCAATGTTAAATAAAGGTTGAAGTGGACTTGATAGCTTTCTATTGCTCCTGGATAGATGTCATTTCTGTAAACAGGGAACCTTAGTTTCTTACCTAGAGGAGTAAGATAATTGTAAACAGGAAATACTTTGGAATATTGATGAAAAACTAAAAAAGGCTCTAGCTTTTACGACTTTCTCAAGATATTGTCAAAACTAAGATGAAGATTTGAAAAAAATGCAAATATAGGCCCATAGCTCTTTAATAAGTTTTCCGATCAACCTAAACTTAAATTTTGGCAGATACAGATCATTATGTACTAATCAATTTTACCCTCTGATAGAATTTTGATATATGTATAAGTTTTTGAGTTAAATGCAAAAAAGGTGCAATAACCCCCAGGGGCGGATCCAGCCATTTTTAAAGGGGGGGGGGGGGGGGTTCCCAACCCAGGAGAAAGCGGGAGTTCCAACTATATGTCCCCATTCAAATGCATTGATCGTAAAAAAAGGGGGTTCCAACCCCCGGAACCCCCCACCCCCACCCTTTGGATCCGCCACTGACCCCACCCCACCTTAACTATATAAATATCGAGATAAAGATTTAATTATATCGAGATAACGATATAATTATATAGAGATAACGATATAATTATATCGTTATAACGATATAAATATCGAGATAACGATATTAATATATCGAGATAACGAAATAAATATATGGAGATAACGATATAATTATATCGATATAACGAAATTAATATATGGAGATACATATAACGATATAATTATATCGAGATAACGAAATAAATATATCGATATAACGATATAAATATCGAGATAACGATATAAATATATCGAGATAAAGATTTAATTATATCGAAATAACGATATATATATTGAGATAACGATATAATATTATTTTTTTGTAGGTCCCCTATGGGCTTCCGTAAACACTTGATTTTGATTGACCGATTTTCTACAATCTGCCCCCTTAAAAACTAAAAGGTGAAATGGTTAAAAAGTTTAAGGAATTGGTGATTGGAAGACCCTCTGCATATGGTCGGTCCTCTTTTCATATTGTTGAGATGGCAAACATGGTGGCATTTGTGGTAAAACATAACAAAGGCTCCATCGACTAATCATCTAATGATAAGATAAGATAAGATATTTTATTAGTATAAAATCCAAACAATCGGATTGCTACTAAATACAAACACAAATATACAATAAACAATTACAAAAAAATATTAAAATGTTAGACGAAATGTCTCCCCTTTAAATTAGCATAAAATGATTATATTTAGAAGAAATGCTCCTTAACTCTATTTTATTCGTTCATATTTTAGATTATAGTAAAGAATAAAGGTATACATGTAAAATCAACAGTCCATACACAATTGCTAACATTGTTTCTGTAATTATACATCTCACTGATGCCATGAACAATAATTATTAATCTTATGAGAAACATCTTTTTGTGCCAGAATTTTATCAAAAGTTAAATTGAAATTTTATGATATGCTATTCCGAAATAAACCCATTAATTAAAAATTATTTCTGTGATAATTTTGGGGAAAAGTTACTTTTTGTGAAAAAATCACACAAATTTTGAGAATCATCTTTTTGCATTCCAAATTGTTCCCTGATGTCAAAATTGTGGTAAACATTTTTTTTTGATAAAAAAATATAAGTTTTTAGAAACAACTGTTGTGGTATGAGTTCATTGAAAATCGATATATCGGTATAATTTGCTATTCCACAGTGATTGCCTGTGTCAAAAATTATTGGTTAAGTTTCCCACCATTTACGAAAATGTCCATCTTGATACATAGTGCTTGCATTTTAATAAAACTTGTATTTATCGAGAATGTATGAAAATTGACAACCCATGAACATGATTTTTGTCGAGCCTGCGACTTCTGTTGCAGAAAGCTCGACATAGGGATAGTGATCCGGCGGCGGCTTTAACTAACTACTTAAAAGCTTTATATTTTAAAAGGTGGAAGACCTGGATGCTTCATACTTTGTATATAGATGCCTTATGTTATGAAGTTTCCGTCTGTCATATGTCCATTGTCCTTAACCTCATTTTTCATGGTTCAATGACTACTTGAAAAAAAGTTAAGATTTTTTGTAATGTTAATTTCTCTCTTATTATGGGTAATATGATAACTATATTTAGTATGTGCGTAACTTGCATGGTTCTCATGCCTGTTAGACAGTTTTCATCTGACCTCAACCTCATTTCATGGATCAGTGACATCAGATACTATAAGCAATAGATCTACTATATTTGGTGTATGGAATGATTGTTAGGTGTACATGTCCAACTTGCAATGTCATTTGACTTTGATCTCATTTTCATGGTTCAGTGGTTAAAGTTAAGTTTTTGTGTTTTGGTCTTTTTTTCTAAAACTATATGCAATAGGTCAACTATATTTGGTGTATGGAAATATTTTACGATGTACATCTCACTCGGGCAGGTTTTATATGACCTTGACCTCATTTTCATGGTTCATTGCTCAGTGTTAAGTTTTTGTGTTTTGGTCTGTTTTTCCTAAACTATAAGCAATAGGTCAGCTATATTTGGTGTATAGAATGATTGTAAGGTGTATATGTCTGTTTGGCAGGTATCATCTGACCTTGACCTCATTTTCATGGTTCATAGGTAAATGTCAGTTGTATCTTAGATACTATAGGCAATAGGTCAACTATATTTAATGCATAGATTGATTGTAAGGTGTACATGTCTGTCTGGCATGGTTCATCTGACCTTGACCTCATTTTCATAGTTCATTGGTCAATGTTAAGTTTTTTTGGTTAAATTTGTTTCTTAGAAACTATAAGCAATAGGTCAACTATATTTGGAGTATGGGAAGATTTTAAGGTGTACATGTATTTCCGGTTTGACCTAATTTTCTTGGATCATGTTAAGTTTATGTGATACTTGTAGTAAAGCTTTATATTTAGGACTATCAGCATAATATCAATGGTCAGTAAATTTGAAGTAGGCGAGACATTTCAGCCTGTGCACTCTTGTCTCTGTATGCATCAGTCTCTGTGTCTCGCACAAATAAAGCCATTCTAAGTTTAATGTGTCAAACATTATCTTCTCTTGACCGAGTAGGTTGCAAATATGTTGGTTAATGATTCATGCTCTTAGGAACCTTTCCATATTTGGTGCCCTTGATATTTGATATTTAAGACATTTTTGTTTTTAATTTGTCTTAATACAGGTTTGTTTATTTTAGGTACCTGTATTGTGAAGATACAGACATCAAACCAGATTTAGTTCTCCAGCTGTTATATGCTGCTAAAAAGTACTCCATCCAGTCATTAGTTAAAGTGTGCGTGAAATATTTGGAGTTGGACAGATCAGCCGAAAATATATGTACCATCTTTGAACAGTCTTATATCTTTGATGAACAAGATTTACAGGAGAAATGTTTGGCATATATAAGAATTCATGCACCGGACGTCTTGCACTCAAATGACTTCCTCGAGCTTAGCCCTCATTGTTTAGAACTTGTACTGCAGGACGACTTATTACGAGTTGATGAACAGACAATTTTGTCATGTGTGCTCAAATGGGCTTTGAACAAATGTACCAAGAAGGACAAGGAAGTTAACAGTGAAAATCAGCGCGCCGAGCTTGGTCACCTTTTGTATTTAATTAGATTCCCGCTCATGGGGAAAGAGTATTTTACGGATGTAATTTCAGAAATGGATATTTTGTCAGACAAAGAGAAGGTCGAACTATTCAAATTCTTTTATCAAAAAGGTAGCAAAATAACTACATTTATAACACATGAACGTAGTGAAAAAATAGACGAACTTGAGGCCAGAGATTCGGAAGATACCCGTCCTATTCAAACATGTATCCGGTATCATTCTGTATACGAAGATGGCTCTTGGTATTGCGGTGGGGAACCTGATGCCATTGCCTTCACAACAAACCGTCCTATAATTTTACATGGTGTTCTCGTTTACGGCTCCTACATCGGCGAGGGTGTGTACGATATTACATGCTCCTTGTACGACACTGTAGACCATGAGGTTGCAACGAGACGAACAAGATTGAAAACTAGTGAATCTCAACATACATACCCTGTGTTACTAGAACATCCGGTCACTATCACAAACAGCAAGAAACATACGGTTGTTGTGAAACTGACGAATGCAGAAGGACTTGATACTTACCAAGGCAAAGGTGGGACAACAAGCGTAAACTGTGGGACAGTTCGTTTCTCATTCAGTAAGTCCAAATACAGTAGAAATGGAACTGACACCAAGATCGGACAGATTCCCGGACTATTATTCACATGCGGTGAGGACGAGGATTCTGATGTGTGATTTAAAATTTCGACTGTGTTCACCCAGCTGTGTTCAAGGAAGAAATTTATTGTTGTGATGTTACCGTTATTTGCTTTTGACTACATACCTCAAACTTAAACTGACTAAAGACGTTGTAACAAGCATTTAGAAGTTCTCTGTAGAACTTATCTGATTCGTTAACCTATTTTGAATGAACTATTTGTTAAAATTTTGTATTTTTGCTATTTTAGATTAGGAAATATTTTAAGCATGTTTTTGCATTATATTTAATACATATGTATGGCCAATAACCACAAAACCTGTCAATTTTCTACAAAAAATAATTCTTCTTTAGAAGTCTTCAACAAAGTGAAATCCCAAACCATATTTATATATATAATGATTGTTCAATTACATACTAAGTATTTCTGAAAGATTATCAATCTGAACGCTAAATGACAAGTTCGTCAAATTTCCTTTTTTCACAAGATAAAGAGGTATGCAGCAATTTCTCTTGAATTTATTTCACACCAAGACCCTTTTTATATGCCCGTTTACGGGACGTATTATGGTATACCGTTGTCCGTCCGTCGTCAACATGTCGGAAAATAACTCAAAAACGCTTGACCAATTTACATGAAACTTTTATGAATATTATTGTTTATATCTATTGACGTGAGCTCCCTTTTGATTTTTATGAATTTCAGATTTTCCGTTTCCGAGTTATGAGGTTTTGTTTATTAAAAAAGGGGGATTTTCCAGTTTTCGGACAATAAATCAAAAATGCTTTTAGCAGTTTACACGAAACTTTGGTGAATTGTTTATATCTATTAACGTAAGCTCCCTTTCAATTTTTATTAATTTTAGGTTTTACGTTTCAGAGTTATGGGATTTTATTCATAAAAAAGGGGTGATTTTCCAGTTTTTGGACAATAACTCAAAAGTGCTTTGAGCAGTTTTCATGAAACTTTGGTGACTGGTTTATATCTATTAAAAAACCTCCCTTTAGATTTTTTTTTATAAATTTCTGATATGACATTTAGAAGTTATTGAACTTTATTCTTTGAAAAAGCGACGGGCGTATTATGCGCTCATGGCGCAGCTGTTTATTTAAAATTTTTAGGCCTTCCAATTCCTACTTAAATTCACACTATCGCAGGTTCATGTGTATTGTTTGAGTTTTTAACAACATTATAATGGTGCATTTCTGGACATTTAAACCAATTAAAAAATGGCTAAAGATTGCTAAAAACTGCATTTTAATAGATTTTCAGTATTTTCAACAACAAAAAAATTAACCATGTAAGACATTCTTGTTTGTAAGTTTGTATTTTGTATTTAAAGCCACTTCCAGATACATTGACTATACCATGGTGACCTGATTTGATTGATTAAGGAAGCTACAGTATCCCCAGAAAACCACAAGAACACTGGAAATCCTTGTCAATTAAGATCAAAGTCGAACACCAATCGCCACGAACGGTGTTTGTAATCACAGCCTCAGAGTTGACAGGCTCTAGGGTTGACTGTTACATTAGATAAACTACATGTACTTAGACCACTCGACAATCGAGACCCAAGAAAATTGTCAACCAAATCCAAACTCTGTTGTAAGTAAATTTGTCAAATACAAATAAATATTTAGGTTAACGATGTCCTTCGATACAAAATTTTACAAAAAAACACTTAAAAGGAGCAGGTTAACATGCATGATAAGGCGACATTTTATGGCCCGTTGAATTTCAAAATCAAAAGGTATTAAAGATCAAACAAATAAAAGTCATCAGATGTTCATATGACATAAGTCTGTCAGATGTTCATATGACATTTGTCTGTCAGATGTTCATATGGCATTAGTCTGTCAGATGTTCATATGACATTAGTCTGTCGGATGTTCATATGACATTTGTCTGTCAGATGTTCATATGACATTAGTCTGTCAGATGTTCATATAACATTAGTCTGTCAGATGTTCATATGGCATTAGTCTGTCAGATGTTCATATGACATCAGTCTGTCAGTTGTTCATATGACATTAGTCTGTCGGATGTTCATATGACATTTGTCTGTCAGATGTTCATATGACATTAGTCTGTCAGATGTTCATATGACATTAGTCTGTCAGATGTTCATATGACATTTGTCTGTCAGATGTTCATATGGCATTAGTCTGTCAGTTGTTCATATGACATTTGTCTGTCAGATGTTCATATGGCATTAGTCTGTCAGATGTTCATATGACATTAGTCTGTCAGTTGTTCATATGACATTAGTCTGTCGGATGTTCATATGGCATTAGTCTGTCGGATGTTCATATGACATTAGTCTGTCGGATGTTCATATGACATTAGTCTGTCGGATGTTCATATGACATTAGTCTGTCAGATTTCATATGACATTAGTCTGTCAGATGTTCATATGACATTTGTCTGTCAGTTGTTCATATGACATTTGTCTGTCAGTTGTTCATATGACATTAGTCTGTCGGTTGTTCATATGACATTAGTCTGTCAGATGTTCATATGGCATTAGTCTGTCAGATGTTCATATGACATTAGTCTGTCAGATGTTCATATGACATTAGTCTGTCAGTTGTTCATATGATAGTCTGTCAGATGTTCATATGGCATTTGTCTGTCAGTTGTTCATATGACATTAGTCTGTCAGATGTTCATATGACATTAGTCTGTCGGATGTTCATATGACATTAGTCTGTCAGATGTGCATATGGCATTTGTCTGTCAGTTGTTCATATGACATTAGTCTGTCAGATGTTCATATGACATTAGTCTGCCAGATGTTCATATGACATTAGTCTGTCGGTTGTTCATATGACATTAGTCTGTCGGATGTTCATATGACATTAGTCTGTCGGATGTTCATATGACATTAGTCTGTCGGATGTTCATATGACATTAGTCTGTCGGTTGTTCATATGACATTAGTCTGTCAGATGTTCATATGACATTAGTCTGTCGGATGTTCATATGACATTAGTCTGTCAGTTGTTCATATGACATTAGTCTGTCAGTTGTTCATATGACATTAGTCTGTCAGATGTTCATATGACATTAGTCTGTCAGATGTTCATATGACATTAGTCTGTCAGTTGTTCATATGACATTAGTCTGTCGGATGTTCATATGGCATTAGTCTGTCAGATGTTCATATGACATTAGTCTGTCAGATGTTCATATGACATTAGTCTGTCAGATATCAATATTAACATTTTTCAATTTTGTCTAACATATTTTGTTAGAGCTTCAACGTTGTGAAATTTCATGCAAAACTGCCGAAAAGTCTCACTTGGAGATCTTGACATTTACATTAAGATATGAGCCCAGAATTTACCCCCAAAATACAAAAGACGTCTTATGCAAAGATATCTCCACTACCATTGCTCATATTTTATTGTGCCAAAAATTATGATTAAAATCACTTTTATGTCAATTTCATGTTTATTACACCACAGCTACATGATTAGTTGCATTACTGCACTCAAGTGTACAGATTATACCATCCTTTTCATTTCTCAATGAAATTAACATAGGTTATGAAAAGATTGAAGAATTTAACTATTTTGGGAATTTTAGGGCCAAAAAATGGCTCTTACCATACTTTTTGCTTTGCAATATTGTTTCAAAATTACATTCCATTACAGTGTGTAGTGATGAATAACATTTTATTTGACATATGTATATAAGAAAAATCTATATATTTTTATTCTGCAATATTTGAAATTCCAGTAAGTTTTTAACAATTTTCGATATTTATATATCTGACTATTTGAGTGAAACAAATAAGGTAAAATTGGCCTTAACTCTACAGGAATCAGGAACCTAAAACTTCATTTAGATAATTGTACAAAGGAATCATTGCCTTAAAACTATAATTGAGAAAAATTTACAAAACAAGGCAAAATTAAAGTTTTGAATAATTTCGATCTGGTTTACGGACCATGGCCGTAAATACCAAGTTCTATGGCCATGTCACATATATACCTTCAACTAAATCTGAATCTGGTTAAAGGATGAAGTAATTTATTCGAGGTAGCAATTAAACACCACTAGTCGAAAAAAGGCAGACATACACAACTAATTCAAAAATATGTAATTATCATAAATGATTACAAGTTCGCCACGTTTGGTAAACAATACTATATAATAATTGAAACCGTTCGCGATGTGGGATTTAACTTCAGTGCGAAAAGGTCCAAGATTTTATCACCTAATATCTGAGAAACAGTTGAGCGTAAAAAAAAGTTTCATTAAGCTATATAGAGTCGCATATTGGCGTAAACTTATTGTAAGTCAATAAAGCACGAAATATAGGTCAGAGTGACTTACCTTTATCAAAAGCGGCTACATTCCAAAGGTTACATTCTTATTGAGGAAAACGCGCACAAGGTCGGACCCTTTAAATGTGAGAGAAAAAAGTTCGTAAATTTAAAGTTCGATTGAAAGTTAAATATCAGATTACAGTGGATTGTTGAAAAATAACCTACAGGAAACACAAATAGACTGACGCCAGAGAATTTGCCTAATAATACTACATGTCTTATTTAAACAATGTCCGAGCTATGGGACACAATAATTTTAATTCTTACTTGGTTCTTTTTCTGAAAATATCTCCAAACCATTCGATTGCAGTATTTCGTTTTGCATAATTGCATGTTACACTACTGTCTCAGGTTAAGGTGAAGGTTGGCGCCTGTTAAAACGTTTAAACCCGTTGCATTTGTGTTCACCTGTCCTAGTCAGGAGCCTGTTGTTCAATGTTTGTCGTTTGTTGGTGTTGTTCATAAGTGTTTTTCGTTTCTCGTTTTTGTCGAGCCTTCAACTTTTGTCGAAAAAGCGAGACATAGCGATCCTACATTCCGTCGGCGTCGTCGTCGTCGTCGTCGGCGCCGTCCACAAATATTCACTCTGTGGTTAAAGTTTTTGAAATTTTAATAACTTTCTTAAACTATACTGGATTTCTACCAAACTTGGACAGAAGCTTGTTTATGATCATAAGATAGTATCCAGAAGTAAATTTTGTAAAAAAAAAACTCCTGTTTTTCCGTATTTTACTTATAAATGGACTTAGTTTTTCTGCCAAGAAACATTACATTCACTCTGTGGTTAAAGTTTTTAAAATTTTAATAACTTTCTCAAACTATCCTGGATTTCTACCAAACTTGGACAGAAGCTTGTTTATGATCATAAGATAGTATCCAGAAGTAAATTTTAAAAAAAAATCCTGTTTTTCCGTATTTTACTTATAAATGGACTTAGTTTTTCTGCCAGGAAACATTACATTCACTCTGTAGTTAAAGTTTTTAAAATTTTAATTACTTTCTTAAACTATCCTAGATTTGTACCAAACATGGACAGAAGTTTGTTTATGATCAAAAGCTAGTATCTAGAAGGAAATTTTTATTAAAATTTTGTACTTGTTTATCCATATTTTACTTATAAATGGACTTAGTTTTTCTTCCAGTTAACATTACATACAGTCTGCAGTTAAATTTTTTATAACATTTATTAGATTCATAAACTATCCTGGATTTTTACCAAACTTGGACAGAAGCTTCTTACAATAAAAAAATTGTATCAAGAGGAATATTTTTATTAAATTTTTTCCTCATCTCATTTTCGTTGAGCCTGCGATTAACAGGCAAAGTAGGCGAGACACTGGGTTCCGCGGAACCCTTACGAATTTTTTATATAGATTAGACCGTTGGTTTTCCTGTTTGAATTGTTTTACACTAGTCATTTTGGGGCCCTTTATACATTGCTGTTCAGTGTGAGCCAAGGCTACGTGTTGAAGGTCGTACTTTGACCTATAATTGTTAACTTTTTATACATTGTGACTTGGATGGAGAGTTGTCTCATTGGCACTCATACCACATCTTCTTATTTATATGAAATTGTACATTTTTTTAGTAGAAATAAACATTAATTATTAACTAGGCTACGAGGAACGACTGACACTTTCACATGTCACAAGCTACAGTCGCCATCACGAGTTGGTCTATTTAGTTCTCAATCTACTACAGACGTCCCAACTCTGTTGTAGATACCACATATCAAATATTGTGCACTGACCTTGCTACAGATTTCGTCAGTTTCATGGTTTGGACACGCACTATTGGAACCAATGAATGCACCCAGTTTTTAAAGACAGTGCCTTATGTCATCAGGCAAAAGTCATTTTGTTCTACATGGGGTGGGGGGTTAACACTATCATAAAAATCCCAAAAAGTGGAATTCTGTTTGTGATATTCTGTGTTTGTCTATTGTAATTCATTGAAACTGGGCAGAATCAAACTGACATACCGGAAATACTTAAGAATCCGTGTGAAAAGGTTCGGGTTTATTTCGAGTGGTATTTCAATCTCAAGTTGCTTTTAAGATCGTTTCAGTCGTTAGTATAATGATGAAAAGTCGACTGAACAATTGCTAGTTACCACTTGTCAATAGTAACTTAGGTTTAATCCACGATTTTCTACATAAGAAAATGCCAGTGTACCAAGTTAGTAATATGATAGTTTTCCATTCGTTTGATGTGTTTGAGCTTTTGATTAATTTTGTAGTAATTATTCATTATTTTACTATGGGGTTTAATCGACTCGGGGCCGGAATGACTTGGAACTGATCGACGTGGGTCCGGAACGTCTTGTGACAGATCGTCTTGGGGCCGGAATGACCTAATACGGTGACCTATATTGTTAATTTCTGTGTCATTTGGTCTCTTGTGGAGAGTTTTCTCATTGGCAATCATACCACATCTTCTTTTTTATATACCTAATTATAAAGCGTATAAACAAAATGTTCAGATCATATAAATAGTACTTATTATAGGAATATTGTACCACTTCCCGACTCTTAGAATCGGTTAAACAACAGAAACAACACAAACCACTGCAGCAGGCTTGTATGCTAAACTGAATCAAGTCTTACAAATGTGAAGTATATGAATGTGCACGTTATTTTAGGACAGTAAGTTACCTGTCTAAAATCCATTTACCCTATTCTCTTCCTTTAGAATCCCTGACGTGCCAGACAATGTTGCTCTTACATCAACACAGGCTTGTATGTCCACCTCTTTGTTGTGAAATTAATTTAAGTACATGGTAAAATCCATAGTAATATTTCCACTAATACAAATATAGGACTTTACATAATCCAACCGTAGTTTGAATCACTATCTGAAGCAAGTTTACATCCTTCAAAACTTACCAGACGAACATACATAACAAAAATATGGTAGTATTAGTTTTTCTCGGCGTTGGACATTGAAAAACACAAAAAACAATTGACCTGACATAATCATTTCTTGGAATTATTTACTTGGAAATTAATTTTGCTCGGAGTAATTTTTTGAAGTATAACGATTTTCTTGGATAGAGTTGACTCTTGAAGATGCATCATATAACTCAATGTTTTTGAGATAAACTCACACCAAGCTATTAAGATGAAGTGGAATATGTTTTTTTTTTAAACTCGAGATGTGAATAGCCACAATTAGTGAAAACCAAAATATTGCCTATTTACGTAATTATAAATATTCAATTGCACTTTGTTGAGTATTTAATAAATCAAAATCAATTTGTTTCTACAAACAGCTAATGCTAAGTTGCTCTGTAGCGGTTATTTTTTTAATTCAAACGATATAAGTGCCTTAATATACTCATTCAATCATGAATTTGTTCTTAGGAAATACAATGTAGCATTACCATTTCCATGCCATAACAATTAAAAATGTCTAAATCTGTGATGCTGTTAGCCTTTCCTGAAAAGTTATATGTTTGATTATAATCAGTCTGGACTATAAATTCACAAACCTTGTATGGAATAACTGCCTTTACAGCGCATTCGCGCTTTGATTTTTTTTTGTAGGGTTCGTGTTGCTCAGTCTTTGTTTTTCTTTGTAGTGTTATGTGGACTGTTGTTTGTCTTTTGATCATGGTATTGTCTGGTTTTCTTCAACATTCGGGTTGTGTTGCCCCCTTGGTATCCTATGTCTCTTTTTTAGAATCATATAACGAGTGATCGTCGCTTAAAGCCTGTGCAATCTGATCTCACTCCGTTTGATATTCCCATTGTACATGGAAATGTTATATATTTATCACTCGTAATGCATTTAAATAATGGAGGACACTCAGTGTAAAAGATTTGATCGATTCGGTTTTGATATTCGTGTCGTCTTTAAGTCACACGTTTGAAAGTATTTTACTGATGGCTGATCATACATATGAAATATAATTTGATATGATAAAGATTTACTAGTATTCTATTTGCAATAACAATCTAATTAGAATATAGATCTCTGAGTTCGCTATCCTCATATGAGCATATACGAGCACGCGAATTGTGATGGATCTAAATGTTAATCAGATTTTTACAATAATTGATGTATGATGATAATTACGTAAATAGGCAAGTGTAAACAATATCAAAGATGTAAACAATTTTATCTTAAATGCAGACAAATCATTAATAAACAAACGTATAATCCTCTATGATAATGTTTTTATTTTCGTTTTTTAGGAGTGTAGCATATTTAAAATCATAATAAATACACACGGATAGCTTTGATATATTAAGATTTTGTGCTGATAACTTAATAACTTAATATGTTTATTGTAAGTCTGATTGAAACGTCCTACAGGAAGGCAATTTTAAATCGTCCATGAACAGATCCTCTCAGTTTGATTCTTACGACTGATTAGATGTTATATAATTTGTATTTTTGTATAGACAGAAGTGCTTAATATGAACTATATATCTGTGTTACTGATAATTCATATAACAGTTAGATGTCTTGTATATTCTAAGAGTTCCCGTGTGAAACTGACATAATAAAATCTAGAAAAGAACAATAATTACTGTTTACAGTAGTTTTATTTAAAGTAAGTTCCCTTGTGTAAAATTCCGCTGTATAATAAGAGAATTATTGATGATATAAAGCAAAAATATCATCAAATTAACGGTGAGTGATAATAGAACCGAGTCTTCACTGTAAATATTTCGTAAAGGAGAGTTTTGAAGGGACTTCGCTGTCCTCTTAGTAACCGTTTTTTTCTGTCCCTTTATTACTCACTCTTGCACGATATCTATAATTCATTTGCTCAGAACGGCAATATACAGAATAGACAGTTGAATGCAATGCAGTCATTCTTATTGGAGCCATTTTCTCTTTCCCACCTTTTCTTTGACCAAAGTTTTGATGAAAACGTTGACGGTGACAACAGATGACTTTGACCAAATTTTCTTTTTTCAAAGTTTTCTTTGACCAAGTTTTTGATGGACAATTTTGGTAGTGACAACAGGGCGTTACATGTTATTCGCAGATACTTAATTCTGAAAAAAAGAACTATAAACATTTACATAACACTGATAACAAGACACAAGACTTAGAGTCTGTGTGATTATGATAAATCAAAAATCATGACAATTTCATAAAAATGTAAATGTTTTGCTGTTTGCTTTATTTACTTTTGAACAGTTGAGGCGCACTTGATTCTACAAGAAAACCCTTATATTTGTCCTGACCGTTTTGTAAATAGCAACACTAAAATAAACACACAATAAAAGCTAGCCTAGATTGGATACAACAAAATAACACTTTTTTTTTAATTTAAGATAACTGTTAAACCTTATTTGCCAAAGCAAAAGAGGGTGGATTTTTTCATTAAAACATAATTGCAAGTTTTTCATTGATGTCATAAGAAATTTTGTATTCGTATATTTAAGAGTTAATTCAGTTTCTGCTATACAGATTATGTATTCTCATTTAGTGAAAGAATATTTACATCTTATTTGTACCACTGATATTGAAATTAAAGATAATGATGGCATATCCAGATCTGCTTCAACCCTAGACTTGTCAACTGATACAGAACGGTTGAAGATTGGAACAATGAATCGAGTGCGTCATAATTAATTTGGTACTAATTTGCGTCAAATAACAGTGATGCAATAATAGAACAAACTCTAATATTAAATTAAAAGGGGACTATCTCTTCAGATCGGTACTAAGCACAACAACAAAAAATGAAAAAAACAACAAAAAAACACGAAGTACTGACCTATAAGAGTTCACGCAGCTACTGTAAGCTAGTTTAATGTCCTATTTCAACTAATGATTATAACATGTTCTTACAACCCGTAAGGAACTTGTTATGAGATTATGATACAATGCCTATTAGCTATTTCAGGAGTGCTGGATAACTTACGATCTATTGGAGGTCAGTTTAATTGCTTCCATTGTAAGCTGTGATATATCTACCCTTAATACTTTTTAATTTAATAATATGGTATTTTGATAAATCTTAGTGGAACTACCTCGTATATCTGTTGTAGTCGTTTCTATTGCCATTTTCAGTAATAAAACATACAAAAATACACAAATTGAACATGCAAAAAAATGCTTAAAGCTATTAATTTGTTGTTTATTAATATTTCTATGTTTTGAGGGATAAATTATAATAAGTGATTGATATTTCGATGGGAACTAATTGTGCATATGTATTCCCTTTTTTACATCGCGATGACCGTGAGGGCATTCCGATGTATTTTTGCCAGAGAGATTTCCATTACGTAACTTTCGTGTTTGACTGGTAACCGATCTATAATCTATAAATACGAGGACATCATCGAGTGCAAAATAACATTCCTTACCGATTGTTATAAATTCATTTCTTCAATGAATACTCATAAAATAATTTTTTTAGAACATAAATTAATAATATGAAAATGTTTTGTTATATATATATGTAGGACTCTGAACCTCGATGGTACTCCGAACCGCGATGGTCACGCTGAGGTGCGATGGTTTGACGCTGAAGTGAGTTTTAGATCACGCTTAAGTGCGATGGTGGCATTGTGACGCTATCTTGTTTATAGCTACGCCGAAGTGCGATGGTGATAACGCTGAAGTGCGATGGTCTACACAAACTACATTTTCAATTCTTTTCATGTCGATGTAGAAGTCAATGTGTATGTTAAGAGCAGTTTTCCATGTTTGTAAGTTGATAAGGGGCTTATAAACTTTGAATACTACGAGACACGGGGAGGATTGGTGGATAGGGGAAAGTTAACCTTCTGTAGCGATTTTTTTCCCCGAAATCTTCAAAAGGTTCCTCTTTACGGACGATGGAGCTTGACATTCTGTAAATACATACAGGTCCGCAGACAGACTCTCCGTATTACTATATTACGGTAAACGAGGAACTCATGAGAAGAAGTAAGATAAAATGTTAATGCAGAATTATGTCCACATGAAGAAAATCAAAGAGGACGATCTCTCATTTAGTATGCAACTGTAATTAAGGACAGACATATACAATAATGAATGTAAATTGATTTACCATTTATTGAAGAAATCTACATGTACTTCTCGTAATAACTGCACATCTTTATTTTTTAAACTAACCGTCAGGCGTCAAATAGACCATCGCACATCAGCGAACGGACCATCGCACTTCGGCGTAGACCATCGCACTTCAGCGTGACCATCGCACTTCAGCGTCCCCATCGCACCTCCGAGTCCTACATATATATAAGTAAAAAATCATAAATATCTATGCACACGTACAGAAAAAATTGTGTTAACGCATGCGGAAGAATATCTCAAGAACGTTTGCAATCTCCCATACAGAGTTATCGGTCCTTGCTCTCTCTCAAGGACCGATAACTCTGCATGGGAGATTGAACGTTTTGCGGAAAATATGAATGCCTACTCAAATCCAATCTATTAGAAAAATCGAATTATTTCAGAAGAGTGTCCACCATGCACTTGCACTGCCCTATTATTAATATAGTAGAATAGAATGATATACAAGTGGATGAAAATTATATATACATGTAACTGTAATATACAAATATCAATATGATATATAACAACAAACCAGAGTATACTGATTTGTATCACTACAATATAATAGTTATTACGATGAGGTTGAATTCCCTGTCATTTATTTACATTAGAATTTTTTTTATATCTGTACATTAACCTCACTTTCATTAAATAATTTCGTATTTGACGCAATGTCTCGACTTTCCATTCGTTCCGTTGGTTGATAAAGTCATGATGATAATGAGATGATTGAAGCCGTTAATTTTCTCCTTGATAACATTTATATAAAAATAAGGAGATGAGGTATGATTGCCAATGAGACAACTATCCACCAAAGTTCAAATAAAGTGGTGTAAGCAATTATAGGCAACCGTACGGCCTTCAACAATGAGAAAAAACCCATACCGTATAGTCGGCTGTAAAAGGCCCCGACATGAAAAATATGAAACAATTCAATTGAGAAAACTAACGGCCTAATTTATAACAAAGCAATTAACAAAAACAGATACTACAGACACGAACCAACGACAACCACTGAACTACTGGCTCCTGACTTGGGACAGGCGCATACAGAATGTGGCGGGGTTAAACATGTTTGTGAGCGCTCAACCCCCCTAACCTGGGACAGTGGTGTAACAGCACAACATAAGAACAAACTATAAAAATCAGTTGAAAAAGGCTTAACTCATCAGATCGATACAAAGCAGAAAAAAATCAAACATAAACACAGACCGGACGTGGCAGGGTATTTATCCATCCCTCATCCCTAACAACAAAAGGGACACTAAGTACAGATCTGAGAGTACTCGCAGTTACAGACAGCTAATTCAAAGCCAATAACAAATAATCAAAAAATCATGTATCTAAGACTAAAATATTAATCAGTACACATCCAGCATCCAATGGATTTAGTGTAAAGACGTCATTAACAGTCAGAGAAAAACATGACCTTGTGCAATGCCAAAATAAAGGATGGACAGATTGTATTACGTAATCTATGTATAACTGGTAAATTATTAAGTCAGGGATTTCGTTACCACAAATTACTTAAAACCTTTACTAAATTCTTCCATAGATACAAAGATTTGGTTTGTAAGTTTGGTTGTACCTGTAGAAAACGTATTTTAAGCGGGATAGCACATCTTAATTTTTACGGAGATATTATTTACCGAGCCCGGAAATTTAGATAAGATCCGGGTAAACTTATCGATCCTTTAAATAAACTTATTCTAATAGTTTACAAATTCAACACTGTAATTAGATCTTTAAATAATGTTTTTATTGGTAATACCCTCGGGACTAACAGTCCACCAGCAAAGATATCATTGTTCCCGTGTGAGACTGAAATATCCAAATCTAAAAAAACGGCTAATTATTGCTGTCTTGTTGTTTATATTAGTTTTATTTTAAAGTAAGTTCCCTTGGGTAAAATTCCGCTGTATAATTAGCGAATTCTCGATTATTTAAAGCAAAAATATCATCAAAGTAGTGGTAAGTGATATTAAATTTTTCAATCAAATGGAATTCAGACCGATCTATACTGAATTTGTCTCCCAAAGGACCTGTTCCAGTTATATAGCCTTAATAGATCTTTTGTTTTCATTAAAACGCAGGGACTTTAATGATAACCTTGGTATCTCAACAGATATATCACGGCATATTTTTTCTATATGCATTCTGTTTTTGTTAATTGTTGCTAACTGGAGAAGTAAGACATCCTCTCCCCTTACCCCACAAAAAAAAAAAAAAAAAAAAGACATCGCACACATACATCTATATTCCAATGGATCGACCAGATCCAACATAAGTTATGGATTAATTCATATTAGATAACATAAAATCTGGTAATCCACATTAAAATACCTAATAGAAACAAGCACTTGAAAACAACGACAATAGTAAATGGAAGTTAGCACAAATATGATGATACTGATGCAGATATAATTCCATCTTACACTCTATACTTCTAAATATATGTTTGACAACAAAGTCATGTAAAGTGCTCAAAAAAAAATCACGAATCTTTAAAAAAAATGTACTTTTACACCGACAAAATTTAGCGAACGACCATCTGATTTTCAGGAACATAGAACTATACTGGTCACCGTACGGCCTTCAACAATATGCAAAACTCATACCGTATAATCAGCTATAAAAGGCCCCGAAATGACAAATGTAAAACAATTCAAACGAGAAAACTAACGACCTGAATAATGTACAAAATAATAAACAAAAAACAAATATGATATACAGCAACAAACGACAACCACTGATTACAGGCTCCTGACTTGGGACAGGCACATACAGAATGTGGCGGGGTTAAACTAGTTTGAAGGTTTCTCAGCAGTATATTTAAGAAAACATAAAAGGAGCGGGCCAATAAAAACTATAAGTCGAAGAAAAACAGACAATACCATAAATATATAAAAAGACGAATAACAGTCCACGACTACATAGAAAACTAAGGATCGTGCAACACGAACCCAAACCAAAAACTAGTAATGACCTCAGGCGATCCAAAAAGAAAAGTAAAAATTCGTAAAAAACTGATATTCGGTGATATCACAAAAGAATAAAAGAGGAAGCGATTGGGGCTACGACAAGTGGAACATAATCTGTGGTCATCTGTGACAAAAATGTCATATAACTGTCAACCAAATCATGATTGCGTTCGGGAATTTATGGAAGGGGTGACTTTAGTTTTTTTATCATTTGCAGCTTTTGCTTCAATGCTCTTGTAAGCAGTAATCTTTTATCCAAAAAAAAAATCATGATAGGAAACCCAAGTCTACTTGTATATAGAACGTAACGCTAAAGAATAAAGCCACCTTCTTTTCATTCTTCTTGAGAAGATCTTGTATTAAGGTGGTATAGGAGTATAAACGAAAAAAATGATTTTTTTCCATACTTTGCCAAAATGTAGTATGTATATTGTGATAATTATGTTAAAAAATATAAGAAAAATGTTAGGTAACTGTCTTTTAAGCTACAGGTTGTGAAAAAATAACGTATTTTGTATGGATTATACAGGGAAAACATCATTATGTCAATAGAAGGTAAACTAAATGACAGAACAGTGAATAACTAAAACACGAAAAGAAAGCTCTTAGAAAATGCTTCTAGAATATAAAAAGAAAACATGGGATCACCGTAGGATTTTTGCTGCTGTAACACAAAACAGAAAATTTTCATGTAGATTCCCTTCGAAATTATACTATTTCTGAGTCACATCCCCTTAATTCCCTAAGAAAAGGGTATTGAAATAAAAAAAATATCTTAACTTGTACAAATATAAGTATAATGTAATTATAAGTTAAAATTACAACAATTTGTTCATTTAAAATAAAAATTGACATTACTCAATTGAATTTCTGCATTAAATTTTGCTGACTTGATTGAATATCTAGACCTATTGCGTTCTGCTATTTTACAATCCAAGATGGCGAAAGACACCCATACTACATAAAGTCTGCTTCATATGAATAAAGGAACAAGTCTGCAAGAAGAGGAGCCCAATTGATCCCTATAAGAATGTCGATAATCTGTTGAAAAACACTCCCCAAACGTCACAAATATGTTGTCATTAAAAAAATTAAGCATCTTCAATGTTTTTTTTTATTATATTTTTTTCTTTTTTGCTCAAATCTCATTTTATAATTCGGTGTTCTCCTGCTTCACCTTTCATGAAAAAAGGCAATTCTAAAAAAACACAAGTCAGATGTACTTAAAGTTCATTAGTATATTAAGTGTACTTGTTTAGTTTTTTTTATATGTCTCTGTCAATAATATTACAAAAAAACCACACTTTTAACATGCAAAGGTCACGTGTTTACAATAAGTACAAGTGTTGTTAATGTCAGTTCATGATTACTTTACGCCAAAGTAGGTTATGCTTTTATGTTACACATGAAATGACAAGCAAGTCATAACTGAAGAAATCATAATTAGTATGTACTTAAAATGAAAATAGATAAGTATCCCTCGTGTTCTTCTCTTTTGTTTACTCGTCTTCAGTAGCTTTCAGTCATACTTAAGTGTGGTGCTGTTATAGGAGTCTATGTGTATGGGCATCATGTATTTTTTTTTTTAATATTACTTGAAGTTTAAACAATGATCTATTGGGAACCAAGAACAGGAAATTCTCTCCTTCTCTTTCTTCACCAGTACTGATGTCGGGTACCATTATGTAGTTCTAGATCCCCCTCCCCCGTACAACTCAGCAGTTTTACTTAAATAAAAAGCATTATAAAGGAAAGCAATTAAGTCTAAAATACCGGTATAAAAATTAACAAATTTATAATAGTGGAGTGACTTTAACCATAAAATTTAATTTTTAATGCACCCACCTAACACACGGCTAAATTGTATATCATTCGAAAGCTAAACATATGTACTATCTGTTTTGCCTGGTCGTAAAAAATTCGTACGGTGCAATTTCCGTCAAATCAAGATCAAAGGTCAAGGACGAATAAGTGCATATTTTCCAAGATGTCAGCTTGATTGCATATTCTGACTTCTATATAATAAATCCATATATGCAAACGATTTAAACTTTTAGCAGAGAGATTAACAGTCATTTACCAAACGCATTTTAAATATTTAAAGCGTGTTTTTGATAAACAGCACATGTTTCCTGAAATTCAAGTAAAAGTTAACAAAATGAGTGAAAACCAATTTGTTTGTTTCTGATGCACATGCTAATCACTTTAAACTAAGTAAAACCCTGTAATAAGTATTAAAGAAGTTTTTGACATCACCAATTTCCTATAATTATGCTTACTTTTAATCAAACAGCAAATCATAAAACTTATACAGTTGCCCAAAATACCGCCATCTGCGGAAACACAGCTTTTAAGCACTTCTTCCTCTTTAAACATTGTATGTGGTCAATATAAGATTAAAGAGACAAATTCTTAAGAATTTGATAAAATTAAAGTAAAAAAGTATATGCGTGCATCATACTATTGCTTGAAATTAAGGGGGCGAAACTGCGAAATTGCAATGTGCATTATAACTGCCAGACTGAAATAAACATATTTCGACTTTTCTTATTGTATGATTTGTAATTTTATTATGAACCTTGATCTTTTATTTATATAAGGTCAACCATAAACAAGAAATTGAAAATATAGACAAAAATAAATAAAAAATAAATTAATGAAAATTGAAATTTCAAAGAATTCAAATACCAGTATACGTCTTCTTGTCTTCTTGGCTGCCTAAACTGCATTGTTCATTGTTTAAATGCATGAAATCATCGAAAAAGAATAATTTTGTTGAAAAAATTCCATTAACTAGCAATGATTCTAGTTACAACTAGACTTCCTGAATAGCTTTAATGTCTTGTTCCTTATTCACACGAGGCTTACTTCATGCAAGAGCTTCTTCGGACGAATAAAAAGAAGCTACCATTATCTTTAAACTTCACTTTCCACTATATAGATGATGTCCTCTCACTGAATAATGCAAAGGTTGTGACAATGTTGAACGCGTATATCCCATTTAAAATGAAAATAAAAGACACAAAAGATACAGTTAACTCTACTACATATCTTGACTTACATCTAGAAATCAACGATCAGGGTCGGTTGGGAACAAATTTTACGACAAGAAAGATGATTTCAGCTTCCCAATTGTGAATTTTCCATTTCTATGTAGCAACATTCCAGCAACACCTGCATATGGAGTATATATCTCCCGGTTGATATGATATTGACGACGGATATGTTCCATTCGACGTAACCACAATACCTTCCACTCTGCCTCGAATGTCACCTACCGAATTAGACTTATCACCGGGTTAGTAATTACATGATCTACAAGACGGGTGCCACATGTGGAACAAGATCTGCTTACCCATCTGGAGCCCATAAGTTCACCCCAAGTATTTTGTGGGGTCTGTGTTGCTCAATCTTTAGTTTTATGTGTTGTGTTTTGTATACTGTTGCATGTCTTTTGGTCGTTTTTTCGGTTTTTGCCCCGGCTTTGTCAGTTTGTTTTCAAATTATGAGTTTGAATGTCCCTTTGATATCTTTCGCCTCTCTTTTAGTAATGGAAGTTTTAAAAATTGTGGTTAAGTTATATGATTACGAATTGGTTATATATATCACCGTCAGCAAATTAACTTGTTTTCACGGATATTTGTCTTATTGTGTTTAATCTTCTTTACTTTACTGTGATGCAAATTTTGGCGATTTTCATTACTGCAACTTAATGTGTTTAAAGTAAAATGATACCAAAGGGACAATTTCAAACCCATAATGAAAGAAACTTAGATAAAACCATGAACAAAATAAAATAAAAGTCCAACAGACAAACAACAGTCCACAAAACACAAGAACTATAAAATGGCTTTTTGTTTAATTATCGCAAACATTTGGAATGTTTATTCTTGACCTTTGACCTTGATTGAACAGAAAATGCACCGTACGATTTTTTTTACGACCGGGCAAAACAGAAAGTACAGATAATTAGCTTTCGAATGATATATAATACAGCCGTGTGTTAGGTGGGTGCATTAAAGTCCTTAACTGACACACTTTTTGAAAAATGTCACTCGCCTATAAACTTTATTGTCATTTAAACGTAAACGTTTCGCCGAACTAGCACACGTTATTGTTTGGTGGCCAGTTGAAGCCCGCCTCCGGATGCAGGATTTTCTCGCTGCGTTGGAGACCTATTGGTGGCCTTGGTTGTTTTCTGCTCTTTGGGCGGGTTGTTGCCTCTTTGACACAGTCCCCATTTCCATGATCTGTTCTATTAAAACAGGATCAGGCAAATATATATATATTAAGATTCATCTTATGATTTTCTTTTTTATATAGGAACCTAACTTATTTATCAAATTGCATTTACCGCCGGTTTAAAATATAGTTTATTTTTTAATTTTACCGATAGATTAATAAAATTCTGGTTATGATTTTGTTTTTCATGAAACAGATATTTCTTAATTCTTCATTAATTTACAAATTTGTTTAAAATAACATTTAATTGATTTATTATTATAGTATATTCCTTTTCTCAATTATTCTTCTGATTCATCAACGTAGCACTTACATTAATTTCATTTAGAATTGATACTCTACCCTAAGGTTTCCTGTGAAAGTTAGTTTATGAGGCTCTATATTTTTATTGCCACATGTCATAACTTCTCTGTTTACGTACACCTTATAGAAGTACAGTTAACCCACGTGCGCTAATTATAAATATCAAACGAAGTTATAATACGTTTGCTGAAATTATTTGATAAAATATAACCTCCAATTTAAAACAAAACCCTCATTTCAAAGGAAGTTCTCGAGTAGTCATTTAATGTTTACTTAATGTATGCTCCAATGTTTATTCTTTTCTGCTGAAAATGTGAGCGTCTACCTCTGCATGGCTCTGTGTACTTCAGATCTAAGGAACTGCAATTTAAAATCCTATTAAATTAAAGACAGGGAGTGAAATGCAAATTTGTTGAGCCAAGAGGACCGATTATTTTCGATTATTATTTAAAAGAGATTTACACCGTCGTTTTAGAAAATAATGTTTCATCGTGTTATATAGTATCTCCGTTTTATAAATACATTACTTGGTGAAAGATTTTGAAATGAAAAAACTGAAAATACATTTCAACCATGTTTCGCGCCGAAAACAGGACATAACTTATTAGTGGCAATGTTTCTATGCAAAAATTAGTTAACGTAAAGTGATAAAACTTTTACAATTTACAAAATAGGAAATATAAGATGGTAATAAAATAACAACACACCTAATGTGGGATTAGTGACATACCAAACCTAGTACAAATGATTTATTTGAAAATTTTGCGTCAGAACATGGAGCGTTCTATTAATTATGTTTAATACCACGGATTCCATTAATTGTGTTTCAATCATGGTACAATGCTCTTTTTGCATTCTTTTACCTAAACCGCATGCCTGGCGTTTATTTACATTTATATTTCTATACGCAAGTACATAAATCAGCGTTTTGGTTGATAGAAAATGTACATAGGGCTACTGATATTTACGGTGTTGGGGTTCTCAACATGGAATTTTAGTTACCGGCAATTTGATGACACATAGTCAGCAAATGAATTACTGGAAGGCAAAACAATGCCAAAGGAACAGTAAAATGACCCTTTGGCATTCATTGACCATATTTCTATACTAGATAACCCTTTTGATTCATTCATAGGACATTTACCTCATATACATTTTTATTTTAGTTGTAATAACTCACAAACGCTATAGGGCATTAACCTTATCTTTTTATTTATATTGTAATAACTCACAAACATATAATATAAGAGTAAAAACAGTAGATCTGTACTTATATGTTAATTGTTAGTAAACAACGTATCAGATCAGAACATATTATGAAAAGGTTAGGTACATAACACATCATGTGTGTACTATAAATTTTGTTATGACAAGTTTTGATTATCTTCAAATACAGGATGTACTTTGTTTTAATTACATTGGCTATCTTTTTATTTCACATTTCATTACAACTTCAATGTGACACTGCTTACGGTCCTCTTTTTTCAATGGCATGGTTCATAATTGCACTTAATCCCAATATGAGGGACTTGCAAAAACGCATAATGCCGTTTCGATATATACAAGGACGGCTGAAAAACAAATCTCTGAAACATCATTTTATTCATTTATTATCTCACAAATATAAGTATGAGTTATCATCTAGTTCAGAGACAAATAAAGCTTTAAAGAAAATAGATTATTTCGTTTGTGTGACACCAATAGGCTTGAAGAGTAAAGGTTCAAAGACCTTTACGAGACTAAGATTGGATATATCATATGTGTACTGTCCATTACCACACCTGATAAACAAATGTCAGGAAACGGTCCATGCCATATTTCACTGATATTAATACTGCTAAACCATATCTCAGGAAATCAGGTAATTAAAAATTGATTTGCATACCTGACTTCACTTATTTTAATCAGTGATGACACATAGCATTGAACACGTGGGATCGAAGAAGACCAACAACAACAACAAAAAAAAAAACGAGGATTGAGACAAAATATGCTTTGAATATAGAAAAAAAAAAAGATAAGATACCTATCAAAAATTATGTCAAAAAAAATGTGTGCTGTTCTTCATTATTATTCTTCATTTGTTACAACAGACTCGCACGAATAATAATAAGTTTATCTTATGATAACTTTATCTACTTTAATATGTTACTAAAGTCTTGATAGAACATCAATTAAATTCTTGACGTTCAAACAAAACATATTAAAGCTTTGTTTGAAACAACTGGTTACATCAAATTAATGTATGTGTGTACGTTGACATCTACTGTCACCTAAATATCTATTTGGTTTTGTTGTGTTTATGGTTGTTCTTAACCCCAAATCTCTTTGTATTCATATTAATCATACAATCCTTCATCTCATGCAGGCAAACCTCGCCTTATCCAGATTTAACCGTTTTGAAATATTTGTTGTTGATATTTTTAATTTTCAAATTTTTTGTCTATAGTGAGTTGATTCTAAACTAAAACAAATAAAATACATATCTATAACTTTGAAGAGTAATTATTTTTAGACATCCGACTTTGATAATGTAAGCCTATCATATAGTCGGCCGATTTAAAATACCACCTAGGACAACGAACCAAAGATAATAATGAACATCAGGAAGAAAGCAACCCAACAACAAAATAAATGTAAAGACACACTGAGCTCTTAATTTCCCTATGTCCGGAAAGTAATCGACTTAATTGAGACTTCCGAAGATCAAAACAAAAGTTCTTTAATTGATGAACTGTATCTGCTGATACATAAAGTTCTTACTCTCTAACAATCTAAATCGGGCTGTTGTACTTTTTAGTAGAGTTCATAACAACATCACAGATAGTGCAGAACAACAAGACCTTCTGCATTTCCCAGTATAAATATCTGCATAATAATCTGAAATTCACAAATTCAAGTTCGTCCATAGCTACAACTTCTATTGAAGAAAAAGGCGTAGATGAACATTCTTCAATAACGCCTGAACTGAAAGCTGCTACTGAACACCACAATGTTCGGACTTTGTATTGGATTTTGAAATTACATAATACACCTGTTAAATTTCGTTTTATTTCTGCATCCAGTAATTTTTCATTACACATGTTTCGGTTCTTTGAACTCCACGTCCTTTGGTCTCTTGAGTTGATAGTTGTCTCATTGACATTCATACCACAACTCCATTTTCTTATATTGTTATAAAATAGTGTGACAAAGTTTATGTTATGTTTTTGAAGTGTAAAAAACTTGTGTGAAAAGCTCCAGGATAAACTACGCTCCTGTGAAAGTCAGTTGGTCTCTATTGACAGTTATGATTCCTCTACGCAATATTCTATGCTGTCATTCTTATCAATCAAAACATTTCCTATTTAATAAAGTGGTTAATCCCTATTGCAATCGTTCTTATTCACCTTTTAGTAATAAAACTTACAAACCAAACACTCATTGGACATGCAAGGACATGATTAAAGGCTGCAATGTTTTGCCTGATATTATTTATGTTAGTTTTTCTTGAATAAAGTATTCTGCTTAGTGATGGGTATTCCGATGGGGACCAACTGCTTATATTGCAGACTTATTCCTTTACTGTTATAGATCGCAATTGATGGAAAATTTCCATAAACCCAACAAAACATTTTTTGATAGATATTTTTAACATTACTAGCAAGCTATTTGGATATATTCTCTGTACACCATAGAGATTTTTCTTAATATACAAATGTTATTTATCCTTACCAACTCACCCTTACTATGTCACACATTGGTATTGACTTACTATGTTACACACTGGTAGTGACTTACTATGTTACACATTTTACTATGTTACACATTGGTAGTGATTTACTATGTTACACATCTTACTATGTTACACATTGGTAGTGACTTACTATGTTACACATCTTACTATGTTACACATTGGTAGTGACTTACTATGTTACACATCTTACTATGTTACACATTGGTAGTGACTTACTATGTTACACATCTTACTATGTTACACATTGGTAGTGACTTACTATGTTACAAATTTTACTATGTTACACATTGGTAGTGACTTACTATGTTACACACTGGTAGTGACTTACTATGTTACACATCTTACTATGTTACACATTGGTAGTGACTTACTATGTTACACATCTTACTATGTTACACATTGGTAGTGACTTACTATGTTACACATCTTACTATGTTACACATTTATAGTGACTTATTATGTTACACATCTTACTATGTTACACATTGGTAGTGACTATGTCCTTTTTTAAATCCTTGTTATTAGAATTTATCAAGCAAATCGTCATGTCAAAATTTATCAATAACAGGAAGACTTTTTTAATAACATCTTGCAGGACTATAAGTAAATATTATATATAGATACCAGGTGAGCGATAAATAATCTCTGGAGCTTCTAGTTGGGAAATTGACGTTGATGACATGTCTTTGAAAGTCTCTGTTAAATATATTCACTATTCTTAGGGGACGACCATTTGATATTCTGGGGGGGGGGGGGGGGGGGGGACCAGGAGGATTTGTTTTGGATCGGTTATTTATTTTTGTAATATTTGAAAACATACAATTTTTAAATCAATTTTTTATCATAAATAATACATGTACAGTCAAGTCATTAATGTACCATTTAATCAGAATTAATCATCATCCTCTGCGAAATGAATCTTCTGAATTCCAAACTGCATATACATGTATTGCATACATACACGGTATTAGACTTGGGCTGTGACTAGCCTCTTTTAAAAGTATTGCCAAATGTATTTACGCCGAGCGGAGCGAGGCAAACAAATTTTGAAGGGTTTTGAAGCCGCTGAAGGCCCAAAGAAACTATAGAACAAATGATGCAAAATCGTGCTTTCTGGGCATTTCCAGACCCTTTCTTATTCTGAAAACGCAAGTTCTGTTTTAATAATTTTTTGACAATATTTTGGTCTCAAAGTAAAATGTATAGACTCAGCATAAGACTTAAGTTTATAGGGACAACATCAAAAGACCAATATTAATGTGGCTGCTGGTTTTTTTTTGTTGTTGTTTCGGCATGCAGAATTTAAATCTTTTATACCTGTAAATTATATGGGGTTTTATTCAAATTAGGTTAAGAGGGGGCTGATTATCAGTGATATAACTATGTCAAGTAATTTTTAATAACACATTTCAATTACAACTTGATGTAGCTCTTAACTGGGATACAATTTAAAGTAGTTAAGTTGTAAAATTAGCTAAAAAGTACTAAATAAAATAAAAATCATGATCAAGTTGAAAACAAAATTTTTAAATCATAAAAGGAATGCAACACTAAGAGAATACAGAAGGGCAATCAATGAACAAAAGACAAATTTAAAGAAACATTGATCCCGAAAAAACAGGTGCTACGTCCAAGGGAGAACAGAATTTGCTTCTTGCAAACACTCGCTGTGAAAACAATTTGATATGAAGACAAGCTTTTGGTTTTAAAATTTCCTACATAAAGGCATTTGCCTCAATGTAGTTACAGCCCTGTAATAAAAGTGAGGTAAGTGTTCCTGAGCCAATATACCTCAAGTTAAATGAAACCCATTTTCAGACATTTCAAGTATATTTAAATAATATTTATACCTTTATTATTAAAAGATTTGGGAAGTGTTTCCCGAATTTTTTTTTGAAAAAAAGATGAATTTTATGAAGAATCTGGTGCCACCTCATACTTTCGAATAGCATTTATAAAATGGCTTAAAGACTTGCCGAGTTATTCATTTTCAATACATTGTAAGTCAGGTTATTTATTTTCGAACTACCACAGAACAAACCATTTATTTTTGTGATTATCAAGGCCGAGTTATTTATTTTCAAAATCCTCCTGCCGACCACCCCCCCCCCCCCCCCCCCCCCCAGAATATCAAATGGTCGTCCCCTTATAGACTCGGGGCGATTTAAAGCTTTACATATTGTATAGGCACCTGTAGATTATTAATATAAAATAAAATGTAGAATGACTGCAAATGAGACAACTATCCACCAAATGACGTAGATGTTAGCAATTATAGGTCGCCCTACGACCTTCAATAATGAGAAAAACTATAACCTCATAGCAATATTAAAAGGCGCCGACTTAACAAAATGTAAAACAATTCAAATGAGAAAAAAACAACGGCCTGATTTGTGTACAAAACAACAAAAGAAAAACAAATATGATAAACAGTAACAAACAACTCTCCTTGAACTACAGGCACCCGACTTGAGAAATTTGACTTGACTTTGGTCGGGTTGTTGTCTGTTTGACACATTCCTCATTTCCATTCTCAATTTTACATACAGAATGTGGACCGCATGTTGACATTATGACCTTTAAATCCTTTGAGTTTCTTGTGTTGTTGTGTTGTGTCTTTGACGTATTATCCCCCTTCCCCTTTTACTAATACATTAATGAAAATTCAAACATTTTAGTTGTGTAGATATGTTGTAACTTATAAGTTGTAGATAAGTGAACCAGTATTAACCGAAACTACTCGGCGAAAGTTTTTTTTGCAGTAAAAGACATGCTACTTCACAATTGTAATCGCCTTACTGATCATGAATGCATAACAGAAGATGTCGTGATCTTGTCGAAGCACTTGTGTTTTTACAACTATATGGGTTTATTGTAAATTAATCGTTTACTTTCACGACTTAAAATTTCTTTACTAAAATTGACAATATTAGCAAAGATGTTTTTCTTATCTTTACCTTAATAAAGATCAATAAGACCAAGCCTCCATCGGTTTATCTTCATCTTGATTCAACCCACACTCGGACAATTCTTATATTTTCATTAATTATCATACTTCCAAATTCGATTTCTAAACCGAAATACATTTGCAATTTATGAAAAAGTTTATATTAAGTTCGCGTTAATTACAATTAAGTAAACCAATTTTGAAGCTTATAACTTCTATAACTTGAAATATAGCTGGGAAGTAATTACAGATTTCAAATAAAGTCAATTTATTGAGTGGAGCAAAGAATCCGAGCTCAGTTTTATTTCCATTAATACTACTTCAAGTGGACATGCAAGATACATTGCATTTAATCATATTAATATAGTTGTAATTGTGTGATAATAGAACAACTGATTTATAAATACTTAACAAAACTCATTACCGTTCACGATATAAATAACAACGCAAGCCTGAATGTTGTAGGCAACGGTATGGCAAAGCAGGTAATCTAAGATGTTCATAAAAAAAGATAGTAACTTTGAACAGTTTATATATATTGGGCATATTCTGCAGATTACAGTACTATTTAAAAAGATATGGCCTACCACTTAAAAGAAAGCATGTTTACGTATTATTCAATATATATCCGTAAAACTAGACGACGACTGCCTTTTTAGAAAAGGAAAAAAGTTGAGACGAAATTGTTTCCAGAGAAGTCGTTTCTTGGTTTGATTTGAAAATTATCATCAATCAGCGAATCATAGCATGTACGATTTTAGGGGTCCTAACCTTATCCTAAACATTGGTAAGAAAAGTTCAATTTTCACATTCATACATTGTGTTATGCCAAAAATAAGAATTCAATATATAGGAATTGAATATTTTAATATTAGCAACCCATATTAACTCGGTTACATCTATGTTGTCGGCGACAAACCATGGATGTTATAGCATCTCTGAAATGTCGATTTCTGTGACCAATGATTATTGCTGTGACTGACGTATTTAAGGATAAAGGTACGTATAATAATTGGGTAAAAATCCACCTATAACTTCCGTCTAAATCTGGGTCTGATTCTATTGCAAATACAACCAACACAGGAATCCAACATATCACTGAAATACCAGATAATAGAAACACTGTCACGAAAGCCTTCCCTTTCTGTCTTCTATGCTTCTTTCTGTGTTTATTTTGTACATTTTTTAAAAGTCTGTTTATCTTTGAAGCATGAGAAAGTGCAACCTTGAGAACTATAACATTTATGATTAATATTATAGTAATTATAATACTACCGCATACTTGTTCCGCTATGCTGAATTCAAAAGGAAACACATTTACTACACATAAATGGTAACGATCCCAGTGATTTTTAAAAATGAACGGCATCATAGTGTATGTAATACCAACTATATAAGCTAATATGCTGCAAATTATCACATGTCTCCGTTTGATTTTAATGTGGATTTCAGGGTGTAAAATACAGAGATATCGCTCCAAGGCCAGGAACAAAAGCACGAATAGAGATGTTAATATTCCTCCAAAGATGCAAATAAATAGAGCCATACAAACTATTTTCGTATGGAATATATCACCTGGATGTAACGTATAGGTGGAATAAAATGAAATCCCAACTGTAATAATTAAATTTGTAAATGCAAGGTTAATTACAAGCATGTCATGTTTTGTCCTCAGGCATTTGTACTTTACGAACACAACAATGATACCCAAATTTGATATCCAAGACGCAATAACTGAGATTGTCAACACCGAGGCAATTACTGTCTCGTATATAATCATGGTATTCAATTTCGATTCATTTTGAAATTTGGTTAAGTTGGAATTTCCAAAAACTCTTCTTTCCATAATTCCAAACTTTTACTTTTATTCAGAATTATTAAGCGATATTGTAATATTTTATCTTATTACATAACAACGAGATAGCAGAAATATATTGCTGTTCTTGTGGAATCATCAATAACTCGATTAATCTGCAATGAGCATTACAGTAAGTTCTATTTTATCCTATCGATTCTAAATGCATTTGTATAAATCCATCCGAATTTTGTTTAAACATTTCAGAACACAAGTAAATGTTTAAAGACATCCGTATATTATCACTTTATATTTTGAAAGTATTTAAACTGGTTTTATAGAGCAGATGGTTGCATCTCACATACAAAATACCATTGCACTCTTTAAACGTATATCCCTTTAAATTTTCAATGGCAAATGAATATAATCGTAGTCAGTAGGAGTTTTGAGACGATAATAATTTGGCTATCTTCCCTTAGTTGCATGTATACAACAAACATCTTACCCACCTTGATTACAAACAAAAAATGATTGATAGTAGCATCAGTTATATATTGTCCATCCATTCATTGCTTTGGTTGAATGCCCTGACTAGAAATTTCCGGAATACATGTATTTCAATTGTAGGACAATTCCAATCGATGTAATACTTTCCCTCGAATGTAACAAAAGTATTCTAGCATAAACTAAATGCTATTGTAATCTCATTTAGAAAATCAAAGCTCCAATAAATGTCATCTTACAGTGTTTGCTCGTAACATTCATTTGATTAAAAAAAATCCAGTCCTTGTAAATGCACAACAGAAGGTAAAATGAGTGGAAATGAATAAATACAACGGATGTCCGAAGTCGTTGGATAAACACTTTGTTGTTTACCACTAATAAGTAAGCAAATTGTTTACAAAATATGATGACTTTGTATATTCACACTTTATTTCTACTCTTGTTTGTACTATATAAAAACTGATATATAATAAATATGTTTAGTACGTCACTCAGGAATATAATATATGAATATAAATGACATCAGCAACTGTCCATTATTCACCCAGGACACTATTAAGGACATTATGGTAATTTTATACCTAAAGGAATCCAAAAATACACATAATTCATTGTATATTATCCTCTATGCAAACTCCTAAAAAATATCAATATATATATAACCACATAATAATATATTGAACATTTAGTCACATGAGTTACATTTTATTCATATTTTCCCTGAAGACAAGTGATATTAATTTTGCTATGGCGTATTAACAGGTCTAGTCGGAGCTAACGCGTAGACTTAACACTACTGGTATAGTCATCTATTTTATAAGCTGTATACAGTTATGCAATTCAAGTGATCAATATGTTGGATCAGGTGTGTATCACATAAAATTTATCAATTGATTTCAATTTTATATAAATAAGAAGAAGAAAAAGAAAAAGAAAAAGAAGAAATCCGGAACTGATACATTCCATAAAACTTAATAATAGGAACTTGATAAAATATGCGATGGAAACACCTTACAAAAACTAATATAAGTGACTGCATGTATGACACCTGTTTAAAAAACTAATATAAGTGACTATCTGCAAGACAAATAATATAAGTATAAATATAAGTGACTGTATGGAAGATACAGCATACAAAAACTAACATATGTGTCTACATACAAGATACACCTTATAAACAATTATATAAGAGACTACAAATGCAAGATACAGCTTGAAAAATAAACATAAATGGCTACATACAAGATCTTAAGTGATTATATGCTTTATACACCGTATAAAAACTTATATTAGTCATCACATGATCGCCCTACATTAATTTAAGTGGCTACACTTAAAAAAAACGCTTTACAAAAACTTATATTAGTGACTACATGCTTGATACACTCTACACACAACTAATATAAGTGACTACATGCTTGATACACTCTACACACAACTAATTTAAACAAACAAATCCAGTAATTAGGTTTACAAATTTATTATTGGCATCAGACGTATTCAATATAACGCAATAAACGCCCAAAATTATGGATTTAAGGCTCACTGACAAATCATACTTGTGTGTCAGCAGGGGCGGATCCAGGATTTTGGAAAGGGGGGGCGTAGTATGAAAGTGTGCCGAGCGGAGCGAGGCCAAAATTTTTTTTGACCTTTTTTTGGCTAAAAAACATAAAATAAGTGTAAAATGCATTTTATAGTTAAAGTGTAAGGGTTGGACATTTTTGGTGCCGTATTCTCTCCATTAATTGTCTATTATAAAATGATTGGATGGATCCAAAACTATGTACTAACTAATATATTTGATGTAGGGTTTGTCAGTAAAAAATGGACATGGAAAATTCTCGTTTGTTGTATGGTTAGTTAGCATAAACTCACAGATTTCTTGTTGTAAACAAGATATACGGCTATTCAATGAAATTTACAATACGACCGACACGAAGAAAGACAAACAAGCAATTTTTATCCAAATGTTTGGTTGAAATGTTTCAACCAACAAGGGAAGTGAGGGGTTCCAAATCAACCAAAGGCTACGAATGAGTCGGAAATGACAATGGAGTTGTGAATGACGGTCGACACATGGAGACATATAGGCCACACCCATCAGGCAGGTTACAGTCAGGCCTTGAAAAAAGTATTCAGTATATCAGTTCGTTAAAACAGACATTCCGGTCAGATATGAGATTCACATGCAACCTCCCAAAAAAAATTACGCCCGTTTTTTATTTATCATGTTCATTTAATGCTAAATAATTTTGTTGAAAATATTTTTTTCTAATAGCAAAAAAATGGACAAGATTATTGTTATCAATCCAGATACGACCAGAATTTTTGTTTAAGGCAAAAATCAGGGTCAGAATTTTTTCTCTAAAATATCTCAGACTGCCCCCTCAAATCAAATGGTCCGTACCTTAGACTTTAAATCTATATCTAGAGCTTACTGACTGGGGATCACTATTCAGCAATGTTATTAATGGGCTGGGGCGTGTGGGGTTAAACATGTTTTCGTAGGTAAATAATTTTGCTGTGGAACTTTTTTTTCATGAGAGTGTAATAGAGTATTACTTTCTGTTGGGTGGATTTGTGAAATAGAAGTCAATACGTTCTTGCTCAATACTTTGTCGCTTTAAAGGCGTCATGCTTGTCATCCTCAGCCTAAGCAATGTGCTACTGTAATTTGAATTCCAAAATGATTGAGTGCCGTTTTTTTCGACGTACTGGTCAACTCCACCGTAGCAAATCACGTGACTTTGACATAATCACTAATATATTACAGTAAATACGAGCGAAAAATATCTTTATAAGTAAAGAATTGTCGCATAAAAATCAAATACACGGGAAATGGCAAAGTTCGCGAAGTCTAGTCTGATTAATCATTTTACAAAAAAAAAAAAAAAAAAAAGTGCAAGCAAAGGGGGGGCGTACGCCCTCTACGCCCCCCTCTGGATCCGCCACTGGTCAGGAATGTGCTTTCGCTGATATTTCCCACTATAGCAACCACATGTCTTTTGACAAATCTTCAACCCCGTCAACTTTCAGCAGCGAACTATCTAAATCACTATCTATCCGTAAAACGAAAACTACAATCAAGCATGCATGACTATCGGGAAATCTAACCGGACTAAAGTCATTTACATAATTGCGAGAATAATTCACATCATATACAGAAATTATATAATATATTGTTTATTTCTATACAATAAATTCTAACACTTCAATTAAGTAATTAAAACAATTTTTTAGATTCCTGTTGGTCGTATAGCTCCCAACGTGTCTACGTGTTGATACATCACTGGTTTACAAATGTTTAGGTTGGGCGTTCTCGATACATCACTGGCTTACAAATGTTTAGGTTGGGCGTTCTCGATGAAGAGAAATTCAGAAAAGCACTTCGGACGCATAAACTTTATTAGGTGTTATTTTCATTTACTAGCCCTGGGTCAATACCACTGCTGGTGGACCGTTAGTCCTCGATGGTTTCATCAGCTCAATAGTCAGCGCCTCTGCGCTTACATGATTTATAACATACATTAAACAAATGCCCGTTGATAAATAAGATAATTATTAAGAAATCAAGGTTCCACCCCCACCCCAGGAAAAGTTTACCTTAGATGAATTTGGCTACTGTCTTGTGATCTCTTGAAAAAACCCGGACATGATTCAAAAACTTTTAAGATGCTCATTTGGACTTTAACTCGTTGTGTGATCCACTTCAGTCCGTAAACAGACCACGTCATTCAACTGAAAATGCATTAGTTAGAGTACATCACGATATAGATGCGGTGTTTGTGCTCTGGGACCATAGTAAAATCTTGTCATTTTCACACCAGTAATATTGGACGCATTCGCAGCTTTATAACAACAGCCGCATGTAAGACACTAGTGAAATCTCTAGTATCTTTCAGACTTGTTTACGGGGATATTCTGCTGAATGGTATCAACAAGACTACAATGAAAAGATTATAAAAAATGCAGCAGCTCGTCTTATCACCAAGACCAGGAAACATGAACATATCACTCCGGTACTTGCCGATTTGCATTGGTTACCCGTCAAATACAGACCGCAATACAAAATACTTATTTATGTGTGCTGTGCTTTGAATGGCATCGGCCCTGCTTACATTAGGGAACTAGTCAACATACACGTGCTACATCGATCTCTCCGTTCGGGCTCTACACAACTACTTACCGTTCTAAAAGTGCGGACAACGACGCACGGCGAAAGGCAATTTGAATGGGCAGCGGTATTTCTTTGGAACAATCTCACAGTTTGAGATAATGCAGGTCCTAAGAATGTTTTAATTCTCAGCTTAAAACTCATTTTTATCGCATTGCTTTTTAATAACATTATTTTTTCTAAGGGTTTTTAATTGTTTTTGTATTTACTTTTGATGCAACATTTGGTATTCCTTTTTAGGGTTTTTACCTGTTTCGCATGATTTTTAGGCAACAAGATTATTAAATTTTATTATTTTGTTTAAATATGTATTTCCACCTTGACCTTTTTTATGGTAGGCATTTATGTTGTATTTTTATTTCAGTATTTTCATCTGATATATTGTATGTTTGGTGTTTTTCTCTTTGATTTGTTTTAATTACCCTGCTGCATGTACAGCGCCTTAGAGTAATTTTTATTTTTCATATAGGGCGCTTTATAAATGTTCATCATTATTATTATTACTACAGTTTGTAGTATATTTTTAGAACCATTTTGGTCATTATCATATACTGTAACACCTTAAAAAAAACTATTAAAAGTGACTACACGCTAACTGCCTAAATGAACAATATTAAATATAACGAAAAATCGTCAGTATGAGCCATTCTAGTTCATGAATTGTCACAAAATGCGACTTATAATCGGATTTTTATTTGCTGAATAGACTAATTCAAATAGTTTAGCTCGCACTTTTTCCTATAGGAGCATATTTTAAAGAGATCATCCAAATTTTTTGGGGGGTTTAATAGTGTAGCAATTTTCAAGTTAATGTGTAATGTCTGTACTATTTTCGAAAAACGATGTTCCGGCTGCCTCCTTTAATAGCTTATTTGTTTTTTTTATGGAATATTGAAGCTTCTGCAAAAAGAAAATTGTATTCAAACAAATAAAAAATTTAATATGAAAAAATAAATATCGTATGACAAATGTTTACATACAGAAAAAAATCAGAACAATAATTTTATCAATGGTGTCTACAATTTAACAATGAATAAAGTGCCTTATTTCAGAACTAATTTAAATTTGAAAAAACTATAGAATTTAATTACATGTAAATAAAAATGTGTCTACTAATCAATTATAATTGGCCGCCAGCCTGAACTTATTAATCAATGAATATTATATTGCAGCCTTGCATGGTTTCAAATTCCATGCTAAAATATATGCACACATGGCTTATTCTACATGCAATATACAATTATATCCCTAATTAAGAAGCATATCAACTTGACACCATCATCATTCTGTCATATATGGATACAACGAAGCATCGAGTGTTGAATACAGATAAACTTTAGAGATAAAAACAAATGGAAATTATGTTAATATAAGTATTTCAATTTGTAATCAGGTCACATATTGAATTAGAAATAGATGCTAATTTAAGATCACTTAAACAGTTATGCATTTAAGAGGATTAATTTACAGATTTCAGACGCTTTTTATTTTATTTATTTTGGCGTTTCATCAAATGTTCTAATTGTAAACATGAATAAATATACAAGTATATAACTGTTCCAGTATAAAGACATATTACAAACGATCTGAGAAATGCCTAACCCATACTGACCAGTATATTTAAAAATCTGACGTACTGTTTACTCGGATGAACCCAAGATCTGATTAAAGACTTAATAATACATCCAATAAATATTCGTATTTCGATCAGCTGTGATTGTGTATAAAACATTTACCCTTCCCGACAACGAAACTGGAGAAATGATTATAATTCCATATTCATATGATCATTGCTTGTGTATAATGCGTTGATTGTCCCTTTTACTTAAAACTTTACACCGTAGACCTTTTTTATTTTCAATATTGTCATTTTATTTTGTTCTTTGGTTAGGGAGCTACCATTTGATTTTTATGGGGGGGGGGGCTAGGATGAAAAATTTTGTCCTGCATTTTTTTTAGTTGTAATCTCTGTCCTGCCTTTTTATTTTTCACTCTATTCGGTCCTGCCTTTTTTTTTATTAGTTTTTTTACATAAAATTGTCATCCTGCCTTTTTTTTTGCCAAGTTGCTCATCCTGCCTTTTTTTTTACTCAAAACTCCTGTCCTGCCTTTTTTTTCAAATTTCATCCTAGCCCCCCCCCCCCATAAAAATCAAATGGTAGCTCCCTTAGTTTCAAATATCAATCTAGAAAAGCGCTTCGGACGCATGACGTTTATAACGTGTTGTTTTCATTTTTTTCTAATTTTAAAAGCAAGACCTCATTCATTTTCCGCCAATCATGTCACGATCTGAACAATGCATAATACATCAAATTCAGTGTTTATAATAGCAATTGATTTATTTTTCTCGAGGAATTGTTCAAACAGAAGAGGTAATATATTTCTCACGACAGAAACATGTTGGTATTACAAATGAATGTTCTTAAAAAATATGTTCATGAAATTTCATTGATAATATTAATTAATATATGTAAAAAGATAAAGAATGCTATTTTGCACTTGATAACGTCAGCGTATTTACGCAGTAGTGTTTTAAAAAACACAACTCAGAAAATCGATTGATGAATTCAATCAGTCGAAGAATTTGTCCAATAGCATTACTATGAAATTTATCCTGAATAAAAACTAAACATATATAATGAATAACGTATGGCTATAGACTACATTTTCTAGATTTTAATTCGTAAATAGTAATGAACGAGAACGAATGAAAATAATGATTTTCACTAACTATAACATACGACAGCACGTCATCTCTATATTTTTATCATAAAAAAAACAATATTTATACAGGGAAGTTTGTATTATTTATAAAAAGCAAACTTAAGAACTGTCCTTCAAATATTTCTTATTTGCTTTACAGACTTATCAATAAAGGCTTACTATTGTTATAATAGCAAAGTTTTGAACTATAAGAGATTAACATCGATTCTATTTTACACGTAGACACCAGTCTTAATAAAGTGTTTCGTGTAGTTTCTTTTGTTTTGATATTGTGTACATTACTTTGGGTATTGCGCACACGATCGTGTCTGACTGAATTAACACTTCATATTTGACAATGAGGGTCGGTTGAAAACAAAAATTTACGACAAAAGAGATGATTTCAGCTCCCAATTGTGAACTTTCCATTTCTATGTAGCAACATTCCAGCAGCGCCTGCATACGGAGTATATATCTCCCAATTGATACGATATTCCCGGGCTTGTGTTTCCTATCATGATAACCTTGATAGATGATTGCTGCTCACAAGGAAGCTTTTAAACCAAGAGTTCCAAATGGGGAAGTTGAAATCATCCCTTCGAAAATTACAGGACGCCATCATGAGTTGGTTGACCGTTATGGAATAACCGTTTCACAGATGATATCGGATATGTTCCTTATGTCGTAACTACAATACCCTCCCTTTTCACGAATGTGACTTACAGAATTAGACTATTTACCGGATTTGTAATAACATAAGCAACACGACGGGTGCCACATGTGGAGCAGGATCTGCTTACCCCTCCGGAGCACCTGAGATCACCCCCAGTTTTTGGTGGGGTTCGTGTTGCTTAGTCTTTGGTTTTCTATGTTGTGTCATCTGTACTATTATTTGTCTGTTTGTCTTTTTATTTTTGGCCATGGCGTTGTCAGTTTGTTTTCGATAGATGAGTTTGACTCTCCCTCTGGTATCTTTCGTCCCTCTTTCATAATGTTGCTATATGAAATTCAACGTCTAGAGGCAAACATTGCATTCAAATCGAGAACGAGAGAAAGTAAATAATAAAATCATATTGGTAGCATATGAAAAATTGGTCGACCAGGATGAAGGGCGGAAAATTGAGGCTGCCACTGGAAACCCAGGTTGCCATATTTGTATACTCCATCCAACCCTCTTGAGTACATGTAATTACAATGTGAGAAAGGATTGTTTTATCAGCATATTAAATATTATATGGCCTTGCTTTTAGTAAGTGTTAGCATTCTTTGTTACGATGTTACATGCATTTAGCATGGTTGTACTTCTACATGAACAATTATTTTTTTCCGAACCTATTTTAATTGTACTTTCTACTATGAATCTTTCTTATTCCACTGATCGAAAATAAAATGACAGTGAATTGAGTGTCAGTAAAAATAATCCGCCACATATAATAGATCCTTTTCTTTATTAGTTTTTCGTTTATCTTTTTAGTTTTCGCCAAGAATTAGGCCATCTATGCAGATATGAAGTAGTCTTCCGTTTATTCATAATGTGTTTAAGACTTCGGGCGAGTTGAAGTTGACATGTGTAGTACATATTTGTCAATTGATGGAGACAGAATGCTGACCTCTTGATGTCCTTTGTGGTATTTTATGTTGTGTATCTTAGTTTTTGTCAAATCGATTTATACTAATTTCTACTTTAATTCATAGTTTTAACGTTGTTGTATACAAAGAAACCAGGGCCGTAACTACCGATGTCGCAGACGAATTACCTCGTCTGCCTGATTTTCTGGCAAAACAAAAAAAGAATAAGAAAGAAAAAGGAGAAAGCTAGGCATGCAGGGGTAGAAAACATCCTTGCATTTTCATATCAAGAATTAAGTACTTCTGTACTTTTATTTCAACTACGTTAGGTATCGAACTCTCTGCCTGGTTACCATCGCCAGTAAACCGGCATTTGGTTCTGCATTTAGTTATTTCCCTCGAAAAAGTCTCTTGAACAAGTTCGACCGTCAGAGATTTTGGTTCTCATGAAAAGCTACTATTGACATTGCTGGTCGTTTCTCATGTGACGGAGAGATCTTTTTCTGCCCTTCGACGTTTAAAGACATAGTGCAGATCAACAATGACCGAGGACAGATTATGTGGATTAGCCATGCTTCACGTCCATCGTACGGACAATGTCGGGCAAGTGAACGCAGAAGCTGTTCTCAAACGATGGGATCTTAGCGGCACAGGAAAGGTCGAACTAGCATTCACATACCGTGACTATCATGACTATAGGTTCCACTCTTTAGGCTTTATTAAAGTGTTATTAAAATGTGTGTTATTTTTAATGAAGCGTTGACCACACACACTTGTCCCGCTTTTTCTACTATCAAACATGTATCCTACTGTAAATAGATACATGTTTGATGGTACAAAATTCGAGGCAAGTATCTGTCAGCCGGCTCTGATAGCCTAATGCAGTTCTTCATACTGTAAATATGAATAAAAAACGGCTGTAACAAGGTTTATTTCGGACCCTAATATTACAATTTTCGGCCGGGGGCTTAGCTCTCCTGGACCCCTTTTAAAATTGGGGGCCTCAGTCGGTGGCCCCAAACCCCTGCCTCGTCTATTTCCGATGCCTAGTTACGGCCCTGGAAACTGACGAAGAACCGCACTCATTTGGTTTTTTTTTTGCTGGTTGTATATTTCATAAGAACACATCAATATTTCGTAAATGTTACCAAGCTGTCTGAAAAAAAACCCTTTATTATTATTTGTTTATAATGTATTATCATATATAGCATGATTTAATTTATTGAATAAAATATTGTTTCAACCAAAGAATTTGCATGACACGAACTTAAATTTCTCTGTACAGTGTATTTTATTTTTTATTTTTTGTATAAATATGAAGCAAAGATTAATAGTTTCTAATGGTGCGCGAGGAATATTGAAATTTATACAATTCCATTTGTAAAGTGAGAAAGCAACACAAAAGCCAAAAACAATTTAGAAGTCAGCATACGGTAGTCAGTAATTGACAAATGTCAAGTTCGATATCGCGCAGTCTACAACAGGCACGAATAAATTCAGCAGAAACTATCGAACATATGCCATCAACACTAAATTCCCGAAAGAACAAAATATAAAAAATTAATAAAATGCAACCACTGATTGGCAATCATACCACATCTTATTTTTATAAAACTTGTAGTGCTTTTCATCAATAAATCATTCAATCGTCACCAATGTTGAATGAGACACACTTTCTTTATAAAAAGTTCAATACAGACTAAACAAAATTGGTATTGTCACTTTTAGAACCATTGATGTATCTTACATCAAAAAACAAGTAGATGTGGTATGATTTCTATATTTTTACCATTATGTAGTATAACACTAATGCAGTATCAAGAACGCTTTTTGAACTATTGTCTTGCAAAAAATGTTATTCATTGCGCGAAAATAAAAGCGTTCGGACCAGAAAGCTATAGTAAGAGTTAGTAAGAAGAACTCATTTTTTAGCGAAGGCACCTTATTTGTTTATCTTAGGTTGTAGACTTGTTTCCTCAACAAACTATTCACTAATGCGTACATATCTATCATCATGCATTATGGTAAATATATATATTTTCAACAACTGTTCTTCAACTTAAACTACTAAATATTGCAGTGAATCAAATAATCTGAGAAGGATGAGCATATTGAAGACAGTATTAAAATTGGGTTGTATCAAGTATGGTGACAGGGTGTCTTCCCGATTGTCCCACTTTTTGAAATTACAGGTAAAAAAGTAATGAAATTTTATGGGACAATCGGGAAGATGTTTGTGGGACAATTGGGAAGTTTAAATGTGGGACAATTGGGAATTGTTTTGATAGTAATTAAATTGTTTTTATAGTGTGTAGCAGGTAATTAAAGGTAACTAACCAATGTAACTTATAAAAATAAGAAATAAACATGAACAAATAATAATATTTAAAATCATATTTCTTTTTTTGCATATATTACCAACAAAATATCATCAAACACAGACTATAATATATATTTCGTCATAAAATAGCACATATCAAGCACTTCTCAATTCTACATTGATATATAATAAAAAGAGTTTCACTTAAGCACACATAATAAACAGCTAAATACAGTTAATTACACACAATAAACAAATTGATTCATTAAAGCAAACACATGACACATGACACGGAGAGCAGATACTATTAAGCACGCACAATGCATAAGGTAAAACAATAAAGCACACATGATTCATAACTTAAACATCACAACACATCATATAATTGCAACAAGCTTTGTCAAAATGTAACAAATAAGTCAGAAACAATGTCAGCATACTGAAACACATTAATCTTAGGATACATTAAGAGACCCCCCCCCCCCCCCCCCCCCCTTATACAGGCATCCACCCTAGGCCACGCAGCACCCGATGACATATGTAGATATCATAAGATGCAATGTAAAGGAGCATATATCAATGCCAGGACACAGCATTACTTCTTCTTTGCCTCCCTGCCAACACTTGATGTATCTTAAACTTATACATCAAGGTTGGATACACCACACCGGTAACCGGCATGGATACAGTGGCCAAGCAGAACAAAGTAATGGTGAAATAATATATAAATGTAAACAAAGACAGGTTTGGGAAAAACTAACCACAGTTTATTAAGCATAGTTAAAATTTCAAATAAGGCAAGAAATATACAATACATGTACAAATGTATATGCATGATAAACAAAATTTTAAAACATGAATAACTGAAAGTGTAAGTCAAACTGTGGTTCTCCAACTAAAGTATCCCAAACCTGTAGTAGGGGTAGGAGAAAAATAACCTAAAATTGGATTCAAAAAATGAAAGCAAAAAACCAAATTATAAATAGGTAAAAACCAAATAAAACAATGCTCAATAACACACAAGAGTACATGTATAATAAATTTTATTTGAAGTAGTCTGATCTGTACCATACAAAATCACAGTCTGTATAAACGGTCCCAACACAAGTACATATAAGTCCAACACAAGAATCCATGAATTCAGTAGATATGAAAGTCACAACTTAATATGTACATTGTAGGTGTCCATTTCAACCATACATGCAGCATTTCAGATTTGCAGAATAGTAATAATAAAACTTCCGTGCATGGCAAGACCCGTATAAATGCTATTTTAAGTTATTATTATAAGCAACATTAAAAAGAACACACATAATGATATTATATATACATGTACAAAACAAAAAATTACAGATATAAAAATAATCAAAGTTTTTCCTGAATACGCTTTGCAAAAGTATCCATAACCATGTGCCTATGGTCAAGGGAAGGGTCGATATAGCGTTTGTAAGCATCACTTTTCCAGTCTCCCTGAGACTGTATTAACTCCGTAGGACTGCCACATTCCAGGGCAAAAGAGGCACCCCTCTGCGAAAACTATGCCCAGGATATTGGTCCGGATTGATACCAAAATGCGACAAAGAATGTTTTAGTCTGGATACAATGCAAACAACAACGCATAAAACATATAAATGAGATGGGGTCTAAGTTTAGCTTAACGTTTGTGTAACAATTGTCTGTAAAATGCCTTACTAATCGGCAATCAAAAATAAAGAAATACGATTATGCTTGATCGATTTGACATACAACTTGCTTGCTGCTTGCAAAATTTTTGAATGTTGCGAGATGCTGGGATGCATACTGTGCAAGATAAATTTGATTGAATTTATTGGATTAGGTTAAACCGGGAAATTTGAAAAATCAAAGCTGATTGGTAGATAAATATATCCCAGACAAAGCAAGATTCAAATAGGACAATCCGATTGGCTGTTGTCCGTAACCAGCCAAAACAAACGTGAAAAGGAGGTGCAGGGTTTTATAAAAAATAGCAATCAAATAATACGAAACTAAAGAATGTACAAATGCTTCTACAATACATGTATCTATATTAATACTGTATTTTCAAAAAATACTTCCAATAACTTCGCTATTCTGAAGATGGTCTGAGTTCCTGTATAGGCATTGGTTGACTTGTTTGTATTTTGTTCTATATGTTGGTCCTACTCCCCAATCTTGGTACTGACTGGTAGTTATTTCGTCTGCTGCCTGTCCTTCTTTAGGATAGTTCAGTAGCTTTTATACTATGTTTGGGTGTGGTACGTAGATCATCTTTTCAAGCTACTGTGCCATCCATCGAGGTGGTTTGTCGTCCTTGGTCCTTCGGTTTGGTAATGGTTCCATAGCTGCCTGTTGCTTTCAACCCAGTATGTTGTAACGTTATCCGTTAACGAAGTGATATTTGCTGTTGAGTCCGAATTTAGGTGGTACCAGAGAAAGAACTGCTGCCGACCGTATAAGTTTTTTCCTGGAAAGGATGCTCTGGCAGAATTCTGAACAGCAGCTTCGTAATCAATGAAGAAAGTTGTTGGGGTCAGGTTAATCTGACGTTTTAATTTAATTTTAATTTAATAATATTTTATTGTATTAATCAAGCAATAGGATTGGACACAAGTTATTACAACTTATATTAAGTCCTCTCCTTACATATACAATACACATATATTATGACAGCAAACACATACATAGTATGGCGACATATATAAAGGAAGGAGTCACACATTGGCTTGGCAACAAAAAAAGCAAATAGGACAGAGAGAAAAAAGAAAGCTGCTGACTTAGAACGTTAAAATCTTTTTGACTGTTTAATGAAATAACGAACTTTATCAAAAATTTTAAAGTTAGTTTCGTAATTATATGCATCTTTTCCAATCAATAGCGTTTCAATATCAATGTGTATGTTCATATGTAAAAGATCATTAACCAGAGATATTCTTTGGTTATAATATAATTGGCATTCTAGAAAGTAATGGATGGCATCTTCAACAGGAGAACCGCAGGAGCATTTAGAATCATTGCATGTATTATTTTTAAATTTATTTAAAAAACTTTTAATAAAAAAATGTAATTAAAATTACAATACTGATATATGTTTTACAAATAAGAGTAACATAATATTTTATAACTCAGAAATTTTATATTATTTCATCAAAAGTGTTTTAATGTGATGATTTAAAAAATCATATTTTAATTCTTGTTTATTTAGTAAAACAAACAACAACCATCTTGTTTATTTAAGAACATTTTACATAATAAAATAATGTGGGACAATCAGAACTTTTCATGTGGGACAATCAGAACTCTAAAATTTTTAAAAGTTGGACAATCGGGAATAAACCGGTGCAGTGGAAGGTATTTTTACAGTATTTTAAAACTAAATTTCAGCAATGAACATGCCCTTTTAAGTTTTAACCACTCTCACATTAAATTTACATATGGTTAATTTAATACCTCGTTCACATTGACTTTTATGGAATTTATATGAACTAACTTCGTGTGTGGTTCCCTATTTAAGCAAAAATACGAAAACAATAAATGAATAAAATGAGATGTGGGGTATGCGTCAATGAGACAGAGACCCAAAGACGCAATATAGCAAAACCAAAACATTGAAGCAGACAACATACATCAATTATAGATTGGAGTCAATATGTCAAACGCTAAATCACCCCGAGTACACAAAAAGGTTTAAATAAATTAAACATAAACAATTAAAGATCTGCAAGCAACACGAAATTCTCAAAATAACAAACAAAATAAACATAAAGACATGGCATAAAACAACCACTTGCGAGATTCCCGACTTTGGACAGGCACACCATTACAAAATGTACGGTTAAACTAGTTTTTTAAGATTTCGATCCTTGCCCTTTTAATCTTGACAGTGGGATAAACAAACGGTACACAAAGGGATACACAATAAAGACCAGTACAAGAAAGGACTTAACGAAACAAATAATTGTATAATAGATTCAAATAAGTACAAACAATATTATACCATATCAATCAATGCGGGAAGTTACTGAAAGCAAGCTAAAAAATAGAAATCTGTTGAAATTATGCCGCCGTACAAAATAATATCGCTTGCTGTATTTCACAGATTACATAGAGAATCGTCATCAAGTAGTACAGAAAGACAAATTTTTATGCAATGCCAAGAACACAGTTTATAGAATATCAATGTAAAAAATAAAAGAAAAAACGAAACAATAAAGTATTGCCTCAAAATACAATTTAGCGAATTGATGTTTATCCATAAAATACCAGACGTAGTGATTGAACAGCAATAAGTTATAACCGTTATCAACAAGCCTAACTGTCTAACTAATGAGAAAGATTTGATGGACAATTTCTAAACTTGTTAGCACTATAAATATTATTACCGTAAAATTCTTAATTTCGAAACACCCCCTTTAATTAAAATTCTGCAGCTGAAACCATACTGTCTCAATAAATCTCTATATCTATAAATGCATTACCAATAACTGCAATCCTTGAATTATGACAACATAGCTGAGAAATGTGAATCTACATTTCCACGTGCATGTTGTTATCTGTTCGTTTGTAGAAAAAACGAATTTATAAATTTAAAACGAACCAGATATTTAAATATTTACAGTAAATAAGAAGTTGTTATTAAACGTAAATCGTCTTGTAAAATTAAAAGACACCCTAGTTTTGAGAAATACCCAATAGACATCGTATTTCATGTTCCCCTCGCATTCCAATAGGACGTCCCTTATATGTTACGGAACAGTTTCATGACGAATGTAGAAAAATTTTGGTAAAAATATTTTTCCAAACCCCCGTCTATTAACAAAACGATGGTCTTCTGGTAATTTTATGTTCACATGAAATCAAGGCAGGTCCCCTAATTGACATTTAAAATATATTAACTACATGCACTCTACAGTACCAACCATATGGGAAAGTGAAATTCACGTAATTATCTATTGTAGTAATAAAGGCATTGTTTCCTTCCACCTCAAGCCTAATAGTGTACATGATGGAAGAGCAATGATACTGTCAGACAGTGCAGGAAAAATAATGAGATCAAGTCATGCACACTAAATGTTTGAAGATACAAACTAAAAATACCTAAATCATTTTATTATATGCAGCTACATGCAGATGCAATGTCAAAAGAAATCAGTAATGATGAGTATTATTACGACACGATTGGTCCGTATACAGAACTTTCAAAATTCCATCATAAATACGTCAACCGAAAAGTAGTTCGTAAAACCATTTGCATTGGCTAAGCTTGGGGAAGAAATATACATGTTTAAGGCATTAATTTGCTTGTAAAACGAAAGATTACAAAATAATAACATTGTGTTTTAAGTGCATGATAAATCATCTCTCATACATTTCGGATGTACACCAAGAATTAAATGTCAAAAGAAAGAGCAAATTAATTTTTGTTTCATAAACTTGCAAAATTGCTTACGGTTTTGACATATATTTTTGATCGAGAAACATTGTACGCAAGCGTAATACCACGCAAATGTAATCATATAGACAGAAAATTACGCAATAGATGGTTTTTGCATGTGCTCTATAATTGCGAAATCCGTATGAAAAGCAGCACAAATCTTTCAGAAAAATGCTTAAACATCTTCATGCCAGATTAATAAAATATACAGTAAAGTTATGACATTGTCAATGTGTCATTAAATTTTGACGTCGACTTTGCCAGATTCTTTTGACGTCGTCTTTTCAGAAGATTTTTTTATTCATCTAGTAAGTTGCTTTCATTCGTGAACGACATTCATTGATAATGGAAGTGACCAGAAGATAATTTGGATTTTGAAACATTGACCAATTATTTTGTACACTAATAGATTAACTTTATAAATGTTCATCTTTTTGGACAAAAGAGCTGACTGTAAAGTTAATTGATTATTTTTTGAAAATATAGATTATACTGTTGCATTTGTTGAATTAACGTTTTTACACTTGTTGCTTATTAATTCACCTTTTCGTCGACTCGTAAAAATCTTCCCTCACATAGAAACTTTTATAATGTCAAAACTAAAAAGCCAGACCTCAGTATTACAAAAAGGTCGTTTTAATCTTGCAAGAGAATATTGTACAGTGTTATGCAATAAGTATTTGCCATCTACATTATTTTGCTAAATATTTCATATAAAAACACATTTAAAAAAATATTTTGAGGGCATTTGTGGTTGGATGTTAACAAACTTTGAGTTGAAAGACGCAGAATTGTCTAAATCAAGTGCTTTATTTTGTCATAATTTTGTCTTCGTTTTTTTCCTTAATGTGAACATGCACAATAAAACATTAATTTGGTTGAACTATATTATATAATAGTTAATTTCATGACAAAAATAATACACGAGTTTACATGATCAGAACATTAGGACACTCCACAACAAAAACATGTCAACAAACAAATAAATGTGTGACAATTCTGTTTCTATTAGACATTTACGATTACAGTTGACGAAAATCAAGGGGTCATCTCAAAATTTAAAAAAAAGCAACAATAGAGATACTTATTAAACCATATGATGCAAATAAAAGGTTTCGACGACAAACTAATGCAGCGCAAATGGTCCCAAAAGATTTGAATCGCTGTATTGGTTATGTCACAAAAAATCCCCATAGCTTTGTATTTTTTTTATTTTCTAATGGTGTGTTCAAGCTTGACCTTATTGTGTGTAATAAGTCTAAGTGTGATTTTTTAGACTTCATCTACATATCCTGGGGTTTTTCGAACAATCTGTTGTCTTGTATATAGCCTGGCATCCTGACCCAATCTAATACTTCGTCGATAGTCTACTGTCAAGCAGTTGGCCAGGATCCCAGGCTATCTTGTATAATGTTTATAATCTTTTTAATATAGTTCCAAAAGTGTGTCTTACTTAATTTTAGTATAGCAAAATGAGCATAAATTCGTTCAGAAGGTACTCTACAAACCGTGCACTTGAAAATCAGGGAATATGCGATAAGCAAGTAACACAATATAATTATCAATGCTTTTGAGATATCAATGTCCTTCGTTTTCACGATACATTTTGTATCCGAAACTGCTCCTTAACCGTTTTAGATAGTTTTAACAATTTTTTCTCGCCTGATATACATTTGGACCTTTTATCCGTTTTAATCAATGAAATGATTTTGCGGATAAACTTTGTATAACCGTCATAAGTGCACTCTAGAGTACAATTGTACCGGTCTCGGATCAATAGTAACTGCTCATACTTCGATCAGACCAGATCCACCCATGTTTATGGGAGAGAAATAATTATAGACACCGTGAAAAAAACCCTCTATAATCAAATGACTCCCAAGATCTCTATACAAATTGCGCACAAAAACAACAACTCAGAACCCGCTGAAGGCGAAAGCACGTCTAGTAACCACTCGGCTCCGTTCGAAAGACCGTGCATAAAGTTTTCCTGACCTCTATAGAAAGGAATGATTTATATTTGATCTACAGCTTAATAACTAGTGAGCTGCACCGTGTATGCTATTTGTACATCTGCCGTATAGTCACTTCCTGTTTCCGATAGTTTGAAATTTTACAAGCCTCATTGCACAGGGAAAAAAATTCGTCAAAGTTCGACGCAGGTATTGGTTTTTCTTAATTTGAGAAGATCGATAGTAAAATTCCAACTATTTGAGTACTCTTATTTTGCATTTCAACAGAATCTGACGAATAGTTTGAATTATATATTCGATACAAAGATGTTCATTGATAACGATGATGTTTTTTTCGTATATTTTTGGGGTTTTTTTTATACCAAAAACGTGGACATAAGTGTTTTCCCTATCTTGAAATAATAAAAGATAATTAAAATATACCGACCATCAAGTATAATGCCATGAAAGTAAATAGTTATTTTAAAAGCATCCAACCTCTGTTTCTTCCCATTTTCTTAAAAAAAATATGGAAACTATATGTCTTGACATAACATTAATATTGTCAACATGCTCCTTAGTTGGTCGTCTTTCCTTCGCACTAAGTCTTGTTGAGATTATTTCTAATTGTCCCAACCTAGCCAACGACAATACGTTTTTTGCGCGTCTCATGTAAAAAACTTATTAAATGATGTGTATTCATTCTATCATACTTCGTACATGAACACGATGTACAATAGTTAATGTGTACATATTATTTCATATATTTCTTAAAATCTCTGTTGTTCAACAATAGAAAAACATCATAGGAGTAAGAACTTGTTTTGAAACGAACGTTCATATTTACGCTTTGAGACGACCCAAGATTTAAATGCTACTTGAAAGTGTAATTGTAATCCTAATCGTAGGTGTATGACAGTTTCCGCAAATGTCTATTGGTACAAATGTACCAAGTTTACTGAAATCCAACAAGGCATAACCTGCTCTAAATGAAACATATACGTGAACAATTGTGATGAAGAACACCTCTTACATACCTAATTTCTTTCAAGTCGGAAATAGAGCGTCGATTATTACCATTCATTCTTCCCACGTGCAAAAAAGCTTGTTCTTCTCAGTAACAATTTGATAGTAGTATTACAATGACCGATAAATGGGGGAGGTCTAAGTATTGACAGAATTACTTTACTGTTCCTGTGTTAAGACAGGAACCAGATGAGCAGTTGTCTTTGTTTGAATGTATTATTTCTGTTCTTGTATTTGATGTGCAGAAACAATTTCAGTAGTGACTGTTTTGACTTTTAAATGTATTTTTTTCTGTTCTTGTATTTGATGTGCAGGGACCATTTCAGTAGTCTTAACTTTTAAATGTATTTTTTCTGTTCTTGTATTTGATATGCAGGGACAATTTCAGTAGTCTTGACTTTACACTTGTCTAGACTCGGGACTACAAACTATATGGAATTTTGTATACTGTTTAATGACCTCTACTTGCCTACTGTTTGATGACCTCTGCTTGCCTTTTTTTTAAATTTTATTTGGTCTTTTGATTGCTGTCTCATTGATGTAGGCCTGTCCTCGGTATCTCTTTTTTTTCTTGGAGATTGGGCATTGAAAGTCACTATGGCGTGCTTGTGTATATGTTTCTGTAGCAAATCAAATTCAAAAACATTAAAAGATGCTGAACAATCTGAAAGACAGTGTTGTCTGTACTTAACAATTTTAGAACCACCCCCTCTTATTAGGACCTGCAACAAACCGTATGCCATTGTTAAAATGATATATGTTGCATCATAAACAGGAGCAAAAAAGGAATAATATTTTCAGATTTTATGGGCCATTTCAATCCATGCTAAAATTCCCTAAATAGATTCATGCCAGTATAGCATTTGTTTATTCCTTGAATACCAACATCCTTTGATCTACCGACAATTTACCTGTAAAACAATGTTGGCGTTCGAAGAATAGGTGCAAGTACATTTCAAAACAAAAGTGCATGCTTATCAAAACAATCATACTAATTAAACAGATAGGTAAATTACAGGTACCTAAATCTAATTCATGTTTGTAATTCATATTACTTGATGGAATTTCTTGAAACTTTGTATCACGTGTTAGATTACTATGTTTTTATTTTGTTCAGTTTGTTCCGGATATTTTTTTTGGTAATATTGCTACGACCTTTATTTTTTTATTGTAAGTGATTCATAAAATAATAATGTTTATGTGTTTATTATGTTCGCAACTCATCGGAATTCTTGTTTCCCTATTTTTTGGATTTTCTTGTAAAGTTTCCAGCTTGGAAGTTATCAAATTTACTTAATTAGTTCTGATGATTTGTAAAGTTTAATTACTTGTTCAACTGAAATTTTCATATAGTTCATATTAAAAAAACTCTAATATCCTTTTTTAGTTTGAAATAATTGTATTTAACTAAAATGTCTTACGTTAATAAATATTTCCATTCTCAAAATATCATTTTGTTTTATTAAAAAGTAATAAAATGTTTTCATTTTCTTTATTTCTTTAAAATTCATAATAATCTTAACCCTAATATCTACTATTTTGTTTAATCAAAAAGTGATAAAATTTTGCAGTTTTATCAAGTTCACTAATTATTTTTAACAGTTAAATACTTATAAATACAACTATTGTTATTATATATACATCCATTGAAATATTTTTGTTGGCATTCAAGGAATAGATAACATATAAAATGTTGGCATTCAAGGAAGACACTATAGCATTTTCCTCTGACATTTTCCCTTGTTCTATTTAAAAATCTAAACACTTTTGTTGCTTACCGCAAGCCAGGTAAGGTCGGTCTAACGGTGAGAGTTTCACCGTTCTATTGTGCAAAAGTTTTATGTATGAAACCGAAAAGGATATCAATTGAACAGTCAGTCTAATGGAGAGAGTTACAAAGTTTTATAGTATAAAAGTAAAAGATATCAACTGCACAGTCAGATCTGTCTAACGGAGAGAGTTACCACGTTTTCCAGTATAAAAACAAAAGATATAAACTGCGCAGTCAGATCTGTTTAACGGAGAGAGTTACAACGCTTTACAGCATAAAAACAAAAGATATAAACTGCACAGTCAGATCTGTCAAACGGAGAGTTACAACGTTTTACAGTATAAAAACAAAAGATATAAATTGAACAGTCAGATTTGTCTAAAGGAGAGAGTTGCAACGTTTTACAATACTGTATAAAAACAAAAGATATAAATTACACAATCAGATCTGTCTAACGGAGAGAGTTACAACGTTTTACAGTATAAAAACAAATGGATATCAATTGAACAGTCAGATTGGTCTAACAGGAGAGAGTTACAAAGTATAGTATAAAAACAAAAGGATACCAATTGAACAGTCAGATCGGTCTAACATAGAGTGTTACAACGTTTTATAGTATAAAAACAAAAGGTACCAATTGAACAGTCAGATTGGTCTAACAGAGAAAGTTATAACGTTTTACAGTATTAACTAGTTACTGAGAACTTGTCATTCGGTATGGATGCTTGTCCATTACTGAAGGTCATTTGGTGTAGATGTATATTTTGGTTATTTTTTTTTTTATTATTTTTTTTGTTCTGTTTCATTAACGTTGACTCCTTGTTTCTTTTCTTGTTTATAACAGCACAACGTCAGTTTTATTATTTTATATATTTTTGAATACATAGTCGAAAATCCGATTACACTTCTATGGTCGAATAACTAGAGATCAGATGGTACTGTTGTGAATACATTCGTGTTGTTTTCTGCAATACATAGATTTTATAGCATCTCTGAAATGTCTGTTTCTATGTCCAATAATAATAGCAGTTACAGACGAATTCAACGCTACCGGAACGTACAGTAACTGGGTGAATATCCATCTGAAATCCTCAGGTAAATTGGGGTTAGATTCTAAGGCGAAAACTACCAATAAAGGGATCCAACATACAGCTGATATACCCGACAACAGAAAGACAGTCACAAAAGCTTTCCCCTTTTGTCTTAATTTACGGCTTCTTGTGTGCCTATGCTGGACGTTTTTAAGTAGAACATTTATTTTTGCGGCTTGAGAAAGAGCTGTTTTGTAAACAATAACATTAATTGTTACAATTGTCGTAATAATTACAATGCCACAAACCTGTTCTGCAATACTGAATTCAAAGGGAAACACATCCAAAACACAAAGATGGTAACGGTCCCAGTTATTTTTTAATATGAATGGTATAATGGTATATGACAAACCTACCAGGTATGCGAGGATGCTGCACAATATTACATGGCGAACTCGGATCCGGCCATGAAAGTGAGGGTAGACGATGCACAAAAATCGCTCAAGACTCAAAAGTAGAAGCACCAATAGGGATGTAAGTATTCCTCCAAAGATACATATAAACAAGCTCATACACACGATTTTCATGTGAAAAATATCGCCTGGTTGTATTGTATAAGTAGAATAAAACGAAATTCCCACAGTTATTATTAAATTTGTAAATGCAAGGTTAATGACAAGCATATCATGTTTTGTCCTCAGGCATTTGAACCTCATAAACACAATTATAATTATTATGTTGAATAAACACGATGAAATAACACAAATCGTCAATACTGTAGCTATTGCTGCTTCATAAACAATAACGCTTTTCAAATCTGTGTCATTGTACAGTTCGGGTAGAGTGGTATTGTTGGCACTACTTAGGAGTTTCATCTTTACCTTTTCTTTCACTAATGTTGTAACGGTTAAATGTTATGATTACTAGTACATATAAAATCCTTTTGAAAATGTCTGTTAATAATAGAAAAGGACTTGAAATTTAACACATTTCTCTGCGCAAAATGAATACTTGAAGAATCAGCAAGGAAGAAACAAATATCCCACCATTGAGTCCATATGAAAAAAGAATAACAATTAATGACATGTTAATGAGGCATGACAGCTTAATAGAATAATCATTTTCTTGCCCTACATTTGTTGAACACAAAAATATTGTTTTTCTGTTTTCCTTATATGTATTTGATGTACAGTAAAGTATGAAATATTTGAAACGCTTCGCATTGTCTTATTGACGTAAATGTCCTATAGAGATCCTTTAAGTTCAGCACCGGAATTATTTTTGATAAATCACAATGATTAGTGGATCCGTTTATCATTCTTTATGATTAATATTAACGTTCATGTTGTAGACTGCCTTTCAAAGTAATGTTTCAAATGAACTGATAATGATCCTAGTATGCAAATGGCTACACCGACGTTCCCTAGACAGAGTATCCCAGCAGATAACAATTGTAGACAATTTGTACTTATTTGTACTTCTGTAAACAAACTAATTGCTACTTGAATGTCATATTAGTCCAAACAAATACATGGAAAGTCCTATTTACTTCATTTACCCGATGCATTCGACCATTTTTTTTTCAAGTATAATACAAATTTAAGCAATTACAAATGGAAATTACGTAATAAGTTTTGGCAGATAGAGACAACGTAATAACATTGTAACAAATTATTTCTGGTTAACAATTAAACACTTCATCCCTTTATAGTTACATTCACAAATAATGTCATTCTTTGTACAGAGCATAAGATTTTTTTCTTTTTGTAACACAAATATTAGCATACTTTTGATGAAGGGTCATACAGAGATTGAGAAAGTTATATGACCTTGTTATACTTAATCAAAGATACGTTGGACAAACGTAAGTTAACCTGTTAAAAGGTACGTAAATGGACAAACATTTTTTAATCTTCATAGATTTGTACGCAACTACAAAATGTTAAACTGGATGTCAATATTGAAGATGTAAATATTGAAGTAGCTTGAAAATCAAGCAAGCAGAGTAATTATATCTAAATGAAAATAACATTTTATTAATTTCGCGCGTCCGAAGCGCTTTTCTGGATTTAATTTCACCAGGAACGCTCACTGAACCTGAACATGTTAACACCAGCAATGTATGAATACCTCAAAACGTAATGGAGCTGCATGACCAAAATGGACCTAGAAATAATCGCCCAAGTCATACGCGTATAGATGCTCACTTAAATGTCATGTAAATAAAAAAAAAAACACACAGTTTATATTGCAATCTCTGGAAATTCTGTCTTTCGAATTTCTTTTCATCGAGACATCAATTTTCTAATATTTATGAGCAGAGTGGTCAAACACCTTTTAGTCTATGGTAACTGTAGTGCGGCGACGACCTGAACGATTAATACAGGAAGAACGAATATCATAGTCCCGCCATACCTTAAACAATTATATCAATAAACTAATAGCAAAATCCATCTAAGGTCAACTTTACCTGAGGGAATTTACACCTTAGTTTCTTAATAATTTTAAAACTTATAAAAGGAAATTTAAACTGATAGTCCACCAGCAGCGGTATAGAACTAGTGCTATAACAAATGAAAATGACACTGTATAATTTCATGCGTCCGAAGCGCTTTTCTGGGTTAACCTTCATCAGGAATGATCCAAACCAGTTAGGGACGACATCAAAAGATCAATGTAGGATAAAAAACCTAAATCAAATAGTTTGGGGGGGGGGGGGGGGGGGGGTTAAAATTGCTGCAAGTTTTTTTTATCCAAAATCGATTTTACATATATCCATATTGGTCAATCAATTTTTCCCAAATTAAGTTAAGAGGGGGGTGGGGGAGGGGGAGGGGGGGGGGGGGTCAGTGAAAAAACTATGTGAATTAAGTTTTTTATCCTACATTGAACTTTTGATGTTGTCCCTTAGTCAGCGGTTTTAAGAAATATTGGTTAAAAGTGAAGTTATTGAACTTTTTAAGAAATTTGACGAACGTTTGAAAATTGACTACAAAAATTATAAATCAAGCTTAATAGAAAAATATAATAGTTAGATTTATTAATTTTAAGCTAAGTTGCGACGAAGACGAACTTGGCCTACATTATGGAAAAATGCCATCCGGGCATCAAACGTCAACGTTTCGGTTTCTCGACATATCTTATGACCATTAACAAAATATTTACTATATTTGCTCTAATGGGACATCTATTGATGTTGAAGCCACTAGGTCTTTTATCTTTTTGAAATGCCATTGAGTAGTAGAGGATAGGTGAAAAACAAGTCAATAAGATAGCAACGTTGAACAGAACGACACCAAACAGTCGAAAGACATTTAGAGGTCAGCATACGGCTTCAACGAGTGTCTACACATTATGTCAAGCAATGTGTCATTATGAAAAACCGTGAATAGGTTCAACAAAGATCATCAAAGACCATACAATTTTTCATTTAGATACACATGTTAACCATATTTCATTAGAAAAATTTAAAAAAAAAGACAGTGGTAAATATGTTTTACCTGTGGAAGACATAACTTGATGCAATCTCGCACTTACCTGTTTTCTATGACTTAGGGGCATGCGACATAGTAGCAGGGGAGGTCATGTTTAGTATGATATGAATAAATAGCCAGGATCAATCGTATTTTCGATTAGTGTGAGACGCTCTAGGTCATTTTCTTACCCTTACGTTTGAAAAGGGGAAATTATCAAACTCATTACAGATATCTTCAATATTGTGTAAGAACCTAAAAATATCGGATTTAAAAAGAATAATGATAACTCTTACATATTGCCATGTTATTTGTATGAGACAACGTTAACGTCATACAGGGGCTTCTAATGAAAAAATAAAAGATACAAGCATTACTATTTGACTCCATGTTCAGCTATGATGTGATCTCACGAATTATAATGCCAAGTTTGGTGACTGTGTTGACCATTTCTGTCCCAATGAAATAAATAAAGGAGATTCCATATACAGTTTATTTAAAATAAGGAGATGTGGCGTGATTGCCAATGAGACAACTGTCCAAATGACGAGCATGTAAGCAGCAGTATTCCACCGTACGGCCTTTAACAATGAGCAAAATTCATATCGTATAGTCAGCAATAAAAGGCCCAGATATGATTAAATTTTTACTCTTTTACATGAAAATCACAACATTACTTCGGAATCTTAGGTTAAGATATTTCTGTGGATTGTGTATATATTTCTTCTTTAATCTAAATGGCCTTTACAATTGAAGTGAATTTCTTGTAAATTACCATGTATCTAATTGCAGATAAACCACTTCAGAACTTAATTAACATTCAAACAGGAATTTAACAAATGTAATCATCTATTTTTGATTTGATGGCAGACGTGATAATAATGTTGAACTTACAGTTCTGGTAGTAGCATGATGACGAAATTATAAAAATTCACTGATTTCACAAGTCTATTTATCTCTTTTTCGACCTTGAAAAATCGGCGTCAAGCTGCGGTAGTTGGGTACTCATATTACTCATTTGTTAAGTTTGACCCAAACAGTGTAGTGGTAATCTTCGAAATAGTAAAAGAAACATAACAAACATTTATGATTTATAAAAAGGGGAACCAGAGAAATCGAACTGGTTTAAAAACGATAAAAGCGAAAGACAAATTTAAAGTAGCGGCTTGTAATCTGCGGAGTACTCATATAGCCTAAATTTTAGATCAGTGGTATAATGCTCAGGCGGAAGATTCCAAGTTAGACCGAATCGTTGAATTGTTAATTTTCAAAACACACTAAGAAACAGATCACACATTAATGATTAGAAGTATTTTTCATATTAAAAAAAAAATCTACATTACTGACCTTGACATGTATTTTTCTATTCGTGATGAAATGAAAATACCTAAGGGCACATTTTATGCCGTTTGAACATAAAAAATGTACTTCTAGACGGTAGACATTGACCTACTATGCAAAATTCGGAAAAAAAACGTGTTTTAACACGCATTCCGATTACTTAAACAATTCAATCACGTCATCTTCAATCGAATCAGAAAATCTTTGAGGTTAAATCATGACTATAAAATAGAAATGATGAACTCGTTTTTTTTCTGCCAGATTAAGTAGATGATGAATGATTTTATAATTAAATTTGTTTTTAATTCCCAGACAACTATTTCTTTGTTAAATTTTCTTCCTGATTGAACAGACCAAACATCTAGATTAGAAGACTTTGCTTAAACCACATAAATGTATAAAAGAGCTGGTAGTTAACACGAAAAAAAATAGCTTGTAAAAACTGACTGACAAAACCTACAATTATCACTTTAATCAACCACGAGACAGACAGCCTAACAGACAGATAGATCACAAATGATGTATATATACCAAAACAGTTTTAAAAAAGTATAACAAAAATACCGAACTCCAAGGTTAGTACAAAAAGGGAAAGTCCATAAAAAATGACAAACCCAAATACATATAATAGGTTAATGTGACAATAATAAGAACCCAGTAGCCATAACTGTGTAAACATACATCACAGGCATACAACACAATTGACTAAAAAATTCAAACAAACATACAAATAAATTTGACAAAGACGTCAACAAAAAAGTTCTTGTAGGTGATAGTAAATTGACAACAACGCAGACAAATTTTTTTTGTAGTTGATAGTACATACTGTATTTAGTATATATATTTTTTTAAAAAGTACAAATTCAGTAAAATATAAACACAAGGGTAAACAATACGGAAACAACTCTGTAGAAGCCTCATGCGTTCGAATTGCACCTCAGGACCCTACTGAAAATGATCTAGCTTCCTTGATCTTCTTGTTTTTCTATACAAGTGTCTGACGGAACTCAAATAAATATAAGAAAATGTCGGCCAGGAGATGTGCACAGTTGGCTCCCTTAAGAATGCCGACAACCTGCTGGAAAATAAGACCTCAAAATTTAAATAAATATGTTGTCAATGAGAAACTACAGCATCAATGTCCAATGTTATGGGGGAGGGTTTTGAGCCATCATACATGTTTAACCCCGCCACATTCTGTATCTGTCAGTCCCAAATTCAGTGGTCGTTTCTTGCTGTGTATCATATTTTTGTTTTTGTTTATTGATTTGTACATAAATCAGGTTGTTAGTTTATTTTTACATTAGAATTGTTTTACAATTGTCATTTCGGGACCTTATTTAGCTTACTATGCGGTGTGGATTTTGCTCATCGTTGAAGGCCGTACGGTGACCTATAGTTGTTAACTTCTATGACATTTGGTCTCTGGTAGAGACTTGTCTTATTATTTTCATCGGAAACACACAATTTTTGTCATGTGCAAATTTTAGTTATATTGCTAGCTATAGCTAGCTTTTAAGACTGTCGAACAAAATATGCCTTCCAAACTATGATATGTTTATTTAGTGAATTCTTTTTAAGCAAAAATTTGTTTCTTGCTACTACAAATTTTCTTGATATTTTGGTATGTCAAGTAATTACGTGTCTATATTTTTATTGACATCCGCGGAACATCGCATTTTTCACAATTTAATGTCTCTTGGATAAAAGTTCCGAGAAGCTTTTCAATATATTAAATTAACTAGAGATGTATTCACCCATCGTTAGGATATTCAATCAGAAGAGGATGTTATATGTATTATTATAGTCTCCAGAAATAAACAGACCTGTCTATGTAGACACAAGAGAAATGAAAACAATACAATTTGCACATTTTTATGAATTAACCCTTAAGCTCTTAAATGATATTCCATTATTCCTCGGAATAGACAAAGAATGATTGATAATTAATGCAGATATTATTGTTATCATCGATAATATACAGATTGATGGGAAGGACTAAGTGATTTTCGTCTTTTGGTGTTGGGTTTATTTTGATGTAATAGTGAATACATTCTGTATCATGTCTCATGATCTACAGATGCTTCAGTAGCCAGTTCCAAATCATTTCATTAATCTTTTTATACATCTATTGCTGTCATGTTTTTTTTTTTTTTTTTGCGAAAAAGGACTTATTATCTGTCATTCTATTTACTTCATCAAATTTCTTATTCTTTGATCCGTCTGTTAATGTCAAGTTATTTCGACTCTATCATTATTGTAATCATATTTGTGTATATTGTGTTTTATTTCCAAATACATATGTAGCTATCAAATTATATTTTTGTCTGCAAAGGATTTTTCGGTCATCCCGTTAGACAGTTTCTGTGAAACATTTTATACAAGTTATTTTTTTTCTGTAATATTATGTTATTCATTTTTTTAAAAATATTTTTTAGATTTTGAATTCTTGTCATGAAGTAAACTACAATTATTTTTCTTTCTTTCAAATGTATAAAACACGTTGGGACCAATAACCGAGATGGACAATAATAACCCATGTGGAGTATTATAGCCAGTATGGGATGAAATTTTACAGTGCAAAAATCTTATTTTTTTGCACAGTAAACGTATATCTCATTTGGGTGATTGGTCTCAACATGTTAAAAGGAATGAACAGACATAGAAAATTATATGTTAGTTCTTCATTTTATAGCAACACTAGATCATTTAAATACTGATGAAATGTTTGAAACACACTATAATTTCATAAGACTAAAATAATACTTAAAAAAATATATCTGTCTCCACATTTCTAAAATCGGTCTTAATAAAAAACGAGTCTAAGCATACAGTGAATAAATGGAATAATTTATTCTGATTTTTTTCCACAAATATTTTGTTTTGAGCACCCCTAATAGGTATTAAATGACCGAAATGTGCAAATGGTGTATGAAATTGTCTTTGGGATCGTAACTTTGTAGACCATAAACGTATCATACTGATGCACACGACACGTGGTCTCGAATAATCTGGTACGTCCGAGATGGAAAGTTTTGAAAGTTAAATATATATAAAATATTTGTAAGCACATGCAAGTAACCTTTTTTGTTTAAAATGTCATGAGAGACCAATTATACGTGCAAAGGCAATCCATCCTCCCTGTCTAAATTCTAATTTCTGAATACTATATAAATAACACATAGCTGAGAGTGTGATATGGCAGATTGCTACCCCGAGAAAACATTGTCAACTGAGGCGAAACCAAGGTTGACAATTTCTTTTCGAGGGGTAACAATCTGCTCTATCACCCTCTCAGATATGTGTTATTTTATTTATTATACTGAATGTTCTGTTATTACTGTCTATTAAATTTCAAATTCAAAGTAATAAACTATGTCGTCTTGTACATAACAATCATCCGTATTTATTAAAGCGCACACTTGAGCAAGAGTCTCCGTGAAGGGTAATAGAGTATTTGCCATGGGATAGAGTAAATTGTCTCTCTCGTATTAACCAATCAAAATCTGGCATTTTGACATGAAGTATAATAAATACAATTATTATATGCCTAAGGTACTAAAAGTTAATGGTTCTTTCTCCTAATTACCATTTTAGTTTGTATTTCCGTGGAATACATTTACTGAATATATTTACATTTATTTTAACAACAATAACCGGAAAGAGATATGAGCCTGTAAAAGCGTTCCTGTGTTTTTATATTCAAACAAAAGAAAAATCAGCTAAATATTTTTTTTTCGTATGAAACAAAATAATTCTGAAAGCGCTAACACATTCTGATCTATTAGTCAAAAGTAACTAAATTGGTTAATTACGGAACTTATACGAATTCACAAAGCAACGAATGGGGTTTTGTATGACACCGTTATGCAAGACTGGGGTTTTGTGTGACATCGTTATGCACAAGAGCAAATCTACGAATTGCAAAACTTTAAAGAAGAATTTTAAAAAAGAATGTTAGAAGTTTTGTGACAAAAATGTTTATGTGTATTCTAGCAAAGAAATGCACTTCGTGATTGTACTTCATATGGAATGTTCGGTTGATGACATCAGTAGGAATTCGTCTCCTGAACAGAAGTAATTACATATTTACAGAAATATATCATGCTGCAATGATCATTGACAAGTAAAATTGTATTAAGATAAATACTGACGCTTAGAATCGCATCTTCGGCTGGTAACTTAATTGTTCACAACTTAATGAAATTATGGTTTCTAAAATAATTGTGAAAAGATCTTAAAGATATAAGAAGACAATGAAAAGAGACAGCTGAATTTTAGAAGTTTGTACTTTTACCTTGAAAGAATATATGCCTGCTGCCATCCACTGAGTTTGTTATCATTTGACGGAGTCTTCCAAATACGACCACTGCATGCCAATTTAAAATATACGTACAATTTTGTTCTTATATGGTACTGTTATAGCACTGATCCGTGTAAGGGAGAGTTTTGCGCTTATAAACATATAAAACCCAGCCATTTTTCATGTACCTGACTATTCCAAGTAGGAACGTAATGTTGAGTGTCATTTCGCACAGGAAAATTTGAAGTATTTTTTTGTCCGACATAATCTCCATAATATCAAATGCACAGTTCGTTTCAATGACAGATATACCCCCATGGGTTAAGGTGGACTGTGGTATTAAACATTACTGTTCAGTACTATCCCCAGTCTTATTTGCCGTGCTTGTCAATGCCCTTACCGAACGTATTAGCAATGAACAAAACTTTTCTAAGTATACACTTCTATGCAGAGGACATTACACTGTTAGATGTTAGATTTGCTTTGGAGTGGTGTCATGAATGGAAAATTCATACAAGTCCTACTGCAAGTAAATTGTTATTATTACATTTCCGAAATATATATGTACATCACTCTGACTTCGCATTTCATTGTTCAAACATTAAGAGTGAGTACGCTTATTCATAAAGATACTTAGGTTTGTGGTTCGATGAACATTTGACGAATAGCAAAGTAGTAAAAGATCTCTCGAGGTCTGCTAGTAGAGCGCTCGGCACGTTATATAGAAAGTAAGTTAGTGCGATTACTCTTACTATTTCGATTCAGAACGGAGCGGCTAAACAGTCCTGTCAGTCTGTATACTACACAAATTGAAAACCGCCGTCAGAGGAGATTACCGGATTGTACAACGTATAAACAACGTACAGCGTGTATCCTTCTAATGTGTCGAACTGTTAGATCTGAGATCGTCTCTCTTTTAAGATATCAGCCTGGGCCGCAGATTGACATACTGGATGCCACTTCCAAGTACAAAACATGTTGCAAAAGAACAATGTGACGACCATAGACAATGGCACTTACATTATGACAATAACGGTAATGAGAACAATACGAGAGCGTTTGAATGTTTTAGACGATGAGGAATTTATGTATAAAAAGTCAGGAACAGTCCTAATGGTAATGAACTTCGCATATTTAAGCTATATAAATTTGCAGTAGAAACAGAAAATCTTGTGAAACACCAGTTAAAGCCCCGTCACACTAAAACTAAGACCATGAAGATCACACTACGATCTATAAAAAATAAGATCGCGGTGAGATCGCGGTATGGCCGACTTGAATATTCAATATTTCATAGTTTTCACGTTCATACCACGACCTTACTATGATCCTGATAAGATCCTGCTACTATTCCGCATAGATAGTAACACGTTCTAGTTACGATCTTGTCGCGCTCTTACTATGTCTAATAAGAACTTACTACGACTTACATGATCTCTGTATTCTTCTACCAAGACATTCCCGATCGCGTTACGATCTCAATACGAGTCTACTACGATTGAACCACGACTCCACTACGTTTCCAATACGTTGTCACTGCGCTCTTTGTCCCTATAAAGATATGTTACCCCGTTCCGTAGTAGGTTCGCCTCATTGGCCATCGAGACAGGTCAGTTTGTACGACCGCAAATCCCATCTAATGAAAGACAAAGTCGGATTTGTTGAAACAGCGCCATTGAAAGTAAAATACATATAATGAAGAAGTGCACTATGTATCACTATATACGATTTATCTTTAAAAACAAAAACAATTATATAAACTTTTTGATATGCTAGATATTGACAGTCAATTAACTTATCTAAAGTAAATATGAAACAGCAAAGCAGTTGATTACATCGACAAGGAAGTAGGAGCAAGGGTTTGATTTGAAGGGATATTTAGTGTATGTTTGTTTTCTACTAATATCAGTGTATGATGTACTACCTAACCCATCATACCTTTATATATGGGTTTTATAGAAGATCCAACGTGCATCTCATGTACAAAAAAACCCAAACCAGCAACCTTTCAACATGTCACTATTTCCAGTAGTTCTTAAAGATGGTTTATGCACATGTTGGCATGATAATTTACTGAAGTATAGTTGCTAAGTTGGATATCATCAGTAGGAAGGGGACAAAGGTCAAGAAGTACATCACTTTTTGTTGTCATGAAGGCTGGAGAGAGGAAAGACAACATAAGGTCTTGGGATCTATAACAGAAATAGACTGGCAGAAAACTGCAGACGTTCAACAACGCATCAGTTCCCTAGCAGAAATAACAGCGACACCACTTAGACCAGATGCTGTGCTCTGTCACATGGAACTAGGTAAGAAGTCTTGCAGGAATTGGCAGTACCATTGGAACATAAGATGGATGAGACAAACTAAAAGAAAATGGTAACAAACCCACAGCTTGTAGAGGACTGCTAGCAGCATGGATGGAGGACGTGGTGCGATGGGAATCGAAGTAGGATACAGGGGCTTTTCAGGGCAGATAGTATGGCGAGCTCTCGTGACATTATTAAACTTATTTCATAAATGCGGAAATTTTACAAACAAAAAAACAATGTTTCAATGATCTTCAATGGTACTTTCCCCCAAAAATTTGTTCTTTTATATTAAATTATATATGAATTTTACATACAATTATTTATATGTTACTAGCATTTGTTTTAAACTGTGTAAAGTTGTTTTTTGTTTAAAAATGTGTATTAAAGACTTGATATTTGTCTTTATGTTGATATGAATTTGTGCATTTTTTTTATGCATGATTGATCAAATATGTGACACTATAATAAAATCAATATTAATAATAAAAATGAAAATGTACACCCTGTTTGTTAAACTGAATGTTAATTCTCATTATTTAACCAGGGCCGTTATAAGTGAAAATTAATTAAAAAAAATATAAAGGGGCTATTAAAATGTATGAATTCATAAGTTTCTTATTGAAAGTGGTAATCTTCTATCAGGAAACACAAGCTCTAAAATACCTTATTAACTAGTAGGTTTTGCTGGAATCTAGAAATTTCAAAATGTGAAAACTGAAGTCCGTACGATTCCAAAACCGAGTATCTTAAAGTGGCGAAAAAGATCTGCAAAATGTAGCTGTATTCTTATTTACAGCTCATTGAGATAGATGTGATCAACATCTAGCAGCCAGCTTAGGTCAGCAAATTAGATCTTTCTTTGATAGTTAAGTAAATTTGTAGAATGTTGCACTCTCTTTATCTGTTGGAGGGAAGTATTCATCTATGAAACAAACGAAGTAATGACAAGACAAAATTCAATTTTTCAAATGTAGAAGAATATTTAAAGTTCATACAAAATTGACATCTGTTGCGACAGTGTACGAGTTGTAATTAAGAAATTCAAAGGTTAAACATATTTTTAAACTGTATATGTTGATGTCTTGCAATATAAATATTCAGGTTTCTAGCAGATAATAGTTCTGTTAATCATTTCCAAGGAAAATGATCATCTACTCAAACTTGTGTTAAGGGGTGATTTATATCTTTTTATATTTCAATTGCATTTTACCTCAAAGTTTGACTATAACGCATTGCATGATTTCGATGAATATAAAATCAGTTTGATTTATAGTTTAATTGAATAGACGGAAATTCCTGTAATTACATTTACTAAAGGAAATCTTGTTTTAGTGTATTTAATGATGTAGCAGTCTCAGTTTTATCGAAAATATAATCTCTAAATGTCGAAAAAACATGCGATTCAAAATGTTATTGAACACTGGATATATAATATAATATTGAAAGAAATCTATTCCGTAAATGAATTCACAGGAGATAACATATTTTATCACACATGTTGTAAATTCATTTTCACTCCTACTCACCTTAATCTTTTAGTAAGAATGGTTAGTGAATGATCCTAATGTACTATACATCTGACTACGCCTTACCATCCCTTATCATACCATTACGGTGAATCCCTTTTCATAGAACGATAATAATATCATTTTTTTTTAATCTTGAACAATAATAACGACACTGTCATATTTCTATGAAAATATTGTTTCAAAAGGGATAACGAATGTCCAATGATTGTGGAATCCGTACGATCTAACGAAAGACAACTAGAAAGAATTGTAATTAGAATGTTTGCTCATTCAATATGATAGTCTATATATACATTTAATCTGACCGGACAGTAGGCTAAAAAGTAAAATAACAAAAATACCAAACTCCAAGGGAAATTCAAAACGGAAAGTCCTTTATATAATGGCAAAATCAAAAGCTCAAACGCATCTAACGAATGGAAAACAACTGCTATATTCCTGACTATACAACCATACAGTCAAATGGACATCCCTCAGAGTAGTTTTTGTAGATCTTTTTATTACATTGACTTGTTTTAAGTATTTTCGCTGAGTTGAAAAGCGATTTCTAGGTGTTCTAAATTTTTCGAGCCCCTTCCCCAGATTTAATTTTCCTTTTAAAATTCAAATGTATGCGAGAAAATTGATTTTGCTTTTTGTCTTTAATTAGTCAAAATTAACGAAAATGAAACACACGAGAAAATTACCCACTTTGCACTATAAATCCCCTCTCCAATTGAAACGAACGTGACTGTATTTGTACATCCCACACACCCAAAATGGGCTCGACTTTTAGCAGTAAAGCCAACGTTTGGAGTGATACTTGTAAAAAGACTATGCATATATCATTAAAAAAGATCCATAAGGGGGGCCCTAAGCCCCTGTCCCCTAAATCCGCCTCTGGATAAAATGTTTGTCTGAGGCGGGCTTTTTTTCTGACATTTTGAGTGATGTACTTGTTTTGTGTGTAACGAATTTTAGAGGTCAATTTGACTATAATATATTCAGTTTGATTTTCAATTTCACTCTAAGATGTGTAGTTTTTTTTGTTGTTTTTTTTTTCTTTCTTAAATATATATCATTATTTTCGGATATTTCCAATTTTCATCTGAAATCTTGTTTTGAAGATGAATGATTTAAGATATTAATATCAAACACCTCAAATTTTAATCTGTCTTATTAATACTATTTAAAGTATAAATCTAACAAAAGATAAAAACTGCTAGAAAATGAGCCATTCGGTCTCAGATTGTGAGATTGAATATATTTTTATTGTCCGATATTTGATTTTCTGAGGCAAACAATATAGATACAACTTAAATATCTTTTCATGACAAGAACGAAAAGTTGTGAAAACTTCAAACTACGAGCGATGATTTCTAAACATATATTACACTTTTAATGGATTTTTTAAATGCAATGTAAAACTTATTAATTTAGACATTTCTTATCCCAAATTACTCCTTTGTTAAAACTATAATACATTATTACATGGTACACCGACCCGAGCAATCAAATGAAATATGTTAATTATTTCATGGTATATTTCTCTGTGCTGAGTGTTCTTGCGTTTGTTTGTACTGTATTCCTGTCACGTAGTGTTGTCATTTTAGCAAATAAATTTGTTAACATTGCCATATAAGCGGGAGGTTTGGCTAGCTATAAAACCAGGTTCAACCCATCTTTTTTCTTTTAAAAAATGTCCTGTACCAAGTCAGGAATATGACAGTTGTTATCAAATAGTCCGTTTCTATGTATGTTGGCGTTTGTTTTTGTTGCAGTTAAGTGTTTCTGTTGTTCCGTTGTTTTTCCTCTTATAGTTGATGTGTTTCCCTCGGTTTTAGTTTGTTACCCGGATTTGTTTTCTCTTAATCGGTTTATGACTTTTGAACAGCGGTATACTACTGTTGCCTTTATTGCCCATCATTTGTGACTTTCAACTATAGTGGCATTCCATGTAAATCATTTAAAACACTGCACGTATCCATTATACATAAGCTTTAGAATGATCGAGAACGGAAGAAAATAGCAACAAAAGTGATTTGCAAAAGGTTAACATTACGTTTAAGGCATGATTTTATCTTAATTCTGATTTATATCTAAAAGTTGTGGTTTACTTGAGACTAAGAAAATTGTTATACAGTGTACAATCGAGTTAATACTTGTAATTCGAAAAGCAAAGTTTTGATTTTAATTTCAGCATATCTAAAACCACATAGTTTTCAAGAATCAAAACTTCATTTGGTCCTCCTTTGTTTCATAAAAAAGAATGGCCAAAGTAGATACAAGTATCTTGTCTTGGGGAGGGATACATCCTACTTTGTAAAAAATCATTATGATTCAAAACAAAAAATTCTCTGAATTTGACATTATCAAGATGCTTACTTTCTTGATGAACAACATATTTGTTACGTTTGGAGGACGTGTTTTTCAACAAACAATCGGCATTTCCATGGGAACAAACTGTGCTCCTCTTCTTGCCGACTTGTTCCTTTATTTACACGAGGCTGACTTCACACAGGAATTTCTTAGCAAGAAAGAAAAGGAGTAAGCAGTATCCTTTAACTTTACTTTCCGCTATATAAATGATGTTCCCTCACTAAACATCAAAATTTGGTGACTATGTTGAACGCATCTATCCCATCGAACTTGAGATACAGGATACAACAGATACAGCTAAGTCTGCCTCATATCTTGACTTACATCTAGAAATTGACAATGAGTCGGTTGAAAACAAAACTTTACGACAAAAGAGATGATTTCAGTTTCCCAATTGTGAACTTTCCATTTCTATGTAGCAACATTCCAGCAGTGCCTGCATACGGAGTATATATCTCCCAGTTGATACGATATTCAAGGGTTTGTATTTCATACCATGATTTTCTTGATAGAGGTTTGCTGCTCACAAGGAGGCTATTTAACCAAGAGTTCCAAGTGGTGAAGTTGAAGTCATCCCTTCGTAAGTTTTACGGACACCATTATGAGTTGGTTGACCGTTATGGAATATCCGTTTCACAGATGATAGCGGATATGTTCTTAATGTCGTCACTACAATCCCATCCCCTTTTCCCGAATGTGACCTACTGAATTAGACTTATTACCGGGTTTGTACTAACATGAGCAACACATCAAGTGCCACATGTAGAACAGGATCTGCTTACCCTTCCGGGGCACCTGAGATCACCCCCAGTTTTTGGCGGGGTTTGTGTTGCTCAGTCTTTAGTTTTCTATGTTGTGTTTTGTGTACTATTGTTTGTCTGTCGGTCTTTTTCTTTTTTAGCCATGGCGTTGTCAGTTTATTTTCGACTTATGAGTTTAAATGTCCCTCTGGTATCTCTCGCCTGTCTTGAAACAATGTAATTTATGAAATGACATTATCATAGTTTTAGGACACTATTATATCAACATCAAAGAGTAATTAAGGTAGATAGGGTGTCTTCTTCCATCTTGGATTTTGAAATACCAGAAAACAATCGGTCTAGATCTTTAATAATAGGTGCAAATTTTGAGAGTAGTAGGTAATTCATGTGTAAGAATTTTAATTTTAATATAGAAAATGACATATTTTATCCTATTTATGGTTGTATTTTACCAAAAAACGGAATACTTTTGTTTGATTCTATTTTTTCCAACTTTGCCACATAAGGGGAGGCAACTCAAATGTAAGGGCAGATAATTCAGATAAAGTTACTTTTACAATAGAATGTGTTAGGAATTTACCTATTTTATTATGTAGCAAGAAAACGGGTCCGGTGACCCCATTTTTTCTTTTTCTTATCTGAAAGCATACTATTAGAGCTATCTTCTCATATTTTATCTCAAAATTCTATGGTGTAGTTTTCGTTTTATGGCAAAAAATTGGGTTTTCCATGCATAATCTATACAAAATCTGTCAATTTTGCACAACCTGTAGCGTGAAAATAAGCCCCGTGACCCATTCTTTTTATTATTTGTTTTAAAAAGCATGATATAAACTACATTTTGGCAAATTATTAAAAAATTCTATGGATTATAATTTAGACACCCCATCTACCTTAATGTACTTTATTGTGGAAGTTGTGGACTACTGATTCAAAATAATGTTGATTTTGACAACGAGCTTTGTAACCGCGGAGAAAACGTTGAGTGTAAAACAAATCCTCGTTTTCCACTTTATGTGGTACCAAACACCTTGACTAAAATTAATTTGGCTCGTTTAATTTTCATAAAATTTTGACAAAATATCTACTTTGACCCTTTGAACCACACGCTTTATCGGAAAAATTTCATTGGATATATAGCAGTTTGACAAACACTAATTTTGATCACTGAGAAGCTTAATATTTCCTTAACAATAGAACGTGATTAAAACGTTCTGTTGATTTTTAAAGAGTTATCTCCCTGTAGTGTTATGTACCACCTTAATGTAATTTTCTAATTTTTTCATAATCCACATTTGGTCAATGTCACTATTTGATTAAATCACATCATAAAACATTTGCATGATATCTATACACCTGTGACTTCAGATAATATCATATCAGCGTAATTGACACAATTTTTCGTAGCAGAACGAGTAGATGAACAGACAGTGGTTTATATTGTGTATATTGTGAATAAATTACTGGTGTGCATTCTGTATGAAATATTAATTTTACTGCTACTCTTGTAAGTCGAGCCCATTTGGGTAGGTGGGATGTACAAATACTGTCACGTTCGTTCCAATCGCAGAGGGGAGTTTTAGTGCTATAAAACCAGGTTTAATCTACCATTGTCTAGAAAAGGAAATGCCTGTACCAAGTCAGGAATATGGCAGTTGTTTTCCATTCGTTTGATTTGTTTGAGCATTTGATTTTGCCATTTGATAAGGGTCTTTTCGTTTTGAATTTCCCTTGGAGTTCTGTATTTTTGTTAATTTACTTATTTACTTGTGTTTGGTATCCAAAGATTGCCAATTTTGTACCTATTTGTCACATCACATCAATTAGAGTTTGAATAATTTGGCAACGACATGACGACACACAAAACTTGATTATTTTTTACTGCCTGATGCTAAAAAACACTTGATGTATGGTTTTACGGAATAAAATGCCATTGTTGAATTGTCAATAGTTGATGATTAAACATTGAATTTTTGAATTTTCTCATTATGAACTTCCATTTTAATGCAGCAAAATTCCTGCAACACCTGCATAAAAGCACATATTCCTCAGTTAAAAAGATATTCAAGAGTCTTGGTTTCCCTATCATTATTTCCTTGATAAAGAGCTACATCTTACCAGAAACTATTGAACCATTAACCATCGAAAATGTTTCAAGCGTCATAATGATTTGGTATTGACCATTATGGAATAACAGATGGTTGCAAATATATATACTACTAAAAATCTCCTCCTTACCTTCTGTATGCGACTGCTCATCACCAGATTTCTATTTCCAATGAGCAACACAACGGTAGTAACTAGCGGCACAAATACTGTTTGACCATAATGCTGTCGATCTTTCAAATAATGGTTTTCTATTAACCCTTTGGTATCTTTTACCCTTTTCTTCTAAGGGCTTGCATTTTCTCTTAGGATATCTCGAAAGAGGGTTGCTGCTTACAAACAGGTATTGTAACAAGGGTTTTTCTTATTAAAATTGAAGTCATGCCATCAAAAGAAGTTTAACGGACGTCATTATGAATAAAGTAACCACTACGGACAATCTGTGGAACACATGACTACTGATATGTATACGTTCTATGTCCTATCCTCAATCCCGTCCATTTACCCGTTATGGATTGGCACCAAATGCAACTTATCACCGGGTTTTTCTTGTGATAGGCAAAATAGGGGTTACTCCTAGTAGAGCAGAAAATATTTACTGAGGCACCCGAAATAACTCCCGATTTTTGAAAGAATGTGTGTTGTTCAATGAACTTCAATCTAAAGTAATTGGTTTATCTTTTTTTAAACTGCTGTTTCTGATTAATTTTGTTTTGTCTTTGTAGAACCGGTTCTTTGTCGAAATGTGAATTTTGATAGCCCCTGGTATTTTCGATTTTTTAACCGTGTTTTGTGTGATATTTTGACGTCTTAGCTGATGCATAAACATAAAATAGTTGATCAAGCATAGAGCAAACAAGTGTATGAGTCTCTCTTCAGACAAACTTATCGGCCTAAGACCTACTTAAACCAACTCCTATATAAATGTATACACCACGGATACAACAACAGTTAAGCGATAAGTAAAACTATAATTTACGCATCATACACTAACCATAACAAAATAGTATTTGTTCAGAAATGAGATAACTTTGGTATACCTGTATATTATCCGATCTATTTGTATAATAACAACATGGTACGTATCAGCAAACTCAATATCAGTTTTTATCTGAAATTCATCATGTAATTTTGTAAATTAGAACTGATTGCTGTTTCAGATTTCTTACATATTGTTTAATCTTATACGTTTATGTTTTTCTCACAATTTTTTCAAAAACCATAATTTCATTATACTGCTAGCATTGGCACCATCATCTATTACATCATCAGACGAAACATAGTTAAGTATGTCTATTTCAACATTAAAATTAAGTTGTAATTTCAACAATGAATATAAGCTCTGCTGAAAAGAAATTATATCTTGAATTATATAATTGCTTCTATTTCGAAAACGACGTCCTACAGATATCAGAAGGCAAACAACCTATGTGAAATACAACTATGAGTTGCATTTCATGTACACTGTCAAATACCCAAATCAGCATCTGACAGTCATAAGTGTTTATGTCAGTTGTTGCGTAATTCTGTATACGTAGATTTGTTCGTGTAAAGACAGGGCTTCAAGAAGAAAAATTTGTACAGTGCGTCTTACTAAATTTATTTTGCAATAATTTTTGATAGGATTTATGAATAAGTTGAAAACAGATAAACAATTAACTACGCGAGCCATTTTGATACTGTAGATTTAAGTCTTGTGATACAACAACTGTAAGAGGTTTCGTGCTTAGTGTCGCTATACTGAGGATATTCCAATGTGATGGTGTACTACCAGTGCCTGGATATTTCATTTGCCCTATAGTCAGTACTTCAGCACTAGCACGATGTAAATAACACATTTTATTGCAAACTTTATCGATAATAAATCTATTTACTGAAATTAAAAAAAAGTCTAGGTCACAACTTCCTTTGTGAAATAAGTTAACTCAGAACTGACAGATTGCAAACGCTTTCAGTGTAAAATGAAATGTTTACTGCTTAAATGTTTTATATCTGTTTTAAGCGTGACCTTTCGATTGGACGATATCAAATTGTTGATGGGGGTAAAAGCACCATATGTGAGTTGGAACGATTTCCAAACCGCCATTTTCGTCTATCAAGTTTGCATTGGCATCGGACTATCATAGAACCTACCACTACACCTAGTGTAAAACATATTCATCCACACGAGACAGTTAAATTTTCAGTTTCAAATCTTGAGGCTGACATTTTGTATTATTTCTCCATGAAACTAAATATCTCGCCAAATGAAAAGTTTAACGAAAAAAGTTTTATTGAAAACATATATTCGCCATTCAATTCTGCAAATTAAATAATTTTTGAATACAGATAACTTAAAGGCCACTTTGGTTCAAAATTGTACCGAACTTATTTCCCTCGATTTATGAGATGCTATATTAATTGTAATAAACTTGAAGTAAATACTAGTAATTTATTCATATTGTATTGTTTATGTTTCTAAAAAAATACAAATCAAAGTATAAAACAAAGACTAAGATAATCGTATGACCATCAAACGGAGCGAGAAAGCGTGTGTCAATATGGTAAGCGTCTCCTTCTATGCATGCGTTATCTGCCATGCGAACAATTAAATTAACGCGTAAAAGATTTAATACATCGGAAGCCCTTTTCAAGATTCAGTTTCATCAGGAAATTTACAGATCAGACGACAATTCTAGGACCTAAAACTTATCGCTTGTGAGTTGAGACACAGACACATCGTATCGGACAACCAATACGTTATGGTGGCTATAATACTTATTTAGAGTCTATTTTAGGTTTTCTTCCTTATGTATCTGTTGAGAAGTTTTTGTGTAGGGAGCATATATGATGAGGCAAAGGGTATGTTACTGCTGAGAAATTAATTAAAAGTTGAAACAATCACGCTTGTTATAAATTTTAATTTAAAGTCGTCTTCCTGTGTCAATATCGAGAAAAAGGATAAAAAATGGTACAGACATTCAAGTTCCGGTATTACCCTTAACTCAAGTTCACTTAGATATATGATATGCAAGGACTCACTGACATGTGGGTAAATGAGCAACAGTCTATCATCATTATATTTGAAAGTTAAATTGACGAACTTAGCAAGATGTCGTTTCTTTTAGAAGGTTCTATAAGAATTTTGCTTCATATGAGTACAAAAAAGAAGTCTGCCACTAGGCGCGCATACTAGGCGCACATAATCAGCATACATTGGAATAATGACATTATGTTTAGATATCAATCCAACAAATATAACAAATAGTGTGTCCATCTATATGTCCAACATTTGATGCCGTCATCTTCGATGTTGTTGTTGTTTAAATCAGTGAGGTTCTTCGGAATTTGTATCTACGATTCCCTTTTTTGAAGATAAGTCAGACTAAATATTACTTTATTTTTGCTTACTTGATTTGAAGATTAATTCCACCTTGAATTACATAATTCGACACATAGTTCATTTCCAAAGAAACGATTTTGTATTGTCCACATTGAGGTTCTTATAATCTAAGATACTTTAGAAGACCATTTTAAGTAATACAATAATTTTAACTTGATGAAAAGAAAAGGTACAAATATTGTTACATCATGATTGCCGATTTTTAAGGTAAACGGAGGTGATCATTATCCTGTATTATAACTTCTATATTACTATCTACTAGACATGATAATACATAGAATTTTATGAACAGATATAGCGCTATTTTAGAATAGCTTCAAAATGATAAAGTTAGAATATTGAAGTGTTGTAATTTAAGCTCCATGCATAAAAATACTATAATTAATCAACCTTTTTCACCCATTTTATTTAATTTACGTCAGACAATTACTCAGGCGACAAATCATCTTACTGTTCGTCACACAGAAGCAGGTGAGGTGATAAGTTGATCTATTAACTATGTGCATTTTAAGGACACAATTAATCCATTAAATGCTTTAGATTTTATGTATAACAAAATGTACGTGTGAAATTTGCTTTCCTTGCAGATTTATGTAAGTACGTAGAAGAAATGTGCATGAGTGGTATATAACATCTTGAAACAAAATAACGGTGATACATTTTATACAAACAAGGAGAAGATATTAATGGGGCAATCATAAATCATGTCAAAGAAAACACCATGGAATAAAGAGAAAATCGACACGAAGAAAAACAGCAGTCAACATTATACATCTGTAGTACTAAAATAACGAAGTCCAATTCCTTAGCCATCAGCCGTAAAAACGACGATTCAAAGAATTCAACGTTGTATATAACTAATATAGGACAATAGTGCTGATTAAAAATTACTCCATTTCAGGCCCTTTTGTTTTCCACATTATTAATAATACCAATAATTGACAAGTTCCGGGTCGAATTCAATACGATACCAATAGTATGTTAAGGAAGCAACATGACTTTATCAGATGACAATACGAAAACTAAAAATCCAGGCTAAAAATAAGACGTAGGTACTTTAATTCAGTCACGGACCCGCAATGTCGCGGGTGTGGTCTAGTAATATATACGATTGTCTAAACCTATTAAGGATAGAATAGGCCTTCGATTCTTGGTTGCTTCCCTAAAGACTACATAGTTTAAATGCTATTTAGATAACTTTATGGATAATATCCATAGTAGAATATAATATTTATCTATAATGACTAGAAAATACCCGCGAAATATACTTTGGTTCATAATTGAAGATGTATAGTTTTGGTGTAAGGCGATATTAACGAAGTAATCCCCCCACCCTTTAGGGTATACTTTTTGCTGAGCAGACCATAATACTTGCAGACAAAGCGGAAATGATGACAGCACGTAAATGTTTGCTAATTTACCCAAAAATATTTCGCAACATGTTCCGTTCCGCAGAACAATATTTTTTGCACCCCCTCCCCTAACATTAAATCCTGGATCCGCACCTGATTTCTGGTGTTTCCGTGCTCAGAACTACCCCATTTATGAGTGGGCTGAAAATTTTATGCATTAATATATATGAATGGGGGTGGGTCACATTCCAGCCGCACTTCGGTACCCATTTTTAACCGAAAACTGAAGTTCCCCGGAAGGAAAAGCTCTTGACGTGTAAAAATATGTTGTTAAATTGCTGAGAGCGTCAAGGGAATGTGTATCACAAAGTGTTTCAGTGTAAGGTCAATATTTACCGTATCTGCTACGAAATAAAATTTAATTTTGCCGGGCAGATGTGCAATGACGGAAATGATGACGGCACGTAAATTTCAGAGCCCAACGTCGTGAAGGACGGTCGATCCGAACTGGCTTTTTTCCGATTTTAACCCCCAAATACCCCCCAAAAGATCTTGAAATGGACGCATAATAAACTACGCTGATCATTACCCCTTTGTGGTATAAAACAATATTCGTGGATTTTATGTGAAAGAAGAAAACGCGACACCCAATTTTTTCAACTCTATTCATTTAGTATTAGATATCCCAAATATCAGAATTAACCCCAAAGCATGTTGTCCGACGTCAACAATGCTAACAAGATAGCAGTGGACAATGCTTAAAAAATCATATTGAGAAACACAAAAGCCAATGATGATCAATTCCAAACACATGTTAAACTGTATAAAACAATCGATGCCAATGTATGTTAAGGAAGCAACATAAAAGGGCTACACAGAAAAAAAGGTCTGTTGAGAATTTTCATCGACATCGATACAGACAGAGAAAAAATGGTAATATTTGGGCTTGTTATAAGAGAGAACAAGTTGATGTATATACGAAACCTTAGAATTCTAGTTAATTTAAACTCAAATTACTTAAAAAGTATGGATGAAAAGTGTACCCTGTTCAGGTGATGAAGGATAAATTAAACATACCTTAAAATACTAAGGATGTGTTATCAATAAACTATACAGAGAACGCAATGTTTACAAACTGCCAAACAGGGGACATAATTGTAATGTGTGATTCGGTCAATAAACCCTTACCCAGGACAACTCTTATAGGCAAATATAACGTAACAGTGCTTCATGGAAATAAGGGCCAATATAAAAATATACATAAAATCACAAAAAAAGTCTGCAACAAGTGTCTACAGACAGGACACAAATTTATGCAATGTCATTAAAACTGAATCTGTCTTGGGTGCAAATATATATAATTGTGCAACAGCAATGTGCAGGATGGTATTTAACATGTTGGTAAAATCTATATCAAATAGAGATCGAAGATATTAAGTAGCAATTAAAAAAAATAACAAGTCCAGAAAAAAACATACAACACCATGGCCAAAAAGGACAATCAACGAAAAGGCAAACAAAAATCCACAAAATATTATAGAGAAAACTTGAGATAAGCAACACGAATCTCACTAAAACCGGGGATGAACTCATACGCGAGTGAGAGACGAACAGTTCCTGCTTCACTTGTGGCAATCGTCGTGTTCCTAATTGCAAGTAAAAAGTAGATGGTAAGTTGCATTCGGCAAAACCACAGTCGAGGAAAAAATGACTGAATATTGGCTTCAACAAGTGGAACATACTTATTGTCATTTGTGACACAGAAACTACATAACGGTCAAACAAATCATGATAGCGTCCATAAAACGTTTGAAGGCATAACTTCACTTTACCTTTTGGAAACTTCATGCAATAGCTTTCGTGTACGCAGCAACCCTCTATCAAGGAAATCAAAATAGGAAACGCATGCCCTGGAATATCGTATTAGATGGGAGTCGTATACTTCATATGCAGGCGCTGCTTAAATGTATCTACATAGAAACGAAAGATTACAAAAGGAAAATTGAAATCAATTCTTACGTCGTTAAGTTTAGTTCGCAATTTATCCTCGTGGTCAATTTCTAGATGTAAGCGATTATAAAGAGACTAAACTAACTGTATCTGCAGTATCATTTATATCAAGTTCAATCAGATAGATGAGATCAACATAGTCAGTAAACAGATGTTCATTGAGAAGACATCATATAGCGGAGCTGGATGTTATAGGATAATGCACCTTCTTTTATTGTGTTCGGGAAGGTCCTGTATGAAGTCTGCCTCATATTAATAAAGAAAAAGTCGACAAGAAGAGAAGCACAGTTGGTTCCCATGAGAATGCCGACTGTCTGTTTAAAACCAAGCATCTTGATTTTTCAGTGCATCGTTTGTGTGAATCAGAGTGGTTTTATTTTAGAAAGTATGGTTTGGCTCTTCCTGAACAACATATTTGTAATTGTTTTGGCCAATCTTTTTTGTTTATATAAAACAAAGATGAACTATTCAGTTCGTTCAATCTGTCTTTAAGTTTGAAGTAATTATTTTTAGTTTAAAGGGTAGAAAAGTCAAATGTTTTGATACTATTGCACGAGGAGATCGACTTGTATTTACTCAGATCTTTGGAATATTTTAGTATCCACATCTGATTAACACCGTCCCTAGAGTAGGTAGTTCACACTTACTCTGAAGCCTTGTTTTGATAACTGATTAAATAGATTTTAATTATTTGGTCTCGTTAAGACTTTGTAAGACCCATCTACATAACATTGTTTGTATAAATACTTTTTTATATCCAGTAGAATGAAGGAAGATCTATTTCTTCATGTCTGGTTTAAATTTCAAAAGGGAACATACAGCTAGCCTAAGATCTGTTGGGGATTTCCTCTGTAGTAGGTGTCGTGTGAATATATAGTGGGTTTCCAAGTCAAATATATATATATTATTTGGGGTTATGTTTTCGGCACCAACCACGTATTTGTATATATGTTGCAAGCAGGTTCGGTATTGGAACAAGTAAATTATTGGAACAGATTGGTCATTCAGCGTGGAGGTATTTTAGAGTTGACTGTTTTTTATGAAGGACATTGCCTGGATTGATTGCATTAAAGCATTTGTTCTCAGCGGTTAGTTTTATAAATGATCATTTCACTGCTTCATCTTATCCAATGCAAACCTATTTGAAAAGTCTGTGATAAGCAATATATGAGATGGTAGCTGTAAGTTTGTAACAGTGGTTTCGAAACACATTTTGAAAAATGAATTAAGTTTCGAAAGTGGCAGCGAATATAGTTTCGTGTGGTTTCATACAAAACTTAAGTTAACAATTTGAATTCTGGAAATATTTTGTTCGATTTATAAGATATTTGGAAATATACGTTTCTTCTAAACACTCATTAGAAAAAATGATGTTCTGTTATGCATCGTTCTTAATAATATTTTTTAAATCGTTCAAATGGCACTTCATATTTTGAAACGTAGAGTTTAATGTCGATGAAAAAAACAATTTCAGTTATTTTCGTTTCTTGTCCTCAACGCCAGTAACACCGCCCAAACTTCTACTTTCTAATGCAGATTTCTTTTATTCGTTATCAAAAAGATAAAAAGAAAAATGAATAAACATTTAATCCTCAAATATTGGACTCTCGATGATCTCACATAGTTACATATACCACAACTGCTGTAAACCAGTATTTAACTGTACCTTGTTTATATATAATCTTGAATAATCTGCTTGTCAGCAAAAATGACACGAGACATTTATTTTACAAGCATAATCCCATGTTTAGTAACAGGTACAGTCAAGTTTGTATTTTACCATAATATATTTATGATAAATAAAGACCTACAAGAAGCACTGTTCCTTTGATATCATGTGTTTTCTAGTTCATGTTTTTAGAATGGATTGACAAGTTTTGAATATCGGTGAATTTCTGTTGACGCCGCTTATTCATGAGGTAGCTGTTTCATGTCCACCACTAATATCCATTCTTATTTAATTTATTTTTATAACATTCACTTATATATAGTTATATGTTTATATATACGTCTAAATATGTGACAACTTTACTCTGTCGTTATCCATTGTCTCAAGTTTAGCCCTACAATATTAGATCTACAAATTTGCGTTACAACGCAAATTTTTGTTCTTCCCTCAGCGGGATTCGAATCCCTGCATCTGAGACATCGTGGCAAAACCAGCGCCTTAGACCACTCGACTAAATATAGCTTTTGTTAGTCGAGTAATGCCTTTCCTCGTCGGCTTTGTCTAGAGTTGTAACACAGTACATGATGTATAGTGGCAAGTAGATGGTATACCTTTTAGATCAGCTGTTTTTGTCTGTCTTAAAGGATGATAATTTTACTTATCATGCCGTCATTTCGTCACATCTGAGGGGAAAAAAAATTGCTTACCATGCCGTCACATCAAATTTTGATTTTATTATATACGTCTAAATATGTGACAACTTTAAGAACAAATGTTCTCCATTGGATAACCTGTGGTTATACAGGGCGAAGACTATAATTCGTATATACTTCGTCTCAAATCTAGCCCAACAATGTTAGATCTGCAAATTTGCGTTACATTTAGGAGATGTGGTACGATTGCCTGTAACATAATTTGTAAACTTGTATATGTTTTACGTAGTATTCATATCTTCATTCTTTTCATTTTTAAGTGTAAACAACTGCAATAAATTCTAATTGTCGGATATGAATAAATGTCTGCAAAATATTAGAACGATAGACAAAATCAGCTGATCTGCAAGGTACACCATCTACTTGCCACAATACATCATGTACTTAATACAACCCTAGATAAAGCCTACTAGGAAAGGCAATATTTTTATGTAGCCTATAGCTAGATGGCCGAGTGGTCTATGGCGCTTGACACATTGCAGGTGGTGTTGTCGCCACAGAAGCAAGGATTCAAAATCCCGCTAATGAAAGAACAAACATTTACTAACGTAAATCTGCAGATCTTACATATTCTAAATATGCATATAACTTTAACCGATTATGAACTCGTAGAGCCATGCGAAAGATACAAATCGAATTAGAATCAGATAGAGAACGGGATAATCGGGACAAATTCGGCTGTAAAAATTGTGAATGTGTGACCCCGGATTAAGAGAGTTTACACGTACTAATGTTTTTCTATATAACATACTTTCTATTACCTAACATGTTACCTTGAAATATTATGAATTCCTTTATGTGGTTACAAACAACACGATTAGTTTTGTTATTTATCTTAAATGTATAAAAAGAAATGTTTGTTTCGGTTTGTTACAAATTTGACGCACTATCGTGTGAAGAATTCTTACACTGTTGTTTCTGATTTTTTTATATTTTTTTTGTAAATAAAAAGTTAGGTAAAATTAATAAAGAAATACTTTGGGAACGGTATGTACCCATATATGTTTTTTCTGTAAAATTTGAATGATGCAGACGTTCCTTTCTATTAGGGCGACTGTGAGGTTTTCTCATCACTTATCCTTTGTCATAAAGTGTTTTATTAAACTTCTTTGTTACCACTTCGCATTGTCCAATCAAACATTTTCCATGTGATGAGCAACAGGACGGGTGTAATTTAATATACATAGCCGAACAGCAATTGTTTAAACTTCCGGAGCACTTGATTTCATCTCCCGTTTTTGGTGCGATTCGTGTTGCTTAGTAGTTCGTTTTGTCATGTAGTGATTTGTGAAATGTTGTTTGCCTTTTCTTTTCTCTTTTTACTACTAGTATGTTGTTGTTACCTTCTTCGACTCATAAATTTGATTGCTGCCTTGACGCACTATCGTGTGAAGAATTCTTACACTGTTGTTTCTGATTTTTTTATATCTTATTGTAAATAAAAAGTTAGGTAAAATTAATAAAGAAATATTTTGGGAACGGTATGTACCCATATATGTTTTTCTGTAAAATTTGAATGATGCAGACGTTCCTTTCTATCAGGGCGACTGTGAGGTTTTCTCATCACTTATCCTTTGTCATAAAGTGCTTTATTAAACTTCTTTGTTACCACTTCGCATTGTCCAATCAAACATTTTCCATGTGATGAGCAACAGGACGGGTGTAAGTAATATACATAGCCGAGCAGTAATTGTTTAACCTTCCGGAGCACTTGATTTCATCTCCCGTTTTTGGTGCGATTCGTGTTGCTTAGTAGTTCGTTTTGTCATGTAGTGATTTGTGAAATGTTGTTTGCCTTTTCTTTTCTCTTTTTACTATGTTGTAGTTACCTTCTTCGACTCATAAATTTGATTGCTGCCTTGGTATCGTTATACTTTTTTTGGGAGACCGTGCTTCTAGTTCCTGACGATCATAAACATTTGCCATATGACGGTATATCATAAGAAAGAAGGAAATTGATAAAAAGTTCAACGATTCAGATTCAGCAATCTGATTTTAAGCATGCGGAAACGAACGAAAATGACTAACGGACTGACAGACGGACACAGACTAAATTCCCTCGATACTTCAATTCGTAGCAAAGTGTATACAAAAAGAACCCTGAATGTAAGCTACCAAACTCTACCAAACTATTATATTTATGGTTATAATACATCCAAGTGTCTTTCAACTTGTCATGATTTATTTAGAAACAGGCATTTCAGAGATACTGGAAACGCCTGCTTTCGTAGACGACAGCATGAGCGCCATGTGATCGTTTTGATCATGATAAGCAGTTATACGTTAATAAAAACATATTTTCTTTGGGATTTTTATAATTAACCACAAATGTTAGGGCAAAAAATGTCCAACGCTACAAAAAAAAATGAAAACAACACTTTGGAAATGTAATGCCTCTGAGGCATTTTTCTAGATTTACCTTCAGGAACGCAAAGAGTCAAATATTTGAAAGCGAAGGATACATAAGTACCGAAACACGTGAAGAGCTATATAAACCCCAAAAAGGGACATAACATAATAGTCAATTCAATGTACATGTAAGCTCAACTTTGCCTGATATGAATAGTTTCTTTATATTCATAAATTTATTAACGAACAATTTAAGAAAGGTATGTTATAAGTTATGTCAGAATCGAAGCACTGACTACTAAGCAGATGATACCCTCCGGCACTGTTGGGCCACAGCAGCGGTGTCGACCCAGCGCCATAAAAAATTAAGAATAAAATTTTATAAATTGTATGCGTCCGAAGCGGCTTTTCTGGATTTACCTTCATCAGGAACGCTAAAAGCCAAAAATTAGAAAGGCAAGGTATACGTGTACCGACATACATGAAAAGCTATTTGACAAAAAAAGGGACCTAAAACAGTACCCAAATCAATATAAGGTCAACTTTTAATGAGGGAGCAGAAACCTTTTAATTGTTTTTAACGATATCTAAATTTATTTACAGCAGACACAGTGTTTGAAAACTGTTTTAACTCCCATGCTTATCTATTAATACGTGGGCTATGCTAATTTATTTAAAATTGGTAAATAACCTATATTTGCAACTATAATCGATAATAAATCGTCCTTTGGTGCAACTGAAGCCATCGGGAAAGCGTTCATGTATCTCGTCTGTGATCAAAGATAACTTTATATTGTTCCAAACTATTTCAGATTGTGTAATCGAAATGGTTGAAGGAAAAGAAAGCTTGGTCGTTATATACATGAACTTATTATGCAATTATTCTTCTATACTTTCTATTTACATGTGTATAAACGAAGTAATGTAGTCCTACGAGTTCTGATTAAATAAGACTATTAGTATTTTGGCTTAATATCGAAGCATTTACTTTATTGTATTCCTTAGGCTTTCTTTAAAAATACTTTAAACATCTATCCAACGCATTATTGCCATTACTACTTTATTAAGTTCAAAAGCTAAAAAACAAATTAAAATCATATGGTAGAAACTAATTATCAAGTCTGTTTTATAATTATATTTTGATGCAATCCTTCATACAGGTCAGCCATAATACTGAACACAATGCAATTAGATTCCCATATGAATTATCTAATGGAAACAGTCTGATTTTCAAAATTGTGTCTTCTTTTGACGATGGCAAACAAAACATAAACTCGGGGTTTTCCAACCGTTGCAACTGATCATGATACGATAATTCTGGATGCAAATGAACTCATAATGCAGAAACAACATGAAGAGAGGCGAAAAATACCAGAGGGACATTCAAACTCACAAGTCGAAAACAAACTGACAACGCCATGGCTAAAAAAGAAAAAGACAAACAGACAAACAATAGTACACAAAACACAACATAAAAAACTAAAGACTGAGCAACATGAATGTTTGATACGAATTTCAGTCGATAAGAGAAAGAACAGAGCACGCAAAGAAGTAACGAAAAACCGAAAGTACAAGTACGAAAAGGGAAACAAACAGTATTGTACGTAAACGGTGCAAGATAACAACATAACCCCCCTCCCCCGAATAAAAAAAAAACAAGATTTCCAGAGGTAAATAGGCCTATACTGTTTTCAACAATAGTATTTATGTACAAAATATGTATGTATTGCTCTAAACCGTCCCGAGTTTAAAAAAGTAGCAACTACCTTCAATAGATACTATCAAAGAGCTGACATCAACAAAAAATCCCCAAAAGAACAACAAAAAACAACTTAAATAGAAAATGATGTCATTCATTGATGAGCTTCCTGACTTGTTATAGACACATACTCTGTTTCTCTTAGTTCTCAACCTTTCGCTTTTAATAATCTCATTTATTGGAATAACAAACGCTAAATAGAAGAACGTACAATAAAAATCAGTTCAAGAAAAGCACTTAACTCTATAATCCGGTAAAATTTAAAAAGAGCAAGCACAAGTAAACAATCATCAAAGTACCACGATTATCTTTCAGTAATAAAAAAAACCCAGTAAGTAATGCTTGCAATTTGTCCTGTCAATGTACCAAGAATTCAAAGTTTAAGTTCGGCTTGTTAAGATGAGCAATTGCTTTGTAAATAACATTGCTATCCGTTAGAAATAAGATTTCTGCAAAATAACCAATTACAATTTTAAACAATACTGTGGTAAAAAGTAATGACATTAACTAAAACTGGAAGAATAGGATCAAACATGTTTTCCTTTCTCAAATTTCACCAGGTAACAATACAACAGGTATTATTATTTCACGGACTTTTAATGTTTGTACTTTTTTTGCGTTAATGTAAGTTTTGTCACCGTAAAAAAAGGGTCATTATACTCTCCTATACTTAGATTGGTATAATAAATAACATCATGTTAAAAATGTCACTTAACAAAGGCGAAAACAGCTTTTTATATACAATTGTATTTTAACCTTAACCTTAACACAAGATTGACTATTGTTAAAAACAGTTTTTCTCTTTGTTAATGACAATTTTTGTCTAATTTAATAAAGAGCACAATAAAACAGTGTGGTCAATTACCTACACATTCCATACATATTAGGGACGAGGACAGCGCTTCACAACAGCTTTTTCCTTTAATCATTACGTCATGCCATTTACTTGTTGTTTTGAAGTTTATGATAAAAATAAGAAGATGTGGTATGTTTGTCTATGAGACGACTTTCCATCAGAGACCAAATGACGTAGGTACAAGTTAGCAACTGTAGGTCAACGTACGACCTTCAACAATAATAACCGTACCGCATATCAAGATATAAAAGACCCTGACAGGGCAAATGTAAAACAATTCAAACGAGAAAACTACCGACCTAATTTATGTACAAAACAATAAACATAAACAAAAAAACAAATATGATGTACACCATAATTAACCTGGGACAATGGTGTTACACCACAATGTAACAACAAATTATAGATATCAGTTGAAAAGGCTTCATTCACTCAGTCATCAGATCGACACAAAGTACACAAAATACAACTAACAAAAAGACTTAAGATACAAAGTATCGATCTGAGAGTACTCGCAATTCCTGAAAGCTAGTTCAAAGCCAATAGCAACTATGTATCCAAGGCTAAAAAATCAATCAATACACATCCAATTGATTTAGTGTAAAGGCGTTATAAACAGAAAAGCAGGATATTTTGCAATGCCAAAATATATAAGTATCTACAGAATGTAGCACCGATAATTTTCGTAGCTATATACAGCTATACGCAGTTATGTTTTAGATTTAATTTAATTTTAGACATAGAACATAGTTTTACTATAATTTGTTATTTAATCTTTCCCCTTATTTTTTGTTGTTGTTTTAGGGGTAACAATTATTTTTGCATGTGTTTACGTACGTGTCTGTCGAAATGCGGCGTTCACACATAGCCGATTATGGCTCCCGATTCGGTCGTTTTTTAACATGCGACAGATACGAATCGGGTCAGAATCGGACTGAGAACGGGAAAATAGTGACAAATTCGATTGGAAACGGTTGAATCAAGACGCTTCATGAACAATATCTGATTGTTGTCGTGATTAAATAAATATTTTTTACATTTTTTTATTAGTACCCAAGAATCACAGATCAGCTTTTGACAAATTCCAGTCAGTGGTTGATGATGTTTTCAAGTTTTTTTTTGTCTTTTATAATTGTGTGTTGGGATCAAATATGTGTCCGTATTTCTTATTTTTTTTTTAATATTTATATAGTAGAACGGAAAAGGTTTTTTCTTTATATTCAATTTATGATCTATGTCAATCTGTGCTGATCTCTACATGTTTACTAGTTAAACTATATGTTTATTCTTTTTTGTTTGGTTGCTGTATTGACGTTTACCTCAAATCCCCTTTTAGAATCTATAAATAAAGGCAACAGTAGTATACCGCTGTTCTAAATAAGAGATGAAGTATATCTGAAGATAACATTTGATATCTAAAAAAATTATCCAAGAAATGAACACCCCGGAATTATTTTGACAAAATGGATTTTCAATCGGCTCCTACTCTGTGTTGTGCATGCTATTTTACCGTTATATATAAACAATTTAATACTGATAAATCGAGATTTCCAAATATATAGCTTAAATGCATGCAGATCAAGGTTACAGGACAGCGTAATTTACAATGTGTAGGTAATATCTGTTATAATTGATTTAAACTTCATAAATTGATTATTTGAGGAATAAATAGCTCTGTTTTACATTTTATCGATTCCAATCGTGCTTCGAGTATATAAAACATTAAATGATATACAGATAAAATCTTTCTATTTTTGTGATTGATGGTATATTTTAGAATTGTCGTAAGTCAGAATGATTCGCTCAATGATCTATAAAACATATATATATAGTTTCTGTTTGATTTGAAACTGTTATTCAGGCTTGTATTGAATGCAATGATACAACAAATGAAGAGAAGATGAAGAAAAAGTAGAAGACAGAGACATTTGAAACCATATTTGACATTCGTCCTTTTGTCAATTCTCGAAGGATTTAAGCATATGTATGTTCAAACGTCTGTTCTGTCTTGTACTTGTACTTGTGTGTTTGTTTTCTGTTCAACCAGTATTTAAAATTTAAGTGTTACACTCACTTTTATTGTATTTTTGTTTGTGTACCTCGATATCAAAAGGAGGAGGGTGACGATATTGAAGGGCTAGTTAATCCCGCTTCATTTCAAATGCTTGACAGAAGGTAAACTATCTTCATGCATTCATAATTACATATTCTGTTGAGAATGATTTGGCTCGGATTTGATAGGAAATATGATAATTAAACCATTCTATTAAGGGACCAAAGATATACTACTGTAAAGTTATACAAAACTCATCAAGAATATATATTCAAGACTAATTTACTCCATTGTATATTCTTCTATACTGCTTTGATAAAAAGGATAATATATATATAGTGTTTAGTTATACTGAACAGAAGAATAGATGTTCATTCCTGTACACTTAAAAATACTTCGTGTATTGTGATTAGTCGTCCTTGTTTAATACCTACGAGAAAGTAACACCTCCCAAAACGAAAGCTGATTTTTTTATCAGCTACAGTTAAAGGGGGGATAAGGCGTCTGCGCAGTGCTAGTCAGTTTTGTTGTAGAAGTTAGAAGTGAATTACTACAGGTTCCAGCCCCGGTCGGGGAGGAGGTAAAGAATCAGATCTACTCTAACATTGTTATGTTGATTTTCTAGGCACTTAATAATATATATATAATCTAGTTTTTTTATATTAATTAGAAAAAATTAATAGCTTGTCAAAAGATATGACATTCAGTATATATTTTAAGTAATACAGTTATACACCGTATTATTATTTACGTAAAAATGAGGTTAACAAGCTATACGGTTCAGCGGAGTGTACGATCAGTTTGAAAATTTACTTGAAAACGTTATTTTCCGAATACTAAAGTTCCTTCAAAAGACCTCTTGCTGTATGACTGAAAATTGTGGGAAGATAAAATTATAAAAGTTCTCTCAACTTGGATTCATAGAGTGTAAGCTTGAAACCATTTAATCGATCATAGTTGTATATACGTGTCTCGATCTACAGTGTCAATAAGAACAAAATTTCCTGTGGAGACAGGTTATACTGTTAATGTATATCTTTGTGTTGGAATATAGAGAGACCATTGCCTTTCATTTTACACGAACGTTTGATAATTCTTAATTAAACAATTAGACACTTTTAAATATATCATCTAAAACCGTATAGAAAGTTATGTTTCGGGTTGTTCGATATTGTAGTATAAGAAAACATCAATAATGGTAGATTTTGAAGGACTATTATTAGAAGTTTAAACTCTAAATGCACGATCTGATAAACGAAATAAAAAATACAATTAACAGAAACAGAGAGGTAACCGAGGTGTGTGGATTTGAATTTTATTCACTGTTGTGATTCACATTATAATCCTAATCCTATTAGATTCAGATGAAATAGTATAACGATATAATTAAACAATACAACACGTGCACAGTAAGTAAAACAACATCTGGGAATTTAGGATTACATCGAACAGAAATTTGATAAAACTATTAGATATTACTAAATGTATAAGATACCTTCGTGATCTTTGTTCAAGCTGGTGTCACTTTCTTCATAGTATAATGCAGAAAAGTATGTTAGTATACAGCCATACTGGCACAAAACGTATTTGATTCAAGGAATTAATGAAATTTTTAAAAGATGGAATTTTCAAACAATAGTGATTGGAACTTCAGTGACGTGAAAAATTCAACAAATGTAACATTTAACGATGAATCGCTGATGACATACGAAACCGTGATCGCATCTTTCTTGACAGTTTCGACCGTATTCTCCTGGATATCAAACCTGAGTATCATTGTTGTATTTTTGAAGTTCTCATGTCTCAGGACAAAACATGATGTATTAGTTATCAACCTTGCGTTTACCAATTTGACCATTGCTACTGGAATAGCATTTTTTTCAACGTACACGTTAAATCCTGGAAATATATTTCATATGAAATTCGTGTGTATGAGCCTTTTCATGTTGATATTTGGTGGAATATTAACGTCCTTACTTGTGCTTCTTTGTCTTGCTTTAGAGAGATACCTCTGTATTGTTCATCCGTTAATCTACAGTCGAATTCGAAATCGCCACGTAGTTATAAGTAGCATCTTAGCATACATTATTGGCATCATTTACATAGTTTTACCATTCAATTTCAAAAACAAATGGGAGCATTATCATCTTTGTGTTGTTGACGTTTTTCCTTTCGAATTCAGTATCGCAGAGCAAGTTATTGGTGTGCTGATAATAGCATCCATTATTGTGATTAACTCTGTTGTTTTCAAGACGGCACTTTCACAAGCAGCTAGAATAAAAACACTTCTTAAGAATATTCAAAATAAACACACGAAAACGCGTAGAAGACAAAAAGGAAAAGCTTTTGTGACTGTTTTCCTGTTATCTGGAATTTCAGCTATATGTTGGATTCCATTATTAGTAGTTTTTGGATTAGAATCCGATCCTGATTTGAGTGAAGCGTATAGATGGATACTCACGCAACTACTGTATGTCCCGGTGTCTCTGAACTCTTCAGTCACGGCTGTTATTATAGGATATAGAAACAGACATTTTAGGGATGCTATAAAATCCTTTTTTTGCAAACGTCAGCATGAGTGCTTTGGAGTAAACGGAACCAACGTAACGATTTATGTCTGATCAGTTAAATGTTTTCTTTTACTGAAATTGGTAGATTTTAGTTTACCATTGGATTAGAATCTGATCCTGATTTGAGTCGTAACTATTTATGTCTGATAAGTTAAATGTTTTCTTTGACTTATATTGGTAGATTTTAATTTACCATGCTATCTGAAGTATATATACTGGGACACACGGATATAAAGCACTATTATATTGTTCAATTGTCTTCAACCCCTCTGGGTATCAATGTGAAACTATGTTGATGTGTGTAGGTTTAACAAAAGATATGGCAACATGTGCCACATTTTGTACACAAGTTTTGATTGATATACAAAGAATTGCTGTTGATTACTCTGTTGGCAGGGGTAACAAAAATGTTTTTAGACCCAAAAATAGTCTGGTGACCCATATATTTATTTTTATTATTCTAAAGCTTATTGTTTTGACTCTCAGATGTGAAATTAAAAAAAAAAATCAATGAACCAATTATTTGGAAATTTAAGAAAAAAATCTGTGTTTTTTGTGTGCAGCAATGTCAACGAGACTGGAGCGGGATTTAATAAATATGTATAAAACTACCATTATTTGTGTTTTATTTACATTTTAATCATTATTTTTGTGATAAATGAAGAACAAACCTTTCAAAATACTTTCAAAGGCTTGAAAAAAATCCAGATTTTTTACTTCAGGTATGCATTTATTCATACATGTGGTGCACCAACTTTGGTGATCGTTACCATGGAAACGAATCTATTAACATGATTTTTTCAACTCAAATTTTTATAGAGGCCATTGCATAGTATATGTATGCAAATTCAACGTTGGAAAAAAATGCTATATCTGTAGGGATCCACATTAAGACATCGAACAAGAAAGCAATATATGATACATAATATATTATATACATATATATATTTAATTTTTTTTCTTTCTAAACTTGAAAAGAATGCCTATAGAGTGGATATGATACATAAAAAAAGTAAGTCTCTTGTAACGAATTCTTCATAAGAAATAAAACTGTCTTTCTCCATTTATTATTTTCTGTTCGTACACTGACCGACCTGTCCTTGTGAAAGGACAACTTGCCGGTCATTAGGACACATAGAGTACTTTTCACATAAATACTGAACAATTTATGGCTAAAATATAATTCCGGACAGCAATAGGGCATGGTTAGAAAAACCCGGAACATTCAAATTTGGACAATTGAATACAGGTTTTTTATGCAATGAAACAAAAGTTTTGAAAGATTGGGGAGGGGGCCTAGAGAAAGATTATTTTCGCTAATATCAAATCATAGGACTTTCCCTCCAGTCTTCATTCAGATTTTGTTTATTGTCGATTTAATTATATTTTTGATAAAATATAAGATTGCAAACTCATTAACTATATTGATTTCATTTAGTATCACACACAGTAAGCCATCAAATCTCAACAACAAAAAAATGACTTTACATGTATGTTATACTTTACATGTATGTTATACTTTACATGTATGTTATTATAATATACTTTACATGTATGTTATACTTTACATGACTTTTAGTTATTATATCAAGGACAGTAGGTAGAAGTTTCATCAATTTATTGTAAAATTGTAATGTTTTGGTGAAATTAAAGAATGTAACGCCATAAATAAATGCGAATTCAAACTGTTCTTTCTTTTCTTAGTGTGATACTCCTTAAATTCATAATCATAACTTATCTACTACATACTTTTATTCCATCAATGTGAATATTATAATAGAAAAACAAAGGATATGGGGTATCCATCTATGTCACAAAATCAGTACATGCACAGCAAAAAAAAACACACAAAAGGAACAGCGCTTGTATTGCTGGTCTTCATCTCAAAGTCACAGTGAGGCCTTCAACACGGAGCAAAAAAAAACAAAAAACAAAAAAACAAAAAAACTCTCTCCTCACTGCAACTTTAAACGGCCCCTAGTTATCATTAAACTATTTGCTCTTAAGAATACTTGCCTGTACCTACATAACTTGTAGACAAATACAGGATTCATTTTTAAACTGAAATGGTCCTTTAAATGTACGTCGAACAAAAAAGCAATATACATATAGTTATCTAAGTTTATTTCATTTTAAACTTGAAAATAAGGGCTATAGAGTGAATTTAGAACATACGAGAAAAAGCAAGTTACACAATTGTCTTATCTGTTTCTTGTAACGAAAACGTCAGAAGAAAAATCGTCTTTCTCCATTTATCATTTTCTATCCGTACACTGGCCGACTTGTCATTTTGAAAGGACAAGATACCGAGCATTAGGTCAGTTATAGTACTTTTACGGAAGCCCAGAGGGGACCTACAAAAATATAATATTATATCGTTATCTCAATATATATATCGTTATTTCGATATAATTAAATCGTTATCTCTATATTTATATCGTTATATCGTTATATCCATATATTTATTTCGTTATCTCAATATATATATCGTTATTTCGATATAATTAAATCGTTATCTCGTTATCTCGATATTTATATCGTTATATCGATATATTTATTTCGTTATCTCGATATAATTATATCATTTTCTCGATATAATTATGTCGTTATCTCGATATCATTATATAGTTAAGGTGGGGTTATGGCACCTTTTTTCAAATAACTCAAAAACTTCTACAGATATCAAAATTTAGCAGAGAGTAAAATTGATCAATACATTATGATCTGCCTTTGTCGAAATTTAAGTTTAGGTTGATCGGAAAATTCGTTTCAGAGCTATGGCCCTTTATTTGCATTTTTTCTCATTTTTTTTTATAATTTTGACAATATTTTTAAAAGCTAGAGCCTTTTTTTATTATTATTATTCCAAAATATTTCCTGTTTACGCTTACCTAAGTCGTCCAGGTTACAGATTAAGGTTCCCGGTTTACAAAAATGCCATCTATACAGGGGCAATAGAAAGCTAACAAAGTCCATTTTAACCTTTATTAAACATTAAGTTTTAAATGTCTTAGGCTAGCTTGAACTAGTATATATATATCTTTAATATACACAAGATCGTAATAAATGAGATGTAGTAAGAGAATTAATAAGACAACTCTTTCCTGGGACAAATTGGCGTTATTGTAATAAAAAAAATGTACACAGGAAAATATAAATATAATGGTTTTGTCGTTAGGAGTTACTGTAACTGTCAATTGATCCTCCAGTGATTTAGCAAACACTCCCCGATAGTTGTCCGACCTCTTGTATATTACAGATATATATACTATTTCAAGCGTGTCTGGGACCTATATTGAAAATCGGCAGTTCTACGCATTTTCGCGTCAGCTACAGATTGATACAAAACTTTAACAACATTACATTTTTGCACCGGCAATTCGATCGGCTTTCCTGGTCTGTCGCTTTCTTCTTTTCGTTCCGATTATGCATGAAATATTTGCGACTGGACGTTAAGCAAACATCAATCAATGTAAACAGATATTGACATATCAAGCAAGCGGATCAAACTGCCAGCGCAAAAAAAATAAGCCTGTTTAATGTCTTTCAAGGTTTGTCATCCATCTGAAGCGCGCGAAATGAAGAATGTTCGATTAATCCCCCAGTGATGTTAGCCGGTGCTGACCGATAGTTATTCGACCTCGGTAAATAGGTGCAAATTATGAGATGTTTCATAGCATAACTTTTTTATTATTACATGTAAAATGTCGGTTTATGGCTCGTTTTAAAGAAAATGGAATATACCTTTAAAAATTTTAAGATGTTGATTCAGACAATTTAATTGAGGTCTGGAGCTTGCATGTCAGTAACTGCTAGTATTCTTTTGTTAGTTTATGTATCATTGTCATTTTATTTAGTTTCTTTTGTTACCTATTCGGACATCGGACTCGGACTTCTTTTAAACTGTGTTTTACTGTGCGTATTGCTGTGTGTTTGTTTTTTCTACATTGACTAAAGGTATAGGGGGGGGGATTGAGAATCCACAAAACATCCTTTAACCCCGCCACATTTTTGCGCCTGTCCCAATACAGGAGCCTCTGGCCTTTGCTAGTCTTGTATGATTTTTAATTTAAGTTTCTATTATACATTTCGGAGTTTAGTTTGACGTCCAATATCACTGAACTAGTATACATTTTTGTTTAGGGGCCAGCTGAAGCACTCCTCCGGGTGCGGGATTTTCTCGCTGTATTGAAGACACGTTGGTGGCTTTCAGTTGTTTTCTGCTCTTTGGTCGGGTTGTTGTCTCTTTGACACATTCCCCATTTCCATTCTCAATTTAATTATACATAAATAAAATACAACGGGAAAACGAAGACCATATTCTTGATTTATCGAGTTACTGACCTTGTGTATATTATAAAAAAGAAAAAAATGTTCAAGCAAACCTGGGGCCTATAGTTTTCAATAAATAAGCAAAAATATGCGAAATCTGCAAATTTTGGTATTTTAAGAGAAGCAAAATCTGAAAGTTTTGCCCACAAGACTTTATTGTAGCTCTTAATGATCTGAACGATTTCCAATTTAAACTAAGGCTCTAGCTTTTAATCTAAAATTTGAATTGAATGGATTTGATTTGATCGATAAAAACAAATAAGAAACAGTATAATTTTGAAAATTTAGGCGAAATGTATTTCTTACTCTAAAAGAAGCATATAAATATATGAAGTGTTGTATATGTATATATATTTTAAAATATACGACGAGGAAAAGTAACATCCGGCCACCGAAAGCTTTATTATTTTAGAGCCTAGGTGGTCGAGTGGTCTAGCGCGTCGGGCAAAGTGCAAGGCGATTTGGTGCCACGATATATTAGGAGCTCGAATCCCGGCGAAGGAAGAACAAAAAATTTGCGAAACAAATTTACAGACCTAACATTGTTGGGCTGATGTTTAGACGTATTTTAGAATATATAGAGAACATCATATGGCTTTTTCAATATCACATCCGTATCAACCCGAGACAGCAATATAATCCCAAGAGCTCTGCTCGAGGGATTATATTGGTTGAGGGTTGATATGGTGTGTGATATTGAAAAAGCCATATCATATACACTTTATTATATACATATACCTCACGTAGATGTGTTTAATGTGACATGACGTCATACAGATAAGGGGGGTTGAAATGACGTCATACAGATTAGAGGTTTGACATGACGTCATACAGATTAGGGGTTTGATTAAGCCTTTGCAACAGTGACTGCAATCGATGACGTGACGTCATATAAATTAAAGGTGTGATAAAGCCTTTGCAACCGTGCTGATATCGATATCATCACGGGTGGCTGATACAGCACGCTTGCCAATGATTGTATTACACATACAATTTATCTGTATTTACTACTAAGTATATAATAAATATACATATACAACACTGCATATATTTATATACTTCTTTTAGAGTAAGACATACATTTCTCCTAAATTTTCACAATTACTTTCTATATTTCCATATCTACTACCAATGAAAGCCTTTATATAATTATCATGCTTTTATATGTTTTTGATATTGTATGCGCTTATCATTATGCATAGGGAACTATGTATTTCTTAAACTCAATGCTAAATAAAGATTGAAGTGGACTTTGATAGCTTTCTATTGCTCCTGGATAAATGACATTTCTGTAAACAGGAAATACTTTGGAATATTGATGAAAAACTAAAAAAGGCTCTAGCTTTTACGACTTTCAAGATATTGTCAAAACTAATATGAAGATTTGAAAAAATTGCAAATAAAGGCCCATAGCTCTTTAATAAGTTTACCGATCAACCTAAACTTAAAATTTGGCAGATACAGATCATTATGTACTATTCAATTTTACCCTCTGCTAAATTTTGATATATGTATAAGTTTTTGAGTAATTTGCAAAAAAGGTGCAATAACCCCACCCACCTTAACTATATATCGAGATAAAGATTTAATTATATCGAGATAACGATATAATTATAAAGAGATAAAGAAATAAATATATGGAGATAACGATATAATTATATCGATATAACGATATAAATATCGAAATAACGATATAAATATCGAGATAACGATATAATTATATCGAGATAACGAAATAAATATATGGAGATAACGATATAATTATATCGAGATAACGAAATAAATATATCGATATAACGATATAAATATCGAGATAACGAGATAAATATATCGAGATAACGATTTAATTATATCGAAATAACGATATATATATATATATATATATATATATATATATATATATATATATAATGAGATAACGAAATTAATATATGGAGATAACGATATAATTATATCGAGATAACGAAATAAATATATCGATATAACGATATAAATATCGAGATAACGAGATAAATATATCGAGATAACGATTTAATTATATCGAAATAACGATATATATATTGAGATAACGATATAATATTATTTATTTGTAGGTCCCCTCTGGGCTTCCGTATACTTTACACATAAATACTGTACAATTCATGGTTATAGAATTACAGAGAAAAAAATTACAGCGTTACGGCATGGTTAAAAAAAATCCAGAACATTCAAAATTTTCATAATTCAACACATTTTTTTAAGGAATGAAACAAGGGCTTTGAAAGATTGGGAATGGGGAGGCTGGGGAGAGGGAACTTATCTTCAATTCTATATAGTCATAGTATTCCCTCCAGGCCTATCTGAATTTTTCCATTGTCGACTTATTTATATTTTGATGCAAATAATAACAAAACAAAACTTGACAACTCATTTGTTACTAATTTCATCTAGTATCACACCTGGTAAGCCATCAAATCTCAACCAAAAAAAACGTTCATTTTTACTGCAAACTATACTTGATGAGATCTTATCGGTACTTTTCCCTTTTCATAAAATGCTCTTGAAAATGAGTAATCAAATTTTATGGGACTATCATTTGATCATTAGAAAGTAAGAAGGAGGTTTGGAAGACTTTGCCCACCAAACACAAACAACATTTCAAGCCTTGTTATAGTCATTGCAACGAATGTACAAAGTAAATAAATTATTCAGTCGCCGTTAGGATAAATAGGAATAATTTGGTGACAAAATCTTTAAAAGACAAATAATTTGATCGTAAGTGTACCCTGTTGTATACCCTGTTCGTGATCAGTCTAGCAGATATATTTTATTTAATAAAGTGAAAACTTTATAGTTTATGCCATATAATGTCATGTAGATGTTTGGAGGTCTGACGCAATGATATAATTCGAGTATTGTACAAAGAGAGATAATGTCGGAAAATTGGAATACTTTTAAGGAATAGAGAATAACAAATTTACTTAACTAAAAATTTCGATGTCCATACAAACCGCTAACTTTCATGGGAAAATATAAAACAATTATTACTTTGTAAATCTATGATGGTCTAATAAATGTGGATCCCGCATGCCATAAATAATCGTTGGAAGAATTAACGCATATTCTGCCTTAATACAAACAATTTACAAATGAAAGTGGTGGGTTTGAAACAAGTGTCACGGCGAGCATAATATCCTAGTTGGATGACAGGCTTTTCCATAAAGAATTCGGTACTGTGTATTCATACATCCCGTTAAAGGCATATGATAAAGTTTTGACCCCACAGTGATTTTTAGACGAAAGTTTGCATACAAGCTATTTTTCACCTCGTCAATTCAAATATGTAATAAAAATTATATCTTCATGTGCTACTTTTAGAAATAAATGGGGTAGAAATTTTAGACATTTACTGGAAATTTCGGTTTCTTGGACATTTCTATCATTTGGAAAGATATACTTAACTTTTTTGTTTCAAAAGATAAACGCAAGCGGAGTTTTGTAAATTAAAGCATCTGGAATATCTTCTCTACATAAGTGTGCTTTGAAGTTGTGTAACAATTCTTTCGATATTATCCATTTTTATCACATTTTCATGATTGTAGTCAAAGAACGACATTTATTGCTGTATATATTTTGCTGTTAAGAATACTTATAGAAGTAAATATCGTTCTATGTCCCAAACCCTTTAAACACCAGTTACATTTTAAACTGAATTGAACCTTTAAATGCACTTTGATTAAGACGTCGAACTAGAAATAAATACATATGCTATACAGAACAAATTGGAATTCTGTTGGGTCCAGAATCCTCTTACTACAAATCAGAATTCCAATATCTATACTAGTAGAAATTGGAATTCTGATTTACACTAATTAAAAACCAGAACAGATCGGATCAAATGATAGTCTAACTACTTGTAGTAATTGGGATATATAGATTTGTATTAGGAAGATCCTGAATAGTACTAGATCATTACTAAAATAGACACAATAAAGAAATATATTGTTTTTCTTTATAATGAAATAAAATTATGTAATCAAACTTGTCTGAATCAAAAAGATAAGTCAAATACCTAGGAATTTATCTGTCAGAGTATTTGCTAAAAGTCCTCAAATCTTTACTCAAATTCACAGTATCATAAGTTCATATGAGGTTCTTTGAGGCTTTAACAACACTTTAGTGTACATGTATTTCAGAACATTTGATCAAATTATTGATACCTGTATATGGTTAAACACTTCAATTTTGACAAATTTCGAGTAATTATTATGACATTCTTAACCAAAACCAAAATTTTATTGGAAATATTTTAAATATTGTCTATAAGATAAAAGATAATTCATTTGAAGTCATTTCATTCAAAATTTAACAAAAAAACATATCAAATTTTGAATAATTTAAAAAAAAAATCAATATTTAGACGACAATCTTGTTAATTTACGCAAAACTTGTTTCCTCCAACACCCTTTAAGTTGTCAAACCAAAATTGTTTTCGTATCAAAAAACAAAAACCACAAACAAAACATTAGCAAATGTTAATATGAATAAAAGAATTTCACGAAAGTTTATGTATTTTGCCATATTATGTTTGTAATATATGATAACAACCCAAATCAAAGTACTGAAGTACTGAACATCGGATGACCACAAGTTCTTGAGGATGGTCAAAAGCACTTGTCTCAGAAAAAAAACAACATATCTCTTTACCTGAAACTGAGGTTAATGTACAGATATATATTTTTTTCTAGACAAGTGCGTGCGAGTATGATGAATAAATGACAGGAAATTCAACTTCACCGTAATAACTATTATATTGTAGTGATACAAATCAGTATACACTGATTTGTTGTTATATATTATATTAAAATAACAGTTACATATATATATGATTTGCATCCGTTTGTATATCATTCTATTCTACTGTTCTAATAATAGTGCAATGCAAGTGCATGGTGGACACTTTTCTGTAAAAATTCGATTTTTCTAAGATTGGATACGAGTAGGCATTCATATTTTCCCGCAAAAACAATTACAGAGTTACCGGTCCTGTCGCAAAACGTTCTTTGAGATATTCTTCCGCATGCTTTAACACAATTTTTCGGTACGTGTGCATTGATATTATCAATGATTTTTTACTTATATATATATATATATATATATCTAACTACAAAACATTTTCACATTATTAATTTATGTTGTAAACAAAAATATTTTTATCAGTATTCATTGAAGAGATGTATTTATATCAAATGACAAGGAATGTTATTTTGCACTCGTTTATGTGCGCATATTTATCATGTTAATAGATCGGTTACAAACCCAAAACTAATTTACATAATGGAAATCTAGGCGATAGCAATACATCGGAGTGACCTCAAGGTCATCGCGATGTAAAAATCAGTAGAAAGATTCGTACTAACTAAGAAATATCTACTGAATATCAATTTTTACTGTAACATATAATATATATATATATATATTAAACTTGAAAAAGGTCTATAGAGTGCATATAGTACACGAGAGAACAAGTGCCAATTTATTTTCCCCTTCACTTTCTCTCACTCGGAGTCTTCTCCCTCTCTCTCATACCTCTAGCTCGTTTTTATTTTTTTTTTTTTTTATGATTTTTTGTTTTTGACAAAACGATATTGAAGCCTTGACTTCCGAACTTCCGCCTAGCTACGCCACTGGATATACAGTACTGTAGCTAAGCCAATGGTAGCAACTGATATACAGCACTGTAGCTAAGCCAATGATAGCAACTGATATACATCACTGTAGCTAAGCAAATGATAGCAACTGATATACAGCACTGTAGCTAAGCAAATGATAGCAACTGATATACAGTACTGTAGCTAAGCAAATGATAGCAACTGATATACAGCACTGTAGCTAAGCAAATGATAGCAACTGATATACAGCACTGTAGCTAAGCAAATGATAGCAACTGATATACAGCATTGTAGCTAAGCAAATGATAGCAACTGATATACAGCACAGTAGCTAAGCAAATGATAGCAACTGATAAACAGTACTGTAGCTAATCAAATGATAGCAACTGATATACAACACTGTAGCTAAGCAAATGATAGCAACTGATATACAGCATTGTAGCTAAGCAAATGATAGCAACTGATATACAGTACTGTAGCTAAGCAAATGATAGCAACTGATATACAGCACTGTAGCTAAGCCAATGATAGCAACTGATATACAGTACTGTAGCTAAGCAAATGATAGCAACTGATATACAGCACTGTAGCTAAGCAAATGATAGCAACTGATATACAGTACTGTAGCTAAGCAAATGATAGCAACTGATATACAGCACTGTAGCTAAGCAAATGATAGCAACTGATATACAGCACTGTAGCTAAGCAAATGATAGCAACTGATATACAGCACTGTAGCTAAGCAAATGATAGCAACTGATATACAGCACAGTAGCTAAGCAAATGATAGCAACTGATATACAGTACTGTAGCTAAGCAAATGATAGCAACTGATATACAACACTGTAGCTAAGCAAATGATAGCAACTGATATACAGCATTGTAGCTAAGCAAATGATAGCAACTGATATACAGCACTGTAGCTAAGCAAATGATAGCAACTGATATACAGTACTGTAGCTAAGCAAATGATAGCAACTGATATACAGCACTGTAGCTAAGCAAATGATAGCAACTGCATGATTTATAATTTTATTTAAAACAATTTCATTTATAAATACAACTGTTTTAAACTTTTTACGTCAACAAAAAGACTTATTTTCTTGTTGGAATTGTTTTGTGTCAGGACCTTTTATAGGTTACCATTCGGTACGGATTTTGCCCATTGAGGGCCGTATGGTGACCTGAAATGGTTTATGTCATTTAGTCTCTGGTGGATAGTTGTCTTGTTTGCAATCATACCACATCTTCTTATCTTAAATTTATGTTATTCTGAATTTTTCTCAGTAAGATTTCGAATATTCGTATTCTGTTTAAACTGTCATACTATTTATTTGGATATATAAAATAAACGATTATTAAAACCTTAGATAATAGTAATAATTCGTCCAAGTCATACTACAGTAACACTTACATTTGTTTTTATACAATTGCAACAGATATAATAGCTATTATATCTATGATGTCAGTGACAGCTTCTCAAATAGCTATGTTTGATGTGACAAAAATACTGTGTACTGGTATCATCTGTCAATCTGCCTCCGGCACACACCAAGAGAGAGTGGTGTGTATTATCGGTTCGGTTGATTTATTATTGTGTTGCCAAATATTATGTAAATCGGATAGCCCCCTGTCACGTATGATATCGTAAATTATCGCGGGATTTAAACTAAAACGCGCATATGATTTCAAGACCAAGGTTGATGAGTCGCTTATGTGAAACTTGTATATTGCTTGTATCAAGCCACTCAATCGTTAATTCTTTCAACATTGATTTAATGCACCGCGGGAACCACATTTATTAGACCATCATAGATTTACGGCGTAATTCTTATCTTATATTTTTCCCTGTAAATTCCCGGTTTATATGAACATCTGGATTTTTGTTTAAGTAAATTTGCTATTCTCTAGATCTATTCTTGCGTCAGACCAAGGAATTGTATATTTAGAAAGAATGGAAACGCGACCGACTTCAAGGAATCATATAATGTATCTCTGTTTCGGGCGATGCGTTAATTACATCCCGTAGCTCTAACTGGCTAATTACTTGTTTTGCCTCAGTTATCGAACTTGGTCATTTAATCGGACACCAGTTGTCGGACTTTGTTGTAAATTATTGGTACTTTAGGAGTAATACCACCATTGATTTTCCCCTATTAGTGTTTGTTAAATTGTCACTTTTCAAAAAATTGTGCAGAATTTATCTTTATTTCAAATAAGGAAATATTTGGCATGAGTAAAGTTTTATTGTGTCCAGTATTACAGACAAAAATTCAAATAACATTTCATTGCAACTCGTCTCACTATTTTAATACATACCACATTTGATAAGTGTTTGGTATGACGATAAATTTTCACTTCTGTTCTCGTACTATGAACAACATTTATAAAAAATATTTCCGTACTCCATGTATACCTTACAACAAAATTATTTTTATTTACCTGTGTACGTTATTTTATTTGGCGGCATTTTGTCCAAGGTTATGGTTGTCGTTCTGATATTGTTTTACATCTCCCCCTTTTTTATTAATTTTGTATTTACATTGTGTTATAGATCAATTTTATTCGTTCAGTGTATGTTCACTTGTTTTTGTTAATATGTCTTTTGATTGAGTTAAGCCATTTCAATTGATATTTTATAGTGTGTCTTTCTATGTTGTGATGTTACACTATTGTTTCGGGTTAGGGTGAAGGTTGGCGCCTGTTAAAACGTTTAAACCCGCTGCATTTGTTTGCACCTGTCCTAAGTCAGGAACCTGTTGTACAGTGGTTGTCGTTTGTTGATGAGGTTCATAAGTGTTTCTCGTTTTTATATAGATTAGACCGTTGGTTTTCCTGTTTGAATGGTTTTACACTAGTCATTTTTGGGGCCCTTTATAGCTTGCTGTTCATGTGAGCCAAGGCTCCGTGTTGAAGGCCGTACTTTGACCTATAATGGTTTACTTTTACAAATTGTGACTTGGATGGAGAGTTGTCTCATTGGCACTCATACCACATCTTCTTACATCGTATATAAGATAATAACAATCACTGGAAGTTAACAATTAAATTTTCACCCCTTTTCCCGGTTTACAAGCTTTAGTAACCATGTAACCTCAAGTTTCCAAAATATTTCATAGAAACACCAAATAAAAAAAGAATGGTGCTTTGAAACACCCAAGATATATGTCACAGTTTTTTTTCTACAATGAAATGCAGGGTTAACTTCCTTCAACTGTCAAATTCAAGGGATTATTTTTTCTACCCTTTCTCGTGAGAAACCGGATGTCACATGATTTGGTGGTATTACACCTTAAACTGTCCAGTCCGAAATGAGTATATTTGGTGATATGTTAATCTTGAATAAATATTAAAATAAATAAAGTACACAAAAAAAAAAAAAAAAAAACTATTCAACCACATGCAAAGTCTCTTATGAAAAACGCTTTTCTTTGTTTTCATCTTGATATTTCATGAAGGTATGAAATATGATGGGATGAAATAGACACATGAGTTTCATCCGAAACAAAGGTAATGAAAAAATATGAAATAATGATTAAGTTCTAAAAAAAGTATTTAAAATAAAAAAAAATAGATAAATCGTGTTTAAAATAAAACCATGAATTCCAAAGGGAAAATCTATTATATTCATATATTTTGTCTGTACTTCGTCGGTATGGAACTTAACTGAACAAAATGGCGTCAATGTAAACTATAAACACGTTTTTTTGAAAAATCATAGAAAATTTATTTTTATAACCATTTTCATAAAATCAACACGATGTTATAGAAAAAAGGTTAAGCTTTTGAATTGTATTTCATTTACATGTCTAGTTCAAGTAGTTATTTATCCTTTACCAGATTATAACCTGTGGGTGGTTTTTTTAAATGCACTACTTAAAATGTTCAGCATGCTTCGAAAGAAAATCATTTACAGTATACCAATAACATTTAACATTCGTTATTTACACCAAATTGTAGCAAAATATTCCTTCTTTAAAATGATATCTCATTTTGACACTAAATTTGTTCTTTTCTACTTTTCAACATTTTGAAAATTCGTACTACACTGCCAGATTGAAAGACACGTTTTGACAGAATAATAAAATGCTAAACTGAAGTTCTGGAAAATCGTAGAAAATTCAGAAATTATACCAGAAACATAAGAAAGAGTTCAAGTTCTAGAATAAGGTATCAGCTTCATAATGATATCTACTATTTATTTTTTTTTGCCTTTCATGGTTGTCGAGCCTTTAGAAAAAAATCAAAACACTGTATTTTTTGTTTTGTAATTCATATGAAACTCTCGCAAATTTGACGAACGAATTCTTTTTTGATATGACTTTTTATTAAAAGTTTATTGCAAACATAGGTCGTCCAAAAAGGCATTAAAATGACACCTAAGGGGTTCCCTTTTACACGGAAGAGTAGTTTCTACTTGTCTTGGTTTTTATCCTCCTTTATATCGTCTCAAGGAATGTGACCCTGTAAATTTGGATGACTAAATATAACAGAAATGGACATCCGTTATGATTCTTTATATTATTTGTCATACTTCCGACCGAAACAGTCTTTCAGTGCTTTTAACAAGTTCCTTAACTACTATCAAAAAGCTTATCATAAACTATTGTAATAAAATATATGAAAATAGTGGAATTAACTATTTTTGGAGTGTAAAAAATTCTTTGGATGTTTTCGATAAATTACGTGCTTTTGATGGTCCTTTTGATTCTGTTGACAGTTTTGACTTTTCTACTCTTTACACTACACTTCCACACAATCTTATCAAACAAAAATTTGACTGTTTAATTAAATGGTCGTTTGGTAAATCTGAATGCAAATATATTTGCTGCAACTCATTTAAAGCCTTCTTCTCTAATGAGAAAGGTAAATATGCTAGATATACTTACTGGAGGTGTGATGAGATCATTGAAGCTGTAAATTTTCTCCTTGATAATATTTATGTACGTTTCGGCAGCAAAGTTTATCGACAGGTTGTAGGCATTCCTATGGGCACTAATTGCGCCCCTTTAATAGCAGACTTGTTTTTGTACTGTTATGAATCACAGTTAAGGACCAAACTCAGTAAAAACCCGTCTAAATTGCATTTAATTGATAAATTCAACAACACTTACCGTTATCTAGATGATATTTTTTCGTTAAATAATCAAGAATTTTCTCAATATACTGCCGAAATTTACCCAAAGGAACTTACTTTAAATAAATCAAATTAAAACGGTAACAACTGTCCTTTCCTAGATTTAGATATTTCGGTTTTACACGGGAAACTCCACACTAAAATTTATGACAAAAGGGACGATTTTTCGTTCCCTATTGTTAATTTTCCCTTTTTGGATGGTGATGTTCCTTTGGCACCATCTTACGGTGTTTATATTTCACAACTCGTTCGCTATGCCCGTGTCTGTTGTGACGTTTTTGATTTTAACGAAAGTAATCTTTGTATTACTGGTAAATTAGTAAGCCAGGGATTTCGTTACCACAAATTACTTAAAACCTTTACTAATTTTTTTACGGCAATATTGTTTACCGTGCCCGGAAATTTAGAAACGATCCTGGTAAACTTATCGATCCTTTGAATAAACTTATTCTAAAAGGTTACCAATTCAACACTGTAATTAGATCATTAAATATTGTTTTTATTGGTACTGATATTGATTTTGTTATCAGTAAATGAAAGCAAACTAAATCTTATTGTTATATACATATACACATTCATGGATCTGCAATCTGTCGATACCTGTATCTTGGCATTGCACAAGGTCATGTTTTTCTCTAACTGTTTATGACCTCTTTACACTAAATCCATTGGATGTTGGATGTGTACGGATTGATAATTTAGTCTTAGATGCATGATTTTTTTTATTAGTTGTTAGTGGCTTTGAACTAGCTGTCAGTAACTGCAAGTACTCTCAGATCTGTACTTAGTGTCTTTTTGTTGTTTGGATGTACAAGTACCCGGCCACGTCCACTTGTATTTGTAGTATTTGTACTTTTATCCATCTGATGAGTTAAGCCTCTTTCAACTGATTTTTATAGTTCGTTCTTATGTTTTACTGTTACATCACTGTCCCAGGTTAGGGGAGGGTTGGGATCCCGCTAACATGTTTAACCCCGCCACATTCTGTATGTATATGCCTGTCCCAAGTCAGGAGCCTGTAATTCAGTGGTTGTCGTTTGTTTATGTGTTACATATTTGTTTTTCGTTCATTTTTTGTACATAAATTAGGCCGTTAGTTTTCTCGTTTGAATTGTTTTACATTGTCATTTCGGGGCCTTTTATAGCTGACTGTGCGGTATGGATTTGCTCATTGTTGAAGACCGTACGGTGACCTATAGTTGTTAATTTTTGTGTCATTTGGTCTCTTGTGGAGAGTTGTCTCATTGTCAATCATACCACATCTTCTTTTTTATATATAAAAAATATCTAGACAGTTATTTGAATAAAATTATGAATACTGTTGATATTCGTATATCTAATTTTGAAAACAATTTTGAAATTAATAGTAGGGTCCATGATATACCCATTTCTAGAATAAAAAATAAACTCGAAGTACTCGCAAAGCGGTTTGTGTTCGTATCGGCAGACAAAGAAGCCAATAATGTAGTGGTGGTGTGGTGCATATACTACACGGAAGTTCTCCAAAATGAAATTATCAATTCGTCTAAATTCAGGTCCGTACGCTCCACAGAGAGTCAACTTGTAAACAAGCATATCACTGCCACTACCCAGCTTAAAGCCTCTTCCGAACATTTGAAACTCCCGACTATGTACTGGTTACCTAAATTACACAAACAACCATTTAAATTCCGTTTCATCTCCGCATCTTGTATGTGTTCTACTACTAATCTGTCAGTGCTTCTAACTACCTCCCTTACTAATATCAAAGATCTTGTTAAGTTTTGTAATAAAGCTTATGAAAATAATGGTATTGATTATTTTTGGAGTGTTAAAAATTCATTAGAGGTTTTAGATAAATTACGTGCTTTTGATGGACCTTTCAATTCTGTTGACAGTTATAATTTTTCTACTCTCTACACTACACTTCCACACAATCTTATCAAGAAAAAGTTTTCATATTAGATTAAATGGTCTTTTGAAAAATCTCATTGCAAATTTATTTGCTGTAACTCGTTTAAAGCCTTTTTCTGTAACGAAAAAGGAAAGTATGCGAGATACACTTACTGGAAATGTGAAGATATGATTGAAGCTTTAAATTTTCTCCTGGACAACATATATGTACGTTTCGGCGATAAAATGTATCGACAGGTAGTAGGTATTCATATGGGCACTAACTACGCCCCTTTAATAGCAGATTTATTCCTGTATTGCTATGAATCTCAGTTTATGACCAAACTCAGTAAAGTTACATTTGGTTGATACATTCAACAATACCTACCGTTATCTTGATGATATTTTTTCGTTAAATAATCCAGAGTTCTCTAAATATACTACCGAAATTTACCCAAAGGAACTTACTTTAAATGAATCTAACATAAACAGCAGTAGTTGTCCTTTTCTAGATTTAGACATCTTATTTTTTAAACGGAAACTCCATACTAAAATTGACGACAAAAGAGACGATTTTTCATTCCCTATTGTTAATTTTCCCTTTTTAGACGGCGATGTTCCTTTGGCTCCATCATACGGAGTTTGAATTTGGAAAGCGAGTCACTTACCATTCTAGAGTCATGCCCTTTGTAACTTGGAAAACTGTATTTTTTTTCGTTTCCGCACTCTAACTTAACTTTGCCTCACACAAATTTTATGAAGCTCATACACAATGCTTAAAACTACAAAAACGCAGACAGAGTCCGAATTTGGGCAACGAGTCATTTACCGTTCTAGAGTAATGCCCCTTTTTAACTTGGAAAATTGATAAACTTGAGCGGGGGCATTCGTGTCCTCAGACATATTCTTCCTTTTATTGTTAGATGTTTTTCTGCTTTGTATCGACCTGATGAGTTAAGCCCTTCTCAACTGATTTTTATAGTTTGTTTTTATGTTGTGCTGTAACACTACTGTCCCAGGTTATGGGAGGCCGGGTTGAGCGCTCATGTACAGAGACGTGCCTGCATTCTATCTACTGGGGCAATCAGGGTCACAAAACATGTCACTTTATTGAAAGAGGTTGGCCTTGAGCTTCTTAAAACATGCCGTAAAGTTCATAGACTTACAATACCTGTACAACATTAAAAATCATCTTGTCCCAGATTATCTCTGTAATTTTCATCCATTATTCCATCATAACACCGAAAACTATAACTTAAGACGACATGACAACTTGATACCTATCAGGTCAAGAACAGTAGCATACTATAATTCTTTTCTTCTAGCTACAATTAGAGACTGTAATAGCTTATCAGCTGAACTAATTTCAGCAACTTCTTTGGCGAGTTTCAAAAGGTTGTTAAAGAAGAATCTCAATTTGTGTAGTAAAAAAATATATTCACGAGGGCATGGTTATGAGAAAAAGATTTATACTAGATTACGCTTAGGGCTTAGTGCCCTTAATGACCACTTTTACAAATATAATCTTACATTAAATAGGTTTTGCGATTTCTGCCCAGGTAACCGTATTGAAAGCACTGAGCACTATTTAATTCATTGCGTCCATTACATGAACTACCGGATTACTCTTCTACTTGGTATTAAGAATTTGATTTGTCCAGATATAAATATAGCAATGTTGCGGGATCTATGTCCCAACTATCTAAGCAAAATTTTAATATAAAGTAGTGACGATTTGTCTAATGATACTAATATTTAGAGCTGTTTGAGTGTGTGTTTCGATATATTCAATCTTCAAACAGATTTTTTCGATAGCTCAATAACTTATTTGTACTATATTTTTCCTTGTAATAAAACATATTAGGTATGAAACACATACATACACTTATATTATTTTATTTTTATTTATTAGGTCTTTCCACTATTTTGTGGAAAGACCTATTGCATTTGTTCTGATTATTTGTTTTCTTCTTCCGCCAAATTTTAAAACTTCTTTTGTGGTTTCGCAAGATGTCGCTTAGATTTTTTGCATATGATATCGAACAGTTATTGCGCTTTTGAGACTGGTCCTGTTTAGTCGAAGACTTTTTATTGTAAGAGTTATCTCCCCAAACACTGTTTTCTTTGTGGTGAGATCTCCTCCGTAACCGTAAAAGAAAGCGACAAATTTATTTTACTAAATTGCTCGTTATATCCTCAGGATGATTTGTCAAATTTTAACCGAATCAATTCGTAGACTCCATATGAAAGTTATTTCCCCTTTTGAATTTGACATAAGTGATATGTCAATGTATCACATGAATGGTAAGTAATACAGACCTAAGGTACGTGTATTTGAGATCCTGGGTTCATAAAAATAAATTTGAGGTCAAGGTCAAAGGTCAATGTCATGTTCTAAATTTTGACTTATATGTCAACAAAGAAAAACAAAATGATATATAGACAAAGCACATAAGCAAAAATGAAAGACAAGACTACAAAAAAATGAACATAGCACAATAACACAATGGCGGGATGTATAAGTACCGAGCCACGCCAAAATGATATTACCATAAATGGACTAAACAGTATTGTATTTAATATGGAAAGCGTTCTCGACAACCAGCTAAAGGGACATTGTGTACAGCCTAGAAAAGTTGCATATGAATATTCTTTAGAACTATTGCGTGTTCTATCTACTTTAGCAGATAATTTGGTTTTATTATTAACACCATAATGATACAATACATCAACAAACAGAGAAAACCAGATCTCCATGTTACTTTGAAATTGTAGAATTTAAGATATAAAAATTAGGTCACTCTAAAGCAGTTCGTAGTGAATGAATCGGACATAACAATGGACATTATTCAGATGTTTCAGAAACTGCTAAATACGTAGAGGTTCATAGATTTGTTTGTATAAACTGAATTATTCAGCTGTGGTTTCCATATCTACTCTCCAACTCTGAGGAAACTGATAGTTTTCTGAGAACATATGCCTAATGTCATAACTACTTCAATAAAGCTGACAGCTCCAGTCCATAAAGATATATGTTCTTACACATTTCGCTTAGGAAACACTGGTACTTATACATGTCTGCCACAATTTTAGACAGTCTCCTAAACGACCGTCAACATTCTTGTAAATAAGATAAAAACAAACAATTATTCAATCAAACTCGAAAGTGTTCAGCTTATCTTCTTAGTTTCTCATGACCAAAATTTTGTAAAGAAAAAAATATAAAAATAAGGAGATTTAGTATGATTGCAAATGAGACAACTATCACCAGAAACCAAAGACGGTCTAGATGTTATCAAACATAGGTCACCGTACGACCTTCAACAACGAGCAAAATTTGTGAGAGATTGTCGCTTAACAACGTACCTGCTAAAACTAGTAAATAGGATAAAATATTTCATTTGTTATAAAAACAATAATAGGCCTTTCTTCCGTGTGGACTCACTTTTCAGAACCTTACCACTCAATTTACATTAAGTTATTCATTCTTATAAACTTCCGTGTTACTACAGTATTTACGTCATACCGCCATCACATTGTTGGCTGCTTTGTCGGCCAGTCCGAACACACACCGCCTTGTGTGTACTTAATGTAGAGATAAGAAGACGTGGTAGTATTGCAAAAATTGAAAACAACACGTTTAATAATTTCATGCGTCCGAAAATGAGACAACTTTCCACCAGAGATAAAAATGACGTTAAAGTTAGCACTTATGTGTCACCGTACGGCCCTCAATAATGAGCAAAATCTAAACCGAAATGTAAGAGAAGTTTGTTCTAGTTTAATAAAAATTGGCGTATTAATAACTCTTTTATTAAGTTCTAATTGTTTTCAAATTAAATATGCGAATACCCCAAATATTCACTTATTTGTACAAATAAGAATTAAGAGATTTTTTTTATCATATTTCTCCCGTTAACACAAATTTTTACAATATGATGAAAGACCGTCTTTAATGACCTGACTACGCTGTTCTATTTTAGATGGGGGACGATATGTTGTTCCTTTTTCTGAAAGTTTTTAACTATCGATTTTGAACAATATGCTGTCTGTAGCTATTTAATCCAAGACAGTTCACAAATTTTCAAACTATCTACAAATTGTTTATGTCAATATCCTAGTTTTATTTTGGACGTTTTCCATTGGTTGGATATTTATAACATTAATATTGTGTTTGTGTCTTCCTAAATGCTGGTAAATCAAACTTTTGAATTCATTAGAACTGCAGGTGATCTTGCCCATTTGAAAACATGCCGTCCTGTTTATCAGACTGCTCATTCTTACCATATTAGTTGTCATTAGTAACTTACTTCATATCTTGAATTGATAACGCTGTACCTTCGCTGTTTGTGTGTTTTTTCGCATTGCATGTACTGATTTTGTGTCATGGATGGATACCCCATATTCTTTGTTTTTTCTACTATTTGCTCTAAAAAAATCGTTTTCTCTGATTGTCGGACTTTCAATTTAAATGACAGAATAATTACAAGAACAAAAATAGCCCAACCTTAAAGTCGTAAGCCATAGCAAAGTCAGTGGTTAGTCTAATTAAAGGTCTAGTCATCAAACAATTTTGCAAGGGAAAATAAAGATGTAGGGTGGGATGGTGTGAGATCCATTTACAATAACGATTCCTATTGTAAGTTAGATTATTCTTATTTATCATGACGGCCCTTTTCGCAACAGAAGTTACTTATGAATTGCATTTTACAACCTTTTTTTACATAACAAAAATCCCTAAACTTTCTGGTGTCCCTTATCCTCTCCATTTAAGATAAACCTGTATCCGCTTAAAGGAAGTTTCTGATAACAATCATTTCCGTTAATCTCTCGCTTTCCCTTCCACTACTGCATCACTGCATGACGTCTGTGCATTTATCCACCAACGTCCACACTGTAAATATACCTGACGCCTGACGCGTCCGGACGCGTTCAAAATTCGTACACCGAATGTTCAATATTTTAACGTCATATGTTCATGCTTAGAGACGTGTTCAAAGTTTTAACGTTTGTGTTAAAAATATTAACATGTGTGTGCAGACGCAGTGAACACCGGTGTTCAAATTCTGATCTAAAAAAGAAGATAGTCTTTTGTCCGATTTTCTATCCTTCCAATTGGCAAATTCAAAAAGAAATTCTTTAAAAAATATGAATGTATACGCAGGATGATGATCTTGTGAATTTTTGGCTAATATTTTAGTAATTGTGAAATATTAAACTTCCAAGCTGGCATATATGTATAGTTTATGAATTTATTTTATTATTTATTTATATATACTAGTTTTACCTATAAGGGACATAATTATATGCATATCAATGAGGCCTGTTATGATAATATCGTAATAAAAATATGTCGATGTTTATCTTATTTCATGATCCGTTCATTTTATTAACATTACATGTTCAATCAGTGTTCAAATCGCTCGAAATTTTGAACACCTCGTGTTAAAAAAAATATACCAGGATACCAAATACAGGAAACAGATATCGGCTGGCGATTTAGGCGGTTCAACGAAGAATGGATACACATAAGAAAGAGAACTGGAGAAGGGACTTCTATCCCATATGAACACGAAAGAAGTAAGTAACAAGTTAGAATAATCTCCATAGGTAGTTCGATGGCTTCCTTGTTATTTTCTCATGCCAGATATATATTTGTCAAATATTCATAACTGTTATATCAAAATTTTCAATATTCAACATAAAAGACGAATTAAAAAACGGGCTTTAGATATAAACGTAAATAACTGTCAGCTTTTTTTCTGATGATTTCCTAAACTGATGAATAAACAGTCTGTCTGTTATACAGAATAAATGATGATTTTCGACATCCACATACATTAGCTGAACACTAAGTGTTAAGAACTCTAACATCAAGTGTTAAAAAATGAAACACAAAGGCATTAAAAACTGAACACCACACATTCAATTGATGAACACTAAGTGTTAAGAACTCTAACATCAAGGGTTCAAAAATGAAACACAAAGGCATTAAAAACCGAACACCACACATTCAATTGATGAACACTAGTGCAAACATTTGGAACACCATTTTTGACTTAGAAAATGCATTTGTTTTTTTTATTTGCAGGAATCGTTAGATTAAAATGTTTGAATTAGGAACCGGTAGCCAATAATCCCAAAAAGGTCATTTCTACATGCTATAAAGTGGTGGAAAAAAGAAAGATGTCGAAAAAAGGTATGACAATATATGTATATTAATAGCTTATGTGGGTGTATCATTTCTATCTGTTCACCTTAGGTCAAGAAATCGACTTTTGTAATTTATAATGTCAAAACTTGCATTTCATTGCTATAGAATATCAATATGTACACTAGTATATATCGACATTAAAGCATAACAAGCATTGCATAATTTGATGCTTTATGAAATACTCTCTTCTATTAATTTTTAATTTTATTTTGCAGGATATATAGGCTCATAGACAATCCTTGTTGAGGAGGATTTTGACATTGGAAGTTGATAACAACACATAAAATGCCAGCCAGTTGATAGCTTTAAGTGAAGATGCACTGAAAAGTGGAGCGTACATTGTATGTGATCGTACAAGAACTGTTGGAATTTGCAAACTTTTAAACTTTCATTGTGACAAATACCTTATCATAAACTATCTAATTATCACATTGACATGCTTTTTTGGTTAGGATACAAATGATGTTGCAACTATCTAGTCATGTAGGGGAAAATCATTATTTGTGATATATATTTAAGTCAGTTTAAAAACATTATGTATGTGATTTCACTGACTGTTACTTGTGATATCATAAGGTATCTGGTGTACTTTTCTTACATATAATATGCTCATTTGATTACATAAAGAATTACTTGTTAAAATATGTTTTATTGTTATATTTTGCCTGATTGAATATAGTTTTTATGACAGTTTATTTAAGTTTGAGTACTTATGGAAAATTATGTACGCTTGAAAATAGAACATGTTCCACATGTCAACTGTTCTGAAAGTTAACGTCTGGTGTTCTGAATCTTAACACTTTGGCTTTAAACATGTTCTATGTGTTCAAAAAGTGTTACATGGCTGTTGAACGCGTCGACGTATTAAGATATTGAACATTCGGACACGTTAAATCGTTGAACACTAAGTGTTAAGAACTCTAACATCAAGTGTTCAAAAATGAAACACAAAGGCATTAAAAACTGAACACCACACATTCAATTGATGAACACTAGTGTAAACATTTTGAACACCATTACACGTTCAAAAAGTGTTACAAAAAAAGCGTTCAAGCAGTGTTCTATTTATTAACACTTAGATTTACAGTGCAGACGTTGTCTCAGTACTCTGTACAAGGAAATATCTATTCAAACTGTTCTTATCAATTAAAAAAAGGAACAACGATGCAAACAATTGAAACGAATAAACTCTTTTGACACAAAAAGATGTCCAGCATCTACACATATAACAAGTTACAGGATATGTCGTGTATATTTGTGAAGTGAAGTGTTACACTGTTGATACTGATTTGAAGTGTAAAAGTTTCCGTTGTTGGGGTATAAATACCGTCATCCGGATATACATGATTGTTATACTCAATTACATAAAGTGATGCGGATGGTAAAGGTTAAATGATGGGTAAGAAAATGTTTGTTTGCTTAAATATCTATATTGGATAATTCATGGCATTTGTGCTAGTTCGCCATAAGGCCGTACATGAATAATGCTTTTTCATTATAAAAGTTTTTAAAAGCTAGTCAATACTTTATGTATTATGTATCATTTATTATGCATTATCATATATGATATATTTTTTTAATAAATATCACGCGGCATTTGAAAATGAAACAAAGATAGAGTGAGTCAACACATCTGAATAGTTGTTTATATTTCATATTCACATATTTTTTATAAGTTTTACATACAAAAAAATGAATATGGGAATTTTTACTTTCTTTTTGTAAAAATAGAACGCCTTAGCTTATTTCAGACGTAGAATGTTTAAAATACTATGTGCTGGCTTTCAGTAACTGTCACAGTATAAAAACAGTGTAATATTCTGTTTTCGGTGTTTTGGTTTTGAATGATATTTGTCGTTTCATTATGTTTTGGACCATTGTGATGTCTGTTGTTATTCGACTTGATATGATTTATGGTTGGCACTTCTCCGTATTTTAACATAGTACTGTTTTTCATTCAGCCATTTTTGTCTCGCCTTGACGGAGTCAAAAACCGAGACATAGGTATGCTGTTTCCGGCGGCGGCGGCAACAACAATGTATTAGTTTGTGATTAGGTCTAGTTCATGGTGAACCACTAGTGGTAGGTCAATGATATTTGGTATGCTGTTGTATTAGCATTGGTACATCTCATTACCATAGAGATTATTTGGCCCCACCCCCTCAGTCAACGTCTATTTACTTTGAAACTTTTCATAGTTTACATGTATTAGTTTGTGATTAGGTCAATTTATGGGGAACCACTAGTGGTAGGTCAATGATATTTTGTATGCAGTTGTATAAGCATTGGCATATCTCATTTCCATGCAGATTATTTGGCTCCGCCCCCTTAGTCATGGTCTATAGACTTTGAAAATTTTGCTAAGTTAACATGTATTAGTTTGTGATTAGGTCAGTTCAAGGGGAACCATTAGTGGTAGTCCAATGTTAATTAGTGTTCAGTTGTATAAGCATTAGCACATCTCATTTCCATGGAGAATATTTGGCCCCACCCCCTCAGTCATGGTCTATTTACTTTGAAACTTTTGCTTAGTTTACATGTATTAGTTTGTGATTAGATCAGTTTAAGATGAACTGCTAATGTTAAGTCAATGATATTTGGTATGCAAATTCATTGGCATTTGCAAGTATCGTTTCCATTGAGATTATATAGCCCCACCCCTGATCATGGTTCATTGACTTTGAAACTTTTTTATAGTTAACAAGTTAATGTTTGTGTTTAGGTTTGTTTAAAGGGAACGACTTATAATAAGTCAATGGTATTTGGTATGCAGTTGTAATAGCATTGGCACATCTCATTCCATGGAGATTGTTTAGCCATGTACCTTCAGTCATGGTTCATCGACTACGAATATTTGCACAACTTACATGTTAAAGTATTGCTATTCTAATTTCAACATTTGCATTATCAAAATTACAAAAAGGTGAACGAGACATATCTCTGTGTTAACAGTTTATTCTATTGTACCGCCACCGATAGTATTGAGTTATCCTACCTGATTTAATTATTTCGTTTTCTGTAGACCTTTCGTTGTTCAGAGATTAACAGGGGAGGGTTGAATATACTAAAACATAACTAATGTAGCTCCACTATGTGTTCATATGCCTGTCCACTGTAGGAACCGTGATGTCTTTAGTTATATCTTAATGGATTTTGTTGTTATTTTTTTCCATCATATATTGAAAACAGTGTTGATAACTATTGACATATACTAATTCTATTTTTATTTATTGTTACTAGTTACTTTCCAATTTATTTTCCACTTTTCTAGATTCTGGGTAATTTAGTTCTTGACATACCTGACATAGTGTGCAGCCACTTGTTTATTGTTGAAGGCCTTTAGATGTTTTCTATATAACTATGTGTTTGGTCTTTGGTTTGCTGCCCAATGAGAAGTTTATCCATCATCTACCCAATGTCATTCACATTGATTTTTATATTTTGCATGTTAAGAATTTGAATATTTTCAGACCTGTACATGTTATCCTTTCTGAAAGGGCAATGTATGTTATAATCGGGTTTGAATGTAAACATATAATATTTATTCATACCGCTATTTCACTGAACTAGTACACATTTTTATTTTGGGACAAGCTGAAGCCCGCGGATTTTCTCGCTGTGTTTGTGGCCTTTGTCTCTTTGACACATTTCCCATTTCCATTCTCAATTTTAGCTAGTACCTTGGTATAATCAGAAACTGAGACCCTTCTCCATCTTTCTTTATTTTTCTGATAATAACAAACATTATAAGATTTCTATCTTGGTAAGCTAGTGTTATTAGTTGTTGGTTAATTGACTTTCGTGTACATCTTCTTTTATTCATTGTTAGTTCTTCTTCGTGTACATACAGCTAAGTCCGATGGACTACTTCAAAACAAGGCAATACTTGCAGCACGAAAATAGAAAAAATATGAAAGTCAATAATGTATAAGTTCCGATACACGTAAAGGGCTATATAACCCAAAGGGACATAACACAATAACCAAATCCATATAAGGTCAATTTTAGCTAAGGGAGTTGGAACCTTGACTTCTAAATAATTTCTTAATTTATAAAGGGACAATTTAAGAAAGTTACGTTATAAATCATGTCAGTACCGAAGCACTGTCTACAGAGCTGGTGATACCATTTAAAAAGTAAAATATCAAAAATACCGAACTCCAAGGAAAATCAAATACGGAAAGTCTTTTATCATAATGATAATGGCAAAATAAAAAGCTCAAACACATCAAACGAATGAAAAATAACTGTCATATTCCTGACTTGGTATAGGCAAACCGTTGAAAAAGGGAGTGCTTTGGTTTTTTAAAAATTACTTTTATTTTTTCCTTTTCGTGTGATTTTGAAATATATATATAGGCCTATGTAGATTGCTTTGTAAGATAAACATTACAATTTACTTAGATAAGATCCCGGTTATAAAGAATTAAAAAAAGGGGGACCTTTGTTGTTTTTTCTCGTTTTTTTTTCTTTTCGTTCGATATTTAAAGAGTGGAAAACATTCCGTATGAATATTCAAATTCATAAGTCGATAACAAAATGAAAATGCCATGACAAAAGACGGAAAACGGCAAAAAGACAAAAAACAGTACACAAAACACACACATAGAAAAAACTAAAAAATGAGCAACATGAACCCCACCAAAAACCAGGGGTAATCTCTGGGCTTCGGAAGGGTTAGCAAATCTTACTCCACCTGTGACACCCGTCGTGTTACTTTTATACATTATGTTGATAAGACTAGTTATATCAAGAGATTAGGTATTACGCATTAGCGGATTGGTAATTGACTCTTATCTAACCCTATGACATCACTAGATTCGTAAAACATTGAAAACATATAGATTGCTTTCAAAGTTTCAAAGGACACTACGGTAACTTACTTAGATAAGAACCCGGTTATTTTTACTATCACGTTCCAAAAATAAATTATCTGACTTTTGTATCGCGAGTTTTGCCCACCCATTTAAGTCAAAGCTTAGAAGTCCCAAAGCAGTGGCAAATTCTTGGAGGAGGGGGGCGTACACCCCCTTTGATTGGAAATATATTAATTTTTAGCATAAAATCGTCCAAAAAGAATGGGTTTTCTGGAATTACGCCACCTTTCAAAAATCCTGGATTGCCCTTGCTAAGTATACGTTAGGATTACGGAAACGGTCAACATAGTCAAACGTGAAAAACGTTTTAAATAACTATTTTCAGTTGTATGTTTTGTTTGCTTGTAAATTGACGCTGATTTTAGCACTTTCATAATAACTGATATCAGGAATGGTCAGAGCAAAAGCTTAGGAAAGTCGGCTATTCATGCATTGATACAAAACGGACCATGTCATTATAGTGGTGTCTGAAACATAAAATATATATTAAGTATTTCTTAAGGGCTAGTTTAAAGAAAACGTTCGGTAGAGATTATAATTCTTTTTTTTTTAAACGCATCTTAATGTCTTTACTGTAGTGTCATTTAACACTTTTAATCATTTTACCCTCGTATATAGCAATCAATATAACATAGCACTTTACAACCGATTTAATCTCATCACATGAAAAAATATATAAATATAAATTATATCATCCCGGATTTGAGATAATTTGATGCAACAAAGTTTTCATGCATGGGATAAAGTAACTTCCTCGTCAAAGCTAACCTTTAACGGATAACTTCCTTGTAAACATACAAAATGTTAACTACCATATACCTTTAAAAAATGTACAACATCAAATTAAATAAGTAAAAAGTAAATAAATTCAAAAAACAAAAAATATTTTTGGCTAACAGATATCCTTCATCAGTATCATCTTATAAATCTTATAGATCTATGCTAATTTTCCTTAAAAAGATCTTGACCGTAATACAAATCAAAAACAGAACAACGCTTAATTCACGAGGTTGAAAGTTCTCGCAAATTAAAGGTTTTACAAATGGACGAGGCTGCGAATGTATCCCAAATGAAACCAACACATCCAGATGTTTTTGTAAATTCTTATCCAAAATATTTCCCATGTGATTCTCTCCTCCCTAAACCAATCATTGTTGTGGTCCGTGAAGGTAATAGTCAGTCGATTGAGATCTGCCTTATTTAGGCATCACACTGTCCCGAAAATGGCACCAGATGGTCATACGAATATGAAATTTTGAATTTCTTGGGAAGATTACCCCGAATTTGGTAAACTGCCAGTCAACAGCCGAAGCAAGTACGATGACTACAGAAGGTCACACGATGGCACCGAACTACACACACGAAGGGCAAAATAAACACACGAATTCAACAGGAAATTAACCTTCGCTAGGCATGCCAAAGTTTTTGCTACCGCTCATGAAGTTGCTGCCGTGTATGACACAGCCAAATTTAATGTGGTACGGGGATATCAAATGTCGACCGAATTGAATGTCTGGCTTATACTTATAGTCACGACAATGACCGTTGACACGTTTGTTAATGTTTACGTCGCACTGTCGCGAAATTGACACAAGATGGACATACGATAAAGGAAATACTCAAATTCGGATCTGATCGTAAAAACATCGGGCCATTAATGGCGGCATCTTAAGGCCACCATATGACCGTCAGTTGAGTTTCCTAGTTTCTCAGGCTCCGGAAGCAACTTCGTGAGCGGTAGCGGCATGCCAAAAAATTGTCGAAAGACCTAGCGAAGGTTAATTTTCCTGTTGAACTCGTGTTTATTTTGTCCTTCGTGTTTGTGGTTCGGTTGCCATCGTGTGACCTTCTGTAGGCTTGCTTCGGCTGTTGACTGGCTGTTTTCCAAATCCAGGGTCAACTTCGCACGAAATTCAAAATTTCATATTCGTATGACCATCTGGTATCGATTTCGGGACAGTTTGACGCCTACGTAAATGGCTGTTCTTACTCACCAACATACTGTTTATCACATTGACACTGTAGAAGATGCACAGTTTTTTTATAGTTTTGCAAGTAACATTTCAAAATGTTGACAAAGAGTAACATATTCAGGTTGCACTTACATTTGCTAGACCAAATACAAGAGGATATTCTTGGGAGTGAAAAGATTCAAAATTGTAAGAACTTCAAAATGAGTGTGAGACCAGGTGCTTCTTTTGGTTAAACATTGTCTACTTCAGAAATATTATTATCAATATTGAGTACCTGTGCATTTGCGAACCGAAAGGCACGATTGCTATTTTATTTGCCTGTGATCACCACTGTGGTGATCACGTACATTGAAACATTTGCTTGACCATGATATTTTATTTCTGACTCAATCGTATCGTCGTCCATTTAGCCTTCTTAAAATTAAGCATTATATCTCTTAATGTGTTGAAAAAGATAAAACAATAGAATTGTTCGAACAAACATATCATCATTTCTTGTTTTTAGAACAAAATATCTAATTTTAAGATTCATATACTACAAGTAAGAACAATGAAAGAACTATCACAGAAACGTATCTATACTCTAAAAGTCCATATATGTGTCCTTATGTCCTATATATATAATCAAGGAGGTAGATACCATGATTGATATGGTTACGGAACATGTTTATGATACCATGGAAGTACTAACAGTATTCCCATGATGATACATAACACTTAATCTACATAATCTTGCATGATTAGTTGTATTTATTAGATATTCAAAGTCCTTTAATGGAGATAAGTAGTGTACTAACTGATGTTCTCTCTATAAATAAAGTTTTTTTTATATTATTATTGCAAATAGTAATGTATTTGTTCAAATGAACATCAGAATGAGCAAACGAAAAACGTATATTTCTTCATTAAAATCTAAATTACTATTTTCGAAGGGAGGACCGGTGAGTTTACAGACTATGAACAATTTTTCACAGCAAGAAAGGCAGGTATATTTGTTGGTGCTGCATTGTTTGCTGTTGCAGTTATAGTTGTAGTAGTTTCATCAGTATACCAAGCTATAGTCAGACGGTGAGTTAATTTGTCATATTGAATACGTTTAGTTCTGTTAGAAAGTTAACATCTTTTCACAACTAACACACGAAATAGCTAATATAACTATCCACAAAGTGCTCAACATGAACGAAAGAGTAATCAGCAAGTTCAAATCAATTCAATTTGTTTAAAATCGGATTTTATGTGAAACAATAAAATTTGCAGATATGTGCGAGCGAAATATATTTCTTATTTCTTAAAAATTGAAAAGTTTTGGACAAAAAATAGACAAGACCTAAAACATAGAAACAGTACAAACAATGAAATCACAAAACATAACAATAAAATGAAGCATGAGCAACAATATCCCCTTTAAAAACAAGTAACCAACTCAAATGCACTGGAAATTCAAAAGTTCCTGCTTCAATGGTCGCACTCTCCGTGTTGTTCATGCCAAGACAAAATCTGGTAATGTCTTTTAAAACGAGATAAATAGAACATATCTGGGTCATCTTTCACAAATATCCAGGAACTGTAAACCAAATCATGTTGACGTCAGTTAAACTTTACCTTTACAATTTGCACATTCCTTGAAAGCATCAAGCCCCTTTCGACGAAAACGCAAGCCCTTGAAAATCATCAATTGTGAGATATATCTCTTTATGTAGGTGATACTGGCTAGAATGCTGCTACATAAAAATGGAAAGTTCACTATAAAAATTGAATGTTGTCTCTTTTGTCTTAAGACTTAGCTCTCAGTGAATTTCTATATGTCAGTCAAGATATGAAGCTGACCTATTATCTTTATTTGTGTTTTCCTTTATTTCATGTTCAGTGGAATAGATGCGTTCACTAAACTCACCATACTTTGAATTAATTAATGAGAGGACATCATTCATATAGCGTAACGTGAAGTTAAAAGATAATTCTAGCTTGTTATTCTCCTTAAAAAGCACGTATATCGTAAGTCCGTCTCATTTGAATAACGAACATCTAAATCTTTTGGTTACTTAGTTACACACATGTCATGAGTTTCATAGCTTTGAATATACACTATATCTACCAACCAAGTCAACAAACAACAGATGAATCTACTGAATTTTAAAGATGTTCTATTGGTGCAATAAATAAATACAAATATAAGGGAGTTTGTAGCCATTTGTCAAAAGATAGGACAAGTGTTTATCCATGAACGATGATGGGGATCTTAAATAATGTGGTATAATACTGTATAAAGTGACCATCTCCAAGCTTTACCAACCAAATATGATGTCCTTTTTAAAGATTAGTCCTACTAATCAACAAACGGGGTATTTGACTTCACTTTTATTTTTTTATATCTAATTTATAGTACCAATTTAAAATAATTCTTGATCTCTATTCTATAATTTAGATGTTGTCCAAAAAAGAAAGATAATCCAATAAAAATTGAAGAAGCTGTTCCTACGATTGCCGAGGGAACAAGACGTTCTTTCGAAAACCCTGTTTACTCTCAGGATATCAAAGAAAAGCAAGATATCAATGTACGAATTTCAAGAGCGGATGGATATCTGTCCATTGAAAATCATGAATATGAAAACGCAACTCATCTTAAAAAGAGAACTGATTCGGACGCAGATACAGATATAGATTATGAAAATCTAAAAGACAAGAAAATTGATCCTCCGAAGGAAAAAATGAAGCCGCCAATGGAAAACAAAACTGCTAAAAAGGAGAAAGCAAACATGCAAATAGATAATGATATGAACGGTGTCGAAGAAACTATTGAAACTTACGATAGGCCTCAGCCACCAAAGTCAATAAAGAAAAGGACGTTAGAACGTGTTGATGACGAAGATGAAGATGCACCAGACTATGATGTACCAACAACATTTACAGAAGACGGAGGGGAAACACTAGACTATGATGTTCCAAAATCATTCACTGGATAAAATGTATGGATTGAGCTCATCACATCATTATTGAAACTTTCGTCTTTTAACGCCCATGAAATAAAATTGACATGTCTTCCATTTAGAGCTATCTGTACCTTTGCTTGTTAACAAATCAACTTTAAAAAAGTTTACAGTTTCTGCTGATTCGTGTGTACGAAAGAATTCGGGAAAATGGTTCAAAACCTTTTATGTTCGTTTATCTATCAACTCATAAAAAAGTGTAAATGAAAAAAGGAAACTTGCGACAAGGCGCTCTTATTTGAGAAAATTTAATTGGTTTTTTTTTCGATTCGAAAAAAATTGTACAGTATCATTTTAATCAATGCTATGATGTTGAGGTTCATAGTTTAACGCCAATTATGAAAAACACAGTGTGATCCATGCAGTAAATATTATACACCTGCAAGATATATATTGAAATGTTGTTTGATTGTCTTCTGCCTGTATATAATGATTTAAAACTTATTTATGTATGCTAAATTCTACATACATTGATCGCATGGAAAGACATTATAGGACTTAAGAATGATACAAGTTCATATTTTATTGTTACAATATACATTGAGAGAAGTTGAGGGAAGGCTCATAAACCTCGACGACCAGTCATAACATGATTATAAGTATGTAATGAAAATAAAAGAAAGTGTATTTTATAAATATGAATGAGACTACATTTCAATAAATATATACCCAATGTATCTGTATATATGTAATATGCACGAGCCACAAATACAGACTTAAGTCCATATTTCTAAACTTCGGTGCATTCCCGTTTCGCTAAGTATTCTTTGATTCTAGGATAACCTGCTATTCTCTGTCGATGAGCTAACAATTTGGGAAACGTGTCCAATAAATTTGTGTCCTTTTGCAAAACGCTGGTCAAACCTTCGTATACGGCTACATCGGCCATTGTTAGCTGAAATAAAGGTTTTATATTTGTTTAAATAAAATATTACCCCCAGAAACACGTACAGGTATATGTATCCTTTGTTATCAGTTTTGTATCTACATGTTCAATCATAAGTCTTTAATCTGTGGGAGAGGGGGCGGTGGGCTCGGTGGCCGAGTGGTCTAAGTAGTCGAACTACTGTATCACTAGCCTGTCAGCACTGAGGTTGTGAGTTCGAATATCGCACGGGGCAGGTGCACTCGACTCTGATCTTAATTGACTAGGATTGTCAGTTTTCCTACCGATGGTCGGGGGTTATCTCCGGGCACTCCGGCTTCATCCACCAATAAAAACTGACAACCATGAAATAGAACAATATTGTTGAAAGTGGCGTTAAACATCAATCAATCAATCAATTAATCAATTTAATCTGTGGAAAGTATAATTTGAACTTTTTTAAGACGCAAGTTTCATAGTTGATAATAGAGCCTTTCATCCTAAATATGAAAACAGAAGTTACACATCCCATCGAAAAAAGGAGAAAAATTACTTCTGACTTCAATTACTACTTACCGTAGAACCAACGAAGAAGCCATCTCCACCTTTATTCTGTTTTAACCATCCCTCAAAAGTTGCAAACTTATCAGGCACATATTCATACAACAATTTCCGAATCTTTTCTTCCTACAATTAAAAACATTTCAGTGAACGTAATCTATGTATTATAACTGGTAAAAAATTAAGTCGGTGATTCAGTTACCACAAATTACTTAAATTCTGTACTAAATTCGGTATTTGATACAAAACAATGGTTTGGAAGTTTGGCTGAAATCTAAATACAAACGGGATTTTACAGTAATGTTGTTTATCGAGCCCTTAATTTTAGATACGATCCATATAAACTAGTAGATGCATATGTATTTGCGTTTACGACAAAAAAAAATATCAGAAAGGTATCTAATCAAAAACGTTGGATGTCATCTCGTTATTTGTTGGGTAAGTGTTGATCAATCTTTAGTTTTCTGTGTTGTATTTTTGGGATTGATGTTTGTTGGGTTAGTGTTGATCAATCTTTAGTTTTCTGTGTTGTGTTTGTGGATTGTTGTTTGTTGGGTTAGTGTTGATCAATCTTTAGTTTTCTGTGTTGTATTTGTGGGATTGTTGTTTATTGGGTTAGTGTTGATCAATCTTTAGTTTTCTGTGTTGTGTTTGTGGATTTTTGTTTGTTTGGTTAGTGTTGATCAATCTTTTGTTTTCTGTGTTGTATTTGTGGGATTGTTGTTTGTTTGGTTAGTGTTGATCAATCTTTTGTTTTCTGTGTTGTATTTGTGGGATTGTTGTTTGTTGGGTTAGTGTTGATCAATCTTTAGTTTTCTGTGTTGTGTTTTGTAGATTGTTGTTTGTTGGGTTAGTGTTGGTTGATCTATAGTTTTCTGTTTTGTGGATTGTTGTTTGTCGGATTAGTCTTGTTTGATCTTTATTTTTCTGAGTTGTGTTTTGTTGAGTGGTGTGTGTTGGGTTAGTGTTTGTTGATCTTTAGTTTGTTTTCTGTGTTGTGTTTGGTGGATTTTGTTTCTCCGATTAATGTTGTTTGATCTTTATTTTTCTGTGTTGTGTTTTGCGGATTGTTGTGTGGTTGATCTTTAGTTTTCTGTGTTGTGTTTTGTGGATTGTTGTTTGTTCGTTTAGTGTTGGATGATCTTTAGTTTTCTGTGTTGGGTTAGTGTTTGTTGATCTTTAGTTTGTTTTCTGTGTTGTGTTTTGTTGAGTGTTGTTTGTTGGGTTAGCGTTGGTTGATCTTTAGTTTGTTTTCTATGCTGTGGTCTGTGGATTGTAAATTGCTAGATGAATGTTGATCAATCTTTAGTTTTCTGTGTTGTGCTTTGTTGAGTGATGTATGTTGGGTTAGTGTTTGTTGATCTTTAGTTTTCTGTGTTGTGTTTTGTTGAGTGTTTTTTGCTAGATAAATGTTGATCAATCTTAAGTTTTCTGTGTTGTGTTTTGTTGAGTGTTATTTGCTAGATAAATGTTGATCAATCTTTAGTTTTCTGTGTTGTGCTTTGTTGAGTGTTGTTTGTTCGTTTAGTGTTGGATGATCTTTAGTTTTCTGTTTTGTGTTTTGTTGAGTGTTTTTGTTGAAAAAATGATGAACAATCTTTAGTTTTCTGTGTTGTGTTTTGTTGAGTGTTTTTTGCTAGATAAATGTTGATCAATCTTTAGTTTTTCTGTGTTGTGTTTTGTTGAGTGTTTTTGTTAGATAAATGTTGATCAATCTTAAGTTCTTCTGTGTTATGTTTGGTGGATTGTTGTTTGACTTTCTGTCTTTTCTATTTTGTTTTTAACGTGATGATTGCTTCTACTTTTTTCTTTCCTCTTTAATAAAAAAAATCGATTTAGTTCCAACTTATCAATTATAGTAAGTAAGTAAGTAATTAGTTTATTATAGTAAATCCCGTCCCAAAATGGAACAGTGGTGTAACAAACGAGAAAACCAACGCCTGGATTAAAGAACAACACAATAATTGTAAACATGTATCAATAAATATAACACAATTACAAAGTTTGTATAGTCAATGTTGCACCCGGTCCATTGGACCTATAAGTCACCTTTTTGACAAATTTAGTAAGTTCATACAGAATTACAATTCAATGCTCGTGAACATTTGATTTGTAGAACAATTATAATAATCAAGGAAAGGGGTCAATTATATATAAATTTATAAGAAAATTTCTTTTCTAATGGTATCCAATTACTTTTTTATAATCCTGCGTATGCTTCTTTTTTCTATGGCCGTCTAATGAATTTGACAACTTTTAAAACAATATATAGAGGACGAAAATTACATATTTTAGTGTACTTGCAATTACTGAAAGCAGCTGAATTCCATCTTTGGTAGCCAAGGGTCGTACCTTGGCTAGCGATGATGCTGAAATCAGACAACTGCGTTTTTTTGGTAGGTAGAATGAAGATATATAGATTTGATGTTAATCCATCATAACGATTAGTCTTGTGAGCAATGAAATTTAATGACTACCTGAACCAATTGCCAGAAAAGTTGACGGTCTTCATCCTAAACATGTACTTCACTTTATTCTCTTTCCTTGTACCTGGTGTTTTTTTTTCTAAAGACAAGGGCGATGTGTAAAAGAATATAATGTATAGCTTACCTTTTTAGAAGAATCTTTCTCAAGATTATATCTGTAATATTCTTCTGACAAGTCATTAACGGTATAAACAATCTGGTCCACCTGGGCCTGATCCCAGTCAGATTTACCCGCTAATCCTAAAGTAAAAGGATATAGTTATAAATCAAATATCAGAGCCATGTACAAATGAAACTGGTCTAACAAATCCAACACACTGTGACAATTTTTAGTACTATTATAGTTAATTAATAATATACTATCCCATTTACCAAACGTATGGTCCTAAAAAACTTCTTATGCATGTACTCTTAGTCTGCCTTTTAAAGAGACACATTCGATTACTACTATATTTATTGCACTCACAGTATCAAACAAAATGCTCCACTGGGCACAGTTTGATACGACCGCAGAGGTCAAACCCTGAACAGTTGGGGCAAGTATGGACACAACATTCAAGCTTGATACAGCTCTGAATTTGGATTGTGATTAAATATTTGACACAGCATAGGTTTCTGACACAGAATGAGTGTGGTCTAAGAACTTGAAAAAATTTAATTTACCTATTATGGTCCAATATCCAAAATCTAAATACATACACGGTTAGATTCAGCATATCAAAGAACCCCAAGAATTCAATTTTTGTTAAAATCAAACTAAGTTTTTTTTTGGACCCTTTGGACCTCAATGTAGACCAATTTGAAAACGGGACCAAAAATTAAGAATCTAAATACACGGTTAAATTCACCATATCAAAGAACCCCAATATTTCAATTTTTGATGAAATCGAACCATATCATTATTATTTGCTTTTATGTATAAATCAAAAATAACCAACTTAAAACGGAAAATTTTAAAGAAAAAAAAGGAAAAAAAAGGACCCCCCCCCCAATTTTTTGAACCCCCTTATGATTCATCACCCCAAACTCAATCCCAGCCTTCCCTTTGTGATATGGTACCCTGCAGTACAAATTCAAAGAGATCCATACACTTGAGAACAAGTTATTGTCTGGAAACTGTAAAAATGCTTGTTTTTTTGGCCCCTTTTTGGCCCAAATTCCTAAACGTTTAGGGCAATTACCCCCAAACTCAAACCCAGCTTTTCCTTTGTGATATGGAACCTTGTAGTACAATTTCATAAAGATCCATACACTTACACACAAGTTATTGTCCTGAAACTAGAAAAATGCTTGTTTTTTGCCCCTTTTAGGCCCCTAATTCCTAATATATTGAGGCAATCACCCCCAAAATGAATCCCAGCTTTCCCTTTGTGGTATGGTACCTTGCAGTACAATTTCAGAGAGATCCATACACTTGATCACAAGTTATTGTCTGGAAACTAGAAAAATGCTTATTTTTAGCCCCTTTTTAGCCCCTTATTCCTAAATGTTTTGGACAATTACCCCCAAACTCAATTCCAGCTTTCCCTTTGTGATATGGAACCTTGTAGTACAATTTCAGAAAGATCCATACACTTAAACTAAAGTTATAGTGCGAAAACCAATGTATCTTCTGACGACGACGACGCCAACGTCATACCAATATACGACCGCAAAATTTTTTTGCGGTCGTATAAAAAGGAGAAATAATAAAACGTAGTAGAATTGGAATATTTTAGAGTTAAAACAATTTAATGTAACTAAAGCTTTTTATTGCAAACTTAACACGTTTACGTAAAACATTTCATCGAAGGACAGACATCTGCAGTGAATTAATTTGCTTCCGAAAGGTTATAACTTGCATTCCGATAATAATAAACATTTGCCGTTATTATCTCAATTACTGTTTTGAGCCATTCTTAAGCATAGATTATTTCCTGTCAATCTAGTTAAGATATATAGATCTCTGATTTCGTATGCTCATGTGAGAGCAAGTGAGTTAAGATAGATCTGAATTTTAATCAGATTGAAAATAAGTATTCGTCAGTTCTCTCTTCTTTTTTTCGCCTTCTGACAAGTTTCAAACTAAGGTCGTAATTTGTACGCTTTGGTTATTTGTGACATTTAGTTCGGTAACGATTCACTTCCGGTAGTTTTGTGGTATTGTTGTTGTTTTATGCGAACATTTATAACCTAAGCTCCTTACTTTTACTGATAAGAAGTTAAATTAAAATGCGAGTTTGAGAGGTTAAACATTGCTTCACTATTGCGAATTCAGAAAAGGTAAATGCTGTGTAACTTACCACAAGTTTTTGCAATAAACCGTGCAATGGCCAGGCTTTGTGTAAGATACTGTCCTTTGTAGTCTAGCATTGGCAACTTCCCATTAGGAAAGGCTGAATAATAAATATATTTCAAAATCAAATACAGAAAGAAAAAAAAGAAGCGGAAACTAAACAATAAAATATTGACTAGATGTGGCTTATGCCAAGAATGGTCACTCGAAAAAGACTCGTCAGTGTCCTTAAGTCCGGGAACAGCCGGTTCTTTACAGGACTCGTTTATTGTTCCTATATATTGTGATAGTATCAGTCATGTTTTGGTAATGTCGGGAATATCAACCACAATATAAAATAAAGGATTACACATTATTTTTTCCGAAGGTGTAATGGCTTGAATTTTACACAATGTGTATATTTATTATTTTTTCTGTAATTTTCGTAAAATATTTAATATCTAGGGAGAGTGGCGACAGCAGTTGGTGGCAGATGTAAGTAATTCACCTTAAGTGTGAAAGAGGGTACATTTTGTTCATGTGTATATTTCGCATAATTGTTGTAGCAACTGATATTTTGAATGCTTTTTATAGAAATTGTAAAATCTATGTTGAAGTAACTTTAAAATATAAACAGTGAAAGAATTCAGCAAGGGCAATATTGAAGAATAAAAAGAGAATGCATGTTACACGGTTTTAGATGAAATAAAGATTTGCTAGCCTCTCACATTTTCTTGTACATTTCTAGACTCTAGCTCTTCTTCCGCTTATGGTTCGAAATACCACCAAGACATGGTAGCAATCGAGGAGATGAAATCAACTGAACATTCCAATTTCAAATGGCCTCGTATTAATTATAGCCTTAAAAAGAATTTTGACTTAATGAGTTTAACAATGTTAAAATTATTGATTGATCGCCTCTTTATGGCGAACCCTTCAACAAGATGGTGCAAGGGTTCTTTAACGTGGCATTGCATTTAGTTTTATATGTAGATTGTGAAGGTGTTGGTCTTTTTAAAAATTTGCCACGGGTTTATGTACAATGTATCTGATTTCAAATTGTGGTTTTTGATTCCCCTTCTTATATTTTCTCCATCATTTTGTATTCCGTCCCATATCCCAGAATCTGTACATTGTAAATCAAAATACAAATCTACTTACTCTTTTTCTTCTCTGGCCAATCAGATCTTGGGACACGTATGTCGTCAAACTTAATTCCAGCAGCGACAAACATAATTCGAGTCAGTTCAGCTCTACCACGAATAGGAAAATAGTACAGTTTATAATCGGCCATGATGATGTGTGTCAGTAATGATTTGTGTTTTACAAAATAAGACTTCGTTGTATTAGAAATTAGAACATATAATAGGCTATTCGGTCATAACACAGCAATACTTTTCTGGTTTAAAAACCGTAACATGATAGTCAAAAGCAAGAACTCTCAAAACATCTACACAAATATTGTAAAATATTTTAACAGGTAAATGCTATTTTTAGAACATTTGCTTGTTGCTATATTTTAACCTAGCCGTTTTCATCGTTATATCTGTGGTTTAAAATTAACAGTGGCGGTCGATTGTTATTTCAAAATTTTAAGTGTATTTAAGGATGTATTCTTCTGATGTTTCAATATCGTTGAAATCTCGTTCGGGAATTATTTCCCAAACATGTGATACAAGTGGAAAATGTTAATGATTTTAAAACATATTACAATCAAACTAAACTCTGTGAAAAAATTGTGTACTTGCAATAAGTAGTTTTTGAGTAATAACATTTTCACATTTTAAAACTCATCAGCCAAAATGTTGAGAAAATGGGTAAGGGGACGACCATTTGATATTCTGGGGGGGGGGGGGGGGGCAGGAGGATTTTGAAAATAAATAACTCAGCCTTGATAATCACAAAAATAAATGGTTTGTTCTGTGGTAGTTTGAAAATAAATAACCTGACTTGCAATGTATTAAAAATAAATAACTCGGCAGGTCTATTTGAGAGCATGAGATTGCACCAGATTCTTCATAAAATTCAATTTTTTTTTCAAAAAAAAAAGGGAATCACTTCCCAAATCTTTGAATAATAAAAGTATAAATTTTATTTAAAATACTTGAAATGTCTGAAAAATGGGTTTCATTTAACTTGAGGTATATTGTCTCAGGAACACTTAACTCACTTTTATTACATATGGCAGTAACTACATTCAGGCAAATGCCTCATGTAGGAAATTTCAAAACCAAAAGCTTGTCTTCATATCAAATTGCTTTCACGGCAAGTGTCTTGCAAGAAGCAAGTTCTGTTCTCCCTCAGACGTAGCTCCTGTCTTTTGGGGATCAATGTTTCTTATTTATTTGTCTTTTGTTCATTGATTGCCCTTCTGTATTCTGTTAGTGTTGCATTCCTTTTGTAATTTAGTAATTTTGTTATAAACTTGATCAAGAGTTTAAAAAAAAACAGCAGCCACATACTTAACTATGTGAATTAAATTTTGCTTTATCTTTGTCTTTTGATGTTGTTCCTAAAAACTTAAGTCTTACACTGAATCTATACATGTTGCTTTGAGACCAAAATATTGTCAAAAAATGATTAAAACAGAACTTTCATTTTCAGATTAAGAAAGGGTATGGGAAACACATTTTGCATCATTAGTTCTATAGCAACTTGGGGCCTTCAGCGGCTCCAAAACCCTTCAAATTTTTTTTAGCCTCGCTCCGCTCGGCATAATTGATTTGCAATACTTTTAAAAGACACTAATTACAGCCAAACTTTAATATCTTGTATGTATGCAATACATGTTTATGCAGTTGGGAATTCAGAAGATTCATTTCTACAGATGATGATGATTAATTCTGATTAAATGGTACATAATGATTGGACTATTCATGTATTATTTATAATAAAAAATGAATTTAAAAATTGTATGTTTTCAAAAATTATAAATATAGTTGTGAAAATAAATAATCAGTCCCTTGCTTTAATGAAAATGAAAAATCTTGCTTCAACAGTGCAGAAAATAGATAATCTGTCCTCTTAGTTTACAAAAATAAATAACCGATCAAAAACAAATCCTCCTGGCCCCCCCCAGAATATCAAATGGTCGTCCCCTAATAGTACAAAGAAATGATTTTACCAAAAATATGTACATCCCATGTCAATTTTTTTCTTTTCAAAATTCTGAGATATGTAATTTTCAATCATTTATAACAAAGAAGTTGAAATAATATGCATTTTGTTCTAAAAAAAAAGAAGAGAAAAATCTCATATTTTCTAAATTTACATCATTCTCAATTTGAAACGAAAAAGCAACAAAATTTTACAAAACTTTCCAATATTAACACCAACCTATAGTTTTTTAAGTTAAATTTATTCTGATTGGTCCACTTCATCTTTAGTGAAAGTATGAAAAAATTGTGGAACTGTGATTTTTTTCATGATAATAGACCAAAAATGGGTAAAAATAGATGAAAAATGGGAAAATCATTAAAAATGGGATACTTTCAAATGGCTGTAGCAAAAAAAAGTCATATAAACCCAAAATTCAGGTTAAGAAAAAAGTTTAATTCCAAATTTTTGGCTCATCAGAGGTGCACATCTTTAAACAAAATGTTTGGCGCTTCAAAATTGGTGTACGTTTTTGCTAGTCTCATTCAATACCAACACTAGCCTTTTTTTTTATTTTCACGTATTTTTCTATTAGCTACCATTTTTTTTTTTTTGGTATAAATTTTTACTAATGTTTTGCTATTTTGGATATTATATTGAAAACTCTAGCATGGAAATGACTTTTTTTAAACCATTTTTGTGTTTTTGCAGAAACCATAGTTGATAGAAAGAAACGGTTAATTGCAAAAATGAACAGCAGGGCAAGATTTGTAGGAGTTTTTGCCCTTGAATGATGATTTTTACCCATACAAATCGGTAGAGAAAAACTGCAAATAGAAACAAAAATGGTAAGCAAAATAATAAACAAATAAGAAAATATGGCAGAAATTGTCTGTCGACCTCTTTAAGGGTTTAAAATGACACACATGTACTTTTTGTGTTATTTGCAGAAACTATATATAATAGATAGACAAAAACTGTAATAACAAAAGTTAGATCTAAAAATAGATTCAACGTGGCTAAACTTGTCTGTTGACTCGAGCCGTTTTTTAAACATATTTTAGTGTTTTTACCTAATATCTTAAAAACTATAATATATATTAGATAAACTGAAACTTTGAACAGCAAAAATGATCAGTAACATAAGATCTTCAAATAAGTTAAAATACCGAAATCTTCAACTGACTTCTTAAAGGAAAAGTATCCCTGAATCATGTTGCCCACTTTTTTTTCCTTTTTGCTTATCATCTTGAAACTGTAATGAATAGACAGAAACTTGTTTAAGCAAAAATGACCAGTAAGACAATATTTTGGCCTTAACAGTTTCCATTCAAAACAAATTTTCTTACTGTATTAAACCCCCAAACATAATCTTCATTAAAATGAGGGGTGCGAAATATTTTACCTTGGCCGAGGTAGCTACATATGCAGAAAAATAATTGAAACAATCAATTTTCATGAAAAAAAGTAATGATACAAAATATAAACACAAAAATGTTGAATTATTTGAGAACACTGATGAGAGGTCAAGTACATGTATTACTTAACTTATTTAAAGATAACGTATGCAACAACTGTATACTCTATATATCTACACAAATAATCTAGTAATTGAAGGGAACTGGTTAAAGGTAACACTGAGTGTGCTTGAAAAAGTAGAAAAAGGTCATTACTTTTTACAAATCAATCGGTATAACGCGCGTTTGAATGATCTCAACAGCCTAAAATGGGACTGGACAAATGCCGACAACAATGAAAATAATGTTGGAATCAAATTGGAAAGAAGTCTGAATTTGTTAATTATTAGTATTTATTTACACAGAATACGTAAGGGTCTGGAGTGTGAAATGTGCAGACTGCACAGCAGTCATATACAATTTGTTACGATTTTGCAAATTACTCAGAATAAATATTTGTGACGCCACAAAATTCCATATAAAACTCTACTGTTGTGAGAATTTGGCATTCTGATTCAAAACCTTAAACAAACTACACTTATAAATAAACGCAAAGAATGATTATGTATGAAAGACTAGATTTACAAATGTGAAAACAACCTGTACAATCTAAACTATATCTCTTCAAGTTTAAGCCAAGCCATTCGTTTTCCAGCAAAACCGACAAATTTGTTCCTATGTACATTACGTTTGAAATAGTTGTTTTGTTTTGTTTTTAGTTGTCGGTATGTACTTTTAGATATTGTTTATTACTGGTTTGCTTTTTGTACGAGTAAGTGAACTGTTACTTCAACTCTTACTGAAAGGAGTCCGGCTAACTGTGTGGCATGAATTAGCAGATCATGGACACTCTGCACCCAAATATAGCTCTCTTGCTGAAGAGCGTCTATTTGACGGTGTGAAATGCGTATTTTCTCAGTCAGATGTCCATGTCAAGCAGTTTACACAAACTACAACCGGCAGAGCCAATCTATATGAGGAGTATTCGCTTTGTTGTACAAAATGTATAAATACACAGTTAAATTCAATAGTTCACTCTAAGCGAAAGTTGATATTTAATTTCAATTGAAATGAATGTTATTACTGCAAAATGTTCCTCGAAAATTCATATCAATGGAACTGATCCAATCGAAATGCTAGATTTTTCTGTAGACATCATGTTTGTTCATGTGGGTGGGTACCTACTTTATGTAATCAATAATTGAGAAAATAGTCCTCTGAAAGACCCTTTCATGTATAAGCAACTCCACTAGATCTTTGAAACTTCACAGAACGTTTGCATTCCTATTGAAGTTGTGCACCACAAATGATGCATTTTTTACATATACCAATCTTCATTGTTTGAGAAACTTTCCGTACAACACGGCTATATGGGGATTTACTGTGTTTTTTTCCGTCTGCTTGTTCCTTGGTTCATATAAAGCAAACCTCATACATGGGCTTCTTTATAATAATGATAAGAGCCTCCTCTATCCTTTAATCTAACGTTCAGTTCTATAAATGATATCCTCTCTTAAAAAATAAAAAGTATGGTGACTTTGCATAATTATGATCCCATGTTTTCATTTCAATTTGAAATAAAGGATATATTAGATCCAGTGAGATCTTGAATTACAGCTAGAATTGGCAGTTAGAGTTGAGAGCTCAACTTTATGACAAAAGACGTGACTTCAATTTTCCTAGTGTGGACTCTCCACTTTAAGTTACAAAATTCAAGCAGCATTTGCATATAGCACGTATATATTTATAGCTCGCGTTTCATATCAATTAGTATTTCCTTCATAGAGGATTGCTACTTACCATGCAAGAAGATACTTAACTAAGAGTTGTTAGTGATTACGTTGAGGTCATTGTTAGAATGTTTACTGATACAATCATTTTTTGGTTGACCGTTACTATAGAATATTTGTGTCACAGATAGCCACGAATATATTCCATTTACCCCCTTGATATCGTCTGACTTAAAAAAACTCTTCTGTATATCCTAAATTAAAAACATTTTGTGTTTATAACTTTATGCAGATTCTTTGGTTCATAAACTAGAGGCTTTCAAGAGCCTGTGTCGCTCACCCGTATCTACTATTAGAGATTTCCAATAGACGTGTTAGGAAAGGGGTTTAAATACTGCGCTGATGTTAAATACCAATACCGATACAAGATTTAAGTGTGGACTTTCTCAAAATGCAATTGCATTGAAAAGTATCCTGGAGTAGTATAGTTTAGCTTTGTGGTGTGATTGATATGAAGCGAACGGTTAACGTCGAATCAAATGTTTTATAAGACGTGCATTGGCCTTACGTAGATCTTCATACATTCATTTGTATTTGTTTATTTGGGAGTGCAAAACAAAACTTAAAAAAAATATATGTAAGTGTCAAGAATGGGAATGGCGGATTATACGGCCACAAGTCCAAATATATACATTAAATAATACGAGTAGAATATGTAAGGTTGTCTTGCTGGCGCATCGTTTTAATGTTCAAGAAAACCACTTTCCACGAGTCGTATGTGATTCGTATTGTCTACTAATATCTGGGTAGGAATGCAATGAATGGACAGAAGGAAGCTAGAACGGACGGATTGACCCTGGCATCCAACCATCACTATATACCGTCCAATTAAGAAAGCGGAGAGTATAGTGAATATTAGGTAGAACAAAATGAAGGAAATCGAGAAAAAAATTGCCCGACATATAATTTAGCAGGCTTTGCAAGAGGTGAAAACGAATATTCCATTTTCAAAATATCCTTCTGACCCAAGGATAATAAAATTAACTTCTCCATATGAAAGTTTAACGCCACTTTCAACAATATTTCAATTTAATCGTGATGTTCTGTTTTGTTGGTGGAGGAAGCCGTGATACCAAGAAAAAAATACTTCCGACCCTTCACCGAAATGTAAATTAGTTTAAACATATTTTATTGTCCAAAAACATTGACAATAGGATTAGACACAAGTTTTGCAACTTAGAACGTCTTCTCCATTACATACAAATAATAAATAACCGAACAAAATAAAATACATAATAATAACATCATAAACAATATTAATATGGAGACATGAAATTAACAAGAATTTAAACGACATGGCTCATCGATTTCTAAAAGTCGAGTTGACCGTAAATTTATATGATAGACCTAGTAGGTTGTTTTAGATTTGGAATATAAATATTCACTCAAAAGGTAAGTTATTATTTTAAAGCAATTAAATTAAATTGTTGTTGTCAACTGATAGGATTTTATATATAAAATCAAATTGATGATCCATGTCTTTGGAAAAAATGAACAATTTCATTCGAAGTCAACAAAAGTAATTACATTATTATTGTTATATATTTAACCATAATGTCTATACACTATGAAAAGCGATTGGTGTCTTTGATATAATTCTGCACTTTTGTAAAAATTAGCGTGTTTATATTAATATTAAACATATCATTACCGTACATTAAAGTTTCCAAGTCAGTAGGTATATTTTCTTTTCTAAGTTCCAAAAATAAGATATTCCTTTGAGCTGTATAATTTTTACATGAAAGGAAATAATGTTGAGCATTTTCATATAAATAACCACATTGACACATTGCGTTAGGTTTAATATTTGCGTGATACAGATCCATGTTAAGGGCACTGCATTTGTTTCTTAATCTTGCGTGCAAAACATTTAAATATCTATCGCCAATAGTGAAATATGTAGGGGGTGATTTGTTTTTATAATATTTCTGTTTAATTTTTAATTTAAACATATTTAAAGACAGTTCATTTCTAATGCTTAAATCGAGCGAATTCCACAGTTTAATACTAGATGGAATAAATGATTCTTGATAAAGGGACAGTCTGCTAGAGGTTTGGTATATATTTTGACTGTTTCGTAGAAATGTAAATTTAACATGCTTGAATAATGCCTAAATGTGGTAATCTTTTAAAACTTAATTCGATAACCTCTTCTGTCCGAAAAACTAACTGACAAAAGTTGATAGAAAGAAAATGTCAGTTAAAATGTGAATAAGAATAATTAGTTAACACATTTCAACGTTTTTTGTTTTGTTTTTGAATTAGGTATTGTCCCTTTTCAACATTACATTGAATTGCCAGAGTGACCTTTCTAGATTAAATAAAAAGATAAAGATTGTCAAATTGAAATAGCTTTTGTTTCATTCTTTTATTTTTTTTAATTGTCAAGTACACAAGTTTCTAGGTTTTTTTTATTAGAATTTTAAGCTACACATTTCTTTAATCTAGAAAATGATTTAAATTAAGGAGATGTGGTATGATTGCCAAAGTAGACAACTATCTACCAGAGACCAAATGACGCAAATGTTTGCATTTATAGGTCACCGTATGCCCCCCCCCCCCAAAAAAAAGGAGCAAAATCCACCCCGTATAAATGCTACGAAAGGTATATCTTAAATAAATTTCAAATAAACGAAAATTTTGAAAAAAGATTGACGTGGAGTAAAAAATCGGATTCGGATGTGATTTGATTAGAGTGGTTTTTTTTATTCATTTATTTTGATCATTTTGCAGATTTTCCTTGTAGTCGTTCAACAACATAGTAAGAAATGGGGGAACAACGATCTTAGAATTATTCGATCACTACTATAAACCAAGGCAATTTTACGATAATATTAATAATGATCGTGTTGTTTTGATGGATCCTCCTCGGTGTAAATTGTTATTATTTAATTGTATAAAAACATCTCAGCATTATCAAACAAACCCATACTGGTAACTATAATGAATGATTACCTGGGCTTTTTGAGATGGTCCCCACAATAGCCTGTAGTGGTATTTAACATCAGCGTCAAAATCGTATTGACTTTCGAGCCACTGTAGTCGTAATTCACACCATTTGGACTCTGTTTGATAGTTTGACCCCAGGAGTGTAAGGAATAAATCGAAAAAAAAGAATGCATGCTAAGCATACTAATGCTTTTGAAGAGAAAATTGAAAATATTTGTTGAACGGACAGACTGGCGGACGGACAGACAGGGTGATTGTAATATGAGTGCGGGTACAATATTTTGTCAGTGTATGTATCTTAGATGCCAGTGGTAAGGAAGTCTGGATCAAAACGGGATAATCTTTACTTGTTAAAAAATATTTTTTACTATTTAGAATAATAATTGCATGCCTACTGGATATTAGTACAATAGTAAGTCACAATGATAATGGAAGCTGTGAAACATCATTTTACAATAAAAACTAAGCTTTTTGATACAAAGAAACAAGGAGAAAAATCAAACAAATTATGCAACATAAAGTGATATCAAAACAAGTGTTGCTAGAATAATAATATATGCACTTAAAACATAAACTATATAAACAGGTTTTTATTAAATATGGAATTGACTGGTAGCAGGCCAGCCTCGATTACGGGTTCAATTATTTTGTTGGACAATTCGATCCAGCGAATCGCTATCATTTCATCATCCTTAATATATATGTAATATTTGTCGCTGGATATAAGACATACATCAGTTTTATCATCATCATAAGTATTATAGCTTGATGCTAAATCTTCGTCGTATTTATTATAGCTTGTAAGTTTTATAGCTTGAGGCTAAATTCTTATCTGATATTTTAGCCAATTTATGTCGAGAACTTATTTTATGCATGCATCTCTTTGCTACATAATTTTTATAAATGTCCAAGTTAAAGCCAATAGAGATCATAGAAGTATGTTTATCAAATGATCATGTCTACTCATAATTAAAACAGTAAGAAATGGATTGACTCGTCCGACTAAAACGAAGCACAAAAACAGCAATTACTAGTATCTTAGAGTATTCACAGCTACTGAACACTATCTTAAAAACAACTACAACTCATAAATACAGAATAATTATCCAGTCTAGAATATTAATCAATTATTTCGGTACTGTTACACCACTGTCCAAGGTAAGTGGGCCCGTTAACATGTTTTACTCCGCCACATTATGTATGGCGGTGACTGTCCCAAGTAAGGAGCCTGTAATTCAGTGGTTATCATGTGTTGCTGTGCTTTCGTTCATTTTTTTGTACATTAATTAGGCCGTTAGTTTTATCGTTTTTGTTGTTTTACATTTGTCATTTTGTGGCCTCTTATAGCTGACTATTCGGTATGGGCTTTGCTCATTGTTTAAGGTCGTACGGTGGCCTATATTTGTTAATTTCTGTGTCATTTGGTCTCTTGTGAAGAGTTGTCTCATTGGTAATCATATTACATCTTCTTTTTTTGTACATATCACAAATTAAGTAAAAAAGTACATAAACACTCTAGAAAAGCAAGACCTTGTGTCATGTCAAAAGTACAGAGTGTCTGTAGGACCATTAGTGTTCATAACCGTATAGCAGATTATATGTAGTTTCTATAAAATGTAATGATGATTTATCAGTAAAAGATACATGGTTATTTGTTAGTGGGATTATATATAACTAAATAAATGAATATTTATATTAAAAGAAACATCAGAAACAAGAATATGTGTCCATTTGATTACACGCCAGTATCACATTTCCGTGTTAAGTGAGCTCTAAATCCAGGAAAAAGTCCAATTCAGTATGTAGTATCAAACTTTTAAATCTCGTGCGAGATGTCTAATGTTCAAACATTGTTGTTTTTAAAACGTATTTATCAAAGTCAAACGACAATCATTTAATTTTTTTTTGGTGCTATACAATTTGGGATTATAGCCGGATTCAAGATATTTGAAAGAGGGCGTAGTTCCCGATAATTGAATTTATACTGCCGAGCGAAGCAACGCGAAAAAATATTGGACGATGTTATACTAAACATTTGTATATTTTTAAAACGTGGAAAATGTGAGATGTTCAAAAATACTTGGCGATCGAAAGGGGGAGTACGCCCTCTATCCCTGTATCTGCGAATGCACGTTTAGGCATACATGATCAAAACCTCGTCCCATGCATTATTATAGTTAAAGACTAAAAAGTACTTTTTGATAAATGTATCAATGATATGAATTTCTGCCCACGTCAAATTATCTTGAATTAAATTATAGAAAAAATTTTTTTTTCCAAGTTAGTCGCGTACACCTTTTACATTTTGGTGTGTTGGAATCCACTTTTTAAACGTTAAACTTATAAAAACAAAAAAAAAGAGATAATGTTCTCGCTTCGGATTTCATTATTTTAATATTTTCATGCTAAATGTTTACTTGGTAGTTTTTAAAATTCATATGTTGAGAAGAACTGAAATATGGGTCAAGTGAAATGACAAGAAATGATGGGTGTATTTGATTACAAGTTGCTAGCATACTTATTCCATTAAAATATTTTTGTCAATAAAATCATTAAAAATTTAATAACAAAATATTTAAAGATTAAAAAAAGTAATTGGGGTTGATTTTTTACATTAAGTCTATATCAGCAAAAAATTCGTGTTCAAAGAGCAAAAAATGCATGCAGTGTATGCTCCCCTCCGTCATGCTTCGATGCAATAGGACGATGTACGTTGAGTTAGGTCGGTTATGTCGAGTAAAGTCATTTTATTAGACGTGTAGATTTATTCCTTACACTCCTGGGGTCAAACTATCAAACAGAGTCCAAATGGTGTGAATTACGACTACAGTGGCTCGTGCTGTCGTCAACAATAAGCAAATACTCATACCGTATTATCAGATACTAGTGTATAAGGCATTGACTTTAAAAATGTAAACTTTTCAAACGAAAATAAACATTTTTACAAAAGTAAAATTAACACAAAAATGACAGAAAGTAACCAACCAATTGAAAGCATCTGGGAAAGCCTATATAGAATTTGGCCTGATAAAACGCGTTTACCAGCGCTCAACACTCTGGTGTAACAGCACAATATAAGAAAAGAAAACCCTGTAAAATTCAGTTGGAAATAGCTCAACTAATCAATATTGAATTAAGCCCTACACAAATTACATTTTTATGATGAAAGACACAGAGTACCGATCTTAAAGTACCCCCAGGTACTGAAAGCTGATTCTTAAATATGGAACGCCATGACTGTCTTCTGATGTTGATTGTTTAATATGTTCGGTGCTTTATGGATTATGTTCAGTAGTATTTATGTTATGTTCAGTAGTTTTCATATTCTGTTCAGTAGTTTTGACATTATGTTCAGTAGATTTGACATTATGTTCGGTGCTTTGGTTATTATGTTCAGTAGTTTCATTATTATATGCAGTGGTATTTAAATTATGTTCGGTACTTCTGACGTTATATTCAGTGCATTTTTCATTATGTTCAGTACCATCGACATTATGTTCAGTAGATTCAATATTATTTGCAGTACATTATGTATTTCCTTCTGTGGTCCCGGTTTCTTTATATTCGGTGGATTGTTTATTATGTTCAGTAAAAGCATCAGTATTATACTCGGTTCAATGAACTATATGTTCAGTAGTTGTATCATTATGATGATGCAGTAAAAATCGGGAAATCAATAACGGAAATTGTCGGAAAAAAACGAACGCGGACATTTTTGACGGACGTTTTCTTCATGTACACTTTTACGGGATGGAATGAAAATGGAAGAACTGGAAGCATGGTGATCAAAGTTTTGGAAAGTTGAATATTAAGGTATTTTTTTATTTTAAAGCTTTTTTTTTTCTTTTTTTGCAAATGCTTTGATATTGTTTAATTATTTAGTAATTTGAAGTTATTAATATTTTCATAATAATATTCACGGTACCAATTTTACTGCACAGTAAACTTTAACTTATTTTGAGTTTTTTGTTTGTTTCACAATTCAACTGTTAGTCAGTTTCAATCACTGTGTGATAAATCCTTTCAATCTGATAAATGTGCTTGGGGCAGTTGTAACTCATTTATAGAAACTCTTTGTTTTGAACTGTAAATAAACCCACATAATAGGATAATCCCTTACTAAGAACATGATTTACTTTCATTCTTCACAATTAAGAGGCATCAAATCCTACAATTTCATTGGTCGAGAGCACTTTGCTATATTCTAACTTGGTAGTAGAATAATTAAACAAAAGCCTCTTACTAAACAGATTAATTGTAACATAGGTTGTAACACTTACAGGGTTTTGTTTGTCTAATAAACTACAAATTACCAGGTGTAACAGTTCATCAGTTCTCCGTTTGTTATTTTAATCTGAGCATACAACTTATGCTTTATTAAACGTAGACAAAAGAAGAAAAAGTAAGTTGTAGGTGATCACTGAAAAACACGCGTGTTCTCGATAAAGTACTTAGTAGTCCATCATGCATTGCAACTCATTCAATGGATTGGTCAATAGATATTGCTTATTATGCAATCAAACAATTATATTAGCGGGAACGTTAGTGTGCCAATGAATGATAGTGTGCCCGTCCTGATTAAATGTATTTATGTTCGGAGGGATACATACTTTTTTAAGCGGTCCTCAATCATCCAGGAAAAAAAAGGTGAAAAAACTAATTCATATCAATTTAGAATTAGAGATAAAAAGAAATATAATACTGAGATTAAAAAATATTGTTCCTGTATGTTCATAAGAAACGAACTAATCCCCCCACACACAAATGAATTAAATTAAATTAAAATAAAACGCACTCTCAGAACAAATGAATGGTATGTGCGTAATCATGAATTCAGGAATACGGTTCTGCAACCAAGCATGGGTTTTCATCAAGTAAAGTGGTTAGCAGAAAGATTCAAGTCAATACGCCTGTAGTATTTTTTTTCTCGAGTTAATTGTTTTCAGACGTTAAGAAACCTTTGGTGACCCCGTACGTTTAAATGTCCCTTGTAAAACAACGTATTAAATAGGCGTAACAGACAAACGGTTATTTGATCTGATCCAGTCAATTGGAGAATTGAGCGCGCCAACGAATGGTCTCGTCTACACTGTTATGAATTTGATTCTATCTAGCCAACCTTTGGGGTTCAAAGTATAGATGAATAGTGAACACTTTTAACGGTGACTACCAAAGATCTGCTATCACCACCAAGTTTGTATCATATTGAAAAGGTCTTGAATTAAAGCAAGGAGTTATATTGTCCCATCAAATGTTCTTTAGGAGATTTTTGATTCTACAATCATTTTAATAGTGTGTGTAATTTGTCCTAAGTGATTTTTAACTTAAGAATAACTAAACATATATTTTGGTTGACAGTTACAAACATAGGTATGAGAACTGAGATCTGGGGTATATATCAATTAGACTGCAGCCCAACATAACATTATACCAAAAAGCACCCATAGTTAGCTGTATACAATATGTTAAGTTTTAAGTTCTCATAATTTGTAGGATAACTGGTAATTTTGTGTAATTGACCTTATTGTACTGCCCTTTTGATTTGACCATTTTAAAAGGAGTTATTGGACTTTGACCATTTTTGTCGAGCCTTCGACTTTTGTCGAAAAAGCGAGACATAGCGATCCTACATTCCGTCGTCGTCGTCGTCGTTGTTGTCGTCGTCGGCGGCGTCCACAAATATTCACTCTGTGGTTAAAGTTTTTGAAATTTTAATAACTTTCTTAAACTATCCTGGATTTCTACCAAACTTGGACAGAAGCTTGTTTATGCTCATAAGATAATATTCAAAAGTAAATTTTGTAAAATAAAAATTCCATTTTTTCCGTATTTTACTTATAAATGGACTTAGTTTTTCTGCCAGAAAACATTACATTCACTCTGTGGTTAAAGTTTTTGAAATTTTAATAACTTTCTTAAACTATCCTGGATGTGTACCAAACTTGGACAGAAGTTTGTTTATGATTAAAAGCTAGTATCTAGAAGGAAATTTGGTTAAAATTTTGTTCCATTTTTCCATATTTTACTTATTAATGGACTTAGTTTTTCTTCCAGTTAACATTACATACAGTCTGCAGTTTAAGTTTTTAAAACATTTATTAGATTCATAAAATATCCTGGATTTTTACCAAACTTGGACAGAAGCTACCTACAATCAAAAGATAGTATAGAGAGGAATATTTTTATTAATTTGTTTCCTCATTTTTGTTGAACCTGCGATTAACAGCAAAAGTAGGCGAGACATTGGGTTCCGCGGAACCCTTACGAATTTTTTTATACACCCGTTTAAGGGACGTATTATGGTATACCGTTGTCCGTCCGTCCCTCTGTCCGTCCGTTGTCAACATGTCGGACAATAACTCGAAAACACTTTAACCAATTTGCATGAAACATTTGTGAATTGTTTCTAACTATTGACGTGAGCTTTTTATAATTTTTTAGATTTTACGTTTCTGAGTTATGGGTTTTTTTTCATTAAAAAGATGGGTTTTTCCTAGTTTTCGGACAATAACTCAAAAATTGCTTTGAGCAGTTTTCGTGAAACTTTGGTGAATAGTTTATATCTATTGACGTAAGCTCCCCTTTGAATTTTATAAATTTTAGATTCTACGTTTCCGAGTTATAGGATTTTATTCATAAAAAAGGGGGAAGTTCCAGTTTTCGGACAATAACTCAAAAGTTCTTTGAGCAGTTTTCATTAAACTTTGGTGACTGGTTTATATCTATTAAAATAGCCTCCCTTTAATTTTTTTGGATAAATTTCTGATATGACATTGAGGAGTTATGGAACATTATTCTTTGAAAAAGCGACAGGCGTATCATACGCTCATGGCGCAACTCTTTATTAGTATTGTGAAAATAAAATCTTGTGAACGTAACTCCTATGATATTTTTTTTACAGAAATCTGTTCTACTTGGTAGGATTAATTGTCATCATGTGTAGATGACTATGTTATACTATCATTTTGATCGGACCATTTTCACAAGAGTTATGGGACTTTGACTATTTTTTGGAGTATTGTGACAATTAAACCTTGTGGATGCAACTCCTCTGAGACCATTTGAAAGAAAGCTCTCATGGTAAGTTTGATCCTAACATTTTACGGGAGTTATTGGACTAAAACTATTTGTTTAAGTTTTGTGACAATGACACTTTCTTCTGAGACCATTTGACAGGAATATCTCATACTTAATACTATTGTTTCCCCATCATGTAAAGTTGACCATATTGTGCCCTCATTTTGTTTTGATCATTCCTACTGACGTTGTGGATCTTAAAACTATTTTTCAGAGTATTATGACAACAACACCTTGTGAATCATCTCCTCTGAGACAATTTGATAGAAAGCTCTTATATTTGATACTGATGTTTGCCATTATGTGCAGTTGATCGTATTGTATTGTGAACCACCTTTTTTACGGCAATTATGAGACATTGACGATTTTTATACGACCGCAAAACAATTTTGCGGTCGTATATTGGTATGACGTTGGCGTCGTCGTCGTCGTCGTCGTCCGGCGTCGTCGTCGTCGTCCGAAGACACATTGGTTTTCGCACTCTAACTTTAGTTTAAGTGAATGGATCTCTATGAAATTTTACCATAAGGTTTAATACCACAAAAAGAAGGTGGGGATTGATTTTGGGGGTTATGGTACTAACAGTTAAGGAATTAGGGGCCAAAAAGGGGCCAAAAATAATCATTTTTGTAACTTCCAGACATAATTTGTGTGTTAGTGTATGGATCTCTCTGGCATTGTAGCACAAGGTTCCATATCACAAAGGGAATGCTGGGATTGATTTTGGGGGTAATTGCCTCCAAATTTTAGGAATTAGGGGCCAAAAAGGGGCAAAAAACAAGCATTTTTCTAGTTTCATGACAATAACTTGTGTGTAAGTGTATGGATCTTTATGAAATTGTACTACAAGGTTCCATATCACAAAGGGAAAACTGGAATTGAGTTTGGGGGTAATTGCCCAAAACGTTTAGGAAAAAGGGGCCAAAAAGGGGCCAAAAATAAGCATTTTTCTAGTTTCCAGACAATAACTTGTGTTCATGTGTATGGATCTCTCTGAAATTGTACTGCAAGGTACCATACCGCAAAGGGAAGGATGGGATTGATTTTGGGGATAATTCCCTCTAAATTTTAGGAATTAGGGGCCATAAAAGGGCAAAAAAACAAGCATTTTTCTAGTTTAAGGACAATAACTTGTGTGTAAGTGTATGGATCTTTATGAAATTGTACTGCAAGGTAACATATCACAAAGGGAAAGCTGGGTTTGAGTTTAGGGGTAATTGCCCTAAATGTTTAGGAATTTGGGGCCAAAAAGGGGCCAAAAAACAAGCATTTTTCTAGTTTCCAGACAATAACTTGTGTTCAAGTGTATGAATCTCTCTGAAATTGTACTGCAAGGTACCATACCACAAAGGGAAGGCTGGGATTGAGTTTGGGGGTGATGAATCATAAGGGGGTTCAAAAAATTTTGGGGGGGATTTTTTTTTTCCTTTTTATTTCTTTAAAAATTTTCTATTTTAAATTGGTTATTTCTGATTTATATATAAAAGCAAATAATAATGATATGGTTTGAATAGGTAAAATAAAAAATTTAAATTTTTTAAGTTCTTAGACCACATTCATTCTGTGTCAGAAACCTATGCTGTGTCAAATATTTAATTACAATCCAAATTCAGTGCTGTATCAAGCTTGAATGTTGTGTCCATACTTGCCCCAACTGTTCAGGGTTCGACCTCTGCGGTCGTATCAAGCTGCGCCCCAGCGGAGCATTTTATTGTAGTATTGTAACAACAAGACCTTCTAAACATAACTCCTTTGAGACTGTTTTGGAGAAAGCAGTCATACTTGGTAGTTATATTGTTTGACATCATGTGAAGTTGACCATATTACACCACCATTGTTGTTATGTTTTCTTCCTCCACTGTCTAGACATGACAAAGTGTGAATCGTTTGAGTTTTAGTCATAGACCAGATATAGCTTGCCCAACCCTAATAACACCACTTTTAGATGGTATATTTAGATATTTCGTTCATCCCTCACTCCTACTCTAGTGAGTGACAACCACTAGATTACAGGTTCCTATAGCTTTGGACAGGCAGATGATGAATTTAATCCAACATTTTTTACGAGAGTTAGTGGACTTTAATTATTTTTTGTATTATTGTAATAATGCAACCTTGTGAACGCAACTTCTCTGAGAACATTTGACACAAAGCTGTCATACTTGTTAGCATTGTTTGCCATCATGTGAAGTTGACCAATTGTATCGTCATTTTAATTTGACAATTTTTAAGGGAGTTATGGCACTTTGACCATATTTTGACTATCGTACTAAAATGACACATTGTGACACACAATTTAATTTCTCATTTATACAGCACAGGGGAAATTTCGCTGTGGTATAGCAATGTTGTTGGTTATTATTTTCAAAACTAAAAAAAGAAACTTTAAATGGCAAAAATATCAATTAATAGATCTATAAATGAATCAAGACAGCAGGTGTTTGTTTTCGGCTATAATGTTGAAAACTGCAATAGAAAAGGCAGATTTACAACAATTTGGGCAATCATGTAAATGTTTGACAAGTGTAACTACTTTTCTGCCAGATATATTTACGGACCTACTAATGTATATGTAAATGTATTATTCCTTTGGCATTATTTAGGACGTCCTCAAAGATATGGTAAAGATAATTATTTTATTTCCATAGCTTTATTCATATTCCAAAGATATGTAAACATAGGCCTTAGATTTGCATGCACTTTCCAGGATAGGAGATGTATGCAAAGTTTAAAATTTGCATAACTGTTTTACAGAGGTGTGGGCAGTTTTGAGAGACCGCGGTTTATAAAACATTTACAACCAATGTAAATGCTGTCAAATGTTTGTGTTATATTTGCAAACGTTTCTTGATATCGTTCATGCATGTAAAGAAATGTATTTTATTTACTTATACTTATACCAATGTAAATGCTGTCAAATGTTTGTGTTATATTTGGAAACGTTTGTCGATATCGTTTATGTATGTAAAGAAGTGTATTTTATTTACTAATACTTTTCATTATCATAAATATTTTGATAAATATCAATATTTGCAACATATCTTTACAGACGTATGCAAAGTTTTGAGAGACCGCGGTTTATAAAACATTTACAGCCGAAGTAAATGCTGTCAAATGTTTGTGTTATATTTGCAAACGTTTGTCGATATCGTTCATGTTTGTAAAGAAATGTATTTAATTTACTAATACTTTCCAGTATTATAGTTATTTTGCTAAATATTGATATTTGCAACATATCTTTACACAGGATTGCAAAGTTTTGAGAGACCGCGGTTTATAAAACATTTACAATCAAAGTAAATGCTGACAAATATTTGCTTATTTTTGCAAACATTTGTCGGATGTATTCATGTACGTAAAGAAATGCATTTTATTTACTTCATAGTTATTATATGAAACATTGATACCGTTAAGTTTTCTTTACATAGGTATAGCTTTGCGAGACTGCAGTTTATATCTCGCATGCACAACAAACGTAAATGAGGGTCGTGATTAGAGCTAAAAGAAGAGAAAAAGAAAATAATTTACTCCCAAAAAATTAGATAAAAAGGGTCTAATATATACAGAATAGAAAATAATCATGACAATGGACATAAAATATAAAAAAATAGAGAAATATGACCTAAATTATCATAGAATACAGATATGAAAGACCCCATCCAGACCCTAGTAAATGCTGTAAGATGTGTCGATTATTTCACATTTACGGAAAAAATAAATCCATATATTATATAGTAATTTTTGCAGCAAAGCGCAAGTATTGATGGTTTCAGAGAGTCTTACCGAGCGAATGTTTGAATTGAAGTAGATATTGTTCTTTCCGATTAAAAACAGAACTGATTGAAGATATAATTAATGATATTAAAAAATGGCAGGGTGCTTTTTAAATGTCGGACCGATGATATTTTTTTTCTATTTGAATAAATAAGAAAATCTCCAAAACTTTACTCCAGAACCATGGAAAATGTTTAAAACAGTAATGGGGATTTTTTTTTTAAGATCTTGCTTGCATAACAAAACACAGATGCTTTAAACTGTTCATAACTTTCCTTACAGCAGAGTTTACAATTCGACATGCTTGTATCAGAACGGAAACTTTAACTAAGACGATGAATTGTAACAGTAAACTGATATGTTTTTTTTACATCTTATAGACACATAATAAATGGGTTGATGAATTGATTTGTGTAAACGTCCAGTTGCAAATACTACATGAATCTCAGGTGTAGGAAGAAATGCACTATTATAATAACACTGTTCTAAATTGTAAGCAGCTTTAACTTTTGTACTTCAAAATATGAAAACAACGATGTCATTCAGGAATGAACTCTATAGACGGGTTTATCTATAAGTGACCTAGAAAACATGGGCGCATCCATTGACCTCTTACGTGACCAATCCGCCATTACAACCGTGAAAACTAACGCACGTGTATTGATCAAAACATTATCGATTTTCTGTTTACATTTGTATTTCCTTCATTTTCTTATTTATTTCACTATGGATACTGCCGAAAGTTATAAAAAAAGGTGGAGGCATTTCTTGTGCAGTTAATAGTTGTACATTCAAATAACACAAATAATTCTAGAAAATTTCAGATGTGCAAAAAAATCAATAAATAAAATATGTGAACTATCATCGTGACAAGTTGTGCCGACTGCACACAATCCTTTTTTTTAATAAAACTTTTTATGAAAGTAAAATTACACTGTCAGACAAATGTTGATACGTCGTCAAACGAAATTATCTATGAAAATTTATCCGATGACCACAGTGCATCTGCCCTCTGTTTGTATAGAAGATCTACACATCAGATGGATCCAAGATTTTGAAAAGTGGGGCCGCGGGTCCCCAAACAAGACACAATTTGTAGTGGAAGCGGTAAAAAGTCTGAATTAAACATGAATGAAGCTTCATAGATGGCCTGGGCACCCCTAAATCCGTTCCTGCACATTTCTTTAAATAATAACAATTAAACCTACCCGAGGCTATACATGCATGTAGTTATAATTGGATGCAAATCAAACAAGTATGAAGAGACGATTTTTTTTTATACATGACGACTATCTTTAGGCTGCAAAATGGACAGACGTTCCGACAACATTAACTCAGACAAACATATTGTTAACAGAGGAGTAAGGAGTTCAAAATTGAATAAAATCAGGAAACCACGTCAGCGTATATAGACATAATTATGAATGACAGTTACGCCTTATTGTATAATTGTCTTATGTAACTAAGTTTTCTTTACTTTAGTGGAATAAATACACAATTTATTTTTCAACTACGATATTGCAGATCAGCTGTTGCTCGATCGTACTGATGAGGTTAACACTTAGTTTGATGTTTGGTTATTTGGGACGGCGCTTTCGTATTTCGAAAATTAAGGCTTGTAAACTATTGTATTCCTGGGGGCCAGTTCTTGCTGAAAAACTTAAAGGTTTTACAAACAGCTGCATCCATAGACAAATCACAGCAAAACTTACTGTTAAGGGCATTTCTCTATAACCCTCGTCTTAATGGTCCATATATGAAGGAATATGTGTGCTTAAAGTATATATTCACTTAAGTCGGATGGTCCATTATACATCCCTAATGTAATACTGTAATTCTGTATTTCACTGTATTATATATATCGGGGACTTATAAAGGAGTTTAATACAGAGTCAGGATGAAAATATACGAGACCTCTGTTTTGGGGTGCGGTGGGGAGGGGGAGTTGGCAAAAAACTAAATGACGCTTTTAAAACATAGTTCTAATCATTGCTTTTAATTTACACGTTTGCGTCTTTTGTGGTTAAATGACATTCATTTATTTTAAGCACGGGCCGGAGCATGATGTTATACTATACATACTAGTAGTTTCATGTCAAGTAATTTTTCTGCAAAAGAAATTGGAATCGAACACCTTAGTAATATAATAACTATATGATAAAATGGGCCGTGAAAGTTCAACACTTCTTCGGCCCAATTAAATCGCAAAGTTAAGTCTACATATGGCCCGACGCACTGATAGCATATAGCACAATCCATGCGGAGACAAAAGTGATACGAAAACGTCACTCAATTTTGAGCAGTATACGTGAGTCGAACCACAAGCCAAAAAATCGTTTCTGTGAAAAAGTTTATCATCAAACGGTACATGTCTATAGGTATATTTTTTTCAGAAGATGTAAGTAACCGCGCGCCGGAGAAAACGGGCTGTCGAATTTAGGACCGTCGGATTAGAGGATTGTTGAATTTTAGGACTGACTCATTATAGGTTTGCATGACTACAGAAATTTCTATGAGTTTGATAAAATTGCACCTGGTTTTTCTGATATATCACATTCGACCCGCAAGACAATTTATTTTTATTTATGTATGTGTTATAATAATCAATATTATGATTACCAAATGATTAAAATCGAAATGTAACTTGGGATTCGTATTCGTAAATATTATGTCCCAGTTCTAACGTATCACTGAATACCGTGAGTTATATTTTAAGGACACGACACCTGGCCTGCAATACACTTCTAATTTTAATGTCCATTCCTTATCTAATTACTTTATTATTTATTTTGAAATTTGCCGAGGTCAAGTACGCTTCACATTCTTGTGGTTACGTTAATTATATGCGGTCTGGGAAATAGATGTATATCTTGTTTACATTTTTTTTCACGGTTGTAATGGCGATCGTACTACAACGACGCCTAGGAGTCGCGTCACACACTAAGGCAGATAATTGGAAAAACCTGTCTATACTAGAATAAATAAGATCAAATCGATATACACGGTACGTTTTCTCAACCTAAGCTTAATTATAAAAAAGAAGACGTGGTATGATTGCCAATGAGACAACTCTCCACAAGAGGCCAAATGACACAGAAATTAACAACTATAGGTCACCGTACGGCCTTCAACAATGAGCAAAGTCTACCAATCTTGGTGTGGACTTGGGAAAAAGTTATTTAGCTTCTGCTTATTTGTGATCTTTTTTCATTTTAAACAAGAGAATATATTAAATTAATTATTTCAATATAACTTGAGCCAAGGTGTGTGTTTTGCTAGATCCTATAATTTGAAAATACACGAGTATGCACATACATGTATTTTATCAGAAAGGTTTATGTTTACAATTGAAAATGTCTAATAATACAATAAAGAAAGAGCATGAATCAACTATCCCTTAATATGTGGTAAATGTGTCACTTGTATGTAAATGAAGGGATTTTCCTGACTGTGAAATGGTTCATCTTTTCGCACTACAGGGTACCTTAAAAGGAAAACCGTATGTGTTAATTACCAAAATTGATCTAATAACGCTAATTGTGTATAATAAAATCCAGACGTTGTAGAGAGATTGATAATATACAAATATACCAATTACGCAAGCCAAGAATATGCCAGATAAAGACATCGGTATCATTCTGTAATTAAACATGCAGTTTGTATTCGTGAAAACGTGTTAATACTTTGAAAAACGCAAATAATTTAAAAGTTTACATGCTAGAAAATTAAAGAACAAATAAGAACAGTTACTGTAACATTGTATCTAAAAATATTTTGAAATTATATACAGTAAAACTGTTTTTAAACAATTATCTTTTGTATATGAAAACCATTCTCGTTTCCCCGCTTCTCATAGCAGATATAATAGATTCGATGCAAAGCAAGTAATTTAATTGTTGAATCAGGTATAATCTCTGTATTTCGTGTTTTAACAAGAATAAAAATGACCAACATAAATGAAAAAACTACATCAGTTTCAATAATCTTCCTGCTCCTGTATCAATTTTATTCTAATGATATATGCAAGTATTTAAACCAATTCAAAATTTCAATAAAAAATCTTGGTGCCCTTTGGTTTCCCGATCTTGACTTTATCCTATTTAATGGTATTATGATATACAAAAAATTCCCAGTACATGTATTTGTTCCAATCGAAGGCTTAAAATTTTTAAAACATTTATCAAGATTAGCATTTCATTTCAAATCAAAATCATGTTGTTGCTGAATGATGTAAAGTCAATCGTCAATATCAAATTCTACCATTTTGTCATCAGTGACAACATATTAAAATTTGAAAACCTTTGGATGAAAGGTTCATAAGTCATCGCACGGAAACGACTGGAGTAGCCCGCCCGCTCGTCCGCAGTACAACAATAAATCAATAACGGGACTGGAAATCCGGTAATAAAAATAGCAAGCCATAAATGTAAAATAAATCCGGTTTACTGTCAAATTCTGACATTCTGACATCCTCATGTTTATGTTGTATACTTGTAGACTGGTGTTTGTCTTTGAGTCGCTTTTTGTTTTTACTCAATGCAATAAGCAATGTGTCGCAACTGATTTTTGAAACTTGTCAGCAACAAGGGTGATATATACCTGATATATAAGTTTTATAAAAATCTGGAAAGAACTGTATACGTTAGAGAGCTAACAAGACCGGACGGAAGGACAGACACCCGGTATTTCTATGTCCCCATCAACGCATCGCGCGGGGGACAAACATCCAACGACATCTTAAAATCATTTTGACTTAATTTAGATTCATATTCATTTGCACTTTGGTCTTCGGGGATGGGTGTGTTTTTGGTGTTTTGAGTTAGAAATGATGAACAGGCCTGGTACAGCTGGTAAAAAACGCACATTTTCACAAAGTGGGGAGACAAAACGACTCACAGACGATTAGCAAAGGTGCCTTTTTGTGTGTGTTGGGGGGGGGGGGGGGCATATAGGTCACATAGGCGTCGGGAAAAGCCCGAGATTATTCACAGTCTTATAAGGAGTTTATCTAACAAGTATACAAGTGTTTATGTAAATTAAAAGGGATGCTATTTCTTTATTTGCATAAATGGAAATGTGGGATATACACAGCAACCGGCCAATTAACGACAATCAAAACCAAAGACATATAGATAACACGTGACTAATGCAGGATGGACAAGTATCTTTTTACTGCTAATCTGTTACAGTAGTTTTAGTAAAGATTCGTTGGTCTCTTGAATATGAAAGTTAATAAGTATATTTAGTATAGTAAGTATTAAATCTATCAAATTATAACATCACATGTTCACAACAATAGTCAGATTTAAGCTATAACAGCAACATAGTTAAGTCTCCTAGTACGTATTTGTTAGTCTTGAAAAAACTCAAACCATTATGACATAAGGAGATGTGATATGATTGCCAATTAAACAACTTTTCATCAAAGACCAAATGACGTACATGATAGCTTGCTATATTTGAGATCTCCCAATTACCATCCCACTATGAACTGCTTATACAAAAAGATATTTTGTCACCAAAAGATTTATAATAATTTATAAAATAGAACATCATTATATATGCTAATATAAATTGTGTTCCCTTGGCTAAATACTGGGATCATATTGTTTTACCAGTGTCCTTTCGACAGTCCGTCCCACACTTCGTATACTAGTATAGGTTTATACGGCTGATTTCGTAGGATTATGTACAGTTTTTAAGCTTAAACTTTTAAATGATGTACCTGGTGTTAGTACATACACTAAAGATTCGCATCTTGTCAATTTTTTCTTTTTTTTTTATGACAGGTTGCTAAATTTGGCATTTTGAAATATATTGCGCCGATTTATTTTTTAGCTATATTGAGGGTGCATATATATTCTCAGGATAATTTTTTCTTTAATAATTTTTCACGAACGACAGAATGTTGAACTTGGTGTATTTGAGTGAAATTTGGCATACAGTTTGCAAGGTTTGTCCGACTAACTTCGCACACAACCCACACGTTTACATCATACAGAGTATCCTAGCTATATTTAGATTGTGTATTGTATCAGGATGTTGATTTTCTTTTTAATTTTCACAACTAACAGAATGTTTAACCTTTCTTTACTGCTGCACCAAATGTGTTTTTCAGACACAACAATTCAAATTGCACTGTATCGTCCTGTAAATGCATGAAATATTTGCCAACTGACGCTGAGCAACCACCAATCAATCAATTCAAATTGTACCTCAATATCACTGTTTACCAAATTACGTTATTCTGTAACGTCACACGTTTTCTGTCAAATTCTAAGCGTATCGGTCAACTTTGAAGCAATGTATATATAAAAAACAAGGATGATGACATATGTGTTTCTATATTCAAAAAAAAATATAAGAGGATGTTGTATGATTGCCAATGATACAACTCTCCACAAGAGACCAAATGACACTGAAATTTACATCTATAGGTCACTGTACTGCCTTCAACAATGAGCAAAGCCCATACCGCATAAGCAGCTATACAAGGCCACCAAATGACATACGTAAAACAATTCAAACGAGAAAACTAACGACCTAATTTATGTACAAAATAATGAACGAAAAAAAAATATGTTACATAGCAACAACCTGAATTACAGGCTACTTGACTCGGGACAGGAACATACAGAATGTGGCGAGGTTAAACTCGTAGAAAGGCGCAAACCCTCCCCCTAACCTGGGACATAAACTGGACCCCTGTTGTGTTCACTTATCGCTACACTAACGGTGCGAAGCTTAAGATGGAATGGCGGACCAGTTTAACCTGGGACAGTGGTGTAACAGTACAACATAAGAATAAACTGTAGAAATCAGTTAAAAAAGGCTTAACTCATCAGATGGATACAAATTGAATACATATAACAAAAACAGAGTGGACGTGGAAGGGTACTTATACATCCCAACAACCAAAAGACTTTAAGTACAGATCTTAGATTACTCGCAGTTACTGACAGCTAGTTGAAAGCTAATAACAACTAATACAAAAAGCATGCATCTTAGATGCATGGATTCAGTATACAATCCTGGATATTATGTTAGTTTTTAGTCTTTCTCCGTATATAACAACAAAGCCATCTATTGAAAAAAAAAGAAGTTAAAACAAGGCATTTCCCCAATGTAAATTTGTCGTCAAAATTGACGTTTTCTAATCAAATTTACAAAAAAAAAAAAAAATGGTGACCCCCATTTTTTTTATTGCATATTCCGATGTAACTCGATTCAAAGTACAAGTGTGCCAAAAATTTTAGAAATCGGGAGATATGCCATTCGGTATCGTGTTATCTTGATATATAAGTACACAGTTTTGGATTATGAAGAAAAATTGCCCACTTGCAGGGGAACACGACACTGCATTGAAAATGAAAAAAATCTGGAGCAAAATTAAACATACAATAGATATAGGAAGATGTGGTATGAGTGCCAATGAGACAACTCTCCATCCAAGTTACAATTTATAAAAGTAAACCATTATAGGTCAAGGTACGGCCTTCAACACGGAGCATTGGCTCACACCGAACAGCAAGCTATAAAGGGCCCCAAAAAATTACTAGTGTAAAACCAAACCTAGGTTATAAAAAGACACTACTTTTAAAAAAGAAATAAAAAAAAATTAACATAAAGAGATAAAATCATAATAATTTAGTGCAAATAAAAAAGACGTAGATAAATAGAATGACATCTTCTATGAGGGTGTGGATGGAGTTTACAGAATAGAGAATAATGGGCTAAAAAAATAAAGAATGGAAAAGAAAATAGGCCAAAATTTAAGAATAGAGAATAGTGGGCATCCAGAATATAAAGAATAGAGAATAATGGGCAAAATTTATATAGAATAGAGATAAAATGGCGTAAAAAAAATAACATTAAGAATTGAAAGAACACCCACCTCCCTCCTTTTCCAGACCCTCTTTTATCCTATGACTGTTAAAAGAAAGAAGCACCGTAATTCATAGGAACAAATAGATTTGAAATATATTATTTTCTCTCATAAAGTCTTTTGTATAGTTGGAAACATTGTCAACTAGTTATACTTATTATTAAAAATGAAATTGATATCTATTCGTTATTTCATGAATCACAGTTAAGTTTACTAGTGCATTTTAAGAATAAGGGACAAAAAGTAACGGACAGGAAATTACATGACAAAAAAGTCACGATTTACAATAAAAGTTACGTACATATTAAGTTTGATTATCATTATTTACAACGAACAAGATATATATTTGGGTAGTTCATTTTATGACTTTCATTTAACATAGTTCAAGTCTTAGGTTACTTTTTACTTTTGTGGACCATTTCGTTCATGGTATTCATCCGCTGGCTTTGTTGCATGTCTCCTCTCTACTCTTACGTCTTGGGTAGCATTTTTCATTTCTGTGCTCTTGTCTTTGTGTTGTAAACGTTCACATTTAATTTTTTGTGTAAATGGTTAATGAAACTTGGTTGATAAAAACGAAGCACTCAGTCTGTCATAAATTAGTTTTGGCACAATCTTAGTGCTAAAGATTAATCTCATCTGCTAAGAGTGTATCTAGTAGAAAATTTAGAAGGATTGACAGCCTTTAAACCCATGTTGCGCTTGCAACCCTTAGAGTAATCTTTACCCTTCTCGGAACGCTCGGTAAATTTTTATTTGATCTACTTGAATTGTCTTTGAATTCTCATAGCATATGATATGTCAACATTCTTTTTTTACTGAAAACTTTACAGAAAATTGTAAGAGTGGTCAGGGGTTCCCCAATCTTTATCTTAGTTAATGAAAATAGCAACTGCAGTTTTTTCCAGCGCATAACTGTTGTCATAACAAACTAGAACCTGAGTTCACCCCTACCCCCACCCCCCATCCCCCCCCCCAAAATAAAAAAAAACAACACAAAAAAAAAACAAACACAAAAAAATACAATAAAAAAAAATCACTGTTGCTAGTAACTGGACTATGACCTGCGACCCCCAATGCTAGTTAATACGGGTGCAGTACTAGTCCATAACTTATGTGCATTGATTAGTAGATACAATCATGAATGAGTGTGCGTCTCTTGCCAAAAGCAATTCACTTTAACATTTCTTTTTACAGTTTAGCCACATGTGATTTTTTATTTTTGAAGCATTTTTTACAATGACTATAAATTTATGAACTAACCTCACATTTTGAATAGTCATTCGAATATATAGGCATTTGTATTGATAGATTCTTAAAGATTTGCAACTTGCATAATTAACTAATTACAAATTAATTAAATTATTAAGGTCACGTTCGCTACCCAAAGAACTTAAACTTCAATAGATAAACCTTTAAATTGAAGTTCAACCTGCATAGGTATTACAACATCGTGAACGGAGGAATTGTATGTAAAATAAAAGATGTCGTATGATAGCCAATGGGACGAATACTTTTATCCGCCAGGGACCAAAGGAATTGATATTAACAGATTCAACAAATCGTCACGATAAGCATGATGCGAGTTAAAGATTGTAAAATCAGAAATGTGCCTAGACATATATATATATATATATAGACATAGGGGCTTGTCACCTTTTTTTGTTTTATTTTTTTATTGGAAAATATTCTTTAATATTTCAACATATTTACAGTTTTAAACACTTATCAGTGCGATTTAACAATAACGGTAGTTTATGTATGCTGCCCCTCTTTCCTTATTTTCCGCCTGTGTGGAAAGCAAGTACAATGATACATGTTTTAGACTCGGCTGTTAAAGGACAAATGATACATGTAGTTATTTTAAGACTTTGCGTAAAATATATGTATAAGAAAGAAGTGCAAGATATTCCATTATTCAAACACGAATCATATACATTTCCGCTAAAACTATAAGTCTAGACTTCGTCTTGTTGTACAGGGTACAATTGTCTTATATTTTTTTCCATGATACGAGCCCCTATCAACATTAGTGTAATATGTATTTGTCGTTTACAAATCTTCTTGAATTATGTTAAAACAAATTTACTTCGTCACATCAATTTTGTGACTTATATAACCTTCAATCTTGTTTCAATGTTATTTCAATTGAAATGTGTGCAAAGTATATGTTAAATGCAATTATTGCAAAAAAAAAACCAAAAAAAAAACCCAACTTATTTGATCATGATAGAAAAAAAAAAACGATTAATCCTGTCAAAGTACATAATTATGAAAGCTGTAAAATGTTAGGATAAAATAGGCGGTAAATAAGATATCGAATGACTGATAGTGCGATGACTTATTTTAGTTTTGCGTATTTAAAAACAACACAATCAAATGACAACGGGAGCATTGTTTTAAGACAATTTATAAATCATAAAGAAATGATAATTGTGTGTGCCTTATTATATTGATGGATATTGATACTAGCGGTGGTCTTCTATTGATCTTTTCGGACCAGATCGTTCTGTAAAAGGTGATAATTGTCACACTTAACTGCTGATAAACCCCGTTGATCGGAGGATGGGCGACATCTCGTCGATGGAATGATAATATCTATCGATTTTGTTTGATTTCATTGGTAAATTGTGTGTCAATTATGACACGTGACTCACTGGTTCTTTGTAAATTTTAACTTTCTTTCTACACACAAGAAAGTTTTTGCAGAGGACGCTTCATGAAGCACACGGAGTTCAACATCTCGTGACTGGACTTAATGGATAAGGAAAACAAATATTACAAATATTCGTCAATAGATTTAACGTTTAAATATGTGTGCAAACTAGCCGATTCTTTAAAAAAAAAACATTCTCTCAAGATGTGTTTTGTGTCAAATATTATGTGGCAACTAATCTACCGATGAAGGAATATTTCTAGACTATTTCAGAAACTTGACTTTTTATAAAAACTTGATAAATCGCTCGATAACCTTCCGAATGCTACCGATTTTAAATTTGATACTGAGGTCGCATATCTAGTATTGTTTAGGCTTAATTTGTATATGTGTATTATTTCTACCAGTAACCAGAGACATATATATATATATAGTATATATGTCTCTGCAGTAACATATAATACATATTGTAGTATATGTCTCTTTTAAAAAAAAAAAATTCTATGTTTTATAAACAGAGTGAATTATGACTCGTGCAATTCCAGAAGTTTCAAAGAGATACTCAAAGGAAACGCTCGTTTTATGCTATGCGAATGAACCATCATAACTTCCCGAGAATAGAAGATTTTGATGGGTAAAGAAATTCACGCAGTACATCAAACAGAGAAGAGATCAATAACCGATTTTGTAGACCCGATTTTTTTTTTATTAAAACGAAATTATTAAAATACATGTATAATACATGATATTACCAATATGCCAAAACAAATCCCAAAGCAGCTATATTTGTCATATCATAGCTTGACCGGAAAAGCTATGGCAATATTTGTCCATATAATCTGCACCTTTCAAATATATCAGCAAATTAAAAGCAAATATAACTATTTACCATACATTTCTAGCTGTCTTAAATATCTTTCTTTATAATGTTTTTGCATACATACTCAAAGTTACATATGCCCAATATATTTACACATACATTTCTAGCTGTCTGAAATATCTTTATCATTTCTTTGCATATGTATTCAAAGTTACATATGCCCAATATATTTACACATGTCATTGATATTATCATTTGACCACATTTATTAATTAAACAAATTGTCTGCAAATCTATGTATTAACCATACATTTAGGAATATGTTCAAAGGCTTTTGATATGTTATGATTTGACATACATTTCAGCCGACTATAAAGACTAACAAAAATATTCCTTTACAATACATTTGACAGGTCTCTGCAGATTAAAGGAAATGATGCTTTACACCCCTCTATAAAGTTCTCGTTTTGAATTGGTTTACATACCAGGCAAATGTAGATGCACCTTACACTTTATAACCCCTATAAAATTATTTGAATGATGATGCTTTGCTACCTAGACAAAGAAACACATTTGCGGATAAATTTACATCATAGAAAAATACATGACAAAGATTTCCATTTGCAGAGGTATACAAATTCACAAGTTTGCGAAAGTTTTGAGATGGTCATAAATATATGCAAATTCTAAACTTTAAAATGGTTTGCTTAGGTGTTAATATATTTTATAAACCGCGGTCTCTCATAACCGCCCATAGGAGGGTATAGCACAAGAAATGTTGATATTTACTACATGTAAAGACAAGATAAACTAAATGCAGCGGTTTGTAAATATATGTAAATGTCGGTCTCTGAATACATTTACATAACATTTGCATACCTCTTCAAATCCGGGATTTCGTGTAGTGTAGATCCTGACCTGATGAACATTTTCACTCCATGTCAGATTTGCTCTTAATGTTTAAATTTCAGAGATATAAGCCAAACTGCATTTTACACCCCCCCCCCCCCCCCCCCAGGTTCTATTTTTAGCCATGGCTGCCATCTTGGTTGATGGGCGGGTTCATCGGATACTTTTTTTAACTAGATACCCTAAAGATGATTTAGGCCAAGTTTGGTTTAATTTGACCCAGTAGTTTCAGAGAAGATTTTTGTAAAAGATTACAAAAATTTACGAAAAATTGTGAAAGATTGACTTTAAAGGGCAATAACTCCTTATGGGGTCAATTGACAATTTTGGTCGTGTTTGACTTATTTGTAGATCTTACTTTGCTGAACAATTTTTCTTGTTTACAGTTTGTTTCTATCTATTATAATATTCAAGATAATAACCAAAAACTGCAAAATTTCCTTAAAATTACCAATTCAGAGGCAGCAACCCAACAACGGATTGTCTGATGCGTCTGAAAATTTCATGTCAGTTAGATCTTGACCCGATGAATATTTTTACCCATTAACAGATTTGCTCTAAATGCTTTAGTTTCAGAGATATAAGCCAAAAACTGCATTTTACCCCCATGTTCTATTTTTAGCCATGGCGGCCATCTTGGTTGTTGGGCGGGGGTCATCGGAAACTTTTTATTAAAACTAGATACCCTAAGGATGATTTAGGCCAAGTTTGGTTTTATTTGGCCCAGTAGTTTCAGAGAAGATTTTTGTAAAAGTTAACGGACGACGACGACGACGGACGACGGACGCCAAGTGATGAGGAAAGCTCACTTGACCCTTTGGGTCAGGTGAGCTAAAAAGCCAATAGTTTTATTATTATTGAAGATATATATTTATTAAAATTAAGATAAAATGATTTAATCAAATGCGTTTCTAAAAAAAAATACTACATTTCCCAGATTGCTTTAATTATAACTTTTCTGTTTTTTTGAATTACTAGTATTTGACACTGACATAAGAAATTGGTTACACATTCAAGATAATGGACCCTTAAATACACAGTTGGATGCTCAGATTATCAGTGGCCTTTCATTACTTTTAACTGGACTACGAAAAGCATATGTCACTTTCGTTCAATGTACACACTTGCCCTTGTCATGCAATATAGTACACCCTTAAAAATAGTTGTATCCTCAATCGGTCATTTAACCTTACAAAACATTTGAGCTATTAAAGTATTGCAGTATTTGTAGTGAATCAAAATCGCCTCCTAGTACGTTGCTTCTATTGTGATCGAGTAAACAGTTTTATCAAAATGACAAATGTCATCACAGATAATTTTGGTTCTATGAAAAACAGACAACGGCTGAAAAAATAATAAAACTAAACATTAAACTGATTAATTGATTTTGATATCACAGGCGTAAAATTAATTTGTACTATCAACGAAGGAGGAAAAAGCCGGGAGTTTTGATTCTCTTCCTGTGGCTAATGCTCGTACAAATAATTTCATATTTTCTTGTAGTATACGTATATTATATAAAGATTTGAGCAAAACCTATAGGGTATATGTTTACGAGACAGCAACCAAACGACACAAAACACCAACAAATCTAGAGGTCAGTATACAGCCTTCAAGATTCACTAATGCTAAGATCAGCATGCATAGTCTTTGGTTGTTTGTTTTTTTCGGTTTAGTTTATATAAAAATAAGGAGATGAGGTATGACTATTCACCAAAGTTCAAATGAAGTGGATGTATTCAATTATAGGCAACCGTACGGCCTTCAACAATGAGAAAACCCCATACTTTATAGTCGGCTATAAAGGCCCCGGCATAAAAAAAAAATGAAACAATTCAATTGAGAAAACTAACGGCCAAATTTATAACAAAACAATTTACGAAAAACAAATATGACCGACATGAACCAACGACGACCACTGAACTACAGGCTCTCGACTTGCGACAGGCACATAAAAAATGTGACGGGGTTAAACATGTTTGTGAGCGCTCAACCCTCCCCCTAACCTGGGACAGTGGTGAAACAGCACAGCATAAAAACAAACTATAAGAATCAGTTGAAAAAGGCTTAACTCATAAGATCGATACAAAGCAGAACAATCAAACAAAAACACAGACGTGGCAGGGTATTTATCCATCCCTCATCCCTAACAACAAAAAGGACACTAAGTACAGATCTGAGAGTACTCGCAGTTACTGACAGCTAGTTCAAAGCCAATAACAACTAATTAAAAAAATCATGTATCTAAGACTAATATTAATATATTATTAATTTATATTGATGTTTTATTGTCGTTCGAACCTTGTGTAATTCTTCCTATTTGCTTCCATGTGAATAATTATATATTGTAGTAGAGTAACCAGGGCATTAGTTGTAGCGTTGCCAAATTCGGTGCATGTTTATATCTATACAAAAAAAGGTATACCGAAATAAAATATCAAATAATACGGGAATGGATTTTAAACTATCGGTATCAAGTTTCCTTATTTTGATGGTGATTACAATCTTTAAAATTAGCATATCTATTACATTTGTATACCTTCTATAACGTATTCATAATAACCCTGATTATTGAATATTATCAGTCCTTGATATCATAACATACTCGCTAAAGGCATGCAATTAATTAAAACTGTATCTGCCATATTTGGAAGTTTCATGGCACCTTTAGCGTATCTGTCTTTTATTAGGTTTGAAAAGTTCATTAAAAGATGAAAAGATATTTGGCATTTATGTATTCTATACTATAAAATAGATTCTAAATAAACCAGAAGCTCTGTGGTTAGGTTTGTTACTCAAGAAATCGGTAGGCCTGTCTGCCACCATTGGAATTCTGTTATGTCTGACGAAACCCGTAGGCTGACACGATGTTTATCGTTCATTAAAGAAAACACGACACAGATAGAGAAGATTTTAGACAAACTAATAGAGGATGGAATAATTGGAATGGATGAACGAGCCCAGATTCTTGCAAATCAACTTTTAGAAAACCAGCTGCATTCGGTGATTGAAAAGATAATCAGAAAGCAGGCTTATCAGTCTTTTTTAAGTGCACTGAAAACTACAGGGAATAGTCATGTAGTGGACAAAATTATCGGATTACATTTTCCTAAAGGTAGCAATTAAAATTTCATTTTAATAATATAATTCTTGTTTAACTTTCTACATAGATATTTGAGCTCAACTGCATGAATATGCATAGAATATTGTATAAGAATTCACAGCTGTAACCGTATGTACTTGACAGTGGCTCACAACATATAGACAGTATAGAAATCACAGCTGTAACCGTATGTACTTGACAGTGGCTCACAACATATAGACAGTATAGAAATCACAGCTTTAACCGTATGTACTTGACAGTGGCTCACAATATATAGACAGTATATAAATACATACAAGTATGCAACAACCATCTTGATCAATTTTCACTTGATATTCTTATTTTCAAACTATAAGAAAAAACCTAAGGCTAATAGAATTAACTTCCTTTTGGATCTATTTATTTGACAGCAATTGCTTTCTGGCTTTTCAAATTACAAGATCCGAACAGCATATGAGCATTGTACAGATTTACTTCTTGACATTGACGTGTTTATTTACTACGCCTGTGTAACTTTTTAATGAGTATTGATGTCTTTTCGTCTTTATTTTTTTTTTATTGTATGGTTGTCTTTCTGACTGCTTTTGGTTGTATTTTTTTCTTTCTGTCTTTTGTTTGTTTCATTTGTATTTGCTTGTTTCCTTTAGATAAAAAAGACATTCAAGGTATGAACAGAGAAAAAACGTATACGGTCAACTCGGTATGTAGTGTATAATAACTATACATTTGAATTCCTTAGCAGCCTAATTTGAAGAAACTTTCTATATATCAATATCTTTTTCAACATATTTTATTAATCAATGCTTCCTAGAATATTTTACATTTTTCTAAATGATAATTAAGACTGAGTGTTTCGGCATGCAGCTCTTATTGATGAAATATAAAACTTGATAATACGGATATTGTTTTTTTTTTAATTCTCTGTAATTAAAATTTCGAAATCATTTTAAATTTAGCAATGTATCTCCTGCGTGCATCGTTGTGATTCTTTGTACTGGTTTTCCTTTATTTTGGTCCTATTTGGTTTAATCAGTTCTTCAACGTTTGCATTTTGTTTTGAACTTTCAAAATATTATGGCCTCGAGCATTAATAACGCGACATTAATCAGGTGTAGTAAAAACGGTACCGTTAATGTAATCAATCAACTTTAATCTTAACCATAGTATATAAAGAGATGAATTTTTAAGGAATATGCATTTTGCTGTTAAAAATAAATAACTTTTAGTTGATAATTTTTTAGTCGCAACCTTGTTGTCCTTATCCTATATATATCTGCACCCAAATAGGTCAATTGAGCATTTGGTTGACAATTAGCATACGCATAGATATCCGTACGCTTATCTTCTGTAAGGATTGATTGATTGGTTATTGTTTGCTTAACGTTCAGTGACAAATATTTCAATCAGGATTTCACTATTGAGAGTGTTACGTTATATTTTCTTCGCTATGTCTATTATTGTTTCTATCTTATTAGATTGAGGAAGAGGGAGAAGAGAAGTCACATTATGAACAATATGTCAAGGAGAAAACTTTAGAAGAACTGAAATTGGAAAATGACAGATTGAAAACTCAGCAATCAATTGTTAGAGAACAACTGAACGAAAAGTACAAGAAAATTCAAGAACTGAAAATTGAAGTTCAGAACTATAAAAGGCAAAACACAGAATTGAACGAAAAGTTAAAATCATATGAAGAATTGCAAGTTAGAATGGAAGGTATCGAAGAAGAACTTCAAGATAAGGATAAAATGAATAAAATAATTGAAATTGCACTTTGTGAGCGTAGCGAGGAGATTGATCGATTGCAACAACAATGTGAAGAATTAAAAGTTGAGAGCAAAGAAAAGTCTGAACAAATCTCTTATTTGACAGGACAGATGGAACTCTTGAAAATAGAATTGGGAAAAGCTAGTGAAGATCGACATAGACTAAAACAAACTATCATTGAAATGTCTAATAGTATGGAAGAAAAGTTCGTAGATATGATGAGCGCATTAAACGACCTAAAGGCCTACAAACAAGCACAATGTGAAGTTACGACACCGCGCAACTCAAGTAGTTCTCGATATCAGTATGGCAGAAGAGGGCAACCATTGGTCCTTACAAAAACAAAATATCGTACACAACACAAATAAACTAACATATATTCAAATTCTTATTTTTTTCAAACATCATGGTCAGTTCTTATTCAACCAATGAAACTCATTTAACTTAGTAGTAAATCTATTCAACACGTGTATTTAAGTACAAACAAATACATGTGGTAATGTTTATACATAACTTTTAATAAAATTGAGAATGGAAATGGGGAATGTGTCAAAGAGAAAACAACCCCACCAAAGAGCAGAAAACAGCTGCAGGCCACCATAGTATTAAAGGAATATATTTAACATTGAGCAAGATACTGTGTATTAATATATATTTTGTGAACTTTTTGTAAACAAATTACAGGCGACATTTGTTCAATAAACATGCATTTAAGAATCAAAAATTTAAACAAATTATATATAGTAGAATCAGTAGTTTCTAAGACTTGCGTTGTGACTAAAATCAAATGTTGGATTTGTTTTGACCGGAAGAAAGTAAGTCGTGATCTTTACCTTATTAAAACAAGAACGTACAGTCTTTCTTCTTTTTTTTTTTTGCATGGTTGTTGTCAGTTTCTCTTCGACAAATGAGTTTTGGAATGTCCACCGATATCTTCCGCCTCTTTTATAGACCCTAGATGCTCAAGAGAGAGGCGTCAGTCTTATTTCTGAACTCATAAACAGTATTTATTCTTAGTCCCCACGATAGTTACAGCAGTATTTCTTGGATGGCGACCACTGTATTCCTGATGCCCCATACGTTGCGAAAGCGACAGTTGCACCCCTAACATCTTAGACATTAAGAGAGTAATCTAGTCGTATTCCTGACTTCTAAGAGTTTTAAAAAGCGACATTCGTATTTCTGAAATTACAAATTACGGTAGATCGATAGTACTATTCCTTTAATTAAAAGCCTTGTTAATGACCAAATGTATTCCAGACTCAAAGAGAGTCACATTAATTGTATGACTGACTTCCGCCAACAGTCGAAATCGCGGATTTGAAAGAGAGGATCCACTTCAACTTCATGCACTCTTAACAACAGACAAAAACAAAAACACACTCGAGAATAGTGCACAACTGTGGTGGCGAATTTCTTACCTTAAAAGTTTTCAAGAAAAATATTCCTTTTATTTCGAAACTTACTGTGAAACCTTAGCAGAAAGAAGGCAGAAACACGACTCATATAAATGTTCTAACTAGTGCATAATGATTCGTACTAAATATCGCATATGCCTACCTACAAAATGTTGCATCTACAGACAATGACTATAAAAGATTATATATTTTCTAAACGTAGACCAAAAATAACTGATAATCCGGTAATACTATAAAATAATCAAGAATCGGCACAATGTTATGAATACCGTACCAAAAAGTATAGAAATGTTCATGCCTTCCTTGTATATATGTAGGACTTTGTAAGTGTCGGTTTTTATCGTAATGAAATAATACGCTGTGGAAATTCTATGTAGTCGACTCCCTTGTTTGAAGACAACACATTGGATGAAGTAGAGTCTATAAGAGTAGCGAAACGACTGTGTCTTGGTTAAAATTAATTAAGGGTCATCCATTCTAATGGAAAAGCAAGGATACGCTGTAAAATGCTGTAAAATGACACAAAACGTACCAGAAGAATGTTGTATTATATGTACACACAAATAAAACTCAAAAGCAAAGTCATAGTGCTTTTAATGCTGTTCTTCGTCTCCAAGTCACAGTAAGGCATTCAACATAAAACAAACCTTGAACTCTCATTTATCGTTTGTTCGTAGTTCTATCAGCCATTTGGTCGACGCCCACAATACTTGGAGACAAGCTTAATAGCTTTTGTAAGTTATATCCTTGTCCGGTGATATTGCAGTTCTACGCGCGAACATTTATTATCTCTTTTGTACACATTTGATTCCTGCGTTTTGTGTTGCAGTTCATGTTCATCCTGTCTTGTGCTAAGTTATTTCTTGTTTTTACGAGGCTCCCCCCTCAATGTACATTTGGCTTGAAATAGATATTTGATCTTTTACCATTTTTTTTATGGCATTTAATTTTCCAGTTCTAGTATTCATTAATCTTAGTTCCTGTCATTCTTTTCCATTCGTTTTTATGTTAATTCTGTTACATTTAGGCCTTTGACGTTGCGGTATACAGCTTCTGATTTATTTTGGGTTGATTTACACCAGGTCCCTTTTTTGTGGTACTGTACTTAATTCAGAATAATTTGTGCATTTTCTATGCTATTTGCTAGGACAGCAATCATCTGCACATGTAAGTGCTGGGACTTGTATATCAGCAATACTTGCTTCAAGGCCACTTTTTACAATACTATCTAGTATTACGTTGTAGTAACATTTGTAAAGGGTAGTTGATAATTTTGCGTCTTATTGTATTCCTTGAAGTACACTAACCTCTTCTGTATATTGTCCTTCCCATTTTACAAATGTTTTATCCTAATACTCATGTCTCTATATAGGTTTCTTAGACGTAACCACAGTTCCCCTGTTATTCCATAATGGTACAGCTTATATAATGGAATAGGATTTCATGGTTCAGTTTTTCATAATTTGAGGGAATAATTAAAAGATCATTGATATCTTCAGTTTCTTACTTTCTTCAATTGCTTCTGATGTTAGAAATGCTGCACACAAGGAATATATACTCCATCTGTAAATCATCTTTTAGAAAAAATTTCAAATGGTGTTAATGACACTCAGTATAAAGAGATATAAGAAGATGTGGTATGAGTGCCAATGAGACAACTCTCCATCCAAGTACAATTTGTAAAAGTAAACCATTTATAGGTCAAAGTACGGCCTTCAACACGGAGCCTTGGCTCACACCGAACAGCAAGCTATAAAGGGCCCGGAAAATGACTAGTGTAAAACCATTCAAACAGGAAAACCAACGGTTTAATCTATGTTAAAAACGAGAAAAGAGAAACACTTATGAACCACATCAACAAACGACAACCACTGAATAACTCTAAAATTGAATTCTATACTTTACAGTATATTTCGGAAAATGTCTTTGTTACAGTAATTCTTGTAGCTAGCAAGGTTTGTCTGATATTTTTCCTTTTTTAGGATTGGTGTTAGAATCCCAATTTATAGAAAGATTGAGACATCCAAATTTAACACATGTACTATAAAAGGAGTTAACTCATCCATTCAACTTCAACATAGTCAACTTCCAAGTAAGAACCGAAGCTCCATGATAAACTCGACAATCAAAACGCAAAACATCGGAACAGTTCGGAGAGACGACCGTTGAATCTTGCTTCGGAAGATATCCCATACTAATAGTGTTCAGCTGATATTCCGTCTTCATCTGGTGCCTTTCCTGCTTTAATATTTTTTTCTAAGGTTTGAATTAATCTCCTTCGTTGTAATATGGTAAATATCAAATATCTTTTCTTTTTCTGTTTCTTTTCAATGCTGTCGTTATATAAATAGGTCGCATCTGGGACTATTATACTAACAATATATTATGTCTCAGGTCGCATTGAGTGTTTCTAGATCGCATAGACTGTAAAAGTAAATTTTATTTTAAAAATTGTTTAAATACTGAGAACTATTATACTAACGTCAATATAGTATGTCCCAGCTGAGAAACACTCACTACTTAGATAAGTATTTCATATGAAATGTGCACTACATATTATTTGAAGTATAAATATACTGGTGGTGGAATTCAGTGACTATATAGTGGTGTGAGAATAGCTTTTACTCCAATTAAGGTGGTGTGCCTAGATGTACAGATACAGATACCTTACCTTACCTTACCTCTGTATCTTTAACCCCCTTTGTAGAGGAACCATACGCTAGTATGTAGAACTTGTGATCCGCAATTTCTATGTACAGTGATGCCTCCACCAATATGTTGCAGTGCTCTATATATACAGTGAAATCCTACCCACACACACTTATATTAAAAATCCTTTGTTTTATAATTAAAATGTTTCTGTGCCTATCATACGATGGTTAAAAGTCAGTCACTATAAAATATAAAATGCCTTTCTTTCTTTATATATGACGTTACGCACGATTTTGCGTCTCAAATGGTAACGTCATTTTTTTTTACGTTTTACGGCGATTAATGATTATCATGATTATATTGGGGATATTTTTTTTATTTCGCTTGCAATTTCTGTTTTGCACATCACTATTGATACTTCTTAATGTTTGGTTGTACTGAATATGCATGAAATATTTCCCACTGAAAGTAACGTACGCAACAAACAACAAAATATATCGTATTTGGGTAATGCATAAGTCTATATGAAAAGAAGATATATACGGTATGATGAGTGCCAATGAGACAACTCTCTACCAGAGACCAATTGACATAAAACGTAATAAAATGCAATGTTTCCCCATTTTGATCCGAAAAGGAAGAAGATATATATTTTGATTTAATTAAAAAATGTTTGTCGGGAATTACAAGTTAAACGGGTCTTGCTAATAAAATTCACTGTACTTTCTTTAATAACGGAACAATTAGATTAAGAGATAAAACGATTGTCAGAAAAAAGGTTAATTCTATTCATCTCATATGTTTACAAGCCTTGTATGATATGGAGAGGTATATAGCCACGCTTCAGGTCCAATTTTATTTTTACTTTCAAGTTCTATACATATGAATCTTATTGCAGAGAAATAAAAAAAATCGCAGTTTTACGCTCCTCAAATTTGAAAATTTGAAAAAGATTATTTTTTATCCTCTCGTAATACACAATTTTTTCACAACTAAAGAACCTCATCTAAACGAACAACCCCAGTCATCGGATTTTTTTTTATGCTTTGTGGTCTTTTTGATAGTATCTGACTATCAAGAAGATTGATCCACCATAAATAGCGTCCCGAATTTACAACGTTCAAAACGTATGAAAATCGTCCAGTGGACAAACTTGCAAGACATTTCATTTCTTTGAAAACGAAGTCGTTTTGACTACGCAAATTATCAAAAAGTATGTAGCTGTTTCCTAGAGTTAAAGTACAATCACGGAAAAGCAATATTTAGCATGCAACAAATCTCAATTTTCAATAATAACGTCGCAAATGACAGTTTATTTGTAAAAAGCGGCGAAATCCGACATTGGACATCTTGCAAGACATTTGCCAGAAGCCGTTGCCTTTTTATATGTGGTGTGAGTGCTGCAAAAATTCGATTTCGATATGGTCTATATATGTACTTTTGTGAGCATAATTTACACAAACGAAATTTCATATAATCTTACATTTTGAAACCTATAAATTTTGATAACTTAACATTTTCCTAAATCTGACCATAATGGACACTTTTTGTTTTTGCCAAAAAATAGCGTTGGTCGTTACAGGAACGCATATTCAGTAATATTGTAATACTTTATATATAAAGCATATCATTCATTCGAATTTTCGCGGATATAACACTGTTTTGAAGAACACAAACACCCCTGCTAAAGTTATTATGCGTATAGTCTGTTACGTCTGACACGCATATTTTGGACGTTTTGTCAATATGTTGTCCTTATTTTAGACTATTGTAAAATATGATAAAACAGTTTGTAGTTTTTTTCGGAATAGTTTTTACTAGTCTAGTCTATGGATAAAAAATTTATATAACTTCACTGTTATGATTTTATAGAAAAGCTGTTTATTAGTGTGGACTGGTTGATTACACGGTATTGACGCAATAACGTGCGTAACGTCATATATACACATGTTACACATTTGGTTTCGGTTCCCCTAACCGTTTTGTATACGTAGCTAGATATGCTTTAAAAGTATAACTCATTTTTGTAAGATATCAATAACATTATCCCATAAAATCATTTGGTTTCGTACCACGGTAAGATGATAGAAGAATGAGTGCCTCTTCCTCATGATTTAAAAGATATATAGTAAAGTATTGTCTAAAAGTTATATTCGGTTCTTCTAAAAAGTCCTTTATATAATCCATATATTGCTTAAAATTCTGTTGGCTATATATAATTTAAGATAATTTCGATATAAGATCGCACACTTTAATAAAATGTCACCACTAGTACGTATATATGGTAAAATAGGTTCATTATTTTTCACTCTGTAAATTGACTAGTCACATGATCAGAAGTCCACTACCAGACGACTAGTAATGGACTTCTGCTAGTATATATGAGTTTTGTGGCAAATATATTGTTTCTTCTGTTATGGTAGTGGTTAGCTTTTCCTTTTAAAGTCATTATCCTTATTATTATCAACCGCATACTATCTTATAACGGGCTATATGTAGCTGGTATATCAAGCCGCGGTCTAGTTAGGCGTTCTACTTTTGCTACACTGGCTGGAGAGAGTTTTCTTGATGTTGCAACCGGTGTGATGTCCAGAATTATTTGCAACTTTTCATTGTCCAAAAGTTCATTAAATTTGATTCCAAGACTGTCTAGTACAACAACTGTTTCTAGAAGTATCTTATTCCTTACATTACGGAGTTGTTCACATTTTAACATAATAGCCACATTATTGAACGTGTCTTTCCCCGTACTTTAATTCCCCTCAAAACATCTGCACATGATATTCTACACAAACCAACAAACCACGAATAACAACGGATAAAAGGATAAAATAATGCATGAATTAAGTCATAATAGACTGTGGCAAAAATAGTTTAGATCAATATGTTTAAAATAGATGCATTTCGCACTATAAATTTACGTTCGTTGATTTCTAAAATTGAAACCTACCGAATTTGGCAATGCCACATTCATTCACAGAACAACAAGATAGAGCGAGAAAGACTTTTAGCAAAACTGCTTACAAAACATTGTGTACCAGATGCCGAGACTGGTAAGAAAATAGGAATATTGGTGATATATATATGTATTGTTCTCTGTCTTAGTGTCTACCTCTAGTTCTGCACATCTTCATACCTTTATACCTTTATACCTTTATCTTCGGGTCCTTAAAATAAGCCAAAGGCTTCTACTGACCCCTCATCTTGGATTGTCGTAATGCAATTTCTCCTCTCATAATAATCGCATAATAATATATTTATATATATTATACTTATAAATAAAAATAGAACTTATTTAGGTGTGTGCAGCTTAACAATTAACATGAACATATAAATTTATACGGGTTCCAATTTTCGCCATTTAACACTGACTTAAAATTATTCAAAGTCTTTGCCGTCACTGTTTAATCTGACAGGTTATTCCACTGATCCACTACTCTAATTGAAAAAGTATTTAGTCTATGTGTCGTCTTACACTGTTTCTTAAAGAGTTTTAATGAGTGACCTCTACATGTAGTATTATTAGATGGTGCTAAAGTAAATAAGCTCATCCAGTTTATATCATCTATACCATGCAACGCTTTATATACTTGTATCATATCATTTCTATCCCTACGATATTCCAAGGTTGGCAATCTCAATGAGCGTAATCTATCTTCATAACTTAAATGATTTATATTCTTTACGAGTTTAGTGGCCCTTCTTTGGACAGATTCCTATTTACGAATATCTTTTTTAAGGTGCGGAGATCAAACACATGTAGCATATTCCAACAGTGGACGAACAATTGACTTATAAAGAGGAAGAAACATACCCTGATTCATGTAGTCAAAGGAATGATGAATAAGAGATGTAACTCTCTGTGCTTTATTAACAATAGTACTAATATGTTTTTCAAACTTTAAATTTGACTCGGAAGTTACTCCAAGATCCTTTTCTTCATTCACCTTAGATAACACAATAAAATTTTCTGTATCATCCAACATGGTATAACGATATTGTTGATCATTGTCAGGATTAATATGTAATACTTTTCATTTAGCAGCATTAAATTTCAATTTCCACGTATTTGACCATTCACATAAACTGTCCAAATTTTCCTGTAACTTACAGCGCTCATTATCTGACGAGACTTTAGAATATACTTTACAATCATCGGCAAAAATTTTCACTATGCCCTCTACTACATCAGGAAGGTCATTTATAAATGTTAAAAAAAGAACTGGTCCTAGAATACTCCCCTGAGGTACACCACTCACAACATCTGACCATGCTGAAGTTGTATTATTTATACGAACACATTGCTTACGCCTGGATAGAAAACTTTTTATCCAATCCAAAATGCATCCCTTTATTCCAAGTTTTTCAAGTTTCAAAAATAAGCGCTGATGAGGCACGGTATCAAATGCCTTGGAAAAATCAAGGTAAATTGAGTCCAGTGGAAAACCATTATCAATTAATTCTGACCACTCATCCAAAACCTGTCTATGGTTTACATTGTACACACATGCGTTATCCCTCATGCTGCAAAAGAGACATTTCTGTCTTCTACAGGCAAATCTTGTGTAGAATGTCAATGGTTTATTGTCAAAGTCTTAATATTGACAGTCTCTGAAGATGTCTAAGAAGATAATTTTGGCGGGAATGAAGTAAACTTAGCGAGAATTGGATATCGCGTGATATCAACTTGAGTAATTTAATTTCAATATAATAATGAACGAGCCTTCGGCAAGCGATATCCAATTCTCACAAGTTGTTAAACCTATTTCTCTTATGGTCAACACTCTCGTTGTGTTAAATTTAAAATTCCATGAATAGTTGATCTAGTCTTTTGCACATACAAGTATGACGTCATATGTCCTGTTCTGGTTTCAAACTTTAAAATCGGACATTTTAAAACTTTTCTTACACTTCAGAATGTAACATGTGTAATAAAATTTGGCAAAAAGAAGATTTTCAGGTGAAAAGTGTGAGTGTTTTGTATATTATTGAACATGTTGAAGAAATCAAATATGTCCATTGCCATGGATGAAATATACATTGTCTTAACCTTTGAAAGTCATCAATGAGCTAACGAATAGCCAATGGAATTGTTGTAATATCGTCTCATGATGCTGGATAGGCCAATCAAATTAACGCTGACTTTCATATCACTTTTTCGTATCACACTCCGTGCAGTGTGATACAAGAGATATCTCTTCATGCAATAAAAAGAAAACAGCCCGCAACTATAAGAGAATTATTATTAGTGCATTTTAAGATAGTTATTTTGCACCCCATATTGGACAGCTACAATAAAGATTTTGCCTTCCAAGTATTTTCAATAAAATCTGGGAAAGTGAATTTTTTCTCTTTCCTTTGAAAGTTTGAATAAGTGAAATATCCTAGAGCACTGATTAGGCCCTGGCATGACAAGGTGTGAATCAATTTAAAGAAGAAAACCAATGACGTGATTTATGAGTCATTACACGATTTCTCATTGATAAAAGTTGGCAACTATCATGACTATGCATGGCACAAAACAAACAAAAAGCTTTTGGCATTGTCTTTTTATTTTGGAACTTGGAAGTTTTGTTGTATCATGCAATTGTTATTAAAAAGCATATTACAAATAAGATGTCAAGGAAAGTCATGAAAGTAATACACATGTGGAGCAGGATCTGCTTACCCTTCCAGAGCACCTGAAATCACCGCCAGTTTTTGGTGGGGTTCTTGTAGCTCATTCTTTAGCAGTCAGGGATATAACTCTATAGGGTTATTACAGAAAAATAACATACATTTGTTATTGTGGGCTGAAAAATCAAAGAACTGTGATAACATATGTATGTTACATGTTTCAAAGGGACAATATATATATACATCATTAGTTTAGTTAAAATGTATGCAAGTTCTATTGATATTACTATTGTCTTTATGTATACTTAAGAAGTTAACTATAGAAAGATATAACAGTTCATAGTTTGACAATTTTACATAGTATACCTATGTTATTACAGAAAAAATATGCCTGTAATAACTAAAGGGTGTTATCACAGCTTCTCTATATCACTCCAAAGCATTTGCTGAGACATACATCATGCTTAATTACAATGTATTTTAATTCATTGTAAGAAATAATGACCAGAGCATGTAATGAGGTTCTGCGCAAGCTTCCAAGTAATTCCCAAGTGTTTCATATAATAAGTTACATTCCTTTAATAACTAAGCCTTGTTATTACAGCTAAGTTTATCCCTTAAAAGCCTTGTCTCATTGATTTACCATGATTAATCAAAAATGTATTAATTTAATTTAAAAATTGCAAAGTCTCTAAAGATTCCCTAGAGCTCACTATAAATTAAAATATTTTTGATTTATTTTACAAATAACAAACATATGTTATTACAGATATAGAAAATTTAAGGAATAAAGAGTAGATAACTCATGAAAGTATCTGCAATAACACACACCAGTTATTTTCTGTGATAACCCTATAGAGTTAAATCTCTGACTGTTTAGTTTTCTATGTTGTGTTTTGTGTACTGTTGTTTGTCTTTTAGTTTTTTTTTTGTGTTTTTTTCCAAGGCGTTGTCAGTTTGTTTTCGATTTATGAGTTTGAATATCCCTTTGGTATCTTTAGCCTCTCATTTTTTATACACTTACTGTTTGAGGTTTTCTCTGATTTTGAATTAAGTTTTGCAAATTTATAAAATGATATGAATTAAAGAAGATACATGTATGTTGTTAATCATTTATCTGTGTTCTTATATTACAAAAAAGTCTTAATTATTTCTGCTTATAACCTCGATCTAACATTGGGAGTAGTTTGTATGTGTTGTTCATCTACTCTTAGCTTACTTTCCATGTTAAAAATAAGACTGTAATATTGAGAGTAGAGAGGTGGCATACATTAACTGTCCACAAAGGAAGATTGTGTTAAAAATAGCAAGAACACATTAAGTAACTGAAAATAAATTGAAATAATTCTAAATATTTTTATCAAGTTCATTTAAAATATCTAGAATACAGAAAATAAAATAAGCCACAAGGGGTCCTTGCCCCAAGCCCTAACTAGAGAACCAGTCTTCACGGTAAACTTTTGAATCAACAGGCCTGAAGCTGAAAATTTGGTTAGATTGTATTGGCCTGAAGAGATGATTTTTACCGGCCCAACAGGATTTTTACAAGCCTGGGCTGGTTGGCCTGTGGTTGAGCGTATAGACTGGAGAACAAGAGCCAATGAATTGAAGGACAAAACATATACATTGTATATATCATTGTGTTAACAAAAACTTTTAAGAAAATTATGTACATGATCAACATACAAAATTCTCATTTCAGTGAAAAGTTACAAAATAAAATTTCCTGAGCCTGTCAAACTGATAGAGGGATTATATCACCCATTGAAGGAATCACGTAGAGTAGGAGCACTATCTTTTCACTGTACATCAAAGTTCAATGGCAGATTGTGGAAGGCTTGTCTTCAATTAACATTTCCTTTAAGATTTACTTGTGTTGGTGTACACACAGACCTTGATAAAGCCAAGGAAAATGCATACCTTGAAGCTTGTGAAATGTATTGGGTGAGTTAGCATGTTTAGAATATGTTTTGTATATTCTAACTAATTTGATTTGTTCAGAAAGAGTCACATGTTCATCTGTATTTTCAAAGGTAGATTAACTGATAACAGCAGATAGAAATGTGATATTGCAATTATTTTTATATGACTGCAAAATGCGGTCGTATATTGGTATCGTCATCAGCGCTGTCCGTAGACATTTGGTTTCTGGACAATTTCTTTAGTTTAAGTGTATGGATCTCTATGAAATTTAATCAAAAGGTTCAATACCACAAAAGGAAGGTTGGGATTGTTTTTGGGGTTGATGGTCCCAGCCGTTTAGGAATTAGGGACCAAAAAGAGGCTAAAAAGGGGCCAAAACAAGCATTTTTCTAGTTTCAGGACAATAACTTGTGTATAAGTATTTGATTGCTCTGAAATTGTACCACAAGGTTCAATACCACAAGTAGAAGGTTGGGATTCATTTTGGGAATAATTGCCCAAACCGTTCAGGAATTAGGGGCCAAAAAGGGTCTAAAACAAGCATTTTTCTAGTTTTCAGACAATAACTTGTGTTTAAGTGTATGGATGTCTCTTAATTTGTACCACATTTTACAAAAAGAAAATTTCTTCAAAATTAATTTTTTTTTGGGTGGGGGGTGCATTTTTTTTCCTCAAAAGAAAATTCTCTTCTAATATTATTTTTTTTGGAGGGGGGGGGGGGTCAATTTTTGTTCCCTCAAGATTTAAGAAATTGTCAATTTTCCAAAATAAAAATTGGGGGTCACAATTTATTTTGCTAATTCTTTGTATATAGTCTGAAAACAGATTTACTAAGTATTGCACAACAGCACATTGTATTCAATGATTTGAATTTATATTCAATTGAAGATTTCTTGCTGTTGTGCAATAGTATTGCACAACAGCAAGAAATCTTCAATTGAATATAAATTCAAATCATACAATCAATTTCTAGTTTTTTTACTACATTTATTCTGTGTCAGAAACCTATAATGTGTCAAATATTTAATTACAATCCAAATTCAGACCTGTATCAAGCTTGAATATTGTGTCCATTTTTGCCCAAACTGTTCAGGGTTGGACCTCTGCGGTCGTATCCAGCTGCACTCGGTGAAGCAGTTTATTAATATCTATAAACCTCAATACTTTGTGATGCATAATGATTCATAACATAAAATATTTTCAATTCCATTTTTGGCATCTTGACAATAATAATACAATTGTCGCCTTTGTACGAGGTTGATATATCCTGGTATAGATCTCATACAAAGGCTACATATGATAAGTCTGCACATCAGGTGGAATTTTGTCCTTTCCACTTATTCCACCACAGTAACCCACTCTGCAAAGACTAAACTTTAGTATACAGTGTAGTCATATATAAAGAAACATCTACTACATCCACAAGCTGTAGTTGAAAAAAAAACTTATCCATATCATTTTAAATTTTATTTTATTGACAGATTGATTGATAAGTCTACTTATTATGCTTATATACTAGCATATTTACTGATAATTCATTAGCTTCAAAAATATTTTGTCTATTGGGATGTCTCGACCTACAGTGAAAAAATTCTTGCAGTGCCTACTTTGTGCATGTAGATTTATTTCACTAATCCAGTCATTATTTTTATACGACCGCAAAAAAATTTTGTGGTCGTATATTGGTATGATGTTGGCGTATATTGGTATGACATTGGCGTCGTCGTCGTCCGGCGTCGTTGTCATCGTCCGAAGACACATTGGTTTTCGCACTCTAACTTTAGTTAAAGTTAATGGATCTCTATGAAATTTTACCATAAGGTTCAATACCACAAAAGGAAGGTTGGGATTGTTTTTGGGGGTTATGGTAGCAACAGTTAAGGAATTAGGGGCCAAAAATAAGCATTTTTGTAACTTCCAGACATAACTTATGTGTTAGTGTATGGATCTCTCTGGCATTGTAGCACAAGGTTCCATATCACAAAGGGAATGCTGGGATTGATTTTGGGGGTAATTGCCTCAAAATTTTAGGAATTAGGGGCCAAAAAAGGGGCAAAAAACAAGCATTTCTAGTTTCATGACAATAACTTGTGTGTGAGTGTATGGATCTTTCTGAAATTGTACTACAAGGTTCCATATCACAAAGAAAAGCTGGAATTGAGTTTGGGTGTAATTGGCCGAAACGTTTATGAATAAGGGGCCCAAAATAAGCATTTTTCTAGTTTCCAGAGAATAACTTGTGTTCAAGTGTATGGATCTCTCTGAAATTGTACTGCAAGGTACCATACCACAAATGGAAGGCTGGGATTGATTTTGGGGGTATTTGCCTGAATATTTTAGGAATTAGGGGCCAAAAAGGGTAAAAAAACAAGCATTTTTCTAGTTTCCAGACAATAACTTGTGTGTAAGTGTATGGATCTTTATGAAATTGTACTACAAGGTTCCATATCACAAAGGGAAGGCTGGGATTGAGTTTGGGGGTGATGAATCATAAGGGGGTTTAAAAAATTTGGGGAGGGGGATTTTTTTCCCCCTTTTTTTTGTTTAAAATTTTCCATTTTAAATTGGTTATTTCTGATTTATATATAAAAGCAAATAATAATGATATGGTTTGAATAGGTAAATCAAAAATTTTTAAGTTCTTAGACCACATTCATTCTGTGTCAGAAACCTATGCTGTGTCAAATATTTAATCACAATCCAAATTCAGTGCTGTATCAAGCTTGAATGTTGTGTCCATACTTGCCCCAACTGTTCAGGGTTTGACCTCTGCGGTCGTATCAAGCTGCGCCGAGCAGAGCATTTTATTATTTATCACATTTTTTATCCTGCAATCATCCAACTATCATACAAATAGATCTCCTGTTATAAATCCTGCTTCTATGCAGAGTTAATGGTACATTTTTTTAAATGTTGAAATTTGCATTATTTTGAATGAAAGATAAAAAAAGTTTTATGATTTTATTTGAAAAAGAAACCTAATTAACGTAGAAAGAAATTTAAGTACCCTTTTAAGTTTACGTAGCTGTAATTTCAAAAAAACAAAAATACTTTATGATAAAATTCCTAGTGACATTTTTTAAATTAAATATATTATTTCATAACAGTGTTTCCATATAACTTCATAACTTTTGTACTGTTCTGTATTCCAGTATTTAGGTCTCATATATAACAATGGGTGTGTAACTCCAGAGAGGCTCTGGGAGCTAATAGAACAGATGTATGTAGAAATTGATGGACCACAGGTCAGACGAGAAAAAAACTTTTATTATTGTACTAGTCAAATTGTAATGGATGGAAGTAGCAGCTGGTTGACAGAAATAAAAATTCGATGGCCACTGATATTATGTGTGAATGCCACTGGAACCTCTCCATACAACAGTCAGTTTGAAGCAGCATTATTAGCAGCCATGCAGCTAAAGGTTGGTTACATCATTAAAAGAAATGTGCATTGTTCATGTTGAAAAAAAAATATTCCACTTGGAATTTTAAATTACCGGTACCTAAAAAAAATAGGTTGCATGGGTAAAACTTATAAAAACATAAAAACATAAGACATTTTTTTTCACTAAAGCCCCACATTGGGTATGTTAGTACAACATTTTAACAAGCAATAAAAGTGTGAACATATTTATAACAACATAGATTATTTGTGGTTTTGAAAAAGAGAGGGATTTTCTCAGCTACAATCTCATTAAAAGGGCGACAGCTTTTTCTGAGACACCATAGATAATTTGTTTATCACTATTTCCCTAGGCAACATCAATGACATTGACTTGTGACGTCATCATGTTCTCACTATTCTAGACTGAGAAAAAACTCCGTCAAGTCACTTGAGATTGAAAATTATCATACAAAGAGATCAACAGCTTTCAGCAAAGCCCATACCATATACTAAGCCATGAAAAAATGTGAAACCATTTGTCATATAGTGTTAACTCTGCATCTGTCCATAATCCCCTCAAAATACAATAAAACCAATTTGAAACAAACAGGCAGGAAAAGCATGTTGAAGGTCTTTTATATAATTGTGTCATTTTGTTCTGATCAGATGAAAAACAAGGCTATTACAGGAATCTTTATAATATGATTGGTCAATTCTGGTAAATGTTCAGTTTATGTGATACCTATGGCTATAGTAAGACCAAAGTCTTAAAGACTTTAAACATATAAACATAGAATTTCATCATGATCAGTCAAGTTGCAAAGGATTTCAGCATGTGCAATCTAGTTTAGTGAATGTATGTATGTTGATATCACTTCAAATTATTTGAAGGCTCGTTTGAACAGTAACATAGTTGATTTAAAGATAAAACATTAAATTTCAACCATATGAAAATAAGGAGATGTGGTATGATTGCCAATGAAACAACTATCCGCCTGAGTTCAAATAAAGTGAATGTAAGCAATTATAGGAAACTGTATGGCCTTCAACAATGAGTAAAACCCATACTGTATAGTCAGTCAGCTATAAAAGACCCAAACATGAAACATGTGAAACAATTCAAACAAGAAAATATCATGTTTTAATTTTTCAAAAACAAAATCAATGTTGGTATCATTAGTAATATTGGTTTTATTATGAATATTTGCTGAGGCTTGAAGGATAAAAAATGGCAGAAATGTTTACTTTGAAAAGAGGAAAATATCAGTATTAAGAAATCATTTTTCATGTCATGCTCTATGTACATTTTAAGTTGGGGAAGGTATACTATTTGTCAATATCTTTATACTGAGCCGTAGTGAGACTTACTTGTTAGAATTTTATTTAATTTAATGATGAGGAACTCCAACAAAAATGTACATTTTTTTTTTTTTGATCTCCAGTATTGTTCAAATACAATTGAAGTAAGTTGCAATGCATTTGTTACATCAAGCACCTGCACTACTTCAATTGTTATATTGAAATTATTACATGTTTTTGTTTTCAAAGTTAAAAAAGAGTTTCATTTTAGAATTATAAACAAGTCTGAAACCATGTGAAAATCAACCAAAATTTAAACATTAAAAAGCTATGAAGTGGCTTTTCAATGATGTCATAGCTACTTTTACTTTATAAAAATAAGGAGATGCGGTATGATTGCCAATGAGACAACTATCCACCCAAGTTCAAATGAAGTGGATGTAAGCAATTATAGGCAACCGTACGGCCTTCAACAATGAGAAAACCCATACCGTATAGTCAGCTATAAAAGGCCTAGACTAGAAAATATGAAACAATTCTATTAAGAAAACTAACAGCCTAATTTATAACAAAACAGTTTACCAATAACAAATATGACAGACATGAAGCAATGACAACCACTGAACTACAGGCTCCTGACTTGGGACAGGCACACCAAGAATGTGGCAGGATTAAACATGGTTGCTCTTTGTCAACTTTGAAATATAAATGAATGGGAACAATTACATAAAAATTTTAATTTCAAAAGGTGAAGTTCTTATACATGTTATATGAGATAATTTTCTTTTCAGTGTTATTGCTTTCTTGATGGAAAAAATAACTTAAAATTTCCACAAAGGAGATGTCTAAGGAAAAGTGTTTTGTTTAATGAATTTGTACCGAGTTTAGAGAATTTTGATGCAGATTGTATAATTCATGTAGATGCTTCATTTTATGGATTCGGTGCATACTTGAAGATAAGACATGAAGATAAGGTACGATGGTTTACAGAACTTTGGCCGCAGGAAGTACAGTCTAAATACTTGTCTTTTCATGTTAAAACCTTCAGTTCAAGGTTTGCAGAAATGTATGCCTTTGTCACAGCCTGTTATACATGGAAACATAAATTTGTCAATAAGCGTGTGCTCTGTTATTCAGATTGTCTGTCAACTGTAGATATCGTAAACAGAGGATTATATGTGAACAGAAAAGTATATTCTAAATATTCAAAGTTAACAAGAATTCTACAATCATTAGTGGACAAATATAACATAGAATTTTTAGCCTGTCACAAGCAAAGGGAATCCAATAAACTAGCAGATTTGCTATCAAGACATTGTGTAGAAGAATTTAGGAGGGAAATTCCAGAAGCTTTCCAGAAATCAAAGAAAGTTAAACAACTGACATTTTGTTATCCACTGGTTGAAAATGACACCACCAAAAATCTAGAAAACAGTCTAAAAGAAACAAAATAAACGGAATAAGATATTATTCTGATTCATACTAGTAATAAATGTTTTGTATTAAAATTAAAAAATAAGAATATTTTGATCATTCATTTTGTGAAAAACAAATAGAGACAACTCCTCATGTGCTCATGATCTTTTGAAATTCATTATCTGACATGGGCAAAATTTATTTACAACTGATAAAAGCAGAAAATTGAATTGCACTTAAATTTCAATTGTCAATGGACCTATACATAATTTCTTACCTCCAATTTAGTAGCATAACTTATGCTTATTTTACAGTAATAGGTAGTGTCTAGGGTAACTTGGACACACAGCAGATATAAAGTTCAAGGAATTACTTTTACAAGTGATATCTTTTTTAGCTTACCTGGCCCAAAGGGCCAAGTGAGCTTTTCTCATCACTTGGCGTCCGTCGTCGTCCGTTAACTTTTACAAAAATCTTCTCCTCTGAAACTACTGGGCCAAATTTAACCAAACTTGGCCACAATCATATTAGGGTATCTAGTTTAAGCGTGTTTTATGTCCAGTGGCAAATATTGCATGGTGGTTCTGGATTAGCACAAATTAACATTAAATACAACAGGTAGGTCCTGCAATAGGAGTTGACTGGGATGACTGGCGGTAAATTTGAATGCCACTGGAAAATGAGGGTAAATTGGACAGGTACAGAAACTTTAACTTGTAATGGGCCACTTACTGTCCCCTAAAAGAGTTGTTGCAAGGGTTCTAATCTTAACCTGCAGAGAGTGTAACACCCTGAACACATGAGGCATCAGATTTAACGTCCCAATTCTGACCAGATATGGCTGCAAATTACTACCAAAATAGTCAAGCAGACACCCACTTCGACAAGGGTTTTACTTCCGGTTGGAAGAAGACCAAGGAGTTGTAAGCATGGTAGGCACACAGCCACTTGTCTCTGAAAAAAATTACCTATATTCTTTAATATTAAAATATATAGGTAACTTTTTTTCAGAGCCAAATGCATGTGAGTCAGCACATTTGTGCTACTAATTATCATAGAAATGGTCATAATTAACTGTTTGCAAAACTTTGAGGAATTTTTTTCAAAGTACTAAGGATTTTCTACCCCAAGAATAGATTACCTTAGCTGAATTTGGCAAAACCTTTCGTAATTTTGGGTCCTCAATGTTCTTCAACTTCGTTCTTTATTTGGCTTTTTAATTTTTTTTTATTCAAGCATAAGTTACTGATTAGTCTTTTGTAGATGAAACGCGCATCTGGCGTACATAATTGAAGCCTGGTATCTCTGATGAGTTTAGAGGTAGTCCCATAACAGTGTGGACAACCGTAATGATTATGTTTTTAATAATACCGAATCATTTACCTTTAACTTGTTTGTCATCGTCTATCAATAACAATGATTTTACGCTCACTCAGTCTGTCAGAGGCCCTCCAGAAGGGATTTAAATAATCACTTGTTTCACATTTCGATACATAAAATTAAACTTTCTTTCAACAAAACTTAAAAGGAATTTGTTTTAAACATTCTTTTAATCACCAAACACGACAGTTTCACTTGAAATAACAATAAATGTGCAGAGCTAATATCATTAAATTATAGAAAAATATATTAAATGTAAAACATGTCGATTTTTATTTTTTACCATAAATGTAAACACAAATGAAGAAAAGGTATAAAGATGAATTCTTTTTTCGGCAATGTGTTAAAAATTGTGTTGTATGTCATGCAGTTATAAACAATTGTAAATCATAGTAGTCCATCATGCATTGCAACTCATTCAGTGGATTGGTTGGTCAATTGCCTAGAAAAAAATGCATTATCTGTAAACAAACACTGATGCATGTATTGGCGGAAGCATTTGAATGCTAAATATTGCATAATCTTATAAGGAAATCGGATACAGATCCAATATTTCGAAAAGTAAAAGGGGGTTGGGGGCAAACTAGACAACGTTAGGAGTAGGACATGAAAAAAGTCTATGCATTAACCATGTATGAAGCTCCATATCCCTCCCCCACTTAAATCCGCCTCTTGAATGTCCCCGACCTGTTTACTGCAGCAGTTGAATCACAACAAACTAATTAAGAATTGTACTTACATTTTTTAAAATCTATCCATGCATTAAATAATGTGTTCATAATATGTATATGTAAGAGAATGATAATCCCTTTCTTCATTATTAAGTACGAGCGTTAGCGAGTACTTATCATGAAGTAAGGGATTATCATTCTCTTACAAACTTAGAATATTGTAAAGTGCTCAAGGCTCAAATGATCTCTAAATTGGTCGTATTTAATAATTAGTTTCATTTTCAGTGCAATGTTTATAATTAATGCATGACTTCTTTTTAGGCATTTCATTTATGGATTAGTTTTAGTGATGTAAGGACTTTCTTATTATTTGGAAAATTAAAAAAAATGCGTTATACATATTAGGTAACACAACAGAACAAAGAAAATGTAGGAATAGTATATGTTTCCTGATTGTGAGTATGAATTTAAATCATGTAATATTTTAGTGAGGAATTATCATGTCCGCTTTTTAAATCAAATACTATTTCATTATGCCAGGTAAATGTTCAAATGAAATGCTTTTAAAAGTATTTAATATGTTCAAGACTTAAATTAAATCCCAGTGTTTTTTTATTTTATTTTATCGAAATATGGAAATAACTATTCTTCCCAACCGCTGATCCAGTGATCAAAGTTTTGGAAAGCTGAATATTAAGGTATTTTTTTATTTTAAAGCTTCCTTTTTTTTTCTTTTTTTGCAAATGCTTTGATATTGTTTAATTATTTAGTAATTTGAAGTTATTAATATTTTCATAATAATATTCACGGTACCAATTTTACTGCACAGTAAACTTTAACTTATTTTGAGTTTTTTCAGTTTGTTTCACAATTCAACTGTTAGTCAGTTTCAATCACTGTGTGATAAGTCCTTTCAATCTGATAAATGTGCTTCGGGGCAGTTGTAACTCATTTATAGAAACTCTTTGTTTTGAACTGTAAATAAACCCACATAATAGGATAATCCCTTACTAAGAACATGATTTACTTTCATTCTTCACAATTAAGAGGCATCAAATCCTACAATTTCATTGGTCGAGAGCACTTTGCTATATTCTAACTTGGTAGTAGAATAATTAAACAAAAGCCTCATACTAAACAGATTAATTGTAACATAGGTTGTAACACTGTTACAGGGTTTTGTTTGTCTAATAAACTACAAATTACCAGGTGTAACAGTTCATCAGTTCTCCGTTTGTTATTTTAATCTGAGCATACAACTTATGCTTTATTAAACGTAGACAAAAGAAGAAAAAGTGAGTTGTAGGTGATCACTGAAAAACACGCGTGTTCTCGATAAAGTACTTAGTAGTCCATCATGCATTGCAACTCATTCAATGGATTGGTCAATAGATATTGCTTATTATGCAATCAAACAATTATATTAGCGGGAACGTTAGTGTGCCAATGAATGATAGTGTGCCCGTCCTGATTAAATGTATTTATGTTTGGAGGGATACATACTTTTTTAAGCGGTCCTCAATCATCCAGGAAAAAAAGGTGAAAAAACTAATTCATATCAATTTAGAATTAGGGATAAAAAGAAATATAATACTGAGATTAAAAAATATTGTTCCTGTATGTTCATAAGAAACGAACTAATCCCCCCACACATAAATGAGTTAAATTAAATTAAAATAAAACGCACTCTCAGAACAAATGAGTGGTATGTGCGTAATCATGAATTCAGGAATACGGTTCTGCAACCAAGCATGGGTTTTCATCAAGTAAAGTGGTTAGCAGAAAGATTCAAGTCAATACGACTGTAGTATTTTTTTTCTCGAGTTAATTGTTTTCAGACGTTAAGAAACCTTTGGTGACCCCGTACGTTTAAATGTCCCTTGTAAAAACAACGTATTAAGGTGGTACCTAACACTACAGGGAGATAACTCTGTAAAAATCAGCTAAACGTTTTAATTACGTTGTATTGTTAAGGAAATATTAAGCTATTCAATGATCAAAATTAGTGTTTGTCAAACTGCTATATAACCAATGAAATTTTTCTGATAAAGTGGTTGGTTCAAATTATTTGAAATTTTTATATTTTTGTCAAAGGGTCAAAGTAAACATTTTGTCAAAATTTTATGAAAATTAAACGAGCCAAATTAATATTAGTCAAGGTGTTGGGTACCACCTTAAGTAGGCGTAACAGACAAACGGTTACCTGATCTGATCCAGTCAATTGGAGAAATGAGCGCGCCAACGAATGGTCTCGTCTACACTGTTATGAATTTGATTCTATCTAGCCAACCTTTGGGGTTCAGAGTATAGATGAATAGTGAACACTTTTAACGGTGACTACCAAAGAACTGCTATCACCACCAAGTTTGTATCATATTGAAAAGGTCTTGAATTAAAGCAAGGAGTTATATTGTCCCATCAAATGTTCTTTAGGAGATTTTTGATTCTACAATCATTTTAATAGTGTGTGTAATTTGTCCTAAGTGATTTTTAACTTAAGAATAACTAAACATATATTTTGGTTGACAGTTACAAACATAGGTATGAGAACTGAGATCTGGGGTATATATCAATTAGACTGCAGCCCAACATAACATTATACCAAAAAGCACCCATAGTTAGCTGTATACAATATGTTAAGTTTTAAGTTCTCATAATTTGTAGGATAACTTGCAATTTTGTGTAATTGACCTTATTGTACTGCCCTTTTGATTTGACCATTTTAAAAGGAGTTATTGGACTTTGACCATTTTTGTCGAGCCTTCGACTTTTGTCGAAAAAGCGAGACATAGCGATCCTACATTCCGTCGTCGTCGTCGTCGTTGTTGTCGTCGTCGGCGGCGTCCGCAAATATTCACTCTGTGGTTAAAGTTTTTGAAATTTTAATAACTTTCTTAAACTATCCTGGATGTGTACCAAACTTGGACAGAAGCTTGTTTATGATTAAAAGCTAGTATCTAGAAGGAAATTTGGTTAAAATTTTGTTCCATTTTTCCATATTTTACTTATTAATGGACTTAGTTTTTCTTCCAGTTAACATTACATACAGTCTGCAGTTTAAGTTTTTAAAACATTTATTAGATTCATAAACTATCCTGGATTTTTACCAAACTTGGACAGAAGCTACCTACAATCAAAAGATAGTATAGAGAGGAATATTTTTATAAACTTGTTTCCGCATTTTTGTTGAGCCTGCGATTAACAGCAAAAGTAGGCGAGACATTGGGTTCCGCGGAACCCTTACGAATTTTTTTATACACCCGTTTAAGGGACGTATTATGGTATACCGTTGTCCGTCCGTCCCTCTGTCCGTCCGTTGTCAACATGTCGGACAATAACTCGAAAACACTTTAACCAATTTGCATGAAACTTTTGTGAATTGTTTCTAACTATTGACGTGAGCTTTTTATAATTTTTTAGATTTTACGTTTCTGAGTTGTGGGTTTTTTTTTTCATTAAAAAGATGGGTTTTTCCTAGTTTTCGGACAATAACTCAAAAATTGCTTTGAGCAGTTTTCGTGAAACTTTGGTGAATAGTTTATATCTATTGACGTAAGCTCCCCTTTGATTTTTATAAATTTTAGATTCTACGTTTCCGAGTTATAGGATTTTATTCATAAAAAAGGGGGAAGTTCCAGTTTTCGGACAATAACTCAAAAGTTCTTTGAGCAGTTTTCATTAAACTTTGGTGACTGGTTTATATCTATTAAAATAGCCTCCCTTTAGTTTTTTTTGATAAATTTCTGATATGACATTGAGGAGTTATGGAACATTATTCTTTGAAAAAGCGACAGGCGTATCATGCGCTCATGGCGCAACTCTTTATTAGTATTGTGAAAATAAAATCTTGTGAACGTAACTCCTATGATATTTTTTTACAGAAATCTGTTCTACTTGGTAGGATTAATTGTCATCATGTGTAGATGACTATGTTATACTATCATTTTGATCGGACCATTTTCACAAGAGTTATGGGACTTAGACTATTTTTTGGAGTATTGTGACAATTAAACCTTGTGGATGCAACTCCTCTGAGACCATTTGAAAGAAAGCTCTCATGGTAAGTTTGATCCTAACATTTTTACGGGAGTTATTGGACTAAAACTATTTGTTTAAGTTTTGTGACAATGACACTTTCTTCTGAGACCATTTGACAGGAATATCTCATACTTAATACTATTGTTTCCAATCATGTAAAGTTGACCATATTGTGCCCTCATTTTGTTTTGATCATTCCTACTGACGTTGTGGATCTTAAGACTATTTTTCAGAGTATTATGACAACAACACCTTGTGAATCATCTCCTCTGAGACAATTTGATAGAAAGCTCTTATATTTGATACTGATGTTTGCCATTATGTGCAGTTGATCGTATTGTATTGTGAACCACCATTTTTACGGCAATTATGAGACATTGACGATTTTATACGACCGCAAAACAATTTTGCGGTCGTATATTGGTATGACGTTGGCGTCGTCGTCGTCGTCGGCGTCCGGCGTCGTCGTCGTCGTCCGAAGACACATTGGTTTTCGCACTCTAACTTTAGTTTAAGTGAATGGATCTCTATGAAATTTTACCATAAGGTTCAATACCACCCACAAAAAGAAGGTGGGGATTGATTTTGGGGGTTATGGTACCAACAGTTAAGGAATTAGGGGCCAAAAAGGGGCCAAAAATAAGCATTTTTGTAACTTCCAGACATAACTTATGTGTTAGTGTATGGATCACTCTGGCATTGTAGCACAAGGTTCCATATCACAAAGGGAATGCTGGGATTGATTTTGGGGGTAATTGCCTCCAAATTTTAGGAATTAGGGGCCAAAAAGGGGCAAAAAACAAGCATTTTTCTAGCTTCATGACAATAACTTGTGTGTAAGTGTATGGATCTTTATGAAATTGTACTACAAGGTTCCATATCACAAAGGGAAAACTGGAATTGAGTTTGGGGGTAATTGTCCAAAACGTTTAGGAATAAGGGGCAAAAAAGGGGCCAAAAATAAGCATTTTTCTAGTTTCCAGACAATAACTTGTGTTCAAGTGTATGGATCTCTCTGAAATTGTACTGCAAGGTACCATACCGCAAAGGGAAGGATGGGATTGATTTTGGGGGTATTTCCCTTTAAATTTTAGGAATAAGGGGCCATAAAAGGGCAAAAAAAACAAGCATTTTTCTAGTTTAAGGACAATAACTTGTGTGTAAGTGTATGGATCTTTATGAAATTGTACTGCAAGGTTCCATATCACAAAGGGAAAGCTGGGTTTGAGTTTGGGGGTAATTGCCCTAAATGTTTAGGAATTTGGGGCCAAAAAGGGGCCAAAAAACAAGAATTTTTCTAGTTTCCAAACAATAACTTGTGTTCAAGTGTATGAATCTCTCTGAAATTGTACTGCAAGGTACCATACCACAAAGGGAAGGCTGGGATTGAGTTTGGGGGTGATGAATCATAAGGGGGTTCAAAAAATTTTGGGGGGGATTTTTTTCTCCTTTTTTTTTCTTTAAAAATTTTCTATTTTAAATTGTTTATTTCTGATTTATATATAAAAGCAAATAATAATGATATGGTTTGAATAGGTAAAATTAAAAATTTAAATGTTTTAAGTTCTTAGACCACATTCATTCTGTGTCAGAAACCTATGCTGTGTCAAATATTTAATTACAATCCAAATTCAGTGCTGTATCAAGCTTGAATTTTGTGTCCATACTTGCCCCAACTGTTCAGGGTTCGACCTCTTCGGTCGTATCAAGCTGCGCCCCAGCGGAGCATTTTATTGTAGTATTGTAACAACAAGACCTTCTAAACATAACCCCTTTGAGACTGTTTTGGAGAAAGCAGTCATACTTGGTAGTTATATTGTTTGACATCATGTGAAGTTGACCATATTACACCACCATTGTTGTTATGTTTTCTTCCTCCACTGTCTAGACATGACAAAGTGTGAATCGTTTGAGTTTTAGTCATAGACCAGATATAGCTTGCCCAACCCTAATAACACCACTTTTAGATGGTATATTTAGATATTTCGTTCATCCCTCACTCCTACTCTAGTGAGTGACAACCACTAGATTACAGGTTCCTATAGCTTTGGACAGGCAGATGATGAATTTAATCCAACATTTTTTACGAGAGTTAGTGGACTTTAATTATTTTTTGTATTATTGTAATAATGCAACCTTGTGAACGCAACTCCTCTGAAAACATTTGACACAAAGCTGTCATACTTGTTAGCATTGTTTGCCATCATGTGAAGTTGACCAATTGTATCGTCATTTTAATTTGACAATTTTTAAGGGAGTTATGGCACTTTGACCATATTTTGACTATCGTACTAAAATGACACATTGTGACACACAATTTAATTTCTCATTTATACAGCACAGGGGAAATTTCGCTATGGTATAGCAATGTTGTTGGTTATTATTTTCAAAACTAAAAAAAGAAACTTTAAATGGCAAAAATATCAATTAATAGATCTATAAATGAATCAAGACAGCAGGTGTTTGTTTTCGGCTATAATGTTGAAAACTGCAATAGATAAAGAGAAGCCATAAACTGCAATACTGATAAGCTAGACAATGTCTAGAAATATGATTCCTAATTTAAGTAAGGGTTATTCTTCAATTTCTTTAATCAAACCTGGTCATTATCTTACTTAGTGTGAAAGATGGCTGTCACAGTTGCTAATAATTTTAATTTTACATATTTTTACCGTGTGAGCGATGTATGGAGCCTCTCGTTTGAGGCCTCGTCTCTCACTTTTAATGTCATATTTTGTCACACCGGAGCCTTTTATAGCTTATTTTATAGTATATGTGTTTGCTCATGGTTGAAAGTCGTACAGTGACTTGCAGTTGTTGACATTCTCGTCCTTTGGTCTTTGGTGGAAAATTCTCCCATTGGCAATCATACCACATCTGATTATTATTTTTATATTAAACACTTTAAAAAAACCATAATCATCTTAAACCGACTCGAGTCATATGACAAAATTTAATATTTCTGTTTTCATTATAACTATATGTATAAGGATCACAAAATAAATCAACTTTTTTATCAGTCAGTTTTCATTCAAAATGTCATTCTGCCTTTTTGGAGGCATCCGTGTCTATGTTAAAAGCCTGAAATATAAGAACACTATAATTAGAGCTTTTATTATAAACAGTCCCTTATATATTATAAAATTCCAAAATCAATCTCTCATAGAAGTTATCCCATATTCGAGGATATTTTTAGTTGCACAACACCTAAAATGAATCGTGTAATAATAACCCAGTGTAAACCAATAATGTGTTTTCAATAGGGATATTACCATACATATCTTTGAACGCCCACATTGAAAGCTGGATATCCAGTATTGCTTTTATGCATATACCTTTGAAATATTGAAGAAAAAAACTAAAAATATTCAAAATATATTTGAATTAAATCTTGTTTAAAAACAACGGGCAATTGTACAAGTAAGGTTACATGAATTGCAAATCACATAGACTTTGAGGACAATAATAATCAGTATGATGGATAGACTTGTCTCTTTTTTAAGAGCGTATGTTAACTTCAAAAAAGCCCTTTCTGGAATCTTTAAGTCGTTGTTAAACTGCCTCATTGACGTACACCATGTCATATATGAATTTCCTATCGCCCGGGACTTCGTTCAAGTAATTCATCAATATATTCAGACTAACCTTTTGTTTAGTTGTTGGGTAAATTATTTACCAATCTAGTATATTCTTTGTTTTGTCCTCGCCTTCTCTTTATATAGATGGTCAGCACAATTGCAGCAAGCATAACCACTCCAACTGCAATCGTTGACACGACTATAATTGTCGTGCTACTCTGACCTTTGGACCCACCATTATTCTGGTCATCTGGTACCTCATTGCTTAATTGTTGGTATTTAAAATCAGCCTTTTCAAATGCCGTAAGCTTTGAGTCAGAACCTTTTAACGATATCAGTTTTATAGTTGCTGCTTCCATATCGGTCATTTTTACCATAGCTTTTGTTAAATCGTAAGGTTTGATTAGAGGTCTCTTCATGAAAGGTGGCCGAATAGCTTCTCTTGTCTCAAAAACTGTATCTTTTTGATGAACGCTGCAGTAATAAATGTCAAGGTTTTCATCGACTGTTGCAAGATATTTAGAAAATGTCCCAGGACATTTTTCTGCGAACTGATTTGTATCGTCAGAGTCATTTTTAGGACTAGGTCCAGCAAGAGGATTTCCAGACATGGAGCTGAAAAGGCCACCAAATGTAACGGCCTTAAGTCTGTTGTCCGAAACATCATTACCATAGCACAGGTTAAGATCTACTCCCAAAACTACTTCAGAAAATCCACTTGGACAATAGTTTCCACCAGTGACTGGATTGTTTTGGAAAGACGGGTTCCACATTCCTCCGAACAGAAATCCTGCAGATTGTGATGGTTTTCCTTGTGGAGCATTTGGAGAACACCAGTATACGGAATATTCAAGCTCTGTATATTCGTTGATATTTTTATTGTTCAAGAATGAACAAGATAAACTTTTAACTTTCATGTCACGACAAAGTGCCCCGTAAGATTTTTTCGCCTTCCAAAGACGAACTGTCCTATACCCGGCAGGACAAGAATAGTGGTTTGTGCGTGGGTTAACAAAGCTGAAATGATCACACAAATGACCGTCGCCCTCTTCACAGGTTTGAAAAAATCCCCCGAATGAGAAGGAATCGCTTTTCAATCCACAGGTCCCGTCATCTATATTTGCTTTGCTATTGAAGTTAATTGCCTTTGGATCGGTGCAGCCATACACGCTATTATGTTTATAATAACCCGAGGCCGACAACAATGCGAGGTTCTCTACTTTAAATACTGTTGTCGGTGACATTTCTGGGAGCGTGTATGGATTGATAAAATCAAAAAGAGATTGTCCGCTTCTATCGATCGCAACTAAATTAGATTCTAGTCCCTTTTCCCAGTCCTCCATACTAAATTGTCCCATATTAAATACAGGTCCACCATATGTGGTAACCTTTGAGTATTGTAAACTGTTCATGTATTTTTGGGTGTCGGTTACAGATTTTGAATTGTTTTGTGTAAAACTTCTACCTTCTGCTCCCTTCTTGAAAAAGAAGTTATTGAAAGATTGTCCTGCTTGAAAATTCATGCTACTTCTATCAGAAGCAGATACAGTGTTAGATTCACTTGATTTTATAATGTAATCATTTTTCACTAGTAATCCACCTACCAAAATATCAGACAAAACATGTGTACCGTAGTCGCGAGTCAAAAGTTCTGATTCGAAGGTTGCCATTTGATCTTGATTAGTGTCCAGCATGGCTGCTATTTTCTGTAACCGTTTACGAAAAACAGGGTCAAGAGGAGCATCCTCTTTTATTGTAATTCGGTAACGTGGGAAATTAGCAGTAACGCGTACCAGTGTTGAATCTGTTTCAAGTTGCTTATTCACTGAAAACTGAGCGTCGTTCGAGTAAGAACCACTTATCTGGGATTTTTCGAACAGAGTTGAATCGCTGGCGCAAAATTGCTTGTTTACGGATGCAGCCGTTGCACTTGTAAAAGAGTCGTGGGTACTGAAAGTATCTGCAAAAATACTGATTTCGCTAGTTTTTACTGGCTCAACAGTAAATCCATCTGGAACCAGAAATTTCCGATCTGCAGTTGTTTGACATTCATTGTAAGAAATATCAAGTACTCGGTATTGCTCAGTATTACGCAAATTGTCCCATCCTACTCCTGGTAGAACTTCAAAAATTTCCTTGGTGTCGGGAAGTGTTTTGAAACATTCCTCTGGGCTCTTTCTTGCACCAGCCACTATGGATACACAAACAACGGCAATCAAAGCTAAGCTATGACCTGCCATTTTTGTCATGGATTGAGAAATAAGCCAGAATGAAGGATGATTTATTTATATATATCTAGCTTGTTATCTATGCTTTGATAATAAGATTTAATATACGGATACCTCAAGGTTCATGTTATGATAAACGAATTGGATATGTATTTTCCCATTGATTGTACGTACTTTCGATTCTCATTTCAAGTGCACAGGTCTTCTAAGTTAAAATGGCAAGGACATTGTATGACATATATGCCTACAGATAATAATAGATCAAAGTCCAACATTTAATCATTTGACGATGTTAATATTATTGAACAATTGGTAATTATCAATAAGATGGATTCGATTGGATAACTGCAAATATTGGTAATGGTTAATATTGTCCCCCTAGTAGAATATTATATATATACTGTAGATATCCTACTTGGGATGGTAAAACTATTCACTAATATTCTCGCAATAACTCTCTTTGTATGACATGATATTATCGTCAAGGGTTGACTGGGGTTAAGAAATATGGTTACCTAGACTTTTCCTACCCGACAGTAAAACCCATGCTGAAGAGATGCGTTCGTTTAATTGTAGGATGTATAAACACGCAGGCACCTTACATCAGATGACTTGTTAAGTGAGAGTGTCTGCGCACATTAAAGAACCTTTTCAACAACTCCTCCAGGGGTCTGTATAAGTGGTCTCCTGCATGGCAGCATGTTTGTTCTGTCTTGCCACCTTCGTTTGCCAAAAGTTTCCATGCAATAACTTATGAACCGTTTAACCAATGCTTTTTCAAATTTGAATATATTGATACTAACTACAAAATAAAGGTGAAGTTTGATAAAAGTAAAATAACAAAAATACCGAACTCCAAGGAAAATACAAAACGGAAAGTCCAACAACACCTCAACCAAATCAAACGTATGGAAAACAACTGTCATATTCCTGACCTAGTATAGGCATTTCCTTATGTAGAAAATAATGGATTAAACATGGTTTTATAGCTAGCTAAACCTCTCACTTGTATGGCAGTCGCATAAAATTCTATTATATTGACAACAATGTGTGAGCATAACAAAACGACATAATAGGTAAAAATGTCAAAAATTGGGGTTCAGCAGTCAACATTGTGTTATAATCTTAATCTCTATAAAACAAAGAACTATTTCAAGAAAGAAAACAAAATGGCTTATAGATACACCATATACAAAGTACACAAGCAAAAAAGAAAGACAAGAATGCAAAATATACCATTGCAAAATAACACAATGGCGGGATGTATAAATACCGAGCCACGCCAAAAGTATATTATCAAAAATGAATCATACTGATATTGACGATTAATTTTTCACTGTTACTGTTTATAGGGGTTATGGTCCTTGATGTGTTGGAATTTGGCACTTGATGTAGTTTTCATTCAATTATAACTTATAAACCCTTCTACGAATGGTTTTCAAATTAAAATATGTTGTTACTGATGACAAAATGCCTGAGGTCAATTTCAATGTTGACGATTTTTACTTTTACCGTTCAGGAGTTATGGTCCTTGATCTTTTGGAAAATTGCGTTTTATGTCGTTTCCGTGCAATTATTTCCGAACCACTTGAACAACGCTTTTAAAATTCTTATATTGTGTTACTGATGAAAAAATGTAGGTCGAGTCTATTCTTTGATTTTCACTTCTGTCGTCTAGGAGTTATGGTTCTTGATGGATTGAAAAATGGCACATTATGTCGTTTCCGTTCAGTTTCTTATGAACCGTTCTTAAAATTTAATATGCTGTTACTGATGACAAATTGGTGGTAAAGTTTGACATTGACGATCTTCATTTTTGCCGTTCAGGAGGTATGGTTCTTGATATATTGAAAATAGGCATAGAATATGGCAGGTAAAAAAAGCATGAAAACGCCTTTCAAAATACAGAAAACTCAATTTGCTGTCAATTTGACAGGTTATTCCTTGTTATTACTCAATGTGATACTTTTTGTTTATGTATCTATTCAACTGTTTCGGTTCTTATACATCCTAATCTATCAAATAATCGGCTTTGAGCGTTCCTGATGAAGGTAAATCCAGAAAAGCGCTTCGGACGTGAACGTGTTGTTTTATTTTTTTACAGCACTGGGTCGATACCTCTGCTGGTGGACTATCAGTCCCCTAGAGTATCATCATCTCAGTAGTCAGTACTTATGTACTGAAATGATTTATTAAAAAAAACCTTTCTAGAATTTTCCTTTTATAAATTTTGAAATTATAAAGAAACTAAGGTTTCAATTCTTTCCGGCAAAGTTGATCTTAGATGGATTTGGCTATTTTTTTTAGGTTCTTTTTGTTTATATAGCTCTGTTTCGATTCTTTCACATCTAAGGCTTTCAAATATTCGGATTTGAGCTATCCTGGTGATGGTAAATCCAGAAAAGCGCTTCGGACGCATGACATTCATAACGCGTTGTTTTGATTTTTTCCAACATTAATTTTTAAATGTGGTTGTGCCATTAGTCTATGCGGAGTTAGCATTGCTTGATATGTGTGTTTGGCATTACGTAATGTAGTTGTTTCATTACATAATGTAGTTTTGTTGTTTCACTATGATGTGGTTATCCCATTCTTAGCTCACCTGGCCCTTTCTCATCCCTTGGCGTCCGTCGTCGTTAACTTTAACAAAAATCTTCTCCTCTGAAACTACTGGGCCAAATTTAACCAAACTTGGCCACAATCATCATTGGGGTATCTTGTGTAAAAGATGTGTCCGATGACCCGGCCCGCCAAACAAGATGGCCGACATGGCTAAAAATAGAACATAGGGGTAAAATGTAGATTTTGGCTTATATCTCTGAAACCAAAGCATTTAGAGCAAATCTGACGTGGGTAAAAATGTTCATAAGGTCAAGATCTATCTGCCCTGAAATTTTCAGACGAATCAGACAACCTGTTGTTGGGTTGCTGCCACTGAACTGGTAATTTTAAGGAAATTTTGCAGTTTTTGGTTATTGTCTTGAATATTATTATAGATAGCGATAAACTGTAAACAGCAATAATGTACAGCAAAGTAAGATCTACAAATAAGTCAACATGACCAAAATGGTCAATTGACCCCTTAAAGGAGTTATTGGCCTTTATAGTCAATTTTTAACAATTTTTTGTAAATTTTTGTAACCTTTTACAAAAATCTTCTCCTCTGAAACTACTGAGACAACCAAGATGGCAGGCATGGCTAAAAATAGGACCAAGTTTTGTCTATTATTTTTTGAACCGATATAAATAGAGAAAATCTGAAAGGAGCAAAAATTTTCAGAACTATGAGCCCTACCAATTGTCCATATACGTCATAACTGTTAGACAAATTCTTATAGGAGTTATTGCCCATAAATGAATAATTTTACCATTTTTTTCATTTTTGCCTATTATCATGTTAACCATGGTGTTTAGAGAGAAACATGTTTTTTTTCTGTTATGCCTTATATGATTTAAATTATAATAGATAAATAAACACTTTAAATCACAAAAATAATCAGCAAGGCAAGATCCAAAGGTCAAATTTTGCCGATATAGCTAGTAGACTGTCACTCTTCATAGGAGTGATTGCCCTTAAATGAGGATTTTTTTTACCCTCTTTTGTGTTTTGAGCAAAAACTAAAGAAGATCGAGAGAAACTAAACAGACTAAAAGATCAGTAATACAAGATCAACAAAATAGAGATTTTCGTCATGAAGTCTATTCTCGTCTACAATGTTGGAGAGTGTCCTTTGTTTGATATATATGCACATACACCAAGGTGAGCGACACAGGCTCTTTAGAGCCTCTAGTTTTGATGAGGTAAAACCATGTGACCAAGAATTGGAAACAAATTTCTATTCTTAATCCAATTTCAGTGTTGTTTGTTTAATTATGTACCTCGGCTGTTTGTGGCTATCCATCGAGTGGGAGTTAAAATAAAACAGTTCGAATAAAAGCTCGAATTATGCTTCCAGTTCAAGTTAGGGTTCAAGCCAAAGTTTGAGCATCCTTTCGATTTACTAAGGGACCGGTCATTATTTATCTCCAGGGGGGGGGGGCGGCAAAAAAGTAGGGGGGGTCATGAAAAAAATGGAAACTGATAGAGGGGAGGTCACTTCTTTCATAGTTGATCAAGCAGGGGGGTTATGATTTTATTGGCCATAGATTCATTGATTGCTATATTGTGCCGTGAACATAGACTATATAGTTGTTTGGGCCCGTCAGAGTTAACTTGCAGGTTGACGTGGGTTCCACATGTTAAAGACATAAATGTGGTGACATATGAATGTTATTTCTACTTTTGCATGTAAAATAAAAACTGGATTTGCATATAGATGGAAATAAATATATATTCAGCCCAAGAAAATGTATCCTAGTATTACATTTTGCCAAATATCAAACTGTCATTATCAGTGATCTAGCTAGAGCTAGGGCTAGTCACTTTACTCTTTTACTAATTGTATTGTCAAATGACTAATACATTTTAAATGTGGAAAATTAGTCACTTTTCATATGTTTTCTTACATGTTATAGGACTAAGAAACTATAAGTGACTATAAAATTGGTTTCAAAATCCTGGCTTCACCACAGCAATGAAGACTTTCAGTTTGCTCTCAATTTCACAATTGTGTGGCTATTCATGCAAAGTTCACCCCATTTGTATTTTTCAAGATGAACTCATATTTTACAAGCTGTGTTGTTTTATGTCCACAAAAAATATTCTACAAAGACCTCAAAGCAATTTCTACTATTTTTTTCATATTTTATAAACTATACCTCATGTCATGCATGTAGATTTCCAATAAAAATAGATATATGAATGATTTGTTCATTGATGAAGACCATCCAGCTTCTGTCAGGGTTGAGAGCTATTATGTGGACCATGTTTCTTGATATTAAAGTGGTATCTTATCTATGTATTGTATGTATTTTGTCACATGCACATTCCATATCCCTTTATGGTCTACATATATTGCTTTCAAAGCTGTTATGTGTGGGTTGTTGTCTCATTGATGTCTACTCCATATCACCATATATATTCATAAAATTATTAAGTACACAAGAACCATAAATGTAGGATATATTTTAGTTATTTTTAAAGGAAAAATGTATCATTTATAATGCAAGAAATTATAAAAAAAAAAGCCCAAAAAAAGCTTCCTTTCAACATCTCAAACTAGAAAAAAAGACAGTTTAGTAAATAATTAATTTCTTAATCTAAACACTTTTTATACACAATAAATTTGATAACATTAAAATTTTAAACAGGATGAACACAAAGCTGACTAGATAATAATAATAATAATGCATTAACATAAAATAAGACAATTTCAAAGACATGTATAATTGCATATTAAAATTTCATTGATTTCAAAATAACAAAATATGCAACTATAAATAAAATTTAAAAACAAAATTAAAATAATGACTTGTGCTAAAAAGTAACAGCTGCTGCACAACATGTATAAACATGATATAAAAGAAATCATCTGAGTATTAAAATGTGACATGTAAATAAATTGAAAAAAAAGAATAAAATATAATGGATGGAATTGATGGTAGTTGACACTTGTAAATAATAGATATGAATAAAAATGTAGGTAAATATTGATTGAAAAATTTTATACCTTGTGGTTGTATAAAAGAAGGAACTTAAAACATATGCACAATATTTCAAATTAAGTTCTATTGTATTAAACAACATAACAACCAAAACATATAACAGGTTAACAATGACTGTACATAAAAAATTAATCATCATCTTCGTAAATACAACTCTCAATTAACACTGCATTATCCATTGAAAAACTTCTAACGAATGTAGTTTTTCCGAAGCTTCCTGATGTCTTTGTTTTTTTAACATTTTTTTAAGGGCTTCTTCATTTATTTGATCAGCAGTTACATAATACTGTGATACCCTTAATAATTGTTTTTTTACCGGAAAACAAAGATTAAAAATATCTTTGGATGTGACTGTTTGAAGAACACTGAGTGCTCTTGCATTCAGTCTTTCGGTTTTTCTCTGTTTTGCCTTCCTTTGACCCTCTTTTATTTTGCGATTTTTTGTTGCTATGGTATTAGATGTCATATGAGGAAATAAATCTTTTAAGTTTTTTTCTGTTATTTTTATCTGCTGAATTCCTGCATCTATTCTTGCAATTATATTGCAAAGAACTTCTTTCATACTACTCTCATAGGAAATCTGTTCTGTTGCCCACTTACGAGGAACAATCCGAGATGAATCAAACAGATTATTATAACTTGTGTGTACTTGTTCAAGTTCACTTGTTATCTCAGCTTTTTTTATTTCCAACTCTGCATAAGCATTGTGACACTGTTTTGTGTGTTTTTTTTTTTGGGGTCTGGCGGGCAACTGCAAGAGTTTTCCATACGAATCATCATTTATACATGACAGCTTAAAGTCAATAAAAGTTACCCATTTATCAACCTTTTGCTTTCTTTCATACCTTTTTGCTATTTCAGAACAAAAAATAGGTCTCAAATTTTGTTTGCAGGTTAGCATAAGCAGCTCTATACATTCCTGGAAGTATCTCGTTGGAAAACATGCATCTTTTTTGTTTCGGTTATGGATACCAAAGGTTTAGCCTTTGCAATGGCCTTTCTCCTGGTATAGTTATCTCACCTCCTTCACAAAATGGAGACCTATTAAGATAAAAAATTAAAGGTCAATCAAATATTAAAATTATCAAAACAGGTGTATAATATCAATATAAACTAAAAGTTTTAGAAGTGTTTCAAATTGCAGTTGATGTTAATATATTCTTTTTTTATCAGAAACCAAGCCTCACTATACATGCTATAGGGAATAAGCTAATAAAAGTAAAAACATTATGTACTTTTGTTTTTGGAAGGGCAACAAGAACCACACATACTTTTTATGTGACCTTATAATGGTATGTAAACAAATAAGTGTGACAACAAAACTTTAGACACAATCAAAGTGGTATTGAAAGTCCACATACACCATATGTCCACTACAGGAAAGCTGATTATAAAAGTGCATGTTCAAATTTATTATATAAATGTTCATGGACACAATAATTCAAGATCCTTGATATTTATATTTAACTTTTTTAGTGAATGGCATATGTTACTCATATTGTTAACTTGAAAAATGCCCAAAATATTCGATCAAATGATAGAAAGTTACAAAATGTTAGAAAAATACGTACACAATATGAAGACTATGACTGGGAAAAGCTTGTTTTAGATAGAAATTTGAATCGTCTACTTGTTCATGAATTAGACAAATATCTAGACGAACACAAACTGTCAAAAACAGGGAAAAAAGTGATAAAGTGAAATTAGTAACAAGACATGTCCTTAGCAATTCAGAAAAGGGACACAAAGGAGCATTTGATCAGAGAGTAGTGAGTGATGATGAGGCAGAAAATAGCGGAGAGGATGTAGAGGAAGAGTGTAGTGATGAGGATGAGATAGATGAGAGTGAGGATGAGATAGAGGAGAATGAGGAAGAGAATATTGTATTGGCCGAGATAGGTGAATCTGATGACAATGATCATGATGATATTGGTGAAAATGAATCAGATAAGGGTGTTGTTCATTTTACAACTAGAAGTGTAAGGCGGGATACACCATTTAATTTGCATAAATAATGGTTATACATGTAAGTATATATTATTATATATGTCACATTGCTATTCGTCATGTTTATTTGATTTGAATATTTTATTTCCCTTTCAATTTTTCACATTTTTAAAAACAGTTTTGAAGACTGCAGAAAATTTTCCTCCCATTCATCAAAACACAAAATTCATTTTTTAACATTCTGACATTCTGTATGTATACATTAAACAAAGTTCAAAGTATTTATTCTTTGGAAAAAAAACATTTGGTTATGGAATCTTCACTTTAAATGAATATTTTGTGTAACTTAAGATTTGCCCTATATGGTTTACTGTCTCATGATCATTGTCATTAGATTCACCTATCTCATGATTTTGTTTTATAAAAGAGCAATTTAATTATTTTAAAGGGTATTTTTAGTATGCAAAACTTGTGATTTAAATAGCAATCATAATGCTGATTTGTTAGTCAAATGCGTTTTGTTAAAATATACTTTTTCACTTTTTTGGTCTTTTGGAAAATGTTGTTTGTGCTGTATTTAGACCCCTCTAACAAGAAATTTGTTTTTGCATGCACACGTATAAAAATTGCGGTTTTTATCCAACGCAATCATAGGTTTGAACGTTGTTTTCAATTTAGACTTGTTTATATATATATATATATAGATATTTAGACTTGTTTATATGTTTTCGTTTGGGCTTGTATTATATTTGCCTTCGGTTTATATGATCCGTTCATCCTATTTTGACTCCTCAAAGTTAAATAGTCTATCCTAAATTGAGGTAAATTGTATGGCTTTCCAAATACCGTTTCGATTCCTAACATCACTGAAGAGACATTAATTGTCGAAATCCGGATATGGTGTACAAAAACCTTTGCACCTTTTGTTTGCAGTATATCATCTTTTCCGCAAGTTTATTGTTTTCTGTTTAGTAGTAAATTTATAATTAAGATCCATTTATTACATCGGTGATCCGTTTATTTGGCAATCGCCAATGGCAGTCAGCAGGGTTTAAGAACATTTGTTGTTCGACCTGTTAGTCAAATGCTTTTGGTAAAATATTCTTTTTCACTTTTTTGGTCTTTTGGAAAATGTTGTTTGTGCTGTATTTAGACCCCTCTACCAAGAAATTTGTTTTGCATGCACTGACTGACTGAATAATAGCCAACGATAAATCTTACGGGGCGATGGATCATATAAATATGATACAGTACACTACAAAATATAATATATAACCAGTCTAAAAGGGTACAACATCACCAAAAAATGACAATAAACGAACAAATGTAACTATAAATATTTCGGATAACAGATATCCTTCATCAGTATGAGCACGATGTAAAATGAATCAGATAAATCTATTCTGATTATTAAACTATAGCAATCTTGAATTCTATACAATAAAAAAAGTGAAACAGTTTCACCCGAACATCATATGTAGAGACGCTAATAAATTTTTTAAATTTCCAAAAACGACTCAAAGACATGACTAAAATGAAAATAGTAATAAGAGATATGAACTGGCACAACTCTAAAATTCCAAAATGACGTCAGTTAAGATATTACAACAACTGCGTGTAAATACATTCCCCCAAAAAGATCTCATGTAGAAAATCTTCCTTCTCACATTCAAGACACAACAGATTATCTTCGTAAAATGAAATCCATGAACCCTCTTCCTCCGGAAACCCTCCTTGTCACTTTAGATGTCACCTCATTGTATACCAACATACCTCATGATGACGGAATACAATCGTGTAAGGAAATATGGGACTCTCGCAACACCTTAGAACCACCTACCGAATGTTTAGTCCAGCTGCTCACTCTGGTTCTGAAATGCAACAATTTCACCTTTAATGGTGAACATTACCTTCAGTTAAACGGGACAGCGATGGGGACGAAAATGGCACCGTCATACGCCAATATTTTCATGGGAAAATTAGAGAAACAAATTATTTCAACATCTTTATCCAAACCTCTGTCTTGGTTCCGTTTCATCGATGATGTTGACATGAAATGGATTGAATCCCAACAAAAATTGGATTATTTTATCAGACATGCAAACAACGCACACCAGTCAATTAAATTTACATATGAAATTTCCGACTCCAAAATATCTTTCTTAGACACTACTACATCTATTAAGGACGGTGTCATATCAACAGATCTCTACTGTAAACCTACAGATAAACATCAGTACCTTTCTCCCCAAAGCTGTCACCCAAAACACTGTACAAAAAGTATCCCGTACAGTCAAGCTCTCAGAGTAAAGCGGATTTGCTCCTCTGAGGAGGCTGTCACTAAAAGGTTACAGGAACTTCGCGGTTTTTTGACCAAACGAGGTTATAAGAAATTGGACATAGATAAGGGATTTGCGCGTGCTAATAACAACAGCCGCAATGACCTATTACAGTACAAACAGAAGAGGCGCAACAAAATAGTTCCGTTTGTTTTAACATACAATCCCGCCTTTACTAACCTTTCACGTTTGATCCGTGCCAATTGGCAAACTATTGCCAATCACCCAAAATTATCCAAGATCTTTCCCAATCCTCCTGTCTTAGCTTTTCGGAGACCAGCAAGTCTGAAAGACTTATTTGTGAGAGCTGACGTCTCCTCTAATAAAAGCTGTTCAACTGCAGGATGGTGCAAGTCGTGTGGTAACAGACGATGTCTGACTTGCCAACAAATACTGAATACTTAAACATTTACTTGCTACTCCACTGGGTCTGTGTACACTATATTTTGTAATGTAACTTGCAAAACACAGAATGTTGTATACCTTCTTCAGTGTCGATGTGGCATGCAGTATATTGGCGAGACAGAACAGTCATTCAACAAACACATGAATGGTCATCGAAGTGACTACACCTGCAAGCCCGACCTCCCCGTAAGTCGTCATTTGAGATCACCTGGGCACGCCCAAGCTGATCTCAAAAACTTTACAATCACAATCATAGACCACAACGAGGGTTGGTCAAGGGCCGAAAGACTTGGGGTGAAAGTATTTACACGCAGTTGTTGTAATATCTTAACTGACGTCATTTTGGAATTTTAGAGTTGTGCCAGTTCATATCTCTTATTACTATTTTCATTTTAGTCATGTCTTTGAGTCGTTTTTGGAAATTTTAAAAATTTATTAGCGTCTCTACATATGATGTTCGGGTGAAACTGTTTCACTTTTTTTATTGTATAGAATTCAAGATTGCTATAGTTTAATAATCAGAATAGATTTATCTGATTCATTTTACATCGTGCTCATACTGATGAAGGATATCTGTTATCCGAAATATTTATAGTTACATTTGTTCGTTTATTGTCATTTTTTGGTGATGTTGTACCCTTTTAGACTGGTTATATATATATATATATATATATAAACGCCTAAAAAGTGTACACAACAACACCAATAACAAAAAAAGGAACTATAAATGTAATTATTTATAAATATTTCGGATAACAGATATCCTTCATCAGTAAATATGATTGTGATGTTGAATGAATCATATATCAGTCTACTTAGATTAAACTATACCAATCTTGAAATTATATATATATATATATATATATCTTTAAAGTAAACAAAGTACAATGGTACAGAGACATATATACAAATAAATTAACATAGTATAGATGGAACTATTGTTTTTTGTTGTGCCTGCGACTTTTGTCGCAGAAAGCTCGACATAAGGATAGTGATCCGGCGGCGGCTACGGCGGCGGCGGCGGCGGCGGCGTGAGTTAAATTCTTAAAAGCTTTATATTTTAGAAGGGGGAAGATCTGGATGCTTCATACTTTGTATATGGATGCCTCATGTTACGAAGTTTCTGTCAGTCACATGTCCAATGTCCTTGACCTCATTTTCATGGTTCAGTGACTACTTGAAAAAAAAGTTAAGATTTTTTGTAATGTTAATTTCTCTCTTATTATAAATAATAGGAAAACTATATTTGGTATGTGTGTACCTTGCAAGGTCCTCATGCCCGTCAGACCGTTTTCACTTGACCTCGACCTCATTTCATGGATCAGTGAACAAGGTTAAGTTTTCGTGGTCAAGTCCATATCTCAGATACTATAAGCAATAGGTCTAGTATATTCGGTGTATGGAAGGACTGTAAGGTGTACATGTCCAACTGGCAGGTGTCATCTGACCTTGACCTCATTTTCATGGTTCAGTGGTTATAGTTAAGTTTTTGTGTTTTGGTCTGTTTTTCTTATACTGTATGCAATAGGTCTACTATATTTGGTGTATGGAATGATTGTAAGGTGTACATGTCTAGCTGGCAGGTGTCATCTGACCTTGACCTCATTTTCATGGTTCAGTGGTCAAAAATAAGTTTTTGAGTTTTGGTCTTTTTTTCTAATACTATATGCAATAGTTCAACTATAGTTGGTGTATGGAAATATTTTATGATCTATATGTCAGTCACGCAGGTTTTATTTGACCTTGACCTCATTTTCAAGGTTCATTGCTCAGTGTTAAGTTTTTGTGTTTTGGTCTGTTTTTCTTAAACTATAAGCAATAGGTCAACTATATTTGTTGTATGGAAGAATTGTTAGCTGTACATGCCTGCCTAGCATGGTTTATCTGACCTTGATCTCATTTTCATGGTTCATTGGTCAATGTTTAGTTTACTTGGTTAATGTTAAGTTTATGTGACAGTTGTAATAAAGCTTTATATTTAGGACTATCAACATATTATCAATGATTAGTAAAGAAGGCGAGACATTTCAGCGTGTGCACTCTTGTATAGAATAATATTTCAATATAAACTTATTATTGATTTTATAGTACATTATATTTTTATATATGACTTCACACTGTTTCTTCAAACAATGGGCATTTGGCTTGTTAAAGATGTTACATCAAGGTATCCTTCTATTGGTTGTTGTCCTCAACATGCTCAATACATTTCTGTGTATGTTTATTAAAATACCTTATTTCCATTCCCTTTGACCTATTTTACCTGATAATAGGAATATTAGCAACATAGTAATAATTATTATGAAGGTAAAATCATTTGAAACCTTTCATTTACAATCAGAAAAGAGGGGGGGTCAAAAGTTTTAATGTAGTTGAAAGAGGGGGGGGGGGGTATTTTTTTACACATTTTGAAAGGGGGGTCAATAATATTTTCTCATTTCAAATATACATTTTGCCGGCCCCCTGGGGATAAATAATGACCGGTCCCTAATTGCGTTAAAGTCCGATTTCGAGTCAGTGTTTTTTAAGAAAGATTGATCATGTCGTTTTTTTCCTGTATCATTTAAAGACAGAGCCAAACCCCCCCCCCAAATTAATAAAAATAAAACGAATAATTAGATGAAAGATATATTGAAGTCATTGTAGACAAGTGTCAATATGTTATGTCAAGCTCTGAATCATTCATTGATGAATTGTGATTACATTAAACAGACTACAAAAGATTTGCTATCATCACCAAAGTTTTTATTTTATCATATTGGAAAGTTCTTAAATTAAAACAATTAATTACATATCTTGTCCTGTCATATGTCCGTTTTTTCTACAATCGCCTGGTATGTGTCATTCGTCCTATCAAAGTGATTTTTAAGAATAGCTAAACATATATTTTGGTTGACAGTTACAAATAAGTTTAACAAAATGAGATGTGGGGTATACAGCAACAAGCCAGCAGCCAAAAATAACAGTTTACCAAAAAGACACCCAGAGTCAACATACAGGCTTCATTAGGAGACAAGTGTCTATACAACACGTCAAGGTTTGAATCACGTTGTCTAGAAAATTTTTGAATAATTTATTAGACTGAGATTAGTTATAAAGACATTCGAAAGAACAACGAATTATCTGACTAAAAAAATAACAGATATAATCAAAGACAACTAAAGTTCCTTATTTGGGACAGTTGAATGAACATGTTGTGGTATTTATTTATATCTAGCCTATTTGGCCCATAGGACCATATAAGATATTGCCATCACTTGACAACCATCACTGTTGTCATCCATCCGTATTTGTAAAATAAAAAAAAAAATCTCTTCTTAAAACTTGTAAATGGATTTGAATCAAACTTTCTTTTTATTGTCCTTGCATTGGTATATCTTATTTATAAATTATATCCGAGGTTTTGATTCGTCAACAAACATGACTGCTATTAATAAAGAGAACATAGGTGCTAAAATGTAGTTTTTGACTCATATCTCATACATTAAAGCAGTAAGAGCAAAACTAACAGATTGAGAATAATCAGCATGTCAAGTATAATCTTCTGTGAAAATTTCAGAAATATCCGACATCCCATTCTGGAGTACTTACATCTGCTATGTCCTTTTTTAGCAACTTGCAGTTATTTTTAATATTATAATGGACCATAAATGAATTTTTTTACCATTTCTGGAGTGTTTTTTACTATAATATTCAAAACTACAATAAATAGAGACAAACTTTAAACAGCAAAACTAATTAGCTACAAAACATCTAAAAATATGATTCTTTAGGTAATTGTCCTTAAATAGGCTTTACCCTGGGTTCAGTTTTAATATTCTCCAATAGAATATGAATCAAACTTAATCATAATCTTACTTGGTGTGTGAAATAAGGCTGTCAATGTTACAGTATGTCTATCTTGTGAGCGATTCGGGTTCTAGGGAGACTCTAGTTTGAGATCTTCGTTCCCCTTTTTAATCTTGATCTATGATGGTCGAGATAATCGGACATCTGGCAGCTTTTTTGCTGTGACGCACATGTAGGCAATTCCCTCAATGGGCCACATAAAGAACCGACTTTGTTGTAATGAAAGGCAACCACTTACAAAGCTCTTAATAACCTATGTCAGACTAGTTTAATGGAACAAGAGTGCACACGCTGAAATGTCCCGACTGTTTTACTGACTATGGATTTTATGTTGATACAAGTATCACATAAACTTAACACGATCATAGAAAATGAGGTCAAGGTCAAATAAACCAAGCCAGAAATACATGTACACCTTAAAATCATTCCATACGCCAAATAGAGTTGACCGATTGCTTATAGTATACAGGAAACAGACCAAACCATTAAAACTTTATATTGGGCAAAGAACCATGACAATGAGGTCAAGGTCAGATGAACCCTGCCAGACAGACAGGTACACCTTAAAATCATTCTATGCTTTAAATATAGTTGATATGTAACACTCCCAAACGTGTCCAACCCCTCAAACGTGTCCGATTCCCCCAAACGTGTCTATTTCACCCAAACGTGTCCTTAAAATCTTAAATCGCCCAAACGTGTCCGATTTCACATCCCCCAAACGTGTCCGATAATTGTTATTCGCCAAAACGTGTCCAGTTTAAAACGCCAAAACGTCTCAAAACTTTTAGCGCTAATATGTCCTCAATGAAGTTGGATTCTAAACAAAATATCGTAGCCGCTATCCAAGGACATCTGGAGGAAAGATGTAGTGATCCGTATAGACAAATTAAGAAATAATTCATGGGGGCTTGAATATATCGTGATTTTAGCGATAGCGAGGGGTAAAATATCGGCATAAAGGGACAACCCGTGGTAAAATCACGATATATTCAAGCCCCATGAATTATTTCGATTCTAATAGGACAAATACGGCAATTGTTTTGGATCGAAGCGCTCTAGATAAAGGCATTATTTGCCGTTCCCATAAATAAACGCACTATTAAATTGACGTAAAAACCGGAGCAAACTGAATAAATGACATGCTTAAACTATTTACAATAACATATTTAGATAGGTTTGGATGAATCTACATGATAATTGTACTTAAATGTCTTATATGTATACAAAAAAAATGGCTTATATAACACATTTTAGCATCGTTTGTTTACGTTTCCTTGTTGTGATAATTTTCGGTTTTACAAGCGTGTATTTTTCCGTAAAATGCTTATATTCTTACGTCATCGTTCTATGACGTCGGGTAACCGGAATTATTCAGTCCCTCCCCGTGATCGACTCTCCCACTCGCGAGCCATCGTAGAGCAGTGGAATATAACGACTGAATTATTCGGGTTATGACGTCGGGTAGCTCATTCATAAAAAAAGCATATGATGCGGGAGTACGATCGGAACAGCTCAAACATTATATTTATATTTTACCACGGGTGTGTACTCAAAGCGTTTGAAAAACGTCATGTTAGAATGTCCAATATATGGTTAACTATGCACGCAGTGACTTCTGCTTTCAAATAAACAGACACCAGATAACAAACAGAATGGCACAATAAAAAGTTAGTTTTGCTTACAGCGGTTTTATAATCCTTTATCAATATGATTATAATCGTTTTAAATTTTTTATGGATGTACTTTTTATCTTGCAAGTTTTCCCAGTGCTTCACTATTCTGGTCATTTATTAGCTTTAAATTATTAACTATTGCCTGTTGATTGCTGTCCAGTAGCAAATATTTCATGCATATTTAGAGAAAACGTAAAAATTGCAATTAACTAGTTTTGTACAGTATAGTTCATTGCTTACTTAGCGAATTCTTTTGTTCTAATATACTCCAGTTAAGCCTAATTTTCTTTAAGGGTATTGCAAGACCGGTTCTTACAGGAGTGGTTTCTGGGCTTGTTAAATAGTATACGTTTGGTGGGATTGGGCACGATGTGGCGTTTTTTTTTTAAAGGGACACGATTTGGCTTTCATAAAAAGAACATGATGTTTTGGCGTTCATAAAATGAACACGCTTTGCCGCCCTTTAGCAACTAGACTTGTTTTGCAGTTCAGCGACGTCATATGGACACCTTTGGGGGAATCGGACACGTTTGGGGGGATGGACACGTTTCTGAGTGTTACAGATATATTGCACATAGTATATAAGAAACAAACTTAAGCAGGAAAAATTAACATTGACCAATGAACCATGAAAATGAGGTCGAGGTCAGACAGTCTTATACACCTTACAATCATTCCATACACCAAATATAGTTGACCTGTTGCTCGTAGTTAAAAACTAGAGGCTCTAAAGAGCCTGTGTCGCTCACCTTGGTCTATGTGCATATTAAACAAAGGACATAGATGGATTCATGACAAAATTGTGTTTTGGTGATGGTGATGTGTTTGTAGATCTTCCTTTACTGAACATTCTTGCTGCTTACAATTATCTCTATCTATAATGAACTTGGCCCAGTAGTTACAGTGGAAAATATTTTGTAAAAATTTACAAAAATTTACAAAATTTATGAAAATTGTAAAAAATTGAATATAAAGGGCAATAACTCCTTAAGGGGTCAATTGACAATTTTCGTCATGTTGACTTATTTGTAGATCTTACTTAGCTGTACATTATTGCTGTTTACAGTTTATCTCTATCTATAATAATATTCAAGATAATAACCAAAAGCTGCAAAATTTTCTTAAAATTACCAATTCAGGGGCAGCAACCCAACAACGTGTTGCCTGATTGGTCTGAAAATTTCAGGGCAGATAGATCTTGACCTAATGAACAATTTTACCCCATGTCAAATTTGCTCTAAATGCTTTGGTTTCAGAGATATGAGCCAAAAACTGCATTTTACCCTATGTACTATTTTTTAGCCATGTCGGCCATCTTGGTTTGCGGGCGGGGTCATCGGAAACATTTTTTAAACTAGATACCGTAATGATGATTGTGGACAAGTTTGGTTAAATTTGTTTTAGTAGTTTCAGAGGAGAAGATTTTTGTAAAAGATTACAAAAATTTATGAAAAATGGTTAAAAATTGACTATAAAGGGCAATAACTCCTTAAGGGGTCAACTGACCATTTTGGTCAAGTTGACTTATTTGTAGATCTTACTTTGCTGAACATTATTGCTGTTTACAGTTTATCTCTATCTATAATAATATTCAAGATAATAACCAAAAACGGCAAAATTTCCATTAAATTACCAATTCAGGGGCAGCAACCCAACAAAGGGTTGTCCGATTCATCTAAAAATTTCAGGGCAGATAGATCTTGACCTGATAAACAATTTTACCCCATGTCAGATTTGCTCTAAATGCTTTGGTTTCAGAGATATAAGCCAAAATCTACATTTTACCCCTATGGTCTATTTTTAGCCATGGCGGCCATCTTGGTTGGTTGGCTGGGTCATCGGACACATTTTTTAAACTAGATACCCCAATGATGATTGTGGCCAAGTTTGGTTAGATTTGGCCAAGTAGTTTCAGAGGAGAAGATTTTTGTAAAAGATTACAAAAATTTATGAAAAATGGTTAAAAATTGACTATAAAGGGCAATAACTCCTTTAGGGGTCAACTGACCATTTTGGTCAAGTGACTTATTTGTAGATCTTACTTTGCTGAACATTATTGCTGTTTACAGTTTATCTCTATCTATAATAATATTCAAGATAATAACCAAAAACGGCAAAATTTCCATTAAATTACCAATTCAGGGGCAGCAACCCAACAAAGGGTTGTCCGATTCATCTGAAAATTTCAGGGCAGATAGATCTTGACCTGATAAACAATTTTACCCCATGTCAGATTTGCTCTAAATGCTTTGGTTTTTGAGTTATAAGCCAAAAACTGCATTTTACCCCTATGTTTTATTTTTAGCTGTGGCGGCCATCTTGGTTGGTTGGCCGGGTCACGCCACACATTTTTTAAACTAGATACCCCAATGATGATTGTGGCCAAGTTTGGTTTAATTTGGCCCAGTTGTTTCAGAGGAGAAGATTTTTGTAAAAGATTACTAAGATTTACGAAAAATGGTTAAAAATTGACTATAAAGGGCAATTACTCCTAAAGGGGTCAACTGACCATTTCGGTTATATTGACTTATTTGTAAATCTTACTTTGCTGAACATTATTGCTGTTTACAGTTTATCTCTATCTATAATAATATTCAAGATAATAACCAAAAACAGCAAAATTTCCTTAAAATTACCAATTCAGGGGCAGCAACCCAATAACGGGTTGTCCGATTCATCTGAAAATTTCAGGGCAGATAGATCTTGACCTGATGAACAATTTTACCCCATGTCAGATTTGCTCTTAATGCTTTGGTTTTTGAGTTATAAGCTAAAAACTGCATTTAACCCCTATGTTCTATTTTAAGACGTGGCGGCCATCTTGGTTGGTTGACCGGGTCACGCCACACATTTTTAAAACTAGATACCCCAATGATGATTGTGGCCAAGTTTGGTTAGATTTGGCCAAGTAGTTTCAGAGGAGAAGATTTTTGTAAAAGATTACAAAAATTTATGAAAAATGGTTAAAAATTGACTATAAAGGGCAATAACTCCTTAAGGGGTCAACTGACCATTTTGGTCAAGTGACTTATTTGTAGATCTTACTTTGCTGAACATTATTGCTGTTTACAGTTTATCTCTATCTATAATAATATTCAAGATAATAACCAAAAACGGCAAAATTTCCATTAAATTACCAATTCAGGGGCAGCAACCCAACAAAGGGTTGTCCGATTCATCTGAAAATTTCAGGGCAGATAGATCTTGACCTAATAAACAATTTTACCCCATGTCAGATTTGCTCTAAATGCTTTGGTTTTTGAGTTATAAGCCAAAAACTGCATTTTACCCCTATGTTTTATTTTTAGCTGTGGCGGCCATCTTGGTTGGTTGGCCGGGTCACGCCACACATTTTTTAAACTAGATACCCCAATGATGATTGTGGCCAAGTTTGGTTTAATTTGGCCCAGTTGTTTCAGAGGAGAAGATTTTTGTAAAAGATTACTAAGATTTACGAAAAATGGTTAAAAATTGACTATAAAGGGCAATTACTCCTAAAGGGGTCAACTGACCATTTCGGTTATATTGACTTATTTGTAAATCTTACTTTGCTGAACATTATTGCTGTTTACAGTTTATCTCTATCTATAATAATATTCAAGATAATAACCAAAAACAGCAAAATTTCCTTAAAATTACCAATTCAGGGGCAGCAACCCAATAACGGGTTGTCCGATTCATCTGAAAATTTCAGGGCAGATAGATCTTGACCTGATGAACAATTTTACCCCATGTCAGATTTGCTCTTAATGCTTTGGTTTTTGAGTTATAAGCTAAAAACTGCATTTAACCCCTATGTTCTATTTTAAGACGTGGCGGCCATCTTGGTTGGTTGACCGGGTCACGCCACACATTTTTAAAACTAGATACCCCAATGATGATTGTGGCCAAGTTTGGTTAGATTTGGCCAAGTAGTTTCAGAGGAGAAGATTTTTGTAAAAGATTACAAAAATTTATGAAAAATGGTTAAAAATTGACTATAAAGGGCAATAACTCCTTAAGGGGTCAACTGACCATTTTGGTCAAGTGACTTATTTGTAGATCTTACTTTGCTGAACATTATTGCTGTTTACAGTTTATCTCTATCTATAATAATATTCAAGATAATAACCAAAAACGGCAAAATTTCCATTAAATTACCAATTCAGGGGCAGCAACCCAACAAAGGGTTGTCCGATTCATCTGAAAATTTCAGGGCAGATAGATCTTGACCTAATAAACAATTTTACCCCATGTCAGATTTGCTCTAAATGCTTTGGTTTTTGAGTTATAAGCCAAAAACTGCATTTTACCCCTATGTTTTATTTTTAGCTGTGGCGGCCATCTTGGTTGGTTGGCCGGGTCACGCCACACATTTTTTAAACTAGATACCCCAATGATGATTGTGGCCAAGTTTGGTTTAATTTGGCCCAGTTGTTTCAGAGGAGAAGATTTTTGTAAAAGATTACTAAGATTTACGAAAAATGGTTAAAAATTGACTATAAAGGGCAATTACTCCTAAAGGGGTCAACTGACCATTTCGGTTATATTGACTTATTTGTAAATCTTACTTTGCTGAACATTATTGCTGTTTACAGTTTATCTCTATCTATAATAATATTCAAGATAATAACCAAAAACAGCAAAATTTCCTTAAAATTACCAATTCAGGGGCAGCAACCCAATAACGGGTTGTCCGATTCATCTGAAAATTTCAGGGCAGATAGATCTTGACCTGATGAACAATTTTACCCCATGTCAGATTTGCTCTTAATGCTTTGGTTTTTGAGTTATAAGCTAAAAACTGCATTTAACCCCTATGTTCTATTTTTAGACGTGGCGGCCATCTTGGTTGGTTGACCGGGTCACGCCACACATTTTTAAAACAAGATACCCCAATGATGATTGTGGCCAAGTTTGGTTAGATTTGGCCAAGTAGTTTCAGAGGAGAAGATTTTTGTAAAAGATTACAAAAATTTATGAAAAATGGTTAAAAATTGACTATAAAGGGCAATAACTCCTTAAGGGGTCAACTGACCATTTTGGTCAAGTGACTTATTTGTAGATCTTACTTTGCTGAACATTATTGCTGTTTACAGTTTATCTCTATCTATAATAATATTCAAGATAATAACCAAAAACAGCAAAATTTCCATTAAATTACCAATTCAGGGGCAGCAACCCAACAAAGGGTTGTCCGATTCATCTGAAAATTTCAGGGCAGATAGATCTTGACCTGATAAACAATTTTACCCCATGTCAGATTTGCTCTAAATGCTTTGGTTTCAGAGATATAAGCCAAAATCTACATTTTACCCCTATGTTCTATTTTTAGCCATGGCGGCCATCTTGGTTGGTTGGCTGGGTCACCGGACACATTTTTTTAAACTAGATACCCCAATGATGATTGTGGCCAAGTTTGGTTAAATTTGGCCAAGTAGTTTCAGAGGAGAAGATTTTTGTAAAAGTTTACGGACGCAGGACGACGGACGACGGACGCAAAGTGATGAGAAAAGCTCACTTGACCTTTCAGGTCAGGTGAGCTAAAAATGGTTAAAAATTGACTATAAAGGGCAATAACTCCTAAAGGGGTCAACTGACCATTTCAGTCATGTTGACTTATTTGTTAATCTTACTTTGCTGAACATTATTGCTGTTTACAGTTTATCTCTATCTATAATAATATTCAAGATAATAACCAAAAACAGCAAAATTTCCTTAAAATTACCAATTCAGGGGCAGCAACCCAACAACAGGTTGTTCGATTCATCTTAAAATTTCAGGGCAGATAGATCTTGACCTGATTAACAATTTTACTTCATGTCAGATTTGCTCTAAATGCTTTGGTTTTTGAGTTATAAGCCAAAAACTGCATTTTACCCCTATGTTTTATTTTTAGCTGTGGCGGCCATCTTGGTTGGTTGGCCGGGTCACGCCACACATTTTTTAAACTAGATACCCCAATGATGATTGTGGCCAAGTTTGGTTTAATTTGGCCCAGTTGTTTCAGAGGAGAAGATTTTTGTAAAAGATTACTAAGATTTACGAAAAATGGTTAAAAATTGACTATAAAGGGCAATTACTCCTAAAGGGGTCAACTGACCATTTCGGTTATATTGACTTATTTGTAAATCTTACTTTGCTGAACATTATTGCTGTTTACAGTTTATCTCTATCTATAATAATATTCAAGATAAAAACCAAAAACAGCAAAATTTCCTTAAAATTACCAATTCAGGGGCAGCAACCCAATAACGGGTTGTCCGATTCATCTGAAAATTTCAGGGCAGATAGATCTTGACCTGATGAACAATTTTACCCCATGTCAGATTTGCTCTTAATGCTTTGGTTTTTGAGTTATAAGCTAAAAACTGCATTTAACCCCTATGTTCTATTTTTAGACGTGGCGGCCATCTTGGTTGGTTGACCGGGTCACGCCACACATTTTTAAAACTAGATACCCCAATGATGATTGTGGCCAAGTTTGGTTAAATTTGGCCCAGTAGTTTCAGAGGAGAAGATTTTTGTAAAAGTTTACGGACGACGGACGACGGACGACGGACGACGGACGCAGGACGACGGACGACGGACGCAAAGTGATGAGAAAAGCTCACTTGACCTTTCAGGTCAGGTGAGCTAAAAAAAGCCAGACCAAAACACAAAAACTTAACATTGAGCAATGAACCATAAAAATGAGGTCACGGTCAAATAAAATCCACCAGACTGACATGTACAGTGTAATATTTTCATACACCAAATATAGTTGACCTATCGCATACAGTATTAGATAAACAGACCAAACACAAAAACTTAACTTGAACCACTGAACCATGAAAATGAAGTCAAGGTCAGATGACACCTGCCAATTGGACATGTACACCTTACAATCATTCCATACACCAAATATAGTAGACCTATAGCTTATAGTATCTTAGATATGGACTTGACTACGAAAACTTAACCTTGTTCACTGATCCATCAAATGAGGTCGAGGTCAAGTGAAAACTGACAGACATGAGAACCTTGCAAGGCACGTACATACCAAATATAGTTATCCTATTACTTATAATAAGAGAGAAGTTAAGAATACTAAAAATCTTAACTTTTATTTCAAGTAGTCACTGGACCATGAAAATGAGGTCAAGAACAATGAACATATGACAGACAGAAATTTTATAACATAAGGCATCTACTAGTATATACAAAGTATGAAGGATCCATGTCTTCAACCTTCTGAAATACATGTATTAAGCTTTTAAGAAGTTTGTTAACGCCGCCGCCGCCGCCGGATCACTATGCCTATGTCTCGCTTTCTGTGACAGAAGTCGCAGGCTCGACAAAAACAGTACTCACAGTTCTAAAATTTTGTCTTGACTGTAATTCCAACTCCGAAACAGCCTTTTGTCTGATAGTCATATTGCAATTGGTATTGACATTTTAAAAATGAAACCGCAAGCCATATTAATATGTGACACACAGGAAACAAATAGAAACGCAAATGGACCGAAACAACCATTCTATGAATCATAGATATATTAGTCACATGACTAATGTATCTATCAATGAATCAAAAGATACTCCCAGTGGACAAGGAAATGAAGCAAAACAAATGCACAAATAGCTTTTCAAGTAGTAAGAGGTCTGAAACATTGTTAGATTCCACATAGTTATTCACTGTGGCATCTGACTATAAGTCAACTTCATCAAATACGGAAGGCGGAGAAAACAATGTTTCTGTCATTTTTATGATTGTGTTTCAAAGGAATCTTTGACCTCTACATCTGTTTTGTAGTATTCATGCACTTTAAACATGTGAAAACGTATGGGTTTTTCTCATTGTTGAAGGCCGTACAGTTGCCTATAATTGGTTTCATCTGCCTCATTTAACCATTGGTGGATAGTTTTCTCATTGGCAATCATACCACATCTCCTTATCTTTTTTTATATTAAACATTTGAACATAGTCAAAATCATATTAAACCAACTCGATATATAACCCGTATTATGGCCGTATATAAATATAAAAATTTCCGATCTGTCAAAGGATCCTAAACAAATAGAAGTCATAAGGCAAACATTTAATATTTCTGTTTTCATTATAACTATACGTATAAGGATCACAAAATAAATCAACTTTTTCATCAGTCTGTTTTCGTTAAAAATGTCCTTCGGTCTTTTTGGAGGCATCCGTTTCGATGTTAAAACCCTGAAATATAAAAACAATATAATTAGAGGTTCTATTACGAACAGTTCCTTATACATTTTCAAGCCCCAAAATCATACTCTCAGTTTTATTCCAAATCAAATCAACGAAGATATACCATAAAGTTTTAACGATGTTATTTTAAGTTACGCACTCCTTAAACATAAACCAGTGTAAAATTAATCAATAATGTGTTAAAGGCCCACATTGATAGACGGATATCCAGTATTGCTTTTATACATAGGCCTTCGACGTATCTAAAAAAAATAACTGAAAATATTGATAATGTATTTAAATTAAAACGGGCAATCATACAAGTTAGGTTACATTTATTGAAAATAAATAATAACCAGTATGATGGACAGACTTGTCTGTTGTTGAAGACCGTATGTGAAAAAAAATGTCTTTTCCGGGATTGTTGTGACGCTGCCTCATTGACGTATCCCGCCACGAAATAGTACAATTGTGCTGAAATTGGCGTTAAACACCAAGCAATCACCAATCATTGACGTACAGCATGTCATATAAATATGTGAATTTCCTATTTCCCGAGATTTCGTTAAAGTAATTTGTCAATATATTCAAACTAACCTTTTTTCTGTTTAGGTGCTGGGTAAATTATTTGCCAATCGAGTGTATTCTTCGTTTTGTCCTCGTCTTTTCTTTATATAGATGGTCAGCACAATTGCAGCAAGCATCACCGCTCCAACTGCAATCGTTGACACGACTATAATTGTCGTGCTACTCTGACCGTTGGACCCATCATTATTCTGGTTATCCGGTACCTCATTGCTTAATTGTTGGTATTTAAGATCAGCCTTTTCAAATGCCGTAAGCTTTGAGTCAGAACCTTTTAACGATATCAGTTTTATAGTTGCTGCTTCCATATCGGTCATTTTTACCATGGCACTTGTTAATTCGTAAGGTTTGATTAGAGGTCTCTTCATGAAAGGTGGTCGAATAGCTTCTCTTGTCTCAAAAACTGTATCTTTTCTATGAACGCTGCAGTAATAGATGTCAATATTTTCATCAACTGTTGCTAGATATTTGGAAAATGTCTTAGGACATTTTTCTGCGAACTGATTTGAATTGTCAGAGTCATTTTTAGGACTAGGTCCAGCAAGCGGATTTCCAGACATGGAGCTGAAAAGGCCACCAAATGTAACGGCCTTGAGTCTGTTGTCCGAAACATCATTACCATAGCACAGGTTCAGATCTACTCCCAAGGTAACTTCAGAAAATCCACATGGACAATAGTTTCCACCAGTTACTGGATTTTTTTGGTAAGACGGGTTCCACATTCCTCCGAACAGAAATCCTGAAGATTGTGGTGGTTTTCCTTGTGGAACATTTGGAGAACACCAGTATACGGAATATTCAATCTCTGTATATTCGTTGATATTTTTATGATTCAAGAATGAACAAGACAAACTTTTAACCTTCATGTCACGACAAAGTGCCCCGTAAGATTTTTTCGCCTTCCAAAGACGATTTGTTCTATACCCGGCAGGACAAGAATATTGGTTTGTGCGTGGATTAACAAAACTGAAATGATCACACAAATGACCGTCGCCCTCTTCACAGGTTTGAAAAAATCCCCCGAATGAGAAGGAATCGCTTTTCAATCCACAGGTCCCGTCATCTATATTTGCTTTGCTATTGAAGTTAATTGCCTTTGGATCGGTGCAGCCATACACGCAATTATGTTTATAATAACCCGAGGCCGACAACAATGCGAGGTTCTCTACTTTAAATACTGTTGTCGGGGACATTTCTGGGAGCGTGTATGGATTGATAAAATCAAAAAGAGATTTTCCGCTTCTATCTATCGCAACTAAATTAGATTCGAGTCCCTTTTCCCAGTCCTCCATACTAAATTGTCCCATATTAAATACAGGTCCACCATATGTGGTAACCTTTGAGTATTGTAAACTGTTCATGTATTTTTGGGTGTCAGATACAGATTTTGAATTGTTTTGTGTAAAACTTCTACCTTCTGCTCCCTTCTTGAAAAAGAAGTTATTGAAAGATTGTCCTGCTTGAAAATTCATGCTACTTCTATCAGAAGCAGAAACAGTGTTAGATTCACTTGATTTTATAATGTAATCATTTTTCACTAGTAATCCACCTACCAAAATATCAGACAAGACATGTGTACCGTAGTCGCGAGTCAAAAGTTCTGATTCGAAGGTTGCCATTTGATCTTGATTAGTGTCCAGCATGGCTGCTATTTTCTGTAACCGTCTACGAAAAACAGGGTCAAGAGGAGCATCCTCTTTTATTGTAATTCGGTAACGTGGGAAACTAGCAGTAACGCGTACCAATGTTGAATTTGTTTCAAGTTGCTTATTCACTGAAAATTGAGCGTCATTAGAATAAGAACCACTTATCTGCGATTTTTCGAACAAAGTTGAATCGCTGGCGCAAAATTGTTTGTTAACGGATGCAGACGTTGCACTAGTAAAAGAGTTGTGGGTACTGAAAGTATCTGCAAAAATACTGATTTCGCTAGTTTTGACTGGCTCAACAGTAAATCCATCTGGAACCAGAAATTTCCGATCTGCAGTTGTTTGACATTCATTGTAAGAAATATCAAGTACTCTGTATTGCTCAGTGTTCTGTAAATTGTCCCATCCAACTCCTGGTAGAACTTCGAAAAGTTGCTTGGTGTCAGGAAGTGTTTTCAAACATTCTTCTGGGCTCTTTCTTGCACCAGCCACTATGGATACACAAACAATGGCAATCAAAGCTAAGCTATGACCTGCCATTTTTGGTTGGGATTGAGAACTAAAGCCCGAATGGAGAGTGATTTATTTATATATATCTAGCTTGTTATCTATGCTTTGATAATAAGATTTAATATACGGATACCTCAAGGTACATGTTATGATAAACGAATGAGATATGTACTTTCCCATGGATTATACGTACTTTCGATTCTCATTTCAAGTGCACGGGTCTTCCAAGAAAAAACGACACAGACGTTATATGAGATATCTGCACATAGATAATTAAAGATCAAATTCCAACATTTCAGTCATTTGACGATGTTGATATTGTATACTAGTAAATACATGGATTATATTGGATTATTGCACATAATCGTTAATTTTGTTCCCCGGGTGAATATTATATGTCACTAGCTTGTGAGTTCTGTAAATATTCTTCTTAGTGTGGTGTGGAAAAATAATCCCAAATATTTTGTAACCTTAACTCCAAGGGTTGACAGGGGGTACATTTTCAACAACTCTTTCGGGGTCCGTATAACTGGTCTATTGCATGGCAACATTTTTGTCTCTGTCCGACCACCTTCGTTTTCCAGTGGAAATCTCCCGTTTTTCATTTCGGTCGAATCACCTTGCAGAACTAACCTATTAGATTTATTGTTTATTTGTTGTTGTCCCAAATATGCATAAAATATTTGCCACTGGACGTTTCGCACGTAACAAAAACTAGAATACTATGTTGCGTCTCCATCCATCAAGAGATACTGCACTAGTGCAAAACTGTTGAATATATCACTCTTATTTGTATTACCATGTCCAATGCATTACTTGCAAAGCATAAACAAGTAGCAATAAAGGGGAAAGGACACAATCATATCATTGCTAATTCGACAACTATCCACTAGAGACTAATGTTTAGTTCTTGTGAATGTTCTGTCTTCTCGTCGTGTTTTGCCATTCCATTGTCAATATGGTTTCGATTAATGAGTTTGAATATCTTTTTTGGATATTTTGCCTCTCTTTTATGCTGATATTTGTGAATTTGTGTACTTGCAGAATGAGTGGTTACTGATCTTTTAAGTCTCAATAAGTCGTATTATTGACATATTTTACATAAATATAACACAGGCAAACTTTTTGAAGTACAGCCCATTTTTCAAAATTGAAAACCTTATAGTGGTTAACAGCATTTTGGCACTCAAATAAATTCAAACCACATACAGATATATTTGAAATTTATCGTTCAAGAGTTTTAAAGAACATTACTCTTTATGTTTTTAAAGAATGTGTTGCCTAAGTGAATTTGGTGCAAAAAGCAGCTCAGCTCGTTGAAAAAAACCATGATTTTATGCACATACATTGTAATTTTTTCAACATTTATATTAGATGAAACTCTTTGATGGCCATTGGTGTCATTAGCTGGAACTGACGTGACCATATAAGGTGCATAGGGCCATATTATGTATAGTGTAACTCCGCCAGGATCCGTATATAGGATGTCATAGGATACATGTTATTACACGTGACAGTTGTATAAAAGGTGGATTTGTTTGACGGAGAATTTAATCGTGATAAATGATAAATATGCAGTATATATATATAGAATATGTAGTTATATAAATATTATGATAATACATGACCCTTTATTAAAAGGTTATATCTTCATGATTTCATGTGTCACAATTTTTTAACCCTGCTGCAGTGTAGGTTTTCAAGTCTTGATTGGTTGATTTTTTCCCAATCAGATATACATTTTAGGCGAGAGACCTTTTTCAAAAAGGATTTTAGTTAATGACTTCAATGCACCCACTCAACAAACGACTCTATCAACAACATTCGGAGGCTTATCATCAGTATTTTCTTTTTTGCCCAGTCGTGAAACATTCGGACGGTGCAATCTCCGTTAAATCAACGTCAATCAAGAATGAACTCACAGAAATTTGCAAGAGTTTCACAAAATGCGCTTTACTTTTTTTTGTCTGTTCGACTATTTTGCTTTGGTCATAGCGTTACATATTTATCTTCGACTTATGATTTTAGATTTAGTTTAAACATATTTTATTTGCTAAATGTGAGCATAATGGATGAGACATATTCAAGTAAATCATACTTATGAAGTCTTCTCCTGCTGCAGCTACTTCCTGTTTGCCAATAGTTTCAGATTTGACAACACTCGTTGTACAAAAACAAAAAGAATGGGAATGATTTAATATTTGGTCTGCAGCTTGATCATTTTGAGTTGTAGTGAGTTAGCAATTTTTACATCCATCGTGCCTTCACTACATGTTTGCCAGTAGTTTGAAATTTTACAATACACATTGTGCAAGTTTCGACCCATAAATTTCCACTCACGTGTATAGTTTTTTCCTATTCTTTATAATTATTTTTCTTCGACCTAATACGTTGACTACATACAACTTTTAACGTAGAGTAGATAAAAAACTGGTGTTTTGGCCGTGAGAAGGCGGTATTGTGGGAAAATGTATGAGCAGTTGAACAAGTAAGTTGGACGTAAAACACACAACAATCAATCAATTAAGAATTGGATGATGTATAAGACTTGTCTGGCACCAAAAAAATAAACAGTAGAATCACAAACACGTAATTTGGATTTTATTCTTTTTTCATTGGTATTTCTGAAAAAAGGCGCTGTTTATTAAAAAATGCGGCGTCGATAAATTACTGTCAATCTTTGTTCTAAAAGATTTCCTTGTTTTCGTACTTTATTTAATCATATAGAAGAAAAAATATGCACATTTTCTTAAATCTTAAAAAGTAAGAAACGGTTCCTCCTTGACCTTTGTTCTTGATTAGTGGGAAATTGCAGCGTACGAATGTTTGAGGACCGGGCAAAAAAGATAAAACAGATGACATGCTTTCGAATGGTTTCGAATATGTTATAAGCAATTATTATAACCAGTTATATTTGGTGTATGAAACGATTGTAAGGTGTAATGTCTGTCTAGCAGGGTTCATATGACCTTAACCTCATTGTAATGTTGCATTGGTCAATATTAAGATTTTGTGATTCTCAGGTACTTTTGGCGATTGGAGAAATATTTGATTGTAAGGTGTACATAATAGAAAAGCAAAGGATATGAGGTATCCATTCATGACACAAAATCAGTACATGCACAACAAAACACACACAACAAGCAAAGGAACAACGCTTTTATTGCTGTTTTTCCTCTCATGTGTATCCGGCATTGTTAATCTGACCATGACCTATAGAACATTGATAATGTTAAGTTTATGTGATACTTGTAATAAAACCTTCATATTACAGACTTTCAACATAAATTAAATGATAAGTAATACAGCCGAGACATTCTAGCGTGTGCACTCTTGTTTATTATCACTTCACTATTTGGTGCGAAATGTAATTAACTTTAAATGGTTTTGTCTTTGACGTTAAATCTTTTCATTTTCTCCTCTTTCGTATTTGTTTCTCTACTTTTCATTTTGCTTAACAAATATATTCCCGAATTCATATAAACATAAGGAGATGTGGTATGATTGCCTACGAGACAAATAGCCACCAGAGACAAACTATAGATCACGTACGACATTCAACCATGAACAAGACGCATAACAAAATGTTAAACAATTCAAAAGGGTAAACCAACGGCTTGATTTCTGTTTAAAACAATAAACGAAAAACAAATATGGCAGATAGCAATCATGAACAACAACTGAATTACAAGCTCCTGATTTTGGACAGGCACATACAGAATGTTTATTAGGGCTAAACCCTCTCCTTGCCCAGGTCAGTGGGATGTAGCAGCACAACACAAGAACAAACTATAAAAGTCATTTTGAAAGGGATTGACTCATCAGAACGACACGAAGTGCAGCATAAAAGATAACAAAAGGACAAAGTACCGATCTAACAGAACTCGCAGTTACTGAAAGCTAGTTCAAAGCCAATTCCGACTAATATATAAATCTTTTTTTTTTGCAAGACTAAAATATCAATCAGTACATATCCAACGGAGTTAGTGTATAGTCGTCATAAACAAGAGTCTGAGAAAAACATGGCCTTATGCAATGCCAAAACATAAGTATCGACATGATGTAGAACCAAAAGTGCTCATATCTTTATAGCTACTAGTATATAACATTTATCTAAGTTGTGTTTTGATTTATTAAAATCAAAGTCAATATCTGTAACTTCAATGGAAATTACTACAAAATTAAAATGATAATCATTCAGAACATATTTACTGGTATTCAAAAGATCAGTAAGTTTCCGTGGATCGTATCTTAATTTATGGATATAAACAACATCTCCGTACATTTTAGGATCGAAAAAACTCACCAAGGATATCAGACTTATAGTGTTGTATGCCAGACGCACATTTCGTCAACAAAAGAAACCACCAGAGACGTACGCTCGAATCAAAAAAGTTAAAAGGCCAAATCAACTACGAAGTTAATTAGCATCGATTACCCAAAAATCTAATAAGGTTTTACCAAATACAGCTAAGGTAATCTTTACCTGAGAGTGCACAATTCTTAGTTTCGACCAATTCAAAGTTTTGTAAACTGTTAATATATAAATATGACCATATCAATTATATGTCATGTTAACAAAGTAGTGCTGAGTACTGGGCTGGTGATATCCCGTTTGTTATATGGTTTCTACATGTACAGCCAAACTTCCAAACCAAATCTGTTTATCTATGACAGATTTGTCTCATGCTTGAATCAGAATAAAATAGATCATTGTGTTGTCATTCATGTATCATCTTTTATACTCTCAATTTCATTCATGAATTCACCTTAATAATAGTAACTGGTTTTCATTCATTTATTTATTTTTAAGCAATATGTCAATATTCAGGACTTTATCAGACGTAACTATGTAGCACGAGACATATCACATGATTGCATTTGATTATTTAAGATCAAAGTCTAAGAAAATATTATTAATTAAGATGTGATATTTTGTCCTAGATTCTAACCAGTACACCGTTTAAATAAGGACGGCAGAACCGAAATAGTTGCGTTATGGCGGAAATGAAATCTAAACGACAGTAGACCTAAAAGATACACCAATACCAACAATCAACACTTACAGTGATAAATTACAAGTCCCGTATAATCTTATATATAATCATGACACTTTCAGTTTGAATAAAAAATGTATGCTTTCTGGATTTCCTTCAAACACATTTTTTGTTTCGGGATATTCGTGCTGGCATTATCTATTGTCTCAGGGTGTTTTGCTCCGAGCTCCCGAGTGTTCCCGACTATGCGATTCGAAATCAGGAATTATATTAGTTTGACTTTTGTGTATGACGCACCCCGAGGGTGGGAAAGTGCGAGGGGAGGGAGGTAAACTGAATGTGAATATATGTAAAAATAAAAAAAGATGCGATATGAAAGAGACAGCAACCCAATAACACAATCAATCCAAAAAGGAAATTTAAGACATTAATATAGACAATATGTCAAGCTCTTAAACTCTCATGTCTAGAATTCTTGTTGTTGAGATCAGAAGAAAGAACTCAAGTTTTTATTTCAAATTTCAAATTTCCTTTAGCTCCAAATAAACACAATCATTTAGAAACACTCACAACCCTTCTTAAGTTTTTTGTTTCTTTGGTCATGTGCATTTACATGTGATACGCTCAAATACAAGTTTTGTGTGTACTCAACCCTGGACCATGCATACATATATATCAATCTGTAGAACAAAAAGTACAACAAATAAATGATGATAATGATGGATGGCTGTTTATGTCTATGGCAAATTAAATACATATTCAGGATGCGAACATATTAATGTGATATGAATATGAAACCTACTTACTAGACCGACATACTGAACCGTTTTTTAACGTGCTAGTTCATAAGGTAACAGTCCGCAGTAAGACATGTCACATTTTCTGACCCCATGTCAACAAGCCTTTGCTCTGCGTGCCTTGCTGAGAAGCAACAGATACAAATTTTCGAGTCTTTAGTATGACCATGCTGAGTATCGAACTCATGACCTCCCGCACTCAGACGACCACGCTACCACGAGATCACCGATGTGGTTCACAACAAATAGATGACGATACCGTATCAAAGAAAGGTCACAAATATTTTCCCCAGATTAACACTTTTAATGTGTATGGGTAATAACCATCTATAACAGTTTGTTTATATTAGATTAGGCATATGCACTCACATACATGAGATGCACTGAAACCTACTTTATTTGGTTTGAGGGCATCTGAACTGAGATACCAGTGTTAATTATTTCAATAACTTGAGTCCGTTTAACTTGGCATGATTGCTTGACATCGTGTGTAGTTGACCAAATTGTACCGCCATTTTGATTCAACCATTTGGGACTTTTACCTGTTTTTAGTATATGGCCAATTACACATTGATGACGCACCTCCTCTGCGATTATATTACAAAAAACTCTAATACTTGGTCGGATTGTTTGCTATCATGTTAGTTGACCATATATTGTACCGCAATTTTGATTTGACTACTTTTACGGGAGTAATGGGACTTTGACTATTTATTTTAGTATTGAAATAGTGTCATATTGGTAAGATGGTTTGCTACCTTGAATAATTGACCACTGCTGTTATTTTGAATTAGACCATTTTCATAGAGTTGTTCGGGACTTTTATCATATTTTGACTGTTGTACCACAATGACACACTGTGACACACAATTTAATTCCCCATCAAAATAGCACGGGGGATATTTCACTACGGCGTAGCTATCTTCTATGTATTGATATAGCAATTTGTTATCAGCTAGACATTTCGTGACAACCTTTCTCATTTGACCCCTATGATAGTTAAACAGTGTATGGTTTGTGGTTGGGGCATACGTTTTGAACTGTAGCACTTTAATTGACAAAACTTTGTACGCAGAAGCATCATACTGACCTTGACATTCAATTTCAGAATTTACACTTATGAACCTCACACTTTGTTCCGGGGTCAGTATGATTCTTTAAGATTGACCTATAATTAACAATGTGTCAACTCAACACAGAGGCAATGATTATATCAAATGAATGGCTGAAAACCAAAAATCTCAAAATGTCATTGCCTAAATGCTGAATTTCACAGCAGCAACTAAAATGTATATGGTTATAAGTACCTCTATGAATCTTAGAGTATATAAACTTTTTATTCCTGTCTACATATTGCCATTGTTGGTTAAAGCCTTTCATATAAAATCACTTTCATTACAGTTGTATTGATTTAAGTTTTCTGTCTTTAATATTTAAAATAGGAGATGTGTTTTTTTTTTGCGAATGAACCAGCTATCCAAAAGTGTTCAAAGAAGGAAGATACATTTGTATATAAACAATTATAGGTCACCATACGGTCGTCAACAATGAGAAAAACTCATACCATATAGTAAGCTATAAAAGGCCCTGATATGAAAGATGTGGAACAATTCAAACAAGAAAACTAACGGCTTAATTAGTAACAATTCAATTTAATAAAAACAAATATGAAGGACCTGAATCAATAAAAAATACTAAAATCACAGGCCCTTGACATGGACTGGGCACATAAAGAAATTAACAGAGCTTTCTGTATACTTGATTATTTTAAATCTACAGTTTAAGGTTGCAATAGAAAATATTAAAATTTTACATGACAAACATATGAAAAAAAGTGATTTTTGATAATTGCTGATGAGACAATGATTTAGTAAAAAAAACATCAAAGCTGTGATTAAATACATATTTGAAATAATACACATCTACAACCTATTTGAAATAATACACATCTACAACCTATTTGAAATAATACACATCTACCGTTGCAAACTTTCCACAGGTGCTATCCAGCACACTTTGATTTTGTTAGGGATGAGGGATTGATAAATACCCTGCAACGTCCGGTCTGTGTTTTTGTTTGGTTGTTCTGCTTTGTATCGATCTGATGAGTTAAGCCTTTTTCAATAGATTTCTACAGTTTGTTTTAATGTTGTGCTGTTTCACCACTGTCCCAGGTTAGGAGGAGGGTATGTGACTGTCCCAAGTCAGGAGCCTGTAGTTTAGTGGTTGTCGTTGGTTCATGTCGGTCATATTTGTTTTTCGTAAATTGTTTGGTTATAAATTTGGCGTTATTTTTCTCAATTGAATTGTTTCATATTTTTTATGTCAGGGCCTTTTCAAGACCGACTATACGGTATGGGTTTTTCTCATTGTTGAAGGCCGTAAAGTTGCCCATAATTGCTTACATCTACTTCATTTGAACTTTGGTGGATAGTTGTCTCATTGGCAATCATACCTCATCTCCTAATTTTTATATGATCTTAGTTATACTCTTTTTTATTGTATACTCAACCTTTCATTAATTTTTTAAGCAACAATAGTCCCATTTACTATATAAATTACACTTTTTGACGGTACCTGAATTTATTTATGATTATTATTTATGATAATTATATGTACAGGTAAACTGGCGCAAACGAATTGCGTATATTGCCGCAATTGATACCTGTCGGGTTAGATAAGAGACGATATCACATGATTGATTAGATAATCTCCCCTAATCATTTAGTTTATTTTTAATTTTCAACTTACTCCGGAAGAAAATGTACCTTGAAAATTAAGTACACGTTGTCCGAGAGCTTTAACAAAGGCGTTGCATAAAAACATTAGCAGTTAGTGTAAACTAAATAGATCTTAATCGTGTAGCTGTGTTTTCCTTGTGGACAATATATAGAACGACTGAACTGTTGCCACTGCTATCTCAAAATAATGCCAGATGTTTCTCCGTAATCTTATTGAGAATCGACAATGATGAGACCGCAATTACATTGAAAATTGAAAATTTATCATCTTGAATCGTTTTTTTAACCTTCAAATTTATTGTAGACAAAATACTCCCCCCCAAACTACCTTAAAAAAATAAAAAACAAACAAACAAACAAACAAACAAACAAACAAAACATTCGACAAAACAAAACAAAAATAACTAGACATACATTTTGGGGCCCTTTATAGCTTGCTGTTCGGTGTGAGCCAAGGCTCCGTGTTGAAGGCCGTAGTTTAACCTATAATTGTTTACTTCTTACACATTGTGACTTGGATGGAATGTTGTCTCATTGGCACTCATACCACATCTTCTTATTTCTATATAATCAGTTTTCTTCCAGTGTTATTTCATTATATGTAAAAAAAATATAGTCATTGCTCGTCCATTGTGATTTTTGTGGTCGTTTTTCTTTTCTTCAGAACACGTATTTCTTTCTGAAAATAGGTTGCGATTTTGAATACCTTTGGGATAGATATTTCAAAATTAAAAGCCTCGTTTTGCCTTTGATGTAACAACGTGAAATTTTAATCATGTTCCAATTATAATAACATTTCCTTACAATTTTGTGTATATAAAGGCTAAATCATGTATCATGGGTGTATTCAATGAACCAAAAAAGAATTTTTTATTTTAAAAATAATAGAGTTTAAAAATTAAGTATGCTTCGCCGAACTTGTTTTTAAGGTAATGTTGGACAAATTCTCATATTTTGCAAAGGTTATACAGCGGAGAAAAATTGGGAAAAAAACCAGTGTATAGAATTTAGAAGTAAATATGAGATTAAATATTTTCACCTAATAAAAAGGAAAATAAAGTAAATGAAATAGTATTTTCTGAATTTTAAAAACATTTTAACATAATTTATATAAATGTCTTCAGTTAGGCAGAAACTCGTGCAGATTATCTCTATATATATATATATTAATATATCTTTAATAATTTTAGAAAAACAATTTTTTGTTGACCCTTTGATGTCCATGGTTGCAATCATTGTTTTTATAAAACTTATATTTATTTATAGACAGTTTAAACCAAAAATGGAAGCTATAATTAATAAGTGCTTATGTTTTTGGTTCATGTAGAAATATTTGATACAAAAACAATGATTCTTCAACAGTAGGTGGTACAAATGTTTACCATATTTAGTTTCTACGTCGTAAATATTTAGATATCAGTTTGAAACTGTGACCTCTTTCTCGTATCTAATTTAATAATGATCTTGAAACATGAACTATAAAGTAAGATCATGTGATACTTTATATATATATATATATATATATATAGCCAATAATAATTACTACTGACAAGAAGTAAAAGCGTTGACCGAAGCATATTTTAAAAGGATTCATAGTAAAAATGTGCGCATGTTAACACCTTTAAAACCCTATGAAACTGCAAAAATTAAAATAAATACATTTACATGATAATATCATAAAAATCCAGATTAAATCACTTTTGTTGTTGCTTTAATTTATATATACGAATTGTTTTAACATAGAAGCATGGAAAGCATAATTATGCAGTCATCGGTGACCAGAATGAACATTTTCAAAATTTAATTGTCAAAAATACTACACGGCTGTATCATACTTGTATATCATTCGATTCGAAATTTAATTTGGTCGTCAAAAGTAAATATGTTGCCGTTTTCAGAAATCAAGATCAAAGGCCATTTTCCATACACAATTTCAATGGATATTTAATACTTCAATACCTTTATCACAAAAAAAAATAATAGCAAAATAGAATGAATTCTCTTTTCTTATTCAATTTTTCATCTAAAAAGTTGAAAATCATCATAAAATAATGTGTACCGAGAAAGTGACATGTTTTTACAAAAAGAAAGGGGGGATTTCAGTTAAAAGATGTACTTTTTCCAAAACCATTAGTATTACGAGCACAAAAACCATAGCACATGAACAGAAAAATACAAAAAAAAACATATGTATGTTTTAAGATAAATATATATCATATATTGCCCAATAAAAGTTGAACGTTTTTATTTTATTATACTTCAAGTCAAAATGCCAGATTTTGATTGGTTAATTAGAGGGAGACAATTTACTCTATCCCATGGCAAATACTCTATTACCCTTCACAGAGACGCTTGCTCAAGTTTGCGCTTTAATAAATACGGATGATTGTTACATGTACCAGACGATATAGTTCATTACTTTGAATTTGAAATTTAATAGACAGTAATAACAGAGCATTCAGTATAATGAAATAAATAAACATATCTGAGAGGGTGATAGAGCAGATTGTTACCCTTCGAAAAGACATTGTCAACCTTGGCTTCGCCTCAGATGACAATGTTTTCTCGGGGTAACAATCTGCTCTATCACCCTCTCAGCTATTTGTTATTTATATAGTGTACACTTATAGGGTAAGGTTGGTTGGTACACGCCAAAGTGGCAATAAAACTCTCTCAAAACAGACTGATATGTGGCTTGAAAAAAAGTTTTGTATTTAATAAAATGCATAACAACGAACACAAGTCAGTACGGAATATACAAACAACTGTAAAAAGCATTTTGGATTTCTTGAACCGCATATCCTTGTGGAATTTTGAGATTGTTAACCCAGGTCTTACTGATACAATATCAGAAATGCACCTTTGAAAATCGCAACAAAAGCTTTACTAACAAATACAATTTAGTCCTCAAATCTCTTCTGTCAGAGTATGCGTATGAACATTCTTGCAGGATTCTGATCCTTGGCAGTAACATACGTCGGTACGTGCAAGGTTTTGGTCGACACAAATACAAGACTTTTTACATTGTAATTACCCCTTGAACGAACACGAACACGAACGATATCATGAAGGAAATCTGCTGACATGTTTCCTTCAAAGTAGAAAGGATGCAAGGAATCTTTGACTGATCTCCATCCGTATTCAAATGGTGAAAGGAGGCGTGGGTGGTTTTGCAAGACAAGAAGCATGCCAAATGTTGGTCTGAAAATAGGCACGAAGGATATGCTGTTGAAGTGTCGCTTCAGAGGGAGGCAATCTGACCAGACTTGCATCCCTGCTTGTAGCAAGTTTTATTCGAAGTTTGTTTATGTCCTGATGGCAGGATGCACAATTCTTCTTTTGATACTAAAGCCATGCCACAAACCGCCTAGAGCATGATATGGCAGTCTCTTAGTCGGAATCTCCGAGATTGTCCAAATCTCTGAAATTCAGTACTGCATCCATCAACACTGACTTTTTGCCAATATCAAATAAGGACGATGTAGTGTCACACCCAGAGAAAGCCTGTACGGCAGGAAGAACTATACAAATGATTTCAGGGAGAGAAGAACACGGTTGGTGAATAGACAAAAACCTCCGATTATCCTTTATAGTACCAATGTTTCCCATTTGGACCAAACATTCACTTGTGTTTGTCATCTGCTTAAAGAAATGAATGCAGAGTACAAAGACGTCTGTATCAGATGATTTGATAATGATCCTGCATTTCTTACCCAATTCATTAATTCAGCCTTTTGTCTGCATGTAAAGCCTGAAGGGTCCGCCTCTTCCTTCCCGAGTAATGAACAATTCAGGATATTCAACAACTTCCTAATCAGAAATAACTTTAGCAAATTCAGGATCTTCAAAGGATTGTGATAAGTATGTCCACAGAGCATTAATAGAGGGTTACTTTTAATGAACTTTATTTGCTGTAACTCGTTTAAAGCCTTTTTCTGTAACGAAAAAGGAAAGTATGCTAGACACACTTACTGGAAATGTGAAGATATGATTGAAGCTTTAAATTTTCTCCTGGACAACATATATGTACGTTTCGGCGATAAAGTGTATCGACAAGTAGTAGGTATTCATATGGGCACTAACTGCGCCCCTTTAATAGCAGATTTATTCCTGTATTGCTATGAATCTCTGTCAGTTTATGACCAAACTCAGTAAAGACACGTCATTGTTACATTTGGTTGATACATTCAACAATACCTTCCGTTATCTAGATGATATTTTTTCGTTAAATAATCCAGAGTTCTCTAAATATACTACCGAAATTTAACCAATAGAACTTACTTTAACTAAATCTAACATAAACAGCAGTAGTTGTCCTTTTCTAGATTTGGACATTTCAATCTCTAAAGGAAAACTCCATACGAAAATTTACGACAAAAGAGACGACTTTTCATTCCCTATTGTTAATTTTCCTTTTTTAGACGGCGATGTTCCTTTGGCTCCATCATACGGTGTTTATATATCCCAACTCGTTCGTTATGCCCGTGTGTGTAGTGATGTCATAGATTTTAACGAACGTAATCAATGCATCACTGGTAAATTACTAAGTCAGGGATTTCGTTACCATAAATTACGTAAAACTTTTACTAAATTGTTTCATAGATACAAAGATTTGATTAGTAAATTTGGCTGTACCTGTAGAAAACTGATTAAAAACGATATTTCACATCCTAAATTTTACGGTAATATTGTACTTAAAGCGCGGAAATCACTATGTGACCGTGTAAAATCATCGAACCTTTAAACAAACTTATTAGTAAAGGTTATCTTACCAATGTTGTAATTAGATCTTTGAATATAGTTTACATTGGCACTAATATCGATTTTGTCGTCAGCAAATTAAAACATAACTAAATTTGTATTCTTTTCAAACGGGATGTATAAAGACACACCCACGTTCATTTTGATCTATAAAGAGGTTAAACTCCTAACTATCCTACTGCCTGTCGATACATTTATTTTTGGCATTGCACAAGTCATGTCTTCTTTGACTGTCCATGACGTTAAAATACTAAATCCCTGGGATGTGTTTCAGTTGATTTTAGTCTCTGATGCATGATTTTTTATTATTAATTGTTTTTTGCTTTTAACTAGCTGTCAGTAACTGCGAGTACTCTCAAATCGTACTTTCTTGTTTATTTGACCTGTTGATACTAATTGTAATGCTTTTTTGTTATTTAATGTTATTCAGGGTTATATATGGTCTATATACCAGCTTTGATAAGTGTTTGGTATTACTATAAATTTTCACTTCGTACTATATGAACATCAAAATTATTTATTTTGTAAAAATATTTCCTTTCGCTATTTGAACTGTACACGTATACCTAACAACAAAATTATTTTCATTTACCTGTGTTTAAAGTAATTGCAAATGGCTGATATTTTTGTTCGAGCATATTGTTTTTCTTAAATTGTTTAACATTTCATAGCGGTATAACATGTACTTTTATTATTCTTCCCTTAGTTTATTTATTTTGTATTTACATTGTATCATAGGTCAAATTTATTTGTTCAGTGTATGTTCACTGGTGTTAATATGTCCTTTGATTGAGTTAAGCCATTTCAGTTGATATTTTATAGTATGTCTGTCTATGTTGTGATGCTACACTATTGTTTCAGAAAAAGGGTGAAGGTTTGGTACCATTAAAACGTTTAAACCCGCTGCAATTGTTTGCACCTGACCTAAGTTAGGAATCTGATGTTCAGTAGTTTTTTTATACAGATTAGACCGTTGGTTTTCCCGTTTGAATTGTTTTACACTAGTAATTTTTGGGGCTCTTTATAGCTTGCTGTTCGGTGTGAGCCAAGGCTCCGTGTTGAAGACCGTACTTTGACCTATAATGGTTTACTTTTATAAATTTTGACTTGGATGGAGAGTTGTCTCATTGGCACTCATACCACATCTTCTTATATCTATTGACCAGGAAGCCACCAAAATTTTAATGAGAGCCTGTTTGTTTTGTTTAACAGAAAGAAATTTCTTCCAGGCGGGAACATTTCTTTCTTCTATCACTTGAAACACCTTTGCATGAGCAGTGACTTTGGTACGACGCTCTCTTACAGGTGACATAATGGAGAGTTTAACATCATATCGATCAAAAACATCGGCTACTGATTGTGATTTGTAAATAACTTGCTAAATAACAGTAGTAGTCAAGAGTAAGATCTCCAAGGGTTTTATGTTTCTTTGCACCCATGCATTGAACTACTAGTATAGCCATACCATCTCTAATGTAATTTGTCAACTAAGAGTAACAATCTGCGAAGAAAGAACCAAGGATACATCATCTTCGAACTGTTTTACTAGAACAGATTTACATGATTTCCTCATTTTACATCTTCATGGAACAAAGAAACCGGGATAGGCCAAAGAGGAAGTGAGAGAATACTATCAAACGTGACATCATCTCTGTTGTTAGCCAAAACCAGAGCACGCCTGAAAACAATTTCTGGATTGATATGACCGGTTTTGGTTTCGCCAGATTTACACTTAAGGGTTGTCTTGGTGTTCATGTGTTCGTATCTTTTCAATTTGGACTTTTCTGCACATATCTTCCCTACGTTGACAGCTGAAAGCAAGGAATCCTGTACTTCTCTAGTAGCATGCATGCCTGTAGAGATATTAAGAAGACACGGATAGTGGGCATCTATATCAAAGGGATCAGTCTTGGTTTGGTTCAAATGATTAACTATTGCGTGCACTTGTTCCTCGTCTTGCTTTAAAGCGGTTTGTTTGATTTCTTCATGCGAGTTTTCACTTTTGCTTGGAAAACCTGCTATTTCATTCATTGCATTACTCAAGGACGCTAAGAAATTAGTCCACCTTACCAGAGCAGAATTCTGATTTGTTATTCCAACGATACCACCTGAATCCTTTGATTCTTTTATGATGTTTTTTTCAGTGCTCACGTCACTCCAAATACCATTGAATGTGCCTGAATATTGTCTGATAGAAAAGTCTTCTTGTTTAAAAGCTGGTTTGATATCTGCTGGAAGTTCGAGCATATCAAGAATATATACAGGCATTCATCTAGAGTAATTTGTACGGTTGGTAATAAAAAAAATAATAGGGCAGCATTTTGGATGAAGACATCAAATGTGCCGACCAATTATCTTCTCGTTCTGCTCATACATTCAACAACATAATTTGGACAACAACCCGGAACATGTACCAATATTTGAAAGTAGGCAATGTATCGTGTTCCCATTCTCTGAACCTACCAATAAGAGGCTGTAATGGTCTCCAAACAATCCTTCCATTCTAGTTATATTTACTGAGGTTTCATCCCTTTGATCACAGATACTTGTATGGAACGCTAAAAACGCATTCCAGAACGCAGATGGTATCTGATCGAAGTAATCAAAGGTCCTACACTAGTGTATGAATGCCGAGATAAAAAGAACTTGTAGGGCTTCAAACACAAGTCTGAACCCTCTATCATCCCTGTAAAATTATTTACCATTAAACATAAGTTCAGCTGTATTTCCAGCATACACACCAGAATCCACCAAAAAATCGCGAAGACCTCATTCGGCGTAAAGTTTCCCGATAGAGGCTAATATAAGAAACACGACAAGCTGTGTAAATCATTAAGCCTGAGAATATGGCAATTGAAAATGTCAGGCCTCGACCATTTGACTTGTTGTGCAATTGCATAGAGTTGCTGTTCGAATGTTTGAATAGCGTGATCCTGTCCAGCATCATTAGACATGTTCATACATTTCTTCATGGCAGTATACACTGTGGCTATATCATTCGGTTTAGCAGCTATAACTGGAGAATACATCGGCCCGCTTTTTAAACAAAAGACATTTGTACCTTGTTCAGAAAGGAATATATTGCTCAGTTGCATACAATTCTATTGGGAACTCTATAATATCCCTTGACAAAAGTCTGGAAAAACCCATATCTTTAAAACAGCTTTACTCTTACTATGATCACAAAATTGAAGATTTTTAAAAGCATCCGATCGTCGTGATGGTTCTGTTCTACATTTTGGTTTAGAGTAAGGAATCGCATCGGTCAATGATGCTGTTGTATTATCTATAGCAAAAATTCACTCAATTCCTCGCTTGATTTGTTCCTAACCATAGTCATAAACGACAACTCATTTAGTTTGAAATACAGCCCTAGCAAGAGAATGGAACGTGTTTTTCCATCTAATGTCTCGGCGTTTGTGTCAATATTATCGGAACCCTTTGAATCAACCGACCTCCCTCTGAAATGGGTCGAATACCTCCTGGGATGTATCGATTGCCACTGATACGACTGATTTCATGATTTGCAACACCGGTAAGGTATCTACGCAATTCAGTGTATGTAACGCAAAACCCATGCGCGTTCAAAATTTCAATAATGCGCTTCAACCCAAACTCGTGGTAAACTTGAATAGCAAGACCAAGATGAAAAGATGTAAAGATACTTTGACTAGTTGCAACAATATATTCTGTTAAAGCCAAACTTTTCTTCATACTTTCTGTTTTAATATTAGAAGGAACACTGCAAGTGCTAAAAGTCTTTTCGTCCGTAATTCAACTAAGTTGTTTGATCAAAGAATCGGGCATTGACTGTATGAATGTTCGAATGATACCTCCGTTGAAGTTGGGCAGTGTTCTTTCAAAAATCTTACTTTGTTAATGTCTCACCGAATTATACTTGCTACTGAATAAAGGAGATGGTCATCTGTTTGCTCGCTATACATACGACTCGTTTGTTTTTCTTTTGACCATTTTAACTCCTTTCAAATTACTGGCTGCCTTGATTGCATCCCCTAGTGTTATATGATTACGTATACTAATGTTGGTTTTATCCTGACCTTGTTGTGATTGGGTGACAATAGAATCACTATTATGATTTTCCAAATGTCGCTGCAGTTTCCTCATTTTAAAGCATTGAGGTATGTTTTCGGGTATGTATGAAACAACTTCTCAATTAAAGAGAATAATAGAAATGCGTTTTTTTTTTTAATAAATCATTAATTCGGATTCTGAAGTTGAGTTAGCATTGACCTCAATATCTTGTTTTAAACCCATTAGATATTTTATTATGCACTGGTTATGGTAAAAAGCTTGTTCTTTACACTTGCCTTCTTTAATTTTATGTAGCAAGTTTGAATCACCGTAAGGGTTTGAAGCGTTTGTAAGGAGAGTAACCCTTTCATCTGATTCAATTTTTTTTCAAAAGTTTTTTGTCTTGCTCGTAGCTTTTTTATTGCAATATATACAATCACTCCAATTGATAGAAGATATAGATCGAATACTCGTGACTTGACTGTTCTGGTTAGAACAGTCTGCCAATTCATTGTTGTGTCTCTTAGTAAACACTGCAATTCATTTTCACTTGTATACGACTTTTAGCAAATTTTATGAGATACCATTTGCAAACTTTACTTCGGTATATCATTGAATGGATCATAATGACTTATCAATTTCCAGTAAATATCATCTTTACGCCTACCAACTGCATAAAAAAACCCGTGATTTACTGTTAACAACAAATTAAACAACTGTTTCATTATTGCTTTTCTGGCAAATTACACATTTCCTAGGATTAAACTCGGTTTCAGACGCTTTGCAGTACAAGAACAAAGTTACAACGGACTTTAACCTATATATTTGATGATAACTCGAAGTTAAAAATCAATAATAAGGTAAACTATATTCAGATCAACTGGACACCGGACACGACGTTCCGGAAAATTAAGTAAGTTTGTAATTTAATAGTGAATATTTTGGATGCTATTTTAAGTCTTTTTAAGGAATCTTGTATGATTAAAAATTGTGTCTCTGAAAAGAGTATTTGTTGAATTATCACGTTGTATTAGTTACTTAACAAGTTATCAATTAGTGCCTTCTTGTATGGTATTAAAATCCGATGAAACGCCAACTTGAATGTCACAAGTTTCAGTGCTTTGTACCTTCATATTTTTTTTAACAAAAGAAGACGTATTATGTTAGTTTTTTTTCTCTTACTGAATAACATATCATATGTGATATTTGAATTCGATAAAGAACGATTTTTAAATAACAGGTCAAAATTACATGCCTCGTAGAGTCCACATTTCAGGTATTTTTTTCTGACAAAACGTTAGATTGAAAAAAACCTGCACCGTACGACTTTTCGACGACCAGTCTAAAATAAAAGTAAAATCATTTCGCTAAGAGTATACCAATAATTAGCCATGTATCATAAAGTAAAGTAAAATTAAACTCTGTAATTACACCCCAGTTCTATTGTTTTACTTCATAGTTTCTATTTCTGAAACATGTGTAAATTGAATAGATCTATTGTTACGAATAACAATGGATTTTGACCACAGGGTGTGACGAGCGGGGTTTCTGGAAACCCCTGCTTCTACACCCCGCAAACAAAGTCCATTGTTATTCGTAACAATAGAAATTGATTATTTTTTAATTAGCATAAACATAAGAAATTACAAATAGTGTTCACTACAAATTGTTTCATGATATTAAAAAAACACATTTTAGGAAATTCCAATAAGCATCTATATGGAATACAACAATAATCCTTTAAATACTCTTTTGCTTGAAGGTAATTTTTTTTTATCCCAGTCATACATCTCTATTCTAAAGCATTAATCTTTAAAAAAAAAATGGGGATTCTAACTCCCGGACACCTTCACCCCCCCCCCCCCCCCCCCCCCCGGTTACCCAGTGGCCGATCCGGGGTTGGGGGTTCCGCGGGTTGGACCCGACTTTTATTTAAAAGATCAATGCATTTGAATGATTGAACCCCACCCCCCTTTTCTCTTGAGTTGGGAACCCCCGGGATCAGCCCTTTATTGCCCCCAAAAAGGGAGTTCCTCTATTTTAAATATTGTATGTTGAGCGTGTCTGGTAGTCGGGTTTTTAATGCAGACACACCTATCCCTTAGTATGTTCGAATATGAATGTTTGTTTATTCTCGAGAAGAGGGTGTGGGGGGGGGGGTTGTTTTTGATAAAATCCCGAGATATAAAATACAGTTATGATTACCTTTATTAAACTGATACAGGTAAGTACTTTGGGTTATAATATTGTCTTTTTCTTTAGTCTCTTATACCAATTCCAACGCTTGCCACAAAATGTCGTCCGTCTTATACCCGTCCATATTGACAACTGTATACCAGGAGCATGATGTATTTTTTGTTTGTAATAAGAATACACGAAACAGTCAACCTTGACCTGCTGATCCATATTAGCACAGGATTTAACGGGAATATGCAAAACAACTTGACATTTGTAAAATATACTCACTTGTCAAAGTTTGAACGAAGATAACCAAAGAAAGGTTACTAGTGGGGTTTCATGTAATAAAAAAAATATTTTTATAAATCATGGTTTGATATTGTCAATAAATATGCTATCGGTTTTTTTTTCATTTGATAATCAATGTTAACAAATATAGGGTTTAGAATGGGGTGTAAGTTAGTTATACACCTCGGGATACGGTGTGTCTGGACAAGAAACCCCTCCGGCCTCCGGCCGACGGGGTTTCTTATCCAGACACACCTATCCCTCGGTGTATAACTATTACATAATCGCCTTTTTACTATTCCGTACTAATTGTATTGGGATATTAAACATCACTTTAAAATACCACGTGATTGTTTGCCAATCAAAATGATGGAAATTCAATCCTTAATTTGAGACCGGTAAACACGATAAGATTTACCTACTTGAGTGGCGGCTTGAAACTGTTTTTGATACTAAATAAATGCAAACATTGGTTAGCTAGAGTATATAAAATTACATTTTCTTGTATAATACAATATAATCAAAATATATCTCTGGTCATTATGGAAAATTTGTGTCACAGATGGCCACGAATATTTCATACTTGCCGTAACCACAACACCGTAATCTTGTTTTTGATTGAAACATCACCGGATGCAACTTGTCATGGAACTTTAATATTTGCCATTTGAACTACACATCTTATGTCCCTAGTTAAGCAGGAACTGTTTATTCTTCCGGAACATCCTTGGTTTTTGTTGATCAATGTTTAGTTTTCCGAGTATCATTTTGTGTTTGCGGTTTTCCGAGTATCATTTTGTGTTTGCGTTCTCTGTATTTTCTACTCGTTTTATTATGGATCATACAGTGTTTGCGTTCTCTGTATCTTCTACTCTTTTTATTATGGATCATACAGTGTCTGCGTTCTCTGTATCTTCTACTCTCTTTATTATGGATCATACAGCGTTTACGTTCTCTGTATCTTCTACTCTCTTTATTATGGACCATACAGTGTTTGCGTTCTCTGTATCTTCTACTCTCTTTATCATGGATCATACAGTGTTTGCGTTCTCTGCATCTTCTACTCTTTTTATCATGGATCATACAGTGTTCATACAGCGTTTGCGTTCTCTGTATCTTCCACTCTCTTTATCATGGATCATACAATGTTTGCGTTCACTGTATCTTCTACTCTCTTTATTATGGATCATACAGCGTTTGCGTTCTCTGTATCTTCTACTCTCTTTATTATGGATCATACAGCGTTTGCGTTCTCTGTATCTTCTACTCTCTTTATTATGAATCATACAGAGTTTGCGTTCTCTGTATCTTCTACTCTCTTTATTATGGATCATACAGTGTTTGCGTTCTCTGTATCTTCTACTCTCTTTATTATGGATCATACAGCGTTTGCGTTCTCTGTATCTTCTACTCTCTTTATTATGGATCATACAGCGTTTGCGTTCTCTGTATCTTCTAGTCTCTTTATTATGGATCATACAGCGTTTTCGTTCTCTGTATCTTCTACTCTTATTATCATGGATCATACAGTGTTTGCGTTCTCTGTATCTTCTACTCTTTTAATCATGGATCATGTAGTGTTTGCGTTCTCTGTATCTTCAACTCTTTTTATCATAGATCATACAGTGTTTGCGTTCTCTGTATCTTCTACTCTCTTTATCATGGATCATACAGTGTTTGCGTTCTCTGTATCTTCTACTCTCTTTATTATGGATCATACAGTGTTTGCGTTCTCTGTATCTTCTACTCTCTTTTATAAAGATCATACAAGGTTTGCGTTCTCTGTATCTTCTACTCTCTTTATTATGGATCATACAGCGTTTGCGTTCTCTGTATCTTCTACTCTCTTTATTATGGATCATACAGTGTTTGCGTTCTCTGTATCTTCTACTCTTTTTATCATGGATCATACAGCGTTTGCGTTCACTGTATCTTCTACTCTCTTTATCATGGATCATACAGTGTTTGCGTTCTCTTTATCTTCTACTCTCTTTATTATGGATCATACAGTGTGTGCGTTCTCTGTATCTTCTACTCTCTTTATTATGGATCATACAGCGTTTGCGTTCTCTGTATCATCTACTCTCTTTATTATGGATCATACAGCGTTTGCGTTCTCTGTATCTTCTACTCTCTTTATTATGGATCATACAGTGTTTGCGTTCTCTGTATCTTCAACTCTTTTTACCATAGATCATACAGTGTTTGCGTTCTCTGTATCTTCTACTCTCTTTATCATGGATCATACAGTGTTTGCGTTCTCTGTATCTTCTACTCTCTTTATTATGGACCATACAGTGTTTGCGTTCTCTGTATCTTCTACTCTCTTTTATAAAGATCATACAAGGTTTGCGTTCTCTGTATCTTCTACTCTCTTTATTATGAATCATATGTAGCGTTTGCGTTCTTTGTATCTTCTACTCTCTTTATTATGGATCATACAGCGTTTGCGTTCTCTGTATCTTCTACTCTCTTTATTATGGATCATACAGTGTTTGCGTTCTCTGTATCTTCTACTCTCTTTATTATGGATCATACAGTGTTTGCGTTCTCTGTATCTTCTACTCTTTTTATTATGGATCATACAGTGTTTGCGTTCTCTGTATCTTCTACTCTTGTTATCATGGATCACACAGACCACTATAATATCATCAGGACACAAATTTTGAAATATGTAAGAATGTATAATTTTGATTTCTCAATATCCACGATTATAAGTTTCATTTTTAAACAGTGAACAAAAGTTATGGTTTATGTAATTTTTGACATGCAAAACATATACGTGACAACGGACTTTAACCTATATATTTGATGATAACTCGAAGTTAAAAATCAATAATAAGGTAAACTATATTCAGATCAACTGGACACCGGACACGACGTTCCGGAAAATTAAGTAAGTTTGTAATTTAATAGTGAATATTTTGGATGCTATTTTAAGTCTTTTTAAAAGGAATCTTGTATGATTAAAAATTGTGTCTCTGAAAAGAGTATTTGTTGAATTATCACGTTGTATTAGTTACTTAACAAGTTATCAATTAGTGCCTTCTTGTATGGTATTAAAATCCGATGAAACGCCAACTTGAATGTCACAAGTTTCAGTGCTTTGTACCTTCATATTTTTTTTAACAAAAGAAGACGTATTATGTTAGTTTTTTTTCTCTTACTGAATAACATATCATATGTGATATTTGAATTCGATAAAGAACGATTTTTAAATAACAGGTCAAAATTACATGCCTCGTAGAGTCCACATTTCAGGTATTTTTTTCTGACAAAACGTTAGATTGAAAAAAACCTGCACCGTACGACTTTTCGACGACCAGTCTAAAATAAAAGTAAAATCATTTCGCTAAGAGTATACCAATAATTAGCCATGTATCATAAAGTAAAGTAAAATTAAACTCTGTAAATAATCGCCTTTTTACTATTCCGTACTAATTGTATTGGGATATTAAACATCACTTTTGAAATACCACGTGATTGTTTGCCAATCAAAATGATGGAAATTCAATCCTTAATTTGAGACCGGTAAACACGATAAGATTTACCTACTTGAGTGGCGGCTTGAAACTGTTTTTGATACTAAATAAATGCAAACATTGGTTAGCTAGAGTATATAAAATTACATTTTCTTGTATAATACAATATAATCAAAATATATCTCTGGTCATTATGGAAAATTTGTGTCACAGATGGCCACGAATATTTCATACTTGCCGTAACCACAACACCGTAATCTTGTTTTTGATTGAAACATCACCGGATGCAACTTGTCATGGAACTTTAATATTTGCCATTTGAACTACACATCTTATGTCCCTAGTTAAGCAGGAACTGTTTATTCTTCCGGAACATCCTTGGTTTTTGTTGATCAATGTTTAGTTTTCCGAGTATCATTTTGTGTTTGCGGTTTTCCGAGTATCATTTTGTGTTTGCGTTCTCTGTATTTTCTACTCGTTTTATTATGGATCATACAGTGTTTGCGTTCTCTGTATCTTCTACTCTCTTTTATAAAGATCATACAAGGTTTGCGTTCTCTGTATCTTCTACTCTCTTTATTATGAATCATATGTAGCGTTTGCGTTCTCTGTATCTTCTACTCTCTTTATTATGGATCATACAGCGTTTGCGTTCTCTGTATCTTCTACTCTCTTTATTATGGATCATACAGTGTTTGCGTTCTCTGTATCTTCTACTCTCTTTATTATGGATCATACAGTGTTTGCGTTCTCTGTATCTTCTACTCTCTTTATTATGGGTTATACAGTGTTTGCGTTCTCTGTATCTTCTACTCTTGTTATCATGGATCACACAGACCACTATAATATCATCAGGACACAAATTTTGAAATATGTAAGAATGTATAATTTTGATTTCTCAATATCCACGATTATAAGTTTTATTTTTAAACAGTGAACAAAAGTTATGGTTTATGTAATTTTTGACATGCAAAACATATACGTGTTTATGTTATAACAGTTTATCATTATGTGTTTTGTATGATTTTAACTCTAAAAGGCATTGTAAAAATCTATTGGAAGCTACAAGCTTTAATTTCAAGATAGTAATTCCGAGAATATTTATTTTGTAAGAGAATTCCATTATGAATTAAAAATAAGTAGATGTGATATGAATGCCAATGAGACAACTATCCATAAAGAACACAGGACAATGATGTGAACAATTACAGGTCACTGTATGGTCTTCAACAATGGGATCTTATAATTAAAGGTCACGGGATGACAAAGTGTGCAAAAATTCTAAAACAGAAAATAAACTCCCGGATTTCCACTTGACCAATAAATCGAAATCAATTAGGACAGACTGCACGCAACGATAACCACTGGATTACAGACTTTGGGATTATTTAATAATATCCCAAAACTGTAAAATTTTCCAAATAATGACATTTTAGTGCAATAACTTTTTTTTCTGAAATTTTCAGGGTAGATTGATCTTGTTCTGCGGATTATTTTGCAATATCATTTTCATCTAGCTCCTGTAAAAAACATAAAAACTCAAAAATTTGCTAAGACTGACCCAAATTTTGGCCTTTCGGCACAAATTGACCTATCAAATTATTGCACATAAGTTTTAACTCTTCTAGTCTTTGCTTTATAAACCAAAATGAAATTATCCAAAATTTGAACTTATTTTGAGTAGTAACTAGCTGTGCTTACAAAAAAACATTATTTAATAATAAAATACGGACGAATCAATCGTACTAAACCAATAATATACTATCCGCAACTTGGCACATGTATAATAAACAAAAAATATTCATCTGAACACATCAAGTAATGAGTTAGTTACATGATCGTTATGAAGGGTCTGGTACTCGGAACTCATAGTCAATATAATCTAAATATGCTGGTCTCAGTGTTGTCTCATGGCTACTTGTTGGTCTCGATGTTGTTATTTTTGTAGTCGCAGATTCCGTAGTTGTTATTGTTGCCACTTCTGCCTTGTGATGCGTTGTTCCCAAATTTTCATCGATTATCCCGGATAGCGTTGATATTGGCTGAATTGGATGTAATGTTACTGGAGGTGGAAAGGGTGGTAAAGACCTTGTATTTCTTTAAAAATTAAACATAACAATAAGAAATATATATTTGTTCTCCTTACAATGGTTTGATTAAATTTTATGAAAAATAATGAAAACATAAGATTAAATCATACACCAAATTTATCATGTACACAAAGTGCCCTTTGATTTAGTAAAGTTATTTTTACGTTATTTGTTTTGTTTTTGATCGTTTGCTTTTTTTTCTTATTTTGTTTATTTTGTCATTTGTTGATCTTTATTTTATCTTTTGATCATAAATACACCTTTATATATTTAGATATTTATAAGTATATATCTAATAATAGAAATGCGTATCATGACAACATAGAATACAATTTAAAAAAAGACCCTCAGTAAACGCAAACTTGACAATTTAAGCATTTTTCACTTCATTTCACAACTTGGAATATGTCTGCTATAGAGTTTTATATATCTGTCGCTTTAGTGTACCAGTTCAAGCAAGACTTTTATTTCTTTTTAGTATGCAAGTTTTAAAAACTTTTATTTCCTTTAAAATGTTTTCACAGTTTAATAAGTCGTTGAATGGAAGCAACCGGAAGCTTGTTATTCTGTAATGAATGGGATCAATGCAACTTTATTCTGCAGTGATCCATGAGCAAAAAAGATGCCAAAAAGGCAACGCCATCAACATGTCTTTCGACTTTCACCGTCTGATTGACAATTTTACCATACTGTCTGATAAATTTTTGTTACACGTTTGAGGAAAATTATGGTATATGCCATGTGGACACATCAAAGTTCGCGGAGGTACTTACGGGTGATCACAGAAAGGTTTCTTGAATCCATGCTTGCAGTGACACATGTTAGGCTTAATGCACGTTCCTCCATACTGACATGGTCGATCACAAATAGCTGAAATTATTTTACAAACAAGAAATTTATATTTATGATTCATATCAAAATACCATATTGTACACTAAAAGACATCCTCTCTGGCAATTATATTTCCCCGTTTTTATTTTTTAACATATATGTTATTCATTAAATACTTACAACCGGACTATAAGCAAACAACAGCAACCATCAGTCAATACTGTTTTCAGTTCATACTATTTCAAAAAGAAAATTCCCCAATGAAAGAAAATTTCACTCCTTGTGACTTTGAAAAAACTATGGTCTACATCAAGGAATTAAAAAGAAGGAAGTATACATACGTGATTGACAGCGTGATCCCCGAAATCCTGGAAGACAGGAACACAGGTAAGGAGAAATGCAGGTTCCACCATTTAGACACGGTAGTATACAATAAGCTGCAAGAATACAGATAATGGTTGATCGGACAAAACTTGTTATTGATAGTAATTGTCTAATAAATTTTAAATACATAGATGAGGAAATATTAATTTGAAAGTTTACAATTCTCATACAAACCATTTGTCAGTACACGTGTGTATGAGCATTGTTTTATGTTCTTTGTTGTTTACTCAAGATGACATGAATAGTGACAGGTGCAATGTTGAATTTGTTGTCATGTTTAAAGCTGTCCTCATTACAACGGAGGCAGGGGATCTATCGAGGTTTTTACAATTTAAACAAGAAGAACCTATTAAAAATAATAGCTGTTGTTTAAATTTATTTCATCATAATAATGTTAATATGCCTTACACTAAGTTTTACTACCGATGTATTAGTTGATTACTGGTACCTGCATCATTTTCAATGTTCAGATGAATATATAAATCTTCTCAAAAGCATTTACCACTTTTCTAATCGAATCCTTTCAGAGAACTTCCAAGATTTAAAATTCTTTACGAATAAAGGAGGTGGATATGTCAAGTTCAAAATTGCCCTGAGTCTATAGAAAGTTGCCCAACTATCTAATATACAATCAAATCAAAGTTATAAGAATAACAAAAGACGTGAAGATATCACATAAGACAACCAGTTTCCTGAAATGCTAGCAGTAACTTAAAGCCAGCTCAAATGCCTATACGTTATAATTTCCAAGCCATTGTACACTCTAATATAGGTGGCTGTACCTCACTGTGACATAAGATTTAACGTCATGTCAAAAGGAAAACAGGAACTTGTTCGATGACCAGAAGAAACCTGTACAGAATTTTCAAAGCAGAAAAACAAAAGCAACGAATAAGGTTTATTGAAAATAATTGTTGTGATGATCATTTACACGCTTGGACGTGGGTCACGAATCAACGAATAGATAATCATCACAAAACGACAGACGGAATGAACAGCATTATTTTTTGATAAACTAGGAAATATGATAAACATGTTACATGTAAAGTGCACCACGGCACTTGTATTGGTTGTGTTTCGTACTGGTATTTCTCGGAATATCTTCAAATTTTTAAATAGTTTTGAACTTTTTCCCATTGTGAAAATAACAACCGGCGAAGTACTAACGGAAACATGTACGTTATTCTGAAGTCTTCACGATAAATGAAAACAGTATTTGGTTGAAATTTTTATATACGAACTGACAGACATATAATAAATATTTCTCTGGGAAAAAATTGACTACTTTAAATATTCAAAATTCCCTTTTAGTGAAAAACTATACATTTAAAATAGCGAGAATAAAACGCAACATATTATTTTCAGTGCATATTGATTGATGTATATTTTATTTTGATTGGTACCAAAGTCAATGAAACTCTGTGTATTTGAAGTACAACACGTGGGAGAAAATGTCAACACACAACGATGTTTCAATTTTAGACGTTACCGGTTATATACGAGGGTTTGAATGGGGTCTTCAAATATTTATTTTTACTTCTTTTCGCCCATAACTTGACTTTCCTTTCTTTTATATTTTAGCACCATTTTTTAATCTCTACTGAGTCATTCTTTTAAGTTTAAATTAATTTCAGGGCATTTTTCTATTTTCTATAAACCTCAGCCAGGCCCTCATATACTAGAAATTATTCTACACAACATTAATGATTTACCTGATTCAATGGTCAAGTGATTCGATCGGGGAAGACTCGTGAGTTGGATCATCTTCTATTCTACTGATTGTGCTTGCAATGGGGTAGGATTAAATAAATCTGTCGGCTTCAATTGTGTCGATTTTTTTTTATTCCGACATCCGACATATTACAGAAAACTACCACAAAGGGGATTTCCAACTAGGGAAGGGAAATGTTTCCATAAGTCTTGAAGTCGCAAAGGGTATGAATCAATAACGACAACAAGACGATACAAGTCGGTATATTAGCGTTTAAGTAGCGAGTCTGCTGCATTAGGTGGAAACGTTTAAAAGATTATAAAGGAACAGTTTTTTTGTTTTTTTGTTTATCGAGGCTGTTGTGCGACTCTTTTCTACAATATATCCCTTATAATTCTATCAGATGTTATCTAAAAAATATGTTATTAAGCACAATCCAAAGGCACAATAACACAGAAACATTTTTTATAGAAAACGTTCGGTCAATCATGCATGCGACAGGCTCATCTGTAACATAGCTTTTAAGTATGCTTGTAAGCTACTACATACAAAAGGCTCGTACGAGAACCGATATTATTCCCTTCACAGAGTTTCTAACTATAATTGTTGTGATACCATGGTGTTAATGTGTATTTTGATTTGATATGGTGGTACCTGTATTTGATGTAGGTTCATGGTCAAAATGGAATTGGTGAAATATCGTAGAAAATTTGCAAACTAATATGAATAATTAACCATTTTCTAATTTCTGTTACTCTTTTTGAGTTTCGACCTATAAAATGCCCTTTCTTATACTCTGTTTATTTGATAATACGAAGCTGAGAGCTGAGATAGTACTTAGTATACATAACAAAAAGCCACACAAAACTCACTATTGATGTTGAACATGTCGTCCGTTATGTCTTATATTGTACGGTGAAAATCGACGATCTTTACAAGTTCGCATATATATATATATATAATATATATATATCATTATTTTGATAATGCATATGCTTTATAGTACATGAATTATTACCTCTCTCACAATATTTCCCACCAAATCCAGCCGGACATTTACAACCATATAATCCAAGACACATGCCACCATTGTAACAACCTCCTTTACATGGTACTGAAACACAAGGGAATTGTCTATAACATTCCTGTTTGTTATATATTTTCACACAAATGTTATTAAGATTTTCTTCAATTATGATTTAATAATATATAAGAAGAACCCTGAAGCATACATTAGTATAAGCCTTTTTAACCGTCTTTTAACAGATTATCAGCTGGTGAAAGGTACATTACAAGTTTCTGTCTAATGTTAGAGTTAATGCAATAATAAGTTCGGTAAATGACTTTTTAAAAAACACTGTAACAATTTTGATTATACAGCCAATCATGCCAAATTTGCATTAATCACATGAACGTTTTTAATATCAGTTGACCCTATTATCAGAACCCACACACACGAATAAAAGAAAGCTATCTCAGCAACTTTTTAATCAATTTTGTCATTCTCTTTAATGTAAATTCAGAAAAAAATTAATAATAGAAAAATGAAGGATATGGGGTATCAATCCACAACACAAAGTCAGTACATACACAGCAAAAACACACACAAAGTAAAGAAACAGCGCTTTTATTGCTGTTCTTCATCTCAAAGTGACAGTGAGTTTTTCTTTATTGCAAAAATTGATAAAATCAAAACCGAACGATGAAATATCCTCATTTTAAACTCACATGTAAGTTCTGATTGCAATATTTGCATTTCATGAAATTGCAATCATGTGTTTGCATTTTGCCTAGTGATCAATAATTACAATAATAAATACATGCACTACTTTTGAATTCATAGTAATGATAGTAAAAATATTTGAAACAACAATAAAAATTTAGGATTTTTTGCCAGAAAGATTAATTAGTAAAATTGTAGATTTCTATGTCAACCTTTCTGGATTCAAACCATATTTTTTTCACCTTTGTTGGCCTGCATATTTTATCTTTATCATAAACAATGAACAAGAAACGAAGAAAGATCAACTTATTTTTATTCACAAGGCTTATCCACGTAAGTATGTACATACTTTCTTTAGAAAATCATCATCATTATAATCAGAGAATGTCACATCATTGTTAATTTTCAGTTGCTTTGGAAATCTGCAATCAAACATCTTTTTTTTTATTTTATGTTCATGAGAACATATAGATTTTCCTCTAGTGAAAATATATAGCCGTGCTCATGAGAATTAAGAAAGTATCATTTAATGCTGATTTTCATTCAGTGATTTTCACAATCATATTATGTCACTTACAAGAACAAGCAATTTTTCCATCCCAGGATCCAGACTCGGTACATGTTAGCACAGGTGGAATTTTAGCAGGCAGTATTCCTGGTCGACACCGGAAACGGATCTGATCGCCGTAGAAATACGAAGAGCCTTGTACGCGGACTACATTTACCATGTCAGTTATTCTAGGTTTTCCACAAAAAGCTCCTTTTGAAAAAAGATATTTATTTTTTAAAAGAACGTTTGAACATAAGCTTATTCAAAAAGAAGTTTTGAATATTTAAAATCCCATTTTAGATTGTTGTAATGTATGTTGCATTTTTATATTATGTTTGATATTTCAGATTAAAACCCTCTTATTGTAATAGTAAACATTCATATTGACACTCAAAAGTTCGAGTCCAATGAAACATAAAAAGAGTTTTTTCCTTAATTTTCTGCAAGTTGACTAATACAATGTACACTGACAAGAAAATATTCTTACGTCTACAATAACCCGTAGGTTGTATCCATGACTGATCGTACGAGCAAACAGCAGACATATTCCCTACACTCTGATATCCTGCGGAACACTGAATATCCACTGAGCTCCCTGAAGCTACTGGTATCCTAACTACTGTGCTATGAGTAATTACTTGCACTGAAGGGCATACTTCCAGAATAATTTGTGATATCGCTGAAATATGATGGATTATAATCAAATGATAATTTTAATATAAATAATCACCGACTGACAAATATCAAAATATCAGCACCTCTATGTATTTCGTTAAACTTAGATACCTGGTCTACATGGAAATAGAGAATCGATTGTTTTCACTTTTTTCAGAATGCTGTTCTCTTAGTATGTATTTCCTCCTTTCGTTGAATACAGTCCGTCTTGGTTTTTTTGCGTGTGTATCCAGTATGCACCGTACTATGATGTAAATTAAATGTAGATGTGCACCATGCTGCTTACATAGGAATAAAAGTATTGTTTTAAAAAGTAAAAGAAGAATATGTTTAAGGACACGAATGCTCCCGCTCAAGCTTTGCAATTTTTAAGTTAAAAAGGAGCATAACTCTAGAACGATAGATTACTCTCCATAAAAATTCGAACTCTGTCTGCGTGTTGTGGTTTTTGTCGAGCCTGCGACGTTTGACTTCTAGTGATCCGGCGGCGGCGTTAGCTAACTTCTTAAAAGCTTTATATTTTAGAAGCTAGAAGACCTGGATGCTTCATACTTTGTATATAGATGCCTTATGTTACGAAGTTTCCGTCTGTCATATGTCCATTGTCCTTGACCTCATTTTCATGGTTCAGTGACTACTTGAAAAAAAAAGTCAACATTTTTTGTAATGTTAATTTCTTTCTTATTATGAGTAATAGGATAACTATATTTAGTATGTGCGTACCTTGCAAGGTCCTCATACCCGTCAGACAATTTTCATTTGACCTCGACCTCATTTCATGGATCAGTGAACAAGGTTAAGTTTTCGTGGTCAAGTCCATATATCAGATACTATAAGCAGTAGGTCTACTATATTTGGTATATGGAATGATTGTCAGGTGTACATGTCCAACTGGTAGGTGTCATCTGAACTTGACCTCATTTTCATGGTTCAGTGGTCAAAGTTAAGTTTTTGAGTTTTGGTCTTTTTTTCTAATACTATATGCAATAGGTCAACTATATTTGGTGTATGGAAATATTTTATGAGGTACATGTCAGTCTCGCAGGTTTTATTTGACCTTGACCTTATTTTCACGGTTCATTTCTCAGCGTTAAGTTTTTGTGTTTTGGTCTGTTTTTCTTCAACTATAAGCAATAGATCAACTATATTTGTTGTATGGAAGGATTGTAAGGTGTATATGTCTGTCTGGCAGGTATCATCTGACCATGACCTCATTTTCATGGTTCATTGGTCAATGTTAAGTTTTCATGGTTAAGTTTGTTTCTTAGATACTATAAGCAATAGGTCAACTATATTTAATGCATACATTGATTGTAAGGTGTACATGTCTGTCTGGCATGGTTCATCTGACCTTGACCTCATTTTCCTGGTTCATTGGTCAATGTTAAGTATTCTTGGTTAAGACTGTTTCTTAGAAACTATAAGCAATAGGTCAACTATGTTTGGTTTATTGAATGACTGTAAGGTGTACATGTATTTCTCGTTTGGTTTATCTGACCTTGACCTCATTTTCTTGGATCATGTTAAGTTTATGTGTTACTTGTAGTAAAGCTTTATATTTAGGACTATCAACATAAAATCAATGGTTAGTAAAGAAGGCGAGACATTTTAGCGTGTGCACTCTTGTTAACATTGTGTATGAGTTTCATATCATTTGTTTGAGATAAACTTAAGTTGGAGTGCGGGGATTATAATGTGTATTTTTTTTTGTTTGAAATAATGAATCCTCTGCCTCATTTCTACATACTCTGATTCCATAAGGTGACTTAACATTTACTTTTTAAGATCGTTTTGTTATGGAAATATTGCAGCTTTTTTTGTTGTTGAAATTTTACTTGAGATTCGTTATTTCATAAAATGCGGGATTTATTGCCTCAAAATTTGTATCGTGAAATATTACAAAGGTTAAAATTAGATTCTTACGGGTACTTTAGTTTAAACATTTAACTCACCTGTAGGCACCGGTGTACATGTCGGAGCGTTAGCACTCCATGTTCCATTGGTCTGACATATGACAGAGGATTGTCCCTGTAGTCTGTACCCTCTTTCACACTCAAACTGCAGTGTATCAGCTAAATGGTATGTGCGGTTCTGTATACCTCGTATCTTTAGCGCATGGTCGTGTATTTGCAAAGGTCCACATGATACATCTGTATTTAGAGTTGATAAATAATTTTATATGAATAAAATCGCATAAAAAGTTATATTTTTAAATATTGTTTATAAGACCCATCGATTACTTGCTTTACTTTAAAAGCAATACAGACTGCTTCTTGCTTTAGTAACATATTTCAGGGCTCTGAAAACTCTATGCAGTTGTCCAAACACTACGAGTATTTTGCCGCTCAATTGTCCTAAAATATTACGATTTAGTATCACAGGTGAGGCTAACTAGATGTATTATGTAGACTCATTCTTTAATATAAAGTTTATTTTTTTTGGAAATGGAAATAGAGATATTTTTTATGAAAAATACTGAGACATTACAACTCTTTGATTTTTGTTCCTGGAAATATTTTTTTATGCTTTTCCTCCCCAAACCAAAACATATAAGTTGTATGGATCGTTAAATTCCAAAACTCTCTTAATTCGATTAGTTTATATTAAAGCTGAGTCGGAGTATGGTAACATTCAGCTTACTTTTCTTTTATTTTATCATCAGTTACCCTTTAGATATATGGTACACAAATGAATAATTTGCACGCAGCATTGTCCCAGTGCCTTTTGGTATGATTATTTTGACAATAAGGTTTTAATCGATTCATTATTAAATGCTATTTTGGTTTATTTTTTTCATTCTATGAAAAAAAAATGATTACTCAGTCGCTTTTTGTTTGATTATTGAAAATAGCATTTAATAAACATGGTGCGTCCATTGCGTTTTTCGGGATTTATCTTCACCAGGACCACTCAAAAACCAAAACAAATCAAACTCTTAAGTCAAAAAGAAATTGACAATTCCATGGTAAAATGCAAAAGACGACCAAAAGACAAAACTGGCTAAAAACCATATGTTTATTTTACTTTTCAAAAAATTCTAATATAATGAAAAAAATTATTTTGATTGAAGTATTTTCTTTTAATAGTGTACATAAGTATATTTGTACATTGGAGAAAAAACATCAAATTTATTTGTGCGAGCTTCAAAAACAGAGAAAAGCGAGCTTTTCTCCTGATTCATGTCGAGTACGAATAAATATCAAAACTTTTAAATTATAAATAGTCTTGTTATTCTGTGAAACGATCGTATGCTTTGTAAGAAAAGTTCCTTGTTTGTCCGTTCACCTGGTTTGTGTAGTTGTTATATGTTTGCACCTTGTGTGGTTTGAAGTTCGATGTTGTATACTCACTATGGATAGATGTTCGTGTGTTTGTGTTTGTATAGTAACTACAGGAGCAGCAGTAGTTGTAGTCGAAGCAAACTTCTTCATGTGTGTATTAGTAGTATTAAACAGATTTCTGATTGTAAAGCTAATCACTTTTAAGTATTATTTCTTCACGGTCTTATCTGTTAAAAAAATAGTTCATATACTTACATACACACTGAGGTGAGGTTCCACTCCAATAACCACTTTCTAGACAGTTACTTTTAACACTTCCAACCAAAATATGACCTTCCGGACATACATATCTGATAGTTTCTCCTATTGCATAGTTCCCGCCACCAACAATGTTCACATTACCGGAAAGAATCGGTTTTCCACATGTGGTATGCTCACATATTGGAATGGCACCATCCCATAATCCTCTTCTATTGCAATGAATCGTTGATTGACCAACTAACGAAAACATATTGTCACATATATATGTAGCATTTGATTGGTATGTGGTTGATACAAACTGCACATTTCCATTTAAGACTTCAACAGGCCTTCCACAATCGACAGGAAGACAAATTGGGTTTCCTGTTGACGTCCATTTGCCATTTTCTTCACACATTGCAATAGGATCACCGTTAATTATGTATCCGTCATTACAGACGTAGTTGACCGTTGACCCATAGGTCAATCCCGTAACTGTAGTCGTAGAGAAAGGAATCACAGGAGGTAGTCCACATGATATAAGTTCGCATGATGGCAAATCACCAAGCCACTTACCGTTTAAACCACAAGTCAAAGTCTCAGTACCAGCAATTCTATAACCGGTACTGCAGTGATATATTATTGATGACTGATATGTAAAATCGGTGCCCAATCTTATGGCATTGTTCACATCAGGTGGGACCTCGCAGCTGATAGCATTACAAACTGGAGGGTATCCACTCCATTTGCCACTTGATGAACACGTTCTAGTTGAGTCACCAGCAATAGTATACCCATTTTGACAAATATATGTAACAGTGTTTCCAAAAGTATAAACATTTCCGTTGATATCAGCAAAGGGAACAAAATCCGGTACTCCACAATTTACAGAAGTACATGACGGAACAGATTTATCCCAATTTCCGGATTCTAAACATATTAGCTTAGCATCACCTTGAAGCTCATATCCAGGATTACATGAATAGTCAGCTTCGTTATTATAAAAGACATCTTTATAATGAACGTTTCCATTTAAAATCTTAGTTGGTTCTGGGCAGGTAACTATTACACACGATACAGGATCTCCTTCCCACTTACCGGTTTCGGAACAACGGAGAGTTGTACCACTATTTGCAATATATCCACTGGTACATGAAAAGCTTATCATAGAATTGTAAGAAAATGAAGCATCAGAAGAGTTCCATTGTCCATTTGGAATTTGTTGTGGTAAGTGGCAAGTGATTTGATTGCAGAATGGTTGTCTTCCAGACCATCCACCACCTTGTACACAGGTGCGTATGTTATCTCCTGTGAGTGTAAATCCAATGTTGCATTCGTAGGAAATAGTGTTGCCATAAGTATAGTTATTTCCCTGAATATATCCATATGCCAACCGTTCTGGAGGTGGGCAAATAATACTATCACACGTTGGCATGTTGGACGAGCTCCAAGTACTTGACGATAAGCATGTCATCTCAGAAGTACCATTTAATGTGAAACCTTCATTGCACGAGAATGTAACAACGTCATTAAAGCTCAATCCTGTTGCAACCATTTGACCGTTGATAAGAGTACCTAATGATGGACACTGCATTTTATAGCATTCTAAGAAAGATACTGACCATACACCCTCGCTAGTACATATTGATGTTATTGATTTGCCTGAAACACTTGTATATCCATCTATGCACTCTATTAAAACAGTGGATCGGAATGAAAATGAGTCATCTTTCAAAACAGATATTGTTGCTTTATTTATCTCATTTGGTTGACCACATTTTACAATAGAACACGTAGGAGCAATGCCAGACCATTGACCATGAGCAGTACACTGTCTTTCAACTTCATCTGCTGTTATATAGCCTTCGTCACATTGATACTGTATTTTATCACCAAAAACATTTTCATTTGTACTGTTGATAATATTCCCATGACTTACAGGCGAAGGCTTCTCACATCTCACTGGAATACAAATTGGATCGGTGCCTGACCACATCAGTTGATGAAGGCAAAGTCGGAATGGTATGCCTTGCAATATGAATCCTTCAGCACAATAATATTTTATATTCTGTCCTATGATAAATGAATTTCCTACAATTGACCCATGTTGTATCTGAGTTGGTGGTGGGCACCTTAGTTGAACACAGTGTGGTTCTATCCCTGACCAAAATGCAGTATTAAGACATATTCTTGTGCGGTCTCCTGTAAGTTTATAGGTTTGTTCGCAGCTATATATTGCACGGCCACCAACTGTAAACGAGTTTACTGAAACTGATCCATGTGAAATTTGCGCTAATCTTTCACATTCTATAATCTCACAATATGGTACTGTTCCAGACCACGCACCTGTCGATAGACAAGTCAAACTCGGATCGCCTACTATCTGATAACCCTCATTGCACGTGAATGTTAAATTTGATTTGTAAACATTGTCTCCTTTAATCTTGCCATTTACTATTTCAAAATTACCAGGACATCTAACTATCAAACAAACTGGCCATGTTCCAGACCATGAGCCATCTGCTGAACATCTTCGTCGATTTGAACCAATAAGATCATATCCTTCATTGCAAACAAAATCAACAGTATCGCCATACAAATAACCTGTTTGTGCCATGCTTCCATTTGTAAACACTTCATCTGTCAAATCATCACATTCGACTGTAACACATATTGGAAGACTATTGATCCATGATCCGTCTTGCTGACACTCCAGTTTGTTATTGCCGACCATGTAATATCCTGTGTTACATACGTATGTTGCTATTTTGCCACTAATGCTAGCTGTACCATGTGACAATTTAGGTGGCTTTTTGCACATAATGCATACAGGGTCCGTACCTGTCCAACTACCGTTAGCGAGACACAGTCTTTCGGATTCACCAAAGATAACATAGCCTTCATCACAAGAAAAAGTTACCCTGCTGCCATATTCATTATTATTTGAAGATAATGATGCATGTAACAGTTGTAAAGAATCGCAATGTATTAATTCACATGAAGGTAGCGGTTCATCCCATTGCCCAGATTCAAGACAAATTCTTTTTGCAGATCCTTGTAATGCATATCCAGTTTCACATACATATGTTATGTTTTTTTGATAAGTATATTCATTCCCAAAAACCCTTCCATTGGAAATAACATTAGGAGGTGGGTTACATTCAATTATAGTACAATTGGGTGTAATTCCTGACCATACACCGGAGGCTAAACACACCAACGTTGGCTGTCCTACTATCTTGTAACCTTCATTGCAAGTGAAAATTAAACTAGAATTATAGACATTGTCGCCTTGTACTCTGCCGTTTTCAATATATAATTTAGCAGGGCATGTTACCGTGATACAAACAGGCCATGTTTCCGACCACGATCCATCGTCTAGACACTGACGTTGATTAGGACCTATACGATCATATCCTTCGTTACATGTAAAGATAGCAGTATCATTGTAAAAATAGCCTGTCTGTGATATAATTCCGTTTGCAAAAACTTCAGTTGACAGATCATCGCATTCAATAGCAACACATATGGGAAGATCATTGATCCATGATCCGTCCATCTGACATTCTAGCCTTTTATTCCCAAATAAATTATATCCAACGTCGCATTCGTATGTAGCAATTTCATTGTTAATATTAACAAGTCCATTCTGCAATTCCGGAGGTTCATTGCATTTTACACAGACAGGATTTGGACCGGTCCAACTTCCGTTAGCCAAACACAATCGTTCAAGTGGACCAAATAGAACATGTCCTTTCTTGCACGAGTAAGTTATCCGTGTATCGTATTCATTTTTAAACGTAGATGTTAATCCATGAGCAAGTCTTGGAGGAGAACATCGAACTATTTCACAGACTGGAACGGGTTTGTCCCATACTCCAGTATGAAGGCATGTTCTGTTTTCTGATCCAGACAAATTATATCCAATATCACAAGTGTATGATATTGTTTCTCCATATGTAAATCTTTCGCCAATCATGCGACCGTTTGATATAACCCGTGTTGGAGTTATACATTCTGTGATATCACACGATGGATATTGGCCTGACCATTCCCCTGACTTTGTACATATAAGTTCAGCGATTCCAATTAATTGAAAACCCATGTTACATTTAAATGATGCAATAGAGTTATATGTCAGTCCTGTGGTTGATATAAACCCGTCTGTAATTGTAAGGGGTTCTTGACACCGGATTTCCTCACAGAATGGTTGTGAACCACTCCATGTCAGGTTATTCATACATCGCCTTACATCATCATCACCGACAAGCCGGTAGCCGTCATTACATAGGTATAGAGCTACTGACTGGACATGCAAATCTTTATATGAAACTTCTCCTTTATCTAATGGTGGTGGAGGAGAACATGTTTTAGCAACGCATTTCGGTGTTTCTCTTGACCAAAGTCCTTCTGACTGACAAATCCTAGTGTTGTTGCCTTCGAATCCATACCCAGGGTAACATGAATATGTAGCTACACTACCAAACGTCTGACCAGTGGTTACTACCTTTCCATTTTCTGGGTCAGATAAAACTACACAAACGATAGAATTACAAGTTGGTGGTTTCACAGACCAAGCGCCATCCGGTTGACACACTCCAATGGTTTCCCCCTCTAATTGAAATCCGTAATTACAAAAATACGTGGCAACGCTTCCAACCGTAAATCCCGTTGTGTTGATGCTACCCTCATTGGGGCTTGTTGGGATTGGACAATTGATTGGAGTACAACTGGGTGCTAAACCGGACCAGACACCATTTGACTGGCATGTTCGTGTCTGGTCACCTTCCATGATAAATCCGTTTTTACAGGAATATGTTGCTACTCCACGAAATGTGAGATTATTTGCCTCAACATTTCCACCAATTGGTTGCAATAACAGAGTACAAGTAACAGGACTACAATCTGGAGCCGTACCAGACCACGAACCATCTGTCTGGCATAGTCTGGTGTTTTCACCTTCAATAAAATAGCCTTCGTTACATGAATATTGTGTAATGCCATAAACTGTCATATTATTTGTGTATACATTGCCATTATCTATTGGTGTCAGATTCAGACAGGTAATAAGACTACATGTTGGGGACGTACCAGACCAAGTTCCATCTGATTGGCACTCTCTCGCACTATTTCCATCTATCTTATATCCAACATCACATGAGTAAGTAGCAGTACTTAGGAATGACTGATCTGTAGTAGAAATAACTCCGTTAGCTGGAGCTTCTAAAACTGGACATGAGACAGGGACACATGTCGGTGCCTTACTGGACCAGAAGCCCTCTGGTTGGCATACTCTTAAATTTTCACCTTGTATTAAATACCCTTCAAGACAGGAGTATGTTGCAATACTGCTGACCGTAAGATTAGTTGTAGTAACACTTCCTCCTTCTGGTGTTTTCAGAGATGGACAAGTTGTAAGACTGCAAATTGGCGAAGAACCTGACCAAGTTCCATTTGACTGGCATATTCTTAAACTTTCCCCTTCGATTGTATATTCATTGCTGCAAGAATAAGTAGCATTATTACGGTACGTTTGACCTGTGGTAGAAATCTGTCCGTTATTTGGTGCCGTTAAAAAAGGACACAAGATTGGAGCACAGCTTGGTGCATTGCTTGACCATTCCCCATCTGGTTGACATACTCTTATATTATCGCCTTCAATCAAATACCCTTCTTCACACAAATATGTTGCAACACCATTTACGGTTAAACGTGTAATAGAAATGCTTCCGCCTTGTATGGTCAAAGATGGACATGTAACAAGTCTACAGTTTGGTGAAGTACCGGACCAAGTTCCATCTGATTGGCATACTCTAACACTTCCACCGACCAAAGAATATCCATCACTGCATGAGTATGTAGCAATATTGCGGAATGTTTGACCCAGCGTATTGACATTGCCGTTATCTGGTGCTTCTAAAACTGGACATGAAACAGGGACACATGTCGGTGCCTTACTGGACCAGAAGCCCTCTGGTTGGCATACTCTTAAATTTTCACCTTCTATTATATACCCTTCAAGACAGGAGTATGTTGCAATACTGCTGACCGTAAGATTAGTTGTAGTAACACTTCCTCCTTCTGGTGTTTTTAAAGATGGACATGTTGCAAGACTGCAAATTGGCGAAGAACCTGACCAAGTTCCATTTGACTGGCATATTCTTAAACTTTCCCCTTCGATTGTATATCCATTGCTGCAAGAGTACGTAGCATTATTACGGTACGTTTGACCTGTGGTAGAAATCTGACCGTTATTTGGTGCCGTTAAAAAAGGACACGAGATTGGAGCACAGGTTGGTGCACTTCTTGACCATGCCCCATCTTGCTGACATACTCTTATATTATCGCCTTTAATCAAATACCCTTCTTCACACAAATATGTTGCAACACCATTTACAGTTAAACGTGTGATAGAAATACTCCCTCCTTCTTGTATGGTCAAAGATGGACATGTAACAAGTCTACAGTTTGGTGAAGTACCGGACCAAGTTCCATCTGATTGGCACACTCTTATACTTCCACCGACTAAAGAATATCCATCACTGCATGAGTATGTAGCAATATTGCGGAATGTTTGACCCAGTGTATTGACATTGCCGTTATCTGGTGCTTCTAAAACTGGACATGAAACAGGGTCACATGTCGGTTCCTTATTAGACCAGACCCCTTCTGGCTGACACAGGCTTAGGGTTTCCCCTCTAATGAAATAGCCATCATCACATGAATACGTTGCAACACCATTAACTGTTAAACTGGTTATTGAAACACTTCCTCCATCTGGTTCGACCAAGTTGGGACAGTTAACAAGTCTACAGGTTTGAGAGGAACCGGACCAAGTCCCATCTGATTGGCATATTCTCATCATACTTTTCCCTTTAATAGTATATCCATCGTTGCATACATATGTAGCATTACTACGGAAGATGTGACCCGTACTAACGATACGTCCATTTTCTGGTTCTGTTAACATAGGACATGAAACAGGAACACAGTTTGGTGCTTTGCTAGACCATGATCCTTCTGGTTGACAAACTCTTACACTTTCTCCTTCCATTATATATCCAACATCGCATTCATATGTGGCAACACTAGGATACGTCTGGCTAGTAACGGAAATGCTTCCGCCTTCAGGGAATGCTAAATTAGGACATGTCACGGGATCGCAAGTTGGTACTTTACCTGACCAAAATCCCTCTGGTTGGCAAACTCTAATGTTTTCTCCATCTATTGTGTATCCATCATTGCATAAATATGTAGCCACACTGCGAAATGTCTGTCCAGTTGTAGAAATTTGTCCACCCGTTGGGGCGGTTAGATTTGGACAATTCACTGCCTGGCAAGTAGTTAACAATGTTGACCATTTTCCATCTCCCTGACACTGAACTGTAGATTTGCCATCAATGTTATATCCATCTTCACACTGATATGTTACAACATCCTCGTAATAGAAGCTTGATTCTGTGTAATGGCCATTATCGATGTTAGGTGGTATATCGCATTCTAATTTTGAACAAGTTGGTAAAGCTGATGACCATAATCCAGTCGCCATACATATTCTTTCTGGATCTCCTATTAAGTTATAGCCTGTATCACAGGTATAAGTTGCAGTATTCTTGAATTGAAAACTGGTGCTAACAACATTGCCATGCTCAATTCCATCTGGTTGTCCACAAGAAACTGGGAAACATCGAGGAGGGCCGTCGCTCCAAGTTCCATTGTCGAGACATTCTCTCGTTCTTACACCAATAAGGTTGAAACCTGGCTCACATTGATAATTAACAATGCTTCCATAAGTTGTAGTAGCAGCATTGGCTATAGCATTTGGAGGAGAATCAGCCGGTCCACATTCAACTGGATTACAATCAGGTGGTGCAGGATCCCAGAAACCACTTTCTATACATTCTAAAATATGTCTTCCATTTATAATATACCCACTTTCACAGACATACTCTGCTATCGACAGAAAATCTAATGATTCATATGTCCGTAGAGCATTGGGTACTGTTGGTGGTCTTTGGCATGTGATTATTGTACACCGAGGAAGATTATTCTCCCATTCGCCGGATGGTAAACAATGTAATTTTCCTTTCTGATTCAGAGTCTCTGTCGATAATTTATATCCATTATCACATGTATACGTCACTACAAATCCAACAGAATAGGAATCCCGGTCTTCATTAATCCGACTATCTACTACTAAAGGTGGGGATTTGCAAGTCTGTGTGTCACAAGTTGGCATGTTTTTATCCCATGTACCGTCTTCCTGACATGTGACAGAATCATGGTCCGTATACAAACGATATCCAGTGGTACAACTAAACAACACAACGTCTCCCTGCTGATACGACTGCTTGTCTGTAGAGACAACTCTAGTATTTTCGGACAAAATTGGTAGGATACATCTTATTTCTACAAGTAAGTATAGAAAAGAAAAAAATAATCAAACCATTTAAAGTAGAATATCATATTGATGGGAATTGAAATTCAAGTGCGATGCTAGTATCATAAAATAAGTATCAGTTATACATCATTTAGAAAATATCTTTAATAATTTTACATAATTCATTCACGGTTCTTTCTATTTGGTTTTCTATTAGCTTTTCAACTTAGACGATGTACCAGTAAAATCGATCTTATTTCGATTGCATATTTTTTTGCAATGAATGTTCGTCTGATATAAGCACATTGGTAAATATGACCCGCTATGTTTCATGCTTCAGTACTGACTTAAACAATAGATTTTGACAGTTCATATTCGTATATCGGTTCTATAAATTGAAGAATGATGTAATCCATTTCAACCTATGACTATGTTATTATTTCATGAATGCAACAACGAAACACAATTGAAATCACATTGTCACACATGTCCCAACCAGGTTTAATCCACCATTTTCTACATGAGGAAATGCCTGTACCAAGTCAGGAATATGACAGTTGTTTTCCATTCGTTTAATGTGTTTGAGCTTTTGATTTTGCCATTTGGTAAGGGACTTTCCGATTTGAATTTTCCTTGGAGTTTTACTTTTTTTTTTATAAACATATGATATTAAAAGAATATCACCATAGAAAGGTACGGTACGCTAGATATTTGCTAATTTCCGTTATGTACATTGCTAGTGTACAGGTAAAATATTAGTTATACCTTCACATGTTGGCGCTGAACCTTCCCATTCACCTGTTTCCGCACAATATCTGGTCGTATTTCCAAACAGCCTGTATCCAGGTTTACATTCATACCTTACTCTGTTATCAAAACTATATGTACTCCCTTTGAGGTATCCATTACGAATCACTCCAGGAAATCCGCAATCTACACCTACAATAGTAAAAAAGAGTACGATATGGGCAATCGTATATTAAAATTGCATCAGCGATTATTATTTGCTGAGGAATATTAGTCTTCCATTCGCTGGATGGTTAACAATGCAATTTTCCTTTCATTCGAAAACACTTTTTTCAATTACTTTATTTCGAATTTAATATTTTATTAGACTACTGGTGTGAGACGTTTCTGGCCACCGATTGTATTCGCTTGTTTACATCCCACGACTGATTAATATAAGTTGATCGGGTTTTCCTGTTATCGTTTATAAAATGGAGTATAAGGTTAAGTATATATAGAGCACATACGTGAACATACTGGTTCCACGTTTTCCCACTGGCTGGTTACGAGACATCGTCTGGAAGATGGTCCATCTAGATCGTATCCTCTGGGACAGGTATAGCTGACAGTTTCATTGTTCTTTGTACCAGTATATTTTACAGTACTGTACAAAGGTTTAGATGGGATAGGGCAGTCTAGGGAAAAAAGAAGATTGCATTGCTTTCATATTTCTTAATGCATACGGTTTATGGGTACTGATTTTATACGTTATAATCTAGATTTGTATATATTTAATAAATATTTTATCTACAAACAGTGTCAGTCTATTATATGATTCAAAACATAATGACAGGGTAGGAAATCTAGAAAATATTTATGTAATAAAAATAAAATTAATAAAATGGCGAACAATTTCTACTGTGATATTTCAATTATAAGTGAAATACAACATACTTCAATATCTGTACATTTCCGTGCAGACGTGCTGGTACTTATGCAGTATATTTTAAGAAGTTTGATAAGACTTATATTAGTATTTCTAATCGAAGAATATTCGGAAGTTTTGTCTTTAATTTTGTATTATCTTGTTTCGATGTTTATAATGAAGATGAACAATGCATTTTACTCGAGTGACACGCTAAGCCGGATTGTTAACGTGCTTGTTCACAAGGTTACAGTTCGCTGTAAGACATGTCACCCTACCATGACACATAATTCTTAATCTGAGCCGACCAGTCATTGCTCTAACTCCTTTATTTCGCATTCAAATACCAAGTTTCTGGTTGTTCCGGCCGGGGGTCGACAGAGGTCTTTCGGCAGTAAAGGCTACCACGAGCATCATTCACGACAATGTGGTTATTTGAATGCACAGATAATAGGGTCTTATTGATGAAATAACAGTCATTTTGTTACTGCTGATTAAAAAAACAATTCAAGCAATTTTTCATCATTACAGAGGTAGTTTAAACATAATCCACACACGGTTTCTTATTTAAGGTTGGTAGTTTACCCTGAGAACTGGGAAAGTTGTCTCATTGGCAAGTTAGGGGTTTCCGAGGACTAATAACTAACTATACTTTGCCTTTCTATTGATTGTAAACGGAATGTATTGTATAAGTGAACTTATCTAAATATCATTTTTATACACATATGTAATTCATGGTTCTCCAATCCGTCGTTACCTATACTTTGACATTGCACAAGTTATGTTTTTCTCTGACTGTTAATGACGTCTTTACACTAAATCTATTGGATATTGTGTACTGATTGATATTTTAGTCTTAGATACATGATTTTTTTTTATTAGATTTTATTTGCTTTGAACTAGCTGTCAGTTACTGCTAGTACTCTCAGATCTGTACTTTGTGTCTTTTCTTGTTGTGAGGGATGTATAAATTCCCTGACACCTCTGGTTCTGTGTTTTTGTTAGTTGTTTTTCTGCTTTGTTTCGACCTGATGAGTTAAGCCCTTTTAAACTAATTTTTATACTTATGCTGTACTGTTACACCACTGTCCGAGGTTAGGGGAGGGTTTGGCGCCAGCAAACATGTTTAACTCCACTACATTCTGTATGTGCCTGTCCCAAGGTAAGGAGCCTGTTTTTTTCAGTTGTCATTCGGTTGCTGTATTTATATTGTTTTTCGTTCATTGTGTTTTTTAACATAATCAGGCCGTTAGTTTTTTGGCTTGAATTGTTTTACACTTGTCATTTCGGGGCTTTCTATAGCTGACTATGCGGTATGGGTTTTGTTCACATTGTCGTACCGGCCGTACCGTGACCTATAGTTGATAATTTCTACGTCATTTGGACTCCGGTGGAGAGTTGTCTCGTTGGCAATCATACACATCTTCCTATCTTTATATTTATCAATAAGAAAAGCTATGTGTTTGTTACGGGCTATGCATGCAGTAATTAGCAATACCCAGAGAAAGACTTGAAAAGGAATACATGTAATGCATGAAAACTTTAGGTCTTTGAATATTATTTTATGGGTAAAAATATTGATTTTGTTATAAAATCAATAAATTAAAACCCAATTGAATATTATTCTTATACACTTATGTACATTCACGGTCCTACAATCAGTCGATACCTATATTTTGGCATTGCACAAAATCATGTTTGTCTCCGACTGTTAATGATGTTTTATACTAAATCCATTGGAAGTTGGATGTGTACTGATTGACACTTTAGTCTTAGATACATAAATTTTATCTCATTTAGCCCAAAGGACCAAGTGAGCCTTTCTCATCACTTGTCGTCCCTCGTCGTCCGTTAACTTTTACAAAAATCTTCTCCTCTGGAGTATCAAGTTAAAAAATGTATCCGATGACCCCGACTTCCGACTTGCATGGCAGACATGGCTAAAAATAGAACATAGGGGTCAAATGCAATGTTTGGTTATTATCATGAAAACCGTTTAAGAAAGAGAAAATCTGACAGGGGCAGAAATGTTCAGAATGATGAGATCTACCTAATCTCTGTTAACATGAAAACTGTCAGACAACTTCTTATAGGAGTTATTGACCTTAAACTATAAATTTTACCATTTATTTTTCATTTTTGCACATTATCTAGAAACTTTTAATAGATAGAAAGAAACTTAAAGACAAAAATGATTTTCAACAAAAGATCTACAAATATGTCAACATAACCGAAATTGTTAGTCGACACCTTATTAAGTTATTGTCCTTTAATGATGATTTTAGGCGTTTTTGCTTATTATCTTGAAGACTATAATAATAATTTTTAACGCGAAAATGAACAGCAAGACAAGATCTACATATAAGTCAGCTAAAATATTTTCTTTCATTAATATACAGGTAAGTGAAGCTTCTCACATCTTGTTAGAATCACGAATTTCCGTATTAAGAGTTTAAATCTCTAATTTTCCTATCCGACAGTGGATCCACGCCAAGGTTCGTTAGAATGTGCGGTCAGTATAAATACGCTGCCACGTCTGATCAAATCAAAAGGGATATAAAAATTCAACCACAGCGCTTTCAGGATACCATACTCTCTTTGCACGTTAAAGAACCCTTGCAATAACCCAATATGAATTCGTAAATGGCCTGTTGTAAAGCAACCAACATACTCATTTTCCATATACTGTCCCCTAGCTGATTCACCCCAGTCGAACCTATCTTTAGAGCCTGCCCATTTGATTGATTGTTCAACTTGAATCCCTCAAAAGTTTTACAGGTAATTATTTTTCTTATTTTCAATTCATACACTCTTTCAAACTTATTAGCTTGTTTTTACAAATATACCATTGATTCTTTAACTGTTTATGTTGTTTTTGCACCAATTCCCTGTGTAATGATGCTTTATCTTGGGAACTTATACTATTCTGTTCAAAAAATGAACTGTATCTTGTATTTCGTTTGACCTTGTTATTCATTTATCATAAGTAACTGTCTGATTAAAGTCCGTATTGGGTTGATATATCAGTCGTCGTGTTATGAAAATAAGGAGTTGTGTATGGTTGTCAATGAGACAACTTTCCACCAGAGTCCAAATGACGTTCCTGTCTGTTATTCTATTTGCGAAATACTGTAGGTTTGTCCCCTCCGTAAAATATTCAATATACCTTCAAGCTTGTCAATAACGGCCGGGTACCAGTCTAGAAATACTGTAACTTTAGAGATCTTCTAATTAATTTTATTAAGGTTTCACCAACGCCGTGTTGTTTTTATAAAGGGACGTAACACCACTACTAACCGTGTATTGAAATAAACCACGCCTACTAACCCCATATTAAATTAACAGGGTTTCCACGCAGTCGCTTTTAACCAATGTATAGGAGCTAAGATAAATGTATTTCCAGGAGTACATTGATACACAGAATTGACCTCAAAACTAAAATGGAAAGGAGAGCTTTCACATCAAATTATAGAGCAACAAGGAGTATTTCAAGGAGGCATATGGTCCCCGTCAGCATATAAACTATTCATCAACTCATTATTATTACAACATTTGAAGAAAATCAAATTGGTTCCACCATCGGATCAATATACTGTGGTATACCAACTGTAGCTGATGATGTAACACTAGTTACAACCGATCCATATGAACTTCAAACCATGTAAGATATACAATCAAGATTTGCAATTAAGAAACCGTTATGATATCAGCAAACAAAAGTCAGTGGTGCTTACTTTTAATGATTCCTCAGAATGTACTTGGCACTTGAATGGCAAAGTTATGGCTACCCCAACGTCCTCAACACAATTGAAAGGGACAATACGTCAAGTACAGGCACTACATTAGTCGTGAAAAAGGGATCATTACAGCAAGAAGAACAGTCTATGCACTGATGAGTGCTGGTCTACATGGACTAAATGAAGTAAACCCTAAAGCCGCAATACATCTGATTCAAACGTATGTTCTATCACGGTTATTATATGGTCTAGATCAAGCTTACAACAGAAGACATAAAAACCTCTCCACGTATTTCCGAAAACTTCTAAGACAAATTCTTCAACATCTTCAGGACAGAACTGCCAATGTAGCTTCACATTTACTACTCGGACATATGACTATAGAATCAGAAGTGCAAAAACGAATTCTTAAAACTTTTGGAAATATTATCAGAAATGAAATCTCAGCCGAAAGAAAATTAGCCGTTAGACAGCTAGCAACCAAATCACTTCAATCCGGTAGCTGGTTCACAAACTAAGACAGTTGAAATTGCCAATATATATGGTTTACCATCTCCGTATGATCTAAAAGACAACCCATCTGGGAAACAAGTATGGAAAAATTTAGTTAATAAAGCAGTCGGTGATCACTGTATTAAACAAATGATCAATGAAGCTCAGACAAAATCTACTTTGGCTCGACTTATCAATAATTATAAAAATGTTAAAAAAGGGGAAGTACAAAACATCTGGAAAAGCTGTGGCACAAATCCGTATGCCATTACTTCTGCATCTTTAAAAGCTAAGTTAGCAACAGGGACAATATACCTCCAATATCATTGTGCTAAATTTAGCAATGGACATGTGTCGCCAGTTTGTCAGTTATGTAGAGAGGGAAATAAAGATATTCTTCACTTTATAGTAAACTGCACTGTGCTATGGAGGATAAGAAGTCACTTTCTAAATCTTTTACACGAAGTATTAATCGAAAATTTAGGGGCTCAGGATATTACTAATGAACTAATAACCAGCGATGAACACTTGTGTCAAATAATTGTTGACTGCTCAAAATACAGGCTCTTTAGTGAAAACACAAAGGAGAGAATAGAAACATTATCTAGAGGTCTCCGTCATAAATTTTCTCAACAACGGGCAATACTAGTTGAACAGTAATGCTTAATTTTAAAACACTAAGTTCAAAATAAAGAAAAAGGAAGGACATGACATAAGATGGTGGAGTTTTGTATATAGTGTATTTACATTTTATATTTTTAATATGAAAGAAGCAACTTCTATATGTGAATTATTGACCTTTTATAGTGTATCCTGAATAGTGTAAATAATGGTGATAGGGTCACATGCTCCAGATGAGATGATTCATATCTCTTTTATATAAGAATTTTACCTTTTAAGCTAGTTCTGAGGATATTTAACCGAATGAGTGATTTTACACAGATTTATAGGATAGGTGGTTCTCCTGACATAAGAGGCAGTTGCAGTACAGGTAAACGTTGCACATCTGCCATTTGCCCGTGAGAAACTGAATCTGAAGAAAATAATCTGAACACTTTTGTCAGTAAAGACACGCAACGTGAGGGTACCCAAATTGCACCTATTTTGACAGCTTTTTCACCTACGTTTTTTTACGATCCAGACAAAAGTTACCATTCTGTGTTTATTTGGTAGATGTAACTTTTTTTAACTATATAGTTACGCCAATTTAATTTTGAATCCATATTGAATCATAGAAAAATGGGTTTGAACCGACCTCCAAACGATCCATGATTCTGTAATGAAGAGTACCCAAATTGCATCCATGCTTAAATTAACATCCTTAAAATACAAATAACAGATGTTTTGTTTTATTTCTTCAAATATTTAGAACAATTAGTCCATGCTTAGTTTTCATTTTTTAAGAAATAGATGCGTGTAACATATTTTATTTGCTCATTTTTAAAAGATGACTTTTTGTGAACGTCGCATGGCGACGTTTCCGTAGATTTTACTTTTTCAGTGTGCTTCATCTGTTGAAATATATACTGTGAACGTTTTTTGTATATTTGAATACATTTACCTATGTTAAAAGACGTCTATAATGTCAAATCATAAAAATACAAATTATTTAGTCTCAAAGAAAACTTGTAAGCTATTTTTGTTGAATAGGTGCAATTTGGGTACTGTGACGTTTGTCAAAAATGAGTGTGCATTTTGAGATTCAAATCGTTAATGCTTTGAACTGGTTGTGAGGCTCTTACAAGAGTTTTATTTTAGGTTTATTCTTTCCGATATGAAACCATAGTAAAGATTTAGACCTTATTGTTATTTGTAAATCTGGGCCACTTGACCCGAGAATCTGCACCACTTTAACTTTTGACGTCAGCATTTTACGGGAACCTTTTTGATGTCCAGTAATGTCGGACAATAGTGATAAGGTGTATTAGAAGCAAACATAGCTACTACCATCCCTAGTAGACCAAAGTTTCACTTATGCGCTCTAGTGGCATCTTTTAAGGCCCTCTTAAATCCTAACATTACAAGATTATTTAAAAATACATTTTTTCTTCGTTTTCAGTTGACTTTGCAGATATCAATGTTAACCATGAATTCCTTGTTATATTGATAATACTGAGTCGAGTATTTGTTGTTTACAAAAATCTATCCGGAAATATGTTTTTAATTATAGCGAAGATATCACCTACGTCATCAAATTGTAGTAATTCTTAATACATTTATGGTCCCAGTTTCCATGTTACAACAGGATACCTTAACATCGTCCAGGACCGAGAATTGACTGAATCATTCCTCCGAAAAGGGCCTAACTATTGTCCCCCGTCAATTTTTAAGTGGAATATGAGTGTCGCAACTTCATCCACGACTCACTCCATAAGTACTTACTATATAAAATAGAGACAAGAGGCTGTCAGAGTGACAGCAAACCGGATTTTCCTGCAGAGGTCGAACCCTGAACAGTTGAGCAAGTATGGACACAACATTTTAGCTTAAAACAGCTCTGAATTTGGATTGTGATTGAATATTTGACACAGTATAGGTTTGTGACACAAAATGAATGTGGTCAAAGAACTGAAAAAATTGAAATCGGAAATTTACCTATTATGGTCCAATATCCAAAATCTAATAACATTGTTATCATTAGCATATCAAAGAACCCCAAGAAGTCGATTTTTGAATTGTTGATGAAATTAAACAAAAGTTAAATTTAGGACCCTTTGGACTTCAATGGGGTATTATCTAATTAATAATGAAAATAAATACAGGTCTAGATTCAGCTTTTCAAAGAACCCTATATATATTCAATTTATGTTGAAATCAAACACAGTATAATTTTGGACCCCGATTTGGACCAATTTGAAAACAATTTGAAAACAAGGCCCAAAATCAGAAATCAAAACGGACATAACTGAAGAACGGTTGGTTGAGGCAAACTTAAGTTAGAGAACGGAAACAAAAAATTCGGCAATTTTTCCATTTGTAAAGGGGCATAACTCTAGAACGGTTAAAGTGACACCACCATAATTCAAACTTGATCTGTATTTTGTGGTGATGAGCATTGTGTATAAGTGGCATTGCATTTGGTTGAGTCAAACTAAAGTTAGAGAACGGAAACGAAAAATTCAGCAATTTTTCCCTTTGTAAAGGGGCTTTACTCTAGAACGGTTAAAGTGACACCACAAAAATTCAAACTTGATCTGTATTTTGTGGTAATAAGCATAGTGTGTAAGTTTCATAGCATTTGGTTGAGGTAAACTAAAGTTAGAAAACGGAAACGAATATTTCAGCAATTTTTCCATTTGTAAAGGGGCATAACTCTAGAACGGTTAAAGTGACACCACCATAATTCAAACTTGATCTGTATTTTGTGGTAATAAGCATTGTGTATAAGTTTCATAGCATTTGCTTGAGGCAAACTAAAGTTAGAGAACGGAAACGAAAAATTAAGCAATTTTTCCCTTTGTAAAGGGGCATAACTCTAGAACGGTTAAAGTAACACCACCAAAATTCAAACTTGATCTGTGTTTTGTGGTAATGAGCGTTGTGTATAAGTTTCATAACATTTGGTTGAGGCAAACTAAAGTTAGAGAACGGAAACCAACTTTGGGACGTACGGACGTACGTACAGACGGACAAGGGTAAAACTTAATGCCCCCTCCGCTACGGCGGAAGCATAAAAATCCAAAATGTCATTTATCATTAATACAATATCTATTTAAAATCTATAAAACTTATCTTTAATTATCTTCAAAATGTCTAATAATGAATAGTAAATATCAAACTATATGTATACCGTCCTATAGAGCTTATCATCAACAAAACTTAGGAAACATAAAAATTTCAAATAAATCTGTCACTCCAATCATAATTGTTTTATTGATAATTACCACATGCTTTGTTATCTTAAAAATGCTTAGTGTAATCAAACTTTATATATATAATTAATAGTTCCCAATATTATTCTTACATATGTCACAAAGTAATATCGGCAACTTATCTATCAACGTCAACATATTTGAAATGTAATGAAATATATCCTTTAATAAAAATAGATTATTATCTAATGAAAATGATATTTGCAAATCTGGACCCCCAAACAGGATCAAGTAAAAATTAAACATTAACACACCCACCACAAATAAAATACCACATAACTACTCTGACATCTACCTTCAAAACACACGACTTAAAAAATAGATATAAAGAAATTTTTGACAACTCCTGACTAAAATCAATTGAACAGATACAATCATTGATAGACTATCTATCCATATACTTATTAATTACACCATTTCTGTTCAAAGGGAAATAACTCAAAATAAAAATAAATCATATAATAAATATCACTTTTCACTACTGAAAGGTCTACAACTCAACAACGAGAAAAGCTAAAATCGTGAAATTTGAACTTGACCTTCATTTAGTCACAGGAAACAACATATCTAAATTTGGAAAGATTTCGTTAAATTCTATGGAAATGAACGGACACTGTTTGGCAGCCGCCCGCCCGCCGTACATTCCCAAATCAATAACCGATTTTTCCTTCGAAAATCCGGTTAAAAATCTGAATACACGGTTAGACTTTTAATTAAACTCCAATGGAAACTGGTCAAGAAATAAGCAATTTATTCAAAGTATTAGAAAAGTATTGTTTTTTTGCCCCTTTTTTGCCCCCATTTCCTAAACGGTTAATAACCCCAAAAATCAATCCTAAGCTTTCTTTTTTTGGTATGGAACCTTGTGGTACAATGTCATAGAGATCTATAGACTTATACTCAAGTTATTGTCCTGAAAGAAGAAAAATGCTTAGTTTGTAACCCCTTGTTGGCCTCTAATTCCTAAAAAGTTAGGGTCATAACCCCCAAAATGAATCCCAACATTCCTTTTGTGGTATGGAACCTTGTGGTACAATTTCGTAGAGATCCATACACTTATACTTAAGTTATTATCTGGCAACAAAATGTCTTCAAACGACGACGACAACAACATACTAGTATAAAAATGATATGGGTTATGTTCTTCTCGTATAACTTATGACGGCATGATACGTAACCCTTAACGGGAGGAATTCTGGTTGATTTTCATATGATGAAGACATAATCTTTCTTTCAGTTTAATTGAGGTCTTGAGCTGGCATGTCAGTAACTGCTAGTAGTCCTTTGTTCATTTATGATGATCATTGTCATTTTGCTTCGTTTCTTCTGTTACCAATTCTAACATCGGACTCGGACTTATTTTAAACTAAGTTTTACTGTACGTATTGCTGTTTGGTCGTTGATTCCACATTGGCTAGAGGTATAGGGTGAGTTGGGATCTCACAAAACATATTTTACCCCGCCGCATTTTTGTGCCTGTCCCAAGTTAAGGACCTCTAGGCTTTGTTAGTCTTGTGTATGTGTTTTTTTTTATATTTTGGTTTATTTGTATGGTTCGCTGAACTAGTATACATTATTGTTTAGGGGCCAGATGAAGTCCGACTCCGGTTGTAACATTTTCTTGATGCGTTGAAGACCCATTGGTGGCCTTAGGCTGTCGTCTCTTTGACACATTCCCTGTTTCCATTCTCTATTCTACAGTCTGCTGTACTTTTATAAATATTATTGATTTAAGCAATAAAATCTCTGAATTGAATTGACATTTTTAAGTTATTTTGAATCTGTATTGGACAGTTATAACATAGGATTGTAATGTTAGACTTTCTGTTTCAGTACTTGTAATACTTATTGTTTCTTTATTGTCTTTATCAGTATTGTTTTTAAAGTAGTATCTTACTGATTTTTTCAGTATTATTTCAGTACTCATTTAGCACCTAATTGTTTTGGACTGATTTTTTCAGTATTATTTCAGTACTCATTAAGCACCTCATTGTTTTGAACTGATTTTTTCAGTATTATTTCAGTACTCATTAAGCACCTAATTGTTTTAAACTGATTTTTTCAGTATTATTTCAGTACTCATTAAGCACCTAATTGTTTTGAACTGATTTTTTAAGTATTATTTCAGTACTCATTAAGCACCTAATTGTTTTGGACTGATTTTTTCATTACTGTTTTGTTATAATATGTGTTTTCAGTACTGACATTTTTCAGTTGATCAGTACTAAAAAAGTACTTAGTCGTTACTTAATAACAATAAAAAGTCAAACAGGACTGAAAAAACCGACTGAAACAGATTGTTTTTGATTCTTGTTTTTTGTTTTGTTTGTTTTTTTTGCTTGCTTCGTTTATGCTTTTTGGGGTTTTTTTTCGGGGGGAGGGGTGTAGTTTGGTTTTTATTTTCATTTAATATTGTATATTTGAAATAATCAAATTTTAATATATCTACATGTTTGTTACTTCCACTGTTTGGAAAATTAAATTTGGTCAACTGCAAATACTTAAAACCTCTGTATATATTTTTTTTAACTAAATGGGGTTCATGAAATGTTACACTTTTAGAACTCTAATGGTTCGTTGCAAATGAAAACAAATTCTTCATCTGGTATTTTAAAGTATTTTAAAGAAAGTCCACTGACCAGTTTGGTTATGCCATGCGCCAAAATTTATCTAAACGAAGTTTCAAAACGGTTTTCTGCATTCTTATTTTTGAAATATGAGAGAAGCATTTGTTTATGTTATTCTGGCTAAAACATTGAAAGTAACAGTAGTTTACCGATATTCAAACCTCATAAATACATAAAAAGATTTAAGTCAAGTTATAAAAAACATAGGCAATCCATGAATTCAAACAGGAGCAAAGTTGATTTTTCTATTTTCTTTCGTTTAAGGCTTCTATATTATTAGATATCCATATTTAAATACTTACAAATAGGATGGTTCTCGATTCAGTTGAATGATTAAAGCAGTTTTAATTTAATTTTCTAAAAAAATTACATTTTTAAATTCACCTACATATAATATTTATCTACCATACACCATGCATAAGTATTTTGCCAACAATATCAATATAATGTAAGAATCTTCTTTTCATTCCTGCTTTGTGAAGAAATGTGTATATTGCATAATATTTTATTGAAAACATGTCACAATTTTAGATAAATATTCTTTTTAAATGCAATACATGTATATACATGCTTATTTGAATTATCATTTTTATTAAGCATTTCTATAACTAAAGCATAACTAAGCAATACTAGTTTTAGGTAATCTCAAAGCTAGATAAAACTGCTTGCAGCCGTCCTAATGCCATACAAAGTGAACACACACTGGGTCTATCCATAGCCATATCCTATACCTTGACAAAATCCCGAGGGATTCGGCTGTAAATCTCCATGAAGTCCTGACTGTACATCAGGCCACGCTATGATGTCACCTAAGTTCTTATTACATGTGACTATCATTGTTTCTATATCCGACTGACTTAGTTCTTTAGACCACACATTCAGGTTTGTAAGGAGTCCCACAAATGATTCCGTTGGACTAAGGGTACCACCTTTATCTTGTTCCTGTCCTATCATAACCTTCCCACCACCTGTAAGCATACATTCGAATATTTGATGACTTTTAAAACTTGACCTATTTGTAGATTAAGATAGAAGTCCCTGAAGATTAAAAATGCTTGGATTAGTTATTGGTTTCGCTGTTATATTCACATTGAAAGAAAATACTGTCTATAGCAAAATGTTATTTCCTAAGCAGTGGAAGAGTGTTCGCACGTATAAACATTCTCTTTATGCTCCATTCTTCATTTGCGATATTGCACAAAGCAAATTTATAATTATCAAAATTTGTACTTATGGTGAATGACTGATGTGAGTTAATTTTATTGGAGGAAAAATGAATGATCGAAAATAAAATTACCTAAATTAAAGGTATTAACGAGTCAACTTAAAAGACTTCAGAACTTTTCATGACAATTTGATAGAATGCGTAAAAGGTTTTATGCAACATTTTCCTTTACAAACTATCGAGAAAAGAAAGGACTTAATTTGACGTTCATGTCAATTTATGATAAACGCCACAGTCATAAATGCGTCCATCATATCCCAAACTTTTGTCAACTGTTTGCATCAGGTATCTCCGTTGAATCAATTTACCTTTAATAGTTTCTCCTGCAGCTAAATTATATCCCTCGTCCCATAGAAATGCATTTTTATAAATTTTCCATGCTCCTTTATCAGTAGACCACGTGACTAATACATGATGCCATGTTCCGTCGTTCACTTTCACATCTGTGTTTATCTTTTTGTTATTTACATAAATAACAAATCTGAAACAAGAAAATGAAGAAAATGATTTGACACTTCAGTAATTAGCTTAAAGTTAACTCTTAATGTACAGATAAATTTCTCAAATAATCAATCTTCTGGAAAACATTATTCTACAGTCTGGTTTCCTGTGTTGCTTTCTTCATCGAGCAACGACCATTACAACCTGGTTCTTAGGAATAGAAAATCTGTAAGTAGTAAAGAAGCATACGTGACATTTGGGAAAAGTATACAATATATATTATGTCCCAGATAACATTTACGTCATTTTGTCTCTGGTGGATAATTGTCTCATTGTCAATCATACAGCATATTCTTATATATTACAGATTTAAACAAGAATGTGTCCATAATACACGGATGCCCCACTCGCACTATCATTTTCTATGTCCAGTGAACAATAAAATTGGGGTCAAAGCTCTAATTTGGCATTAAAATTAGAAAGATCATATCATAGGGAACATGTGTACTAAGTTTCACGTTAATTTGACTTCAACTTCCTCAAAAACTACCTTGACCAAAAACTTGAACCTGAAGCGGGACAGACGGACGGACGAACGAACGACGGACGAACGAACGAACGGACGCACAGACCGAAAAACATAATGGCCCTAGATTGGGCATAAAAATATTTTATTTTTATCAATCTATCATAGTTATCAACTTTTTCATATCCTAAAAGTGGGAGATCTCACTCTGTGGAAAACATTGAGATAGTGGGAGATCTTACTCTGTGGAAAACATTGAGATAGTGGGAGATCTCACTCGGTAGAAAACATTGAGATAGTGGGAGATCTCACTCTGTGGAAAACATTTAGATAGTGGGAGATCTCACTCGGTGGAAAACATTGAGATAGTGGGAGATCTCACTCGGTGGAAAACATTGAGATAGTGGGAGATCTCACTCGGTGGAAAACATTGAGATAGTGGGAGATCTCACTCGGTGGAAAACATTGCGATAGTGAAAGATCTCACTCTGTAGAAAACATTGAGATAGTGGGAGATCTCAATCAGTAGAAAACATTTAGACAGTGGGAGATCTCACTCTGTGGAAAACATTTAGATAGTGGGATATCTCACTCGGTAGAAAACATTTAGATAGTGGGAGATCTCACTCTGGCGAAACATTTAGATAGTGGGAGATCTCACTCTTATAATCAACATTAAAATAAACCCAATCATTAATGAATTAATTAGCTAAAACAAAAGTCAGGTAGCTTAGACACGCTGTATTGTGTAAAAATAAACCTTCATTTGCGCCATAAGGTTATATTTCATTTGCGCCCAAATGTAAATACTAGGTTTTTATAATTTTTCAGGTAACATTAAATTAATTAAGGTTAAAAGTCTCAATGTATGTTGTATCCCAAATACAAGTATCGTATAAGAAATTGTAAGAGTATCCCCTAGAAATGTGTCTTGTACATAAATTAGACCGTTGGTTTTCTTGTTTGGATTATTTTACATTTTGTCATGTCGTGGCCGTATATAGCTTACTCTATACTGTATAGGTTTTGCTCATTATTGAAGGCCGTACGGTCAATCTACGTCATTCATTTGGTCTTTCGCGATAGTCGTCTCATTGCCATATCTTTTTATTTTTATATTATATACTAGTAGTTGAAAGTAGAATCACTGTGACAACAGATGCTGACTTATTTTTATGATGCAAACAAAAGATGTATATATGGTGTTTTATCCTTATTGTCACATTTTTGGAACTTGTCCCGCTCCTACTTCCACCTTCCAGTGGTGTCGGGGTAGCATATAATGCTGGAGAACGGAAGAAATTAATAAAATCAACAGAATAGTAACAATATATTACTATTATTTATACTATTTATCTGTATTATTGGCGCAAATGAAAGATTTTTTTTAGCGAAATAAAATTCCAATTGGCGCAAATGCAACGCACCGGAATTGGAAGCTATAGCTCACTAATAATACTCCTGCCATAAGTTTTCGGTGAAATGAAAATTAATAAGTGACGGATGTGAGAATGCATCACATATGAATGGAAACACGGACAGACGTAAACCAGTATAGAGCGTAATAGAAATTAATAATGAGATATAAATAATTAATTGTACATTGTTTTACTCACCCATCATAATTAGTTATTGTCAATGCATTATCGAATGCTCCTATAGAATAGGAGAAAGGTGTACCCTGGTTTATCTCATCAGATGTCCTGATCCAAAAACCAATAGAAAAGGCTGACATCTCTCTGTCCATTTTAAATGTTGAATAGTTTATTGTCCCCGAACTTGGGAAGTCAAGCAAATATTTACTGTCAAGTTCTGAAATTCAAAGCTATATGTGTCTTCATATTTTCTTCTTTGCTTTTCACCTGATTTGCTTGAACGTTTTTTATTTAAAACAAAATAGAGAATTGGAAATGAAATGCCTGAAGCTGATTCCGAATTAAGTAATTTTCAATTTCTTATTTGATAAAAATGACTAAATAGCATGTCTAAATATATTGTTAGCACTTAAAAACTTTTACTTAAAAATGATACAATGAAGAAACAGTTCTGCTAATGTTAATAATAAAGGTGCATTTCTGCATACTGTTATTTGTTTAAATTTCTATATATCGATTGTTTTTACAAGTACCTGTTTCACACAGTCTACCAGAAAATGTTTGTGGACAAATGCATTCGAATGAATTAATACGATCCACACATGTAGCATCTTGGAAACAGGGCAAAGAAGCGCATTCGTCAATTTCATTTAGACACTGTTTTCCTGTGTACCCTGGCATGCATTCACAACTACAAAGAAAATGAGATGTATAAATATAATAAAATGCTCCGCGCGGCGCAGCTTGATATGACCGCAGAGGTCGAACCCTGAACAGTTGGGGCAAGTATGGACACTACATTCAAGCTTGATACAGCTCTGAATTTGGATTGTGATTAAATATTTGACACATCTTAGCTTTCTGACACAGAATGAATGTGGTCAAAGAACTGAAAAATTTTAAATTGGACTTTTACCTTCTATGGTCCAATATCCAAAATCTAAATACATGGTTAGATTAAGCATATAAAAAAAAAACCAAGAATCTAATTTTTGATGAAATCAAACAAAGTTTAATTTTTGACCCTTTGAACCTCAATGTGGACCAATTTGATAACACGGCCAAAAATCTAAAATCTAAATACACGGTAAGATTCAGCATATCTTAAGAATATAAATAAGAAGATGTGGGATGAGTGCCAACGAGACAACTCTCCATCCAAGTCACAATGTATCAAAAGTGAACAATTATAGGTCAAAGTACGGCCTTCAACACGGTGCCTTGGCTCACACCGAACAGCAAGCTATAAAAGGGCCCCAAAATGACAAGTGTAAAACAAGAGGCTGTCAGAGTGACAGCAAGCTGGATTTCCTGCAGAGGTCGAACCCTGAACAGTTGAACAAGTATAGACACTATATTTAAGCTTAAAACAGCTCTGAATTTGGATTGTGATTGAATATTTGACATAGGTTTGTGACACAAATTACATGTGGTCAAAGAACTGAAATATTTGAAATTGGACATTTAAATACCTATTATGGTCCAATATCCAAAATCTAAGTACATATTAGAATCAGCATATCAAAGAACCCCAAGAATTCAATTTTTGATGAAATCAGACAACAGTTTAATTTATGACCCTTTGGACCACAATGTGGACCAATTTGATAAAGGAGCCCACAATCTAAAATCTCTCAATACATGGTTAGATTCAGCATTTCAAAGAACCCCATAAATTCAATTTTTGTCGAATAAAACAAAGTTTAATTTTGGACCCTGATTTGGACCAACTTGAAAACTGGGCCCAAAAATCTAATATTTAAATACAGGTTTAGATTCAGCATTTGAAAGAACCCTATATGTATTTAATCTATGTTGAAATGAAACACAGGATTATTTTATCCATAATATTTTCTGTGCAAAGGGAAATAACTCAAACTGGATAAATAGTTCTCTAAAATAAGATATGATGCAATTTTTCAAATTATAATCAATAATTTAATAACAACAACCAGTGATGAAGAAGTTCTCTAAAATTAGATATGATTTAACACTCAAACATTGTTAGAATCAGCATATCAAAGAACCAAAGAATTCAATTTTTGATGAAATTAAACAAAAGTTTAATTTAGGACCCTTTGGACCTCAATGTGGTATTATCTTATTAATAATGAAAAGAAATACAGGTTTAGATTAAGCATTTCAAAGAACCCTATATATATTCAATTAATGTTGAAATCAAACACAGGTTAATTTTGGACTCCGATTTGGACCAACTTGAAAACTGGGCCCAAAATCAGAAATCTAAATATATGTTTATTAATAGACAATATAAGCTTAGTTTTTAAAGGAGTTCACTTCATCAAAAAAAAATATATAGCATTCAGAAAATTAGTTTTTACAGAATAACAAACAAACTTGCCACAAAATTCTTCAAACAATTTACCAAAGAAAAGAAGAAAAAAATCCAAAATTTTATTTATAATTAATACAATGTCTTTTCAAAATCTATAAATTTATCAGTAATGAAGTCTCCCAAACAAAGCTCCAATAATTCTTCATTCCCATGGTCGCCTGACATTGGGCAAAGTCCAGTACAAATTGGTTTGTGATATGCATAAGTGACGCCTATGGATTGACCCTGTATGTCATTCAAATCTTCTTGAAATTATGAACAGGAATATATATGGTTTAGGGATCTCGACTGTTTACAAGTTCTTAAGCAGGAGGGGTGGGGGTGACCCCAGGGGACTCGCCTAATATTTCATTTGATTTGTTTTATTGTCCCATTCAAGAATATATATGGTTTCGGGTGGGGATCTTGACCGTTTACAAGTTTTCAAAAAGAAGTGGGGTGGGGGTTACCCCAGGGGACTTCCCCTCAATTTTATTTGATTTGTTTTATTGTCCCATACAAGAATATATATGCTTTCGGGGTGGGGATCTTGACCGTTTACAAGTTTTCAAAAAGAAGGGGGTGGGGGTTACCCCAGGGGACTTCCCCTCAATTTCATTTGATTTGTTTTATTGTCCCATTCAAGAAATATATATGGTTTAAGGGTGGGGATCTCGACCGTTTACAAGTTATCAAAAAGAAGTGGGATGGGGGTTACCCCCATGGACTCCCCCTATATTTCATTTGATTTGTTTTATTGTCCCATACAAGAATATATATGGTTTAGGGGTGGGGATCTCGACCGTTTACAAGTTCTCAAACAGGATGGGGTGAGGTGACCCCAGGGGACTCGCCTTTTATTTCATTTGATAAGTTTTATTGTCCCATACAAGAATATATATGGTTTTGGGGTGGGGATCTTGACCGTTTACAAGTTTTCAAAAAGAAAGGGGATGGGGTGACCCCCATGGACTTCCCCTATATTTCATTTGATTTGTGTTATTGTCCCATACAAAAATATATATGGTTTAGGGGTGAGGATCTCGACTGTTTACAAGTTCTCAAACAGGAAGGGGTGGGGGTGACCCCAGGAGACTCGCCTTTTATTTTATTTGATTAGTTTTATTGTCCCATACAAGAATATATATGGTTTCAGGGTGGGGATCTTGACCGTTTACAAGTTTTCAAAAAGAAGGGGGGTGGGGGATGAACCTGGGGACTCCCCTAATATTTCATTTGATTTGCTTTATTGTCCCATACAAGAATATATATGGTTTAGGGGTGGGGATCTCGACTGTTTACAAGATAAAAGCACATTCTCAAATTGAAGGGGGTGGGGGTAAGAATATATATGGTTTAGGGAGACTTAATTATCTACAAAATATCTTATAATGAACAGTAAATTTCAAACTTCATTTATACAGTCCTACTAGTAAATTTCAAACTTTATATATACAGTCCTACAGATCTTATCAGGAAACAGAAAATTTTCAAATAAATCTGTCACTCCAATTTTTATTGTGAGATAAGACATTATGCTGAGTCATAAAATGATAACAAGAGAAAAATATTTTAAAATTCCACTTTTGGATATTAAAAATGGCGATAACTCAAAAAGGAGATCTACTAAAATTGTGAAAATTGAACTAGACCTTCATTAAGTCCCAGGAAACAACATATTTAAATTTGAAAAAAATTTGTTAAAGCGTTTTCATGTTATTGTGCTGACACTGTTTGGCAGCCGCCCGTCAGCCCGCCCAGCCGCCCATCCCCATTTTAATAACCGATATTTCCTTCGAAAATCCGGTTTATGATTCAAACAGGGAAACCCACGGTATAATCTATATAAAAAACGAGAAATGAGAAACACCTATGAACCACACCAACAAACGACAACAACTGTACAACAGGCTCCTGACTTAGGACAGGTGCATAAAAATGAATCGGGTTTAAACGCCAATATATTCAAATGAAATCAAAAAAAGAAAAAAAAAGTTTAATTTTGGACCCCGATTTGGACCTTCTTGAAAACGGGGCCCAAAATCAAAAATCTTAACACATGTTTAGATTCAGCATTTCAAAGAACCCCAAGAAATCAATTTTGGTTTAAATCAAACTAAGTTTAATTTTGGACCCTTTGGACTTTAATGTAGACCACTTTGAAAACTGGTCCCAAAATCAAAAATCTAAATCAAGAACTTAAAAATTTGAGATTGGACATTTACCTATTATGGTCCAATATCCAAAATCTAAATACATGGTGAGAATTCATTTTTTTTTTTAAATCAAACAAAAGTTTCATTTTGGACCCTTTGGACCTTAACTTGTACAAATCAAACACGGGGCCTAATATCCAAAATCTAAATACACGGTTAGATTCAGCATATTCAAGAACCCCAAGAATTCGAGACTTTGAATGAAACCCAATTGAAATTGGTCAAGAAATAAGCAATTTATTCAAAGTATGGGAAAAGTATTGTTTTTGGCCCCTTTTTCCTAAACGGTTCTGGCCATAAACCCCAAAATCAATCCCAACCTTCCTTCATAGAACCTTGTGGTACAATTTCACAGCGATCCATAGACTTATACACAAGTTATTGTCGGGAAACCTGAAATTCCTAGTTTGTTGGCCCTAATTCCTAAACGGTTTGGGCCATAACCCCTAAAAATAATCCTAACCTTCCTTTGAGATATGGAACCTTGTGGTACAATTTCATAGAGATCCATACACTTATAAACAAGTTATTGTCCTGAAACAAGAAAAATGCTTGGTTTTGGCCCCTTATACCTAAACAGTTAGGATAATAACCCCCAATATCAATCCCAACCTTCCTTTTGTGGTATTTGTGGGCCATAACCCCTAAAAATAATCCTAACCTTCCTTTTGAGATATTGAACCTTGTGGTACAATTTCATACAGATCCATACACTTATTCTCAAAGTATTGTCTGGAAACCAAATGTCTTCGGACGACGACGACGACGACTACGACGCTGACAACGTCATAACATTAAACGACCGCAAAAATTTCACGAATTTGACAAAATCAATAAATGTGTTTCATTATGTAATCCTAACATATAAACAATGACAATTTCTTCGTTTTCAATATTTTGAAATATCTATACTTTGCTTTCTCGTAACATGCATGTGTAATATGAAGCTTTTGGTGTATACCTGAATCCTGCTACTTCGTCTACACAGGTACCATCATTCCGACAGGGCCCTGATGAACAGTCATCATTGTTAATCTCACAGTTTACACCAGAGTATCCTTTGGCACACCGACAGTTGTAGCCTTGTAACGTATTCACACACGTTCCATCATGTTGACATTGTGCGTTCACACAGTCGTCTTTCAGCTGTTCACATCTTGGACCTGCCAAAAAGCATGGTTTACAGCACTTAATTACCCAGATCAAAAAGGCACTATACTTTTAAAAAGAAAGAGGAAACATTTCCTGCTCTGCTGGTGGAACCTGTCGTATCGATGTCCATTAAATTTAAAAAGAAAGAAGATTTATTATATGTTTTTGATTAAAAGTAATTTAAATGAACTAAACACTGCAGTAGTATTTTGAAACAAAACAACAACAAAAAACTATGACAAGTATCTGGATCATACATGACTTCTAAAATACCACATAATGTAAAAAAAATAAAAATAAACCAAACTGAATCGTTCATATACGAATGCATCACTTGTAGCTTTATAAACATATATTTCCGTACATGAACCCCTTTTTTCTGATGAGCTTGGTGGTCAGATTTTAAAATAAAAACTCTTGAAGTGGAATAACTTCATATTATAAGAACATATTGAGAAAAAATCCTTAACATATTAAAAGCAATTAAAAAAATTAAGGATAGTTTTACCTTCATACTCAGGAAGACATGAACAGCTGTAATCATTGATACCATCAACACATGTCCCGTTGTTTGTACATGGTTGTCCTAAACATTCGTCAATATTTACTTCACACTTTCTACCTTAAAAGCAAATAAATATACCTAATATTTTAGATAGACGCGTTGTTTCTTTGACTGCTCTTTTAACTTGAAATAAAAATATTCTTTCAAGTGTGATTCCATTCCTTCAGATGAACATTTCAGTACTAACACATCCTAGCGAATTCACTTTTTACTTTGAAAAATACACAATCGATTTCATCATCAGAATGGGAATATACAGCTAAATAAAAAACTTAAACATAAAAATAAGAAGATGTTGTATAATTGCCAATGAGACAACTCTCCACTAGAGACCAAATGACATAAAATTTAACAACTATAGGTCACCGTACGGCCTTCAACAATGAGGAAAACCCATACCGTATAATCAGCTATTTAAGGCCACCAAAATGACAATTCAATCGAGAAAACTAACGGCATGATTTATTTACAAAACTAGTAATAGCTTTTCCAAAAAGCTTGCCGGCTTTTAGCTTATTCTGTGGAAAATTGATGTTTTGCTTTATATTTTCACCCATCCAGAATATTGCTCTAAATATAAATTATAATGGGGTGAAAAAATTGGGATAGAGAAAAAGCCAATATAGTATTTTAAGGGTTACAATTTTAATTGTGTTCTTTGTCATTTTTAACTCCTGGAAGAGCTTAATTTCTAAATCACTTGCGTTTTTGCATGTACTTATTTCAATAAATTTGTTTTATGAATCAATTTTTCAGCAGAAATGTCATTATTTACTCTCTGTTTGAGAAAAGTGTGATCAAGATCTTTCAATATTTGTCTCTATAAACCAATTCACAAACGTTTTAGATCCCAATGTGTCTTTATCATACTGAAAATTATTGTTCCTATATCCTACTTAAGATGGTCACAGTAGCGTATAAGGTACATGTACATAGCAACTGCGGGAAAATGCCTAAGGAGTAAATCGGTTTAAAGTCGGTTCTGTAAATAAATGGGGAACATGGACACAGATGATGCCCCCGCTTGCATATAATGTTATAAAGGGATATAACTCAAGAACTGTAAAAGTGACGCTACCCAAATTTGTACTTGATCTGAGTTTTGTGGTAATAAGCATTGTGTATACGTTTCATAACATTTGGTTGAGGCAAACTAAAGTAAGAGAACGGAAACGAAAAATTCAGCAATTTTTCCATTTATAGAGGGACATAACTCTAGAACAACAAAAGTGACGCCACCAAAATTCAAACTTGATCTGTGTTTTGTGGTAATAAGAATTGTGTATAAGTTTCATAACATTTGGTTTAGGCGAACTAAAGTAAGAGAATGGAAACGAAAAATTCAGCAATTTTTCCATTTGTAGAGGGACATAACTCTAGAACGGCAAAAGTGACGCCACCAAAATTCGAACTTGATCTGTGGTTTGTGGTTATAAGCATTGTGTATAAGTTTCATAATATTTGGTTGAAGCAAAATAAAGTTAAAGAACGGAAACGAAAAATTCAGCAATTTTTCCATTTATAAAGGGGCATAACTCTAGAACGGTTAAAGTGACGCCACCAAAATTCAAACTTGATCTGTGTTTTGTGGTAATAAGCATTGTGTATAAGTTTCATAACATTTGGTTGAGGCAAACTGAAGTTAGAGAACGGGAAAAAAAATTTAGCAATTTTTCCATTTGTAAAGGAGCATAACTCTAGAACGGTTATAGTGACGCCACCAAAATTCAAACTTGATCTGTGTTTTGTGGTAATAAGCATTGTGTATAAGTTTCATAACATTTGGTTGAGGCAAACTAAAGTTAGAGAACGGAAACCAATTTTGGGACGTACAGAAGGACAAGGGTAAAACTTAACACCCCCTCCGCTACGGCGGGGGCATAAAAATGACAAATTGGTATGTTATGAAGTAAAGTAAATACAGATGTGACTCTCTGATCGTTACTTTCTGTCTTTCTTCTTCTTTCCGGTTACGAGTCGGACTCTGCAATTGAGTGTAGTTGACTCGGGCGCATCTAAAACAGAGAGGAGGCCACTCATTTGACCAAGAGTAAAAGTCTAGGAAAACTGGATGGTATTTACATTATAATCAAGAAGTGCGTATTCACAAGTATATGCACTGGGTATCCTGCTGTCTAGTTGAGACATAGCTGGGTCTAAGAGATGGTGTTCACTCCGGCCCCGAAGTTCTCTAATGGTCCGGACTCCACTACAGATTCTAGTAATTTATTCAATTCCCTTGTTATTCTCGGTAAGAAGGAATGCTAATAAATGTCTCTCTTTACTCAAGCTTGTCTGAGTTTGTGGTTGCCTCTGGTCCTACTATCACCTGATACGAAATACTTGGATGCATCAATGGCAATCAACTGGTGCTGGGTCTTATAACACAGCACAATACTATGTTTCCATCTTCTGTACTGGAGTGATTCTCACTGAAGTTGGTCCAGTAATTCAGTTACACATCCCTGAGAGTTCTCCTGATAGCAGCTATAGACAAAGCGAGCTGCTCGTCTCTGTATTTGATCGATATCTCGTGTGATGGTGATACTGGAGAAGCATATTCTAGGGTAGGTCTTACTAGGATGGAGTACATTGGTCTTCTTGTTAGTTGTTTGAGTATGTTTGAGTCAATCCGACGAGTCAACCCCTTTTCAACTGGTTTTTACAGTTGGTTCTTACATAATAGAAAAGAAAGGATATGGGGTATCAATCCAGGACACAAAATCAGCACATGCACAGCAAAAACACAAATAGCAAAGGAACATCGCTTTTAATGATATATGCTGTGGTTTGACACCACTGTCCCAGGCATGTAAGGGATGGGTTATGCATCCGGAAACATGGTTACCCCCGCTGTATGCCTGTACCAAAATCATGAGCCTGAATTTCATTGGTTGTCGTGAATTACACTTGTTTTTCGTTTATGTATAATTGTTTTGTACATAAATAATGACATGCCGTTGGTTATGTTGTTTGAACTTTTTGACATTTGTTATGTCGAATCCTTTTTATAGCTTGCAATGCATTATGAGTATTTCTCATTGTTAAATGCTGTGGGTGACTTATACATGCTAACATCTATGTCATTTTGTCTCTGGTTGATAGTTACCTTATTGTTAATCATACCATACTTTCTTATGTTTATGTTATAAATATCTGACTTGCTAATTTTCTGGACCGTTGCAAAACATATACTAAAACTATGGTTTTGAACATTCCAGCACTATTCACATGCATCGACCAGAGTTCAACTATATGCCATTTGTTGTCAGAACATTATAATGCAAACATGTACATGACGCTGTTTTCTCAGATATTAGCGAGTTCGTTTCTGTTCAATGCCTTAAGGTCTCGTAAATTTGTGTATTTAATTTTGCTAATGAAGGATTTTGTGTTGATTGCATATTTTTGAAAGTCTTTGTAAAATAATCCACAATTGTTTATTTTTTTGAAAATTTAGAGCTTGAAATATTGTAAAGACATGTGTCCATTGAAGATACCCGAATGTTGACCTTATTAAGCTTTGGTGTTAAATTGGTTAAGTCGTTTACACATAATTTTTTTTTTTAAATTTCAATGCATCCAAAACATTTTGTTATTCAGACCTTGATATTGGTACAGAGAAAAGGCGCTTTCGTTAAATACTTCAGAAATTCGTAAATATGTATTTATAGATATTCCCTCATCTGCCTGTATTGCTGTAATGGTTTAATTTTATTGATATATTTTTCATTTTGTTTATACCTGAAATTCATAAATTGACCCACCCAGGGGATAGGGGCTAGAGCTGGGACCCCTTTTTGCAGTTTAATATCATCATTTAATAAAATGTTCCGCTTGGCGCAGCTTGAAACGCAGAGGTCGAACCCTGAACAGTTGGGGCAAGTATGGACACTACATTCAAGCTTTGATACAGATCTGAATTTGTATTGTGATTAAATATTTGACACAGCATGGATTTCTGACACAGAATGCATGTGGTCAAAGAACTGAAAAATTGGGAATTAGACTTTTACATATTATGGTCCAATATCAAAAATCTTTTTTTTTTGACAACGTCATAACATTATACGACCGCAAAAATTTTGTGGTCGTATAAAAAATGACCGAAATTAAGGATAGTGCTCTTCTTTTTTCAAGACTTTAATATGAAATTACCATATATATGGTAACACATACAAATCTGCTGTATAGTGATTGCAATTCAGGAGCAATACGAATCTGATTGAAGGTGTCTGATCAGCTGATAGAAATGCAAAACAAGCAGAAGGCCTATGATATCTACAAGTTTTTATATAAAGCAGAATAAGTATTGGTTACTGCGAAACTAAACTACAAATTAACTAGCCAGTGACTGTTAGGAGATCAAAGGGTTCATCCATATAACACGCCATTGTTGTTGTACCTGTAAATCCGGCAGCACATTTACATGAGTAATCCACCTTTAGGTCCACACAAATGCCTCCATTGAAGCATGGATCAGATTCACATTCATCCAGTTCGTTTTCGCAATATACACCTAAGAATAAATAATTGGATCAAAACAGGCGCCCACATTCAGAACAAGGTCTGTACAAATAACTTGATAGATTTATTTTTCATTTTTATAAACAGTAGTAATATTCCATTTATTTAAAATACTTAGAAGTTCAATGATTTATCTATTTCGAAACGTGAAAAAATACATTATATGTAATGGATGGTGTGTTTGTTAAATACATATCAGACTTATTACATACATTTGATTTCATTCATATTTACCTGTGAAACCTGGGGCACAACTACAGTCAAACCCAAATCCTCCAAAGCTGCTACATGTTGCTCCATTTTTACATTGATCAGCGAAACATTCATCAAATCCTCTTTCCACTGGAATATCTGACTGATAATCAGTTTGCGTACCTTCAAAACATTTAATATTAACAGGAATTAAAAGCATTACAGGAATATCTGACTGACATCTCATTTTCAACTGATTAAGCAAGAGATCCTCCCGTAAACTAACTTAAAGGATGGTTCAACAAATCTTATATATACAGTCAGCCAAAAATTAAGCACTACCTATTTTTATTGCATCGAAAATTTTTTCATTTAAAAAATCGGTTAATCCCCGAAAAAGAGAAAATATTCATGTAGCAATTTTGCTAACATATACCATAAACAAACCATAAACTTAAGTTTGGTCACTTATGCAGGTTCTATGCATTTGAATTTTGCGTTCGTAGAAATAGTGAAAATTACACAAATCAGAAACGGAATTTAAGTTTCACTGTGATTGTATTTTTTTACAACAATTAATCACCCAATATCATTAAAAGTCTTTACAAATAATCTTTGGCATGTTCGGCACATTTTATGTCAATATTTGAGTCAATATAATGTGTAACCACCTCTCTTCCGGTACAGTTACATAACACGGCGTCTCATACTCTGTACAAGCCTTCTGAAGTTCAGTTGAGCAAATCTATTCCATTCATCAACCATTGCCACTTTTAAATCGCCAAGATTTTGCAAAGGTGGGTTCTCTGCGATTGAGATTTCTGCCAATGGCATCCCAGACATGTTTGATAGGGTTCATGTCTGGAGACATGGAAGGCCAAAAGATAGTGTCAATGGCTTCTTGCTCTTTGTACTCGGTTACAATCATTGGTCTGTGTGGTCTAGCGTTGTCGTCCATGTACAAGGGTCTTGGCGCAAGTGGATGAATATCAAAATGAGGGATGGACTACAATGTTTCTAGGCACCAAATCCCTGTATGTCTGTCCGTTCATGTTACCCTGCAGAATATGCATACCCAGCTTACAACAGTATCAGAAGCAACCCCATACTGTAACACCATGCACCAGCACCAAATGCAGTCGTTGGGCAAATGTTGTTTTGGTCATAGGCAGTTTTATTATCCCGCCAAACGCGTATTCTGCCGTCTATTGGTCGTAACAGAAACAGACTCTCATCTGACCAATGAACTTTTTGCCAGCTTCTCATGTCCCAGCGTCGATGGTGCCTGGCTGTTAGGGCAGGTCTCTTCACAACACGACGTGCTCTTAGGTAGCCTCTATGAAGTCGACGGAGCAAAGTTCGAACACTAACACGACCACCTGGAGGCCAGTGGTTTCTAAGCTGTGGATCAGGAGTAAATGGATTGGCTTTAGCACGACCAATAAGCAGTCTGTCATCACGACAGTTAGTTAAACGGGGTCTTCCGGACCTTGGTCTATCATTTACAGTTCCTGTGTCATCATGACGTTGTAAAAGTCTGACAATGATGGTGTGATTAACATTGAAATGGTTACCTGTGCTCCTAGTGCTCCTACCGGCATTTGACATGCCAATTGCTTGCCAACGTTCAGTCACAGATAACTTACGCCTTGTCATATTTCACAAGGACTTGGTGAAGGTCAAATTTCACCTGTACGCGGGACAGTAGGTAGATGATTTAAAGGCATCGAAACAGTGCATTTGTAAAAGTGCAGTTGACCTTTAATAAAAAGTTGCTTGGCGGGTTTATCGAAGTTCAATCTTTTTGGTCGTAATGAATTTTCTTAGTGTATGTTAAAGGCAATTCATAACACCAAACATAAATATTTTTTCGAAATAGATAAAAAAATATTGCCAGTTATATTTAGGTGGTGCTTTACTTTTGGCGGACTGTATATATGTTATCATTGCCTCACTTGCATGACCGTGTATTTGTGTTATTGCATTCATTTTATAACACTTTAAAAGATAAGATATTTGGATTGTGATTAAATATTTGAAACAGCGGAGGTTTCTGACACAGAATGAATGTGGTCAAAGAACTGACAAATTGAAATTGGACTTGTACCTATCATGGTCCAATATCCAAGATCTAAATACACGGTTAGATTCAGCATATCCAAGTACACCAAGAATTTAAATTATTTATCTATAAATGGACACTGATGGATAAGTTTTTAAAGGGTTCCATAAAACTTACCTCTAATTATTTTTCAAAATATCTAATAATGAACAGTAATATCTATATCTATATATAATTTCTTCTCTAAATTAGATATGATGCTGTATCTATTTCTAACTGTGACTCAACTTACAATTTTCAATAATTGTGCAATACAGCTCTGAATTTGGATTGTGATTAAATATTTGACATAGTATAGTTTTTGACACAGAATGAATGTGGTCTAAGAACTTAAAAATTTGAAATTGGACATTTACCTTTTATGGTCCAATATCCAAAATCATAATACATGGTTAGAATCGGCATATCAAAGAACCCCAAGAATTCATTTTTTGATGAAATTTTGGACCCTTTGGACCTCAATGTGGTCCAATTTGATAACGGGGCCAAAATCCTAAAATAAATACACAGCATATCAAAGAACTCCATATATTCAATTTTTATTGAAATCAAACAAAGTTTAATCTTGTATCCCGATTTTGACCAACTTGAAAACTGGGCCCAAAGTCAAAAAATCTAAATACATGTTTAGATTCGGCATTTCAAAGAATCCATTGAATTGAATTTTGTGAAAATCAAACTAAGTTTGATTTTGGACCCATTGGACTTAAATGTGGACCAATTTGAAAACCTGACCCAAGATTGAAAATCTAAATACACAGTTAGATTCAGCATATCAAAGAACCCCCAAGATCTCAAGACTTTAAATTAAACCACATTTAAAATCAGAAGTAAGCAATTTATACAAAGTATTAGAAAAGTATTGAGTTTTGCCCTTTTTCCTAAACAGTTGGGCCATAACCTCCAAAAATCAATCCCAACCTTCCTTTTTTGGTATGGAACCTTGTGGTACAATTTCATAGAGATCAATAGACTTGCACTCAAATTATTGTCCGGAAACCTTTTGGGTCCCTTATTCCTGAACAGTGCGGGCCATTACCCCCAATATTAATCCTATCCTCTTTTTGAGGTATGGAACCTTGTGGTACAATTATATAGAGGTCCATACACTTATTCACAAGCTATTGTCCTGAAACAAGAAAACTGCTTTTTTTTGGTCCCTAATTCCTGAACAATTTAGGCCATTACCCCAAAAAATAAATCCCAGCCTTCCTTTTGTAGTATGGCACCATGTGGTACAATTTCATACAGATGTATACATTTATTCTCAAGTTATTGTCTGGAAATCAAATGTCTTCGGACGAAGACACCGACGCTGACAACGCCATACTATTATACGACTGCAAAATTTTTGCGGTCGTATAAAAAGAAGAAATCGATGAAATAGTCCATCAAATATTACAGAAAAAACGAAAGAGGGACTCAATTTAGGAATGGATTACATTACAAGTTATAGTTATTCAAATTTTAAAATGGCTTTTGTACAATACAAATCAATATAGAAATATATAAAAATCCTTCAAGACCGGACAGTGACCTATAATTGCTAATATCCACTTTATTTGAACTCTGGTGGATAAGTGTCTCATTGGCAATCATACCACATCTCTTTTTTTTATAAGAATACTAATGTTTGTAAATCTCTTTTTTTTTTATAAAAATACTAATGTTTGTAAGATTAAGTCTTTGTTCTGTATCATATATATATGTTGATAAATAATAATTTATTATCATTTTCTAATATCTATAATATTTCTGATATTTTGTTTTAAGTAAACTGAATTTCTTAACTAACAACACATTTTTTAAAAATAATTTTTTTGAAATTTATTTTTCATTGGGTTGAAGTAGAAAGAAGAAAACAATACATTTACTATAACTTTTTTTTATCATATTTACCTTGGCATTCAGATACATCAATGCTTGCAGTATCTAATGTCTTGCCTTCACCAGGACAGTCCAAACAGAATGCTTTCCCTGTATCAGACTGATAAGTTCCCTTTGGGCAAGGTAAACATGGTTCTAACCCTGTCTTAGATGCATATCCTGGGCTACATTCCGCTGAAGAAATTTGTTTTCATCACCAAACAATTTATATAATAATGGTGCATGGACAATGAATCACTTCATGTCAATGCTTTAGCTTTTATTATCTTTGCTAATTTATTTGATGACTCCAATGCAGAATTCGCCATATTAAGTCACTGTTATACTCAGTGTTAAGGTTGAATAAATGGTAAAATTCTGTTTTAAAATTCTTACCAGGTTTGTTAATGTTATTTTTTCCGTTACAATGTGTTATTCCTTTCTGAAATAATCCATTTTCTGTAATTGTATGTACTACTTACATATTTGTATTTCCCGATATTGAAATTTTAGGATACGATTTTACTACATATTTATTATAATTACGATTCTAAAAGTCATGTATTGATTTAAACAGATTATTGAATAATATATTTTGGCATCATGACATATACTAACTAAAAACAGCAATAGATGTAAAAATAGATCGTGCAGAGAATGAAAGGAGTAATTTATTATTAGCTTGTAGTAACTCCATAAAAAACTACAACTGTATCGTCATGATCTACTTTCAAATTGCAGAAAGGTATAGATTTAGTTTTGATATTTTTCCTTTTGTTGTGTAAACTTAAAATTGACATTTTAAATTATTGTGCAGCTTTTTATACATGTTTTTAACTTGACATTGTCAAATGACCCTATTTATACCCTCTTTTAATTGTTATTTAACTTTGTATAAAATAGTAAACGAAAGACCTATTTTTCTCGCTGAATGCTCTGTGACTACTGAACCTGTCGAAACCATATACTAGCAGTTTGCACTACTGAATATCAACACAACTGAATTATTTCAAATAAGCCACAGATTTACCAGATGATCAATACAAGATCATCTTAACCTAGAATAAATCGTTGGAACATTTACTGCTAACACTATACAAACAGAAGTTAACTGATAACATGTTTTTATTTTGTATTTACCTCTACACATGCTCTGTCTTCTAGCACCCCTTCTTAATGTTGTGGTACTTCCAGGACAATTGGTGCATGCTGTCTGCCCATAAAGGTTTTGGTACGAGCTCTCTGGGCATGTTGTACATTGCCCTATACCGTCCTTTGAGAATGTTCCAGGCAGGCATAGAGCTGAAAAAAACATGAATAACTTTTGTTCTAATGAACGATATAATTAATGAAGCAATTAGTACTGCTGCTTTCTCATTGGCATATATCACGCATCTCTTTTTATTCATTACTATCAATTCGTTAAAAAAAAATCAAAGCAAATTTGGTCAGTTTTACTCCCACAAACATTCATTCAAGGTATATTATTGACAAAAACTTCATGTTGATAAAATATTTTTATACTTCATCATAATGATAAAACGACAATATTTTTTTATCGTGAAAAACAACAGCTTTTTATTTTAAATCTGGGTTGTTTTGTTTTGTCATCCATCTGGAGGGAAAGATATATAATGGTTGCTGGTATTTTCCTCCTTGCCAAAATTTTGTGTTCTATTCATTTTGGCTAAAAATCACACAGAAAATGTATTATTGACGTCGATTCCATTTGTAGGATCTTACCTTTACAATCATCTTTACTTCTGGAGTTAATGTGATGTGTTGATGTTAAATTAGGACATAAATGACAGGTGTATTGTCCTTCCTTCGGTTGATATGATCCTCTTCGACAACTCTCACATTTCTGCTGTAGTACATTGAAATATGTACCAACAGGACATCTAACTGAAACAAAACAATCAACATCATATAATAACTTAAAAAGAAATGAAATAGACAAACCGCATTTTTGGAGGATAGGTCGTTTGAAACCTAATCTTTTTTTTTTTTATTTTTAATCAGTTTAGTCAACATAAACTCCATAATGAAAGTGCACCCACAACCTATGTGTTGAAAATTAATAAAATGCTTTGCTGGGCGCAGCTTGATACGACCGCAGAGGTCGAACCCTGAACAGTTGGGGCAAGTATGGACACAACATTCAAGCTTGATACAGCTCTGAATTTGGATTGTGATTAAATATTTGACACAGCATAGGTTTCTGACACAAAAAGAATGTGGTCTAAGAACTTGATTTTTTTTTAATTTACCTATTATGGTCCAATGTCCAAAATCAAAATACATGGTTATATTCAGCATATCAAAGAACCCCATATATTCAATGTTTGTTGAAATCAAACAAAGTTAAATTTTGGACCCCAACTTGGACAAACTTGAAAACTGGGCCCATAATAAAAAATCTAAACACATGTTTAGATTCAGCATATCAAAGAACCCCAAGAATTCAATTTTTGTTAAAATCAAACTAAGTTTAATTTTGGACCCTTTGGACCTTAATGTAGACCAATTTAAAAACGGGACCCAAAATTAAAAATCTAAATACACGGTTAGATTTGTAATATCAAAGAACCCCAATAATTCAATTTTTGATGAAATCAAACAAAGTTTAATTTTGGACCCTTTTGACCTCAATATGAACCAATTTGATAGCGGGATCCACAAATAAAAAATCTAAATACATGGTTAGATTCAGCATATCAAAGAACCCCATATATTCAATTTTTGTTGAAATCAAACAAATTATGATTTTGGACCCCAACTTGGACCAACTTGAAAACTGGGCCCATAATCAAAAATCTAAACACATGTTTAGATTCAGCATACCAAAGAACCCCAAGAATTCAATTTTTGTTAAAATCAAACTAAGTTTAATTTTGGACCCTTTGGACCTTAATGTAGACCAATTTAAAAACGGGACCCAAAATTAAAAATCTAAATACACGGTTAGATTTGGAATATCAAAGAACCCCAATAATTCAATTTTTGATGAAATCAAACAAAGTTTAATTTTGGACCCTTTTGACCTCAATATAAACCAATTTGATAGCGGGCCCACAAATAAAAAATCTAAATACATGGTTAGATTCAGCATATCAAAGAACCCCATATATTCAATTTTTTGTTGAAATCAAACAAAGTTTGATTTTGGACCCCAACTTGGACCAACTTGAAAACTGGGCCCATAATCAAATATCTAAACACTTGTTTAGATTCAGCATATCAAAGAACCCCAAGAATTCAATTTTTGTTAAAATCAAACTAAGTTTAATTTTAGACCCTTTGGACCTTAATGTAGACCAATTTAAAAAAACAGGACCCAAAATTAAAAATCTAAATACACGGTTAGATTTGGCATATCAAAGAACCCAATTAATTCAATTTTTGATGAAATCAAACGAAGTTTAATTTTGGAGCCTTTTGACCTCAATATGAACCAATTTGATAGCGGGGTCCACAAATAAAAAATCTAAATACATGGTTAGATTCAACATATCAAAGAACCCCATATATTCATTTTTTGTTGAAATCAAACAAAGTTTAATTTTGGACCAACTTGAAAACTGGGCCAAAAAACAAAAATCTAAATACATGTTTAGATTCAGCATATCAAAGAACCCCATATATTCAATTTTTGTTAAAATCAAACAAAGTTTAATTTTGGACCCTTTGGACCTTAATGTAGACCAATTTGAAAACTGGACCCAAAATTAAAAATCTAAATACACAGTTAGATTCGGCATAACAAATAAATAAATAAATGTGGTCAAAGATTTTACAATTCTAATGCGCCATACTGTGCAATTAAAGATTACTTCTTGAAATTTTTCAATATTTGAAGAATAATTCTTTTTAATTTCTGAAATCTGAAATGAGAAAAAATTGACCCCCCACAATTTCTTTTTACCCCCCCCCCCCTTTTTTTTCCCCCAAAAATTCTTTCCCTTAAGATATGGTCATAATCTCAATTCAAATTTCCAATGGAGTTTGCAACCATAATTACCCATTTAAATTTACCATAGTGCTAACTTAATCTATTTTATAATAGAATTTAAAATATAGTGTCAAATCTTTCATATGGATTTTTTTGTAAAAAAAAAAAAGGTGCATCATTTGCAGATATTTTTACTGGTCTTCCTTTATAAATATGCATTTCTTTAAACATAATTTAAAAGCAGTATAAGGGAAGTAACCAAAACGTTGTATTTGGATTACCTCCCTTACACTGTTTTAAATTATCTTAATTGTTCATTAACCATTACTTTATACATAATTTAAAAGCAGTGTAAGGGAGATAATTTCAATGATGTATTTGATTTATCTCCCTTACACTGCTTTAAATTATGTTTTGTACTAAAGTATTTGTCCATTAACCAGGACAACCTTGTTTTTCCCCCTTTTTTGCCCCTTATTCCTGAACAGTTTGAGCCATAACCCCCCAAAGCAAATCCTAACCATCCCTTTGTGGTATGGAAACTTGTAGTATAATTTCAGAGAGATCCATACACCATACCACAGTTATTGTCTGGAAACTAGAAAATGCTTATTTTTGGCCCCTTTTTTGCGGCCGTATAAAAATTGTAACTATCTTTTGAAAGCTAGTTTTGCTGATGAAATGATCATTTAATATTCCACATTGGCAAAGCAGGACCACAACTGCCATATATGATCCACATGTGGTACCCGTCGTGTTACTGATGTAAGTGCAAATAATTCGGTGGCGTAACATTTGAGAAAAAGAAGATTGGATTGTGGAACATATCCGTCGTCATCTGTGAAACATAACGGTCAACTAATTCGTGATGGCGTCCGTAAAAGTTTAGAATGGGTGATTTCAACTTCAATTCAACACTTGGAACCATTATTTTAATTGGTTCCTTGTAACCAGCAACCCTCTATCAAGGAAATCATCATAGGAAATGCAAGCTCTGGAATATCGTATAAACTGAAGGTATACTCCATATGCTGGCGCTGCTGGAATGTTGCTACATAGAAATGAAGAAAAGTTCACAATTGGGAAGCATAATCATAAGAAAAGGGACGATACTCATCAGATCGTTACTAAGTACATAAAGTGCTTCGCTGAGCGCAGCCTGATACGACCGCAGAGGTCGAACCCTGAACAGTTGGACACACTATTCAAGCTTGATACTGTTTGAATTTGGATTGTGATCAAATTTTTGACATAATATAGGTTTCTTACACAAAATAAATGTGGTCAAAGATCTTAAAAAATTGAAATGGGACATTGAATTTACCTAGAATGGTCTGATATCCAAAATCTAACAACATGGTTAGATTCAGCATATAAAAAAACACCAATAATTTAATTTTAGTTGAAATCAAACAATGTTTCATTTTGGACCCTTCAAACCTTAATATGAACTAATTTGAAAACAGGGCCCAAAATAAAAATCTAAATGCGCAATAAGATTCAGCAAATCATACAGCCGCAATAATTCAGTTTTTGATGAAATCAAACAAAGTTTAATTTTGAACCCTTTTGACCTCAATATAGACCAATTTAAAAATGGGGCCCAATATCCAAAAAATTATACAAGGTTAGAACCCCCAAAATTTAAAGACTTAATTAACCCCATCGAAATTGGTTAAAACATTTGTATTTGTTTTCAATTGAAGATTTCTTGCTATTGCGCAATACTATGCAATTGAAGATTTCTTGCTATTGTGCAATACTGTGCTATTGCCCAATACTGTGCAATTGAAGATTTCTTGCTATTGCGCAATACTGTGCAATTGAAGATTTCAAAAATTTGAAATTTCAAAAATTTTGAAGACAAAAAAAGGACCCCCCCCAAAAAATTGGAGAAAAAATACCCAAACTTTTTGACCCCCCTCCCCCCTTTTGGAGTAATTACCCCCAAACTCAATCCCAGCCTTCCCTTTATGGTATGGAACCTTGTACTACAATTTTAGAGAGATCCATTCATTTAAACATTTAAAGTTATTGTCTGGAAACTAGAAAAATGCTTGTTTTTGGCCCCTTTTTTGCTCCTAATTCCTGAACGTTTGGGGCAATTAACCCCAAACTCAATCGTAGCCTTTACCTTTGTGATATGGAACATTGTGGTACAATTTCAGAGCGATCCATACACTTACACACAAATTATTGTCCGGAAACTACAAAAATGCTTGTTTTTGGCCCCTAATTCCTAAACTGTTAATACCATCACCCCCCAAAATCAATCCAAACCTTCCTTTTTGTGGTATTGAACCTTCTGGTAAAAATTCATACAGAGCCATTCACTTAAACTAAAGTTATTGTCCGGAAACCAAATGTGTCTTCGGACGACGACGACGACGACATCATAGCATTATATGACGCAATTTTTTTTTTTTTGCGGTCGTATAAAAAAGGACTTACACTTCTATTTCAATATATGTGAATAGCTTTCGTAGAAATAACACATTTCTTGCTGTGTTGACATAATTCTGGATTCATGCCAACGATAGAATCATATGTAAGTCTATTGAAATAACAACTCGATTTTTTTTTATTCCAGCGTCTTCAATCTTGGAATGCTAGGCCGTCTAGTTTTATTATCATGCAAACATATTGGTCATTCTAGAATCACATATTGAGCGCACAAATCGGTATTCATGTTATTTTTCCTATTCTAATTTTTCAAAACTTAATCATATATATAAAAATACTTACTGCAAGACGTGTTAATCAATATACTGCCTTCCTCACATTCAAGCTTGTGTTGTTCAGAATCATAGGAGATGTTGGAAAATTGCATTTTTGCATTATTCATCTTTAAATCCCATGTCCCTTGTTGTGCCTCTATTTGTACAGTGTCAATCACTTGTTCCATGGAATTTTCCAATTTGTCTTGTTTCTTAGTGGGACTTTTGTCCTTATTTGGTTTCTTCATTTTTCCTGTATAACATAACTAAGTAAGTTGCAAGGTTGCCTCTTAAGCAGGGTTACTGAAACGCTTTAAAGTGATCATGTATGAATGATTAATGGAATTTAATATTTCAATAAAAATATTGTATTTTAATTTCGTGAATATGTAAACTGAGCAATATGAGGACTCCGTAGGCAAAACATTAAAAAAAACTCTCCCCCCAAATGAAACAAAACCGAAATGGAAGTAACTGAAAACAAATGGAAGTAAATGAAAACAAAAAGTAACCAAAATGAATAGACAATAACAACTGACAAAGTTAATTAAATTCAAATTTGTTTAAAGATATATTATAACATTTTGAATTCAGATGCTAAAATATTTCTAACAAATTTATTGTTGCCAAGTTAAAAAAAAAATATCTGTTTTGTCACTGTTTTAGTGTAAAAGCAAATTGGAATTTAAAGAAAAAAATGCAAAAAAACCCTTTATACCCTGTCCGCCCGTTTCATGACGAAGATGCTACCTGAAACTCCCTAAAATACGAGAGATGTAAATGTAAGAACGTAACAAAAATTGCATAAAATGTATTATACCTTTCACTGTAAATGTAAAAGTTATCGAGTAACTTTTTTTCTTTCGTCTCCTCTGTTGGTTTGTTGCTCTCTTCATACGTATAAACTCGTTAACACTTCGTCTATTTCTATGATTAAACACCAACTTTATTTTATTGAAATCTATAAAAATAAAATGATGAAAATCTCTTTTGACATTTTCTATTGGTCAAAACATTTGCAACAATATCTCCCTGAAGCATGTTCACATTATTAAGACATCACTGAGCTTTTGGTTCTCCTATTTTGATATTAATCATTCCTATATAAACCAACCCAACAAAATATGAACCAACCCAACAAAATATGAACCAACCCAACAACATATGAACCAACCCAACATTATATGAACCAACCCAACAACACACAAAAAAGGACTTAAAATAAATTCGTAGTTCTTATCCTGCTGATATGCTACGTCATACTAAAAATATAGGAATGCGTGTCTTGTGCAATGCACAGAACTTCAAGGCAGACACATTTATTCCTGTGCCAAACCATCAATTAGGGAATCGATGTTGACACCCCGAAAATACTACACGTAACCACTGAATAACAGTAATATGATAATCTTCATCAACAAGTTTATTAAGTTAAAACCTTATTCTTTAAGAAATATTTTACCCTAAAGTTCCTGTTGGTAGACCCATACCTCCTGAATTATTCACTTTATTTGTGATAAATCTAAGAAAAGCTCTGAGTGTCCTATGCCTGTAAAAGTTTACTGGCAATGAACATATTACGTTCACGGAAATTTGAGACAACGAAAAATCACCTCTAAGGTAAGGAAAATTAACATCAGGAACGAAAAATTCACTGTTATGTATTTTTGGTATAAAGGTATTATAAGAAAATTCTAATGATAGGGTATACAAAAGGACATGGACAATGGCCACTTTAAGCGCCGGAAACAGTAATAGTTAGTGAGGTGGATAAATCCATGTGTATATATAAAAAAAAATTGGATTGTTAACTGACAATAAGATGCTCAAACATTCCCAGACATCACAGAAAATACACACTGCGTCTTATATGTTTCTTACGAAGCGCTGCTACAAACTGCGGTACCGCCTTATCTCCCAAATGAAAAATAATGTAACTTCCAAACAAACTTCAATATGTTAGAAACAGTCAACACGACTATTATCAGAAGCTTTGTCACAATATCTAAATGCAATATATGAAATAAGAAAAAGTGTTATGAATGCCAATTAGAAAACTATCGAATTTAGAATCTTTGTCTTTCGGTTAATCATGTTTACACCTTCTACGAAAAACGGCAATATGAAAAACAATGACAGAATGCCTGGTGCCAGTTAGTTGTATTTATAATTGAGTTTTTTTTCTTCATATATACCTTCGTCTTCCTCTTCGCAGGACGTCATTATATTTTCTACCTCACAAACTACATTTTCGTCGCATATTTTATCTATCTGCAATAAATTAAAAAATATTCTAAAAAAAATAACTTCTTTCTTTATATCACGACAATTATTACACCTACATTAATCTAATATATATATAGTGATTAATTATCAGGTGTCTAAAAGATAAAAGCTCCAAGAACATGACTAGTTTTCCATCACACAAAATTTTGGTTTAAACTGTCACAGTTGTACATGGCTTAAAAAGCTTTTTCTCAGCAATTTTCAATTTTGTATTATTCACCCAATATTGCTGTTGAAACATTAATTACAAAATGATCATCAACATATTTAGAAACGCTTGAACCCAAGGAAAAACTCTTTCGCAGGTCCATTCATTGGCACTGCTAGGATTTTAGGGGACATTCAACTATTAATACTGAGGGAAATAAAAAAACATATAGCACAAGAAATATCCGACCAGTTGCCGTATTCACGTCAAATGTTGGTTAACCAGAACATATCACTATATATCACACAAAACTTCAATATCTGCAAATATCGTCAATTTCATTATTCTTCAATCTAATGGCCGTATAATATAGACACAATTCCTTCAACCGAGGCGACACTTGTATATGATCTGCACTCTCAAAAAAAACAGCACCAGGTATCACATGAGTTGGTAGTTTTAAGATTTCTTATTTCATACATTCTCATCTGCATATATTATTTGATAAATTTAAGGCATACCTGTTCTTTTACTTTCTGTTGAAATATACTTTCCATTTCGTTGACGAGAATTTCTTTCCCACATGGTATTGATCCTATATATGTCACTGAAGCAGGCGTTGCTACCCTGTTGGAAGTAGTCTGAACTAAAATTTGTAGAACAAACGATTTCATTAAGGAAAAGAAGGTAAATTGTAAACATATATTTGTTCCTCCTAACAGAAGTTCCTGTAGAAACGTGTTTATTAACCAAGCTATAATATCTGCTTCTATTTAAAAAAAATATTCCATACCCTTTATTCTGTCAGGAAAATTTACTTTAAATTTCTTTTACTAGAAATAATATTCCAGAATATTCTTCCTTTTGGAACTAATAATATAAAGGAATTTCTATTCCATGACACATGATCATAAATATTACTAAAACTGAAAAAAAACGTTTTTGCTCATTTAAAATATGCATTATTTTTTTTTTTTCATTTCAATACTAGCACATTTGAAGTATGATAGAGTTCATCTTCCGCGTGTCATTGTGAACCGTTTTATTTTGAATGACGATAATATTACAACAACCATCAATATCATTGGCATAAATCTATACTTATATTACCAGAACAGTCAGGAATAGGTAATTTGCCTTCTGGTCTCCATTTTTGATCATATGCACAGAAATAGCCGTCAGCAGGTTGTATAGCAAACGCATATCCCTCCAAACAGTTCACACTACAATGGACACCTTCATCTGTTTCAAAACATTCTCGTTCACCATTGACAGGGACTGGTGGGTACTGACATGGGTGGGCTGAAAAGATAAAATAAGGCTACTGACGTGTGGACTATACATAATTCTCTAAAATTAGATATGATGTTGTATCAATTTTATTTATGATTCAACTTACAATTTTTATTAATTGTGCAATACATTTTTGAATTTGGATTCGGATTAAATATTTGACATAGCAAAGTTTCTGACACTTAAAAGAATGTGATCTATAAGTACTTAAATAATTTGAAATTGGAAATTTACCAATTATGGTCCAATATCCAAAATCTAAATACATGGTTGGAATCAGCATAACAAAGAACCCCAAGAATTCAATTTTTGATGAAATCCAACAAAGTTTAATTTTGGACCCTTTGGACCTCAATGTGGACCAATTTGATAACGGGCCTAAAATCCAAAATCTAAATACACGGTTAGATTCAGTATATCAAGAACCCCATATATTCAATTTTGTTGAAATCAAAGAGTTCAATTTTGGACCTTGATTTGGACCAACTCGAAAACTATGCCCAAAATCAAAAATATAAGTACACATTTAGATTTAGCATACCAAAGAACCCCAGGAATTCAATTTTTGTTGAAATCAAACAAAGTCTATTGTTGGACGCTTTGGACCTCAATGTGAACCAATTTAAAAACGGGGCCCAAAATCAAAAATATAAATGCTGTGTAATTCTAAGGGAAAATGCTTAAAATTTGACTTTTTACGAAATGGGAAGGTTGAAATCATCATGTTTTTAAAAGAATTTGGCCGAAAACTTAAGAAAGCAAGTAAGTTAAAAGTTATTTAACTTTAAAATTCAACCTACAAGGTGTTTCCCTATATGCGAACAAATCATGAACAATATCTTCTTGCATGTGTATTTCTGTTTTGAATCTTGCTATTTTACGATTTTACGTCATTTTATTTGATCTTATATAGCAATTACACAATGGTTACGCTTCCGATTTTTAAACTAAAAAGGCCGAAATATTTCAGAGTAGACAATGTCCATTTGTACAAGGACAGAAGCCTAAAAACATGTACAATTCACCTATATGCGAACAAATTGTTCATTCGACATAGGTATTTGCATAATGGCATTTTTATTAAAAGGGCTTATATAATCCTATTGTAATGGCTGTCGTCATGATAAGGCAAAATGGCCGCTATGCAAATTAGCAAATTACCCCAAATTTTGCCATATGGTGCAATTTCATAGGATATCCATAGACTTATACTCGATTTATTGTCCTTAAACCAGAAAATTCAAGTTTTTTTGGGCCCCTATTTCCTAAACTGTCGAGGCCATAACCTCCTTTTGAGGTATATAATCGTGTGGTAAAATTTCATACAGACCCACAGACTATACTCAAGTTATTGTCCTTATACCAGAAAATTCAATTTTTTTGGCCGCTAATTCCTAAACTGTTTAGGCCATAACCCCCTTTTGAGGTATGTAATCTTGTGGTAAAATTACATAGAAATCCATATGCTTATACTCAAGTTATTGACGGGAAACCAAATGTCTTGGGATGACGACGACGCAGACAACGCTATAAAAATGATACGAACGCAAACATTTTGCGGTCTTATAATGACATGGGTGGGCTGAAAAGATAAAATAAGTGATAACTTTTGATTTATAGTATACGTTTGATATCAAATCGGGTTTCACGATTGGTTCGAAAGTGTTGTTCCTTTTTCAATGATGTTTGTTGAAATATGCAAATTATAACAATCAAATAAATAAAGTTTTTGTTTATATAGAAATATTGATTCATCAAGTATAAGGGGGGAGGGAGAGATATAGGTCCATGTAGAAATAAGAAGATATGGTATGAGTGCCAATGAGACAACTCCTCATCCAAATGTATGTATTGAGATGCAAGAATTTGAAAATTAGAATCGATCTAGTGAATTTTTCTTAGGAACTGTATGGGGGTAAAAATGTTTAACTGTGTGAAAATGTAATAAAATTAACAACTGTTAAAATTTGACATGGTCAGGAGTGTTTTTGAGATTTTATTTTACAAGAGTTGATAAATATATAGGGGTTGATGAGATTTGTTGATGCATTGCCGACGAAAGAACAAGAGGTGTTGTAAAATAGATGGAAAATTTAAAATGTGAGAAGAGTGAATCTTTAATCATTATTTATCAGTGTGTACAATATGTTTGTCGATTTATTCCTTCGAATTTCAGAACTTTTACTCCATCTTAAAATATGCTAGCTTGATTCTTGGATTATTGGTTTTAAAGAAAGTGTTAGTGCCTGGACTGAAAAGAACATAAGTTTAACGAATAAAATGTGCAAAAGTTCATCTTTGCTACTTACGTAAGACATTGACTTTGATCAGGCATGTGTTGTTGTTGCCGTTTTTGTCAAAGGCCGTGTAAATAACCTCGGTCTCTCCCTGTGGAAACAAACCCGGAGCAATGTTCCGCTCCACTCGAGTAACTGTTCCAGAATTATCGCTGAATTCTGGTTCATCCCACGTGACATTGGCATATTGTTCAGACGTAATATATGGGAAAGGTGAGACACATCGGTCTGCCATAGGTGGCGTAACATCTAAAGAGAGAAAAGACAACCAAATTTTAATAACTTTAATAATTTAAGTGACATTCGAGGTAGTAAGAAATGACATTTATGAATACTTTTGATTAAAAAGTATTCATGTAACAAAGAAAATTCTGATACCTATGGCGTAACATCTAAAGAGAGAAAAGACAACCAAAGTTTAATAACTTTAATAATTCAAGTGACATTCGAGGTAGTAAGAAATGCCATTTATGAATACTTTTGATTAAAAAGTATTCATGTAATTAAGAAAATTTTGATACCTATGGCGTAACATCTAAAGAGAGAAAAGACAACCAAAGTTTAATATCTTTAATAATTCAAGTGACATTCGAGGTAGTAAGAAATGACAAATTTGATGTAATCATAAATGATCATGAATACTTTTGATTTAAAAGTATTCATGTAACAAAGAAAATTGTTGCTCCTATTCAACATTACCCTCATTTTTCGGAATAAGTAGATGTCTACTATTACATTTATTATTTGAAGTCGTCGTTAATACACATGCAATATTTGCCATTGAACATTAAGCAAACCGCCATCAATGCAATATAATAAGAAGATAAATAATAAAATGCTCCGCTGGACGCAGCTTGATACGACCGCAGAATTCGAACCATGAACAGTTGGGGCAAGTGTGGACACTACATTTAAGCTTGATACAGCTCTGGATTTGGATTGTGACTAAATATTTGACATAGCATTGGTCTCTGACACAGAATGAATGTGGTCGAAAAACTGAAAAATTTGAAATTGGACTTTTGCCTATCATGGCCCAATTTCCAAAATCTAAATACACGGTTAGATTCAGCATATCAAAGAATCCCAAGAATTCATTTTTTTTAATTCAAACAAAGTTTAATTTTGGAACCTTTGGACATCAATGTGGACCATTTAATAAAAGTTTAATTTTGGATCCCAATTTAGACCAACTGAAAACTTGGCCCGAAATAAAAAATCTAAATACATGCTTAGATTCAGTTTAGCAAAGAACCCCTTGAATTCATTTTTTTTATAAAATCAAAATAAGTTTAATTTTGGAGTATGTGGACCAATTTAAAAATCAGTCCCAAAATCAAAATTTTAGAATACACAGTTAGATTCAGCATGTCAAAGAACCCAAAGAATTCATTTTTTTAAAATCAAACAAAGTATAATTTTGAACCCTTTGGGCCTTAATGTGGACCAATTTGAAAGAATGGCCCAAAATTAAAATCTAAATACATGCTTAGATTCGTCATATCTAAGAACACCAATAATTCAATATTTGATGAAATCAAACAAAATTTAATTTTGGACCCTTGTACCAATTCAAATATGGAGCCCAAAATCTTAAATCTAAATACACGGTTAGATACAGCATATCAAAGAACCACACAAATTCAAGCTATTATTATTTGGATATACGTTTTAGGATGTTTTAAATCAAATATGAGAATTTGAATCAAATCGGTGAACATGAAACATGGGCCAATATTCCAAATTCTAAATACATGGTTGGAATCAGCATATCAAAGAACCCCAAGAATTTAATTTTTAAAGAAATCCAACAAAGTTTTATTTTGGACCTTTTGGTCCTCAATTTTTTTACGATCATTTCTTATCATTAATGTAAATTTTCTTTTAAGTCTAGGCATGGTATTTCACAGTTGTCATACTGGAAAACAAAAATGAACAAAAATTAAAGAAGGCAAATAAATTTTAGATCGTATAAAAAAACTTTATTTTTTCTTTCATTTGTCACAAACTAATATCTGCAACTTATCTATCAATGTCAACAACTTTATCTACACAATATATTGTAATGAAATATATCCTTTGATAAAAATAGATTATTATCTAAAAATAACATTTTTTATTAAGATGTAACTCAACATAATGTATGGCACAATTGTAATTAAAAAACTTGACTGACCTACACTTCCACTTCAACAGATGGACAATGGTCTATTTTTAATTTCCAAGGGAATTTTCAACAATAAGGAAATATTCAAACATGATAACAATCTTTAAATAGAACACAATGCATACACAATTATCACCACAATTAATATATCTGAATCAGAAAATCTATTTTAAACTATGACTCAATTTAAAATTTCTATTAGTTGTGCAATAAATCTATAAATGTAGAGCTTGATTATCTATTTAATATCCCAACCCTCTTATTGTGGTACGGAACCTTGTGCTAAAATTTCTTACAGATCAATACACTTATACTAAAGTTATTGTCTATGAACCAATTTATTTCCATGAACCAATTCATTTTCCATGAACCAGTGATGTTAACCACACAAATAGTTCTCTAAAATTAGATATGATGTTATATCTATTTTCAACTATGACCCAACTTAAAATTTCTGTTAATTGTGCAATAACATCTCTGAATTTAGATTCTGAGCAAATATGTAATAATAGCATAGTTTCTGACACAGAATGAATGTGGTATAAGTTCTTAAATAATTTTAAAATTGGACATTTACCAATTATGGCCCAATATTCAAATTCTAAATACATGGTTGGATTCAGCATATCAAATAACCACATTGTTTCATTTTTTGTTAAAATCAAACTAAGTTTTTGTTACCTTTATGGGGTCAAATTTGAAAAACAGGCCCAAAATCAAAAATTTAAAACACTGTTAGATTGCGCACATTAAAGAACACCAATAATAACAAAGTTTAATTTTGGACCCAAATTTGGACCAACTTTGAAAACCAAGCACAAAATCAAAATAATCTAAAACACTGTTGGATTGACCATATCAAGTAACACAAACAATTTAATTTTTGATGAAATCAAACAATGTTCAATATTGGACCCCAAATTGGACCATCTTGAATACTGTGCCCAAAATACAAAAATCTAAATACACGTTTAGATTCAGCATATCAAAAAACCCAAACCATTTTTTTTAAATCAAACAAAGCTTAATTTTGGACCCTTTGGACCTTAATGTGGACGGACTATGCCACTAATCAAAAATTTAAAAAGACGCTTTAGATTCAGCATATCAAAGAACCCCACGAATTCATTTTTTTTCAATCAAAATAAATGGGGAATGTGTCCATGGGACACAAATGATGCCCCCGCTTGCATATCATATAAAGTTATAAAGGGACATAACTGAAGAACGATAAAAGTGACGCTACCCAAATTTGTACTTGATCTGAGTTTTGTGGTAATTAGTATTGTGTATAAGTTTCATAGCATTTGGTAGCACTCCACAGTTAGGTGTGTAGTTTCGCATTTTGGCCCCTGTGGATTTTTCAAATATGAGAGCTAGTGTGCAATAAAATTCATTTTTGGATAGCTGAGGATTAAAATAGCCTTCCTATTGGGTTTATATGAACATCAAGATTATGTAATGTATGTAATATAGGCTGTTTTCTGTATGACAGTCCGTATTTGCATATCCATACCATACATTGGTCCGGCAATTATTGTAATGTTTTTTTCCAACTTTTTGTCGCACGAACTTTGTAATTAAATTTTACGAAAAAATGAGGCGAAAGACACCCATTTTTTATTTGATTATTAGGAAGATTAATGTCAACAGTTTCTAAAAAGGTATCACTCATTGGCATTGAAATTCTAGTTTGATCCAAATTTTGGGGGGATATGTGACATTTTCACCCCCCTTTTTGCAATATTTTATGGTAAATAAATGCAGAATGTTGCCATGGATACGCATAGAAGGAATTATATTTCACCCTTTTAACTTTTGAAAATCAAATCTATGGAAGATACTGATTACATACATATGCACATGTACAACACAAACAGTTAGGTTAATGTATTAGAAATCCAGGAATAGGAGATGATAAAATATTTTGTGGTTCATTTTTAATTTTATTTTCTAACTGTGGAGTGCTACCTTTGATTGATGCAAACTTAAGTTACGGAACGGAAAAGAAAAATTCAGCAAGAAAAATTCAGCAATTTTTCCATTTGTAAAGGGATATAACTCTAGAACGGTTAAAGTGACGCCACCAAAATTCAAACCTGATCTGTGTTTTATGGTAATAAGCATTTTGCATAAGTCTCATAACATTTAGTTGAGGCAAACGAAAGTTAGAGAACGGAAACCAACTTTGGGACGTACGTACGTACGGACACGGGTAAAACTGAATGCCCCCTCCGCTACGGCGGGGGCATAAAAAGATGTATTTTGGACCCTTTGGACCTTAATGTGGACCAATTTGAAGACAAGCCTCAAAATTAAAAAATCTAAATACACAATTAGATTCAGCATATCAAGGAACAACAATAATTTAATTTTTAAAGCAATCAAACAAAGTTTAATTTGTAACTATTTTGATCTGAGCGTCAGTGATGAGTCTCATGTAGACGAAACGCGCGTCTGGCGTATTAAATTATAATCCTGGTACCTTTGATAACTAATTGGACCCTTTGGACCTTAATATGGATCATTTCAAAAACAGACCCTAAAATTCGAATTCTAAATACTGTAAATTCAGAAATTATTGCGAGGTTTTTATTATTGCGAAAAATGCGACAGAGTTGTAAACGCAATAATTTAAACTCGCATTTTGAAATATTTTATATGAATTAAACATGATTTTTCTCAAAATCGTAAAAATTAAAATCGCAATTAAGGCTAAAATGACAAAATCGCAATAATAAATGCACGCAATAATTTCAGAATTTACAGATTAGATTTAAAATTGAAAATGGAAATGGGAAATGTGTCAAAGAGACAACAACCCGACCATAGAGCAGACAACAGCCGAAGGCCACCAATGGGCTTCAATGCAGCGAGAAACTCCCGCACCCGGAGGCGTCCTTCAGCTGGCCCCTAAACAAATATGTATACTAGTTCAGTGATAATGGACGTCATACTAAACTCCAAATTATACACAAGAAACTAAAATTAAAAATGATACAAGACTCACAAAGACCAGAGGCTCCTGACTTGGGACAGGCGCAAAAATGCGGCGGGGTTAAACATGTTTTTTGAGATCTCAACCCTCCCCCTATACCTCTAGCCAATGTAGAAAAAACAAACGTACAACAGTACGCACAGTAAAACTCAGTTTAAGAGAAGTCCGAGTCCGATGTCAGAATAGGAAACAAAAGAAAATAAACAAAATGACAATAATACATAAATAACAACAGACTACTAGCAGTTACTGACATGCCAGCTCCAGACCTGAATTAAACTGATTAAAAGATTATGTCTTCATCATATGAATATCAGGCACAATCCCTCCTGTTAGGGGTTTAGTATTATACCATCATACAATATATGAGAAGAACATAACCCGTGTCATGCCAACAACTGGTTTTAGAATAAATATGTTTAATTCCGATGCAAAGACCCTATAAGTGAATCAATATTAAAGCCAAAATATGCAATCTTTAATGACCTGACAACAGTATCGTAACTATATCCCTTCTTAATAAGTCTGTTTAAAGGTTTTGTTAGCTTTTGAGGTGAATACTGACATTTTTGTGCTTTGTAAAGAATATTAACATAAAAGATTGGATGTGAAATACCCGAACGTATATGATATCTGCATGTTGAGTTATATTTACGAATGATGTCCTTATACCGATGATAAAATTTAGTAAATGTTTTGACTAGTTTATGATATCGAAAACCCTGGTGTAAAAATTTTTCAGTAATACATAAATTTCTCTCGCTAAAATCTAATACGTTGTTACATACACGAGCGAAACGTACAAGTTGAGATATGTAAACACCATAAGATGGTGACAAGGGAACGTCACCATCTAAAAATGTATATAGCATATTAAAAACTCCCAAAAATGCAAGACTTTTGAATTAAACCCCATTGCTAAAGAAAAAAAAAAAATTGTATAAGAAAAAAAATTGAATCATAATTTCCTGTCGATATGCACATCTACATAGTATGTCCTTATTATCTACAAAGATTCATGAAATTCTGTTGTGTGGTTTCAGAGGAGTTGCGATGACAAACTGTTACAGAGGTATATTGAAGCAAATAAGTTAAAAGGGGCGTAACTCCTAGAAAAAAAATTGAATCATAATTTCCTGTCGATATGCACATTAACCTAGTATGTCCTTATTATCTACAAAGTTTCATGAAATTCTGTTGTGTGGTTTCAGAGGAGTTGTGATGACAAACTGTTGCAGAGGTATATTGAAGCAAATATGTTTAAAGGGGCGTAACTCCTAGAAAAAAATTGAATCGTAATTTCCCGTCGATATGCACATCTACGTAGTATGTCCTAATTATCTGAAAAGGTTTCATGAAATTCTGTTGTGTGGTTTGAGAGGAGTTGCGATGACAAAAGGTTGCAGTAGTATATTGGGCAAACAAGTTCAAAGGGGCGTAACTCCTGGAAAAAAGATTGAATCGTAATTTCCTGTCGATATGCACATCTACGGAGTATGTCCTTATTATCTACAAAGTTTCATGAAATTTTGTTGTGTGGTTTCAGAGGAGTTGAGATGACAAACTGTTGCAGTAGTACATTAAAGTAAATAAGTTCAAAGGGGCGTAACTCCTAGAAAAAAAATTGAATCGTAATTTCCTGTCGATATGCACAACTACATAGTATGTCCTTATTATCTAAAAAGGTTTCGTGAAATTATGTTGTGTGGTTTGAGAGGAGTTGCGATGACAAGACTGACGGACTGACGGACTGACGGACGGACGGACGGACGGACGGACGGACGGACAAACGGACGGACGGACGGACGGACGGGTCAAAAACATTATACCCTCAGCAACTCGTTGCGTGTGGTATAATTAGCAATTTATACAAAGTATTAGTGTTGGCCCCTTGTAACTAAACCAATAGGGTCATAACCCCTAAAATCAATCCCAATTTTATTTTATGGTATAACACCTTGTTGCACAATAAAATAGCAATAAATAGACTTAAACTCAATTTATTTTTGCAGAATCAGAAAATCCTAGTTTTTTGGCCCCTTTTCAGCCCCTTATTATTAAACGGTTTGGACCATGACCCCTAAAATCAATCCCAACTTTCCTTTTGAAGTATGGAACCTTGTAGTAAAATTTCATAGAAATCCATACTCTTATACAAAAATTAGTGCCCTGAAACATGTAAAATGCTTGTTTTTTACCCCTTTTTGGCCCTTCATTACTATACAGATACATAAAAAAAAAACCAAAAAAGTCCCAACCTTCCTATTGTGGTATGGAACCTTGTGCTTAAATTTAATAGAGAACTATACAGCTATGGTACTCAAGATATTGTCTGTGAACCAGACAAATAATTGTTTTTGTTAGGACCTTTTTGGCCCCTAATTCCTAAACAGCTACTATGATAACCACCAAATGATAAACCCAACCTTCCTATTGTGGTATGGAACCTTGTCCTAAAAATGAATAGAGATCCATACACTTACACTCAAGTTATTGCCTGCAAACCAGAAAAAGAGTTATTTTCGGCCCTTTTTCGACCACAGGCACATGTCTCAGAAATTTTTTTTCCCTATATACCTTAATTTAACACAAGGTACTTAACTCGGATTTTTGAAAAATGTCATCCGGTCGCGAAATTCCGTTATATTCCGATTTCTCGGTTGTCAGCCCCACTAACACTTGTTATGCCGTAAATCTAAATTGATTTTTCTACCCAATGGTGTATAACACGTCTACTTTTGTTGTCGGAATCATCCGTAGCAGGCCTACCGAAGTATGTCAATGGTAATTATTTCGTATACCTACACTCGATTGGAAACATACGACTCGCAGTAAAAGGTATCTTCCCACTCTCTTTATATATCTCAGTTTCCGATTGGTCGAATTTTATGGGAATGTCTAAATGTTTCTCGGAGTTATCTGATCTTATCTCATTTAATATGTAAAGTCCAGAGAGAGTCTGAATGACATTTTTGACCAGAGAAATATCTCTTATACTCAAGTTATTGTCTTAAAACCAGACAAATAATTGTTTTGGTCCCTTTCTGGCCCCTAATTACAAAACAGCTAAAACAATTACCCCCAAAATCAATCCCAACCCTCCTATTGTGGTATGAAACGTTGTGCTAAAATTTCTTACACATCCATACACTAATACTAAAGTTATAATCTTCGAACCAATTAATTTTCCATGAACCATTAAGCTGACCCTTTTTGGCCCCTAATTACAAAACCGCTAGGACAATAGCCCCCAAAAACAATCCCAACCATCCTTTAGTGGTATGGAACCTTACGCTAAAATTTCATAGAGATCCATGAACTTATACTCATGACAAGTTATTGTCTGCGAATGCGAACCAAAACGTCTTCAGACGCAGACGCAGACAACACCATAACATAATACGAACGCAAATAAATTTTCAATCGTATAAAAATCAAAATTTAACATTTATAGTCAAACGTGATAGCGGAACAAAGAGAAAAGTTTTTTTTATTCTAATAGTTCAGTTAAGAAGAACAGAAAATAAAATGCTCCGCAGGGCGCAGCTTGATACGACCGCAGAGGTCGAACCCTGAACAGTTGGGGCAAGTATGGACACAACATTCAAGCTTGATACAGCTCTGAATTTGGATTGTGATTAAATATTTGACACAGCATAGGTTTCTGACACAGAATGAATGTGGTCAAAGAACTTAAAAATTTTTAATTGGACATTCACCTATTATGGTCCAATATCCAAAATCTAAATACATGGTTGGATTCAGCATATCAAAGAACCCCAAGAATTGAATTTTTGATGAAATCAAACAAAGTTTAATTTTGGACCCTTTTGATCTCAATGTGGACAAAGTTGATAACGGGGCCCAAAAATCAAAAATCTAAATACATGGTTAGATTCAGCATATCAAAGAACCCAATATATTCAATTTTTGTTGAAATCAAACAAAGTTTAATTTTGGACCCCGATTTGGACCAACTTGAAAACTGGGCCCATAATCAAAAATCTAAATACATGTTTAGATTCAGCATATCAAAGAACCCTAAAAATTCAATTTTTGTTAAAATCAAACTAAGTTTAATTTTGGACCCTTTGGACCTTTATGTAGACCAATTTGAAAACGGAACCAAAAATTAAGAATCTAAATACACGGTTAGATTCGGCATATCAAAGAACCCCAATAATTCAATTTTTGATGAAATCAAACAAAGTTAAATTTTGGACCCTTTGGACCTCAATGTGGACCAATTTAAAAACAGGGCCCAAAATCCAAAAACTTAATACACGGTTAGATTCAGCATATTAAAGAACCCCAAGAATTCAAGAATAAAACCCCATTGAAATTGATCAAGAAATAAGCAATTTATATGAAGTATCTTCTTTTGCACAATACTGTGCAATTGAATATTTCTTGCTATTGCGCAATACTGTACAATTGACAATTTCTTGCTATTGCGCAATATTGTGCTATTGGATATTTCTTGCTATTGCGCAATACTGTGCAATTGAAGATTTCTTGCTATTGTGCAATACTGTGCAATTGAAGATTTCTTGCTATTGTGCAATACTGTGCAATTGAAAATTTCTTGCTATTGCACAATACTTATTATATAAAATTTACACATCCTGTTTGGTGTGTATCTCCTACCATATCATTATTATTTGCTTTTAAATATAAATCAGAAATAACCAACTTAAAATGGAAAATTTTAAAAGAAAAAAAAAAGGAAAAGAAAAAAAAAAATCCCCCCCCCCAAATTATTTGAACCCCCTTATGATTCATCACCCCCAAACTCAATCCCAGCCTTCCCTTTGTGGTATGGTACCTTGCAGTACAATTTCAGAGAGATCCATACACTTGAACACAAGTTATTGTCTGGAAACTAGAAAAATGCTTATTTTTGGTCCCTTTTTGGCCCCCAATCCCTAAACGTTTCGGGCAATTACCCCCAAACTCAATTCCAGCTTTCCCTTTGTGATATGGAACCTTGTAGTACAATTTCAGAAATATCCAAACACTTACAAACAAGTTATTGTCATGAAACTAGAAAAATGCTTGTTTTTTGCCCCTTTTTTTGGCCCCTAATTCCTAAAATTTTGAGGCAATTACCCCCAAAATCAATTACAGCCTTCCCTTTGTGATATGGAACCTTGTGGTACAATGTCAGAGAGATCCATACACTTACACACAAGTTATTGTCTGGAAGTTACAAAAATGCTTATTTTTGGCCCCTTTTTGGCCCCTAATTCCTTAACTGTTGGTACCATAACCCCCAAAATCAATCCCAACCTTCCTTTCGTGGTATTGAACCTTTTGGTAAAATTTCATGGAGATCTATTCACTTAAACTAAAGTTAGAGTGCGAAAACCAATGTGTCTTCGGACGACGCCAGAGACGACGACAACGACGACGACGACGCCAACGTCATACGAATATACGACCAAAAAATTTTTAATTTTTGCGGTCGTATAAAAACTATTTTATATCATTCAATACGTATACGGAACAATCTTTAAGACATTTGTAGATAAAGGACTATTTTTATGACGTCAAATGTTTAATTTTTTCCTTACCTTTAACGTGGACAGTGAATTTACATTTAATCTTATTCCCACTGAGATCTTCTGCTATATATTTGACCTTTGTGAAACCAATTGGAAACCTTTTTGGTGGTTCAATTGCGGGAACAACGGTTACAATCGGTCTTATTCCCGAGTTGTCAAGCGCAACTGGTGGCTGCCAAATAACTTCTGCACTACTGTCGTCTGCATCTGCATCTATTTCCAAGTCAGGTGGACACTTCATAATTGGAGGGCTTGTGTCTGCAAGAAGAAAGTACATGCATTCAGATGAACATAAAAGTGAATAAAATGCTTTGTAGGACGTAGCTTGATACGACCGCAGAGTTCGAACCCTGACTGACAGCTGGGTTAAGCACAGGCACAACATTCAAGCTTGATACAGCTCTGGATTTGGATTGTGACTAAATTTTTGACACAGCAGAGGTGTCTGACACAGATTGAATGTGGTCTTAAAAAAATTGAAATTCGACATTTACCTTTTATGGTCCAATATCCAAAATCTAAAATTAATACATGGTTAGATTCAGCCTATCAGAGAACCCAAAGAATTCAAAAAATTATGATGTTTGGATCCCTTTATTCCGTTTTTGAATTGGTCCACATAAAGGTCCAAAGTGTCCAATATTTAACTTTCAACAAAAAAAGAGTTATTGGGGTTCTTTGAGTGTGTATTTAGAATTTCCGTAAAAAATTTAGAACTTCTGTGACAAGTTGCATTCGATGATCGCATAAATGATAAATGAGAACAATAGAAGATTGTGAAAACAACTGGTGATCATCTGTAACACACATATACCAAAACGTTTAACCAAATCATGAGGGAGTCTTTAGAGTTTTCGCAAAAATGATTTAAACTTTACCATTTAAAACCTTTGGTTGAATAGCTCCCTAGTATTCAGTAACCCTCTTTTAGGGACCGGTCAAAATTTCTTGATGCATGGGACCGGTGCAAACTGTAATGGGACAAGCACTTTTTGCAGTGTTTACAGGAATGGGACTCAATGTTTTTTCATTATTGGCAAGCATGGGACATGAACTTTTTGAAACAATGTCTGTATATGAAAAAAAAAATATTTGATAAATCTATAACAAACAAAAATAACATCATGAACATCTAGCAATGTGAATTTAACAGTTACAACATACCAAATTCATTTTCAATATTTATTGGGGGATTGGGACCGGTGCAAAACGCAGTAGGACACACATTTTTTTAACTTAATTTTTGATAGGACTTCTACTTTTTTAGTTTTCAGCACTGATAGGACAGCAATATTGTTATGGCATATGTATGAATTTAGAAAATAGTCTATACAAATTTAATTACAACAAAATAAATAAGATTAATTGAGGAACAAACAAGTAACATATGGTGTAAATCAGCCCATCTAACTAAATTGAATATAGATCTATCAAAATTCCAGTCTTTTTGGTAGTTTGGTTCATTGCTGTGAAATTAAAGAATTAAATTAATAGGTAAAAAAAATTTGATGAAATTCAGATAGTCATCTTTAATTATTTTTATAACTTTTTCAAATCAACTTGGATTTTCATCAAACTATACAGCTATCTTAGTTATATATTGATCTTACTGAATTCCAGGTCGTTATGTAGTTTGGTGTATTGCTGTCAAATTTAAGGATTAAATTAATCTAGGTAAAAAAAGATAGAATTTGCATTTTGGACTAAATTCAGATAGTACACTTTAATTTGTTTTATAACTTTTTCAAATCAACTTGGATTTTCATCAAACTATACAGCTTTTTCAGTTATATATTGATCTTACTGAATCCCAGGTCGTTATGTAGTTTGTTGTATTGCTGTCAAATTTAAGGATTATATTAATCTATGGAAAAAAAAGATAGAATTTGCATTTTGGACTAAATTCAGATAGTACACTTTAATGTTTTTTATAACTTTTTCAAATCAACTTGGATTTTCATCAAACTATACAGCTATCTCAGTTATATACTGATCTTACTGAATCCCAGGTGGTTATGTAGTTTGGGGTATTGCTGTCAAATTTAAGGATTATATTAATCTATGGAAAAAAAAAGATAGAATTTGCATTTTGGACTAAATTCAGATAGTACACTTTAATGTTTTTTATAACTTTTTCAAATCAACTTGGATTTTCATCAAACTATACAGCTATCTCAGTTATATACTGATCTTACTGAATCCCAGGTGGTTATGTAGTTTGGGGTATTGCTGTCAAATTTAAGGATTAAATTAATCTAGTTCAAAAAAGCTAGAATTTGCAGTTCAGACTAAATTTGGATAGTTAACTTTGAATTATTTTATAACTATATTTTCAAAGCAACTTGAATTTTCATCCAAATCTACAGCTATCTTCATTATATTTTTATCTTACAAAAAAACCCAGGTTATTTGGTAATTTGGTTTATTGCTGTCAAATTTAAATATTTAAATTATAGGTTTCTATCTGAATTTTGTCAAAACTGAAAATTTTAGCCTTTTTTTACCTATTAACTAAGTCCTTAAATTTGACACAATACAATAAGATAAATATAAAATAAAGATAGCTGAAAAATTTGATGAAAATCCAAGCTGATTTGAAAAAGTTATAAAATTTTAAAAATGACACCTTTGTTTTGTTAAAACAAAAATTTAATATAATCATGATAATAGAACTTTCATAACAATCCTTGATAACCTTTTAAAAAAGGAAATGTGTTCCAAAGTTACAGTAAAAATTTATTTTAATCAAATTTAAATAAATTTTTGTCAGATTTAAAGACATGGCATACAAGAGGCACTTTAATAAGGTTTAATTAATTACATCAGTACATGTGTGTTTTACAGGTAAAAAGAAAGCCCTACTTTTCTTAAACTCGTGTATTACTTATCGAATGTAAAACAGAAAGTCACAGGACAAAAAGTCACAGACAAAAAGCCACAGGACAAAAAGTCACAATTCAGTTTTGAGATTATTTTTCTTTAACAAGAAAACACTTATTTAAAAAAAAACATTTTTGTACTTTTCTTGAACTTTAGTATATAAAGCAACTTTGTAAACAAAATTTATATAAAAAAAGTATTTATAATGATCAAATAATTGTTATGAAAACAAAATGTCAAAGTGGGTTGGTACTTAAACGGCTTCATGGTGCCAAGAAATATATCTTTTGCATGATTAAAATTTAATAAATCTTTATTTATCAAGTCTAATGAACAATTTTCTCAACTGTAAAATAAATATATGTAATAAAAAGTAAATATTTAAAGATCTTTCTCTAAAATATTCAAACAAGTGTATACATATTATTTGTGACTTTTTGTCCTATCAAATTTGTGACTTTTTGTCCTATCAAATTTGTGACTTTTTGTCCTGTGATTTTCTGTCCATTTACCTACTTATCTAGTGAATTCAAAAGGCCTTGCGATTTAAGTTTAACAGGATGTTGCAATTTTGAATGAATGTTATTTAGAATTTAATACTCTCTGGTAGGTGTGATCTTTTTGCCCCAAGCAGGAGGTATTGCTTTATACTTCACCACTTTAATCAGAAGGACAATTTTAATAATTTCTTTAATGTTTGATCCCTTTTTGATATATTCATATAATATATATCAACATGTCGAGACTAGTCAAGTAAAATGTGAGCACAAAATCTGGTCTTTTCAGACTGAGCAGTTTGTGGTGTAGATAATGAACAAATCCAAAGTGATGAAGAAGATGACCTTGTAATAAGAGCCTATGACAGTTCTGACAGTGATAATGACAATGATGATAATAATACTAAATGATGAATACCGTAGAAGTCAGTGGCGGATCCAGAGGGGGGCGTAGAGGGCGTACGCCCCCCCCTTTTGCTTGCACTTTTTTTTTTTTTTTTTTTTTGTAAAATGATTTATCAGACTAGACTTCGTGAACTTTGCCATTTCCCGTGTATTTAATTTTTATGCGACAATTCTTTACTTATAAAGATATTTTTCGCTAGTATTTAGTGTAATATATTATTGATTATGTCAAAGTCATGTGATTCTCTACGGTGGAGCTGACCAGTTCGTCGAAAAAAACGTCACTCAGTCAGTTTGAAATTCAAATCACAGTAACACATTGCTTAGGCTGAGGATGACAAGCACGACGCCTTCAAAGCGACAAAGTATTGAGCAAGAACGTATTGAATTCTATTTCACAATTCCACCCAACAGAAAGTAATACTCTATTACACTCTCATGACAAAAAAAGTTCCACAGCAATATTATATTTACCTACGAAAACATGTTTAACCCCACACGCCCCAGCCCATTAATAACATTGCTGAATAGTGATCCCCAGTCAGTAAGCTATAGATATAGATTTAAAGTCTAAGGTACGGACCATTTGATCTGAGGGGGCAGTCTGAGATTTTTAAGAGAAAAAATTCTGACCCTGATTTTTGCCTTAAACAAAAATTCTGGCCGTATCTGGATTGAAAACAATAATCTTGTCCACTTTTTTGCTATTAGAAAAAAATATTTTCAACAGAATTATTTAGCATTAAATGAACATGATGAATAAAAAACGGGCGTAATTTTTTTTTGGGGGGGTTAAATTGCATGTGAATCCCATATCTGACCGGAATGTCTGTTTCGCCGAACTGATATACTGAATACTTTTTCAAGGCCCGACTGCAACCTTCCTGCTGGGTGTGGCCTATATGTCTCCATGTGTCGACCGTCATTCACAACTTCATTGTCATTTCCGACTAATTCGTAGCCTTTGGTTGATTTGGAACCCCTCACTTCCTTTGTTGGGTAAAACATTTCAACCAAACATTTGGATGAAAATTGCTTGTTTGTCTTTCTTCGTGTCGGTCGTATTGTAAAATTCATTGAATAGCCATATATCTTGTTTACAACAAGAAATCTGTGAGGTTATGCTAACTAACCATACAACAAACGATAATTTTCCATGTCCATTTTTTACTGACAAATCCCACATCAAATATATTAATTAGTACATAGCTTTGGATCCATCCAATCATTTCATAATAGACAATTGGTGGAGAGAATACGGCACCAAAAATGTCCAACCCCTACACTTTAACTATAAAATGCATTTTACACTTATTTTATGTTTTTTAGCCATAAAAAAAGGTCAAAAAATTTTTTTCGCCTCGCTCCGCTCAACTTTATTACTACGCCCCCCTTTCCAAAATCCTGGATCCGCCCCTGGTAGTAGTAGTGGCAGTGAAAGTGAAAGTGAAATTGAAAAGGAATCTTATTTGCCTTCTTCAATTAAGGAGGAGATCATTTAAAATTCCAGACAAATTCAAAGACTACTAGATGTGGTATGATTGCCAATGAGACAACTCTCCACAAGAGACCAAATGACACAGAATTTAACAACTATAGTCTGTTTGATTTATGTCATAGAATAGATAGGACATATACTTATTTAGTAGATATTTCATATAGGACAGAAACTTTTTTGGTATATTCAGAGCTTTTTTTAAGGGAGAAATATGAATTGCACCGGTCCCAACCCCCAATAAACATTGACCAGTCCCTTAAAGAAATCCTTAAAGAACAGTGAAGGCAACAAAAAAAAAACTTTGGAACAGAATAAACATGAAAAAATACTTTGATATAAAATTAAAAAAATATGTAAAAATTTGATTAGATATTTTACATGTATAACTGTTTAACAAATGTAAAAAAAAAAACGAATTCATGGATAGTGTTTCTGCACAAAAAAGCATGATTGTCAAATATAATTCTGTCCTCCCATAAAGCCGAATTACCTACCCACTGTTAATTTAGAATAGTCAGATTCTAAATTAAGCAGCAATTTTTTTGAAAAAATGTATTCTACCATACACTTCATACATGTTAATTGTTTAATATTGCATGTATCATTTATTATAGTCAATACCATATTGTCATCTGTTTGGGCTCCTGTGTTGGCAATAAAATATGCTTATGTATTGTTTTGTTTACTTTATAACAGCAATATAGATACAGTTCACACATAGTAGCATTATTTTTCAGCTATCCAAATACATTGTAGCATGAAATGTAGCCACATGCAACTCTGATCATGTTTTTTGTGTTTTAACATGGGACACACACTTTTTTACTAGGTAAAGTGCATGGGACAAGCATATTTTTATTCTGCCAGTAACCATGGGATCAAGAGAATTATTTCAGACAATTTTCTTTTTGCACCGGTCCCATGCATCAAGAAATTTTGACCGGTCCCTTAAAGGATAGACAACGCATGCTACGGAGTGCTGCAAGTGCTGCTGGAATCTTGTTACATAGAACTTTAACGTTCAAAAACATTTAATTTGTATTAATGTAAATATCACAAATGTATGTGTATTTTAAATAGTATATGTGTGAAAGATTACACTCAATTCCATCTCAGTGGTTGGCGAGTGTTTTAAATGTCAAGGTCTCGTGTACAAGGAAAAAAGTAAAAGTAACACAATTAATTTCATTTTCAGACGAACAAATTAATATTATAAATTTCTTGGACAAGTAGAAATATACCTTCACAATGAGTCATTTCTCTGTGTGCTGACGGAACCCACATTCCATCTGGTGTACATTGCTTAATAGGAGGACCAACAACAGAGTATCCATGGTAACATGATATCTGACACGTAGTTCCGAATTGGACGTCATCTTTAGTACAAGCTGAAGGGTAAACTTTTCCATCTTTTATAAAGGGCAAAGGTCTGCATGTTATTTCTGTAAATAATAAGAAAAAGACAACAGTACAATTGTAACACGCAAGACTTAAATTGGCAATACATACACATGTAAAATTTTATTTATTTTTCTCCATATATATATATATAATACCTCTGCATCTGGTATTGATACCGGTCCAAGCAGCGATGGCAAGACATTCTCTCTTCCTCGAACCCACTAATTTATATCCAGTATCACAGGTAAAACGACATACTGTCGAAAATGAAAACCCATCTTTATCACAAATCATGTTTCCATTTTTTGGTCTAGGTAGAGCTGGGCAGGTTTTCACTGAAATGGAAGAATTTATGTCAACTTCAAGCATAAAACCGCGTCAATTGTTCTATTTATTATGAAACAAAATTAAACAAATCATTAAAGCACAAAGCTACCCTCTTACAATAATGAAAAGTATTTATTCATTTCTATTTAATACTTACTTATACACTCTGTTTGTCTACCACTCCATGATCCTCCTTCTTGACAAATTCTCAGACTGCTGCCTTTTAGATAATAACCAGGCTTACACCGGATACCACACGCAGCATTGAAAACGTTGTCGCATTTATCATTTACAAAATATCCATTCTTTGGAGCACTTAACGCTGGACACCGCATCGCTGTAAAATGTCAGGGGAGATTATTTGTTCAAAACAGTATCGTCTCAAAAATAAAACCAAATATTTTGCGAGTGAAATCTACAAAAATGATCATTTATGTATTTATTTATTATAATTTTATTTATTATATCGAAATAAGAAGATGTGGTATGAGTGCCAATGAGACAACTATCCATCCAAGTCAAAATTTATAAAAGTAAACCATTATAGGTCAAAGTACGGTCTTCAACACGGAGCCTTGGCTCACACCGAACAGTAAGCTATAAAGGGCCCCAAAAATTACTAGTGTAAAACCATTCAAACGGGAAAACCAACGGTCTAATCTATATAAAAAACGAGAAACGAGAAACACTTATGAACCACATCAACAAACGACAACTACTGAACATCAGATTCCTGACTTAGGACAGGTGCAAACAAATGTAGCGGGTTTAAACGTTTTAATGGTACCAAACCTTCACCCTTTTCTGAAACAATAGTGTAACATTACAACATAGAAAGACACACTATAAAATATCAACTGAAATAGCTTAACTCAATCAAAGGACATATTAACATCAGTGAACATACACTGAACAAATAAATTTGACCTATGATACAATGTAAATACAAAATAATTATTTTTACTCAAACATCCTCTCCTTTGGCCTTGGTGGACATGTGTCTCATTGGCAATTATACTCCCCTTTTTTGTCTCGCCTTGACGGAGTCAAAAAACGAGACATAGATATGCTGTTTCCGGCGTCGGCGGAGGCGGCGGCAACAATGTATTAGTTTGTGATTAGGTCTAGTTTATGGTGAACCACTAGTGGTAGGTCAATGATATTTGGTATGCAGCTGTATTAGCATTGGCACATCTCATTTCCATGGAAATTATTTGGCCCTGCCCCCTCAGTCATGGTCTATTGACTTTGAAACTTTTGCTTAGTTTACATGTATTAGTTTGCTATTAGGTCAGTTTATGGGGAACCATTAGTGGTTGGTTAATGATATTTGATATGCAGTTGTTTAAGCATTGGCATATCTCATTTCCATGGAGATTATTTGGCTCCGCCCCCTCAGTCATGGTCTATTGACTTTGGAACTTTTGCTTAGTTAAATGTATTAGTTTGTGGTAAAGTTAGTTTATGGGGGATCATTAGTTGTAGGTCATGCAGTTGCATGTATAAGCATTGGCATATCTCATTTCCATGGAGATTATTTGGCTCCGCCCCCTCGTCATGGTCTATCGACTTTGAAACGTTTGCTTAGTTTGTATTAGTTTGTGAATTGGGCAGTTCAAGGGGAACTATTATTGGTAGTGCAATGTTAATTGGTATGCAGTTGTATACGCATTCGCACATCTCATTTCCATGGAGAATATTTGGCACCGTCCCCTCAATCATGGTATATTGCCTTTGAAACTTTTGCTTAGTTTACATGCATTAGTTTGTGATTAGATCAGTTTAAGATGAACCGCTGATATTTGACATGCAAATTAATGGCATTGGCAAGTCTTGTTTCAATAGAGATTATTTAGCCCAACCCCCTCAGCATGGTTCATTAATCTGAAACTTTTACATAGTTTACAAGTTAATGTTTGTGTTTAGTTTTGTTTAAAGGGAACAACTTAATTATGCTAATTCAATGGTATTTGTTATGCAGTTGTATTAGCAATGGCACATCTCTTTTCTATGGAATTTTTTTGGCCCTGCCCCCTTAGTCATGGTTTATTGACTTTGAAACTTTTGCTTAGTTTAATGTATTAGTTTGTGATTAGGTCAGTGTATGGGGAACCACTAGTGGTAGGTCAATGATATTTGGTATGCAGCTGTATTAGCATTGGCAAATCTCATTTCCATGGAAATTATTTGGCTCCACCCCTTCAGTCATGGTCTAATGACTTTGAAACTTTTGCTTAGTTTACATGTATTAGTTTGTGATTAGGTCAGTTTATGGGGAACCATTAGTGGTTGGTCAATGATATTTGGTATGCAGTTGTATAAGCATTAGCATATCTCATTTCCATGGAGATTATTTGGCTCCGCCCCCATCAGTCATGGTCTATTGACTTTGAAACTTTTGCTTAGTTAAATGTATTAGTTTTTGATTAGGTCAATTAATGGGGAACCACTAGTGGTAGGTCATGCAGTTGTATAAGCATTGGCATATCTCATTTCCAAGGAGATCATTTAGTTTCGTCCCCTCGAGCTCAGTCATGGTCTGTTAACTTTGAAACGTTTGCTTAGTTTACATGTATTAGTTTGTGATTAGGTCAGTTCAAGGGGAACCATTAGTGGTAGGCCTATGTTAATTGGTATGCAGTTGTATAAGCATTCGCACATCTCATTTCCATAGAGAATATTTGGCCCCGTTCCCTCAGTCATGGTATATTGGCTTTGAAACTTTTGCTTAATTTAAATGCATTAGTTTGTGATTAGAACAGTTTAAGATGAACCGCTGATATTTGGTATGCAAATAAATGGCATTGGCAAGTCTCGTTTCAATGGAGATTATATAGCCCAACCCCCTCAGCATGGTTCATTGACTTTGAAACTTTTACATAGTTTACAAGTTAATGCTTGTGTTTAGGTTTGTTTAAAGGGAACAACTTAGTTATGCTAATTCAATGGTATTTGGTATGTAGTTGTATTAGCATTGGCACATCTCATTTCTATGGAGATTTTTAGCCATGTACCTTCAGTCATGGTTTATTGACTTTGAATAATTGCATAATTTAAATGTAAAGTATTGCTATGTTAATTTCAACATTTGCATTATAAAAGTTACAAAAGGCGAGACATATCTCTGTGTTACCAGTTTATTTATATGATATGTCTATAATTAGCAAGTGCAAACTTGTAATCTGATCCAGAATTCTGATTAAACTATTATGAGGTCTTTGATAACTTCGACTAATGATTTATTGCAAATAGTACTAGAAAAATAAATGTGGATAGTGTCCACATGTGGACACAGATGATGCCCCCGCTTGCATATCATATAATTATAAAGGGACATAACTGAAGTAAAAAGTGACGCTACCCAAATTTGAACTTGATCTGAGTTTTGTGGTAATAAGCATTGTGTGTAAGTCTCATAACATTTGGTTGAGGCTAACTTAAGTAGAGAACAGAAACTAAAAATTCAGCAATTTTTCTATTTGTAAACACGCATATAACTCTAGAACGGTTATGTATAAGTTTTATAACATTTGGTTGAGACAAACTAAAAAATTCAGCAATTTTTATGTTTATAAAGGGAAATAACTCAAGAATGGTAAACGTGTCGCCACCAAATTTCGTACTTAATCTGTATTATTATAAGGGGACGAAGTCCCCTATTACAGTAGAAAAATCAATAAAAAAAAAAAAAAAAAAAAAATCGGGAAAATTTCCCGAAATTTTCATTGTACTAATGAACTCAAAATCGTTAACTTTTTTTTGTAACTTTTTTTAATTCCCGCATTTGCGCAGAAATCTACTTCCTTCTTCCGGTCTCGTTTGTCATGAGACTTTGAGTGAAATATATATTTATCAGTCCAGTAAAATATAGGAAGGAACACAATAACAATTTCATTTCTAATTATTCTTTGATATGAAAAAAACGTTACCTGATGATAGCGTTTCTTTGTTTACATTGAACATGACGTCATAATTAAAATAACGTCACATATAAAATCCCTAACAACAGAACCAAAATCGGAAACGTTACGGTATTTCCGTTTCTTTTTTAACAGATTTAGAACTTAAAATATGTTTGAATTAAAAAAAAATAATTTATATAGACTTCGTCCCCTTTCACAGGTAATGCCTGCCTCATATTAGGATTAAACACATTTTTTCTAGAGGTTATTGATGTGTAAACCGGGGCGATTAACTCACAAACTGAATAAAAGTCCGAAGGACTTTTATGTTAAGTTTGTGAGTAAGAGCCCCGGTTTACACATCAATAACCTCTAGAAAAAATGTGTTTAATCCTTATAATTCTTCAGTCAAACATTCGCGATTTTTAGTTAAGATTTTTTGTTTGATGGCTACTACCATCAAATGCACATGTCGTAACTAAGGAGTTAGTCGCCATATTGAATTTCTAATATCCGTAAATGATGTTCGATAAATGCAACAGAATCTAAAAAGAAATAGCAACTACCTCAAAAACTGTATTTTAATGAGATATTATCCGAATTTGAAGCGTACAAGTAACGAAATAATCTTTCGCTTGAAAGTTTTCATTTGTATGACGTCGTGTTTTGCCATGACGTAAATGCGCTAAATCATTCATGAAATTTCGCGGAATTTTTCATGAATTTTAATTTTATGCATTTTCAGAGCTTTAATGCAATATTTTTTTTGGTTACATATGCATTAAAATACAAAAAAAACTGTTATGTTTTTGTTTTTCAATCTCAATTTGCTGAAAATCCCGGACTCCCTGCATATGCATGTGTATCGCGCATGGATAGATGGTACGGAAGTAGTTTCGGAAACATGGTTTATCGAAGTGTAAACCAAGGTAAAAAATTCTAATTAACCAATCCGTTTCAAGTATTTATAGATATGCAAATCATATAAGAATTATGTAGTAATAAGCATTGTGTATAAGTTTCATAACATTTGCTTGAGGCAAACTAAAGTTAGAAAACGGAAACAAAAAAATTGTACTTGATCTTGGTTTTGTGAAAATGAATATTGTGTATAGGTTTCATAATGTTTGGTTGGGACAAACTTAAGTTACAGAATGGAAACTAAAAAATTTGCAATCTTTCGATTTTTAAAGGGGCATAACTCAATAATGGTTAAAGTGACACTACCCATATTCAACTTGACCTGTGTTTTATCAGTGGAAGTCAAAATTAAACATTGCATTGTATAAAGCATTGATTGTAGTTGATTCAACTATAATCATGGACAAAGGAAGATAACTCCAATTTTAATAAAATGCTCCGCAGGGCGCAGCTTGATACGACCGCAGAGGTCGAACCCTGAACAGTTGGGGGAAGTATGGACACAACATTCAAGCTTGATACAGCTTTGGATTTGGATTGTGATTAAATATTTGACACAGCATAGGTTTCTAACACAGATTGAATGTGGTCTAAGAACTTAAAAATTTTAAATTGGACATTCACCTATTATGGTCCAATATCCAAAATCTAAATACATGGTTAGATTCAGCGTATCAAAGAACCCCAAGAATTCAATTTTTGATGAAATCAAACAAAGTTTAATTTTGGACCCTTTTGACCTCAATGTGGACAAAGTTGATAACGGGGCCCAAAAATCAAAAATCTAAATACATGGTTAGATTCAGCATATCAAAGAACCCCATATATTCAATTTTTGTTGAAATCAAACAAAGTTTAATTTTGGACCCCGATTTGGACCAACTTGAAAACTAGGCCCATAATCAAAAATCTAAATACATGATTAGATTCAGCATATCAAAGAACCCTAAGAATTCGATTTTTGTTAAAATCAAACTAAGTTTAATTTTGGACCCTTTGGACCTTAATGTAGACCAATTTGAAAACGGAACCAAAAATTAAGAATCTAAATACACGGTTAGATTCGGCATATCAAAGAACCCCAATAATTCAATTTTTGATGAAATCAAACAAAGTTTAATTTTGGACCCTTTTGACCTCAATGTGGACAAAGTTGATAACGGGGCCCAAAAATCAAAAATCTAAATACATGGTTAGATTCAGCATATCAAAGAACCCCATATATTCAATTTTTGTTGAAATCAAACAAAGTTTAATTTTGGACCCCGATTTGGACCAACTTGAAAACTGGGCCCATAATCAAAAATCTAAATACATGTTTAGATTCAGCATATCAAAGAACCCTAAGAATTCAATTTTTGTTAAAATCAAACTAAGTTTAATTTTGGACCCTTTGGACCTTAATGTAGACCAATTTGAAAACGGAACCAAAAATTAAGAATCTAAATACACGGTTAGATTCGGCATATCAAAGAACCCCAATAATTCAATTTTTGATGAAATCAAACAAAGTTTAATTTTGGACCCTTTTGACCTCAATGTGGACAAAGTTGATAACGGGGCCCAAAAATCAAAAATCTAAATACATGGTTAGATTCAGCATATCAAAGAACCCCATATATTCAATTTTTGTTGAAATCAAACAAAGTTTAATTTTGGACCCCGATTTGGACCAACTTGAAAACTGGGCCCATAATCAAAAATCTAAATACATGTTTAGATTCAGCATATCAAAGAACCCTAAGAATTCAATTTTTGTTAAAATCAAACTAAGTTTAATTTTGGACCCTTTGGACCTTAATGTAGACCAATTTGAAAACAGAACCAAAATTTAAGAATCTAAATACACAGTTAGATTCGGCATATCAAAGAACGCCAATAATTCAATTTTTGATGAAATCAAACAAAGTTTAATTTTGGACCCTTTGGACCTCAATGTGGACCAATTTAAAAACAGGGCCCAAAATCCAAAAACTAAATACACGGTTAGATTCAGCATATTAAAGAACCCCATGAAATCAAGAATAAAACCCCATTGAAATTGGTCAAGAAATAAGCAATTTATAGGAAGTATCTTCTTTTGCACAATCCTGTGCTATTAAATATTTCTTGCTATTGCGCAATACTGTACAATTGACAATTTCTTGCTATTGCGCAATATTGTGCTATTGGATATTTCTTGCTATTTCGCAATACTGTGCAATTGAAGATTTCTTGCTATTGCGCAATACTGTGCAATTGAAGATTTCTTGCTATTGTGCAATACTGTGCAATTGAAAATTTCTTGCTATTGCACAATACTTATTACAAATGTATATAATAATTTACACATCCTGTTTGGTGTGTATCTCCTACCATATCATTATTATTTGATTTTAAATATAAATCAGAAATATCCTACTTAAAATGGAAAATTTTAAAAGAAACAAAAAAGGAAAAAAAGAAAAAAAGGAAAAAAAAATAAATCCCCCCCAAAATTTTTTGAACCCCCATTATGATTCATCACCCCCAAACTCAATCCCAGCCTTCCCTTTGTGGTATGGTACCTTGCAGTACAATTTCAGAGAGATCCATACACTTGAACACAAGTTATTGTCTGGAAACTAGAAAAAAATGTGTTTTTTGGCCCCTTTTTGGCCCCAAATTCCTAAACGTTTAGGGCAATTACCCCCAAACTCAAACCCAGCTTTCCCTTTGTGATATGGAACCTTGTAGTACAATTTCAGAAAGATCCATACACTTACACACAAGTTATTGTCATGAAACTAGAAAAATGCTTGTTTTTTGCCCCTTTTTTGGCCCCTAATTCCTAAAATTTGGAGGCAATTACCCCCAAAATCAATCCCAGCATTCCTTTAGTGATATGGAACCTTGTGGTACAATGTCAGAGAGATCCATACACTAACACACAAGTTATGTCTGGAAGTTACAAAAATGCTTATTTTTGGCCCCTTTTTGGCCCCTAATTCCTTTACTGTTATTACCATAACCCCCAAAATCAATCCCAACCTTCCTTTTGTGGTATTGAACCTTGTGGTAAAATTTCATAAAGATCCATTCACTTAAACTAAAGTTAGAGTGCGAAAACCAATGTGTCTTCGGACGACGCCGGACGACGACGACGACGACGACGACGACGACGCCGGACGACGACGACGCCAACGTCATACCAATATACGACCACAAAAATTTTTTTGCGGTCGTATAAAAATTACTTGATATTTAGAAGAAAATGAAAAATTTGCAATTTTTCCATTTATAAAGGGACATAAATCTAGAACGGTTAAAGTGACGCCACCAAAATTCAAACGTGATCTGTGTTTTGTGGTAATAAGCATTGTGTATAAGTTTCATAACATTGGGTTGAGGCAAACTTAAGTTAGAGAACGGAAACCAATTTTGGGATGTACGGACGGACGCTACGGCGGGGGCATAAAAATAATAGTACAATACATTCTTGTCTTTTGCGTGATTATCAAAGCATTGTAAGCAATCTGTCTGGTAATTACTGCTGGATAATCTGATCTTCATTAAAAAATAATGGAGGCACGCATAAAGTATCGCATACATTAATTGCCTTTAAACCCACCTACACATCCAGTGTTATTAAAATCTCTAAATCCCTTCTTGCAGGCACATTGTGTAACATCAACAGCTCCTTTAAAAGTAGTGTGGTTTTCATCAGGGCATCTGGTACACGTACTGACGTCTCCAGGACATGGTCGAGTTTTGTATGTTCCTGGTGGACATGCTGGAAGGATACAACAATAGAAATTGTCTGGTGACCATTAAGCTATTATTGAATTTTAATAACGAGAGTAAAATTTTCACAATCTTACAATTTATGCAGTTTGTCTTCTTCAATGATTTATTGTATAATCGCCAAAACAGAATACTAAAAAATCAACTGACTTCTTCAACATTAGCATTTAAAAACTTTATTGTAGATAAAAATGTTGATATTTGGATATAGAACTTATATTAATAAGTGTTTACATCTTCGTCATTTGGTCTCTAGTGGACAGTTGTCTCATTGGCAATCATAGCACATCTTCTTATTTTTAAATAATTTAACTGAGACCTAAAATCTTAACTAATTAATCTTTAAAGAGCTAGACTGTTCATGCTACCTACAAGTTAGATAGACATATGATGCAGTTTATCTGGAAGTTGAAAAGCAAAAATCAGGTACTATGTGATCTGATTTAGTTTTATATCTAAAGGAGATCGGTTCGAGGGAATTTTTAAGAAAGACTTACGTTTGCATGATTCTTTAAGACCGGTGCCATAGTAACCTGGTCCACAAATACATTCATATGTTCCTGTATATGTCCCACATTTACAGGTTGCCTTCTTATCACAACAATCAAATCCTTCAAAACATAGCCCACTGCACTTATCTTCTGGCTGTACAATAAAGTCACCGCGACCTAAATCTAAATGAAAAGTTAAACCAAGTAGTTTTTAGATTGTTTGTAGTAGAAACCTTATCAGGAACTTTCTATGACCATTATTCAAACATTCAAATAATATACCTCAACTAAGATAACTATGTTATAATTATCCCAGACCTTAATAACTATAGTTATATTGCTGCAGTCGCATAGTCTACTTTCTATATGACAATACTAGTATACATTATTGTACATAGATAAACAGTTCTCAATTTTAAAATGTTTATAACTACCTTCGTGTAAAGCTCTTCTTGCCAACGATTCGAATTCTTCAAAACTATCAAGAATGAAACTCGTTTCATTTTTTGGTTCAGATGACATGTCCCATAATTCATCTCTGTTGCCGTTGGCAATGCCCACTGTAAATATCTTGACTCCACTTTCTCTGATTCTTCTTGCATGAGGTCTAGGATCACCGCCATTTGAAAATCCATCTGTTATGAGAAAAATGGCCTTGCTCGCATCTTGTCTAGCAGACTTTAGGACTTTCTAAAATTTAAATATAAAATAAAAATGGTCCAAATGTGTCAAAATAAGAACTGTTCCTGTAAGATATGTCATCTATTGAGTAATAAATAGAGGTTATGTTGAATCAGATGAATAATTATATTTTGTTTATTATACATCATCTCTTTTTTGATTTTTACATTTTGTAAATGTTATCAAAAGCTCTTCTTAGAGAGTGTACATGTGACCCTTTGAGCGTTCAGCGTAACATTTATCGCTCAGTCTTAGAAATTTTACTATAAAAGGATAGCACGAATTACCAAAAAAACAACAGTACACAAAACTCACAGAAAACTGAGCAACAAAAACCGGGATAGTCTCAGGTGCTCCTTATATATAATATATTGAAAAAATCAAATACTTTAAATTTGTTGTTTATTATTCAATAAAATCTTGTTTAGCAAGTTTATTTCTCTAAACAAGTGCCTTCACCAAGCCCATGAATCTAATCTGTAAGTTGATATCCCAAGTTATTTTCCCAGTAAATTAAGACTTTCTCGTTTTAAACCATGCCGTTTGTTGAACAATGATCTACTCGATTTTTACGTGGAAACTCTTTTACGTTCATTTTGTACAATGTATCTATGGTTTTTCTATGTAAGTCCTCAATTTTTTAACTAAAAAATCATTCTTTAAATAAATAAAAAAATTATAAATTCCGGCCTTATCACTTAGTTATTCATCAACGATATGTTATATGGTTTGTAAGAAATTGTTGAGTTAATTGGCACATATTGAAGTAATCTTAGTCAATTACTCTGAAGATAAGATTACAATGTTGACAGATGAGAAGCATGTTTTCAAGATCTCGCGATTAGAAAAAAAATTATATGTTTGAGATTCTCTCGTGCAATTTTATAAGATAGAAATCAGTTTAATGACACAAGTAGATTTTAATTTTGTTTTGTGGCTTTCCACAAGACAAATTGATATAAACAAACTCTCGATCGAATGCTGAGGTAAATATGGAGATGATGTGCAAGGTTTTAATCCCTTCACTAGACGTTAAATATACACAAGAAAAACTCAAGTCTTTATTTTGTCAGGAAAATGACTAAACAGTTAAATTTAACGATAGAAGTAATTTGTTAATTATATTGCCTATTAAAAGGGTGAATATTGCACATTAATAAGTGACATCTGACATCTGCATAGTTATGGTGGTATACAATTTGTGTCTTTTAGGATGCTCAAACTTTTCCTTGTTGTCTAACCAAAATAAATAAGTCATTTGTAAATTGAAGACAGATTTGTGTCAAGTTCAGAATGAACCATAGAGATTAGGTATATAACCCGTTATCGTCTATCTGCATTTCAAAAACAAAAATCAAGCCCCCCTTAACCATCCTACAAAAACTGCTTGTCTGAGCTGCTCGTACTTACCTTGGCTTCACGGAATGCACCTAGGGTGTAAGTACCGCCTCCTTTATATCTGATATTAGGTAAATCATCATCAATTAAGGTGCACTTGTGCTTTTCCTGCGTCTGTGGTGTTATATAATCTATCTGTCTAAGTACAAACCTCTTTGAGGAAAACGTTATCACAGCTATCTTTGTGTGATTATTGTCTACTACAAAATCAGCTAATAGTTTCCGAACAAATTTTAATTCATTTCCAAAATTACTTTTTCCTACACTAGCCGAACTATCGACCAAGAAAATGAGATCAACTTTCGTTTCTGATGTTTCTCGCAGCAGATGTATATGTTTCTTCAACGCGGATCCTAACACTTCCACTTTGTCCTTCGAAGTTTGGTCAACGACTTTGTGTGAAGGTCTCAACTCTAAAAATCTAGTTTCATGGTCATATGAATGCCCATAACTAACTGTCCGGTGGAATAATAAAATAAACAGAAGAAAACGACATTGGTTTATGAATTCCCAGTTCATGTCTGTAAACTCTATTAGAAATGGACTTAATCAATCAACAATTTGTTTTGATAACAGGGAAATCTGATCTCTATAAACACATTGACGTCACTTTCCCACTGACAATGTTGAAGTTTTTGCGATTTTTAACCCATTATTTAATACCTATTAAAATTCACATATAATTCTCTTCAAATCTTAGACATAAATTTGTACTTTCCACTTTCAATAAAAACTCGTAAACAAAGTTAATCTTATTTTCTGAAAGTTTTACATAAAAATGTGAAAATGTTTCTTATCTAAGAATTCTTCAATTATACATGTTGTATATGCGCATAACTTAAAGGATATATTGTACTCTGCTCAAATGCATGCTACAATTAATTCTTAAATAAAAATCATAGACGTGTTAATATATAAATAAATATATCTGATAAATGGTTATAATTTACTGCTAGATTTTGCTAAAGTTTGCTTTGTAATTGAACTTTTAAAATGTCAGTCACAGAAAAGAGTAAATATTGTGGTTTGGGAATGGGGGACTAAAAAAAAATTGTCAGAGTATAATCTGTCGGTGCAGCTGACTTTATGTTTTCGTGATTTACTACCTTCTGTTTTCACTAAAAGTAATAATATTTTGTTGTTTCCTTATTATTTCTTATTACTTTTTAAAACAGCCATTAAAAAACCGATTATTTGTGACATTTAATCGAAATGATACGATTATGGCATTTGCTACTTGGAATTGCATTTCTCCAGTCTTGTATATGCCGTATATATTCAATCATATAGCTTTGTAACTTTGGTGCATAGAAATTTAATTTGTTATGTTCTTCGGACAACATGCCAAAATTAACGTAATTGACCACATATGCCGAGTTTATATTTAGTTTTCGGTAAATAGTCATGCGGAAAAAGTTTGTCTCACAATAAAATCTCAACATCTTCATGTATAGGAAATTATTTGGCAAAATAGTCTCTCAGGGTTGGTCTTTTGTTTGTTTAAGATCTCAAAATGTAGCAAATTTTGCTTCCAAAATTGTAAAATGGATGAAGGCCTTATGAAATTGGGCAAACAATCAAGTTTATCATTGTACTGATCCATCAAAAGTGACAATGTTCTGCATGTTAACATAATACTTTGTTCATTTCAAATGCAAGAGGCCAAAAAGTTACCGTAGACATTTTGATATTTTTACATCATTACGATATATACTGCACTCTTTTCATGCCATGTCTAAATCCAACTTTCTGATTGGTGTAAACGTGACCAACTCTACAGTAATGAAATACACCAGATACTAATATTACCATATGAATGTAGGCTCGAACCTAGGACTAATATATTGTAATAGTCCTAGCACGAACATTGTGGAAGCTGGAACGTACTTGTCATCATTTGCAGACTGCTGTCACTTATTTGCAAACACCTACCGTGTGCCAAAATATTTATTATGTAATTGTACGTAGGAAGGTAGGCAGTCATGTGCTGAACGTTCAGTTGCAAATACTTCATACATGTTCAGGAAATTCAGATAGAATGTTTTGACTTAAATCCAATTATAAATGATTCATGCATACAATCTGCACGAAAATAGATTTGACAACAAAAATGTCTTGGTAGTTCCTTCAAAGTCGGTCGACCGGGTAATTTGTACCTCCTCTGTTTTGGAAGGCTCAGCAATTTTGATATATGGATCATTGAAAGGGTTTTCAGACATCAATGAGCTGGACATTTTCTGTACACAGGGAATCGGATTTATTGTTGTTCAGATCGAGCGCAGCTGAGTAGTGATACATCCCAAACGATATAACGGACTACAGACAAACTATGGATTGTGTACAGAAAATTGGTGGGGTTCTTATTGCTGAGTCTTTAGTTTTCTAAGTTGTGTTTTGTGTACTGTTGTTTGTTTGTTTGTTTGTCTGTCTTTTTCTTTTTAGCCATGGCGTTGTCAGTTTATTTTCGACTTATTGAGTTTGAATATTCCTTTGGTATCTTTCGCCTCTCTTCTAAAGCAACAAGGCTTATTGTCGTTTCAAATCTATTTTTCCATAGCAACCCCTACACAATTGCTTTGACAGCATAATTAAATTAATTGATGTAAAATGATTAGTCTATGAATTTGACTTCGAAATGCGTAAACCGTAATATAAGATTAGATATGGACTATAGAACTGATATTAACATAATTTCACCAGTCTTAAATTTTATTGTCTTCTATTTTTGTCCTTGTAATAAAGTATTCAACAATATCTTTTGTCCTTTTTACAAGTTAAGTAACCTCGAGGTAGTTTTCAAAAGGTGTCATAAGACAACACTAAAGGAGGCAGAAGGGGACAATTAAAAACCGTTAGTCGAAGAAAAACACACAAAGTCATGGACAAAAAGGAAAACACGACGAAAAACGCTACATAGAAAACTTAAAGACTTTAAACAACGAACCTTACTTAAAATACCGGAATAAATCTCAGATCCTGCTCCAATAATCGCAACCTTGTTATGTGTTGTTCAGGTAGCAATATACAGTTTAGATAAAAAATAAAAAATGACACTCATACATTTTACTATCTTCCTTTTTTGATTTTTAACAAATTAAGTTCACTGTGTGTGTCCTATATGTGTATATAAAATTGAGAATGGAAATGGGGAATGTGTCAAAGAGACAACAACCCGACCATATGTATGTAATAAAAAAAATAGCCAATAAAACATATAAAAAAAACAATATTTAAGCTTTTCTTCTTCAGCTGTCTAAAAATGAATTTTATTGCATACGAACTTTCATATTTGAAAAATCCACCGTGCCAAAATGCCAAACAACTCTCCTATAACTGGGTATTGCTACATCGTGGCAGGTTAATATTCCGATTCGGTATTAATATAAACACAAGAAGATGTGGTATGGTTGAGAAAATTTCCTACAAGAGACTTAATGATGTAGAAGTCCGTCGCATTCGGTGATACTAGTGTGGACCTAGCCGGTGTTAATATTCACACTATTTTATATTAACTGTATCTGAAGAAAAGAAGCCACGGTTATCATTTAAATACACCTCCCGAATAAAGACAATTCCTGCTTTCGCAGTCAGGATTCTACTTCGTCAAAATTATCTCCCCATTACGCCACCTAATTTTATAATCGTAAAATGGAAGTCATTGTAGTGATGACGTGCTGCAGGGCCGTAAAGTGTCTGTCTAGTAAGGGGAGGCAGTTGAGTTTCGCCGAGCGGAGCGAGGCGAAAAATATTTTTTGACCCATTTTAAGCAGAAAATGATATGTTTTCGGGCCTTTCCCCTGTATGCAATGTACCTCTTCAAAATTCACTTGTTAATTTTTTGTTATATTTTAATAAATAAGTGCCTGGAATATATTGAAAATAGTTATAAACCAGAGTTAGATTACGTGTGCCGGTAAAGTAAGATTTTTTACGCTTCATTCTGCTTTGTGACTCTTCACAAGCTATTTTTACTAGGTTTTAGGGAAACAATTTGCGAACTTAAAATGAAAGGCCCCTAAAGTTGAGCCTTTTTTGTGGTTTATCATGCTTTTTTGGCTGTCCCAATCGAGCTATTTTGACTTCGTTTCAGAGACACAATTTTCAAACCTTAAAATGAAAATGCATACTTAATAACTCATAACTTTTAATTATCAAATTCAAATTATTATAACGTAACACATTTTGTTTACACTGACAATTTTATTCGGTTAGGCTTTGTCAATTGCTAAGGGGATTTTTCTGTGCCCGGACGAATCCCATCTCTTTAGCACTTCTATGCATTCAATATTGCCAACATTGTCACTTTTATATGTAGCATAGCCAGACCACGTAATCTGCTTTCCGTCATTGTTGACCTGTTCCATGTTCGTCTTGTATGTTTTTTAATTTGAGTTCATTTATATGTTTTGGAGTTTAGTGTGACGTCCATTTTCACTGAACTAGTACACAGTTTTATTTAGGGTCCGGCTGAGGACCATCTCCGGGTGCGGGATTTTCTCGCTGCGTTGAAGACCCATTGGTGGCCTTCGGTTGTTGTCTGCTCTTTGGTCGGGTTGTTGTCTCTTTGACATATTCCCCACTATGATTTCCATTCTCAATTTTATTTAAGGCGCCGTAGCGCAGAAAACGATCTCTCACAACTGCAGGACCCAACTGGCAAGGCTAACAGAAGCAAAAGTATTTGTTTTATATTTGGGTAGAAGTGTGTGTGTTTGATTGCATGCTCTATTGTACATTTTGACCCAATCTCATTAATAGACGTAAAAGTAACAACCAGTGCTATTAAAATAATGCTTGATTTTAACAATTTTTTCTTTTCAGTATTTTTTTCTTCATTTTTTCTTTTTTTTTTGTCAGTCCGCAATAGGAGGCAACTGCCTACATGCCTCTATGTAATTTACGGCCCTGTGCAGCTGTCAATTTAGCTTTTGAAAACCGATCAATTTATCCACATAGCATCATTACGATCCTTATTAGCTTAAATACTAGTTGTATCTTAAAAGACAAATATATCTACTGTCTGATCGGTTGTCAGGGAGTATTTTCGAGCATCGTTGTAAATATAATGGAATTTGATGCGACTGTCATACAAGTGAGAGGTTTAGCGCTATAAAACCCGGTTCAATCCACCATTTTCTACATTTGAAAATGCCTGTACCAAGTCAGGAATATGACAGTTGTTGTCCATTCGTTTGATGTGTTTTATCATTTGATTTTGCCATTTGATTAGGGACTTTCCGTTTTGAATTTTCCTCGGAGTTCAGTATTTTTGTGATTTTACTTTTTTCGAGAGTTCAAGATATTTCACTTGACCCATATATTTCATTTCTTAGTACTGTAATTTTTTAATGTTATTTTATCTACCTATAGCCAAAATATATAAAAATAATAGGACCTGAAGCGAGATAATGTATCAAATATTTTTCTTGTATACATTTTCGAGACAGAATAGTCAATTCAAACACGCCTGAACATAAAAAGGTGTACTCGACTTTCTCTTCGATGAAGTTATTTCCCATTTTTGGAATTTGTTTCCCAAAAAAAAGTCGCCCGGGGCAGAGATACAAATTAATGCTTTAAAAAGAACAACCTATTATCTTTCTTTGGAATTTTTTTCGGCGGAATTTATGCTTATGCACAAAAAAGATCCACATGTATTTTCACCTACCCCAATCAACTGTTTTGTGAAAAATTGTCTTTAATTTAAAAGTTTTCAAATATCTCGAAGCTCCATACCATAATTTAAGTAAAACACATATTCATGATCCATAAAATCCTAAATTATGCACAGTCATTAAACTTTTAAAGCCCATAGAAACAGATGTAAGCAATTCAACTTTAACGACTTGGCCTTTTTTACCTTCTCTAATAAAGAGTTCCATTTCTTTTGTTTAATTTCAACTGGGTTTCCGCCTGCGTGTAGCAGCGACCTCCTATCAAGAAAATTGTGATCTGATATGCAAGCTCAAGTAAATATCGTATAAACTGGGGGGCATATGCACTCATCAAATGCAGACGTTGTTATAATGATGCTACATAAATTGAAAAATTAAAGCAAACACATTTTTCACGTCGGGGCCTTTTATAGCCGACTATACGATATGGGATGTTTTCATTGTTGAAGGCCTTACGGTTGCCTATAATTGCTTATATCCACCTCATTTGAACTCTGGTGGACAGTTGTGTCATTGGCAATAATGCCACATCTTCTTTTTTCTATATTAACTGTATTTGAAGAAGAAAAGCTACGAATATCATTAATATACACATCCCGAATATAGACAATTCCTGAATATTTAATACTTTTGTGTCTTTGTTAATCGTATTTATCCCATTGAATACTACATATACAGTTTAACTACTATAGGTCCGTTTTATATATTGATATTCATATAGAAATTGACAGTCGGTATTGGTTGAGAACTAAAACAAAGGATTTGATTTCAATTTTGAATGACCTGCCTGATGATTGTAGAAAAAAATACTGATTTCAGTCAGTACTACCAATAGTTTAAGGTCATGGAATGGTAATGACTATAAGTGCACAGTTTGTGCAGATTGCAAGTTCATTTGTTATATTATTTTACCAGTGTAGTCATATCCATCTAATATCTAATATGATTTTGTATAGGCTAATGTACGAAATTATGACGGAGACTCGGAATATAACAATGATTTATTATGAAAATGCGAAAAAGAAATGCACTAACTGCAGCTTTTTATAACTAGTAACTATGTTTTACAGGAAAGGTGAAACGATGTATATGTAACGTAACCAAACATTAAGCAGTTATTGATACCTGCGAGTGGAATATCGCTGGAAAACTATTACTCTTGATTAAATATTGGTATTCTTATCATATTTCAAACAGTTATTGTATAAATATTGATTCATATTGCCCAAGTACAGCACAGTAATAATATGACGGTATAGATGTTTTAAACTGGTGTGATGATTTTGAATCTTAGGTTAGATCGTTTACATTAGTTTCAGTTCGGCAGAAGCCTTATTTAATGTATTTGTATATACTTTGATAAAACATAGAAATGAATAAGATGTTTCGCGGGTAAACATTGGATCAGGTCAAATGTGAAGGGGTGTTTTAAAGGAAATTGTAATACGAGTAATGAGGCACTTTGGAAGAACACCCCTTCTACAAGAATAGTATAGCTGGCATTGGGGTATATAATCAGGAGCGATTCCTAGCTGTTGGTCAGCCGACCGTGCGAGGGCTGTATAGCCAGTGAAGGTCGTTAAAAACTCCCATCATCAGCTGTTGGTCATTCGTCTGAAGCTACGAAGACGATGGCCATGATACGTACGGTACGTGATAATTAGAGAAAGGATATTTGAGATAGTTGTCTCTTATATAGTTTCTATTACTAATTGTAATAAAGAACAGGTTGGTGCCTGTTAGTATTCTCTAATATTGAATTGCATTCATGATTGTAATGCAACAAAGAACATGGTTAGGGCCTGTTCTTTAAGACTTGTACAACTTGTAGTTTGTCAAGTATGAAGTTTACCGTACAAGACAAGTGTGTTCACTTGTAGGGTACCACAATGTACCATTAAGACAAGTCGTAGCTTGAAGAGTACCAACATGTATAGGACAAGTGTGAGTCTGTGTGACCAACTTGTAAGGTACATAATGGTACCAAGAGAACGAGTGACGTGTTGGACAAGTGTGTTAACTTGTAGGGTACATATTTGTACCAGGAGACCAATTTGTTCCTGACCTAGGAAAAATTTGTAATAGTACAAATTTGTACGAGTTATATATATTTGAAGTAGAATAGTTATATATAGAATATTAGAGAACGCAAAGAGCAGTTGTATTTTTTTAGTTCATTGACGTTAATTTATGAATAAAGATTATTTGTTATATATATGTTTTTAAATAGAACATTTTGGATGCAGTATCAAACTGGTAACGAACTCATTCTAGAATAGAAATAGACACGCTTACCTTGTGTACACGTTACACTGGCAAAGGATAACTGTAACTTAAAGTCTATCGTTTTAAGATGCACAAAACTACCAATGAACAAGAAAAACTGCAACAGGAATGAAACAAAATTAACTGTTCGCATAGATCATAATCCAATAATATCAACATAAATGGATTCATATTAAAGTTCTTTCATTTTTCTCTCATCTGATAACTTATTCTGCAAATCTGGTAAAAGATACCGTACATTACTTTAACATGACCACTGATATTTATGTTCCGGGCCATATGAGTATTTGGACCATACGCGTATGGTCCAGATAATTAACACGATGAACGTTGTCCCATTAATTTAAGAGCTTCTAAAATGAATATTTTACTCATTCAATCATATTGTAATCATTCTTACATGATTAACGAATTAAAATGAATTTTAAATACATGTAAGAATTATAGTAAAATCATTTCTAAATGGTCATTATTGATTTTATCTTGCATTTGTACGATACGCAATACGTACTCTAAGAAATATCTGAATGAACTGTTAAACAAGAAGTCAAATATTTTGTTTAACTCACAGAAACTTTGTCATTGAACCCTCTCTCTTTTCCGTTTTTTTAAATTAGTGTCTTTATTAAATAATAATTCCTCAAATATTTCAAATTGATTTAGTTATCGTTGGTGAGCAGAGGACTTAAGACTAACGGGAGAGGTACTTTTACTTGTAAATAAATGAATAAATTAATAAATAAATTAGAATTATTACCTATATTTACCTGAGTTTACCTGGGTTTACCTGACAAATAAATGCGCGCAAACGTAATGATTTTTGCGCGCAAATGTAATGGTAATGCGCGCAAACGTAATGCACCGTAATGTGTTCTTGCTGATATTCATACGAGCTTATAATAACAGATAAATCGTATGAATAGGAGAAAGAACACAATAATTAAATGAAAATAAGCTGAGATTATAAGAAATTTTGTTTCAGCAATAATAATTTAAGCACTAAGAAAACAGGTCCATGCCAAAAAAAACCTGTGCTTTCACTTGTGGACGAAAAACGACAAAGATAAATGATAAAATACCTATATGGTCTAAATAATCATATGGTTCGGTCTGTTAATAACCATATGGTCATGACCATACGCGTATGGTACAAATACTCATATGGTCCGGAACATCTACATACATCTGACAATAGCTCTACACTAACTGATCCTAACTTTTAATGTGGTTGTACATAAAGTCAAATAATTCCTTATAAGGGATATAATCTTAAAGGATAAATTTAATTTTAGGTTTCTCCAGTAGGTGTAACCCGTACAAAAGTAAGTCCTGCATTAGTTTCTGACTGTTTCCTATTTCCATTATTGTTATTAATGCGACGTGAACTATCCGTTGGTGGATTATTAACAGGGGGCATTTCCTGACTGTCCAAAGGGGTATCTATTCCTGTAGTCACTGGTTCCCTGTTCGAGTTTTCTTTGTCGCTATAACTTTGTGATTGTACGTCGTTGTCATGGTAAACGTCACTATAACCACCTAGTGTTCCAGCCATTGACTCAATTTCTCTAATCATTTGTGTTGTCTATGGAAAGAAAAATTCTTATTTAGTTACACAAAAACTCCAATGTCTTAATAATTTCTCTGACATAGATAATGAAAAGGATTAGGTATATGAAGTTATGAGCAGATTTGCCAGAGCTGTTGCTTTTATTGGTTTATCTTTAAGTTTTCCTGCTGTCTCTTTTAGGTCTACATTCACTGTTTTATGCCCCCGCCGTAGCGGTGGGGGCATTAAGTTTTACCCTTGTCCGTCTGTACGCACGTACACGTCCGTACGTCCCAAAATTGGTTTCCGTTCTCTAACTGGAGTTTGCCTCACCCAAATGTTATGAAACTTATACACAATGCTTATTACCACAAAATACAGATCAAGTTTGAACTTTGGTGGCGTCACTTTAACCGTTCTCGAGTTATGTCCCTTTATAAATGGAAAATTGCAAAAAAATTAGTTTCCGTTCTCTAACTTAAGTTTGCCTCTACCAAATGTTATGAAACTTATACACAATGCTTATTATCACAAAACACAAATCAAGTTTGAAATTTGGTGGCGTCACTTTAACCGTTCTAGAGTTATGCCGCTTTATAAATGGAAAAATTGCAAAATTTTTATTTTCTTCAAAATATCAAGAATTTTTTTTTAAAATTAAAATTGGAGTTATCTTCCTTTGTCCATGATTAAAGTTGAATCAACTACAATCAATGCTTTATACAATGTAATATTTAATTTTGACTTCCACTGATAAAACACAGATCAAGTTGAATTTGGGTAGTGTCACTTTAACCATTATTGAGTTATGCCCCTTTATAAATCGAAAGATTGCAAAATTTTTAGTTTCCATTCTGTAACTTAAGTTTGCCAACCAAACATTATGAAACCTAAGATCAAGTACAAATATTTTGTTTCCGTTTTCTAACTTTAGTTTGCCTCAACCAAATGTTAATATGAAACTTATACACAATGCTTATTACTACATAATACAGATTAAGTACGATATTTGGTGGCGACACTTTTTCCATTCTTGAGTTATGTCCCTTTATAAACATAAAAATTGTTGAAGTTTTCGTTTCTGTTCTCTAACTTTAGTTTGTCTCAACCAAATGTTATAAAACTTATACACAACCGTTCTAGAGTTATGCGTGTTTACAAATAGAAAAATTGCTGAATTTTTAGTTTCTGTTCTCTACTTAAGTTAGCCTCAACCAAATGTTATAAAACTTATACACAACCGTTCTAGAGTTATGCCGCGGTGTGTTTACAAATAGAAAAATTGCTGAATTTTTAGTTTCTGTTCTCTACTTAAGTTAGCCTCAATTAAATGTCATGAGCCTTACACACAATGCTTATTACCACAAAACTCAGATCAAGTTCAAATTTGGGTAGCGTCACTTTTATCATTCTTCAGTTATGTCCCTTCATAACTATATGATATGCAACGGGGGCATCATCTGTGTCCACATGTGTATCCACATTTATTACAAATTAACAATAACAATAGATGTACGTGTTTTATGTGCATCATACTACAGAACAGATTAAAACAGACAAAATCATGGAAGCTGACATGTAATGTTTAGTGATTTTATCACGTTGGCATTGTCACAGCAACGATGTAAGATATATTTTTTTTATGGTAATTTTTTATTAATTTGTAGAAAACTATTGAACAAAACCTAATCTGAAACCAATATTTTGTAAATATTCAAATTCTTAATCAAAGTAAGGTTTTTGTTGTTTACAGTTAATAATTTGATATGCACTGCCAAATCAGTGCAGTATATCGCTACGATATACTTTCAGAACGAATGAGTTGCAATGTCTTTGTACATACCCAGACGTAAAAAGCTGTTCCAAGTGGACTAACAGTCTTGATGTAGTCCAAGGAGTACTGGTCGATAAATTGCTTGGCATCAAGGGCGAATTCAAGTCGACACATTGTAGGATCAAATCTTGCCATCTTATTTTGGATAGAGTCATTGTCCATTTTCCATAAAATACCTTGAGTAGTCGACCAATCCTAAATAGAATAAAAAGTGTGTCACTAAGCATTACCGAACCGCACGAGACAGGCACACAAACGTCTTGACCATGTACATTTTTAAAATTGTTAGCCAATGAACAATTAGAGGGTATACTATTGCCAATCTCCTATAATCCTTTTTTTTCAAAACTAAATGTACAAAATAGTGTTTTATCTTCATGTGCATATTTTATTTTTTGCTGTTCTTACCTTTTATCTCTTTTCACACTTCCTGGTATTCCGTTTACTTTTCGATTTGACAAACTTTAAGACTCATGTTTCTATTTATCTTTTTATATTTATAGTGAATATAAAAAAATGCTCAAGTACTGATTTAACAAATATAGTATGTAAACTTGGAAGATGTAACACAAAAGTAAAAAAGCCCTAAAACCTTACAATACAGAGAAAATATTCCCTAAAGACATGATACAACATTTTCTCTGATTGTTAATGGTAATCAAAACTAAGTTGTATTGTACCAATCCCTGCACTACCATGATTTTGTTAATCATAAAATGTCTAAATTTTTGTATCAACTTCAATTTTAGTAAGCTAGATTATTTTTGTTGACCGTTAAAGAATATCTGTGTCACAGATGACCATGGATATTTTCCACTAGTTGTAGCTAAAAATCGTGTCCTTTTTACATCACCGAAAGCGATTTTGGCCGGATTCTTTTTATTGCGATGAGCAACAAGTCGGTTGACATTATTGCACAAGGAGCTACTTACCATTCCAGAGAACCTGAGTTTTCCCCAGGTTTACGGTGGGTTTGATGCTTGTTTGTCTTTTTACATTTGGTCACGGCGTTGTTTGTTTTTCTTCTACTTGTAGCTTTTAACTTATTCCTTGGTATCTTCTCACAAATTTTAGTCATTAAAGTACTTATATATAAATGCATATTATAATTGACACTTACTGTAAACCAGCATGAAAATCTTACCTCTACAACAAATGACGGGAACCCAAGTAAGACCAGTGTTGCCATTAAAGAGTGTTTTACAGGTTTAGGTGGGTTAGCGTACTTTCTACCTTCCCCTATAGCCTTGCCGTCAGCTTCCATGATAGTCTCTCTAATTCTATGTATCATCTTAAGTCTGTTTAATAATCGCTTTGCATGCATGACTTCAAACTGAAGTGACCCATCAACGTCAGCTATCTGAGCCAATGCAATCCCTCTCTCTACATCTTGTATGTTTCTAGATTCATAGGCATCAAGAAGTACTAGAAGATAAAGATTAATACAGATTATAATATATGTATTATGTACACAACATTTCTTAAACCCCGACCTTTTTTTTCAGACCCCAACATCAATAATTCCGTGCGCTAACTAGCATATTTTCTTAAATCGGTTTTGTATACCAAAATAAAAAGGATCAATAAAATTGAGAATGGAAATGGAAATTCTGAAATACAGAATATGCTCTATACCAAACCTGGTCAAAAAACTTTTTTGAAAATTTGACACTTGCTGCTTATTCCGTATACTCTGGTTTTATCCATGTAGTGCCATAAAAAATTTTGAACGCTAACTCCTACTTTCATAGTTTAATTACATAAGTTTAATAAGCCATTTTTAAAAATCTTATCAAATCCTTGTTTATTTTCGTAATTTTTTAAAAGAAAATAAGTGCCCTTGATAAATGTATGAAAAATCTAGACAAAATCATTGCCCGCCAAATTTTCAATGGCTTGTATCTCAAAAACAAGGACATGGACCTATATTTTTTTTTATTTTTTTTTTATTTCCATTATTTGTTTACTATCAATTTATAATAGTCTTTTAAAAAACTTGTTATTTTGGAACAGAGTAGCGAACATCCTTGGTTGTTAAAAGATTTATAACATACCTTGCCTTGCTTCAAGTTTCTTAGCCATTCGTTTGACATTTATTAACATAGCGTCGTCGATATCTTGGCTCTGATCTTCGTATTTGTATATTAAATTGTTCAGAACATCCGGGTCTTTATAGTATTCTGCCTCCCTCATTTTCTTTCTCATATACTCTTTTCGTTTTTCTGAAGTTAATAAATTACGTTTTAGAGTACTGTGTTTATTTTAGTCTTATTTCACAGTCATTTTAATTGTAGATTGTATCCCATCTAACACGGTCATTTATTGTTTATGATAGGTTTTGTTAATTTTGCTTAAAATAGTTTTGATGATAGTTCGTTTTGCCTCAAAGCTTTAGTTTTTTAAAGTGTTTGATATTCACATATAAAAGGCAACAATAGAAAGACATCAGGTATATCTCCCGTTCATACATGCTGAATTACCACAGCCCCTTCTAAAGCCGACAGAGCCATTTGCTTTGCTGCCGGTTGTGACTTACTCAATAAAATCCTGAAATGTCTACCTATTTGGCCAAACAAAAATTGCTAGATGTTCTTAACATTTGTTGTTACTTTAATGAAAAATAAGTGGTGCAAAATGTCATTAGGTAGTGAAGATTCTTCCTTTAATGGCTACTCTCCAACATTGTTCACTATAATATAATTCATGACTAAAATCGTTTTTGAGACCTTGTATTGCTGATCATTTTTTCTGTTTAGTTTATTATTGTATACAAAAACTATCAAAGATCTGCTAAATTGATCAAATACCAATCAAATATGCTTAATATGAATATGTGGCGAGGTTAAATTTTTTTTTTTTTTTTCTCAATTTAACTCTCCACTTTTTAATCTCGATAATTGGACTAAGAAAAGGTACAAAATTGAACATATAAAAAATACAAAACTATTATACCGTATAAAAGATTCTCGTCCTATACCCTTATCTGTTTTTTGTTTTTTTGTTTGTTTGTTTGTTTGGTTTTTTGTTTGTAGTTTTTTTTTGTTTGTTTTTTTTTATTGTTGTTTTTTTTTTTTGGGGGGGGGGGGGGTCGTTTTCATTGATACTGATAATTATTGATTGGTAAAAAATCAGTTGCTTACCTCAAACCTTTGCGAAATAACATTATAATTGCATGTTCTTAAAAGTCGTCTATCATAATTAATAGAATACCTGTTATATCATCTTGGTCTAGATCTGGTGTTTTAGAGTATAGAGGAAAGTCCTCCTCCATCACATCCTCATTAGAACTTTCATCTGTGGCGGTTGTTATGAAATACTTGTTGATTGTTTTGATCAGATTTCCATCATTTCTCTGAAATATGTTCACCGCACAGTAATTGATATCTGGTAATTTGACTTTGAACAAAACCTCGTCATCAACAATTACTTTTTCAATGGCACTTGTTTTCTGAGGACCATTTCCTTGATTAGTATCTAAATAAGCAACTAAGTCATAACAAGATTCCGGATAAGGAAGATACACTTCTTTCTCTGTTGCCTCTATTGTCTCAATTGGAATGGCATGTTTTCCATGCCAAAATCCTTTATTGTCACCAAATGCTATACGTGGAGAGAAAACACTATCGCCAATACTGCCCGTTGAGTGAATTAATGAAGTATATACAGTGTATAGTTTGGTTATATCATTGTCCTTATGCGTGTAAACACAGAAAAAATATTCTCCGGCAACTGGTAATATATAATGGACGCTTTCTATTCCATGTTCATTTTTTAGAATCAAATTCACACGTTTCATGGCCTCGGGATCATTTGAGTGTATTTCATACAATAAAGAATCACCCATCTCTGAACAGAAATGTAGTTTACCCCTTCCCTTTCCAGCGGTAGCAATTCCATTTTCTTTATCTAGAACTCTTATACCCAAGTTCTTTGCCAAAACCGCTTCACCAAGCATAGTCTGACTGAGAATCGGAAACGGTTCGTCTTTCGGCTTCTTATTTTTGCACCTAATAAGATAATTCAATAGATTAGACTTGCCTGGTTCGGTTGTCTTCCCGTACAGTTTCATTGCGTAATAACCATCTTTAGGTAACCTCAAATTCAAAATGTACTCTCCGTCATGCCACCGTAGTGTTGAATATTGAGACAATGTCCCTTCATCCAATACTCTGTGTTTTAACCTCACATTTAAGTTTAAATTCTTTTGACCCTGGAATTTTAGCTCCAATTGTCCAGTGTCTGTACTAATTTTAGACATTTTGTGGCTAATTGGTTTTAAACCAACCTTGTCTGATTGTTTGTTCTGACCCCATCCAAGTTCCGGATTATCCGGAAGCGGTATCTCTATTCTTGGTGGCATTGGACTGTATATTATATAAGAACATATTAGGTCGAATTCTCTCACTGCTCGAAACAAAGGATTTTTAGCAAAAAGATCTAATCTGAATTGTCCATATACAGGAATATTGATATCTATCTCTAGAATGTCACCTTTAACCTCCCATTCGACACAATGTTCCAATGATCCGTCGTCGTCTTCTTTACAAAATGCTGTCGACTTTGATCGATAAAAGTTATATCTGAACCCAAGTTTCGCTGCCCAACGCCGTGGAAGCTTCAAATCTAAGGAAACTTTACCTTGCTTTGTTTTATGTTTGCACTGAACGTTGTGTTTTCCTTCGAATCCAATACCTAGTTCATACAGTCTTTCTCTCACATATACTCTCTTCTCAAATTCAAGAAACGGTAGTTGTTTTTCGACAAGTTGCCAGTCTTCGTCGTCTGGTAAATGTGTCCAAAGTAGGTCACGTGGATCAGTCAAGAAATAACAGTCATCGGCATCTTCAGTATGTTTTATTTGTTTGAATTTTTTCATATCTAATTTCTTTCTTTTTACTTTCGGTTTGCCTATTTCACTTTTATTTTGTTCAGAATTATCTTTATTGTCTTTGATGTTATCATTTTGCTGTTTATTTGCCGTACGATTGTCTTCGGGGCCTTTGTCAGGTACCATTTCTTTTCCATTTACAAGGAAAGGTACAGGAGATTTGACATCCTGTTCGTCGTCTTGGTTTTTATCATAACTGTTCTTATTATTTTGAGCAATCTTTTTCGCCTCGCCTGAGTTTAATTCAACACAAGTAGACGCCCAAAACAAATCTACCAGCCGCCATTCACCATCAATCAAAACTGCATTCCATTGTGCTTTTGTTCTTCTTTTGTTGATTTTTTCACCAATTTTAAACGCTGAGCTTTTTGCAATACCGTCAATGATTACGCATGGCACGTCGGCCAACCTGGAATAAAACTTACTTTTAACAGAATCCGGAAGTTGTTAAAACCTTCTGAAATTTTAATATCAAAGAATCTAATTAATAAACGTTTAAGATATAATATTTTTTGTTAACTTAAAATTTATATGCTATTAAGCGCTATGCATTCATGTTGTAGACAGATTTGTTACAATATCGAAAATTTTATTTGATTTAGATAATTTTGTACGAACGAATCCTTAATCAGCCAGACATAAAATTAACATTGCTGTAATTTCAATATGATTGTGGTTTTGGGTAAGAATCTCTTTCTTAATCATTTTTTGCGATATCACACCATTTTGGCATTTTGAATTCAGTTACATTAGAATTGTTAAAAGACCACCGAGATTTTAATCAAACAACTTGAATTTAGTATTGGAAGAATACTTACTGGCATAAAACATAGAAAAGGTTGGCATAGTTTCCCATGTCACACTGTATTTTAGAGAAATATTCCAATGGTGAGTTAGGTGGTGGGTTGAAGTCAATGGGTAAACTTTTTATATTGTATGAAGTGATCCATTTGTAAATAGAGCGAATTTTCCACAGATCCTCCCAAGTATCGTCATCTGTTAGATATTTCACCAGATCCCAATAAGACTTCACCAATAATTCATTCGGTGCCTGTTTACAAATAAGAAAACTAAAATTGTTGAATTCATATCGTATCTTAAATTGAAAATAGAGAAATTCTTGATAATTGAACGTATGAGTTGAGCAGGATAAGCTTATCATTTCGACACATTTGCTATTAATTTTTCTCAGTATCGTGTAACTATTTAATGTCGACTTCGACTGTTCTTTTCTGTTTATGTTTTTTTTTTTTTTTTGGCTTTACTCAACCGAGTTTTATTTCATTTTTTCGAACATCTGTAAAGTTCATGGCCGGACAAATTTTATTGATGTAGAAAATCGAGTATCTAAGACTATGTCGCATACGGGCATCTCGAGTGGCTATTTCATAATTTTTGCAAGTGACCAGACCAATCTTAGTTTAATATTGTTCATCACTCAATAAATAGTTTTGGTATATGCGAAAAATGAATTGTTTATGGCAAATATGCTTTACTTATAATAATGTTGATCACACGTTAAGCATAACTATCGCCTATAATTAGGACATATTAAGTGACCCTATGTACACCAGAGGTCAACTAGGTTTCAAATAGAACTCAATGGAACTCAAGAATAGATAGTGCTGCAACCATGTATTATTTCAATAATGCATGTATTTTCCTAAGAGGTGTAAAATTAAATAATGATTTTTGTGTTGAGCATATAATTATAGGTGTAGTATCTTTTAGTATGTACAGTATGCTGGGTTGTCTTACGTTAAAAGCGTGTTCATCAATTATGGTAAAATTCAGATCTCCAATTAATTCTTCCTTGGTTGACTTTGGAGGTGAAGGTGGTGGAGGCTCGCCTCGTTTTAGTTTCTTCTTAGGTTTTGGTTTGGTACCATTCGACTGGGGAAAATAAAACGTCGATATAACCAAAATGCATTTATATTTCAATCCAAGGAAATTTGTTTCAGTTACTAGTAAAGATTTTTCATTCTTTTCTTTTTAAAAAAAAACATGTTGATTAATGAGTATTCGTTTTAGTTAATGATTCAACCATGCCTTAACCTTTTTGTTGAAATTATGTTTTAAAATTATGTCTATGTTTACAGAAAGTATAAATAACTGTTAATTCAAAATCTGATCAGGTGAAATGAAACGTTGAAGCAGTTATTTTTTTACAGAACTCCTACGAAGGAACAAGATGTCTTTACGATCTAAGTAAAACTGTATAAAAAGTTTACAAATATAGTAAATTATTATAGTTTATAATATATACCTTTGTTGTGTTTGGTTTAGAAGTACCCACATGCTTCTTTATGATACCTTCTTTTGGTTTTGGTTTATCGTCCTTTGTTTTCCTGATCCCGCCATTTTGTGCCCTTGCATTTGTCTTATTTAGTATCTGCTTATTTCTACCATGCTGTGCTTTGGTTACAAATTTCACCTTATTTTTGATAACTTTTTTAGATTTAGGAGATGATGATGAACTCCCCATTATTCCAACTGTAAGTCACGTCACATGTTAGTTACATAATTACACTTGATTTAACATTATATACGAAACAGTTTGTCTATTAATAATTGAAATATATTGCAGAATGCACTATTGCTCTCGTAACCTGATTAAAAGATTAAAAATTAATCAGTTAAGAAGGAATTTTTATATTTAATATGTGCTATAGGTTTATGATATAAACGGATTAAGATTGGCCTATTTTCATTTATTTATTTTGAAACTACCCAAGAATACTCAGATGTTAGATGTATTTCTGCTTTCTATCGATCTGATGAGTTGAGACCTTTTCAACTGATTTGTATAGTTTGTTCTTAGGTTGCACTGTTACACCACTGTCCCATGTTAAGTGGAGGGTTGGCGCCTTCAAACTAGTTTAACCCCGCTACATTCTGTATGTGCCTGTCAGGAGCCTGTAATTCAAGGTTGTCGTTTGTTGCTGTATATCAAATTTGTTTTTCGTTCATTATTTTGTACATTAATCTGGCCGTTAGTTTTCTCGTTTGAATTGTTTTACATTTTCTTTTTGGGGCCTTTTATAGCTGACTATTCGGTATTGGTTTTGCTCATTGTTGAAGGCCGTACGGTGACCTATAGTTGTTAACTTTTATGTCATTTGGTCTCTGGTGGAGAGTTGTCTCATTGGCAATTATATCACATCTTCTTATTTTATATCTTAGACTATACTATTAAAAGTCTTTTATGTTATCATTTTGTTATTTTCGTATACATGAAGTAACTGAATTTTCTCCAGATTTATTTGTTCGTTTCATACCTTAACATACTACATAAAATGTTTAAATCTTGATTTATTTATAGATAACCTTACAAATACATCAGTACGATACTTTTATTGCGGTCTATTTATCTTATAATATACTGATTTGAAATAAGTAGTCAGCCGTACATGTAATATCTTATTTGACTGTATTTGGAGAGATCAAGGCAAACAGTCATAAAACTTTACTCAGTACTCGGAGTACTACATTTGTTCACGAAACACCCAATCCAGCATTTGATTGCTTTAAGTCTGAGTACTAGTACGATAATCGTACTCCAAATTTTATGACTGCAAGACCGGTACCAGAGCTTATTTAAATACAGATCTGTACTCGTATATGTGTATAAACTATACATAGTATCATCAAGGATTATTACTATATAAATCCTTGGTAGCATCATATGGATGTTCTCATTTTATATACGATATTTTTAATACTTCAGCTATAATTTGTATAGGGCATATGACTTAAAAAATGAAAACAGACCGTTTCTAATTTATTTGTATTGGATTTTAATTCGTGTTTCCTCTTATAGTTGATGTGTTTCGCTCAGTTTTGGTTTGTGACCTGGATTTGTTTCAGTTAAATCGATTTATGACCATTGAACAGCGGTATACTACTATTGCCTTTATAGAAAGCTTATTAAGGTCTTTCCTTTTTCCAAAGGGAAATACCTTACTGTATAACTTCTGAATATTATCATTCTTTTTCCGCCAAAGTTTCCCTTCGTAAGGGAGCTACCATTTGATTTTTATGGGGGGGGGGGGGGGGCTAGGATGAAAAATTTTGTCCTGCCTATTTTTTTCCCTCTATTCGGTCCTGCCTTTTTATTTTTCACCCTATTCGGTCCTGCCTTTTTTTTTTAGTTTATCCTGACTTTTGTTTTACATAAATTGTCGTCCTCCTTTTTTTTTTTTTGGCAAATAATCACATCCTGCCTTTTTTTTTACTCAAAACTCCTGTCCTGCCTATTTTTTTTCAAATTTCATCCTAGCCCCCCCCCCCCCCCCCCCCCCCCCCCCCCCCCCCCATAAAATTCAAATGGTAGCTCCCTAACCGTAAGACATGTCAATTTCAGGTTCTCATATTTGTATTGGTGTCACAAATACCTATCCTGAACTCACCCTGTGAGTCGTAAAATTTTGTCGTCCCGGTGTTATCTGCCCCAAACCTGAAAAACTTGTTATGGGATGATTACCGTTACCATAATAGGTACAACAAAACCGAAGGGTGGAATTTGTTCAGGACCGTACTCTGGTTCTTCGTTAGATTTGGACTGAAAAGATTCAAAGACTCATTGACAATTAACTGATGTCGGTTTGCCACTAAAACTCAGAAAACATAAGTCGTAAACATCTAGGATCTTCACCATTGATAATCAACTCATGTGGCCTTGAAAATGCCTCAAGCTTAAGTTTTTAAGTTGATCTTGACCTTTGACCTTATACCTTGTTTTGGTATAATCTCAGGAACCGTTATAGTTACAAATGTCTTGAATAGTGGAAAATGTTTGGGTTATTAAGGCACAACTTTGTGATATTTGATCGAAGAGATTTGAACTTTCCTTAAGCGTTATAACCACAATTGACGGTGTGCAAAAGACATTTTAGGTATAACTTTTCAACAAAAAGTCCAAGACCCATGGGGTCTTTTGCAATGACATCGGGAACCACTGACCTTGACAAAGATTATATGGTCAAAGGTCAACATCATGTCGTAGATTGAGAATTTTGTTTTCGACCGTATTTCAAGGGTTTTATGTGTGTTTTAGAGCTTTGCAAGGCATTCTACTTCTATTTAAACATATATTTTACATTATGGAAAGGAAAAACCTCTCAATTGCGAACAATTGACATTGTAATTGTATATGTGATGCAACATTTATAAGTATGATGATCAAAAAGTTATTATATCAAGCTGATACAAGAATTAATTTCTGTGGGCTTGTCAATCTAATAAGATAAAATCTGTGATTCCGCTATGCTTATCGACCAATTAGCGATCTTCTATTGCATGTTTAAACATGTCCTTTTGATTCAAGTATTTTACCCATTCTGTTGCGAAGGGAACAGATATATGTTCTCTTTAAAGACGACTGATGGACAAAATTTATATATGTCTCTCACAAGAAATTATTATTTGTTTAATATTTACCATATATGTGTACGCATTTTTTAAAAATTCTTTTAAACATTAATGTCACCCTTTCATTGCAAATAAGACAGCAGCCATGTTCGGTAAGAATTGGGACGTCTAATCCAATGGTTTGGGTTAGGAAAGTGCCATGATCTCTGAACGTAATTACATATCTGTACGCTACCTTTTTAACCAGTGGCAGTCAAATTTTCCCACCATTTACACAGTCGACCCATTTTTTACTGTACTGTTGGATTTGTTCTCGTCTTGAATATACATAAAATATTTGCCACTGGATACTAAGCAAACAAAAGTCAATCTGTCATTTGGATTTGTAGCAAAAATTAAATTGATATCATATTTTAGAGGGGAAAGTGTTCATTTTGAACCGTCTTCTGTTGGTATCAAAATAGACACATACATTATAGAGAAAGTATTTTCTCTAGAGTTTCATTTCTTTTACATGACTGACAAAAAATGTAAGCTACTGAATAAAGGGAACCTAAGGGTGAAGTTAAAGTCGTCAGTTTTTTTTTTTTTATTGTTATCATAATAATCATTGCCTTGGTTGATTTGCACGGATTACCTATGTCACAGATGGCCATCAATATTTCCTGCTTTAATCTTTTAAGTGTTAGCGCTTTCTTTTCATCTTGCAGCATTTTTTTCACCTTTATGTATTTGAATATTTGAATAGTATTATACCATAGTTTATACAATTTATGGCGGTGTTCGTTTTTGACGTAGAAATGCTCAATATTTCGTAATATGAATAATTGATTTTTTTTTCAAAATTATGCTGTTGGTTTTTCTCATTTTTCTTATTTTACAATTTGTCATGTTGTGTTTTTTACACCCCCGCTTTGAAAAATATAAGTCAGCTATACCGTGTGATGGGGGTATACTGTTTTACCTCTGTCGGTCCGTCCATCCGTGCCATGAATATTTTTCGTCGCATCTTTCTCAGGAACTACATCATAAGGATTTCTGAGATTTGGTTTCAGGGTTTATATAAGTCAGCTATACCGTGTGATGCGTTTTCAGATTCACCACTCAACAACATCCTATTAACCGAACACTTACATATTTTTACACTATTAAAATTATCCATATTTGGGCGGGGGTATCATCAGTCAGCAGTAGCTCGCAGTTTGACTTGTTTTTATAGTTAAACGCTTGCTGCAATGCCTACTTCCACGTAACTTTGGTCAATGGTGGATGGTTGTCTTATTGGATATCAAACCAATTACTAGTATATGAAATAGACCATTTTATTACAAAGGCCTTAAAGAAAAATACTTCCGAACGAAAGTGAACATAAACCTTAATAAAAGAGGTGAGGTAATCGTTTTCAGGAAAATTTACATTTAGAGGCTGGTATAATGATGCATTCATCATTATTGTTTAATGTGGAGAAAAAAGTTGTTTAATATCAGAAAGCAGTACTGGTATTCAAATCTGTAAATGTATTGGTCACTCCTTATTTAGAAGAGAACAGTACTTAACGTTCCAATAAAACTACACACCAAACCAAAGCCAAATTTGATGGAAAAAAAAACACTAATTTAATCTGGTGCTAAAATGTCTAATAAGATTGCAAATCGTTGAAACAATTTTAAGATAAATATTGTAATTTCTTTTTAACGAGTAGTTTTTTTTAACTTTTTGTTGATTTTTAGAGTCATTTTATGTAATTTAAGAATGTTTTTTTTTATTTGTGTATGATCTTTCACACTTATGTTATATAGGCAAACATGTAGAATTAAAAAAACAAATTGTTTATTGCATATTTATATGTAATCTACTTTAAAACGAGCATCAATAACACAACAACCCAACAATAACTATAAAGTTAACAAAATAGACATCCTGCCTTCAACACTATTTTAGCTCTGAATCGCCCAAAGTCTAGACAAATGTAACGAATGAATTATATAGAGATGATAAAATATAAAAATAAGAAGATGTGGTATAGTTTCCAATGAGACAACTCTCCACCAGAGACGAAATGACATAGAAATTAACAACTATAGGTCACCGTACGGCCTTCAACAATGAGCAAAAACCCATACCGCATAATCAACTATAAAAGGCCCCGAAATGACAAATGTAAGACAATTCAAACGTGAAAACTAACGGCCTGATTTATGTAAAAAATAATGAACGAAATACAAATTTGATAAACAGAAACAAACGACAACCACTGAAATACAGGCTCCTGACTTGGGACAGGCACATACAGAATGTAGCGGGGTTAAACATGTTAGCATGCACACAACCCTCCCCTAACCTGGGACAGTGGCGTAACAGAACAACATATGAACAAACTATAAAAATTAGTTGAAAAGAGCTTAACTCATCAGATCGATACAAAGCAGAAAAACAACTAACAAAAACACAGACCGGATATATATGGCAGGGTATATATACATCCCCACAACAAAAAAGACACTACTAGAGAGTACTAGCAGTTACTGACAGCCAGTTCAGAGTCAATAACAACTAATGAAAAAAATCATGTATCTAAAAGACTAAAGTATCAATCAGTACACATCCAACATCCAATGGATTTAGTGTATAGACGTCATAAACAGTAAGAGAAAAGCATGACCTTGTGCAATGCCAAAATACAGGTATCGACATATTTTAGAACCGTGAATATGATTATGTATGTGTATATAACAATAATATTAGTTTGGTTTTAATTCACTGATAACAAAATCAATATTTATACCAAGAAAACAATATTTAAAGATCTAATTACAGTGTTGAATTGGTAACCTTTTAGAATAAGTTTATTTAAAGGATCGATTAATTTACTCGGACCTATCTAATTTTTCCGGGCTCAGTAAACAGCATCTCCGTAAAAATTAGGATGTGCTTTCCCGTTTGAAATAATTTTTCTACTGATAGAACTTTATTAACTCGAGATAAGCTCATGAATATGTGTATTCTCTAACCAGTTGGTTTTTTTTTTTTGTTTTTTGTAGAATTCCTCTTAATCCATATTATCGAAGAATTAATAACAGTAAATATTAAGCTTTTTTTTTGTCATAAACTATACTGAAACTGTTGCTATATTATTTCTAGAATGCAGGTGCTGTTTCCTGTTTCAGTTGCAATTACTTAAAAAACATAGTATAGTGTCTCTCTCTCTCTCTCTCTCTCTCTCTCTCTCTCTCTCTCTTTCTCTCTCTCTCTCTCTCTCTCTCTTGTCATCATTGTTGTTAGGTTGCTGTCTCATTCACGCATACTCTATATTTCCTTTTATACATTTAATTCAGGTCACATTGACTTTTCTGAAATAGTTTGAAAGTGAGCAGATCATTTTACTCCTAGCAACAACCATAATAGCCCAATTTCTCGTATCAAACATAAGCTAAAACAACTCGCCAAGGAATATGTTTTGTCCCGGCTGATAAGGCTGCAAACAATATTATTATTGTTTGACGTAAATTTTACATTGAGGTTCTACAAAAGGAAATCACCTATTCACCAACATTCCAACTGAATCCATTTTCGGAAAATGACATCTGTAACAAACAAACTTTTAGCTACCTCTTTACAAGCAGAACCAAATACAATGAAAGTTCCAACTATGTACTGGCTTCCGAAGCTGCACAAAACTCCTTACAAATATAGATTTATTTCGTCTTCAAGCCATTGTTCCACTACTAAACTATATATTCTACTTACTAGTACACTTGGTACAATCAAAAACCTGGTAATAAATTGTTCAAATAAGGCCTTTGAAAATAGTGGAAATAATTACTTTTGGAGTGTCAAAAATTCGTTGGAAGTACTTGATAAATTGCATGCTTATATTGGTGATTTTGAATTTGTTCAAAGTTTTGATTTTTCTACCCTATATACCACTTTGCCTCATAATCTTATTAAGAAAAAATTCACACACCTGATTAAATGGGCATTTAAAAAGTCGGAATGTGAATATATATGTTCAAACTCTTTTAGGTCATTTTTTAGTAACAACAAACAAAAGAACTATGTCAATTGGACCTGCTTTGATACTATAACTGCCCTTGAATTTTTACTAGATAACATTCTTGTTCGCTATGGAGATTCCGTAAATCGTCAGGTTATCGGAATTCCCATGGGGACTAACTGTGCACCACTTATTGCGGACCTGTTTCTGTATTGTTATGAGTTACAATTTATAACTAAAATCAGCAAAGACCCATCAAAACAACATCTGATTCAAAAAATTAATAATACTTTTAGATATTTAGATGATATATTGGCTCTCAATAATGACGACTTCCGTATGTACACTAAAGAGATTTATCCTGCCGAATTGACTTTAAATAAAGCTAATACTAACAATGAACACTGCCCTTTCCTGGATCTTGATATCTATATCTTTAACGGGAAGCTTAATACCAAAATTTATGATAAAAGAGCTTTTAGATGGTGACGTTCCCTTGTCACCATCTTATGGTGTTCATATATATCAACTTGTTCGATTCGCTCGTGTATGTAACAACGTATTTGATTTCAACGAAAGAAATCTCTGTATTACTGAAAAATTATTACACCAGGGTTTTCGATATCACAAACTAGTCAAAACATTTACTAAATTTTATCATCGGTACAAGGACATCATTCGTAAATATAAATATAAATCAACATGCAGACATCTTATACGTTCAGGTATTTCACATCCAATATTTTATGGTAATATTCTTTACAAAGCACAAAAATGTCGGCATTCACCTCAAAAGCTAACCAAACCTTTAAACAGACTTACTCGGAAAGGATATAGTTACAATACTGTTGTCAAGTCATTAAGGATTGCATATTTTGGTATTAATATTGATTCACTCATAGGGTCTTTGCAACGGAAATAAACACATTTATTTTAAAACCAGTTGTTGGAATGATACGGGTTATGTTCTTCTCATATATTTTATGATGGTATGATACTAAACCCCTAACGGGAGGGATTGTACTTGATTTTCATATGATGATGACATAATCTTTCAATCAGTTTAATTGAGGTCTGGAGCTGGCATGTCAGTAACTGCTAGTAGTCCTTTGTTCATTTATGTATCATTGTCATTTTGCTTGGTTTCTTTTGTTACCCGGACTTCTTTTGAACTGAGTTTTACTGTGCGTATTACTATGTGTTTCTTTATTATACATTGGCTAGAGGTATAGGGGGAGGGTTGAGATATCACAAAACATGTTTAACCCCGACGCATTTTTGCGCCTGTCCCAAGTCAGGAGCCTCTGGCCTTTGTTAGTCTTGTATGTTTTTTAATTTTAGTCCATTTATATGTTTTGGAGTTTAGTGTGACGTCCATTTTCACTGAACTAGTACACAATTTTATTTAGGGGCCAGCTGAGGACCACCTCCGGGTGCGGGATTTTCTCGTTGTGTTGAAGACCCATTGGTGGCCTTCGGCTGTTGTCTGCTCTTTGGTCGGGTTGTTGTCTCTTTGACATATTCCCCTTTTCCATTCTCAATTTTATGAGACTATTTTCTCTGGTATGAAACACCACATTTTCATCTTACATTTTACAAGTTATATTATTTGTTTGGACACCATTATTGACAAAAAGGGAACAGATGGAAAATCATTTATATTGAAATTTCAAGTTCAACGATAACAACAGATGAGCACATTAAATGAAAGATACTGAGATTGTTTTACTTCTTGCTTATTATCATGATTGATACCGTTTTTCAAAAATGTAATCCTGCAACAAAGCCTAAATACTAGCTGTCAATAGACGTGAAACACTGTTATTTAGCCTTGATACTGTTTGCCCAAAGCTTTTGAATGGCACCCTTGTCTTCTTTACGTCTGTTGAAAATACCTTTATAACATTTTTTATTTGCAACTTCCGGTTCAGGGTCTATACTGTCTTCACGGTCGAGTGCTTCAAGCGGATCAAATTCATAAGCGTATTTATTGTATGGATTTTCGGATACAGGATTCTTTCCATGGTAACCTCCTCCGAGTAGCTGTTTTGGCTTCCCATTGTTCTCAGGTATGCTTAAATGTCCATCAATAGAGTTTCTGTCGTCCTCTTCATTGTCATTTGTATGTTTCTTTTTATAATTTGACAAATATGAACTTATTTTATCATCTTCTTCCTCTTCGGTTTTTGGTTTGAATGATTTCACATTCTTAGCAATGAAATTGGTCTTGGGTTTCGTAACATCCTCATCATATACCATTTCTTCTATAGGTGCCTTGTCACGGAGTTTTGCACCTGGTACAACCTTATCTTTTTGTGTAAATTCTGTTGGTTTTCTGTTATTTTTAGTAACTTCGACCTGGTTATTTGCCTTTTTCGGTACTGATTTAGCTGTATTATTGTTTTTGTCTTGGCTTTTATTTTTCTGTTTGGAATCTGTACTGTGAATAACTTCATTTGCCTTCGTGTAAACATTTGGATTTGACCTTTTACCATTTATTTTGTTGTCTGATTCTGATGGTCGTTGTTGCGGTAGCTGCTGTTGATTCTTTGCAGTATTTCTTTTCTGGGCCTTGGCTTTTGATGGAGATTGTGGCGGAATAGGGGATTCCATAAATAATGATTCAAGTGTAACAAGTGTCGGTTTTTCTTTTTTGCTTTTTGAAGGAGCTGGAGATTCCGCTTGTGGAACAATTTTTGCTGGTTTTTCTATTTCAGTTTTAGCCCGATTGTGTTCAGGGACCATTTTATTTACGCCCAGAGTTCCGGCGTTTGATTCTATTTCTTTTATCATATTTTCAGCCTGAAATTCGAATTAGATATCACATTTTTATATATTAGCGTTACGTGACTTAAATATGAGCATAAATTTAAACAAAAAGGCTCTTTAAGAATATAAAATATGTTATACCCTTAGCACAACAATACAACAAGCACTGTTATGAAAGTTGAGACGGGATAGGGAAATATTTATTATCAAATTATATTATACAAAAAGAGAAGACGATGCCAAGGGTCAATAAAAAAAAAACACAAGGCAAGAAAAAAAACATTACCATTTGATATGCAAAATGCTAAAATTTGAATATCGTATTTAGATACTCACATATATAATAAACTGCTAGTCATTATCGACTTGTTTTAATTATTGCTTGTATCGATGTCATATCATACTTTACCATTAGGACTCAAACCTTTTCAAACGATATGAAAAATAAACACCTACCCAAATAAACACAGAAGCCGCTTCATGACTTTCGGAATGTATCTGTTCGGCTGTATATGGTTCCATTATTTTCTTGGCCTCCACCGCAAGTGTCAAGTTGACATCTTTCGGGTCAAACTTTGACATTTGTGTCAAGAAAGACTTCTCACCGTGTAGTCCCAATATCTTTTGACAATTTTTCCACGTCTGAAAAAAAGAAAAAATCAACAATTTATGATAAAAATTTAACTCTAGCTTTTTGTCGAGCATGCGACTTTTGTCGCAAAAGCGAGACATAGCAATCCTACATTCCGTCGTCGGCGTCGTCGTCGTCGTCGGCGTCCACAAATATTCACTCTGTGGTTAAAGTTTTTTGAAATTTTAATAACTTTCTTAAACTATCCTGGATTTCTACCAAACTTGGACAGAAGCTTGTTTATGATCATAAGAAAGTATCCAGAAGTAAATTTTGTAAAAAAAAATCTTGTTTTTCCGTATTTTACTTATAAATGGACTTAGTTTTTCTGCCAGTTAACATTACATTCACTCTGTGGTTAAAGTTTTTAAAATTTTAATAACTTTCTTAAACTATCCTGGATTTGTACCAAACTTGGACAGAAGCTTGTTTATGATCAAAAGCTAGTATCTAGAAGAAAATTTTGTAACAATATATTTCCTGTTTTTCCGTATATACTTATAAATGGACTTAGTTTTTCTGCCATTTAACATTACATTCACTCTGTGGTTAAAGTTTTTAAAATTTTAATAACTTTCTTAAACTATTTTGATTTGTACCAAACTTGGACAGAAGCTTTTTTATGATCAAAAGCTAGTATCTAGAAGGAAATTTTGTAAAAATATATTTCCTAGTTTTCCGTATATTACTTAGTTTTTTCTGCCAGTTAACATTACATTCACTCTGTGGTTAAGGTTTTTAAAATTTTAATAACTTTCTTTAACTATACTGGATTTGTACCAAACTTGGATAGAAGCTTGTCTATGATCAAAAGCTAGTATCTTGAAGGAAATTTTGTAAAAATATATGTCTTGTTTTTCCGTATATTACTTATAAATGGACGTCGTACGTCGATTACATGTACTGTATTTATTGATTGTCAGAGAGGCAGTTACTCGTTACAGAAAAGGAGATATAAAAAGCAGGAGAAGATCGAACTATTTGTCTAAAATGATTGCAATCAATAGTGATTAAAACTGACACTAATTTAGGCGATCTGTTGTACTGACTTCGGAAACAGCTGGACAGAGACGGGCATTTTAAAGAGGGTCTAGCGGATTAAAACGACATATTTTAAAAGAGCCTACCTTCACTTCAGAAGGATCGTATCCCATCAACATCAACGCAGCCATGATAGTCTGGTGGACGCCGATAGGTGGCGTGTTATACTGTCTTATTTCACCAACTACCCTATTGTCTGTATTTCTGGCCATGTCTTGCATAGTTCGCATTGCAGCTAATCTATCTCTCAGTCGTTTTGCATGTATCAACTGTTGGTCGAATGATCTATCTTCATTAATAGCCGATGCCAATGATATGGCTCGGTCAAGATTAGTCAACTCTCTTGCTTTAAAAGCTCTAAGTAAATCTGTAGAATGTATAAGATTTGTAATATTAAATTAAACAAACTTAACTCACTGATTTCGTATTACATGTAACATTGAGAACATACTTTGATAGATTAGAAGCCTTATAGAAAGGATATTGCAAAAAATATCAGGAAAACATTTATGTCTTTAGTTTATTTTCCTATTTTGTTTACCTAAATAGAGATCAAACTGGTTGTGTCTATTTTTTAGGCCAGAAGTCTTTTATAAAGGACATTGTACAGGATAAACAAATAGGATACAAATTATCATGCATCAAAACTGATCAAGTACATTAATTCTGAGGAGATATTTTCACAGTAAAAAACGTTGAATATTGTTATAAGCTGTTATCTTCTTACAGTGTTGCTTAACTGTATTTGTTGTTGTTGTTAATCTTCTGTATCAACTACACGTTTTAAATCCAGCGGACTTCTATCATTCACTTTTTTTACCCAATGATTACAAAATGTCGTTCCATTTATTAACTCGTACAAAAATACTTATAAGATTGTTCTCCTCTGACATGTTATATTTGCTTAAAATGGTACTCATTGTAATTCGTTTTTATCTCTTAATTTTGAAAAAAAGAAACGCACTTACCTTAAATATAGCAATTGTTAATTATTAATCAAGAATAGGGAAAACAGAAAATAAAATGGATTTCTCTCTGAAAAATTTTAAATGCTCACTTTACAACTTTAATGTATATCGATTTTATCTAATTGCTACGTTTTACTTTTGGATTAAAATATGAAATAATATTACATTGAAGGACACAAAATTTAAATGCCATAAGCAATCTGTAAATGTATGTTTACATTGTATATAAATTGGTCTTATTTATTAATTTTTACATTGTAAATATCATATAAAAACATTATAACATGCGAACTATATTTCTATGTGTAGTAAAAAGACAAGAATTAATTTTCGTACATGCAATAGATTACATAAAAAAATATCACGAAGTATACACGTATATACACAGTGAAAAATCTAGTGACAAAAATGGCTTCCCCTTCAAACACTTAGCTCGAAAACTTAGTTGTGGAAAATATGGACATTTCTGAAATTGTACTATACTAAGGACTGTGTGGAACAGTCTGAAAATTAATTAATGGAAAGAGATTTAGTGCTTGTGTGTATATGATTTTTTTTGTTCATTACTTTATATCAATATGGAGCAAAGATGAATATTTCTTACAAGTGTCAGTATAACGAGCTTCTTTTGCAATTACATGTATCTCAAAAAATAATGAGAACAAGACAATATGCATTTTCTACATAAGGAAATGTCTGTACCAAGTCAGGAATATGACAGTTGTTTTCAATTCGTTTGATGTGTTTGAGCTTTAGATTTTGCCGTTTGATAATGGACTTTTTTTTTTATTTTCTTTGCAGTTCGGTATTTTAGTTATTTTACTTTTTGCAGGTATATTTCAAATAACATACATGTAGTTTATATAACAGATAATTTTTTTAGATGTACGATTGTAGTTTCGAAATAATTTTTATATAATTTTGATAACCGACGTAAACAAACTATTGATTTTATTTTCTTCATCATAAGCAGAGTTAATATTCTGTTGTTCCTGCTTCATCAGTTTACACACAGTACATACCATACTTGGCTTCCAGCTTTCTAATCTTTTTCTTGCTATTTCTCAACAGATCATCATCCTTTTCAGGTTTGTTGTATTGGTACTCAGATAAAGCCTGTCGTATTAATTGTGGATTGTTTGATTTTAGAGCTTCTGTTAACATTTGGGCTGCTTCTATTCTCTTATCAACTGTAAACATAAATGACATTATTTGTTTCTAATATAGATGTGGTCCATCATTTTTGGCAAAACAAAATCTGATATAGCTATCATTTTCTACACGAAAGTTATTCAATAATGATAATTATTGAAACGCAGCATCTCAAAAGTAAACAAAAAAATATTCGCTGCATTTTCAAAAAAATCTTAGCAAAAACAAAAACCTTCGACGACCTCTTTAAATTCTAAACATGTCACTTTTCGGAATTTATGTCAAGTAAATAGTTCATAATTTTTTATGTAAACAATTTCATAAAAATTCTTGCCCGTAAACATAATATATAGAACCATTCTATAAAAAAAAAATATGCGCCAGATACTGATGTCTTAACATTTACAAGCCACTTATAATTCCCCAGCACCTCAACCTACTCGGTGTTAACTTTAAATTATATGTGTTTAGATCCAACACATTTGACATTTTCCTTGTTTGAACTGTTACAAGAAGAAATAAGCTAGGAATATAATGACGGACAAACGGTGCACACAGTAGCAGGAAAGGGCTTCCAATTGATTTCACTCCGTTTGGAGTTCATTTGATACTGGTTGTGTTAACTCAAATGGTTGTTTGTCCTCTATATGGACTAACATTGAATGACTTCCTTGATTAAATACAGAATCCTGGAATTTATTTGTTTTACGTATAACAATTTTGATAACGTGCAGAAAATACTAAGTTGAACTATATGATTATACTTTATTATTTTGTCATAAATTAAGCCATTAGGTTTTTCGTTCGAATTGTTTCACATTTTGTCATGCCGGAAATTTTTATAGTGGGAATACACGGTATGAGTTTTATTCATTGTTATAAGGGCCTTGCGGTGACCTATAGTTGTTTGAATGAATCTGTAGGATAGTTGTCTCATTGGCAATCATATCGTATCTCCTTATTTTATGTAGAGGTTAATATGTAGATGCATATATGTATATTACATGTATATATCTGTTAGAACATATTATTTTACAATTTTATTTTTGATGTGTTATATAAACTTACCATCTACAAAGTTTTTCAGACGACTATCATTTATATGACGTTCCAGATCCGATACGTCCGTTCCGGCATTTTCTCTTTCTTCCTTTATGATTTGTAATACTTCCTTAGCGTCTTGTTCTAACTCTTCCTCTTTGTCATTCCGTGTTATAATATATCTGTTGACCAAACGTAAAAACTTATTCTCCTGTTGGAAAATATTGAAGATATAATCACCAAGGTCTTCCAAGGTCACCTTATAAATATCAATGCCTTTTTCTGTATATCTTTGTATAGATTGAGAATTCTGAGGTTCAGACCTGTCAGCTTTCTGTAGAAATGCTGTAAGTACGTCCACACCTCTTGGTACAGGGATAGAAATTTCAGTATCAGTCGTAACTATTGATTCTGCTTTAACTTCTTTTGTATGCTTCCAGAAATTTTTGCTGTTTTCCAATGTTTTATTGTTTAATGTTCCAACTTCTATGTGTCGACCTAAAGAATTGACAAGGAAGGCGTACGCATTGTTTAATTTCTCTGGTTCATCCTTCTTAATTGCATAGACATTAAATGCGTATTCTCCTCGTACTGGAACATCAATGGCAAAAGCTTGTTTGTGATTTTTTCTGTATTGATGCACTCTCATTCGTGGAACGGCTGAAGGATCATTTGAATGAAGCTCGCCTACTAAATCAACATCTGACTTTGTCATAAAATCTATATTTGTGTGTCCATCTCTTGCTATGATGTAGCCATTTTCATGCATATTTGCTGCAATTCCTAAACGTTCAATGGTAGGATGGGGACCAAGGTTATCTTGGGCGATATTAGGCAGGCATTGCACCTCTCCTTTTTTCATGGAGCAATGTATTAGATAGTTAAGTACATTCTCTTGTTCCATTGTATTTCTGTTTCTAGTAAAGAATTTTAGTCCGTAAATTCCTTGGCGTGGCAATCTTGTTCGGACAATATACTTTCCTTGATTCCAATAGAGCATAGCGTATTTTGACATGTTAGCACTGTCCACAAATGGATTAAGTAATTTCATTTCTAATCTAAGTTCCTGTTTTCCTTCGATTTCAATATCCAGTATTCCTGTTGCTGTGTATATACTTGATTCCTCGTGTGTTATCGGAACTAATCCTAAACGTCTAGATACTTTGTTCGGTCCCCAGCCTATTTTAGGGTAGTCAGGTAATGGCAGACACTCCTTCGATAACTGTGAGGATAAAACTACAAATGAACATATTAAATCAAATTTGTCTAACCCTTCAGTTCCAGGGTCGCATGCAAATATATTGACACGAAACTTGCCCAGAACCGGAATATTAAACATAAAGTGAATGCTTTCGTCATGTCGTTCAAACATGATAAAATGATGAAGAATTTTATCAAGTTTCCTGGCTGTGTCACCCTCGGGAATCGTTCTAATAAAGTTGTGCTTAAAATGATAGTTTTGTCCTCTCACTTGTGGAAAATGGAGTTTAAATTCAGCTTGTCCTTCAACTACTTTTACCAATATATTATTTTGTGGATATGTTACTCCCATTTCTCTGGATCTTTCTCGGACGTATAATCTTTTAAAAAATTCACCATTCGAAATTTTGTCCTTAAGTAATTGCCATTTTTCTTCATCTGGATAATGTGTCCATATTAGGTCTTCTGCATTTGCAAAGAAATATTCTTCGTCAGCATCATCGTCATGAACCAGTCTTTGCATAGACCTTGTACTAAGTGATTCGTCATCGTCACCGGAGTTAAGTTTTACACACCATTTAGCCCAGAAAATATCAACAAGACGCCATTCGTTTTGCACAAACACAGCATTCCATTGCGCTTTCAATTCTGGAGTTTCTGGTTCTCCCAGATCGTAATCTTCATTCTTTGTTATTCCATCGATAACTTCACATGGAACTTCTGCCATTCTTTAAGCAAAGCATATTTTTAGTATTGTAAAGTTGAATTTTTCTGACAATTTAAGATTTTCTGACTTATAAAATTACAACCTTAAAATTTTATTTGGACATCTGAAACATATACAAGCATTTAGATATAATACGATATTAAATATTTCTCCCCGTTGATCTGTTCTAATTTTTTCAACTGATCAATACACTCATTTTCGTCTAAAGTGTTCCATAGCTATGTGTGAAATGGCCGAGTTTTTAATAATTTTTTTATTCTGGTACTATAATATCGACAATTGTGCCGAAACATCGGAATGTATTATATCATGGTGATAATTGTGGATTATCTACTCAAAGTGATTTATACTTTTGGATAGGTATGGCACAATTGAGAGAAATTTCCCATGCGTTTTTTTTTGTCTTCGTTTTATTGGCTGGTAAGATTCGTCTTCAGTGAAGAATAAGTGAAATTTATTTTTGTTAGCAGAAAATGAATAGAATGCTGTGCATGTACTGATTTTGTGTCATGGATTGAAACCCTATATTCTTTGTTTTTCTATTAGAATGGCATCATAATGAATTAATGTCAATTATCTCGACTTTTGATATCAAAATAAGGAGATGTGGTATGATTACCAATGAGACAACTATCCACCAAATCTCAAATGAAGTAAGCAATTCTTGTTCTTGGTTGGTTAAAATTTTACAGAACCCATTGTTTTTTTATTTTTGGTAATGAATAACACTTTTAACGATATATTTGTGTTATCACTTATAATTTTTAGAGTGTGTGTATGTTGAATTGTACTTACGTGCATAAGATATAGAAAAGATTAGCAAGGTTTCCCATATCACATTGGATTTTACTGAAGTATTCTAACGGTGTATCTGGCACTGGTGTGGTAACTATTTCCATATTCTGTACATCATAGGATGTTATCCACCTATAGATCGCCCTTACCCGAACCAAGTCGTCAAACACGTCATCACCTGTTAAATACTGGACAAGTTCCCAGAACGAACCTTCTAACAATGATTTGGGAGCCTGGTTACACATAAAAAGAAGAAAAAAAAAGAATCCTGGTCGTTTATACCAAAACTAATTACAAATTTCTGGCTAAGTGTCACCAAAACACTGGATTATCATTTGCATGAAAATAAAAAGAATACTCTTTCAATAGAATTTACAGTGAAACCATTACGAAATTCATTAAAATAAGATTATTTAATGTATTTAACCGTATGTCAAACACTAAATTGTTCTGATTTCGTTTTTAATTGTGACTAATTTTACAGAGAATCAAAGATGTGCCATCAACATCAAATTCCCCAAAGGACAAACACAAGTAGATACAACGGAGAGACAATCACTGAGTTTTCTGACTTAGGACAATCACATAGAAATATGACGGGTGATATTTAGAGTTTTTGGTTCTGATTGTGGTTTTGTGCTTGATTCAGTTTTTTAACATTTGTTTTAAATTCACAAATTTTTGATAGAATTTTGAGATTTATAATCGTCTCATTATTTTAAAGTTACGGATCGAGTTTGCGTTTCGTTTCGGATGACCGACTAGCCTTGAAATTATGACCATTGCAGTTATTGGTGTGAACGTGTGTGGTTTTTATTTTACAAATTTGGGTTTGGGAATGACACGAGCGATTTGGAGTTTTTGAAGTTCCTTTATATACGGAGAATTGGATCATACGACTGAACATATTTTTAATAGTTTTCTTGAAGAACAAATGCCTTCTATCAAAAAGTTCGTTGTGCTTTCAAATTCTTACTTTTTATTTTGAATGTTTGAAGATTTTATTTCATGCTTTGAACTAGTTTATGTAGTTCATACTAAGTACTACAACGTCTTACTCTTACAATATGCATGAACATACCGTTAACGCGTGTTGATCAACAACATCAAAGTTGATGCCATTGAGAAACACCTGCTTTGTCTGCTTCTGTGGAACTGGTTCTGGAATTTCCCCTTTCTTCAGAGATTTCTTCCATGCTCCTGGTCTTTCATCTATCTGATGAAATAAAATGTTATAGTATTTACATGTATGTATAAACTTATGTACGATTTAGATGGTATTATTTTGAATTCGAATGGTCTATTTGCAAATTCCGTTATGCACCCTGTAATTAGAGATCTACTTGTACAAGTCGGTTCCCTTGGAAGGGACATAAATGTGCATTTGCAATGGAAAGCCAGCGAAGAGAGCAAATGTATCTGTGCGAAATGTATGTTATCTTTAAGGTTTTGTTTTCAAATCAGTAATTACATCTAATCTTTAGTGAAGGTAAAACTTTTGACATGTGATATCATCAATAGTTATTTTTTCATATTAAAAAGTGTTGTAACAGAATCAAATCAGTAATTGGCAAATAGACAATTAATATATTATGTTTTCCAAATGTTGCATGAGCTGTCTCACCTACTTTCAAAAACAAACCGGCCATTCAGACTATAGATATTTGAATTGGTTGATATTATATATTCTTAACCTAAAAATTATATTGATTATATGCTATTCAGCTTTGGACCAAACAAGGAAATTAAAACCGTTTTCATTTATTTAACCAGACCAGAATGATGTGCTCAATGAAATTGCTATACGTCCATTTTTTAGTATTAAGACTTTAAAGTGAGATGGAAAGAAGGTACACTAAACAAGGGGAAATCAGTGACAATGTTTTGGACGATATAAATCTGTCATTAACGAGACTGGATATTTTTATGACGTATTTACCAAACTGAGAACTTCAAAATATAAAATATACTAACTATACTGAGAAAACAAACAGTCGACATCTTCAAAAGATAGCGATACGGTTTTTAAGAGATAATTCGTCTTTTTATCCATTTATATAAAAAAAAAAATGAAAACAACACGTTATAAATTTCATGCGTCCGAAACGCTTTTCGGGATTTACCTTCAACAGGAACGCTCAAAGCCGAATATTTGAAAGCCAAGGATGTATAAAAACCGAAACAATTGAAGAGCTATATGACTAAAAAGAAACTAAAATTTAGCCAAATCCATCTAAGGTCAACTTTGAATGAGGGAGTTCCCATTGTATCTATGATGAGTTTATTCTAACGACTTATGTAAATTGTATCATATCAAGATGTATTCCATAGGCCTAAAGTAAAGTGAGATAAAGTGTTGTTTCAACTCCTAAATCCAATCCATGCATAATACCAGCATCTAGGTTCACCGACAGATGCAATGTAAGAATTGAATACAGGCAAGTATTCCGTGTTCTAACTGTTAATAAATTTTTGACGGAAAAGAATCACAAAACATGTTTGTTTGGAGCATTTCCTCCAACCTATGAAAGTGGAGTATTCGAGTTCCCCATTTTCGCCCCATTGTTCGACCGCTTTTGATTGACATTGAAACACTCATTCATGATTCCTTCAAAACAATAAAACGATAATATTGAAATGTAGTAAAATGTACGTTTCATATGTATGTACCTTTGCTGCATAGCTTGATACAGTTTTATCATCACCATCATCTGTGTTGGCCTTCTCTGGTGATCTTTTATTTTCATTTGTGTTGGTCTTCTCTGGTGATATTTTATCATCATTTGTATCGGCATGCGCTGGGAGTTTAGGTTTGCTATCGGCTTTGTGTTTATTTGCATCATTTGATAATTTGCCTTTGACAGCTTTATTCCTATGAATACTTTCGTTGATTTGCCTAGCATCTGTCTCTCTTGGGGCAGTTCCGCTAGTACTTTCTTCTGGCTGAACAACATTATTAATCGCGTTCTGTGTTACACCTGGTGAACCTTTAGACTCATTAGCGCCCATGGTTCTAACGACTTCTAAAAATTGCAAAATATAATATTTCATAGAACCTGACGTCTGATGCAGACAAAAGGGTAACTATATATTTAAAATTTCAGCTATACATATTATAATACCTCTTTACAATTACACATTTGGTTTGAAAAAAAAATATTTGGTACATTTTGTATTTGTATGAACGAAATCAGAGTCTTTCCGCTGATTTCTGTTTGAACCATTGTTCCTGAAATATGATAATAAACACACAATACGGGCTTCATTATCAGGGGTGTGCTGCTAACTGAAATCGACACAACATAGGTAACTGTTTACGTTCACCATCACGAATTGGTTTACCAATATAATGTATCTGTGTATCAATTCACTAGCGACATGTTTTCGCGGTCTTAGATCTATAGATACCAGTCAAGTCGTCTGATCTGATATTTTACCAATTGTGACATTTTGACGAGTATGATTTCGCATAAGGGGTGATTAGTACATAACAGGAGACGCTTACTCTGTCGACGTACCCGGTCTCGCTACTTCACTCAGTTTCAGTGGGTTACCTTGATTTGTCTATTTCGCCTTAATTACTCAAGACATCATTTTAGTGTATGATAAAAAATGAATTATTATTATTTAACTTACCCCTTATTACTGATTTTTATAAATCATAAGGATTTCAAACTGGTTTCCATTTTGTTATTTCAATCTGTACATTTATAAATGTGTTAAAAGATTAAACTCTGTGATCAGGGTTAAGTGTTGAAAAAAACTATTGAATATTAATTCGTAGCTAATATTAAGCCGTTCATACTGTATTTAATGAGATTAGTGGAATAATCAATGTTTATAACTATTATTACATTCCTAATTTTTGCATACTACTATTCATTATATGTAAAAAGTATGTTCGATCAGATATATGTTTGAAAATCTAAATTTAATAAAAACCAATCCATCAAAGCTATTTTATTTTAAGATATATAATATACTGGTACTATCAGAATAACTTGTTTTTAACCAGGTTTAATCCACCGTTTTCTACATAAGGAAATGCCTGTAGCAAGTCAGGAATATGACAGTTGTTTTCTATTCGTTTGATGTGTTTGATCTTTTTATTTTACCATTTGATAAAGGACATTCCGTTTTGAAATTTCATTGGAGTTCGGTATTTTATTGTTATTTTACTTTTTGATAAGATTCATTTTGCATCGTACCGATTAAGGATATCTGTCATCCGTAATATTTATTGGTACTTGTATTTACTGTTTCCTTTTTTTTAATACTGGTGTTGTTTTTTACACTTTTTAGACGTGATATCAACATTATGCTAATTTTGTTTCAGATTTGAAGAAATTATTAGTCCATATTAAATATTTATATTGGAAAATGAAAATTTTTATTCTGGTAAGGACATGAATGAAAATAGGCTAGATGGTAAAGTAAAATATCGCCAAATTATCGACGAATACAAAGTTATCAACATTGTGCGGCAATTGTCCATGACTAATCAAATTATCATAGTTACCAAAAAGCAAACACTTCTACGCTTTTAGAATTTTAAATTATGGCAATAAAAGTACATCTTATAACATTTAACGCCAATTTTAAGTTTAATTGAGGTCTGGAGCTGGCATGTCAGTAACTGCGAGTATTGTCCTTTGTTAATTTATGTTGATTATTATCATTTTGTTAAGTTTCTTCTGTTACCTATTCTAACATCGGAATCGGACTTCTTTTGGACTGAATTTTACTATGCGTATTGCTGTGTTTGTTTATTTCACATTGGCTAGAGGTATAGATGGAGGGTTGATATCTCATAAAACATGTTTAACCCCGTCGTATTTTTGCGCCTGTCTCAAGTCAGAAACCTCTGACTGTTGTTAGTCTTGAATGTTTTTTTTTTAGATTTTTGTTCATTTATATGTTTTGGAGATTAGTGTGACGTCCATTTTTGCTGAACTAGTATACATTATTGTTTAAGGGCCAGCTGAAGCCCGCCTCCGGATGCGGGATTTTCTCGCTGTGTTGAAGACCCATTGGTGGCATTGGGCTGTTTTCTGCTCTTTGGTCGGGTTGTTGTTTCTTTGATGCATTCCCCGTTTCCATTCTTAATTTAATATACAAATATTATATAATCAAATTAAACTAACCAATTTTACTGCACCAAATTCACATTTCGACAATAAATGTCTCCTTAGTGATGCATGAGACCAACATATTTGAAAAACTTAAAGGCCTATAGAAAATTTGGAGCTAGAACAAATTAAACACACCTATTTTACTGCACCAAATTTACATTTCGACAATAAATGTCTCCTTAGTGATGCTTGAGGCCAACATATTTGAAAAACCAAAAGGCCTATAGAAAATTCGGAGGTAGAGGAAATCAAACTAACCAATTTTACCGCACCAAATTCACATTCGTCAATAAATGTCTCCTAAACGATGCATGAGGCCAACATATTTGAAAACCCAGAAGGCCTATAGAAAAGTCGGAGCTTATGTACCAGTACTTGAAATTTACTAAAATTATTGCGAAAACCAATCAAGGAATCAGAGCTATGGATGAGAAAGATACATTTCTTAATTTCAAAGGATTTTCTATGTTTTACAACAACAAATTTCACTAAACAATATCCGTATGTTCATGCCAGTACCGAAGTATTGAGATACTGGGCTGGTGATACCCTCAGGAACAAACAGTCCAAAAGCAGAGGTATCGAAGTAGTGGTAAAGTAATCAATATACGGTACAAATGTTACTGCGCCAAATACTCAAGGCAAAAACATTTAAGAACCAAAACCTATATATATATATAATCTGCTACTGTTTCTATTTCGTATGCCCTCAAATTGTCATATGCAAAAGTCAAGATGTTACGTATTAATTTCTCAGCAGTATCACATTCTCTTCCCCATAGTATGATGTTTACATATCTCAATTCCTACATTATGCTCGTGCATTTTCACATTATACGAACTTCATTAAGGGGCATGTTCCTAACACAAAATACTACTCCAACAGAGTTATGAGAAACAAAACTGCATAAGTTTTAAGGTCACCAACACGAATTGGTTGACCGAAACGATGTGTCTTTTTCTCAACTCACTAGTTACATGTTTCGCGTGGTCTTAGATTTTTAGATACCCGAATATTCTTATAATCTGTTAATTTACCGATCGTGTCCTATTCATTCATAATAATGAAATGCTGACCGATTTGCATGCAAAGCAGGAGACGCTTACCTTATAGACGCACCCGGTCTCTGATACGATTCCCTCAGCTTTTTTTTTTATATTATTATTGTCTTGATTAGTATCTTTCTAATGGCATTATGAGACTTGAGCTTTGGTACTGCTATGTTACGTCTAATTTACAACTTAAACAAGGTTTCATAAGTCAAATGTTCAAGATTTATAAAGTTTAATTCAAGATTTTATAAAGTCAAAATATGAAAAATGTACTTTTTAAATCCGAAATTTTGACTTTAAATTTGAAAATATGAGTTATTAAAAGTCGACATTTTAAGATTTATAAGTCAAAATGAAAAAAACTTATTACTTGAGAATTCGAGATAAAATGTAAGATGTCGACTTTGACAGTAGTTTATTGCTACTTTTATTTTACTATGTCCCTGAAACGATTCATTTGTAACCTTAAAAGCTCCAGCTGTGCATATTTTATTCCTGTTTAGATTCTACGTAGTAACACTGTCTGCTAAAATCTGAACTAGTGTTGATAGATATTTTTGAAATCAGATTGCCATATATCTATTTTGCAACGTATTGTTTTTTCGACAACATTTTCACAGTTAAGAAAAAAAAATAATTTCAATTTTCCAGCGGAAATGGATATTCGAGATATAGACCATAATTTACAAAACAAAGCAGTTTCACAAAAGAAATCACTATTCTATGACATTTATGGCTGCAACTGAAGTAGTTTGAAATCGTCTTAAATCTTTCGTTTGAAATGTTTCAGATTTTGTCATGTCAAGGTCTTTTAAAGCCGACTATAAGGTATAAGTTTTGTTCATCTTTGAAGGCCGTTGCTTACATCCAAGTCATTTGGACTCTGTTGGATAGTTTTCTTATTGGCAATCATACCGCATCTCCTTATTTTTATATTAGTATATAAGTAACATTTCATTACAAATAAAACAAGTATTGCTTATGGTTTCTTATGATGACTTATGCTGTTTGCAATTTACCATTTTCAAAATTAAAGTAGATGCTTCACAGAAGTTTTTAAAGGCACACAATATACAATTCAACCACTTAACAACTGAAACTAATTGAAACATTGTCGTTTAAAGAAATTGCTATATATTTTTTTTTATAAGAAAGTATGACAACATTAAATGAAAATAGCTTCATTTCGCGTATTCTTTCACAACATTGGAGATTGGGCCCTCTTTTCTTTTTTTATTATAAGAATTTTATTTAATTTTCGTCAATGATTTGTGAAAAGTATGAGTAGAGGGGTAGCACATACAAACTACAGTTGTTGTAATACTGTAACCATAAGAGCAAAAACATATAAAAAAGGGAAAATAAGTTTAAAAAAATGAAGAATTATATTTATGAAATAACAAAATCTTAAATCACAAGTGCTTTCAATAGTATTCTATATAATGAGGCTCGTCTAAGAATTGAATTTTATTTGTCCACCATTTTCACATGATTTGTTCATCATTCGTCGTCAGATTCATCCCATTCTTCACTTTCAAAGATGATTGTTCCGTTTTTCTCGGTAGAATATTCTGGGAGCATTGCCCTTCGTGGAGCAACCCTCTTGGAGATTACCGATTTTCCTGACATGCATCGCTCTACATTTCCTTGTTGGTATTCCATTACACCTATGATTCCTTTGACCTATATGAAACAGAAAAGAAAAAAAATATATTTATTTTTGTCAGAATCGAATGTTTAGGAAAATTAATTCAATAAACATGTATTAGTCCAAAAGGGGAAAATACCAAGGTAGAAATAAACACTCAGGGAAGCAATGTGTTTTCTCACTTACAATTAAATAATATTTAACGTTTGAACCCTCTTCTGATTTAGATAGTCATGATCAGTAAATGAAAAGCGCTCCGATCAAAAAAAAAAATAAGCTCATCTTTTATTTTTTAGAATAACATTGTGCTAGAAAAAAAAAACCGTCTTTGTTGAAAGCAGAGAAGATCAGACATGGCTAAGGGAACTTTTGGGGAATTATGGGTACATTAAACGAAAAATATGGAAAAAATATAACGTTTTAGCTCTTTCATGAAAAAGGCGCAAATTACCGAAGGTAGAATCAAAACTCATAAGTCGAAGAGAGACCGACAAAATCAAGGCATAAAAAACGGAAAACGTTCTAAAGACAAACAACAGTCAACAAAACACTATATAAAATAATATAAACTGATCAGCACAAACAGGGGCGATTACAAATGTATTCAATACATGGGAACATGGGCGATTTAGTTTAAACATATTTCATTGTTCAAAATGACAAATGTATCAGACACAAGTTTTACAACTTAGTAAATAGAATTGAGAATGGGAATGTGTCAAAACGACAACAACCTAACAAAAAAAAAAACCAAAGCAGAAAACAGCCCATGGCCTCCAATGGGGCTTCAACGTAGCGGGAAGATCCCGCATTTGGAGGCGGGCGTTAGCTGGCTCCTCAACATTAATGTATACTATAGTTCAGCGAAATGGACGTCACACTAAACTCCGAAACATATAAATGAACCAAAACTAAAAAAAATAAACACACGACTTGGGAAAGGCGCAAAAATGCGTCGTGGTTAAACATGTTATGTGAGATCTCAACCCTCCCCTGGCCGATGATAAATAAGCAAACACACAACAATACGCACAGCTAAACTCAGTCTAAAAGAAGTCCAAGTCCGATGTGAAAATAATTAATGAATAATCAACATTAATTAACAAAGGACAAATAGCAGTTGACAATGAGAGTCGGTTGAAAACAAAACTTTACGACAAAAGAGATGATTTCAGCTTCCCAATTGTGAACTTTCCATTTCTATGTAGCAACATTCCAGCAGCGCCTGCATACGGAGTATATATCTCCCAATTGATACGATATTCCCGGGCTTTTGTTTCCTATCATGATTTCCTTGATAGAGGATTGCTGCTCATAAGGAAACTATTAAACCAAATGGTGAAGTTAAAGTCATCCCTTCGTAAATTTTACGGACGCCATCACGAGTTGGTTAACCGTTATGGAATAACCGTTTCACAGATGATATCGGATATGTTCCTTATGTTGTAACTACAATACCCTCCCTTTTCACGAATGTGACTTACCGAATTAGACTATTTACAGGATTTATAATAACATAAGCAACACGACGGGTGCCACATGTGGAGCAGGATCTGCTTACCCTTCCGGAGCACCTGAGATCACCCCAGTTTTTGGTGGGGTTCGTGTTGCTTAGTCTTTTTTTATGTTGTGTCATCTGTACTATTATTTGTCTGTTTGTCTTTTTATTTTTGGCCATGGCGTTGTCAGTTTGTTTTCGATCTATGAGTTTGACTGTCCCTCTGGTATCTTTCGTCCCTCTTTTTTTACTGACATGCTAGCTCCAGACCTCAATTAAACTGATCGAAAGATTATGTCTTCATCATATGAAAATCCATCTTCGCTAGCCAAGGTTTACGATCCACTTCCCTCCTCTCCACTAGCCAAGGGTTACGATCCACTTCCCTCCTCTCCACCCTTGGCAGATTGAGATAGAATTTCGGAGACACAAGGTAATGATCTTCATTGGTTGCAGTCGAAACTCGCTGCATCCAATCAAAAAGCGCCTATAACATGATCACGTGTAAATGTAGAAAGTGTATGTAAACAATTGCCACGTGCTCATTGTGCAACAAGTCTTTACATCCCTAAACATACGACTATATTTAGTGACAATTTGAATGTTTTTAATCAACTAATAGAAGTTCCTGTGTATGTTTCTTGCACAAATGCATGAATGTCAACGTATATTTTCGTTTCCTGCTTTACCAAGTTTGTAGAATCTAGACGCTACCGTGTTTTTACCTCCAAATTGAAGAGTTCAAGTGCTACCGTTGGTCAAGAATGGGCGTGACATTAATCTACCGACAGATGGCGCAACATTGTTATCACAAATGTTGGCTTAATCTGCCAAGGGTGGAGAGGAGGGAAGTGGATCGTAACCCTTGGCTAGCGAAGATGATGAAAATCAAACACATTCGTTCCCGTTAGGGTTTTTTTTATCATACCAACAACTGGTTTTAGAATAAATTTGTTTATTTCCGATGCAAAGACCCTATGAGTGAATCAATATTAGTTCAAAAAATGCCATCTTTAATGACTTGACAACAGTATCGTAACTATATCCCTTTTGATTATGTCTTATTAAAGGTTTGGTTAGCTTTTGAGATGAATGACGCCATTTCTGTGCTTTGTATAGAATACTACCATACAACGTCTCCTATAGATTTGGTGCGTGGTATATGGTAAAGACACTGGTTTGATGATTATAACAATATTTGAAGCGGCAAATAAAGGGAGTGTGGTGCCTAAAAAATAACTGTTTTCAAGCAAAACTAGATTTCATTGGATAGTATCTATTAATATTTCCAGCAATATGATGATGAACAAAGGACACAGCAATGCAAGATTTGAAAAAAAACTTGTTTGTCTTAATATTGACACAACCGAATGAACAGGGGGTAATTTATTATAGTATTTGTGAAGGCAAATGATTCACATTTTGCAAGAACCAAACCAAAAACACATTTTTGCATCCACCTCTATTAAAATTGTGGTTATAAATTAAAAGTATCAAAACTTCTCATCAATAACTTACAACAAAATGTTAGGATTCAGGGTGCTTAGAGGCTACAGGACACAAAATGGGTCATTTTTCCTTTTTTTTACAAAATTTTTGACAAAATCATTTAAAATAACTGAAATACCATTATACGTATTGAATGTATATGATGCCTAAAATATTGAGCATTTAATGACCTTGACCTTGAGTTTTAATTATGGGACTTTTTTAAAAAGGGTAATGGATATAAGCATATAATTAATTGGGAAAATGTTCAAGTCGATTAAAGTTATTATTTGGTTAAAAAATCAAGGGTAAGAAGTCAAGGTTATGTCAAAAGTGCTTAGCAACCACCCTAATTTGACGCATAAGTACCCAGCTACAACATATATTTTGGTAAAGGACTATTTAATCTAGTTGATAGACACAAGCTCAAAAGTAATGGGGTGAATGTCATCACAAAATTTATATAAGAACAATCATTTATAGTGGAAAAAAAGTGCCTAGCAACCATATATTTTAGCGTTATTTGGGACAAAATTCCAAAACATTGATACCGAACATGAACTTTTTATATATATGATAGAAGAAACTGTAAGCAGCAACAATGGCCAGCAACATAAGATTTACAATAAAGTAAAGTCAACATGATCGTAGTTAAAATTTTTGTCGTAAAGTTACCCAAAGAAATACGGTTGCTGCTCCTTTACTGACATCCCTGACTTGCCAAGCTTTGTACGGTTCTAATATTGTCTTCACGGCATTTAGGATAGCATTGCTAACTGACCTATAGTCAAACTGTTCCATTCTTTTCTTAAGGTTGTCTTTTCCTGATTTAAACAATAACGATTTGCAGGTCCTCCAATCCTATTTAGGCATACAAAATACTTTAACCTTCTAAATCAAAAGTACAAGGTAATTTATTTGTGATAAAAACAAATACACTTAAAAGATATTACTAACATTTGTAAATAATTTTTACTTCAAAACCAATATGAGATACTAAATTTTAACACCAAAAAAAGATACAGAAATGTAAAGGAGGCAGAATGAAAGGATTTGTTATTTTGCCATTACGATGTAACAAAGTAAAAGTCTTCAATTCTTTCTAAAATAGGATAATTTCATTCATCGATCAATTTCGCTACATAAGTGGAGGGAAATTTAATATATGGTGTCACTGTGGTGATGGGATATGATTGTCAATGAGACAACCCTCCCCCAGAGACTAAATGACGTAAAAGTAAGTAACAATATGTCATCATGCGGCCTTCAACAATGAGCAAAACCCATACCGCACAGCAAGCTATAAAAGGCCCTTTAATGAAAATTTAAAGCTATTCAAACAAAATACAAATACGGCCTTATTTATGTAAAAAACAATAAACGAAACCAAATATGATATACAGCAACAATGGCAACCACTGAATTACATGCTCCTGATTTGCGACAGGCAGATACAGAATGTGGCGGGCGGGGTTAAACATGTTTTCGCGCGGCCAATCCTCCAACTAACAGAGGACATTGGTGTAACAGCACAACATAAGATCAAACTATAAAAATCAGATCGATACAAACAACTAAAAAAACAAACAAGAACACAAAAGACATAAAGTACATTTCTTATAGTACTTTCTGTACATCTAATGACAGTGTAATATATTGGTAACCTTTTAGGATAAGTTGATTTAAAGGATCGATAAGTTTACCCGGATCGTATGAAAATTTACGGGCTCAGAATATAACCGTAAAAATAAGCACGTGCTATCCCGTTTTTAATAAATTTTCTAGAGGTACATTAAAATTTCCAAACCCAATCTTTATATCTATGTAAGAATTTAGTAAATGTTTAAAGTAGTTTGTGGTAACGAAATCCGTGACTTAATTATTCACAAGCTTGTTTTTATGCAGAAAACTATACCATACCTTGACCTCATCTAGTCCATAGCCTAACAAAAGCGAGGCAGCTACCAGGGTCTGATGAACACCATTAGGTGGTGTCTGATACATTTTTAGCTCGGCTAGGGACCTTTGATCAATCCTGGACACAATTTTAGATACTTTATCTATTTTGTAAATTCTTTCAAGAATTCTGGTTGCTATAACGATCTTTGAGTTAAGTCTTCGAGTAAGCCCAGCTTTCTTTGCTTGTTCCACAGCATCTTCTAAAATACTTTCTTTCCTTGATTGACAAGCTCTGTCTAAATCTATAGATAGATTTTTAGGCTTTAATTAGTAATATTATTCATCAAACTAACAAGTTTAGGATTTACCTTGAAAGTACTTTCTTTTGCTAATAGATTTTTTTGATAAAATGCTATGTGTATGCTGTTGTTCTATCATTGATTTTGGTTTTAATTTATTATAGTTTGAAGTCAGATTTTAAGTATCTTTTGTATTTGTTTTTGCTCTGAAATGCTATATAAAATTCTGGGCATTGCACAACGGTTGCTGTATAAAATCAGTAGGCCAAGCACTTTAAGATTGATTGCTCTTAGTGACTTCTTCGATGCAGTATCGTTCATAATTATTTTATTTGTACTGATGCTTTTGTTATCTTTAAAATCGCCATTATAAAGTTTAGCGCTTCCTGTATTGAGGCTTTTTTTTTACAAGTCGTTTTGGAAATTGGTGTGTTGTCAGAAGGCTTTTGATGGTCTGTAGTAAATGTATTCACAACGTTTTATACTCAGGGTGTAAAAGCTTGAAATATTGCCACTTGTCTATTGTTGAAGATCGTTTGTTGACCTCTAGTTGTCTATTGGGGTTTTTATGTCGTTCAGTTGCTGCCTCTTTACATTTTCGGATATGAAGATTCTGTATGATCAATTGAATTCAAAAGCTTGAAATATTAAATAGGAATATTGTATAGAAACATGAGGTTTTCTGTTTCTGATATTGTAACTTGGGATAATTTTAGTTTAAACATGATGTGAAATTTGTTATAATCAAAGGTCATCTTCAATTGGGTTTCACTTTTGATACTTCAGGATTTCAAATATTTATTTTCGACCTCCTCCAACAATTAATAAATCTTCCAAATGCGTCACTGGCGTGCAACAAATCAATATTCGAAACTTGTATTTTTTCTAATACGTTACACAGTTTCCACATACAAATATTCACTAAATAGCTATGATTATACATACAAATATTCACTAAATAGCTATGATAATACATACAAATATTCACTAAATAGCTATGATAATTGTTTAAAGTGATAAACATGTGTTATTCCGGACTTACTCGTCATCATTATTGTTTAAATATATACGTGTGTAATGTCTGCAAAACTGTCGCTTTTTAAAGAAAAATATGTGGAAGTCCTAATTCCTCGAGCTTAAAGTCTAAGATTTTACTCCACACGGTAATCATATCAAACGTTTTCTACACGTGATGTTTTAATGCTATATATTATTGTTGACGTTTTTATCATATTTAAATCAGAAAATATTAAATAATATGATGATGACAATACTTTTTATCCGTTTAAAAACATGTGAAATACTAATGAATAACTTCTGATTTCTCATGTACGAAATACACTTTGTGTAAATCAATATGTTTCTAGAAATGATTTGTAAGTTTATATATTACATTTTTGAGCTTGAAGAAACATAATCATCTGATTGGCTTTCAATGACAGTGGATCAGTTGTTAATGGTCTAGTGATGTCATATACCTTCATGTATGATATTAATTTGTCCAGATCTTTCTGACTTATGGCTTGTTTAATGTTATAAGTTATGGTCCCTTTTGAATCTGAAAATAAATCGATCAAGTTTGAGATATATATTCTAAGCCACGGTAGAGATTTTAAGAGAGTGATTTTACTTTATAGTAAAAATTAACTTTGCTAATGTTTTTAAAAAAAAAAACACTTGTTCCGTATATATATATGCAACTCTTCAGGTACAAGATCGATCTTATTTGGTGGTCAGAATATTCATTTAATGTGGCGGGGTTAAACACGTTTTCGGGCGCCCAATAGGACAGTGGTGTAACAGCACAACATAAGATAAAACTATAAAAATCAGATCGATACAAACAACAACAAAATCAAACAGAAACACAAATATAATCTTGCCTTTAGATGTACAGAAAGTACATTTCTTTTAGTACTTTCTTAACATCTAAAGGCAAGATTATATTTTTCAGGTTTTTTTTATCTGTTCCTACTACTAGGGCAAGATATTCATTTCCAAAATCCTCCTGCCCCTCCCCATCATGAAAATCAAATGTCCCCTTAAGGGCATACGATACAGTTTTGCTCCCACCGTGATTTTTTGACGAAATTTTGCATATAAGCTATTTTTCACCTAGTCAATTCAAATATGTAATAGAAAATATACCTTCTTGTGCTACTTTTAGAGATAAATGGGGTCGAAAATTTAGACATTTACTCAAAATTTCGGTTTTTTATAACATTTCTTAATTTGGACAGACATACCTAACTTTTTTTATTTCAAAAGATAAACACTAGTTTTTGTAAAAACTGCTCTGAATTTGTGAAAAGAACGGGATTTATTGCTGTATATCTATCTAATTTAAAAACAAATCATCGGTGATTTGTTCATAAATATTGGCACAAATAATCTTCATACATAATCCCGCCAAATGTCAAGTAAAAGAAGAGGGGTCGATGTACTTGTTTTCAAGCTAATGATTGAAATCAGTCAAAAAATGCATCTGTTCTCAATATGTCACAGTTTGACGTCGCGAAAAAATTAAATTTCACTTTAGTGAAATCAAGAAATGAAATTAATTACGTGTTGTTTTCAATTATTAGAAACGACATATTGTCTCCCCTGTAACTTTGAAAAATTACCATGAACAGTTCATATCAAAGCACAGTAGCAAGATAATTTAAATTGAGTACATGTACATTTAAATATAACGTTTTCCAATCGCAGACGTATGGTAAGGAGTATTGAAAAGAATATTAGACAGAGGATTGAATAAATGTATAGATTCTGTCACCTGTCCTGATGAATATGGACATTAATTTATGACAAAATGTAGGCACAAACACGTGATAAAATCAAAATCAAAGGGAACATTGCTATCACCAATGCGCAAACGCGCTAACGCCTTACTGTAAGTTCAAGGCGGCCTACCACCTCAATTATTCTCATCTAACTTTCACAGGTTATTTTTTATATCAGTTCATACAAACCTTTAAATCTCACTTTGTTGGATTTTGTAACGGGTCTGCTGTACAAGTTATTTGAATCATCTTCCTCGTCGTCGTCAAACAAAGCATTCAAAGACATGCATTCCCAATCATTTTGATCAATAGCAGGATTAAATTTTCTGACAATAAAGTACCTGGCTAAGGTAGTCAAACCTTCCTCTGAATGGTATTTGAATATATCCAGCATAAACTCGCCTGGCAGTTTCAAATGAACGGCCAAATCGTGTTCTTGTTTGATAACTCTGGCAACTTTACTTAATTGATCTAGAGGAACAGTATTACTCCGTAGTGATGTTAATATTTCTCTGGTGCTTGAGATGGCGGGAACCGTAATTGAGGGTTCCTGTGTCACAATGGTCTCGTGCTTTATTGACGTATGCTTCCTTTCGTTAGTTGCTTTTAGCATTGAAGGGAATGGATGACCTGATGACGTAATTAGACAACTATATATTGGCTTAGTTTTATTGTCAGAATTTTTTCCAATCAAATTAAACGAGTACTGTCCCGAAATAGGCATGTCCAGCTCAAATATCCAGTTTCCATCGCCATCAAAATATTTTTTACAAGTCATCATCTTGGATGATTCATCATCGATACTACACAATTCTTGGTAAAGTTTAACACCAGCTTCTGTTTTAAACTTTAGCTTTATTATTCCTTCATGTGCAACTATCTGCCCACTTGCTATTTCATCTGCACTAATGAACCCCTTGTCGTTTTTCTCCTCCCTCAAACTATCACCACTTTGATTTCCTTCCGTAGCATTACTTTTATTTTTTCCATTAACACTAGCACCTTCAGTATTTCCAAGCTTAGCTACGACCATTATATTTTTATTTGTATCGAGTCTAGCATTCATTCCATTTGCCCCACCTTTAGTATTTTGATCATTCTCTCTTTTCTTTTGTTCACCGGTATTGCTTTCTGTTCTGACATTTGAATTTAGATGCCCGTTAACAGAGCCTATTTCCATCTGATGTACACCTGGTATAGTAACACCAATATGTTTAGAACTGTCCTGCACGCCTAAGTGGTCACCCAGTACTGCAGGTAATGGCTGTATTACTTTATCTTTCAAAGTTTTACCATTAATAAGAAAAGTAAGTATATTAATGAGAACACTGTCTTTTGGTTCGTATTTCAACTTTCCAAATATTTTCAGAGCAAATTCTCCATCAAATGGAACTTTGACGTGTATAACATATTTTCTTTTTTCAAACCTTCCCGTTGTAAATCGACTGAGCTTAGCATCACTCATTGTTCTGCACTTCAGTTGATGATTTATAGAATGAAGATTTTTCGTTGGGACTATGATATTGACCTCACCTATTACGGTCTCTATGGTGGATTCCAAGGGGGTTGGTGTAACTCCCACCTGTAGCATATATGCATTTGGACCCCAACCTAACCGAGGACAATCAGGATACTCATCTACTTTAATGTCATCTGTTCGTATACATTTAATTCCGTATGAACATAGGAGGTGATACAGCTTATCTATGGCTAGATCTTTCCCGTATATATCCAAGCGGTATGTACCTGGAAAAGGAACTCTGACTGTATAGCTTAATTTGTTTCTAGAATGTTCAAACATTACAAAATGTCGTAAACTTTTCCCCTCAGAACTGTGTTCAGACTTTATCAAAACTAAATTATGCGAAAACCTGTATTGATGACTTTTACCTTCTGGAAGATTAAAAGCCATACTGATTGGATCATTTTTTGCCGTTATCATGCACATATCTGATTTTAATTTTGTGTTAGTGTTCATTCCCATCATATGGAAGTGTTCCCGAATATATGGAGAATTCTGCCACTGTTTTAATGTCCACCTATTTTCCTGTAGTTGCCATTCCGGGTCATCTGGGAAATGAGTGAGAATGAATTCATTCGGATCAGGTAAAAAATAGAATTCATTTACAGGTCTAGGTGGTTTCCCAACACCTGCCCTTTTGATCTTGCTTTTATCATCAATTGAAATTTTGTCGTCATATTCACCTTCCTCAATACACGAGTATGCCCAATAAGGATCAATCAGACGCCATTGGCCCTTGATGTAGACAGCATTCCATCTCGATTCAAGTAGTTCTCTATCGGGTTCATCGCCAATTACATATAACATGTTCTTTGTCATACCATTAATGATTACACAAGGAATATTCGCTATTCTAGAAGAAAAGAAGGAACTATATTTATATAAAATAATATTTGGTCAAAGAATGCTACTATAAAAGGGCATTTGATTGTTATCCTTTAAGGTATGTATTGTAGTGACAAAACATCAGCCGCTATTTAACCACATTTTCTGCTGCATTTTGCCGGTTATTATCTTGAGGGTTTGTTTGTTTCCCGATTTCTTGTTATGTGATATGTGTTTGGATTGCTCAAAGTTAACATTAGCTTTCGGGTGGCTTCTTTATAGTACGTGGTCCGTAGGACTGGTGATTTTTATTCGGGTTTTATAGCATGAATCTTAAACCGATGCGTGTTCCTTCATTCTAGGGGACATTAACCGTGACTACGAAACTAATTTATACTTAACACTCTTACTGGCAAAGAGCATAAAACAGATGGCAGTGGTCTCCAAAATCTTGCTGTATGTTCATGAGATAATCAATTGGTGACTCCTCTGGTGGCAGCATATCAATTTCTATCCTTTCTGTATCAAATGACGTCATCCATCTAAATATAGCACGAACTCTCAGTACCTCGTCTATATATTCAAATGATTTCTTAACTATGATGTGTTCCACAATGTCCCAAAACGTTTCCATCAAAAGATCTGGGGATACCTGTAAGATATTTTAATATACTGTACTAAAATAAATAATAACATTATGTGATAGTTTCATTGAATCTCGTTACAAAAATATTGTTACTAAAATATTGATCCTTCATACCACAATGAAATAAAAAAATTTAAGGCTTACAGTATCGATAAGGTAAGAACTTTTCAGGACAAAAGACAGGACCGCAGTACATATATTCAATGGTTCATATGTGTCGTGTTCACTTCTAGCCCTTCAAAACTGAGGTTATGAGTTCGAACCCCACGTTCCAGGTGCGTTTGACTTCAATCTTAATTGACTAAGATTGCCAATGTCCCTGCCGATGGTAGTTAGTTCTCTCCGGGCATTCCGGCTTCCTCCACCGCCACGAAATAGCCAACAGTTCGGAAAGTTGCGTGAAACACCAAAAAAAGCAAAAATCAAAATCGCTTCTTACACATTTGTAAATGCATTACTTACATTCAGAGCTTTACGATCAATGTTTGTGAAATCTACATTCCACAAAAGTTGTTGTTTTGACATAGTTGTGGGTACGGGCGGTGGTACTTCTTCAGATCTGTAAGTACCACGGTCATGGTGGAAAACATCTGCTAACTAACAAAGATAAAAACAAATTACTTATATTATGCTCTGTTGCAAGACACAGTTTCTAGAAACTGATGAAAAATCCTAAGTTTGGTAGGTGCTATTGTCTTATATGTATGTCTCTTACTTCCACTGAACTTTAACACTATTTACAAATACCAAAAAAATGCATTGATATTTTAGAACCATCACCTAGCCACGGTCTTTTCGAGTCTGGTTGTTTTAATGTCCCACCTGCTACAAGCTGAAAAAAGGATGCATCATATCTAGATCTCCTTAGTAACAGAAAGGGGAGCGACTCAAAACTAGGATTCTTGATTTCATTGCTTCTACTGTTCTTGCATACTAATATACCACTAGCCTCCAGACTACGATGTTAACGGGTGTCAGTGGATCTGAAATGCTAGGGCACTTCATTTTAGATATTTCATAAACAGGCATTTCATCACTTCGGGTTTGTTTTACAGTACAGTTCTGTTATGCAGTATTTAGGTTAATATCAACTGTATTTCAGGCTAAAAAAATTGTATGTTTAATTCCATTTACTGAAATATGTGGTGATATATCAATGATATGTCACTGCTATCGTCTTCATATAAACGACAAACTTCTTATGCAATTTCAAGGCTACTATGACCAAATTTCATGCTCAATTTATCTAATTCTTGCGTTGTACGTTCATTAGCCAGAAACCTGTTCAAAAAAATTTTGATTATAGTTTCTAGTTCCTATGAACTATATTTCATGCTCGACTGATTTAATTTTTGCGTTGTACTTTCACCTCCAATAAATCTGGACTAAAATTTGGATAATATAAAACCGCTACAGTAGCCTTTTGTGGGCTATCTAACGGATTTATATAAATTTCATACTTTACAGTATTAAAAAGAAGTATAATATAATTAATTGACGAAAATATATATACAGTTTTGTTAATTATGTTTTTATTTTCCGAATCGAGACTTAATTTTATCATCCAATACCACTTGCTCGCTGTTGTAACGTGAGAAAAAAAGCGATGGTGTTGCATGAGTTATGAATTACTCTTTGGGAATATCCTCGATTTTTGGCGGTGTTAATGTTGATCAGTCTAGTGTTTTGCATAATATCTTTTAAATCTTTATTTGTTTTCTTTTGTCTTTTCTAACATACTTGTCTTTTTAAGCATATTTTGTTTTATCCTTTTTGGATATTTATTTAACATTTAAACTGTTTTCTTTTCTTTTTTGAAGCTTTTTATTGTTTCTAAAACTCTGACATTTTAAAAAAGATGTTTTCTGATAAAATTGTCGTCAGTTTTCGTACCAGTCTGGTATTATGAATGTACATAAAATTCTGGTTTTTCGATATATTCGACAAAAATATGTCTTAAACTATAAAGTTGAGTGTATGAAAAATACTAAAAACGTCAGAAAGAAACCCTATAAAGAAAATCAATCGCTTAAAATACTTACTTGATATGAACCTGACGATTTAGGCCTTTTACCTCCTATATTTCCCATTTTAAAATTAGTGATCTGTTATTTAAGTCTTTATTTTTCTATTACACTTCTAAGTTTAAAAGTTACTTCTCCTTTCGTTAAATGCATGATACTACAGCGATATATATTTTTTGAATAGTGCATATACGGTTATGAAGTGAGTTTAACATAAATAGTGTGACTAAGTTAGATATAAGTAATGTCAATGATATTTTACCCTATTTTTCTGTAATTATTGAAGTGAATGTAAGTTAAGCACCTTATCTCTTATTGTTAGATCAGGTGTCAATAAAAAGACATTTGACAATAGGTATTGGTATTAAAGATTGTCCGATATTTTTCAAAATAATTAGTTTTAGTTTTATATACATTCTAGAAGTCTACTAATACATTAGCAGGGGATTCTGAATATTCGTTCAAATTTGACTAATAATTAATATACAATATCCCAGAAATTTCATCTTTTTTATGTTTTGAGTGATTGTTGACGGAACGATATATGTTCATGCTAACACGAAACTTAATAAAAAGAAACCTGTTTTGTCTTATGAAATCTTGGTTTACAAAATTAAAACAAATCAACAAATAAACCCTTGATAAAGTTCAAATGTTAACTTTTTTTAATAAGTTTGCCCAGTGCATCATACAAACATGATTTTCTTACATTGCAGAGGTCCAATTGACAGTTATTTTCATTTGAACAAAACATTCCGTCTACATTTATCAATGCATTTCAGTTTAAATAGATATTTCAAAACGATCATTTCAAAACTTATAAGTTATTGTAAAACACATAAAAATTTAATAGAATAAAATATTTTTGTTTTCAGTTGCTTAAGGAAGTAATATAGGAATTTATGTTTTTTTATAAAAGAAAGGCAAAAGATACCAAAGGTACATTCAAACTCATACGTCGAAAATAAACTGACAACGCCATAGCTAAAAAAGAAAAGACAAATAGACAAACAATAGTAATTCGGAATATTTGTCGTTTCAAAATTTTGTATATTTTGTCATTTATGAAATATATTTTTTTTTTTATAAATTATTGGTTTAAAAATACTAAGAATTTTCTTCCCAAGAAATAGACTACCTTACTTATGTCGTTTGATCTCGGGTGGAGAGTTGTCTCATTGGCAATCATACAATATCTTCTTAGTTTTATGTTTATACATTAGCTGTATTTGGTAAAACCTTTCGGAATTTTTCGTTCTCATTGCTCTTCAACTTCGTACTTTATTTGGCATTTAGATTTTTTATTTAAGCATTATTGATTAGTCTTTTGTAGCTTACTAAATCTTTGATGAGATTTTTTTCATATATTATGAACATACATTTTCAATAAATATTGACATATATCAATAACAGGGGATATTTAGGGTTACGTAAACACAATAAAGCAACAATTGAAATCTATATTAAGGAAATGTAATTTAATTGCCAATGAGAAAACTATCTACTAGTAATAGAGACGAAAGGACGATGATGTAAACAACTATAGGACACTGCACGGCCTTCAATAATGGACAAAACAACATGTTTGTGAGCGCTCATGATCAACCCTCCCCATTTCTTGAATGATGGTGTAACGTTTGAAATGGCTTGATTCATCAGATCTGCAAATAAAAAAGCTAACAAAAACACAAGGTACCCACATGTACTTAAAGCCAGTTCAAAGCCAATTTCAACTAATTAATAAACCATGTTTCCCAGACTAACATTTCAATCATTTCAATCATTACACATTCAGTGGATTTAGTGTAAAGACGTCAAAGAAAAGAATGGCCTTCTGCAATGTCAAAAGTGTTCTTCCCATACATATTTAGTTGTTTTAATTAATTAAAAACAAATTTAATGTTAGTAACGATGAAGACAATATTAAAAGGTATTACCACATTGTTCGATTGATAACCTTTCAGAATAAGTTTATTCAAATGATCAATATATCTGTGTTCATTAATTACAATTATAATTTGTTAGCAATCACTTTTCCTTTTCTTAATATTTGATGATACATTTTTCTATGGTACTAGTATTTGACTAGACAAAGACAACTGGACGAAACCAAGAAATATATACATCACACAACACACAGTTGATAGGTTTGTTATTGTTGCACTTCAGTGTTTCTGTTGTTCCGTTGTTTTCCTCTTACAGTTGACGTGTTTCCTCGGTTTTAGTTTGTAACCCGGATTTATTTTCTCTCAATCCATTTATGACTTTTGAACAGCGGTATACTACTGTTGCCTTTATTTATAACTTGCCGTTAGCATGCAATTTCTTGATTATTCAATGTTATATGAAAGCGATTATTGATGAAAATTAAAATCAGATGTGAACTTAATCATTGTTGAAGACATTTCAACAGCTATGAAAGCACTATTCGTCTGACAATTTCCTAGACCTATTGTCCACAGTCATCCACTGTCCCTACCCTTCTATTATAATTTATGACTGACATTTACCTCATAAGCTTGTCAATGAAATAAATTGTGTACTTATCATTTCCAGTGAAGAACTGTTTGCTCAAGATGTCATTTTCCTGATTACGGAACTTTGTTTTTGTTCAATTTAGGCATATAATGGTAAAAAAAAATAATTCAGTCCACAGGTTTTCTCAGGGACAAATTGTAAGTAACGGTTATTGATGAATACCAAAGAGTACCGCTTAATTCGATCTACTTCATATCAAAACTTTTAATTTTCTACTCTATATACTTTTACTCTCAATGTTCAATTGACTTATCGATTACATCGTCTTATTAAACAGTGTTCTTTCTACAACTTCTTTGGTCATAAAAAAATTTTGACACGGATCCCAACAACAAATTCACGGAAGATGCCTGACGTTTTGATCGACAACACATTTGTTGAGTTTAGTGGATTAATATTCCAACAGACAGTTGATATTCCAGTGGGTACTGATTGTGCACCCCTACAGCCGACTTATTTTTGTACTCGTGTGTAGCAGAATGCATACAGAACCTTCACATATACAAAAGAAAAGAGTCTTGTAACGTTCTTCAATGGCACTTTAAGATATTTAAATATGTCTTGCCACTCAGTAACTTACATTTCAGTAAGTGCATATATCCTAGTGAACTTGAGATGAATATACAATCGAAACAAGAAGGTGTGCTTCATATCTTGATCTTTTCCACGATATTGACCCATATGGACGAATTAAAACTAGAATCTATGACAAACGTGACGATTTCAACAAATTTCTTATTGTCAACTTCCCACATGTCAGTAGTAACATACCCTCTGCTCCAATATATGGTGTACACATCTCTTAATTAAAATGTTACGCTCGGGCTTGTTCATACTGTACGGACTTCATTATAAGGGATGTGCTCCTTCGCAAAAGCAAAAACATCCTACCCAAACATAGTTATGAGGAAAAACGACTGACATCCATACAACAAATATTTTAAGGTCACCATGTGTATATGTCTAAGCAGGAGACGCTAACCCTGTCAACGCATCCGGTATCGCTCCGTTTGTCACTTCCTAATTGACTTACGAGATTTGAACATCGGTAAACTACTGTCGACTTAAATTAATTCACTTTCGACATGTTTTAGCGGTCTTGATCTTAAGATACCATAGTAGTTGTCTGATCTGTTAGAAATCAGTACCGAATGTGGATTCGCATGGCGGATGCTGTATGCATAGTAGAAGACTTTATCTACCCTGTCGATGCACGCGGGATCGCTCATTTTGGGGTTCATCCAATTCTGTAATTGTTTTTGATGTATCTTGTTAATGGATTTATGAGATTAGAACATTGGTAAACTACTGTTTTTCTAATTGATCTTTCGATTAGGGTGATGTGCAATCATGAATGGATGATTGAAGGTCTTGTTGCAGCTTTCAGGTTGAAGTTTAGAACATTAGTTATGTTCTTTTGAAATGTTATTTCTTTGTATACCGTGGAACTGTTAGCTCATGTAAATAATATTTCCATTCCAAACTTTTGGTTAAAATCTTGCCTGATGCAATTCATTTTTCATAGATACTTAAGTTCAAACTCTCATTAAATAACGTTGACTGTATACATAAAAGTAAAATAACAAAAATATCGAACTCCTAGGAAATTCAAAACGGAAAGTCCTTTATCAAATGGCAAAATGAAAAGCTCAAACACATCAAACGAATGGAAAACAACTGTCATATTCCTGACTTGGTTCGGGCATTTCCTTATGTAGAAAATGGTGGATTAAACCTGGTTTCATAGCTAGCTAAACCTCTCACTTGTATGACAGTCATAAAAAATTCCATTATATTGACAAAAATGTGTGAACAAAACAAACAGACATAATAGGTAAAAATGTCAAAAATTGGGGTACAGCAGTCAACATTGTGTTATAATCTTAATCACTATAAAAGCAAATAACTAATTCAACAAAGAAAATAAAAATGGCATAAAGACACTCTATAGACAAAGTACATAAGCAAAATTGAAAGACAAGAATACAAAAAATGACCATAGCACAATAACACAATGGCGGGATGTATAAATACCTAGCCACTCCAAAAGAATATACCACAAATGGACTGAACAGTAAAGGTTAAAAATATACAAAGAAAAAGAAAAAGAACACTATAACAAATAATATAAGGCCATTTTACTGCCCTTTTGGTTTTGTGTTTCCCGTGTAGTGTTATGTGTTTAAAGAGAACCTAAATGAGGCTACTTCATCAAAGCACTTTAAAAATTCAGTTTATAAAATAATAGTATGTACGAGAAAATGACTACACATATAAATTTTTGTAGTTTGGTCTTACAGTTCCGCGTTATATCTCTGCTGGTGGACTATCAATCCCCGAGGGTATCATCAGCTCAGTAGTCAGTACTTCGATTCGGCACTGACATGATTTCTAAAATTGTCAACAAAGGTGTCAACTCCCTTAGGCAAAGTTGACCTTAGATGAATTTGGCTATTTTAGGTACTTTTTGGTCAAATAGCTCTTCAACTATTTCGGTTTTTATACATCCTCGGCTTTCAAATATTCGGCTTTGAGCGTTCCTGACGAAGGTAGATCCAGAAAAGCGCGTCGGACGCATGAAATTAATAACGTGTTGTTTTCATTTTTTGCTATCTGCTTTATTTTCATAAAATTTAATCAGGTTCTTCCTAATCTTAGCATTAATAAACAAGACTAAATAATGTCATTCATACAAAATATTTTCAAACACATATAAAACATATATAAAAGAGCTTTAAACGCTCTCAAGAAGTGTTTCTATATTATATTGGTTCATCCAGCTGAGTCGATTTTACCACATCATGCTTAATAGAATGATTTGAATCTGTCATTTGTGGTTTCTAATCTATTTATATTCTAACTAGGAAGCTACCGCCGTGAACTGACATCGTTGCAGGCCTTGGTCTGGAGGATCTTGGTAGCATGTCTTTATTTTTATTAACATGTCGTTTCTTTGTCTCTTTCAAGATACCAGTGATCTGTTGCAATAATGGAAAATGTACATAAAACGTGTTATTCACTGTTCATTCTAACTCTTGAATGTTCGTTGATGGACTTCCCAACAGCATATGAATTTTAATATTAAAAAATATGGAGCATTTAAACATACAAATACTCGTTTTTTAAAGAGTCAAACGATTTTTTACGATCGATAAATCATTACAACTGCCCAAGAAAATCATAGTGCGACCTCTAAGTCCCATCATTGACAACAGATTTAAATCTCGTCAAGTTACCTTCTGAACTGTCCAAAATATTGAACTCTATATAAATTCTAGCAGCATAGTAATATTAGTGAATAAAGCTTTATAGAACTCAGTGTACAAGATCGTATTCAGTTTCAAATCATTTGCAGGCAATAATATTCCTTTCCAAATACGTGGACCTTATTCAAATTTCAAGCATTTGTCACGTGCTTTGCTTCATATAAAAAAAAGAAGATGTGGTATAATCACCTAATATCATCCTTGGTGTTTTAATCGGATTATTGATGATCTGTCTTTAGTTTTTATGTAGTATCTCGTAGACTGTGTCTTTTCGTCGTGTGTTGTTCGTTTTTTTACGAGATTGTTTTAATTTTCTTAGACTTATCAGTTTTAATTCTCCCTTTTGTATCTTCCACCTCTTTTTTATTCTTTGCATTGTTTTTTTTCCGTTTTTTTAAGTTCATGTCTTTTTAAGAAATTGTTCTTTTTAAAGTTTTCAGTCAGGCTTTCAAAATCGCATAAATCCATTACATAAATTAAGCAAGAGCCAACAGTAGTTGTTATGCTTTCTTCAATTAAGATAATTATTCTGCTTTCTTTCTTAAATAACACTCATTTCTTACCCAAAGATAGAATGCAGCAGCACCTATACTGGCGTCACGTATCTGTACGAGATTATATGGTTTGAGTATGCTGCTAATTTTATTAATCATGGCCGGTGACGTTGAGTTTATATCAAACTGAGACACTCTCCTCATTACATTTTCTTTACCGGTTTTAAAAAGAAAACCCTGGCAGTTCTTCCATGTCTGTAGACAGATAAAAATAACTTTTTTAATAATAATCAATGTTTATAATAAATATGGGAAGACAGTAAGCATTATGCTATAGAAAACAAATAAAAAAAATCATTGAAAATTGTTCAAAACAAAGAAAAGGGATTATACAAAAAGGTTTTAATTAGCGATATAGTTGGATGAATAAGGGAGTGCGTTTAAAAATATTCAAAAGAAAGAGACTGGCTATTCAAGAAAGGGTTTTTCCTCTGGACAGCAATTTTACACTTAATGTTTTATGAAAAATACTGTAAATAGATATAAGAAGATGTGTTATGAGTGCCAATGAGACAACTCTCCATCCAAGTCACAATATTGTAAAAGTAAACCATTATAGGTCAAAGTACGGCCTTACATGTGAAAAATATATGATTGTACCTGTAGTTTCTTAGGATCATCTCCAAGTAGTATACCAGTGGCTTTAAGAATCTGATGAACACTTTCAGGTGGTGTCTGATATTTTTTCATTTCTGTCAGCATGTTTTGATTCATTTTTAACAACGGCTTCATCAATTTTTCCAATTTTGTTACTCTGTCAAGAATCTTTTTTGACAGTTTAATTTGCATGTCTAGTCGATGATCAAAATTTGCCTCCTTTGCTTCACGAATATATTTCTGAATTGTTTTAGGATTTCTTCGACGACATGCTTCTGTCATTTCTATAAAATAACATATCAATACATTTACTTCGATGAAATACCAATAGAATATTTGAATTTTCAGAACGCGTTACATTTTTGCTTCTATAAATTTAAGATGTATATGGACAGTGTTGACTTCTCATTTCTACCTGAATAAGAAAAGAGTGTCATTTATTAATTCTATCTTTTTTTGTACTCGTAAACTGATACAAAAACCAAGCACTTACTTTCCTTAACCGTGAGCTCTTTTACTACTTTCTGTACATATGCTACCATCTTATCCTCGGGGTCAAGGTCAAACTGTTTGAAACGCTTAAGTTGTGTCTTCATTTGTTTCAGATCTTTTGATTTCAATGCCTTTGCCATATTCTTCTTAATAGATTTTTCTTTTACTGAAAGGATTAATGTTAACCAGTTTAAACAAATGCAATATATTGCACAATCCCGCATCTTGATTTCTCTGTGTTTTAAGTGAAAAATGAATAATTTGAATTTATTGAATCGCATTCCTGACTTACCTTTAATGGGAACGTCAAGAACCTATTGTTTGGACTGTACCTAGTCAAGAATATGACAGTTGTTATCCAATCGTTTGATGTGTTTGAGCTTTTGATTTTGCCATTTGATTAGGGACTTCCCGTTTTGAATTTTCCTTGGAGTTCGGTATTTTTGTTATTTTACTTTTTGGAAGGCAAAAATATATAATTAGACGAAAGCAGTAAATTATGCAGATCATAAAAGAAACTGTCATTACCTTTTAGGTTGACATAGAACCGTGCAATTTTAATACAGAGATACATATGTAAAGAAAGTGATGTTCGGTCATTTTTGTTGAATTCTAAGGTTATACTACCGTTGGTTTTTTAAATAAGTTTTGTTTGAAGCGTCTTGGAAATCTTTTAAATCAAATCGGAAGTGTATGTTTATACCGACCATTGTCCCGATAAAGAGGATTCACTCTGTTTTAAAATAGTGATTACAATAATAATTATTCTCCTGAAATTTGTGACTACATATTTTTGTTTCATATGCTAACACCCTTATTTTAGGCTACCTTGCTTAAATTTTTCTTTTGCCATTTCTTCCATTTCATCCATGTCTTCCTGTAAATCTGTATCTTCCGTCAAAGCTACAGATTTTATTCCATCTTCCGTTAAGGAGACAGACGTGATATCTTCATCAAAACTTCTCTGTGTATCTGATTCATTGCCATCCATTTCTTGTTCTTCATTAACTTCAGCATTGTCACTGTCGGAATCTTCACTACAGATCTCCTCAAACTGACCCTGTTCGAATACGCTATCTTTTCTGTCCGGAATTGGTTCTTCAACAGGCTCTATTTCATCTATAGGTTTAAGCGTATTTACGAGTTCTTGGAAGTCATCTTCAAAAATGTCTTCATCCTTTTTGAAATGTATGTAAAACCTTCCGCTCGTGCAGATTGCATTCTCATACTTATCATGAGTGAACACCTCGAGTACGTATTCGCCATAATCATTTAAACGTATTTCAACTGAATCATTGTTTGTTTTCACTTTTATTTCGTTTTCATTTTCGTAGATCTTCTCATCTGTTTTACTTATAGTTGTGAATATTGTCTCATATTGTGTTGGACTCGGTATTGGAATAACGACGTCAGGTTTACTAGTAATTATTGTGTCTGATATTATATTTTCCACGATACTGTCATCAGAAAACCTCACTCGTCGTATTATGTTTCCGTCGGAGTGAATGAAGAAACTGTGTATCTGGTGCAATCTAGAATAATCATTTTTCTTGAAAGCAAATACATTCATAGAATATTCTGCCGGAATCGGCATGTCAACGTTAAATGTCCATACTCCATTATTTACTTCTGTTTCAACTGATACTCTACTGTTGCCCTCACGTTTACAACAAGAAAGCTCACATAACAGTTCAACTGAGTCATCTGCCCGGAAATGAAATGAAGCTGTTCCATCTGGTGCTTTTATTGAGTCTCCGGTATTACTCAAACATTTCACTCCTAGTGACATGGCATCTAACTTTGCACCTAGTTGACCCTCAGGAATATTCGGATAAGGTAAGTTACATGGTCTTTCCTCTCCTTTAAATTTGATTACAAAATTCAGCAAATCAGTTGGTATATTTTGAGTAATATTTTCTTCCGTTTGACCAATATAAAACTTAATAGCATATTCGCCTTCTCTTGGTAATTTTATATTTGCTATATATCTGTCTTTTTCTCTTCTAGCAACAACATGTCTGCTCAGAGTACCACTACCTATCAATAGGCTTTTGAGCATGTGGGATATTTCCAATTTTGCATCAATATGAATGATAAATTCAACTACGCCGTTCCCTGTCCTTACAAATGGTGATTTTGGTGAAATTGCGTAGATATTCAATTTGTTTGCATGCGGATTATTACCAAACCCTACTTCTGGAAAATCCGGGAATGGTAAACATGGTTCTTTGGGGTCTATGCAGTCTATCATGTATGAACAAACTAATGAAAAATTGTTTGCTTTGGTGAAATCACATCCATATACATCGAACTGATATTTCCCATAAAACGGAAGTCTTACTTTGAATATTACTTTATCTTGTGTGTGAATCACACTCACAAACCTTTCTAGTAAAATATCGACTGGTTTATTTGTTTGAATTTGTGTTCTTTGTTGGGTTAGAATAACCTTGAATATATAATTTGAACTCCTTTTTGGTGGAAGGGCGAACGAAATATTTATTGTCTCTTTTTCTGCTGTAATTTTATTTAAAATACAACTTCTTTCAACAATACTCATTTCATACATATGGAAATATTCTCGTAAATATGGCGACTTTTCGAATTTAGAAAAATTAAACGGAACTGGATGTAACTGCCAGAATTCTTCATCCGGGAAGTGTGTATAAATAAGTTCGTTTGGGTCAGAGAAGAAATAAAATTCAGTATATTTCACGATTTCATCGATGTCCCCTTCTCTTGAAATTTTACCATCTGAATTAATGTATATTGTATTATCGCTATTGCGGCCAAGTACGCATGTTGACGCCCAGAATACATCCACAAATTGCCACTGACCTTTTACATAAACGGCATTCCACTGGCTGTATAATTCCTCACACTTAATGTCGCACCCGACTTTGTATGGCTCACCTTTCGTAATACCATTAATAATTACGCATGTAATGTCTGCTAACCTAAAATAAACAAATGTATTTATAAGGTATGCATCAATTTCCAAAGGAAACTGTCTACAAACACACAGAATCACAAACAATAAACGTGTGCATGTTAATAATCTACATTTCAGCTTAAGTCTGAGTTCAACATTGTTTACCATGGAATCTATTCTTTCTAATTTAATGATGAAAGTTGATAATTTTTTTACATTTTAGAATGAATGTTTCTATAAATTCATTCGTGTTTCTGAAAGCAACAAGTATATTAAAAGCAGCAGTTTATAAACAGACATTTATGTGTGCCTATCTTGTCTTCCTGTACATTTCTATGCCATACAAATTCTGTAATCTTGTATATACAGAAATATTAATTTGCTAAAATAAAATTAAAGATTGGCTTCCCCTACCCCTTGATATCTGATAGTATTATGTAATTTTATACAAGCAATATATCAACAAAATGTTGTATTATAGATATTGATTTTTAAAGTTATGTGCGAAATATTAACTGGGAACATAAATCAATTATATATATATATAAACTCTCTCTTCTTATGACCAAATGAACTCCCTTTCTTTATAAAAGTTTTGATTTCAGCAGAAATGTATAACAACTGTTTTGAAATCCAAGACGAACACTTCATTTTTAAATCCCAGAACGACCTTAAATAATAAAACTTGCAATTGAAATAGCGGAAGGACGTTGCTGCTTTATATAATTTATCCTAAATAAAAAAAAACCTAAGGTTTCAACTACCTCGGGCAAAGTTGACCTTGGAGGCTATTATTTTTTAAGTCCTCTTTGTCATAAAGCTTTTCAACTGGTTCAGTTCTTATACAACATTGTCTTTCAAATATATTTGGCTTTGAGAGTATCTGTTGAAGTTAAATCCAAAAGCGCTTCGGATGCAGGAAATTTATTAAGTATAAATATAAAAATAAGAAGATGTGGTATAATTGCCAATAAGACAACTCTCCATCAGAGACCAAATGACATAGAAGTTAACAAGTTTTGTTTCATTCTTGATCTAATACTACTAATAAAGAAAGTGCCAGTTAACAAGGGAGAGATACAGATTGTTGCTTCATTTATGAAAATAATGATTATCAAGTTTAGATGAATGATACTTACAAACACAGCATATAAAACATTTGAGCATGTGAGATTAAGCCACACTGTATTTTAAGCATGTGTTCTAATGGTGAATCAGTCGGAGGAATCATTTCTGAGTCTATGCTGTACACGTCATATGATGTCATCCAACGAAAAATTGCACGTATTTTTAATAAATCATCAATCTGTTTTCCATCTGGAGTGATCACTAAATATTCTACAACATCCCACATCGTTTTAGTCAATAACTCTAGGGGTGCCTGAAAAGGAATAAGTTTAATATCTAATCATTCAAATATGATTGTAATTCTGTTTTGATTCAGGGGTTCGGTGGCCGAGTGGTCTTAGTAGTTCGTCTACTGTATAAATAGCTTCAATACTGAGATTGGTAGTTAGAACTCTGCATGTAGCAGGTGCGTTCGACTCCAATCTTGATTGACTAGGATTGCCAATTTTCCTGTCGAAGGGCAGTGATTCTTTCCGGACATTCCTGCTTCCTCCACCAATAAAAACTGGCTGCCACGAAATAGCAAATAGTGCTACAAATGACATCAAACACCACAATCAATCAATCAACCAATCTATTTTGATTCGCACTTAATTCTGGTAGTCATAAACCGTTAAATAAATGCATAAGGGATATTTTGAGATAATGTAAATTAAGCCTTAGCGTCACTCTGACCTGCTGGAATGTTCAAACTTAGCTTTACGAAATTTTGGAATAGAAATTGAAAAACTTATTTTATTTGACATAACAAAAATGTATCTGTTTTATATTAGTTACCTCCGACACAATATGATCAATATCAGCAAAATTGATATTTTTCAAAAACTCTTTTTTCTTTAACTTAGGTGGAAGAGGTCTTGGTTGATCATTTGTCGTTAATGTTCCCCTCCTAGCTGGTAACGCGCGTGGACTATCAGTAGTCGTGTCTCCTGTTGATGATAATTTTCCGGTACTTTCGGTGTTTGGAAAAGTTCCTCTCCTAGATGGCATATGGCGGAGACCTCCATTGGCGTGAGATTCAGACAGCAGTCGTTTCTGAAAGATTGTTAGGAGTTCATTAGCAATAGAAAGAAGATAAATACTAGAAAATTGAGAGCAGGGAACAACCAACTCGAGTAATGTGTCCTGTATTAGCTAAAGTAGTGGCAAAATCGATTAACGATAACAATAGAAAAATCACTCTTTCTAAGAAAAAGTTGAGAAATCAATAGTAAAACAATACCGGTGACGATACTGATGAAACGTTATTTCTAAACAACAATCGTTTAATTTAAAGAAATTATTTGAATGTGTTATTAGAATTATACATGCAAATACGCGATGTTTTGCGTTCATTATTAATCGAGATAATTGCATTAGAAGCTTGTGAAACTGAAATCTAAAAATTGTTAATCTTTGCTGCATATTGATAAAAAAAATTGGATAATAAATCATGCACATACAAAATTTAAATTTAGGTAACCAACAGCTGCATACATATACGGATAATTGGCATGTTCCAGAGAGGTATACAGCCAGTAGAAAAAAATAAGTTGAAGTTGGTACTCAAGGAATTTATTCGCATAACAACATTTTATACCAATTTAACACAAAGCTCCTATATACTGCTGTACTCGTCGTTTGTTATTTAAGGAGGGAAATGATAACACTAAATGGAAATTGGTTTTTTTTCAATTTATTTTTATTTTTACTATTTGTCAGAATGTTTCCTCGTGATATCATAATTGTAAGCGTCCTTGCTAAAACGGGACAAACATTGTAAAGATTTTTCAGTGTTTACAGGGTTGTAATATTTTGTCACTAGATTTCCCACTGTCAGTGCTCTCCTTTTATAGTAATAGTCGAATATAAAGACTTAATGGCTTGTAACAATAACTTCGAAGTATTTTCAAAAATTGTCGAGTGCATAGTGTTTTATGACTAAGTAAGGCGACAGTAGTTTACCGATGTTCAAATCTCGTAAATTAAAAAGAGACAAATCAAGGAAACACACAAAAACTCCGGGAATCGCATGAATTCCAAAAGGAGCGAGATCGGGTGCGTCAACAGGGTAAGAGTCTCCTGCTATCCAGTAGAATTCACACTCCTTCAAAATATCACAATCGGGAATAGGACGTACATAATCGGTTACATTAAAGATCAAACGACTATACTGATCTAAGATCTACAACCGCGAAAACATGTCGTATCGACACATCGTATCGGTCAACCAATTCGTGATGGTGACCGTAAAGCTTGTTTTCACAACGGTAGTATGTAAAATGAAATATATTAATTTTATTAATAATGTGCAAACTTACCCCTCTTTGATAATTAGCAGCAAAGCTCTCTCTATTGTGGTTACTTTCTGGAACCGACGAAAAGTTGCTTCCCATAGTTAAATAAAAATATATGTGACATCAGCCTCCATTAACACCCGGATTGCATGTGCAGTCGACAATCATTTTCTACTTTACAAAAATACAAACTTTTAATTAGCCTACATTTTTTTAATTTTGTGGATTAAAAGTTATAATGTTCTTAACATATTTTTTAATAGTCGAATACAAGGGATTTTGATAATCTTGGCTAGGTCAGAATAGGATCTGTATTTATAGGAATCAAACTTAAACTTAAAAATAACCTTGATGTTTACAAAACAAGTACTTCAGCATGAAGCGTTGTATCCAATTAGCTTTTTGTAATGTCACAGCATTTATTCATTTTCTAATTTTGCGAGGTAATTGTCAAATGTGTGCTAGCATTCCAACGTTAGGACACTTTTTTCGAGTACACAAGCATTTAAATGACCAAGATATGCAGCCTATGGGAAATTAAGACCAAATGTAATCTACTTATATATGTATGCTACGATTTTAAACTTATTACAGCTAATTAAATGTAATCACAAATGAAAATGATTAGCAACAAAGTAAACCAATACCACATTTTTTTATTGTTATTCAAACTTTGAACTACCTAGTCTAACTACAGGGTATTATTTTTCGAAATGCAAATCATGAACCATTGCCCAAGTGTTCAATTGTTCTTTGTATAATGGAAATGTCGCATCTAGCTAAAAGATGTGGTCATCGCCAATATATAAGCGTCTGTGCAATATGTCGAGCTCTGTGTAGCAGTGTATCGTCTATCATATGAGTTTAACGGCAAGTCAGGATAATCTAGGCATTTTTTGTCATTTAGGGGTTTGGTTATTATAGCAGATCTATGGTTATCTCTCATCTTTTCAATGAATGGGACAATTTAGCACCTGACATATTGTATATACACTTGTCTATTGTTGTAGACTGTATGACATATTGTATATACACTTGTCTATTGTTGTAGACTGTATGACATATTGTATATACACTTGTCTATTGTTGTAGACTGTATGCCTTTTGTTTTGTGTCGTTTTGGTTTGCATCTTATGAAAAAAAACCTAGTTTTTTCTTTGGTTTATATTGTTTATAATCAAGTTCATTCAACATCTTTTAAAATCATTTGATTATGAGTTTAACAAATTTGTGTTAAGCACTTTGTTAATCATTTTTGTTAAGCAGAGAACAGAACACGACAGGTTAGAGTTTTGCTTTCGATACACGCCTAGTTCATGTGTGATATTATTAGTTACGTATATATAGTGTGCTAGTGACCTAATACGATATATTAGAGGTCAGTAAATTCCATAGGGGGTGAGAGCGAATCTCGAATCCCCATATGGAATTTACTGACCCCATATATATCGTATTAGGTCACTAGCACACTATGTAACGAATTTATCTTACCGACTATCTTAAAATGTGGTATTTAGACTAGTTGCCTATCAAAGTGATCGAGTCTTCAATACTAAGTATTAAGAACCTACTTCCAGTGGACTATACAAAAACAAATGCCAACAATAACAACTTGTTAGCTTTAAATGCGTTTTATGTATTTATTTCAATTGTTCTTCATCAATTTCTCCGTCTGTTAAAACCTTTCAAAAAATACTTAAGTTAAATTTCCTTTTGCTAACCCTATTAATGCACAATTAATCTTTAAAATTTTAAAGAATTTTTTGTTGACGAAGATTTACATACACTAAAAAAATCAAAACCTATATGCCCATTGTGAATTTTTTTTTAGTAAAATTATATCACATTTATCTAATCATTTTTGTGACTAAAACCTAAACACATATATTTTCTTTCTATGATCATGTACAAAATATAAGAAATGAATGCTTCTTTTTGTAATTTGTCACAAAAGGAGATGTGATGCGGATGACAAAGACAGCCAACGAGCCCACAAATGCATTATGGTCAACGAAGATGTACAGTCTGCAACACTATCCAGGAATCTATACAATATGTCAAGCTCCAAATCTTCCAGATGCTAAGAAAGATGTGAATAAATTAAACAGAAACGGTCAAAGATCTGCCATCAACACCAACTGCTTCAAATAACAATATAGGAAAAGCTATTAACTTAAACGAAAGTAACGGTACAAAAGATAACCAATTGAAAAAAAGCCAATTAAAACAGCAATAATAAACAATGATATACCAATAAAAAATTCCTGCATTTAAAGACATTAATAGAGCTCAAAGTACAATGTAAGTTTGTGTGTGAGTATGCTCGTTTCGAGTGTTGGAGGTCGTGGGTTCAATGGCCGTGTCAAACCAAAGATTTGAAAATTTGTTATCTGCTACATGTACATCTCTGCTAAGGTATGAACAAAGACTAGTTGACTCGGAGTCAGAATAATGTGGCTAAGTAAGTGTTACCTTGTAAACTAGCACATTAAAAACCGGATTAGCATGTCGGTCTAGTACAAAACAGGGTTCATATTCACATCACATTAACATTTTATCGTCCACAATATGAATTTAACTGCCACAAGGCGTTAACCCGCCATCGGTCATTATCATCGTTTGCTAATATACGCGGATATGATTTTTCCGAAAACGTAGGTTTTCTAGGTTGTAATAGATAAACTCAGGAATTGGTGAGCTCGTTAAGGACATTTCCTGTTACAATATTTGTCAGATATCAATGAAAAATTGAACCATTGTTATATTATCATCACTATTTGCTGTCGTATAGATTTGAGTTTGAAATTTATTGTGTTGCTAAAATTTGCTTGTGCGTTGATTTTATGTAATTATTCATTTCCTTTTTATTCTTTTTTACTTTTTATATAATTCATATATCCGGTAAAAGAATGGCATTATAATCTCTCAGTCTTTACACGTACTGTTTTGTGTGTTAATTTTTAATTTTTTTTTTTCAAATAAAAGGCTGTACGAAAATTGGGATGTCGCACATACGTACGTGTACCTTGTGTTGGCTACTCCAGTTACATCCCTTTGTTCGATGTAACTGTTAAGTTTGTTACATATGAATTAATTATAGGCAGATTTGCATGATGGTACAATACGTTATGTTATGTTGTTACCCAAAGCTTTGTTCCATCTTTCTTTTTTTTTAAGTTTTTGTGCTTTCCAGTACACACCTTGTTATCGTGTCACACACATTTGTATTTACACTTTTGTTGCTCAGTCTTTAGTTTTTTTATTTTGAGTTTTGTGTACTGTTGTTTGTCTTTACGTAATTTTTTCGTTTTTACCATAGCATAGTCCGTTTGTTATGGACTTGTCAGTTTGAATGTTCCTTTGGTAACTTTCGCCTTTCTTTTCTTACACTTTATGCATGAGGGTCAGGACTGGGTAAACTTTTAGGTTATTTTTTCTCTATTCCTTATTTTTTGGTTCATTATTCTATTTTTTATATTTTACCACCAAATTACTTCTATTCTTTAATTTATGGTCCATTTTGGAGATGTTGCTATAAAATTTCAAGCATATGATTTTACTTAGAGGCTTGATTACATAAAGTATTTATGTGGTTCATAAGTGTTTCTCGTTTCTCGTTTTTTATATAGATTAGACCGTTGGTTTTCCCGTTTGAATGGTTTTACACTAGTAATTTTTTGGGGCCCTTTATAGCTTACTGTTCGGTGTGAGCCAAGGCTCCGTGTTGCAGACCGTACTGTGACCTATAATGGTTTACTTTTATAAATTTTGACTTGGATGGAGAGTTGTCTCATTGGCACTCATACCACATCTTCTTATATCTATATAATCAATTTAAACAGAAATGTCTCTAGTTTCTACGATGTTCTGGAACGATGTTGGCAATTTCCTTTGATGGAAGAATATCATTCCGTTATCGATTGTAGATATAATATTTTACCGAATTTATTTTTTATGATTTTCAATAGTTGGTCGTTCGTTTTCGTTTTGCTTGAAATTGAGAATTCAACAAAGACAGGATTTCCAACGTGTTTAAGACGCTAGACGTACATCAAATAAGTTAATAAGATAAAAACAAACAAACAACAAATGTGTTAATGACTATATCAACAGTTTTATTCAAAAGATGAAAAAAAATAAGAATAAAATACAAAAATTATAACTTAATTCTTGACTGCTAATCTAAAAGGACGGCTTTTGAAGTTTCCAAACGGAATTTGGTTTTTTCTTCAGTATAATAACAATCATTTATCACAGATTTTTAAAAAGGACGGATATTAAATAAACATTGGACTTATCACAATTGAAATGTTGTTTGATATCACTCCGTTTAATCTTATTGGCAAAGCGGAATGTCGTTTTTTTTAATAAAACTAACACAACAGTAGTCTGCACACTCTTGTGCACGATTTTATACCTGATTCCTAAGGTTTCTGAGACTAAAAATATAGTGAACTTAACATTCTTAAAAATAAATGGTAGGCAACAGAATAGCAAGTCGGCAATTTTAATTAAATTTTTAAAATGAAAATACCAATAATAAAGGCTGTTGATTTCAAATCTTACAAATTCCACTCAGCATTTTATATTGCAATACAGTTACGTGATAGTTTTAACTTCTCAATTCTTTGAACATATTTGAAAATTGCTTTCCTTAAGAGTTCCTTAAAATCAAAATATAAAAAGCCAACAAAATTAAGTTATTTCCATTAAAGAGATTTGAATATAGTTAATTTCAAATAATCACAGTAATTAAAATATTAACAAATGTGTCTTTTCTTGAAAATTGAAAATATTTTTTTTTCATATTTTACACCAATATATTTTATGTCAATTAGGGTACCTTCGCCATTAAATACTCCATCGGAGAGAGAGCGAAATAAATGAGACATCTAAAATGTAATACAAAAAGTGAATTTGCTTCTGTATCATACAAAACTAAGATGTTTCACGCTTGTAACACATTTATGATATATAGAACAATATCATTTTAAAAAAACAGAAGATATATGTCGTCGACAGACGGAAGCTATTTTGGAGTGAGTTGTTACCATGCCATGTAAAAGGGTGAAATAATGAAATATGATTGACTGAAAAACAAACACTAACTATCATAATATACTTTTGAGGTTCCCTGTCATGGCAGAGATATATGAATAATATTGCTAAAAAAGCTTGAAGTTATTTCATCAAGAACTTCTTCAAAATTAGTTCTCAGTATACTTCTGGTAATTTGTAAAAATTATATTTGGGAATACAAGCTAGGGACTTCTTTGGTTTCAAGTTCCTTCTTGATTTAAAAAAATGAAACATTGATTTAAATTTGCATTAGAAATTCTGCAATTATGGATTACGAAAAATGATAAATCACGATGATACTGATGTTGAAGGCATTCCTTTTAGATATACATGTATATATACATTTATATATATATATATATATAAGTACATCTGAACCAGTGACAACTCTACAACAAATTTATCCATCGGATCACCAGCAGTGATGGTGATACATGGCTGTTTACATTCTGTATATACAACTCGTCTAAACATCAGCCCAACAATGTTAGATCTGTAAATTTGCTTTCGCAAATTTTTTGTTCTTCCCTCGCCGGGATTCGAACTCATGCGATATCTCAGTAGCACGAGTTCGAATCCCGGCGAGGGAAGAACAAAATTGGTGTCACGATATCTCAGTAGCATGAGTTCGAATCCCGGCGAGGGAAGAACAAAAAATTTGCGAAAGCAAATTTACAGATCTAACATTTTTGGGCTGATGTTTAGACGAGTTGTATATATATATATATATATATATATGTATAATGATTGCACTTAATTGATATTCTTTGTTTTACAGTTGTATAGTAGAATATGTCTTTAGAATAATATAAAATCGGAGACGTCTATCACTAATCATTTTATAATATAAATAATTCATAAAATGGAGACGGTATCATTAAACTGAATTCACGGTGTCATTTAATCTGAATTCCTTATTCTTCTTTTGAATGAAAATTAAAACATGACACATAAAATATAAATAAACAAACTTCAAATTTAATTTGTAGTCTATTTGATTGTTATATAGAAACAATGTGTCTGCCCAAACGCAAAAATATGCTTGAACAGAAAATGTTAATGTTGAAAGCTTGATTGTTTATTTAAGATCTATCTTCTCTTCTTTCTTCCTTTTGACTGTTTAGCTGCTCCAGTCACTGGGTCTTCTTCTTGTCTTCCTCCTGTAGATTCTACTTCTTCAATCATTCCTTTTGCCTATGAAAATATGCATTTGTTTATTTTATAGATGAAAACAACTAAAATATGTCATCCTCTGTCAATCATACAATTTTCCTTATATAAACAAAACCAATCTAAAATGATTTAATGATGATAATGATTTGTCGATTAACGTCCAATGGCAAATATTACATCCATATCAAGACGAAAACATTTTAATGTGAAATGAATATGAGCATCGATTTATACTAGACTGACGAGCTGAGCCGTACTTCTAACGTGCTAGTTCAAACAGAAACAATCCACAGGAAAACATGCCACTCTACCCAGAAATATTGTTTTGACTCCGAACTGACCAGTATTTACCGACCGAGCGAGACCCTCATAAGTAGATAAGGTCGTTAAACACCCCCTAGTAGTAGACAAGTATTTGCTCTTTATCCTAAATGTCGCGTGTTTAACGGATAAGCAACGAGCACCAATTTTCAAATCTTAGATTTCACCTGGAGGATATCGAGGTGAGCACGCTACCATGAGATCACCGAGGCGGTGACATGTTTAAAATACTAATGTCATGTTTGTTTTGTTTTGAAAGAAGAATTAATAGAAAGTTTTTAACTTGTCAGATGTCGTAAGTACTCTCATAGACACATACCCATATCTATTTATATGAAGTAAATATTTCAGTGATCAAACAGAATCACGGTGTTTAAAGTAGTTACATGAAGAAAATTATCAATTCGCATATAATATTTTACGATTAGAAGACATTTCATCTACTTGTACATATATATTTATTATACATCCTTGGCTTTCAAATATTTGGCTTTCAGAGTTTCTGACGAAGGTAAATCCAGAAAAGCGCTTCGGACACATGCAATTTTTAAAGTGTTGTTTTCATGTTTTTCATACTGAGGCTTGGTTGAATTATAACATAAGAATACTAACCCATACAAAGAACGTTGCTGCACCAGCACTGACATCTCGTATATGTTCGAGAGTGTAATCTGAAATGACCTTTTTGGACTGTAAAGCTGCTGCTAAGAAACAATCCTTGGGGTCAAACTTCTGAATCTTTCTCATTACAGATTCTCTTCCAGTTTTACCCAGAATGCTCTGACATGTTCTCCACACCTGATAAAACGCAATTTGGTATGCAATGTTAACTGATAACCTAGTTCTAAGAAATAGCAAGAACTTGCTTGAAGATAAATGGTTATGTCATGTAAACTATCAATAAATCATTTTCTTATACGTTATTTATTCTCTTAGTATTTGCAATTTTAAGTTACACAATGACAGATTGATCAAGCTTTCACAATGTAAAAAAAATATAGTATTATACATTCGTTCTGATACAAATAGATAGTGATTTTATCATACTTTAAAAGGAAAGAAACCGATAGTCACAAGACGAAAGGCACTAAACTCTCACCTTAACTTCTTTCATTGGATGTCCTAATAACAAGAATGCTCCCATAAGTGACTGATGTACACCCTCTGGTGGGTTAGAATAGGTCCTGATCTCAGCAATAGTCTTCTGGTCCATGTTCAACACTGAATGACGAAGTTTTTCTATCCTGGCTAACTGGTCACGGAGTCTTTGTGCCACAACTATTTGCAAGTCCAACTGGTTGTCAAAGTTCGCTGCCTTTGCTCTTGCCAATGCTTTATCAAGGGCATCCAGTTCTCTTCTCTGTGCTGCGTTTTGCAACTCTAAAACAAAGGAATCACAGTAAAATTACTGATTACTTTGACATGGTTCTTATATTTCGTGTGTGTGTAGTACTATATACAAAATAAATAACTGTTATCACCCATCTTTGGTAAATTATATCAAGTGTTCTTGAGAACAACCTCCTCGACTGACAAATATTTCAATGCTGAATTTTATATGGTTTCAGTTGTTTTTTTAATTTATATTTCATACAATTTTAAGGAGATATATGTTATTTTTCGGTCATCATTTATTTATTTGTTATATTCTTCTTTTCTTTTCTTTCTTTCTTTCTTTTTTTCTTTCTTTCTTTCGTTCTTTCTTTCTTTCTTAACATATGATTGCTTTTTCATTACTTTCTGAAGTAACCAAACGTTGTTACAGACTTTACCTTCTTTAGCTTGCAAAAGTTCCAACCATCTCCTTGCCTTCTTAACATATTCATCGTCTTTGCCGCCGGCGTTTTCATACATTGCAATCGCCTTCTCTAGAGAATATTGATCTTTCTGTTGCATTGCTCTATCCATTAATTTTTTGGCATTTCGTCGCTGTTTTTCGTCATCTGATTCCTCTTTATTATCATTATCATCGAATAATTCTTCCTCTGTGTCCGGTTTCTGTAGAAGTTGTTCCATCAACATTTTAGCGTCATCTTTGTACAACTCTGAAGCTGGTTTTCTGTTTATTTGGTACCTAGCTAAATGCATAAGAACTCCGTTGGCATCCCTTTCATATATATCCATCATATATTCTCCAAAGTCTTCAAGTTTTGTCAGGAAAAGTTTTAGTCCATCTTGCTCCATCAATTTAACGGTGTCATTATCTGGTGAATCATCTGCGTGTCGTCTGTGGAAACAGGCGACCACATTATCGTAACCAGTCGGAGCGGGAATCAAAATTTCAGGCTCAGATGTTTCCACAGTCTCTGTAATAACATTTGGTTCGCTGTGCTCGCCCTTCATTTGGTCTGCCTTCTCCTCGTCAATAGCATGTCCGTCTGATTCTATAAGGTAGGAATGAACGTTGTAAACACTTGACGGGTTGCCCTTTTCCCGAGCAAATATATTAAGAGAATACTCGCCCTCAATTGGCATGTCCATATCAAATGTCCAAGTGCCATTTTTATTTGTAGGTTTAACTATCATGTGTTTCCTAGCGTTTGGATCTTGACTATGTATTTCACACACAAGTTCGACGTCGTTTCTAGCTTTAAAGGTGACAGATGCTTTGCCGTCCTTCGTAACTACTGAGCCGCCCGGATTACTGATTGCCTTTACTCCCAGTTTATCAGCTATGGATTTCTTACCGATCTTGCCATCCGTGATATTCGGGAATGGTTCGTTTGTTCCTTTTTCTATGTATTTGATCAGATAGTTCAAGACGTTTGATGCATCTCCGTCTTCACCTTCGTCATTTGCATAAAGTTTCATTGCATATTCTCCATCCTGTGGTAGACGTAGATGCACTGTGAATTCGCCATTCTCCTCTCTGATTACTGCGTATTTACTTAGTGTGGCCTCATCAACAATAGCATTTTTAAGAAGTTGGTGAAGACGGACATCTTTGTGTGCACCAAGTTTGATATCAACCCTTCCATCTTTTGATATGATAATTGCTCCATCGTGCGATTTAGCTTTGAGACCTGCGTTCTTCGCTTCAACGCCAGGACCCCAACCAATTTCCGGACAATCTGGAAGAGGCATACAGTTCTTTTGAGGGTCAGAACATGAAATAAGATATGTACAGCAAAGATCAAATACATCAGATTCTCGTTCATCTAACCCAAAAACGTCCATCTTAAATTTACCGGCAACCGGGAATCGTAATGCAAATCTTAATAAATCGGAATTATGCTCGAACATTACGAATCTTTCAAGCGATAGGTTGCCTCCATCCAATCCGCTTTCCGCTCGGTTTTGATATAGCATGTATTTAAATCTGAAGTATTCACTTTTCTCTTTAGGCAATCCAAATTCGAGCCCAACTTCTCCTTTACTTGCAGTTAACATGCATTGTTCTTTAGTCTTGTCTGTGTAGAACATATCAAGATAATAGAATCTTTCACGGATATAAGTATGATTCTCAAATTCAGCAACAGTATGTGGCTTCTCCAGAAGTTGCCATGCCTTTTCGTCAGGAAAGTGTGTCCAAATTAACTGGTCGGGGTCAGGCAGGAAATAAAACTCATTAACTCTGTGTTGTGTTTCTCCTTCAGAAGTTTCTTCGTCGTCCTGGGTCACGTTACCATCAGTGTCCACTAAAGTCCATTCGCCTGACTTTTTACCAACAACACATGCAGAGGCCCAGAAGGCATCGATAAAGCGCCATTCGCCATCAATATATACGGCATTCCATTGAGCACCCATCATTTTACGGTCTACTTTACTGCCGACTTCATATGCTGCACTCTTGTTCATACCACTGATAATTACACAGGGTATTCCTGCCATTCTGTCAATATATGAAAAAAATTGTATAGAATTCAACGATCAATTAGATCATGGAAATAATCTTCATGTATTTACTGTATGAACTTATGATCCTGTTTTCAGTACACACAGCAATTGTCTGGAATAGCATTCATTATGTACGCTCAAGAACAAAGGAAAAAGTAAAATAACAAAAATACCGAACTCCAAGGAAATTCAAAACGGAAAGTCCTTTATAAAATGGCAACATCAAAAGCTCAAACACATCAAACGAATGGTAAAACAACTGTCATATTCCTGACTTGGTACAGGCAATTTATTGTTTTTGTCATAATTATGTATGTTTTACATATTAGTGTCGTTATATATCGTTTTTCTTTTCTTATACTCATGCGGGCAATTTTATTTAAACAAATATACTTTTTATGGTTTTCGCATTGTTGAAGGCCACACGGTTGACTATAATTGCTTACATCCACTTCATTTGAACACTGGTGGATAGTTATCTCATTGGCAATCATACCTTATTCTTATTTTGGATATTTTTTTCCATTTACAGAAAGTTTCTCACTAGGTGCAATTTACTATAAGATAGTTATATCAAAAGATACATTAACACAAACCTAGTATAAGGAAGTAATACACAACAACACTTACTGACATAGACCAGAAACAAGATGGGCGTGGTTTCCCATGTTCTTTTGAATCTTTATAAAATATTCCAGTGGTGAATGCGTAGGAGGGTCATTTTCTGTTTTCAGACTGTACACATCTACAGACGAGACCCATCTGAAAATGGCGCGAACTTTACACATGTCATCCCATTCTGGATTCTTTGTTAAGTATCCTATCAGCTCTTTGAAGGTACCAACAAGTAAATTTGGTGGTGACTGAAAATAAACAACATTTAATGTAAATTTGGAAATTTTTTATCAAGTAAAAATAAAGTCACAGTGTACTTGGAGAATGTGCATCAACATTGAGCGGTAGATTACATGAATGACAGTACTGATTTTCAGTATTCAGTACGTTTGCTCTTGCGTAGAAATAAGTAGATAGTATATTTATCTTACTGATTACACTTCCAATTATATTTGCTGTGAACAACAAATTAAAAGAACCTTTGAAAAATTTCTATTTAAGTAAACACAGCTTTGTTAAAATAAGATCTAGTCAATGCCATATTTTACGTCAGTCAATGCCTTATTTTCCGTGATCAGAACCAAGTGTTATGTCTTCGGTTCATCTACGAATTTTTTCTTATCTGTTGAGAAAAATGGTATTTGGTGAATGTGCATGAACTATTATTCTTACAATTTACTGGAAAATAACTATATATATATACAAAGGGAGTAGCGCTATTATTGCTGTCCTTCATCTTGGTAGTTATTTTAAACTCATTACTAAGAAAACTAGTATTTACATTTAGTGAATAATCGTCAACATGTGTATATTTTGACAACTGAAAGACATCAGCTTTCCGTCGTTTAGGGGGACATGGAGGAGGAACTTGTGGTTTCTGTGGCTTCTTTTCTGTTCCTGTTGTTTGTGGTCTCGAGTCCTGCAATAAAACGTTATCTGTTATTGAAATCCTAATCCGACAAGCATATACCATCACAAGTAAATTACAAATTCATAGATAACAATTTATTTTTCAACTAGAAATATTATAATGACTCAATATCTAAAAGTTTTTAAATCTTAATCCATGTATTTGTTGTTCAGATCTTAATATGTTGTTAAGAGTTATATGCTATCATATATAGTCGATTACCATTAAATAGCAAATTGACGACACGTTACCATATAGATCTGATTTACAAGTCATTGCTGAATAAATTGTTTTATCATGAATGTAACCATTTGAATTATTTAAACCGTGTATAAAAGATCTAACACGGACACTCAAACTATCCCAGCACATGCTTATTTTTACAATAAATGCATGCTATAATATGAACACGAACCACTCTTAAATTTTAATTAATGTGAAGAAGACAGATAGATTAATATCCTGACCACTCCGAATCCTTGTTGTAGTGAAGTAGATACGGTTAACGTTCGGGTGTTTTGAATATATTAAACAGTCATTCAGTTAAGTGTACCATTGCATTAAAAATTGATAAACTGGCTTTTGAAGCACTTACTTTTTGAGTTTACTTAGTTATTGATTCAATTAGTCATATACAAAAACACCTCTAATAGTACATGGTGATGAAGCAACAGGGGACACTGCCCCTTCTTCAAACAGAATCGATGAAAAATAAAACCAAACATATGTTAATTGTTAAAAATCGTAAGTTGATCTCTGGAAACTGTTTTTGTTTATTTTGTGTGCTCGTGTTGATATCATATAGACGTACACTCCACATCTGCTTTGACCAAGTCAATATTAAACAAAGAAAACAAAAAGAACTTTGAAGCCGTTTGTTGTTCAGACTGGTCCTAATTCGAAAACATTTCGGGAACCCCCTTAAAATCATTGAAATAAGAATAAATAAAGGAAGATATACAACTCAGTCCGTGTGAAAAGAAGAAGGAAGTTTATAGATAAGTTCAAACTGGTTAGATATATAACTACTAATGATATATTTTTGTTTTCTATGATCCTTGTACAGTTAACTTTCACTTGAGTTTAAGTGTTTTATAATAGAATATATGGTTATAAAGCATTTTATTGCGTTTTTCTCATACGTTTTTAATTTTTATGGCATTTGACTTACTTTTGTTTAAGCAAAATTGAATCTGTAGCTTAAAGATGTCATAATGAGGGCAAGACCCGTTGACTATTATGAAGTTCTATCAAAGAAGTTAAAATTCTCTATCAGGGAAGTTAATACCAGTTTGACTATTGGTTGGTTGAAACGAATGTTGACAGGAGAAAATGATGTAAAGAGGATAAATGAGACATGATTCCAAAGATAGACTATACAAAGAAACCTAACATATATACCAATAGACAAACGTTTTAATTGCTATTACTCATCTTGAGGCTTACAGAAAATTATATAAAGAAAAGCATAATAAATAACACCATACAGACCAATTGCATCAACTGAAATTTTTTTCACAAAAACATGTGATTATGGAATTATGAAAATGTAATCATCCTGATAAAATTATGATCAGCGATCAGTTTTGATGATTTTGTAAATCTTTGGGTTTACTTATTAAAATATACGGAAAGAAAACAAGTAGTTTTTTTTATTTGGACAATAGAGAAATAGTATATGAACGGAACAAAACAATCCCAACACAACGCATGGTTTTGATTCTCGTCCTCGGAGGATAGTTGTTGCATTGGCAATTATATCACATCTATCTATTTTCGTACAAAGGAATATAAACAACAGCAAGCTATTAAAGCTATACAAGTAAAGAATCAGTAATATACATAAAAATCATATTAACGGTTCATGCCCATGCATATAATAAATCTGGCTACGATAAAACTACGAACATGTATAGAAAAAACACCAAAAAGAACGACCTAAAACACATACACAACAAAACTATTTAACATGCTAAACAGTTATAATATATATGTATAGTGTCAAATGAACATGCACATATAGAATCATGCTTGTTACGTGTATTTTACACATTCGACACTTACAGTCGATGGCCTTCTGAAATATCTACATGTACAAGACTTGCAATACTGTGTTATTATTACATTAAAAGTTAAATACCCGTACCAATCATTAAATCGTTATAATGTTATCATGTTTTTGTCAACCCTTTCATGTACATAATGTCTTTTAATCTAATCGTATGAAATTGTTATTATAAAATAATATAAATGAAATAAAACGATTTTAAACGTTCGTCGTCAATTTTGAGATTCATATAAACATGTTTTATAAGCTTTAAAAACAATTACGAGAGTCACCGACTTAATTTTGCAAGCAAAGAGAATGATTCGTATGAGGGCGTGAACATATTTTTCAAATGTAAAAGAAGAGTGTAACGGGTTTTTTTACTTATTTCACATGCTGCTTCTTTTCTTGATTGGTACAAGTATGAGAGAAAGGTGCAGACTCACAGGTGCATCATGCTGACTAGCAGTGCCGTTTACTTTGTTCGGTGATGACTGAGGTCGCTGTTGAGGTTGTGTACTTGACCCGGAACCCATGGTTTGTTGTCTAATACCTCATTACATGGTCACTGTAACTATCTGAAACAATATGGTAAAATCGTCTTAAATCATTTAGCTGACAGCTAATATAATAAAAAAAAACGAGTGGATTGTTAAATAAATAGTACTCAACCAACGGAGATTTATGATACAATTCCTTGAGAGGAGCGTGATACACATGGAGCGGGAGTAATGCTTCTGGTATTATTTGAGAGAGTATAGAAGAGTTAAAGAACAAGTTGATTCAATCACTACCACATCCAATCGAGCAATTGAATTTTGGTTAGATCTTTCCATAATGATACATTACAATGAATTTGACTGAGTTCAAATCCTCTAATTATCATTATAAAATCCAGTTTCTATACTACTACTGCAGAATGGAATCACCTAAACACCGACATACTGAGTACTCGAAATGCATATTCCAACGAAAGATGAAAAACAGCTTAATACAGCCATTTTCCTTTTTCAGATGTGGTGAAGGAACATGGAATATTATTCAAACACGATTGAGAAATGTGTGCAGTTCTTTAAAAAAAAAGACCTGTAAATATCAAACCTCATCCCGCAAATAGCTGTGGGTATCCAGTTGAAGATTGTACAATGTATTTACATTTGTTTTCTAATGCCCTTTCAAAAAAGAAGCAAGATATGATATCACAACGTATTCACTATTTCTTTTTTCGAAAGTCCGTACCAAAAAGAAGCAATATATTATAAAACCACTCTTACAGTGGTGGCTATATTACAATCACCATATCCGCTCGTCCATTCGTCCAACAAATATTTCGTAACACTTTTCTTAGAAACTACTCTTATTTGTTCAGCAAGCTTAGCAGGGAAAAGCAGTTGTGTGTGAGCACTTTTCGAATCCATAATATACCTACGTCTTATTTGCTGATACTTTTCTTCGATACTACTTAAGAGAATGACTGTACATTAAGTCGGCAGCTCTAAAGTGATGAATTGTAACGTGTGTGTGTGTTTTGGATCTGTCAGACACCTACTTCTTCTTTTCCAACATTTTGAATAACGAGTGGGGGCACTGCGTGTAATCTTGTTCTACATTATCATAAATCGTTTTCATTTGTTTGCCTAATTGATTTAACACTGTACAGTTAAAAGTCTGTCACTCATTACATAATGAACAAACATTCAAAATACGATTCACCCAACAATGGGGAATACATTTTAATATATCCGAATAAAAATTGAAGAAAGCTATTACGTGTCATTGAGTATTTAGTACTCGCATACAGTTAAGACTACACTCTGATAGGGTTGGTCTGTCTTGTCTGTCTTTGTCTGCTAAAGACTTTATTTGTGTAAAATTAGAAGTTTTCCTAACTATTTTCTTTAGAAATCTCGGTTTAGAGCATGTATTGAAATCGTAAGGTTGTGCTTTGTCGGGCAATACGGTAACATTATAAGGACTGTAGACAATCTCCAGCATGATGCCTATAGGTTAAGTATGTGATTGATTGTTTGTCTTGGACAACTTGCTTTGTGAAATTTTACCATAAAACGACAAATGTGTTATTGAGACATTGTTCAGACTAACGAAGGCAAGAGGAACGTGCAGTATTGAGGAAATAAAAATTATACTGAAGGAAAGTAATTAACTGGTCAAATTGGTATGAATTTAGTGGAAACGCCATCCACAGGCACTCGTCTCTGAAAAAAATACCTATATACCTTACTATTAGGTATACAGGTATTTTTCAGAATTTGAACGGACAATCAAATGTGAATACTTTACATTCCAACTAATTTTTAGTCGTTTTACTCCACTGTATTGTAAATACATGTAACAGTCTCTTTTATTTTAGAGTGTCTATCCCGTATAATACCAGTAGATCGCCGTGCATTGTATAAGAATAATCACAGGTTGGTGAATATATTAAAATGCTCCGTCTAAACAATAAGTAATCTATCTTGGAAAATGAAATTGAAAACGGGCTATTTGGTTTGTCCTTAAACATGTATGGTGACAAAACATGGATGTCTTAAACCTTAAAAATGATTGACATCTTTGATATATCAAACTTGCAAAGCTTACAAAATAATCTAGAAGGTTATTTTGATAACATGTTATTAATTTTCATTTCAATTTTAAAGTCCAATATATTTTTCCAGTTGGTGACTGTTTCTGTTTACATTCATTAAGATTCAAATTAAAATTATGTATACTATTTTGTCGTATAGTTTAGATTTACTTCAACTCAACTCCACAAGACGTACAAGCTGATTATTCAATATTTTATAATACAATTGAATATCCAACGTAAAAGATTTAGCGATCTATTTTCTGTATTAAATATTTAAAAGAATCTTTGAAAAAGTAACAGTAAGCGAAGTAATAGCTGGCGCGATTTAATCCCGACCCATACCTCCTATATGATGACCTAGCATTATTATTATATTTATTGAAGTGTGTTGTTACTGACGTTTAACACCGGAATCAATTTTAGACAGGTTTTTGCCCTTTGGTTAATCTATGTAAACCCAATTTCCCAAGTTGATATCGTTTTATACCTTTCTCATATTGAGTAATTACCAATGCAACTAATATATATGTTTTATTGGCCTAAAATGACGTTTAACATCGAATCAATTTTATGACAGTTTTTTTACCCTTGGAAAATCTTTTTTTTATGAATATTAAAATACGTTTTCCCATGTTCACATCTTTTTCATATTAAGCAATTATCATATATGATATTTTTATAGGTCTACTGACAATTTTGAATTAGCGATACGGAAGTAGTAAAACAATTTCAATATCATTTAATAAATTTTGACATTTTACAGTGCTATCTCAATAATACATAGAAGTATCTCAAAGTTTATATGGACCAATAAAGATTATAGTTATTACTTTTGACAAAGTTGACACCTCTGAACAACATTAACGTTATGTACAAGACAGTTAACTTATATAGCACACTATACCATTGTAACTGTCTCCTTTTTCCTCAACAAAATTTAATATCGTTAATAATAGAAGGATGTCTAGCGGTTGACCGGCTTTGATTAATAGATGAGTTAGTCTTAGATACAAACTCTTTAGATAAGTTCCATCTTGATCAACTGTTGAAAATTGAAAAAAGAAAACATCCTTATTAACATTAAAGTCATAACAAGTAGAATATAAGAATAAAGTTTACTGTTCTCCGACGTTTTACTGTATGATTTAAGGATGAATAGGATATCTAACGACACATAGAGGTCAAAATAAGATTACAAACAAAACAAAGGTGCCTATACAATATGCCAAGTCAATTAAAAGTTATAAAATACACAAAATAGACTTAAAAAATCTACCATCAACACCCAAAAATGACATATCCTTATGCATAAACTCATATATACCAGGCTTAAAATAGTATACGCAAGACACGCGTTTCGTTTACAAAAGACTCGTCAGTAACAGTCACGCTCTATTAAAAAAGGCCAAATAAAGTACGAAATTGATAGGTTTTGCCAAATGCGGCTAAGGTAATCTATTCCTGAGGTAGACACCCCTTATAGTATATCGAAAAATCAACATTTTTAAATAGTTAATTTGAAATTAAGACCATATCAATGATAATTCATGTCAACACAGAAGTGCTGACTACTGGGCTGTTAATACCCTCGGTGAGGAAAAACGTCCACCAGCAATGACATCGACCAAGTGGTTGTAAAAAAAACTCATCATAGATACTATGCTTAAAATTTTATACGCCAGACGCGCGTTTTGTTTACAAAAGACCCATCAGTGTCGCTCGAATCAAAATGTTAAAAAGGCCAAATAAAGTACGAAGTTGAAGAGCATTGAAGACCCAAAATTCCGAAAGGTTTTGCCCAATACAACTAAGATAATCTATTCCTGATGAAGAAAATCCTTAGAATTTCGAAAAAATTAAAGTTTGTAAACAATTAATTGTAATTATGACCATATCAATGATAATTCATACCATCACCATTCGCAGGATGGCCTCGATAAAAAAACAAGAGGCTCTCAAGAGCCTGAATCGCTCACCTGTATCTCACAGGAGATGATTTTTAAATGTTAGCAAACTTGATGAACAAATTGTGTAAAATTTCTTTAAAGGGCAAAAACTGCATTTGACCCTTATGTTCTATTTTTAGCCATGGCGGCCATGTTTGTCGATGGATACAAACTTCGGATATAATTTATAAACAAGATACCCTAAGGAACATTTAGTTAAAGTTTGAAGGTAATTGGCCCAGTAGTTTCAGAGGAGAGGATTTTTAAATGTTAGCAAACTTGATAAACAAATTGTGTAAAATTGTCTTTAAAGGGCAATAACTCCTTAAGGGGTCAATTGACAATTATGGACATATTACCTTTTTTGTAGATCTTACTTTGCTGAACATTATTGCTGCTTACAGTTTATATATATCTATAATAATATTCAAAATAATAACAAAAAACTGCAAAATTTTGTTAAAACTACCAATTCGGTGGCAGCAACCCAACAATGGGTTGTTCGATTTGTCTGAAAATTTCAGAGCTGATAGATCTTGACCAATTGAACAATTTTACTCAATGTCAGATTTGCTCTTAAAGCTTTAGTTTTTGAGATATAAGCCAAAAACTGCATTTGACCCCTATGTTCTATTTTTTGCCATGGCGGCCATGTTTGTCGATGGATCAAAACTTCGGATACAATGTATAAACTAGATACCCTAAGGAACATTTAGTTAAAGTTTGAAGGTATTTGGCCCAGTAGTTTCAGAGGAGAATATTTTTTAAATAGTTTACGACGACAGACGACGACAGACGACGGACGACGACGGACGCCAAGTGATGGCATAAGCTCACATGGGGCCCTTTGGGCCCCGGTGAGCTAAAAAGCTACAAAAGCTGATCTTGTGGGGGATGAGAAAGGATTATCACTTTTGTGAAGACAATAAAGATTCCTTTAAATCCCGTCCATGTTGGCACAAGAGCACATTGTCAGGTATAATGGCATTAGTAATATTAATGTGTCGCTATGAAGTATTTTCCTATTTATGTAAGTATATGAGACGAAACTGAACTTCGATTAGTTGTAATCAGTAATGATGGCACAAAAGTTTCGATTAATTGAATAAAACTGTGACGACAGAATGTTTTCTTCAAAATCGTCGGTAGATTTCCTAGTTGTTTTCTTTTTTTCGTGTTACATATTTCATTCTAATAGACCATGATAACCCTTAACTTACTAGTATAATTTTAAATATTTATTAGATAGTTTCCAATAAAACGACAAAAAATCACTCATATATAAAATAACTAATGTCCTTTTTCCTTCAAAACTATTCTTGACAACCAATGTCTGAAGTTTTTTTTATGAATAATACATGAGAAATAATCTGGTGTATTGATTTAACTTCCTAGAATTACCATTATTGAATATTGTTTAAAGGACACTTCTATCAATAACGTATTTTTAAAACGCAAATATGTGCAACCCTTTCCTATTGTATTATAACATAATTAATCTTTTAAACCCGAGCTGTTAATAATTATATTTCTGAATGTACTTTGAATGGCAGCATTTAAATAATCATAGTATGCCAAAATCATTGTTATAGACATTAAAAATCACGAAGGTCATGTCTTAACGTAGAGTGTTCGGATTGTCTTAATATATTCTATCTGCACATGTATGTGTGTTAAAAGAATCAGTTATGCTGCGTTTGATTTCAGGTGTATATTAGATACCTATCGATGACATGTGTTCTTATGTTCTTAATTCTTTTAAATGCTAAATCAAGTCTTTGGAATTAAATTCACGCATTTCAAAAGTGCTGATTGGTTAAAAGACGTTACTGCAAGTTGATACAGGTAATGGCGAAGGTTGCGTTAAAATGCCATATAACATGCAATCTTGACTGCAACTTATAAACGTTGCGAAGTCTGACAAGACGTAGAAATAACATTGCAATACCACACTAAGCCACAAGCTTGTTATAAATGCCGAACCGAAACACAATTAGTCAGGAATCTTGTCAGAATACGTCTACCTATTTAGTTGTCTTCAAATTACCCGTTATATCTTATGGTCGGATTTCATTCATTATATATGTAAGCCTCAAATCTATGTCCAGCCTCAAATCTATGTCTTTTCCGCAAATCTATGTCCCTTTTAATATTGCGTCATAGACTTCCAAATTTATGTCCTTTATTGTCTCAAATCTATGTCTTTTATTGTCTCAAATCTATGTCCTTTATCAACTAAAATCTATGGCCATTTTTGTCACAAATCTATGTCCTTTATCGAAATGTGGTGACGTAAGACATAGCAAGACGTAATCAAGTAAAAAAATATTTGTAGTTTCATTCTTGAAGGCACATTAACAAAGTAACATGTATGCTCGTTATGCCAATAATTTGTACACAGAATTATGTTGTGGTTGTTGAATGTTGATGTCATGGTACACAATGGATTTTAAAAAATACATAGATTCGAAACCGGAATAGTTTCACCAGAAAAAAAACCTTTTTTAATAAGATAGTGGCACAAAATGTCGTTGTTAAACCGGCAATAAATTATACCTTAAACATTTTTATGTGGTACCTATACATTGAAACATTGAACAAATATGTGTATGTGTTTACAGATTACGATACAGAATAGGTTCAATTCATTGTTGAAGGCCATACATGTATCTTTAGTTGCTTGTATACAGATGTCATTTTGTCTCAGGTTGTTTATTAACTTATATTTCGTATTTGTTATCAAGACGTAATGAGTAAGGGAAGTAACGATAATTACTACAGAACAATTAAACACGGGATCAAGAAGAACAAACAATTTGAAAATGTTGTAGTTTTACAATAAAATGTGAATCATACAATAATTACACACGCATGTAAATTTTTTAGCACACACATGGAGAACACATCCCAGCTTAACACAGTTGGAAAGCAGGTCACGGTTTGACCCCAAGTCTATCAGCAACAATAGAGTCACGTGACCGTGAAAATTCAGTAAAGATACGGATGAGACAAACCTCACTTTTACTCACTTAAATACCACAGTCATGGTAAAAACTTATTGATCAAAATAATCTTGAATATACATAGTTTTAACTCGTCAAAATTTACACATCAACTCAAAGTCCTTTATTCTTTATTTTATCTTCAAACTTGAAGTTTGTGTGAAAATTGTCAAGGCTCCTGATCGAAAAATCTAAATATTTTCGAGGAAACTAAAAATGATGGGCTGAATTTAAATTTAATAAAGTATCTCATTCAGACAAACACTCGATATGAATATCTAGGCAATACAGTTTTGGATACGCAAACGTCAAGTTATGTTCAACACGAAGCGGTGGGTTTTTTGCCGATTTGTGCAAGTGGTTATCTCCCCTTGTTATCACCAGTCAAAAATAAAAACCCACCAAAATGAATAAAAAGGAGTTTATTTTACAAAAATCAAGAAGTAAATAAAAGAAAGTCGATTAACAACTATGTTATTATAATATTAAGAAGAGATACTTCCCTACTTTTCAGAGAAGGATTACAGATAAAAATTAAAAGACAAAAAATTGGTAAAATTTAGATCTAGAAACCTAGCTGAATTGATATAATTTAGCTTTGCCTCTGGCTGATGAAATTTACTTTCAGTTTGCAATTTTTATAATGGGATATGGGAACACTCCTAATGGATTTTTTTAACTACTTCTAGCAATGTTTAATGCAAAAAAAACATACTGTATACAATTTAAATAATCTTTCTGAAAAAAAAAATGGTACTGTCACCATTTATATTTTATATTTTAATAAAGTGGGACCAAGAGTCAAAATTTAGTTTCTTCAAAGTAAAAAGCCTTTTAACTCAAGCCTATGTTTCTTAGTGGAACAGTACAGTACTGCCTAGAAAATAACCTACAGAAAAAGGAAAAGTTTACCAAAAAAATGACAAAAATTTGTAAAATATAATGCTTAAAATTATAAGTGAAAGTGACATAATTTTGAATTTTAAAATCATTATTATTGTAAAATTCAACTATTAGATTAGCTAGCACAGTAGCCTTTGTCCAATTTCTCAGGGTATTTTATAGATTATGAAAGTAAACTTTTTGAAAAAAAAATGGGGCTTCTTCTCTTCAGGTTGCTGTATCTGCTGCTTTACATATTTATAAACAAAGTATTGTATATTTTACCTGAATAATTGGATATTAATCTCAGAAATTGAAGTTGGGATGACAAATCGTGTGCATTTTACTTTAATAATGATCAATGATGATTAAATTTGACAAGAATTTGCCATTTGAATAAATTCAGTTTTGTAAGAACACATCTCTATGAATTAATTTCTTGTTTGACTTGAAAAGCTAGTGTTTGCTCTTATTAATGTAGCTTACTTAGTAAAGAGATAATTAATAAGCAAGGTTTTTAACTTATAAAATACAAAAATAATTAACTGACCTTCATTTCCTTTTTCATATGTTTTTTCCTCCAGAAATTTTCTTTGCAATGCATTTTCTATTGCTATTTTTGTGATTTTGTTTATCCATAGGCCATCATTAATTTGTCATATTTGCTTCCAGTATAAATGAAATTTTCTTAGACCTATAGTTTCAAACGCCATAAAGAAGAACTTTGTTTGTTGTTTCACTTGTCCAATGCGTAATTTTTCACTATGCACATGACCCTGACACATATTTTGTAAACGTTATATGACGTATGTTGAAAAAGAAAACAATGTCACCGTCAATTTGTGTAGGGGATCAAAAAGGGTTTTAATTACTTTAAAATGGAGGTATCGTATTGAATTGTGAAAAACAACAATTTTTAATCACAATTTCATTCATATCTATAATAAAATCAGTATTTTAGAGTACTTTGGAAACAGGTACAATGAAAAGAAGTTGAACTTTACTGTTTTGAAGTAGAAACGTAGCCAAAACCAGGTACAAATTGACATGACTGGTGGTCACCAAAATTGATGTATAATAGTAAAAAATGATGGCTTCAAAATTGTGTAGAAATTTAAAATAGTTTACCAGGTTTCATTTAAGATTATTACCGTTCTCTTCCGTATTTGGATACGCAAACGTCAAGTTATGAAAAATCGATGTTTTTGGCGAACAAAAAAGATGGCTGAAATTTTTTAGAACGGACAGGATAAATAAATAACAATAACAAGCTATTTTTGATAATATTTGTATGACGTATTGAATCTCTTTTGGTCGCAAAACCTACAAATTTTAAAATTTAATTATAATAAAAGCATGACAAGTTGAAATAAATACTTTAAACGTCAATCTTTTAACCGATTGATTTGGCGGACTTTTTGGCGTCACGGACGACTGTAGCGCCACCTTATTAATTCCCCCTGCTATTGTTGCTGATAGAGCTTGACGACAACGGACGTTTCCAAGGACTTGCTTTCCAACTGACATTGAATTATGGGAAAAGATTTAATAAAACAAAAATCCTAAAAGGCCGTACTTATTAGACGTGCATAAATTTGCGCATGGCGAAACAAACTGGAAAAAGATTTAAGAAAAGAACACGGATTTGAGGCTGTATCTTTTAAACGAACATAGATTTGCGGATGACGTTACGATTGAAAACAAATTTAAAAATAGGACACAGATTTGAGGCCGTATCTTTTTTAACGGACATAGATTAGCGATTGACGTCACGATGGGGCACAGATTGGCGAAACAGACACAGATTTGAGGCCGTACACAGATCTGAGGTTTACATATATATTCAAAATTGTATGTAAAATTATGTATGAAATGAAGAAGGAGTCGAGTGTAAACGATCTAGCCTAAAATTAGGATACATAATGTACAAGTTGCGATATTCTAAAGACACAGATGGACTTTTTCGACGCTGTATATATATTGAACGTTGTTTTCAATTTAGACTTGTTTATATTTTTTCGTTTGGGCTTGTATTATATTTTCCTTCGGGATTATATGATCCGTTCATCCTATTTCGACTCTTTAAAATTCAGGAATCTATCCTAAATGGAGGTAAATTTTATGGCCTTTCAAATACTGTTTCGATCCCCAACATCACTGAAGCGACATTAATTGTCGAAATCCCTGATATGGTGTACTCATTTTTGCACCTTTTTCCGGAAGTTTATTGTTTTCTGTTTGGTATTAAATTAATAATTTAGATCCATTTTGTTACATCTTGTGATCCGTTTATTTGGCAATCGCCAATGGCAGTCAGCAGGGTTTAAGAACATCCGTTGTTCGACCTTTTAGTCAAATGCGTTTTGTTAAAATATACTTTTTCACTTTTTTGGTCTTTTGGAAAATGTTGTCTGTGCTGTATTTAGACCCCTCTACCAAGAAATTTGTTTTGCATGCACACGTATAAAAATTGCGGTTTTTATCCAACGCAATCATAGGTTTGAACGTTGTTTTCAATTTAGACTTGTATATTTATATATATATACATATATATACATAAACGCGCACGTTTTGGTATTCCATCATCTAGTTTTAATCATTTCCAATACAGTGCTCTATTTGCTAATTATTTATTTAAAGGTTGGACACTTGAATTTTTACAATTATCTTATTCCTTTTTAGTCTTTGTGAAATATTCTCATGCATTGTAATTATAAGATTTTAACATTATAGGGTTCGTTACCTTTTTATAATATGCATTTTAGAATCAAAAGGTCAAAAGTGACAAGCCTTTTTAGATATATACCACATCTTCTTATATCTATCAAATAGAATTGACTAAAATAAGAATATTATACAGTTTTACTAAAAAACAACCTCACGATAAATGATCAATCTCAACATGTCAAACATAAATACTGTAGTATCACCGTCACTGCAGAACCAGTTAAAACAGATGACACAAACAGAGAATTCTTATGCTTCAAATGTTCAAGAGATAACAATAAATGACACAAATAACGTGCACAATAGGTGAAAATACGAAATGTAGAGGAGGAGAGAAATCTCATTGAAATTTAGTGTGATAAGTATAGAATTTAACAGTGAGATGTAAATCGTTACAAATACTGTATTCCTTGATTTTTTTTTTGTAGACTTTAATCTTGTACGGACAAAAAGCAAATCCCGGACCGGAAGCACCGTATCATACGACCATATTCATTCCCCGTTTTTACTTGCTTGAGACTATTCTAACAAACTTTAATGCAGGGATCTGGAAGTGACCGGATATCATTGTTGCTTTGACAAACAAACGATTTTGAAAACCGTGAATCCATTGAATCAAGACCGACGAGAATCCTAGCGTCGTTTGTCGTCATCACAATGACCTGGTTTTTTTGTCTCAAGAAATGACCTGGTAATAACCTTGGTCAAAAATGTTAAAGGGCATAACTTATATATCATTTCAGACGATATCACTCGGACACTGTATTGATATATGTATTTACATATAAGATCATATTACCATGAGCTTTAAGGATTTTCTTTTATCATGCTTATAAGCTGTGTAAAGTAGTAGCACTTCAACTTCATGAACGGACACGAAATATGGACAAATAGAATATTGAGGCAAATTTACTCATATATATATACATTACCCCCTCCCTACCTGAAAGGGTAACATAAGGAAATTAAAGGAAACAATAAACATTAATTTGCAGTATAGATGCGATTACGTATCATGACAGCTTTTCATAGTTTGATGTAAATAATTAGGGAATGTTTAATATAAATATTGAACAAAACCAATTGAACGTTTCAATGAATGTTTAATGCAGCGTTCCTTTTTTGGTCTTCAACAAAGGCAAACAGTTCGATACACTTGTACAAAAATCCATTAAGTACTTTCATGTTCGTTTAATATTTTTATGTCAAATATAACGTAATGTTTTATGTTACACAAACAAATATCAATTAGCTTTGGATGTTAGAGTTTTACTCAATATACTTTATTCGGTAGAGTTGAATTTTAGAACATATTTTCAAAAACAAACCAATTCGCACGCATTCTGATTTATTTAAAAAGATTTGTTTTCACTATACCAATTAGAAATGAAAATTTGACATAATGGACATTTTTTTTCCCACTTTAAAAACAAACTGAAAGCAAACAAACAACTTAAGTTAGCCAAATGATATTCGAGTTTCCTATGACAAGGTGAGCTTATAGAATTGTCCCTTAAGCTAGCCAAATGATATTCGAGTTTCCTATGACACGGGGAGCTTATAGAATTGTCCCTTAAGCTAGCCAAATGATATCCGAGTTTCCTATGACACGGGGAGCTTATAGAATTGTCCCTTAAGCTAGCCAAATGATATTCAAGTTTCCTATGACACGGGGAGCTTATAGAATTGTCCCGTAAGCTAGCCAAATGATATTCGAGTTTCCTATGACACGGGGAGCTTATAGAATTGTCCCGTAAGCTAGCCAAATGATATTCGAGTTTCCTATGACACGGGGAGCTTATAGAATTGTCCCGTAAGCTGACACGGGGAGCTTATAAAATTGTCCAGTAAGGTTTCAGGGTTTGTTCCAGGCTCATTAATTGACGTCACTATTTACAAACGGCCCTTTCTAACAAGTTTCAAAGTCGCAGAAAAGTTGATAATTTTTTCATGATAATACAGGATCTGGGTCATAACTTATTCTAGGTCTGTTTCGAGAGTATTTAGAATGATTACTAAGAAGCATACTCATATATTAATGAATTTATTTACGTTGTTTTGAATAAACAAATTTAAAATAGAGTGTTATATAACTTATGTTTCGATTCTACGGCCAAAAGCGCCGAGCTGCATCCCAATCTTTACTTTGCATATCACTTGAGGTTCAAAGCCAATAACCAGAGGTATACATACTTTTGTCTTTTATTTGAAGAGTAACAGCATATAAAAACAAAAAGATGTGGTATGCTGAGACAACTCTCCACCAGAGACAAATTAAACAGAAGTTAACAACTATAGGTCACCGTACGGTTTTAAAAGTGGTACCGTAGTTAGATTGAAATCTCATTGTAATATTATAAATGTTGATAATTTGGAGTTTTACAAACATAAGTATCCATTGTAATCTCTTCATTCTTACAAGCATCAATAAAAGATGATACCATGCACTAAATAAAATTGATATTTTATCAACAATACGATACTGTAAAGGCATGTGTATAAAAAGTTGACAAAAATTTTCAATTTGTAGAATATTTATTTTACAATGGTTCTTTCTTGACGATGGTTTTAAAAACCATTTAAACCGCAAAAAAAACCCAGACTAAGGCCAAAACATTAATACAGCATAGTTATTCTAGTAAAGCTACTGTTATAATTAAATACCCAGAATATACATTTAGCTTTATACAAATGTACGATTTTCCCTATCCGCAAAAAATCTCATGTATGTATTGGGTGAAGATTTTGTCTTGATTTTGGTGTACGTTGATTATCCTATAAATTCAAATTTAAAAGAATGCCGTCCATTTGATCAAATAGAGTTACGTTTTTTATAAAGATAAGACCGTTGGTTTTTCTGTTTGAATGGTTTTACACTAGTCATTTTTGGAGCCCTTTATAGCTTGCTGCTCGGTGTGAACCAAGGCTCCGTGTTGAAGGCCGTACTTTGACCTATAATGGTTTACTTTTACAAATTGTGACTTGGATGGAGAGTGTCTCATTGGCACTCATACCACATCTTCTTATATCTATTTATTGCCCTTGAACTAATAATAAGCAAGACGTTCACGCTTTTTTAGGTAAACTAACTCGTGATAGCTATTGGCATATAATCATTTCATAAAACGTTACAGACGAGGTTTCAAGTTTTATTCGGTTAGACATAATGAAGTTGAAATTGCCCATATTTTGTACATATTCATATTATGAGAAGTTATAGAACAAGTTCGAGCTTCATTCTAGTTGCAGATTTTTTTTTGGTATTATGCTCCTTTAACCTCGGAATTTTAAAAAAAATCCAGCTTTTTGTACTCTTGCAAATTACCGAATGAGCAGTTCCCACATTTTTTACGCAGTGGGTTAAAGTCATAAACCTTATCTAGTTGTATGATCAGAAGTTGAAGATCAAGTATGGAATCCTTAAAGCTGACCTATATATCAAAGAATTGTGCTCCTTATACTGGAAAAATATAATCATGCAATTTCATCTTGGGACGATATTAAAAGTATTACATCAATGCTTGAGCCATAGCTGATAGGAAATAAGTTTTTGACTGCTTAAAAACATTTGTACTACACGTTACAAGATAGGATCAGTTTATTGTTATAGGATAGTCCAAAATAATTTAGAAAATCATATTGCTATGCTACTTTTGGAATTGTTATTCTTCAAACTTACTCACATACCAAACATTATCCATGGACGTCAGAAGAACTTGTTCCCATACCAAACATTATCCATGAACGTTTGACGAACTTACTCATATACCAAACATTATCCATGAACGTCAGACGACGTTACTCATATACCAAACAATATCCATGAACGTCAGACGAAGTTACTCACATACAAAGCATTCTCTAATTCTTCGTCAATTTATCCCTTTCTGCGCCCATTGTATAAAAAAATTTAATCAACGTGTGATTCGTTTGATCTCAGTTCTTTATTGGTTAAAATCCGATTATGACGTCGAATTTTCTTGCTTTCCTCTGAATTTCCTATTGTGACGGCATGAAAAAAGGCGACCATGCCTGATGACGTCACATAGAAAGAACACATCTTTTTGCAGATCGTTCGAAAAGAAAGAATAAATTTGCCTGCGTATTGTTTGAAAATCATTAGAGAATCAGATTCCACTACCAAATCTCGTGTAATACGATATTTATCCACTCTCGACAGTTAAATTTTAAATATTTAAAACGCTCGGCAAGCCTCGCGTTTTAAATTTGAAAATTTAACTGTCTCGAGTGGATAAATATCGTACCACACTCGATGCAGTGGTAGAATCTATATTTATCCATGAACGTAGGACAAAATACCACTTCAGCTATTACACATAGCTAGTACAAGAAAAAAAGGAGTGAAATTGTGCATATTGTCGTTCTATCACGCAGCAAAGGTATAAATTAAAATACACACAGATTTTTTGAAATTTGTCGAAATATACTTACATATATTTGTAAAACTCATTTAAACGCCTTAATTACTAAACCGTAAAACTCATTTAAACGCCTTGTTTACTAAACCGGTAAAGATTTGTCGTTCAAGCTGTTTTAATTTTTGTTATGACAATATAGCATCAGATATTTTGTATCTTCTTATTTACAAGATATAGTGTGGTAAGCCAAAGGTCATTGATTAAGACGAATATCCTCAGCCGGGACGACAATTTCAGAGATATCAAAAAGAAAATATGAGTTGGTCCGACGGTAGTGTGGAATGGCTGTTCCATTTGAAGAGATAATCATACTTTACTCTCTTTCTTACACATTTTAAGAAAGGCGTGTTATAATGTTGCTTCAGTTGGCGCTCTTACATGACATCAAGTCTATGTGGACTGATTTTTAATTGCTTTCTAACATATTCATTTTTCTTGGAGTAAAGTTTCTTAAGAGCAGTGTTTTGAGTGTTACCAAAGGTGACCTTCAAAGAATGTTCTTAATTGAGTATTTTTCATGTACATTATTTTCCATTTGCAGAACAATAGCGATATGTATTTTCCAAACATTTTTATCTTTATTTGATAATTTATGTACCAATAAAACGAAAAACTCCACTTACCAGAATGCCTTGTTTATCGTCAATATAAAGTTTTTTTTTTCATATTCTTTTCTATATTCTGATGAATAATTAATGCATGAATATAGGCTGGTTTGTACTAAATGTGTATTGATTTCACATTATTGAATTGCCCTTATTGGATATTGTTGAAACGATATCTCTATCAATAAGCAATTATTTTAAAACCCATAAATATAGCGTAACCCTGTTTACATACGAACATGACCAAAAGTTTCTAATGAAATAAATGTCCCAAGTATCTGGTATGCTAAAACTTTTGAGTGTGGAAAATGTGGTCATATACCAGTCGTAAATATCTTCTACAATTTAGTAAAAATAATTTGTCGATATCTTATACGGTTTTTGGAAAGAAGTGAAAATAAGCCAAAATCAAAATTTAGAAAATGAACTTGACCTTTGGCCTTGACCTAATTTTCATTTTTGTTTGGACCAAGGACCTCAAATCAAGAAACCTTAGGTCTCTATCACTTATGGTTTACCAGTTATTAAATGCATAAGGGGGAATAACTCTCATTTGGAGTCTCTGGATAGCTTCGATCCAAATGGTCATCCTAATCCTGAAGCTGTAACGAGCAATTTGGTAAAATAAATTTGTCGTAAACTTTTACGGTTGCGAAGGAGTAGTGGCCACAAGAAAAACAGTGTTTGGGGAGATAACTCTTACAACGTAAAGTGTTCGGTTAAGCAGTGTTAGTTTCAAATGCGTATAAACTGTACGATATCATATTCCAAATATATAAGCGACATCTTATAAAACAAGAACACAACGAAAGAAAAAAATTAGGCGGAAGAAAAAAAGAAAATAATCAGAACAAAATCAATAGGTCTTACCACGGAAAAGTGGAAAGACCTAATGAAGCAGTGTGTTTAAGAAATGTTTATGTAAAAAACCGTGTTGACTACAGGAGAAGTGCTTCAAAGAAAGACAAGACTTTTTATAATAAAACTGTATTAATTAACAGTTCACAGTCTTGCTATTGGGACATTTGTTAGCTCAATTGGTTAGAACTTAAGTCATAAGAGGCTCCACTTAAGCTTTTTTAACAATAAATTATCCACCATAGGCTATTATTCCATTTCTGCCCTTATAAAAAACGTTTGTAATAATCTGTATGAGACGTAGAGTTGGTTGTGTCTGACTTAACGTGGTAAAAATGAACATAAATTAATTGTGCAATATCAATTGTATTTAATCATGCTTGAAAAGATACAGATATATATATGTCGTAAACTCGTATGACGATTTTCTTTAGTAAAGACGATTCGTAGAGACGGTAATGCAGAAAAAGGGAAGCAAGTATTCGAATAACTGTGTTGTCGTTCAAACTTAAAATGAAAAGTAAACATGACAATCACTCCTGGCGACTTTTATTGAGATAAAATATGAATAGTCATGACAGACAAAATAGGCACAAAAAAATCTATAAAACAGAAGTTTAAAATCTGTTTTCTTCACAACTATAAATCAAAACAAAGAAGATTTTATCAAATCGGTATTTGTCGTCATGCCGTTATTTATCTTTATCGTAGACCCAGGAGTCGGATGATTGTTTTTTCTTGTACAATTATTTGCATATATACTCACTTAAAATGTAAGATTATAAATTTATGGGATAGACCTATCTGGTCCAGTATTAACAGCTAGTTTCTCCTAAATGTTTCATTGGTTCTAGACTATATAGAATCCGTTGAAACGTTAGATTGTATAACATTTCAGTATTAAGCAAGAGAAAAACTTTCTTATGTTGAAGATCCATGGAAACCATTATAATTTTTATCGTTTATTCCAAGCGATCATCTAAATATTAACTTGTAAATATTAAGTTTTGTAGTTTAAAATATTTAGACCTCGCGCATTACTAAAGAGATATTAATTGTCGGGATGCGCATCTGGTGCAGGAAAAGTGGTACCGTTAATATTATTACTACCACTGGGTCGATACCTCTGCAGGTGGACTGTTAGTTTCCTAGGGTATCACTAGTCCAGTGAACTGCCATGAAATGCGGATATTGTTTTATTGAAATTTGATGTAGTTACAAAATCTTGGAAATCAGTTTAAATTAAGGAATTAAGGAATGTATCTCCCCCATGCATACGTCTGATCCTTTGTTTGGTTTTGACTAGACTTTTGGTCATTATTTTTTGTTTTATCAGATCTTCAACGTTTATATAACTAAAGGTTTTGGTGCTATAGTAAACCTTAGGGTAAATGCACATTTGACAATATCAAAATAAATTAAAAATGTTTAAGTGGCCAGTCTTTCAGTTGGAGACTTTTTCTTTTGACGTTCTGTTTAAAAAATTAAGTGAGGCATAAAATTGATAAATCTACATTATAAGGGAAAAATCTCCATAAAATTATCAAAATATTTATCAATTTGTATGAGAGATATGTATACATAAATAATTGAAAGACCTCAAGTAAAACATTTATTATAAGTTGTTCTTGCTTGATGAATAACATATTTAAATCCCTCATGGGACAAAAAATTAACGTACATGAGCACTGTAAATGGGTTATTATTTACTACAAATGCTCCCTAAAATTCTGGGTTTCCCTAATTACTGTCACTTTACATATAAGCTAGGAGCATCCGAACTGGAACGTTTTCAGATGATAATTTTTGATTCATTGCAGTAAAAATGGCGACCTCACAAAAAAAGGAATAAATAAACTTGGCCAGGTTATAACCAGAAACCTACTATTGCACTATAAAAGACATGGTAACAGTTTAGCTATAAGATCGCAACCCTAACGGTTGGCTGATATAGAAATATGGTCTCCTGAACTTCTCCAATTCAGCATAGTAAATACATGCCGAAGAGGGGCGACCACTTTGGTGGATTGGTTGTACATTCACGATTAGTTCGAGTTTTAGGAGTTGAAATCGATGTCTCGTTAAGAGAAATTGCCATGATTAGAGAAAAAAGGGATATGTAGGTGGCTTATTGTACAGACACATTTCTACCGCTATTTAAAACTACCATTATTTTCCAGTGCCCGACTAAATTCCCAGGCCTTTACCTGTCGACCCATTTTATAGTGCCTACCTTTAGGTTTCATGAGTTCCAGATTATATAGAATCAGTTGAAACTTTGGTTTTAATAACATTTCAGTATTAAGCAAGAGAAATATTCATGCTTTAGTTAAAATAACGTTGCTCTTATACCATTTTAATATTTACTGTAGGTGTATATAACGTTCGCTTCTAACAAAGGAAACTTTCTAACAATTCGTATCCCCCAAAAAATAATTATTAACACGAACGTGTAAACTCTCTTATGTTGAAGATCCATAGAAACCATTCTAAATCTTAATCGTTTATTCAAAGCGATCATCTGAATATTAACTTGCAAATGTTATGATTTTTGAGTTTTAAATATGTAGTCCTATCGAAGAGAAATTATTCGTCGAAATGCAGTAAAAGTGGTGCCGCTAATTTTATTACTACAACAGGGTCGATGGCTCTGCTAGTAGCTTGTTAGTCTCCGAGGGTATCAACAGCCTAGTAGCTTGTTAGTCTCCGAGGGTATCAACAGCCTAGTAGCTTGTTAGTCTCCGAGGGTATCAACAGCCTAGTAGCTTGTTAGTCTCCGAGAGTATCAACAGCCTAGTAGCCAACGTACTTCGGTACTGGCATGAAATACGGATATTGTTTCATTTAATTTGCTGTAAATATAAAATCTTGGAATTCATTTTAAATCAAAGAGTGCATACCTCTGATCCCTTACAAAAATAAAAAGATGTGGTATGGTTGCCAATGAGAATACTCTCCACTCACTTTCTTGATCCAGTAACGGGTTTTCGCTATACTTTTGGTCATTTGTTGGTTTAAGCAGCTCTTCGACGTTTAGATATAAATAATATATGTACATTGTCGGAAAATATAAAATTTATTTGTATGAGCTTTAGAAACAGGACGAAAAGCGGGGCTCGCCGAGCTTTTTCTCCTGTTTCGTAGCGAGCACAAATAAATTTTATATTTTCCGAAAATGTACATATATTGTTTTTATCCTGAAATTTACACCCAACACTTGAAACATAAGTTGTTAAAATCTAAATCATTGTCTCTAAATTTTCAAAGAAATCGACATAGTTTAAACGCGGACCGCGAAGAGGACCCGTAAAATGAACTGGTACTCAAATAGAAACATCCACATTACCGCTAGCTCAACATGGAAGCGGGTTGACAGGAGACTTTTGTTTGTACAAGTACAAATAAAGCAAATATTTATTTGTGTACCTGTTATTTGTACAATAGTTAGCTGATTGCAGGATAAAACGTTTTAGATTTTCAAATATGTTGGCCTCGAGCATCAACGAAGAGATATTTATTATCGCAGTAAAATTGGTACCATTAATGATAAAGTAAACTTTTTGGTAGATGCACACAAGACAATATCAAAATAGATTAAAAATAATTAAGTAGTCTTTCAGTTTCTCAAATTTGGCGTTCTGCTTTAAAAATATAAGTGAGGCTTAACATTGTATAAATCTACGTTATTAACGAAAAGAATCTCGATAAATTTATCAAAATATTAATCAACTTCTTTGTGAGGTATGTATACATAATGAATTGAAATACCTCAAGTAGAAAGTTCATTATAAGTTGTTATTTCTTGGTGAATAACATATTTAAATCCCTTATGGGATATACGAAAAAAACGTACACTAGCACTGAAAATGGGTTATTATTTTCAACAAACGCCCCCTAAGTCTGGGTTTCCCTAATTACTGTCACTTTAAGTATAAGCCTGAAGCCTTCGTACTAAATGCAACGCTTGAAAAGTCTATAGATGATAACTAATAATTCAATGCAGAAAAAATAGCAACCCACTATAAAAAAAGGTATAAATGAAATAATGGTATAACCACAAATCTAGCATAACACGTTAAAACATAACAGAAGCTTTTGGGATCGCAACCCACTAACACTATTCAACCAAATCAGCCAGCAATAGGTCACTAATCAGCCTTCAATAATGGCAACCTTATGGGTTGACTGGTATAGAAATATGGTCATCTGGACTTATACCATTCAGCAAAGTAAATACATGCTAAAGAGGGGCGTACGGTGTGTACGCTCACGCTCAGTTAGATTTTCAAGGTGTTGAAAAATTAAAATCGATGCCACGTTACATGAGATTACCATGCTGAGAGAAACATTACAACTCAGTGAGGGGTCTGTAGGTGGCCTATTGTACAGACACATTTCTACCGCTATCTTACATTTTTTTTTTCAAGTGTCAGAGGACTAATGTCGACTCACCTGTCGACCCACTTTACAGTGCCGACCTATTATAGATTCAATCGTATTATCGTGTGCATGAACTATTTGCCACTGAACGTTAAGCTTAAAAACCATTGATCAGACAATCAACAATTGACAGACATCCACACCGTATAACCGAGTTCAGAAAAGTTGTAGATAAATTCAACAGTAACGACCACATATTTGAAACCAAAATCTGTTACAGTCGTCATCAGTATTTATCTGTAAATCTGATGTTTCTCGAAAAATATAACATCTTTTTCCATCCTTTCATTTATTGAAATGTCTGAAGAACTTAATCTAATAAAAATATACTTAATTTAGGAGAAATTTCTTAAATCTGTCAATAGCAAGGGCAACAGGCGATACATACTCGCTAATTCAGTTTAATGTTTCTTTCTTCCAATGATCTGGCAATTTCACTGGACTCTCACAAGTAATGTCAATTTCAATTATATTTTATGGTGAGATTTAAAGAAGGGTCTAATGAGTGTTATCTATGACCATCAAGATATCACATGAGACATTCATTGGTAGGGTTTCTGAAATCATGTAGCGAGGTTAAACCAAGGGTTTTTTTTATATATCAAGCCTTCATAGAAGAACATGCAATAAAATCAGTACAAGAAAGGTATTTCATCCTATAATGACAATACAGTAGGTAACAATAACTCAAGTTCAAACAAAAAATTATAATAAACTACTACAGTAATAGTACGTAAGAAACAGAGTCCAATTGTTCTTTTTTTAAATTTTCACTTTAAATTCATATAGTTAACACGAAAGAATGATAATAATGACCTTTCCTACCTGCTACATAGTATGTCCATTTATGTCATAATCAACAACGTATCTATTCCCCGATAAATAATTACTGAATTCATTACGTTACCTTGAAAGAGTCCATTGTTCTGCCAGTAAGTATATACCTAGTTTCAAATTTATTGATTTATAAATCCTACGCGTCTACAGTTCGTAAGTCTTAATGGTACAAACAATAAAAATAAATTCAACTTACTGGAGCGTTTGAATTAAACTTTTGAAAGGTATATACCCGGATTTTATACACGATTATTTAACCGACCATATCTGTTTTCTTACATTGTTGTCAAAACTTTGTTATCGATTCTAATTGAAGTTTAGAAAACCGTTTTGTTTTTGTTTGTATATCCATAAATTAGGAAATGGGAATGGTCTTAACATTAGCTAAAACAGCCTCGTTTTCATTATTGAATGACACGACATTAAGCAATCATCAATCAATAATCGTTAATGATTGATTGATGTTTGGTTGGTTACGTCAGTGGCAAATATTTCATGCATGTTCACGACGAAATAATCGTCAATGAGTTGAAATGTGATAATTCTTCATTTCTGCAGAAATTTGTCATTTGAAGAAATGAACGCATGCACAACACTGCGGAAAAGTGGTTTATGAATCATAGGTAATCGGCTTAGAAACTTTTCTACTTAGGAGTAAATTTCCTATATATACCCTTCATCCAATATTATTCCAATTGAGATGCTATACAGGAGCACAACCTCCATTTTTTTTGTTATGTGACATACTAATATGAAAACAAGGAGCATGTTGGCTCCATGTTTGATTCTATTGGGTCACCCTGAAGTATTTACAATTTTTTGGGATTTCATTTGACCTTAAATATAATAGCCATACTTATTATATCTATGACTTGACCAAATTGTTTTGTCTATACCCGGAAGACATGGTGTAAATACCAATATTTAAAATCCACTTAAATCAATTCTTTGAGTGATCTGCATAGAAATCAGATTTGTTCATCTTAGATCATAAATAGATAGGTAACTGTCAGGAAATTTAACATGGTAAACAAACTAAACAAGAAGATAAAATTTAACATGTAAACCAAACTACAGGATATTCATTGCTAACAGAAAACTAGTATCGAACAGAATTGTGTCGTAAATGTTCAAAATATAGGGATATTTGAGCTGATTTTATATCTTTATTTCTCAACAAACCAAACTACATTGGTATACAGATACACACAATATATATATTGCATAATACGTACGAAAGACTTAAAAGAATATGAAGACAGTATCCATGTGTTTCTAATTCATAAAAAGAAAGCATTTGTTAGTTGATAGTTTAAGGGGGGGAAAAAGTCTAAATTTAATCGCCCAGATTAATTCTAGTCTTTGTTCTACCTCAAATTTTTATAAGACGTGTTTATGTGAATATAATTCAGAGATTATGCCGAAACATCAAGTTTTCTCCGAATCTTACAAAATATTTATGAAATAGAAAGTTTTTAGAATTGGATTAAACATTGATATAACCTATATTGATCTTAAAGTCGTGTTTGCGTAAGCGACGCTTTATTAAATTCAATTTTATAATGTGGATTATGTCAGTAAAAGGCTAAGAAAAACTTCTAAAACCAAACATAATAAGACGATTATTTCAATGACTGTTTAAAGTCGTGATGTTTTTGTCTCCTAAACAACGTCATTAATTCATAAGACCCCCAAGTACGGTTCCAACTGTAAATATTACATGGATCTGGTGGAATAATTCCTCTGAAAACATGAGGCTGTTACAATATGACTCTATACATATATAAAATTTTTGATAGCGAATTTTGATATGACAATTTTTGAATCGTGTCTAAAGGGTGGATTTAATGTCAGGATACAAATGTGACTAGCACTACCTCGTGAAAGGTAACTTATGGGGCCTAAATAAATGATCTCCATCGACTTACAAAAGCAGCTTACTCGATCATGACGATTGCATAATATAAATAAGCTATAAATAAAGTATATAAACTAACCTCTTTAAATTGCAAGTCCGTATTTGACAGAAACTTTATCTGCATATGAGTCTTTTTAGAAAATTGATTTAATATCTATCACCGTGTTAGAACAGGTAATTTGTCACGTGATAAGAACAAACATTTTATTTATTTACACTCTTTTGTTAACATTACAATAAGTGGTGGTATATATTTGTTTTTTAATCATACTTTTGTTATTTGATTATAAATACCTTAACCAATTATAGTATTGCTAAATTTTCAAATAAAAGCTTAGAATTTGAGTATGATTTTAATCTGTTTGCCATAATTTTATAGTTGAAATCATGAATGTTTAATATATACAAAAATATAGAAAATCGTCAGTTAAACCAACCTCTTTGGTTAAACAAATATTTAAAAAAAAAATGACAAAAGATTCGTACACTTAGGTCGAAATTGATTATATACTGGGACAAATATTGGTCCCAGTTATATATCATACAAGGCTATAAGACGCCAATTACTGGCGTATGCATTATGGATGCTAATGTAACCCTACGTCCTGTTTGAGACTTATGGGTACCTTTTCGAGAAATGTATATTTTATAAAATGTAGGCTTCCCACGAAGACATCTTTTTCTAGGTGCCATCTTAAATCTTCTGTCCCTACTAATATTTTTATTTATTTTAAAGAAAAGTCACATATGAAATGGTGTCTCGAAAGAAAAGGAAAAGAAGAGATAAATGCATGTGTATGTTTCTGTTTGTTTATATTTTCAACAACGTCCTTTTAAGTTTAACCTCAGTCCGCACACCTAGGCTACTGACGGCAATCGGCTGCGACATATGCATTAAGATGCACAGGACAAATTCTGCTGTACACGAGTGCAAAATACATTGTATTGCATTAGGTATCGGAAACGCAGACGAAAATCTGATGTACGCTGTTGCCAAAACAAGTGGTTTTAATAGCATCGCGGAAAAGATCATGTTTTATATGCCGATAATATTGTCTTCTCCTTTGATAGTAATATGTCAATCGGAATAATCCTTTAAACAAATGTGCAACCTTCGATCGTAGTATTAGCAACGGAATAATGTACAGCCTTCGATTGATTGTATTGGTGTTTAGAGAATGAAGTATTGTAACAGTTGTTGATAGTAATATTGCCATCGGAATAAAGTCCTTTAAAAACATGTGCAAAATATGAATTAAACTGAAACAATTTATTCTGTATGTGTCTGTCCAAAATCAGGAGCCTGTATTTCGGTGGTTGTCGTTGGTTCATGTCTGTCCAAAGTAAGGAGCCTGTATTTCGGTGGTTGTCGTTGGTTCATGTCTGTCCAAAGTCAGGAGCCTGTATTTCGGTGGTTGTCGTTGGTTCATGTCTGTCCAAAGTCAGGAGCCTGTATTTCGGTGGTTGTCGTTGGTTCATGTCTGTCCAAAGTAAGGAGCCTGTATTTCGGTGGTTGTCGTTGGTTCATGTCTGTCCAAAGTCAGGAGCCTGTATTTCGGTGGTTGTCGTTGGTTCATGTCTGTCATTATATTTGTTTAATTTTCGTAAACTGTTGTATACATTCGACCGTAATTTTCTCGTTTGAATTGTTTTACATTTTTCATGTCGGGGCTTTATAGCTGACTATAAGATATGGAGTTTTCTCATTGTTGAAGGCCGTACATTGGCCGTTAATTGCTTACATCCACTTCATGTGAACTATGGTGGATAGTCATCTCATTGGCAAGCATACCACATCTCCTAGTTTTTATATTAATCTGTCTCATTATGGTGAAATTGGAAGAACCTTTATTAGAATTGTCTTTAGTTGTCAGTCAGTTATGAAAAAGGTTGAGTGCGAGCGTATAATATGAGACACGAAGAGTTCTTACAGTTCTGGAGTAGTTGATAGTTAAAACTTGATTTATTATTCATTAATATTTCATTTGATTCTGACTACTACGGTGTTCATCATTGATTGGAGTAAATCTTAATTTTCATCAGAATTTTCAAAATACTAACAACTCTGTAAATGTAGGGAGGGACTGCCGGAACTTAAAATGTAATTTTCAATAAGATGGGGTTGTAAAGCACTGTGAAAGTAAAGCACTGCTATATTTTTTTACATCGTGTAGACACTAATTGACAGCTGGTTTTCCACCGTTCTAATTTAAATTCTCACATACTATGTAAACATGCTTTCGCCGTCAGTGAAATGCATAAAATGATGACAGTATGTGTACCAAAAATACTGGACAATAGAAAACAGAAAACTAACGACCGACTCCACAGAGTAAATAGACGCACTTACGAAGACAGACAAAAAGTACAACACATGGTCCAGATAGCCTGACTTGGTGCAAACACGAAATGTGGTTGGGTTAAAACAGTTTCACGTGCGCACAAATTTACCTCTTTGTCTGTATAGACCATTTGTCATATATAAAGTGCAATACCCATTAAGAAATCTCCAACATCCCAGCAGGATGACCATTGACTCTTAATTTGTACGTCACACATCCGATCTACGCTTTGAATATGACTAGTGAAAATAAGTCACTTTCTAAGTTGGCGCGCATCTGAACAATCTGTAAAGGTAGATGCGATTGTTTTTTTATTGAATTAAGAACATGTTTTTCTAAAGACGCGATCTGTAACAAAAATCTATGAAAATACAGCGCGATTTCTTACGAAGCTTTGCTGCATGTGTGGAAACTAATTGACAAAGGTTTGCTGAAATCATATAACAGAGTAATAATTAAAACTTAAGTATAGAAAAAAAAACTGATAGACCAAAAATGTTTGATTAATTCCACCCCTTTGACATTTCATGGCGCTTCAGTTGATTTTTTTTTAAATGAGGCAGAAGATTCCAAAAGGTACTTTTAGTTCATTTATATGTTTCGGAGTTTAGTGTGACGTCCATTTTCACTGAACTTTTACACATTTTTGTTTAGGGGCCAGCTGAAGCCGGTCTCCGGGTGCGGAATTGTCTCACTGTGTTGAAGACCCATTGGTGGCCTTGGGCTGTTTTCTGCTCTTTGGTCGGGTTGTTGTCTCTTTGACACATTCCCTATTTCCACTCTCAATCTTATACATGAATATTTGGTCTCTTGTGGAAAGTTGTCTCATTGGCAATCATACCACATCTTCTTAGTTTTATATAAACATGAAAATCACCACAACAATCGGTTGCGTTTAAGATTAGTATGTTGTTTCGCGAATACAGTAGAGACAAGTACCATTTGGGAGTGAAAAGTATAGTATACATGTACATACTTTTTTCCGGACTGTCTAAACATTTTCCGGAATAAGATGAAGATTGAAGAAAGCCGTACGTGTTAGAAACTAGTGAAGTACCATAAACTTGATAGGAACAGAAGGCAGAGAGTTTCATACGGATCTTGAAGGAAATTAAGTCCATTAAACTTGACATAGTATTCGTTAAGGGCTACATAAAATCTGTTGACACACAACTTCCAGAGATTATAATAAAAACACGACAAAAGTACGTCGACATCATATTCTGCCGACAAATGAATACTAATAGTACCCCAGATTACAAAAAAAAAAACTAGTTAACACACTAAAAAAGTGTTTATCTGCCCCGTTTTTCTCTCTGCCATCAATATAATCGACCACCAATCACACAGTTGTATATGTAAATATACCAATCATTGTTTTTTAAGAACTATTTGATCGAATGCATTAAGAATTGGTAAACTAAACTGAGTTTTACTGTGTGTTTGTTTATTCTACATTGGCTAGAGCTAGGTATAGTGGGAGGGTTGAGATCTCACAAAATATGTTTAACCCCGCCGCATTTTTGCGCCTGTCCCAAGTCAGGAGCCTCTGGCCTTTGTTATTCTTGTATGTTTTTTAATTTTAGTTCATTTATATATTTTGAAGTTTAGTGTGACGTCCATTTTCATTGAACTAGTACACATTTTTGTTTAGGTGCCAGATGAAGCCCGCCTCCGGGTGCGGGATTTTCTCGCTGTGTTGAAGACCCATTGGTGGTCTTCGGCTGTTTTCTGATCTTTGGTCGGGTTGTTGTCTCTTTGGCACATTCCCCATTTCCATTCTCAATTTTATAACTAAATGTTTTTGTAACAAAAAAAAACCATTCTGTCTACAAACTCAAGCATTGACGATGACACATCCAAATATACAGATAATTTGTGGATGCATAACAGGAAACTGTATCTAACGGCAAAAATGAAATAAAATAATTAACTAAAAAAGAGAGGCTTAATTCAATTTCATAATTTTTTGTCAAATGTCTTTAAATGTGGAATGCCTAAGACTAGTTGTCACTTAAAGGCATGGCTTACAGCCAGGATGCTTGCGCGTCTTTCTCTGTGAACAGGCTACCGGTTAATAATTGATTGGTAAAGAATTGACAAGAACTAAATAATACAAACACCATCACCATTTATTATAAATTGATTCATAATATTGATATTTGTCAGGCTAAAGTTACGCAAATATTTTGATAAATGTATGGCAATGTTCAACAAAAAGCAGAGTAGATTCAATTTCTTAAAAGCAAGTTCAACACCTGCATAACCTTAATTAAAATATGTATCATAATACAATATTGATAGTATTAACAGGATAAAACAAAACACTTCTCCCTTAAATATTACTTCCATGATATAACTAAGGGACATATATGGATCGAGATACATTGTTCAAATTGAAATGAAGGTGTCTATGCAATAGAATTCTATAAAAGTTGTGAATTATACAGAAACTTTCAAACCTACCATCAACACCAAATTCTCGAAATAACCAAAACACTTTAAGACATGAGATAAGACATCCTCTGAGGAGGGTAATCTCTATCAGGGTACGGACAAAAGATATAATAAGAACATGCAATAAAACTGTATCCAATAGTGTACATCATTACACGGAGCGTACTATATTCATTCTTTTTAGCTCATTTTCAGTTTTCTTCCTTACATTTCTTATCTCTTTGTCATCGCATAATAATATTGACTGCAATGTTCTCAGGGAGCATGTTGTCTCTATGTCCTCACATTCTCATACATAATCAATACTAAAATGGCATTGTAAAGCCAGCATCAATAATTAATTAATGACATCCTTTCATTCTTTATTGCAAAAATTCAATGCTGTAACTGATTGCAACGACCAGACATAGATTTGGATATAAAACATCGATGAATAGAACTGTGGTATCGGACTTAGACAAGTATAAAGTTTGCCATGCATATTTACTTAGATTTGACAAGGAAAGGGAAATCTGTCGATAGTTTAATGTTAACTTAAAGTCGTATAAGGTCAATGACAAGTGTCTTTAAATGGTCACGTCAGAAGACGAAAATCTAATCCACTTTCAAAACAAAACACTGTACATCAACCACCAAATTAATTACTGGACAGAGTGGTTCAAATTTCTCACTCCCGAAACAAAAATTACTATCATAATAAGATAGATATTTTATCGTTTAAACATGTTAAAAGGGTATATCATTTGCTATTGAAACCCATATATTCAAATACGCAATATACAGGTTATATCAGCAAGTAAGAAGGAAAAGAGGTCCGGTGGAATGATTATGAAGAAAATATCATTGCCTCATTCTGAAATTTATGCTGTTATTATACATATTAGGCTTATGGTTGGTGTTATAGAAGATGGCTATACATTTTACATGCTTTTGAGAGAAGATGAATGCGAAATATTCCGCTGTCACATACTAAAACATTGGATAGACTGTGTAATGTGGGTCAAATAACTATGCATAAAGTGTAAATACTGTTACAATATACTGTATACGCCACAGCAGCGTTCGTAAATATGACAACTACAAGGGCATTGTACAAATCTAATACATGTATCTAAGGTCATAAGTAGACTTTTATAGATATTTAAAATACATCAATAAGAAACAGAAAGCAATACTTTGAAAACCAAATCGTCTAAACATTGACAGTATACGTCTTACACTAATAAAAACTGAAATAATGATCAATTATTCAACAATTAAGAGTAAATTTGATACATAAATCAAAAGGAAATATCAGCTGAATAAAATATACATACCTTAAAGGTGATAATCCAGGTGATTGATACGGACTAATGTCGCAGAGAGTGAACCACTACTATAGTGATTATCTATCAGCCATTTATTGAGTTTTTAAGTGTTAGTAAATAAATGAATGACTATCGAATATTCAGATATAACTTCAATCACAACAGGTTAATACATAAAAACAGTTTGTCTCATCAGGTTTGACAGACACAAAGCATGTGCAAATGGAATATTCGTGTTTAATTCCCACAATTGGTCTATAAATGCACGCAGTTACAAAAGAGGTCAAAATAAAGGGCACCATTTAGTGCCATACTTTAAAATTTTAGCTTTTACAGACACAAGAAATAATTAAATACTCAGTGCAATGGGTTCACTGTAGGACTACATTTGCATTTAAAAAAAAAATAGTGTAAATTTACCTTGATACTGCAGAGATAATGATCCCTTCAATGGTCACGTTTTACATTGACAAAGTCAATAAGCGAGAAAATGAGACCGCTTTAGCTCGTTTTATGAACATTTTGACCAAAATATTTTATTCTGTGATGTTGTATATATAAATAAGCTATATGAAGGAACCGTCTTGGTACGTTGAAATAATGTTGTATTGTCAAAATTGAAATAAAAATAAAAAAACCGCAAAATGATATATCCCCTTTTTTAAATTCTTAACTTCCATACAGTTGTTAAAGTAACAGTTGTCAAATATATCATCGTCTCGGTGACATTTTCTTGCTTCAAAATATTGATATAGAAGCACTTCACGATATTCATAATCACAGTCCATATACACTCTGATGTGAAACGACTGCATGGCGAATGACTGTCAGAGTCCTCACTCAGTGACAGGGTATGTATTAACTTTCAACAAGTCATTCATTTTTGCCAGCAGTATAACAACAACTACAATTTACATTTTCTGAAAATAAAGATGAATCTAGATTCTTGATATTCCAGTGTCCAATTTTACAGGTCTCTGTATAATGCAAACCCAAATAGACATCCTATAATCAAGGACTATTATCAGACGTGAAAAGTAAAGACAACAGCCACTTAAAGTAGTCGCACACCTAACCTATAATCATATTTGGGGTATGGATTTGGCAAAACATGTGATCCTGTATCTAATTAAGACGTGACATCATAATGTTAAGTTTATTGTTTAAAAAATGAACCATAAAATCATTAGTCAAAGAAAAACGGACAGCAAAAAAATCCTTTTCGAAAATGAGATGCGAAGATAACCAACAATTTATTCAACATTACACATAAAACCGAAGACTGCGCAACACGAACCCAATCAATAACCGGGGAGTGAACATACCGATAATGTATGACATCTTCAAGTAAACAAGAGTGCACACGCTGAAATGTCTCGCCTTCTTTACTAAATATTGATATTATGCTGATAGTCCTAAATGAAAGCTTTACTACAACTATTACATAAACTTAACATGATCCAAGAAAATGAAGTCAAGGTCATATAAACCAAACGAGAAATACATGTAAACCTTACAATCATTCAATACACTAAATATAGTTGACCTATTGCTTATAGTTTCTAAGAAACAGACTTAACCAAGAAAACTAAACATTGACCAATGAATCGTGAAAATGAGGTCAAGGTCAGATGAACCATGCCAGGCAGACAAGAACAGCTTACAATCCTTCCATACAACAAATATAGCTGACCTATTGCTTATAGTTTAAGAAAAACAGACTGAAACACATAAACTTAACACCGAGCAATGAACCGTGAAAATGAGGTCAAGGTCAAATGAAACCTGCGAGACTGACATGTACATCATAGAATATTTCCATACACCAAATATAGTTGACTTATTGCATATGGTATAAGAAAAAAGACCAAAACTCAAAAACTTAACTTTGACCACTGAACCATGAAAATGAGGTCAAAGTCAGATGACACCTGCCAGTTGGACATGTACACCTTACAATCATTCCATACACCAAATATAATAGACCTATTGCATAAAGTATAAGAAAAACGGACCAAAACACAAAAGCTTAACTATAACCACTGAACCATGAAAATGAGGTCAAGGTCAGATGACACCTGCCAGTTGGACATGTACACCTTACAATCCTTCCATACACCAAATATACTAGACCTATTGCTTATAGTATCTGAGATATGGACTTGACCACCAAAACTTAACCTTTTTCACTGATCCATGAAATGAGGTCGAGATCAAGTGAAAACTGTCTGACGGGCATGAAGACCTTGATAGGTAAGCACATACCAAATATAGTTATCCTATTACTCATAATAAGAGAGAAATTAACATTACGAAAAATCACAACTTTTTTTTCAAGTAGTCACTGAACCATGAAAATGAGGTCAAGGACAATGGACATGTGACAGACGGCAACTTCGTAACATAAGGCATCTATATACAAAGTATGAAGCATCCAGGTCTTCTACCTTCTAAAATATAAAGCTTTTAAGAAGTAAGCTAACGCCGCCGCCGCCGCCGGATCACTATCCCTATGTCGAGCTTTCTGCGACAAAAGTCGCAGGCTCGACAAAAACTAAAGAAAAAGCAACACGTACCCAATCAATAACCGAGGATTGAACATACCGATAATGTATGACATCCTAAAATAAATCAAAGTACTGAAGTACTGAACATCGGATGCCCGTCTTCTCTCAGAAAAAAAATCACATCTCTATACCTGAAAGGTAGGTTAAGGTACATAGATATATTTTTTCTGAGACAAGTTCCTGTGTGGATGATGAATAAATGTCAGGGAATTCAACCTCACTGTAATTATTATATTGTAGTGATATAATCATTTTTTTAACAGTATACTCTGGTTTGTTGTTATATATTATATCAATATTTGTATACCAGTTATATATATATATATGTAGCAGATCATCTTAATTACTCTACAGGCAAATTTTCATCCATTTATATATCATTCTATTCTACTATTCTAATGATAGTGCAGTGCAAGTGCATGGTGGACACTCTTCTGTAATAATTCGTTTTTCTAATAGATAGGCATTCCTATTTTCCCGCTTTTGTTGCAAAACGTTCTCGAGATATTCTTCCGCATGCGTTAACACAAATTTTCGGTATGATGATTTGTTATTAATATATATATTTCTCACGACAAAACATTTTCATACATTTATCTATGTTCTTAAAAATTATTTTCATGAATATTCATTGATGAAATTAATATATAACAAGCGATAAGGAATGTTATTTTGCACTCGATAATATCCGCGTATTTATACGAAATACGTTCGGTTATCAGTCAAACGGCAAGGAAATTTCTGCGGCAACACAACATCGGTATGACCTCTCAATGTCACATCCGATGTAAAAACTAAAGATTGAGCAACACGAACCCAATCATTAACCGGGGAGTGAAACATACCGATAATCTGGGACTTTTACTGATAGTAATAATATAGTAGTCCCAGCGATAATGTATGACACACTCAAGTAACAAATAAAAGACATTTAAGCGCTAACAGCAAATTCATGAAGACCAAAGTGACGAGTGTCATTTAAAAAAAAAAGAAATATTGTTTTTTGTTCTCAAATGAAAACGGATGAAAAACTATAAAAAGCCTTAGCTGCTACTTGACAATGGTGATGACAAAACAAATTTGAATTAAGATAAAAATATATAATTCGATAAATTTAAAAATCATAATACCTTAAAGTCAAAGGCAGTAACAAAATTTAAATTTACAAAAGAAATGTGAATGGGGTTCTAGTAGATTAACATTACTTGGATTGATCTTACTGAAATTGAAGATTTAAAATATGAACCAAGATTATAGAGATTAAAAATACATTCAAAACTTGGACAAGCGAAATACTATCCCCATTGGAAAATAACAGTTATTAAAACACTCATAATATTGAAATGAAATTATTTATTCCTTTTCAATACCTTGTCCAAATAATTCAATACACTTTATTGACAAAATATTCTATTTTATTTGGGATAAGTAAGAAGAGACATTTGATCACAACTACAATGTACAGGAGGTCTGATAGTGATAAGCATTGAACATTAACATTAAAGGTTGGAAATTAATATGGATTAGAAGGATAGCAAGACTAATTCAAAGCTTGTGAAACTAATTTTTTTTTATATATAAAACATGAATAATTTGAAATTGCAATTTCTAGGCCCTTATAAAAAGTTGAAAAAATCAATTTTGCAAAGAAATATTTTGATGTTTGGAATGATATCCACATTAAACAATATACTTGTTTACAAGATAAGTCTCAAATTAACACATGTAATATATATGGAAGAATGGATGAAATAATGATTTGGTATCAAAAAGTATTTTTTTTGGGAGATTGGACCAAAACGGGTGTGTGGATGAATGACATCTTGAATGAATAATGGAAATTCCTGACTTGTGATAAACTTAATGATGTGTAACAGTATACAATATCAAAACTAATTTACCTTCATTTCAAGGTGCAATTTCTGCAATAAAAAATATTTAAAAGTATGTAATATATGTTTAAATAATTTAGAGAAGGTAAAATGTCAAATGATGCCCACAGTTATAAAACGATTTTTTTTAAAATCTCCAATAGACTCAAAAGATATGTTTAATGTTATTTATATACTGTAAAATTTCAAACCTGACACAAAATGAGAACAAAAACGGTGTCGAGTTAAATTGTTAATACAATGTATAAATTACAGTGGCTCTGATAAACTCATAGAATTGTATGGACAAATTATTTCCTCTTCAAGATAAAGCTGCAAAACACTAATATTTGAATGATAAGTGAAGTTGAAACAATAGGACATATATTTTGGTCTTGTTCATGTATATCTAGATTATGGGAAGACTCCTTGATCTTTTTGAAAATATAGAAATTGAATAACATTTGAATATGGATTTTATTTTATTTGATATTCTAGAGAAAACTGATAAAAATGATATGAAGAAACATTTTTTTTAACAAAATTCTTTATTTTTGATGGAGCGTTATTACATGAGGAACATACATCTGCCCTGAAAAATTATTAAAAAGCAAACTTGCTAATAGAAAAATATATATTTATTAATATCATTACAATAAACAGTATAATATATTGTATAAAGATATGTATTAGCTTTCCAAAAAAGCAACCTTCATTCTGCATTTTTTAATAAGTTAAAGTTGTTCATGTGCTTGTCCTGAGTAAGTGTCGGTTGTTGTCGAGCCTGCGACTTCTGTCGCAGAAAACGAGACATAGGGATAGAATCTGGTGGTGGCGTTATCTATAACTACTTAAAAGCTTAATATTTCAGAAGGTGGAAAACCTGGATGCTTCATACTTTGTATATAGATGCCTTATGTTATTAAGCTTCTGTCTGTCAATTGTCCATGGTCCTTGACCTCATTTTCATGGTTCAGTGACAACTTGAAAATAACGTAATATGGAGCAGCGAACAAGGTTATGTTGCCGTGGTCAAGTCCATATCTGATACTATAAGCAATAGGTCTACTACATTTGGTGTATGGAATGCTTGTAAGGTGTACATGTCCAACTGGCAGGTGTCATCTGACCTTGACCTCATTTTCACAGTTCAGTGATTTAAGTTAAGGTTTTGTGTTTTGGTCTGTTTTTCTAATACTGTATGCAATAGGTCAGCTATATTTGATGTATGGAATGATTGTGATGTGTACATGTCTGTCTGGCAGGGATCATCTGACCTTGACCTCATTGTCATAGTTCATTGGTAGATATAAAGTTTTCATGGTTTGGTCTGTTTCTTGTAAAGTATAAGCAATAGATCTGGAATGGAATGGAATGATTGTAAGGTGTACATGTATTTCCGGTTTGGTTTATCTGGCCTCAGGATAATAAATAGTATTTTTTTTATAAGTTAAACTCTTATAATGTATTGGGAGACAATGGAAATATATTTTGAGAATGCTCATAAAATGAGGCTAAAATGAATTTCTGGCGGTGTCCTATAGTTCTATGTCATTTGGTCTCTGATTGTTTCATTGGCAATCATCATACCACAACTTCTTATTTTTATCTTATCATCCACAGTGAGTCCTTTATCAAACTTTTCAGATTACATAACTTAATTTACTAACATATTTTACCTCGGTTGATCAGTTATGTGTAGGCTTTAAAGAAACTTTCAATCTTTTTTTATATGTGAACTCCATGATCTTTAAATACATGTAGTCAGTTAGTACTGAATTTTTAAATCTTGAAAGAAAAAGAGTGATTTAAATTGGTGATAAAATCTCATATATTTAAAGTTATTCCTATTTGTTATCAATTTATGAAAATGAAATATTCATGGCCAAATTTGAAACGCACATTTTATTGGTCTAAGATTTTTACATATGGTAAAATATTGAATGTTAATTTCTTTTCTGTTGTAATGAAGACACCTGGATACTCAACATAATTCTGATATATGAAATGAATTATTTAAGTGATTGAGTTTTCTGGTTCAATGTATCAAAGGGATGTATGCAATTAGGTTTATTTCTATGAAAATATGTATATCCTTGATTCTAATTTTCATATTTTGTAAAATCAGTTGTTAATCCTTGAAAAGTGAACATATATAACAAATGACTGTAAATGTTTCCTTGGGTGTTAAAGGAGTCCATTTGATAATGCCCCAATATGGCCCCTATTTTTAGCTAACATAATCAAATCTTTTAATGCTATGTTTGTTATACAAATAAATAATTTCTGGTTTGAATATTTGTAGAAAATTCCTATTATATATTTTCTTTTAATTTGTACAAATATTCAAGTATCTTGCATTGATTGATGTGAAATTCCAAAAAGTTGAAAGAAAGCTCTATTAGAATTTCAACAATTAAACATGTTGCCGCTGCAGAGTTATGGAACTTCATAAATATAAATATTAGATGAAGGTATAGGTCAAAGAAATATGGCAACCCATCAACAAAATTGACCCAACTACATCTAAAAGTCAACAAATAGTCCTAAACAATAGACAGATGTCTTTAAATTATGTCAATCTCTAAATCCCCCTGCATGTAAAAAAATTATAAACAAAAACAGACTATCAAAGATTTACCATTAACACCATATTCTTAAAATAAAAATAAAAAGATATGACAAGATAACCACTGACAGGTCACAGACAGGGTTAAAATATTTCTATTTAGATCTTAAACCTTCCTTTTTTATTCTCCATCATTAGACTAACAAAAGTAACTAGAGGCTCTAAAGAGCATGTGTTACTCACCTAGATCTATATGCATCTTCAACAATGGCCACTCTCCAACATTGTAGACTAGAATATAATTCATGACTAAAATCTCTTTTTTGTTGATCTTGTATTTCTGATAATTTTTTCTGTTTAGTTTTTATCATCTATAGTTTTTAGTTAAAACACAAAATGTGTAAAAAATAAAATCATCATTTTAGGATAGTAAATAGTAATAGTAATTTAAGGGCAAAAACTCCTATAAGGTGCTGACTGGCAATTTCGACCTTTCTGACCTATTTGTATATCTTGTCTTGATGATTTATTTTCTTATTTAAAAATTACATCTGTCTTAAATAGTTTTAAAGATAATAGCAAAAAATGTAAAAAAATGGTAAATATTGTCATTTAAGGACAATAACTCCAATAAGGAGTTGACTGAAAATTTCAGCCATGTTGGATTATTTGTAGATCTTGTCTTGCTGATCATTTTTGCTATGTAAAGTTTTTTCTTTATCTGTTATAGTTTTAAGGTAATAGGCAAAAATAAAAATAAAATAATCGGTAAAATTCATCATTAAAGGGCAATAACTCCTATAAGTCATCTGATAACTTTTTTGTTAATGAACAGTAGGTAGATCTAAAAATTCTTTAAAATTTTTAGCTGTATATATTACAATAAGCTTGGATGTGAAATACCACTTTATCATTAAAAAAATTAATTCAAGGATTCAACTAATTCATGATACATATCCCTGCTATAAAAGTTTTCAGTAATGAAAATAATCAGATGCCATTGCAACTGCATATTGAACCAACTGAGAATTGCACTCCATGAAAAGGAGCAAATGGAATACCAGTATCACAATCAAGGAGAGGAAAATTAACAATTTGAAAGGAAAAGTCATCATGTTATTCATAATTTTTATTGTTGTTTGCAGGGGCCTCGGTAGCCGAGTGGTCTAAGTAGTTACTACTGTAATCACTAGCCAGTCAACACTGAGGTTGTGAGTTCGAACCCCGCTCGTGCGGGTGCACTCGACTTCAATCTTAATTGACTAGGATTGTCAGTTTTCCTATCGAAGGTCGGTGGTTTTCTCCGGGCACTCCAGATTCCTCCACCAATAAAAACTGGCAGCCACGAAATAGCCCAAAAGTGGTGCTTAAAAGTGGCGTTAAAACACCAAAAATCATATTGTTGGTTGCTTAATGCCCAGTGGCAAATATTTCCTGTATGTTCAAGACAAATTGTGGTATGAAGATTACCACAAATAAAATTCTTAAATGAAAGTAAAAAAGGACATCTCTTATTATTAATGTTTGAGTTAGTAATAAAGAGTTGATGTGGATACATTTCATTTGTATATCTAGAAAAAAACATTTGAATTGTTTTCAGAGAATATAGTGTCTAGATATATGCAGGTATTGTTAAAAATATCTACAAAGGTTTTAGTTAGGGGTTTATAAATCTCCAAGAAATGGGTCATAGTTAGACTCCTTTGGAAAACCAATCAATGACAGTATACATTGTCGTTAAAACAAAATAAATATAACTATGCAAGGTGACCTTCAAAGGAATGTTTCTGAAGTTTTTGCACTGCGGAAATATCAAATACCATAATTAACATATACACAAATGTACTTTGTCACGATAGTTGATAACAAAGTCCTTAATAATGGTTGTAAGAGTACTAGCGAGAAGAAGTGGATACATTGTGTTTTTGTAGTTGAACATTTATAAGTGGCACATACAAATTGAAAGTTTCATGGTTTCTGGTGTTATTCAGGAAGGCCATACATGGATGGAACCTTGTGTTGTTCAGTAACAAATTTTAGTTTAGTTAATGTTGAAACATGTTGGATTGATGTTTTTCAATATTTAACAGATGTGACCTGATGACAGATGTTTTATTTGAGGATTGGGACAATGAGTTTATCATGCTCTCTTGATACAGATATATATGTATTTGTACACACAAAATACCATTTATATGTGTAAATGAGAAATATAACACACTGTATCAGATGTTAATTTTATTAAAATATTTGCTTAATATTAAAAAAGATTGCCTCAATGCTGTTGGAAAAGAAATTTTCATTTGCAGTTACATTTGACATAGCAAATCCTTAGGTACTGTTTAAAATACAAAATCTAATTAATTCGATTGTAAAAATTTTGTGAAGGAAAATCACTACTACAATTATAAATAAGGTTTTTATTATTGAGAATCTGATACTCTTGCATTTTTTGGCAATAATTTCTGAATTTTCAGTGTTCCAAATATTGGAATTTAATTCAATGATCTGATCAAAATTATTTGTTTATACAAAGATAGAATTTAAAAAAAAAAATGAACTGTAAGAAAAATACCAGATGTACCAATTATTGCAAGTTACAATGCAGCAAGAATTAAAGGCTACCATTTTAAATTCCATACAAGAGCAGGAACAAATAAATCCTTCTGTACTAACTTAAAAGCTTGCCAAGTAAGTAATTCTGCAAGAAAAATGTAACATTCAAATGAAAATTATTTAGACTTATGTCTATCCAAAATAATAAGGAAAAATATAGGATTTTACTCATTGGGCTTTGATTTTGTAACAAAAGATGTATCCTAACAAACATAAAGAAAATTTAACACACAAGAATAAAACTACATAGATTGGTTGTACTTGATAGAAAGTTGTTAACAATTAGATAGGGCAATAAAGAATTTGTAAAAGCAGAGATAAAAAGAAAGAAAACCCATTTGTTAAGAGAAATAATGTAACTAGAATTCATTTTTGCAAATCATTTCAATTTTTATTTTTATAATATGGCATCAAATAAGATTTATATAATATTGAAATGTGTAGATGAAAATTTCATTTATCAACATGAATAATAAAATAATGCTACAAAATACATATGTACAAATATCAAATATATATAACAACATATTTGATATACTAATAACAATGACTAGCACTTAATTAGACACAAACCACATCCATTTGGAGTAAACACTTGATTCACTTTATCTATGTACAAAAATATGAGCACAACACTGAAGTTAAAAAAAAAATAGAATCTGATATATTCAGGGTTACATTATATTATGACAGGTAAAAATCCTCCTAAATACAGTAGTAGAGCCAAAATAAGACGTACCGAAATATTGCATTGAGATATACAAAAGATATATAACATTAACAATAATATAATAAAATGATGAAAAAGTAACATCCAAAACTGTAAAACATATCAAACACTAGTGTGATCATAATTCAAAAAGAATTTAAAAAATGTTTAGGTAAAAAAAAGGAAGCATTAAAATACTTTTTTATGATTGAATGACTTTGGTTAAAAAATCATATCTTAGGAACACATAGTAATATTCCAATGAATTTCTATGACTACAATTATCTTGTTTAGTACAAAGCAAATCCTAAAATTTGGCATCCATAACTAATAGGTACAATATGTAATATTGTAGTTTTGAAGCCAGATATTTTACTATGCGCAAAAATGTATGGTACATGAGATAGCCTTTGCACAAATGTGTTCAGTACAAGGGAGATAACTCAAACTAATCATTCTCCATAATGTGTATACTGTAATGGTTCTGTCTTTGTGGATAAAAAGGAATGAACTTTTGGCCATATTTCATTGGAATATCTTCCAGCAAATTCTTCTAACAGCCCATGGTCTCTGAAACACAAATAAAGATACATGATATTATGGCAATTTGGTGATAGACCAACAAAAATCAAGCATGTCTTACAAACAAGAATGCATATGATGAAATGTCTCACCTGCTTATTTTCTAATCATAATTGAATAATAATGATGAAGTCAGGGTCAAATGAACCCTGCCAGACAGACATGTTCACCTTACAATCATTCCATTCACCAAATATAGTCGACCTATTGCTTAATGTACCTAATAAACTGACAAAACCATGAAAAATTAACATTGACCGATGAACCATGAAAATGAAGTCAAGGTCAGATGAACCCTGCCCAACAGACATATACACCTTACAATCGTGTATTTGACCTATTGCTTATAGTATCTGAGATACAGACTTGACCACCAAACTTTTGATCACTGATCCATAAAATGAGGTCGAGGTCAGGTGAACCATGTCAAACTGACTGACATTTAGACATTGCAAGGAATCCATATACCAAATATAGTTATCCTATTACTCATAATAAGTGAGAAATTCACATGACAAAAAAACTCTAATTTTTTCTCAAGCAGTTGCTGAACCATGAAAATGTGGTCAATGGCAACGGACATATGACAGACAGAAACTTATTAACATAAGGTATTTGCATACAAGGTATGAAGCATCCAGGTCTTCTACCTTCTGAAATATAAAGCTTTATACTTTTATAGAGCAAGATTTGAAACTATACCATGGTGGTGATATGTAAACATGATCTTAACAGATAGACGTATTTTGCCTATTGAGGGCCCAATGTATTGCAATGTTTATTTTATTTAGCCGTGCTTTGTTAGGACAGTTTAACCAGTGTATTGCAATGTTTATTTTATTTAGCCGTGCTTTGTAAGGACAGTTTAACCAGTGTATTGCAATGTTTATTTTATTTAGCTGTGCTTTGTTAGGACAGTTTAACCAGTGTATTGCAATGTTTATTTTATTTAGCCGTGCTTTGTTAGGACAGTTTAACCAGTGTATTGCAATATTTATTTTATTTAGCCGTGCTTTGTTAGGACAGTTTAACCAGTGTATTGCAATGTTTATTTTATTTAGCCGTGCTTTGTTAGGACAGTTTAACCAGTGTATTGCAATGTTTATTTTATTTAGCCGTGCTTTGTTAGGACAATTTAACCAGTGTATTGCAATGTTTATTTTATTTAGCCGTGCTTTGTTAGGACAGTTTAACCAGCGTATTGCAATGCATGTTGATGTGACTTTCTATGATAAGAGGTAGAATCTTGTGAGACGACACCTAAACTAAGGAAGAAAAGCTGGAATTTTAAAAGGAGTTGGTTTCATTGATAAAGACACGAATTGCATAGCACAAACCATTAGCTGTTGTTAAGTAGGTGATGGACTTTGTGACATAAAGGTGGATTGTGGGCTCTTACCATCTATGCAAAGGATCAAAACAAGTAAAAACCATACAATTAAAGTAATTTATACATAAAGATGTTGACAAACTATCTAGACCACAGTGGCCAATAGGGTATGTTGACGTTACATGTACATGTGTATTATATTCTACCATACATCTGACAAAAGAAATTCTAGCAATTTCATTAGATGAAAGCAACCCCTGTATCATCCTTCTCACTGATGGTATATTGGCCATATAGTCAGCAAAAAAACTTGTGGCGTACAATCAGTACTAATGTGACGCCACATACAAATCCATTGAGTATAATAAACAATTATTGTGTTATCTTGTACATAAGGAAGCATTTTATGAAATATGATTCAACAGGCCCTGAGGGGTATTGCTGCTAATAGTCTAAAGAGATGGAAAAGTTTAATGATTTTGAAGACAACTTGAACCACAAATTTAAAATTTCAACAAATTATAGATCTATTATAGGTTTGCATGCAGACTTTGGCAAAACACAAAATCCAAGAAAAATACAATCTACCCCAATCCATGAAAATTCGTACCCACAAAATAAATGAATTCACAGCATACTAAAAATTTCTGAACTTCATCCAAATTTACTTTGGACAAAAGCACAACTTCAGCAAACATTTACATGTCTAATGCAACTGTCATGGGCAGGAAAAATTTAAAGTGTAGCGACTTACAGGGGTTATACATATACCCTTTAAGTATTGCATGAGGGCAAGGTGCAATACAATTTTTTCGTGACCCAATATTTTTTAGTATACCTCCTGTAGAAACTGAATGACCAATAGTACAGTGATGTTACCCATGCATTATAGTATACATGTATAAAGGTGTTTGTATTATTACCTAAAATACTGCAGTACAGGTTGTGTATTATGTTGATATGTTTCTAGGCGTTTTCTGACAGTTTCTGGTTTATCATCATCCCTTTGTATCAAGTCTTCTCCAGTAACATCATCTTTACCCTGCAGACAACAGATATTCATAATATTTGTACTCTTATCAGAAAATGTACAACATAAAACCCAAGCTGAAGAACTAATATTGACACAAAAACATATGAAAAGTTTTTTAAATTTTTGTTCAGTTTTTTATTTGTTGGCTGCTTGGCACATGAATAACAAGAAATGATTGTAACAGGATGCTGTTACGAAGTCTCCCAAACGAAGCTCCCATAAATCGTCATTCCCAGGGTCGCCTGACATTGGGCAAAGTTCTGTGAAAATTGGTTTGGTCCAGTAAAGTTATATGCATTAGTGATGCCTGGGGACTAACCCTGTATATCATTCAAATCATCTTGGCATGACAAACCAGAATATACATGGTTTAGGGGTGGGGATCTCGACCATTTACAAGATACTAGAACATTGGGGGTGGGGGGAACCCCTAGGGACTGACCCTATACGTCATTCAAATGTTTGAGACATGACGAACAGGAATATATATGGTTTAGGGTGGGGATCTCCACCATTTACAAGATATTAGAACATTGGGGGTGGGGGAACCCCTGGGGGACTGACAATATATATCATTCAAATGCTCTAGACATGACGAACAGGAATATATGTGGTTAAGGGGTGGTGATCTCGACCATTTACAAGATATTAGAACTTTCTCAAATGGCAGGGGGTAGGGATGACCCCTGGGGACTAACCCTGTATATCATTCAAACCATCTTAGCATGACAAACCAGAATATATATGGTTTAGGGTGGGGATCTTGACCACTTACAAGATATTACAACTTTCTTAAATGGCATGGGGTGGGGGTGACCCTTGGGGACTAACCCTGTATTTCATTTGATGTGCTTTATCATGACATACCAGAATATATATGGTTTAGGGGTGGGGATCTCGACCATTTACAAGATATTAGAACTTTCTCAAATGGCAGGGGGTAGGGATGACCCCTGGGGACTAACCCTGTATATCATTCAAACCATCTTAGCATGACAAACCAGAATATATATGGTTTAGGGGTGGGGATCTTGACCACTTACAAGATATTAGAACTTTCTTAAATGGCATGGGGTGGGGGTGACCCCTGGAGACTAACCCTGTATTTCATTTGATTTGCTTTATCATGACAAACCAGAATATATATGGTTTAGGGGTGGGGATCTCGACCATTTACAAGATATTAGAACTTTCTCAAATGGCAGGGGGTGGGGATGACCCCTGGGGACTAACCCTGTATATCATTCAAACCATCTTAGAATGACAAACCAGAATGTATATGGTTTAGGGGTGGGGATCTTGACCACTTACATGGTATTAGAACTTTCTTAAATGGCAGGGGGTGGGGGTGACCCCTGGGGACTAACCCTGTAATTCATTTAATGGGCTTTATCATTTAGAACATTTTCAATTAAAAAGATTGTGTCTATCACAAACGGTTTTCAATTTATAATCATTTGAAAATTTTAAAAAATAAAATCCCATAGGGTTCTATAGTAAAACCCTCTTTTCTTTTTGCCCCTCACAGTACCCCTTTATAAACCCCATTGCACAAACAAAACCCTGATTGCACCACTAGACATGTTAGTCTAACATATTGTGAAACCCTAAGTTAATCTGACAAGCGGTTTTGGAGAACGGGTGCGGACAAGTTCAAATTTAAAAGCGGCGGAAGAAGAAGAAGAAGAAGAAGAAGACCCTAAGTTAATCTGACAAGCGGTTTTGGAGAACGGGTGCGGACAAGTTCAAATTTAAAAGCGGCGGAAGAAGAAGAAGAAGAAGAAGAAGAAGAAGAAGAAGAAGAAGAAGAAGAAGAAGAAGAAGAAGAAGAAGAAGAAGAAGAAGAAGAAGAAGAATAATAAGAACTGAGCAAAAACAATAAGTCTTCCCAAACTTCGTTTGGGAGACTTAATTAAAGAGAAAATGACTACTAAAGAACCTAAAAATATTCTGATCTGCTGTTTTTGAAACTGAAATTATTATTACATTTGTATTGAAGTTAAAACAAAAAATTATAAAAAAAAATGTATACATTTGTACTTTGACAAAATATAGTTTAACCTATTTTTAAAAATATAGTAAAAAGTATTAGTTCCATTGCTTTTTATCAAGTTAAATGCTGTGCAAAATTCACATATTAAAAAAACTTAATAATCTAAGTTATCTCCCTTTATAAAGCAAAATTTGAAATATGTGAATCAATCAAATCAAAAAAGACAAATCAAATTAATTTCTAATTTTCAGAGAAAAATTCCACAAATAAATTGAATTTGTTTCCCTTACATAATGGACATCTTTACCTGAATTTTGGGAGAATTGAACTGTATGTAAGGTATATTTTGGCATCTGACATATTTACTTGAACTTTTGGAGGATTCAACTCTGTATGGTATATTTTGGCATCTGATATATTTACCTAACTTTTAGTATTGAACTCTGTATGGTATATTCTGTCATCTGACATGTTTACCTGAATTTTTGAAGAATTCAAGTCTGTATGATATATTCTGTTATCTAACATATTAATTGTCATCTGATATATTTACCTGAACTTTTGGAGGATTGAACTCTGTATGTATGGTATATTTTGGCATCTGATATATTTACCTGAACTTTTGGTGGATTGAACTCTGTATGTATGGTATATTTTGGCATCTGATATATTTACCTGAACTTTTGGAGGATTGAACTCTGTATGTATGGTATATTTTGGCATCTGATATATTTACTTGAACTCTTGGAGGATTGAACTCTGTATGTATGGTATATTTTGGCATCTGACATATTTACCTGAACTTTTGGTGGATTGAACTCTGTATGTATGGTATATTTTGGCATCTGACATATTTACCTGAACTTTTGGTGGATTGAACTCTGTATGGTATATTCTGCCACTAGGTGCATGAGTCCATCTTCCTTTAATTCTATCAATTATAACCTCAAAAGGAACATTTAAATTGACAACAACATCAATTGGTTCCTTCTTCAGTAGAGCACCTGCCTGAGAAACTGTCCTGGGAAATCCTACAAAAAACTTAGATCTGTTTGTCACAATGTAATATTGCAACATAAAAAGGATATATCAATTTTTCCTTTCTCCATTACTTTTCTCTGAATACTTCATGCTACTGTGATCTGGAATGTCACATATTTTAAACTTATCAACTGGTTCCAATTACAAAAGAAGCAATAGACAACTTCCAAAACTAACAGTTTGTCCCACCAGCCTTCATCTTCTATGACTTGATTTCTGTGTTGGTAGTTTTGCTATCAGATTTTTTCACTTTTTAAAACAATTCTTACAGAAAGCAAAATAAATTTGACCAGTTGCAAGAAAATATAGATATCAGATATGATATTCAAGTTTAATCAGAATTTTTTTTTCAAAAAAAAGAAATTGTCATCATAAAGTCATCAGATTTTATGAAAATTTCACCATATAAGGAGAATGGGTAGCATAAAATTTTGTTTTTAAAATGATTTAAATGCTAATTTGAGCTTCATTCATTTTGTTTATCTACTGAGCTGTAATCTAAGGTTGTGATGTAAACATATTAATCATCTTGTTCAAGTTTTTTTTTTAATTACTAAATATAGTGATGTTAATTGAAAATCGTGTGACTGTTATAGTCTCTTTTTTTAATTTCAGCTGCTTTCTTAGTTTTAAACAATGACATATAAAAAATATTTTGTTCTGTCATAAATTGATTGGAATCTGATAACAGATCAATATAGTCAAATATCACTAATGTGAGTCACTTACATAAGAGATATATCTACTATGTACTCCTTCAATCTTTCACATGTTTTGGTTTTAATTACAGAAAATAAATACCAAAATATTCAACTTTTCCAGAAAAATGTATGAAATAGATGCTCCCATTTTTTAAAATTGTTTTACTTGTGTAATAGGCTTTAAAATAACCGAGAGCTAAATGTATTAATTGATATAATAAATATCTTATCTTAACAAGTTTAAAAAAATATTCTTTGATTTCATGCTTCTGTTGTAGCAAGAGTTGAAGAAAATTATCCTATCTGTCAAGTTACATTATAAAATCTTATAAAATCACTAATAATGGGCAATAAAATGATCCCTTTAACACTTGTACAAGTACCCCCACTACTTATAATACTCAGGTTTGTATTATGATCTACTATCTATTTGCAATATTTACCATCTAACAGCCAGCTGTGAGACTTCATGTTGTGCAATTCATTCAAAATCAAGTCCACCATGACATTGTCAGGAACTAACTTCCCATGGTCAATATAATCTTTGGCTAACTGGCCAGCAGCTGGAATGATATACATGTAATTAGTTTTAAATTTGTCTTTCGATATCAGACATATTGCTGGAATTTAAAGTTTAATAAGTGGCAAATTTGAAATGATGGGATATTCAGTTAAAAAATCAGCTTATGAATAAGCTATTACCAGGCTGACAACCTTAAAATTTTCCTTTTTATATTCTGTTACAATAACTGATGATCAACATAAACATCGGGAGCAAAATCCCTAAAGCAATAATACAATAATGTCCCCTTGTAATAAAGTCCTAGGGATTCTACATTGTTCCCATACAGATTTGGATGTAATGCCATTCACTCGCCTGTATGAATTTTTCTTTTTTTTTATATACACAGTCAACACCTTCTGAACCTGTGCATCATGGCATTGAACTAGGCCACTAGGCTGAGATGTAATGTCACTTTGAGTGTGATATTGACTATCAAAACAGATCACTAGTTTTATTTAAAATCTATTAAACTGAACTTGCAAAAATCAATGTTAATCCTTTGATTTTTTAGTTATTCAATGAAAACACTTAACCTGAAAGTAGCAAGAAATTTAGGAGTATACTGTTGATTTCTCTTACACCATATGTCAACTGGTGTCAACTGTAACAACATGAAGACATCAGAGTGACATTATATCGGCAACATTAGGACTAATTGCATTCTCTGTCCCCTTGTAATAAAGTCCTAGGGATTCTACACTGTACCCATACAGATATGGATCTAATGCGGTATCGTGTCCGTTCACCCTAATTACATGTTCACCCTGGGTCCGTTCGCCCTGAGTCAATTCGCCCATAAAGTTCGTTCGCCCTAACTTTTATAAAAAAAATAATATCAATGGTTTAATTTAAAGTTTTGTAATCTTATTCAGATATTTAAATGGTAAATACTAAAAATGTATATCTCCAAATTCATGAATACTAGTAAACATTGAAATTAAAAAAAAAAAGGTTTTTGTTTTGGAGCATTTATCAGGCTAATTGGCTTCATTGTTACATTTTTATTCAGAATTACTTTTAATGACTGTTGATTGTATATAAACTCATCATAGATACCAAGTTTGAAACTTTGTACGCACAGACACACGTTTCGTCTACAAAAGACTCATCAGTGACGCTCGAATCAAAAAAGTTAATAAGGCCAAATAAAGTACGAAGTTGAAGAGCATTGAGGACCCAAAATTCTAAAAGTTTTGCCAAATACAGCTGAGGTAATATATTTCTGTGGTGGAAAAGCCTTAGTATTCCGAAAATTCAAAGTTTGGTAAATTTAGAATGCTGATTAGATATGATTACGATGTCTTTGGTCTCACTGATTGTTCTAGTTATTGTTTTTGATGGATTAATAATGAAATGGTTTTTTTTTTAAATAAACAAGTCAGCTTGGAATGAGTTAAAACAATAATGTAAGAATTGTAAGACATTAAAGGGAAATTGTTTTCGTCGCTTGGCTTCTTTGATCTCAAGGTGTTGACTGAGTTGGATCTTGTTATACCTGTTTGGATTGTTTTGAAATTGATACAAGGTTTCAAAAAAGATAAATTCATACAGATAACTTGGTCAACTTATACAAGACAACAAAATAAAATAGAAATCAGAGCGAACGGACTCAGTGAGAACAGGAATTAGGGCGAACGGACCCAGGGCGAACAGGTACTAGGGCGAATGTGAATCAGGGCGAACGGACCCGGATTCGATCTAATGCCATTCACTCGCCTGTATGAAATTTTTTTTTTATTTACAGTCGACACCTTCTGAACCTGTGCATTGAACTACGCCACTAGGCTGAGATGTAATGTCACTTTGATTGTGATATTGACTATCAAAACAACTCACTAGTTTTATTTAAAATCTGAGATCTTAACAAGTCACCACTTGATAAATGTTTCATGTTGAAATCTTTGACAATTCTTGTTGATATGGTGCCCTTTCCTGAGCCAGGAGGGCCCATTATAACTGCTCTAAAGATTTTTGAAATCATTTCGTTGTTTGCGTTATTAAATGTGGTAGGCAACAGTTACTGTCATCGATTCATGACATTGATAGTGCGTGGACCCGAATGTCAAACGTCATAAATTTTGACCTCACGGCAAGTGCGATAGCTTGTCGTAATATATAGAGATACATTTAAATAAATATAACCGATGAACGCAGATATGCATGCAAATATGCAAATCAATAATTCTATATAAAAGATACTAAAATATAAATGATTTGTAGAATTAAATTGTATCTTGTGCAATAAATTTTACGACAGTTACTACAACCTATTGTTGATAAAAATACCCACGAGGAAAAATTTGAAAATTTGAAGCAATATTTTAAGGTGATGAATATCTAGAAATTAATTTTTGATATCACAGATTAACACACTTTATATTCTAAAAAACATCATTGATGACGACATGAGTTTTGTTTTCAGATTAAATCTTCACAATTTGATGTTCATTTTATATACATGTATTAAAACTATTATTGTAAAACACCTGATTATTTCAGTACTACGTCTACAATAATTTCTTAAGAAAACTCACATGTATACAACATCACATACACCCTGTACAGCTTTTAAACGGCAAAAACTCACATTCAGATATATATATATTTGTATGGGTAGGAATGCCCTTCAATAATCGTTGCGCGTCAAACATTCATATTTCTCTACCATAAACGTCAAATGAGGGGAGCGTATCTATAATCCGACACCCCGAAATTCCGACAGTCCAGTAGTCCGACAGACCGATAGTCCGACGGTCCAATAATTCGACAGTCCGTTAATCCGACAGTCATTTGTCAAATCTCATTGTGTAGTTACTGTTAGTGTCAAATGGAGTAAAACGTGTATCGATAACATTATTTTAACAAATATTTTAATGTCATTCATCATGTGGGATTCCCTATTCCTACCCTTGTATATAATACACCTTATTGCCATTAAGGTTCATCTATACACTTCCACAAAAATGGCTGTGTTTACACCATGAAGTTTTCTTGGAATGCAGACAAAACTGTGTAATTCTAATAGTTTTGAATTCTGGCAGCACCTAGATATATACAAGTTGTATTCATTTTGTGTTTTAAAAAGAAAAACTTGTGGATTTTGCTAAACATGTTCTTTCCTTGCCACAGGTGGTGTAAAAATAAACAAAGTCATGTGAAATCTTTGAGATAGCCCCCCTCAGGTAATGATTGTATTGTATCATATTGATTGATATGAACAATAGAGGGACAATAGAAATCTACTCACAACAAAGGTGATTTAAATAGTGTGAATGAGTGGACTGTATCAAAGAAAACTTGGGTGTGTGTTTATTTCACCATCTTCTGTGGCAAGCAAAGAAAATGTTCATCAAAATCCATAAAGTGTTTCAACTTTTTAGAATATAAATTGGATGTATCATTATTTTATCTAGGTACTGCCAGGCATTAAACTTTTAAAATTACACGGTTTTGTCTGTACTCGGAGAAAATTTCATGGTGTAAACACAGCCATTATAAAGTGTAAAGATGAACCTTAAGTCCAATCCAGAAAAAAACTTAGACACTTCCTGTTTGGGTTAAGTGTCGCTAAAACAAGTCATCAGTAACGAGCTGAGGGAGGAAAAGGTTTAGAAAGCAAACATTTTGAAAATTTGATAGATTATGATCCATTTTGTTAAAACACAAATTAAAATCATAAAAATGCTTTGTTTGAAGTGTTTACGATGTTTAAAAAATGTCTCTTTGAAAAGTTTTATGCAAAATACATTGTTTAAACAGGGTCCCAGATAGGTCCAAATGTCTCAAATGGATGAAAAAGTTGTGTAATTTCAGAACATGTTGGATTGGAATAAATAGCAATAAGGTTTAATGCAGAACAGGGAATGTGTCAAAGAGACAACAACCTGTCCAAAGAGCAGAAAACAGCTTGAGGCCACCAATGGATCTTAAATGCAGCGAGAAAATCCTGCACCTGGAGAGGGCTTCAGCTGGCCCGTTAACAATAATGTATACTAGCTTAGCGAAGTGGATGCCAATCTAAACTCCAAAAAACTACAAACGAACCAAAATAAAAAAAAAAACAGAAGACTAACAAAGGCTAGAGGTTCCTATCTTGGGACAGGTGCAAAAATGCGGCAGATTTAAACATGTTTTGTGAGGTTTCAAACCTACCCCTAAACCTCGACATGCTCTAGCCAATGTGGAATGAACAAATGATGGACATTTTGGTTTTAACAATAAGAATTATCTTCCAAATGTATATATGAACAAGTATGTGTAATTGAAATATTATCTTAGTATCACTATCAGGGGATATTTAGAAAGCTATTCCTGAAATACAATTTTTGTCAATATCTCTTGTTTTGAAAATAAATCAACTGAAGAATGTATTTTGTTTTCAGATGAGAATAGCAATGGATGCAGATTCCTCATTTGAAGATGAGTTTTATCAAAGACCAAGACGTAAACCAAAGAGTGGTAAACAGAAAGGTATCCGTGGTAACCCAGAAGGTGACAGTATTATGGGAAAAGATAAAGGAAAGTTAAGAGCTCCTCCAAACAGTGATAATGACTCTTCATTCGATGTAATATCTCCTTCCAAGAAAAGAAAAACACATATCAATCCAGATCCACTTGAAAATGTTCAGCGTAAACCCACAAAGCGCCATCTACAGATGTACAGTGATACTGACCTGTCATCATTAGATCAAACAGATACACCAGACACATTAAGTCAGATAAGCTCTATAATGCCTTGTTCTGACGTGTCGATGCAAACAACATTTTCCCGCATGAGAAAGCCAAGAGGAAGAGCTGATATCACTTTAGAAAAGGCAGTTCAAAAGGCCAGAGGTCAACCAGATGGTGCAGAAAGGTCTTTCCATCAAAAGAAAGCAAGTAAATCCATACTTCAACCAAGATTGTCCACTGTGAGAGAGGCTGCTGAAGGGAGAACATCAGATAGTTCTACACAAGAAGTATGTGTAGAAGATGAACCTGCGTCACCTGGTCCACAACAGTTTGAAAGGCGGAAATCAATGAAGGTTACTTACTATAACAAGCGATATATAGACTGATAGAATTGTTTTATTCTTACATTATCATGTGTATGTAGATAGCATTGATATATGTAGAAAATGCTCAAATAAGATTTTTGATAGAGAAATATTTGTAATTATAAGGTCCGTGTTCATTTGGAACCAATTTTTGTTTTGAATTTACTCAAATTTAAATGAAATGTGTATGTAACCGTAGGAAGTAATTCTCAGTACACACGGAACAAAAAACACATGAATTTAGCATCTGACATGAAAAATACTAAAATGCTTTTGAAAATTTTTATTCACTGTGATTCTTTTTATATTGTATCTTATGAACCCTAATTCTGTATCCTGTCATAAAAATTTGAATTGCAGTATAAAACTGTATTCAAATACGTAAGGCCAGACTTAAAAACATTTCTGTTTGCCCAAACCCTACCCACCAGGGTAGGTAGGTAGGGATTTTTTTTTTTTTTTTTATACTTTAAGAGATAAAAAGGGTCAAAATTATTTTACCTTGTAAACAACTTTTACAATGAAAGCTTAAGACTATTATAGAGTTTTGTATAAATTGTCAGACACATATATGCGTAAATTGAGAATGGAAATGGGGAATATGTCAAAGAGACAACAACCCGACCAAAGAGCCGACAACAGCTGAAGTCCACCAATGGGTCTTCAATGCAGCGACAAAATCCCGCACCCAGAGGTGGTCCTCAGCTGGCCCCAAAATAAAATTGTGTACTAGTTCAGTGAAAATGGACGTCATACTTAACTCTAAAACATATAAATGAACTAAAATTAAAAAAACATACAAGACTAACCTGCTAACAAAGGCCAGAGGCTCCTGACTTGGAACAGGCGCAAAAATAAGGCAGGGTTAAACATGTTTTGTGAGATCCCAACCCTCCCCCTATACCTTTTGCCAATGTAGAAAAAACAAACACACAGCAATATGCACAGTATAACTCAGTTAAAAAAAAGTCTGAGTCCGATGTCTGAATAGGTAACTAAATTAACAAACAAAGGACTACTAGCAGTTACTGACATGCCAGCTCCAGGCCTCAATTAAACTGATTAAAAGAGTATGTCTTCATCATATGAAAATCAAGTACAATCCCTCCCGTAAGGGGTTTAGTATCAAAAACTATCATACTATCATAAAATATATGAGAAGAACATAACCCGTATCATGCCATAACTGGTATTAAACTGTATCTATTTAAAACAGATGCAGCAAATTTTAATGCCAAATCAAATTCCTGAACACTTGGATTGGTTCCTCAAAATCGGGCTCAAACGAGTGTCCCGATCTGTCAGAGACAGTCACACAAATTTCATCAGTTTTCCGCAGCATGAAATCGTCATCACACACTTCATCAAACACCTCTTTCCATGTTTTTGTGTTTTCAAAATGATAGATTTTGTTGGAAATTACGGGTTGTGATTTTAATCCAAACGAGTTAGTAACATGTTGTTTTAAATCTGTATCAATTGGAGGCTTTTATACATAACACAAATTGTCCTGCGATAAAGTGCGGTCAGACAGGATCAGGTTATTCTATGCCACAAACTCAAGATGGATAGGATAAAAATCTGCAAAAAAGAAAAAACATCGCAATTTTTGAATAAAAAAAAAGATTGTGATTTTGGTGCTTTTTTATGGGTCATTCAGGTTAGGGCAAACCAACCTATTCTTTTTTATGGCCTAAGTGTTAAAAACAAGATCTTTTCAATCTTAAAGCTTATAAAATTTCTATAAATACATAACTTTTCCTACCAATACTTTTTAGTATGTTTCAGGAACAATACATATTGTATTTGGGAGTGCCTCTGTCTTAACTAGTCAAAATAAGAAATTAAGCTAAGATTCTAGCTCAACTACATGAATAAATTACTTGGAAAGCCTGGTCTGGTTTTAAAAGTATTCAATGTAGTCTCAAGTTTGATATTTTTAAACTTATTTTGTCAGGTAAAATTGAAACGAGCAGCCAGTAATGCAGCAGGAAAACTGAAGTCATTAAAAGGAAAGAAGGTTCAGCTTAGTGAAAGTAGACTTATTGCTAAGTGTAAAATGGAAGATTCGCAACTAGAAGAAACTTCAGGTAATTTATTGTTATGAAAGCACCAAATTGAGAATAGTAGTAGATGTCAAATAAATTTGGAGTCTAACTTTGGATAAGTCATACCATTGACTTATCTTAGGTTTGATTTATAGGAAGAAGACAGTAACATGTTTTCCTGTGGCATATGTCCTCACTAAGACAGGTTTAATGCTGAAAGCAAGTTTTAAATTTCAATACATCTGCACACAAAATTTTGACAAATAAATTCAATTAAGATAAAATAAGCAGAGAAAACATATGAATAAAAGGAGATGTGGGGTATATATCAATGAGCCAGCATTCCAACAACACAAATAACCAAAAGAAATCTAGAGCTCAACATAAAGTCTTTAACAATAGACAGGTGTCTTCACAGTCTCATGTCCTAAATGGCTTGAAGTTTATAAAAAGTTGGGAATAAATTAATCAGGAACTCTCAAAAATGTGCCATCAGCACCAAATTCTCAAAAAAAAAAAAACATAAATGAGATTTTGACATAGAAAACAAGACAAGTTTCCACTAATGTTTACAAAGATTACAGAAGTACTTGCTGAATGAATGTCCCTTATGGAAGGCTGACAGCTGAATGTCTTTTTAGTTTTACTTGTGTTATTTGGTTGCTATCTTATCGATGCTTTACACAAAATGTTCAAAGTAAACTATAAAATATGTTAGCAAGAAAAATTAAAAATCACAATTTGATTTTCTCCAGAACTAAAAAGTATTCATGAATCAATTCATTTTGCATGTTTTTTTCTCAGCAAGATAGGATGCTATGTCTTTTCAGAATCTAAGAAGACTAAATTAAAAGAGCTTCCATTCAAAGAAAGAAAGAAAGTTCGTAAAATGTTAAAGAATAATTTCAATATGATTCAAAGATCAAAGAAAATATGGGAAGAATTACGAAGGTAACAATCAAGAATATGTAATATATAAACTCAATTAATTATGAGTATGTTATAGGGCAAGTCACAATGAACTAAAGATTCCATTAATACAGGGTTTTTTATACTCTTACTCTAGTGGCATTAAACAGGTATCAGCCTGTGTCAACATATAATCATAGTTTCAATGTTTTCTGGAATGTTAAATTACTATTCTAATAAACTGTCAGAATTGAGCAAGGATTCTAAATTATGATATTGTTCTTACACTTAAAAAAACTTCTGGATGAAAGTAAATCTGGAAAAATTTTAAAGAAGTTTATAACCTAATAGTAGATTTATAGCTGTTTATTTTCCTTGTAGACATGATGTTAAGGACAATAAAAAACATGAGCTATGTACAGAATTAATGGGATTTGTTAAAGGAAACATGAAAGAGGTTTGTGATATAAAAACTGAACTCTTAAAGGATATAGTTGTTTGATTTATATGTTTTCATGCTAAAGTATGTTGTAGATTGTATATATTTTCATATTCAAATGGTGTAAATGAGAATTTCAGGTTTAATTTCTTAGTTACAATTCATGATACTTGTAAGGAAATATGATACTGTAAAAAAAACCTCCAATTTGTCACAACTTCCTTGCGACTATATATTTTCATTTTTAAATACTTTATTCTTTTACAGATGCAGTTTTTTAGGGTGCATTTTTTGCTGATTTGCAGGTACAATGAAAAAGAGTATTCCAAAAAAAAATACATCATCATGTTCCTAATTAATAAATGCGATGACATGTCAGAATGGTGTTTATAAAATTGTTCAAAAGTATTTAAACAAAGATACTGTATAAAAATAAGGAGATATGGTAGGATTGCCAAAGAGACAACTATCCTCCAGAGTTCAAATAAGTGGATATAAGCAATTATAGGTCACCGTATAGCCTTCAACAATGAGTTAACCCCAAACCATATAGTCGGCTTTAAAAGGGCCCAACATGAAAAATGTGAAACAATTCAAACGAGAAAACTAATGGCCTAATTTATAACAAAAACATTTTACGAAAAATAGATATGACTGATATGAACCAATGACAACCACTGAAGTTCAGGAACCTGACTTGAGACAGGTACATAAAAAATGGGGCGGGGTTAAACAGGTTTGTGAGCACTCAGCTAAAAATCAGCTGCAATTGGCTTAACTCAGAAGATTGGTATGAAGCATAAAAACAACTAACATAAAAACAAAAGACATAAAGCATAGTGTATTGTTTTTAAACAGAAGCCATAAGAATAAAAAAAATGTATTACCCCGGTATAATAAATTAAGGTTACTTGTAGTAACATGATATCCTGTTACTTTTTCTAGTTTGCATTTGCTCATGATACAGCGAGAGTATTACAGTGCCTTGTGCAACATGGATCACCAGGTCAGAAAGATGAGGTATTTGAGGAAGTTAAAGGTATGTTAGACATATTTCTCTTATAATTGTGGCCTGTTATCTATTTCTTGCATGAAGAGATATTTCTCATATCACACTGCACTGAATATGATACGAAAAAATGTAATGAAAACTGTGTTAATTTGATTGGCTTATCCAGCATCATGAGACAATATTACGACATTTCCATTGGCTATTTGTTAGGTCATTGATGACTTTCAAAAGTTAAGACCATGTACATTTTGTCCATGCAATGAACATATGTGATTTCTTCTATATTATACAAAACACACACACTTTTCACCTGAAAAATCTTCTTTTAGTCAAATTTTATTACATTCTAAAGTGTACAAAAAGTTTGACGCCAGAACAGGACATATGAAGTCATACAAGTATGTGCAAAAGACTAGATCAAAGATTTGCAGAATTTTTAATTAAACACAATGACAGTGTTGACCATAAGAGAAATAGGACTTGTGAGAATTTGAAATTGCTTGATATCAACTCTCGTTATTTAATTTAAAAAGTAATAAGAAACTTGCCGAAGGCTTGTTTATTATTATATTGAAATTAAATAACTTGAGTTGATATCAAGCGATATCCAATTCTCACTCGTTATGAAACCTATAAATATATATATATAATAAACTATGTAGTTCTCCAATATTGAATTAATAAGAAAAAAAGTGTTGCATATTTATTTAGCTTTATATCTAAAGATAAGGTGCTATAATGCATTTGACAATACCGAGGAGACAGTGAACCACAAATGATCATAGGTATAACTTTTCCAAATTTTGTAGTATACCATAGTACACCCATCCAACCTGTCACGTCTCTCAATAACTTGCTTATACTTTCACTAATCTTTAAGCTCTGTCAAACATTTCCAAGTAATTTAACAGTGAACTTAGTCATATTAAAGATTTATTTGTAATTTGTAAAGCTGATGGTCAATTTGGGGCAAAAGTTGTCCTAAAATCAAATATATTTCAAATTTTTGCTCATTTTCAGAATCAAATGTTTGATCTTTGTATTTTAATAAAACATTTCCCTATTGGTTTGAAATATGCTCTTTTCATGGTTACTATAATACAATGAGTTCTAATAGTAAAATAAAGAAATTACCCAAATCTTCACTGTTTGACTCTGTAATAATATTTAAAAATATATTTCAACAAGAAGTGTACATATTGTGGGCGATGCTTGTGCTCTATGTAAATGTAGCCAAAATGTACTTAAATAACATTAAACAGTACCAATTTTACTGGACCAGATGCACATTTTGACAATTTATGTCTCCTTCATGATGTTGAGGCAAAAATGTTGAAAATCCAAAACCTAAAATTAGCCTATTTTTGCAAGTATGGAGAAAAAAATTTGAAAAATCATGTATATGATGTCAACATTACCAAATTGTGTCATCAAGACTTGGCTAATATTCTCATTTTCTCGAAGCCTTTTTTTTATTGCTAAAAATGTGATTAGTAATGGTATCATACAATTATTTTTTTTTGGTGAATTTACAGGACCAAATAAACCCCAAAATGTACCTTTTCTTTTAATAGTAAAATTGAAATGCATGATGACAATGATTAAAAAACAAATAGATTTTAAAGTCATATCTTTTCATACACAGATCTTCCACAAACTTTTTGAAAAAAAAATTGTTTCTGTTGTTCAGTTGATATCTCATTAATGTATACCCAACATTTCCTTTTATTTACATATATATTTTATTTTATTTGTTTTGCTGATATGTGATATATTGATTTTGAATTAATATCAGAATAGGCTATAGCTACAGTATATAGCTTTATCATATACTTGTATAAAATATTACTAAAATTTTACAGTTCAATAACATTTAAAAATATCAAAAGGCTATGAAAGGATTACTAGGTTTATTTATCAGATTCCTAAGAATTTCCTCAGCGGGCTGATAAAGGAACCTTTATTGACTGCTTCCGGAATGTTATCACATGCCTTTCCGTTAATTTCCGTGACGTTTATCACATGCAACGTCGTGCATTTCCGGAAATTTGTTCGAAAACGACAACACAGTGCGGAAAACCGCAAGTGATTTAAGACTTTCCACAAAATAATTGAGGAGCAAATTTCAAACTAAGAACATGTTAATTGTTGTGACAAGATAAATAAAATGCTTGTAATATCAATAAAAACAATAAAAGTTAAGACATTTGTATTTGGCTGTCTGTAAATTATTATCTAAAAATTCATGGAAAGACAAAATTTTAATTAATAGTTCTTGTCTGTATTTCTTCTGTTGAAGTATATGATAAAAAGATAATTACATGTCATTTATCATATCAGACCCTTTATCGGCCCTCGTTCATGATATCAGCCCTCGAGCCTGCGGCTCTTGGGCTGATATCATGACCTAGGGCCGATAAAGGGTCTGATATGAAAAATGCCATGTAATAATCTATACGTATTAAATGTTATGAGAATGTTGAATCATAAAAAAATAACTTAATTATTACAGATCAGATATGTTTAATGGCCAGGTCAAAGTATGCTAAGTTCTTGGTGAAGAAACTAATTGTTTATGGGTAAGTGTATGGTGTTACATAAGAGTAATTCACAAGGCATCACATACATCTAAGCTAAAGTTGACTGAACTATATTGCCTTGATATTCCATTGTTCACCATAATGAGAGTATCTTATTTGGATTAAAGGGAACACATTTAGAATATAGAGATAAGTTTAGTGATACATTGCATCAATATAAAAACTTTTACAAAAAATTATTTATATATTAATTGATGAACAAATGTAACATAACAACAGATCAACATTTTACATTAAAAAAAAAATCTAAATGACATCGTCAGTTTATAGCTGAGTAACACAATTATTACAAGTATTTTAATGTAAAGTCGTCTGCTTTTTATTTTTGTTAATCAATTCTAAATGACTTTTAGCGGACATTTTATGTATTCAAGTATTTTTTTTAAATGTTACCTTTGACCGTCCTTCCATCCGTCCCATTTTGGTTTCCGCACTCTATAGTTTGCCTAATGCAGATTTTATGAAACTCATACATATTACTATGAACAAAAACTTGCAGAGTTTGAATTTAGGCACTGAGTCACTTACCGTTCTATAGTTATGCTCCTTTATAACTTGGAAAATTTCAATTTTTTCCGTTTTTGCACTCTAATTTTAGTTTGCCTCATGCAAATTTTATAAAACTTGTACACAATGCTAAGAACCACAACACGCAGACAGAGTTCCAGTCATTTACTGTTCAGACACATTGTTCTTTTAATTTCATTATAAAAAAAACATGGAATGCCTTTTTAGATTAAACATCGTTTGATAATGATACTTTTTTTTCAGGTCAAAACAACACAAGAATCATGTCTTCAAGAGTTTCCATGGAAATGTTAGAAAACTGGTTAGACACAGGGTAAATATAGATAATATAATAAAAGCAGTTTATTTTACCTCAGTTTAAGGATACCAAATTTAAGATAAAACGAGAAGCGGTAAATTACAATTAGGTGTAGATTGAAGTGTTCATTACTTGACCATCTTCGTCATCTTTTTGCTTCAACTATTCATTGTTAACACTTCATATTTTCAACTGCAAAGAAGAGAGTTAAAGCATACACATGCCTGTTTATTTTGTATGTAATTTTTTGTCAGAGAAAAAGAGCTGGATTTTAAGTATGATGTAAGCTATTTTTTTTAGAATGGAATAATACTGGTAGGCTTGCTATTCATTGAGAAAGTGAAACATAACCTGGTTTTAAAGGTGATAGATTGTTTTTGTAGTGACAGTGAGACATTTTAAAACAAGTGGTCTGAAACCCTTGAGTATAAAATCTATAAATTTGGCATAATTGATCCTAAAACGATTGATAGCAAATGTTCCACTAAATGATTGATGGAAGTGCAGTGCAGGCTCTTGGAGCTTGTTGTCATGATATTTTCTTCATTCACTCTCTGACAATACAACAGACTTAGTTTTTATGACATTAAAGATCTTTACTTTTCATGTTGTCAAATATTTACATCTTTTGAATATTCATTAATTTATTTCTGTTTAAATAAATTTTAACTAACATTTATAGGTTGACCTTCTGTAAATATAGACAATGCAATTTCCCATAGAAACTCCTTTTACGGCTAAAACTGTGCCACTTTTACTATGAAGTTTTGTAAAAAAATCATATCCTAGAATGGAAAGTTCATATGCACCACTGTTTTTCGCAAAGATCAAAACATAGGGTTGTGCAGCATATTTTCAACATTTATTTGCCTTAAACTTCTAAAAGTTTTAACTTATACTAAAATTCTGTACTATTCCTACCTTTACTTTGAGTCTTCCTGAGATTTGAATTTGTCCGCTATCCAATAGTATTTATACTGATAAAATCTCCAAGTTGTGTCTCTATGATATTAAACATGGAGATCATATCTGCCAACCAGTAGGTAAACAAAACAAAATATCTATGAATATTATATATCTCCCCAAAAGAGGCATGCTTTGTGATTCAGCTGTATTTACAAAGTGTAACCTATAGTTATGATGTTAAATCAGTTTTAGGCATGCTTTTTAAAATTAGCACAAACGCCAGTGAAAAAAACAAAGAATGGATCTTTATACTAAATTTTCCTGTAATTATTTGCATTTACTGTTAGAAAATTTTATTTCAATTGTTTTTTCAGGAAGCTTCAGATTTAGTAGAATTTGCATATAATGAATATGCAAATGCGCCACAGAGACTGTCGTTATTGGAGGATTTTTATGGTCCAAGCTTTATTTTATTCAAGGTATACCTGATATATGTGGTCTTATTTTTGATTAATAAGTATCAAAGGCAAACATTTTTAGACATGAATCTGTAAGAGTCAAAGTTCTCAAAATCTACCATCTTTAATAATGTCAGAAATTAAGTTTTACTTTCAACTATTATAATCTTGATACCTTAAGAAAAATGTTCATTTAACAGAATGCGGTATTACGTTTTTATTTTAGCATGGTTTAGTATTCTTAAATGGAATTGTCTCTGTATTCTACAAAACTGAATAAAACAGTACAGTATTTTCAAAACTTTTAATGATAAAAACTATTACATTTTCCATTCCAAAAAAAATATGTAAAAGAGAAGCGAAGAATACCAAAGGGACATTCAAACTCACAAGCTGAAAATAAAAAAGAACACTTTAAATTCGAAAGTTGATGCAATGTTATTTAATTGAAAAAAGTGACTGTGAATTTTTCTATAGTTAATTCACTTTAAGTACTTAAACATGTACATAAACCACATTTTTAATCTCACTTGCAATGAATAACATTTTTTAATTATTTTTAGACCCCAGACATGAGATGCCTGGATCAGATGTTGATGTTACAACCAGATAAAAAGGACATGATTCTCAGTAACATGAAAGAAGCTTTACTGCCTCTTATTGATAAGTAAATAGATTTATGTATAAATTTCTTAATTATAAGTAGAAATTTGAAAAATGTTTCATTCTAATAACAGAATAACATTTCCTGAATACAGACAACTGTATTGGTGTGATTGATAAGAAATTTTTCATTCAATCCAATAGAATAAGAAAATGTGGAGCCAACAAATTAAAGATATGTAGATTAGCTTGACAATAAACAATAAAAATGTATACTCGAGGCTTTTTATATTGATTCACCTGTGTAGAAATTAAAAACAAAAATTGTGTATTATCTCAAAGAAGTGAATATAACAATAGAATTGAGAATGGAAATGGGGAATGTGTCAAAGAGACAACAACCCAACAAAGAGCAAAAACAGCCCAAGGCCACCAATGGGTCTTCAATGCAGCAAGTAAATCCCACATCTGTAGGCTTGCTTCAGCAAAAATCTTCACTTTTCATACTTATTTATTTTTATACGACCGCAAACATTTTGCGGTCGTATATTGGTATGATGTTGGCGTCGTCGTCGTCCGAAGACACATTAGTTTTCGCACTATAACTTTAGTTTAAGTGAATGGATCTCTATGAAATTTTACCATAAGGTTCAATACCACTGTCACGGAATAGAAGTTCCTTCATAATATAAGTTCCAAATGGAAACAATATTCTGGAATATTATTTCCACTGGAATAAATATTACAGTAAATGTTCCTAACGGAATAAATGGTATAGAATATTTGTTCCAACAGGAACAGATATTATGACATTGTTTATAACAAAGTTTCCAGTGGAACTTCTGTTAGGCGGAACAAATATACGTTGACACCACAAAAGGAAGGTTGGGAATGATTTTGGGGGTTATGGTACCAACAGTTAAGGAATTAGGGGCCAAAAATAAGCATTTTTGTAACTTCCAAACAATAACTTGTGTGTAAGTGTATGGATCTCTCTGACATTGTACCACAAGGTTCCATATCACAAAGGGAAGGCTGGAATGATTTTGGGGGTAATTGCCTCAAAATTTTAGGAATTAGGGGCCAAAAAAGGGGCAAAAAACAAGCATTTTCCTAGTTTCATGACAATAACTTGTGTGTAAGTGTTTGGATATTTCTGAAATTGTACTACAAGGTTCCATATCACAAAGGGAAAGCTGGAATTAAGTTTGGGGGTAATTGCCCGAATCGTTTAGGAATTGGGGGCCAAAAAGGGGCCAAAAATAAGCATTTTTCTAGTTTCCAGACAATAGCTTGTGTTCAAGTGTATTGATCTCTCTGAAATTGTACTGCAAGGTACCATACCACAAAGGGAAGGCTGGGATTGATGATGGGGGTAATTGCCTCAATATTTTAAGAATTAGGGGCCAAAAAGGGGCAAAAAACAAGCATTTTTCTAGTTTCAGGACAATAACTTGTGTGTAAGTGTATGGATCCTTCTGAAATTGTACTACAAGGTTCCATATCACAAAGGAAAAGCTGGGTTTGAGTTTGGGGGTAATTGCCCTAAACGTTTAGGAATTTATGGCCAAAAAGGGGCCAAAAAACACATTTTTCTAGTTACCAGACAATAACTTGTGTTCAAGTGTATGGATCTCTCTGAAATTGTACTGAAAGGTACCATACCACAAAGGGAAGGCTGGGATTGAGTTTGGGGGTGATGAATCATAAGGGGGTTCAAAAAATTTGGGGGGGGTATTGTTTTTTTTTTCCTTTTTTTTCTTTTTTTCCTTTTTTTTTTTTTTTTAAATTTTCCATTTTAAGTTGGTTATTTCTGATTTATATTTAAAAGCAAATAATAATGATATGGTAGGAGATACACACCAAACAGGATGTGTAAATTATTATATAATAAGTATTGTGCAATAGCAAGAAATTTTCAATTGCACAGCATTGCACAATAGCAAGAAATCTTCAATTGCACAGTATTGCGCAATAGCAAGAAATCTTCAATTGCACAGTATTGTGCAATAGCAAGAAATATCCAATAGCACAATATTGCGCAATAGCAAGAAATTGTCAATTGTAAAGTATTGCACAATAGCAAGAAATATTCAATTGCACGGTATTGTGCAAAAGAAGATACTTCGTATAAATTGCTTATTTCTTGACCAATTTCAATGGGGTTTTATTCTTGAATTCTTGGGGTCTTCAATATGCTGAATCTAACCATGTATTAAGTTTTTGGATTTTGGGCCCTGTTTTTAAATTGGTCCACATTGAGGTCCAAAGGGTCCAAAATTAAATTTTGTTTGATTTCATCAAAAATTGAATTATTGGGGTTCTTTGATATGCCGAATCTAACCGTGTATTTAGATTCTTAATTTTTGGTTCCGTTTTCAAATTGGTTTACATTAAGGTCCAAAGGGTCCAAAATTAAACTTAGTTTGATTTTAACAAAAATTGAATGCTTAGGGTTCTTTGATATGCTGAATCTAAACATGTATTTAGATTTTTGATTATGGTCCCAGTTTTCAAGTTGGTCCAAATCGGGGTCCAAAATTAAACTTTGTTTGATTTCAACAAAAATTGAATATATGGGGTTCTTTGATATGCTGAATCTAACCATGTATTTAGATTTTTGATTTTTAGGTCCCGTTATCAACTTTGTCCACATTGAGGTCAAAAGGGTCCAAAATTAAACTTTGTTTGATTTCATCAAAAATTGAATTCCTGGGGTTCTTTGATATGCTGAATCTAACCATGTATTTAGATTTTGGATATTGGACCATAATAGGTGAATGTCCAATTTAAAATTTTTAAGTTCTTAGACCACATTCATTCTGTGTCAGAAACCTATTCTGTGTCAAATATTTAATCACAATCCAAATTCAGAGCTGTATCAAGCTTGAATGTTGTGTCCATACAAAAATTGAATTCTTAGGGTTCTTTGATATGCTGAATCTAAACATGTATTTAGATTTTTGATTATGGGCCCAGTTTTCAAGTTGGTCCAAATTGGGGTCCAAAATTAAACTTTGTTTGATTTCAACAAAAATTGAATATATGGGGTTCTTTGATATGCTGAATCTAACCATGTATTTAGATTTTTGATTTTTGGGCCCCGTTATCAACTTTGTCCACATTGAGGTCAAAAGGGTCCAAAATTAAACTTTGTTTGATTTCATCAAAAATTGAATTCTTGGGGTTCTTTGATATGCTGAATCTAACCATGTATTTAGATTTTGGATATTGGACCATGATAGGTGAATGTCCAATTTAAAATTTTTAAGTTCTTAGACCACATTCATTCTGTGTCAGAAACCTATGCTGTGTCAAATATTTAATCACAATCCAAATTTAGAGCTGTATCAAGCTTGAATGTTGTGTCCATACTTGCCCCAACTGTTCAGGGTTCGACCTCTGCAGTCGTATCAAGCTGCGCCCTGCGGAGCATTTTATTAACATTGCAAACAAATTCACATTTTCATTTCCAATATTACAAATAACTTATATGTATATTTGTTTATTTTAGGACCATTTTAGTACATTCCATGGTACACAGAATTTTCTTTGAATTTTTTGTTCATGCATCAGACAAAATGAGATCAGTATGTATACTTAGATTTAGGGCTGTACTATTTAAACAGACATGGTAATAAGGGATGGCACATTCAAAATAGGGTAACCACCTACAGAGGCAAATTTTGAACTTCACACTATCACTGTGCAAAAAATTGACACCCACCTAGAATTGAAATTTTAAAGTGCCTTCCTTGGGTCCCATATTTAGTTTTATTAGGCGGCCTGTAGTTGAAATAGTATTCCTATTGATTATCCGAGATACATATTTATTTATAGATTTTTATGTAGTAGCTTTACATTTTAGCCTTGACTTCAATAAATCATTCGCTGCTTCTGGATTTCTTATTTAATTCAAATCAACATATTTTTATACGACCGCAAAAATTGAAAATTTTTTGGTCGTATATTGGTATGACGTTGGCGTCGTCGTCGTCGTTGTCGTCGTCGTCGTCGTCGTCGTCCGGCGTCGTCCGAAGACACATTGGTTTTCGCACTCTAACTTTAGTTTAAGTGAATGGATCTCCATGAAATTTTACCATAAGGTTCAATACCACAAAAGGAAGGTTGGGATTGATTTTGGGGGTTATGGTACCAACAGTTAAGGAATTAGGGGCCAAAAAGGGGCCAAAAATAAGCATTTTTGTAACTTCCAGACAATAACTTGTGTGTAAGTGTATGGATCTCTCTGACATTGTACCACAAGGTTCCATATCACAAAGGGAAGGCTGTAATTGATTTTGGGGGTAATTGCCTCAAAATTTTAGGAATTAGGGGCCAAAAAAGGGGCAAAAAACAAGCATTTTTCTAGTTTCATGACAATAACTTGTGTGTAAGTGTTTGGATATTTCTGAAATTGTACTACAAGGTTCCATATCACAAAGGGAAAGCTGGAATTGAGTTTGTGGGTAATTGCCCGAAACGTTTAGGAATTGGGGGCCAAAAAGGGGCCAAAAATAAGCATTTTTCTAGTTTCCAGACAATAACTTGTGTTCAAGTGTATGGATCTCTCTGAAATTGTACTGCAAGGTACCATACCACAAAGGGAAGGCTGGGATTGAGTTTGGGGGTGATGAATCATAAGGGGGTTCAAAAAATTTGGGGGGGGGGATTTTATTTTTTTCTTTTTTTTTCTTTTTTTCATTTTTTTTTTTCTTTTAAAATTTTCCATTTTAAGTTGGTTATTTCTGATTAATATTTAAAAGCAAATAATAATGATATGGTAGGAGATACACACCAAACAGGATGTGTAAATTGTTATATTATAAGTATTGTGCAATAGCAAGAAATTTTCAATTGCACAGTATTGCACAATTGCAAGAAATCTTCAATTGCACAGTATTGCGCAATAGCAAGAAATCTTCAATTGCACAGTATTGCGCAATAGCAAGAAATATCCAATAGCACAATATTGCGCAATAGCAAGAAATTGTCAATTGTACAGTATTGCACAATAGCAAGAAATATTCAGTTGCACAGTATTGTGCAAAAGAAGATACTTCGTATAAATTGCTAATTTCTTGATCAATTTCAATGGGGTTTTATTCTTGAATTCTTGGGGTTCTTTAATATGCTGAATCTAACCGTGTATTAAGTTTTTGGATTTTGGGCCCCGTTTTTAAATTGGTCCACATTGAGGTCCAAAGGGTCCAAAATTTAACTTTGTTTGATTTCATCAAAAATTGAATTATTGGGGTTCTTTGATATGCCGAATCTAACCGTGTATTTAGATTCTTAATTTTTGGTTCCGTTTTCAAATTGGTCTACATTAAGGTCAAAAGGGTCCAAAATTAAACTTAGTTTGATTTTAACAAAAATTGAATTTTTAGGGTTCTTTGATATGCTGAATCTAAACATGTATTTAGATTTTTGATTATGGGCCCAGTTTTCAAGTTGGTCCAAATCGGGGTCCAAAATTAAACTTTGTTTGATTTCAACAAAAATTGAATATATGGGGTTCTTTGATATGCTGAATCTAACCATGTATTTAGATTTTTGATTTTTGGGCCCCGTTATCAACTTTGTCCACATTGAGGTCAAAAGGGTCCAAAATTAAACTTTGTTTGATTTCATCAAAAATTGAATTCTTGGGGTTCTTTGATATGCTGAATCTAACCATGTATTTAGATTTTTTATTTGTGGACCCGCTATCAAATTGGTTCATATTGAGGTCAAAAGGGTCCAAAATTAAACTTCGTTTGATTTCATCAAAAATTGAATTATTGGGGTTCTTTGATATGCCAAATCCAACCGTGTATTTAGATTTTTAATTTTGGGTCCCGTTTTTAAATTGGTCTACATTAAGGTCCAAAGGGTCCAAAATTAAACTTAGTTTGATTTTAACAAAAATTGAATTCTTGGGGTTCTTTGATATGCTGAATCTAAACATGTGTTTAGATTTTTGATTATGGGCCCAGTTTTCAAGTTGGTCCAAGTTGGGGTCCAAAATTAAACTTTGTTTGATTTCAACAAAAATTGAATATATGGGGTTCTTTGATATGCTGAATCTAAACATGTATTTAGATTTTAGATTTTTGGCCCAGTTTTCAAGTTGGTCCAAATTGGGGTCCAAAATTAAACTTTGTTTGATTTCAACAAAAATTGAATATATGGGGTTCTTTGATATGCTGAATCTTACCATGTATTTAGATTTTTTATTTGTGGGCCCGCTATCAAATTGTTTCATATTGAGGTCAAAAGGGTCCTAAATTAAACTTTGTTTGATTTCATCAAAAATTTAATTATTGGGGTTCTTTGAAATGCCAAATCTAACCGTGTTTTTAGATTTTTAATTTTGGGTCCCGTTTTTTAAATTGGTCTACATTAAGGTCCAAAGGGTCCAAAATTAAACTTAGTTTGATTTTAACAAAAATTGAATTCTTGGGGTACTTTGATATGCTGAATCTAAACATGTGTTTAGATTTTTGATTATGGGACCAGTTTTCAAGTTTGTCCAAGTTGGGGTCCAAAATTAAACTTTGTTCGATTTCAACAAAAATTGAATATATGGGGTTCTTTGATATGCTGAATCTAACCATGTATTTTGATTTTGGACATTGGACCATAATAGGTAAATTAAAAAAATTGAAGTTCTTAGACCACATTCTTTCTGTGTCAGAAACCTATGCTGTGTCAAATATTTAATCACAATCCAAATTCAGAGCTGTATCAAGCTTGAATGTTGTGTCCATACTTGCCCCAACTGTTCAGGGTTCGACCTCTGCGGTCGTATCAAGCTGCGCCCAGCGAAGCATTTTATTATTAAATGTGAACAGTTGCCTATACACTTTTCAAGTAAAAATGGTTCATAGATAAGATTTCCCACTTGTAAGATTCCATTTTCATACGAAGATATTGGACAGGATAAAAAGATATTTTGGAGGCAGATCCCTCAAATTAAAAAAAACATCCATATATTGCATGGACTCAAATAAATTATGTTTTAAATCCAATCTAAGAATTTATAACATACACTAAAAATGTTAATTCATTTATTTTCTAAAAATTAATGTCTTTTGTTGAAAAATATCCTTAGTTACTAGAGCCATAAAATACCTATGGTTTTGATTCAACTTAAATGGTTCAACTTTTTCACTGTAATATGGGACGTAAGTTATTGATTGATTTTGACAAGTGTAATCAATAACATTAAACATTTGAAAGTCACTTCAACTAGTTCAATAAATAATAATTGCTTCTTCCATGCCTCATCAACTTTAAATATAAATACCTACTGATTTACATACAATACTTTTAAAGGGTATTAATTCTAATAATTGATAAATAAAAAGCATGAAAAAAGGAGTCAGAAAAATTAAAAGAGTTGAATTCGAATATTGCAATGAAATCAATGTTATTTAAAAATAATTAATTTCCTATTTACAAGTGCTGACCTAAGCTATTCAAGAAGGTTTAGGTCATCGCTTATGACGAGGAGTATGCATTCTTGAATTATTAATGTGCTGTGGTTTTACAGGCGATGGAAAAAAAATGTTTCTGCCCTTAATTATGTTCATTAGAGTACCAAAAAAGACCTGAAACATATTTTTTCATTCATATCTTTTAAATTCTTCATGTGGACAGTTTTGTAGATAATTTATGAAGATACTGTATATTCAATACATGCATGTAAATTTTCCCATGTATGTTAAAAGTTAGACTTTCTCAGATTTATACAATTAACTTTTAAAAAACATTATGATGGAATGATTTTAATTTATGTTTGGTTTCTGTAGGACATGATTGAAGCCTTAAGAGAATCTTTAATGCATATGATACATACAAGAGATGGATCACGAGTTGCTATGTATTGCTTTTGGTATGGTAATGCTAAGGTGAGTGTTTGTTCTTGTTTAGCAGGGATTGGTTCCATTCATAAATTCAAGACAGACTTTTTTAAAAGTTGAGAATAGAGATTTCTTTATACAGCTCCCCTTATGTGTATGTTAAATGCAAAAAGGACTGGAAAATTGATAAAGAAGAAAAAGTATCCACAATGTTTAGGTTAGTTAACTGACATTACTTAAATCACTACAATTTTGTGCTATCCTACTGAAGATTGGGGCTTGCTAAAAGATAGGGTTCACAATCTGATATGTATTTTTATTTGTCTGTAACCTGTTGAAGGTCAGTGATTTTTCTTAGACACTCTGGTTTTGTTCACAAATAAATGACCACATAATTGCATGTAAAAGTGTCAAAATTTGGTATAAAACAAAATAATATCTCAAAATTTGTAACAGTTCCAGTTTTTGTCTATTTCTATTTCCAAATAGTCTTACAAAGTCACTTTTACAAGTGGCAAGTTCCCTACAAAAGCCTACAGTCTACCTTTTCATCAACTTTAGTCTTGAAGAAAATTATCTAACCAGCAAAGTTTTGTGAATTTGTGATGTTGCTGGTTTTTTATTAAACCACGTAATTCTGTAACATATATAAAACCAATATTTCTTATAAATCCAAAACATATAGAAAAATTAAAGTGTCTTTACACTACATTTTGTTATATTGACATTTCAGGACAGAAAAATAATGATTAAAAGTTTAAAGACCCATGTGATGAAGATCTGTTGTGAAGAATATGGACACTTAGTGATGTTAGCCATGTTTGATGGTGTTGATGACACAAAACTAGTACAGAAAGCTATTCTTGATGTAAGATTTTCTTTTAAACTTTTGAATATGTGTTCTTTTTCTCAGAAAAATAAATTTGTGCATACATTTAACTTCATCTTGTAAGTAGTTAAGGAGAGAGAAAAATATGAAAACTCTCAAAATGTTCACAGTATTATCAGAAGACTCTATATTCAGAATTTTACTTATGCGCTTATTAAAAATAATCTTTCTTAGCCAATAAAAATGTAAGATTAATGCAATAACTGTATACATGCTGCTATTTGATATTGGTATCAAGAATAAGAATGCTTGTGTTATGATATTCATCCTGTTGCTTTTGCCAAATCATTAATTTTCAATCTTATTGTTATTCATGCAAAAGCAAGAGAATTTTAGAGTCTTTAAAAATAAGGAGATGTGTTATGATTGCAATTGAGACAACTATCCACCAGAGTTCAAATGAGGTGGATGTATCCCTATATTTAGAAAGAAAATTTAAAATTTGGGAGAAATTTTGATCATTTGCTAATGTACTTGAACCCCTTCGACCCCAATCCCGCCTGTAGTCTTTGATGGCCTGTATGACCCTCCATTCTTTTTTAGAACTGCCCCAGCTCAACTGTCTTTACAGCAGGGACTTCAACCATGCAATTCATGGTCCATAAACTCTTCTCAGATGTGTGATTATGAAAATATGGCAACTTTAATGGCCTTTTTAGAGTTCAAAATCGGAAAAACGTGAAAAGTAGCCAAAATCAGGTGGGGGTGGGAGTCTTTGTATGGCCACTACGTTACTGGTATGGGCTGTAGGTATCAACTATTATCATTAATACATACATAGATGGTACAGGAACACATGGAGGTATAATATGGCCAAAAGAAATCTGGTCTGTAAAATCTAGGTCACCGTTTTGTCAGAAATCGGTAAAAAACGGACATTTAGGCATACTTGGCTAGCCAATAATAATTCCCCAGCAAGATTCTCAAGTCACATTTACTTCCAGTCAGTATGGATATACTGCTGTAACTGTAAGGTAATACTTGAGTGACAAAGAAACACAGTTTAGACAATGTTCACCTCTCAAGGTCTTATCGAAAAATAGACTGAAAATGACCATTTTTCAGTAGGAGTGGGTTCAAACCTACCAGAAAATATACCACCTCCCCCCATGCCATCCGCCCCCATATCTCAATACATAGTTTATTAGATCAGCATCAGTTACAGCATCAAGAGTCTACTAATTTGCATATTATTTGCATAAGCAGTGTTCTCCCCAGGATTTTTGGATAGCACCAGGGTAACGCGTGTGGACAGCTTGGGGAAATATTTCATACTTTAATATTTTTTAAAAATAAATAAATTATGATTCATAATAAAATATTCATCTGAATTTAAAGTAATTAAATCTTTTATAAAATCCAAAATCAATAAAAATAAAATATCATTCAAAAGAGAACAAAAATGTTCAATTAAAAAAACTTTCTAGTTTCTAGAAAGAAAGTTGTTGTATGTGAAAGGATTCCTGTCATAAGAAGATATAAAATTGACAAGAACAATTGCAAATATTGTTTTATTATTTGAACCAGTTTCTATCTTTAGATTTTAATAAAAAGAAATTTTTCATAAATTTTAGAACATTTTGCCATAGCTTTCATGTAAATATTAACCTTTCTTGTCTTTTGTGATAATCAAACATAGATACAGACTTAATACTGCACTGAAATCTAAATCTTTATTTGTCATGAACCATTTAAAAAGAATTCCTAAATCTATAAATTTATCTTTGGTCTACAGATCTATAAGTAACCATATTCAATGTCAAGAACTAAGTCTCCCTATTTTCCCGCCTAAATGACAGGAAGTAGATATAAATAGATTTAACATGTGCTTATGGATAAAATTTGCAAGATTACTTCTGTTATTCATTTATTATGGATATAGATATCCAGTTTGAAGGTACAGTCATGCATTTTATTTATAAAATAGAATAGATTGCAATTAATTGTACTTGAATATTCTACGTGAACTAACTTGGTCATGTGATATGTACAGACAGATACTACAGTTTGAAACCCGACTATCATGCAATAACTATGTCACAATTAAAGATAATTATTAATTGGCCATGGTTTAATCAGAGACATATAATACTATAATATAAGAATTGAGAAATGTATAATTGTCAATTATACGTAATGAGCCACCTTTATGATGTACAAGACGGGTCAAGACACTGTTTGTGTACAAAGTATTTGCCGACTTGTCACAGGTCAGTGCTTGGGTGGTGAGTGAAGCCATAAAATAGTTATCTGTGATCATAAAGTTATGAACTCTTAATTAAAACACAAAAGAATCATGTTACAAGTGTGAATTACATCGATTAAATCCAATCAACAAGGTTAACCTCATAAGGTAAATCGATCACGTGGTGTAAACAATCTGTGTTGAACTGGTTTGAACTGGTCAAATTACACCTGGAATTTTATACTGCACGGAAAAGATTTAACAAGTCGTTTAAAACTTTACCGATTTACGACTTTTAAACTGAAAATTTTAGCACCACAGAGAAAAATTATACATCGCGGTAAGAACGATACCACCACGGTAAAAAATTATACATCACGGGCCCGCGGTCCTTTAAGGGCCTGAGGAGAACACTGCCTGATTTTCCAGAAATCTCTTGAGGTTGAATGAGTTAAATCTTTAAATTGACTGTTTATTTTGTCAAAGGTTTGCATTGAACCACATTTTTTTTTTTAAAGAAATCAAGATATTATACAACATATGTTAGATAAATTATTGAAAAGGTCACTTTTCATTTTAGGATGTTATTAAGAATGTGCCTCAACTAGCTAAGAATCAATATGGAAAGAAAGTGCTGTTGTATTTACTATGTCCAAGAGATCCACATTTTTTCCACCCAGATGTTGTTAAGATCTTACAAGAGGCTGATCTCAGTACAACTAGGTAATGTTAATTTCTGATTGTCCAGCCAGTGATTGTGTCAGTCTTCTTATTTGTTTTTATCTTGTTGCATAAACAGATACAAAAAATACAGATTTAGAATGATTATTTCAGAATTACCTTCATACAAATTTGGATATGAAAAATAAGAACCTAGTACATCTCAAACATCAAACACTGCAGATTCAGTTTTTTTCATGGATCAAGAAAAAATTGCATTTTAGTGGATACTTGTAAGAATTGCAGTATAAAGGGAACAACCACACATTGTTTCAATATATAAGCAGTTGATAAGTTGTATTGTTAAAAAATGAAAACAACACGCTATAAATTTTATGCTTCTGAAGAGCTTTTCTGGATTTACCTTCATCAGGAATGCTCAAAACCATTTTTGAAAGCCAAGGATGTATAAGTGCCGAAACAGTTGAAGAGCTATATAACCAAAAAGGACCTAAACAATAGCCAAATCCATCTAAGGTCAACTTTGCCTGAGGGAGTTGAAACCTTAGTTTCTTTATAATTTCTAAATTTTTAAACAGACAATTTTAGAAAGGTTTGTTATAAATCATGTCTACTGAAGTACTGACTTAAACCATTGGACCTGAAGAAAAACTCCAGTACTTCATAAAATAACAGATGAAAATCACACAGATTCTTCTTGTCATATACATTATTCTTTCACTTCAGTTCAAAGTATTAATGGTAGTTAATGCATTTCAGCAAAAAACAGAAATCAATACGTCACAGAGAACTGTTAGAATTTGTATCAGAACCATTATTAAAGTACATAGTGGATTATACTAGAGAACTTGTAATGGACAATACTTCATTGCTGTTTTTATCAGCCATCATTACACATTCTTTGGGTAAGGTTTTATTTTGTTACCATACTAACTTTCTTAATCCAAAAGATTGGGGATGGAAATTGCTGTATTATTGTTTTTTTTCACTTGCTTTATGAACTTCACATTATTTAAATTGTGCTTTTCCATTCAATCATTTCTGTAATGCCTCCAAGCTTTTGTTGCTATATATGTATTTGTCTCCTTCAAAACTTATATCGTACAATCAATTCTTGTTGATATTAAGTAATGTGTATATGCCCTGTAATGAATGTAGACAAGGTTTGTAATTTTAAACTTGTAAATACAAGATACATTTGTCAATTAATCCTACATTTATACCAGTGACTGGCTCCATTTCTAAGAAACCTTGATTATTCCACGATTTTAACCTTCTTTAATACATAACTAACACTGACAAGCATCTTTTTGGTTACCACAGCCTTACCATGATTGACTTTCATTGGTCAATATTTTGTGGTAGTATGTCATTTATTTTTTTCTCACTTAAAAAATATTATAATATATGAGTTATCTATATTATGAGTTCAGTTTTCAAGGTTACTTTTTTCACATTTTACGTAATAGTTATTAAAAATTATAACAAAAACTATAGTTCCATACATTAAGGATAGCATAGAATTTAAAGAAACTTTTATGTGGTTCTTTTGCCTTGTTACAGGAGATCCAACAGAAGCTATGACAGCAATAGCTAAGATAGCATCTGAACCATTTGTGGCTGGAAGTTTACAAAACATGCATATTGTAGAACATAGTGCTGGTCACATGGCTCTAAAGAAGTTAATACAGTCTGACAAAGAGAGGATCCAAGATGGAAAATCAGGTACACAATGGTTTCCTGTTATATACTACTAACCCTTATGTTCAGTTTTTAGCAAAAATCTAACGTTACCCAACAAGAGAAAAACTGTGTTCAGTAATTACTGGGCTCATTGGCAAAAAAAGGGGAAAATTATTACAGGTATTAAATTCCATATCAATTGTTCATAATAGATATGACTCCCTTGTGAATTTTTTTAGGGAAAGTAGTACAAATTACTTACTGATATAATGGTTACTTTTTCCAAAAATTTCATATTACGAAATCCAATAATCCCCATGTGTTTTTATTCTATTGTGTCTCCCCTTCGACAAAGGGAATCTTTTAGTTTAAGCACTATATCTTCTTCTGGTTCTCGTACAAACTTATTAGGGCCAAAACATTGTTTTATCTTTTTACATTGACTTATATTAAGAATGAAGATGTATCACCATTATAGCCTGTAAAGTGATCTTGACCTTTGACCTCAAGGTCAAATTGTAGATTTTTTTAACATTTTCATGTTGAGACATAGCTTTTGATATTTAACAGCACCCCAAGAAGATGTGTCACTTACCATGGAAGATGACCTCTGACCATGCTCTGACCATTTTGGTCAAATAATTGATTTTTTATATGTTCACCTCAAAACCATATATGTTCTCAAGACCTTTTTCAATGCAACTAAGATTTTACCATTGGTTTTGGGAGGTCATGCCCCACCCAACATAAGATAAATGGTTAAAGATATCAGATTCCCTTCCCTCTTGTTGAAGGCTGTACTGTAAAAATTTATTTTAGTCCACTTAAACAGTTCCACCTAGTTGCTATTGTATTTATTTATACACCTAGTGTATTGCATATTGTAAACAATGACTGATGTGTATTTTGCAGTGCTGTTTTCCCAGATATTATTACAGACATTACCAGATGGATGTTTGAAATCTTGGGCAGCTTGTAACAGAGGATGTTTTACATTAGCATTGTAAGTATAATGTGTATAAGAAGATGTGGTATGATTGCTAATGAGACATTTGGATGTAAGCAACTGCTTGATTATCAATGGTGTTTACAATGCTTTGATATGCTTATATCTACAATGAGGTCTCATCTTTTAATTAACATAATATTTTCATTACTTAGAAATTACAACTTGGATACAGATAAAATAAATTAATCAATGTGTTATACAGAATTTTATCTATAATATAGATTCATTTTAACAGTGTGTTGGATTAAAAATTTGAATTATCATCTGAAAATTTATTGATGTACCCAATATGATATTCAAGTTTTCGGTTGTATAATAGAAAAAAAAAAGGATATCGTGTATCAATCACACTTCATCTGCATTGAAGATCACACCTGAGGTTCTGTATTATATCTTATAATGAAATCTTAACGAATACTGTCATTAAAAGCCTAACAATCTCACCTTTGAATACAGATATAATACAAACATTTAGACAACCACAGGGCACATCAAGATATATGTCAGATAACTTTGCAGGAAATAACATATGAATAGATAACTTGGGTGGACTGCAAAATAATGTTAATAAACATACTTGCCAAAAGTAAAAAAGTAAAGTAGCACACATAGGAGAAATTATCTCAAGAATTATATGCTGTTGATAAAAATACACCTCATCACAGGGAAGCTTTTTACACCTTCAACACAACATGACAGACAAACTTTGTTAATATATTAGTAAAGGAAGGAACATTTTACCTTGTATATTTATCTTACAGTTTATTGGAGTTGGATCATCCAGAAGTTACAGACCTAGTCACGGCACAGTTAATTGGTGTACGAAATGCTTTGAAAAAAATGACATTCAAAGGCGCACAAGTCCTTATGCAAAAGTTAGACGCTGTCAATGGAGAGTTCAAGTTGTAAAAAATCTCATTACATGTATGATACAAGATTAATAAACCCCTATATTAAAGCCTGAGGCTTATGTTGAAAACTAAAAAGATATTGCCAACTTGAAATATAGGTAATAGCTTTTATGAGAAACTGATATTCCAACAAAATTCATAAAAAACATAAACTGATAGTGTTATATTTATAAATAGCTTACAAATAAATTGAATCAACATTCATTTTTGTGATTTGAAATTTTAACTTATTGCACAGGTTACTTGTAAAAAGTACTTCTGTAAATGTATGACAGGGATAAAATTGTGCATCGAGTTTTGGGTATTGCAATTAATACTTTATGAACCTAAACAAAAACTGATATGGAATGAGAGGTTTCACTGAACATGTATATGCAGTGCAAGGTATTTTATTTTATTCTTGTCTGTGTTGTGAGCCAAGAATGAGTGCAATATTTGTAATACAGTTATGTAATGAGTTTTATATTTGTACAAAGTTATCCATGTCCTGAATGCTGTGTAGTTTGATTATTGCCAGAATTTATTTGTTTGTGAGCTGTAGGAAAGAGGGCATTAATTGAATTCATATCAGTTTTCTTCGATAAAAATCACAACTGTATATTGGCTTACGTTTGAAAAATACTGAAGATGGAGAATTTAAATAATGTTGAAAATGAAGCTTAAGAACATAATGATAAGTACTTTTAGAAATTTTAAATGCAAAGTACCTTTGTTATACTTTTTTAGTTGTGTACAATCATGCAAAAGGTTTTTGTATACAGAAAGAATTTTAGACTGACTTTTTATTTGGAAAATGCACTTGTTTTATGTACAGACATTGAGAAGTGATGTAAATTATTATTCTGAGTAATAAAATTGTTTTTGTTGTAAAAAAGTAGTTTGTTGTTTTATATATCTACATCCATTTCTATCAGTTTACCTGACTCATTTAGCAACATTTACTGTTACCTGCTGCTTTTTGTCTCGCCTTGACGGAGTCAAAAAGCGAGACATAGGTATGCTGTTTCCGGCGTCGACGGCGGCGTCAACAATGTATTAGTTTGTGATTAGGTCTAGTTCATGGTGAACCACTAGTGGTAGGTCAATGATATTTGGTATGCAGTTGTATTAGCATTGGCACATCTCATTACCATGGAGATTATTTGGCCCCGCCCCCTCAGTCAAGGTCTATTGACTTTGAAATTTTTCAGAGTTTACATGTATTAGTTTGTGATTAGGTCAGTTTATTGGGAACCACTAGTGGTAGGTAAATGATATTTGGTATGCAGTTGTATAAGCATTGGCATATCTCATTTCCATGGAGATTATTTGGCTCCGCCCCCTTAGTCATGGTCTACAGACTTTGAAAATTTTGCTATGTTAACATGTATTAAGTTTGTGATTAGGTCAGTTCAAGGGGAACCATTAGTGGTAGCCCAATGTTAATTGGTGTTCAGTTGTATAAGCAATAGCACATCTCATTTCAATGGAGAATATTTGGCCCAGCCCCCTCAGTCATGGTCTATTTACTTTGAAACTTTTGCTTAGTTTACATGTATTAGTTTATGATTAGATCAGTTTAAGATGAACTGCTAATGTTAAGTCAATGATATTTGGTATGCAAATTTATTGGCATTTGCAAGTATCTTTTCCATGGAGATTATATAGCCCCACCCCTGATCATGGTTCATTGACTTTGAAACTTTTACATAGTTTACAAGTTAATGTTTGTGTTTAGGTTTGTTTAAAGGGAAGACTTATAATAAGTCAATGGTATTTGGTATGCAGTTTTATTAGCATTGGCACATCTCATTCCATGGAGACTGTTTAGCCATGTACCTTCAGTCATGGTTCATCGACTTTGAATATTTGCATAACTTACATGTTAAAGTATTGCTATTTTAATTTCAACATTTGCATTATCAAAATTACAAAAAGGCGAGACATATCTCTGTGATAAATGTTTATTATTAGGAAAAAAGGATATTCAAGAGCAAAAAAATAACATGTAAGGTTACATTTTTGTTGAGCCTGCGACTTTTGTCGCAAAAGCGAGACAAAGTGATCCTACATTCAGTCTGCGTCGGCGGCGGCGTCCACAAATATTCACTCTGTGGTTAAAGTTATTCAAATTTTAATAACTTTCTTAAACTATCCTGCATTTCAACCAAACTTGGACAGAAGCTTGTTTATGATCATAAGATAGTATCCAGAAGTAAATTTTGTCAAAAAAAAAATCCTGTTTATCTGTATTTTACTCATAAATGGACTTAGTTTTTCTGCCAGTTAACATTACATTCACTCTGTGGTTAAAGTTTTTCAAATTTTAATAACTTTCTTAAACTATCCTAGATTTGTACCAAATTTGGACAGAAGCTTGTTTGTGATCATAAGATAGTATTCAAAAGTAAATTTTGTTAAAAAAAAAATCCTGTTTATCCGTATTTTACTTATAAATGGACTTAGTTTTTCTGCCAGTTAACATTACATTCACTCTGGTTAAAGCTTTCAAAATTTTAATAACTTTCATAAACTATCCTGGATTTGTACCAAACTTGGACAGAAGCTTGTTTATGATCAAAAGCTAGTATCTAGAAGGAAATTTTTGTAAAAATTTATTTCCTGTTTTTCCGTATATTACTTATAAATGAACTTAGTTTTATTCCAGTTAACATTACGTACAGTCTGCAGTTAAAGTTTTTAAAACATTTATTAGATTCATAAACCTTCTTGGATTTTTACCAAACTTGAACAGAACTTCTTACAATCAAAAGATAGTATCTAGAGGAAAATTTTTAATAATTTTTTCCCTATTTTTGTTGAGCCTGCGACTAACAGCAAAAGTAGGCGAGACACACACTGGGTTCCGCAGAACCCTTACAAATTTTTAAATAGGTTAGACAATTTCAGTGTGAAGGTCAAGGTTCAGTAAATGAACTCGGTTTGAATACAGATTTTGGTAAAATTTTGCATACAACTTAAGCTTGTTGGAAGTATAACTGAAAATTGAAATAAAAAAAATATTGCATTTATCTCTTTTATTTTCTGAAATATTACTAAATGAATTCTTTCAAATTAAATGGACAACTGTATAGAAAGCACATAAAATTGGTGAAAAACGTTCATAAATTTGTCTTAAAATCATCAAATCCATAATTTTTTCTTAAAAAATTATAATTTATTGAAGATACATAAATTTCCATTTTAATGATGTTAAATGATAAAAAATTAGCACAAACTGTCTGTGGCATAGCCCATTTACTGTTCCTTGACCTTAAGGAATTGGTTATTGCTGGATCTTCAGTCGGTTACGACAACCATATTATTAGTCTATTTTAAGACATTCATTTGTCATTTATCTTTTTATTTCATTTGCTTAGTTGCTGTCTTATTGTAGTCTACTCCCAATTTTCCTTCATTGTCAAGCCTGCGACTTTCGTCGCAAAAGCGAGACATAGTGATCCTACATTCCGTCGGTGGCGGCGTCCACAAATATTCACTCTGTGGTTAAAGTTTTTCAAATTTTAATAACTTTCTTAAACTATCCTGGATTTCTACCAAACTTGGACAGAAGCTTGTTTATGATCATAAAATAGTATTCACAAGTAAATTTTGTAAAAAAAAATCCTGTTTATCCGTATTTTACTTATAAATGGACTTAGTTTTTCTGCCAATTAACATTACATTCACTCTGTGGTTAAAGCTTTCAAAATTTCAATAACTTTCATAAACTATCCTGGATTTGTACCAAACTTGGACAGAAGCTTGTTCATGATCAAAAGCTAATATCAAGAAGGAAATTTTGTGAAATTTTATTTCCTGTTTTTTTGTATATTACTAATAAATGGACTTTTTACATTACATACAGTCTGCAGTTAAAGTTTTTAAAACATTTATTAGATTCATAAACCATCCTGGATTTTTACCAAACTTGGACAGAAGCTTCTTACAATCAAAAGATAGTATCTAGAGGAAAATTTTCAATAATTTTTTTCCCAAATATTCACTCTGTGGTTAAAGTTTTTTAAATCTTAATAACTTTCTTAAACTATCCTGGATTTTAAACAAACTTGGACAGAAGCTTGTTTATGATCATAGATAGTATCCAGAAGTAGATTTTGTAAAAAAAAATCCAGTTCATTTTTTTTATAATTTTATAATTGCATCTTCTATTTACATGCATTTTTATTGATGAATTAAGGGATAAATCATCAAGCAATGTAAAAATTATCTTCTTTATCATTTGTTCGGTCAATAAATTTATGTTTCAACTCTTTTATAAATCTATAGATTTGATTGCATACTGTATTCATTTTTTACAAGCATAACTTTTTTCATACATTTCAAATGTTTTATTTCATTAACTGTAAATCTATTATGTGCATTCCCCTATCACACTGAAAACATAGACAACAGCAAAAGTAGGCGAGACACTGGGTTCAGCGGAACCCTATTAAATTTTATATATATTTCACAATATATATTTGTATATGAAAAGCCAGAGCATATTAATTTCCCCCTTTCAATCCCTTCTTCCATCCATCAGTTTGTCCATATATATAACATACATTTATGTTTTTGTCTCACCTGCGATGAAAGTCGCGGAAAGCAAGACATAGGGATTGCTTTTCTTGCGATGGCTGCGGCAAAGGCGTCAACAATTGTTAAGTTTTTTGCTTAAGTTAGTTTGATAGGAACTACTTGTGATAGATCATTGATATTTAATATAAAGTTGCATTACTATCAGTTCATATTAGTTTGACGACTATTTTGAGGCCCTGCCCACTAGATAATGGTCCAGCGACTGAATTAATAAACCATGTTGGTGTCCATCAGATTGTCTTTTTCTGAATTTTATGTCGACAGGCGAGACATGTCTCTGTGTCAACAGTTTATTTTACATGAAAATGTATATGGTTTGTCTGTTGACTGCTCTTAATAGTTTGAAAGGTAGAACCTTTTTATTTTGTAAATCAGTTTAACGTATACTGAAGATGTGCATATGTAGTTATTGGAAGGGAATCTTTATATTTTGAAGTTTGTAGATAACTACTGAAGGTGTGCAGTTGAGAATATTTCTGAATACTTCCCCTAATTTGCCATCAAATTACCAGTTGTTAAATTTTTGGTAATTTTCCAATTAAGTTATATGGTATGTAAGAATAAATAATTTATATCACATGCCAGGAGTCTTTTATGTATCTTAAGAGACACAGAACAGTTATGTACAACTAACAAATTCACTCATATTACTTCAAATTCATCTATCCATGTGATTTTCAGGAATGGGGCATACACCAGTGTAGTCAACTGTGCAAACTAATACTTATTTTTTATTTTCTACCATTGTTTTAAGAAATTATACTTGGCCATCACCAGTCCTTCTAATGATTTCTGAATATTGCTGCTTGCTTTAAACAAGCCATGAAAAGGGCTTTTCAAAAAACCACAAAATTATGTATTCAGAAATAAAAGTACTTTCATAGCAATAGCCTATCACAAGGAGTAGGAGGATATCAGTACTTGAGGGCTTTGTCAATGTGTAATCTTTGCAAATTATTTTGAGAATTTATACATTGCAAATACTTCTATATTAAGCAACATGTCAATATTTAAACTACTGGCAGAAAAATTTACAGTGAAGGGCAAAAACTCTAGTCAGCTGTATTGATAGTATGATTGCCAATAAGACAAGTATCCACCAAAGACTAAACAAGTGAAACTGCAAGCTACTGCTCACTGATGATACCCCCGCTGCAACTGGATAATTTTAATAGTGTAAAAATATGTAAGTGTTCTTAAACAGGAAGTTGTTGAGTGATGAATCTGAAAATGCTTCACACGATATAGCTGACTTATATAAACCCTGAAACCAAATTTCAGAAATCCTTATGATGTAGTTCCTGAGAAAGATGCGACAAAAAATATTCATGGGACTGACGGATGGACAGATGGACGGACGGACGGGCAGACAGAGGTAAAACAGTATACCCCCACTTTTTTAAAGCGGGGTATAATAATGTAGATGTAAGCCACTACAGGTCACAGTATGGCCTTCAACAATGGGCAGAACCAATACTGAACATTAAGCTATATAAAGCCTAAAAAATGTAAAACAATTCAAATGAGATAACCCAACAGCCTGATTTATGTTCAAAACAATAAACAAAAAACGAACATGACAACCATTAATTTACAGGCTCCTGACTAGGGACTGGCACAGAATGTGGTGGGGTTAAACATTTTTGGGAGTGCAAAACCATCACCCTAACCTACAACAGTGGTTTAACAGCACATCATAAAACAACTGTTAAAATCAGCTGAAAAAGGCTGGATTCATCAGATCAACACAAAGCTCAAAACACAACTAGGAACAAAGGCTAGTAAATGGACTATGCTTAGAAGGATTGACTTTGGAGACAGATCGTTAAAATTTCTTAAGCAGCCTGAACAATTACATATGACAAAAGACTACAAAATGTTATTATAAATAAACAATTTATTTCATAAACATATAAATTTCATAAAAATGCATATTCATAAAAATGCATATTCATAAAATAATAGTGTAAATACAGAGGAGTGAAACTTGTATAACTTTGTCATACAAGAAAATATATAGCACTTAAAAAATCAAATCTATTTAGTCTCAATAAAATAACTAACCTTTGTAAAACTATATAAACTTATAAAACTAGCGCACATGATTTCAATTAATAAGCAGTTGTTAAGAATGTATTCTTGGATAGCAATATTTGTGGTTTAAAAAAAGTATTTATTTTGATAGTAGTTTATTTCCTGTTTTAATATGTATCTTTTAAATGAAATTGAAAACCATATATTTCATTGAATACTTATAAAGTTGGTAATTTGTTGCTATCCATGAAATTTGGTATCGATATTCACAATATTTTAAAATCAAGTACCAAGAAAAGGGAAACATCTGGTTTAATTTTCCTGATTAAAATATTTCAGACTCCTTCTTTAAAAGTTATACATAAACATTTCACGGCCCCTTTTGAATATACAATATTCCTTTCCCTACAACAGTACATTTATTGTTCTCTTACACTTCTATTACTTCATAGAGTTCAAGCTATAAGGTTTTTCAGGTTTTCTATCCAGCAAGGTTAGACAGCTATAAGAATTACCAGGCTTTCAATCCAGCATAGCTACAAAGCTTAAAAATGTCCAGGTTTTCAATCAAGCAAGGCTAACAGATATAAGCATTTCCAGGTTTTCAGTCCAGCATTAGGCTACGGACTCCATTTTACAATTTTGTTGTACTTTCTGGCATTTTAAGAGTAAGATGTCCATTAGGCCCTGTCTTAACTTCTGCACTATTGATGCTCACTGTTCGAAGTTCTATCATCTCTTTTTCTACAACAGACATAGTTTTAAATATAACTTTTGGAAGCACTACACTTTATACACACAAAATGTTTGCTCCTTTTACATGTAAACTAAACTTATTTATTTGATCCTGTTACAGCACAATGATTTGAGTGTGTAGGTCAAATGAAGGTTGTACCTTAGCTAATAATGATTTCATGGTTCAGCTAGCAAGCAAGCTAATAACCAAAGATACTACTTTTACCTATACACTCGAAGTCAATGTGCTGTAACTTTGTTATTATGTTGATGATCTTTCACATAGCCAGCCACAATATATTATGAGATTGTGTAAAGAATCAACTAGTAACAATCAATCTTTTATAAATGGGGTTTCTCCAAATGTTCATGTAGTCACACTGAAGCCAAAGGAGGTAATTTGACTACTGTCCTGGTGAAGGAGATATTGTAGCTTTCAATCTAGTATCATTGAGGTGCTGTAGCACAAGTGCTTTCGGCAATATTAGTTTTCAGTAATGTTACATGTTGATCCTACTTTTGTAGCTTATTACTAATTAATGTATGTTAATGCATTTTAATTCACAATAATCCACTGTGCAAGGTATTAGTAAAGAGTAAGTACTCACAAAATAAATTATTAAACACATACACATCTAAATGAGTCTATCCTAAGTCATCAACCCTGTCAGTAGTTGTCATACGATACTGTGAAAGTACTTTTATTCGTGGGGAACCAATTTTTCGTGGTTTTCGTGGATGACTTTATCCACGAATTTGAATGTCCAACGAAATATACAATTACTTCAATCGAGACAATTTCTAAGCATAGATGAATCAGCTTATTTCCAAAAGCAATTATTTTATTTCAAATTTGTTGAGAATGTTGAACAAGTTAGTAAAAATTGACACCTTTTTTTGGCAATGTCCACATATCATTATAAAACAACATACATGACACATGGTTATTATAAATAATCTTCGTTTTTGATGGCTTCGCTTCACTCAATTTGTTTTTTCTTCAGAAAACTAAAATCCACGAACATGTATCTAATGCTCAATCCATGAAAATTGATACCCACGAATTAAAGTACTTTCACAGTACTTGTTTTTTCATTATTTTGAGAGTTGGGTGTTGTTGGCAGATCTTTGATTGTTTCTGGTTAATTTTTTCTCAACATATATAAACTTGAGACAATTAAGAGCTTGACGTATTGTACAGAAACTTGTCTATTGTTGAAGATTGTATGTTTCCCTCTAGATGTCTTTTATTTATTTTGGTTGTTGGGTTGATGTCTCATTGACACCTACCCTACAAACCTTTTATTCACAGGAATATGTGGTCTACTATTTGTGATTTTAAATACTGTGAAAGTACTTTATTCATGGGCATCAATTTTTCGTGGATTGAGCAAAAGTTGCATGTTCGTGGGTTCTTAAATTCATGGGTTTTAGTTTTTTGAAAAAAGTTGAATGAAGAATTTGGGGCCATCAGTAACGATGATTCTTGAAAATAATCATATGTTCTTAATAATGATTTGTTGGACATTACAAACATAAGGTGTTCATTTTCACTTACTTGTTCGTCTTTCATTACTGACAACATTCATCAACTTTTTGATAAAATAATTGCTTTCGGGAATAAGCTGATTCATCTATGCTTACAAATTGTCTTGATTGAAGGAAATGAAAAGTAAACATTTTAATTGTTGCACACGTGTAATCAGAAGTGATGACACTAAGTAACCCATGATCGAATGATCCACGGATTAACAATCATCAAAGATGTTAATTGGGCCATAAACATGTCACTTAAAGAAAATGGTTACTTAAAAAAAAATGCTACAAATGCACTTTGAATTGAGAATTAATTCTTATGAAATAAAAAAAACAAGCCCAATACGAAATTATTATTTTTTTTTTTCGTATGAGAATTATGAGGAGCTAAAATGAACACTTCATCATTGCATATCATCACCGGAAGTCTGACTTTCATCGATCAAAACTAATTTTTCATGAGAATAAAAAGGTTAAAAGTCGTACAGTTTAGGTTTTATTAAAGATTAAATAGGTAAAATCTTGTCTGAATATATAGTTCATAGTGCGTTTGCTGATATTCGTATATTCTCTAGATTATATACCCTTATCCATGTAGTCAAACCTACATTGGGATCTTTCCATGTCTTGATTTGAACAACAGTTGTTATATTTCGTTGGACACTTAAATTCCTGAATAAAGCCATCCACGAAAAGAACAAAAATTTGTACCCCACGAATAAAAGTACTTTCACAGTAACCTATTAATGTTTTCACTTGTACAGTAAATTGCTTAAATCAGATTGTTCTTCTCCTTGAAATTAGTCCTTTACAAGGGAAGTTAGAGACTTTTAAATGAGCATTAATGACCATTTGTTGAAGGTCTTGTCATGTTCGTGGTGAGTTGTAGTCTCGTTTAATATAAGACATTACATAAATTTCTTGATTTCTATACATTTTTTTTCTTCAAATTTAATACTTTTTATCATACAGTGCCAATTCTTAATATGAGAATAAAAATATCAGAAAATTACCTTTCCCATTCTTTTCTGATTCAACCTCTTCATCATATAAATCTGTCTGGATTTTGGCAAAATTTATAAAAACCTGAAAATACATAACAATATTCTGTGACAATTGAAAATTCTTTTATACATAGCTGCAGTGCTTCTTTTTACCATGAAAATTTGTCAGTCTTTTGTGCATCGTCTGTATGCTGTGTGTATTGTTCAAACATATATAAATTTAACCAAGCTATATACAGATAGAATTTCCTAAGTTGTTTCAGATATTTCTGTTTTTTTTTCAATTGTCAGTTGTTAATTTGCAATAAAAATAAGAAAATGAAAAAAGAATGTGTCCATGCACATGGATGTACTCATTTTTAACAAATGACATACATGTATATGATGGGAAAAAGTCTAAAATTTGGTACAATCAATGGGAATAACTTAGGAATAGCAGATTCATGAAAATACATGTTATTTCTTTGATTGATATAGAATCAAGTAGATAGTTCAGACAATATTTCATAAATAAAGTTCTACTTGTATTCAATTCACATATGTTCATGTGGTCAGATCATGAAAATTGATGAAATAGTAGTGTTTTTGACCACTAGATTTCTGATACTTTTTTAGAAGTTGGGTTCCTGTCTCATTGACATATACCGCACATCTCCTTTACATTATATTCAAATTACTGTTGTTATCAAAATTAATCTTCTTTTGGAAAAATGCCACAATAAAACAAATTCTAGAGGTTTTGGCAGACTGGTAAGAAAAATATGATAAAACAAGATTAAATACCTGATCAAGTGTAGTCTGAGAAACAGAATAGTCTTCTATATCTAGTAGTTGTCTAGCAGACTCTATCTGTCCAAACACATATGACAATTTAATCTCTGATTTAAGTTGATATTGTAACATATTATAATGAGATTCCTTCAGTATAGCGCTAGAGAAAGTTTTTGTTATGAAGTTTTCTACTGATGTAAGATCTGGATCCTCTCCTGATATTCTCAATAGTAAAGTATATCCATCACCAAATCTGTAAAAAAGAAAACAATGAATTATAATAATCAATTGTTCTATGAAAAATGAACTTTGTCTTCCTTTATTTGATACATTCCTCGGTTACAACCGGAAATGTCAATTTGATGACCACTCACTTTAATTAATGAGAGAAGAGAAATTCAGATTATGGAGTAATTGTTTATTATATAATTTAACATGGTAATGCCTCCTTTTAGGGAAAGTTGTGGTTAAAAGTGATTTCTGTATCCTATACATTTAAATGTCCATTTTAACCTTACTTTAACTTAGATCTATTGGTTATTTTCTAGTTTTTCAAAAGGTTTTGTTACATGTACAGCCTTTGAGATTTTGGTTACATGTAAATCCTATGAATCTTTGGTTTTCATGTACTTTCAATGAAATTCTGGTTACATGTACATTCCATGATATTTTAGTTACATGTACATTCCATGAGATTTTAGTGACATGTACATTCCATGAGATTTTAGTTACATGTACATTCCATGAGATTTTAGTTACATGTACATTCAGTGACAATCTGGTTATATGTACTTTCTGTGAGATTTTAGTTACATGTACATTCCATGAGATTTTAGTGACATGTACATTCCGTGACAATCTGGTTATATGTACTTCTCTTGAGATTTTGTCAAGATGAAGTGTTATTATGCTGACGAATATATCTACTGACCTATTTTTGTAATTATGCTGAAGATGATATTTACTGACCTATTTTTGTAATTAGATGAAGAAAACTGACCTGTTTTTGAGATGTTGTGTACTACCAAGACATCTAAATCTTCCATTAAGTTACATGTACATTCCGTGACAATCTGGTTATATGTACTTTCTGTGAGGTTTTAGTTACATGTACATTCCATGAGATTTTAGTGACATGAACATTCCATGAGATTTTAGTTACATGTACATTCCATGAGATTTTAGTTACATGTACATTCCATGAGATTTTAGTTGCATGTACATTCCATGAGATTTTAGTCACATGTACATTCCATGACAATCTTGTTATATGTACTTTCTGTGAGATTTTAGTTACATGTACATTCCATGAGATTTTAGCGACATGTACATTCCATGAGATTTTAGCGACATGTACATTCAATGAGATTTTATATCTACTGACCTATTTTTGTAATTATGCTGAAGATGATATTTACTGACCTATTTTTGTAATTAGATGAAGAAAACTGACCTGTTTTTGAGATGTTGTGTACTACCAAGACATCTAAATCTTCCATTAACCATTATAGATAATCTATCACACAGAGCTTCACATTCCTCCATACTGTAATATACATCAGTCATAAACAATTCAATTAGTACAGCAATTTTTTGTTGTTGTTTAAATATAAGTAGTGTAAAAAAGGGGTACATCAGATGTGACAAAGTGAAGTTACCATCTAAGAAATGATTTTTATTTTCCACAATTCATTATTTTTTAACATAATATTAAAAACCCACTGTCTTATTTATAATTATGATATTCATGATACAGCAAAAGCACAATCTTTCACGAAAGAGATGCTTAAGCCTACACCAGGGGTATTCTTATTGCTGCAAGGTTTAATTTCTTAACCAAACTTCCCGCTGAAGGCCTTCAAAAGACTGTTAAGACAAATAACAGTGAACGAAAACATTGTTAATTTATTTTGTTTGTTTACTTCCAAATTAATCATGGTGCTGTCTTGTGTTTGTCCATCCCATCGATACATCAATTCATGAAATCAAGATATTACCTATGAGAAGTAAGAACTACAGATCTGCCTTCTTTTACAATGTTATTTATACAGGTCCATAAAAATCTTCTAGCTTTAGGGTCCATTCCTGTAGTGGGTTCATCCTGAAATGGAAAGAAATTTTAAAATAAATGATTAATTATTAACCTAGTATCATTATTGTTTGTGATATTTATCATTGATTGTTTGACATCCTTAAGTTCAAATAAATTAAATGAATAGCAGTTAAAAATTGAAATCAAATTTAAAATTAAATTCTGTGCTCAATTCTAATGCATAATTATGTACTATATTATACATATTTAAAGTGACATGTGTTTTATACCTGTAAGATAGTTTTTTTGTAATTAGTGAAGTATATCTGGGGTCTAGTTTTAGCTAATTTCATCCCAAATTTATGCAAAAACATGTTACATACATGCATATGTGAAATTACTCCAATATTTTTTTTCTCTCAACTGCTTTTTTTACAACTACAATATGTACTACAGGAAAAATCATTAAGATGAGGAACAGTTTCTTGTAAAAAAATTGTTGCCAGACTAAATGATCTTACATGGGTGATCTATATTTACTAACGTCTACGTCATTTGGTCTCTGGTGGAGAGTTATCTCATTGGCAATCATACCACAACTCCTTATTTTTATATCATAGCTTAAAAAAATAATAATATTGACCATACTCAGCAATTTTCTCCCAATTAAAAACAGTTTAGAATTTCAGAACATAAAAGTTTAACTAAGTGTCAGGATTTTCAATAATGTGACTTTTGTTTCAAGAGAAAAACTGTTCATATCAGGGAAGAAAATTTAACCCCTAAATTAATTGGTTGTTTCATAACTCACCAAAAATATCAGAGATGGGTTGGCTATAAGAGCCATGGCTGTTGATAACTTTCTTTTATTACCACCAGAATAACATCCACATAGTTTGTCTGCATATTGTACCAAACCAAGCTTCTTTATACCCCAGTCAGCTACCTAAAACAAAATAATTTATCCTAAAATTGCTTACACAAGTCAATTAGTAAACTGAAAAAAGACAAAAATAATGTACATGTATGACAAAAAGTTTCAGTCCAAGATAATTGTCAATATTGAAAATGATATGTACCAGAAAACAAGAAATGTTGAAATTTTCTCTTTTTTCCAAACATATTCATTAACTTTTTCTACAGTATTACTTTTAAACATTTGAACTTAATGTTTAAGTAAAAAAAAAATCCAGAATATTAATTCCACCACAAATTACCTCTTTGACATCTTTTTCTGGTATTCCTCTCAACCTAGCATAAAATTTGAGAACCTCTCTTCCTGTTAGTAAAGAATCAACAGCATCAAACTGTGGACAATATCCAATATCTCTCTGTAACTTGTTAGATTTTATACTGTAAAGAAAAGGATAATTAACACTAAGTTGCATGAATTGTTGTAAACTCAACATATATAAACTTTTTTTCAGAAAAAGCTATAGTAACTTATGCTTAAGAAAAATCAAATATTATTGCATCACACAAAAAAAAAGAAATATCAAATATTTCAGCATCACACAAAAAAAAAAAATTATAAACTTAAGGTGACAATTACATCCTTCTTAAAAAACTTTTGTACTTTATAATAGAATAACCTTTATCATGTGAGAATGCAAACTTCCACAAGTTTTTTTCTTTAAGCTAAAATTTTGAATCTGTATATCTTTACACTGGCTATTTTATACAAATCCCCTTATTATTCCACAATAAAATCACACTTACCTTTCTCCTTTTATATAAGCATTTCCTTCTGTCATGTTGAGGGCACCTGTCAGCATTTTAAACATGGTAGTCTTTCCAGCTCCATTTACACCTAATAATCCAAAACACTGACCCTGTGGTACTCCTAAACAAACTCTGTCTACTGCTGTATGCTTTCCTTTACTGCCTGATAACTTGTACACCTAATAATAATTCAAATCATAACATTACCTGAATCAGTAAAATAGGATTGTACCGTCAAATGTTTTGTTAATTTTTAAAAAATAATCAGAAAATATGTATTATCGACAGAATCTGATTTAATATGTCTCCATTCTTTATGAGGAATGAAAATTTTTATATTTCTCCATTCTTTTTACATAACTTTGTAGTATATTTATATTCTTTAAAATTTAAAAGTCCTGTAATAAATTCACACAGAAAACTTCGGCAATTTTTTCAATTGATAACAAGAATGTGTCCATAGTACACGGATGCCCCACTCGCACTATCATTTTCTATGTTCAGTGGACCATGAAATGGGGTCAAAACTCTAATTTGGCATTAAAATTAGAAAGATCATATCATAGGAAACATGTGTACTAAGTTTCAAGTTGATTGGACTTCAACTTCAGCAAAAACTACCTTCACCAAAAACTTTAATCTGAAGTGGAACAGACAGACGAACGGACGGATGGACGAACGGACAGACGGACGAACGAACGGACGCACAGACCGAAAAACATAATGCCCCTCTACTATCGTAGGTGAGGCATAAAAACACCTGTACAATCAAACCAACCTTCGTTAGATTCTGTATGGTCAATATTTCATCACTAGCGCCACCTGCCAATACTCTGATACGTTCCTTAGCAACATCCTCGTCTTCGTCATCAGTTTCCTCATGTCGAGGTTTCACTTCTCTATATAATAAATTAATCAATCATTCATTTTGCCATTTTCATATATAAAATTTTGAAGAAGAAAAAACAATCAAATCCAAACTATAGAAGGAACTAAGTAAATGAAGGGTTTTAAGGTCAACACCTATTGATTTTTTCATTCAGTTCATTCAAGTAAAACTGACCATTTGGTTATTTTACAAATGTATATTTGAGGTTTTTTGCATTGATATCAACATAAGATATATACAATGATCCCCTGTTACTAGTTAACTTACCTGTTCTTGTAAAATATTCTATACTCTATCAAGATGTTGATGATAAAGAAAGCTGTTCCAATAACGGCCATGGAAAACAAGTTCTTTCCTGACATTTCCCATTCCAATGGATTCTTCATAGTAGCTCCTGATGTATCTGAAACAAACAAAGAATTGACAATATTAAACAATTAACCAAGGATAAGTTGAAGAATCTTTAATCACAGAAGTGCAATTTTAATATTCATCATCTTGACTGATACTTATTGGGAGGGCAAAATACTTCAAGAAAATAACTTCATTTAGTCCTAAAAAACATTCTTTGATATCACATGAAAATTTTTCAAAAGTTTTGAGTTTGTAAATTAAGATATGATCCATTTAAACTTATTAGTCCTTTAAATACAATATTTTTTAAAGATTATTAATTAAACATAGTAGTAAGATCTTTGAATAGTGTCTTTATCTGCAAAACATTAATTTCATTTTCAATAGTTTAATACATAACTAAACATGTACTGCTATCGATAAGACTTTTGGTCCTTCTTCCTGTTAATACTTAGCTTTTAGTATTACACAAGGTCATGCTTTTCTAAGGCTAAATATGATGTCTTAACAGAAAATCTATTGGAGGTGTACTGATTGATATTTTGGCTTTGGAAAATTTGGGTTTATTCATTAGTTGAAATTGACCTAACTAGCTTTCAGATACTGTAAGTACTCATAGATAGATCATTTGTCTTTTTGTAAGCTGTGTTTGTGCTTTTGGTCTTTGGTGGATACTTGACTCATTGGCAATCATACTACAACTCCATTATCTTCCATTTGACTTTTGATATGATTCATATAAGCCTAACAAAAACTTGATTTATAGCAGTGGATTTTCTTTTTCTTATTATCAATTCAAAGTTGTGCTGAGAGGATTTTTTTTCTTATTAAACATATTATGTTAAATTTACTGACAAAATTTACAAAAACATGTGATCACTTTGAGATTTAAGTTTTTCTTTTCAATCTATGAGAAAATGCATAGAATCTGAAACAAAACTATAATAAACCTCACAGTGTTATAATTCTCTAAATATATTTACCAAACTTCTTAAAGGCATCTTTGTACACCTGATTCCTAGATAGATCCAGAAGTCCTCTTCCCAGACAAAACTGCGGCAGGAACAATAAAGCTTCATGCAACTTGTCATTGATATCCTTTAAAGTCTGCAATGAAAACATGTCAATAACATTACAAAATTTTTTTTTCATTGCATATTTATGAAATGGTACGAGTTCTGAGATCTCTCACCTTTTTACAAGTCTCTTTCATTTATTCTTACAAAACAAACAGAAGTGCTTAACATAAATATGAATAACATGTGTTTCATAGTAATGCAAATCTATTACATAAAGTAATCACTTTTGCTAAAAAATTTACAAGAATATTTTTATTTATATCAGTTGAAATTATGTGCAATTATCATTACACAGATAGAAAACATTGTGGTTGGAAAAAACTAGAGGTTCCAATTGGGGTTTAATATTGATAACTTAATTACAAATATTATTAACCTAATCTTAATTCCAAATCATAAATTAGTCAAAAAAATGTAAAACTCTGTAACCTCCCTTTAACTTCTTCTTATACTACATGTAGTATCAAACTATCAATAAATTACCTGATCTTCTTCTGCCAGAAGTTCTAGAACAAATATGGCTAGAGTTGAAGTTGTTCCCAAGAAAATATTAACCGACTTGAGGATGACCATAGCTGTACTGGGAACACTAAAGTATCTGGAGAATGGGTACATCACTGGGATCATGGCATAACTTAAATTATTAATATCACTTGGATTTAGTTTTGCATTAAAAAAACATATATGTGTAAAAACTTTTCAATGTATTTTAAAAAAATTACAGAATTGGAATTTTAAAACAGCTATACCTCAAAGCATGCAGTGAAATAAGGAATAATCTTTTAAAAGAACTTTAAATTTTGCAACATGCATAAAGAATGTACACAGATTACAACATACCCATACAACAATAGCAGGGATACAAGACAAGGGAGATTATCCAATCCGATGTATGCCTCTCTTTTGAAAGCCAGGAAAATCAACAAACACAAGCAAGTACAAATGGTGTAATTTATCTGTAAATAAAAAGATTATAATGTGAAATCTTTTATTTGTTGATTCAATTTTCCATGCCAGTAGAAAAAGCATTGGTTCTTGGGCATTTAGAGTTGCTATGTCAAAGTTTTCAGGCAACAAATGACCAAGAAAAATGACTTTTATCAATATTTAATTTGTGGGTCATAATACATACTTTTGATCTCAAATACACAGCAAACTAGTGGCTCTAAAGAGTCTGTGTTGCTCACCTGCATCTTCAACAATTGCCACTTTTTTTGTAAAAATCATCATGAAAGGAGAATAACAGTATCAAGAGTTAACTGACAATTTCAGCTATGTTGACATATTTGTAGATCTTGGCCTGCTAATTATTTTTATTTTTCAAATTTTCTATTTTTCTATTATAGCTTTCAAGATAATAAGCAAAAAATGTCAAAAAAATTGTAAAATTATTATGAAAGGGCAATAACTCCAATAAAGAGTCACTTGAAGATTTCGACCATGAAGCTTTTTTGTAGATCTTGTCTTGCTGATCATTTTTGCTTTTTAAAGTTTCTTTCTATCTATTATAGCTTTCAAGATAATAGGCAAAAATGAAAAATTGGAAAAATCGTCACTAAAGGGCAAGAACTTCAACAAGGAGTCAACCAACGACTTTTGTCTTACTGACTTATTTGTAGACCTTGTCTTGCTGATCATTTTTTTATTTAAATTTCTATCTATCTATTAAAGTTTTCAAGATAATAAGCAAAAGTGCAAAAAATTGGGAAAAATCGTCATTAAAGGGCAATAACTTCAATAAGATGTCAACTAACAGTTTAGAACTTGTTGACTTATTTGTAGATCTTGACTTGCTGATCATTTTTGTTATTAAAGTTTCTTTCCATCTATCATAACTTTCGAGATAATGGGCAAAAATACAAAAGAGTTGGTAAAATTCGTCGTTTAAGTGCAATAACTACTATAAAAAGTCGTCTGACAGTTTTGATGTCATAGACATTAGGTAGATCTCATCATTCTGAACATTTTTGCCCCTTTCAGATTTTTAATGGTTTTCAAGATAATAGCCAAACATTGCATTTTATCCCATACGTCTATTTTTAGCCATCTCGGCCATGTTGGTCGGTAGGTGGGATCACAGGACACATTTTTTAAACTAGATATCCCAATGATGATTTTGGCCAAGTTTGGTTCTAATTGGCCAGTAGTTTCAGAGGATAAATTGTTTGTAAAAGTAGTCGACAGACGATAGATGCCAAGTGATGAGAAAAGTTCATGCAAAGTTTGTTATTCAGTGTATAAATTTTGTACTCTATTGATGTTTGTAACTATGAATATTTCAACTCTTTTTGTTCAATGTTGTACTCAACCAATGATCGAATTACCAAATACCATTTGAAGAGTGTTAACCAGTGTACAACTCTTTTACCCTACTGATGACCTACTTACCAAATTTTTTATATCATAGCAAAAAGTTGCATTCAACTAAGATCTACTCACCAAATCCCATACAAAGTTTGTTATCCAGTAGACAAATGGTGTGACTCCACTAATAAACTGTAGATGTTTGGAATATGACACTCTCTCCTCTATCATAGTCATTACAAAACTGGCAGGTATAAAGGACATAGCAAATATAATACAGATAGCTACTACTATATCAGCCTTGTTGTTAAATCTGAAAATAACATCAAATATAATACAGATAGCTACAACTACATCAGCCTTGTTGTTAAATCTGAAAATAAAATAAAATATAATACAGATAGCTACAACTATATCAGCCTTGTTGTTAAATCTGAAAATAACATCAAATATAATACAGATAGCTACAACTACATCAGCCTTGTTGTTAAATCTTAAAATAACATAAAATATAATACAGATAGCTACAACTACATCAGCCTTTGTTGTTAAATCTGAAAAAAACATCAAATATAATACAAATAGCTACTACCTAATCAGCAATGTTGTTAAATCTGAAAATAACATAACTAACACAGTATTTTTATATCAGTGTAATGGCAAAATAAGTAGAATACATTTAGAAGAGAACATTTCAAAACACACTACATTTTTAAAAATTAACCTCAGTATACATTTCAGTTCTCATGTTAGCAATTGATCTCCAATGATTTAAAAATCTATCATGACAAGAAACTAGAGGCTCTAAAGAGCCTGTGTCGCTCACCTTGGTCTATGTGCATATCAAACAAAGGACACTCTCCGACATTGTAGATGAGAATAGACTTCATGAAAAAAATCTCTATTTTGTTGATCTTGTATTACTGATCTTTTAGTCTGTTTAGTTTCTCTCTATCTTCTTTAGTTTTTGCTCAAAACATATAAGAGGGTAAAAAAAATCCTCGTTTTAAGGGCAATCACTCCTATGAAGAGTGACAGTCTACTTACTATATAGGCAAAATTTGACTTTTTGATAGATCTTGCCTTGCTGATAATTTTTGTGATTTTAAGTGTTTATTTATCTATTATAATTTAAATCATATAAGGCATAACGGAAAAAAAAATGTTTCTCTCTAAATATAGTTTTCATGATGATAGTCAAAAATGAAAAAAATGGTAAAATTTGTCATTTATGGGCAACAACTGACTAACAGTTTTGACGTATATGGACAATTGGTAGAGCTCATTATTTTGAACATTTTTGCTTCTTTCAGATTTTCTCTATTTATAACGGTTCAAAAAATAATAGACAAAACTTGCATTTTACCCCTATGTTCTATTTTTATCCATGTCGGCCATGTTGGTTGGTAAGCGGGTCATTGGACACATTTTTTAAACTAAATACCCTAATGATGATTGTGGCCAAGTTTGGTTAAATTTGTCTCAGTAGTTTCAGAGGAGAAGATTTTGTAAAAGATTACAAAAATTTACAAAAAATTGTTAAAAATTGACTATAAAGGGCAATAACTCCTTAAGGGGTAAATTGACCAATTTGGTCATGTTGCCTTATTTGTAGATCTTACTTTGCTGTACATTATTGCTGTTTACAGTTTATCTCTATCTATAATAATATTGAAGATAATAACAATAAAATGCTTCGCTGGGGCGCAGCTTGATACGACCGCAGAGGTCGAACCCTGAACAGTTGGGGCAAGTATGGACACAACATTCAAGCTTGATACAGCTCTGAATTTGGATTGTTATTAAATATTTGACACAGCATAGGTTTCTGACACAGAAAGAATGTGGTCTAAGAACTTGAATTTTTTTTAATTTACCTATTATGGTCCAATGTCCAAAATCAAAATACATGGTTAGATTCAGCATATCAAAGAACCCCATATATTCAATTTTTGTTAAAATCAAACAAAGTTTAATTTTGGACCCCAACTTGGACAAACTTGAAAACTGGGCCCATAATCAAAAATCTAAACACATGTTTAGATTCAGCATATCAAAGAACCCCAAGAATTCAATTTTTGCTAAAATCAAACTAAGTTTAATTTTGGACCCTTTGGACCTTAATGTAGACCAATTTAAAAAACGGGACTTAAAATTAAAAATCTAAATACACGGTTAGATTTGGAATATCAAAGCACCCCAATAATTCAATTTTTGATGAAATCAAACAAAGTTTAATTTTGGACCCTTTTGACCTCAATATGAACCAATTTGATAGCGGGGCCCACAAATAAAAAATCTAAATTCATGGTTAGATTCAGCATATCAAAGAACCCCATATATTCAATTTTTGTTGAAATCAAAAAAAGTTTAATTTTGGACCCCAACTTGGACCAACTTGAAAACTGGGCCCATAATCAAAAATCTAAACACATGTTTAGATTCAGCATATCAAAGAACCCCAAGAATTCAATTTTTGTTAAAATCAAACTAAGTTTAATTTTGGACCCTTTGGACCTCAATGAAGACCAATTTAAAAAACGGGACCCAAATTAAAAATCTAAAAACACGGTTAGATTTGGCATATCAAAGAACCCCAATAATTCAATTTTCGATGAAATCAAACAAAGTTTAATTTTGGACCCTTTTGACCTCAATATGAACCAATTTGATAGCGGGGCCTACAAATAAAAAATCTAAATACATGGTTAGATTCAGCATATCAAAGAACCTCATATATTCAATTTTTGTTGAAATCAAACAAAGTTTAATTTTGGACCCCAATTTGGACCAACTTGAAAACTGGGCCCATAATCAAAAATCTAAATACATGTTTAGATTCAGCATATCAAAGAACCCCATATATTCAATTTTTGTTGAAATCAAACAAAGTTTAAATACTGGACCCTAGCTTGGACCAACTTGAAAACTGGGCCCATAATCAAAAATCTAAACACATGTTTAGATTCAGCAAATCAAAGAACCCCAAGAATTCAATTTTTGTCAAAATCAAACTTAGTTTAATTTTGGACCCTTTGGACCTCAATGTAGACCAATTTAAAAAACAGGACCCAAAATTAAAAACCTAAATACACGGTTAGATTTGGAATATTAAAGAACCCCAATAATTCAATTTTAGATGAAATCAAACAAAGTTTAATTTTGGACCCTTTTGACCTCAATATGAACCAATTAGATAACGGGGTCCACAAATAAAAAATCTAAATACATGGTTAGATTCAGCATATCAAAGAACCCCATATATTCAATTTTTGTTGAAATCAAACAAAGTTTAATTTTGGACCCCAATTTGGACCAACTTGAAAGCTGGGCCAAAAATCAAAAATCTAAATACATGTTTAGATTCAGCATATCAAAGAACCTCATATATTCAATTTTTGCTAAAATCAAACAAAGTTTAATTTTGGACCCTTTGGACATTAATGTAGACCAATTTGAAAACTGGACCCAAAATTGAAAATCTAAATACACTGTTAGATTCGGCATAACAAATAAATAAATGTGATCAAAGATTTTACAAATCTAATGCGCCATACTGTGCAATTAAAGATTACTTCTTGAAATTTTTCAATATTTGAAATTTGAAAAAAAAAAAATATTTGAAGAATAATTCTTTTTAATTTCTGAAATCTGAAATGAGAAAAAATTGGCCCCCCACAATTTCTTTTTATCCCCCCCCCCTTTTCCCCCAAAAAAAATTCTTTCCCTCAAGATATGGTCATAATCTCAATTCAAATTTCCAATGGAGTTGGCAACCATAATTACCCATTTAAATTTACCATAGTGCTAACTTAATCTATTTTATAATAGAATTAATAAAAATATAGTGTCAAATCTTTCATATGGATTTTTTTGTAAAAAAAAAAGATGAAAACATTTGCAGATATTTTTACTGGTCTTCCTTTATAAATATGCATTTCTTTAAACATAATTTAAAAGCAGTGTAAGGGAAGTAACCAAAACGTTGTATTTGGATTACCTCCCTTACACTGTTTTAGATTATCTTTATTGTTCATTAACCATTACTTTATACATAATTTAAAAGCAGTGTAAGGGAGATAATTTCAATGATGTATTTGATTTATCTCCCTTACACTGCTTTAAATTATGTTTTGTACTAAAGTATTTGTCCATTAACCAGGACAACCTTGTTTTTCCCCCTTTTTTGCCCCTAATTCCTAAACGGTTTGAGCCAAAACCCCCCAAAGGAAATCCTAACCATCCCTTTGTGGTATGGAAACTTGTAGTATAATTTCAGAGAGATCCATACACCGTTCCACAGTTATTGTCTGGAAACTAGAAAATGCTCATTTTTGGCCCCTTTTTGGCCCCTAATTCCTTAACTGTTGGTACCATAACCCCCAAAATCAATCCCAACCTTCCTTTTGTGGTATTTAACCTTATGGTCAAATTTCAAAAAGATCCATTCACTTAAACTAAAGTTAGAGTGCGAAAACCAATATGTATTCGGACGACGACGCCGGACGACGACGACGACGACGACGACGACGACAACGACGACGACGACGCCAACGTCATACCAATATACGACCACAAAATTTTTTTGCGGTCGTATAAAAACCTGCAAAATTTTCTTAAAGGGCAGCAACCCAACAATTGGTTTTCTGTTTTGTCTGAAAATATCAGGGCAGATACATCTTGACCTGATGAACAATTTTACTGCATGTCAGATTTGCTCTAAATGCTTTGGTTTCAGAGATATAAGCGAAAATCTACATTTTACCCCTATGTTCTATTTTTAGCCATGGCGGCCTTTTTGGTTGGCGGACTGGGTCATCGGACACATTTTTTAAACTAGATACCCAAATGATGATTGTGGCCAAGTTTGGTTAAATTTGGTCCTGTAGTTTCAGAGGAGAAGATTTTTGTAAAAGTTAACGACGACAGATGACGACGGACGCCAAGTGATGAGAAAAGCTCACTTGGCCTTTTAGGGCAGGTGAGCTAAAAAAGCATAGATGAATTAAGAGGAGATAACTCTCTACTTACTGTGCTTGTTGTTGTGTCTGTTGTTTAGTTGGAGCCAGAGGATGTGTGAAGGCTGTGATTCCATATTCTGAAGGATCCTCATTTGAAGGGAGATTACTCCTGAGTATAATATTGTTCATCAAGTTCATGTAAGCAACCACTGATATCCAGCCTTTGTTGTTATACCAAACCTAAAATGTTTTAATGAGGGTTGATGTTTTGCTTTATAGAATCATTTGCATTAAAATGTACATAAATCAGCATTAAAACTCCAAACACCACCTTGGTTTAAAAGAAAACTCTGTAGTTCTAATACTCTATGATCCGTCATAGAATAGCCCTTAAACAATTTCTGGTTGTGCAACTGCATTTAAAGTAAAATAAAACTAAATAACTCAAGGTAAATGTTCAGTTTACAAATTCCTTTTTTGCAAATCAATTCAAAACAAGAAATGATTGTAACAGGATGCTGTTACGAAGTCTCCCAAACGAAGCTCCCATAATTCGTAATTCCCAGGGTCGCCTGACATTGGGCAACGTCCAGTGAAAATTGGTTTGGTCCAGAAAAGTTATATGCATTAGTGATACCTGGGGACTAACCCTGTATATCATTCAAATCATCTTGGCATGATAAACCAGAATATATATGGTTTAGGGGTGGGGATCTCGACCATTTACAAGATACTTGAACATTGGGGGTGGGGGGAACCCCTGGGGACTGACCCTATACGTCATTCAAATGTTCGTTACATGACGAACAGGAATATATATGGTTTAGGGTTGGGGATCTCAACCATTTACAAGATATTAGAACATTGGGGGTGGGGAAACCCCTGGGGACTGACCATATACGTCATTCAAATGTTCAAGACATGACAAATAGGAATATATATGGTTTAGGGGTGGGGATCTCTACCATTTACAAGATATTAGAACTTTCTCAAATGGCAGGGGGTCGGGATGACCCCTGGGGACTAACCCTGTATATCATTCAAACCATCTTAGCATGACAAACCAGAATATATATGGTTTAGGGGTGGGGATCTTGACCACTTACAAGATATTAGAACTTTCTTAAATGGCAGGGGGTGGGGGTGACCCCTGGGGACTAACCCTGTATATCATTCAAACCATCTTAGCATGACAAACCAGAATATATATGGTTTAGGGGTGGGGATCTTGACCACTTAGAAGTTATTAGAACTTTCTTAAATGGCATGGGGTGGGGGTGACCCCTGGGGACTAACCCTGTATTACATTTGATGTGCTTTCTCATGACAAACCAGAATATGTATGGTTTAGGGGTGGGGATCTAGACCATTTACAAGATATTAGAATTTTCTCAAATGGCAGGGGGTCGGGATGACCCCTGGGGACTTACCCTGTATATCATTCAAACCATCTTAGCATGACAAACCAAAATATATATGGTTTAGGGGTGGGGATCTTGACCACTTACAAGGTATTAGAACTTTCTTAAATGGCAGGGGGTGGGGTTGACCCCTGGGGACTAACCCTGTATTTCATTTAATTGGCTTTATCATTTAGAACATTTTCAATTAAAAAGATTGTGTCTATCACAAACGGTTTTCAATTTATAATCATTTGAAAATTTTAAAAAATAAAATCCCATAGGGTTCTTTAGTAAAACCCTCTTTTCTTTTTGCCCCTCAAAGTACCCCTTTATAAACCCCATTGCACAAACAAAACCCTGATTGCACCACTAGACATGTTAGTCTAACATATTGTGAAACCCTAAGTTAATCTGACAAGCGGTTTTGGAGAACGGGTGCGGACAAGTTCAAATTTAAAAGCGGCGGAAGAAGAAGAAGAAGAAGAAGAAGAAGAAGAAGAATAATAATAATAATAACAAGAAATGATTGTAACAGGATGCTGTTACGAAGTCTCCCAAACGAAGCTCCCATAATTCGTAATTCCCAGGGTCGCCTGACATTGGGCAAAGTCCAGTGAAAATTGGTTTGGTCCAGTAAAGTTATATGCATTAATGATGCCTGGGGACTAACCCTGTATATCATTCAAATCATCTTGGCATGACAAACCAGAATATATATGGTTTAGGGGTGGGGATCTCGACCATTGACAAGATACTAGAACATTGGGGGGTGGGGAGGAACACCTGGGGACTGGCCCTATACGTCATTCAAATGTTCATTACATGACGAACAGGAATATATATGGTTTAGGGGTGGGGATCTCAACCATTTACAAGATATTAGAACATTGGGGGTGGTGGAAACCCCTGGGGACTGACCATATACGTCATTCAAATGTTCAAGACATGACAAATAGGAATATATGGGTCATTATCAAAAAAACATGCAAAACTATGTTATTTGGTCTTTTCAAGTCAAAAGACATGAAACTATATCAAAATGTATCAAAATAACTATTGCATATGAAAGATATGAATGTTTTGTGATACACTATACACAGTTTACAGTATGAAATGTTTTAAAAACATTCTTAATTTTTTCTCAAACCCTTGGATATAGCCAGAATCAACTGTTATTTTTTACTATAAATCCCTTCAGACCTGAAATAGGGCTATTATTCATATCATTTGTTATTAGAAATTATCACTTTTTATTGCATTTGATACATACAATTTTTTTTTTAATGATTTGGAAGGTGTATGTTGGTTTTATAATAAAAAATTTAACCAAAAGGAAAAGTCTCATTTTTTAAGTCAATGGTGTAACCAAAAGACAAATTGGTAGGGTGAGAGTTATCTTTCTCAATATTTCAGCATTTACAATAGTGTCTCCCTTAGCAATGTTACCTGTAAGCATGTTATGCAAAAGAAAACAAACATTTATGTTGAAAATTTAGTAAAAAAATATTAAAAGTAAGTACAAGCTATATCGTAATTGAAAATAGTGTCCATGGTATACCCTTATAAAAATCTTTTTTTTTTTAAATTCCTGAACTTTGAATTATGAAATATATTGATTGTAGAAACATGCACCAGGAACTCCATATAAAATAGGGGAATGGAGCCCTTATTTTGTAACTAAACCTTAAAATACACCTGAAAATCAATGGTGTTACTGTCAGTGGTGAGACCATTTTAATAAAATAACACCATTGACCAGCTTAGTAACACCACTGAATATATTATGACAATCAGCATTTTTTGGTGTTTCTTTCATGTTTAACAAGCGAAACATCATATTATTTATAACAAACAATACTTATTTAACAATGTTTTAACAATATCATGTATTACATATACAAAGTTTTCAAAAACTGGTGTATGCTGGTAACACCAATGACACTATTTAGTAACACTACTGACATTTTTAGTTATTGATATTATGTTATATAATTTGAGATTTTTAAGCCTAAGAATTATTTTTTCTTCTTTTTCTTTTGCTCAGTGTTCTCTGTTTTGTGTTCAGTACTTTATAAAAGTAACATTTGAAATGTGTTGTCAATGGTGATACTTTTGTGTCATTGGAGTTACTGAAGAGTCAGTGGTGTTACTATATAAAAATGCGATACTTTTTAATTTTTATTCATAAATGAAAGCGTTTTTAGGTTGTATACGAAGGATTAAGCATATTCTTATCATTTCATCTTATACATTATACATATATTCAATTTAAGTGTATTTTTTAGTATTTACAACAGCCATAATTAGGAGAGCCAACTATTTTACGGCAATGTATTCTGAAATTTATGTTTAAAAAGAATGTATAGCTAGAGGAATAATGTCAATAAGTAGTAATTTAAACCTTAACAACAAATTGGAACAGTTGTTTGATGTTTAACAATAATATTTAGTACCTAAATGCATGTTTTAAATTGGTAACACCATTGACACGATTCTATCAAAGGATGACCTAAAATTGTTAAAATTGAAGGGAACCCTTCATTTTTCCCATTGCATATTTCTGAAAATAGTTGCTACCATACTATAGAATAGAGGGACACATTTAAATGTTTTAAACAATGACATCGTTTTTCCAAATATTACTTCATCGAAATTTGCATGTTTTTTGATAATGACCCATATATGGTTTAGGGGTGGGGATCTCGACCATTTACAAGATATTAGAACTTTCTCAAATGGCAGGGGGTCGGGATGACCCCTGGGGACTAACCCTGTATATCATTCAAACCATCTTCGCATGACAAACCAGAATATATATGGTTTAGGGGTGGGGATCTTTACCACTTAGAAGATATTAGAACTTTCTTAAATGGCAGGGGGTGGGGGTGACCCCTTGGGACTAACCCTGTATTTCATTTGATGTGCTTTATCATGACAAACCAGAATATATATGGTTTAGGGGTGGGAATCCATTTACAAGATATTAGAACTTTCTCAAATGGCAGGGGGTTGGGATGACCCCTGGGGACTAACCCTGTATATCATTCGAACCATCTTAGCATGACAAACCAGAATATATATGGTTTAGGTGTGGGGATCTTGACTATTAAGAAGATATTAGAACTTTCTTAAATGGCAGGGGGTGGGGGTGACCCCTGGGGACTAACCCTGTATTTCATTTGATGTGCTTTATCATGACAAACCAGAATATATATGGTTTAGGGGTGGGGATCTCGACCATTTACAAGATATTAGAACTTTCTCAAATGGCAGGGGGTCAGGATGACCCCTGGGGACTAACCCTGTATATCATTCAAACCATCTTAGCATGACAAACCAAAATATATATAGTTTAGGGGTGGGGATCTTGACCACTTACAAGGTATTAGAACTTTCTTAAATGGCAGGGGGTGGGGGTGACCCCTGGGGACTAACCCTGTATTTCATTTAATTGGCTTTATCATTAAGAACATTTTCAATTAAAAAGATTGTGTCTATCACAAACGGTTTTCAATTTATAATCATTTGAAAATTTTAAAAAATAAAATCCCATAGGGTTCTATAGTAAAACCCTCTTTTCTTTTTGCCCCTCAAAGTACCCCTTTATAAACCCCATTGCACAAACAAAACCCTGATTGCACCACTAGACATGTTAGTCTAACATATTGTGAAACCCTAAGTTAATCTGACAAGCGGTTTTGGAGAACGGGTGCGGACAAGTTCAAATTTAAAAGCGGCGGAAGAAGAAGAAGAATAATAATAATAATAATAAGAACTGAGCAAAAACAATAAGTCTTCCCAAACTTCGTTTGGGAGACTTAATAAGAACTGAGCAAAAACAATAAGTCTTCCGAAACTTCGTTTGGGAGACTTAATTATCAGATAATAAATTTATATATAATAATAGTTCTGCTGTAAATCTTATCAACAGATATACAAGATTTTGATTACTGAATGAAAAAAAAACCTTCAATTTTGGTAGTAAGATTTTAATCATTAGATAATTTGTAAGAGTTGTATATCAGCCCACACACAGTTCAAATTACCTTGTTGATATTTTCTGTATTGAAATGGCTCTTCAATTCCATGACTTTGGACCAAATCTGTGTATGTTGATACACCAGTTTATGATCAGTGAGATTAAGCTCTAGGAGGGACTGTAAAACAGATGAGACATGTTCACTATTATTATGTCTGTCTTGTATCTCTGAACCAAAGGATAGACCTCCATATCTGTAAAATAAAATACAATTAAGTGGCAGTTACATTGACTCTTAGACACTACATTATTTACATTTGATTAAAATAAAAAGTAAACAAATTTTAGTACTGGAAACACTATAAACAGTACCTGTGTAGAAGATTTCACAAGTTAATAATTGCCCTGCAATCAAAACTGATAGTTTACATCATATGTCATATACTATCCATATTATAAATTTTATAAAAGGTAGTGATTATTTTCTTAATACTCAAATATCTTTATGCCAATAATTGTATTTCACGTCATACCTTCGAGACATGTATCTGGAATTAGTTTTAACCAGCCAATCACTAATGTTTCTTCCTGTCATGTTGTACAGATAATCACTGGAATACAACATCTGTTCTGGAGGCTCAGGCAATTCTGCAACAGAAATACGATGATGATGATGATGATAGACGGCTGCTTAACTTCAAGCGTCCAAATTAATATGCATATTCAGGACGAGAAGATGTTAATATAATATGAATGTTAGCCATGCTTTGTACTTGACCGACACGCTGTACTGGATTTTTCACGTGCTAGTTTACAAGGTAACAGTCCGCAGGAAGACTTGTCACCTTACCCAGACACATTATTCTGACCCCGAGTCTTTGGTCTTTCTCCTTAATGCTGCATGCTTAGTGGAGAAGCAGCAAATATCAATTTTAAAGTCTTTGGTTTGACCCGGCCGGGTTCAAACCCACTCCAGGTGAACAGGCTACCCCTAAACAGAAGTAGGAATGCTCAGAAATAAAGTTCAAGGACCAAATAAATATATCACATAATAACAGATCATTTTGTGTGACATAATATAGCACTTAGACAAAAGCTTTTTGATGGTATTTTTAATTTTTTTAATGGGGGGTTTGGGGGGGGGGGATTTCTTTTCCTACATTAATCAAATTACCAAAAAAGAACAAGTCATGGCAGTATAAGTCCATTAGGGGATATCAGTTAACCAGGTATCAAGGGTCCACACAATAAAACATACATACCAGCAGGACATTCCTGTACTCCAGATGAACAAGAACATTCTACTGTATTTGTATTCATTGTCTGTCTTGTAAAGTCTGTAATATTCAAATTCTGGTCACATGGAAGGCTATAAATAAATTATACACATTTATAGAAAAGTTTGTAAATAAAATGTTTTGATGGTATCAAGTCAGTTTATAGGGTTATAAAACTACATATGCCTCACTGGATCTTTATCCAATTTTAATTTTTGTCATCATATTGCATTTCTTTGTGAACACTATGTATACCTATTTTCCTCCAAACTATCGAATGTAAAATGGAGTTCGGTTGAGTTCTTGAAAAACCTAGTTTAACTCAGCTACATGTTAATGTGCATGTCCAAAGTCACAAAGTTCATTAAACGTTGCCTGTAGTTAAATCTTAATCTGTTTGGTCCTTTATAACAATTTTGGTGCTTAAAACATATTTTTTTCCCTTTTTAATTCATTCACTCTTTGGCTGGGACCAGCTTGACTCATGGTACAGACAGTGGTCTATCATGAAGGCATTTAAAGGTCTTTTGGGGTTTTTGTTGTTTGGTTGCTGTTTAACTGATGTACATCCCCATTTATTCATACTAAATACTTATAAGTGCAAGTATATCAACAGGTTGAACAGTTTTAAAGTTACCTTTTTGACTGATAGTCCCTCAGACAAGTGTTACCAATACCATATTTAGATAACAAAACATCCTCAGATTTGTCTCCTACATGACTGCCTGGTCTGTCATTACTTTAAATAAAGAAAAACATTTTACTTAAAACTTAAATCATACCTTTCATGCCAAAGTTAATCATTAAATTATACAGCAAGTCATGCAATGACTTTAAATAACCTTCTTATTCATATAAATTCATAATGGCTTTCATTTACATCCATTGGAAGAACGCTAATGGTATATTTCACCTCAGTTGTTGTGCTGCAATGGTCATCAGAAACTACTACTAAAGATATCAATTCTTATTTAATGTTTGTTTTTCTTAAATCTTTTTTTATCATAAGTAGATTTATAATGTTGAGTACAATCATCTCATGACTTTTCTACGATTTCAAGGCAAATTACAGCTGAACAAAAGTCTTTTGATTTTACTTGATGTTGGGCTGCTGTCTCATTGACATATACCCCACAACTCCTTTAATTAATTCTTAGTAACTGCTAAAATGCTTACAACTTCTGAATGTATGCATTATGACAGTATTTAAAAAATCTTGCTCAACAACTTTTGTTACTTATAAAAATGTATTTACCTGTAAAACATATATAGATGATGATCTCCTTTGTTTGGTATCAGGTGCCAAGGGTAAATCTCTAATGGTGGAGGGTCCGAATACGGAGGGTTCGTTTCAGAAAATAACATGGCAATAAGGATAAATAATGCAGGCATAACAATCTGTATAAATATATCAACCAGATTATAAAAATGAAAAATGTACAAGATAATTCAAACAATTTATAAAAATATGTAATACCATTCAATCAATTAATTTTATGTGTTGTCATTACCTTCTTAGTTAGTTAAATTCTGTTTCAAATTCACAACATTAAATGGTCAATAACTTAACATTAAAGAACAAACAATTAATCAATGAATTGAAAGAACATGTAAAGGAAAATCTAGATGAACATTACTGCTACATATTTAGGATTATGGATGGTAGGTGAGGTAAACAGACATACAAATAGAAGTGGTCCATTGATGGACTATTTCACTACACTTCTGTTGAAATTGGCCTTGTAGTTCTGAGTTGTTAAAGATATCACAGAAAACCTAAACCAATTGTTGATGGATAGGTCTTCCAAAAAAAAAATCCTTTACACAGGTTACCAAATGACCTTTCAATTACATTTTTGCTCTGATAGGAACTTTTGTTTCAGATGGATGAATTTCTATAAAAATGAAATATACATTCATTGCATGGATTGAATAAATTGTCAAGATAGACTTCCCTGAATTGTTAATTCCTCTGTTTTTTGTTGATATTCTTCCATTTTTGTATATTTAGTTTCATTAATGCTAAAGATGGTCTAACTGCACATACTCATGTATAAGTAGATCGGCTTGTAAGTTTGTTGAGTTTTTCATTTGAGTTTTGATCTATTGTACTGTGCTGTATTTTGAGCGATTCCTATTTTTTAAGCATTTTCATTACTGTCTTAGTATACTGTACCTCACAAACAAAACCTTTTTTACTTCTTTTGAAATGTTGGAATCTTTTAAGGAAGATTGCAAATACTTGCTTCCACCATAACAAACAGCCAGTGGCTAACTCATCTTGTTTATGTGTAAATGGCTCATTGGTTTCTGTTGGTACATCTAAAACAAATCTAAATCATTAAAATCGTCTAGAAAAAAAAAGATTATCAATATTTTCCTCCTTATCCTGTAAACCAATCATAGAGACAATACTTTTTTTCAAAAAACTTATTTTCAAGATTTTCAGATAGAATATTTAGGAAATAAAATCCATATTTCTGCATTTAAAATGATTGAATTTTAATTAAACCTGTAGGTAGTCCACAACAAACTAAAATGATTAAACGCTCAATGTGTTACCTAGACACAATTCATGTTGATGTGTTAGATTAAACTAAATGTTAGAAAAAAAGACCAAGAAATGAATGGACTACTTGATACCAAGGTATGGATACAATGACCATGGAGAAACAACAGATAGTAATGTAACAGGGTTGTAATGTAAAAGTTTTTTTATAACTTCAAATGTAAAAGAACATTTTATCAAAGGTATATAGAGATGTACCATAAACCTAGGTAACCACTGCCTAATAAGAGTAAGGAAATAAAATTTGAAAATATATTTTATAAATTGAACTGAGAATCCTAAAAATTAAGAGAATCATGAATTTATTCTAAAACTATTTGAAGTAGGTTTGGGCAGTATTTTTTTATAACTGCATAACAGGAATGAAACTCAATGACTAGCAGTTTTAAATCCCTGTTGATTTAAAGACAATATTTGGTTCATATAAATTTACAAATTATAAATGATCTTTTGCCTTCCAACATACATGTGATAAAGCTTGATTAAAAAGCTTGAAATGTTTGTAAATTAAAGTAGCACATAGTTTTCTTTTACTTCTCACTATTGCTCTGCACTGCAGCGAACAAGGGAAATAACTTCTATTCAGTTGTAATTTAAGATTCAGGCTTTCAGAAGTGAGTTTCATGAAAGTGCTTTATCAAACCATATATCAACACTCTTACAATTCTTTTTTGGAGACATTTATATAACCATAAAAATGTAGAAAGGCTGGAAAGCTTTTATATATTATTGTTTGTGCTTTTGACAAGTTTTTTTTCATGTATATAAAAATCCTATCCCTTTTTTCCAAACTGACTGTTTATAAGTGTTCCTTTATAAGATATTTAATGAATTGTTTAAAAACTTTTTAGAAATACTGTACCTATTTCAATTTCATCAGTGCCCAGTCTATTTTCTTCAGAAATACTTCTTAAGAATGACCTTTTCTTATTTCTTTTAAAGCTGAGTTGTGTAACTGGCCTAGCTATTCTTCCCCCTGTTGAAAAGAGAATGAAACAATAATTCTATAAAGCATTTTTATTCAAAAATAAGACAAGAAAGAAAACTTTACACCAACAATGAATACTTTACAAAATAAAAAAATAATAGGCTTTTTTAATGTACTATTTCCTTCATGCGGCATATCAGAAACATCATTGATCAATCTTTGTATTTGTCTAGTTGATGGAATGTGCTTTTCATAGTATAAGTAACAGAGGAAATATATAAAAAACACGTTAAATCTATCCTATTTGTTTTCATGTTTTATTAGGATTCATTTTTTCCCTTTAAATATCTGTAAAGAAATTTTGTTACATAAAATTCTTTGCATGTAAAGCTATTTATCCACCATAATTTTTCCATTTTTAAATTAACAATAAAATAAATATTTGAACAAGCTTGCCATCAGTAGCTTCCTCTAACTTTTGTCTTTTAAATTCATCAGTATGGTCATCATCTTCCTCTGCCACTTTCAGGAACACCTAGCAAGGCAAAATAATTATGGAATTCAACTAAAAAAGAAATATTTTCTCACAAAAAAAATAAGTAAATTTAACATGTATGTTTCTTTTTTTTTTTTTACAAAGTATTTTCTACTGGTCGTTTTTATAATTCAAATATCAAACATTTTTTAAAATCATCTCACTTGCAATATGACAAGATTTTGATTATAACATAAAATAATCAAGTACTATTTTCTCAATTAGAATAGAAATTGAAACCACTTTAATTTCTTAAACAAGAGGCTCTCAAGAGCCTGAATCGTTCACCTGTAATTTTTTGCTTAAATCTTTCATCAATGATTATTTTTGCTTTTCAATATATATTAATGAGTGGCTTAAAAATGCCATTTAAATGTTCTTTGTATCTGTCATATTTTCTTCAAAAGCAAAAAATGCATTTTACCCCTATGTTTCATTTTAGCCATAGTGGCTGATTCTTGACGTACAAGGAAATAAAATACAAAATTTATACTAGATACTCTGAAACTCATTCAGCCCAAGTTTGGCTGAAATTGATTCAGCAGTTTCAAAGGAGAAGATTTTTTAAAGTAAGCAAACTAGATGAACAAATTGTGAAAAATTGTCTTTAAAGGACAATAACTCCTTAAGGGGTCAATTGACAATTTCGGTCATACAAAATTTATTTGTAGATCTTACTTTGCTGAACATTTTTGCTGTTTACAGTTTATCTTTATCTATAATAATATTCAAGATAATAACGGAAAACTGCAAAATTTCCTTAAAATCATCAATTCAGGGGCAATAACCTAAAAATCAGATACCCGATTTGGCTGATTATTTCAGGGCAGGTAGACCTTGACCTAAGGAATACTTTAACCTGTGTCAGATTTGCTCTAAATGCTTTAGTTTTTTAGATATAAGCCAAAAACTGCATTTTACCCCTATGTTCTATTTTTAGCCATGGCGGCCGTGTTTTTTGACGAAACAGAAAATAAAACATACACTTTATTCTAGATACCCAAAGAATCATTCAGCTTTAGTTGGAATTGTTTCTGTAGTTTCAGTGGAGAAGATGTTTGAAATAGTTTACACAAGACGGATGACGACGGATGCCAAGTGATGGCAAAAGCTCACATTTCCTTTGGAAAGGTGAGCTAAAAATAAGAAGTAAGGGGAGGCCAAAATTATGTGTCTGAAAACAAGTAGAATATAGCCATTTTTAGTAACAAATTCAAACAATCAAAATACCTCCTCTAGGCAAGTATCAGAGATACCATAACTTGATATTCCTAGGTCTTCATGACAGTTTTCTAACATTTCAAATAACATCTCAAAGTAGCCATCCCTGGCAGACTCTGGAGGTAGCTGAAATATTACTTCTGTAGAATTATCTTCTACAAGTTTTGCCCTCCTGATATACTTCTTCACAAAAGCTGTTATTCTCTTCTTTGAATATCCTGTAAAAGAAGCAGTGAGCATTATTAATCTGGAAAATAACTATGACAACTTACTCAGTAAGTTTTGAAAATGTATATATAACTCTTTTTTTTTTCAGAAAAAAATGTCTATCCACCTTAAACATAAGCTGGGTAATTGTTTGCAATTAACACAAGATTTCCACAAATTACAAATCAAACAAAGAAAACATATTTTTAAAGTTTAATAAGCTTTTACCTCTCATTATTCTTGGACCATTTACAGGTAAAGGAAGAGTAGCTTCCCCTTCTGATTTCTCTACTGTTTCCAAAAATCCTTCATCAAGTATATCTGATAACTGAAATATAAAAGAGAGATATCAAAAACAAAAGCAAATAACACCTGGTTTTCAATTTCATATTTGAAACAAGGTACCTGATATAATTCATTTGAGGTTAATAATGTTTTATTAATATGGGATGTTACATATTTACGTTTTATACAAGCAAGTTTGTGTCTTACAATTACAAAAAGAAAGTTTCATGCATCAATAATGGTAAATTATTAAGTCAGGGATTTCTTTACCACAAATTACTTAAAACCTTTACTTAATTCTTCTATAGATATAAAGATTTGGTTTTGAAGTTTGGTTGTATCTGTAAAAAACTTATTTGAAACGGGATAGCACATCCTAATTTTTACGGAGATGTTGTTTACCGAGCACAGAAATTTATATACGATCCGGGTAAACTTATTGATCCTTTAAATAAACTTATTCTAAAAGGTTACCAATTCAACACTGTAATTAGATCTTTGAATATTGTCATTTTTGGTATAAGTATTGATTTTGTTATCAGTAAATTAAAATCAAACTAAATATTATTTTTATATACATATGCACATTTATGGCTCTACAATCTGTCGATACCTGCATCTTGGCATTGCACACGGTCATGTTTTTCTCTGAATGTTAATGACATCTTTACACTTAATTCATTGGATGTTGGATGTGTATTGGTTGATATTTTAGTCTTAGATGCATAATTTTTTTATTAGTTGTTATTGACTTTGAACTAGTTGTCAGTAACTGCGAGAATTCTCACAGCAGTACTTAGTGTCTTTTTGTTGTGGGGATGTATAAGTACCCTGCCACGTCCACTTTGTGTTTTTGTTATATGTATTTCTGTTTGTATTCATCTGATGATTTAAGCCTTTTTCAACTGATTTTTATAGTTTGTTCTTATGTTGTACTGTTACACCACTGTCCCAGGTGAGGGGGAGGGTTGAGTGCCAGCTAACATGCTTAACCCCGCCACATTCTGTATGTGCCTGTCCCAAGTCAGGAGCCTGTAATTCAGTGGTTGTCGTCTGTTTCTATGTATCATATTTGTTTTTGTTCATTATTTTGTACATAAATTAGGCCGTAAGTTTTCTCGTTTGAATTGTTTTACATTTGTCATTTCGGGCCTTTTATAGCTGATTATGCGGTATGGGTTTTGCTCATTGTTGAAGGTCATACGGTGATCGATAGATGTTAATTTCTGTGTCATTTGGTCTCATGTGGAGAGTTGTCTCGTTGGCAATTATACCACATCTTGCTATATTTATTTTGTAAAATGAATTAATGAATTCTTAAAATGATGAAAATTTGAAGTGTACATTCTTCAACCTGATTTTTTTTTACTCACAAATAGTGAAATCCAAATCACATCTGGCAAATTGATAAATGTAAATATGAGGCAATATATATCAATCAAGTTTCCATGGTTTACTTAAGAGAAATTTTATAGAATGAACAGAAAATTAATGTAGATCTTTTATACGAGGAAACTTACACTGAGTGGTATAAAAATTCACTCATTCGAAGATTTTTTTTACATACAGGTTGTTGATGATACAAGTTACAACAATCAAACACGAAAACGTTAAAAGTAAATACAGCCATGTCTTTTCTATCTACCTGTCTATTAAATCCAACTCTCTGTCTATCTAATGAATCTGAATCAAGATTGCCATCTTTAACCATAGTCAAATAGTATCCATTACCATACTGTGACTTGAGGTATAAACTGGACCCACAACAGAGTAGTCTCCCTTGAGATATGATGGCTATCCTGTCACCAAGAATGTCTGCTTCATCCATATGGTGTGTTGATAAAATTATTGTTCTATCTGAAAATTTCAAATAGATATTTATTCAAATGTAAATTACCCACAAATTTTCAAATTACATCTCTTTTAATCCAAGATCATTTTCGTTGAATCATTGACCTACCCTTTTCTTAAATTCTCTAATAGCTCATAATAGCATGAAAATAAACTGTAGATTTAATGTGTATTTCAACCATACCATAATTGATATGCAAATCAACTTACTTTTCTTGAATTTAATGAGAAGTTCCCAGATAGCTCGTCTTGCCTGGGGATCTACACCAGCAGTTGGTTCATCTAGAATCACTGTCTTTGCATCACCTACAAATGCAATGGCTATGGAAAGCTTTCTCTTCATTCCACCTGAAAAATAGAATCACATTAATGGCTATGGATTGCATTTCCCTATTTATTTATGGATTGTTTCTGATAGTACAATGAAGTTCAAAATCAATTAATAATTGTCTTGTGAACCACATATATAAACATAGTTGCCAACTCACATGATATTTGCGTGTAATACACGCTTTTTCAACGGTTTTCGCGAAGATTTTGTCACATGGCATGTACACGCTTTAGCCACTTTACATGCCATTACACGCTTTTTCGTTGTTTTGATTTGTTTTGGTCGTTAGTGATATCGTGATTCTCGGTTTTTTTCATAAAATTAAGACGATAAAAACCGAAAATTTCGAAGTATTCTTTGGGTCGCCATTGTTTATTTTTTGAAATGGACGAACTACAAAAGCCCTTCAAGTAAGGTGGTGAGTAGTTTTTAAGGTTATGTTACTTTCTTTCCTTTCAAATTCACTTTGGGGAAATGTCCAGCAGAAAGATGTTGCTTTTTGGACCTGTACAGTCGTCTAAAGAGCCGAGTGCTAAGCGAAAACGATACATGTGTACGTACTAAAAAAGATGTGAGTCCGAGTTTAAACGGATCAAAGGCATATTAGTTACAAAGGATTATGCATCTTAAACATTATCAATCATTTGCAATCATAACAACATGTGTGAGAGGAGTACTAGCTATTTGATAAAGCATTCAATGGTTTTAAAATTATAAAATTATTTTTCTTTTTCAGTTTCAAATCTAGGCTCTAGCCAACAGATTTCCACATGCCATAGGGAATGGGAATATCACAGAACTGTTGGATCAGTTCTCAGAGTACTAGCTGTCTTCTCCTGATGAACTACCCAGCTTTGACCAGGAAAAAGCAACATTCTGGGGAGCAATGGCAGACATAGTTGACATTTTTAATGACAAAAAATGTTATTAATTCTTTCAAAGCTTGCTAAAGCTATTTTAGTTCTGCCAAATAGCAATTCTGACTGTGAGAGAGCATTTTCAATTATAAAGAATATTTACACTGAATTCAGATAAGAACTCAACAATGATACATTGTGTGTATTGTTACATGTATCATGTAAATTTAACATGTATCATGTAAATTTAACCAAACTGGTAGTTGTTTTGAATATGTGCCTAGTTGTGTTGTTTTGAAAGCAGCAAAACAGGCCACTGTTGAATACAATAAAAGTTTACACTAGAATATTGTTTTTTTATATTGAGAAATTTGTATAATGTTCATATTAAAAAGATATAAGAAGATGTGGTATGAGTGCCAGTGCATCTGTGACACGCATTTTCACACGCTTTTTGACATGTCATGTCATGTCATGACATGTTTTGTCATTGTCAGAGGTTGGCATGTATGTATATATTCCTCCTACATTGGAATTCAGAGAGAAATCATCAATGATTTTCTTGTTTTCCAGGAGAACAAATTTCAACATGAATACACACATTGTCTGCTTGTAATTAAAAGTACTCGAAAAAATGAAGCAGGTGTGTAACAGATAAAAAAAGGGTTAAAAACTTACAACTTATCACTGTCAAGCTGCAGATCAGATAGGAACTCATACTGTTCAATAGTACCCAAGATAAATGTGAGAGAAATATGTGTTGCACGAACATAGTGACAAATGCATGGGAAAGGTGAATGCAATATTCTTGTGCTGTGTAATAACGGCAAGATTTATCAGATCAGAAAAATCTTGTGCTCTGTGATATCAACAAAACTTACCAGACAACTGATCAGGGAATTCTTGTGCTCTGTGATAAAGACCTGTTTCTCTCATCATTCTGTCACATTCTGCATGAGCCTGTTTATTTGGTTTGCCTTTTAAGCTAGTGTAGAACCAGATATGCTCCTCTACAGTCAAACTGTTGGTAAATAAAAACAACAAATACATTTACTAACATAATAAAACATCAAATACATTTACTAACATAATAAAACAACAAATACATTTAATAACATAATAAAACAACAAATACATTTACTAACATAATAAAACAACAAATACATTTACTAACATAATAAAACAACAAATACATTTACTAATATAATAAAACAACAAATACATTTACTAACATAATAAAACAACAAATACATTTACTAACATAATAAAACAACAAATACATTTACTAACATAATAAAACAACAAATACATTTACTAATATAATAAAACAACAAATACATTTACTAACATAATAAAACAACAAATACATTTACTAACATAATAAAACAACAAATACATCAGTTGTTAATAACAAAAAAAAGTTTTTCACACAAGCCAATGTATTCATATCAAATCCATTTTCATTTTTCTGAATAATTCAAAATTTACCCTTTTTTTCTACTAAACCTATGTTTAAACTTCATTGTTATGTTGACTGACATATTAACAACTTTTACTGTAACTATGAAGATGAGTCTTAAAAACTTCTAAACCAGGAATTATATATCAATTTCTATGACTTCTGACAATAATTACTCACAATTTAAACAATACATTAAACTGTGGACACATGCCTAGATTGTTCCTGATTTTGTCCATGTCTGTGAGAATATTCTGTCCATAGATGAAGGCAGATCCTTGTGATGGTGGAAACAATCCAGTCAAGATTGACCTAGAAAATAAATCAAGATTTTTTTTAATAATAAAAAACCTAAATGGAAATTCTCAGTATGTCATATTTTATTCTGAGGCAATATTGTTCCATTAGAAACACAAGTCATCTATCCAAAACCAATTCAGCCAAAAAGTTTCTCCAGAGATAAATATAGAAAGGGTAGTTCTATTTCCTTAAACCACATCCAAAGCACTTTCATCTAATCATTTGGATGCTTAATTAAGGGCATATTTGTTGCCTCTAAACCAGTTATATGTATGCTTCTTGAGTTCCAAAATCTAGATTTATTACATTGCAAAAATTTGAATCTTTTGATGGGATAACATTTGTGGTTTGTTTCAATAATGAAATAGGTTACTAGTAAGAATACTATTCCATTCATTAACTTCTATGGTTTCTTTTTCCTCAAAACAAGTTTCTACAATAGGTATGTCCTCATTAAGACCAAGATACTACATTTTATAAAAGGGGACAAACTGTTCCAAACATTATACATTTTCTCATTATTTCATTCATAAAACATCTGACTATCTTACATCGTAGTTGTTTTCCCTGCACCATTATGTCCTAGGAATGACGTTATTTGTCCTTCATAAAAGTTCACACTCAAACCATCTACTGCATTCTTTTTCCCCTTCTGATAATGTTTCTTCAAATTCTTTATGGATACACCTAATGGTCTGTCATGGGGTTCTTCCTCTAGTTTAGGTGCATCTGAAGTGAAAATACTTAATTTTTAATGTTTCTTCCATAACTATTTTATTGCAAAGCATTTTATTATTGGTTAGAGAAAAAAACTTGATCCTGTGTTCCATATAGAGTAAAAAACAATCTTTCAGCAATAACCTTTCTTTATTTGATATTTTTCATTTATAAAATACATATCACAAAATGTCCAGGTATAAACTTTTGAACTTACCTTTATTATTGTTGGTTTTTGAGTCTTCCTCCTCATTAGATCTACAAACAGATGTACCACACCAATATGATGGCTGTAATGGGAAATACCATGGTCTGGGTAATCCATAACTACCTAAAACATTGTAATAGTTTAACATCACTTTGGTTCAACTCATTACCTACCATAATATCACAATAAAGGTTTACATGAATTTTAAAACAAACAGGAAATAATGTACATGAACAAAAACCAATATCTTTCTTACAGATATGTAGTGCTTTTTTTCATGATTAACCATGTAAAATAACAGCAATACTAAAAGAAGAATTTCACTTTACATTTATTTTTCTCTAATTCTTACTGTATTTGAAACCTATTCTGGCCAGTTTGATTAAACTACACATTGATTAGAAAATTGCAAGTGATGTATAGCAAAATGTATTTGGAATAACATACTTGGAGTTTTTCATTAAAGCACTACAAAAAAAAAAAACTACCATGCTACCCTTTGTGTGTACATTCTGTGATTGTCAACAAGCTTAAAAGTTTAAATTTTCAAAATTAAACTATATCCAGTTGATAATTATTATAATCAAGACATAAGCTTCCTGATTCATAGAAAAAAATCATTTACTTAAAAAATCAGAAAAATATTCATAGCAACCTATTCTATGATAAAAAAAGAAAATATTGAACAAAATGAAAATGTTTGTCTGCTTAATATATCTGATGACCAAACATGTGAATAACAAAAGTACCTGGGAATACAGCCTCAATATACCAGGTCAATATTCCGTATATAGTGGCATCTGATAACATCATCATAATACACAGGTACATGTTAAAATGGTCATCAGGGACTGGACTTGTATTGATGTTACTCCACTGCATACCCACAGCTTGTTCTTCAAACCTTGATATATAGGTACAACCAAATCCAAACGCTACATTAGATGATAGGCTCTATAAATGTACATTCAAATAAACTTTATACCATGTACTTCAAATTGAGTAATACAACATTTAGAATTACAACCAGTTTGTAGATATTTCTATTAACTTCAAAACTTTATACAAATAAAGGTCAAGTAATTTTGATTTTTTTAAATCTGGAAAAAATTAGAGATAAATGATTTGATTCTGTAAATTAAAAATATCACATTATTACATCTTGCCAATATCAATGGCATTGCCAAGGGACAGGGTCTTACTATTTAAAATGCTTTTTTGCTAGAGCAAATACTTGATGATTCAATGATTGGATAGATTGTATGAACTTAACCAAACAAAACCCAATTCAAAGTAAAGCTCAACATGTATATAAATCTAAATATTTCCACAAAAAAGATACAAAGGACTATGAAATACCACCACCAACTGTTTTTGATTTGATGAAGGCATTTGTGTTTTAAATATCTAATTTTTCTATAAAATTTCACAGCAGACCTCAGTGGTATAAAGATATACCTATACTTACAACAGCAAGTTTCTGATCAAGTGACATCAAATGTTCCCAATGTCTGGCTAACAGGTATGGCAGGTATAAAGCAAAGTATATAAAGCTAGCGCAACATGCACACAGGTTAGCTTGGTTGAAAAAAACTGTGATCAGAAAACACTGCATGATAGTTGAAATACCATATACTGTTAGGAATACCAATAATATACTGGCATCAGTGTGTTCTATAACTCCTCCTAACTACAAAATAAAACAGATTATTACACAAAAATATCATATAATGTAAGAAATGCCAATGATATACTGGCATTAGTGTGTTCTATAACTCCTCCTAACTACAAAATAAAACAGATTATTACACAAAAGTACTATGCAGAAACATCTTTACTGGCATTTGTTTGTTTTATTACCCCTTCTATCAACAAATAAAACAGATTATTACATAGAAACTTCAAATACTGTTATAAATATTAATAATATACTGACATCAGAATGTTCCACTACTTCTTGAATCTACAAACTTACATCACACAATTATGACTCAATTTTACCATTTTATGTGTTCATAGGACACCATGCCCCTAAATCACTATCACATTTCTATGTTCAGTGAACCTTGAAGTCTGAGGTGAAAACCGTTATTTGGCAAACATTGTAAAAGTTCAAATCATAATGCACATTTGTAATTAGTTCCAAGTTGATGTGACCACAACTTCAGGGTGAACAACCTTAAACCAGAATTTTAAACTGCCAGACTATTAGCCACACAAACTGGAAAACATATCTACTATCCTAGGCTGGGCCTGATAGCCATTAATTACTGAGTTGTTAAATTTTAAATGTTGGGATTGTTTTCCTTCTTACATAAATGATTTTTACTGCTTATCCATTATCATCTACTATTTTAAAATTGTAATTTTTTGTCAAAGTAAATTATGCATTACATAATAAGGATATTTGAAGAATAGTTCTCTAGCAAACTGTGTTATCCTCTATCAAAAAAGAATTATCAATATTATTATACTTATCATTACCTTAAGAATTATGACCAACAAGCAAACAGTTAGAAACATGATTGAAAAGGCATTGATGAACCATGCCAACCAATGTACTCCATTACCAAGTCCCATAATCTTCATCACTTCCTTCAATCTCATCTCCTTTTCATACACAATATTCTTACAAATCATAGCCACAGGGAACAACCAGGCTAGTACCAGGAACAATGGTAACGTCTTACTTATACCATACATAAACCTGAAATAGAAATATATTATGATAAAACTTGTCAATACCAAACCACAGGAATAAATCATGCTAGTATCAGGAATATTATGGTATTGTCTTATACCATACATAAAACTGAAATGTAAATTATGTTTCAGTAAAACCTTTCTAAACTGTCCCACAGGAGGCAGTCAGGCTAGTACCAGGAATATTTTTAATTTCTTGCTTATATCACTCACTTTCTTTTTGTTGTTATTTTGTACATTCTAAATTCCCTTAGTAAAAGAGATGTCTGCAATGTCCTAACTGAAATCAATTTGCATAACTTACGAGTCTTCAATATAACAAGGATAAGGAAACTGTTGTAGTACAAGTCCTATGTTGTTACTCATACCAGTCTGTATCTTAATGATCGCTTGTTCTATCATATCCTGTAGGTAGGCAAAACCATAGGTTAGATATTTGGTCTGTGGTCCAGGTCGGCTTCTAGGGCCAGGTGTCCAGAATCTAAAGTACATAGAAAAAGGTCAGAAATCAATATTAATAAGGTCAAGGTGTCTAGAATCTAAATCCACAAAAAAAAAAAATGGTCAGAAATCAATATTTTCTCATTTTCCTTTTATTTGTGTACTACAGGCTAGTATTCAAATGAAACTTTTGAGAACATGATGAGTATATTGTAACTTCTGAAATGAAAAACTTATCAATCAGAAAAATAAAATCAGGAAATTGACATGAAACATTTTCTCCTATCCAAATAATATCCAACATTAAATTGAAACTTGGCAATTATATCTGTCTACGTCCATTCTGATTCTCTGTGTTGAGTATTTACAATACTTACCTATCTGTCACCTGTTTGGTATTGTCCACTCTGTCTGTGTCCATTCTGATTCTCTGTGTTGAGTATTGACAATACTTACCTATCTGTCACCTGTTTGGTATTGTCCACTCTGTCTGTGTTCATTCTGATTCTCTGTGTTGAGTATTGACAATACTTACCTATCTGTCACCTGTTTGGTATTGTCCACTCTGTCTGTGTCCATTCTGATTCTCTGTGTTGAGTATTGACAATACTTACCTATCTGTCACCTGTTTGGTATTGTCCACTCTGTCTGTGTCCATTCTGATTCTCTGTGTTGAGTATTGACAATACTTACCTATCTGTCACCTGTTTGGTATTGTCCACTCTGTCTGTGTCCATTCTGATTCTCTGTGTTGAGTATTGACAATACTTACCTATCTGTCACCTGTTTGGTATTGTCCACTCTGTCTGTGTCCATTCTGATTCTCTGTGTTGAGTATTGACAATACTTACCTATCTGTCACCTGTTTGGTATTGTCCACTCTGTCTGTGTCCATTCTGATTCTCTGTGTTGAGTATTGACAATACTTACCTATCTGTCACCTGTTTGGTATTGTCCACTCTGTCTGTGTCCATTCTGATTCTCTGTGTTGAGTATTGACAATACTTACCTATCTGTCACCTGTTTGGTATTGTCCACTCTGTCTGTGTTCATTCTGATTCTCTGTGTTGAGTATTGACAATACTTACCTATCTGTCACCTGTTTGGTATTGTCCACTCTGTCTGTGTCCATTCTGATTCTCTGTGTTGAGTATTGACAATACTTACCTATCTGTCACCTGTTTGGTATTGTCCACTCTGTCTGTGTCCATTCTGATTCTCTGTGTTGAGTATTGACAATACTTACCTATCTGTCACCTGTTTGGTATTGTCCACTCTGTCTGTGTCCATTCTGATTCTCTGTGTTGAGTATTGACAATACTTACCTATCTGTCACCTGTTTGGTATTGTCCACTCTGTCTGTGTCCATTCTGATTCTCTGTGTTGAGTATTGACAATACTTACCTATCTGTCACCTGTTTGGTATTGTCCACTCTGTCTGTGTCCATTCTGATTTTATAACTGACATGTTTTGGTAGTCTGTCTGGCGTTCTCTTGTCCACATTGAATACAACAGCTACAGAAGAAATCATACACCATTATAATGAATTACATTTTTGTGAAAATATTTTGTACCAGCTGTCTCATTAAGAATGTTTCTTTTATATTGTATATCATGTAAACGAAAACTTTAAAAAACATATATAAAACATAAACTTACCAGCCAAAAATGTTCTGTTTTGTATCATTCCTAAGCTGTTCTTCACCAGGTCTTTCTCTGATGGATAGGGTACAAACTTGTCAAATACAATACACTGTAAATACAAATAGATTACAGTATAATGGGTCACATAGATACCACATATAGTGTTAAAATATATCTGTGGCAGCTCCTTGTTGAATAAAATGAAATGTAAGGTATACATAAGTCAGATGGCAACCCAACAAAACAATAAAATCAAATAATGAAATCTTGAATATGTTAAGAAAAGGAAAAAGGTTAAGGGTTCTTTTTTCACACCATAATCAATAATTGTATTTTTCAATACAAGGATAGACATATTTGACAAGCTTTAGCTTTCTACAAAAAACGTTCATTGAAATTAAAAATCTTTTACTGTGTACTACTGTATATTCAGATAATTTTTGCAATGTTTTTTTTATTGTTAAAATTGCAATGGGATATGTTTTACCCCAAAAAAAACTTGCATTTTAATTTTTTATAGCATTATTTGTATGCAGCATTTCCTGAAATCACAATAAATAATTACATTTTGGTACATTTTTCAACAATACCAATAATAAAAATGAATATATTAAAGGTACTTACCTGACCATAATCAGCAATAAGTTTTGCCAAGGCTTTTGAATACACCAACATTTTCTCCCAATTTACTGTATTATTGTTGTTAGTAAAGAACTCCTGTAGAAATTTACATGTCACACTATGCTGGTCTTTAAGGTCTTGTTTCAAACTTTTCCTCTCCATCAAGTTACATAAACAGGACCCGGAGAAACTCTGAAGTAATATGTAAAATATTTGTTCAATATCAGACATCAGCAAACTTTTAGAGTAAAACATTTTCTTCATTTATAAAATTAGTAGCCTTTAACATTCAAAGTGACCTCTACTTTTGTTCAGAGATAGATATAACAAGTTGAATTGTAAGCTTTTGTGCACAAATGATATCCTCTCTATTAGTATTTTGTAAACAGGAAGTTGAAGAGAAATGGATATGAAGATACATCAACGATATAGCATGCACACATAAAGCTTGATTCCAAATTTTGGAACGCCCTGAGAAATTGCAACAAAAATCTCTAACATGACCATTATGTATAAGAACATACAAGTATTTGATAAGCAGGAAATTTATGAGAGAAATGAATCTAAAAATGCACCTAACAGAAAAGAATGCTCAAATGAAGCTTGTTACTAAATTTCAGGAAGCTCTGAATTGTAGTTCCTTAGAAAAGTGCAACAAACATTTCATATGACAGATGGAAGGACAGAGCAAGGGTATAATAATTCTAGATTGAATGAAAGTCCTAAGGTATCCTTTTTAAGTTTAAGCATAAATGAAACTAGAACAAGTGGAGATTTTGAAGGAATATAAGATCAACCAAAACCCTTCTGACTAGATTTTTTACTTTTCTTTCTGTAAATTATAGACAGATGCAAACAAAATCCTGCAGCCTTATATATTTTCTTTTTTTCTTTGTAAATTATAGACACTATAACACACATCATATATCACTGTTAAGGACTGTCTAGTAGGAAAACTATTTCTGAGAAAAGAAGATATGACAAGAGGCGGTTTACCTGTATAAGTCCAAATCCATGGCTTTGCTTGAGATATTCCTGGAGATTATCTACATAACTTTCCCATTTCTTTGCTATATCTATTATATCAGCCAAGTCAGAAAATGTTCGATTTGCCTTAAAACAGAATACACATAACTTTATAAAAATTAACTTTTATAGGACAAAAAATGCCTACATATACTCTATTTAGTCCTCCTTTGGGTAGGATCCCTGTAAAGCAAATACTAAAATAGGAGGTATGCAAACCATACTGTATTGAAATATGATGCAATTCACATTGCTTTTCTGAACTTTCTAGCCTGATCCTAAATAACTAAGCAATTGTAAATTTGTAATTATATTTTCTCTTTGCGTTTGAATGTAAGTAATTACTATTTTTTCATAATCTGTGTTTTTGTTGGACATCTGATGACATTTAACCTAGATTAAAACTTTAGAATCGACACCTGTGATGTTATGTAAAGGTAGCTTGAGGATGTAAAACTTCAAGTTATTTTAAAACTCGTTAAAGATTTTAATCAAAAATAGCTATTTTTCATGCAATAACCAAATCCTTTTCATCAATATTCATCTGATGGAAAAAAAACCTATATTATTTTATCTTATGGCAATATACTTTTAACCGAAATGGGGGCATTTATCAAAAAGTTTATTATTCAATTTAAACCACTTCCTCATCAAATTGTATTCAAAAATTTTATCAAAAACTTTCTTTCATGTCATACTGCTGTTTTTTCACTATTCAGAGATAGGGGCTTATAAAACTAATGTAACCTAAAATGATAGGCATGTTTAATACTAACAAATTTTCTCCTTCAGGAAACAGCTCCAATCTCCACATTTAACACATACGACAAATGACACAAACATGTGTGTAACTATTGATCGGCAAACCTTCATGGATGACACTTTCTAAAAGATAACATATTGTCTTTCCCTTAAAAAAGAAAAACCTACCATTTTGATCACCTCCAAAACAGCAGGAGTATCTGGAGCATATGGTATTTTTCCTAAGACAACAGCCTTCAGATATCTCCACAGCATCTTAGTGTTGGGGTCAGAGTTCATAACATTCACAAGGTTACGACAAATAGGAGCTAAAAATAGAACGTGTGTGTGCTATCACATTTTCAGTTTATTTCATTATTTTTTTCTTTAAAATAAGACCTAATTTGTAAGGGTAGAAAATTTCTACATGAATAAATAAGACCGACAATGAATTACTACATCTTTATATTTAGTATTTCAGTGTTATCATATAGACTTCATTAACAGAAAAGTACCATAATCAAATAGCAAGTTCTTCATGGCATATTCAGAACAAGGTGTATCTAAAAGATCAGACGTTTCCACGTCTAAAAAACATATTTTAGTGAAATTTAAAATATTTCTTCTTTATCTATAGAAAAAAATGTTTATTTAAAGTTCTTTAGTCCCCTCTGTTGAATAGATTCAAACAGATAAAATTCCCTTTCCTAGACTGGGAAACTTAAGAACACTTATTCATTGCCATTGTGAAGGTCTTACAAAGTATATACCTAAATGATTTTATTTTAGGTAATATTTGTTTTTGGATGCATTTCTGTTCTCCTGTTTGTTTCAGATATATCATTCTAAAAGTCTTTTATCTTGTTCATAAATCTTCTGAATAAAAGTATCTATTGTAAAACACAAAGGTCAATTGATTTTTATTAATTTAAAATCTTCATTATATTATTGTTTTCTGCAAGAAAATGATCTATAGACAACAAAACATTTGAAGAGAAATATTTCCCTTTTAATATTTAGATGACAATGCTCATCACTTGATATGTAGTTAATACTGACTCCTAATGACCCCTATTACTTTTACCAATTATTTCTAAAATTTATCTTTTGAGTGAATATTTTTGTCATTATTTATAAAAGGTGGGTTGAATATGAAAATGAGGAAGGATATGTACCGTTAGGTCCATATTCATTATAGGACGCTTCAGCGTGGTAATCTTTAGTTCCACTTATAAGGAATCTGGATAACAGGTCACTGGGTTTCTCACTCTGAACTTGTAGAAAGGAATGGCCACCACATACAAACTGTCCTAATGCTTGTACAATACTGGAAGAATTCAAAGAACCATTATCTAATGTTGACTGGATCAGTTTCTCAAATGTTGCTTTTATTTTTCGATGTTTCAAACTTTTCATTGATTTTATCTGTAAAAATAAATTATAATAAATATGAATAATACTGACATCAGTGTGCACATCACATGTTTCTGGAATATCTTTCATTAGGTATGCTCAACACTTAAACTTTTGGGAGCCAATTACACAAAACTTTACAACCAAAATCTTAGAAGTGTGAAACAGTTTTCTTCCAAGTTGTCAATTCTAATTCATATATGAAGATCTGTCATAAAAATATCAGTATTTGGAACCAATATTCCGGAAAATAAAGGCAAGCTGTTTCACCTAGGCAGAAGCTACACATAAAATTAATTCAATAGCTCTATGTTAAATTTTAATTGAACTATTGAAAGAAAATAAGTCAACACTTGAATCAGTTAAGATTTAAGACAATCAAAATAAAAAAGGACCTAGATAGGGAAAAAACCCACACCATCTTACATGAGGTATTATTATATTCAAAACTGCATTTTAGAATTTTACTTCTACATAAAAACTTCAATTTGTATTGATATTTTAGTCTCTCAAAATCCTAATTGAAAGCTATATGGATATCAAATTTTGAAAATTTAAAGTTACATCAAACTTGAATTAAAAATGTCTGGATTATATTCAGTTGTATGAAATTAACAAAACATCTAATTTTAATAGTTTTAAACTTAAATGTATATTTCTTAAAAATCTGAATACTCACCGAGGTATAAACATTTCTTAGATTAGTGAAAATTCTATTTATATTGGGAAACTGTCTGGTGTTAATAAATGTAAACTTCACCATCTGCAAGAAGAGACAAAGTTGAAAAATCAAGACATGAAATACAAGTAATGAATATAATTGATCATCAAGTATTGTTTATCTGTCTTTTGATCATTCATTATTTTACTTCCCTGCTTCTATATCATCCTTTTCAGTTGCTCCGTTATTCTTGTATCACTACTTTCTGATGTGAGGAGAACTTCTCAGCGACGTCGCTATGTGTGAAACAGCAACATCACAATATGAGAGCAGAACTGTCTATAAAGGGAGGGGAAAAAGACCAGAAATAGTACAATAAACAGATTATCAGATTTTCTGCTTACAGTTATCATAAATTAAAGAACCTTTGTGAACATGCTCACATACCCTACACCCCATATTGTCACTGGGCAAACCAAACCTCACCCGATTCCTAAGTTCAAAGACTAATAACTTCTACAAAAGTCAACTGATAAAAATTTCTTGTGGATACATGCACATCTGCATATTATGTCCTTATTATCTACAAAGTTTCATGAAATTCTGTTGTATGGTGTCAGGGGAGTTGCAATGACAAACTGCTGCAGTAAAATTGAGAATGGAAATGGGGAATATGCCAAAGAAACAACAACCCGACCAAAGAGCAGATAACAGTAGTATATTTATGCCAAAATTCTAAGTTCAAAGGGGCATAACTCCTAGAAAAAAAATTAAATCATAACTTCCTGTTGATATGCACATCTACAAAGTAAGTCCTTACTATCTACAAAGATTCATGAAATTCTGTAGTGTGGTTTCAGAGGAGTTGTGATGACAAGAACAGGACTGACAGACGGACAGACAGACTGATGGACTGACTGACTGACTGACTGACGGAAGGACTGACGGACGGACTGACAGACGGAGGGTCAAAAACATTATACCCTACAGAATTTTTTTCTGTGGGGTATAAATATCAGTTGCTCCACACAATATGAAACTTTTTTTACCTGTTCACTGTTTTTATTCCCCAAAAAAGCTTTACAGTGTAGCTTGCAGGTGATATTTTCTGATATCAATATACAGAAAATCTGATAATCTAAACTTTTTCAACACCAAGATTTGCTTTTGTGTATATGTATGGTGCTTAATATAACCTTTATAGATTTTCTCAATAATATATTTGCTTTGTGAAAAATGGTTTAATATCAACTAATTATTTCTAAACATTTCAGTAAAGTCAGACAAACACAGTTCTTGTTTGTTTTTGTATCTGTCATATATTTTCTCCTCGTTGGGTAGTGAGAAATATGTCATGTTTGACCCTTCATGTTATCTTGATTTTTACCTTTTTTTCCAAATACTATTGTATGGGTAAATAGATATATACCTGTAAAACAAACTTCTTGATACTAAATCCTGATCTGAATACAATTAATAGATCAGTTTTCTGTTGATTATTTAATCCACATATTTTAGATGTTAAATTTGCTTTAGCTGAGGCAGGATAAAACTGTAGATTTCCCAGTAATCCGTATGATGAACATAATGTAGAATGAGACATGGCAGATATAGCATCCTGCTGGGAAGATTCAGTACCAGGGCAACTGTCAAAACTTTTTAGAGCTGTGTTAAAGTTGGACAAATGTACCTAAAATAAAATATATTCATAGTAATTTTGATATCACGAAATAAAATTATATTATTTAAAATCATGGTGTGTCTATTGTAATTCTAATGCAATATAGTAATAATAGTAAGTAATGCCACTTTTAATTGGATGATGTCTGACCTAAATTCCATGGTTGACAATCAGTCTGTCATTTGGCAATGGCAGTCAACATTTCCAGATATTACAAATATCTAATTTTGAACATTTTACAAGTATCACAAAAGAAACATTAGAATAGAAATAACAGTACTTAAAAAGTGTTTGAAGAGTTGCCACAGTCAACTTAGGATTAACATTGCCAACTCTTCAAACATAGTTGTGTTATTCCTTAATTTGATATTACAAGAGATCTTATTTTCTGTAATGGTAAAGCTTTGAATTAATTACATTCTCTATAATATACTTTTCAACTCAATTTCAAATAAAGGTTTTTAGTTTATTGCATGGTTTTGTTATGTAAACAATTATCAAACCATATGTTTATATATATATACCAGTATATGACTATAGAAAAGAATCGAAGCAACAATTTGGTATTTTTTTAACTAAATTCTCACCTTCTGAAAATCAATAGAGGCATTCATGAGCTGTATAAACTCTACCAGAGTAAATCTTACTCCTTTCTCTTTCAACTCTGCCCTGATTGTTGTCAGGTTGGTAAACAAATTAGCTACTTTAATTTCACCTTCAAAAACAATATGCTGCTATGTAAAACCTTATATAAATACAGGTTTATTATAGTGTTTATGAGTTTATGTGCATTTGAAAAATTAAAGTAAGCTTTCTTTTATTTTTGAAAGGCCCATTGAAGACCTAGACAACAAAAAAACAGCAATAAAAGTACTATTACTTAGATATCTTGTGTCTTTCTAATATTTCATGAGTTATTTTAGCATGCACATCTAAATATTCTGTCTTTTTCTAATTTATTACCAAGTGTAGGTATTTTGTGGGCTTTTAAAAAGTATTTTGTATTTTTTAAACATTTTCCTTACATAATTCAGAGCTGGTTTGTTACAACCTTAACTTGAGACAGCATACCTGCCAACATTTCAAAATGGCCATGGGGGTTTTATGTGTAAGATGGCTCTCATAGTCCTACAAAACCTTTAAAGGGCCTTCAAATTTATTGGAATGTTGTTAATTTGCTTCTTCATACTTTTACAATCCTATAGCCATTGTAAATTGATTGTTTTGTTTTAAATTGTGGACAAAATTGCTCTTTCAAACTTTCCATTTGGGAACTTCCATGGGGAAAATCCCCCGCAAATAGTGACAGTTGGCAGGTATGAGACAGATCGATATGCTAGACCACCAGAACCTATACAAAATCATTTGTGTATTTTTGTGATAGTGGCCAAATTGAAGATGAGAAGCACTTCCTTTTTAATTGTCTTTTTTACTCTGATATCAGACATGAATTATATGCCAAAGCCTGTCTTTTAAATCCTGATTTTGATTATTCATGTGATATTGAAAAACTCTTATATGTAATGAGAATATGTTTCCTCTTTTAGCTAGTTCCCTTTATTCTATGTTTTACCGAGGAAAACATATTGTTATTTAGAAGTTGCATAATTTTTTTTATTTTCTAACTACTTTCAACATGTAAAAATGTTGTCTTTTTATGCATGTATAAGATGTCTGTTTTAATAATAGTGTCTCATAAGTCAATTTCGGCTGCCATCCTTTTACTTAATGTTAGGTTTTTATGACTTTGTGTATATATATATAGATATTGTAATGGATGGTGACACTTTAATAAAATAAATTATCTATCTATCATAAATTATTTTCTTAAACAAGTCAATGTTAAGAAACAGTAAATAATAACAATAACTTTCTGTAGGTACCGATTTGAATGATATATCATAAACAAATAAAAGCTTAACATACCTGTTGTACTGCCATTTTTGATTTTGTGTAGTAATGTTGAACCAATCTGTATGTCTTTGAACAAACCTGTAACTGTGTCTTTATCTAAATGGTTGTGAAACAAATCCTCTATGTCATTTGCTAGCTGTGTAAAACTGTCAAAATAAAATTAGCTATTTAAACCATGAATTTAAAGAAAATAATATTTTCATTATTGATAAAACTTTTAAAATCTGGTCAACACCAACTAAATGTTTCCGCATGTAATCTGAATCATGAATGTGTTTTCTTTATAACCTCAAATAAAATCTGATTAAGGTTTTGAGGAAGAAGACACTTTATCCATATATAATCGAATATTATTTGTTAGACTAAACAATCAAGCAAAAGACATTTGAATAGCTCATGTTTTTGCAGAATATGAAAGCTTTGTTTTAGTAAATGTCATACTCACATTGATTGGTTAAAGCTGTCTACAGTTCCCATTGATTCAGTTGGTGTCATCTCCTTGTAACAAGTATTGTTGAAGTTACAGAAAAAGGATTGAAGAAAGGGAAATAACCCAGCACTAGGCATAGCTTTGCCATTAAAATGACCTGAAATTTGAATATGTACATTTTGTTTGCTTCTTGAATTAAAGTCAATGAACACCAGATATACAAATCAAATGAGGTATCTGGAGATCAACATATGGTCTTAAATGATAGAAAAGCACCTTTATGTCATGTTCTAAATTAATCTGAATATATAAATGGATATATATAAATAATTTGTAAATTAGTTCAATAGGGACCATCAATCCTTTGGTTTATATATTTTTGAAATAATGGTTTCAGAATATGCATACAACAAATCAACTAAATATGCATCAGAGTTCTGGAAATCTTTTTTTTTCCTGGTGGTCCTAGAAGAAAATCTGCCGGTCCGGTCCTGACTATTATTTCTATTGCAAAATACCTAAATTGTGTTGGTCCTTTTCAAAGTTTTGGTGTTCAAAAACTTCAGACAACCACTTTCCAGAACTCTGATGCATATGTGGCTAATCAAATTCGGAGACACAATGATGACTATACAATCGGTTTCACTTCACAGAGGTATAAAAATTAACAAACTTACTTCTAAATATTATGTATTAATTATACCAGTAACACTTTTGCAGACCTACTTTTTACTCTGATACTTACATTCATGATGATAAGTCTTCAAACCAGGACTTGTTCTGATTCCAACCAGTATGAGAAATAAAACCAATGGAGCTATCAACTCAAATAGCAAGTGGTACTGTAAAATAGATCAAAAACATTGTCAATAATAATAATCTTTATTTCAAGATGGTTAGCTCAATTAGTACATTTTGTACAAACACAATCTTCCTTGAGGCCATCACGCTCTCATAATAATACACACAAATTTTTACATAACTAAAAAATACATAAAAAAATTGCAAATATCTAAATATATTAATTTCTAATAACAAACAATAATAAATCTAATAGATATAAGAAGATGTGGTATGAGTGCCAATGAGACAACTCTCCATCCAAGTGACAATTTGTAAAACCGAATGTTTGAATTCCCAATGGTCAAATTAAGAAAATGTTTTGTGATTGCTAATTCCTGTTAGTAAGATTGATATACATTTCATTTTTCTTACACAATTCTTCAATCTGATCTAAATCACCCGCAATGCTGTTATGATATGGCATCAATTTATTGGCAAGTGAGCAATTCTTGCCAACACAACCAGTTTGCCTTGATACATTTACATAGAGAGTAAAAGACATCAGAATTGGTCATAATATATTTAAAATCAGCCAGTCTTTGGTTTTCTATGTTGTGTTTTGTATACTGTTGTTTGTCTTTGTTTTCTGTCATGGCATTGTCAGTTTGTCATCGACTTAAGAAACAGAAAAAATCCCTACCATTGAAATATGGAATATAGGAAACTATTTTCCCATGCACTCTATAATCAGGGCATGATATCAAATATTAATTCTTGATTTACACAGTCAGGTAATCATTAGTACAATTTCAAACCTTGATTGCTTATCACTGTAAAGTCTTATTCATAATACAGACTCTCTTCTATTTTGGTTAACTTTTGTCACTCTTAATACAATTTCTGATTATCCCAATTCTACAGTAGCAAAATTGTAAACAAGCAAAACACTTACTTGTTGATGTGCTAAACAAAAGATTAATTGGCCAAAAAGACTCCCATTGTAGCAATAATTTTTACACATTAATATATATGGGTGATTTTTCAAAAAATGTCCACTTTCACTGTCCAGGGATTAAATTGAAAAAATCATATATTTTTTTGTTGTTGTTGTCTCAGTCTATAAATTGTACTTATAACAGACAACAACAACACTTTTTGTCTGCTTTGTGGTATTGACTCTCTGAAAAAAATCAGACCAAAGGGCTCATAAACAGCAAAAAACACTGTCCACATTTGAAAGTTTATTCAAATTTTCAAAATTTCATCGCAACGACAACAAATAATTGGGAAAATTATAATCATTCTTTCATTCAAATTTTAGTCTTTCCTTTTACTTGTCACTAATACAACTTCATTTAGTAAAATGGCGGTCATCTTTGGATGCTGATGATATAGTTTGTCTGCATTGAATCAATTGGCAAGTCCTATTGATAGAGTACTTTTTTACTTGTCCACTTTGCAACTTATTTTTTTTAAGAAATGTTGACCTCAAATCATAAAAAACGTTGAGTTTATGAAATAAAATGTATTATCTAAGACAGTAATCATAAAAAACATGTATCTGAGAAACTGCTTGTAACAACAATGGCTGCTAACTTGTAAATACGTCTGTTGCCCAACGGTATACTACTCAACATTTCATTTCGAAGTGGATACAATACGTTGCGTAGTGGACACCTAGGGTTTCATAGGGGACATATATCGTTATGCAGTGGACATTTGTGAATATTTCAAAAATGACTTGTAATATTTTCTAGTAGTTAAAATTACAAATCAAATAGTTAAACCGTATAAAATCATTTACTTTGTCAGATTTTTAAAGAAAAAATACCTTTGAATTCCAATTTTTTATCATGGTAGAGCCTTGACAAATCGTTGCGAAGGGGACATCTTAGTACACCATGTTCACTTTTACAGAGTTGTCAAACTTACCGTTCAGTTTAAGGATGCATATTTTGTATTTAGTTTATACTGATGTTAAAGTATTGACGTTTCTCTTTTTTTTTTATATAGATTAGACTGTTGGTTTTCCTGTTTGAATGGTTTTACACTAGTCATTTTTGGGGTCCTTTATAGCTTGCTGTTCGGTGTGAGCCAAGGCTCTGTGTTGAAGGCCGTACTTTGACCTATAATGGTTTACTTTTACAAATTGTCACTTGGATGGAGAGTTGTCTCATTGGCACTCATACCACATCTTCTTATATCTATGTACAATTAAATCACTTATTTCTCAACATTTTTTTTTCATTTTCCAGTTGTCAAAAATGGAATTTTTTTTTAAAAAGGCCCATATTATACAAGTAATTTTTAGCAAACTGCAATTTGGATTGTAAAACCTTTTCGTCTTTCTGTAATACAGAGAGAATATGATGATCCTTTGTAATTTTATTTTAATCATTTATTTGCACCAACAATCCTAGTCAAGAAATGTTAGTTCTCTAAGTTCTACTAGAACAATGTGGTGCAAAGGTACAGAGAAATTTTACTCACCTTTTGTCTTTTTCGAAGAGTAAAATTTTTCCAGCTTAGAAGGTACAATTGTTTCCAAAATCCCATGGTATGTTATTTTAAAGTCAGATCTTTTAAAGTGTTTCACTCATAAATCTAAAAAAAGAAAATTATTATTTTAAATACAAAATATTGCATTTGAACTAGACGGCAAAAGATCATATGAAATTTATTTTTTTTATATTTTAAAGCTGTTTCAGATTAAAGTCTTTCTGGTAAAGAAATTAACCTTATTATATCTATTATATTGAAATCATATAATATATATATTTTTATTATTAAAATGATATATAATCCTATTTAAATCTTTTTTTGTTAATTTTTTTTTTTACAAAATTGTTGATAAATAGTACTTACCAAATATTTCTTTTCTTGTAACCACTGACAATAACCATCATCTGGTAAATTCGGTTTTAAGTTTTCTTCATGAATTTTTACAATGTGTACAAAATTTCTCCTTTTAACAGTTGAATATGTAATAGTATATTTTCATTAAAAAAAACAATAATTTGAGTAGAAGAAATTTTGTAGATTACTAGACATATGTACTTCCTATTAGTATGACATCAATGCCTTGTTCCTCAGGCCATCCTAAGGTATCAAGGAAGAACTATTATGTCATCAACACTATAATAAAACATGGAATCATGATACACAGAATTCTATGAAGGATAGCTTGACTTCAGTTTAATTGTAGTTAAAATTGAATTTTAAAACTATGATGTTATTAATGTGTACCAATCTGGGGAATTAGTGTGATAATATTTTTAACAAAACAAGTTGCAATCTATTGGAAATGCTTGTAACATGTAAATGGCATACTGTGCAGTATGGGTTTTTCTCATTGTTGAAGGCTGAACAGTTGCCTATAATTGCTTACATCCACTTCATTTGAACTATTGTGGATAGTTGTCTCATTGGCAATTGTACCACATCTCCTAGTTTTTATATATACAATGATTTTAAAGTTAAAGGACATTTTGATTTATGTCAAAAGCTATATTTTACCATTCCATATTACCAAAGCAAATCTGTTAAGTAATACAATACTTCAGCAAAGATGATCATTTCTGTGAATTTTCGTAATTTTTTTTACTAATACAGTAAAGTGTTGTTTCAAGGACAATTAACTATATTTCACATTCTAGACCTGACAATCTTTACTCACTTAATTTACAATATGAATATAGGTCATTGTACTGCCTTCAACAATGAGTAAACCCATACCGCATAGTCAGTTAAAAAAGGCCCCAAAATGACCAAATGTAAAACAATAGATAGTATATCTATGTGCTTGATGCTCAACTGTCTATGGTCAATTTACCCAAATCTTTAATTTTCTAATTTCAATTTCCTTCATAATTTTTCTAATATATTTTTTTCTCCAGATCCAATGGTATTTTTGTGCTATAGCATTATTCTTAATTTTCTATATTTGAAAAAAATTCTAATCAACATCAAGCCATGGATTTAACTCTCCCATTTCATGATATACAATTTTGGGAACACATATTAAAGTTGCAGATTGCCTGTTGGCTGTCCATGATTTATATATAGTTACACATCCTTTTCTTCATTGTTTCTCTCCATATCATAGATACTTTGTCCAAGAGTGACCACTATCATAAGGTCAATTAAGAAGGGATTCTCCTCTTTCTTATATCTATCAGTACTAAATAAACAGCTGCGCCATGAGCTCATGATACGCCCGTCGCTTTTTCAATAGATAATAACCAGTCACCAAAGTTTCATGAAAACTGCTCAAAGCATTTTTGAGTAATTGTCCGAAAACTGGAAAAACCCCCCTTTTTTAATGAATAAAACCCCATAGCTCTGAAACGTAAAATAAAAAATTTAAAAAAATCAAAAGGGAGCTCACATCAATTGACATAAACAATTCACCAAAGATTCATGAAACCTGTTCTAAGCATTTTTAGTTATTGTCCGAAAACGGGAAAATCCCCCTTTTTTAATGAATAAAACCCCATAACTCTGAAACGTAAAATCCAAAATTTATTAAAATCGAAAGGGAGCTCACATCAATAGATATTAACAATTCACAAAAGTTTCATGCAAATTGGTTAAAGTGTTTTCGAGTTATTGTTCGACATGTTGACTACGGACGGACAGATGGACGGACGGAAGGACAGATGGACAACGGTATACCATAATACGTCCCGTAAACAGGCGTATAAAAAGCAACTGTATGGTCAGCTTAATGATAGTTGACTTGTATTTATTTCAAAGTGACAGGTTGCAAAAAGAAAAAAAAAACACACACACAAAGACCCTGTAGCACATCAACTATATATTGCATTTATAATATCACCTATACAGCAAAGGTTCAATTCTACTGTCTTTAAACCTTCATCTTGTGTTATAGATTTTGCCATGTTGGAATGATCAATATTCAAAGATTCCAAACAACAATGACAGGGCCTAATAATCAAACACATGTGTAAACCTTCTGTAACTGAAAAAAATTAAAATGCAAAAAAGTAGCTTTTACCCATTGAAAACCATTACTAGAAAGTTCTACTTTTTAATTTTCTGTAAGGCTGATAAAACACAGAGTCATTCTCAACAATGAAAGAAAATCCAAGTCTAGATACTATAAATTCAGAAATTATTGTGATACTTACTATTGCCAAAAATTGTGACATGATAGGTTTTGCAAATTTAAAAAAAAATCACATTTTATATTTGGATAGCATTATTTTTATGCAGCATTTCCTGAAACACAATTTTTAAATCTTCATTTCTGTGCATTATGCTACATTTACAATGATATATGCACTCAATTATTTTTCAATTTACAGTAGTTATCTCCCTTTGGCATTGTAAATTCCATTTAAAATCCACAGGAAAAAATTTTCTAATTTCTTTGAAAGACAATAATCATCAAATTGAGTTAGTTGACCAAATTTTAATACTACTTAGCTAGTTTGATGTACTGACCAAACATCAATTTGAATCCTGATAGTCAAATGTCAGAATTAGAAAAAAAAATTTAAATGCCTAATGACTAGCTCTTACTACTATTTTCACAAGTAAAATACACATTGTCATCATCATCTTTGTCGTTCTTTCCTTTTTTCCCTATTCTGTTTCTTAGTTCAACTTCGTAATATTATTGATTTATATATTATGTGATGCATTTTTACTTCAATATTGTATTGCTATATCTGTAGTATCATGGAGAAGACTTCATAAGTAAGTTTTACGTGTTGAATCAGTTTTGGTTCAGGAAATAAAACATGTTTAAACATCCCTTCAATAAAGAACTGCTGAACCAACGCCTCTAAAATTTTGTATTGGTTGAGATCCCTTCAAGAGCAATTGTTTACAATATGGTAATAGCAAGTTTTTGTATGGTTAATGAACATGATGAAACACAGGGTGGGAATGACCAATTTAAGAAAACCCTGGCAAATATTGTTACCCCCCTTGAGCATTCAAAATTGCACTTGAAATTCAAAAGACAAACTTTTTTAATTTACTTGAAAGACAACTATCAGCAAATTAAAGTAAGTAGACAGAATTTGAATATGACTAATTTGATGTTCTGGTCAAGTGTTTTACAAATAGAAATAGATAAAGGTATTATTGTAATTGTAAAAAAAAATTATAACATGAAATGAGATTAAGGGACAGTCATTTTCTAAGAATGGCAAGGTGCAATCTTACTTTTGATTTGTGATTGTCAGATTTGTCAGTCACTTGCCAAAGATATCTAGTTTACTTTATCATTCCTTTACTAATGAAACTAGCTTCTATGTGAGTGTATAAATGCATATAAAGTGGAATTAAAACCCAATAAATAAATCAATAGCATGCCAATAATTGAATTAATAAGCTAAACCTATAGAATAAATGAAAAACAAAGAGATAAATAATTTAATTTTATTCCAATAATGAAAGACTTAATTTAACAAAAACAGATAAGATCTTCAAATACATGTACTTCAAATTAAATTGTTGTTTACTACAACAACCCATTGTATCAGATTGTCTAGAAATATAACTATTATTGTACAAAAATAACTTAAAAGTACTTCTTTATTTCAATAAAAAATTAGACACTCCTGCATATACTAACGAAAGAATAAAAATAGAGTTGTTCAGGAGAAAACAATAGGAACTCCATGAGGAAATGCATAAATGCTTGCAGATAGTCTTGTGGACAGGTTTGCTGTTGTATCAAAACTGATATTATATAAATAAAAAGTGATAGCAGCCTGTCTGTTATTTATTGGCTCTCTGATTTTAATAAGCCAGCTGGTTGTGGGGTGAAAGAATTGATAATTGACCAATGTTTAAAATTAAGCAATGAGAACCAAAATATGTTTAATGCAGTTTATTTCATATCGGTTAAGAATTAGCTTCTCTTATTGGATAACAAGGGGCCACATGACATTCTATATTCTTCAGTAAAAAATTCCATCAGTCTTTAACAGAAAAAAACGGACCAGAAAACCGGTCGTTAACGAACTTATACATGTTAATGACCAGTGGGGCGTGGTTTCTCTGTTTAGAGTGATGTCCCTTTAATAAAATGCAATTGCGATTCAGACGTTTGGAACCTGACTGAACTGGAAGGCATGAAAGCATTTATATACTGAAAAATTGCACTTATATGAATGGCAGTAACTTATAGTTATCACTATGACAGGTCTTCACTCTTTCCTATAGAAATCGTACAATAGCTCGAGTTTGCTTTGAACAATTTGAATTTATGAGAATTTTAAAAAACATGGTTCCTCAATGAAATAAACAGTATAATTAATGAAGAACTGGTCATTATCGTGATACATGGACTGCCCATATTGACTGCGACAGCGATAATGACCTCGCCTATGGCTCAGTCATTATCGCTGTCTTAGTAAATACCACTGTCCTGTGGGCAGTCTGTATATCACGATAATGACCAGTTTTTCAATAACTATTATATAAATATTCTGTTATTTCAAATATGAGGTAGATAGTCTTTACAACTTATATTACTTTTATGTTTTACTTCACAGTAAATTTTAGTAAAAATTAGTGTATAAAGCTAAACACTGTAATACCAAAAGTGACACAGTATTGTAACATACACAGTTGTATTTGTTTGACAGTGATTGTCTTGATACGGTAGTTTAATTCTATGTACCATGTATAAGTGGGACTTTTTAATCTCTTTATTACTTAAAACTTAAAGAGTATTGCAAAATAAGTTGCTATAGTCCGTAAACCTCTCAACAAAAAAAGCCTTATTGAATTTGCATGAATACAATGTACCATATTTAACCCTTTGGTCTCTTATTATTCTAAAAGTTTAAGAGCTTAAAAATCTGATTGGCAGTCCCAAGCAGGAAGTCTTATAAAATTCCACCGAAAAAACATGTCAACTGACCCTTCCATAGCAAAGAAACTGTAAAGAGTTCTTTAAAAAATGCTGACAAATGCAATTTTTTGTATAAAAGGAAGTGATTAAAAAAATCCATTCAAACAGAAGGAATATAACAATTCTATGTACCCTGTTAAAGTGCTTCTTCCAGTCTCTTTGGTTTATTATAGCTTGGAAACTTTAACACAAATATTATTGAAAAAAGCTGGGAATAGTATATCTAATCAATGTATATGTTCCTGAAAAAAAGTCAGGAATTTCATCAGCAATTTTAAGAAAAAGAGAAAAAGAAAAACTCTTCAAAATCAGACTAAATATATAATGAAATATTTGGAATGGATTTAAATTAAGACTCTTATTTTATTCCCAACAATAAATATTACCTCAAACCTGTTGAACATATACAGAGTTTTATAAAGAATAAGAAAATACTGCAATAAAATTTGCTGATAACAAATGCTATTCATCAAACTATGCCCCTTTTTGGCGTTTTTTTTTTAAGGTGAAGTAAAATTTCAAGACCAATCAACTACATGTATAATATAACCATTGTGCGAACTCTGAACAAACAAATTGTTCTTGTTGTCTTACAAAACAGATAACATGTTTTTTCTTTAAGAGCATAGGAAATATCAGTACCCTTAGGGTACAATTCAGTAATAAAAATTGAAATAAAAACAACAAAACAACTGAGATCATTCAATGATTTGTTTTCACTAATATGGGAAATAGAAACTATTATTTATTTTTCGAAAAATCTTATCATATAAAAATATCTGCAGATCAATAAAAATTGTACGAAGACAATGATATACAATAATAATACTATAAATATTTCACTTGATATTCAACTATTAGAGTATTCTTGACTCTGTTTAATCAAAAATATTTATAACTGTACATTGAAATCCTAAATATAAAAGTTTATAAAACTGAGATTTTACTATAAAATATAACTATGACTGAGTATTTTCTATAACAGAGACTGCTGGGGCTTCAACTTTATAATCTCCATGCTGAAAATAAATATATTATGGTCACTTGAGTGTTTGTCATTCTAAAATTTATCTGACTTATCATACTTTACCACAGAAAAAATTAAGCATTAAAGTGTCTGAAAATGGTGTGAAACAGTCAGTCAAACCAGATTTGTAAAGTCTGACAAGAGTTGCTATTCTCTGAAAGTTGATTAAATTAAAGCACAAAGTATTGATACTGTGGATTCATTTATTTTCGTGAATACCATTTTTTATGGATAGCAATTTTCGTGGATTGACAAAATTCTCATATTTTCGTGGATTTACCCAAATCTGTATTCAAGCCTTTAGTAAATGTGAACTTCGGTGGACATTTAAATTCGTGGTTAACCTATAGACACAAATTCCACAGAAATTTGTATCCCACGAATAATAATGAATCCAGAGTAGGTGGAATTTAACAAAATCTCCCCTATTTTTTTTGTCTCAAGACATACTTTGGAAATAATTTCAATTTCTTTAAAAATACAGGAATTAGGAAGAAAAATGTAAAGAGAATGTTGTCAACCACCAACTTGAGAATGAGAATAGACTATGGACAATTATATTAAGCATGACATATTGTTAGGACAATTGATTTACTTTACGAAGACAGTATTAACCTTTAGATATCTTTTGACTCTTTTTTTGTCATTGGGTTGCTGTCTTATTGCATGCCCCACATGCTATATAATAGGATGATTTCTATATTGTTTTACATTATCTCTTTTCTATATTTATTGCTCATCTTTCGTCTGCTTTGACATGTTTTCCTCATCCCAAATTATTTAACAAACTTATGTATACAATTACTTACCCTATGTTTCATGTATGATAAAAATGTGTTCCAACATAAAGTCAGTGTGCATACAAATACTACTCTATACTCTAATGGTACATATTTGAAGTTGATGAACTGAGCTGGTGGCCAAAAGCACCAGTCTACCTATTAAATAAACAGGCAATTAAATACCTTATTTTTGTGTAATTTAAAATGTCACTTTCAGAAAGAGTTAAGGGTTTTTTAACAATCAGAGAGCACTTTCCCTTTAAAAGACATTTGATTTAGCATCCCCCTTATGACCAAACATGGCTGAGTTTCTGTGCATCCCATACAGCAAACAGATACCTCTGTTTAGCACCTTGCTTGAAAGGAGTCCAGGGACGATTGATAGATTGTTTGTTGCTTAACAACCAGTGGCAAATATTTCATGCACGTTCAGGACGAGAACAAATCAACAATAAATAAAATAAGCAGGTCTTGTAATAGAGGCATCCGGGATGAAGGTTGGGGAAATTTTGACTGCCACTTGAAAATGAGGGTATATTGGATAGGGACAGAAATTAACCCTTGCAACAGGCCAACTACGGACCCCTCAAAGAGTTGTTGCAAGGGTTCTTAACGTACAGAGAGCGTGGCACAATCTCTACACGAGGCATCAGATTTAACATCCCCATTCTGACTGGACATTGCTGCATATACTTAATACATCCCACACAGCCAAACTGAAATCCCACTTTGGCAATGGTTTTTCTGCGGGTCGGAAGATCAAAATGACCATATTTCTATTCCCCAGTCACTCTTGGGATGCCCAGGGATGACCATATTTGAGGAAAATAAATGCTGTTGCCGAAACTTATTATCATAGATGCATAGGAAAGAAAATAAAGGCAATAGCAGTATGTAAGGACAGAAAATAAAGGCTAGAGAAATAAATGGGGAATGTGTCCCATGATGATGCCACCGCTTGCATATAATGTTATAAAGGGACATAACTCAAGAACTGTAAAAGTGACCCTACCCTACCAAAATTTGTACTTGATCTGAGTTTTGTGGTAATAAGCATTGTTCATAAGTTTCATAACATTTAGTTGAGGCAAACTTAAGTTAGAGAACAGAAACAAAAAATTCAGCAATTTTTCCATTTGTAAAGGGTCATAACTCGAGAACGGTTAAAGTGATGCCACCAAAATTCAAACTTGATCTGTGTTTTGTGGTAAGAAGCATTGTGTATAAGTTTCATTACATTTGGTTGAGGCAAACTAAAGTTAGAGAACGGAAATGAAAAATTTTGCAATTTTTCCATTTGTAAAGGGGCATAACTAAAGTTAGAGAATGGAAACCAATTTTGTGACGTACGTATGGACGGATGTACGTAAGTCAAGACGGACAAGGGTAAAACTTAATGCCCCCTCTGCTTTGGCGGGGGCATAAAAATAGGAAAGAATCTTAAGACCATAGTGATAAAAGTAGCAGTATGTTAGGACAGAAAATATAGCAGTAAGTTAGGTGGGAAAATTAAGGCAATAACAATAAGGAAAGAAAAATAAGGCTATAGCAATAACAATAAGGAAAGAAAAATAAGGTAATAGTGGTGACAATAAGGCCTTGAATTCTACCATTTTTGTTAATACCTTTGTACCATTGTCTTTGGGTCAAAACTAAGCCATGGGAACTACAGAACCCTCATACCAACTATCCTGATAAGAATTGTTTCAATAACCAAGGAAAAGTTGCCAAATTGTTGTTTTTATAATTTTATATTTCACATATCTTCTGACAGCAAATGGAAGGAGCAAAAGATGTTGTATTTATATTGCAAAAACAACATGGCATTGTAGAAAACTGATATTGGAAAAATCACCTTAAATTTTATGGTAAAATAACCAACAGTTTTGATAAAGATCCAAGCTATTATTAAAGGGAGACAACTCAATTTAATTTACCTGTTTCCCTCCATATTGTCTTCATAATAAATACCTTACATGGTCAATTTCATTTTTATATTTATGCGTGAATTTAAACTTCAACTTTGTGAATGTTAAAATAATTTACTTTTAAAAACCAAATTGTTTTTCTATTTTGAAACTAAAATAATTTACTTGACATATGGCAAATCATAACTCGGTGATACATACTGATACATTTTTAATGACTCTTAACATTTCTCTTTTCATTTTTATAAGTTGTCCTTGTCACAACATTATGCAAGAGCTTATAGACAGCAACAAACAAAATTGTGCTTTTAAAAAAGCATGGTAATTTGTAATTTGAGGTCCAAAAAGGATATATTTTATATTTGACAGCATTTGAAAATATTTAAACAGAAGACATGTTTGTCAATATAACAACTCAATCCAGTAACTGAAAATTTGTACATAATATTTTCAAAGACACTGCATATGAACTAAGCAAACTATATGATCTGGTTGACATAAACATGAACTTTCAGTAAAATCACTCATGTTGTAAGCACTCCTTTACACCTACTTAGCTACAATTATGTTTATTCGACGTGACATCGTAAGATCTAATTGTCTATTTCTATAGGATTTTCACACATATCCAGACTCCTTGAGTCAAGGTTGAAAATAAAACTATATAAATGAGCCTTAAGGGCTAAATTCAATCTGTAATTCCTAGTGTAGTTTCTTTGGTTGCATTGTGATTGGTTAAGAGTTTGTTCCATTAACACTGAACCTCTATTTTGTCAATTGATTTAGACTTAAAAGAAAGTTTACAACACATGTCATCTACTGTACAATTCATACATGATCAGTAGTTTAAAATGCTGGCTAAAACAATGCAAAACTTATTTCCATAATTCAATATATGTTTTGTAATTTAACATTGTTTTAAGCAATATGTCTGTATATTTCCTCAGACTAATTTTTTTTTTAAATGAACACACTTACCAAGTATACAGGAAGGAAATTTTCTTTAACTTCTCCTATAGCACCTTGTACTCCTCTCCCTTCCAACAATCCCATTCCTAAATTTATGAAGGTTTTAAGTGAAGTTCTTGTTGCAGTATTTACAGCAGAGGCAAAAACAATTACAAGATGTCAGACCAATTTATATTAAGAGTGAAATTTTATATGACCCAATTGGAACATAACAGGAGTTTTAAATATATTTTTTCTCTTTTAAGTCGTACTGACCATTTCAGAATTTGAACTTGAGAATGAAGTTGTCAACCAATTCAAAAACAAGATAAAAAAGATATAATTGTTTTACTGGCTTATAGAAAAAAACAAAAAACCAAAAATAAGAGTTCCATCAAATCAATACTATTTCATCAAAATGTTTCTTAATCTTGTGTATGAATATCTTTTTACCACAATAATAAATACATTACATTAATTCTCAAAAAAAAAAGTTGTTTTTTACAAGAAAAAATATTTCTTTAACCAGAATATTCTTTAACCAGAATATATGCTGTTTTCATGGAAGTCCCCTCCCTGACATGGAAACTAATATTACTTCAATCTAGTCTGTCTATCTGTCTGTCTACCTGTACATCTGTCTGTTTGTTCTCTAATCTGTCAGACTGTCCTCTCACTGTCTGATTGTTGTGATAAAATATCCTGGTTTTTACATATACTTGTAAAAAAAATGCCATCATGTCACATCATGTTTATCATAGTTAGGGATAAAACAATGTGTTGGAAAAAGGTCAATAAGACAGCAACAACAGAAAAGACATCAACTTATGGTCTGCTATTGTTCAAGCTGACAAGCTCATGATATTGTTTGTGTGCTTCTTATCCTGTGTCAAAATGTATTGCCCTGGCATTTATACATATTTGCATATGTATATAATTAAAAACAAAAGTTATTTTCAAATGGTAGTGTATAGAAATATGTTATAGAAATATAAAAAAATTAATAAAAAAAAAATTAATAAAAACTGAATTATTTATTAATACTTAACCCACACAAACCAGTCAAAATGTCAATTTCTTTTTCTTTCATTTTATTCATATTTAATAACAGTGCTGTGGTATATCAAATTGCCTTCAGAATGTTGTTTTATCATTAGAAACATACACATCTTTATTATCCAAAAATGAAGAGACCTATAATAATGATATTTTATTGACATATCAAGTATAAATCAAAAATATTCTTAATTACAGTTTTCTTTTAAGGCTTTTATAACACTGTTTTCATGTATTTGACATATTACCTCCATCTATCTGTCAGATTATGATTTTGGTGTGGTACATTAAGTCAAAGTGAAAAGTTCAGTGGTTTTATCTTACTAAGTAAAAGAGGGATTACTTTACACTTAAGTAGTAACTTTTTTCCACATAGACTGATGGAGTTCAATGCCATTTTATTATGTTTTATATGATACAGAAAATCTCCAACTTCCAATAAGTAATAAATAACTTTTTAACATACAATTAAACTTAATAAACCTTGCAACTATTTTTTTAAAAACCAAGTGAAACTTGAAATCGTGCAATATTGGAGAAAGGCTGAAGTGGTCTGAAGCCAACTATAGTTACTTACTTTGATCTGGCATGAAGACTTGAATTTCCATAATACAATTTAACTGCATTGAAATAATAAGTATCATTATTTTTGTTTTAAACTTACCAAAGAAAAATGAAGAACAAAACCAAGGACCTGCTACTAACTGATCGGCTAATATCTTCTTGAACACCATCTTGTTTCCCGTTCCTTTAATAAACCTCTCTATTATATGACTATACCATAAATGTGTTAATGGTCCCAAACTTACACCCATTAAAAACATCCTTCCTGCAAGAACATACATGTTTTGGTATAAAAATCAAATAAATTACAACACAAGTTTTTATTTTAGTCCAAATCCTGCAACAACAAAAGAATTCTGCAGAAATCTTATATTTTGTTAAGTGTATCAATTTAAATTTGTTCTCTGCTTGCAATCCATTTGGTAGTCTGAATGAATGCAGCTTCATGAAACACTTTTGACATAAACTTTATTTAATACCTGCCACCTGTATCCACCTTGGTTTGGTCACATCTGTCATAAATTCGCAACATCAACAAACAATGTTTGGACCAATCGCAAAATACTTGTAAGGAAATAAATCAAATCAACTATTATGAGCATTCTGTTGAAACAATGTAGCTGTTTACATTCTCATCCTTTGAACATGAATTAAGTCACTAAGTCAAGTTCCCGCAAAATATTGCATCACAATTAAAAACATTTGATGTCAAAATTTAGAAGTGATTGTTGCATGATGTAATTTTGCATAAATCCTTATTCTTTGAAAAATAGTAAATATACATTGTTTTGTTTTATTTTTTATATAAAAAATCCTAAGTCTATAAAATTTTTCATCAATAACTGTGAAATTTTTATTCAATGTGTAAATATTTGCAGGGACATATCTGTACCCAAAGTGCCAAAGTAAAACTTGAAATAATTGGTTGATTATAAATTTTGAATTAAAAGTCATCTAAACAGGACTCTTATAGGATATTTTTAGATCTAACACAAGCAACAGACAAATGAAACGGAGCAATGTAAAAGATCTGATTTTATCTTATCACCTGTAATCTCCGGGTGCAGGATTTTCTCGCTGTGAAGACCCATTCGTGGCCTTGGGCTGTTTTCTGCACTTTGGTCAGGTTGTTGTCTCTTTGACACATTCCCCGCTTCCATTCTCAATTTTATTGCATCTGTTTTCCTACCTATCCTTTTCTTCATTTATAAACCTCTTACCTGTCCTACTCCAGTTTATTTTAACACCTGAACTTTCATCTGTTTTCCTATGCATGAATCTCTGTTCTATATTCTGTGTTAAAAGATCTCCAGCTCCTAGCAGACAACCACAGGTGACTGTATTGGTAACAACTAAATATTTAGAGAACACTTTCTTAAACAGTTGTGCCATGTTGAATAGTTTGTCCTGAGAAGTTCCAAAATGAAGATAAGATTTTGTTATTCCATATCTTTATCTTAAGTAAGTGACCTACAAAATTATCTCAGTAAAGTAGTTTAAAACTGATTGAACATGTATGTCTTGTAGAATATAATTAAAATATGTAGGATTTCAAAAGAAACTACAGTGATACATAATAGATTTTTAATGAGTTACCATTGTAGCAGTTTGACAAGCCTATGGTTATATTTTATTGTCATCAATGAAATATAAACATCATAAACTTGGATGTTTTATGAAATTTTAATAAAGCGAAAATGTATTTTATACTCATGATAGTTGTCTTGTTTTTGTATATAAAATTGTTTTATGGTCCCTTATAACTCTTTATTGAGGAGCTCTTGTGGTTTATTTTTTAAATATGTTGTATATTTTATCTGTAACAAATGTTGAGACTTAATAAAGTATTCTGTTCTTGTCCTAAATAAAGGGCTTGTTTTGTGAATAAATCAAATAAATCATTCTAGTTTATACAGTATGTAAAATATATAGAATTTGAAAAAAGACAGCTACCCATTATATGAATAAAATATAGTTTAAAAAACTCCAGCAATTTTTTAATACAAAATGCATATTTGATATTTGTATTCATGCTTACTAAATTCATCTACATGTATTTTAAAATACACTGACACAATATTTAATATTTTATATAAAAAAAAAGAGCCTCCTGAGTGCCTGAGTTGCTCACCAGGATTTTTTTTGTATAGATCTTGCATCAATGATTATTTTGCTGTTTAATGTATATTAATGGGGGTTTAAACCACTAAAAGTTTCTCTCTATCTACCAAAGTTTCTGCAAAAAAAGAGGTAAAAGTCATCTTATAATGACAATAAAACTCTTTAATATGACAAAGTTCTCAAAACAGTGGAAAAATCTTTCAATTTCGTTTTCTGTCTTTCACATTGTAAGAAATACATTCTGGTTTTCATTTTTTTCCTGATTTTTCAAACGTCATCATAAAGAGAATATGATTTCCATAATTTTCTAAATGATTATGTCATAAAGGAGCATACAATGGTCCACAGTTTTGTATTTATCTGATTGCTGAAAAGTTTAAAGATGACATGCAGAAGGCAAGGAATTTTAAGCCTGGTATCTATGATGAGTTTATTTACAAATACAATCATAATTTCTTTTGCAGGCCTTCTTAAAAATCATGTGAGTTTGTCACCAGAATTATATGAAGTTCACAAAGTTGGTCAGCTGCTGTCTTATTGCATCATCTTTCATTAAGTGATAAGGAAACAACAAATTAAATATTTTAAATGAATTGGTGTTAATTTATCAAAACTAAGCAACTTTTTTCACACCTTTAAATTTTAATGATTGTCCACTTTCATGGCATTTCTATAGTGAATCAAATGGAAATAAAAAAACAGAGTTCCAATGTCCCCCTCTTTGCACATATTTTATACTTCCAAGGGCATAACTCTTTTTAAAAAAGTCGATCGGCCACCATTATAGAACTTGTCCGAGATATTACTGATTAACCTATAGTATAAGTTTTATAAAAATCTGGCAAGAATTGTACCTGTGAGAGCACTAACAAGACCGGACGAACGGACACACAGACGGACAGACGGTATTTCCATGTCCCCTGCAACACGCTTCACGGGGGACAATAAGATAGGACAAATTCAGGAGAGGGCTCTGATATTTATATACAATGATAGTCTTTCAGATTACGAGTCATTGCTTGAACGATTGTCTTTTAGATAATGAAATATTGCCTGATGTAGCTCAGATACCCTTCTTTAGGATTAGATGCATGAGAACTATGGCGATAGCATGATGGATAGAGACTTTTAAAATCATAAACAGCCTAGCTCCTTCAAGTCTGAATGATCTGGTTAGTATAAATCAAACACAAAGTACATTTTAGATATGTTACTTTAATTCCATCAATTAGAACAAGTTTAACGTCTTTTGGAAAAAAATCTTTTTGATATGTTGCGTCATATTATGGAACATAGTCTGAAAATGTCAGAAAAGAAACAAATTATGAACAATTAAAATTTTTTTATATTAACTTGGAATGGGAATACCCAAAAATGTGCATGTTTTAGATGGAAAAATGTACAATGTATCTTTAATTTTCTCTTTATACCTCTTATTGTTTTTAAAAACATGTACCATCAAATTTTTAATGAGATATTTTTATAATTAGGCAATGTTTTTACAAAATAAGACTGCCATCTTGTTTCTGTTCCTAACTTTGCATGAATTATTTTACTGTTGATTTATAAGTTGTTTATTGCCTTATAAAAGCTTGAGTTAACTATGTTGTACAAATTCGGCTTTGAATAAAATAAATTATCTCATCTTATCTACGGTAATCTAGGCACCAAGCTTGACAAAGCATGGTAGTAAATAAACAAAGCTGTCAGAATCTTTCTATAAATTAAATATCTTTAGGTGGTCTAAGTACAGTGACTTTCCAACGAATATGTATTTTGCAATTTTATAATATAGGATACAAAGCAACATGAGTTTCAGGGAAAACTCACCTGATAAATAATAAGAATTTTTGTAAACAACATTTACAAACATCAATGTCATGAATGTGTCTATCTTGTTGGATTTCATGTAGTAATAATTAGAACTATAATACAATGTAAGATAATAACAGTACCTGAAACAAATAGTGTAAACAGCGTTTCTTTGTTAAAATAGATAATGACTTCATAAATAAAATGCATAATAGATTGATCAACAACACTGGGGGAGGATTCCCTATTTCAGCTTGCTTTGATATTTTTAAAAGTAATTGTGCAACAAATTCAATAAATCTGGTTATTGTATCTTCAAGCCTCAATCATGAATGGTATTTCCACTTAAAATGTTTTTTATGATTATTGTATATGATTTTTTGTAATATCATTGCAAAATGAAACTAGAGGCTCCAAGGAGCCTGTGTCGCTCACCTGATATTTTTGTTTACAATTGATGCATGAAATAATGCAACCATTATGCTTTTGCTTTAGTTTCAGAGCTATAAGCCAAAAACTGCATTTTACCCCTATGTTCTATTTTTAGCCATGTCAGCCATGTTGGTTGGCAGGCAGGGTCATCAGACACATTTTTTAACTAGATACCCTAATGATGATCGTGGCCTTTGTTTCAGTAGTTTCAGAGGAGAAGATATTTGTAAAAGATTACAAAAATTTACAAAAAAAATGTTAAAAATTGACTTTAAAGGGCAATAACTCCTTAAGGGGTCAATTGACCAGCTTGGTAATGTTGACTTATTTGTAGATCTTACTTTGCTACACATTATTGCTGTTTACAGTTTATCTTTATCTATAATAATATTCAAGATAATAACCAAAAACTGCAAAATTTCCTTAAAATTACCAATTCAGGGGCAGCAACCCAACAACAGGTTTTCTGATTCGTCTGAAAACTTCAGGGCAGATAGATCTTAACCTGCTGAACAATTTTACCCATATCAGATTTGCTCTAAATGCTTTAGTTTTAGAGATATAAGCCAAAAACTGCATTTTACAGCTATGTTCTATTTTTAGCCATGGTGGCTATGTTGGTTGGCAGGTGGGTCATCGGACACATTTTTTTAAAAAAGATACCCTAATGATGATTGTGGCCAAGTTTGGTTGAATTTGTCTATGTAGTTTCAGAGGAGAAGATTTTTTGTAAAAGATTACAAAAATTTATGAAAAATTGTTAAGAATTGACTATAAAGGGCAATAACTGCTTAAGGGGTCAATTGACTATTTTGGTCATGTTGACTTATTTGTAGATCTTACTTTGCTGAACATTATTGCTGCTTACAGTTTATCTCTATCTATAATAATATTCAAAATAATAACCAAAAACTGCAAAATTTCCATAAAATGACCAATTCCGGGGCAGCAACCCAACAACGGGTTGTCTGATTTGTCTGAAATTTTTGGGGCAGATAGATCTTGACCTGATGAACAATTTAACCTCGTCAGATTTGCTCTAAAAGTGCTTTGGTTTCAGAGATAGAAGCCAAAATCTACATTTTACCCCTATGTTCTATTTTTAGCCATGGCAGCCATCTTGGTTGGCGGGTCAGGTCATCGGACATATTTTTCAAACTAGATACCCAAATGATGATTGTGGCTAAGTTTGGTTATATTTGGCCAAATAGTTTCAGAGGAGAAGATTTTTTGTAAAATGTAACGATGATGACGGACGACGGACAACGGATGCCAAGTGATGAGAAAAGCTCACTTGGCCCTTTAGGCCAGGTGAGCTAAAAAAAGATATGATTTCCCCACTATAAGAATCAATTTTATTCAATTAATTAATTTTGAAAAAAATAACTTAGACCATTTTAAAAAGCAACCCAATAGACTTCATCCTCTTGAATTTCTTTCATTTTGCCCTGGTTCTCATTCGCCCCGATTCCAGTTCCCTCTTAGTCATTTCACACCAATTTCATAAATCAATATTGTTGGGCAATAATGTGAATTGTTAAGTGTTTTATGGGTACTTAGTTAGGAAATGTTACATTTTGAGTGTCATTAAGATGACAATCTGGTAAGTATGTTTTTTTTACTTGCTCTTTGTATTATAAGACATTTTTTTATTTTGACAAGAGATCAATAATCTTGCAATTGCTGCGTTGCGATGATACAATAGTCTTACTGCAAAATCTCTACATACCATTATTTAAACAAGGTATAATGTAGGAAATTAGTGATAATGGAAATTTGTGTTGAATGGATATATTGATTGTTCCAGGGGTCGAGGTATAAAGATACACCAATTAAATATTAAAAGAGCCATCCAAAAAAAAAATTCAGAACAATGGAAAAAAGCATTAAGAATACATGAGATTTTCTTCTATGATATTGATACATATATATATTTTAATTGGGCCAAACTGACCAGAGCAAAATAACTTGGTACAAACAGGAACTGAGGCGCGAAACAACCTGTAACCATCCTCATATTAATATATATTTAAATTGTTTTGTATGTCTTTATTTGCATGCATGGTAATAGCTAGCTGTTTGGTAAAATGGTGTACAGAGCTAAATTATGTTATATAGATGCCTGGAAGGGGGGGGGGGGGGGGGGGGCAGGGTTGAATAAATGTTTTCTGATGCAACTTAAATAAAAAAAATATGACTCCCTATGCTTATAAATAGGTTTTAACAGCATGAAACACTTCACTTCCATTACTTTCAATGTATTAAATTTCTCTCACGTTTTGTGTGCTCCCATTTATTTGAATTTTTGTCTTTGACTAAAACGTTACAAAAATAAGAATTGAAATCTGTAATGAACCAACTTGAACTTAATTTCTTAAAAAGTCAGTGGCATGGCCACTGAAAAATAAATTGTAAGCAGGGGATCTGGTGACGCAGACGCATGCCCCCCCCCCCCCCCCCCCCCCCCCTCTTATCGAAAAAAAATGTTTTATAAAATTATTTGTAAGCCCATGCTTAAGCATTACGTAAGCTTACAATGCTACACGGTACACCACTGAAAGTCGTCAATATCTATCCAGTGAAAAACACTCAGAAGTCACGTTGAAGACATTGGCCATTGCCCAATGACAGTTCATTGTAAACCATTTTTCATAAGTCAATAAATCATGAAATACTAACCGAGTAAGATTCAAAACGGATTCAAAAGGCTAACCTCTGACCATAGGTCATTATATCCTGAAGCAAATTCTGATGCAAAAATCGTCTGCAAACCGGAAATTTCAAAATGAAGAAAACAGCCAGGGACTATCGGGACGATCATGCTTGTATTTCCGGACTTTAAACCTGTTTCGAAACTAAGCCTGCTCATGATGATCAATGATACCGTGGCCAATGCGCATATGCTTTTGGTTATTTGGTTCGCTCCTCATGAGATTCACTTGTTGTCGAGTTGCGAGTTGCGAGTTAAGTAAGTCGAGTTGCGAGATAATGTGTATTTTTCTATACCACTTATGAGTAATGATTTTGTGTGTTTACAACTAAAAGCACTAGATGAATCAAAAGCAACAGGTCTTGCTAACATAAGTGCAAAGTTTTTAAAGATGTCTTCTCATGCTATTTCACTACCACTTTGTCACATTTTTAACTTAAGTATTAAAAAATGTATTTTTCCATTTTCATTTAAACTGGCAAAAGTCATACCAGTTTATAAGAACAAAGGTTCAAAACAGGATGTTTTTAATTACAGACCAATTGTTATTTTACCACTCATTTCTAAAATCCTCGAAAAACATGTGAAAACATTTTTGAATGATGATTGCTTATAGAATTGTATACAGTATTGTTGATTCTTTTTGTTGTTTGGACTTCATCTGAGTCTCGTGTAAAAAAATGAATGGATTGCTTACATAATCACTACGCAAGAAGAAACATATAGCCTTTTGAAATACAGCGGATGGCTTGTAGTTTAATTCATGATTACTAAATTTCATAGCTAGCAACGTCATATTAAACGTAAAGGGAGATAGCAACTAAACTATAGTACATATATGTTGAAAAGACCCCTTTTGCAGATTTCGTTAAGAGTAGGCTCTTTGGGGACAGCTGCAGAGTTAATATTCATTAGGGACCCCAAAAAATATTCTTTGGCAGTGACACTCAAAATTGTGGAGGTATAAGTTATATATGTCTACATTGGCTAGAGGTGAAGGGGGAAGGTTGAGCGCTCATAAAACCTGTTTAACCCCGCCGCATTTTTGCGTCTGTCCTAAGTCTGGAACCTGTAGCCTTTGTTGGACTTGTATATTTTTAAATTTTGGTTCATCTATATGTTTCGGAGCATAGAATGGCGTCCATTTTCTTGATCTAGTGTACATTGTGTTTCGGGGCCTGCTCGGGGCTACATCTGGGTGTGGGATTTCTCGCTGTGTTGAAGACCCATTGGTGGCCTTGGGTTGACTTGTATATTTTGGTTGGGTTGTTGTCTCGTTGACATATTCCCCGTTTCAATTCTTTATTTTATACATGTATCTGTCAAAGATACTTTTGTAAAAGAGACAAAAGACGCAGTTTTGGAATATGTAACTTCTTTTCAAAAAATGGGTTAATCATACACAAATCAATCAACTTAGTTAATTTAGGAATAAAATGCTGACAAATATAACTCTTTTTAATTTTTTTTTTACACGAAACTCATTGTGTAGTAGATGGGAAATTGATTACATAAAGTTTTAATTGTGTGTATAAAATTTTATAAATAATCGTGTCCATGAACCAATCTTAGCAAAATCCACTATTATTATCGCCTATAGGATATTTTATTTCTTGTCCGTATCTAGTTTTTATAATGATTTTCCATGTATCGATGTGTATACGTTATATGCAATTTTATATGTCTTCAATTAAATGTTTTTTCTCAAGGAATTCAGAATCAAACAATTCTTAAAAACAAACCCTACGCCTCTCCAAAATATGGATGGCAGATGCCTGAAAGTACAACTTGATGCCATACTTACCCGGGTAAAAAAAATTTCAGGTGCTCTCGTGAAAGGCTTAATATGCATGATAATAAAATGAAGAGGAAGCACATTTTTTTAGAAACATGTACAATATCCAGCTGATATCTGAAACTACAACATTTGTATCAAGGCTGCATGCAGGTAAAAAAAGTAAACTTGTGACAGACAAGGCTTCCGTGCTCATACCGTAAAAACACACGCAATATCATTCCTTAAAACTGTTCCTTTATTTTTTTGTAACAGCGATAAGCTTATTGTAGAATAACGTCTTTCCAAATTAAAAAAAAAATCATATTATGATCTCCTATGCCAGGAAGTTACCATAATGCCATAGAAAGACATCTATAACATGCTTATTTTTGCGTTGTAGTATTCAGATATATGTATACATTGAACAACTCGATTATTAACTATTTGGTTTATATGTGCACTCTCTGCTTGGGGTTGAATCACAAAGTTTATAAAGTTCAAAATTATTTAATTTATCACATAAAGCACATAGCATATCACATTTCTAACTAATTCATGAGATATTTTCCTAAGTTAAATGTGCAATTGTGCCTATATCACCCTAAACCTTTGCGAAAGACGAAGAGTTAGCACTTGGTATTCTAATGAATATCCTTTATTCAAATGTCACTGATGAGTCTTGTATAGACGAAACGCGCGTCTTGCGTAGAAAATATTATAAGCCTGGTACCTTTGATAAATATTTACTTTAGGGCTAACACAGTGACATATTCTGTGAGATGTCGATAATTTGCAAGTATATTTCATTGGTCTACATGATTTATTTCTTATGCTTGATTTGTTCAGTACCGTATACATTTTGTCTTATATCTAACAGTATATCCTGTTTTATTTTAGAAAATGAACAATGTCGCTCTCATGAAAGAAATTTAAGCGTGCCTGACTTTGCAACATATAGACTCTTATAAATAAGAATCACATAACTCTTTCAAATCCTGCAATCAAAATACCGGGACCCTTCCTCATGCAGTGTATAACAAAGTTCGGGTACATGTATGCTTTGTTTATTAAATGCGAAGCCAAACCTGAAGTTCTGTTTAAAAAATCAGACGACACGACCGTTCATATATACGACCGTTTATATATATAATTCTTAAGAAATTAGAGAAACATAATCATTTTGTAACTCGCCACTCGACCTTCGTAACTCGCAACTCGACATTCGTAACTCGCAACTCGACTTTCGTAACTCGCAACTCTACTTTCTTAACTCGCAACTGGCAACTCGACGATAAGAATCCCTCGCTCCTCATGAAATGGTTGGTTGCATCAAAATCAAGAAGTGAGGCTGATTGTATTTAAACATGGATACTTGGGGACAAGACAATTTTTTTTTAGCCCTCCGCTTTTTTTCTTAAATCCGTTATTTTGTTTTGTTTTCTATTAAATTCAATTATTTACGCGTTTTTCTGTATTATATAAACATAAATATAAAGACTGGAATACCAAACAAGGTCACAAGAATCCGGGTACCTTTGAAGAACAGGACACTGAACTATAGAGACAACTATACACACTGAACGGAAAAATACGAGAAATAAACAGACATATAGGAAGCCACTCACCAGAATTTTCCTCAGATATTAGTAACACCAGCAAATATCACTGCGGGAAAGACAGGAAACGAAGAGAAGCTACGAATTTGGACTATACCAGGACGGAATACACCCAGGCGAGCTTTTAGCAAAAAACTGACGAAAGAAGATCTCGGAACAGACCAAGAGAGACTGCTGGGAAGTTGTACATATAAACCATCCTCAAAATAAGATCATTGAAGGCAGATTTAGTCAGCGTGGGTTTTTCCACAATACATTAAATCACTATGTTTGCAGTGACCCTTATTTTCATGCATGTACTGCTCATCATACCAACACAACACACAAAATCATGGACTCACCAACAACTAGTCCAACAAATACTAAATGCTAAAAATAAATATTTGTTCCTACTATCATTGATAACTTTAAGTGGAGACATCGAATTAAATCCTGAACCGCCAACAAAAGAAACTGTATATCCCTGTGGACTATGCGAGCATACAGTCACATGGAACTGTCGATGAGTATGCTGCGATGGGTGTAACATCTGGCACCACAACTCTTGCATAGAGCTCTGTTAAAAAGACTATGCACTTCTAGAAAAATCCAACGTACAGTGGATATGCTGTAAATGCGAAAGTGTTACTTTTCAAGGATCTGAGGTCAATGAACCAGGAAAAGTTTGTGAACACTTCAATGAACATTTTGGTACTGTAGCTGAATCAGTTATTCCTAACCCCAAATCAAATTTCGAATCCCCAAAGTTAAAAGAGTTTATTGAAGAAAAAGTTGGTGATAACTATTTTAAATTTTATTGTTTATCTCCAATAGAAGTATTTTATGAACTATTACAAGTTAAAATTGATAAATCTATGGGTTTGGATGATGTTGGTCCTAAAATTCTAAAACTAAGTGCTCCAATAATTTTTGAATCTGTTGCGCATATTTTAGATTTAAGCCTTTGTACAGGTACATTCCCATCAACCGTTAAGTGTGCAAGAGTATCACCTATCCATAAAAAGTGGCGACGTAAAAGATATGAACAACTATAGACCAATATCTGTACTTCCAATTCTACCAAAGATTTTTGAAAAGATTATTTATTCCCAAATATACAAATATTTGATAGAATTTGATTTGATTTATAAGTACCAGTCTGGGTTTATACACGGCCATTCCTGTCACTCAGCTCTAACGAAGATTGTTGAAGAATTGTTAATTAACATGTATCAAGGAAACTACACTGGAGTTGTATTCTTAGATTTTAAAAAAGCTTTTGATATTGTTAATCACTCAATTTTATTATTAAATTAGAAATGTATAAGTTTGATTCTCTTTCTTTTAAGTGATTCAAATCATATTTATTAAACAGGTCTCAAAAAGTAAAAATAAATACCAACATATCTTCAGGTCAAAAAGTAACATTTGGTGTACCGCAGGGCAGTATTCTAGGCCCTATATTTTTTCCTTGTATATTAATGATCTCCCACTTCAACTAAATCATACAAAGCCTGATTTGTATGCGGATGACACAAAACTTAAATACTCTTCAAGTTCCGTTGATGATATATGTGATAAACTTAATGACGAAATAGCAACTTTTAAAATATGGTGTGAAAATAATGATATGATTTTAAATATTAAAAAATCCAAATCTATGTTGGTTGGATCACATAGGAAGCTTCAAAGCATACAAGAAACATTGACGATAGAATACAGTGGAATTCTTTTACAAAATGTAAACAGTGTAAAATTATTAGGCATTTTAATCGATGATTGTCTTTCATGGAATCAACAAATAAGCAAAGTATGTACTGTAATTTCAACCAGACTAGGTTTACTAAATCGATTGAAGCATTGTATTCCACAAAAAGGTTTATGTTTATTTTATAATGGATATGTACTTCCTCTCTCTGATTATTGCTGTACAATATGGACAGAAACAAGTAATTCAAATATGGAAAAAATGTTAAAATTACAGAAAAGGGCAGCCAGAATCATTCTTAACAAAGCATATGATACACCATCAAAAACTTTATTCAAACAATTAGGATGGTTAACTTTTAAAAAAAGAATCATATATCACAGAGGACTATTAATGTATAAGTGTGTAAATGGTATTGCACCTGATTATCTGTGTCAATTATTTAACAATAACCAAAATGACAATGCAAGATATTCTTTGCGTTCATCAGACAACAGTTGTCTTTTCATACCACGTCCGAGAACAAATTTTATGAAAAAGACATTTCAATATTCCGGTACTGTTCTTTGGAACAGTATTCCTGTAGAAATAAAAAAAAAATTAGAAAAGATAGAACAGTTCAAACAAAGGTATCATAATTTCTTGTTTCTAGAACAAAAAAGCTAATTATCAGATTCATAAACAAACATGTAAAACCAACCAAATAATGATTATCACAGAAATTTATCTATAGCTGTATGTATGTATGTATGTATGTATGTATATGTATATATTATATTATTGTATTTTGAGTTATTCAGAGGGTATCAGGGGAGATTAATATTTTACTAACTGATTTTACCCTCTTTGAATAAAGTATTTATTATTATTATTATATTATAATAAGCTCACACGCCTTCAGAAGTTATGAATTCGAAACATCAAACATATATGAACAAATAACAGGATTGGACTCGATATCATCAGTCTTCAGCCCACTGAAGTCAAACAGCCCAAAAAGTGGAAACACATCATCACAAATCAAAACTCGGTCCTCAATAAACCAAAGGCAATCACATCTTAGTAGTAACCTATACGAGATACCAGCAAAAACAAATCTCTGCATCATGACAATAAAGATTAATAAACTGCAGGAGCATAAAAGACAAAAAACAAGAATTTGAACAGCACTCCACTTCTTAAAACCAGGCATAGTATGCGCCAAAGAATCATGGCTAAAAGGAATAAAACCAGGATCAAATCCCACAAAAGACGCTATAATGTCAAGCGAAGTATTTCCATCCAACTACAACATATACAGAAATGATAGAGGAACCCTTGGAGGAGGTGTTTTTGTACTCGTAGATAAATCAATTACAACAGTTGAACAACCATCATTAATCACTAACGGAGAAATTGAATGGGTAAAGATTAAAGTCAAAAACAACAAAGACTTGCTAATTGGATCTTTTTACATGCCACACAGAGACCAAAAACACCTAAATGATTTGCAAAAATCACTAGAGAAAGGCCAGGGCCAATGGGAACACCAATGTCATACTAGCAGGAGATTTCAATTGCCCTGACATCATATGGGACACAGCAACATCTCTTGGACCAGATAGAGAAATCCAACATGGACTAGTTGACATAGTTGAAACATACAACCTTACACAAATACACACTGTACCAACTCGAGAAGGAAACCTCCGGGATCTCGTATTTGTGACAAACCCAAATCTTGTTAAATCTTCGAACAACGTACCAGGTATATCAGACCACGATATTATCATCACCGACCTGGAAACTAATAAAGAAATAAGATCGAGAAACAACATCCCATGGATCAAACATAAAGAGAGAAAAATGCTAAAGAAAAAACAGAGGCTGTACAAACAAGCCAGGAAAACAAACAAATGGTCTAACTACAGGCTTTCCAAAAGGAATGCAAGAAACAACTCAGGAAAGCAGAATATGAATATGTCAACCAAAACATCTTTGAGGGCCTAAATAACAACGACACAAAGCCGTTCTGGAAGTATATTAAAATCAAAACGCCAAGACTCAGGAGAAATAGCACCATTAAAAAAGGGGCCTAACCTAATCAGTGACAGCCGTAAAGGGAAAGCTGAACTTCTACTAGAACAATTTAAGTCAGTATTCACAACAAAATCAGACACATACCTACCAACAACAAGAACCAAGAGCCAAAATAAATATAACACCAATAACTATTGACCAAAAGTGACTTGAAAACTACTGAAAAACACCAATCCAAACAAAGCCTCTGGACCTGACAACATTTCAAACCGCATACTTAAGGAATGTGCTGAACAACTAGCACCAATTCTGCAAATCGTAATGCAATGCTCGCTCGACACAGGTGAACTACCAAAAGACTGGAGAGATGCAAATATATCAAGTATCTTCAAAAAAGGAGACAAACATCTCGCAGAAAACTACTGACCTGTATCCTTAACATCTGTCATCAATTCTAGAACATATCATGTGCAGACACATCCTAAAATATCTGGAAGAAAACAAGATTCTCACCAACTTAAACCATGGATTCAGGTCGGGATACTCATGTGAAACTCAACTCAACACTACCACCAATGACTTCCTAGAAGAGCATGACAAGGGACATCAAATCGACGTAGCCACACAACAAATTACTCCATAAACTAGACCAATATGGAATGAAAGGAAATACACACACATGGTTATCAAACTTCCTAACTGCCAGATCAATGCGCACCATCGTGGAAGGGGAAATATCCGACTAAACAACAGTTGACTCTGGGGTACCCCAGGACATCGTCTTAGGACCAATCCTTTTTCTGTGCTACATAAACGACTTGCCAGACAGCATAACATCATCAGTAAGACTATTTGAAGACGATTGCCTATTATACAGAACAATTAAAACTGACCAAGAACAACACAAACTACAATCAGATTTGGATCAACTAGAAATCTGGGCCGACAAATGGATGATGCGATTCAACGCCAAAAAATGCTATGTCTTATCCATCAATAAAAAAACAGACAAATTCTACACACTAAATAAACACATCCTACAAGAGGTACAAGTGAACCCATACTTAGGACTCCAAATATCAAATGACCTGAAATGGAGTATCCACATAAACAACATCAGCCAGAAAGCCAACGCCACCTTGGGGTTTCTTAGGAGGAACTTGAGAAACGTACCAGAAGCATGTAGAAAAGCAGCATACATATCACTAGTAAGATCTACAATGGAATATGGCGCAACCATCTGGAACCCATATATGAAAGGGGATATAGACAAATTGGAACGCATCCAAAACAGAGGCATACGATTTATGAAGAAAAACTACAGGAGTCGAGAAACACGGTCCATCACCAACATGAGACGCCAGCTTGAAATGGAGACACTAGAGGAAAAAAGACACAGACTCCGTCTGATCCTGATATACAAGGTGGTTGAGGGTCTGGTGCCGGCTCTACCAGCCGACAATTTTGTCACACCAGCAAGATCGAAAAGAACAATCAAAGCCAAAATATATTCAAATTGTGAAACAGACAATATTATTGAGCGACAAATAATAAATAACACCAGAGGGCTTAAAGTGCCAGACAGCAATAAGCCACAATATAAACATTCATTCTTTGTGGAAACAACCATTCACTGGAACCAACTGCCAGATAAAGTTGGGCATGCAGATTCTGTAGAGGCATCCAAGACCGCTCTTCAAGAACACCGCCCATAACAACGGCGCTCTTCTCCACCGTATATAAAAGCCTAAATAGGATTCTACACGTACAGATACAGATACAGATAATATACTAGAAATAACTTGTATTTGCTATTCACTAACAATTCCAAGTTTGAAAAATAAAATAAAAATGTCCTATTCCCAAGTGCCTATGATTTAAACCAGAGAACTTCATAAATGTTATACAGTATGAAAAATCCGTCAAACCTCAGCTTCGCCTAAGAGAGGTGCAACACCTTAATTCAAGTACCAAGCCAATGATAGTTAAATAAACGTTTTACATTGTATGCTGGTCTAAGAAATAAAAGAACCAAAATAAAAAAAAATAAAAATTAACTCCCCCTTCTAGACTGAAAAATACCCCAAAAAAATCAATTATTTAAAATAATGTTTGAAAAAATCAAATCAGTCAGGTTAGTTACAGAAGGTTTTTGAAACAAATCTGACGAGACAGCTAACTGCCTAATCAGTCAAAGCAAATGTCACAAAACATCAAATAAATGGTAAGATGCAAAAGACAACGTCTGTTTATTGAATGAACTGTCGGCTCACAAAACACCTCGAGTACATAGTAGTGTTGAACACTTTTTATAATGAAATAGACTGTATTGCAACTGTGCTATTTATCACTCAAAATTAATTGACCGTGCTAACTGGCTTTAACACAGTCAGTGACCATATAAAGCCCGGTTTGTGATTACTGTGTTTCCGTAGAATTTTATCTAAAAAAACGTTGTGAAAAAAATAGAGTTATGGAATTTCACATTGTCCGCTTAAAATTCATTATTGTTGTTTTTTCCAAAATTTATTTAATTTGGGACAGTTTTAAGAGTAACTGTATAGAGGAAAAAATATCCCAGTTTAGGGGAGGGTTTGCGCCTTCATACATGCTTAAACCCGCCACATTCTTTATGTGCCTGTCCCAAGTCAGGAGCCTGTAGTTCAGTGGCTGTCGTTGGTTCATGTCTGTCATATTTGTTTTTCGTAAATGTTTTGTTATAAATTAGGCCGTTAGTTTTCTCAATTGAATTGTTTAATATTTTTCATGTCGGGGCCTTTTAAAGCCGACTATACGGTATGGGTTTTTCTCATTGTTGAAGGCCGTTCGGTTGCCTATAATTGCTTACATACACTTCATTTGAACTTTGGTTGAAAGTTGTCTCATTGGCAATCATACCACATCTCCTTATTTTTATAACAATTAATACATTGTCTCAAAACTTTTCAATTCTTTTTATAAGGCTCCTAAACAGATAGAATGTTAGGCTTTGCTTTGCTGTTTCCATTTGAGTACACATAAACTTTATATTTTGAGAAATTGTATAGTTATTATCTTTATACGGCAATTCTTATAAGTAGCCAAAAGCCTCGCATTCTTCTTGTTTTCTCAAGCCTTGTACAGACAAATTCTGTTTATTTTGAGACAATCTATAGTTATTCTATATTTACGCTTTCCTAGAATTGGTATCAATCAGTACACGTACCGACAGTTTTAGTGTTTAAACATGAACATTCAACGAACTGTTATATCTTGTGCGATGTCAATATTTAAGTACTGACATTAACAAGATGTAGGATCACAAGTGTAAAAATGAGACTTTATACCAGTTATTTGATCTATTTGAAATATTTAATATCGTTATATGTAAATCAAACTAGTTATTTAATTGATTAACCGTGGTTTAAAAGTAAAGTTTTTGCCTGATGTTTTGTTCTTAGAAAATTAATCTGTTTTACCTTTTTATCTCTTTATTCTCTGTTTTCTGGATACGAAATCGAAAGCAACATCTTTTATAAATGCCTGTTGGACTTATGAAAAGTGTGTCTGGTGAATAATTATTTTCACAAATTAGGTTGAGAAATGAGTTGGTTTTTTTTTGCACTCTTTGTGGCCTTTAAATCAGAAAACATTAACCCAAGGGGATGAGTTCTGACATATCGCGTTATATATTATGTTCGGCCAGTTGTTGACGATACAATCAATTCTTAATTGCACTTCCCCGGTAAACAGAAAGAAAAAAGCGAAAAAAAAAATAACGTGCACAAACACGATCAACATCAATGTGGATACAACCATAAAAGTAATGTAATATAATACTTTCATGATCCAACAAGACGGTCATATCCGTCACTCTCCGTCATGTTAATTAAATGTGCTGTGCATACAAGATACATGGTAAACAGACTAAGAATTATTATAGCTTGTATAAACAGCAGAGCAGGGTGTCGCATACTTGATTAATAAATTATAGATAATTGGTGGACCCGTTTGAGTGGATGTCCCGAGGGTTGCGTAATCGAGAGAAAAAGACAAAAATAAGATTGGACCCACCTCTTTCTAAACATTTCTCGATTCGCGCCTGCTAAAGGATACCTAGTTTCGTAACTTTAGTATATATAAATATATCACATATGATACTCTTGCCTTTTTTTTAGATTAAATTCTCATGTTAGTACCAATCATTGACATTTCTATCAAGCCTTTTACAATTTGTGATTTGTAATCAAATTCGAATACGGACAATAACAATAACTGTAAACAACAACCACAACGACAATAAATCAATGATACTTTCTGGAAACTGAAAAAGTAATCGCAACTTCAATATAAACAGATTACGACAATTCTAATCAAAATAAAATACCAAAAAAACCGGACAACTTATTTAGCACATGCTTTGTTTAAATGAGGAAAACAACCCCTTATTGAAACATTACTCACAGTTTACAACTGTAAATTAATTTGAAGACGAATTTAATTAAAGCCTTTGGAAGGAACGCAGAAGAAAAGCGTAATAGATCAAATACTCCAAATACATAATGGAAACATAACTTGGTGATTATCTTGTTTCAGGTTAGATTTTTAAGGAGACGAAGTGCAGACGTATAAGAAAGGAAAAACAATAACATGGAGTCACAAATTGTTAAGCTACGACAGGTCTTAAATCCCTTTACAACAATAAAAGCTGTTAAAAGTAAAGTCGAATATGAATATAGAGTGATTGATTGATTGTTGGTTGCTTAACGTCCAGTGGCAAATTCATGCATGTTCGGGACTAGAACAAATTAACAAAAGGTAGGACCTGTAATACAGGCTGTCCTGGATGAAGGTCAGTGAAGTTTTGACTGCCACTGGAAAATTGCGGTGTATTAGATATGGACAACAATTTTGCCTTGCAACAGACCATCTACGGACCCCCCTCCCCTCCAAAGGGTTGTTATAAGGGTTCTTATCGTGCATGGAGTGGGACACTCTCTTTACACGAGGAATCGGATTTAACGTCCCTATTCTGACTGGACGTGTCTGCGTACTTTCACATCTCGCACAGCCAAACGGACGTCCCACTTATACATTCAGGTATTTCACATCCAATATTTTATGGTAATATTCTTTACAAAGCACAAAAATGTCGGCATTCACCTCAAAAGATAACCAAACCTTTAAACAGTCTTATTCGGAAAGGATATAGTTACGATACTGTTGTCAAGTCATTAAGGATTGCATATTTTGGTATTAACATTGATTCACTCATATATATAGGGTCTTTGCATCGGAAATAAACACATTTATTCTAAAACCAGTTTTTGGCATGATACGGGTTATGTTCTTCTCATATATTTTATGATGATATGGTACTAAACCCCTAACGGGAGGGATTGTACTTGATTTTCATATGTTGAAGACATAATCTTTCAATCAGTTTAATTGAGGTCTGGAGCTGGCATGTCAGTAACTGCTAGTAGTCCTTTGTTCATTTATGTATCATTGTCATTTTGCTTAGTTTCTTTTGTTACCTATTCTGACATCGGATTCGGACTTCTTTTAAACTGAGTTTTACTGTGCGTATTGCTATGTGTTTCTTTATTCTACATTGGCTAGAGGTATAAGGGGAGGGTTGAGATCTCACAAAACATGTTTAACCCCGCCGCATTTTTGCGCCTGTCCCAAGTCGGGAGCCTCTGGCCTTTGTTAGTCTAGTATGTTTTTTAATTTTATTTCATTTTTATGTTTTGGAGTTTAGTGTGACGTCCATTTTCACTGAACTAGCACACAATTTTAGTTAGGGGCCAGCTGAGGACCACCTCCGGGTGCGGGATTTTCTCGCTGCATTGAAGACCCATTGGTGGCCTTCGGCTGTTGTCTGCTCTTTGGTCGGGTTGTTGTCTCTTTGACATATTCCCCATTTCTATTCTCAATTTTATTTTATACAATTCATACATCCCCAAAAGACACTAAGTACAGATCTGAGAGTACTCGCAGTTACTGACAGCTAGTTCAAAGCAAATAACAACCAATAAAATGTCTCTAAGACTGAAATAGTAATCAGTACACATCCAAAGGATTTAGTGTAAAGACGTCATCAACAATCAGAGAAAAAACATGACATCGTGCAATGTCAAAATACACGTATCGACAGATTGTAGAACCGTGAATATGAATATGTACAAACATGTATATACATTGTAACAATACTATTAAGTTATTGTTCCATGTTTTAAACTGTTATTCTTCGGATTTCGAAATATTAGGTTGCTAGGCACATTTCAAAGAAATTAAACGTTGGAAAGTCTATTGTAGTTGCAATCTCATTTTTATGTTCTGAAACCATCGAAGTTCAACTGCTATGCAGTTTACCAATACAGTACTGTAAAGTTTTGAAAAAAGCAATGCATTATTTTTTTTAAATTTTCAAACTTGATGAAGCTTAAATTTGCTGAGGTTTTCATGCTGATTTCACACAAACCATTGATTAGACGACAACTACATATCGCCTACACAGCAATTACATTTTAAAGGGGTATTAATACTAAGATTTATTAACAGCATTCATCCTTTAACAAGAGTGAGAACTTCTGTATTGATTTTCTTCATGAAATCTTTTAAAATTAAAAGTCCTAATGTACTTACAATCCGAAGGGGCAGATGGAAAATAAACGGCAGGTTTTATCATCACTATCACATCTTTTTTTTTCATTTATCTCAACTCACAGAAATTACGTTGTCATTGTTAAACCCTAATCGTCAACCTGAAAAATATATTCCCAGTCTTGTTCTAATCCTACCAAAGATGAGTTTAAAATCCGATGAATGGCGATACATGCAGTACATGCTTATCCTGTCAGTGTATCTTTCTACCTTCGGAATCTTTTTATGTAGTAGAAACTATTTTCTTTTTAACAGACATGGCTGGCGGATTCATGTTTTTTTACACGATAAAATCTATACGAAAATTTAGTGCAAAAGTGACGAATTTTCTTTTCCTATTGTTATTTTTTCCCTTATTTTTATCACGCTGTTCCTTTCGGCCCATTCTTACGGAGTGTATATTTTCTAAATCGTTCGCTTTGGGTTTGTCTGTTGTGATGTCTTATATTTCAACTAACTTAATCTATTCATAACTGGTAAATTATTAGGTATAGTTGGGGATTTTGGTACCACAATTTACTTAAAACCTTTACTTAATTGTTTGGCAGTTTAGCTATATTTAACAAACGGAATGGCAAATCCTAATTTTTATTGTGTTGTTTATACAGCCCAAAGGTTGAGATACTTTTTATATAACTTATTAATCCTTTTCAAAGGTTATCATTTTAAACACTGTAGTATGATCTTTGAACGTGATTATTGTTGGTACTAACGTTGATTTTGCTTTTAATAAACCAAAACTTAACTTAAAGTGTGTTGCTGTACAGTTTTTAGCCCTTATGGTCCTATATCCTGTCGATATGTATATTTTGGCATTGTATGAATGCTTTTATCAGACTGATTATGAGGTCTTTATACTAAATACGTTGGACGAGTACTGATTGATATTTTAGTCTGGGAAAAGATGGTTTATTGATGATGGGAGTTTTTAACGACCTTGACTGGCTATACATCCCTCGCACGGTCGGCCAATGATGGTTTATTAATTAGTTGAAATTGGTTTTGAACTGGCTTTCAGTAAATACGAATACTCTTAGATCGATACTCTGTGTCTTTTATAAAAATAAGGAGTTTTTGTTAGTTGCTTTTTTCATCCTAAGTGTTAATTTGAGGCGCCTGTATCAAACCAGGAGCCTTTAATTTAGTGCCATTGTCGTAGATATGTGTTTTTTGCATATTGTTTTATCGTAAAATTAATTTTGTTTTCTATTTAGAATTGATTCACATTTTGTCATACCGTTAGTTTTCTCTTTTGAATTGTTTCAAATTTTTGTTATACCACATACCACATCTCCCTATTTTATACCAAATTGACAAAATCAGTGTTATTTTGTAACGGCACAACGCTGCTGTAGTTTTGTTATGTCACTTACACCCATTGACCTATAATTTTAAACCATTTAAACGGAAATGATCATACTCGTTTAATATAAACATAAGGAGATGTGGTATGACTGCCAATGTTTAAATGAAGTGGATGTAAGCAATTATAGGCAACCATACGGCCTTAAAAAATGAGAAAAATCAATACCGTATAGTCGGGCGCAAAACGCCCCGACATGAAAAATATGAAATAATTCAATTGAGAAAACTAACGGCTTGATTTATAACAAATCAATTAACGAAAAATAAACATGTCAGACATGAACCAACGGCAACCACTGAACTACAGGCTCCTGATTTGGTACAGGCTCATACAGAATGTGGCGGGGTTAATCATGTTTATGAACGCTCAACCCTCCTCCTAACCTGGGGCAGTGGTGTTACAGCGCAACATAGGTTACCTATAATTGCTTACATTCACTTTATTTGAACTTTGGTGGATAGTTGTCTCATTGGCAATCATACCTCATCCCCTTATTTTTATATAAACTATAAAAATCAGTTGAAAAGGGCTTAACTCATCAGATCGATACAAAGCAGAAAAACATTTTGTCTTAGATGCATGATTTTTTTTATTAGTTGTTATTGACTTTGAACTAGCTGTCAGTAACTGACAGTACTCTCAGATCTGAACTTAGTGTCTTTTTGTTGTTGGGATGTACAAGTACCCGTCCACGTCTACTCTGTGTTTTTGTTAGATGTATTTCTATTTGTATCTATCTGATGAGTTAAGGCTTTTTCAACTGATTTTATAGTCTGTTCTTATGTTGTACTGTTACACTACTGTCACAGGTTAGGGGTGGGTTGGGCGCCCGCTAACATGTTTAAACCCGCCACATTCTGTATGTGTCTGTCCCAAGTCAGGAGCCTGTAATTCAGTGGTTGTCGTTTGTTGCTGTGACACATATTTGTTTTCGTTCATTATTTTGTACATAAATTAGGCCATTAGTTTTCTCGTTTGAATTGTTTTACATTTGTCATTTCGGGACCTTTTATAGTTGACTATGCGGTATGGGCGTTGCTCATTGTTGAAGGCCGTTCGGTGACCTATAGTTGTTAATTTCTGTGTCATTCGGTCTCCTGTGGAGAGTTGTCTCATTGGTAATCATATCACATCTTCTTTTTTATATCTAACAAAAACACAGACCGGACGTGGCAGGGTATTTATACCTCACGAACAACAAAAAAGACACAAAGTACAGATCTGAGAATACTCGCAGTTAATGACAGCGAGTTCTAAGCCAATATAATAACAACTATTAAAAAAAAATGTATCTAAGACTAAAATATCAATCACTACACATCTAACATCCAATGGATTTAGTGTAAAGACGTCATCAACAGTATGAGAAAACATGACTATGTGCACTGCCAATGCAATGCAATGAGTTCATCGAGTTTTAAATGCATTTATAGATCTATTTCACAATTGTTTTATTTGTTCCCCGCGCAACACGTTGCGGGTGACATAGAAATACCGGGCAGCCGTCCGTCCGTCCTTCCGTCTGTCCATTAATATCCATTAATGATATGAAAATTTGCGTCGTTAGCGCTCTCATTTGTACAATTCTTGCCAGATTTTTATGAAACTTATATCACGGGTTTATATCAGCAATGTCTCGGACAATTATGAAAATAATTGCTGATCTAATATTTCAACGAGTTATGCCCCTTGGAAATATTAATTATATCAGAAATGGCATTGCATTTGCTCTCAAGCCTTCATTTCTCTAAGAAAAGTTTTGGTTATTGCCCTTGCCCTTGCATCTTGGACAGATAAAATATGTGCAACGCGGGGGGCATTGGAACTTTGTTCTTTTATTTATTGTATATCTGGATGCAATAATGAGTTCAGCGAGTTCTAAATGCATTTATAGGTCTATTTTACAAATTTTTTAATTCATTGTATATCTGGAAGTATAAATGCTACGAATATTTTTCAGTATTCAGAGGCAATAATCAGTTCAGCGAGTTCTAGATGCATACTAAAATTCATTACATTCTACAAAACTACCCAACGACATATATACACCCTGATTACTTAGCGTTAAAAAAGGGTTTACGACTAGCCGTCCACCAGCACAGGTTTCGATCCAAATTGAATGCTAGTAAATGAAATGAAAAACAATTTATAAATTAGTTGCGTCCCTCGGGCTTTTCTGGATTTACCATCGCCAAGAACAAATAATTGACAGCCAAGGACGTATTTGAAAGAATTTGAAACCGTCAGGAGCTTATATGCCAAATAATATGACCTAAAAATAATAGTCAAATCCATCTAAAGACAACTTTGCCAAAGGGAGTAAGAATAAAAAAAAATATCAGTATTTGATTTGCATACAAGGACAATTCCTGAAAAAAAATACAAATCCGTAATTGTTTAGCATACATTTTACTTTTATATCAGAACCATCTGATATTCATTACTTTATTTTTCCAGCAATTTTGTAAAATAACAAAATATCATTGAATCTTCACTATAATACAGTTTATTTTGTCACCTGATACGTCGCAGAAAAATGTTACTGGAAAGCAAAACAGGATAATTGTTTATTTTGCATTAAATTTCTGACAGTAGAGACGTGAATTACGCGGCAACATAAATGTGTTAATCACAATCCCATCACTTGTTGAAAGCTAGTAGTTATTCCTTAATTATAGGATATTAAATCGTACCGTTCTGACGGTCAGGGTTATTTTGATGAGAGGATACGTATAAGAAAGGTTAATGTCTTTTGACCAATAAAGTTGATTTTGATTTAGGATGGAATTGGTATTTTTCTTTGCTTTCATAACTTATTTATAATTTTTTCTTAACACTTTCTTCGACATGAACTAGATAACTGAGGATTTAGAAGAGAGAACAAACTCCCCTTTTTTCTGCGTCGCAAAAGGCGGAAGCAGGTCTAGTACCCGCTCGACTCCGTCCGTCCGTCCGAAAGAAATAAATAAAAAAAACTTTCGTCAAAAGTTTTCTTGGTTCTATGAAAGGGAATGATTTAATATTTGGTCTGCAGCTTGATACTGTTGTGTTGTAGCGAGTAAGCAATATTTACATCTGCTATGTAGCTACTTCCTGTTTGCCAATAGTTGGAAATCTTACAACACTAATTGTACAGGGACAATTGTCGTCAAAGTTGTCTTGGCTTCTATGAAAGGGAATGATTTAATATTTGGTCTATAGCTTGATACTGTTGAGTTGTGGCGAGTTAGCAAATTTTACATCTGCCGTGTTGTCACTTCCTGTTTGCCGATAGTTTGAAATATTACAAACTCATTTTACAAGGAAAATTTTTGTCAAAGTTTTTTTGGCAGCAGTGAAAGGACATGACCAGTTATACTAGTATACATTTTACCTCAATCAATTGCATGCAGCTACGCAGGACCAGGCCTGGTATTAATCTAGTTTCACTCACAGAGTTACTATATAAAATGTTCAAATCCTACTGGAATGTGATTATTAAAGAGTTATGTTTTTATTAACTTTTGCATCGAAAGACGCCTCTAATCAAAATGAAACAATGTGTATCCGAAGCAAAATATGTAGCTTTACTTCCAACACAACTTTGGTTTTTGGTTAAACATGTTTACATTTTTCTAATTAATACCAAATCTGTCAAAAATCTGTCTGTTCCTTAAAGATTCTGGGGGTTATATTGTTGTCATCTGTTTAGCGATATGCCATATAATTTTTAGAACCTAAAAGTACACAATTAGAGCCGTGACACTGTGATGTTAAGTGAAGATCTTACTTTTAAGTAAGACATAGATATAGCTTTACTCCATATGCAATACCTGGTTCTTTCCATGCCTATATCATATACTAAAAATCTACCAAAAACGAAGCTTTTATTAATTTATATATTCCTGGTGCCTAATTTGACACCTGCAAATGTGCATTCTAATTGGGTGTGAGGGATGTATAAATACACAGTCACATGTGATCTGATTTTGAACGGTCACTCCAAAACAAGTTTTGGGAGAATGTCGAAAAGTTTGATGTAATAACCCCGGTTTTCTTAGGTTGTTCGTGTCGCTCAGTCTTTATTTGTTTATGTTGTGTTTTGTATGCTGTTGTAATATTAATTAAAAAGACAACATCGAGTTCATATACAATATTTATATATTGCAAACACAGCCAAAATCAGTTAAACGGGACCATAGCAATTACAAAAACGGCGAGAATCAGCCTAACACTTCCACAGTTATAACATTTATTTTTTTAATGTGGTATATTGCAACTTCTTATTTTTTTATTATGAGCACCGAATAGTCTTATTATATATTTTTTTCAGCAACTCATTTGAAACACGTTATTACGTGGTGTGAATTACGTTACTTGCTCTGCTCTAACCTTTCTACAGAAATTACCAGTATGACAATCCGAGATAATCATAAATCGAGATATTAAAAACTTCAATCACATATAAGTTTTCGAAAAACATCGATCTTTGTAGACATTTTTCATTTCTAATTTTTTTCCCAGGTTTTTTCCGACGTCATAATAAACGATCTTCTGATTTTTTTATAGAAATTGAAATACATATTTTTCACGTTTGAATATAGAATATATAATCGCAATTGAATGCTAAAAGTATTTATCAAATCAATATATGTATATATTTCATTCCATTTAAAAAAAAATCTGTCCATAATTTCATTGCATTAACTGAACTATTGTGCATTGGAAAAGCATCAATCAGGTAACGTAATTCACACGAATATCAAAATGTTTTCAAATGCAATGATTGACATAAATGAAGTATATATATATGTGTAGCAATATATTATGAAGTCTGATTCTTTGTTTTATGAATACATAATGAATGGTGTGTGTCTGGAATGTGTTCTGGTTTTACAGTATCATATATGAATAAACAAATAGTATTCTTATTGGATTTAATCAACAAAATTCAAGAAACAAACTTTATATCAACAATTAAAATATGAAATTCATAACGTAATAAGATAGAATTTGAAAATTTAAACCATTTAAGATATATTATCTATACTATACGACAAATGCCCAGAAATAATATTCGTGAGTCAATGGTAACGTAATTCACTCAAATTCAATCAGACAAAATATTAACAAATTCAGCAAAAACGCCAAATATCTCCATGTAATTAGGGGTAAATTTGATAAATGGTCAATATTACACTTAATTTAACATTCATAAATGAACAGATAATCATCAACATTCACTTTTTGTGAATTACGTTACCACAATTTCATGAATTAAGCACATCGAATGTTTGTTTTATAGTAGACTTTCAATTTTGTTTACATCCTCGGGTAATATCTTATACATTCTGACAGGTTTTCTGCCTACTGGAGCTGGATTTCGAACCTGACAAACGATGTCTGTCTCTGTAACCCACAGTTCTTCAGGTCTTGATGGCCACTTCATGGTGTGGGATACTGGATTACTCTTCGTCATAAATGCCAATTGATATTCATTATCATTGTTGTCAAAATCAAGCACCTTACAAACGTACCAAACATTGTCATATACACTTGCCACAAACGTGTCCTTTTGGTAGCTCTGCTCAAACACTAATGTCTGTTGTGCTTGTAATGACTCTCCTCCTTCTACGTGTGGCTCTACTTCGTCTTCCTGTGGTTCATTTGCTTGTAATTCAATCTCGTTGGTTTCAGTCCCAGGTGCATTTCTTTTTTGTTTTCCCTCCAGAGAAACAGATCGCCAGCCGTCACAAGCAGGATGAAAGCGTCCGTCACTGAAACAAAGTAAACAGAAACATGAGGTGTTTCTTATGCTTATAACACTTCTTGAAATAGGAACAACAGCATGTAATTCCATAGTGCCTTTCACTGCAACGGAATTCCATTCTTTCATTTCGTTGTTTGCGCTCTGACATTTGGATTTAGGAACGAAAATGTAAGTTATGTTACTTGTTTCTTGAGACTTCCCCCAGTTGAAGAAATCTACTGGTGTTTGGATTACAACCTTTTGTTGTCTGACGGCCATGTCTGCAAGTCGTTTTGCCGTTCCACCTACCCCGTCGCAGGGTCCCTTTCCGTGTCCAGCTTCGAAGTAATGCCAAGAGGCTGTGATTCCATCAAACAACATACCATGTAACGTTATTAAATGAAAAATGTATTTGTTCCTGTATTGTGATGTTGGCGAATCTGTGATGTAGTGCACAGTTTTAGTTCCAGGAGCTATTTGCAAAATCTTGGGTATCAAATCCTTTATGAATGCATATACTGTTGATGAATTGTGACCTGGTTCGTCGGAAACGAACACGAACGATTTATGATGAAGATTAATATCGCCGTCAACTTTATAGTATAAAACAACGGGGTGTAATGTAACGGAAGCTTTGTCGAAATAAGCGGATTGTACTTCATCTGCATGAACGCACGAATAATTTTCCGCGAAGTCCATTTGACATATGACGTTATATTTTGGTAAGTTCTCCTTTAGGGTTCGTATCTGTTCATATTGAGTTTGTACCCTGTATACATGAGCTCGAAACTCATTTAACGATGTTCTGATCAGTGTGCCGAATTCCTGTCTAGCTGCCTCACATTGCACAACATTCATTCTTTTTTTCATCATTCCCTTCTCCTCTACATCAACCCTTTTCCATTCAGAGTATTTTATTTTCTCATCTTCCAACTGAGATATTTTCGCTAAAACTTCATCATCTGTCATCTGCCTTATTAGTTGATCTGGATTTGATGTAGTAGTAATATTTAGTGCTTTCAATGTTCTGACTTTTAATGCCATATTTTGATGGCGCTGACAAAGGCACGTTCTCCTGTTTCCAAAAGATGCTAATACATAATATGCTGGCCGAAAACGTCTGAATACAGAAACACTTAATTTTGTCAGTACATTCTCGGACAAAAATTTCTGATGTAGATTGTCTAAATAGTCATTTAACACTCTTTTTTGCTTTTTCTCTTTTCCGTCTTTTTTATTGTCTCGTTTACCCGGGAGACAAGTACTGTTATCGTCCCTTTCGAGAAAGGCTATTACTTTTGAACGAAGATCTTCTCTTGCAGCCTTCATGCGGGTTTTCTTTTTTTCCTTCTCTCTTTTTGATTTTATTTTCATCAGCTGTTTTCGGTTTACCTTTATGTCATAACTTAGCCTTCTAATGCATTTATGATCTCGTATGGCCTTTCCTGTTATAACTTGTAGAACAGGGAATTTGTTTTTCTCGTGGCTTACTGATTCTTTAATTTCTGATATAAGGCAGTTGTGATACGTAAGTTTCTTTTGAAGCTCCGGATATTTAGTCGGAGAAAGATTAGCTTCTCTTAAATCTTTATTTGCTTTACGCATAGGGCTTGAAATTGGTTGTTCCAGATTTTTCTTATTATCTTTATTTTCTCTTGCCATTCTTCTTTGTAATCTTTTTGTAATCGTCCAGTTGCGTCTTTTCAACTCTTGAACTTTCTGTGTCATTTTATTTATTTTATAATTAGCTTTGGCAACTGCTCGACTTGTTCTCTTTCTCGTCTGAATTTTGTTTTTTGATTTCAATGGAAAATTCAGCTTAACTAGCAATGGAGGAGGTTGTTGTTGTTGTTGTTGTTGCAATGGAGGTTGTTGTTGTTGTTGTTGTTGTTGTGTGTTAGATCTTGTTGAGCACTCCGGTACTTCGTCTTTGTCATTTTGTGGGACTCTATCTTTAGCTCTCTTTTTTGCCATGCACTGTCGTATTTTCGTCCTTCTCTGTTCTAGTTTTTTCTTTGATAGGGCTGATGTATCAACGTAATAACGTTTAACTCTTTCTCTCTCTTTCTGAAGATACTCATTTCCATCCTTTTCCTTTTTGCGATCTCTGTAGGCTTTTTGGATTTCGGCTCTGCTTTTCCCCATTTCAAGCAAATCTAAAAGGAAAAATATATATATTGTACATGTAGTTCTTTTCTGTCTATATCTTACCAATAATTACTCATGAAAAACTTATCTTAAATGTATAAAAAAAAACATGCACATATTTTCATATCACGTATGTACTGTATTGTATATGTATGTATGTATGCATATGATATTTAACTTGAAGTGAGCAATATTCCAGCTATATCATGAAGGAATAAGGTGTAATAAATTGAAAGTATCCGCCATTGAATAGGACTTGCATATGCACACTCTTTTCGTAATCATTGTGTGTAAACAAATGTGTTTTCAATGCATGGGGATAGCAAAACCGTTGTTTCTTTTATTTCGATACTCCCGATTCATAACAATAACATTATCTCATAAATAAAATCGCTGAATATCCTTACTTATTTTATGTGAATTACGTTATATCAAGTGTGAATTACGTTTTCTTGCTAAATGAATATGAACCCTCACCTTACAATACTTTCAGTGCTTTGATTTTTAATGCATGTAAGCTCGACATATTTTTTATCCACTATAATAGGGTTTTAATCTTTTATGTCAAAATTATGACTTGTTTATGTCAATTTTAATATTTACCTACCACAGAAAGTTCATACACTTTTGTTTAATTGTGTGTTTTTGCATTTCCCCAAAGCACAAAATTCGTCTGCTATAGTTTCCGGTTGTGAAAAATGAATAAAGGAAAGATTTTTGCACCAAACAAAAGGTTAAAAGAAAGATTTAGTTTTGCTATGGTAACGAAGTTCACATCACGTATTTCACATTTTATGATGGAACAAGATTTTTACCATGAATAATTGCCTTGAACAATGTCAACTATACATATTTTTTATTAGGCTTATGGTATTGTTAAAATACTGGGTTCGTTTTATGTGTTGTGAATACCTTATTATAAAATATTGGCGTAACGTAGTTCACATTCTTAAATAAATAAAAAAAAAATGTTCATATAAGTTTGTTTATATATAGACACATATCTATATTACAAATTAAATGATACACCTGTTTTAAAAAGGTTATATGGCTATTATTTCTTTCTTTTTAGACTAATGATCTCGGCAATATTAGATGGTAGACATGAATTCTACATGTCCGTAACGTAATTCACATGAAATGACTGGACATTCGATTAAAAACAAAATTGTATGGAATTTTAACTTATACACGTACCTTGCTATTTTTATCTGATTCTGTAACTGTAGAAAGGTAAACAGCGCGCAAATTGTACGGTTATCGATCATATTTTGCTTCGTAAATGCAATGTCCTTTTTTGAAAACGCTTTTGGACACAGCGTTTTGACTTTGCTTTCAAACTTCAAAATATCATAACTTTTTAGTCTGTCATCAGAATATCAAATAATTTGAGGACTTTATTGTTATTTTTTTTTATTTTATAAGAATACACGCCGTTGTTAGACCATCTAGTTTTAATTTGATCTAAAGCATCAATGATATGTGCTGGACTCGTTTATGTGCTATTGGTTCCATTTAACTGATTTTGGCTGAACAGTCATGTAAACAACTTTTCACATCGAGCAACAACCTTAAAACTGACCAGAATATACATTAAATGTGTCTTTATCTTTGAATGTTTAACATATAAAAATAACCATGTTTTTTTTTTGCCATGGCGTTTTCAGTTTATATTTGACTTATGAGTGTGAATCTCCCTTTGGTATCTTTTGCCTCCCTTTTTTCCTGCTGTTGTAAAAGGCTTTTAAAAATACACCCGTTTCGATCGCATTTCCATGTATAACTATAGCGCGGGCATATGTAATGATGAGTTTAAAATAATATCAACAGATCTACGCAACCTCCTCTATTACTACCGTAAAAACAAAACAAAAAATATTACTAGCTTTTGCAATTTTACATTTAGTACTAAATACTTCATTGCATTCGATATTCTTAAAGTAAATATATATAGCGCTTTCAACATTATCATGTCTGGTTACAAATTCAGAAAAGCGCACCTCAAGCATTCTTCTTAATGCTTAACACAATTTACCATCCATACTGCATTTTCGAAAACTAGTCTGGTTAACTATACACAGTAGAAAATAATATAACAAAGAAGTTAAATGTTTCAGTCTATTAAGAATAATGCACCTCCATATTTATGTAACATCATTACAACTAGTTTTACCAAATATTCTTTTAGGTCGTCATATAATGAAAACTTATTTTCTCTTATACCATTGAATTAAATATATAGAACATTTTAATTACTAGTATACATGCACCATATTAAGGAATTTTTTACCATCTAGTATAAAAAGTGTGGAAAATGACTGATAATGTACCTTAAAAGAAAATTGTACAGTATATCAGGAGTATAGAATGTGGCTTTCACGTTTTATTCAAGAGGTGTAGCCAGGGATGGTTCCGTGATGTCATCGTTTTGTATCGTCTTGTATAATGTCATCCATCAAATGTTTTCTGAGCCTGTGTGATTTATTTCCATGATTTTATTGGCTCCCAATCCTTCTCATCCTTTAGAAACCTTGCATTGATTTTTCTGTGGAATGAATCTCTGGCCTCTGGCCGTCTTCTTTTGTATCGAAATAATAATAAATATTTGTTTCTAAGCTCTTGTATGTAAGTTGTTTTCATGGTATAAGACGCCAAAGGCTGTGCTTGAGTTCGGTCATAACCATTTAAAACTAGGTTGTCAACAAGTTTTTTTTAATTTTTATAAAATGAAGTTCGAATGTTTTCTGTACTAACGGGTCAGTAGTTTCGGATATATTGTCTTTTTGTTCTCTATTTCTGAATCCGATGCTGACTTTATTACGGATGCATCTTATGTCAATCATTAGTTTCAATCTCTATCCCATTGTCTTTTGTGGCATGCACTCTTTTAAGATTTTACCACATTGTAAACACAAACTATGGAATCTTTCAAATCATGACAATCCTTTGAAAGGTCCGGTCACATGATTAAAAATGACATAAGTTCCAGATCTAATGTCAGATCTTCTCACCAGGTTGATGCCATAACTTCCGGTTCAGTATAGTGATTTCTTGTCACGCGGTTGCTAGGATGTCATTGCCTGGCATTAGAAAAACTCTGAGCAATTCATCAAGCAATTGGAGCAGCCTGGGTCACTCGAAGAATGTCATTAGCAGCTTGGAGGAACTCAAAAAATATCGAGAGTAGTTTTGAGGAACTCAAAAACTTCAATCAGTTGACCGATTTACCTCGAAAAATGTCTAGATAATATGCCATATGTATATCAGATAATGATTCAGTGCCTGACCTTTTCTGCGTGATAAAAAAAAACTTTCAGTTATAGGGATCCAGTCTGTACAATCGTTTATTCTCTGTATGTAGCTGTTGGTTCACCAAATTTTACCCAAAGTAAACCAGATGCATTTTCTAACAACTCTGGTAATTCTATTTTTAATGCACCATTTATTAGTCCATCTAATGTTTTTAAATTGACTGTGATTTTATAACAGATAATCTCAGCTGCTTCTAGATCATTGCTCAACAGTTTTGTGTGCTCTTCTCTGTTGTTTTGGAAAGTATTCAATGTGTTGGCTTTCATAGAGAGGATGCGAAACCAGTTGGTATGTCTTTATCTCTTAATACACGCGCAGGACCATTAGATCTGTGGATTACATAAACACTGTAATCATCTTCTTTGTCATTAATGGTGAAAAGATGTTCTTCCCTACACCTGCTCCTCCACTATGCAATCTATTCCTCACATAACTCTTCCCTACACCTGCTCCTCCACTATGCAATCTATTCCTCACATAACTCTTCCCTACACCTGATCCTCCATTATGCAATCTATTCCTCACATAACTCTTCCCTACACCTGCTCCTCCACTATGCAATCTATTCCTCGCATAACTCTTCCCTTCACCTGCTCCTCCACTATGCAATCTATTCCTCACATAAATTTTCCCTACGCCTGCTCCTCCATTATGCAATCTAGTCCTCACATAACTCTTCCCTACACCTGCTCCTCCACTATGCAATCTAGTCCTCACATAACTCTTCCCTACACCTGCTCCTCCATTATGCAATCTATTCCTCACATAACTCTTCCCTACACCTGCTCCTCCACTATGCAATCTAGTCCCCACATAACTCTTCCCTACACCGGCTCCTCTACTATGCAATCTATTCCTCACATAACTCTTCCCTACACCTGCTCCTCCATTATGCAATCTATTCCTCACATAACTCTTCCCTACACCGGCTCCTCCACTATGCAATCTATTCCTCACATAACTCTTCCCTACACCGGCTCCTCCACTATGCAATCTATTCCTCACATAACTCTTCCCTACACCTGCTCCTCTACTATGCAATCTATTCCTCACATAACGCTTCCCTACACCTGCTCCTCTATTATGCAATCTATTCCTCACATTACTCCTCCCTACACCTGCTCCTCTACTATGCAATCTATTCCTCACATAACTCTTCCCTACACCTGCTCCTCTACTATGCAATCTATTCCTCACATAACTCTTCCCTACACCTGCTCCTCCATTATGCAATCTATTCCTCACATAACGCTTCCCTACACCTGCTCCTCCATTATGCAATCTATTCCTCACAAAACTCTTCCCTACCCCTGCTCCTCCATTATGCAATCTATTCCTCACATAACTCTTCCCTACACCTGCTCCTCCATTATGCAATCTATTCCTCACATAACGCTTCCCTACACCTGCTCCTCCATTATGCAATCTATTCCTCACATAACGCTTCCCTACACCTGCTCCTCCATTATGCAATCTATTCCTCACATAACGCTTCCCTACACCTGCTCCTCCATTATGCAATCTATTCCTCACATAACTCTTCCCTACACCTGCTCCTCTACTATGCAATGTATTCCTCACATAACTCTTCCCTACACCTGCTCCTCCACTATGCAATCTATTCCTCACATAACTCTTCCCTACACCGGCTCCTCCACTATGCAATCTATTCCTCACATAACTCTTCCCTACACCTGCTCCTCCATTATGCAATCTATTCCTCACATAACTCTTCCCTACACCTGCTCCTCCACTATGCAATGTATTCCTCACATAACTCTTCCCTACACCTGCTCCTCCACTATGCAATCTATTCCTCACATAACTCTTCCCTACACCTGCTCCTCCATTATGCAATCTATTCCTCACATAACTCTTCCCTACACCTGCTCCTCCACTATGCAATGTATTCCTCACATAACTCTTCCCTACACCTGCTCCTCCACTATGCAATGTATTCCTCACATAACTCTTCCCTACACCTGCTCCTCCACTATGCAATCTATTCCTCACATAACTCTTCCTTACACCTGCTCCTCCATTATGCAATATATATATTGGTTCTGTGGTGGTTTTTAAGCTATGAATAATAACATACATACATTCACGCAAGCAACTGTTTGTTTCTCTACGCATATATTGCTTGAACTATTGATCTGGCAATACATACAATTTTTTCAACTCCTCTTCTACAGTTGATTGTGATAGTTGATTGTGGTAATCAAATTTCAAATAAAGTATCATAATTTTAAATAACTTGATTTTTTGGTGTAGATTTTTTGCCAATATCTTATGTATTCTTATATGCTGTACTTGGTGCTACTTCATCCAATGCAGCCTCGAAATCTATGTCAATACCTTATCTATGCTTCTTCAACAACATTTCGAAATGGTTTATATGCTTTTCTTTCCTTTCTTATATCATCTTACGCTTGCATGTATCTCCTGAAAACTTGACATGACTTTTGCAGTTGATTTTCCTTTTTACATGGACGATAGAGCATGATTAATTCTCGATAATCCTAATCTGTTTCAGCATTGAAATGCACCGAATGTATCTTTCCTTGAAAGGTGCAGTCTCTGTTATTTTTTTGTTTTTGTTTTTTCCTGTTTCTCATAATCATTTTTAAAAATTAATGTAAGCTTCATCTTCATGCACATAACTGTTATAAAATAGTATTATAGTAGAATGTTACAATGTTTAACTGTTAACCTTGGAAGATAAAACCATTGGATCCGTTTTCCTACACTTCATATGATTTCTTCCTTCTGACTTTGTTGTAACATAAAAAAATGGAAAATATATGGGTAGTTTATTTCTCCTAAAAAAATATTATAAAAGAATGATTAGCTGTGAATATGTCACAACCGTGATAAATATAGTTACACATTTCCGTAATTAACTCTATATTTGATTGACAACATATTTGTCACATTTGGAGGACGTGTTTTTCAACAAACAATCGGCATTCCCATGGGAACCAACTTTACTCCTCTTCTTGCCGACTTTTTCTTTTATTCATATGAGGCTGACTTCATACAGGAACTTCTTAGGAAGAAAAAAAAGATGTTAGCAGAATCCTTTAACCTCACTTTCTGGTATATAGATGATGTTATCTCACTATATAATTCAAAATTTGGTGACTATGTTGAACGCATCTATCCCTTCGAACTTAAAGGATACAACAGATACAGTTAAGTCGGCATCATATCTTGACTTACATCTAGAAATTGACAATGCTGGTCGGTTGAAAACAAAATTGTATGACAAAAGAGATGATTTCAGCTTTCCAATTGTGAACTTCCCATTTCTATGTAGCAACATTCCAGCATCAACATTCCAGCAGCACCTGCATACAGAGTATATATCTCCCAGTTGATACGATATTCCAGGGCTTGTTTTTCTTATCATGACTTCTTTGATAGAGGGTTGCTGCTCACAAGGAAGCTATTAAACCAAGAGTTCCAAGTGGTGAAGATGAAATCGTCCCTTCGTAACTTTTATTGACGCCATCACGAGTTGGTTGACCGTTAAGGAATATCCGTTTCACAGATGACAACGGATATGTTCCAGACTACAATTCCGTCCTCTTTTCTCCGAATGTGTCCTACCGAATTAGACTTATCACCGGGTTTGTACTAACATGAGCAACACGACGGGTGCCACATGTGGAGCTGGATCTGCTCACCCTTCTGGATTACCTGAGATCACCCCCAGTTTTTGGTGGGGTTTGTGGTTTTCTATGTTGTGTTTTGTGTACTGTTGTTTGTTTGTCTTTTTCTTTTTAGTCATGGCGTTATCAGTTTATTTTCGACTTATAAGTTTGAATGTCCCTTTGGTATCCTTCACCTCTCTTTAACTACAACTGGGTCGATGTCTCTGCTGGGGGACATTTTGTCCCCGAGGACATTTTGTCCCCGAGGACATCATAATATGCATGAACATACGAAGATCAAATAGAATTCTGGCTCTGACGTCGCCCTGTATAAAAAGGTCCAAAAAAGACGTCAACATGGACACGGTATCGTCTGATACGGCAGGTGTCCCCTCATCACCTGACATGACAAATATCTCAAATATGAAACACTCAGATCATCATATTAATGACAACAGCAATAATATTCGTACGCGGCTGTGTTCTGTTCTCCTAAAAGATATTTTTGACTTCAATGACTCTAAACCACACTGTCTCAGTTCGAAATTAAAACCAAAAACTGAAAAACCTGTAAAATTTAATAATGGATGCTCAATTCAATAGCAATTTAACTAAAAAAAACTTACTTTACCAGAAACTACGATGATCTGAATTGTAAATCAACAAATCTCATTTACGGATTAGAGTGTAACCTTTGCGGATTGGTATATGTCGGTGAAACGAAAGGAAGGCTTAATAAACGTATGTGCGGCCATAGATCAGACATCAACAACAATGCAAGCGACATTGTTTACCAGCATTTCAATCAGGCTGAACATTCAATCCTTTCTATGCAAGTACACATCATCGAAAAAAATATACCACAGGACTAACAATCCTAATCTCCGGGTTTGTACTAACGTGAGCAACACGACGGGTACCACATGTGGAGCAGGATCTTCTTACCCTTCCGGAGCACCTGAGACCCCCTCAGTTTTTGGTGGGGTTCGTGTTGCTCAGTCTTTAGTTTTCTATAAATTGTGTTTTGTGTACTGTTGTTTGTTTGTCTTTTTTTCTTTTAGTCATGGCGTTGTCAGTTTTATTTCAACTTGTGCGTTTGAATGTCCCTTTGGTATCCCTCGCCTCTCTCTTATAATTCGATATCAATTTGTTTGGGTTATTTCCTTTACGGGAACATAATTTTTCATTGCTAAGCTAATGAGGAGCAAGCGGATGGGGCAAATTTTGTTGACCGTCGTAATGCATGTAATTTGTAAGTTTTGAAATCTTTAAAATGCATATATTCTTTCAAGTAGGGAAAAACTTGTGATCTCGAGAACTATGTTTCTGTATAAACTGGTTAACACATAATATATTACTTTCAACATATTTTTAACCCCTATAAAACAAGTAACAATTTCAACAAAGAAAACAAAGTGGCATATAGACACTCTATAGACAAAGCACATAAGCAAAAAAGAAAGACAAGAATACACAAATGACCAGAGCACAATAGCACAATGGCGGGATGTAATGTCCCCTTAAAAACAGTTTACAATAGGTAAAGAAAACAAGTTGTGTTGAATACAATATGTAATAAAAGAATCAAATCTGTATTTGGCAAAAAGACTATTGCAGCATATCAAATGCCATACATTTTGAGATCACCGTAAGGAGAAATATTCATGCCATAAAGCAAGCAGAATACGACATCAGATCTATGATTTAGTTGGCGATTTGAGATAGTTATATTATTAGCACATAAAATGTTGAATTATTGTGAATGTTGACCGTTTTAAACTTGCATTGGACTTCCTTTTCCTTCTCTGTTCTTTTATTATTGGTTGTCTGATATCTTTTTTATATTTAGGCATCTTTCTCTTATGATTGTTTCTCTTTTTATTGGCGTCTTTGTCAAATTAACTATCAATTACATAAACTTTTTAGATTTATTTGTATGTTTGTTTGAATTTTTTAGTCAGTTGTGGTGTATGTCTGTGATGTATGTTTACACAGTTTTGGCGGCTGATCCCAATTATTGTCACATTAACCTACTATGTTTGTTAGGGTTGCTTACCTAATATTGTCAGTATAACATTATATATCACATGTCATACAAATTGGAGGTTTAGGTAACTCTAAAACCAGGTTTAATCCACCATTTTCTTCGGAATGACCTGTACCAAGTCAGGAATATGACGGATGTTTTCCATTCGTTCAGTTGACTCACGTTTGATTTTGTCAGTTTTTATGGACTTCCCCCGCTTTATATTTACATTGGAGTTCTTTTTTTTTTGTTACACCTTTTTACTCTAGAATTTAAATCACATTCTAAAAAGAAGTTAATTTCAAATATAGCAGCCAGCATACACAACATATCTTTTGCCATCAACTTGTCTGTTTCTTTTTATACAGCAGTCATCTCTTGATTAGCAGATTAATTTAAGGGTAAAGTGTCTTCGCCTGATTTATAGACACTGATTTATAGACAAAAACTGACCATGTTCTGGTCGAATTTTTGTGAGATAGGGTGCTAAAGCATCATTTGAGCTAATATGATTTATTGATCAATTCTGATGTCATCTTTTTGATATTTGATATTCGAAAGGCTTGTCCATCTTTATCTGTACAAGAATGGAAAATATATTATACAATGGTAGCTGTATAAAATCGGTAAAACAAAACAAAAAAATACAGAATTCCAAGGTATTTCCAAAAGGGGAAGTTCATAAATAAAGGCAACAGTAGGATACCGGTGTTCAAAAGTCATAAATCGATTGAGAGAAAACAAATCCGGGTAACAAACAAAAACAGAGGGAAACAAAGGAACAACAGGAACACTGAAGTGCAACAAAAACAAACGCCAACATACATAAAAACTGACAAAATTAAACTTGAGCAACCAACGAAACGAGTGAACAACAACTGTCATATTCCTGACTTACAGAAAACCACGCCTTTCTGTCTAAAGTAAATATGTTGGTCATATTATCTAAACAGCTTAAATTCATGTCAGAATATAAAAACAGTAATAATCGCTTTCATTAAAGGATTTTGTTATAAACTTCACTATTGTATATAGGGTACATATTTTATTTCCCATGATATTGCTACAAAGGACTAAAGACATGTTTTTGACAACATCTGAAAATATCCTTTAAACCATTATCTAAAGGATATGACATTTTGATTAATTTAAATGACCCATCGAAAGCCGTCAATGCAGAAATCATATACATGATGTACATATGAATGACATTTACTTAATGATGTAGATATATGGGATAAATGTTGTGAAAGTACTTTTATTTTTGAATAGCAATTTCTGAAGATTTTGTAAAAAGGTTCTTGTGGTCTTCATATTTGTCTTAGATTTGGAACATGGTAACATGTGTTGTTAACATTATGTTGAGATTTTTAGTAAATAAACAAAAAGTAAATTGGTAATATCATATATAATAATACTTTTCCAGTAAATATTCCACCTCTGGGTGGGAACCACCTATTTCTGAGTCTGAGTTGACACCGAAGCATGCAATTTGATCTTCAAACTCCAAGTAATATACAGTAGATTAACACATCATTACTCAAACATTCACATAAACAAATTTAACATATGAAAAAAAAACATAAAATGTTTAACACAATGTAATGAGATAAATGAAGAGATGTTATAACTAGATGTTGCAAGCAAAACCATATGCCGATATATTTATTTATGTATTAAAAAGTGCATGTGTTATATACAATTAAGCAAGCATTTTTGTGGCCATGGGGTTGTCAGTTTATTTATGACTTATGAGTTTGAATGTCCCTTTGATATCTTTCGCCTCTCTTTTATAGCCTACATATGGTTATGTTCACGTTGTTTGTCATTTAACTACTTTAAAATTTAAACAAATAAATGTTAATAATAATTCTTATTTTGTGAAGAACCACACTGATTCTATCAGAAAATATACTGAAGATGCTGGACTTTTTGATCGACAATATATTTGTTGAGTTTGGAGGATTGGTATTTCAACAGACAGTCGGTATTCTAATGGGTACTAATTGTGCACCCCTACTGGCCAATTTATTTTTTGTACTCGTATGAAGCAGAATTCATTCAGAACCTTCTAAAAGACAAAAAGAAAAAGCACTTTGCGAAATTCTTTAATTTTACGTTCAGATATATTGATGATGTCCTATCAATGAATAACCCATATTTCAGTCAGTACTTAAATCTCATATATCCCAGTGAACTTGAAATTAAGGAAACTTCTGATACTGGAGGGACTGATTCATACCTTGATCTTTTCCTCAATATTGACTTCACACTAAAATCTATGACAATCGGGACGATTTCAACTTCCCAATTATCAATTTCCCATTTCTCAGCAGTAACATACCTTCTGCCCCATCGTATGGTGTTTACATATCTCAGTTGATACGTTATGCTCGTGCATGTTCACACTATAAGAACTTCATAAGTGTGCTCCTTACGCAGAAACTGCTCAAACAGAGTTATGAGGAGGAAAGATTAAAAATGACACTCCGTAAATTTTATGGACACCATCACGAATACGATGTGTCTTTGTCTAAACTAACTAACGACATTTTTACCACGTCTTAGATTGTGGTTTACCATCTACGTCGTCTGGTCTGCTAAGTACCGAACGTGACATATTCCCGAATATGACTGTTTTCCCGAGTATGAATTTGCATTGCTATTAGACGTATCTCGGTATTTATACATCCAACATTCATGTATTTGGTTATGATTTTTCGTTTGTAATTCTGTTTGGATACTATGTTATGTCTAATCGTTTGTGGTTTGAATTCTATTTTTATTTTCTAAATGTATGTAAAAGTTAAGATAATTAATCAGCTAGTTCATTTATATGATTTTTAGTTTAAAGCTACTATATGCATAGGATTTATTTGTTTTTACAGTTTTGATTTAGAAGAAAAACAGGTTAGAAAATACAAATAATTTCACCATTACTATCACAATTCTATATGAATATTCTTGTAATGGTTAGAAAATACATAATAACACCATTACAAACTTAATCCCAATTTTGTATTCTATTTTTAGAAATTTACCTGTGACGTCACTTTTTGTGGCGTTGATACATTTGTGTTACGCACAGTTCATAATTATATTGTGGTGTAAATGGGAGGTGTCCGTTGTTATTCTGTGGTTTACATGTTGTAATGTACTATTATATTATTTATTTATCTATGTCTCTGTCCTGAGTGTTCTTGAGTTTGGTTTATTTATTCCTGTCACGTAATGTTGTCATTTTAGCGGTTATTTTTAACATTGCCATATAAGCGGGAGGTTTGGCTAGCCATAAAACCAGGTTCTACCCACCATTTTTTCTTAAAATGTCCTGTACCAAGTTAGGAATATGGCAGTTGTTATCAAATAGTCCGTTTCTGTGTATGTTGGCGTTTGTTTTTGTAGCAGTTCAGTGTTTATGTTGTTCCCTTGTTTTCCTCTTATAGTTGATGTGTTTCCCTCGGTTTTGGTTTGTGACCCGGATTTGTTTCAGTTAAATCGATTTGTGACTATTGAACAGCGGAATACTAATGTTGCCTTTATTTTCTTTAATTTTATAATGTCTATAGGGCTATACTGGTGGAAGAATTCTGATTTGATATCAAGCCATGCTGTCAACACTCCAGCGCTGCTTGAAACGTTAGTGAAAAGTAAAATAACAAACATACCTATCTCCAAGGAAAATTCAAAACAGTTATTCCGTGCATAAAATATAAAGAAATAAATTTGGAAAGTGCATGAAAAAAATTTGCAAGTTCTACACTGTCCACACTAGGGACTATATTTGTAGACAACGAAAATCAAAGGACGATAACTGTGTCCTCAGACCTATAAGGATAGAAGGACTTGACCAATTCTAATAGAACTTTGCAAGACGTAAGCTTAGGGAATTATAAGATAGTTAGCCAAGTTTCATGGCCATAGGATATATATTATAGAAACTATGGCCATTTTAATATTGCAATTTGGATGTTTAATTTTGACGTTTCAATCAATTAATTTCAACTATCAAGATTTGGGCCTAAAAAATTAAAATGTTGCAAATATTTTGCTTTACAAACGATCTTAAATATAATGTATTAAGTATTAAAAGCAACTGAACACTCATTTGATATATCAGATTTATTACAATTATTTAAAAGTCAAATTTATATGAGCCTGTGCATGAAAAAAGAGATTTTCGAATCAAGGGGAGCCTTACATAAACATGCATTCTTTTCAACCAATTTGAAGTTTTTGAAGTTTTTTTACCATAAATTATTCTTCCATATATTTTAAATGTACTTTAAATGGAAAGAAAAGTTACAAAAAGCATACTACATGAGTATAAAATTGTCTAAGGCCATGTAAGACTGAAAATTATTTAGAGTCAATTTAGGCCGTAGCACATATTTACATATAAAAATGCATACAGAAGCTAAACGAAATAGAAATTTGTTACTTTTTGCTCATTTCTATGCTAAGATGTCATGATACAAGAAGTCTAATTGCAAAAGGACTCTTGCATTCAACTTCCTTTGCAGACAGTATGGTCTGATGTACAGTTTTTTTCCACTTTTAATGGAAAACTTTCATGAAGTTTTAGTCTCAACTGGCATATATTAGAACCACTTACTATCCTGCAGAAGAAAAGAAAGGTAGTATATGAAAAGAATAAGGTGCACTGATCATTGTCAAGTGCTTTTTTTTTTACAGATTAGTAAAATATTTATGATGGACTACACATTTTATGTACAAAGCTCTTCACATTTCACATACACCAAACAGGCCCTTCGACCAGGCCGTTCGACCAGGGCCATAAATACAACCTATTTTGCACATTTTTCCTGTGGTTATCTACATTTCTCTAGATTCAGAGTTCACAAATGGTTAATAGAATTTGAATTAAGCATAGAAACACAAATATCAAAACATAAAAAGCTGTCTGATAGAAAATCAGCATGCCTGTTAGGCATAAAAATGGAAACTGCTTTAAAATGCATATTTTAGCCGTATAATGCCAAAATGGGACATTTTAACAGAATTTCTATCAAATAAAGATGTTAATCCTTTACTTTTATTGAGTTTGACAAATTGAAACCAGCAAACCATTCAGGGAAGTGGCCAAAGTAACATTACCTACATTTACTGAATTCATCTCTTTGGTCCGGTAAACAGTTATTTCGTAGTGCATTACTTTTAGACAATAAATTCAAATTTAAAAAATCGCACCTGCTCTATCTCAAAAGATTTTTACAGTGTAGTATACTACTATTGAGACAAATGATATCAAAATTATAGAAAAGTCTACCAGCTTTAACTCAAAATATTGACAATTCTATGTTAAGGGGGTCTAAAATTCAGTTTGACAGCTTCAGACATACTAATTTTTTACCTTTTTTAACTGAATCAAATCACTACTTAACATAAAGATTCACCACCCAAATTTTGTTAACATGTAATTTCATCCCCCTACTTAATATTTCATGCATAAAATATAAAGAAATAAATTTGGAAAGTGTATGAAAAAAATTTGCAAGTTATACACTGTCCACATTAGGGACTATATGTCGAGAATACGTGAATAAAGGAAGAAAACGTTCTACATGTTATAAGTTGTAATCTATCTAGAATGCTCAAGTATACAAGTGTGTAACGTCACAAAGTCTTTACGTTATAATATATGAAATAAGTGACGTTCCCTCGTTGTGTACGCGCCGTATTTACAACATTCTGGGGGCCGCAAAAAGATAAAATTCTATATACAATACAATCTCAAATGTGAATAAGAAATTTCAAAAAAAAAAATATCTGGACGCTTGGAAATTAAAGTCTCTATGTATAGAATCAATGTCTCTGTATAGTGGTATTAAAATTTGACACTTTAACGCTTAAAAACGATTTAAAGTTCATAAAAAAGGGGGGTTGTTAACAGTTCACATCTATCCTTTATCATCTCGATTTGATGGCAGATTCAACCAATTACGGATTTTTTCACCAGCTTTTAAACTTGCTTGACGTCTTGGACGAATGTTTTGTACGGTACTTTGTTCACATGCATCTTCTTTTTTTTAACTGGGTGGTGCGGTATGTAATGTTTTGTTTTTCCGTTACATTTCTTGTTATCAATTCTTTCAACGAAACCTCTGTGCGCTTTGTTCTTTATGATATTTTCATAAGCTTTCAAGATACTTGTTTCCTTTAACGGACCGGATAGAAGGTAGGCTAGATTTGATTTTACTGCGGTAGGTCCATCTCCGCGGATGATTTGGTCTTCAACAAACTGCCAATATTAACCTGCTCCTATTAAAACGGTAATTTCGAAGATATTTTCGTCGGTGATTGGATGCGCTAGATTTCAGCCTTGTAAATACATGTTTTTGTTTCTCAAGTCTAATTTCTGGATATGATTCTTAAATGGAACAACTATCTTCGGTACGACAAGTACATCAATTGGTATTTTCTGTTTCGTTTCTGTCTCGATCAGTAACATACCTTTACCTAGGTGTCGTATATATGCCTGTGTCTCCGAAGCATGACAGTTGTATGGTTTCTGTGTTGTCCACTTTAAGTTCTAGTTTCATTGCTAGATCTTCTGTAATGAACGAGCGTTGAGCACCTTCATCAAAAAGGATTTTTGCGTCAACACCTATCCTATCGGACCAAACGGATGCAACTGCGGTTTACAATAATACGCTGGTATGTGCCTTATGCGATGAGTGGGGTATTCTTGTGTCCTCGTCTTGTTTTCCCTCTTTATCATTTACAATGCTTACATTTCCGGATTGTGATGGTTCAGTAGAATGTTCGTGTTCACGTTCTTCGTTTTCGTTACGATTGGCGTTTTGATTCATGTAAGTTCGACTTTGGACATGTGTACTTCTTTTATCGACCTTTGACTCATTACATAAGCTACTATGAGGTTTTTTTTTTGCAATGACGGCATACATGTCTAGAATTACATTCATTGACTCGGTGCGTACCGAGACAATTAAAGCAAAGATTGCTGCGTTTTACGATATTCATTCGTTCGTTTGTGTACAGTTCGCTGGTGCGTGAATTTCCTCACAGAATATACATGGTCTCGCGGTCAGAACACGTTGGTTATATTTTACATAATCGACTCTTCTTGGCGTATATGGTTCTTTTCCGTAAGATTGTGTTTCAACGAGAAACGTACTCGTAGTCGTGGTAGAGTAGCTTTGTCGGGTACCGTAATCCTGACCTGCTTCGATTATATTTATCTCATTCTGAATAGATTTGCGTAAATCTGATAAAATCCAAGTATTCGATCTATGTTCTCGTGCTAGATGTTGCCTTACTTCTCCGGGAAGCTTGCTCAAAATTATTGGGACCAGTAATGTGCCGTAAGTGTCTTGCGATTGCCCTATAGCTTCTTATCCGCGTACGGATGCCTCTATACGGTCATAAAAGACGTGTAAACTAGCTAAATCATTATTTGGTGGTGTAATGTCTAGCATTGCTTTCATGTGTGCTTGTGTAATCTTACTCGATTGTCCGTAATTTTTTTTAATACGTTAACTGCCTCCTTATAATTAGGGTTTGTCAATGCGAAACCATCAATGGAACGTGATGCTTCACCTTCAAGTTGTGATTTTAAATAATTAAATTTCTGAATGTTTGGTAGACTTGGATTCATATGTACTGCTGATTCGAAAGAGTCCCAAAAAGATTGCCATTCAAGAATATTTCTACTGAAATTGGGCAAAGTTAATTTCGGTAGGCGGGTTGTTTGATTGCTAAACGTTGACAGTGATTGTGCGATATAACTATGTTGTTGATTTTCAATACATGTTGTTGGAATAAAAGGTGGCGCTTCATAAGTCAATGTTTGATAGGATGAAGTAGACTGTTGATTTGTATGATTGTTCGAATCATCTAAACTCTGTATGAAAATATTCAAGTATTTAAAATTGGGTGTCTAAGTCTAAAGTATACTCATCTGTATTCATAATTTCATCTTCAATATCCTCCGAATCGATTGCATTAAGAATCTGTTGATTTAAATCGTTCAAAAGTTTCTTTTTTTCTTCTACACTTTCGAATGTTGCTAAAAGATCCGCCCTGGCTAACTCCGCTTCGTTTTTCAAATCATCTATTTTTCGTAAATGTCTTGTCACAACAATTCTGTTCGATTTCCTAATCGTTTTCAGCTTCTTCAAATCCATTGGGCACGGCACCAAAAAGTCGATAATACGTTAATAAAGGAAGAAGACGTTCTACATGTTATAAGTTGTAATCTATCTAGAATGTTCAAGTATACAAGTGTGTAACGTCACAAAGTCTTTACGTTATAATATATGAAATAAGTGACGTTCCCGCGTTGTGTTCGTGCCGTATTTACAACACTATATTAGTAGATATCAAAGGACAATAACTGTGTCCTCGGACCATATGAACAATTGGTTGAGCTCAACATTCTGAACATTTCTGCTCTGTCAGATATTCTCTATTTATAACGGTTTTCAAAATAATAGACAAAACTTGCATTTCATCCCTATGTTTCTATTTTTAGCCATGTCGGCCATCTTGGTTGGCAAGCGGCGTCATCGGACACATATGTTTGAACTAGATACCCCAATGATGATTGTGGTCAAGTTTGGTTAACTTTGGTCCAGTAGTTTCAGAGGAGAAGATTTTGGTAAAAGTTAACGGACGACGACGGACGACGGACGCCAAGTGACGAAAACAGTTCACTTGGCTTTGTGGGCCAGGTGAGCTAAAAATGTCAAAAATTGGGGGACAGCAGTCAATATGTGTTATATAATCTTAATCACTATAAAAACAAATAACTATTACAACAAAGAAAAACAAAATGGCATATAGACACTCTATAGACACAGTACATAAGCAAAAATGAAAGACAAGAATGCAAAAATGACCATAGCACAATAACACAATGGCGGGATGTATAAATACCGAGCCACGCCAAAAGTATATTACCAAAATTGGACTAAACAGTAAAGGTTAAAAATATACAGACAGTTAAAAAGAACAAATAACACGTAATTAAGATGATACACAACGTCAGTACCTAACATCTATACTTCAAGACCATCATGTATTATTTGTGAAGTCAATACGGAATACTTGTCAACAAGGTTTTGGTATCTTGATGCGGTCTTGTTCTGTAAATGAGATACAAAAAATACCAATGGGACATTCAAACTCATAAGTCGAAAATAAACTGACAATGTTATGGCTATAAATGAAAAAGACCAACAGAAAAACAACAGTACACAAGTTTTGTTTTCAACCGACCATCATTGTCAATTTCAAGATGTAAGTCAACATATAAGGCAAACTTACTGTATCTGTTGTATCCTCTATCTCAAGTTCGATGGGATAGATGCATTCAACATAGTCACCAAATGTTTAATTATTTTGTGAGAGAACATCATCTACATAGAGGAAAATGAAGTTAAAGGATACTGCTAGCTTCTTTTCTTTCTTCCTAATAAGTTCCTGTATGAAGTCAGCATCATATGAATAATGGAACAAGACTCTAAAAGATCTTTGGAATTTTTTAGTATCCGCATCTGATTGACGCCACTTCTAAAATTGGTTGTTTCACAATAACTTTGAAGCCCGGCTTTGATGGCTGCTAAAACTGAGGTTTAGAAGGAGGTTTCATGGAGCGCTTGGAAGACCTAGCAATATAATGTTGTTTGTAAGGACACTTATGTAGTTTAGGTATTCAATACAGCGAAGGAAGATCAAGTTCTTTGTCTTTGATCAAAATTCCAAAGGAACATAGAACAGACCTATGCTTATCAAGGATTTCCTTCTTAGTAAATGTCCAGGTGGTTGTATGTTAAGTTTCGAAGTGAATTCTCAATACCTAATTCATTTATCAAGCAGTTTATGTAATGTGATTCACACACAAAAACGATATTGTTTGGGGCTCTATCTGCGGGGACAACAAGATATTTGTCGTGGTGGTAGGACAGGTGTTTTGCAACATTTGGGTCTTTAGATTTTTATGCAGTATTTGTAGTTCTGCTATGTATTAACGACCTCACAGCCTTAATCCATTCGGGAAGAGTATTTACGTCTTCTTTCTTGCATTTATCCCATTGCTTTGCATAATCCTCGAATGAAGCCATTAGTATTTTGACGCTGTGTTTCCAATTGATGAATTTAAGCTCACGATAATTCGGGCCTTTGGATAGCACATTCGTAGAGAAGTTCCTGTTCATGAAAGGGTAAAGTTATTCAAAACACTACGTTATTTCTATATAGATGCATACGGCATAGATGGCATTGGCGTTTAGATTTGGCTCAAATTTTGATTTTATTTTTGTTTTTAGGCTCCTCAACTTTGTAATTGATTTAGTTTTCTATCGTTTTGATTCGAGCGCCAAAGATGAGTATTATGTAGACGAAACGCTATTGTTGCGTATTTAACTATAAGCCTTCCATCTTTGATAAGTGTTGTTTCATCTTTAGTTTTCTGTGTAGTGGTTTTCGGATTGTACATCTTCTATATTTTGGTCATGTTGTTGTCTATCTTTCATTGATTTATATGGATTCTGACTATCTCCTTGTATCTTCTTCCTTAATGTTTTTAATTTAGGTTGCGAATTATACAATTCAAAAAGGTTAAAGTTGTGTAAGATAAGAAAACAGTAGTTTATCGATGTCCAATTCTCATAAATCAAGTGAGGAGACAAATAAAGGGAACAAACAGAATCTGAGGGAAATGTATGAGCTCCAAAAGGAGAGATACCTTGGGAGAGTAGACAAAGTATGCGTCCAAAAGGAGAGAGGCCTTGGGGTGAGTAGACAAAGTATGCGTCCAAAAGGAGAGAGGCCTTGGGGTGAGTAGACAAAGTATGCGTCCAAAAGGAGAGAGGCCTTGGGGTGAGTAGACAAAGTATGCGTCCAAAAGGAGAGAGGCCTTGGGGGGAGTATATAAAGTATGAGTCATTTGCTGTGCATACACCTCCCGAAACGCAAATCCACACGCAGTCACATTGTTACAATTACAAAATGAGGTTAAGTGATAACGACGATATAATGTGTCATCATTTACATGTGAACGTATTTGCAACATTGTTTTAATTATCTTTATGACTATCTTCTTTGCATCAGTTATAAGTTAATCCATATAAATACTCATCCCTTAATGTTATATTCGATTTTGGAATTTTAAAGGCAATTACCTATAATAATTTTGGAAATTAAACTGATATTTCACTGCAAGTGTAGTTCATTGCGCACATGGGTTTCTTGTGTTGTTCAATTTAGCAATATTCGTTTCAAGAGGATATACTTAAATATATCGAAAGTCAATGAAACGTGATTATTTTTCAAAAGTATTTGATATGTTATAAAAGTGCTTAGAAATAAAGAACCTCAACGCCGAAGGTATATACAATCTGTCTAGCAGCTAAGTGCAAGATTTGAATGATACATCCCCATTTCATACAATTACGAAATTTTGACAAATCTAAGGTTGCAACTTCATAGGCAAAGTTAATCTAAAACGGATTTAAAACTTTCAAGTTTCTGAAAAAAAGATAAAACATACTACTTTCCTTGAAATTGCCTTTTTCAAATATTATCTTTCTAATGTCTAAAATTCCTTTTTGGCAAGATATGTCGATTAAAAAGTTAGGACTTCGTTCGTCTCTTATCCGTTAATGTCTATTATTACATAATAAGTACATTAATTTTAATGGTTTTGGAAACGTTTATTGCCTTGTTGACACATTAGTTTCTGTTAATCTATTTATCATGTAATTTTTGAAAACTATGAAAATACCGTTCTAGTTTCAATCGTTCCTCATTTTTCTGATACAATTAACCTTATTTCGTATGCGCGGGTGTGATGTAGTACTCTTCTTGGTATATTAAGTAGGTCAGTATCTCATATGCGGATGGAAATTACTTTTTTTTTACGGTTTTGTAAGATTATTACTTCCATTGATGCTATTTTCCTGCTGTTTGCGTAATAAACTTCTAGCAAAATTTCTGGAATGCTACCAACCCACTTGTAGTTTATTCAGAAGATTGAAAAATTAATTTCATATACTAGTATTTCAAGAGAATTCAACTCCAGTCGGTTAAAAGTATTCCAATTATTAACTCAGTAAAGAGTCAGCTCAAGGTTGCATTACAACTTTCATCTAAACTAAAGCAAACGCACAGAACATATTCTATGTATCAATTCAGTTTCATTATTATTTACTATAAAGTATAAGTTAAAAATTTAATCCACTATTCTAAATATAGCCGTTTAACACGAACATTCACAGACTCTAAAAAAAAAGGAACGGAAAAAATGTAATGTTGTTCCTATAATTATTTTAACTACTAAAGTTGTTCCAATTCAATTTATTTCAAAATCTGATCTCGTTTTACTGCGAAAAAACCCAGTTTGGGTTCACGTTATTCAGTATAGGTTTGTCTGTTTTTTTTTACATTTCCTTTTCGCCATTGCGTTGTATGCTCTTCGAAATTTGAGTGTGACCCCCCCCGCCCCCCCCCCCCCCCCCACTTATAAATGTACACCAATAATAATAATAATAATAATAATAATAATAATAATAATAATAATAATAATGTAACGTTCCGGGGTTTTCTTGTCAGGATATACCCGTCGTTATTTTTTGTGGGCCTCTGGTGAAGGAAATAATAATAAAAATCATATTGGAGTTCATAAATTGTATTAATACTAATGATTATTTCTGTTTAGCAATAAAACAAATACAGTGGTTCATAAAACCAAATACGTTAATAATATATACAATAAGTCATACAGCAATGTGCATTACTTGCACCAAGTTAATAAAATAATTCTAGCGCTCGATGCAAATAAATCTACTTGGGACACGGCATTCTAATACTCTGCATACTTGGTACAAGAAAATCTACTTGGGACACTGCGTTATAAAACTCTGCATACTTGGTGCAGGAAAATCTACTTGGTGCACTGCTTTCTAATACTCAGCATACTCGGTGCATGGTTAGCGATTTACCCGAGCAAATAGTACGTCAGCATTTTTATATGAAGACTTGGTTAATTATCAAGTCTATTAAATAATATCACCAAGCAGTTTTACTTGGTGCAGCAAATTATAATTTGAAAGATACTGCTAACTGCATGGAGGTTCTTGGAGAGAAGCTCCCAGTAGGAACATGCGTTCCGTATTTTATACATAATCGTCGTTACGTGTGACGTAATACACAAGTTATTCATAAACAAGAACAGGAACACGTAACGTTATATTTGGCGCGTTATACTGAAACTAAGTATAAACAAATACAAAAAGAACAATTAAACACATAAATAAAGTCGATATATAGATTTAAAGAAGTCAGTATATAATGTAAGGTCCAGGTAAGCTATTTCTTCTGTAAAATACGAATCAGAACACAACAACGGACATTTGCATGTATCAAGTATGGAACGGAGACCACAGTGATAATGTAAACACATCTATCTTATTTACACAAGTTAAACCACAGTAAAATTATCAGCTTTCAAATCACCGGGGCGTAACACTACCCCTACCTTATATAAAAAGGATTTGTCCTCAAATATGAGAGTATGTATGTCATGCAGATGGCATTTCATAATGTAATATAAAATCAACATAGAATTTCTCACTTCGTGAGCAACTTGGTAAAGGTAGTCTCTTTATTCATATTTATGTGTTTAAATATCTCACATTCATTTATTAGTACAGCAGTTATTAAAATATCCAGATAAAAACAGTATACTTACTTAATTTATGATGATGACCTTCATTTACGTTCAAAATATGCCGCTTGTAAACTTTTTGTATTGCCGGAAATGTTCATTGATAACTAAACGACACAAAAAAAACCTTAGCTGGTAACAAATATGTCTAACTTCCGGAACGGTACCGGTAAAGCGAACGTTTAAGAAAACGTGGTAACGTTTCTGTCGGTATCGTATCTGTTTAAAGAAATATTCTAAATCTTTTTTTTTCAAATATTATTTTCATAATTGAACATGTTATTGTGTTGAATAGAAAGATCAAAGATCTGAAAACAGTTTTACACAATTGAATTTATGTGGTGCAGTTGGTTAATCTTTATGCAAACAATATCATAGTAACGTATCTGTTGAAAATTAACGTACCTAAGCATTTTTTCAATTTCGTTGTCAAATAATTTTTTTCATCTTTATTACTACACCTGTAATTATTTTGTCCGGTTTTAGACTATAGACCAACACTTCAGAAGGAACACAACTCTTCTTTCAATTAATCTTGATATACATTTATAGCCCGATTAAAAGTTAGTAACGTATCTGGTCACAAAAATCGTGACATATAGTCTCAAAATTATAATTTTTTTACGAAGACAAGATTCTCTGAAATGTTGTTAAATATTTACTGACTGAATGATGGGGGATCGGAAACAGCAAAATAAGTACACGAATTGCGTGCTTTGTATGTAGAACAATCAACAGAAAATAATATATACCAGCCGGGACATTCGTTTTACTGAAATTGACACAGTATTGTATAAGGCTAGGGAAAAATTCATTTTCTCCTTTTTATTGTGTATTGATTTTTTCGATAGATATTTCCCTGTAGTTTTAAAAACCGGATTTTGTAAACAGTTTACTCTGTATACGTCTCGAAATATCTACAGGGACAGTAAATAGTGATTTGGCCCCGATTTTCTGAGAATGAGTGATCACTCATTCTCAGCAAATATGGACCATTTGCCAATTTCATACATCGGAAATGAATTTGTGTAATTGAACTTAAAACTATGGGGAAATGGTTCATAAATATATACTGTGAACGAATCCGGAGTGGTTGATCTTAACTCTAACTGTTTAAAAAGTATCGATATTCAAACTATGGGCTCCTGTTTTCAAGAAAACAGATACGTTACAGTCATCTTTTATATTATTTTGATAAATGAACTACGATAAAATGTGTTGCTGACTGATTTTTTCCCCAACACTTTTCAAGAGGTACCAAAGATTTCATTACAGTGTTGATTCCTGATGAAAGATATCGAAAAATTTATAATTTTGTCTTGAATTTATAGCTAAATCAAAATGCTGCAATTAAGAAAAATAAAAGTAATAATAAGTTACCTTTTTTGAAAAATATATGTGGATTATTACTTCAAATTTTTCCAATTATCAATTATCAACTACTGCTGTAGTAATTTAGTAGATATTTTGTTGATTATAAATACCTTTGTTCTAATTTCATCATGAAAATGATTTGAAATAAAAAGTAATGTATCTGTTGAGAAATTGGCTTTGATATAAAAACTCTATAAGTATGTTATAGAACTAATTATTGTGAATAAACTTTGAATATACAATATATGAAACAAGAAACAAGTGTTAAACTCTCAAACTTTAACAAAATTCTTTAAAACAATGCATGTAACGTATCTGTCTAAAATGCATTCTATTCATCAACAACGTCAGTTTTTGTTGTTATGAGTGTCATCAAACAGTTCAAAGAATCTTTCGATCTTTTGCCTATCGGCGTCATCTATTTTGTACATACGGCTTGATTTACCAGTAGCTGTTGGTGCATTTATAGTGCACATGACATCTGTTGGATGGACCCAAATGATATCCAATGGTGCTGGCCACTTGAAAAACTGCTTACTCTTTTTCATAAAAGAAATTTGTACAGTTTCATCTGATTTGTCGTAACACTTGATTATGCCAATATACCACTTTTCTTCATATACAGCTGCTACATAATCATTTTCAACGAACTCAATTTCATGTTCATTATGCTTATTACTTGGTTCGACAATTGGCAACTCTTCGGCAACAACACCATTTACTACTGCTTCATTTTGTTCAATAGGAAGATAGTGCTCTGTCAATCCAGCACATACGCTACCACGTCTACATACTTCACAGTAGCAAGATGTATCACGCACACATATTTTACCCATCCCTTCAGTTCGTATAGCATGTAGCTTCATGGTCCCTGGAACTGCTTTTGAGACCTTACCAGCAAAATATTCAGCGGCGGAATTATAATCTTCATCAGAATAAAAAAACATACGAAATTGCTTTCTCATTCTTAATAGCCCATTGGAAAAAGTCTCTTGCATCCTGTATCGAGGTCTTTCCTTGTTTTACTGCCTCTGAAGCGGTTCGTTTGCAGGTTCCACCAATGCCATCGCAAGAGCTCTTCCCGTGTCCCACTTCAAAATAATTCCAACTAGCGTTTGTGCCGAATAAGGAGTGGTGATTGGACAGCAAATTAAAAATAAAACGATTACGGTACTGAGATGAAGGACTATCAGTCCAGTAGTGGATATGTCCAAGTCCTATGAATGTATCTCGTAAAATTGGAATCAATTTACGGATGATTGTCAATACAGCAGTACTATTATGATGATTTAAATCAGATACGAAAAGTATGCTTTTGTGGATCAACTTTTCGTCTTCCTTGTAATATGCTACAACTGGATGCAGAGTTATCGATGTCGCGTTCCAATACGCTGATTGGATTTCGTCCATTGTTTGACATTGGAAGTTTTCTGCAAAATCCATTTGGACGATAGCATGGCCGACTGGTAAATTGCTTTTCAGGTCATTTAGAGCTGTGTGCTGAGCTGAAATTCGTTCTGTATGCTGTAAGAAAGATTCGTATTCTTTTATGATGAACGGGATGAAATTATCCAATGACATTTTCACTTTCAACTACTCTCATTCTTTTTTCCCCATCTACTTCAACTCGCTTCCACTGCTCAAATTCAACTTCTTGTGTTTCTATTTTACTTATTTTCTCTGTAAAGTCGTTTACTGATACTGTCCTTTTTGCACTTTCAGGATTTGCAGAAATAACTACAGCTAGGGATCTTAAGCATTTTAATTTAAAACTCATATTTTGATGTATGGTGCATAAGCATGTATTTCTGGAAAGTAATGATGTGGTTTTAATGTTTTTTGGTCTTAATTTACAAAAACTTGAAAAGGATATCTTGATATTCTTGTTTTCTATTACAAATTTCTCGTGTATATTTCTGACATAGTAATTCAGAATTCTTGTTTGTCTCTTTTCTGTAGCTACTTTTACTGCATCATTTTTTCCAGGCATACACCTACTGTTGTCGTCTCTTTCAAGGAACATTTCAACATTTTCTCTCAGCTGACTACGCATTGCTAGCATTCGTGTTTGTCTTGGTCTTGTGATGTGTTTTGACTTATGATTTATCAGTCTTTTCCTGTTTATCAAAATCTCTTTGCTAAGTTTTCTAGAATATTTGTATTTCTTGATTGTTGATTCTGATATAATTCTATCAATAGAACGACGTTCTGACTCTGTTTTGTTTTCCTTTCGTGCTTCTTTTATTTCATCCACAAGACAGTTAGCAAACTGTAACTTTTTAACAATTGGTTTCGGAATTTGCTTTGGACTCATCCCGGCTGATCGAATGTCGAAATTTGTCTTGGATTTTGGGGTTAGGTTATTGTAGTTTTTTGCTGTCAGATACTACAGAATCTTTAGATTCCCTGGCTTTCAACCTCATGCATCTTTTTTTCCACTTTTCTGCTAAAGCATTTGTTTTCTTTAGTCTTACCTTCACCAAATAGTTTTCTTTACGTGCATTTTTTAGTGCAGTTGATCTTCTTTGAGGAATATTCTTTCTTTGTCTGAAGTTAAATTTTACAAGTATAGCATCTGAACTACTTGAACGTAACGAAGGTGTAGTCTGTTCTGAGTTCGTGGATGTACCTCCTTCAGATGATGTTGACGGTCTTACGTCAAGGATTTGGTTTGTTGTGTCTGTGCTCACTATATCCTTATCTATACTTTGGTTTAGTTTTTTCTTTGTCTCTCTGTATTTTCTGCAGTAGTCCTTATTTTTTTCTCTTCTTTTTTGTAGCTTTTTCTTTGACAATGCTGAGGCCGGCATTCTGTTTTTCGTGGCCCTTTTTCTTTCATTCTCAAAATAACTTGGATCATTTTTCTTTTTCCTTTCTCTGTAGTCTCTCTGAATTTCCGCTCTTGATTTAACCATTCTAAAATAAAATAAAGATACATTGAGTTCTACCTATTATTTACATTACTATTTTGACCTGCAGAGAAAGTTATCACACAATATGTTTTATACAATGAACATAATATGTGACCTAAAGAATGCAACAAATACGTTACCATAGAAAACAGATACGTTACTTGTTGTATCAAACATGAATTACAATCATTTCACACATATTTTTTTTTCGTGTAGGTTAATATATTAAAATATATTTATATAAACAAATACAAAATGAACAATTAAACACATAAATAAAGTCGATATATAGATTTAAAGAAGTCAGTATATAATGTAAGGTCCAGGTAAGCTATTTCTTCTGTAAAATACGAATCAGAACACAACAACGGACATCTGCATGTATCAAGTATGGAACGGAGACCACAGTGATAATGTAAACACATCTATCTTATTTACACAAGTTAAACCACAGTAAAATTATCAGCTTTCAAATCACCGGGGGGTAACACTACCCAACGTTCCGGGGTTTTCTTGTCAGGATATACACTTCGTTACTTATGTGGGCCTCTGGTGAAGGAAGTAATAATAAACATCATATTGGAGTTCATAAATTGTATTAATACTATTATTTCTGTTTAAGCAATACAACAAATACAGTGGTTCATGAAACCAAATACGTTAATAATATATACAATAAGTAATACGGCAAGGTGCATTACTTGCACTGAGTTGATAAAATAATTCTTCTAGCGCTCGGTGCAAGAAAATCTACTTGGGACACGGCATTCTAATACTCTTCATACTTGGTGCAGGAAAATCTACTCGGGACACTGCATTATAAAACTCTGCATACTTGGTGCGGGAAAATCTACTTGGTGCACTGCATTATAAAACTGTGCATACTTGGTGCAGGAAAATCTACTTATAGCACTGCTTAGAATACTCGGTGCATGGTTAGCGATTTACCCGAGCAAACAGTACGTCAGCATCTTTATATGAAGACTTGGTTAATTATCAAGTCTATTAAATAATATCACCAAGCACTTTTACTTGGTGCAGCAAATTATAATTTGAAAGATACTGCTAACTGCATGGAGGTTCTTGGAGAGAAGCTCCCAGTAGGAACATGCGCTCCGTATTTTATACATAATCGTCGTTACGTGTGACGTAATACACAAGTTATTTATAAACAAGAACAGGAACACGTAACGTTATATTTGGCGCGTTATACTGAAACTAAGTATAAACAAATACAAAATGAACAATTAAACACATAAATAAAGTCGATATATAGATTTAAAGAAGTCAGTATATAATGTAAGGTCCAGGTAAGCTATTTCTTCTGTAAAATACGAATCAGAACACAACAACGGACATCTGCATGTATCAAGTATGGAACGGAGACCACAGTGATAATGTAAACACATCTATCTTATTTACACAAGTTAAACCACAGTAAAATTATCAGCTTTCAAATCACCGGGGCGTAACACTACCCCCTACCTTATATAAAAAGGATTTGTCCTCAAATATGAGAGTATGTATGTCATGCAGATGTCATTTCATAATGTAATATAAAATCAACATAGAATGTCTCACTTCGTGAGCAACTTGGTAAAGGTAGTCTCTTGGTGTAAGATTAAAACTAATAATGTTTAGTAAGTCTTGGTGTAAGATTAAAACTAATAATGTTTAATAAGAAACACATCATAGAAATATTAAATATAACAATCCATCATCCAATCATGCAGGTATTTCCACTCTTCATACTGTCTTCCTCTTCCTCTTCATCGTCTTCTGTAAAATGTTTAATATATTGATTCGGTACTTTACATAACTCCCAATAATTATATTTTGTGGTGATAAAAAGTCCTTCATCAATATTAAAGTTAAATAAAATGTTACAGCTATACAAATTTCTTTATGGTATTCAATGAATGGTTAACTCGCCACTTCAAGCCTAGTTAAAAATCAGTTCATATACAATTCTTGTTATGGTTGACACAAAAATATATACTAGTAGCTGATATTACAATTCGGTATCCAAATAAGCAACAGTATTCCACAGACTGTATACCAGTCACAGGACTATACTGAAAATTCACCAGTACTCCACAGATATCTTCATCACAGGACGTACGGGTAACACCCTTAAAATATATCAGTTTTCCACAGACATTCTTTCGTCACAGGAAACGACTTCAAAAATATAACATTAGCAACTATATTCCATAGACAATATACCAGTCACAGGACTATACTGCTCCTAAAATATGGTATATCACAGATACTCGATCACAGAAAATACTCATAAAAAATCACCAATACTCCACAGATATCTTCATCACAGAACGTACGAATAACACCCTTAAAATATATAAGTTTTCCACAGACATTTTCCGTCACAGGAAACTTAAAAAATATAAACAACCAACCATTCTGCTAATTCGTGATAAAATGAATATATATCAGTGACAAGAATTACTAACACACCATTCATTGACTTGTATTTAGTTCCTGTGACTTACATCCGATATGATAGAATAATACTTGTCCGGTTCCATGGTTTCATTTTTACTCATGGAGTGTGACTAACCCTATTATTTACACATCGGGCAGTTACAGAGACATTTACAATTTCTGCGTGTGTTATTATTGTGGTCAGTGTATAGTGGTAAGTTCGGACCACCACTATTTCTTGCACATTTTACTTCGACAGCATTATATTAACGACAGGAAGACAACAACAACTAAACAAGCTTTTGTTTCTACTTTTCAGCATATTTATGCATTACATTCAGGAATAAATATACAAAAAAAATTAAAAACACAAACATTAAAACAAAATTATACGAAACCAATATTAATAAAGTTATTCTCTATTAGGACAAGCTTTTCTGACATGTCCCTTTTCACCACAGCGAAAGCATTTATTCTTTATCCCAACTGAAATTCCAGCGACTTCGTTAGTTAAGCTATGATACCTTATTCTATCTGCTTGGTTAAAAGTATCAAATCTAATTGCTAAAATTTCAGCTTCATTGATATTTTTAGGCCTTGATTCTCGTATTCTGAGACGCATTTCAGGCTCATGTAATGCATCTATAAATTGGTCCAAAGTAAATATATCTGTTACAGAGAAAAGGAACACCAGGATAAGCACAGCGAGTCATTTTTTTCAATATCTTGACTGAGGGCAGATAGAGATTCATTACCTTTTCTCACTCTAGTCTGTAGCTGAGCTCGAAATATCTCAGACCTATGAACTGAACCAAATCTATTATGAAGGGCATCAACGAGGCTATCAAAATCTCGCCTTTTAAACTCGTTTAATTCATTTAAAAATTGGCTCTAGCGCCACCTTTCAAACTGCTAGCCAGACAGAGTGACATTGTATTATAGTCCCAACCATTAACTTTGTGTTTTTGTGTAATACTAGCATAACAACTTGGATGAGATTGTATTCCCCTGGTATTTTAACTATTATTGTAATTTTGATAGCTGCTTGTTTCAGAATTTGAAGGTATACATGTTGTATTTTGGAGCGGTTTAGGTTCTTGTACTGCATGTGTTTTTATGATTTCAGCTTCTGGAACAATAATTTCTGATTTTTCAGATTGAATTTGATCAGATTTACCCTTTTGTTTATTAAATTCTTCTCTTAGATTAAATATTTGTTCTCTTAAATTTGATACAGAACTGAATATTTGTTCCTCCAAATGAATTTTCAAATGTGTGATTTGATTTTGAAATCTGTCTTCCATCATAGAAAGATTTGCTGCATTTTCTTGTGTCACCATATGAAATGTGTCCCTTATTTGATTTGTGAGTGATTCAAATATTTCTCCTACTGAAGGAGAAATAGCTGGTGAACCATTAGATTGATGGGCTGCTTGAATAGATTCATAAGAATTCTGCGCACTTGTTCTCATTTCATGTGTATTATTCACCACTGTATCATCACTAGCAATTGATGACCTATCAGTTGGATTAAATTGAATTATATCATACTGCAAAGAATCATCCATTTTAAAACATTTTTATTTTTCAAACTTCACCAGATAATTTTTTTTTATAATTAAAAAAATTAATATCCCACTTCTGACATCAGTGTAACGTTCCGGGGTTTTCTTGTCAGGATATACCCGTCGTTATTTTTTGTGGGCCTCTGGTGAAGAAAATAATAATAAAAAAACATATTGGAGTTCATAAATTGTATTAATACTAATGATTATTTCTGTTTAGCAATACAACAAATACAGTGGTTCATAAAACCAAATACGTTAATATTATATACAATAAGTAATACAGCAATGTGCATTACTTGCACCAAGTTAATAAAATAATTCTTCTAACGCTCGATGCAAGAAAATCTACTTGGGACACGGCATTCTAATACTCTGCATACTTGGTACAAGAAAATCTACTTGGGACACTGCGTTATAAAACTCTGCATACTTGGTGCAGGAAAATCTACTTGGTGCACTGCTTTCTAATACTCAGCATACTCGGTGCATGGTTAGCGATTTACCCGAGCAAACAGTACGTCAGCATTTTTATATGAAGACTTGGTTAATTATCAAGTCTATTAAATAATATCACCAAGCACTTTTACTTGGTGCAGCAAATTATAATTTGAAAGATACTGCTAACTGCATGGAGGTTCTTGGAGAGAAGCTCCCAGTAGGAACATGCGTTCCGTATTTTATACATAATCGTCGTTACGTGTGACGTAATACACAAGTTATTCATAAACAAGAACAGGAACACGTAACGTTATATTTGGCGCGTTATACTGAAACTAAGTATAAACAAATACAAAATGAACAATTAAACACATAAATAAAGTCGATATATAGATTTAAAGAAGTCAGTATATAATGTAAGGTCCAGGTAAGCTATTTCTTCTGTAAAATACGAATCAGAACACAACAACGGAAATCTGCATGTATCAAGTATGGAACGGAGACCACAGTGATAGTGTTTACACATCTATCTTATTTACACAAGTTAAACCACAGTAAAATTATTAGCTTTCAAATCACCGGGGCGTAACAATAATAATAATAACAAAAATTAAAAATAACTTTTTTAAAAGAGATGATAAACAGCATTAAATGCACAATCTTTTTCACGGATGATCTTAATTAACTTATATTGTGTACCTAGAGAATAATCGTTGTAGGACGATTATATATGCGAACGAAGGGTGGGCTATACACCAGAAAATGCTGTCATAGATCAGACCTCAATACTAATGCTATCATATGTTATAAAGAAGCTTAGTTTCAGCATTTAAAACAACCTGATCATTCAATCCTATTTATGCTGGTTTGCATTACTGAAACAGCTCATGATAGTAATGAAAATGTGATGGCAAAGATAAAATTGAGAATGGAAATGGGGAATGCGTCAAAGAGACAACAACCCGGTCAAAGAGCATAAAACAGCCAAGGTCATCATTGGGTCTTCAACACAGCGAGAAAAATCCCGCGCCCGGATATATATACAATTAAGTACTTTATTATGAATGGATCATCGATTTTGAAGGAACAAAGATCTTCGTCGTCAGTAAGTGGGTTGGATCATCAGCGTAAACTCTGCAATGGTCTTCGTCATTATAAATAACCAACATTTCTTTTAAATGTTCTTCAACTCAGTGATGTGATGGATTCTCAGCATAAACGCAGCAATGTTCTTCGTCAGTATATGTAACCCACACTTATAAATGGCCCTCAGCTCGGTAATGTGATGGATTATCAGCATAAACGCAGTTTGGTCTTCGTCAATATATTTCACCCACACTTAGTGATGTTATTCAGCAGTAAAAGTGATGGATCCTCAGCGTAAACCTAGCAATAGTCTTCGTCATTAAATGTTATCCACTCTTTATAATTTATACTTCATCATCTAAGTAGTTGTTTAAGATGCCAAGCGCAAACTCCGTAATGATTTTTGTCATTTTATGTCATCAACATTTTCATAATGACGTTTAGCTGTGTAAATGTGATAGAATCGCCATGGTCTTCATCATTATATGTTATCAACACTTTATGATATTTTTCAGTTTAGTAAACGTGATAGATCTTCGGCGTAGACACAACAATGGTTTTTGTCATTATATGCTACCCAAACTTCTTAATATTTTCTGAATGTATTACCCGACGGTCCAAAATACCGTGAGTCTTAATTCAATTATTTGATACATATCTTAAGAATACTGTTGAAAATTTATGATTTTGCAAAACAGAAGGAAATACGCAAAAAGTAAGCAGATATTAAGGAAACAATAGCTAAAACATAATTAGTAGGAAGACAGACACCCCCCCCCCCCCTGGTTTAAAGCAGACGAACAGACAAACGTCTAAGAATTATATTACTGACCAGAAACGTCGAAAAATTGACCGACACAAATATGCAAAGAACTCAACTATCCAGGAAGGATAACCAGTTACTGGCACTCATGCTGAAAGTGAAGAACTACTTTCTGGTTGTGTTGAAAATGTTATGTCAATAGAGTTATAATTAAAAAACTTACGCATGTATGATAACTGATGCAATATTCATCTCTAGTAACCAAAATAAGGATTTGCGACCGTATTGACTACATGAAAAGTATGTTTGTGTCCCCTGACAAGGTTTCAAAAAAACATGTGTGTGTGGAAATACCTTATTATGAACCATTTCATGAAGTAATTAGGTACTGACAATTCACTTTGAAACTAAGAATATACACAAACAACACATATTACAGATGATATCATGAACAATCAAATATACATGTGTAAAATTGCATTGGAATTTTAACCAAAGTCAACAAGATCTCTCGTAACTGTACGGCGACCAAATTCTTGCAAATACGTGATATAGCTATAAAAATAAAGAGATGTGGTATGATTGCCGTCTGTATTAAACGTCTTACCAATTAATTACCTCCTTTTCTATCACAAATCAAACTGGCCTTCAGGGATATAGTATACATAACTATAAGAAAACGATAAATCACTCTTTAAGAAAAATTTTAACAGGAAGAATCTGATAGTTTAAAAATTTGTTGAGTTGGTAGTTTATCTCCTCGTCCAATGAAATTCTTTAGCTGGTTTAGGCGTTCATTTTATGCTGATTTGCGTCTTATTGCTTTTTGTATTTTATAACACTTTGGTATATTTGGTTACGAGCACTACTAACGTGAAAGGAACATATAGGGCATCAAATTAATTTGGTATCTTGTTATTAAATATTAGTGCCAATAAGTCAATGACATTGGTGATACTGATGGATGGCAACTCACCGAGTTTATAAATAGATCGCAAGCCAGTGTCTTTGCACTGGCATGATAAAACTTTTATGTTGAAACTTAGAAATTTTCAGTCGACAAAAAGATGAATTAGATTAAATTCATAGGTTAATTTCGGAATGCAATTGTTATTCATAACTGTTTCTTTTTTCAAAATATTCTTTTTTTTTATGTTCTTTGTTTTTTTTGTAGAGTGTTATTTCGATTAAATGATGTTCAACCATTAATACTTCGGTATTGCCAATATTTTGTTTCGAGTACCACTGTTGGGAAATTAATTTTCGAAGCATCAGATTACATTTGTTATCTTGTAATTATTACTGACTATATTGTATCAATAACTGAAATTGAACAAAATATATCTGATTATTTTTTAATAAAGATGGATTAAAAGACCTAATGTATAAAGAATTTGATAATGCATAAATAAAATATTTTTGAATTAAAAATAGTATTTGGGATAAATGTAAAAAGAAACTAGTAACCAGGGCTCACGCCAGTTTTAGTGTTGACAAATTTTATTTGCAAAATATCTTAAAAGGTTCAAACTAAGATCGTCTTCTCTTAAGATTCAATATTAATCAACAGGACTACATACCATGCTAATAATTACATTCATTATTACACAATTCCTTCCAAACACCTGTAGTTTAAGAGACATGTAAACAAACAAGATAGAAAAGGAAAGAAATGAAAAAAAAAGAAAAGAAAAAATGTATGTGTGTTAGTGTGTTTGTGTGGATAATTACATTCATATCATACACATGGTTAAACACGGCATCGATTGGTCTCTTTTTATATAGTCAAATGCATTTCTAAAAATGTCTTCATTTCGCTCATTTGTCAGTTACTTACTACCAGTTCATGCAGATGTTATAACTCCTAGATGCAATACAATGTCTTTGGTAACCAGTTAAAACTATTCATCAGAATATGACGTAAATGTGTATAAAAAGACAATGAAAGAAGAAATGATAAAAATCTTCACGGTTTCTTGAGGTTTCTGGGACCAAAGGCATAGTAACTAGTCACTGTTTTATTTTATACTCCAGAACACTTTTATAAGTATTTACATAGCGTTTCTGTTTTACGAAAAGATATGTCTTATCTATTCCATAGCCTTACAGTTGATGGGATAAATGAGTCACTAATTATCGAAAGTCTACAAAAAAGTTACATAATATCGTCACCATTTCTCAAAGGATATGTAGTAGTACTTTGTGTTGATAGTGAAATTAAACCGCAAAGATAATTACGTTTAGCTTTGTACAACGTTTTCAGTTTATTTCTACTGCAACGATCTTAGGGAGAATATCATCAAATGTCTTTATAAAATAAATATCAGTTTTGTTTTTAAATATTGTTCAGTCAGTAATAATTCTTTTAGCTTCAAATTGCAATTTTTCTAGTTTGTTAGCATAAACAATTCCACAGTCGTCCTAAATTTCACTGGCATATTAAAATAAAATGGTGAATATTGTTGCCCCTTAAATCCGATTACGTCAACGTTGGTTAATTCTCTGTTCAATTATGAATGCTATTATTTTCAATACATTTTCAAATTTACAAATACAATTTAATATTTTTTATAATTATAGTTTGAAAAACTTATCCTTCCGATACAAGACATGCATTAATATTTTCCATTTTAAACTTTCCATTTTTATTCCAACCGCGCCTGCATATATTCCCCAGACGAAACTTGCGTACTTGAGTCTTCTTTTTCGATGTTCTTTTTTTTTACTTTTGGAAATTGTATTGTCTAACTTTCCTCGATATTTGATCATTGCCACTTTATTGTCCTATTACATTGTTTTAATTCTGTGACTTTGTGTATGTTAAAATATACTTTTAACCAACGCTTTAAACTTTATAAGATAACTTTTAACTCTATAATGACAAAAACATGTGTGTCAGAGCAATAGAAAAAATCAATCGATTTTAGTTTAAAGCCCCCATTTATGCTGCAATCATTGTTCACTTTACATTAACAAGATGATAGCCTTAAAGAAAACACAGTTTAAATGGTTTATATAGGAATTATAAAAATTAAAGACACATAAAACATAGTGGGAATATTTGTTTAATAATAGTGTTTATAAATTTTTCAAAGAAAAGGTTGTTTATCGGCAGTATCTTCTAAAATAGACGCAGGTATTTTAGTACAAATAGATGATAAATAGTGGTTATCGTAAAAAAGAAGGCTCATCTTTCCATGTAGGGGTGTTCAGATCCCATTCTAAGCTTTGCTTGTTTATTTTGATAGAACAAAAATAATTGTGAAACAGTATCTGTTGAATACACTATTATTAAAGTCCAAGTTTGACCTAAAAGTATCCAATCTTGAAGTAACGTAGCATATTTTCCTACAGCCTACATTGTAATTACTTAATATGTTAGTTGACATAAGTAGATTATATGTACCTCAACATATTCTATATAAATTATATTTGGTTTAAGATTTTATATTAAACAAAGGAGAACATGGAATAAGAAAAATGACAGATGTCAATAATGGTTTCGGAAACATTCATCCGAATGACTAAAATTTTAAAACAAAGTAAAGATTGGCGTGTGTGTGGTATTTTACTTTCATATTCAAATACGTGTGTGTGTGTGTGTGTTTGTTTGTGTGCTGTTGTGGTTTTTTTTTATGTTTTATTATAAAATTATAAGTCGATGCTACCTTTTAGATAAGCTTGTTTCTAAATAATTTATAGAAAATAAAATGACAAACCAGAAGAAACCTCGTAAATATGTACATTAAAAAATAAAAAAAAAAAAGTTTAGATTTAATTAGTTTTTGCCGGAATCGTTTATTCAAATCTGATGTTCTGTTTTCTTAAGATAAAATTGGTAAGAACTTGTTTGATCTTAAGACATTATTAAAAATGAAAATAAAATAGAAATGGGATGTCTATACATGACCTTTTTGCCAATTATAATGTATTTCTTATATATACAATGGTGTAGTTGAACATTGAAAAAAGAACTGATTGAAAATTAAAACGAACTCCTACAGTATCAGACGTTTACGTTCAATTACTTTAAGGATTCCTACAATTCCTCCAGTCAAATTCTTTCATTAGTTTTATTGATCAGTAATTTTTGTCAAATGGTATCATTTTGTCACGTTAGCAGTGAATGGCATGATATAATTGTTAATGATTTCCATGCTAACAGTGTTTCAGGAGGTATAGAAGAAAAAAATATTTGAATGATCAATCAGGCATCTATAAAATCCAATACAAAGGAGATATATTGTTACAGCAATGAATACATTCAGCGATAGTATAACTAGTATTAACTATAATAATTTATATGAAGATGCATCAAATTACAGCAACTTTATATACCCGGTTAATAATTACACCAAGTATGACGAGACAACTAATTTTACTTTTAAGGAATTAAATTCGGAAATTAAAACTTCAGTGGACAATGCTACAATGGAAAATTCGTCGTATTGGGATTACGAGTATAACTATGATTATGATGCAGCAATTACGCACCTGCCTCTAAACGAATTAATACCTGTGACAATCTTCTACTCTATTACACTTTTATCCGGACTTGTTGGGAATATTTTAGTTATAATATCTGTTGCACGATTCAAGAAAATGCAAAACACAACAAATACATTTCTTTTGAGTCTTTCCACTGCAGATCTCTTACTAATTGTTATTTGTGTACCTGTAAAGGTAAGACTATAACTCTATTGTTATCTGTGTAAATAAGTTTTAGTCTTTAACGGTCATTTTGATCTTAAGACGTTAAGTCTCGTAAAGAGTTTAAGTATAGTTCAGATATTATCTTGTTGTAAATTCAGTACTGTTAAGAAATGTAGCTTGGAGTAAATCTGGTACTGTTTAATATATGTTCAGAAAATTCAGTGTTGTTGTTTTGTAAAAGTAAATAACATTTACATTTAAACAGACTTATTAAGAAGGGATATAGTTACGATACTGTTGTCAGGTCATTAAAGATTGCATATTTTGGCTTTAATATTGGTTCACTTATAGGGTCTTTGCATCGGAATTAAACATATTTATTCTAAAACCAGTTGTTGGCATGACACGGGTTATGTTCTTCTCATATATTTTATGATGGTATAATACTTAACCCCTAACAGGAGGAATTGTGCCTGATATTCATATGATGAAGACATAATCTTTCAATCAGTTTAATTGAGGTCTGGAGCTGGCATGTCAGTAACTGCTAGTAGTCTGTTGTTATTTATGTATTATTGTCATTTTGTTTATTTTCTTTTGTTTCCTATTCTGACATCGGACTCGGACTTCTCTTAAACTGAGTTTTACTGTGCGTACTGTTGTACGTTTGTTTTTTCTACATTGGCTAGAGGTATAGGGGGATGGTTGAGATCTCAAAAAACATGTTTAACCCCGCCGCATTTTTGCGCCTGTCCCAAGTCAGGAGCCTCTGGCCTTTGTTAGTCTTGTATCATTTTTAATTTTAGTTTCTTGTGTATAATTTGGAGTTTAGTATGACGTCCATTATCACTGAACTAGTATACATATTTGTTTAGGGGCCAGCTGAAGGACGCCTCCGGGTGCGGGAGTTTCTCGCTGCATTGAAGACCAATTGGTGGCCTTCGGCTGTTGTCTGCTTTATGGTCGGGTTGTTGTCTCTTTGACACATTCCCCATTTCCATTCTCAATTTTATTTACTGAACAGTCTTGAAATAGGCGGAACAGATCTTAATTGACTGAAAGCGAATTTTCTCAACAAACCTGAATTTACTGCAGTGGATGAGTCTAAAATTGACTTAGAGATTCACATGCCTTAATAATGTTTTGTTCAATCATTCAAAAGATGTTTCGATCAAAATGGAAGTATCAGTTGAGAATTGGTTTACTAGTGATACCTTTAACTCTATTTGTATACCATATTTTATCAACCAACTACTTAAAATATCGCCTCCACATAAAGTTAATTTATACTTAGAAAATACATTATTAGCTTTTAAAGTAATGACTTAGTAGGTTAAAGAGTGAAATCACCTCATACCTCCCTTTTTTTCTCTACAAGTTTGGGAATATATTAATTATTTGTGCATATATATGAATGAAATATTTCCATTATAGGTTAAGCAACAATCCATTAATGAAATTTATATTATCATCTTAAGGGCATACGATACAGTTACATGGGAGGTAATGACGTTGCTAACGTAAATTGCTATTTTCGCGACGTCAAACTGTGACTTATCGGGAAAAGATGCAGTTTTCGACTGATTTTTATCATTCAAACTGATTTAACTTGAAAACGAGTTCATGGACTCCTCTTTTTTAAAATGACATTTGTTTTGATTACGTATGAAGATTATGTTTACCAATTTTCATGAAAAAGTCAATAGTGCAATTTTTTTAAATTTGATAAATATACAGCAAAAAATGACGTTTTTTTTCTACAATCATAATCATTTGATTAATATGAGTTATTTGTAAAAATGAAATGTACAAATTTATAAAACATTTATATAAAACAGAAATTACAAATGATTTAACAAAAAACAGCTTGCATTTATCTTTTAAAACAAAAAAAATATGTATTTCTATCGAAAAGAAAAAAAACGTCCACAAATCCGAAATTTGAGGAAATATCTGAAATTTCAACCTCAATTTACTCAAAAAGTAGCACATGATGGTATATTTTTTATTTCATATTTGATTTAATCAGGTAAAAATTAGCCTACATGCAAATTTTCATCAAAATTTCATTATGGGATCAAAACTGTATCGTATGCCCTTAACACTGTAATGGAAACTTCTCTAACTAATGAAATGTACAAAGATCTTGCAATGAATGTATGTTTGAAACCAGCAAGGCTTCAAACCTTTCATTTTAGCATAGTAGATTTATAGCTAAAAGCTATGATTTGTTGTTGTCGTTAGTGTTCTCATTCTCGGGAATAAAATCGATTCACTTATTTACGGTTTAAAGCACGATTAATAAATTTTGTACGCAAATTAATTTTGAGCAAAATAATTGAAAATTTAATAAAGAAATTCATATTAACAATTTCATATTGGTAAACCTTTTGTAAAAACCAATTACATGCGATTATCACCATGTTATTATTGTGTCGCAACGCTGTTAAAAACTACAAATGTAATACAAGAATACGTTTCTTATAGAACCAAGACCGTTATCCAAAATGGACCCCTTTCGAAGACATGTAGACGACTTTTTGTCATATAAACTAATCTAAAAAAAAGCCTCTGGTAACATGGTGGAATACAATTGTAAAACAGAAACCAAACAAATAATGGACCTTATTGATTCTGGAAAAGACAAATAAAAAACTTTGCAAAAGCTCATTAAAGATACAAGGCGTATAATTTAGTACGCCAGACACACGATTCGTCTATTATTCAGTGGCGCTAGACTAAAAACAGCCGAAATACTGAGTGTGCTTCTTCTTACAGTGGCATTAAATTAATTCTATTCCGAATAAGACATTCAAATGAGACTAAACGGACTATAAACTAATATATGCATTAGCATGTTGTTATGCCAATTCAAGAATTGGTCAGTTGTTAAATGTTTAATTTTTGAAATTATTGGGTTTTTTACGTGTGTATTTAAATAATAATTTAAATGTTTTTGACGGAGAATCGGAGAAGTTACTGTCGAAAGATTCACTTTTCGCCAAGAATCGCGAGCCAACCTGGTGTGTTTAAGTGAATTTGCATTAAGAACAATAGGATGTAGATTGTGTTCCATTGTTTTTGCATTTACTATATATGCAAACAGATATTGAGTATAATACTTACGTCAATAGTGAGATGTACTCTTTATCTAGTTAGACACAAAACAAGAGACTCATAAATTTCCTCACATAATTTCTTAAAAGTTATTTGAAATAATTTAAAAAGTGCCCCAGATTTATTTTTATTTCTTATCAATCGTATTTCCTTTGCCCAAGTTACGTATCTATTGATATTTAGCTTCGTAATATTATCATAACAATCTCTCGAAGCATTTTTGTGATATTATCTTTTCAATCATAGAAAGCATTCTCAAAAAGATCGAAAACAATAGACTGTACGGAAACAAATTATCTCTGGAAACAACTTGAATTACTCGTTCTATTTATACCGGAATTAAGATAATTTGATATCAAAATCTACGTTGTCCAGACATAATCCAATTTGATAATATTAAGTTAAATGTCATACGTCGTTAAACGTTCAAACTTGTTATTGGAATGCGGTTTTTCGTGTCAAATCGCTGTTTATGCTGTATATTGCCATGATATTTCTATAATAAGCTAGAAACAGGTTGTAAGAGCTCTTGATGTGTTGAATATTACAGAAAGAGTGGTACATACTGGCGCATTTGTGTTGTGTGTAACAGAAGATCATGATTTAAGAATCACACTGCCTCCTCCGGGACTCGAATCCGGGACCTTTGTATTCGAAGCCAGTACTCTAACCGACTAAGCTAAATAAAAAGTACTCACCTAGCTCAAACGCATACGGCTAGTATCTACTATATATGGGAAGGAATCCCGTCACACTCCCCGCACCTCAAGAGTCGTCATACCAATATGTCTCTCACAACACATACATGCTAGATATCATCACTTAACCACTGTGGGATTTTTAATTGGGCTCCAAATATAACCAGAGAGTATGATTATGAATAGAAAATCACATTGTCTCATCCAGGACTCAAACCCAGGACCTCTGTATACATAGTCAGCGCTCTAACCGACTGAGCTAAAGAAATACTTCCCGAACTCAAACGCTTACGGTGGCTAAGTATCTACTATGCAAGGAAAGCAATTCCGTCATACTTGTTTATAAAGGAGGGGGAAAATCTTTGCAATTGGCAGTAATGTTCTTTTTTATACTGTAGGCATGTTAGTCATCTCTATGTCTGAAAACAATTAACTGACTTTCACTCATGTTTAAATAACAAATAAACCTTTTTATAGGTTTAAAAATTGATGTAACTACGACGAAAAGTATGTATTAGTTAAAGCAAATGAAGGGATCATTAAAATTTAAAAAAAAAAAAGTTTTTTAAGGTGTTTTACGGGCTAGCTCAAATATGTTTTGCCTTCCTCTTTATACAAAACATCCGTATGACCCTTTGTACGAATAAACCATTTAATACAGCAAAATATATCTTAGCACAGCAATATGACTAAATAAAATCGTTAACTACCTACTGTAAGATATATCGATTTACCAAAACTTTTACTTTGAATATATCAAATATTTACCAATAACTGTGCTTTTCTAGATTTAGATATTTCAGTTTTACACGAGAACCTCTACACAAAAATTTACAACAAAAGGGACGATTTTTCTTTCCCTAATGTTAATTTTTCATTTTTTGGACGGTGATGTTCCTTTGCCTCCTGCATACGGTGTTTAAATATCACAACTCGTTCGCTGTGCCCGCGTCTGTAGTGAGCGTAATCTATGTATTACTGGCAAATTTTTAAGTCAGGGATTTCGTTACAACAAATGAATTAAAACCTTTTAAGAAAATTCCTACATAGATACAAAGATTTGGTTTGCAAGTTTGTTCCTGTAGAAAACTTATTTCTAACGGAATAGTTCATCCTAATTTTTACGGGAATGTTTTTCTCTGACTGTTAAAGACGTCTTTACACTAAATCCATTGTATGTTGGATATGTACTAATTGGTATTTTAGTCTTAGAAACATGATTTTTATTAGTTGTTATTGACTTTGTCAGTAACTGCGAGTACTCTCAGATCTTTACTTAGTGTCTTTTTTGTTGTGGGATGTAAAGACACGCTGCCTCGTTCGGGCTGTGTTTTCGTTAGATGTTTTCTGCTTTGTATCGATCTGATGAGTTGAGCCCTTTTCAACTGATTTTTAGAAAACTAGTTTAACCCCGCTACGTTCTATGTGTGCCTGTCTCTAGTCAGGAACCTGTAGTTCAGTGGCCTATCGATCTGGTGAGTAAAGCCCTTTCAAACTGATTTTAACAGTTAGTTTTTATGTTGTGCTGTTACACCACTGTCCCGGTTTAGGGAAGGGCTGAGCGCGTACAAACATGTGTAATCCCCCATGTTCTTTATATGCATGTCTCAAGTCAGGAGCCTGTAACTCAATGGTTGTCGTTTGTTGTTGCCTGCAATATTTGTTTAAACTTACATCGGGCCGTTTTATTCTCGTAGGATTTTTTTCACACTTTGTCATAACTCACTATATGGTATGGGTTTTCTCATTGTTCAAAGTCGTATGGTGACTAATAGCTGCTAACCTACATGTCTCCTAAGGTCTCGGGTAAATGAATGTCTCAGCAGTACCTGAAATCACCCCTGTTTATGGTGGGTTTCTTGTTGCTCAGTATTTAGTTTTACTAAGGATGTTCTACCCCAGGAATAAATTACCGTAGCTGACAAAAGCTTTCGGAAATTTGGATCCTTAATGCTCTTAAACCTCGTACTTTATTTGGCCTTTTTAAACTTTTTCGATTCGTGCGTCACTGGTGAGTCTTTTGTAGACGAAACGCGCGTCTGGCGTACAAAATTTTAATCCTGGTATCTCTGATGAGTTTATTTTATATGTTGAGTTTTGTAGACTGTTTGTCTTTTCGTCGTTCATCGTTTTCCCCCTTGGTATTATCAGTTCGTTTTCGACTTATGAATTTAACTATCCCTTCGACTTTTGGGTTTCACTATCCTTTCGACTTATGAGTTTGACAATCCTTTTGGTATCGTCTGCCTCTCTTTCATTCTCATTTTCAAAACAGCACACAAAAGGAATCGGAACTACTCTCAGTCTGTGAAAAGTTTGCTTGACGCAATGAATAACTGCAGACAATAATGAAATGGTTATTTATTACTTCTATGTAAATTGGATACATAAGGTTTCTTATCCTATCCTTATTTACTAACGGTACGTATGACTGATAAAAGACTCAATTTATTCATTACATTTACTATCGGGATAACTTGAATGGTTTCTCTTCCATCATAGCCATCAGGTAAGACAATGGGCGGCATATAATGGTAAGATTATTAACATGCTAACAATAAACCAGGAAGTAACATTTTTTGTTTTAATTTTAATGAAAGCATGCAATTCAAAAGAGTATTAATAATCCTGTTTGGAAGTTGCATCAACCTGATATGTACATACTACTATAGACCTGATGGACTGTTAATTTGTTTTAAGGCACTAAAAAGTCTTTCCTGTATCGTTGACGAGTTTGTTCTTAAGTGCAGAATTGATAGGGTAACAGATATAACTAGACTCTATATTTTGGGGACTGAAATATTGACCGTATATTTTGTCATTGCTTTACAAGGCTCAGAAATCAATTTACGAAGTCTGTTTTTCCAAAAATATTTTTGCCTATTTAGCATGCGATTATATTTTACATTATATATAGGTATAGTGAGATGTTTACACAAGCTTCCGTATTACCCAACTGTGATTTTATTAAAAATTAAGTGGTATAGCAATTTTCTCAGTATCATTATCAATTTTAAATTGAATTAAATAAAATGTAGGGTTTGTTAATAACACTAAAAAAGACTATAATTATTTCCATCAATGACAGGCGCAACGGATACTCTATTTATCTTTCCATGGTATTTTCAACTAATGAAAAGTGAATTAAAAAACAAATTGGCTATAAACAACGCGATAAATTAAGTTGTAAGATAAAATGTTATCTTGAAAGAATAAAATCGTGAAAAGGAATAAACAGAACCATAAACAAACAAAAAAGAAGAAAATAGTTAATGAATAAAGAAAAAAACATAAAAGCAACATATCGGTATTAACGATTACGCAAAAATAGCTCATTTACACATGTACTTAATGTACTCTCAACATATTTATATTTGAGTCATAATTATCAACAGGGGTAAAGCAATGATAAAAACAAACTAGAATTGCCATTGCAAGCAATAGCGGATGTCACCCTGGTCCACCAATTGCCACTAAACAGCAGCCATTTCAAAGTTTATAAACAGTGAAGGCAGATATATGCATGCCAACAGATCTTTCTGTTAATTTTCAGAACATTTGGATCATTTTTCAATTTTTCACAATTGTTTTGTTTCCATGGCAACGGCGGCCATTTTATAAATTCAAAAGTCAAATTCCTCATCTACACATGGTACTCATCATTTCTGTAAAGTTTCATTAAGTTTTGAGCATTTTGAAATTTTTTGCACGGTTTCCATAGAAACGGCAGCCATTTTGAAAATTCCAAAGTCAAATACTACATCTACATATGCCAGTCAACAGTTCTGTAAAGTTTCATAAAGTTTAGAGAATTTTCAAATATTTGATATTTTTGATCAGTTTCCATGGCAACATCGTATTCCGGACGAATCTCAAAATCATCCAAAACATGTATATAGAGGACAACTACTTTGTATAAAAAAATGATGATTTAATGTTCAGCTATACTCAAATTATTAACCAAAAACTAAAGTTTTATTTTTTCACTCTTCCATGGTAACAGCTGTCATCTTTGAAATGCCCACCCCAACTGCACTTCTGCACATGTTGGTTAACATTATTGTATAGTTTCAGTACAATTGGTCTATACAATTCCGAGAAATAGTCTGGACAAAATGTATGGAATAAAAATAATAACTAGATTTGCCATTGCAAGCAATAGCGGATGTCACCCTTCCCCCATTGCCTCTAAGCGGCAGCCATTTCGAAAATTTTAAACAGTGAATGCACATATATGCATGGCTATACATCATTCTGTAAATTTTCAGAACATTGGGAGCATTTGGAATTTTTTATATTTCTGTTATTTCCATGGCAACGGCAGCCGTTTTGGAAATTCTAAAGTCAAAAGTCTCATCTATATTTGCCAGTTAACAATCTTATTCAGTTTCATTTAGTTTGGAGCATTTTGAATTTTTTGGCATTTTTGCAGTTTCCATGGCAACGGTGACCATTTTTGGAAATTCCAAAGTTAAGAGTCTCATTTATACTTGCCAGTTAACAATCATATGAAGTTTCATTAAGATTGGAGCATTTTGAAATTTTTGACATTTTTGCTGGTTTCCATGGTAACAGACCATTCTAAAAAAATGTAATGACAGATGCCACATTGGTTCATGAGAGAGAACATTCTATCAAAGTTTCAATGGAATTGACCTACCATTTTAAGAGGAAATATTACTTTAAGGTATTTGAGCATTTTGACCTTTTTTGCATTGTTTCCATGGTAACGGCAGCCATTTTGGAAACTCAAAAGCCAAATACCACATCTACAAATGTTGCTCATCGTTACTGTGAAATTTGTTTAGGTTTGGATCATTTTGGTATTTTTGAAATTTTGGTTTAGTTTCCATGGCAACATAGTAGTTCCGATGATTGCCAAAATCATCCAAAACCAGTATATAGTGGACACGTACATTATTTTAAATTTGATGATTTTAAGTTAAAGCATCCCCAAATAATTCACCAAACCCTAAAATATTATTTTTTCACCTTTTTCGGTTTCCATGGTAACGGCAGCCATTTTTTAGTTCCAAAGTTTCACTGCAACGCAAAAGTCAGGGTTCCTAGTTATAGTGACAAATCATTTAGATTGGTTCCATTGGCTCTGAGAAAACTGCCGGACAAAATTAGGTGGAAGTATAATGATAATAATAATAATACGGAAAAAGAAACAGAGGAAAAGTAATATGTCACCCGACATTGTCGATCGGGTGATATAATAATAAAAAGAATCGAACAATAACAATATGTCACCCGACTTCCGTCAGGGTGACGTAATAAAAAAAAAGAATCGAACAATAACAACATGTTACCCGACTTCCGTCAGAGTGACATAATAAGACGATACACAACGTCAGTACATAGAATCTATACTTCAAGACTATCAAGTATTATTTGTGAAATTGATACGGAATATTCATCAACAATGTCTTGGTATCTTCCGATGAACGTTTTTTTTTAGAAAAAGAACGAAACGTTCTTTGACATAACCCTGGTTCATCAACTTTCTGCTCAGACACTGGTGACGTTGTATAAAGTATGAGTAGCAGCTGCAAAGTCTTGAATAACGAATGAGCTGTGAATTGTATATCATGTATGAAGGTGAAGATGGTATATTGCTAATAAGGTAGGGAAAATTTATAATTCAAAATTAAAATCGTCTCGTTTTGTCATAGATTCTGGTACTGAGATGGCGGCTTATGTCAAATTCGAGGTATAAGTCTAAAAATGAGGCGGAGGAAGCCGCGTTTATTGTTTCTTTAATTTCTATTTCTGGATGATATATTAATGGAATCCAATCAGAAAAGTTTGGATTGTTAATGGAAAGAACATCATCAATATATCTGAATGTGAAATAAATAATCTGGCTTCTTTGATCTTCTTGTTTTTGACAAATGTGCAAAAAAAAAGCAATCGAGAAAAAGAGACATGACAAATTTATCTTGTTTTTTATTTCACTCAGAGGGTGAAAATATTTAAGTTTATGGATATCATTAGTCTAAATGATATACTCTAAAGGTCTTTTCACTCATCTTTAATGCAAACATATAATCGATATGGTGCTAAACTGTATGCAATTCAGTTATTGATAGTTTGGATATTTCATTGCAAAATTTACATGATTCATCCTTAATCGAAATGAATTATTGTATATCTAGACGTCAAAGCATATAACGCTATACTTTTAGATGTTTGTTTTGTTTTAGAATATCCTTTTATTAATGGTTTTGGGTATATAATTAGAATTTCGAGACTTCTTAAAGATTCTTTTTATTTAGTTAAATGTCCAGAAATAAGTAAGAATGTTGATAGAAACTCGAAGCATATACATATACGTAAAACTATAAAACTGTGATACCCTGAATTTAAAACATAAAGCGAATTGTTCGGTAGTGTGACACAAAGCTTTAATTACAATATAAACATTACCAATGTATGTTATATAGTTTTGTCTTCTTAAAGGGGCATAAGCTACGAAATTGACACAATATTAAAATACGTTTGTTTTTGTTTCAAACATTTATAAATGCGGAATTGTGAAATAAGATTCCGCTATTTGGTGTCTTTTTGATTCAATGTTGCCACAATAAGCTCAAAACCATCGCTGATATATTATTGGCTTGCAAGTCAACGATTCAACTCATTTGAATCCGTATTTATGCGAACTTCAATCTGACCTTAACTGGGGTGGGTTATGCATGAGCTAAGCAAGTTTTGTTATCAAAAAGAAAAGAATGTCAACATTGAAAAGTGAAACAAGAAGAATCCTTTCATTGACTGATCTTTCCCACAAATATCATTATAATACATGTGAAACTATAATTTTCATATTTCTAAATATATGACATAAAATTAAACAGACCAAGAAAAATTGTTATTATACAATTTGACCTGCTTGCCTGTGTATTTATATTTATATTTGAATCAGTTCATCTGACCATCGGAATTCTTCGTAGGTCATTTCGATGGTTAATTAGATGGCATGTAGTCTAAAATACACATGAGTCTATGCATTGTTAGTTGTTTATTCTAGGACTTTTTGTAATTTGGATATACGTTTTAGTATTTTATAAATAAAATATGTGCATTGAAGTGGATCGATGAACATTCATGTGACAGCTAAAGCCCCTTTAATGGCTTAACAGTATTAAACACACAGACGTATAGAAAAGAACGCAATAATACTAATTAGAACTGCCGATAGAAGTCATAAAATTACATGTCATTACAAAAGTGATTGTATTCCTGTGTTGACTTGACTTGGCGACTATGTTTGGAAGCATTTTTTCTCAGCTAAAAAAATATTTAACCGTCTTTGTCTACGATTTTCAATTACAGTACATGTATCTAGCAGTCAGTATTGACGCGATGATACGTCTTGATAAATGAATTAGGTATTGACAATTCACTTGGAAACTCAACATATACCCTCACAACACTTACCAAAGAGGAAATCCTGGATAATCATAGGTCTGTTCTATGTTCCTTTGGAATTTCAACCAAAGATGAATAACTGGATCTTCCATCACTGTATTGGATACCTAAACTACATAAGTGTCCTTACAAACAACGGTATATTGCTGGATCTTCCAAGTGCTCCACGAAACCTCTTTCTAAATTATTAACATCTATTTTATCAGCAATCAAAGCCGGGCTCCAAAGTTATTGTGAAACTGCCTATTCTAGAGGTGGCGTGAATCAGATGTGGATACTAAAAATTCCAAAGATCTTTTAGAGTACATACAATCTAAGACTCTCTCATCTTGCAATAGTATTAAAACATTTGACTTTTCCACACTTTACACAAGTATTCCAAATTCCAAACTAAAAGTCAAATTGAAAGAGTTGGTATTACTTTGTTTCATTAAAAAGAATGGCGAACGTAGATACAAGTATCTTGTCTTGGGGAGGGATAAATCCTACTTTGTAAAGAATCACTCTGATTCAAACAAAAAATTCTCTGAAACTGACATTATCAAGATGCTTGATTTCTTGATTGACAACATAATTGTTACGTTTGGAGGACGTGTTTTTCAACAGACTGTCGGAATTCCAATGGGAACCAATTGTGTCCCTCTTCTTGCCGACTTGTTTCTTTATTATTATGAGGCTGACTTCATACAGGAACTTCTTAGGAAGAAAGATAAGAAGTTAGCAATATCCTTTAACTCTACGTTCCGCTATATAGATGATGTTCTCTCACTAAATAATACAAAATTTGGTGACTATGTTGAACAAATATATCCCATCGAACTAGAGATAAAGGATACTACAGATACAGTTAAGTCTGCCTCAAATCTTGACTTACATCTAGAAATTGACAATGAGGGTCGGTTGAAAACAAAACTTTACGACAAAAGAGATGATTTCAGCTTCCCAATTGTGAACTTTCCATTTCTATGTAGCAACATTCCAGAAGCGCCTGCATACGGAGTATATATCTCCCAATTGATACGATATTCCCGGGCTTGTGTTTCCTATCATGATTTCCTTGATAGAGGATTGCTGCTCACAAGGAAGCTATTAAACCAAGAGTTCCAAATGGTGAAGTTGAAATCATCCCTTCGTAAATTTTACGGACGCCATCACGAGTTGGTTGACCGTTATGGAATAACCGTTTCACAGATGATATCGGATATGTTCCTTATGTCGTAACTACAATACCCTTCCCTTTTCACGAATGTGACTTACCGAATTAGACTATTTACCGGATTTGTAATAACATAAGCAACACGACGGGTGCCACATGTGGAGCAGGATCTGCTTACCCTTCCGGAGCACCTGAGATCACCCCCAGTTTTTGGTGGGGTTCGTGTTGCTTAGTCTTTAGTTCTATGTTGTGTCATCTGTACTATTATTTGTCTGATTGTCTTTTTATTTTTGGCCATGGCGTTGTCAGTTTGTTTTCGATCTATGAGTTTGACTGTCCCTCTGGTATCTTTCGTCCCTCTTCTATCGACAGCATAGAATTACTTATACAATTGGAGAACTGTCATATACCGCAATCTTGAAAAAAAAAACAAACTATTAAGTGCAGTATCAGCAGCGCATCAGTATCCTAGCATATTCTATTGCAAGTATTCAATCCAGTGTTCACAAACTGTTTGTTTCCTAGACGAATATTTATACATTCCACACAGTTAGCCAAATTTAATGTTAAATCTATCAGTCTCCTTTAGGATTGTATTTCCTATCTTGTTAAATACTACTGGAATTTGAATATTAAAGAGTTTATATGATATACTTAAACTATTCAACAATTTTACATATATCAATGAAATCGAAATATTAATCAGCATTAATGATCAATGTAGATATTTTAATAAAATATTGCAATTTTAATAAAGCCTGGCTTTTAAATGTTTAGGTTTGACTGTTCCTGATAAAGTTAAATCCAGAAAAGGGCTTTAGACGCACCAAATTTATAAAGTGTTATTTTCATTTACACGAATTTGTTTCAAAGAAAATTTGAATCTATCGATTGTTATATAAAAAAGACCGAAAGGATTGAAAGCAAAAAAAATCTGAATTTACAATAAAGAAGTGACGATAAATGCAACAAAATGAATATTAGAGTCTTATTTATATTAGCGTATATAGCTATATGTACAGTTTATGGGCTTAAAGATTGTCTGTATAAAAAGTGACTCATTTTATACTCACGTTTTCGTGACAAAATCGCATCTTTATAGCATAATATTTGAATATTACAAAAATCTGTTGTATTAATTTGTCAAAATATGTCTCATGAGATATAAACCATTACATGTGCAGTGTAAGTTGCGGCAATATTTGTAAATAAAATCTATATTGCACTTCACAGCTTTACATAATGTATTAATACAACGTGTCAGGAAGTGTCCATAAAATGGTATATTTGTCAATCATTATTGTATTGTTTCTGTCTTTCCAACGGTTTTTTTTTGTCTCTACAGTATTGGCAATGAACAGTTAATCAAGTTGCAGGAAACCGCACATTAGGTTATCACAGAGCGCCTACAACCACCACATTCTTTATGTGCCTGTCCCAAGTCTAAATAGCCTATATGAACCCGTTGGTTTCTCTTTTGGGTTATTTCACATTGTGTCCTGCTAGGACTTTTAAAGCTTACTTAACGGTATCGGCTTTGCTCATCATTTAAAACCGTACGGTGATCAATAGTTGTTTACGTGATCGTATTTTGGTTACTGATGTCTCACCACTGGCAATCATATCACAACTCCTTATTTTTATTTCAGCAAGCTATGTCAACCACTTGACCAATAATGTTTGGGATATAGCAATCAATAGAAAATACAAATTTTGTCGGTCATTCACATACTTAATACTAGAAAATGAAAATAACACCTTATAAATTGTATGCCTCCGCAGCGATTTAGCGGATTTACCTCCATCAGAAACGCTCAAAAATTAAAACCAAGGATGTATAAGTACCGAAACAATTGAAGAGCAATATCACAAAAGGAACCTAAAACATGAGTCAAATTTATCTAAGGTAAGATTTGCATGAGAAAGTTGTTACCTTAGTTTCATAATAAATTCTAAATTAATCGACGGAAAATTTAAGAATAGTATGTTATGAATCATGTCGGTACAGAGGTTCTTTTTGCTTAGCTATTGATACCTTCGGAATCAATAGTCCACTAGCAGCGGTATCGACCCAATGCTAGTAAGTGTTTTTTTTTAATATCAAATATCAACGAAAATTGATTCCACGTGGATAAAAGTACAGTCACTTTATAAAAATAAGGGGATCTAGTATGATTGCCGGTGAAACAACTATCCAACAAAGACTCGAAATAAACAATACGTTGCTTAAGGGTTAAAAGAAGCTGATAGAAGAGCAATGTTTTAAGTGAAAACGCCTATATTGCGAACGTTATTCCAACCTGTATAAATTATGTTATTATACTTCACGTTAGAATGCCAGATTTTGATTGGTTAATACGAGGGAGATAACTTACTCTATCCCATGGCTCAGCGGGTGACAATTTTTTGAATGTCACCCTCTGGTGCAGACCAATCAAAAATCGATAATTTAAAGGACAAGCATTGCCTCAGTTGACAATGTTTTTTCGGGGTAACAATCTGCTCTATCACCCTCTCAGCTTGTGTTATTCATATATTGTTCGTGTTGGGCTTCATCTGTTCAATTATTGATCTTTGTTATTTTGTGATTATACACATTATTAGCTGACAAAAAAGTAAAACAGATCAAGGAAAGAATTTAGTTGTATCTTTAAAAAAAATAAAAAAAAACAGTTCAAAGGCTTTTTTGGTGTAATTAAGCAACTTGTCTCGAAGTCATCTTCGCAATTACATGAATAAAGGCAACAGTTGTATACCGCTAATCAATAGACAGAATTCGATTAAGGAAAACCAAATCCGGGTAACAAACTAAAACCGAGGGAAACACATCAGCTATAAGAGGAAAACAACGGAACAACAGAAACACTGAACTACAACAAAAGCAAACGCCAACATACAAAATATAATTTATACATGAACTATGATATAGGCTTAAGATTGAGGTTTTTCGCAGTACATATTTTTTCGTTCCAAATATTACTCCTCTGTTGAATGTCAGCTATGTGACAAAAATAGGCTCGATAGTTAAATTGTACTCCGAAGGAAATTATGTAACTAATATTGACTTTTTCTACAGGCATGAACCTAAAAGGAACTATGCATCGCAGAGTATTTTTATGTACAATTAAAGGAAAACTTAAAAAACTAGAAAAGACATACATTTATTTTAGACAAACATTTACATTTGTAACAGCACAAGTAGTGATGCTTCTTCCATCTTATATAGAATGTTCATATTTTTACTCATTCTCGTGTGTTTCTGATTTTTACGTTTTGTTGTGAGTGATCACATTTTCTCAATTTGTCGATTTGACATTTTCATCACAGTTTGTCTACAGTCTTTTCTACTTTACAAATAGTAAGTTCCTTTTCTTGATCTTTAATACTGTCTATTTTTTCGGTGCTGGTCAAACCTTTTGTCTATTGTTTTTTCTTTTAACTCTTGCAAACAATGAAGTTTATCACTGTTCACTGGCCTCAGCATCTACTTAGTACTTGGTATACTTGAGGAAGAACTGTGTTTTCTCTCCCATTTTGTTTTCACTTATTCATTCCAGTATTTGTTTTCAACAATTCCTAGCCTTGTATTGTCCTTTAAAGGTTTTTTTTTTAATTCTGATGTTCCTTCTATTAACTGTTTGTTGTTGGAATTTCATTATGGTAAAATAGAAGTAATTTCAAATATTTGTTCAAGCAACGGAATTTATAAAAGTGTATTTTACTTGCAAACCATTCGAGGAACATTGAGAACAGGTACTAATATAAATGTTGAAGAGCATTGGAGACCAAAAATTCCGAAAGGTTTTGCAAAATACATATAAGTTTGCCTAGAATTTTATTATTTTTATTGATTAGATAATAATTGTATTTAAATTCCAACTTCCTCTTTCGTTTATTTCTAAATCGTATGGGTTGTTTTCTTAAGAAAAAAAATAAAAATAACACTTTATTAATTCTATACGTCCGAACTTTTTTTTTGGCTTTGACTTGCCTTTGTTTTCAAGATATTTGACTGTATTAGTATAAAGATATATCCAGTTGAAATATTTCGAATATATATTTTGCATGTGTTTTTTTTTATTTACTGACACTGAGTTGATATGAGCAACGCGTCAGACTGTGAATGATTCTCTACAAAATCACTTTCATACTGTATGTATTTAATTTTAAAACCAAACTTTTGATATTTAAAAAAAGTTGACATGATATGTTTTGAATGTTTTATATCAATGTTTAAATCATTGTATATTATTTGTAAAGTGGCATATACAGTTGTAAATCAAATTGAGAATTGAAATGGGGAATATGTCAAAGAGACAACAACCCGACCATTGAAGAGACAACAGCCGAAGGCCACCAATGGGTCTTCAATGCAGCGAGAAAATCCCGCACCCGGAGGTGGTCCTCAGCTGGCCCCTAACTAATTAAAAAACATACTGGACTAACAAAGGCCAGAGGCTCCTGACTTGGGACAGGCGCAAAAATGCGGCGGGATTAAATATGTTTTGTGAGATCTCAACCCTCCCCCTATACCTGTAGCCAATATAGAATAAAGAAACACACAGCAATACGCACAGTAAAATTCAGTTTAAAAGAAGTCCGAGTCCGATGTCAGAATAGGTAACGAAAGAAACTAGGCAAAATGACAATGATAAATAAATTAACAAAGGACTACTAGCAGTTACTGACATGCCAGCTCCAGACCTCAATTAAACTGATTGAAATATTATGTCTTCATCATATGCAAATCAAGTACAATCCCTCCCGTTAGGGGTTTAGTATCATACCATCATAAAATATATGAGAAGAACATAACCCGTATCATGCCAACAACTGGTTTTAGAAGAAATGTGATTATTTCCGATGCAAAGACCCTATGAGTGAATCAATATTAATACAAAAATATGCAATCCTTAATGACTTGACAACAGTATCGTGACTATATCCCTTCCGAATAAGTCTGTTTGAAGTTTTGGTTAGCTTTTGAGGTGAATGCCGACATTTTTGTGCTTTGTAAAGAATATTAGTATAAAATATTGGATAATACCTGAACGTATAAGATGTCTGCATGTTGATTTATATTTACGAATGATGTCCTTGTACCGATGATAAAATTTAGTAAATGTTTTGACTAGTTTGTGATATCGAAAACCCTGGTGTAATATTTTTTCAGTAATACATATATTTCTTTCGTTGAAATCAAATACGATGTTACAAACACGAGCGAATCGAACAAGTTGAGATATATAAACACGATAAGATGGCGACAAGGGAACGTCACCATATAAAAATGGATAATTAACAATAGGAAATGAAAAATCATCTCTTTTGTCATAAATTTTGGTATTAAGCTGCGCGTTAAAGATAAAGATATCAAGATCCAGGAAAGGGCAGTGTTCATTGTTAGTATTAGCTTTATTTAAAGTCAGTTCGGCAGGATAAATCTTTTTAGTGTACATAATGAAGTCGTCATTATTGAGAGCCAATATATCATCTAAATATCTAAAAGTGTTATTAAATTTTTGAATCTGTTGTTTCGATGGGTCTTTGCTGATTTTAGTCATAAATTGTAACTCATAACAATACAGAAACAGGTCCGCAATTAGTGGTGCACAGTAAGTCCCCATGGGAATTCCGATAACCTGACGATATACGGAATCTCCATAGCGAACAAAAGTGTTATCTAGTAAAAAATCAAGGGCAGTTATTGTATCAAAGCAGGTCCAATTGACATAGTTCTTTTGTTTGTTGTTACTAAAAAATGACCTAAAAGAGATTGAACATATATATTCGCATTCCGACTTTTTAAATGACCATTTAATCAGGTGTGAAAATTTTGAGGAAATGTGGTATATAGGGTAGAAAAATCAAAAATTAAAGAAGTTTTTCCATAATACCTGACTAAAACATGTTCATGAGTGCAAGGCTTTTTGAGATATTCATTAGAAATTAGAAACACTTATAAAAAAAAATATTCAGACAAATGATTAAACCAGCTGGTTTTTCCCAAGAAAACTACAATTTATACTCTAAATTGCAATTCTAAATTGTTTGTAGGAAAATCAGCTTAATTAAACTAAAGACCCTAGTATGAATTTTTTAATAGACTTTAGATTGCGTTTGATTTTGCCATTTGATAAGGGACTTTCCGTTTTGAATTTCTCTTGGAGTTCGGTATTTTTGTTATTCTACTTTTTTTTGCTTGTTCCAACAACCCCTCTTTTTTTTAAGTCAGACCAAATGTCCGTGCTTTTATTTTGACCTACTTTGTAATCCAAGTTCTTCCACTTTGCGCCACCTCTCACAGATGTACTGTTTACTGAAAGCTCTGATTTCATGTCGTTTTCGCTGATACTCAAAAAAAAAAAACGTCACTGTCATAGAGCTGTAAACCAGTCGTATTGAGGATTATTAACGATTTATATTCTGATGTGAACAAATAAACTCTGACATCCATTAAGGTAAAGCTTTAATTTATATCCTTCATGTAATGCTATGAAGCTTTTCTATTGATGACCTCTACGACAACGGCGAATGAAGTAGTTATTCAATTAAAACTATTATATGACAAAATGCAAAAGATATCAACTGCACAAAGTTACTACTTTCCTCATTCATTGGCATTGGCATTTAAATAGACGCCTCGATTAGTTTGTGGTATTGCTTTCAAATATATTCAGATTCCAATACAGATGGATGTAAAGGATATACTCATTTAAAACAGTCGTTCAATTTGTTTCATTAAATCTTTAAAATATACAAAACTAAATACGAAATATATAACACGTATATGTTAAAATCATGTAAAAGTATAACTTTCAAAATAAATCTAATAATATTATTTGCACATGATGAATGTTAAATCTTTCAAATTATAATTTGCTTTACCATTAACTTTTGAATCAATTTTTGCCAACCACACGGTTAAGTCACTCACTCTTGTACTCTATCTTAATGTCTAAATGGAAATAGATATACGTAAGCAATTTTAATCACATTTTTAAAATCAGTTTAAAACAAAATAATCTCCTGGTATTCACTCTCGGTTTGGATGTGAGTTGCGTGTTACCAAGGTTATGGTGTTTAGCGCCAACTTTAAAGACAGCCTAACTGTATGATAACAATCACACGGTATCATTTTTTTGAGCAAGCAACTTACCCATTGTATCAACAAAGACATTAAACCCTGAGTCAATATATAATTGCCCCAATGAGAAAACAGCGGACATGTTTCTATGATTTTTTTTTTATATTTATTTGTCATTTTGAAAATGATAAAATGTCCAAAAAGATCCCATCCTGTATACCAAAGAAATTAATAGTTCACAGCAAATAAACTCATCATTGATACCAGGCTTACAATTTTGTACACCAGCGTTTCTTCTACAAAAGACTCATCAGTGACGCTCGAATCAAAAGAGTTAAAAAGGTCAAATACAATACGACGTTGAAAAGCATCAAGGACCCAAAATTCCGAAAGATTTTTCCAAGAGTATCAAAAAGGATTGCAACCTGAACATATTATTAAGAAATTAAACTGTAAGATTTTTAATATTTGATTGAATATATGTTGCTGTAATAATTTTCAGATATATAAACAATGAACATATTGACTACGAAGAGATCTTTGTATGCAAAATATTTTGCAGCAGCCATTACAAGACTCTAGTTACAATTCGAAACAATACAGAACAAAATTCTGGAAGTAATTAGTGATAGCTAAAACCAGGTTAACAAAATAGTCCTGCCTGAGTTTAGAAAAACTGATAGGCATAAGTTTAGAAATGTAAATCATCTTCACAGTTGCTGAAAAATTCAACGAATAACAATAATGATACAATATGCTAGAGCTCTTTCCTGTGGTACCTACCATGTGTGAGAGTAATTAAAAACGGGCCGATTACAACCATTTGAGAACTCTTGAATACAAAAATTGATGAAGAAATATACCCAAATCAAAATTCCCTTATGTCAGCAAAATGAAAATGAAGATTACATCGTTACAACAGCAGGAGAAAATAGAGAGGCAAAAGATTCCAAAGGGACATTCGAACTCATAAGTCGAAAAATAAACTGACAATGTCATGGCAAAAAAAGAAAAGACCAAAAGACAAACATCAGTACACAAAACACAACATTATAAAAAAATAAAGAATGAGCAACACGAACTCCACCAAAAACCGGGGGTGATTTCATTTGCTCCGGAAGGGAAGGCATATCCTGCTCCACATTCGGCTCCCGTCGTGTTACTCATGTAAGTACAAACTCTGTGATAAGATAAATCTAATTCGATAGGTCAAATTTGGGGAAAAGAGGGCAGGATTGTGGTTACGAGAATTTGAACATCTGTTAAACGGATACTCAATAATGATCAACCAACTCATGATTGCATCCGTAAAATTTACGACGGGATGATTTTGACTTCACTACTTCGAACTTGGTTCAATAGCTTCCTTGTGAGTAGCAACACTCTATCAAGGAAATCATGATAGGGAAAACAAGCCCTGGAATATCGTTTCAACTAAGATATATATACTCCGTTTGAAGGCGCTTCTTGGATGTTGCTACATAGAAATGGACAGTTCACAATTCGGAAGCTGAAATCATCTCTTTTGTTGTAAAGTTTTGTTTTCAACCGACCCTCATTGTCAATTTCTATATGTAAGTCAAAATATGAGTCAGAATTAACTTTATCTGTTGTTTACTTTATCTCAAGGTCGATACCTTTGCTGGTGGACTATTAGTCCCCGAGGGTATCATCAGCTCAGTGGTCGGTACTTTGGTACTGACATGATTTATAACAAAGGTTTGTTAAGTCTAAAATTATCAGTTACAAATTTTGAAATTATGAAGAAACTAAGGTTTCAACTCCATCAAGCAAAGTTGACATAAAATGATTTGGCTATTTTTTTAAGGTCCTCTTCAACTGTTTCGGTTCTTATACATCCTTGGCTTTCACATATTTGGCTTTGGGCGTTCCTGATGAAGGTAAATCCAGAAAAGCGCTTCAGACGCATGAACTTTATAGCGTGTTGTTTGAATTTTTTTTTACAGCACTGGGTCGATACCTCTGCTGGTGGACTATTAGTCCCCGAGGGTATCATCAGCTCAGTAGTCGGTACTTCGGTATTGACATGATTTCTAAAAAACCTTTCTATAATAATCAGTTTACAAATTTCAAAATTATGAAGAAACTAAGATAACCAATCCCTCAGGCAAAGTTGACCTTAGATGGATTTGGCTACTCTTTTTAGGTCATTTTTTATCATAAAGCTCTTCAACTATTTCGGTTCTTATACATCCTTGGCTTTCAAATATTCAACTTTGAGCGTTCCTGATGAAGCTAAATCCAGAAAAGTGGTTCGGACGCATGAAATTCATAACGTGTTGTTTTCAGTTTTTGCGTTCAACATAGTCACCAAACTATGAATTATTTAGTGAGATAACATCATCTATATAGCGGAAAGTGAATTTAAGGATAATGCTAACTTCTTTTCTTTCTTCCTAAGAAGTTCTTGTATGAAGTCAGCCTCGTATATTTAAATGAACAAACGTAACAAATATTTTGTCAATAAAGAAATCAAGCAACATGTCAGTTTCAGAGAATGTTTTGATTGAATCACAGTGTTTTACGAAGTACGATTTATCTCTCCTTAGGACAAGATACTTGTGGATTACATTGTAATATATTTGTGTACACATCCTTGACTTACCAACCTTTTAGCTCGTTGGCCGACATTACAACGGCAGGAGATACAAACTGCAGGTAAAATGATACGGATTTGTTATAATGGTAACAACGACAGGAGAAACAGAAATGCAGGTAGAGTGATACGGATTGGATATAGACATTATAACGGCAGAAGAAACGAACTGCAGGTAGATCGATACGGATTATATATAGACGTTACAACGTCAGGAAAGACAAACTGTATGTAAAAATGAAACGGATTGGATATAAACGTTACAACGTCAGGAACGACGAACTGCGGGTAGAAATGATACGGATTGGATATAAACGTTACAACGTCAGAAGGGACCATCTGCAGGCAGAAATGACACGGGTTGGATTTAAACGTTACAACATCTGCAGGAACGAACTGCGGGTGGAGATAAAGGATTTTAATGCAAATTTTATACAACAATATTTTTCATTGGCTAAAATTTACATTCAAATTCACAGTTAACATGTCGTAACTAAGGAGAGAGCCGCCCTATTGAATTGATTGGACCAACAAATGTTTGATTACTACAATATAATCGACAATAAAACAACACCTACCATAAAACCGCCGCGATTCAATCCAAAATTGAATAGCATTAAACCCTTGAGTTTGAACGTTTTCATTTATATGACGTCACGTGTAGCCATGGCGTTTATGCACAAAAATCACTCATTAATTTTCGAGGAATTTTGTTTTATTTCAAATCTAAAGATATTCTTTAAGGGCATACGATACAGTTACAGGGGAGGTAATGACGTTGCTAACGTAAAATGTTAATTTCGCGACGTCAAACTGTGACATATCGGGAAAAGATGCATTTTTCGACTGATATTTATCATTCAGACGGATTTAACTTGAAAACGAGTTCATGGACCCCTCTTTTTTAAAACGACATTAGGTTCGATTACGTATGACGATTATTTGTACCAATTTTAATGAAAAAAGTTTCCGATGAAATCTTAAATTAGATAAATATACAGCAAAAAATTCCGTTTTTCTTCTAAAATCATGAAACTTTGATAAAAAATTATTATTGTCAAAGAATTATCATACAAATTTAGAGCAAACTTGTACAATTTGGAGTTTAGTATGGCGTTCATTATCACTGAACTAGTATATATATTTGTTTAGGGGCCAGCTGAAGGACGCCTCCGGGTGCGGGATTTCTCGCTACATTGAAGACCTGTTGGTGACCTTCTGCTGTTGTCTGTTCTATGGTCGGGTTGTTGTCTCTTTGACACATTCCCCATTTCCATTCTCAATTTTATTGTGTATAGAAGATTTTCCAAATGTGTTTACAAAAATCCGCTTTTGTTTATCTTTTGAAACAAAAAAGTTAGGTATATCTATCCAAAGAATAGAAATGTCCAAAAAAACAAAATTTCTAAAATTTCGACCCCATTTATCTTTTAAAGTAGCACATGTAGGTATATTTTTTTATTACATATTTGAATTGACTAGGTGAAAAATATATCTTGTTTGCAAATTTTCGTAAAAAATCACCGTGGGATCAAAACTGTATCGTATGTCCTTAAGTTCTAACGTATGATTTATTTTTATAATGCATTAGAATCGGTATAACAGTACTGTAGTTGAAGAGTTGCCGTCGTCAATTTTTATTTGATGGTCGCAAATATCCGTTTTACTGGCTCCGCTACGCGTCGCCAGTAAAACTGCATTTGCGACCATCACTTCGCCAATTGACGACGGCAACTCTTCAACTATAGTACTGTTACTCCTTAAATTGGATAAATAACGAGACATTTTTGTAAAATGTTTAGAAATTATATTTTGAAGAAGATTGATATCTGTTAAATAATTAAAACGGGCACAAACTATCAAAATAAAGATCATTTTACCATCAACATTAGAAATGACTAGAGGTTCATCCAGTCCAACGACATATATCACCAGTAATGAGAAATTAATGCTTTAGACACACTTTTATTTCTCTAAGGATGTTCTATTTTAAGGATTCTATTTATATGAATTCTCGAATAATGATTTAATTTTCTTCGTTTTTTCACTGATGAGGTACATTGAAACGCATCCATTGCGAATTGACATGTTTATATTGTTACTGAAAACGAAATTTACATCCTATTTTCTCACATCGAGGAACAATATATAGTAATTTTCGCATGGCTGCAAATACTTACAAATAGACATATGAGAACAAATAACCTGTGACAATAACAATATGAAGAAAAGCGCACCGAACACACGAAATTTATTAAGTGTATTTTTCAGTCACATATTTACAGGTATATTTGTATTTTCTGACATTAAAAGCCATTTGCATATCGATACATAAATACAGAATATCACTTTCAAATAATAGTAAGTATTTGGTCCATAAAATTGCAAATATATGAATGATGAATTATGAGTGAAAAAATCATTTGTAAATGTAAATGTAAGTCTTATATTAATAAAAACCTATGACCCGGCAATGTACTGTATTGACTAGTTATGGGTTACGTTCCAGGCTCTGTTCTTCAGGTGAACGGGAGATGAACGGCAAGTAAAAATGTTCAGCTACATTAAATTAAGGACCAAAGAGTATACACAAAAACGTGCTTTCTTCATTAAACGTAATCGATAATTCTAAGAGTCAAAAGGTAAATCAAGTGTGTGTACAAAAATATATAATGTAATCCGCAAGTTTCAGGTTTATATATCCGAAGCAATTTAAAATCTATTTTATTTCTATTTGTTGTTTCCTTTTTTTATCCATCTTCACTTGCTTTTTGTATAAAGCTACAAATTTTTGGTTAGACTTCTGTTTTTTTTTATCTAACTGTATGCATTAGAATATTAAAAGTAATATTTCTCTTCAGTTTCTTTTCATATTGATATGGTAAAGTATAAGCTACGCAACAAATCAAACGCACTACCAACGTTAATACATTATGAATTAAAAAATCAAATTGTTTAAACTTTTACAGAAATTATTGCAATATAATAAGTTGGAAATTGTTGCAATATACTTTAAAAGAAAGGAAAACAAATTTTGTAAATAAGAAGCATTCTGAAGATTGATTTTCTATTATTACCCGGGGAAAAAACTAGCTTTTAACCCAAAATTAAGAATTTTAGATGTTTTCAGTGGCCAGTTTAGAAATGTAGTTTTGTCCATCAAGTAAACATTAAATTAAATTCCAGTAATATTCAAGTTCATTCAAACTCAACAAATCATTAGTTAACACATAAAAACGAAAAAGAACTTTGTCAGCAAAGAATTTATGCGTTAATGTGTTGCTACGTTTTAAAATTTCATCTGCTTTTAGAATTAGCATTGTGTTTACCTCCCAGTTATCCCTTCATATCATATTCAACCTTTTTGGACTGAACACTTATTATAAAAATTATGCTTTTCTTGTGTGCAAGGATATTTGTCTCGTAGGATAAAAAAACTAAAAACTAATTCAAAACACTAACCAAACAAAATCTTTATATTTCCAATTAAGATATCAATCTTTTATACACCCAATTTTCCCGGGTCGTTATATATGTCAAAACCAATTATGATAGAATAAAACGAAACAAAAATGTTAGCGAAAATGTCATGCATTCAGCCAGAAATTGATTTGTTACCGGATAAGATTCCCTTTTCATTTGTCTCCATTCAAAATGACAGGATGCTTGGTTTCCTGTCGGAAGCATCTTTAATTGAACAAAAACAAGGAATCTTCTTTGTTAAGTTATGGTTATTGTATTTGCCAGTACTAAATGGACATAAATGGACCACTAAAAGTACTGGTATAGGAAGGGCATAATAACCTACCTACAGCAACAATTGGTCAATTCCTTTATGTTGAAAAAATAAATAAAAAAGGAAGTAACAGATGATTGAGGTAAAGTCCGTTGCGTGAATTTAATCAAAACTAAAATCGAGTCCGTTAAATATAAGTTGATTCGATCGTTCAGACGAAATTGCATTTTACCCTTTAGTATGGATTCCCGTTTGAATGGTTTTACACTAGTAATTTTTGGGGCCCTTTATAGCTTGCTGTTCGGTGTGAGCCAAGGCCCCGTGTTGAAGACCGTACTTTGACCTATATTGGTTTACTTTTATAAATTTTGACTTGGATGGAGAGTTGTCTCATTGGCACTCATACCACATCTTCTTATATCTATATATGTAGGTATTAAGATTTCTACACGAAGCCGATAAGAAATATTAACGAATAAGATGAAAAAATATGTTAGCCGTCGTCAGTGTCAATCTTAAAACAAAATAGAATAACACTTTCAGAAAATTCTTCAAAGGCCCTTGTACAGTATGAAAGTACAAATTTACTCATATCCATATAAGGTCATTCTTAAATGTAAAATGTTGAAAATTTTAACTCCTTAGTACAAACAAAAATCAACACTGAACTAAATCAAAATTATTATACTTTGTAACATTATAATATGTAAGAATATTCTTTGATATGATGATTATTGAGTTTTGCAAGAAGTTAAAATGAGTTGTTTAGGGGTAAATGGAGTAAAAAATCTCCCATTGACTCTAATGCAAATCTATGTTTTGAATTAAATTTATACCTGGTTTACCTTTTGAAATCAGAAGCTTTCATATATCATTCATTAAAGTACAAATGTAGCCCCATGTTTTGCAACAATAAAAACATGGGGTCATGCGGCATTTTTGGGCATTCACATGGCCTTGTTTACAAACACTGTAGATGCACTAAATTCCTATACTGACCCCCATTACTTTTCAACCCTGTAGTAAAAAAAAAGTGCATTCAGCATTCATTTTGTTTATTTTTTTCAACCCTAGTTTTGATCCATCTATCAAAAAATATTTATTACAAACACTATCTACCAATCGGAACAGCACAGGACTTCAGTAATATACAGAAAGCTCTCCCCCAAATAGGCGGTCCCTGATGACGTAAATTTATTTAATGACTTTACCCCTTTAGGGGATGGCTTTTCATTACATAATTGACATAGTCGGTACAGTTGTTGTTAGTAAAGATTTACAAAAAGTGTATGAATCCAACCTGAATCCACCAAGAGCCATAATAAGACAGGTTAAAAGACGGGGGCGATCTCAAATCATAAAAATATTGTCAACATTGTAATTTAACTATTATAGTATTAATCTAAATTTTGTTTTCGGCGACTGACAAAACTACCACAAACTTTCACCATGACGTTAAATTTGTGACGAGGATGACTCCAAGGAGTTCTCATGATTTTATAGCATTTCAATTCGCCAATAACATTTTCAACGGATACTCGGTATTCTGTAATGAGCCTGTTGAGCTTCCCACATTTTCTCTTTAAGTGTTGCCATAAGCGAAAGATAACCACTGTACTACAGGCCCCTGCCTTGGGACAGTCACACAAAGAATGTAGTAGTACTAATACACAGTGGAAACAAATAGCCCTAAAACAAAAATAAAATTTTAGAAATGAACAAATTATAGTATTATCCAATCCGGGATTCCCCTTTAGATAAATTCGTCAGTTATGAAAGGACCATTAAACTTGAAAAAGTTTTTTTTTATGTAAACGAATAAAAGTTATCACAGGAGCAACAAATGGTTATGAAAGTTTTTAAAATTTTGAGCGTAAACGAAGAAGCCATTTTCTACTCTTCATTACAAAGAAAAAAATCATAATTCAATTGATTTGATAAATGATTTTGTCCTATCACCACGCAAAAATTGAGCACGTAAAATCAATTAGCTTACACATAATTTTGAGATTACCCATATACTGGTATCTTACCTGTAGGATTTGTAGTCTTACTCGTACTCGTTAAAGTGTATGACTCCGATCCGGGTCCGAATACGAGTCCAAATAAGACATGTTAACTACGGGGTGATCTCATAATATTAACATATTGTAAACATTGTCTTAAACCATTATAGTATTTATCAATAAGTTGTTTTCGGCGATTGACAAAACTTCCAAAAACTTCAATTATAGGTTTAGGTTTGAGACGAGGATGTCTCCAAAGAGTTTCCCTGACTTTATGTTATTTCAACTCACCAATAATATGTTCAATATGTAATGAGTCTTTTGAGCTTCCTTCACTTTCTCTTTTTTGTGTTCTCCCTTCCTGTTTATCTGCTGTCTGGTGTATGGCTGATGCATTAATCCAATCTCTTTCTGCAGCTGATAATAATGATGCTCCTGCAGATAACATCATTGATGTTTCTGCATATCTTAAAGCTACGAGAAAAGAAAAACCCCGAAAAATGGAACGTTTAATACAATTGGTTCGCAGTAACAATGAAAGAAATCAAAAATGTATTGCATAACATGTACTCAAATAGTTAAAAAGCCTCGAGTTGATTTAGATTCATCTGAAAATGATTATACTGTTCTGGTTCAATAATGTCGTTTTGCAAATAAGTAAAACAAAATTATGAAAACAACTAGTCGTATTTATTTATTATATTTATCAAAAGGGTAGAAAAAAAAGTTCTTAGCATATAAATCATATGCAGTTTTTGGAAGAATGAATTGCAAAAAGTCAAAAAATCATACAGAAAACTTGACGTCAGTTCCAGTTTGTATATCCCTTTGATATCTTTCGCCTCTTTTTTTTAAACAAATTCTTCGGCTGTATATAATCAAATAGAGTATTTTCCCTACAGCCACATCCACCTATATGTACTTTCAATGTTCCTACCACACCCTATTCTATCCCGTTGTTTTGATTCTTTCTGCCCTTTCTATTTCTGTTGTATCGTATCTTGTAGAATTTTCTAATTAAAATAAGAAGCCTGGTATGGTTCTCTATCAGACTTATTTTTGCACACTTCTAAAATCAAACAGACAGTTGCAAGCTAACTTGATTCGTCAGTTATGAAAAGACAATTTAGTTTGATATTTTTTTTTTTATGTTGATTAAAATTATCAGATAACAGGAGCAAACAAAAGGTGTTTGTGAAAGTTTTAAAATTCTGAACATATTTGTTAGCGAGCGTTAACGAAAAGGCGCCTTTTTCTACTTTTCAGTAAAAAGGGAAAAAAACGGCAATTGAATCGAAAAATGGGGTTTTCCTATCACCACGCAAAGATTGAGCACTGTAAAATTAATTAGCGTACAAATTATTTTGAGATCACCCCTATAGCTTACCTGTATGATTTGTAGTCTTGCTTCTACTCGGACTCCGAGTTCGACAGTTATTCTAAATCTCTATTAGTATGCGTCCGACCTGCCAATCAAAAGTATAATGACATGGGTAGGCACAGTTAAGCGCAGTAGTTGCTTGCATCCTCAAAGTGCTTATTGAAAGGAATAAATATAGTATCCGAAGTAAAAAAAAATATTCGTTGTCGTCTGCTTGGAATAAAATGTCTGATGAATCTTTTTAAGAGTTAAGAATTTGTCTTCGGTTTCATGCTTCAGTTCAAACAATTATCATTTTAGATTATTTTTTTGTTTAAAAATCAACAGATAGTATAATTAAACGATTGATATTGGTTTAGCATCGACCATGCGAAATAGTCAATGCTAAACACAACATTATTATAAACATATCAATCACCATTGACAATAAATTAAACTTTAACTATGCATTATACATCCCGCTGGTACATATATATCCCGAATTGTATGTATAAAGGCAATAGTAGTATACCGCTGTTCAATAGTCATAAATCGATTTAACTGAAACAAATTCGGGTCACAAACCAAAACTGAGGGAAACACATCAACTATAATAGGAAACAAAACGGAACAACAGAAACACTGAACTGCTACAAAAACAAACGCCAACATACATAGAAAAGGACTATGTGATAACAACTGCCATATTCTTGACTTGGTACAGGACATTTTAAGAAAAAATGGTGGGTTGAACCTGGTTTTATGGCTAGCCAAACATCCCGCTTATATGGCAATGTTAAAAATACCGCTAAAATGACAAAATTACGTGACAGGAATACAGTACAAATAAATGCAAGAACATTCAGGACATGTATACACCAACAAATGTTCACCGATGAATCCATCTTGAAAAGTTACAGCCATTTCTTTTCATAATGCAATCTGGGTTAATAACAGTTATTTTATTTATCCAAATCTTTACCGATTCCTCGCTTGGTATCAATCCAGTGATTGTTCTATTCAATCACAAGATGTTTCATTCGATTGAAGTTATAGAAATTGTGGTCCGAAATTCAAGTGTAAATTTACTCGGAGATATGGCTTCTTTGTAACATTCCTTCTATGTTCAATTGAGGCATTTGTGGAATGAGTGCTTAGATTCACAAATAAGACTTAGTTTTTCAAGATGTATCTGTGTGCAGTATTTGGTTTAGACATTTTAGACAGTGCCGGATTCCTCGGACTATTATAATGCCTTAACAAAATTGAAGGAGCTCGGTTAAAGATATTTGATAGTTCAGAATTCTCTGATACAAACTCTCAAATCGTACTTTCTTGTTAATTTGACCGGTTGATACTATTTGTAATGCTTTTTTGTTATTTAATGTTTACTTATTCAAGATTATATCTGGTCTATATACCAGCTTTGACAAGTGTTTGGTATTACTATATATTTTCACTTCTTCGAACTATGAACATCAAAATTATTTATTTTGTAAAAATATTTCCTTTATCCTTTTAAACTGTATACCTAACAACAAAATTATTTTCATTTACCTGTGTATAATATTCATTTTATTGTAAATGGCGGATTTTTGTTTAAGGTTATTGGTTTTTTTCTGAAATTGTTTAACATTTCACATCGGTGTAATACTGTTACTTAATTATTCATCTCTTATTTTATTGATTTTGTATTTGCATTGTATCATAGATCAAATTTATTCGTTCAGTGTATGTTCACTTGTGTTAATATGTCTTTTGATTGAGTTAAGCCATTTCAATTAATATTTTATAGTGTGTCTTTCTATGTTGTGCTGTTACACTATTGTTTCAGATAAGGGTGAAGGTTTGGTACCATTAAAACGTTTAAACCCGCTGCAATTGTTTGCACCTGTCCTAAGTCAGGAATCTGATGTTCAGTAGTTGTCGTTTGTTGATGTGGTTCATAAGTGTTTCTCGTTTCTCGTTTTTTATATAGATTAGACCGTTGGTTTTCCCGTTTGAATGGTTTTACACTAGTAATTTTTGGGGCCCTGTATAGCTTGCTATGCGGTGTGAGCCAAAGCTCCGTGTTGAAGACCGTACTTTGACCTATAATGGTTTACTTTTATAAATTGTGACTTGGATGGAGAGTTGTCTCATTGGCACTCATACAACATCTTCTTATATCTATGTTCAAATAGTCAGAAATTTTAACAAACTGCTGTAGAAAACAACAGTCAAGTCACGGAAGTGCAAGGTGATGAATAAAGCATACTTACAATATGTCAGTATCCTATTAGACTTTTAGTCCTCTTTATTGATCTTATGATTGAGACTTTCAGAATTTCTATGCATAGGATGATTGTAATTGTCATTCGAAAGTTTGATCGGTAGTAATTTTTGAATTGCTAAAAAAAATTCTAAATTTAAGTTTTGGAATTATTTCTTTTAAAATGGTGTTTTTCTATGCATGCTGCAAATATTTCTTTAAATTATTCACTAAAATACTTGGTGAAATGTACTTTAAACTTAAATATGTTTTCTTGAAGTGTTAATGGGAGATAAGATAAATATTTCAAAAGATCAATGATTTTTTTATGATCTCCCATTGAAACTTATTAACAATGTATAGTAATTTCACATATATTTTACTGAATATAACATGTTTTATTTCAAACTGATGTCTTATTCTTATGACTTTAGAAGATTTTTTAAAAGCAAAATTGTATGAAAGCTTAGTTTGGACATTTTTATAGCAATTCAAAAATTACTACCTATCACATTTCGAATTACAATTACAATTAAACTATGTATAGAAATTCTGCAATGCATTTTCACAATATCAATAAAGTGGAGTAAAAGTCTAATAGGATTGCAAGTATGCTTTATTTTATCACCTTGCACTTTCACGACTTAACTGTGGTTTTCTACAGCAGTTTGTCAAAATTTCTGACCAGTTGAACAGTTTTGTTTGATAAAACAAATTGCAATTTGGTCAGAATTTTGAATAAACTGCAATACGAAGAGAGAAACACTTACAGTCAAGTCACAGTAAAATGATTTTCAATTTCTTGAATGACGCTTAAGTTATTCCTCACAAATGGTGGTACCTTAGAACACACGAAGTCATTTCCCGTTTCTCTTTATTTTTGTACTCTAACGACGTGCTGCTCCTTGTGATATACACCGCTTTCTGACAACTTACTTTATTTATAGTCAAGTGTTGTTTGAAACCCCTTTTTTCGCTCGTTTTTTTTTTATGTTGGAACACATTCGTAAGACTCTTGAGCCTTGACTCTACGAGATGCGTTTTGTACAATGAGTGGGTTCGTAGCCTTTGAGGGACGGTTTTTTTGGGCGATTGTCAGTATGTTAAGAGTAAAAGTCTGTCAATATCAATTCCTCTTGAAAAGAGCTGCAAGTATCAATGATGGCAATTTTGGATTTAGATATATTTGTGTAAATGCTGGGTTGTTTTGATCTGAAAATCATCTGAAAAGTATGAACTATAAACTATTTAGTCATATTCAGTCTTTCTGTCAATTTCCAGGCTAGTCCATTGCGGGAAATTCAGTACTGTTCAGACAATTTACTTGCAGTTAACTCAGTACTGTCCAGTAGCTTTTCAGACAATTAATACTAGTGATGATTACAGGTAAAAAACAACAGTTTGAATAGATCTTAATTGACTGCAAGCTTATTGTCTAAAAATTACTGAATTTACCTCAGTGTCTAAGTGTCTTATTGAAAAACTGAAAACGACATTATAATTAATTGTTCAGTCTTTTAAGATCTTTTCAGTTCAAATTATTATAAATGGACAATAACAAAATTGACTAACATAACATTAATATAATTTTGCGTAAAACAAGCTGTTAGAATAGAGAAGTTGTCTTATGCAAGAAACAAAATTCAAAGCAGGATCTCCCTTTTATTAGTTTTTTTAAGTTTTGCAAATAATTGCTGATAAGAAATTTCAATCACAAAATATTACATTCCAAGTTTCACATTATGAAAGAACAGTTATAAAAATTAAGTAATTGCCTTATACGCTGTGATACAGCAATAATCTTACGGTGTCAGTTGCATTCCAGATACAATCGCTGCAAGCTTTTCAGGATTACAAATTGATAAATTATCTATTGTCTTATTTTGGTGCACATTCGGTGCAATTATATATTTTTCATATTAATTTGACATTTGACGACATTTGATTCTGAAAGTAAATGATTGAAGCGAGAAAATAATTTATTTAGACGTAACAAAACAGTATACACTATTCAAACCTGTAGGACAAACATTTATTTTACAAAGGTTTGAATTTAATTATTCCATAGAAGAAAAGAAACTAATCAGAAACGTGCTGAAAATTCTTTTACACATGACCAAATTACATAATAAGAGATGCATGATTATAAAACATCATACTGAAAACTTATGTAATGATATTGCACTTATGAAGTGCGGTTTTTACATTATTTGTAGTAATAAGAAAGGAATAAAATTTCTGTATCCAACTGATTCCTTTCGTTTATTATGCTTTTGAGACAAGCTCACATGCAACGCCAGAGTTTGTTTTACCATACAACGTAAATAATAAGCATTAAAGTAAAGATTTAATCCGAAATACAAACTTTTTTCAAGGATAATTGTGCGAGTACTAACATTGAAATTGCAAAAATTTACATATGTCAATAAAAAGAACAGCACCAATATATATAATTTAGAATTTTCTAAAAGGTTGTCATTTTCAAAGGGAACTATTATGCCTTTTAGGTTAATTTTAAGACTCTAATATGCTTTCAAGAAGCGAAAATAAAAATATATATAAAATTTTAAATCCCCGTCCATGTGCTTTATGAAAAAGCTGGTGCAGAATTTATTACAACTGGTACGATTGGGCTTTTTAAAAAGGATACAGGTCGGTTGTACGTGTGGATGATCATCATGATTAAACCCGTTCTGTATAATGAGGGAACAATCTTCCACCCTCGGCCAACTGAAATTAGTGAGATTTGCCCTCTGATACCACCGAAATAACACGTTTAGTGGTAATCTATTTTGAATGAAGAGCCTGACTTGAGATATATTGATGTATTGGTATTGGTGGTCAACAATAAAAGTATAACATTTTAATTAGTGAATCAACCATAGTATAATAAAGATGTGCGTAAATGTTATACAATTTAATTACATGCTGGGAGTTGCAAAAAAGATACACATAATTGAAATACTGTCATAAATATTAGAAATAAGAGAAATAGAGACATAGCAGCCAAAGCCTTTCCTTTCGTTTGAAAAGTTAATTCATTGCCATAGAAAAAAATGTTGTTTTTTCATAGAAGTTGTCTCCTGTTGTAAAGTATATGCCTGGTGCTAGTTACAATATGAAGAAGTTATTATCATAATTAAATGCTGATGTCGCAAAATGAAGTGTGATTTGTTAGTAAGAGCTGATGGTACATTATCCTGCTGACCTTTTTTCTAAGCTTAAGGTACGAGTCTTAAGGGACACGATATTTTGATTAAACCGGCTATGACATTTGATTTTATGTCGTAAATAAGTCAATGATCTACCGAGACATTAAAGACGACTTTTGGTGAACAGTCAGGATAATGTATTATTCTATTAACAGGCCACTGTGAATATTTTTCGCCCAGCGTACGTCACGTTGAAATCGTTATTTCTTTTATTTATTAAATTTATTTTCTACAACTGTTCGAATAACATGACATTTCTTGGTTATATAAATGAATATATGTTACACAAGAAGAAACCAGGGACATAAAAGATCGAGACTGGTTTTACTTCCTGTTTCTAAAGCTCAGAAAGTTGTCTTCCAGTATTGTACGTGCAAACATTTATTGTATATTTCTTTGATTTCAATTAGGACTATATTATTTTTTTTTATCACGCATTGTCTCAAAAAGGGGATACATAATAGAGGAAGGACATCAAGAGACAATATATATCTGCATACAATAATAGAAGCAGGACACAAAGGACATAATATTTGCATACCATGCTTATAGCATGTAAGTTTGTCTGTAAAAGGGACGATTGTTGTTAAAATAAAGGAACAAAAAGGGACAAACAAACACATTGTTTGATTGTCAATCAGTTGAGCGATACGCAAGGCAGGTCACCGGTAAATAAAAATATATACATTCGATTTAATGGTAATAATACATTCGATTTAATAATAATTATACATTCGATTTAATGATAATAATACTTCGACTAATGATAATTATACATTCGATTTAATGAAAAATGAAAAATGTACATTCGATTTAATGATAATTATACATTCGATTTAATGAAAAATGAAAAATGTACATTCGATTTAATGATAATTATACATTCGATTTAATGAAAGATGAAAAATGTACATTCGATTTAATGATTATTATACATTCGATTTAATGAATAATAATAATACATTCGATTTAATGAATAATAATAATACATTCGATTTAATAATAATTATACATTCGATCTAATGATGATAATACATTTACAAAAACAAATAACGCATTTGAATTATATAGAGTAGATATAAATCTTGTAACCTGGCTCTTATATCATCGGGACCAAATGTCTTATTAATATTTAAAAATTGCCATGCATCTCGAACTAAGTGTTCATAAAAAGTAAAATAACAAAAAAACTTAACTCCAAGGAAAATTCAAAACGGAAAGTCCCTTATCAAATGGCAAAATCAAAGGCTCAAACACATCAAACGAATGGAAAACAACTGTCATATTCCTGACTTGGTACAGGCATTTCCTTACGTAGGAAATGGTTGATTAAACCTGGTTTTATAGCTAGCTTAACCTTTCACTTGTATGACAGTCGCATAAAAATTCATTATATTGACAACAATGTGTGAACAAAACAAACAAACATACTAGGAAAAATTTCAAAAATAGGGGTACAGCAGTCAACATTGTGTTATAATCTTAATCACTATAGAAGCAAACAAATATGTCAAAAAAAAAAAAAAAAAAAAAAAAAAATGGCATATAGACAAAGCACATAAGCAAAACTGGTAACGTTTTATAACGTCTGAGTATAAGCTGCAAGCTCTTGAATACCGAATGAGTTGGTAAATGTATATCCCATATGCAGGTGAAGTTGGTATATTGCTACTAAGGTGGGAGAAATTGATAATTTAAAAATTTAAAACGTCTCGTTTGTCATAGATTCTGGTACTGAGATGACCGCTTATGTTAAATTCGAGGTATATGATTAAAAATGAGACGGAGGAAGCCGTGTCTGTTGTTTCTTTAATTTCTAGTTCTGGAGGATATACCAATGGAACCCAATCAGGAAAGTTTGGATTGTTAATGGAAAAAACATCATCAATATATCTGAATGTGAAATTAAATGATCTGGCTTCTTTGATCTTCATGTTTAAATAATGATATGATCTATACATAGAGGTCTATTGTCCAGACGAAAAAACAATTTTGTTAAATTATAGTTTATAGATCATCAGCTATATTGGACGCGGGTTGTCGTCAATCTTTAACTTTTACCTTATCTATCAATGAATTAAATTATTTTCCTTTCTACGGAGCCCTGTTGGTCTCACACAGATTATAAAGTGTCTTTTAAAGTCCTGCGCTGAAGATGTGTAAAGTCTCGCGCTGGAGATGTAAAGTCTAGCGCTAGAGATGTAAAGTCCAGCGCTGAAGATGTAAAGTCTAGCGCTGGAGATGAAAAGTCCAGCGCTGGAGATCTAAAGTCTAGCGCTGGAGATGTAAAGTCAAGCGCTGGAGATGTAAAGTCCAGCGCTGAAGATGTAAAGTCCAGCGCTGGAGATGTAAAGTCAAGCGCTGGAGATGTAAAGTCTAGCGCTGGAGATGTAAAAACAATCGAATTATACGAATTCCAAACAAAAAGAAATAAGAAAATTCAGCAAAGAGTCAGAAACTCACTAAAATAAGTAAGAAAATACCAAAACGAGAATAAAAAAATTTATAGACGGAAGAAGAAATGAAGCACACTATGACCAGCAAACAACCATTAGATAGCTGATAGTGGGGGCATAAAGAACCCTCAGATAGCTGATAGTGAGCATAAAGAACCCTCAGGTAGCTGATAGTGGGCATAAAGAACCCTCAGATAGCTGATAGTGGGCATAAAGAACCCTCAGATAGCTGATAGTGGGCATAAAGAACCCTTAGATAGCTGATAGTGGACATAAAGAACCCTTAGATAACTGATAGTGGGCATAAAGAACCCTTAGATAGTTGATAGTGGGCATTACGCAGCAAAGAACAAAACACAATCAGATAGCTGATAGTGGGCATAACGAACCCTCAGATAGCTGATAGTGGGCATAAAGAACCCTCAGATAACTTATAGTGGGAATAACGAACCCCTAGATAGCTAAAAGTGGGCATAACGAACCACCCTCAGATAGCTGATAGTGGGCATAGCGAACCCCTAGATAGCTAATATTGGGCATAAGGAACCCTTAGCTAGCTGAAAATGGGCATAAAGAACCCTCAGAATGCTGATAGTGGGCATAACGAACCCTTAGATAGCTGATAGTTGACATAACGAACCTTTAGAAAGCTGCATTCTGGTACAATATTGTGTGAATGTTCGCCAACGTCGCCAACGTCGCCAACATTTACAAAATCATTACTGTTCGCCAACGTCGCCAACATTTACGAAATCATTACTATTCGCCAACGTCGCCAACATTTACGAAATCATTACTGTTCGCCAACGTCGCCAACGTCGCCAACCTTTATGAAATCAATACTGTTCGCCAACGTCGCCAACGTCGCCAACCTTTATTCTATTCTATTCACTATCAGCTATCTAATGGTTCGTTATGCCCACTATCAGCTATCTATGGGTTTTTTATGTCCACTATCAGCTATCTAAGGGTTCTTTATGCCCATTTTCAGCTAGCTAAGGGTTCCTTATGCCCAATATTAGCTATCTAGGGGTTCGCTATGCCCACTATCAGCTATCTGAGGGTTCGTTATGCCCACTTTTAGCTATCTAGGGGTTCGTTATTCCCACTATAAGTTATCTGAGGGTTCGTTATTCCAACTATCAGCTATATAAGGGTTCTTTATGTCCACTATCAGCTATCTAAGGGTTCTTTATGCCCACTATCAGCCATCTGAGGGTTCGCTTTGCCCACAAACAGCTATCTGAGGGTTCTTTGTGTCCCACTATCAGCTATCTAATGGTTGTTTGCTGGTCATAGTGTGCTTCATTTCTTCTTCCGTCTATAAATTTTTTTATTCTCATTTTGGTATTTTCTTACTTATTTTAGTGAGTTTCTGACTCTTTGTTGAATTTTCTAATTTCTTTTTGTTTGGAATTCGTATAATTCGATTGATTTTACATCTCCAGCGCTAGACTTTACATCTCCAGTGCTTGACTTTACATCTCCAGCGCTGGACTTTACATTTCCAGCGCTTGACTTTACATCTCCAGCGCTAGACTTTACATCTTCAGCGCTTGACTTTACATCTTCAGCGCTTGACTTTACATCTCCAGCGCTTGATTTTACATCTTCAGCGCTAGACTTTACATCTCCAGCGCTTGATTTTACATCTCCAGCGCTTGACTTTACATCTCCAGCGCTAGACTTTGCATATCTCCAGCGCTAGATTTTACACATCTCCAGCGCTAGACTTTACATCCCCAGCGCTAGACTTTACATCTTCAGCGCTTGACTTTACATCTCCAGCGCTAGACTTTAGATCTCCAGCGCTGGACTTTACATCTCCAGCGCTAGACTTTACATCTTCAGCGCTGGACTTTACATCTCCAGCGCTAGACTTTACATCTCTAGCGCTAGACTTTACATCTCCAGCGCTAGACTTTACACATCTTCAGCGCAGGACTTTAAAAGACACTTTATAATCTGTGTGAGACCAACAGGGCTCCGTACCTTTCCATGTACAAACGATGTTAAGTCTTTTGTGACAAAATTTTGTGTCCTAATGTGTCGGAAGATAACTTTTTAGCATGCTTGAACAAAAGGTTGTGTTTCCGTGAAGCATTTCTAATCGTTTTGTTGATCTAAAGCGGGTCCGACTTTGGCACAGCAATTGTTATATCAACTCGACCTATAAATGACCATTTGTCGCGATATTCTGAATGACTCTAAATGGGAAGGCTTGATCACTTAAAGCTTAAGTTGCAGTTTCGTTTTGTTTCCTGTACATTGTAGCGTTGCGATTGTAGTTTTAGAATATTCATCTTTTAAGATTCATAATTGAGCGAAAAAGCCAGCTGTTCATCTAATATAAATAATCATCTTAAATGTAGCACTGAACGCTAAAATATTTCCTGTTTGTTAATTGATAAAGTTTTATTTTGTGAATGAAATATTCATGCAAAAAGGTACACAGAACACTAAATAGTATTTTTTTTTATTTCAAAATTCGTGATCAACTTCAAAAATGCACTCCGTAGCAAATGGTAATGCAAGTTGAAACAAAACAAGGCAAAATATATCAAGTTGCACAGACACCAAATAAAACTACAATTATATACTACATTGCAAGAGTTGTATAGAAAAATTGGAAAAAAAACCTGCTTCGTAAGTTCCTATAGATATGTCAGAAACCGGTCTTAGAACACCTCGTAAAATAAAAAGACACTTTTAAATTGATGCAGACATTGGTATTCCTGACTAGTTAAATATAACCAGTTTAATACTATAAGGTCCGTCCCAGACACCTGTTAAGCGTTTAGTCGGAGCTAAGCTTCTATAATTAAAACTCGATGAATATTTTATCTTCATTTAATAAAATCATGGAAAATAGATGAAATAATTGATGCTCATTTCATCTACTGTTCAAACGATTACGTTAATGATTTAACTGCATTGGTTAACATGTCAATCATGTGCCAATTTGTATTTTCAAGAGGAAAATTGAAATGGTAATTAGGATAGTTTGACAGGAAAAGACTTTGGTTTTAATGCACTCATGGCACTGAATTAGACTTTGCATGGCTTTCTGTTTATTGAAGCGTAAGTGTAAGCACTTAGCGTAAAATCGTTTCATACTTAAAATTTAAAATGTCCGATCGTCTGAGGTGATTTAAACCTGCAAATCTAGAACGCTGTGCAATTTTTTCTTTGTCGCTTTATACCTATTTTTCCCTTAGATATATTTAACCCTATTTCAAAAAGCTCTATAGAGTTTCACTTTGAATAAGACTTAGTGATAAAACTTCAATTTAGAAAATTAAATTAAATGGAAAATCATGTAATGACACCGATGTGAGACACGTTAGGGGATATTGACACGAGCGGATCTAACGACACCGATGTCAGTGAGACCCATAAGGGTATATTAGATTAGCAGAACGTTGTCGTGATTTTAGTAAAATCTGCATAGTAATTTCATATAAGTTTCAATTCGTTAACAAAGGGGACAAGATGACCAGGGTCAATCAATCACCGAAAGTCGAAAAAAATCAAACAAACAAGCAAAAAATACCATGACTAAAAGAAAATAAATGAAAAAAACAGCTAGCGAATTACTGCCGAGAAACAAAGGCATCACCTTAATACATGACCGACCGATTATGAAAGTTTGAAATTGAAACAGCTTTTTTTTCTGGACAAAGGATAGACAAGTTCGTTGCCGATAGAAACAGCAATGACGTTGAATAAAGAAATAGTACAAATGCACCAAACACATTATAAAGAAACCGATCCAAGATATTTGACATAGTGCACAAAAGGCAGTTCATGCCCACGTAAGTAAGCACAACATTCCTGATTAACACCCTTTAAAATGTTATTAACACAATTGCTCTTTAAATGAATAATTTATTAAATCATTTGAAGCGTTTGGATGGTTATGCAATTTCGTTTATTTGCGGAAAGTTTCAAGCAATAGATATTTGTGTACGTCAGTTTTATGAAAATCGTTACCAATGTCATAACAAAATTATTTAAGAGTATCTTGGAAATAAATAAAACAATGCAATAACAATTGACAGGATTTATAATTACCCACCAAGAAAACTTAATATAACTGCGAATTCTTTCCGATTTGGTCGGTTTCAATATAGATTTACAATAGTCTTTGTTTGTTTTCGTCATTTTAAGTCTGAATTTTTATTACCTTAGAATTTGTATTTGTCATTGAATATCGATGCGCTCGTGATCTTAACTTTTTTTTTCTCAGTATGACGTAATACTTGGAAGTAAACAATCATTATAGTTTAATCTAGTGCAATAACTCTTTTAAATAAGTGTCAGATTTTTATGGATTCAACATAAACTCAAGTGTATCAGGAATATCTTTTATTGTTTAGTTTCGAAAGTCACAGTTTAATTACTGGTATAAATTGAAGAGAAAATAGTTATCAAACAACTCCTATAAAATTACAAATAGTGGAATTTATGTGGCAATTAAATTGTATCAACAACAACTGAATCGATTAAAGATTTCTTGCGTCACTTGTCTAACATTTAAAGTCAAATATTCATATGGCCGATCTAGATTTTCAATTTGAAAAATGGAGACGCGGCACTAGGGATCCACCGAAAAAATGAAATAAGAAAAAAGTACTAAAAACGCAAATTTTCGGCCAAAAGGGGTTCCAGACCGCCCCCTAGAATCGCCTCGTATATCGATGTATATGAAATTTATAAAAAATATTATTCAATGACGGCCAAAAAAGTTTTTGATCGAAAAGTGATTGAAAGTTCTCTCGAATTTATTGTATAAAAGAAAAGCATCAAATATTTCCCCGTTATAATCATATTGTTTTGGCAATCTTTTTCTTTTCTGTATAAGATTGGTGATTGGTTGTTGTTTGCTTGACGCCCAGTGGCAAATATTTCAATCATGTTCAAGACGATTCGGTATAAGATATTCTTTTCATAAATCAATTTATTCTCCAATAAATACCGATCCGATTCGGAATGATGGTATTATATTTTGATCAAATAATTTAAAAGGCATCACCCCACAAACTAGAACATGTGTGAAGACTTATTCATCGCTGAATCTTCATTCACTGCAATAGTGTTCCCAATAGTTCCCATGTATATGCTGAAATGAACTTTGAAAAATGTTGGTTATATATTTTGAGCTAATAAAACCAAGCATGTATGTAAATTTGGTTTTGTCTTGGTTTAATGTTATAAAGGAAAATAAGTATTTTCATGTTATACAATTAAGATTGTCATCTGTCATCCTCAACAAACAATTAAAGTTTATGAAGCTTTCTAAAATTGTGTTGCGAAATTTTTTTAAACGATATAATACCAAACAGCAAAGATACTGAATAACGGAGACCTGCCATTTTGTACATTTACCAAAGGGAAAAGTCGTTCACAGCAATTAACTTTTTTCTCATTGCATTTAATGGTAAATGCCGATTTTGTGGCAAATCAAGACAAGATTTTTACAGAAAATCCACAGACTTTATTACAGAGATTTTTGTTATAACTTTTTAAACATAGATTACTCGTTAGTTTTTCAATATTCTGCTAGTGTTCATTGATTACCAAAACGTCATGAACAACCTTTTCAATCCAAAAAAGTCGGGCGCACCTTAGAAAGTGTAATAATGAAATTGAGAATGGAAACGGGGAATGTGTCAAAGAGACAACAACTCGATCAAAGAGCAGAAAACAGCTCAAGCCCACCAATGGGTCTTCAACACAGCGAGAAAATCCCGCACCCGGAGGCGGGCTTCAGCTGGCCCCTAAACAAAAATGTATACTGGTTCAGAGAAAATGGACGTCACACTAAACTCCGAAACATATACATGAACCAAAAATTAAAAAAAACCCATACAAGACTAACAAAGGACAGAGGTTCCTGACTTGGGACAGGCGCAAAAATGTGGCGGAGTTAAACATGTTTTGTGAGATCTCAACCCTCTCCCTATACATCTAGCCAATGTAAAATAAACAAACACACAGCAATACGTACTTGAATAACTAATATTAGGGAAACCATTGGTTGCACTGCATGCGGTACCCCACTTTAAGTATTAAATTATGACCCTTCCTATTGTCATATTTATGAGTAGTGAATTTTCTATACAATTTCCATGTGTTAAGCACTGAAACAAGGGTATATAATCATCAATGTGGAGTTTTAATTCTAAACCCCTGCCAATCTTTATAACCAAACTACCAAACGTTTGACTTACACAATATAGCGCAACAACTCTGATCTAGTTAGTTTTAACAGTAAACTGATTTTGAGATTACTTCTTGTCAATGCCAATTATCAAATTAATGTTCACGTGTGTCTCTTAAAAGGTTACATAATCTAACCGCTTTACCACACCACTCATTCACCTGACTGTGATAAACACGTATCACACACCTCAATCCACAACTCTTGACTTACTATAATTTAATAAATGTTTAATTATGACTTGTATGGAAAAAAGAGGAACACTACTGTGTTTCAAATGAAAAAAATCCAATGTTATATTTATTAAATGGAAGTAATTTTCAATAGTGATTTGACTCAAACTTTCTCCCTAGAAGCGGATACTCAAGTCGTATAGCAAGATTGAAGACTGGTGAAATTAATTTTATTGGTTTAAAAGAAATGCAAGTTTCAATACAACGAACATGAAAGTCGTTATATGGACCGTGGGTTATTAAAAGTTATATTGTGTATTGATTTGATTTATGGAATATTAGAAGAACGATTATGTCTTGCTGTCGATGACCTTGAAGCCGATCTGTTGTGTGCTATTTCTTATTCGTGTTTTATACAGGAATAATAAGAATAAATTTATTTACATTTTTAAGAGTAATCTTGATTCAGCAATTTCTTATGTCTGAAAAAATGTAAGCTTAAAACTTAAAACTGTGAACACGATTCTGTCAAAATTATTATCAATTTTGAATTTAAAAGAAACTGTCATGAGAATATATTGACCTATATTCACACTGACACATGTATTACATTTTATTTCCTGCTTATCTTTCTTAAGAGTGACATTTAATGCAAGTATATGCAATAGAGTTATCACGTTTATTTATGTTCACCACCTTACCTTAATAGAAGACTATAAAATGTTTGGATTTATGCACACAACTATTCCAACCTTTCAATCAGTGATTTCATCACTGTGATTTTATGTTAACTAAGCTGTAACAGTGGTTTGATTCCGCCAGTGTATTTTATCCGGAGGAAGAAAATCCCCAGTGATTATTATCCACCAACAACAATTCACTAGGTTTTTCTATCCGGGTCCAGTGTAAAATATCCACCAGTCATTGTAAGGTTCTAAAAAGGGTTTTTGAAGGGGAAACATATATAAAATGTGGCTTTATAGTTTTTAGTGTATTTGAAACTTGCATAAATGATTTATGTAAAAAGTGGAGAGTTATCATCCAAGGAATGTTCACACTAGTGTTTTTAAACAAGGAATGATTACACTAGTGATTTTGTACCGGAATGATTGCACTAGTTATTTTATACCGGGATTAATTACACTAGTGTTTTAGATCCATACATTGATGAAGTGATTAGTACTCATTTTCAACACACGATAACACAATAATGCTTATTAACGAATAAGAATTAAATAATTTTTCTATGCAAATCTTTAAAATCATATGCTTTTAAATTGTCACTAATTGTAATATTTATATTTATTGGATTGTCGAAGTTTTTCTGTGTATTTGCTTTTCGGTCGACTTCTATAATTGAAACTCTATGTAAGAACAAATCTGCTCTTTAAATTTGGTTTATATCAAGTTCAATGTCCTGATCGTTGATAAATTATTTTGAGTTATAAAAACATCCTCCTCATTATCATCAATATTATTTATAATTACTAGATTGACTCAGAGTAATTAAACTGGTGTCTTTTATTGTGGATTAGGCATTCCCGCCAAAATGTTACAAAACAAAGAAACTCAAGCTGGGGTGATCTGGTAGGGATGATCCGGCTCAGATCACCCCTGGTAGAACAAAGGCGCTGGGATGTAATATAAAGGATAGAATAAAGACACACTTTCAAAATTTATGTAGAAAAAATCAATTGGCTATGCTGGGATTCGTACTCAAGACCTTTAGCATATCAACCCACGACACATACCCCTACACCAGGACGACTGGATACCAATTCTCAGTAATTTAATATATTTAAAGGAAGCAAGATATTTTCATAAGTGGGGCGAGTTGGCAGACCTTTATTCAGTGGAATTTTAACTCTTTTCATAAATAAGGCGAGTTGTTAGACTGGTTGTTCAATGGGATTTTACCCTTTTTCATAAGAGGGGAGTGTTGGTAAACAAGAGTGGGGCGATTTTTTAGAAAGTGGCGATTTAGTGTGGGCCGATTGGCCAGTGGGGCGAGTTGACATGGTTTCATATTTAAACATCGTGTTCGGGGGTTATAAAGGATATATATTATAAAGTAATATATAAAGTATATTATAATGGTTGTGTGGCGTTCTAAACTAGATTTGATGAATTGTAAATGGTTTTTCGTCTAATCTAAAACAGCTGGGATGTAAAATAGTTATCCCATTCGGATTGGTGTGTCAGTGTAAGATCACCCTCTGGCCTCCGGCCATCGGGATGATCTTAAACTGACCATAGATATAATAGCCATAGATAAAGTACTGGACCCACATCAAAAGCAGATGATATTTGCCGAAATTTTATCACCCTCTTATTATATACATGTCACGCTTGGTGTTAATTATCCTTCATTGGCAATTGCCGTCGATCGATATCTAATAAATTGTGAATCGGGAGACTTTTAAACACACGAATGTGCTACGTAATGACTTTAACCATAATAAAAAAACGACTTTTTTTTTTAACTCTGTCAGGTCCAAAGCTCGGATAAAATAGGAGGGAAGTCATGAGAAGTAAATTTTGTAAAAGCGCAAATGTCCTATATAAAAAGCGCAAATGTCCTATATAAAAAGCGCAAATGTCCTTTTATCAAAAGCGCAAATGTTCTATGAATTGAAGCGCAAATGTCCATTTAAAAAAGCACAAACGTCCCACGCCGGAAGGGATATATAGCTGTATTTATAGTACGAATCACACCTCTAACACAATTGTAAGAAGGAAGGGGAAAAACCATGAATGACACAGGACAAATCTCCTATATTTTCATTTTATCTTAGCCATTATAACGCTTAATCTATAAATTGTTTACTTCAAAAATGAAATCGACAATCAGATTATACCACCATCTTTTTAATAGCAAAAAAAGCACAAAAATGGTAAGCGGAAAGGTATATAGAAGAAACAAATTCAGAGACATGATTTTGCTATTTCCCAATTATTTAATGTATTCAGTGTGTCCACTACATACGTTTTCCTCACCAAACGGCGTTTAATAAGTTTATAATGTATTCCTTTTTTAGCTCACCTGGCCCAAAGGGCCAAGTGAGCTTTTCTCATCACTTGGCGTCCGTCGTCCGGCGTCCGGCGTCCGTCGTCCGTAAACTTTTACAAAAATCTTCTCCTCTGAAACTACTGGGCCAAATTTGACCAAACTTGGCCACAATCATTATTAGGGTATCTAGTTTAAAAAAATGTGTCCGGCCATCCCGCAAACCAACCAAGATGGTCACCATGTCTAAAAATAGAACATAGGGTAAAAATGTAGATTTTGGCTTATAACTCTAAAACCAAAGCATTTACAGCAAATCTGATATGGGGGTAAAATTGTTGATCAGGTCAAGATCTATCTGCCTGTTTATTTTCAGACAAATCTGACAACCTGTTGTTGGGTTGCTGCCCCTGAATTGGTAATTTTAAGGAAATTTTGCAGTTTTTGGTTATTATCTTGAATATTATTATAGATAGAGATAAACTGTAAACAGCAATAATGTTCAGCAAAGTAAGATCTACAAATAAGTTGTAATGACCAAAATTGTCAGTCGACCCCTTTAGGAGTTATTGCCCTTTATGGTCAATTTTTAACAATTTTTCGTAAATTTTTGTAATCTTTTACAAAAATCTTCTTCTCTGAAACTACTGAGACAAATTTAACCATACTTGGCCATAATCATTATTAGGGTATCTAGTTTAAAAAATTTGTCCGATGTCCCCGCCTTCCAACCATCATGGCCGGCTTGGTTAAAAATAGAACATAGGGGTAAAATGCAGTTTTTGGTTTATATCTCTGAAACTAAAGCATTTAGAGCTAATCTGACAGTTCGGCAAACATGTTCATCAGATTTTGATTTATCTGCCCTGAAATTTTCAGACGAATCCGACAACCCGTTGTTGGGTTGCTGCCCCTGAGTTAGTAATTTTACAGAAATTTTACAGTTTTTTGATATTATCTTAAATATCATTATAATATCTAATATCTAATACTATCAATTATGATTTTAACCTTATTTTACATAATTTCCTAAGCATCAGTAAATACAGGTGAGCGACACAGGCTCTTGAGAGCCTCTTGTTTCTCTTTATTTTATAAAACTTCGTGTTACGACAGAAAGTTTCAACATTTGTAAAAATCTTTTTTCTTTTCTAAAAAAAATAATAATTTCTTCCTTCTGGCATAAAATAGGATTTCACTATTTAGTATCTCGATAAAAACTTTTTTCTTTAAATCGCCATAGAAAAATTCGACTCGGTTCGACCTCTTAACCACGCATACCATCAGTAAACGATATGTCTCCTCTTGTCAATCATACAGGTCTTATTTCCCGAGTGCAACCGATGCAAGTGCTATGACAATTTAATTTTATATACCTGTTAAGTCCATTTTCCATGATTTCTCTATTTTATTATTTCGACAACAGCATAACCTTCTCATTTGTTGACCGATTTTCTCCAAATAAATTACAATCCAAACAACTTTTACAATCAGACGCTTCTTATTGCTTCCGCCTCCTGGCATATTTTTACTTAAGACAGGTAACGCACATTAATTATTGGCTGATATATCTATGCACTGACACACCGCGTCCTCATGGGATAACTATTACTTACATCTAATATTCTCTAGTGAAAAACAGTTACCCGGAATAAATACACGGCGGAATGAAAGTACGCTTACATAAGGTGAACCATGGTGAAACCACATCGAGTAATGACAAAACCATATTAAGTAATGACAAAACTATATCAAGTCAATACGAAACCATATCATGTAATATCGGAATATCATTAAGTAATGACTTTTCCATATTGAGTTATATCAAAACATCATTACGTAATGTCAAAATCATATTATGTAATAAAAGACAAACTATCATCAAGTAATAATAGAACAACATAACGTAATATCAGAGTTCCACATAAGACAGCTGTGGCGTTCCATAGTACGGTAATGGTCCTTTTTGGAATTATATTCATATGAATTTATTTTTTGTGTATTTAAAACTTCTGTCTGTTTTGTCATGATCGTATAATTTTGTAATCTATATTTAGTATATATTGATTATACATGTACCTATATGTTGTAAAACATTTGGTTAATAAAGAATTGTAGTAGTCGACGTACGATGGTTATTTTGCTTTACCAAATGTTTAGCTTCTTCATTAAAAATATCTTTAGTCTGATTTTCAAATTTAAAACCTTTCTGTCCTGAGCTATTTTTTCGGAAAAAAATTCTTGCCATTGAATAGTGACATAACTATTCTCTTACACCCCAGTTCTATTGTTATAATTCATAGTTTCTATTTCTGAAACAAGTGTAAATTGAATAGATCTATTGTTACGAATAACAATGGATTTTGACCACAGGGTGTGACGAGCGGGGTTTCTGGAAACCCCTGCTTCTACGTACCGAAAACACTGTCCATTGTTATTCATAACAATAGTAATTTTTTTTTTAATAGCATGAACATAAGAGATAACTAATAGTGTTCACTACAAGTTGTTTCAAGACATATTAAAAAAAAATATTTCAGGAAATTCCAATAGCGAAAAAAATATTTAGCATCTATTTTGAATAAAAAAAAAATCATTTAAATACTCCTTTACTTGAAGCTACAATTTTAATCCCATATGGCAATGTCTTAAAGAACATAAATGTAAAGAACTTTTATTTGAATTATACATTCAAAACATATAGTTTTCATTTGGACTAAGTCTTAATCATAAAATAAGTATTAATGTTTGGATTGTTGAAGACTAATGATGGCACCGAGAGGGGGATACAGCCATTTTTAAAAGGGGGTGCCAACCCAGGATAAAAAGGGGGTTCCAGTCATATGTCCCCATTCAATAGCATTGATCGTAAAAAGGGGGTTCCAACCCCCGGAACCCCATACCCCATTGGATTGCCCCCAAAAAGGGGGGGGTTCCTACATATGCAATCTGTATTTTTGTAAGTTAAGCGTGTCCGGTCGTCGGGTTTCTAATCCAGAAACACCTATCCCTCAGTATGTTCGAATATGAATGTTTGTTTAATGTTGAGAAGACGGGGGGGGGGGGGGGGGGGCTTGTAACTGTAACATGTAAAATACATTTATGATTATCTTCATTAAACTGATACATGTAAGTACTTTGGGTTATAAATATTGCGTTATCTTCAGTCTCTTCTGCCAAATCCAACGCCTGACTCAAAATGTCGTCCGTCTTATATCCGTCTATATTGACAATTGCATACGAGGAGCATGGTGTATTTTTTTAATAGAATATGCAAAACGGCAACATTGACACTTGTAAAATGTACTCACTTGTCAAAGTTTGAATGAAGATCGTCCAAGTAAGGTTACTAGTGGGTTTTCATTAAAAAAAAAAATCTTATTAATCATGATTTGATATTGTCAATAAAAATACTATCCGTTCTTTTTCATTTAATATTCAATGTAAACAAATATAGGCTCTATGGTCGGGTTGTTGTCTCTTTGACACATTCCCCATTTCCATTCTCAATTTTAAATATAGGGTTTAGCATCGGGTGTAAGTTAGTTATACACTTCGGGATACGACACATCTATCCCTCAGTGTATAACTATTACAGAATGTATTTTCATAGTTGTTAAATGTCAATTTTTTTCATATATTTTTACATAAAGAATTAAAGCATTTCAATGAAATAATTTTACTTTTCCCCAAAACAATGACACCAGTAAACAGTTCCGTACCCTATTGAGAGCGGAGGAGTTTCTTGAATAAAGATTACTGCACACAATGTCTACATAATGCCAGCGGTTGCGTCCACTTTAATTTTATCAGTTTTCGGAATTATATTTGGTAGGAGGACTATTAACTTTGTACTTTAAAGTCGGTTAACCCACTTCTTTCTCCTAAAGCTGCCTGTAGTCAGTAACGATAATGACATTTGTTTGATGAGTGTCAGTGAATGATTGCTCTAGTATTTGTAAATTATTGTACTGTTGGTATCCTTGAACTCTAGTTTTCCTATTATTGTTATTTTTTTTCTCATTAACTTTCTGTACACAAATTAAGAAATCGCACCTGCAGCACGATTTACTCTTTATATTTACCCTCTGGGAAGATCACAAAACTAATCACTTTTTCTGAACTATTAAGTTATCAAATGTCCATCATTGCTTATCACTGTCTAGAAAAGTAAGACAAAATTGTTTCCAAAACGATCAGTATTTATTTAATTCATCTCCACTTTATAAAACATATGCCGGGATACATTATGAACCATCAACTCAAGGGGTAAACAGACCAATTATTAGTTTGAATGAGGACTCTATTTTGAGTAAGATTGTCGCTTTTGCATCAATGTCAATATGCATAATTGGTCTCGTGTTTGCATTTAGTACGGAAAGTCATGGGTTCGATCTCCTTACGTGTCAAACCAGAAAGTTGGTATACTCTGCTTTTCTCCCAAACAAGCGCATTGATGAGTAGGAGCAAATAGTGGTATGTCAGGAGTCAGAATAGTGTTTCCGGGTAGAGCGACATGTCTTCTTGTGAAATGTTACCTTGAGAGCTAGCCCAGTAAAACTCCGGCGTAGCGTGTAGGTCAGAAACTCATTTCACAAAAAATCCAAATACCACTCTTATCATCATCACCATCATCATCATGATCGTCATATATGCAAAACAGCTAGTTGTAATGACTCAACCGAAAATATTTCTAAATAAAAAAAAGGTTTAAACGTAAAACACACATTTAGATAATGCATTGAAGTTATTGGAGTGTATTACCTATACTCCATGACTAAATATAACTAAAACACAAATGTAAATTTGCCGACAGCCCGTACGCCGTATTTAATTTGCATCTCAAATAATGTCAGCAGAACGCATTTTACAAATATCAAACATATACAATGTATAATATATCAATGTGTCAATAGTGTATTCGCTTATATTTTCTGAACTTTTTACCCGTCATAGATAGTCAAGGCCGTCCAGGAAAAACCAATGAAATCATTATTTGTATATTTAATATGAATTGAAACCTCTATCCGAAGCCAATGTTCGAGCCTATCTCAGGATAAAAGTGTCGGACCACACCGTTAATTACCAAATGCGTATATAAAAAGAAAATCAAGTTTAATTGCAATTAACAATTATAAAAAGGAGCTTACTATGTTAAACGACGGCTAGAAAGTGAAGCGCTAGAAAAACATCAAAGTATATCGTAATACAAAATTCGACTTCTTGATTGGTCATTTTTTTATGCCTTATGAATATTTATGATAAACGTAACGATAATACAATATTTTCCCGCTTTACTATTCCACGGGGAAATACTAATAGTACCTAAGCGATTTTTAGTACTTTCACATGTCGCATTAAGTATGGAATTTTTGTAACTAATTAAACCATGACGAAGTTAATTTTTTTTTTATTTATTAACACCCTCACATAGCTTAAGGATGTTTGCTACTCTGTTTTAAAATAACAAGCTTTTTTAAAGGCTGTTATAAATTGATAGTATATAAATAATGGAACTAAAAAAATGAAGGGTCCGTGTCCCTGTTTTCGAGATTTAAACTATTGACAAATTGGCGGGAAATGATTCTCTCTAGATTGTTCATAGATTTAACATTGCCATTTTTTTTCTTTCAAAACCTATAAGAAAATAACAAGGATTTTATAAGATTTTCAAATATGGCTTTTTAAACTATATGTAATTAAATCATGAAAAGAAAAGTAGAGGTTAGCGGTCAAAATTTTTAATGGAACTATATGGATAAAACCATAGGATTCCGAATATCTGACAAAAAATCAAAAACAAGAGGAGCGAACGTCCTTAAGATATCTCGTTAGAGATTATTGAAATAAATTGAATCAAATAACAAGCAACCCATACAGTCTAATGTATCCTTGTTCATGAAATTTAAAAGTAAATTGCTTGTCTTTTATCATATATGCTTCATGTCGCGAGAAGTTTAATGGGAGTCAATTACAGTTTTAAACATTAAATTTATACATTTGCTTCATGTGAAGAAATTGTTAATTTTCGATAAAAAAATCCTCATAGTTTCGTTTTATTGTTAATTACGCATAGAAGATCTAATAATTTAGAAAAGAATATTCATTCAAAGGCAACTCAAACTACGGTAATAACTCTTCTGACAGAAAAGGAAAAACTAATTATTGTATTTAAATGATCTACTGATATATCATTGCTTTTGAACATTAGTCAATTTTTTAGAAAACTTATATCAGCAATTCTTTACTTGACCGACTAAAGGTAAACTACCATGACAACGCATCTAGTGCATTTAATGTAAAAAAACAGGAATATTACAAAAGGAATCTATTTGGAGAAATTTTGGCGATATGCTTTATATAAAGCGTATCATAAGAAGTTTGTAATATTTATATAAAAACATGGAAACATGAAGAATGTGAAACAATTCAATTGAGAAAAATAACGGCTTATCTATAACAACACAATTTACGAATACCAAATATGACAGACATGAACAAACGGCAACCACTTATCTACAGCCTCTTGACTTGGGACAGGCACATAAAGAATGTGGCGGGGTTAAACATGTTTGCCGGCGCCAATCCCCATAAACTGGGACAGTGGTATAACAGTACAACATAAGAACATATTTGAGAGTACTTGCAGTTACTGAGAGCTAGTTCAAAGCAAATAACAACTAATGAAAAATAATGTGCCTAAGACTAAAATATCATTCAATACACATACAACATCCAATGGATTTAGTGTAAAGACGTCATTAACAGTCAGAGAAAAACATGACCTTGTGCAATGCAAAAATATAGGTATCGACTATATATTCAAGAATTAAATGCTTCTTTTCGTAATTTTATTGGGTGCAAAAGTTCTGAGAGAAGCACATTTTGTAAGAAGCAAGCATTCAAATCTTAATGTACATTTATGCTACAATCATGAAAATACGATTTAGCATTCAATGGATTTAGTGTAAAAACGCCGCAAACAGTCAGAGAAAAACACGACCTTGTGAAATGCAAAACATATAAGAATCTACAGATTGTAGAACCGTGAAAGTGCATATGTGTATAACAATAATATTTAGTAAGGTTTTAAGTATACATGTGATACTAGTTAACGAGCAATCGGGAGCATGGAAGTTATCTTGATTACTACATTTCCCCCCAGTAATCTACTACTTATCTTTTTGGTTGTACTAGAAAGTAACCAGTACAAGCGCCGGTAGGATGGATGCTTGAAATATGAACAAACAAATTACTCCGACGATCTCACATTTATTGACACGACTCGATGGTTGGTTGTTGACGACGAGTTTCAGTTTAAGTGAATTGACCAATAATCAAAATAGTAAATTGATAAGGATTTAACGACCAACGCTAGTGTTTATTAAAGACATTTGATAGATTATACAATGGATATATTATATGCATTAAAAGATTTGTGGGATATACGTCAATGAGACGGCAACCAAACCATGATAAAAAAGATTAAAACATCTCTCTTTTACCTTTAAAAAAAAAACTCAGTATACTGCATGCGCAGTTTGTTTACATTGTTTGTGCTTCTACTCTTTTCCAAGTAAAAACTTTTTAGGATTGAGACTAAATTACTCTCTCTCTCAAATATACGAATGAAATTGTCACTTTGATATGTGTCTTGCATGCCAGTTTGCTTAATTCTCCTCACCAAGGAAATTAAGATCTATTTTACAAAACTTAATGCTAGAAATTCGAATAAAGGAGGATGCGAGTTAGCAAGTTTAAAACATTGTTTGATTTCCTTTGTTTTTTTAGGGGGAAAGGGGCGGGGCGGGGCCGGGGGCATTTTATCGTGAAGGTATATTTTGGTTTTTACATTCAAATGTTGTATGTTTAAAAAATTAAGAAGATGTGGTATGACTGCTAATGAGACGACTATCTTCCAGACACCAAATGACGAAGATTTAGCAACTATATCCCATATAGTATAACAGTTTAGATTTATTTGTATGTTTGTTTAATTTTTTTAGTCAGTTGTGTTGTATGTCTGTGATGTATATTTACACAGTTTTGGCTGCTGGATCCCAATTATTGTCCCAAAAACCGATAATGTCTGTTTGGGTTGCTCACCCAATTTTGTCAATATAACGGAAATGTACTAAACTGTCATAAAAGTGGGATGTTTATCTAGTTATAAACCAGATTTAACCCACCATTTTCCTCGGAAATGCCTGTCCCAAGTCAGGAACATGACAGTTGTTTTCACTCATTCCGTTGGTTGATAACGTTTGATTTTGTCAGTTTTCAGGGACTTCCCTTTTTTGAATTTGCCTTGGAGTTCGATATTTTGGTTATACTTTTTAGTAAGCTATAAAAGCCCCATGATATGACCAAATGCAAAACAAACGTGAAAACCAACACCCTGAGTTATGTATAAAACCATAAACGATAAAACACATATGATACACAGCAACCAGCGACAGTTGCTTGTTTATTTCGTACACTTGAAAACATCTCAAAAATCCATTTTGTTATTATTAAAACATAAATAAATAGTTTACATTAAATAAAATATGAAATTACTTCTTGTGTATTTTATGACTTTTAAATAACATATTCTTACTGTTGTGTAGATGCTGTTACGCAAATACATTTGTAGAAAAGGTAAAATCCATATTCCTCCCTTTAAAATATGTTAAAATTTAAACACAAGTGAGTATGAAAACATTCTGACAATTCAATGCAGATGTTTAAATTGTTTAAGACACAAAATTATCTCTCCTATTTCGGAATAAGTCGAAATTCGGCCGCAAATGTTGCTTCCGAAACTTTGAAACATAATCTTTCGTCAAAATGAGAGGGCTTTTTTCATCACGAAGAGAGCTACATATGTAGAAAAAAATAGAAATAATCAAAATGTGGGCTAAAAATAAAATAAGTTTATTCGTCCAAAACATTTACAACGAGAAATGTTATACTTTTTTCTATACCTTATACTTATCTTTATACCGATGTAAGTTTATTTTTGAATAATTTATTTCCATTTATTCTTTACACGTTCGTCATAGACATCTGATATAGAAAAGTACATTTGCCTTTGTTTGTATAGAATACAAACATATTTATTGAAGGAAAGTTAAATAATTAGATCAAGTATAGACATAATATACAATCAATTTCACTTCATCAACCTACAGACATACATAAGACAGTAGGATCATAAACAAGTATTTTTTTAACAAATATTAAAAATTGAAGTTGCAATCTGATTTATTCAATAGAAAATCTGGTCTGTAAAAAAGAGCTCAAACTAATTTTGGACGATAGCTTCCATAATAACAGCTGATGGGATAGATTTTACAGTATTTGATAGTTCGTGAGAAAAATGTTGTTAAATGTTCAAAAATGGTTGGGCAAACTTCTGTATTGGATTTCGTTATGTCATCTGAATCACCCATTTAGATGCCGACTTTAAAAACGTAGAAGAAATAAGGAAATCATAGAATGACCGAAACTTGACATGATAACAAAAAAAATATCACAGAAAGTATCACATCTATAAGTTGAAGAGTTCTCCCTTTCTTGTGTAGCTGGATGAAATACCATAACATATTGATTGAACGGTCAAGAAGGGATATAATGTATCAATTTAAGACACAAAATCGCTAAGCGCACATGAAAACTCCGAAAGTGGAGGAGCGGGGCTTTTTTGCTGCTTTTCCTCTCAAAGTCAAAGTAATGGTTTCAATATAGAACCAAACTGTCCCATGCTTAAAGTTTTATTACCAGTTTGAGCGGAATACTTTGCAAATGTCAATCATTCTACGACTGTGCATTGAAGAACAAAGCTGAGGGTAATATAAACAAATTATAAATTATATTTGGTAGAGTTATCCATTACAGTATAAGTCATTTTGATATATAATTTTATATTCAGAGAGCTTTTCATATCATACTCTGATAAAAAGCCTATAAACAAAACAAAAAATAGTAAGACCGAGTTTGACGCCGATCTCTTTTCGATTATTGACGTACGTTCCTCAAATCTGAGTCTGAACTGACGTTACAGTCTCAAATCGAAGTCCAACCATTTTTATCTTCTAGATAATGGACTTCCAACTTTAACGTCATTAGAAAAATAAGAAGATGTGGTATGATTGCCAATGAGAAAACTCTCCACCACAGACCAAATGACGTAGAAGGTTAGCAAATATAAGTCATCGTACGGTGTCTTACAAATGTACAAGAACGAAACTTCCGATCGTAGTCTCCTCTTACCAACGCCCAATATAGGTTGGTTCCCTCCATAATATTCAGTATGCCTTCGGAATATACACACATTAAATGTCACTTAATCTTGTCAAATACCGGACGGGACCAATATGACTTAAAAATTATTTCCTGTTCCGTATCGCCACCGAAATCAGAGTTTTGGTGTTGTAACTGTGTTTTGATATTATCTTACCGGTGTTATAGATTTGGGCTCTTTTCTTGTACTGATTTGAATTATACGTTCTTTAATTTACATTTTGTTTAACACTGATCATGATTATGAGGGGGGAAATTTGAGATCATCTTAAAACAGTTTAATTCCGCCACATGTGCATGTGCCTTTCCCAGTCACCGGTTATCTTTTGTTTAATTAAATTAGGTATGTCACATGGGTGTTTTGGTGTTGAAAATAGAACATTGGAAGCCTCTGTTAAATTTATGCAAAATATTTTTCAGACTTTTGGCGATTTAGAGCTTAACTGATGGTATAGATATATTCGACAAGTACTTGAATAAACTATTTTAGAATTTATAGGTTACAAAAGGCAAGTTCCAGGAATCTTCGTAATGATATCACTGTTTTTAATATTTCTGTCTTTGAGGATGAATATTACTGAAATGAATTCATCTGATAGGGTGTAAAAGTCAAATGATCCGTGAAATTTAACAAAAAAGATGAATATGTTTTATACACTTGAATAGCTTCGTTTAACTATAAAACACGTATATAAAACTTTTTTTTAAATCATTAATTCTATCAAAATCTTTAAAATTTGCTGCTTTTGAGAATTATTGTCTTCTCTTATTCTATCTAATTCACAAACAGCTTTATGGGAACGCATGGTCAATATAAAAAAAAACAACAAATAAACATCGCTCTGTCATCTCACTTATTATACACGTGCTCCATGATTATGTGTAGGTTGTTTATCGAGGTGCCGATCGGGAAAAAAAATCGACTACAAAACCGAAAGTTCATCAGCAACCATTGTTTATGATCAACAATCACAGAATAAAAAATGTTTTAGTCGATTATACGATTGATTCGTAACAAATGTAACAAACGTGCACTGAGGACTAAGCTAAGTATACATACATACAATGGTTCAATAATTTTCTTAACATTTATAATCAATTGAAACAAAATCATAAGACTTTAAACAAACTGTAACGTAAGGTAACTCTATCGTAGTCAAGATTCAATACCCAATTTCATACATTAAACGAAAATAATGTGTGTATATTTAACCCGGTCGAAATATTATTATACTATACAGTTGATACTTTCTGTTTCCCTGCTAAGCATTCAACTTTTAAATGTAGAGCAAGTACTATCCGACTAAGAGTCAGAATATGGCCGAGATTAATGGCATGTCCTTATGTGGACTATCATACTGTGGGCTATTACGACAAAGAAATGACCCGGCATGTCTGTCTAGTACAAAGCAGACTAATTGATTATGACAATTATACATAATACATTGTGCTATAAAACACCACAACTCCTTACGATAAGCATCTTTCTGTTATTCAAAGATTACACAATTTTCTGTTATAACATAATTCGCTCTAGCTAACATGCGTCATATCACCATTTTGCTCAAAGGTGTTACGTTCCAATATCTCATTCACCAATTACCATGTCGAAATAAGATAACTTCATATAAAAACTCTTTAATTAATTCACTTCCTATTTTGTTTTTTAAATCGAAGTCATCATATGAAATAATTGCTTTCAAATGTTCTTTTAATGATCAGAAGATCTGCAATTCCAAATGTAACCTTAGTACAACACGGGTTTTGCATTAAAGATATTGTTTTTAAAGTTTTTTTTAAAACACTTCAATGTTCTGCTATGCAATAAACTATTTATTTATATCAGTTTAAACTTACTGGGACTACAAAATAAGCATAAAGTTTGATAAACTACCTTTGAAATTCTCATTTCCGACAATTATCAAACAGGGACTAACTCAAATAGACATTTAGTATCTTATTTTGATGGTCTTTGTGATTTTGTAAAAACATAAATATTGTCAAAGTCAAAAGCACAAGGATGTACCTAACACAGTACTATAGTAGAAGAGCGGACACATTGTTTTCTAAAATAAACATATTGATTAGATTTCCTTATACTTTTATACAAATAAAACAATAAAGAATTTATAAAATGTAACTTATTATGTTTATAAAATAGTTTGGAAACAACTACAGGGTTCCTTCTGTATTAGTTGTGGTTCAAATTTGTTACCAAGTTTGTCGCCAAATCAGTACTGAGGGTTTAAAACAAGCATTCTATATAATACCTGGTGTCTATAAACAACACATTAAACAACATGTTTCTGCTTGTCTGTAGTGAACTATTCTGTTTCAGGGTATAGCTTTTTTCTCTTATACATGGAAGTTGGGTGAAGTGTTATGCAAACTTGTCAACTATTTACAGAATGTGTCGGTATTGTGTTCTGTTATGAACCTGACTGGTCTAAGTTTAGAAAGGTGTGTATTTGTTTTCCTCATTTTTATTTAAAATTTAATCTCAAATGGATTTGATTAAAAGAAAAACTTGAAAAATTCACAAACTTAATAAATGGCCAATTAGACCATGTCACTTAACTATCTGCTACTTTATACATTATATACTCTGAAAAGATATACATAAATTGTTCCCCATCCATCAATCGTCCAAGTATGTTGAATTCGCCATAAGATCAATCTATCTTTGTATGAAAAAGAAAACGAGAACACTGGTTTTTTTTTTGCTATAAATATGTTTTCTATATTACAGATATTATGCCATAATCCACCCTTTGAAAGCAAAATACAGATGTACTCTAACGTTAGCTAAGAAGACGGTATTGTGTATTTGGCTATCTAGTTTTATATTGGCAGCTCCAACGATTGTTGGTCAGGTAATTGAAAATTGAAGTCTTTGTTGAGCAAACCTAGGTGTGACTATTAATTCACAAATGCACTTCAAGAAAAATGAAAAATAAACAAAAACAAACAAAAACAAAAATAAAATAAAACTCCAAAAATCCTAATATGCTATTATTTTTTAAAGTCAGAACAAAGAGAGTTGTAAAATAAACTTAAAAATGAACCAAATAAAAAACGTATAAACTATCCTTCTTGGGATACCACTGTTATTTGCAGTAGTGCTTGTTTCTTTTTTTCTATATACTTCAGTGGTATATTCGATGAAATGAATAAATGGAGATGCGGGATACACGTCAACGACTCTGAACCCATTAAAATCAGATTTTATATTATAAAAGAGAGGCGAAAGTTCCAAAAAGGACTTTCAAACTCTTAAGTCGAAAATATACTGACAACGCCATGGCAAGTAAAAGACCAAAACACAACATAAAAAACTGGGGGTGATCTCAGGTGCTCCGGAAGGGTAATCAGACCCTACTCTACATGTGGCATCCGTCGTGTTGCTCATTTAAGTACAAACCCGGGGATAAGTCTAATTCGGTAGGTCATATTCGGGGAAAAAAGGATGGGATTGTGGTTACGACAATTGGAACATTTTCGTCGTCATCTGTAAAACAGATAATTCGTGAAGGTCAACCAACTAAGGTCGACCAACTCGTAATGGCGTCCTCAAAATTAACGAAGGGGTTATTCAACTTTACTACTTGGAACCCTTAGTTTAATATCTTCCTTGTGAGCAGCAACCCTCTATAAAGGAAATTATGATAGGAAATGCAAGACCTGGAAATCGTATCAACTGGGAGATATATACTGGTCTCCATATGCAGGCGCTATGTTTTACTATAAAACACGTGTACATAGATTTCCTTTTAAAAGAAAATCGTTTATTTTATGATATTCAAATTTTTATACAAGTATTGTCTCTCTGTACTCTAATTCGTTGACAGCTTGACGATATGTAGTGACACAATTGGGAACCTGAAATCATTTCTTTTGTCGTAAAGTTTTGTTTTCAACCGACCTTCATTGTCAATTTCTAGATGTAAGTATGAGGCAGACTTAACTGTATCTATTGTATCCTTTGTCTCAAGTTCAATGGGATAGATGCGTTCAACATAGTCACCAAACTTTGAATTATTTAGTGAGAGAACATAATCTATATAGCGGAAAGTGAAGTTAAAGGATAATGCTTATTTCTTTTCATTATTCATAAGAAGCTCCTGTATGAAGTCAGCCTCATATGAATAAAGAAACAGGTCGACAAGAAGAGGAGCTCAGTTGGTTCCCATGGGAATGTTGATTGTTTGTTCTCCAAACGTAACAAATATGTTGTCAATCAAGAATCTTAATAATGTCACTTTCCATAGAATTTTTTGTTTGAATCAGAGTGTTTTTTTACAAAGTACGATTTATCCCTCCCTAAGACAAGATACTTGTATCTGCGTTGGCCATTCTTTTTTATGAAACAAAACAGGACCAACTCTTTCAATTTATCTTTTAGTTTGGAATGGGGATATGCTATATCCATTATCCATAACACTGTAAACTGTTTCATTTCATTCTATCTTTATATTTTAGATCCATACGAATGTATACAACATATTTGGTATTTCTATATTCCAGATCCATACGACTGTAGTTAAGATATACAACATATTTGGTATTTCTATATTCCAGATCCACAAGACTGTAATTGGTGTTCGCCGTACTGCACATTGGTGTATAATAGAATGGGAGCATGATAATATCAGTAGACTCTATGGTGTATACATGTATCTAATAGTCTTAGTTATACCTGTTATGTTAATGACTTTTGCCTATGGAAGCATATCTTTTAAACTTTGGAGATTACGATATTGTAAATCAACTACTGATAATACAAACAAGTGAGTATATAACAAAGAGGGAGGTTATGGTAATGTCGAATTATCCAATGACATTATTAAGACGTGAACCTTAAATGAAGAGATCTTGAGGAGCAGAGCGTTTTAGCTTATAACACTTACATTTTTTAACGACTGGTTGGTCACAGTATTGTTTTATAAAAAGTGAGTTTTGTATGATTCCCAATGAGAAAACTATCTACCAGAGACCAAAATAGGGTAAAATATAAGCAACTAAAGGTCACCATAGGCCTTCAACAATGAGATAACCCCATACCATATAGTAAACTATAGAAAACACCGAAATGACAAAATGTAAAACAATTAATTCAAACGAAAAAAAACAACCCAAATCAAACGACCTGATTTATGTACAAAACAATAAACGAAAAACAAATATGATAGACAGTGACCACTGAATTACAGGCTCCTGATTTGGGACAAGCTCATACAGAATATGTCTGTGTTAAACATGTTAGCCAGCGCTAAAACCTTCCCTAACCTGGGACAGCATAAAAACGAACCATAAAATTCATTTGTCTCCTAACATCGACACAAAGCACACAAAAACCTAACAAAAAAGACTTAAAGTCACAGTAGATCACCGATATTAAAATCTCATAAATCGATTAAGAAGAAACATATCTAAGTAACAAACTACAAATGAGGAAATCGAGTGAACTCCAAAGGGAGGGAGACCAGGTTCGTCGACGGGATAAACGTTTCCTGCTATTCATGCATCAGGCCCATGCAAAATCACACTGAGTTGAGACACCGACACATCGTATCGGTCTACCAATTCGTGATGATGACCGAACAAATTATGTAGACACGTCGAATTCAGTCGATTTTCCTCCTAACTTGGAACATTTTTTTTTGTGTAAAGAGCACACCCCTGTAAATAAGTCCATATAGTATGAACATGCAAAAGCGTTAACAGAGATATGTAACTGCAATGCGAATGCTGAGAAATGGGAAGTTGACAATTGGAAAAATGAAATCATAACGTTTGTTATAGATTCTTGTTTGAAGTCGTCCATGTATGCCGATATCAAGATATGAAGCAGATCTTCTACTTTCGATAGTATCCTTAATCTCAAGTTCACTATATGGGATGTAAGCTCTCATCAAAATGTGGACTTTTAAAAGACACAAAGTACCGAGCTAACAGTACTCGCAGTTACTGAAAGCTAGTCCAAAGCCAATTACAACTAATAAATAAATCATGTTTCACGGACTTAAATCAATCAGTTCGCATCCAATGGATTTAGTGTATAAACGTCATAAACATTCTGAAAAAAAACATGACCTTGTGCAATGCAAAAATATAAGTATCGGCAACATCTAGACCGTAAATGTTCATAACTGTAAAGGAATACTATGTTAGTTGTGTTTAATTTATTAATAACAAAACCAATGCAAACACCGTCATAACGAGTTAGCTAATCCGATGTATATCTACTTTATCATAATTATGATGATAAATTAAGAGTTCGTCTACAAAAAATACTAATATACTTTTGTAAACGTACTTGAAATCAGTATGTCATTTTTCTAAACAATAGAACTATACAGTTTTAAGAATATAAGAATTAACTTTTTAATTCCGACGTTTCCTACTTTTATCATATGCTTTATGTTTTATAGGGTTGCTAACGGAGGACTAAGGGTATCATTTACAGCATATAAAAGTAGGGATGCGATATGTTTACGATGTCCAAAACCTATAATGAGTGACGAAAATGCTACAAGAAAACAGGTAACATTGTCTGCACAAGATTACAGAAACAATAAGTTCGTAATTGTTTAAGAAAAGTAAGTGGATATTAAACGGACAATAAAAATACCACAAAGGAACAGACAAACCATGGCAAAAATAAACTGTCCACAAAACAAAACAAAAACGCCAAGAAAACCTTACGCTGAATGGGATTGATCTTAGATACCCTAAAATATTAAGTTTCGTAAAGTCATACACTAACTTATTTCCCTCAAGAAAATTACAGACAACCTGTTTTTACGTCAGAAAAGAACTGTTGTGACGTGTTTAATGCGATATATTTTTATGCATTTAAACAATTTTCCAAGCGACTTAATTACGCTTACTTTGACAAAGACCACATGACACGTGTTGGTCAGTTGGTCAGTTGTTGCTATAATGAAATTTATAAAAGAGGCACTTCAAATTTGTTGGTTAACTGATTCAACATTGAATTTTTGTCAGTTCAAAAACGTCATCAGACTTTTAAACTGTATATAATTTGAATTCACTTAATAAATTTGTACTCTTGTATCACACAAAACAATTTTGTGGTGCGAAGAGACAACATCTCGCTTAAGTTGATATATTTGTTGATTGATGACTATACTAATCAAGTTAAGCTTGAAAAGTAAAAAGACCGCTTTATATTACTAATCTTGAGAATAATAATGATGCAGAAAACAACACTTAATCACCCTAATAGCAGATTTGATCGGCATCAATGTTGGTCTTATTTTGCAATGACATTCATCCCATATAAACTTCCTTATTAGTCGAAAGATTTCAGATAAAAAAAACTCTCCGAAACTCATTAAAATATATGAACCCTTACGTTCTGTTTGATTGTCATTATATAAATCGCCGGAAAGAAAAGAAAAAACCTTAATGAACTTAGTTGCAATTAGTAGAAAACAGATCGATATTGATACCCTTATGTACAATGTAGGATATATTAAGCTTACAATTTCATTTCCGGCTTCTTCCTGCTTGCGGCAAGTAATCAGGATTTTTATGTTTTAGTTATGAAAACTGACATATATTCGTTTGGTAAATTAAAGTTAACATCTTATTATAAATTCCACACAATAACGTTTTCCTTTCTTTTAATTACAGTTTTTTGGTAAAATGAATCTGATTTTGTATCCAAAACGAAAAATGTTTTGGGAAAACTTATGATATCATTCTCTGTAAACTGCCATAAACCGTGGAGTAGCGAATGATAAAAAGTTATAAAGATCGACTGTTATATTTTTATGTTGCTGCCGAAAATTTTAATTCTAAGCTATAATAGTAAATCTGTGTATCATTATTTAACTAGCATGTCCAAGAAATCTGAACTAATGGCATCACAATATGAAATGAATATAACAAGAAGAATAATAAATTCTGCAATTTAGTAAATCAAAGTCAAATGATCCTCCAAATGTAACAAAATAAAGATAAAATGCTCTGAATACTTGAATGGATAAATGAGAGACCTAAGATACCAAAGGCTCATTCAAACTCTTAAGTCGAAAAAAAAGAAAAAGACAAAAATACAAATAACTGTACACAAAAAACAACATAAAAAAAACTAAGCAACACGAACCCCAACAAAAACCGGGGGTGATCTCAGGTGCTCCGGAAGGGTAAGCAAATCCTGCTCTACATGTGGCACGCGTAGTGTTGTTCATGCAAGTACAAACCCGATGAAAGGTCTAATTCGGTAGGTCACATTCGGTGAAAAGAGGATGGGATTGTGGTACGACAATTGGAACATTTTCGTCGTCATCTGTTAAACAGATATTCCGTAAAGGTCAACCAACTCGTGATGGCGTCCATAAAATTTACGAAGGAATGATTCAACTTCACTACCTGAAACTCTTCGTTTAATATCTTCCTTGTGAGCAGCAACCCTCAATATAGGAAATCACGATAGGAAATGTAAGACCTGGAAATCGTATCAACTGGGAGATATATACTCCATATGCAGGCGCTAAGTTTTACTATAAAACACGTGTACACAGATTTCCTTTTAAAAGAAAATCGTTTATTTTATGATATCCAAATCTTTATACAGGCATTGTCTCTCCGTACCCTAATTCTTTGACAGCTTGACCATATGAAGTGACGTAACCACAAATCCTCTCGTTAGAAATAATGCAACCACACAGCGCAAGTTCGATAAAAAAAGCCTTGATGGAAGAAAAATTAAAGCAAACGTGAAAGGAAGATATTATTAACTGATGCTGACAGACAAAATTAATACACCAAATCATTTAACAACTGGTTAAGACAAGTTTAATTTACAAATTGGAATGCATGGAAAATTAAAAAAAAAACACATAAACATTGCTCTATCATCAAGGATCACAATCGGTAAACATGGACAACTACTAGTAAATCCGAAAGTTTATAAGCAGCCAAAGTTTTCTATCAACAATCACCGAATTAAATATTTTTTGCGATTAGAAGTAGTATTGATTCGCAACAAATGTTTAAAAAAAACCGAAGGACTCAGTTTAGTATATATGTATGCATTGGTTCAATAATTTCCCTATCATTATTATCACAGAAAGTCGTTTCCTATGACTATTCTATTTTAAGTATTGTTGAGTTGTTGAGTTGTTGTGTCGTTTATCTTTATTTAATTACAAATAATGCAAAGCGATCAACGTTTCTTTTTCTAATGCGTTTCTTCTTTTTTTTTAGGTGATGAAGATGTTAATTGCTGTAGTAGTATTGTTTATATTGTGTTGGGGTCCAATAATGACGAACAATTTACTCGTATCATTCAAAATTATCGACAATTTGAACGTGGGGGAACTTAAACGTCCACGTCAAGCTATGTACGTAATGTCATATTTCAATAGTTGTATAAATCCATTTCTATATGCCTTTATGTCCAAAAACTTCAGAAATGCTTTTAAACAGACATTTTTATTAATTTGTCGTTCAAAACCAGTAGCACGGACAAGAAATGGATCCTTTATCCGATATTCATTCCAGTCTAGATCGACATCATTTATATCTGGTAAGTTGGATTGCAGGGAGAATGCCACAATATCTCGGGACAATACAACATTATCTAGTCTGTCAGTTAATAGAGCTTATCAATCAAATCCTGCATCGTGAACATCAGAACAAACAATCACTTGTTATATTTGTCATGGCCTGCCTGTCAATTCATTTGTAAGACCGACCATCCGTTTCAAAATAAAGATGACCAGTGTATAATAGTCTACGGCCGAACTACTACAGACTATAAAGGAAAGGATAAATACTGCCATGACATACATTAAGCGACAGGATTATTAACGTACTTACTTAACTTTTATCGAAAGTAGTCTGTGACACTGTAAAGTCCTAGCGAAATTCTTCCTTATATTTGTTTCATACTAAACTGAATACAGATTTTCTGTTGAACAATGTATAATGTTGCAGCTATTATTACATTGATGAGATACAGAACACGGTATGGTTGAAATGAAAATAATAATGTAAACTGAAACACTAAAGTGTAATGAGTGCGGTAAAAGTGGTCAAGGCAAAATTTATTGGTTGTAATAAATCAATGTATGAAAGGATTTAAACATAGCCGATAAGATCTTATTCAAGCTTCTCCTATCATTATACATATCGAAGCAAAAAATACGAATTCCGTTATACATCATGTCTACATTATTACTCAAGCTGTAGTTGTGTTTTGTTTTGCTATGGATTCTATAATGATTCGCGGGATTGGTTGTGGTTTAAACAGCAATGACAAAGAAGATTCGAAAAAAAACGATAGCAAGCATGGTCAATACACGCTTGATTTCATAAAGACATGAAAAGGCATTTGCATTGGAATACCTTGATTATTATACATCAGCATAACAGTCTGCAAAAAACACTTTTTTTCTATTTATAATTTCCTTAAATAACGAAGCCTTTTGAGGTGAGATTGGTAAGATTAAAATATTATGTATCCAGGCACTGTTATCAGGAATTTATAAGATATGCTGACTCAAAATTAATTTTTCATACCTTAAATACATTAAAAAAAACTCCCAACAACTTTTCTGCATGCATCTGATGCACTTTTCGAAAAAATAATGTCTGTTCAGTGATGCTCTTTGTCAATGTATTTAAAAAAAAGCAAACCTTATACAAAAGTTGACGAGCTGGTTTAAACAAAAACAATAAACCACATAACCAACACTGGACAAGGAATCAGAGCTTTGCACGAGGGAGATGTATTCCTTAATTTCAAATGATTTTTACGATTTATAACATCAAATAAAGATATATTTTACCATGTAATGCGAAAGGAAATACTAGATATTGTGATTGTTAGATATTCTTTTAAAATAAAATGCTTGATTCAACTGGTTTAATGCCGCCAATCAAATTAATACGACAGCTGTCCAAATCCCTCACTCATTTTCAGTATGATACTAACTATAGACAAACCCGTAAAAGAATATTATGAACGGGAAAATCCGGAAAAAAAGTCAGCAAATGGTATAAAATGAGACCATGGCTAATCCTTGTGGTGATGCTCGTAACTTACTCAGATAAAAACACTTCCAAATAAGGGACACATTATCGTCTAATAGAAATGTTCAAGCCTTGCAATCTTCATTCCTTTAAAGACAGTTGAATAAAAAAACATTTTAATACTGTCCTTTGCGACTAATTATAAGAACTTAAACCACACATTCACTAGCAATTTGGTGCTGTATTGTGAAAAGTGTATGTATATTATTTAAAAATCTTTTTTTTTGTTCAAAATAATTCAAAATATGTGTTATCTTTAAATGCGTTGTTTTATGATAGAAAATAATTCAAAATAATATGTTAAAAACAAATATATCAATAAACATTGTCTCAATATGTGTGATTTGTTCTTTTTCTCCATGTATAATTTTAGCCAATGTAATCACGAGTGCATCAAGCAACGGGAAAACTTTTTTGAAAGGATTGGTTCACATATGTACAACATTATCGATCTCATCATGGTGATCATAAATTAAAAGAACGACTCCTCAAAAGTTTTACTTTTGTGTAAGCCGAAAGGCTTTACGTATTTCAAACTTTGGTCTAGCACATATATAGGTAAGCTTTAACCCATATTTATGAAAAATAGACCGACAACATAATAGTCAAAAAGAAAAATTATTATATTTAAGTTAAACGAAATCAACAAAATACACACAGGGAATCTAAAATTGAGCAACTTGAATACTATATGAAGACTGGGGCTAACTCATTTTTTCCTGACGGATAAACGGTTCCTGCTCCTTTAATAGAAAATTTGGTGAAAAGTTGCGTTCTCTGATGTCATCATCGAGGAAAAGGAGACAGATTGTGGATACGAGAAGTGGAACATGTCCGTCATCATATGTAACACAGATATTCCATAATGGGAACTTTATCATGATGGCGTCCATTTAAATATTTATGGGAAGACTTTAACTTTACCACGAAGAACCCTTGGTTGAATAGATTGTAAGCAACAACCGCCTATTGTGGTAAGAAACGCAAGCTCTTGCATATCGTATCAGCTTGTCTGGGATATATATATATACGGTCGGACAATTAACAATGTAAAATCAACAAATTTGCGATAGCAAATTTTTGTCAACTCTCTAAGCATGAATTGAACAAATGTCACACGTTACATCATTGCATAACCACCTGCACTGTGTCACGCAATAACTGGAAACTACTCCTATACAATATTTTTTTCAATGGTAAGGAGAAATTAGAAATAACAACTTTAGTTTACTAATTTTGTCCCCTTCCTCAGCATGAATTGAACAAATGTCACACATTACATCATTGTATAACCGCATGCACTGTGTCACGCAATAACTGGAAACGACTCCTATACAATATTTTTTAACTGTACGGAGAAAGTAGATAACTTAAGACAAATTTAGTTACATATACTTTTAAGATGCCATTACTAGTTGAATAATCCGTTATGACTACAGCATTATATCTGATGTACTTTTAGTCTGCCCACAACCAACTTCAAATTGGCCTTTTCAGTGTAATTGTAATATTTAATTCTAAGATACTATAAAAGAGACTAAGTGAACACTATACTTTAAGTATTTGAGTAAGAACAAAACGTGACATTTTGAAATAAAAGTTGAAAGGATTATACATTTCGATAGTGACCACTGTCATGATCACAATCATTAAAATAACAAACAGTTCAAGATACTTTTAAAACTGCTCACTGTTTTTATACTAAATATATCATCTGCTTTTGCAATTGCTAATTTCCATAGGTTGATTCAATAAAGTTTACTAAAAAATACACATAAAACAAGAAGAAGAGAAAAAATACACAGAAAACAAGAAGAAGAGAAAAAATGCACAGAAAACAAGAAGAAAAAGAAAAAAAAAAGGGAATTTACATGACGTTATAAACCTACGTCATTGACGTTGCCTTGGAATGTCTATATTTAAGTACACGGACGCTGTTCTAAATCTAATTAACCTCTCGTGATTTTTGCCGCGGTGAATATAATGTTTTATCAAAGAGGATTTCCTATGCTTTTAGCCAATGAGAAAACAGAAAATTTATAGTCATTTAATAAGTATGATTGTCTCTCATTTGATTATCCGTGGAACGCTCGGTTTGGAATGTAGAAGAATTAATATTGTTTGTCTTTTTCTTTTTTAGCCATGGCGTTGTCAGTTTATTTTCGACTTATGAGTTTGAATGAACCTTTGGTATCTTTCGCTTCTCTCTTTATCATTTTGTGATGCACAGAGATGTGATTCAAGACCAAGCTCCAATAAAAGAACTGAATAGTCTTTTTGTCAAATTACCCTGACAAATTACAAGATTGTAGCCAAACTCCTACGTTAAGAATTTACAAAAATTTGACTGGTCCCAGTTATTAAATAAGACCAATAGCAGATTTGATCGCCATAAATGTTGGACTTATTTTGTGATGACATTCATCCCATATGAACTTCCTTATAAGTCTAGCTATTTCAGAAAAAAAATCTCATTAAAACTTATGAACCCTTAAGTTCTACTTGGTTGTCATTATATATATCACCGGAAAGAAAGTGTCAAACAACTTTAATGAGCTTAGTTGCAATTAGTCGGAAACAGGTCGATATTGATACCCTCATTATAATACCGTGAAAAGTATTCAGTATTTTTGATGTTTTAGTTAGGAAAACTGACATATATTCGTTTGGTAAATTCAAGTTTACATCTTATTATAAATTCCAAACAATAACGCTTTCCTTTCTTTAAATTACATTTGTTCGTGAATTGAATCTGATTTTGAATCCAAAAAGAAAATTCTATCAGAAAACTTGTTATATGATTCTCAAATATACATTGTCGGTCGGGCGATATAGAAAAGATAACGGCCCAAGTGAGGCTGGAAATTTATTATACATATAAGGTAAAAACCATGACTGCAATCTGCCAAATGATATCAAAACGACTGTTATTTTCTTAAGTTGGTGTAGATTGTTTAAATGTAAAGCTATGGTTAATCCGGTAGTATTTTTTAACTAGTCAGCGAAATTGGCACTAAAGGCATCACAACAAGGAGTGAATATAACAGAAAAAGAAGTCTGCATTTTAGTCAATTAAAGTCGTATGATCCCTTAAATTTAAATAAAAACATATCTTAAATACTTAAATGGCTTATTGTTACCAAAAAAACACGATACAAGTCATCAATTTCCTTTTAAAAGAAAATCGTTTATTTTATCAAAATTTTCATAACTGAACAGCAATTAAATTATTGTCTTCCCATATCTATTTTTTTCCTTATTTTTACGCAATCACAGATGACTGTAGTTATGGTCCGTATGCTTATTTTAAACCCAGCTTTCTGAATCGAGAGGAAATGATGATGGGAGAACGTCCTAGCAACTTTTTCATCCAAGATGTACTTTATAAACTTCTTATATCATTTCCTTTTCCGAATGAATTTAGGGGTTTACTTCGGCATGACATTATCCTGTTTATATGAACACATTTAAAATTGTTTCGGCTCCTAAACCCTAAAACATAATTTGACATAAATTTCTCGAATGTATATAAAAAATGAAAACAACACGTTATGAACATGCGTCCGAAGCGCTTTTCTGTATTTACCTTCATCAGGAACGCTCAAAGCCGAATATTTGAAAGTCAAGGATGAATAAAAGCGAAACAGTTGAAGAGCTATATAACTAAAAAAAGACATAAATAATTATCCAAATCAATCTAAGGCCAACTTTGCCTGAGGGAATTGAAACCTTAGTTTCTTTTTAATTTCAAAATTTATAAACTGGCAATTTTAGAAAGTTTGTTATAAATCATGTCAGTACCGACGTACTGACTACTGAGCTGATGATACCCTCGGGGACTGATAGTCCACCAGCAGAGGTATAGACTCAGTGCTGCAAAAAATGAAAACAACACGTTATATAGTTCATGCGTCCGAATCGCTTTTCTGGATTTACCTTCATCAGGAACGCTAAAGGCCGAATATAACCATTGTGCCCCTGCTATTTTGTTCGTTATTTTTCAAATTTGTTTTTAATGGTTCTCTCTTAGTAAAAATTGAACTTTCCCATTACTTTATTGGGGAACAATAATCTAAATTCTAAAATACTTTTGGGCATCTCTAATTTTGTTTTTGTGATACATGGGAACTTCCAAAGCAAATCAATGACTGTGTAATTACTGTAGCTCTAGGGGTGGATAAAATTTTGCTCCCAGTTTTGTTATTGTTTTTTACCTTTATGTTTTCGTTGTTTTCTTTTGAATTTTTCTAATTGTTATATTGCTGCAAAATATGATACACATCTCCAAAACACTATTCTACTAGTGGAAAATCGTGAAGTTGTTATGACCATCAACATACAAGTCCAGTACAGTTTTTCATAGCTGTTTCTGCACTAAAACATGATATCTTCATAAGTATTAGAATTCATCTCCAGTAAAATGAGTATCATAGCTGACTCTTAATTACTTTGTGAGTTGTGATTAAAGATCAACTCTTGATGCTCCAATAAAAGAACTTAATCGTCTTTTTGTCAATTAACTCTCTCTTAATTAACCTGGCAAATGTACAGGACCGCAGACGAACTCCTAAGTAAATTATTTACAAAAATGTTGGCAGGTACCACTTATTAAAAATTTACTTAAATACTTAGTATTAAATATATTGCTAAAACCAATTTAGTTTGATCTAGTCATATTGCATACCTTTCGCTCAAGTTCATCTCATCTATACACGTTGCAAAATATATCGCACGCACGAATATATATCAACATATAATGTTATTTATGGAACCTAAAAGTATAGTCTTTCAGCCATTTTGTTATTTTGAAGACTAGTGGAAAACAAAAAGGTTGAAAAAAATAATGAATTTAACTAACTAACAATAGGCAGTCATGTGTACTAAAAAGTGACAATAATCAACTTATATACTTCCAAGATGAAAAGTTCAGTAGCACAATTCATTTTGTTCGGAAAACGACAAAATGTTTCAGTGTTACAATAAACATCACGATATTCAATATAAACCGAGTGTAACTTTACCGTTCACACGAATGGCCGATGCTACCAGCCATTTCATTCCATCGGTCAAGCGTCGAATCAGATGTCGTGGTACTTGTCTTTGCCATTCATGATGCAAAAATTAGTTAATTCAGCGAGATTATGATCTGGCGTTACTTTCTTAAATACACGACGACCAATTATGTTCCACTTCATAAAACATCTTACGAGAAAAAACACTCGTTAGACATGAGCATTTCAGTATAACTTACGATAATTTTTTGTCGAAAGATTTTTAGTGAAAATAGCACCTGGTATTAGTAGTCGATCTTAGCGCCGGGACGTTGATGTCTGGCGTTGTCATCTATAAATGTTGGTCAGATCTGCAGAGTATGGTTGTCGAAAAGAGAAACTATGGTAGTGTGCAAGATTTCTCTCTGGTAACTTTTCCCGTTAAGGTTTCATTCTAACGTGATGAGATAAAGCTTGCAGTCATATGACACGCACCCCAATACCATTACCGAACTTCCAACGAAAAGAACTGTCTCCAGTATGCAGTATAAGGTTGTCGTCATACACAAACTCTAACATCTGTAACCTGCAACGGTTTTTTTTTATTCATGACCCCAAGTTCAAGCGGCGACGGGATAGGCACCGCCTTGTGTCTGTTTGTTAGTTACGATCTCTTTTACCCAGCTTATTTCAGAAGGGTTCAGCTCAACAATGCATGGCGCAGCAACCACTGAGTTGCCAAAAAAGATATGCTTGAGAACGGGTTTCGTTTTTCTATTCTTCCTCAAGCGGCACCTTCTCGCGCAGATGTTTTGTTGGGGTCTTCCAGTCCTTTGTTTGTCTTTAACAACATTTGTGATATTCGGCTTTGAGCGTTCTTGATGAAGGTAGATCCTAAAAAGCGCTTTGGACGCATGAAATTTATAACGTGTTGTTTTCATTTTTTCTGAGATGATGCTTTCGTACAAGACGACTGATACTTGTGTGTTCATATCGGACAATCTGTCAATGACACACCAGCATCTCTTATCCTAAGTATTTGCCATCTTTCCTAATTTGATAATTGCGGTAGACCAAGTGGATTTATGGCTTATATTTCGTTATTCGAATTGTAAATCTGTATAAGTTATAGCAAATTGCAAATGTGTTTACAATAGTAAGTTTTATCTTAGTTGCAAGTAATGATTTTTACGATAGACAAAAATCGATGTGACACAGGTATGAGATTTACAAAAATAAACATTATCCATATGACATGACGGGGAACTTTTAGTAGTCATTTTAACACGGTTGATCTATACTTTTTATTCCATGTGTAGTCGTAATATATATATCGGGTAAAACTCATTATTATAAACACAATATTCGTGATTTAACAAAATTTTTCTAGTTAGGATTTGTAGAAAAGCTATGAAGGAAGATACCCATTATTATCTGTATAGTCAATAATTACTTTTTTATGTAAACTACTGCCTGTCCGAAAGGGGACATTTTCACACATTTTCGGTAAAGGCAAATAAAAAGTTGTTGTTAAAAAACATTATAATCATAGATCATAACTAAGCGATAAGTTATCAGAGTTATAATCATAGATCATAACTAAGCGATAAGTTATCAGAGTTATAATCATAGATCATAACTAAGCGATAAGTTATCAGAGTTATAATCATAGATCATAACTAAGCGATAAGCTATCAGAGTTATAATCATAGATCATAACTAAGCGATAAGTTATCAGAGTTATAATCATAGATCATAACTAAGCGATAAGTTATCAGAGTTATAATCATAGATCATAACTAAGCGATAAGTTATCAGAGTTATGCATAAAGAAGATAATGTTTAATATAAGATAAATGTAAGAAAAGAAAAATAATACATAACCGATTTACTGGAATTGTTCTGTAGGGAATTTTGTATTTACAGTCAAGGAAGTGCTCATTTCAGCTTAGATAATTATTTATTAGGAAGTTGCACGTAATAATTAGGGTTTGATTTGTATTAATAATGACAAAACGATTCTATTACTATTTTATTCAAATCGTTTCTGTGATTTTGCATTCGTGATAACGTTACTTTTTTGTTCATACATATTTATAATAAATCGAAATATTCTTAACTTGTGCAATAAAACGAAGGATATCACCTTTCTTAATTCTTTTACAACATGCATGTTATTATGCACTTATATTATTTGAACTTATCAAACTGAATTGGTTTCTGCAATTTTAACCATTTATTTGAATAAGACTTCTTTATTCGTACTGTTTTAGGCGGACGAAAATTATACTCAGTTTTGTTTTATTGAAATCGGAATTATCTCTTATTTTACTTGCGGCAAATATAATACAAAAATGGAAATTAAGTTGTCCGTTATTCTTCATGCAAACCCTGTTCAATGGAAACTGGAAGGTTTGTTATCAGAATATAAAGACATCTTTCTGGTTATCTATAATTCAATAACTCTATTAATTTTATACTTTTGATTTTTTAGCTTGAAATACTGATAGAACTGTAGTATGTACAATTTGTATAAGATTCGATTTATGACATTAATATTTTACTTGACGGAAGTCTAAATTTTCATATTTATTTTTACTTTTAAAAATTCCAAGATATTTAAAGCACATCGGTATAGCCAATGTTAATAAATAAAACATTTCTTCATACACAATTCCTTCACCGGGATTTTGAAATGAGTGATATTCTTATTAATAAAACAACTACTCTTATAATGAATTAAAAAGAAAACTAAAAGTATCTTTAGCGTTGTCAAATGTACAGCGTGCTTGTAATTGTGGTACAGTTGTCTGTTATAACAGGACCTGAAGAATTCTATAAACATCCTGTGTGCATGATGATGAAGGCAAATTGAAAGATTTCCTGTTTACTGTTCTATGGTAAGTAAACAATATCCCAAGTTTGCTGGAAATCAATATTAGCAACAGTTTGTTTTAATTGGTTAACTTACAAAGAACACCTGACGAAAATGATTTGGTTAAACATACAATGGAAGGCAAATTTCCCTGGTATTCAAAAAAATGAATGTCTACAATACAAAAGTATAAATTGTAATAGGCAGACGGCTGCTTGTAATGATCATTATGGCGGGAATTATTGTGACCTTAATTTGTTTATCAATGCAAACAAAATGCGTGAACATTCGATAATTCAGATGAAATTAAATAAAACTGTTAAATATATTAATAGTAGATTTGAGCTACAGAATGTATATAACGGTCAAGTTATCGTCATTCGTAACATTTAAAGGTTAATGTACCAATTTTACTACAGCTGCGACTTTTGTAACAAAAATTCTCACGAGAAAAAATCTTGAACATTTCAGTATAATTTACGATCTATTTTAATCGTTAAATTTGTTTCTAAAAGAGTCGCAGATGTACATTTATACAATTAATGTCTATCAATAATGATCGAGGCCAAAACCTTTGAAAATCCAATACCTATTAGAAAAGTTGAAGCACAGATATAACAGAAAATTGACCAAAAGTATAAACTAGACAAGGAAGCAGACCTATGCACGAAGGAGATACGTTCGTTAATTTTGAAATGATTTCACAAGTTTTTTTTATAGCAAATTTCAATAGAACAATAGCCGTCTTTTCGTGACAGTTCCAAAGCAGATGATCTTCCTCAATACAACTCATCTTTTTTTTTTGTGTTCGGGTTCATTTACAGTATTAAGGAGTCCGGTTATAGGAAAACAGGAATATTTACCCAAATAATAACAAAAATGGTCAATGGCCTAGATATCTCCAGAAAATGTCCTCCAGAAATATCTTTTATGTAACTATAGTTCTTTGATCTGAGTTACATAGTTTATTGTTTTTAACAATTGTCGATGTTACTTACACATTACTCAGACTGCCTTTTCTTGCAAATAAGAAACATGTGCCTGAAAGAAAACGAAAATTAATGTGTGTTACTTTATCAAATGCACATCTTACTGGTTATTGGGGTATATAAATATGATTTCTTTGATTTCTCCAAACCTGGAAAAAAATTGTGTGCATGATTAATAAAACTTAAATTCGCACGCAGACGGCGGCCAGTTAAATTATGGAGTTATATTTGATATCCCAGGTACTGCAATGCTCTCTTAAACATACATGACCCCTTACAATACAGTCCCACTTATAAACAATCACAGGTGGAATCCTGTATAGTTTTTCAATTTCTTATCATTTATACTATTTTCTTTTACGACGAGAGAAGTAAATGGCATCTATCTTTCAAGTATACAACGTCTTTTTATGGATGTTATTCAGCTAACAAAGATATCATACGACGCAATATGAATGGTACATGTAATCATTTAACAGTTAGCTTCTGTCTAAAATAAAGTCAGTTTTAACGAATTGTTGTCACACAAATGGTCACTTTCAATGAAAGTCGTCTTATTTTTAAAATTGATATGTTAGTTGTTAACTAGGTTTTAACAACAATTGAGACTGACATGCAAGAATATCTTAAGTCGTTTAATTTACACTAGAGAAAAAAACATTGTTTCCAATGAATAACTTAAACCACTTGAATAACTGCCATTAGGTTATTTAACAATTGTATTTTACAAAAACGCCAAAACTTGTTTTTATTTTCAGCTTGACCTTCACATTAATATTGACAGTGAAAGTCTATGGAGATGAAAACTTTGAAATAATATTAGGTAAACAATTTTATATCCAATCTTTTTATTTATTTGTAGCAAGGTACCAACACTACAACCACATGGAGTATAACATATACGATACTTCAAACATGTTTTCGATAAAAATTTTCCACTATATCACTAGTATTCTGTTTAATTTCCCGTGATATATATCCCAATTAAACAGGTGCCGAGTCTTTATATTAGATCTAGAAATTTCCAATATCACATTCAAAATAATAATCCTCACTTTACAATTTTTTGGAATATTCTTTTTTCACTACATCACTTAATTTTACTATATCCATGTCCATATTGAATGGATATATGAAGAAATATCCATCTGAAAACTGAAACTGAAAACGACTGAATAGCTACTTCTGGATTCACTGACAGCTGGACAATACTATGTATAAGGGTAAAAACTTATTATTATACTAAAGATTTATTTATTATGTAAAAACAGTTTTAATTTTCATACATGTTAACATGCAGTTAAGAAAATATTTTACTGATTTAAATTTTTTGGGTCATAATTAGATAAATCATCCAAATTGGGGATTTAAAACAATGAAAACCAATTTCCTTCCCTATCAATTTTATAATAGAATAACCCTAGGTGAAGAAAAACTTCAGGAAAAAAGCATGCTGTAAGATTGGGTTAGGTGAATAAAAAAACAGTACAGGTATCATCATGATAGACTAAACTCTAACAATACAAACTGGTCAATTTAAATGTCCCAATTGTATTGTCAATTTTACAATCTGGTTCAACTATAGGTAAAGGTAAACAGCAAAACCTATAGTCAAGTCACAGTAAAACATAATTAAAGTGACAACTCAAACGCCTTTTTTCGCATATTTGTACCAATTTCTGGAAAGTTGTAATGGAGACAATTCATGACGTTTTCCTTTAAAGATACGTGTAGGAAAATGTAAGTAAAGAACATGTAGAGAGATGTCAGTCAACCAAACGGCAAATCAAAGTAACTGCAAATAAAAGCATAGGCCTTTATACTACAGTTGTTCTTTTTTTGTCATATAGGTCCTTTTTGGTCATATAGCTCTTCAACTGTTTCGGTTCTTATTCATCCTTAGTTTTCAAATTTTCGATTTTGAGCGTTCCTGATGAAGGCAAATCCAGAAAAACGCTTCGGAAAAATTATAAAGTGTTGTTTTCGTTTTTTGTTCGTATAATGTCAGGAAAATCAATCGTTTTATCCAGTATCTGCGGATTTTCTCTGTAAACCTTCAAGATTTTCTAAATGAATCCACCGAAACTAATTCTTACTTAAGTCAAGCATTATTAATGACCAATGAGACGACGTTGTTTTTCCTATTGGTTAATTCCCGATCTTTGATGGTGATGGTGATGTTAAGTTAGCTTCTTCTTATCTTGTACTTTTCTTAGTTGGTTTGATATGCATGAGTGTTCATTGACGTTTTTAATTATCTAAATATTTTTGTTACTTAAACCTTTTACAGCAGGGATATTGATATCATTGATTGGAAAAAACTTCTACAAAATTTTACCACAAATACAGAGATGTATAGTGTATGATGAGTATGATTCTCCCTACATGAATCGAAGTTTTACGGTAATATTATTCATAAAAATAACAAAATAAGGAAAAGTAAAATAACAAAAATGCCAAACTCCAAGAAAAATTCAAAACGGAAAGTCCCTTATCAAATGGCAAAATAAAAAGCTTAAACACATCAAACGTCATATTCCTGACTTGGTACAAGCATTTCCTTATGTAGTAAATGGTGGGTTAAACCTGGTTTTATAGCTAGATAAATAAAACCTCTCACTTGTATGACTGTTTTAGAAAAGGGAATTTTTCTTTCAAATATTTCTCTTTGGCTTATCTATAAAGATCTTATTTAAGCTGTTGTCCAATCATTGTTTTTGGTATTTTTTGGGATAAACACCATTTACTAGTGTAAAGAAATACTAAAAACTCTTGTTTTTTCGGTAAAGTTTATTTTTGACAACGCTAAAAATTGTGTGTTCCTGTACTGTTAATGACGTCGCTGTATGAAATCAATGAAATACATCAACTGATATTAGAATGTAGGAAAGCATGATTTCTAATTAGCGATTAAGTACTTTAAACTGGCTTTCTTTTACTGCAAGCATTCTTTGATACAGTAAAATATTGATTAATATTTTGCGTTTTTGTTATCTATTGTACTGTTAAGTAGAGTTTAGTGCTTGAACTGTACTGATTTCTATTTTGCTCAAAAGCTTTGTAAACCTCTTTAGAAGTTAAAAAGTAATTTTTAAAAACCTTGTATAGAAGACAAATTCAGCATTTTGCTTACCTGTGACATCGGAATCTGATATAAAAATGGGGTTTACTCCATTTAGTCTGTCCTCATCTGTGTAAGTGGTCCTCTCTGATGCAGCAATGGCAAACGAAGGACGCCATAATGCTTTTTTTGTAAATCTGTTTCTTTCTGCCATTGTCTTTTATGTAGAATAAGTGAAATATTAAAAAAAAAACGATGTCTTTAAAGTCATTAATCCCCTCTACGAAAAGATAGAATTTCAAAGGGCTAGATACAAAAACTTGATTTCGTTTGTTTAAACTAAGAATTAACCACCGTCATCTTGGTTCAGAAACCATTTTATTGTACTGTAAATTAAACAAAAAAATGTATTGGGAAACGATTTATTTAACATGGACATCTTCAATAATATAGAATGGCAAGGGATTTCCAGAGAACATCACTAATGCCAATCATTAATTATTAGAAACCTTTCAGTACCGACAAATTTATTCATCATTAGGACTAATATTTCTATTGATACAGGTGGTGTTGACAGAGAGACGTGTCTTAATTTGCTGAAGTGTGAAAATAACACAACAAGTCAAGCCTTTTAAGCACGTGATATTGTGACATTTTTTGTGTTGCCCATCTATTTCAGCTCAACTTGACTGTCAGGCTTGTTTCTGTAAACAAATTTACAGACAGTTTGATTTATTTTCTTGGTTGCGGTTTTTGTGAGAAAAAAACCCACTTGGCTGTCTTCTTTACGTTTCCATTGTTTATATGAACAAACGGTGATGTGAGCATACATCAATGAGACATGGATTATAAAAAAAAAACTTATTACTGCTAGTATTAAATTTCAATTCAGTGAAAAATAAGACTTATTTGCTATGTTTTTTATGATCTTGAAACCATTTCAACAAAACAAATGTTGTTGAAATCAGTGGATTTATTCCGCCAGTGTATTTATTTTACGGGAACAATTATGCTAGTGTATATAACTCCCATGCAGATTTTATCCTATGATATGTTTTCCTTTCCTAAGAAATTTATACATGAAACAGTTTTGAATAGTCAAAAATTATGAAGATGGTTACTCTTGAGGCGAATCTATGAAAACATGGGCTAGACTAGGGGGTGGAGGGGGAGGATTAATGAAATAGAAATGATAATACTGTATAATAAATTAGGTTTTCTTTTTTTTTTCCTTTTTTTGTTCGGGGAAAAGAGGACTGGATTGTGGTTTACCAAGGGAACAGGAAAAAACGTAAATAATCGTAACATTTAAGTAACTCAATAAAAATCAATCGGGTCTCTATTACACTCTTTTAAGAACCCCAAGGGTGACTGGGAAATAGATGTATGTTCACTCTTGGTCTTCCCTCGACCAGCAATAAAACCCTTGCCAAAGTGGGACGTTCGTCTGGGTGTGCTCTCTACACATTAAGAACCCTTGTAACAACCTTTTGAAGGGGTCCTAAGGTGGCCTGTGGCTGGGATAACTTTATGTTGCAATCCAATATATCCTCATTTTCAAGTTGCAGTCCACATTTCCCTCCTGTTATCCAGGTCGACCAATATTACAAGAACTACATATTGTATTTATGTTAATTTGTTCTCGTCCTTAACATGATTGAATAATTTGCCACTGAACGTTAAACAAACACCAATCAATCAAACAAACAGTAACTGTTTACGGATTGAATTACATATATAGCGATAATTAGTATCAGTATGCAGGAAAAATACCCCCGGAACAATAGTACGCTTACATGTATAGATTATCCTTACTGACTTGTCCTAGTGTTCCAAGTTTGTCTTGTTTTGTACTTTAAACTCATATGCGGTGTTTATCGTATGCGTAGATTCATTAAAAAAAATTTCTAATATATTTTCTTATATATAGTGATTCCTCAACAAAATCCCCAAAATTAGAAAAAATGTACTTGTTTCATATATATTCTGGAATGGTATGGTAAGCAGTCACACAAAAAGTTTTCAAAAATGAGTATTTTCAGAAAATCACAGCTTTTCATAGCATATAGATCATTAATACTTACTTTAAAATAGATATAGAATGTCAAACTGTTATTAATCGTTTAGCAGATGTTTGGTTCCTACTTGATTTAAACAAAAACTACTAAGAATGCTCAGAGTTAATGAGATCGAGCTAACTGTACTTGAGTTAATCTGCTATTGAAGAATTCTTGCCTTCCTACCTACATACGGAGTATATCTCTCCCAGTTGATACGATATTCCTGTGCTTGTATTTCCTATAACGATCTACTTGATAGAGGGTTGCTGCTCACAAGGAAGCTATTAAACCAAGAGTTCCAAGTGGTCAAGTTGAAATCATCCCTTCGTACATTTTATGGACGCCATCACGAGTTGATTGACCGTTATGGAATATCTGTTTCACATGGTCCAATTGTCGTAACTACAATACCGTCCCCTTTTCCTCGAATGTGTCCTACCGAATTAGACTTATCATAGGGTTTGTACTTACATGAGCAACACGACGGGTGCCACATGTGAAGCAGGATCTGCTTACCCTTCCGGAGCACCTGAGATCACCCCAAGGTTTTGGTTGGGTTCGTGTTGCTCAGTTTTCGGTTTTCTATGTTGTGTTTTGTGTACTGTTGTATGGGTTCTTGTGCAATACCCATAATGTGAACGATACAATACAGAAAGGAAACTAAATAAAAAATTTACTAGTTTTCCTAAATGATTTCATAGCAATAGTGTAAATATAATCTTTACAGAATATTTCAAGGACAGTTCTTTACTTATTTTCTTCATAAGTGATATTGACTGTCATTTAAAATTGAGTATAACAAAAGACACACATGATACTAAGGAACAATACAAAAGCTTATGTCGAAGAAAACAAACAATACCATTAAGAACCCTTGTAACAACCTTTTGAAGGGGTCCTAAGGTGGCCTGTTGCAGGGATAACTTTATGTTGCAATCCAATAAACCCTCATTTTCAAGTTGCAGTCCACATTTTCCTCCTTTAATCCTGGTCGAATTAATTTGTTCTTGTCCTTAACATGATTGAATAGTTTGCTACTGTACGTTAAACAAACACCAATCAATCAAACAGTAACTGTTTCCGGATTGAATTACATAGCGATAAGAAGTATCAGTATGCAGGAAAAATACCCCCGGAACAAAAGTATGCTTACATGTATAGATTATCCTTACTGACTTGTCCTAGTGATCCAAGTTTGGTCTTGTTTTGTACTTTACACTCATATGCGGTGTTTATCGTATGCGTAGATTCATTAAAAATTCGTAAGGGTTCCGCGGAACCCAGTGTCTCGCCTACTTTTTGCTGTTAATCACAGGCTCAGCAAAAATGAGGAAAAAAATTAATAAAAATATTCCTCTCTATACTATCTTTTGATTGTAAGTAGCTTCTGTCCAAGTTTGGTAAAAATCCAGGATAGTTTATGAATCTAATAATAATGTTTTAAAAACTTAAAACTGCAGACTGCATGTAATGTTAACTGGAAGAAAAACTAAGTCCATTTATAAGTAAAATACGAAAAAAATGGAACAAAATTTCCTTCTAGATACTAGCTTTTAATCATAAACAAGCTTCTGTCTAAGTTTGGTACAAATCCAGGATAGTTTAAGAAAGTTGTTAAAATTTAAAAAACTTTAACCACAGAGTGAATGTAATGTTAACTGGCAGAAAAACTAAGTCCATTTATAAGTAAAATACGGAAAAAATGGAATTTTTTTTTTACAAAATTTACTTCTGGATACTAGCTTTTAATCATAAACAAGCTTCTGTCCAAGTTTGGTACAAATCCAGGATAGTTTAAGAAAGTTGTTAAAATTTTAAAAACTTTAACCACAGAGTGAATGTAATGTTAACTGGCAGAAAAACTAAGTCCATTTATAAGTAAAATACGGAAAAAATGGAATTTTTTTTTTACAAAATTTACTTCTGGATACTATCTTATGATCATAAACAAGCTTCTTTCCAAGTTTGGTAGAAATCCAGGATAGTTTAAGAAAGTTATTAAAATTTCAAAAACTTTAACCACAGAGTGAATGTAATGTTTCCTGGCAGAAAAACTAAGTCCATTTATAAGTAAAATACGGAAAAAATGGATTTTTTTTTTTACAAAATTTACTTTTGAATATTATCTTATGATCATAAACAAGCTTCTGTCCAAGTTTGGTAGAAATCCAGGATAGTTTAAGAAAGTTATTAAAATTTCAAAAACTTTAACCACAGAGTGAATATTTGTGGACGCCGCCGACGACAACGACGACGACGACGACGACGACGCCGACGGAATGTAGGATCGCTATGTCTCGCTTTTTCGACAAAAGTCGAAGGCTCGACAAAAAACATTGTAATATATTTTCTAATATATAGTGTTTCCTCAACAAAATCCCCAAAATTAGAAAAAATGTACTTGTTTCATATATATTCTGGAATGGTATGGTAAGCAGTCACACAAAAAGTTTTCAAAAATGAGTATTTTCAGAAAATAACAGCTTTTCATAGCATATAGATCATTAATACTTACTTTAAAATAGATATAGAATGTCAAACTGTTATTAATCGTTTAGCAGATGTTTGGTTCCTACTTGATTTAAACAAAAACTACTAAGAATGCTCACAGTTAATGAGATCGAGCTAACTGTACTTGAGTTAATCTGCTATTGAAGAATTCTTGCCTTCCTACCTACATACGGAGTATATCTCTCCCAGTTGATACGATATTCCTGTGCTTGTGTAATAGCTGACTTTTGGGCTTCAAATAAAACTCAAGTCGCTTTGCTAGGGTTCAGGATATTTATTTATCAGTAACGTAAAACACCCTGTAATAACAATTTTTTTTTTTATCTTTATTAAAATAAGACATCATATTATACACATTAAAATACATAAAACAATATCACAAGTGTCAATATCAATTCAAAATGTCTATAACATTCAATTTCAAGCTTCTGTATAAATGTCTACATGACACAATCAGTTTTTATATTCAAATTACTACAATTTAAATATTATATCATCATCTACTTCTTTAACCAGAGGATTATCAAGCAAAAATTTCTTTTCAAATAAAGAATGTATTTTATGTTTTTGACACATATACACATAAAAATATATGACGTAATGTTTCAGTGTGTACTTGAAAAATTGAACTAAATTAACATTTGTTTTGCCATTCATAATAATATTCCTTCTTCTAAATATACAATATCTTGCAGTTGAAAGCAGAAAGTTAACAAAACTGTCATTAACACCTTTCATTTTCCAACTTAACCCAAATAGTAGCAAATGTTCACTCTGTACACCACTTATTCTGTCAGAATCACAATTTCCAAATAATTTCACAAACAATTCAGACAAATAGTTATGAAATTCTAAAAGTTCATCACAGTTTATAAACATATGTACTAGATCTTCAATTTCATTACCACAAACATCACATAAATCATCATCAGACCATCCAATTCTTTTGAATTTACTTTTGGTAAATATACAATTATGAAGTATTTTGTAATCTAGCTCAATAAACTTTGCATGTTTCCAGAATAAATTTACATTACACCAGATTTTACTAAAGTCATTATCATCAATATTGAACAGTGTTTTCCACATTTCAATACCACAGGGATCTTTACAAATATCATCTAATAAACAATTATACAGCTTTTTAACAGTACACAATGGTAACTCAAATGGTACATGATTTATAATAACAGAAATGTCTATTGTTCTTTTTGCATTCCTATGATGCAATTCACTATGCACGGTCTGCTTCCAGTCATCAGGAATTGCACAAATTAAACAATGATAACAATGATAAATTTATAAGAATTTTACAGAACAATATTATTGTAATACACATCATAAGTATAATATTCTTTCATTACATTTAATGGTATTATACAAAACATTGCACTTCAAAAATACAATTAAGTTATGAACATAATGAGAACAAATATTATGTTCAATCATCAAATCATAGTATTAATGTCTTTTCATGTAATATTAAAATGTTCAGATTAACAACGTTGATATATTAAGCGAATATTAAAAGCATCCTAAAACAAGGGAAATAACTCTATACCAAAACTATGTGTTTAACATACTTCGTAGTTAATTCAACCTATTTAAACAACATACATTATAATTCTAATAACATATTACTAATCCTTACCAACTTGTGGAGCAAGGTAGTTACTGTTATGGCACAAACCATTTCAAGCGTTCATACTGGTAAATCATACAGTGAATTTCTATACAACAGCTTACAAATTCTGTAAACCAAAATTACAATGTTAAATAACGGATTTTGATGAAACCGTATTTAAACATAGAAATAATTATTAAACATACATTATAAATAATGTTCTTGTGTATAAAATAAAACATATCTCGGACAATACTTTAAATATGTACAGAAACGTAGTTCTCTATCTAGTACAACTTTGTTTATGTTTTCTATTTATAATCAATCAACAAAGTTATCGTGTACAGACTATAATTTACACAAGTAATACACGGTAGTATTTAAAATCTACTCATAACAAAGTCTTATCGAATACACCTCAAAGTATCGATCGGAATGTGTGTACTTTCTAAACTGATTTACATATAACTCTAACGAATGACTACCAGTAATTTATATAATAAAATAAGTGTATAATATATGCATTCTATGTAGCAATAATACTTTTCGGGATCATAGAGAAAAATAACCATTCATACCAAAAATCATTCAATCTATGAAAATATATTAGAATTATTAATAAAGAAGTAAATAGGGAAAACTCACGTTAAAATGTCAAGTCTCTCATTTAATACAATTCTGACTGTTCAATATAAATTCTCAAACTATTTCAATGGCTACTGGACATAAACGTCTGTCCATTTCGAATCCATTAGTCCTTCTAACTCAAACAAAGAAACTCACTACTTAGCGCTAAAACTTCAAACCAACCAATCAGATTACTTGAAATCCAAATAATAATGAATATTCAACAATACGTCAATAATGTATGGAAACGTTTCAATGTAATCAAAATTTAGAAAAGACAATATGTTTTGTAGTTTTATTTAACATTTACATAATTATACATCTTTATTTTACAATTAAATCTACACAAAATAAAGAGGCTATCACATTCTCCCCTGTGTTGGAAAAATTATTTCCACGTCATTCAACTCCTCCTCCCTCTGACGAAGAAACGACGTCATCGGCATGCAAAACTGGTATTTCACTATGATGTTTCTTTCACAATCTCAATGATGGTACGTGTGATGTCATTCTCCATTCCTCTAAACATTCCTTCTTTCAGTTGTCTTTTTAACCATTCTACTTTCTGTATCCAAGATGTTTGCCCAATAGCTTGTTTGGTGATATAGTCTTTCAAATATGCTGGTGGTTTTCTAATTCTGGTTCTTGATGGTAATTCTTTTGGTGGTGTAGGTAGTATTCTGCGTCGTCTGAGCCTTGCTGGTTGTTGCGGTGTGTTATCTGGAGCCGTTGTGTTATCTTCTGTATCTGCCTCGGTATCACCTGATGTGTCTGGGAGCGTACTGCCATCCTGCTCATCCTGTTTGTCAGAAGTATCCCCTCTGTCAATCTGGTCAGTCGCTTCTTGACCTGTTGTCACATCAGCCCCAAGAGGTGGTTCACCAGTGTTTAACTGTACTGGAGGGATAACGTCTTGTCCAAAACCATTCTCTTGACTACCATCAACTAGAGTCTGATCGTCACCAGCCAAGTTGACGGTCTCTTGCTGCCCATCTACCACAGGTACAGCATCACTGTTGGTGTTGCTCTGTGCGTCTTCCTCCGGCATATAAATAATATAGCCCTGCTCTGACTCCTCATCCGATTCTGTATCAGTTTCCTCTTTGGTACTGTCGGAGTTCGTCTTCTTTTCCTCAAGGACTGTCTTTATAGGTTGTTTCCTTGGTGCAGGGTTTCTTTTAGGCTTTGTAGCCTTTTCCAAACCGGGCAGATGTCCAATTGGTAGAAGGAGGTTTCTGTGCAGTGTTCTTTTGCGTCCTTCTCCATTTTCCTTCTGGACCACGTAAACAGGTATGTCCATGTTAGGCTGTCTAACAATTCTGTACGTGTCCTCTTCCCATTTATCCGCTATCTTATGCTTCCCATCGAAGGCGACTACTTTAACAAGTACACGATCTTCGGGTTGCAAAATGGCTCCACGGGCTCTCTTATCGTATCCCTCTTTCTGTCGACCTTGTGCTGTCTTTGCTGAACGAGATGCAAGTTCATATGCTTTCTTGAGACGCTCCTTCATAGCTTCAGCATACTTTGTAGATGGTTCCTTAGTACCAGTATCCTCAATTCCAAATGCTATGTCCACAGGCAAACGTGGGTGTCTACCGAACATCAAGAAGTACGGAGGAAATCCAGTGGTCGTCTGTTTGGTACAGTTGTACGCATGTACGAGTCCAGCTACGTGGGACTTCCAGTCTTTCTTCTGCGTAGTCTGTAGAGTTCCAAGCATGTTCAATAAAGTTCGATTGAATCTTTCCGTAAGTCCGTTACCCATAGGATGGTAAGGTGTTGTTCGGGACTTTTCCATTCCAGTAATGTTGCAGAGTTCTTTGATGATCTTGCTCTCAAAGTTCGCTCCTTGATCAGAATGAATACGTCTAGGCAATCCATAATGTACAATGAAGTTGTTGAAAAACGCCTCTGCTGTGGTTCGTGCGGTCTGGTTCTTTGTAGGAACTGCTAAAGCATATCTAGTGAAGTGGTCTGTTATTACCAAAATGTTGTCATATCCACCTTTCGATCTTTCAAGGGTTAAGTAATCCATGCAAACCAGTTCTAAAGGTTGTGTTGTTGCTATGCTGATAAGTGGAGCTCTATCATGTGGAAGCTGTTTTCGACGAATGCATCTTTCACAGTTGGTAATCCAGTTCTCAATGTCTCTGTTCATACCATACCAGATGAAGCGGTCACGTACCAATGATAAGGTCTTGTCTCTTCCCTGGTGGCCCATATCATCATGTAAAGATGTGAGGACTGTGGATATGCAGTTTTCTGGGAGAACTAGTTGTCTTGAAGTTTCACCATCAGATTCTATCTCTCTGTACAGCACTCCGTCTATAATCTTCAGCTTCTCATAGTTGTTAAGGAACCAGTTGTTGAGTGGTGAATAACTCAGCTGTTGTTTAACTGGTTTACGATGCTCACTTATCCAGTATATCCAGTCTTTGATGAATCTGTCTCTGCGTTGTTCGGCTTTAACATCAACTAACTTCTGAGATGGTAATGAAGGATCCACAGATGCATCTGAAATAATTGATAAGCTCTGGTAATGAGGTTGAGCATGTTGCAGGTTACAGATGGCCTTCACCGACTCTGATTGAATGTTCTCGGTACATCTAGGTAATCCTGGAAGTCTAGATAATCCATCGGCATCTGCATTAGCCTTTCCTGGTCTGTATACAATGTTGAAATTGTAAGATGACAGAGCTGCGATCCATCTGTGTCCGGTAGCATCAAGTTTAGCTGACGTCAAGACATAGGTGAGTGGATTGTTGTCAGTAACAACAGTGAAGGTGTTGCCAAATAAGTAGTCGTGGAACTTTTCTGTCACTGCCCACTTTAACGCTAAGAACTCCAATTTGTGGACAGGGTAATTCTTCTCAGATTTACTCAAGCCTCGGCTGGCATAGGCGATGACTGTCTTCTTTTCGTTCTGTTCCTGATATAAAACAGCACCTAATCCAAGCATCGATGCATCTGTGTGGAGTTCAAATGGCTTGGAGTACGATGGAAATCCAAGTATCGGATGGCATGTGAGCTTCGACTTCAGTTGTTGAAATGCATCTTCCTGTGATTTTCCCCATAACCATGATGTATTAGCTGGTTGTAGTTTCGTCTTGCGCTTTCTAGTCTTCTTAGGTGGTGGCATAAGGTCAGTAAGTGGTCTGGCAATCTTCGAAAAGTCTTTGATAAACTTCCGGTAGTATCCAATGAAACCCAGGAACTGTCTTACCTCATCTGCAGATGTTGGACGTGGCCAGTTGACAACTTTCTCTATCTTCGCTGGGTCGGGTTGTATACCATCTCTAGACACTATATGACCAATGTACTTTACCTTTTCCTGGAAGAATGCGCACTTCTTTGGTGAAAGCTTGAGTCCACTCTCTCGTAATCTTTGTAGAACTCTTTGTAGTCTATCAAGGTGTTCTTCGTAGGTATCAGAGAAGATAATTAGGTCATCAAGATAGATGAAACAGATGTCCAGGTGCAAGTCTCCAAGGATTTCTTCCATCAAACGTTGGTAAGTGGCTGGACTGTTGACGAGTCCGAATGGCAGTCTGTTGAATTCGTAAAATCCAAGGGGTCCTACGGTGAACGCTGTCCGTTGTTTATGGGTTTCTTCTAACTCTACCTGATGATATCCACTCTTCATGTCTAGTACCGTGTAAAAGTTGTTTCCTCCTAGTGCATCAAGTATTTCCTCGCTTCTCGGCAATGCGTATGCGTCTTTATATGTATTCTGGTTTAATTGGCGATATCTATGCACATTCTCAGCTTTCCGTCCTTCTTACGACATAAAACAACGTTCGAAGACCATGGTGAGTGAGAGCGGCGGATAATCCCAGCGGCTAACAACTGTTGAAGATGGTCACGTACTTCGTTGATCATAGCTGGAGGAATACGGCGATGTCGCTGTTTGAAAGGTCTTTCATCCATGAGATCAATGCGGTGATGAACTGCTGTACTGTGGCCAATGTCTATATCACTCTTGCTAAAAACATCTCTGAACTGTTGGATCAAATCTTTTCCTTGCTGTAGTTGCGTATCTGACAAGTTCGTAGGCAGTGCAACTTGGTGTAAAGGATCATCATCTAACTCTGTATCTATCTCTATATCAGCTACTGAAACTGGCTGTATCTCGCATAAGATGGCATTCGGCGAAATAGTAACTGTCCTGGTGGTGACGTTGCTTATATGGACTGGTATAGTTCTGTTGTTTCTGTAACTGTAGGACAACAATGTAGGAGCCACATCTAAGTCAGTTGGAATAGCTGCTTTCTCAGTTGGTTGTAGCATGGCACATACTGTATGGTATGGTAACTCGTGATCTGTGTAACCTTGGACAATTACATCTCTGTTTGGAAGAATCTTGATGGTCTTTCCTTCAGCTGATTTCACAAGTCCCAATCTGTTTGACCTCTTCTGCAATTCCTTCTCTCTCAATAATAAACATCGAAAGGTAAGGTACCAGTTGGTGTGTAGGTTGGCATCTTGAAGGAACCTGGAGCCAAAACGTAACTTGACATCTTCCATGACTTCCTTTAAGATGTTAGTACCAAGCAGAAGTGGAATCTCTCTGTTGTAATTGCTGTCCGGTACAACCAAAAATAAACAAAGGTGGGAACTTCCAGTTGTTGCTGCTCCTGGTAACTCAATACTAGCTGTGATGTATCCTAAGTATGGCATGTCTTGTCCATCAGCACATTCTATCTTGAGAATCTGGTCCAATGGCTGAATAATCTGATCTTGAAGATACTTGTTGTAAAAGGTCTCGCTGAGTGTACTAACGGTTGATCCAGTATCAAGTAAAGCAGATGCTGTAATGTCGTTAATCTTGACTGACACTTCATTAGGACTTCCAAGTAAACCAGGTGATTCTTTAGATGACTGTTGTTGATAAGAAGCATAAGTACGGTCTTCAGCACCAATTTGTTGAAAGTTGTATGCCTTGCGAGAGTGATCTAGTATAACTCGGCATCCTATGGCTATGTGACCTTCATTTCCACATCTGTAGCATATGACAGGCTTCTTCCTATTGTCAAAAGGTATGTATGGCTCGTGTGGTAATTCCTGTTCCTGTGCTATATCCTGTTCTTGATCATACCAATACGGCTTTCTCTTTCTACGTGATCGTCTTCGTCTCTTTTTAGGTTGTTGGCTAAACATGTTGAGATCTTCTTCATATCTATCAAGGACGTGTCCAAGTCGTAACAACTCCTGCTTAATATCAGAACTCGACATAATAGTCTTAATAAAGGTGAAAGTAAAAATATCAAACAAAAGTCTGAATGAAAATGAAATAATCTGTAATAAATTTAATGTTCTATTCAGAACTTTTTAGAATTCAAATAAAGTATTTAAATAATCAGATATAAATCTGTGAAATGCAAACGATAATAAGAATCAGTGTAAAGTGAAAAGAATAAATCAATCAAGTATGACTAAATTAAATAAATCTGAAACTATATTCAAGTAATTAAAGTAAAAACCTCAAATTCAAAAGTAATTATATGAAAATAATCAAAGGAATTAATCAATATATCAATAAGAAATGTAAATATAATATGTGAAAATAATGATTAATGAAATCTGAAAAAGAAAATTTTATTGAAAGGTATCTAAAAGTATACACTTACCTCATGTACCTAAACTTGGATGTGAGAATTACAAAACTTTTAAGTTTGCAAACTCAACTCAATAAACACAAAATATGCAAGTGTAACTATGTATATATGTTTAAACAATCACAATAATCACATGTATAAATCACAATCAATTAAATGTATGTACTATATCTCAACAAAATATGTCAATAAGTCAATTTATTGACTAAAGTCAAGTTCAGTTTCCAAAAAAAATCAAAGGTTTGCAAGTTCTAAGATACTTCAAGTCTCAACAAAGTACAATCCTAGTATGCTCAATTCATATTGAACAAACTAACTTCCAAACTGTACCAATCTAACACAATACACAGTATGAACAATAGTCCCTCAAATCTCAAATGATCAAAGTGTAACTACAAACAATAAAGACCAAGTGTAGTGTAACTACAGAACTATTAATCAAACTACAAATATCTCACTCGACGATACTAAACTATCAATGTATAAGTCTAAGGTCTAAATAATGTCAAAGGAAAATCAGTATAAGTATATTAGTATTAAATAAATCACTTCTATTCAAATATTCAATCAGTCAAGGGATATTATAATAATATAGATATCACTTAAAAATAATGACAAATTTTAACTATATTTCAATATTACACCAATATTATATCACATTCTTTGTATGTATACAAACAATTTACAAAATAATCACCAGTATGTACTCATATGAACATGAACAATCAAACCTATATGTTTTACTCAAGGTATAACAATATCCAAGTATGTTTAAAAAATATGTATATACAATGTCTCATATTCAATGTCAAAATCTAAGTATTACCACATATTATTCAATAATATGACATGGTTCTGTGTTTCATAACCTCGTGGCTACTTGTGAGTCAGCCAACATAGATATCATATACTATCTCTGTATACAAAAAATAAAAATGAAAATCCTAACTGTGTATTTATTATATCAATGCACAACTACAACTACTAAGTTCCAAGTATGAACTTCTATGTGCGTAGTATAAGTTGTGTATTGTACTAAATCAACTAGGTAAGTAATAACACTAAGTGATACTAAGTCATGTATGTATCAACCAAATATCTAAGTATGAATGTAAACATGTATGGATGTACCTCAGTATGAATGTACCTAAGTACAGATGCACCTAAGTATGCACGGATGTGCAAGTTAAATCAGGTATCAACTGTAGTGTGATGCTAATATGTGTACGTGTAATCGACTATCAAAGTATCAATGTATGCTATCAACAAATACTAAGTACTGTATATGTATACTAGTGTATGTGTAAACTAAATTTAACTAAATGTTTGTAATGTTTAAATCAGAAATAAAACATTAAAATGAATACAGGAATAATATATAAATGATTTACCTTCAATGTAATTCTATACTGCTAATATATATGCACAAAGTATTAATTTCTGATAAATATGATATCAAAATTAAATTAATTTCAAAATCACAATCACAAAATAACTAAGTCCTATTTCCAAAATTGGAAATCAAAAAGTTCGATTGCTATTTAAAGTAACTTCCGGAACATATATAATGAACTGTAGTGTTGTCTTTCGGTGTAGAATATAAACATCCGGTAACAGGCACATGTAGTCTTTTGTTGATAAACATAAACACGTGGTGGGCATCTCATGTGATCACAACAAACCATGCTTCCGGTAACACGTGGTAACTATTGACATCTTAGGTAAAATCATCAGATTGCTCCAAAGTGGTGATCTGTGCCATCAAACCAATCGTGGGCGCCAAATGTAATAGCTGACTTTTGGGCTTCAAATAAAACTCAAGTCGCTTTGCTAGGGTTCAGGATATTTATTTATCAGTAACGTAAAACACCCTGTAATAACAATGATAAATTTATAAGAATTTTACAGATCAATATTATTGTAATACACATCATAAGTATAATATTCTTTCATTACATTTAATGGTATTATACAAAACATTGCACTTCAAAAATACAATTAAGTTATGAACATAATGAGAACAAATATTATGTTCAATCATCAAATCATAGTATTAATGTCTTTTCATGTAATATTAAAATGTTCAGATTAACAACATTGATATATTAAGCGAATATTAAAAGCATCCTAAAACAAGGGAAATAACTCTATACCAAAACTATGTGTTTAACATACTTCGTAGTTAATTCAACCTATTTAAACAACATACATTATAATTCTAATAACATATTACTAATCCTTACCAACTTGTGGAGCAAGGTAGTTACTGTTATGGCACAAACCATTTCAAGCGTTCATACTGGTAAATCATACAGTGAATTTCTATACAACAGCTTACAAATTCTGTAAACCAAAATTACAATGTTAAATAACGGATTTTGATGAAACCGTATTTAAACATAGAAATAATTATTAAACATACATTATAAATAATGTTCTTGTGTATAAAATAAAACATATCTCGGACAATACTTTAAATATGTACAGAAACGTAGTTCTCTATCTAGTACAACTTTGTTTATGTTTTCTATTTATAATCAATCAACAAAGTTATCGTGTACAGACTATAATTTACACAAGTAATACACGGTAGTATTTAAAATCTACTCATAACAAAGTCTTATCGAATACACCTCAAAGTATCGATCGGAATGTGTGTACTTTCTAAACTGATTTACATATAACTCTAACGAATGACTACCAGTAATTTATATAATAAAATAAGTGTATAATATATGCATTCTATGTAGCAATAATACTTTTCGGGATCATAGAGAAAAATAACCATTCATACCAAAAATCATTCAATCTATGAAAATATATTAGAATTATTAATAAAGAAGTAAATAGGGAAAACTCACGTTAAAATGTCAAGTCTCTCATTTAATACAATTCTGACTGTTCAATATAAATTCTCAAACTATTTCAATGGCTACTGGACATAAACGTCTGTCCATTTCGAATCCATTAGCCCTTCTAACTCAAACAAAGAAACTCACTACTTAGCGCTAAAACTTCAAACCAACCAATCAGATTACTTGAAATCCAAATAATAATGAATATTCAACAATACGTCAATAATGTATGGAAACGTTTCAATGTAATCAAAATTTAGAAAAGACAATATGTTTTGTAGTTTTATTTAACATTTACATAATTATACATCTTTATTTTACAATTAAATCTACACAAAATAAAGAGGCTATCACACTTGTATTTCCTATAACAATCTACTTGATAGAGGGTTGCTGCTCACAAGGAAGCTATTAAACCAAGAGTTCCAAGTGGTCAAGTTGAAATCATCCCTTCGTACATTTTATGGACGCCATCACGAGTTGATTGACCGTTATGAAATATCTGTTTCACATGGTCCAATTGTCGTAACTACAATCCCGTCCCCTTTTCCTCGAATGTGTCCTACCGAATTAGACTTATCACCGGGTTTGTACTTACATGAGCAACACGACGGGTGCCACATGTGAAGCAGGATCTGCTTACCCTTCCGGAGCACCTGAGATCACCCCAAGGTTTTGGTTGGGTTCGTGTTGCTCAGTTTTCGGTTTTCAATGTTGTGTTTTGTGTACTGTTGTATGGGTTCTTGTGCAATACCCATAATGTGAACGATACAATACAGAAAGGAAACTAAATAAAAAATTTACTAGTTTTCCTAAATGATTTCATAGCAATAGTGTAAATATAATCTTTACAGAATATTTCAAGGACAGTTCTTTACTTATTTTCTTCATAAGTGATATTGACTGTCATTTAAAATTGAGTATAACAAAAGACACACATGATACTAAGGGACAATACAAAAGCTTATGTCGAAGAAAACAAACAATACCATTAAGAACCCTTGTAACAACCTTTTGAAGGGGTCCTAAGGTGGCCTGTTGCAGGGATAACTTTATGTTGCAATCCAATAAACCCTCATTTTCAAGTTGCAGTCCACATTTTCCTCCTTTAATCCTGGTCGAATTAATTTGTTCTTGTCCTTAACATGATTGAATAGTTTGCTACTGTACGTTAAACAAACACCAATCAATCAAACAGTAACTGTTTCCGGATTGAATTACATAGCGATAAGAAGTATCAGTATGCAGGAAAAATACCCCCGGAACAAAAGTATGCTTACATGTTTAGATTATCCTTACTGACTTGTCCTAGTGATCCAAGTTTGGTCTTGTTTTGTACTTTACACTCATATGCGGTGTTTATCGTATGCGTAGATTCATTAAAAAACATTGTAATATATTTTCTAATATATAGTGTTTCCTCAACAAAATCCCCAAAATAAGAAAAAATGTACTTGTTTCATATATATTCTGGAATGGTATGGTAAGCAGTCACACAAAAAGTTTTCAAAAATGAGTATTTTCAGAAAATAACAGCTTTTCATAGCATATAGATCATTAATACTTACTTTAAAATAGATATAGAATGTCAAACTGTTATTAATCGTTTAGCAGATGTTTGGTTCCTACTTGATTTAAACAAAAACTACTAAGAATGCTCAGAGTTAATGAGATCGAGCTAACTGTACTTGAGTTAATCTGCTATTGAAGAATTCTTGCCTTCCTACCTACATACGGAGTATATCTCTCCCAGTTGATACGATATTCCTGTGCTTGTATTTCCTATAACGATCTACTTGATAGAGGGTTGCTGCTCACAAGGAAGCTATTAAACCAAGAGTTCCAAGTGGTCAAGTTGAAATCATCCCTTCGTACATTTTATGGACGCCATCACGAGTTGATTGACCGTTATGGAATATCTGTTTCACATGGTCCAATTGTCGTAACTACAATCCCGTCCCCTTTTCCTCGAATGTGTCCTACCGAATTAGACTTATCACCGGGTTTGTACTTACATGAGCAACACGACGGGTGCCACATGTGAAGCAGGATCTGCTTACCCTTCCGGAGCACCTGAGATCACCCCAAGGTTTTGGTTGGGTTCGTGTTGCTCAGTTTTCGGTTTTCTATGTTGTGTTTTGTGTACTGTTGTATGGGTTCTTGTGCAATATCCATAATGTGAACGATACAATACAGAAAGGAAACTAAATAAAAATTTTACTAGTTTTCCTAAATGATTTCATAGCAATAGTGTAAATATAATCTTTACAGAATATTTGAAGGACAGTTCTTTACTTATTTTCTTCATAAGTGATATTGACTGTCATTTAAAATTGAGTATAACAAAAGACACACATGATACTAAGGGACAATACAAAAGCTTATGTCGAAGAAAACAAACAATACCATTAAGAAAAAGAAAAACGACGAAATGACAAACACTAGTGTTCAAAACACTGCACACAAAACTCATAACTGAGCAACACGAATCATAAAATAAGTAGACCATCCATTAGCTATAAAACCAGGCTTAATCCACCATTTTCTACATAAGGAATCGCCTGTATCAAGTCAGGAATATGACAGTTGTTTTCCATTCGTTTGATGTGTTTGAGCTTTTGATTTTGCCATTTGATAAAGGACTTTCCGTTTTGAATTTTCCTTCGAGTTCGAGACCTTTGTTATTTCACTTTTTACAATGGTATTTCACTTGACCCATATATTTTGTTTTCTAGTAATGTAAAATTTGAATGTTATAATATGAACATTTAGCTTAAAACATAAAACTAATGGAAACGATATTGTGTCATTTATTTATGTTTTAATGCATTTAAAGGACAAAGCAGTGGACTAAAACACATCTGAGTGTAAGGTAAGATCACTGCTTATTTCATTTTTAATGCACATTGTTTCATTATTAAGATTCCATATTTATCTTTGAGTACCAACACATGTTACCAATATACTAATCCATAATTTATATAAAAAATTAATACATTGAATAAACAAACTCATAAATATTGCCGTGTGGAATTGAGTTATTTTAACAGTCCAAATGCACTCCTATTTGTCTAGACAAAATCAACCCTTCTGACTTCCGTTTCTTAATAAACAGCAAAGATGTTGTTACAATTTGTTCTTTTGGGAGTTTTATTTAACGCCAATAATGATCACTGATTAAAATATGTTATGATAACCTCGAGGAGAAGAACAGCATTGTCACAATATCAATTATATTTTTTTAAAGCCGTTAATATGATTTTGTTCATTCATAGGAAATCTAATATCAGTTACAATTTTGAACTAACGGATAGTGCACTTTGGTAATCACTACTCTACTATCCTTGAAATATATAGTTATTATACAGGTCGTGAATTATTCCAATTCGTTCAACCAATGTCTTATTATCTCATTATATTGAGCAAGCGTGTTGTTAAAGTACAGCAGTATGCATTAAAAGTTAAATGCATGAAATTAGGTTTTTTTTTTAAAGTACACTTCACTCCCTTGAAGCAAATTCTATACAGATATTTTTTTAATATTACTGAACCAAATACGTATCAGCGACAGAATAATTCGATGTATTTCATCGACTGATATTTAAATAAACTAAGAAGTAGAATGTTGACATGAACTGTTATCATCTAATTTCATGAAAATGAAATAAATCTTCCTTTTATAATTTAATAGATTGAAGTACTTAAATGTAATTCAAATTTTAAATTGAAAACTGTCTAGAAAATACAGCGACCACTTGAAGAGGCAGAATCTACGAAAATTATGATTAAGGTGAAAACAGATATCATTGAAAAAATATGCCGTTCGTGTCATTTTCAGGACGTTGATAACAACAGTCGGAAAGCTGACCTCGGTTTGACCACATTTCTAAAGACAACAATGGAAGACATGTGACTACCATATTTTGGCATTTTTTTTTTGTCATTTTTTCTTGAACTAAACGAGTCTGTTCCCTCTAAAAGGTCATATTAAATGAAATCAAAGCATGCTGTACGTTATAAATGCCAACTGCGTATACTTCCTAGAAGTTCTAACATACAAATTGTTTTGATTAAACGTACTGAATTAGAATAGGAAGCCTTCAAAACCCAGGTCGTCACCCGTCGCGTCAATTTTTTTCAACACATAATTTGAAATTTCTTTCTTAATTTCTTGGGAACATATGCTGAGTTTAAAATATGTGACGAGGCTTTTTATGAACTGTCCTGTGTCAAATTTGTGCCACTTAATATCTGTTATACGAAAATGAGCCACTTCGATATGTCGAAATTTCTGACGAAGTGGTTCCGATAATCATAGTAATTTACGAGTTACGTCCCTTTGTTGACACTTTGATCAATTAATTATCTTTTTACTAAATATATTTTATACAACAGACATATGTAAAACAATAAGGTAAACAAATTTATCCTTTTTAAAACAGCTCCAGGACTGAAATAGGCCTTTAATTACAAGTACTCTGGGCCATAATATATTATACCACGAGTTACTCAATATTTTGGTATATGTTTTAACTGCTATAACCGAATAATGCCAACACAGAAATAAATTTCTGCTTCATAAAGGCCAGGGCCCACCAAAATATGCATAAATACTGGATCTAGACGGGGTTAAAATGTTGAATTCCCTTGTTATACTGATACCTTTTTTTATGTATATTTAAAAGAAATAATAATCAAAGTATTCTCAATGTAAATTCTTCATAATTTTGAATAAAAGGAAATTGGTTTGAAATATGTGTATGTGTAATAATTAAACTTAATATAGCAATTAATTTTGTCACATTCCATACAGCCTACAGGTTTTACTGAATGGACTCTCCAAATTAAAAAAAAAAAAGCCTACGCTAATGTATAATAATTTAGATGGTTAATCATGAACTTGCGAATACATTATAACGAGAAAGATTCGATCTCATATTTTTCTTCTTCTATTTTAAAAAAATAGCTAGGCCTATTTCAGTGCATTTTTTTTATTGCTAAGGTTTTTTTTTTTTAATTCCAATTAGTCACACTTCATGTAATTATGAAAATGCTTTGAATAAGAGTGATTAAAATGCAAGTCTGATAAAAATTGCTTTTAGTTCAAAGGATTTTTATGTTGTAAATGTAATATTTGCATTTACTTTTGCAGGAGTCCTTCATCTAAAAAAAATTAAAATATTAACAATGAATGATTTTTTACAGTCATCTTGAATCTAGGTTGTGCACAAACAGTATAAAATTTCCTTACCTTGTTGTTTTAGTTAACGTCAAACATTTCACTTAAAGAGAATAATTAACCCAGTCAAATTCACAGATGAACTCGCCATTGCTTCTTCAAACAAACTCTAAATGTGTGTACATTCTGTTCAAATGCATGTTGACATCGATACGTAAGACAAAAAAAACTACACTGTCAAAATATGTCTTTCTTTCGGAATTTAGTACAAACGGGGTTTCATAAGGGGTGACAGAACGTTAGACTTGAAATATTTTTTTAACTTTGAGATACGTATTAATTTTTATTAACTCTGTAGATTATATATTATCTTAGTTTATCTGTGAAAACAGAAGAAAAAACTAAGAGACAATTTCGCATATTTTTTAATGTATGTGTAAAAGGACGGCCAATTTGGATATTATTTTCTTTAATAATGAGACACATGCTTAAAAGATAGAAAGACATCAGTTCTGACTCCAACGGCAAGTAAGAAACAGAAAACAAAAAATTTTCCAAATTGCCGCCAGTTTAATTTTTCCGCGAAATTAACGCAATTTCAGAATGGCGGGCTTTAATATCAATCCCATTGTTGTCATTAGAAAGTAGCAACAACGGTCGTTTCTAAGGGATTGCTTTCCGACTGCAAGGACAGCAAGCCCTTAGAAACGACCGTTGGTGCTACTTTCTAGTAGTGACATCGACAAGGGAGGGACAATAGATATCTTCAAACCAAAGGTGATTTATTACAAAGGAAGATGTGGTATGATTGCCAATGAGATAACTCTCCAAAATAGACCAAATGATATAGAAGTTTACAACTAAAGGTCACCGTACGGCCTTCAACAATGAAAAAAAACTATATTGCATAGTCAGCTATAAAGGACACGAAATGAAAAACAATTCAAACGAGAAAAATAACGGCCTGATTTATGTACAAAACAATGAACAAAAAACAAATATAATATACAGCAACAGACGACAACCACTAAATTACATGCCCCTGACATAGAATAGGCACATACATAAAGTGGCGGGGTTAAACTAGTTTGTTGGCGCCAAACCCTCCCCATAAACTGGTACAGTACTGTAACAGTACAACATGTATAAGAACAAACTATAAAAATCAGTCGAAAAGGGCTTAACTCATCAAATCGATACAAAACAGAAAAGCATCTGACACAAACATAGACCTGATGTGGCAGGATATTTATACATTCCAACAACAAAAAATACACTAAGTACACATCTGAGAGTACTCGCAGTAACTAACAGCTAGTTCAAAGCCAATAAAAACTATTAAAAAATCATGCATTTAAGACTAAAATATCAATCAGTACACATCCAACATTTATTGAAAAGACGTCATAAGCAGACAGAGAAAAATATGACTTGTACAATGCGAAGATACAGGTATCGACAGATTGAAGAGTCCTAAATGTGCATATGTATATAAAAAATATTTAGTTTGATTTTAATTTACTGATAACAAAATCATAAATCACTGAATCATGAAACGTAGGTCATAGTGACTCATTTGATTCTGAACTGTGTTGTACTATACAAGATGCCTGTGTTGAATAAATATTGTTCATATGTAGGACTCTGAAGCGCGATGGTACTCTGAACCGTGGTAGTAACGCTGAATTGCGTTGGTTAAAACGCTGAATTGCGATGGTGATAATGTGACGCTAACTTATTGGTAGCAACGCTAAAGTGTAATGGTCAAACTGTTACGATGAAGTGCGGTGGTGTATACTAGCTAAAATGCGATGGTATGAAGTAAGAACCCTATTAAATGTGGTGATGTAGTGATTAGCGTGCTAGCCTCGCATTTAAGAGTTCGACTTTGATTTCTGGTCAGGTCAAACTAATGATTAATTCTTCGCTTAGCATGCAGCAGTATGGAATAATAAAATAGACTAGATGGCTCAGATCTAGTATGCTGGATTCGTGTGGGAGGACATGTCTTTATATGGAGTGTGCAAGTGCGATAAAAGAAACGGGTTCAGCGTGTCTGTCTATAGTACTAAGCTGGGTACATCTCATTTTATCATATATAACTTGTTCTGGTCATGGCATAGATCTAGGGACATTATGTTTTTCGGTCTGTGCGTCCGTTCGTTCGTCTGTCCGTTCGTTCGTCCGTTCGTTCGTTCGTTCGTTCGTCCGTCCGTCTGTCCCGCTTCAGGTTAAAGTTTTTGGTCAAGGTAGTTTTTGATGAAGTTGAAGTCCAATCAACTTGAAACTTAGTACACATGTTCCTTTTGATATGGTCTTTCACGGTCCACTGAACATAGAAAATGATAGTGCGAGTGGGGCATCCGTGTACTATGGACACATTCTTGTTTTTCCTTTGTTCGCATGAAACCTTCATCTACAAAATATTATCCTCCTGTCTGCGAATCTATGTTGAATTTAAAGTTACGTTGTATTTGAAAACGTCACAATATTCAAACGTCATGCCAAATCATCGCACTTCAGAGAAAGGACCATCGATTTCGGAGCCGACCATCGCACGTCAGCGTAACAATCGCACTTCAACGTCCCCATTGCACCTCCGAGATCTACATATATAGCCAAAGGTGACTGGTCGTAAAAAAAGTATTTACCTGTTTTGCTGCAGTGTTCTTTCTATAACAGTGAAGTATAGGTAAACTAAGTCTCTTTTGAATCAAAATCTTGTTCAGTTTACACAGGTTCATTTTATGCATATACACAGCTGTGAAAGGGTTTCATGGTATGATTGATTTCAGAGGTTTCTGGTTATTCAGATTTTATTGTATTAACAGAGTGCACTGAACTGTTGACTGATGATCATAGTTACTGGAAACAATTGTTTAAACTTGATGCAAAAACAAATTAATAATAATTAAGGGCAACCTGGATTCTAAGTCATTTCAAATATCTTTAAAAAAACAATACAAAGATTCAGGGCACCAATTGGAAGTTCTTTATATAAATATTAGTAAGACTTTTCGACGTTTATGGATTTTTTGTTCCACATATGACGGGAGACCTCCATTTATCATAAATGTCATTCTCAATTTATCAAAATGTACCTTAACCAGGTACCACAAAGAATATATGAATTCCCTACGTGCAGTTTATAGGATTAATCTCCCATTTGCAGAGTTATATCCTCTTTATAGAAAGAATCTTGTAAACACTTATGAAGGCAAATATTTGTTTTTCTGCTAAAACAATGTCCTCAAAACTTATATTTCACATCTCCAGATAAAATTACTTTAATATCATATGATAATAAAACATGTTTTTAAGTGGAACTGGGGTCACCAGGCTGTTCAAATTTCAAAGTAGCTCTTGTCCTATTTGTTCAGTGCAAGATACCTGTTCTATTGATAGACAACTCTTGCAAATGAGAGGTACCTCTTATTCCGCAGAAAAAGTTTATTTTTTTTGGCTGGGTTTGTTGTTCTTTTTATGTGGTTAAGTGTAATAGTACCATCCTTTGTTTTTATGTTATAGATGATATGTGTGTCCTTCCATTTTCCTTTTGTTTTTGACACTCTAGACACTCTAGTGTTCTTGTACTTTTCAATGGAATGCCAAATCCCAAGAATCATCAGTATTACCTTTTTGTTCTGATCGCTTATCTTTACTTTGAATGATATCTGTACTTGCTGCTTCATGTTGACACTAATTACTTCTATAAAAAAATGTGTATTCATCTTTGTCATTAATACGACTTAATGTTTGGTTTATTTCTGTTAAATGAAGCAATTGCCCTTCTATTAAGGGAATTATGAATTATTCCTCTACCACCCTATAATTTGTTTGTTAAAGGGGTGGGATTGTGTGTCTGTTGTTTTCTTAAGTTCAGATCCACAACTGTTATAGGGTTCATTTTTTAACTGTAAATATAGTCTATAAGTTGAGGTCTGTGAGGATATATTTGTGGATTGAGAAATGGTTTGGAATTAAAAATTTAATCAAAAACCTACATCCATGACTAGTTATTATAAAGAAAGGAGAATTTGAGAACTGAGTCTTGTTAAGACTGGTTACGTGAATATATATATTCACTGGGGGAAAGCAGGGTTCAAAACTGAAATAACATACCGTCCACATGATTATGATCCAATGTCATTGAAAAAAATGCAAAAATTACACATAATGATGATCCCAATGATAGCATAGGATTGTTTCTTTCTTTGTAGATATAATGTCAACTAATTTCTATTTCAAACACCATCAATGCTTTTATAGTCAAATTATAAGAGTTTTAAAATTATGCAATGATGTACTAAAAATTCATTTTTAAACTTTCCATACATCTTTTTCCTCATGTAAAAATAGTTACATACATTGTACATCATTTTGCAATTTCAAATGCAAAAACACAATAATACAAGCATTGATGCCTGTTAGAATAGAAATAAAGTAATGTATTACAGATAAAAGCCAACATATCTTGTGTATTATGTTCCATTTTTGTTTTCACTGATTTTGAATCATAATTATTTGGGCAGTACATTGAACTGTTACGAACAGCTGATTTCCCCAAAGTGTCCATTTAAGCCACAAAAATTGAAATATTTTATGTAATACACAAACTTTTAAATTAATGATAATTCTTCCTTGGAGAGGTAAATCACACTATTTTGTTTGAACAAGTGTAATTCTAGAAGTAATTCTTTGTTATAAATAAAAAAAAATCGTCAGTTTAGGAATCATTACAATGGTCAATAATATTTTGTCCTTGCAATATTCTTTCTCTATGAAGTTGATTTGGATCTTTTGAGCGCACAACAAAGTCTAGCCAATGCAGAGCAGCGATGTTGGATAGTCCTTGACACTGATAATAATACTGATGGTTACACTTTAAACTAAGTTACTTATCAATATATTGTAATCAGAAGGTTTTCATTTTTTTGCTGCATGCATGAATAAAGGCAACAGTAGTATACCGCTGTTCAATAAACATAAATCGATTAAGCGAAAAACAAATCCCGGTCACAAACCAAAACCGAGAGGAACACATCAACTATAAGAGGAAAACAATGGAACAACAGAAACACTGAACTGGAACCAAAACAAACGCCAACATACATAGAAACGGAATATTTTATAACATCTGCCATATTCCTGGCTTGGTACAGGACATTTTAAGAAAAAATGGTGGATTGAACCTGGTTTTATGGCTAGCCAAACCTCCCGCTTATATGGCAATGTTAAAAAAATACCGCGAAAATTACAACATTACGTGACAGTTCAAAATAAATGCAAGAACACTCAGGACAGAGAAACACATAAATAAATAATATAATAGTACATTACAACATGTAAACCACAGAATAACAACGGACACCTCCCATGAACCCACGACAGCACACCAGGACACCACAAACGAATTATAAACTGTGCGTCACACGAATGTATCCACGCCACAAAAGTGACGTTTTTTGTGACGTTCATATTTACACAGGTAAATTTCTAAAAAATAGAATAGATTTGTTTTATTGTATACACGTACGCGCGTACAAGAATATAAGATTGAGTTTGTAATGGTGTTATTTTATGTATTTTCTAACCATGGCGAGAATAAAATTTTGAAGCTGTAAATCTCCCTGTAGTCCAAACATGGGGCCCAATCTGCACCTAACTTTTGTCTGGCAGCAGTACCATAACATTTGGCGTGCCAAGATCCTCTATTACATAAATTATAAAATTTACCACTATCAAATTTTTCCCTTATAATGCATCCCAAAATCTACGATATTTGTGGTATCATTACCTGTAAGACGATCACTCTTTAAATAAAAACTAGCATCTATTTTCAATTAGTATGCTACACACCTTGAAATCTTGCATTATACATATTATCCTTTTTAAATACAATTGATAAAAAATATACATAACTATTATTTATTTTTTGTTCTTTCTAACAATTTGTACTGTTTAAAGTTCAAATCCTATCTCGCGTAAAAAACGACAACCAATTATGAAACTCAGATCTTAAAGTTTTGATTTAAAGTTTCAGTTGATTTTCAGTTATTTGATCCGTTTTTCTTGCTTGTGTATTCATATGTTTAAATGGAGAAATTTGCAGTCATGGTTTAACATTCTAGCTTCTTAACATACTTACCCTAAATAGCCACTTCTTCTGGTGTTCTTGCAAATACATAGGAGTCTCCGTCTGCAACTAAATATATAACGCCGTGTGTTGCTTCTCCCTGTTTGAACCTTTCAACAATGTTATCACTTTCCATAGCAATACTGAATTGTTTGAAAATTTACTGAATGTGTAACAATATTTGTTAACAACCCCTGTATACAAAAATCTAACTGTCCTTTTTCCAATGATAATTGCCTCACCCTCAGATGCTTTGTACGTATGTTTGTTGGACCTTTTACTTCATCCACAAGCTGTAATCACTGTTATGCTAGGAACACCTTTATGAAACTCTTTTTCTCCTGCATTCATAATTTCTTCTTCCATAACAGACTTCCACTTTTCTCCAATTTCAATTTTTATCTGTGAGAAGATTGCTGTTTCAATCCAGATGAGTTTATTGTGCCAAGAATCTCATTAAGATGGGATGCTCCATTTCCTGTCACCATACAACCCCAACCACTCTGACATGTATATCAAATTTGTTACAGTTGTCAGTATTGAATCTAGGACTTGTAAGATATTACTGTTTCACAACCTTAACATTTCATTGACATTGTTGAGGCTATGTTGTAACATTTTGTTTCTAGTAATAAAGATCTAGGTGAAAGACCAAGTGCAGCATATTCAATTCCACTAGACATAGAGTAAAATAACAAAAATACCGAACTCCAAGGAAAATTCAAAAATCAAAACTGAAACACATCAAAGGAATGGAAAGCAACTGTCATATTCCTGATTTGGTACAGACATTTCCTTATGTAGAAAATGGTGGATTAAACGTGGTTTTTATAGCTAGTTAAACCTCTCACTTGGATCATAGTCGCATAGAATTCCATTATATTGACAACAATGTGTGAGCAAAACAAAATGACATCATAGATAAAAATGTAAAAAATTGGGGTACAGCAGTCAACATAGTGTTATAATCTTAATCACTATAAAACAAATAAATATTTCAACAAAGAAAAACAACATGGCATAAAGACAAAGTACATAAGCAAAAATAAAGATGCGTTTCCGGACAATTTTACCAATAAATGATTGTAATTGTCCCAGTTAAAACGTCTATAACCTTTATTAAGAGTGGACAGCCTTCTAACAAATGACAGCTTTAAGTTATTGAAATTGTTGATTTTGTTTGTCTCACACACGATTATAAATTTGTACCTCTCAGTTTTCAAAACACTCATTTCAGATGTAAATTAATACGGCTTTTCTGTTTTCCTTATTTCTTAACTTCATACACGGCTCTCTCCTTCTGTTTGTTTGTTCTTTTTTTTTTTGTGACGGCCACTCGCTAAACCAAACCTAGTGTTCAATGTTTATTTCATTGTTTTTTTATTTCATGTGAAAAAAAACTACCATGTGCTTCGTCTCTTACAGATGACCATTCTTTTGTTTATTTTTTGACATAACCTGAGAATGTGGTTAAAATATATTTACCATATTAAAATTCCAAAATAGTGCTTAATATGCATTATTACCTATCTCATATTTGACAAGAAATAATAAAAAAAAATGTTTTAAAAGTTTAAAATACACCGGAAGTTTTGCAAAATTCATAAACAAAACATCTCTTACTTACGAACTTCAAAGTCAAATTCAATAATAAATGTCTTCCTGATTTTTAAACAACACTATTTAACCGACTGCTAATCCATGATACTTAGAGAAGATCGTGAAACCTGTTTTTCTTTCCTTAAGATATCTTTCAAATTACGTTGAAATAAAAGGTTGACATTGACCAAGTAACGTTTTTGAAACCGAACTTAACATCATCTGAAAAGTTTAGACAATAAATTATTGGGCCATTTTAAGTCTTTCAGTCAATTTGCAGACTTATACACTGCGTCAAATTCAGTACTGTCCAGACACTTCGCTTGCAGTCAATTCATTACTGTTCATTAGCTTTTCAGATAACTTAGTGTAATGTTGATGTATACATGTAAATAACAGCTACTGAAAAATCTGAACATGACCTTTTCTTGACTGCAAACAGTGTCAGAACAGTACGGAATTTAAGAGCTGTTCAGATCAAAATGACCGCTTCAGATCGAAATTGTTCTACTAGTTAATGTATTGTCTTACAAATAACATCAGACGTGTATATACTATGATGTTCTTACTTCAGATTTTCTAAATAGCCTCCTGAACATCTATCGATGTTCTGATTCCTTTTCTTTCAACTAACAAAACTAGCTATATAATTTTATGAATAACTACTCCGTCGAGCTCAGTATCAATAGATGATTTTGAAGTCCTCTACTAAAAAATTATAGCAATTATAAATATCCTCATTAACCATGTAAAAGCCGGTTCCAATCTGGTCGATTGTCAACGTAAATTATTCCAACAATGGTTGGCTGAGGTATAGAAGTTTGGCCCTTGTAAATCCTATTGTTAAGAAGTAAGACGCTCGCTTATGGAAGCGTCTGGCTTGAATTGGAATAGGAACATTTAATTCAATCGCCTTTTTTTATATCCCTTCCTCTGCACACGAAACTACCTTTCAATTACTATTTAAAGAGTTCGGAGATGTCTATTGCAAGTAAAGTTTCTGTTCCTTCCCAACAAACCAACTTTTAACTGACAGTAAAAGTTTCTGCCTTTCATCTAGCGGCTGTCCCAGTTTTTGTCTTTCATCTAGCTCGACCCACTTTGCTGATAGAGTTAAACGTAAAATAATTCATTTGTTCTGTTTCTGAATCAAACATTCCCAAGTTGCCTTGTCGTATGAACTATTCATGTTTTCAATTATTTTTATGAGAAAAGGAAGACAACTTATGTTTAATCAAGTACACAGCAATTGTATTTGTCTTTCTTCTGTCATATTTTCTTATCAGGAAAATTATATTCTGTTGAAGTATAAATAAGGAGAGGGAAAGCGTTTGTTGTAAGTAACTTGCTCAATATCTTGCGTTCACTTCTTTTCACTCCTTTTCTTTCATCTTGTCTGTCTTTAGTTTTCTATGTAGAGTTTTGTAGATTGTTGTTGGTCTTTTTGTCATTTTTTGCAATTGTTTTGTCTGTTTCTTTTCGACTTATGAATTTTCACTGTTCCATTGTTATCTTCTGCCTTTTTTATTGGGAATGACAAACCTAGTCATCAAAAAGAAATATGTCAGACTATTTAAAAAAAAATCTTATTTAATTGTTCCACTTTTATTTTTAAAGTAACAATATATATTTTGAAAAAAATATATGAGCCTGCAACAAAGAGAACCTTCGGCCATCCAGAAAACGGATCGTTTGTTTAAGATGGTCGTTTCTAAAAGTAAATAATTACAGACCTTAATTTTGATTGTCCTGTATAATACTCATTGCAATCCTTGTTGTCAGTTTTGATTTCAGATATAGGGAAACAAGTAGTATTACATTTTCCCGGCTTTATGTTGGCCTTTTGTGTACCCAAGGCAGGTGAAGGAAGTCAACTTAGGAGCGCTGTGATTGGATGTAAGGATACAATATATGTTTTTATTTATCTGAATAACTGCAGTGTGTATATTTACAATATAAATTTTGAAACCCATTGAAATATTTTCTAGAGAATTATTCGAAAAGACTTCCAAAATTTTATAAATTTGGTGTAAAATGACGGTGGGCATGGATAACATAAACAAGCTCCGTTAGAAGTTGATCATGATACTATTTGACTTCATTTTTTAAAACAGAATAATATATAAAGTACCACACATAACTGTTTTGTCCAGGTTTTTATTATAAAAAGTGGTAAATTTAGAAAATGTTAGTATTGTCGCCTATGGCAGAATAAATACAACCGTTTTCCTTTAAAAACACACTAAACGGCAATTAAATATAATAATTGATAAATTTAAAAACAATAAAAAAAAAAAAAATAATGTAACAACCATTCAACGTCCTTCCGCAATAGTCTTAGCTTTATATAGAATGAAACAAATTGAAATGAACAAACTTTTAATTCTCAAATTACCACCATTTTTTAAAGTTATGTGTAGTTGCCAATTGCTTTCTTTTTCTTTTCTTTTTAGATTATGATACACATTTAATTACTAAATTTCAAGTGTAACATTTGAATGTTCTTCCTAAACGATATATGACAATAGAAGATATCTGGCTCTAGAAACTAAAAAACTGATATTACTAAGTAGCGTCGGTTGAAATCTTAATTCTATGATACTAAGGATCTATTCAATTTTCCACAGTGAAATTCCATGTATATGTAGCGGCTTTCTCCAAAAGCAATAATTGTTAGGGATTCAGGGATTGCGTCAAATGTCTGGATTTTCTTATAAGACGGTTGTTGTTTCCATTGAGGCTATTGAAACAAGAGTTCTTAATTGTTTAAGTCATCTCCTCGAAAGATTCAAAGACGTCTTCATGATTTGTTTTCAAGACCGTTATGGATTATCTGTGTCACAGATTAGTAAGGATCATACCACATCGACTTATTTCATAAGGATATGTATAATATGTCGTAGCCAAAAATCACCGCTTTCTCTCGTTAATGAAATCACTGAGTATTCCTTATCACCAGTTTTCTTCTTTTTCATGGGTCAAATGACAATTACCACTTAGTATAGTGCAGCAGGAGTGTTTGCTATTACGGAACACTTGAATACTTTTTGTTGGGTTCATTTTGTCTTTATAATTGCTCTTTAATTTTAATTTCTGTTTAAAAATTTTGTTTAGTTGCTTAGTTTTTAATGAAAATTTATCTCATTATAATTATAATTAAAAAAAGGGACAGAAGACACCGAAAGAACTTTAAAATATCATAATTCGATGGAAGAAAATCGACAATACCATTGCGAATAAACATAATACGCTCGTATCGTGCATCTTGAAATTATTCATATGGTGGTCAAAGTCCTATAACTCTGGAATGACGTATACGATTTTTATCGAGGCTGCGAGATTTGTGTCGCGAAAGCGAGATATAGGTCAGTGATCTTAGATTCCGTCGTCGGCGTCGGCGTCGGCGGCGTCAACATTTATGTTCAGTCTGTGGTTAAAGTTTTTTAGACATCAATAACTTTGTCAAACCGTCATGGAAAATGAAATTTGGTCAGAAACTATGGGAAATGCAAGTACATGTATCACTTTGTATTAACAAACCAGGGAATAACCATTATTTAACTTCGTTTTTTATAAGGTGTATTTGAAAAACAAAATTACCTCGTGTTCTTCATAAAAGTGCACGTTTTACACAGTACTTGTAATTTTTTTTATATTTGGTACAATATCAAAGAAAAGAAGCCTATTCATGAAAATGTACTACAAAAAGAGAAGTCGCATCCTTAACGTTAGACTTTTATTTTTGGATGTTGAAAATGTAAAGTTCAAAACATTTCATTTTTTTGTTTGTAATCTATTATAAATGCCTCCGGTTTAAAAATTCCGAAGATGTCTAGTCTGTCTTATCCGGAAATATCTTTAAAGAATATTTTTTTAAAGTGTTCAAAAGGACTTTGCAAAGGTTGACATAAAAAATCTTTACAATTGTGATAAAAGACAAATTCGCCTAACTGATCACAATGATGCAATGTTAACAATATGAATGGTTTAAACAACTATTTTGACAGCGTGACGTCAATATAATGGCTACATTTTTCTTGATGAGAAATTATTTGCTTAATACATTTCTAGAAAAAGTATAGCATTGCATGTGATTTCGAGTACGGATGCTACATATGTATGCATGTACTTTTAGATCCTATTGGAGACCATACGTTGTATGATATTTGCTGCGTCGTGTATTTCGAATATTGGAAAGCTGTTATCTCCCCTTCGTATTATTTCTAATAGGAACCGAACCGATTATCAGGTTGTCTGCATATTGATATTTTACAATATAGATATGCAGACAACCAGATTATTAATTTATCGGGTTGTATTTGTGTATTTTGCATGATAGAAACAAGTGTTTTCTTTGTTCCACCAACAAACCGGAAAATGACTTGATGAGTTCGAGTCAAACTCATTTACGTCAGTTTATTCATTATGACGTCGGTAATATTTCGGGGTCAAAGTTATTAAGTCCGGGTCAACATATTTGACGTCACAAAGCCGTGATATGCAATGTTATTTTAAAAAAGAGCTTAGCAGAGTGATACAGACAGTGGGACAGAAAACAAGTTATTCTGCAAGTCGACGTACTCCGCCGTACAATAAAAAAAAATGTTTTTGATCAGTATACTTTCGAAAATTATTTTTTTGAAGAAAACTTTCAGACGATATGAAGTCATACTTTCATATTTTTAATCTTTATCGAGGAAAAAGGGCGAAACACTTTTTAATAGCGGGTCTGCGGGGCGACCTTGAAATTGGCAGGTACTAGGAGCACAACTTTTTAGTATAACATAAAATCTTGTCTTTGTTTTGATCTTGTTAGCATAAAGAAATAAAGCGGCATAGATAAGAGAAAAAAATCATGATTTACCTCAACAAATCGATAAAAATTGTTGAAATGAAAGAAAATCTGAACTTCTTCATTTTCATTTATACTATCTCTACCCAATTTCCGTTGGCGATGATACACAGTGATAATATTAAAGTTTTAAGGAAATCAATCCAGGCATACTGGAATAAGTGCACAATATGTGAAAAAATTCCATAATTCTAACAGTTAAAGATCCGTAACACTGGAACGGAAACACCGGAAAATTTACAAATCGAAAGGCGGCTTACTTTTATCAAACCCAACAATAGTTATAAGTTTTGAAGAAATCAATCTAGGCATACTGGAGTTAGTCTGAGATATGTGAAATATTGTTCTTATTAAAACGGTCAATCCTACGTTGGTACTGTAACCACTCAAGTCATGTTACTCTAAAATAATAAAGCTAAAATATTTGATAATAGAAAGGGAGCTTTCTCCCGTCAAAACTAATGTTGTCTTGAAATTACATGAAAATTTGTTGAAGCCAATTAAATGTACCCTAAAGTGTTGACGGACGGCTGGTCTGACGGAAATTGGTATACCATAATAGCCCCGCATTCGACGGGCGTAAAAACAAAAAGTGACAGAGAGAAAAACAACAGTCCGCTAAAGACTAAGCAATACAAGTCCACCAAAACCTAAATAATGAGAAAAGTGTCTTAAAACATTTAATTGGAGAAGCTATTAAACAATTGTAAGAATTTGTTTTGCTTTTATTGAAAACATTTTATAACCTGGAAAAGAAATAATTCAATGAATACACATCGTTTATGACAAATATGATGTTTTTATGAGGTTTTCACTTTGAAGATAAATTTTCTTACACCCATCATCACGACAGTTGTTGCAAAGCTACTTGTTAATTTCAACTTTATTTTGAATTAGGATTACACAATCTTGATTATGTAGTAGCCCCTTTTGTTGTTTGTACAACATTGTCATTCATTTATGACCATGTCATTCGATGTGTTTGAGCATCACCGCACTTCAACACTTTGTACAGTGGACCATTCATTGGATAGCAATGACCATTTGCCCTGCCTTCTTAAATTGACAGACAACCCGTCTTTTGAACGTCCTCTATTTGAAAAAACGGGACAATTTGAAAAAATTTTAAAAACATTATTAAATTAAAAATAATTTTCAGTAGAAATAAACTACTCTTTCCATTCTTTTTCAAAACAAGCAATGCATTTTTCAAGACATTTAGTCAAACAGTTTATTTTTTAAAAAAGCAACCTCTTCCAAAAACGGAAAAAAAAAGTCGGTGCATAAGAAAGAATATTTCAGCATGATATATTTAGTATCGTTGTTTCAAATACTTATCTATCAACTGTGAAAGATATTCTGGAGTCGTAAATTTTACGAGATCCATTCATGCATTGATTTCATTTAAATATGAAAACAGAGGAGTGATCAGGAGTTGTGTGAATGAAATATAAAATTGTACTTGCTTGAAAATATTGTGTATAAATAGAAAGTTCTCTTTTGCATAAAAGTCCGGAAAAACGTGCCTCTCTTTGTCGATAAAAATTGATACATTTTCGGTTTATATACAGTTGTAAAAGAGGAAATGCATTTCACACACTTGTCTAAAATGTCAATCTTTACTAAAGCACTCGATGTCTTTTATGAAAAAAAATGTGATTGATAAAAAGAAATATTATTTTCGCCGAATGTTCTTCGATGCAAAAAGATGTGGCCAATTTACCCTGTATTTTTTTTTTAACTTGCAAGGTAATTATCTAAAAGTTGAAAAATCCTACTGCAAACTGATTATTAAACAATCTTTATCATTTTTCTTGAATATTGTTTCCCAATCTGAATTACTATCTGTTGCTCATAAAGTCATATTTTGTCACAAAACTGCAAATTTTACATGTTTAGGTAAAATTTTGCATCGCTAACCAAATTTGATTAATTTGAATCCGAAAGACATTCCATTATAAACCTTCTTCATCATGGTGAATTGGTAATAATTATGTATTTTCGAACATATTCTTTGAATAAGGAAAATCTTTGGTGTAATTTACAACGCACACGAATATGCTTGACTCGCAATATTTATTTGCCTGTCCAAAGTCAGGAGATTGTAATTTAGTGATTGTCGTTCGTTGCTATGCATCATATTTGTTATTCTTTTGTTGTTTTGTGCATAATTCACGCTTTTGTTTTCTCGTTTGGAATGTTTTACATTTTGTTATGTCTGGGCTTTTTATGGCTTTCTTGCGGTATGGGGTTTGCTTATTAATGAAGGCCGATGACTTTTAGTTGCTTTAACATCTACGTCATTTCTCGAGCGTCATTTGGTCCCTGGTGGAAAATTCTCATTCGCAATCATACCACATCTCCTTATTTCATATTGTACTTATACAAAATCATAAAATGTTTGTTTTAAAAATTTCAATAAGCTTTATGAAAAGCTATAAAAATTCTAAAATAATGCGAAAAGTTTTGAATATGGAAAGGAACCAAATGTTTATCTATCAATTTGCATATTTTATGTTTTCTGGACTCGGTAGATGGACACTTCATTATCTATTTTATTTCAGGGCTGTTCCAAATCATTTAAATATGACAACCCAGGGAATGAATCGTTGAATATATAGAATGTGTTGCAAGTTACAATTGCCTTGCCAGGCATGAAAATTATTACCCTAAAACACAATAGAGCACTGCAAAAAATGTGGTTTTTTTTACAGTTAATTTTTTTAAATATTTTTATTGATTCAAAATTTCTTTAAGAAGAATAATTAATTTCAGTTGAAAAGGGGGGGGGGGACTGAACAAAATCTATAAAACAATAAAATATGCATAATTGAGTTTGACTCAAGTCGAAATGACAGCAAGTGTTTTACATAGATAATATTTTTACTCGAATGATACATAACTCGCACCCTTATATCGCCATTTTTTCTGTAAACCCTATATTGATTTCAGTCGGTGCAAGACTTTATCCACCAGCAACATATGTCCACAAACAAAACTTCGTGTACACTAGGAGACCTTCTTGCTTCAAGACGTTTTATATTTTCTTCATTATAAAAGAAGTAAAATCACAAAAATACTGAACTCCGAGGAAAATTCAAAAAGAAAAGTCCCCAATCAAATGGCAAAATCAAAAGTTCAAACACATCAAACGAATGGATAACATCTGTCATATTCCTGACTTGGTACCGAGGCATTTCCTTAAGTAGAAAATGGTGGATTGAACGTGGTTTTATAGCTAGCTAAACCTCTCACTTGTATGACAGTTGCATCAAATTCCATTATATTGACAACGATGCGTGAACAAAACAAACAGACACAATAGGTAAAAATGTCAAAAATAGGGGTACAGCAGTCAACATTGTGTTATCATCTTAATCACTATAAAAACAAACAAATGTAACGAAGAAGCACAAAAAGGCATACATCAAATTTAACATCCTCATTTTGCTTATATTATACGATTTTATTTATCTATGTAAAATCCACCCATAAAGGATGGAAGGTTTTAAGTACTGGCGTAAAATCGCGCGTCTGAAATTCGCACAGGTAGGCATAAAATAATTTTGTCGTTCAAAGTATGACGGGATACATAAATACAGAGTCACGTAAAATGGATATCACAAAAAACAGACTTAACAGTAAAAGTAATATTGATAAATAAAATAATTTTGTCGTTCAAAGTATGACGGGATACATAAGCACAGAGTCACGTCAAATGGATATCTCAAAAAACAGACTTAACAGTAAAAGTAATATTAATAAAGATAAGTAAAAGAATACTATAACACGTTATTAAGCTAGAGCTAGTTTAGACCATGGCGTCTTATTTTTACAATATTCGTTCTAGTGAAAATTAAGAGTTGTTTAAATTTCAAATTTCATCAAGGATTCTTCTGTTGTCTGACGGACTTCAACGTTGACAAGATAAGAGGTCAATGTATTCAAGTAAATTTAAGTTCTGTGGTACATTCAAATGTACAATGTGTAAATGTCGGGTTAAAATTTATCTTATCTTTAATGTGCCGCATAAGCATCCCTGTAAAGTAAGACAGTCCGTGCATGACCCATGACATAAGGTATTTTATGCATCTGATTAGTTATTTTCTATCAAAATCCAGACCAGCTAGCAACCTATATCATATTTCCGCTTCTAAAGACAAATTTGTGTAAAATATTTTTGTATAATCTGAATTCCTGAAAATTTAAATAATCTGAACTCTAGAACAGATCTTTTCGGGACGTCGAGTTGGGCCTTTATATTTGTGTGAATTAGGGATTCACACTTATTCGGGAAAACATGCTTTATTTATTCGGTATTTCGGTATTCAGCTTTTGTTTTTTTTTCTCCTGAAATTCAGGATGAAACCCTCCATTTTCTTCATTATAAAAAAAGTAAAATCACAAAAATACTGAACTCCGAGGAAAATTCAAAAAGGAAAGTCCCCAATCAAATGGCAAAATCAAAAGTTCAAACACATCAAACGAATGGATAACATCTGTCATATTCCTGACTTGGTACCGAGGCATTTCCTTAAGTAGAAAATGGTGGATTGAACGTGGTTTTATAGCTAGCTAAACCTCTCACTTGTATGACAGTCGCATCAAATTCCATTATATTGACAACGATGCGTGAACAAAACAAACAGACACAATAGGTAAAAATGTCAAAAATAGGGGTACAGCAGTCAACATTGTGTTATCATCTTAATCACTATAAAAACAAACAAATGTAACGAAGAAGCACAAAAAGGCATACATCAAATTTAACGATGTGGTGCCGTTAGTTTGTATAGGAAGAACCAGTCCACATTCTACAGTATGCTGTAGTATTCCCTGTGTTGCGTGACGTAATAGAGAGATTCCCTTCGACTTCCGTTTTACTGTAATCACCACATGTTATATATATTATTGCTGTCTGCTGACTGATATATTCATCAGATTTACAGATATTTACAGATATTAAAGGTATTCTGTTTATTACACACACACCTTACTTATTTGTACCATATCGGCACAACATTGGCGTCGTCGACAAAGAACTATTATTTTTTAGAAAGTTAGGCGGACTCCACGAGGGCGCCTTTGCAGATTTAAAAACTTTTGATGCTTCATGATTTGTAAATTCACTACGTGCGCATTACCATAAATTTACTTCAGATTGATTGTAGATTTAATTGCATCAAATTTTTACAGTTTAGCACGTATGAAATCTTCATATTTGATATTTTTTATCAGATAAGGTTAGGAACTTCCGGTTAATCGCCATTAGGTCCTTCTTCACGGAAGTCATTTGTCTGCAATACTCCATTGCGCAGACGCAAACCGGAAACAGTCTTGATTTCAGTAAATTAGTTTCGTACATTATTTTATACTGAATTTAGACTGATATTTAATATTAAAGAAGGTATATACACTCATAAATATTAATGAACAACATATTATACACCGTACAGTACAGTGTGTTAGCTGAGTCTCTGTTCCAGTTCTGTCCTTTTTGTTGCCTGCATTTTGCAATTGTAAAAGTAGTAGCTTTTATTAAAAAGCTGCATTGTTTATGTCTTGAGTCACACATAAAAGTTGTGATTTTGAGATTTATTTGCCTTGAGTAATTACTCAGTGCATATTGTCATACTGTTTTGAGTTGCAGTATATTGTAATTTGAAATATTTAAGAATATTGTAATTTGAAATAAAGACAACATGGCAGGAATTGGGGATGACAATGAACTGACTCAGAAGGAAAACATTGAAACAGAGGAGTTGACGCATGATGAGATATTGACAAAAGAACACATAGCTGATAATACTCCAACAGAACACACTGAAAATACCAAAATGTCGTTGGAGCAGCTATATCAAGAGTTTCAGGCGGATAGAAAAGCAAATGCAATAAGAGCTGCTGAGACTGAAAACAGAGTGAAACAAAGTGAGGATCGCATTGAACAAATTTTCCACGGTTTGCTGAATATTCAAGCCGAACAAAAAGAAGCAATGAAAACTAGTTCAGAAAACATCGGGGCAATATCCCAACAAGTGCAACAGTCAGAACAGAGAATTGACAAGAAGATTGATGTTAACGGTACACGTTTAGAAGAATTAACATTGGATAAGTTTAATGCCTTGGGAAGACGGCTTGACAAAATGGCTGCTGCTAATGACGAGGCAAGTACTGTGCAATTTAAGAGCGCATTTGAACACCCAGGTTCATTTCAGCAGATGGCATCAAGTGTAAGCAATTTGGTTAACAGGAGGAATAAGGAAGTCAAGCTCCCCTCTATGGATACTCCTGTTAAACAGAAAGTTGAAACTAGTCCATATATTGCCAGTACTCCATTACTGCAAAATAAGCCTCCAGCATTTGGTCTCTCACCAATTATGTCAATTGATCAGACTACACAGCCTAAATCCAAGGCAGTAGCAAGTGCCAAAGGTAATGTGTTAGGGCCCTCGGCTCTGCACAACACAGTGTTGTTTCAACAGCCTCAGGGCAAAGGCATGCTAGAAAGTGTTGGTAGTGAGCAGGAAATCTATCATATGCAAGGTTCGTTGCCACTACTGAGTGACAAGGGAAGCGTGCCAGGTCCCCCGGCACTGCACGGGACAACCTCAGGTATGGTAACACAGCATCCATTCAAAGGCATAGAAGGAGCATCCACGGAATATAAACCCCAACATTATACTACTCCAGCAACGGCTACTTTTGCATCGTCCTATATTGGTACGCCATATGTAGCTCAAGGTATCCATGTTAGTACACCATTACACGTTGCACCAGCTGCAAGTAGCGAATCATATGCAGCTTCCTTAGTACAGAGTAGACCAGCTCTGTACCCTCATATAGGATCAATGGTACAACAACCCCCGCCTGCGTTTATGACCCCTGTGATGACAGCAGTCTCATCGACAGGCCCGTCACCAATGCAAATTGACACTAGCAGGTCATCAAGATCACGCACAAAAAAGCAAAAGGAAAGAAGCCACAGCTCTTCGTCAGACTCCTCTCTTGATAGGGAGTACTCCAGATGGCAGGAAAACTCTGGGGCGAGAGACAGGAGTAGAAGTCCTCAGCTTCCTAAATTGCAAGTTTTCACAGGAAGAGGTTTTCTTACTCGGGAAGCCTTTATCTATCAGTTTGAAAGAACAGCAGGAAGGAGACAATGGGAAAATAGAAAGAAAGTTTGCGACTATTGGACTGTCTAGCTGATGTGGCTTTAGAATATGCAAGAAAAGTCAACATCGACGATGACTATAAGGCTTTAAGGAAAGCACTGAAACAGCGTTTCAGCAAAAAGGACGAACCTGTCTCAGCAAGACGTCAGTTGCAGTATGTGAGGCAGCAAGACAGTGAAACATTGGAGGAGTTTGCTGAACGGGTCCATTTTATTGCAATGGATGGGTATGATAAATGTGACAATTCTGTCATTAATCAAATTGGCACAGAGGCATTCCTCAGAGGTTGTAAGGACAAGGAGGCTGCCCGTCACGTCATAGAAAGGAACCCGGAGTCCATCAATAAGGCGTTGAAAATCATGAAAACGTCCATAGCAAATCAGAAGGCTATATATGGATCTAGAAGTCCAAATTTTGCTCACAGACAGGTCTCGTTTGCTGATAGCGCTGGTAAATCACATGACAAAGAAAGTACTAGTACTGTTAATAGTCCATTGGAAAAGGAAGTAAGGAACTTGACTCAACTTGTGACCAAATTGACAGAGGTGATGCTTTCTTCTGATCAACATACACGCGGTAGGTCTCCTGAAAGATATACACCACCTAAGTACAATGCGTATCGATCACCTACACCGCCTCCGAATCAAAGTTCATATAGTCCTCAACAAAGTTCATATAGTCCTCAATAAAGGTCATATAGTCCTCAACAGAGGTCATTTAGTCTTCAACGTCAACGTTCGCCATCACCACGACCAAACTCCAGAAATCCAGGCTACTTTAAACAACGGTCCCCTTCACCTGGCGACAGAGCTTATCCTAGCTCTACTCCAACAACTGAGTCGTTAAAGCAGCTATGATTACACTCGTCAACGAGAAATTAATACCCGAGGATATAGAATGTCCCGAAACAGTGACGCTACGTGGTTTGGGGGAGCAACTGGTCATTGGCAAGATCATAAGGAACACACTCCTGAATATAGATGGGTTAGAAGTAAGGTGGGACGTGTGCAAGACACCACTTACAGACGATGTCATTCTAGGTCTAGATATCTTGGATACGCTGGGTGCAGTCATAAACCTCAGCACTCCATCACTGACAGTGAACAACAGAGTTATACCTGCATCATTTGTTACTGGATCTGATGATAGTGCTACTCAACAAGTCTGCATTAATGCATACAATCACAGTCCCGCCGAATTCAAAAATGATCCTCAGCATTGATACACACAGAGGATCTGAACAAGAGTTCATTTTGGAGCCATGCCCTCTTGCCAGTGGAGTTTTAGTTTCGCATGTTGTCGGAAAAGGTAAATCTTGTCCTGTGACTATTTTAAATGATGGAAATCGTTACACACGTGTAAAAAAGGGTACACCTATAGGTCATTTGGAAGAGATTGACAGTATACTGGAGGAGACTTCGGAAGAAAATGAAAATCAAACTCCAGATGTCCGTCGTGGTATCGTAGAAACACAAACCCAGGTGCCCACGGCACCAGGTTTAAGCCAAGAAGAATCGTCTACGTTGCCATCACATTTAACAGACCTGTATGAACGTTCTATAAAGCATGTGGTTAGTCAAGAAGATAAGTTAAAACTCAAGAAGTTATTAATCGAATACCAGGATGTATTTGCACAGCACGACCTAGATCTTGGTTGCCTTACAGCTGTCAGGCATAAGATAGATACAAAAGACCACGCTCCAGTTAAACACCGGATGCGAAGAACACCTCTTGGATTCCAAGATCTCGAACAGTAACACCTTGACAAGATGTTACAAGCAGGTGTCATTGAGCCATCATCTTCTGAATGGGCCTCCGCTCCAGTGCTAGTAATAAAGAAAGATGGAACCGTGCGCTGGTGCATATACTACAGAGCTTTAAATGACAGAACAATAATAGACTGTTTTCCTATTCCTATTATTGAGGATTGCTTGGACTCACTTCAAGGCACCACCACGTTCTGTACATTGGACCTTGCCAGTGGTTATTATCAGATTGAGCTTGAGCCAGAAGACCGAAAGAAAACAGCGTTCATTACAAGATATGGGTTGTTCGAGCACACCATAATGGGAATGGGCCTTTGTAACGCCCCAGCAACATTTCAGCGAGCAATGCAACTCGTTTTAAGAGGACTTACTTGGACACAGGTGTTAGTTTATCTTGATGATGTCGTGGTTCTCGGTCGCAACTTCGAGGATGGTCTCATTAATTTGAGGGCTGCGTTTGAAAGATTTAGACAGTATACCCTGAAGCTGAAACCGAAGAAGTGCCAACTGTTTCAGCCCGAAGTTGAATTTTTAGGAAAACTGGTGAGTGCTAATGGCATCTCTGTTTCTCCATCTAAGATAGAAGCAGTGAAAAAGTGGCAAACTCCCAAGTCAAAAAAAGAACTCATGTCATACCTAGGGTTTGTCAATTACCACCGGGATCACCTGCACAACTATGCAGAAATGACTGCATGTCTATACGACCTTGCCCACCAAACAGGAGAAGTTGAATGGCAACAGTGTCACGAAAAGGCGTTCCAACAGTCAAAAACGGCGTTAATAAGTGCACCTTGCCTGACATATCCTAATGCCAATGATAAATTTATATTAGATACCGATGCATCTGACACCACCATAGGTGCAGTTTTATCACAATTACAAAATGGCGAAGAAAGGGTTATATGCTTTGCAAGCCATGTCCTCTTGAAGCCTCAGCGTCGTTATTGTACAACACGGAAAGAGTTACTGGCCGTTGTTAAGTTTTGTCGACTTTTCCGTCACTATTTGCTTGGTAGACGTTTTATTTTACGCACTGATCATAACAGTTTGGTATGGCTGATGCGTTTCAAGCATATTGGAGGGCAACTAGCGCGATGGTTGGAAGAATTGTCATCATTCGACATGGAGATCATACATCGTCCAGGAAAGAAGCATTGTAACGCTGATGGTCTTAGTCGCATCCCAGACGATGTTCCTGAATGTGACTGCTATCGGGCCGGACTTGATCCCACAACACTGCCATGTCATGGTTGCAAATATTGCCTACGAGCTCACGAACAGTGGAGCAGATTCGGAAATGACGTAGACGATGTGATTCCATTGGCTACTAAGTCAGTGATAGCATCAATACGCACTGTTTCAGTAATCGCTGAAAATGACAAGGACATGTCCACTGACCAAGAGCCCCCGGCTCTGGCAGAGGATTGTCACTCAGATCCATCACCAAATTTAGACGATACTTTACCATATGCTGATGGCGACCCATGTAGCAACTGGGCACCTGAATACCCATCTGAACAGTTCAAGATATTTCAGCAAGAAGACCCTGATTTGGCTCCCATATTAAAATGGATGGAGGAAGACGTCGAGCCAACACAGGCTGAACTACGTTTGCAAAGTAGGGCAACCAGGTCGCTTTGGTTGTGTAGACCTTGCTTTGTCATGTTTAACAATGTTCTATACTACAGATTCATAGGTTGTCCAGCACGCCAAGGCCTTTGCTTAGTTGTTCCATCAGAGTTAAAAGGAGAGGTGCTTAAAAATTGTCATGACACTAAAACATCAGGACATTTGGGTCAGAAAAAAACGCTCGATAAGTTAAAGCAGGCTCTCCTGTGGTATAACATGCGCAAAGATTGTGACGATTATGTTAGTTCTTGCGCCACCTGTAGTCTAAATAAAAAGGCGCATGTGCAACCTAGAGCACCACTTGGGCAGTTCCACGCCGGGTATCCGATGGAGAGAGTACATCTTGATATTCTCGGACCTTTTAATACAAGTAATAGCGGCAATAATTATGTCTTGATGATGGTGGATCAGTTCACAAAATGGGTTGAGATGGCGGCGTTACCTGAACAGACTGCAAAGTTGATCGCTGAGAAATTTATTGTGCATTTCGTGGTGACATTTGGGTGTCCCTTGGAAATCCACACTGACCAAGGACGAAACTTCGACAGTGACTTATTCAAAACACTATGTGATGCCTTGGAAATTGCCAAAACCAGAACAACCCCGTATCATCCGTTATCAAATGGCCAGGTAGAGAGGTACAATACCATTGTATTGGCCATGATTAGATGTTTTATTGAGAAAAATTGTCGTAACTGGGACAGAGACTTGCCTTTCTTGTCTATGGCAATGCACTCAATGGTGAATAGGCAAACTGGATTTACGCCGAATCAAATGATGTTGGGCAGAGAGAATATCCAACCTGTTAATCTTCTCCTCGGCATACCACAATACGGTCAGAACAGAATGACCCTAACGTTTGGGTACAACATTTAGTCGGTAGGATACAAAAGATTCACGAATTTGCAAGGCACAGTCTTCACACCTCGCAACTAAGACAAAAACGGGATTATGACCTCAGAGTTGTTGAACATAAATATCAACCAGGCGATTTGGTGTTCAAGGCAGACTCAACTACAAAAGTCGGGCAGAGCAAGAAGCTGAAATCACCATGGTGTGGACCATTTCTTGTCGTGTTTAGTAGACCCCCCATTGTACACTATCCGAGGATGAAAAGGAGACTCAGTAGTGCACCATGACAAGTTGAAACTTTGCAACGATAGGGATATCCCGACTTGGATCAAAAGACTTAGACATGCGTTATTCCAAGCTGAAAGTGAAATGGATGAGAGCTGGGATTATCTTGATGATACAATACCCTATGGTGTTCACTTTAATGTTCAGGGCATGTTCGACTCAAATCAGCCCACTTTTTTTACCCCAGTCATTAGGTGACCCGTCCTATACCCATACTCCATTGACACAAGAACTGGAACAGGGGCCCCGGTGTGATACAGTTACCGCTTTAGATGCTAATAGCAATGATGAACCTCCAAATTTAGACCTGGGTGAAATTTTAAGTTCGGATAAAGGTTACAGTGGGGACATTGTAAATGCCAAACTCAGCAGCACAGATGACGAGACGAGGCCCTCGGCCTTTCCGTCTTCTGAGCACACATCTAGGTATGGTAGATCAACAGGGCCTAGGGCCCCAGATAGCTGACTCTGGTTTCGGCTTTGGCATACCATACAATTTTAGGGCGTTGTCATTGGTTGTCCAGTTCAAAATGTTTAGTGGGACATTACGCCTCTCACTTACTGCTATCGCAACCTCTTTAAGATTCCATGGATGGTTTACTGCACAACAGGACCATGTCGATAGAAACGGAGCATCTGTTTCAAGTACCAGCTGGTGAGGCAAGATTCGTGATATCGCATCTGTGTTGTATGTAGCTCTTGCATCTTTCAAAAACTTGCCAGTGATCCCAAATACTACATTTGGAAGGCGTTGCCACTGTCTCAACTCCTCAACACCTCCGTCGAAACAATGGCGGTGGTACTTCAAGTTGGCGAAGCCCCCGCGGATTATAGTAAGCACACGGGCTGCTGCCTCTCCACTTCCCCCATCGCGACAATGCAGTATGACTGGCATTTGTCGGCGCTGTGCAATTTCCAACATTTGTATAAGTGCCTGCTCTTGGCATTCCCTCATTCGCTTCTTGCACTGTTCTTGTGTATTGCATCTTCTACAGTCACAGCGGGTGGTAAAATCAGGTCCAATCTCACCAACAGCAACACATTTGTAACTTCCCAGTAGGTACTCAAGATCTTATAGTTGCTTTGTCGTGACTCCCTTTGCAGCAATATGCGGGTGAATCCCAAAGGATACGTAAACAGAGTGAGCGACTCCAACTTGTACAGCCCAGTCATTCCAGTGGTTGGGAAAAACATAGTTTGCGACCCCATAGTAAAAAGAGTTGTTGTTCTCTGCTGGGGAGATTTCAGAACTCATATGTAGAAATGTTTTAAAATGAAGCCGCTTCAACACCAAATCCAAATGAAAATGGCTATCCACGAATAAAAATGGCTCTGATGGTGAATGGTACCGGGTCTAAAATGAGACTGCCCTCATATGTAAGGTAGCCTCCAGGTGTCATCAGGGATTGCTGTTGTGCTGGGCCCACTCGTCGTAGTAGACTCGCCATGATCTCCCAATTTGTAAGGCTAATGACGTGGTTTGGAGGGTTGGCGGTGATGTAAGATAGCCGATCAGGGCTATAGTTCTGGGCGTAGTACACCAGGAGTTGCTGTTCCTGGTCATTGAATCCACTGTTTACATTTTCATACAACCTCCTGTCAATGACATATTGCAGGAGACTATCATGATCGTAACAATCAAACCAGGACTTGACTCGATGGAGACAGGCGGTTACCATTTGGCACCATAGGTGTAGATGCTCTTCGTCAAAGAGACATCCGAGTCTATGTTCCTCGGTGTGACGTAGAGCCAAGGAAGACGCCTGTACTTCCCGCTGGCCACATTCCCAGCATGCAGTTGAGCCAGACCAAAACCATGGCAGATGTATCTTCATCAAATGCTACGCGTACTTTCCCTGGACATCAGTCCACATACAGGACACTTACGCAACCGACTCTTAGATGGCACTATGGCTGTGCAGTCTTCTGATTGGCCTTCAATTGTCTCACCTGTTCCTGGTTCATCATGATAGGAGGAACTCATTGGTAACATACCTGTTGCCATATTGCTGTATCCTTCAGCAGGGCCTAGGGCCCCAGGAGAAGCATCAGCAGTTGCATCACTGTCATCCGGACCAACTTCGTCGAGTACCATTAGGTCCGCCACGTCAAGATCGGTACAATCTGATTTAGTCTCATGCCACTCGCTGTGCGGACTTAGTGACAAGACATCCTGGTCTGAACGAGACCCCTGTTCCATCCTGGAATGAGAGGAAATCAAAACATAACATGATTAGAAGCACAATTAGCGAAAATGATGCACATATATTATTAAGTAAGAACATGCAAAAATAAATATATACATATATACATTTGAAATTATCCCACACAATACCTATTATGTTTGGTACCGTAGTTGGCATCTGTTAGTTGGTTCCGCCGGACATCCTTAGATTTTGTACATATTTAATTGCTAACAAGAAGGTGTTGACATTCATATGTGTAAATATATACATCAATTTATTGCGTTATTTTATGACTTGCACAAGGATCGTTCAAGTTACCAAGCTAATTGACACCAACGTGTTTACAACGTTTATTTTGTTTTGTTTTTGAGTTTCTTTTATAGTTTGAGAATGTGTCTGGTTCTACAGGAATGGGGCGGATGTGGTGCCGTTAGTTTGTATAGGAAGAACCAGTCCACATTCTACAGCATGCTGTAGTATTCCCTGTGTTGCGTGACGTAATAGAGAGATTCCCTTCGACTTCCGTTTTACTGTAATCACCACATGTTATATATATTCAATTGCTGTCTGCTGACTGATATATTCATCAGATTTACAGATATTTACAGATATTAAAGGTATTCTGTTTATTACACACACACCTTACTTATTTGTACCATATCGGCACAACAACATCCTCATTTTGCTTATATTATACGATTTTATTTATCTATGTAAAATCCACCCATAAAGGATGGAAGGTTTTAAGTACTGGCGTAAAATCGCGCGTCTGAAATTCGCACAGGTAGACATAAAATAATTTTGTCGTTCAAAGTATGACGGGATACATAAATACAGAGTCACGTCAAATGGATATCTCAAAAAACAGACTTAACAGTAAAAGTTATATTAATAAAGATAAGTAAAAGAATACTATAACACGTTATTAAGCTAGAGCTAGTTTAGACCTTGGCGTCTTATTTTTACAATATTCGTTCTAGTGAAAATTAAGAGTTGTTTAAATTTCAAATTTCATCAAGGATTCTTCTGTTGTCTGACGGGCTTCAACGTCGACAAGATAAGAGGTCAATGTATTCAAGTAAATTTAAGTTCTGTGGTACATTCAAATGTACAATGGGTAAATGTCGGGTTAAAATTTATCTTATCTTTAATGTGCCGCATAAGCATCCCTGTAAAGTAAGACAGTCCGTGCATGACCCATGACATAAGGTATTTTATGCATCTGATTAGTTTTTTTCTATCAAAATCCAGACCAGCTAGCAACCTATATCATATTTCCGCTTCCAAAGACAAATTTGTGTAAAATATTTTTGTATAATCTTAATTCCTGAAAATTTAAATAATCTGAACTCTAGAACAGATCTTTTCGGGACGTCGAGTTGGGCCTTTATATTTGTGTGAATTAGGGATGAAACCCTCCTTTTAATCGTACCGAGTTTTAACAAAGTTGTGAATACACAAAAAAAAAAAACTTTCAAACATCTCCCAACAACACAAAATTCCCAAATCGACAATCGAAATTTAATTCCATATTAATAACAATACTTTTTAACAATTGATGCTATGTTACACAGTAGCTTCCGATTATCGAAAATCTACATACTGTTTTTTGTTTTTGTTTATCTCTTTGCTGTTTTGTCTCAATGAATATCAGAAATCGCTATACAGTTAGTTTTGAGGTTAGCAGTTTTTATATGGAATCAGACAGACAAATATGAAAATAGTTAATTTCAGATATAATTTCGAATGGCACGAAATAGACTAATTGAATTTACCGACATTCAGGAATGTTATTGAGGCAGCGATAATTGAACGTTTTAGAATTAAAGCACCACTAAGCATTTCTTTCGCAGACGAACTATCGTAAAATGTGTATTAATCTATCAATCCTTTGAATGAAAATCGTCAAAATGTCTAACATCACAAACCAACAAGCTTGTTAAATACATACACACTACTAAGTGGAGTATTATTACTATGTAAAGGAGTTAGAATAGCTAGATTTTTTTTAATTAGAGGTCTATAGTAGGGGGTTCAATATACCATGGCATGGGGGACAAAATACCACGGCTAAGTAAAATTTTCAAAACATCTTTTCCAGCATGTTAAATACATACAAACTACTTATTGGAGTATTATAACTATGTAAAGGAGTTAGAATAGCTAGAATTTTTGAAATTAGAGGTCTAAAGTAAGGGGTTCAGTATACCATGGTAGGGGGGGGGGGGGGTAAAATACCATGGCTAAGTAAAATTTACAAAACATCTCTTCCAACATGTTAAATACATACTAACTACTTATTGGACTATTATAACTATATAAAGGAGTTAGAATAGCTAGATTTTTTTTAATTAGAGGTCTATAGTAAGGGGTTCAATATACCATGGCAGGGGGGTCAAAATACCATGGCTTAGTAAAATTTTCAATACATTACAAGACTTAGCAAAACAAACTTATTTTTATTTTCAACTGAACTGAAAACGAACTAATTTTGATAAGACTTGAAAAAATGAAAATCTACTGCATTGTGAATGTCTGCACAACCATATATCATCATAATTATTACCATGGGAAATTTAACTCCCTTTATATGTTAGGATTTCAAATAACCAAAGCATTCAAGATACATGGTCTAGTCATAATGCTTCAATAAGTATTTTGAATGAAATTTTGTTAGTAAAGACTTCAGCATGTTCAGAGCACTTATACCAAGCCATGGTATTTTTTTTTCCTACCATGGAAAATTTACCTCCCCTTTTGGTATGTCTGATTTTAAATCTATAATAATCTTTAAAATAATGTATAATGTTCTAATAACTATCTAAAATGAAAAAGCAGGGGGTTCAATTTACCATGGGGGATCAATTTTCCATACAGGGGGGTTCAATTTACCATGGGTGGTTCATTTTACCATAGCGGTATTTTGACCCCTGGGTCAATTTTCCATGGGGTTCAAAATACCATATGACACCGGGTAAGGTGACATGTCTTCCTGCGGAATGTTACCTTGTAAACAAGCACGTTAAAAATCCGACTCAGCGTGTCGGTCTAGTACAAAGCAGGGTTAATATTCATATTACATAAACATGTTCTCGTCCTGAATATGCATCATCATCATCATCATCATCATCATCATCATCATCATCATCGTCATCGTCATCGTCATCGTCATCGTCATCATCATCATCGTCATCATCATCGTCATCATCATCATCATCATCATCATCATCATCATCATCATCATCATCATCATCATCATCATCATCGAAAAATATAAATTTACTCCGTATACGTACGTGCTATGTTTGCAAAAAAAATAGAGCAATTACACATTACAAGACTTAGCAAAACAAACTTATTTTTATTTTCAACTGAACTGAAAACGAACTAATTTTGATAAGACTTGAAAAAATGAAAATCTACTGCATTGTGAATGTCTGCACAACCATATTCTTTTAAAGAAGACAAAAACATCATCTGCATTGTACCAGATTCACTGCTGAGTGCAACATACTTATCCCTTAACAAGCCGAGGGACATTTTGCACTGTTTACCAGATTCACTAATGAGTGCAACATACTGATACTGGTACTGTTACAAACCGAGGCACTTGTTGCCTTGTTTACCAAATTTAATGCTTAGTGCAACATACCTATCCTTTACAAACCAGAGTGACATGTTGAGCAGGTTACCAAATACTAAACTAGGCATGTTTTCTGAATGTATGCTTCTTTTTTTATTATTATTTGTGGTTTCGAAGTATTTGTGTTAGAGTTTTATGAATTTTAGTTTTTAAAATTTATTTTCGATATCAAAGTAAAATTGTTTTAAGGTAATGAAATGTAAATTTTCGGTTTTACAGACTTTTTCTACAAACAATTGTATTAAATTTGTCTTGCACAATGTAAAGATTCGCGTATCTAACTGCGAGTGAGGGTCATAGTATTATGATACCTTTCGAACCGTTTTCAATCCGAAATCATATGTGCGAAAGCTAACCTTTTATAGAGATTGCTTGCCATTATGTGTGACTTGCCAAACTTCATCGCAATTTTAATTTGACTGGTTTTGCGGGGAATGAGGGAACACATTTGGCCTATAGAATAACGCTATATAAATGCTACTTCTTTCAGATCGTTTGCCCGAAAGCTTTCGTACTTGTTGGGAGATTTTGCCATTATTTATAGTTGACAATACTAAAATTGAGAATGGAAATGGGGAATATGTCAAAGAGACAACAACCCGGCCATAGAGCAGACAACAGCCGAAGGCCACCAAAGGGTCTTCAACGCAGCGAGAAAATCCCGCACCCGGAGGTGGTCCTCAGCTGGTCCCTAAATAAAAATGTGTACTAGTTCAGTGAAAATGGACGTCATACTAATCTCCAAAACATATAAATGAACTAAAATTAAATAAACATACAAGACTAACAAAGGCCAGAGGCTCCTGACTTGGGACAGGCGCAAAAAAGCGGCGGGGTTAAACATGTTTTGTGAGATCTAAACCCTCCCCTAATACCTCTAGCCAATGTAGAATAAAGAAACACACAGCAATACGCACAGTAAAACTCCGTTTAAAAGAAGTCCGAGTCCGATGTCAGAATAGGTAACAAAAGAAACTAAGCAAAATGACAATGATACATAAATTAACAAAGGACTACTAGCAGTTACTGACATGCCAGCTCCAGACCTCAATTAAACTGATTGAAAGATTATGTCTTCATCATATGAAAATCAAGTACAATCCCTCCCGTTAGGGGTTTAGTATCATACCATCATAAAATATATGAGAAGGACATAACCCGTATCATGCCAACAACTGGTTTTAGAATAAATATGTTTATTTCCGATGCAAAGACCCTATGAGTGAATCAATATTAATACCAAAATATGCAATCCTTAATGACTTGACAACAGTATCGTAACTATATCCCTTCCCAATAAGTCTGTTTAAAGGTTTGGTTAGCTTTTGAGGTGAATGCCGACATTTTTGAGCTTTTTAAAGAATATTACCATAAAAGATTGGATGTGAAATACCTGAACGTATAAGATGTCTGCATGTTAATTTATATTTACGAATGATGTCCTTGTATACCACCAAGTTAATTTGATAAGTAAAGAGGCTGTTATTCGTCTTTGTTGGCATGTTAAAGCACACTAGCGCCTTGTGAATGGAAATTTTCGGAGACCAATATTCAAAAGCTTTCATTAGATTGATTGTCATTATGTGTAGTAGACAATACGAAACTTCCATTTTATTTAGCAATCTTTGCATGAGATGTGTGAAGTTGACATGTTATGCTCGTTGTTGTTTAACGACACTTTGAGACATTTTATCATATTCACTATTTGTAGTACTAGGATTGTCAGTCATCAAATATAATTATTGAAGGAAAATATTTTAGTGACTTTGACTGTTATAATTCAATGACTTCACAAATGATGCGAAAATTTTTCTATTATTATGATGATTTATATTCCTGTAATGGAAACTTTTTCATTATGCATTTCAGGGTAAAATATATATATTTATGTCATTATATCTGTTTCGCAGTCAAATCTTAAAACTATAGTATTAAAGGGACTGGCAATAAGATTAAGTTGAAATAATCAAAATATGTTTTTCTTGGCTTCGAACATTTACACAAACGGAATATTAAATAGTTATTGGTTATAAGCATTTAGTTATGTTAAATTTCGTCAAGATAAACCCTAAAACATCGCCGATACATCATAAAATTTGACTTGCGAGAATCTACTTCGACCTCATTTATATCCATATGTATGCAACCTTGATGTTGATCTCTGCGCATGTACTCAATAACTTCATTCATTTATTGAAAAGAATGTTAGCTGAAAAGGTGAACCCTTAATGCATTTACAATAATTATAATTCGTATACCCGCCAAAAATAGATTATACTAGTTACATGTAAAACGATGATGTATAATGTTTTTCTTAATCTCTAATATTAAACAGAAAAATCGTCGTTATGATATTGGAGATCTTATTTATATTTATACCGGGGTCATATGCCAAACTGCAATTTTCAAAGGTCATGTCGATTGTTAAGTATACGGACAGGAGTTATAGGCAGCTAAAGTCTCTTACAATTGCAAAGTTACAAAGGGTTTCAATGTTATTTATACTTGAGGGAGACGATTGATCTCTGTGGTAATTGCAAAATTATGTCATATATCCTAGAAAGTGTTGGCAAAACAAAAATAAGAAGATATACAGTATTTTCGATTAAGCGAAAAAGAAGAAAATAGAATATATATTACGCTTTTCAAAATCGGCAATTCTCATCAGGATGTTGTTTGGCGTTGAATTGATATTATAGTGATCACCATACAGATAACAATTTATACTCCATGAAATCAATGCTTTCAATCAAAGTTTAAAAAATTTTTGCTTTTAACATTTTGGTTTTCTTTACATTCATTAACTTGCCCTGTCATAACCGAAATGTCAAAAAGCATGCATAGCATTTTCAACACTATTCGATTCGATGCTCAATTAGTTTTTATATTCATGACTCAATAATATCTCTTTCAGACATATTAGGGACAACTTCTCTTTGCAGATGTCGATTTATCTAAATTGCTACAGGCATTTGTAGGAAATTAGTTTTTCATGCATTTGCATTTATTTCCTTAAAGATTTAAAAACCTTATCAGTTATATAATGTTTCAATAAAATTATCCGTATGGATGTAAGTACACTATAAAATCATTAATTTTAATTTATCTTTTATGATTTATGAGTTTATACTAAATGCACAGTTCACTTGATAACAAATTGCAATATTCAGTGGGAGAATCCTCCAGAAATGAAATAAAGTTTCAAGCATTAGTGAAGCTTCGTCTCACTGCTGTAAACTTGAGACGATTAGTTTTAATTAGAAATGACTGCATGTTTTTAAACGACTTTTGAACAGATATAATTGATCAGGAATGGTATTTGGGAAAAAATAAACCAAGCAATAGAAGTTAAAATTTCCTGAGCCGATTAGTATATTTTTTGTCAAATACCCCTTCTGAACATGCTTTTATTTTCTAAGTAGCCCGAAATATAAATAAAAATGGTGAAGTAATGATTCGAAATTCATTTATCATTGCTCTTGTCGCTATTTAAAATAATACGTTAGCGAAGGCTAGTCGCAAAAATTATCAAATGTTTTCGTAAAGGTAAAAAGAAGCATAATTGTACGCTTCGGCACATGCAACGACAGAGACGCCATTGTGTTTATACACCGGCGATGCTGAAATATTGAATGAAATTCATCTGAATAAAAAAAGCACATGATAAAAAAACCTAGCAAACAACCAATTAAAATCCAGGATACTTTTATTAGATGTAATCAAAATGAAATGCAGCTGTCGCATTGTACTCATTTATAAGATAAACCAATTTAATGAAAGAGATTTGATTAATTTATTTATTTTCAATAAAAGAATTATTGCATCATTCGGATCCGTATCTTGTTTCTGGCTAATTAACATCACGTGACTCTTCAGCCCCACATCAAACTAGCCGCTCTTGAAGATTAGTGAAAGTTTCAAAAAGACAATCGTCAAAAATCTACGACATCCGCATTTCATATTCTTTTATTTAGATATGAAACCACCAAAGAGACCTCGTAATGCTCCAAGAAAGGTTATACATCAGCCAGGTCCAGCCAAGAAACTTAGAAAAGGCAAACAGAGACCACTTGATCCGGTGCCATCAACACAAGGAGCACTTCCATCTTCATCAGACATGGGTGTGCGAAGATCACAGAACACGCAAAGAACTGTAGACAATGTACCAGTTTCTAGAACAGTGACAGCTTCTTATTTGTCAATGGCTCATGGACCGGTGATCAACATCGTGGCGGACGCAAATGATCAGGAGTCCCCATTCATGCCATTTAGGATCCTGGAAGAGACATCTCAAGAAAGTCCACGACGCAACGAGGAAAACATACTTGACAGTTCAAGGGGAATTTCGGATCCAATGACTTCACAACCTGATCCAAGCGGTTTGCAGAGTTCATCAAACAATAACCTTGGTTCAAAAGCTATTTGGTTCGTTGGATCTTCATTTGTATATTGGGCACAGAAAAATATGGGGCCCAAACATTGGTCTTCAAAGCAGAGGGGCGTCCATACGCTGGTTTGGAAAAAGGCGTATGTTGTGGAATGAACTTAATGCCACAGTCTCGCATGCAGTTAACAATTTTTCTCCTCCCGTCATGATAGTTATTCAACTTGGTTCCAACGATCTGACAAAAGTTAAAATCATTGAACTAATTCAAAATATTGAAAGTGATATTCTGCGGCTGCACCTACTATTACCTAACACTCGCATCGTGTGGAGCGAAATGTTAATGCGAATGTATTGACATGGTGCAAAAGATGGACAAGCTATCGAAAGATCTCGAAAACGAGTAAACTCTACTATAAACAATTATGTGTTGAAGGTCGGACACTGTAATATTCATCATCTAATATCCGAGCTCGAGAAATGAACACTGTCCTTTCCTCGATCTTGATATCTATATCATTAACGGGAAGCTTAATACAAAAATTTATGATAAAAGAGATGATTTTTCATTTCCTATCGTTAATTATCCATTTCTAGATGGTGACGTTCCCTTGTCACCATCTTATGGTGTTTATATATCTCAACTTGCACGATTCGCTCGTGTATGTTACACCGTATCAGATTATAGCGAGAGAAATTTATGTATTACTGAAAAATTATTACACCAGGGTTTTCGATATCATAAACTAGTCAAAACATTTACTAAATTTTATCATCGGTATAAGGACATCATTCGTAAATATAACTCAACATGCAGACATCATATACGTTCGGGTATTTCACATCCAATCTTTTATGGTAATATTCTTTACAAAGCACAAAAATGTCAGTATTCACCTCAAAAGCTAACAAAACCTATAAACAGACTTATTAAGAAGGGATATAGTTACGATACTGTTGTCAGGTCATTAAAGATTGCATATTTTGGCTTTAATATTGATTCACTTATAGGGTCTTTGCATCGGAATTAAACATATTTATTCTAAAACCAGTTGTTGACATGACACGGGTTATGTTCTTCTCATATATTTTATGATGGTATAATACTAACCCCCTAACAGGAGGGATTGTGCCTGATATTCATATGATGAAGACATAATCTTTCAATCAGTTTAATTGAGGTCTGGATCTGGCATGTCAGTAACTGCTAGTAGTCTGTTGTTATTTATGTATTATTGTCATTTTGTTTATTTTCTTTTGTTTCTTATTCTGACATCGGACTCTGACTTCTCTTAAACTGAGTTTTACTGTGCGTACTGTTGTACGTTTGTTTTTTCTACATTGGCTAGAGGTATAGGGGGAGGGTTGAGATCTCAAAAAACATGTTTAACCCCGCCGCATTTTTGCGCCTGTCCCAAGTCAGGAGCCTCTGGCCTTTGTTAGTCTTGTATCATTTTTTATTTTAGTTTCTTGTGTATAATTTGGAGTTTAGTATGACGTCCATTATCACTGAACTAGTATACATATTTATTTAGGGGCCAGCTGAAGGACGCCTCCGGGTGCGGGATTTTCTCGCTGCATTGAGGACCCGTTGGTGGCCTTCGGCTGTTGTCTGCTCTATGGTCGGGTTGTTGTCTCTTTGACACATTCCCCATTTCCATTCTCAATTTTATTGTATAGGTTTGACGGAACTCACTTATCCGATATAGGGTATGATATATACTTAAACAACATTCAAGGATGAATTGAAACTTTCCTATCATCGTACAAAATTTGCTGTTTCCCCGAAGTATAATTGGGAATGGAATTTCTTGGGGATTTTTAAGGGGGGCTTTTAAATGAGTGTTTATAGACCCACTTACGTGGCAAGATTAAGGGGTTATGATACCGCAGGAAGTTCTGTTGAGACAATCTCATGTATACCATGAGTGACCGGTTCTGAATTGGTACCTGTTCAAGCTTAACTGTTTTATGATCTAGAAATTGTTAATCTTCACTCCCCTGACAACCAGTGGGTGATGCGAATATGAGTCGACGTATTTGGGGATCATGGTCCTCGTTCTCTTTAGTATTTAACCTTGATGAACTTGAGCATCCTTTGTCACCAAAGGTGCACAGACTTGTCAATTAAATCAATTACGTCGGCATTCTGCTATCATGTCAGATCTCGTCATTCGAAGTGAACTGTGGCCGTTATTTCCACATAAATTGGTTGTTAGTTATGCTTTGCCTTAAACTTGATTCTTTAATTAACAACTGAATAAGTTCCCGACGTTTAGGGTGGGTTAAACAGAACAGACATATATCAAGTACAGGACAAAAACTATTTGTAATTATAGGTTTCAGAACAAGTGAGAATTGGATATTGCTTGATATCAACTTGACTCGAGTTATTTAATTTCAATATGATAATAAACGAGCCTTTTTTATTATTGCTATTCAACTTAAATAACGAGTGTTTTGTATATTATTGAAAAATCACATATGTCCGTTGCCATGGACGAAATGTACATCGTCTTAACCTTTTAAAGTCATCAATGACCTAATGAATAGCCAATGGAAATGTTGTAATATCGTCACATGATGCTGGATAAGCCAATCAAATTAACGCAGTTTTCGTATCACTTTTTCGTATCACACTCCGTGCAGTGTGATACGAGATACTTCTCTTCATGCAAGAAGTAGATAACAGGCCACAACCATAAGAGAAACAGATTTATGCCATGTATGATTTAAGATTAACTATAAAAATATTAAATATAACCGTTGCTGTGTATGAGTTAACAGAAAACAGATAAAGTTTAACGAACTACATGTTATTTATTGGATTTACGTTATCGGGAAATTGAAAACAAATGCTGAATCAATCATAGAACAAATACTCCTTGTCAAATATACAAATTGTTTTACTTCACTTTGTGTTATCTATCATTCACAATTTCAAAGGGGGAACAAAACTCTGCTTATCAAAAAGGTCTTGTACTGAAACTTTACTAGATTATTTTGCATATTATCTTGATTTCTAGTGACAAAAACTATTTAAAGGGAAATTATAAGTACCACCATTTTTTCATGTTTTTTTAAGGAAACAAATTTTGAGTTGACCAGCTCTTAAAAGACTGAAAAATAAATATGTTAAATAATTTCAGTCTTTTGGTAAATTTTTAAACTTATCCACTGCGATCAAATTCTGATCTGAACAGCTCCTAAAAGACTGAAAAATAAATCATTATGTAATAATATAAAGAAGTTCGATTGCAGTTAATCATGATCTGTTCAGTCTATGTTCAGACTATTCACTATTCAGTCTATGTATTTTTAAATTGTTCAGTAGTTCATTCGGAAACGTAATTTAGTCTTGAACGGTCGTTTTGATCTTAACAACATATGAAAAGTCGGAACCTAAAAACGCCAAGTCTTGTTAAGAGGTTAAGTTATGTTCAGTTATTTTTCTTTTTGTAAATTAAGTGCCGTTCAGACTTCTGTGTTGACATGAATTATCTTAGTTATAACTTTGAATTTTTTTACCCAAGGAATAGATTATCTAAGCTGTATTTAGAAAAAACATTTAAGAGTGTTTGGGTTCACAATACTCTGCAATCCCGTACTTTATTTGGCCTTTTTAACATTTTTGATTCGAGCGTCACTGATGAGTCTTTTGTAGACGATGGTGTACAAACTTTTAAGCATGGTATCTATGATGAGTTTATTATCAGACTGTTGGCTTGCAGTCAATCCAGTACTTATCAGTACTTTTTTCAGACAATTCAGTACTTTGTTGTTTTGTAATGATATATCACAACTACTAAAGTAGTTGCTGTTGTTTCCAGATCGGTGTATCTATGCATATATGTAATGTTTTAATTTCAATTAAAAGGTATTATTTTCTCTTTAATATTTAATGTGAGCAAGATTTAATAAAATTTCCTCTGAAATTTTTTTGTCAAAATGCAGTATCATAGTGACAGCCATCAAAATCTCGCATCATAGTGTCTAGTGCTTTCTCCGGTTAATACAAGTATGATAAGTTGATTGCCGTAGCCATACTAATAGTCAGGCCTCGGTGGCCTAGTCGTCTAAGTTGTTCATCCACGACGATCACAATCCTGTCAACTCAAAAGTTGTGAGTTCGAACCCCGCTTGCGCCTGGGTATGTTTGGTCTCTGATCTTTCTTAACAAGGAATGCCAGTTTTCATCGAAGGTCGGTGGTTCTCTTCATGCACTTCGGTTTTGTCCACCGATAAACACTGATTGCCATGATATAGCCAAGGTAGCTGAAAGTGGCGTTTAGCAGCAATATATAAACAAGTAAATATAACAACAGTCAATCTTTTGTTTTATTATTCGTCATTCTCTTGAAAGCAAGAATCCTCCACTGATTAATTTGTAACAATTAAATCCACAATATTTTGGATAGATCGTTAGAAATTAAAGAATGCTTGAATATACATCATTATAATATTTGTGAAGGCCATGTGTTACCGTAAAAAAGTTGGCATTAAGAACTTCAGAAAGATTTTAAATCGAAAATCTAGATAACCCGGATATTCTTTAATAAAAAAAAGTATAATTAAAAGTAATAACTGATGACCCTTGCAATTTATGCCCACGGTTTTATCAATGAAATAAGTTTTCAAAACCGCAGTGAAAAATCTGCTGCAACACTTTTTGTACAATTCCTCAGTTTTCCGGAAATCCTTCAGTATTTTAGTACGATTTCTTATTCCATTTCAAAAAGTTCCGTTTTACAACGTCAATATTAAGGTGTTTTGCACATGCAAATAGCAGGGTGATAAGTCGCAATCGGTGATTGTGGCTACTACAAGTAAAACATACCGATGATCATCGGTGGTACAGATATTCCATCACGGGCCACCAAATCATGTTTGCGTCTGTTCAGAAGGATGACTTCAACTTAACCATTTGAAACCGTTGATGGAATGTTTTTTTTTGTGTTACCAACAACACATTATCAAGAAGCTTGTCATTGGAAACGTAGTATTAGCGTAAACACTGGGAGATATACTAAATAGGCAAAATTTGTAGTGTCCACATCTAATTCAAATCGTCCTTAGATCGTATAGTTTATAGTAAATCTGAAGCCCGGGTTTGGTCAATTTGAAACAGATTTCGTTGAAGTTGAAACAGCTGGGAATGATCCTCGTTTGATTTTATTTAATCTGAATCAATTTAAAAAAAGAGATCCAGAAAGTAGTAGATCCTCTAGTGAGGATAGTATCTTCAATGTCAAGTTCATATGTCATGTATGAAACTGAAGACTTTTATAAATACTTTTTTGTTCTAGTTATAATAACTATCGTCAATTATTTCTAAGTCTTTCCACTAACGAATAATACTCCAAAATATTATACAACATTATTCTCTTTGAATGAAAATGCCCTTTATATATGATTGCAATATTCAATGATAGATGGAGCTGTAATTTAAACAAAATTGATAGTCCTGATATAATCACTGTACGTCAGTCAGGTCCCTTCCAAGTTAGAATATGACATATTTATACAGTAACTTGTTTCCTCAATTCATTTTAACGTTTTGTTATCAAGATATCAATTTTTATATAAATAATACAAAAGCATTATTTCTGATAATGTCTCAAATGATCTCAAATGTGTTAGCAATCTCGTTGATTGTAAAACATAAATAATGTGTGAAACATTGCGTTAAAAATACAAAATGTATATGCAACTGAAAAAAGTTAAACTTAACAACGTGTCATTTATAGTTACTTTAGATAAACTATGCAAAGATGAAATATAGCTCAATGTTAGAAATATCAACAAAAACAGAGGAAGAACTCAACAAAGATTCCAAGCTTTATACTTATATAAGACTCGTAGCGCTCGAATCAAGACAGTTAAAAGGCCAAGTAAATATGAATTTGAAGAGCATTGAAATAAAAAAAATGCCAAAAGAAGACAAGAAAGGGGGAAAACAAAATTCTTTACGAAAAATATACAACAACATCGTAAAAACAACTAACAAAAAACGAAGTAAAGACAAATAACAGTCTACATAACACTACACAGAAAACTAATGATTGGTCATTTTCTTGACAATTAAGTTTCAGCAGTTAAACGACTTGTTAGGTTTTCACTTGTTCATCGTTATATTATGTAAATATATCAATTTGTCATTTCGGTAGTACAATTGTAGATAAATGTATGTATGATTATTCTATATCGTCTTTAGAAAGCTACAAATTATCTATTCGTTAGCGTTGTAAGATGATTCATTGTCAATAAGTCAATGGTAATGTCTGTAAATAATATCCTGAACCATAATCGTCTTCCCGTGATTTTATATTAGATGAAATTGAAAACAAATATTTAGACAAATATAAATCATTTGCTTTAAAAAAGCAATTGTAAACGGTCTTTCCCCTTCTGAAACATGATTGATTGATATGTGTGTGTTTGTTTTTTTGTTTGTTTGTTTGTTTCTTTCTTTCTTTAAATGGTTCATATTAGTGTGTTGGTTAAGTTTCTGTATTTAGTTAGTTGGAAAGTTTTTATTCTATTTAAGGTCCCGCGCGCGTATTTGTCTCGCGCCAGATTGTGGCGTCACGTGACGAAGTTTTATAATAACGAAAACTTTTATTTTTATTTCTTTTTAGGTGGAGACGTTGGACAGACAACATGTATAGCGACGGAATACACACAATGTATTTCTTTTGTCATTGTAGGTATTTGATGTTTTGATCACAGTTCACGAGCAGTGCATGCTTTGGATTTAATTGATCCTGTGTAACTTTAAAACACGTTTATCGATTATTTTCATACAATTTACATTTTTCAGCACCAGTTTGTAACACAGATTTGTATTTTAATCTAGGAGCAGACATTTTATTGTAGGATTTCACGGAGATTTACGGAGCTAGCAAGCGATTTTTACGGCATTGCAATTTCTTTTCTCTACGGAAATTCTTGGGAGGTAGCTGCACAACGTTGTTCTATGAAGATGCAATACATGTATACCCTGCTGACTGCAAATTTTGAGGTCAATTGGACATGTAGTTTCAGAGTTGATCAGATAACAAGCATGTGGATTTTTTTTTTTCAGAAGAGATGTAAATACAATATTAAAAACAAATTGTCAGAGAATAATTGAAGGTCTTTCCACCCGAAACGATATATTTTGATGTGAAAAATATTAAATGGCCTCAAATCAAAACATTTTAGGTCTCTACTATATATTGTTAATGAGTTATATTACCATACAGCTAATATTAGATATAAAAGGGGCGAAAACTCCCATTAAATGTCTACGTACCCTTTCAACTAAAATTTACGTGTTATGACATGTCGCAACTAACAATGCTGTAAAAATATTTTGTCGATATCTTATACAATCTCTGAAAATAAGTGATAACAAGCCAAAATCAAAATTTAGAATATGACCTTGACCTTTGACCTTGACCTTATTTTCTTTTTTTTTGGACCGAGGACCTCAAATCAAAAGACCTCAGGTCTCTATAAGTTATGGTTTTTCAGTTACAAATGCACATCACTTATATCAAATGCATAAGGGGAAATAACTCTCATATGGAATCTCCGGATAGCTTCGGTCAAAATTAATCAAATCATCCTGAGGATATAACGAGCAATTTGGTAAAATAAATTAGTCGGTTTCTTATGCGGTTGCGACGTAGAAGTAATAACAAGAAAAACAGTGTTCCTCCCCTTTGGTTTCGCGGTGTCAGTTTCAAAAGCGTATTAACTGTTCGATATCATATACCATATGTCTAAGCGACATCTTGCGAAACAAACAAAAAAACAGCGAAGGAAAAAAAATTAGGCGGAAGAAAAAAAATAATAATCAGAAGAAAACCAATAGGTCTTTCCACGGAAAAGTGGAAAGACCTGATTATAGGGAAAAGTTGATGGTAGAATAATTAGCCATATATATATATATATATCAGCCAAGGAAAGGAAAGGGAAATCACATAAAAAATAACCAGATAATTCTCTTCGTCGATTTCGCTACGTGCTACACGTATATTTATTTGTCACATTTAACAGAAATAGTTCATATATAAGACGGGTTCCTTTAACGACACCCACTGTTTTTATACGTATCGGTAAACAAATTGGATTTCCTGCTATATTAGGATTTTTCATCGCCAAAAATATATCCTAATAAATCAAATGAATGGCGAATGGATATAACAATTCTCATTTTAAAATTCAACTCATAGATCAAGATTGACACCTGAAATGGCCAAGCATGTTATGTTCCTAATTAAGGGAATGGTCTGCCGTGCAGATGTTTTGTATAATGGAGGTGGTATCGGTTATATTTGGGATGCTAAAGGCTTTTTTTTTTTTTTTTAGATTTCTCATATTTCTTCAAACGTCGAACCTATACTTATTTCGTGAAAAATTGTTAAGTTTCTGTCTTCTTTTCCAGAAAAAATATACCGAGTTTATCTGCATCTCTAATGTCTTGAAACGTTTCTTGTAATTTTCATTTATGTCTTAATAACAAAGCATTCTTCGGTGGAAATGATGAAATTCCATGACAGGTTCGGGAAACCAATTTAAAACAATAATGTTTGATGAGCAAAATAAAGAAATAAAGTACTCGTTATGTTCAATCCCTTATTACAATGAATGCTGTATGATTGTTTGTAGAAAAGCACATTAGATTGTTCTGATGATATCGACATTGTGGTCCATATCTCTGTGGAACAGTAATATCACAGTGGTTAATTTCTTCAATAAAACAACATATTCTCATTACATGGATTAGTGTGATGCATTTATATAAAAGTACTGGACACAAATCAATTATATAGTGTCAAAAGCAGAGGACGCCAAGAAAAATGAAAACTGTTTATCAAAATATGTTTCAAGCACATTCAATTAACATTAAAAAGTATTTTTGAAGACCCGTTTGAAATACCATGTTTCCAAGTGCTAACACTATTAAAATTCCATATCTCTAGTTTATTTTACCACAGGAAAAGAAACTGACGCTTACTAAATTCGCTTTCCGATTTATCACAACCATGAACAAGTGTCATACATCCAAATAGGCAAATCCATTTTTTTCAATTGAAATAAAATTATATTGTTGGCATAGAAAGTCTTAAAAAGAAAATGTTTTGAAATATTGGTTTGTTGGATTTTTTAAATCTCTGCACATTTCACTTGATATATTTCACAAAAAATACTATCTAAAAATAAACTGTAGTGGTCGAGGTAATAGATTATAAGATACCAGCGAACAACACCATCACAAGTAAAAGCTATACATAATCAACGACAAAGTGTCAATTTTGGTTAACTTTATTGGTTTGTTGTCGTCTCATTTTACGGCAACACTGAGGTTGTGAGTTCGAACCCCGCTCGTGCGGGTGCACTCGCCTCCAATCTTAATTGACTAGGATTGTCAGATTTCCTATCGAAGGTCGGTGGTTTTCTCCGGGCACTCCGGCTTCCTCCACCAATAAAAACTGGCCGCCACGAAATAGCCCAAAAGCGGTGCTTAAAAGTGGCGTTAAAACACAAAAAATCAAATCAAATCTCATTTTACGGACTTCATTAACAAGGGGTGCTCCTTATACAAAAAAAAACTTCTTCATCAGAGGTATAAAGAAAAAAGAGTGAAATCAACCCTACGTAAGTTTTGACGGATACGATATCTCTGTATCTCAAATCACTACCGACATGATTTCGCAGTCTTAGATCTTTAGGTACCAGAATAGTCGTTTAATTCTTATTTTTCCGATTGCGTCCTATTTCCGATTTGAACATCGGTAATTTACTGTCGACTAAATTTGACATTTTGAACAAGTTAAGATTCCCAATACAAGGCCGGCGATGCATGCATAGCAGGATACACCAACCCTGTCTTATTCTGTCGCATCCGGTCACGCTCATTTTGGAGTTTATACGATTCACTTGGGGTTTGTTTTTTGTGACCTTGATTTGTCGTGTCTTCCTAATCGATTTACGAGATTTGAACATCTATTAACTACTACCTTCTTAATTTGACATTTTGACTGATTTTGGATTCCCAGTCCATGGCGGGGGATGCATGTATAGTAGGATACAACTACCTTGTTTCATCCTGGCGCATCTGGTAACTCTCCTTTTCGGGTGCATGTGATTCCCTCGGTTTTTATACATCCGTTTACGGGATTATTATTGTATACCGTTGACCGTCCGTCGTCAATAACTCAAAAAAGGCACTTTATGTCTTTTATTTTTTCTTTGTGTCATCTTGCCGAGTCAAACCCTTTCCAACTGATTTTTACAGTTAGTTCTACTGTTGCGATGTCATATAACTGTTCCAGGTTAGGATAATTTATCAGCTGATTGGGATTCTTGCATTTTATTCAACTCAATTTGGTCCAGTTGGCAAACGTTTTTTTCTTTTTGTGCTTTATGTTGGCTAAACTATCATAGTCAGTTTTGTAGTCGGCTGTTTTGTAGTCTGCTGTTAAGCCTCTACAAGCTACTGGAAACCCACTGTGCTCCCTTTATCCCATTCATTTGCCTCAACAGAAGATGTGTACTGCGTCTTGTAACCTTTCCATTCACTTGTACCATCGCATTTGTATCATTGAACGAAATGTTCACCATTTATTCCTTCCTTCAATCGAAGTGTGAATTTGAAAGGGAGAGACAACTGGCGTATTATTTCCATGATTTAAGAAAAAACAGATGCGTTTAATAAGTTGGACCACTGGCACGCTAACTTTTCATCGCTTTGTTTTAATGTATTTTGCTCCCTGGTTTCTATTTTGGTAGGTAATTTGGATCCACCGGAGAGGATGCACGAATCAGTTTCATTTGATTATAACAATGCAAAATGAAGGTAGAAAATACCAGCCATTTTTTTCAGTGATAACTTTGAAGTTGTAGACCAACCAGGTCTAGTGAAAAGGTATATCAAATTCCTTATATTTAAATTCTCAAATTCTTTTCTTCTAGGGAAATAATGTGTATTGTGTATCTTAAATACTCTGTTTTACAGTTCCTGTTGTACGAGCATGTATTGTATGTTTCAACGTGTGCATAGTGTATCTTAAATACTCTGTTTTACATTTCCTGTTGTACGAGCATGTATTGTATGTTTCAACGTGTGCATAGTGTATCTTAGATACTCTGTTTTACATTTCCTGTTGTACGAGCATGTATTGTATGTTTCAACGTATGCATAGTGTATCTTAAATACTCTGTTTTACATTTCCTGTTGTACGAGCATGTACTGTATGTTTCAACGTATGCATAGTGTATCTTAAATACTCTGTTTTACAGTTCCTGTTGTACGAGCACGTATTGTATGTTTCAACGTTTACGTAGTTGAAGTAATTCATATTTTTTTTTAATATAAGGCAATGATATATATATTACAACACAATAACACAATTCTACAGAATATGAGGTTTTGGACGAAAGACAAGTGACAACATCATAACATTTTATTGAAATGTCCCGATTAAGGAAAACATTGTGAAAAGTTACAACTAATCTGACATCAAACCCAAATTATATATATTAAGTGTAGAGACATCAAGACTGTTGAATTGGGACAGGAAAATAATTATGTTAAACGTTTGTATTGAGGATTCGATCATTGCTTATAATCAAACCATCTTCACCAGACTAATGAATAAAGATTTCACAAACGTATAACTATGCCATTTGTCAAAAGTCAAATGTAAAGATCCAAGTCAGTATAAAGATGTTATATTGATTCTGTACAAAACTATTATACTTCGGGAAGATGAGGGGGACGACTGAATACTGTCCATAAAAATGTGCATAGAAATCAAATTCTAATATTGTTTGTTTTGGTTATGTGGTCATTAGTCTTTCCAGTCCTGTCTGGACACTAGCTAATCAAATGATAAAGCCTTTATGTAACTTTTATGTGAGTTTGATTGGAAATTACGGCGTTTTATAGAAGTCTTCATACCATACGCTTCCAATCGACGAAATATCTAGCAATAAATTGAACGTAATAAAGCATTAACAAATTACGACATCACATAAATTTCTTTGATTAAACCAACAAACGGCTTTACGGAGATGGGAAATGTAACCTTCAAATATTTCATAATAGCATCAAATGAAACATTTTGTTTAAGTACTCTCTTGTCCCTACTTGTGTGATTTTACTGTTGGAAAACTTTACACGGTTAATCCCATTAATGCTGTATTTTGAAGTAGCAACTGGAACTTATTGACGTGTTCATTAATAGTAGTTTATTGCAGATTGCTTCATTGCATACAATTATATGCTATTGATATCTGAATAAAACTATTTATTGCAGGTACAAGTCTCGCCTTCGACCAAAATACGTCTGAGGGTAGTCCTATTTGAATTACAATAAACTCATCATAGATACCAGGATTGAAATTGTATACGCCAGACGCGTGTTTCGTCTACAAAAGACTCGTCAGTGACGCTCGAATCAAACAAGTTAAAAAGGCCAAATAATGTACGAAGTTTAAGAGCATTGAGGAACCAATGTGGAAGTTCTGATATCTGATATCTTTTCACTTCTTGAGTTCTGATATTTGTTTTAGTACTTGAGTACCTCATATTTGTTTTATCTTAATCAGTCTAGCTTGAAGAACTGAACTAACGTAATTTGGGAGGATTGAAGAATTTTACTTTTTTGGGGAATTTCAGGGGACCAGATAATTGCTCTTGTCATTCCTCCTCCTTTTAAGCGACATTCACCATTTAAATCGTGTCAGTTATGAAGCACTTACAACTGGTCGCATTTTACCCTTAAGTACAGATAAGTCATCAGAAGCGGTACCGCTCCAGTGATAGCCATAAATCGTTTGAAACTGATTTTCGTGCGCAAATGTGTTTCTGAAATAACCATTCATCTGTTCTATGTACGCTCGAGACCTAAACGTTGGAGAGCATAAAAACCAAACGATCCAAAACAAATAAGACAATACCGTTTAAGGTCAACTTTGTTTGTAGAAGAGGAAACATTAGTTTTTAGAAAAAATGCATGACTTATAAATGGGATATTTACAAGCAAAATGTAGTATGTCAATCATACTATCACCAAAGCACTGACTACTTGGTGAGTAGTACATCCGTATTTACAGCAGGGAACGAGTCAGTGGTAATAAAACGTATGATACCGATTGTCTTCCGAACAAATATTGCTTCTCATATAACCTTCGTCAGCAAAACTCACAAAACATTTTGAAAACACATTTAACTTTTTTAAGTCAAATAGTCCTTAGACTAAATAAGGAGATGTGGTATGATTTCCAATAAGACAACTATCAACCAAAGTTCAAATGAAGTGGATGTAAGCAATTTTCATGACGATTTTCAATAAACATAATGAACATAAAGTGGCATTTCCTGCTAAATTTCCTGTCTGTAATCATTGGGTCGAATTCTTGTTCAAAATGTGTTGCTATAGTACAAATCATCTTCGCTTAGTTTCAGCAAATCATGTTACCATACGGTTTTGGTATTGACGTTTTCCAAAGAGATGTAAAAATAAGATGTGGTATAAATGTCAATGAGACCAAAGGACGAGGATGTAAACAACTAACGGTGACAGTACGGCATTCAACAATGAGCAAAACCCATACCAGAAAGTAAACTATAAAAGGTCCCGTAATGACAAATCTGAAACAGTTCAAAAGCATAACCAAAGGCCTGATTTATGCTCAAACGGTAAACGAAAAACAATTAGGACTACGACAACCAACGACATCAATTCAATTGCAGGCTTTTGACTCAGGACACGCACATACCGATGTAACAGCACAACATAAGAACAAATTGTAAAAATCAGTTGGAAAGAGCAAGACTGATAAGATCGACACGAAGCAAAATAAACAAACAAACAAACAAACAAACAATTATAGCTCGTTCTTATGTTGTACTGTTACACCACTGTCCCAGGTTAGGGGGAGGGTTGGGATCCTGTTAACATGTTTAACACCGCCACATTCTGTTTGTATGAGCCTGTCCAAGTCAGGAGCCTGTAATTTAGTGGTTGTCGTTTGTTTATGTGTTACATATTTGTTTTTCGTTCATTTTTTGACCATACATTAGGCCGTTAGTTTTCTCTTTTGAATTGTTTTACATTGTCATTTCGGGGCCTTTTTTAGCTGACTGTGCGGTATGGGCTTTGCTCATTGTTGAAGGCCGTACGGTGACCTATAGTTTTTAATTTCTGTGTCATTTGGTCTCTTGTTGAGAGTTGTCTCATTGGCAATCATACCACATCTTCTTTTTTATATATAAACATATTCAGAAGACACAAAGTACCTATCCAAGAGTACTCGCTAGTTCAATGACATTTCATCTAACAACCTTGTTTCCCCAGACTAAAAGTTTTAATTTCACTCATAACGACCAAGCTTTTTTTCTATTTCTGTAGACTAAGTACAATTAAGTTTCATTGCAAAATTATAGTTCTATTAGTCATGGCTTTATACAAAATCAGAAAGATTTATAAGGGTTTTTTTTATTGTATGATGGGAAAAGACTGCTTTTGAAGCCTTCTTACCGGAATAATTAATACGATCAACAGATATTTTTTCTTCTAGATTTTTTTTCTTCAAATGTGAATAAAAATCAGATAATTCTATGGTTGCTTCCCGCCATGAAGAATTTTTTTCAAGTTAAAAACACTGTAAAACAACACTTCATAAATTTTATGCGTCCGAATCGCTTTTCTGGATTAACCTTCATCCGGAACGCTCAAAACCGAAAATTTGAAAATCAAGGACGTTTAAGACCCGAATCTTGTATAGAACTATATGATAAAAAAGATCCTAAAAATAATAGCCAAATACATCTTAGGTTTACGTTGCCCTAGAGTTGGATCCTTAGTTTCATAATAATTTCGAAAGAAAGGTTTAATGATTAAAAAGCTACAAATTAAATGTTCTATAATATGAGATAGTTTTTAATTTAAATAGTTATCAACCTGCGGACCTTTAAAATTGAACTAATAAAGATCGTTCTATAAACATTGTTTTCCACTTTACATGACAATTTTCTACCATCTGCAACTAATGTTAATCGATCAAAAGTTTTAATGACTTCGTAGGAAATCATTATTAAACATTTAGAGATTAAGACTTAAAAGGCAGATATTTATATTACGGATCTGTCGGCCAATGGTATCTGTAACCTAACGCTATTTGTGTTCAAATGTAGATATGGCGGTGTTTTGCTTCCGTATACGATATTATTTTATTCTAAAACGGAGAATTGTTTGATATCCCACAGCAGCCCATTTAGGTCCTACTAAATTCGCGATCACGAATTTATTAATCATGATCATGCATTAAAAAATCGTTATCACGAATTGTACATGTATGTGTGTGTAAAATTCGTTATTGCAGATTTTTGTAATTCATGATCACGGATTAAACTCGTTATCCCAATTTTTTTTAATTCGTAGTTAAGGTTTAATTCGTTATAACAAAATTGAAAGGTTGACTTTCTATATTCTGTTGTGTCTGATACCCTTTATGAGTTATTGCCTTAAAAATTGGCTGATACCTTTAAGGGGTTATTGACTTGATAAAGAATACAGTAAAATATAATGAATATTATTAAGGCAACAGTAGTTTACAGATGACAAAATCTCATAAATCGATTAAGAAGACAAATCAGGGTAACAAACAAAAGTTGAGGGAATCTTGTGAATTTCAAATGAGCGATACTGGGTGCGTCTACAGGGTAAGCGTCTCCCAGTGATGTCACAATAGGGAAGAGGGCGAAATCGGTAAAATTACAGATTTGCGGAAACCCATTTAGGACCTCCCAAAATATTAATTGAATTCGATATCAAGAATTAAAATCGCGAATTGTAGAATTCGTTTTCACAGATTAAATTCGTTATCACGAATTGTAGTTCGTTTTCACAGATTAAATTCGTTATCACGAATTGTAGAATTCGTCTTTACAGATTAAACTCGTATGAAGTATAGCGAAATCAGAGAACTATATTTTAATTAGATTGAAAATCACAGATTTTACGGAAGTCCATTTAGGACCTCCAGAAAATATGATTTGAATTCGATATCACGAATTTAAATTATTATCACGAATTCTAGAATTCGTTATCGCAGATTAAATTCGTTATCACGAATTTATAGAATTAGTTATAACAGTTTTTGTTATTCGTAATAACGAATTAAATTCGTTATCACATTTTTTTGTAATTCGTGATAACGGATTAAAAACGTGATAACGAACTTTATAATTCGTTATTATGGATAAAAATCGTTCTCACGAATTTGTGTAATTTGTTATCACAGTTTTTTTTTGTAATTCGTGATTACTGAATGAATTCGTTACCACAGATTAATGTAAATTAAATTCGTGATAACGGTTTAAAATCGTTATAACAAATTGTATAATTTGTGATAACGGATTAAATTCGTTATAACTATTTCTACGAATTTGTGATAACGAATTTAACCCGTTATAACTATTGATGAAATTCATTATAACGATTTTAATCCGTTATCACGAATTACCAAAAAAATGTGATAACAAATTCTACAAATTCGTGATAACGAATTTAATCCGTTATAACGATTTAAACAATTCGTTATCACGATTTATAAAATTCGTTTTTACGATTTTAATCCGTTATCTCGAATTACAAAAAAAATGTGATAACGAATTAAATTCGTTATTACGAATTACAAAAACTGTTATAACTAATTCCGGAAATTCGTTATCATGAATTTAATTTGTTATAACGAATTCTTCAATTCGTGATAACGATTTAAATTTGTGATTTCGAATTCAAATATGTATTTTTAGGAGGTCCTAAATGGGCTTCCGTAGATATTCAATTCTCAAAATATTACTGATCATTTCCGTCAAGATTTAAAAAGATCTATAAATGAAAATCGAACTACAAAGTAAAACAAAAGGTTACGGAAAAGCGAAACCAAACAGACAAACACACATACACAAACACATTTCTATCTTGCTAATGTATAGAAGAGAACGTATTTTAGCATATACATTTCGAAAACATTAAAATCAAAAGTACATGTACCAATTCCCATCAATAGAATCTTTCCACAATAGACAAACAATATAAGCAACATCACTCCTGATACTATCTCATGTCCCTATTTTTTTTCCATGTCTTTGTCTTCTGGAATATGTAATAAGTTATGTTACTTTTTTTTCAAAATGAGTTCAAATATTTACCGATTTTCAATATTATCAAACTTTCGTAATCGTATAATGTACATAATGTGATAACATCAGAATACAACGAAGTTTTTAAACTGGTATTAACTTTTTCCAGAGTATCTTAAAAGACTTTCGCTTAAATCTTTTAAAATATAGATTTGCGCATCTGGAAAAGTTTTAAGGCATTACTATACCTAGATACATTTTTTAAAAATTTAAATGCATTTAATGTTCTTGAAAATAAAAAGCTTTCCTGGATTTTTATGTGCATTTCTTCGCTCCTCCAGAAGTTGCAAAAATCAACTAAAAAAGTTTGGGAAATAAGTTACCCTCATGTAGCAAGTGATAATGAAAGTTCAGTGATAAGTTAATATTGACATTAAAAGAACTCAGAACAAAGCGGAATTTTAACATTCCTTTTTGTTCGGAGGACTTTTAAGTCATTTTTTGATATATCATATAACTTTTACTGTCTTACAAACCACCGGAAATATAAGACAAGTACAGAAAAAGCAATCAAACATTTATCGACGAGATATCGTGGCAAGCTTGATCATTCGTAAATAGAAAAACAATGTACATGTATTGCTTAAACAAATTATGTGAAGCATCTTTCATTCGATCACTTTACATGTCTAACCTCATCAGATATCCCCTTAAAAATGATCTTTTTCTAAGAAATAACTTTTTTTAAGTCGGGAAATATGCATAGAAATATTACAATGATTAACTTTATAGACGAAGGACGACATATAGAGCTTGACATCTTGTATAGGCATTTGTCTGTTGTTAAAAGAATGTTAACCTATAGATGTCTTGTTTTTCTCCGTCGTTGGGTTGCTGTATAATTAAAGTATACCCCGTGTTTCCTTTAATTTAAACCCCAATGGTTAACTTGAATATACTAATTGCTGAACTTCTCCCGTCCGACAGTAAATCTTTGCTGAAGTGTTTGTGACCGTTTGGCTGTATGGGATGTAGAAATACGCAGCCACGTCTTGTAGAAATGGAGACGTTAAACTCCATGCCTCTTGTAGGAAGTGCGTCAGAATGTTAAAAGAACTGCCGTGCATGTAATATATGCCACTGGACGTTCAGTAATCATTCGATCATTTTATTTAAACTGCAACATAGTCGAGGTTAAAGTATGTATTTTTTTACTCGTTTGTATGAGGATGTGAATAGTTCAAGAAATGTTTGTAAATGTCTTTTTGTTCCGATAGCACTTCATTGTCTTGTCTCTACACTTGTTAATCAATTTCTTTTCGTGGAATTTTGTGAAAGGGGCATTAGCCATATTTGATTTATAACATACTAAAACGCATATCCAAATTACAAGTCAAAAAGAAACAATTAGCAATGCATGGGCTCGCTATAATGTATCAGCATTTCGAGCGTATTTTAGACCAGACGTCATCTTATATTATCAATCAAGATGACCTCCGAAGACTGCTGACGATCATATAACCCGATATAAACATGAATATAAATATAAATAGATAGCAAGCACGTGAAATGAGATTTTTCTAAGTCTGTTTGATTTCATTTTATAAGTTTAAAATATATGTAAATCATCGTTTTACCTGTATAAAAATGATTTCTTGTGGGCAGGATCAGTCAACGAAATGGTTATTCATTGTGTTTCCCTCGTTTCATTATTCAATGATATGTTTCTTCTTATTGAATGACCATGCTGACCACCAGTGATCAGTGATATTGTTTAGCTTATTTTGACGAAATTGATCCAACCTGACTACTAATAGCGAAATATCATTTCTTTAATCCGCTTTTATAAATATTTGCAACGAATTCTTAGCTAATGCCCCTTTAATATCATTAATACTCTGGGATGGGATCGATTATAAAAAAAAATAGTGATGCCAATTTTAGGGACGGGGATATGTTTTAATGGGGAAAATTAGTCGACTACTGTTAGTTGTTATTGCTCTAACCCTTTTTTCTTTGCGTTTTGGGACAAAACTATAGCAGATAAATAGAAACCTTAAACTGATTAAATGATCTCCCAAATAAGATGTACAAATAATTTAAATGACCGAAACCAACAGTTTACTCCTTGTAAGTATTATTTGTTGTATTCTTAAACGTACCATAATTTTTGTATCTGATTTACAAGTGGAGGCTGCATGGAGTTAACGCGTGGCGTATGGTTGTTTGCCTTCATTGACCATTGTTATCATCTTTTGTAATTGTTTTCCCGAAAACTATAATAGAGAGAGAAAAGCTTAAATCAGAAAAGATGATCAACAAGGCAAGATCTGCAAAAATGTCACAATCGACCGAAATCGTCAGTTGGTTGCTCAAAGGAGTTTTTACTATTCGATGACGATTTAGCTTTTTTGTCCATTAACATGAAAACTTAACTTTTGAAAGTATCTTTCGCCACTTTTATAGACTTTAACACACTGAATTATTATCATAAACTTATTTCTCACTTAAAAAAAATTTTGAGCATATTTTTAGTTAATTTCTATCCATTTATTTGGTGTTTTCAAGTTTTATCGGGTGTTTTCAAGTTTTTTTCGGTTGTTTTCAAGTTTTCGCTGTTCTCGATTGAAAATATAAAACATCATACACTGTCTATTATCGAACAACACACTTTTTTGTGTTTGTTTTCGATTTAAGATGCTAGGTATATAATTAGTTGATGTTGATAAGATTAAAACAGAAATAACCAATTATATATCAATGGACCAGCGTTCTTTAACTGTTCTTATGTCTGTTATTGTTTTAGTTTAGGCAGTTTGTATTGTCCAGTTCATCTCTTGACGTTTATATCTTAGACACTTTCCCGGGATATACTGGCATTTATCCAATTAAACTCAAAGTATTCAAGTCTTTATTGTTCCCTAAGGCTTACACATTCTCCAAAACATAAAGGTGGAGGATTTTATATAGAGAATGTTCGGTTATTATTGGTGCAAATTAAATGTTAGCTTCAATTAAGGAATATTCTTTCAACAAAGTTTTCTGTGTAGTAGTTAGAAAACATTATTCATCTTTGACCATGTTTGTGTCTGTCTTTATTCGACGTATGATTTTTGACTGCACTTTAAAAAAAAAATGAATGGACAACGTAGATACAAGTATCTTGTCTTAGGGAGGGATAATTCGTACTTTGTAAAAAATCACTCTTATTCAAATAAAAAATCTCTGAAACTGACATTATCAAGATGCTTGATTTCTTGATTGACAACATACTTGTTACGTTTGGAGGACGTGTTTTTAACAAAATAATCAGAATTCCCATGGGAGCCAACTGTGCTCATTTTCTTGCCGACTTGTTCCTTTATTCATACAGGAGCTTCTTCGAAAGAATGAAAAGAAGCTAGCATTATCCTTTAACTTCACTTTCCGCTATATAAATGATGTCTTCTAACTAAATAATAATTCAAAGTTTAGTGACGATGTTGAACGCATCTATCCCATCGAACTTGAAATAAAGATTATAACAGATGCAGTTAAGTCTGCCTCATATCTTGACATCTTACATCTAGAAATTGACAACGAGAGTCGGTTGAAAACAAAACGTTACGACAAAAGGGATGATTTCAGCTTCCCAATTGTGAACTTTCCGTTTCTATGTACCAACAATCCAGCAGCGTCAGCATATGGAGGAATATATCTCCCAGTTGTTACGGTATTCCAGAGCTTGCATTTCCTATCATGACTTCCTGGATAGAGGGTTGCTGCTCACTAGGAAGCTATTCAACCAAGAGTTCCACGTGGTGAAGTTGAAATCATTCATTCGAAAATTTTACGGACGCCATCACGATTTGGTTGACCTTTATGGAATATCTGTTTCAAAGATGACGACGGATATGTTTCAAATGTCGAATTCTCCGAATGTGACCTACCGAATTAGGCCTTTCACTAAGGATTGTAGTACTTACATCAGCAACAAGATGGGAGCCACTAGTGGAGTAGGATTTGTTTACCCTTCCGGAGCAGCTGAGATCACCCCCGGTTTTTGGTGGGGTTCGTGTTACTCAGTCTTTAGTTTTTGTATGTTTTCTTCTGTATACTGGTGTTTGTCTTTTTGATTTTTTTTTTCGTTTTTTGCTACGGCGTTGTCAGTTTATAGTTTTTTGAGTTCGAATAGAATAGAATCTCCCTTTGGTATATTTTGCTTCTCTTTCATTAAACTTGGAATGTTACCTTATGAATAGAAGATAAAAATGTACCCGATTTTCAATCCAATAATGACGTTGATTCTAGATTATGGAAAACAGTCATCACATTTTATTTTCATGTATATGTACCCATCCAGGAACCTCGTCAATAGTTATTGTATGTCATATCTTTAAGATTTTCGGTTTTTTTTTCATGTTAAAGGCATATCTGTGTTTTTGTTAAATTTGTCCACAACTTTTATAAACTAGTCAAAAACTAACGATTTAGAGTTTGGAATATTCTAGAAACAACATTGTATTGTTGAAGACTGTATGTTGACCTCTAGATGTCTTTTTGTTATTTAGATAAAAATGGAAATATTCATTTTATTCAATAATACTTTGAAAAAAGCTTTGGAATTTATTCAAATATGCTTATATGAGTCATTCATCTCATGGATTTGAACTAGTACTGTATAATGAAATTAAAACGAATGTAATAAATTATCTCTGTACGTACTTTTCCTTAACGAGGAAAAACTGATGAGAGGTAACAACCATCACCTACTGGTAAATCATACTTCAAAGTCTTCTTTTCTTTGTTCAATCACATGAAATAAAATATCAAGCTAAACACAGAAATACCAGATATTAATCAATATTATTGAATTTAAATAGTAGACTTTGTTGGCTTATTAGAGAGATTTCACCTTATCATACAAGTTTTAATATGACTTTTAATGAAGACATAAAGCTTATCAGATTATAACCTGAAAAGAAGTCAGTCGTCCTGGGAAACGACAGTATTTATACATAGTTATATAAGATAATTATTATCCCATATTTTTTACGTCCTGTTTTAAATTCAAAATTGTCGAATTGGATCTACAGTTTTGCTCTAGTAAATAAAGTAAAATATGACTCATGAAAGCAATGAAGAAAAATTGATTTAAAAGTACAGATTGCCCAAATCAACCTTTTGTTTTTCAAAATTCGAGATTAGATATCTGAAGTTTGAGATTCGGACTGTTCCTTGTTCATGATTGTTGGTCAGTTTATCATTTGCAATCTCTGTTCGTTCTAGATTTGAAACCCAATAAAATAGATGTAATCGATAAACAGCTGTTGCACCTTTATTCTCAAATTAATAAATGACAATTAAAGGTTGAATATTAAACAAAACAGCGGTTGCATATTAAACTTTAAAATATTTTCTCTTGAGACATCAATTAAGGGAGCTTATATTTAGGGTTAATCAAGGCTATGTTGTTTAGTTTTAGAAAGTTTTCAATGGTTGTTTAAATTATTCTCTATTGTTCAGATTGTCGAACAGTTTATGACAGTATTTGTTCGATTTCCTTGCCCAAATATTTTATAATTTGTTAATTTCACCGAGCAGCTATGTACAGTTGTAGCGTAATCGTTGTCTAGAACAAAAAAATCTACAAAAACTGGTGCTTGCGACAGTTTTGAAAACAGTCCGGTGTTAGCTTTGTTGAACATGTTCATGATGTTTAGCAAGTTGAAGGAACAAACATTGTGACTTTGAAATGCAGATCAGCAATAAATGCTTTTAGGATTTTCAATTGCGTGTCTTGGTTTTGGGTCATGAATAAATACACCACATCTTTTCCTTTCCATAAGAAAACGTTTGGTACTGGTAATTCATCACTTGATCTACAAACCTTTTAAACACACTTACTGTCAATATTTAGGCATCATTCGTCAGTATTTATATATATATATGTAACTTACTGAATCATTTTATACTTATTTCTGTGAGAACCCTTTTAATATCAATGAACGTACCTGTTTTTTTTTCTGTTCTATATTCCAAAATACATCTGTAGTAAAAATGAGGCATTATTTTATCAAATTTCTTCACATGTAGACTCGAAACACCTTATTAATTAGAGGTGACAGTTGTTTATCGATGTGAAAATCTCGAAAATCCATCTAGAACATAAACATCAAGATGTAACTCAAAACCTGGCAGAATAGCATGAACTTCGTACGAATCTACACCTAGTCTAAATGATAAAATAGGGAATAGAACAATAGGTTTAACAGATCAGGCGACTATTCTGGTATCTAAAGATATAAGACCCCGAGATAACACGTCTCTTCCGAGTCGAGACACAATAGGTTTAACAGATCACGTGACTATTCTGGTATCTAAAGTTCTAAGACACCCGAGAAAACACGTCTATTGTGAGTTGAAACACAAGCACACCGTACCGGCCAACCAATTCTTGATAGTGACAGTAAAACCTGTGTAGTGCCAATTTCAGTCGTTTTGGGCCTCATGACCCCTTTTGAACTGTTTTCCATCACGAGAAAGCCCCTGTTAAAGATCTCTGTATGATGTGAATATGACGATTGAGATATGTAAACGTCATACGATGAAAACAGAGGGAATGTAACTGCTGAGAAATTGGAAGTTGACATTTGGGAAATGAGCTATAAATGGAGTGAATTCGTATTTTGAAGTCCTATAAGACTATCATTAGCTAGCATCAGAAAGTTTTAATTTAGTTGAATGATGATATTTTACAGTAACATAGCCATTATCCGGTTTCCTAGCTTTAGGAAATTAGCAGTTTTTCGTATAAGATGACGCAGATCTGAATTAAAACCTTGTCACCTGATTTTACAGGTATGCATGTGTAAGTGAAAAGTATATGTATAAATTGTTAATAATACTGTGGTCTGTAAAGGTTACAACATCGGCTTGATTGTAAATTTATTCTATCCAATAGCAGAATAAATGATTTTTTTCTTAATTAAATATGTTAATCGTTTTGTTCTAAATGTTCCGTTTGAAAAACTTTTGCTTGCAAATCCCGATTCTAATGAGATACAACTTTGCCATTACGATCTTTCAAACTGAACTGTGTTACGGCTTGTAAGCCATTCCGTTACTAATTTAAAATATAGAATCGAATCTCAGTGGACATTAAAATTCGTAGCCTTGAAGATAACGTTGGAAAACCCATAGAACATTCTTTTTTGGTTTGTCGGTCAATTACGTATAAGGCTTTTACTATGGTCTCCATATATAATAACACATTTTTTTATCAATCTATAGTACTTTCAAACAGTTTCAGAGACTCAGATTGGATTACCTTCCAGATCATTATTAAGTACAAATAAGTTGTAAATAATTCTAAGGATTTTTTATCGAACAAAATAGATTCTAAGATATCGTGTGCTACATGTATGTGATAACTACAGGCTTTTTTACTTTATCTTTAATTCCCCTCCAATGATAAAATAGGACTATCCTGTAGTTGTTCTTATCATTAATCTACAAAATTATGATAGCAAAAAGGGTTGACTGGGGTATAAAAATATGGCCACCCCTTTGTCTTCTTCTGACCAGCAGTAAAAACCCTTGCCTAAGTGGAGCGTTCGTTTGCGTGTGCGGGATGTATAAATTCGCAGCCACGTCCGGTCAGGATGGGGGCGTTAAATCCGATGCCTCATGTAGAGTATATCACGCTTTCTACACTTAAAGATATATTTCAACAAATCTTTGATGACTTTGTAGGTGGACTGTTGCAAGGCTAAAAGTTCTGTCTATATCCAATATACTCTTATTTTCCACTGACATTCCAAATTTTCCGCCCCTCATCCTGGTCGACCGCAATTGCAGGATATACCTATTGTATCTGAACGTGCATGAAATATTTGCCACTAATCGTTTAACAAACAAAAATCCATCAAAATTTTGTAAAAAGTCAAATAACAAAAATACCGAACTCCAAGGGAAATTCAAAACGGAAAGTCCTTTATAAAATGGCAAAATCAAAAGCCAAAAAACATTAAATGAATGGAAAACAACTGTCATATTCCTAACTTGGTACAGGCATTTCATGATGTAGAAAATTAGTGTGTTTCAGTTATGAAAACGAAGTAGTCAAAATCCCCCAACAATGTGAGATAATGTCATCATGCTTGATATCGTAGCCTTTTTTAGCATGATGTTAACACTCAACTACACTTTGTTGCTCTGAAATGCAATGTAATGAAAATACATATTTTTCTGAAGATAGGACACTTAGTAATGATTTGAAAAAAACAGGGAAAGTTTTTTTTTAGCAAGAAAAAATCGTAATACATCATGTTATTTTGTTATTTTAGATTAATCGAATGTATTCTAACGAATAGCGAATTAAAGATCGCCTTGTACGTAACGATATCATTAATCGTTTATAAAATTAACCAATGTACCTATGCAGGGCTAATTGTGCTTTACCACTACAGGGCAAACAAGAAGTGTATGAAAGCTGCAACAGACATTTTAAACACTGTTACTACACATATGGAACAATTTTTATTTAACGTACGAGTTTATTCGATTGTTGTATAATAGCGGTATTTTTTTTTAAATCATAGAGGAGTCTTTGACTTCAGATTTGTTTTGAAGGTCACCAGAATACAATATGAATAACTGGAAATGTTGAAAAAATAGGACAGCAACCAAATGACACAAAAAACTCGGAATCCATGTAGATGTAATCCCACGGTCTTCAACAGTTACTGTACACATAAAACTCGGAATTCATGTGGATGTAATCCCATGGTCTTCAACAGTTACTGTACACATAAAACTCGGAATTCATGTAGATGTAATCCCACGGTCTTCAACAGTTACTGTACACAAAAAACTCGGAATCCATGTAGATGTAATCCCACGGTTTTCAACAGTTACTGTACACATAAAACTCGGAATCCATGTAGATGTAATCCCACGGTCTTCAACAGTTACTGTACACATAAAACTCGGAATCCACGTAGATGTAATCCCATGGTCTTCAACAGTTACTGTACACAAAAAACTCGGAATCCACGTAGATGTAATCCCACGGTCTTCAACAGTTACTGTACACATAAAACTCGGAATCCATGTAGATGTAATCCCACGGTCTTCAACAGTTACTGTGCACAAAAAACTCGGAATTCATGTAGATGTAATATCACGGTCTTCAACAGTTACTGTACACAAAAAACTCGGAATCCATGTAGATGCAATCCCACGGTCTTCAACAGTTACTGTACACATAAAACTCGGAATCCATGTAGATGTAATCCCACGGTCTTCAACAGTTACTGTACACATAAAACTCGGAATCCATGTAGATGTAATCCCACGGTCTTCAACAGTTACTGTACACATAAAACTCGGAATACATGTAGATGTAATCCCACGGTCTTCAACAGTTACTGTACACAAAAAACTCGGAATTCAGGTAGATGTAATCCCACGGTCTTCAACAGTTACTGTACACATAAAACTGGGAATTCATGTAGATGTAATCCCACGGTCTTCAACAGTTACTGTACACAAAAAACTCGGAATCCACGTAGATGTAATCCCACGGTTTTCAACAGTTACTGTACACATAAAACTCGGAATCCATGTAGATGTAATCCCACGGTTTTTAACAGTTACTGTACACATAAAACTCGGAATCCATGTAGATGTAATCCCACGGTCTTCAACAGTTACTGTACACATAAAACTCGGAATCCACGTAGATGTAATACCACGGTCTTCAACAGTTACTGTACACATAAAACTCGGAATCCATGTAGATGTAATCCCACGGTCTTCAACAGTTACTGTACACATAAAACTCGGAATCCATGTAGATGTAATCCCACTGTCTTCAACAGTTACTGTACACAAAAAACTCGGAATTCATGTAGATGTAATCCCACGGTCTTCAACAGTTACTGTACACAAAAAACTCGGAATTCATGTAGATGCAATCCCACGGTCTTCAACAGTTACTGTACACATAAAACTCGGAATTCATGTAGATGTTATCCCACGGTCTTCAACAGTTACTGTACACATAAAACTCGGAATCCATGTAGATGTAATCCCACGGTCTTCAACAGTTACTGTACACATAAAACTCGTAATTCATGTAGATGTAATCCCATGGTCTTCAACAGTAGACAAATTTCAATGAAAATATTACAATTATATGATATTGATATTTTAGAAGAATCGACATAGGCAACAATAATTATTGATAAGTCTTTAATAAGTTTCTTTTAATTTGTGTTTGTTTGTTTGTTTAAAAATAGGCTTGTTCCTATTCCTCTCGATAATTTTGTGTCATTATTTTGCTGAACGTTATTTGTTAAATGTAAGCAAGGAACAAAGAAACCTTTTATTATCAGTTACACGTATTTTCTATCAGCGCAATTGAATTATTTGTGTTGTGAGCAGCTGTTGTAGGGTTTTCAACAGTAATGAGTATGTAGATTGGTGTTCGTAAGGTTTTGAGAGTCATGTAATGAATAATTATGAAACTTAACAATGATACTACAAAGATATCATGTAAACAAATCGTGTGTATGAACTATGAATCATCTCAAGTATTCAATACATGGAATATATCAGTTGTCTGGGTTATATTTTACCACTATTTAATGAAAGGCATATACAAGCTTCTTTTTCGTAGATATAGACAGAATCGTTTTAAGATGACTTAACAACGTGTCTCCCCTTCAATAATGTCAATTATCCTTTAAAAATGAATCAGACACGATTTCATGATTAGAAAACGAACAAAAACTAGAATAACAATTGCAAGCGATAGCGAATGTCACCCCAAATTTGCAGTTTCCATGGTAACGGTAGCTATCTTGAAATTTTCAAACTAATTGTACATATATCATGCATAACAGCTCATATTTCTGTAACGTTTTAAATGCATTCAGGTTGGTATATTTTCAATTTGTCGCATGTTTTCTTTTTCATGATCAAGGTGACTCTCGATTTTTTTTTTAATTGTTTCATCTACACATTACAAGTAACATAATCCTTATTATACAGAGTATGATCTAAGAAAATGTTACTTAATAAAAATGTGCTTTCTAACAGTGTTCGAAGTATAAAAAAACTTTCAAGCATGAACAGTGCATGTACCATAGCCAGTTATATTTTCTTGAAGTTTAAGTAGTTTATCTGCAAAAGACTCTAAGTTTGGTATTTTGAATACTATTAGATAAAATAAAATGTATTACTTTATACAAAATGTAGAAATACAAACTGTTCTTTTCTGAAATAGTCTTAAAATACAGATGATAAAGATGCTGTATATGAATCGGCCTTTATAGAGTATGCGAGGCGTTAGGAAAAATAACTGGAGGCTCTAAAAAGCCGGTGGCGCTCACTAAGGTCTATGTGCATCTTCAACAATGGACACTCTCCAAAATTGTGGACTAGAATATAATTCATGACAAAAATCTCTTTTTGTTGATCTTGTATTGCTAATAATTTTTTTTGTTTAGATCTACAGTGTCTTTCTATTTTCTTTAGTTTCTGCCCAAAAAACACAAAAGGGTAAACAAATTGTCTTTTTAGAGCAATCACTCCAATAAAAAGTCTAACTATTTCAGCAAAATTTGACTGTTTGTTGTTCTTGTCTTGCTGATCATTTATGCTGTATAAAATGGCCCTATATCTATAATAGCTTTTAAGATAAGAAGCAGAACACTAAAAATGAGTAAAAATAGTCATCAAAGAGCAAAAACCCCAATAAAGGGTAAACTGACGATTTCGATCAGTAGATGTCTTTGTAGAATTGGTCTTGCTGGTCTTTTTTGCTTATTTAAGTTTTTTAATTTTATCTTTTATAGTTTTTTCTGATATTAAGTAAAAACGATAAAATCGTTAAATATTCATTTTAGGGTAATAACTCCATTAAGGGTTGTCAAACGATTTTTTTTTAAAAAGTAGACTTATTTGTAGATCTTGCCTTGTTGATCATTTTTGCTTATCCAAGTTTCTATTTATCTGTTTAACGTAGGTTTATTTTCAGATATATGGCAAAAACGCAAAAAAAAGGATAAAAGTCGTCATTAAAGGGCAATAACTCCAATGAGGAGTCGTCTGACGATTTCCATCATTTGAATTATTGTAGATCTTAATTGTTCGAATGATCGTTTTGGCTCTTTAGGGAGCTACCATTTGATTTTTATGGGGGGGGGGGGGGGGGGGGGGGGCTAGGATGAAAAATTTTGTCTTGCATTTTTTTTAGTTGTAATCTCTGTCCTGTCTTTTTATTTTTCACTCTATTCGGTCCTGCCTTTTTTTTATTAGTTTATCCTGCCTTTTTTTTTTGCCAAGTTCTTCATCCTGCCTTTTTTTTTTGCCAAGTTCTTCATCCTGCCTTTTTTTTTTTACCCCAAACTCCTGTCCTGCCTATTTTTTTCAAATTTCATCCTAGCCCCCCCCCCCCCCTCCATAAAAATCAAATGGTAGCTCCCTTAAGGTTTCACTCTATCTATTATAATTTTCGAGATGATAGGCAAAAATGAACTAAATTGGTAAATAACTCTTATAAGATATCGTCTGACAGTTTTGGTGTAAATAGACAAAAGGTAGATCTCATCATTCTAAACATTTCTGCTCCATCAGATTTTCCCTTATTGTAGCCGTTTTCAAGAGAATAGACAAAGCTAGCATTTTATTCATATGTTCTATTTTTTGCCATGTTGGCCATGTTGTTTAACAGGCGGGGTCATCGGACACATTTTTTTTAAAACTAGATACCCTAATGATTATTGTGGCTAAATTTGATTAAATTTGGCCCAGATTTCAATAAAAGTAAACGGACTACGACGAACGACAAGTGATGAGAAAATGAGCCTGGTGATCTTAAAAGTGTAATGAAGATTAATAAAGCCTGCAATTTTGTTTTTGAATTAGTATAAAAAATTCAAATTGATCAGAAATTTTTGAAAGTTTGTCAGCAAAAAAAGGAGGTGAGAGAAATAAGGTACATGTAGTAGAAGAAGATGTGAGAAAGAGGACAGAATAAATATATTTAAAAGCAAAGCTCATATAAGACATTAAGCGATAGGAAAATAAAAGTGTTGGCGACCAGCAGGTTTGATAAAGATGTAGTGGTGCATTACGTTTGCGCGCATTACCTTTACATTTGCGCGCAAAAATCATTACGTTTGCGCGCAGCTTTTGATTACATTTGCGCGTATTCATTTAACAGGTAAACTCAGGTAAATACAGGTAGATTATACTTATTTATTTATTTATTCAACTATTATATTAAAGTGTTATGTCAGTTTTATTATGCACAAGCCCGTAGATATGGAAATATATACAGATAAACAAGTAAAAATGAGGAACACTCAAATCAAGACATTTGAAATCCAGGGATATACAAATACCTAGAAACTATTGTAGCTATAGGACCAACATAATTATTTGGAACCATAGTTTCTTAATAATTTCTTAATAACACGAAATATACTTTATTCGGTTCTAATTTATAAAATGTTGATTAAAGCTCCAGGACCCCTGTCATGTCCGGTTAAGTATATTGTGAATAAGCTAGTGGTTGGATTTTATACCATCAAGCCTGATTGGCCTATCACTAGTTTCCAGATGAATCAATTTATTATATTTCCTTCCTAAATAGACATCAAAGTCAAGTATTTGTTCCGATTAGAACAGATTGATTTTTCTGCGATGACAATATGTTCAAACCTTTTTTTTATTCATAAATATATATAATGGACATTTAAATCAGAGTAGGCTAATGAACAAATAGAAAAAGCATCATCACTAGCAGCTAGGTGCTTGTTTATAGTTATATGGAAATATGGTTTAAGGCAAAGTGAAATTGAAATCTGATAATAATGCAGAGCATTCCATCGGGAATACATAACTGGTTCCCGTCACGATAAAACAATGGATTATCACTAATAATTAAATGTTATTATCAAGGCAAGTTCTATATTGGATTAAACATTGAAATTTCTATGTAAAAGGTTTTCTGATATGTTATGTCATTCTGATAACAATACACAAATTAAGTTGGAGTAATGCATTGCAGCAGATATGATATCAATAACCGGAGATGTTAAAGGAGGAAGTTATATCAATATTTAACGGAACTGTTTATTACAGGACTGTTGGAATTTTAATATCATAAATGCTTTCGGAATCATTTTGTATTACATATTTTGTGTTTAGCCATGTTTTTCCATAGATTTTGGATTTTTACTAACCGGCATGGCACCTATGGTGATAATTCCTCTAGTTTTCTTGGTTTATTTTCCATTAATATTTACTGTCTTTCTGTGTATATATTTACATTGCAGAAATACTGATTTAAACCTAGATAATGATATGACATAATGTGCCAGTTATATTGTAGAAAAATAGTGAAATACAAGAAAACCGCAAAAATAGGCAAACTAAATGAAATACCCAAGAAAGACTGTTCATTATTGAGGAGTATTTGATACATATATATACTTTGAAAGCACCTTTTATTCCTGGAAGAATGATACTTTCCGACAGATTGTTAACCTGAAAATTTAGTGTTATAGAAGTCTAATTAATTTTGATGTTTTCGAGCAGTTGATGAATGAATTGATTGTTAAACAGATAGTTAAACACAATCTAATTCTTCCTCTATATATTATATGCTGATATGGGGAGGAGGTTTATTTTGAGGTATGAATTATAAATGTTTAAAATCAAGCTTCAATGTGTCACTTTTATTTAACTTACTTTATTGTCATTGAAAATATTAAAAAAAAAACAATTAGAAACATTAGGAAACAAATATAGGAAAACATGATATTAAAAAACTTAACAAAACACAGCAATATGTGACATTAGCAATAAAACGTACTAAATTTTACAAATAAATTGCCGAAATTCATTTGATATAATTTTTAGGTTTGGGGGGGGGAGGGGGCAGTAACTCAGTTGCTAGTTATGATGTCTCTTTTATACCTAATACACTGAGTAAACGTGAAGTTTATATTTCATAAGCATATATTTTGTGTAACTGTTGAATATAAAAATAAGGAGATGTGGTATGCTTGCCAATGAAACAACGATCCACCAGAGTCCAAATGGCGTGGATGTAAGCAACTATAGGTCACATTGCGGCCTTCAACAATGAGGAAACCTATACAGCTATTAAAGGCACCTCAGAGACCACATTTAAAGCGATTCAAACAAAACAAAAATGAAAAAAATGAAAAACAAATATGACAGAAAACAACCACGTAAACCATTGAATTACAGACTCCTGACATTTGACATTTCCATTTTCAATTATAAAACTGTCAAACATATCTAAAAATGATATATTCCACTACTACTGCTTGATCGTTTTTCTTTTTTTACAGTCTTGTTGGAATTTTTAAGGTGGATCCTCGGTATATGTTTCCTCAGATAGAATTTTCTTATACTAAATGTAGATTTGAACATGCTTTTTTTCAAAAATATAATAAAAAGTACGGGTCACCGTGCTATTTTACAAGTTATAAGTTCGCAAAATTGGGCAATTTTGCATAGATTATTCATGAAAAAACATTATTTTGTGAATGAAAAGAAATCTATGAGATAGAATTTTGAAATAAAATATGAGGAGATAGGTTTTATAAAATGCTTTAAGAAAATAAAATGATTTAAGAAAATAAAAATAAAAACGGTGTCACAGAACTTTTTGTTTTGCTACAAATAAAAAAACAAAAATTTCTCTATCATCCCTTTATAAATTTTTAACAATAAGAGTTATCTCCCCTTAAATGGCTACGTTAAAAAATGGATTCGAACAAGATCAAATATTTGGTATTTTTTTAAAACAAAATAAATCATGCAATAAACTATTTATTTTTCTCGATAAAAATAAACAGTCTTAAACATTAATTGCCAATTCGTCCAATAATTTGCAAATTTAAGCAAAAAATTAAACTGATTGTGTACTACTATTTTACAATCCAAGATGGCGGTATACAGTGAATATACCTTTAAGTGAGAGAACTGTGCCCTTCATATAGCATACAAATGTTTATACTAACACGAAAAGAAATTTACGATGAAACTTAAATAGACTCAACTCAATACAATTTCGTTAATCTTATCAGATAACCTACAATTTTTTTCACAAAACAAATCAAGACTTTCCGGAATATACGAAAGAAATTTATTATGTTGAACTTCTTTTTCATTAATTCAAAGTAAATAAGAATAACAGGAGATGTAGGGTAAAACCCAATGCGACAGCCATTCAGCAACAGGACAAAATCTAAGGATATCTGTAGGTCCACATAGGGTCATCAACAATAGACAGACATTTGAACTCTGGTGGATAGTTGTCTCGTTAGCAATCATACCATATCTGCTTATTTTTATAATTTTGATTTTTAGTAGAGACATTCAAGATCTGTCATCAACATGAAATTTTCTAAAGAGCTAAAACATTATATTACGACTACAGACAACCATAATTGATGAGGATTCTGATTTCGGACAGGTACATAAACATGTGGCAGGGTTAAACTAGTTTTTGACCTTCAATTTTTGTCTCTATCAGTGGAACAACGAAAGGTACACAGAAGAACGAACTATTAAAATGACTTAATTCACCAGACTATTTTCATACAACCTACTTTTGACTCCGGAGTATTCAATTTTTCGACATGTTTCATACTCTGTGGGAGGACATTCTGGTAATCGGTAAAGGTAGAGATACTAAGATAAGTAAAATCAAGCTTACAATCGGTGCAATTGAGATGAAAAATTAACTGTTTTATATTTTCTTAACACTACAAATCATCGGAAAACAGTTATTTTTTGTCTTAAATTGCACCGACTGTAGCTTGATTTTACTTCATTTACTGAGTTGCTCTTACTTGACCGAGTACCATAATGTCCTATGACAATGTAGGTACCCTTTCGAAAAATTATATACTCCAGAGTCAAAAGGCGGTAATATGAACAAAGTCTAGCTATATAACGGTATAATAGACAAAAACACGGATATAAGTAAACAAGTGCTTATTAATATTCACAATTACTAAAAGCAAGCTTCATTGGCAATCATACCACAATTTCTTATTTGTATATTAATGCTGATAAAAACAATCCCGTCCTACACTCTAATATCAGCGACTGTAATTCAGAGTAATATCAAACAGCAATGACAAAAAGAATGCAACAATGCACAATCTTGTGAAATCCCCAAATAAATTTTGTACAAGAAAAATAGTGAATCATTTCAATCTTGTGGCTGACTATAAAAAGTTAATTAATAGTATCCCAACAAAATAACAGACTCGATGATATTACATCAACAGTACAGCCATTAACCTCTAACAATAAGTCTATTGAAATTAAGATTCTAAGGATAATTCCTAAAGGGTTTGTTTTATCGTCTTTCATGTATGATATACTCTGGTCAATGTTGTTTTTATTATAACAAACAAGATGACTTTATCTTTTTGAGTTTATTTCTTTTCTCTGATGACGACTTTTAAATAGATCCACCTAATGAAGTTAAAATACCTGGAGAAAAGGTTTTCGTGATCGCGAAGACAGTAACATCTCTAACTTCAATGATCATATATGTTTCACTACTAACCGCAGGATATCTTCTTAGAAACTGTACGTTGTTTCGTTCATTGTCTTTATATTCCAATGCAATGTAAATATATTTTTTACATCTTTTTTTCATATTTCACAACTTATCAGTTTTATAGAAATTTCCCTGGAGCTGTATTCAGCTTGCTGAAGCTTATTGCTTGGTCTGTATTTATATATAAAACAATGAAGATGTTATATATTTAATTTGAATGTCATTGACCGGTTGCTGTTGCATTAATGTTTATCTTAGAATATTCTTATTCGAATTATCAATATCAACAACAAAGAGTAAAACAATAAAAACATACCAAAAAAATAAAGTAGAGAAAAACACTCCTGGGTTGTTATTAACATAAAATTAAAAAAAAGTCACCTACGACAAATAAGAAAATAAGTTGCATTTACATTCTATATTATAGTTGGGCAGTTGGGGAAAACATTGAAATAAAATTTAGAATGGAAATGGGGAATGTGTCAAAGAGACAACAACCCGACCAAAGAGCATAAAACAGCCCAAGGCCACTAATGGGTCTTTACACCCGGAGGCGGGCTTCAGCTGGCACCTAAACAAAAATGTGTACTAGTTCAGAGAAAATGAACGTCACACTAAACTCCGAAACATATAAATGAACTAAGATTTAAAAAAACATACAAGACTAACAAAGGCCAGAGGCTCCTGACTTGGGACAGGCGCAAAAATGCGACGGGGTTAAACATGTTTTGTGAGATCTCAACCCTCCCCCTATACATCTAGCCAATGTAGAATAAACAAACACACAGCAACACGCACAGTAAAACTCAGTTTAAAAGAAGTCCGAGTCCGATGTCAGAATAGGTAACAAAAGAAACTAAGCAAAATGACAATGATACATAAATTAATAACGGACTACTAGCAGTTACTGACATGCCAGCTCCAGACCTCAATTAAACTGATTGAAAGATTATGTCTTCATCATATGAAAATCAAGCACAATCCCTCCCGTTAGGGATTTAGTATCATACCATCATAAAATATATGAGAAGAAAATAACCCGTATCATGCCAACAAAAAACATGCATTGTCCCTTTTAAATAACTACTACCAACGTACAAACCACAAACGTACAAACTACCAACGTACAAACTACCAACGTACAAACTACCAACGTACAAACTACAAACGTACAAACTACCAACGTACAAACTACAAACGTACAAACTACCAACGTACAAACTACAAACGTACAAACGTTAAGCTTTGCTTTCCATTATCCCTGACATTCGAAATATACGGGAGTTTTACATTATATGTATTACCGGAATCAAAAGAAAATAAATCCATTCAGATTATACAGAAGTTCAAAAAATAGTTATATGTGTGTTCATTCTTGATACACATCCATGGATTATAGAATAGAATAGAATATAGAATAGAATAGTTTATTTAACAAATTACAGGGCCCATAAAGGGCATAAAAACCAGTTACAATTTTTTGTCCCAATGCTTACCAGGTACCTGTTTGCACAATATTGCCTTTGTAAAGTATATATATGTGTGTTGTCACAAAATAGTTGTCGTTCAATACGATATCTTCTTATATTCGTGTATATCTTTATCAGTATCTTTGCACCAATTTATATACTTTTAATAACAATTTTGATGACAATTGGATACCAGTATTACATGTATACCTCTTTATTAGTGATAAACAATATCAAATATATTTTATTTATATTTGGTATAGTCTTGAGTTCTAATCAACGATGCTAGAACTGCAATTTACACTTGCAAATTATTTTATCATTCTTTAATTCTGCTTTAAACTCTAGCTACCGTAAGGGTTGCCTGAGTTATAGAAATGTGGTCATCTTGTACTTCTCCTGTCCTACAATAAATAAAACCCTTGCTATACAGGTGCGTCAGTTCTGGCTGTGCGGGACGTATAAGTACGCAGACACGTCCGGTCGATATGGGAACGTTAACTACGCGATGTCTCGTGTAGTGAGAGAGCCATGCTCTCTACACTTCAAAGGTTCCTTACAACGACTCTTTTGGAGATCCGAAGGCAATATTTCTGCCCCTATCATTTTCAAATGGCAGTCCAATTTTCCGTCCTTCATCCCGGTCGATCTACTTTTCACAACCTACATAATGTATTATTTGTTAAAAAATTGTTCTCTTCCTAAATACGAATGAAATATCTGTCACTGGACGTTTTGCAAAGCAAACAATCAATCAACCAATCAAACTCAATCTGTAAATACATTTTAACAACATAGCCTGTACTGTGTTCAACAGTACATATACATTTCCAACATAGCAACAACATACAGTTTTAATTAACGGTTGATGTCACTTCACAGGATATGACTCATTAACATATTTTATTAGCCTTAACATTTGATGATTTGATGATTTGATCAGGAACTGCTAAATTACGCGGAACACCTGCATTCACCCCGATTTTCATTCGTTTTAACTCAATCTCAGGTTTCTGGGCAGTGTTTTGTGTTCTGTTATTGGGATGTTTGTCGCTTTTTCTTGGTGTTGTGTGGTTTTTATTAGACTAATAGTCTTTGATGTCCCCATAATTTATTCTGTTCTATTTTAATGATGTTTTCCTCGTTGGCTTTAACTTGGATTGTATAACTTATTTCTCTATATGAGATCTCACAAAAACTAGTTTAATCTTGCAAATGTTTTAATTCGAGTGCAACTGACAAGTCTTTTGTACGTCTGGTGTCTTTGTTGAGATATATTTTGACACAGCCATATATTCAGGTACCTGTCTTAAACCATCATATGGTTTTTTTTTTTTTTTTTTTGTTTTTTTTTTTTTTTGAAGAATGTGGTATTGATGAAAGCTAAGGTCTTTGATAGTTTCTGTTTATTTTCCCCACAAATTTAAAAACGCTGAACAATTTATAGACTATATGTTCCCCTTTAATTAATGATGTTTTTTGTTTTGTTACTGTCTCATCATAGTGTCGTATATTCCAAATCTCTATAATTCATAATACAAACAAGTATATATATTTGATCGTTTTTCATCTCTCTACAACTTTTAGCGGTCGACAGGGGACATTTGGCTCCATTGTAGCAATGATATATATAATGTTCACTGCAGATCCAGTGCAGATAGTCATTATCACCACTAACTTTGTAATCACTCCTGTAATATAATCTTTGTTTACTCTTTTAGTAAACAAGGAAATTGTCAGACTCAATTTTGATATGGCACTTTGAAATGTGTTATTTTAGTTATTTTATGGGAGATAAAAAGAGATTCACGGAGTATTATGACACCATTGGGAATTGCAAACTAGCAGTTAAACGAATTACTATTTATAGTTAATATAATGTCAGGAAGAGAGATTAACATATTTATTACCATATTATATATATGTGATGACTGGCTTGTAAGTGAAAGCCATAAAACCCTAGAAAATTTTAAACAGAAATTCACGCTCCGACTGCTTTTCATTGCCAATTCAATTTTGAAATCTAGAAAACACGTGTCTATCATGATTGTAAAGCGAAGCAGAAAGCACGTTCTTAAGCTATCTCTTTAACAGAATTATTGAATATCCCCTATCATATTTTGAAATAGCAAAAAAAAAAGCGACGATTTTTATCATTTATACTCACAATGATCTTTAATGTACTTGGTCATACCTATACTGTATAACTTTCCTTTCTACTTCTATATAAATTCACCTTCATAGATTCTTACATTTTAATATTGGTTGGTCCTTTCAGTAGTAACAAAAACAAATTTGATTTTATTTCCAATCTGGTCTTTTTTAATTGCAGATTATAAGAAATTGGTGCTTTTGTTTTTGCTTGAATTCAATAACTAAAATATACGGTTTGGTGTTGTTAATTTTTATGATGATAAAAGTTCAAACACTATTTAACGACAAACTGTTCACAAAATGACTCGAAATTTTATCTTTGAAATTTAGCATTCTTCTATAACATTATACGGCTGATAAACTGATAAGGGAATACAGATTCACAGGGACCCAGGGAATCGAGTTTTTCCCTACCAGATAGCACGTTGATTTTATTTTGTTCCTTTTATTAAACAATACTATTTTTGATTCCGGAATGTAAATTTGTCAAGAATGAACTAAATATTTAAAATAATTGTATATGTCTCATCGACAATGCTTTACTATACAGCTGAGTAGTTAGTACTAATATTACACATTAAATCATAACGTATTTTGTTTGGAGTTTATGATCAAGTGGTGAAAAAATTCTATCACAAAATGCATCACTTTAGCTCTAACGAACAACGCTGTATTTGTTCATCATCAACCTCAATAATCATCAATGTTGTATTTACTGATCAATATTTCCCCATAAATAGTACACTTTATATCTTATGGTTCTCAACCGTTCATTTGGTTATAAATCGGTCAATCAAGGCGGAATCCCTCATAAATTATAGTAAAACGGCATACGAAACAAGCATGCGAGTATAATTGATAAGGCAGGCGGAAACCCAGTAGAAATTAAACAAAAGAAATGGAACTCTTTGTTAGAGAAGGTAAAAAAGGCGAAGTTGGTAAATTTGAATTGTTTACATCTGTTTCTATGGGCTTTAAAAGTTTAATGAATGTGCATAATTTAATAGATTTTATGATCTTATATATGTGTTTTTACTTAATTAAATTTTGGTATAGAGCTTCCAGTGGCGGATCCAGGGGTTGGAACCCCCTTTTTTTGACGATCAATGCATTTGAATGGGGACATATAGTTGGAACCCCCTCCCTTTATCCTGGGTTGGGAACCCCCCCTTTTAAAAATGGCTGGATCCGCCCCTGGCTTCGAGATATTTGTAAACTTTTAAATTTTCACAAAACAGCCGATTGGGTAGGTGCAAATACATGTGGATCTTTTTTGTGCAGAAGCATAAATTCCGCCGAAAAAAATCCAAAGAAAGATAATAGATTGATTTTTTTAAAGCATTAATTTGCATCTCTGACCCCGGCGACAGTATTTTGGGAAAAAATCCAAAAAATGGGCAATAAGTTCACCGAAAAGAGAAAGTCGAGTACACATTTTTATGTTCAGGCGTGTTTGAATTGACTACTCTGCCTTGAAAACGTACAAAAGGAAAAATATTTGATACATCATCTCGTTTCAGATTTTATTATTTTTATATATTTAGGCTATAGGTTGACATAAAAAAATTAAAAACTTACAGTACTAAGAAATGAAATATATGGGTCAAGTGAAATATCACTCTAATGAGTCATAACAACAACAGAGTAGGTGTGTTTGAATTACAAATTTTTACTAAAAGTACTTGATGACAGACTTTACAAGTGGATCTTAAAAATGCAAAACTTAAAAAATAATTCATTTTGTGTGTGTGTTATCTTGGGTAATAAGTCCCTAACCTTTGAAAATTTTAAGTCAGCCCCTCCACGAAATATAAGAATTAATTTTTTTAAATATTTTTGAACTTTCAAAAATAATTAATTCCCCCTGACAACCGATCAGACAATAGTTTTAAGTTGACCAAATGCATAAAAGTACATTAAGTGATGCTCAATAGAAAGTAGATACATTTGTCTTTTAAGATACAACTGGTACATAAGGATCGTAATGATGCTATGTGGATAAACGGATCGGGTTTCAAGAGCTAAATTGACAGCGCGTCATCACTACAATGTCTTCCATTTTTACGATTATAAAAATTGGGTGGCGTAATGGGGAGATAATTTTGACGAAGTAGAATCCTGACTGAAGGGTGTCGATCTATGACAATACTTTAGGGATCTGTAACTAGTGTATCCTGACCTGAATGACCAAGAAGAAGTGCATTCTTATAAACAAAACAAACGAAAGCATCACAATGCAATGATTAAAAATTACTTTTACAAGAAACTTCTAACGCTTGATAACATTGAATTGATTTTTTTCTGCATTTCTGCTCACAATAGAAGAAAAGTCCACATAATGGGCATGAAATACCCTAATCAACCTTGAAACGACCAATCCTTAAGGGTAACTATTAAACAGTATACGTAGTAAATATTCTCTTCATTCATAAGCATCCAATGCAATGTGCTTGATTGTCTATAGGTGGCATTTGGTAATACTCTTTAGTTTTTTTTTATCATAGATATACCTATGTCTATACCCAGATTGTGGTAAACGATGCTTTAGATTCAAGCTTTCAACTCGGAAAGGATATTGTGACGGAGAAAATCTCATCTAGCTTACTGTGACTTATAATTGCTTACTTCCATGTCATTTGAACTTTGGTGGATAGTTGTCTCATTGGCAAACATACCACATCTAATTTTATTGTAATTAAGATACAATATTGACTGGTAGAGCCCTTAAATCAGAAACGATCCATGTAAACTTATCGATCCTTTAAATAAACTTATTCTAAAAGTTTATCAATCTAACAGTGTATTCAGATATTTGAATATTGTTTATAACGGTACTAACATTAATTTTGTTATAAATAAATTAAAACGAAACTGATTATGTAATCATTGACATATCCTGTTGATATTTATATTTTGGTATTGCATTGGGCCATGTTTTTCGCAGACTTTTTATAATGTATCTACACTAAACGTTGGATAGGTTTTGATCGATATTTTAGTCTGGGAAACATTATTTATTAATTAGTTGTAATAGGCTTTTACTACCTTACAGAAAAATGCGAGTACTCTGAGATCGGTGCTTTGTGTCTTTAATCTTTGTGTTAGTATTTTTTGTGCTTTGTGTCTTTAGTCTTTTGTGTTAGTATATTTGTGCTTTGTGTCTTTGGTCTTTATATATATATATATATTTATTTATTGAGAAATAACCCCTTTACATAGGGGGCAAACACCAACGGGGTATTAGTGTTTGCGTCATACAAACTATACAACATATACAGTGTACGTAACAGATCACATCACTATACAATTAAAAATGTCAATATAATCGTAAAAGTATTTCTTTTAAAATTCAACCTTTGACAATAAACATTTATAAAAATGAATAAAAGAAACCGTAAAAGTGCATTGCGATATCTTGAATATTATTAAAAGATTACACATATATTCAGACTTTTTCTTAAAATACATAATCACATAAATCTGGTACACTTTCAAACTTTCATACATATAAATCAATTTAGACATTAACATGCAACAACTCATTGCGAGCTTTAATGACGGAGGTCAGATATTTTTTGCCCATTTCTTCAACCTTTTTTCAGATATCATCACCGAACAAAAAGCTATGTCGCCGATGATTAATTGAATTTATTAAAGCGAGGTTACTCTGAGATTGAGGTTCCTGCATTGAGAAGGAAATCGTGCAAATCAGAAAAGAAACATTCTCGATTATTATTATATGCCTGGCATTCCAACAATACATGCAAAACAGATTCTTCAATACAACATGTTTGACATGCATCACTGTCTTTCAATTTCATGCAGAATAACTCAGCATTCAATGGAAGACAGTTTGTTCTAGCCAAAAACTTCAGACGAGCGGCCGAAAAATCATCTACTTTTGTTAAATAAGATTGTCGTGCTTGTGTAATGTAAAATGAACGGTAATTATCAAGGCTTCGCTTTTCAAGGATTTCGGACTTAAGCTTATTACAAGCTTCTATACTAAGAAACTTATTAAACGTTTTTATATTAACGTTTCCATGTATTTAATGGTCTAGTCCAGTGGACTGGAATATGCCGTTAATATGATTGAAATATTCATTTTTTGATAATTTAAGTTCGTTAAAAATCATTTTAAAATATCTTGTACCAGGTAAAGAATATCCTAGCAAAATATGTGATCATTTGACGGTCCATATAAGGGAGCTACCATTTGATTTTTTTGGAGGGAGGGGGGGGGGGGGCTAGGATGAAATTTGAAAAAAATAGGCAGGACAGGAGTTTTGAGTAAAAAAAAAAGCAGGATGAGACACTTTACAAAAAAAAAAAGGCAGGATGACAATTTATGTAAAAAAAAGTCAGGATAAACTAAATAGAGTGAAAAATAAAAAGGCAGGACAGAGATTACAACTAAAAAAAAATGCAGGACAAAATTTTTCATCCTAGCTCCCCATAAAAATCAAATGGCAGCTCCCTAATTTGTTAAAGATTCACATCCTGACTCCAATAAAACAGAGCATTTTGGAAAGTTCCTTTTAGAGTTAATTATAACTTTTGCGACTTTGTACTGCCAGCTGTCTAGCATTTCGTTTCCGGATTTTGACGTGGGGTACCATACGCCACAAGCATGAGCAATGAAAGGACGTATAACCGAAATCCACAAAGCACAGCCAAAATTAAACCGATTAAAATCACCGTGTTCTCCTAAGACGCGAATAGTATACTTATATAGTTTCTTTTCAAGGTTTTCCTTTAGGTATTTCTTGATATATATGATGATCAAATTTTAACGTTCTTGAGAAATAAAATCCCAAGAATTTATATTCGTTTTCTTCATCAATTAAAACATCCCCTAGAAACCAGTTTTTATTTGCGTTAAGTATTTTTCCTACCACTAGAACTTCCGTTTTTTTGGCATTAAACTTTAGGTTCCATTTTGAAACAAATTCATTGGCAACATTCAATGGGTTTGTAATTCTTCTTCGGTTTTCCCTAGTAAAACAATATCGTCTGCGAAGATTAGACTACTTATAACTTCTGTCGCTACAATAATACTGAGATTCTTTTCTTTAATCAATGAAACAAGATCAGACATTAGAATAGAAAATAATGTAGGAGATAAAATACATCCTTGTTTTAGGCCAAATTCTTGATCAAACCAGTCTGATTCTTAATTTCCCAAAATGACCTTGTTACTTACATTTATATAAAGAGAACGTAGTCTTTGTGTTAGTGTTTTTTGTGCTTAGTGTCTTTGGTCTTTAGTCTGTGTTAGTATTATTTTGTGCTTTGTGTCTTCAGTCTTTGGATTTTGTGGTAGTATTTTTGTGTGCTTTGTGTCTTTAGTCTGTGTGTTAATATTTTTTTGCTTTGTGTCTTTAGTTTTTGTGTTTATATTTTTTTTGCTTTGTGTCTTTGGTCTTTAGTCTGTGTTAGTATTTTTTGTGCTTTGTGTCTTTAGTATTTGGATTTTGTGGTGGTATTTTTTGTGCTTTGTGTCTTTAGTCTGTGTGTTAATATTTTTTGTGCTTTGTGTCTTTAATCTTTGTGTTAATATTTTTTTGTGCTTTGTGTCTTTGGTCTTTAGTCTGTGTTAGTATTTTTTGTGCTTTGTGTCTTTAGTCTTTGGATTTTGTGGTAGTATTTTTTGTGCTTTGTGTCTTTAGTCTGTGTGTTAATATTTTTTGTGCTTTGTGTCTTTAGTCTTTGTGTTAATATTTTTTGTGCTTTGTGTCTTTGGTCTTAAATCTTTGTGTTAATATTCTTTGTGCTTTGTTTCTTTGGTCTTTAGTCTTTATGTTAGTATTTTGTGCTTTGTGTCCTTAGTCTTTAGTCTTTGTGTTAGTATTTTTGTGCTTTGTGTCTTTAGTCTTTAATCTTTGTGTTAATATTTTTTGTGCTTTGTGTCTTTGGTCTCTAGTCTTTGTGTTATTATTTTTTGTGCTTTGTGTCTTTAGTCTTTAATCTTTGTGTTAGTATTTTTTGTACTTTGTGTCTTTAGTCTTAAATCTTTGTGTTAGTATATTCTTTGTGCTTTGTGTCTTTGGTCTTTAGTCTTTGTGTTAGTTTTTTTTTGTGCTTTGTGTCCTTAGTCTTTAGTCTTTGTGTTAGTATTGTTTGGTCTTTGTTTCCTTAGTCTTTAATCTTTGTGTTAGAATCATGTGCAAAACAGTGTAGACGAGACCATTGATTAGCGCTCTAAAATATCCCATTGACTGGGTCAGATTAGGTGAACGTTCGTCTGTAACGCCCACAACTCACGTATTTAATATAGACATTTAAACTGTGGGGTTGCCAAAGGGTCTCAGTGCCTAAATAAAATAATTCGAAAAACTAATCAGGAATAACCTTTGTGTTTTGATTTATATTGAATACTTAAACGTTCTTTACTTGTGTTTTGTTATGTTTTGATAATCAATTTTTATGATATCGCAGGTTCTTTCAGCAAAAAAGGATTTAGTTACAATGGATGTGTGTGATTATTATCTTTTATCGGACGTCAAAGCGATTTAACAATTGCGGTTGTCCAATTATGTCATCTTTTAACTTTTATCTGGTCAAAATTTTATTTTAGAACGAATGCATGATCAACTTTAAAAAGTGTGCAAACACAAAACATATAGACAAAATATACTTCTTTCCTGTCTTTTTCGTACTTGCAAGTTATTAGACAGTAAAAAGGCTATTTGGATCAAGCAAGCCTTGTGAAATTTGCATTTACGTTTTTGAATAGGTAAAATGTATAGTTTGGTGAACTTTTCTGCTAACTACTATACTTGTGAAAAACCCTTGGCAACAGTAACATATTCAGCTTTTTTTTTAATCGACGCAATTTACATAGTAATGGACGACTTCGTACATTTTATGATCGCAAATAAAATATGTATATAATATACTGTGCACTGTAGTTCGTATATATACTGAGACCCTTTGACAACCCCACAGTTTAAATGTTTATAATAAATACGTCGTGAGTTGTGGGCGTTACAGACGAACGTTCACCTAATCTGACCCAGTCAATTGGATATTTTAGCGCGCCAATCAATGGTCTCGTCTACACTGTCTTGCACATGATTCTAGTATTGTTTGTGCTTTGTGTCTTTAGTCTTACTCATCGAACATTTATACAAACTTATTAGTAAAGGTTATCTAACCTATGTTGTAATTAAATCTTTAAATATAGTTTACATTGGCACGAATATCAATTTTGTCATCAGCAAATAAAAACATAACTAAATTTGTATTCTTTTCAAACGGTTTTTTGGGATGTATAAATACACATCCACGTTCATTTTCTATATAGAGATTACTCTATCTATATATTAAATTATACATATTTATTAACAGGTTAACTCCTAACTATCCTACTGCCTGTCGATACTTTTATTGACTTTAGTCTCTGATGCATGATTTTTTTTTATTATTAATTGTTTTTGGCTTTTAACTAGCTTTCAGTAACTGCGAGTACTCTCAAATCGTACTTTCGTCTTAATTTGACCTGTTGATACAATTTGTAATGTATTTTTGTTATTTAATGTTTACTTATTCAGTGTTATATCTAGTCATACTATTTTTAATATATACCACCTTTGATAAGTGTTTAGTATGACGATAAATTTTCACTTTTTTTCTCGTACTAGTAACAACAAAATTATTTATTTATGTAAAATGTTTTTGCATACTCCATGTATACCTTACAACAAAATTATTTTTATTTACCTGTGTACGTTATTTTATTTGGCGGCATTTTGTCCAAGGTTATGGTTGTCTTTTTGATATTGTTTTACATCTAACCCCCTTGTTTTATTAATTTTGTATTTCATTGTGTCATAGATCAAATTTATTCGTTCAGTGTATGTTCACTTGTTTTTGTTAATTATATGTCTTTTGATTGAGTTAAGCCATTTCAATTGATACTTTATAGTGTGTCTTTCTATGTTGTGATGTTACACTATTGTTTCAGGTAGGGTGAAGGTTGGCGCCTATTAAAACGTTTAAACCCGCTGCATTTGTTTGCACCTGTCCTAAGTCAGGAATCTGATGTTCAGTGGTTATCGTTTGTTGATGTGGTTCTTTAGTTCTTCTAGTTTCTCGTTTTTTATATAGATTAGACCGTTGGTTTTCCTTTTTGAATGGTTTTACACTAGTCATTGTTGGGGCCCTTTATAGCTTGCTGTAAGGCTCCGTTTTGAAGGCCGTACTTTGACCTATAATGGTTTACTTTTACAAATTGTGACTTGGATGGGGAGGTGTCTAATTGGCACTCATACCACATCTTCTTATATCTATTTAGTCTCTGTGTTAGTATTTTTTGTGCTTCGTGTCTTTACTTTTTGTGTTAGTATTTTTTGAAGTAGTTGTGCTGCTATACAACTGTCCTGTGTCAAGGTTAATTTGAGCGCTCGCAATTATGTTTAACCCCGCCACAAATTGAATGTGCCTATTATTCGGTATTTATTGTCGGTTGCTGTCCTTCGTTTATTGGTTTGTACAGAAATCAGGTCGTTGGTTTTCTCGTTTGAACTGTTTTATATCTTGTCATATCGGGGCCTTTTAAAGCTAGATATACGGTATTGGTTTTGCACATTGTTGAAGGCCGAACGGTGAAATGCAGTTGCTAATATTTACGTCATTTAGTCTTTGCTGGATAAATGTCTCATTGGCAATCATAACACAGATCATTTTCATATTAAATCCGTGTGTTTGTATGTCCGCTTGTCTGTCTGTTAGTGTGACACATGAACAGACCAAATTACTTTAGTTAATTTATTATACATTATTTATCCAAATCACCCTGCAAAGAGGACATTCCACGAGGATTTTCAAATGTCAGATATGTATGGGACAAAGGTCAGATATGGGAAAGTGTGCAAGTCAAAACAATGTTCGCATGTGCACAATATCGACTAAACGGCGCACAATCTTTCTTAAAACGTTATCAACAGTAATAAAGCCTATAAAATTACTTTCGATAAATTATTTCAACTTCATATATTTTATTACGCAAAGAGTTGTTCACAATATCGCTTTACGCTACATCAACGATGCTAAAGTTCCATCATGCAGTTTGAATGCTATTTTTTTTTTTAAATTCAATATCAAGTCTAAATTTACTTATTATGAAAATTGCATTTGACGAAGTATTTCTACAAAACTATATATACGTCACTATGTCTTCCTTATACTTGATACCACAGATTATTTTGATATTTTTTTAACTTTTTCTTGAAGAGATTAAGAAAAGTGGCGTAAAATAAAATAAAATTACCAATAATGTCCATTTTTGGACATCACTTTATTGGTTGAGAATAACAAAACTATAACAAACGAGACAATTTCAATTTTTTCTTTAATAATGCAACAAGGAATTTATATTATCTAAATGGTAATTGATTCGACATACTTATACCAATTATAGACTTAAACAGTAAAGCATCTAACCTATTTAACCAAAATTTCACAATAGATTTTTCTCCTTTCCCCACTTTATATCTATTTATCGGCTGCTTATAATGACACTAAAACGCAAGACGAAAATGTCTCAGTTGTTTCCCTTTTTTAATTAACAATGCATGGACAAGGGACTTGCACACAAATGTAAGGCTTATAAAAGATGGCGATATATTTCTTCTCAAAGGACTTGGATGGGGGACTTTTTCTGCATTTTCTGTTTTGTAGGCCTGTTTTAGAATATGTGCTTAGTTCAAACAAAAAATATAAAATGGAAGTCTGACGTATTCTGAAGGTTGTCACACAGATTAACCTCTCAAAGTTTCTGTCATTGAGAAATGTTACGGAAAGGAGAAAATTTAATTTATTGAATTTCAACGAAATGTTTAATACTAAAAATACAACATAATGAGTCATGTTTTGTCATTAAGTGAAATATGACCAGAAATACCTTAGATCAATAAATATAATAGGACTACAGTTACACGGTTTACTACCATTAGATCGGTACATCATTTGAACTTCTCCAAGGATACTATATAGAAGCAATTGTATTAGCATGCTTAAAATAAATGATAGATGTAGATGGAACATTCAGTTTGAAAATTTTGTAATTGTGTTTATTTAAAAACTAAGATGATAGTTTCATCAGGCAAAAATGATCTTCGATCCTTTGGTTTTGATAACCCCAAACGTTTTATTTTTTTTTACTTCGTCCATTTTTTCAGTCTAGCGTTGGAAACAAGTCAGTTAATATAACTCCAGTTTAGCGAGTTCAATGTGAGACGATTTTTTTAAGAACCTCAACGTGGTCGTTGAACTTGGAAGATGAACTCCTTATTGCACAGAAAATATTATAAAAGTTTTGACAGACCAGAAAAACAAACTAGAGGCTCTAAAGAGCATGTATCGCTCACCTGTATCTACTGTTGTTTTGGAAATCATTAGAATACGGTTAAAATCATAATGGATACCTTTATAATGATTGAGGCCATGTTTGGTTTAATTTGGCCCAGCAGTTAATTCAAAAGCAGAAGATTCTTGAAAAAAATTACAAAAATTGCCAATAAATTGCAGAAAATGACTTTAAAGGACAATAACTCCAAAAGATGTCAATTGCCAATTTTGGTCATGTTGACTTATTTGTAGATCTTTCTTTCCTTGATATTTTTGCTGTTTACAGTATATCTCAATCTATAATGATATTCAATAAGAACCAAAAACTGCAAAATTTCCTTAAAATTACCAATTCAGGGACAGCAACCCAACAAGGGGTTGTCTGATTCGTCTGAAAATTTCAGGGCAGATAGATTTTGACCTTTACAAATTAACCCCCATGTCAGATTTGCTTTAAATGCTTTAGTTTCAGAGATATAAGCCAAAAACTGCATTTTAACCCCATGTTCTATTTTTAGCCATGGCGGCCATCTTAGTTTGTGGGCGGAATCATTGGATACATTTTTTTTAAACTAGATACCCTAATGATGATTTAGGTCAAGTTTGGTTTAATTTGGTCGAGTAGTTTCATAGGAGAAGATTACAAAAATTAACGAAAAATTGTGAAAAATTTACTTTAAAGGGCAAGGACGACGGACGACAGACGCCAAGGGATGAGAAAAGCTCACTTGACCCTTTGGGTCAGGTGAGCTAAAAACGAATCAATGGAAAAGGCTTGATATTTACGAAAATTATGTAAATTAAGAAAACCAAATTACTAAAATTGAACGAAATAAAAGATAACGATAAATAAAACCAGGAAGAAGCCACCGTTAATCCAACTGATGGGTATTACTAATTCACATCAAACTCGAATGATAAATATGTATCTTTTTTTTATTAGAAATAACAAAGATTTTTTATTAAAAAAAATATTTACATCTAAGAGGTAGGACATATATGGTGCAGAAAATCTTTTACAGAATATAGTTAAAACAAACTTCACAGTTAGAAAAAGACAAAATATGCGTGAAAGTAAAAGTAACCTAGAAGAAATTACTAAAGGTTTTAAAAGGCTTGAACTAGATCCTTTTGTATGTCAGAACGAATTTGAACTTACATAAGCAACACGTGTGGAAAAGGATTTGCATACCCTTCCGGATCACCGTAGATCATTACCGGTTTTTGGTGTGGTTCGTGTTGCTGAGTCTTTAGTCTTCTATGTTTTGTAGATTGTTGTTTTTCATAAGCACAACTTAGAACTAATCTTAGTGTTTTTTTTTTTATTTTTTGGTCTCTGTTGAAGAGTTGTCTCATTGTCAATAATACCATATCTTCTTATTTTTATAGTTATAGTATTTTTTATGAATGTTATCGGATGCCAGTTTAAGTTATTGTTGTAGAAATATCCCCAACCATCAATTTTAGAAGCGTAAGATACCAAAGGGACAATAGAAATTCATAAGTGGAAGAGAAACTGACAACGCCATGGCAAAAAAGAAAAAACAAACAATAACTAAAATTTGCATCTGATATCATTAAGCCGTTATTTAAAAACTAGGGGGGTCCAAATAATTTGGATAATTACCGAGCTATTTGTCTTACATCGAATTTAGGAAAAGTGTTCACCTCTATACTTAATTCAAGACTTAATGCTCTGTCAGACGAGATCGGGATTATAACTGATGCCCAGGGTGGTTTTCGAAAGGGGTATTCTGTCCAAGTTAGCACATACTTACAACTTCTCGTCCAATCAAATTGCTTATATTTGCCTTCTAATTTTCATAGTACATACTTTTTCCATGTACTAAGTAACTACGCATGAATGACCACAAGGGTAAGATTTCATTGTATCGTAATCAAGATATTAAAAAAAAATTGCTACTGGCTATTTTGAAATAAACGCTGTGTTCCAAATTAAACTAAATAGTTTGTAATTAGTTTTCAAATTGATTTTTTAACATCCTACTATTTAATCTTAGGATCTAAAAATGTTTTTGACGTTTAAAAGTTTCTTTCATTTAAATAAAGAGTAACAAATATGATTTTTTATACCTTGATTAGAGTACAACGCCATCTGAAAATTGTAATCATTTATCTTCCATGCAATTACTTTGTACACAAAAAAGAGTGAACCACGAAACCTTGTGAAGGGAAATTAAAGCAATTTGATCTATTTCGATATGAATTGATTGATTATTGGTTGCTAAATGTCCAGTGACAAATATTTCATGCATGAAAACTATCCACTAGACTACCTATGGGTACATACCAGGGCAAATCCAGTCATTTTTAAAAGGGGTTCCAACCCGAAATAAAGGGAGGGGGGGTCCAACTGTATGTTCTCATTCAAAAGCATTGATCATCACAAAAAGGGCGTTTTCCATCCCCCTCCTGAACTCCCCCTCCCCCTTTTTGGATCCGCCACTGCAAACTATCTATATGTGTAAAATTTATTATAGTTTTAGTTTTTATGTGAAATTGAAAAAAATGTTTTCAAGAATGTAAAGCTTCCATTGCAATTTAATTATTGCCTGCTTTTAGTCAATTTATTTTGTCATCTTACCATGTGAAGAAGTACATGTATAAAAAAAACCCGCTTTATGTCAATAAACATACTTACACCAGCAGCTACCATCTTTTCATTCTGGATTCAATATTTTACAATGATACCAGTGAGTAGATTTACAAAACTACGTAAATGAGCTACACTTAGTCAGCCAAAACATATCAATAGACTAATTACAGAATTACTCAAGTTGTAAATATGTGCTAAATTGGATAGTGTATGGAAAGGTATATACTATGAAATTAAGAGCTCGGGGCAAGCCCCTCGCTCTAAATTTCATAGTATATACCTTTCCATACACTAACCGACACATAGTATGTTTGTCATGCATGCATTAATTTCATTACATTTGAGTTCGGGAAAGAAATTATTTTGCGCTTTTGTAGATTTTAGAAAAGCTTTTGACACAGTGTGGAGGGAGGGACTATGGCAAAAACTATTAAAGTATAACATTGGTGGGAAAATGTTTTAAGTTATATTGAGCATGTATACAGATATAAAGTATTGTGTTAAAAATGGAGAACTAAAAACAGATTTTTTCCCGTGTGAGGTAGGTGTAAGACAGGGAGAAAAAATGTCACCCTTTCTCTTTGCCTTATACCTGAATGATTTGGAGGAATATCTGGATGAACACTCTGTGGATGGTCTAAAATTTATGAATGAAAAAATTACAGAAAATCTTGATTTGCATATCAAGTTATTTATTCTTCTGTACGCCGATGACACAATTATTTTTGCGGAGTCGGCAGAAGGGTTACAAAAGGCTCTTGATGTGTTTGAGCAATATTGTTTTGAGTGGAAAATCACTGTTAATGTATCAAAAACAAAGATTATGATTTTTTCAAAGAGAAAGTTTAATAAGAATGTTACTTTTAAACTACGTAATGAAATTATTGAAATTAAAGATTCATATGTTCATCTTGGTCTGCTGTTTAATTACAACGGAAATTTCTTTCAAGCTCGGAAAAAATTGGTAGACCAAGATCAAAAAGCACTTTATGCTCTTTACAAGAAGATACAAAATATCTCACTTCCGATTAATTTACAGTTAAAATTATTTGATGCATTGGTGGTTCCTATTTTGACCTATTCCTCGGAAATATGGGGGTTTGAAAATAAAAATAATACTGAAAAATTACAGTTTTGTAAGCGCAGTTTGGGGGTGCGATCATTTACGCCAAATTTTATGGTGTGTGGGGAACTTGGAAGATTTCCGCTTGAACTGCAGATCAAGTTAAAAATGGTATGTTTTTGGCACAAGCTAGCAACAAATGATAAAAAACTATCGGGTAAACTGTATAAGTTACTTTGGTACATGCATAAGCATGAAGGTTATAATTTCAAGTGGTTTAACTATGTAAAATCTGTGTTAAATGATTGTGGCTTTTGTGAACTATATAATAATCCGGGGCAAGTTGATTATAATTATATTAAATGTAATGTAAGGCAGCGTCTCCAAGACCAGTTTATTAAAAAATGGTTCTCTGATATAAACAACTCATCAAGCGGGGATTTTATTTACACTTTAAAGAAGAGTTTTGCTTAGAACCATATCTGTTAAAATAAAAGCGGGGTCATAGAGTAAATATATGTAAATTAAGGGTATGTAATACACAATTTCCCATCGAAACAGGAAGATGGAGAAATGTACCGCGAAATGAGAGAATTTGTCCACTTTGTCAAGCGGGTCTTGTGGATGTATACCACTATATATGTAAATGTACCAATTGTTAAGTTAAGGATTTAAGGAGGAAGTTCATACCTCCATATTATTTAAAATATCCAAATGTAAAAAAAGTACTAGGCATGCTTAAATATTGTAATAGTAATGTGCTGTCTAAGCTGTCAAGTTTTGTTCAAAAGGTAGAAAAGATGCTTTTCTAATTTAAAACTGTAATAAAAAAGACTTATTTCTGAAGATGTATAATTCAACAATGTATACTGTTTGTATTATGAACTATGTTGTAATTAATATTGTATATAATATGCTCCTGTTACGCAGTCTTCTGCGGCTGGGTTTTCTTTAATAAACTATGAAACTAAAACATTCATAAACAACACTATAAGATTAGTTCTAAATTGTACTTAGGGAATTGTTAATGTGTGTACTTAAACAGCCATTGCCTGGGTTCAAAATGATTTGTGTTAAAGGATGCAATAGATTATAGTACATAATAAAAGGATGACTGGATTATTTTTCGACCTACAAATTATAAATGCTTTTAAGAACCTCTAAGATATTGCTTTATTTCTAAATTTGCAAACGTACCTCCCTCAAAGTATATATTCGGCTAAAGCATCACTAATTTCAAATAAACTTAGAATATATCGACCAGAAACACTTAGCTATTAAATAAAACTTACCTCATGTAACCCTTAATACTAATATTCACGAAAAAGTTGCGGGAGCTAAAAAACGGAAAAGGCTCTGGTTATGGAGCCTTGTGAAATACAAAAATCATTAAAAGCGAGAAAGCATAGAGCTTGATTTATGCCTAAAAGCTTACAGTTATTTAGTTATTCCAGTTTGCCGATCTTGTTGCTAGTTGTGATATGGCGGTATTTATGGTATGTTTTTATTTCATGTTAACCCATTCTTACTTGCGTTTGTAGCAATATATAAGATAATGGTCATGGTTGTTTGTCCTTCACAATTGTACCTAATTGTAATGTTTGGTGTTCAAATTTTGCTGCTTTGGCGTTTCTAGTTATCCTTCGTTTTTTTTTTTCATTACGACATAAAGAGGTAATGTTCAACAAATCCTTTACATGTACGGGGATTACGATTGTTTATTAGTACCAAATTTACCATTAAATCTGTAGAGATAATCCAATTGGAAGTATTGCAATAAAAATCTAATTTCGGACAAGTTAAATTCCTGTACTACCAAACAGAATAAGTTACTATTGCAGTAAGTAATAACATCAAAACTACTACAGTAGGTTACCTATTGGAAACTACTGCAGTATGAAATAACATTCCAAACTATTGCAATATGTAACAAAGTCGAAACTACTGCAACATGAAACAAATGATTGGAAAACACGATTTCAAACCATTAATGTCAACTTAGCAAAGACAACTTATTAATTAGCAACTTATCAATTGTCATTTTACGAGGCATGTAGGATTCATATTGATTGTATAGCAGATGGTATCCATCTTAATCATTTTATACCAAATAGTTTGAATGCAATTCTTCATTGTTTACATTCTTCATTGTTTACTAGACTAGGTAATATGATATACTTTATCTATTAAAGCTTTGTTGTTAGAATTATGGCGATAACTCATGAAACTTTAACCAGTTTCCGGTTGAATTACTGTAAAAAAAATAGAAAGACAAAAGCAAAGAATAACGAAAATTTATAGATGTGCTAACTTAGTAGCATGATGTTGCGCAAAAATTCTGCGAGGTAAAACGTATATACAACATTGGTCGAGACTTTCGTTTTTAGTTTGGACTGAGTCAAAACTAGGTTTGGCACTTTTAGTTGGTCTAGACAAAGCAATTAATCATTAGGCTTATTCATACATGTACGAGTTCAATGTCATGGAAATTGATATAAGATTAAAAATATTGCAAGCTTACTTATTATCATATTCACATTTAATTATGCGCAAATATCAAATTTTATCGCATCACGGGTAAATTATGACGTTGAGATTGGTTAAACGCCGTCACGTGGTGACCCCCTATGGATCCGTAGGGGGTTAGTTAATTTCATAGGGGTTCATGACGTCACGTGTACTGTTAATGGTAACGTCATCTATTGATGTTGTATTTCATTCTTAATTGTTCTACAAAACGCGGCAGAAAAAGTCCCGCGGGCGATAAATTCGTTATACGGTTCGCTACTGACCCCTACGGATCCATAGAGGGTTAGTAAAATCCATTGGAGATTCGGCCTTCGGCCTCACCCCCTATGGGTTTTACTTACCCTCTATGGATCCGTAGGGGTCATTAGCGAACCATATAACTTATAATGTGTACACATTCATTTACTTATATTAAACACATAACGTTAATAGAAGCAAAGGGCGAATATCAAAATGTACATCTATTGCACAGGCGCTTGGGTTTATGATACAGAATTTTTTTTTTTTTTATTTTGCTGATTAAAATATTCAATTTTCTATATTTATACTACATATCTATCACTACTGCGCATGTCTCACCTAGTTTCGAGTGATTTTACCAACTTTGAGACAAACCCCCATTTTACTATCCACACTAAGAAACAAAAAGGCAACTAACTCGACGCCATCTTGCGTGCTATAAATAAATAATAAAATTGACCTACCTGGATTCCCCATCGAATTTTATGGAAAACATGCCTTTCTCGCAGTCCGATCGCAGACGTCGTTTCTATTTATCAAATCGGTACTGTTCGTAACATTTTTAGTCCATCTCAAGCATATAATAAAAAGATTTTCACTATTTTCACTAAATTCAAATTTACGTGCCCGGAAGTTTACTGTTAATATTCAGGGGAAGTTACTTTTTCCAGAACTTTTCGTAAAGGAAAGTAATATTTTCCCGGACTTTTTCGGAACATCTCTGCAAGTACACATGAAACAAATAAATGGATACGATGATTTCCGAACTAATACTGAATGTAAACAAACAGATATGATGGACGAAGAACAAGATCAAGCCTTTAATTAGATTGTAAGTGCAACCCCCCCCCCCCCCCCCCCACAAAAAAAAAAAATAAAATAAAAAAATTATGAGATCAAATGGTCCACGGATTATTTTTTTAATTCTTTTCATAAGACAATTTTGTGTGAGTATTTGTATATTCATAAATTACCATGAAACTATGTTTTCCTTCGTAATTTCTTATTTTGGTTGACTTGCCATTATTTCTAAAACAGATCTTTTCTTTTTTCAGCAACGAAAAAGTTGCGCCTTTTTTATAATAGTTCGGAAATCATCGTATCTCTTTATTAGTTCCATGTGTACTTGCAGATTTGTTCCGAAAAAGTCCGGGAAAATTACTTCCTTTTAAGAAAAGTTCGGGAAAAAGTAACTTCCCCTGAATAGTAAACTTCCGGGCACGTAAATTTGAATTTAGTGAAAATAGTGAAAATCTTTTTATTATATGCTTGAGATGGACTAAAAATGTTACGAACAGTACCAATTTGATAAATAGAAACGACGTCTGCGATCGGACTGCGAGAAAGGCATGTTTTCCATAAAATTGGATGGGGAATCCAGGTAGGTCAGTTTTATTATTTATTTATAGCACGCAAGATGGCGTCGAGTTAGTTGCCTTTTTGTTTCTTAGTGTGGATAGTAAAATGCGGGTTTGTCTCAAAGTTGGTAAAATCACTCGAAACTAGGTGAGACATGCGCAGTAGTGATAGATATGTAGTATAAATATAGAAAATTGAATATTTTAATCAACAACAAAAAAATTTAAAAAAAAAATCTGTATCATAAACCCAAGCGCCTGTGATCTATTGTACCAAACAAGAAAGGCCAAACTGGCATAGAACACGATATTTCGTTTTGGTTAAATGTTATCCACCACTATTTCGGAGAAAGTACACAACACCTAATAACATCTGTATCCTTCCAAAATCCATACAGAACGCCAATAGTAAAATGTCAATTTCACAATTTATTTTCGTCGCTATATTTGACATATGATAGATTTGGTTTTCACAAAACAGATGATTAATGTATTGACTCGTTTCATATCCATTCTTTTAATTAATTTTATAAAGAATCAAAGGTATAACCTTCAGTTCTGCGCGTCTACTAAATCATATTTATGTCGAGACTGCAGGAAATAAATCAACGGATCCGTTTTCTATGTCTGTGTGCTATATCAACATGCTTTTATATTGACAAGAAATATAAAAACACTATTTCAAGACAATTTAAAATTCAAAAATTTAGACTCAATATCAAACAGGTGACAAGAGTGGGAGAACACATAAACACATTAACTTGTTTATTTGTTTCGTTGGCTGTAGTCTTGTGAGCATAACATATACACCAATTACAATATATACAATTCAATTGTTCAGCCACAGACTTTCATTACGAACATAATCTGTAGAGTAGGATCTGCATACCCTTCCGGAGCACCTGAGATCACCCCTAGTTTTGTTTAAAAGGGACTTGTGTTACTCTTACTTTAGTTTTTAGTGTTGTTCTTTGTGCTTTTTAATTTTCAATGTATGTGTTGTGTATATCGGCAACATTCTTATCTATCCTCTGTCATAAAAACAGTGTTTCGATTTAATTTCAAAATGCTTCAGGGTTCAGGATCGCATAACCCTTCCGGAGAACATGACATCCTCCCCGGTTTTTGATGGGGATCGTGTTGCTCGGTTTTTAGTTTTCTATATTGGGTTTTGTAAACAGTTGTTTGTCTTTTGATTGATTTTGCCATGGCATTGTCAGTTCATTTTGGATTTATGGGCTTGAATATCACTTTGGTATCTTCCGCCTCTCTTTTATAACATCAAAATAATAAATAAAACACATTTTTTTCGCAGTTTTAAACCCTTTTTACATTGAATTGAAAACGATTTAAGGTACACAACACCTAATAAAAGAAATTCGGGCGATACATTCCCCATGTTGAAATACAGGTGGTAAATAGAATTAAAATTTATCCAAAAGAGGCAATCAGAAACATAAATACAAAATACCGAATATAGACAAATGGCCAAAAGAAAAAAACAAAAAGATCCGTTCACAAAACACTACAGAGAAAACTAAAGATTCATAAAAACGAATCCTTCAGAGGTACACTCAGCTGTTTCTGTAAATTTTGTTGCAGTTCGTGGCCCAATAGTTGCGAAAGTTGTAGTTAGAAGGTTCCCATAGAAATCTTCTTTGAAAAGTCTTCACAAGAAATAGTAAAAAAAAGTAAAACGTTATTCGTTTGTTTTTTACCTTATAATATAAAAAAAACCTGGATCAATCTTGAGAATATTTTAGAAGACCTGTCTGACAGTAATAAAAGCTCCCAGTCTCTAGTTTTTTCACACATGAATGGGAGTACTATATCAGCCTATGCTATAAGTTCAATAGAATTCAAGTTATTACGCAGAAAACCAAAACAAGAGAGTGTGGCCAATGAAAGCAATGTATTACACAATCTGTTATTTAATATGCATCGATATGCTAATTCATATCAGATGTATAATACATAATTCCTTTTAATTCTTTTGTTCATATTGCAAACTTGGATATGCTTTATTGCTCATTTCAAAGCTAAGACACTATAGCTACTGCATATTTGGTACGATTTCGGGTTACCATATGAGATTTTATCACAATTCAGCGAACACCGAAGAGTCCTTTGTGGTGTGTGCTTCTTTGAGTGATAAAAATCTCCATTTCCAAACAATGAAAATTTTTATTACTTAATAATAAAACAAGGTACGCTACCCCGTAATTATGATTTACAGACAAAAATGATTCATTGAACCAAATCTGTCTGGAAATAAACTACGCCAACGTAGATCTCACGACAGAATAAGAAATCACACAAAATACCTTATTAAACCCACTTTTCTTAGTTTCTAGTAGGTAGACTTCTACTAAATTATTTATCCTTCTGACCAGTGCATTTTCTACCATGAAAAATCTTTTTATTCAATACTGCAATTAATTCTATAAAAACATAGGCGTCAATTATTTTCGGAGTGTAAACAGTTCCGGTGAAGTCGCAGAAAAACTAAAGTGAATATACGATCATACAATTATTTCTGTGACAGAATTTTATGATTTTCAACCTTATGCAACTAAACTTGGAAAAATAATTGAACTTGTTTTTGATAAATCATCTGTTGTGTTAATAAAAGATTTTTTTATGTATAAACGATATAATAATCATTGTTCATGGACATGCATGCGGAAACATAGTTACGGGTTTTAATTTTTTTTTCGCTCTCCCAAATTTTAGGTCGTCAACTTATCGGAATTCCTATGGGAACTTACTACACATCTCTAATTGTATATATTTTTCTTTACTGTTAAGAATCTTATTTCTTGGAAGAACTTCAGAATGAAAACTTAATATTTTGACAACTAATCGACATTTTTAACAATAACAGTAGAGACTTTGTTGATGTGGTAATCCCGAGTTTATGAAATGTGTTAAATGTATTTATTGAGAAGAACTTCCGATTAATATAGCTAATAATAAAAGTAAATATTGCCCTTTTAGACACTGCGTTCGGTGTATGCCTACATATGTGTGATGCTTCCTATCTTTTCAAATATTTGTCCTCCCCAACTTTTAGTCTCGAGGGTACCTAAGGGATGTATTTTCATAGTGATACTCTACGACATGACCTGACTTTACATAAAATTTACTTATTTTTAAGAGTAAAACATTTCCATTACAGTTAAAATGGAAATTAGTAAAACTTCATGTCCTTTGATTTAAATGTTTTCATTCTATCGAAATGCATGGTATTCGAGACCTTTTATATCTCGTACACTACACGTAGATTGACTGGAAAGGCTTATCGTGTCGACACACATGTTTGTTACTTTCTCGATTATTTGTTTTTATCCATTAACTAATTACTCTGGGATAGGCCCTCAATGAAATGAAATATAGACAATAAAAAAATGGGAAGAATAGTGTTTCGAATTATTAGCCACTGTCATTCATGGGAAGTGTAGAAAATGATAATTCCATGCAAGTATGAATATTTCAGGTTGCATGAGCTGCACTTTTCTTGTGATTTATAGTACTATGTCCATAATAAAACATTAGATTACACTATCTATCATCTCCCTAGTGCTGTAACATAATCTGCAATATAATTTTATTTCACGCTTTACCAAACAGGTGCTAAAATAGTTTAACACAACGATATCGTAATCTTTACTATTAACAGAACTCAACACGAACGAGTCTTATTCTAACAGTCATAATAATGATATTTTACAACTGCTGATTGAGAAATACATCAAAACTAACAAAGTAATAAGGCTATTGTTTTTTGACACTATCGTTGATGAACTGTCCTTTGTGAATTAAGTCAGACATTTTGTGTAGGTTTATTACTGATATAATGCTTCGTTGTTTAAGAAAGAGGCGGAAGATACGAAGGGGACATTAAAAACTCAAAAGTCGATGAGAAACTGTCAACACCATGGCAAACAAAAGCAACGAAAAACGACGAAAAGATAAACAAGACTACAAAACACTACTTTAAAAACTAGTATGAGCAACAGGAAACCCCCAAAAACCGGAAGTGATATCAGGTACTCTGTAAGGGTTTCACATTCTAAACTCATAAGTCAAGATAAGGCAAGAGAAAAACATGTTCAAAGTTGCTCAGTCTTTTGTTTTCTGTGTAGTGTTTTGAAGAATGTTGCTTGTCTGTTCGTATTTTTCTTGATTTACCATGAAATTAATTGATGACTTTTGATTCTCGCTTTGGTATCTTCTGTCTCTCTCTTTTTGTTACTATCAAAAATCGTTTAACAAATTTATTTTGTCTTCCTTTTTCAGTTTCATGGGTTGTATTTACTTTCTGGATAATATTCATTCTATATATATATCGTACTTTTTTTATTATTTACGCCTCCATTAGAATAATAGTATCAGCAAAACGTTCTCTATCACCACAACCCCCTTCCGCTCAACAACTACTTGTTAGAGTGTATCTGAAAGTTGCAATAAGAAAAAAACATCGTAAGTATGTAAACTATTTTGTATTTACATTGTGTCATCATGGTCATAGATCAAATTTATTCGTTCAGTGTATGTTCACTTGTTTTTGTTAATATGTCTTTTGATTGAGTTTAGCCATTTCAATTGATACTTTATAGTGTGTCTTTCTATGTTGTGATGTTACACTATTGTTTCAGGTAGAGTGAAGGTTGGCGCCTATTAAAACGTTTAAACCCGCTGCATTTGTTTGCACCTGTCCTAAGTCAGGAATCTGATGTTCAGTGGTTGTCGTTTGTTGATGTGGTTTATAAGTTCTTCTCGTTTCTCGTAATTTTATATAGATTAAACCGTTGGTTTTCCTGTTTGAATGGTTTTACACTAGTCATTTTGGGAGGCCTTTATAGCTTGCTGTTCTGTATGAGCCAAGGCTCTGACTCTGTGTTGAAGGCCTTACTTTGACCTATAATGGTTTACTTTTACAAATTGTGACTTGGACGGAGAGTTGTCTCATTGGCACTCATACTACATCTTCTTATATCTATATATCATAATATTGTATTGAACTATTCATTATTTATTTTGAATATTGTTTACTTTTTAGACGAGCATTTAATCTATGTATTCTTTTTGTGATGTTATATACAGTTTTTTGTGTAACGAAAAGATGTATTCGTAAAATGTACCGGTATCTAATTCAAAAATAAATACTAGTTGATGTGAAATGATTGCCAATAAGACAACAATCCACCAAAGGCCAATGGACCAGAATGTATCTCCTGACACTGTTTGGAATACAAAAACGACATGTATATAGATTTTTCAGTTGTTTTTAAGCGTGAAGATTGAAAGATATGTCACATGTTTAGACATAATTTGTATTCTTTTCAAACGGGATGTATAAAGACAGACCCACATTCATTTTGATCTATAAAGAGGTTAACTTCTAACTTTTAATTTCTAACTATCCTACTGCCTGTCGATACATTTTTTTTTTGGCATTGCACAAGTCATGTCTTCTTTGATTGTCCATGACGTTAAAATACTAAATCCCTGGGATGTGTTTTAGTTGATTTTAGTCTCTGATGCATGATTTTTTATTATTAATTGTTTTTGGCTTTTAACTTGCTGTCAGTAACTTTGAGTACTCTCAAATCGTACTTTCTTGTTTATTTGACCTGTTGATACTAATTGTAACGCTTTTTTGTTATTTAATGTTATTCAGGGTTATATCTGGTATATATACCAGCTTTGATAAGTGTTTGGTATTACTGTAAATTTTCACTTTTTCGTACTATGAACATCAAAATTATTTATTTTGTAAAAATATTTCCTTTCTCTATTCTAACTGTACACATATACCTAACAACAAAATTATTTTCATTCACTTGTGTTTAAAGTAATTGCAAATGATTGATATTTTTGTTCTAGCATATTGTTTTTCTTATATTGTTTAACATTTCACAGCGGTATAACATGTTACTTTAATTATTCTTCCCTTAGTTTATTTATTTTGTATTTATATTGTATCATAGATCAAATTTATTTGTTCAGTGTATGTTAACTGGTGTTAATATGTCTTTTGATTGAGTTAAGCCATTTCAATTGATATTTTATAGTGTGTCTTTCTATGTTGTGATGTTACACTATTGGTTCAGATTAGGGTGAATGTTTGGTACCATTAAAACGTTTAAACCCGCTGCAATTGTTTTCACCTGTCCTAAGTCAGGAATCTGATGTTCAGTAGTTGTCGTTTGTCGATGTGGTTCATAAGTGTTTCTCGTTTCTCGTTTTTTTATATAGATTAGACCGTTGGGTTTCCTGTTTGAATGGTCTTACACTAGTAATTTTTGGGGCCCTTTATAGCTTGCTGTTCGTTGTGAGCCAAGGCTCCATGTTGAAGACCGTACTTTGACCTATAATGGTTTACTTTTATAAATTTTGACTTGGATGGAGAGTTGTCTCATTGGCACTCATACCACATCTTCTTATATCTATAAGAATACAACCGTATTTTATTTGATTTTACTGTAACACTCACAAACTTTAAACTGATCCACGCTTGCCATTATTACAGAAGAAGCATTGTCAAGTTAGAAAATATAGACGAAAAAGACGAAAAAATGTATTGACTGTTATTGAAGACACTAAACATTAAACAACAGTTACATATAAAGTATGGCTCATGATGACTCATTGTTTTTTCTCTTTTGTTAATACTTGTTTAGTGTTGAAGACCTATGTTTCCCTCAAAGTATGTTTAGTATATTGTGGTTTTGGATTGTTGTCTTATCAACGATACACTAAATTTGATTTTTTTTCATATAATATTATTATCTAAAATTAATGATTATTCAATGTTATTTTTATTTTTCTTGGTCTCGTTTTCATCATTCCACGAATTGGTTGTTATTGGTTACAACCATGTGCAGTGCTGTTTGACGGGTGCAACAGTGGAGCAGGATCTGCTTACCCTTCCGAAGCAGCTGAGATCACCCCCGATTTTTGGTGGGGTTCGTGTTGCTCAGTCTTTAGTTTTCGATGTTGACTGTGTTTTGTGTACTGTTGTTTGTCTTTTCGTCGATTTTCGTTTTTTTGCCATGGCATTTTCAGTTTGTTTTTGATTTATGAGTTTGAATATCCCATTGGTATCTTTCGCCTCTCATGTCTAATATGTTTTTGTACTTCTTGCTATATTTTTGTGGTATAAATAATTGGTAGAACAGAAGGTGGCATACGTGGTTATAACATATCACAAAACAAAAGTCTCAATGTTAATGAGTAAAGGAGATGGGGTATATACAACAACGAGACAGCAAACCAAACCGACACGAAAAATATACATTCACACTTTTAACTTTGCTTAAAAACAAAATCAAATCTATTCTGCAGAGCCTGTTTTATAAATATTGGATATTTTAAAGTTATCGGTTACAATGATGTTAGGTTGCATTCATTACAGAATGATGTGAACATATTGGTAAACAGTTTTTTAGACTTGAAAAAATGTGTGTATTTTAATGCAACGTTTTAAATATTATTACAACATTTAACATGTAGACTAGGAAATATAGATTTTAAGCAAAAATAAGCATATTCTTTTCTATTCGTTGTCCGTGTCAATTCGATCCGGATCAAATATGCGTCGTCTTTCACTGTCATTACCAACTCTCTGCTCTTTTCGTGGAAGAAATTCAATTATTATCGAGGTTCTATCATTGGTTTCACTATTAATGTAAGATCCTATCATTTCTGTTCCTGCTATTTCAAATTCGACATAACCATGGACTTCCTGTGGCCACTGGCCTTTAGGTGGCTGAACAATTATCATTGCATGCTTCCTACAACCTTCATCTGTTATAAATTTAGGATCCTCTTTGTCTGATATAACGATGTCAACTCTGAGTGGCTCCTCCCTTCTATGTTGGACTTCAGGTAAAAGAAAAGTATCATTCAGTTCTATTTGTTTTTTATCGCCGATATTGACAACGGTGTCAATTTTATAACTGATTTCAAAGATATCGCGACACCAGAGTTCTCCATCATGTTCATAACATTTGTCTATAGGCATGACGTCGGCTTTAAATGGTTTACTGACTGCAATACCATATGTATAATTACAGATACGAGATGATACGATTTTTGGTGTATGCCCGTAAATAACCGCTCCCCGAAGAACCGATAGACCACCTTCATGCGGTACAAAAACCTCTTTTTGCGGGAATGTTTGTGTTACGATATTTCTTAGTAATTCACATTCTGCATAACCACCAACTAACATCACTGCCGATACATCAGCACATCGTTTGTGCTCAAGAACCGCCTTCATGTCAATCACTAATTCATTTAGTGAATGTTCGAAAAATTCTTTAAAAAGTGCAAGATTTATTAAAAGTTTATCCCTCTTGACGCGAAGTTGATTAGCGTATTGTGAACTTTTTATGATTTCATGAATATTGCATTCACTTTCCTCCTCGCTGATTTCTAGCAGTGGAGCTGCTATCATTGTAGAAACAGTTTTATCGTCGGGTTTTGTAGGTCTGATTTTTGTTCTCTCAAAAGACCTCATCATTTCCATATAATCCATTGGATATTCTTTCTTAAATCTTAATAGACTTGGGCCTGAGAACAGTCGAAATAACATTTGTCTGTACGCCATATTGACCGAGTTACCGCCGTAGTCTCCACCTCTGACTTTGTGTATTATTTTCAGACCATATTCATCCAGCACCTCTTGCGCAGATATGTCAACTGTTCCACCTTAAAATGTATAGGTTCAAGTTGGTATGTTTGTTTGATTATGAAATTAATTGTATTTTTCAACAACAAATATGAATAAATAATAAAAATAGAAAACATATACAACTGAATTAATCAATTATTTAATTCAAGGGTGCATACAATGTGTATTATGATTAAAATATCCGTTATAAAAGATTGGATATCCTGACATGAATTCACCTCCACTGAAACTTAAGTCTGCAGGTTACCATTCTTTACGTATATTATTATTGGGAGACCTAGAAAAAATAAGATGAGAAAGTATGGAGAAACAACTGCTAACCAATTCAGAGCATATAAGGTAAATCCCGTAGTCTGAATAAGTTCATGCTGGTCAATATTACTGTACTTTTCAATGTAGTGTTTTCTTGTCTCTTGTTTGTCTTTTGACCCTGGATTTGTCGATCTTTCTTTACATAACGGAGTTAATTACGTAGTTGCTTTCTCCTCCACTGAGAGCTACGGTCATATTACTCATGTGAAAGTAAAAGCTAGTAATAAGTCACATTCAAGGAATTTTTTTAACGTTGAAATGATGAATTATGACTATTGTTAATGCAAAGGTTGTCATCAGTTACACAAATTTTATGACAGGTTAACAAATCATGATGGCATTCGTAAAACGTTCTTAGAGATGACGTCACCCTTACCATTCAATCCCTTCCTTGTCAGTATCAACCTTTTATTCAGGAAATTCTAATAAGGAAATGTTATAAAGCAGAAAGTGGAGTTAAAGGATGAGAGTGGCCATAGATGTGGCCATAGATGTATAAACCCATACATCTATGGTGTAGCTTATTTAAAGTTTATTTTACAAGCGCAGGTATGCAGTCTCAATAAAATCGTTTGAAGACGAGCTGAGTTGGTTTCCATTAGAACATCAACTGTTTTTGTCAGTATAATATCCAAAGTTTTCCCAATTCTTATCTGTTTTATAGAAACGTTCCGGGGTTTGGAAGATTCATAGAAGGCTTTATAGTTGGGTTTCCAAGTCTATCTCTGATTTAACACACACAAAATATATTGTTATGTGTTTGTCTAATATTGGGTCCACACCATATTTGTAATGCAGATAAGAGAGGCAACATTTGGGTCTTTGAGATAGATTAAATGAGTATTCATTCAAACGTTCAGTTATTGTTACTTTTAAGTTGTAATTAATAACAGCGATGATGTCACACAGATTTCCATTCGACCATATGGAAAAATTCATATCCGTATCATTTTAAGCTGAACTGGTCTACATCCAGTCAACAATATTATAGGACTAACCAACCAATCAAAAGTAGCTATTATTTCAAAGAGAAACACGCTTTGTAGTGGCAGGTTTGTTGTCATCAAACTTAAATCAGGCCGTTGGTTTTCTTGTTTGAATTGTTTCGCAGTTCGTTATGTCGGGGAGTAAAAGTCTTTGATAATGTAACAGTATCACGTATGAACATGATATAATGATGTAGAAGTATTTTTCAATATCAACTGATAAAGTAATATTTAAAATAATATATCTAGGCTTTTTGCGTCACGGTAGAAAATGTAATATAATTGTTACATTAAAATTTTGTCATTGGGAAAGTTGTTATAGTAAAATTATGAATTGTCAAAGACAAATTTTAATACAACATAATTATCAACTTATAGCAGCACACGTATTTGTAAATATAATCGAACTTAAACAGCTTAGTCACTAGTTTATTTATGTCTGGTCCCCGCACTTTGTTTTGTAGTCACCGATTTGGTTATTTTTACAACCGGCGCGAGTTATAGTGATGAACCTACAAAGGGTGTATTTTTAACGCTGAATGATGATTAATCTTAAACTTATAAATATTTTAGGTATGATTTAATTTATTTGCATTTTAGATAAATAAATCAGATAAATAAATCAGATAATTTATTTCAACAGCTTCAATAAACATGTGAAGTTAAATTCAAAAATGCGTAAATACACGTTTAAGTTTATAAATAAAATATATAACTCATAAAAATGTTGTCTGAGTATTTTGGAACATTTCTATTTAAAGCAAAGTATATTTTGACATTCTACAGTCCAAAGGCAAAAAATAAAACAATTACTTGAAGGTTGTCTTAACTTTGGGGCCAACCCCTTTGGGGGCCTTAATTTAATCTTCTCACATGTAAGATCACTGTTTTCCTTATCTAATGACAATCGCGATTACCAAGCCCAATAGATAACTTCAGTACGCTATTCTATGTCGCCCTCGAAGCTGGTGTGAACATTATTGTCCCCCGCGTAATGCGTTGCGGGGGACATGGAAATACCGTGCGTCCGTCCGTCCGTCCGTCCGTTCGATCTTGTTAGCGCTCTCACAGGTACTATTCTTGCCAGATTTTTATAAAACTTATACAATAGGTTAATATCAGCAATATCTCGGACAATTTCTATAATGGTGGCCGATCGACTTCTTTTAAAAGAGTTATGCCCCTTGGCAATATTAAATTTTTGGAAAATGGTCTCGTTAGCGCTCTCACGGGTACAAATCTTGCCAGATTTTTATAAAACTTATACTATAGGTTAATATCAGCAATATCGCGGACAAGTTCTTTAATGGTGGACGATCGACTTTTTTAAAAAGAGTTATGGCCCTTGGAAATATAAAATATGTGCATACGGGGGACATATGAACTCTGTTCTTTTATTCTATATTGAAAATAAAGGTTAAAATGATAAAACTATATTCTACATTAACAAACACAAGTTTCAAATTGACGTTTGGAATTTTCTGTCGTTTATGTGAGGGGTAAAACTTTGTTAGTTTATTAGTTTTTCCGTAAAGCGGGCATATATAAGATACATCATTTCAATTTGATCATATGAAATTCATATGTGAATGCAACAGAGTTTAAAAACTAGATTATGCCTTTTAAGTTTTTAAAAAGATATTCTTATAAAAAAGATAGTGAAAATTGTAGTGTCTCAATCTAGTGGTTTTTATGCTTTGTGCTCTGAAATGTGTCACTGTCCCATAATGTTATTAATTAGCTAAACGATGTGCACATGTTGAAAGATATTTAGGAGAGTTTAAACAAATCTCTTGAATTCCAATGTTATTTTGAGGATTTGCACGGATAAACTTATGGATATCACCGTGCCTATCCTGTGAAAATAAGGATAGATAAAGCGGATTGTTTTCTTTCGATTTTCCAACTTTTCCCGAAGATATAGTTGAAAATTTATATCTTTATTTTTATTTACTAAATACGTGAGTCCAGAACGTTTTGCAGGCAAATATGCAGTGAATGGTTTGTTTTCTAGTTGACAACGGAAGACATTTAGTTTCCCATTCTTTATTCATCCCTTGATGATGATGTATGCACATACAGTTTAAATGTCATGACAACTATCATGACCGCTTTTTACAGCAAATTTTTACTTTCAATATTGATGGGCTTACATACCACCAGCATCTACTACAAGTAACTTGGTTCCTGGTTGGAATGTCTTTAGAATAGTTTTATTTTGTCCAGCGTCAACTTTATCAATCTGTAGAAACCTAGCGTAGATAGAAGCTGCTTCTGGTTCATAGACAAGTGAAAATTGTTTTCCCGGTATACCAGCCTAAATACGCAAAAACAGAAAAGATTTGTGTAAAACAGTAAAACAAAAAGTAAAATAACAAAAATACCGAACTCCGAGGAAAATTCAAAATGGCAAAATCAAAAGCTCAAACACATCAAACGAATGGAAAACAACTGTCATATTTCTGACTTGAAACAGGCATTTTCTTATGTAGAAAATGGTGATTTAAAGAAGGAAAACGATATAATCTTAAAACATGAAGAAAAGAAGATTTATAACACTTGGGTTATAATAAAAGCATGAAAATTGGTATAACTGCTTGTCAACGGCAAGTAAAATTACTGACAGAGTTTAAAAAGGAGTGAATATATTAGTTGCCTTTATTTTGTTCTTGTTCCTACTGAGGAGAATCCTCTTTTGATTAGAACCATACTGATTCAAATAACAAATACAACATTTCCAACTAAGTAGAAATTTACGAGAAAGATCACTAGATTGAATATTCATTTGTTGAGTTGGTTGGGCATTACGATTTATCTTCCTTGCTGGTCTTGTGTTTATTGTACTCTTTAATAAGCCATATTTATCCAAAACCTCAAGAAAGTAACAAAATATTGCGGAATGCTTTGATTTATCGTTTATAGTAATATTGACTATGCATTTTATAGTGCAAAAATAACCATGCTATAATTAATAGTAGGAACTGATTATCAGTTTATTTATTTAATTTGATTAAAGTATGACCGGAATTTTAAGTTTAATGACTGACACAAAACATTTAAAAACCGAACTTTCTTGATTAATAATTGTTCGACATACAAGAAATGTGATGAAACGATTTAAATTTGATTTGAACTGAACAAAATGCAAAATGCAAAAAAAAAAATACATATGAGTGTTCTGTTTTTTGCGAATCATATATTAGCTGCTTGATAAATGGAAATAACAATTATAAATCGCGCACAAGCCACTTAAGATTAAGGGCATACGATACAGTTTTGATCCCACTGTGATTTTTTGACGAAAGTTTTCATACAAGCTATTTTTCACCTAGTCAATTCAAATATGTAATAAAAAATATACCTTTATATGCTACTTTTAGAGATAAATATGGTCGAAATTTTAGACATTTCCTGGAAATTTCGGTTTCTTTGACATTTCTATCCTTTGGAAAGACATACCTAACTTTTTTGTTTTAAAAGATAAACGCAAGCGGATTTTTGTAAAAGCATCTGATATATCTTCTCTACATAAGTTTGCTTTAAATTTATGAAACAATTCTTTGGAAATTATTCATTTTTATCATATTTTCATGATTTTAGTCAAAGAACGTCATTTTTTGCTGTATATTTATATAATTAAAAAAAAATCATCGGTGATTTGTTCATAAACATTGGCACAAATATTCTTCATACATAATCAAGCCAAATGTCATTTTTAAAAAGACGGGTCCATGAACTCGTTTTCAAGTGAAATCAGTCTGAATGATAAAAATCAGTCGAAAATGCATCTTTTACCGATATATCACAGTTTGACGTCGCTGGAAATAACAGTTTACGTTAGTAACGTCATTACCTCCCCTGTAACTGTATCGTATGCCCTAAAAGTACAATAGTTGCGCACATTATGAATGACAGGCATGTTACTATTTCATTTTATATTTTTTATTCCTTTTACATCAAAAATATATTTAAAATATTTTCAGTTGTAATTCTTTTTGCCAGCAAAGACTTTTTAATTTTTTCCAATAGAATCCACATCTTTACAATTTTGCAGTAATATTAAAACTTTTGATTATTCTACGTTTTGCAGATTTGTTTAATTTCACTTTCAAATAAATTGATGATGTTCAAGCACTCAATAACATACATTTCAGTGAATGCTTTCATCTCATATATCACAGTGAAATTGAGGTAAAGGGTACTACGGAAACTAGAAAGTCTGTTTCATATCTTTATCTTTTTCCTCTGAAATCGATTATACATAAATTTTATCGTTACCAGATAAAAAAAGTTTATTGTTAAAATACGATATTCTTATATTAATCAGCTATTTACAGACAAAACTTCAAGTTTTGTTACAAATGCATAACAAAAAAAGCAATAACGGATTAAGAAAGATAACTGTTATCGTATCCTTTTTTCTTTCGGCAGTTGTAATACGAGTGTGTGTAATATCCTCCTCCTCCTATCAAAGGGTTTTACCAATTATCAATTTATGGAAGTACACCACTTATTCATGGCCCCATTGCTTTCTATGTTAAATTCCTCAATTTCAAGCAGGCACAGCTCTTTTGTTTTAAGTTCAAATAAAGTGACAATCATTGCATGTCAAAGCAACACTTTATGGTGCCTTGTACTGAAAAAATCAACATATCTTTAATGGCATACAATAAAGAACTGGTTCCCGGAACTCCGGATGTACCAAAACAGGTATTTCAGATCTGACAAACAGGCAAAATGTACCCTCTTTTTTAAATTTTATGTAATTTTTTTATTATTCAAAACTATAAGTCAAATTAAAGGTGTTCTACAATTATCACCAGTCATTCAGCTTTCATTTGATACCAAAAATACCTAAATATTCTACATATTTTGAAGGTTACACCCATGCGTAGGAACTATTTTGTACTAAATATGTATTACTTTCTGATATGTGCTTTCTTGCCGGGCCCGAATTAGTGGTGTTACACCTTATGTGTTTGTAAATGATTGGATTTTCAAAATCAAATTTGTATTTACCAGTTAAGCTTCACCTCTAATAAAATCACAATTGTCATTTTTGGATTGCTGTTACTTCTGATAACCATGTAAAAATTTCTACTTTTCTTTCATTACATTAAGAAAACAAGCCTACCCGGAGATATATATTTTTATTACCCTCTTTAACTTGTTTAGTTGTATTTATATTCGAGAAATTTGATTTGCTTGTACAGATTTGAGTCAAATGGTCGGGTTACTTCAAGGGACAAGTTATTGATGGTAATAAAAAGTCAAATCAGAGTGGTTCACTTTTAATTGAATAATATGGTTTTCAAAAAAACGCAGCATTTGTGTATGTCAGATTTATTTAGAACACTGAAACAGTGCAAGCGTAGTAATTATTACAGCAATTTGGGGAAAGGGTTGTTTGTTTTATTTAGTTCAAGTACTAGTTTTGCTTCAGTGGTATAACCCGTCGTAGTACATAAAATGGCACAAGCAAACACATTATGTTACTGACCATTATCGCCGATTCCCGCATGAACTGTTTACAAGGATCTGTCCAAATAGCAGGTACGGATATAATCCAATGTACTTTTTCTCTCTGAAAGCTATGATTTTGTTCCTGCACTTCTTTCAAAAAATGGCCATAGAAGTATTTGATAGTAGAGGAAAATACCGTTTTAGCTGACACTGCCTTACCACCCATCTCTTTTATACTGAAGTCATCTCTGACATCCTGCAAAAAATATGACCGAATACATGTTAAAAAGACCACTTATTTTTGAATATTTCTCCTAACCACGATATATCATGCATCAAAGACACAACTATTCAATCAGAATCAAACTAAGAAAGTTGGTTATAGCTGTAGTATCTGATAAAAAAACAATTCTTCTTTTTTAAACAAAACCCTCTACTATTATTATTTTAATATAAAGATACTTAATTTTTGAGTAATTGTACGTTTTAAGGTCAGTTAAGCCGCGTACATTTAGAGGTATGTCATTTACACTCAATGTTTTCTCAGCGCTTGCAAAGCACTTTTAATAAATCAATTTAGTTTTGAATCAAGATGACACAGTCACAATAGTATAGTAAGTAGTCTTTTGGTGTTCTAAGACAATGTCATAAAACTATTACAATGTAATATACACTGTTCAAGCATCACCGCACGTCAAACTTTGTACAACAGAAAAGCTGATTGGACATTAGTGGGCGTGTTCAGTAAGCTTTCATTAAAATTATTTCATACACAAGTAACTGTATTTTCTAAACAAAACAAAAATATTTATTCAATTTATTTTACATTGAAAAATTAATGAAACAACGGATTCATTACCCTAAAAAATGGTTCACTAACGGTTGATAAAATGTCGAAAGTCTGAATAGAAATGTAAAAATTATGTCCAGTACGCGTTTAAAAAACGGGCTCTATTCGAACATTTTGAGATGTTTCAGTGATGTACTTGTTTTGTGTGTAAAGAATTTTATAGGTCAATTTGACTTTTAATCAGTTCAATTTTAATCAAAGATGTGTTGGTTTTCTTCTTTTTTTTCTTTTTTTTCAATTCATATCATAATGATTATTCTCTGATATTTCCCGTTATCTTCTGAAATTTTGTTTTGAAGATGAATGATTTGACATATTTATTCCAAACATTTAAAATTTTACTCTGCGTTTACAAATACCATTGAAAGTACAACATCTAACAAACTTAAAGATAAACATTGCTAGAAGAAAATGAGCCACTCGTTCTCAGGTTGAGATGATTTCTAATCATATAATACTCTTGCAATGGATTTTTTAAATGCAATGTAAAACTTATCAATTTAGACATTTCTTATCCCGAATTACTTCTTTGTGAAAACTGTAATACATTATTTCATGGTACACCGACCCGGAAAGTAAAATGAAATATGGTAATTGTTTCATGATATAATTTTGGCCATCATTTGTGACTTTCAACAAGTGGTATTCCCTGTTGAAAATTAAAACACTTCACAATATACAATTAATATATACGTTTATACATGAGCTTTAGAATCATCGAAAATGGAAGAAAACAAAAATGAATTGCATAATGTTAACATTTTGTTTTTTATAAGGCTTAATTTTATGTAAATTCTGATTTATATCTAAAAGTTTAGGTTTACTTAAGACTTAGAATAATTCTATCCAGAGTATAAATGAATACATTCTTGTAATTCGAAAAGCAAATTAAATTTTCCATTTCAGAATGTCAAAAACTTCAGAGTTTTCAAGAACCAAAACTTCATTTACAATTTTAGCTATCGACTTTCAGAGGCTCATCTTTTTGCGTATGAAAGTTGGAAATACAAATTAAGCAGGCCTCAATGTGTCTCTTTCAGATGAAGAACAGCAATAAAAGCACGGTTTCTTTTCCTTTGGTATTGCCAATTGCATGTAGGGATTTTGTGTTGTGGATAAATTATTTATACACCATGTTCCTTCTTTTCCAGTCGATAATTATTCAGATTTGAGGAATAAGATACATGTAAATTGAAGTTTGTTCGTTTTGTTTGACATCTAATAATGCATGTGCTATGGGAGCTGTTTGGGCCATATGTTATTGATTAAGTTAGCCTGTTAAACATACATATTTTCATTCGATTCCAAGAAGAATGGACATGGGTCCGTCTTTTGATAAGTTGTTTTACTGCAAAATAAAGTAATTCGTTCTAATCGAAATTGTCTTCAGAAAGAAAATCTAAGGTTTCACTTGCTCGTATTTCTTTCTGTCGTCTATAGAACAAAATTTTAAAAATTAATCAAATTTCAAGATTTGAACAATTTCATAACTCCGGGCGAACAAATTTTTTGAACTTTCAAGTGGAGAGAAAAGAATGAAAAAAAGATTTCCAAGAAACTGAAAAACCTTTAACTGTGTCTTTTTTCGGCGCAAGCTATTTTGTACTAGCGGTCATTTTTCTAGTCGTTGTTTTATTTTCAACAATAGAGAATTTAAGATTGAAACAGTCATTTTTTTCATTTATGATCGTTTTTTAGGAACTTTGATTACATTTTAAAAGAAAATTGTGTAATTTATTAAATAGTCTTTTTTTATTTGTATTGATGGTCTACTGTCTCATTTACATATATCTACATATTTTGTTCATATATAGAGAAAGATAATTGCATCCGATATCGCATTATGTAATGGACTAATTTTATCATCTTTTACTGGGACCTCTTCGTTTATCGATGGACAAACAATGAACTGATTCTTTGTAATATCTTTACGAAATTATTTGAAATTTTGGTTTTTTTTCGAAGGAAGTCCTACATTACAATATATTACAATAAGCATATTAAGAGTACGTCGATAGCCGCTGCATGACAATTCATCATTTTATGAAGGCGTGTCAAACTGTCACTAGTATCAGAAGTAGGACTTCTGCTAGTATCCTATCAACTGTTCTATCGTAAATAACGTCAGGATGACGAACGGTGATGCTTGAAACAATGTAATTTATAAAATGACAATGTCATAGTTTTAGGACATTGTTGTTATCTGTATATGTATCTGTATCAACATCAACATCAAAGAGCCATGTACTTTATTGTCGGAGTTGTGGACTACTGATTCAAAATAATGTTGATTTCGACAACGAGCTTTGTAACCGCGGAGAGAAAGTTGAGTCAGTGTACTGTAATTCATGTATGTGACCTTAGATGGATTTAGCAATTTTTTTAGGTCCTTTTTGGTCATATAGCTCTTCAACTGTTTCGGTTTTTATACATCCTTGGCTTTCAAATATTTGTCTTTGAGTGTTCCTGAGAAGGTTAATCCAGAAAAGTGCTTCGGACGAATAATGTATTGTTTTCATTTTTTATATGGAATATATTAAAAACAAAACTTGTTGGGTGTTGATTTGCCTTCAAGGTTTTTGTTCATCACTCATTTCACTATTTTCTTCAATAAAATCTTACCTCTCCGGCTTCAACTGCAGAATACAACGCCATTTTGTAACCTTCTATGTAATACCAATTATTCTGATCATTGGATTCCAGTATGGTGATATATTTTTCCTGAGCATTGTATCCAAAGGAAACAAACTGTTGGTGTGAGTCGAATAGAATGGCCGCTGGGGTTTTCAGAGATGCAAATTTACCAACTTCTGCAAACCATCTATAAGTTGCCACATCACACGGATTGTTACAAAAAGTGTAGTCCGCAGAAAATGCATATCCACAGCCGGCACTTCCAATATCAATGGCAACCACGCACTGTGGAGGCTCATTCATTGTAGTAGATATATCGTTATTATGTTCGTTTTTATTTTTTCAGTTCCGTTTAAATATTCAAAGTCAGAGAAAATGCCCACGTTGATGCAATTTTATGTACTAGGATGTCTTCCTTGTACGCTATAACAACGTATGATTAAATCGGTAATTACACTTTAATGTACCCATTGTTTTGAATGTTGAATATTTAATATTTTAACGTGATCTTTAAACGTTGTTTTGAATACATATACATTTTAATATAAGTCCTCATGGTCGTTGATTGTAACATGACACAGATGTTATCTGTGAAAGAGAACGAAGTATACATATAAGACGCTATAATAATATTTTATTTAAAGAGGGTAACCGTTCAATTATAGTTTTCACTAATCTTACATGGGGCACTCATAAAGTAAGTACAAACATGATATAGTACATACAAACAAGCAATAAAAACAAACAAGCAGTATATAGAATGAATTTATAAAAATCATGCAGCCCAGAGGACTAAAATGATTTTTATAAAGGTCCGGGGTTCTTATTACCAACAAAAATAATCTGACTATGGAAGTTGATCGTAGGTTACTCTACATAAACTCGTACGAATAAATATTTTCTTTTTTTTAAGGAGCCACAGAATTTTTGTGCAAGAAAACACATAACGTTTTTGTTCTCGATTACTTGGTGATATCACCTCATGTTAATTTATAATCTATCTCTGTGTGGTTTGGTGGAGATAAATAACACTTCCATTTCTTTTCAAATTGAGTAATAAAAAACAAATCGTATTATGTGTACATGATGTAATGACATTTCACAAAATATTATTCAAATAGTATCGTCTGATTGTATCAAATACATATAATGTCCAAGTTCTACAGCAAGTCGTTGTATGAAAATAAACAGTAAAAACAAAAAAAGACGCAAAGGCAAACAACAGTCCACAATCACTACCTTAAAATTAGACTTGGCAACACAAACACCATCATTAACAGAAATGATCCGGAAGGATAAACTTACCAATATATCATATTATCATATATTAGAAATTGAAACTCACAATTTGAAAGGCAAATCATCTGTTTTGTCGTTAAGTATAGAACGAAACCGACACTCAATGTCAATTTCTGGATAACGATCAAGATATGAGGTAGCCTAAAACTGTATCTGTTATATTCACTATTTCAAGTTCGAAGGGATAGATGCGTTCAATGTATTTTTTACTAAACTTTAAATTATTAACTGAGAGGATACAATACAATACAATGCAAAAACAATACACTATAATACAATACAATACAATAATATAGAATTAAAATACTTAAATACTTAAATACATAACAATATAACTCAATGCAATACAATTCAATAATGCGAATACAATACATTACACTGCAATGAATCCTTTTATTTGACCAAAGACTCACAAGAGCAATATATAAATAACACATAGCTGAGAGGGTGGTAGAGCAGATTGTTACCCCGAGAAAACATTGTCAACTGAGGCGAAGGCAAGGTTGACAATGTCTTTTCGAGGGGTAACAATCTGCTCTATCACCCTCTCAGATTTGTGTTATTTAATTTATTATACTGAATGTTCTGTTGTTACTGTCTATTAAATTTCAAATTCAAAGTAATAAACTATGTCGTCTTGTACATAACAATCATCCGTATTAATTAAAGCGCACAATCGAGCAAGCGTCTCTGTGAAGGGTAATAGAGTATTTACCATGGGACAGAGTAAATTGTCACCCTCGTATTAACCAATCAAAATCTGGCATTTTTTCATGAAGTATAATAATGAAAATTGTTAACTGTAATTTCAGACATACAACAATATATTTTACAAAACGAAATAAGGCTGTAAATATAACATCAAAAGCCGCCAAGCTTTGCAAAGGCAAATATTGATAATTGATTACAGAGCTTTATCATTACACTTATTAAATTATCTCACCTTGCACAGTAAGTTTATGTGAGGTATTTAATGCCATCACTAGATATCTGTCGTCGTGCGTCGTAATAAGCCTTTAACAAACATTATTGAAACCTTCGGATCAAACTTGGCCACCGTTACTAAAAACAGAACACAGTGGTGATATCATGGGTCTGACTGTTTTCTCTAAAATCATAACAGGTATAGAAAAGAAAACTTTCACCTCAAAACGATCAACTTGTCATGATCTACAATTTCTTCCCATTGGTCCGAAATCATGAATCGGCTCCTTATAGGAGTTATTACCTTAAATGACGATTTTGGTCCACTTTTTTTTGTTTTTGGCAATTATCTTGAAAACTGTGCGTTTTTTGCTGTTTTTGTTTTTCGTTCATTTTTTTGGTACATTAATTAGGCCGTTAGTTTTCTCAATTGAATTATTTTACATTTGTGATTTCGGGGCCTTTTATAGCTGACTATGCGGTATGGGCTTTGCTCATTGTTGGAGGCCGTACGGTGACCTATAGCTGTTAATTTCTGTGTCATGTCGTCTCTTATGGAGTTGTCTCATTGGCGATCATACCACATCTTCTTTTTTCTAGATAAAGAATAACTAAAACAGATTACCCTAGCCGTATTTGTCATAACTTTTTCGAATGTTAAGTTTTAAGCCCTTCAACTTCGTAATTGATTTGGCCTTCTAGCTGTTTTGATTCGATCACCACTGTTGAGTCTTATGTAGACGAAACGCGTGTCTGACATATCAAATATAAAGCCTTCTATCTTTTATGAGTATTTCTTTAAACAGCAAAATTAATCGGAAAATCAAGATCTACAATTAAGTCAACATGACCATAATGGTCAAAAGATACATGAGAAGAGTTATATTTACCTACTATTTTGCTATAATATATTGTTGTGCTTGTCATTAGTGTTTAAGATAGGGGTTATTGGTTTTAAACAGTCAGATCTGTGGTATAGTATAGTTTCAAAACTTAAGTATGATACGAATTGTTATTAACATGTAAACGTGAACAAGGGGTTTAGATAATGCATAAAAATTGATAGCAGACTCACCCAAAATGTTGCACAGTTCCTATTGAGACCATTTGACGTAAAACGTCAACACAATAATACTTGCACATCCAGCTAGCAGCATGATTACCAATACTTTTAAAAAGGAAATAAAAGATGTGACATAATTTGGAAATCATGGTCACACTGTACTCGCTGTGACAGGAAGCTAAGTAGGTAGTCCCACCTGTTTGTTGAATACGTGTTGTATACCTTGGGAGGTGTTTTCAAATTTTCTTGAATGTAAAGTCCATTCACTGTGCCAGGTCAGGAGAGGGTTAAGCGCTCACAAACAAGTTAAAACCCGCCACATGCTATATATATGCCTGTCCCAAGGCAGGAGCCTGTATGCCAGTGGTTGTTGTTACTCACTTTTGGCATAAATGTTTTTCGTATATTGTTTTGATATAAATTAGGCTGTTAGTTTTCTCGTTTGAATTGTTTCACATTTTTCATATCGGGTCTTTTGAAGCTGACTATACGGTATAGGTTTTTCTCATTGTTGAAGGGTGTATGGTGACCTATAATCGCCTTCATCCAAGTCATTTGAACTCTGTGGATAGTTAAACTAATTGGCAATCATACCACATCTCTTTCTTTGTATATTGTCATATTTATATAATGCATTGTAGAAATATGAATCTTATTAACTTGATCCGTTACACTTGCTGGATACTTAAATAATTTTTCAGACAAGGTAGATATTTATGCAGTTTTCAAACCAAAAATGTGTTTCTTTTGGAGTAAAAAGAGTTTTTGTATGAAACCATAATTAATACAGTAAGTTTGGTTTTTGTTTTCAACGGTTTGTTTAAATACAGCATTTTTCTCCTCGTTTAGGATTACATCACTCATTATATTTAAATTCATCGGGTTCCAAAAATTAAGATATTTTTTCCTTTCTAACACAAATCGACTATTTCAATAGTGCTACAAAATCGTTATTTTATAGAAATTGTTTTATGGACAACTGTTATTATCTGCTTGCTTAAGGATGCTAAATAAAGGTATAATTTTTTAAACGTGTGGTTTCCCAAATGTGCTCTTTGAAGTTTCAAATATATTATTTTGGCCTCGACCATCACTGAAAGGACAGCATTTGCCGAAATCCGTGTCTGGCGCAGCAGTGAAGTTGCCTTAAACTGATACCTTTTATGTTATTAAGAATCTTTTAGCCTTACAATGAGTTTATATCTTCTATTTTTATATTATACGAAAAACATATTAAACAAAAATACCGAACTCCAAGGTAAATTCATAAGGGAGAAGTCCATAAAACCTGACAAAACCAAACGCTCGATTATATCAACAAACGGCAAACTAATGGAACCGTCATGAAAATTATTTTAATGTGTGTTTTAAGGCTTATTTGTATCAGTTTGACAATATTATCTTAATAAGATATGGTATGATTGCCAATGAGAAAACTCTCCAACAGAGACAAAATGACGTAGAAGGTTGCCAGTCCGTATTTTCATATATGTATGTCTAGAAATAATTTCATTTGAATGCAGAATATGTGAAGTAGTTTTAATGAAATGAAGCGAAAAACACATAAATTAGAAAATATATATCTTCAAAGTTAATATCGTTTTTTCAGAAAAGGAACCTTTCAAATGAAATGAAAATGTAGTCTCAAAAGTCACTTTTTCCCGCACTTTTTTTTCAATATTTCATAAATGCAATAATTACAAAGGATACACACATAAAATGATATTTTACAACATTAACTACTGGAAAGCAATGGATTAATTTTGGTAATATGCATTAGGTACATGTACGACTTTTACAGTTAAGCTCAATATGCAAGAATACATAAAGAGGATACTAAAACTATATATATATATCGTTATTGTGTACTATGGATGTTTACCATGAATATCATCCGTGAGGAGTGAAACCGGTAGGAATAATGTAAACGATGTTTTAATGCAACCATATATATTGCATTTTTTTCTTTTTTATTTTCTACATATACTTCGGTTTCTAACTTTTAAGCGCTACCTCAATGGTAATTTTTCGATTGAAGCTCCCGGTATTTAGTTGCATTGTTAAGCATATATGTTTAAAAAAAAAAAAGAGAAGATACAACGTTATATTGCAAATGTTTATTCAGGTGTATCATAGTGTTTCTAAATATTTTTAAACAATTAATCTTAAAATATTGGCAGATTGTCGATAATATCCCTGGGACCATACTATGATAATCCTGACTCTTACAAAAAACCTTGGTCCTTTAATTTGTGATTCCTTAGCAAATATATATGTGGAAAGGTAAGGCTGTTTTCTTTATTTAATTTTCAGTTATGTGAAGCATATTTCAAAATTATAGTTCTCATGATGAAACCAATACATTTCAAGGGAAAGGTAAGAAAACACCAAGGATTTATCCGGAAGTATGGAGCTACTAGACCAAAGATTCGTCTTGTAAACAGCAGCACAACTTTAAAAATCTGGAGGTTTTTGTTCTTTCGTTCTTTTTCGACCAAGAATTTGTTGAAAACTGTATTCCTATTCCCCTTATATTATATATGAAATGCAATAAAGAGAAATCTATGAATTTCAAAACGTCATTTTCCAGGTCAAAATGATATCTAAAAAATCGGCACTTTTTTAAATACATTTTGTAATGAATTATGAGTTCATCATAATACTAATGATTGGCGTAATTTGAGGTTCAAGAGGAAATATTTCTTACATATTAAGAACAAGGACAAATTCAAATGGTTGTTTCTATAACGTTAACTGGAAGAAGAGGGTATTTACTGGTAGCATAAGAAGTTATCCTCGCAAAAAGTCCTTACGAACACCCTTCAAAGTGTTAAATTAAGGGTTATATTATGTACTTGAGTGTAGCACAGAGAATGTGATATTAAATTAGATGTTCGGCTTGAGAAAATCCGGTTGATCATATTTTTGTTCACCAGCAAAACCTTCAGAAATGAAGACTTCTTGGCTGGTGATTACCTCAGGACGAAACATCCAAGAGAGTGGGCATCTACTCAGTGGTTATAAAAACTCAAACCAGGCTATTACTGAAGTACGCCAGACGCGCGTACGAGTTGTAAACAAACGACCAGACAGGTGTAAATTGCGCTAAAAGATATTGGATGTTTTGGAAGGATCGCATAACGTATTTCTCATATCTTAATAGTCTTATTAACCAGGGGCAAAACCCAGCAATGAATCGTATCCGATATAAATGGCGTAGATTGTTTTTGTGAAATAGTTATGTCTATCAGGGAGAGCAGCACTTAAGTAATGGTCTAGTAACTCGTCATGAAAACCGTTAAAGTGCTAAAGTAAAATTCTATTTTAGTAGATCAGAAGTATGATAACTTTAGTTACTTTTGCTCACATTGAAGAAGTTCTTAGTAAATCTATGTTAATTATTGGCTTGATGGGGTGAATTTGTTATTGTTTATTTACTCGGTAAAGGAAGCTAGAATACAACATTCGGATATGAAACAAATGTATTATCATAATGAGTATTTACTGTAGAAAGAAGTGCATGAATGTGAATTCATTGTGTAATACAACCTTCAACATATCGTTCATCTAACTCAATTGTACAATTGAACATTGATTTAAACTTAATGATATTTTAATTTGGTGTGATTTTTTCTTTGTTCGAAACTATTGACTTCTGATAGGTTTTTGTTCTTTTTTATTATATTTTGCATTAAATTGTGTTAAAAGAATTAAAAAAATTAATTTGCAGTAGTATGCATATAACATTATTTTGTAAAAGATTTTAAAACTCCATGAATATGGAGTGGATCAAAATTAACAATTTACTGATGTAAAACAGCAGCAATAAAGATATTCTAAATTGTATTACCATGTTTTGTTGTAGCAAGTTTTGGTATCTTGCATTCTATAAAAAAATATATATATAATAACTGTGCAAATAATTCCATATTATAGACATTATGTTTACCATAATATTGTCAATTCAAAATATCACATTCTGAATATTTACGTAACTCTGCTCACCTGCTTAAATCGGTTTCTCTGAAATTGTCTATAACCATATATATATGTTATATATTCTTTTCTTCATTTTTCTAGTAGTTTTGGTATATGAAGTTTCGGTTAATTATAAGATTTTTAAAACTAATTGTATGGATACTGCAACAAACATTAATTTACTTTATGCATTCATTTTCATATCAGGCAGAAGCTATAAAAGTAATACATAAAAATTTTAACAGAAAGAACCACGAACCACACATATATTGGACATCACAACAGACCACACCTACTACCACCACCCAACTCCTAAAAGATAGGCATACAGCAACACAAAACACATGGTCCAATTAACTTGACATGGTACCACACATAATGTGGTGCCTTTAAACCAGTTTTTGCACTTCCCCCTTTGTTTGCATATCCAAGACACGGCATAGGTCGTAAAAAAACTCCTAAGGTAAGAAAATACTTTAACTATACATTTAGACATATTAACCGTACCCTGCTTGCTTGTCATTTATCACATTGAAAAATTAAAATACAATTAAAATACAATATACAATGGAAGGTCGATCGATATCAGATCTTAATCTTCATTCCAAAACTGAATTTGACAAGAGTCATTCACAACTTGAATTTATAACAAACACAATAATGTTAGTTCTCATATCATACACTCCATTCCTTTAAGGTAATATACCCTTTGTCATATCCTTTGGCATTTCCATACAATGTACATAGGGACATATATATGTACATATGATTCCATTTTTAAAGAAGAATACTTGCGAACTCAGGACTGACAAAATGTACTCCTACAATCCACTGGTTCAAGTCATGCACTGGTTATTGATCGATACAGTGTCTTGTGTTTTGATTATTCATGATAGATGACTCCACTGTTATCGTCTGTCCGACTTTATAACTGGCATGTACCTAGTCTTGCCTAATGTTAAAGGATATGAGTTTCCATTCGTCTCATGATTTATATAGGTATGCTAGTAGATGCACTGATCTCTCTCCAATTGGTTTTCATTTGATTCAAACAGTTTTTGTTTTCATGCTTGGCTGTACATGTACTTTCAAGATTTGAAGTGACCTTTCTATGACACATTCATAGAACGATCATCATGGCTGTCCATAGAATTCGTTAAAAAGTTTGATCTTTTACGAAAAAAAAATATACGATTGAAATGTTATCATAAAGAATATTTTTATGATTTCAAACTCAATTTTTTAAATCCGACGATAATAAACTCCAAGATGAATGAAAAATTTGGCAACATTTCGATCTGTGTGGTTATCGATTATTGTCAAGAAATATCTTTACGTCATAAATAAATCATACAATAAGATAGGAAACGTGAAGTTTGTGTCACCACCAGCAATTCTAAATGAAATAGTAGCTGATTATTCATTTGTTTTAGTACTAATACAGTGGTACTTTAGGTTGAGGATCATTGACTTGTGTTAAATCCACAATACTTTAAAGTAAATAAGTCATCGGATGTGTTCTGTTCGTGTCTACTGAATATATATGCTTCGTCCACAATTATAAATGTTGCTTTATGAATATGCAACGCCCAATTACAACGTGTATATTCCAAGAGCGAGCATAGACTTATTTTAAATTGTCTTTAATAATTCAACTAATTGATATATCTTTTCCAAATGTTGTACATCGAACAAGATATTAAAAGATGATTATAGAAGTAATGTATTTCATTTATAATTTATTTCAAATGTTTTATACATATGTTAATTCTTAGGTGTACATGTGTAAATAGTTTGCTATAACATTGACGTATACCTAGTATCTCTTTTTGTTCAAATTCACTTGAGTTTTCGTAGTCCTTATTATGAAAAAATTATAAGTATTCTTGCCATCATTCATTGTGTACTTTGTGGTTGAGTTCAAAAGAAAATGTAAAAACTTTAAATGTAATTAAAAAGTTCTATCAATTTTACCACGACTCATTGATTTTGTAGTGTGATTTTGAAACTGACAAAATAATTGGCATTGGAATATACTTGCCTGATTGTTCCGATTACGCGGTTTATTACAACACAATTATGTATATGTATATTATAATTACATTTTCGTTTAAGAAATACCTGTGGTAAGTGTAGTTATATTAGTTTTTAAATGTTCAGTTTGTTTAGATTCACGTGACAATACAAAGACATTTTGTTCACCAAGACTTCGTTTAGTTATCAAGAATCAGAAAGTGAAAAAATCAAACATTACTTTCTTTTCAGATGGCACATATGAACTCTGCCCCGCAGTGTGTAGTCGCCATAGATATAGGAAGTGATGGATGTGGATATGCTTTCTCCATGGATTATCAATTCAAGACAAACCCGTCTGATGTTCATGTACCTAGATGGTCGCCAAGCACTGGTTCAATGACATCATTGAAAGCTCCTTCTGCTATACTGTTTGACTCGGACAAGACATTTTCTGCATTTGGGTATGATGCTCAAGATAGAATGGACGAAATCCTTAATTCTGGAGACCAAAATAATTGGTACTATGTAGAACGGTTTAAAATGGCATTGTATACCGCAGTAGAAGAGGGAGAGGTAAGTTGTTTATATCAAAACCAACATTATATCTAAAATTGTGTTATCCAAATTTCTATCAACCAATCTCTACAAAGTTCAGTTGGATGCATTTGCTGTTTCCCCTACAATTAATGTGTACTCACTTTGCATCTGATAGTCATGCAAATGGCTGATTTCTTAAGTAAACGTGAATTCAGTCAAAAACAAAAAAAAGATAATATAAAATTAAAACCAATTGTTCAGAGAACAATTGAAGGTCTTTCCACTTCAATTTTTTAAATAATTGATAAGGTGCTACTTCTGGTTTACTTTAAGTTACTTTTGGCGTCCAGTCATAGGTTTTTTCATAATGATTCATTAAATATATAGTTTCTATATACTTTTGCCTGAAATAAGGATGATAATTGCCGACTTCCTGTTAAGAAAATGTCACTTCCGGTCTCCATTGATAGCTGTATGTACACTGATTCCAAAAATATATAGTTTGTATATACTTATGCCTGTAATTAGGAAATAATTTGCTACTTCCAGTTTATTGAAGGTCACTTCCGGTCTCAAATGATAGGTTTATGCATGCCTATTCAAAAAATATATGGTTTCTTGGTATTTTTCCATGAAATTAGTGCAAAAATAGCTACTTCTGGTAAACTCAAGGCCATTTCCGGTTGACATTTTTTCAAGGTCACATGTCACCCAACATTTTTCAAAAGACCCTAAGGCTTTATCATGTCCCAAGTTGTAGTTATAATCAATTTACCTTAAATTTAACCAAATCAGGGACAATAACTCCTATATTGTGTCATTGGATTGTTTCAGAACGAATGTATCATATCTTCATCACAATGAAGCAAACATTTTGCACTAGTTCTTTTTTATATATCTTTAAAAGTGTCAGAGGAGATAATAAAACAAGGATAATTCAAAATTTAGAATATGACCTTGACCTTTGACCTTGACATCAATTTCATTTTAGTGAACCAAGGACCTCAAATCAAAATACCTTAGGTCTCTATCACTTACAATGTACCATTCAGGCTATACATTTCTATATCCCTTATGTCAAATACAGAAGGGGAAATAACTCTCATATGGAGTCTTTGTGTCGCTTCGGGCAAAATTTGTCAACTTCCGATTAAAAAAATGTCACTTCCAGTCTCACATGATAGCTTTATTCACACTGATTCCAAAAATATATGGTTTCTATATACTTTTGCCTGTAATAAGGGAGATAGTAGGTACTTCCGGTTTATTGAAGGACACTTCCGGTCTCAAATGATAGGTTTTTGTATGCGTATTTAAAATAAATATAGTTTTTAGGTACTTTTCCATAAAAAGTGCAAAAATGACTACTTCCGGTTCACTCAAGGTCACTTCCGGTTGACATTTTTCAAGGTCATATGTCATCCAACATTTTTCCAAAGATCTTATGGATTTATCATGTACCAATTTGAAGTAATAATCAATTTACCCTAAAATAAAACATTTAAGGGGCAATAACTCCTATAAGATGTCATTGGATTGTTTCAGACCTAATGTTCTTAAAAAGTGTCAGAGAAAATACAAAAACAAGTAAATGTCAAAATTGAGAACATGACCTTGACCTTTGACCTTGACCTTATTTTCTTAGTTAGGGTCCAAGGACCTCAAATAAAAAGACTAGGTTTATACGGCTAACGGTTTATGAGTTACAAAAACATAACGACAAATTTATTTGGTAAATGTAGATAACCCTTATAAGATTTCATCGAATCGCTTCGATCCAAATCAGCCAAATATTCCTGAAGATGTAACGAACAAATAGGAAAAAGAATTTTGTCGTTACATTCCGTTGTCAGTTCGTATTTATGTTGATCCAACTCTTGAATAAAACGGTAGGAATATATTTTCCACCACATATTTGAGAAACAAAAAAAATAATCCCAAATAGATCAACATCATGGGCAGAGATCACAGTTGTACATCTGTGAAATCACATGACTTTTGGTACTAATAATGGTACTATTAAGAATTTAAAAGGTGACAAGAAAAAGGTTTTGTTCATATCATAATTCATCAACAACGATTGAAAAACGCATTTGGCACCAGTCACATTTCATACAACCGAGCAATTCGTAATATCACAGGTTCAACAGGAAAACAGTCGATGTTTATGTTCTAATATATTTGTATCAAAGACCAGAATCAAAATTGCGAGTAAATCACAGCTATCGATCCTGATCTCAATGAAAACAAGCAGTTATAAGAACATCTAATTTAGTTCACCGCAGTATTGAGATTGTTTTCTTCTGAGTATTAAATTGCTTAATATAATATAAGGAAATGTGGTATGATTGCCAATGAAAAACTTATGTAACATAGTCCACATGAAGCAGATTTGAGGAACTAAAGGTCACAATACGGCCTCTAACCGACCAATACCGTAAAGTCAGCTATAAAATGCCCGGACATAACGAAATATCAGAAAATTCAGACGAAAAAACCAAAAAGGCATGATTTATGACAAAACAAATAAGACGGACAGCAACCAAAGACAACCATTGAGTTACAGGCTCTTGAATTGGGACAGGCACATATAGAATGTGGCGGAGCTAAACATGTTTGTGGACGCTTAACCTTCCCCTAACCATGAACAGTAGTTGTAAAATCACAGCACAAGATTGTAAAAGTCAGCTTGATTTGCTTGGCTCATTAGATCGGCACAATTTGCTCTAATTTTCTGAATTTTAATGATACTATAAGGTCTACCTCCATAGCCTTGACACGCTGATGTCTGTACAATATTTAGTTTTATCGAAGTAACTGTTGTTGATCTTGTAATAAATTTTGATTATTTTCAAATGAAAGATGCTTAGAAGGCAAAATGAAAAAAATATTTAGATGTCCAAAATACAACAACTATATTGTATAATCCAGGTTAATATACCGATTCGATTTCAACCAACTGTTTTCAAACGACAACTGATTACAAATTTTTTGTGAACGACTACTTTTTTCTACGACTGATATGATACAACGGTTAGTTTTTATCTTAAAAAAAAGCATACGTCATTTTGACAAAAATGTTTCATACCAACACCAACACTGGACGCAGTATCAAGACCCTTGAAAGGAGGCTCGGGAATGTCATATTTAACACAGCCTCAAAAACACCGCATACCGGTCAACCAATATGTGTGGTTCACTGTAAAACTGGTGTAGTGTCGTTTCAGTCGTTTTTGCGTTAGGAGCATACCCCTGTTTTAGAACCTTCATATAATACAAACACGCACGCGTTTAATGTTTGAACTGAGATATGATATCTTCATACGAAGGGACAGGAATTATATTACCTTCACGAAACTTGAAAAAAGAGAGAGAAGATAATAAGGAGGCATTCAAAAATCATGAGTTCATTTAAAAACAAACAATACCATGGCCAAGATAAAACCAAACAAAAGACAAACAACAATAACAAAACATCAAATAGAAAACTAAAGACTGAGTAACATGAACCACCCAAAAAACGGGGGAGAACCAAGGTGCTCCGGAAGGGAATACAGTTCCTGTCCCACATTTTTTACCCGTTGTGTTGAACAAGCAAGTAACAATTCGGTAATAAGTCGCCTTCGGTAATGTCAAAATCGAAAAGTTGACCATTGCAATAACATAAACGGTACCAATTTTTATTGCACCAGATGCTCGAGGCCAAAATATTTGAAAGAAAACCTAATACAAACGGTGAATAGGCAACAGTTTTTTTTAATCGTCAAAATCTCGTACATTCATTTTGCGTAGACAGAATCAAAATCACCCGCAAAAGCATCACTGAAGGGACATTAACTGTCGAAATGTGCATTAAAATTAATACCGTTCATGTTATTACTACCACTGCTGGTGGACTGTTAGTCCGCGAGGGTATCACCAGCCAAGTAGCCAGTACTTCGGTACTGGTATGAAAATACGGATATTGTTTGGTTAAAAAATGCTGTTATAAAATTTTGGAAATAATTTTAAATTAAGGAATATATCACCCTCTTGCAAAGCTTTGAGTCCGTGTCCGGATTTGGCTATACTTAAGGTCCTTTTTGGTTTTGATCCGCTCTTCGACATTTGTATTAGATTTTATTATTCAAATATTTTGGCCTCGAGCATCACTGAAGAGACATTAATTGTCAAAATGCGCATCTAGTGCATTAAAATTGGTACCATTTATGTTATTGAAGGGAATTTAATCACACTTTTTCTAGATTTACCTTCAACAGAAACGCTCAAACATAGACGCTTGAAAGCCTTCTAGTTTCAATGTTTCCCTTTATATCAAATTCACTATGATGTGCGAGATGCAAGCACTCGCTGAAATGTTCGTTATTCAGTCAGTAGTTGTCTCGTATAATATCTTGGTGGTTGTTTAAATTTGACAATTTGATTTTTATCTCAGATCTTTAATAGATCAGTTAAATTTATTCTGAACATTTGTAGAACTTGACATACATGTATTGTGTATCGTGATAACTTTCTGTTGACCCCGAACTTTTAGTTTGTAATATGCATTGTTGGGTTGATGTCTTGTTACTTATACCCCTTATTTCTGTCAGGCTATATGTAAATGACAACACACAGGTGAAGATGGACAGGAAAAAGATTTACTCCGAAAAACGCAACAACCATATGACAAAACAATTATAGTTCGATGAAAATAAAACTGTATGAACGTCTTGCGTCCGATTCGCTTTCTTGTTTGAAAGCCATTGATGTATAAATACGTAGAAACGTTTGGAAATATATAAAACAAACGGGACCACAAAAAGAATAGCAAAATTAATCTAAGGCCAACTTTGTCTGAGGGAGTTGGAAACTTTCTTTTTATTACAATTTCTTAATTTATCAAAGGATAGTTTGAATAAGACTGTATGTTATAAATCATAAAAAGTAAAATCACAAAAATACTGAACTCCGAGGAAAATTCAATCGGAAAGTCTCTTATTACATGGCAAAATCAAATGACAAAAGACATCAAACGAATGGACTACAACTGTCATATTCCTGACTTGGTACACTTTGTCTTTATTCCTTGAATCACACGTAAACTGGTAAAATAATCACATAGCTCGTCGTTGCATCCGGTCTCAGTCCAGTTAGAGCTCATGTGATTTTCTCGGGTTTCTATGGAACGCCACAGCTGTCTTATGTGGAACACTGATATTACTTTATGTTGTTTTATTATTACTTGATGATATTTTGTCTTTACTTAATATGGTTTTGACATTACGTAATGATGTTTTGATATAACTCAATATGGAATAGTCATTACTTAATGATATTTCGATATTACACGATATGGTTTCGTATTGACTTGATATAGTTTTGTCATTACTCAATATGGTATTGTCATTACTCGATGTGGTTTCACCATTATTTAATGTGGTTGTGTCATTAATCAATGTGGTTTTAACATTACTTGATGTGAATGTGACTTAACGTTATGTAGTTGTTTCATTACATGATGTGGTTTTGTTATTTTGTAATGATGATTTGCCTATTCTTTATATGATTTTAACATTACGTAATGATGTTTCAAAATTTGACAATTTTACACTACATGATGTGTTTGTTTCATTATTTGATGTGGTCCTGTCATTTCAATTCAAAATTTAGAATATGACCTTGACCTTTGACCTTGACATCAATTTCATTTTAGTGAACCAAGGACCTCAAATCAAAATACCTTAGGTCTCTATCACTTACAATGTACCATTCAGGCTATACATTTCTATATCCCTTATGTCAAATACAGAAGGGGAAATAACTCTCATATGGAGTCTTTGTGTCGCTTCGGGCAAAATTTGTCAACTTCCGATTAAAAAAATGTCACTTCCAGTCTCACATGATAGCTTTATTCACACTGATTCCAAAAATATATGGTTTCTATATACTTTTGCCTGTAATAAGGGAGATAGTAGGTACTTCCGGTTTATTGAAGGACACTTCCGGTCTCAAATGATAGGTTTTTGTATGCGTATTTAAAATAAATATAGTTTTTAGGTACTTTTCCATAAAAAGTGCAAAAATGACTACTTCCGGTTCACTCAAGGTCACTTCCGGTTGACATTTTTCAAGGTCATATGTCATCCAACATTTTTCCAAAGATCTTATGGATTTATCATGTACCAATTTGAAGTAATAATCAATTTACCCTAAAATAAAACATTTCAGGGGCAATAACTCCTATAAGATGTCATTGGATTGTTTCAGACCTAATGTTCTTAAAAAGTGTCAGAGAAAAATACAAAAACAAGTAAATGTCAAAATTGAGAACATGACCTTGACCTTTGACCTTGACCTTATTTTCTTAGTTAGGGTCCAAGGACCTCAAATAAAAAGACTAGGTTTATACGGCTAACGGTTTATGAGTTACAAAAACATAACGACAAATTTATTTGGTAAATGTAGATAACCATTATAAGATTTCATCGAATCGCTTCGATCCAAATCAGCCAAATATTCCTGAAGATGTAACGAACAAATAGGAAAAAGAATTTTGTCGTTACATTCCGTTGTCAGTTCGTATTTATGTTGATCCAACTCTTGAATAAAACGGTAGGAATATATTTTCCACCACATATTTGAGAAACAAAAAAAATAATCCCAAATAGATCAACATCATGGGCAGAGATCACAGTTGTACATCTGAAAAATCACATGACTTTTGGTACTAATAATGGTACTATTAAGAATTTAAAAGGTGACAAGAAAAAGGTTTTGTTCATATCATAATTCATCAACAACGATTGAAAAACGCATTTGGCACCAGTCACATTTCATACAACCGAGCAATTCGTAATATCACAGGTTCAACAGGAAAACAGTCGATGTTTATGTTCTAATATATTTGTATCAAACAACCAGAATCAAAATTGCGAGTAAATCACAGCTATCGATCCTGATCTCAATGAAAACAAGCAGTTATAAGAACATCTAATTTAGTTCACCGCAGTATTGAGATTGTTTTCTTCTGAGTATTAAATTGCTTAATATAATATAAGGGAATGTGGTATGATTGCCAATGAAAAACTTATGTAACATAGTCCACATGAAGCAGATTTGAGGAACTAAAGGTCACAATACGGCCTCTAACCGACCAATACCGTAAAGTCAGCTATAAAATGCCCGGACATAACGAAATATCAGAAAATTCAGACGAAAAAACCAAAAAGGCATGATTTAAAAGCGCAATAACTGTTCGATATAATATCTAAGCGACATCTTGCGAAACAACTTTATACCGCAAGAAAAGGCTTTGGCGGAAGAAGAAAAAAAATTAAAATTAAAAACCAATTGTTCAAAGAACAATTGAAAGTCTTTCCACATCAATTTTCTAAATAATTGACATGATCAATTCCTGTTTGAATGGTTTTACACTAGTAATTTTTTGGGGCCCTTTATAGCTTACTGTTCGGTGTGAGCCAAGGCTCCGTGTTAAAGACTGTACTGTGACCTATAACGGTTTACTTTTATAAATTTTAACTTGGATGGAGAGTTGTCTCATTGGCACTCATACCACATCTTCTTATATCTATGAAGCTACTTCTGATTTACTCAAAGCTACTATAGGCGTCCAATCATAGGTTTCTTCATACTGATTCAATAAATATATGGTTTCTATAGACTTTTGCCTGAAATAAGGGAGATAATTGCCAATTTCCGGTTTAGAAAATATCACTTCCGGTTTCATATGATAGCTGTATTTACACTGATTCCAAAAATATATGGATTATATATACTTTTGCCTGTAAAAAGGGGAATTATTGGCTACTTCCGATTTAGAAAATGTAACTTCCGGTCTCATATGATAGCTTTATTCACACTGATTCCAAAAATATGTAGTTTGTATATACTTATGCCTGTAATAAAGGAGATAATCTGCTACTTCCGGTTTATAAAATATCACTTTTAGTCTCAAATGATAGGTTAATGTATGACCATTCAAAACTATATGGTTTCTATGTATATATATATATATATGTATAATAATAATAATCAGAACAAATACAATAGGTCTTTCCACAGAAAAGTGGAAAGACCTAATAATCAGAACAAATACAATAGGTCTTTCCACAGAAAAGTGGAAAGACCTAATAATAATCAGAACAAATACAATAGGTCTTTCCACAGAAAAGTGGAAAGACCTAATAATAATCAGAACAAATACAATAGGTCTTTCCACAGAAAAGTGGAAAGACCTAGGATAATTTTTTACATATGATAAACCCGTTTACTTCAGCCTTCCTATTGTGAGTTTCTTTTTACTATTCAGTAATAAAGAATACCTAGATGCAGTGGCTGAGATTTTACATTCCGTTGTCAGTTCGTATTAATGTTGATCCAACTCTGGAATAAAACGGTAGGAATATGTTTTCCACCACATATTTGAAAAACAAAAAAAATAATCCCAAATAGATCGACATCATGGGCAGAGATCACAGTTATACATCTGTGAAATCACATGACTTTTGGTACTAATAATGGTACTATTAAGAATTTAAGAGGTTACAAGAAAAAGGTTTTGTTCATATCATAATTCATCAACAATGATTGAAAAACGCATTTGGCACCAGTCACATTTCATACAACAGTGCAATTCGTAATATCACAGGTTCAACAGGAAAACAGTCGATGTTTATATTCTAATATATTTGTATCAAACAACCAGAATCAAAATTGCGAGTAAATCACAGCTATCGATCCTGATCTCAATGAAAACAAGCAGTTGTAAGAACATCTAATTTAGTTCACCGCAGTATTGATATTGCTTTCTTCTGAGTATTGAATTGCTTAATATAACATAAGGAAATGAGGTATGATTGCCAATGAAAAACTTATGTAACATAGTCCACATGAAGCAGATTTGAGGAAGTAAAGGTCACAATACGGCCTCTAACAATGAGCAAGACCAATACCGTATAGTCAGCTATAAAATGCCCGGACATAACGAAATATCAGAAAATTCAGACGAAAAAACCAAAAAGGCATGATTTATGACAAAACAAATAAGACGGACAGCAACCAAAGACAACCATTGAGTTACAGGCTCTTGAATTGGGACAGGCACATATAGAATGTGGCGGAGCTAAACATGTTTGTGGACGCTTAACCTTCCCCTAACCATGAACAGTAGTTGTAAAATCACAGCACAAGATTGTAAAAGTCAGCTTGATTTGCTTGGCTCATTAGATCGGCACAATTTGCTCTAATTTTCTGAATTTTAATGATACTATAAGGTCTACCTCCATAGCCTTGACACGCTGATGTCTGTACAATATTTAGTTTTATCGAAGTAACTGTTGTTGATCTTGTAATAAATTTTGATTATTTTCAAATGAAAGATGCTTAGAAGGCAAAATGAAAAAAATATTTAGATGTCCAAAATACAACAACTATATTGTATAATCCAGGTTAATATACCGATTCGATTTCAACCAACTGTTTTCAAACGACAACTGATTACAAATTTTTTGTGAACGACTACTTTTTTCTACGACTGATATGATACAACGGTTAGTTTTTATCTTAAAAAAAAGCATACGTCATTTTGACAAAAATGTTTCATACCAACACCAACACTGGACGCAGTATCAAGACCCTTGAAAGGAGGCTCGGGAATGTCATATTTAACACAGCCTCAAAAACACCGCATACCGGTCAACCAATATGTGTGGTTCACTGTAAAACTGGTGTAGTGTCGTTTCAGTCGTTTTTGCGTTAGGAGCATACCCCTGTTTTAGAACCTTCATATAATACAAACACGCACGCGTTTAATGTTTGAACTGAGATATGATATCTTCATACGAAGGGACAGGAATTATATTACCTTCACGAAACTTGAAAAAAGAGAGAGAAGATAATAAGGAGGCATTCAAAAATCATTAGTTCATTTAAAAACAAACAATACCATGGCCAAGATAAAACCAAACAAATGACAAACAACAATAACAAAACATCAAATAGAAAACTAAAGACTGAGTAACATGAACCACCCAAAAAACGGGGGAGAACCAAGGTGCTCCGGAAGGGAATACAGTTCCTGTCCCACATTTTTTATCCGTTGTGTTGAACAAGCAAGTAACAATTCGGTAATAAGTCGCCTTCGGTAATGTCAAAATCGAAAAGTTGACCATTGCAATAACATAAACGGTACCAATTTTTATTGCACCAGATGCTCGAGGCCAAAATATTTGAAAGAAAACCTAATACAAACGGTGAATAGGCAACAGTTTTTTTTACTCGTCAAAATCTCGTACATTCATTTTGCGTAGACAGAATCAAAATCACCCGCAAAAGCATCACTGAAGGGACATTAACTGTCGAAATGTGCATTAAAATTAATACCGTTCATGTTATTACTACCACTGCTGGTGGACTGTTAGTCCGCGAGGGTATCACCAGCCAAGTAGCCAGTACTTCGGTACTGGTATGAAAATACGGATATTGTTTGGTTAAAAAATGCTGTTATAAAATTTTGGAAATAATTTTAAATTAAGGAATATATCACCCTCTTGCAAAGCTTTGAGTCCGTGTCCGGATTTGGCTATACTTAAGGTCCTTTTTGGTTTTGATCCGCTCTTCGACATTTGTATTAGATTTTATTATTCAAATATTTTGGCCTCGAGCATCACTGAAGAGACATTAATTGTCAAAATGCGCATCTAGTGCATTAAAATTGGTACCATTTATGTTATTGAAGGGAATTTAATCACACTTTTTCTAGATTTACCTTCAACAGAAATGCTCAAACATAGACGCTTGAAAGCCTTCTAGTTTCAATGTTTCCCTTTATATCAAGTTCACTATGATGTGCGAGATGCAAGCACTCGCTTCGTTATTCAGTCAGTAGTTGTCTCGTATAATATCTTGGTGGTTGTTTAAATTTGACAATTTGGTTTTTATCTCAGATCTTTAATAGATCAGTTAAATTTATTCTGAACATTTGTAGAACTTGACATACATGTATTGTGTATCGTGATAACTTTCTGTTGACCCCGAACTTTTAGTTGGTAATATGCATTGTTGGGTTGATGTCTTGTTACTTATACCCCTTATTTCTGTCAGGCTATATGTAAATGACAACACACAGGTGAAGATGGACAGGAAAAAGATTTACTCCGAAAAACGCAACAACCATATGACAAAACAATTATAGTTCGATGAAAATAAAACTGTATGAACGTCTTGCGTCCGATTCGCTTTCTTGTTTGAAAGCCATTGATGTATAAATACGTAGAAACGTTTGGAAATATATAAAACAAACGGGACCACAAAAAGAATAGCAAAATTAATCTAAGGCCAACTTTGTCTGAGGGAGTTGGAAACTTTCTTTTTATTACAATTTCTTAATTTATCAAAGGATAGTTTGAATAAAACTGTATGTTATAAATCATAAAAAGTAAAATCACAAAAATACTGAACTCCGAGGAAAATTCAATCGGAAAGTCCCTTATTACATGGCAAAATCAAATGACAAAAGACATCAAACGAATGGACTACAACTGTCATATTCCTGACTTGGTACACTTTGTCTTTATTCCTTGAATCACACGTAAACTGGTAAAATAATCACATAGCTCGTCGTTGCATCCGGTCTCAGTCCAGTTAGAGCTCATGTGATTTTCTCGGGTTTCTATGGAACGCCACAGCTGTCTTATGTGGAACACTGATATTACTTTATGTTGTTTTATTATTACTTGATGATATTTTGTCTTTACTTAATATGGTTTTGACATTACGTAATGATGTTTTGATATAACTCAATATGGAATAGTCATTACTTAATGATATTTCGATATTACACGATATGGTTTCGTATTGACTTGATATAGTTTTGTCATTACTCAATATGGTATTGTCATTACTCGATGTGGTTTCACCATTATTTAATGTGGTTGTGTCATTAATCAATGTGGTTTTAACATTACTTGATGTGAATGTGACTTAACGTTATGTAGTTGTTTCATTACATGATGTGGTTTTGTTATTTTGTAATGATGATTTGCCTATTCTTTATATGATTTTAACATTACGTAATGATGTTTCAAAATTTGACAATTTTACACTACATGATGTGTTTGTTTCATTATTTGATGTGGTCCTGTCATTCTTTGATGTGGTTATCCCATTACTTGATGAGGTAAAATCACGTGACCAATTCGGAAATACCTGTTCTATTTTTAGATAGATTTCCATGTTGTATTTGCCTTGGATGAGTGTGGCCACCCATCGAATTAGAGTTCGGGTTACTGTTTGAGTTAAACTTTGAGTTAGTCTTCGATTTCGAATTCAAGTCATTATAAGAATTAAAGTTTTAGTTAGCATTGAGTTTCGAGTTGGACTTCGAGTTTGAGTCACATTTAAAGGTAGAGTTTTAGTTACAACATTAAATTTGAGTCACTTTTTTATGGTAGAGTTTGAGTAAGATTCGAATTTAAGTCTCATTTAGATTAATTAAGATTATGAGTTGAAATTCGAGCTATTTTATATGAGTTCGTAATTAAATTTTCTATCGCGGAACAAGGACTTTTGCTCGGGCTTCCGAAAAGAGGGCTTCGGGGTATGCGTACAAAAGATAAACAATGTTACAGTATACAAAACGCAACATAGAAGTTGAAATAAAGCTAGATGTGGTGTGATTGACAATGGGACAACTATTCACCAGAGTTTAAATGCAGTGGATGTAAGAAATCATATATAGGCAACCGTACATCCTTCAACACACCGTATAGTCAGCTACAAAAAGCCACCATCCACCATGTGAAAAAATTCAAACGAAAAAACAAATGGTCTTATTTATAAATAAACGATTTACAAAAATAAATGACACACATTTATACAACGACAACAATTGAACTTCATGCTCCTGACTTGGGGCAGGTACATAAAGAAAGTGCACGTGGCGGAGTTTAACATGTATGTGAGCGCTAAATCCTAACCTTACATCGGACTGTTACAGTTGTGTAACAGCACAACACGAGAAAAAAATGTAAACTAGACAAAGTGATGCCCCCGCACTCAACTCATTTAACCGCTTATACCCCAAAAATGACAAAAAAAGTTCAATTATCTCCCAAAAGAGCAAAAGATAATAATAATAAAAACCCTGACCACATGCACACCTTCAACATATGTACAAACAGCCAGCAGAGTGAAAACTTCCTAGCATTCAAACTGTAGGAGGAGTTATCTGGAAACGCTCTTCTTATGCAAGTAAATTTCCAAAAAAATTACAAAGTTCAACTATCTCACAAAACAGCAAATATTAATAAACATTAAACCCTGACCACATGCACACCTTCACTATATGTACAAACAGACAGTAAAGAGAAAACTTCCTAGGATTCAAACTGTAGGAGGAGTTATGCGGAATAACTATATACCCATAATGGGACGAACAGACGGACGGACGGACGAACAGGGGTAAAACAATATGCCCCCCAACTTTCAGTTGCGGTGGCATACAAAACAGTTTCATTTGGCTGATTCAATAGATCGGTATGACTTGGTAATATAAATCCATCGGGGTGATCTCGGATGCTCCAGAAAGGCACCCGTCGTGTTATTCGAGAAAGTACAAACCCAGTGATTTGGTTTTATTTGGTAGTTTACATTCAAGGATAAGATGACGGTATTATGGTTACGACCACTGGAACATGTCCGTCGTCACATGTGAAACAGATATTCCAAAAAGTTTATTTTTCAATAAGTGCGAGGTAGATCAGGGAATTCAATTGATTACAAATAAAAGATTGATATTCGTATAAGTTCAAATGATCATTTACGCTAAAAAAAATTCGGAAAATTCTTATTTTATAGTATTGATGCTTTTTCGCTTAGTCCGAGCCCCCTCCCCCCGTTTTCCTGTAACTTTAGTGTGAGTTGATTTGAAATGTTTCATTTGTTAACAATAAAGTTCAAGTCTTTTGATTTGTGTCGAGCCTGCGGCATCAATGTAGCGGCAGTGAGACACAACAAACCTATATTTCGTCGTCGATAGTGGCGTCGGCGTCTCCATCTCCATTTTTTTTATTTCTATTGAGTTTAACCTTTCATTATACATGTTACTAAACATGTATGCCATCATAATTTTGTACTTTTAGAATATCATACTGTATTTGTTTACCTCGACTATTGTACCTGTATTTATATTGTATGTTTCTCTGTAAACTTGTATTTAGTTTTTTAGAGAATAAAGTATCTATGTTTCTATCTATAGATCGTTAGGTTTCTAGTTTTTTACATTTTTCAGTTCGGGACCTTTTATAGCTTACTATAGGGTATGGATTTTGCTCATTGTTGAAAACCATACAGTTTTGTTTTAGTTAAATAAAACCGAATTAAACTGTTTTGACATGATAAATTTGTAAACCTCCATGAAGTGTTTTAAAACTTGTATAGGAGTTATTCCTCAATTTCAAGAAAAAGCATCTACAGAAAAACTTTTTTTAATTTTGTTTTTACCGATAAATGTATAGATAAATGTACAGACGATCAACATGACGCTTTTACACTTACAGCAGCAATATCAGGCGAGACACATGGTTCCGTGGAATATTTTACAAATTTATTACAAAAATACTGCTTCCGTTTGAGAACTTAGGATAAAAACAACAGGACCAAGTGGTTTGGGGATATCCCAATTATGTCCGAAACACTGTAAACTTTTTAATACTTTTTTTCTTATCATTGTCTGCCGTTCCCCTTTTTCATACCAAATAACTCTGAACAACCACTCGAACTTTAATTTGAACTTTAACTCAATGGATAGCGATACCCATCCAAAGCACATTAAGCAAATGATATATTGAAATCTGTTTAAAAATAGAACATATTTTTTTCCGAATTGGTCACGTGGTTTTACATCATCAAGTAATGGGATAACCACATCAAAGAATGACAGGACCACATCAAATAATGAAACAAACACATCATGTAGTGTAAAATCGTCAAATTTTGAAACATCATTGCGTAATGTTAAAACCATATAAAGAATAGGCAAATCATCATTACGAAATAACAAAACCACATCATGTAATGAAACAACTACATAACGTTAAGTCACATTCACATCAAGTAATGTTAAAACCACTTTGACTAATGACACAACCACATTAAATAATGGTGAAACCACATCGAGTAATGACAAAACCATATTGAGTAATGACAAAACTATATCAAGTCAATACGAAACCATATCGTGTAATATCGAAATATCATTAAGTAATGACTATTCCATATTGAGTTATATCAAAACATCATTACGTAATGTCAAAACCATATTAAGTAAAGACATATTATCATCAAGTAATAATAAAACAACATAAAGTAATATCAGAGTTCCCCATAAGACAGCTGTGGCGTTCCATAGGTTTCTCTTTTGGTTTGTTTGTTTATTCAAATAGGGTTAACGACTTTTAAACATCGGTTAAAACATATATGAGATATTTTGTAAACTTAAATCAAATCAATGTGATTTGTAATGCCATTCTTGTTATAAAATACTTACCAATATTATAAGTTATCTTACCTCCTATACATTTCTAGGAATATCATTGGTTAAAAGCTACCGCGAGGAGACCGTGTATACTTCATATGGGGTTAGTAGGCGGGGCTTATTCTAATACACTGCTAGTAGTGGTGTTACGTGCCTTTATAAAAACAATACGGCGTTGATGAAAAATCTGAAACGTTTCAACAAACAAAGAAATTGATGGTGAACGATTGAAATGAATGCAGAAAAACATTAAAAGCTAATAAGTTGTTATAGTTGGCATTTGTTTTTGTATAGACCAATAGGTCAATAATGTTAAGATAGTCGGTAAGATAAATTCGTTACACAGTGTGCTAGTGACCTAATACGATAGGCTCTCATCCCATATGGAATTTACTGACCCATATATATCGTATTAGGTCACTACCACACTATATAACTTATATTACACAGTGTGCTAGTGAGCTAATACGATATATATGGGGTCAGTAAATTCAATATGGGGTGAGAGCGAAGCTCGAAGCTCGAACCGCATAGTGAATTTAGGCTGACCCCATATATATCGTATTAGGCCACTAGCAGACTGTATAACGAATTTATCTTATCGACTATCTTAAAATGTGGCATTTAGACTAGTGGCCTATCAAAGTGATCAAGTCTTCCATATAAATGTGACAATATAGGCCTCGTCTTTTAACTTTAGTTTTTGGTTTTGGAACTAGCTCATAAATACACGTCTTACATGAACGACATTCACTAACAGAGAGAGAGAGTTAAACGTGTTGTTTTCAATTTTTTACATCACTGGGTCGATACCTCTGCTGGTGGACTATCAGTCTCTGAGGGTATCATCAGCTCAGTAGTCAGTACTTCGGTACTGACATGATTTAACAAACTTTTCTAAAATTGTCCGTTTTTAAATTTTTAAATTTTTAAGAAACTTAAGTTTCAACTCCCTCAGGCAAAGTTGACTTTAGATGAATTTGGCTATTTATTTTAGGTATTTTTGTCATATAGCTCTTCAACGGTTTCGGTACTTATACATCCTCGGATTTCAAATGTTTGGCTTTGAGCGTTCCTGATGAAGGTAAATCCAGAAAAGCGCTTCGGGCGCATGAAATTATTAAACGTGTTGTTTTCAATTTTTTAACAAAGAGGCGTTTCCGGACTTCAATTGTACAATTCCGTATCAACATGAGAAACTGAATTACACATATATAATATATATATATATATATATCTCTAAATATATAACATCCCCCATTTGGAGTCAAAAACACTGATGGATGAAGTGCCCATTCTGTGTTCAGTATTATAGATACAATGAATAAGCGTTGATTCATGAAACGGGAGGTCGAATGGTTTGTTTTTCGTGAATGAAAGCTTATCATTGTATCTATAACTTAAACTATTGTGTTGATGTCTTTTCAAAATTAAAGCCTTTTCTTAATAAGAAGGTATTGTAAGTGCGTATAAATAACCCTGTTATCATATTCAACGATGCATTAAAGTTCACAATTAATTGGTTAGAGAAATACAAATATAACATAACACGTCTGTCTTTAAATTATTATGCATCTGAATATTATCCGTAATTTACAAAAAAAAAAGACATATTCGAACTTATTTTTAAGTATATATAATAAGCATATTACCAATATTTCTATATTTCTAGCAAGAAACCTAATTCTAGACACATCACAATTTACTCACATAGGTATTTGCGAATAAACATTTTGTAAAGATATGTAGTAAAACAGATGAAATCATACTATATATATAAAACAAAAATGCACAAATTGAATGTAAAAACTTTTTTTCAAGTACATGAATTGGCCAATAATAATTCAAAAATAAACAGGAAAAACCGCTTCTATTACAAAAATATCAACAATAACATACAAAATAAGAAAAACGGAAATACTAAAGAATAGGGACAACAAAGAGAAAACAGGGATTCGAACCTAAACCGAGAAGTCTCTACTCTTTAACTCATGGATCTTAACCTCGCGGCTACCAACTTATACTATACGATTGTCTATTAAGTATATATAAAGGTACAAACCCTGTGTGTCCTTTGTACCGATGTGTATCATATGTTCATTTATATATATAACTTAGACATCTAGATTGCATCCCATTGGTAGCCGAGAGGTTTCATCGATGTGTTGATGTCAGTCACACATACCAAATTTCAAGGAGGGGTTCGATTCCCAGTGAAGGCATATACAAATTACAAAAGTTAATGGTAAGTTTTTTAAATTAATTCCATTAGTGAACAGAAATCAGTAAATTAGCAAATTAAGCACACAAAGGAAACAATTGAATATGATTTGATGAGTCCATTTCAGCGACAAATTTAGGATGTCTTGATTATAGAAAAGAATCCACGGTAAATGAATAGGCTGACGTCACGGCAATGGGTTAACTGGAACACATGAATGAGATAGAGCATCCGCCAGAAGATTTTGACTGCCTGGAACATGTCTCACTGACAGAATAATATCGAGACTGAAGAAGAATTTCCTTGCTCAGAAGATACAGAGAAAAGGATTGAGTTTCCCTTGATTCTGAAAATAAGCTACTAATGTGGAGTTGTCTGTGGCAGCCAGAAGTGAATGACCCTGAATCATAGCCTGAAAAGGAAGTAGAGAAAGAACACAGCTCTCATCTCTAGGAGATTGATGTGTTCCTCAAACTGAGCACCTGACCAAAAGACCTGAAGCTGTTCTGCCCTCTAGATAAGCTCCCCAACCCATCAATCTCGCATCTGTGAACAGAGATAGAAAGGGGTTTAGAGGATCCAACGATACTCCCTTCAGAAGATGTTTCTCCTGAAGCGACCACTGCAGAGGTGGTAACAACCGAGGAAGAATTGGAACAAGTGCCTTCCACGGCTAAGTAATTGGGTGCCAAAACTCCGACAGATACCACTGGATTGGATGAATGTGTAGACGCCCTAGTGGAAAGACGTCCATGATTGAAATCAAGAAACCCACCAGCTGAAGAAATTGACGGGCTGGGACAGTTGAAAACTACTTCAGAGCACTGACTAACTGATGTACCTTGATTAACTTTTCTTCTGGAGGAAGAACTAGACCAATATCTGTCCGAAATATTCGCACAGGAAAATGAAAAACTGACTGGGAATTATCTCTGATTTTTCTCATGAAATCAATAAACCCAGTCTCAAGAGCAATTAGATAGCCAAATCGGTGTGTTCCTTCAGAAGAGATCAGCAATGATTCTTGATTAGAGAATCGTCTAGTTAGGAATGAATGAATACCGCCTGAGTATGAAGATAAGACACTACAATCTGACACATCCTGGTAAGAACAAGGGGAGCAGTAAAAAAGCCAAAAGGCATAGCCTTGAAGCTGGACACTTTGTCTGCCCAAACCAGTCTCAGGAAATAACGAAACTTGGGAGAAATCTGTATGTGAAATAAGCATCCATCAAATCTAGAGAGGTCGTGCAAATTCCTAAAAGAAGCGTCGACCTGATTGACCTGTTGGTTTCCATTTTGAAATGTGGGACTACCAGATACTGATTCAGAACAGAAAGGTTTAGAACCGGTCTCATTTTCCCGTTCTTCTTGTGAACCAAGAAAAGCCGGGAATAAAACCCAAGATGAAAAGGAGGATTTACCTCCACCAACACACCCTTCTGAACTAGAATGTTCACTTCGTCTTGCAACAACTGATTCTTTTGATAATCCTTTGTCAGAGACAGATTGATTGGAACAGGAGAAAGAGGAGGCTGTTCAAAAAACTGAAGCTCCAATCCCTTACCCTGCTTCTTACCCTTTACAATTTTGGCGTTCATGCCACCTGAAAGGTTTGGACGAGATAAAGCTGATCTCATCATAGAATGTGAAGAAAAAGAGGAAGAAGAAGGAGCCTTGGGTTGATGAGAGGAAGAAGATTTGTTAGACTGAGAGATCTTGACAAATCGTTTTCCGTGACCTTAACATCCACATTGACAACAGGAGGAGTAGCTGATCCAAGGAAACAGAGAACAACTTGTCCTTAGACAGAGGAGAACATAGAAGTCTATCCTGGAAAACTTCAGAGACAGTCGATGTCGCAAGAATCTCCTGTCTCTTAGCAAGAGTGAAATTGGCCAAGGTGCAAAGAAGAAGTTCCAAGACTCTTGTTTACCTGTAGAAGCATAGACTTCCAAGTCTGAAAATTCCTCCCCTTTGTCCTTTAAAAAAGACCCAGCTGCCTCCAAAAAGTGTTCAGCTGTCTCAAGAACATAAGCTAGAAAACTCAGATTATTCTCCGACTTGGCATATGAAGACTGAGAAAGTCTGATGCCCTCCAAGGTTTCGAACCCAGTAAAACAGAAAAAGCCTTAACATAGACTGGAGCAGACTAATTACCGAAGGAAGATCCATGAATCTCAAAGTCCTTGGATCTAGATTTCCCTGGGTTAGAGGCAGGTTCGAAACCAGAGAACTAACTACCACCAGTTTTGCTAGTGTTAGCATGGTTCTCAGCCAAAGACGAGTTAACAAAGCCAAAGCTGTTGTGAAATGACCCGACTCTGGAAGAGAATTATACCCTTTCAAATCTGGCTTGACCAAACCAGAGGAAGCCATAAAATCTGAAGAGGCAGAAGAAAGTTATCTTTTTGGCTTCTGGGAGCCAAAAAAAAGTATCATCTTCAACCAGATGTCTAGGAGGTCTGGGAGGATCCTGTGAAGGATCCCGAGACAGACCCCTAGACTCCATAAGGACAAGCCGGTTATTAAATTCCATGAAATTGGCATTAGCAGACGCTTGTATCTGATGGATAGAAGTGGTAAGAGTCTTCATCTCATTCTTAAAAGAGGATGATTCTGAAGACGGCTTTCCACGAAACCCCTGACCAGACCAGCCTGACTGAGACGAATACGGATCAAAGGGCTGAGGATAAGGAGGCAAGTTGGGCATACTCATAGGCATGGAAAGGTAGGCAAAGTTCATAAGCCACCTAGTCCTGAAAAAGGGTCACTCCTGATACCAGCTGGAAGTCTCCTGCATACTTGTTGTGCAAGAAACAGGAGACATTGGTATCTCAAGAGGCCTAGTTACGGTAAGAGATACCCTGCTAGACCGAGATAACCTGACCAGTACCAGAAGTGAAGGGCAAAGTCCTAACAGGGTCTGAGTCCTATTCCAGACTCACACTACAAACACCCGGGATAAACTGAGAGTCCATACCTCTATTCCAAAACTCATCAGAATGAGTGACCAAACGCCAAGGGGACAACAAACCACATGTGTGTGTGTCACTCACCTCTTGAGTTGACGAAATTAGTGTTCTACCATCTATAATTCAGATAAATTAAATTCAATGTATTACCTGAATTAAACAAATTAATATTACAAAATAATTAATAACAATAATTTTCTATTTAGAAAACGTGGTTTTGAATAACTTTTTTCCTTCTCAGAGAAAGTGTGCAGCAAACACCATGGAACCGAAAAAATGAGGAAGGTTTATGGCGCGCATGCGTCAGGTTGGAGAGGTTGTCAAAGGGGTATGCTTCTTTTTTTCTGGCTGGTTTCCGGTTGAATAATGCAGCGAGTGGACTAATATCTAAATTTATGAAGGTGAGGTATTTAATGTAATAAAACTTATTTCATTAACAATCAACACTATAGAAAAACAATGTTCAGTTCTTAAAATAAAGTGTAGTTTTCATTATAAAGTCTTGACAATACGATTCATTTTTTTAACTAATCCTTGCAACTTTCGAACATACCTTGTTACAAATTACATTCAAATACGATATACATACATCTTAAATTCAAAATGGAGAAGAAACAAAACGTTAATATTACCACGTAAATAATCTAACTACCTGTTCTATATTCAATAAATTTGCCTTTCAAAAACAAATCAGGCTAACTACTTTTAAACTCTTAGACTAATTAAAACATGTTAATCAAACAAAATTGTCCATGTTATCAATAATCAATACAAAATATGATATTTCAATAACATTATTTAAGTAGTCAAAATGTAAATGATGCCGGAATGATATCCTAAAAACATCAATGAATAATAATACAAAATATACTCAGGCAACACATCATAAATGTCCATATGAGTCTTTGGTTTTTTTTTTTCTATGGTCTTCATTTACTGACACTGCCAATAACATGTACATTTAAGACTGTCTATAACAGAAATTTCAGTTTGCCGAATATCTTAATATGAGATAAATCTCACAAATAAATCTTCATGAACACTATGAGCTTCTAATTGAAGAATAAGATACAGACGGCACTAACAATATCATGATATCAATCACACAGATCATGACGAATTCCTTATTTATGAGTAGAAATTCCAAATCAAGAGGAATTTTACGTTGTACATAGCTACTTTATAAAATAGTCATGAGAAAAATCTCACAGAAAAAAAGTATAAAAAGTGGACGCTAATCTAATGAAGATGATGTTTTGACACTATTTCCATGATTATATGTTGACATAAAACAATCTACTGAATAAAGAAAATAAAATGTTTAAATTTGTGGCGGAGGTCGACAATTCAATTTGGCCTTTGCTTTCGGTCCAAGCTGATTTTCCTGAAGCCAAATAGCGTGTAGGGCTGGTTCACCAACTACATGAGCAAGATAGGGTCTATTTCCGTTTATAATTTTCTGTGCTAGGAATCTTTTAACTTTTAACTGACTTGTAGACGTTGATTCGCTAGACACGTCAACTTCACTAAAATTCATAAAATTCTGATCTTTGAACCTAGCTGGTAATTTCTTAGCTCGCTTTGGGCGAGACATGGCTTTGTTATTTTGAACAAATAAAATATTATCTGATTTGCGTGTATTATCAGCGTCGGAAATATTATCAGATACATTTTCGTAATTGGTGTCCTTAACATGCGTACTATCCTCATCCAAAAATGTATGATCTTGCACTTCAACATCGTCGAGTTTCGTAAGAACAGGGTCCATAAAATATTTTGAAGGATTTGGTTTTCTTACATGAGCAGATTTCAACCTTTATGTGCACTGGCTTTGATAATATTTTGTTCGTGTTTTGGTCCTTCAAAGTATACATATGATGACTATTTATGACTATTTACTGTAGAGATCACATATGGACCGGCAAATTTATTCTTAAGTTTTTGTCCTGATCCGGTTGGCTCTTTCAGCAAACAAAGTCGTTTTCGTGAAACGAAATATTTGGTATTTCGTCTTTATTAACTCGGTCTATCATTTTAACTTTTGAATTAATAGAATTTTTCTCGACTTCAGTACGTATAACGTTTAACTTTTCACATTGACCAACTTAAAAAGAGCATTTCTGACTGTTAACGGATCAGTGTTGGGTATTGGTTCTGCAAAAAAGTATTTACTAGATAAGTCAATTGCAGTAAAAATATAAAAATTGCCACTGCGAGACACAGGGACGGGTCCATATTGAAGGTCCATTTCCAAAACTTCAAATGGTGCACACGGCGTAGGAAATGACGTAATTGCAGTTTTTGTCTTTAGTGTGGTATTTTTCCTGCTTTGATATTAATAAACGAAGTCTGTGCGCTTCTTTCTGCAGCTTTGGTAGTTCGTTTCTTTCAAGATACTGAATCAACAGTCTGCAGTTTGCGTTATTGCGCTGCAATTCATGTATCGAATCGACATTAAATCTCTTTTCCCGAAAAATGTCAATCGATGTCAAAATATTTACATTTGAATCACTATCAATACCAGTAACAGAGTCTCGTTTTTAGTATAATTGTTCGTGGTTTCATTTTCACTCATATCATTATAACTAGTATAAGTAACCTGCGTATCATTAATGTCAGTACTTTGTTCAAATATTTTGTCCGAATCCTGTATATTATCACTTGCAGTGCTTTAATTAAATATTTTGTCTGGATCTTAAATATGAGAATTTTCAGTGTTTTGATTTAAAAATGTGCATCACATTGAGAAGTAGCACTATCAGTACTTTGATCAAATATTTGATCCAATTTATGTAATTTAGACGTTTGAGTGATTTGTTGATAAACGTTGTCTGACTGGTTAAACTGATCCGAAATCGACATTTGAGTATGTTTTGAATCACAATCGGTCAGTTTATCTTTACTATGGATATACAAAGGTTCCGTTTCTTTCACTAAGTTTTATTTCTTTCGCGGTTTGCGTTTCATTGATACATGTATATAATGTTGATCAATGTCTTCGGTGTCGGCATCATAGTCATTTTGTCTGTAACATTACATTATTACGTGGAAGACTATTAACGACGGTGTACATCGGAACTGGCGCAGGCAGACAGATATTGTTCAGTTGTAAATTTTTACTGTCACTAGAATCGGAATCACGTAATAAAGTGGTCAATTGTATAACTCCTGGAACAATAATTTGTCCTGTATTTTCCGGTTCGTTATTGGTTTCTTGCATGCATCGCGACAAAGCATCCGGAATTTCCATTTCCCTCGCAGGCTTGTACTGAATTTCAAAGTTATACTGCTGTAAAATAGCAATCCATCGCTCATAAATGGCGCCTTTCAGTTGGTTGCTAAACAGCGATTTCAGCGCTTGGTGGTCGCATTCTATAACAAACGGCTTTGTTCGTAGGTATGATGAACATTCTAGAACGGCTGTAACCATGCCAAGTAATTCTAGTTTTGTTGGTCCATATGATTTCTACTATTTACTAAGAGCCTTAGATCCGAATCGTACAACACGAATTTCATCAACTTTATTCATTTTCTGATGTAGCACGTAACCAATGCCCTTACAACAAGAGTCTACAGCAAGTCTAAATGGTAAATTGAAGTCTGGAAAGGCCAGAATAGGAGAATTCAGCAGGAGTAATTTAAAACATTCTGAAATGCACATTGTTGTTCATCGGTCCAGCTTAAACGTTCATACTCCTTTAAAATCCTAGTTAGAGGTTCCATTTCAGCACTGAAATTTTTAATGTATTTTCTAAACCAATTAAATAAACCAACAAGGCGACGTAACTCTTTAACACTTTTTGGTATAGGGTAATCAACGATGGCTTGAACACGGTCCGGTTGCAGCACAATTCCTTTATTTGAAATTTTATGACCTAAGTATAAAGAAGAGTTCTGAGCAAAGGTGCACTTTTTGGGTCCTTAAACCTGCATTCGTAAATCTTTGAAAAACGTTCCGTAAATCTTCAATATGCTGATCGAATGTTTCTGACGCAACAAGGATATCATCAAGATAGCACAAACATGATTTAAAAGTCAATCCTTTAAGAACTTTGTCCATCAAAAGTTGAAAAGATGCTGGAGATGAACAGGAAAGTCCCATCGGTAATCTTAAGAATTTGAAAGTACCAAATCATATATTAAAGGCTGTGTAACGTTGACTTTCTTTTGAGATCGGTAACTGGAAAAACCCAGATGATAAGTCTATTGAAGTAAGAAAATTCGGTGTTCTATTTGAAGACGATTCAGTGAGATCTTGTAAATCAGGAATTGAATAAGAAAAGTACTGAGTCATGAAATTTAAATACTCAAGTCGCAGCAGAAACAAAACTTTGACAAACTAGTCTCTTTCGATGAAGTATTTCCTTTGCCTTTTTGGTTCGTTCTTTTCGACACAAGTACAACCGGACTTGTAATAGGGACATTTCCTGTTTCGTCTACAGGTGCAATTACTTCTTGTCGCAAAAGTTCATCCAAATGATGTCTTAAAATACCTTCTTTTCAGGAGTTAAACGATATGACCGTTGGTGTTTCGGTTTAAAGTCGGGCTTCAAACACATTTGGTGTTGGACAACATTAGTAAAGCATAATTCAGGGCTTTCCCCTGTTAACAATAATCCTTTGAGAATGGAAAAAATTCAATCAAAGTCGTTTTCTGTACTTCAGTTAAGTATTCGGGAATCTTAAAATACTAGTAAGAAATAAATTTAGAGTCGATCTCAGTACCTTTATTCATCGGTGCAGTCGACAATTGAATACTTTGAACCAAATGAGTGTCATTATTTTCACTCAAAGGCATACATACATGATCCTAAGAAAATGGTTCAAGCTCCGCTGAAATCTGTCCATTATTCAAATGTACAGTTTCATTAGTAAAATTCAATATTTCAATCGGGACTTGTTTCTGTCGATTCACCTCGGTCTTTAGATATTTTAGAAGTACATATACCTTGCATTCCGTATTGCACTTTTCCATTAACTTGTCCCCAAATAAGTTCTTCTGAATTCGGAGGTATAGAAGCGGGACGTTGAGTTAAAACCTTGAACTGTGGATTTTATGCAACAATCACTAAGTCAAGAACGATATTCTTGGAAAATAAATAATGCGTTCCTAAAATTAAAGGATGCGATGTTTGGACTAAAATATATACAGGAATCCAGTGCTTTCCCCAAGGCACAGAAATCTTAACCATAGCAGTTCCATAAATTTGCACTGTTTGATTATTCGCTAAAGAAATTTTGTCATGTGTAGCACTAAACTCGGACTTCATTGAATCGGGTATTCGAGTTAAAAAATTGCAAAGACATCACATTCATTGAGCCACCTGTATCAATTAATGCTAAAATTTCCAGATTTGCAATTCGCACAGGCATATACAAAAATTTTCCAACAAATGCCGAATCGTCGTCACTTGTACATTCAGTTGATGATGAATAATGATTGTAATGAAATTTATTGTGTTCGTGGTCAGAATCAGTCACAGTATTATTAGAAATGTTAACATGGGCAGACTGGTGTACAGATATTTCCTTTAGTTGCCGCCCCGGGGGGTCCTGCCCTGTGAACCCCGGGTTCCTCCGGTTTCCCGAATACTGCGGACTCTTATGGCCCGTTTGTCCATAAAAATGACAAATAAAAGAAGAATCTATATAGCCCCGTTCATTCAAATTGCAGGCACGTGCAAAGTGTCCAGGCGCTTGACATTAACGGCACAATCCACGGTCAGATTGAGATACCTGACGATCTCGATTTCGTGGACGAGGAAAATGACAATTTCCTTTTACATCACGAGTACAGTCTAGTTGCTGAGAAAAATCAGTGGCAAGTTTTGACACGGCTTGGGTTAGACTGTTTATTTGTCCTTGTAATTCACCAACCACATCAGTTTTAAAATTGTTTAAATCTTTCACCGCAACGTGTGTGTTATCGTCAGTTTTAGTAGCAGCAGCTATAAGCGGTGCATCATCCTTTCGGTAGCCGTAAGCTTCGCACATTTTGGCAGTTGCTAGGCAACTTGCGCTATCACTATGGTGACCTGCCCGAACAAAAAAGGCGAGTTGATCAGGCAACCCCTTTATAAATTTAATCAGTATTTCGTGATCATTTCTGCGGAAAATTGTTGTTTTTTCGAGTAGTTGAGCATAAAATCGTCAATTGATTGCCCTTTTCAAGTTTCAATATTTCGAATATTTCACCTTCAAGAAGTATAGCTAGACTTCGAAAATCAACATCGAGATATTGCTTCTTGTAAACCTGTTCAAAAATTTGCCATACTTGTTTACTGTCGGCTGGAAGAGTATTAAACCAAGTCAGAACTGGGCTACAAAGGTGCAAATGAAAAGCGGCAATTTTCCAGCATTCTCTTCCGGTAATATATGATGCAACACGGCATAAGACTCGAACTCACTCAAAAACTGAAATAAATTTTCATGTGGGTATCCCCAACCGACAATTGGCTAACTTTTCCATTTTGTGAACAGAATTATGTTTTAAATCAGATATGAGAGATTGAATTTCGTATTCAAGTCTTGATACATTGATTGATTGATTGATGTTGAACGCCACTTTCAACAATATTGTGCTATTTCGTGGCGGTCAGTTTTTAATGGTGGAGGAAGCTGGTGTGCCCGGAGAGAACCACCGACCTTTGGTAGGAAAACTAGTCCAATTAAGATTGGAGTCGATTGGGATTCGAACTCACAACCTGTGTTGACAGGCTAGTGATACAGTAGTTCGACTACTTAGACCACTCGGCCACCGAGGCCCTTTCAAGTCTTGAAAAAACTATGGTATTTGGCGTAGTAGAATTGGTAAAATTTGATGTTTGAAATTTATTAAATGGTGTCCAGGCAGGGGTAGCTGGTGTCTGTATATTTGGCAAAATAAATGTATCATTAAAATTTTCTGGAGAAGGTTGCAATAAATATCCGATATCTGGTTCTAAGTGGTCTGTTATTTGATTAAACAGTAGAAAGTCGTCTGATAATACAGAATCGTTGTCTGATGAGGACATTTACTCAATAAAAATACAATGTTATATATATATATATATATATCCAACACCGAAAAATCAGTAATGAGAACAATCTTAAATACTGTAAGTACACGAGTAGGAATGAGATAAATCTTACATTCTTCTACATACATGAAAATAAATACAGGCAATGCATATTAAAATAAATCTTTATTTTTGCAATCTTCAATTATCCTAAGTAAAATTCGAATCAATCACAAACGTGCCATATATGGATGTGGGTGAATTCCGTCTATATATAGACCAAGGTTATTTCAATATGCATACGGACGGCCATGATGTTTTCTGACTTTAAGCAAGTCCAAACCAAAATCTGGTGAATGAGCACGAAGCAAAATATTTTTTTCCCTAATAAATCTATTGACCTCGGCATTCTGGCATTTTAATAATCTATCCTGCACACGAAATTGCTCCGGTTCAGGGTGTTGTTGAAATAAAATCCACAATTAAATTGAATGGTAGGATAGCTCCAGAAAAACTGGTTTGATTGTCGGGTAATCTGAGAGGAACTTGTAAATTTGTTTGTATGTATCACATATGTGTTTTACAAGATCATTATTGTCCGATCGTAACTGAATAAATTTTCCAGATTGTTCTGTCAGGTCACAAGTACCTAGAAAAATGTATTTTGTAAGATGTCGTGAGGAAAGTTCATGAATTTTAGTTACTAAATTTTCTTTAAGCCAAGTAAACTGAGTTTCAGTGTCCGCACCACTTTTTCACCACCAAAATATTTTATTTTCAGGATGTGATGACCAGTCAAGAATGTAAGATAAATATTTGGCCTTGCTATCAGACAATACAACAGGTATTGTGCGCAAAAGAGGCGCTTGGTGAAGTCTCTGGTCTAAACTACGCACTTGTTTACCCACACGGACAAGACTCATTTATGTATAAATGGCGATTAGTGTAAAAATAAATGTCTATGTTTGTGTGGAAAATTGTGTTATAAAATGAATATTTGTTCGTATAAGTCACTAGTCAAAATGCTGTCATAATTTATCAAATTTGTCCTGACCACATTGACGAATAACAACCACGTGTCCAGAACTTGTGTACGGTGTCTACATGCATGGGAGTCACATTTTCAGAAATAAAATTAATTGTGTCTTGAAACCTGCACAGGTATTTCTCAAAACTTTTGTAAATGTCTTCTTCAAAGCTTTTTAGGGTCTCTCTACCATGTGACGATATGGGCCTCGTCTTTTAACTTTAGTTTTTGGTTTGGAAACTGGCTCATACATACACGTCTCACATGAAAGACATTCACTAACAGAGAGAGAGCAAACAAAAGGCATTTCCGGACATCACTTGTACAATTCCGTATAAACATATGAAACTGAATTACACATTTATAATATATATATATATATATATCTACAAGTCTAAATTGAAAACAACGTTAAAACCTATGATTGCGTTGGATAAAAACCGAAATTTTTATACGTGTGCATGCAAAACAAATTTATTGTTAGAGGGGTCTAAATACAGCACACACAACATTTTCCAAAAGACCAAAAAAGTGAAAAAGTATATTTTAACAAAACGCATTTGACTAACAGGTCGAACAACAAATGTTCTTAAACCCTGCTGACTGCCATTGGCGATTGCCAAATAAACGGATCACCGATGTAATAAATGGATCTTAATTATAAATTTAATACTAAACAGAAAACAATTAACTTGCGGAAAAGATGGTATACCGCAAACAAAAGGTGCAAAGGTTTTTGTACACCATATCCGGATTTCGACAATTAATGTCTCTTCAGTGATGTTAGGAATCGAAACGGTATTTGGAAAGCCATACAATTTACCTCAATTTAGGATAGACTCTTGAATTTTGAGGAGTCAAAATAGGATGAACGGATAAACCGAAGGCAAATATAATACAAGCCCAAACGAAAGAAATATAAACAAGTCTAAATTGAAAACAATGTTCAAGTTATGCGTTGGATCTAAATATATAACATAAAGACCTACTTCCATTGGTCCATACAAAAACAAATGCCAACAAAAACAACTTGTTAGCTTTTAATGTGTTTTCTGCATTTATTTCAATCGTTCATCATCAATCTTCATCTGAAACGTTTCAGATTTTTCCTCAACGCCATGTTGTTTTTATAAGGGTACTTAACACGACTACTAACCGTATTTGCGTAAATGACAATATCATTTGATAGGGAAACCCATCGTATTATTCCGCTGCTGATATCATGTTGCTAAAGACGTTATCATAAGTCTCATAGTAAACGTATCAACCCTGATTAATAAAGTCGATATCTTACTAGTTTTACACTTGATGATCTCTTACATTTATATTCGAGAATAATGGTAGGAATTAATGAATATGCAAACTGGGTGAAATACAAAATAGTAAATAACATTACATTTTAGAATACCGTGATATGATATCGTTTTTCAGTCATCTCTATGAGTGTACGCGTATCATTACATTTTTTTTTTGTTACCGTAGGTATTGATAAATTTGAATGCATTTTTCAAAATAAAATATATTAACTAATTGATATTATGACTTTATCTTATATATTTAACGACTTAACCGTCAAACCCGTAAATATCCTTATTTTAATAACATAGAACTACCTATTACTTCGTATTCGTACAGAGAAAAAAATCAGTGCTTAACGTGAGTTACTTCAGACCCCGGTATAGACAATAATTATCCGTTAACATGAGACTGTGAAACATCAAAATTTAGGTATAATCCTAATGACGACTGCCAGGATCTGTTTACCTTTTCAGAACACTGCAATTCCTTCGTATTGATAAATTTGAATGCATTTTTCAAAATAAAATATATCAGCAAACTAATTGATATTATGACTTTATCTTATATGTTTAACGACTTAAACGTCAAACCCGTAAATATCCTTATTTTAATAACAAAGAACTACCTATTGCTTCATATTCGTACAGACTTTAGTGCTTTACGTGAGTTACTTCAGACCCCGGTATAGACAATAATTCTCCGTTAACATGAGACTGTGAAACATCAAATGTAGATATAATCCTAATGACGAGTGCCAGGATCTGTTTACCATTTCAGAACACCAAAGATCCCCCCCCCCCCCCCCCCCCCGCCCCATTTTTGAGGGGTTCATTCAAAGTCTTAATGTAAACGGGAGAAATCGGGTGAAAAATCACTTGATTATTTTAATTAATGTATGGATATTGCAGATATTCGCATACCACATTTTGAAAAAATGAGAAAAAAAAATCATTCTTTTCTGGGACTAGAAATGATAATCAAGTACCCGGAAATTGTTTTATGTTCGTACCGACCGACAAAGCAGCCAACAAGATTCTATTGATTGAAATTATAAATTCAATATGCAAGGTCATGCGCACAACGGAGAGTAAAATAGTAGACAATCATATATTTACCACATATCCGCTAAAGGCCTTCTTAAAACGTGTATTTCATTTCGATCACACTTATATGTATCGAAATTGATATCAATAAAGAGGAAACAATGTCTATTTTAGCATTGTATATTCGGAATCAGATGATTCTTACTTACAGTTTGCTCCAAAAACCCTTACAAGAAGAATAATTTTAACTCCGACTAGTGGACATCTTAAACATCAATAGCAACTAACTACCATCATTTTATGAGTGAATACATGTATATCCGAATAGGTTTGGAAAATCTGTTGAATTCTTCATATTAATTGTAGGATGTTAGAATGGATTTTCTTATACAAGAGAAGGGTAGCAAAGAAATATCAGCTAAACTTTTGTTTTCATCTTGCATCAAGTATTTAAAAGAGCATTTCAGGAAAACAATTGATGAAAGGCAGATAGGAGTTCGGGAAGACAAGATAAAGTGGATTATAACTGTACCTGCGATATGGAATGACTCTTGTAAACAGTTTATGCGAGAGTCTGCTACTGAGGTATGGTTATATATGTATAAACAAGACCGGTTGAATATTAATAAATGTTAATTGATAGTCACCTACAAATGAAATATATATTTATTACACAGGTCATCGGTGACCTAATAGGGTACATACACAGTCATTAAATTTTAAATTTTATACATAATGTAATGGGGTCCCCCTCTGAAATTCACTGAACGTGAATATATAGTATTAGGTCACCGATGGACTGTGAAATATTTATAGCCTACCGGCTTTCTGATACTTGGAGGAAAAAAACATTAGTATCTATTACTTACTTTGAATATTTAACAGATGCCGTCTTATATTGGGCAATATGAGAACGATAACTCTTGTACTAACCCTGTTTCGACTATACACGTTTTGGACCAATTTAGTTCTCTAAAATATATAGAAGGGAGTATATATGTTTCTATTTGCACCAGCAGTACAAATTTGGTCATTATTTTTTCGAGAGATAGTCGTGACCCAATTGCTAATGTTTGGACTAAATATAACTCTTGCCTAGAGTTTAATCTTTTAACATATGTAATGTTACCAAGTGCAAACGAAAAGATACCGAAGGGATAATCAAACTCATAGGTCGAAAACGCTCTGACAATGTCATGGCAAAAAACGAAAAACGACCCAAAGACAAACATCTGTATATGTTACAGGCATTTTCTAAATTTAGGCAATTTCTAAAATGCCTGCAAGATTCATGCATTTTACATAATGACTAAATGGAGAAACCTGGATCATGACACATTTAGCTCTTTCATTACCTTTTCTAATAAAACACTTACCGTTCGATAACATTGGGTTTCGCAATAAGCACACACGTCACACATGAATATCTTCTTTTTTTGTCATGTTCCCAAAAGATTCAAAGAACATTATCATGATTAGTTTGACATGCATCTTTTGGCTTATAGCTTTTAACGGACTGAAGCAGATCTGCCCATGACGGGTGATGCATCTATAGCAGGAGACGCTTATCCTGTCAATGCACCGTTATTTGTCTCTTCTTGGTCGATTTTCGAGATTTTAACCACAGTTAACTACTGTCTTATTAATTCATTAGATTGCAAAGACCCGTGAATTTCCTTGAGGCAGTGAAGATGAAGATACTCATATATTTGCATCACAACCAAATACGGCCTTGTATGGCGAAACCCATGCTATAGAGGGGAATTTGTTTGGATGTGGATGTAAACATTCTCATTCTTTCTGAATGGGGACATTAAATATATTGCCGCATGTTAGTAAAAAGTAAAATCACAAAAATACTGAACTCCGAGGAAAATTCAAAAAGGAAAGTCCCCAATCAAATGGCAAAATCAAAAAAACAAACACACCAAACGAATGGATAACAACTGTCATATTCCTGACTTGGTACAGGCACTTTCTTATGTAGAAAATGGTGGATTGAACCTGGTTTTATAGCTAGCTTAACCTATCACTTGTATGACAGTCGCATCAAATTCCATTATATTGACAACGATGCGTGAACAAAACAAACAGACACAATAGGTAAAAATGTCAAAAATAGGGGTACAGCAGTAACCATTGTGTATTGTGTAAAGTGCAACACTCTCTGCACGTTAAGAACTCTTTGACCGTTCTTCAGGTGGAATTTTCTATCCCTATATAAAACACCTTCATTTCAAGCGGCAGTCGAAATTCCTGTCCTTTATCCAGGTTAATCCACTGCAGAAATAACCCATATGAATTATAACCAAATTTCTCGTCTTAAAAATGCATGAAATATTTGCTACTGAAAGCAAACAAACCAATCGGTCAATTAAAACAAACTTCTTTTTCTCTGCTTCATATGTTTCACTTCACTGTTTTGAATATGGATTTTCTTAAGATTCGTTTGTAAATTTTGTTCTATTAAAAGAACAAATTGCCCTTCTGCCATTTTGACAAAATAATCATAAATTTACTATCTAAAATACAGAGTGCGTACATACTTAACGTAGTTTCACTAAAAAGAACATATTATATGACATACAAACTTTTCCAGCTGGTTTTTGAAGAATACATTAATTCTACCGAACCATTAGTTATTTTCTTTACAAGATGTTGTGTTTTTGTCCACTTTTTGTCAATGATATCCTTTTTCTGCAAATTGCCTGAAACTTAACAGGCAATTTGTTGAATTTTGTTTCAAACTTTCAGTCATTTTACAAAATGACTAGGTATTTTTAGTCATTTTATATAATGCCTGTCAAGGTTAGGCATTTTATAAATCGCCTGAAAATTCAGTCATTTTGCAAAATGCCTAAATTTAGAAAATGCCTGTAACATATAGAAAACACAGCATAGAAAACAAACTAAAGACTAAGCTACATGAACCCCACCAAAAACCGATGGCGATCTCATGTGCTCCGGAGGGAAAAGCAGATCCTGTTCCCCATGTGTCACCCGTCGTATTGCTCATTTGAGTACATACCCAGTGATTAGTTTAATTCGATAGGTCAAATTCGAGGAGAAAAGGACGGGATTGTGGTTACGACAATTAGAACATATCCGTCGTCATCTGTGAAATAGATATGCCATAACTGTCAACCAATAAATGATAGCGTCCGTAAAATTTTCGAATGGATGATTTCAACTTCACCACTTGGAACTCTTAGTTTGAAAGCTTCAGAGTGAACAGCAACCTTTTATCAAGGAAATCATCATAGGAATTGCATGCTTATAAATATCGTATCAACTTGGAGATATAAACTCCATATGCAGGCGCTGCTGGAATGTTGCTACTTCGAAATGGAAAATTCACAATTGGGAAGCTGAAATCATCTCTCTTGTCGTAAAGTTTTGTTCTCAACTGACCCTCATTGTCATATTTCTAGATTTAAGTCACGGCATGAGGCAGACTTAACTGTACCTGATGTATTCCATTATTTCAATTTCGATAGAATAGATGCGTTCAACATAGTCACCACACTTTAAATTATTTAGTGAGTATTGCGAAGCGTAAATTTACAAGATAACGCTAGCTGATGTTCATTCTTCCAAAGAAACTCTTGTATGAATTCTGCCTCATATGAATAAAAGAACAAGTCGGAAAGAAAGAAGAGGAACACAGTTAGTTCCCATGGTAATGCGGATTGTCTGTTGTAAAACACGTCTTCCAAACTTAACAAATATGTTTGTTGTCAATCAAGAAACCAAGCATCTGGCAGTTTCAGAGAATTTTGCTTATTATCCGAGTCTTTTATTACAATATACGATACATCCATCACAAAAACAAGATACTTGTAACTACTTTGGTCATTATTTATTAAACAAAACAGGACCAGTTCTTTCAATTTGTCTTTCAGTTTGGTAAGGGGAATACTTGTGTACAGGGTAGAAACGTCGAAAGTAATAATACTATTGCTAGAGGAAATATATTTAGATTGTATGTACTCCGACAGATCTCGGATTCACACAGCCCATAGAGTAGGTAGTTTCACAATTACTTTGAAGCCCGGTTTTGATTATTGATAAAATTGATGTTAATAATTTAGAAAGAGATTTCGTAGAGCACTTGGACGACCCAGCAATAAAACGTTGTTTGTATTCAGGATTTCCTCCTTGGTAAGTGCCGTGGGAGTATATTCCGAGTCTCCAAGTAAATTGTCAATACCTTAATCCTTTATCAAGCAGTTTATGTAATGTGATTTGCACACAAAATCGATGTTGTTTTGGATTTTATCTGCAGGGATAACAACATATTTATCATGGAGGTAGGGCAGGTGCTTAACATCATTTGGGTCTTTAAAAATCGATGTAGCATGTGCATTCAAGTCTTAATACTTCTCTAATTATCCACACTTTCTTTACAACCTAAGAAAACTGGTTTGATACATAGAGAATATCATATGGCTTTTTCAATATCACATCCGTATCAACCCGAGACACCAATATAATCCCAAGAGCTCTGCTCGAGGGATTATAAGGGGACGAAGTCCCCTAATACAGTAGAAAAATCAATAAAAAAAAAAAAAAAAAAAAAAAAAATCTGGAAAATTTCCCGAAATTTTCATTGTACTAATGAACTCAAAATCGTTAACTTTTTTTTTGTAACTTTTTTTTAATTCCCGCATTTGCACAGAAATCTACTTCCTTCTTCCGGTCTCGTTTGTCATGAGATTTTGAGTGAAATGTATATTTATCAGTCCAGTAAAATATAGGAAGGAACACAATAACAATTTCATTTGTAATTATTCTTTGATATGAAAAAACGTTACCTGATGATAGCGTTTCTTTGTTTACATTGAATATGACGTCATAACTAAAATAACGTCACAACTAAAATCCCTAACAACAGAACCAAAATCGGAAACGTAACGGTATTTCCGTTTCTTTTTTAACAGATTTAGAACTTAAAATATGTTTAAATTAAAAAAAAATAATTTATATAGACTTCGTCCCCTTTCACAGGTAATGCCTGCCTCATATTATTGGTTGAGGGTTGATACGGTGTGTGATATTGAATAAGCCATATCATATACACTTTATTATATACATATACGGTCTTACCTCACGTAGATTTTTTTTATGTGACATGACGTCATACAGATAAGGAGGTTTGAAATGACGTCATACAGATTATAGGTTTGACATGACGTCATACAGATTAGGGGTTTGATAAAGCCTTTGCAACAGTGACTGCAATCGATGACGTGACGTCATACAGATTAAAGGTGTGATAAAGCCTTTGCAACCGTGCTGATATCGATATCATCACGGGTGGCTGATACAGCACGCTTGCCAATGATTGTATTACACATACAATTTATCTGTATTCACTACTAAGTATATAATAAATATAATTACTTGTATAAACCGAACATATTTTAGTGTCTAAATTCATTAACTATGTACATCTACAACGCGGACGTGACATAAAACACCTTTTGTTTTGAAAGGAAGCGTTGATCGTTGAATCCAAATTATGCTGAATATTGACATAACTATGCTAATCTCAAAAAACGTGCTAAAAATTAGCGGGAGAATGTTTTAATAGACAAAGAAATTAACAAGGTACAAAAAGATGTTGATCCTGTAGCTCAAGAAGGTACGAATAAATGAAGGTAAACATAGACAAAAAAAGAGGGTTGGACCGTAAAATATAAAGTCTATTCAGTTTATGATTGTTGATTGTGACAGAAAATGAAAAACGGATGGTTTTCGACTACTTTTTCCCTTTCCTATCTTTTTAACACCTTTTTTTTAATATAACAGCATTCTTTGGTTAACATTTTAATTAGGATCGAGGGCTAGATTAAATATGAATCATTTACTTAACGATTTTAAAGGTTTAAATTCAATCAAAGGATGAGCAACAGAAAAAAAAACTAACGCTAGATTGAAAATCGTGTTTCATTTTTTTTTTTACATTTAACACTAAGTTAAAATTTAACCCAATTTGAAAGATGAACAACAAAGAGAAATAAAAATATTATGAACTTTGGTAATTAGTCTTCAATATAAGGTCTAAGTAAACGTATTACATAAACTATATCACCATGATCACTCAATTTACATTGATTTATGATTATTTTAGTTGATCATTGGTACAAATCGAATCAGACAAAACCTTTTACCAATTTCTAAAGTCTCCTTGTATATGCACAATGATACCAATATTACACTGGATATGCAAAAGAAAAAAAAGAAAATAAACTTTTTCAGAATATACACCAGATCATAAAATATGCTAACAGGACATTTTTATACTAATAGTAGATTAGGTTTTAATTTTTTTCAAAATAGGCAGGTATTCCAGGAGACCAGTGTACACTTGTGTTTGAACCCGAGGCAGCCTCTGTCTGTGCTCGATTTCTTCAGGTGGAAAAGACTGAGAATGAACAACACACGATCATCCTTAAAACCTTCCAACCGGGAACTAAGATATTGGTTGTTGATGCTGGAGGTAATTTATTGTATTATATTTCAGTTGACCCAACCATACCTATTCACCATATATAAGTACTTCTAAACAAGTGACACGTCTAAACAAGTGACAACTCTACGACAGATCCATCCATTGGATCACCAGTGAAGGTGATACACGGCTGAAAACACATATTATATTCATAATTACTCTAAATATCAGCACAACAATGTTTAATCAAATTTTTGTTCTTCCCTCGCCGGGATTCGAACTCATGCGCTCTAGAACACTCGGCCACCTAGACTGAACAAAATATTCAGCTTTCGGTGGCCTTAGTGTTACCTTTCCTCGTCAGTAGAATCTAGAGTTGTAACACAGTACATGATATATTAGGCATGAAGATGGAATTGATATATATATATATATATATATATAAGAGTCTATCCTAAATTGAGGTAAATTATGTGGCCTTCCAACAACCGTTTCGATTCCTAACATCACTGAAGAGACATTAATTGTCGAAATCCGGATATGGTGTACAAAAAATCTTTGCACCTTTGTTTGCGGTATACCATCTTCGCCGCAAGTTTATTGCTTTCTTTTTGGTATTAAATTTATAGTTAAGATCCATTTATTACACCTTGTGATCCGTTTATTTGGCAATCGCCAATGGCAGTCAGCAGGATTTAAGAACATTTGTTGTTCGACCTGTTAGTCAAATGCGTTTTGTTAAAATATACTTTTTCACCTTTTTGGTCTTTTGGAAAATGTTGTTTGTGCTGTATTTAGACCCCTCTAATAAGAAATTTGTTTTGCATGCACACGTATAAAAATTTCGGTTTTTATCCAACGCAATCATAGGTTTGAACGTTGTTTTCAATTTAGACTTGTATATATATATATATATATATACATGGTTATGTAGTAAGTTTGGAGTAGGCTTTAAGGATCACTAAATAACTGGATATTTTAGAGAGATGATGTGACTTAATTTATTTAGAAAGTGTTACAACTAATATATTCTTGGTGGTTCTATATTCAATTTGATCAGCAATAACTTACGATAGTTCAGAGACAAATATAATATATATAAAGAGCAGAATTTGTTACCATCAAAAGGTAGATATAATTCCCAAAATGATTACCAAATAACTAGACACTCAAAGGAAGTATTCAAATCTATGGTTTCTAACATTTTTGAACCTTTAATAGCAACTATGATGTAATAATCATATTATGTAGACGTTTTTTTTTTAATATTATAAAAAGTTTTTATGCTTAATTAATCTAGAAATGACTGGCAAATATTTACTGTAAACTACTTGCCTGGAACATATTAAATATCTTAGGTTGAGGTTGGCTGCATTAAAATTCGGACATTGATTCAAAATACCATTTTACGGGTATTGGCTCTTTTATCTCTTATTTTGTTTTCTGGATAAGGCCAATTACTTCATTTCTTAATCATTTCCATTTTTAGGTGGAACAGTTGATATTTCTGCCCAGGAGGTATTACCTGATAATTGTTTGAACATAATCCACAAGGTCCGTGGTGGGGATTACGGTGGAAATTCAGTCAATATGGCGTATAGGTCGATGTTGGTCCGTTTATTCTCTGGCCCGTGTATATTGGCTTTCAAAAAGAATCATCCAATTGATTATATGGATATGATGAGATCATTTGAAGGAAAGAAAAAAACTTTTAAGCCTAGTGATACCAAGGTTAGTAGCAGAATTGCAGCAACATTGTTGGAAATTAGCGAGGACAATTGCCAAAGTAGCTTTGAAGATATTGCAAGCAATTCGCAATATACAGGAGGAGTCCATGTAAAAAGAGATAAACTGTTTATTGATGTTAACATTTTTCTTGCATTTTTCAAACATTCACTATCAAAACTTGTAAAAGATATAAATGAAATCCTTCAACATGAAAGATGTCAAGATGTCAGAGCTATCATGTTAGTTGGAGGCTATGCTGACTGTGAATTATTGTTTAATGCAGTAAAACAAGCTTTTCCAGATAAAAATGTGTTTGTGCCTCACGAAGGCAGTTTGTCAGTTCTCACAGGGGCTGTTATTTATGGTCATATACCTAAAATTGTATCTTCACGTGTGTGTAATTTTACTTACGGTATTGCCCTTTACATACCATTTGAGCCTGGCATGCCACAACATAAGATGTTTAGATACGACGGACAATTATGGTGTAATGACGTTTTTATGATTAGCTACAAAATAGACACTGTAGTAAATGTAGGCGATACAAAAAGGATAAATGTGGGTAAGACGTTCTTGACTCCAGAGGTTCAGCATTTACGTAAAGAACCATTAACAATCCCTGTTTACATATCTGACAAGGAAAATCCAAAATATGTGACAGATCAAGGATGCATCAAACATTGCGTTTTTAAAATACCCCCTGTAAAGGGTGAATGGCCAGAGGTACTCGAGGGACATATCGATTTTGAAATAGCTGGGACGGAAATGATTGGAACTTTTGTAGATAAAGACACCGGCGATATTATCACATCGGTGAAAATTGAATTTCTGCCAAAAACAGAAAATAACCCCTCAGATGACCATAGGCGACGTATTTATGATCCGGAGATGGGTCATTCGGATTATGATATCCAGTAAAGTATAACATTCGTTCTTCTATAACAAGAACACAAAGATGTCGCCTGCTTTACCGTAGTACAATGTTTTAGGAACATTCCTTTTATTTTATAGTTTTGAATAAAAGTTTTAGACTGCAATTATTGAACATTTTCAAATGATTTCAATAATACTTGTAGTAAAAACTATTTCATGACGTCAATAGCCAGACTTTTTACAGAAAAATAAGTCTTTAAAACAATGAAAAAATCATATAGTTTAACCCCTACAAATCTGAAAGACCCAAAGTAATGAAGAATTTGATAAACTGCAGAATATTTTATAACGTAAGTTGAATAGATTGTTCTTACCTTATATCATAACTTGGCAAAGGTTTTTTTTATGGCTATCGAATTAGCTATTTGACCCGAGTATATGCTTTCCTTTTCTTAAAAAGTGTATGAAAACTGAAGTGTGTTAATTCTCCATCGACTACTGTTTGTCATGCAATCTTACTTATTGTATAATTTGACAAAATACATAACAATGTTTCTCAGGGACAAAAGTAAAACAACTGACTAGGGACATTCATGTGGTTAATAAACAACAAAAACAAATGCATGTTAAGGTCAAGGGTCAATAGGCTGTCACAGATTTTTGTATGATTTAGCATACAGATTGTCAGACAATCAACATTCCTATAAGAACCAACTGTTCTCCTTTTCTTGTCGGCTTGTTTCTTTCATTTATATGAGGCAAACTTTATACATGTGCTTCTCAGAAAGAATGAAAAGAACCTAGCATTATCCTTTAACTTCACGTTTTTCTATATAGACGTTTTCCTCTGATTAAATGTAAACTTCATGTTCGACGAATTATTTTGAAATAGCTGGGACGGAAATGATTGGAACTTTTGTAGATAAAGACACCGGCGATATTATCACATCGAACTTGAAATAAAAGATACCATGGAAACAGTTAAGTTTGCATCGTATCTATGACTTACATTCAGAAAGTGAAAATAACAAGCGCCTTGCTGGGTTATTTTCAAGGGGAACGCTCAAACTTAAAAAAATAAATATTTAAAACTATGATGTATAAATACGTAGAAACTTTAACAACCATATGACCAAAAGAATATTAAAAATATTAGTAAAATTAATCGAAGTTCATCTTTGCCTAAAAATTGACAATTAGGGTCAGAACAAAATTTTACGGCAATAGAGTTGATTGCAGCTGTCTATTTCCATGTAGCAACATTCAAGATGGAATATATATCTCTCAGTTCATATGATATTCCATTCCAGAGATGGCGTTTCCTACCATAATTTCCTATATAGAGGGTTGCTGCTTACAAGGAAGCTATTAAACGAACGATTCCTTTTCGAAAGTATTACGGACGCAATCGTAAATTTGTTGATACTTGTGGAATATCAGGATATGTTCTTATTGTCCTAGTCACGATCCTGTCGTCTTTTCATCGAGTGTGATTTTACCAAATAAGCCTTATTACCGAATTTGTACTAACCATGCTGCCACACGCGGAACAGGATCTGCTTACCCTTCCGGAGCACTTAAGACCATCGCCGGTTTTTAAGGGGGTCGTGTTGCTCAGACTTTTGTTTAATATGTAGTGTTGTGAAGATTGTTATTCTATTTGTCGAATTTTGTTTCTATCCCATGCTATTGTCAATTTCACATTGTTTAGGTCATCGTCATCAAAAATCTTATTTTGTGAAGAATCACACTGATTCCAACAACTAAACCCCAAAGATGACGTCATAAAAATGCTACCCTTTTTTTTTATCGACAACACTTTTGTTGAGTTTATAGAATTAATATTTCAACAGACAGCCGGTATTCCAATGGATACTTTTTATTCATCCCTTCCACCGACTTGTTTGGTTTTTTATCTTTTGGTACTCATATCAGGCAGAATTCATACAGAACCTTCTCAGAGACAAAAGGATAAAGCATCAAAGCATCTTGCAAAGGTTCTTCAATGTCACCTTCAGATATATTGATTGATGGTGTCCTGTTACTCAATATCCCATATTTATTTAATAGAGAGCGTGCATCTAATACATTCCAGTGAACCTAAGGTGACGTATACTACCGTGATGGACGACTTCAAACTAGAATCTATAACAAACGTGATAGTTTCACCTTTTAAATTGTCAACATCCTATTTCTCAGCAGCAAATTAAATAGCAAAATGAATCACTTTTGAAGAAAAATCTTTAGATAAGTTTTGAATGGGTAGGGACTTTAGAAAAGCTTTTACTTGATTGTACATGCATTAAACCGAATAATCGTGTTTTTAAATATCAATTCAATAATAATTCAGAAGATAAATGACATAATCGATTTTTTTTAATTCGTAGTCCTTGAACTTTAACAAGCCACAGTTTTATGCAAAATCTCGCACAAATTTGTGACATGAACAAATTACTGTAACTTGATCTATTAGGTGTCAGATCACCAATCCACCCACTCCAATTTAGAGCATATGTAAAAGTAGCCCTTCCCTGACAAAAAATAGTGCTTTTGACGTCATTGTTCACCTAAACTAACAAACATATTTGCAGAAATGAAACTTTTGGTGAAAGATATACATTTAAACCATTTTGAACCTAATTGTCCATGGTTTTAATTAAAAATTGGGGAAAGTGCGCTCCATATTTTACTTGCTTAAGATTTCACGAAAATAAGGAGTTATTTTAAGTAGCTGTTGACTTCCGAACGGTCGTGTTTCACTACTTGACTAACATTGGTTGAAAATTGACACAAAGAAAGACGATACATGTACAATTCAGGATATACCTGGATTCTATGAAGATAAACTTAAGTAGATATATGAAGATGTGGTATGAGTGCCAATTAGACAACTCTCCATCCAAGTCACAATTTGTAAAAGTAAACCATTATAGGTCAAAGTATGGCCTTCAACACGGAGCCTTGGCTCACACCGAACAGCAAGCTATGAAGGGCTCCAAAAATTACTAGTGTAAAACCATTCAAACAGGAAAACCAACGGTCTAATCTATATAAAAAACGAGAAACGAGAAACACTTATGAACCACATCAACAAACGACAACCACTGAACATCAGGTTCCTGACTTAGGACAGGTGCAAACAAATGCAGCGAGTTTAAACGTTTAAATAGGCGCCAACCTTCACCCTACCTGAAACAATAGTGTAACATCACAACATAGAAAAACACACTATAAAATATCAATTGAAATGGCTTAACTCAATCAAAAGACATATTAACAAAAACAAGTGAACATACATTGAACGAATAAATTTGATCTATGACACAATGTAAATACAAAATGAATAAAACAAGGCGGTTAGATGTAAAACAATATCAGAAAGACAACCATAACCTTGAACAAAATGCCGCAAAATAAAATAACGTTCACAGGTAAATAAAAATAATTTTGTTGTAAGGTATACATGGAGTACGGAAATATTTTTTACAAAATAAATAATTTTGTTGTTCCTAGTACGAGAACAAAAGTGAAAATTTATCGTCATACTAAACACTTATCAAAGGTGGTATATATTAAAAAAAAATATTGAGGCTAGATATAACATGCACTGAATAAGTAAATATCAAATAACAAAAATACATTACAAATTGTATCAACAGGTCAATTTAACACGAAATTACGATTTGAGAGTACTCGCAGTTACTGAAAGCTAGTTAAAAGCCATAAACAATTGATAATAAAAAATCATGCATCAGAGACTAAAATCAACTAAAACACATCCCAGGGATTTAGTGTTTTAACGTCATGGACAGTCAAAGAAGACATGACTTGTGCAATGCCAAAACAAAAGTATCGACAGGCAGTATGATAGTTAGGAGTTAACCTGTTAATAAATATGTATAATGTAATATAAAGATAGAGTAATCTCTATATAGAAAATGAACGTGGATGTGTATTTATACATCCCAAAAACCGTTTGAAAAGAATACAAATTTAGTTATGTTTTAATTTGCTGATGACAAAATCGATATTTGAGATTTTTCAAAAGACTATTTAATTAAATATGAAAACTTTTTCTTGATAAGATTGTGTGGAAGTGTAGTGTAGAGTAGAAAAATCATAACTGTCAACAGAATTAAAAGGCCCATCAAAAGCACGTATTTTATCTAAAACCTCTAATGAATTTTTAACACTCCAAAAATAATTAATACCATTATTTTCGTAAGCTTTATTACAAAAGTTAATAACAAGTTCTTTGATAGTAGTAAGGGAGGTAGTTAGAAGCACTGACAGATTAGTAGTAGAACACTTACTAGATGCGGAGATGAAACGGAATTTAAATGGTTGTTTGTGTAATTTATGTAACAAGTACAAAGTCGGGACTTTCAAATGTTCGGAAGAGGCTTTAAGCTGATTAGTGGCAGTGATATGCTTGTTTACAATTTGACTCTCTGTAGAGCGTACGGACCTGAATGTAGACGAATTGATAATTTCGTTTTGGAGAACTTCCGTGTAGTATATGCGTCACACCACCACTACATTATTGGCTGCTTTGTCTGCCGGTACGAACACAAATGCTTTGCGAGTACTTGGAGTCTATTTTTTATTCTAGAAATTGGTATATCATGGACCCTATTATTAATTTCAGAATTGTTTTCAAAATGAGATATACGAATATCAACTTCATTCATAATTTTATTCAAATAATTGTCTAGAGATTTTTTATCAGATTTTTCACGTTTACACAAATTTTTGCAGTAGGCAGACAAAGCGTCTTTAATGACCTGACGACACTGTTTCCAATCTATCATAGATGGAGAACGATATTTAGGTCCTTTCTTAAGAAAAGTTTTGACCTCACGGTCTTCGACGATGTTGAGGTCTCCTGACATGACCATAGGGAACATATCTAAAACTAGATGTTTCACAGTCTCATGTGGAAGGAGCATTATTTTCTATATTGACGTCTGCTGTAGCTGACGTATAATTAAAAATCAAACTTCTGCAGGTTTTTTTTTATAAGAATACGAAATAATAGGTGGTTCTGTATTATCAAAATATGGAGGTATTTGACTATGGATGGTAGAGTCATTGAATATACTAGATAAGTTAATAAAATCAATACCTCTATTTATATATTTTACTAAGTAATTTAAGAAAATGCCGTTTATGATTTTCAGGTTTATCGATACTAAGAAACAGCCTGTGATGACAAAAGGCTGTAATAATACGGGTGTATTCATACAATGGGCTAAAAAATGAAATTTTATCACACTCCTGAAAAATAGCATATAATTTACTTATTGGTATATGACCCAGTTTACATAATACTTGATGTCTACCATTAATTTTTAATATAGATAACAGATCAGCAAGTGTATAATTTATACGATGTTTAATACGTTGATTACGGTTTTTGCGTTTACCATGAGACCTATTATTTCTTAGTCGTTTATCGACAATATTAATGCCACCGATAGAAGTTTTAGATATGTTCCCCCTGTCCCAATATTTTGTCATTGAGACCAAGAGGATAAGCTGTTTGAAGTCTTTTTATCCTAAATAGTTCGCGAACTTCACGGGATTTTTCAAATTGCTTGTGTGATTGTCCTGGTTGTTTCTGAACGGTTTCAAGTGATTGGAATTTAATAAATTTTAGATTATGATTATGCTTATCTAAATGTTGGTATATCAAACTTTTGAATTGTTTAGGTCTTCGAAAGCGGTAAAGGTGCTCTCGATTTCTTCTGTAATATTCTCGTCCCGTCTGTCCCACATATTGAATACCACACTTAGGCTGGGTTCAAGTTACCACATATATAAGGTTTTGAGTTTTTCAGATAATGTCACAGGAAAAGGAGAGTGAAAAAGCTCTCCCGTTCACTGTTGACCTAACAGTATTTTGTGAAGTTAATCTAAAACAGGTAAGTCATTTTTTGGCATTGCACGGGAAAATTTGTGGATGTCCAAGTGCGTTTTTGTTTTAACAATCTGGCTGCAGAGGCATTACAAATACGTTTGTTTAAGCACGTGGATATCCTAGAAGTTGGGTTGTTATTTAATTTCTTTCCATCATGATAATTTAAATAGGGGTATAGGCAAAATAAAAAAGACCGGAGGTTGCAACATAGAATAAGGATCACACTTACGGAATAAGAAATAATAGGCAAAGCAGTAAAAGAACTCTTACAAAAACTGTTATAAAAAGCCCGACGTAAAGACTTACGTAATACAAAACAGACATATAACAAACACAGGGCAAAAACAGAGATTGTAAGAAATCTAAGTAAAACCATAGCAGGGGGCAATAATAAAAATAGCAAGCGTGGATGAGTATTTATACATCTAAACACCATAATATTTAATTAACAATAAAGAACAAAGATATAATAAACATGTGAAAGCTCTCTCAGAGGCAAACAACCCATTATTGTAAAATATAAGGGCATACACCACAAGCACGGGGACACATTCTACTGCATCCACACAGCACGAGCAACAAACCGCGCAGTAAATAGATATAAGAAGATGTGGTTTGAGTGCCAATGAGACAACTCTCCATCCAAGTCACAATTTGTAAAAGTAAACCATTATAGGTCAAAGTACGGCCTTCAACACGGAGCCTTGGCTCACACCGAACAGCAAGCTATAAAGGGCCCCAAAAATTACTATTGTAAAACCATTCAAACAGGAAAACCAACGGTCTAATCTTTATAAAAATCGTGAAAAAAGAAACACTTATGAACCACATCAACAAACGACAACCACTGAACATCAGGTTCCTGACTTAGGACAGGTGCAAACAAATGCAGCGGGTTTAAACGTTTTAATAGGCGCCAACCTTCATCCTACCTGAAACAATAGTGTAACATCACAACATAGAAAAACACACTATAAAATATCAATTGAAATGGCTTAACTCAATCAAAAGACATATTAACAAAAACAAGTGAACATACACTGAACGAATAAATTTGATCTATGACACAATGTAAATACAAAATTAATAAAACAAGGGGGTTAGATGTAAAACAATATCAGAAAGACAACCATAACCTTGAACAAAATGCCGCCAAATAAAATAACGTACACAGGTTAATAAAAATAATTTTGTTGTAAGGTATACATGGAGTACGGAAATAATTTTTACAAAATAAATAATTTTGTAGTTCCTAGTACGAGAACAAAAGTGAAAATTTATCGTCATACTAAACACTTATCAAAGGTGGTATATATTAAAAATAGTGAGACTAGAATATAACACTGAATAAGTAAACATTAGATAACAAAAATACATTACAAATTGTATCAACAGGTCAAATTAACACGAAAGTACGATTAGAGAGTACTTGCAGTTACTGAAAGCTAGTTAAAAGCCAAAAACAATTAATTATAAAAAATCATGCATCAGAGGCTAAAATCAACTAAAACACATCCCAGGAATTTAGTGTTTTAACGTCATGGACAGTCAAAGAAGACATGACTTGTGCAATGCCAAAATAAAAGTATCGACAGGCAGTAGGATAGTTAGGAGTTAACCTGTTAATACATATGTATAATGTAATATATACATAGAGTAATCTCTATATAGAACATGAACGTGGAGTTGTATTTATACATCCCAAAAACCCGTTTAGATCAATCAACTAGTGATGGTGTCCGTAAAGTTTTCTAAGGGATGATTTCAACTTCAACCACTAGTAATTGACAATGAGGGTTGGCTGAAAACAAAACGTTACGACAAAACAGCTTCCAAATTGAGAGCTTTTCATTCCTATGTAGCAAAATTCCTGCAACGCTTGCAAATAATAGATTAAGTCAAGGTATGAGGCTGACTAAACTGTATATTTTGTATCCTTTATTTCAAGTTCAATGGGATATATCCGTTCAACATAGTCTCCAAACTTTGAATTATTTATTGAAAGTTAGTGAAAGGACATCATCTATATAGCGGAATGTGAAGTTAAATGATAATGCTAACTTCTTTTCATTCTTCTAAAGAAGCTCCTGTATGGAGTCAGCCTCATATCAATTACGGGACAAGTCGCCAAAAAGAAGAGCATAAGTGGTTCCCATGGGAATGTCAATTGTTTTTGACAAAGATGTCCTCCAAGCGTAACAAATATGTTGTCAACCAAGAAATTAAGCATCTTGATAATGTCAGTTTCAGCGAATTTTTTGTTTGAATCTTAACCTGCTGATAAGAAATCATATGGTACAATCGTTGGCTAAAGTACGGAAAAGATTTCATGAACGGAGAGAAAACAATATCCTGTACAATGCTCAAAATAAATGTGTAAAGAAGTTCGTTCCGTAGAATTAAAACGTATTTGATCATGCTTCAAACTATAAATGAGTGAATTGATTTTAGTTCCAAAAAATACAGACGCAATGGTCGAAAAACGTCAATATCATCATTATAATCGTGACTTCTATCAATTAATATACGAAAAATTAGATATGGTAACATTGCCAATGAGATAACTGTCCACCAAAGACCAAAGGACTAAATGTGACCTGCCGAATTAGACTTATCACCGGGTTTGTACTTGCATGAGTAACACGACGGGTGCCACATGTGGAGCAGGATCTGCTTACCCTTCCGGAGCACCTGAGATCAACCCCAGTTTTTGAAGGGGTTCGTGTTGCTCAGTTTTTAGTTTTCTATGTTGTGTTTTGAGTGCTGTTGTTTGTCTGTTTGTCTTTTTTCTTTTTTAGCCATGGTGTTGTCAGTTTATTTTCGACTTATGAGTTTGAATGTCCCTTTTATATCTTTCGCCTCTCTTTTGTAACATTTTACAATGAGAAAAGCCCATATCGTATATTAAGCTATAGAATGTCCCATGATAATTTAAACAAGAAACAACTCAAAAGAGAAAACTAACGGCCTGTGAATTTGGTAAGTTTATTCAGCCAGAAGGAACTATTTGAAGGACCGCTCTTAATACTTAGGTTAATTGAAGTTATACGAAAAAATCGGGTGATTTGGCGCAAAGATAATTGAAAAGTTTGTGCAAGCCTGTAAAATCTTTTAATTATGAATATTTACGGAGATTATACGGTATTATTAAATATAAATGTTGTATTTTTTCTCAAAAAATGACTTAATTGTAGGAAATATTGAGCATATGCAAGTTTCACAGAAATATTTAGATGAAAGGAGTTGTCGATATAGAAAATCATTGTAAATGATTTAGATAGCACTTGCATGTCCTCTATATTTGTTGGTCAAAAAGCTATATGAAAACTGACCAAAATGTATTTATGCCTAGGTGTACCTTTTCTATGACGTCAGAACTGTGTGTATATAGAGTAACATCATGGATCGAAAACTATAGTTTTTAGTTTTGTATTACATCAACTTTATAATAGACATATACGTTCAGGTATTTCACATCCAATCTTTTATGGTAATATTCTATTCAAAGCAAAAAAATGTCGTCATTCACCTCAAAAGCTAACCAAACCTTTTAACAGACTTATTCAGAAGGGATATAGTTACGATACTGTTGTCAGGTCATTAAAATGGCATTTTTTGGAATTAACATTGATTTACTTTTAGGGTCTTTGCATCGGAAATAAACACATTTATTTTAAAACCAGGTGTTGGCATGATACGGGTTATGTTCTTTTCGTATATTTCATGATAGTATGATACTAAACCCTTGATTTTCATATGCTGAAGACATAATCTTTCAATCAGTTTAATTGAGGTCTGAAGCTGGCATGTCAGTAACTGCTAGTAGTCCTTTGTTAATTTATGTATCATTGTCATTTTGCTTAGTTTTTTCTGTTACCTGTTCTAACATCGGACTCGGACTTTTGAACTGAGTTTTATCATTGATATGGTCATAATTGTAAATTAACTGTTTACAAAACTTTGAATTTTTGAAATACTAAGGCTTTTCTACCTCAGGAATAGATTACCTTAGATGTATTTGGCAAAACTTTTAGGAATTTTTGGTCCTCAATGCTCTTCGACTTCGTACTTTATTTGGCCTTTTTAACTTTTTTTATTCGAGCGTCACTGATGAATCTTTTGTAGACGAGTTTATTTACTGTGCCAATTGCTGTGTGTTTATTTATTCTACATTGTCTAGATGTGAGGTATGGGAGGGGGGGTGAGATCTCACAAAATCCCGCCGCATTTTTGCACCTGTCCCAAGTCAGATGCCTCTGGACTTTGTAAGCCTTGTATGGTTTTTTTTAATTTTGGTTCATTTATATGTTTCGGAGTTTAGTGTGACGTCCATTTTCGCTGAACTAGTACCGTTTTTTGTTTAGGGGCCAGCTGAAGCCCGCCTCCGAGTGCGGGATTTTCTCGCTGTGTTGAAGACTCATTGGTGGCCTTCGGCTGCTTTCTGCTTTTGGTCGGGTTGTTGTCTCTTTGACACATTCCCCGTTTCCATTCTCAATTTTATAAATGTAAACCTTAATTAAAATTTAAGTTCGAAAAAAAAAATATGCCATTTTTGGTGATATATTAATAGATAGGAAACATCTATATGTAAACATAACATGTAATATACAAATACAAAATAGAAATATTTTAATGATACATGATAGATTCACCAGGCATTGTGCGAATATGACAGGATCTCTATCTTGCTAGCCGGTAATTGTCCGCAGAAAGACATGTTAAAATATATAGACAGAGTATTCAGACCCTAGCCGACCAGTCTCTGTTTAAAATATCCAACATTATTATAAGATGCAACCTTTTATGAGGGTCTGGATTGGGGTTCTTCATTTCTGTATTCTATAATTTTTTATGGCAGTTTTCTCTATTCTTTATACTTTTTGTCCATTATTCTCAATTCTTTATATTTTAGCACATCATTGTTCTCTATTCTTAATTTTTTGATTCATTTCTCTTTTTATTTTTTGCTCATTATTCTCTTTTCTGTAAACCCCCACCCACACCCTCTTTAATCTTTCGTGCAGATATATGAGAATTAAACATGATCAAACTTTCAATGGTTTGTTTAAAACATGCGAAGAAAACACAAAAGATTTACTTTAATGATAGCCTTTACAGAATTTTGTCCATTATTCTCTATTCATTATATTTTAGCTCCTCGTTGTTCTCTATTCTTAATTTTTTGGTCCATTTATCTTTATATTTTTTTCCCATTATTCTCTTTTTTGTAAACCCCCATCCACACCCTCTTTAATCTCTCGTGCAGATATATATGAGAATTAAACATGATCAAACTTTCAATGGTTTGTTTAAAGCATGCGAAGAAAACACAAAAGGTATACTTTAATGACAGCATTTACAGAAATATATGCTTGATCACTGTATCTAGTTCGGTTATGATCACAGATTTAGCCATTCCATTAATAAGACAAGAATAAAACATATGAAACACTTCAAAGAGAATCCGGCGAAGGTAAAATTAACAATAATGAACAGTCGTCATGTTTGATAAAGGGCAACGTAAAGTATAATCAACATCGACTTACGGGTGTACCTGCCAACTGTCAAAAACATCAAAGTGTAAGCTGTTCAATTCAAACGCGAAACTACATTGTAACATATACAATGATGGCATATGTGCATTATCTAACAATTATTAGATACAAATAAAATCATAATAAAAATTGAAGGTAATGGTAGTGATTTGTTTTAGTTTGACTAAAATGAACGTACTAAGTGTCGGTTAGTGTATGGAAAGGTATATACTATGAAATTTAGAGCGAGGGGCTTGCCCCGAGCTCTTAATTTCATAGTATATACCTTTCCATAGACTAACCTAGACGTATGTACGTGATTTAGAGATGTCGCTAATGTTAGTGATATCATAACACTTGTCAAAAACGGCTATGTATACTCACAACATACCTGTGAAATTTGAAACGTTTTTAAGCCTGGCAGGACCCAGACATATACAATTAAATGTATTTTGTGTTCAACTTTTCAAACTTTCCTGGATTTTAAATGCATTATTGTACTAAGTGTAAAATCTTTGATATTTTCCCTCTTAGGTAACACTTGTATTATATTGTATTGATTTAAACATTGTTGCTGAGTAAACAATATCAAACGAAATTCGGGTGACTTTATTTTAACATCATCAGCAGAAATAAAAAATGCACTTCAAAATCCAGGAAAGATTTAACTTTTCTAAAACACAAATTTATATATCTAGGTCTAGCCAGGCTTTAAAACGTTCCCAGATTTACAGGTTTGTCTGGGTAAATTCATAAATACTAATATACAAATTGTAATTTAGTATGAACCAGTATCTCCCAATTACAAATTGGAATTCTAATATCTACTTGTAGTAATTGGATTTCTGAATTATATTGTTATAAATCCAGTACCAATGAGAATTCCAATATCTGATAGTAGAAATTGGGATATCAGGATTTATATTGGGATGCTCCTGTATCATACAAGATATATTCTTAAAAAGACACAATACATTATAACATTGGTTTCTGTCTACGACTTTGAAGGAAAATGTAAACACATTTGTTATTCATGTTGTCATACCAAAATTATTTGCTTAACATAATGCCATAAACGGAACATAGGCACTGTTATGTGTTAATAAACCATATCTCACGAATTTAACAAAGTTTACGTATTTTACTGTTTTGGAATGAAATATTGAAAGTTGCTTGTTTATGTTGTCATTTATTTAGTTTTCCAACTTATTATGTAAAATCAATGAAATAAGCAATCAAAGCAAAACCAGTACAATCTAGAATCATACAACCTATAGGTTTTAGTAATATCATTGAACCTACTAGAAACTTAGTACAAAAAGACAGGAAATTTGAATATCACAATTCTACTAGTAGATAATAGAATTCTGATTTGTACTTGTTTATAATAAGTATAAATCAGAATTAGCAGATATTGAAATTTCAATTTGTACTGAGAAGATTGGATCCAACTGTATTCCAACTCCACTCGTATTGAAACAGAAACATGGCAATTTTTCTAAAGTGTTATGATGAACCTTTGATATATTCTAGCCTCGAGGATCGCTTAAGAGACATTAATTGTCGAAATCCGCATCTAGTGCATTAAAAACACTTTGAAGTGAATTAAATCTTAATATTTAGATCTATTTTTTAAGGAATATACTGACCTTTACACGTATAGTAACCACAGTTTTGTGAATTTTTCTATGATCATTAATAAACTTATCTACAAGGGGGAAAGGATTTATATAGGTAAAACAAGTGAATCTGTGAGCTACTGCTCATTAATGATACCACCGCCCGCTAAAAGTATAAGGTAAACAGGAAGTTGTTGAGTGATGAATCTGAAAACGCATCACACGGTATAGCTGACTCATATAAACCCTGAAACCAAATTTCAGAATTCCTTGTAATGTAGTTCCTGAGAAAGATGCGACGAAAAATATTCATGGGACAGACGGACGGACTGACGGACTGACGGACTGACGGATGGACGGATGGACAGACAGAGGTAAAACAGTATATCCCCACTTTTTAAAGCGGGGGTATAATAAAACTACAAGATTGTGTGTTTAAGACGGAGAGAAGAAAAATGGGCTACTTTAGCACATAAAGAAACTTTAGAATTAAATTTAATTGTTCTCTGTTTATGTGTTCAATATTATTAAAGTCTTGGCCTAGTATAAATAACTTTAAAAATACCCATACCATCCACTAGATATATTCGATCAGAATGAAAATGAGTTTCGTAATTTTCTACAAATTTTTAGCATATTTATTATTGGAGATTTAAAAAAAAACAGACTAACAAATGAATCAAGATTCCATCAGTCGAAAACCTTCTTCGACTTCGGTATATGCGACTTATCACCGGAATTTTTCTAGTGATGAGCAACACATGTGCCACTATTTCCGGGTCAACTGCGCCCACACCTACTGTTTTAAGTAGTTAAACGTACTGCTTTTATGGTTTTATCTTAAGATTTTGCGATTCTAGAATATTTTTGTTTTCAATTACAGTGCTTTTTCTATGTATAATGGTCTTGTCTTTCCTATTTCCTAACATATTGATTTTATTTCAAACTTTCATATTCAGTCATGAATAATGATAATTTCGATATTGTATTAGGTTTAGACAAAATGCATGCATGTGGACACTACGGCATAACGCCTTATCTTTGGTTGTGACTCCTCGAAAGAATTTAACATGACTTACACAACAGGATAAGTATGATTGTTCGAGCAAACATTACGCTTATTCCTCCGGAATCCGTCCCGGTTTTTGTCGGTGTCCTTGTCTTCAACCTTTAGGCTTCTGTTTGGTGTTTTGATAAAAATAAATTCGGGGGAACAGACGAACCAACGAGCAGACAGCCGTCACACTGTCTTTTAATGTAATTATCGCGGCTGACAGCAATACGATATTGCACGGAAACCAAGTTGTAGTTACACAAGAAAATAATAATAAATAATAAGTTAACGGTTGACAAGACCTAGAAAGTATTCATTGGGCTAACTGAATTATATGAACGGAAAAATTAGCACAGGTGCTATCAGAAAGTAAAGACCTCGGTTCGCCTATGTTATTTCTTGCAGTACGTGTGTGTACTTTTACTTGCAGAATAGATATCAGATTTTTTTTGAAAAAGAATGTCAAATATAGAAATTTCTTTTTATATCATTTTAACAAGTCAGACCTGCTTTACATAATCATATTAATAATTTTAGAACAAAGTTGTAGAGTTTTCAATTTCCTTATGTCATTATCACACCAATGTGACGAGGAGCATACACATGAATTTTTAAAATAAAATTGAGAATGGAAATGGGGAATGTGTCAAAGAGACAACAACCCGACCAAAGAGCAGAAAACAGCCGATGGCAACCAATGAGTCTTCAACAACAACACAAAACATTTATCAAAAATGCACAAGAATAGTTCTCCAGTTTTAGAATTATGGTAGAATGTATTGCAATATCTTTGGTTCTCAATTTTATTTATTCTTTAATCAATACAGAGTTGTCTTTGTGATCTACTGTGGTGTCAATCGTTGTCCTTCCTGGGTCTTCTCGATTGTATATTGTCCTTTTGGTTGTCAACAGTGTTCTACATTTTTTATTCTCGAGTATTTTTTATATGAATAAAAAAAGATATGGGGTATCCGTCAATGAGACTGCAATTCAACGACAATAAAAACCAAAAGACATGCTTTCTTCATCAATAATGTGTTATGCCATTAATGGTAACAAATACAAAAATAAACCCATTATCATTGGAAGGAAAATAAATAAATGCATTACGTTTCATGATGAATATTTATACAGAAATAAGTCTACATAGGAAACTAACAAAATTGCACCAGAAATAAGACAATGGCGAGGTAAACAATGAATCAATGCTACCAGCGCCAGTGTCGATGCAAATGCCACTTATGTAGAAATTTACGAGAAAGAAAGTGGACTTCTAGATTGAAACATATTTGTGGAGTCGGTTTGGCATTACGATTTCTGGTGCTTGCTAGTGGGCTTTTTGTGTTTGTACTCGTACGAAGCGAAATTTATCTAAAACCTCAAGAAAGTAACAAAATAAAGCGGAATGCTTTAAATTATCTTTCAGTAATATTGACTATGCTTTTTTTATAATGTAATAATAAACCATGCTATAATTAATATAGTAAGAACAGATTATCATTTTATTTATCTAATTTGATCAAAGTATGACAGGAAGTTCTAAAATTTTTATGACTTACACAAAACATTTAAAAACCGAACTTTCTTGATTAATAAGTGTTTGACATCAAAGAAATGTGATTAAACGATTTGAATATGATTTAAATTGAACAAAATGCGCCAAAAAATACATATAAGTGTTCGATCCCGAACGGGCCTTTTAGCGAATCATATATTAGCCGCAGGATTAATGAAAATAACAATTATAAATCGTGAACAAGAAAAATTAAAATTAAATACAATAGTTGCGCACCTGAGAAATTACAGACATGCCTCAACTTTTTTTTTTCTAATTTCTAATTCTTTTTATATCCAAAATATGTATTTAATATATTTTCAATTGTCATACTTTTTGCCAAAAAAGACTTATCAATTTGTGCCAGTAGAATCCACATCTTTACAATTTTGCATTAATATCGAATTTTTTTATTATTCTACGTTTTGCAAAATTGTTAAATTTCACTTTCAAATATTTTGATGAAGTTCAATCATCCAATAACATTAAATTTCAGTGAATCACAGTGAAATTGAGATTAAGGGTACTATGGAAACTAGGAAGTCTGTATCTTTATCTTTTTCTCTGAAATCGATATTACATAAGTTTTACCGTCACCATTACAAATCAGTTGACCGACACGAAGTGTCTATGTCTCAACTCACTAGCGACATGTTTTTAGTCTTAACTTGTAATTTAACTGATTGTGTCCTATTCCTGATTGTGTCATTTTGACATATGGCGGGTGATAAATGCATGACAGGAGATACTTACCCTGTACTCTCTTCTTTTAGAGTTCATGCGATTCCCCCAGTTTTTTGTTCGTTACCTTGATTTATCTACTTTAAACTATTTTTGAGATTTAAACATCGGTTACCTGCTGTTGTCTTAATCTAAATATGGGTCAAAGCTAAATGAAAATACCCTTGTTGGTAAACCAATTTAAATAATCAAGAAGGTGGAATTTTGAATACTTTTTGTCACAGGAGTATTTTAAAATGGCTTTTCTGAAATAATTTGGATAAATACACAAAACAATCACTAGTTGAGGTATAAAATAAAAAGAAGCACATGTGGTAGAAGAATCCGGTCACTTCAAAAGAGATGTTGTATGATCGTAATAATGTTTTCCAGATAAAAAAAAGTATTAATACAATATTTTTGTATAAATCAGCTATTTACAGACAAAACTTCAAGTTTTGTTACAAATGCATAACAAAAAAGGCAATAACGCATTAAGAAAGATAACTGTTATCGCTTTCTTTCGACAGTGGTAGTACGAATGTAATATCCCATCAAACAGTTTTACCAATTATTGTTTGTAAATGATTAGATTTTCAAAATCAAATTTATATTTGCCAGTTACATTTTTGTAAGCTTTACCCCTTATAAATTCACAATTGCCATTTTTGATTGCTGTTACTTCTGATAACCATGTAAAAATGTGTACTTTTCTTTCATTGCATTAAGAAAACAAACCTATCCGTAGGTATATATTTATATTACCCCTTTTATATTGTTTGGTTGTATTTATATTCGAGAATTTTGATTTGCTTGTACAGATTTTAGTCAAAATGGTTGTGTTACTCCCAGGGACAAATTAGTAATTTAAATGAAAAGTCAAATCAGAGAGATTCACTTTTATAATTGAATAATTTGGTTTTCAAAGAAACGCAGTGTTTGTGTGTGTCAGATTTATTTAGAACACTGAAACAGAGCAAGCGCAGTAATTATTACAGCAATTTGGGGAAAAGGTTGTTTATTTCATTTAGTTTAAGTACTAGTTTTACTTTAGTGGTATAACCGGTGGTAGTACATAATATGGCATAAGCAAATGCAATATGTTACTGACCATTATCGCCGATTCTCGCATGAACTGTCTACAAGAATCTGTCCATATAGCAGGTAAGGATATAATCCAATGTACTGTTTCTCTCTGAAAGCCTCCAACCTCGATGTATCATGCCTCAAAGACATAACTATTCAATCAGAATCAAACTAAGAAAGTGTTAGTTATAGCTGTAGTTTCTGATGAAAACAGTTCTTCCTTTTTAAAAAAAACCTCTACTATTATAACCTTAAATGCGGGATACATAATGTTTGTGTAACTGTAAGTAGTTACACAGTTAAGCCGCGTACATTTAAAGGTCTGTCATTTACTGCAATTCATTTATTTAGCAATGTGTAAGGTATATGTTTCATAATGAATATGTGAAAAACAAAACTTGTTGGATGTGATTGTGTTAAGTTTTGTTCATCTTTCCATTTCACTATTTTCTTCAATAAAAACTTACTTCTTCGGCTTCAACTGCAGAATACAACGCCATTTTGAAACCTTCTATGTAATACCAATTGTTGTGATCATTGGATTCCAGTATGGTGATATATTTTTCCTGAGCATTGTATCCAAAGGAAACAAACTGTTGGTGTGAGTCGAATAGAATGGCCGATGGGGTTTTCTGAGATGTAAATTTACCAAATTCTGCAAACCATCTGTAAGTTGCCACATCACACGGATTGTTACAAAAAGTGTAGTCCGCAGAAAATGCATATCCACAGCTGGCACTTCCTATATCTATGGCAACCACGCATTGTGGAGGCTCATTCATTGCAGTAGATATATCGTTATTATGCTCGGTTTTATATTTTTTCAGTTCCATATAAATATTCAAAATTCCTTGTACGCTATAACAATTAATGTATGATTAAATCAATAATTACACATTAATGTACCCATTGTTTTAATGTTGAATACTAAATATTTGAATATGATCTTTAAATGTTGTTTTGAATGCATATACATTTTAATATAAGTCCTCATGATTATTGATTGTAACACGAGACAGATGTCATCTGTGAAAGATAACGAAGAACGTATAAGACGCTATACTGAAGAATAACACTACCATTTCTTTTCAAATTAAGTAAAAAAAATATCTGTTATTGTCTGCTTGCTAAATACAGTTATAATTTTTTAACGTGTGGTTTTCCAATCGTGCTCTTTAAAGTTTCAAAATATATTATTTTGGCCTCGACCATCACTGAAAGGACAGCAATTGTCGAAATTCGTGTCTGGCGCAGCAGTGAAGTTGCCTTAAACTGATACCTTTTTATGTTATTAAGAATCCTTTAGTCTTACAATGAGTTTATATCTTCTATTTTTTATATTATACTAAAAACATATTAAACAAAACTAACGAACTCCAAGGTAAATTCATAAAGGGAGAAGTCTATAAACCCTGACAAAACCAAACGCTCGACTATATTAACAAAAGGGACGAATGGAAAACAACTGGCATTGAAAAATATTTTAATGTGTGTTGTAAGGCTTAGTTGTATCAGTTTGACAATATAAACTTAATAAGATATGGTATGATTGCTAATGAGAAAAGTCTCCAACAGAGACCAAATGACATAGAAGGTTGACAGTCCGTATTTCTATATCTGTATGTCTAGAAATAATTTCATTTGAATGCAGAAAATGTGATGTTTTACGGAAATAGAATAGGAATCCTTTGATTGAAATGACAACTTTTTTTTATATAATATTTTTAAAAATAAATGCAATAATTACAATGGATACAGACATAAAAAGAAATGATATTTTACAACATCAACTACTGGAAATCAATTGATTAATTTTGATAATATGCATTAGGTACATGTATGAATTTTACATTTACAATTTTACAATATGCAAGAATGCACAAAGAGGATGGTTAAACTATATATATGTTGCAGGATTTTCTGAATTTAGACATTTTGTAAAACCTTGATAGGCATTATATAAAGTGACTAAAAATACTCGGTCATTTTGTAAAATGACTGGAATTTTGAAACAAAATTCAACAAATAGCCTGTACAGTTTCAGGTTATTTGTAGAAAAAGAATATTATTGAAATATGACCAAAATCACAATATTTTGCACAGGAAATACCTAATGGTACAGTAAATTAGATTAAGTTTATTTTTCAAATTCAAGCCGGGAAAGTTTGTATGTCTGTAATAATTCCTTTTCATTGAAACTACGTAACGTTTGTACTTACTTTGTATTTCCGATAGTTATTTCATGATTTTCTTGCCATGATGACAGAAAACTGTTCTTACAATAAAACAAGATTTACAAACGAATTTTTAGAAAATCCATATTCAAAACAAAAGTGTGAAAAATGAAGCAAAGAAAAAAAGGATGTTGTCTTACTGATTGCTGTATGGTTGTGTTCAGTAGCATATATTTCATGTTTATTTAGGACGAGAATGAATTGATAATACATGTACATCAAATAGGTAAGTTCTGCAATGGATTAATCGGATTAAGGACAAGTATGTTTACTGCCACTTGAAAAGAAGGTATGTTGGATAGGGACATATGTTACCTCCAACAGGTCTCCTTTCAGGAAGAGTGCTTTTAAAAATGTTTAGAAAACGTGGCACCATGCAAGGTCGTGTTTGGGTTTGAAGTAAAGATATGAGTATCTTCATCGTCACTGAGTCAAGGACATTGTTGGCTCTTTACAATATGATGAATAACGGCGATAGTAGTTTACTGATGTTAAAAAAAATTTAAATCAAGAAGAGACAACTCAATGTGCGTCAAAAGGGTAAGTGTCTCCTGCTATTCATGCATCACCCACTAAGCGAATATCTTATTCAGCCTGGTGAATGCTCTGATAAGCCAAAAGATGTTAGTCAACCTAATCACGCTAATAATACTTTGAATCTTTTTGAAACACATCAAAAAGAAGATAGTCATGTGCGTGGTGTTTGCGAAACCCCATGTTTTTCAAACGATTAAGTTTTGACAGAGCTGAAAGTGTCATGGTCTGGGTTTCACCAAATTAGGTTGTAGTGCTAAGACCAGATTTACCATCAAACGGTGTATTTGCCCAAAAGAAATCAGGACAAATGTGCAACAGAACCTGCCATCCAAATATTTTATAAAATAACAAATAATTGTCGAGTTCAGTACTTGTGGGAATTTCAAATAATTCTGTAAAATTTTTGACAAGTAAATTGCATAAAATAGAAGCGCTAAAATTCAGTAGTTATCATAGATAAAACTGTTGTGTTGTTCTATACTTCTATGGCTTAGCTTTTGTGAACATTCCATTTTATAGAATAATTCAGGCATTTTTTGAAAAACCTTTCAATTTTTCTAGGCATTTTGTAAAATGCCTGAAAAAAGTAGTCAATATATAAAATGCCTAAATCTTATATGCATTTTTAAAAATGCCTAAAGTTTTCAGGTATTTTACAAAATGCCTGAATTTAGATAATGCCTGTAACATATATATCGTTATTTTGTACTATGGATGGTTACCATGAATATCTTCCGTTAGGAGTGAAACCGGTAGGAATAATGTAAACGATGCTTTAATAAAATTATATTTTCTTATGTTTCTAACTTTAATCACCACCTTAACGGTCATTTTTCGATCGAAGCTCCTGGTGTCTTCTTGCATTGTTTAACTAATATGTTGTTTTTTAAAGAGACGATACAAATTTGTATTGCAAGTGTTTATTCAGGTATATCATGGTGTTTCTAAATATTTTAAACAATTTAGTACTGGCAGTTTGTCGATATTATCCACTCTATGATAATCCTAGCTCTTACAGAAAACCATAGTTCTTTAGTTTGTGATTCCTTAGTTAATATATATGTTGAAAGGTAAGGATGTTTTCTTTGTTAATATTCAATTATGTGAATCATTTTTTTTTTAAATTATGGTTCTAATGATAATACCAATACATTTCAAGAGAAAGGTACGAAAACACCCAGAATATATTCGGAAATATGGAACGTAAACAGACAGCAACAGAATTCGTTGAAAACTGTATTGCGATGTGTAAGTATTATATATGAAATGCAATAAAATGAAATCTATGAATTACAAAACGTCATTTTCCAGGCCAGGAACATATTAATGACAAATTCAAATGGTAGTTTTTGTAACGTAAACTGGAAAAAGAGGGTATTTACTGGTAGCATCAGAAGTGTTCACTGTAATAAGTCCTTACGAACACCCTTCAAAGTGTTATATTAAGGGTTATTTTGTGTTCATGAGTGTGGCACAGAGAATGTGATATTAAATTAGATGTTGCTCGGGAGAATCAGCATCAGAATTTTTCACTGTTAAAAGTCCTTATGAACACCCGTCAAAGTGTTATATTAAGGGTTATTTTGTGTACATGAGTGTGGCACAGAGAATGTGATACGACACACCCTTAAGAAAAGAAGTCTTCATGGCTGGTGATTACATGAAGACGAAACATCTAAGAGAGTGGGCATCAACTCAGTGGTTGTAAAAACTCAAACAAGGCTATTACTTTGGTACGCCAGACGTGCGTACGAGATTTAAACAAAATACCAGGTGTTAAAATGGCACTGAAAACTAAACTGTGAGAGATAGGGGACGTTTTGGAAGGATACTCATAACGTATTTTGCATATCCTATCAGTCATAAAGGCAGCAGTGAATCGTATCCTATGTAAATGACGTAGATTGTTTTTGTGAAATAGTTAATGTCTATCAGGGAGAGCAGCACCTAGTAACGGTCTAGTAACTCTTCATGAAAACCGTAAAAGTACTAAAGTAAAATTCTATTCTAGTAGAAGAATAATAACTTTAGCTACTTTTACTCACACTGTAGAAGTTCGTAGTAAATTTATGTTAATTATTAATCTGATGGGGTGAATTTGTTAATGTTTATTTACCCAGTAGAGATAGCTAGAAAAAACATTCGACTATGAAACAAACGTATTATCATAATACGTATTTACTGTAGAATGATATGCACGAATGTGAATTCATTGTGTAATACAACCTTCAACAGATCGTTCATCTAACTCAAACCTTACAATTGAACATTGATTTAAACTTAATAATATTTTAATTTGGTGTATTTTTTTCTTTGTTTGAAACTATTGACTTCAGATAGGCTTTATTTATTTTGATTATATTTTGCATTAGATTATGGTAAAAGAATTTTTTTTAAATTAGTTGCGTTAGTATGCATATAACATTGTTTTGTAAACGATTTGAAACTTCATGAACATGGAGTGAATCAAAATTAACAATTAACTGATGTACAACAGCAGCAATAAAGATACACTAATTTGTATTACCTTGTGTTGTAGAAAGATTTGATATCTTGCATTCTTTAAAAAAAATATAATTACTGTGCTAATAATTCCATATTACAGACATTTTGTTTACCATACATGTAACATTTTCAATTCAAAATCTCACGTTCTGAATATTCACATTGCATTTCTCGCTTGCATGAATCGGTTTCTCCGACATTTTCTATAACCATATATAAATATATTACATTCTTTTCTTCATTTTTTCAAGTAGCTTTGGTATGTTAAGCTTTCGTTTGATTATAAGATTTTAAAAACTAATTGTATGGATACTGCTGCAAAAATCAATTTGCTTGATGAATTCATATAAATAACAGGCAAAAGCTATATAAGTAATACATAAAAAAATTAACAGAATGAACCACGAACCATACATATATTGGACAGCACAACAGGCCACAACAACTACCAACACCGATTCCTTAAAAATAGACTTATAAAGATAGACCGACAACAACAAACAGCTTATGACATGGTACCAACACATACCGTTAAACCAGTTTTGCACTTTCTCCCTTTATTGGTATATCTAAGGCCAAAGATCGTAAAAACTTCTTAAACAAATAATTAGTTTAATACTATGTTCAGACATATTAATTATGCCCTGCTTGTTTGTCATTTATCAAAAATTGGCAACCTTTCGGTCTGTGTAGAAATATCTTCACGTCATTAATAATTCACACAGTACGGTATGACAAGTTAAGTTTGTGTCGCCATCAGAAATTCTAAATGAAATAGTAGCAGCTTATTCATTTGTATTAGTAATAATATAATGGTACTTTAGGAGTAGGATCATAGACCAAATCCACAAAACTCTAAAGTAATTAAGTCATCGGATGTTTTATGTTCGTACCTACCGAATATATATGCTTCATACATAAATACAAATATAACTTTATGAATTTGCAACGCCCAATGATAACGTGTATGTGCCGTGGGCGGACATAGACTAATTTTGAATTGACTATCAATTGAGTGATATGTCTTTTCAAAATTTTGTACATCGAACAAGATATTAAGATTTGATTATACAAGTAATGTATATCATTCATAATTTATTTCAAACTTTGTTTACATATTATGCTCGCTACTATTCTTTAATTTTTAGGTGTAAATGGGAAGCTGGTTTGCTTTCAGATTGTCGCATACCTAGTATCTTGAGTTTTCGTAGTCCTTAATATGAATCATCTATAAGTATTCTTGCTATCATTCATTGTGTACTGTGTGGTTGAGTTCAAGAGAAAATATAAAAAAGATTGAATGTAATTAAAAAATTTTACCAACTTTACCACGACTCATTGATTTTGTAGTGTGCTTTTGAAACTGACAGAATATTTGGGTTTGGGAAATATTTGCCTGATTGTTCCGATTACGCAGTTTATAACAACAAAATTGTGTATATGCACAATATAATTTCATTTTCGTTTTACAAATACATGTGGTAAGTGTAGCAATAACAGTTTTTAAATTATCAGTTGGGTCAAATTTAAATGCACATTACAATACACAAAAAACAGGCCATTGTGATACAAAACTAAAGACATTTTTTTCTAATCAAGTGTTCGTTTAATTTTATCAAGACATAAAAAGTGAATACATTTTAGATGGCACACATAGGCTCTGCCCCGCAGTGTGTAGTCGCCATAGATATTGGAAGTGATGGATGTGGATATGCCTTTTCCATGGATTATCAATTCAAAACAAACCCGTGTGATGTACATGTGCCTAGATGGTCGCCAAACACTGGTTCAATGACATCATTGAAAGCTCCTTCAGCAATACTGTTTGACTCGGACAAGAACTTTTCGGCATTTGGGTATGATGCTGAAGATAGAATGGACGAAATCCTTAATTCTGGCGACCAAAATAATTGGTACTATGTAGAACGGTTTAAAATGGCATTGTATACCGCAGTAGAAGAAGGAGAGGTTAGTTATTTATATCAAAACCAGCATTTTATCTGAAAATAGTCGTATAAAAATGAGGGGGTAAAATAAAGAATAGAGAACAATTGGGTGCAAAAGTATAAAAAATGACTGTGGAAAATATCTTACCCATCTCTATAAAGTTCAGCTGGGTACCTTTGCAATTTTCCTATACGGTATGGGTTTTTTCTCATTGTTGAAGGCCGTACGGTGACCTATTATTTCTTATATCCTCTTATTTGAACTCTGGTGGATAGTTTTCTCATTGGAAATCATACCTTATATCCTTATTCTTATCTTGTACACTGCATGGAATAGTCATAATGGCTGATTACTTAAGCGAGCGTGAATTGATTAGAAAACAAAAAACAGAATATTTATGTAATTTCTAATTGTCGAAATGCGTATCTGGTGCAGTAAAATTGGTACCGTTTATGTTACCTCAACAGGTTTGAAACTCATGTGTTTTACAAATGATAAGCCCGGTTATTTCAGCATTGCTATTGTAATTTTGTCTGTACTGTATAGAAAGTAAAAATATCTATATTAAGTGGTTGATATTTTATATCTCGGTACCAATTTAGATTTGATCGAATTTTGAATTATGTTTTCAACCAAGGATTTAAGAAACAAAACATTAATCCAAAACAGATCCAGATCATGGCCAGAGATAGCAGTTACACATCTGTCAAATCTCTGACTCTTGGTACTATTAAGTTGCCGTTAATCTTTTAAGAAAAAGTTTTTTGATCATTTCATATTTCATGAACAATGATTAAAAGAAGCATTTAGGGCCATCATATTACATTTCACAGGTCCTGATCTGAATGTAACCCAACCAGTTATAAGTACATCTGTTCAAGCAGTACCGAAATCACTTCATGTGTTTAGTTCATCGCAGTAGAGATTATTTTCTTCTGAGTATCGCATTGCTTAATATGAATAAGGATATGTGGTTTGGTCGCCAATGAGACAACTATCTAACAGAGTCCAAAATGAAGCGGATTTACTTATAGGTCATCGTGCGGCCTCCAGACAGCAACCAACTACAACCACTGAATTACAGGCTTCTTACTTGGGACAGACACATATATAATGCATGTGGGCGCTCAACCCTCCACAAGCCAGAGACACTAGTGTAACAGCACAACATAAGAACAAACTGTAAAACTCATTCTCTTGACTCGTCAGATATGCATAATTTGCTCTCATTTTCTGAATTTTAGGATATATGTACCTCCTTATCCTTGACACACTGTTGTCCGTTCAATATTTGAATTTATCGACGTCACTATAAAAAATACAAAATATTTGGAGGTCCAAAGTACAATATCTTATATTTTGATTTGACTTCAACCAACTTGATCAACAAACGGCAACTGATTTCAAATGTTATGTGAAAGATACTTTTTTCTACAACTGATACAACTCACTATAAAAAAAACAAACTTCGACCATTTGACAAAAATAATAAAGGGAAATCTTGACATAACATTCAAAACCATTACTGGGTGCGACTTCAAAATCACAATGAGATAACTGCCTGGTGGTTTCATGGGGTGTTAGCCAGTTCGACAATTTTTGTTTTTGACGATTATTTTAGCTCTTTGCATGTAGACAACGAAGATGATACCGAAAAGACACAGGGGGGGCTCGGAAATGTCATATATACACCAGTAATAAATTTCGATAAATGAGAATTTGTCAAGAAATTGGACATTTTCAAGTCAGAGAAGTTTCTATCGATTCTACGAGCATAATGGGATTTGATATATTTCCTATACTGATTTTAATTTTTCGTTCTTTTAACTACATTTTGTTAGTTCACCAATCGAGAAGAAATGAAATTGAGATCTAAAACAGAAGTTTATCCCCGCAGCATCTTTATATACCTGTCTAAAATAAATAGTAACATGTTTTATGCTATTATATTTCCTATCACGGTTTCCTTGATAGAGGGTTGCTGCTCACAAGGAAGCTATTAAACCAAGAGTTCCAAGTGGTGAAGTTGAAATCGTCCCTTCGTAAATTTTACGGACGCCATCACGAGTTGGTTGACCGTTATAGAATATCCGTTTCTGAGATGACAACCGATATGTTCCAATTGTCAAAACTACAATCCCGTCCCCTTTTTCCTGAATGGGACCTACCGAATAAGACTTATCACCGGGTTTGTACTAACATGAGAAACACGACGGGTGCCACATGTGGAGCAGGATCTGCTTATCCTTCCATAACACCTGATATCATCCCCAGTTTTTGGTTGGGTTTGTGTTGCTCAGTCTTTAGATTTCTATGTTGTGTTTTGTGTACTGTTGTTTGTTTGTCGTTTTCTTTTTAGCCGTTGTCAGTTTATTTTCGACTTGTAAGTTTGAATTTCCCTTTAGTATCCCTCGCCTCTCTTTTATGCCGACGTCAAAAACTCGAAAATCCATTTTGCGTCAACGGGAGCAACATCACCAGAAAACGAAAATACACTCTTACAAAATATCACTAAAAGTAATAAAACAGTACCGGTAAAATCATAATCCGGGTAATTTTATGGTTTCTTAAGATCTAAGACAGCAAAAACATGTTTCTCGTGATATGAGACACATACCCAGCGTATCAGTCAACCAATATGTGATGGTGACTGTAAAACTTGTGTGTAATGTCAATTTTAGTCGTTCTTTCTTATTACGCTGCTGGGTCAGGTTTTGTGTTAGGAATATACCCTTATCTAAAAAGGACATTCATGTAATGTGACAATGCACGCGTGAAAGGTTTGAATGGAGATATGCTACTGTCGTACGCTAAGACATAAGTAACATTACTTCTGAGAAATTGGACAAAAAGGGAGAGAAGATCCCAATGGGGCATTCAAAAATCACAAGTTCAATAAAAAAGACAGTAGCATGGCCAAATATAAAGATGAAAGGACAAACAACAATAACAAAACATCACATAGAAAAACTTAAGACTGAGCAACACGAACCCTACTAGGAAACGAGGTGAATCCCGGTGCTCCGGAAGTGTAATCAGTCAATCCTCCACATGTTTCACCCGTTGGATTGATCATGTAATTACAAACCCGATAATAAGTTGCTTTCGGTTATGTCAAAATCGAGAAGATTGAAGTTGACAATTGCAAAAAATGAAATCATATTAGTCACAGATACTAGTTTGAAGTTTGTGTCAATGTCACGAAAAAGTTTCGAAAAGGCCTTCTAGTTTCGAGGTTCCCTTTATTTCAAGTTCACTAGGATATGGGAGATGCAAGAACTTGGTGAAAATATTTCCTATTTGTTATATGTAATGACAAACCACAGGAAAAAAAAACTCATTAGTGGGTCTTAGGAAAATGGACAAGAAAATTATTTACTCGGAAAAAATGACACAATACAAAAACACAATTATAATTCAAGAAAGGAAAAACTTTATAAATGTCGTGCAGACGAGGTGCTTTTCTGGATTTACCTCCAACAGAAACTCTCAAACCTAAATATTTAAACGCCAAGGATGTATAAATTCCTTGAAACGTTTGGAGATATATGAACAAAAGGGACCTAAAAATAACAGAAAAATTAATCAAAGATCATGTTTTTCCTTGTTGAAATAGTTATTTGTTTTACAGTGATTAAGATTATAACACAATGTTGACTGCTGTACCCCAATTTTTGATATTTTTACCTATTATATCTGTTTGTTTTTGCTCACACATTTTTGTCAATATAATGGAATTCTATGCGAATGTCATACAAGTGAGAAGTTTAGCTAGCTATCAAACAAAGTTAGGAAATGCCTGTACAAATGACAGTTATTTCCATTCTTTTGATGTGTTTGAGCTTTTGATTTTGCCATTTGATAAACGACTTTCCGTTTTGAATTTTCCTTGAAGTTTGGTATTTTTGTCATTTTACTTTTTGCCTGAGGGAGTTGGAACCTGAGTCTTTTTTTAAATAATTCCTGCATCCATCAATTTGAATAAGAATACATGTTACAAACATAAACACACGTTGGTGTAATTGGTTTGAATCAATATTTTTTTGTCTTTATTCCTTGAATCACATGTAAAATAGTAACATTGCAGGAGATGTTTACACTGTCGACGCAGCCGGTCTTTCCATTTTGAGCCCATGTGATTCTCTCGTGTTTTTTCTATTTTGTTTGTTTATTCAAATTAAGGTGACAGTAGTTTACCGTTGTTAAAATATCGTCAAACGAAAAGGATGAAAAATCAAAGTATCAAACAAAAACTCCAAAAGGAGAGAGACCGGGTGCATCCCCTGCTATACATGCATCACCAGCCATGCGAATTCACACTCAGTCAAAATGTCACAATCGGGAATAGGACACAATCGGAAACAAAATACAAATCAGTCGACTTTACTGGTATCGAAAAGTCTAAGACCACAAAAACATGTCGCTAGTGAGTTGAGGCACCGATATATTGTATCGATCAACCAATTCATGATGATGACCTTGAAACTTATGTAATGTCGATTTTAGTCGTTCATCCTCATGTTAGGGCAGTTTTTGTGTAAGGAGCATACCCTGTTAATGAGTCTGAATAGTGTGAACACGACGAGAGTAATGTATTAACTGAGATATGTATACGCCATACGAGGGACAGTGGGTATTTTATTGCTGTGAAAATCGAAGTTGAAAATTAAAAGATGAAATCATAACATTTGTCATAGATTCTAGTTTTAGGTTGTCCATCTGTGTCAATATCAAGGCAAATATAGATATGAAGCAGACCTTCTACTTTCGGTAGTATCCCTTAATTTCAAGTTCACTTGGATAACATTTATTGAAATTTGGGTTATTAAGTGAAAGAACCTCATCATTGATTTATCTTAAAATAGAATTAAAGAACTTTGCAAGATGCTTTTTCGTCTTTGATAAGGTTCTATTCATATGAGTACATAACCAAGCCATCATTAATAGTGCTCAATTAATACACATTGGAATACCCACTGTCTGCGGAAATACTAATCCACCAAATTCAGCGAATATGTCCAACATAATCTACGGTGTATTTGTTGTGGGGATCATTGGGTTTTTCACAAAGTAAGATTTTTCGTTACTTTAAACGCGAAATGTGTATCTATATACATTTCTCATTTTTGTAGAAAACGCTTCTGTTTAATGAGACTGTGTAGTCGATCTTTCAATTGAGCACGGGGAATAGTAGTATAAAGCGTAGAAAAATGAAAGTTGTTGATATAACTGCAAAATTGTAAAGATTGTAATTGAAGGTTTAGAATTAGATCTTAAAAGTGTACAGAACCCACATCTGATTGACACTGCTTGTGTATACCTCATCACAATATTTCTCACAGCCATCTTTTACTGTAGGAAGAGTGGTTGTACGAACTTAAGAAATTTGTTTAGTCGAATATCTAGACGATTCGGCTATATATCGTTCTTGATAAAAATTTTGGAAAAAGTTTTGTTAAGTTTAGGTATCAAGTATAATGATGTGAGATTTCTACCGTCCATTTTAATATTAATACCAAAAGGATAGAAGGACGGATTTGTGATTATCCGACACCTCCTCATTCGTGAATGGTGGGGGGTTATATGTTGGATTCCCAGTTTTACTATGAGTGCTAAGTTCTTCAGTCAGACGTTTTTGTGTGTCAATACACCATTGTTTAAGGTTTTGTCTGCTGGGACAACAACATATTTGTCGTAAGGAGACCCAACACGTGACCATGAAAGAACAAAATTTAGATATTATCCTAATGACGTGAGCCAATAGTGGAACAGTGCGTTGATAGAGCGATGTTCATTTTTTTTTCTATTTCCCATGCTTTCCATTTGTTAATAAAACTTTGCCGTTACAAAGGTAGAGACCACTAGAATGATTTTGTCACTGAACAATTGCATAGTAATTTCCTAAATAAAAAATGTAAACATTCACCTGAGAAACTGACAAATCCACACAATGAACTGCAATGCATTGTGGGCTACTACTAGTTTACTGTTACTGTCACTTAGAAATACGTGGAATTTAGTTGAGAAATGTCTTTTTTCTATTTTGTCTCGGAATCACATGTTTATAATTTTGTTCATCTAATTATGTCATATATGTAATGTATATACCATAATCTTCAATTTGCATGCTTGCTCTGATTTAAAAAAAAAATTCATTAGCTTCTGCAGTCGACTTTATTTTCGTCCTGTCGAAGTATAGTAAAGAAGACATTTTGTCTTTTATTATACACTGTACCTGTGCATTCATTTCACGTATTAACAAAGTGTCCATGATTGTCCATTAAAACCCCTATGAGCTCTTTAAAACTAGTTTAAACATTTGAATGGAATGGGTTACATGATTTGTTTTCTCAAGGAATTTTGGTGTCCAACATTTTTATATCTTTCAATATTATTAATGCTATTAAAGTTGTTACAATAAATTAGATGATTAAATCAGCATTGTTAATACTTTGTTATATAAATAGAATTGGACAGTTGTCTTTTGTTGAAGACTTTATGTTGCCCTCTAGTTGTCTTTTGATTATTTTTGTCGTGCAGTTGTCATGCTGACATATCCACCATATCTCCCTTACTTCCTAGTTTAAAACATATTAAATGACATCAAATACTCGTAAACGTGTAAATAGCAAACGTTAAGAAAAATAAAGGACATGTTGTATATAGGACACAAAATCACTAAGCGCAAAAAAAATGAAATTAAACTCCGCTTTTGTTGTTGTTATTCATCGCAAAGTCACATATGGGCCTTTGTAAACATGCTATGATATTGATATGGAAACCTTTGTTACAGGGCAAGTACAATGCACGTCTAGGGATATTGATGCCAAACCTCACCAAAACAAATATCAAATGATATAATATTGAAGTTTAGTGTTGAACGTCTGCGGCTAGATGTATTTTGAAACAGAAAGAAAGTAAAAACCCGCTTTGGTTTAAACAATATTTATTCAATAAATCAAATCATGAAAATATAGATAATATATTATAAACCCGCTTTCACCTCTTTAAAATTAGACTACTTATTGACGCATCACAAATGATTGGTTCATGTAACCACGTGCACAACTACAGACAAACCGCCAAAAATATATCGTTATTTAAAACGTTCCTTTTAGATAACGTTTTCCCGCTATCTCCGAAACGCGAAAAAAATAAAGGTATAATGTAGTGAACCCGAACAGTTACAGTTGTTAAATGATTTGGTGTATCAAATTGTTCTTTTCAGAATCAATAAAAACGTTTTACATTCCAGTGTACGAATGTTTATTTTTTTTCAATCGCAGTTTTCCCTCGCACTTGCTCTGTGTGGCTGTCCAAGTTCTAACGAGCGAGAGGTTTCATGGTTAAGGTCACTGCATATGAGAAAGGTATCGGCTAATTAAAGTATTAAAGTACGGGAAGCCAATAATTCAATAGCAGTATATTTCTGACGAATTTGATAAGATAAAGGATTTTCTTTTACAAAAAAAATCCATGTACACTTGTTTTATATTAAAACTTCAAGTATATTAAACATGTTCATTTTTTTTTAATTTGAAGTTTCATGTGACTTTAAACATCTAATTTAAGCAACTTATTACTATCAACTTATAAATTAATATATTTGAAAAAGTTTGGGAAATCTGTTGAATTCTAATAAATTAATTGTAGGATGTAAGAATGGATTTCCTTATCAAAGAGAAAGGCGGCAAGGAAATATCAGCTAAACTTTTATTTTCGTCTTGCATCAAGTATTTAAAAGAGCATTTCAGGAAGACGATTGATGACAGGCAGATAGGAATTCAGGAAGACAAAATTAAGTGGGTTATAACTGTGCCTGCGATATGGACGGACTCTTGTAAACAGTTCATGCGAGAGTCTGCTACAGAGGTATAATTATGTGCATAACCAAGACAGGTTGAATATTAATAAATGTTAATTGATAGTCAGCTACAAATGCAATATATATTTATTACACAGGCAATCGGTGACCTAATATGGTATATATACAGTCAGTAATTTTTATATTTGGCAAGGGCTTTGCGGGAGTCCCCATCTGAAATTCACTGAATGTGTCTATACGATTTTAGATAGACAACCGCGGAATTGAAATTATAATGCAAGTTTGCGACCGAGTATCATTTCGCGAGCTGAGTACTTTGTGTTATATTAATGTATATAGATCATATTTTTCAGAGACAAGTACCTATTTCCTAATTCCCTTTCCCGTCTTTTTAACACCATTTATGAATCGGGATTAGATATTTGAAATAAATGTATTCTCCCCCTTCATTTATTAGATTTTAGTTTGGTTCAACGAAATTTATACGATATATTTGGTTTACAGTTTGATTCAGAAGAAACACAGACATAGCTAGATAATACAATTAATTATCTAATTACTACCACAATTTGATATCAATAAGTATTGTAATTTTCATTGTTATTGATAAATGTAATGTCAGTATTACAAATCTAATCTTGAATCAATCATAATTCTATCTTATTTTGGGGAAATATTTTTACAAATTCAAATGTGACGTCACTTTGTGTGTTTTTTTTAGAATTTCTAATGTGACGTCACTTTGTGCGTTGATGCTTTGGCTAACCCGGCTGTGTATTTTTATATGCTGGATTAAGTTGTTTTATGTAATGTATCCGTTTTTATTCTGTAGTTAGTCCCCACTTTGGTTTTATCATGTATATCTATTATATAGTCATTTTATAAAATTTACTGTTTGCAAAATTATAAATTATTCTAAATAATAAGGATGTTCTTGTCCCAGGCAGAAAACCCTGGCCGTGTTAGGCGCAACTTTTTGGAAGTTTTGGTCCTCGGTGCTCTTCGGCTTTGTACTTGTTTTGGCTTTCAAGCTTTTTTCATCTGAGCGTCACTGGATGGTCTTGTGTGGACGAGACGCACGTCTGGCGTATTGAATTTTAAGCCTAATACCTTTTGTTAGCTATTATTCGTGTGTTTCTTTGTCCTATATGTTCTCCCATTTATTTGTATTGTGGTCCTGTCATGTGATGTTGTCGTTTTGGTGTTGTGTTTGACGTTGCCATTAAAGCGGGAGGTTTGGCATGCCACAAAACCAGGTTCAACCCACCATTTTTTTCTTAAAATGTCCTGTACCAAGTCAGGAAAATGGCCATTGTTATATTATAGTTCGTTTCTGTGTGTGTTACATTTTTAATGTTGTGTTTTTGTTGTGTCGTTGTTCTCCTCTTATATTTGATGCGTTTCCCTCAGTTTTAGTTTGTAACCCGGATTTGTTTTTATCTCTCTCGATTTATGAGTTTCGAACAGCGGTATACTACTGTTGCCTTTATGTATTCCTTTGGTAACATTTTGGATTGAGGCCGAGAGCTGGATAAGTTATGAAACATTAAACCAAGGATTGTAAAAGGTTATATTTAACCACAGGATGAACAACAGATAAAAATCTAAATAGGGTTTGATTTTTTATATTTAACCCTAGGTTAAAATTTATCCCAAAGATGAACAACCAACCACTGAAAGATAAAAAATAAAAAAATATTATGAACTTTGGTAGTTAGTCTTTAACATAAGCTACAAATTAAGTTATTAATAAACGTATAGCATAAACAATGACACCTTATTTTATTCTTGTTTTTCATTTTTGCTTATATGCTATGTCTATAGAGTGTCTATATGATATTTTTTTTTCTTTCTTGGCATAGTTGTTTGTTTTATAGTAACTAAGATTATAACACAATGTTGAAATTGAGAATTCAAACGGGGAATGCGTCAAAGAGACAACAACCCGACCAAAGAGCAGAAAACAGCCCAATGCCACCAATGGGTCTTCAACACAGCGAGAAAATCCCGCACCCTGAGGCGGGCTTCAGATGGCCCCTAAACAATAATGTATACTAGTTCAGCAAAAATTGACGTCACACTAAACTCCGAAACAAATAAATCAACCAAAATTAAAAAAAACATAAAAGACTAACAAAGGCCAGAGGTTCCCGACTTGGGACAGGCGCAAAAATGCGGCGGGGTTAAACATGTTTTATGAGATCTCAACCCTCCTCCTATACCACTAGCCAATGTGGAATAAACAAACACACAGCAATACGCACAATATAATTCAGTTTAAAAGAAGTCCGAGTCCGATGTTAGAATAGGTAACAGAAGAAACAAAGCAAAATGACAATAATTTACATAAATTAACAAAGGACTACTAGAGTTACTGACATGCCAGCTCCAGACCTCAACTAAATTGATTGAAAGATTATATCTTCATCATATGAAAATCAAGCACAATCCCTCCCGTTAGGGGTTTAGTATCATATCATCATAAAATATATGACATAAGAACATAACCCGTATCATGCCAACAACTGGTTTTAGAATAAATGTATTTCCTATGATTGCTATTCGGTATTTTTGTTATTTTTGTTATTTTACTTTTTACATTAGTTTATGATTATTCTGATCATTGGTCAAAAAAGATCAGACACAAGTTTTAATAACTTCTGAAGTCTTCTTCTATATGCACCATTATACGAATATTACACAGGGCATAAAAAGCAATTATTTTTAACATTTACAGAAGTCTACTTAGGGTATAAAATATGCTTGCAGGACATTATTATAGGAGATTAATTGTTCAGATTTCTCAAATTAGGCAGGTATTCATGGAAACCAGTTTACACTTGTGTTTGAACCAGAGGCAGCTTCTGTCTGTGCTCGATTTCTTCGGGTGGATAAGACTGAGAATAAGCACCACTCAATCATCCTTAAAACCTTCCAGCCTGGAACAAAGATTTTGGTTGTTGATGCTGGAGGTAATTTATCTTATTATACTTCACGTTAAAATACCAGATTTTGATTGGTTTATACGAGTGAGACAATTTACTCTATCCTATGGCTCAGCGGGAGACAATTATTTGAATGTCACCCTCTCGTGCAGACCAATCAAAAATCGATAATTTATAGGACAGTGATTTTAATTTGCATCAATGATTTAAGACAGTGCTAAAAGTGTTTCAACCTCAGACCTTTTTCATCATAGTTAGTAACTTTCAATTTACAATTTGAAAATACAGTAATGACAGAACGGCCAGTATAATAAATTAAATAACACATACCTTATAGGGTGATAGACAAGATTGTTACCCCTCGAAAAAACTTTTTCAACCTTGTCTTCGCCTCGGTTGACAATGTTTTCTCGGGGTAACAATCTGCTCTATCACCCTCTCATCTATGTGTTATTTATATAAATTATATTTGAGTTGACCCAAAAAAAACCAATTCAACATATATAGATACATGGTCTTTAAAGTAAGTTTAGTTAGGGGGGGGGGGGGTAAAGGATCACTCAAAAATCGGATGTTTTGGAGAGATTATGTGATTTAAATTGTTTAGATAAGGTTACATGGCAGTTGTTTTCCAGTCGTTCTGTTGGTTGATATTGTTTGATTTTGTCAGTTTTTATGGACTTCCCCTTTTTTATTTGACATGGGGTTCGGTATTTTGTTATACTTTTTTTTACATGTTATAAATTCTTGGTAGTGTAATATTCAATTTGATCAGCTATAACATAAGATAGTGCAATCCAAATCTGATGTATAAAGAGTATAGTGTTTTACTACTGTTACCAAACGACTACAGACTCAAAGGAAGTATTCAAACATCTGTTTTATCGACATTTTTTTATAACTATTAGATAATAGCATCTATGATGTGATAATCATATGCCGAGGGTTTATATGAAATATAAAGAAAGGTTTGATGCTTAATTAATCAAGAGAAATGACTGGTAAATATTTACTACTTGCTTGGAATATATTAGATATATTAAGTTGATGTTTACGGACATTGATTCAAATACATTTTTTGGGAGTGCCTCTATTTTATTTTATTTTATTTTCTCGATAAGGCCACATAATTGATTTTTAAATCATTTCAATCTTTAGGTGGAACAGTTGATATTTCTGCCCAGGAAATATTACCTGATGATTGTTTGAACATCATCCACAAAGTACGCGGTGGGGATTACGGTGGAAATTCAGTGAATATGGCGTATAGGTCGATGTTGGTCCGTTTATTCTCTGGCCCGTGTATAATAGCTTTCAAGAAGAATCATCCAATTGATTATATGGATATGATGAGATCATTTGAAGAAAAGAAAAAGACATTTAAACCTAATGATACCAAGGTCTGTAGCAGAATTGCAGCAACATTGTTGGAAATAAGCGAGGAAAATTGTCAAAGTAGCTTTGAAGATATTGCAAGCAATTCGCAATATGCAAGAGGAGTCCACGTAAAAAGAGATAAACTGTTTATTGATGTCAAAATTTTTCTTGAATTTTTCAAACATTCACTATCAAAACTTGTCAAAGACATAAATGAAGTCCTTCAACATAAAAGATGTCATGGTGTCAGAGCTATCATGTTAGTTGGAGGGTTCGCTGACTGTGAACTATTGTTTAATGCAGTGAAACAAGCTTTTCCAGATAAAGATGTATTTGTGCCTCATGAAGGCAGTTTGTCAGTTCTCACAGGTGCTGTTATTTATGGTCACATACCTAAAATTGTATCTTCACGTGTGTGCAATTTCACTTACGGTATCTCTATTTTAGTACCGTTCCAACGAGGCATGCCACAAGAGAAGAAGGTTATACACGATGGAAAATTATGTTGTGAAGATGTTTTTAGGATCGCATACAAAATAGACACTGTAGTCAATGTAGGCCATACAGAAAGGATACCTGTAAGTACGACGTTCTTTGATCCCGAGATACAGCATCTACGAAAACAACCATTGTCAGTCTCTGTCTACATATCTGACAAGAGTGATCCAAAATATGTGACTGACCAAGGATGCAGAAAACATTGCGTTTTTCAAGTACCCCCAGTTGAGGGTGAATGGCCAAAAGAAGTCTATGGGTATATTGATTTTGAAATAGCAGGGACGGAAATGATTGGTACTTATGTTGATCCATACACCGGTGATATTGTCACATCAGTGAAAATTGAGTTTCTGCCAAAAACAGAAAACAATCCCTCAGATGACCAAAGGCGACGTATTTACGATCCTGAAATGAGTAATTCGGATAATGAAATTCAATAAGGAGTAAAATTCATTCTTCTATAATATGAACTGAAAGATATAACATGGTTTACCGTAGTTCAGTGTTTAAGAAACATTAATTTTATTTAACAGTTTTAAATACATTTTTACAGCAACAATTATTAGATTTTTAAATGATTTCAATAGCTCTTGTAGTTCAAACTGTTTTATGAAGTCGTTCAATGAAGACTTTTTTCAGAAAATGTTGTCTTTAAATTAATTTAAATTTTTACAATCAACCACTTGAAAATGTGAGTGTCAATACCACAGGATATATAGGAATGATCGTTCAAAATTGGAAGGTGATCATTTGCTGCTTCATATGTGGCACCCGTCGTGGTGCTCATGTAAGTACAAACCCGGTAAACACGTAATCTGGTATGTCAAATTTAAAGAGAAGATGACGGGATTACGGTTACGACAATTGGAACATATTTGACCCATATTTGTCGTAATCTTTTAAAGAAAACGTTGTCTTTAAGTCGGTTTTATTTTTCTATACCTTTTATCGCTTCAAAATCTTAAAGTCCCAATACTGCAGAACGTTTTGAATGTGTGTTAATGAGATTCTTCTTTACCAGTAGTACATTGAACTTTGTACCATAACTTGACAATGCTGGTACAATTAAATAATTAAGGTTTACCGAATTGGCCGTTTGACCCAAAGTATATTTTTTCTTTATCCTGAAATGTTCATCCGAACTCGCACTTATGTGTTTTCTTGCGTAATATGTACCCATGTAAACAAGAAATAAAAATTTTACAAGTGTAAAAAATGTCTTCAACAGGATTCTGAAATATGTTTCATGGTTAGGAGCATAAAAAGTTATGTTATAAGATTATGAATAAAATGGTGTATGGAGGCAATGTTAATAAAATGGTAGCGTCGAGAGGCATATATAGATACAATAAACGGTCTTGGTCATTTATTATATTATCAGAGTTAATATAATTTCCCAACCTTTCTATCGCCGCCCTTGGGTCTAAAAAATAAATTTAGATAAACGATCAGATACCAAAAGCCCCTATATGATAAAAAAAAACCTGAAGACATGGCTAAGACAACTGAAATGTTTCCTGACTATGGAATAAAAACCAAAAATAATACAGGTGCATGCATAGGTCAATGAACAATCAATAGGCACTGTAATAGAATTTTGTAAAATTTTGTATACAACTTGATATAAAAATAAGGAGATATAATATGATTGCCAATGAGACAACTATCCACCAAAGTTTTATTGAAATGGATGTAAGCAATTATAGGCAAACGTACGGTCTTCAACAATGAGAAAAACCCATACCGTATGATCGGCTATAAAAGGTCCCGACATGAAAAATAAGAAACAATTCCTTGATAGAGGGTTGCTACTCACAAGGAAGCTATTAAACCAAGAGTTCCAAGTGGTGAAGTTGGTTGACCGTTATGGAATATCCGTTTCACAGATGATAGCGGATATGTTCCTAATTTCGTAACTACAATTCCGTCCCCTTTTCCCGAACTTTATTGTGACTTTCGAATAAGACTTATTACCGGGTTTGTACTAACATGACGGGTGCCACATGTGGAGCTGGATCTACTTACCCTTCCGGAGCACCTGAGATCACCTCCAGTTTTTGGTGGGGTTCGTGTTGCTCAGTCTTTAGTTTTCTATGTTGTGTTTTGTGTACTATTGTTTGTCTGTTGGTCTTTTTCTTTTTTAGCCATTTATTTTCAACTTATGAGTTTGAATGTCCCTCTGGTATCTTTCGCTGCTCTCTTTCATAACAAAACTATTTACGAAAAACAAATATGACAGACATGAACTAACGACAACCACTAACACCAGGCTCCTGCCTTACTAGGACAGGCACATATAGAATGCTGAGCATGTTAAACACTTACTGAAAATCCACAAAAAAATAATTTATTTCACTGATAAATCAGCTTGAATAATCATCCGGAGAATCACTTTAATGATGTACTCATAATCATATTGTCACCGAATTCGGGTTTGTCGAGCCTGCGATATATATGTCGCGGAAGCGAGACATAGTGATCCTCCATTCCGTTGTCGTCGTCGGCGGCGTCAACATTTAGGTTCAGTATGTGGTTAAGTTTTTTAGACATCAATAATGTTGTCAAACCTTCATGACATTTTATGAAATTAGGACAGAGGCTTTTTTATGACCAAAAGGAAATATCCAGATCAAAAATGTGAAAATATTTAATTTCATTGTTTTCCGTATTTTACTGATAAACGACTTAGCTTTTATTGCAGTTAACATTAAAGATACAGTCTGGTGTTTAAGGCCGTCATTTTAGAATTGAATGCTTCTTTTTGTAAATTTATTGGGGTGTAAAAGCGTTGACCGAAGTACATTTTGTATGAAGCGCGGAAGCGCTTCATTCTAAAAATGTGCGCACGGTCAACGCTTTTACAACCCTATAAAATTACTAAAAGAAGCATTCAATACTTATAATTACATTTTTTTGCTAGGATCATGAAAACACGATTTCTATCAAGTTTTTCTTTTATTTACCTTTTATTTATTGTGGAAGCTCGTGTCATCATGAATGTTACATTTCATTTTGAAATGAAGGTTAATTTCACAATGACGCGAGATTGCTGTTAGCCAATCAAAATAACGTATTATAATGAAACATACATGTAATGTAATTATACATCAACCAATTTGTCAACCTTTTGTGAAAACTTTGTCAGAAGCTTTTGTACGATAAAGAGGTAATATCTGATTTTTTTCATGTACTCCTTTTTTAGCTTACCTGGCCAAAAGCCAAATGAGCTTTTCTCATCACTTGGCGTCCATCGTTCGTCGTCGTCGGCGTCGTCGTCCGTTAACTTTTACAAAAATCTACTCCTCTGAAACCACTGGGCCAAATTTAACCAAACTTGGACACAACCATCGTTTGGGTATTAGTTTTAAAAAATGTGTCCAATGACCCCGCTTGCCAACCAAGAAGGCGGGCATGGCTAAAAATAGAACATGGGGTAAAATGCAAGTTTTGCCTATTATTTTGAAAACTGCTATTAATAGAGAAATTCTGACATTGGACAAAAATGTTCAAAATAATGAGCTCTAACTATTGTCCATATAGATCAAAACTGTCAGACGATTTCTTATAGGAGTTATTGCCCTTAAATGACAAATTTTACCATTTTTAGTTGTTTTCCCCTATTACCTCGAAAATTATAAAAGATAGACAGAAGCATTAAATAGCAAAAATGATCAGAAAGACAAAATCTACAAATCAGTCAACAAGTCCAAAAATCGTCAGACGACTCTTTGTTTCAGTTATTGCCCTTTAATGACGATTTTACCAAATTTTGCGTTTTTGCCTAATTTCTGGAAAACTGTGATAGATATAGAAAGAAACTTTAAATAACACAAATGATCAGCAAGACATAATCTACAAAACAGCCAACAAGACCAAAATTGTCAGACGATCCCCTTATTGGAGTTACTGCCTTTCAATGACGATTTTTACTATTTTTTTGCGTTGTTTGCATAATATCTTGAAAACTGTGATAGATATATAGAAACTCTAAATAGCACAATTGATCAGCAAGACAAGATCTACAAATAAGACAAATGGCCAAAGTCTTTAGTCGACTTGTCATTGGAGTTATTACCCTTTAATGATAATTTTTTACGTTTTTTATGCATTTTTTGCCTATAATCTTGAAAACTATAATTGATTGATTGAAACTTTAGAAAGGAAAAATTGTCAGCAGGATAAGATTTACAAATATGTCAACATGACTGAAATTGTCAGTTAACTCTTCATGGAGTTGTTCCCATTTAATGTTGATTTTTACTAAAAAGTTACCATAGTTTAAGATGCAGGTTAGCGACACATGCTCTTTAGAGCCTCTAGTTTCGTTTTACAGTATTTTACTTATAGCTGGATTTTTGCAATTAACATTTACAGACTGTCTGGAATTAGTGCTTTTAACATGATAAATTTGTAAACCTTCATGGATTGTTATGAAACTTGGACAGATGCTTATATTCAAGGTAAAAAAAAAGCATCTGAAGAAAAAAGTAAATTAAAACAAAAATTTGTAATTTCATTATAATGGCCTTTTTTTACAATCAACATACATTGTAGCACTTATATATTGAATACAGCAATCGAAGGCGGAACAATTTACGGGTTTTTTTTTACAGCTTAGTCATAATCAAATAAACATACATTTCTACCATAAACTTAGAAATGAACACAACTTCGTTACGCTCCAAAACCGTAAAAAGTAGTGTTTAGGCGTGTTTCACAACAAACAAGGTAATAGACTTAATATGTCTTTTGATTGAGTCAAGCCATTTCAATTGATATTTTATATTGTGTCTTTCTATGTTGTGATGTTACACTATTGTTTCAGGTTAGGGTGAAGGTTGGTGCCTATTAAAACGTTTAAACCCGCTGCATTTGTTTGCACCTGTCCTACGTCAGGAACCTGATGTTCAGTAGTTGTCGTTTGTTGATGTGGTTCATATGTGTTTCTCGTTTCTCGTTTTTATATAGATTAGACCGTTGGTTTTCCTGTTTGAAGGGTTTTACACTAGTCATTGTTGGGGCCCTTTATAGCTTGCTGTTCGGTGTGAGCCAAGGCTCCGTGTTGAAGACCGTACTTTGACCTATAATGGTTTACTTTTACAAATTGTGACTTGGATGGAGAGTTGTCTCATTGGCACTCATACCACATCTTCTTATATCTATTAACCCGATTTTTACTTGTCATGTGCAAACCGAAGTGTGCCACTATAGAGCAACTACCCTTCCGGATCTCTTTCAAGTTGTCTTTTGTCGGTGCCATATCTTTTTATAATGGTCCTGTCTATCCTGTATCCTTACATACTGATTTAGTTTCAAACTTTCACATTCATGAATAAGGATTAGAGAATAAACATGTATTGATGATTATAAATTCGATATTGTCTAAGGGTAAGATAAAATACATATATCTGTCCACTACTGTATTATGCCTTATTTTTAGTTTTTAACATGACTAATGCAACAGGATGGGTGTGACTGTTGTTGGGTGTACTTCTACTTGCAGAAAAGGTACAAGAAATGTTTGCGGGAAAAGAAAACATCAAATTTACAAATCAAACATGCTTTAAATAATTATATGTATAATTTTAGAACAAAGTTGTCGAATTTCAATTTCGATTCGTCATTATTGTAGAATGTATTGCAATATGTTTGGTTCTCAATGTTATTTATTCTTTAATTGATACAGATTTGTCTTTGTGGTCTGTGATGTCAATCGTTGTCCTTCCTGGGTCATCTCGATTGTATATTGTCCTTTTGGTTGTAAACAGTGTTCTACATTTTTTATTCTCGAGTATTTTTTATATGAATAAAAAAAGATATGGGGTATACGTCAATGAGACTGCAATTCAACGACAATAAAAACCAAAAGACATGCTTTCTTCATCAATAATGTGTTATGCCATTAATGGTAACAAATACAAAAATAAACCCATTATCATTGGAAGGAAAATAAATGAATGTAAATAAAAAAAAAAATACGTTTCATGATGAATATTTATACAGAAATAAGTCTACATAGGAAACTAACAAAATTGCACCAGAAATAAGACAATGGCGAGGTAAACAATGAATCAATGCTAGCAGCGTCCAGTGTCGATGCAAATGTCACTTATTAGAAATATTATCAAGACAGAATTTTCTTCATAGTTAGATTAAAACTGTAGTTTCACTTTTCACTGTACTGGCAGATGTGCTAAAATATTGAATCAATACCTGAGCATTTTTATGATAAAAAAAATATGTCATTGTGTATAAATTCCATTTACTATTGTAATTTGTTGAACACACGAAGTAGCTTTTAAAAATTCTAATTGTAGGCATACTGGTTTTGTAGTAACAAATGTTAAATAACGAAATGTATGGAAAGGACACTTTTTGCACCGTAAATGTATCATACAAACAAAATGCATCAGATCGTCACAAGACATTTGTCTTTCAGTCATTACTAATGATATATTTGAATCGTGGTTAAATACACATATCTTCAGGCCTTCTAATTTTGTTTTCATTTAATAAGGAAAGACGGCAAAATCTATGAAGACTGCTTGATTTTGGATTTTTCAGAGAAAACATATTAAAGCGTTTTTGCTATTATTTTAATATATATGCTTAACTGCTTCTTTTAAGCAGATTTGAAATAAATTGATCGTATGTGTATTGTTACAGTCAGATCTTAATCAAATTACACATTAAAATTAAACAAAAATAAAACGATAATCTTGCTGAAAGCAAACAAACAAACATAAGAATATTTTAACAGCAGTTTGTTCATCATATTACTTCGTATTTTAAAGTTTGGTTTGCTGAAGTTTTAAAAAGATTTCTTCATAAGACGGTGGAAAATCAACAGGTTTTGTTGAATGAATTTCGAGAGATAAAGCCTCGTTGTAGGAAGGTAAAGCATCGTCATCATCGTCCTCTGGGTCAACAATTCCAGTAACTATTATGGTTGGTGTCCTTTCTGGGTCCTCAGTACTGTGTCTGCGAACATAGTTCTGAATCCTATTGGCTAGAGATGACACCCATCTGTTAGTAAAATAAACATTGACACGGGGTGCTTCTCTCTGCGTAGAACTTTGTACTGATGATTCTGATAGGTGCATCTCATGGTCTGTGTCATCACTTTCAGAAGTACTTTCAATTTCATCTTCTCTTGTAGTTTTTCTACATTTAGGAAAGGTACATGTACAATCTTTATAACATATGTACCCAATAATAAGAAATGTCAGAAAAATATGTAAACCTATCGCTACAATAATAACAAATAGAATAAAATCATCCATTTGACATCTGTTGGACCAGACACTGTTTTATATGGTCCATGAGTTCTTTGGATTTCTGAAAGCAGAAAATTCATGTTCAAGATTATAAAAGAAAATCTTAACCATTTCTATATTTATAATAATTTTTTAAGATATTAAAAGAACATTTTAAGCATTACTATGTAGAGACATTGACGAAGGTAAATCAAGCTCTACACTGTGTATTATCTTTATTTTTAGCTTAATCAGCTTGGTGAATCAAATGCCAATTTTAATCATTCTTATTAGTTTGCTGAAACATATACACTAGTGTCTAAAGAAATGTGTATAAAAATCACTGTAAATGCAATGTTTGAAAAATTCGTTGTACTTTTTATTGTCAAATGGTCAGTTTTATTGATGGTCAAAACAAACGTTTATGTGGAAAAATAATAGACCTCCGAGGATTTATTAACATACATCATTGCCATTGCCAACTTGTCATTTTTTCGTATGTTTTCAACTTTGTCTTATTTCTTATTTCTGTATGTAAATTGGATAAGTGGAAGATACAATACAACTGCAATCAAAACCATTAGCCAAAGAAAAAAAGACAAGACCGAAGAAAAAATGAAAATAAAGAAAGGCAAATAATAAACCACCAAATACTACACAAATTATTACACAAAAAAACTAAAAATTGATCGATATGAACCCCACCAAAACAACATGGGACCTTCATTACATAATGCCATAATTTTTTTACACGGAACAATATTTGTAGAATTTTTCCGATCCAAAGTTCGAACAAACAAATTCTTTTATTTATCAAAAAGCGTGTTACTTGACTATACAGGTTCTTTTCACAGAAAATCTTACTACAAAAAGAGGTTGTACATTACACTGATTATTTAAGAATGTATGCCAATTGTCAGTTGTGAACACTAACACTGTTATAACATACTGTCTTGTCTTACAATTTCATCTTTGATTTGAGTGTGTCAGTGGGGTTTTTTTTTTCTTTTCTTTATTTTTTTCCATTTGATAATATGAGTACACATTTCGCTCTGGTATTTCATAATGCTAAAAGTTTGATGTTGACAAATTCAATTATAAAATCCCACGCGACCATTTACAAATACACTAAAGTATGTTTAACTTTTCAGTATACATGTAATATATAATGAACTGACCTTCATCGTCGTTTACATCCTTTTTGATAACGAATTGTTTACATTCTCGTCTTTTTATCTGATGGGTAGTTGTCTCAATGGCAAATCATACTACATCTTCTTATGTTTTATATAGAACCATAACAAAAGTGAGAAACCCAACTCTATCATAACTACTGTGACAATTTTATCTTTGTTTTTGTTTTTCTTTTCTTTTTTCCATTTTGTAATATGGATACACCTTTTACAGTCTATTATAATATAGGTTGATGTTGACAAATTTTATTAAAAAAAAATCCACTAGACTTACATTCCTACATTTGAAAATAGACCAAAGGTATATTTAACATTTCAGTATAGGTATACATGTATATGAACTGACCTTCATCGTCAGTACGATGAGATAGCAGTCCTTTTTCTAGTGCATTTACACCTGATACCTTATATAAGCACTGCACTACAAAGTTATTCCAATATTTTGTTTTAGCTGTATAAAAGGACAATAAATCTCGTATAAAAACGATATCATTAAAAATGTATTTTTTATAAAAGCTTTTAAATTATGTAACTTGAATTGGAAACGACCGAGTAACTACTGTCCTTCCTCTTTAAATGCAGTTTTGACCTTAGAAAGGCCGGAGAGTCAGTCTCTTTCAAGAGAATTTAAAATTGTTGAGTAATTTTCCCCGTCAGTCTTCCAATTTCGATGTTTCGAGAGTATGTCACAATTCAATTTCAATTACTTATAGCAGCAAATACGACAAATTTTGTTCTTTGATCGATTGAATATATTTATTTATATTATATATCTTTTTTTTAAATACTAGGCCTTAATTCCTCAAAATGTCTTAATAAGACATGAAGGTAAGAAAGGACCATTTTAATAATATGACCCGTATATGAAGGTTTAAATAAACAAAAGGAATTGACGATACAAGTTCGGTAAGATTTGATTTTAAAATATTTTTTTTTATCTGATATCGATTGATTGAAACAAAATATATAAGCACTAAATGTCTTACCTTGCTGATTTGTTCGTTTGTATTTCTAACAGCAAAATCTTGTTTGTTAAAAGATATGTGTTCTTCTGAACACAACACGAAAAGATAACAAAGTATTCGTCGTCAATGTTTACATTCGACTTATCTCCCAGTCTAAACATATCACAGGGGTTTTACTAATATGGATTTTCCATATAATTACTGCAGACATTTCATAGTCTTAATTTCCCTTACACTATACGAAACTATAAATTGTCCTTCTTTATGTTATATAATTTAAAAATATTCTATATGTAACGTTGACAGGAGAGTTAATATTGGTGTGTATACAGGGTTTTTTCTTCATACTGAAAAGTGAAAAGGTCTTGAAATGATGAAATGATATTCCAGAGTTAAAGAAAGAACGACTGATATTGACACTACTCAACCTTGACGGTCACCATCGCGAATACGATGTGTCTGTGTTTAGACATTATTTTAAGATTCAAAATTCCATATTTGATCTAATAATTTATCGATTGTCCTATTTCGTATTGTGACATTTTGACGTAACGGGAACTCGTGTGGCAGGTGTTGCATGCACAGCAGGAGACACTAATGTCGACACAACATGTGTCGTTGCGTTTCGTTCCGTTACTAGTATTTTAAAAAATAAATTCACAAAATTTGAACTTCTGTAAACTACTGTTGCCTCTTATATGTTCACCATTGAATGTGAAATTACTGAATTTCAATACCAAAGTAAGAAGCTGGACTAAATATTCAGTTGGTGGGTGTATGGTGCTGCGAGAGTTCCAGACTTCCCTACAGGCTTCAGTGCCATCTTCAATATTGATTTTGTTGATTATAGTGATGAAAAAACAAAAAACAAAAAACAAAAAACATTTATCATGCATGATCTATAAAAGACTTGTAATCATGTACAATGTCAAGTGTCAGTGACCCAATTTTTTGATACGTATGCACAGCCCAGTCTTCCTTGTTATCATATACTGAATAATTTATTATATATCTAATAAAAACATACATTATAATGATTTTAAGGTATTTGACAAATAATTACAACCAGAGAGGTCTGGAGTCAGTATAGTTTTTTTTTGTGTGTGTGTTGATTATAGAAGAATTATCATATAGTGCGTTTTCATCGTTCTAATTAAGAGGCCAAACGGAGCGGAAAACACAACACAGAGAAATTTGTCTGAAACAAACATTTACAAAACAAAATATTTTTTTTTTATTCGTAAGTGATACAAGAGACATATATTGCACAATAAGTACAATACCGAATGTGAGTGTATCTGGGAATTCACGAAATGTCACATCGTCCGCGTTTATTTAAATTCGATCCACCTTACCTTACCGCTGAATCGTTTTTCGTCCTTCATGACAACCTCTAGTAGAGTGTATATAAGATTGTAGTCAATATTAAAACCCTCCACCATCCTGAATATCATACAAGTATATACAGTTTATTTACAAGTCTGTATGTGGTATTTAGTTCTGAAGTAACGGGCGAATTACGTTTTTCAAAACGAATCCATTCCGAATACGGTTTTATTTATAACATCTTGAAGACTTCCTGTGTAAGTCAAAATTTAATTTTTCTGGAGGCTCTTTTCTGTTGTAACATATTTCCATCATTTTTTTTGTGTTATCATAATTGGTTTTAGTTCTGTTTCTAAAATTTTGGTGAATGTTTCGGGTCTATTGCTCATCTTTTTTTTCGAAATCACATCAACAACTCAATCCCGTCTTTGTCTATCACTATCAGTCTATCTTTAAGGTTCATCATAACAAATGGACAAATATGGCCGTATTTTCACCTCAAAAACTACTCTGTGTACAGGCTTACATGTGCAGTTTGGAAAGTTTTAAGGCCTGGCATCCACTAGATGTATAAAAGTTAAATTTATTTAGCATATCAGAAATATAAAATCTTTTTTGGATTATGGTGGGCATTTTTTTCCGTTCCTGCTGAAAGTGTAAAAATAAACTAAGTTGGGATATAACTTTGAGATGCTCCATCTCAGGTAACAACTGATTTGTATTGTATTGATTGTCCTTGATTGGCATGGACAATAGATATCTACACATCTATAGGTGAGTTAAAGGTAGTAACTGAGTGGACATTATCAAATGCAATTCAGGTGTTTGTTTATTTTTACACCTTCTGCAGGAAGGAAAAAAAATGCCCATCATATTCAAAAAAAGATTTTATCTTTCTGATATGCAAAATAGATTTAACTTTTATATATCTAGTGGATGCCAGGCCTTAAAACTTTCCAAACTGCACAGGTAAGTCTGTACATTGAGTAGTTTTTGAGGTGAAAAAACGGCCATATTTGTCCATTTGTTATGATGAACCTTAATTCTTTGGTTATCTTAGTCTTTTTTTATTGCAGCATGAACAAAAAGAGCTATGTATATTTACAGTGCGGTTACACAAGTATTTATCCACCTTGCTGTTCCAACCATTTAATGAATGATTGACTAGTGCTTGCTCAACATCCAGTGGCAAGTATTTCATGCTTATTCAATACGACCAACCATTTGATTGTAAAGATTATTGGCCAAGACTACCAATAAATGCTACTGCTTTCAATTAAAATTAATAACATTTGCTTCAAATAACTATCAATATTAACAAGGTTTGGCACAACCTTTACTGAGGACCATCTTTGATCAAATAAAACGATCATGAATTTTGATAAATCTTATATTTTAAAGGATATCTATAAACCGCAGCCACAGGTAGTTATAAATGCAATTCACTTTCTTCTCTCAAATTTGATCATCACATTTTCCATATGTTACCATATAAAAGTTAAGGAACAAAAGTTGTATTTTCCAAATGTTCCATATATTGCACTATTGCAATGTTATTCTCTTTATCATGTTCTAATAAGTAGTAGAATAGTTTTATAAAATAAGGAGTGATATGATGCCAATGTGTTTGGTTTGGTTTCAGTTGTTTTTCTTATTTGAATTGTTTCATATTTTTGATGTCATGCTGTGGCATTTTATAGCTTATCATAGGGTATGGGTCTTGCTCATTGTTGAAGGCCATACAGTTACCTATAGTTGCTTGTATCCACATCCTTTGGTCACTGGTGTCTGGTTTTTTCTGTTTTGCTATGAAAAAGTTAAAGCATCACTCTGAATGTTTCGTCTTTTCTGTTTTGCTATGAAAGAGTTAAAGCATCACTCTGAATGTTTCGTCTTTTCTGTTTTGCTATTTAAGAGTTAAAGCATCACTCTGAATGTTTAGTTTTTCTCAATTTTTTTTAAAATACATTACCTAGGCCATTATCGGAACAAAATTTTATTATTACCTTTGTGCAATATAAGGATTAAAATTTGGATAAGAAGATAAAATAGATAAACAAAAGAGTTTTTTCTGGCACATTTGACTGAATTGTTATTGCTATTTATAAACCGCTCTGAAATCATAAGGTAATATTGATTTTCTGGTTGTTTGTACTTCAGTAAATTATTTGTCTGAAGCATTTGTCTTAGAGTCAAAAATTATAAAAATTACTCCCATATACATCCAATGACATGAATGATATGATAGTTCATCTAACTAAATCAGGGTTTTTGGTTTTTTGTTTTGCTAAAAAGAGTTAAAGCATCTCTCTGAATGTTTAGTTTTTCTCTATGAAATGTGTTTTTCTAAAATATTTTAATTACAGATGTGCAGTTGCATAAAAGAGGAGAACAGTGGTTTGGTTGATTATTGTACTTCAGTTAAGAGCTACCTATACAAGTCACACTTATATCCCTTATTGAATTTAACAGAATTAGAGAAAGGCACGGTGAGATGGGACCTCTATCTCTAACAAGTGAATGAACCACTCTGACAAATAGATTAATCCGTTGATACGAGTTGTTGAAAAAATAGTTACTGGTAGTTGATAAAAGAAATTACAGTATGGAAGATGCATCAGCTAATGAAAGCAACAAAGATGGATCAGTTAATAAGAGTGAAAATAGCATAAGTGTGGCAGCTGAATCAGCCAGTATTGATATGAGCATACCAAGTTCAGCTGATGAGTCAGTTGATAAGATTTACATTGTTAACATAAGAGAGGAAATGGATAATGAGAAAGATCTTCCTCTGATGTCAAATGTAAAAGATATCCACATTTCTCATTACATTCTACAATTAAAATGCCTGATGGAGACAAGAGAAATGATCGGTCATGTGACATTATTTAGATGTTGTGATCAAGCTAGATGTAGAGAGTGTACTAAAAATAGAACTTTCAACCAGAAGGTAACAGCTAACTCTAAATGTTCAAAAATTAGAGCAAGTCAGGAGAAGAAAAACAAATTTAATATTCAAAGAATAGAATCCGAGCACAACTATATTGATGTTTTTAGTGAAACTACTATGGTACCAGATCAAGTTAGTAAGTCCTTATCAGATCATTCATATAATTGTGCAGACATGATTTGTGCACAACAGTCTTCATTGCTGAATGCTAAGCACAGTTCTGCATCCTGCAACAAAACTTCTAATATGCAATCAATAAATTCTGTAAATGTTACTGATTATGCTGATACAGGCATCTCATTGGCTGACACTTTGGAAAATTCTCCAAATGATTTTAAAATGATTTTAGACTGTTGTGATATAGAAGTAGACTATGTGGAAGAATTAGATATGCCTCTGTACATGTTTAAGGATTTAGTTGAGAATAATCATAATAAAAGTCTGTATGAAAATCTAACATTGGTAGTTAGAACCCTGGGTAAATTGAAGTGGGAGTATGGAAAACATTCAGTATCAGTGTGGAAGGAGGGTGTGAAAACCGAGAGCCATTTTCCTGGTGTCATTAGAATTCATTATAGGACAAAGCCAACTGGACAGTCATTGAAATGGACTCTTGACCAGGATGAAAAGTAAGTCATTGATGAATAAAAGAACATAACTGTGCAAACAGCTGATGTAAGGGTCTGGATGGTGGGGTATTCATTTATGTATTTTTTTAATTTTTATGGCAATTTTTCTTAAATCATTAATTTTTTTATGCCCCACCTACGATAGTAGAGGGGCATTATGTTTTTCGGTCTGTGCATCCGTTCGTTCATTGGTCCGTTCATCCATCTGTCCCGCTTCAGGTTAAAGTTTTTGGTCAAGGTAGGTTTTGATGAAGTTGAAGTCCAATCAAATTGAAACTTAGTACACATGTTCCCTATGAAATGATCTTTCTAATTTTAATGCCAAATTAGAGTTTTGACCCCAATTTCACGGTCCACTGAACATAGAAAATGATAGTGCGAGTGGGGCGGGCATCCGTGTACTATGGACACATTCTTGTTACCATTTAATTTAGTGACTCATTTTTCTATTTTCTTTATTTTATGGTCCATTTTTCTCTATTTTTTACTGTGTTTACATAGAATTCTCTATTTTGTAAACACAATTCAGACCCTCATATATGTATGCCTGAAAATCATTGAAATGATAGAATTCCAAATTTCTGATTTTGTGATAATCATGATAATGAAACTGATTTATAGTTTATTTCTCTTTATGTCTTGTCATAACGCATGCAAGATTTATTGTTAATTACATGTACAATGATGTACAATGTTCATTAATTCTATATAAATTATGTACATGAAATACAGAGTTTTGTTTAATTTTTAGACATTTTTAAAAGTTTTGTATGAAAATGTAATACCTGTTTAAATAACATATACATGTAAACCACCTTTCAATATGACAAACTGAATATGAACATCTACCCCCGGTATACTGTTCATGCTGTTTGAGGATACATGTACATAAAAGATTAATTGAGTGTTGCTTATAAATGTCTCATCTTCAATGGCTTATTTTTAATGCATATTCAGGATAAGAAGATATACATTTTTGTAAGATAGTAGGACACAGTGTGGACTGGAGGAAAGGTAAAGATCATTTTACTGCTGCATCTGAAGACTTTTTTATGCCCCCGCAGTAGTCCCAAAATTGGTTTCTGTTCTCTAACTTTAGTTTGCCTCAACCAAATGTTATGAAACTTATACACAATGCTTATTACCACAAAACACAGATCAAGTTTGAATTTGGGTGGCGTCGCTTTTACCGTTCTAGAGTTATGCCCCTTTACAAATGGAAAAATTGCTGAATTTTTCATTTCCGTTCCCAAACTTCAGTTTGCCTCAACCAAATGTTATGAAAATTATACACAATGCTTATTACCACGAAATTCAGATCAAATACGAATTTGGTTAGCATCACTTTTACCATACTTGAGTTATGTCCCTTTATAACGTTATATGCAATGAAAAAACATGATAGAGGGAATGGGAGGTATAGGTTAATGAGTCAGCCACCCAAAAATACAAAACACCAAAAGGACAAAACATATTTAAAAAAAAATTAAGGAAGACAAACAATGACAAGGTTTCTTACTTTGGCAATATTGACACAGCTAGCACTACAATCTGTGTAGCTCAGACTTTGGACTCTAGTGTGAAAAGACAAAATCTGCTAGGCACTAGAGAGTAGTAATCTGATTTTGTTTTTTTTTTTTTCTTTTTTTTTAGACTTGGACAGATAACAAATGTATTATTTAATCTGGCATATTTATAGATGGTGCGTATTTACACATGGACACTGGATCAACAACAGGTCCTTTTTCCCCTCCCAGGATTCACCTGCAGCCATGGCTACCTGGCAAGCTGAAATTGAGGTTCAGAAAGATCTAACAATTGTAATGGGTGGTGATTATAATGAAATGGTTTCCAAAAGTGATGAGGATGGTATGTTACAATGTTTACACCACATGTGGTTTAGGATAGTTAATTCAGAATTTAATATGTGAATTTATCAGTGCATATCTAGGAAGGGGCGGACAGGATAAAGGAAGACAGGGAGAGAAGGGGTGGGAGAAAGGAGAGAGGGGGCGGTAGAAAGGAGAAAAAGGGCCGGAGAAAGGAGAAAAAGGGCCGGAGAAGGGAGAAAAGGGGTAGATAAGGGAGACAAAAATGTTTATAAAAAAATAATAAAAGTGAGTCGGAAATTGATTATTTTATTAAATTAGATAATACAAAGCTTGAAGAAAGTGTTAATAAATGTCATAGTAGGCTTAATGAAAACGACCTCATAAATATCCCAAGCGTCGTCACTTATTCAATCATTACGATCTCTTATATACGGAGAAAGACTGAAAACTAACAGAATATCAATGATTGTATTCTGAATCCGTGCATTTATAGAAACAAACATGTTACCATCCCTGTTTTTTAGAAAAATTGCGTCAAAGTTGACCGATATGCAAATAATTTGACAGAAAAGGGATGATGCTTCTGCATATCAAATAACGTTATTTTTACGGAGAGGTATGAAAATATGTAACAGGATATGAATGGTGTTTGTTATTTTGTTTTCATTTCCCCTTTTACATTTGGTCCTAACTGGGTGCATAATTAGCTTATAAAGAAATTCAAATCTTCAACTTAACCCTACTAGCCAAATAAGACAAGGGTGATGCCACCGCAACTTCCGTGTGTCAAATATTTCATGCATGTTTAGGACGATTCAATACAATTAGAAATAGTTGTGTTTAAAAGACACATTTAATGCAACCATCAAAAAAGGTTAAACATTCTGTTAGTTGTAAAAATGATAGATACAAACAATATCTTGATGAAATACATATTCTTAATCAAGTATACTGTATGGTGTAAACGTGTGATTTTTTTTAATGAGTTTGCTCATTTTTTACATTTTGATAATATATAAAGACACCTTTTGAATTGTATTCAAAATTTCACTTGAAAAGACAAAGTTCAATATTCTGTCATTCATGAAAAATTATCTATAAAAAATCCTGAGAATATATATGCACCCTCTCAGTTTATAAGTAAAACACTCGGCGCAATATAAAAGTTCAAGCTTGAAATTGTACATGTACTCGTAGAGGGAGTAAGCAGGGCTATGTATTCTGCGTGCATTTATATATTATCAAAATGCCAAATTAAGCAACCTGACATTTAAAACAAAAAACAAACAAAAATCCTGACAATATGCACACTTTTGGTATATATACTAACACCTGGTACATAATTTAAAGTTGAATCTTAAAAACTTAGCAATAAGAAATAAACTGAATAAACCCTCAGTTATATACCAAGTCCGGGACGGGCGGTCATACGGACACGGGTAAAACAGTATGCTTCCGGGACCAAAATATATATTAAGCGTATCTGATGATGGTCTATTTTATAAGGCATTTTGTGACATAACATAATTTTGTCTTTGATAGAAAGATGTCTCATAAGCACTACATCTCCTTATTTCATAATGGTTTGAGTTTTCTCCTGAAATACGAGTTGTTTAAAGACTAACAAATTTGTACCTTACGAGATTGACATATGTTTGTATTATAATTAATATGACTAATCTTGTGAACATGTGATGTTATCATTTGATAGATTTTATACTTACTATAGTAAATATACTTATTAACTTTCAAATTCAAGGGACCAAATTATCTTTTCTAAATCTACAAATTAGCAGTATAAAAATTCTCGTCCATCCTGCATTTTTCCTGTGTTATCTAGATGTCTTTGGCTTTTGTGTGTCGTTAATTGGCCAGTTGCAGTCTTATTGAATCTCCCATATCTCCATTTACAACACTTTTATTTAACATACATACTTGTATATGTACTTGTTATAAAATCTCTTTTAAAGATCGTAAATACCCTCTGACTTTTTCCGACGCTCATGGAGTCATGTCAGCAATGTGTCCCTCCCCAAAAAGACACCTTTGTTAATCATTTATGAATCGTTTTGACTCACCGTTTTATGAAATGGTGCATTTTTCATGGTGTGTGTGTATTTTTAGAATAGAAATCCAGATCTGGTCTGTGTTTCTTCTACTAAACGAGGTGTTTCGGTTATGGTCATGTATACGTAGGCCTACATGTATCCTCATGAGGTATTCTTCTGAAATTATATCGAATTTCTTCTAAACAGTCCAATAACACAATAACAGATATTTTTTCTTATTTAGCAGCATTTGGATTTCAACTTTAAAAATAAATCATCATGAAACGGCGTGCATCAAACTCAGTTGCAAATTCAATGCAAACAGACAGCTTAACAGTCAGTGAAAATAATTTTGAGGTTCTTCAAGCAGAAGAAACAACACCTCTATCTTGTAAAAGGACAAGACAGGGACTAGCTACCAAAAAAAGCAACAAATTTGATCAATTTTTATTAAAACGAGATTTCTATACATTAGTTTTTCATGTTTGAGGTCGGGAGACAGGAGAAAGGGGGTGGGAGAAAGGAGAAAAGGGGCGAGAGAAAGGAGAAAGGTTCCCCCTGTCCGCCCCCTCATCTAGGACAACTGACAATAATAAAACAAATTAAATAAAATTCTTTCAAACCACAACTTAGCTTAAAATGATGCATAATGAAGTTTATAACTTTTAACCACATTAACCTAGGAAACAAAGATCTTATGGTTTAACTTAGTATTCAAGTTAGATAGTTTATTTATTATGACAAACCTAATTTTAATAAAGATATTTTTTCCACTTATTATGTTATTTTATCAGTAATTTGTACATTTTCCCTTTGATCTTACTGCCTAATATTTTTAAGATCATGGACAGGACTTGATACTCGAAAATATTAGGCAATGACATCGTGTATCAGTGCAGCAACGTCACATGCTCAGGTCCATCCACATCAATTTATCAATGAAATGCAGGCAATTTCATTCATACAACCAAATAACTATCTCAACGTTTTGTATACGTAAAAGTAGTTTTACTAACTATTTAATTTTACTTCATATTCTCAACCAAAATAACATACAGTTAAGACAAATTGCCAATAAAAAGAATAATGGAATTTTATTATTTGATACTGACTTCATCAGCTCGAAAATCAGCTCGACCTAACGGGCTCGCATGATATTTTTGCTGATAAAGTCAGTATCAAAAACAAAAATGCCATTATTCTATATGTATATGCTTCTGGTTTAAAAAAATGAAAATTTAGCTATACATGTATATAGGGGCCATAGTTTTGCCTTATCAAACTTACCGGTACTCTTTAATTACAGTAGGATCATAACAGTTGAATATGCTTTGAGTGGTCTTTTGGTAAAATTTTCTTGACCAACCACCTCTTTTCTAAGTAAAATTAGATTCAGATTGAAGCCTTTTAGGACTTTTTTTAATCTGTTGATAGGATGGAAGAAAGAATATTTTAACAGTAGAATGGAAATGCCAAGTTCCACTTTATCATTAGCCATTGGATACTGGGGTTTTGTGACTATACCTTTGAGGTAAGAAAAATTAGATACCTTACTGTAATTCATCTGGAAATTTTTGGCTATTAGACATTAGACTGCAAAATTAACTCTATGCAAATATTAGATTGTACAATTAAATGCATTGTACAAGGCCATGAAACTAAATTAATGAACACAGCAAAATATTAAACTGCCCCATCTCAGGCCCAAACCGTAAAAATTTATTATTATCATAATGCCTGCATAGTCAAACAATAGAAGTTCATGATCAACAGCAAGAGAATTATATTGAGAGAACTCTACCTCATATGAACCATTAGCATATAGTAGACAACTGAGACTCATTTGCACCTTAAAGAAAAAAGGCACAAACAAAATTTTAAAGATCAGTGTGACATTTCTTTCATATTTTGATTTTTAAATACATTTATTTGTACATTTATAATAATTTTTCATGCTTTCAAAACTAATATTTTTTAAACAAAAACATTTCAAGATTGTCATGATAAAACTAGGGGGGCCTCGGTGGCCGAGTAGTCTAAGTAGTTACTACTGTAATCACTAGCCAGTCAACACTGAGGTTGTGAGTTGGAACCCCGCTCGTGCGGGTGCACTCGACTTCAATCTTAATTGACAAGGATTGTCAGTTTTCCTATCGAAGGTCGGTGGTTTTCTCCGGGCACTCTGGCTTCCTCCACCAATAAAAACGGGCTGCCATGAAATAGCCCAAAAGCGGTGCTTAAAATTGGCGTTACAACACCAAAAATCAAAAATCAATCAAATCATCATGATAAAACTATAAATCTGATCTGCATTGTAAAGATGATATGATTTAGTGTTTTCCTTTGAAGATCCTAGAAAGCTTAACAGCCTTTTTCTTGACCATCTACTTTTTAGCTCACCTGGCCCGAAGGGCCAAGTGAGCTTTTCTCATCACCTGGCGTCCGTCGTCATCGTCGTCGTCGTTAGCTTTTTACAAAAATCTTCTCCTCTGAAACCACTGGTCCAAATTTAACCAAACTTGGCCACAATCATCATTAGGGTATCTAGTTTAAAAAATGTGTCCGATGACCCCGCCAACCAACCAAGATTGCCGCCATGGCTAAAAATAGGACATAGGGGTAAAATGTAGATTTTGGCTTATATCTCTAAAACCAAAGCATTTAGAGTAAATCTGACGAGGGTAAAACTGATTATCAGGTCAAGATCTATCTGCCCTGAAATTTTCAGACAAATCTGACGACCCGTTGTTGGGCTGCTGCCCCTGAATTGGTAATTTTAAGGAAATTTTGCAGTTTTTGGTTATTATCTTGAATATTATTATAGATAGAGATAAACTGTAAACAGCAATAATGTTCAGCAAAGTAATATCTACAAATAAGTTGTCATGACCAAAATTGTCCGTCGACCCCTTTAGGAGTTATTGCCCTTAATAGTCAATTTTTAACAATTTTTTGTTAATTTTTGTAGTCTTTTACAAAAATCTTCTTCTCTGAAACTACTGAGACAAATTTAACCATACTTGGCCATAATCATTATTAGGGCATCTAGTTTAAATATTTTGTCCGATGACCCTGCCTTCCAACCATCATGGCTGACTTGGTTAAAAATAGAACATAGGGGTAAAATGCAGTTTTTGGTTTATATCTCTGAAACTAAAGCATTTAGAGCAAATCTGACAGGTGGCAAAAATGTTCATCAGATTTAGATTTATCTGCCCTGAAATTTTCAGACGAATCCGACAACCCGTTGTTGGGTTGCTGCCCCTGAGTTAGTAATTTTACAAAAATTTTGCAGTTTTTTGTTATTATCTTAGATATCATTATAATATCTAATATCTAATACTATTAATTATGATTTTAACCTTATTTTACATGAATTCCAAAGCATCAGTAAATACAGGTGAGCGACACAGGCTCTTGAGAGCCTCTAGTTAAAATTTGCCTGCTACTTTTAAACATTAATTAGATTTTATGCAGCTGGTATAATTCTATTTTAGGTATAAAAAAGGAGAGTTGTATAGGAAACCTTGTAGAGTAGTAGGTCCAAAATCAATACTGTGCCAGTCAATTACAGAACTACGAGATTATATCCCTGTCTGTTTAGGAGAAGTTAATAACATATTAGGACCATACCCATTTCCAAGACTTGATGTGTTGATAGTCCCACCATGCTTTGACAGCCTTGGAATGGCAAGGTGAGGTACTTAACATATTATTGCAAATGAAATGAAACCTTTCCACAGAATCAGTTCCTCTGTGTCAAGGCATTTAAGATTTTTGAAAGTTCAACTGTCCTTTTGTATAAATACAATAGCTATTGTTCTCTGTGGTGCTTATTTGATGGGACCTTTAAATTTCATCTTGAAATGGAAAAAATCATAAAGGAATACATTTCCATTAATTTTTCTTTTGCTAATATATGCATTATATGTTAAACTATTTTCAGTGTTATTGAACTTATTTCTGATAAAATGATAATTATGGAAAGGTTTATATGGTGCATTCCTTTTGCTTACTTATTTTTGCTTACTGATCTTTACTTATGCTTTTGTTCTGTCTGTAGTCCCTGTGTAATATACATAGCCCAGTCATTGTTGGCAGGAGACTGTTCCATGTTTGTCAGAATAGCACATGAGATCTGCCATTCTTGGTTTGGACTAGTTATAGGTCCTAAGGATTGGACTGAAGAATGGTTGACTGAAGGATTCTGTACCTATGTAGAGGATATCCTCCATCTTAATGTTAAACAGGTAATGATCATCAGTAAGAAAGTAAACATAAAAGTGCATTATATATTATTTTATTTATAAGTTGTAATAAGCTTGGAACTAGCTTTCAGTAACTGCTAGTACTCTTATTTTGGGACTTTTTTTCTATTGTTTTATTGTTGGTTGTTTTTTATGCCTCATAACAATCTTTTGAGTGAAGCCAATTGCTACTGACTTTTACAGTTTGTTCTTATGCTGTGCTGTTACACCACTGTCCCGGGTTAGGGAAGGGTTTAGCGCTCACCAACATGTTTAACCCCTCCATATTATTTATGTGCCTGTCCCAAGTCAGAAGCCTGTAGTTCAGGGGATGTTGTTTGTTCATGCCTGTTATATTTGCTACTGTTAATTGTTTTGTTATAAATTAGTCCATAAGTTACCTCTAACATTCTATAAAGATAACTCTACCAATCCAAATGACCTTGGTTGGTGTACTTTTTTTTTATTATGCAGATACTACTTTCTTCATAGATGGACCAATTTATATTTCTTGTAGATGGATCAATGTGTCTTGTAGCTGAAAGAACAATTGGAGTCAGTATACAAGAAAAAAATCTTGGCAACAAAAACACTTAATTTTTTCATCAGGTTTAATTTTTCCCTGACCATTTTTGGCAGAAAGAAGTTGGTTCACTAACTCATAATTTGGCCCTAAAAATCTGAAAATTTTTAACTGCAACAATGTTGGTAGAACTTGATGAAAACATATGATAAAATGTCTTACTGTTTCAGCTGAAAAAGGTTTTCTGCAATTGTGTCATTAGTGATGTATTTGTAATGTCATAAATATAGGTGAATTTTGCTAAAACCTGATTTTTTCCTAAATTTTCAAAATCTATGACAGTTTTCTGAAAAATAAACAGTGGCGCCATCCTGTGCCCACAAATATTATTGCTGAAATATTTTTTAAAAACCAAACTCTTTATTTTTCCACCAAATTTCAATGGGCGAGGGGTGGTACCACATATGAAATCAAGAAAAAAAGGTTGAAATAAACTCATCATAGATACCAGGATTGAAATTTTGTATTTGTGCCAGACTCACGTTTCGTCTACAAAAGACTCATCAGTGACGCTCGAATCAAAAAAAGTTAAAAAGGCCAAATAAAGTACGAAGTTGAATAGCATTGAGGACCAAAAATTCCTAAAAGTTGACTCAGTGGTTGTAAATAAACTCATCATAGATACCAGGATTGAAATTTTGTATTTGCGCCAGACGCGCATTTCGTCTACAAAAGACTCATCAGTGACGCTCGAATCAAAAGGTGACAAATTTCAGAAAAATGAATGAAAATAAAATCCGTTTTTATTTCAGGCTAATGTGTTTATAGATATGATGAAGTAGCTATACAATTTCTCTTGTTATACTTTCAAAAATGATTTATTTGGCAATACATACACAATAGATTTCCTCAAACAATTAAGTTTAAAAAATACACCTTTACAGAGCTGATTATTGGGTTTACTGGCTCTACACCTTTCAATGTCCTCTCCTTGAAAATGATTTGAGTTGTAAATAAATCACAAAATGTGAATTTGTCACAAGTACCAAGGATAACTTGACGATTCAAGATGTGTTATATGGTCTTGACATCATGTTCTGTTCATATTCCAGGGGTCGTGTTAAATGTTAATGATCTCATTTTATGCACAGTAACTATTCTTGACAGTTAAAAGTATATAGTTCTGAATTTGACGTGAAGAAAATATATGTATCAGGTATATATCATATGGCCTAGACCTTATTCATTTTTCTTGTGATCATGTTTAACTTAGTTCTGTATCAAAAGAAATTTTACAATCATCACTTAAAATTTTGCTATTTTGTTATGTGGTATTCAGAGGTGCATGTGCCTCTGATAGGTTCTATTATACTTTCACCTCATTTTCAAAATTATAAGAATACTTGATATAATGCATAAGACAAGGCATTATTAGTATGCAAAAAAATTTCAAAGATGGTATTTATTTTGTATACGGTAGTCAAATTGCCTGTAACAGTTTCTAACAGAAGCAAAAATTAATTGCAACAAATAAAATCTAAGGCTAAATTTAAACTAAAAAAAAACAGTTCATGTGGATAGATATAAAAGAAAATGTCTACACTTATTAAAAGTAGAATCAAATTGAAGAGTATTTGTATTATTTAAGTTTGGCCTGAAATCTGTGAAGAAATAAGTGATAATCAAAGTATGTATTATCTTCATAGGAAAAGGGTATATGTGATGCATCTGAAGCCATGGCAGAGAAACAGTTAAGAATGTATCTGAAGTATAAAACATTACAGAATGAACTTCTAACTACCAGTGCAGACCTCCAAACATTAAGGTGGGTATACACAACAAAAATAAGCAAAATCATCTACATTTTAATGTAAGTCTCTAGCAAAATCCAATTACACTTTGAATTCATGATTCATAGAGTTCTAATTAATGGGGATTTCATGGGTTGAGGTTAAGCAGGAATTTACAAAATACAAATTTCATTTGACTTGTGTGCAGATTTTTATGCCTCCGCAATTAAAGTTGGGGGCATATTGTTTTACCCCTGTCCGTCCATCCATCCCATTATGGGTATACAGTTATTCAAGATAACTCCTCCTACAGTTTGAATGCTAGGAAGTTTTCACTTTGCTGGCTGTTTGTACATATATTGAAGGTGGGCATGTGGGCAGGGTTTTGATTTTTATGGATATTTGCTCTTTTGGGAGATAGTTGAACTTTGTCATTTTTGGAGTATATACTTGCATAAGAGGTGCATAGCGTTTCCGAATAACTCCTCCTACAGTTTGAATGCTAGGAAGTTTTCACTTTGCTGGCTGTTTGTACATATATTGAAGGTGGGATTTGATTTTTATTAATATTTGCTCTTTTGGGAGATAGTTTACATTTTTGTAGTATATACTTGCATAAGAGGTTCATAGTGTTTCCGGGTAACTCCTCCTACAGTGAACCATAGACCTATATGCTCCCATGCTCAATTTTGTGTATTTTAAGATAACACTCTGCATCTGTGGGGGCATCATTTGTGTCTCCCAGACACAATAATATCTCAAAGAAAGTTCTATATTGACTTTGTTATAATACAGTTACTTCAGAATGGAGTGTGGGGACATCACTTTGTCTAGTTTAAACCATGTAATCAAGTGTCCCAAAAAAATTCATTTTTTCTCAGTCCACAAATATAATTGATTTGAATGTATGCAATACGATTTTCATGTAGATAGTATTTCCAGCACCACCAGAAAAGGGAAACTAAGGTCAGCCATAGTAACTGCCTATTCATTCATATTGAAAATATTCTTTTGTTTTGGAGATAGCTTTTCATTTCTTTCAGTACGATACTGCTATCCATGGTGATCATTCTACACCAGAATAAACTTATCAAGTAACACAGTGTACCAAAATGGCTAACTGTTGTTTGTTTTAGCATATTTTTTATAATTTCAAACACTAAGTAGCAATTCTGGGTGAAAATCTAATTTATAGTGGTGTTACTGTCACTTGTCAATAATCAAGTGATTAGATGTCAAAAGAAAACATTTTACAAAGGATGTCCATATGGTTATATATATATATATATGAATAAAAAACTGTTTCATTTTCAGACCTAACAAAGATAATACTGGAGCAACCATCAATTTTGTTAAAGATGGGATGAATCCAGACAAAAGATTTCTACAGGTTCATTATTTAAAGGTAAAAACACAAACATACAAAGACTTGTAGATTGAGAACCCAAGAAATTTGATAATTCCTATCTTCATACTGATGAACTTTAATGGCAACTGTATGATATATATACTGTAAATCTAGAAATTAATGTTTACATTTACTATTACGAATCCTTGACCTCTGGCAAAAATGCATAATCTAAATGATGCAATTCCAAAAGTTTATAACTGAAAATCACTCATGAAATTATGAATGTGAGTTTTTAATACATTACAAACTTGAAGCTGTCACACTTTTTGCATTAATAAAAATATCCCAAAAATGTCTGTAAATCTACATTATTGAAATAACTCCAAGATCACACCTTTAGCAAATATACTTCACACATTTGACTCATATGTATCCTTATTAGATGATATGATCAAATCAGCCAAAACATGGATAAATCAGCATGTGCAATACTGATGGTGTTGCCCTGATGATTTTATACAGCTTTGCGAACCATGGACCAATGCAGAACAAAAGTCTAATTTGCCCATGGGCTAATATGGGATATTCACTATTTCTGGTTGGTAGAATGAATTGTCTTATGCTAGCATAGATTAAGTACTTAGACTGGAAATCAGAAATCCCATTAATATTCATGAAAATGCAATGTGTCTGGGAAAAGATGAGTTCATTTATTATTTCCTCACATGCATAGTGGTAAATTTACTCGTTACTTGGAGACTTAAAATCATTTAATAAAGGTGTCATGAACTGACGGTTTGTATTGGCATTAGTATAGGTGTTGACCTTCCACTCTTCAAGTCGCTGTGTCAATACGGCTTACATTGAATATATTCCAAGGTCAATACAGAAACAGCCGTTTCAGTATTGGATCATAGGATATACAGTTAGTAGGATGATAGAGCAAGAAATATTTTTACAAAAAATAAAAAAGAAATTTAAATAAACATAAACAAGAGTGGAGGGGCAAGATCTTGGTTTACATAAAAATGGTGAGGGAAACATTATGTTCTATAAACAAACTGAAGAGGATTTAACATGCTTTTAAGTATTTTATATAACTATTTTATGGAATTACAATTAATTAAGTTGGATTACTTATCAGAACACCAAAGGGTGAGGTTCATAAAAGTATGTTATAATGTTCCAAACGTGACAGTGGCTAGGATATTTATTTTAACTACAATATCTTTATTTTTCAAACATGAGGATGTTTCTTAGCTATAATCTCATCGAAGATCGACAGCCCTGAGATGAGATGTAGCCGAAAACATCATCTAGTTTGAAAGACCATTGATAATCTGTTTATCGCTGTTTTTTCTAGGCATTGTCAATGATGTAGGCTCATGACACCATATAATCTTTTTCTAATTGACTGAGAAAAACCCATATCTCTGGATTAGCGTGATATGAAAAATTATCACAAGAAAAGATCAAAGCAAAATTCAAGAAAATATCGAGAATTACAAATAATAGAATACAATCCTTCTACCGGTAATTGCAAATTATTTTCAGGAACAGTAAAACTTTTATTCCTGTCAGACTAGTCACTACCAATTGGTTTTAGAGAAATTTGTTTGCACCAATATATTTTTATTTCAGGGATACTTCCTGTTGTGTTATCTAGAATCCTTTGTTGGACTAGACAAGTTTCTAAGAATGTTACATTCTTACGTCATTACCTTTTATAAAGAACTTGTATCATCAAAGGTAAGAGAGAATCCTTTGTTGGAATAGACAAGTTTCTAAGAATGTTACATTTCTACGTCATCACCTTTTATAAAGAACTTGTATCATCAAAGGTAAGAGAGAGTCCTTTGTTGGACTAGACAAGTTTCTAAGAATGTTACATTTCTACATCATCACCTTTTATAAGGAACTTGTATCATCAAAGGTAAGAGAGAATCCTTTGTTGGACTAGACAAGTTTCTAAGAATGTTACATTCTTACGTCATTACCTTTTATAAAGAACTTGTATCATCAAAGGTAAGAGAGAATCCTTTGTTGGAATAGACAAGTTTCTAAGAATGTTACATTTCTACGTCATCACCTTTTATAAAGAACTTGTATCATCAAAGGTAAGAGAGAATCCTTTGTTGGACTAGACAAGTTTCTAAGAATGTTACATTTCTACATCATCACCTTTTATAAAGAACTTGTATTATCAAAGGTAAGAGAGAATCCTTTGTTGGACTAGATAAGTTTCTAAGAATGTTATATTTCTACATCATCACCTTTTATAAAGAACTTGTATTATCAAAGGTAAGAGAGAATCCTTTGTTGGAATAGACAAGGTTCTAAGAATGTTACATTTCTACATCATCACCTTTTATAAAGAACTTGTATCATCAAAGGTAAGAGAGAATCCTTTGTTGAACTAGACAAGTTTCTAAGAATGTTACATTTCTACGTCATCACCTTTTATAAAGAACTTGTATTATCAAAGGTAAGAGAGAATCCTGTGTTGGACTAGATAAGTTTCTAAGAATGTTACATTCCTACGTCATCACCTTTTATAAAGAACTTGTATCATCAAAGGTAAGAGAGAATCCTTTGTTGAACTAGACAAGTTTCTAAGAATGTTACATTTCTACGTCATCACCTTTTATAAAGAACTTGTATCATCAAAGGTAAGAGAGAATCCTTTGTTGAACTAGACAAGTTTCTAAGAATGTTACATTTCTACGTCATCACCTTTTATAAAGAACTTGTATCATCAAAGGTAAGAGGGAATCCTTTGTTGGACTAGATAAGTTTCTAAGAATGTTACATTTCTATGTCATCACCTTTTATAAAGAACTTGTATCATCAAAGGTAAGAGAGAATCCTTTGTTGGACTAGACAAGTTTCTAAGAATGTTACATTTCTACATCATCACCTTTTATAAAGAACTTGTATCATCAAAGGTAAGAGAGACTCCTTTGTTGGACTAGACAAGTTTCTAAGAATGTTACATTCCTATGTCATCACCTTTTATAAAGAACTTGTATTATCAAAGGTAAGAGAGAATCCTTTGTTGGACTAGACAAGTTTCTAAGAATGTTACATTTCTACGTCATCACCTTTTATAAAGAACTTCTATCGTCGAAGGTAAGAGAGAATCCTTTGTTGAACTAGACAAGTTTCTAAGAGTGTTACATTTCTACATCATCACCTTTTATAAAGAACTTGTATCATCAAAGGTAAGAGAGAATCCTTTGTTGGACTAGACAAGTTTCTAAGAATGTTACATTCCTATGTCATCACCTTTTATAAAGAACTTGTATCATCAAAGGTAAGAGAGAATCCTTTGTTGGACTAGACAAGTTTCTAAGAATGTTACATTCCTATGTTATCACCTTTTATAAAGAACTTGTATCGTCGAAGGTAAGAGAGAATCCTTTGTTGGACTAGACAAGTTTCTAAGAGTGTTACATTTCTACATCATCACCTTTTATAAAGAACTTGTATCATCAAAGGTAAGAGAGAATCCTTTGTTGGACTAGACAAGTTTCTTAGAATGTTACATTCCTATGTCATCACCTTTTATAAAGAACTTGTATTATCAAAGGTAAGAGAGAATCGTTTGTTGGACTAGACAAGTTTCTAAGAATGTTACATTTCTACATCATCACCTTTTATAAAGAACTTGTATCATCAAAGGTAAGAGAGAATCGTTTGTTGGACTAGACAAGTGTCTAAGAATGTTACATTCCTATGTCATCACCTTTTATAAAGAACTTGTATTATCAAAGGTAAGAGAGAATCCTTTGTTGGACTAGACAAGTTTCTAAGAATGTTACATTTCTACGTCATCACCTTTTATAAAGAATTTGTATCATCAAAGGTAAGAGAGAATCCTTTGTTGGACTAGACAAGTTTCTAAGAATGTTACATTTCTATGTCATCACCTTTTATAAAGAACTTGTATTATCAAAGGTAAGAGAGAATCCTTTGTTGGACTAGACAAGTTTCTAAGAATGTTACATTCCTATGTCATCACCTTTTATAAAGAACTTGTATTATCAAAGGTAAGAGAGAATCGTTTGTTGGACTAGACAAGTTTCTAAGAATGTTACATTTCTACATCATCACCTTTTATAAAGAACTTGTATCATCAAAGGTAAGAGAGAATCCTTTGTTGGACTAGACAAGTTTCTTAGAATGTTACATTCCTATGTCATCACCTTTTATAAAGAACTTGTATTATCAAAGGTAAGAGAGAATCCTTTGTTGGACTAGACAAGTTTCTAAGAATGTTACATTCCGTCATCAAATCCTTTTATAAAGAACTTGTATCATCAAAGGTAAGAGAGAATCCTTTGTTGGACTAGACAAGTTTCTAAGAATGTTACATTTCTACATCATCACCTTTTATAAAGAACTTGTATCTTCAAAGGTAAGAGAGAATCGTTTGTTGGACTAGACAAGTTTCTAAGAATGTTACATTCCAATGTCATCACCTTTTATAAAGAACTTGTATTATCAAAGGTAAGAGAGAATCCTTTGTTGGACTAGACAAGTTTCTAAGAATGTTACATTCCTACGTCATCACCTTTTATAAAGAACTTGTATTATCAAAGGTAAGAGAGAATCCTTTGTTGGACTAGACAAGTTTCTAAGAATGTTACATTCCTACGTCATCACCTTTTATAAAGAACTTGTATTATCAAAGGTAAGAGAGAATCCTTTGTTGGACTAGACAAGTTTCTAAGAATGTTACATTCCTACGTCATCACCTTTTATAAAGAACTTGTATTATCAAAGGTAAGAGAGAGTCCTTTGTTGGACTAGACAAGTTTCTAAGAATGTTACATTTCTACATCATCACCTTTTATAAAGAACTTGTGTCATCAAAGGTAAGAGAGAATCCTTTGTTGGACTAGACAGGTTTCTAAGAATGTTATATTCCATGTCATCACCTTTTATAAAGAACTTGTATCATCAAAGGTAAGAGAGAATCCTTTGTTGGACTAGACAAGTTTCTAAGAATGTTACATTCCTACGTCATCACCTTTTATAAAGAACTTGTATCATCAAAGGTAAGAGAGAATCCTTTGTTGGACTAGACAAGTTTCTAAGAGTGTTACATTCCTACGTCATCACCTTTTATAAAGAACTTGTATCATCAAAGGTAAGAGAGAATCCTTTGTTGGACTAGACAAGTTTCTAAGAATGTTACATTTCTACATCATCACCTTTTATAAAGAACTTGTATCATCAAAGGTCAGAGAGAATCCTTTGTTGGACTAGACAAGTTTCTAAGAATGTTACATTTCTACATCATCACCTTTTATAAAGAACTTGTATCTTCAAAGGTAAGAGAGAATCCTTTGTTGGACTAGACAAGTTTCTAAGAGTGTTACATTTCTATGTCATCACCTTTTATAAAGAACTTGTATCATCAAAGGTAAGAGAGAATCCTTTGTTGGAATAGACAAGTTTCTAAGAATGTTACATTTCTACATCATCACCTTTTATAAAGAACTTGTATCATCAAAGGTAAGAGAGAATCCTTTGTTGGACTAGACAAGTTTCTAAGAATGTTACATTCCTACGTCATCACCTTTTATAAAGAACTTGTATCATCAAAGGTAAGAGAGAATCCTTTGTTGGACTAGACAAGTTTCTAAGAATGTTACATTTCTACATCATCACCTTTTATAAAGAACTTGTATCATCAAAGGTAAGAGAGAATCGTTTGTTGAACTAGATAAGTTTCTAAGAATGTTACATTTCTACATCATCACCTTTTATAAAGAACTTGTATCATCAAAGGTAAGAGAGAATCGTTTGTTGGACTAGACAAGTTTCTAAGAATGTTACATTCCTATGTCATCACCTTTTATAAAGAACTTGTATTATCAAAGGTAAGAGAGAATCCTTTGTTGGACTAGACAAGTTTCTAAGAATGTTACATTCCTATGTCATCACCTTTTATAAAGAACTTGTATCTTCAAAGGTAAGAGAGAATCCTTTGTTGGACTAGACAAGTTTCTAAGAATGTTACATTCCTATGTCATCACCTTTTATAAAGAACTTGTATCATCAAAGGTAAGAGAGAATCCTTTGTTGGACTAGACAAGTTTCTAAGAATGTTACATTCCTATGTCATCACCTTTTATAAAGAACTTGTATCATCAAAGGTAAGAGAGAATCCTTTGTTGGACTAGACAAGTTTCTAAGAATGTTACATTCCTATGTCATCACCTTTTATAAAGAACTTGTATCATCAAAGGTAAGAGAGAATCCTTTGTTGGACTAGACAAGTTTCTAAGAATGTTACATTCCTATGTCATCACCTTTTATAAAGAACTTGTATTATCAAAGGTAAGAGAGAATCCTTTGTTGGACTAGACAAGTTTCTAAGAGTGTTACATTCCTACATCATCACCTTTTATAAAGAACTTGTATCATCAAAGGTAAGAGAGAATCCTTTGTTGGACTAGACAAGTTTCTAAGAGTGTTACATTCTTACGTCATCACCTTTTATAAAGAACTTGTATCATCAAAGGTAAGAGAGAGTCCTTTGTTGGACTAGACAAGTTTCTAAGAGTGTTACATTCCTACGTCATCACCTTTTATAAAGAACTTGTATCATCAAAGGTAAGAGAGAATCCTTTGTTGGACTAGACAAGTTTCTAAGAATGTTACATTTCTACATCATCACCTTTTATAAAGAACTTGTATCATCAAAGGTAAGAGAGAATCCTTTGTTGGACTAGACAAGTTTCTAAGAATGTTACATTCCTATGTCATCACCTTTTATAAAGAACTTGTATTATCAAAGGTAAGAGAGAATCCTTTGTTGGACTAGACAAGTTTCTAAGGGTGTTACATTCCTACGTCATCACCTTTTATAAAGAACTTGTATCATCAAAGGTAAGAGAGAATCCTTTGTTGGACTAGACAAGTTTCTAAGAGTGTTACATTCCTACGTCATCACCTTTTATAAAGAACTTGTATCATCAAAGGTAAGAGAGAATCCTTTGTTGAACTAGACAAGTTTCTAAGAATGTTACATTTCTACATCATCACCTTTTATAAAGAACTTGTATCATCAAAGGTAAGAGAGAATCCTTTGTTGGAATAGACAAGTTTCTACGAATGTTACATTTCTACATCATCACCTTTTATAAAGAACTTGTATCATCAAAGGTAAGAGAGAATCCTTTGTTGGACTAGACAAGTTTCTAAGAATGTTACATTCCTATGTCATCACCTTTTATAAAGAACTTGTATTATCAAAGGTAAGAGAGAATCCTTTGTTGGACTAGACAAGTTTCTAAGAGTGTTACATTCCTACGTCATCACCTTTTATAAAGAACTTGTATCTTCAAAGGTAAGAGAGAATCCTTTGTTGGACTAGACAAGTTTCTAAGAATGTTACATTTCTACATCATCACCTTTTATAAAGAACTTGTATCATCAAAGGTAAGAGAGAATCCTTTGTTGGACTAGACAAGTTTCTAAGAATGTTACATTTCTACATCATCACCTTTTATAAAGAACTTCTATCTTCAAAGGTAAGAGAGAATCCTTTGTTGGACTAGACAAGTTTCTAAGAGTGTTACATTTCTATGTCATCACCTTTTATAAAGAACTTGTATCTTCAAAGGTAAGAGAGAATCCTTTGTTGGACTAGACAAGTTTCTAAGAGTGTTACATTTCTATGTCATCACCTTTTATAAAGAACTTGTATCTTCAAAGGTAAGAGAGAATCCTTTGTTGGACTAGACAAGTTTCTAAGAGTGTTACATTTCTATGTCATCACCTTTTATAAAGAACTTGTATTATCAAAGGTAAGAGAGAATCCTTTGTTGGACTAGACAAGTTTCTAAGATTGTTACATTCTTACGTCATCACCTTTTATAAAGAACTTGTATCATCAAAGGTAAGAGAGAATCCTTTGTTGGACTAGACAAGTTTCTAAGAATGTTACATTCTTACGTCATCACCTTTTATAAAGAACTTGTATCATCAAAGGTAAGAGAGAATCCTTTGTTGGAATAGACAAGTTTCTAAGAATGTTACATTCTTACGTCATCACCTTTTATAAAGAACTTGTGTCATCAAAGGTAAGAGAGAATCCTTTGTTGAACTAGACAAGTTTCTAAGAATGTTACATTCTTACGTCATCACCTTTTATAAAGAACTTGTGTCATCAAAGGTAAGAGAGAATCCTTTGTTGGACTAGATAAGTTTCTAAGAATGTTACATTTCTACATCATCACCTTTTATAAAGAACTTGTATCATCAAAGGTAAGAGAGAATCCTTTGTTGGACTAGATAAGTTTCTAAGAATGTTACATTTCTACATCATCACCTTTTATAAAGAACTTGTATCATCAAAGGTAAGAGAGAATCCTTTGTTGGACTAGACAAGTTTCTAAGAATGTTACATTCCTATGTCATCACCTTTTATAAAGAACTTGTATCATCAAAGGTAAGAGAGAATCCTTTGTTGGACTAGACAAGTTTCTAAGAATGTTACATTCCTACGTCATCACCTTTTATAAAGAACTTGTGTCATCAAAGGTAAGAGAGAATCCTTTGTTGGACTAGACAAGTTTCTAAGAATGTTACATTTCTACATCATCACCTTTTATAAAGAACTTGTATCATCAAAGGTAAGAGAGAATCCTTTGTTGGAATAGACAAGTTTCTAAGAATGTTACATTTCTACATCATCACCTTTTATAAAGAACTTGTATCATCAAAGGTAAGAGAGAATCCTTTGTTGGAATAGACAAGTTTCTAAGAATGTTACATTCCTACATCATCACCTTTTATAAAGAACTTGTATCATCAAAGGTAAGAGAGAATCCTTTGTTGGACTAGACAAGTTTCTAAGAATGTTACATTCTTACGTCATTACCTTTTATAAAGAACTTGTATCATCAAAGGTAAGAGAGAATCCTTTGTTGGACTAGACAAGTTTCTAAGAATGTTACATTTCTACGTCATCACCTTTTATAAAGAACTTGTATTATCAAAGGTAAGAGAGAATCCTTTGTTGGACTAGACAAGTTTCTAAGAATGTTACATTTCTACATCATCACCTTTTATAAGGAACTTGTATCATCAAAGGTAAGAGAGAATCCTTTGTTGGACTAGACAAGTTTCTAAGAATGTTACATTTCTACGTCATCACCTTTTATAAAGAACTTGTATCATCAAAGGTAAGAGAGAGTCCTTTGTTGGACTAGACAAGTTTCTAAGAATGTTACATTTCTACGTCATCACCTTTTATAAAGAACTTGTATCATCAAAGGTAAGAGAGAGTCCTTTGTTGGACTAGACAAGTTTCTAAGAATGTTACATTTCTACGTCATCACCTTTTATAAAGAACTTGTATCATCAAAGGTAAGAGAGAGTCCTTTGTTGGACTAGACAAGTTTCTAAGAATGTTACATTTCTACGTCATCACCTTTTATAAAGAACTTGTATCATCAAAGGTAAGAGAGAATCTTTTGTTGGACTAGACAAGTTTCTAAGAATGTTACATTTCTACATCATCACCTTTTATAAAGAACTTGTATCATCAAAGTTAGGAGAAAACAAATTTCCAGAAGTTCAGGTTAATTAATTTATGATATGTAGAGAAATAACTTGTATTTCTGGATTTTTGTACTTTGGCACATTTTCATCTTCCTTGTAGATGATATTCAGACCAAGCATGTCATCCCATCCATTATCCTCCAATGCAAGTCCCTTTTAAATCTGCTATGGTTAATCTAATCCTCAATTTTAACATCCAATAAAATGAACTTTTTCTGTTGATTTGTTTCCTTTAAAGTCAGAAATCATAAATTAAAAACCCATGGACCAATTATTTTTATACGACCGCAAAAATTTTGCAGTCGTATATTGGTATCACGTCGTCGTCAGTGTTGTCAGCATTGTCCGAAGACAGTTGGTTTCCAGACAATAACTTTAGTATAATTAAATAGAAATCTATGAAATTTAAACACAAGGTTTATAACCACAAAAGGAAGGTTGGGATTGATTTTGGGGGTTATGGTCCAAATAATTTAGGAATTAGGGGCCAAAAAGGGGCCCAAATAAGCATTTTTCTAGTTTCCAGATAATTACTTGTGGAACGGTGTATGGATCTCTCTGAAATTATACCACAAGTTTCCATACCACAAAGGAATGGTTAGGATTTGCTTTGGGGGGTTATGGCTCAAACTATTTAGGAATTAGGGGCAAAAAAGGGGAAAAAACGGGTTTCCTGGTTAATGGACAATTACTTAAGACAATTTAAAAGCAGTGTAAGGGTGGTAATCCAAACACAACGTTTTGATTACCTCCCTTACACTGCTTTTAAATTATGTATAAAGAAATGTTGTATTGTCTTGAGATGATTAGCTGTCAATTTATTATTAGAAGTTACTATTAAGGAATATTAATTTTAGCCATGATTATGTATGTCATTTTCTATTTTAAGACTTTTATGATGTATTTAAATGGGTCATTATGGTTGCAAACTCCATTGGAAATTTTAACTAAGATTATGACCATATCTTGAGGGAAAGAATTTTTTTTGTGTCCATTTTTTCCCCAACTGTTCAGGGTTGGACCCAGTCTGTCCAGCTGCGGTCGGCTAAGCAATTTATTCTACATGTTTGCTTTAATACCAAAACGTCAATGCATATTTTTTTTCTCTTTATGTTCATGCATACATTTAAAAATGTGAACACATTTACAATTAATGATGTAGAACATTGGATGGCTGGTGCTATTCAAATATAATTGGAGTGAATCTAGATAAGTATATGCGTTTGATGACAACTGTCCTGTCAGGTACTTATATATATAACTGTGTGATAACTAGTGCTAGGAGCACTTAGGAAATGATAAAACTTAACAAATTCAAAAACATTTTCAGCGTATGTATTTTAGTCCATTAAAGACAAAAACATTTTAAACATTTTTGTGAGCACTCAGCCCTCCCCTGACCAAAGACATTGGTATAACAAAATGACATAAGAACAAACTGTAAAGATCAGTTAGAAAGGGCTTGACAGGTTGGTCAGATTGGTACTTACCACAAAAACAAAAGACAAATACAAAAGACTTAAAAGTGGTGATCTACGAGTACTTGGCAGTTATTGAAAGCTAGTTTACAGACCAATTTTAACTAATAAATAGACCAATTTCTTCCAGCCAAATTATCAATCAGTACACCTCCAATGGATTTAATTTAAGGACATTAAAAGCTTAACCTTGTGCAATGCCAAAATATAGGCAAACAAAAAATGTATTGCCAGGTTTTAAGACCAATAGTGAAACATGATTGGGACTATTTCAGATATTTAATAAGAGAAAAGGAGGAATATTCATTATTCCAAGTAGGGGCACTTAATGGGCAACATGGCATTCCATTTACACAGATTTTCACTATGATTTGATAATACAGTGAAACAATCATGTTGTACCTTTAAATATTTCTATATTATATAAATCATAAACGCTGTATTCAAGGCAGGCCAGAAAAAAACCCACCAAAGAACAATAACTCTTGTAGCTGGGTTGTACATGTAAATATGGGAAGAGAAAGAAGTGAATATTTTCTATGATGTGCTTAAATATTTTTAGTTTTCCATGAATTTAATACATATTTAGTGTTTAAAAGTTGTTATTTTATAAATGAAAAATAAAGCTTATTGGTATTTAATTTTTTACTATAGAACAGCATAATTCTAAATAATCCTATGATAAAAGAGTACTTGTTCTTTGCATGATATATTGAATTAAGCACTTACACAACTAATGATATTTTACAGGATGTGATCTCATTCATTTTTAATGTTCTGCCAGAATTAAGGTGAGTATAAACAGGTTTTCACAAGTATCTATTCATCTATTAGTTTAGCTTAGATTGTGTTTATTAATGAGTGGCACATTTCAGGCCAAAAAGTACCACTGGAAGATACAAATTACTAAATCAAACAGTGATTAATTTGAATTTTGGTGGATAGTTGTCTCATTGGCAACCATACCACATCTCCTTAGTTTCATATTGGGGGGTTAAAGGGGAGGGGGGTTATTATTCCTCAACTAGACATCAGCTAAATGACATTGATAACCAAGACATTTTTGAAAAAGAGGGACAATTTCATAGCTTTTCAAAAAGTTTTTGTTGCACTTTAAATATACTTGTAGTCTCGGTACTTCTTCAGGTTTTTTTGTCTATTTATTTCAGAGATAATGGTTTAACAGAAGAGAAGGTATTGGCAGACTGGTTAGATAAACCTGGTATGCCAGAGGTATATAACCTGTATTATTTATTTCTTATATATGGAAGCACCTGATCTTGTTTTCTTGCTCCTTAACAAAATAGAAGATAATGTGGTTGGTTTGCAGTAACATCCAGTTGATATCACCCTTAAGAAACTAATTTTGTAATAGTTAGCTTCCATGGCAAAATCTAATATTATTTGATTTGTGAAGAAATTTAGATTTATATTTTTAGTGGAGTTCTAATATGCTTCTTCAAAAAAAATTAGATGTTTGAAGTTGTACATCTGTATGATGATGTATTCAATTCTTTGTTTTGTCTTTAAATTTGCAAATATTTTTTTTTGGCCAACCAAATTAACTAGATGTACAGTTGGATGCTCACTTTTATGCTATGCTGAGTGATATTTTGCCAATACTTTAATGTCTGTTGTTTATATATTGGCATGTCTCATTATCAATTATTGCCAGTCATCATGTGTCTTTGTCAGTTGGCCCAAAAGGTCTGGTGACTTTCTATGGATTTTGGATTCTCCATAAGTGCTGTTATTCTATCCTAATCAAAATATTAAATAATTACCAAATTCTATGGTGGCCGGATGCGGCCATTTCGCCTTTTCGCGTTATTGCGTTTTCTCCTTTCACTTTGCAAACACAAAATCGAGAAATCGTGAAATCTGGAAATCGAATAAGCGAGAAAGCGAAATCGAGAAATCGGGAAATCGAGAAATCGGGAAATCGAGAAATCGAGAAATCTGGAAATTGAGAAATCCAGAAATCGGGAAATCGAGAAATCTATTTCCCATTTTCGCTTTCACGTCTTCTCTTTTTCACTTTCTTGATTTCTTGATTTCTCGATTTCCTGATTTCTCTATTTCTCTATTTCTCGATTTCCTGATTTCCTCGATTTCTCGATTTCGCGTGAAAGTGAAAGGAGAAAACGCGAAAAGGTGAAATGGCCGCATCTGCCCACCATAAAATTCTGATAAAAAACCAACCATTATAATGTGAAATGCATTTACAATAAGACAAATGTTAGCCAATCGATACCAACTGGAATTTGGTTGTCCTTTCTTTTAACAGGCATTGAAAGTTTATGGACTTAGTGAAGGAAATGTTCAACTACAACAAGTAAAGAAACAGGTATTGGTAACGTTTTGTATACTTATGTTTATATTAATGAAAAGAAGGGATATACAATTTTCTGTTATAGTAAATATTAAACATTTTGTGAAAATAGTTGTCTCCCACTTGAGTTCAAGGTATATGTGTTTAATGTTTTTGAATAGTTTGAACAGAAATTTTGATAAAATTATTTTCCAAAAATTATTATGCATTTTCAATGAAAAATTTCGATAACATATCAGTCTTTTGTATGCATATTATAAGATAAAATAGTTATTCCAGTAGTCATCAGTTTCTTTTTTTGGTGGATGAAATTTAATGAAATATGATGTTTCAGTTTTTTAGAGGGGAAAAACATCTATCTCAAGAATTTTACATGAAATTTTCTTCAAAATATTTTTTGATCTATATATCCCAAAACAACTATTTTCAAACAAAACAGGGGATACTTTAGTTAAATCAGAAAAAAAAAGCATTTTCTACCTAGTAACAATTCATTGACATAACCAACAACTGCTGTAGAAGAAATATTTGGTTTTTTTTCTTAATTATATCTAACAAAAGGGTAAACCAGATTATGAATGATCATATTATTGCGCACAAGTCATACTGATGGATTACATAAAATGTGGAGAATAGCAAAAAAGTATAAAATGTCATCATCATTTTTTTTTTATGACAGGTTTCTTTATTAAGAATGTCCTATCCAACAGAAGGCAGTAGAAAGAGGAAGAGGAAACTAAACATGAAACCTAAATTAGAAGATGTAAGTTATTCAAGAATAAGTTTAACCTTCACAAAGACCATTCATGTCCATTGAAACTTCCTAGCAGCGCATGATTTTCAACAAAAAGAGTTATGATTTCACAGAAAAATGATGATACATATATAATCAAAATGATAACATGTTGCATAGATTTCACCTTATTTGTGCAAAACGCACCTACTTAGTCAGATTTTTTTAAACATGCTAGCTAATATAGATACTTTCTGCAGGAAGACATGTCACCATACTTGAAACTGTTATTCTGACTATGAGCTGACCAGTCTTTTCTCCTTCTCCTTGAATTGCCTTGCTGAACACATGGCAACAAATACCATTTGTGAAGTATTTGGTTTGATTCTGCTGGGGATCAACCGAATAACACCCTTCTCAATGCAAACACAAGACTATCTAGGCAGTCAGGATTATTGGAAAATCATCCAGATTTGAACATATTTTTTTTAATGAATCAGAAGCTTATAAATGCAATTGATTTATATATAAAACTTTAAACCCAAATAATAGGCATATTGATTTTGAGTGAAAAACTTACTAGGAGAATTAGGCCATAATCACTTTTGTCATTTTTAGCTCACCAGGCCCGAAGGGCCCCATATGAGCTTATGCCATCACTTGACGTCTGTCATCGGCCGTCGTCTGTTGTTGTCGTTGTCGTCGTAAACTATTTAAAAAATCTTCTCCTCTGAAACGACTGGGCCAAATACCATCAAACTTTAATTGAATGTTCCTTAGGGTATCTAGTTCATAAATTGTATCCAAAGTTTTGATCCATCAACAAACATGGCCGCAATGGCTAAAAATAGAACATAGGGGCCAAATGCAGTTTTTGGCTTATATCTCAAAAACTAAAGCATTTAGAGCAAATCTGACAGGGGTAAAAATGTTTAATAGGTCAAGATCTATCAGCCCTGCAATTTTCAGACAATCCAAACAACCCATCTTTATCTTCAATAATATTCAAGATAAAAACCAAAAACTGCAAAATTTCCTTAAAATTACCACTAAATTTTGCAGTTTTTGGTTATTATCGTGAATATTATTGAAGATAAAGATAAACTGTAAACAGCAAAAATGTTCAGCAAAGTAAGATCTACAAAAAAGTTAATATGACCAAAATTGTCAATTGACCCCTGAAGGAGTTATTGCCCTTTAAAGACAATTTTACACAATTTGTTCATCATGTTTGCTAACATTTAAAAATCTTCTCCTCTGAAACTACTGGGCCTAATACTTCTAAACTTTAACTGAATGTTCCTTAGGGTAACTGGTTTATTAATTTTATCCGAAGTTTTGATCCATTAACAAACATGGTCGCCATGGCTAAAAATAGAACATAGGGGTCAAATGCAGTTTTTGTGGAGCCTGCGACTTTTGTCGCAGAAAGCTCAACATAGGGATAGTGATCCAATGGCAGCGGCAGAGGCGTTAACTAACTTCTTAAAAGCTTAATATTTCAGAAGGTAGAAGACCTGGATGCTTCAAACATTGTATATAGATGCCTTATGATATGAAGTTTACGTCTGTCATATGTCCATTGTCCTTGACCTCATTTTCATGGTTCAGTGACTACTTGAAAAAAAAGTTAAGATTTTTTTGTAATGTTAATTTCTCTCTTATTATGAGTAATAGGATAACTATATTTGGTATGTGCGTACCTTGCAAGGTCCTCATGCCTGTCAGACAGTTTTCACTTGACCTCGACCTCATTTCATGGATCAGTGAACAAGGTTAAGTTTTCGTGGTCAAGTCCATATCTCAGATACTATAAGCAATAGGTCTACTATATTTGGTGTATGTAATGATTGTAAGGTGTACATGTCCAACTGGCAGGTGTTATCTGACCTTGACCTCATTTTCATGGTTCAGTGGTCTTAGTTTAGTTTTTGTGTTTTGGTCTGTTTTTCTAATACTGTATGCAAAAGGTCAACTATATTTGGCGTATGGAAGTATTTTACGATGTACATGTCAGTCTGGCAGGTTTTATTTGACCTTGACCTCATTTTCATGGTTCATTGCTTATGTTAAGTTTTTGTGTTTTGGTCTGTTTTTCTTAAACTTTAACCAATAGGTCAACTATTTTTGGTGTATGGAATGATTGTAAGGTGTATATGTCTGTCTGGCAGGTATCATCTGACCTTCACCTCATTTTCATGGTTGATTGGTCAATGTTCAGTTTTCCTGGTTAACTTTGTTTCTTAGATACTTTAAGCAATAGGTCAACTATATTTGATGCATGGAATGATTTTAAGGTGTACATGTCTGTCTGGCAGGGTTCATCTGACCTTGACCTCATTTTCATGGTTCATTGGTCAGTATAGAATTTCCATGGTTTGGTCTGTTTCTTGTATACTATAAGCAATAGGTCATCTATATTCTGTGTATGGAACGATTGTATTAAAGGTGTACATGTATTTCTGGCTTGGTTCATCTGACCTTGACCTCATTTTCTTGGATCATAAATGTTAATGTGATACTTGCAGTAAAACTTTATATGTAGGACTATCAACATAAAATCAATGGTCAGTATAGTAGGCGAGACATTTCAGCGTGTGCACTCTTGTTGGCTTTTATCTCAAAAACTATAGCAGTTAGAGCAAAAGTGACAGGAGTTAATTTGATGAATAAGTCAAGATCTATCTGCTATGAAATTTTCAGATCAATTGGACCACCCATTGTAGGGTTGCTGTCCGAAATAGTTCATTTTTATGAAATTTTACTGTTTTTGGTTATGATCTTTAATATTATAATAGATAGAGTGAAAGTGTAAATGGCAAAAATGTTCAGCTAAGTATACGTAGGATCTACAAATAAGTCTAATGATCAAAATAGTCAATTTGTCTCCTGAAGGAGTTATTGCCCTTGAAACGTTTATTTTTTACATTTTTTCGTGCAAGTCTATTTATCAAAAATCTTCTTCTCTGAAACTACTGGGCCAAATATACTTCCAAACTCTAACTGAATGTTCCTTAGGGTATCTAGTTTAAAAATTGTATCTGAAGTTTTGATCTACAAACATGGCCGCCATTGTTAAAAATAGAACATAGTGGACAAAAGCAGTTTTTGGCTTATATCTCAAAAACTACAGCAGTTAGAGCAAAAGTGAAAGGTAGTTGAAGTGATAAATGGGTCATGATCTATCTGTTATGAAATTTTAAGACAAGTTCGACAACCCATTGTTGGGTTACTGTTGGAAATAGTTTATTTTTATTAAATTTTACTGTTTTTGGTTATTTTCTTTAATATTATAATAGACAGAGAGAAAGTATAAATGGCAATAAATGTTCAGCTAAGTAAGATCTACAAATAAGTCAATATGATCAAAATAGTCAATTGACCCCTTGAGGAGTTATTGCCCTTATAACGTATTTTTTTTTACATTTTTTGTGAGTCTAATTACTTTTTCAAAAATCTTCTTCTCTGAAACTACTTGGCCAAGTACTTAAAAACTTTAATTGAATGTTCCTTAGGGTATGTAGTTTATGGATTGTATTCGGGGATTTGATCCATTCAAAAACATGGCGGCAGTTTCTAAAAATAGAACATAGGGGTCAAATGAAGTTTTTGGCTTTCATCTCAAAAAACTAAAGCAGTAAGAGCAAAACTGACATAGGTGAAAGTGTTAAACAGGTTTAGATCTACCTGTCAAGTAATCTTCAGACCAATAGGACAACTTATTGTTGGGTTACTGTCCAGAAATAGTTAATTTTTAGGAAATTTTACAGTTTTGGGTTATGTATTATCTTTAATATTATTATAGAAAGAGAGAAAGTGTAAATGACAAAATTGTTCAGCAAAGTAAGATCTACAAATAAGTCAAATGCCTGAAACTGAAATTACAGGTGTGCGATATCAGGCTCTCTCAGTGATCGGGAAGGACGTGCGCCTTGCGCCAATTGCGCTTATCGACCAGAAATGGCGCATAGAGTGACAAATGTAAGCGCCCGCGTGGCGCATGATATTTTTCACTTCGTTTTGAAACGTTGAGATATCGTCTAATGGATTTCCGATCGTATTTCGTGCCGCCATGTGTGAGTACACAACTGTGTAGTGTTTACTCCAATGATAGGAGCACCTATATATTTTTGGGACGTCTCGGGTGTTTTCCTATGGTAATATTAGCAACATGCGGTATGACTGATAACCCAAAAAACGTAATTAACCATCATTCATGATATAATTTTTTTATAAACAACTTTAAATTTGTGAAAATTGGCTAGTACCTAATTATAATCTTTTAAGTAAGCTTGCTATTATTTCGATTGAAAAATCCAAAAGCCTTTTTATGAATAGCATAGTATTTGTCTCCATAAAAGGGGCTTAACTGTCCTTATCAATTTTTTTGGTCTTTGGCTCGTTTTGACATTTTGTAAACATGCCTTCAGCGAATTGTTGTTGTGTCTTATCAATTAACGTTGCTCTCTACTGTTATTCTTGTCATCGTGATGAAGTAATAATAATACAAGTGCAGAGGAAATGTCAGAAACGTCCTCTAATACGGAACGTCTGGAATAAGTATGGTATCGACGAAGACCCAAATTTAATGTAAAAAAAACCATGAACATGAACAAGGGAACAGTACAAGTTTTAACATTGTAAATAAAGGTTATCGTAAATATTGCCCGGTTTGGAAGAAGTTATTGTATATTCATTGAAATTGAAATTACAAAATCACAGGAACAATATCCATGATATTAATTAGAATCATACTTGTAAGTACAGTGAAATATACACTTTTTTTATTTATTTTTTTTATTGTAAACGAATGGCCCACTCATTTGACAACATGGCCCATTAATTCTAAAAATGGCTCATTGAATTTATTTTTGGGGGGCCCTGGGCCCATAGAGAAAAAATCCTTCCAGATCACTGCTCTCTTGAGCCTCTTGTTAAGAATAGTTTTACTATAGCTTATATAAAATTTCTTGGCTTTTTCAGTTAGCTCCCTTACAGTTGGTGTTATTTCTTGAGATATTGCTGGAGGATGAGAAAATTCCAGCCAATCAACTGGTTAACATTCGGACCAGATATCATATGATGTCACAGAATGCAGATGTAAGTTTAAGCCTGTGGTAGGAGGGCCAAATGTCATATTGTTTTTGTCATTTAATCTAAAAAGTGGAAATCTATATGGAATTAATTTTTGCCAGGCAACTACCAAATCATGTGAAGTGTGAGACTTCATATATGCATGCACTAGGGTTAGTGATTTGAAGGTTGAACCTCGCTTACTATTTTTATGTACAATCAAAATGCCAATAGTTGTACATGCTGGCAGCTTATTTCTCTGTCCTTATGTTATTTTTTACACTATGTCAACCAAACATAGGGACTTACCTAACGAATGAAGTTATTTGAATTGACTGAAATGTATATGCAATTTAGGTATAAGTCTCTATCATCGTCTCTCTTCTCTAATTGAACTAAATTTTGTCCAATTTAATGAAGTGATCAACTGTAGATCCAGGTCATTTTATGTAAAAAAAATGCATATGTATAAATATAAATCTGAGGAAACAAAATTTCTGCTGTTTACTGACCAACCTTAGGAAAAAAATACTGATTTGACAGACAAATCTAGTCATCATGTCACAGAATGTAGGTAAATGTTATAGAAAAAGCAGAACATAATGTTTTATGCAATAAGTAAGTGTCTGACCTATATGTAAAGCTCTAAAACTATGGTGTGGCTAAACATAGTGTAAATTAATTAGCCACTTTATTTAAATTATATCATATAAAAACAGATCAACTCTTATAAATTAATGTATTTTTTATGAATATGAAACAAACCAGTGCACCCTCATGAATGAATTGATCAATCTACCTGTAGTGAGAGTATGTACAGTTGGATAACTTTTAGGCTTATTTTATCTTAGGGGTCCTTATTTTTATAGAAAAAAGTAAAATAACAAAAATAGCAAACTCCAAGGAAAATTCAAAACAGAAAGTCCCTTATCAAATTTAGAGTTATACTAAATCAATCCTTACCCAATCCTAACCCAAACACTAGCCCTTATCCTAAAATCTCACCATATCTTAGAACAAAGCCTTACCTTAATGTAACCTTGAATAAACCCAAATCCTAAAGTACAGGGACCTCTCTTGTAAAATATGGCATACACTTTGTGGGTGTTTATGGTAAAATCAGATTATTTGAAGAGAATTTGTTATGTAAATATCTGAAGATATTGATGTAAATTTCTTTCAAGTAGTGTTTCATTTGGTGTATATGATGTTATTCCTTTAACTACAATTTATATTTGTAAAGAAATCATCCATGATAAGAGGGACACAGGTAATTTCCACAAGGTGACCGGAGATGGTTTTGGCTACTTTTTTTATTTTGATGTTCTTAAATGTATTATATACTTGGATTCTCAAACATTTGGTCTCAGACCTGATTGAAGATTATTCCAGAGACAAAATTTTATTAGAAATTTTGAGTTTATTAGTCATTTAACTGTACAAAAGCTAAGGTTGAGAGGCAATCATATTTTACGAAGGTTAATTTTGTTTTTTACAGGTACAACATAGATGGTGTGAGTTGGTCATAAAACACAAAGTACAAAAATTTTATCAAGATCTGAGAGAATTTCTCCTAAATCATCAGGTTAGTATATTTCCCCCTTGCTTTTATATTCTTTTGTTACTGAAGCTACAATAACTTTTGATTTTGCATTACGAAAGGGAACTCTATTAAAGAAACTGTAATCTGATGACAAATGCAGCCAATAGAGACAAACATTTTATTCTGATGTTTAGCTTGCATGACCAGTTGGAGCTATTGTCACCATTATGCCATTTGTTTATTTGTCACAATTTTGTAGAGCCACTTTTAGCCAAAATATGCATAAAGGGTCATATTGGTTCTGGTATGAAAACTCCACATTTCCTCCTGATCAGTAGCAAATCATGATCTGATTGGTAAATCTTTTGAAATTTTTTCCTCTTTTAGATTACAAAGAATCTTCATTTCATGCTTATCAGATAACATTAATGGAGGATAGTTGCTTTGTAGATTCTTGATGAATCTTTTGTAAAATTAAATCTTCATCTTCTTATTCTTTGAAGCTGGAACATGTTAAAAGTAAAAGTTAACCTTAGATGGATTTGGCTATTTTTTTAGGACCTTTTTGGTAATATAGCTCTTCAACTGTTTCGGTTCTTATACATCCTTGGCTTTCAAATATTCAGCTATGAGCGTTCCTGATGAAGGAGAATCCAGGAAAGTGCTTCAGACGCATGAAATTTATAATGTGTTGTTTTCATTTTTTTTAGAACTGATCTATTTAAAGGTTATTAAATCAGTTAAAAAAGTTGGATAAGTGGATAGCAAATGATATACCAAATCAACATATTCATTGAAAATACAAGTCTATTCTTAAGAAAAATTAGCAGGAATGAGGCATGAAAGATCCTCTAATAATTATATATCTTGTTATAATCTGATGAAAAATGCAGCCAATAGCAACAAACATTTTATTCTGATTGGTAAATTTTTAGCTTACTTACATGACCAGTGTGAGCTATTGTCCACAAATTTTAATACATTAAATTATGAGATAATATTTTATTGGAGTGATACTTTGTTTAAGGCTATGGGTGTCTATTTATATGGAGAAATGGTTTTATCAGGCTGTAAACAACAAAAGAAGCTAGCTGAAGAATGTTTCAATACTTTAAAAGATCATATGGAACCAGATCCTTACTCAACTGTCAAATCTATGGTCTATGGTACATAATCATGAACCTGGTTCATTATAATTTACCCAAAGTGATGATCTCCCAGAAAAAATATCGGAAGTGAAAAAAGATTTAACCAAAAGAACGATTTAAGAGAGTAAAAGAAGACAGGATTGTGCTTAATTTTTTGCACAAGGTTTATCCTTTCATCTAAAGAGGTTTGAACTTTCCAGTTGAATATCTATGAAAGTATTAACATGTTGCTTTGATAAAGATGTAAAACACAAAGCAAGACTGTAAAACAATTATGAATGTTTCAATTTGTTAACAAATTTATTTATAAAGACAAGGTTTCACATAAAATCTTTCAGGTAACATTTACAGGTGCTCAACCCACAAAGTTCTTAGCCTACCCCAATGTGACTGAATGAAAAAGGTGTCCTCGTCTTTAGGCCACAAATGAAATTTAGATTGTTGGATGATGACTACCTACCCAAATTTCAAGCAGCCTACCCAGAAAAATTTTATAACACAAATAGTTTCAGATTTTTTGTTTAAAGTTTTTTTCCTGCTCTAATGTCGTTTTCTTGTCCAAATAGATATAGGAAGCTGTGGTATGAGTGCCAATGAGACAACTCTCCATCCAAGTAACAATTTATAATACAAAGATAAAATAAACATGTGAAAGCTCCCTCACAGGCAAACAACCCATAATTGAAAAATATAAGGGCATACACCACAAGCACGGGGACACATTCTACTGCATCCACACAGCACGAGCAACAAACCCTGCAGTAAATAGATATAGGAAGATGTGGTATGAGTGCCAATGAGACAACTCTCCATCCAAGTAACAATTTATAATACAAAGATAAAATAAACATGTGAAAGCTCTCTCACAGGCAAACAACCCATAATTGAAAAATATAAACATGTTACTTATGTTATTGCCAAAAAAAAAAAGAATCCCTACCTACCTTCCGGACCCTATGATATAAGGCATGGGAAGGCAACATCAAACAAATAAATTTATTAAGGGTGGCCGTAGGGTGTCATATGTATAATGCAGAAAGTCTGGACATTGATTGCAGTAGATCACACGTTAACAAACCTCATTTACTTACTATGAAAAAGAGTAGGCTTTGTAAGCCTAAATAATACTAAAAGCATGTTCTAATATTTTCACCCATTTTAAAGTCTGTACTTGACCAAATCTAAAATGTACTTGACAATCTGAAGTTTACTACCACTTCATCAGACACTGATCTTCAAAATTTATTTCAGTGTTAATTTCATGTACATATTCTGAACTGTTTTTGACAGAGTCTGAGTTGTACTTGATAATGTCTGTTAGAGGTCAGTTATGCCTTCAAAATTGGTTTGTTAATTGGTTACCATTTATCTGTTTGAAATTAAATTTTCTTTTCTACTTCATTTTAATTGACTGCAATTCACATAACGTTTTTGTCTCGCCTTGACGGAGTCAAAAAGCGAGACATAGGTATATGCTGTTTCAGGCATCGGTGGCAGTGACAATAATGTATTAGTTTATGATTAGGTCAGCTTATTGGGAACCACTAGTGGTGGGTGAATGATATTTGGTATGCAGTTATATTATCATTGGCACATCTCATTTCCATAGAGATTGTTCTGCCCCGCCCCCTAAGTCATGGTCTATTGACTTTCGAACTTTTGCTTAGTTTACATGTATTAGTTAGTGATTAGGTCAGTTCAAGGGGAACCACTAGTAGTAGGTGAATAATATAGCTCCATGAGAAAAAAGGACATAAAAGAATAATTGAACAAAAATAAACACAATTTCTTTTAGCTACTCTGTAATTGTAAAATACAAGACCTATAATTGTAAGCAGCTGTTTTATTATAAAAAAAAAAGTTGAGCGCTAGGTGACAACATTTGCTTTCTGAATATATTGAGATCTCAAAGATCCAGGCTAAACCTTTCTTCACCATTACTAAAACATATGTCTATCAGAGAAGTTGTATTATGTTAATTCGATGCAACAGTACTTTACCGATGTTCAAATCACATAAGTCCACTAAGAATATACAAATCAAGGTAAAAACAAAATCTTAAGAATCACTGTAGTGTACCTGTTAATCATGACCAACGGCTCCATACATTTGCATGTATCCCAATTTGTTCATGGTAAGCTGCATTGTTACTAAAAGTTCATTGCATAATACATATGATGACAAAAGCTATGATTTGATAAACGATTGTTTACTATATATATATGGAGATATGGTATGATTGATAATGAGACATGACAAAATGTAAAACAGTTCAAAGGAGGAAACCAACGGCCTCACTTATGAAAAAATTCGTAAGGGTTCGGCGGAACCCAGTGTCTCGTCTACTTTTGCTGTTAATCGCAGGCTCAACAAAAATGAGGAAAAAAATCAATAAAAATATTCCTCTCTATACTATCTTTTGATTGTAAGAAGCTTCTGTCAAAGTTTGGTATAAATCCAGGATAGTTAATGAATCTAAAAAATGTTTTAAAAACTTTAACTGCAGACTGTATTTAATGTTAACTGGAAGAAAAACTGTCCATTTATAAGTAAAATATGGATAAACAGGTACAAAATTTTAACAAAATTTCCTACTAGATACTAGCCTTTGATCATAAACAAGCTTCTGTCCAAGTTTGGGTACAAATCCAGGATAGTTTAAGAAAGTTATTAAAATTTTAAAAACTTTAACCACAGAGTGAATGTATTGTTTCCTGGCAGAAAAACTAAGTCCATTTATAAGTAAAATACGGAAAAAATGAAATTTTTTTTTAACAAATTTACTTCTGGATACTATCTTATGATCATAAACAAGCTTCTGTCCAAGTTTGGTACAAATCCAGGATAGTTTAAGAAAGTTATTAAAATTTCAAAAACTTTAACCACAGAGTGAATATTTGTGGACGCCGCCGACGACAACGACGACGACGACGACGATGACGCCGACGGAATTTAGGATCGCTATGTCTCGCTTTTTCGACTAAAGTCGAAGGCTCGACAAAAACAATAAACAAAACATAAAGAAAACAGACAGCAACCAACGACAACTACTTAATTACAGGCTCCAGACTGAGTACAGGCACGTTACAGCACGTGGAAAGAAACGCTTTTAATTATCAAAATGTTCATAAATTAGAGGCAACAGTAGTGTACCTATGTTAAAAAGTTTCATCACTTAAAATAAACAAATCAAGGTAAAAAAAAAACCAAACACTTATGGAAGTTCAAAAGGAGCGAGACCTTTTGTGTCATAAAACATTTATCATCAACAAAGATATTGGAAAAATATTGTAAAAATGTAAAATTTCACATTCATGTTATGAAAAGCTTTCGTTTGTGTTTCTGGGAAGATGGGTGATCAATAAATAAAAGGTAAATAGTGGTAGAAGAAATTATTAGTAAACGAAAGATTTATGGTTTATCTGCTTAATAACAGATCTATACCGAGACAAACGGTTATCGTCCTTGTTTATGATTTCTCTGAAAACGTATTGATGCATTAGATTTGGAATAATTGTGGGACAGAACATATGCAATAAGCTAGCTCTGATTAAGGCCAAGATAGCAACGGGCTATGTATAAAGGATAAAATTGCCGATGTTCAAATCTCGAAAATCGAATAAGGAGACAAATCAAGGTAACGAACAAAAACTGAGTGAATCGCATGAAGGAGTGAGACCTGAGACCGGTTGCGTCGACAGGTGAAGCGTCTACTACTATGTATTATTTCAAACGAAAAAAATCTTAAAGTTTTCATTTGTCATGAAGACAACAAAAGCATTTTACGGAATCTACTAGAAATTCGACGATGCTTCAACCAAAAAGCGAATTTACAAATAAGGTAAAAGGTATTCCGCTGCAATTTTCGAAATTCGAAATCAACAACCATTGTGTTACTCAGATCCAACCATCTGATTCAAAATTACAAAACTCAGGTCTCCCCTTTGAATTATGTGTACTTGGCTGTATATCTCTATAAATATTTAAGTTGCAGCTACTCCTTTTAAGTTGAAAAATATATGATTGCAAATGTTGATTTAAAAATATATCCTAGAAATGGCAATGGTACACTATTTTCAAAACATTGATATGTTAAACAGGTGGTGGGTAAGAATTATTTGTAATCCTGTCATTGTTTAATACTCATGATGTCAACGTCTCCCGTTACTTTCGTTAATAAATCAGCAAGTCTTATGATATGAAACAGGTTTTTTTTCTTTGGAATTTAATACTAATCACTTCAATTAAAAACGAGATAAAAATCAAAAAATAGAATAATCTGTGTAATTTCAAGTTTCGTTTTATTTTGATAAAAAGCATATGATATTTAATATTTGAAAAACAAACAAAATAAAGATTTGTTTCTCGGTAGCCAATTATTGCATATATTATCTGGTTTTCATTACAAACTGATTGTCAGTTTGTAAAGAAAATGAAGAGTTTAAGTGATGGGTGATTGGGTTCCATTGATATTTACACCAAAGCTTTGCCATTTGTTCATCTATTCAGTTGTCACTTTTGATTGGAAAACCATAGATATAAGGTTGCATGTTAACTAAAGTTTCAACTCCCTCAGGCAAAGTTGACCTTAGATGGATTTTGCTATTATTTAAGGTACTTTTTGGTCAGATAGCTCTTCAACTGTTTCGGTTCTTATATATCCTTTGCTTTCTAATATACGGCTGTGAGCGTTATTGGTGAAGGCAAATACAGAAGAGCGTCTCGGACGCATGCAATTTATAAAGTGGTGCTTTCATTTTTTTCTGGATAAAAAATTCATTTTCAGGCACCCGATTTCGTATATTTTTATTGAAATGGAAAACATGGTATAGTATGACCCTATTGTCAGCTGTCTTGGACTTTTAAATGGAGAAACTCCCGTCATAAAAATGAGAAAACATTAAGTTAACGAGCGATAGATATGAAAACATCTCACACCATAACGCATGCTCAAACGAAGCTTAATATTAAATATCACGAAGTTCTAAATTGTAATTTTATACATGACCATAATGTGTACGAATATATAAGAATACGGTAAACAGAAAGTTTATGGGCAGTGGATTTGAAATGCCTCACATGGTAAAGCATGCTCGCATGAACTTGGTGCCAAATTCCGGGAAGCTATGGTTTGTATTTCTTGCAAAAAGAAAATTTCAACGAAAAGTTCATGGGACAGAAGAAGTTGAGAAGTATACCTTTTCTTCGGGTATAGTTTAGCCGTTGAATTCTTACTAATACATAAACTATTTCTCCTGCTACCCATTAATGCCTGAATGAACATGTTACAATCCTTTTACTCTGCTGTCGGATAATTTCATTAGGAAATATCGACCACCACATATTTCGGTTAGTTAGAGGTATTTATACATATAGCTTTCTTTCAATCAAAACGATACACAATATGGTGTCATATTATCTTATATCATATGAACGTGTAAGAACAATAAAGATAGAGAAAGATAGCAAGTAAAACTGTCTTTAAAAAAAACAGAGTTCAGACGGATTTATAGGCAAAAAAACCAAGTGAATCTGTGAGCTACTGCTCACTAATGATACCCCCGCCCCGAAAAAAGTATAAGGTAAACAGGAAGTTGTTGTGTGATGAATCTGAAAACGCATCACACAGTATAGCTGACTCATATAAACCCTGAAACCAAATTTCAGAAATCCTTGTAATGTAGTTCCTGAGAAAAATGCGACGAAAAATATTCATGGGACGGATGGACAGACAGAGGTAAAACAGTATACCCCCATTTTTTTTAAAACGGGGGTATAATATTTAAAATCTTCCTGTTCCCCATAAGATACGAAATCTGCCTTCCCGTACGACCCCTTTCATTTCGAGACAATATAAACTATAAAACTAAAAAGTTTTGACAGAAAAGCTGACAATATGGCTCATACATTAGTTCATGTGTATCAAAATAAACGAAATGGAGTCCTTGAAAATGATTTATTATCTAGAAACTTGCATACAAAAGTCTTAGAATCTGTGACCGTAAAAAAGTAAAACAAAGTATCGAACTCCAAGGATAATTCAAAAAGGAGAAGTCCATAAAAAACTGACAAAATCAAATGCTATCAATCAACGGAACAAGCGGAAAACAACTGCCATATTCCTGACTACTTTGTACAGACATTTTTCGAAAATAAAAACTGTTGAAATGTGCTTGAGCAAATGGGGTACTTAAGACGTTTGCTTTGATTTTTTGTGAAATTTTTCAAGTGGATTTGACCTTGGTCTAACCATGCAGGCAGTCAAGTGATCCTATACTCCATTTCAGGACATGGCATTGTCCAAAATGAGCTATATTTCCATTTTAAGTCCTAAATGTTATTAAGGAAATGAAACAATGCATTAATAAGAACATACAGTTCATCTGAAAAGTCATATAAACATAAATATTGTATTCAATTCTTTTTAAAAAATCGTTTGTTTATTTTCTCGTGGTTCAGTACTTTGAAAAAGCGACTGCACAATAACAATGAAACCTCACTCTACTGATATCATCAGAGAACTCTTAAGTCCCCGGGGTATCATCAGCTCAGTAGTCAGTACTTCGGTACTGACATGATTTGTAACAAATTTTATTAAATTGCCCGTTTATAAATTTTGAAATTATAAAGAAACTAAGGTTTCAACTCCCTCAGGCAAAGTCGGCCTTAGATGGATTTGGCTATTTTTTTAAAGTCCTTTTTGGTTTTAGCTCTTCAACGTTTTCAGTTCTTATACATCCATGTCTTTCAAATATTCGGCTTTGAGCGTTCCTGATGAAGGTTAATCCAGAAAAGCACTTCGGACGCATGAAATTTATAAGGTGTTGTTTTCATTTTTTTACAGCACTGAGTGGATACCTCTGCTGGTGGACTATCAGTCCCCGAGGTTATCATCAGCTCAGTAGTCAGTCAGTACTTCGGTACTGACATGATTTATAACAAATTTTATTAAATTGCCCGTTAATATATTTTGAAATTATAATCAAAGTTTTCAACTCCCTTAGACAAAGTTTGCCTTAGATGGATTTGGCTATTTTTTTTAAGTTCTTTTTGGTTAAAGCTCTTCAACGTTTTCGGTCCTTATACATCCATGACTTTCAAATATTCGGCTTTGAGCGTTCCTGATGAAGGTAAATCCAGAAAAGCGCTTCGGACGCATGAAATGTATAACGTGTTGTTTTTTTTCATTCTTTTGAGATTAAATATCCGACACCAATAAGAAAAAAATAATTATGATACTATTACGTAGCTATGAATTTTTTTTACGACAGGTGAATTATCATCTGACAAATTTGATAACTCAGAATTGTTCAAATGAAGGATTTTAGCTGCCTGTTCCAATGTCACACCCGTTTCTACCCGAGACATCAATGTAATCCCGAGGTATTACATTGGTTGACGGTTGAAACGAGGTGTGATATTGAAAAAAAACTATATCATAAATATTTTATTATTTATGTCTCTCTTTTATATACGTAATGGTAATATTTCAAAAAACTTGTTTAGGAATCCTCAGATTACTTATTTGATGGTTAAATAATATTTGCCAAAACATAAGATATAAACAGTTTGTCACTCGCCTCGTTGCTCCGCAGAAGATATGGTAATAATATCTCTCCGTCCGTTTTCGTGAACGCTACCCCTCTGAAGCCGTTTGACAGAAAATTCTCATACTTACTTGGATTGTTTGCCTTCATGTGTAGTTTACCAAATTTTACCGTTTTTATTTTATTCGAAATTTTTTTTCGGAAATCATAGAACGATTTCTTTAGTATTGTAAAGTTTATAGCTTATAAACGCAACTCCTCTGAGAACGTTTGACAGAAAACTCTCGTAATTAGTGGGTTTGTTTACCATTATGTGTAGTTGACCATACATAATACTTTGATTTGACTATTTTATACTTCGTATGAAATGAAACCTCCTGACACACCTTTTATTCATCATTATAAAATTATGTTTATTTTCTGTAAATTTACTCTTTATAAACTGTTGTGTTATTCTAAACACTAAGGTTTATCTGCCCCAAGGCAAAGATTGCCTTAGCCGTATTTCGAACAACTTTTCGGGATTTTCGGTTAATAAATAAACTCATCATAGATACCAGGATTGAAATTTTGTATTTGCGCCAGACGCGCGTTTCGACTACAAAAGACTCATCAGTGACGCTCGAATTATAAAGCTCTTCAACTTCGAACTTAATATGACCTTCCAATTGTTTGATTCGAGCGCCCCTGATGAGTCTTATGTAGATAGAACGCGCGTTTGGTGTACCAAATTATAAGCCTAGTATCTTTGATGAGTTTTAACAACCACTGAGTCGGTGCCACTGCTGGTGGACGTTTCGTCCCTGGTGGTATCACAACCACAGTAGTCAGTACTTCTGTGTTAATATGAGTTATCATTCATAGGTTCATTTGTCTGTAAATTTACTGTTTATTAAGTGTTAAATTGATCTAAACAATAAGGTTTGTATTCCCCAAGACATAGATTGCTTACGTCGTATTAGGCACAACTTTTCGGAATTTTCGGTTTTTATGCTCTTCAATTTCGTATTTGATTTGACCTTCCATCTGTTTTGATTCGAGCGTCAATGATGAGTCTTATGGAGACGAAACGCTGGTCTGGCGTACCAAATTATAAGCCTGGTATCTTTGATGAGTTTTTACACAGCGGCGGGGGACATTTCGCTACGGTGTAGCAATCAGGTCCCAGTTGTAGTTCAAATTTCAAACAATTCATCTCATTTAACCCGCTTGGCACTAATCGTTTTGTGTTTGATGTCTCCTGGTCCTATATCTGCATTAAATACTTGCCACTAGATGTAATGCATGACACATCCAACCTATGACAATGAGCGTGAATCAAATCAAATTAGAAATTAAAAAAAAAAACACCACAATAAAACGAAAACTTTTAATGTTTGCATAGTTTTAAATCAATATATTACATGTATCGGTCAACAATATTTGGATTTTTCCGTTGCAATATCTATTTCGTGAATTATACGAACACATACATATAGCATTTGTCTGGACATAGAATAATTACATCAATAAAACATCAGTGATTTTGTCTAACATTGTCTGTTTAAAAAAAAGTTATTTTAAAGAAACTAAGATTCCAACTCCCTCGGGCAAAGTTAATCTTAGATGGATTTGGCTATTATGTTTAGATCCCTTTTGGTAATATAGCTTTTCACATGTTTCGGTTCTTACACATCCTTGGCTTTTATAAACATTTGGTTTTGAGTGGTTTTGAGCGTTCCTGATGTAGGTTAATAAAAGTGCTTCGGACGCATGCAGATTTAAAAAGCATTTTTCTAGCACTTAGTTGATATCGCTGCTGAAGGACTATTTATCCCGAGAGTATCATCAGCAAAATGGTCAGTGCTTCGGTACTGGCATGAATTATAACATACCTTTCCAAAATTTTCCGTTTGAAAATTTAGAAATTATTAAGAAACTAAGGTTCCTCAGACAGTTAACCTTGGATGGATTTGTCTACTATCTTTAGGTTCCTTTTGGTCATACAGCTCTTCAAACAGAAAAGCTCTTCGGACGAATAAAATGTATAAAGTGTTATTTTATTTTTATCATGTGTTACATCCCATTATAAAAGCTACTTTCTACTGAACTGGTACATTTTTTTAAGATTTACTGAGACAAAACTTACAGAAAGTATTGAATATAGTCAAGTTCATTTTATGAATAATTAACAAAATCTAAGTTGAATAAGGGAAAGGGCGTTGATTACGGATAGATAGAAATTTAAAAAAAAAATATGGTGGCATATCACTTAACTAAGTGACAAATAGACTTGTGTTATCTGACAAGTCGATTTGTGTATCTGGCAAGTGTACTTGTGTATATGACAAGTTGACTTGTGTATCTGACAAGTCGGTATATATATTTGTCAAGTCGACTTAGATACACAAGTCGACTTGTCAGATGTACATGTCAATTTGTCAGATACACAAGTACACTTGTCAGATACACAAATCGACTTGTCAGATAACACAAGTCTACTTGTCACTTAATTAAGTCTACTTGTCACTTAATTAGGTCTACTTGTCACTTAGTTAAGTGCAACTGTAAAATATAGAAGTCTGTTTTTACATGCCATGAAATGGACGAAAAACGCTAAAAGATGTTTTAATTTTCTACAAAACAGTTTCATTTTATTATCTGACAAGTATACTTAACTAAGTGACAAGTAGACTAAATTAACTGACAAGTCGACTTATTTAGCTAATTAAGTGACAAGTAGGGGCAGATGTATGCCACCATAGAAATAGATAAGTAAAGAGAAAAATATGTTTTTGTTCATTATGTATGGTTATATGGCCTTACATCACATCGTCAAAGATACATATTTTAGGAATTCCTGTAATTTAATGCAGTTTCTGCACAATTGCATGCCCACTTGAATAAGGGAAAGTCAAATTAATTTCATATTTGGTAAACTAGTTTGATTTTTTTAAATGTGATAGACATGTTATGATTGCAAACAATATAAGAAAATTGCATTTAATAGTTTATCCCAATTTTTTATTACATGTATTTATTTTAATTTCATCATTTATGACGTAACAAAACAATGAAATATTCATGCGATGTATTTCCTTATTTCATAGATAGTTTACTGTGTTTACAATTTTGGTAGAATAAAAATAATGATTTTCAAATTTTTGTAGGTTTTCCTAATCTATTACCCTACTAAAAACGTCCTAAAAAATTTAAACAACAAAAAATGAACTCGTAAGATATCAATGAATATATTACGTCATAATTTTTACAACAGATTTTTTCTTCATTTTTACATTAAACTTCTGACAAGTTTATTAGTACAGAAAAGTAATAAAGTTTTAAACAAATAAATAACATAATAAATTCATAAAAATTATTTTTGTCAATAACTGTGTCACGTGCAGTAATTCTGAGAAAAATACTAATGATTAAAATGCGATGTCGGGTATAGGTGAATGGGACATCAACCCAAGACTCAAAAATAAATTGATTAACAAAGACATCAGTTTTTTCACATTATTTCCTTAAAGGAAACATGCAAATATTTCGTTCTTCTGAATTTCAATTTTTATCACATGAACATATGCACAATAAACATGTAGAAAACATTTAATAAATGTATAAATCTTTTATGTAATACGAATGGCAACTGTTTCTATGAACTTGTATAGGTACATTCGGAGCCAAGAAATGGGAAAACAAAAACTAAACAAAAAAAGTCATTGAAATGTCACTTAAATGAATATAAAAGACGGAAGGAAGAACAAAACGTCTCAAAAAATATCCAAAAAAACTAAAGTATGCAACTATTGTGAAGTGTGAATGTATATACTAGAAGTGCAATCGGATCAGATTCACATTAGAATTTTTGTTTTTTGCAATATTTGATAGTAAAAAACGATCGTAAACCAGGTGTGCTAGAAGAAAATCTTTACAGTCTAACAATCACTGAAGTAAGGTATAAAACTTTAATAAGTTGACTTTAATGTTAAATATATCAGTAACAAACAAATTGGTTTGTAATGTTTTTTATTTACAGTTTTGTCATTATTTAGTTACATGTTTTATGCTAGACTGAGGTTTATTGTGCATTTAGAGGATCAAGTACTAAAAAACTAGTTTACGAAGCCAGCGTGTTATTGTGTCTCCCCAAAGGCAAGTAGCTGTTCTTTGGTTGTCGCTTCTAAACATATTTTTGTTTTAATTTGCATACGATATAAACACTTGTCTATTTTGTGCTAACCTCTATATATAGGATCTTATTGTTGTTTTTTTTTTTTTTTTTTTGATTGCTGTCAAATTGCATGCACATCTCATTTTACTCACAAGACAAAATAGATAGCTTCAATTGTAATATATTTTTTTTCGGAATTTTATCGCATACTACTACAGTAACTATCCTTGGATACCAATGTTGAATTCAATTTAACCTAAATATAATTACTGTAAACTGGAACCAATACTTTATGGTGTTAATGGAATGCGAAATGTTTATTGTAAATCTCATTTTTGTTATTTGTATTATTCGATCTTAAAGCAATGAAACCAATCTACAAAAGTAATTCGGAATTCACTGAAACATCTCAAACTATATAATCTGAACAAATTATTGTCCCGCAGAACTCTTATTAAAAGAGCATCAGTCATCAATTTCAATGGTATATTTTATGAATCTTGTAAACTTTTAAGATATTTCTGCTAGCTAGATCAGTATTTTAAATGGAGGATTAAACATATTAGTGTTGTCATGAGTTTCATTTTTATGTTAAAAAATTAAAACTCACAAGTCATAATGTTATACGAAAATGACTACAATCTGTACAATAGTTTATAATTTCAAACATAAATGCTTTTCATACATTGTCCGTTTAAATACTTCCAACTGTATACATGTTGCGTTTTTTTACATACACATAATACAAACTGCAGTTAACCGTTGTCAATAGAACACTGGCCTTCTCCTGGTGTTGTAACGGTCAATGAATCCAATGAATCATAATCTGTTCAAAATATACATAATGTCAGATTATATACAATGCTAAAACAAGTATGCGACCCGATTTCATATTTTACCAATATACAAATTGTACACCAATTACCTGTGGTGTTGTCTAGATTATTTAAAATAGTCGTTTGCAACATTGAAAGACAAAGTGAACATTGAAGATTGCTATTTTTCTTTCATTCATTCTTGCATTCAATCAATCTCAGAAAAGCCAGAGGAACTAAAAAATATAAGGTATTTATATTGAAGAAAATCGTATAAATTGAACACAAAATTTTACACGCTTTAATCAGCTGATAACACTTCAAATTTTCATATGTAGTGAAGTGGTGTAATTGTAAGGATATATGCAATAATTATAAACTCTCACATATGTTTCTCTATTGACTTGTTTCTGAGGACGTAAAGTATTAAAAATTTTAATTGATAACTTATACAAAATAGTTGTCAAGAATATTAATATCTGAAGATTTTCTACGCATTTATTTATTTATCTATCTTTTTGAAAATACAGTAGTATTAGTTGGTAAATCAGCATAAGAACGGTTTCATTTAGTTGTGCAGTTCTTATAATGAACTTTCAAGCACAAATCGTGTTGCATTGATGCTGAAAATCTCAAATAACAATTTTATAATTTCATTGGGCACAAAACTGAAATAAGAACCCATCAAAAGAACATAATTCAACAATGAATGGTGGCTGGGAAGAATTCAATTTAACAATGACCGATTGCGACTAGGGACCACTGTGTTTTGACAGATTCATTTGGTTGAGTGATAAAGAAATACTTTGAAGGTGCGACCATTAGTTCAGTAAAGGAATAGAGTTCAGATCATTAAACACGATTCCATTTCCACAAAAAACTTTCCAGGCTTCTTTTCGTCGCATTAGTCGCCTTTTTCGCTTATTTTTTAATCTATTTTTCTTTTTATGTCTCTTTTTATCTTTATTTCTTTGTTTTTCTTTTCTTGTTTCATTTTTCTTCTTCCTTTTTCTTAGTTTGTGTCTCTTTTTGTGTTTCCTCCTCTTCCGTCGCCTATACCGACGACGAAGTATTTTTCTGTCGTGTTTTGATAAGGATTTCCACTTTGTAAACTCAGATTGATTGTGAAGAATATCTGCAAGTAAACATTAAATATTGTCTTACTTTGGTTAAAGTATAGAATATTTTCACTCAAAAACTAAAGTCAGAGTCACATCTTAAGCATTATGGTGAAATAGTTCCATCGTTGAATGCTCAGTCTTATTCATTGTTAACAAAAACGTTTATATAAATACCGTCACAGGTATAAACTTCTAACACAGGTGAACTGATTTTGCAAGTGTTGATGAATTTTTTGAGCTGGATATAATTTTAGTGCATTTATCATTTAAAGTAATAAAGGAAATTGCAATGGAGTTCATTGGTTTTAAACTCGTCTGACTCACTCAAAACACGATAAGGTATATTATTCATGTGTATACTCGGCCTTTCACTCACAAACTTTCGAACTCATTTTAGTTTGTGAGTGAGTTGCTCCAGTTTACACATCCGAATATAAAATCTTTCGAACTACAATGGGTTTGCGATCGAGTCGCCCTATATTACAGTTATAACCTTTGGATTTTATTGTGTTTGTGAGTCGGTTGAATTACACATCAATACACTCCTTAAATAACCTTTATTACGTATACTATAATAAATGTTCATGTCAATAAGTTCAGAAAACAGACATCAAGGGCAAAATTCCCAATAGCAAAAGGTAGAGAAAAAGTAGTTCATTCTTAAATCGTTTGCCAAAACATACTACTTTATTTCTTATCAGATGACTGTAATACTTTGTTCTCCGCTAAAAGGTGTTTAAATATCAAATTTATTATTTTTGATAACAAAATGCCTATGGTTGTGTCATAATTTTGGACGAGCAAAACTGTCTTAAAATATTCAATGTATTGTTTTGTAATCTAAATAACAGATATGACTTTTCGCATTGTGGAAATATTTGCAAATAAATGTGTGACTTTGCCTTCGGTTCCTTTTATTTTTCATAAGTTGTTACACGTTCTTGGATATAATCACTAAGTTCTAAACATGCACATTCCAAAGCATCTTTACTATATAATTTCATGCTTCAATTGACAGACAATATTTAATGTTATGGAATCTTTTCGGAAGTATCAAGCACTCGTACATATTTAAGCAATTAATAATATTTGACTTCACAAAATGGTCAAAACTTTGATGATATTTCTGAAAAGATTCAAACTAGGCAATTATAACGGGTTAATAGGTAATAATATTAGTAAGCATAAATAAAGAATGTAGATTGTCTTATTTAATCAAAAGAATAAGAAAATAAAAGCGTCCACCACAAATCATAACATAGGAAAAACAAAACACCATCTGTTTAACTGTACTGTAGATCTTGTATTTTTACATTTTATTGTGAATATTAATTTTTTTTAAACATGACCAGTTTTAGATTACATAAATTAATGTAATCATTTAAATTAAATCATAACAGTCCAATAATCGCACTGCCAATGTAAGGAAGGTTATATTCTGGCTATAGGTCAGACCGAGGATATTGGATATTTTCAAACTTTTTAATGATGATATTGCTTTAAAATTATGAAAAGAAATCCTAGTGTGCTTAACTAATACTAAATGAAATATGCGTCATGCTTAAGTGTTCTGAATAACTCAGTATGCACATTCCAATTTATAGCAAAAATCTTTCAAATGATGAAAAGAAAGATACAAACATTGAACCATTTTACCTGAATATATTATCGGATCATTATTACAGAAATCACCGATTTGCGATTTAAAGAAATATAACTAGTAAAAGAATTATCCATAAAATAATCACGCGACAGTGTTTAAACTGCTACACATATGTATATTTTCATCTTTGTGTCCAAGTTGAAAAAAATATGAATATATATGTCTAAACAGTACTAGTCGATCCTTTGCTGAAATAATCAGTAAAGTAAACATCTGAGCAAGAATCAAGTTAATCCTTTCTAAAAATGTTCAACAACAAAAACGCGGTTCACATTTAAATCAGAAGTTGGTTTCTGTAAAGCATAGGAGAAATTAAGTTGCTGATGGATAGACCAAAAGTAAGATATTATCATAGATTTACACCATCCATGATTACAAAAAAAACAACTCTGGATGTCCGTTGATGCGTTAATTCTTATCCCAAATATGGTTCAAATAAATACTAAATGTTTGTTTTTAAAATTCGTGGAGACGAGAGAAACTGATCCATGTAAAACTAAATCTTTCTCAAACGCTATATCACAAAAATTCTTCCAATCACTGATCCCCCACACAGATGTGTACTGAACTGTCTGGAACAATCACTGTCTCGTCTCCTCTCAAAACTGTTTAGTCTTTTCGATCTAAAATTGGCAGGCATGCTGCATAGAAGGTGTTAGTGAAGAGCAACACATATACAGATGTATTGTTAGGTACAAAATGATAATGAAAGAATATAAAAGTTGCTCGAGAAAACAACTATTTAAAATATATAAAAAAATGTCCATCCAGTAAGGTAATTCGCCAAATACTTTGTACACATTCAGATGTGAATACTTTATAACTTAAAAATGTTTGATATTTGTGAATCTGTCATGTGTGCCCAGATTTGGAGAGACAATGTATAACAAAGCCACGGTTTAACACCATCTTATTTTGACACATTTAGACCAAAAAATTGACGCTGGCCATTTTCACACTCGTATCTCGACAACTTTTCACTCCATCAGTAGATGATGAATAATTATATATCTAGTTTGAAAAAAGTTCTTTAACTGGTTCTCTCGTTTCAACGATGGTTTATTCAGACCCTAATTACTTCTTTAAGGCCACATCATAACGGAAAAAATGTATCATCAAGAAAATTATTTAAAAAACGGGTTTTGCTCAAACTTCAGTCATTGTTTTGATATTTCTCAGATAGCATTTGTTTATGAATAAACTCATCATAGATGCTAGATAGGTACTAGAGGGTTTATTGTAATTTTTCAAACAAGATATTGCTTCTTTTTTAAAAGGCAGTATGCATTTAAGTAATATTTTATTGATTAGTAGCTGTATCTTAATTGAAAGTGTGACTATCAACGAAGTATCACTCATGATCGACACAGAAATAGTAAAGAGTATTACCTGCACAGTGTCTCATTTCCATCCTGCAGCACCTGTTTTCTACAAGTGATGGACATGTTGCTCCATTTGGTGAAGGGTGTTCTAGAATCTCACGAGATCTCGTGGTAATACCATATTTAAAACCACAAGTTTGACCATTTCTAGCACATGGGGTCCACGACGACCATGGCCCAGCCATACAATCCACTATACATGAAAAATAATAATTTCAAGTAAACAAAAGATTTATAGAAATAAATAATAGCAATTATTTAACTAAATGCATGAGAAGCTTTTATTGCATTAGCAGGGTGACAAACAATAAATAAAAGCAAGCAGTTTTGACGGTTAAGTGTTAACATGCTGTATATATATATGTTATCAAATAATACTCCAGCAAAAACAACATGGGATATCAAGGATTCCATGGCAGTACTTTTATCAGTTCTATTGCATATAACTTTAGATAATATTAACCATACGGTGCTATACTCTAGCCGTTTAAAATAGTTCCAGTAATTTAATTTATTTGCCAAAATGTATTATTATTATGCGAATGGGTTTTTAATGATTGCTCGTAGAGAACGGCATGAAAATTACAAAAAAAAAGATGATAGGCAGTAACGGTTAAGATATAAAACAGCAATAGCATTTCTTTGCCGAAAAACCTACCATTTCTGAGTGTTTTTTAAGAAAATTTTAAACATTATATATAGAAATATCGTTATGGATGTATATAGTTTCTTTTTGTATAAACAACATGTATTCCAATTCTTTTGAGAAAATCTAAATATTAATTTACAAGTAAATTTTGCAACATCAGCTATGAAATCAAAGAAATCTAATTTTTCCATGTCTGTAATTATTTTGATTTTTTGTTTTCAGAACTACATATTACAAGTATAAAAATTACCAAGAAGGCGGCAGTCTTTTGAGTAATTAGCGTAATAAAGTCCATCCGGGCAACTTTCAGTACAACGTCCACGGTATGATATGTAAGGATGTTTACACTGGGTGCAATAGCTATTACTAAAGCATGCATTACAGTGTTCTAGCTGACATTCTGAAAAAGTAAATATTAATTTACTTAGTAGTGTATTTTAGTAATGCAAGATTGTTATTACACACCTACTTTGGCAAGTATGGTGGCCAAAATGGTTTGCGTTTCACGTTTTGCGCTTTTGTTTTGCTTGTTTAGAAATAAAACAATAAAAATATTCTAAAGGTCAAATGCATGAAAATATCAATACTTGGGCAAATGTTTCAGAAACCATCTTTCTAATACAAGTTGTTGTGTATGAAGCTCTACTGAAAATAATACCTGTGCCTTTGATATATAAGGATAATAAAAAAATATTTGAGCCAAAGTTTTAAAGATTGATTTTCATTTCATTTGCTGTTATGTTCAAAGATATAAATTAAAATCTATACCGATAGAGAAAATATCAATTTGAAAGTTTACAAATAAAAGGATCGTACACGCATTGTTGAACGCCTCACCGTGACTTTGAGATGAAGAACAGAAATAAAAGCGCTGTTCCTTTGCTTTTTGTATTTTCTGCTGTGCATATACTGATTTTGTGTCATGGATGGATACACCATATCCTTTCTTTTCTGTTAATCTAAGTCGATAAACCACTGTTTTAACGAACTTTTCTTCATTTATTTATAAACTTGTTTATAAAACAAGGAGGTGTGGTATGATGGCGCTAGGCCAATGAAACAACTATCCACCAGAGACTAAATGACATAGAAGTAATCATCTATAGGTCACCACACGGCCTTCAACAATGGACAAAACCCGCAAAGCAAGCATGTTTTTGTTGTTTGATATAAAACATTATTTTATAAATATTTCTATTAAAGTCATGCAATGCGTGTGCTTAGGATTCTTAACGAGTTTATCCCTAAAATATAGGAGACGGATTAAGATAAGCTGAAAAAGCTGGTTTCCTTTGATGTTTAATGGAGCGAAAAAACGCGTAATGGTCGCACCCGGCCACCATAAGCCGGATTACTTATTGACAGGTGTATATATATTCCACCAACATTGTTAATGATTTAATTCTACACGTATCTTTACACTGCAGTCAAAAGGGGCCGTGGCAGACATAAGAAAATTAGTGATGAGGAGGATGAAGTACAGGCAATAAAGATATAAGATGTTGATATAAGAAGACGGGTGTCTTTTTCAGGTGAATGTGTCAAAATTGATCTGATGTACCTTTCCCTAGGCGCTTCAAGTTATTTTAATAACAAATCCTTACGAAAATTTATTCATCATCAGTCTTTCTACTCAGTATATATGACTTTTTCGTAGAATTTGGTAACACATATTCTTATGTTAAGGGTTTGTTGTACGTTTATGTTCTTCCTTGTTTGTCAAGGCATTGTTGTTGTTTTCGTTTTGTCTGGTGGTTTGTTATTTTCTGCTGGTTAGAATTGTATAACCTGGACATATTTGCAAACGTGCCAAGAATATGACTACTATCTAAATGGTCATATGACTACTATTTCTAAATGGTCGTATTTGGAAGTAAAATGAAATAATATTTTTTTTAGCAACAAAAAATTACATGTTATTTCTATCATTAGGCTTATTTTAGAGCACTTTATTGGTTTTATTCATTATTTCCTGATAATAATCACATCAAATTCCGAGACGTGGGTTTCTGAGTTTATGTCAAATACATTTCTCTGGGACTTTTACATAGATAGTTTTAATTACAACAATTCAAACTTTAATTCCAATAAAATGGTCATACGTATCATGAAAGAAAGCCCATCGAGTCTTCTGTCGATTGAGACCTTAACTTGGTAAGTGTCAATGATCCATTTTAAGATGAAAATTTTTGTAATGACACTTCAAAATTGGGACAGAATAAAATTCTTTCAATATTCAAATTTGTTATTTATATATTGAGGAATTGTGGATAGAAGAAACTATTTCGATTCTATGATATAACCATATATAAAAGATGCGCGTTTTATGTTTACAAAACGTGTACAATACTAGCTTCCCATGAGTAATGAAACATAGTCAATTCAGTTCCCATTTTATGAATAGTACTTTTATATGTTAACTAATGAGTCGCTTAAAATTATCATGGGTTCACTATAGTGCAGTGTCACACTGTCACGTAGTTATGCAATCATTATCATCTCTATGGAAAATTAGACAGCACGATCGTCCTTGGGCATTTCCGAATAACCTGATCTCAGTGTTATATTATCATAAAAATACATGAATACGTTTCAAATTAACCTTCATCTTTTCTTCTAGAATTTCAGGCAAAATATATACAGATATTAATTTTGGTTTAACGTCAATGGCATAGCAACAAAACAACATTCTTTAGAGTCTCGACCGCTCACTTTATATCTATGACAGTTGTCAATAATGATCGCTCATAAACCCGATAAACACAATATCCATAACTGTTGTTAAAATGGTTGTTCCCCACCACGATAAACACTTTACAGTCTCTTTAAAGCTGGAAACATTTGGCTATTTACAGAATTTCAACAATTTTTCATTCTTTTTTTTTAACTTATCTTAGTAACCGTTTTGTTAAAGTGAGTAATCCAAAAGTGATGTTTAAAGCAATTCATAAAACAGACACACAATGGCTTAATTGTAATGCAGTTTGTATAATACCAATAGTTGAGCGTTATGTTATGAAGAAGTCATAAATTGCTTTTTTAAGTGTTTTTGTGTGAAAATATTTAAACTACATTTGTATTTCAAAAATTTTATTTCGAAATAAAAATAATAGTAGTTTTAGCAGATTTTAACACATGTTATTGACACTTGTCCTGTCTATTGTTGGAGACTGAATACTGCCCTCACTATGTTTGTGGTTGCTTGTGTCGTTAGGTTACTGTCTAATTGATTTCTAACTCACGTTTCCTTTTATTCATATTCGTGAAATCTTATTTAATTGTCTTTGATTATTTCTTTGTATCAATGTAAACATTTTTATATCCTCAAAGTTTAATTTTAAACAAATAACTCGTAAGCAGCCTGTGTGAAATCAAGAAATTTGAGATATTTTAAGAAAGTAATTATTTGGTTATAAAGCTTTGTACAACATCTGAGATTTCACCAACATTGTATAGCTAACAATGTATGATATCCATGAAATGTAGAAGAATTTGAACCTTAACAACCGTCATGGGACTTTTGGGGTATATTTTTATTTGTTAAAGGTATACTCATGTATAATGGCAGATAGTGTCATGAACCAGCCTGTAGTACTGAAAGAAAGAACTAGATTGTATTGTTCTTTTTATTTCTTCATTTCCTGAAGACAATAGGCTGTTAATTGTTTCGGTTTGGTAAATATTATAACAAACAAAACAGTTGTCGTGAAAATTATAAAAGATATATAAAAAAAATTGAACACAGTAAAATGATCAGCAAATCTAAATCTAAATTGAAGTAATTGCCCTTGAATAATATTTTTTTGTCTTTTTGGGGGCTTTTTTTTTTATTTCCTTGAAACTATAACAGAGTGAGGGAAACTGTAAAACAGCAAAATGGTTCAGCAAGATCTGATATACAAATATGATGAGATAAGACCTTTTCAACTATTCTTTAAAGTTTTGTGTTTATGTTGTGCCGTTAAGCTACTATCCCAGGTTAGGGGAGGGTTCACCACTCACAAACATTTGTAACCTCGCCAGATTATATTCTTACATGTCCCAACACATGAGCCTGTAATCAGTGGTTGTCATTGGTCGTTGTCTGCCATATTATTTTTTTTTTTTTTTTTTGTTTACTATTATAAAAACAAACCATGCCGTTGGCTTTTTCTGTTTTGAATTGTTTCACATTTTACGATGTCGGTGCCTTTTATATCTTACTATACGGTATTGGTTTTGCTATTGATAAAGGCCTTACGGTACCCTCTAGTTGTGTACACCAATTTCCCTTAGTCACTGGTGGATAGTTGTTTCATTGGCAATCATGTCACATTTTTAGATAAATTATATAAAGGAAATTACCAATCGACTCCTTAAAGGAGTAATTGAGCTTACTTGACGATTTTTACCACAAATCTTTTTTTTTTTCTTTTTTTATACTTGTAAGAGTTTTTACTCTTAAATTACAGTTATAACACATTTTTGCATTATTCTAGAAACTATAAGAGAAAACAGCAAAAACTGATCAAATAATCAAGAATAATCGGTTACAATAAAGATGAAAACAAATATCAAAATGTGTTTCTCCAGATAAACAAATTAGGCTCGCGAGACCTTCTTGTTTTTATTCAAACTTCATGCTTTAATCCTTTGAATTTCTTATAAAAAATCAGTACCCGTTTTTTGTTTCAGAATAGTAGTAGCTTTGACGATATCAGGTATATATGCTTCCAAATGGGGTAAAAATAATTTTATACGGTATATAGAATGTTTTCGGTTGGCTCCAATCAGTATCATAATTTTTTTCCATTCAATGACTCTTCACAAGAAATTTGGTAGTTTGGCAATATTTAAAACTTTGTTTTTGTTTGTTTTATTCCGTCTAAATGTCGCTTTATAGTTACGGTGGCACTATGCATACTGGCGGCTAGTACAAGCAACCATGGATTCTAAATCTAGGAGAAAATGAAATTGACAGATAACACTATGGAGATGTGACACGATTGCCAATGAGACAACTAACTATCCACCTGAGTCCAAATGACGTACATGTAAACAACCTAATGTCACCGTTCGGCTTTCAACAAAGGACAAAACCCATAGATAGCTATAAAAGGCCCAGACATGAGTGAAAGAATTCAAACGAGAAAACTAACGGCCTCATTTCTGACAAAACAATTAAGGAAAACAGAAATTAAAGACAACAACCAACAGCAACCATTCAATAACAGCCTTGGGAGCAGGTACATAAAAAATATGGCGGGATTACAGCTAATAGATAAGTCATGTTCTCCCAGACTAAAGTATCAATTAGTATACATCCAAAAGATTTAGTGTAAAGACGTCATGAACAGTTTGAGAAACGCATGAACTTGTGCAATGCCAAAATGTAGTAAATAGTTTCTACAGGATCTAGGACAATAAGTTTACTGAACTGCATAGCAAAATATATTCTTGTTATATTTTGATTGATCGAAAACAAAATCAATTTTAGAACCGATAAAAAAATCTTACTGCGGTGTTGATTAACTTTAAGAATAAGGATCAATGAGTTAACATGAATCGTATTTAAGTTAACAGGCTTTATAAACAAAATCATTGTAAATATTAGACTGTGATATCTCGTTTTAATAACAGTTCTACAGGTACAGCCAACTGTTTGTATCTAAAAAAAAAGATTTAGTAAAAATTTTAAGTAATTTGTGGTAACGAAATCCCTGACTTAATAATTGACCAATTATACAAAAATTAAGGTAATTGAAATCTGAAGCGTTATTGAAGACACGGGCATACCAAACGATTTTGAAGTATTCACACAATAAGGAGCGACCAAAGGAACATCACCCTTCAAAAAAGGAAAATTAATAACAGGGAACGGATAATCGTATCTTCTGTCGTAAAGGAGAAGGTACGATAAGGCCACTTTTTTTTATTATTCGAAAATTAAAGACTATCATAAATATACCAAACGGAATTCTTCAAATGTTCATAACACATAAGTCTGTGAGAATTTTGTCTTGCATATTACTGTTAGGGCTTTAAACTTCTTGAAAAACATACAAAACTTCCTATATACACTGCCAAAATTGCATCATTTTGAGATCTTGTCATTGACATTTAGATATGATGAACAGCTTTAACCATAAAAATACCATTACAAGTTAAAATTAAAAAAACAATTGTTCAGAGAACAATTGAAGGTCTTTCCACATCAATTTTCTAAATAATTGATAAGAAGTTAATTCCGGTTTTCTTTAAGTAATTATTGGCCTCCAATCATTGGTTTCTTCATACTGATTCGAAAAATAAATGGTTTCTATGTACTTTTGTGTGAAATAAGGGAGATAATTAGCTACTTCCGGTTAAGTAAATGTCACTTCCGGTATCTTAGGATAGCTGTTTTTACACTGATTCCAACTATAAATGGTTTTTATATAATTTCGCCTGTAAAAAGGGAGGTTATAAGCTACTTCCTGTTTATCGAAGGTCACTTCCGGTCTCAAATGATAGGTCATATGTCACCCAACATTTTGCAAAAGACCCTATGGCTTTATCATGTACCATGTTGAAGTAATAATCAATTAACCTTGGCAATAACTGCTATATGATGTCATTGGATTGTTTTAGACAAAATGTATCATACCTTTATCACAATGAAAACGAACATTTTGCACTTGTTCTTTTATATGTATCTCAAAAAGTGTTAAAGAAAATCATAAAACAAGCAAAAGTCAAAATTGAGAACATGACTTTGACCTTTGACCTTGACCTAAAATTCATTTTTCTGAACCAAGGATCGATCACTTACCATTCATGCAATGCATTAATATATCACTTATGTAAAATACAGAAGGGGAAATAACTCTCATATGGAGTCTCCGTATCGCTTCGGTCAAAATTAGACAAAACATCCTGATAAATAACAAGCTATTTGTTAAAATAAATTTGTCTCTTTTTCGGTTACGGAGGAGAAGAACCCACAAGAAAACAGTGTTTTCGGAGATAACTCTTACACAGAAAAGTATTCGGTTAAGCAGGGTCATTTTCAAAGGCGCATAAACTGTTCGATATCATATACCAAACCTCTAAGCGACATCTTATGAAACAAAAATTACACGCAAGAAATAAAAGTGGCGGAAGAATAAAAAAAAAATATAAAAAAAAAAAAAATAATAATCAGATCAAAAGCGATAGGTCTTTCCACGAAAAAGTGGAAAGACCTAATAAGGAGATGTGGTATGATTGCCAATGAGACAAATATCTACCAAATTGGATGGACGCAAATGACGCAGTTGATAGCAACTAAATGTCGCCATACGGTCTTCAACAATGATCAAAAACCATACCGCATAACAAGTTTTAGAAGGCCCCGACATAACAAAATGGAAAACAATTCAAACAAGAAAGCCAACGGCCTGATTTATGTACAAAACAGCAAACAAACACAAATACAGTAATAAACGACAACCACTAAATTACAGACTCATGACAGGCATAAACACCATGTGGCGGGGTAAAACATGTAAGGGGCGCCCAACCATTCCCCTAACATGGGACCTTGGTGTAACAGCACAACATACGAACAAACTATAAATATCAGTTGAAAAGGGTTTGACTCATTAGATCGATACAAAGCAAAAGAAACAACTATCATAAACACTAAAAACATCTATTTTGTCAAAACCTATGTGTAAAATAGTCATTTTAGATCACATATGTTAGCTTCAACACGTTTATGGCATCACAATTGACGTTTCTGCACTTAAGTGTCTAGATTATATTAATTTGTTCAATTATCAATCAAACTAACATAGTTTTGATAGGCTTGAGTAATTTTACTAATTTTTTTTTAATTTCGGGGGCCAAATGATGGTTCTTATTATACCTCCTTTATTTTGTAAAGGGTTTCACACAACAGAATTTTTTCAGTATTGTTAGGTGTTTTTTTTTCTTTCTTAAATGTGTGGGCTTGACGGAAGAAACATTGGACCATTCTTTGAAACCATCAGATTGTTCCGTGTACATTGCTTCAGTGCGAGGATGACACTTAAAAAACGTTAACGACAGACCAAGGACCACTAAAACAAAGATATGGCATGTGAGCTATGATATTTCTCCACAAATAACTAATTTACTTACTATTACAAATACTATAGTCTTCGTGTCGAACTCCAAAATACCCCTTAGGACAACTATGTATGCAATGTCCAGTCTGCCTCATTCCTGTACGGGCAAGGTACAAAAACAAACGTGGTCTACATTTATAACATCCGTTCACTTCTGAACACCGTATACAGCCACTACTACAACCTGAAATAAATACAGAACGAGTTCTTACATGTGTACTGTTTGTTTGCTGGGATAGTGCGCAATGCAAAGTTTTCGTCATCACCCTTTATTTGCATAAACATTGCAATGCTGTACCAGTTTTTACAAGACTCACCATCGTGTTAAACTGGCCTTTACTCATAAATGTCAAACAACAGACAGAACAATTTTTCATTTATTTCATTGCATATGGGTCGATTTTCAAAAGACTAAAGCTTTCGGATCTAACATATACATGTAGTTTCGATTTGAATAAAAAGAGATGAGAGGTATACGTTTATGATACAGTAATTCAGCAACATTATATATAAACCCCCAAAAAGAGACATTTAGAGTCTTTACTACTTTGCAAACTCCAGACTAAATTATAAAATATAAAAACAAGTCATCTTTTAAATTTAATCACGAATATGCCAAAATAGGAAATAATACACGCACACATTGCGATGTGTTTGTGCGTTGTCCGGACACAGAAACGGTTATCTGTACTATTTATATAACTGTAACATGGAGAATGTAAAGTCAAAAGTCCGGTCATACGATTTCAACAAGACTTAGTGTCAGAGACTATTTTCACAAAATATCTTAAAAATAAAATTGATTTTAAGTTATGCTGAAATGTTCATGACTTACAATATTCTTACTCGTCACAGGTTCTTTATCGTCCCGAGTGTATATTCGTGTTCTAAATAAGACTACAACAACTAACTTCAACACCAAATTATATTTAGAAAACAACACTAGGATAGAAAAATGCAACCACATTCACGTGTCTGTCACAAATCAGGAATCTTTTAAGTGGATGTCTTTTGTTTTTTATATCTGAATACTTTTGTAACTATTGTTGGAGACCTCTAGATGTCTTTTGGATCGATGATTACCCCAGTTTTCCTTTGAACCTTCATACATGAACATGTGATGGGGGGTTTACGTTTTTTAATACTCAACTCTTTGATCATATCAGTGGAATAACCAAAGGTACCTAGTAAACAGTATGTAATAATAATCAGAAAAAAACTCGACGATATTACAGACGACATAAAACCGAAAATCATACTCAAAGTTAGCGAAAGCAAGCGTAATGTACTTAATCTGCTGGTATAGCTATCCAACATTCTTATATCGGCAACTGAGTAAATGTGCCCAGAAAGTCGATGCAGTTAAGAAAATAAAATGTTTTGTATTTTTTTTGTTTCAGACTATGTTAATAAATCAGCTCTAAATTCTAAATATTTTTAATATCTAAAAGAGGTATTTGTATAGAAAGCATATTTTAATTCTTTCTATACCATCTTGGAATCAAACCATACAGTTCTAATTATTTTGTCTTATTTTAAAATAAATCTCCCAACACGATATTGCTTTTCCTAGTTCAATCTAATTTAATTGAAATATCATTCATTACAGAAACGAGGTTTAAATGCGCATAGGAATCAATAAATAATTGCCTTGTTACATTTGAGATGCAAAGTCTTATGCACTTATGTTTTTCGTGTTTAAAACAGACATTTACATCATTTATTGAATGGTGACACATGGTTTTAATACTGATCTGTGTGAGGTAGTTAGAAAATGTATACCCTTTTTATCTACTTTCTTACACTTTGTATACATAAAAATCAACAATAACTCTGTGGATGTAATGTTCGTTTTATCAGGTAGATAATTATTGCATAGCCACTAAATATCAACCAAAAGTAAAAGAGTATTAACAAACATAACGCACTTTAAGGTAAATTCAAAAGGAGGAAGTCCATAAAACCTGACGAAATCAAATGCTCGACTATATCAACCAACTGAAAATATGGAAAACAACTGTCATATTCCTGACTTGGTACAAGCATTTCCGAAGAAATTGACGGGTACAACCTAGTTTTATAGCTAGCTAAAACGTGCAGTAATTGACAGGCATTGCACTATCTATAGTGATATATTACTTGAAAATCTGAGGTTGACAGCAGTTAAACACGAAGATGATCTTTCCATCTTTCCAAGTTATAGTGATAAATATTAAAGGGTTATGTTGTTGTACAAATGCTGACTGATATCATATCTCGTATAATAACTATTGAACCAAGATTGCAATGCAACGAAAAGGCCAATAATTATAAAACATTCTTGCATATGTTATGGTTTTTCCTGCAAACAAGGAAGAACTAAAACCTGAGAACAATTTCTTATATCTAAGCAAGAGGATAAGTTTGATAGTAAAGACGAAGGACCAATTTTCCCTGTATTTGTTTCATTCTCATTCGCAGGGTCAAAGGTATTCAAATCCCACTGGAAATTGAACATTATCATCTATTTAGTACTATAAAAAAAATAAAACCAACAATTTTGAAAATGTTTCCATAAAATAAACATGCTACGATGACCTTTAGTTGTTAACTTTTACGTCCTTTTGTCTCTGATGGAGAGTTGTCTCATTGGCAATCATACCACATATTCTTATTTTATATGCTATTTAGCGCTTCATGGTGCTAATGAATGCAATTTGATACAAAATTACAGATTTTACATATTTTTGTCAAGTTAAATCGACGGATGACGCTAACCAAAAAATTAATGCAGTGGTATCCGATGACAATACATGTCTTTACTCCGAACATAATTTTGGTTTTGGTTAACGAAGTTTTATATATTTTGGAGTTAAATACTCATAATTGCAGGTTTTGATCAGTTTATAAGTAACCTACGATACTGTTAAAACCTTACATACATTTTGATACTGTTGATAAGTCAAGATCGAAAGACTTTTTATAAAAATGGCACTTGTGTGAAACAAATTTAGAAAAATTGGCCCTACCTCATTTATTCTCAATACCCGATTATATCAGGATAAAAAATTTAATGAAAACAATTTAGCTTTGTTTCAGAGTGTTTTTCAGATTGTTTATCAGCGAATTAACATTTATCCCCGAAATACAAAGATTCAATTCTATATATAATTCAATGCTAAGGTATAATCCTTGCAAGTAGCATTAAGTCAGATAGTTTTTTAAAGTTGCTCTTGTATGTTTTATGACTATTTTTCATTAACTATTTGTATGTCTAATCAAATAAAAGAACAGAGTTCCAATGTCCCCCGCGTTGCACATAATTTATCTATCCAAGGTACAAGGGCAATAACTAAAAAAAGCACTTTTTTGTTCTTTGAAACTTTTTATTAATATCTTAAGAGAAATGAAGACTTCAGAGCAAATGCAATGCGATTCCATTATAATTCATATTTCCAAGGGGCATAACTCGTTAAAAATATTTGATCTGAACTTATTTTCGAACGTGTCAAAGACATTGCTGATATAAACCTATGATATAAGTTTCATAAAATTCTGGAAAGAATTGAACACACGAGAGCGATAACATTGCAATTTTCCATATACTAGTAAGCAATATTTTCAAAGAGCATAACTCTTTTAAACATAATTGATTGGCACTGATTTTTAAACTCTTCAAGTACATTGATGATATAAACCTTTAATATAAATTTCATAAAAATCTGGAAAGAACTGTACACATTAGAGCGCTCATAAGCCAATTTTCCATATAATCAATATTTCAAAGGACATAACTCTTTTAAAAATTATTGATCGGCACTGATTTTCAAATTTGTCCAAGACATTACTAATATAAACCTATGATTTAAGTTTCATAAAATTCTGTCAAGAATTGTAAATATGAGAGCGCTAACAATGCAATTCTCCAAATAATCTATTTTTCCAAGGGGCATATCTCTTTTAAAAATAATTGATCGGCACTGATTTTTGAACTCGTCCAAGAAATTGCTGATATTAACATATGATCGATGCAATTTTCCATAAAATTAATGTTTCCCAAGGGACATAACTCTTTAAAAATTATTGATCGGCACTGATTTATAAACTCGTCCAAGACATTGCTAATATAAACCTATAATATAAGTTTCATAAAAATCTGGCAAGAATTGTACACTTGAGAGCGCTAACAAGACTGGACGGACGGACAGACAAGACGGACGGACGGACGGACGGACGCCCGGTATTTCCATGTCTCCCGCAACGTGTTACGCGGTGGACAATTAAGAGGCGAGACTTAAATAAAGCATTGTCTTGTCTTGTCTAGAGAGATAAACCACAGAAGTTATAAAAGCAAAAGAAGAGTGAGATTTTCCAGTCTGTATTCATATTCTTGTAAATCCATAAAATTAATAACAAGACAATAATTATGTACAGAATATAATCACTGTTCCCATACATCTGTGTATCTATTCAGTTTTTTTCAAAATTTTATGTTGATTTAGTTTTTTCATTGTTAAGCATTTTTTAAACAATCAGCATTATTTGCAAATTACCGTTTTGTATCGTTCGTTCGAATTTAGTTTCTGAAATTTTTTTTGGTCGATATAACTTCATATGCTGTATTGAGACTTTAACATGCAAATCATATTCGTGATTCATAAAACTAATTGATGATAATTATAATGATTGTTACAATAAAATATCAATTTTACACGCCTAAAGATTTCATCGTTAGAATCATTAATATATTGGTGTCTTGTGGTGGTGATAGCATGAAAATCAACTCAACTCACTTAAGTAACGACAGATGATAAAATTATTTCGTCAATTAAGATATCTTTCTTTGTATGACTTCTTCATTTTTACGGAAGTTAAATTATACGTATCGTAGCAAGGATAATCTAAGCACTCATTACACCGCTCAAGTTAGAAAACAAATAGCCGAAATCCCAAACATATTGCCAGACATACTTCAAAGATGCATCACTTTTTCGTTTCTTTTTTTTTTCTCATCTCCCTTGAAAAAATATGACCTTTGTTTCTGTTATTTATCCTCTGTAAGAATTACCAGGACTCTATTTACATTTATGTCTTTGTTTTATGAATGAAATAAAAAATCATGAATTGGTTTTCATAAAAGATAGTAACATCCATTTATTTTTGTATGATTCTTCAGATTTCACGTCTTAAAGACATGAAGCACTCGAAATCTTTGAACAGTTTGATAAACATACTTCTAACAGCTTTAATCTCGTCAGATACATTTTGTTTTCTTATTCTTATCTTTGATGTCTCATAGACTAATACCAATCAATCTAAAATTCATTTTCCTTTAGTATTTTGCATATACAAAACGTTCAAGGTATGCTTTACTGTATATCACAGCTTTTGATTGCTAGTGTTTAATCGCCGACATTTCATTAGAACATAATAAAAGAATTTCTCCCGACAAAATGATGGAAAAAAAACAGAGAGAGAGAAAAGCAATATTTTAGATAAATATATATAGATATTTCTAGAATGAATGTGGATTAATATGTTATGATGAATCAATATTACTGCCAAGTTGTGTTGCAATTTAAAATTCATACAGATATCTTAATATTTTCTTCTTTTTCAAATACTCTATGTTGCGTTCGTCAATTTTAGTTCTTTTCCCATACAACCGTTTTTAAAGGTTCTGAGATTTTTTTCTTCCGTGTGTGCTCTTTTTTAAGACTCGCATTTTAATCTTAATACCGGATGCGACTAGTGGAGCAGGGAAAACTTACCTTTCTGGAGCACACGAGTTCAACCCTCGGTTGTTAATGTGGTTTGTATTTTCAATCTTTAGGTTTCTGTGTAGTGTTTTTTTAATGTTGTTCATCTTTTTGTCTTTTTATTTTTATCATTGTGTTGTCTGTTTCTCCCTTGATATCTTCTCTCTCTCTTTAAACCGAAGGCTGTTTGATAAAAATAGTTAATTTGATTTCTCATCATTTTCCTCAGAATAAATCTATGGCTTAAAGTTGTGATAATTATCTACGTAATGTTGCAATTTCTCCTTCGGCTCTTTAATGAAAAAAACATTGATGGTATCGGACAATCATTGAACTGATTCATATGTCTCATCTTAAAAACACATTTCACAGGTATTTGATTGTTACCAACCATTCCTGTGGCATGTTTCTGGTAGTTAGTAAGCGCTCCGGTGACAGGTGTTTTAAGTAGTTACCAATACCTCTAGTGACAGGTGTTTCTGAAAGTTACCAATCACTCTTGTGACAAGTGTTTCTAATGGTTACCAATCACTCTGTTTCTGGTAGTTACTAATCACTCTTGTGACAGGTGTTTCATGTAGCTACCAATCACTCATATGACAGATGTTTCTGGTAGTTACCAATCACTCCTGTGACAAGTGTTTCTGGTGGTTACCAATACCTCCTCTGACAGGTGTTTCTGGTGGCTACAAATCACTCCCGTGACAGGTGTTTCTTGTAGTTACAAATCTCTCCCGTGACAGGTGTTTCTTGTAGTTACCAATCACTCCCGTGACAGGTGTTTCTGGTTGTTATCAATCCCTCTTGTGACAAGTGTTTCTGATGTTTACTAATCATACATGTGACAAGTGCTTTTGGTAGTTACTAATCACACTGGAAAGATGTTTCTTGAAGTTACCAATCACTCATGTGACAAGTGCATGTTTCTGATGGTTACCAATCACTTCTGTGACAGGTGTTTCTAATGTTTACTAATCATACATGTGACAGGTGAATTTGGTAGTTACCAATCCCTCCGGTGACAGATGTTTCTAGTGTTACCAATCACTCATATGAAAAATGTGTCTGGTAGTTACTAATAACTAAGGTGGTAGGTGATTCAAGTACCTTCCAATCCCTCATGTGACAGGTGTTTCTGGTAATTACAAATCCCTCATGTGACATATGTTTCTGGTGGTTACCAATCACTCATCATGTGACAGTTTATTCTGGTAGTTATCAATCACACCTGTGACAGATGTTTCTGGTAGTTACCAATCACGCCTGTGACAGATGTTTCTGTTGGTTACCAATACCTCCAGTGACAAGTTTTTTTGTAGTTACCTATCCCCTCAGTGACAGGTGTTTCTAGTTTTTATCAATCACCCATGTGACAGGTGTTTATTGTGGTTACTAATCCCTTCTGTGACAAGTGTTTTTGTGGTTACCAATCACTGCGACAGGTGTCTCTTGTCGTTACCAATCATTCCTGTGACAGGTGTTTCTGTAAGTTACCAATCACTTCTTTGACAGGTTAATCTGGTGGTTACCAATATCTCCAAAGACAGGTGCTTTTGGTAGTTACAAATCCCCCCTGTGACAGGTGTTTTTTGTGGTTACCAATTACTCCGGCGACAGGTGTTTCTTGTGGTTACCAATCACACCGGTGGCAGGTGTATCTTGTGGCTACCAATCAATCATGTGACAGGTGTTTCTGATGGTTACCAATCACTTGCGTGACAGGTTATTCTGGTGGTTACCAATACCTCTAGTGACAGGTGTTTCTGGTAATTACAAATCCCTCATGTGACATATGTTTCTGGTTGTTGCCAATCACTCCTGTGACAAGTGTTTCTGATGGTTACCAAAACCTCCCGTGACAGATTTTTCTGGTGGTTACCGATCACTCCTGTGACAGGTGTTTCTAGTGGTTACCAATCACTCATATGACAAATGTGTCTGGTGGTTACCAATACCTCATGTGACATATGTTTCTGATGGTTACCAATCACTCCTGTGACAAGTGTTTCTGGTGGTTACCAATACCTCATGTGACAAGTGTTTCTGGTGGTTATCAATATCTCATGTGACATATGTTTCTGGTGGTTACCAATCACTCCTGTGACAGGTGCTTCTGTTGGTTACCAATCACTCCTGTGACAGATGTTTCTGGTGATTTCCAATACCTCCAGTGAGAATTCTTTCTTGTAGTTACCAATCACTCCTTTGACAGGTGTTTTTTGTGGTTACCAATTCCTCCTGCGACAGGTGTTTCTAGTGGTTACCAATTCCTCCTGCGACAAGTGTTTCTGGTGTTTACCAATCCCTCCTGTGACAGGTGTTTCTGGTAGTTACAAATCACTCCTGTGGCAGGTGTTTCTGATGGTTACCAATCACTCATGTGACAGATGTTTCTGGTGATTACCAATACCTCCAGTGAGAAGTCTTTCTTGTAGTTACCAATCCCCCCTGTGACAGGTGTTTCTAGTAGTTCCCAATCACTCCTGTGACCTGTGTTTCTAGTATTTCCCAATCACTCCTGTGACAGGTGTTTCTAGTATTTCCCAATCACTCCTGTGACAGGTGTTTCTAGTATTTCCCAATCACTCCTGTGACAGGTGTTTCTAGCATTTCCCAATCACTCATGTGACAGGTGTTTCTAGTATTTACCAATCACTCCAGCGACAGGTGTCTCTTGTAGTTACCAATCACTCTTGTGACAGGTGTTTTTTGTGGTTACCAATCCCCCCTGTGACAAGTGTTTCTGGTAATTGCCAATCATACATGTGACAGGTGTTTCTGTTTTTTACCAATCACTCCTGTGACATTTGTTTCTGTTAGATATAAAAGTGAATGATTGTCCAACTCAGTCAAAGATCTTGCTGGCAGATTCCTAAACCATGTGTATCTGGTATTAATAGTTTGTTAATGATTCGCTTTAATGTTCTATGCATATATACATTTGTTTATTCTTTTCTACAAATTGTTCTGTTAATGAGCCGTTATTACCTACAAAGCTTATAGTTTCAACAGTTTGTTAAACAGATTTATTGTCGATTTTCAAGTACTTTTTTGTCTTTACAGGAACCCTTTAATCCGTTTGTTAGAAGTAGAGAACAGTCATCAAGGTGAAACAGCAAAGAAGACAAGAAATATGGCAATATAAAAAAAAATATAATCATATTCTCACTAGGAGGTATGTCGTATTAACCCCGCTTATTTACGATGCCCACTTTGCAAAACTGCTTTAAAAAAAATATAGACTCTAGAATTGCAGTATTCATTGTGAATAATCACACGGAATAATACACAGTTCGTGCAATGGGCAACATCCATTCGTATTAATGGATCTAGTTTTCATCTATTTTCGGTAATATATGTTTCTGGAAATTCCTATAAAAACAAAATATTTAATTTTCCTGTAAATAAATATTGTTTCTTTTTTTTCAGAATTTCTTCTGTTTAAAATTTAAAACTGAAAGCTTTAAACTGAATATTTAAAATTTTCAAAATTAATCTTTCCACGCGAACCATGCTATCTGGATAATTCTCTACGCAAATAAATTTCTCGTTATCAGAAAGATAGCAACATTTAAACCTTTTCTATTAATGGTACCAATTTTAAAAGTTAGAAGATAATGCATGCGAAACAATAAGTATTCTTGCATTAACAATTATTAGAAATTAGTTTTGCGTGTACTTTTAATGACCCAGAATTTAACCCCTAAACAAAGGATAGCATATCAGATATGTTGGTACTTATAAGTTTCCTTTGATCTAAAATCGTGTAATTACTTTTTAAGCGATGTTTCGCAAGACATCCTGCCATTGTAAAGTTATGTTGCGAATAAACAAAAGGGTGTACTTACGTTATGACAATTCCATTCCACTAGACAACAATCTGGATAATTTTTAAAACATACAACAAATTATGCAAACATCGACAATAATTTTCTATAAACCACAAGACTCAAGTACTTCAACGGGATATAGTCCCAAGATTTATGTTCAAAGCCAAAATATATGATAATTGGAAACAACAGTTAAAGATTCAAAACGGTTTCTCAATTTTGTCACTGAAAATTTCCTTTTTATACTTCCCGTATTTTTAGTCAAGCGCCAAGATCATCTTTGGGAAATACTTCCAAAATAAAGCCAAAATATATGAGAATCAAAAACTTTTAAAAAGAGTTGAAGATTCGAAACGGTTTCTTAATTTTGTCACTGAAAATCTCCTATTTGTTGTTTCCATATTTTCAATCAATCATCAAAATGCTGATTTAATGCACTTTTGGTATCTTCAGGACTAATAATCAATCAGACTGGGCGTCTAATAATATTATTGAAAGGTCACAGATGCGCATTTTTCAAACAGTAATGTCTCTTCGTGTCATGTTTTGAAAATATACAATTAACAACGCGCAAGTTTAATCCGTTTAAACAACAAGAGACGCTAGCGACAAAGAAAGTACGTATCCACATACACAAACAGAATGAGTTTAAAGTACCCAACTTAAAACTTGGAATTACATTATCAACTTTCAACCTCAGAGGATAGTTTTTGGTAAACTCCGGGAATTAATGAACTCCAAAAAGCGTTTTTATTGATTGTTACTGCAGAAAAAATAACTATCTTGTAGCAAAAATACATAACACGTTCAATAGCACATGAGTGGTCATTAAAGCAAATTTAGTTAGCGAGTATTTTGACAGTTCTGTTCTACAAGGCTGCAACCGAGACAAGACTTGTCATATCGCTGTCTTCAATGGTAAATGCTCCATCAAATATAATCATAGCATCTCTGTATGTAAAAAAAAAAACAATGTGCATTACGTCTGGCCTGATTTCAGTTTTGAAATATAATTCATAGCGTTACTTTCCGTTATACATGCATATTTGTTTCTACACAAAGAACAAAATATGAAATGAATTGAATATAAGGTATTAAACAGACAGATAAAAGGGGGGTTGGTAACAACTGAAATCACATTATATAAACCCCAGTGTGCTGAAAGGGCAATCGTATCCTGCTATTCGTGCAGCGTCTGTCATACTAATTCAAAGTCATTTCATTTGATAAGTTTCACCGGAAATTACAGGACAAAACCGTTTATCATCACAAAGACAAAGTGGACATGTGGAATTTACGACAGGCTAAACATATAAGTAGTAATTTTAGAAAATTGAGGAACTATGACAATGATATTGTAAGTAAAACTTACAAAGGGGTCATTTTGTTTCTTCTTATATTCAAGGTCCTAAGATTCTTCTGCTATTAAACAAACTATGACAATGATATTGTAAGTAAAACTTACAAAGGGGTCATTTTGTTTCTTCTTATATTCAAGGTCCTAAGATTCTTCTGCTATTAAACAAACTATTGTTTTCCAGTTGCACTTCCAAATTTCTCACTCTTCTTCCAAGTCACCCCACCTTGCAGAACATACCTAATGTATTAATTTTTAATAGTTTTTCGTCCCGATATTTATGAAGACTTAGTAATTGTTACTGGACATTAAGCGAGCAACACTAAATCAATCTTCTTATATCATAATATACGAGTAGACTTTATTTGTTAAAACATGCTCTGTCATAACATACCAGCAAATGTTTTGTTTTTTCTTAGATAACAAATCCAAGTAGTAATCATATAGATATAAGAAGATGTGGTATGAGTGCCAATGAGACAACTCTCCATCCAAGTCAAAATTTATAAAGGTAAACCATTATATGTCAAAATACGGTCTTCAACACGGAGCCTTGGCTCACACCGAACAGCAAGCTATAAAGGGCCCCAAAAATTACTAGTGTAAAACCATTCAAACGGGAAAACCAACGGTCTAATCTATATAAAAAACAAGAAACGAGAAACACTTATGAACCACATCAGCAAACGACAACTACTGAACATCAGATTCCTGACTAAGGACAGGTGCAAACAATTGCAGCGAGTTTAATCTCTTTCTAAGATGACTTCATTTAGCGAAAGTTTGAAACATGGACAAAAAAACACAAAAAGTCGATATCATTTGAAATATAAAATTTGAGTCAAAATAATGACACATAAAGAGTGCAATGTAAAGAATATTATACAATTAGCACTTTGTTTTGATTTGTTTATTTTTATCAGCATTTTGTAACACCCTTGTGTAAAATCTGTAATGTATTTCACACAAACTGTTTATATGCTTTACATATTTATGTTTACCATTTGGTAATTAAGCAGTGAGAAAGATGAACGATGTATTTAACTTGCAAAATCTTGAATTGTAAATTAAGGATTTCATAAATAGAATGAATTATTATTGCAAGTCACCTCGGAAAAAAACTAAAAGACCATACAATAATTAAACCATAATTACAATTTATCATAGAATAAATCGACTGATAATACTGGGCTTTAAACAATAACGTAATTGCATGCGGCCTTGTGTTCTGATTTGTGGAATGGGCATTAGCTACGGTTATGACAGTAACAGAATTATATAATTAAATGTAGATTTATTTTTGTCTTTTAAGATTTACAAGAAAGGAATATTGAATAATTATTCGTAATAGCAGTCACTTTGTTTGAATTTTGTCAATATAAGCCAAAATGATTTGGCTGAAACTTTATCGACTTGCAAGACAATAATTCAACGTATTCAGGTCCATACCAAGGGCTAGGTTTTTAAACTTGTTGACAGTTCATACATATAATTCTACGGACGAACATACCTAATGAACTTTGTAACAAGGCCTCGCGCACTGAAAGAATATAACGTTATATTCTAATATAGTCTTAAACAAAGTCGACAGACATTTCCAGTTCCGATCAAGTAACGAATACACCATATACACATTCTTTTAGGAGTCGTATTCTGCGATGGCATACATAATTTTTATTGGTTATAGATAAGTAAGATTCTTGATGAATTTTTTATTGATAGAGGAATCCGAGTACGTGGATACAACCACAGGAAAACTTACATTTTTTTTCAACTATGATCGGCTCAGAGTTAACAGGCTAGTGTTTACTTCATATGTATACTACTTGGACTCCCCGACAAGTTATAAAGAAGTCGTTAAATCAATTATACATATCTTCTGTATTCTTTCTTTTTTTAATAACCAATTTGTTTGCTCCAGATGACCATTTAGACAATAAATGTCTCTTCAGTGATGATCGAGGCATATTTGAAAATCCAAAACTTATTAAGAGCTTAGAAAACAAAGTATAGCCAGGGTCGGGCAAGGAATTAGAGCTTTGCATGAGGGAGATATATTTCTTAATTCAAAATCATTTCCAAAAAATGTAACAGCAAATTTTAATGACACAATATCCGTATATCCATGCCAGTAAGCGAATAAATCATGTATTTACACATATGAATGACAAGAGAAGAGATATCAGTAAGTTACTGTTATGAAACATTACTTTGATAGAAACATTACTGTACAACACTTTGATAGAAACATTACTGTACAACACTTTGATATAACTTTCTCAGTATACACAACAAACAATGTTAACGACTAACATCTATTTCCTTTGAAACAACATTGTTTTATTGATTGATTAATTGTTGTTCGCTTTGGAAAACAGAAGCAAAACCCTTAATTATGATTTTATTTCGAACATATCTATCTAATCTAAAACAATAATTATAAACTCTAAAACAAAAATGATAAATTAAAATCTATGACTATATATATAATCATTCTTTGGTTTTGCTGTAAATTCTCCTGAAAATCGCTGTTGTAATAGCAACATGGTGATAGAAATCAAATTGCAATGATATAGAAATAAAATAACTAGAAAGCTAAAAGAGAGGCGAAAGATACCAAAGGACATTCAAACTCGTAAGTCGAAAATAAACCGACAACGCCAAGGCTAAAAAAAAGACCAACAGACAAAAAAATAGTACACAAAACACAACATAGAAAACTAAAGAATGAGCAACACGAATCCCACCAAAAACTAATATTTTCAAAAGAAATAACAGAATAAAAATGTTTGCAAGAATTGAATTATACATTCCACATACAAATGCTGAACGGGTTATCACATTATACATACTACAAACAATTGCTGTACATCTTATCACAAAGTGTATTTTTTGTCTGTAGCCAAACATTGAAAATATCAGTGAAAGTCTGATTTTTATATGTCAAAAGTTGCACTGACATGATTGACTAATGCAACCTCTAACAGACACTTTAAAATTTCGCGAAATAACGAAACTTATTTTGTAAGATTGGTTGTTAAGCGCAGGCCAGGTCATTACAAATCACTTAATTCTTAATTAAATAAATGTATGAATGTTGTCACATTTCTAAAAATATAAGAAATTACTTAAAGGGTCAATAATACGCCCATTTCTCGGATTAAAAAGTTAATTTCTAGTACGTTTTCGGACTGGTTGACAAAACAGTCAACTATTTGGTAATGGTTTGACGAAATACTACACGGAAGTTTTTAAAATGAAATATATTTTTCCACAACTCAGGTTAATATGGTCTCCTTTGAACACTTTTATGTCATTACTATGTATTGGCTACCTAAACTACACAAAAAAAAACATCGTTTCCTCCCGGCTTCTATCAAGTGGTCTACAACCATTCATTCTGTCTTTTAAACAAGTTCTCTGACAATTAAAAAAGTACTAGTATTAAAGGAGAAGGTCCGGTCAGGGCTAATTTTGGCTTAAAATTTGAAGTACATTTGACGAAAAGATTTTTGACATTTTTTAAACACTTAAATGTTTACTTCAGTCAATTCGATTAGTTAAAGATTTGAACTGATTTGGTCCTGAAAGACGCTCAAAGTCAACCTTATATATGAAATATCTATCAATTATGCCAGAAAAGCTCACTTTTCATATGTGATTTAAGACAACTGACAATAATTTAATTTTGGATGTAACACGTCTTCTGATTGGCAGAAAGTGTTTTGTCTATCAGCTCATAGACATAATTTTGTCATGTGACCGTGACGTCATCAACGTTTTTATCATGATTTACTCCTTTTTATAATTAAATTATAAGGAATGACTGTAATATTTTTTCTGTCTATTCGAAATAACCTAAAAAATGTGGTACACACTTTTAAATAACCCGCTACGCGAGTTATTCAGTGTGCGCCACATTTTTGATGTTATTTCTTCATAGACAAAAAAAATATTACAGTCATTCCTTAATTAACATAATGTCTATTAACTTAAAACATTAATTTGTCTCTTTAATTTTTTACCTCAAGTGTACAAAAAGAAGACCTCTTCAAATATTGTTTTCCAATTTTAAGTGTATTCTGACGTAGAATCATATCCCTTAATTTAAATCAATGATTCAATTTCAAACATATCTAAAACAATAATTATAAATTAAACCTATGACTATAATTATTCTTTGGTTTTACTGTAAATTCTCCTGAAAATCGCTGTTGTAATAGCAACAGGATGATAGAAATCTAACTGCAATGATATTGAAAAAAAATAACTTTAAAGCTAATATTTTTAAAAGAAATAACAGAATAAAAATGTATGCATGAAATTTATTATACATTCCACATACAAACAATTGCTGTACGTCTTATCACAAAGTTTATTTTGTGTCCGTAGCCAAAAATTGAAAATATCAGTATAAAAATAAGGAGATGTGGTATGATTGCCAATGAGACAACTATCCACCAAAGTTCAAATGAAGTTGATGTAAGTGTCTGCTTTTTATATATCAAAAGTTGTAGTGACATTTCCTTCGAACGTTTTGGCTAATGCAACCTCTAACAGACACTTAAATTTTCGCCCGAAATTACAAAACTTATTTTTTAAGATTGTTTGTTATGCGCAGGCCAGGTCATTAAAGACAGATTCATCCTATTGTATATGTTTGTGTTAACGGGGGAAATCTGATTTAAAAAAAGAAACTAACCCAAAAGGAACTTATTTAAATAAAATATGATAAACAGCAATAATTGTTATTTTTAAAATTTTGATATTTCAGTTTCACACAGGATACTCTATACAATAATTACACGACAAACGAGACGATTTATCGTTCCTTGTTGTTAATTTTCGGGTTTTTTTTTTAATGTAATGTTCCTTTGGCCTTCCTTAAAGTATTTATATTTCCCAACTCGTTCGCTATGTCCGTGTCTGAAATGACGTATAACTGGTAAATTATCAATTCAGGGATTTCGTTGCCACAATTACATTGAACATTTAATAAATTCCTGCAATGATACAGCGATTATGTTTAAAAGGTTGGACATGCTTTAATTAAGAATTGAATGCTTCTGTTTGTAAATTTATTGGGCTGTGAAAGCGTTGACCGAAGTACATTTTGTATGAAGCGCTTCATTCTAAAAATGTGCGCACGGTCAACGCTTTTACAACCCTATAAAATTACTAAAAGAAGCATTCGATACTTATAATTACATTTTCTTGCTAGGATCATGAAAACACGATTTCTTTCAAGTTTTTCTTTTATTTACCTGTGCACTTTATTGTGGAAGCTCGTGTCATCATGAGAATTACATTTCATTTTGAAATGAAGGTTAATTTCAGAATGACGGGAGATTGCTGTTAGCCAATCAAAATAACGTATTGTAATGAAACATACATGTAATGTAATTATTTTAAAAACGGTAAACATCCTTACATTTAATGTGATGATGTTTATAGATCCTGTTAATCTAGATTCGATCCATGTGAACTTATTGGTCCTTTAAATAAACTTACTACAAAACTTATATTTTACACTATAGTAATCTCTTTGAATATTGTCTTCATCGGTACTAACACTGATTTTGTTTTAATAAATTAATAAGGTTTGAACAATTATGGTCCTACAACCTGTCGATACTTATATGTTTGGCAAAGCACAGTCATGGTCTCGGACTGTTTACGACGTCTTAAAACTAAATCCGTTAGATGTGTACTGATTGGTATTTTATTCTGAGAACGCATAGTTTACTTATAAGTTGAAATTGGTCTTGAACCAGCTTTCAGTCACTGCGAGTACTCTTGGATATGCGGAACCCATACCTGGTTTTAGTGGGGATCGTGTTGCCCAGTCTTCAATTTATATGTATAGTTTTATAGACAGTTTTTTTTCTTTTGCCGTTTTTAGTTTTTGCCATATTTTTTTTCGGTCTCTCTTCTCCTTTTGGTATTTTCTGCTTCCCTTGTACATCTATTGACTATGTGTGTGGGGTTCTTTTTGTGTCTATTTGGTATGTTGTCTTTTTGGTATGCTTCGTGCCGTTCTGATGAGTCAAGTCCTTTCCAACTGAAGTAAACAGTTTGTTTTTATGTTGTGCTATTACACCACTGTCTCAGGTTAGGGATGGCTGAGAGCTCACAGATATGTTTAACCCATACACATACTGTATGTACACGCATGTCTCAAGTCAGGTACCTGTAATTCAATGGTTGTCGCTGTTTCTGTTTGAAATGTGTTTTACATTTATTTTTCTAGCACAAATCAGTCTGGTCTTTTGATTTCTCTTTTAAATTATATTTCACATTTTGTCATACCAGGGCCTTTTGTAGCTTGCTAGGTATTAGTTTACAGTATGAGTATGTTATCAATGCAGAGTGTGGAGGAAACATCTTTGTGCTCAAAACCTACGGAAAGCTCTATTGCATGTGACTATTGCCGTTACAATACGATTAATGTTACGCAATAATATTTTAGCATCTGTTTATATCTCAACGCAAAAGTAATGAATTTTTTCATCTATAAACTTATCATCAAAATAGGAAATGATCTTAAATTCAATTATAATTAAATAGAAACTAAATCATGTTTGAATTAAAGAATGTACTTATCATGTTATCATTTCTTTACTTCAAATTAGAAGCAGGTCGAAATTTTATTAAAGTTTAGAATAAAGTTAAATATATACAGACGTCTGTCAATGATTATGTTTAAATTGGATGAAGTTTATATTGTACGTTTTTAAGAAGAAGATACTAAAAATATCGAAAAATATATGATAAAGGCGCAACTTAAGTTTAGATCCACATTAATAAAAGAACAGAGTTCCAATGTTCCCCGCGTTGCACATATTTTATCTATCCAAGGGCAATAACTAAAAAAGTACTTTTCTTTTGTTTTTGAAAACAATTTATAAATATCTTAGAGAAATGAAGGCTTCAGAACAAATGTAATGCGATTTCCGTTAAACTTAATTTTTCCAAGGGGCATAACTCGTTAAATATATTTGATCAGCACTTATTTTCGAAAGTGTCAAAGACATTGCTGGTATAAACCTATGATATAAGTTTCATAAAATTCTGGCAAGAATTGTACATATGAGAGCGCTAACAAAGCAATTTTCCATATAATCAATATTTCCAAGGGACATAATTCTTTTAAAAATAGTTGATCGGCACCAATTCTTAAATTTGTATGAGACATTGATATAAACCTATAATATAAAGTTCATAAAAATCTGGCAAGAATTGTACACATGAGAGTGCAAGCAATGCAATTTTCCATATAATAAATATTTCCAAGGGGCATAACTCTTTTAAAAATAATAGATCGGCACTGATTTTCGAACTCATCAAAAACATTGATGATATAAACCTTTGACATAAGTTTTATAAAAATCTGGCAAGAATTGTACACACAACAGCGCTCATAATGCAATTTTCCATATAATTAATATTTCCAAGGGGCATAACTCTTTTAAAAATAATTGATCGACACTGATTCTCGAACTCAACAAAGACATTGCTGATATAAACCTATGATATAAGTTTCATAAATATCTGGCAAGAAATGTACACATAACAGCGCTCATAAAGCAATTTTCCATATAATTAATATTTCCAAGGGGCATAACTCTTTTAAAAATAATTGATCGGCACTGATTCTCGAACTCAACAAAGACATTGCTGATATAAACCTATGATATAAGTTTCATAAAATTCTGGCAAGAATTGTACACATGAGAGCGTTAACGATGCAATTTTCCATATAAACAAAATTTCCAACTGGCATAACTCTTTTAAAAATAATTGATAGGCACTGATTTTCGTACTCGTCCAAGACATTGCTGATATAAACCTATGATATACGTTTCAAAAAAATCTGGCAAGAATTGGTCTTTCTTTGAAGTTTTATCGACAACATGTCACATCTAATTCATATGAATTCTAAAGAGTGAATTACATAAAATCATATCATATGAATTATTTTTATATTTACATTTACAGGGTTGGTTGTTCCGTCGCATTTCCTTTAGAAGTTATTAGGACACACTATATAGAAAAGGTAAGAAAGAGGCAATTCAAAACAATAAAGAAAAACCGGAAAAAAACTCTTACCAAACAAAAGGGAGGAAAAAATAAACAAAAATCAACACGCTTCACAGAATATAAAAGATTGAGCAACAAAAGGGAGGAAAAAAATCAAAAAAAATCAACACGCTTCACAGAATATTAAAGATTGAGCAATACCAACTCCCAAAAAAGATAGAATGATCTCGGGTGCCCCGGAACAATAAAAAGTTCATGCTTCATAAGTTGAACTCGTCGTGTTGCTCACGAAGACGGAGAATTCAAGTAAAATTCAGCCTATAGAACTGATGATACACACAGAGGCTGTATATAGCGGTATCAACCCAGAAATTGTATATATTATATATTTCTTAACGGTCAACCAATCATAATGGCGTCTTAAAAATTTTCAAGGAGTAGTCTTCAATTTTACAATTAAGAAACGCAAGCATTGGATTATTATATTAAATATGAGATATTTTTTTCCAAACACAGGTGTTAATAAAATGTTTTAAAATACACAAATATGGAAAGTACAAGACGGAAAATAAAAGTCATCACTTTTGTCGTTAAGATTCTATTTATAGAACACGAGTATGATGATGCGAATACCAAAAATAACTGTTTTATTGAAATCCTTCCCTCGCCGGCAGTAATAGAACAAGTCTCGTATCAAAAATATCATTTGAAAGCTTCAAAAGGTTAAATATTACTATCGTCAGAGCCAGTCATTGTAAGATTATATAAACAACTATAACATTCACTAGACTAAACAATATTTTTTTTTTCGTAATTATCTGTTAGATTATTGTGTTTATTATTTATCATATACGAAAGTACCGTTTAACAAAACGTATGATACCGATTTGTGCGTGCACTTTACGTGTTTCTGGAACAGACCTCGTCACATGTGCACGTCAAGTAGTTTAGGAACAGCCCTCGTCGGGTAAGCTAGAGACCAAATGTTTGAAAAGGCAAATAAAAAATCAGAAGAGCCTTTCTGAGAACAATTTTGTCAGAGAGCCCTGGAACCTAAGTTTTAATACAATTCAACAATTTAAATGTTTTAATGTTATATAAAAAAGTTTGAAATAAGAATATTGAGTAAAACGATTGTTATACTTTCTAAAGGAATGTCAATTGCTACTCGGACTGTCTCTAAATATCTGTGATCATAGAATAATGAATTATATTGATATATTAACATTTCAATACTTGTTTCCTTTGAACTTTGTCTATGTTGGCTATAGATATGTTCAACTATGTTTGATGTTGGAATTTAGAATATTAACATTTTCTTCAATATTATGGAAGGACAACAAAAATACTTAGTATTAGGCACGTGTACCATGGTTTTTTCTTTTTCTTTTCATTTTCAATATTCTTTTTAGATACAAGCATTTGAAAAAAAAATTTGTCGTTCTGGACAAAGGTATATGGATTCTTCACATGAAATGTATTGAAATAAATTGATGTTAAACTGTATCAAACATATAATATAGAAATTATATGAATTTCGGAACTCAGAAGTGCGCTTGAGTTGAGACTAGAGCTTTCAAAACGAAAATTATAGACACTATTTCCTTTCAATTGTGTTAGGTTGGAAATCAGTACGTTTTTCGTGTTTCATTTTTAACTACAACAATTTTTTTTTAGTCTGAATATTTTCGACTAACGTCGTTTCTACTCATTGTTTGCCTGGTTGCGATGTAGTAGTAAGTATCTGTTAAATTACAGATCAAACTTATTTGCTATTAAATGATAATGTCACCATTAACGATGAAAATAAAGCAACCTTAAAATTTTTAGACATTGACCCTTCTCGTCCTAATTTGAATATTTACCTCTTTTCTGAATACGGGCTTTTGATAAGGATTCAAAGAAGAACAGAAAGTCTGATAAACTGAATGCTCTACCTTTTATCGGTTAATATTCCATGTTATACCTCATTGTGTATTTTTAATATAAAATCAAAAACGAATAAAATGACTATTTTCCCGAGGAAAATAGTTTCAATGACTATTTTCCCTAGGCATAATAGTTCATCGGAAGCAAACGTATTCCCGAACTTTTTTATTCTCGGGTATTTGTAGTTTTGACGTTCAGTTAGTTCAATATTCGAGATCTACAAATAACGTTTAATCAGACGCCACAGCTGATATAGTTTTGTATCTATTTGAATAGGATTTAGATTGTTTTCTTAGATATTTCGGTATAACTTATGCTGCGTTCACACGTAATTCGAATTCGATTCGCATTAACTAATTCGAATTAGTTTAATTCGCATTCGAAACGTTATACGTCCAAACGTAAATTCTAATTCGAATTGCAATGCGCGTCAAATTCGCTTTACTGTCCGAACGACGTCAACTTTTAATTCGTATTAACAAAAACGCATTTTAATGCGAATTAGATAATGCGATTTAGTTAATTCGAATCAATTCGAATTAAAAACGAAGAGTGTGTGAACGCGATTAGCGAATTCGATTCGCATTCGATTCGAATTCAATTCGAATTAAATGTACGTGTGAACGAGGCATTAGTAAAACAGTTATTTAACAGTTATTTCGGGATATAGCCATTTTATTTTTCACTCGACACAAACTATTTCCCTCCGTGGGGCGTCGGGAAATAGTCAGTGTCTCCGGAAAAAATAAAATGACTATATCCCTCAATACTGTTAAATAACTGTATATTTTTTTCTTCGATTCTTGATGATTTGAGATCAGTACAATGTATATCTCTTGCAAGGACGGGATCACACGTACAAAAAGATTTTTTCTCACCTAAAACCACAATGCCATAACATAAAATGTAATACGCACTTTGGTTAAAATGATATCATTATATCTCAATTATAAACGTCTTTATCTTTATTAGATGTTAATAGATTTAAATCCAAAGAAATAATTTGTGAAATCTCCTATTTCTTTGGCTAATTTGTAGATGTCACGAACACTGTTATTAAATCAATAAAGTCTCACATTCTTTTGGTAGAACAGAAAAATATACCATCTCTCAAAAATGTCTGAATTCCGATCGGATATCTTTTTAATGGGAAATGAATTGAGATTGAATAGTAGCACACCATTTGTTGGACAGTACTTCTGTACTTTACCTCTACGGCTATGAAAATTCATACCTTCAAATTGTCTCGAGCATTTTTTTTCGCTTCAAAATCTGACCTCATTAATTAAACAGGGAAAATTAAATAAATTCATCTACATTTATAGTATACGTTGCAATAGATCATTATTGAAAACCATGCATCGTATGAGACGTTGCGCACGATGTTGGTACTACTTAGCGTTACACGACGTTCCTCATAATGAAGCGATTTCGACGATTTCAAAGAACGTTTCAAGCGTATAATTGATGAGGTCAATTTACTGTTGTGAATTTGGTAACCGATTTCGGTTTGTCTGAAAATGCATAGTTTAACAAATAAAACTCAAAGTGGTTGTACACATATTTTTTTTAATGAATATTCATTTATAGCTGTCAGTCTTTCCAGGCCATTATTGATAATTTTACTTTTGGCAGCAGTTCGCATTAATGAATCATACATTAATTTCCAAATTTATACAGATTTGTTTTTAATATAAATTAGATTTTGAATCTATTTTCCCTTTTATTGCATGTATATACATACTCCTTTTGTTGCATTTCTTTCCGTTTCCGTTTCCTTTCTATATTTTATCATTTCCCGATGCTTTCTTTGTCGCAAAATTTCTAGGTAGTTAAACATTTTGGATTCATGTTTTTCTCATTTCCGTATTTTTGTGGCATATGCATATATTTTGTTTTGTTATAATTGCCAGCAATAGTTTTTCTCTATTTTATTTTATTAACAAAAAAAATATGCATGTTGCTTTTGATGATTTAAAACTTGCAGATAGACAACGTTCCTTGAATAAAACAAATGTCATGAATGTGCTGAAAAAAAACTAGTATCCCAATATTTTTTATATCAATCTCATTTGTAACACAATTGTGTTCCATACGATAATCATCAGGAAGTAACTACATACAGCAAAACCGAGACGATTACATGTAACCTTTAGACACTTAATAACAATCTGTACGAATATTATTGACATATATCCTGCAGCCACTAAATGACCATGTCTACTGTGAAATAACATGTATCCGTCAGGGGTTAATTGCATAGTTTGACAATTAACCACAGACTAGTATTACTCCACAACCAGACTACTACGTAACCGGCCTACAGCTATGGACCGTTTGTATGGACCACTAGACTATATAAGATCTCTCATTTTGGACTTCAAGACACAATTCGATCACACCAGAATTCGTCAGATCTCGGCCAGTGTCTCAGTGAAAAACATTTATTTGAACTTTTAATCGCTCTTTGAATACTTGTAAATTAAGCAATAAATTCTAATTGACAAGTATTAGTTAACTTAATTGACTTCGCAACATAAGTCAAATTGGTGCCGTTCAGACCAAGGATCAACCAGGACTTCTAACCACTATACGATAGAAAGGAACCACGTAAGTTGCAATTACCATAGCTTTCATTCTTTTTTAATGGATAACCAAGATACTTCTATGTCAGCACAAAAAGTAGAATTAGCTTTCAATGGTGTCGCGAACGAACTTCATGGGTTAAGGGAAGTAGTTACTATTCAAGGCGATGTAGCCGCCGAACTAAAAGGGTTAAAATCAGCCATTTGTTCTCAAAACGTAGTTCAAGGAATAACGCCTTTTGAAGGTAATACGAAAGATTTTAAAGCCTGGATTAAGTCAATTGAAAAATATGCTTTACTTTTTAATGATAGGGATCGAATTAAGGAAATAGCTTTTCAAACATGTAAAGGGGCTTGTTCAGATTACATACAAAGGTATTTAAGAGACCATCGGGATACCACTTGGGAACAATTAAAAAAAGAATTAACTTCAAGGTTTGGAGAAATTACGGACCCTCAACATGCGTCAACTCTTTTGAGACAATTAAAACAAAAAGGGGACGAGTCTGTTCAAATTTATGCAGAAAATTTATTGAATTTGGCAAATGAGGCATATTCAGATTTAGATGGAAATAATGAAGCTATAGAAAGGGAACTCGTAGGCATTTTTATAGATGGTTTGGCTCATTCTTATTTAAAAATGAAATTAATGAGAGAAAACCCAGCTACTTTTTCTTTGGCAGTTAAAAGTGCAATGACTGAACAAAATTTGAGAAAAAGATTTACTTTAAGAACGGAAAGGGTAGACGAACCAAGGTATAAAACAATAAGACCAATGACATTAACTAGACCACGACGGACTGAACCTTTGAACTCTCATGAACCAATGGAAATTGATCATTATCGTGATGCAAAACGTTGTTATTCTTGTGGTAAAGTAGGTCATGTATCACGTGATTGTCGTTCTGGGGGAAATTTGAGACAAATTAATGCCGTAGAAATGCAAACATATCACGGAAATTCGGGTAGAAACAGGGAAATTAATTGTTATTCTTGTGGTAAGGTAGGACATATAGCACGAGATTGTCGTTCTAGGGGAACATATAGACAAGTAAATGCAGTTGAAACGCAACAATATCAAGGGAATTCGGGAAGAAATAATGAGATAATTTGTTATCAGTGTAATCAACGGGGACATATTAGGCCAAATTGCCCAAATAGGAAACCTAGGACTGTTAACATGGTAGAAAACTGGGGTGTATATCAGGAAAACTAAAGCGCTCTTGTCACGTTGAAGCCGGTGATAAGAGTAAAATTGAAAAGAAATTACCTACTTATTCTATAAATGTTGCAGGAGCTCCAAATTCAACTTTAATCAAAATTCAAAATCAAAGATATAGAGCTCTCGTAGATTCAGGCGCTAGTGTTTCTTTGATACACAAAAGAATTTTTGAAACTTTGAGGGATAAACCAAAATTACTAAAGAAAACGGCTAACTTACAGTCCGTAAATGGGGGGTCTTTACATGTAGAAGGTTGTGCAAACCTTACATTTAAAATAGGTAGTACAAAAGTTACTCAATTATTTTATGTTGTTAGAGACATGAACAGAAATGTTATTTTAGGAAAAGATTGGTTAGTACAAAATGGAGTTAGGTTATATTTTGATTTAGGATGTTTAAGAATTCAAAAAAATTATGTTCCATTAGAAGAAGATATTAATGTGGCTTCAATTGTAAGATTAACCGTAAATGCCGTATTAAAACCACAAACAATTAATGTTTGTCCCGTAGGCCTTAAGAACAATCCAAGTTTTGGAAGTACTAAATTGTTAGAAATCTCACCTGTAGCTTCAGGGTATGTTAGTACAGAACCAGGCTTAATGATAAGTAATACGGTGGTTAATTTTAATAAAAATAGGAAGTTTCCTTTGATGATTGTAAATAACACAAACAAATCAATTAGGTTAAGAAGAGGTTGTGTAGTAGGTAAGGCTTCTCATTTAGAAGAAATAAATTTAGTCAATGTTAATCAATCACAAGGAACTTCGGAACTCAAAAAGTTAGATGAGTCTGAAATAAGTGTACCACAAGAATTTAAAAAGGATATACTTAGAATGTTAAGGGATAATGAAGATATTTTTGCAACTTCAGACAAAGATTTGGGGTGCACTGATACAGTGCAAATGACTATTGATACCGGGGATCATCCACCTATCAGATTAAAACCCTATAGGGCCCCTCTCAATCAGAGAAAAATAATAGATAAGGCTATTGAGGAATTATTAGAGGCTAATATTATTAGGAAATCTAGGTCGGCTTGGGCTGCGCCTATTATTATCGTTTCTAAAAAGGATAAAACATCAAGGATGTGCGTGGACTATCGCAGCCTGAACGCAGCCAGTAAAATTTATTCCTTTCCGTTGCCCCTGATTGATGACTTGCTTGCTTCAGTAGGTAAAGCCAAAGTAATGACATCACTTGATTTAAAGTCAGGATATTATCAGGTAAAGGTCAAAGAGTCGGATAAGGAAAAGACTGCTTTTGTATGTCACAAGGGATTATTTGAGTTCAATGTATTGCCATTTGGTCTCGCCTCAGGGCCCAGTTTATTTAGTGAATTAGTTACAGAGGTACTACAAGGGTTAGAACATTTTTCAACTGCTTACATAGATGACATTTTGATATTTTCCGAAACAGTGGAAGAACATTTAGGCCACATACAACAAGTTTTTGATAGATTAAGACAACACAAACTAAAATTAAAATTGAAAAAATGTAATTTTTTGCAAGATGAAACTAATTACTTAGGCTTTATAATAAGTAAAGATGGACTAAAACCAGATCCTGAAAAGGTTAAGGCCATTCAAGGCATGAAAGCTCCCTCGAATGTCAGGGAAGTTAGAGGATTAATAGGTTGTTTGAGTTATTATCGCAGATTTGTACCTTCATTTTCAAAAATTGCGGAGCCTATAGTTGCCTTAACTAGGAAAAACAAGGTTTTTGATTGGACCAACACTTGTCAAGTTGCTTTTGAAAAATTAAGGGGTGAATTAGTGAAAGTTCCCTTATTGGCATATCCAGATTTGAATAAACCATATGTGCTTTACACGGACGCTAGTGATAATTGTGTAGGTGCTTGTTTAACGCAATTACAAGCCAGCCCAATAGAGGGTGAAAATGAAGTTGAAAGACCAATTTACTTCCTATCTCATAAATTGAGTGATACGCAAACACGTTGGTCAACCATTGAAAAAGAAGCCTTTGCGATTCATTATGCCTTACAAAAATTGAATCATTATTTGTATAATGCTGAATTTGTGATAAAAACAGATCACAAACCTTTGAAATACATTCTGGAATCACCAATGCAAAATAAGAAAATTCAACTGTGGGCATTGAACATAACGGGTTATAACTGTACTATTCAGTATATTCCAGGGCCCCAAAACGTGTGTGCAGATTTTATGTCTAGATTACCTTCAGATGAAAAACGAAACGAAAATCCAGATCCGTATCCGGATATTAGTGACAATACTTACGAAATTAATGTGATTAATTCAAATAGATTTCATTTTTCTGATTATGCAAATAATGATAAATTAGTTGAAGATATTCCAGAAAAAGAAAATTTTCAGTTTGAAGAATTTGATATGTCAATCGAACAAATGAAAGACAAAACATTACGTGAGTTAAAGGAACAACTTGTAAGCGATAAGGTACCCGAGGCAGTGCAAAACAAGTACATCATAATAGATGACATACTTTATTACATTTCAAATGTAGATAATGATCCTATTATAAGGTTGTACATACCATCTCATATAAAACAAGCAGTTGTAGAACAATATCATGATAAGAATGGGCACATGGGCATTGACAAAACATTTGATTCCATTCGTCAAAAATATTTTTGGCCAAACATGTTTAAGGAATTGTATAATTATGTCACTACTTGTGTACCTTGTCAATCACGCAATTTACAAAAGGTTAGAGCGCCAATTCAGGAAACAAAAATTCCGCCTTATCCTTTTTGTCATGTAGGGGTAGATTTGAGTGGACCGTATCCAACTACCATGTCAGGTAACAGGTACATTATAGGATTTATCGATTTATACTCAGGGTGGCCAGAAGCTTTTAGTGTCGCAACAAAAAGCACTGACAATGTTGCACATCTTTTGATTGAAGAAATTACTTCAAGGCATTCTGGGATTCAAATTCTAACAAGTGATAACGGAGGGGAAAACTGTTCTAAGGCTATGGAGGAAGTTTGTAAGGAACTTAATATAAAGCATATTAAAACTTCATTCTATCACCCTCAGGGTAATGCTAAAATAGAAAGATTTCATAGAACATTACATGATGTTTTGTCAAAATTAATAGAAGATCATTCCACAACTTGGGATTTATACTTGAACCAAGCTTTAGCAGCAATTAGATTCAATATCAATGAGTCCACCCAACTTTCACCTTTTTATGCATTATATAACAGGGATCCAGTTTTACCTTTAGATAACATTTTACAGCCTAGGAGAAAATACAATGGGGAAGAATATCATAAAATTGCCTTGCAACAACAACATAAATCATTTATGTTGGTTCATAAAACCATGAAAAAATCTAAGCAGAAACAAGCTAAGTACGCAAACAAACATAGCAAAGATATAAGGTTTGAGGTAGGAAACCCAGTTTTTTATAAAAATCATAGAAGGGCAAGCAAACTTTCAAAAAAATGGACTCCGTACTATAGGATTATAGAACAAACTTCACCTGTTAGTTTTATTTTAAAAAATCAGTTAGATGGGACAACCACAAAGGCTCATGCTGAACAAATTCGTTTGGCTAAGTTAGATTGGGAAATTCCTAACAACAATCAAGGTAGGACATTACGTAAAGCTGCATATGTAGTTCCCATTGAGTCACAATCAGAAGACTCCTCTGATGATGAAAGCATAGATTCAGACACTCCGTTAAATCAAATTGCAAAAAGATATAAAAAAGAAAGGGAAAATTCTGATGAAGAAGATGATATACCATTAATGGAGTTATCTAAAAAATTAAGGGGGAAGAAAATTTTCTCAGAACAAAATAATGTCAATAATAGTGAAATAGAAAGTGATGATCAAATCATAAAAGAAGAAGTAGAAAATTCGTCTACTAATTCTGAAGTTTCTGACATTGATGATAAAATGTCCAGCAGTCACTCTTCGCCTGTTGAATCTGAAATTTCCGATATGGAAGATAACATGTCTGTAAACCGGGTTAAAATAAAAAATAATCGGAAACCAACTGATAATGGGGCTAACGAAACAAAATTGGTAACCAAGGAACATGTACAAAATTTAGTAAGGGCTTTAATAGGTATTATGTAGGTATCAATTGGCTTTATAGGTCGTAAGAAGGATGCAAATCATATCAAAACTTTGGCACAAAATCAAGATGCAATTCGTCATATTGTTCAAGATGGGTTAACTATCTTAAACACTACACAAACACATGTTTCTGAAAATAGACACAAGGTTAATGAGTTGATTGAAAGTGTTCAAGATCTTGGAAATAGACTTCAAACTTTTGCTACGGATTTAGAAAAACAAATTGAAGTTATGGGAATTTATTTACAAGCTTATTTGCATATGGACATGATAATAGGTGAAATAAAGGACCTTATGAATATAGCCGGGGATTATTTAAACCATTTGCAATTACAACTAAACATGTTGTCCTTAGGACACATGTCACCCAGTCTTATATCACCCGGTAATTTACGAGTATTATTGACTGACATAAAACGACGACTACCGGCGACATTAAAGATACCTGGTGACGAAGTTAAAGATATTTGGAATTTTTATAAATTTTTGACCTGTAGTACAGTTTTGGACGAAAACAAAATAATCATTATCATTACGTTACCATTACTAGATATAAGAGACACTTATGAAATTTATAAGATTCACAACTTGCCTGTTCCTACTACGATAACTGATAAACAATCTGACTCGAGCAATATGGTTGCTCAGTATGAATTAGAAGCAGAAGTTATTGCTGCAAACCAAGAAAAAACTAAATATATGCTGCTAAATACCAATGAAATTGACAAGTGTTCCAATCCTTTAGTTAATTTTTGTGAAATTAAAAGTCCAGTTTATCCAGTTAATTTAAGTAAATTATGTATCATAGCCTTATTTGCCAATAAAGAAAATTGGAAAACAAGATGTACAGTGAAAGTACGACCAAACACAATTTTGCCTATGGCAACTTATTTGACCGATAGTATGTGGGCAGTTACAACCATTAATGAATTTAGAATCACTATTAGATGTGATGACAATACAAACATGTTGACGGATCAGATAATTAATCCTCCTACCACTATAATTAATTTAAAGCGAACTTGTACCGCTACGAGTGATCATTTGACCTTATTACCTACTTATCAAATGGAAAGTACATTTTTAACAGAAAAAACGTTCGAAAGATTCTTAAATACCTTTCAAGTACTGAATACAAGTTTATGGGAACCCTTTCATGCTGCTTTGCCAAATTTTACAAAGCTTGAACTACCAAGAGAACTAAAGGCGATTAAACAAATTCCTATGAACGCTTTGATTGAAAAACTAAGAAATTTAAGGGGAATTGAAAACGATTTTGAATTTCCAAATTGGGGAGTAGGTTTATCCCTGGGTTTGGGTGCGATATTCATTGGAATAGCTATATTTTTGTACTGTAAGTTTTTTAGAAACAAATCTTGGTTATCCAAAAAGAAAGGTGTGAGTTCGGGTTCTAATGCCACGAACGATGGGTACCAAATGGTGACAACGCAAATGGTTGGGACAGAAGTACCTGATTCCAGAGAGAAGATTCCCTCTGCACCATTACTCAAAGACGATGCAAGACCGAAGACCGATGCTACCAGTCTCTTGAGAAAGATGTACCCAGAGCTAGATACGTCGACTACTTCGTAAAAGGACTGGATTGTAAACCATACAACGTAGACGACCGAATCCACTAGCAGAAGACGAACCGTGTAAATAATTTTAAAGTGACCCTATGAACTGTGTAAATAGAATTGTATAAACATTTGCGTTCCTACCCAGTATTGAGGAACAACTTACTATGATGGTGATGGAAATAAAACATGAACTATGTATACCGAAATATTGAACTTATGATTCGAATGAACTATGTGTAAATATATCCAGCTATTAGACTTGATGAATGTGATGAACTTATTATATCATGATATTGGACTCGTAGAACTTTATAAACTTTAGATATGTGGTGATGGTTACCGGAAACCTTACAATAAACTATTAGAATAACCTACAGGAAGAAAAATACCGTATTTTATTGAACTTTCGTTCTATTTTGGAGGGAAGGCATTATGTAACACAATTGTGTTCCATACGATAATCATCAGGAAGTAACTACATACAGCAAAACCGAGACGATTACATGTAACCTTTAGACACTTAATAACAATCTGTACGAATATTATTGACATATATCCTGCAGCCACTAAATGACCATGTCTACTGTGAAATAACATGTATCCGTCAGGGGTTAATTGCATAGTTTGACAATTAACCACAGACTAGTATTACTCCACAACCAGACTACTACGTAACCGGCCTACAGCTATGGACCGTTTGTATGGACCACTAGACTATATAAGATCTCTCATTTTGGACTTCAAGACACAATTCGATCACACCAGAATTCGTCAGATCTCGGCCAGTGTCTCAGTGAAAAACATTTATTTGAACTTTTAATCGCTCTTTGAATACTTGTAAATTAAGCAATAAATTCTAATTGACAAGTATTAGTTAACTTAATTGACTTCGCAACACATTTGGTCAACATTTGAATTTAAACTTAAACTTTTCCTTTATCATACATTGATTATATTATAGCTTATATTTCTATTTTCATTCGAATTAAACTGGAAACAAATAATTATGATATAAATTAAAAACCCGAGCATGACATCAATTACGTTTTGCGAACGTTGGGACAAAACGGCTATACTTTTTGAAACGATATAAAAATCTTGTTGCCAATCGAAAAAATGTTAAACACTATATTGTTTAAAAAGAAAAAGGAAAAAACTTTTACCGCCTAGTTTTATTTTCTATGATCTAACTATGTTTATTTAATATACAGCCGGTTAAAATCTCAATTGTAAAAAAAATACAGCGTTTTTTTCGTTGGGACAAGATGGCTATACTTTTTGAAGTCATTGCAATAGAAACTCTACGCATGGTTTCCGGCAAAAAAATATCATGAACCAGGAGAAAAGTAAAAAAACTTTCAAAATATCATAAATATTTTTCCTCTCAGCTTTTCCAATTTCACGGTATAAATGCGCAAACCCGATATATGCTTACCTTGCATATGCTTGGACATTTTTCAGACCGGTTTCAAAAATAACATTTTCCGGTTTACGATTTCAGTGATATTGATTTTGCTTTAACACGCGAATAACAATAACAATAGCAATACTCTTGTGAAGTTTTACGATGATCAGAAAAAAAATACCGTAGGAAAGAAACGGAACTCCGATCTTTTGCACACAAAATGTAACGTTGGACATTACGTTTTTGCGTAAAAATGGGATAATTAAGTGTTATAATTCTTGATATTTTAAATTTCGGTTCCTTTTTTTCTATATTTTCAAGTCTAATGTAATAGATTCAACCAGAAATCACTATATTTTTTATCGAACTGACCAGTCTACGTATTTATTTTCATGCTAATCTATAGCAAAATGGAATTGATACCAACATCGTGTGCAACGTCATGAAAGCTCGATAAAAATATGGAACATTCGTGTAGCATTGAATGCAATAGGTTTGCAAAAAGCGGAAAAATAACAATTAAAAATGTTAAGATTTCCAAAATTATAATTCTCGATTACTCAATTTTCACAGAAACGTCATGTTCAGTGCTTCATTTTTTTGAACAAAGAATACATAAGTCAGAATTGCGATTCAATATATCGTATTTTTTTTTCTCCAATCGTCGTTGAACTTGGATAGAATATTTCTTTTATTACACTTATTGTGTTGTTCATTCATAATCGATGTCACTGAAACCGAAAATGGCCAGTTTGGAAATGCTCTAAAAATTGTTTAAGAAATTGCACGGTACGCAAATATCCGGTTTATGAATTTATTTCTTAAAATGTGAAAAAAAACTGTGAGAAATAGTATTTATAATATGAATAAACATTACATGTATTCCTGGTTAATGGTATTTTCGAGTGGGAAACAGTAGTATTGTTACATCAGCAATGACATCAAAAAGTAGTCATCGTGTCACAACTGGAAAAAAAGGAAGATACATTTTCCTATCGAGATTTCGACCGGCTGTTTATCAAACAAGTTTGGTTTGATTCTAGATAATAAAGTTTAGTTTGGTAGTAAAAGAACACAAGTTTTTTTCTTTCAAACTTAGTATCTTATGAAGTGTTTAGTTAGGAAACAGGATTTTCAGATCATATCAAAATGTTAAGCCGTTTCGTCACAACGTCTGCAAAATGTAATTAATGTCATGCTAGTATTTTCAAACTTATCTTATATTATTTTATTATGATTATTTGTTCCAGTTCAATTCCAATAAACATGTAAAATTAAGTTATGATATAAGCCACGTACAGTTCTATTACAAGTTTTGAAGTGCTGATAAATGATCATTTAATCAATCAATCATTTTCGAGTACATTTTGTTATACTTTATGAACGTCGTCTATTTACAGGTTTCAAACAATCAAAAGAAAATTAGAATATCATTGTTAATTTAAAAAAAGAGGAACAAACCATTGCTAAATCATAACAAAAGCAAAGGGGTGTATAATGCAAACGGCACTTAAAAATATTCTACTAAATACAAAAATATAAGGGGGTAACTGGATTCGTTTTTAAATTAGTCTCGATAAGTTTTGAAAAAAAACACGTAAAAATGATAAAATTAATGAAGTCACGCTGAAAAATCGTATTTTTCATGCATCACATAAACTTAACAAAACAATGAAACAACTACAAGTTTTCGCCGTGTCTTACTTTATAGATCTATTTCATATTTTTTAATTGATTGTATCTATGAAAGTATACATGCTACATATATCATATTTTTAATATTGAGATGCAGTTCAACGAGTTCTAGATGCATATTTAATAAAAATATGAGATTCCGCCCAGTTACGTATACTTCGCCTTAACGTACACGTGCATACTGATAGATATTTCTGGATAGTCGTGTTTTAGTAGTTGTTTGATGATCTGGCTTATCATTGATTTGGAATTGCTATTTATTATATGATTTTAGCTTTTCCTCCACAGTTTTGTTTTCCTTTTTCGCATTTAAAGTTTATGATGAAAAATTAAAAAAAAGTGCACGGTCAAAACCAAAAAGTTGCTATTTAGTCGACAATTCCAATTTATAAATCCTTGACCGAAATATTTTAAAAACAAATCTATTTCTTTTTCATCCCGTTCAAATGTTTATTAGTTTTAAGGCTTTAAAGATCATCTTAGTTTTCCTATAATTAACAATTTTGAGAGTATATGATCGGATTGACACATAACAAAACAAAATCTTCTCAAGGAACATTACACATTGTATATATTCAAAATATAGCTGGTAAAACCACTTGTCCGCCCTGAGGATGAGACTAAAATCAAGTTAAGTGTAAAACACTAACACAAAACTCATGCTTCAATGATTTGTTGGTATTAAAGTGCCATACCAGACTGTGTCTTTGGGGTGTAAATATTTGATATACTTATGATATGGTAATCATTTTCCCCCGTGGCATGGATCCCACCTACCGGTGTTCAACACCCCGCATATTTAAGTTCTTACGGTTAATTAAGGATGCAAATCTTTAAAAGCAGACAGTGTACGAACCATGACTGTTTAGAAAAAAAAACATTATAGTAAAAGCTGAAACATCTTTTTAAATCAAAGTTTTTTTCTCCTCTTAGACACACGACCTCCTTATGATTTCTCCGTGTCTCTTACTTGTTTTTTTTTTCAAAGCTGCAGAACGAGAACTTCAAAGGAAGTAAGACTATATAGTAATATAAAAAAAATCATTGCACATATGAAAAATGATCTCTAATCATATCTTTTTCTCAATTCATGGGAAAAAGTGGAGGATTGATAATGATAATAATAGAGGATTGGATATTGTGTAATCGCTATTTGATGCCTAATTAATTGAGACAAAACAGTTGTTAGATCTTATATTACGGTAGTTTTGTTCGCAAGTTATCTGAAGTAAAATTAACAGTATCAGTACAGTGTAGATAGTCAAATCAATTTGGTAAGAGAATATATAAATAAATGGTCAGGGTCAGAAAGATTCCAGGTGCAATGCCAATATTAAATCAAAGGGCATTGTCTAAGGTTGAGAAAAATCCGAAGAACCCATCCTAAGTGTTAAAACGATAGCTATAAAATTGTTTTGTGTGACTCTAAATGGAATTTAGTGTCATGGGAAAGCTTATAAAAATCAACTATAGACCCAATTAAAAAGAGAAAATGATACAGCTTAAACATGGAGGTCCTCGTTCGTTGACATGGCAAATTACATGTATCATAGTTACAGAGGGTGAGTTAAAACATGTTTACACCATTATTCTCGCTCATAAATAACAGCCAGGAAAAAAAACTTTGTTTATCTACACCCTCTGTCTCACTAAACTAATTAGAAGAAGATTTTTATCCTTTGACAAGAGATGAAGCTCGTTACGTTTGGTGTTAGAATTCTTTTATCTTGTATGCACGCCCCTTTGTACAATGGGACATTTTCTCAAGATACTAATTAAAGGTTTGAGTATTATTTATCATAAAGTGTGTAATGTTGAGAATATAATAAAACAAAATGTTGTCATTGATATTCTAGATAAAAAGCATTCCTATTTGTAATTGCTTTAAATATGTTTTGTACTGAACTGTTTTGTGTTAACATAAAGGATACCGTGACGATTTGTAATTTTCTTCTCTCCGTTTTCATAACATGTCAACTCTATTACAGAACGTCTATAGGACGCTTGTACATTAGTCTTTTGAGTAATCATTTTGATTTATACCTTGTTTTCAAATTATAATAATATTTTCATTTTGAGAAAACTCGTTTAAATTCAGAACAATACGAGAAATTCGTTATTCATTTTTTTCTACCTTTTCAGTCATTTTTAACTAAAGCCCATTCTGTTAGACAATTATAGGGAAAATTTCATGTAAATTTTAAAAATCAAAATATATTGTATTTAAGTTTTATTTGCCTTATCCGGTCTTACATTTGTTCTATCGTCGCTGTTACAAACGTGTAAGTCAAAAATAAAGTAAAAGTAGTATGAATGGTTCATGCTTTTCCCTTTACGACACATGCTAATGGGTGTTTTAAGACCATTATTTTTGTAATTACAATACAATTTACATGTTATTTATATTTAGACTTACTTCTTTTTGTCCTTTCTTCTGAATAAACTGTACTATAAAGCATCAGATTAAAAGTCAATAAAATCCTTAGAATCATGATATTTTAACTATAAACGTCCACATTTTTTGTCACATTTCGTTTGTATAAATACAAATAATTAAAATTTAAAATATTTTCCAACAACTAATCCCTTTTTATCAGACGTGAAGTGATAATTTAGAAATATTCCATTATAACTATAACCTTAAAAATATATATATTTTTTCCTTTTCATTTTTCGGAGAAAATTGTTGAATGAATTTATTAATCCAAAATTTTAAAAACATTAGCATGAAAGATACAAATAGATTGCAGGTTCTTTACAAACTCCGCCTACCTCACACCTCGTGACTGTAGAAGAAGCTACGTATGTCTGCTCATTTTCAAATTAAAGGTCGCCTATAACATCTACGTGTTGTATCGTAAGGGAAAGATCTTGCCAAAAACTTTCACTGCATTTTATATACTTCACTAGCTGATAATCAAATATACGACTTAATTACAGTCTATTTTGAACAACAACTTGCACATATCCCGAATTGAAAAATAACAATGAAGATATTTCAGATTCCTTTGAAGTGCTGTCTGGGTTTTGTTTCATTATATATCCTTTCGACAATTTTCAGGATGAAAGAATCATATTTATTTCAAACCTGATGCGGATGCTCAGAATAACTAAGCAAGGAATTAACAAAAGCTAATATATATATATATATATATTGAAGTTTCTGCGAACCTGTTTAACTACTAGTATTTATTTCATCTTGATTAGAGGTCATTCAATGTTATAAAAAATTGCATATTCCATAATCAAATACTCCTTATATAGATTGTCTAAAATAAGTTGATGAAAAGTTTACAAAAATATAGTGACAGGTTGCACATATACTAATTATTTTGAGATTCAGTCCTGGTTTTCAATAATTCATATAACTTTTTGTATATATCAATTTGTGACCGTTTTATACCTGCTTTTACGTTACTTGATATGCAAGCGCTGATTATTCCTATATCAGAGCTGGTTGGGCTACTTGTGTTGTTTGCTGTTTATATGTAGTCACATAATTATGTTAGAATGCTGATTTTGTTTGTTGTTTATCCACACATATGTACTTGTTCACATCTTTGTCGTTTTGTCATTATGGATAGTTGTATCATTCATGGGAATCATACAACATATATAACTCTGGTGTTGTTTGCTGCTATCCTTATATATAGTTGAATGCTGGGGATGTTTGCTATTACCCTTTCATATGGTTGAATGCTAAGAATGTTTGCTGCTATCCTCACATATGGTTGAATGCTAAGAATGTTTGCTGCTATCCTCACATATGGTTGAATGCTAAGAATGTTAGCTGCTATCCTCACATATGGTTGAATGCTAGGAATGTTTGCTGCTATCCTCACACATGGTTGAATGCTGGGAATGTTTGCTGCTATCCTCACATATGGTTGAATGCTGGGAATGTTTGCTGCTATCCTCACATATGGTTGAATGATAGCAATATTTGCTGCTATCATCACATATCGCAGAGTGCTAGCGATGTTTGCTGCTATACTCACATATGGTTGAATGTTGGGAATGATTGCTGCTATCCTCACATATGGTAGAGTGCTGGGGATGTTAGATGTTACCCTTACATATGGTTTCAAGAATGCTGGGAATGTTTGCTGTTATCCTTACATATGGTTGAATGCTGGGAATGTTTGCTGCTATCCTCACATATGGTAGAGTGCTGGGGATGTTAGCTGTTACCCTTACATATGGTTTCAAGAATGCTGGGAATGTTTGCTGTTATCCTTACATATGGTTGAATGCTAGGAATGTTTGCTGCTATCCTCACATATGGTAGAGTGCTGTGGATGTTTCCTGTTATCCTTACAAATGGTTGAATGCTAGGAATGTTTGCTGTTATCCTTACATATGGTTGAATGCTGGGGATGTTTGCTGTTATCCTCACATATGGTAGAATGCTGGGGATGTTTGCTGTTATCCTTACATATGGTAGAGTGCTGGGGTTGTTTGCTGTTATTATTACACATTGTAGAATGCTGGGGATGTTTCCTGTTATTCTTATATATAGCAGATGGCTGGGGTTGTTTGCTGTTATTATTACACATTGTAGAATGCTGGGGATGTTTCCTGTTATTCTTATATTTAGCAGATGGCTGGGGATGTTTGCTGTTATTATAACATATGGTAGAATGCTGGGGATGTTTCCTGTTATTCTTATATATAGCAGAGGACTGGGGATGTTTGCTGTTATCCTTATATATGTTAGAAGACTTGAATGTTTGCTTGTATCCTTACATGTTGTAGAGTGCTGGGCATATTTGCTGTTATCCTCACATGTGTGAGATCTCCGGGTATGTTTGCTGTATATACTCACATATGATTGAGTGCTGAGAATGTTTGCTGTTTATTCTCACTTATGAGAGAGGGCTTGATATGTTTGCTGTTATCCTTTCATATGGTAGAGACTGGGGATGTTTGCTGTTATCTTACAAATGGTAGAGTGATTGGGATGTTTGCTGTTATTCTTACATAAGATAGAGTGCTGGGGATGTTTGCTGTTATTTTTACAAATGGTAGAGTGCTGGGTATGTTTGCTGTTATCCTCACATATCGTAGAGGGCTGAGGATTTTTGCTGTTTACCTTACATGTGGCTGAATGCAGGGAATGTTTGCTGCTATCCTCACATATGGTTGAATGATAGCAATATTTGCTGCTATCCTCACATATGGCAGAGTGCTAGCAATGTTTGCTGCTATCCTCACATATGGTTGAATGCTGGGAATGTTTGCTGCTATCCTCACATATGGTTGAATGCTGGGAATGTTTGCTGCTATCCTCACTTATGGTAGAGTGCTGGGGATGTTAGATGTTACCCTTACATAGGGTTTCAAGAATGCTGGGAGTGTTTGATGTTATCCTTACATATGGTTGAATGCTGGGAATGTTTGCTGCTATCCTCACATATGGTAGAGTGTTGGGGATGTTAGCTGTTACCCTTACATATGGTTTCAAGAATGCTGGGAATGTTTGCTGTTGTCCTTACATATGGTTGAATGCTAGGAATGTTTGCTGCTATCCTCACATATGGTAGACTGCAGTGGATGTTTACTGTTATCCTTACATATGGTAGAGTGCTGGGGTGGTTTGCTGTTATTATTACATATGGTAGAATGCTGGGGATGTTTCCTGTTATTCTTATATATAGCAGAGGGCTGGGGATGTTTGCTGTTATCCTTATATATGTTAGAAGGCTTGAATGTTTGCTGTTATCCTTACATGTTGTAGAGTACTGGGCATATTTGCTGTTATCCTCACATGTGTTAGATCGCTGGGTATGTTTGCTGTATATACTCACATATGATTGAGTGCTGAGAATGTTCAGTGTTTATCCTCACTTATGAGAGAGGGCTTGATATGTTTGCTGTTATCCTTTCATATGGTAGAGACTGGGGATGTTTGCTGTTATCTTACAAATGGTAGAGTGCTGGGTATGTTTGCTGCTATCCTCACATATGGTAGAGGGCTGGGGATTTTTGCTGTTTACCTTACATGTGGTTAAGTGTTGGTGTTGTTTGGTGTTATCCTCATATGTGTTTGAGGGCTGTGGATGTTTGCTGTTTAACCACAAATATGATAAAAAGCTAGGGTGTTTGCTGTTATCCTTACATATGGTACTGCTGGATATGTTTGCTGTTAGCCTTACAAATGGTAGAGTGCTGTGGATATTTGCTGTTATCTTACAAATGGTAGAGTGCTGAAGTCCTTATATATGGTAGTGCTGGGTATGTTTGCTGTTACCCTTACAAATGGTAGAGTGCTGTGGATATTTGCTTTTATCATCTTGATATGTTCTTATAAATGATAGAGTTCTGGGGAAGTTTGCTGTTATGCTGTAACTTTACAAATTGTAGGGTGTTGGGAATGTTTACTGTTATCCTTACATATGGTTGAATGCTGGGGATGATTGCTGATTATCCTTATATATGGTATAGTGCTGGGGATGTTCGCTGTTGTCTTTACATACAACAGAGGGCTGGGGATGTTTGCTGTTTATCTTCACATATGGTAGAGTGCTGAAGATGTTTGCTGTTATCCATTCATATGGTAGAATGCTGGGGACGTTTGCTGTTATCTTACAAATTGTAGATTGCTGGGGATGTTTGCTGTAACCCTTATATATAGTAGAATATAGAGAATGGTTGCTGTTATCTTAAAAATTGTAGAGTGCTAGGAATGATTGCTGTATCCTTACATAGGATAGAATGCGTGGTATGTTTGCTGTTATCCTTACAAATGGTAGAGTTCTGATGATGTTTGATGTAATCCTTACATATGGTAATGTGTTCGGGATGTGTGTTGTTATCCTTACATACGGTAGAGGGCTGGGATGTTTGCTGCTATCCTCACAAATTGTAGATGCTGTGGATGTTTGCTGTTATCTTACAAATTGTAGAGTGCTGGTGATGTTTGCTGTCATCCTTGCATATGATAGAATACAGAGGATGTTTGCTGTTATCCATAAAAATGATAGATGGCTAAGGATTTTTGCTGTTATCTTAAAAATTGTAGATTGCCAGGGATGTTTGCTGTTACTATTACATATGGTAGAGTGCTTGGGATGTTTGTTGTTATTCTTACATGTGGTAGAGAGCTGGGGATATTTGCTGTCACCCTTACAAATGGTAGAGTGCTGGGGATGTTTTATGTAATCCTTACATATCGTAAAGGGCTAGGGATGTTTGCTGTTATCTTACAAATTGTAGAGTGCTGGGGATGTTTGATGTAATCTTTACATATGATAAAGTGCTGGGGATGTTTGCTGTTATCTTACAAATTGTAGAGTGCTGGGGATGTTTGCTGTCATCCTTGCATATAATAGAATACAGAGGATGTTTGCTGTTATCCATACAAATGATAGAGGGCTAAGGATGTTTGCTGTTATCTTAAAAATTGTAGAGTGCTAGGGTTGTTTGCTGTTATCCTTACATATGGTAGAGTGCTTGGGATGTTTATTGTTATTCTTACATATGGTAAAGTGTTGATGTTGTTTGCTGTTATCCTTACATGTGGTAGAGAGCTAGGGATATCTGCTGTTATCCTTACAAATGGTAGAGTGCTGGGGATGTTTGATGTAATCTTTACATATAGTAAAGTGTTGGGGATGTTTGCTGTTATCTTACAAATTGTAAAGTGCTGGGGATGTTTGATGTAATCTTTACATATGATAAAGTGCTGGGGATGTTTGCTGTTATCTTACAAATTGTAGAGTGCTGGGGATGTTTGCTGTCATCCTTGCATATAATAGAATACAGAGGATGTTTGCTGTTATCCATACAAATGATAGAGGGCTAAGGATGTTTGCTGTTATCTTAAAAATTGTAGAGTGCTAGGGTTGTTTGCTGTTATCCTTACATGTGGTAGAGTGCTTGGGATGTTTATTGTTATTCTTACATATGGTAAAGTGTTGATGTTGTTTGCTGTTATCCTTACATGTGGTAGAGAGCTGGGGATATTTGCTGTTATCCTTACAAATGGTAGAGTGCTTGGGATGTTTGATGTAATCTTTACATATAGTAAAGTGTTGGGGATGTTTGCTGTTATCTTACAAATTGTAGAGTGCTGGGGATGTTTCCTGTCATCCTTACATATGGTAGAATACAGAGGATGTTTGCTGTTATCCTTACAAATGGTAGAGGACTGGGGATGTTTGCTGTTATCTTACAAATTGTAGAGTGCTAGAGATGTTTGTTGTTATCCTTACATATGGTAGAGTGCTGGGGATGTTTGCTGTTATTCTTATAAAAGGTAGAGTGCTGGGTATGTTTGCTGTCAACCTTACTTATGGTAAAGGGTTGGTGTTGTTTTGTGTTATCCTCAGATCTGTTTAAAGGCTTGTGATGTTTGCTGTTTATCCTCGCATATGGTAGAGTGTTGGTGGTGTTAGAAGTTTATCCACACATATGTAAAAATTCTGGTGATTATTATTGTTCTCCCTCGCATCTGTATCTGTTCATAGAGCTTGTGATTTTGTGTTTACCTGCACATTTGTAAAATTCCTAGGGTCGTTTGTTGTATAGTTATATGTTTACTTTAAATGTTATCCTATGTTTTTGTGCTGGTGTTATTTATGTGCAAATGCTTATAGTGTTTTGATTTGCTAAGGTTTTGCCGTTTTTTTGTTAATGTTGTGTACACTGTTTGAAAGATTTTTTATTAATTTTGTTCTTGCGGTTTATTTTCTTTAATTGATTTCCTTCGTAATTTTTTTAAATGTTGCGTCAGTGTGTTGAAGTGTCGTCCCCTATACGAATAAATGGAAATGCGAGATAAAGTTCATTGATAAAGCAATTTTTTATGGAAATCATTTTTATCTATAATCCTAATTATATTTTATCCTTAAGTTTTTTTGTATATTTTTCGCTAGAATATCTTTGTTGAGCTGGTTTATGTGATGTCTATTTTGTTTAGTATAAACATTACAGAGAGTACTAGTGTTGCTTGTTGTAGGTACTCTGTTTGTTAATTATTGTTACTAAAGGTATATCTTTTAAAGAGCTCTCCTAGTGATGTTTGTTATGTCTGATTATTGTTTTCTTTTTTTTTCGGTGATGAGGAATAGCTGTTGTATGTTTGTGTACATTGTTGTTCCTTCACACTATATTCTGTAACTTCTGACTTTTGACTTATGCCCATTTGGTTGATTTTTGTCACTATGCTGGTGATCTGATCAACTGTTTATGAATTTGTTGTAGGGTTGTTGTTGGTTGGTGTGTATGTTTGTTGTCTGTGAATTTGTTGTGGGGTGTGGCTGGTTGGTGTGTATGGTGTCTGTGAATCTTTCTGACCTTTGTTTTGACTGTCATTGCTTGATTTGGATATTGTTTATTATCGTTTGTTTGTGTTGCTTTCTTGGGGAATTTGAAGTCATTTGTATGCATATTTGTTGTTTCCCCTCGATATGTTAACGTGTTGTAATTATATGTTGTGTGTGAACTGATGATTTATTTACTATGTTTTGGTGTGCATGATATGAATTTTTAATCGTCATTTTTTTTACCTTATATTCCCAACTATTTGTTGTGTTTAGTGTATATGGCATTTATTTCACCTGTTTATGGTCAAGCACTGATCATGGCCAGGATTTGATGTTAGGGAGCGCTCCTCAGAGTAAAGAATAAGTGGACCTTTATCTTATACGCACATTGGCAGTAACTCTACCTTTTTTGCATATTTTTTTCTTTTTTTAAAAAGGGGGGGGGGGGGCGCTCACCGGATGCGCCCTTGCCAAATCCGCACCTGATGTTTCAATACATCGAGATTTATCCATAGCCTTGTATTTTGTATCCTCTGTACCTTTTCAAAATCGAATCAGTTATCCTATTTATTATATCGTCTTGATTTGATAAAGAAAAAAATATATTTCAACATTAACGTCAATTGTACATTTATTAAGGAAGTGATAAACCTAATATTGAATTGCGCTTTCTTTGTTGATGTCGGTTATCCAGACCTTTTATTTTAATTGACTTTGAACTTATTTGACTTCAACTCCTATAAGACATTTTCCACATATTTATTTCACTTTACTATCTATTATTATTCGTTTTCTTCAGAGAGAATTATTTGTCATCCTCGATTGAAATTCACTATTGTATTATAACCAATAAAAATCAGTGAAAGCGTAAAATATTCGTCTTTAATTGAAATAATTTGTTTCGGTACGAACCGAAGACGTGCAATTGAAACAGTCGCATGGGTGATTTTAATATTACTCTTAATAAAGTATTTTTATTATTCTATTGAACCTATGTACAGTGGAAAATATTTAACAGACGATATAACATGAATAATTACCGTTTAATAAGGAAGGTTTATGTAATAAAAATGGTGAAATTGAAAAGTAATTTCATTCATTTTATATTTGTGGTCGTTCAAAACTTTATGTGTAATGCATGACTCCTATACTTTATCAAGATAGTTATTTAAGTTGTCTTTTTTATGATTAATATTTGACATTATATATATATGCAAACGGAATGTAATAGTAAATTCGATTATAGTTAAGCAATACCTTTTTGGTCATAGAACTGCATACGTATAACAATAATGAGATGTGGTATCATTTATCCAGAGACCAATGAGCGTCGATGTAAGCAACTAGATGCCACCGTACGGCATTCATCAATAAACCAAACTTATACCGCATAGCAATCTATAAAAGGCTCCGCAATGACAAAACATAAAATAATTCAATAATTCAAGAATAATAACGGCCTGATTTATGAACAAAACTACAAACGAAAAACAAATATGGTATGCAGCAACAAATGTCAGCCACTGAATTACAGGCTTCTGACTTGGGACTGATACAGACACAAATGGGGGTTTAAACATGTTTGAGGGCGCCCAACCCTCCCCTAACCTTGGACAGTGGTGTAACAGCACAACATAACAAACTATAAAAATAGGTTGAAAAGGTCTTGACTCATCAGATCGATACAAAACAACTAACAAAATTAATACCACAAAGACACAAACTTCCGATCTGAGAGTACTCTCAATTACCGAAAGCTAGTTCAAAACAAATTACAACAAAAAAAAACATGTTTCCCAGACAAAACATTGAACAGTACACACCCAACGGATTAAGCGTAACGACGTCATAGAGTCATGTATAAAGCCCAAATATAAGTACAGACATGGTTAACAACTGTTTATGATAGTCTTATATGAATAAATGAGTAAATAGTTTAGTAGAGTGCAACCTGAATATATACATTACAATGTACATTTAGTATACATGATGATTCAGCCAGCCAAACAGACTCATGATGCACTACCATGTTTTATTTTTTTAAATAACAGATATAAGAAAATGAGTTCAAATTATATCATTTAAATGATGACATACATAGTGTCTTAATTTTAATATTTGCAATATACAATTCAAAAATTTATACGGAGTCCTGTCTTATTTTCGGGCATTCTGATAGAATTTAGGTGTTTATGACCCCAATGATTTGCTAGCTGCCGCTGACAGCTCATTAACAGAACCATGCATTAAAGTCTATGTTTGCCGATAGCGTAAGACCTAACGGATTTTTTTGGGGTTCAAATTACTATGTAATTAGTTGAACTAACCAATTTAATTGTCAATATTCCTCGGTAAAATTCGTATCTACTATATTTCTATTATATATTATTTGTCTCTCTATTCCAGCTACACTTGTCGTAAACATGTTATTTGTTACTATTTGTTGATGATCACATACTTTGGGTTTTGAGAAATAAAAAAGTACAAATTTCAAAAAATACTAACGTGTAACTAATATTTTTATTGCTACATACCAAATATCGGCTCAATGTCTTACTCTAAGACGAGAGAAAAAACCGGCGAAGTTCTAAGTCCACGCTTTCAATTCTAAAATAAATTAAATTCTGTTCGTTTCAAAACACATATTTCTGGAATAGCCTTAATCAGCTGCTACGCTCGAGAACAAAAGTTTTGGAAGCCGCCAGAACTATAACAACGACGAAGAGCATATAAACCAAAGGACATACACAGAACAGACGCTTACCCCTGAACACTGTACAGGAACGAATGTAACATTTGAGTTACACCACATAATGTAAACACATCTGGTTTACTTTTACAAATTGTGACTTGGATGGAGAGTTGTCTCATTGGCACTCATACCACATCTTCTTATATCTACATATTGATATTCCCTGCATTTATTTCACACCAGGACCATGTTCTAAAATTCCTTCAAACCTGCAATCAAATTTGAAGAATCAGAGAATCAGTTTCGTATTTTAAGGATTGAACATTTAGAGAGAATTTCCGAAAATGTAAACAAATTATAAAAGTCTAAAGATGACAAAAAAGAGCATTTTTGATATATTTTTGCACAATTTGGGTAGGTATCCATAAAATGCATAAGTAGGCCATTTTTAACCAAAGCCAACATTTTTATTAGAAATAATTTCATATATTGTCTTTCAGATACAAATTATTTCATTTTCGTTAAAGACGTCATTCGAAGCCAATTTTTACAAAAGCCAAATGACGTGGATGTAAGCAACTATAGGTCATCGTACGACCTTCAACAAGTAGGTGTTATTTGTATGACTATCCCTTTAGTATCCTCCGCCTTCAACAAGTAGGTGTTATTTGTATGACTATCCCTTTAGTATCCTCCGCCTTCAACAAGTAGGTGTTATTTGTATGACTATCCCTTTAGTATCCTCCGCCTTCAACAAGTAGGTGTTACTTGTATGACTATCCCTTTAGTATCCTCCGCCTTCAACAAGTAGGTGTTATTTGTATGACTATCCCTTTAGTATCCTCCGCCTTCAACAAGTAGGTGTTATTTGTATGACTCTCCCATTAGTATCTTCCGCCTTCAACAAGTAGGTGTTATTTGTATGACTATCCCTTTAGTATCCTCCGCCTTCAACAAGTAGGTGTTATTTGTATGACTATCCCTTTAGTATCCTCCGCCTTCAACAAGTAGGTGTTATTTGTATGACTATCCCATTAGTATCCTCCGCCTTCAACAAGTAGGTGTTATTTGTATGACTATCCCTTTAGTATCCTCCGCCTTCAACAAGTAGGTGTTATTTGTATGACTATCCCTTTAGTATCCTCCGCCTCTGTTTTTTATTACTTTGTGATTTCAACCCTGGGATCAAACAAATAAACAGAGGAATTTTGCCATAGCTTTTTACCTTAGTTTAAGGACTATAATTTCTTAAAATCATTTCTTTGTAAAAATAATCGTACGAGATTGTAACTTCTCATAATATGACTACAAATATCTTGATTCCATTTCCTTCATGCATCACAGATGACTTTGCTAACAACTTTTAAATAAGTAGTCTATTGAACATATCGCTTCATTTAAATAACAACGAATTTTACACCAATGCAGTCAAAATATTATTACAAACATATAAGAATAAAAGTGAAGACATTTTAATTTTCAATTTTAAATCGATTTTCTTTTCACTGCCTGTGGTCTCTTTGATTTAAATCGTCTACTTCAAAGGTCACGATTGCCATGAAATTCATCGGAAAGAAAACTCAGTCCCTCCCCCTAAAGAAAATCCAGACATACGCACATAGTAAGCTTAGTTTAATAACTACCTTTCAAAAGATGTGACATGGATCGTTCACAAAGATCTCTACATAATACACTCAATACAAACGAACAGTTGAATAATAATTACATAGTGTACTAGTTACAACCATTTTTTACTGTCTTGTAAGATGAGGTAACAATACCATGAGATAATTTAACTAAATAACGTAACACAAGTGTAAAGACCGTCGGGATCAATCCATCAAAGTTCTTTAATACGATCCTTTGGTGCATGGTTATAACGGTAAAGAAATACCCGGTAATTGAATAATATACGGTGTTAATACAGAATAAACAACTACAAATTAAACTGCATTCACTTTGACAAAACCCGTGTAATTGTTATCATTATATCAAGTATATTTTTCATTAAAAGTGACATTAAAATTAAACGACGGTCTGACAAAAAAATCAGGGTTTTCACTCGACTGAGCATAGGATATGATAGTTATCTATGATATGCAAAATTTATTATCAAGGCAATACAAACCATTTAGGGAAGTATAGAGAGTTTGAAAAATCTATTAAAATAGAAAATCAAGAAAATGATTAACTTTTTACGGCTTTACATTAATCATGAATTTGAAAAAGGGGGCAAACTGTAAAAAAATCTTTTCCAGTCTTCATACGTGTGCTTAACAGAACCTAAAGAGCAGTTTGACTATTGTATAATACAAAACATCCTAGTCATTGTTAGATGCTAAAATGGATCATTTGTAGTAAAGTAACTATCCGCTTTAATATGGAATTGATATAACTATTGTTATATATGTAACACATGGTGGGGCAACAAGTGTAATCTTTAGCGTTGCAACCACTGTAAATACTAAAAGTAAAACCGGTAATGATATAACTTCTGTAATGAATGTAACGCATGTTCAGTGGTGCAACCAAAACCGTTATCATCAATGCAAACAATGTAATCATTATCAGTTCAACAAAAAGTCATCATTTTCTATGCAACCAATGTGATCATCAACAGTTCAAACAATGTAATCATACGCAGTGCAACCAATTTAACAATTAGCAGTACCTTGCAACCAATGTAATCATTAGCATTGCACCCAATGAAATATTTAGCAGTGCAACAAATATAATCATTAGCAGTGCAACAAATATAATCATAAGCAGTGCAACCAATGTAATCATTAACCAATGTAATCATTAGCAGTGCAACCAATGAAATCATAAGCAATGCAACCAATGTTATCATTAGCAGTTCAGCCAATGTATTCATTAGCAGTGCAACCAATGAAATAATTAGCAATGGAACCAATGTCATCACTAGCAGTGCAACCAATGTATGTATTAGCAGTGCAACCAATGTAATCATCAGCAGTTCAACCAACGGTATCATTAGCAGTGCAACCATTGTAATCATTAGTAGTGCAACCATTGTGTTCATTAGCAGTGCAACCAATGTAATCATTTACAATGCTACAAATGCAATCAGTAGTGGTGCAAACAATGTCATCATAAGCAGTTCAACAAATGTAATCATTAGCAGTGAAATCAGTGTATTCATTAGCAGTACAACCAATGTAATCATTTGCAATGCAACCAATATAATCAGTACTAATGCAACCAATGTAATCATTAACAGTTAAACCAAGTTATCATTAGCAGCGCAACCAATGTATTCATTAGCAGTGCAACCAATGTTATCATAAGCAATGGACCAATGTTATCATTATTAATGCAACCATTGTAATCAAAAACGTTACAATTAATGTAATCATTTGCAGTGGAACCAATGTAATCATTAGCATTGCAACCAATGTAATCATGAGCAGTGCAACCAAGATAATCATAAGCAGTGCAACCAATGGAATCATAAGCATTGCAACCAATGTATCCATTAGCAGTGCAACCAATGTAATCATTAGCATTGGAACCATTGAAATCATTAGCAGTGCGATCAGTGTAATCATTTGCAGTGCAACCAATGTAATCATTAGCATTACAACCAATGTAATCATTGACAGTCCAATCAATGCATTCATTAGCAGTGCACCCAATGTAATCATAAGCAGTGTAACCAATGTCATCATTAGCAGTTAAACTAATGTTATCATTTCCAGTCATTAGCAGAGCATCCATTGTAATCATAAGCATAGCAACCAATGTATTCATTAGCAGTGCAACCAATGTAATCATCAGCAGTTTAACCAATATAATCATTAGCAGTGCAACCAATGTTATCATTAGCAGTGGAACCATTGTAATCATTGGTAGTGCAACCAATGTAATCATAGCAGTTCAACCAATGTTATCATTAGCAGTTCAGCCAATGTATTTATTACCAGTTCAACCAATGTAATCATTAGCAGTGCAACATATATTATCATATGTAGTGGAACCAATGTAATCATTATCATACCAACCAATGTAATCATTAGCAGTGGAACCAATGTAATCATTGGTAGTGCAACCAATGTAATCATAAGCAGTGCAACCAATGAACACATAGCAGTTCAACCAATGTTATCATTAGCAGTTCAGCCAATGTATTTATTACCAGTTCAACCAATGTAATCATTAGCAGTGCAACCAATATTATCATATGTAGTGCAACCATTGTAATCATTATCAGACCAACCAATGTAATCATTAGCAGTGGAACCAATGTAATCATTAACACTGGAAGCAATGTTTTCATTAGCAGTGCAACCAATGTAAACATTAGCAGCGCAAACAATGTAATAATTAGCAGTGCAACCAATGTATTTATTAGCAGTGCAACCAATGTTTTCATTAACAGTGCAGCCAATGTTATCATTAGCAGTTCAACCAATGTATTCCTTAGCAGTGCAAAACATTGTTATCATTAGCAGTGGAACCAATGTAATCATTATCAGTGCAACCATTGTAATCATTAGCAGTGCAATCATTGTTATCATTAGCTGTTCAACCAATGTAATCATTAGTAGTGGAACCAATGTATGCATTAGCAGTGCAACCAATGAAATCATTAGAAGTTCAACCATTGTTATCATTAACATTGGAACCAAATTGGCAATGTAATCATTAGCAGAACAGTCATTGTAACCATTAGCAGAGCAACCAATGTAATCATTAGCAGTGCAACCAATGTATCCATTAGCAATGTAACCAATGTAATCATTAGCAATGCAACCAATGTAATCATTAGCAGTGCAACCAATTTTATCATTAGCAATGCAACCAATTTTATCATTAGCAATGCAACCAATGTATTCATTAGCAATGCAATCATTGTAATCATTAGCAGTGCAACCAATGTATTCATTAGCAATGCAACCATTGCAACAACTGTGACCAGTACGGACGTAATTTATAAAATGCAGTATTACAACTTGGGAGTCATTTAGTACAACAGAATTCAAATATATAAATAGAACTTCAAATCAAATAAAAGAAAACTTATGGTTTTGTAAATGATGCAATCAATGGGTGAGGAAAGTGTGAAGGGCAAACTAAATGATTTTTTTAACATTCCATTTATAACTTTCACATTATCAAATTGTCATAAAAATCGTTATGCAAAAATTTAAAATCCCATTTTGAATCTATATGTAATAACTTCTGTTCTTTTCATTTTAAAATTATGACATTTTTATGCGCAGTGAAACGTTTGTATACAGACAAATATAGCTAGTGAAACACAATGGGATAGAAAATTCACAAGGAAAACATTATATATATGTAGCCAAATGTACGCAACCTTAGAAAATACATCCAATGATGTGTATTTCCTTGTGTTTCAAAGCCAATTCTTTCATTGTGACAGGTGTGTTGTCAGAATATACTTTTACTTGTTTACTTAATACCTTATAACATATCATAAGAAATTGACTGTGATGCATAAGACACTCTAGCTCAAATATGTACAAGAACAATGCTTCTTCCTGTCATAGTAGAAAATTCAATATTGACGAAATCGACATCAATCCATTTCTACACAACTGGGTGCAATACCGACAGCATAAAACTGAACATGATTTTACAGAAGGTATCCAAGGTATGTTTACCTGTAACTACATCCGTTATCTTTCTTTATAAAAATAAGGAGATGAGGTATGACTGCCAATGAGACAACTATCCACCAAGGTTCAAATAAAGTGGATGTAAGCAATTAAAGGCAACCGTACGGCCTTCAACAATGAGAAAACCCCATACCGTATAGTTGGCTATAAAAGGCCCCGACATGAAAAATATGAAACAATTCAATTGAGAAAACTAACCGTCTAATTTATAACAGAAGAATTAACGAAAAACAAATATGACAGACATGAACCAAGGACAACCACTGAACTAAGAGGCTCCTGACTTGGGACGGGTAGGTCTTTTCACCACCGAACACCACCGCACACCTTAAACCACATGCGAACACCCCAAAAGTGAATTAAAACTATGATAAAAACAATAATGTGTGTCAATAAAAGCAGAAAACTGTTGAATTTGTTGATTTTTTATCGCAATTTCAAAGAATAATTAAACGGAGAATAAACACGTTCGTTTAAGGAAAATTTGTATTTCATTTTCTGGACAAAAACGAAACTTCATCGGAATATTACTTTACTTAAAAATTTCAGAACACGGGATCTTGGATGACTTATATGTGTTCTTAATGTATGATAAATCAATTTTAGCCTGACACGCGTCTGGAAGGAGGGGGGTAACAAGATTAAACGGGACAGGCACATAAAGAATGTGGCGGGGTTAAACATGTTTGTGAGCGCTCAACCCTCCCCCTAACCTGGGACAGTGGTGTAACAGCACAACATAAGAACAAACTATAAAAATCAGTTGAGAAAGGCTTAACTCATCAGATCGATACAAAGCAGAAAAACATCAAACAGAAACAGACCGGACGTGGCAGAGTACTTATCCATCCCTCATCCCTAACAACAAAATGGACACTAAGTACAGATCTGAGAGTACTCGCAGTTACTGCCAGCTAGCTCAAAGCCAATGACAACTAATAAAAAAATCAGGTATCTAAGACTAAAATATCAATCAGTACACATCCAACATCCAATGGATTTAGTGTGAAGACGTCATTAACAGTCAGAGAAAAACATGACTTTGTGCAATGCCAAAATAAAGGTATCGACAGACTGTAGTACCGTTAAAGTGTATATGTGTATAACAAAACTATTTAGTATGATTTAAATTTACTAATAACAAAATCAGTATTTATACCGATAAAAACAATATTCAAAGAAGCTTGGTTTCTTGATTGACAACATATTTGTTACGTTTGGAGGACGTGATTTTCAACAAACAATCGGCATTCCCATTGGGAACCAACTGTGCCCCTCTTCTTGCCGACTTGTTCCTTTGTTCATTTGAGGCTGACTTTATACAGGAACTTCTTAGGAAGAAAGAAAAGAAGTTAGCAGTATCCTTTAACTTTACTTTCCGCTATATAGATAATGTTCTCTCACTGAATAATTCAAAATTAGGTAACTTTGTTGAACGCATCAATCCCATCGAATTTGAGATAAAGGATACAACAGATACAGTTAAGTTTGCCTCATATCTTGACTTACATCTAGAAATTGACAATGAGAATCGATTGAAAACAAAACTTTACGACAAAAGAGATGATTTCAGCTTCCCAATTGTGAACTTTCCATTTCTATGTAGCAACGTTCCAGCAGCACCTGCGGAGTATATATCTCCCAGTTGATACGATATTCCAGGGCTTGTATTTCCTAACATGATTTCCTTGATAGAGGGTTGCTCCTTACAAGGACGCTATTAAACCAAGAGTTCCAAGTGGTGAAGTTGAAATCATCCCTTCATAAATTTTACGGACGCCATCAGGAGTTGGTTGACCGTTATGGAATATCCGTTTCACAGATGATAATGGATATGTTCCAAATGTCGTAACTATAATCCCGTCCCCTTTTCCCCGAATGTGACCTACCGAATTAGACTTATTACCGGGTTTGTACTAACATTAGCAACACGACGGGTGCCACATGTGGAGTAGAATCTGCTTACCCTTCCGGAGCACCTGAGATCACCCCCAGTTTTTGGTGGGGTTCGTGTTGCTCAGTCTTTAGTTTTCTATGTTGTGTTTTGTGTACTATTGTTTGTCTGTTGGCCTTTTTCTTTTTTAGCCATGGCATTGTCAATTTATTTTCGACTTATGAGTTTGAATGTCCCTTTGGTATCTTTCACCTCTCTCTTGAATCAGGTCTTTCACTTTGCTCCATTAGATTTGTGAGTCGCTCGTGTTCACGTTCTTACATGAGCAACAAACAAATCTAGAAAACATAGATAGAAATAATAAGGTAACTAAGGGGCGTCCAAACCTCTTGTACGACATAATGTCAAAACCATCAAAATCTAATGTGTCATGTTTTTATGGTCCATGAAACTTTCGTCAAATTTCAAAAGATTTGGTTGAGCTGTACTTTGATTATTACAGAGAACCCAAGGGTGTGACAGACGGACAGACAAACATTTGCATCACTATATACTACCCTCTTCGAAGTGGGAACATAAATAAAACTATATGTAATTGAAATTTTTTTTTACAATATCTGCAATTTTCTTTATTTGGGTATTTAGTGATACCATTTCTGAAGCGTATGTCAGTGTAAACAACTAATCCTAGAACAGGTTTTAATCAAGCACTTAAAAAACTGAAAATTTGTCAAAAGAAAGAGAAATATTCATTCTGTTTTTTCTTTCCTTTTTTTTAAATAGAATCTTATATTCATTCAGTCAAAGATTGAAAAATCTTTCAAACCTAGTGTCATAACCGAGACTTATGGCACTATCATAGATCATCATACACCTGTATGTAATTATTTGGTCAAGAAAGAGAAGTCTTGAATAAATTCCATTTCAGAAAGAATTTCAATTTTAATTGAGTTTTAATGGCAGATCATAATGAATGTAACCAGTACTTTCAATGTGTTCAAAGCAATTTTTTTTATTTTCTAGACGGAGGCACTGAACCAGATTTTAAACATGCTTGCTAACATGGTAACAGTGATGCAGCAAAGATGTGTCATCCTACCTTGACACATTATTTTGAATCAAAGCTCACCTCCAGCAAAATTATACAATGGGTGGGGGACAAGTTGTTATGGTAATTGAAGTAAATTAAGTTTGCAAAAGTCTGGTTTGGAACTTTTTTAAAGGTTGGGTAAAGTCCATAATGATCATATCTGTGTTGCCTGTTCTTGTCGAAGTTTAAAGCAAGTTCTTGTACAAAAGACAATAGTTGCATTTCACAGGATCTAGTCGGCCAGAAGCCATGCTGGAAATCATATAAGTTGTTATTATTTTCGTAGTTAATTATATGTTTTGATATGGTCCTTTATTTCACAACTGTTACAAGTGAGAGAAATGGGTCTGTAAATTACTATATTGTATTGTTCACCTTTTTTTGTATGCTGGTGTGACATTTGCATGTTTCCAGTCAGATGGTATAAAACCAGTTGAGATTGATTACTGAAAAAAGTTATGGGAAAAATTGGTGCATCATATTTTGAAGTTGTTGACACTGGCTTTGTGTGGGTTGATATTGTGTAGAAGTTTCTGTAGGACAGGTGTAGTAAGGGTGAAGGATGGTATAAATAGATAGGGACATGCCCCTTTATCAGGTATATTATTTTTCAATTCGGTGATGAAAACTGATTGGAATTGTTTTCTAGCTTTTTGTTTGGTATCAAGAATCAATTGTCTCCTTTTTTCTTGGAGCAACTCCACTGTTATCAGTTTGAACAGATTTTATATAGAAGAGTTTCTTTGGTTTAGATTGATTGGTGTAACTTTGGTCAAGCTCAGTTGTGGGAAGGTCAAGTATCATTTTCTCTTTATATACATATATTCCAAAGAAGCATGTCACTATTCTTGTGAGACCTACTGCTTCAGTCTTTTTTCATGTTTTATATACTTTGCCCTTTTCCTTTTGAAATGTATATTTGTCCTTTTTATTTATCATTTTTCTGATATTATGCACCAAAGAAAGGCGATGCTTATATGTAAACATTTAATGTATGATGATTTTGTGAAGTTGTTTTTAAGTAAACCCCACATTTCATTTATAGTATTTTTTGTTTCATTATTCATATTAGTAAGATCTTTAAGTGTGTTTTGCAGATCAGCTTTTATATTTTGCCTTATCATATTTAAGGATTTTTCTTGGATGCTGTAACTTTTCTTAACCATCCGTCTGCATCTGTATAGAAAATGTCATGGTCACAAAATCCTATTGGTATCTACTTTATTGATGGTTGGATTATTTACTAGGATTGAGTCTAATATTCTTTCTTTTCTGGTTGGTGAGCTTACTATTTGATGGAAGTTATAGTGGTCTAGAAGTTCGAAAGGTTTACTGTGATGTTCAGCTTCAGGTTTACCCATATTATCTGTATTAGACTAGTCAATATGACCTAGGTTAAATTCTCCACCTATAATGATTCAAGAGTTTGTTTGGTTCTACTTACTTATTACTCAATTGTTGTAATGATGTTCCTTTATCTCATGGTAGTCTAAAAATTAGTAAGTTCTTACATGTTTATTATACCCCACGCAACGAGTTGCGGAGGGTATAATGTTTTTGACCCGTCCGTCCGTCCGTCCATCCGTCCGTCCGTCTGTCTGTCCGTCAGTCCGTCAGTCCTGTTTCTTGTCATCGCAACTCCTCTCAAACCACACAACAGAATTTCACGAAATCTTTTTAGATAATAAGGACATACTATGTAGTTGTGCATATCGACAGGAAATTATGATTCAATTTTTTTCCAGGAGTTACGCCCCTTTGAACTTATTTGCCCAATATACTACTGCAACAGTTTGTCATCGCAACTCCTCTCAAACCACACAACAGAATTTCATGAAACCTTTTCGGATAATAAGGACATACTATGTAGATGTGCATATCGACAGGAAATTACGATTCAATTTTTTTTTCCAGGAGTTACGCTCCTTTGAACTTATTTGCCCAATATACTACTGCAACCTTTTGTCATCGCAACTCCTCTCAAACCACACAACAGAAATTCACGAAACCTTTTTAGATAATAAGGACATACTATGTAGTTGTGCATATCGACAGGAAATTATGATTCAATTCTGTTTCTAGGAGTTACGCCCCTTTGAACTTATTTACTTTAATGTACTACTGCAACAGTTTGTCATCGCAACTCCTCTCAAACCACACAACAGAATTTCATGAAACCTTTTCAGATAATAAGGACATACTACGTAGATGTGCATATCGACAGGAAATTACGATTAAATTTTTTTTTCAGGAGTTACGCCCCTTTGAACTTATTTGCCCAATATACTACTGCAACCTTTTGTCATCGCAACTCCTCTCAAACCACACAACAGAATTTCATGAAACCTTTTTAGATAATAAGGACATACTATGTAGATGTGCATATCGACAGGAAATTACGATTCAATTCTTTTTCTAGGAGTTACGCTCCTTTGAACTTATTTACTGTTATGTACTACTGCAACAGTTTGTCATCGCAACTCCTCTCAAACCACACAACAGAATTTCATGAAACCTTTTCAGATAATAAGGACATACTAAGTAGATGTGCATATTGACAGGGAATTCAATTTTTTTTTTTGATACAATTTTTTTTTCTTACACTTATTCTATTTCTCCAATGACAATGTGGGGACGTGGGGTATGTGAGCGCGCTCACCAAGGTTCTTTCATTTGAGACTATTTCAAAGATAGTTTTAAGTTCTCTAGCTTCTGTGCTAATAAATTCTTTATTGATGGCAATAAGTACCTCCATGGATTTGCTATTTTCATTTGGTTGCCTATCTGACCTGTAGAGGTTAAAAAGTTCTGATGGAAAGAATTTATATAATGTATTTTTGTCTAACCATGTTTCAGTGTCTTTGATTATGTCTGGTTTAGATAAATCAATTGACTTTTTTATTACATATCCATTAAACTTGATGTTGAACATTTTATTAGGTTTATGATTTTTAGTTGAAGCTTTTTGTGACGCTTTAAGTTTTTGTTTTAATCAAATTTGACCAAAGGCGATGAGGCTGCTTCGGTTACTGTCTTTTGAGCATAAAAATGCTTCTGTGTAAGTTTTATAAAATTCCATGAGGTCTAAGTCATGAAAATTATTGATGTTTAAAAAAACTTTAACCACAGGCTGAATCTAACTGGCATCGCCGAAGACAGAATGTAGGATCACTATGTTGCAGGTTCTACAAAAATGATAGAAGAATTTCCGAGAATAATAATTTATTATTGACAGCATATGATGGATTTTAAATTTCAAAGTCATATTCTTTTTAAAAATATCAGTTCTCTTTCAACACTTGACAGTCTGAATCATATAACAGGACTTTAATGCTGATAACTGGTTTCTATGGCAACTACTCTGGACCCCAGGTATTTGTCTGAAATTAATAAATATATATATATTTTTTATTGAGTTATACAAGTAATTTCTTTGTAATATACATTGAAAAACAAAATACAATAAACGATCACAATGAGTACACCAAATACGGATAATAATATGTTTAATCAATAAAGTATTTCCAGCAAGATATTTTTGCACCAGCTTTACTATCTATGACTGCACATACTCTCCTTGACAAAAATAAACCAATGTATAGAAAAACAAATGAAAAGCTTGATAAACTGTTCATTTGGTGACTGTAGCATAAGAATGTAATTATTAGAATTAAAAGCTTCTTTTTGAAATTTTATAGGGGGTAAATGTGTTGAAATAGCACATATTTTTAACATATGCTTCAGGCAATGATTTTACACCAAAATAAAATAACAAAAAGAATTGAAATAAAAAATGTGAACTTGAGGAAAACATTTAAAATATATTATCATTCGTTGAGAAATAAGTCGTCGGTAATAACAGTTTTCAATGGAAATAGAAAGAAGTGGAACCTGGGGAATTCACAAATTCACCTCTAATTAGGTAATCTGTACTGGCTTACTATGCACTATAAACATTAATTACTTACACTGTCTGTTTTAAGACCTAATTTCTTCTCTATATTCATAGCTAACATCTGAGATTTAAATGCCAATGTTTTTGTCTTCTCTATAACTTGCTGGTAAGGGGATATAGCCTGTGTTCCCATTACAACATGACCCTGTGGATAAAAAAATATACAAATGATATCTCTTCTGTTATGGTATATAACTTTAATATATTTGATTTAAATATTTAGCATGCAGAAACTGGAGACTTATACTCTGTGTATGTAGTCAAGCTCATTGTATTTTTTCAACTTCAATTAAAAAATGTGTATCAGACTTATTTTGATCAAAGTATTCATTAAAGGTCAACCACCACACACTAATTTTTTCTTTATCCAAATGCTTTCAAGAATTTTATCTGGAAATTTCAAGACCTGGGAACTGACATTGGTGTCCCATTTTATTATTTAGGAAAGAGATATTAGTATACAGAATTTTATTAATTTTCATAGGGGCAAAAATCTAAATGAACGAAGTTGATGGAAGTTCCTGTGGTAGTTAAGAAAAGTCTACAACAAAGGGATGGTATCACCTTTATAAAACTGAAACAATATATGACTAATGATAGTAAAATTTGTATTGTGTGTCTGGTTATTTTGTTAACAAAAATGTGCATTTGGTGATATACTATTCACAGATGATGAAAAAGTGTTGGAGTTACATATGGCACAATTTAGCTACTGTCTATAGCATTCAATGATAAAATTAACTAAGTTCCAAATACCATGAATACAGGAAACCTGAGAAAAAATAATTCAAATCTGTCCACATCTTCAATATGTGTGCAATTGCATACAAAGTTTGCATATTATTGAAGGAACATTGTTGGTGCTAAGTACAACACAACTATTCTTTATGTCATTTTAGACAGGTGGACACAGAGGAGCTGAAACTAGACCAGCTTTTGACTCTTGGGACAAAGCTGATGAGTCTTTTGCATGAGTTCCAGTCTAATGATAAAATAATTTTCAGCGAAAGTAAAATTAATTTCCACCAAAACTTACAAGTTTAGAATCAATTTTAGCATCAAGACGAGCATTTCGTATCAAATTAACAATCCATCTTTCTGCTTCTTCTTCTGTCATATTCAACTTCTCAGCCAACATTCTAGTTTCAAAAATATAAACATTTCTTACAATTAAGTTTTCTAGTTTTTTTTTTATCATGTATGTCATTTTCTTTTGTAAATTCACATCTGAATTTTGTTTTGTATAATACTTAATGTTCTATGCAGAATGTGCCACCTTAGAAGAAATTTATCATGGGACCATTTATTTATCACTATTAGTGACATCTTTATTGAGGATGAAATATTCTAAAGCAAAAATAACTCAAATAACTCTTTAAAACTGATGTTAAATAAATACATTATCATATAAGGCAGGTAAGTTAACAGCAATTCATATACTTATCTATACAAATATTTATTACATTTCAAATTGTGTGGAACCCATTTCTATATTCCTATGTGACACTGTTTTAACTGATTACATTATCAATAACCACACCTATATTTCACAACTAAATTATCATTTCATCAATCACCAAAAATTGACTGCCGCCATTGTGACAATTTTACTATTCATTGCATATCTATACATAAGATAAATTTAACTACTTACCGTATACTGATACATTCATGGATTCTGCAGAAAGTCTCAAATATCAACAGTCTGGCATTTTCTATAAAATCTTCTAAACAGGCTACCAGGAAAAAATCATTTACTAAAACCTGAAAGAAAGAAAAGATTACTTACTACATGCTTTTGATTCAGTTAGATCTCCATATTTGTTCCAACTTTATGAAAAATAAACTCATACACACAAGTTTTTTTAAGAACACATAATGACTCTTTATGGCTTAAAACATTCAACTTCCTTTACTTACATTCATACATTTTTAACTTTCCTTTCTCTTGTTCTATGGATTTATTATTATTTGTGGTAAAGCAGTTTACTAGGCTTTTGTTGATTAAGGTAAACCATCAATTTAAATGTTCAATAAAGTACAAATTGCTTAAGATTGTATGCAGACTTGAGCAAAACAGTGAATTCATATATCCATGAAAATGCAATTTTTCTGCAATCCACGAAAATAAATGAATCCACAGTATGTATGTAATAGATGTTTTAGTGAAATGCTTTTTTTGTATAATTTATCCTGCTCATATTTTTTGTAGCTCTTAAAATCAGAGAACTATGCAACTGAGAATTGTTGTTCTCTTTCATTTTCATTAAATGAGAAAAAATAAGACGGATAAACTTCTGATGTATTTACTCAATTAAGTATTCATTGAATAAAAGTTTTGTATTGACAATGTAAGAAAAAAACTTAGAAGAAATGGATAAAGTGTTTTACACCTACTTCTTCACATTCTCTGAGTTTCTGCTGGGCTCCATCAAAATCAAAGTTCACATACAGACATTCTACAAACTCTGTGATTGGATCTTTGTATGTATAGGATTCCTAAAAGAGAAACCAAAGATCACACATACATATTTTACATATGCAAATTTTGGATATTTGTTAGGTGACATTTCAGAGGAAAAATAACAACCTACATACAAATATGTTACAAACTATATGATTAGATCTTTTAAAAGAATACTCCTAAAAGAGAAATGCAAGGTTATATGCAAACATTCTTTTGAAAGAATTCAAATTTATATTCTGTTTCAAGCACTACAACCTAACGTGTATCCTTTTTGACAATCTGATTATTTTTTATATATTTTTTGCATTAATCAATGTTGGTCTGCACATGTGATTTGTATTGGTTAGATTATTTGGTGAGGGTCTATTTGTCTTTAAACACTTATAGTGTTAATATTTGCTGTGTAAGAGATTTCTCTTTAAACGCTTCAATTAATTGAGGAGTTAAAAAAAATTTACTAATTAAAGCCAGTATTATTGCAAATGAAACAAAACCTTTCTCCAGAATCAGTTGGTGTTTACCTTGCCATTTAAATGTTTGAGAAGTGAACTGTCCCCTTAAATAAATACAATAGCTTTTGTTCTCTGTGGAGTTTATTAAATGGGACCTTTATATTTCTCCTTGAAAAACCAATCATTCATTGATAAATTTGGCTGTTCAAAATATAAATAAATTACCTGTTGTATAACTTTGACTAAATCTTTAAGTACAACCCTCCTCCTACTTTTGTTAGTGATGACTGCTGTTGTTAAATACCTTAGTATGTGTGGACAGGTGGTCTGTATAGCATTTAGGTACCTGCAAATTAGTGAAAAAGAACATAATCAAAAGATGGCTAAGAAATCAAGCAGGCAATAAAACACATTGAGTCCAATGAAAACAGACAACACCACTGTCAAAATAGAAAAAGACGAGAGAAAAAAAACAACAGTAAGAAAAACACTACACAAAATGCTTAAGATTGAAAAACATGAACTTCACCAAAAAACCAGGGGTTGAACTCTTTACTGAAAAGGAATTTGCAAACAGACATTTACATATAACTGTTCATATAAACAACATTAGACATGTTAGAGATATGAGTAAAATGAGATGTAGGTATCAGTGAATGAGTCAGCAATCCAAGGACACAAACTTACCAAATGACATACTAGGAATAAATATGAAACACATATTCAATGGATATGTAAATATATGTACTTACAATGGCTGATACAGGAACATATCTATGATAAGATCTCGTCCTTTGGGATGATTGAAGAAAACAAATAAACTCCAATGTATCAACCATGTTCTCTGTTGTAAATTCTGCAAAGCTGATCCAAAAGTCTGAAATAAATATAGAATATATATTCCTCTGACAGGTATAGACGTGCTTATTATTAAAAAAATGTTTGTATTGTTCACTTTGATAGGATTATGCCACAAATTTTAGGGCATCAATTCCACAATCGCTTGTATGATATTGTGGATGCAAGCACAGACATCATGAGACAGATTTTGAAATGTATGATTTAGCTGTGTTTTCTTTCAGTTGTATTAGAATGAGATAACAGAGTTGTATTTGAAGATTTGCCAGAAACAATTTTTTATTTTAACTGCAACTGATGCCTGGAAATCTTCAAATTAAATACTGTTATCTCCTAAATGTTTAAGAAGAAACTAAAATGTTATATGATGATAAGTAGTTTTACATATCTGTGACCTGTTTCATTGTATTTATCCAGCAACAAAACTTACTTAATCAAAAGATGTAAGGTAAACTTAACATTAAAAAGTATACTTTAAAATGCTTCAAACACAAGATACACCTACTAAACTTACATTTCCATCAATGATTTCTTTCAGTTTAGTTAAATCATCTAATGCTGTTTCCCAGTTCTGCATAAGTATCTCAGAGGCCAGTTTACCCCATAGAGCATCTAAAAAGTTCTTATCTGTAGATAGTAACTGTTAAAACAAAAGTTCACATTGTTATATTTATACTAACAGTTCTACACAAACAATACAAAATACTCAAAACAATTTATTATTTGATAACACATTCAAATGATACCCTGTTTCGCAGGTGTATGATTTTAACCCAACAGCTTAGTAATTTAAAATTTTTTTTTTAAATATACCTGCTTTTAAAATACTTCAAATTAACTTATACAGGAATTTTGTTTGTTTGTTAAACCTTTCCAGCCAACTTCACAGCAACTGATTTCTACAGTTTTCTAACTGTATTTGTATTCATATAAGAGAAGATCTAAGTATGACATATTTGGTATTATTTTTTTTCTACTCGCAAAAGGGTACTTACCAAAACTCTGACGAAGTACAAATACTCTGCTGCACCAGAATAATTTCCACATTCGTATTGAAACTTTGCAAAGTTGTATAGAGTGTCTATCATTTTACTTTGAAACTGTAAAGAAAATGAAATATATCACATATACACATCTTCTAAAATATACACAGAACATTTAAATATTTTTGTTATATTAATGTTAATTACTATTTATGTAGATTTCAGCAATGATAATTTTAACTATTAACATTTTGGCATAGATTTTTGCACTGGTATTTTTCTCAGATTTCTAAATAGACATAAAATATGGTGGCTTATTTCTGACATCACATAATTTTGGTCGACATAGATTTATCTCGATAAGACATGATATTATCTTGACAAGCCATGATATTAACTCGTTATGTCGACTTTCATGTTATTTTTATCGTGTAATGTCTTGATAAATTATCGCAATATTCCGTGATATATGCTGCAGAATGTCGACATATTTTTCTCGTTACCATGACTTTTTCTTCGACCCTGCCTGCTCCTGTCATTCACATAAGGTCTTGTCAACATAGAGTTATCGCGATCTGCCATGTTCATTATCATGACAAGTCGACATATCACACGCTCAAATATAGAACCTCTAAAAATAGATCATATTCGGAACTCGCTTCGACACATGCAGTCTGCAGACGATCAACCACAGTCTGTTCTGGACAAGGAGTTCCGAATATAACTATCGCAACATTTAAGAAAATGAAATCATAGAGATAAATATTAGCGACTTTTCATGATATATGACGACTTGTCATGATAATGAACATGGCAGGTTGCGATAACTCTATGTTGACAAGACCTTATGTGAATGGTAGGAGCAGGCAGGGTCGAAGAAAAAGTCACGGTAACGTTAAAAATATGTCGGCATTCTGCAGCATGTATCATGGAATGTCGCGATAATTTATCATGACATGACACGATAAAAATAACACGAAAGTCAACATAACGAGATAATATCATGGCTTGTCAAGATAATATCATGTCTAATCGAGATAAATGTATGTCGACCAAAATTATGTCGATGTCAGAAATAAGCCACCATAATAAAATTATGACAACTGAGATAGCACTTAAAGTTTTCCTAACTACTTAATAAGCACCCCCCCCCCCCCCCCCCAAAAAAAAAGAAATTCTTTTCTTTATGAACAGTATTCAGAAGAATGCAATTTAATCAAGTGTCCCACATGGCAAGCACTGTCTTTTTATTTTTTTTACATATACCCAATAATACTGTTGAAGACCAAACATGTAGCATAAAAAGAGAAAGCAAGTTTGGGTGGAGTTACATCATTAATACTTACCCCAAATTCTTTACTTAGGAATTCAAAGAGCTGTCTCCCATCTCTGAAATATGTCAACATGGTTTATTGCTGGATGAATTACATTTTTTAAGCCAAGACTTTCATTTAATATTTATTAGACTGATGCCTTCAATTCAGGTCAGTCACCATTTTAATGCATAAGGATTTAAATAATTTCAAAGCTGACTAAGACAAGTTGAACTGCTCATAATGATACCCATGCTACATTGTATAACTATTCAGTTAACAGAATTTGATCATTGAAGATGAAATCACATCATACAGTATAGCATGCTTTAGTGCTGGATAGTTGTCTCATTGGCAATCATATCATATCCCCTTATTTTTATATTAACATGAAGCTTGATATCATATTTCAGAAAGCTCTTCTTCAGAGTTTCAGACAAAATGCAATGTATAGGTCATACTTGACCAATATATGCAAGAATTTTTAAGTATTTGTTTAACAGGAAGTTGATAAGCGGTGAATGTGGCAACGCAATACTTGGCATAGCTAAATTTAAGTGGGTCTGATTTTAATTCCCAAGAAAATTGTGGCAAAAATTCTATGGTACAGACAAACAGCTTTCTGGACCATGTGTTCTTTGTATGGCTTTCATTCAAGAGGAGTCCGGGGCTCTTTTCACAAAACATCTTATGACAAAATTGTTTGAATAAGTATTAAAGCTTTGATTAAAATAGTATTTGATGAAGTATTTTGCATAATGAAGGTTAATTCAAAACGCCATTCAAACTTATTCTAGTGTTACAAAATGTAACTATGAAAATCCAAGATTTATAATGAATATATTCACCTTGAACTCTGCACCTGTCTAATGACCTCTGGGTCTTCAAATATTTTTGTGATTAGTTCTGTTTCACTCTGTAAATATTTCAACTGTGATACTACATCAGTTCTTTTGTCCTTCAGAGCTAAAAAAAAATAGTGCAAAAGCATTATAATAAAACAAGGGAACACAGATTTAAGATAATGTCAGTTTTATGCGATCAATGAATCGTTTGCTTCCTAATTAAGACTCCTTATGATAGGTCTGAATAAATGTGGCCAAAGAAAATTGATTTTAATCTTGTACATTTGTACATGAACTCAATTTTGGCTCATACAATACTGTTTTGAGACCATATAAACTGATATAATTTTTGTCTTATCCATGTTCTGCATATATTTTCAGACTTAGATTAAAATGTCAGAAAATCCTGATTCCTAAATTGCATTTGTATGTTATCTTATAGTTTAACCATCTGCTTGTTTGTATTTAAGTAAATCAAGTGTTTGTATTCCAATATGGCATGTATGTCAATACAAAGCAGTGATTCAGGTAGACTTCAGGACCCTCATGTTAATTTCCATTTTTATTAAAATTTCTTCCTGCATCCTTTCAGGAATTCTCATATTTTCAAATTTCCTTGAACATATTTAGAGAGAAAGGTGTGCAAATGTCCTGAGACCCTAAATGAATTACTGCAGGGGTATAGTATTTGTTTCTTGAAATGATAAGATATAATGTTTATCAATTATGTTACTATATAATTACTTTGTGGTACATCTTTGTCTGGATACAAATTTTTATGTACATCCATTGCAAAGTCCACCATGTTTGTATTACTGAGAAGATCCAACTTCCCTTTTAACATCTGTTTTTCATCGTACAGCTGAAAAGATCAAAATATTTTCTTAACTATAGAGATATACAGTAAGGGTTATAGACAACACAATTATCTCAAACAAAGGTAGAAACAAGAAGAAAGAATTTCAAAATTTAAGAATTTATTGGTCTGGACAGGATTGAAAACTATCAAAACATTACATGATTTTTCCGATATTTAGGCTTTCATAAAGACAGAAATCTATTACAAATGTTGAGGTTTAAACTATATATTAAACTAATATTACTAATTATTTCAAAAGTTTAATGCTTTTTCTTTGTATTTGATGATTTTATTATAATCTAAATCATCAGACATCTAATTCTATAAATATATAGAACTAGAACACACCCACGACATAGCAGATCCATTTGATTCAATTAAAGTACCTACGCCTTATTTATAGCCTGGATTTTAATTCATTTGCACTAATAGGTGTAAATAGTATTCAATTAGGGTTTTTACATTTCTGTATATTTGTATATTTGTAGGACAATAATATTTTATGAAGGAATGTTTTTTAAATAAGTAGTATTAAAATTAAGGGCTTTTAATACTGTGTGACACAGGTGTTCCAAAAACGGAGGAATTTACTAAGAGAAGAAGAAGACATATACTATTGGTATCGGTATGGTATTCGACTCGGAACTTGTTGATTATTGGTAATATTAATTATGTGGAAAACAAAAGGGCCTTGAATGGTGTAACTTTTAATCAACACCATTGTCCTACATGTAGTAGTTATAAATAAAGTTGAATTCTTTGATTCATCGTTTTTACTTTATGACGGCTAACAAATTTGACTTCGTTATTTTAGTAGTATAGATATTAAACTAAACATTGTTTTGACAAAAAAAAAAATTCTTCCTTTTCCACAAAGTAATCTCTATGTAGTAACATCAAATTAGAGGGATACAAATGCCAACATTAGGTGATCATTGGCAATATACCACATCTTCTTCATTTTATGTAGAATTTGTACTACAAATATCACTATGTTTACATACATATATATGTCTCTCTTATACAGCTATGGGTATAAAGTCCTATATTTGACAAAACAGAATTTCTATTCATCAGGGTCATCTGGTGGAAGTCTTGACTGGGAACTGAAGAATAGGAACTCAAACCAAAAACATCCATGTACATAAAATCTTACTGATATTTATTTCTTAAATTTATTTTCAACATTTCAGTTGGAACAGGACTGACAGATAAAATTTGACTTTCTATGTCACTTTCATCACTGCAGGTTTCTACAATCTCACTGTCGAAACTTGAAGATTCATCAAACTCTAGATTAACATCATCGAACATAATACATGTACAAAAAATGTATCAATAATTATGTAATAGCTTCTGGTGTTAGATTTTGAACACTAAATGGACTGTTTGACTCACCAGTCTCTGAAACACAACAGACTGGCATCACTGGGGAAAGAAACACCAGATTTACAATTTTAGAAATTTTTTATGACATAACGGGATTCATTCTGTATCCGTATAATGAAACCTCTTTAATGAAAAGAAAATGCCTTTTTAATAAAACATGACTTGAAAGGGTTGTAAAAAACATCAACATGCACTTATAATATAGTTCTTCCAGTTACACAGTTGATGGGATTGATGGAGCAGAAATTTGACCTTTTTATCACTGTGAATGGGACCTATTAATGGCCCCTAAGGACATACTGATAAATCCCTGACAATGTACATTAAATGTACAATAAAATGCTCCGCAGGGCGCAGCTTGATACGACCGCAGAGATCGAACCCTGAACAGTTGGGGCAAGTATGGACACAACATTCAAGCTTGATACAGCTCTGAATTTGGATTGTGATTAAATATTTGACACAGCATAGGTTTCTGACACAGAATGCATGAATGTGGTCTAAGGACTTAAAAATTTTAAATTGGACATTCATCTATTATGGTCCAATATCCAAAATCTAAATACATGGTTAGATTCAGCATATCAAAGAACCCCAAGAATTCAATTTTTGATGAAATCAAACAAAGTTTAATTTTGGACCCTTTTGACCTCAATGTGGACAAAGTTGATAATGGGGCCCAAAAATCAAAAATCTAAATACATGATTAGATTCACCATATCAAAGAACCCCATATATTCAATTTTTGTTGAAATCAAACAAAGTTTAATTTTGGACCCCGATTTGAACCAACTTGAAAACTGGGCCCATAATCAAAAATCTAAATACATGTTTAGATTCAGCATATCAAAGAACCCTAAGAATTCAATTTTTGTTAAAATCAAACTAAGTTTAATTTTGGACCCTTTGGACCTTAATGTGGACCAATTTAAAAACGGGGCCCAAAATCCAAAAACTTAATACACGGTTAGAATCAGCATATTAAAGAACCCCAAGAATTCAAGAATAAAACCCCATTGAAATTGGTCAAGAAATAAGCAATTTATACGAAGTATCTTCTTTTGCACAATTCTGTGCAATTGAATATTTCTTGCTATTGCACAATACTGTACAATTGACAATTTCTTGCTATTGCGCAATATAGTGCTATTGGATATTTCTTGCTATTGCACAATACTGTGCAATTGAAGATTTCTTGCTATTGCGCAATACTGTGCAATTGAAGATTTCTTGCTATTGTGCAATACTGTGCAATTGAAAATTTCTTGCTATTGCACAATACTTATTATATAATAATTTACACATCCTGTTTGGTGTGTATCTCCTACCATATCATTATTATTTGCTTTTAAATATAAAACAGAAATAACCAACTTCAAATGGAAAATTTTAAAAGAAAAAAAAAAGGAAAAAAAGAAAAAAAAGGAAACCCCCCCCCCCCCAAATTTTTTGAACCCCCTTATGATTCATCACCCCCAAACTCAATCCCAGCCTTCCCTTTGTGGTATGGTACCTTGCAGTACAATTTCAGAGAGATCCATACACTTGAACACAAGTTATTGTCTGGAAACTAGAAAAATGCTTATTTTTGGCCCCTTATTCCTAAACGTTTTGGGCAATTACCCCCAAACTCAATTCCAGCTGTCCCTTTGCAAAATGGAACCTTGTACTACAATTTCAGAAAGATCCATACACTTACACACAAGTTATTATCATGAAACTAGAAAAATGCTTGCCTTTTTTGGCCCCTAATTCCTAATATTTTGAGGCAATTACCCCCAAAATCAATCCCAGCATTCCCTGTGTGATATGGAACCGTGTGGTACAATGTCAGAGAGATACATACACTAACACACAAGTTATGTCTGGAAGTTACAAAAATGCTTATTTTTGGCCCCTAATTCCTTAACTGTTGGTACCATAACCCCAAAAATCAATCCCAACCTTCCTTTTGTGGTATTGAACCTTATGGTAAAATTTCATAGAGATCCATTCACTTAAACTAAAGTTAGAGTGTGAAAACCAATGTGTCTTCGGACGACGACGACGACGACGCCAACGTCATACCAATATACGACCGCAAAAATTTTTTGCGGTCGTATAAAAACTAAATGTTATCACAAATAAAGCAATTTATTGTGGAAGTAAGTATAATTCGATTTGAAGGAAATTTATCATTAATGGTACAGTACACGCAGAGAGGGAGTAATAACGAACTCTTTCCACCGATTTCGGAGTGAAGCGATGTCACACCGCGAATCACGGATTATACTCCCAATTTCCTCCAAAAATTCTCTCCCAACACCGCGTGGCTGTTAATTGATTTAATGCCCATCGGATGTACTAAAAATTAACGATGCGTGACAACATAATCGCATTAGCCAGATTATTTACCTATGTACGTTTAATCGATCTTGATTGCACCTGTGTGCTTTAAAAACACGGTATTTAATCTTAATAACAAATGTTTTCCTTTCTTTTGACAGATAAGTTGTGACATCAGCATTCAGAAGAAGATAATTATTATCATATGTTTTTGTCCCATGTCATTGTCACTTAAAAAAAACGTACGAATGAATAAAAATATGAAGAAAAAAACTTGTTATTTTGTATTTCTATTATAGTCCGGTCAGGTCATACATTGTATTCTTTCAACAAAGACGATTTTATAACAATTAGGTAACTTTATGACTTACTCAAAAAGCCATATCCGGTGCATTAATTGTTCACTATATAAAAATCAACTGGCTTAAAACAAAATGTTGTTTTTAAGGTAACTCGTCCAATCTGAACCACAAAGTAAATTTATCTGATCAACAAGTGAACTTTGTCATTCTCAATTTATTTTTCAATGTTTCACTATCTCGTTACGTAACTGACTTGAATTAGAGTTTCGAGAAGAAACTGTCAAGTGACAGCTCTGTTGAACAAAGGGATGACGTTTTGTATGCATGCCCTTTGTTATAAAAACATTTTACTGAGAGAAATTTCGCACCCAAGCCACAACACAACATTCACAACTTAATTAGTTATATGAAAAAAATACATGCTTTTACCTCTGTAATTGATCTTTAATTATAAAAAACAAAATCGGATGCGCGTAATCCGTATGTTAGTTATAAATCCTTGGAGTAATGGAAAAAAAAATTATTTCAACAATTATTATGAAAAAAAAAAAAATCAAATATATCTACGAAAAACATTTAAATTAAATGATCGCTGTCTAAAATACAACACACAAGTTTACATGCATCGTGCGTAAATAAATATTATGCAACGACGAGTCAATGCAGCACCATTAAAGCACGATACTGCCATACCAGTTGACCATAGTGTTATACATAGGTTATAACTTTCCCCTGCTCGCAAGAAAGAGCAAATTTTAATTACTAATTTGATCAGAAAAGATCGCACAGAGTTAATACTCATTCATTCATTCAATTTATACCCATCGTATGACAAATATGTCATGCGTAAACCATGTATTTGTGTACCAAGGTTGATTTAGCTATGGAAGTATTCTTGTTGTCGCCGAAATGTATTACAGCAGAATGCATTGAGTGTGTAGGTAAAGGTAGAATCTTTGGTTAGCTTGCTTGTTAGCTGAACCGTGAAGTCATTATTAGGCTAGGTATACTACCTTCCTTTCGGAGTAGTATAGTCCTACAGACAGATTGGTTATCAGTCTGACTAGTCTACTCTTAAAGGAGGGTAGTTTACTTAACCTAATAATGACTTAACAGTTCAGCTAACAAGCAAGCTAACCAAAGATATTACCTTTACCTACACACTCAATGCATTCTGTTGTAAATATCAAAGAAATGCCAACCAATCGTAGTAAGAAAATGTCGTAGACTTAAACAAAATGAATGGTAAATAATTAGTTTTTTATTTGTATATACAAAAGTTTGAGACACATAATTTTCGTTAAAATGCTCACATTTATACATTGGCGATAGTTTCCTTTTATTTTTACACATCGCAAATAAAATATTATTTTATTGGTGAGAAAAAAAAACGAGGTCAAAATCAAGTATAGTTTTTTTTTTAATAAAACTATTGAATCCAAATGAAGAATTAAAGACAACATTTTGCTTTTTAATCTTTTATTTGTTTCATGCAATTAGACATATAACTTGATTAAAAATAAGACAGGAAATACAATTGTTTAATTACATAAGAATTTCCAATACCCTGACTGTTGCGTGCCGGCATAGATCAGAAGGATTAGGGCAATTAATTACCTGGTGTGACACGGTGTGACACTGTGCTGGGAGAGATGTCGCTAATACAATAAACAAAAGGTAGCGGATTTACGCGGAAGTCGGAGGGAATACTCCCGAATTTAGGGAGGGATATCGGAGTTTCCTGGTGTCACTCCGTGAATAATTGCGGTGTATGGAGTTGGGAAACATGTTCACTTTAACTGTACTGTATTTCGAATCCAGCTTTTTGTGGTTATATTGTTTATAAAGCCTTCAAATTTGTCTCCTTGGCTTAACAAACTTTCATATAAAAGTTTTAATTATACTATAAGGTATTTTCAAAATATTTAGATTCTTAAAGGCCAATATGTCTTCTATACACCTTATCGCTATTTAGTCAAATCCGAGAAAAACAGTTACTTAGACAACTTTCTGTTGAGGTCAAGTGGAATAAAACAAAGGTCATCAGCAATGAGCCGAGGGAGGAAAAAGTTTGGAGAGTGGACATTTTAAAATTTTAATAGTTTAAGATGCAATTTTTAAAAGACAAATTAGTCATTGAAAATGCTTTGTTTGATGTGTTTACGATGGTTTAAACATGTCTCTATGAAAAGTTTTATGGACAATACATTGTTTGAACAAGGCCCCAGATAGCTTCAACAGGTTTGAAAAGTTGTGTAATTTTAGAACTTATCCAGATAGGAATAAATAGCGATAAGGTGTATTCCAATTTTTACCTGCTACGGGTATATGGAATGGTGCTGCAGGCCTACAGGGCACTGGTTTGAGGTGAGGTAGTTGGCAATTTTTTTCATGATAAGACTCAATAGGGCTTGATAAGGGATTCTAAAAGTGGCCAAATCAGAAAATCGCTCCGGACACAGAATAAAAAAAGGCATAATTTATGTCTTGTTCAAATATTCAATCTTGTTATAGGAGAGGATGTATAGTCTTGGCATGCTTTATTATTCTCTTTGATTGTTATCATTATCAATATAATATTTCAAACCGAAAGTACCGGTTACGTGTTTTATATGGTACAATACTGAAAGGTTGGCTACATGTATGACACAGATGGGATAAACATTCATTTGTATCGTAGCTTGGGATCACGATATGCTTCTGTCTATGTGATATATGTTTGTTATACTGCTTACTTCTTTCACTGATAAAAATTCGAGTAAGGGGAAGACCAAATGACGGTCTAAATACTGTCCCATTCGCGATGTCAAGTCCCATTCCGCCATGCTGCCGGCTTGTCAAAAAGAATTGTAAAAGATAAAACAAACGTCGGGTACGGATAGAAATATCCTTCGGTTTTTTTTTATAGAGAAATTATTTCGAATATAAACACAACAATCAGACGCAATTGCATTTAAAAAAAAATTTGTTCAAGTTGTAATTGAAAGGTATATAACTAAAGTATATACAGTATATTTCGTATAAGACTTAAGACATAAAGCTTTATTTAAAGTCGGTATATGCAAGTACAAACATAAACCTTTGCTTTATTACAAACTCTTCTTGATAATATCAGCATTCAACAGGGGCGGATTCAGGCGCTCCGCTCGGCAAAAAATTAAGTTAAGCCAGGCAATGTCGTTAAAAACTCCCATCATCAGAATCAATAAAGTTTTGTGTTGTTTTGAATTATACAAGTGTGGACACAGACTTGTGTTGTCTGATGGGGGAAATATAGAAGCTTTATTAGAAACAGTTTATTATTGCACTAGAAGTCCACCTATTTTTCGCTGGAAATGATGGACAACTCTTACGAAAATTCTAAAAAAAAACCTGTAAAAATGTCATGACTGTTGAGGTTGCGCACATATGACTGATAAGCCGTTGCGAACGTGACATATGTTGCCGCTGATATATTATTTGATTGTGTTGTAGAGAAAAAATGTTATCCAGTCTTCAAAAACAAAACTGACATATGCAGTAAAGAAAAACAAATAATGTTGATCAAATCTTTTGAAAACTATTTTATTTGTGCAGGATAAAAACATAAATTGTTCAGTGAAACATTTTGGCAATGATATTGGAATACGTTTAATTCGTGTATGTTAGGCGGCGTTGGAGTTTCGTCCTCTTCCTCTTCCGAATACGGGAGAAGACTCATAGGTAGGAGTGTAAAACTTTCCGGAACTTGTGTGCTATATGTACTTATGGACTTAATTAAAATTACTATAATCAATAAAATAAAATAGTCTACTGAATAACATATATACATTATGTACAGTAATAAGTTGGTGTGTATCCTTCAAATGCTAGAGTGGCCAGATATGCCACTTTTGAAGGATTCCAGGGTTTCAGACTTACCTATTGTTTCAGTGTTTAAAATATTACCATTAGCAATGAGAATGTCGTTACAATCAAGAATTTCATACTTTAAAAATCCTTGGTTAAGATATGTAGAGCTTACGTTAAATTGTTATTACCACAGACATATAATAAATACACACTTAGAAACCATAAATTTACCGAAAACCCTAAAAAAAAACCAACTGATTTACTCAATGGAAGCCCATAATTCAAAACTTTATTGTCATATAAATCAAATTGTGAACCTATTTCAAATAATAATGAATACAATATAATTAATCAACTAATAGACAGCTTCCAATTGAAGTTCTGAAAACGTTAATTAAATATCGAAAAAATTAACACAAATCTGTATGATTATGGAGAACTCAGTACATATCCTATATGTCTGTACATGTGGAACACCGTATGGTAGCGTTTTGGTCCTTTTACTGTTGCAAAAATAGTCCTGAACGGAAATGGTCAAATATCCTGTATAGATCTATTAACAAAATGGTTGATTTGTATACTAAATATCTTGAATAGATTTGGGTTTTCTAATATTGTGATTAACCAGGAAGATAAGAATTTTAATTTAAAAAAGGTTATTGTGGAATTTTTAACTCTGGATATACAGGTAATGAATGGCACTACATTATAAACCGTATGTAGCTCTAACAGAATGTAAAAGTTTTAAAATTCGACAGTTATTTCTCTCAAACAATATTCGGAATTTGAAAAAATTGAGTAGATGAATAAGATTTATTTTAAAACGGAAGTTTTTTTTCCAATCTCTCATCCGATTTAGTTTATTCATTCTTTCAACTAAAAGCAAAAAGGTTTACACAGAAATCAAAAATCCGAATAAGCTGTCGATGATCTAGCCTATAGCTATATTTGAACAATTGAATTAGAAATTTTAGTTTAAGTAACTTGTTTAATGAAGGTAATGGACTTTACATTTTGTAATTTCTACATGGTAAAAATATTGGTTCCGTTGATATGGTCATATTTATAAATTAACTGTTTACTAACTTTAAATTTTTCAAAAATACTTAGTATTTGATATCCCAGGGAAAAGATTACCTTAGCAGTATTTGGCAAAACCTTTCGAAATTTGGGGTCCTCGATGATCTTCAACCTCGTACTTTATTTGGCCATTTTAACCGGTTTTTGATTTGAGTGTCATTGATGAGTCTTTTGTAGATGAAACGCGCCAGACAGCGTATACAATTTTAATCCTGGTATCTATGATGAGTTTATTCTACATATATATATATATGTCAAATGCGTTTTGTTAAAATATACTTTTTCACTTTTTTGGTCTTTTGGAAAATGTTGTTTGTGCTGTATTTAGACCACTCTACCAAGAAATTTGTTTTGCATGCACACGTATAAAAATTGCGGTTTTTATCCAACGCAATCATAGGTTTGAACGTTGCTTTCAATATAGACTTGTTTATATATATATAATATATATATATATATATATATATATATATATATATATATATATAAAACGTCTGAATAATAGTCAACGATTTTTCCCACGAGGGCGCTGGATCGTTACGAATAACGATACACGTACACAATAAATAAATTATATAAACGCCTAAAAAGTGTACACAACAACACCAATAACAAAAAAAGGAACTATAAATGTAATTATTTATAAATATTTCGGATAACAGATATCCTTCATCAGTAAATATGATTGTGATGTTGAATGAATCATATATCAGTCTACTTAGATTAAACTATACAAATCTTGAAATTTATACAATAAAAATGTCAAACCGAACATCAGGTAAGACGCTTGCACAATTCTAAATATGTGTTAAACACGACATAGGTTATATGACTAATTACAACAGAGAGTTCAAATATATGCTTTAAATAAAAATATTAATGTGCGATATGAACTAGCACAATTCTAAAGCTTTAACGGTGACGACAGTTATGATGTTACAAGAACGATTGCGTCAATAAGAATTCCAAATAAACAGCACTGAACGATCTAAATTTGTAAATATTTCAAATTTGACAACGGTAGAGTAGTTGCAACAGAGTCTGCGTATTTAAACATCGGTCACCTAAAACATCGGGGCTACAAAAGAAAAGACATTGATAAAGGTTTTTCTCGTGCTAACAACATCAGCCGAGATGAACTTTTACAATATAAAGTCAAAAAGGTCAACAGGAGGGTGCCTTTTGTGTTGACTTACCATCCAAAATTTGACAACTTATCTCACCTAATCCGCGAAAATTGGAAAGAAATCGAAAAACATCCTAAACTATCCAAGATCTTTCCCGAGCCACCTGTACTGGCTTTCCGTAGGCCCAAAAGCCTTAAAGACTTGCTGGTGAGAGCTGATTTATCCTCTCAAGCAGGCTCTTCGTCTGTGGGCTCTTGCAAGGGTTGCGGAAACAAACGATGTCTGACTTGCAAACAAATACTGGTTACCCAGACTTTTAACAGTCACTCCACTGGTACAGAATACACCATATTTTGCAATGTAAATTGCAAGACTACAAATGTTGTGTATCTCCTACAGTGTAAATGTGGTAAACAGTATGTTGGCGAGTCAGAACAGCCGTTTCACAAACGAATGAATGGTCATCGTAGCGACTACCAATGCAAGCCAGACCTCCCTCTCAGTCGACATTTGAGATCCCCTGGCCACACTAAGGCAGATCTCAATCGACTGACCATTACAATCATTGACCACAACTCTGCTTGGTCTAGGGAGGATAGACTCACTCGGGAAAGATTTTGGATAAGAAAATTAACAACTTTGGCACCAAATGGGATAAATGAAAAGATGTAGTTCGACTCCATGCAGTGCTTCACATTTGGGTTGTATTACTTTTTATTACAGTCTCTGTTTCTATTTCTTTACCTTACTCATCTCTAAGATAAATCTGTTGAATATACCAATTTAAATTGCTTAATTTTTTGAGGGATGTAAAAGTACCAAGCCACGTTCAACTAGTTAACCTTAGTCAAAATTTATTATTATATTTTAACGGCCGTTTGTTTGCGATGTTTAAATACGCAGACTCTGTTGCAACTACTCTACCGTTGTCAAATTTGAAATATTTACAAATTTAGATCGTTCAGTGCTGTTTATTTGGAATTCTTATTGACGCAATCGTTCTTGTAACATCATAACTGTCGTCACCGTTAAAGCTTTAGAATTGTGCTAGTTCATATCGCACATTAATATTTTTATTTAAAGCATATATTTGAACTCTCTGTTGTAATTAGTCATATAACCTATGTCGTGTTTAACACATATTTAGAATTGTGCAAGCGTCTTACCTGATGTTCGGTTTGACATTTTTATTGTATAAATTTCAAGATTTGTATAGTTTAATCTAAGTAGACTGATATATGATTCATTCAACATCACAATCATATTTACTGATGAAGGATATCTGTTATCCGAAATATTTATAAATAATTACATTTATAGTTCCTTTTTTTGTTATTGGTGTTGTTGTGTACACTTTTTAGGCGTTTATATATATATATATATATATATAAGTACGTCTGAACCAGTGACAACGTTAACTCTACAACAGATTTATCCATCGAATCACCAGCAGTGATGGTGATACATGGCTGTGTACATTCTGTATATACAACTCGTCTAAACATCAGCCCAACAATGTTAGATCTGTAAATTTGCTTTCGCAAAATTTTTGTTCTTCCCTCGCCGGGATTCGAACTCATGCTACTCTCTCAGTAGCATGAGTTCGAATCCCGGCGAGGGAAGAACAAAAAATTTGCGAAAGCAAATTTACAGATCTAACATTGTTGGGCTGATGTTTAGACGAGTTGTCTATATATATTATATATATATATCTCTGTATATAAATATATATTTAAATTGTAACAGCTTTAATATAAATCTACAGGTTCATGTACTTTCAAATTGAATAGAACAAATATTAAGACATTCTGGAGTTTTATCCACAAAGATTAATAGGTCAATGAAAAATATCTTTGAAAATTAATAATAGGCAGGATATATGATGTGGGAATGTGTAAAGGATGATAATCTTATGTCTTGTGTTGTACTATAGCATTGAGTTTTAGCGTATGAAATAAAATTTTACCAAGCGGGATGTATAAATTCCCTGCCGCTACGCCCAGTCAGAATGAAAAAGTTAAATCCTAATGTTTCGTGTAGAGCAAGCAACGACCAATCAACCAATCTAAATCAAATAACCCCGTGGTTTTACTAGGGTTTCAAAATATGACCATGTTGTAATAACTCCATGAGTGCATGCATGGTTCACAGGTGAAAGTTTGCAATACAAAATTTTGCCCCTATCCATCATATCCTTATTTTCCAGTAACAGTACAAATGTCCCACCTTTTTATCTCGGAAAACCTACACTGCCTATTGTATTACTTGTTAATTTGATCTCGTCCTGAATATTCATGCCGGAATGTTTGCCACTGGACATTAAGAAAGTATCAATCAATCATTCATTCAATCTATCTGAATGAAATAGTTGTAACTTTCATATGTAAGCAGCCTTTTGACATGTTATTTATGGATTTCTCAAGTTAATATAGTGTTTCACTTCAATCTGCTCTTCTTTTTTAAACTCACACATACAACGTCGAGTGGGATTTTAATAGAAATGTAGACACGCAGAAGTAAAAGTCATAGATATAATCTGAGCTTTATTCTGGAGGTTGAAAACAACATATCCATGTGAGACCCGACCGTAGCGATTCAAAAAGAGCTCAATTGATAAACATTTGTGTGTAAACTTGACAATTATTGACCTGGTTATGTTTGGACTTTTGTTTTAATAATACTTCGTGCTTTTATGTATGATTTGTTTGGAGGTATTGTTTGCGTTTAAAAAGAAGATATCGAATTAAGAGAGAATTAAAATTCATAAATCAAAGACTTAGAGACTGATGGACAAAACCATTGGATAAAACGTGAACTGAGGAAAAGACAAACAACGACAGTTCACATTGAAACCACAGGGACTCGGTTAGCAGATCCAAACATTTATTCAATGTTTTCATTATTTTTTTCGTATTTCATGTCTATATTTTGTATGACATTATTAACGTATTTAACGTTTGCATCAATATTTCTTTGTTTACTGTCGATATCCGTATACTGAAATATCCTTGTGTTCTGTCTTCATAATAATCAAAGACGTATCTGGCTGCCTTACGCTGAATCTTCTCAACCTGAGTTGTTATGGTAATGCTTTTTGTAAGAATCCCAAACAGGGCAAGCGTATTCGCCGACTGGACGGACAAGTGATGTGTACGTAAGGTTTTTAACCTTACGTGTGTAGTTTTTAAAATTTCTACAGAGAAAGTTTTTTTGCCTTACAGGTAATATTATTCATATGCGGACTACAAATACAATATGTCTCTGGTACAACATAAGTGGGGGTGCCATATGGAACTCTTACCAACAAACTATAAAAATCAGTTGAAAAAGACTTAACTCATCAGATGGAAACAAATAAAAATACATCTAACAAAAACACAAAGTGGACGTGGACGGGTACTTATACATCCCTACAACAAAAAGACACTAAGTACAGACCTGAGAGTACTCGCAGTTACTGACTGTTAGTTCAAAGCCAATAACAACTAATAAAAAAAATCATGCATCTAAGACTAATATAGTCAATATACACTCTATAAAATCAAATATTTTTTTAGTTCTTTCTTATGTTATCGTTCTTTCCATTTTTTTAAATACTGAACATTTCAATTAATTTTATTTAAATTGAAAGAATAAAGTCCCATGAATACATCACGGAAATATTTTAGGCTGTGTCCAGTATTAGATTTTTATTTAGTCGTCATATTTTATTTTCGGATATTTGATGGGGCTTTTATGAATCGTTTTGATATTTACCACTTCTATTTGATTTGATTGTCAAATGGAATCTAAAACTCCTTTAGTTTTTGTGTGTTTCAAAAATATTCGAAAATGTACGTTACGACGATGAAAGGTCAAGGTCGTTTCGACTGGAAGTATTCGATTTTTGTGATTCATTAAATTAGTCGCTGCATCAAGTGCAGCAGGTATGAGCAGGCCTGGCCTAAGAAGTGGGAGTGCTGCCAACTGTACAAACCAGGCGATTTTGAATCAAGAAATGGCACGGAATCAGTCTGATGAAGGTGGACGGCAACATGAGCGAGAAGATCAAGGAGATGAAGACAAATACGGTGAAATCAAACCAAACCAACAAGCCAGTACAAAGAGTCAGAACATGCAGTTTGATTCCCAACTGACAGAAAATGGTATATATTTGTAATTTTTGGTCATGATATTGCAACTTGTTAAAATTTGTAATTTACAAGACTGGTATTGTTAAGGTTCATCAAAAGGAATTGAAAAATATGGCCGTGTTTACACCACAAAATCTACTATGTGAGTACAGACAAACTGATGCATCTAGGAAAGAGTTAAGGCATGACAGGACCTAGATATTTAAAAGTTATATGTAGTCTATGTTTCAAAAAATAAAAAAAATACCTGGATTTTGACATGCACTTTTTTCTAGTCTATGTTTCAGAAAATAAAAAAATTACCTAGATTTTGACATGCACTTTTTTCTAGTCTGCACTGCAGAAGATAGCAAAATAAACAAACACATGAGTTTCATTTGATACGGTCCACTCAGTTACAAATGTACACAGTTTAAATCACCTATTGTTTGCAGATGTTTATTGTCCATCTATTGTCCTTTTAAATCAATACTACTCACAACATTTATTATATGAGGCAGTGTTCCAGGATTTTTATACATATGGTATCAAAAATTCACTTTCCCACAAGTTTAATGAACTTTCCCTGAATTTTATACTATTTAAAAAATGTTTTCCTAATTTTGTAATTCCTTTCATTGCATGCCATGTTTATACATGTAGTTTAATTTGAAATTATGAACTCTGTTATTTCTTTTGAAATTAATTAGTTTGTCTAACTAGCTTGTGATTTGTTGATAATTCAATGTTCATCTAGATATACAAAACATTTGATGGAATATACAATGTATTAATTTTATTTTGAAATATATTAATTTTAGTTTGACACAAGTCTATTTGTCTCCTTTTTGGCTCTAGTGCAACTGTCTTCTTTGGAAGTGACAAGGAAGGATTGATGCTTTGACCCTTTACTGTACATGTCTGGTCCAGATATTAAATGTTTTACCGTTTGCGTTTCGGTTATTAGGTTTTTGCATCTAGATCGGATGGATACTTGACATTGCAGATTTTCCTTGCTTAGCTATCAAGCGTATTTATGACATTGATTGCGAAATACATACACATCTTTTTCTCCCTTACACTTTAGAACCTCTGCATGATTTCCACCAACAATAACGATCTGGCTTTGAGACTTTGATTGAAATAAAAGAATACAAACGGTTACATCGATCTTTAATCTGTATGAATAGGACCAGAAGTTTCTGTAATTAAATTAACTTGCCCACGGACAATAAAGGTTTAAATTTCCACTTTCCCGTGACCTAAATCAACTTGCCACGGGTGACGGGAAAGGGGAATTCTAGAACACTGTGAGGGGAGCTTCTCAAACTCTTTCCCAACTTAGTTTATTTTGGCACCTTCTGCAGGAATGAAAAAAAAATGAATAGCAAAATCCAGATAAGTTTATTTTCTGAAACATAAAATGCATTTAAAATTTAATTATCTAGTTCCTGCCATGTCTTAAGGGCATACGATACAGTAGAGATCCCTCGTTGATTTTTTCTTGAAATTTTGGTAGAAGGTCAATTTCGATGTGTACTTTTGAAATATGCAAAGAAAAATATACCTTCATGACTTACTTTTTGAGGTAATTTGGTTCGAATTTTGCATATTTGAAGGAAAAACCCTGAAATTTCAAAAATCAAGACTTTTAAGGAAAGTACCAATACTTTTGAACGAACAGTCATAATTTAACCGGGTTTTTTGTAAAATGTTCCCTTGACCCATTGCATCAGCATGCTGTAACAAGTTAACGGTTGAAATAAATAATTATATCCTAAATTCTTTTAATACAAGCGAAATAAAGAAGATGAAAATATTTTTGCGTCTACACAGAAGTGCAGAAAAAATTCTATCGTTGATTTTTTCTTAAAATTTTGGCGGAGCGTTCTTGAAACAGAACTTGATTGATTGCAAAAGAAAAAAATGGGGGTCCATGTGCTTGTTTTTTCAATAAAAGCAATAAACCTTGATTTTTATAGGCAAACGGGACGTTTGCCAATAAGGCGCCAAACTACGTTGGAATAAGTTTTATTCGCAACAACGTCGTGAAATTTTTCCCGCCGTTCACTACTACGTTGTCAATTTCAGTGGTAGAGCCAAGGTGTTTTTTTTTAAACCAATGAATTTAATCATGAAAATTAATAAAACTGGCTCCTCGTAAATAGCATCATATTTGCCAAACCTTTATGAATTGTTACGAAACTTGGATAGAAAAAGTATTCTAGTAAATTACTTTTAGAAAAGAAATGTTCGGAAACAAAACAGATATATATAATAAAAAAATTAATTTGCATCTCTGCATGTCCGACATTAGTCATACAATTCATGTAGACAACACAGCTTGAACATAGTTTTAATTATTCAAAAGGCCCCGACATGACAAAATGTGCAACAATTATAAAGTAAGGGGATGCTATAAAAATAAGGACATTTGGTATGATTGCAAAAGAGACAACTATCAACCGTAGTTCAAATGACGAAGATAAACGCTATTAAAGGTAACCCTACGGCCTTCAACACAAAAAAAAAAGAAAAAGAAAAAGCCACACTGTATAGTCAGCTTTGAAAAGCCCCGATATGAAAATGTGAAATAATTCAAACAAGGAAACAAACGACCTACTCTATAGGCATTACATGAACAAAAAATCATACCCACATTAAATCGGGTCAGCTTAGTCCATTACAATGTAGTATAACATTTCATACAGCAGTCGATATAAGAGCATGAAATTTAATGATTCTGTATCAATAGATTAGTTACATAAGCTTGTCTTCAGGGTATTTTTTTATTACGGTACATATAATCATTGCATTACTTGTCTGTATTATACCTTCAATCTAGGAGTGAGTGCAACCACATTGTTTGTCCGGTCCAACAAATATTTTGTTTCTTATCTGAGAAACTACTTTACAAAAGGACTTCGTATTTGTTCAGTAACTTAACATCAATGAGTTGCAACTCTGGTCTGTCAAATACCTAATTCCTGTGTGCCGATTTTTCTCTCTCAATATGTACATAGATGATATGCTTAGCACATCAACAGGTGCGTTTTTGTTTTTGTGCTATAATACGGGGCTTATAACTGTCAGTTCTTCTTCATACACATATATATTCACATATAGATTCCACGGATTAAATTCTAAAAATGTCGTTAAACTCTTTAATGTACCTTTTCAAAGTCAGGAACAGTAAGATGCGCTGTCATTATTAATTACGTTTTTTTGTGAGCCAAATGGTGAAGTTACTATATAAATTACTTATTTTTTTTTTTTTTTTTTTGTGTAGTTGGGTTTCTCTCTCATCGACGTCTTATGTTTTTCATATCTCTTATTCATTTCCGATATGAAATAACAGACATACAAAGTTAAGAATGTGGATTTGATTTTTTTCCCATTCGAAGTTAATATTGTTGACTTCCTTATTAATGAATAAATATAACAATTCTCGTGATTTGGCCGATTTTCATTGCAGGTACTTTTTTCAAATTCGTGCAATCGGGATTATGACGTCAGTGGACTTTCCGCAAATGTAAATAAAATTGAGAATGGAAATGGGGAATGTGTCAAAGAGACAACAACCCGACCATAGAACAGACAACAGCAGAAGGTCACCAACAGGTCTTCAATGCAACGAGAAATTCCCGCACCCGGAGGCGTCCTTCAGCTGGCCCCTAAACAAATATATACACTAGTTCAGTGATAATGAACGCCATACTAAACTCCAAATTGTACACAAGAAACTAAAATTAAAAATAATACAAGACTGACAAAGGCTAGAGGCTCCTGACTTGGGACAGGCGCAAAAATGCGGCGGGGTTAAACATGTTTATGAGATCTCAACCCTCCCCCTATACCTCTAGCCAATGTAGAAAAGTAAACGCATAACAATACGCACATTAAAATTCAGTTCAAGAGAAGTCCGAGTCTGATGTCAGAAGATGTAACCAAAGAAAATAAACAAAATGACAATAATACATAAATAACAACAGACTACTAGCAGTTAACTGACATGCCAGCTCCAGACTTCAATTAAACTGATTGAAAGATTATGTCTTCATCATATGAATATCAGGCACAATCCTTCCCGTTAGTGACTACATCTAAAGCGACGTCGCGAAATGTAATCGTTCTTATTAGAAACATCACGAAATTACAATGTTCTGATTAACAACGTCGCGAAAACAACACGAAAAGTTTTGAAAACGTTATTATCTGCCCCTGCTACTGTATCGTATGCCCTTAAAACTTTTCCAGTTGCACAGGTTTGTCTGTACTCAGATTAAAATTTGTGGTGTCAATACAACCATATTAGTCAAAAGGTTATGATGAACCTTAAATTATAATATAACAAATAAGGAGATGTGGTTTGCCATTGTCATTGACAGATTGAGACAACAATACACCAGAGACCAAAGGTCATGGATGTAAGCAACTATTGGTCACTGTCACTTTTAATAATCAGCAAAGCCAATACCCTATAGTCAGCAAATAATTTAGGCAGGTGATATATGATGAAAGCTCAAGTCCAAATAATTATGACATCTTGAACAGTTGAAAGGCTTTTTTAAATTTTTTGCTGTGACTCCATCCTAAATCGTCATAACGCCAAAGCCATTTTTTGTCTTTGACTGCTCTCAACTTTTTTGACCAAATTTTGCCATGAAATCATCTGCACTGGCAGCTAGAATTTTTTGTGAATAGAAGAAGAAAAGAGATTATTACAATATACAGATATAAGACTGATTGTCAATGATAAAACAAATACAGAAAGGAACATTATTATTATTGGTGAGTCTAGGTAACCACCATGCCATCCTTGTGCCTAAGGAAGAGAAGCTATAGATCTTATGAGACATTAGTATTAACACCAACAAAAACAAGAAGAAGATATTTTATTTTCATTAAACATTTGTTAAATGGGCCAACAAAGATGATATATTACAATATTAGACATTATTTAGACAACAACAAAAAAACAATAATCAGGTATACATAAAAAGGAAAGAAAAAGTAGTTTGAACATGAATGAACTACACACATATATAAATATATATATGTTTTGCGTTAACAAGTGTTATACCTCCTTATCAGGCACACCCCAACATGAAAAAGAGCTTTAGATAAACTGGCAATGTATTGGATATGTAACTTAACTAAAAACACCACCAAGGGATGGTGCTGTGTTGCAAGGTGGGAGATAGATGCACTTGGTATACATGTATGTAATTAAATAGACAATTTGGGGATAATATTATGAGCAGATGCACAAACCTGGTATGTCATCCTCGAGGTTGATACATATTGTAAGGTGACCCTACTGCAAGAGGCACCAAGGGATGATGCTAAATGACATGCCCAAGTATACATAGTAACAAATAGAAAAATAGGAATAATTCTGATTGTCAATGATAAAACAAATACAAAAAGGAACATTATTATTATTATTGATGAGTCTAGGTAACTGCCATGCCATCCTCGTGTCTAATGAAGAGAAGCTAGATCTATATTTTGCCTTCATCAATCAGATCTCAAACATATCAATATATCAACATGATCAACATTCTCTGCATTAAGTAGCCAGATCAGTTTCTGGATAGAAATCAAGTGCTTAAAGTTAGGACGGAGTGAGTTAATCTAGGATTGCATGCAGTTTCTCCTAGTTAAAGAATATGTGCATGAAAATAAAAAAAATACAAAATTACCTTTTGTGTGCTTGTTGGTGCAAAATATTTCCTGACATATCCAAAAGTTATGATAAAATAGGTTATTATTCCATCCTGAATGGGGGATGACCTACTTTTTTTCAAATACATGTAGTTACCCAGATTTCCAGAGACTCTTCCCTTAAATTAAATCTACATTTGTACAAACCAAATCCGAAAAATGTTATTAATTTCAGCCAGTTTAGATGTGTTTCCTAATACTTCATCTTTCCCACCAATTTCAGCTCGTGCAGTTGGCAAGTTTTTGAAAATTGATTTCAGCTAGTTTTAACATTTTAAATTAAAGTTTTAAGTGTATTTTATGATTTTGAAATGTAAAGTTATCATTTAACTGAGAAGTTAGTCTCCTTTTAAGAATTGATCACCTCTTACTTTATAGAATTATATGACCCTATTTAGAATTGTCAAGCATATCGGTAAAAAACATATTGCAGTACTAAACTCCGATCTGAATTTGTTGACTTTTTTTTGTGAAACCTAATTCCTCATCGTCTAAAAAGCATATTTGAATGATAATAAACTGCTTCAAATTATAAATTTTTGAGTAAATTTCATTATTCTGGAAATGACTTTTTGGAAAGGGCTATGAGGCAGTGGTTACCTATGAAAAAGGATTTCAAAGTCCATATAAGGTCACCAACCATTTATCTTTTGGGAGGGGGCATTGGTTTTTTCTCGGGACAAACTATTTTTTCAATTACATACATACTTTTATTATTCTTCCCTTTTATTTTGTATTTGCATTGTATCATAGGTCAAATTTATTTGTTCAGTGTATGTTCACTGGTGTTAATATGTCCTTTGATTGAGTTAAGCTATTTCAGTTGATATTTTATAGTGTGTCTTTCTATGTTGTGATGTTACACTATTGTTTCAGAAAAAGGGTGAAGGTTTGGTACCATTAAAACGTTTAAACCTGCTGCATTTGTTTGCACCTGTCCTAAGTCAGGAATCTGATGCTCAGTAGTTGTCGTTTGTTGATGTGGTTCATAAGTGTTTCTCGTTTCTCGTTTTTAGCTCACCTTGCCCGAAGGGCCAAGTGAGCTTTTCTCATCACTTGGCGTCTGTCATCGGTGTTGTCGTCGTCGTCGTTAGCTTTTTACAAAAATCTTCTCCTCTGAAATCACTGGGCCAAATTTAACCAAACTTGGCCACAATCATCATTAGGGTATCTAGTTTACTAAAAAATGTGTCCGATGACCCCGCCAATCAACCAAGATGGCCGCCATGGCTAAAAATAGAACATAGGGGTAAAATGTAGATTTTGGCTTATATCTCTGAAACCAAAGCATTTAGAGTAAATCTGACATGGGTAAAACTGATAATCAGGTCAAGATCTATCTGCCCTGAAATTTTCAGACAAATCTGACAACCTGTTGTTGGGTTACTGCCCCTGAATTGGTAAATTTAAACAAATTTTGCAGTTTTTGGTTATTATCTTGAATATTATCATAGATAGAGATAAACTGTAAACAGTAATAATGTTCAGCAAAGTAAGATCTACAAATAAGTTGTCATGACCAAAATTGTCAGTCGACCCCTTTAAGAGTTATTGCCCTTAATAGTCAATTTTTAACAATTTTTTGTAAATTTTTGTAATCTTTTACAAAAATCTTCTTCTCTAAAACTACTAGACTAATTTAACCATACTTGGCCATAATCATTATTAGGGTATCTAGTTAAAAAAAATTTGTCTGATGACCCCGCCTTCCAACCATCATGGCCGACTTGGTTAAAAATAGAACATAGGGGTAAAATGCAGTTTTTGGTTTATATCTCTGAAACTAAAGCATTTAGAGCAAATCTGACAGGTGGCAAAAATGTTCATCAGATTTAGATTTATCTGCCCTGAAATTTTCAGACGAATCTGACAACCCGTTGTTGGGTTACTGCCCCTGAGTTAGTAATTTTACCAAAAATTTGCAGTTTTTTGTTATTATCTTAGATATCATTATAATATCTAATATCTTATACATGTACTATTAATTATGATTTTAACCTTATTTTACATGATTTCCAAAGCATCAGTAAATACAGGTGAGCGACACAGGCTCTTGAGAGCCTCTAGTTTATATAGATTAGACCGTTGGTTTTTCCGTTTGAATAATTTTACACTAGTAATTTTTGGGGCCCTTTATGGCTTACTGTTCGGTGTGAGCCAAGGCTCTGTGTTGAAGACCGTACTGTGACCTTTAATGGTTTACTTTTATAAATTTTGACTTGGATGGAGAGTTGTCTCATTGGCACTCATACCACATCTTCTTATATCTATTGAATGTTTTTATCACATTGAAATTTTCATTATTCTATTTGCTACATTTTGTAGTTGGGGAATATAGTTTTTGACCATTCCTTATGTCAGCCATTTTTCCTTCCTGATGCTAACTCAAATACTTTATTTATTTGGATATATAGTCATGAAGATCTATTGATTTTAGGCCAACATGTAAAAGGTCTAGACTGAAATATGTGCAAAAACAGTGGTTTTCGATTATATAAATTTAAGTCGAAGTACTACATATGGTCACATATTATGAGAGGAAGATCACAATCAATATGTCATAGGTGAAGGTAAAAAAAATCCAAATCAAGTGCTTTTAGGTTGTATTAAAGGGATTGCAACTTACTTGGATATGTGGTCACATATTATAAGAGGATGACAAAAAATATTCCTAATGATTTTCAAATCAGGTCATGGTCATTGAAAAAAAAAAATTGTGTGTCAGAGACAATATTAATGTAAAAATCATAATTTATAAGGGGAGGGGTATGTGAGCTTGCTTACTTAAGGTTCTTGGATTACATTTTTAAATATATTTGAGAAAGATTATGATAGACACAGTTGCATATTATAACTCTACTATTTCAAAAATCTACATTCTATAAATATCTGGTGAGTTCGTTGTGTTTCTTCTCTTTAAAATTGTATGTTCAATAAGCAATAATATTCATTTTATTGTAATATAGATTTTAAAAAAACTGGTGCAATAACAATGAATTAAAGTTTCTAGTTCAGCCTAAAACAATCCAGAAAAATCTGCATAAATCAGTTGTGCCAAATACACTACCTCAGTAGTACTGACAGAATGATTTATCAATATCACTTTCAAAATAAAATTTCATTAATGAGGACTGAAACAAAAGGTGCAAATTTTACTTTGGTTCAATGCCTTATATACATGATATATATATACTCTCAATAGACTAACAGACTATTGTTATATAGCTGCACAATGTTAAATTGGAAATTTTTACTAGTAATATAAGTATAAATTTATTATAAGGACAATATTAAAGTCTACCCCAGTAGATGGCTTTGCAATTTATATATTAAGACATATGTCAGTACTTATTATGAATTACAAATGTACTTGTTTAAAGCAAAAGTTCTTTCATTTAAAATTTGTTATTCAGAGGTCTGATAGCTCACTATACAGTATGGATGTTGCTCTTTGTTAAAACGTTTAGTTATCCAGAGGTCTGATAGCTCACTATACAGTATGGATGTTGCTCTTAGTTAAAACGTTTTGTTATCCAGAGGTCTAATAGCTCACTATACAGTATGGATGTTGCTCTTAGTTAAAACATTTTGTTATCCAGAGGTCTAATAGCTCACTATACAGTATGGATGTTGCTCTTAGTTAAAATATTTTGTTATCCAGAGGTCTGATAGCTCACTATACAGTATGGATGTTGCTCTTTGTTCAAACATTTTGTTATCCAGAGGTCTAATAGCTCACTATACAGTATGGATGTTGCTCTTTTTTAAAACATTTTGTTATCCAGAGGTCTGATAGCTCACTATACAGTATGGATGTTGCTCTTTGTTAAAACATTTTGTTATCCAGAGGTCTGATAGCTCACTATACAATATGGATGTTGCTCTTTGTTAAAACATTTTGTTATCCAGAGATCTAATAGCTCACTATACAGTATGGATGTTGCTCTTTTTTAAAACATTTTGTTATCCAGAGGTCTGATAGCTCACTATACAGTATGGATGTTGCTCTTTTTTAAAACATTTTGTTATCCAGAGGTCTGATAGCTCACTATACAGTATGGATGTTGCTCTTTGTTAAAACATTTTGTTATCCAGAGGTCTGATAGCTCACTATACAGTATGGATGTTGCTCTTTGTTAAAACGTTTTGTTATCCAGAGGTCTGATAGCTCACTATACAGTATGGATGTTGCTCTTTTTTAAAACATTTTGTTATCCAGAGGTCTGATAGCTCACTATACAGTATGGATGTTGCTCTTTTTTAAAACATTTTGTTATCCAGAGGTCTGATAGCTCACTATACAGTATGGATGTTGCTCTTTTTTAAAGGCAGTTATGTGACTTATAATTGTTTACATCCTGGTCCTTTAGTCTTTGCTAGATAATTGTCTCATTTATAGCAATCATACCATATATAATTATTTTTATATTTTAACACAACATAGATTTCAGACAAACAAAAATCCCTGGCTTAATTATTGAAAAAAAACAATTGGTTTTCATTTTTGATAATGAGGAAGCATACGTCAAATGTTCAGCAACTGTGATTGTAGGTATTTTTAATTTTAGTTTTGTTTATACAGATGCCGATCCAGGATTTTGAAAAAGGGGGGTTTGCGGGTCCCAAACTAGACAAAGTATGGAATGGGAAAGGTAATGAGTCTGGATTAACCATAAATGTAACTCCATTAAGAGGGCCTGAGTACCCGGGCTCCCCCTAACTCTGCCTCTGTTATATCCTTCAATGCATTCATAAAATTAATTATTATGTAATAATTGAATTAAACTACAAAAAATTGTTATAAACTGTATAACATTTTAAAGGTTCCATCATTTGCAAATGCTATTAAAATAAATATACTGAAAAGTGTGTGTGAGGCAGGGGCAAAACTATACTAAGCCTTGATTTAACATTGCACAACTGATGGCTTGTAAATTTGTAAGTAATATATATGCTATCCAAGTAAAACTATTATAACCACTGAAATGTAATCATGTTATATTATACTGCTGATACAGGTTACTGCTTCAGGGGCGGATCCAGGATTTTAGGTTTGGGGGGGGGGGGGCAAACTTACATATTTTTTAGGTAAAATTATCGAAATATCCTTTATTAAGCTTGGGACAACCCATGCTTTGCAAATTTTAGGGGGCGAACACCCGCCACGCCCCCACCTGCATCCGCCTCTGTGCTTATTTACTGTACATTATAAAACTATGTAATAGCTGAATAAAACTACAAAAAAATTGTTATAAACTGGGAATCATTTTAAAGGTTCCTTTCATTTGCAAATGCTATTAAAAAAAAATTTACTGAAAAGTGTGTGAGGCAGGGGCAAAACTATACTAAGCCTTGATTTAACATTGAACAACTGATGGCTTGTAACTTGTAAGTAGTATATGTGCTATCCAAATGAAACTATAACCACAGAAATGTAATCATAATGTTATATTATACTGCTTATTTACTGTACATAATAAAATTATGTAATAGTTGAATAAAACTACAAATCAAAGTGTTTGTAAGCACTGAAGGTTAAAGATTGCTTTAATTAATCCGTGGGAAGTAATATTAAAACATCGCATTGTATATATAAAGCTTTGGTTGAAGTTGATTCAACTAAAATTATGAACAAAGGAAGATAGCTCCAATTTCAAAGATTACAAAGACATAATTGATATTTTTATATGACCGCAAACAAATTTTGCAGTCGTAGTTTGGTATGACGTTGGCGTCGTCGTCCGAAGACACATTGGTTTTCGCACTCTAACTTAAGTTTAAGTGAATGGATCTCTATGAAATTTTACCATAAGGTTCAATACCACAAAAGAAAGATTGGGAATGATTTTGGGGGTTATGGTACCAACAGTTAAGGAATGAGGGGCCAAAAAGGGGCCAAAAATAAGCATTTTTGTAACTTCCAGACATAACTTGTGTGTTAGTGTATGGATCTCTCTGACATTGTACCACAAGGTTCCATATCACAAAGGGAATGCTGAGATTGAGTTTGGGGGTAATTGCCCAAAACGTTTAGGAATAAGGGGCCAAAAATAAGCATTTTTCTAGTTTCCAGACAATAACTTGTGTTCAAGTGTATGAATCTCTCTGAAATTGTACTGCAAGATACCATACCACAAAGGGAAGGCTGGGATTGGTTTTGGGGGTAATTGCCTCAAAATTTTAGGAATGAGGGGCCAAAAAGGGGCAAAAAACAAGCATTTTTCTAGTTTCAGGACAATAACTTGTGTGTAAGTGTATGGATCTTTATGAAAATTTTCCATTTTAAATTGGTTATTTCTGATTTATATATAAAAGCAAATAATAATGATATGGTTTGAATAGGTAAATTAAAAATTTTTAAGTTCTTAGACCACATTCATTCAGTGTCAGATACCTATGCTGTGTCAAATATTTAATCACAATCTAAATTCAGTGCTGTATCAAGCTTGAATGTTGTGTCCATACTTGCCCTAACTGTTCAGGGTTCAACCTCTGCAGTCGTATCAAGCTGCGCCCAGCGGAGCATTTTATTAGAATAGATATTAGATTACTGCAACTTGCACAAGTTATGTAATTTTCTTGACAAGTTTAACATCATTTTGTAACTTGAATATCTGATCATATATTTCATTGATACATTTCTGGAAATGTTCATTGATAGGATGTTCAGAATGTCTCAAAAGTAGTGATAAACCTTGGAAGATTTAGATATCAAGTCAGTATCATAGGGTTTTGATTGCATTTCAAGCAATCTTTACCCAAAAAATTGTTATAAACTGGGAATCATTTTAAAGGTTCCTTTCATTTACAAATGCTATTAAAAAAAAATGACTGTAAAATGTGTGTGAGGCAGGGGCAAAACTATACTAAGCCTTGATTTAACATAATTTGAACAACTGATGGCTTGTAATTTGTAAGTACCGTAATATATGTGCTATCCAAGTAAAATAATAACCACAGAATGTGATCATAATGTTATATTTTACTGCTGATACAGGTTACTGCTTATTTAGTCTTAGAACACTTTGAAAAAATGTTTTCTTATATTTGACATGCTTTCTATAAACAGTGTTTGAAACAATATGAACACATGACAAACTTTCACTAATAGATAATATTTTTTTTTGTTTTTTTTTTTTCAGGTGATCATACCATAGAATGTTCTGTTTGTTTACAACCTAGTATTTATCCTGTCCAGTTACCATGCCGACACATATTTTGTTTCCTATGTGTAAAAGGTGTGGCTAACAGAAGTAAAAAATGTGCATTATGTAGACAGGAAATCCCTGCTGATTTTTTTGCCAAACCTGTTTTAGTCCGAACTGAAGATTTAGATAAGACGATAAAATTTGATGATGAATATCAGTGGTTTTATGAAGGTCGTAATGGATGGTGGAAATATGATGATAGAACCAGCCAGGAAATAGAAAGTCGTCACAAAACAGGAGAAAAACTATTTGAATTGTTGATAGCAGGATTTTTGTATATCATAGATTTAGAAAACATGATTCAGTATAGGAGAAATGACAGATCCAGGAAGAGGAAAATGAAAAGGGACTTGATAAGTATACCTGATGTCAAAGGGGTAGCTGGACTTAAATTTGATAATGAAATCTCCAGTCGTTTAGGTGGTGATGGAGGTGAAGAGATACAATCAAATATCCAACCCACAACAATTAGTCCGGACACTGATGATCTAAGTGTCCCTAACAATACACCACAGACTCCAAATACCCCCGTGGATAGTCCCCCTAGTAGTGTTACGTCATCACAACAGGATCTCGCAGAACATTTACAGCAATTGAATATTTCTGGATCAAGTACAACTTCTCTGTAAGAATTCCTTCATCATGGAATAACAGCATTAAATATATGTTTACTGTATGTCAGATGCTTTATATTTTGTACATTTAATAGTGTGTTAATATTTTCCAGAATTTTATTTTACTATGAATATAATTTGTTAAAATGATATAGTACATTTTTAAAATACAAGACATGTATGTTGTTTTATTTGTAAAAATGATCAAACCTTGAAACTGAAAAGTTTATGATAATTTTATTGACTTTGATAACAAGGAGATATATGTAACAGAGAGTCGCCTCTAACACTCAGTAATTATGGTTTCCCTGAATCTGAACCAATTTGTATGCAGTCTTCTTAGCTTCTCACCTATTAAAATTCAATTATGAGTTTATATTTCTTGATCATAATATCTTTGATTTTTATTTTTACAAAAAGCAAATAGAATGCATTACTTGTGGATTTTTATTTTTACAAAAAGCAAATAGAATGCATTACTTGTGGATTTTCCAAAAAAGAATACAATGGAATTTTTTGATGAAATACCATGAAAAAATTACTAGGAAACAGAGATTGAATCTACAATTTGTATATGTAATACATGTGTATTGTACTGTTCCTTTTAATCTGTATTACCAGAAAAATTTGTTGCAATTCTTTATAACTGTAACTTTCACTCTCAATGTCAATACTATTTGAATTTTCTAACAACAAAATTAGTTTATAATTTTTTATGTACACTTTGATAAAATATTTTTTAGAACATATAAAAACACAAATGTACATGTAAAAATAAAGAGTGGACTATATGCACCTTTATAAGAAATCAGTTGAACATTAAAATCTTATATGGTTTATCGAATTTAGTAAGGTAGATATTTCAGAAATACTGATAAACTCTTAGATTTAAAGTAAATAGTGCTAAAATTGTTAAAAATGTTATTTTTTGTTATTTGTTATTATTTTCAGTGAAACCATTTTTGCTGACTTTACCCAGAAGTGTTATATGACTTATTGCCACAATTTTATCAGTGTTTCCAAATGATTTTTTTTCATATTTTTGTTTTTTTCCTCAGAAATTGCTTAATGCGCTTGATTTTTCTTGTGTGATCAGAAAATCTTGTTTTTCAAATATGTTGAAATGAAAAACTAAGAGCTATTCCAAAATTAAACATATGGGAGGCACTTCTTTTAGGCCCCAACCAGCCATAATATAAAATTTTCATAGGACTTATAATTCTTCACAAGTTGTTAGGAAAATGCAACAACCCACAATTAATTTTTTTATTGCCTTCCATCCCCCTACCAGGATCAATTTTGAAACAGCCCTGAACAAAATTAAATTAAAATACAATATATTATTTGAATTTCTAACAAGTAAAGTAAAAGGGAAATGAATAATGATAATGATGAGGCTGTATGATATGTCATATATGTTAATTTCACAAAAAAACAGACAGTTTCTGATAAAATCAATTCACTCAATTCCAAGTGTATTATTCAGTCAATATATTTGGTTTAAGACAAAAGAAACAACATTATTTTTCATCATTATGGCATTTTTTTGGGGCATATTCAATTTATGTCAGTAGGTTGAGCAAAGGGATGATTATCTTTTAAGTGAAATAATTTCAATATCGCTCCAAAGAAAAATGCAGTGAATGATAAAATATAGAGTACAATGATGAATATAAGAATACATTGATGATTATACAATTAAGTGTGCCCAATCACCTTGTGAAGTAAGGATGCAGGGATCCAGTTTGCCCATTAAATGCAGAAATAACGTAAAAAAATAGTGTTATAGTAAATGAGGATATTCTGGTAATGTAAATGATATGAATTTAGCATATTGCACATGTTGTAACGGGTTTTGTAATTCACTATTTCAAAATCTAAAGGATTACAGAGAATTTTATTGTTGGTGATCGTGAGTCATTGGTAATTGGGTTGAATTTTCATTGTTTAAGACATTTTTTACCAATCACAATATGTTGGTGTACACTAGGAAAATATTAGAGAATGCTACAGATTCTAAAAGGGTGAGTTGGGTATATAACCTCAAAGGTCACTATAACATGAACACTGACTTAGCTTCATGCTGCTTTGTAGTAAAATGGAGCAAATGATGTTAATATTTTAATACTTCACACTTTTGAAACTGTAGATTTGTGTAATAGAATCTCATATGATTTTTAAAAAATTGGACTGAAGGAAAAACAATGATATTATTTATAATGTATTTGTGTGTACATGTAAACTGTGATAGTTTTTGGTTAATTACAGCATCTTCTATATTGTGCCATATAAGCTGGTTATAAGGGGGAGTTTAGAATTGGAGAAGTTTGAAAATTTTGTACTGTGCAAACTTCAGAAATTTTTGGCCTTATACATTTTTATAAGCCCCTTTACGGGACGTATTATGGTATACCGTTGACCGTCTGTCAGTCTGTCCGTCCATTCGTCATCAACATGTCGGACATTAACTCAAAAAAGCTTTAACCAATATGCATGAAACTTTGGTGAATTGTTTATATCAATTGACGTGAGCTCCCTTTCATTTTTTATTAATTTCAGATTTACCGTTTCTGAGTTTTGGGGTTTTATTCATTAAAGAAGGGGGGATTTTCCAGTTTTCCGACAATAACTCAAGAATGCTTTCACCAACTTGCAAGAAATTTTGGTGAATTGTTTATATCTATTGACATGAGCTCCCTTTCGATTTTTATAAATTTTAGATTTTACGTTTCCAAGTTACAGGGTTTTATTCATATCCAGCTGCTCTCAGTGAAGCAGTTTATTTGCCTTGATGTTAGCAGTGGGGCATTAACTGCCAAATTCCAAAAAATATTCTTTTGTGTAAATATAGGCATATCATTATTTTATTCTCCCATCATCAGGGACTTGCAATAGAAAATGGCATATAATGCTTTTTTAAATCAAATTTTAATTGAATAGTGAAGAAGCTTGAAAATTAAGAAAAAATGATGATAAAATAATATGAAATAACATAGAGGTATTCGGCATAATGTTATGCTATGGTGATATTTAGTTATCTGTATGTACATGTGTTGTAGTATATTAAATATGTTTTTATTTACTAAAGTTGAAAATTCTAATAAAAATATTTATTCCCTCCTTGCGTGTGTTATGTTAGCAGTCTGGTTTTGTGCCATACAATACTTTAGAGATCACACCATGTTTTGTCAGTGGTTTATATGTTCTGGTTAAGATCTGATATTGAATATTAGCATCCTGACTAATTCCAAATCCCTTATTTTGAACCATCTTCAGTCCTTGATGTTCGCCCTAAGTCCCCGAGGTCATGTGTTATATCCCAAGCCAAGGAAACTTAAAAATTGTTATATGCTGCCTCTCTGCTAAGCAGGATGTATTTATGAGTTAGAGTAAAGAATGTTTGGCATGCAGTGAGAATAATGTATCTATGTAGGTTGACATCTCCTCCTGCCAACTGTGTTTCCTTAAAAACTAGCATGGCTCAGTTGTTTGGTCTAGTACAAAGCAGGGTTCATAATCATATAACATTACAGTTACATTTTTCTTGTCCTGATCAGAAAGTCATATTTGCAACTGGATGTTATACATCAACTATCCATACAACAATGCTTGCCTTGAGTGTAGGAATGATGGGGTTAATAATCACTGCTTAGATCAATTCAAAGACTTAAAAATAGCTTTTTGCTCCTTTCAACTGACAAGGCAGGATTTAGGTCTCTAAGGTGAAAGAGCAACAAAAGGATGGTTAAAGACAGAATAAAATGTCCCATAAGAGGGACTTGGTTCTCCTTCAGACTGTTACTTTGAGACATAGATAGTAGTATGCTAAAAATGTTGTCCTGATTATGGGTTAAACATAATTTGCAAAACATTACATGTTTGTCTATCAAAACTATTTGACAATGAGTATAAAATTTTGCAAACCAATTTTAAAATGTATATCTTTCTGGTGGACTTGCAATTAGATACAAAAGTTGTAATGATTCTGTTCTTACAGTAATATATTACAAGTGAGAGTAACTAAAACAACTAGACACAAAAAAAACAAAACAACATTGACCAAAAAAGGGAAAAGTATTGGATATTATTTACATTTGTAAACAACACCATAAACTAGAACTTTGGGTGACAAAAACTCATACCATAGTCAGGAGAGATATTAGGTGTTTTGGAAGTGTATAATGGGAAATTCTTTTGGATTGAAGCACACTAGGTGAAGACAAATAATTGCTGTTGCCTTGTTTGAACACAATTAATATTGACATAAAAAGACAAAGAAAACTGAATTAGCGACAGTCAAACCTTAACATGTTAAACCCCGCCACATTCTGTATGTATGTGCCTGTCCCAAGTCAGGAGCCTGTAATTCAGTGATTGTCGTTTGTTTATGTGTTACATATTTGTTTTTCGTTAATTTTTTGTATATAAATTAGGCCGTTAGTTTTCTCGTTTGAATTGTTTTACATTATCATTTCGGGGCCATTTATAGCTGACTGTGTGGTATGGGCTTTGCTCATTGTTGAAGGCTGTATGTTGACCTATAGCTGTTAATTTCTGTGTCATTTGGTCTCTTGTGGAGAGTTGTCTCATTGGCAATCATACCACATCTTCTTTTTTATATTAACAATTATCAATTACATAGATAGTCAGGTTAGGATGAAGTTAAATGGTTATGAAAATGTAATTGTGGGTGTTTCTGTTTGAAAAGAAGGAAGTGATTTTTGTTACATCAAATTGGCACTGTGAGGGTTAGATGTGTATCCCTTTCAACAAGTATTTGTGTATGCAAACCCCAAATACATATTTTAGACATTTGTATAATTACTTGTTTACTGAACAAATATAATAATTCTCAATTCTATTCAAGAAAATGAGCTTTCACAAATGTTTATCATAGTTTATGTTTCAATGTTTTAACGACTTTAACATTTATGCATTTTCCTGTACAATGCTTATGTTCTTATGTCACAATAAGGGTCAATGGTTCAATGATGTCATTTACACAGATTGACCTCAGGTAACTCATTCATAAAAAGCATACATGAGAGTATGATTCGAATGGCCCAAACAAATAATGAAGTTGCTGATCAGCTGACATACAATATACAATATATTCCTATTTTACCACAGGTGTGTTATATTAGAATATCTAGATTTATATGGACCACCTGAGGTCATATTAACTAAGTATTGTTAAGTGCATCTGTATCTGTTGTTAAAGGTAGTATTGGGGACTAATAAAATAAATGACAGGAATTTTTCATACTTCGCAAAATATAGTTCATATTGTGCCATTTTCAAAAATATAGTAAAATGGAGAAGATCTCCAAATTTGTTTGCAATCTCCTGGTTGTGAAAAATTAAACATTTTGTAAGGATTATACAAGGAAAGGCATTATAGAATGAAAACTTATTGACAGAATTATGAAATAATATATAAGCTACAATATGAGAAAGAAAAAATTACTGCAGATTACTTAAATAAACTAAATTACCTTATTTGTCTCCCCTTTTAAGGCTTAAGTTTATTTGTTTATGTATTCTATATTTGTAAAATAAAATTAATAATAATATAAAATAACATAAAGTTCTTCATTTAAATGAAAAAACTTACAAATGTGTTACATTCCTGCAAAATATGCTAATTTTATTAAAAACTGGACCTATTGTTTGTGCTAGTTCATGATCAAAGATGGCAAAAGACAACCATACTACCTCAAGTTGACTTGTTCTGGCATTGTTGTCTGGAGTTTTTGGAGTTTGAGTTGATGAATTGTTATGTACAATTGATATCACTAAGAATTGCTGGTATTATTGCAAATAATAGGAAGACTAATACCTAAATGTAGTTTTGCAAAATGTCTCTCTAGTCCTCTACTATTGTATGTTTTATCTTTTTTTTTTCTCAGGGAGCTAATATGACAAACTGCAGTGGTTAAAAACTGAATTTATTAAAATCTCAAATTTCAATGAAGGTCATAAACAATTCAAATCTGTATAAAAATAATATGTCCAACAGTAATCAGGTTTGTATTAAAATCTTCATACCAGCCTTTAAGATAAAATGTCATGTTCTACATGTAGTAAGATTAAAAGGACAAAATATGAAGCTACAACAATCTGTTATTATACCATTTAAGTTACATGTATTTAAAATGTTTTCATGACAATAGCACCAAAATACAATGAAACACCACATTGTAATTGCACATATTTAAAATGGCTGTTTTTCAAAAATGCAATGGGTGACCTTGTTCTCGAGTGTTTAACCTTCATATTAAATAGACAACATCCTACTCTCATAGTAAACTACTGAAATATGTCTGACATAGATTGAATGCAGGTAGCAGAATATATTTAGTGCCTGTCAGTTAACCTTTACCTGTGACCTTGAATTAAAATAAGAGGTATAATCTCAATGCCTAATACAAACAATTAAATACTAGCCACTGTTTGAATAAACCAAAAGAAATGACTACCATAATACAGGGATCAAAACTACAGACCCCTGGAAAAGTAAGCCAGTGCTCTTATTAACTAATTGAGGGCAGATATATATCTTATTAAGAAGATATCCATCACTACACATATACACAGGTTGCTCTAAAGGGCATAACTCCCACTGATTCTATGATATCCTTACATATGACTAATTAAGTGGGGAATGTGTCCATGAGACACAGATGATGCCCCCGCTTGCATTTAACATCATAAAGGGACATAACTCAAGAACTGTAAAAGTGACGCTACCCAAATTTGTACTTGGTCTGAGTTTTGTAGTAATAAGCATTGTGTATAAGTTTCATAACATTTAGTTGAGGCAAACTTTGTTAGAGAACGGAAACGAAAAATTCAGCATTTTTTCTATTTGTAAAGGGGCATAACTCTAGAATGGTAAAAGTGATGCCACCAAAATTCAAACTTGATCTGTGTTTTGTGGTAATAAGCATTGTGTATAAGTTTCATAACATTTGGTTGAGGCAACTAAAGTTAGATAACGGAAACCAATTTTGGGATTACATACATACAGACGGACAAGGGTAAAACTTAATGCCCCCTCTGCTATGGAGGGGCATAAAAAAACAATGAACTTCAAACTGTCATACCAACTGTTTTCTCTTGGAAGATTTTTTAAATAGTGTCAAATGCTTTCATTACATTATTACTACAGAATTCTGTGATCACTTCCATAAAACATTCATAAATATGATAGATAAAATATACAATTCAGTTAAATCTATAACAATAATAAAATAAGACTAGTTGAGTGAACCTAGTGGCAGTCATTTTATATTTGATCAACAAATTAATATCTCAATAAAGTTAATTATAAATCATACATCTTTAATAAAATGATATTTTAAAGCACAATTATTTTTAAATTCAAACATACTGACCTGAGTATAAAGAGATTCATAGCATTCCCTGAAATTATGGTTTCAAATTTTACAAATAATAAAAATGGAAATAGTTGCTCTCTGTATTGTTTTTTTTTTATTGGGAAAGACAAAAATGGATGACAAGGAGACTTACTCACTTGGCATTTTTGGCTAAAAACTGATACAATATAATGGATATTGTTTTGGCCAAAATTTTGTCAGGCTGATAATTTTTGCTAGTAGTTTTCAAGATTATATGCAAAATTAGAAAAAAAAATGGGTTAAACTGTGATTTAGGGGCAACAACTTCTGTTAGGAGTTGATTGACAATTTCATTCTTGATTTATTTGTAGATCTTGTGGTGCTGATCTTTTTTTTGCTGTTAAAAGTTTCAGTTTAACTATCATAATTTTCGAGATATTTCATAAAACATTAAAAATTTATCAAAAAATCATTACTTCGGAAAATAACTCTTATAAGGAGTAGATTGACAGTTTCAGTCTTTAAATAATTGGTAGATCATATTTTGCCATTTAGTTTCCCTCAATTTCCTATTGTGTTCACCAAAAATGCAAAACATGGAAAAAAAACCTCAATGAAGGGAAATAACTCCTATAAAAGATATCATCTGATTATTGCTATTTAACAGTTTCTCTCTATTTCTCCTATAGTTTCTAACAAAACATAAATTTCTGTGAATGATATTTTCCTAAATGCCACATCTTTTTATTATTATTCAAAACAATATTAAAAATTTGAAGACTGTAAAGTTCTACAATGTATTTAATTGGGTACAGTGTAATATGAGGTATGAAGTGCTACAACCATTATTTCAGCCCTGAAATTATAGTTTAATTATAAGGCAATTCTTTAATTCCTTCAAAATTATAATAATTTTCCAGATAAATAAAAAGTCTGGTTTATTCAATTCAGATGTATTATTTATAACATCACTGCACAACATCATAAAAATGTCAAAATTGACAAAATTGTCATTTAAAATATGCTGGTAAAATTTTGGTCAAGATGAAATAAACGTGTATAAAGCAACAGGACTACCTAGAAAGATATTCCACTCATAACACTATCTTTGTATATAAGACATTTGTGGCACAGAATATTTTTGACCAAGACTGATGCTCAAAACAGATATTGATGAGAAGGTTTTGAAAAAGGGCAACCTTGGCAGTTCATGTAATTTATATTAATTCAAAAAAAATTTGGACCTAAAACAAATGTGTAAGACAATGTGATAATTGAGAGATTAATGCCTTGTGAACATCTGAAGGATATTGTTTATCATGTTGTATAATATTTTGTATGTTTTTTTATTCTAGGGGTTAAAATAATGGCTTTTCATAATTTTTTTTTCTAAAAATTTATCAACATTCTTTACACCTTTTGAAAAACTAAGCTAAGATATCCATGTAAAAGAAACCACAGTAAAAAATAAAAGTGAAAAAATCACATTATGAAATATAATAACTAAATATCACTATAAAGATATGATATTTAAAATTCCTAAATTTCAATATCATCAAGATCTGAATGAGACCCACAAAAGACCTCCAACCATGATACAAAGAGAACTTTTCAAATAAAAATCTCTCGAGTCCTCACTATATGATACCAGTTTGCCCATTAAATGCAGAAATAACATAAAAAAATAATGTTATAGTAAATGAGGATATTCTGGTAATGTAAATGATATGAATTTAGCATATTGCACATGTTGTAACGGGTTTTGTAATTCACTATTTCAAAATCTAAAGGATTACAGAGAATTTTATTGTTGGTGATCGTGAGTCATTGGTAATTGGGTTGAATTTTCATTGTTTAAGACATTTTTTACCAATCACAATATGTTGGTGTACACTAGGAAAATATTAGAGAATGCTACATATTCTAAAAGGGTGAGTTGGGTATATAACCTCAAAGGTCACTATAACATGAACACTGACTTAGCTGCTTTGTAGTAAAATGGAGCAAATGATGTTAATATTTTAATACTTCACACTTTTGAAACTGTAGATTTGTGTAATAGAATCTCATATGATTTTTAAAAAATTGGACTGAAGGAAAAACAATGATATTATTTATAATGCATTTGTGTGTACATGTAAACTGTGATAGTTTTTGGTTAATTACAGCATCTTCTATATTGTGCCATATAAGCTGGTTATAAGGGGGAGTTTAGAATTGGAGAAGTTTGAAAATTTTGTACTGTGCAAACTTCAGAAATTTTTGGCCTTATACATTTTTATAAGCCCCTTTACGGGACGTATTATGGTATACCGTTGACCGTCTGTCAGTCTGTCCGTCCATTCGTCGTCAACATGTCGGACATTAACTCAAAAAAACTTTAACCAATATGCATGAAACTTTGGTGAATTGTTTATATCAATTGACGTGAGCTCCCTTTCATTTTTTATTAATTTCAGATTTACCGTTTCTGAGTTTTGGGGTTTTATTCATTAAAAAAGGGGGGATTTTCCAGTTTTCCGACAATAACTCAAGAATGCTTTCACCAACTTGCAAGAAATTTTGGTGAATTGTTTATATCTATTGACATGAGCTCCCTTTCGATTTTTATAAATTTTAGATTTTACGTTTCAAAGTTACAGGGTTTTATTCATATCCAGCTGCTCTCAGCGAAGCAGTTTATTTGCCTTGATGTTAGCAGTGGGGCATTTACTGCCAAATTCCAAAAAATATTCTTTTGTGTAAGTATAGGCATATCATTATTTTATTCTCCCATCATCAGGGACTTGCAATAGAAAATGGCATATAATGCTTTTTTAAATCAAATTTTAATTGAATAGTGAAGAAGCTTGAACATTAAGAAAAAATGATGATAAAATAATATGAAATAACATAGAGGTATTCGGCATAATGTTATGCTATGGTGATATTTAGTTATCTGTATGTACATGTGTTGTAGTATATTAAATATGTTTTTATTTACTAAAGTTGAAAATTCTAATAAAAATATTTATTCCCTCCTTGCGTGTGTTATGTTAGCAGTCTGGTTTTGTGCCATACAATACTTTGGAGATCACACCATGTTTTGTCAGTGGTTTATATGTTCTGGTTAAGATCTGATATTGAATATTAGCATCCTGACTAATTCCAAATCCCTTATTTTGAACCATCTTCAGTCCTTGATGTTCCCCCTAAGTCCCGGAGGTCATGTGTTATATCCCAAGCCAGGGAAACTTAAAAATTGTTATATGCTGCCTCTCTACTAAGCAGGATGTATTTATGAGTTAGAGTAAAGAATGTTTGACATGCAGTGAGAATAATGTATCTATGTAGGTTGACATCTCCTCCTGCCAACTGTGTTACCTTAAAAACTAGCATGGCTCAGTTGTTTGGTCTAGTACAAAGCAGGGTTCATAATCATATAACATTACAGTTACATTTTTCTTGTCCTGATCAGAAAGTCATATTTGCAACTGGATGTTATACATCAACTATCCATACAACAATGCTTGCCTTGAGTGTAGGAATGATGGGGTTAATAATCACTGCTTAGATCAATTCAAAGACTTAAAAATAGCTTTTTGCTCCTTTCAACTGACAAGGCAGGATTTAGGTCTCTAAGGTGAAAGAGCAACAAAAGGATGGTTAAAGACAGAATAAAATGTCCCATAAGAGGGACTTGGTTCTCCTTCAGACTGTTACTTTGAGACATAGATAGTAGTATGCTAAAAATGTTGTCCTGATTATGGGTTAAACATAATTTGCAAAACATTACATGTTTGTTTATCAAAATTATTTGACAATGAGTATAAAATTTTGCAAACCAATTTTAAAATGTCTATCTTTCTGGTGGACTTGCAATTAGATACAAAAGTTGTAATGATTCTGTTCTTACAGTAATATATAACAAGTGAGAGTAACTAAAACAACTAGACACAAAAAAAACAAAACAACATTGACCAAAAAAGGGAAAAGTATTGGATATTATTTACATTTGTAAACAACACCATAAACTAGAACTTTGGGTGAAAAAAACTCAAACCATAGTCAGGAGAGATATTAGGTGTTTTGGAAGTGTATAATGGGAAATTCTTTTGGATTGAAGCACACTAGGTGAAGACAAATAATTGCTGTTGCCTTGTTTGAACACAATTAATATTGACATAAAAAGACAAAGAAAACTGAATTAGCGACAGTCAAACCTTAACATGTTAAACCCCGCCACATTCTGTATGTATGTGCCTGTCCCAAGTCAGGAGCCTGTAATTCAGTGGTTGTCGTTTGTTTATGTGTTACATATTTGTTTTTCGTTAATTTTTTGTATATAAATTAGGCCGTTAGTTTTCTCGTTTGAATTGTTTTACATTGTCATTTCGGGGCCTTTTATAGCTGACTGTGTGGTATGGGCTTTGCTCATTGTTGAAGGCTGTATGTTGACCTATAGCTGTTAATTTCTGTGTCATTTGGTCTCTTGTGGAGAGTTGTCTCATTGGCAATCATACCACATCTTCTTTTTTATATTAACAATTATCAATTACATAGATAGTCAGGTTAGGATGAAGTTAAATGGTTATGAAAATGTAATTGTGGGTGTTTCTGTTTGAAAAGAAGGAAGTGATTTTTGTTACATCAAATTGGCACTGTGAGGGTTAGATGTGTATCCCTTTCAACAAGTATTTGTGTATGCAAACCCCAAATACATATTTTAGACATTTGTATAATTACTTGTTTACTGAACAAATATAATAATTCTCAATTCTATTCAAGAAAATGAGCTTTCACAAATGTTTATCATAGTTTATGTTTCAATGTTTTAACGACTTTAACATTTATGCATTTTCCTGTACAATGCTTATGTTCTTATGTCACAATAAGGGTCAATGGTTCAATGATGTCATTTACACAGATTGACCTCAGGTAACTCATTCATAAAAAGCATACATGAGAGTATGATTCGAATGGCCCAAACAAATAATGAAGTTGCTGATCAGCTGACATACAATATACAATATATTCCTATTTTACCACAGGTGTGTTATATTAGAATATCTAGATTTATATGGACCACCTGAGGTCATATTAACTAAGTATTGTTAAGTGCATCTGTATCTGTTGTTAAAGGTAGTATTGGGGGACTAATAAAATAAATGACAGGAATTTTTCATACTTCGCAAAATATTGTTCATATTGTGCCATTTTCAAAAATATAGTAAAATGGAGAAGATCTCCAATTTTGTTTGCAATCTCCTGGTTGTGAAAAATTAAACATTTTGTAAGGATTATACAAGGAAAGGCATTATAGAATGAAAACTTATTGACAGAATTATGAAATAATATATAAGCTACAATATGAGAAAGAAAAAATTACTGCAGATTACTTAAATAAACTAAATTACCTTATTTGTCTCCCCTTTTAAGGCTTAAGTTTATTTGTTTATGTATTCTATATTTGTAAAATAAAATTAATAATAATATAAAATAACATAAATTTCTTCATTTAAATGAAAAAACTTACAAATGTGTTACATTCCTGCAAAATATGCTAATTTTATTAAAAACTGGACCTATTGTTTGTGCTAGTTCATGATCAAAGATGGCAAAAGACAACCATACTACCTCAAGTTGACTTGTTCTGGCATTGTTGTCTGGAGTTTTTGGAGTTTGAGTTGATGAATTGTTATGTACAATTGATATCACTAAGCATTGCTGGTATTATTGCAAATAATAGGAAGACTAATACCTAAATGTAGTTTTGCAAAATGTCTCTCTAGTCCTCTACTATTGTATGTTTTATCTTTTTTTCTCAGGGAGCTAATATGACAAACTGCAGTGGTTAAAAACTGAATTTATTAAAATCTAAAATTTCAATGAAGGTCATAAACAATTCAAATCTGTATAAAAATAATCTGTCCAACAGAAATCAGGTTTGTATTAAAATCTTCATACCAGCCTTTAAGATAAAATGTCATGTTCTACATGTAGTAAGATTAAAAGGACAAAATATGAAGCTACAACAATCTGTTATCATACCATTTAAGTTACATGTATTTAAAATGTTTTCATGACAATAGCACCAAAATACAATGAAACACCACATTGTAATTGCACATATTTAAAATGGCTGTTTTTCAAAAATGCAATGGGTGACCTTGTTCTCGAGTGTTTAACCTTCATATTAAATAGACAACATCCTACTCTCATAGTAAACTACTGAAATATGTCTGACATAGATTGAATGCAGGTAGCAGAATATATTTAGTGCCTGTCAGTTAACCTTTACCTGTGACCTTGAATTAAAATAAGAGGTATAATCTCAATGCCTAATACAAACAATTAAATACTAGCCACTGTTTAAATAAACCAAAAAAAATGACTACCATAATACAGGGATCAAAACTACAGACCCCTGGAAAAGTAAGCCAGTGCTCTTATAATTTAACTAATTGAGGGCAGATATATATCTTAATAAGAAGATATCCATCACTACACATATACACAGGTTGCTCTAAAGGGCATAACTCCCACTGATTCTATGATATCCTTACATATGACTAATTAAGTGGGGAATGTGTCCATGGGACACAGATGATGCCCCCGCTTGCATTTAACATCATAAAGGGACATAACTCAAGAACTGTAAAAGTGACGCTACCCAAATTTGTACTTGGTCTGAGTTTTGTAGTAATAAGCATTGTGTATAAGTTTCATAACATTTAGTTGAGGCAAACTTTGTTAGAGAACGGAAACGAAAAATTCAGCATTTTTTCTATTTGTAAAGGGGCATAACTCTAGAATGGTAAAAGTGATGCCACCAAAATTCAAACTTGATCTGTGTTTTGTGGCAATAAGCATTGTGTATAAGTTTCATAACATTTGGTTGAGGCAACTAAAGTTAGATAACGGAAACCAATTTTGGGATTACGTACATACAGACGGACAAGGGTAAAACTTAATGCCCCCTCTGCTATGGAGGGGCATAAAAAAACAATGAACTTCAAACTGTCATACCAACTGTTTTCTCTTGGAAGATTTTTTAAATAGTGTCAAATGCTTTCATTACAATATTACTACAGAATTCTGTGATCACTTCCATAAAACATTCATAAATATGATAGATAAAATATACAATTCAGTTAAATCTATAACAATAATAAAATAAGACTAGTTGAGTGAACCTAGTGGCAGTCATTTTATATTTGATCAACAAATTAATATCTCAATAAAGTTAATTATAAATCATACATCTTTAATAACATGATATTTTAAAGCACAATAATTTTTAAATTCAAACATACTGACCTGAGTATAAAGAGATTCATAGCATTCCCTGAAATTATGGTTTCAAATTTTACAAATAATAAAAATGGAAATAGTTGCTCTCTGTATTGTTTTTTTTATTGGGAAAGACAAAAATGGATGACAAGGAGACTTACTCACTTGGCATTTTTGGCTAAAAACTGATACAATATAATGGATATTGTTTTGGCCAAAATTTTGTCAGGCTGATAATTTTTGCTAGTAGTTTTCAAGATTATATGCAAAATTAGAAAAAAAATGGGTTAAACTGTGATTTAGGGGCAACAACTTCTGTTAGGAGTTGATTGACAATTTCATTCTTGATTTATTTGTAGATCTTGTGGTGCTGATCTTTTTTTTGCTGTTAAAAGTTTCAGTTTAACTATCATAATTTTCGAGATATTTCATAAAACATTAAAAATTTATCAAAAAATCATTACTTCGGAAAATAACTCTTATAAGGAGTAGATTGACAGTTTCAGTCTTTAAATAATTGGTAGATCATATTTTGCCATTTAGTTTCCCTCAATTTCCTATTGTGTTCACCAAAAATGCAAAACATGGAAAAAAAACCTCAATGAAGGGAAATAACTCCTATAAAAGAAATCATCTGATTATTGCTATTTAACAGTTTCTCTCTATTTCTCCTATAGTTTCTAACAAAACATAAATTTCTGTGAATGATATTTTCCTAAATGCCACATCTTTTTATTATTATTCAAAACAATATTAAAAATTTGAAGACTGTAAAGTTCTACAATGTATTTAATTGGGTACAGTGTAATATGAGGTATGAAGTGCTACAACCATTATTTCAGCCCTGAAATTATAGTTTAATTATAAGGCAATTCTTTAATTCCTTTAAAATTATAATAATTTTCCAGATAAATAAAAAGTCTGGTTTATTCAATTCAGATGTATTATTTATGACATCACTGCACAACATCATAAAAATGTCAAAATTGACAAAATTGTCATTTAAAATATGCTGGTAAAATTTTGGTCAAGATGAAATAAACGTGTATAAAGCAACAGGACTACCTAGAAAGATATTCCACTCATAACACTATCTTTGTATATAAGACATTTGTGGCACAAAATATTTTAGACCAAGACTGATTTTCAAAACAGATATTGATGAGAAGGTTTTGAAAAAGGGCAACCTTGGCAGTTCATGTAATTTTTATTTATTCAAAAAAAATTTGGACCTTAAGCAAATGTGTAAGACAATGTGATAATTGAGAGATTAATGCCTTGTGAACATCTGAAGGATATTGTTTATCATGTTGTATAATATTTTGTATGTTTTATATTCTAGGGGTTAAAATAATGGCTTTTCATAATTTTTTTTTTCTAAAAATTTATCAACATTCTTTACACCTTTTGAAAAACTAAGCTAAGATATCCATGTAAAAGAAACCACCGTTAAAAATAAAAGTGAAAAAAATCACATTATGAAATATAATAACTAAATATCACTATAAAGATATGATATTTAAAATTCCTAAATTTCAATATCATCAAGATCTGAATGAGACCCACAAAAGACCTCCAACCATGATACAAAGAGAACTTTTAAAATAAAAATCTCTCGAGTCCTCACTATATGATACAACTGTTAATAAGGTAGTTGTATAAAATATAAATGCTGGTATGGTCTGCCTTTGTTTTATAGTCAGAAGAGAAGAATTTCCTGGAAACTTTTCATATAGATTAGAGTCTGGATCATAAAATCCTGTCAAAATTCTGAAAAGTAAAAGGAAAGTAATTAAATAGAATATTGTCAATAAAACTATCTCCTTTATAGCACTACTACACATTTTTTATAAAAGTTTCACTTGGAAGATTTTTAAAAGATGACAGGCTCACCTCAAGAGGTTTCATAAAATGTATCTATATCTATAGCAAGGTTTTAAAACAAGAAACCTGAAAGAATGTCCTGTTTGACAGGGATTTTTCATTCCATATGACATAATTAAGATGAGTTGTGTTAGAGTAACAGGTTACTTTTAATGCCAAAATCTACTAAATTTTACCTGTCTTTCTTAGCAAACTGTTTATAACACCATTGTTGTAATTTGCTATCCTCGATTGGTATATCTTTTATATTTATTCTTTCAACATTCATATGAATTTCTGGAGATTTTCCCATCACAAAATCTGAAAAGTTCAATACTGATTTAAGATAGGATTGAGATACAATGCACAAGCAGATATTTGAAAAGACAAACAAACAGATCAATTGACACTAAAAACATGTTATTACAAAGGGGTTTGAAGTATAAAATATACTATTAAACATATTATTAATAACAAGGGAAAAGGGTTAAACATTATTCAAAGTTAAAAATCAAAATCTCTAGATATACAAAATCATCTTCACAATTAATGTTAAATAATTGTTTACTTTCTATACAACCTATATTTGTTTATTACAGCTTATTTAAAAAGTTTTAATTTTTCCTGTTAGTTCTGTGTATTGAACAAGGATGGCAAATATCATTCCTGAACTCCTAAAATGCTTTGTGTTTTTTTTTTATTATCATTATCAATAGAGTATTGTGGTAGAATCTATATACATGTGTAATGAATTACTATGTCATGCAAAACTTAGGTTCACATGTATCATCTAAACTACCTGGCATTCCATATGCTGGAATTCTCTCCCTTGTTTCTGTATCATATGTGTTGCTATAAGCAATTGTGACATCATATACAGCTGACACATGGTCTTTCAGTTCTCTTAAACTAGATTTTAAAGCTGTAATTCTTGGTGTAAGCACATGATGTAATTCCTTAAACCCTGTCAAAATATATTACAAAAATATTTTAACTGTTTTAAATCTTAAGTATTTATAATTGAAACAAAAGTTCCATAGATAAATGACATGTTTTACATTATAATTTATTAACTTAAGTAAAAGTCTGGTCAGATCATTTACAGTCATTTGTTATCCATAAAATGTTGACACAGAGATATGTCACACCTGTATGCAATTTTGATAGTATAGTGCAATTGTTGAAATTAAAATGGCAAAACTTTCAATGTCAATGCACCTGGTGAGGGGGTGGGGCCATATAATTATGATATAATCTCCATGGAAATAATATGTGCTAAATGCTAATACAACTGCATACCAAATATATTTGACTTACCATTTGTGATTCCCTTTAAAATGACTTAAATCACAAACTTTTGATGCTGCTGGAAACAGCATGCTTAAGTCTCCCATCTGCGGCACAGTCAAGCAGAGATAAAATTAACTACACTAGCTTAATTGATAATTTACCAAAAGACCATTACAGGTACTCTTATTGAACTGAGATTAAATTAAGGACTTCGTCTCTAATTCTGTTGACATATTTCTTGACCAATTTTCTTACCCATCAGATTGTTATGTTTGATGTTGATAACATACTTAAAAATACAGTCATATTGGTTCTTAATTATCAGGCCCATTCTGTCTGAAAACATTAACTACCAATACTAGGTACCTACCTAGATCAAGAGCATACTTTTTGCTTTTGTCTATGACTTCAGGTAAATGAGGATTATAACGAGTTCCCTCAGGATAAATAACGAGCCATACCTATCAAATAAATAATAATCTGCATGATAAACTTTTAAAAAAAGTTAATATCAGCTTGAGCTTGATGCCATAGACAACCTATGATGTTGAATGAGGTCATATTTAAGATTAGCCTGATGTTTTGTGCAAAATATACTTTTTTCAGAAACATTTGGGATAAATTAACAAAGACCACAAGTATTGCTATATAAACAAGGAAAAATTAAGTTTCAACAAAATTAGCAAAATTTCCTTAAAGTCAATAGATTCAACATTTATTTGCAAATTAGTGGAAATTATGATACAATTTTGATTTAAGGATCAGTTGAGCTCTAATAATTTATTCTCTTATGTTAACAATTTTTCTACACTGAAGGTGATTTAGAAATTGACACTTTGCATAATTAGTTGAGCAGAAAGGTGACCCCTCTTTACGCCTTTTACATGTGCTGATAAATTGCTGTCTCATTCTCTTATACCTCTCATCTCCTTTGATTTAAATAGGAAATATTAATTTCCCCTCTTTACACTTTAACCTTTTTTTAGAGTTTAATACTTACAGGAATTTCATTATTCTTTAGATACTGTAATTCTTTAATAAACTTTTCTCCATTGAATTTTCCACTTCTACCAACAAATACACAGCTATGCTAAGGAAAAATAAAAATCAATCATGATTAAAGATACTACGAAAGCATTTATAGTACATTAATAATCAATCCAAGAATTCAAATTTTAAAAAATATTCAAAAGAGTAACCAAATACTACATTATTTGATGAATGTGTGAATTAATAATTTTGTTATATGACTATTAAGTTCAATATTTTTCAATTTTTTTTTTCATTGGTTTGGTTTTTTTTTTTTATTGCAAAAGACTTTACAATTCAATATGCAAATAAAGAGCTGCACCATGAGCACATGATACGCCAAACGCCCTATTAGCTCCTGATTAAGTTTTAAAGGAATTTGTATGATCAACCAGAAATTCTGTGAGCACTGCTCAAATAGACCCCCCCCCAAAAAAAAAAAGTGCACACAGTGTTACCTATTGACACAAAACAACTATTTTTCAAGAAAAAAGTTCCATAACTCAGCTATGTCATATCAGAAATTTATAAAAACAAAAGGAAGCTTATTTCAATAGATATAAACAAGTCACCAAAGTTTCATGACATCTCCTCTAAGCATTTTTGAGTTTTTGTCTGAAAACTGGAAAATCCCCTTTTTTATGAATAAAGTCCCAATACTCCAAAAAGAAAAATAAGAATTTTTTAAAAATTGAAAGGGAACTTATGTCAATACATTGTAAATATAAAAAATTCATCAAAGTTTCATAAAAATTGCTGAAAGAATTTTTGAGCTATAGTCAGAAAACTGGAAAATCCCCCATTTTTATGAATAAAATCCCAAAAGTTCTGAAATTAATAAAAATTGAAAGGGAGCTTACGTCAACAGATATAAACAATTCACCAAAGTTTCATGAAAATTGGTGAGTGTTCTTGAGTTATTGTCCACAGTGTTGAAAACTGTATACCATAATATGTCCCATCTTTAAAGACAGGTGTATAAAAACTATATCTTTGCACCACACTCTCACCCCGTTCTAAATGCTAATTCATTGACAACACCTATTGTTGCATGAAGTCAGAGGAGTGACACTACAGGATTTATTTCACATGTGAAATTTCTGTTTTTATTTGACTAGGAAATAGTGGTATTTCATTGCAACCAATACATACACTGAGAATTATTTAATAATTTAAGAACAATAACAAACGACTGATACCTGATAACAGTAGAAACCATAGATTGGTAGATATTTTAGTCCACTTTTCATAACATATCTGACCATGCCGGTACATTGTTTTTGTTCTGATAACATACAGGCGACAATCCAATCAACTGAAAATAGTATCATTTAGTAAACTATTTTAACAAGTTATTAGCTTTATATTAAACCAATCATCTAATTTCTTTTTAATTTTTGCTATTTTTACATTGCAAATAATGTTGCAGCTTTACCATACCTGTATATCAAATATGTGATTATTAACAATTCAGCACAGACCTTCAATACTTTGAAGCCAGATTGTAAATGATCAGCACTAATTTTGGAACTCGTCCCAGACATTGTTGATATAAACCTTTGATGTAAATTTCATAATAATCAAAATGTAGGTATGAGAGTGGTTACAATGCATATAATTTATATTTCCAAGGGACCTCACTCCAACATAAATTGTTCATCAGCACTCATTTTTGAACAGGTACATGTATGAGACATTGCTGATATAAACCTTTGATATAAATTTCATGACAATCTGGCAAGAATTGTAAACTTGAGAGCACTTACAGAGCATTTACATTTCCAAGGATATAATTCCTATGAAAATTATTGATAAGCGATTTCCAACTCTTCCCATTGCTCATATTATCATTTGATAAAAAATTTATAACAATCCTATAAGAAATATAGGACAGAGGGCTTACAATTCAATTTTCCATATGATTTATATTTCCAAGGTGCACAACTCCTTAAAAAATAGTTCTTATGCACTGATTTTTTAACTTGTCAGAAACATTTCTAATATAAACATGATATAAATTGCATAAAAATCTGGCTAGAATTCTACTGCGAGAACACTCGTAAGACTGGAAGAAGGGACAGACGCCTGGTATTTCTATTTCCCCTTGTACATTATTGCACCAGGGACAATGTTATTGTTTGGTAATAAGTTATGTCACCATGCTATTGGAAGGTTAATGGAAAAATTCAATTAAAATTAGCGCATAAAACAATATCTTATCAACTTATATATACATTACCGGTATTCTTAATATTTTTTTTGTATTTTCGTCTTCAATCCTTGTTTTCACTTGTGGCTGTTAAGAATACTTATTTTTTAGGACTGATACAAAACACATCCATGTGATTTATAAAATTTTGATACACTATCTTAATCTATGATAAATACTACTTACCTGTACACTGGTGATTCGAAAGGTAGATAACATTTTCATCTCTTTCCTGTATATCTTCAATATCACCATATACATACACCTGTAAAAAGTACAGAATAAATAATGTTTCAACGAATTCTATGATAACCAAATTTGGCAGACTGTTTATTTGACACATTCATGACATTAGCAGGTTTTTTCTGCCCAACATTTCTTATGTTTAAGGTTCATGTGGACCCTTTGGCTAAAATGGCTGCATTTTCACCTCAAAATGAGTATATGAGTACAGACAAACCTGTGCATCTGGAAAAGTTTTAAGGCATAGCATGCCCTAGGTAAATAAAATTCAAATGCATTGTATGTTTTAGAAAATTTAAAACTTAACTGGATTTTGCAGTGCACTTTTTTTCGTCCCTGCAGAAGATGATAAAATTAACAAACAATTGAGTTTCACTTAATATTGTCCACTCAGGTACACATTTTAAATCACCAATTATTGTCAGGTATCTATTGTCCATGCCAATCAATACAGTTCACTTCAATTATTACCTGTGGGGAAGTTCTCAAATCTCTTTCCCAACTTAGTTTATTTTGGCACCTTCTGAAGGAACGAAAAAAAAAAGTACACTGCAAAATCCTGTAAAGTTTTTAATTTTCTAAAACATAAAATAAATTTGAATTTTATTCATCTAGAGCATGCTATGGCTTAAAACTTTTCCAGATACACAGGTTTGTCTGTACTCAAGAGTAAATTTTGAGGTGAAAATGCAGCCATTTTAGCCAAAGGGTCCACATGAGAAAAACAATGTATTTATCAATGTATATGGACTATGACTTTTCTATTACTGGTCGTTAGACTTGATACTTAAAAAGGTTTCTTTTGGTCAACATCAACAAGCACTGCACAAAGTGTAATGAAAACACAGAATTTCTAGCTTGGATCTGAAACTTTTCTTAATATGCCAATCTGTGACCTTGCCATTGGAAAAAGAACTTGAACAGGAAGCATACTCTTAAAATCGAACATTCCAAGAAATTAGAGTCTTTTGACTTAGAAGGCTGGATTGCTCAGCAACTTGGCAAATTTACCCTTTAAATGCTCATTGAGAGGAGAAAATTTAGCTTCCATCTATTGGTCAGGATTCAAAGAGAAAACCATGCTTATATTATCCCTGGAACTAATACATTGAAGGGACATGAAACTTCTAACAGTATTGAACAATAACTAAATTTTTCAGTGTCCCAGAGTTACTAATTTACTTGACATAGCTTTTGATCTACAGTACACTGTACATAAAATTATTCTGTAAATTACATGATTATGTCTCAAAGAAGAAATATTATTGTTTAATGCAAGGATTTGTATATCAATCCTTATTTAATGTAATTAACAAAAAAAGAAAGTTAAAGCACAGAATCTGTATAAAAAAAGAATGCAAAATCAGTGCTATATTGATCTGTAATTAATCAATAATTGGGTTACAATTATCAGTGATTCACTTCATATGCTTCAGAGAATTAGCAAAATTGCATAACTTTAACTTGCTAACATACCTGGTACATGTATAAACTAATCAAAATGCAATACAATATATATATGTTTACTCCACATTTTATGTTTTTTAACAGTTCATTTTATTTGTATATTTAGCATTGTTTAGATACAGGCAATGTATGATTTAAATAAAGAGAAAAACCCACACATTTTATTAGAATAAACTGTTGACACAGAGATATGTCTTGCCTGTCGACAGAAAAAGTCCCAAAAAAAGACAATCTGATGGACATCAACACTTCTTATTAATTCAAGATCACTAGCACCAGACCATGACCTAAAGGCTAAAATTATGTAGTGGGCAGGGCCTTGAAATGTTCACCAAACTGATATGCACTGGTCATTAAACAGAATATCATTGATTTTTCACAAGTAGTTCCTATCAAACTATTATATATGGATACACATGGGATAGTTGACCCTCCCATGGACAGAAACAGGTGCCCAGTGTCTTGACCAGTCTCCATGCAAGTGTGAGATTTCAATAATACATATTCAAGTTTAGTTTACCAAAACACTACCTTTGCTTTTACATAGCTGTGGAAAAAGAACAGTGTCAATCTCATGTAACTGGAGAATAAGGCGTCATCTCCAATTCTGTAAATCTTTTGGGGCAAAGGTGCAGACAATAATCTAAGTGCACCCCAAAACATCATTGTAATTGAAGATGATCCCATCATAAGGCAACAAGGAATTGTCCATCTTAACGAATGTATGTGAGACAGAAGTGTTATCATTGGTTTTCTGTAAGACCTTCAGTTTTTTAATTTTTAAAAAGCATGGACATTCATAACCGGAAGTTTTCGTTGGTAGTGTAAGATTTAAAACGATGGTGGAACTTTTCCGGATTGTGTTGCTTTAATAAAGGAAAATGACGATTGAAATGATAAAGACATTTTATTGGGAAATATATGTGTATATATGTCTCTGGGAAAATCCACAGGCGCTTAATTGGCTTCAGAATTTTGACATTTTTTCACGAATATTTATTTTTTTAATTGTATACCACATATTGACAGAACTTGGTCGTTTTCCACTCAAGTTACTATGATATTATAAAAAAATATTCTCTTACATTGAAACCGACATTTCCCTTGCTTCAAAATACTTATGAACAAACCAAAAAATAATATGTCCAAATGACATTATCTTGGTATGGATCACTTTAACGTATACTACCAAATTTTCCGACATATTACTGACAGGGATTGAGAGAAAGAAAAGTTCAAGAAGCAAACTAAAAAGCCACGGTAAAAGAAGGTTTTTGAAACTATGGGGAAATCTATAAAAAAAAACATTCAGAAGGAAACTTCGTACTTACACAACTTTTAAGGCAATTTTAGGATTTGAACGTTATTTATCTCTTGTCAGTAATTTCGAGAATAGGTGGAGTATAACGAAACTTAGAATTTCAGCCGTGACATCGTTTGCAAATAGAAACTGATAGATACCAGGGACCCTGGGTGTCCCTCTACACCTTAGACTTTGCGGGCAGTGTGGCTCATGTCAGGTAGAACCTGATTGGATACACTTTCTCCATCATTGCACCAAATTTAACGAGGAGGCGACAAAATTTGTTTAAAAATATATCTCAGTCGTGTAATAATTTTGCTAACTGGCATGGCATCCTCCAGAAAATTTCTTTTTGTTAATACCTGTGAGTTCTAGAAATTATAGAAGATTGGAAAAAAGCTCTTGATGAAAATAAATATATTGCGGCCATCCTAATGGATCTATCAAAAGCCTTTGACTGTTTGCCCCACGATTTACTTTTATTAAAATTACAGGCGTATGGCGTTTCTGATAGCTCGTTAAAGTTATTTAAAAGTTACCTGAAAAATAGAAGGCAACGTATAAAGATTGGCAATACTTACAATGACTGGGAAATACTGATAAAGGGGCCCCCAAGGGTCAATTCTTGGACCAATGTTGTTTAATATCTTCGTCAACGATATTTTCTACTGTGTTCAAGACAGTACGGTTTATAGCTATGCAGATGACAATACCATGTCTTACTGTGACAATAATGTAGATAATTTAGTTAAAACACTTGAAAATGATAGTTCAAAAATGATAAAATGGTTTTCACAAAATTTAATGAAAGCGAATCCAGACAAGTTCCAGGCCATTGCTATTGGGAAAAGGACAAACTATTATAATTTAACTTTTGATTTAGAAGGCAATACTGTTTCACGTGATGAAGATGTTAGACTCCTTGGTGTAACGATAGACTAAATTTTGATAAACATATCTCACAAATTTGCAAAAAACCTTCAAGACAAATTAACATTCTGAAACGTATTGGCAAATATTTAAACAGGTTGGGACGTCTAACAGCTCATTACTCTTTCATTCTTTCAAATTTTAATTATTGTCCGGTAATTTGGCATTTCTGTAGTGAAAAACAATACACAGAAAATTGAAAAAAATCAGGAAAGAGCTCTCCGCTTCATATATGAGGACGTCTATATAAGCAGCTATGAAAATTTACTTTTCTCTTCTAAACTTCCATCTTTAAAAATTCGCAGACTTAGAACCATTGTTGGAATTGAAACATTTAAAATTGTACACAAGAAAAGTCCAAGATATCTTCATGACACAATACATATCAAAACTCAACGTTATAATTTTAGATCCAAGGATACAGCTGATATACCGAGAGTAAACACTACAAGATATGGGCTAAAATCGTTCCGTTATAGTGCTCCACATATATGGAATGAGCTGCCAAACCACATCAGACAGGAAACTTCTTTAATTCAATTTTCCAATTTAATACAGACCTGGAATGACAGCTCATGCCAATGTAATGCATGCAATGAGTGCTTTATGATTTGAGCTTAGCTTGGTTTTTTATGCTTTTTATGCTAAATTAGTTTGCTTTGATTTTACAATTTATCTGCATGAACAGTATTATTTTGTTTTGCTTATGTGCTTGACTGCTTGCTGTCTTATGTTTTATTATATGTATGTTTGTCTTGATATGTATGTTTGTTTGCATGTCATTTTGTTTGTGTGTAATGTATTATAATGTCGATTTTAAAAGCTCGCAAGAGCTTGTGTTACTTTGTTTGCAATGTATCGACAATAAATAAAACTTTGATTTAATTTGATTTGATTTGAGGACACGTACATTAGTATTAAAACATTTGAGTAACTTCATTCACACTCATTGTAAATAGTTTAATATTGTTAAAATAACATTTCATTTTCTTTGCCTTTTTAACTGCTTGCTTGGCTGGTTTTGGCACGGGGATAATCATATTCAAATTGGATTCTTAAGCACCATCCCTGGTGTCTCCTCCAGTTAAGCAATCATATATATGATCCCTATTTTAATTTTATATATTTATGTATTACTTCTTAGTGGCTTTCATAGTTTAGACACGGGGAGATTCATATGCATATGATTCTAAAGCATTGTTCCATGGTGTCTCCTCCAGCTAAGCAATCAATTTACTGCCGAAAATGTACAAAAAAAAAATACTATGAAAAAACATCCTGCGGTGTTTTGATCGTTTGAATTGACCCTGAAGAAGAGATATTGACGCTAGTTTCTGTGACGAAAAGGGTAAAATACTAAAGGATAATGCCTGTCTACGAAACATGAAACTTTGCTCAGATCATACACAAGGAATCAGTTTGAGGTGTCTGATTCACTTGTTTAGCACCTTCAGGTGTTTCTAATAAACACCTTATTCCTCTTCAACGTGCAGTAAAATTAGATCCAGTATGTGAAGAGAAAATGAAAGGATATGGAGTAAATAAGATAAAAAGGTTTATTTTCAAATAGTTTTAACATTTGTTTGTTGTTGCAAAAAAAAGCAGAGCGTATGTTCAATAGTAGATATCATCCTAATTCATAATGCAGTTTGTAAAATAAATGATTTGTATTAGAATATTGTGCTAAAGATTTTAATATTTATGTTTCTAAAGATGTTTAAGATGATTTTTTAAAATATATTATATAACTGTTATTCATTGTCTCTTCATTCCAGTTAATACTATGTATAATCCCTGACAATTTTGTTACCAAATGGCTTTAAAATACAATATAAACAGGTGTAATTATTCTTTTCTAGATTTTGAAATTTAAGTTCCACACGGGAAACGTTAAAAAAAAAATTACGTATGACCACTTATGTCATACACCCTGTTGATAATTATATTTTGACATTGTACAAGGTAATGCTTTGTCTCAGACTGTTTAAGACGTCTTTACACAAGTCCGTTGGATGTGATATTTTAGTCTGGTGAAATATGGTTTATTTATACACAGTAACTGCAAGTACTTTTAGATCGGCATTTCCTGTGTTTTGTATTTTTGTATTATTATTATCTTATGTTGCTTCGTATCAATCTGATAAGACAAGAACTGAGAACTTTCATACTTGATTTTACGGTTTGTTCTTATGCAGTGCTGTCTCATCACTATCCCTTGTTATGGGGAGTGCGCAACATTTTGAATGTGTCTGTTCAAAGTCAGGAGCCTGTAATTCAGTGGTTGTCGTCGGTTGCTGCACAGGCACTTGTCTCTGAAAAAATTACCTACATACTTTAATGTTATCAATCTAATTAAAATTTATATATCTTATTCCGTTATACCCATAAGAGCTTGTACTAGCATGCGAGACGATATTGGTCTTGATTTTAATCAGATTATAATGTTATGTAAAGTATAATTTTTTTCAGAGACACGGTGCCTGTGGGTTGCTGTCTGCCATATTGAATTTTTCAAATATTGTTTTTAGCCTTAATCAGGCCGTTGGTTTTCTGTTTTAAATTGTGTCATATTTTATCATGTCCGGACCTTTTATGACATACGGTAAAGGTTTTTGCTCGTTATTCGATGTCGTACTGTGACATATATTTGTTAACATCATCTTCCTTTGGTCTCTTGTAGGTAGTTGTCTCATTGGCAATCCTACCACATCTCCTTACTAGTATTTTTATAAATATTATTGTTGTATATTTGATAGTAACCGAAGGCAATATAGACAAAAAGTGTGCTTGCGCCAGATGCAAATAAACAATATCCTGTCAAACAACAGAAATAACGCATCAGTTTTTGTATCATTTTTTTGTGTTAATAAAAGGCCATTCAATGTATACAACTGTCAATAATACATAAAAAGGGATAATGTGCAAAATACCACACAGCAAAACAGACCACAACCAGTTTATTTTTTCTGTTCCTCTCTATACTAGTATTTAAATTTACATGCAACTAATACTAAGGGGCTTTGCTGTACGTTAAATAGATAGCAGAAATTCTATGACGTATATTCATACACGGGGTTTTTATTTACATGTCACGGAAACGTAAAACGTTCTCTCTGAACTCTTTTCGATGTAAGTTATCGCCACAGTAACACCAGTGACGTTTGTCGTATTGTTGGCGATATCCTCAAATTTTAGAATGGACACAGCTTCTTCCTAGCAATGAAGTCGGGGAGCAAAATGAAAGGAAAAAAGAAGAAAGCACAGAAAAAAGAGAAAACAAAAACTGAAGAAAAGGGAAAGGGCGATCCTAATGATCTGTTGAAAAAGTTAGCCGTACAACACAACAGACAGTCATTGGTAGGGGATTTTGTTTCCTTATACATTTAAATCTATGCACTCATAACGCTATTATATTTTTTTCGCTATTGGCAAAATGCTTCAACATTTTACAAACCAGGAAATGATATTTCTAACCATGTCTTCACTTTGAAAAAATGTGAGTGATACATGTGCTGCAAATATCGTTATTCACAGTATAGGTTTCTAGTTTACTGTTCGTATTGTGTTTTTTCTCGTTTATCAGTCCCTTTTTTTACAGGGCAGATCAGGGTTTTCGAGTAAAATTACAATCAATCATATCGGTTTGATTTATAATACTCGTATTCCGCAAGTATATCAGTTTTATCCACGAGCGTCCAGCTTATTTTTGATAAAAGACCATTTTGAACACAAATTAGACGACGCATATTTTCCTTCTATCTTTATACTTAAATATTTGCTTTTTACATCGCCCGGGGTTTTGAAAAACTGGTCCGAGTTTTATGAGGCGCTGATTCAGTAAAAAAATATTGTATATAAAAAGCTCCATAATTATGTTTGAGGATATCCATAAGTCTATTTGGAAATAAATCCACCAAACTCAATCATAATGTTGTGGATAAAAGAAAATAAAAAATCTTGATAGTATCTGTTCAGTGTACTTTGTATTTGGGTAAGTGTAGTTTTTAATAAAATGGGAGACTAAGGGAAGACAAATGATGTTTTTACCATTCTCATTGTAGAAACATTTTAATGAACAGATGTTGACGATCGAAGCACAGTAGCGTAGAGTATAAAAAAGTCGAACATCAGCTTTGCATTGAACAAAATAGAAGTATGCATTTACTTGATTTTGTTAATATGTCTTTTGGATTGAGTTAAGCCATTTCAATTGATATTTTATAGTGTGTCTTTCTATATATGTTGTAATGTTACACTACTATTTCAGGCTAGGATGAAGGTTGGCGCTTGTTAAAACGTTTAAACCCGCTGCATTTGATTGCACCTGTCCTAAGTCAGGAACCTGTTTCAGTGGTTGTCGTTGTTGATGTGGTTCTTAAGCGTTTCTCGTTTCGCGTTTTTTATATAGATTAGACCGTTGGTTTTCCTGTTTGAATTGTTTTACACTAGTCATTTTGGGGCCCTTTATTTTTATAGCTTGCTGTTCAGTGTGAGCCAAGTCTCAGTGTTGAAGGCCGTATTTTGACTATAATTGTTTACCTTTTTCACATTGTGACTTGGATGGAGAGTTGTCTCATTGACACTCAAACCACATCTTCTAATTTCTATGTAAAACCCAATAGAAATATTTTGTTTTTAAAATCATGAAACTGCTTGAAAGATATAGTCATGTGAATTGTTGAAAGGTATAGTCACGTGAATGGTTGAAAGGTATAGTTACGTGAATGGTTGAAAGGTTAGTCACGCGAATGGTTGAAAGGTATAGTCACGTGAATGGCTGAAAGGTATAGTCACGTGAATGGTTGAAAGGTATAGTCATGTGAATGGTTGAAAGATATAGTCATGTGAATTGTTGAAAGGTATAGTCACGTGAATGGTTGAAAGGTATAGTCATGTGAATGGTTGAAAGATATAATCACGTGAATGGTTGAAAGGTATAGTCACGTGAATGGTTGAAAAATATAGTCGCCTGAATGGTTGAAAGGCAAGTATAGTCACGTGAATGGTTGAAAGGTAAAGTCACGTGAATGGTTGAATGGTTGAAAGGCCAGTATAGTCACGTGAATGGTTGAAAGGTAAAGTCACGTGAATGGTTGAAAGATATAGTCACGTGAATGGTTGAAAGGCCAGTATAGTCACGTGAATGGTTGAAAGGTATAGTCACGTGAATGGTTGAAAGGTATATAGTCATGTGAATGGTTAAAAGGTATATAGTCACGCGAATGGTTGAAAGGTATAGTCACGTGAATGGTTGAAATGTATAGTCACGTGAATGGTTGAAAGGTATATAGTCACGTGAATAGTTGAAAGGTAAAGTCACGTGAATGATTGAAAGGTATAGTCACGTGAATGTTTGAAAGGTATAGTCACGTGAATGGTTGAAAGGTATAGTCACATGAATGATTGAAAGGTATAGTCACGTGAATGGTTGAAAGGTTAGTCAAGTGAATGGTTGAAAGGTATAGTCACGTGAATAGCTGAAAGGTATAGTCACGTGAATGGTTGAAAGGTATAGTCATGTGAATGGTTGAAAGATATAGTCATGTGAATGGTTGAAAGGTATAGTCACATTAATGGTTGAAAGATATAGTCGGGTGAATGGTTGAAAGGTATAGCCATTTGAATGATTGAAAAATATAATCACGTGAATGGTTGAAAGGTATAGTCACGTGAATGGTTGAAAAATATAGTCGCCTAAATGGTTGAAAGGTATAGTCACATGAATGATTGAAAGGTTAAGTCACGTGAATGGTTGAAAGATATAGTCACGTGAATGGTTGAAAGGCCAGTATAGTCACGTGAATGGTTGAAAGGTATAGTCATGTGAATGGTTGAAAGGTATAGTCATGTGAATGGTTGAACGGTATAGTCACGTGAATGGTTGAAAGGCCAGTATAGTCACGTGAATAGTTGAAAGGTATAGTCACGTGAATGGTTGAAAGGTATAGTCAGGTGAATGGTTGAAAGGTATAGTCACGTGAATGGCTGAAAGGTATAGTCATGTGAATGGTTGAACGGTATATAGTCACGTGAATGGTTGAAAGGTATATAGTCACGTGAATGGTTGAACGGTATATAGTCATGTGAATGGTTGAACGGTATATAGTCACGTGAATGGTTGAAAGGTATAGTCACGTGAATGGTTGAAAGGTATATAGTCACGTGAATGGTTGAAAGGTAAAGTCACGTGAATGGTTGAAAGGTATAGTCACGTGAATGGTTGAAAGGTATAGTCACGTGAATGGTTGAAAGGTATAGTCACGTGAATGATTGAAAGGTATAGTCACGTGAATGATTGAAAGGTATAGTCACGTGAATGGTTGAAAGGTATAGTCACGTGAATGGTTGAAAGGTATAGTCACATGAATGGTTGAAAGGTATAGTCACATGAATGATTGAAAGGTAAAGTCACGTGAATGGTTGAAAGATATAGTCACGTGAATGGTTGAAAGGCCAGTATAGTCACGAGAATGGTTGAAAGGTATAGTCACGTGAATGGTTGAAAGGTATAGTCACACTAATGGTTGAAAGGTATAGTCACGTGAATGGTTGAAAGGTTAGCCACGTGAATGGTTGAAAGGTATGGTCACGTGAATAGCTGAAAGGTATAGTCACGTGAATGGTTGAAAGGTATATAGTCATGTGAATGGTTGAAAGATATAGTCACGTGAATGATTGAAAGGTAATGTGCAGAAACTTATTTATTATTTTACAGCAAATAGAAGCTGACCAAGTAGCACATTTAGCACCAGCAGATAATGAAGGTAAAAACTATTCTTCTTAAAACAATATGATATGGATGAGTATCAGTCAGATAGCAACCAAACAACACATGACAATCTCAAGTCATGATCAATATTCGGATGTATAAGAATAGGAAGATGTGGTATGATTGCCAATAAGATCGCATATACATGGTATTAGTGGATAAATACCCTTAAATGTGTATTATAAAATAAAACTTATTGGTCAGACGTGTTTGTTTCGTGTACATTGTTTATTTAATAGAATTGAGAACGGAATATATTATGTCCATTATAAACAGATCTTTTCGAGTAATTATTTTGTGTGAAGTTACTGTCTCATTGCATAACGTATAACGTGGCCCTCGGGCCTACTCATACTACTATTACACTCGTAAAATAGTTCCAACAAATGTATACTTAAACAAAAGAGAAAGGTAAAACGTGTCATTGTTTTTTTTTACGTAGAATGGCCTTACTATACCATGTTTTGGCAATATTGCATGAGTCATCACAGGGTTAATTTGAATGCATGCTTAATTTGAAATAAGATCATATAATGTATTACATGGAATTCAAAAGAGTCGAAAGCGAGAGAAATTATCAAAAGGTAATTTATCGGACTAACTGGTGGACTTACATCTAACGTATAAATGAATATTTTTGAACGTTCTTGTATTTTTTAGTTATCTTATACTATTTTTTCTAATTGTTAATTTGATACTATACATGTTTCTTCCGTCAGTTAACTTGATATTATCATTATTGTGAAATTTTTCGTCAGTGAATTACATTGATACTTTGTATTTTAAAGGAGTTCCCCATGCCAGCAGTCGAATGTCTAGTGCCGGTGTTAGTACCAATGGAGATACAGAACTACCAGAATGGTTTGAAGATATAACCACAGATAATGAGGATGCATTTAAAGAGGTAAGACTTATGAGTATAAATATAACAATAACTCGACCACTGTTGGTAAAATTAATGTATCCTGTTTAAACAAATACATTAAAATAACATGTAGTTTTTGGAATAAAATGACTATATTCACAGTCGTTGTCAATTTGATTGTATGTATATGATTTAGAACAACGAAGAAGAACAAATTTCTTCCTTTTCTTTTCAGTTGTTTGATATGTTGGATTCAGCGAAGACGGGCACACTGAATGTCGACGGTCTGTATGAAGGTCTAAAGAGAGTAGATAGTGGAATTACTAGAGAAGAGGTTGAAGCTGTCATGAACAAACTGGATAAAGATGGAAATGGAGAAATTGATTTTGATGAGTTTCTTATTCACATGACACAAGGAGATACAGCAGGAGAGGGTGACCAGGGTAAATATAATTCGACATGACACAAGGAGATACAGCAGGGGAGGGTGACCAGGGACAAGGAGGTATAATACTTCCACAAAACAGGGTAGGGGTAGGTTAAATATAATTCCTCACTCACATGACACAAGTAGATAAATCAGGGGAGAGGCCAGTGGAAATATAATGCCACAAATTACAATTAAATATAAGGACGTGGACCATATTTGTCCTTATCCAGCTGACACTATGAGATATGGCAGGGCGTATAGAGGGGGATTGGGAACAGGTAAGTTAGTTTAAGCCCTTGTTCACATGATATAAAGAGATATAGCAGGGGTGAGGACCAGGGTAATTATATTTTTTCTGTCACAATACACAAGACAGAGATGAAACAGGTTAAGTAAATATTTGCATTCACTTGACACAAGGAGATGTAACAGGGGACAGGGATCATGGATAAATCTAGTTCCGTATCCACAATACACAATAAACTAACCAGGGAGTCTGTAAGGAAGGATTTTAAGGTAAAGCTTAACAAAGGTATAACCTGAATGTCGATTAAATCATCCTATCCAGTGGCGGATCCAAAGGGGGGGGGGGGGGGGGGGGGGGCCGGGGGTTGGAACCCCCTTTTCTTCCCGATCAATGCTTTTGAATGGGGACATATGGTTGGACCCCCGCCCCCTTTTATCCTGGGTTGGGAATCCCCCCTTTTAAAAATGGCTGGATCCGCCCCTGCTAAAAAAAAAAGAAATACAATGCGTGAAACTGATTGGCTGTTTAGTTTGAAAAATCAGAGAAATAATTTATAAAAATGCACGATTTTACTGCATGCAGTTTTTATAAAAGATGTAAAAAACTGACATGGGTTCTTAATGTAACTGATCTTTAAATGAGGGTCATATTCTTTTGTTAAAGATATCATTTCCAAAAGATTACATCACCACAACATGCAAAATAGGAGGCAACCCACAAGATGTTTCATTTTCAGGTGCTAAATTATAAACTGGAGGTTGCTTCCTGGCTAAAGACGAAATATTAATGTGAACACATGAGCTTTTGGTTTGAAGAAATTTAATGGGTTTTATTTTTATTTTATAACAAGTTGGAAAATAGTTCAAAACCCAAACGTACATTCGTATTTATCAATCCTGATCTAGATAATATCAATATATTAAGATAATATGACCAATCATAAAAGTGTTACCTCTGCAGAAGGATCACGGAAGGGATTTTCAAGACGACAGAGATTATTCTACACAGCCATTACACAATTCTCCATGAAGACCACTCTAGAGTTGGAGAAAAAGAAACATCAACCTCATGTGATAGGTCATTACACAGCTGGAGCCCGTCTCGAGGGATTAACTGATAGACAGCTAGCCAGACAGATGAAGAGACTCCAGAGAACAGCTGTACACCATGATTCACCATATGCCAAACCCCTTCCTTTTGTTTCTCAGATGAACTGTAGTGTTGTGCCGGTAAGAAGGAGTGCATTCTCCAATATAGCGGTCTTCTTATCTTTATGTGTAAAATTTCTATTACTAGGAAATATGGGAATGTCCTAGAAAAAGCGGGGTTTAGTTTGTATTTCATACATAAAAAATAAGTCGATTTGGTATGATTGTCAGAGACAGGATAAGGATGTGAACTACAAATCAATCCAGTTTGAGCTCTGTGTTGCTCCAAAACTTAATCATGGAATCGTGGGTAGAAATAGTATGGTTTCAACCGATAAGACTTAGTGTGAACATTTCTGATTAGTTTTATAAAAGATATCCAGTGTGCAGTGTTAACATTAACATTATAACACTGAAAAATGTTACTACTTTTTATGAACAAATGTCATTTGGTCTCTGGTGAATATAGCTCTCTCATTGGCAATCATACCACTTCTCCTTATTTTATAATGATCGTTTTATTGTACAGGTTGATATAGCCCCATGGATTAAAATTCATGATGTTTTTTTTTATCTCAGAATGCTAGAGAAAATATTTGGCTGCATGTTTTACCAATTACAGAAGTTATCAGAAGCTGCACTGAGCACAGCTGAACGTATCGGGACATTATGATCTCCCTCACTAAATCGATTGCATACACATCCTATCCATGGGCTTCTAGTAATGTCTAGGCAAATAAATTCCGTAGATGTTCTAAGCATCGTATCGTGTCTTCAGGTACGGTTTACTACGTCTGTTTTAGTGGCGGATCCAGAAATTTTCATAAGGGGGGACCCGTTCAGTCATGCTTCAGTGATTCCCTAAATAATCAACCAACTTTCCCCACAAAAGGGGGGCCCGCGGGCACCCTGCCCCCCCCCCCCCCCCCACCCAATCCTAAATCCGCCTCTGTTTGAAATATTCTATGAAGTACAGCAACTGATATTAAAGTGAAAAAGACAGCATGATTTCCTGTCAGCAGGTCAGTACTTTCAGATAGCTTTCAGTAACTGCGAGCATTCCTCGATACGATATAATATTGTTTATCCCATCTGAGAAATCTAGATTAATCCCACCACATATTCATGTGCGTGTTAGTCTGTAGTCAAGGCTGTTTTATGTCTTTTCGAGAATTCGGCCCTCTAGTGGTCTTCTGGTGATTTTTGTGGTAGGGTTGCTGTATACCCCACATGTCTTTATATTTTTGAGGGGTCAGGTAGGGGTCTGTTCCAAGGGCATAATTTCTGTCCACTATCCAACATACCAACCCAATTTTGCATTCGAAATTCTGGCCTTTCATTCCGCTCGATCCATTTTACAGAACGTACCATTTGCATTAATCAATTTATTCTCGTCCTGAATATGCATGAAATACTTGCCACTTAACGTTAAGCAAATAACAATAAATAAATTATTTGATTCATCTTTATGAATTTTGCTAAAGATGAATGAAAATTACAACTTAAAGAACTTGTCTCATCTTTCAAATGATTGACAAGTAATTTGAATTCATATGCATATTTAAATCTTAGCTGACAAAATAACGCCCTTTTTTTATTCTCTTTTACAGACCAGTAGGTACAAGTTGGCAACAGAACGCACTGAAATGGGCCCCAAGGAAAACACGACACTAATTGAAATACCAGAGGATGGACCAATTGAACCAATTGCACCATTACCATGGAAGGTAACAATAAAAATAGTTGCCATTGAGACTACTCAGTCAAAAAGATCCTGAAACAGTTTAAGCATTCCCAGGATTATTTAAGAGACATAGAAACTCAATCGTAATGTTGATAAGATAATGCAAACCTTATATTGTGGATCCAAATAATTTAATTTATTTACAGCTAGATGTGAAGCATCTTCCTATTGAATAGTTATATCTGCTACACATCTCACTGTCAGTGATATTTGTTGCAGGCAAGACAATTTGTTTTACAATTATCTCATATGTTTTTGTTGAAAAATGTGTCATCATCGTGTCATTTAAAGTCCTTAGAACTAATGAGGTTCTACATTATTTCAGGCACAATGGAAAATGTTTACCTCAAGAGATAGTGTTGTGGGTAAAACAAACGATGATCTTTTGAATAATCTAAGGTCAAGATTAAGTAAGTTTTTATTTCTTTGAATAATTAACTTATATATCTGAAAGTGCAAAACTTATTATGTTTCAATATCGGCATTCTTTAAATATGATTCTCTGCATTAATACCACCTACAAATATTGGCAGTTCACTTTACTATAAAATGATGTTTGGTCTTAGCATTTGATTTTTATTAATAATACTATTAAAGAAATTATCACTAGATTTTGGATTGACTGCTTATGTATGGACTCTACTGGAGAAATTATGCTCAACACCATTAGAACAATAACAGTAAGCTATAACAATAAGTAAACTGTATTATATTAATTCCCATGTCATTAGGAAATTTTGTGGTTGTTAGAAAAACAAAGGATATGGGGTATCCATCCATGACAAAAAATCAGTACATGCAAAGCTTAATACACAAAAAACAAAAGAACAGCGCATTTATTGGTGTTCTTCATCTCAAAGTCACAGTAAGGCATTCAACTCTGAGCAAAAAAACTATGAATACTTAGTAAAGCAAATATTGTAGAGGCATCTAGATGTTTCTGGGTACTTTACATCATAATTGTCTTCTATATTCAGATATAACCATGAAGATTAAAGGATCTATTAAAAAGAAGAAAACTATAGGTATGTTTAAATTTGGCACATACATGTATTTTATTGTCCCAAGCCTCACAGCAATGGAAGTACATATATAGATTGATTGACTGATTAATTGGTGTTCAACAACAGTTTAAGCACTATTGCGCTATTTCACGGCGGTCAGTATTTATTGGTGGAGGAAGCCAAAGTGCACCTGCCAACTGAGAGATTCAAACTCACAAACTCAGTCTTGACAGATCAGAATAGTGGTACAGTAGTTCAACTACTTAGACCAGTCGTCCACCGAGGCCCCTGAGGGACATATAATAGTAGTCTTCAACCATCCAATACACTTTGTGAATGCTACTCCTCTGAAAGCATTCTTACTTTCATATTTTTTGGCATATTGTAGCATAATGATACTTGTGAAGGTTTTTCCTTTATGACCATAAGCCTGATAGTTTTCACACCTGGTTGGATTGTTCTTTATCAGTTGAAGTTAACCATACTGTATCCCAAACTAATTAGACAATTTTAGTTGATTTTGTGGATCTTACTGTGGATTCATTTTATTTCATGTGTAACAATTTTTGTTGATTGCAGAAAGATATATTTATGTGGATATTTCGTTGTGTGGATTTGCTAAAGACAGTATACAAGTATATAGAAAAATTTTAGTTTATTAAATATGTTTACCGTTACCCGCCAAATCCATGTTAATTGGAACCTCGTGAGTTGTAATGAATCAACAGTCGGACCTTTTTTCTTATATGTAGCTTAATGACACTTTTAGACCTAATGTTAAATTAAGGCAATGATTGCATTCAAACACCTCATAATGATTTTGATGCGAGGACTTGCTTTTATGAGTATGGAGAGGATTGATCTGAAAGTGAATATAATGTCATTATTGTTTCATCCAAATTGTAATGTCTGCAATTGTTCTGCAGTCTACTATAGTTTTGAGACTGTTAAACGACTTTTATTAAACAGTTTCAATAGAGCTGGAGATATTTTCACAAACTAGTGGTAATCCTGTCCTTAAGTTGCTTTTTCTCATTTTCTTATCTCTAACTAAAAAAAGTTGACTTTTCTGAAGATAGGGACAATTTTAAGCTATTTCGTTTAGTTGAATTTTTTCTTTTATCAGCTAATGTCTCCATATATTGCCAGATTTATTAAAATATACATATATATATTTGGTTCAAGCAAAGGCAGCCATCCCCCAAATAGGAAAGTGCCGAGTTCCCTTGCCAGTTCTTAGAGTGAAGTATATCAGACACAGACCGTCACCAACCATTGATGATTTGCCAAATATTAGAGAAAAGGTAAAACTAAATATTACATTGGATGCAATGAAATACCATGATTTCACAATATTTTAAAAACCAATATTTCAAGTTCTTTGCCTTTTATACTTTATTAATACTATAAGTCAATACAAATAAAGAATAAATTATACAAGATTTCAAATATTATTAGTTACACAGTGTGCTAGTGACCTAATACGATACATATGGGTTCAGTAAATTCCATATGGGGTTCGCTCTCACCCCATATGGGATTTACTGACCCCATATGTATCATATTAGGTCACTAGCACACTGTGCAACAAATTTATCTTACCAACTATCTTAACATCTGGCATTAAGATTAGTGGCCTATGAAAGTGATCAAGTCTTCAATATGAAGAACCTGCTTCCATTGGTCTATACAAAAACAAATGCCAACAATAACAACTTGTTAGCTTTTTACGTGTTTTCTGCATTTATTTCAATCCTTCATCATCAATTTCTTCGTCTGTTGTCTGGGCTAAATGTTTCAGATTGTTCCTCAATGCCGTGTTGTTTATATAAAGGGATGTAACACCACCACTAACCGTGTATTAAAATAAACCAGGCCTACTAACCACATATTAAATATACATGGTCTCCACACGGTCGCTTTTAACCAATGATATTCCTAGAAATGTATAGGTGATAAAATCAAAAATATTCAACTTGTGACCTTGCAACAGTGATATTTAACTCATGACCAACACTCATTTGTGAATTATTGTGTTGTTCAGAATTCTTGGATTAGTAATTCTATAATTAACATTCGCAGACCTGTCAACCTTCATGCTTTCTGGGGGATTTCCCCCATGAGAGGTGTTGACCTGAATTTTGAAATTCGTTATTATACAAATTTAACACCTGAAAACAGGCATTCAAATGAGTTAAAAGGGGATTTAAGCACATGCATACTCATTCAAACAATATAGTAGTAGATCAGAAAGTCTTATGACAATATAAGAGAAGCATTTAGTCATCTCGCTCTTGAAATCCCCCATGGAGATTTTGAAAACTTGGCAGGTATGCATTCGGACGACAGATTTTATTTATATCATCTATTATGGTGTAATGGTCTTGTAAATGACAACCACTTACAGAACATTGATACAAAATTGTTTTTTTTTTCATTTTTTACAAGAAAGGATGTGTAAAAATATCTTGCCTGTTTAATTGATGACAACTGAATAATTTGATGAAAGTCTTTGAAATCAATGCAAAATTAGATGCATCAAACTTACTTTACAAAATAGCATCATAGATTGTAGATATTTGAAAATTAATGAATGATGAAACTGATGTCAAGATCAGTTACCCCTGGTAGATAGAGATTAACATATTACAATGATTCTGTAGAAAAATAAATGGGGAATGTGTCCATGGGACACAGATGATGCCCCCGCTTTCATATCATATAAAGTTATAAAGGGACATAACTGAAGAACGGTAAAAGTGAAGCTACCCAAATTTGTACTTAATCTGAGTTATGAGGTAATAAGTATTGTGTATAAGTTTCATAAAATTTGGTTGAGGCTAACTTAAGTTAAAGAACGGAAATGAAAAATTCAGCAATTTTTCTATTTGTAATGGGGCATAACTCTAGAACAATAAAAGTGACATCCCTAAAGTTCAAACTTGATCTGTATTTTGTGGTAATAAGCATTGTGTATAAGTTTCATAACATTTGGTTGAGGCTCACTTAAGTTAGAGAACGGAAACGGAAAATTCAGCAATTTTTCCATTTGTAAAGGGGCATAACTCTAGAATGGTTAAAGTGACACCCCCAATATTCAAACTGGATCTGTGTTTTGTGGTAATAAGCATTGTGTATAAGTTTCATAACATTTGGTTGAGGCAAACTAGATTTAGAGAACGGAAACGAAAAATTCAGCAATTTTTCCATTTGTATAGGGGCATAACTCTAGAACGGTTGAGATTACGCCACCAAAATTCAAACTTGATCTGTGTTTTGTGGTAATAAGCATTGTGTATAAGTTTCATAACATTTGGTTGAGGCAAACTAAAGTTAGAGAAGGGAAACCAACTTTTGGACGTACGGACAGACAAGGGTAAAACTTAATGCCCCTATGCTACGGTGGGGGAATAAAAAGTTAACTATTTACTATTGAAGATTTTTAACTGAGAAATTAAGCTCCAAACTTAGACATTGATGTATGAACCATAAAAATGGGACAAGATCAGGTGAACATTACCACAAAGATGTCTAATTTTGTTTGTTTTTATTTTTTTATCATTCTTTTTAGCTTAATACATTTTTCTTCTTTCAGGCAACAAATGCACTGGATGATTACTATCATAAGCTACGAAAAGTAAGTGTCAAAAATTCTTATGAACACTGGGATAACTTATATGCTGATACTATTCGTCCCAAGAAACTTTTGGAAAACTTCAGAACTGTTTACAGGGCATATTCACCACATAAAGAAGAAGAAGCTTTCGTTGTTACACCTTGGATACCTGGACCTTACAGACTTTTCAGGAGAAAAGTGGATTCACGTATCAGACCATTCAGTGCCCATTAAATCTTTTAGTAAACATATGCTACCAGCACTGATTAAAATCTATTTTAACGTTTGGTGTTATTTTGTTCTTTTCAATACTCTGAAACATGCAGCTTTAAAAGATTTGCTAGATAAGGTGAACAAATAATTTCCGAAAATTTAAGTTTTAAAATTGGTATACCAACAGCTCACAAACACAACAAATCATTTATCATAACAAAGTCTTTAATATTTGAAAAGATTTTTTTATGATCCTGAATGGTCATTCTTTCAGACATCATTTATTTATGTAATCCTATTTAGTGAACTTTACTTGCCTGATACAAAACCTTAACTGATATCAAAACTTTTAGAAAAATAAACATGTGTCTTTGATGTTGTTTTTTTTGTCTTTTTTCCCTCTCCCAACCAAATTGTGGAAGGATTATATTAATGCTTTGGTGTGTATGTTATGTCTAAACATCTTGTACACCAAAAAAAGGTAAAATGTTCAGCTGTGATGATGACATGAAGTATATTCCACAAAAAAATATAACAGAACAAGCTTAAAGGGTATTTTGATACAATTTCAGTTTCATATCCATCTGATTAAGAAACTCTACTTTGAAGTGTGTTTGTTCTCATATAAAAGGACTGAAATACAACAGGTAAAAAGAATTTATTAAGAAATAAAGATATAAAAAAATATACATAAAATTGTCATTTAGTATCACAGACAAAGCAAGGCTACAATAATGTCAATATGTATTAAAATTCATATCATTTCATAGCTGATATACAGGAATTTATAGGTGATCATAATATTTTCAGAAAAAAAACCTTTTATCTAACATTGACCAGCAATGCATTTAGATAAATTCAGATAATCTAGTATATGGTGCTTTTGTTTTTCCAAAATTGAGATTCTGAATTCAATTCATTATTGCTAAACAAGAGTTAAGAATTTATCTGCAAATTGATCATGTGAACTGAAACAAGAAACTCAGGATTTTCATTCAAAAGACTCATCACTAAATTCTCAAATCCAACCAACTGTATCTATTGCTTGTTCACATTATTGTTGCTGATTAGCTTAGACAGGAGTGTCCTTAATATCAAAGATAAATTTAAGATAAATTCTAGTCATATTCTGACCTACTGCAATCAACTCATGACACTGTATTCAAATTACATTCCAAATTTACTGAAATACTTTCATCCTGATCAGCAATTATATGGTTTGTAATTGAACTGATGGCTAAGGCTCAATGTTAGTGCAAGTTTTATGTTATTTATCATTTATTCTTTAAAAATATCTGAATTACTTTTATTAAAACTAGAGGCTCTAAAAAGCCTGTGTTGCTCACCTTGGTCTATGTGCATATTCAACAAAGGACACTCTCCAACATTGTAGACGGAATAGAATTCATGACAAAAATCTCTGTTTTGTTGATCTTGTATTGCTGATCATTTAGTCTGTTTAGTTTCTATCTTCTTTAGTTTTTGCTCAACACACAAAACAGGGTAAAAAAAATCCTCATTCAAGGGCAAACGCTCCTGTAAAGAGTGACAGTCTACTAACTATATCCGCAAAATTTGACTTGTTAGTAGATCTTGCCCTGCTGATCATTTTTTGTGATTTAAAGTTTCTATCTTATCATTATTTTTAAGATATAAGGCAAAAACGCAAAAAATTGGTAAAAATCGTCATCAAAGTCAATAACTCTAATAAGGAGTCGACTGACGATTTCGACCATGAGACTTATTTGTAGAACTTATCTTGCTGATCATTTTTGCAATTTAAAGTCACTCTCTATCTATTATAGTTTTCAAGATAATAGACAAAAAAAAATTGTCATTTAAGGGCAATAACTCCTGTAAGAAGTCGTCTGACAGTTTTGACGTATATGAAGATTTGGTAGAGCTCAACATTCTAAAAATTTCTGCCCTCTGTCAGATTTTCTCTATTTATAACGGTTTTCAAAATAATAGACAAAACTTGCATTTTACCCCCTATGTTCTATATTTAGCCATGTCGGCCATCTTGGTTGGCAGGCGGGTTCATCGGACACATTTTTTAAAACTAGATACCCCAATGATGATTGTGGCCAAGTTTGGATAAATTTGGCGCAGTTGTTTCAGAGGAGAAGATTTTTTGTAAAAGTTAACGACGACGGACGCCAAGTAATGAGAAAAGCTCACTTGGCCCTATGGGCCAGGTGAGCTAAAAAATGGAAGACAACAAAAACAAAAATTTATCTGCTTTAAATGTTAAAGGCATGTTTAATTTAAAATTCAAGATTCTTAATAATTTGTTACTCCAACTCAAATTAAATATCTATGAACATTTTAAGGCTTTAATTTTTACTTTTGAAGATATCAAATAATTTTCACTTGATGTTTGTTATGCTGAAATAGGTTACAGATCACAATGGTTAGAGGAATAGTCAAATGAGTTTACATCTGTCAATTTGCAAATTAAGTTTATTGCATACAACATATTCTTGATAAAAAACTAAATCTAATATCAAATGGCAAGTATAAATTGGCAGTGTATCTTTAATCATTGGTTCCCCAGTTGTATTCTAGATAGCTGACTTTGTAACTTTTACCAGCAACAAGTTCTTCCAGCTGTTTTTTCTTATCACTCTCTGCAATATGAGCTATGATCCATTGTACAACCTAAAATATGAATATGAGTAATAACTTGAAACTGATATTCTACCTTTAACATTACTTAATCAAGTAGCTTTGTCCTTATCATTTGAAAAAAATAAAATACAATAAGCCTTTAAATCTTTTTCAGTTCTTATTTCACCAAAATAATTTTCACCATTCAAAGGCCAAGACAGACATATTGGACTGTCACTGACATGAACAATTGTTAAGCCTTAAGTTTATCTGGTCACTACAAAACTATCAATGAATATATGTGATCTAAAATTCTGTTCAAACTCCAACTGTCATCAATGTATTATTTAATTATCAATCTGTTACCTCTTCTTTATTTTTGCCAAAATCCTCTTGGTACCAGTCTAATATTTTTGATAATTTTATCTGCTTCTTTTTCATGTCAATAAAAACACCATCATCTCCCTCCAGAAAAGCTTCTGCTGCTGATTTTAACTCCTCATATATACCCTGGAAGGATAATAGTAACGTGCACAAAAATGTATAAGTCACAAATATGCTGTTATATAATAAAAGTTCAATGGGAAGTATTGTATTGTAATTTATGCTAATTTTGCTAAGCATTTTTGACATTTACAGTTTCTCTCTATCTATGATGGTTTCTGCATTAATCTATAAAGATCATCTTTCAAGGGCAATAACTCCTATAAGAGGTCAATTAACGATTTTGCCCATGTTGACTTATTTGTTGATCTTATTTTGCTTTTCACAGTTTCTCAAATACAGTTTATGCAAAAATGGATGAAAAACGTCTTTCAAGAACAATTACTTCCAGAAGGAGCATATTGATGATTTCAGTTATGTTTACTTAATTGCAGATTTAATTTTGCTGAACAGTTCACTACTGAAATATTTTATCCATCTTCTATAGTAACGTATACAGGGTTATTTTTCGCGGGGTGTTCATTTTCGCTTATTTTCACGGATAAATGAAAATTGTGGAAATAAATTCTGTGAAATATATGCATACGTTCTTACTTTCCAATTGCTAAAGCATTTTGTGGAAGATCTGGGTTTTTTTTTTAGGTCGACAGGTCAATAACGGTATATGTTAGTTTTAAAACATAAATGCCAAATGTTATTGAACATACATAAGTATACCCTTATTAACTAGTGTCAAATAATATAAGATTTTAAGGTACTATGTCAGGTATTTTATCCTTATTAATTAGTGTCAAATTGTATAAGAGTGTAAGGTACTATGTCAGGAATTTTACCCTTATTAATTAGTGTCAAATTATATAAGAGTGTAAGGTACTATGTCAGGTATTTTACCCTTATTAATTAGTGTCAAATTGTATAAGAGTGTAAGGTACTATGTCAGGAATTTTACCCTTATTAATTAGTGTCAAATTATATAAGAGTGTAAGGTACTATGTCAGGTATTTTACCCTTATCAATTAGTGTCATATTGTATAAGAGTGTAAGGTACTATGTCAGGAATTTTACCCTTATTAATTAGTGTCAAATTATATAAGAGTGTGAGGTACTATGTCAGGTATTTTACCCTTTTTAATTAGTGTCAAATTGTATAAGAGTGTAAGGTACTATGTCAGGAAATTTACCCTTATTAATTAGTGTCAAATTATATAAGAGTGTAAGGTACTATGTCAGGTATTTTACCCTTATTAATTAGTGTCAAATTGTATAAGAGTTTAATGTGCTATGTCAGGTATTTTACCCGTATTAATTAGTCTCAAATTATATAAGAGTGTAAGGTACTATGTCAGGTATTTTACCCTTATTAATTAGTGTCAAATTGTATAAGAGTTTAATGTGCTATGTCAGGTATTTTACCCTTATTAATTAGTCTCAAATTATATAAGTGTGTAAGGTACTTATCAGGTATTTTACCTTTATTAATTAGTGTCAAATAATATAAGAGTGTAAGGTACTATTTCATGTATTTTACCCTTATTAATGAGTGTCAAATAATATAAGAGTTTAAGGTACTATGTCAGGTATTTTACCCTTATTAATTAGTGTCAAATTGTATAGAGTTTGTAAGTCACACTGATAATTTTATAACCTAATTAGTACATCAAAGGTCCCGTCAATTTCTTAACTTATCAACCATAACATTTACAAGAAGTTTGTACACCTGTGACAAATATCTATGTTACCGGTATCTATTGATTAACTGTATCGGAATATAAACAATAAATAAGACATCATTCATGTAAACCATAACAACAGACACTTGTTTGATTGACTGATAATAACGATACTCTATCCCAATTCTAATATCTTGAAGACAAACTTCTGCTAGCAAAGAAGTAATGAGACAAGTAAATCTGAGATGTTTTTGTAAATATTTGACATTTCAAAAGTTGTGTTTTACCTCCAATATTGTTTTTCGTTATCATATGTATTTATTTTTACATTGTTCTATTAAAATAATTATTTCTTTTAATTTCTTGTATTTATACAGAACTACAGTAAAGACATGTCTTGTATTTATACAGAACTACAGCAAAGACATGTCTTGTATTTATACAGAACTACAGCAAAGGCATGTCTTGTATTTATACAGAACTACAGCAAAGGCATGTCTTGTATTTATACAGAACTACAGCAAAGGCATGTCTTGTATTTATACAGAACTACAGAAAAGACATGTCTTGTATTTATACAGAACTACAGCAAAGGCATGTCTTGTATTTATACAGAACTACAGCAAAGACATGTCTTGTATTTATACAGAACTACAGCAAAGACATGTCTTGTATTTATACAGAACTACAGCAAAGACATTTTTCACTGTTTTCTTGCTGTCAATTTTTACAACTTTTAACTGCAACTATTTCAGTATCCGCCAAAATATTTAATTGGGGATAAGTATCCACCAAAATAAAAACAGCAAAAAATTTTTGTATACTTTGTTGCCTCCTAATTGTGAAATTTTATGACCGTGAAAAGAAATCGCTGTATGGTATTTGCAAAAATGCAAAAAAGTGTATAATTCAAAGGCAATAACTCTTATAAGGGGTCAATTGACAATTTACACATGTTCACTTATTTGTAGATCTGACTCAATGTTTTTGACAATTTTACTATTCATTATCTGTTATAGTTTTCAAAATAATAAAATAAAACTTTGCAAAAAATTGACATTTCAGGGGCAATGACTTCAAAATTGGTAGTCCAATTTTTCTGAAAATTCTTTAGGAGATAGACCTTGACCTGTTGATCATTTTGACTAATATCAGATTTGCTCAATTTTTTTTTAGTTTTTTAGATATAGAAAAACAGATTTTTCTAAAAATTGACATTTCAGGAGCAACAACTCATAAATGGGTTTTCTGAAAATTTCACCTTGACCTGTGCTTGTCACACTTTTCAGTTTTGCTCGAACTGCTTTAGTTTAAGAGATAACTAACCTCCACAGAATATGTTTTTATTGGTGGACAACTTTTGGCTCCACACACCAAAGCAAAATGGATAAGTGGTTCATGTTTCTCCAATGCTATTTTAAATCTTGGATCACTCTTTGAAAATGGCTTGGTGAACATACCTGTAACAGTAAGATATTGCACATCACATACTTTTTTTATATGGCATGACATAATATATCAAACAATATTTACACAACCTCAGTACTTTAATTCTTATCTGTAAGTTACCACAACAACTTAGCATTTCTGCAATGTACTATTTTAAAAAAACTAACATTCATGTTTTAAACAAGAGATTATCAAACGTCATTACTTACCAACACCTTTCCTATTAGCCCTCAAAACTCCATTCTCTATATCTTGTAAAGAATAGGAATGTCCTCCAATTATATATTTAACTGTATTGAAAAACTGAAAGATAAAAAATTGTTTTTAATGAAAAAAAACATGTCTTCTGTTAACAGATCAGGCCTTGCAGTCATAAAAAAAACTACCATCACTCAGGCTCAGAAATCAACCAATCAAAATACTGGATTTGGTCTTTCAAGCACAAATATTGTACTCCCGAGTACTGAGTAAAGTTTTATGACCAAGGGCCCTAATCATTATTTTAGGCAATGGTTTTAATAAAATGTAAGAGATGTACATATGTAAATCATATTTTTCATTTCTAAATATAGCATAAACATTGAAGTAATGAAGAATACAAAACTGGAAAAAAAATTCTACTTTTCACAAAAAAGAAGACATGTAAAAGTAGCAATTTTTTAATCAATTTCCATTTTCACTGAACTTTTCCTCACATTACATCATATAACCAAAGCTTAATAACTAATAAAATTTTAAGCGTGTCCTGTTATTACAAAACTAGGTTTAAATGCATAGACAGTAGAAATAAACAGCACTAATAAAACATTTTGGAGGTAAATTCTTGACCTTATATCTTTGCTGGAGTCCTTTAGTACAGTTTTTTTTTTCACCAAGTATCTTTGCACAAGTCCTTTACGATGACATTTTTCTTTACCTTATATCTTTGCCAGAGTCCGTTAGGAGGACCCAATGCCACATTAGCATGGACAACAAGAGCATTATAGATGTTGATGAAGAAAGCTAATTTCTCCTCCCGACTAGCAGTGGCTATTTGCACTCTCTGAAGTTCTTTCGTACGAGTTTTGTACACCTCAAATTCACTTGAAGTTGAAATTCCTCTATAATTTACTTTCTGGAAAGAAAGAAAATGAAAGTATACAAGAATTCTTGCAATTTCAGTTAAAATTAATATGGTGTTTTACAAATGTTGTATATCCAATGAAGCATCAAGGATAATGTTTTGTTGTTCACCTTACGCACAAACGTCAGAATAATCTTAACAACTGCAGATCACAGAATCTTGAAACTTGGTAAAATGTAAACACTATAAATAGGGATTGTGCAGAATGTTTGAAATTTGATATTTCCAGTCGGGGCAGACTTATTGGTGAAAGCATTTTCCTGATAACAGGTAAATTAGTGACAACTGGAGTCTTATAAACACATAGAAATCGTCTGTGCCAAATTTTTGGGAATTTTGATATTTGCCCTGAGTCCAGAATAATTGCTCAACATGTATTTTGGGTTATTCAGAAAGTATTGAAATATTTTGATCTACTAAGCATGCACTTTTGGAATATAAAACTTGAGTTACAAGGCACATTAGATTCAAACTCGACCAATGCTGAAGGAACTTTCATGCAATCAATCCCTCAGGATCCTTATGAATCTTAAAAGCGAAAAAAATTATCATCCTTATATTCCTCTAACATCAATTGAGATAGGATCATAAATTTGTTCATTACAAGGTCATCTCAAATTGTTATATATGAAATTATTTAATGTTTGAAAAATATCATTATGCCCGAGCTCAATGAAGAAGCTGAATAATGTTTTGCTGTTTGTTATATGTTAGCAGGACTGTTCTTAAAGTCAAGATTACTATTTTTATTTTATCCTGTCATGCATGGACTTAATGGCAACTCAGCTGCGTCAAAATATATATCACCAACGTCAATTATATTTTGTATCTGTCATTTACAAACCATAAAAAATATACACCCTAATAATGTAACCCCCCCCCCAAAAAAATTGACTTCAACATGTTCAACATGAACAGCTAAATCACGTCTTATCTTAATTCTTACATGAAATATTTTTAAAAGCATTTACTGTCCTTTAACTTTTAAAATTGTATTCTTTTGTACAATAGTCAATATTTGACTTACCCTGCCATCCTTGGACAGAAACACATTGTAAATCTTTAGAATTAACTTCCTTATGTCCTCACCAACTTCACCAGCTGAAAAAAAACATTAATTGTAATTCTTATATGATGTCCTGTTTAAGAAATATCTTTATAATGTCATGCTCTATGCTCATTTTTTAAAAACATTGGGATGTCTTATATATATTTTTACCTTTACAACAAGTAAGGGGTAAAATGTTGACAAATATACTATTAATAAAATTGAGAATGGAAATGGGGAATGTGTCGAAGAGACAACAACCCGACCATAGAGCAGACAACAGCCTATCAGTGTAAAAAAATCATAGAGCATGGCAGGAAAGAAATACTCCCATTATAATAGGAAAATTCTGACTTTTTTGAAGTGGACATATAAGTCACTCTCAAACGGTAAGCAAGGTGTAAAATGTTGAAAAATATAATGCCTACCCAGGAACTAACAAATCATATCTATATGAAACTAGATATGGACGATGTGAATATCTAACATCCCCCCTTTCTGACTTTTAGTACAAAAAAAAATGACTAAGTCCAAATACCTGGCATTTTGAGAATATTTAAATAAAATCAAAATCCTAACCTCTCTTATGTGTACAAACAACCTACAAAATATTACAGCTGTAGCTCAAAAACTTTAGGAGGAGATAGCTGGACAAACCATGATCTCTTAATTCAGCTAGTACCAAAAAATGACTAAGTCCAAATACCTGGCATTTTGAAAATATTTGAAAACAAGAGTGCACACGATGAAATGTCTCGCCTACTATACTGACCATTGATTTTATGTTGATAGTCCTAAATATAAAGTTTTACTACAAGTATCAAACTAACATTTATGATCCAAGAAAATGAGGTCAAGGTCAGATATACCAAGCCGGAAATAAATGTACACCTTTAATACAATCATTCCATACACCGAATATAGATGACCTATTGCTTATAATATGAAGAAACAGACCAAACCATGGAAATTTCATAAGACCAATGAACCATGAAAATGAGGTCAAGGTCAGATGAACCCTGCCAGACAAACATGTACACCTCAAAATCATTCTATGCATCAAATATAGTTGACCGATTGCCTATCCTATAGTATCTAAGAAACAAAGTTAGCCAGGAAAACTGAACATTGACCAATGAACCATAATAATGATGTGAAGGTCAGATGATACCTGCCAGACAGACATACACACCTTACAATCATTCCATACACCAAATATAGTTGACCTATTGCCTAAAGTTTAAGAAAAACAGACCAAAACACAAAACTTAACATTGAACAATGAACCATGAAAATGAGGTCAAGGTCAAATAAAACCTGCCAAACTGATATGTACATGGTAAAATATTTCCATACACCAAATACAGTTGACCTATTGCAGAAAGTATTAGAAAAACAGACCAATACAAAATAAACTGCTTCGCTGAGCCCAGCTGGATACGCCCGCAGAGGTCCAACCCTGAACAGTTGGGGCAAAAATGGACACAATATTCAATCTTGATACAGGTCTGAATTTGGATTGTAATTAAATATTTGACGTATTATAGGTTTCTGAATAAATGTAGTCAAAGAACTTGAAATTGGTTATATGAATTGAATTTATATTCAATTAAAGATTTCTTGCTGTTGTGCAATACACTATGCTGTTGTGCAATACTTAGTAAATCTGTTGTCAGACTATAAACAAATAAAATTTATAAAATTCTAAAGGGAGCTTACATCAATAGATATAAACAATTCACCAAAGTTTCATAAGAATTGCTGAAAGCATTTTTGAGTTATTGTTTGAAAACTGGAAAATCCCCCCTTTATAATGAATAAAACCCCATAACACGGAAATGTAAAATCTAAAATTTATAAAATTCTAAAGGGAGCTTACATCAATAGATGTCAACAATTCATCAAAGTTTCATGAGAACTGCTGAAAGCATTTTTGAGCTATTGTCCCAAAACTGGAAAATCCCCCTTTTTTTATGAATAAAACCCCGTAACTTGGAAACGTTAAATCTAAAATTTATAAAAATCAAAAGGGAGCTCATGTCAATAGATATAAACAATTAACCAAAATTTCTTGCAAGTTGGTGTGAAAGCATTCTTGAGTTATTGTCCGAAAACTGGAAAATCCCCCTTTTTTTAATGAATAAAACCCCATAACTCGGAAACGTAAAATCTAAAATTTATAAAAAACGAAAGGGAGCTCACATCAATAGATATAAACAATTCACCAAAGTTTTATGCAAATTGGTTAAAGCATTTTTGAGTTAATGTGCGACATGTTGACGACAGACGGACAGAGGTATACCATAATACGCCCCGTAAACGGGCGTATAAAAACTTAACATTGAGCAATGAACCATGAAAATGAGGTCAAGGTCAAATAAAACCTGCCAGACTGATATGTACATCGTAAAATATTTCCATACACCAAATATAGTTGACCTATTGCATACAGTACATTAGAAAAACAGACGAAAACACAAAAACTTAACTTTAACCACTGGACCATGAAAATGAGGTCAAGATCAGATGCAAACTGCCAGTTGGACATGTACACCTTACAATCATTACATACACCAAATATAGTAGACCTATGGCTTATAGTATCTGAGATATGGACTTGACCACGAAAACTTAACCTTGTTTACTGATCCATGAAATGAGGTCGAGGTCAAATGAAAACTGTCTGACAGGCATGAGGACCTTGCAAGGTACGCACATACCAAATATAGTTAACCTTTAACTCATAATGAAATAACCTTAGTGAGCGCGCTCACATACCCCACGTCCCCACATTGTCATTGGAGAAATAAAATAAGTGTAAGAAAAAAAAATTGAATCATAATTTCCTGTCAATATGCACATCTACATAGTATGTCCTTATTATCTGAAAAGGTTTCATGAAATTCTGTTGTGTGGTTTGAGAGGAGTTGCGATGACAAACTGTTGCAGTAGTACATTAAAGTAAATAAGTTCAAAGGGGCGTAACTCCTAGAAAAAGAATTGAATCGTAATTTTCTGTCGATATGCACAACTACATAGTATGTCCTTATTATCTAAAAAGGTTTTGTGAAATTCTGTTGTGTGGTTTGAGAGGAGTTGCGATGACAAGAAACAGGACTGACGGACTGACAGACGGACGGACAGACAGACGGACGGGTCAAAAACATTATACCCTCCGCAACTGGTTGCATGGGGTATAATAAGAGAGAAACTAACATTACAATAAATGTAGATAGTGTCCACATGTGGACACAGATAATGCCCCCGCTTGCATATCATATAGTTATAAAGGGACATAACTGAAGAACGGTAAAAGTGACGTTACCCAAATTTGAACTTGATCTGAGTTTTGTGGAAATAAGCATTGTGTGTAAGTCTCATAACATTTGGTTGAGGCTAACTTAAGTAGAGAACATAAACTAAAAATTCTGCAATTTTTCTATTTTTGAACATGCATAACTCTAGAATGGTTGTGTATAAGTTTTATAACATTTGGTTGAGACAAACTAAAGTTAGAGAACGGAAACGAAAAATTCAGCAATTTTTATGTTTATAAAGGGACATAACTCAAGAATGGTAAAAGTGTTGCCACCAAATTTCGTACTTAATCTGTATTATGTAGTAATAAGCTGAGTGTATAAGTTTCAAAACATTTGGTTGAGGCAAACTAAAGTTAGAAAACGGAAACAAAAAATTTGTACTTGATCTTAGTTTTGTGGTTATGAATATTGTGTATGGGTTTCATAATGTTTGGTTGGGGCAAACTTAAGTTACAGAATGGAAACTAAAAATTTTGCAATCTTTCAATTTATAAAGGGGTATAACTCAATAATGGTTAAAGTGAAACTACCCAAATTCAACTTGATCTGTGTTTTATCAGTGGAAGTAAAAATTAAACATTGCATTGTATAAAGCATTGATTGTAGTTGATTCAACTATAATCATGGACAAAGGAAGATGACTCCAATTTTAAAAATTACTTGATATTTAGAAGAAAATAAAAATTAAAAATTTTTCCATTTATAAAGGGGCATAACTCTAGAATGGTTAAAGTGACGCCACCAAAATTTAAACTTGATCTATGTTTTGTGGTAATAAGCATTGTGTATGAGTTTTATAACATTTGGTTGAGACAAACTAAAGTTAGAGAACGAAAACGAAAAATTCAGCAATTTTTATGTTTATAAAGGGACATAACTCAAGAATGGTAAAAGTGTCGCCACCAAATTTCGTACTTAATCTGTATTATGTAGTAATAAGCCGAGTGTATAAGTTTCATAACATTTGGTTGAGGCAAACTAAAGTTAGAAAACGGAAACAAAAAATTTGTACTTGATCTTAGTTTTGTGGTAATGAATATTGTGTATGGGTTTCATAATGTTTGGTTGGGGCAAACTTAAGATACAGAATGGAAACTAAAAATTTTGCAATCTTTTGATTTATAAAGGGGTATAACTCAATAATGGTTAAAGTGACACTACCCAAATTCAACTTGATTTGTGTTTTATCAGTGGAAGTAAAAATTAAACATTGCATTGTATAAAGCATTGATTGTAGTTGATTCAACTATAATCATAGACAAAGGAAGATGACTCCAATTTTAAAAATTACTTGATATTTAGAAGAAAATAAAAATTAACAATTTTTCCATTTATAAAGGGGCATAACTATAGAATGGTTAAAGTGACGCCACCAAAATTCAAACTTGATCTGTGTTTTGTGGTAATAAGCATTGTGTATAAGTTTCATAACATTTGGTTGAGGCAAACTTAAGTTAGAGAACGGAAACTAAAAATATTGCAATTTTTCCATTTATAAAGGGCATAACTCTAGAACGGTTAAAGTGATGCCACCAAAATTCAAACTTGATCTATGTTTTGTGGTAATAAGCATTGTGTATGAGTTTTATAACATTTGGTTGAGACAAACTAAAGTTAAAGAACGGAAATGAAAAATTCAGCAATTTTTATGTTTATGAAGGGACATAACTCAAGAATGGTAAAAGTGTCGCCACCAAAATTCAAACTTGATCTATGTTTTGTGGTAATAAGCATTGTGTATAAGTTTCATAACATTTGGTTGAGGCAAACTCAAGTTAGAGAACGGAAACCAATTTTGGGACGTACGGACGGACAAGGGTAAAACTTAATGCGGCGGGGGCATTAAAAAATCTTAACTTTTTTTTCAAGTAGTTACTGAACCATGAGAATGAGGTAAATGACATATGACAGACGGAAATTTCATATCATAAGGCATCTATGTACAAAGTATGAAGCATCCAGGTTTTCTACCTTCTGAAATATTAAGCTTTTAAGAAGTTAGTTAACGCCTCTACCGCCGCCAGATCACTATCCCTATGTCAAGCTTTCTGCGACAGAAGTCGCAGGCTCGACAAAAATCAAATTCCTGTGGACATGCACACCTCTCTAATGTGTAAGAACTACCTACAAAATATACAGATGGGTAAATTAATATGGCCCCCAACATATTGTCGTGGGGGCATAAAATGATAAAAACATACTGACCGGGTCTAGGTTCACAATTTGACATGGTCCCTGAATTTAATGCCTCTGTTTCATCATCATCTAAAAGTCTATAATAAACATCAGCATCTTGGAATGTTTCCTGTGATTTAACATTGTGTCCGAAGTGTTTGTCTATTAATGCTTGGCCCATTTCTATAGCAACAGATCTGTCTAAAAAAGAATAGGTTTATTCTGTTAAATGTGAAGTAATAATTTATCAGTCTACATATTATTTTCAACTTGAGTTAGAGTTTAAATCTATATCATACTTTTTGGTGTGATTAATCATCAAATTTATCAATGCTGTTAAGGATATACACTACACAAAAGTATGTTGGTTTACAAATGTCTGTCTTTTAAAAATTTTACACAATACTGTCATACAGTGTATGTCATGAAATTTTATTGAATATCTAAAAAAGAGATTTGCCAAAAGTGTGATATATTATATATTGAACAAATTTATCAAATACTGCTTATTATATAGGTAATTTGATTAAGATCCTTACTTTGATCATCTAGCTGCTGAAATCCATTTCACTGTTTTAGTTTTTATTTGACAAGATTCACTAGTACGGCAAAATTATGTATAATCATAATTTATTTAATACAAGATCAGTTTGAGGTAAATTCTATGCCATACTGTCAATTCAGAAAAAAATTGAATAATAGGAATGTAGAATATATATCAATAAGGCAGCAACTTAACAACATAATTTACACAAAAAACATCTAAAGGTCAGCATGAGAGTTCAGTAATAAATAGGTGTCAAAGTCATATATTAAGTTCTGAACCTTTGAGAGTCTTCACAGACTAACAAAGATCTTACATCAACAAAAAGTCCTACATATTGTAAACGGTACAGGGGAAAGCCATTGTGTCTTGTCTGCTATTGCTGCTGTCAAAGTAATGTTGCTGCCAAAAACTAAGTTTATTTATCAGTAATATATAGATAACAATAAAAAAATTCATAACTTTTTCTTCAGATGCTATTTCTGGATCTTGAAGAAGCTTTTGTCCAAGTTCCATAACATTCCTTGTCAACAAATTTATTATTCAACTGTATCTAAATGTTGACTGCTAACAAGGTCCATTTGTCAGTAAAACACAGACAATTAAAAGAAAAAAAAATACCAATTTGGCATCACCCATTACACTTTCATAAAATTCTATGAAGTTTTGACAAAGTTATTGATGACGTTGACTGAGGGACAGACTGACAAAGTATAAACTATAGAGCTCCTTCGTCTTTAATGCAGTCCCAAATTAAGCTGATACATATTAACTACAATTGTTATACTAACCTAACTCCTTTGTTTTTACTATCCAGTCCACAAATTCTTTGCCACTGAATGAGTTTTTATGGACAGTCAGCAATCCTTGTCTATTATCTTTAATTATACCACTTGCACGCAGATCTTTCACTAACTGAGCATATTCATCTAGTTCGCATGTAAATCCAGAGAGATCTGTAAAAGTTATCTATTGAAAATTACAACATAAATGGAGAATGTGTCCATGGGACACAGATGATGCCCCAGCTTGCATATAACGTTATAAAGGGGCATGACTCGAGAACGGTAAAAATGATGCCACCCAAAATCAAACTTGATCTGTGTTTTGTGGTAATAAGCATTGTGTTTAAGTTTCATAACATTTGGTTGAGGCAAACTAAAGATTCGGGACGTACTTACAGACGGTTGGATGTACGGATGGACAAGGGTAACACTTAATGCCCCCCCCCCCCCCAGTAATGGTGGGGGCATAAAAAGTATAAAAAGTCTGTAATATGCCAAACTAAAATAAGGCCAACTGTGGTCCACATGAAAATAACTTACAGCACCTAAAAATAAATTGTGTGTGCATGTACAAAGCAAGAATATGCTTAATTGTCAAGAAAAAGACTAAACAACACATATCCTAAAAATAAATTGTGTGTGCATGTACAAAGCAGGAATATACTTATTTGTCCCGAAGAAAACAAACAAGCACATTTACAAATTACACTTTGTTTTCAATTTCATATTGTTTAGCAAAGGGAAACATTTGTTACATGAAAAAAGCTATTTCTTTTTTTCATAGATACTATGCCAGTGTAATCTACCAATAACATTTTCCTGATGCTTCCAGTAATTTGTATAATTCATGACTAGTTTTCTCTTTTTTGTTGATCTTGTATTGCTGATCAAATTTTGTTTTCTCTTTCTCTCTATCTTCTGTGGATTCATATATTTTCATGGGTTGAGGGAAAATTGCTTTTTGGTGGATATTTGATTTTGTGGTTTTGCCAAATTCTGCAGATATGCCAATAAAAAAATTTGCATTTTGTAAAACATTTAATTTTGCAGTCTACATTTACCCACCAAATCCATGAAAATTGGTATCAAACTAATAATAATGAATCCACAGTTTTATAGTTTTTACATATTATGCAAAAATTGGGTAAAAATCATCATTTAAGGGCAAAAACTCCTATAAGGAGTCTTTTGAAATTTCAGCTGTGCTGATATATTTGCAGATCTTGTCTTGGTGATAATTTTTGCTGTTTACAATTTTTCTTTATCTATTATAATTTTGGCCAAATATGCAAAAAATTGGTAAAAATTCGTAAGGGTTCCGCGGAACCCAGTGTCTCGCCTACTTTTGCTGTTAATCGCAGGCTCAACAAAAATGAGGAAAAAAATAAATAAAAATATTCCTCTCTATACTATCTTTTGATTGTTAGTAGCTTCTGTCCAAGTTTGGTAAAAATCCAGGATAGTTTATGAATCTAATAAATGTTTTAAAAACTTAAACTGCAGACTGTATGTAATGTTAACTGGAAGAAAAACAAAGTCCATTTATAAGTAAAATACAGAAAAAATCAAACAAAATTTTAACAAAATTTCCTTCTAGATACTAGCTTTTAATCATAAACAAGCTTCTGTCCAAGTTTCGTACAAATCCAGGATAGTTTAAGAAAGTTGTTAAAATTTTAAAAACTTTAACCACTGAGTGAATGTAATGTTAACTGGCAGAAAAACTAAGTCCATTTATAAGTAAAATACGGAAAAAATGGATTTTTTTTTTACAAAATTTACTTCTGGATACTATCTTATGATCATAAACAAGCTTCTTTCCATGTTTGGTAGAAATCCAGGATAGTTTAAGAAAGTTATTAAAATTTCAAAAACTTCAACCACAGAGTGAATGTAATGTTTCTTGGCAGAAAAACTAAGTCCATTTATAAGTAAAATACGGAAAAAATGGTGTTTTTTTTTTACAAAATTTACTTCTGGATACTATCTTATGATCATAAACAAGCTTCTTTCCAAGTTTGGTAGAAATCCAGGATAGTTTAAGAAAGTTATTAAAATTTCAAAAACTTTAACCACAGAGTGAATGTAATGTTTCTTGGCAGAAAAACTAAGTCCATTTATAAGTAAAATACGGAAAAAATGGAATTTTTTTTTTACAAAATTTACTTTTGAATATTATCTTATGATCATAAACAAGCTTCTGTCAAAGTTTGGTAGAAATCCAGGATAGTTTAAGAAAGTTATTAAAATTTCAAAAACTTTAACCACAGAGTGAATATTTGTGGACGCCGCCGACGACGACGACGCCGACGCCGACGGAATGTAGGATCGCTATGTCTCGCTTTTTCGACAAAAGTCGAAGGCTCGACAAAAATCATCATTAAAGGGTAATCACTCCTATAAGGAGTCAATCTACTATTTCTGCCATCTTGACAATTTTTCAGATCTTGTCCTGTTGATTTTTTTAGCATTTTACCGTTTTTTTAATCCATATTATAGCCAACATTGCAAAAATTGGTTAAAATCGTCATTTAGGGGCTAAAACTCCTGTAAGAAATTGAACCAAGAATAGGTCATGTTTATCTTCTTTGAAGATCTTGTCTTGCTCATCTTATTGCCATTTAAAGTTTCATTCTTAGTATTTGGTACAATTTTCAATATAATAGGCAAAAATGGTTAGTTAAAATAATCAGTTAAGAGCAATAACTCCTAAAAAGAATTGTCTGACAGTTTTGGTGTAAAAAATCAGTGGATAGATCTCAATATTCTGAACATTTCTAATGCTGTCAGATTTACTCTATCTATAGCAGTTGTCAAGATAATAGACAAAACTTGCATTTTACCCTATGTTCTATTTTTAATCATGCCAGTCATGTTGGTTGAAAGGCATTGAACACATTTTTTAACTAGATACCCCAAGGATGATTGTGGCCATGTGTGGTTCTAATTGAAACAGTAGTTTCAGAGCAGAAGATTTTGTAAAAGTTAATGGATACCAAGAGATGGGGAAAAAATTAATGGGTACATGTACAAATTCTTTTGCAAATTTGTTGTTAACCTTCATATAACCTCAAGTCCAGTGTCTAAGTTTCTATTGTTGACATGAAGTAAATGAGCATACAGACAAAGGAAATTATTGACCAGCATCCCATATAAAATATAAAAAGAGGTATACAAGGCCAATATATAAAAGAAATCTATCCAATGAAGTACTTGGAAGTAACCTTATATAAAAGAAGATAAGTTTTCATTGTTGTTTTTTCGTCTTAAAAGTACATAGAAGGTCTTAAACAAAGAAGCAATGGACCTCCATTTACAAGGTTAAAATGGTTTACTAGCATCAATATAAGAAACTAAAAATGTTCACTTATAAATTACAACATGTACTGCTGAAGTCAGTTCCTGTTCATCTAAAGCAACTTCATTGTAAATGAAATAACTTACTTTTCATAATGTATGAATGAATCAAAACCTTTTTGTACATTAATAGTTAGCAATAAGATTTTGTTAAGTGTGTCTATATTTGGTCATTGTATCCTGCATTAATATTTTACCAGTATCTTTTACAGCTGTGCTGGGATCTGGCGGCTGAGGGGCACTTGCTGGAACCTCATTTTCTTGCACTTCTTTAACCAATGCAGCAAAGGTTGGTTTGTCTGTAATCTGCAATAAAACGGCAGAGCCATGCATATTTCTAAATTTATTTTAATCTGTTGCATTTCTTTTAAGTTTAAAAACTACATGAATCATTTTGTATCTTGAAATATATTGATATGCAGTTTAACAAGTTCTAAAAGCATACAAATTTCATCAAAATCAGAAATACCATCCATCTACCTACATGTACTTTGCCTTAAAAGGGAATCTATTCCCAGGCTCAATTAGACAAACAAAAGACTAATTACTTCAGATGAAATTCTTTGCTCAATACAATGAAAAAATAAATAAAACATTTAATTACATTTATTGAGGTGTATTATGCATGTTTTGTCTAAACAATGTTTGCACAAAATGAACTCATAATAATATTCATTGAAAGTTACTCTGAGCAAGAAATTGAGTAATTGCTCAAATGACTTTGCCTATATTTGAATACTTGACATTGCTGCAAAGAAGAAAGGCTTTACTTATGATTTTTGATTGCTCATCTGGCAAATGTATTCCTTAATTGCTCAAGAGAACAGAGAAGATAATTTCTAACATATTTTTCTACAGATGGTTAATATTCAACAATCCCCTAGTTTTCCATACATTTTGCCATGTAGATTCAGTGAAGACTTTCAAAAATTTGCCAATCCAAATCAAATATTGCCCCTTGTGGCAAACTAGAGAGCATGGCACTCTCCCTACATAAGACTTCAGATTTAACATCCCGTCCCCACTGGATGTAACATTAACTGTGTACTTATACACCCTGAACAGCCAAACAGACACCCCTCTTAAGCAAGGGTTTAATTAATAGTAGAGAGTTGAAGTCAAGTGTTGACCATATTTCTTTACTCCAGTCAACCTTTGGTTCAGATGAAAATGTGATTTTCCAAAGTGTTTCAATAGGAACTATCATGACTATGTACAACCAATGCCATCAAGTTTTCCACCCAATCAAAATTAAATGAAGATCATTTATAGATGGTCTTTTAAACAAAGGACATTTTTCCTTGTAGTTTGATAGATGTAATATTAGCCAATCAGAATCAAAGATGGCTTCTGGCAGCCAAAGAAGATGTTGAAAATGTTAATTTTCAAACAAAAAATTAACTAACATATGATGGAAGCAGTGATGACTCTAGGTACTGCACACAACTAACAAACCCAATCAATTCTGCTTCTAGTGGTACAAAGATTATTAAAAATGGCCCAAGAATGACCCCACACTAATTTTTGAAATTTTCTTTTAACATGAAATATATATACATGATCATGTACTGAAAAATTGCTAGTGAGGAATATGCATTCCCTGTGCTGTACTTGACATAAAATCCATAATTAATTATATAAGTGTCTTTGCACGGTAAAAATGGAAAACCTGAAATATAGCATCACATGTAACTATTGCAATTAATGGATATTCCCCGTACACAGATTCAACAAAAATGTTTATTATTAGATTATTTGATAAAACACATTTAAACAAGAAATTATTTGAATTTGGAATAATATTGAATTCTGGGAAATTGATAAGAAATGTATAATGAAACTAACCCAATTTACAAGGGTTAACCATACATGCATGGCTAAAGGGGGGTTAGTTAGTTTTAACTGAAATATAGATCTCAGTGAAAGTAAAGTTAACCTTAATAGCCATGCACACATGACTAACCCTATTTAGTTGGGTTAGTTTTCATCTTACATTTCTTATCAATTTTCCAGAATTCAAAATTATTCCCGATTCAAATTCCTTTTATTTTAGCAGAAAAAAATTTTAACTGTCAATTTCTCCTGATTTCTGGCTATTGATGTAGAAAAGTTTTAAAAAGTGATGCATACATGTATTTCACTATTCATTCTTTGAATTTTTTCCTATTGTCAAAAACTTAAGTTTAAATAATGTGAGAGTGTAAAAGCCAAACTATGTATTATGTAAAATCATTTACTTATACATGTATAAGAGGATCTGAATGGGTAGTCCTTCAATAATTGCCTCTTTTTCATAGAGAAATTACACATCACAAAGCAAATTTCTTTACGTCACAATGTCCTATAAAATATTTTCTTCCAAATTAGTTCATTCATAAAATCGAAATTGGAATCTCATGTATTCTGCATTCCTTAATTTTCTTAGCCGTTATTCTCTACTCTTTATAAAATTTGCCCATTATTCTCCATTCTTTCTATTCTAGCACCCCATTTTTCTCTATTCTTTATTTTTATGCCTATTTATCTCTCATTCTTTATTTGTTTGCCACATTTTTCTGTAGCATTGGTCCATCATTCTTGATTCTGTAATTCCACATCCTCATATAAGATGCAAGGTTTTAAAATTATCTATGCATATTTTTGAGTCAGAAATAAAGACTGATATAGACCTTTCATCAGCCTTTCATATGATAAGGGCCTCCCCTCCATTCATATAAAAATAAGATGTGGTATAATTGCCAATGAGACAACTCTCCACAAGAGACCATTTGACACAGAAATTAACAACTATATATATCATGCCTACTGATGTGTCCAAACCTTTTGTTAAGTTTTTTCTGCTACATTTACAAGACAAGTTCTATGCTCTTTAAATTAATGTCTCTATTGTTTGGCAAAGGAATGTAGGGTCGTCATGTACATGATACTACACTCAATAGTAACAAGAGTATACTTTTTGTATTTAATCAAGTCTAAATTGAAAACAACGTTCATACCTATGATTGCGTTGGATAAAAACAATTAATGTCTCTTCAGTGATGTTAGGAATCGAAACGGTATTTGGAAAGCTTTTTGTATTTAATATATTATTGGTTCTAATGGCTGAGATATTTCAAGTCATGCGCATTTTCTCAACATTAGTGATGTATTTTTTTTATTTATAATTTTTATAAACATTATGATGAAATAAATAATTACATTTTTCTTTCAAAAACGAATAAATTACACTAAAACAGGATTTTACAGATATAGCAATGTTCTGTTTCTTCACTCTATTCATAATACGATCAATGCACTTTTAAATCATCTAATCACGATCTGGATCTGGTCTGTTGATATTATAAATATACTTGACGAAAAATCAATCAGGAGCTCAGAATTTAACATTGATCTTATGTTCAATACCTCAATTTTAAACTTAATTATTACTGATGAAATGAATACTTTGGAAAGGATCTTTGCAAGTCATGATAATTTCTGTTTGATTTTTTTGCTATGATGTAGACATAAAATATAATATGAATGTGCATTCTAATACTTTAATAAGACTCAGTTCTTAAACATACACATTCCCTGGAGTTTTAAAAAAAAATGAATAACTGAAATTACTTATATTCAATAGTTCAAACTGCAATAATCAGATCTCTTGTCTTTTAAACAGTCATCTACTGAAACAAGAGAACCATTGCATCATGTTCATCAGGCTTCTTTACAAAACATTACTAAAACATGATATTTAAATTCATTATTTTAAAAATGATTATTTTTTCCCCATTTTAACTTTAAGTTGGATATTAAAAAGTTTCTTTGCATTTTCTTGTACCTGTGGTTTTTTTTATGTTTTAAAACTTTTGTTTTGTGATATTATTCACAAAATAGAGCATCAGCCATGAAAGCATTTTTAAAGCAGGATTGTATAAAACCATCAGACAGACTAAAACAACCTCCATTTCAATAAAAGAAATATTTTCATTTAAAAAAAATCTTTTACAGCAGATATATATGCTTAATTGTTCAAACTTTTAGTAAATTTTATCACAAATGTAGAGATTAACTGTGGAAGTATATCGTTTTACATCCAGGAATTTAAATAAAAAGTTGTTATTCACACCCAGCTTTTTACAGTAAAGTTATTTCTAAAGCTTCTTAAAAGTTAAGAAATTATCCTTTCAATCTTTCTTTTTTGTATTGATAAAGGTTAAAGTTTAATTGTGTTTGTTCAATCATTGTATCTCATATTTTTTCTATATGAACATATTATCATAAAATAAAATGCTCCGCTGGGGCGCAGCTTGAAACGACCGCAGAGGTCGAACCCTGAACAGTTGGGGCAAGTATGGACACAACATTCAAGCTTGATACAGCACTGAATTTGGATTGTAATTAAATATTTCACACAGCATAGGTTTCTGACACAAAATGAATGTGGTCTAAGAACTTAAAAATTTTTAATTTACCTATTCAAACCATATCATTATTATTTGCTTTTATATATAAATCAGAATAACCAATTTAAAATGGAAAATTTTAAAGAAAAAAAATGAAAAAAAAAATCCCCCCCCCATATTTTTTGAACCCCCTTATGATTCATCACCCCCAAAATCAATCCCAGCCTTCACTATGTGGTATGGTACCTTGCAGTACAATTTCAGAGAGATCCATACACTTGAACACAAGTTATTGTCTGGAAACTAGAAAAATGCTTATTTTTGGCCTCTTTTTGGCCCCAAGTTCCTAAACATTTAGGGCAATTACCCCCAAACTCAAACCTAGCTTTCCCTTTGTGATATGGAACCTTGCAGTACAATTTCATAAAGATCCATACACTTACACACAAGTTATTGTCCTGAAACTAGAAAAATGCTTGTTTTTTTGCCCCTTTATGGCCCCTAATTCCTAAAATTTTGAGGGAATTACCCCCAAAATCAATCCCAGCCTTCCCTTTGTGATATGGTACCTTGCAGTACAATTTCAGAGAGATCCATACACTTGAACACAAGTTATTGTCTGGAAACTAGAAAAATGCTTATTTTTGGCCCCTTATTCCAAAAAGTTTTGGGCAATTGCCCCCAAACTCAATTCCAGCTTTTCCTTTGTGATATGGAACCTAGTAGTACAATTTCATAAAGATCCATACACTTGAACACAAGTTATTGTCTGGAAACTAGAAAAATGCTTGTTTTTTGCCCCTTTTTGGCCCCTAATTCCTAAAATTTGGAGGCAATTCCCCCCAAAATCAATCCCAGCATTCCCTTTGTGATATGGAACCTTGTGGTACAATGTCAGAGAGATCCATACACTAACACACAAGTTATGTCTGGAAGTTACAAAAATGCTTATTTTTGGCCCCTAATTCCTTAACTGTTGGTACCATAACCCCCAAAATCAATCCCCACCTTCCTTTTGTGGTATTGAACCTTATGGTAAAATTTCATAGAGATCCATTTACTTAAACTAAAGTTAGAGTGCGGAAACCAATGTGTCTTCGGACGACGACGACGCCAACGTCATACCAATATACGACCGCAAATTTTTTTTTACAGTCGTATAAAAAGGAGATGTGGTATGATTGCCAATGAGACATGTTGAATGTGATTGGTCTGTTTTGATTTCTTTGTTTACACTTTGAGAACCAATATTGTCAGAACTAGCTTCATAACCTACGTAAACACTATTGTAAAGAAACTGACTATTCATAAATTTTTGATTAATGCTAAAAAGTGCAATTTTAGCATATGTACTTCATTAATTGATAAAGTAAATATTCAGATTATAACACAAATTTGATTGTAGAACAATGATCAGCATTTTAATTTATACTAATGTGGGGGACTTGTTCCCTGAGGGTGTCTATCTAGCAGCATGATTGGAAGCAATTAAAATTTTACAATTCACTCATAGAAATTTTTTTTTATAATTCTACTTTAGAATGTGTGTCCAGTAATAAATATTAAGGTATACATTTTTCAGCTTCAGGAAGTTTTTCATTGACTAAAAATGAGCTTTATAAAAAAGCACTGAAAGGATATTACAAATTAAGAAAAGATTTTTTAGTATAAATCCAGGAATTGGAAAATAAGATACTTACTTATCTGTAAAAAGAAATTTTGGTTCAGAGAATTATCTTAGTGTGATTAAAAACTTTCATTTAAGAAAAGCATTTTGCAGATTAAGAATATCATCACACAAATTATTTATAGAAACTTGAAGATATAAAAACATATCAAGAGAAAATAGAATTTGTTGTAAATGTGGAAAAAATGAGGTAGAAAATGAATTACATTTCTTAATTAAATGTGACAAATACCACATTGAGAGAAAAGAAATTTTTACCTTTATATCTAGTAAAGTGAAAAATTTTAACCAGTTATTTGAGGAAAAGTTCTTTTTTATATCAAATAACGAGGACAAGGATATTTTATATTTTATGAGTAAATTTTTATATGATCATTTGCCGAAAACTCTATCTTAATCTTATCTAAGATATGTATATTTATCGCAACGCGGGTAAATTATCACGTTGTGATTGGTTTAACGCCGTCACGTGGTGACCCTCTATGGATCCGTAGGGGGTCAGTAGCGAACCATATAACTTATAATATTAATTTATGTAAATGCTATTGACCTTCCTATTGACTTTAACAACATATACAAGACATAGATAAATAATATGTTTTTTTTTTTTTTTTTTGTGAGTGTCATTAAATGCTATCAATCAAGTAATTCTTTCCCTCTGAATAGTTCTTTTGTCATGTTTGTATTTGTTTAACATGTTTAATATGTGTAATGTTATAATCTCATGTTGCCCCTTGTGGGCCCTTTAATTTGGAATAAAGTATATCTATTCTATTCGATTCTATACTACACTAAGATTAAATTAAAATTTTTTCAAGCTATGGATTGCTTCAATCATACACTGTAGCTGGGAAATAACCAAAGTATCCCAAAAATGGGCAAAACTTCATTATATTCTTCCTATATAAACACATGATAAAAGTATTGGAGAAATGGAAGAAATTCAATTTTTACCCCCAGAAAAGACTCGATTGTATTAGATATATATATTTAGCAATAAATTATTGAATAATACTATGAAACTACACAATGTACAATATATCTTGACTATTTTGTGAAAAAAAACTTCAAAAATCACATAGCCCAGTATTACTGCAACCATACTATCAGTATTGTCATGATAGTGTCTTTTTAATTTTTTTTACAATACTGGAACAAAATTTTTATTCCAGTATTGTGTAAGGACTGTGGGAGGACACTTATTCATGCTATTTCATAACTGTTGCTGTAAAATTCTGTCCACTTTAAAGAGACAAACAGATGCGGATCCATAATTTTGAAGAAGGGGGGGCCCACAGGCCTCCAAACTAGACAAAATTTGTAGTGGAACCGGTAAAAAGTCTGAATTAATTATAACCATAAATAAAGTTCCATAAGAGGGACATCCCCCTTAAATCCACCCCTGACAAAACTCTTTATTTAGTACTTTACATCTGTGAAAAACTGTCCAGGCGAACCTTTTTTACAGGACACTATTATGTCTTACTATTGCAGACAATACTGGTATAACAGTATTGCGATCAACAAGTACAGGAGATACATTGATTTCATGCATGTTGTATAAACCTCGAAGAGGGGAAGGTAAAACATCCTACATGTACTTTTCAGTATGGATCTTTTTACTGTCCAAAATGATTTTTTTAATAAGAATTTTGGAGATGGAGTCAACAGACCTGGAATATAATACAGAACAGACTTACCAACTTTTCGAGATCATCATTTCCACCAACATGTGTTGCATTAAAGAATATCTGGGGTACAGTACTTCTTCCTGTTCTAGATTTCACATCTTCTCTACATTGTGGAAAGTTGTCAAGATTTATGTCATTATAGGGAATATTATGTTGTTGTAACGTGTTTTTAGCTCTCATACAGTGGGGGCAACCTGTGATGGAGTATACAAGCACTCTTCCTTTCAGCTCCATGTCAGATTTTCGCTGATGCACGACTGTCAGATTTAGACCGGGTAACTGTACAGGAAGGAAAATCTTATAAGTCAACCACGAGTAAGATCCGGACAGCCATATTACGAAGCTATTTAAATAATTGTTCATGACGTCACTTTCCACAACTAATCAAGTGTTTTCCTGCTTACTCATTTTTTTCAGTCACATGAAATTGGAGATAACTCTAATTTTACGTGTGGAAAGTAAAGGGGAGATAATCATGATTAATGATGGTAATTTTTAATCCATTTATAATAAAATGCTTCGCTGGGCGCAGCTTGATACGACCGCAGAGGTCGAACCCTGAACAGTTGGGGCAAGTATGGACACAACATTCAAGCTTGATACAGCTATGAATTTGGATTATGATTAAATATTTGACACAGCATAGGTTTCTGACACAGAAAGAATGTGGTCTAAGAACTTGATTTTTTTTAATTTACCTATTATGGTCCAATGTCCAAAATCAAAAACATGGTTAGATTCAGCATATCAAAGAACCCCATATATTCAATTTTTGTTAAAATCAAACTAAGTTTAATTTTGGACCCTTTGGACCTTAATGTAGACCAATTTAAAAAACGGGACCCAAAATTAAAAATCTAAATACACAGTTAGATTTGGAATATCAAAGAACCCCAATAATTCAATTTTTTATGAAATCAAACAAAGTTTAATTTTGGACCCTTTTGACCTCAATATGAACCAATTTGATAGTGGGGCCCACAAATAAAAAATCTAAATACATGGTTAGATTCAGCATATCAAAGAACCCCATATATTCAATTTTTGTTGAAATAAAAAAAAGTTTGATTTTGGACCCCAACTTGAAAACTGGGCCCATAATCAAAAATCTAAACACATGTTTAGATTCAGCATATCAAAGAACCCTAAGAATTCAATTTTTGTTAAAATCAAACTAAGTTTAATTTTGGACCCTTTGGACCTTAATGTTGACCAATTTAAAAAACGGGACACAAAATTAAAAATCTAAAAACACAGTTAGATTTGGCATATCAAAGAACCCCAATAATTCAATTTTTGATGAAATCAAACAAAGTTTAATTTTGGACCCTTTTGACCTCAATATGAACCAATTTGATAGCGGGGTCCACAAATAAAAAATCTAAATACATGGTTAGATTCAGCATATCAAAGAACCCCATATATTCAATTTTTGTTGAAATCAAACAAAGTTTAATTTTTGGACCCCAATTTGGACCAACTTGAAAACTGGGCCAAAAATCAAAAATCTAAATACATGTTTAGATTCAGCATATCAAAGAACCCCATATATTCAATTTTTGTTAAAATCAAACAAAGTTTAATTTTGGACCCTTTGGACCTTAATGTAGACCAATTTGAAAACTAGACCTAAAATTAAAAATCTAAATACATGGTTAGATTCGGCATAACAAATAAATAAATGTGGTCAAAGATTTTACAAATCTAATGCGCCATACTGTGCAATTAAAGATTACTTCTTGAAATTTTTCAATATTTGAATTTGAAAAAAAAAAATATTTGAAGAATAATTCTTTTTAATTTCTGAAATCTGAAATGAGAAAAAATTGACCCCCCACAATTTCTTTTTACCCCCCCCCCCCCCCTTTTTTTCCCCCAAAAAATTCTTTCCCTCAAGATATGGTCATAATCTCAATTCAAATTTCCAATGGAGTTTGCAACCATAATTACCCATTTAAATTTACCATAGTGCTAACGTAATCTATTTTATAATAGAATTTAAAATATAGTGTCATATCTTTCATATGGATTTTTTTGTAAAAAAAACAGATGCAACATTTGCAGATATTTTTACTGGTCTTCCTTTATAAATATGTATTTCTTTAAACATAATTTAAAAGCAGTGTAAGGGAAGTAACCAAAACGTTGTATTTGGATTACCTCCGTTACACTGTTTTAAATTATCTTAATTGTTCATTAACCATTACTTTATACATAATTCAAAAGCAGTGTAAGGGAATTAATTTCAATGATGTATTTGATTTATCTCCCTTACACTGCTTTAAATTATGTTTTGTACTAAAGTATTTGTCCATTAACCAGGACAACCTTGTTTTTCCCCCTTTTTTGCCCCTAATTCCTAAACGGTTTGAGCCATAACCCCCCAAAGCAAATCCTAACCACCCCTTTGTGGTATGGAAACTTGTAGTATAATTTCAGAGAGATCCATACACTGTTCCACAGTTATTGTCTGGAAACTAGAAAATGCTTATTTTTGGCCCCTTATTCCTTAACTGTTGGTACCATAACCCCCAAAATCAATCCCCACCTTCCTTTTGTGGTATTGAACCTTATGGTAAAATTTCAAAGAGATCCATTCACTTAAACTAAAGTTAGAGTGCGAAAACCAATGTGTCTTCGGACGACGACGCCGGACGGCGACGACAACGTCATACCAATATACGACCGTAAAAATTTTTTGCGGTCGTATAAAAATCAGGGACATTTCTCTGATTTAATGTTTTAAATCAAGGGCTGCTTTAGGAGGAAATATTGTTTTAGAGAGATTATAAGAATAAAGAAATCTACTTAGAAAATAGAATTCATACAGACATTAGACATTATTTTATTTTACAAATCATGAGCCCTAATGTCAGGCAAGATACATATTATTGGTGGAGGAAACCAGTCTCCTAAGAGAACCACGGCCTTTGGCAGGAAAAAAGACAAAAGATTAACACCAGGTTTAAATGATGAATTAGAAAAGACTTTTTAAAATTTTGCACCTGAAAAGGTTCACATTTGATATTGTAAATTTGTTCTTGGTGCCACTAAATATGCTTCTAATATTGCCAGTATGGCAGAACTTGGTCGTTACCCAATTTCTATTTGTTATTTAGCAGTCTCTTAAATACTGGCTATATTTGTATAAAGACCCTCTTTTGAATTTTTCAAAATTAGCATACAAGTCAATTGAAGATGTTGATTGTACCTTTCCATGTACCTTTAACAAACACATTTTTCAGTTTCTAAATTTCACTGGTTTTGACCATGTCTTGAATAATAAAGGAACACTGTCAGAAGGAAAACTCATATCTGCAGTGAAAAAAAGATTACAAGAAAGATATGAAAATTATTTTTCTCATGTTTATCAGGTGAAGACCAAAACAAATTACATAATATTACAAGCTAAAAAAGGAATATAAACCTGAGACTTATACAAAGTTGAATATCTCAAAACAATATATTAGACGGTTCTGTAAATTAAGAATTTCTAACCATAATTTACACATCGAAAAAGGAAGATATAATAATATGCCTTTGGATCAAAGAATATGTAAACATTGTATTGATAACAAAATTGAAGATGATTTTCATTTCATATGTGAATGCAACCTCTATCAAGATGATAAGGAAGGGTTTTATGACATTGTTAATATTATACCATGTTTTTGTAATTTAGATAATTTTGATAAATTTAGATATTTAATGAACTGTTCAGAGACTGATGTTCTCAACAGATTTCCTTTATATATAGACAAATGTATCATGATCAGAAATTCATCAGTGGGAATAATTGCATAATATTGATGTGGGTGTTTTGTCTATTGTTTGTTATACATCACAAAATTGCTGTCTCTTTTTTGTTTTATTTTTTCTATGTTTTCATGTATTTCAGCGATGATCCTTTTGTACTGGATTTTATACTGAATAAAATTAGTTAGTTAGTTAGTTAGTTACATAAACATCATAATACAATATGAATGAAAGGATGTGTGGGGTGTACTTCAATTACACAGCAATCCATCGACACAAAAAAAACTTCAAATCATAATTTAACAGACTCAAAGATCTGCCATAATCACCAAATCCTTCATATAAACATCTTACAATAATTCTACAGTATACTGTAGACCAAATTAACTTCCCCTATTACTTATAGTAACTGAAATACCATGAAACTTTCAATGTTGATGAATGAACCATAGAAATGAGGTCAAGGCAATCTGAACTGTCAGAAAATCATATACCATTACACCTTACAATGATTCTGTAGCCCATGGGTAGTTGATCTATTACTAACAAAAATTTAGAAATTGACTTAATCACAAAAACTTAACAATTACCAACATGCCACCTTACAATTATTCTATATAGCAAAGGTATTTGACCCATTGCTGTAATTAAGGTACTTGAAAAATTGAAATGATCACACAGATATAACATTGATCAATGAGGTAAAGGTCAGGAGAACCCCTTAAAAAAGTATTAGAAACTGACCTAATCATGCAAACCTAACCAAACAAAAGCAGCCAATTGGACATGACAATAGAACAATATTTTTATACAACTAACATTGTTAAGCCATTACACTATTTTTTAATCAATTAACCATGCAAACAAGACAAAATGAGTTATCTTGGGAGTTGGGAATACTGATTTTATTTGTATCTCTCAAAGCTTCACTTCTATTTTAATTTTCCTGCCAAAGGCCGTGGTTCTCTTAGGAGACTGGTTTCCTCCACTAATTAAAACTGACCGCCAAGATATATAGCCAATAGTGCTGAAAGTTGCATTAAATACCAATAATCAATCAATGATTCAATCTATTTTCAATGCTGTGACAGGGGAGGAAGACTTTTAAAACAGTTGAAAATCAAAGAGAAACTGGACTGTTGTATGCTCCCTGCATAGCACATGAAGTTGACAGAACAAAATATGAGAGATAAGTTATACAAAATTATTCTGTGCTGGCAAGGCACATAAAATGCCCCTGCATGTGATATAAAATATATGCTGAAACCCTTAAAGAGTAACTTCACAGACAAACCAAACCCTGTTACCTATATTGGAAATTTCCCCAAAACTGACAACTGGTGATTTTGTGAAATCTGTTCTTCAAAATAAAAAGTTTCTACCTTTTAAACGGCACAAAGAGCTTGAAAGACAAACTCTGTCCCTAATATGGGAAAAATGACAAAATATTTGAACAAATTGTTGTTTTGGGGAAAAATTGCATAAAATTTAAATCTTTTAGTATAAGTAGAACTGCTTAAATTTTTTAAAGTTTTTACCTTGTTTATGATCAGTGTGAGACCCTATACCTTTTTATACAGGGACACAGATATCGAGGGGTAAATTACTGCCTCAAAAGTTTTGGCACTGATGAAAATTGATCATTTAACTTGAATTTTCAGAATGGGAACTAGCTTGTGGTATAATCTTCAATAAAAGGTTATGGTAAATAACAAATTTCTTAGACTGTATTGTTACCTTTTTTGTTGAAACTGAATCTCTTGATGGTCTAATGGTACCTAAGGGTCTCAAGTGTGGAAGGTTATGGGTTTGATTCCAGGATGGGAAGATACAAGTCTTCCTGCAGACTGCTTAAATACCTAGTGAACTAGCACATGAAAAATCTTACTCAGCATTTCACTCTGGTACAAAGCCAATTACATGTTAATTACACTTTTACATGTTCTCTTCCTTTGCATGATAAAAATCAATTCACTGTGATCATCAACTTTTGATCTGGATCCACATAGAAAAGAAACATTAGTATTTCAATTGAAATACTTGATTATTTACATATCTATAGCAGAGACAGCCAACATCTAAATTATAAACATATAATACATTTTTTAAAATATCAATGATGCAGAGGCTAACATTCAGTGGAGATTACTGCACTTTGTGAAATAAAACATAAAATATAAAGGAACATAACTAAAGAACGGTAAAAGTGACGCTACCCAAATTTGAATTTGATCTGAGTTTTGTGGTAATAAGCATTGTGTGTAAGTCTCATAACATTTGGTTGAGGCTAACTTAAGTAGAGAACAGAAACTAAAAATTCAGCAATTTTTCTAATTGTAAACACGCATAACTCTAGAATGGTTGTGTATAAGTTTTATAACATTTGGTTGAGACAAACTAAAAAATTCAGCAATTTTTATGTTTATAAAGGGACATAACTCAAGAATGGTAAAAGTGTCGCCACCAAATTTCGTACTTAATCTGTATTATGTAGTAATAAGCATTGTGTATAAGTTTCAAAACATTTGGTTGAGGCAAACTAAAGTTAGAAAACGGAAACAAAAAATTTGTACTTGATCTTAGTTTTGTGGTAATGAATATTGTGTATAGGTTTCATAATGTTTGGTTTGGGCAAACTTAAGTTACAGAATGGAAACTAAAAATTTTGCAATCTTTCGATATATAAAAGGGCATAACTCAATAATGGTTAAAGTGACACTATCCAAATTCAACTTGATCTGTGTTTTATCAGTGGAAGTCAAAATTAAACATTGCATTGTATAAAGCATTGATTGTAGTTGATTCAACTATAATCATGGACAAAGGAAGATAACTCCAATTTTAATAAAATGCTCCGCTGGGCGCAGCTTGATATGACCGCAGAGGTCGAACCCTGAACAGTTGGGGCAAGTATGGACACAACATTCAAGCTTGATACAGCACTGAATTTGGATTGTGATTAAATATTTGACACAGCATAGGTTTTTGACTAAGAATGAATGTGGTCTAAGAACTTAAAAATTTTTAATTTACCTATTCAAACCATATCATTATTATTTGCTTTTATATATAAATCAGAAATAACCACTTTAAAATGGAAAATTTTAAAGAACAAAAAAGGAAAAAAAAATCCCCCCCCCCCCAATTTTTTGAACCCCTTATGATTCATCACCCCTCAACTCAATCACAGCCTTCCCTTTGAGGTATGGTACCTTGCAGTACAATTTCAGAGCAATCCATACACTTGAATACGAGATATTGTCTGGAAACTAGAAAAATGCTTGTTTTTTTGCCCATTTAGGGCAATTACCCCCAAAATCAAACCCAGCTTTCCCTTTGTGATATGGAACCTTGTAGTACAATTTCATAAAGATCCATACACTTACACACAAGTTATTGTCCTGAAACAAGAAAAATGCTTGTTTTTTGCCCCTAATTCCTAAAATTTTGAGGCAATTACCCCCAAAATCAAATCCCAGCCTTCCCTTTGTGGTATGGTACCTTGCAATACAATTTCAGAGAGATTCATACACTTGAACACAAGGTATTGTCTTGAAACTAGAAAAATGCTTATTTTTGGCCCCTTATTCCTAAACGTTTTGGGCAATTACCCCCAAACTCAATTCCAGCTTTCCCTTTGTGATATGGAACCTTGTAGTACAATTTCAGAAAGATCCATACACTTACACACAAGTTATTGTCATGAAACTAGAAAAATGCTTGTTTTTTGTCCCCTAATTCCTAAAATTTTGAGGCAATTACCCCCAAAATCAATCCCAGCATTCCCTTTGTGATATGAAAACTTGTGGTACAATGTCAGAGAGATCCATACACTAACACACAAGTTATGTCTGGAAGTTACAAAAATGCTTATTTTTGGCCCCTTATTCCTTAACTGTTGGTACCATAACCCCCAAAATCAATCCCAACCTTCCTTTTGTTGTATTGAACCATATGGTAAAATTTCATAGAGATCCATTCAGTTAAACTTAAGTTAAGAGTGCGAAAACCAATGCGTCTTCGGACAATGACGACGCCAAAGTCATACCAAGATACGACCGCAAATTTTATTTTGCGGTCGTATAAAAATAACTTAATATTTAGATGAAAATAAAAATTTTGCAATTTTTGCCATTTATAAAGGGGCATCACTCTAGAACGGTTAAAGTGATGCCACCAAAATTCAAACTAGATCTGTGTTTTGTGGTAATAAGCATTGTGTATAAGTTTCATAACATTTGGTTGAGGCAAACTCAAGTTAGAGAATGGAAACCAATTTTGGGACGTATGGACGGACCTACGGACGTACGTACAGACGGATAAGGGTAAAACTTAATGCCCCCATCACTACGGCTGGGGCATAAAAAATAATGGGTAAAGTTAATTAATAAATACATGTATGTGAAAAGTTTGAACTGTAAGAACTTTCAAATATTATGAATATTCAGATATTTTACAGTCAAAAGACAGCTAATTGAATTTTTTCTTCAAAATGTGACAAAATTTAAATATTTTGGCACCTTTCTAAACGGGAAATATTATGCAAAAGCAAATATCACACAAATAATTATATGAGTGGTGTTTCTCATACATACAAACATCAGTTATTTATTTAGTTTGTACTAGGATGCATTCTATCTTTGCGAGTCAGACTACTTTAAAATGGACCAAAAGCTATGATTTTTTCATGAAAAAATTCGTAAGGGTTCCGCGGAACCCAGTGTCTCGCCTACTTTTTGCTGTTAATCACAGGCTCAGCAAAAATGAGGAAAAAAATTAATAAAAATATTCCTCTCTATACTATCTTTTGATTGTAAGTAGCTTCTGTCCAAGTTTGGTAAAAATCCAGGATAGTTTATGAATCTAATAAATGTTTTAAAAACTTAAACTGCAGACTGTATGTAATGTTAACTGGAAGAAAAACTAAGTCCATTTATAAGTAAAATACGGAAAAAATGGAACAAAATTTCCTTCTAGATACTAGCTTTTGATCATAAACAAGCTTCTGTCTAAGTTTGGTACAAATCCAGGATAGTTTAAGAAAGTTGTTAAAATTTTAAAAACTTTAACCACAGAGTGAATGTAATGTTAACTGGCAGAAAAACTAAGTCCATTTATAAGTAAAATACGGAAAAAATGGAATTTTTTTTTTACAAAATTTACTTCTGGATACTAGCTTTTAATCATAAACAAGCTTCTGTCCAAGTTTGGTACAAATCCAGGATAGTTTAAGAAAGTTGTTAAAATTTTAAAAACTTTAACCACAGAGTGAATGTAATGTTAACTGGCAGAAAAACTAAGTCCATTTATAAGTAAAATACGGAAAAAATGGAATTTTTTTTTTTACAAAATTTACTTCTGGATACTATCTTATGATCATAAACAAGCTTCTTTCCAAGTTTGGTAGAAATCCAGGATAGTTTAAGAAAGTTAAGAAAGTTATTAAAATTTTAAAAACTTTAACCACAGAGTGAATGTAATGTTTCCTGGCAGAAAAACTAAGTCCGTTTATAAGTAAAATACGGAAAAAATGGAATTTTTTTTTTACAAAATTTACTTTTAAATATTATCTTATGATCATAAACAAGCTTCTGTCCAAGTTTGGTAGAAATCCAGGATAGTTTAAGAAAGTTATTAAAATTTCAAAAACTTTAACCACAGAGTGAATATTTGTGGACGCCGCCGACGACAACGACGACGCCGACGGAATGTAGGATCGCTATGTCTCGCTTTTTCGACAAAAGTCGAAGGCTCGACAAAAATGTAGAAGGGACTTCTCCATGACCTCAAAACTTATTTATTGGGATGTTATGGACCATAAACCATTAGTTTGAATTTTGTAATACCTCAACTTTAAAATAGGCATAAATGTATATCTTAAATGATCATTTTAAATTTCACTGAATGTTTTTGTATGTGTCCATTTGTCAAGTTTAGTGAATAACTTGACAGTGTAGTTAAATGTGTATTTTCCATGAAGCAAATAAGCAATATATGTGAAATAATATATTAAAATTCCTTTATTAATTATAGACATGAGTGTAATGACAGTATCTCATAATTTACATCACTGGAGATTTATACAGTGATGTTAATAGCATATAAAAAATAATAATAGCAGTTGAAACTTAAATATCAATAATACCTACATGTGTTAACTGACATACAATTTAGTTCTCATTGGTAACAATGAACACAGACCTGCCATAATTTGCTTTGTTTAACCAAGTTAATGTCATACTAATGTAAGGATTACAGAATCAAATTATTATGAATTATTCATTCTTAATCTAGTAAAATTTCATCATAAAGGTTCAGTCTAAAATCAGTTCAAATTTTTTAATCTGTAAAACAAAACATAATGCTTTGATGCAAAATGAATTTTCTGTTTATAACTAAGCTTAAACGGCCTTCAAAATATATTCAGATTTGTCTTTGTTTATGTAACCCATGACAAATTAACACAGAAATCTCCAAAAATTATACCCAACTATTACCCAAAAAAAAAGCAATAAAAAAGCTTTGCATTAAGAAATTAATTTCTTTAAATAGTTAAGTAATCAAATGATGTTACAGCATTTTTTCAAATTAGAGTCCTTGGAGCTTGTCATTACCACATCTGACAACGTGTCATTGGATTACACTACTTCAATGAAGATGGATCAGTTATATAAAAATAATGTGCAGCTTGAAAATTAGGTAGATGATGCATAAAGCAGTCATCAATTGGTCATTTAAAATATGAATTAAGTGTTCTTATTTCATTTCCATTATTTCAGCATTAATGAAATGTCTACATTCAAAACGCAAGACCACATAGTAATCTGAGAAAGAAATCTTGAATACTGTATCACTTCCTCAAAAAATAATTAGGAATTTTTTTCTTTTGCTGTGAACACTACAAACAATGTAATGACAAATGAAATGGTTCAAAAAATGAAAATCTTTATGGAAATGTAATAAAAAAAGCTTGGCTATAGAAAACTATAAATAAAAAGCTCAAATTACCTAATCAATTTTACATTATTGATGCCCATCATCCATTTTTGGATTAATTATTGAATTTATGGATTGTATTTCACAAGTTTACCAATGTTTTCTTTCTCTAGAGTCTAACAACTACCAATGCAGATAAAATCAAAACAGGCAACAATTAAATTGGATCTTTTTGGGGAATAGAATATATGTATGTCAAACTCATCATAATTTGTGTCCCCCTTTCTGTTTCCATGGGAGACAGCTCCATAATTTACATATCCCTTTGTACAAGAATATAGAATACACAAAATGATAATGATTCATTAAAATTACAAGCAGACCATAAGTTATATTGTGTTGTTCTTTCAGACTCTTCGTGCGTCATATTAAAATAATCATAGACTTAAAATTTAATGGAAAATATCAGTTTATCCTACACAATTTCAAACCTACAACCATTCTTGTCTAAAAAATACATGTTGTGCATAGGTTGACAGCTGGCTAGTAAATGCCATTCAAAGTCTGATAATCTAAATAACTCTTTCTTTTAACGTATAAGAGTGGATTATCAATGAATATATTCTTTTTTTAATTTTTAAATAATTTTACTTTTCAAATAATGTTGCATAAGAATCATCATTAAGAAAATCACTTATGATAAACAAAAATACAAAATTTCAACGTAACAAAATGATAGAATAAAATTTCATCACTTAGACATATTCTGCATGATATTGATGACTATCTGTAAAATGATCAAGTGTACATACCAAGTTTCATAACATTACAGCCCAAATATCACAGCAAATAATAAACAAGTCTTCTGGTTGAAAAATATTTGATGTTTTCTATTCAGTATTTTAGTTATTTTGTAAATGCTTATACTATGTTAGTTTATATATATATCAAATATACATATCTACATATGAACATCATAAAAAGATGTATTTCATTGTTTCCACATTTCATCAAGATGGCCATTTCATCAACAAATTGTCTCTTCCTTTTTTAGTTACAAAAATAAACAGGGAATAGAAACTTCAGAGTAGAATACATTAGTTTTAAATACCCTTATCAAAATGTATTCACTTATCATAGATCATCCAGGTTGGATCATAACCTTTCACTTATATGTGTTACTATTGTCTTTAATTGATAGAGACTTTTGCATCACTGTTTTGCAGTAAAACCAGTAAAACATTAATAAACCAGTTACATAATAATTCTTATCAATGGGAACAACATGCAATCTTCTTTTCAGGTATTACAGGAAATTTCAAAGGCTATTATGTTGTACAGTGAAACCTCTCAAAACCGGCCGCCCATTGGACCACGGAAAACACCCTTTTTGCGGGGGTGGTCGGTTTGTGGAAAATTGAAATCATCAAGAGTTACTTCCCTTCATTATGTGTTTTGAGTATATTTGAAAATGTATTTTACTTTAATCAAAATATAAGTTTTCCTCTGTGAATTTTAGTTGTGTATATCATATGTGTCATAAAATACATCTACAACTTCTATTCTATAATAAATTATTTTTTTTTATTTTGCAGAAAATAAATAAAATATACCATACTTTAATGGTATTTCTTTAACAGTTTATCAAAATGTTCTACCAATTAATACTGTAAATTCAGAAATTATTGCGAGGTTTTTATTAATGCGAATAATGCGACTGGTTGAGTAACGCAATAATAAGAAATCGCATTCCGAAATCTTATACACATATCTTTATGCAGATGATTCTGAATTCGCAATAATTAATCTCGCATTTTTGTCTCTTCCTCTAAAATCGCAATAATAAATGCACGCAATAATTTCTGAATTTACAGTAGTAACATGTAATAACATTTGTAAATATCTTAATTTGTCATAGCATAAATAGCTTGGGTAATGAAATAAATGTGACAGGTGAACAGTAATCAGTCGGTCGGCATGACTGTAGGTATCTGGTTTAAAGGGTGGCCTGTTTTATAAGGTTATATGACCATTTAATTGAACACAAATCGACCGGGACTTCTTGATCTGGCCTGTAAAACTAAATACCAATAAGTAAAAATATCCTTACATTTGTTGTAAACATGATTTTGGATATAAATGAAATCAGTTTTGAAGCAGTTATTATATAAAGTAGACTTTTGCAAATATTTCAACCGAGCTGGCATACAGTGTATATATCTACTTGATATCAACATGAACTTATGTATGGTGTATTAAGTAAACAATGAAAATATAAACTTCTCATTTTGTAAAAACTCTGAACTTCAGAATTCGGTTCAGCATCTTTATACAATTTTGGATTTAATTTTGTTTATCCTACATTATACTTTCCTGAAGAAAAAAATTATGATGAACAGTTGTAATGTTATATTTGGCTTCTGAACATAGTATTAACAAACAATGGTCAGTATAATATACCAGATGAAGATAAATTTAATATTTTACAATTTATTACTAAATTTTTTTTGAAGTGACAAACATATTAGAGATTTCAGAACTTAATATGTTTGAAAGCAATATGATAAGTTATTTAAGGAAAGAAATGTGTGAAAGGGCTGGAAGGCACTAGTTCATATCTTTAATATGTAAGATTTCCATTACATATAATATGCATTCCAAGATTAGTTGGTTCAAGAGGACTTTAAACCTTGTCCCACCTTTTCCTAATAATTTTCAGGAATAGCTCAAATTTTTAGTGTGTTCTTTCAATAAAGATTTTACCAATTTGAAAATTTGGAAATGTTTGTGAAAAAATTTTCCCTCACAGCTTTAAAAAAATATATATATATTAACAAGCACATAATTTTTCATTAAAATATTACATACATCTATGCCTGACAAATCAATCATTAGAATAGCATTGCAGAGTACAATGTTCATATCTGCACATATTATACATGAATACATTAAACATTCTAAATCAACAAAATCTGCTTGTAAGTCAAATTGAAAATTATATTGTAGTCAAAAACTGCTAACAGAATTAAATGCAAATTTTTCAAGCAACAGTTATAGCATGTATAGTGTGAATTTAGATTAGTGTCAATAACAATATATTGTTCTGCCTTATGCAGCATTATACTTCCATTAAAACATACATTGTTACCAGTGGATGCACATCAAATAGGGGAACCACCTAAGGAGGCAATTTTTGAATTTCACTTATATTTTCATAATACATGAGAGTATTTTGACACCAGCAGATAGTTTAGATTTTGAAACTGTCTTCCCATATTTATATTTGAATGGAAAAGCCCTACATTGTATTTGGAATCTTTTGCATTATATAGAAAATCATGTTGTAACGGTTTGTAAGGAGAAATGTTGGTAATGCAAATTTTGAATCCCAATGTTTTTTCATTTAGTGACGCAAAATCAGACCCAATTTGCACATTTATTAAATGCTGAATTTAGGACATATATAGTCCTGACATATGAAAATAGGAAAGCTGTCAGGAATACTATCAAACATCTTAAGCAATAGTTTGTATAGTTACATTTTTACAGTAAGATGGTCTATAAATAAGAAAAACATACCATCATATTTTCAAGTTTGCCTTTTATAAACTTCTTAATTTTCAGCCCTAAATTTCCTATCCCTGTTGGAAAATATTGGTCAGTTCTTAAGGGGCATTAGCTGTCAAATTCATGTTCACCGATTTGACTCAAATTCTCATATTTCGTGTGTATTTTAGTCTAGACGCCACCTATTTATTCATCAAGGTGACCCCTGAAGACTGCCAACAGTCATATAACCGATATAAACATAAATATAGATATAAATAGATAGCAAACTCATGCTATTGGATTTTTCTAGGTCTGTTTGATTTCATATTATAGGTTAAAAATATATGTTAATCATCGTTTTTACCTGTATAAGAATGAGCTTTTGTGGATCGAATCAGTCAATCAAATGGTTTAACCTTGTTTCACTTTCAGTGTTAACATTCTATTCCTTTTAATAACTGAACACGCCTAATTCATGCGTAACCCATCTTTAGCTAAGGGGTTAAATTGAAGGTCACATGAATACGGATTCAATGAGGTCGAATTATTCACTTGCAAGTAAATAATTCATCAGTGATGTTTCTTAGCTTATTTTGACAAAATGGAACCAAATTGGATGCTAAAAGCGAATTATCATTTCACTATTTCACTTTCATTAATGATTGCACCAAAAAAAAATAATCATATTTTATTTTTTTTATATCTTGTAGCTAATGCCCCTTTAATACTTTTAAGCATTTCAATCTTTGCATAATTATTGCACTGTATATTTTTTCAAGATAGAAAAATGAAGTTGGAAAATAGCAAAATCTAAAGACAAGTAATTTTATCACCCATTTCTGAAGTATAACAAGTGGACAAAATCTTCGGACTATAGTATACAATGTTTGCAACATTTAGCGTTTTGTTCATATGTCATATACCATTACATACCATTCAAATTCTTAAAAGATTTATATTTTTAGAAAGTCTAGCAACCAGTGTGGTGTTTTAAAAATACCAAGTACCAAAGATTACTGATTTAGTTATATTGTGAAAGAAATGCTTTATGTAAAGTAATTTTATGAACCTTCTGAAACAGATATGATAGTAATATAAATACAGTTTTCACATCTCATTGCTAAGCTGTCATATTAATCATAAGTTTTTAAAATAAAATAAGCATGACAACTGCTTTTAGAAACATTTGACAAGGTCATTTCTGTCACCATGTAAATGACAAAACAGTAAGATGATTAATGTAAGAACTGTTCTCTGATGGAATAAAGAAGGTACCAGTATAAACTGATACCATTAGAGCACTGTTGGTTACTATCAACAACAGCCACCTGATGATTGCTTTTTTGTAGTCATATCTACTCCTTGTCTTGGTTCCATTTCTCTGCCAGGTGTCTAAAGAAATATTAAATTCAAAAATGAGTAAATAATCAAATAATAATGATGGTGGTTAATTAGTTCCATGTAGTGTATTTCATAGGCATTTTATTAACTTTTATAAATCAAATGTGTTTCTATTATGTGTAAGTATTTTAAAATCTATCAAAACCAAGAAAAACATTTTTTTCCAAGTAAAAGCTCATGTTAAGATAGTCATTTTATTGCTGTTTTAATCTGTTTTTTTGTTTGTTTTGAGTTGTCTCCAATTTTCAAGAATGAATACAAGATAAAATAACAATTACACAGACATACATTAATATGCTTTTTCATTTTTATGTTCAACAAGCATTCTGAGAGTATTGCATGGCAATACATAGTCCCCTCCCGGTTAAAAATTCATAGTCTGGAACAAAATGCTAACTTGATCTACAACTTATCATGGTGTAAACTATATAACAAATATCAAGTCATCAAGCATGACGAAAAAAAGTGTGGAAAACTGATTATTTGAGTGAAGGACCATAACTCTGAACAAATTCATCAGAACGGAACAAAAGTCAAACTTGATCTGTAACTTGTCATGACAAAACTATACACCAATTATCAATTCAATATGTTCAAGCATGACCAAAAAAAAAAGGACAGAAAACTGATTATTCGGGTGAATTTTCTAAATCCAAGGACCATAACTCTGCACAAAATCATCAGACCGGAACAAAATTCGAACTTGATCTGTCAATTGTCATAATAAAACTATATACAAATTATCAAATCAATATCTTCAAGCATGATAAAAAAAAGTGTGGAAAACTGGTTATTTGAGTGAATTTTCTAAGTCCAAGGTCCATAACTCTGAAAAAAATCATCAGACCGGAACAAAATTTGAACTTGATCTGTAACTTGTCATGATTAAACTGTATACCAAATATCAAATTAATATCTTCAAGCATGAAGAAAAAAAGTACAGATAACTGATTTGCCGGACTGACGGATGGACAGAGTGCAAACCTAAAGTCTCCTTCAACTTCGTCGGTAGGGGACTAATAAATACAAAGATGTCATTTTCCAGGTCAATGGTATAAACATTTCGTATGAGCTAACTGACATTAAAACAATGTATAAATGATAAACCCATGGAGGGTATTCAACAGTTTGCATTTAATTTCAACTGATCTTGTCCATATTTCTTTAAACAAATTTCCAAAAGCTAGCAGTACTTAAATTTTAATTACAAGAAATCAGCTGTAAAATTATCCGCAAACAGGGATTTCTGTATTTTGAAGGCACTTTCTATTTTGTTTGACCTGCCGAGTTCTTTGCCTTCAATATGATGTTTAAACTCCATTTTGTTATCAGTAACATACATATTAAAATTTGAAAAGCATTGGTGGAATGGTTCATATGTTATTGCATGGAAATGACATAAAGTGCCAATTTCCAATCTATCAAGGACCATAACTTCTGAACAATAAAGGTGAAAATCTTCAATATTGAACTTGACCTCCATTTTGTCGTCAGTAACAAACATATTAAAATTTGAAACGCATTGGTGGAACGGTTCATAAGTTGTTGCACTGAAACTGTTGGCAGCCTTTTCCTGCTTGCAGTACTTCACCAACTTAAAAACTAGATTTTTCCTACAGAAAACCTTGTTAAAAATGCCCACTTCAATCCTCCTAATTAAGCTTTTGAATCATCCTATAAACTACTTTAATACCTTGTTCAAAATTGCTTGTGCTAGGTCCATAAATGCTTTTTCTACATTTACATTAGCTTTAGCACTAGTTTCTAAGAATGGTACACCATGTTCTTTTGAAATCTGAAAATAACCATTAGGAATTAAAATAAAATGTTCTGCTGGGCGCAGCTTGATACGACCGCAGAGGTCGAACCCTGAACAGTTGAGGCAAGTATGGACACAACATTCAAGCTTGATACAGCACTGAATTTGGATTGTGATTAAATATTTGACACAGCACAGGTTTCTGACACAGAATGAATGTGGTCTAAGAACTTAAAAAATTTTTATTTACCTATTCAAACCATATCATTATTATTTGCTTTTATATATAAATCAGAAATAACCAATTTAAAATAGAAATTTTAAAGAAAAAAAAATCCCCCCCAAATTTTATGAACCCCCTTATGATTCATCACCCCCAAACTCAATCCCAGCCTTCCCTTTGTGGTATGGTACCTGCAGTACAATTTCAGAGAGATCCATACACTTGAACACAAGTTATTGTCTGGAAACTAGAAAAATGCTTGTTATTTGGCCCCTTTTTGGCCCCAAATTCCTAAACGTTTACTGAAATTACCCACAAACTAAAACCCAGCTTTCCCTTTGTGATATGGAACCTTGTAGTACAATTTCATAAAGATCCATACACTTGAACACAAGTTATTGTCTGGAAACTAGAAAAATGCTTATTTTTGGCCCCTTATTCCTAAAATTTGGAGGCAATTACCCCCAAAATCAATCCCAGCCTTCCCTTTGTGGTATGGTACCTTGCAGTACAATTTCAGAGAGATCCATACACTTGAACACAAGTTATTGTCTGGAAACTAGAAAAATGCTTATTTTTGGCCCCTTATTCCTAAACGTTTTGGGCAATTACCCCCAAACTCAATTCCAGCTTTCCCTTTGTGATATGGAACCTTGTAGTACAATTTCAGAAAGATCCATACACTTACACACAAGTTATTGTCATGAAACTAGAAAAATGCTTGTTTATGCCCCTTTTTTGGCCCCTTTTTCCTATAATTTTGAGACAATTACCCCCAAAATCAATCCCAGCATTCCCTGTGTGATATGGAACCTTGTGGTACAATTTCAGAGAGATCCATATACTTGAACACAAGTTATTGTCTGGACACTAGAAAAATGCTCATTTTTGGCCCCTAATTCCTAATATTTTTAGGCAATTACCCCCAAAATCAATCCCAGCATTCCCTGTGTGATAAGGAACTTTGTGGTACAATGTCAGAGATCCATACACTAACACACAAGTTATGTCTGGAAGTTACAAAAATGCTGATTTTTGGCCCCTAATTCCTTAACTGTTGGTACCATAACCCCCAAAATCAATCCCAACCTTCCTTTTGTGGTATGGTAAAATTTCATAGAGATCCATCCACTTAAACTAAAGTTAGAGTGCGAAAAAACAATGTGTCTTCGGACAACGCCGGACGACGACGACGCCAACGTCATAACAATATAGGACCGCAAAATTTTTTGCAGTCGTATAAAAATAGATCTCCCATCTTTGAAACACAACAGAAATTCATTTAAGTTTTCCAAATGGTCAAACTGAATCTTTTGATATGTGCTCAACTAGAATGTTTACTGAGTTGAACTAAATCTAAGATTATGATTTAGTTATTGTGAAAAATCCATTAAATTCACACTTATTCTGCAACTTTTCTTGTACTGATGAATGAGATTAAGCTAAAAGTAAAGATATGTGTGCTTTTTAATAGCTCCTTGAAATTATAACTTGGATTTTTTTAATTACCTCTTCCTGCATGTGAAATAATATTAACATTCTGATATCTTTAAACCAATAACAATCAAAGAATGAAGAAAAGTGCATTTTTATCAGCTTCTTTCAGCAATATTAGCTGAACCATTTTACTAAACATTTTTATATTTACTTATAGAAGATTTATTCCTTTTCTTCATTTTACATTGTAATCAATATCAATCATTTGATAACCTTTAAAGACTGTGTCAGATTCTATCTTTATCAATATTGCCAATGCAGCACCCTAGTTTCATCTCATTTAGTTTTTACTGTGTCATATATGTGATAAACTGTAAAAAATCATTTGTAACAGTGTAAATGAGAATCAGTGTATTTTACTGTAATACTACTTACAGCATCTCCTCTATCTTTTGACACTTGTCTCTTACTATCCATGTCACACTTATTTCCCAAAATCATTTTTTCTACATCTTCATTTGCATGCTGTAAAATAGAAAACAAATATTGAAGTTATTTAAGAAATGATAATGTGATAGGGCAATCTATTTTTTTGTTGTTGTTGTACACATATAACACTTACTAAAAAATGTTATCATTATAATATTTTGACTGTTTTTTTATCTATTTTTAGTCTTGGCAATGATTTATAATGCTTTTTTTAATACATTGTTTACAATAAAGCACCAAACTAAAATGTTTACATATTCAAATAAACTATTAACACAGAGATATGCCTTGCCTTTGTGTTGTTTTGTTGGTAAACGCAAATGTTGAAATTAAAATAGCAATACTTTAACATGTAAGTTATGGAGCCAAACAATCTCCATCGAAATGAGATGTGCCAATGCTAAAACAACTGCATACCAAATATCATTGACCTACTACTAATGGTTCCCCATAAACTGACCTAATCACAATCTAATAAATGTAAACTAAGCAAAAGTTTCAAAGTCAATAGACCATGACCGAGGGGGCAGGTCCTAATAATTTCCATGGAAATGAGATGTGCTAACGATAATACGACTGCATACCATATACCATTGACCTAGCACTAGTGGTTTCAAATTCTTTTCCTTGTTTGCAAAAGAATATTTATCAAACAATAACAAAATAAATGGGGAATATTAATGTGTCCATGGGACACAGATGATGCCCCCGCTTGCATATCATATAAAGTTATAAAGGGACATAACTGAAGAATGGTAAAAGTGACACTACCCAAATTTGTACTTGATCTGAGTTTTGTGGTAATAAGTATTGTGAATAAGTTTCATAACATTTGGTTGAGGCAAACTTAAGTTAGAGAACGGCATAACTCTAGAACAGTAAAAGTGACACCATCAAAATTCAAACTTGATCTGTGTTTTGTGGTAATAAGCATTGTGTATAAGTTTCATAACATTTGGTTGAGGCAAACTAAAGTTAGAGAACGGAAACGAAAAATTCAGCAATTTTTCCATTTTTAAAGGGGCATAACTCTAGAACAGTTAAAGTGACACCACCAAAATTCAAACTTGATCTGTGTTTTGTGGTAATGGTTGAAGCAAACTAAAGTTAGAGAACAGAAACCAACTTCAGGATGTACGTACGTACAGACAAGGGTAAAACTTAATGCCCCCTCCGCTACGGCCGGGGAATAAAAATATATATAAACTCTTGTCCACTTACAAATATTTTTTAGCAAACTTAGTATGAGAAATTAGGGTTGTATAAGGCAATAAAAAATTGAAATGGGTGCATTTATTTGTGTATAATTATGATGAGTAGTAAATGTATGTACATGATGTATGACATGTATGAGAAGCAATATTAAACAAAAATTAATGATTGTAAAATGAATATTAAAGGAGTACTGAAATTTTTTCTACACATGTACTTCAATCCATTACAGTTTTTTTTTCAATCCTTCAATATAAAATTTTCACACAGAACCATGAGAATTTTCCTATAATTATAACAATAATATTTCCTCTTACCTCATCAATATTTCGTAACCATTTAGTAATATTTTCAAAAGTTTTATGATTTGTTATGTCATAGACTAGCATAATTCCCATTGCTCCTCTGTAATAGGATGTGGTTATTGTGTGAAATCGTTCCTGACCAGCGGTGTCCCTAAAATAAAAAAAAAATAAGACATACATTTACCATAAATCAAAGAGCTGAAAGCTCTAAGTAATAAAATGCTTCGCTGGGCGCAGCTTGATACGACCGCAGAGGTCGAACCCTGAACAGTTGGGGCAAGTATGGACACAACATTCAAGCTTGATACAGCTCTGAATTTGGATTGTGATTAAATATTTGACACAGCATAGGTTTCTGACACAGAAAGAATGTGGTCTAAGAACTTCAATTTTTTTAATTTACCTATTATGGTCCAATGTCCAAAATCAAAATACATGGTTAGATTCAGCATATCAAAGAACCCCATATATTCAATTTTTGTTGAAATCAAACAAAGTTTAATTTTGGACCCCAACTTGGACAAACTTGAAAACTGGTCCCATAATCAAAAATCTAAACACATGTTTAGATTCAGCATATCAAAGTACCTGAAGAATTCAATTTTTGTTAAAATCAAACTAAGTTTAATTTTGGACCCTTTGGACCTTAATGTAGACAAATTTAAAAAACGGGACCCAAAATTAAAAATCTAAAAACACGGTTAGATTTGGCGTATCAAAGAACCCCAATAATTCAATTTTTGATGGAATCAAACAAAGTTTAATTTTGGACCCTTTTGACCTCAATATGAACCAATTTGATAGCGGGCCCACAAATAAAAAATCTAAATACATGGTAAGATTCAGCATATCAAAGAACCCCATATATTCAATTTTTGTTGAAATCAAACAAAGTTTAATTTTGGACCCCAATTTGGACCAACTTGAAAACTGGGCCAAAAATCTAAAATCTAAATACACGTTTAGATTCAGCATATCAAAGAACCCCATATATTCAATTTTTGTTGAAATCAAACAAAGTTTAATTTTGGACCCCAACTTGGACCAACTTGAAAACTAGTCCCATAATCAAAAATCTAAACACATGTTTAGATTCAGCATATCAAAGAACCCCAAAAATTCAATTTTTGTTAAAATCAAACTAAGTTTAATTTTGGACCCTTTGGACCTTAATGTAGACCCAATTTAAAAAACAGGACCCAAAATTAAAAATCTAAATACACAGTTAGATTTGGCATATCAAAGAACCCCAAATTGGCCCAATAATTCAATTTTTGATGAAATCAAACAAAGTTTAATTTTGGACCCTTTTGACCTCAATATGAACCAATTTGATAGCCGGCCCACAAATAAAAAATCTAAATACATGGTAAGATTCAGCATATCAAAGAACCCCATATATTCAATTTTTGTTGAAATCAAACAAAGTTTAATTTTGGACCCCAATTTGGACCAACTTGAAAACTGGGCCAAAAATCTAAAATCCTAATACATGTTTAGATTCAGCATATCAAAGAACCCGATATATTCAATTTTTGTTGAAATCAAACAAAGTTTAATTTTGGACCCCAACTTGGACCAACTTGAAAACTGGGCCCATAATCAAAAATCTAAACACATGTTTAGATTCAGCATATCAAAGAACCCCAAGAATTCAATTTTTGTCATAATCAAACTAAGTTTAATTTTTGACCCTTTGGACCTTAATGTAGACCAATTTAAAAAACGGGACCCAAAATTAAAAATCTAAATACACGGTTAGAGTCGGCATATAAAAGAACCCCAATAATTCAATTTTTGATGAAATCAAATAAAGTTAAATTTTGGACCCTTTGGACCTCAATGTGGACCAATTTAAAAATGGGGCCCAAAATCCAAAAACTTAATACACGGTTAGATTCAGCATATTAAAGAACCCCAAGAATTCAAGAATAAAACCCCATTGAAATTGATCAAGAAATAAGCAATTTATACGAAGTATCTTCTTTTGCACAATACTGTGCAATTGAATATTTCTTGCTATTGCGCAATACTGTACAATTGACAATTTCTTGCTATTGCGCAATATTGTGCTATTGGATATTTCTTGCTATTGCGCAATACTGTGCAATTGAAGATTTCTTGCTATTGCGCAATACTGTGCAATTGAAGATTTCTTGCTATTGTGCAATACTGTGCAATTGAAAATTTCTTGCTATTGCACAATACTTATTATATAATAATTTACACATCCTGTTTGGTGTGTATCTCCTACCATATCATTATTATTTGATTTTAAATATAAATCAGAAATAACCAACTTAAAATGGAAAATTTTAAAAGAAAAAAAAAAGGAAAAAAAAAAAAAAAAAAAAAAAAAAAAATCACCCCCCCAAATTTTTTGAACCCCCTTATGATTCATCACCCCCAAACTCAATCCCAGCCTTCCCTTTGTGGTATGGTACCTTGCAGTACAATTTCAGAGAGATCCATACACTTGAACACAAGTTATTGTCTGGAAACTAGAAAAATGTTTATTTTTGGCCCCTTTTTGGCCCCCAATTCCTAAACGTTTCGGGCAATTACCCCCAAACTCAATTCCAGCTTTCCCTTTGTGATATGGAACCTTGTAGTACAATTTCAGAAATATCCATACACTTACACACAAGTTATTGTCATGAAACTAGAAAAATGCTTGTTTTTTGCCCCTTTTTTGGCCCCTAATTCCTAAAATTTTGAGGCAATTACCCCCAAAATCAATTACAGCCTTCCCTTTGTGATATGGAACCTTGTGGTACAATGTCAGAGAGATCCATACACTTACACACAAGTTATTGTCTGAAAGTTACAAAAATGCTTATTTTTGGCCCCTTTTTGGCCCCTAATTCCTGAACTGTTGGTACCATAACCCCCAAAATCAATCCCAACCTTCCTTTCGTGGTATTGAACCTTATGGTGATATTTCATGGAGATCCATTCACTTAAACTAAAGTTAGAGTGCGAAAACCAATGTGTCTTCGGACGACGCCAGACGACGCCGGACGACGACGACGACGACGACGACGACGACGACGACGCCAACGTCATACCAATATACGACCAAAAAATTTTCAATTTTTGCGGTCGTATAAAAATGACGCCATTGTCTCTCATATTAGGATATTTTTGATGCAAGTCTTGATTTTTACTTAATTTACCTACTGAATCTTAGGCGACGTTCAGTTTATGGTAGGTAGGGTAACTGATAGAATAGATATGAATTGTTTCCACAATCTATAGCGTTTTTATTTGTTTGTCAAGATATATATATATGTGTGTGTGAAGTGAAAATAACTACTAGTTGTTCTGCTGTACATAGAAATAGCTCAAGACTACCTGAACAATCTACAATATTCAAAGTAATATGTGAATTTGTTTCCCTTATTTGTAGAATTATTTAACAAAATGATTATGAAGAGCCTGTAGTAAGAAAGCTCTTATACCAAACATAGTCCTTATTCAAGAGATAAGTTACAGGTGACCTAGTGACATAATCACATTGTTATTTCAGTTACCTAAACATGATCAATTTTAAGTAGATTTAGACAATAGTATTGTTATACTAGTTTCACAATTACAAACAAAGTGACACCATTTATACAACTTTATTTCATTGTGAAGAGCCTGTAGTAATCAAGCTTACACTGAAATCTTAAAATAACAACATAAATTATTGCAAAATTATTTTTTTTCAAATGATTTAATGTTTAGTACCGTAGTCATTTATTTCAAATAATTCACCTGTAATAAAATAAGGAGATGGGGTGTGATTGCCAATGAGATAACAGTCTGAGGTACTATCTACCAGAGTCCAAATTATGTGGCTGTTGGCAGTTATAAGTCACTTTCAGACCTCAACAATGTACCAAACCGGTTTATTGTTTTCGTGTACCACAAGAAAAAGAGGAGTTGTGGCCAGGTGCTGCCAGGATTTAAAACTATTAGAATTACACAGTTTTGTCTGCATTCAGAGAAAATTTCATGGTGTAAACACAGCTATTTTTGTTGGTGTATATTAGATGAACCTTAAAGGTGGATTATCAGATTATTGGTCCCAGGAATATTAAAGTGATTGTTGATTTTTCAAAAATAAAAATATGCACAAAGAAGGAAATATATCTGATTCCTTGTGAAAATTAAAAGATAGAACATTGTACTTTAATGGATTTGGTAATTTAATTTCAAGAATGACAACATGTATGATCTGTTACCATAAGTGTAAAGCTACTGTTTATTATGTTTATGGTTGAACTGCATCTTTGAACTTTGTCAACCAGTCATGATTTACTTCTTAAGCTGTGTAAGAACCTTTTTGTAATTGAAAATTGGTCTGCCATGATCACGATTTCTACATTATTCTGAGTTCCTGACAAGTTCAAAATTTAGCACATATGCAGTTTACAATACCCAAAGATCAGGAGAAACAACGATTTTGATTGGCTGATCACAGTTGTCTCCCTTGGGAAAAGTTTGAGAAAGTTTGAATTTGGGAACAGTAGAATTTAACAAAATCGTGGTTTAGAGGACTCGATCACAATCGCGCAATCGTGACAAGGGGTCAAACTTGAGTATTTCACGCCTGAATCGTGCAAGTTGGCAGGTATGACAGGTTAAGAAATTAAAGAATGAAAATTACAAATTTAAGTCTGTTCCAGTTGTATTTCCAACAAGATGATTGAAAATTGCCCGACGGTCACGAAGGTTAATGACCGCCATTTTGTACACAACAAAACATATTGAAGGGAGACAACACCATCTGTTATTTTAAAATGTACATTTGCAACGCTGGAGTTGTCTTTCTTTTACCAATGTATGAGCATACGAACATTCACTTTAAGTATGTAAAATACGGAACCGAGTTCCGAATGCGGATTAGAAGTCTGGTCAATGGTATGAGAAAATTGACTGCGTCATTTTCTAAAAACAGATGGTATCCTAGTACTAATGAGTAGGTTGATAGTACATGTATATATACAATGTATACACTATTCAGGCTATTAGAATTTAAACTTACTTTATACAATATACAAACATCTTTCAATTCCATGAGGGATATATGTGCTTAAGATTTGTAGCTACAGTTCACATATTGCATCATCTACATGTATATCAAACTTTTCTTAGAATCTAGGATTTTAATCTACCTATATACATAATGTGTTCCAAACTAAATTTTAAGAACAATATCTTTTTATCAAACAGAAAACTAATAGAAAATTTCTAAAAACATTATTCATACATGAACCTACACGACTACAGATTTAAAATAGACAAAATACCGATTTTGACAATAGAACATATATTATGATGAAATTTGTCTTGGGGTCCAGCTGTTTGAACAGCAACATTTCAGTCTCCAGACAAATATTTCTAAACAAAAGGAATATCTTATTAAACAATGCCAGGTATATAACTAGTGTCGTTGTAACCATAAACCCTATTGATAGCTTCTGTATTATTTTTTTTTTCATTTTATTTCTTTATGGTTTCAAAAAATGAGAACTTTTCCCTATCAATACATACTCCATACAATTCAGTTCAGTGCCCTGTAATACTTTTTTTATTTATCATAATCTACTAAATTAGTCATTAATGATTATTTAACAACATTACTTTTCAAATTTGAATAATTGTTTCTTCATAGTTAAAAGCTCTATACATAAAATGAATGTATTTAGTATGCACATGTGGGATTGGTCATTAGAATCAACAGAAATACAAGGTTCTTCAATTGGTACATATGACTTGAGTCTTGAATCTTCAGAAATGTACAATCTACTCTACAGTCATTTGATAGTAGTTTGTAATTTAGACTAAAACTACATTTTTTAAAGCATTTTGAAATTATATACATGTACTGTGACCTTAAGTTGATCTGTATATATATATATAAAATAAACTGTAAAAACTTCCTTTTCCTTTTAAGTGCTTTTCACTTCTCAAGTTTTGTAATAATATATATATAAATACACACTTTCAGAAAATACAAATACATTGTAGTCATGTTGGTAATACCAAAAGTTTTATTAAAACATCTTAAATCTTCTTTTTATTACAGAAGTCAACAAGAAGTCACAAAATACAATCATTGTAAAACATCTTTTTTGTACACTGCAAAAATTAACATTTATTAGAACTTCACTAGAAATTGAACAATAAACTTTTTTTCTTGTTTAAATTTGGGATTTTTTTAATGAATATTTAATTCCTGTTGCATTTTTTTTTACATAAATCAAAATAATTCTGTGGGAATCTATTCAATAGGCACTAGCCTTGTTAATAATATAAGTGTTCTGTATACAATACTTACCATATTTGTAATTTAATTTTCTTTCCTCCTAATTCTACAGTTTTAATTTTAAAATCTATACCTGCAAAATAATAAAAAAGTTGTTTAGAACATTAATTATTTGTTGTGATTCTACATCTATGAGTACAATAGTAGTTTGGATTTAGTTTCAAATTCAAATCATTGCATATTTATTTCTTTGTTAAATTTGTTACTTTTGTGAATAACAATTCAATATATTATGAACTGAGCTACCTGTATGACTAAGATGAATTCATGTGAACTAAGCTACCAGTATGATTAAGATGAATTCATGTGAACTAAGCTACCAGTATGACTAAGATGAATTCATGTAAACTAAGCTACCTGTAAGACTAAGATGAATTCGTGTGAACTAAGCTACAGGTATGGCTAAGATGAATTCATATGAGCTAAGCTACTGGTATGGCTAAGATGAATTCATGTGAACTAAGCTACCAGTATGGCTGAGATGAATTCGTGTGAACTAAGCTACTGGTATGACTAAGATGAATTCGTGTGAAAACTTGCATGTCCAAGAGCATAATACATTGCTTTGCCAAATACAATGTACCTCTTGTGTATACCAATTACAGCTATATTAACCTCATTTACCTACAGAGATGCAGCTAATTGTCTGCCCTGACGGACCTAGGGGCAGAATTTTATAGGGTCCGGCAAATGACATCTTTGTATTGGACCAAATGATTGGCAAATATTTTTACTGTTTGGGGCTGTCAAAATCAAAATTTCTGTTGATCCTAGTCAACTTGGCTTCCAAATCAATTATGTAGTTTAAAAACATTGAAAACAAAAAGTTCTAATGACACATGTATTCCTGGTAATAGGTAAACGTGTTGAAGTAAACAGATTTCCATCTTCTCTGCGTTTATCCTATTAGCTTAAGTCATGTGATCATAATTATTTTCGTATTCCTCAGGATTTATCTTTACACATAGCAATGAATGAAAACGAAAGTAAACTTCCGGTAAAAATATTGAATAGAAGCATATTTTCAGCTTCTTTTTGATAGCTGAGGAATAATTCTGATAATTACAAGATTCAGCTAGTGTTATCAGGAGGCGTCCCTCGAACGCACAGTTCATGCAATGACAAGGTTGGGCGGTAAATACGACCCTAGATAATACTCCTCAAGTGGTCAATACTAGCAAAACGGGTAGATTGAAATTTTCATTGTGGTTTTTACTATTTATTGAAGTAAAAACTTGATAAAAAGTAAGATATAATTAAACATGTTTCAGCTTATATAAATGAATGAATTTGATGTGTTTCATTCATTTTTAACACTTATACTCACTAATTTAATCCTGATGAGTTATGATATTGCATAATTTAGATATATAAAAAAAATGGAATACTAATTATTTCAAAATTTATAAATCAAGATTTTTTTTATTGAAAATGTATGATTTCTACAGGTAAATGAAGTTACAGGTGTCTTATTACCAATCACCTGGCACTGCTAGGTTTGAAAATTGAATTACTAAAACAGCCCCCAAAAAATGTTGACAAAACATGGGTTGAAAGTAATAAAAGTGATATTTGAAGGCTCCCTTAAACAATAAAATATTTCCTGTCTATGAATTCCATCATAAAAAAATCTTCTTCATGCAGGAAATGAAAAGTTTGAAGAACCTTAACTGATATGGCTTCTGTAATTTATGGTTTCAAACCAAATAAAATGCTCCGCTGGGCGCAGCTTGATACGACCGCAGAGGTTGAACCCTGAACAGTTGGGGCAAGTATGGACACAACATTCAAGCATGTCAAGCTTGATACAGCACAGAATTTGGATTGTGATCAAATATTTGACACAGCATAGGTTTCTGACACAGAATGAATGTGGTCTAAGAACTTAAAATTTTTAATTTTACTTATTCAAACCATATCATTATTATTTGCTTTCATATATAAATCAGAAATAACCAATTTAAAATGGAAAATTTTAAAGAAATAAACTGCTTCACTGAGCGCAGCTGGATACGGGCGGTCCGCAGAGGTCCAACCCTGATCAGTTGGGGCAAAAATGGACACAATATTCAAGCTTGATACAGGTCTGAATTTGGATTGTAATTAAATATTTGATATATAATAGGTTTCTGAATAAATGTAGTCAAAGAACTTGAAATTGGTTACGGTATATGAAAGATTTCTTGCTGTTTTGCAATACACTGTGCTGTTGCGCAATACTTAGTAAATCTGTTGTCAGACTTTAAACAAATAAAATCTTATAACTCTGAAATGCAAAATCAAAAATTTATAAAAATCAAAAGGGAGCTTACAAAAATAGATATAAACAATTTACCAAGGTCTCATAAAAAATGCTGAAAGCATTTTTGAGTTATTGTCCGAAAACTGGAAAATCCCCCTTTTTGTAATGAATAAAACCCCATAAATATATATTCTGAAATTTATAAAAATCAAAAGGGAGCTCATGTCGATAGAAATAAACAATTCACCAAAGTTTCTTAAAAATTGGTGAAATTGTTTTGAGTTACTGTCTGAAAACTGGAAAATCCCCCCTTTCTTAATGAATAAAACCTGAAAACTCAGAAACGGTAAATCCGAAATTTATAAAAAACGAAAGGAGGCTCACGTCAATAGATATGAACAATTCACCAAAAGTATCATGCAAATTGGTGAAATTTTTTTTGAGTTATTAACAGAAAACTGGAAAATCCCCCCTTTTTTAATGAATAAAACCCCAAAACTTGGAAACGGTAAATCCGAAATTTATATAAAACGAAAGGGAGCTCACGTCAATAGATATGAACAATTCACAAAAGTTTCATGCAAATTGGTGAAATTGTTTTTGAGTTATTGTCCGAAAACTGGAAAATACCCCCTTTTTTAATGAATAAAACCCCAAAACTCGGAAAGGGTAAATCTGAAATTTATCAAAAACGAAAGGGAGCTCACGTCAATAAATATAATCAATTCACCAAAGTTTCATGCATATTGGTTAAATCATTTTTGAATTAATGTCCGACAAGTTGATGACGGACGGAGGGACAGACGGTCAGCGGTATACCATAATACGTCCCGTAAACGGGCTATAAAAAAAGGAAAAAAAATCGCCCCCTCAAATTTTTTGAACCCCCTTATGATTCATCACCCCCAAACTCAATCCCAGCCTTCCCTTTGTGGAATGGTACCTTGCAGTACAATTTCAGAGAGATCCATACACTTGAACACAAGTTATTGTCTGGAAACTAGAAAAATGCTTGTTTTTTGGCCCCAAATTTCTAAACATTTAGGGCAATTACCCCCAAACTCAAACCCAGCTTTTCCTTTGTGATATGGAACCTTGTAGTACAATTTCATATAGATTCATACACTTACACACAAATTATTGTCATGAAACTAGAATTGCTTGTTTTTTGCCCCTAATTCCTAAAATTTTGAGGCAATTACCCCCAAAATCAATCCCAGCCTTCTATTTGTGGTATGGTACCTTGCAGTACAATTTTAGAATGATCCATACACTTGAACACAAGTTATTGTCTGGAAACTAGAAAAATGCTTATTTTTGGCCCCTTATTCCTAAACGTTTTGGGCAATTACCCCCAAACTCAATTCCAGCTTTCCCTTTGTGATATGGAACCTTGTAGTACAATTTCAGAAAGATCCATACACTTACACACAAGTTATTGTCATGAAACTAGATAAACGCTTGTTTTTTGCCCCTTTTTTGGTCTCTAATTTCTAAACTTTTGAAGCAATTACCCCCAAAATCAATCCCAGCATTCCCTTTGTGATATGGTACCTTGCAGTACAATTTCAGAGAGATCCATACACTAACACACAAGTTATGTCTGGAAGTTACAAAAATGCTTATTTTTGGCCCCTAATTCCTTAACTGTTGGTACATGTACCATAACCCCAGAAAGCAATCCCAACCTTCCTTTTGTGGTATTGAACCTTATGGTAAAATTTCATAGAGATCCATTCACTTAAAACTTAAGTTAGAGTGCGAAAACCAATCTTCGGACAACGACGACACCAACGTCATACCAATATACGACCGAAAATTTTTTTGCGGTCGTATAAAAATATATAAGGTGGTACCTTTTACCTTTTCATAATCAATTTTTACATACAAATAGTACAACCACCTTGGCATTTAGCACCAAAATGAAACCTAAAGACCCTATTTGGAACTTTTTTACTATATAAGACAAAAACAAAACCAGTGCACAATATAATGATTGCAATGCTTATAGAAAAGCCACTTGACAAGTTCCCTTGGCAGGGACAAAACAGTTTCTATCTTTTACTTTAATATTTTGTACTAATAAATCATTGCTAATCATGGTTTATTAAGAATCTACAATAAAAATAGAATGAGAACATTTAAAATGACTTAAACACTTTCATTATTTCATTACTAACAGTAATTGACAAGGTAGAGAGTGGTTTTAATAGTTATAGTAATGTCCACTCAACATTTCAATCAACCAGTATTTGCCAGTACTTCAATGCCAGTATTTAAATTAAACAAAAAACAAAGTATCATTTAAGTTTTCTTAGAGTATATTATTTTTCATTTTAGTTAATTTGTGAACACAAATATTTTTTTGACGTAAATGTAGCTTGCCAATGTCTATGTTTTTGATCTAATTGTTCTTACATATGCCAATAAGACAATTGCAACTATCCATAATGTTAATGGATAGTTATCTTATTGGCAAGTGTAGTACAACATTCTCATTTATTTATTTGATGTTGCAGGATAATTTAAATTTAATGTGGTCTCAGTCATTAAACCACCCCATTGTCATATCCTTATTTAACCTGGTCACTCTAGTCAAGGTTTAAAGGTGTATCTTAATCCAATTGGGAACTTTTTAATTATTTCCATAAAAAACGACAGTTGATAGGACTGGCAAAACTGTCTTACATGCAGCATCACCCAATGTCTGTCAGGAAAAAAAATTATCTGCATCTCTGAAATAACCTACTCATACAAGAACTTTATAGGCCAATCTTTTTCTTTTTTTCAGTAAATTCTGAGGTTTTTTTTCTTTTTGATTGAAACTGTGTTAGTATTTGGTGCTAAAAAATCAAATCAATTAACCTGTAAATGACTTGTTATCTTGGATGTATCATGGAAAGTTGTTTTATTATCACCCTTACTTTAAGCAGTTGGTCAGAGAATAACAATCAAATATATTGTAGCTAAATGTAATCATGTGTCATAGATGCAATCAAAACTATGTCAGCTATTATTCTCTTAACTTTATACATGTATCATTAAAACAACAACAGAAAAAAAGCCTTCATTAATACCCTTCAAATTCTACATCTTGACTGACTTAAAACTGAATAGTTAAACTATTCATACTAGATGACAATATAAACAATAAGCTAATTGATTACGTAACATTCCATGCATCTTAATATCATCGCCTGGTTCTCCATTAAATAGCATGATGGTGTATCCATTTTAAAATTAGGGGAGATACAAAGCTGCAGAATGAGATTTGAAGTTCTGCATTTTTGTTTTTCTGTTATCCAAAAACCAAGAAAAAACGAGACATTAAACATTTCAATCATTTCACATTAACAGTTATCTCCCCTTTAAACAATAAGCGACAGAGACTCCGCTGAAACTAAAGTTATTAAGACCTTAGTATGGCTAGTAAAAAAAACACTGGTCAATAAGATGCATGTACAATGTATGAGTCATCATCACCTCATCAGTTCAATCACTAGGTATCAAATGAAGTGTTTTAAACATCAACACTCACCTATTGTTGATATAAATGTTGTATTAAAAGCATCGTCTGAAAATCTAAATAGTAAACATGTTTTCCCTACTCCAGAATCGCCAATTAAAAGTAACTTAAACAATAAATCATATGTCTTTTTCGCCATAACTTGAAGAAGTGTTTTTGGTTTGATAAAATGGCGGTCTGATTTTCCTTTTTTCTTATTTTCTGACGATTAATTCCTGTGTTTAGCTGTCAAGATTCTGACTGACGTTCAACATGGTGTTGTTCTTGTAAAGTTAACAATATTGGACTGTCTATTTTAGGACAATGATTAACAAGCAACTGATCGACCGATCAAAAAGTAAATTTTCCGTCTGGTCACGTCACTTCCTACTGGGTCATTAACAAGGGAGATAATTTTTTTCAATCTCTTTGCAACTTCCGAAGCAAAATCGTAAGCTCTCCGGAGTTTCCCGAACTACTGCGTTTGATTGCCGAGTCTACGATCGTCGGACCTTATCAGCGGCTCTTGTTGGTTACTTTATCATATTCTGATTATTCAATAATATGGTGCTACCTTGTAAGCTCCCAAAAGTTATATATTGATTACGAGTTTTATTTTTTTTGTCTTTTAAAATACTTGCCAAAGCTCATCATACTTTTTGGAAATATATAAGTATAATCGGTTAGGTTTTTCCAGAGACAAGTGCCGGTGTATATGAACAGAGGCGTATTATATATCTCTGATAACTTTGAACTATTTAGTGAGAGGACATAATCTATATAGCGGACATTGAAGTTAAATGGTAATGCTAGCAACTGTTACATTTGTTTTCCCTTTCGTCACAAGTATTAAGCAATTATGGATGACCATGTTAATATATGCAAGTTTTCAGCGGTATTAGCTTTTCTGGAGTATGATAGCGCCAGGTCGGAAGTCTTGGATTAGCTACAACTCCTTTGAAGGTCAGTTTGTTTCCAATATATTTTTTCTACTCTGTATACTACACTGCCACCCTATCTTCTCCATAGGTACTTGGGGACAGGACAATTTGCTTTTGCCCTCCCCCTTTTTTCCAAAATCCGTTATTTTTTCGATTTCTATTAATTTCAATTATTTTCGCGTTTTTCTGTATCATAAGACCATAAATATACTACAAATAACTTGTTTTGCTATTTACTATCAATTCCAAGTTTACTATCCATAGCGGTCACTGATATATTATATAGAGAGCTTCTACATTTTTGTATACAATTTTAAGAAAAGGTCGTCTCGAGCTTTTTACAAGAATTTGCGGTCTTCTCGATCTATTCACATTCAATGTTTACATCGAGATAAGGTCTGTTTGATTTTGCTTTGTAACTTAATTTCAAAAGTGCCAATCTTTGCTGTATATCAATCGATTCCTTTGGAATTTTTTCCCTGACTTTCTCTGATCTAGCTGTATATATATACGAAAAATTAGCATGTTCCAGAGAGGTATACAGACGGTAAAAAAATAATTTGAAGTTGGTACTCCAGTGATTTATTCGCATAGCAACATTTTAAACCAATTTTACTCCAAGCATCTATAGCCTACTGTACTCGTCGTTTGCTACTTAAGGAGGAAAATGATAATATTGAGTGGAAGATTTGTTTTTATTTCAATTTATTTCTATTTTTACTATTTACAAAAACGTTTTTCCGTGAATCCATAATTGATAGCGTCCTTGCTAAAATGGGACAAACATTGAGAAGATCTAGCTTTCAGTGTTTACAGGGAAGGTAATATTTTGTCACTAGATTTCCCACTGCAGTTGATACGATATTCCATAGTCTCGATCATCCAGCCGCTTTATTTTCCAAAGTATAGCTATATTTATATATGCGTCTGGGTAATCGAGACTAGATATTCCACGGCTTGCATTTCCTACCATGATTTCCTTTGATACATGGTTTCTGCTCTAAAGGAAGCTGTTAGACCAAGAGTTCTAAGTGATGAAGTTGACTTCATCCTTTCAAAAATTTTACAGACGCCATCACGAGTCAGTTGACCGTTATCATGGTTATGGAATATCCCACAGATGACGACGGATATGTTTCAATTGTCGTAACCACCATCCCGTCCTCTTTTCCCCGAATAAGACCTACCGAATTAGACTTATCACCGGGTTTGTACTTACATGAGTAACATGACGGTGCCACATGTGGATCAGTATATGTTTACCCCAACGGTACACCTTGATTACCCCCGGTTTATGGTGGGGTTCGTGTTGTTTTTTTGTATACTGTTGTTTCTCTGTTTGTCGTTTGTCTCCATCCTCCCCCCTCCCCCCCAAATGGCGTTGTCAGTTTATTTTCGACTTATGAGTTTGAATGTCCCTTTGGTATCTCTTTCGCCTCTCTTTTGTATCAATTCATGAGACAAAACAGAGATTACTATAACACACGAAAACGTATTTCGAGGGTATGCAAGTAACCTATTTTTTCCACATAAACTTCAAGTTAGTAAGTCATGCAAATCCTGAGTATTTTACTAGTAATGTAGTAGAGTCGTATACCATGTAATATATATAATATAAATATTGCTTTGCTTTGTATTTATAGTCCTATAACTCAGCTGGTCTTACAACATATTTGAACAAAACTCAATATTGATCAATGAACCATGCAAAGTAGTTTAAATCAATGGAGTCTTGTCAAACAGACACATCCTCTTCGTATATGTAAGAGAATGGTAATCCCTTTCTTCATGAATAAGTACGAGCGTTAGCGAGTACTTATCATGATGAAAGGGATTATCATTCTCTTACAAACTTAGAATATTGTAAAGTGCTCAAGGCTCAAATGATCTCTTGATTGGTTTTATTAAAAAATTAGTTTCATTGTCAGTGCAATGTTTATAATTGATGCATGACTTCCTTTTTCGGCATGTCATTTATGGATAAGTTTTAGTGATGTGAGGACTTTCTTATCATTTGGGAATTTTTTTTTTTTTAAATGCGTTATAGATATTAGGTGACACAACAGTAGAAAGAAAAGGTAGGAATTGTATGTTTCCTAATTGTGAGTATGAATGTAAATCATGTAACATTTTAGTGAGGAATTATCCTTTTTTATTTACAGTTTAAATCAATTAATACATTTGAGTTACAACTAAATTTTATTTCACAGCCAATAATTTGGTCCGGCTTTTTACATATCAAATACTGTTTCATTATGTCAGGGAAATGTTCAAAAATAATGCCCTTAAAAGTTTTTAATATGTTCAAAATTAAATTTCTGTTTTTTTTTTTCGGAATACATGTATTGGAAATAACTATTCTCCCCAACCGCTGATCAAGTAATCAAAGTTTTGGAAAGCTAAAGATTTAGGTTATTTTTTATCTGAAAGATTATTTTTTCTTTTTTTTTTTTTGCATTACTTTGGTATTGTTTAATTTTATAGTAATTTGAAGTTATTAATATTTTCATAATAAAATTCACGGTACCAATTTTACTGCACCAGTAAACTTAAAATTGTTTTGAGATTTTTTTTTGTTTCACAATTCAACTTTTAGTCAGTTTCAATCACTGTGTGATAAATCCTTTCAACCTGATAAATGTGCTTCGGGGTAGTTGTAACTCATTTATAGAAACTCTTTGTTTTGAACTGAAAATAGACCCAAATAATAGGATAATCCCTTACTAAGAACATGATTTACATTCATTCTTCACAATTAAGAGGCATCCAATTCTACAATTTCATTGGTCGAGAGTACTTTGCTATATTCTAAGTAGACCATGTATACTGACCTATACTTACAGTACGAAACTATCTAATTACGAACAAAATTATGTTATCGATGAACCATGAAAATAAGGTCAAGATCACATGTACATATGAGACGGACATGAAAACATGTGAATACTAGTTGTTCCAATACTATAGAAGGTGACTTATTACTATTATACTCTTTCTTAGTATATACTTGACTAATTACTCATCAACATAAATTGACTTTATCGTGAAAACCTGTATGTTGATTTTAAACATGTGGTCATGGTAACATAAACTATCATAATGCATGCGGAGGTGCGATGGGACGCTGAAGTATGATGGCCACGCCATAGTGCGATGGTCTGTGCCGAAGTGCGATGGTTCGTTCGCTGATGTGCGATGGTCTATATTACGCGTGACGGCTAGTAGTTTAAAACCTACAGATGTTCAATTATTATGAGAAGTAGATACAAGGTTGGAATTTTAGACATTTACTCGGAATTTCGGGGTTTTTTTTTTACATTTCTATCCTTTGGATAGACATACTTAAGGTACTGAGGACAATACAAAGATTTTTTCACCCCCAATCAGACAACTTTAAACTGATGTAATTTCTTTCCATACGCAACTATTATCAGCACCCGCTTTGCGCATGCGTCAAATTTGACCACAATCGATATCGATAAATTTGCTATAGATTGTTAAAGAAATCTTAAATTTTGATTAGCTGTCAGTAAATGTCACTACATTTCTTTTTCATTGGCATCAATTTTGAAAGTTCAATTTTCAAGCTTTCGACAAATCTAATTTGTATTTTGATAAGGATTGCAGAAGTTACGGCCTTTTTCAATTAAAAAACACCGGGTGCACGACCTATTACTTTCATACAATACGAAACCAAACTGAATGTGTGCACATGGGTTTTCTTTTATGTGAATTGACATACAATCTTTATTAGAAACAGCTTCATTCGCATGTATATTTATTCTCTGGTTTTAAATCTATCCAACGATATAAATTTCATATTTTACAATTTTTTTTGAATCAGGGCCTTTTTTATTAAAAAATCGAGTTGCGATCATTTTCTGAAGTTGACCAGAAATAATCTAAGTCATACCAGGTAAATATTCATGGATAAATAATTAACACATGCCAATGTGATGACTTCTGTTATTCTCTGTAGTTTATGATTTTTTTCTTTGTGACGGTTTAATAGCCTCTTTCTTTTCAAGTTTACTTTATAAATTGTAAATTTCAATGCACAAAAGTTTCAAATGAGTAAAAAAATATATTCTCCAAGATAAACCAATTGCCAAAGTCTTAAAAGAATAGGACAAGGACAGCATATGTGATCATATGTGCCAGTGTGGACTATATACGAAAATATTTGTATATAGTAATGCTAATTTAAAGATTACAAAACGACAAACGCTTAAAACAGGAACATATATATTGACGGGACTTGACACTTCCTAATTATGCAAATTTCATCGTCGGGTGTTAGATATACTGTTCCCAGCTTAAAATTGAAATAAATTGAACTAGATATTTTAACAGTTTAAGAAGCAAAATTTTCGATACATACATGTACATGTGATATATACTAGTCTATTGCTTGTTTGATGCACATTCTCCTTTTATCCACTTAACTTTTAGAAAAATAAATCGCATTGAACAAAATAAATATTATTTTTAATTTGTCTCCGTCCTTTCAAAAGTTTCTATCATGAAAAAAATTTAATTTTGTATTTGAACATTTATATAAAATTTGTATTAAAAAGGAAACTTATTTTAATTATTTTTCTGTTAATGTAAAGTTTACGGAGAGCTGTCTCATTGGCACTCATACCACATCTTCTTACATCTATATTGTACATGTATTTGCAGAATTTTGAATTTTTAATTTATCGAATGAATAAGATAATTGGAATCGTTAAAATTTAGAATTATACTTGAAAACAGATGCCTGCGACCCCTGTTGTTTCGATTAGCATGTTTTCTAAAGATATCCGCGTGAAGTTCACAAATTTCAACATGTATTTGGTCACCTGGTGTGAATTTCAGATAAAATTGTCAAGTTCAAATCCTTTCCTTTACCATGGAAGTAATATTGAATATTACTTCCATGCCTTTACATATCAGTAATATTATTATCCGGGCAGGGTAATCTCCCCCCCCTTTTTTTTTTATTATACTCGGAACATTATTGTATACACTTTTTCTGTGGGACTTTCTTTATTTTTTAGGCGGCATGCAATGAAATTTTGGGAAAATTTGCTGATTAGTTTGAGAATATCATTATATAAATTCATTAGTATGTGCTTTGATTGGCTTATATCTAAAAAACACAAGTAATCTAAGACTATATCATTATTTTTTTTAGTGAGAGACCTATCCTTGCATCAACGAACGTGTGAAACTTGTATAAATATTGTTGAAACTAAGGAACATGTATTGATAGAGTGTCCATTGTAAGATGACCTGCGAACTGACCTTTTTTAGAAAAATTTTGTCAGAACATCCAAACTTTTAAAAAAATTCTATTTTGGAGAAATTGTCTATTGTTCTTGCACCAGTGAATGTGATAGAAGTGCCAAAATCTGCAAATTTATTTTACATAGAAGACGCTGTATTTCACATCGTTAAACTTTTTGTCTTAACTGTAGACATTTTTAAAGAAATTTGAAAATTTAGCTGTACATTTATACTTATTCATTATTAATACGACATTTCTCTTCACAATACGTTTATGTAGCGTGTTTTCCATTGTGATTTATAAACAAAATACATCGTCGCGGGCAAAGGTACTATAGTAGCATTAAGTGTTGAAGGCCCATTTTGAGAAAAATGTCTCTCAGAAATCATGGCTGAAAAGTTAGTGAAAATAAAAATCAACATACAATTCTGGGGGGTAAAACAAGAGTAAAAGCAGAGACTGAATTTATTCTTTTAATAAAAAATCAAAATGTTGCAATGAGTTTGTGTTTGTGTATGTGTATTCAAATTCTACGTTGTCTCATATTCGGGTTTACGTCGAAAGAAAGGTTTTCTTAAGATATATCTAAACCGAGCAACATCATGTCAAAATTACTATCAAAATGAACATTTCTATTGATGACTATGGTGCATCATTTTTCGATTATGTATTTATACGTTTGTTATTACATGAATTACATCTATCCATATTTTGATTGTCAACTCATTGCATACTTCTCTAAAAATGGTGTTACTGAAATCAAGAATATTATATCAAATATAATATAACCTCACAATTACAACCCTCTTGCTTTTGAAATTGATAAAGAACAATTTTAATTTTTTTATACACAAATGTAAGTGCTTTTATAAACTTTATAACCAGACAACGATTTAATGATAGATATATATGTTACAGTGAATTTGTATAATCAGGGATTATGTAGAATCCCTGAATTTTCAGGGATTATGTAGAATCACTAAAATCATTAGTGATTATATAGATTCCCTGAAAATGACCAGTGATTTTATATAATCACTGATAATTTTAATTATTATTCTACAAATTCCCTAATATGATTTCAGGGATTATCAATAATTAAAAGCTCCAAAGATGATGAAATAAATTAACATAGACAAATTATCATTTTTTTTTTCTTATTCCTTGAAAGTTTAAATAAACAGTTTTCATTCCTGATCTACTATGTGAATCTTAAGTGATGAGTTTTTCCCTTTACATTTTATTCAAGTGTTGAACCTCATTATGTCACTAACAAATAAGCTCGGCACAGGCACAGATGTTGCTTGGGTTGAAGAAAACGTATGCTCAAAAGTTAATGCAAATTGCAGAGGAAAATCAAAATGCAACATATGCATATCTCATACCATGGAAGTAATATTTAACTGGCGTTGTTGTTATTCCTTTCAATATTACTTCCATGATCATACCAATTCCACTAGTGGTTCCTGGAAAGGGAGATCCCAAAAAACATAAAGGTCATTATTCACGAAAAGACTCTAGAAGGATATCGCCTTGCCATATAGCATGGAATCCTGCTCGGATCTTTAATACAAGAAATCAGTTTGAGGTTGCTGATTTCCCTTCATTGGTACCTTCAGATGTTTGTGCTGAAAACTCTATTTCTTTGAGACGTGCCATAAAATCTGATTCAATATGGAGGACAAGGTTTTTTTTAAATGTTGATATTGTGGTAAAAACAGATGTGAATTTGATAGATATGCCTGTAGAAAAGCAGGGCAAATGTGTAATAGTCGATGCCATCCAAATTTAGTTTGTAAATAAAATGTTTATTTTTAAAATATTGTGCATAACATTTGACTTCATTCATACAATGGACGAACATTTATCAAAACGATTGTACGCATAAAAATAGTTTTAATGACAATTTCATTTTATTTCATATTCTCAACCTAAAAACAATTGCTAAAACAATCAGATAAAAAGAATAATCATTATGCCATTTAATATTTTCATACTGACTTCATCAACCCGCCCTTGTGGGCTTGCTTGATATTATTAATACTGATAAAGTCAGTGTCAAAAAGGGCTCGCTTGATATTATTACTGATAAAGTCAGTATTAAAAAAAATTATTCTATATATATTTTGCTTATCATTTATTTATATTGTGCTTATCATCTAATTATATTGTGTATAACATTTCAGTATTTTTGTGTCTATCATATTACTATATTATGCCTAACGTTTTAACATATTAAGGTTATTATTTTGATATATTACGGTTAACTTTTAATATATTTCAATATGTTATATATTTTAATATCATTTCAGTTATTCTGTATAATCCCTGACGTTTTTTCTAGTGATTATACATAATCCCTGAAAATTTTAGTGATTATATATAATCCCTAAACTAACCAGTGATTATACATAATCCCTGAAAATTTTAGGTATGTAGAATCCCTGAATTTTCAGGGATTATGTAGAATCCCTGAATTTTCAGGGATTATGTAGAATCACTAAAATCATTAGTGATTATATAGATTCCCTGAAAATGACCAGTGATTTTATATAATCACTGATAATTTTAATTATTATTCTACAAATTCCCTAATATGATTTCAGGGATTATCAATAATTAAAAGCTCCAAAGATGATGAAATAAATTAACATAGACAAATTATCATTTTTTTTTCTTATTCCTTGAAAGTTTAAATAAACAGTTTTCATTCCTGATCTACTATGTGAATCTTAAGTGATGAGTTTTTCCCTTTACATTTTATTCAAGTGTTGAACCTCATTATGTCACTAACAAATAAGCTCGGCACAGGCACAGATGTTGCTTGGGTTGAAGAAAACGTATGCTCAAAAGTTAATGCAAATTCACTGTAACATATACATATATATCTGTATATATATATGTTTGGTTATCATAATCTCATATTTGTCCTTTTTCGACTTTTTATTTTGTATGTTTGATATTCGGTAAAATCTAATTTTATTTTTTGGAAATAAAGTCAGTTTATACATGGAAGTAATATTGAAAGGAATAACAACGTCGTCACTTCAAAGGTTTCATCTGCGTTACCGCCCATCTTTCGATAACTCGTTAATTGGTTTAATATATGGCATGGTAATTGACTCTCGGCATGTGATAGATCAAATCACTGACACTTTTCGGTCATTTTCGTATTCCCGGAAAATTACGAATAGACCAGTTGTTGTCGTATGTACGTACGAAGTAACCCGAATAGTTCACTCGTCACATTCCGCTGCTGTACGCTACCGAATAGAGTCAGTCATTCAATGTTGATTTTAGTCTATTTTTCCTATTTATGTCTTTTTCGATCTTAATAGTTTAGGCCGACAGTTATCACATATTGAATTTAAGAAAAAGGGTGGATCATTTTTAATTTTAATACTTAAAACCATGCAGTTAATTAAGAAGACATTTCTGAAAGTTAAGAAGATGATTGTACAAAAAATATGTTTCGACCCCCTTTTATTAGCTCACCTGGCCTGAAGGGCCAAGTGAGCTTTTCTCATCACTTGGCGTCCGTCGTCCATCGTCCGGCGTCGTCCGTCGTCGTCCGGCGTCGTCCGTCGTCGTCCGTCGTCGGCGTTAACTTTTTACATTTTGAACTTCTTCTAGAGAACCACTGAATGGAATGAAACCAAACATGGCATGAATGTTCCTTATGAGGTGCTGACCAAGTGTTGTTACTTTGTAGCGGATCCATCATCCAAGATGGCCGCCAGCGGGGGACTTAGTTTAACATAGGACCCTATGGGAAATACATACAAATGTCTTCTTTTAGAGAACCACTGAATGGAATAAAACCAAACATGGCATGAATGTTCCTTATGAGGTGCTGACCAAGTGTTGTTACTTTGTAGCGGATCCATCATCCAAGATGGCCGCCAGCGGGGGACTTAGTTTAACATAGGACCCTATGGGAAATACATACAAATGTCTTCTTTTAGAGAACCACTGAATGGAATAAAACCAAACATGGCATGAATGTTCCTTATGAGGTGCTCACCAAGTGTTGTTACTTTGTAGCCGATCCATCATCCAAGATGGCCGCCAGCGGGGGACTTAGTTTAACATAGGACCCTATGGGAAATGCATACAAATGACTTCTTTTAGAGAACCACTGAATGGAATAAAACCAAACATGGCATGAATGTTCCTTATGAGGTGCTGACCATGTGTTGTTACTTTGTAGCCGATCCATCACCCAAGATGGCCGCCATCGGGGAACTTAGTTTAACATAGGACCCTATGGGAAATACATACAAATGTCTTCTTTTAGAGAACCACTGAATGGAATGAAACCAAACATGGCATGAACGTCCCTTATGAGGTTCTGACCAAGTGCTGTTACTTTGTAGCCGATCCATCATCCAAGATGGCCGCCAGCGGGGGACTTGGTTAAACATAGGACCCTATGGGAAATACATACAAATGTCTTTTTTTAGAGAACCACTGAATGGAATGGAACCAAACATGGCATGAATGTTCCTTATGAGATGCTGACCAAGTGTTGTTACTTTGCAGTCGGTCCATCATCCAAGATGGCCGCCAGCAGGGGACTTAGTTTAACATAGGACCCTATGGGAAATACATACAAATGTCTTCTTTTAGAGAACCACTGAATGGAATGAAACCAAACATGGCATGAATGTCCCTTATGAGGTTCTGACCAAGTGCTGTTACTTTGTAGCCGATCCATCATCCAAGATGACCGCCAGCGGGGGACTTAGTTAAACATAGGACCCTATGGGAAATACATATAAATGTCTTTTTTTAGAGAACCACTGAATGGAATGAAACCAAACATGGCATGAATGTTCCTTATGAGATGCTCACCAAGTGTTGTTACTTTGCAGTCGGTCCATCATCCAAGATGGCCGCCAGCAGGGGACTTAGTTTAACATAGGACCCTATGGGAAATACATACAAATGTCTTCTTTTAGAGAACCACTAAATGGAATGAAACCAAACATGGCATGAATGTCCCTTATGAGGTTCTGACCAAGTGCTGTTACTTTGTAGCCGATCCATCATCCAAGATGGCCGCCAGCGGGGGACTTAGTTAAACATAGGACCCTATGGGAAATACATACAAATGTCTTTTTTTAGAGAACCACTGAATGGAATGAAACCAAACATGGCATGAATGTTCCTTATGAGGTGCTCACCAAGTGTTGTTACTTTGTAGCCGATCCATCATCCAAGATGGCCGCCATCGGGGAACTTAGTTTAACATAGGACCCTATGGGAAATACATACAAATGTCTTCTTTTAGAGAACCACTAAATGGAATGAAACCAAACATGGCATGAATGTCCCTTATGAGGTTCTGACCAAGTGCTGTTACTTTGTAGCCGATCCATCATCCAAGATGGCCGCCAGCGGGGGACTTAGTTAAACATAGGACCCTATGGGAAATACATACAAATGTCTTTTTTTAGAGAACCACTGAATGGAATTGAACCAAACATGGCATGAATGTTCCTTATGAGATGCTGACCAAGTGTTGTTACTTTGCAGTCGGTCCATCATCCAAGATGGCCGCCAGCAGGGGACTTAGTTTAACATAGGACCCTATGGGAAATACATACAAATGTCTTCTTTTAGAGAACCACTGAATGGAATGAAACCAAACATGGCATGAATGTCCCTTATGAGGTTCTGACCAAGTGCTGTTACTTTGTAGCCGATCCATCATCCAAGATGGCCGCCAGCGGGGGACTTAGTTAAACATAGGACCCTATGGGAAATACATACAAATGTCTTTTTTTAGAGAACCACTGAATGGAATGAAACCAAACATGGCATGAATGTTCCTTATGAGATGCTCACCAAGTGTTGTTACTTTGCAGTCGGTCCATCATCCAAGATGGCCGACAGCAGGGAACTTAGTGTAACAAAGGACCTATGGGAAATACATACAAATGTCTTCTTTTAGCGAACCACTGAATGGAATGAAACCAAACATGGCATGAATGTTCCTTATGAGGTACTGACCAAGTGTTGTTACTTTGCAGTCGGTCCATCATCCAAGATGGCCGACAGCAGGGGACTTAGTTTAACAAAGGACCTATGGGAAATACATACAAATGTCATCTTTTAGAGAACCACTGAATGGAATGAAACCAAACATGGCATGAATCTTCCTTATGAGATGCTGACCAAGTGTTGTTACTCTGTAGCCGATCCATCATCCAAGATGGCCGACAGCAGGGGACTTAGTTTAACAAAGGACCTATGGGAAATACATACAAATGTCATCTTTTAGAGAACCACTGAATGGAATTGAACCAAACATGGCATGAATGTTCCTTATGAGTTGCTGACCAAGTGTTGTTACTTTGCAGTTGATCCATCATCCAAGATGGCCGCTAGGGGGGGGGGGGGGGGCTTAGTTTAACATAGGACCCTATGGGAAATACATACAAATGTCTTCTTTTAGAGTACCACTGAATGGAATGAAACCAAACATGGCATGAATGTTCCTTATCAAGTGCTGACCAAGTGTTGTAACTTTGTTGCCGATTTACTGTTCAAGATGGCCACCAGGATATTTTATTAAATAACGGGACCAATATTAATCAAAATTTGGCCTCAATCATTATTTGAGTATCTGTTATGATTATTATCTATCTTTACATGATTTCTTAAACCAAAGTAGAGTCAGGTGAGCGACACAGGCTCTTGAGAGCCTCTAGTTTAAATACGAATAATCCAAGTCTTCCGTGTATACCAGGCAAATTAAATATTCACAATTTTAAACGTTTCTATTCTTTAATTTGTACATAAACAAATTCATATAAAATAAATTTGCGGTTAGACAGATAACGTCAAGCTCGTTTTGTATGGTTGATTTTCTTTTTGCTGTAACGTGCTACATTAATATTAGTATTCAATTGTAAACACTTTTTTAAAATAGATATAAATTTAACATGTTTACGAACTTATGATCCCGATTTTAATTGTCCAGTTTCAATAAGGTAATCAATTACTTGATAGTATATATATTTATAAATCTCGATAAACTTGGTACATTTCAACAGTAAAATATTCTATGTCTACATCTGTCTACATTATTTTGTTCAACATCATGTGAAACCTGATCGATTCATCGGTATTTAACTGTTTTACTCGGGATCCGCGTTTAACCGGAAAATACTTTTAGAACAGTTTAAAACAAACGGTAAAAATCAAAAATATGCTAAATTAAATACAATTTTCCAAGCTAAACTGTTGTACGTTGAACAATTCTCGTCCGTTTTTCAAGTTTTTTACATCATACGACTTCTTTCTGAAGGTAGAGGTTTTATATGATACAGCGCCACCTTCTTATTAATAAACCTCGGATTTCACACAGGTGCTTTATAATTACCGGACTCGATAAAATCACGTGACTGGTAAGAAATTCCAGATGCCATTTTACAACCGCGGTATCATAAACTGGACCCCTGCTGTTGTTTCAATCTTATCTACACAAACGTTTGTGTCGAAGTATCAATCAGCGGGTGGCCAGTTAAGCGGTATCACAGATAGTAACCAAAGGGGTCTTGCCGCTGAGATTATAATTGGATAAAATCATATGACTTTAGTACAGAGCTCTGCAGGCTGTTAATACATGCTAATTAGTCGTTGTTATTCCTTTTAAATATTACTTCCATGATTTATACAACTCGTAATCATGCGGAACCTATCATGCTACAATGACATATGGTTATAATATTGTTTACTTAGGGCTGTCAAATTATTTACGAGTGTCAACATTGTCTTTACAAACTCAGCATGTTGTCTTGATAAGATATCACACACAGAAAAGACTGATCAGACGGATAAGAAATTAAAATCATGCGCGATAACTCGTACTGGCTTACACTGAGGAAAATAGTGAGCCTCAAATAGTTGGCCATGCATCCAGCTCTAAATTTCATAAATGAGTAACCAAAAAGAAAGAAGAAATATTAATCTTTCAAATGGTGATAATTTCATTATTACATAATTGATATTATGTAATTAGTTGCTAGATTCTGATGTCCACATTTGAATGAAATTAGCTTCTTTGTTATTCATAGCATCCACACATTTTTGATAGATTCTTGTGCAACACAGTTTGACCTCCAAAACCGTGTCCCAGATTTTTCCTATTGTAATTCATTCTCTCAAAACCCTTCAATTAAGTTTGCAACCTTATTTCATAAGAAATCACTCAAATTTAATTGGGTATAAAATTTGTTCTACAAACGCAAGTGGATAGTGGGACTCGGGTTTTAATCAGACTGCATTTGGTATAAAGTTTGCATAGTTCGACTTGATTGTAGCATTTTGTTTCATTGAACTATGCATCAGTAGCCCAAACTTTACTGATATAAAATAGAATACAATTAAAATATGTACAGGAATGATTAGTTTTGTCACTCTCGCTCCAAATCTTTGAACAAAAACAATTTCGGATGAAGTTCTTCCTTGACTATATATTGAACGACCTATTTATTCAGCTTGGTGGATGGGTATTTCAACAGTCATTCGGTATTCCAATCCGGCGGTACTAACTGTGTACCCCTTTTGGCCGACTTGTATTTGTAAAGAAAAGGCATATTTACATAAGGAAATGTTTGACCAAGTCAGGAATATGACAGTTGTTTTCCATTCATTTGATGTGTTTGAGCTTTTTTGCCATTTGATAAGGGACTTTCCGTTTTGAATTTTCCTTGCATGGAGTTCGGTATTTTTATTATTTTGCTTTTTGCAAAGTTCCTTAATTTTACTATCGGATACATTGATGATGTCCTGTCACTCAATAACCCACATTTCAGTGAGTGATTACATCATATTAAATATTTAAGTGAACTTTCCAATTGTCAACTTCCCATTTTTATTCTCAGCAGTAACATACCCTCCGTCCCATCGTTTACACATCTCAATTACCATGATAAGCTCTTGCACGTTCGCACTATAGTTACGGTCCTCATTAGCAGGGATATGCTCCTTACACAAAAACTGCCCTAACAGAATTACTAGGAAGAACGGCTGCATGAAATCATCACTTCATAAGGTGACGGTCACCATCACGAATTGGTTGAGGAATACGATTGTCTGTATCACAACTCATTCGCGACATGTTTTCGCGTTCTTAGATCTTAGGATTAATCGTCTGATTTGTTCTTTTACCGATTGTGACATTTTGACTTAGTGTGGACTCAGTAGACACTTACCCTGTTAACGCATCCGGTCTTGCTCATTTTGTAGTTCATGCAACTCCCTCAATTTTTGTTTGTTAACTTGGTTTGTATCTTTCTAATCGATTCATCATTTTATGAGAATTGGACATCGGTAAATTTGCCTGAATTTAAGACGTTATTTTACTCTAGTTTTTATAAAATATTTTTTACCATGGCACCCTTGAAAATTTTGTTCATGGTCTTTCAAATCCTTCCCATCACTTAAGTCAATATCTCCTGAAGCAGAGGCTGAACAATATATTTTTTCTGAATTTTTATATTCATTGAAAATGTTCATGTACTCACTAAACCCTGATTTGGAATTAATCTGTAATCTTTACTAAACCAAGCCTCTTTCTTCGTTCCAACAGTAGACAATGACAGTTTACTTTCTATACTTTTATTAATAAATATCATCTTGAAACAAACACGCAATGCATGGACTTGGCTCACAGGCACTTGTCTCTGAAAAAAATACTTACATACTTAAATATAACACGTGTTATATCAAAGTATATAGGTATTTTTTTAGAGACAAGTGCCTGTGATGATAGCGGGGTTATTAGTATGATTGTTAGCATCACTCTAATGTGAATCCTCACGTCAATTTTTCTTACTATTTTAATTTTGCCCAACTACATCCTGACTTTGTCCCATACTGGTTGAAGATGCTATATTGAGTAAATTTGTCTGCTTATTAGCTCATCAACCCTTATATCTACCATGGTCTTCACAAGAGACTCTGAGTATATAAAAACACTCAACATTATATAAATAACACATAGCTGAGTGGGTGATAGAGCAGATTGTTACCCCGAGAAAACATTGTCAACTGAGGCGAAGCCAAGGTTGACCATGGCTTTTCGAGGGGTAACAATCTGCTCTATCACCCTCTCAGATATGTGTTATTTAATTTATTATACTGAATGTTCTGTTATTACTGTCTATTAAATTTAAATTCGAAGTATGTCGTCTTGTACATAATAATCATCCGTTTTAGCAAAGCGCACACTTGAGCAAGCGTGTCCGTGAAAGGTAATAAAGTATTTGCCATGGGATAGAGAAAATTGTCTCCCTCGTATTAACCAATTAAAATCTGGCATTTTGACATGAAGTTTAATAACGTGATTTGTTCTATAACTATAGGGTCATTGACCTACACAGGAGTCTGAATATAAGGAGTTGCACACGATAGTTAATGTTAAAGGGGCATTAGCTGTCAAATTCAAGTTCACCATTTGACTCAAATTCTCATATTTGATTTATAACATACTAAAACGTTTATCCAAAGTACAAAAAGTCTAAAATAAACAATTAACTATGCATGAACTCTATAATATATATCAACATTTCGTGTGTATTTTTGTCTAGATGCTATCTAAGTAACCATTGAGATGACCTTCGAAGACTGCCGACGGTCATATAACCCGATATAAACATAGATATAGATATAAATAGATAGCGACCACGTACAATTGTATTTTTCTAGGTCTGTTTGATTTCATATTGTAGGTTAAAAAGTATGTTTATCATCGTTTTTACCTATATAAGAAAGATTTTTTTGTGGATTGAATCAGTCAACAAAATGGTTCATACTTGTTTCACTTTCAATGTTGACATTCATTTCCTTTTAATGGCTGAATACATGCGTAACCCATCTCCAGCTAAGGGGTTAAATAGAAGGTCACATGAATACGGATTCAATGAGGTCGAATTATTAACTTGCAAGTGAATAACTCATCAGTGATGTTTCTTTGCTTATTCTGACAAAATGGAACCAAATTGGCTGCTGAAAGCGAATTATTATTCAACTTTTTCACTTTCATTAATGATTGAACAACAAAAAAATCATATTTTACTTTTTTTATATCTAGTAGCTAATGCCCCTTTACTTTTGTTCTTTGCAAATGAACTTGATGTGTGAATGTTTCCCACACAGGGCTCATTAAATTAGAATATGCATTTCTCTTAAGAAGACTCAATAAAAAAATGTTAAAATCCCATTGAGAGATTTGAAGTTGTGTAAACTGAAGTTGTACATCAAAGAAATAGAAGAAGTCACCAGTGTCTGTAAATAAACTGTTAACACAGAGGTATGACTCACCTTTTTGTAATTTTGATAATGCAAATGTTGAAATTAAAATAGCAATACTTAAACATGTAAGTTATGCAAATATTAAAAGTCTATGAACCATGACTGAAGGTACTTAGCTTAACAATCTACATGGAAATGAGATGATAATACAACTGCATACCAAATACCATTGACTTATCATAAGTCATTCCCTTTAAACAAACCTAAACACAAACATTAACTTGTAAACTATATAAAAGTCAATGAACCATGTTGAGGGGGTGGGGCTATATAATATAATCTCCATGGAAACGAGACTTGCATATCTTTTATAGCTGACTATGCGGTATGGGCTTTGCTCATTGTTGAATGCTGTACGGTGACTTATAGTTGTTAATTTCTGTGTCATTTGGTCTCTTGTGGAGACTTGTCTCATTGGCAATCATACCACATCTTCTTTTTAAATCAAATATCATTGACTTAACGTTAGTGGTTCATCTTAAACTGACCTTATCACAAACTAATACATGTAAACTAAGCAAAAGTTTCAAAGTCAACAGAGCATGAATGAGGGGGCGGGGCAAAATAATCTCCATAGAAATGAAATATGCCAATTCCTATCCAACTGCATACCAAATATCATTGACCTACCACTAGTGGAATGAATATCAAATGGTTTTTCTTCTTATTCAACACAAGTTTAAATTGATTGATTGTTTGTTGCTAATTTTTAACGCCCAGTGACAAATATGTCATGCAGGTTCAGGACTCGGTTCAGGAAACACGAGTTTAAAAGTCAGGTAAATAAATAAAAACGAAGAAATGTATGATTGCTAATGAGGCAACTACCCACCGGAGTTCAAATATGAAGTGGATGTAAGCAATTATAGGCAACCGTAATTAAGGCCTTCAGCAATGACAAAACCCGATACTGTCAAAGGGCCCGACGTGAAAAGTGTGAGAAACAATTCAAACGAAAAATCTTACGGCCTAATTATACATAACAAAATAATTTACAAAATATCAAATATGAGTCGAGACATGAACCACTAAACTACAGGCTCCTGACTTGGGACAGGCACACAAAGAATATGGCAGGGTTGATATAAAAACGAAGATTGCCAATGAGACAACCCTCCACAAGAGACCAAATGACACAGCAATTAACAGCTATAGGTCACCGTACGGCCTTCAACTTTAAGCAAAGCCCATACCGCACAGTCAGCTATAAAAGGCCCCGACATCACAAATGTAAAACAATTCAAACGAGAAAACTAACAGTCTAATTAATGTACAAAATAATGAACGAAATACAAATATGTAACACAGCAACAAACGACAACCACTGAATTACAAGGCTATAACTAGGCATATTTTTTTAGTGAGGCAGAACTGATAAAAAATGAGCCGAGCGGAGCGAGGCGAAAAATTTTGGCAGGGGGTCTGGGATAGATGGTGTAAAATCCTGTATTCTGGGCATATACAGAGAGCTTGACATGTTTTTCATTTTTGGACACTTTTTTATATATTTTTCATATTTTAAGACATGTACTAACACCAAATTTTAAACAACTTTATATAGATTCATATGTCAGATAAACATCCAAATATCAATTTGAGTCTGCCGCCAGAAAACAGAACAAACATCGACTCAGTACCAATTGTTATTCAAATTGGAGTTTGCCAATTTTTCTATGACCGGTTTCGTCAAATCGTTTCAGAATATTTGATCTGCTGACATCCTTATCGCGCTGAACATGGAGCATGGCAAGACCGCGCACAGTCTCTCGCCAATCATGCATGCTCTTTCCCAAGTTTTCAGTCGTCTCAGGGCAGAAACAGAACGTTCACAGCAAACACTCGTCACTGATATTTTAGATCGAGAATCGAATAATGAGGGGGAGGAAGGGGTCCGATCCCGAAATCCCGAATGAAAAGACACGAAATTCCGTAGTCCCGAATTAGAAAACACCGGTCCCTCAATAATGTCAAAATTGGATTACGGGATGTTCTTAAAAAAATTAAGGTAAAAGAAACATGGATAAAAACTAATCCATGCAGGTTTCATATTATTTATATTTTGTTTATCTGTAAAGAGAACAATGAGTTGAGGAAAACGGGGAAACGAATACGCAGATAGGACTGCTCCCGTGCGGGTGCCGCAGTACTTGATTTGTCAGTCTAATTATAGTTTTTGGATTAGTTCCAATGAAAATATATTCATTACTCGAACTCTTAACACCTGTTGTGATCACAAACAACATCAGTTAGTTTGCTAGAACTATTCCTTCCTCACCTTCAGTGTCGCTTTTCCTTTTTCTGCAAGAGTCTGTTTTTAACCAGAGATCCATGATGATTACCGTTACTAGGTTAATGTAATCGAGAAATCCGGTGAGATGCTGAGTTATATCCGGGAAGAACAATTTAAAAGGAACGATGTGACTCAAGTTATAGAAGAAATTAAGGTTGAGACAGAAAAAACAAACGACTATATTTCGTATTTAATTACCATAGACAAATACACCAAAAAAAAAATTCAGTGTCGAAATTTTAGTGAGGCAATTGCCTCAGATCGAGTCACTTGCCTCAATGGTAGTTACGGCCTTGAATTACAGGCTCTTGACTTGGGACAGGCACATACATACAGAATGTTGCGGGGTTAAACATGTTAGCGGGATCCGGCCCAACCAGCCCCCTAACCTGGGACAGTGGTGTAACAGTACAATAACATATTTGTGAGCGCTCAACCCTCCCTGAAGCTGTGATAGTGGTGTAATAGTACAATATAAGAACAACCTGCACAAATCAATTGCAATTAGATTAACTCAAAAGATCGGTACGAGACACACAAAAAAAACTTACGTTAAGACAAGACACAAAGCACCGAAATAAGAGTATTTGCAATTACTGGAAGTTTGTTCAAAGCTAATTACAACTATAGTACTGAAATAAATCTTGTTCTCCCAGACTGAAGTATCAATCAGTACACAACCAACGGATTTATTAAAAAAGAAAAGAAGAAAAAACAGTCTAAGAAATGTCTGGTATACATTGTATACTTGCATATAGATCCATATACAATGAAATTTTTTGAAAAGTGGTGGTCCGAAGGTTTTGACCATCGAAATTATGCAATAGAAATAATAGTTAGGACCAGAAGATTTTCTTCAAGGACCACCAGAGAAAAATGATTTTGAGAACTTTCCGATATCTTTGCTTTATACAAAAATATGAATCCATGACAAATCGCCCCTCTGGAAAATCGCCCCACACATAATCGCCCCACTTTTTCACCAACTCGCCCCACTTTCTTAAAAATCGCCCCACTTTTGTTTACCAACTCGCCCCACTTATGAAAAGGAAAAAATCCCATTGAAAATAGGTTGAATATAGTGCTCCATTTATGAAAAGGGGAAAAAATCCCTCTGATATAAGGTCTTCCAACTCGGCCCACTTGTGAAAAATAGATAAATCCTGATGAATTTATTAATGCCAACTCGCCCCGCTTATGAAAAAAGATGCAATCCCGTTGTATATCTATGTTCCTGCCCCAATTATAAATGAAATCAATACCTATTAAAACCTTAGATACACATGTTTTTCCCGTTTGAATGGTTTTACACTAGTCATTTTTGGGGCCCTTTATAGCTGACTGTTCGATGTGAGCCAAGCTAGGCTCCGTGTTGAAGACAGTACTTTGACCTATACATAATGGTTTTTCTTTTACAAATTGTGACTTGGATGGAGAGTTGTCTCATTGGCACTCATACCACATCTTCTTATATCTATTTTGTAGTTCTTTTCTTTTTGTTGAAATAAAGCATAAAGAAGTGAGTATCAGTATTTTCTGTGACGTGAATGCCAACTAGCCCAACCAGTGAAAAATAGAAAAATCCTGATGAATTGAGTAATGCCAACTCGACCCACTTATGAAAAATAGAAAATACCTGATGAATCAAGTTGAGTCATGCCAACTCAATGTCAATAATAATGATTAAGTAAATTTTCGTTTTTTTGTATAAGATTTTTTTAGTTAAGTGGGGCGAGTTGGCAGACCTGAAATTATATATTCATCTAGGTTTACATTATTTCATTAAGTGGGGCGAGTTAATTAATTGGCAGGAGAAAAATTAACGGGATTTAACCCTTTTCACAAGTGGTGCGAGTTGGTAAACCAGTTTGGGGCGATTTTTTAAAAGTGGGGCGAGTTGGTGAAAAAGTGGGGTGATTTGGTGTGGGGCGATTTGTCCTGCTTCCCAAAAATATATATAATCCAGTTTGGTTACTTTAAAAAAATTGGATAGACAATATGACCTTTTTGATCGTTCGAGACAAACATTGACAAGTTTTTGTGCAGTTTAAGGTTATTCTTAAAAATCAAATAGTGGGGGTTTACGCCTGATTTGTCTGGCAAAATTTTGTTAGAGGAAAGTACAAAGAAAAATGTCACTAACAAAGCACACTTTTACAGTCATGTCTAACGGACGTATCTTAATTTTCTATAAAATCATCGTAAACTTCATTTAATATGTCATCCAACATAACAAAAATCTGCTATATTCGACGGCAAATTGAATTTTTGTTTTATTGTTCTTCCGTTGTATATCTCCAGAAGAGGTCCAGATTCATTTTTTTGGACTCTTCACCAGAAGACATTCTGAAGATGTGCAGAAGAGACCAATAAAACACGCCCCAGCTCTTTCACCTCATCTCATGTATGGATGAATAGTCCATTAAGGGCACACAATACAGTTTTGATCCCACATTGGTTTTTTAACGAAAATTGGTATACAATCTATTTTCCACCTAGTCAATTTAAATATGTAATAAAAAAATATAACATCATGTGCTACATTTGAGATAAATGGGGTCGAAATTTTTAGACATTTACTAAAAATTTTGGTTTCTATGGACATTTCTATCCACTGGACATACACACTTAACTTTTTTCTTTCAAAATATAAACACATACGGATTTTTGTAAAATGATGTGGAATATCATCTTTACAAAAAGTATTCTCTAAATTTGTGTTAAAATTTTTTGGAAATAATTTATTTTTATTAAATTTTCATGATTTAAGAAAATACCAGCTTTTTTTGCAGTATATTTATCTAATTTAAAATAAAATGCTTCGCTGGGGCGCAGCTTGATACGACCGCAGAGGTCGAACCCTGAACAGTTGGGGCAAGTATGGACACAACATTCAAGCTTGATACAGCTCTGAATTTGGATTGTTATTAAATATTTGACACAGCATAGGTTTCTGACACAGAAAGAATGTGGTCTAAGAACTTGATTTTTTTTAATTTACCTATTATGGTCCAATGTCCAAAATCAAAATACATGGTTAGATTCAGCATATCAAAGAACCCCATATATTCAATTTTTGTTAAAATCAAACAAAGTTTAATTTTGGACCCCAACTTGGACAAACTTGAAAACTGGGCCCATAATCAAAAATCTAAACACATGCTTAGATTCAGCATATCAAAGAACCCCAAGAATTCAATTTTTGCTAAAATCAAACTAAGTTTAATTTTGGACCCTTTGGACCTTAATGTAGACCAATTTAAAAAAACGGGACTTAAAATTAAAAATCTAAATACACGGTTAGATTTGGAATATCAAAGAACCCCAATAACTCAATTTTTGATGAAATCAAACAAAGTTTAATTTTGGACCCTTTTGACCTCAATATGAACCAATTTGATAGCGGGGCCCACAAATAAAAAATCTAAATTCATGGTTAGATTCAGCATATCAAAGAACCCCATATATTCAATTTTTGTTGAAATCAAAAAAAGTTTAATTTTGGACCCCAACTTGGACCAACTTGAAAACTGGGCCCATAATCAAAAATCTAAACACATGTTTAGATTCAGCATAGCAAAGAACCCCAAGAATTCAATTTTTGTTAAAATCAAACTAAGTTTAATTTTGGACCCTTTGGACCTCAATGAAGACCAATTTAAAAAACGGGACCCAAATTAAAAATCTAAAAACACGGTTAGATTTGGCATATCAAAGAACCCCAATAATTCAATTTTTGATGAAATCAAACAAAGTTTAATTTTGGACCCTTTTGACCTCAATATGAACCAATTTGATAGCGGGGCCTACAAATAAAAAATCTAAATACATGTTTAAATTCAGCATATCAAAGAACTCAAGAATTCAATTTTTTTTAAAATCAAACTAAGTTTAATTTTGGACCCTTTGGACCTTAATGTAGACCAATTTAAAAAAACAGGACCCAAAATTAAAAATCTAAATACACGGTTAGATTTGGAATATCAAAGAACCCCAATAATTCAATTTTAGATGAAATCAAACAAAGTTTAATTTTGGACCCTTTTGACCTCAATATGAACCAATTTGATAACGGGGTCCACAAAAAAAAATCTAAATACATGGTTAGATTCAGCATATCAAAGAACCTCATATATTCAATTTTTGCTAAAATCAAACAAAGGTTAATTTTGGACCCTTTGGACCTTAATGTAGACCAATTTGAAAACTGGACCCAAAATTAAAAATCTAAATACACTGTTAGATTCAGCATAACAAATAAATAAATGTGATCAAAGATTTTACAAATCCAATGCGCCATACTGTGCAATTAAAGATTACTTCTTGAAATTTTTCAATATTTGAAATTTGAAAAAAAAATAATATATTTGAAGAGTAATTCTTTTTAATTTCTGAAATCTGAAATGAGAAAAAATTGACCCCCCAGAATTTCTTTTTACCCCCCCCCTCCCTTTTTTCCCCCAAAAATTCTTTCCCATAAGATATGGTCATAATCTCAATTCAAATTTCCAATGGAGTTGGCAACCATAATTACCCATTTAAATTTACCATAGTGCTAACTTAATCTATTTTATAATAGAATTAAAAATATAGTGTCAAATCTTTCATATGGATTTTTTTGTAAAAAAAAAAGATGCAACATTTGCAGATATTTTTACTGGTCTTCCTTTATAAATATGCATTTCTTTAAACATAATTTAAAAGCAGTGTAAGGGAAGTAACCAAAACGTTGTATTTGGATTACCTCCCTTACACTGTTTTAAATTATCTTTATTGTTCATTAACCATTACTTTATACATAATTTAAATGCAGTGTAAGGGAGATAATTTCAATGATGTATTTGATTTATCTCCCTTACACTGCTTTAAATTATGTTTTGTACTAAAGTATTTGTCCATTAACCAGGACAACCTTGTTTTTCCCCCTTTTTTGCCCCTAATTCCTAAACGGTTTGAGCCATAACCCCCCAAAGCAAATCCTAACCATCCCTTTGTGGTATGGAAACTTGTAGTATAATTTCAGAGAGATCCATACACCATTCCACAGTTATTGTCTGGAAACTAGAAAATGCTTATTTTTGGCCCCTTTTTGGCCCCTAATTCCATAACTGTTGGTACCATAACCCCCAAAATCAATCCCAACCTTCCTTTTGTGGTATTTAACCTTATGGTCAAATTTCAAAAAGATCCATTCACTTAAACTAAAGTTAGAGTGCGAAAACCAATTTGTATTCGGACGACGACGCCGGACGACGACGACGACGCCGGACGACGACGACGACGACGACGACGACGACGACGACGCCAACGTCATACCAATATACGACCACAAAATTTTTTTGCGGTCGTATAAAAATATATATAAGATGTCCTTATTCAGTGACACACACAAATATATAGTGGCACGTCTTGTGCTTTTAGCTCCTTTAATTTTAAGTACAAAAGAAATAAAACATTGAAATTCAACTTCTTTTTATTTGGTGTGATCATATAATAACTATATGCCATATTTCTTGATCATAAATGATACTACATCATAATTCATGCTTAAGTAAAGTACAAATGTCTGAAATTTTAATATATATAAAACAAAAAAATAACAACATTTAAATCACTGCACTCTCTTTACCATGCATCAGTCTACTTTCTCCCTAGTATTCTCTCTCAAAAAACATGTTCAAGTAATATTTGATATGGTATTTTTTTATAATATGTAAAAAAATGTGTTTATTAATTTAGACTGTCATGTGTTTGTCTAAAGCCATTATTCATTTTGTCTAAAAAAAATACCAATAATGAATATAGATAGTAGTATATAAACTGAGTGTCACTTACTCATGTTTTAACTGTAATTGGCTATTTTCTTATCAACAACAAACAGTCTTCTTCTAAATCATTTAAGACAACAAAACCCCTCCAAATATTAAAATGATTCTTCAATATGAAATGTTACTGCATATAAGAACCATTACCTTTAAAAAATAATGAATCAATTGTATAGAAAAATCAACTTTCTCTCTGTGCAAAACTATCATATTGTATGGCACTAGCTAAAGTTTTCATGCAACTGAAACATTTCATGAAAACTGATTTAAAGAACTACTAACTGTACAGGTTTCTTCATTAAAGTGGGAAAATGTTTTATAGTACTTCCATTTTTTAGATTGATTGATTGTTGGCGTTTAATGCCACTTTCAGTACTTTTGGCTATATAGTGGAAGTCAGTTTTTATTGGTGGATGAAGCTAGGGTGACTGGAGAAAACCACTGAACTTTTTCAAAACATTCTGGTCATAACCCTTAATCTTTATACAACACCATAATAATAAAAAAATACTGAGGTAGTCTAAAGAAAGTTTCCAAGTATCAAAACAATATATTACAACTCTGCAAAATTCAAAATGCTACATTGATTTATTTCCAAACGCCATCCAAAAAAATTAATAGCTTATCTTTATGCGCCACTAAAAGAAAACAATGCCCTGTTATATATGTATAGTTTTTCCCCAAGGACAAACATCAGAAAGTTGGCTCTACTGAAAATTAGCTTAACTAGCACAGGTTTCAAGTTAAATGTAAAGTTCTGTTCTGAAATAATATAGTTGAAGAATCATCATTTAACCTTGCAATAAAATATGATTCTTATTTCTGTAATAAAACATGACATGCAAATGAGTAAATTTGTAATCAACAACAAAGGTGCAACAACTATGTACAAATCTTAACAAGTGAAGACACCTTTTCAAACCAAGTAAAGTTTGAAGGTCACTCCATAAATTAAAGAATCTCTTGATACATGATTTAACAATTTATCAATCCACATTTCATTCTGAGAAATTGTCTACATAATGTGAGATGATACACTTAAGTAGCATTATATGCATGATCTGAGAGTATATTTGATTAAAAAGCTTATTAAAAAAAATTGAAAATAAAGTTTGATTAGTCTTCAGAGCTTCAAAAGGCATAAAAAAGGAAGACAATAGCTATGACTTTGCGTGCATGTAATATACCCATTACTTTAAAGACAAACAAATTCCAATGAACATAATGTTTAGCTAAAGCCAATTCCCATAAAATTTACATTAGAATGACTAGTGTCTAAGCTAGAGAATCTGCAGTTACAATTAGGTATGGCCTGTATTAAAATTATGTATTGGGAAAAAAACTAACTGCTCTGAATTTGCAACTTGTTTTAAGTATACATAAAATGAAATGAAATTAGGAATGTAAATTACCCTGAAAACCATATTTTTAACAAATGGACACACGTAACACAAATCATGAAGTATAGTTGATCCTGTCTACTTACTAGAATAAAGACACAGCCTAACCTTCTATAACAATTTTACTGTGGCAATTACTGTGGATTCATTTATTTTCGCGGGTATCAATTTTCGTGGATTGAGGAAAACTTGCATTTTCGTGGGTATTTGATTTCGTGGTTTTGCGAATCTCTACATACAAAGCCTTTAGAAATTTGTTATTCGTTTAACATTTGAATTTGTGGTTAAAATGTCCCCACGAAGCCCACGAAAATTGGTATCCAACGAATAATAATGAATCCACAGTACACCTTTCATTGGTTCTACTTTTCAATGAGAACCTTCTGTACATCTTTTATGGTAACTTTACTCTTCAGATAGACTGAGTATTTCAGAACATTTAAAAATATGATTGAACAGGATACTAAATAGGAAGCAGTGTTGCCACAAAGTATGACACTTGAACAGCTTGCCCAAGATGTTCAAACCTGTGCATATAGTTTCATGAGAGGAGAAGAAAAGAATAAAATGTCTTATAGAGTTGAGTGGAAGTGTAAGACAAAAAATGCAACTTTCTTTCACTTATATTACGATAAACTGAAGTTTAAATCACTCAGGTATTACCTCTCTCATACATTTTACTTCTTTTTTTACTTATTGACATTTTCAAACAAAAGCACAGTATAAATAAATATTTCTTATTAAGCACTTCAAAGATCTTTTTAGATTTACCATTTTCACAAACAATAAAACAATACAGAAACCCATTTAATCTTGATTAGAAAAGGTTTTCCATGTTACATGCTCAAATTCAATACCATATTACCTAAATACATATATTTCATATTCCTCTTAACTTTAAGTTAACTTCTTCAAACTTTCTATTACTTTTCCCGTTTTAATAAATATTTAATGGCACAAAAATGCAGTTAATAAAAAAAAAAATCAACAAAAAATCCAAAAGAATTATAAATCCAGTACTTGAAAGGAAAAATTGATTTATAAATGTTATTAACTACATCATGATGTTAGTGGCAAGAAATCTTTAGTATGTACTATCCTTACAGACTACATCTAATCTCAAAACCACCCTCGATCAGACATAATATTGTCTGGATCATTTAATAGAATAATGTTTATTCCCCACATGTAAGACACAAGAATCTTTAACAAAAAGTATGAGACAAAATAACAACAAAATAACAATGTATCACAGTGTGTGGACGTTGTGTGGCACTTGATTGTTTGAACAACACCTAATGTCAACTTCTTCTCATGACTTTAGATACCTGAAAATAGAAACATACAAAACATGAATTAAGCTCATTTAAAATACAATAATTAATAAAAATGAGTAGCTTGTAGTAGTTTAATTTACAACAAACAGTGTTCGAATGTAAATATGAACACTTTCATTATTGATAAATTAAATTAATTTGAGCTTGCCAACATTTTAACCTCTGTATTTCTTTTAGTCCATAATACAAGTAAAGATTTTATCAAATATAATGCTTTTTGGAATTATTTGTTCTGGCATATGGTAAAGCAAAAGGGAATTGTTGAGTACTTACATAACTCGATTCACGAATAACATTTAATAGAACTTACTTAGCAGCCCAGTCAGTGCGTCCATGTGTACCACCCCCTACAGGTTTACCACCCAGTCCTGCTGAGTTCTTGTTCATAGATAAAGGTCCTGGCTGTGCCCTCTTCCAACTAACTGGTGGGTAATCTATAATATATACATATGTAAATTTATCTATAAATCAATTATATATGGAATTAGTTTTGGATCCATTGCATTCAAAGGAAAACACATCATGAATTAAAACTTTATTTTAAATACCTTTACCAAAGTAATAATGTACTCAAACTATGGTCAATTTAACTGATAGCATAAAAGTTCTCTTCAGTGAAATTACTGAAGACAAAACGAATTGAGCTTCTGTTTAATCCTATAGAGCCTTACTTGTGTTCTTTGTGGTTGACATAAACGAAGGAACATATCCCGCATCTGCATTATTTCTTGTACTTCCTATTGGACCTGTAAATATAAACATTTTAGGTGTAAGTAGTTTAATATTATTTTAAAAATCATCAACAAAAATAAGTGTTATCATCATATTTCAGTTTATAATTGTGGAAATCAAGGTAAATGTAGAAATATAGCAAAGGCTTGCATGTAACTTACAGATATTGAAACATGTATGACCTCAGTTTAAAAACTTTAAATTTCCATGGTTTCCAGTGAGTTCTCTGTCTGCATAGATTACACTTTGGTTTTCAATGTTTTGTATATGTAGCAAGTCTTGTTTGTGTTACAGTAGCTAAATCTTTGTATAAGATGTTGTTTTTCTTATGCAAGTTAATGTCTAGTGGTAAACAAAACATTGTAGGGTAGAATATATTAATTTAAAATATTCACAACAGTTAAATCATAATAATTTGCATCTCATTTTAAAGAAATAGTAATTATTAAAGTTCTGGTAAAAAAAAAAGCTGTGTTGTAATCATTTTTGTTTTGGACTATAAAAATTCTGTATAAGACTTTATAGGAGGGTGGAATTTCTTACAAACAAAGATTTTTACACTACTGCATAATAATTGAATAATATCTTAGGTTTATATTTAGGATTTAACCAGGAAGTCACCTAGAACAAGAATGTGTCCATAGTACATGGATGCCCCACTCGCACTATCATTTTCTATGTTAAGTCGACCGTGAAATTGGGGTAAAAACTCTAATTAGGCATTAAAATTAGAAAGATCATATCATAGGGAACATGTGTACTAAGTTTCCAGTTGATTGGACTTCAACTTCATCAGAAACTACCTTGACCAAAAACTTTAACCTGCCCACTCGCACTATCATTTTCTATGTTCAGTGGACTGTGAAATTGGGGTCAAAACTCTAATTTGGCATTAAAATTAGAAAGATCATATCATAAGGAACATGTGTACTAAGTTTCAAGTTGATTGGACTTCAAATTCATCAAAACCTACCTTGACCAAAAACTTTAACCTGAAGCGGGACAGACAGACAGATGGACAGACAAACAAAAGGAAGCACAAACCGAAAAAAACATAATGTCCCTAGGAGAGGCATAAAAATCAATCTTAAGATATTACTTTAATACCTATTGAAGGCCTGCTGACATTTGAGATTCCACCAGGAGATGCCTTGGCACCTAATAATGCACCGTAGCTTGGTGTTTCTTTTTTGGCACTGCTCTTTGGATTAATACCTGAAATATCACAAATAACAATGAATAAGTTGTTCGCTGAGATAAAAATCAACAAATATATAACATGGTGAAAATTTGGAAAAGCACACTATTTATATTGCTTTTGGATCAGTGTGTGTTTAATTTGTTTTATATTTTCATCTCATTTTCTGAAATCCAATAATTAAATCACAATTTTCTGTTTTCTTTTCCTCCTTTTGGTGTGAACTTACTTACATTGCATCTATTCAATAGCTTAAGGGTTCATAAACTGGGTTTCGTTGACATTTTTCTACTCTTTTAATTTTTCTTGTTAAATAATATTTAAGGTGAACACAGTTTACTTTTTGACTAACAAGAGAGATTTTTTTGTTCAAATTATACTGATAAGGTGCAAAAACATCAAGAAAATCCTGTGCATTTTTTAGTTTTCATATTCATGTTGTCAAAAATCTTAAAACTAGCATTTTTTTATTAATAAAGTAGAACTTGTGTTGCGTAAGTATTTATATTAAGTAAGATAAAGCAAAGACATTCTGACAGCAGAAGACACCAAGCCATGCAGGTGATTAATTACCAACTATTACTATAGACGAGCGTATTACACCTGGAAAATTTATGACAAAATTCAGGTAAAAATGTTAGCTACCAACTAATTATCATAAATTGAAATTGAGATGGATATATGGTAAATGTATAATTATGTTCACAAAATAGATCTTTAAACTGAAGGTTGTTCCTGAATCAAATACCTAAAGGGTTTAAAAAATTAAACATCCTTGATTATCCAATATGATTCATGCTAAGCATTAAATTCAATGTCGTTAATATGATACCCTTAAAGAAATTTGTTATTGCTCAGTATTTTGTTCTTGCTACAATAACAATCTATGTTGGCACAAAAAGGTCATCAGATATAATTTAAAAAGGGCCTGGGATATCTTTAAAGCCAATTAATTTAATTTGTTCATAATTACTACAAATAACACTTTATAAATTTGGTATGTCTGACAAGCTTTTCTTGATTTACCTTCATCAGCATCTTTAAAATGTCAGAGACTTGTGTTTTACCAAGCTCTTCCTTGCCCTCAGGAGCATCTAAGATCCCCCCTAAGTTTTGGTATCTTTAGCTCCATTTTTTTAATTTCTTTTCCTAGTAACAGTACCTAAGCTTTTTATTTGGCAAGAACATATGCTTAATCTTACTATGTTCATAGACTCTCCAAAATTATTTAAGGCAAAGTTGGCTCAAATTGGTCCATGATTCCTTTTTCATATCATTTATACTGATAAATGTAATAAACAAATAATTCATATGTCAGTATACTTATGGTGATCTTAAAATTTTGCTAAATGCTTGATCCATTCAACTTTATTGCAAAACTTAAAATATGCTGAAATGAGACAAGGTATTTGATTTCCAACCAGAGCCACAAAACCAGAACAACCATATCAAATGGTATATCTCAAGTCATTAAGTTTTTAATTTATTGATTGATACCTTTGTTGCCTTGAATTGTATTCTATTGTACTGTTGTTGAAAAAAAGAGTAATATTATTGTTTCTTAAAATTCTGACAGTGTACATATTTTTTAGTTATGTCCCCTGTAACTGTACATTCTCTTATATGATATATGTAAACAATTTTTTTTAGAATTTGTCTTGAAATACAAAATCTTCACTATCAAATCAATGCACATAACAATTCCATGAAGAAATTAAGTGGGATAGACCTGGATCATGTGATATAACTCTTTAAATTAGTAATGTGTATGTTATAGTTACTTTTATCAGTGCTTTGTAGGTTACAAGAGCGCAATTATTTGTTTACATTTTACTGGCAAGTTTTTTATCCCAAGATGGTACTCAGAATAGAATCCTGTACGGCTTCTGATTGGATGATACAGAATTGGAATTACTTTTAATCGAAAGCTTATCCATTTAGGTTTAAAAAATCCAGAAAATCAAATTCACATTTTGCAAAGTATAGAAAATATCTTCCATTTCTGCATGTCGGGGCCATTAAAAATATGCCTTTTTCATTAAGCAAAAAATATAGACGATCTTTTTCAACTATATTTTAAGTCAATTTTTGCCGCACGACCATATTTATTTTTTTGGTTGTAATGCAACACTGGCATTTCTAGTAACAGGAACTGCTACCTGTTTTTCCCTAGTTTGTGTAGTCTTCCAGAAAAAAAAATACGGAACACCACTGGTACTCTATGGAAAATGCATTAAGAATAATTGCACTCTTGTAACCTGTAAGCAATCAAGTAACAAAAAGAAGTTTATCTGTATTATTTAGAAGCTTAGGATATATTGATAAAAATGGACAACAAAATCATCCCAGTGAATTTTATCTCCTACACTTGGTCTCTCTCCTTTAATCTTGATTTTTATAAATTATTTTCTCACCTGGCAGGTATCGTGATTTACTAAGATAATGATTTTTTGCAGAAGAAGCAGATGATCTTCCAGAGGGAACACGGGGTTGAGCCTTATTTACATTCTTCTTGTTTAATATACTCCTGAAATAATAGAGTCAAAAATATAGAAAGATATTCATATGTATAAACAGTGATAAATCTGCACAATACAAATCACAAGTCTGTAAACAAAAACATTATTCAGTTTTTAATTTTAATATCATTAAACAAACAAATGTCAAAATGCTTAAATTTGTAATATACACTTTACATATTGTTACCAGTATTCATTTTTAGTATAAAATCATAACTTACGTTAAAAAGTCGTCTTCATCATCATTTTCTTTACCAAACACATCCCTTTTGGGACCAATGGACGGTAAAGGTTTGGCTGCTACATGTTTGTGTGCTGGCTTTTTTGGTGCACCAAAGTCAAAGTCATCCCAATCATCCCACGTCTCTGACAATCCAGCCCCCCAACGTTTTCTTCCACTCTGCTGAGGTTTTTTCTTTACTGACACAGCAAATGCATCCTATAATATAAATTACAAAGAAATCAGTTCTTGTTTATGTGGTAACAACATTTAATTATTTTGTTGTTGAGGACTTTCTTCCATGAATTAGCTGCAAGCTTTTAAATGTTAGAAGATATTGAGGTCAATTAACTTTGTTAGTTTCTTTGTCCTTTAAGAATGTGTTTTACCTATAATAAATTCTTTATGTAAGCAGGATGGGATTTACTAGATTAATGTCTTTTAAAGTTTCAATAGTAACATTTTTATAAATAACTGGAAGCTGAAAAATCAAAATATTTAATATCTTTTCAACTTTTTTTTTTATTTCAGACTAAGAAAAGTTACTCATATTGTTGTTTTAAATGCTTTCTTTTCTTTGATTTTTTTTTTCAGTTACAAGAAAGCTTGGTGAAAACACTTAATAATAAAAATTTTGCAACGTTTAACAGAAATATTTTCCTATTACTTACATTATCTATCTGTTTTCCATATGAAGGTGCTACCATTGGGTTACTTTTCTTTTCAGTAAATGGTTGTGGTGATGCTTGGAACTGTGGTGTTGCTTGGTGAGTCGGTGATGGTTGGTGATATGGTGAATTTTGGTTGAAAGATGGATTATAGTTGTACATTTTCTCTTCTTGCTTTGGTTTTTGTGGTGAAATGACAGGTGATGGATTATTTTGTATAGTTGGTGACGGTCTGACTGTCTGTTGTAAGCCAAGATTCTGACCCACATTAAAATACTGGTACTTCAGACTCTACAAAATATTACACAATATATTATTTTGCTGCTTGTACATTAAAAGATTTTATATCTCACTTTAATTAGACATGTCAGAATAACATTTCTGTGAAGTTGACTTAATTGAAAATTTTTAAAGTTGAAATTCAACAATTTTAGGTACACATAAGCAAGTGTCCACATAGTGTTTTATAACTTTCTCTTATTATTTTTCCTTTATTTATATAACTTTTTTTTTAAATTCATTTTAAAATTGTTGTACAACATATTCATTGATTTCTCTTACAAATTTTTGGACCAACTGAAGTAACAGAAATACATCATGAAGCTCTTTCAAGTGTAGTAAGCTTTACCTTATAATTTGGAGGTTTATTCAAACTTTCTGTTTTCAGAATTTTCATACTGTTCAGATATAAGGTAAATGTAAGTACATGTTACTGATTATGTTATACCTGACTAGCTGTTGGTCGTTTACTGGGGTTCCACAATAACATATCTTTCATAAGATGAAGAGATTCTGGACTGGCATGTGGTATAATAGTCTTTAGGTTTGTAGTTACACACTGAGGCCAACGGAAGTTCATTGCAGCAGCCAGTTTATATCCTTCTTCCCATTCATCCTAGAATACAAAGATATGTTAGGTTAAGTATCATAAAAGGTTAAATTTATACTAAAAATAGAACTAAACTGTTAAGCTGAAAAAATCTTTATGCATATTCTAGCAACTGCTGGAAGGCTTCAAAAACCAAACCTTTTAATTGTACAATTGTTTAGCAGATTGATTTAATTGGGGTCTTTCTTTTCATTTTAAAATAACAGAACAACAGAGGAGAATTCTCCTTTACATCTTCAATTCTTAACTTATGTATGTACACACTCACCTTTTGAGGAGTTCCCAATATAGAGCAAATTTTGAATATTTGATCTATTTCTGAAGTGCCTGGGAACAATGGTCTCAATGTGTATAATTCTGCCATTATTGCACCAACAGCAAATAAGTCTATTGGAGAATTATAGTTCACAGACCGTAACAAGATTTCTGGGGCTCTGTACCTAAAAATATATGTATTTAAATATAAACATAGAAGTTTACAACAAATCTACAGACGAGTCATAGTTCCAGGTTAAGTCTCTAAAAAATTACAATTATAGAATCATGAATATTGATATGCTCTCCTAAAAAATCAAAAGGTAAATTAATAATTCTTACACAGTTATCTGTTTAATCTTAATCAGATGAGGTTCAACAGGTTGCCCATGCATGTTTTAAAGGTCCTTGTTTCAACTACTATATAATGTACAAGAGGAAATTCCTTCATTTTTTTTCAGGTATGGCAAATAATTTCATGGTTTACTTGATTTTTAACAATGTCAGAAGAGAGTAAACTACAAAATAGCCATTGAGCTGTTAATTCATTGATGCAGACATTCAGTTACATTAACCTTACACATACAGTACAGTTTATTTATTATTATAATTGTTGCAAAATACTTTCCATATTTAAAACCATGAGGTGTGCATGCCCTTTGGTAGCAACATATATAGTATTTTGTCTGGTGATCTGATTTTGATTGCATGTACATTCTATAAGAAGATGAATAAATATAGAAACTTATTTTTCAGAAAATATTCATTTACTAACCATCTTGTTGAGACATAATCTGTGTATGGTGGCCTTGACCTAATTTCTCTGGCAAGACCAAAATCTGCTATTTTACAACAATCAGCGCCAGTACATAATAAATTTTCTGGCTTTAAATCTCTGTGGAAGAAACCTGTAAAATATTATATGATATAATTAAATGAGCATACAGTGTATTAACATCAACTTAAATCTCCAACAGCTCTAGCATTTTTCACCTTTCTGAATTATGAAATAATAAATAGAATATATATTTGGCAAATAAAACAATTCAAATTCTGAAAATTTCAATTTTTCAGAAATCAAATGATCCATTGTCCTTTTTTAAATGTTAGTTCTAAAAACACGCACATGGACTAATCTGGATGTATTATACAATGTTCATCTTTAATATATTGAAAAAGACTTCATTTATGAAAATATTGTTACCGGTATATTGAATTTCAGCAGTTTACATCCTTCAACAGCTTGAAAGAGGAGGTATTATTTTCATCTTTTTATTATCTGTTGATCGGGTTGTCTACATATTGATATTGTATAAAATATCAGCTGCTAGTCACAATATGAAGCTTTTTGTCGAGTGAGCGCAGCGAACGAGTTTAAAAAGGCTTCATATTGTGTTGAGCAGCTGATATTTTACAATATAAATATGCAGACAACCAGATAATCGATTAATTGGTTTGTATTTGAGTATTTTGCATGATAGAAACAAGAGTTTCACCAACACACTGGAAGACAACTTGATAAGTTTGGGTCAAACTTATCAACGTCGATTCATTCATTATGACGTAGGTGATATGTCCCGGTCAAAGTTATTAAGGCTGGGTCAACGTATTTGACGTCACAAAGTCGTGATATGCAACTTTATTAAGAGCTGAACAGAGTGATACAGACAGTGGGATGACAGATAACAATGTTTATAGCGTGAAGGATTACTTTTAATAACTTTGCATATTTTTAAGTTACTGGTCACTGAAGTTATTAGAAAAGATAGCAATTATCTCTTTATAAGACATGTCTGTATATCAGGCACATCTGCCTTAAAATACCTTTAAAACTACCTTTAACTCCTACCTACCATGTTTATGCATAAATGCTAAACCTTGTAGAACTTGGTAAATGATGTTCCGTACTACTGACTCAGGAAACAACTTATCTCTGAAAAGTAACAAAATAAGATTTATTTTTCAAACTTAGATAGTAAGAGAATGGCTGTTGTAAATTATTGCTTGTTTTAAATTCCAACCATCACATGAAAAATGCTGCTTTTAAATATATATTAGCGTATATTATAACTACAAATTTGAGACTTCATTTTGTTGCTAATTGTTTTTGAAAAGCATAACACTAGGCCTACAAACTGGGTCATGGTTTTCAACAAGGCAGAAGCTACTAATTAAAAATATGTCTTCACATTCATGCACAGATGAATAACTGGTTCAGGCCCTTGGCATCTAAAGCTAACATTCTTAGTTAAGTGCTTGTACTAGTAAACAGAGTTTTCTCCAAGTTTACTGGATATTATAGTTCTCATCATTGCTTTACATTAAGTTATTGTAAAAGGCAATTTAACTCCAAACATTGTAATGATAAATATTATTGATGAGTCTAGTACAGTTATAACATTGTAAATTTCACTTCACCAATAAATCTGGTGTATGGTTATACAATATTTACTCATAAATATATAAATAAGTAAATTTGCCATGGCCTTGTCAGTTTATTTTCAAATTATGAGTTTGAAGTCCGTTTGGTAACTTTAGAGGTTCTTTTACTCAGGATCTCTTACCTCAGAGTAAATGTCCAGAATGAATTGCTTTGTATATATGTATATAACAATGTCAACTTAACTCACCTGTCTTTCATTAACTGATATAAGTTTTCTTTCATAAATTCGAACACAAAAAACAGTTGATCATTTTCTCGTATAACTTCTTTTAGTCGAACTATATTTGGATGGTTCAATTTCCTTAAAGACTGAAATGAAAGGAAATCAATATCAAATCTTGTCAAAATTCACAATTCAAAGTTATCAAAGTCAGCTTCCTTAGATGCAGTTCCCTACATGTATCCTATTTTTCATTGAATTTATGATTTTTCTTATAAGTTATTTAAAAAATATAAAGTTATAAAGGGACATAACTGAAGAACGGTAAAAGTAACGCTACCCAAATTTGTTATTGATCTGAGTTTTGTAGTAATAAGTATTGTGTATAAGTTTCATAACATTTGGTTGAGGCAAACTTAAGTTTGAGAACGGAAACAGCAATTTTTCCATTTGTAAAGGACATAACTCTAGAACGGTTAAAATGACACTACCAAATTTCAAACTTGATCTGTATTTTGTGGTAATAAGCTTTGTGTATAAGTTTCATAACATTTGGTTGAGGCAAACTAAAGTTAGAGAACGGAAACGAAAAATTCAGCAATTTTTCTATTTGTAAAGGGACATAACTCTACAACTGTTTAAGTGACGCCACCAAAACTCGAACTTGATCTGTGTTTTGTGGTAATAAGCATTGTGTATAAGTTTAATAACATCTGGTTGAGGCAAACTAAAGTTAGAGAACGGAAACGAAAAATTCAGCAATTTTTCCATTTGTGAAGGGGCATAACTCTACAACGGTTTAAGTGACGCCACCAAAATTAAAACTTGATCTGTGTTTTGTGGTAATAAGCATTGAGTATAAGTTTCATAACATTTGGTGGAGGCAAACTAAAGTTGGAGAACGGAAACCAACTTTGGGACGTACGGACGGACAAGGGTAAAACTTAATGCCCTCTCCATGATGGCGGGGGGCATAAAAAAGATAACTACTGTTATAGTGTATACCCATAAAAAGAAAACAAGAGGCTCTTAAATGCCTGAATCACCGCCCTGTCCAAAATATGCCATTTTGATATTCATATTCACCATTATTGTATTAAGTTATGTTGGCTTCTTAATAGATCTTATCTAGATGATCATTTTTGTTGTTCTCTCTCACCTATTATAGTTTTCAAGAAAATATTCAAGAATGCAAAAAATGGGTTTGGCCATCTCCTTTTAAATTATAATATATAGAGAGAAACTGTAAACAGCAAACATGTTTGTCAAGATATGATTTACTGTTTTTCACCTTGGGCTTTAAATTTTCATAGGAATGAAAGAAAAATAACAACAAAGTCCATATTCTTTTAATGTCAAGGAACTACCGGTAATAGAGAATATAAATGTTTTGACTTGATGATTAACATGGATATTATATGTTATTCAGGTCTCAGACAGGGTATATAATGTCAAATTATATACCCTGTCTGAAACCTGAATTACCGTATATTACGGATTACCCCTGCCTTAATGTTTTTTTTCCAGTACCAGGTATTTGTTAAACATTCACCATGCAGTATAGGCCGTATATATTTTCCGCATACGTGGAGGATTTTGTAATTTGCTGTGAAAATTTATGCACTTATTTGTAATGACACTTTAAAACATTAATTAATTATTTGATGTGTAAATCGCGTGATTTTAAATTAAAAACGTATTATGACGAATACACGTCATTATTATCCTTCTGTGAGCCTCTGCATTCTTTAAGTGTACTGTATAGGTTAAGACTACGTCATATAGTAACGTTCGTTATGATGACATTGTTGAGGTTCCAATTGGGGTAAAACACGTCGTATATACCCTGGCAGTTTCCTGAATATATACTGACATCTCTGTGTTGTTATCCAATCACAAAACTCGACACATTTGTAATCCGTAATATATAAGAATGAATAAATATACTTGTATATATTTGCTCAAAATGATCATACAGTGCAATAAAACAATATTTCTACGGTAGATTTAAATACAAATGTAGGTTATATACTTTACTGAAGGTCATAGTCAATACAGATCAATAAATTTAAAGTCTAAGATCATGGGAATCAATATAATTATAAATATTTATCAAGACTGTGCTACTATATCTTTCATCAAAGGTTTAAATTTAATGTATACACTTTTATAAACAAAAGAGGTTCAAAGTATTCCAAAAATTCTTGTTTGTGTCCATAGAAAAAACAGCAACAAAAAACACTACATATATATGTTCTTATTTCAACTCTGAGAACAGATCATTGACCTGGTCTACATTGTCTATGAAACAGAAGCATTTTTTTTACAGCAATGTCATCAATGGCAAAATATACAATGTATGTATAAAAATATAAGAATATCTTTTGAGCTATAAGAAGAAAAGCCGAACTAAAAGGGTAAGATGAAGAAAGCCTAAAGGCCCTGAATATTGAAATTTGTTTTATACAACCTAAAATCTAAAATATTCAAAATAGAAATAAACAAAAAATTTGTCTGCTAACTCCATGTTAGACAGTCATATCAGTGTATATGGCTTCAATAATATCACAGTATTCTGGTTTTTAGTTAAAGCTGTCTAAGTACATTTTTAGGTCTATTTTTTCTTGGAAATATTGGCCACATCCTTCATCAAAAATGAATATGTAATAGAAAGACGCATTTGGGTGTGGTAGTACCAATACAAATTTTTGATGGTCTGTTTATGTGTCCAATGTTGTCCGAAAAAAAAACCAAGTTGCGTACTTTAAAAAAAAGGAAAGAACAAGAGACTGCTGACTGGTCACCAAAAATTGTTGCTGATTTATTTGCTTTTGATTTGAAATAATTGACTGTAATGAGAATAAGGTAATGATATGTTAAAACACCTTTATTGAAAATATGTCATTGTGTGTAGATTCTTGCACAAATCAATTTAATATAAATGTGGATAGTGTCCACATGTGGACACAGATAATGCCCCCGCTTGCATATCATATAGTTATAAAGGGACATAACTGAAGAACGGTAAAAGTGACGTTACCCAAATTTGAACTTGATCTGAGTTTTGTGGTAATAAACATTGTGTGTAAGTCTCATAACATTTGGTTGAGGCTAACTTTAGTAGAGAACAGAAACTAAAAATTCAGCAACAATTTTTCTATTTGTAAACACGCATAACTCTAGAATGGTGGTGTATAAGTTTTATAACATTTGGTTGAGACAAACTAAAGTTAAGAGAACAGAAACGAAAAATTCAGCAATTTTATGTTTATAAAGGGACATAACTCAAGAATGGTAAAAGTGTCGCCACCAAATTTCGTATTTAATCTGTATTATGTAGTAATAAGCATTGTGTATAAGTTTCATAACATTTGGTTGAGGTAAGCTAAAGTTAGAAAACGGAAACAAAAAATTTGTACTTGATCTTAGTTTGTGATTATGAATATTGTGTATAGGTTTCATAATGTTTGGTTAGGGCAAACTTAAGTTACAGAATGGAAACTAAAAATTTTGCAATCTTTCGATTTTTAAAGGGGCATAACTCAATAATGGTTAAAGTGACACTACCCAAAAACTTGATCTGTGTTTTATCAGTAGAAGTCACAATTAAACATTGCACTGTATAAAGCATTGATTGTAGTTGATTCAACTATAATCACGGACAAAGGAAAATAACTCCAATTTTAAAAATTACTTGATATTTAGAAGAAAATAAAAATTTTGCAATTTTTCCATTTATAAAGGGGCATAACTCTAGAACGGTTTAAGTGACACCACCAAAATTCAATCTTGATCTGTGTTTTGTGGTAATAAGCATTGTGTATAAGTTTTATAATATTTGGTTGAGGCAAACTTAAGTTAGAGAACAGAAAATAAAATTTTGTAATTTTTCCATTTATAAAGGGGCATAACTCTAGAACAGTTAAAGTGACGCCACCAAAATTCAAACTTGATCTGTGTTTTGTGGTAATAAGCATTGTGTATAAGTTTCATAACATTTGGTTGAGGCAAACTCAAGTTAAAGAACGGAAACCAATTTTGGGACGTACGTACAGACGGACAAGGGTAAAACTTAAATGCCCCCACCGCTACAGCGGGGGCATAAAAAGCACACATTGTTGGATTTTTAGTTGTTGTAGAAAAGTGTATACAGCTACCATTTGACTTTACCTTTTAAGGCTTGACTATTTTATTTATAACTTAGAAGTCTACATATTTTTTTCTTGTGTTTAATATACAAAGTCCTAATCCTATTGCAGTTCCCAGTTGCTGCAAACCAAATGTCTAAAGCAAATTGCATAGAGTGATAGACTGATCACAATATAAACTGCAGCACACAGTTTGCTTTACAATCTGACTGCATTTATTTTAATTTCCATATCTTCATATTTTGTTTCCTGGGTGCCATAAATTATTCTTTTACTCATTATTGAAGCTGTGTGTACTCATGGTAGAGGTGGTATAGAAAAATTGAAAGTCCAAATTCCATGTGAAGTTTTACTCTGTGTAATGCAAATTTGAGAAGCTTTCATATTTTGTTCTTGAGAGTAACACACCAGCTTCATTAGGACCTCTTACATACTGACAATTTTTTTTGTCTCATAATACATCTCAAATGTTAAGGATTTCCTGATCTAACTTAAATTAATCCAAATATTCTACAGGAAAAACTTAATTTATCTTGTTTTGAGAAGTTTTATGAATACCTGAAGATGCTCTCAAAAGAACAAAGGATGTTTAATAAAAGTTAAAAGGAAAGTCACTCAAGACAAGAGGCTCTCAAGAGCCTGAATCGCTCACCTGTATTTCAGAGGAGAAGATTTTTAAATGTTGGCAAACTTGATGAACAAATTGTGTAAAATTGTCTTTAAAGGACAATAACTCCTTAAGGGATCAATTGACAATTATGGTCATATTAACTTTTTTGTAGAACTTACTTTGCTGAACATTATTGCTGCTTACAGTTTATATATATCTATAATAATATTCAAAATAATAACAAAAAACTGCAAAATTTTGTTAAAACTACCAATTAGGTGGCAGCAACCCAACAATGGGTTGTTTGATTTGTCTGAAAATTTCAGAATTGATAGATCATGACCAATTGAACAATTTTACCCCATGTCAGATTTGCTCTAAAAGCTTTAGTTTTTGAGATATAAGCCAAAAACTGCATTTGACCCCTATGTTCTATTTTTAGCCATGGCGGCCATGTTTGTATATGGATCAAAACTTCGGATACAATTTATAAACAAGATACCCTAAGGAACATTTAGTTAAAGTTTGAAGGTATTTGGCCCAGTAGTTTCAGAGGAGAAGATTTTTTAAATAGTTTACGAGGACAGACGACGACGACAGACGACGGACGCCAAGTGATGGCATAAGCTCACATGGGGCCCTTCGGGCCCTGGTGAGCTAAAAAAGACAATAGAAACAACTAGAGGTCAGAATACCTTTCAGATGAACATGCTTTACTTGTGCAAGAAATAGAAAATGGTAAGCATACACACTGATATTCTGGATTATAATATGCATTTGCATCATCACATTCATTTATTATAGGCTCAAAACTAATTTTAGTTGAATTCTGATGTTAAACTACCTGCCTCCAGTGGTTTGACCCCGGATTCAATGCCATTTAATCTAAAATTTGTGTGAACGCAAACCAAAATTTGTGTGAACGCAAACCAAAAATTTTCTCCAATTGGATTTTAAATCTGATTTAATTTTGTCATGTGAACAGGGTGTAATTTAAAGGAAATGAATCAAGACGTGTGTAGGATAACTGGTCAACACAATGCATACAATTTTCAAAATTGCACCATATTGCAAAGATTTAGATGCTATAAGGTTGAACTATTAAAAACAAAAAAATAATTGAAATTTGAATTAACATTCATTCCTGTTAATCAATGTTTTTTGAAAATTCAAAATATACAAATGTACAATCAATAAACACAAACATCTTGAGTATATACTGATGAACATTTTTTTAAATCAATCTCTTCTTTGAGACTAACTTTCCCATTTTATGAATATATTGCTATACAAAATAAAAGAAGAAATTAATAAAACCATACTAAAATATAATTACTTTTTTTGTGAGATGCAAGGATTTAAAATCCTTGTGAATTGAAACCATGCAACTATTTTTTTTTTCATTCACTACAGTTCAGATTTTAGATACTAATTTATTTATGTGCATCTCTGATAATGGGTGCTCATATGTTGCATAAAATTTTCATAAAAATATTCACTGTTAAAACCTGTGGGACATAATATATTATAACATTATTAATTATATTCTAGTAATGATAAATTTAGTTTCAGGTAAAACTTAATAATTTTAATGAATATTCCCTTGGTCTGTTATTAATTAGTACCTATTAATGAAATAAAATATTTTTGACAGAAATATCGTTTTGTTTAATTATCTTTCTGCTTTCTGAACACTGTGTTTCCAACCTTAGATAAATATTTTTAACAAGAAATATCGTTTTGTTAATTTTCTGTTTGCTTTCTGATATTTGCTCAGGCTAAAGCTTTGGATCCTGGCTCATTGCTCGACAGTACTGAAGCGAAGGGGAGGTTAGGCCAGGGTGCCAGGTTAGCTCAAACTATGATGGCAATACAAAATATCAGGTGGTAATTATAATCAGTTTATTCTGGGACATAATATATTGTTAAGTATTCTGTTCCCAGGTTTATTTTCACAATGCACAATAGCATGTTGTTTTAAATACTGTTAACACAACATGTCTCAAAACATATATAATTGTGTTATCATTATGCTTGATATCTAATAAACTTTCACATTAAAACGTGTTTGTTCTGTCGAAAGTCAAATAGGTTGGAATATATAAATGATTTTTTTTTTTTACAGCAATCCAGTCTTTACTTTCTGATCTACAAATGAACTTTGATTGTTGAAATATACAATGTCACGTGGAAGTCTATCCATAGAGGGGCCATATCAGACATAGATAAATACCAACATAGGTTAATGATAGAAAAATTTTCAAGACATTCCGAGAATCTTGTTTCTTATATCTGAATGGCCCTTAGAAGCCACAAAAACTAACCAATATATAGGTGTGAACCCCCTGAGGCAAAAACATCCCAATTTTGGCAAAAAATAGTTTATCCTGAATTTAAGCAATTATGAAGACAGAATAATAATGATCCCAATAGGGAAAGCTACTCATTCCACACGAATTTACAGACTATTTGTTAGATCTCCTTGCAAAATGTATTTATTTCTATGTAAACGCATTGTTTCAATTAATTTACTGATTAAAGTAGTTTAACAATGTTAAAAACATATATCTGTTTGAAACAACTAGGACTGATACATTGAGTCCCAGGAAATAATGAATTTCATGAACATGATAAACAGAATAGTTTTTAATTGAAATGGTATTACTATATGATACTTTCTTTTCCTTTTTGATATAAAAGAAGTTCTCTTTTGTACTAGATTTTTAGTTGGTAGTTTCTAACAAGAAAAATATAATTCTGTAACTATAAATGAATATTAAAGAAATAAACTAAAAGAACAGTTATACTTTAATTGTATTCTAAGTTATGAATTGAAAAAAATCAACATAACTTAAAAGAAAGAGAGCATAGCCGCGACGCAACAAATGACATTGAAAAATAAATACAATTTTTTTTTACGCCAAATGTGATGCTATCCAAAATTCCTGGGGAGAACACTGGATGTCATCACAAAATAGTAAAAAACTGATGGAATTTTTTAATGCCTCATGATTTTGTATTTTACCAAATACTTTTACATTTTTTCAATTTAGCTTATGATACTTGATATCACTAAATTCAAATTTCATGGAATAATAGGACCTCCTTTACGATCACAAGTATCTAAGTGGTTGAGAATGCATTTGAATATGTAGGTACAACTTATAAAAGGACAGAAGAAATTTTTTTTAAAAATACTAACCTTTACTTCTCGTAGATTTAAACACTCATCCCACGAATAATATTTCTTCTTCATTCTGTAAAAAAAGGAAAGAAAGTTTGAACAAAAAATATAAATCAGTATTCAACCTGAACACTTCACTCATCTGAGGTAATAAGTCAACAACTGTGTATCCATGTACCTAGTATAGGCAATAGGTCATATTTTTTTCCATCTAATTTAAACTCTATACAAACACTCGATGATCTAATTGATCTACAATGAAAATTTTCTGCCTATGCTAAACAAGAGTGCACACAGTGAAATGTCTTGCCTGCTTTACTGATGACAATTGACTATTATGGTTAAAGTCTTTAAGACTAAGGATTTACAACAGGTACACGTATTTCATGATCCATGTAAAAGGGGGTCAAGGTCAGATTAACCCTGCAAGACAGACATGTTCACCTCACAAATGTTATAAACACCATATATAGTTAAATTATTACTTATAGTATCTGAGACACTGACCTTATTACAAACACTTAACATTGATCACTGAACAATGAAATGAGGTAATGATTATATTAACCCTGCCAGAGGGACATGTTGCGATCCCACAACTCATAATTAGTGAGATAAAACAGTCAGTAAACCATGAAAATAAGGTCAAGGACAATGGACATATGCCAGTCGGAAACTTCAACACATAAGGCATCTCTATACAAGGCATGAAGAATCTGGTTCTTTAACCTTTTGAAATATCTAGCTTTATACAACTAGTTTAAGCCGCCCCTTGTCTATTTCTTTCATTCTGGCTTGACAAAATCGTGAAACATCATCAGTGCTGTGATCCAGCCTAATTTGTGCTAGTTGGAAAATTTTTCTGATCTCATATTTTGTTTCTTTATTCCAAAACTCCTGTAAGACATTTAAAGACAACCATCAGAACTTGGGATAAGTGATTTTGGTCCAAAATATAAATTTGTGTTCGGACACAATTTCTATTAAAAAAAAAAGGGGGAGAGAAGATACACAGGGACAATTTAAAATCATAAAACTAATAACTAGTATTACTACGGACAACACAAGGATTGAAACTTAGAACTTTGTTTTCATTATTTCACTTTAAAATTCCCAGAGGTACTTTCCTTTTTTAAATCACTCCTTAATCAAGTTAATGCCAATGAAATTCTGAGAAAAAAGTGTGCTTCTTCTGAGGTACTTCTGACAATCTAACTTCTCTAAGTGATCTAAATCACTGATGGAAAGACAGGAAGGGTTGAGTGCATAATTTCAAAAGATATTTTCAGTTATGGTGGTGAACAAAAAAAAATTGTTTATTACTATGGCATTAAATTTAGAAAGATAATCTATTTAACAGTTGATAAACTAGAGGCTCTCAAGAGCCTGTGTCGCTCACCTGACTCTACTTTGGTTTTAGAAATCATGTAAAGATAGATAAAAATCATAACAGATACCCAAATAATGATTGAGGCCAAATTTTGATTAATATTGGTCCCGTTATTTAATAAAATATCCTGGTGGCCATCTTGAACAGTAAATCGGCAACAAAGTAGCAACACTTGGTCAGCACTTCATAAGGAACATTCATGCCATGTTTGGTTTCATTCCATTCAGTGGTACTCTAAAAGAAGACATTTGTATGTATTTCCCATAGGGTCCTATGTAAAACTAAGCCCCCCCCCCCCCCCCCCCCTAGCGGCCATCTTGGATGATGGATCGACTGCAAAGTAACAACACTTGGTCAGCAACTCATAAGGAACATTCATGCCATGTTTGATTCAATTCCATTCAGTGGTTCTCTAAAAGAAGACAATTGTATGTATTTCCCATAGGGTCCTATGTTAAACTAAGTCCCCCGCTGTCGGCCATCTTGGATGATGGATCCGCTGCAAAGTAACAACACTTGGTCAACATCTCATAAGGAACATTCATGCCATGTTTGGTTCCATTCCATTTATTGGTTCTCTAAAAGAAGACATTTTTATGTATTTCCCAAAGGGTCCTATGTAAAACTAAGTCCCCCGCTGGGGGCCATCTTGGATGATGGATCAGCTACAAAGTAACAACACTTGGTCAGCATCTCATAAGGAAGATTCATGCCATGTTTGGTTTCATTCCATTCAGTGGTTCACTAAAAGAAGACATTTGTATGTATTTCCCATAGGGTCCTATGTTCAACTAAGTCCCCCGCTGGCGGCCATCTTGGATGATGGATCGGCTACAAAGTAACAACACTTGGTCAGAACCTCATAAGGAACATTCATGCCATGTTTGGTTTCATTCCATTCAGTGGTTCTCTAAAAGAAGACATTTGTATGTATTTCCCATAGGGTCCTATGTTAAACTAAGTCCCCCGCTGGCGGCCATCTTGGATGATGGACCGACTGCAAAGTAACAACACTTGGTCAGCATCTCATACGGAACTTTCATGCCATGTTTGGTTCCATTCCATTCAGTGGTTCTCTAAAAGAAGACATTTTTATGTATTTCCCATAGGGTCCTATGTTAAACTAAGTCCCCCGCTGGCGGCCATCTTGGATGATGGATCGGCTACAAAGTAACAACACTTGGTCAGCACCTCATAAGGAACATTCATGCCATGTTTGGTTTCATTCCATTCAGTGGTTCTCTAAAAGAAGACATTTGTATGTATTTCCCGTAGGGTCCTATGTTAAACTAAGTTCCCCGATGGCAGCCATCTTAGATGATGGATCGGCTACAAAGTAACAACACATGGTCAACACCTCATAAGGAACATTCATGCCATGTTTGGTTTTATTCCATTCAGTGGTTCTCTAAAAGAAGTCATTTGTATGCATTTCCCATAGGGTCCTATGTTAAACTAAGTCCCCCGCTGGCGGCCATCTTGGATGATGGATCGGCTACAAAGTAACAACACTTGGTGAGCACCTCATAAGGAACATTCATGCCATGTTATGTTTTATTCCATTCAGTGGTTCTCTAAAAGAAGTCATTTGTATGCATTTCCCATAGGGTCCTATGTTAAACTTAGTCCCCCGCTGGCGGCCATCTTGGATGATGGATCGGCTACAAAGTAACAACACTTGGTCAGCACCTCATAAGGAACATTCATGCCATGTTTGGTTTCATTCCATTCAGTGGTTCTCTAGAAGAAGTTCAAAATGTAAAAAGTTAACGCCGACGACGGACGACGACGGACGCCAAGTGATGAGAAAAGCTCACTTGGCCCTTCGGGCCAGGTGAGCTAAAAAACCAAGCTTGCAATCACCTGAAAATGGTTGCTTTTGGGAGTACTTCTTAGCATAGCATTAGGTTTATCATCTTAAGATCCTTTGATGATTTTTTATAAAATATTATATGACACTGAAAATGAATGGTTTATACGTATTTCCATAATCTTTCTATAATTATTTTGATAATTCAATTTTAGAAGGTGCACTTAATTTTTACACATACTTTTTCCATTTATAGGTATATTATTTAAATTGTGTATTAAGCTGTATAATAAAGTGTCATATTCAATTATGCAATACAAGAGATATCAATTGAGGTCAATTAAGATTGGCATTAAGGTGGAGGTGATTCCAATTTATACTAACACCTTTGAGAGTTTCATGACAGTTGTCAATCATCAGTACTCTTATCATGGATGCTTGCATTAGGAAAGAATTGCAATACCAGTATTTGAAAAAAGTGAGGGAATCAACTTTGATATCAATACATGACTTGTACCAAATTTTATTCAATTTCAATTACTTACACTAGCATAAGATACTAATAAAATACTTTACAATTCTTATCATCTGCTAAAATTTGATAATTTGATATGTTACCCTTTCACATAAATTCATAAATAGTAATATTTTATAAATTTTGATTTACAAAGGAAAGTTTATATGCAAGTGTACATCTATAATTAGCTAGCTGTAAGTCCTCTCTTTACTAAATTCAAGGGCAAATAAAAATTAACATGTCAAAAATGGCAGTAGATGATTAAAATGGTGTATAAGCTTTGTCATAATAAAAAGAATATTCTGCACCATTTTAAAATCTGGAGTGATCAAACAGATCCAGAATGGCTGGATAAAAATCTTCAATACACCGGTATATACAATTTCCAACATATTTATCAGTATAAAGTATCATTTTCAGTTTGAAACTAAATGACAACGCAAGTTAAGTGGCAGACTTTAATAGTTATGAAAATATTGAATAATAATCTAAAGCTTGTAAAATAATTCAAATTTTTCATTCAATATCACTTTTAAGTTCTTATCTTTGTATACTATTGTGAATCCTTGATGCATTCGTATAAGCAAAAGATAAGCATAATGGCTGCATAATATAAATGAAAATATTGAGCTTTGTCCTGTTTTCAAATTTCTTATTCATGTGAACAATTCTGGAATCTTATATGGATTATATCTTCAGCAATAATATCATTTATCTTTTGGCTATATGGTGTTGTTTTTCTTATCATGCTTATGGCTAATTATGGTTTTTGATTATAAGATAGTCATGGTCATTAAAAAAAACCCATCGTCATAGTTTTTCATTGCCCCCTCAGTATCTTCTTCCTCCTTTATTGTCATTCAAAAAAATTCTGTCTGTATATTATCATTCATTTTCCTATTAGTAACCCCTATGTTTATTAACAAGTCATGAGAACTATAGTCTACAGCTCCCATTTAAATTATATGGCAACATTCACGATTTACATGAAAGGAATTCAAATCAGGTGAAGACAATAAAACTTTTATATCTATGTTCTTGCAATTTACAATAATTTTTTTGAATTGGTTGAATTTGGAAGATTTCCAATCATTTATAAATGATGTATATACCTGTCACACAGATTTATCTGGTGAATAAATCATACCCATAACCTGCTGATGGCTATCAATACAAATGTCCACACATAAACAAATAGTGAACTCAAAATTCAGAAGGAGCCCAATCAAAATTCATAGGTCTGTGCATTTGACATACATCTACATGTAAATGATATAAAAACCAACAAAAATAATCTCAATGACATGGTATAATCACTCTTAAAGTCATGCTTCAAACCAAGTATTTATTCATTGAACCAATTGAATCTGCTGAGAAAAGAGTATCCAAAGCAAGAATAAAAGTTGTCTATTGTCGCTAGGTATAATAAAAAGGCATTTCCTTGTAATTATCAACTAGAAAATGAGTCAGACACACATTGATGGGAATTTTGAAACTAGTCACTATAAAGAGCTTGTAACATTCATTTGGATTTATGTTCACAATAATCAATGGCTGATCTTTAATATTGTTCAATCAGAATAACCAACTCTTTCAATTATATTTTTGCCAAATGCAAACAAAACTAGCAGTTTTCATGAAAGACTTTTCTACCATTAGTCCTGCAAGCTTGCTTGATTCATGTTTTTTACCTTATCGGAAAAAAGAGATATTTCTTGAATTCTATAAGAGACCTAGGTCTACTACCATTTATTATTCTGGCTAACTTGGTTAATGTACAAAAAGATTGAGACTAGTATCAGAGATAAAAGATTAGAATATTTCTTAGGGTTTCAATAAGGAAGATATTTAGAATATAATTTATATGGTATGTACTTTCAAAGTATGCAAAAAGTACTCTCAAAGTATTTAATAAAATGCTTCGCTGGGGCGCAGCTTGATACGACCGCAGAGGTCGAACCCTGAACAGTTGGGGCAAGTATGGACACAACATTCAAGCTTGATACAGCTCTGAATTTGGATTGTTATTAAATATTTGACACAGCATAGGTTTCTGACACAGAAAGAATGTGGTCTAAGAACTTGATTTTTTTTAATTTACCTATTATGGTCCAATGTCCAAAATCAAAATACATGGCTAGATTCAGCATATCAAAGAACCCCATATATTCAATTTTTGTTAAAATCAAACAAAGTTTAATTTTGGACCCCAACTTGGACAAACTTGAAAACTGGGCCCATAATCAAAAATCTAAACACATGTTTAGATTCAGCATATCAAAGAACCCCAAGAATTCAATTTTTGCTAAAATCAAACTAAGTTTAATTTTGGACCCTTTGGACCTTAATGTAGACCAATTTAAAAAACGGGACTTAAAATTAAAAATCTAAATACACGGTTAGATTTGGAATATCAAAGAACCCCAATAATTCAATTTTTGATGAAATCAAACAAAGTTTAATTTTGGACCCTTTTGACCTCAATATGAACCAATTTGATAGCAGGGCCCACAAATAAAAAATCTAAATTCATGGTTAGATTCAGCATATCAAAGAACCCCATATATTCAATTTTTGTTGAAATCAAAAAAAGTTTAATTTTGGACCCCAACTTGGACCAACTTGAAAACTGGGCCCATAATCAAAAATCTAAACACATGTTTAGATTCAGCATATCAAAGAACCCCAAGAATTCATTTTTTGTTAAAATCAAACTAAGTTTAATTTTGGACCCTTTGGACCTCAATGAAGACCAATTTAAATAAACTGCTTCGCTGAGCGCAGCTGGATACGCCCGCAGAGGTCCAACCCTGAACAGTTGGGGCAAAAATGGACACAATATTCAAGCTTGATACAGGTCTGAATTTGGATTGTAATTAAATATTTGACATATTATAGGTTTCTGAATAAATGTAGTCAAAGAACTTGAAATTGGTTATATGAATTGAATTTATATTCAATTAAAGATTTCTTGCTGTTGTGCAATACACTATGCTGTTGCGCAATACTTAGTAAATCTGTTGTCAGACTATAAACAAATAAAATTTATAAAATTCTAAAGGGAGCTTACATCAATAGATATAAACAATTCACTAAAGTTTCATAAGAATTGCTGAAAGCATTTTTGAGTTATTGTCTGAAAACTGGAAAATCCCCCCTTTTTTAATGAATAAAACCCCATAACTCAGAAATGTAAATTCTAAAATTTATAAAATTCTAAAGGGAGCTTACATCAATAGATATCAACAATTCATCAAAGTTTCATGAGAACTGCTGAAAGCATTTTTGAGTTATTGTCCGAAAACTGGAAAATCCCCCTTTTTTTTATGAATAAAACCCTGTAACTTGGAAACGTAAAATCTTAAATTTATAAAAATCAAAAGGGAGCTCATGTCAATAGATATAAACAATTAACCAAAATTTCTTGCAAGTTGGTGAAAGGATTCTTGAGTTATTGTCCGAAAACTGGAAAATCCCCCTTTTTTTAATGAATAAAACCCCATAACTCGGAAACGTAAAATCTAAAATTTATAAAAATCTAAAGGGAGATTACATCAATAGATATCAACAATTCATCAAAGTTTCATGAGAACTGCTGAAAGCATTTTTGAGTTATTGTCCGAAAACTGGAAAATCCCCCTTTTTTTTATGAATATCCCTGTAACTTGGAAACGTAAAATCTAAAATTTATAAAAATCAAAAGGGAGCACATGTCAATAGATATAAACAATTAACCAAAATTTCTTGCAAGTTGGTGAAAGCATTCTTGAGTTATTGTCCAAAAACTGGAAAATCCCCCTTTTTTTAATGAATAAAACCCCATAACTTGGAAACGCAAAATCTAAAATTTATAAAAAACGAAAGGGAGCTCACGTCAATAAATATAAACAATTCACCAAAGTTTTATGCAAATTGGTTAAAGCGTTTTTGAGTTAATGTCCGACATGTTGACGACGGACGGACAGACGGACGGACAACGGTATACCATAATACGTCCCGTAAACGGGCGTATAAAAACGGGACCCAAATTAAAAATCTAAAAACACGGTTAGATTTGGCATATCAAAGAACCCCAATAATTCAATTTTCGATGAAATCTAACAAAGTTTAATTTTGGACCCTTTTGACCTCAATATGAACCAATTTGATAGCGGGGCCTACAAATAAGAAATCTAAATACATGGTTAGATTCAGCATATCAAAGAACCTCATATATTCAATTTTTGTTGAAATCAAACAAAGTTTAATTTTGGACCCCAATTTGGACCAACTTGAAAACTGGGCCCATAATCAAAAATCTAAATACATGTTTAGATTCAGCATATCAAAGAACCCCATATTTTCAATTTTTGTTGAAATCAAACAAAGTTTAAATACTGAACCCTATCTTGGACCAACTTGAAAACTGGGCCCATAATCAAAAATCTAAACACATGTTTAGATTCAGCAAATCAAAGAACCCCAAGAATTCAATTTTTGTCAAAATCAAACTAAGTTTAATTTTGGACCCTTTGGACCTCAATGTAGACCAATTTAAAAAACAGGACCCAAAATTAAAAACCTAAATACACGGTTAGATTTGGAATATCAAAGAACCCCAATAATTCAATTTTAGATGAAATCAAACAAAGTTTAATTTTGGACCCTTTTGACCTCAATATGAACCAATTAGATAACGGGGTCCACAAATAAAAAATCTAAATACATGGTTAGATTCAGCATATCAAAGAACCCCATATATTCAATTTTTGTTGAAATCAAACAAAGTTTAATTTTGGACCCCAATTTGGACCAACTTGAAAACTGGGCCAAAAATCAAAAATCTAAACACATGTTTAGATTCAGCATATCAAAGAACCTCATATATTCAATTTTTGCTAAAATCAAACAAAGTTTAATTTTGGACCCTTTGGACATTAATGTAGACCAATTTGAAAACTGGACCCAAAATTAAAAATCTAAATACACTGTTAGATTCGGCATAACAAATAAATAAATGTGATCAAAGATTTTACAAATCTAATGCGCCATACTGTGCAATTAAAGATTACTTCTTGAAATTTTTCAATATTTGAAATTTGAAAAAAAAATAATATTTGAAGAATAATTCTTTTTAATTTCTGAAATCTGAAATGAGAAAAAATTGGCCCCCCACAATTTCTTTTTATCCCCCCCCCCCTTTTCCCCCCAAAAAAATTCTTTCCCTCAAGATATGGTCATAATCTCAATTCAAATTTCCAATGGAGTTGGCAACCATAATTACCCATTTAAATTTACCATAGTGCTAACTTAATCTATTTTTTAATAGAATTAATAAAAATATAGTGTCAAATCTTTCAAATGGATTTTTTTGTAAAAAAAAAAAGATGAAAACATTTGCAGATATTTTTACTGGTCTTCCTTTATAAATATGCATTTCTTTAAACATAATTTAAAAGCAGTGTAAGGGAAGTAACCAAAACGTTGTATTTGGATTACCTCCCTTACACTGTTTTAGATTATCTTTATTGTTCATTAACCATTACTTTATACATAATTTAAAAGCAGTGTAAGGGAGATAATTTCAATGATGTATTTGATTTATCTCCCTTACACTGCTTTAAATTATGTTTTGTACTAAAGTATTTGTCCATTAACCAGGACAACCTTGTTTTTCCCCCTTTTTTGCCCCTAATTCCTAAACGGTTTGAGCCATAACCCCCCAAAGCAAATCCTAACCATCCCTTTGTGGTATGGAAACTTGTAGTATAATTTCAGAGAGATCCATAAACCGTTCCACAGTTATTGTCTGGAAACTAGAAAATGCTCATTTTTGGCCCCTTTTTGGCCCCTAATTCCTTAACTGTTGGTACCATAACCCCCAAAATCAATCCCAACCTTCCTTTTGTGGTATTTAACCTTATGGTCAAATTTCAAAAAGATCCATTCACTTAAACTAAAGTTAGAGTGCGAAAACCAATATGTATTCGGACGACGACGACGACGCCAACGTCATACCAATATACGACCACAAAATTTTTTTGCGGTCGTATAAAAATGGTTAAATACCTTCATGACAACAAGTTTTAAAGAAATGTCAGTCGGATTTTGGCATATTTTGGGCATAAACATGAATTTTAATCACCTGTTCATAAATTCATATGTAAATACTTTTCTGAAGAAATAGCACAATTTTTAAAAGAAAAAAGATCTTATAATTACATTAGTTTTTCTGTAAAATGTTCCATCGTTTATAAAAATATTTATGACCTCATGTGGTTACTTATTTAGCCCCTAGGATAAAAAATATTAAGTATCATAAATCTATCAAACAATATATACATTTGCATTTCTTATGGTCACAAGGCATTATTCCTGTCATTAAACAGTAAAAACATATTCATACATTGCCCAACATATTTGCTTTAGGCCTTTTAGACTTCTTTAATTTAAGGGAAAACTTTCAAAATTGACTTGTATGAGAAACTTTCCATAAAAATTTAGATATGAGCTATGGATATACCCTAAACAATATTTTACTAAAAAATGTCTAATATAAATGTGACTTTGTTTATGTGAGCGAATGTTGCTTACAAATGTACATGTCAGTAAGTGTGGAACATCATTGATTATCTAAATGGACTTAACTATATGAGATATAAAGAAACACATATGCACAGAACCATATGTCTAGTAGTCAAAATGCTTAAAGCCTCTGTTCTAAATAGTTACCATATGTTTACTTTCCTTGATTATCCTACTTGGAAGTAATCAAAACAACTACTGGTATAATCAGCTTACATGTACATGGACAATAAGCATCTATTTCATTACTTGACAATAACTGTACTTTTTTTACAGCTATTACACATTTACACAACTACTTAAAATGTTAATGATTGTTTTTACAAAGGAACTCAAATACATTTTTCCTGCCAGGGACTGATCAGACTATACAAATGTAAGAGTATTTTAAAAGATGAAAAAGAAAATTTGTTTTCCCATAGGTTAAATGCAGGGCTTCTAAAAAAAATTGATCCAGCCAGATTTTTTTTCTCAATCCTTTAATTTATACTTTCTACAATGTAAGATAACTAAAGGCATTCATTGCCAACAAATCAAGGTTACCATTTATAAGATTGGGGAATCAAGCACAATAAATTAGGTTACATCACATGAAAATGATTCCTTCAAACTTTTAATATGGATTCTGTGAAATGACAGGAGATACATTAACTGACAGAACATCATTTGAAGCATGGAATATCTCAATACCAGCAATCAGACAACAGGCTTACGCTTGAGCTAAATTCTTTATGAATACAATTACACTCTGATAAGAAACTGTACTTTTGTTTTATAAGCCCATGCTTTCTAGTACTGGATGTTGACTTGCCTGTGATAAAACTGACAAAATAAATGAAACCCATGTATGGTTTGTGTCAAGCATATTCGAGTTTGAGTAGTTCTTTCCATGTCATTTCTTCGTAAAAATGCTTGAGAACATCAGATAACTGAATTAACTTATTTTTTCCATTTTGAAAGCTTTCGGGTGCATAATTAAATTTCACACCTGTGCATACATTGCACACTTATAATATCTTCATGATAGTACTGTAAATTTTATCTCAATTTTTGGTTTTAATAAGCTTAATCAATTTTAATATTGTTTTGAAAGTTGAATAATATATACATGTATTGCTAAAATTATTTTAATGAAAAATCAGTTGAACAGTAGAAACAACTTGAAAAGATAGACTGATGTCCAGTACTAGTTTACCTGTCTGGTAAACAGGTAAACTCTGCTCTCAGACAACCAATTACTGTAACCTTGATAGTACATGTTATAATCCTTTTGGTAAGGGGTATTTAATTTAAGGACTTGTTTTACAGCAACTATTTTTTGAGTCACTTAAATGACCGAAAAAGATCACCCTAACCTTAAGTATGTGAAATGGAAAATCGACATTTGGTATCTGTTACAGCCAGAAAAAAATTAGATTTGCAGGTCATGATTGGAAAATATGACTGTTTTAATTTGGAAGCCCTGGTCCAATGGCAATCTTTTTTGTAATGTATGTGCTAATACAATGTATGTGTTACTCTTTCAGGACAAAGCAATAAATATTTTTAATGGTCCCCAAAGAATTATCTTGGAATAAAAATAATAAAGATGTGGCCCTATAGTTGTTAGAAATGGAAAATTGAAAACTACAAGGCTCAGCATTTAATTTTAACATCTTAGTGTTGTAATCAACTGTTATCTCCTTGACTCATTATGTTGTCCTCTCTTGAACATGCGTACTACATGTAACTTTAAAGCTGATTTGACAACTTTATGGTAAACTGCCTTCAAGTTTAAACCAAAGCTTTATAACCTAATACCGGTTTGTCAAACATACCTGAAAACATAATGCCTTCTACTATTGAAGGCTGGTGATCCTAAATATTACTTTTGCAGAACTTAAGCAGGACATCAATTGAAAAAAAAAACAATAATAATGAACACTGGCATAAAACATGTACATGTACAATGTACATACCGGTACATGTAGCAGACTCGAGTACATTTTGTAAATGGGTAAAACTAAATTGGAAAAAATGATAAAAATCAAGTTTTTTAAAAAAAAGTTTGCTTCACCTCTGTATATCATATTCTACTTACTTTTTTATGGCAACACTTTCTTGGTTTTCTATACTTTTAGCCAACAAAACACTTCCATAAGTCCCATCTCCTAACTGTTTAAATATCTGGTATCGATTCATTATATCTGTTCTTATATTTTCACATGGAGCAAGCTAATGATTTATGTACATACACTAAACAACGTTTGTGAGTTGAAAGCACAGTGAAATATATACAAAAAATGAAAGCAAATCAATGGAGAGTGTGGCATGTCAACCAAAACAGGTCTTCGTCAAAGTTAGATGGTCACTAATACACTGAAAAAGAAACATTAATTTTACAATTTTAAAATGACAGATTTCATTTTTTCTCAAGAGTTTCTGTCTTTCAATATAAATTTATATATTTATGTGTTGTCTGAGATAAGTTCAGTTAAGCTCTTGTAACTGATTTTTACAGTTTGTTCTTATGCTGTGCTGTTACACAACTGTCCCAGGATAGGGGAAGGGTTGAACATTAACAAACATGTTTGACCCTGCCACATTCATTATGTGCATGCTGTAAATGTACCAAGTTAGGAGCCTATAGCTATAATTCAGTGGATTGTCATTGGTTTAATGTCTGTCATATTCAGACCTGCCAACTATAAAAATCCCCCATGGAGATTTTGAAAAGTTGGCAGGTATGCTGCTTGCATATTTGTTTTTCCTATATTGTATTGTTATAAATTAGGCTGTTAGTTTTTTGTTTGAATTGTTTCACATTTTTCATGTCTTGGACTTTTATAGCTGACCACAAGTTATGTTTCTCGTTGTTGAAGGTGCAGGGATCACACTACAAAATGTACTTCAGAACCATAGGGAGAAGTGGTGAGACTTAAAAGAAAGGTGCTCGTTCGCTCACAGCGCTTTAATGTTTGGGTTTTACAATATATATATATATATATATATATATATGGCCATATGTATCCTATTTATTTAATTCTTTTTTATATTGTTCGAATAATACCTGAGAATACTTAATAAGTTACAGTAACAGATGTCTGAGTTTTATGTCTTAATTTTTCATTGATATGTGCACGATTATATTTTTTCCACTTGTCAGAAACTTAAATAAATCTACAACCCCAACTCCATGTGGCCCAGGATTTCCAGATGACATATATCGAATGTTCCAGAAATTCATGTCTGTCAAATTTTACAGTTCAGGTTGTAGATTTATTTTATGTTCCCTGAAGGTAAAGGATCTCAGGGTAATCAATTGAAAAGTGAAGTAGTTCATGGTCATCTTGGATGGAATTGTAACTTAGGCCAAACAAAAATATGTGTCTGTTTAAAGTTACATAATTATTAAAAAATAGGGTAGGTATGTCGGTATTTCCATTTTATTTTATTTATAGCAACATGATTTTGAGTCTGACATGCGGTCCGTCTTGTCATGGTCGAGTTGACCATGGGCCGAATTTACCCATATCTTGATTGGATTATTTCCCTTGGTTAGGCCAACTAAAATCAATTAGCAGATTTTCATCCAGATTTTTGAAAAAAATGGGGTGGGTGGGAGGATTTTATTCTTTACTTTTTATTTCCTCCTAAACGTTTTTGTGACGTGTTGTTCATATACAAAGGGAATAATAAGCTTATATCATGTTTATATAAGGAATTCTACATTATTTTTCAAATTCTTAAATTATATTTCTGATTGGCAACCACTGTTCTACATGTAATTGCCACTTTAGAAACAGATTTTTAGTAAATAGCAAAAACGTGGAGAAATGTTCTCTTTTAGAATACCTAGATCAAATGTATTTTTCTTTCTAAGCTATGATTTGTACATGTAGTGTCCATTAAATGAAGCATATGCATTGGTATGCAACACAAATATTATGAGTACAGAGTGAAATGAAATCTCAAACTGTGTTGAAAATAATAGGGTTGATACTTTTAAGATTCTTATGCAAGGTGCAAATATAATTATAATGTAAAACATGAACTGAACTAAAAAGAAGAAGTTGTTTAATGACTCTATTGAGGGGCTGGGGACAGAGGGTGTTTGCTATTTGTCAACAAAAACGACAGCCTTGGGCTAAATCTAAGGGTTTGCTATAGTACAGTACATGTACGTTTGCCAACTCAATATACAGTCATAAATCGCACAAGTTTGTGCTTATGTCAATTACTTTATTCCAGTCATGTTTTTGTACCAATGTGATCCACAATTCTTGCGCTTTTGATATCAATTTCCTGACACAAAGTAAATAAAAAAATCCACGGTTTCCTATTCACAGAAATTTTTGACATACCGCAATTAGCATTATTGGGCACAGCCTATTACTTGAAACCCGAATCAATGCCCTTCTAGAAATCAACCTATATTCTCGGAAGATAATGTTGTCATCATTGAGCAGAAGAATATGTCGACTTATATATCTTGAAGAAATACGAAAACCAAAATTTGAAACAGGAAGTTTTGAATGAAACGAAGTTGTCAGCAATTGATTTATTTTATAGGAGACTCTAACTTCGCTTTTGACGAGAGTTCAGTTAATTTTTCACTATATGTCATGACGGGAATAAAATGACTTAGGGTCTGCGTAGGGTCGGTCATGTAACCATAAACAGACATATATTTTTTGGGGACCTTATTTTTTTAGCTTTTGGATATTCCTGGAAATATTTTGCACCAACATGCACACAAAAGGTAATAATTTATAATTATATGCAAAAATTTCTAGCTGTAAATAAAAATTTCATGGCAAAATTGGGTCACATACAGTAGATGTGAACAAAATTTTTTTTTGGAATTTAGATGAAAAAAAAAGGTACTGGTGTTATTATGTCATAGGAAGATGTCACAGCAAAAAATTCAAAAAGCCTTTCCAGATGTCATAATTAAATGGACTAGGAACATCTTCGCCAGTAATGGACATTTTATGGCGGACAAATAACAATAAGGTGTATACAATTTCTGTAGGAATTTTATACACTTATATAATATTTGAACCCTTTCTCTTTGGTTGCTGTCTGTCATATTTTTGTTTCGTTCAATGACCCTTTATTTATAAATTATTATGATTGTTGTCTCACAAGGAAATCCTTTAGGCCGAATCATAATGTATGTACTTATTGTGGTTGATACATTTCTGCATGGACATTTTGGTAGATTAACCGTCAGGTTGTAACTGGCATAAACTTATTGTATATTGCGTTCACTTCAAATTCATACAGCAAATGATTTATCAATCCTCAATAAATTTTATGGCATGTTTCTGTGTTTGCAAGGCTTTTTAAAATGTTACTCTAAATAGTAAAAAAAAACAAGCATACGCTCCAATTTTTAGTTTAATTGTGTATGCTTTTATGGTAGACCTGATTGGCACGATTAATAATAGCAGAAAATGGTGAAATTTGATCTTTTTTTCGGTCAATCGTGGATCTTACCTCCGCCATGACAGTTGTTGCTATTTGTTCAATTATTTGGTCACGTGATAAGTGTAGCAACCATGAAAATTTTGTCGGGAGTTATCTCCCTCCAAAGTTAAACAAGTATTAGCTTTATTAAAAAACTTGTCTGACAAATAAGATCAAATAACTACAGTCTTAGGTCAGAAGTGTTTCACCTTTGAGAAATCCCCTATTATTTCATATAAAAACTCATTTTAAATAAGAATTCTACTGAAGATATATGAGTCCAGATTGAATGAATATTGTTTTATAAAATGCAAAAATGTCTGCAGTTTCTTGAATTGTTTTGAAATATATTTTTTATTCATATTTTTGAGAATTTAAAGACATATGACTATATTGGAAAAAATGACACTTAATTTCAATATTTGTATGCAAATAATGATTTCTCAGTAATTACATATTGTAAAGAGTATTTCATAATAACCTGTACACATTTACGAGTTTAACATTCAAAATTACTTAAAATTCAAACTCCAAATTAGTTTTTGACACTCACGGTTTAAAAAAAAAAATGTTTTTAAATGAAATAATAGGTGAATTTCTGATAGGTGAAACACTTTTGACCTAAGACTGTACCTTTAAGACTGGATAGTCTTATCTTCATATAATTTATGGTGAAAATGGTGTTTTCTGAAAAAAAATCTTTGGTTAGTCCAATAAGAAAATCAACCAATTACTCCTCCAAAATGGAAATAATTCGATCTCAAATTACGTCATATTGAAACATATCTATATATTTAACTTATTTTTTCAAATTCGAATTGGGGGCCTCGGTGACCAAGTGGTCTAAGTATTCGAACTTATGTAAAACTAGCCTGTCAATCCCGCATGTAGCAGGTGCGCTCGTCTCCAATCTTAATCGACTAGGATTGGCAGTTTTCCTACCGAAGATTGATGGTTCTCTCCGGGCAATCCGGCTTCCACCACCAATAAAACTGACCGCCACAAAATAGCACAATAGTCCTGAAAGTGGCGTTAAACACCAATTAATCAATCAATAATTCGAATTATATTTTTAAAAGTTTTCAAGTTGAATTACGGTATCCTCAAGTATGTAACTATATTTTATTTCAAGTCTGCACATATATATAGATTACAAAATAGTAACATCATCTCTAAAGATCTCTCTCAACAGACTATAATCAGCATATAAAACTTGACAAAAGCAATATACAAACAAGAACATAAGCGCGTGCAGCATAATAAAAGAAGACACCGATGCACAAATAATAACAAAGGCACAAAGCAAAATAAACAGCATAGTATACAAATTAAACCACCAGAACAAAACAAATTAAATAGATAAAAACTAGGCACGCCTCTGTAAATTATGTAGAGGGATGTTGACAAACCTATCCACGCCTGAGGACCAAATATAAAGGCTAAAAATCGAAAATTATACCAATCACGATATAAACTGTAAATTTTCAGTCCATTTAATCAAAGCAAGGACTAGTTAAAACCTGGTTGAAAGCACCAAACCAGATATTGTCCTTAGTACCAAACATGAGTAGACTCCTTTCCAACAGATAATCAGATATTTCAACCAGAGACATATAATACAGTATTATATGTCTCTGTTTCAACCAAACTATAACATATACAGGACTGAGGAACGATATCGCAATATAAAAGGAGGAGTGCTAATACTAGTAGCCATAACCAGCAACCGTCTAGGTACACATATGCCTGAACTATAGACCAATTTTGAAATTGTGTGGGCTAAAAAAGTCTAGCTGGAAATAGAGACATGTACCTTGCATTATATTACAACCCAAAAATAGCAAAGGAAGAAAGTCTTCAAGAACAAGGTCACAGTCTAAAACGGGCAACAAAAATGCCTTCATAGTAGTTGGTGGTGATTTTAACCTTCTAGGCTGAAATTAATTAACAAGAACCCTTAAACCAGACTCTACTTCGTAAAAAAACACTACAAATTCCGTGACATATTAGATGACAATAACCTTGTACAACTCGTAGAGGAACCAAGAAATTAAGAGGTCTTATACATTGGATCTAGTGGTCACACACAACCCGTCACGCTTCACTCGTACCAAAGTAATACCTGACGTGTCAGACCACGATATTGTCTTCAGTGAAATAGATTCCAAGCATATTTCAAGGAAACAAAAACCAAGGAGAATCCCCTTATATAGGAAATCAAAGTAGAAAACTATTAAACAGGAAATAGATTAAACTCATCAGAATATCAAAGAATTAGCTGCAAATGAATGTACGTAAATTAAAACGTCGTCAGAACAGCTCTATATTTAAACAAATCAAGCAAATGAAACAGAGATAACTCCGTCGTGCATACTGGAATTATTTTTGAGAACATAGTAACACCCAAAGATGAAAACAATCAAAACAGTAACACAAAACTGTTCTGGAAATACATGATTAAAGCATTAGCGAACCGAGAGCAGTGGAGTGGCACCACTTCGTAGTGAGGGATTACTACAATCGCATCCAGTAGACCAAGCTACCAGCCTAAATAATCAATTCTAATCAGCTTTCTACACCAAGGATACATATAGCCAATATTATTAGTTACATAGTGTGCTAGTGACATAATAAGATATATATACGGGGTCAGTAAATTCCATATGGGGTGAGAGCGAAGCAATTGAACAAGTCTAAATTGAAAACAACGTTCAAACCTATGATTGCGTTGGATAAAAACCGCAATTTTTATACGTGTGCATGCAAAACGAATTTCTTGTTAGAGGAGTCTAAATACAGCACAAACAACATTTTTCAAAAGATCAAAAAAGTGAAAAAGTATATTTCAACAAAACGCATTTGACTAACAGGTCGAACAACAAATGTTCTTAAACCCTGCTGACTGCCATTGGCGATTGCCAAATAAACGGATCACCCGGTGTAATAAATGGATCTTAATTATAAATTTGATACCAAACAGAAAACAATAAACTTGCGGAAAAGATGGTATACCTCAAACAAAAGGTGCAAAGAATATATATATATATATATAATACCGTTTCGATTCCTAATATCACTGAAGAGACATTATTTGTCGAAATCCGGATATGGTGTACAAAAATCTTTGCACCTTTTGTTTGCGGTATATAATCCTTTCCGCAAGTTTATTGTTTTCTGTTTAGTTTTAAATTCAAAATTAAGATCCATTTATTACATCGGTGATCCGTTTATTTTGCAATCGCCAATGGCAGTCAGCAGGGTTAAGAACATTTGTTGTTCGACCTGTTAGTCAAATGCGTTTTGTTAAAATAAACTTTTCCACTTTTTTGGTCTTTTCGAAAATGTTGTTTGTGCTGTATTTAAAACACTTTAACAAGAAATTTGTTTTGCATGCACACGTATAAAAATTGCGGCTTTTATCCAACGCAATCATAGGTTTGAACGTTGTTTTCAATTTAGACTTGTTTTTATTTTTTCGTTTGGGCTTGTATTATATTTGCCTTAGGGTTTATATGATCCGTTCATCCTATTTTGACTCCTCAAAATTCAAGAGTCTATCCTAAATTGAGGCAAATTGTTGGGCTTTCCAAATACCGTTTCGATTCCTAACATCACTGAAGAGACATTATTTGTCGAAATCCGGATATGGTGTACAAAAACCTTTGCACCTTTTGTTTGCGGTATATCATCTTTTCCGCAAGTTTATTGTTTTCTATTTAGTTTTAAATTCAAAATTAATATCCATTTATTACATCGGTGATCCATTTATTTGGCAATCTCCAATGGCAGTCAGCAGGGTTTAAGAACATTTGTTGTTCGACCTGTTAGTCAAATGCGTTTTGTTAAAATATACTTTTTCACTTTTTTGGTCTTTTCGAAAATGTTGTTTGTGCTGTATTTAGACCCCTCTAACAAGAAATTTGTTTTGCATGCACACGTATAATCCAACGCAATCATAGGTTTGAACGTTGTTTTCAATTTAGACTCATGCTATTGAGATATCGAGACAACACCGCCTGCACTGTGTCCATGTGTATATGTATGTATAAGTGTACTTGAATGATTGTATCCAGTTAAGTTATTTTGGAGCTACGCAATTTGCTGCGTATGACGATAAGGACTGCTGTTTTAATTTCATAACTCTTCCCATATTTACGATATATGCTACAATCTGGTTTAACTATAAGATATTTGCGATTGACTAATCTAGCAGCGTTTGCGTGGCCAATTACACTTCAAATTTGTACTTCTGTGAGGTTTGCTCGAGGTGTTTTTTGTTTCTAGTCGACATTTAGAATTCTGAGTAATGTGAATCGCGCACTTCTGTACTTTCAATAAGCACACGTCTGTTTCACCGTAGCATAAAGAATTTGTCTGCTGCAAGGTAAAATATTTGTATGCCAATCATTGATATTTCTGCAATTTATGAAGCCCCCGAGCACAATCATTCACGGAGAAAACAACTAACCCCATAGAATATCACTCTAAATGAGCATCATAGCTGAAAGAGTACTCAAAAAGCTAAACCAGTAGAAGGCTACGAAGGGAAGCACTCTGAAATTTAATACCTTACTTTCTTATATTACTTACATAAACGACATCTAAGTCTGAACACATTTGGAATCTACGTAATTGCTTTTAGTCCTTTAGTTTACCTTAAACTTTTTACAGAAAAGTGTATTTTCCGATCTAATTAAAAGATCGAGAAAAGGTGATCAGCAGGACTGATGTTTCACTTAAATACTTGGAGGTTCAAACAACAGGTTTTGAATAATGTCATTGCTATGTTTCTGCAATAAGTATCTGCAGTTGAAAATTTGAATACAATAGTTTTGATAAACGATACGAATGACATAAACATATTTAGCTTAAACTATTCAAAAAGCAGAATTTACTGACTTATGTTTTCAACTTTGTATTTGATTCTGATGAATCTTATGTTCAAAAGGCGTACCAAATTATAAGCTTTGGTATCTTTGCTCAGTTTTTTAAGATAAAGTTGGCAACAGTAGTCGCAAAACAAATCGATGAAGAAGACAAATCAAGGTAACAAACTAAAAGTGAAGGAATATGACGAACTCCTTAGAGCGAGACCGTCGACAGGATAAGCGTCTCCCGCTATGCATGCATTACCGTCACTCGAATCAATACTCAGTCAAAATGTTACAATCGGGAATGGAACACAAACGGTAAAATTACAGATAAGACAACTATTCTGGCTAAGAAAGATCTAAGACTGCAAAAATATGTCGCTAGTGAGTTAAGATACTGACATATCGTATTAATCAACCAATTCTTGATGGTGACCATAAATCTTATGTAGTGTCGATTTCAGTCGTTCTTTCTCACTACTCTGATAGAGCAGTTTTGTGTAAGGAGAATATCCCTGCTAATGAAGTCCGTATAATATGAACATACACAAGCATAACTATACCCATATGTAGATTCACAAAAACTCTAAAGAACATTTTAAATCTCGGCCCTTCTTTCAATTTTTCCCACGCTTTACACCACCATACCACATGATGAATTAAAAACCCATCCAAAGTAAATAATAAAAAATACTTTTTCTCCATAAAAAGGATTCCATACAAATCTATACATATATAATGTACCCTTTTGTTGTTTCAATGCTTAACATATCGAAATTTTATAGAAAATCCACAGCCTAACCCCTTGTACTCTAATATTTAACAATGCGGTGCCTGATAGATAGAGGATCATTGCATGCAGTGCTAGCAATGATTTCCTTAAAACAAGTTTATAAATTAAGACATTGATTAAAACAAATATAAATATGGACCAATTTAAATACACCTTCTAGGGTGCGCTCGACTTTAGTGACTCAGCACGAGGTTTATTAGAATGTGAAGGTTTTTATGACTTTTTTGTAAACAATAAACGCTAGCACATCATGGACAAACAAGTGAGTAATCTATGTTTGAAATTTTATAACGATAAATCTCTGTATTAAAGCCTTAGGATTTTCTGCAAAAATCTTGGCTTTTTTTTGCCACAAAATCCCCATTTTCTATTAAATGCAATAAAACAATAAATAATATTCATTACTTTGAACAAAGTTTCCCTTTTGTATATGTAAAAAATGGCACATCTCTATTATTCATTATCTTTGCTGTTTTGATATTATTGCACTTTGAAAATTTCGAAATACAAATGGCTACAAAAGGGGTCATCAACCTTGAAGATATTCGGCATATCATGTAAAATATGAACCCGATGATAACTCATGCTACACCAAAGAACAAATGATCAGTATTCTGGAGTTTTTCAATGACAATATATTTGTTGAATTTGGAGGTAGAATTTTCTTGTAGATTGTCGGCATTACTATGTGAACCAACTTTGCGCCTCTCATGGCCAATCTTTTCATATTTTCATAGTTGGAGTTCCTTTAGACTTGTGTAAAAAAATAGTAGATAGGAGAAGCTATATCATTTAATTTCACATACATGTAATTTGATGATGTTCTCTCCATTAACAATTAATACTTTTCTTATTGGGTCCTATTTATATATCCTCCTGGATAAGTAATTAAAGAAACCACAGACACGAGTCCTCCGTATCATTTTTAGACATTTACCTCGAATTTGAATCCAGCGGTCATCTCAGTACCAGAGTATATGACAAACGAGACGATTTCAATTTTGAAATAATAAATTTTCCTTATCTTAGCATCAATGTACCAACTTTACCAGCTGCAACTCAGATATTCAAAACCGTCATCGGTGTCGGAACCAGGGTTTTGTCAAAGACCTAATAGATAAATATTCAGTGTCAATTTCACAAATAATACAGGATGGTGTTGAGTTATATATTCAAGGTGCTGACGTTATGTAACATTTTATTTACTTTGCAGTTTTCCCTTTTTGTTGGCTTTTTCGTTAGATTTACTTTTAAAGTCAGTTGTGTTTGTAGATTTATGATATATGTTTACACAATTTTGGCGGCTGGATCCAAATTATTGTCACATTAACCAATTATGTCTAATTGGTTGCTCACACAATTTATCAAAATAAAGGAACTGTAAAATACCAGTGAGAAGTTTAGCTAGCTATAAAACTAGGTTTAACCCACCGTTTTCACCGGAAAATGCTTGTTCCAAGTTTACTTTCCTGGTTTTATGGACTTCTGCCTTTTTTTATTTACCTTGGAGTTCGGTATTTTTGTAAATTTTTGTGGAAGACGTTTTTTCTTTTCATATTTTAGATGGTTTTTATGCATTCTGATTCAAATGAGTACAACAGAAGTCACACATGCACGACTAGTACATATTGTAACACCGACTGTTTTATGTGTTGCTTTTGCTGTTTTGCTTTTTGTTTTGTTTTTTGTATTCTCAAACTGAACTACGACATATATCCAACATTTGACAAAGAAAATGAACCATTACAAAAGCTTGATCATCGATATTTAGATAATATACTTTATGATTATATTGATAGCTACATGCCATATATGCTTTTTCACTCATTTGGTCTTTTGGAAAATGTTGTTTGTGCTGTATTTAGACCCCTCTACCAAGAAATTTGTTTTGCATGCACACGTATAAAAATTGCGGTTTTTATCCAACGCAATCATAGGTTTGAACGTTGTTTTCAATTTAGACTTGTATATATATATATATATATAAAACGTCTGAATAATAGTCAATGATTTTTCCCACGAGGGCGCTGGATCGTTACGAGTAACGATACATGTACACAATAAATAAATTATATAAACGCCTAAAAAGTGTACACAACAACACCAATATCAAAAAAGGAACTATAAATGTAATTATTTATAAATATTTCGGATAACAGATATCCTTCCTTAGTAAATATGATTGTGATGTTGAATGAATCATATATCAGTCTACTTAGATTAAACTATAACAATCTTGAAATTTTTACAATAAAAAAGTCCAACCGAACATCAGGTAAGACGCTTGCACAATTTTAAATATTTGTTAAACACGACATAGGTTATATGACTAGTTACAACAGAGAGTTCAAATATATGCTTTAAATAAAAATAATAATGTGCGATATGAACTAGCACAATTCTAAAGCTTTAACGGTGACGACAGTTATGATGTTACAAGAACGATTGCGTAAATAAGAATTCCAAATAAACAGCACTGAACGATCTAAATTTGTAAATATTTCAAATTTGACAACGGTAGAGTAGTTACAACAGAGTCTGCGTATTTAAACATCGCAAACAAACGGCCGTAAAATATAATAATAAATTTTGACTAAGGTTAACTAGTTGAACGTGGCTTGGTACTTTTACATCCCTCAAAAAATTAAGCAATTTAAATTGGTATATTCAACAGATTTATTTTAGAGATGAGTAAGGTAAAGAAATGGAAACAGAGACTGTAATAATAAGTCATATAACCCAAATGTGAAGCACTGCATGGAGTCTCTTTTCATTTATCCCATTTGGTGCCAAAGTTGTTAATTTTCTTATCCAAAATCTTTCCCGAGTGAGCCTATCCTCCCTAGACCAAGCAGAGTTGTTGTCAATGATTGTAATGGTCAGTCGATTGAGATCTGCCTTAGTGTGGCCAGGGGATCTCAAATGTCGACTGAGAGGGAGGTCTGGCTTGCATTGGTAGTCGCTACGATTACCGTTCATTCGTTTGTGAAACGGCTGTTCTGACTCGCCAACATACTGTTTACCACATTTACACCGTAGGAGATACACAACATTTGTAGTCTTGCAATTATCATTGCAAAATATGGTGTATTCTGTACCAGTGGAGTGACTGTTAAAAGTCTGGGTAACCAGTATTTGTTTGCAAGTCAGACATCGTTTGTTTCCATATACCATATATATACATATATGGTAGGTATCTTAAGGTTCCCTTTTGCATTGAAGATGAAAATCGCAATGCACATGTATTATAAATTCACACGTTCAATAAAAAGACATCAGTCTGTCAGATCTTATCTAGTTTCAAAATAATATAGTTGGATTTTGTCTTTCATTTTGGCTTTGGGCCTTCTTAGATAAACAACAAAACTTAAATAAAAAAATAATGTTTTCATATATATACGTATGCTATATTAAAATTTTGTCTTTCAACTTAGTAAGCATATAATTTGTTACAATTTGTCTAAAATAGATATATTGTTGTGCATCACATTTCTTCAAAAAGGTCTATTGCTTATATTCGATTTAACATGTGTAAACTGACCATTACAGATACAACCGGTCAATATATCTTCTAAATGACGCCACAGCGGCTAATCCTGTGAGTGACCTGACTAGGAAATCATGTATTTCTTTGTTAAATAAATGTTCTATTTTCATTACAGTTTGTACGTTAACTAAATATTTAGGTGCTGATAAAAGATTTGCTTTTAAATATTATTAATATAGACGTTAAATCTGAATAGAATATCAGTGTTATTTTACATTGTACATATATATGAGTATTAGTGAACGTTTAATGACTGAAACGTCACCAGTGTCTGAGCAGAAGGTTGATGAACCAGGGTTATGTAAAAGAACTTCTCGTCCTTTTTCTAAAAAAAGTTTATCGGAAGATACCAAGACCTTGTGGATAAATATTCCGTATCAACTTCACAAATACATGATGGTCTTGAAGTATGACGTTGTGCTGTGGTCTTTTTTTTGTATTTTTGTCTTTCATTTTTGCTTATGTGCTTTATCTATGTGCCGTTTTGTTTTTCTTTGTTGACAAAGTTGTTTGTTTTTTATAGTGATTAGGATTATAACACAACGTTGAATGCTGTACCCCTATTATGTCAGTTTGTTTTGTTCACACATTGTTGTCAATATAATGTAATTTTATGCGACTGTCATACAAGTTAGAGGTTTGGCTAGCTATAAAACCAGGTTTAATCCACCATTTTCTACACAAGGAAATGCCTTTTCCAAGTCAGGAATATGACAGTTATTTTCCATTCGTTTGATGTGTTTGGGCATTTGATTTTGCCATTTGATAAGGGACTTTCCGATTTGAATTTTCATTGGAGTTCGGTATTTTTGTTATTTTACTTTTTATATATTTTTCTTTCAGAGTTACCTCCTCTACACTAACCATGAAACATTTAGATGTCAATCTTGATTTTTTTACAGCAACAAAATAAATAGTGGCGACAAACTTGACATTGACTAGGAAGAATGTTGCAGGCTTCAAGTAGAACAAGAGAAACTGAACGACTATTTTGATTATGATTTTAGAGAATAGCTTTCACGACAATTTCCCCTTTATCAACAAAAGTAAAAAAAAGATGAACGATAAAAATCCTGTAAGATCATATAAACTCATTAAAGATACCAGGCTTATAATTATACGACAGACGCGCGTTTCGTCTACATAAGACTCATCATTGGGACTCGAATCAAAGAGCAGTTGTAAGGTCAAATCAAATACGAAGATGCATGAAGATAAAGAGCATTTAAAACAAAAAATTCCGAAATGTTGTGCAGAATACGACTAAGGCTATATTTGGCTAGAGATAAACCTTTGTGATTGGAATAATTCAATATTTTATTTGAATTTGTCATTTTTTTTACTTCCCCTTTTGAATTTGCCTTGGAGTTTGGTGTTTTTGTTATATTTCTTTTTATAAATAGTAAATTTACAGAAAATGAACGATTAATGATATTCCATGTCAACACAACAGTGCTGACTACTGAGCTGGTGATAACCTCGGGGACGACACGTTCATCAGCAATGGTATCTACCCAGTGGTTGTAAAAACTCCCAAAAGATACCAAGCTAATAACTTGGTACGACAGAGGCGCGTTTTGTTTACATAAGACTCAACAGCGACAGTTGAATCAAACTACCTGAAGTGCCAAATGAAATACGAAGTTGTAGAGCATTGAACACAACAAAAAATCCGAAAATTTGTGTAATATACTATTTTACATTTATATGAACATACAAAAACCTATAGTCTAATGTATGGCACTGAAATAACAGATATGTTCAAAACTAGCACTGCAGCATGCCAGAAAGAAAATGAATGTTTATCAAAGCACATTTATATCAATGATTTTTTAAAAATAAATCCAATTCTAGATATATGAAGTATATTTCAAGTCTGGTAGGAGATCTTGGTGAATTCCCGTTGTATTTTGCAGTTGTATTATCAATGGTGAATATTGGTTTAGAATTAAAGAACTATGGAACGTGGTATACTGTATGATACCTATTTGTGTAACAAAACATGTTTACTTATAGTATCAAATGCTGGTATTCATCCACACATTATATTTTTAAAAAGCTGAATATTCGAAATTGAGATTTAGATAAAAGCAACAGTAGTATACCGCTGGTCAATAGTCATAATTCGATTAAGCAAAATCAAATCCGGGTAACAAACTAAAACCGAGGGAAACACATCAACTATAAGAGGAAAACAACGGAACAACAGAAACACTGAACTACAACAAAAGCAAACGCCAACATACATAGAAACGGACTGTCTGATAACAACTGCCGTATTTCTGATTTGGTACAGGACATTTTAAGAAAAAATGGTGGGTTGAACCTGGTTTTATGGCTTAAAGCTTACCTTTTTTTTATCAAGTCAGTTAAGCAAATACTTTTAAAAGTTTTATAAAATTTCGGAACACATAAAGAACAAATACAAACAGCAGTTAATAAAATACTTATTTCAAAGTAAAAACTTGTTTTTTCCAAAGAAATTTATCTATCTTAAAACAGTTTTCGATTGAGAAGTGCCATATGTAATATGAGAATCAGAGCCCATGATCTCAAAAAAGAAAGACACAGATATAAAACTTCATATAGAAAGAGATCAGATGCTTTGTGTGAAATGTTTTCTTATTTTGATTGAAGATGAACAACATTTAATTATTAGTCATTCAGCATACAATGATGATAGAGAGATATTTCTTAAAGAAATCAACACTATTTGTCATAACTTTTCAGATTTTTGAAATGAGGCAAAATGTGTTTGTTCATTTACTAATTAAAATTTGTCTGTCATAACGTAATTAGGGAATTATATTATCAAATGTTTAGATATTAGACGAAACATTTAGGTCCTGCCTGGAGTTAAAATGTACATGATTTATACAAGATAAAGAAATATATGTAGTATATTTTAATATATAAAAATGTTTTTCTGTTACAAATCATGATGTATTGTTTTATGTGTACATGTTATGTTGCCCGTCAAGGGCCCTTGATTGGAATAATAAATATTCTTTCTTCTGTAGTATTATAATTATATGAAACTTTATTATTTCATTTTTTTTAAATCATAGTGTATTGTTTTGTGTAAAAAGTAAAATAACAAAAAAAACCCAGCTCCGAGGAAAATCGAAAACGGAAAGTCCCTAATCAAATGGCAAAATCAAATACTGAAACACATCAAACGAATGGATGTCTGTGTTGATTACATGCTGCTCAGGAAGGGCCCTTAGTTAGAGAATACATATATCTTGATATTTTTATTCTTATATATACGACTTAGGTTTTATATTCCTGGGGTATAAAAAACCTTTGTATTATGGAATAATTCCACACATAAACAGTTTAGCAGACAATGAACGATCAACGACATTTCATGTGCAGGGAAAAGTTATCCGTTGGATTACAACAATTGATTTTGTCGGTTTATATGGACTTACCCTTTTTAATTTACCTTGGTATATCCTTTTTTTAACTATTGGGCTGGTGAAAACCATCGGGCTAAACGTCCACCAGCAGTGTCATCGACCCATTGGATGTAAAAAAAATCGAAGATACCATACTCATAATTTGGTACAAAGGAGAACTAGAAACTACAAAACATTAAACGAAAGAAGAAGATTTTCGGTAGATCAAAAGCGGAATTAAGAAGTTGTTCACAAGTGAGGATATTTTTTTTAAATCTCTGGAATCATCTTCTAGTACTAGGAGCATATTGCTGGCGAATTTTATATTAAAAAAACAAACGGAAGATGAATCGAATAAGAAAGAACGAAATAAATACAAAAAAGTGTCAAGAAGACTCATAATAACAAAAAAGAAACGCACAGTGACAGACAACTAAAGCGATCGTACGCCGATACGTAGTTAACTATATGTTTTACTAAAAGGATGAATAAATTGGAGGTAAGAGAGTGGTAGCTATACACTTATTGCTTTATAATCTTCCTTTATATTTTTTTTGTACTCAAGTAACCTTAGCCGAAATATTTCTTAACCAGTGGAAAACCAACTAGTTACATAAATTCCCCTTCCTGCAAACTGTGATAAAGGTAACTGATCAACGTTTGGCATATTTTTCTGCGAGGATGCGAATTATTTGAAGTTCACAGGAAAGCTATCTGGTAAACAGTAGTAATTAAATTTATAAGAATAGAGAAAATAATAACGGTTATGTTATTATTTTCGTCTAAATAATGCAAGCGATGAAAACAGCTGGCTAGCAGAGCATTGTGTAAATTGGTATGCAATGTTGCTATACATCACAGGAACATACCCATTTGCCGTATTTATAAGCAGCTAGCCCAGAGAGGAAAAATATCAATAAAATCGATTGATATGCAGCAACGATTTACACTGTAAATGTAATTCATTAGGCAAATTCAAACGGAGCTTATTCCGATGAATCATTCACTGCGAGTACAGCAAAAAGACCGCACATATGTACAAAAATACCTATTCTCTTTAAATTGTTTAAAAAATTAAATCTCTCAATTCCCTCGATTACTAATGAAAACAAGACAACATAAAATTGCATGCATATTACAAATAACATAAGTTTAACAGATTTATTTTTAGATATACTATTGTAGTTTTGTAAGTATGATTATTGGTGTATAAAACCCTTTATCATTAGAAGGGCTTTTCCATTTCCCAGTTGCACCAGAGTAGGCACTGCAAAACCAACCAGCGAGTTTATACTACTATGTTTTACAGACATGTTTTATAAAACCGATATATCAGGTTTATATATTGCAATGCACTCAAACTTCAGAAAGCCATAATTTTCAAGCAGTGAAACGCGTAAAAGTGCACTTCTATGTAGAGACTTCATTAACTTCGATACATACATTCATTTGTCAAGGGTAAGAAATATGATATTATTTGAATACGCAATTCAATTGCAAATGCAAACCTGAAGGAAAGGAGTCTGTTGTCAACTTGAAAATTGAGGTCAAATATCTAGATATCAGCAAATTGATGACTGTCAGTTCCGATAAATGTTACACATACAAAATCGTACCTAATATGTAATAAGAGCCATTTTTTGTCTCCTAAAGTGCACTAATTTTAAATTTTTGTATAATTTCAAAAATATGTTAATGATCAAGTGATAACGTATAAACTGTAGCAAATTGAATGTAATACTTCCATATGATAACCATGTAACATCGGGCTATTTGTTCTAAACAGAACATATTTTAAACTACCCCAGAAATATCTTTCTGGTTAAAAAAGTGGAAAGACAGCGTGAGCTTTATTTCATTTTGATTCCCTTTGTTTATGCAAATAACAGAAGAAAAAAAATATATTATGAGGAAACGACGTACATGTGTATTTAAATATTTTCATCAAGTACCGAGAAATGTTATAGTATAGAGGGAGAAAAGTAAGAGTGACTTGTTTAAATATCTAGATGTTATGTAGTGTCGATTTCAGTCTTTCTCATAACGTTTTTGTGTAAAGAACACATCCCTGTTAATGACGTTCGTATAAAGTGAACATGTTAAGCGTAACGTATTAACTTAGATATCTAAACGTCATATTATGGAGCAGAGAGTATGTTACTGCTGAGAAATTTAAAATCATCACGTTTTTCATAGTTTCTAGTTTGAAGTCGTCCATCTATGCCAATATTAAGGGAAAGATGAAAAAATGAAGCAGACCTTTTACTTTCGGTCGTATCCTAAATATCAAGTTCACTGGGATATATGAGATGTAAGCACTCATTGAAATGTGGGTTATTGAGTGACAGAACATCAACAATATATCTGAAAGTGCAAATAAAGAACTTTGCATGATGCTTTTTCATTTTGTCTTTGAGAAGGTTCTGTATGATTTATGCTTCCCATGAGTACAAAAAACAAGTCGAAAATAAATGATGCACAATTAGTACCCATTAGAATACCAAATGTCTGCTGAAGTATCAATCCACCGAAATCACCAAATATGTTGTCGATTAAAAAGTATAGCATTTTGATGATATCTAAGATGAAGAAATAACCAAAGGAATTAACTCTGTTATTCTTTGAAATATTAATTCAGGGGAAAGGAGATAAAGAATATCAAATTAATTAGAATACTGCATATTTATTCGTACCAATTGGAAATGAGGTATAGCTTTAAATTTCCTCCCGAAAAATATTTGGAACAAAATTTTGAGTAAAATGTCTTGCTGTTCAGGCCGTTGAACAAAAATTGTTTTTTTGGAGAATATGCCAAAATTTTGTGGATTTGGATGTTAGGTGGAAAGCCAAAACGAAAACGACAAAAAAAAAACATAATAAGTATCATAACTATTAGTCTAGTTCACATTTGACATTTACACGTATTCTTAATGTCACCTAACTGATTTAAAAGTTTTGTTTTCCCAACAGAAGTTATCATTAAATAAGTGTGTTGGATTGTCTACATCACCAGATAGATGGCTCTTTCTCTTACCAAACTTTTTCCTGAGCTGTTTTTCACTTATTTCGTTTATAACGTTCCTACCCTTTACTGACTTACAATTAACTATTGACAGGTTTGCAACCGGAATCAAATGGTCCACGTATTTTTTCATGTCTGTAAATTCCCCGTTCCTCTAAGTGCACGTGCTTATTTCTGTTAAGATGTGGAGATTATTTTGCTTTTCTTAGGTGTATTTGCTTCGGTGTTTCCTCAAAGAAATGGTATCTTATGCCACTAATAAGTAGAAACTCTTGAAATTAAGAATTTGCATATGGGAAAGCCTTTTCAGGCCATTGCTGGTTACAGTTGAAAATTCTATCCGGTTTAGCTTATTTTGGAGTTCATTTCTCTTTGTTGCCTACATTTATCTCTTCCTGGTCGATTTATTAGATTTGAAAATCGGTAAACTAATGTCGCCTTTATTAACCCTTGCAAAACCTTGTCGAATAGATAATATTCTAAATCTTGAATGTTCCGCACGTTTTGTGATGCATCTTAGCCTGTCCTTGCCAAAAAAAAATAGAAAAACCTGAGCAATTCAAATAATTCAATATTGAATTTATAAACAATAAATTTACAGATAATGATTGTACCAATGATATTTCGTGTCAACATAGAAGTGCTGACTACTGGGCAATTGGAAGCCAAGGAACGATACAAACACAGCAGTGACATCGATGCATTGGTTGTAAAACCTCCTCAAAGATACGAGGCTTATAATTTGGTACGCCAGACGCCCGTTAGTCTACTAAGTAGAAATAAGAAGATGTGGTATGAGTGCCAATAAGACAACTCTCCATCCAAGTCACAATGTGTAAAAAGTAAACAATTATAGGTCAAAGTACGGTCTTCAACACGGAGCCTTGGCTCACACCGAACAGCAAGCTATAAAGGGTCCCAAAATAGACTCATCATCATAAAACTAAATATCAGTTATTTGATTAACGTAATTTCAGGTTCCGTCCGGCGTCTATGTGTCGAAGGTTGGTCTAATATTTTCCAAATTGAAGTAGGAATTTTTCGTTTTCCCTCTAACTTGTTAGTATTATTTCAACTAAGTTGTTAGCTATGTGATAAAGCTTAACATGTTTGCATCATTTATTATTTCTATGTACCTGTTTTGTACCACTGGGTCACCTGACTTTACCTCTGTGTCAACGTGTTTTACAAGTAAAGCTCATTTTTATGGATAATTGGCCAGACTTTGTGGTAGGTAAGAGTTTGATGTCAAATGCATATTATTCTGACATCATCAATGTAATAGGTAAGAGCTTGATACCAAATACACTTTATTCTGACATCATCAATGTAATAGACGAGAAGTTTCAACGTACTTACACTTGACTTGTGTACCGCATAATGTCGGTAGAAAATAACATTGTATTTTTTGTCGGTTAATAGTATAATTAGGCTAAGACTATGTTTATTTTAGGATGAAACCCCAGACTAAAATATAGATAAAATGAAGACATTTGATTTGCTACAGGTATCATCTAATAGTAGTCTGAACATGTTAAATTCTATGAATACCGCGAATAACATGACAGCAAAACGGTAGATTTGGTCATCACGATTACATTTTTAAATCGAAATCGGTTACCTAATTCGTTCAAGACAGCGATAATGTCTTCTATAAATGACATCTATATAGTTGATCTATCTATTACTTTCAACGTAGTGTAATTTTTGTAGAGCATTTTCTCATAATGATAAGATGAAGCATTTTTTGAAAATTATAAGATGATATTTATAACATAGTATTTCGTAATTTCGAAATATGTAATCGTTGATGTAAGCATTATTTCTTGTAACAGCATACTTTAATAGACACTTGTTTTTTGTGGTTTTAAAATTAAAAAAAAAATATCCTGTCATAAAATAAGAGTTTTCTATGATATATTAATTTAACAGTTTATATAAACTTGATATGATTGTGAAACTTGAAATTGTTTAAGTAAAACTATTTTTTATTTCATCCGGTGCCACATGCATTGCGTTGAATGTTATGTTTTCCTTGACAGCTCACAAAAGGGCTTGTGTAAGCTTTTGACATAACATGGTGTTTATCGCATACCTTTCAGAAATATTTTCCCTGCCTGAAACGAATGAGCGAATTGGAACCAAACTTGCCCTGCAGTATTCTTGGAAGTCTCTTCTAAAGTTATGACCCGTTGTAAACCTAAAATGTACGCTCTTTCTAAACTAGCATGAAGGGGTGAAAGAAATTGCTTTTTAAAATCTGAAACATGTTAGATCCTCTTTCAGATCGTTTTCTTTCATGACATAAATGACATTCAAACAAGACAGATACATTTACTAACATTTAAGTCATGAAATGACTGAAGAATCAATTACCATAGTAAGCAAGCTACGATCAGTTAATTTCTCTTCTTCAAGATTTCAATTATCGAAATGCACATCTGGTGCAATAAAATTGATATCCTTAATGTTATAAATAACACTGGTTGATAACTCTGTTGGCTGGCCGTTATTCCCCGAGGGTATAACTTGGTCAGAAGTTAGTACTTCGGTTCGGGCATGAAAATACGGATATTTTTTGCTATATCTTAATATGTTTCTCAAAAAGTTCTGATTCGGTGTGCGAGTTTGGCTTTACTTTTGATCCCTTTTAGTTTTATAAGCTCTTTGAATGATTGAGTTAGGGTTTGGACTTTCAAATTTTGGTCGAGCATCATTGAGAAGACTCAATTGCCGAAATGCGCATTTTCTCCAATAAAATTGATATCGTTTATGTTATTAATGTTTTATTCCCAGTTTTAGGTTTGATTTGACAACACTGATTAAAACGGATAATGGTGCATACATTTATATGTATCATGTATTTTGTATCATTAAAACTTTGTCGATGCCATTATTAAATTCTCCGTTGATAAATTTAGAAACTATTTAGAACCTAAGGCTCCAACTCCCTTAGTAAAAGCTGACCCTACGTGGATTTTGCTGTCTTTGTATGTCCAGTTTGGTCATACAGGTCTTCATGTATTCAAGTTCTTATACATCCTTGACCTGCTTTATTTTTGTGTTTGAACATTCCAGATGAAAGCGCTTAAGATGCAGCAAATTTATGAAATGTTTTTTCATTTGGGAGGTACAAAAAAATGTTAAATTGCAGGATAAAAAATATATACGTATATCTATTTAAACATACTAAGCATGAGAAAGACGCAGGGAGTTTCGCTTTTCTTCCTTTTTTTAACCTCGTACAAATAAGGTTCAAACAATGACGGAATGATTTACTTTAGCTATTATTGTGAATTTGCAGAGCTCATATTAGTAAAACCGTTCGGAATTAATGCTCTTCAACTTCGTTCTTTATTTGGCCTTTAAACTTTTTTGATTCGAACGTCACTGATGAGTCTTTTGTAGATGAAACGCGCTGGCGAACACAGTTATAACCTGGCATCCTCAATGGATTGTTTGTTATCGTACCCTTTTAGACGAGTGATATTTTCCAAAAAGACTCTTAAGTTAAGGACTTTAATGCACCCACCTAACACACGGGTATATTATATATCATTTGAAAGTTTATTTTCTGTACCTTCTGTTTTGCCTGGTCGTAAAAATATTCTTACGGTGCAATTTCCGTTAAATCAAAGTCAGAGGTCAAGAATAAACATTTCAAAATTTTGCTAGAATTAAACAAAATGACATTTTTTGGTTCGTGTATGATATAATTTTTCAAAATATCATATGAACCAAATAGAACAGGATACAATAATTATAAAATAATCAGACAAAAACTTAGAGGTACGTTGCGCAATAATTATAGAAATTTGCAATGCTTAAAAAATCCTCAAAAAATAAAAAAATGCTCTGAAAGTGAAATATATCTTGGGTGATCGATATTTACATGACCAAAAATTAAAAAAAAATATATGGTTTATAGGGCATTTTTTTTTTTTTTTTTCATAATTCTAAAAATTCAACTTTTATGTATTGTTCTAGAAATAACCCTATATTGAAGATTTTGCAGTTGCCCAAAATACCGCCATCTGCGAACATCGATCATTTTGCTTTTCTGTGTTAAGATAGCACATCTATTATTGTCAATATCAGGAAAACAATCAGTTTCCATAGTTTTAAAAGAGGAAAATAAATTATTAAAAGAAATATATGTGCTTTTCACAGTAAAAATATGTTTTTTCGAAGTCGAACTTATTTACTTTTTGAAATCATGTTGAAATGCCAACATGACCTTGCTCCTAAATCGGTGGCAAAAATCAAAACCATTCTGTTATTTTTGCATGATTTCAACGAAATGGGAATAACGCTGATGCTATTAAGTTTAAGAAAAAGTTAGACATATTAAACGTGTTCAGAAGTTAACTCTTGTTAATTATGACTTAAAAATTAAATGTGATATTGTAAAATAATGAATAGATTCCAGATCAGGGAAATATTTTAATGCCCAGGAATAGCATTAACGGAAATTCTTTTATTGCACCAGATGCGCATTCGACAATTTATGTCTCTTCAGTAATGCTCGACCAAAGTGCATGAAAGCCCAAAACCTAATACAAACGTTGAATTAAGAACTGACAAAACCAACAAGGACAAGGATTCGGAGCTATACACGAAGGGTATTCAATCTTTCACTATATTAATTTGAAGTCATATTTAATAAAACAACTTACATACCATTTACCTGCATTTGTGTTAAAAAGCTTATAGTGTAAACACTATCCACTCGAATATTGAAACGGTAGTGTTCGCTTTTACATTTCGCCTAGTTTTGTGGACTTGTGTTTGTCTGTTTGATTTTTTTGTTTTGGTCATGGTGATATATTAGTTTCCTCGAATCTTTATTAAAGATTAACCCGTTAGTATCCTTTTTACTTTAAAGATACTTATTGCAGTAAAGAGAAAATAGCAATTTTACATCTACAATTTAATTTTAAAGCAAAACCATAGCCGAGTAATGTTGAGCTCGTAGTCGTCCAAATATATATCGATCTTTCATTAAAAATATATGTTATGTAACTTTATTTGTTTAATTAACACACACAAGCGTTTTCTCTCGATTTACCTTCTTAGGGACGCTCGATGGATAGATGGGTTGCTAGCTGTTTAACATCCAATGGTAAATTGAACGCAAATTCAGGACGAGAACATGATAATGTGATAAGAATACTTCTAATCTGCTTTATACTGATCCGTATTTTTTAAACGTGCTAGTTCACATTGTAACAGTCAGCAGGAAGACATGTCACCCTTCTTAGACACTTTATTCTGACTCCGAGTAGACCTGTTTTTTATTCTTCTTGCTCCTAAATGCCGTGTGCTTAGCGAAGAGTTATCAAAAACAAATTTTCAAGTCTTTGATTAAACCAGCCTGAGGATCAAACTCACGACCTCCCACAACCGAGGCAATCACGCTACCACGAACGCTCCCAGGCAAACCAACAGCAATGGATACATATTTTTTTATAAGAAGATGTGATGTGACTCAGTGCCAATGAGAAACCTATCCACCAGAAACCAAATGACGTAGAAGCTAGAAACTATAGGTCCCCGTATGGACTTCAACAATGAGCAAAACCCATACCACATTGTAAGCTATAGATGGCTTTGAAATGCCAAATGTAAAATAACCAAATCGAGAAAACTAACAAAATAATAAATGAAAAACAAATAAGATATACAGCAGCAACAAACGACAGCCACTTTTCTACAGGCTTCTGACTTTGGATAAGCACACAAAGAATTTTTCGGTGTGAAACATGTCAGTGGGCGCCTACCCCTCTCCTGTCCATGGACAGTGGTGCATCACTTTTATTTTTGGGAGTCGGGCTCTTAATATTATAATAATTTATGAATTTATCATCAGAGAATTTAAGAAAGTTAAGCTATGGAATGACAGTCAATGTTACTGCAATATGTCAATTATCAATTTCTTAAAAATTACGTATTCCTACAAGGTTTCTTACTTCGGACAGGCCGAGTGAACTTAACAATGTCTAGTATATCATAGTTTTGACATCTTTAACTCTCATCGATGAATATATGAATTTCAACAATGAACAAGGCATAAAGTAGTAGAACCAGCCAAGAAGATAAGTTTTCTAATTGTATAAAACAAAAGTCATCAAAGATAAGAGAATTCTTCTTAAATTTCACTTTTCATTAATTGATTTTTTTTTATTTGTGTATGCATAATAGATAAAGTCTTTCAATTATGTCACTCAATGTTGATAATCAAATGATAAGAAATGGAAAGGGTTTTTTCTTTCAGACTAGCAGTTGAAATCCATACTGAAATATCAAATTTTATGTTACGCCCCCTAAATTACCACAAAAGCATGATACCCGCGTGTATTATTTTCTTTAAATGCTTTCCATTTTTTAAGAATTGCGTTTCTAAACAACCAAATATTGACAACATACAATCTTTTAACGTACTAAGTCGTAAAAATCTAAATGTTTTCATAGATGGTGGGATTTTGGGCAACTGTATGAATTGTTATGATTGACTGTTCAATTAGCATTAAGCGTGATTGTAGTAAATTGGTGTTGTCAAAAACTTCTTTATCACTTTTGAGCTTATTTGGATTAGGTGATTACAAATTGAATCACAAATTTTTTTGTGGTTTTTCACTTAGTTTAATTATTATTTCTGGCATTTCTTGAAAAGGGTGTTGTCTATGAAAACACGTTTTATATAAAAAAAAAATAAGGAGATGTGGTATGATTGCCAAATGAGACAACTATCCACCAAAGTTAAAATGAAGTGAATGTAATACTTCCGCATGATAAGTGACTATTAATCTCTCTTCTTAAGGTTTTCCATATGTGTATACATGGTTTCAATATAGAAAAGACAGAATCTGCAATAATGCGGACATGTTAAAAAAGATGAAAGTGTTCGTCTGTGGTGTTTGATCTTGGTTTCACAGTGATTTCACCATACTTTTTTTTACGACCGGGCAAAACATAAAGTACAGATGGATTAGCTTTCGAATGATATATGATTTAGCCATGTGTTAGGTGGGTGCATTAAAAACTAAATTTTATGTTAAATGTCACTCCACTATTTCCTTACATTCGATCGATATCTTGTGATTGTGTTAGTAATCAGTACCAATCGTCACTGCAGCTATAAATGGTTGATGATTGTTCAATTTAAAAATCAGAATTTAAGTGGAAATAAATAATTAAAATCAATGTACAAAACTACGTCATTTGGTCTCTAGTGGGGAGTTGTCTCTTTGGCAATCATACCACATCTTCTTAATTTTATATGGAAGGCATTCACTGAAGATTTTTTTCTTTTAAGAATCATATAACCTGAAGGAATGTATTTGCCTTGTCCATAGCTCTGATTCCTTTTCCGGGTTTGACAATTATTTATATCTTTTTAGGATATATACACCCTTCAACGTGTATTAGGTTTTACATTTCCAAATATTTTGGCCTCGATCAAAACTGAAGAGGCATTGATTGTTGAAATGCACGTCTGTTTAGTGCTTTTATATGCCTATTGTCGTTTGGTTTTGGGAATGAGGTTATATATCTTCGACTAATAGTTTCTGATTGTACCTTGATCTCTTACTTTTCCTCTTTATTAACGATCTCACATTTCGTCAGCAGGTTGACAGTGATGTGTTATAATGTGTGAGCACTTTTCGGATCAGTGAGATACCTGGTTCCTGTTTGCCGGTCCTTTGAACTTTTCCTATGTTAAATGAACTTAAAATATTTCGTGACACGTTTCTATACTACAGCACAGAACTACTTAAAATTTGGTCAGCAGCTTAGCAGTGATGAGTTGTAACATGTGTGGGGGTTTCCGGACCTGTCAGACAGTTAAGTTCTGTTTAAGATAATTTGAATTACATATGGGGTAATATTAGTACGACAATGCTTTTATTCTTTAATTGTTCTCGTGTGTATGAAATATTTGTTGGTGGTAAAATTAAAATAAATTAAAATTTTTGGACTGAAAATTGATCAATCCAAATTAGAAATACTCTTTCCCTGACAAAGAGTCGTAGTATTCATGATTTTGAGACTATATATATATTTATGATATAATAAAATATAAGTCCGGGATACAAAACTTTTTTTTATTAGTGATGTTAACAATATAATAGTGGCATAGGAGTGTTCATGTCAAGAGCTAGAAATTATATCCCTGCTTAGCTCATATCTTCCGTTTATCATGTCGTCATTTTCACCCACACGTCACGAGCTCCAAATGTCATACTTCTACTTGTGTCACATAAATGTAAAATTAATTGATGTGTTTAAATGAAACAAAACTGATAATACGTAGGAAAACATTTAAGTAGTTTGTTTATATCAAGGGACAATTATAGGAGTAATGTTTATTGCAATCACGGGATTCACACTGCTACAGCCATGGCACTGACTTTCACATAAATCTGTTAATGAAGAATAAATTTTAAACAATTTTATTAATATGACTTACATTTGACTATTTAGTAATTGCATTTTATATAAAAAATCCTACACAATTTACATTGATGTGTTTATCATGCGTAAATAGAAAATTACAAACAGATTTTTCATTATAAAAAGATTTTGTTTTGTTATACTTAAGCAGAACACTTGTATTTCTAATCTTTTTTTATCGATAACAGAAGTATATAATTAAGGTATATATCAAGGGTTAAATGACAACCGATATCATCAGTATGATATCAATTTCTGCAACAAACTAGTTACAAAAGCGTTCTGGTCTCAAAGATAAAAATATTTTTCATCCTAAATGGAACTTTATACATAATATCGTACATATATCCCTTAAACTGATATATATATATATAAAGGTTTATCTCGGGTCTTGATATGTTAGTCATTATTTTATTTCTGTTCGTTTTGGTGTATATCCTTGTGATCTTTTAGTGCATTTAGATTATAAGTAATGATAAAACTTTGAATAAGGTCGGGTAAGTATTAACGAGAAGCTGACAAGTTACACCAACCCAAAAAGATCTTGAGGTCCACACAAATTGTTCATTTTTGGACTATAGTTATGTCAATTTTTGAATTTAAATTTTTTTTTTGTAAATTATTTTTACACTTACTATCAAGATTTGCAAATAACATCAAATTACCGAGTAAGTGTGACACTAACAAAGAAAACCACAGAAGATGTTTCTTAATTGGGGACAAACACATTAAAAGAGGACAGATTATCAAGAACAAAAAAGTACAGAGAGAAGAAATATTTTTTTGACATTTTGCTTGACATTTGTAGCAAATTGACTATTATGTTTCAGAATGAATATGAAGGCGACAATAGTTTACCGATGTTCAAATCTCGAAAATCAATTAAGACAAGATAAATCAAGGTAACTCACCCAAACTGAGGAAATCCCATGTACTCAAAAGGAGCGAGACCGGGAGTTTCGGCAGGGTACATGGTGTGCATCTCCTAGTATACATGCGTCACATGCCATGTGAATCCCCATCTCTGTAAATGTCACAATCGGAAATAGGACACAATCGGTAACATTACAGATCAGACGATTTCGATGTCTAAGACTAAGAAAACATGTCGCTAGTGAGTTGAGATAAATGATCCAGTCACAACGTATCCGTCAACCAATTCGTGGTGGTCATCGTAACACCTATGTACGATGTAGTACCGATTTCATTCGTTTTTCATATTAACTCCGTTGGATCAGTTTTTGAGCACATCCATGTAACGAAGTCTGCATAGTGTAAGCATGCACTAGCGTAACATTTTGACTAAGATATGTAAACTTCATGCGACGGAGCAGTGGGTATGTTAGGTAAGACAGTATTACATCTAATTTTTCTAGTATTCAATCAATATTTTATGTAACAGTTTTTATAACTCACACGTTAGGAACATGTAATTGCATGTAACTATTACAAACTGTTTTTATATATAGAATCACTGATTCACCTAGACTTTAAATGGAATAAAAAAATCGAAGAAACATCTTTGGCGGATACGCATCTATATCGAAAAGCCACCACCGACCAATTCACCTTGAGAAACGAAAGTAATTAATGAATCTTGCATTTTATTTTTTTGTTCAGAGGTCTACAAATGATAGTGGTAGTCATGCCAGTCAGATTTGATTATATGTCCCTTTTAAAGACATTTCTTTATGTTCAATTCAGTTAATTTCCCTTTGAACAAGGGGAGGATGGTATGAATAATAGCCTGTACTTTCGATCTTTGTATTTCTAAAAGTTTGATAGCTCTGGAAAAACAAGTTATTAAAAATCATATATGTGTTTGCCATTACAGGATTATGAAACATAATATGGACACTTTGTTCAAAAAAGTGTAGCAATGCCACTCTAATGTCATTAACACATATTTTATGAGTTACAGATTAACTATACAATATATTTTATCTACATTAATATTTTTGCTAAAAGACATCTTGTTGAAAAAATCTTTTTTTGGTTTGGCTGTAGCTCATATCTAATTCTTGCTAAAATTTTTCAAAGTTATCTATTTTGTATCAGAAATTTTGCATTAAATGTAGAAAGTTTAGAACTCCCTGCAGCAAATACACAAGACACATTCAATATAATGAAAATACTGATATTTGTCAAAACAATGTCTTGTCAACATCTGAAGGGTGTTATTTGATAGATTGAGAGTACCATTTTGATTGTTTCGACTTCAAGGGACCAAACGCATTGTTCTTATCCTTTGGCAGCTTGTTAATCAATAAATAAATCAACAAAATAAACATCAGAACATAGAAATTTGAAGTAATACGTAGGTATGCTCTTTCTGGTTCCAATTTTCCCATTTTCTTTTTCTTTTTTCCGATTCTGTCTTTTGAATAAATGCCCTGGCCTAAAACCGATAATAAGATGGATCTTACAACTAAAGAAGATCCAGGGCAGAATATCCCATACATAGCTTTTAAGCTATGTTTCCTAAATTAAAAAACAACCAGATATTGCACTTTGGAATTGTAAATAGACTACCACCCATTTCACCCAAAAACGTCAAATTTAAATTAAAATATTGTGATAATTGATTCATAATCCGTAATTCATCTTGTTTTGACAGGACGTTAATTAAAGACATGAAGTAGAAGTCAATGAGACAAGCAACCTCACTACACAAATAACCAAAGATACTCATTCATAATAATATCTCCAAGCACAATTCAAAGTCAAAGCAATATCTCAATCACAAGGCAACAATGGCGATGACTTCATATTGAGCTGTAAAAGAGGAATAAAGGTTAAAACATTTTATAAATATAGCACATCTAAGGCTTAACAGTTAGAAATTCCGTTTTGTTATATAAATCTACAAAACATTTTATCAATATGCGTGTTTATTAGATGGAAAGCTGATCTTTCATTACATAGGATTTTGTCCTGTTTTACTTATGTAAACCAGTGTATAATACTTTTTTTTATCGATATTATAACAGCAAAAACAGTTAAGGTACAACACATAAGTCATGTTTCGCTTCGAAGGAATCAAAGTATGACACCAACCAAAATATCCTAATTACTGGTTTCTCGATAATCTGAAGAACAAATCAACCAATGAGAAACGTACCATTACAATTAATTCAGAAAGAAAATGACTTCTTCTCCATCTTATCCAAATCTCGTTCCGCCGACCACGATTTTATTTTGCTGTGCTTATTCACAGTAATGTAAATTATTTCCCTTTAATATTAGCAGATTAGTAATTGCTTTAGAAAAAAAATATCCAAATTACAATTGCGTACTAACTTGCTGTTAGAAAACAAAGCTATAAATTATTGACCACAAAACAATGTTTTGAACTACTAGTAATTATTTATAAAATTTGTTTAGGCAAGTTTTCATGTCAAAGTTAGACCTTTTTAAACCAGTGACTCATATTATAGTAAGTCATTATTTTGTTTGAAATTCATGACATAGACATCAACTACTAGTAACTGGAGCTGGATGGTAAGTATTACTTTTTATTCTAATGCGCTCACTTCATATTAGCAGCCTTTCACTGAAGCAATTTTTTAAAATATTTTACTAGTTGATCAGTTTGTTGGAGAAGATTTCAAACTGCAATTTGGTAAACTGTTTTAGCCATTGCTATTGAGATACCCCAAAGCCCACTGAATAAGCACATTTACTGTTTTTATGTTTGTGTACTGTTGTTTGTCTGTTTGTCTTTTTTTATTTTTTAGTCATGGCGTTGTCAGTTAATTTTCGACTTATGAGCTTGAATGTCCCTTTGGTATCTTTCGCCTCTCTTTTACACTCGTGTTAACATCTCGCTGTATCTAAATAGTAGACCAAAGGGACCTATCTAATTCTAGTTTTATATCTTGTGTAAATGTTATTAATGAAATTCAGTTTTTCCATCAAATGGAATAAAATTCCGACATTTCAAGTCATTTAGAATAAATTTTGAACCCTTAATGATAAATCGATATTATTAACTTACCAGTTTTTTGCAATGAAATTTTCATGTTCATTAAAGTCTAAAACGCAACTGCAAAAAAGGAAAGCATAGTCAACAAAGAAATATGACCCCTGTTCGAATTTAAAAAAAAACATAAACAAACAACAACAAAAAAGAAAAGTTTCCCAAAGGGGACTTAAAGCAAGTTTAGAAAAGACGTACAGTCCGATGATCAAATAAAAAGGCGAAAAGACATGAAATTGGGTTTCAAACATTATACGTAAAACAAATGACTGAATAACACAATTTCTATTCAAACCAATTGTGAGGATTTCGTCTTCTACATTGACTAGAGGTATAGGGGGACGGTTGAGATCACAAAACATGTTTAACCCCGCCGCATTTTTGCGCCTGTCCCAAGTCAGCAGCCTCTGGCCTTTGTTAGTCTTGTATGTTTTTTAATTTTAGTTCATTTATATGTTTTGGAGTTTAGTGTGACGTCCATTTTCACTGAACTAGCACCCAATTTTATTTAGGGGCTAGCTGAGGACCACCTCCGGGTGCGGGATTTTCTCTCTGCATTGAAGACCCATTTGTGGCCTTCGGCTGTTGTCTGCTCTTTGGTCGGGTTGTTGTCTCTTTGATATATTCCCCATTTCCTTTCTCAATTTTATTTCATTTGAAAATACAAATCTGAAAGTCAAAAGCAAAATTGTTACTATTACTATTCAGTCTATTAACGATAGCTCAGAATGGATCATTATGTAAAATAAATGATGAGTATTTAGAGAGAAAAAAAATAGTATGATTATAGATACGTGAACTCTTCATGTATTTTAGCAATAAATTGCACGAAGAAATCTGCAAAAAGGTTTGTTCTATTGGACGATCTACATCACTTGCCAATATTAAAGCACTTTCCCACAAAAGTAATAATGATAAGAGGCAAAAGTGATTTACCGATGTTCAAAAATACGAACCGATTATCAGGTTTTGTGACAATAGATTGTGTTAAAGTTCGTCGGCGATAAGTTTGGGTCATAATTAAGGCTAGGTCAAGCAATATTCTTTAGAGCTGAGCAGATACAGGCTCAGGTAGGATCGATAAATTTACCAACTAAGTGACACTTGAGAGAATAACATGAACTCCAAACAGAACTAGACCGGATTATTCGGGCAGGGTAAAAAGGGTAAAAGATGCCAAGGGGACAATATAAAAGTCGAGAAACATTTACAAAACCATGGCCAAAAAGGAAAACGACGAAAATACAAACAACACTCAACAGTCTACAAAACATCATATTGAAAACTTAAGTTTGAAAAAAAACGAACCACACTAAAGATCGAAGATGTTCTCAGGTGCACCGGTGATAATTCGATGATGTCATAATCAAGGTACAAGACGGCAAGAATCGCAGCACAATTGGTTCCCACAGAAATCCGATTGCCTTTTGAAAGTCATGTCCTACATATGTAATAAAAGATTTTGTCAATAAACCAATCAAGCATCCTGATGATGTCAGTTTTAAAGAATATTTTGTTTGAATCAGAGTAGTTTTAAGCAAATAATGTTTTATTTCTTGCTTGAACAAGATATTTTTATCTACGTTGGCCATTATTCTTGAACGAATCAAAATTTGACGAATTCTTTCAATCTTTTTTTTAAAGGTTATAATGTGAAAAGTAAAATAACAAAAATACCGATCTCTAAGCGATTTCAAAAACGGAAAGTCCCTTATCAAATGGCAAAATCAAAAGCTCAAACACATCAAATGAATGGAAAACAACTGTCATAATCCTGACTTGGTAACATTTCCTTATGTAGAAAATGGTGGATTAAACCTGGTTTTATAGCGAGCTAAACCTCTCACTTGTATGACAGTTGCATAAAATTCCATTATATTGACAACAATATGTAAAGAAAACAAACAGACATAATAGGTAAAATGTCAAAAATAAGGCTACAGCAATCAACATTGTGTTATACTAGTAATCTTAATCATTATAAAAACAAACAACTATGTCAACAAAGAAAAAACAAAGTGACATAAATACAAAGCACAAAAGCAAAAATGAAAGTGGCATATCTGATGGCATATCTGATGAACACCGCCCCATTGGTTATTCATTGCAGTGAAGAAAGATCCACATTCATCTTTGGTTTTCAAAGGTACATATAATAGACTTATGATTGTTCAGGGTTTCCTCAATGGTAACTGTTTGTGGTGTATAAAAGAAAGTACATGTATAACAAAAATATCGAACTCCAAAAAAGGGGATGTTGATAAAAAACTGACAAAATCAAACGTTATCAATCAATGGAACGAGTGAAAAACAACTGTTAAAGTCATGACTCCGAAGAGTGTATGTTAGGTTTAAAAGTGAATTGTCAATACCTTATTTGTCTACAATATTTTTGTCATGCAGTTAGGACAGTGTCTAAGTAACATTTGGGTCTTTGAAATTGGATGTAGCAAGTTTATAGACCCATTATTTTTGTTAATCCTGATTTGTATCAACTACCTCACAACTTTTACATATTCGGAAAGGGTATCTTTGTCTTCTTTTCTTTCATTTTGTCCATTGTCTGGCATAACCCTCTATTGTTTCCTGTCTAGGCATTTAGGCCATTTGGTTAATACATTTTAAAAAGAAGTGTTGTTGACAAATTTATACTTTCTAAGGACGTTGCACGGTTCAATCAGCAGGTTTAGACTTGGGTTAATCAATATTGAGATCATGCAACAGGTAACTATCACCTGCTGTGCATGCATCAGCCGCCCGTAAATAATTTTCAAAAAGTCCATGACTTAAGGTAGATTCATGGTATACCGCAATCTTGGATTGTACAATCCCAGTACAAAATCGGTCTAGTTATTTGCCCAAATCTGCAAATGTGAAGAAAGATTTGCATTTTATTGGTTAGACTGTTTATTTATTTAAAGAAAACTTGGTGATTTATTGTATAACTCAAAATATTTAAACAAATATCAAATTTCGTGTTTTTAGAATCATTTTTTTCAAATAAGCCTTTTAAGGGGAGATAACTCTTTTAGTAAAAAATATATACTGGACTGATAGGGAAATTTCTAAGTTTTACTTGTAGCAAGAAAACAAGATCGGTGACACCATTTTTTCTTTATATTTTCTTAAAACATATTATAAAACCTATCTTCTCACAATTTATATCAAAATTGTATCTCATAGATTTTTTTTTATGCACACAAATGTGTTTTTTCATGAACAATCTAACCAAATTTAGGCAATTTTCAACGACTCATAGGTTGAAAAATAGCACGGTGACCCATACTTTTTATTATATTTTTGAAAAAAGCATAGTAAAATCTTCATTTTGGCAAAGTATAAGAAAATTCTATCTCAAGAAATATATACCTATGATCTACCTTAAATCACTCTTTCATGTATCCATTTAGTGCACTAGCTATAAAACTAGGTTCAATCCACAATTTTCTACACAAGGAAATGCCTGTACCAAGTCAGGAATATGACAGTTGTTTTCCATTCGTTTGATGTGTTTGAGCATTTGATTTTGCCATTTGATAAGAGACTTTCCGTTTTGAATTTTCTTTGGAGTTCGATATTTATGTTATTTTACTTTTTATCACAGAAATTAGAATTTGAATGATATATCTACTAGAATTATTTTTCCATATATTTACCATAACCACCAAACTGTAGTGGTTTCATATACATGAATGGAATACAACATCTAATGAATGTTTAAACTATTTGCAGTAGAAATTGCAATATGTAAATTAGAAATAGTTTTTGTTGTCGTTTGACTATTATTTGAATGACATATTTCGATTGTAAATGTTTAGTTTATGGATTATGTAATTGTTCTACAAATTAGGTTGGAATTCCCTGATGCAAAATATGAAGAAAATGACTATGATTTTTTTTTTTGTTTTTTGTTTTTGTTTATGTAAATTGTGATTATGTTGCCTTTATACACTTAATCTATATGACATTCCAAGGATTCGGTCTCGATAGTTATTGGAGAAACACGTGTCATGGACACCTAAATTTGCGCAAAGTATCATCTCATTATTATTTGAAGATATTACTGTAATGTTGTAAAGATAGACATTCACGATGAGTTGATAAATGTATGTCTGATTCCAAGTAAGCTGAATAGTGAATCTATATAAAAATAAATTCAATCCACGTTTACCTTTCATTTGCTTCAGACAAAAACTGTAAAGTCCCATCATGTCTTAAATTCGATAAGAGTATACACGTCATCTCTATGGAATAACTTCAAATTGACCGTGATTTGCTTCTGACATTTATAAAAGTACGATTGTGACAGCAGAGGATGTCATTATATAAATGTTGATGGCATGTGGGTGATTATGTCGAAGAAGATTTAAATTAGATATGATGTTGTTACGAAATACCAATTTTTGTAACCGATCTTTCATCGTAAGTAAGGTTATGAAACCCTCCAAACGTTTCGCACGTGTCTTCCTGATAGAGAATTCAATTTTGAAATATGTTTTCATTATACTAAACACACATTACCTGTAGTAAAACTTCATATTTATGAAGTTTATCCGATTTTAATGCAAAATACAGAAGGATAGAAATTTAATAGTAGTAATAAATAATAATATCTAGATTTGAAATTAGAAATTCGATATACTCAAAGAATGCATAGTCAATCAGAAGAAAACATAAGTTTTGAAATTGTGAAGGCCAACATCGAATTAAAGTAAGTTATTGATCAAGGCAAAACATGAAGTCTTAAAAACAGTTGGAAGACCAAATCAAATACAAAGTTGAAGAGTCTTCAACACCATAAAATGTGGGGTTTTTTTCCGGTTCTATAGTTCTTGTGTATCTATTTATCTTCTATGTGACTTTCCATCATTTGGCCTTGGGTGTTCTAAATGTAGGTAAATCCAGACATAACGGTTATACAAATTTGTCATTTTTCAGCATGATTGACTATCGGTTTAGTTTTAAGGACATTTCTTGATTGATACAGTATACTTCGTTGACTGTAATTGTTTCATAACTTGAAAGCTGTCTTCTTATTGTCTTCTTTTTAAATATGATATCTCAAATCTCGAATGATCAAATTAAAATAATGAATTTCGAATTTTAAATATCAATTTATCCTCCTTGACGTACGGTACGATGTATAAACTAAATCTAAGTTGCACTCATTTGACTGCTTTACAATAACTATTAAGAAATCGTGTTATTATTCTTTTCTAACTTGCGATGCTAAACAAATCGTAAATTCTAAGCATTTTAAAAACACGGACTCGTAATTTGTGAATTTTAAAAATCGTGCAATCGTATCAATAAAAGGGTCTATCAACAGAAATCTTAGTTGCATGATTCCTAAAATACGTTTTTATTTGATTTTTCATAAACAACATTTTAAGAGAAAGATATTTGTAAGACAAAACTTCTTCGACTCACGCATGATTTTTCATTGTTCTATGTCTCTACCAATGAACTGTATCTTTATCAATTAGCTATGTCTCTATACATGAGCTATGTCTCTATTAATGAGCTATGTCTATCAATGAGATATGTCTGTATCAATAAGATATGTCTCTATCAATGAGCTATGTCTCTCTCAATGAGCTATGTCTCTATCAACGAGCTTCTACCGTTTATACAAAAACTGTTAGGGAAACATCAAATCTGTACAATGCTATATGATTAGATATCCTTCTCATAACTTCTACTACTGTTACAAATTTTCATTCTAACAAATACAAATATAAACTTATAGTTATCATCGCAGGTATTAACCGTTACAGACTTTTCGTACCGGTTGCAATTGTAGCAGAGAAATTGCCCTTTCTAAAACTTCCCATCAATTTAAGCCATAGCCTCCATAATAAACACTCAGGAAAGATACCAGGCTTATAATTTCGGAAGCCAGATGCGCGTTTCGTCTTCATAGAACATACATTTATGGTTGCAAAATAGACGTCAAATAAATTGGTTGCTAGAGCAGTGATATCCATCTTTTTCGTGCGTAACACAACCGTCTTATAACATACGCTTTTCTTCTGCATAAAGAAACATGGGTTTTACGTCTGTCGCTATTTTACAGGTAATATATATTAGTTTTAACAGTCCTAAGATATAATTCTTTTCTAGCAAGAGAAGAGGCATTGATTCCCCAAGGAAGTAAATGCGTAAATTAATATACAATTTTTATTACAAGTTAGCAGATGAAAACATTCAGTAGGCATTTCAATTACTGGTAGTATTAAACGCGTGTGTTGTTATCCGAATTGCACTTATATTGGATTCTTTTGAATGGTATCTGTTGACATTTAGCTTCTTTTTGAAATTGCTAATCTGACTTTTCAGGAAATATTTTAACAGAATTTAAGTGTTTCATTAACCTTTGAAAATATCGCCATGACAACAATCCCGAAAATAATTTTAAATAATATATGGAAGAAGCATTTATCGGGAATCATAATACAGTGTAACGCAATGTGTATACCATCAAAGATTTTCAGGAGCCCTCGTGACAGCATTCCATCTCTATAATGGCTACCCTTTTCTTGATTATAAAATAACCAAGCAGTTTAATGTTGAGATATTTTAAAAGAAGTAGAAACAACGTTTACACTGAAATATACAAACCTACTAGAAAAAAAATTATATCCTGGAAATGTGCTTCTTCCAATTTAAGTAAAACCATATGTCCAAAGTAAGACAAAGACATTAAAACTGATAAATAGTTTTTTTTATGCAAGTTGTATGAATAACATTCCCAAGTAAATATTTTTCTCAGGCCATATTTGTGTCAATAACAGCCTTTACAAGTATAAAGACAACCTGACTATTATTTAAGACTGAATGTTTAGTCATCTTGGTGCATTTTGATTATTTTTGTCGTTGGGTTGTTCTCTTTTTAACACATAGCCTAGATCTCTTTATATTCATATGTAGTTGATAAATGTAGAAAATATTTTCCATTAGCCTAACATTCCGTTAATATCTGATTTAAAAAAATCATACCATTAATAGTTTCACGCGATAATATAATGTAAGATTTCCTGTTATGTCCTTGTGTTTATAATACAATGTAAGATGTCCTGTTATGTTCTTGTATCCTGATACAATGTAAGATGTCCTGTTATGTCCAATGTAGGATGTTCTGTTATGTCCTTGTCTTTGTGATACAATGTAAGATGTCCTTGTGTTTATAATACAATGCAAGATTTCCTGTTATGTCCTTGTGTTTATGATACAATGTAAGATTTCCTGTTATGTCCTTGTGTTTATGATACAATGCAAGATGTCCTGTTATGTCCTTGTGTTTATGATACAATGTAGATTTCCTGTTATGTCCTTGTGTTTATGATACAATATAAGATTTCCTGTTATGTCCTTGTGTTTATAATACAATGTAATATGACCTGTTATGTCCTTGTGTTTATAATACAATGCAAGATGTTCTGTTATGTCCTTGTGTTTATAATACAATGTAAGATGTTCTGTTATGTCCTTGTGTTTATGATACAATGTAGACTTCCTGTTATGTCCTCGTTTTTATAATACAATGTAATATGACATGTTATGTCCTTGTGATTATAATGCAATGTAATATAACCTGTTATGTCCTTGTGTTTATAATACAATGTAATAAGACCTTTTGTGTATTTGTGTTTATAATACAATGTAAGATGATCTGTTATGTCCTTGTGTTTATAATACAATGTAAGATGTCCTGTTATGTCCTTGTGTTTATAATGCAATGTTATATGACCTGTTATGTCCTTGTGTTTATAAAAGTATGTAATATGACCTGTTATGTCTTGGTGTTTATAATACAATGTAATATAATGTAAAATTTCCTGTTGTTATTTCCTTGTGTTTATAATATAATGTAAGATTTCCTGTTGTTATTTCTTGTGTTTATACTACAATGTAAGATTTCCTGTTGTTATATCCTTGTATACTGCAATGTAAAATTTCCTGGTATTTCCTTGTGTTTATGATACAATGTAGATTTTCTGTTATGTCCTTATGTTTATAATGCAATGTAATATGACCTGTTATGTCCTTGAGTTTATAATACAATGTAATATGATCTGTTATGTCTTTGTGTTTATAATACAATGTAATATAATGTAAGATTTCCTGTTGTTATTTCCTTGCGTTTATACTGCAATGTAATTTTTCCTGTTGTTATTTCCTTGTATACTGCAATGTAAAATTTCCTGGTATGTCCTTTTGTTTATGATATAATGTAAGATTTCCTGTTTTGTCCTTGTGTTTATGATACAATGTAAGATTTCCTGTTATTTCCTTGTGTTTATGATATATTGTAAGATGTTCTGTTATTTCCTTGTGTTTATAATACAATGTAAGATGTCCTGTTATGTCCTTGTGTTTATAATACAATATAAGATGTCCTGTTATGTCCTTGTGTTTTATTATACAATGTAGATTTCCTGTTCTGTCCTTGTGCTTATAATACAATGCAAGATTTTCTGTTATGTCTTGAGTTTATAATACAATGCAAGATGTTCTGTTATGTCCTTGTCTTTATGATACAATGTAGATTTCCTGTTATGTCTTGTGTTTATAATACAGTGCAAGATTTCCTGTTATGTCCTTGTGTTTATAATGCAATGTAATATGACCTGTTATGTCCTTGTGTTTATAATACAATGTAAGATGTTCTGTTATGTCCTTGTGTTTATAATACAATGTAAGATGTTCTGTTATGTCCTTGTGTTTATTGTACAATATAAGATGTCCTGTTATGTCCTTGTGTTTATGATACAATGTAGATTTCCTGTCATGTCCTCGTTTTTATAATACAATGTAATATGACATGTTATGTCCTTGTGTTTACAATACAATGTTAGATGTTCTATTATATATTTGAATTTCAATGCTCGCAATGGTTTTTTTCATATTGTATTTGAATTTAGCTTTATACATTTTACTCATGAACGTACAACTGACGAAAAAAGTATAACAAAAATACTGAACTCCAAAGCAAATTCAAAAAGTGGAAGTCCATAAAAAAACCTAACAAAATCCATCGTTATTAATCAACGGAACAAGTGAAAAACAAATCCATATCTTTGGAAGGTTGATTTACAACAATATAGTTGACATTTAGTATTAAGTTAGGATCATAATAAGTAATCTGAAAGGTTGATATGTAGCCCGCTCCTGATTTTGAGACGCGTAAACATGAATGGGTAGAAATGATATCGATCAGAATTGATCTCTTTGACTTTGACGGCTCGAACTGATCTACAAACGTCTATTTATTTATTGGACATATAATTAAACTCACACAACTCCTGCTATATACTAATTATTCTTTGGAAAACTAATGATATATCCTTGATTAGTTTCTGTGTGGGAAGTCATTACCATAAATAATAAACGGGTTTGATAAACTCGTCAGAAAATAGCAACGTCACAGCAAAACGAACAACAACATTTAACGAAGAGTGACAAGTAACTATTTGATATTTTCAAATACCTTAACCATACTTCGAGGATTATAAAGAACGAGATTATGACATCAAACTTTTGAATAAAATATGTAGGATTCACTATACAACTTTCACCTCTCAACATAGCTAAATTCTCAACATAAGTAATACTCCAGACAATAGAGCGACACGAATATATTCTTCTCCTTACTATATAGTACCATTCCCAAGCCAGGGTGTAAAGAACAGCTTTAAATGTTTACACAAGGTTACAGCAATCGGTGGTGGTTGAAAGACGAGGACATCATGTAAACGGAATTTTATTGTTTTTAACAGTGTCTCAAATTTTATATTTCAACATTTACATTTTTCCTCATTTTTCCTTTGCACCAAAACAACATGTTTCTCATCCAATACCTTATACATTTTATTTGATTTTATTAGATTCAAGGGAAATGCTTTTTAACATTTGTTTAACATAGAAGAGATAGAATGTTGGTAGCATTTTGAATTCTTATCCAATATTGGAGTCCATTGTATAAGGTTAAAGGTGAGACAATTTGTTATTGAAAAAGTCGTCAGGTCCAAATATATAACGTTTAGTGATAGTTTAGATTTATGGGACAGAGTTAACGTTTCGGTTAATTCATTGGGCTAAAAAGAACTAAAAGTATTGACATTCAAAAACTTTGGTCCTTGAACGTTCTTAATTGCTTGATAAAGGTTAAAAAATAGGAGGCGGAACATACCAAGGGGACGTTCAATACCCTTATGTTGAAGAGAAGCTGACAACGCCATAGCAAAAAACTATAGATAGTGAAAAGTCCGAAAAACACTTAAAAAAACTAAAGACTGAGCAACACATACCCTACCAAAAAGTCATGGAGTGATTTCCGGTACTCTGGAAAGGTAGGCAGATTCTGCTCCAATAGTGATCTCTAGTACCCTGGAAAGGTAGACAGATTCTGCTCCAATAGTGACACCCGACATGTTGCCCATAGTAAGTACAAATTGGGTGATATAATCTCATTCGATTTAACTTCCATTCGTGTTTTTGTGTTTGGCTTTTCGGGATAGATAGTAACAGCTAAGGTTCTCAACTAAAGCGATATAAAACTAGATTAAATTCCTCTCTTATCGGTTTCCTGCTTTTCGTCTTAATTTGGTATAACATTATAGAGTGTCTGCGATACATGAATCTTCCGTCGAATGAGAATTCAAACCAAAACGTAAATATTCGCAAAAAAATTCTTTTTCAAGAAAAGATGAAAACGGTAGATCTAACGAAATATCTAAATATATCACTGATTTTTTTTATTTTATCGTTGGTGTCATGAATTTTCTTTGCAGTCAATCTTTCCCTTTAGGGAGAAGACGGAATACGGAATATGCCCATTAAAAGGGTGGTAAAAAGTAATGTTGACGTGAAAGAAAACAAGTCTTTAACTTTGCTGACCTTCATTATATACATACGCGAAAACAACAATTCTTGCTAGCTATGCGGTATGTGTTTTGCTCATTGTTGAAAGCTGTACGATGATAACTTCTGTCTCTGGTAGAAAATTGTCTAATAAGCAATCACACCACATATTCTTATTTTCATATTATTAATATTGCAAAAAAATGCCTAAAAGCGAATATTTTTGTACCATTCTAGGAACATGCAAGGTGTTTTTTTTTCGCTACGTCAACAAGTTCATTTTTGTTGGCTTACGCTTTATTCATAAAGCTTGGAAACTACATAAATGTTTGAGTGGTTTACTTATATACTATTTATAGTCGCAATTCTATAATTTTGGAATGTTTTAATCTTAATATCATCATAAAATTCGATATATAGCAATAGTGACATGCTTTTCTACTCAAACTGTTGTCTTCTTAGTTCAACAAAATTAATATATTACTTCAGACTTATCCGTAACTAGGCTTTTCAAAATGGAACTTATATTTTATAGCACTTAATAACCTTGAGAAGAATAGTATTTAAATCGACTTGTACAGAAGATATTGGGGAACGTGAATATATTAAGGTAACCTATATATATGACTATATATAAAAATCTACCTCTCTCTCTAAATATATATAATTATACGGTAATAATAGCAATAATTTACATTTCAATATGTATAAGGCTTTAGCGTGGTTCAGTTTGAAAATGAACTGATGCGGTTACTACATTAAAATCATATAAATGCCTAAGAATGTAGTTCGACACGTTATTGCGTGTTACAAAACAAGAATTTATATGGTACTCACCAGCGTGTTTAAGTTACATTCATAGGCATTTAAATATCTATATATAGAGAGCGAGAGAGAAATAATATTCTGACATGCATATTTTTTTCTATAATGATACCTGTGTGGACATTTGATAACTTTTTCATTTATATAAACATTTTTTCTGTTCGTGACGGACGGTGAAAGATTCGATGGAAGGAAGTCCTTGAACTATGCACCACATCTTACGGAGCTATAAACAAATAAACCGAAAGTACACTCTCGCGAATAAAACTTTGCATTTTGCATTATTTAAATGAAACTAGCCCTCTTAAAAACCTTTGGGTGGTAATTTGTCGCTAACCAACACACACTTAAACTTGAGAGTCAACATATATATATAGTATCCATCAGTAATAATCATTGCATGATCAGTGAATAATGCCTACATAAACTTTTAATCTAAGAAAACAATGAAATAAAAAGAACATAATCACCGTGGCTCAACGTATTTTTAAGAACGTTCGACAATAAAGGCGTATACCGGTATAACATAGGTAGTTTTTTGCGAAACGCATTGTTTTTTAATTTTACAGAGTTAAGTGCATATTAGTGAATGTAAGCAAGTCGTATTGTCCAGTTTTACTTCAATTTTTTTGTAGAGTTTCTTTCAAATTTCTTGATAAAGAAAGGTGAACTAAGGATCTTTCTATCATAATATTGCATGGAATAAAATTGAGAATGGAAATGGGGAATGTGTCAAAGAGACAACAACCCGACCATAGAACAGACAACAGCAGAAGGTCACCAACAGGTCTTCAATGCAGCGAGAAATTCCCGCACCCGGAGGCGTCCTTCAGCTGGCCCTAAACAAATATATATACTAGTTCAGTGATAATGAACGCCATACTAAACTCCAAATTGTACACAAGAAACTAAAATTAAAAATAATACAAGACTAACAAAGGCTAGAGGCTCCTGACTTGGGACAGGCGCAAAAATGCGGCGGGGTTAAACATGTTTATGAGATCTCAACCCTCCCCCTATACCTCTAGCCAATGTAGAAAAGTAAACGCATAACAATACGCACATTAAAATTCAGTTCAAGAGAAGTCCGAGTCTGATGTCAGAAGATGTAACCAAAGAAAATAAACAAAATGACAATAATACATAAACAACAACAGACTACTAGCAGTTAACTGACATGCCAGCTCCAGACTTCAATTAAACTGATTGAAAGATTAAGTAATGTATAGTTTGGGTTTATAAACTTACTTTTTGTTTTAGAAACGGTTTAGGTTTTTCTGATCATTGAAGACTCGATAGTTTTCACGCTGAAGAAAATAAAAATTGAGAGGTTTATTTTGATGTGGTTACTTATCAGTATTTCATGGATTTCCGACTGACTATTTCACTAATATCTGACTTAACTAAATGTACAGATGATTAAATTTAGGTTGTATAAACAATCTCAGTAACTTTGGTCAGATTTTGAACTTCTTTAACAATCATCTTGAACCGTTTCATCTTGAGACAAATAGGTCGACACGAATTGCACTTAATATTTAAAGCTTAACGAAATTAAATCTTTAATTTTTGTCACATGGAAATAATTTCAGTTATGACAATTCTATGTGCACATCTTGATTTGAGATTATTTTCAAGTTTTAGTTAATTATTGTTGAACCGATGTGAAAATCTCCGATAATCACTCTTTACAGATCGAATTATAATTCACTTCATTTAGAAAAATACATCCGATTATACCACTGAAAATGAGACTGGAAGCCTGACATTACGGAGGAATTTGTTTTTATGTGAATATTGAAATCTTTCTAAATCTAAATAGGATTAAAAATCCAAGGTCTGTCAAGCAACAACTCATCCTCATCATCAAATCATCATAGATACCAGGATTACAATCTTGTAAGCCAGATAAGACTCATCAGTGATGCTCGAATCAAAAAGTTAAAAAATACCAAATAAAGTACGAAGTTGAAGAGCATTGAGGACCCAAAATTCCGAAAGGTTTGCCAAATACAGCTAAGGTAATCTATTCCTGGGAGTAGAAAATCCTTAGTATTTCGAAAATGCAAAGATTTGTAAACACTTAATTTATAAATATGACCATATGAATGATAACTTATGTCAACACAGAACGGCTGACTACTGGGCTGGTGATACCTTTGGAGAGGAAACCTCCACCAGCAATGGCAACGACCCAGTGGTTGTAAATAAGAACCAGTAGAAACTTATTCGAAAGTACCCAATCGGAAATATACTGATACAAGATGTTCTTAGTATATTGTAGGTACATGTACTGGTGCTGTATATGATTTGAGACATACCTTTGTATGTAAGTATACCTTGTACATATTTTTGTTCTGTGAATTTTATATTTATTATATATTCTAGTATTGGGCACACGTTGCTTATTCTATTTTGCCCATTTCCTAAACTTGGCTTGCAACTTGTCCTGAAATGAAATTCTCTTTCTCGAATCGATTTCCCCCCTCGGTATAGATTATATGTATCTTGTGAATGGTGAACTGACACAAAGCTGACCGAGGGCTCCTAAACTATTATAACTGCCATTTGTTTTGTTTATTTTTCTTGAATGTCTGTATGAAGTCGATAATTTGGTAATCTATTTGTTTTGGACGTTGTTTCAGTGTTACCCTCGAAAGCACTTTCATTTCCTCGAATGAAAGTGATAACTTGTTTTATGCTTTAAACAAAATTCCCATCGATGATAACCATATTCTACCATATTTTAATATAGAAAAAAACAAATTGTCGTGTAATAATTGAATATTTGTGAACTCAACAAAAAACTTGTCCTGCATAATAACAACGTTAACATAACCTCTTCAAGGGAAAAAAATAAATAACTAACATTATGACAAAGTCACTGTCTCTTTTACACCAAATTATTTGATTATGCATAATGTTAACATAACCTGCTAAATAAATCCAAAATATTAATGGCTAACGTAATGACGTCTTCTAACACGTGATTTTTGGCGGTGTATGATACACATCTAAGTGTTGGAATGTATGATCCACACTGTATTCATGCGCCGTATCACTGACTCATACATCCATCATACAAAATCTGCTACATTAGATTACATTTTCCCTTCAACTTCTCCTTCCTTTTCTGTGATTTTGTCTTTTTTGTCTCTAACTGAAGACTCATTGTTCGTCTTTTTTCTAACTGTAATAATTCCTGAAACAATTCTTTAACATTGTGATTAGTTTTTGCAGATGTTTCTAAAAACGCACAGTTCCATCTTTTAGCTAGTTCTGCACATTCGGAAGTCGGCACTTCTCGGTTAATTTCGTCGCATTTATTTCCTACTAACATTACGGGAATATGTTCTAAATCGTGTTTGATTTCTATTATTTCATCATAAATAGGTTTCAGTTCCTCAAGAGACTGTCGACTAGTTATTGAATACACTAAAATAAAAGCATGTCCTTTAGATATAGAGAGACGCTGCATTGCAGGAAACTGATGACTTCCGGTTGTATCTGTTATTTGAAGTGTACACACTTGTTTGTTACAGCTTATAACTTGTCTATATGTATCTTCAATAGTTGGTATATAACTCTCTCTAAATGTTCCTCTGACAAATCTTAAAACAAGCGAAGATTTACCGACGCCTCCTGCCCCAAATACTACCACTCTATAATCATTGCTCTGCTCTGGCATAACTCGCAAACGAACTGATCTGTCTTTTGGTACCTGTAAAGAAAAGACAAGATTTGTGAATGACAAAAAGTCCAAAAAGAAACAAAATGGTGATGTATGAATCGTTTTGTCAGATGTCACTTACACTTGAGTATTTATCAACTGCTTCAGGGTCTATTTTACTCAAATAAAATCATATCAACAGTGGCAAAGTAATAAGACCTCCGACTCTACTCATTAGCTGCAGAAGGAAAAACAGCATACCCATCTCTTTATATTTTCATCAATACGACAATCATGATATACATGTCAATTGTTGCTAGACAATTAACAAATTTTCTGTAACACATTCATGCTGTGACGTCAGCAAGTTTATTTAAGTATTTCGATGCTGTTTTAAGAAGGAATCACTCCTGATAAAGCCGTATATGATAAATCAATTATCTAAATTCGTCCGGTAAAGAAAATATAACGGATAGATCAAATAGTTTTCAGGAACATAAAAAAATGCTTCAAAGTTACACAACCTAAATATATTGTACTGTTAATGTTAGCTTTAAGCGAGTTTAGTCATAGTTCTGTGCATATAGTTTAATCTACGTTTCTAAACGACTTTGTTGTTTAGAATACAGGAAAATTTACAAAGATTGTTAATGATATCTTAATGCAACATCTTCTTTAAAATATAGTTTTCTAATGTTTCGTCGATTTATTCGATTCCAACCGGTTGTTTATTTTTCCCTTCCGTTCACTCGTTTTTCCATTGAAAATAAATGAAAAATGCGTCCAACAGAAAATATTTAAAGTCAATGCTCAACAATTATATTTTTTCAAATATCTAACCATCTCGAGGGAAAAATTGCATCTCGCAAGTGAAAGAATCAATCTTTGTAAAAAAAATGATCTTATTAATTACGAATTAGCTTACTGTTAACTGAACCATTGTAAGAATGTTTTAATGGCTCTTTTCAGGAGGTCTTTTATATAGTTATGATGACGCGTACGTCATACGGTGGGAGTTAAAAATCATCCTCTGGAATTATATTGCAAGAAAAATATAAATAGTCTAATGTAGTTATAGTGGGAGAAAATAAACTTTAGTTAGACATGGCGTACATCCGACACCTGGAAGGATAAATCGATACAACCATTAATGGTCTGGCTAGAATAAATATACTACTCCCAGGTCGATGCCAATTTTTATTCCAGCAATAGTAACTGTGATATCTCAATTTAGATTATGTTGGATAAAATGGGTTTCTATAACAAGTATAAATTATCACCTGCTTAAGAGTTACAGGGACTTTACCATACTGAACGCCTTTATTATAGTAATAATTAGGTACGCTATCTAAAATTGGATTAAATTAGTTATGTATAGCGGAAAAGTAACAGTAGGATCTGCCACCTGCTAATAATGTAGGATCGTGTCATCTACAATACATACAAACTGTGCATTATCTTTACAATACGCAAATGAATTCATTTTTCGTAAAGGTGTCATTCGATGCAAAGTTGTAAAAAAGTATAAAAATTTGCAAATTTGCAACAACATTTTCTTCAACAGCGAAGCATGTAGCGCTACAACGTCAAAATCCTTCTCTTTTTTTATTGAGAACGATATATAACGCTCACGTGTGCCAATATCGCGCGCAATGTCTGTGTAAAGATTTTATGGATATATGTTTAATAAAATTAACTGTACCAATTTTTCTGCGCCAGATGCGCATTTCGAAAACAAATGTCTCTTCAGTGATGGTCAAGGCCAAAATATTTGAAAATCCAAAGCTTATTAAAAAAATTAAGAGCTTATGAACCAAAAAGGAGAAAAAAGTCTAGCAAAATTCGGGCAAGAAATTAGAGCTTTGCGTGGGGGAGATATATTCCTTAATTTAAAGTAATTTCCAAAATTTTGTAACAGCAAATATTAATAACACAAAATCCGTATAATTGTTGAAAATTCTTTACTTTATTTATAACATAGGCTCTTTTTATTTTTGAATTCCAATTGGCTCAATGACTTTCGAATTTTGACTCTGATAGTGAAACAACTTCGGGGGACTGAGGACATACATCTTTTACATTTGTATTCTGTGGACTCTATGCCTCTTTCATTTGTAAAAATACTTCAAAATAAGGGTAGCATGTATAAACTACAGTTATTGTAAGATTTTATTGATAACAGGAAGAACACATAAAATCAGGGAAAATAAGTTGAAATATTAAAGATTGATAATTTAATAAAATCTCTAAAACACAAAAAAAAAATCGGAAAAGAAAAGGGGTTTTCCTTTCCCAGGCGCCTAAGAAGAATCGTACAGATGAACTAAGTTCGGCATGGTAATAGTTTTAAAAATCATTTTCCCTTGAATGGATTTGTTATAAACTGGGTCAGTCAAAGGTGAAAAATAAAAACAAATTGATATTATACTAGATTAAAGATAGTTTAACTGTGCCTTCAAGTGACAAACTGGACTTTACTACATTATTAGTTTTACCCGAATCATATATATATACAGTTGAATTAAAAATTATAAAGGTAGAAATTTTATAAACCTTAAAATTGATTTTATAAACCTTAAAATTGAAGAAAAAATTTGAACGCGATTGTCCCAAAAAGAAGGCATACATTTCAAAATAAATAATTGGTATTCTCTATACATAAGAAACAAAATTAAAGAACAAGACTTAGCTTATCCATATCGCAAGAAATAGTTAAATCGTGTCAATTTTTTTTTTTGTTTCTTTAAAAAGTTTTGCTTAAATATCAGAACAAAAGTTTGAAGTATATGCTTAGATACCGGACTTAAACAGTCCATAACAAGGTTTTCAAACCCGAATGTTTTAGTATTCTGTTTTGGGTGCAGGAAAAGTTGTTTATTTGGTAGGCGTTTCTTTGCTGTTGTTATTTTCTTAGAAAAAATACGATAACATCGGTTTGTGTAAATCTTCTTAACATAATAAGACACCCCCAAAGAATACACATGAAGCACGAAGCTTGTTTGCATAAAAAGTTAATTATAACAACTAACCTGGCCATTTATTCTGCAATCTAAAAACCTTTCCTCCACTATAGCATTATCACTTATTAATGTATTATCTTCCATATTATTTGTGAGTACTATTGTAAATGAGATGTCACATGATATGAAGATACATCGAATCATCCGAAAATAATTATAACTCGTTATGGACTATAACTTCTATGAATATATATAATTGAAGTCCTGTAGTTTTGAATTATTTACCTAGGAGGTTTCGAAATAATTTCAACGAGAATTTTAAAAGTACTAGAATCTACCGAAACCTTTTAAAAGAACAACTTCCTTTCTCTACAGGCAATACAGAAATCATTAAGAGGAAACATCTCCTGCTTTTATTCAAATGATGATGTTAAATATATAGAATATTACATACACGTTCAATAAAGCATTGCCTTAGCCGGTCGTGTTCACTAGATGCATACATTATTGCACAAAATCCATCTGAAGAAAATGAATTCTTTGTGCGTTTTAGATTAACTAGTGAAAAACAAATCTAACAGAGCAATGGGAAAGATCTGATTTTATCAAGTTGAAATACATGTATGTATTTGCACTTAAAGATAGGACATACATTTAACAACCCTAATAACTACATTTCTCAAAGGAAATGTTCCGAAAACTCAAATGATTTGCTGAAGCAAATTCAAATGGCCAATGAGTTATGACATAAAGTAATTTTTGTTTTGGAAGAAAGAGAGGTTTTTTAGTGAGAAAACTATCCACGCCGCGCTCATAGTGCTACGATATTTTACGTTTATACTTTTTGTACATGTTTTTTAAGCGAACTGCTTTCAGATAACACGTTGTCGAGTGATAGAGTTATTGTTGAGACCTTTACACTTGTCATCTCTAATGATTCGTAAATAGACCTATTAGTAAATATCAGGTATTACTATTTAATGACCTGTAAATAAATTATTTTTCTGCCGTCACGGCACTTCTGTTATGTTTACCAACAAATTAAAGATCTAGGACAAACCTTTTCATTCATTTAAACTTTTTTACGTTTTAAATTGTGCGAAAAACATGCCGTATTACAAAAATAACCGTATATGTAACATACTGTAATACACTCATCATCTGATCACATAGTTCTCAAAAGAAGTTGAAAGCGGGTATATTGTTATATTGTAATAAGTCTTTATTATTTATAACAGTCAATATTCGAAATTTTTGAGATTTTTCAATTCATGATTTAATATCCTTATTATTTTGACTGAAACATATAAAGAGTTTTTTTTTCATGGTCGAACATATTTATATGCCCCGTTTATCAAAATGATAATGATTGATTGATTTGTGTTTGCTTGTCGCCGCATCACCACAAAAAGGCCTATATATCGCGGCGACTATATTTGACTTTTTGTACTCTGCTTTCGGTACAATAACAAACCAGAATATGAGTGCTTAATGGCCAATTTAAATAAGTTTTGGATTTTCAAATATTTTGGCCTCGAGCATCACTGATGAGACATTTATTGTCGAAATGCGCATCTGGTGCAGATAAATTGGTACTATTAATGTTATTTCTATATAAATCATATAAAAACAATTTAATGTCATGTCACTATGATTGTCGAGTATAATATTTAATCATTTCAAACCTATCATTAACGATTTTAGGCGAGCAAACTTATCATAAACGATTTTTTACGAGCAAATCGAGCTTAAAGGATTGAATCTTGGTGTCGCTTGGTATAATGACTATAAGAAGAATAAAAACATTGAATGGTTGATAAAATAGATTAAAGCATCTATAGTTATATAAAGTTGTGGTAAATTATCACAAATTCGATGTCAAGGCTATTTTGTTTATATATATACAGTCCGCCAAAAGTTAAGCACCACCTATTTTTATTGCATCGAATTTTTTTTCATTTTAAAAAATCAGTTATTCCTCGAAAAAGAGATAACATTCATATAGCAATTTTGTTAGCATATAACATAAACAAAGCATAAACTAAAGTTTGGTCACTTATGCAGGTTCTATGCATTTAAATTTTGCATTCTTAGAAAAATTGCAAATTACACAAATCAGAAATGGAATTTAAGTTTCACTGTGATTTTATTTTTTTACAACAATTAATCACCCAATATCCTTAAAATTCTTCAAAAATAAGCTTTGGTATGTTCGGCAAATTTTATGTCAACATTTGAGTCAATAGGATGTGTAACCACCTCTCTTCCGGTACAGTTCCATAACACGGCGTCTCATACTCTGTACAAGCCTTCTGAACTTTAGTTGAGGACATTTATTCCATTCATCAACAACTGACACTCTTAAATCGCCAAGATTTTTCAAAGGTGAATCTCTGCGATTGAGATTTCTGCCAATGGCATCCCAGACATGTTCGATAGGGTTCGTCTGGAGACACGGAAGGCCAAAAGATAGTGTCAATGGCTTCTTGCTCTTTGTACTTGGTTACAATCCATGCCCTGTGTGGTCTAGCGTAATCGTCCATGTACAAGGGTCTTGACGCAAGTGGGTGATTATCAAAATGAGAGACTACAATGTTTCTAAGCACCAAATCCCTGTATGTATGTCCGTTCATGATACCCTGCAGAATATGCACACCCAGCTTACAACGGTATGAGAAGCAACCCCATACTGTAACACCACCAGCACCGAATGCAGTCGTTGGGCAAATGTTGTTTTGGTCATAGGAAGTTTTATTTACCAGCCAAACTCGTATTCTGGCTTCTACTGATCGTAACAGAAACCGACTCTCATCTGACCAATGCATTTTTTGCCAGTTTTTCATGTTCCGGCGTCGATGGTCATTAGCCCATTGGAACCTGATTAAACGGTGCCTGGCGAATAGGGTAGGTCTCTTGACAACACGACATGCTCTTAGATTGTCTCTATGAAGTCGACGGACCAATGTTCGAACACTAACACGACCACATGGAGGCCAGTGGTGTGTATGCTGCGGGGCAGGAGTGAATGGGTTGGCTTTAGCACGACGAATAAGCAGTCTGTCATCACGACGGGTAGTTAAACGGGGTCTTCCGGACCTTGGGCTATCATTTACAGTTCCTGTGTCAACATGACGTTGTAAAAGTCTGACAATGACGGTGTGATTAACATTGAAATGGTTACCTATGCTGCTAGTGCTCCTACCGGCATTTGACCTGCCAATCGCTTGCCAACGTTCAGCCACAGATGACTTACGCCTAGCCATATTACACAATGACTTGATGAAGGTCAATTTTTACCTGTACGCGGGACAGTAGGAAGATAATTTAAAGGTTTCGAAACAGTGTATTGGTAAAAGTGCAGATGACCTTTAATAAAAAGTTGCTTGGCGGGTTTATCGGAGTTCAATCTTTTTGGTCGTAATGAATTTTCTTTGTGTATGTTAAAGGCAATTCATAACACCAAACATAAATATTTATTTCGCAATAGTTAAAAAAATATTGCCAGTTATATTCAGGTGGTGCTTAACTTTTGGCGGACTGTATATAAATGATGCATACATTGATACATGATGTACTTGTACACAAGTGGAATACAGTTCTATGATTGTTCACTAACAAAAACCGTTACTTCTTGCCCAAAAATTATTACGTAAAACATGCATTTGACAAGTTTTTGACAATTCTCTTATCATATTTCAGAACGCAAAATAGATACAATAGCTTCCTTCCCCTGTAGTCATGATGTAAATAATAACTAAATTACAAACACATTTTATCACGATGAGAGATATTTAATATGAGTATCGATATGGTATTAATTTCTAAAAAACTATTTATGATGCATAGAAAGCATTCTTACTACGCAATATATACAGAAGACTCTAAACTAGGTAATCGTGCAATTTGGTTTCTGATTTCAAACTATTTTACTACAGTGACACATCTTTTAGTATTAATGCACTTGTCCCCAGTTCCCCAAGAGAAAAATATTTATGATATTTTTTCTACAACTATCACATCGTATTCAGTAACTGTATGTTGTATTCCAGAAACTCATATAACACAAGGGCTTCCATATTTATCCAACATGTACATTTCTGTCCCAGGGCTTTGCTCAAGTTGTAATACCAGATAAATAATCATATAATATTTGAGCGTAAACTCGGGTCTCCAATTCCACACTATTTTAGCACAAAAATTATAGGATATACTTTGATACGATATAAGTCTTGAGAAACAAAATCTTAATTCCAACCAAGCAATCATATATCATAAGAGTTTTTGATTTGATAGGGTGTGATACGGTGTTATATAGATATCATAAAGGTCTTCATTAAAGATTCATACAATAACTTTTTACAAAGTTAGAAATAGAATTCATCTCCAAAATAATGTGTTTAATTCCTTTAACAAGTTATGTTTTCTGTTTTTTAGAATATGAACATTAAGATATCGGTCTTACCTTTCAATATTCTACAAGTACACTATCATCTGGTCTATTTTTTCTGGTGTGCATACGTTCAGTTCGTTAAACTAAAATTAGTTAAACAGGACAAAAAGCGATTTGTATTTGTGAATATTGACTGACATCGTTTTAAACCTTTGACTTTTTCGTGTTGTAAGTTAAAAGTTTAAATGACTAAAAAATACTATTAAGTCTGACGTCACTTATTTTGGTATGTTCATTCGTAAATCTAAATTTAAACTTTGACGCAAACTATTAAAAACTCGTATACAGAACGTATGATCGTGACTGTGACAATATGTAAATAGATTGAAAAGTTTACTTGTATGTACTGTGATAATAGTCAATCTGGCTTTCCTAATGGATATAAAATACACAAGCATCTCAACACTGAACCACGTGTAAGATATATTTGTTATTGCGATAAGTCGACCATTAAAAAAGAAAACACGGTTTGATAGTTGTCTCATTAGCAATAATACCACACCTCCTTATTTTTATACAGAACTGTATTCAGTCAAATATAAACCAATGGTTGAAAATAATTAATATTGCTACAAGACATCTCCTTGGAAACACATTACTTATAAAATTAGTATCTCTATCAGTTTGTTATGGATATGCAAAAATACTTTTAACAAGCAAGCGTATGGTATAAATATAATCAGTACTGTGATAAATATAGGAAAAAGGGGAGGGATAATAAACACGTCTCAATGAATTAGGAAGTTGTTTGAAGCGTATAATATACCAAATGCAGCATAAACAAGTTACCTAATCTATATATTTCAACATTACTAAGTACTGTATATACCTTTATGACTCAATGTGAGTGTGTTTTCCCAAACTAACAAATTTTCTATAAAATGTTATATCATATCAAAAGTAATAAAAACAAGCCACTAAATAATGAGACTTAAATGTACTAGAAATCCGTTACTTTACTTAACAATAAGTGTTTTCTATCTATGTTCTCTTGTTTGTCATTACCACAACATGAGTACATCGATTTTTAATTTACTCACTCAAGTATAAATATTAAATATGCTAAGTAGAAAAGTTATACTTCCTTGTATTTCATTTAAATGATATCTTTCATTTCATTTCATCCTCACTTGCGTGTACTTGAACAAAGGTAATGGCATAACTTCCAAAAAGGAAAGATTAAACTGATCCTCACGCTTTAGAACAGACACACACAAGTATTCGAACAGATTTTCAAAATGTGGGATGACTTTACACAAAATATCATTCAAACAAACCGCCAGGTTGGTTTCGTGGTAGCTAAATTGATGTTTGCTGCTTCTCCGCTAAGCTCACGACATTTAGGATTGAGAGCAAAGACTGGTCGCCTAGGAGTCAGAATAATTCCTTTGTTAAAGGTGAAATGTCTTACAGTGATTTTTTTTTACCTTGTGATAACAAACCTACATAGCCATGGCAACTAGTACGTTAAAAATCCGACTCAGCGTGTCGGACTTGTACAAAATAGGGTTCATAATCATATCATAACTGATATGCATGTAATATTTGTCACTGGACATTAAACGCAAAAACACCCTTCCATCCATTATTCTTACGATAATTTAGAACTCGTCATTTTTTTAACTGTCAATACAATCCATATACGTGTTTCAATTTAAGTATTCTATTGAAATCTTCACAACTATTACGCAGTGTGCGATTATGATAAACATTTCTATACTCCCACTCAAAAATTGTACACTGGTGAGCTTTCGTTTATTAACAAGTGTTCTACTGATAATTGTGTCAGAGCATTCTTATGTTATTTTTTAGATGCTTTAAAAGTAATCCAATTGCATTGATACGCGTAATTTTATGACAGTAGACTTGCCTGAAGCAAATACCTAGAAATTGAAGAGCCAGCACACCGACAAAGAATGACTCGTTAGGTTGTTTGAAGAGTACTTGTTATTAACGACAAGTTCCGTGATGTATTAATTACATCAATCGGAAGAGCAACACTGATTGATTATTATCTGTTAACTCCTTTAACTAAATCTTTAGTTAATTCAATCGAAATGACGACATTTGTAAGGGGTTTTAATTTTATGTTAAAAATACTTGGGAATAATCAACAATTTTCTGCACCCACTATGATTTACCAATTTTGTTTGCGTAATTCTATACCAGTGTTCTATCTTATACAGGGGTCGTGTCCTGGAATAAACCCACAAAGTTATGTTTCACAGTCCCTAAAAGCGATATAAAGATAAAGCAGACAGACTTACAATAAATTGTATTAATCAAAATAACAAGTAAAGGTGCTATTCGGTTTATTTGTTCGAATGTACATAAAAAATAAATCTATTTCAAAAAATGAAAAGTTGGCTACTCGCCAAGTTTATTTTTCTAGACTTTGAAAATGAAGGTTGCAGTTACCATGCAAAAAAAGTGGGTCTGGACTTTGTGAATCGGGCGCCGAATTTTGTTCGGCTATATATGCGTCACATTTTCTTCTCTAAAGATGTAATGGACGAACCCGAGCGTCATGACGTGGCCAGAAATATTCTATAACCGCAGAACAAACTTAGTGCGTGTCCAAAACAAACAACGACGCAACTCGATAGAGATAATATTTGCGGCCACATATGCTTAATGTATTTGATCGACAGAGAGAGATGTTTCAGAAAAACATTAATGAATTGGCATGGCCCTCAAAGTCGCCGGATTTAACCCCCAGAGAACATCTCGGTGCAAACTTCCACCAATTCCAACCCCCTCCTCAATCACTGAACCAACTCGGTTAAGCGTTGCATTATAAACGACAAAGGATACCACAAGTCAGAATACCAAATGTTACTCCATTATAAACGACAAAGGATACCACAAGTCAGAATACCAAATGTTACTCCATTATAAACGACAAAGGATACCACAAGTCAGAATACCAAATGTTACTCCATTATAAACGACAAAGGATACCACAAGTCAGAATACCAAATGTTACTCCATTATAAACGACAAAGGATACCACAAGTCAGAATACCAAATGTTACTCTATTCGTGTCAAGGAGATGCATATCAATGTTCACATTGTGGTCTCGAGAGATACTGACTTTTAACCGGAATTTGACAAAATTTATCGTATGTGACCGGTTTTTTTTCAAATCTTTGTTTAGTATCCTGAGTGTGTGACATTCGTGTGTGAAAGTCAAGCTCAATATTTCAAAAGATTACTGAAAAAAATCTTTTTAGAGTACACAGAAAACAATTTTGAAAAAACAATGTGGGATTCCTTTTTTTACAGTATATATCCAAAACAAACAGACCAGACATACAACATCCATTGTAAGTAACCACTGATCTTTCATTATGCATTATTCTTGCTTTTTCTCTCTATCATTTACAGCTCTTGCTCATAAAATCGGTCATTAAACTTATTGTCATTCAATCGATAATGCTTTGGTTAACCTGTCTTATAATTAAATTATTTCTTACTTTTCAAATGATTCTTTTAGACATCTTGTCAGGGAAAATGATATTCAAAAGTCTATCATTCCAAAAAAATAAATAAAATAAACAATAATGCTTCATCAACAAAGGATAACTATATTATTAATCAAGAATAAGAACCGAACTACATGAAACGAATGAGTTCAGAATAATGAACAGTAATTTAACGTCTGAAAAATTTAATGAAAATAACTTCATCTCAAGGACAACATTTTTGAAACATAAATCTAATGATATTATGTTGTCTTCAAAGAAGGGACTTTCATCAGTGGTATCGAACGTTGTTATTTCGTGTTTTGTGAACTGAATCAAAAATACATGAAAAAAAACTTTTTATCGATGAAAAAAAAGAGATTATATAAAAAAAAAACCGCCAAGACAGCAACCCAACTGCAAATAAAAACAAATAAAATTTGGAGATTGACGTACGGTGTCCAAGAATAGACAAATGTCCTTACAATATACCAAGCTTATATCGTCCCGAGTCTTAAAAAGTTGTGCCTAAATTAACCAGAGGCTATTGAATATCTGTCACCAACACCGAATCCCATGATGGCCGTTCTACACTCAAAATTTCGAAGTAGATTTCATATAGCAAAGTCATTTGAAATGCAAGAACCGATCTTGTGCAATTGCCAGAGTATTGGTACTGAATTTCAATGCATAAACATGAAAGAAACATTCCTGTTTAGTTCAAATTACGAATTAGCGAACTGATGTTTATATCATTAATATAAAAACAGAAAAAATGATTGAATTTAACAGTATATAATTATAACCTTTCTCAATAAAACTATTCAGTAAAAAAGAAAGAATGAAAGACAGTTCTTTAAATTTTTTGTTTTATAAATGACGTAAGTTTTAACAACTTGGTGTTAATTACCGCTTTTTTATAATACCTGTAGGTGGAGTCATTCTTCCAAAAATAAATCTCCAAATCTGGGATTAAATGTAGTGAACGCTACCAAATGCGATCTATATTATATTCCTGTTGTAAAAGTTTTTAGCAATACAAGTTTTACGTTTATGGAAATACGAGACCCCAATGCAAAACATGCATATCGAACCGACTGGGGATTTTATACTAGATATATCAGAAGGATGTTAATAATAAGAGAGCCGGCATCACTATTAGGGAAAGGAACATTTGTCTCATTTGTCAACTGCATTAACACTGCATGAAGTATAAAATTGAAAGTAAACGAATAACAGAAAAGGATGAGTATAGTTACAACAACAATAACAGCACAAATTCAATCGAATTTAGACACATCGCCTTTCACAATTCGCACACGCTTTTAATCTCCTGAAATATGGAAACGTTTCAATTAAAGACAACCAAACATCAGACACCAAACAAATTTCTGGCATATAACTACGTGGGAGGTTTTAACTAGACTCGAGAGTACTCTCCACTCTCCACTTTGTAATAAAAATGATATCTAATACTGAAGTTGTAAGTTCATTGTATTAGGACCTGTAATAAGTAATTGCCAAGTGAACCAATCATTGCAAAAGTATTACAGTAGAATGCTACTAAATCACTTTTGGTGATAATAGTCCACCAACACAATTATAGCCACAACAATCAAAATATTTTAACTTACACTTACGACCCTCTGAGGAGGGGGATATCCAAACTTGTCAACAATTGACAATTTTGGATACCTCCCAACTCATAGGACATTAACTGTTTTATAATACCAAACAAATATTGGCATTGAAATTGGCCTCACCGGCGGAAAATAATATGGTTAATCACCGAACGGTACAATTTGTCGTGGTTATTCACCAGCCCTGTCAACTTGGATGTAAATATCCGAATTAATTAACACAACGTGATCTTGTATTAGCCAATAGATACATTCGATTAATCTGTGAGGTATAATAATACTAGCTGCCAGGTGCCAGGTTGTGTATTAAGAGGTGAGAATAAGACAATTTTCTTTCAAATAAAAAAAGAAGTATTTCAGAAACCTCTGAATTAAACAGAACGTTAAAGGACCCTTAATTTAAACAAATCTCTGAGAGGCCCATAGGTGGCCTGTTGCATAGACATTTTTGTTGTCCTTGTCTAACATACCCTTATTTTCCAGTGGTATAGTCAAGAACTTCACTACCTACATGTACCTTGCAGAATCTACCCTGTTGTACTAATTGTTAATTTGTCCTGAGTATGCATGGAATATTTCCTACTGGATGTTAAACAAGCAAAAATAAATCTATTGGGATGACTGTCAAGTCTTGTGACTTAAATAGTAGTTTTAATTGTTGATTGTTCGACGACCATACAAAACATTTCTGACATGAGACTTTTGAAAGGATTGGTTTTAGGGTATACCTTTGTTTGAAATGATCAGTTAAGGTGAGCAGTTTCAGCCCAGCATCAGTATTGGCACCGGTCGTGTTTTTCGTGATAAGTAAAAAGCAGAATACGAGTCGAATAGTTTAATATGAAAAAAAATAGCAGTTTTAAACTTAGATGTGGTAGGATTGCTTTGAGACAACTTTTTATCAGAGCTCAAATGACGTGATATTAGCAACTATAGGTCACCGTACGACCTTCAATAATGAGAAACTCTCATACCGTATAGTCAGATATAAAAGACCCCGATATGAAAAATGAGAAACAATTCAAAACTGTATTGAAATTTCCTGACTCGTGATAGGCAAATAAAGAAAGTGGCAGGGTTAAATATGTTTGTGTGCGCTCAACTCTCCCCAAATGGTACAGTGGTGTAACAGCACAACCTACTTTTGTTTATCTATGATGAAATCAAATGAACTAGAAAGATCTATTTTATATTTATGCGTGTGCTGACATCTGAATTGATATCAGTCTATCCATATTTATATTTATATCGGGTTCGCATGTCCATCGGCAGTCCTCGAAGGTTAATAAGATGGCTTCCACTCACAAAAGACGTGAGAAAAGTTTATATTTTATAACGATCCCATGCATTGTTTTTTTTATTCTTGATATACGTTTAACCAGCCGTAAAATCAAATGTTCGTATAGGAATGAACTTTTTGCATGTAAAAAAAAGAATCATAGGATCATTATGTGAAATTTAACTTACGATAAGCTATCTTCTTCACTCATCAATAAATAAACTGATAGGAAAATGATTAAAACTAATTTATAGCAGTTTTTGAGCTCGGACAAGTTATTACGTATAACAATCACAATGGTATCATTTACTTTGTAAACATAAAATTCTTCCTAGTACCATTATAGATGCTGATTGGTTCTTTTATTGAAATTCTTTTGTATAAACTGAGTTAATGGACAAATATATCAATACTAATCATACTCTGTAAATATAGGTGTGTAACTTTTCCGTCGTCCTGTAAAATATTCGTGTTCATGCGTTAACGAAGCCATAGTTTCACAAAATAAAGCTTAAAAAATTAGTTTTTAGGCAGTATTATAATTCATAGTACTCACGTCAGTGGTGTCTACAGTATTAGTGATGAATTATGTATGGATCTGTCAGGGTCCTTATAAAGCTTGTTTACTCATATTATAACTAATTTAATAATCTTATTATTCCTGGTAAACAGATTATTATTATTTAAGTTGTTTATATAGAAACCAAACTATTGTAATTGATGCTGTTTGTTTCATTTTAGTTGATATAATATAAATCGTACAATTTTCTCTAGAAATCGTGACTACAGGAACCAATAATTTACCAAGAATGTTTTCGTTCTCCGGATATCCTTTTCAGATTATCAAGGGTACAAAAATAATAAGTCAAATCCCATGTAACCAAATAATACCCGTTATGGCAAATAATTTATAAAACTTCATTTCACTCGACAGTACCGTAAGCACAATAGTCAGGTCTTTTTCAATCAGCTGAATGAATTATAGATAAGACAGTTCTCGTGTCAATATGCGACACTATTATCAACTTGAGGAAAATTCCACAGAGCAACTGATTCCACCATTTGGGGTAATTGCCAGTTCTGGAAACATGTTTTTCTGTGAATTGTTCTCTTTTCAAGTACAAATAGTTTTCAACGGTTATGTATCCTGTTGGGAAACACAGCTAGTTATTATGAAATGGTATTTTAGTTGTTTCTTTCACAAATTTCGTATGCATTGATACGAATAAAAAGGGGCTGTGGGGATAAGTCAATGAGACAAGTCAACCCAGTTGCATTCTCTTGCAACCAAAGTGAATTAAATGCCACTTTTTTGCAAGCTTTATTCTGATTTCAAAACACACAACTTTCTGGGAAGAAACAAAAATTGACATATGCAGACATGTTAAAATGTTTTACAAGGTAAAAGAGACTATTCTGTTTTCTAGATAATACTTCACCAGGAAAGCTCACAACTAAACATTTTAGAAGGCAAAGTATTTACAAATTATACGTTGCAATAGGGGGTAAAAAAAAAGAATCGTAGTATGAAAACATATAAGGTCAACTATGCCCAAATGGAGATGAAACAAGATTTAGATCGATAAATGATACCAAGAAAATAATGAATATAGCGTATTCAGTACGCTATTATAGCTTTTTAATTTTGTTAATGGACACTAAATAATGAAGATTGTCGTGGATTAGAAAAAGATACATTTTAGGTGATATTTTACATAGTTTTCACTTACAAGAGATTGGGATAGTTTCTGATAACGTTTCAATAAATCAATCTATTTTAATCAATTTGGAATGTACCGGTTGATTAATTATATGCATGCTCAATTAAAGAAAATAAAATGGTAAAACTGTCACTAAAATAGTACTAAGGTGTACAAGTTGGTTCAAGCACTATTACACATAATGCTTTTCAAATGGAAAACCTGAAGTGAATATTGATTTTTAACTTTTTTTTTAAATTCTAACTTTCTTACAAGTAGATGGCAATTGAGACATTCTGCACGTAGGACAACATAAACTGACATTAATTACAGAATCTTGATTAAAACAAGCACGTATAATAATTAGATTTCAGTAATAGAGGTCAGTTATGACGTCCATATTGTCTACAATTACTGACATTGTCAACCAAACGAGATTAATCACTAACTTATAATTATGTTTTTATATACATTGTATTAATTAGATCATCAGTCTATGGGGAAACCTATTGATTTTCCCTATTTGTATCTGTCGATAAAATGCCCAATAACTTATACTTAATACAATTAATAAGTAAATCCATGATTAATGGAAGCCAACACTCAGCAAAGTTTTAGTTTTAGGTTTTATTTCTTTCGACAAAATAACATAGACACTGACACACTATATAATTTTCCTCGGTATTATGGGTGTTTAGAACATCAATCTTTTCCAATTTAAATGCGTTCTAAAGTCTCCTAAACGATTTTCCTAATAATTATTGGACAGGAAAAGAGAGGCGAAAGATACCAAAGGGATATTCAAACTCATAGGTCGAAAACCAAGTCACAATGCCATGGCGAAAAGACGAGAAACGACCAAACGACAATCAACAGTATATAAAACACAACATAGAAAAGTAAAGACTGAGCAACACTAACACCACCAAAAAAAGAAGGTGATCTCAGGTGCTCCGGGATGGTGAGCAGATCCTGCTCCACATGTGGCACCCGTTGTGTTTAACGATTAGAAATTATATTGTCCAAAGCAAAATATATGTTATTGCACGAGAAGTTACAAAACTACTCGAACTATTAACTTTGTTTGTGGAAGTTATAGAGGCTTAGTTAGAATAAAAAAATACAATGTATCAATTGATCAAATGCATGAATGGAATAGATTATTTCTGTATCACAGTATTTGCCACTCTGCGAATTATCACTGGGACTGGCAGAAGTGTATACATTTGTGTTATATGTAAAAACCAATTATTAAATTGTGTTATATGTAAAAACCAATTATTAATCTATCTATCTTGTATGGGAAAGGTTTATATAGACTGAGCCTTTACCCAAGCCTTTTGTTTAAACATAATTTATTAAACAATAACATCTTTAAATTGAAGAGTAGTAACCACGCATACTAAATATGCATCTCTTCTTTTTTGAAAGTTTAAGAAGAACACTTAGAGCCAAAAATTTGGAAATCCAAAGATATTTGAGCTACACAATCAAAATGGGTATAAAATGCAAAAAATAGGCTAAGACTGGAGTTAAATTAGTCTGAGCGAGTTAGAACCGTACAATTCTATAAATATTATACATATATATATATCACAACTGAGAAGTTTCATGGCAGTTGACAAACATGAAATACTCTGGATGGTTATCAGTAATGGGACCAACCAGAGCGGTAATAAACAATTATGCAGATTTTCTTATGTTCAATGCGCTTTCTAGATGTATCTTATTATACAGCGCTTATCATCAGGTTCAGAGAACCACACTGTTTGGTCCCCTTTCTGTTTACCATCTAGAGAATTTTAAGTTTTGCAACTGCCATGAAATTTCTCAGTTGATAAATTGTATAATATTTATAAAACTGTATGGCTCTAAATCGCTCAGACTAATTTAACCCTACAATCCATATATATCGTGGAAAGGTTTAGAGTTTAAATACTTTTAACTATACAAATAACAAATGTTAAAAGTGACTTGTCGTGGATGATCTAAAAAAGTAGATTCGTCTTTATTCCCTATTTTCACCAATGTCAAGCTAATATATTCCTCTGTCAATTCCATAATTCAAATTTACACACACATCCAAAGATCACGTAAAAATACAATAATCATATCCACAACCAAAAAAACATCTTTCTTTAAAAATATAAAGATAAACAACATAGAGATAGAATAAATGCTGACAATCATAAAGCAGATTTATTCCTGAACAATAAAAAAGCAAAATTAATGAAAAATAAACACCTTCATGCCCTATGTCAAAACATTGAGGATTATACATTTATCTTTATAAGTAATGATGTATGAAAAAACGATGTAAGCAAAAAGTATAACAAAAGTATTGATGTTACCTGCATGACTGAATAACAGATGTAAAAAATTTCCTCATGACAAGATTTCTCTAATGATACTAGTTTATTTTTTCAGCACTTAATTCCAAGAGTAATGTCCAAAAAACATTTACGATTCAAAGAAGCATCGTTTTGTCGTCTGCTCCCGATGCATAAACAGACGATTGTTTGGTTTGGCGGGAGAACATTAACAGTCGATCGATATATGCCAGGTTTAAACAGCTTTCTGTTTTAAGAGTGGGCTTCTTTCATTCATTCGATCGGTCTATTGATCCAGTATGACAGTATTTTAGCACACACGGTTCCATATAATGGATGTAGTTTAGAAAACAAGCATACACATTAAAGATCTCGTTATAGTTGATTGACAAGAATTGACACAAGTCTAATTATTCTTAATCGTACGGGGACAGAGCTGACAAACAAGATTTCTCTCTCCTTATAAACAGATAAGTAAGAACGGCTAGAAAAGTCGATGCTTTTAGTGTTTGAAATGTATTCACTTAGCTTAGATCAAATCTAAGAAACAGTAAAAAGAAAATATATACCGCTTCATTGATCTTAACGAATACACAATTTGAAAATGAAATTACGGAAAGTAACAGTAAAGTTATGGATTGTTATTCGTGTATTCTTTATATAATTTGTTTAAATAGTGTTCTATAGATAATATTCAAAAAGGTCAAGGTCGAAGAACTTACATTGGTCAGTTACAATATGATAGTGTGGTATTTTGAACAATTCCTTCCTTTTGTGTTTTTTACTACGGCCCGAACACATAGGTACGTATTTTTCTGTTCAGCATCAAACCATTTAATAAAAATTGTAACGCATCTTAAGATATGTTGTTACCTTTGGCTGATAATTATTACCAGAAAATAGATATTTCAGTGCATGAAAGGGAGAAAATACCTACCAACGGTGTGAAAATGTGAAAACAGCACACGAACAAGATATAATCAAATTCATAACAGTGTTGACGAGACCATTCGTTGGCGCGCTCAATTCTTATATTGACTGGGTCAGATCAGGTAACCGTTTGTCTGTTACGCCTACTTAATACGTTGTTTTTACAAGGAACATTTAAGCGTACGGGGTCACCAAAGGTTTCTCAACTTGCAAAATATAGGACAGCAAAAAGCTACATCTATACTATTAAATGAGAAGACCTAATTTTGTGTGTCGCTTCTCTTCCTTCCACAATAAATTAATCATCATGCCTCTCTATCCTATAGGTACCATGCATAGTCGCATTTGTCATCCTCACTTATGATTATTCCGTTTGGGTTATTTTGGAAGGAAAACGAAAATAAAGGCGTCCGGATATTGTTTCCGTCATCGGACGGACTTTTAAGTCATAGACAAGACTTCCGTTTAGGACTGTTTAAAATTACACATAATTTTTCATGAGAACTTGGGGACAGGTCAATTGTTTTAGCTTTTTCTGTATACTATGAACATACATATACTATAAATAAAGTGTATTTGCTATTTACTCTCAATTCCAAGTTTACTATTAACACATAATTTTGATAGGTACTTGGGGACAGGAGAATTATTTTCGCCTTTTCTGTACAACTATGAACATACATATACTATAAATAAAGTGTATTTGCTATTTACTATCAATTCCAAGTTTACTATCAACGGCGGTCATATATTATATAGAGATTCTAGTATATGTCTATTCATAGTATACAGAAAAACGCGAAAATAATTGAAATAAATAAAAAAACAAAGTAATAACGGAAATTGAAAAAAAGGTGGGAGGGCTAAAAAAATTGTCCCGTACTCAAGTACCTATGACTTTTGATACCTATCCTGAAATTCTCCAGTCATAAAATCTTTTACAAAAATTCATCCTACAACAGTTTACAAACTTTCAACCACGCTCTAAATGCCAGCGATTTCGCGGGTGTGTTCTAGTGTATTTGAACCTAGCTTAGTACAATTTGCATTTACTTTATGAAATTGGAATCTTTAAATTCAATATCTAAATATAACTAATTGTTGAATAAATCTATTTACTGGAAAGCTAGAATTCAAATTAGTTGGTCCAACGTTCTACTGACTGACTCAGCATTCGGGCTAGTTCATTTAGAATAATACATTATAATAGTTTGATGAATGGGAAACTGGAATTTTTCTGCTAACCACTGTACTTGATGAAAATCCATGCTTGGTTGCAGAACCGTATTCCGAATTAATGATTACGCACATACCACTCATTTGTTCTGACAGTGCGTTTTATCATACTTTAATTTAATTCATTTTTGGGGGAGAGGGGGGGCATTGGTTCGTTTCTTATGAACATACAGGTTCAATATTTTTTTTTATCGCAGTGTCGTATTTCTTTTTATTCCTAATTTTAAATTAATATTAATTAGTTTTTTCACCTTTTTTCCTGAATGATTGAGGACCGTTAAAAAGCATGTATCCCTCCGAAACATAAATACATTTAATCAAGTCGAGTACACTATCATTCATTGGCATACTAACGTTCCCGCTAATATAATTGTTTGGTTGTATCAGAAGCAATATTTATTGACTTAGAAAATTGACGGTTGCAATGCATGATGGACTACTACGTACTTATTTAAAGAACACGTGTGTTTTTCAGTGACCTACAACTCACTTTTTCTTCTTTTGTATCAAGTATAGGTAAGACAATACTTGGTCATGTTTTATGAAGATTTAAAGCCCAAGGCGTAGCCGAGGGTTTTAAATATTAATAAAACATGACCAAGTATTGTCTGACCAATTTAGAACATATTCACACTTTCGAGTGACCTTACACAATTATCTTTTCCCATTGTAATATTCAAACCTTAATAATAATTCATTTTTTATAATGAAGTGTTAACTAGGTTAATAAAAGGAATGTATAACATAGATAATGCTCATTTCAATGGATGGAATGAAATAGCACTGACATAGTTTTGTGAGGACAAAAAGGATAAATTGTTCAAACATTGAGTTTTCTTCTGCGTCAGGTAAAATCGAATACTTTTAGAACATACTCACACCTTCTCGTCCAATGAAAAGTCAGTTTTTTTCCTTCTAATTTTCATAGTACATGGCTTTCCATGCACTATAAAAATGCTATACATCAATGACTTTTCATTGTAGAATAATTATGGAAGTGAACTCTTAATAACTACACCAACGAAGTGAACAATCCCCTGAGGCATTTCCCTTGGGAAAATAGCCTACTGGTTAAAGATGAAAAAGAAAAGATTTATAAAAAACATTCTGAATTTTGAAAATGTTTATCATGGTACATATATGTAACAAACAAAAAATAAAATGGGGGCAAAAACGTAGGTAAAATAATCTTTTATTCAATTTTTATATCAGACATTCGAGTCAATTATTTTTTTTCTTTCAAGAAAACAGTGTCAGACTGCTGATATATAAAGCAAAGGATTTTTTTTCGAAAAAAAAACACAATCAAGAAATTTAAGGTATATGTATAGGTTAGACAATACTTGGTCATGTTTTATGAAGATTTAAACCCAAGGCGTAGCCTGTTATGGGATTACCTCTAAATTAAAGACAAGCAGACATTAATACAGAAGGTATGCATGTTAACATTGAAGTTAAAGAAAACTATATGTTATGCGAAATCCTATCGAAATAGGAAAATATTTCAGGTGCACGGGGAGAGTAAACATATCCTCCACTACTTTGCATGCGACACAGGTATTTGTGCTCAGTTAAAACGCTCGTCAACAAGAGTTAAAAGCAACAAATCCGAAATGGTCTAAACTACATAAATTACCTAAACGACCTAAACCTTCAAGGTCAACTTTGACTGAGAGGTTTGCTTCCTTCTAGCTTTGGTAAATTTGATTATATGAAATAATAATAAATTTACAATCGAAACGAATCATTTAAATTACTCCAGTAGCGGAGCACCATATTTTTGTCGGATGATGCATTCGAGGACTGACAATCCACAAGCAACGGCATCGGCGACTAGTCGTAGTCATGTAATCGTAAGGTAACAATTCCTAAAAAAAGAAATCGTAACATCTCAAATCTCAATATGAAATAAACCGGTACCGCAATAGATCGTCTGTGAGCGATGACTGAACTTCTAAATTAGACCTCTTATAAACCATTCACAATCGACCAGTTTCATATCAGCTAACAAATACTGCTTAAGTATCATGGATTTTAGTCAGACTATACTTACCGGTATCTTTTTTTAATTGAGGGAAATGATAAACAACTAATTATTGATAATCATTTAAGTACTTTTCGTGCTACTATACTTTTCTTCTTTTTTTTTTATTCGAGGAAAACGATAAACATCTAATTATTGATAATCATTCAAGAACTTTTCGTGCTTGAAAAAACATTTTTCCTTTATGTTAAGGCACATACAAATAATGGTGTACCAGACCTTTAACAAGGCATTTAAACATTGTTTTTTCATAAATGTCTTTTCCCTTAAACTGTTCGACAAGTTTACTTTCTTTTTTTTATGGATTGTTCTTCTGGTTTGGTTGAGTCATCGTTTGTTTAGATTATTTTTTTTTACATTTCACTCGATCATAATAAGAAGTGAGTTACTTTGTTAAACGGTTATCTTGGTGTAATATCTTTAAAGCAAATTATATTATTGAAGCATTGAAATTAATTAAAATAAATGATATATAAGGTAATTTTTTTCACACATTTCCTTTCTTTTACCTCAATGTCACGTGTTTTATTAGTATATCCTACAAATTATTTAAAACTTCATGCTTAATGTTTGCGTACTACTGATGACAGATGTTTTGTCTATACACCGTCAAATTGTGTAACAGTACTTATAAAACATTTTTGGGTGCTTTGCATTATGTACTAGTATATCTTTGTCCATTTGCCTCAATATGAACTTTTTGTACGACTGTGATATACTGTAGGTATATGACTATGATTTCTCCTCGATGTTCAGATCTTTCTTTAGAAATTCGTATGACTTTTTGTTTTATACAACTAAAATTTTACATGTACCTGCTCATTCAAAATCACTTTGAAAAACATGCGAAACCCTTTAACTTGAATTGATACTGTCCAAGAAAGTACCGAGATATAAAACAAAAGACATTTTGTAAATGAGGATGTCCCACTATACCGGTACCATAAATGCATAACATGCACTGAAGTGCAAGGAACATATATCTGCCAAATACATCAATGCTTTCTTAATAGTCGTTATAATCCCGTCCAATGCTAACTCTTCAAAAACAAAAATGAGGTTAACTATTTTGAAATGCCAAAAAAAATTAAAACATTCTGAAAGTAAATCCAAAGAATAGCATCCCAAAAATAAATTGTATGATACTTAATTAAATAAGCTAGGTGTTTTACTATTCAATTAATTATCTATGAATGAGCCTTTATGAGTTATGATTCTACGTAATATGACATTCTCGTAGACTTAAATGTCATCTGTATAAATATAATCCAAAAGTTCAGTATGTCTCCGATTTATTGTTTGCCGCCTACCAGCTATCTAGTGAAAAGGTTGTTCTTAATTTGATAAAAGAAAGCTTTATACTCAAGTATTCCTACTAAAACGTAGGTTGAACGAAGAATAAATGGTAGTATCATAAATCGTATAGTTCTAACGTTTAAATTTCGATTGACGAAGTCATTAAAATGTATAAATAAATAAGAGGAAACTCATTATATAATGGCGGGGTTCTCTTAATCGTATCGGTAGTGTAAATATGTTTGCATCAAGGGGGAAGTTCGCAGTACTTCTGAATGTTTAATTGTGTTTAATAATGTGTTATATAGTCAAGGATGAAACAAACAGCAACATTTTCCCAGAATAATATTGAATGTTGAGTTGTAATTTTCCTAAACTATATGAAGAACGGCTCTTTAAGGTCAAATGTTTCAATATCAAAAGAGATGCGGAAGATACTAAAGGGAAACTAATACTATTAAGTCAAAGACAAACTGACAACGCCAGGGCAAAGAACGAAAAAACGACAAATCTACAAAACACAACTAAACTAAAGAACTAAAGACTGAGCAACACGAACCCCACGAAAACCGGGGGTGATCTCGGTGTTCCGGAAGGATAAGAAGACAATATAACCCGTTTTATTTTACAATTAAACTAATATAAATTTGAAGGAATTAAATTTAACAATTTTTGCAAATTCAAGTACCAGGTTATGGCTCTTAACATACTTTGTTTGTTCATATACTGTATATATTTGATGCTAATGGAAAATCGGATTTCATTGTACCTAAATTTTATCCACAAATCACACGTCTGAATAGCATTAAGTTTTTAAGCAAACTAAATTTGATACTAAGCTTTGCTATCAAGAAATGTTATACAGAATATGTTTGTTATATGTCATCACCAGTTATACGTGTATTTTTCTTGCAATTGATAACAATTCCTTTGATCAAGTGTTGAGTATACATTTATTGTTTCTTACTTCTTGTCAGATATCGACGGAAAGCACACTTTAGAAAGGATGTCTCAAAAGTATTATTGAAAGTTTTATACAGGTTATATTTTAATAGTATATGTCTCATTTTTCTTACTAAGTAGTCTCAGATCTTTATTTAAGGACTAAGATGCAACACAAAGGATGCGTGGGAGTAACATCAATAACGCCTGTCATCGGTCTACAGACAAGAGATTATCTAACAAAAATGTCATCATTACAATTGATTTTCTGAGAAACTATGCCACCTTTCAAAATAAATCTACTTCCCTCGTGTGTCAAATTAACTTTTCCTGTTTGGATAAAAACCATCATTTTTTTCTTTGAAATTGATGCTGTTAAGTCATATCAATTCAAATTTCACGAGTTCAATAAACTGGACTTTTATGAACTTAAAAAGGTAAAGTAAAGTATAGCATCAAAATGTAGCAATACATTTTTTTTTTTATAATTTATATGAAATGAAACAGATTTGGATTATACGTCAGCAATAACTCAACGACACAAGAAATACACTTCTATAGTGGTTGATATTCGGTCTACAATAACAGACAAGTATCTAAAATATGTCCAGCAGAAATCCTCCTAGTCTACAAAATCTATGACTAAATTAAACAGAGACTTTCAAAGGTAAGTTCTCCGAACGACAAAATCTTAAAATATAAAACTAAAACAACACCCGACTATGTTCTTAACTACGAACAGGCACGTGGATATATATATAAAAGAGATTATGTAGAGAGAAAATTACATCTTAAAATCAATTTGATAACATCCTTACAACAACTAGTATCTACCAAGAGGGGCTTCATTGGCTCTTTATGGAGTATTCCATGGATTGAGATTGATAGCAGTAAAGAAAACAATGCTATATGACTGGCAGTTTGTTTCTTTATTGCTGAGTAACAACTATGGTTTCAGTCAGTTTTTTTGTTTTTTACAATTATTTTTCTTTTTGTTAGTGTTGATAGCAAAAAGGAATTTTAATAACTACAGAAAATATATTCACACGTCATGTTGTTTCTGAATTGTTGAAATTTTTCTTTGCATTGGTAATGCGACTATGCAGTATGTTTTTTGCTCATTGTTGAAGACCGTACGGTGACCTATAGTTGTTAACTTTAATGGCATTTAGTCTCTGGTGGAGAGTTATCTCATTGCCAATCATACCTCATCTTCTTATTTATATATTTACGGTTACTATCAATTTTAACTTTATAATTTTTATGCGTCCGAAGCGCTTTTCTGGATTTACGTTCATCATGAACGCTCAAAGCCAAAATAAAATGAAAGCTAAGGATTTACAAGTATCGAAGCACGTGGACAGCTATATGACCAATAGGTACTAATATAAAATCTTCTTCTGTAATGAAAAAGCCAAGTATACTAGATAAACTTATTGTTACTGTGATGAGACGATTAAAGCTGTAAATCTTCTTGATAACATCTATGTTCTTTTCGATAATAAGTGTATCTACAGGTTGTAGGTATTCCTATATGCACAGAGTGTGCACCTTTAATAGCAGACTCGTTGCTGTATTGTTATGATACACAGTTTATGGTCAAACTAAGTAAAAATCTGTCCTAAGTCTATTTAATTGATAAATGAATAACACTTATCGTTATTTTGATGACAATTTGTTTTAAATAATCAAGAATTATCAGAAATTAACCCAACGGAGCTTACTTTAAAAATCTTAATATAATCATTATAAATGTCCTTTTCTGGATTCTGATATTTCGGTTTCATACGGGTAACTCCATATCATTAAAAGGAGATGATTTTCGTTCCCTTTTATTAATTTTCCATTTGGACAGTAATGTTCATTTTTTCCCTTCGTACGATGTGTATATTTCCAAACTTTTTCGCTATGCCCGTGTCTGTAGTGACGTTTTAAATCTCAATGAACGTAATTTATGTATAAATGGTAAATTATTAAGTCAGGGATTTCGTAACCATATTAACAAAGATTTGGTTTGTAAGTCTGGCTGTACCTGTATTGTTCTTATTTAAAATGGGATAACACAGCCTGATTCTTACGGACGGTGATATTGATTTATAGAGCCCGTATATACATTTAGATACGATTCATGAAAAGTCATTAAGCCTTTGCATTCACTTATTCTTAAAGGTTTTCGATTTAACCTAGTAGTAAAATCTTTGAACATTGTTTTATTGGTACTAACATATATTTTTTTTTTATGAATTATAACATAAAGTAATAAACATGTATTGCTATATAGTTATGAAAATGTATAGTACTACATCTTGTCGATACTATTTTCTTATATTTTGGCAATGCACAAAGTCTTGCTTTTCAACTGTGAATGAGTTTTTACACTAAATTTGTTGGATGTGTAATGAATGATGCTTTAGTGTCGGAGAATATGATTTATTAATTAGTTATATATATATATATATATATAATTATATTTAATTGGCTTTGAGCTAGCTTTCAGTACTTTTTGTCTGCTGACTTTATGTTTGTTTGCTGTTTGTTGTTTGTTGTTTTTTTTTTTTTTTTGGCTTTCGTATCAATCTGTTGAGTTAAGTTATTTCCTAACAATTTTTACAGTTTTTCTTATGTTGTGCTGTTACACTACTGTTCCATGTTAGGGGAGGGTTGAGCGCTCACAAACATGTTTATAACCCCGCCACATTCTCCAGAAGCTTGTACTTTAGCAGTTGTCGTTGCCCGCCAACTTGGTTGTTGTCTGTCTCATGTATTGCATTAATTGTTATGTAATAAATCAGGCCGTTGCTTATCTGGTTTGAATTATTTCACACGTTGTCGTTACGGGGCCTTCAAAAGCTGGCTATATGGAATACTCATTGAAGGATGTTTTATGAGAAACTAAAGGAAGTTTTAAACATTAGTGACCGACAGTTTTTTAAGTTTATTATTTTCAATTTAGTTTTCGTTTTTTTACTTGAATTCTAGAAGGAAACACCTAACTTATATCAATATTATTTGTTTTTAGCTGTACAATAAGTTGAAGAGGAAATATATGTTTTTCTTTTTTCAGTGTTATTGAACTAACTTCTGATAAAATGATAATTCAAATTGTTATGAAAAGGATATGCATGTGGTGCGAGCGTCACTGATGAGTCTTTTGTAGACGAAACGCGCATCTGGGGTACACAATTATAAGCCTGATATCTTTGAGAGGTTTGTTTTACTTAGTTGGTTTTACTTAGTTTGTTTGTATCTGTTCTAACTGTAGTTACTGTGTAATGTACTTATACAGTCATTGTTGGCAGGAGACTGGTCTATGTTTGTCAGAGCAGCACATGAGATCTGTCTTTCTTGGTTTGGACTAGTTATAGGTCCTACGGATTGGACTGAAGAATGGTTGAATGAAGGATAGCTAAACATGTACCTCTAAAAGAGAGGCGAAAATACCAAAGGGATAGTCAAACTCATAAGTCGAAAACGAACTGGCTATGTCAAGGCAAAAAACGAAAAACGACGAAAAGACAAACAACAGAACACAAAACACAACAGAGCAAACTAAAGACTGAGTAAAACAAACCCTACTAAAAATCTGGGGTGATTTAAGGTGCCCCGGAAGGGTATGGAAATGATAATGATAAACAGGAAGACAGTATATATCAAAGTGTTTATATATCATTTGAAACTATCATTTACAGTTAACGCTGAGACAAAACGTTGATATTGTTTATGTGTACGTTTATTGATATATGATTAGTTGGTTAAAGTTCAATCTAAATATTTGCAAATACGCTAAATTATTTTTGTATTTGATAAAATTTTAAAAAGGAACTATAATTATACGCAATATACTTTTGATACCATGATTCTTTGTCCAATTTGGCTATACTTTTGGTCCTTTTTCGTTTATATCATTTCGTCAATGTTTGAAATAGGTTTTGGATTTTTAAGATTTTTCTGAAGAGACATATATATATATGCCGAAATGTGTGGCTGGTGCAATACTCGAGGTGCAATAAGATTGGTACCATTCAAAGTTTATAATAGTTATTAACAAGTGCTTATTTTGCATTTTCTCGGGTTATAGATTTTCAACCTATAGATATGGAAATTTCTTCTTTAATTCTTTAAGTTTTTTTATCAATTGAAATGATATTTGACATTTAACAGCAGTTTGATATGAGCCATTTCAGAACGTTCTATCTTATGAGAAATGGTAAGCGCGCATATGTATTATTATGATTGGTCAATAGAAACAACATTCAGTGTATTAATCGATTCGAATGGTCAATACATTTATTTTTCTGATTCCCAGGAGAGGGAATATTGATTCCTAAATGATAGCCTTTAACACACCATCATGTTTTATTCATAGAGTTATGCAAGTAGAGTCACCGGGGCGAATAGCGTTATATTGATCTCTGATAAATAATTTGAAATAATGTCATTAATTTGAGTTGTTCAATCTAAAATTTATTTACTTTTGACAATTTGCAATTTAGAATAATTGTTAGCTGAATGACATTAGATTGATTTGTGTATTGGTTCCCATGATATCACAGCAGCATGTAAAATCGATGTGTCCTGTCTTTATTTTGTCCTGTGATGTAATCCAAACGTTTTAAAGACTTATATCTCTGTTTAAACTTGACACTTTAGCAAATTATCTTTTAAAAATTGATAAGAATTGGAGAACAGAAACTCAAATTCATGTATTTTAATTCAATTCCAATCCGATAAACATAAATATATTTTAACATGCCTACATGAATTATGTGGGAGATTTACTATTTCTAAAAACGAATGTTACTTGCATAAGGGAGACAATTCACCTTTGCCACATAACACTCTTTTGGCGATTGAATAAAATAAAAAGAAGATTTACTTTTAGAAATAAAATAGAATTTTCCATGATTAGTTAATAATGTCGGATCTATTGATTTATATTCTGCGTTGACATAAATTGTTAGCTGAATTCATCGAATGAATTAAATCTAATAGAAGAAAATGAATGAACATAGAATTGAAATTCTAAATGTCAGAAAAATTGAAAAGTTGAACTGTATTTATATCATGGCTATAATCGGTATAGTTATAGAAGTATACATATATGAATAGTTATAGATGTAATTAAAGTGGTAAACGCCATAACTTTCTAGGAACCAAGGAGTCCCAAGTACTGGCACCATATTATGTTATCTGTCATTTACACGGTAGCTAGTTATAAACAATGAATAAACTAGAAAAATAATTATAAGCTCGCAACTTTTACCTCCCACTTGAGGCAACTATCTGACAGAGTTCATATGAAGTTATTTTAAGCATCTATAGGTCATTATACAGCTGAACCCTTCCCTAACATAGGACAGTGGGTTAACAGCACAACATTAGAAAACATGTAAAAATCAGTTGGACTTGACGTAATTCATCAGAATGGCACGAAGCACAAACAAATACAAACTCTATGTAACATGAAAACAATAGACACAAAGCACCGAAATAAGAAAATTCGCAGTTACTGAAAGCTAAATCACAATCATGTTCTCTCAACGTAAAGTATCCATCAGTAAACATCCAACAGATTTAGTGTAAAGACGTCATAAACAGTCTGAGAAAAGCATTACCTTGTGCAATGCAAAAAATAAGTGTAATATCGACAGGATGAAGGACGACGAATTTCATAAATGTTTTGCAATATATATCTAGTTATGTTTTAATTTATCAAAAACAAAATAAATGTTAGAACCGATAAAAACATTTTTCAAAGATCTATTTATACGGTGTTAAATTCATATCCTTAAAGAATAAGTTTATTTTAATGATCAATGAGTTTACATGGATCGTATCTTGATTCACGGGCTTTATAAACACCATTAAAATTTAGGATGTGATATCCCGTATTTCATAAGAATTCTACGGATACAGCCAAACTTCCAAACCAGATCTTTGTACCTATAAAAGAATTTAGTAAATGTTTTAAAGGGAAACTTCGCAAAAAAATGAAAAATTAATATTATGTTGATTATGAATAAAAAACCACAAATTCATAAATATTAAAGTTTAATTCTGCTAGATAAGAGATCACCATCGATTTTAAATTTAGAGTATCACTTCTCCGCGTGCGGCCATTTTGACATCATCCCTGAATAGAAACCACGATATATCTATAAACCACAAAGGACCAAAACATGCAGTAACCTAATGTAGCCGTAATTGAGTGTCGATATCTTGTCAAGCGTAGGGTTGTTTTACCCGACAAGGAAAGCCTAAACAGTTTCCCGGGTCACAAAAAAAGATTATAATAGACATGGTTGTGCATGCAACCTTTCCTAACTAACTTGATACGGAAAATGTAATTATATATAATTTTTTTTGAATAACTAGTACTATGGTCTGTCGTTTTGAAACTGTTTTTTTTTTACTAAGTTTTTGAAACAGGAAATGTTAATGGAAATTAGTTAAAAAGTTCAAAGTGATAAATTAAGTGTTCCGTGTAAAAATGTTTTCGAAAATCTAGTGTGTTCATAATTCATTTATGTAATAATCTTATTTAAATAAATTCGGACCTTCCCTTATCTGATCACCAGCATTGCTAAAGGAATTGTTCCCAGAGGTATTGTGAGTTGACACGTCCAGGTATTCAAGCGATTTCCTGTCGGGCTTGAAAACTCTTATTACACAATTACATAAAGCAAGTTCGTGCATCACTTCACCTCTGAGGGTATTGAGAAGTGTACACGGCCGATAACTTGTAACTTTCCATTTTGAAACTACCAGGTGAATATACATCTTTGTCTTGCGTGTCCGATAGTGATATGCTAGTCTTTACTAAACCATAGATATAATAGCCATTATATATATGACTAAACTCATACGCTTGTTTATAAATAACATTTATGGTGTAAAAGAACATTTATGAAAATCTAAATAATTCCAAAAAAAGATTTGATAAAATAAAAATATATTTACATATTTTCCAAACGTAAATTGGGGAAAATGTAAGTAATTACTCGTTGTCAATAATTATGGACATTTTGAAACGTACAAATATTGATTTAACAAAATGTACGCACTTGTCGATCATTGGATTATACGCCTAGATAGAAGGTTACGGAACTATAGATAGTCGCAATTTAGAATATATACATGTATATTGAATATACGAGAGAAACATCCAAAACCAATCTGATTTAAATACAGGTCGATATCTAAGTGTCTCATAAGTCTATTCTAAGGCTGGATATTTGATCTCTGTTTTTATTATGAATTGTTGTATATATATATTGTTTGATCAAATATGTGACACTATAATAAAATAATTATTTATTTATTTTATTTATTTTATTTATTTTATTTATTTTATATTTTATTTATTTTATTTATTTTATTTATTTTATTTATTTTATTTATTTTATTTATTTTATTTATTTTATTTATTTATATCTAACTTGCTTTGGTTCATCAAAGTTATGCACATAGTAAAATCACAGATTTTTATTTCCATAAGATTATTTTGAACAGTTTAAGAAAGTCGTCATCATCTCAATGGTTGTGTATTATATATAATAATGTAATAATGTGAACATGGTTCTATTATACCTCATGTCAATTTTCCTGTTCCGACATGCATGTAATATATATGCCACTGGACGTACACTAATGATCCCCAAAAAGCTTATTTGAAGAAATAAAGAAACTTCACTCCGAATTGACTGATAGTAGATGTGTTAACGTCTGGTCAGCTAGAAGGTTGATTAGTTTATTTAGTTAGCTTAAAAGGGAGGGGGGATAAACCATTCCTAATATTGCACTTATGCATAAAATATTAAATGAGAGTTATATAAGAGAAAATATAAATACGAAAAGTCGCATATCTGGTAAAAATAAGTCTCACTGGCAACTATAGAATTTCACGTACAATTGTCATTCTTAATCGAAATAACGGACAGTCATTAAAATACATGCATGTACACTTTGATAGAAAGGGGTGCTGCAGTTGCATATTATTCATCATAAATCTATTTCAAGTATATACTTTCCTGTCATTCTTATAAGTTAACGCAGAGACATGTAACTTTACATCTCTAGTTAACGACAATCAACCATATAAATATTTGAATCTGATGTGACTTACCGTTCATCTCTTTCTTTTTTCATCTTTTTTTTTTATTTGGGCAGGTACACAAACATTGTAATGTTAGATATACTGTTCCCAGGTTGGGAGGGGGCGGTGGTTGGGGGTGAAGTATATCGAAAGTTACAAAATAAGAACGTTGTATTTATGAATTTACATGAAGAATTCTGATCTTGGGCGTATGTTTCTTTTTTTTTTTTTAAGTTCAGTGATTTAAATTGAGAGAAAAAAATATAGTCAGAATTTAAATCGTACCGGCAATTTCTACCTAAGACTCCTCTAAAATCATGAATGGTCATGCTTCACAATCATCAGAATTTTCTTTGCATTGGTACAATCGTATCGGTAGTGATTTACCTTGACATTTCCGGGTATAACAGAGCTACTTGTATATTACCTGTATGTGGTTAGGTGACGTCCCATGAGGTCTTACGTATACAGGTTCACATTTATAATGGTTTCTGATATAACAAGGTTTTATGACATTCACACATGTTCTGTATACCAAATTCTTATCTTATTTTCAGACCAAACGAGGACATGAATATTTTCCAGGAAAAATATTGAGTATCAAAGTATCAAATTAATTTCGGGATTTTTTTCTTTCTTAGTATTAAATCACAGAAACTTAAAGAAAATACTGCTTGTCCACTTAAGGTGTATTCTTGTCAGTTAAGACTGACATATATGTCTCTGGTATAAAGTGGGTTTATGAATGAATAATAAGTCTTGCAAAGGTACAAGATATAAAGCACATTGAAAATTGATTCCTCCGGTCTGTCTCCATTCAAAAAAGGAAAGTTGACGTTAGATTGATTCTGTTATATTTTTTAAACATCGTTGGTCAAATAGCTAAAGTATGTATACGTTGTGAGATTTTAAATATTTTAATAAGGGCATTCCCGATTAGGTAAATGTAGATCGGTGTGGACGGACCAAGCTATATTAATCATGTAACCGCGATAATTTTCTCTAAACATTGAAACATTCACGGTTAATACCCATGATAGTTTGAAAAAGTAAGTACAGTGTTTGGTTTATACGCTCGTTTTCGTGGGCCATTTTTATTTGTAAAATTATTTAATAGAAAGTGATTCAGAATTTCGATGTTACAACAAAATACTCACCTATCTATTTTAAAATTAAGCTTACGCAAAATATAAAAGATATACATGTATATAACGGCGATTCAGGTATTTTGCCACCATATTCCTCCCCAAATAATTAATGTTTTTATCATTCATACGAACTGTTGTTCACACCTGTAACGGTGAACCGTGTTGGCTAAAATTCACTGAGTGAAGATCAAAAGAATAGAGTTACAGAATGCTAATCTTTTAATTACCTTGAATTTAACCACGCATTCAACAGGTGGTCACTTAGTGTCACAGTACAATACACATTGTATTTACACAGTACTAGACTGAAGTAAAAGCCTTCAGGTGAGAATACAAACATGCATTTGTAAAACAATATCAGTTATATATGTTTGTTCAAAATATCCGTCGGAAAAAAATTCATGAAAATATATTCTATTGTATGATTTACTTTTATTACTATAATCATATCAGAAATCCTTTAAATATAAATTGTACATTTTAATTTTGAAAGTTGCACGGCGGATCACTTTACTTTCTTAATTATTAGTTGGTTAATAGCTACGCCAAAAGTCGTCGATGCGCTTTTAATCGCGTTATTAGATGATTAACGAACAAGACTTACAACGAGATTTATTCACTCCCGGCATGCAAAAAGACTTAAACTACGTCACATAAGTCAGGAAGTTGGAATAAATTAAATTATTAATTCCCAATTTTCTTCTTTATTAGTGTTCATATCCAGATAAAACTTGGTAAATATGTTTTTTATGGTATTATGAACATAATAAGATGAAAAGTGAAAAATCGCGAATTTTCCCTTTAAAGTAATTTATGGTAAAGAAATCCCTGACTTAATAATTTTCCAGTTATACATATATTACGATATGTCTTATTTTGCCAGTCATGCATGGCTCATTTTTGAGTGGCATATTCGAACACGGGCTCCTTTTAAGATAAAGCTCTATTGCTTTTAAGCTTGGACTACGAAAAATACAGTTATTCAATTTTAATGCAAAATAAAAAATCATTCTACTGAAGTCATTAATTTGGTAGAAAAACATCAATGATGAATCGAAAATTCCACGAAACGTCGTTTTTGACATTTAAAAAAAAAGAATTGCCGTTATCGTTTCGCTACAGGCGTCACACGTAAGCACCGGACATTTTTAGGCTTTGTTTACGCTTGGAATTTGAGTACAAATTTTACAAAAGAACATTTTTAGGTGAAAAATATGATTATTTTGTTTACTTTTGAAGAAATCACACATCTCCGATACCACAGAAGAGAATTAATTTGTCATCACCTTTGCAACTCAATATTCACCTAACGAATAGCCAGTAGAAAAGTAATAATTTCGAATCACATCTCAGAATAGGCCAATCAAATTAACCCATTAGGATATCACTTGTTCATATCACACTCCGTTCAGTGTGAAACGAGTAAAATCACTTCATGCATGCTGAAAATTATCGATAAAATGCCACGACAATAAGAGAAACTTCATTGGCATTCTAAATACTATATGAGAAATATTGCATGTTGTTTGACTTTAATGACAATGTGAAAAGGATTCTGGTCAATATATCCAACGATTACATATAAACCACCACTTTGAGCTATCAAATTGAACATATTGATTTATTAGTATTTACTAAGCAGTCAGACATTTGGAAATGATTCAAAACATTCATATTTGACAATAGTTGATTGCATACTTCATATATATCTTTATTTTAGAATATTGTCTTTAGTATTATATCCGTTTGATACATATTTCATGCAACATGTACTTCTATGATAACATTTTGATATACCCAAGGCCAAATGTTTTGGAAACAATACATAAATACTAGGAGTATAGAAATCGGAACAGCCAAAACTGACTAAGGTCAACTTACACGAGAGTATAGGTGTGTTCCGATAGATAGTACTATTAGTTTTATCAATATTCAGCAAAGATTGACATCTTTATTATATCATTGTAACAAGCTTTTAATGCATTTGTCTAGATAAACAATGAAAGATAAATAATATGTTTAAGCAAACATATTCCAATAACATAGTTTAACAGATAATCAATAAGAAAAACGACGTAACTGTGGTTTCAAAAATGGTATCCGAAGTTATGAAAGGTTTGACTTTTTAAGTATTAGTAATTTAATCGCAAAAAGAGATTCTTTTATATTATCGACAAATTGCTAGTTTATCAACTGCATTCACATTAAACAGAGTTCATTCAATTGAATTATTGCAAAATATAATAACAGAGGGGCCTGATGGGTTATTTTCGCTATCCTGATCCGTTTTTCTACAGATTTATATTTTTTTTATATTTTCGTGATCCGTGATCATGGAAATTTATTTTCTGTGAATCGTGATTGACAAAAAAATCAACTCGTGAATCGTGATGAGACCCCCCTCCCATCAGGCCCCTCATAACAGTTGGTGCAGTTTATGATTTCAACTTTAGGCATGTGCTGTCATTTAGTGGCAATCTACATCTTACTACTTCACTGAGCTTGTAATAAATCACACGAGGCAACAATGTTTGCTGCTGAAGTAAAAGACTCGAATCAACAAAGTCTACTGCTAGAAATAAAAGACACCAAACAAGAATGTTTACTGCTAGAAATAAAAGACACGAAACAAGAATGTTTACTTCCAGAAATAAAGACGTGAAACAGTACTGTTAACTGCTATGACACGAAACAAGAATGTCTACTGCTAAAAATAAGACACACAATAAAATAGACTACTGCTAGAAATAAAGATACGAAACAAGAATGTCTACTGCTATAAAAAAAAAGATACGTAGCAACAATAGTTTTCAGTCTTAGATGCATGATTTTTTTATTAGTTGTTATTGGCTTTGAACTAGCTGTCAGTAACTGCGAGTACTCTCAGGTCTGTACTTAATGTCTTTTTGTTGTGGGGATGTATAAGTACCCTGCCACGTCCACTCTGTGTTTTTGTTATATGTATTTCTGTTTAATCCATCTGATGAGTTAAGCCTTTTACAACTGATTTTTATAGTTTGTTCACTGTTACATCACTGTCCCAGATTAGGGGGAGGGTTTGGCGCCCGCTAACATGTTTAGCCCCGCCACATTCTGTATGTGCCTGTCCAAAGTCAGGAGCCTGTAATTCAGTGGTTGTCGTTTGTTTCTGTGTATCATATTTGTTTTTGCTCATTATTTTGTATATAAATTAGACCGTTAGTTTTATCGTTTGATTTGTTTTACATTTGTCATTTCGGGGCCTTTTATAGCTCACTATGCGGTATGGGTTTTACTCATTGTTGAAGGCCGTACGGTGACCTATAGTTGTTAATTTCTGTGTCATTTGGTCTCTTGTGGAGAGTTGTCTCGTTGGCAATTATACCACATCTTATTATTTTTTTATTTATACGTAGCAACACTATCGACTTCTGGAATAAAAACACAGGATACAAAAATGTCTACCTCGTAAGTCTCGATAAAACATTGTCTACTGCTTGAAATACTTTTTCGTGTCTTTACACGAAACTATATTGTATATACTGCATGCTAGATGAAAAAGACACAATGTCTACTGATAGAAATTAAGACAAAGAAACAACAATGTTTAGTACTGCTAGAAAAAAAGACAAGAGACAACAATGTCCACTGCTAGGATTAAAAATGACAATGTCTACTGCTAGAAATGAAAGCAAGAGACAACAATGACAACTACTAGAAAGAGAACCAAGAGACAACAATGTCTACTGCTAGAAATAAAATCAAGTCACAACAATGTCTACTGCTAGAAATTAAGACAAGTGACAACAATGCCCACGGCTAGATATAAAGACAAGAGACAACAATGTCTACTGCTAGAAATAAAGACAAGTAACAACAATGTCTACTGATAGAAGTAAAGACCAGAGACAACAATGTCTACTGCTAGAAATAAAGACAAGTGACAACAATGTCTACTGCTAGAAAAAAAAAGACAAGAGATAACAATGTTCACTGCTAGAATTAAAAATGACAAGAGACAACAATGTCTACTGCTAGTGCTAGAAATAAATGACAATAATGTCTACTGCTAGAAATAAAAGACAAGAGACAACAATGTCTACTGCTAGAAATAAAGACAAGAGACAACAATGTCTACTGCTAGAAATAAATGACAAGAGACAACAATGTCTACTGATATATATATATAGAGAGAGACAAGAAATAGCAATGCCTAGTGTTAGAAAAAAAGACATGTGACAACAATGTCTACTTTTTACTGTAGTAGTATTTTTGATACGATGCTTGCTTATCAATGAAAGTAAAAAGTATTAAACATAATTATCGATGCTGGGAGATTTTCATTAAAAGAAATGATTTCCTACAATATTTTACGGGGATAAAATGAATGTAATATACTAGAATGAATCTGTTAACGTCATTGATTGAATAAGTACCTTCTTAGCTCTCATGTAATTATTTTATTCCATTTTCAATTATATTCGGAATCTTTGATTTAACACATGCTGTCGAGGAATTGAAAAATTATCACACACTCTGGAGGAAGCAGGACACTACTTGTAAAATATATTAAGAAAATGACGTAATGCAAAATATACAGAATTTTTAATTTTAGTTTTTGTTCTAACATAAAGGATCATATAACGACACAGACAGGATGACATAAAATTTGACATACATGGAGAATATAATTCAACTAAGTTGTTGAAACTAACTTCAGTATACTTATAACAGTAAAGGTAACGCAATCAATACATGAAAGCAAATCAATTTCAATCTTTTTCCCGAAAACAGCTGATTTGATAAAATTCAAGATTGTGCCCTTGCTAAATAGTAAAGTAGTCTAATCCAATCAAATCATTTAAAGCAATATAATGTTATTAAAAAAAAAGTAGATGTAGTATGGTTGCCAATGAAACAAATGTCCACTCGAGTCCAATTGACGTGAATGTTAGCAACTGTAGGTAACCGTATGGCCTTCAACAATGAGAAAAATCCATACCGCAAAGTCGGCTATAACACCCCTGTTTTATCATACTTCTGATCGGGATAAAACAATTAGTTGGGATCTCAAAACCCAATTTTACCCCGCCACATTTTGATGTTCCTGTTCCAAGTTAGGAACCTCGGCATTAGTTTTCCTGTGTCATATCTTACTGGTTTTGTGTTATGTAGAATTATATTTTAGTGGCAGAACTATGATCTTTTCAGTTAAATTCATTTACAACTTTCATAGACTCCGGGCGATTTAGAGCTTGATATATTGTATCAACACACGTATATTATTGAAGACAATATGTTTCCCTCTAAAAAAAATGAAAACAACACGTTATAAATTTCATGCGTCCGAAGCGCTTTTCTGGATTTACCTTGATCAGAAACGCTCAAAGCTGAATATTTGAAAGCCAAGGATGTATAAGAACCGAAACAGTTGAAGAGCTATATAATCAAAAAGGACATAAAATAATAGCCTAATCCTTCAAAGGCCAACTTTGCCTGAGGGAGTTAACACCTTAGTTTCTTTATAATTTCAAAATTCATAAACGGTCAATATAATATTTAGAAAGGTTTGTTATTAATCATGTCAGTACCGCAGCACTATTTGTCTTTTGGTTTATTTTGTCGTTGAGTTGCTGTCTCATTGCCGTTTATCCTACATCTCCTTTTATATATATCCAAATACATGTATGGTCATTTTACATGTTGTTATTTGTTAAAATATAAATCAGGAGCAACAGATTTATCCAAGAAGTAACTTTACATGCATAATAACTATCTTGATAATATTGAAGCAACCTTAGCGCTGTTCCTTTGCTTTTTGTGTGGGTTTTTTTTAATTGTTTTTGCTGTGCATGTACTGATTTTGTGTTATGGATGATTAACCATATCCTTTGTTTTTCTATTAATGTACAATGTCCTCTTGAGTAAGACCGGTAAAATCATAATTCATGCTTAAATAAAGTACAAATGTCTGAAACTTTAATATATTATATGTAAATATGCAAATATGAACATTTATGTCTTGTGAACATCTGATTTTATAGTGGTGTTTAAATTAAAAGGATAAGAAGTGACATAAGCACACCTTCTCCTTCGCCAATTATGTGTTCAGCTAAATTTTAAAAAAAATCTTCCATATGCGAACACATGTACACTTCTAAAGAGTCGTGCCAAAAACAGAAAATATATAACATGAAACAATATAAACCAAGTGTTTCGATGATAGAAGGGATAAGTTCATCACTAATTACTCATAATGCTATATCGTTTGAATAGTTCCAGTTTGAAATGAATGTAAATTGTTGATATATTATATTAGCTAGATCTTGCATTCAGATCTCTATATGCACTGTTTCTTTTTTCCAGTCTATGATTAACAATTGTGACTATCATCTTTCAGTGAGACATGAAATATCACGAGGACGCCTTATATATATTAAAAAAACTAAAACCCATCATCAAGAACTAAGTAAACTATCCATACAATATTACTTTCATAACACATACATTGTTGATTGAATTGACAGACACTGTAATCCCGGGGGCTTCCCTAACTATGTTATGATCTGTTATAGTACATCTATTATGTATAAGTAACATTATTTGTCGACAACACCTCTGTTTCATTGACTATTCGAACTCGTATGCATAGGCAATCAGGACAGCTCTATGTTTCTGTTTTAATAATATTCAAATCATTCAAAATGCAAGATCTACATTTATAAAAAAAGTATGCCGCGCAAAACATTTATAATTATTAGTTTGACACTCACACACATACTTGATTAATTGAAGCATATACAATGTATATAATCTGAAAATAGAGAATTTTTGTGGATTTTATTTACCTCAAAATAGTTAACCAAACATCGCATATCTTGTTGTTTCACATAACTATCTGGTTTTATTGTGTTTTATGATTGCTGTCATATTGACTCACATCTTATTTGTTTACATTTGCAAGCACCAAATATTCAGTTTTCCTCAAAACCTAAAACGTTATAAACCCTTACATATATATATATATTGCCACTGTATCAAAACAGTTTATTAATCCTGTAAGTGGATTTTCATTGTTTGTCTTTCTCTTGATCTGTTTTCCAAACGGTGGTTGGTTCAAGTTGCTTTATTGTTATGTATTTTTTGCCAATCCAAGTAACTTTGTTTTAAATCTACCCCAAAAGTAAAACAGAATCAACATACACTGTTTACACAGAGATATGTCGGGTCACCTATTTGTTATTTTGATAATGCAAATGTTGAAATTAAAATAGTAATACTTTAACATGTAAGTTATGCAAATATTCAAAGTCAATGAACCATGACTGAAGGTACAGGGCTAAACAATCTCCATGGAAATGAGATGTGCCAATGTTAATACAACTGCAAACCAAATACCATTGACTTTTCATAAGTCGTTCCCTTAAAACAAACCTAAACACAAACATTAACTTGTAAACTATGTAAACGTTTCAAAGTCAATGAACCATAATTAGGGGGTGGGGTTATATAATCTCCATGGAAATGAAACTTGCAAATGCCAATACATTTGCATACCGAATATAATTGACTTAACATTAGTGGTTCATCTTAAACTGACCTAATCACAAACTTATACATGTAACGTACTGTTGTGCGTTTGTTTTTCTACATTGGCTAGAGGTATAGGGGGAGGGTTGAGATCTCAAAAAACATGTTTAACACAGCCGCATTTTTGCGCCTGTCCCAAGTCAGGAGCCTCTGGCCTTTGTAAGTCTTGTATCATTTTTAATTTTAGTTTCCTGTGTATAATTTGGAGTTTAGTATGACGTCCATTATCACTGAACTAGTATACATATATGTTATGGGGCCAGCTGAAGGACGCCTCCGGGTGCGGGAGTTTCTCGCTGCATTGAAGACCTATTGGTGGCCTTCAGCTGTTGTCTGCTTTATGGTCGGGTTGTTGTCTCTTTGACACATTCCCCATTTCCATTCTCAATTTTAAACTAAGCCAAAGTTTCAAAGTCAAGAGACCATGACTGAGGGGTAAGGACCAAATATCATAGTCTCCATGGAAATGAGATGTGCTAATGCTTATACAACTGCATAACAATTTTCATTGACCTACCACTAACGGTTCCCCAAAAAATGACCAAATCACAAACTAATACATGAAAACTAAGCAAAAGTTTCAAAGTCAATAGACCATGAGTGAGGGGGCGGGGCCAAATAATCTCCATGGAAATGAGATATGCCAATGCTTATACAACTGCATACAAAATATTATTGACCTACCACTAGTGGTTCCCCATAAACTGACCTAATCACAAACTAATACATGTAAACGAAGCAAAGTTTCAAAGTCAATAGACCTTGACTGAGGGGGCGGGGCCAAATAATCTTCATGGTAATGAGATGTGCCAATGCTAATACAACTGCATACCAAATATCATTGACCTTCCACTAATGGTTCACCATGAACTAGACCTAATCACAAACTAATACATTGTTGACGCTGCCGCCGCCGCCGACGCCGGAAACAGCATACCTATGTCTCGCTTTTTGACTCCGTCAAGGCGAGACAAAAATTGAAAAATCACAAAAACAAGACCGAAATTTTGCTACACAAAATGTTGCTTTTACTAAAAATGTTTGTGAAAATCACGGAAAAAACATGTAAAATTAGATTTGAAAACTATTTGTAACCTCTGATATAATGAGATACTGTTGATAAAAATAAGTACACTGATCTCCAAATGCAATATTGAGTTTCCACATACAAAAATGAATATAGATTAATCATTTAAAATGCATATGACTTTTAATGTTCAATTAATGAGTGTTCCCAAGAGTATGTGTTAATGTCGTATGTATTAGTGCGACATAAACATGAAATACATTATTAAATAAACCAATAATCATTATAATGAAATACATCATGACATGGGAAATTAATTAAAATGTCAACTAAATACCGTGTGAATAAAACACTGTATCGAAATAATAATTGTTATCTTGGTGTACCATGGGTGTAGGGAATTTTCCATCTATAATGAACACCCCTGGTTACACCAAGATAATGAGTTTATTTTTTACGAAGCGTTCCTTTACTCATTTTTTTACCTGGTTGTACCATTGAAAATTCTTACGAATATCATCCACTACACACGAAACTGAAAAGATATCCAATGAAAGAGTTCAGTTGTGTTTCAAAATTAAAAACAAGACGTATCTATAAGAATTGAACAACAAATGCATAATTGCAACCTTTATTTGACAGTGTATTTCGTAAAAGGAAAGATAAAAAAGATAATACTTGAAATTGTTTGCTTTATTAACAACATCACAATAAAATATTATTCTTATTTGAATTTCTGCAAATGAAATCATACTTCAATTACAAGGCCCTACACTTTTGATTAAAAAAACAATAATAATTTTAACCAATATCAAAGGCTTTTTATCAATAAAAATATTACGTATAATTAAATCCTTTTCATGTGTATGAATGTTTTATATAAGCTGAATTCATAACGGACCATAATTGTTTTAAGTTATAATCATTTTGTATTCAAACTATGCTGTCAACATTACTGCTGAAGTTAGCTGAAAATGCGATGTGCAATGCTGATACAGATAAATTCACGTTTTATAGAATCTTTGACGTTTTCCATACATATTGTCAATTAATTGTTTCCTTGACATGATACTAAGAGGGAAGAAACCACAATCAAGGACATAATACATTGAAAATCTCTCATGGCTTTAGTATCGTTAATGACAAAACCACTCGGCATTCATCAAGTATGGACGGGATAACATTGGTTACACTAGCTTATTCTTAAGAAAGTGAATTCTAGATTCTCATCGATCTATCCATGTTTATTCTTTTCAAAATCAATCAGATTTAAAAAGTTTTCGAATACTTTCAATTACAATGACAAAAGTAATTATTATGGTTCAAATGAAAGGCTTTCAGGAAAGTTTTGTTTAAACATTGTACAAGTTTTATTTTTGACTTGTATTCACTACTTTAGCTTATTTTTCCTTGATCATTATCACAAATCATGTCAATCCATCTTTCTTAACACATTTTGCCTACAATCATTTATACTTTTATAGAATCGGCTTACATTCAAGAACGACATATTTCACGCTACTTCTGGTGTGTTATAGTCTTGCCACGTTAACTCTTACCATTGTTTTCAGAAAATGTCTAATTTTCGTTTAATTGCAAAACTATACAAATTATATGCAAATGACCTATACCCTGATGTTGATGCATAATGATTCAAATAAAGCTGAGATAGGGGATCACGATGCAGGGTCGTTGGGGTGAGGAGGTGGATATGGGTGGGCGATAATCTGCCCCAAAGTTGGTCATCAGGTGCAAAAAGCGTCAATTTTGACAATGTTTTGTTCTATTTCTTGACCTGGAAGACCGAGGGATGCTGATAGATGTATCTCACTGTAGTCTGCATGTAGAGTGGACCCCAGTAAACACATTGACCGCAACTGGAGTGATCCTGATCTAAGTATGGTAGTCTAAAGAAGGTCATTTTTAGGCCTATGTACTATGTGTCTCAGACACCGAAGGGAAGCCCACTCCTCCAGATAAAAAAACAGTTTTTTTTCCGATTTCAATTTACGAGGTTCGCACTTGGGCTCAAACTGCACCTCAAACATGAGAAACATGACAATAAATAGCCTTAGGTTGAGGGAATATGCATCAATTTCGAAAAACAGACCATACAGTTGAGAGCCATTGGAGTTAAAAAACACGGTGATTTGGGTAGAGGCCGTTATGGCACGGCCCCCACATGGCAAGGGGTAAGAAATGTACGGGCGGGAACGATAATGGGTCCGGAATATGTTCACTGGTGACCCAAAAAAAAAACTCAGAGGGATTGTACATTAATTGTGCGAAATTATAGGTGTTAAATATTTGACGAATCTTTATGACAGATACGTAAAAGATGCAGTCTTGAAAAAAAAAGATGCAGAAGCATTTTTAGATTAATCAAATACTAGTAAAACAATTATTAATATACTTGGAAGTTTTGAGTTTTCGGTTAAATATGGTTAGCACAAAACTAATTTCAATTTTGACACAATTATCCATCGAGGAACAAAGCGAGTAACGGCTTTAGATTTCCCATTTAAGTTATTTTTGATATTTTTATTGTAAAGATCGGAATATTCCAAACAAAATATCATGACTTGCCAAGTAAGAATGTGCGACCAAGTCTATTGTATTCATTTTTAATCTGCGTTAATCAAAATATTTTCACTTTGCAACAGGCATGGTCGCTATTTTTCGTGACGTCACAAAAGGGAAATCAGAGGTAAGCAATAAAATTTGAAGGCATAATTTAATTTTGACCAGAATCAAGCGAACCGCACGTTGATTATTATTAAATCGGCTAAAAATTAGAGATTACGTCTTTAAAAACAGTCTAACAGAGTTAGAACTACGTGCCTAGATAACAGCAGCGACACTGCTTAAAACCAGTAAAACTCCAAATGTATCACTGCATTTTTTTATGTAGTATTTTTTGACAGTACCAAAGTACTTACACATATGTTAAGGTATAAACAGCAGCCAATTCTTGACTGAATGTCTATTGGAGCTAAACTGCACTTCACTCCAGAAAAGTGAATAGTTTGACTTTAGGTGCAAAAAGTGTGTGCAAATGCTTTTTTGTGTAGGTGCGTACGCGGCTTGTATTTTTTAACGATGAAAGGTACCTGTCTGTGACTTGCTTATTCTGAAATTATAAGGAATGTGCAGTCAAAGGTTCTTTAGAAATTATATCTATAAAACAGAAATAGCACAACCTTCTCCTCAATTATATGAGTTTTGGTAGAATGTTTGAGTAATTCACATAGGACACTTTGTTTTGTAAACAAACCCTCAAAATAGAGCTTTATGTCATATATTTTTATTAATCTAAAGTTTTAAGAAAGTCTTACCTTTTCTCTAGGTTGCCATATATCTATATCAGAATTCATTCCTGTAGATTTTGAATTTGACCTCACAGCTCTACCGGAAGCGGCCATGTGTTCAAGAACCCTCTTGGAAAAGGGCTGTAATCCGTTTGTCGTATTTCATCTGTATGGCGACGAAATACTTAAGTAGTCTTTTGCTTGTACACAGAAAATCTGTCACAATATATCCGATATTCAACAAGTCTGTCGCCTTCTTTGTATAACAGCTTCTACATCACGACTTCTTGGAATCAAAGGAAATATGAAATCTGCAATCACTGGTGTACACTTGTATAGTTGTTATTTAAATCGATGTTACAAAGGGGAATCAAAGATATGCATTTATCTAAACCAAGCCCTAAATTGAAAATCTACAACCGTCAAAATGGTAAAATGAGTGAACAAACCAATTTGATAGCTTGGAATCGATTTATTGTCCACGGTGTGTGAAGTGATTGCAACTTAATATTAGCTATACGTTACCCTACGTAAAACCGTATCATATTATTGACAATCATATTTTCCTATAAAATACAATTAACGTTGACTTGATTTTCTTGCGGATCATTCGAGTATGCCTGGATGAGAGCAGAGGATATTTAAGAGATTAGTCCAATATTGTTTTGGCTATATAATTTTCCTTCAGATATACAATTTGTCAAACTGATTCGAACGGTCGATATTGCTATTAAGATATGTTAGTAGCATGAATGAAATTACTCTATTGCTTAAAATTTCCATTTCTTTTGACGAATGGATAAAGAAAAATATTGATTGGGATTATTGTTTTTCTGATATTGTAACCTAAATTTAAAGAGTAGAAAAATGTATGTGGGCTTGTAAAACTAATATTTATATAAGACGTTGATCCAAATTTGAATCTGAAATAATTTTGAACCAAATCTAACTATAAAGCATATACAAAGTAGAAACAAACGTTTTAAAACCATTTTAGCTATCAGATTAGCTGCACGAGTATCGAACGTAAAGTCCAAACAAGGAAAACAAAGAGACAACAACGGGACAGTTAACTTTAATTTATGCTTTGGGTTCAGCTTCCCAAGCAACGCATTAATCTTAGATATTGTCTACCCGACACCATTTCTATAGAATATTTTACAATGTCTGTTGTCCGTGAATGAAGCAAGATACAATTCACAAAAAATAAAAAGCTTCGTTACTCCAGTTGAACAATGTTTTATTTAACAATCTATTGCTTTTGTTTTAAATCAACATATCAATTCTGAGTATTGTTTGATAAAACTGATTTACTTTGTGAAACAAATATACAATTTAAACATAACGACTTGCAGGCTTTTTAAAGTGTATTAATCTATATATTTATAAATCATTTTGAAACAAACTTAGCTGAAAATCCAATTATACAAAATTGAATTTGGTTTCAGAAGGACATTATCAAAAACTAATTTGTCTATTTAGATCTTTTTTCCATTTAGTTACATGATGCCATATATAAAAGATTTGTGTCTGCAACATACTATGTAGATCTTGGAAGCAACTGTGTAATCCCAGCTCATATAACTGTATTAGACTGTATATAGAAATAAAGAGATGAGGTATGATTGCCAATTATCCATCAGAGACCTAATGACGATGATGTAAACAACTATAGGTCACCGTACGGTCTTCATGCAGCATTGAGCAAAACTCATACCGTATGGAAAAATACTACTACCGAAACTCTTTTCTGATTTACCTTTGTTAGGAACGCTCAAACATAAACATTTAAAAACCAGGGGTGTATAAATACGTAGAAAAAACCAGAGGTGTATAAATACGTAGAAAAAAACCAGGGGTGTATAAATACGTAGAAAAACCAGGTGTGTGTAAATACGTAGAAAAATGAGGAACTATGTATATATATATAGTATAGTACATGTATAGTATAGTAAAGTAAAGTCAGCTAAAAAAAGGCCCCGCAATGACAAAATGGGAAACAATTCAAAACAAACAGCCATGTTTATGTCAAAATCAATACAAGTAAAAAATATACAGACAGCAACCAACGACAACCACTAAATTTCTGTTTTTGAGCGATAAATTCTCCCCTTATCTGGGAAAATGGTGTAATCGCACACAATAAGTATAAACTGAAATAAAACTAGAGTGCACACGCTGAAATGTGTCGCCGGTTTTACTAACCATGATTGAATTTATGTTGAAAGTCCTAAAGATAAAGTTTTACTACAAGTTTACTTAAACTTAACATTTTCATTGATCCATGAAAATGAGGTCAATTTCAGATTAACATAAACAGACAGACATGTACACCTTACAATTATGCCATACAGCAAACATAGTTGATCTATTGCTTATATTATACAAGAAACATACCAAACCATGAACACGTAAAATTGACCAATGTACCATGAAAATGAGGTCAAGGTCAGACGAACCCTGCCAGACAGACATGTACATCTTACAATTATTCCATTCACCAATTAAAGTTGACTTATTGATTATAGTATCTTAGAAGAGGACCTAAACAAATAGTTGATCGGCACTTCCAAGGTGTAGCGGTTATAAACCTATGTTATAAATTTCACCAAAAATCATACAAGAAATGTAGGCTTTAGACTGCTTACAATGTAATTCATATTTCAAAGGGGGCATACCTCCATTTTATCAATCTGGCAAGACCGCATGGACGCACATTTTTAATTTCTTGGAACAAATTTTTATCACAGATTTGTTTATTATCAACGCTTCAAACAATTCTCTCAGTTTCTGTGTGTTACTTCCTGATCAAATTACGAAATTTGAACATCGGTAAAGTACGGTCGCCTTAATTTTGATAATTTTAGGTCATTAAAATAAATAATGCATTGTGGTTATTTTGCCCTTGATGACAGTAACAAACTGGATTTCTCCTGTTTACGCCTTATAACTTCGAACTAGTTTCTGGAACCTTATTGGTTCTACTGCTGTTGTTCAATCATGACATTGGAACAGGCAAATATAAAATGTGGCGGGGTTAAACATGTTTGTCAGCTCTCAACCCTACTCTCACCTTGGTGGTGTAATAGCTAGTTCAAAGCCAATAATAACTCTCGAGACTTTCCGGCCTTTTACTAGGCCATCATTCGAGAATTCCAACCTAGATTCGCGCGTCAGATATCAACAATTAATAGTCTGTGTGCATTTAAAACAACTTCCTGTTTTCACAATGATTCAAAATCTCCATCAATCTTCTCGAAGTGGCGATGGCCACAGACCACAATTAAATTCTCTATTAGTTCTTTATAACGTTATGTTTCATTAAAAAAATTGCACCGATTCTTTTTGTCAAATATTTTGTGAGTGTAAAGTACAGTACTAGTCCAAACATATATCAAACATTCAGAAATATCGCTCCCCAGCATCTTACAAATTTAGCCAATACACATCCATACCCCTATGGACAAGTCAAGAGATGTTCCGAAAACTGTAAATATCAACTTTTTGCACCTGGCCTAATCACTCTTTCCATATCAAAATCAGTTAAAATACAACATCCAAAAGTTTATTTCACCTCTCTTCTTTCATTTCCATCCAAAAAAATCTAAGAAATGAGTGAGGAAGGGAAAGAAAAAAAATTAAGAAAAAATACACTCTAATTAAAAGGAACTATATTCGTCGGATCATTAATTGTGGTCTTTGGCCCGATCTGCCATTTTGACAAATGTGCGCATTAATTTCAAATATATTTATACGCCATGTGTAGTTCGGTCGCGCGTTGTCTAATTTTGCACGCGAATTTAATCCATATATCCGTTCGGTAACAAGTGGTCATATTTTGATATTCAAATACGGCGATTAATTAAACTATTTTACAATTATAGTCTTTGTATGAGATTGATACGAGGTTATATCGACCAAAGACAAGCATATTGACTGAGGACGTAGTCCGAGGTCGTCGATTTGCTTCTCTAGGTCGATATTACTTCGTTTTAACCTCAACCAAATTGGGGATTTTTAGAATGCATTTTTAGTAACATGATGTATGCCCTGTGCAATATGCTGTTTTTGACCTACGGAAAGCTAAGCACAACAGTATTGGCGTGCAAACTGAGTAAATACAAATGTACATGTGATCAAGTTTTAACGAATCACAAATCCTTAAAAATATTCGATTAATAATAAAATTATGAACATCTATACTTCTTAAATAACAAAGTTAATTCTAGGAAAGGGTACATGATATCAGTAGTGTATTAATCCCTATTTGCACTAAATAGTAACTTTTTTATATTACAACATACCTTACTGTACAAGTCTAACTTATTTTAAGGCTTATAAAACCATTTTTACTATCCATGCTAGAAAACCACACGGCCAGTTACTCGGCGCCATCTTATGTAAACTTTCAGATTTACGTCCTCGAACGATTTATCCTTCAATTCAGGGCTTTTACCAAATGGAGCAAACTGCGAAACAGTGGTGACATAATGCTACGCTTCTTTGTAGAGAAAGGGAAGTATGACCCGAACGATAACGCTGTATGGAGTCTACAAATGGAGATTTTTTTTTCAGGACTTTTTCGGAACTCACCGGAACATGTAAGTTTTTCCAGACCTTCTCGGAAGACGTTGTTCCAAATTAAGTCGACAAAAGATTATCTCCCTTCGACTGAACAAACCAGGCATGTAAATTTGAAATATTACACAAGCAGGAGTCGGGTTACAGACTTTGCTGTTTTCTAATAAGGCTATTAAATAGCGCTGCTGGTGGACTGTTAGTCCCCGATAGTATCATCGGCTCAGTAGTCAGTACTTCGGTACTGACATGATTTCTAACATATAATTCAAAATTCCCCGTTCATAAATTAAGAAAATTATTAAGAAACTTAGGTTCCAAATCTCTCAGGCAAAGTTGACCTTAGATGAATTTGGATATTCTGTTTAGATCTGTATTTACGCATTCCCGGCTTTTTAAATGTTTAGCTTTGAGCGTTCGTGATGAAGGTAAATCAAGAAAAGCACTTCGGACGCACGGAATTTATAAAGCATTGTTTTCATTTACTAGCACTGCATCGATATTGCTGCTGATTGACTGTAAATTCACGAGATTATCATCAGCTCAATAGGCAGAACAGTTAATTCGTTGGTTAATGTTTGGATCCTAGAGTACAAAAATGAAGGTATTTCGATCAATTGGGATCAGATGTAGCAAACAAAAACCACTTAGTTTGATGTACAATAAAATAAAACTAAATAAAAGAACAGAGTTACAATGTCCCCCGCACTTATCTATCCAAGGTACAATGGCAATAACTAAATAAAACACTTTTTTTTGTCCTTTAAAACAATTAATAAATATCTTAGAGAAATGAAGGCTTCAGAGCAAATGCAATGCGATTTCCGTTATAATTAATTTTTCTAAGTGGCATAACTCGTTAAACATATTTGATCAGCACTGATTTTCGAAAGTGTCAAAGACATTACTGATATAAACCTATGATATAAGTTTCATAAAATTCAGGCAAGAATTGTACACATGAGAGCACTAACCACGCAATTTCCGACCATATAATCAATATATCCAAGGGACATAACTCTTTAAAAATAATTGATCGGCACTGATTTTTAAATTTGTCTGAGACATTGATGATATAAACCTGTAATATAAATTTCATAAAAATCTTGCAAGAATTGTACACATGAGAGTGCTAACAATGCAATTGTATTTCCAATGAGCATAACTCTTTTAAGAATAATTGATCGGCATTGATTTTCGAACTCGTCAAAAACATTGATGATATAAACCTATGATATAAAATTCATAAAAATCTGACAAGAATTGTACACATTAGAGCGGTCATCAGGCAATTTTCCATATAATTAATATTTCCCAGGGGCATAACTCTTTCAAAAATAATTGATCTGCACTGATTTTAGAACTCGTCAAAGACATTGCTGATATAAACCTGATATAAGTTTCATAAAATTCTGGCAAGAATTGTACACATGAGAGCACTAAAATTGCAATTACTATATAATTAATATTTCCAGGGGCATAACTCTTTTAAAAAATAATTGATCGGCACTGATTTTCGAACTCGTCCAAGATATTGCTGATATAAACCTATGAAATAAGTTTCATTAAAAATCTGTTAAGAATTTTATACACATGACAGCGCTAACGATGCAATTTTCTATATAATTAATATTTCTACGGGGCATAACTCTTTTAAGAATAATTGATCGGCACTGTTTTTCGAACTCGTCCAAGACATTGATAATATAAACCTATGATATAAGTTTCATAAAAATCTGGCAAGAACTGTACACGTTAGAGCGCTAAAAAGACCGGACGGAAGAACGGACGCCCGGTATTTCTATGTCCCCCGCAACGCGTTCGCGGGGGACAAAAAAGTCTGAGTATATTTATTACTGAGGATATTGAAGGTATGGATTGCTGTTCTGCATTCGTTGATATTTGGTACGTGTTTTCGATGATAAAATGCTTATTCTATTTGAGTTATGTGCATTTTAATTATTGAATTATGGAATTTAAAATAATAAATCATTGAGACTGTTTTACTTTGTTATTTGCAGATTGAAAACCTTGATCCCAAAGTTGACGCAATAAGAATAAAATGACATTTTCCACCAAAGTATTTTCTTTTTTCTCTTCCCCCAATTTTAGGAGTCTGATCTCTGCTTAAACGGTTACTCTGGTTAAAAGCGGATTATCCTAACAATACACAGTAATCATGGTCGGTACTTTACCAGTACATGTTTTTAAGGTAAAATTTCCATTGCGTAAAAAGACGAAAACGATACCTCGTTTGTCTATTGTAAATTACGACGTTACTAACAAAAATCACGAAACTGTCTACGGGAGAATCGGTAGCTAACTCTAAATCAGTTTGAATGAAATAGATTTATCAAACGTTCTTTCAAATTTATATTTGTATAGTTTCTTATGTTGTACATTTGATATTTCCGTAACAGTATTTGTTACCAAACTCATTAATTCGTAATTCTTTACATTTCTAACAAGATTAATCTCTAACCTTTATTTTTTTCCTTTGATTTTCATGCTAGCATTTATCAACTTTATCTAAACAATCTTAATCCTTCGTTATCATTAGTGCACGACAGAACTCCTGAAATCTTACTATAGAAGCAAAATTAAGATTCTGTAAAAAGTTATTTAATTACAACTTTACTTCAGAGGTTATATTAATACTATAATTAATTGTAACGCGATAATTGACCACTCACATGACCAGTGCATCATGTTTTGTGCCACAGTATAAGCCTACAGATATGGTGCCGTCTAATGGTAATTTCTAGGCTTTCGTTTTAGTTTTATAATTTTTGGTACGTTTCTCCGTTTCACTATTGTTTAAACGTATATCCTATAGCATCCTATTCTCGAATCCCCCTTAGATATACATTGTATTAAGAAATTATCAAGAAACTAAGTTTCCAACCCCTCTTGCAAGTTGAACTTATGCCTCGTTCACACGTACATTTAATTCGAATTGAATTCGAATCGAATGCGAATCGAATTCGCTAATCGCGTTCACACACTCTTTTTTTTTTAATTCGAATCGAATTCGAATTGGCTAATTCGTATTCTCCAATTCGCATTAGAAATGCGTTTTCGTTAATACGAATTAGTTAATTCGCATTAATTCGAATTAAACTGAGGTGTGAACACTTTCTAAATTGTAATTCGAATTAAATTATAATAAATTAATTGATAATGCGAATTAAAAGTTAACGTCGTTCGGACAGTAAAGCGAATTTGACGCGCATTGCAATTCGCACGTAATTCGAATTCGATTCGCATTAACTAATTCGAATTAGTTTAATTCGCATTCGAAACGTTTTACGTCCGAACGTAAATTCTAATTCGAATGGCAATGCGCGTCAAATTCGCTTTACTGTCCGAACGACGTTAACTTTCAATTCGTATCAACAAAAACGGATTTCTAATGCGAATTGGTTAATGCAAATTAGCCAATTCGAATCAATTCGAATTAAAAAGGAAGAGTGTGTGAACGCGATTAGCGAATTCGATTCGAATTCAATTCGAATTAAATGTACGTGTGAACTAGGCATAAGATGAATTTTGCTATTCTTTTTATGTCCCTTTTGGTCATAAAGCTCCTAACGTTTCTACGTATATACATATTCCTGGGTTTCTAATGATTGGGTTTTAGCGTTCATATAATGTAGATAAATCTAGCAAAGCGCTTTGGACGCACGTAAAGTATCATTTTTAATCAATGATATGTGAATCTATTTTGTAATGTCTTATGTTGTCTGTTCTCTATGATTTTGATAGATTTTTAATCACCCTCGTCATCGTCAATATTTAGTTCTTCGTGAATATTTCCGTCTTTTTTTTGGTTTTTATACTGATTACAGAGCAGCACTCATCTTGATGAATATATGTTACCATGGTGTCTGAACTTTAAGAAATTTGCATATGCTTATTAAGTTATCATTACTATTATTTACTATAGTATTGATTTATGATTTGTGCTTTCTGTCATCTTAGATTAAACACTCCGGTAACTTTTTTGACGTCATTGAGTTATGTGTTCATGTCTATGTTCATGTGTTCACGTGTGAGAAAGATCGGACTGTTGCGGTTCCTGTCGTGATTCCCTTGGTAGAAGCTTGCTGCTTGTAGGGAGGCTGTTGAACAAGGGATTCCAAGTTGTGATGTTGGGTTCGTCACTCGGGAAGTTTTAACGATAGACACAATTGTTTCATACCGTTAACGTTTATATGTCAAAACATATTTTATTGCAAATTATGGAAAAGACAAAAGATAAAAAATTGTAAAGGTCTTTTGAGCTAAATGTCAAGTTTATTCATTTACAAGGTATATTATAAGAACTATGCCTGTAAAATTTGTATATTGTATACTATCATAGCAAGCGATATAAAAGAAACAATTTTTTTTTATAAAATCACATTTATTTATAACAATATGATCTATAAAGCTTCATTTAAGATTTCATCTAACGTTAAAAGCTGTATATAAATGCTGACAAAATGTCCAGTAAAACTTAATTATTAGTATTCCTGTCATGAATATTGCATGAAATAAAATGACTTCTGTAAAATGGTATCAAATCTTATTTCGATAATTAACCATTAGTATATTCAGCCTGTAACGTATAGCTTATACTATATAGGATTCTCACAAGATCTGACGTCAATAAAATGTAATGTCATGTACATATGAGCAAAGGGTATGGACGTCTAAAACAAAAATGTTTTCATACAATATAACTTAACCGTATTATTGTGATAGTTACTTTATACAATGATATGTTGAAACACTAATAATGTCTGTACATGTGTATTTAGAAAAGTGTATCCATTATTTGTCAAAGATGAAAAATGCCTAGCCATTTATGGTATAAGAGCATAAAATACTTTTAAATAAATGTAACATTATTCTATATTTGCCATCGCTTTCATCTTTCATATTCTTCTTGTATCAGACATGATTATTCTCCACTCTCATTCTAAAGCTTCAATATAATAGATTTGATCAAATAAAGCCCTCATTCACTCTCATTTTATCAACATATAAATATTATGTAATAATGAACTATCACAGACTAGCAAAGAGAGATAAGATGGTTAATACCCTAGTTATATAAAGCAAGTTATTCAATACAGGAAGTTCTTAACTCGTATACCATTACAACATACAATGTCTGCTTTACTTAAGTTCAAATGAAACAGCTCTAAAACAAATGAGAGAAAATTGCTACACCGAAAAGAGGCCAGTGTGAAAATACAATTTGGTTTTAATAGTTTAATATCACCTTATAAATAATTTCACAGCAGTAAATGGAATTCTGTCTTCAACATGATAGTATATTTTGAACTGGAACAATTCGGAAGAACAGTTTTGATTATCTTTTACAACATTCAATATTCTTTACACTTTAAAAGTGTCTACTCGTTCATATAAACCTTCTCAATAAGTACAAAATGACATAGCTTTTATGCATCTTATCCCTCTCTATAGCTCAGCTGTTTGAGGTATTTTCTATAACAATGGTTTTCTACAGTGATATGATCTGATGTTTTACAGTTTATAATGAAAGTCTTTGGTAGCACCAATTCTTCACTCTCCTTCATTTTATATTTGGCACGATTCAAATATCAGACTGACGTCATGGATTGGTTATCCTTCCAACAACATAGTCATTGTGTATTTTCATTATTATCATGAAAATGTAGAAAACGTGTGTTGATTGTTTAGGTACTCAAATGCAATTTCGTGGCAGAACTTAAATTGCTCCTGAAAAAAATTGAAACATACTTAATAAGTGAGCAAATCTCTGTGTACAACAATTTAATTTTGACAATTTATTACAGTCGCATTTCCTTTCTGGAAAGGAAAATGTTAAAACCAGAAATTATATCTAACCATTTATTACATTGGAATCAAACATGCTCAACATTACTGCGACTTGTAGTCAAACATAGGATGCATCATAAGGAAATAAATGGGGAATGTGTCCATGGGACACAGATGATGCCCCGCTTGCATAATAACGTTATAAAGGGACATAACTCAAGAACGATAAAAGTGGCGCTACCCAAATTCATACTTGATCTGAGTTTTGTGGTAATAAGCATTGTGTATAAGTTTCATAACATTTAGTTGAGGCAAACATAAGTAAGAGAACGGAAACGAAAAATTCAGCAATTTTTCCATTTGTATAGGGGAATAACTCTAGAAAAGTAAAAGTGAGGTCACCAAAATTCAAACTTGATCTGTGTTTGTGGTAATAAGCATTGTGTATACGATTCATAACATTTGGTTTAGGCAAACTGATAGAACGGAAACGAAAAATTCAGCATTTTTCCATTTATAAAGGGTCATTACTCTTGAAAGGTAAAAATGACGCCGCCCAAATTCACACTTGATCTGGGTTTTGTTATAATAAGCATTGTGTATAAGTTTCATAACATTTGGTTAAGGCAAACTAAAGTTAGAGAACGGAAACCAATTTCGGGACGTACAGACGTACGGACAGACGTACAAGGGTAAAACTTAATGCCCCCTAAGCTACGGTGGGGGCATAAAAAATAATGTGCATGAGACAAGCATTCCATGAAAAGATCAAGAAGGCATCTAGCACCCGAAAGCGTTATTAATTTAGTAATCCATTTATACAAATATCTTAAGTCATAACCCACATGTTGGTTATTTCATATTGTATTGTTTTGGAAGTTATTTTATCTTGATCATTCAAACATTTTGTCGGTCGTTATCAATATTTTGCAATTTTTCAAATTACATTTGGTTATTCTTTTTATGATTTAATCTGTCAAACACTCAAACCTCTTACTTTCCGTCTTATAATGGTTTTGTCATCAATGTCTCTTGCATTTAATAACATAACCCAGATGCAACACTAATTATTTAATATACATCAACCTTGCAAATTTAATATTCAAAGGACTAATGTATCCCAAAGAAAAACACTGTAATGATAACATAGCAATATGTCACCTACCAGAGTATCAATCAGCTGTGGACGATTTAATCTCATTTGTTTCACAGCCTGGAAGACATCTACTTCTTTGTCTGCCTTAATACGTTCTAATACATAATTTGCTGCTACAAATAATCCACTACGAAGGACACCATTCCTGTATATATAGAATGTTCAAGGTCGAGTAATAAGGGTTTTAATAATCTATTCAAGGTTATATAAACCAATCATTTAAATGAAACATGAAATGCTTTATTCTGAGATAAATATAAAATAATACCATCGCATCTACAATTTCAACAGATGGATCTAGTTGCAACAAATAATTGATTTCTTGATAACAGATCTTTTAATTTAGTGATAAATTTGATTTTACATATACTGAGCTGTAACGAATTTTCGCGTTTAGTAATTATGGTGTATTATAAACAAAATTAACGCCAAGTCGTTGAACCGATGTCTATAGAAATATTTACTGTGTCCGTGAGTTGACACACACGCCTGACGCAAATGAACATTTGACGACTTACATGAAATTAATTAAATGAGTGATATTTTCAATATATAGTATTGTAGTATGTAACGTTTGTAGATAGCAAGGTGCAAAAACAAAACCTAATCAAAGATACCAGGCCTACAGTTGAGTACTCAAGACGCATGTTTCGTCTACATAAGCAGTCTTGCGTACATAATTCTGAATGGGAACAGCTGACAATTTTTCTCAAAACTAAGTGATAACTATTTAAAGCAATGGAAAATGAATAGAACTATACTGAAGATCTGTAAAATTTGAATGTACTATGAGTTAAAATACTGTACAGCTACATCATGAATCAAAATAGCCAAAGCTTCTGTTTAATACATGCAGGTCTGTTGCATATTTTATATATCGTTTCTGCTTTATAAAATAGCTTTAGAGAAAACAAAATCCATCTGATTAAAAACTGGATGTTGCATGGGAAGAGAAGCGTTTTCCTCTCTTTATATACCTTAACGAGGATCATTTTTGCTGATTATAACCATTCAGTGATTGTCTACATATACAAATCTTCAGGACGAAAGAGCATCAGCCAAATCAGTGATAACAAGCCTCGTGCAAAAGTAGTAATAAAATGAACTAGTAAGTTATCAAATTTAAATATTAAAAACTTATTTTTTTTTTCAAAATTGTTAATATCGTGATTGATTTACCCGTTTCTCCGGGTTGAAACTCTCAGAATACCCTTTTCAAGATTACAAAATAAAATCCTTGGTTTAATATAATTTTCCTATATTCCTCATTTCTCAAACATAGCACATTTTCCAATCAAACATCAATCGTCTGTGAAAAAAATCTCAACAAAGTTACCAGGCTAGTAATGCATTACGCCCGACATGTGTTTCGTCAACCATGACTCATAAGTGGCACTCGATTCAAAAGAGTTGGAAGACCAAATCAATTATGAAAATAAATAGCAAAAAAAAGAAAAGGTTGGGCTAAGACCATCAATGCCTGAGATAGAAATACTTTAGTGTTTGCGAAGAATTTTAAAATTTATTGGACAGTAAATTTACAGAAAATGACAATAGCAATGATATTTCATATCAACATTGAAGAGCTGCATGTTTGGCTGTTGATACCTGTGGAACGAAACATGTGTGTCTGTGAGAGAAAAAAAAACATTTGGTATGTTCAAGGCGTTTGAGGGATATTTAAAAGTTATTTCGGCTTTTCAATTAATTCTATTTCTGTGTAGCAAACTTCCAGCAGCATTTATAACATATATAACTTCCTGCTGATACGATATTCCAGAGCTTGCAAGCAAATGGGCAGCCCTAACGACCAAAATATTTTTGTATTCATGTGCAGCAGACTTCTTAAAAAGCCTTCTGCGTAAAAGAACAATGCCGATTTTCAAATTTATCAGTAGTAAATATCTCTCTTTAATAATGACACACACCACAGCTGTTGCGGTCTCCAAATCGAGTTAGTTGACCGCTACGATATGCCAGTGTCCCAACTCGTGAAAGGCTTGTTTGAGATCATAGGACACACGAAAAAAGGGTTCGCTCCGTTTTACGGTCATGCGATTCACTCGTGTTTTCGTTGCTGGATTTGTATATTCCAAAGTTTTTTTACATCGGTAAACTATTGTTGCCCCTTTTATAAAGTAAGTAAACTGGTGGGAGATAAGTGTATTGTAAATATAAATGAATATATCAAAACGATTTAAACGATATTTAACGTTATATTTCTCCAATATTTGAAATAACTTGCTACTATACACGGGATGGATAAGACCATGGTGGTATTGATACTGATTATATAGAAAATCATATAAATTCATTATTGGAATAAGCGGACTTAAATCAATTTTTGTTATTCTTGTATCTGAAAATTAAGGTATGAGGTGTATCATTAGTTGTTGTCATAATAACAAGTTGTTAAAAAAAATCAAAAGCGTTTCTTTTTTCTATCCAAAAATACAACTAAAACTATGTGTAATATACATTCATGATTCTAGCTAAGTCTTTTTAACTTACATGCAGTGAACCGTGACTGGCTTATTTCCACTTTGCTTTTGCCAATTTTCTACCATATCTAATAGTTCCAGCAATGCAGCTTTTGAGTTAGGTACATTAGCACCTTCAGGCCATCTGTGAAAATGGAATTGTCGAACCACACGTGGAACCTCCTGAGGCTAAGTGTAACAAAAATATACACACAATCTAATTGAACGTCTTAGTGTATCATAACATACATAAAGACAGTTTTCAGAAATATTTATATATACATATATCTCTTCAAAATTATTTATCAAGACAGACTTACAAATGTATTGATATTGACCAATATATCTTTTTAGTATATACAAAAACGTATTTGACATTATCAAAACATAAATGAGAAGAAAAACTTACATTCAATGTATTTGTAATCGTAAAGTCTCGGACTGTGACGCTGGGATCAGATTTGATTTCGGCTGTTGTTTCGACAATAAAAGGTCCGTAACTCTCACCACAAGTTTCTAATGTCCAATATTGTTCACATGTCTAAAAAAGAGAATAAGAATTGCTTCATGGTGAGTACAATAGTTTATGATTTCAAAAATATCATATCAATAATATAGACAACAGTCAACATACCATTTTCACAAATCTACATTACTGTGAAATTGAGCTTATAACTGGGAGATGATTGGAGTAATACAACCATTGTTTTCCCCCATTAGTCATTGTTTAAATAGCATTTTTCAAAAAAAATGTGCAGAATTTATCTTTGTTTTAAATAAGGAAATACATGGAACGATTAAAGTTTTATCCTGTCCAGTACTACAGTGAAATTTTCGCGTAACATTTCATTGCATATAAGATAACAACTATCACCGGGAGTAAACCAATCAAATGTTCATCCCTTTTTTTCCATGTTTACAAGCTTAAGTAACCATGTCACCTCAAGTTTCCAAAATATTTTATAGAAACTCTAAATTAAATAAAATGGTGCTTTGAAACTCTCCAGATACCGGTATATGTTTTTGACTCAGAAATTTTTCTGCAATGACATGCAGAATTAATTTCCTACAACTATCTAATTCAAGGGAATATTTTTTTCGACCCCTTTTCATATGAAACTGGATGTGACGTACCATGTTTTGGTGGTATTACGCCTTTAGCCTTAATAATTAGGAAGATTCCAAGGGGTCATAAAATCCGTACGAAGGAAAACAGACAACATAATTGCGAAAAGACAAAAACAAAAGACAAAAAGCAAACAAACTGACCATTAAACACATCTCAGAAAACTCAAGATTGAACAAACTAACTCCACCAAAAACTCCTGATAATCTAATAAACATCAAAAGGAACAACTCTATACACAAATGTAATTTTAGTACGGACAAAAGTCATGAAATGTTTCCTATTATTTTGAGTGATGCCGGAAAAGTTACATTTATTTCAGTCAAAAGATCAAAATTCCTTAATTAAAAATCGTTGTAAAAAATGAATTTTAAACATAAATTCAGTTCATTGTCCTGTCAAATATAAAACGGCTCAACAATAAAATAACAGCTTCCTTGCTCAATGAGGCCTTATTACTACACTTAAGCCTTAAGTAAAATCAAAGTCTTAAAGGCTGTTACAGCAATTGCTGCCTAGTTAATGTTTTTGTGACTTATTATTCATCCACATGTAAAAGAATTAAACCTGACAGGAGTCTTATCTAAGTGAGAAGTTAGGATGTTTTAACTTTATATCAATAAAAGACTTATCCAGCAGAAAGTCATTTTTACAATGTTTTACATTTCACAGGGGGACGACACGTTTACCCGGCTTACGGTGGAGGCAAATATATTTGCGGAAAAGTATAACTCCCGAAAAACTGTGCTACTTTTAATTTAAAACAAATAATGGGAGATAAGATTTCATTACTATAACCGGCGTAGTGATTTTACGATAATTTTATGAATGAACAAGAGCTACTTGACCTGTTTCAAAGAGAAACACGAATTAAATAAGGGACGACATCAAAAGATCAATGTAGGATAAAAAAAAACTTAATTCAAATCGTTTGGGGGTGGTGTAAAAATCGCTGCAAGTTCATCCGACATCGATTTTCGGATAAAAAATTATGGACTTAAGTTCGGCCCTAACAAATGTTTGGACTTTTAAACCAAATGAAAGCCATCAAATCGTACTGGAAAGCAAATTTCTGGCCGAAAGTATTGGGGCGAAATTAATCATAGTATCTACGTCGTTCAAACGCTTTATCGATCATGAATTTTAAATGATATGAAACCCATATACAGATCAACAGAGATTGTTTTGGTCCACATGGCATGGTGGCATTCTAAATACAAACTATAAAACTTTCTTTGAATTGTGTTAATTATTTAATTATAAAAATGCAAACTGAAATATAAATTAAAAAAAATTTTGAAAGTTATATAGGGCCACACTTAAAAATATTTTGGTTTGTCCAAACCCTACTGGAAGGTAGAGACAGTGGGTAGGTAGGCAGGCATTTTCTTTCTTTTTTTTGAAGTGTCAATTGTTTATTATATCATGCCTATCTGATTAAAAATAAAACTTTTTCACATCAGGACAATAAAAGATTTTGAGTAGGCAGCTATTTTCTGGGAAGGTAGGGTTAGGGCAAACAAACATATTCTTTTTTATGGCCTAGAATTTTTTGAGATAGTAGAAAAATATGACAGTGGTCAACACTAGACAACAGACATTGAATTTAAATTACATAGATCATATCAAATTCACTACATTGTCAGTGAAAAAACTATGTGAATTCAGTTTTTAATCCTACATTGAACTTTTGATGTCGTCCCTTACATGCAACCGTATAAGCGATAATTCAGTCAAATTTTTGATATTAAATCAACAACTGACATGATTCGATATTTTGTTAAAACATCTCAAATACTAAATCGCAGGTATGAAAATGAACTTTTTCACTCGGACTTCTACGTTTTTTGATAGTCATACGGTTGTTCCTTTAAATACAAAAATATATCTACAAACAATATGTTGAAACTTCACAAACCACTATTGTTTTTCAACTATTTCAATTAATGTGTTTCATTAGAAATCATACATAGGATTTTTAGAATGACAGATGAGGAATCTGTTCAAAAATTTTGGCTTGATCTGGGTCACAAAGATGGCTATACGCTATAGCATTAAAGCAATTCCTTTAAAAACTGAGACACATTTAAGAAACAATACATATAATTTCACGTCCGACGGAAACCGGAATGTATTACAAAAATAATATAATACTACTACCGTTTTCCAAATCGTCAAATTAATTTACTTTATATATTACAGAAAATCAGTTATTGTAACATTAAAATTTCGGTCAATATATTCTATAATCCCCCCAACAAAACAAGACTTGAACCTTCCATACCCCTAAAAAGGGATTGTAACCTACATAAACATTTCAAGACCACCTATCATTTTCTTACCGAGTTCCGTCATTCTTTTAGTTATATCTCGACCGTAGCATATGCCAATTTTAAAACCAATACTTCATTTCAAAATTGACGGCCACAAACGACAGCATAAAGATAAGATTTTACTTATTTTTTATTTGTATGAAATTGTAGAAAATAAACGCACATTTAACAACGTTTGACTGTACAACATTTTCCACAATCTTTTTACACAAATTTAGAAATATGTTAAGAGCTTTTCAGATGGAACACAACATAATTGGAGATTGCAAGAATTGTCACTTTTTGAATTAATATATTTATAGCACTATGCAAGGAACGAAAGCAATAGGTCTCGTCAAACGGGAAGAACAGTTTTCAGATTGTTGGAGTCAAATCGGGTTGTGGGGGTCCACATATTTTTTTTTTGCAGTGTATTGGTCCCTATATCTCAATTAATTTAGAACGATTATGGAAAATACTATATCAAACTACCCAAAACATTTAACTCCATTTGTATTGTCCAATTTAAAACAAAAATATTTGTTCATGCGTGAAAAAGAAATCCTACCTAGTTTGAAGTCGTTGTTTATAGTCTGTTACCATACTGGAAATTAAAACTATGAAAAAATGTTTTTACACTAACAGTGCAGATTTGGACATAGTGTAGTAAATGATGAAAAAGCTTACTAAATCGTAATGAATTCATTAAAATTATAATGAAAAATTATATTTTCAAAATATATGTATTCAAATGAAATTTTAATATGTATACCTTATCTGTTTTGTCAATTTCATTTAGCATTACAATGCAATAAGAATTGTGGTCGATTATTAGCCTCCAGAAGTCTACTATTGTGTTAGGTAAAGGCATCTGCGTAATAACGAAAGCATCCTTTCTTGCGTAGCCCTGTAATATAATGTTAAAGGATTAATCGTGTCTTAAAGTATTAAAATATTGAATTATACTTAGTTTTAATACACCATAGTTGCAGCTATTTTATCAATTTGTCAACATGCAGTAACAATTATAGAAATGTTGGTGTCAAAACATTCAAACTTTGTAAAAATATAACTATGAATGAAATGGCCATGACAACGTTGTTACACATCATGTAGTTTTATTTCATGTGATCACTTTTTACAGACACTTGGAGAGTTTTATCAATTAGCTTAGTCGTTCTAATATAAACAAGCTTACTTTAGTTCGTTCATTATTGTCCTTTGGAAATTATAAATAGTTATTCTATGGTCTTTATAATGTTAACGCCAGTTAATACTTTTCACTTGGTCTTGTGATATATGGTTTTAAACCCTGTGTTGCATCAATACGAAAAAACATAAAATAAAATCTTCCAGATAATTCTTGTAGAGATTTAATATCGGTTTGAGCTAGCTATTTTGAACTGTTTTAAAATTTGTATTTTGCAATGTTCATTTTACTATTGGAACAAGCCTATGAAAAGCAAATGTGATAATTTCCGTTTTTCACGTATTACTGAACAATTATTTCAAAAGTAGAAAGTTGTATACATGTTTACATATGCACCTATCTATTCACTAACTATTAAAATGGGTCCGTAGGATTTGTTTTAACTTCACTACTGTTGCTATTTTTAAAACCAGAATCCACAACTACCCTTTGCCAACTATTATGAAATTGATCACAAAACGTGGTTTGAAATAATCTTCATTTAATACGCCCGTAACCAAATGTTTAGAGAGACAAAGATATTAATTGTTTGAGTGGATACAAAGTAAGAGGGCCTAAATAGAATAGTGAAAACCGTAAATAAACTTTGCCTTGTATAGTTGCTGCTTTAGGTTTTGCAGAATTACCAAATTTATGAACAAGAAATAAACAAAACTAAATACATCATTTAAATCGTGCAAATTACAAAAAATAAGCTACTGGGCAGATGAACCTGCGGAAACAAATACATTGACTTTTTTGTGTTATTCGGGGGTTTTCATCTTTCACTTCAATATGTACTTTGACTAAATTTATTTTAACTGAATTTGATATACCAACTTCATATTTAGATTACCCCTTTCTTTGATTAACGGTTAATAATCAACCAATTACTAATGGTTTCTTAACGAGTTTGTAAAACTCCTTTCAAAAAAATAAAAATTTCGCCGTAAACTATAGACTATAGCGATGATATTGTGGTATCATCTTTACTATCATTTTTTTAGTTATCAATTATACATGCACATTTGCCAGAAATTAAATATAGTGGATAGTCATTAAGATACTTCATAACTTTTATATTCTTACATTAAGAAACACTGCGTTAATATAATCGTTGTGATCTTCGACTTGTGTAGTAAGATAAGGTCGGCATCTGTTTGCTGGAATAAGATCATAAATGAAATAAGTTAATACTGAATAAAAAAATACTTGAAAATTCAATTAGTTTATCAGTTCCACGACAAGTACTTTGGACATCAAGTGTTTGATTTATTTTTTAAATTAACAATCCATTAAAAGACATGACCTGATATGATTTCATATAAAATATCTTCTAAATAACCAGTTAGGTAAACTGATGACATTGCTTAAAGTGACAAAGGAAGGATAACTTCTAATATCAAACTATGAATTTTTATATATACTATTTGAATTACTGTTCCTGACCAAAGAAATCATCGTATTAAGTATTGACATCATGTATCTGTACAAACGACCCAAAATTGTATTTCATATTATATGAATTTCAAACTAATCAGACATTAAAATCTTCAGTTTTTTAACCTGTTCATACATGTGCATATGAATGCATCGGTTCTTCAATTTTATTGTAATTACAACTGACATCGTGTTAATGCTGTCGTCTGTTAGTAATAAAATCATCTCAATAAAACACGTTTGCTGTATGATTATATTTGTAAAATCATTATTTTTTTTTATTTTTTTTAATAAAATGAGGACCATTCATAAACACAATTCATTTATTACAAGAAGTTATTTGCCTGTAGTGATATACTATAAAGATAATTTCATGTAATATTCATAAACTTCATCACGCTTTTGTATCACGGAACGTTAACATAAGTCTTACTTAAAGACATGCAGTAATTAAATCATTCAAGAGAACTAATGTTTTTATTATATATTCGAGAGGAACAATGTAACAAACACAAATGAGATAAGACAAGGAATTTAACGAAAAGTACCTTAGATGACAGATTGGGTCCTTAATTGCAATAAAACCCGAGTGATGTATCTTACCTGGAATTATTTCCGTCGATCTGTTTTTGAAAATATTTTCAGGATGTAAAGCTGAAGTGGTATCATCTTTTTCTATGGTTGCTGATAATAATCTTAAAACCTGAAGTCAATTATTTTGTAATTATATCATGCAATCTCTTAAATGTTAAATGCTTTTATGTAAACCTCAAAGATTAAATGAAGTAATCAATTTAGTATTTATAGTTTTCAATTCATATGTTTTACATTTAATGTAAATAAAACGCAAAAACAAATCTCTTAAAAGGAAAATTACGTAAGGGTAGTGGGTACAAATATCTGTTGACATGAATGTTTGCGGAAGGGCTTCAACAACGGTACTGGATATTAGCTAGCCTATGTATTCATCAGTCCGAATTCAACTATCTGACTAAAACTTTAACGCCAATGACGATAAATGCTGGACTACGTTAGGGGCTATATGAAAAAAGACCACAAAAGAATAGCCAAATCCAGCAAGGGTCAACTTTGGCTGCGGGAGTTGGAACCTTTTTCTATATTCATTAACGGAAAATTTAAGAAAGTAGTGTTATGAATCATGTGAGTATCAAAACACTGAATACTGAGCTGATGATACCATGGAGGACTAGCCGTCTAACATCAGTGGTATCAATCCAATACAAGATGAAACCAACACTTTATAAATTTGATGCGTCCTTAGAATTTTTTGGGATTTACTTTTATTAGGAACGCTCAAACCAAACATTTCAAAGCTAAATGTGTATAAATACTCTCTTCGACTTGTGAGTTTTTTTTTTCTCCCATTTATGGTCTTCCTCCATATTCTACAAAATACAAACGTAATATTTTGGTCAATCTTCATCGCCAAATTGAGACCTTAATTATAACCTGTGAATAGTGTTGAGTCCCGTTATTATCTCTAAACATTTTACCTCAAACTGTTCATCCATTTTTGTTTTACTGATAGACTCGTCATACTGAAGTAGATCGGACAGTGTGTCTAGATATTTTTGTACTGGGACTGTTGTATCACCACATATCAATGCTTCTAGTAACACGTCATATACAAATAGATATTGTTCCTGTAAAATATATGGTAATGTATAGTGCGAAACATTGTCACAGGAATAATTAGTCATTAGGAAAATCTTTATGGTAAGGGATATACAACTTCGATTTATTTATAGATACACATATTGTATACGTTCTTAGTCCTAATAACAAAATTTTAAGAAAGCAAAAGCTTGCATCAAGTCAAGAATCTGTTTTTTTTCGGTAGTTGTTGGTTGCTGTTTGTTATATTTGTGGGTTTTGTTTTCGTTTATCGTTGTAACAGTTACCAGAAAAGCGCTTCGGACGCATGAAATTATTAAACGTGTTGTTTTCAATTTTTTACCAGTCCGTTGGGTTTCTCTTTTGAATTGTTTCACATTTTGGTATGCCGGGGCCTTTTATAGCCTACGATATGATATATGGGTTTTGCTCAGTGTCTTTAGACTGGTGGATAGTAGTCTCAAAAGCTATCATTACATTTCTCCTTTTTTCATATCAAAAGGTCCTGTACATCAATAAAGGCGACAGTAATTTACCGGTGTAAAATAAAGTCGTTATTATTCACTGACGAATACATAAGTAAAAGTAGAATTTATGAATATGAAACTAATATATTATATTTGAACAATTAATTAAGTAATGTAATAACAAAAATACCGAACTCAAAAGTTAATTAAAAAAAGGAGAAGTTCATATAAAATAACAAAATCAAACGCCCTTCTATATCAACCAACGAAACAGAACGACTAAAACAATTGTGATATTCCGGATATACACACTGATTATTAATTATTAATGAGTATTATTATTATTAATAATCATTATGATTTGATACAGCCATTTTTAGAAGAAAATACTTTGAAAGGAATTCTAGTTTTACAGTAGATATGGTCTGAGGTCGTTTTTGTTTTAAACAAACTTTTTCTTGAATGGGTCCAGAGAATTTGTTAAAAATTTAACATAAAAAATGTACTAATCTTGAACGTTGTACGTTGTTTTGTCCTGCAGTACAAAAATGTAGGATAAAGTTCATTATAATCATTTATTATATTTTATGATTTAAGCAATGAAATTGAAATATAAAGATTATTCAGCATAAATCAATTCGCCTAATTTGATTTAAACAAAATAAAAGCGGGAAAAAAATAAATTCTCTACATCTTAATACATACTAATGTTTGGACCATATTAACCCTCTGTGTTCGCATTAATTGAACAAAGTTATGGACATCAACAATTCCTTCATTTTTAGCCTGGTCTAGATTAACATCAATTGCAATATAAGTACCAGTTCTACCCACACCGGCACTGAAAAAAAAAATTATCGACATTCTGACACCTGTCACAGATTGATGAAAACATCTGAAATTCGTACATGATAATGCATTAAAAACTACCGGTTTTGTCTATAATGGATACACGATAGCATGTCAATGTTTAATTATCAGTACTAAAACTCTCTCCTGTTATCAATGAAAAAATCTATAAAGAAAATTCATATTTTCAACCGAATCGTGACCCATAAGGAATAATTTTGAAACATTAGGTTCACAATCAATCTCGAATGCTTATTGGGAGTTCAAATCCATTTCACTTGAGATAATATCAGAAGTTATAGAAATATAAATCATGATATGTCTCATGATTTAAACAAGCGTTGTTACTGATTATATTCTTATTATTTTAAATCCTTACTATTACTTGATAAAACTGTCTTAACACGGGATATCGATTTGTTCAATCTAATTAAACAATAAACTAATGACTCAATATAGCATTCAGAGTTATTGGTCAGTGCAAATATCTCCCGTGACTCACTCTCATATGTCATACAATTGGTCAAATACAGGTAACTAATGACAACACGCGACTGGTGCCAGGATTATTTATCCCATTGTTTTATCTGTCATACAAAATCATTATTTAATGTAATTTGATTATGTTTAATTCTGATTAATCTCAGACTGCTGGTGTCTGTATTGATAATAGATTATCTCATTCAAGTGTTTATATTCAACATGAAATTAACTTAATTGAAGTCTAAAATTGTGTCAAGTTATATAATAAAGCATACATTTTTCATCCATCAAATCTTGATTTATGTCGTGTTTATTGTTTCTTTGCATGTTGTTGGACATAAATGATGCAAAACATTAACCTTCTGGCTCTAATATCCTCAAGGCTGTCAGAGACACATGTTTCAACGGTAATAACAGTATCATTCTCAATACCATTACAGACTAAATTAAAACGATAAAACAATCGACAAAGTTTTGAAAATATTGTCATAAACTATCTTTCTTATTCTTTTGGAACATTTTTAACATATCTTGAAACACAATTACTGGGGAAATAGATTCAACACCGCCCAGTAATTTCTCCAATGAAAGTTTCAGTTCTTGTAAATGATCATCATGGAAGTAGTTAATGGACATTTGCTCTTCAATAAAATAAGAGACATAATTTTCGCCCTTTTATATCTGGCAGCATATCATCAATAGCATAATAGTAAACAAGATCTAATCGAATAAACCATAAGTGTGAAGAAGTTAAAAGTAATTTTTTCAGGCACTGCTGGTGGGTATTATTTAAACGAGGCGCGCGTCTGCATAATACATTATACGTATGGTATCTTTGATGACTTTTTGTCATATAAATATTTCTTATTAAAGGAGGCATACATGTTCTGCATAATTTTCACAAACCTGCAATGAATTATTGGTGGTCCATTGTCCAAGTTGTCATGTAATCTTATTTTTTGCCGGAATAAAAGTAACGAATTTCCAAATCTAGGTACACCGTGATCTGGCCATGTCGTATAATGGAACTGTTTGACTACCGTCGTTTTATCGTCCTGACAAGTACAAAAGGAAGGCATACCAATAAAAAAAAAAGATGCAATAACTATTAAAATCTGTTTTTACCTGAAAAAAATGTCTTTTAGTGAATCTAAAAATATGTAAGTGGGTCAATATGTTGACCTCTAAGTGTCTCTTCAAGTTAAACTGTGTTATTGGGTTATTATCTCATTGACACATATTCTGTACCAACAAACCATGACTGTTAATTCAACGATATTGTTCTTACCTTAGAAATGCGGAATGTTCTGATGGAAAAGTCTGGTAAATATTGACATTCTAAAAACTCAACAATTAGACCTGCATACTCCTGTTTCCCTTCAATGGGCCAATACTGTTCACATTTTTTCTGTTGATAAAAAAATTAGCTATAGTAATATTACATCAGTACTAAATTGTTTACTTCGTTTAAAAACATTAAATAAGTATTTGCAAAAAAACATTCCTCGGGTGCAATAATGCTCTTTAATGTTTGTAGGTTTTTCAAATTGTTACCAAGGACGAATATTATATGTTTAATGTATTAAATAAATAATCTGTCTTACCTTTCCAGTTTCTGTTGGATTCGTGAGCATTATGATTGTTTTAGAGTCCTCTTGCCAGACCATTCTCCATATATCATCTATTGTCGGTTTGGTAGGACCTTAAGTAATTAAACAAGAAATGATGTTATCAAACTGCTACAGCTGTAAACTCTTTGCATCAAAATGCAATTCCGATTTACATAGAAGTATGAATTTAATATCCAAATATTTGAACTCTTTTGTGAGAACTGTATTTAAGAATTATTTTTTCTAAATTTTAAAATAATATTATTTATCAAATGTCTAGATTACAACAATTTCTATATATATAGTTAACAGAAATATATTTTCGATAATTACTTGCTTCTCTTACAAACAAAACCTTATTTTTCGTTTTTTTTATATGAAGAATACCTTCAATTAACAAGTTTTATGACAAATAAATTTACCCAAATTAACCTTTAACAACGCACACGTTGAAAGATGTTCCAAAACAAATGTGTCATGTGCAATAAGATCAATATCATACGTATAGATTAATACAATACCGGGTGGTGTTACTGCTGGTGGACTAACCGTCCTTGACAGCAGTATTCACCCAGTAGCCAGTGCTCAGGGAAAAAAATTAAAACATAAAGTTGGCCTCGGACATTTTCGGGTGTTTGTGGTTATGTCCCTGTTTTGCTTTTTAATATTTTAAGAAATGAGCTTCCCTTCATTTTGTCTTTTACGTATCCGATTAATAAAAAACACATATCATTGGCACTGAAATCGACATAATACGTTTACACATAAACTCTTATTGCCGTTTATATGAGCAACAAGAAATGTTCATACCTTGAGCTGCAATGTAAGCTTTCTCTCTTTTGTATCCCTGCGAATGTAGAACATTGACAAAAATCATCAATTATTATATAAATAATAATATCTAAATCATATTTAATCTTTTGGATGGAATGACGACAGATCATTATGCTTTAAAACATTGTTTTGATTTTAGTATTCAATTTTTGAATAAGTCTGTTTTGTTGGTCTGTTCGCTTGTCTCCTTGCTTTTGATTTGTTTCGGGTTTAACCCCAATATTTCAATTTTTCTCATTTACCCTTAACAGCCCTGTTTCTTGTGAATCTAATTTTGACATCGGTAAACTACGGTTGCCTATAATATATCAAATCATTGATACCAAAGAGTATTAAAAACACATGTAGGAGAAAAATACAAGCGACCATGACCGAAATAAAATGAAAACAACAATCCATAAAATATAGCAGAGAAATAATTCCAGATTAAGCAACATGAGTCCTGCAAAAACCGGGTATTAATCCAGTTGCACCCATTCTATTGCATAAGACAAGCAAATATTCTGTGGTAAGTATAGACTGATTTTGTAATCAAAGGTATTATTAATTCAGATGTTGATTGATTAAGAAATATTTAGGAAAACTAAGGTTCCAATTATCTCAGACAAGGATGATCTATATATTTATACTTCCTTGGATCTCAAATTATTTTGTTTGAGCAATCTATATCAACTGATGAAGGTCGATACCACTGCTAGTCGACTGTAATTCTCACCAGCTCAGTAGCCAGATTTCTAAATACTTTTCAAAAATTTCCCATTTATGAATTAAGAAATTATTAAAAAACTAAGGTTTCAATTCCCTCAGACAAAGTCGAACTAAGAGGAATTCCTTTCATTTCCCTTTTGTTATAAAGATTCCAACGTTTAGACATATTCATACATCCCTAGTTTTCAAATGTGTTTGTTAGAGCGTTGTTTTTAAGGTCATTCTGAAAAGCGATTCGTATGCCAAAAATCTATAAAGTTTTATTTTCATTTCCCTTTGCACAATTAATAATGAGGCGGTAAAACAGCAAATATATATAGGAATCGATTCCTGACTTTTCTTAACGTTTTATATCGCAATTGGTATTTACTAAACAGATTGGTTTTTTTAAATCTTATCATTACCGTGATTAATATGTACTCGCTTGCATTTATCGGTATCAATTTCAATTTCAAGGCAATTATGATGCTTTTCAACTTAAGCTTACTATATCTTCTTTACACAGGATGCTAGATACTTACATCAATATAATTTGCATTTGTATAATCATCGTTCACATCATCAGCAACAGGTGTCAGTATAACTCGACTGTGGTCATCTGAATATTTCAGGTAAAGATAATGATATAAGTTTGAATCGAATCAGGATAGATGCATTTAATCATGTCAAATAAACCTTGTAATTTTAAACTGTTTAGAAGGACTATTAAAGTTACTATGTCATCCCAATATTGAGAACATATATGATTAGTCTAATTAATACTAATGAAATGTGTTTTATATATAATTCCTTAATCTAGTTAAACTGAACAATAATTCCTATCTATATAACAAGTATATAATCTTTATTCAATTATTGCTTAAATACTTATATGATTCGCATTATGGGGGATGTATTTTTTCCAAAACGTGATTTATGTGGGAATTACAACATTATATCACTTCCCAAGTTGATTACAAATTAAAGCTCTAAGGTCCATTGTATTTAAATGTTGTAAATCAGTTTGTACAAAGTGAAAACGCCTACTACTGAGAACATTAATATCTTTGAATCATAACTCTTAATAATTTTAAAACATCTTTCACCACCCATGGTTTGATTAAAAATCATCTTAAGTATAAAAACTCACAAGCGATAATGTTCCCGTAACGATTTTTTATTTTGTTTTCCGACTTCTGTGCTACTTCACAGCACGCTGTTAGACCAGCCGGAATAAGCTGAAAGAAAAAGGTTACACTATACAGTAAAAAGATATGACTCATGGCTCGGCAGTCAAGTAAGCACGGCAAATTTATAAAAGTTCTACTTCCTGTTGGCTTTGAAATCAGAACAGTTTCTATGAAGTGAATTATTCCGTCAATATAATCTAATTAAAAGTTGTGTACTGTGAGACGATGTAGAAATGATTACCCTGTATTCAGTACGAAATCCTTCCACATCATTTTCCTTCTTCTGTTTAACATAATCCCATAGATCTTCTACTCTAACTGACGGTATTACACAAGCACCTACATTACCATAAACAGGTTCAGTTTCTGCTTCATTTTTTGTGGTGCATGGTTCAATTAATGGTTCTAACTCAACATCATCTAAGTTTAAAAAATAACAATATGTGCTGTTTATTGTATATTGATGACACTTAGTATGTTAAATGTTAACCAGCTTTATTCAACAAGTCGGAAAATGAAAAAAAAAGGTAACACTAAAAAATAAAAAAAATAATAGAACTAGGATTATTGATATGTCCTGATAAAAATAAAAGTGTTAGTCCCATCTCCTCTTTTTAACAAAATAAAGATAGCATTCATAATATGTTTTTCAAGGATGAATTGGCTTTAACTTAAATGTACATATTTTCAATAATATATTTTTTGATAAATAGAATATCCAGCGGAATCTCATGGTACAATGACAAAACTTCAATTTAAGATAAATCAATCCTCAGAACGCGGAAAGTAAATGTCGCTTGTCCAATATAAATTATGCCATATTTTCTTCTCCTCAGGCACAAATGTAATGACCATGAAAATGCGGCAAAAAGACAAACGAATTGATTTATATGTACCTACTAAGGCTTGTGTACAGAATTTTGAAATACAGCAAACCATAGCTCTTGTGTTTTATAAAATGAAATATTCAGTTAACATTAATAGATAATCAAAATAAAATCAATAGAAAAAATTGCTGGTCGTTCAAACATTCTTTTTAAATTAAAGCTTTTCATGCTAAGCGATAAAGAAATCGACAATGGAAATGTAATCAAAACATGGATAATGATTTTATTTTAAGGTTTTTTTTAGATTCTTACAGCATCAATTTCTTTAACTCAATAATCATATATAGATGATAGAAACCTTTCAACATTAAGTCAAGCTGACAGCTGATGGAATAAATACTTGTTTTGTACAATCTGTTGATACTGGTTTGCATGATTACAGCAAAACAAATGTTCACCTTAAAGCACATTTAGTTGTAAATTACAAAAATATGATATGAAAATAATTTCTAGTTATGTCGTATTTCTTATTTAATAGTTTTGTATTGTCTGTCTATCACTAGTTTTGCCCTAAGTCAATGATAGCTTGTTGTTTGCCTGAATATGTAATTGAGCTCCTTGAAATGCAGTAAAAATATGAACTTCTTTATCATTAAGGAACAAAGTAATTCCAGTTACGAATTTCAATCAATATAATTCAAATTCAATAACCGAACAAAATACCAAGAAATGTATAGGATTACAACACAGACTTAAACATTGCATCAACAAATAAAAACATGGATGAAGTAAAAATATACTTACTAGTATAAAACATCCTCATATAGAAGCATGCATAAACCAAATAGCAGAGTAATGTGTGTACACTATAAGAACACAATACTATTCTTATCATAATATAGTAACTGAATGAGAGAAGAATTCAAAAATACAAGATTAAAATGAAGGAGCTTGTGATGTGTCTCAGTAAAAACAAACTAAAAACCAACCATCCAATAAAGCAAGAATATATACATACATTATGTTTATTAAAAACGTGAGGAAAAAATCAAAATCGCATGTGCAACGTTTCTTAACAAATTTGTACTTGTTAATATCAATATCACTGTGAACGCATATATTTTTAATGACTTCATATTAGTTTACTTACCAACAGGTGTGGATGGTGTTGATGTATCAGGTTCAGGAATTATAGTTGGTCCAAAGTTCGGCATCTCTGCCTTCTCTCTCTCTGCTGCCATATGTCTCTTCCTATGGAAATTTATATCAATTCACAATTAATTAATTGACTGATTATAAAAATCATTTCATAAATTTCTTATGCCAGCATGTTGAAGAATTGAGTATGATTTCACGGCATGCAAAAACATTTCCACTTGTTTGATACGTCTGCTGTTTAACTGGTAGTCTAAGAGGGTATATGGGTACAGACATGTACATACAGGTATTGTTTTCATTGAAAATAAAAGTCATAAAACTTAGGAATTTATTGAAATTAGGGAATGTATCTTCATAAAATATAGCCCTGAATCTGTATTATGGGGTTTGCAATATTTGGTATCATTTTTGGTATAAAAGCTCTCAACATTCGGATTAGGTTTTGGATTTAAAAATATTTTGGTTTGTCTTCGAACATCACTAAAGGGACATTATTTGCCAAAATGCACATCTGGTGCAGTACATGAGTATAACATGTTATATTAGAAACCAGCATTTATGGTTTTTTTCAAACTGTAAAATGAATCATACATGTATTTGCTTTATACCTTATTGTGTAAACTTATAATATTCTTAATTGTTTAACTTAAGCACTGCATACCTCCATAAAAATAGAAGAAGTGCAAAGACTAGGATGAGAAGGATAAAAACGACCAAGACTGCAACAATAACTGGAACATGGTTCGCTTCTGGTGCTGGTTCAATACTAGCTGCTGCCAAAAAAGGAAGAAACATTAAGTTCAACTTTAAAAGTTTTAATCTGAAAATTAATCAAATGGAATTTATAAAAACTGTTTTTTTTTTCTTAAATTCTTCGTTGATGTATGTTAAAAAAAACAAAGATTCCTACTCTCTCAGGCACCTGAGACTACTTAAGCACGAACATAATGTATTGATAATTTCATTTACTAGCACTGGGTCGATATCGTTGCTGGTGGATTGTTAGTCCCCGAGTGTATCATCATTTCAGAGGTCAATGCTTCTTCGCTGACATGATTTTTAACAAACTTTTCTTAAATTCTCTGTTGATAAATATAGAAATTATTAAGAAACTTAGGTTCCATTTCCCACAGACAAAGTTTACCGAAAACGAATTTGGGTAATTTTAGGTCCCTTTGGTCAAACAGCTTTTCACATGTTTATGTCTTATAAGTATCAACTAGTGCTAAAGAATTTTCGTGCAAAGGCTTGAAATAGTATTATATCCAGTATGTAATCCATATTTAACAGACATTTTATTGTTGTTTTAGTTGACCTTGAATAGGAAACAATTTATATAATCCAACAATTATAGCAAGCTCTGAATATAGCTAAAAGAAAGTTATGCAACATATAGATTACATAACCGTGTTAGCTAAATCTTTTCCTTTTATTGTTGTGTACATACCAACTACTTGTTTTTCTGCTTTTACAATTGATTGTCGAAGAATCTACAAGAAAATAATCCGTTTCATTTACAGATGATGCATCTCCATTCTAGAACTATTTGCACTCAATTCTTGGTGTTTTTGTAAGTGTGTTTTTCGTATGAAATAGATATGTTTTCAAGTAGTATATTTCAAAACTTTATGAGTAAAGGGGTCGAATTTATTTCAAGCAGAACTAACGAAATAAAATTTAGAAATTCGTTTAGACATCAGGTTTATTCAAGTCCAACTGGTTACAATTGGTTTACGTTCTAAGTCTTACTTTTAAGAGTTGTTGATTATTTAAGGATTATATGGAAAATATTTAACACTGACTTGATTGTCAATTTTATATTATCTTCAATTAAATCCGCCACGTATTGTGTTCAGACAAACTGTTCTTTATCAATTATTGTTTTTACCTTGGGGTTTTCCAAGAAGCTATTACACTCGAACTTCTGTCGTGAAAGCAAACTCTCTTTTATTCAGGCAGATATTAATTTTGACATTTTAGATCTGTAAATATTGATTTAATATCTAATTATAAAGTGAATCCCCTAAAGAAAATGATTAACGATATTTTCAGTAATACTATAACCTTAATTCTCTTAGAAGTCAACAAAGTGGAAGAAAACACTAGATTATCTAATGATAAACATACCTTTTAGACAAATTTAGAATGTAAAAATTGATTTAAATATAGTTTTGAAGTAGGAATCGAATTTATTTGTGGCTTGAATCAATCAAATGCCCAAATGACCAGATGTCTTTTGATTATTTCGTTAAGGGTCAAGTAATAAGGTTATTTCAGGGGTATTTTAATCATTCATTTAAGTAAGGCTCAAGTAACAAGGTTTTTCAGGGTGTATTTTAATATCTACGTAATGGAAAAACACTAATTGCAGACCTATAAGATTAAAACCAATAAAATAGTAGTAGTATCAAAGTTACCATTTCTTACGAATAAAAAAAACAAAAATTAGTCCTAATTTAATAACATAAAAACACTAATTACATGAATTTTTATCTCATGAGAAATTTATTGCATAAAATCCACTAGGATCCATGCCATGTACTTACAATAGCAGCACGACTGTGCCAATTTAAACAATTCTTCAAAGTAGGCAAACAGAAGAAAAAGGAGGCGGAAGATAACAGGTGGACAATCAGAACTCACAAATCGAAGAAAAACAAAGAACAAAGACGAAAAGAAGTGTGTGATTAGGTTGTTTTTATTTTCTAACATTGATTTAGGCAATAGTAGTTTATCGATGTTTTACACATGTTCATTATCATTAGCTTGCATGGCTAAATAATGTTCCTATCTAATTTACCCTCATCTGAGATCACCTTGAGTTTTGGTGGGGTTCGTGTTGCTCAGTGTTTAGTTTTCTATGTTGTGTTTTGTGTACTGTTGTTTGTATGTTTGTCTTTTTCTTTTTTAGTCATGGCGTTGTCAGTTAGTTTTCAACTTGTGAGTTTGAAAGTCTTTTTGGTACCTTTCGCCTCTCTTTTCCAGTCCTTATGTTCCGCACTTCATCCAGATCGAACATTATAACAGGACCTACCTATTGTTTGTATTGTTAATTTGATCTCGTCCTGAACATGCATCAAATATTTACCACTGGACGTTAAGCAACAGTCAATCAATTATTGTTATTGGTACATTAAGAACCAATAATAAAAACATCAATAAAAATAGTGGTCCCAAAGAACCTGCATTGCTCACCTGGTATATATACATTGTATTGACTAAATCTAAGTTGTAAGCCTCAATCATAATATATAAGTCCGAAACTGTAATGATGCCAAACAAACTTGCTTTATTGTGTCCTATCCCCGATTGAGATATTCTAACTGTTGATTCGATGGTATGTGATGCATGCATAGCATCGGGCGATTACCCTGTCGAAGCATCCGATCTCGCTCTATTTGGAGTTCATGCGATTCCCTCAGTTTTCTATTTTTACCTCGATTTAAATCTTAATGGATTTTCATTCATTGTCCAGATATTTCAAAGGAAAGAGTCGTTTGCGTAATTTTACATAAGGCTCAACGAAAACATTTGTTTTGTGGAATTGGTCATATTTGATTCCCGTTTGGCTCATCGGATGTAAGTTACAAATCACAAATCCCACCATAATCCTCTTGAAAAAGGCAAGATTCAATTTTCGAAAGTCCTTATAAATTATGATTAAGGAAAAAGCATTTCAAGATTTAAAGAAACTTATTAATAACTTACTCCATCTACCATAGCAAATGCTCCATACCAAACATCATACTGTTTAGATGGTGACAGAGGTGCATTATAGAAACCATTGTATGTTTGGTTGTCCCCAACTACAAAATTGCCAATCACATGTGGTTGTTGTTTATTCAACTGTGCTGTTACATAGGCCCTAGAACCCAAAGCAACTGCTGTTGAAAAGTCAAGACGAACGTCCTTTATCATCTCTGGAACTTCCCTCTTGGCAATTCTCTTTGTCTCCTCGACTATTACTCTGTAAAAACTAGAACAAACAAAACTTTATCATTCTTTAATTAATAATTATATGCATTCATAACAATATTGTTATTAAAAATTTATCAATATGGTCTTTAAATGGATATATTGAAAGAGATCTTACAGCAATGTCATATTTTTTTTTGGCAATGGCAATGTTCGACCTGTCTGTGACATTTATGAACAAGAATTTAGGATCGGCCACTTTAAAACTTATTATATGACTTTGCGAAGTAGCCGGTGAACATTAATAAAGAGTGACAGCTTAAATTTCAAAGTGGGTTGACCGAGGTAAAAAGTGAGAAAAATGGATCGCCAAAAGAAACAACAGAGGATATGTTGAAAAGGGACATTTTTCAGAAGAAAAAAAATCTGAATATAAAGTCTTACAAATACAGGGGTAAACAAAAAGTCACAAAGGGTAAACTGTTCCTGATTTGGTACCCGTCGTGTTGGTTATGAAAAGTGCCAATAAGTGTATTACCTTAATATTAAGGCTTGATATTTCAGCCTATCTCATTACACAACTTCAAGTTATCATGGTTAACAATCACAAAAAAACTATCATTATTGAACTCCAAGAATAACAAAGATAGGGAGTAACATTGTTGGTAAAGGTGAATCTTGAGTCCGCAACTTTACACAAAATTTGTGATCCGTACGTTCAAGCTAAAGTTATAACAGGAAGACAGTTTTGTTCATCACTGAACTTACCATAATCCTAAAGATACGGATCAGACATGATTTGTGACAGCTGATTTGCGTACAAGAACCTATTGGTTAAAATATCAAGATGTAACTAAATTCGACACCTTTACCCTAAAGCTACAGCTCCCAACTTTAAATTGTCACATTTAATACGACTTGTGATTGACAGAAATCCTGAATATCATAGGGCTGCAGCCGCAAAACTACCTGTTACAGACGCCTTGACAGCTAAGACACGATTTCAAAATATCATAAAATAATATTGTACTTAACTTCGTAAAGGTGGTTAGATCTTGAAAATATTTCTGGAGTTCATAAGATTCCCTCGGTTTTTCTTTTGTTATCTTGATTTTTCTCTTCTTAATCGATTCACGAGGTTTAAGTATAAAGGCAAGAGTAGTATACCGGTGTTCAAAAGTCATAAACCGATTGAGAGAAAACAAATCCGGGTTACAAACTAAAACCGAGGAAAACACATACTAGTAACTATAAGATAAACTACTGTCGCCTTAATTTATTCCTGTCTTGATTTTCTAAAATTATATATATTGTATATTTAAATACAATTATAAACTATATTCAGAGATGTTAACGTACTAATCAAATTCATTTGAATCAGTTCATACTTAATGTGATGACCTGTGCTCATATTATAGAAATTATTTTGGTTTTCCTAACTACGGCTTCATTGTCCAACTTAACCCTATAAACACCTTATACCTCACAGTCGGGTCCAAAACTTGTCCTATCTTTATTGTAATAGTTGTATCTGTCCTATCAACAATACTAGGAACCGGTGGCTCTTTTAATTCTACAAAGAAAATTATAATGGTTGAACAAAAAGACAACCAGGCTTATTTAGCATCAAAATCTTTCAAATAATTCTATAAACTTAATTGATTACATCGATGAAATAAAAATGGACAGCTGAAAGGAACACGCGTTCTTTATTGAAGACATTTGAAAGTGAGAATAATCAAAACTAATTACCTGATGACTGTGTCCAGACAACTATGTTTGTTGCAGTTCCAATACCTGCACGACTACTTGCACTGATAGAACATAGGTACTTTGTAGCAGGGTGAAGATCGTTGAATAGATGAGACTGTTTATCCATTGGAACATGTGCTTCTTTGATATGCATGTCCATAAAAGACAATGTCGCTTCAGCTTTACAACGAACCTAAAACAAACAAGTTATCAAGTAAATATAACAAGACTAAAAACACATAAATACTTTTAAATACAATGAAAAGTTATTTTCATTTGAAAAAGTGGGTATCGTGAAGTAACTAATTTTTTTCATCTGAGTTCTTTTCGAAATCAGAAAAGGAAATGTAATGAATCAATCATTTCATTTATGAACAGAACAGAAAATCTATTAACAGCTATATGAAAGCATTAAATGAGAATGCCAGACTATATGCAATATAGTGCTTGTCACTTTCCATTACGAGTTCTTTCCTTCCAGATTATTCCTACTTACAAGATAATAAAGCAGCTTGCCATTCGTAATTCTTGGATGCTCCCATTCCAATGTTATAGAAGTATCTGACCTTGAAGTGTTACGAAATAATGCAATTTTCGACGGCACTGAAACGTACAAGACATTTCTTTAAAATACATTTATCAAATTGCATTTCTACATAGTTATGTAACAAAAAAATGGAGTTTTCGCAGATAAAGGTACATAAATTGATTAAACAAAGATAGAATTCCTAAGATTTGTTATAAATTAATCTATTTTAAGAGCAAGCAAGAAAAGTAATTTCCTGTTCCTCAATATTGATGAATGATAAATAATAATGAATAGATGATGATTTATTTACTAATAACTCATAAAAGATGTCATAAATATAATCTGTACCGCTCATTCTAAACAACTTAGTACCACTCGTAAAACACAGAACTAGAAACGTTTTCTTATGTTTAATTCTGCATACTATTAAGTTCGAAATGTCTGCACTGTTGTATTAGCGGTTTCCTACTTACAGTTTTCGTCTGTAAATCCGACAAAAAAGGACGGATCTCCTAAACCTGCAGAGTTGGTGGCTTGTACCTATTAAATAATGAAAATAACCTACTGCATCTGTGTCTTCTCCATTATTGAATTTGTTTCAAATTGAACATTGAGTCATGCATTTCAATTTCATTTATAGACAAAATATCTGAATGAAACTATGTTATGCCTTTTCAATTGTCCTTAATAAATAACATTAAAGGGTATAATGATATTTTTTGTATACCTGATTTTATTTCATTCGAATCTGGTTAAATTCTAAAGTCTAGAAAAACAGACAAATTAAATTAACGGGCTTAGTAATAATATCTGTATAAATATGTGACGTTAACTAGTTTATTGTTTGACCCTTAATTACATAAATAGATTTAAGGTGTTGCATGGTTGAGTGTACCTCTATATTATATTTAGTATTTGGTTCTAGGTCAGTAATGCTATGCTCCACGTTCGGATTGTTAGAAACAACTTCCATTCCAGTTTTGGTTGACAACTGATTGGTAGCCTTCCAATATGCTAAGTGATAGGTATTGACCACCACAGAGTATGGAGAGTATGGTTGTTCCCATGCAACTGTAATAGTGGTACTACTACTTTTCACCTTCCTTAAATTCCGTGGCTGTAGGGGTGCTGAAAGTAATTAAAACTATGTAATGATTGCTTCTTTTTAAAATCAAAATCATCGTAAATTGAATTATCTTAATCAAAGTTTTTCAATTGGTATGTAAAACAATGATTTAGTCATTCTGCGAAATTTTTAAAACAAAAGGTTGGCCTATGCTCAAAATATACACAAATAGATACATGTACTGCATTATTATGCATTATTATTGTATTATAATTGTATACTAATTTCTCTGTAACATTATGGTTATGAGAAAATAATATTCATTCAGGCATTGACCTAAGAACTTAAGAAGTCATGGTTAGATAGTAATCTTATTTTGTCTCAAACAACCATTAGATAAAATCTTATTCTTATGACAACTAATTTCATTTAACGGCTGTTATGGCTCATCCATGTTACTAGATAAATGACAAATGATCCTGACCTCTTTTCAAAATAAAACAAAACATAGTAGCAAATGAAATATAAATGTAAAGGCCTTGAACAGGAATATCATACTTGTCTTTGGGGTTTTTGCACATTTCCTCTCCGATTTTGGACTGACGAACGCTCGGTCATTACTAAAACTCATTCTGACACAATATTCTGTTCCAGGATTAAGGTCTGAAACCAAAACACTTTTTCTGTTTTTAGCATCAGCCGGTGTATCTCCTGAGACATGGACAGCCTGTGGTTGAAATCCTTTCCAACTACTGGTGATAAACACTTGGTATTTAGCTATATTATCACAATTCCATGTGGACTTTGCAGCGTCCTAAAGATAAAAAAAATGGAAAAGATATCTTATAGCACAATACCACTGGGATTTTAAGACATCTTACAGCAAATCAATCATCATGTTAAAATGGATACAATTAGAGAGGTAATTGGTTTACATTGAAGATAAAAACGACAGAAAGAAGAATTATCTGTCACTTTATTCCAGTAATGGCAATCAATATTTCAAAAGTGACTTATTTTTACAAATATAATTAAATAATTGTCCTTTGAATGTGGACACTTAATTTGTCTCCTATCTCTACAGACAATTATCCACTTGTGAAAACATCATTTATTTCTTGTTCAATGTAATTGTTTCTTACTGTAATAATTTACTGCAAAGGAAAGTACTATAACTGTCAATTTTTTTAAAGTGAACATTTGAAAATGTGAAATGTCAGATCGAGCCTGCAGTGTTTCAATAATTTACATAACTTGTACATACCTTCCATAACACAATGATTTGAGTTTGAGGATAAGATGCATTGTACTCCAAATCAGAAGTCAACTCATCGATGATTGGTGGCGAGTTTGGTGCTGAAAAAATACAATTACCTTCAATATATGAGCTGCGTTGGATAGAAATCGACCTTATGCAAATGAATATCAATAATCTGTTAACCTATTTCGGGTTGAAAAATAGCTTTGGAAAGTCTGTAACTGTTTGAAAAATTTAGTTGATATAATTAACCTAAAAAATAGACCAAAATTCATTTTTTATTTCCTATTTGAATGTTCCAAAATCATTCAAAGTTTTATACATGCACTTGCATAAGGTCGATTTCTATCCGACGCAGCTCAATTATCAAAATAAGAATTTTATGCCTCTTCATTTTGATATAAATGTATGCTACTGGTTTCATTGCTCATAGCATATTTCACATAATCTTAATCAGCTGCGCTCAAGAACAAAAGTTAGGAATGCCAAATTCAAATTACATGAAAAATTAGGAATTTGGTGTTGTTGGTGTAAATGACTTTTTTTGTTTCAGTTTAATGTATTCACAACTTTTCCGAACTCTTGCATCTTTACATATTATAAACACTTGTTTATTATTGAAGATCGTATATTAGGCACCAGATGTCTTCTCATTGACGAACACACCAAATCTTATTTTATTTACATTGAAAAGCGTCGAAACCAAAAAATAAGGTTCTAATGTGCTGTATCAGAATGTAAAGGATTATAGATATTTTCATTGTTCGTACACCAAAATGAAAATAACGTCACGTCATTGGTTTAATTTTCACAATTTAGGACGTTGTTTGCCAATCACAATGTTTAGAAGGTATTACCCAGATAGAATACGGTTCTGAAACCGCAAATTGGAACAAATATATGCGAGTATAGAAACATAGGCGATTGGGTTGATGGTATCGTCGAGAACTGACAATCAACGAGCAGCATCACTTCACCAGACAGGTAGTTGTAGTAATATAAACATATGCAATCGATTTTAGCGCACGATACGTGTTTTTAAAATACCATTTGACCCCTTATGATAGGTAAAGTGGGAATTCAGCTTTGGTAATGTTCCATTTTATCTATTCAGACCACGAAGTTTGAATTACTTTTATGCTTTACATTCTCACTTTTTTCGTAATTTATTATTTAACAGTTTACCTGAGCATTTAGTTTTAGTGTACAGAATAGCACCGAGAGGTCCGTCTCCACCATCTCCATCTCTCCTGACAGAAACTCTTATAGCATATTCTGTGTTAGGATCAAGATCATTTAACGTATAACGACACATCCCACGACAGTTCATATGTGTAACTATCCCAAACTTCTCAGGTGATCTTCCAACCTTGTTCATCCAAACGTCATACCACAGAATAGGGGGATCACCTACATCGCCACGTGATCTACTCCACGGCGGCCATTCAATAATAACAGATGAAATTCCTGGACCTTTCACAGACACATTTGGAGCATTCTTCAGCAAAGGTAATTCTGAAATAAGAGACAAAACTCATACAGAAATACATTTATTGTTTTACGTTGACTGCTTAAGTAAGGTGATCTTATTTTGAAAATCAAACTTTATATATTTTACCATAACGGTAATTTCTTGAACAAGGTATTCAAATAACCGTCATTGTCTTTATTTAGTAGTCTTCTTAGTTTGTCTCTCACTATCATTAGTAAGTTGTCGGGTGAGAATAAACATCTGAAGATAAAGGGTCAGTCGTGAAACATTTGCAGACTGGACAATTTTCCATATTGAAGAAAGATATTTTATAACGTACTTTAGATAATTATCTTATCCTTCTTTTTCGATGTTTTTGTTGTTGTAAATATTCTGACTTAAGTCTTACCATAAACGTTTGTTGCTACAGTACGCGATGCTTGTCCTGAGACTGAACGGACTACACACGTAAAAGTATCATCTTTATTTACAAAATCAACTTGAAACAGGTTTATCCTTGTGTCAGTTCCTAACTCCGTGGATTCTATCATGGCTATTCGACGTCCAGCTGGACCCATAAGTCTTATCTCACTTTCTGCTGGCACAGGAAAGGCTGATACAGTACAATTAAATGTTGTAGATTGTCCAGGGTTTACTTTCACGTTGTCGAAGAACATGATTTTGGGTACAGTTACTGAAATGTAGATTCGTATTTATGATGCTATTTACATTACCATATGCTACTTGTACAACATCGTTCTTAATGGTATATTTCTTTCTTTATTTCAAGTTTATTTAAGGCACAATATATATAAAGAGCATAATTCTGACGCTGCGATTTCTAATTCCGTAATAACCATCAGGGGGTGATAACTGAGAGAGAATATTTTTGAATATATGTTGAAGACATTCCTGCATGATATTTTTTTCTGCATAAACCATAATCCTATTTGGAGTTTATTAAGTTAAGTTTGGTTAGTAAATAGCTTTCTTTTCTTTCAAGCAACTAATTCTTCGCAATTAAACCAGAATCGGTTATGCGAGAAAGCTAATTAGCCATACATTACTATTTTTACATTAAAGTATTCTTTACAAATGTTTTTTTCAAAGCCGTTCTTAGAAGCTCTCTTTCCGTGTGTTGAAATGGACATAAAAACGACTTGGTTTGAATAACTCTTACTTTTGTAGATCTAATTTGAAGAATTTGTTATTTATAGAAACAGCAGTTCAGTAAACTTTTGTGAATAGTTCGTAACACATCTCCACATATTGATAATGAAAAAGTAATTGATGTTATCTTTGGATAAATGAGATAGCATTTTTCCATTTCAAAGGTATATTTTTTATTTTGCAGGTTGGATATTTCTTCTGATTCAATTTTTTTACTATTATTAACTGCAAAAACTGATTTAAGGCATCTAAAGCAGGCCAAGTAATTATCTCCGAAAATGAATAATTTTGGTTCCGCAACGGTTTCCATTAACTTATAACACAATGATGGAAATGTATAACATCAGTTGTATAAAATTCGTGAATTTCGTCATTATTTCTTTTAAAAAAGGAACTTTGATTTTAAAATCGGAACAAAACCATCTGCCTAATAGTCATGAGTTGAAATGAATTTTCAATGATACGGTTATTATCTGTTTAATAATTTTGAATTAATCGAAACACTCAAGTTTGTCTACCTCTATGCATAGATCTCCTTAGCCGTAGTTAGCAAATACTTTTCGGAATTTTTGGTTTTACATGCTCTCTTACTTCCTTTTTTGATAGATTTTAAACTGTTTTGAGTGAGTAACAAATTATAAGCATGGTATATCATGGATGAGTTTTTATAACCAACATTTGCAATAAGGCTAACAGTACATTTGGTTTCTCCTCAGGATACTCAACACAAGTTCCAAGTAACATGCAGGCATAAATATCTTTAGAGGACCATCACTAGAATATGCTTACTTGGTTAGCTACCCTTACTTGGTGATGATATAAACAAAATAGTCAAGGTACAAAGAAGGGCTGTATGTTTTTAACTAACCGACATAGAGAAATCTATGTCTAAAGTATTAGTGAAATAATAAAGTACCTCAACATGTTATGTTTTACAGAATCTGACATCAACTGTCGCAATCCTAAATATAGACATACAAATCGAACCGCTAAGACAGTCACGAAACATGCACCCACTCCTAACCACAATCCATTATGCAGACCATAAATATGCAAAGAAACAATCTGTCCCCGTACTATTTAGATTATTACTAGCCTTCCAGTGAGCACTATGATGAGCGACTCTATCGGGTTATTCAAAGCAACTGTATCAATTTACGCCAACATGAATTAAACTCGTCTTGTGTATATATTTTTAATACGAGAACAATATAAAACGTGTTGACCACTTAAAAACGCGAAAATTGATTTTGATTTATGATCCCAAAATATAGTTAATACACCTCCACTAAGCCATTCGTTTGTACAAGTGACATAAACTTTAGTGTGTCGAAGGTGGTCACTGCAATGTAGAAGAAGTAAAATGCAACCATTCGGAGTTCTCGAAATTCTGAGAGAGAAACTTTACATCGTCTAAAAAGGGATTCATATATTGGTTGACTAAGAGGTAAAACCAAGCATTGCCGGTCGTTTTTTTTTTTGGTGTGTTTTTTTGTTACGTACAGATTTCATCACAATAAACGATGTTATGGAAGTCTTCTAGATTTTGAAGGTATGAAAGATTGTGAAAAAATCCAATCACTTATCTCATATGAAAAAAATCAACATTAAAAGCATCGCTTTGGTATGATAAAATAAAACCAAAGTATTTAAAACTTTATTATTTCTGCATTTTTTACATTTTTAATTTGATAAAGTAGCTTTGGCCGCCTATTTCAAAGAAACTGCAATCGACACTTTACCATTAACAGCCTCCATTAGGTTTTACATGAAATAGCGCCCCCAAGTTATAAAAATTAACAATTTCCATGGAAATTAGGCCTCCTTGTCTATCAAACTGCATTATATTAACTTGTATTGCATTGAAACTCTGGAGAAATACACCTTAAATTCAGAATTTTACACCGACTATAAATCCAGGGTAATGACATAGAGAGCAAGCTTGACTGGCTCAAACATTCAAATGAGACAGGATTACATCACCAGAAATACAGAATGTAATCGAGATCACCTGTGTTTTTGTTATAGGTTGTACCATTACTTTTACTTGGCAACAGACATGAAATTATCAATATCATCATTACATCAACACTTCACACAACCCAACAATTCAATCACAATGTACAATAAAACATTTGGTTATCAGATTCAAAATAATATATGTAAATAAAAACGCCGAAATACTTTAGTTGTGCTTGTACGTATTAAAACCTATACCAGAACATAGAAAGCGATGGATATTTCTGAATAACTTATGATTAAGACAATACATTCACAAAAGTACAAACGTATGTAGATGTTGATTAGGAACAATAATAATCGAAAGTTTGCTGATCAGCTACATACAACGATTTCATTTACTTACAATAACACTTTGTTAAGTAGTAGACACGTTAATATAACATAACAACTAGTTGTTAATTTTTTTTAAACAAGAACTAAATAGAATAAGAACACAATTTCTGTTTGAATCAGACTATTAATCTAACCTTTATAATTATATTCTTAGAAAAATATCGTTCTTATTATTAGAAGGCTAATTGAAAGCTTCTCCGACTTAAACTAATAAAAATCCTATTAAATTTAGACTCTTAACAGTTCATATCAATGACGTCATTAACAGATAAAAACAGAATGGTGCCAATAAAAACCGAAACACAGGTGCGAGAAAGTGTCTGATAAAACTGTGAAGAAAAAAGATTCTATATTTGTATCATATATCTCAAAACGCAACAGAAGAAGTAATAACTAAAGGCTCCAATGAGCCTATATCGCTCACATTAAATTTATGCATAAGTCTGACTCCAATGTGAAATAATTATGAGGATTCGATACAACATAACACTGAGAGTAAAACAACACCATAGAACAATTTCAGCAACATTTGTTCATGAATGATGATGATGCTTAAATCATGGGGTTTATTCAACCTCTTATTCAATGCGATAATCAATGAGAAATTATTTATAAGCTGGCGGAATCATAAATTCATATTGTCCTTGCGCAATTTATAACTTAAATAAAACAATCTTTAATCAACTAATTTAATCCTCTCTTTGTTCTGGTTACTCTTCATGACCTTTACAATGTTTTTATTGATTTAACTCGCTATGCTACATAGTTAAATAAGTTTGGAAGTCTAGCCATGCTAATTGGAACATTGGATACAATATTTAAACCTGATATCCACAGAATGAAGGTGGTCAAGTTTTCCTTTGGAATCAGAGGAGAAGATTTCTCATGATGTTAAACGTGCGCCCGAAGGACGCCATGATGCTAACAACACTGTTCATTTGATCAGGTGATCTAAAGATGACGGTATGGCAAATGAAAAAATAAAAGAAGCCCGGGTATTCAAATAGATACTTATCTCAAACATCAGTGACTAACCAAAATAAAACAGATATCAGGTTTTGATATCTTTAAATCTTTGAAATGATGATATGATTTGTAAATACCTTGTTTGTTGCAGAACAAAGAGAGGATTAAATCAGTAGATTAAAGACTGCTTTATCTTCCTGTTTACAAACTACGGTATTTGGCTGCCCGAAGATGTAACAGCTATCTTAATTTTTATTTCGGTTATAAATTGCGCAAGGCAAATATGAATTTATGATTCCGCCAACGTTTAAATAATTTCCCAATCATTTATAGTTGCATTGAATAATTTGTTAAATAAACCCCATGATTTAAGCATCATCATCATTCAGGTTCCAAAACTTTCATTGCAAAACGTTATTGACGTTCATAAAAGCTAAAAAAGATTGAATACTTTATAATTTGAACAAACATTATTTTCTTTTGATAGCAGTCAATTTGCAGACGTTCGCCGTTGCTTTGATTAATCACCCTAAACATTGTTCTGTGTTCTTTCCAATAATATAATAAAAGTAGCCATCCAGATGTGAGATCTTCATTTTTGTTACTTGATTGTTTGTATATACTGATCACGTGATTAACTATAGGCTAACACATGTTTTATATCTAGATGATTATTGTTTTGACCGGCACTTAACTCCAATCCAACTTTCTTGATGATTGTTGTGATTGTTCATTTCTGTTGATAGATACTAGACTTTTTTTTACAGTGGCAATGTAGATGTTTATCAACAATACCATCTGACTGGCATGGACAAAGTAGAAAACACCTGTAGGCAATTTTTATAATATTTTTTTAGTTTTAGTTCATCATTTGTTATTTGATATGAAATTTGGGTGGCCTTGTATTTTTTTACTTTTCCGGAAACAATAAACATTTATGATCTGTAGTAAAAAGAAAAAGAGCTTTAATATAAAAATTAGGCGATGATTTTATTATTGCAAATGAGACAACTATCCTCCAAAGACGTAATGCCGTTTCAAGAATAAAGATAAGGAACCATTTATTATGTCGGGCCGTAATCTTTGAGGCTACAAAGAGTCTTAATTGCTCACCTGGAATGTTTGCATACAACTGACACAATGCAATAAGAATATGTGTGTTGAATGGAAACTATGTTGCCAAAATCTTGTCTTGATTGTCATATTGCAAATGAGACAACTATCCTCCAAAGACGTAATGCCGTTTCAAGAATAAAGATAAGGAACCATTTATTATGTCGAGGTGTAATCTTTGAGGCTACAAAGAGCCTTAATTGCTCACCTGGTACGTTTGCATACAATTTACACAATGTAATACGAATATGAATGGAAACTATGTGGCCAAAGTCTTTTCTTGATTGTCATTTTTGCTGAATAGAGTTTCTGTCAATCATTTATAGTAAGTTTAGTTCAAATGAGCTAAAATGTCACAGTAATCATACCTGGTTGACAAAAAGGTGGATTGAAATATCCGTTGATACATTTGCATTGGTCTGTTGGTCCATAGAAACGATGACAATGAAGCGGATTTTGACAGTAACACTGATTAGAACAATCCCAACCATATCTGTTTTCTGGGCAAGCGACCGCTGTAATGAAAAAAAAATATTATCAGTTTGAAATTAGCAACCACAAACATATACCTGATGAATCATTTCTTCGTTTAAATTAATATATAGTAATCACAGACAAAACTCAAAATCTCTATCAGAGCATATATAATATAATATGAATAACAGCACCTATATTCGAGTGTGTACACAGAATAATAAAGATAGGTTTGCTTGTTTTCTAGGTGGACTATGAAATCACTTTTACCTATTTTTACCTAATGAAACAATAACAATAGTTATTATTAGCTAATCAAATCATTGGACAGGTAACAAAGAAAGACGGAAAAAACTATTTGACCAGATTATACTGTATTTACATGTAGTTAAATCAGAGTTCATGGTTCACCTAAAAAACAAACAAACTTAACTTTTATGCATGAAGTACAGACTAAAATAGATCAGCTGTAAGAATGTTAACTATGAATAAAACTAGATGTAGGTTAAACATCAATGATACAGCTACCAAACGACACAAATAACCAACATACATATAGATAGTATCGCAGTCTTCAACAGTACAGGGCTAAAACGACTAACAATCTTTTGTATACATATTGTTCGTCCACTGATAAAAAGGGAAGACGGTGCACTCGTTAAACTAGTTTGGACTCGTCTATGCTTATATTTGTTTTTAACTTTTTGTTTTAAGTCTTGAATTTGGTATTGAAATGTAGTCTCTATAAAATGTAATCACATCCGTCTAAGACTTATTTTAAGCATGCCATATGGTACAGACATTTGTCTATTTTAAATAGATTTCAGCTTTCACTACCATTTAAGACGATCATATATATATTAATACAAATAGTGCGTTTCATATTTTAATACAAAAATGATCGTGTAGTGATGTTGCTCAGACTTATCTATTGATGAACTTTATTCTCATATAGCCAAATCCGTACAATACTAAGACAAAAGTCATGCATACAATTACTGGCAAAGCCATCATTGGTTTTCATGTTTTGGAGCATAAACTTATTACATCCTTTGGTCTTTGATGGCTACTTTTCTCATTGGCAACCATTCCACAGCTGCTTATGTTTATATTGATGATGAATACGATTTCATTTCTGTATATAAACTTAATTTGGTATCTATACCTATATAGATGCTTGTTCAAATCTACTCAGAATATTTTTGGTCACCCTTGAATACATTCACGGAGATGTTAACATTTTCAGTGCCTTTAAATCCATAGACTATTATACTTACGTTTCTGACAGTTAAAACCATCCCATCCTTGAGCACAGCCGCTGGAGCACATTCCAAGGATACTATCACAAGCCTCGCTTTGATCTGCACAATGACATTCATGTTCACAGTTGTTCCCAAACCGTCCAGCTGGACAGTCTAAAATAAAGTATATTTTTTTGATAAAAAAATGTATATTTTATTTCAAATACTAGTACTCCCACTATCGAGACATGTAATACCCTTTAATGTTCTAAAATAATCAAAATTAAACGTTTTTTAAAGTAAATCATTTAAGTAATCAAAAAACAAATTTTAATATATTGGATATAGTATACCTTATTAAAAGAAATGTATAAAGTCTAAATAAGGAAAAGTATAGAGTCGAGTCTTTAATATATTATAATTAATACGAGACAATGCACCTAGTTTCGCTATCGAATGACAAAACAAGATACTTTTCCCACATAAGAATAGAGAGTTGAAACGCAGTAAAAAGATTTCCTTGAAAACTGCTACGGATTTTTTTTCTTCAATTTTTTTTGTTTTATTTTCTTCCAATATCTTGTTCTTGTGTGAACGAAAAACTTACTAATGAGATTTATCCTGAACGTGAAATATAATTATTTGTTTTGTGGGAAATTAGATCAACTATCAAATTGAATGTGAAAATTTGTGCGGTTTGTTTGTCAATTACTATGTTCCTCAATACGTTTTATTATTGGCTTGGTAGTGGATTATTCACTTCAGTCAAAGTAGTCATGGGCATTTTGAAATGTTTTTAAAAGTTTCATCCATAGAAGCAGTCAAGAAATGTCAATGCCAAATTATTACAAAGTTAAACAGTGTATGAAAATGCTAGTGGATTATCCTATAGATATTTAGTCTCACAAAATATCTTTCACACTATAGAGTTCATTATTACAGTTTTGTCATTCTGAGTCTACTTCTAAAAGTGATAGTTTCCTTTCAAATATACTATACTATTAATGCATACATTATAAGCTTTCTCTGCGATTCACTCAATTGCTCCTATTCTACATAAGACCTGAAGTCCGTTTGACTCTTCTAAACTACTTTTAAACATTTAGGCAATATTTATACTTACATCATTTGTCGGTCAAGTTTATATGCAGCATAAAAGCACAAGACAATGTATATATGTACAATAGCATATAAATTCACATAAATCTACGTAGTGTATAAAGTATCACATGCTATAAAAGCTCTAAAGTGCTCAGTGAAGCTCTAGCTCTGCTAAGTTTTATATACGTACTGCAATTATTTATATTACAATGTTCCCATCTCTGGTCTTTGTTCGTCGTGTAACACCAGGGTCGAGCAGAATCCTGAGTAGTTCGGCAGTAGTTTTCCGGCATCGTCGGATCCGGAAAATCCGTCACTGTATATGAATGACGATGGGGTTCCTGGGTTTCCCATCTCTGACAGGTGTATAAATTGTCGGTCACTGCTTTTGTTCCCATATAATTTTTGGCTTGTCCATTATAAAAGCAGTTGTTTGCTGTTAGTAGATGTACAGAAATAATATTGTGCATGCTTGCAGGTTGTATTTTTATATTAAATAAGCAATATATGTAACATAAAATATAAGTTATAAAACTTAAATACTAACAAAATTCTAATCATTATTCTATAGGAAAAGATGGTTTTCACACTTCCGCAGAAGATTTAAAATTTCTTTGTTGGTAACACGAAGGTATATATGCTATTGTTGTTTATTAAACTCTGAAAATTCTACTGTATATATTGTTTGACTGCAATTTTCAAAATAATATATAATTACGATCTAAGGTGTTCGATAGCAGTGCATATTGCGTCTTCATTGCTTCATTGTTATGAAAATTCCTACTTTCTTTTAACTTTCTTTAATTTTCTAATCAATTCTTTGTAAAAGACCAGCACATTCGCATTCCCTTTTGGTTTGATATTCAATTGATTTTGAAGCTTTGCTAAATGAAAGTGTCTCCTAATTCATTTTCTTAGATTATTTATTAGTTACTGAAAAGAAATTTGAAGTTATTTTCTGACTATTAACGAAATAACATGACGAAAAAGAAACGAATTTTTCACCATGGTGTAATGCATTTATAATATGATGTCAAAATCGATTCTCATACAACTAAATGTTACCGACATGATTTGTAATTTTTATCGATGATACGTTTAAAATTTGAACACCATACCAAAGAGGTTGAGGCGTCATGCGAAGGGTTTCCAATTACCATCATTCATTTACAACGGGAACTACTTACAAAGCTGACATCGTGGTCCCCAAAATCCCTCCGCACATCTTCCTCTAGGGCATACCCCCGTCTCTTTGTTGCATACTTGGTCCCTGTAACATCGACATCGGTAGCTACATTTATATCCAAACGTTCCATCCAAACATACTTCTGACAAGCGGGACAAGTCGAATTCTGTCGAATAAAATATATCAAAATGAAAATACAAGCAAGGGCTTATAAAACAAATACTGAAAAAAAAGTAGAACGGATTTTCTTTATTCAAATACAATTTGGTAATTAACGGGTTTAAAAAAATAACCAAAGATGTTGGTATATCATGGACATTTTATTTAAGATCATGTTTGCTGTAATACTGTATGACTAAAAAAAATAGTAAAAGTACATCAACAATATATGTATTAGATACACCTTGGTGGCGTATTTACACCAAGATATTATTGTCAATGCAGAATGAAAGTTTTCAATAATGCAGGAAGGGGGGGGGGCTTTCGGTGTGTTAATTATTGCATGGCATAGTACTTTTTGGTACAAATACAAAAGTCCCCACCCCTCTCTCAAGAATAGATATCAAATCTTCTCCTGAATATTTGCATGCTGTTTTAAATTCCACATCTTATCAATCTAAAATGTTAAAGCTAGTGAAAATAAAGACGGTGATTGATAAAAAATAGGCTTAAATCGTGTCTAAAGATTATTTCATGTATCGTTACTAATGCACTCCTAGTTTCAGGGGGTATCATCAACTCGGCATCGACATAAAGATAACGCACCTTTCTTAAATTTTCCGTACATAAATATCAATATTTTTTAGTTCAGAATTCCTTAGACAAAGTTGACCTTAGATTGTTTTTGCTATTCTTTTTAGGTCCCTTTTGGTTAAGTAGCTCCTCATGTATTAACGTATGTATATGTTAGCGGCAATAAGTGAAATTAGGCATTAAGCTTAAATCCTAGACAATAAGCTAACGTCTAGGCAGTAAGTCTATTGTCTAAATGATGTCTGCATTATTCTTAAGCTCAATTCCTGAAAAAATGTGTCCAGGCATTAATCTTAGTGCCTAGATTGTAAATGCGAGGAAATAAAAAGACATATATTCAAAGATAAGATACATTTGATACATAACAACACTATAAGAACTGAAGTTTAAAATGTCAACTACTTGAAATAAAGTCACCAGTTCTGGCCACTTTACTCGGATAAATAACCAAAGCTGTACAATCACTACCATAGTCACTTTGCAGGTTATGGGGCATACCAAAAATTGTGAACACATCAATTAAATCAAAAGTAACCTCTGAAGCACATTTTGACGTTAATGTTAGATGATTTTGGTACACCATATGAAAGTTATAGTTTCCATCTGAGTTTGATTGGAAATCAAATAAATAAAACTGTCCTCTTCTGTTGAATACATTGGATAAAACGTATTTCCCTCTTACTCCCGTTTCCTAAATACCTGTTTTTTTCTCAATGTTACAATTTCCCCAAAGTGAAAGAAATAGTTCGAAGGAATCACGAGAAATATTTGTATAGTCATTATTAAGCTGTTTACATCATACTGGCCATGACCTGATTATGTGCATTTTCCAAAGTACCACACATTTCCTCCAGAAAAAAAAACACATTTTGAAATTTTCCTCATCATTCTCTTTTACTTTACTTATCAAAAACATTTCAAAGCCTCCAAAATAGAAAAGGTCATAACTTTTTTTAATTGTAGTAGTCTATAGTTGCTGTCTTTTCTGTGGATTATAAAAGTTAAAGGTTTAATCTTTGCCAAAAGATCAGTTTATTGTCTTGGGTCCTTGATTTCCCTTATTCAAATTTGGACCGCAAAGATTCAAGAAATGTTTCTCCAGTAGCATGTCATTTAAATGATAATTATCCAGATTAAGAAGTGAAAAAGAGGTATTTAACAAAATGTTTAACAGTATTTTTTACATATCCAAAAAAAATCAATGGAAAGATGAAGTGAGCAAAAATTCGTCTACTTTTGACCAGACCAAAACCAGCTAGACCAGTGAAGTGTGAAATTTCTTCAAATAATTTTTAAATAGAATCTTCAATCCCCCCTCCTTTCATGAGATACAATCAGCTGTTTGAAACATATTAATTTTGTAATACCACAAAAAAATGCAAATTAATTATGGAAAAATGCTTAAATTTGAAGATCTGTTAAATTAATATATATATTAATATTTGGAATATAACTTACATCAAGAATATTTCAATGAATGTACAAGTACTTGGGATCCCTGTTGCCTGAAAGGATGTTTGGCAATATGTTGAAAAATCATCATCAGATTTCAGGAAATAAGCTTAATGCCTAAATATTTCAGGCAATAACTTAATGCCTAGGCGTTAGCTTATTGCCTAGGATTTAGGCTTAATGCCTAATTTCACTTATTGCCGCTAACATATATATACATCCTTGAATTGGCTTTCAATAGTTCGTTCTTGTGGAAGGAAAATCTAGAAAAGCGCTACGGACGTACAAAAAAGGTTTATTTTCATTTCCTTATATATAAACAACACAAGATTATTGCTCCGTTGTTTGTGGTTTTGGTATGGACATATGAAGTATTATACTGCCGTTAACATACTAACATGTATTAGATCTATTGATGTAAAGAAATAGCTGTCTATGAATATGGTATTGATATCAACAATCAAATGCCTTCAAAAACTTGATTTTAAGCTAAACAGTTATAAATTATTAATTTTTAATTCAGTTGTGTTGTATGTCTGCGGTGTATGTTTACACAGTTTTGGCTGCTGGATCCCAATTATTGTCACATTAACCTATTATGTCTGTTTGGGTTGCTCACTAAATTTTGTCAATATAACGGAATTATAAACAACTGTCATACAAGAAGGAGATTTAGCTAGCTATAAAACTAGGTTTTACCCACCATTTTCTTCGAAAAATGCCTGTACCAAGTCAGGAATATTGCAGTTGTTTTTCACTTGTTCCGTTGATTGATAGCGTTTGATTTTGTCAGTTTTATGGACTTCCACTTTTTTAATTTGCCTTGGATTTCGGTATTTTTGTTATACTTTTTTATAACATCTTGAAAATGCAAACCTTCGAGTACTAACTATCAACGATCCAAACATTCAACTATCTAAGACTTTTCTATAAACTCTTTTCTACCAAAAAATAACCCAAACTATGTCAACGGATTAATTTCCTCATAACTATAGCAACATGAAAGTTAAATTCCCCGAACCTGAGTCTCAACGATCGAATGGCAAGTGCTTTAACATTACATAAGAAAATCCGGCAATCGTGCATAGAAAGTCAAGATGAATTTCCATGTTTTTGATAATTACATATTTAGCATCATAAAAGTTATACATATAATTATCAATCTTTCATAAATTTCTTCCTTTATAAGATGGTCTTTATGAAACCGGAATAGGCTGTAATATTGCTAATAGGGCGTTAAAATACTAGAAACAACAATCGAATATATTGTAGTTCCCGAAACTGTTTGTAAATAGCTCAAACTTATGTTTCTGTTATTACAGACAATATTTTTGCAGAACTGTCCAGGAATATATAATACCAAACACCAATATCAATCAGCATCGAAATGTTCTTCAAATTGTCGATCTGTCCTTCATCTTTTGATTTCTATCAGAAAATTGGCTGCATGCTTCAAAACACAACATAGTATGCTTTTAACCCATCGCTGGATTGAAATGGCATTTGTTTTTAGCATTCTATATTTGAAGTAACGCATTCTCAGTTATAAATCAGTTTTACTGTCATTAAAAATCATTAGCTATGAACGAGTTAAAGATCGGTTTCTATAAAACTATAATGAAACATTTGAACATTATATTGATGTTTTACTGTATAAGTACATGGACGACTAAATAATTAGTCCTCTATTAAGCTGTTGTCGCTGTAGGAAGTCATTCGATTGCATCAACTCTTGTCGTCCAACTTTTAATGCAATATTGACGTGACATCTTTTGCAATATTTTTAGAACCTTAAAGGGTGAACACTCAAAATATTTTAACTGTTGACATCATAAATGTATAAATTCGGAAATATTTATTCCCATCCATGAAAGAACTTCGGGTTATGACTGACTTTAAATATAAAGGGCATAAATAAATTGATAGGCCTAAATTCATCAACACTGACTGTTAACTTGATGATATGTTTTCGTTAAATAATCAGGAGTTTTCTAAATATACTGCCGAAATTTACCCAAAGGAACAAATAAATCAAATATAAACGGTAGTATCTGTCCTTTCCTATAGATTTATGTGTTTCAGTTTTACACGGGGAAACTCTACACAAAATAGATGGGGAATGTGTCCAGGGACACAGATGATGCCCCGCTTGCATATAATGTTATAAAGGGACATTACTCAATAACGGTAAACGTGACGCTACCTAATTTCGTACTTGATCTGAGTTTTGTAGTAATAAGCATTGTGTATCAGTTTGGTTGAGGCAAACGTAAGTTAGAGAATGGAAACGAAAAATTCAGCAATTTTTCCATTTGTAAAAAGGTTAAAGTGACGCCACCCAAATTCAAACTTAAGTCATGGATTTCGTTACCACAAATTACTTTAACCCTTTACTCAATTCTTCCATCGATACAAAGATTTGGTTTGAAAGTTTTGCTGTACCTGTAGAAGATTATTTCAAACGAAATAGCTCATCCTTATTTTTACGGAGAAGTTGTTTACTGAGCCCGAGCATTTAGATACGATCCGGGTAAACTTATCGATCCTTTAAATGAATTTATTCTAAAAGTTTACTAATTCAACACTGTAATTAGATCTTTGAATATTATTTTTATTGGTATAAATATTGATTTCGTTATCAGTAAATTAAAATCAAACTAAATACTATTGTTATATACAGATGCACATTCATGGCTCTACAATTTGTCGATACCTGTATCTTGGCATTGCACACGGTCATGTTTTTTCTTTAACTGATAATGACATCTTTACACTAAATCCATTGGATGTTGGATGTGTACTGATTGATATTTTAGTCTTAGATGCATGTTTTTTAGTTGTTATTGGCTTTGGACTAGTGGTCAGTAACTGCGAGTACTCTCAGTTCTATATTTAGTGTCTTTTTTGTTATTGGAATGTATAAATACCCTACCACGTCCAGTCTGTGTTTTTGAATATTCTGCACTAATGGTCCAACATCCTGTCGATATTTTGGTATTCAGATTTATATATACGATTTTCTCGGACTGTTATGACGTTTTTAACTAAAACCAGTGGATGTGTACTGGTTGATATTACATTAGACAGTATGGGTTTGCTCATTGTTGAAGCACTAGGAATAGTTGTTTCATTGGCAATCATACCACATCATCATATTTTGAAAGGAGATGACATGTTGAAACATATCTTGAACCACTTGATTCATATGCATTATGAATAAAATGAGGTCATCTCGATTCTTGCTGGTTTCTTGATTTCTTTGTGATATCGGTTTTTGATTTGCATGTTAATTGCAGAAGTGGCGTTTTGTTAGGAAAAAATGTGATTGCTTCCGCCATATAATGTTATTACATTTTATAGCCCAGTTCTATCATTTAATCAGAAACACTTTTCAGTTATTGCACTCTGAATTGACTGTTTTTTTAGAATTGCTTTCCGCTATCTCGTTTTCAGCAATAAGGTTATGTTGTTTCAAATCTTTAAATATCCGTTTGGGGTTATCTAAGGTCGTTAAAGGTATTCAGTGACTTCACTTTACATTAGAAGTGGCATTCATAGAAAAATAAATACATGAAGGAAAGATTTAGAAGTGAACTTTATTTAAATTTTTTGTTTGCTCAAATACGCTAAACCATCCACAGATTACATTATTTTTCGTCAAAACTTGAATTAGAAAAGAAATTTTAACATTCATATATACAACATGAACAAAGTTCTTCATACAACCACTGAAATAGTTTTTTTTATGTTTAATAACAATTTCAGTTATGTAATCTGTGCAACTTTTTCACGTTGCTACAGCGACGCATATCATATAACAATTTGAGCTTGAGATAATATTTTCTGTTTGCAAATTAGAACATTCTGGTAATATCATTGAATTGTAGATAAATTGACATTTTCTGGTAGTTAGTGAGAGTCTAGCGATGGCAACCTCCCAGAATCTGATAATGGCTATATGTATAGACAAATCTTTATTGCAGTTTATTATAAATAATGTAAACGTTTGGAGTTATCATTGAACAAGTGTCAATACTTACATGTGTATACAAAAAGTAAATAGATGTAAAAACTTTTCACTTGTACGATACATATTCTATATGATCGATTTGTGCAAACGTTTACCATCAAGATCAAGTATGAAAAAACTCAACCTTTTCACCTTTTCAACCAAGTATTTCCTCTAAAATTATTTGAATATATGATGTAAGTCTATATTTCAGAAGAGTGTATGCTTTTGTGGTGTTGGTTACATATACAGATTATCAAATATTCAATGCACAACTTTGATGCATTTTAGTTCAAGTTATTAGTATGGAAATGATTGCTCGTCCTCTGACAGTCATTAGACAGAGGTGCACTTGCCACGTGACCATTGACGGTAGATATATAGAAATCAAGTTTGATTTACTTTGCTTCTATTTCCATGTCCATTATATTTTTCTTTGCATGAAACCGTTAGATAATGAAACTCATTAACTTCACAAAATAAACTAAATTCTACACTGAAATTAATTAGAAATAATAATTATAATTTGTTTGGCTTTGTAAACGATTGTGTATGTAAAACATCCAAAAATGTATTTATACATTCAATTATCACGATCAACATACAAATATTGACTGATGAATACATCTTGAAAAAACAATTCTAGTTGACGAGCATTAAGTTCCTTTGTCCAAATCTTTGCAGATCTTACGTCTGTGTATCATTCAGGTAATTGTTCTGTTCAACCACAAAAAATTGTATGCGATTGAGGTCATCGAGATGGTGGTCGAACTGTTTGACGTGTTTGCTGAATTCGAGATATAACTTCTTTTAAACATCGCTCCTGCGTTTTTGGAATTGCTGCTTACACTCAACAACATATTGGATGTCACAGATGAAAAATTTAGAAAACAAATGACAATGAAACTTTTGCAGAACACATTACAAAATATTTTTCAGTTTCTTTGGGTGGCATTACAATTAGTACAACAATGAGCAGAATGGCAGATTTTTTTTAGGACAGGTATTTGTCAGTGTCAGAGGGCTTATAGTACACATCTGTGGAGTTCAAACAATTCATTTGAGAGCTAGGAAAATAGAAGAAGGTGCTTTCATTTAATGCTGGAATGTAGCCTATGTTATTGGCATGGGTGAACATATTGACTAGATAATTCCATTTCACGTCATCTATGAAACTAAACCAGGAAAGCTTCTCAATTGAAGGTTCAATTAAGAGTCGATTTTTTTTCTTCTACTTTACACCTAAGATGTTTGAATACGATAGTGTCGTACCTATTTCCCCTCTATTAATTTGTTATCTCCATTAAACGTGAAGATAAATGATCTGGTGCGCATTTTAACCAAATATTACATAAAAATCAGTTTCATGCAAAACAAAATGAAAAGGACATGAAAAAAAAATGCAAAGCATATCTTGCTGTTTCATGATATATTCGTCAGTCAATATTGATGGGTGTATAAATACTTTTTGATGTATAAATACATGTTAGAGGTATAAATACACTATCATATATATACTCAAACTGATATCTTATTTCTTATCAATTTCAGTTTTTGAATTTTGTTTGATCTATAAAGTTTTGGAGTTTCAACTTTTAAAGTTTAAAATTACTTTATATGGATATTAGTACTTAAACATTTTTACAGAGTGTATTATCTCATATAATTTTTTAAACGGCACTGATGAAGGCGGCGCGGGACGTTCGCGCTCAGTTTTCATAGGACATTTGCGCTTTTTTATGGGCATTTGCGCTTCTATTTATAGGACATTTGCGCTTTTTAATAAAGGATATTTGCACTTTTTATATAGGACATTTGCGCTTTTGCAATATTTGCTTTAATGACTTCCCTCCTCTTTTATCCGGGATTGGGACCGGTAGGTTTGACCTGGCAGAATTAAGGTCATATTTTACCTTAAAGTTTAAAAGTCATTCCATAGCACATTGATATAGTTATACATACAGCTAAAAGTAAATATTCTTAAGACATAAAAAACACGTATAGTCATCACAGGTGAGTTTTCGCTTCATATCTGAAGCTCAAAAAAATGAACAAATTTAGCTCTTCTGTTCTGACTGGTATTTCGCCCACATTTCAAATAAATATTCTAGTTTCTCTTTCTCAGTTCTTGACTGAGGAGCCTGTTTCCTCAATATAACGAATTTTAATGTAATTTACCGACTGTTGTTCAATGATACTCTTCAAAAAGACAAAAATTAATAGCAGGATGAGTCGAGTAGAACTGTTCATTGTAGTGGGCATGGAAGGATTCTGGACCATTTGTCGTATGCTTAAAGTTCACTCTATACAGTTATATATGTTTAATACAGTTCGTGTTGCTTTTGCTTTAGTTTTAAGTGTTGTATTTTATTCTATTTTTGAACGTCTGTGTTGTTTCTGCCGGTGACAGTATTGTATATCCTTTGTCCTCGAAACTTTGCTTTCATTTCAAACTTTCAAATTCGGTCAAGTTTAGGCTTAGAGAATTTACTTGTGTCGATGGTTAATGAAACTGATGATATCTCATGTTATAAATAAAATGCTTCGCTGGGCGCAGCTTGATACGACCGCAGAGGTCGAACCCTGAACAGTTGGGGCAAGTATGGACACAACATTCAAGCTTGATACAGCTCTGAATTTGGATTGTGATTAAATATTTGACACAGCATAGGTTTCTGACACAGAAAGAATGTGGTCTAAGAACTTCAATTTTTTTAATTTACCTATTATGGTCCAATGTCCAAAATCAAAATACATGGTTAGATTCAGCATATCAAAGAACCCCATATATTCAATTTTTGTTGAAATCAAACAAAGTTTAATTTTGGACCCCAACTTGGACAAACTTGAAAACTGGTCCCATAATCAAAAATCTAAACACATGTTTAGATTCAGCATATCAAAGTACCCGAAGAATTCAATTTTTGTTAAAATCAAACTAAGTTTAATTTTGGACCCTTTGGACCTTAATGTAGACAAATTTAAAAAACGGGACCCAAAATTAAAAATCTAAAAACACGGTTAGATTTGGCATATCAAAGAACCCCAATTATTCAATTTTTGATGAAATCAAACAAAGTTTAATTTTGGACCCTTTTGACCTCAATATGAACCAATTTGATAGCGGGCCCACAAATAAAAAATCTAAATACATGGTAAGATTCAGCATATCAAAGAACCCCATATATTCAATTTTTGTTGAAATCAAACAAAGTTTAATTTTGGACCCCAATTTGGACCAACTTGAAAACTGGGCCAAAAATCTAAAATCTAAATACATGTTAAGATTCAGCATATCAAAGAACCCCATATATTCAATTTTTGTTGAAATCAAACAAAGTTTAATTTTGGACCCCAACTTGGACCAACTTGAAAACTGGGCCCATAATCAAAAATCTAAACACATGTTTAGATTCAGCATATCAAAGAACCCCAAGAATTCATTTTTTGTTAAAATCAAACTAAGTTTAATTTTGGACCCTTTGGACCTTAATGTAGACCAATTTAAAAAACGGGACCCAAAATTAAAAATCTAAATACACGGTTAGATTCGGCATATCAAAGAACCCCAATAATTCAATTTTTGATGAAATCAAACAAAGTTAAATTTTGGACCCTTTGGACCTCAATGTGGACCAATTTAAAAACGGGGCCCAAAATCCAAAAACTTAATACACGGTTAGATTCAGCATATTAAAGAACCCCAAGAATTCAAGAATAAAACCCCATTGAAATTGATCAAGAAATAAGCAATTTATACGAAGTATCTTCTTTTGCACAATACTGTGCAATTGAATATATCTTGCTATTGCGCAATACTGTACAATTGACAATTTCTTGCTATTGCGCAATATTGTGCTATTGGATATTTCTTGCTATTGCGCAATACTGTGCAATTGAAGATTTCTTGCTATTGCGCAATACTGCGCAATTGAAGATTTCTTGCTATTGTGCAATACTGTGCAATTGAAAATTTCTTGCTATTGCACAATACTTATTATATAATAATTTACACATCCTGTTTGGTGTATATCTCCTACCATATCATTATTATTTGCTTTTAAATATAAATCAGAAATAACCAACTTAAAATGGAAAATTTTAAAAGAAAAAAAAAAGGAAAAAAAGAAAAAAAAAAAAAGAAAAAATCCCCCCCCCCAAATTTTTTGAACCCCCTTATGATTCATCACCCCCAAACTCAATCCCAGCCTTCCCTTTGTGGTATGGTACCTTGCAGTACAATTTCAGAGAGATCCATACACTTGAACACAAGTTATTGTCTGGAAACTAGAAAAATGCTTATTTTTGGCCCCTTTTTGGCCCCCAATTCCTAAACGTTTCGGGCAATTACCCCCAAACTCAATTCCAGCTTTCCCTTTGTGATATGGAACCTTGTAGTACAATTTCAGAAATATCCAAACACTTACACACAAGTTATTGTCATGAAACTAGAAAAATGCTTGTTTTTTGCCCCTTTTTTGGCCCCTAATTCCTAAAATTTTGAGGCAATTACCCCCAAAATCAATTACAGCCTTCCCTTTGTGATATGGAACCTTGTGGTACAATGTCAGAGAGATCCATACACTTACACACAAGTTATTGTCTGAAAGTTACAAAAATGCTTATTTTTGGCCCCTTTTTGGCCCCTAATTCCTTAACTGTTGGTACCATAACCCCCAAAATCAATCCCAACCTTCCTTTCGTGGTATTGAACCTTATGGTGAAATTTCATGGAGATCCATTCACTTAAACTAAAGTTAGAGTGCGAAAACCAATGTGTCTTCGGACGACGCCAGACGACGCCGGACGACGACGACGACGACGACGACGACGACAACGACGACGACGACGACGACGACGACGCCACTGTCATACCAATATACGACCAAAAAATTTTTAATTTTTGCGGTCGTATAAAAAGAGTCTTTCGCCAATGTGCATGTTATTTGTATTTCGTCATTTTTTAAAAAAAAATTTTAATGGTGTTGTCTGATTTTATCGCCTTATAATTTGTATTGTTAACTTTATATCTTCTCCCTTTTTATAAACGTAAATAAAATGATTTACGGCGTATATATAAATGAGAAAACCGTCCATCCATGCACACGGAAAATAAATCAAGACACATGGAAGTCAACAAAGCCGTACTTTGACCTATAATTGTTAACTTTTTACATTGTGACTTGGATGGAGAGTTGTCTCATTGGCACTCATACCACATCTTCTTATTTATATTCAACAATAGACATATGGCCACCCTATATGGCAATCTCTAAATCGCGAGCTTAGAAAAGTAAATTCAACAGAGACTATCAAAGGTCAGTCGTCAACAGAAAATTCCCAAAATGACAAAACGCGTTTGTTTGATTCATTACATATTCATCCACCACCAACATGAATGAACAACAAATGGAAGTTTTTAACGACCTTGACTGGCTATACAGCCCTTGCACGGTCGGTACATGAATGAATTACTAGTATACATGTATTTATATATTTAACAAAATCTCACTTTCGGGGAGTTCTTTGAATGATTTCAAATACGTTCAAAGGAGCTATACACATTAGTATATATATGTAACACACTTTATATATGTAACACACTTTTCTACATGCTTAAATAATCGGAATGTTTATTCTGGAACCAATTATGTCTAAACGTTTTCTTCTTTCTTACTTTATGAAAGCTCATAAAAGTGTCAACATTCAAAGTTTACAAAAATATACAATTGAGTGGCATAAGGACATGTGACAAGTTCGTATACTATATATATATTTACTTTGCGTTGACAAAAAAAACGAATATTAAGTCCGTGTAACTGAATGCCGTAATGGTTGACATGAAAAGGATTTAACTTGTTCCTACGCACTCTTATCATCTATCACCGTCACTTCTCTTGTTTTTGTTATACAAACTGAAATGTCTTGTACATCATTAGATTGAACGCATGATGCTCCCAATATATCTTTGAAGTAAATATCAAACTTCAATCGATTCAAATTTATTATGTTTTCGCAATTGTTTGCAAATAAAGGACTCGAAATAATTGTTCTAACGTCATTTCTAAACAATATTTGTGACAGCAATCACCAAAGCTTGTAACTAACATTTACCTGGACAGGTATCAAATGATATAAATTACAAATCAATACACTTTAAATTCTCTTGTGTATTGATTAGAGACATTAGCCACATTGTCTCTCTTAAGAGTCGAATTAATGGATTACGCAAATATTCTTTTAATTCACTGATATGAAATGATCCATCAATATTTAATATTTAGTTCCAGGGAACAAAAAGATAAGTCTGTACTGCTTCGTTTGTAAGTTCATATTAGTTCTTTTAGTAAACTATATGTCGTCCGGTAGACTAACTTATGCTAAAAAGGACCCCAAATTTTGGTTGTGTGTGATACATACATATTGAAGTTTCTAATCAAAAGCCTCGATTGGGTGGAGTGTCAGGTCCTCTGTAAATTAAAGAATCCCTGCAACAGCTATTTGATGGGTCCTTATATAATGCAGTATGTTTGTCCCTTTCCATCATATCATCGATATCTTTTTCCAGTGGTTATTAAATTTCATACCCTTCAACCAAAGATGCAAAAATCGTTACTAGTCTAAATTTTGTCACCGAACGTATAAGCTAATAACACATTTCTATATGTATAGCCTCTAATGCATGTTGCATTGTTTATAATCAACGTAAACTAACCGTGGCAACAATTTATCATCCGTTTATGTTTATTGCCTAAAACCCCTACTTGAAACAAAATATTTTGATTTGATCTATCATTAATAATCAGCTTAACACATTTAATGTGTTGAATATCAATCGAATATTTATATAGAAAATATATTTACACATTTCGGGTGCCAGGTATTGATTTCTCTCCAAATCTACTAGTTTATTTTCATCAGGTTTATTTTTCTTGACAGGAATACAATCATATCCAGTTAACGTATTTACAAGGACACATATATCAAATAAATGAAATTAAGGACCAAAAGCAGTGTTATGAGTCAGAAATAAATAATTTTACAGGTTTTCAAGTAAAAGTATATCAAATTGGAGTCGATGCATCTGAAATCAGACAATAATCATTAATGTAATCTATTGGAATGCATGCCTGCAATCAACTTTCAGTTTTTGTATAATTACAATCAAGATGTTTGTACCCCTGTCAGTACAAGTTTTAGAGTTCAAGTAATTTTCAAAATAGAAACAGAACTTGATTTAGCGACAGTAAAATCTTGTAGTACAATGCCTCATGAACAAAGTTCCGCTGCTGTTTTTTTATCATATTTTTAGTGTTAAAAGAGTAAAATAAAATAAATTTTTGTCTTTTTAAAAATCTTATTAGTACGAATTTCAAAATCCTGTAAAATTCGTTACGAATTTCGAAATGGAAGGAGATTTGTGGTGAAAATCATGGATATATTCAATTGATTTTATTCTAGCACAGTTTCAAACCGCCCTTTGTCTTCACTTCTGTCGGCTTCATCATAAGTCACCGAGACGGTGCCCCATCTTGAGCCGGAAGGATTGATGCAAGATAAAATCTGATAAGTAAATTTCGCTTACTATCTTCCTCGATCTTCCTGGATTTTACGTTCATTAGTGTGTTTGTTTGTTTTTGTTCATTCGTTTATTTGTTTAATAATTCATTAATATATCTTCAAATGTTATCATCTGAAAGTGGTCATTTAACAGTGGAAACAAAAACGCTTAATGTACTGACTCATTAACAACAACCCACTGTTCTATTACAATGTAATTGAAAAATATTCTTAGACATCAAGAAGTCACGTCGCAGTCGTGAAAATACAATCAACTGGTGGATATTGCAGTAAATAAGCTATAGTTTGCAATGACAGGAATGCTTTTTACACTACAGGATAATTAGGGGATGACAAATCACCGCTAGCTCTGCTCGATAGCGGTCTACTAACTAGTTCGCTACTGAATTGAATTTAACGACAACCACCAACACCTCTAAACGGTAATGACACGGTCATCAATAAATCGACAATATTTAGTTTGACATTTATTCATTGTCTTGTCAACGTCAAAACTCCAATGAATACAACTGTTGCAGGACAAACTAACTGTATAAAATGATCAAGAATTATTGAATTAAGAGTCACTATCTAACAAATTACTGAAGCAAAGCATGGTATTAAGAATATCCTTTAATAACATGTTCTTTATTGTCTCTTACATAACTGAGCAAGTTTTAGCAATACTTCGCAATAATTTCCATTTAAAAACTATAGGATGTTCCAGCTGACAAATCAAAATAGCTGTCGGTACTAAAAACAGAATTCAAGAAGGTAAAACAATATTGACCATTCAGTGTTTTACACCAAACTGAGTCGAAACATAGTACTTAAACTTTATGAGAGTTACCATATCCTTTAAAAATGTGGATGTTGTACATAAAAAAATCGGTGAAAACTAAAGATAATTTTCGGTCTGAGTCTTGGCAAGAATGTTCTTTACACGATTCCTAATACAAACAAATTTGTTTCACGGAGTGGCTTGTATGACACCGCATATCAACCAATATTTTTTCAATATTGTAACAGTGCCTCTATATAAAGCAAACATCAGTTGAAATAGTTCTATGATTTTCGGGTGTCCTAGCATGCAAAGATTGACTTTTCACGAATTTTGGCTCCAAGGGTTCCTTATAACGGGACAAATTCAGAAATTGACCAAGACAACAGTGTGTACCATTACTTAGATCCCACTGACTTTCTTTTTATCATTATTCATCATTGTTAATATTATTAATACTATCAATTTGGATTGTACATCAAAAAGGGATTGTCAGCAAAGTGTTGCCATTTCATATTGTACAGATCATTTACAACTTGAATGATTATCGGTACAGAAATAAATCATAATCAGATATTTAGATTATTAACATGCAATCAATTTAAATGCAAATCACAATCAGTTTAATGAATACTTCAAATTATCAAATGCATATTAAAAATTAACGTTTCTGAGAGTTTTCTCGACCAAACAAATAAATGACAATAAACTAGCGATGCTTTAAAAAATGTTTTCCAATATTTCTAAATTACCATTTTCACTAATTTGTGTTTACTCATTTCATATTGGATATAGAAATCTTTGTTTACCTGCATTTTACCTCAGGAGAATCAACTCATATTTTGTTTGATCATAATTCAGTTGTAACAAATCTTCGCTTTTATACTTTTATCTACATAACAATCATTTGAATGACTAAAACATAAGGATGACATGGATCAATAACTGTCATAAAGTACTCTATTATCCATAAATAAATTGCAATCGCTCGTCCTTACCCTCCCTGGAGACCCCGCCTGACACCAGGAATCAGACATCAAAGAATACACTGTCGTCTTTCTTTATGATCAAACAATAAACGGACAGAGGGAAACAATTTCCTGCATCCTATGTGTAATTATTGGAAAATTATAATCTTGTTAACTAATTGGATTGGGTGACCATTAGTGAGAAAGGTTTCTGCTTGTCTGGGGACAAGAAGTCAGACATCTTGGCCGAAAGGTTGGAAGTCTTTTTGTCAATCAGTAGATTTGTCAACGTGTGCATAATATTGATACGTATACAATCTGACATGGTTCGTTCAAGTGCATCAATAATATAAATACATAATTCATTGAAATTTGTTTGATTTGTTTGTTTTAGTAAACATGGTAAAGGGTTGTCTGTGCGTGTTTTTTAATTCGAAATTTCACCAACATTATCCAAAAATATCTTTACTTAATTTCTTCACATAAAAATGATGGACTTGAAATAAAAAATAACCGAATTAATAACAAGGCTTCTTCAGTCCACAGTAAAATATCCCAATCCCCAAAATATCATTTTTAGCTTCGATGAAAAGCTGCATAAAATGTAAGGGTGGGCAAAATAGATAAAGTTCTACAAGTCATCGGATTATAGAAATATACACAATTTCCTAGATTGAAAAGACAGCGTAAATATGTATATAGTCAAGGTTTACTTCTATTCTTTCAATGGGTGTTATAAATAGGGTGATGGCCCTCATAAAACTACCTGATAAAATGATGATTGAATCTGAAATAGACATAAAATGATATGAAATGTAACTGAAGATATTATTTACCTATTATAAGGATAATCGTAGTAACAGTATAGTCACTGATGCGTAGAACACATGTACATTTATACCATAATGAATTGTAAATGTTATAAGCAGCCAAAGGCCGTGAATGATAACAATTAATTTTACTTTTCACAAAAAAGTACAACATAAATTAATAAAGTACTATAATAAATACAAAAGTATATCTATGCAAATAATACTATATATACCACGGTGCATGAGATACGCCCATAATAATAATAATGACTAAAAACTCTCTCGTATATGATTTTTATTTAGAAAATATTAAACGATCAAAAAGTGTCACTTAGAATGGACTTATCATTACAGTATCAAGCTAATAACTTCACATCTTACACAAGCATTAGATATACGGGTTTACCTTAGGACGAATCTTTAATATAAAGATGTAAGGTCATGTAACTGCTGAAAATGACAGAACTAATGAAAATTAAATGATATAAAATAATCCCAATACGACACATTTCAACTTTGTTCTTATGGAAGTTTTTCATTTGACAATTTTATGGTCATAGGTCAAGTCAGATCAACAGTGTGTAGTCAGTGTGCTTTCCAGTGTACATTCACTTGAAGAACAAAGACATGCAACAAACACTCCCATGATACTTTTTATCGACTAAGAAATTTTGCCAAAACTTGTGTACTTACCCCCGCTGGCTAAATAATCCACAGAAAACACATAGAAAAGTATTAATCCACTAGAAAAGTGTAATAAATCCCTCATTTTGTAAATTCATTACGTATTATCTCCCATAATTAACATTGTTTATAAATACTAATTACAATGTTTATAAGAAACTTTGTTTGTCCCACTTTAAAAATAGAGCACTTCATCTGCCAACATTTACATTGATGAAGATCAGATACAAATAGCGCATGCGTCAGCTCTCATCAGCAGCCATTTGTTGCTGCCATATGGGGAATATCGGAATGAGATCTGACAAATACATTAAACTTTTTTAACAGGTATTCATAGAAAATACAGAACACCTTGCTTCAGTAATTAACCATTAATGCAGAAAATGATGCACGGTGAAACTGACTTTATAGTTGAGTTTTAATAACAATGGAGCGATGGAGGTTATAATTATCTGCAGGGTGTAATGTTACTTCACAGGCCGATCACCAATACCACTGTTATCAACACTTATATAAGATGTTAAGACATTCCACAAAGAACAACATGGCACGTTCCTTTGTTTGTTTATTAATCAAGTGTAGGGGGTAACCTTTGTAATAAAGAAATGATTGGACATTTGTTTAACAACGTACACCTCGGGACAGGGTGAAACCTTATTTACCACACTGATAACAAGTACATGTTGATGTATCTGATGATTTATTGGTCAATTTGTTGTGTATTGTTGCAATGGATGTTAATTAAGTACTTAGATAAATTAATCATTTGCATTGAATTACAAACTTTAAAGCAATATAATATGATCATATACAGATGATATAATCATATTGACATTTTGAAAAGAGAAATGAGAAATTAAACATCCTCGACACTGTATTGAGTGCATAATTAGTACGACAGACTTTTGCGAGATTTGGCACGATTAATAAGGGTCGGTTGTTTATGTGTTCGTTTAATAACTATTAACATACAATTTTAAAATGAAAAACGGAGAATTGTATAATTGAAGATTGATATCTATTTGGGCAATTTTGATAACGGATGTACACAATTTAAACGGAGTTGTTACAATTTTTATTATTTGTTTAATTGATATTGAATGTTTTACATTTTCTACCTGGGTTTTCTGTTGTAAAGGTATTTCATTCATTGACAGGACAACGCGCATTTTTTACATGCACGTCTAGATCAATAGAACAAGTGTGAACAATGAATGCAAATTTATACATGAACTAGAAATCTGATGCTCTGATGATATTTTCCATTGTTATTATCTAATCGTGTAATCAATGTAATGACTTTCACATGCATGAGGCTCGGTTAGACCATCTGTTATCTCTCTCTGTTATTCTGTCATTTCTTATCAATCAAAATTAATTGTTATACGGTCATGATTATCCTTTATTTACAAAACGTTACTCAGTCTTCTAATACCAACAGGAAACTTGAACACATCATTGTAATTTCGAAAGATAAATCTGGATAAAAGAAACACGAAATATCTTTGCTTTAAAGATGAGTATTCATCTTTTTCTGGTGTTATATACATTCACATAATAAAGTTCTCCATTTTGGAAAATTTCAAATAATAGAATTAATTAGCTTCAATGATCCGTATACGATAAACTGGAACCTGAAAATTCCCTTTTGCAAATTATATTCAGTATTTAAAACTTCCATTGAGAAGAAATTTTCGAGCCTTAAATATTCCACCATTACCATTATTATTATTATTATTATTATTATTATTTTACATCAAGACGAATATATCAGATAAGGACTAGAAAAAACATAAAGCGAATTACACGAGAGAAAAAAAATCTCGTTGAAATACAAGTAGGTTGGCGAATATATCAAAGGTACAGCGAAAAAGTATAACTAAAATACCGAACACCAAGGTAAATTAAAAAAAAAGGGGAAGTCCATAAAACCTGAAAAATCAAACGCTAGTCTAGATCAACCAACGGAGCGAATGGAAAAATGTCATAATCCTGACTTGATTCATGCATTTTCTTAAGAAAGTGGTAGGTTAAACTTTATTTTAATAGCTAGCTTAACCTCCCATTTGTATGGCAGTTGTTTATAGTTTCCGACTCTGTTAAAATGACAAAATTGAGTGATCAACCCAAACAGACATAACTGGTTAACGTGACAATAATTTGGATCCAGCAGACAAAACTGTGTAAACATACATCACAGACATACAAACACAACTGACTTAAAAATCCAAACAAGCATACAAATAAATCTGATAAAGACAGCAACAATGAGTTTTTGCAGTTGATAGTACTTACAGTATATAGTAAAACATAATTTCATATACTATTTCCCGATAAATTACAATATGTAAATATAAGTACAGAATAAAAACAACGCTATAAGACCCTCATGCGTCTGAATCATACCTCTGGACCCACCTGCATCAGGAACGCCCAAAGCCAAAAGGCTGATAGCTGGATGTACGTCAAGAGGCATACGACTAAAAGAAACATAAAAGTACAAAGTCAAATAAAGGGAAAACTGTAAATTGTAAATAAGATGTGACACAACGTTGGCACATATACAATCAATAACTCAAGACCACCCTGTCCTATTTGTGAAGTAGACGCTGAATATTTATTTTATTAGGTGTTGGTACTTTCCGATGAACTTTTTTAGAAAAAGGACGATACGTACTTTTACAAAACCCTTGCTAATTGAAGTTTTGCCCAGACACGATGACGTTTGACAAAGTCTGAATGGCCGCTGCAAGCTTTTGAAATCGTATGAGTTGAGAAATGTGTACTCCATACGCGAGTGAAGTTGCAATATTGCTGCTCAGGTGATTTCAACATTGAAATCGTCTCGTTTTTCATAGATTCTGTAGTCAAATGTATATGTCTAAAGATGAAGTGGTGGAAGCTATATTTTCGGTTTCTTTAATCTCTAGTTCAGGTCTATATCTCAATTGGACCCAATCAAAAAAAGATTGGATTTTTAAAGGAAAGAACGTGATCAGTATAGCTGAAATTAAATAATCTAGCTTTACTGGTCTTCTTGTTTGTTACAAGGTTTAAAAGCTGAAAAAGCCTGTCTGGCTGAAACACGTCATAAAATGCTTGTAAGACAGAGGTCGATAAGAAATGGTTTCGGCAATAAGTGTTGTATAACAAGAATCAGAACATTGCCAACGAAGTCCGCAAAAGGATAATCAACAGAAATAAGCTGAAAAACTACTAGAGCGACTTCCTATACTTTGGACAGATGAACACTATAAAGTTATCATAATTGAAAATAATTTTAGTTATTCATGTTCATATCCGTAAATATTGGGATTTTAACAACCTAAAGCCAAACGGTGTACAGGGGTAGTGAAGAGTGTTAAAACCTCTATCCTACCGGGGAGAACGCATATCTAGGTATTAATAACGAATTTAATTATTCTAGGTCATAGTCCAATTCGAACGATTTTTAGGGAAATTCAGACATTAAAGCATTTTTTTTTTTATTACGAGATAACATTTGATTGAAAAACGAAAATTTTACATAGTTTGAAGGAAACAGACCTAGATACGATGTAAATAAACTAGAAATGTGATTACTCTACGAAAGCCGTCTACGCAATCACATATTCATTTATCGAATTCTGTCAGCAAGTTACGAAACGCGTTATATTAATCGCTTACATACAAAGACGCAAAACCTGAAGACATGACATAGCCGAGATTTAATTTTATTGGAAAAAAGTATGGAGAGAATTGTCATTCACACGAACACTAATCATTATGAAATACAGATTTATTTTGTAATTATAACTTTTGAGTTATTTGTTCTTCGTGACTTCAAGTTTCATTAATGATGTGTTTCTTAATAATCGTGATTATAGAAATCGAGGTACACAGAGACAAATGTTTTATCAGTATAATATTACAAATAGGAAAATAATCTTGAATGTTCGAAAACTAACATCTCCTCTTTATGCCGCCTCGGTGGTCTCGTGGAAGCGTGTTCGTCTTGAGTGCGGGGGGTCGTGGGTTCAAACCCCAGCCGAATTAAACTAAAGACTTTAAAGTTTGTATTTGCTGCTTCTCCGTTAAGCACGCGTCAAAAAGGAGTAAGAGCAAAGACTTGTTGGCTCGCAGTCAGAATAATGTGTCGGGGTAGGGTGACATTCCTCTGTACTGTTACTTTGTTAACCAGCACATTAAAAATCCGACTCAACGTGTAGTTCTAGTACAAAGCAGACTTAAGATCCATACTACATTAACTATATATATATATAGTTCTCGTCCTGAATACTAGTATGCATTTAACTTGCCGCTGGACGTTAAACAGCCATTCACCACCATCCGCCATCATCATCATCATCATCATCATCATCATCATCTCCTCTTTGTACGTAGACATCAGGTCCAACTTGATAAAAGTCAAAACAAGGCAGCGTTGTTCCTTTAACCTCCATATAACTTTATTACAATTTCATTAGACATGAAACACTTTGAACCTGAAAGCAATCACCCAGTTGATAATTAAGTAGTATGAAGTTCTATATGATTATGCTATACTGTTACATGGCCAGTCGGCAATTTAAACTGTAAATGGGAAGACTATTTTAGCTACGGATGTTGTAGTAATATCTAATCTATCTTTATTAGCAGTAATTGCTGACGTTTTGACAATTTTATAGCCAACTATCGGAAAAACTATCAAAAATTTACAACACTTAAAAGATGGATCATCACAAGCTTTTAAGGTAAATTAAAACTGGACTAAACACACTATTAATGGTTTATACCAAGGAAGAAATAAAACAGACGCAGCTGAGCTTCAACTTCACAATGGCGACTTGTAATAGAAAATAAAATGGCTTTTTAACAGCTTCCAACAAAAGACCATACATTAAATATACGTCATCATACAGTTACACAAGAAGGCAAACAGCAGATCATCGAAACTGCATCAAAACAAGAACAATGATTTGTGCTTTATCTTTAACTACGAAATTATACAGAGTTATCTCTATACAAATTTTAAATAAAAGTCTATGTGGAACTTGATCTACCATAACGGGTAGTAGTAGTAATAGTCTCAAGTGGAACTATAGCTTTATTATTACTTAAATCTAGTTCTGTTAGCATTGTAATTTTGTTACCTCGACCTTGATCTTTGACCTTGAAATCTAATGTTTTACCAAGCATTCAACAAGATCTACGGTAATTTGATACACAGCTAAGGCTAGTTATCAAATTATGTGACCTTAAAAACTTAGACATGAAAATTTCGGGCTTGTTCGGTATTCATGCAGCTTTATTTTGCCGATGATATCAAATATTAAAAGAACGGACGGTTAAACATTTCACATCTGTGCTATGAAGAATACTTGGATCATAATTTGATCTGACATACAAAATAGAATCATGTGCATAACAGTGTAGCCGAGACCATTGATTGGCGCGCAAAAATATCCCATTGACTGGGTCAGATTAGGTGAACGTTCGTCTGTAACGCCCAAAACTCACGACGTATTTATTATAGACATTTAAACTGTGAGGTCACCAAAGGGTCTCAACGCCTAAATAAAATAATTCGAAAAACTAATCAGGAATAACCTTTGTGTTTTGATTTATATTGAATACTTACACTGAACTGCGGTTAAGCTTAGCGAAAGGTCGTGCAACATAATCAGTCAAACAAACTTTATTAGATTAACTCGTTAAGGAACGATCGTTTTCATTGGTCAATTCAAACCTTCGACCTCACACCTGCGAAAATAGAACACGCGTACTATAAAGCTGAATGGACTGATCAGTATTCACGTAGCCGGTCAAGGTCGTTAAAAACTTCCATCGTCGTATTCCCGAACATGATTGTGTTCTTGATTATCGCATGGCAATTCTAGCTTTTATACATGTGCATGTAAAATTTTAAACTTTAATCTTAACAGTCACGTCGAAATATTAAATTCAACTGTCTCCTCTCAATTGGTCCTGGATTAAGGGAGCTACCATTTTATTTTGATTGGGGGTGAAGGACTTGGATGAAACATTTTGTCCTGCATTTTTTTTAGTTGTTATCTCTGTCCTGTCTTTCTATTTTTCAGTCTGTTAGGTCCTGAATATATTTATTCGTTTATCCTGATTTTTTACATAAATCGTCATCCTGCCTTTTTTTGTCAAGTTGCTCACCCTGCCTTATCTTTTATTCAATGGACTTGATGAATTAACGTTGTACTTGAAATGAAACCGTACTTAACTACAAAAATAACCAAATTACATACTAAAGATATTGCTCGATTTTTATAGTAAATGGGTTTGTGTTATAAACTGTCATGTTCATTATTCATATTCTTTCATAAGTTTTAGGATAGTGTGATTTTTTTTCTGATTTAGTTTACTTGATTTTGAAAAAAAAATCCCGAAATTCTAAGTAAATTCAGAACATGTAACCAGCCATGCTTTGTTTAGAGAAAAAATGGAGATGGCAAACCATGGCACAGTGGAAGGAAATGTACTTTATAAACTCTAGCGATATACTTTCTTAATTTATAATTAACTGTTTTGCTATCCTCGGTTGAAAATTATATATTGTAAATATTTAAATAGTTGCATAGAAAACAATCAGTTTTAAAAAGTGTGGTTATTCACTAAATGTATTGATAAAAGGTGACTCCATTTTTGTACATACTTTTACAGTAGTCATCCTTAATTTCTTAATATTTCGTTTATAAGTTTATCATACATGTATGATTTTGTATTTCATTTTAATACGCACGCACGCCATACGTTACTTTGGCGGATTGTTCAACAATGTTATGCAAAGCTCTATTCTTACGGTATGAAATTAAAGGATAAATTTTCAACCAATCAAAATCGAAAACAGTACATTTATATAGTTCCTTATAAACTACGACATTTCTCACAAGTAGTTATTTATTTTTTAGTTCCACACATGCAAAAATAAAATCTTCGCCGATGAAACATTTCAAACCTTTTTACACCAACATGCCTTCACTGAATTCATTTGAATTTCGTGGTGACCATGATAGTACATTGCATAGTACATCTATATTCACGTGCACACATGGTACGATCTTTCGGGGACAATTTGCTCGTTTATGACACGTCATTTCTGAATGACCAAACGCTTAGCTTCTTTATTTTCGTTGTATAGCATGAAAACAATAAAAGAGGAATGTGCAACCCATCATAAATTTGAAATGGATCAGTATTATGAGATCCTTATTATAAGTAACTACGACATTGTCAGGATAATAACCTAGCGTCAATATGAAAGAAATTAAAGTGGTTCATACATTCATCCGTATAAAAGCGGCACATGTATTTTATTTTATCCTTATATTTTTCATAGTGCGGTACAAGTGCTGCATGCATAAAGAATATTACTTAACACAAATTATTAGTATAATATTTCGACCCCACTATTTGAAATTCACAAAATACTTATTTAATTATTTCGACCAAAAATCATTGTTTTTTACGTTCGTAGTAACGTAGTACATTCCATTGTCGGTCACCTGTGTCAATTCACGTGCACACAACAATTGTTGTTGTATTTAAATCTTTCGGCCAATGAAGTGAGACGTTACAAGTTGTTTGTTTGTGATGATACGCTAGAATGTTGTCAATGAATTATCAATTGCTAAACTTGACTGCATTTCAGTGTAAACGTTCTTTACTTGTGTTTTCATTATGTTTTGATAATCAATTTTTATGACATCGCACGTTCTTTCAACAAAAAAAAAAGGATTTAACTGGCTTTAAAAGTTACAATGCATGTGTTGATTATTATCTTTTTTTTCGGACGTCAAAGCGATTTAACAATTGCGGTTGCATGTCCAATTATGTCATCTTTTAACTTTTATCTGGTCAAAATTTTATTTTAGAACGAATGCATGATCAACTTTAAAAAGTGTGCGTACACAAAACATATAGACAAAATATACTTCTGTCCTGTCTTTTTCGTACTTGCAAGTTATTAGACAATAAAAAGGCTATTTGGATCAAGCCTTGTGAAATTTGCATTTACGTTTTTGAATAGGTAAAATGTATAGTTTGGTGAACTTTTCTGCTAACTACTATACTTGTGAAAAACCCTTAGCAACAGAAACATTTTCAGCTTTTTTTTTAATCGACCCAATTTACATAGTAATGGACGACTTCGTACATTTTATGATCGCAAATAAAATATGTATATAATATACTGTGCACTGTAGTTCGTATATATACTGAAACCCTTTGGCAACCCCACAGTTTAAATGTTTATAATAAATACGTCGTGAGTTGTGGGCGTTACAGACGAACGTTCACCTAATCTGACCCAGTCAATGGGATATTTTAGCGCGCCAATCAATGGTCTCGCCTACACTGTTTTGCACATGATTCTATATATACATGTATATCAATTTTTATTTACATCGTCATGAATATGTTTTTGATTTGCCGCTGGACGTTAAACAGACAGACATCCAACCATCCGTTATTTACATATTTGAATATGTCTTTGTTGAGTGTTTGTTGGTATTGGATTTGTATGTCTTGGTGACGTTCAAGTATTTGGATTTTAAACCAATAAATGATTTGATTTGGTTAATTTACAAGATATAAGAAAGCTACCGTAATTTGAATTATCAAAAGAAACACAATATTCAGTAACTGTAAAAAGGAAAAATTGCAATCTCAGTTAAATAATTCTGAAAAAGTAAGTAAATTAATGAAGAGACAGCAATCAATTATTTCCCCGCATTATGTGTCTGACCAAGCTGACCGATTTCCGTATTAACCAATTCACAAATGACGGACGTTAATTGCTGTTAACACGGAATGTCATTTAAATGCCAAAATGCACAACATGTCATCCACAATGGACTTTAGTAATGAGACAAGTAATATCATAGGATATAGAAAGAGAGATTTGCTATACAAAGTTCATAAAGATATCCCAGGGGTTCCACTTAATAACATGGGTATTTGGCTTGTAGTGTTTTGTATCTACTGGATCAGGATTAATAAGAGATGTCAGTGTCACATGGATACTATTGTAGAAAATTAACTTTATTTACTCAAGTATGTCCTTCACTATATAGGACCAAATGCATTTGTCTGTTCACATAAAAAGATTTCAAATTACATTACTGCGGTATATCAGCTAACAGCTGTAATATGTTTCAAGATTCAAAATAGCATTGCTCCTATTCGATTTTCCTTTTAATTAACTTTTTTAAATGATTCAGTTGCGAAAATGTGACGATCCAATTAAATATAGTTTATTTTATTGTTAACGCTCTGAAGTAGCATGTGCATGAATGGTTGTTTGAAATGTTTAAGATAGATATGACATGTACAGTTATATAAGCATATTTAACAAAACGACAGAAGATATATATATATATATATATAATATAGCCACTGATGAAGGCTATTTGCTCAGCCGAAATATTCTTCAACACGATTTTATTACATCATCTTCGTATATGACCATCTTATATTAGTACCGTTGTGCAAATCTTTAGACTTACATATAATTATTCATGCAAGAAAACATATAGGGAAAATTAGAAAATACAACAATTTTAGTCTTACATGAAACTTCCCTGCCATCTATATAAAATCATACAAATAAAATGATAACTTATAACCAGTATGAGACATTAATCTCCCCAGTTATCTGAAAATCTCACATAATTTTCACTGACTTATTTTCATTAAACAATTCAGATTTCTGAAACAATACGAAATCCCGAAAGCATTCAGCCTACAGGAATCTTGTAACATTTTGAGACCATGGGTCCATAACATGGTTTATATATGCTGGACTATATGAACGTAATTCAAGGATAATTTATCCTAGTATCCGTTTTTTTTTTAGTATTTTTTTTTTTATCAATTCATTTTTCATGCAATAACAGTTGGTGTTAGTAAAATTCATTACGTAAATGTTGATGTCTTGAGATTCATTTTCTTTATGACGATAGAAAAATCGACTGATTTTGACGAATCACGTAAAATTCTTTCCAAAAATAACGACAACGGATAATTATTTGAGACCTCTGAAGAATCACGATAAGGAAATTTTGACGAATTACGATAAAATTTTAACCAATTTGACTCTAACGGTAGCCGAAAATTACCGTTTGACTCCTGACGGTAAAGGGCATTCTTACCCTCTCCTAAGGTTAAGATAAGCTACAGAAGCATGATGATGTTCGAAATTGTTATGTAGAAGTAGATTAATCGAGCTATGAAACTGTTTGACGTCAATTTAGAACTTGAACTACAATAACGTGTAGCATTAAAGGTCAAAAATGGAACTATAGCTTTATTGTAATTTTGTTACATCGACCTTGATCTTTAACCTTTCAGAATTTAAGGTTTTATCAAGCATACAAGGTTTCTTAGTCTCATTGCCCTGCAATCACTTCTTCGTGATACTGTAAGCGATAAAAGCACGATGCTGTTCGAAATAGTTTTCGTCTCAATGAATCGAGTTTAATATGAAACCGCATGACGTCAACGTCCTTATCCACACCCAATCATGTGATACGTACCGATTATCAGGTTGTCTGCATATTGATATCGTAAAATATCAGCTACGAATCACAATATGAAACTTTTTGTCGAGTGAGCGCAGCGAACGAGATCAAAAAGGCTTCATATTGTGTCGAGCAGTTGATATTTTACAATATGAATATGAATACAACCAGATAATCGATTAATCGGGTTGTATTTGCGTATTTTGCATGATAGAAACAAGTGTTTTCTTTGTTTCATAAGCAAGCCGGAAGACGACGTGATAAGTTCGGGTCAAACTTATCAAAGTCGGTTCATATATTATGACGTCGGTGATATGTCCGGGTCAAAGTTATTAAGGCCGGGTAAACGTATTTGACGTCACAAAGCCGTGATATGCAATTTTATCATATACTTATAGAAAATAATGGTATAATTGTACCCCATGATAAAACTAATTTGTACATACATGTATATTTATTCATTAAATTTGAATAATTGTCTTAGCCGTGTGATATGACTTTTGTTATCAACTGCTTCCGGTTATTATCGCAAACCTTTCTGTAACGTTATCGCATGGCATTTCGACGTCATTCGGCAAATTCCGGAAAAATAGACCTCAATGGTACGTTTTTAGTGAAAAACATAACTAATTTGGATAAAAAAAAATATTAGGAATCAGGAAAATATATTATTAAAAAATGCAAAACAAATAATACAATAAATGCATTTTTCAAAGTTTAAAAAATAGTTCTTGTCTGTATGTCTTCTGCTGAAGTATATGATAAAAAGAACATAACATGTCATTTTTCATATCAGACCCCTTATCAGCCCATGGTCAAAATCATCACTCGAGCCTATCGGCTCTCGGGCTGATAAGGGGTCTGATATGAAAAATGCCATGTTATAATCTATATTTATTAAGAGCTGAGCAGAGTGGTACAGACAGAGGGACGACCGATAACAACAGATATATAGAACAAGAGGCTCATAAGAGCACGAATCGCTCACTTTTCAAAAATACAATGTATATACCCTTTGATCTTTATTTCTCCTTTATTGCAATTGGTAATGTTTGCATTATTTTATTCGAAAGCATACATCAAATTATTAAAATTGATTTTAATTGTTCTTAGTGATAAATTAATGCCTGACATGCTTCTTAGTGATCAATTAAAGCCTGTAACCTGACATGCTTCTTAAGTTCTTTAGATTTTGAAATGGTAAAGTGATGATGGAGTTTCTAATTTTTAAAATGATATTTATATGTTGTTATATTTTATCATTTATTTATTTCGTAGATCTTATACGACTGGTCGTTTTTGTTTTATTTCTGTCTGTCTATTATAGTTTTCAGGAAAATATTTTTTTAATTGCAAAAAATAGGTTAAAAAATATTATTTAAGGGTAATAACTCCTATTAGGAGTCAACCATTTAGGTCACGGTGATTATTTGGAGATCTTAACTTCCTGGTCATTTTTACTGCTTACAGTTTTTTTAATGCATTGCAGTAAAAGTTATATTTACAAAACAATGTTAAAATCGTCATTTAAGGGCAGTAGTTCCTAGAAGGTATTGATTCATAATTTCCTTTGTTTATTTAATTGTAAATCATATCTTGCTGAATATTTATGCTGTATACAGTTTTTAGCTTACCTGGTCCAAAGGGCCATGTTAGCTTATGCCATCACTTGGCGTCCGTCGTCTGTCGTCGTCGTTAACTATTTCAAGAATCCTCTCCTCTGAAACTACTGGGCCAAATACCTTGGCCAAGATCTACCAGCCCTGAAATTTTCAGACGAACCAAACAACCCATTGTTGGGTTGCTGCCACTAAAGTGGTAATTTTAAGGAAATTTTGAAGTTTTTGGTTATTATCTTGAATATTATTGAAGATAAAGATAAACTGTAAACAGCAAAAATGTTTAGCAAAGTAAGATCTACAAAAAAGTTAATATGACTAAAATTCTCAATTGACCCCTTAATGAGTTATTGCCCTTTAAAGATAATTTTACACAATTTGTTCATCATGTTTGCTAACATTTAAAAATCTTCTCCTCTTGAACTACTGGGCCTAATATTTCTAAACTTTAACTGAATGTTCCTTAGGGTAACTGGTTTATAAACTGTATCCGAAGTTTTGATCCATTAACAAACATGGTCACCATGGCTAAAAATAGAACATAGGGGTCAAATGCAGTTTTTGGCTTTTATCTCAAAAACTATAGGATAGCAGTTAGAGCAAAAGTGACAGGAGTTAAAGTGATGAATAAGTCAAAATCTATCTGTTATGAAATTTTCAGACAAGTTCGACAACCCATTGTTGGGTTACTGTGAGAAATAGTTTATTTTTATAAAATTTTACTGTTTTTTGTTATTTTCTTTAATATTACAATAGATAGAGAGAAAGTATAAATGGCAATAAATGTTCAGCTAAGTAAGATCTACAAATAATTCAACATGATCAAAAAAGTTAATTGACCCCTTAAGGAGTTATTGCCCTTAAAATGTTATTTTTTTTACATTTTTTGTGTAAGTCTAATTACTTTTTCAAAAATCTTCTTCTCTGACACTACATAACCAAATACTTAAAAACTTTAATTGAATGTTCCTTAGGGTATCTAGTTGTTATATTGTATTCGGGGATTTAATCCATTCAAAAACTTGGCGGCAGTTTCTAATAAAATGCTCCGCTGGGGCGCAGCTTGATACGACCGCAGAGGTCGAACCCTGAACAGTTGGGGCAAGTATGGACACAACATTCAAGCTTGATTCAGCACTGAATTTGGATTGTAATTTAATATTTGACACAGGATAGGTTTCTGACACAGAATGAATGTGGTCTAAGAGCTTAAAAAATTTTAATTTACCTATTCAAACCATATCATTATTATTTGCTTTTATATATAAATCAGAAATAACCAATTTAAAATGGAAAATTTTAAAGAAAAAAAAGGAAACCCCCCCCCCCCCCCAAATTTTTTGAACCCCTTTATGATTCATCACCCCCAAACTCAATCCCAGCCTTCCCTTTGTGGTAAAGTACCTTGCAGTACAATTTCAGAGAGATCCATACACTTGAACACAAGTTATTGTCTGGAAACTAGAAAAATGCTTGTTTTTTGGCCCCTTTTTGGCCCCAAATTCCTAAACGTTTAGGGCAATTACCCCCAAACTCAAACCCAGCTTTCCCTTTGTGATATGGAACCTTGTAGTACAATTTCATAAAGATCAATACACTTACAGACAAGTTATTGTCCTGAAACTAAAAAAATGCTTGTTTTTTTGCCCCTTTATGGCCCATAATTCCTAAAATTTTGAGGCAATTACCCCCAAAATCAATCCCAGCCTTCCCTTTGTGGTATGGTACCTTGCAGTACAATTTCAGAAAGATCCATAAACTTGAACACAAGTAATTGTCTGGAAACTAGAAAAATGCTTATTTTTGACCCCTTTTTGGCCCCCTATTCCTAAACGTTTTGGGCAATTACCCCCAAACTCAATTCCAATTTTCCCTTTGTGATATGGAACCTTGTAGTACAATTTCATAAAGATCCATACACTTACACACAAGTTATTGTCATGAAACTAGAAAAATGCTTGTTTTTTGCCCCTTTTTTGCCCCTTATTCCTAAAATTTGGAGGCAATTACCCCAAAATCAATCCCAGCATTCCCTTTGTGATATGGAACCTTGTGGTACAATGTCAGAGAGATCCATACACTTACAAACAAGTTATTGTCATGAAACTAGAAAAATGCTTGTTTTTTGTCCCTTTTTGGCCCCTAATTCCTAAAATTTGGAGGCAATTACCCCCAAAATCAATCCCAGCATTCCCTTTGTGATATAGAACCTTGTGGTACAATGTCAGAGAGATCCATACAATAACACACAAGTTATGTCTGGAAGTTACAAAAATGCTTATTTTTGGCCCCATATTCCTTAACTGTTGGTACCATAACCCCCAAAATCAATCCCCACCTTCCTTTTGTGGTATTGAACCTTATGGTAAAATTTCATAGAGATCCATTCACTTAAACTAAAGTTAGAGTGCGAAAACCAATATACGACCGCAAAATTTTTTTGCGGTCTTATAAAAATAGAACATAGGGGTCAAATGAAGTTTTTGGCTTTCATCTCAAAAACTAAAACACTAAGAGCAAAACTGACATAGGTGAAAGTGTTAAACAGGTTTAGATCTACCTGTCAAGTAATCTTCAGACCAATAGGACAACTTATTGTTGGTTTACTGTCCAGAAATAGTTAATTTTTAGGAAATTTTACAGTTTTGGGTTATGTATTATCTTTAATATTATTATAGAAAGAGAGAAAGTGTAAATTACAAAATTGTTCAGCAAAGTAAGATCTACAAATAAGTCAAATGCCTGAAACCGAAATTACAGGTGAGTGATATCAGGCTGTCATGAGCGGCTGTGAGCCTCTTGTTTTTCTATCTATTATTGTTTTGTCGATAATTGCCTAACAGGGGTAAAAAATTATCATCTTAGATCAATAACTCTTTCAAGGAGTTGATTGATAATACCGGTCATGTTGACTTATCGTAGATCTTGATTTGCTGATCACTTTTTTGCTGTTTACAGTTTCTTTCTGTTTATTCAAGTTTTCAATATGATTACAAAAACATTAACAAGAATGCACACACTGATATGTCTTGCCTATTTTGCTGATCATGCGGATGTCAGATATATATAATGTATGTTGAAAATCTTTAAGATAAAGGTTTTACTTCACTTGAAGGATCACATACTAAATTAACAGTACCAATAATCCATGTCAATGAGGTCAACTTAGATGAACCCTGCCGGACAAACATGTGACACCTTACAATTCTTCCATACACCAAATATTGTTAACATATTGCTTATAGTACCTGAGAAAGCGACCTAACCAAGAAATTTTAACATTGACCAATGAATCATGTTAATGAGGCCAAGGTCAAATGAACCCTGTCAGACAGACATGTACACCTTATAAGATTATGCCAGACAATAACCTAAACGTGAAAAAGAAGAGGAGTGTGGATACTCTTTCTGAATTGGTTAAGGCTTGTTTTTTGTTTAGTACCCTTTGGTCTGCCATCCTAAATCTCTACATCTTAATTGTAGATGTGACATCATTGAATTTTGTGTACCTTGAGCCAAAGAGGAATGTCATTTGGGGGCATGGATCCTAACCTTTGCACAGGTCTTTGGTCTTACATAATAAAAGTTAACAACATATATGTGACACCTAAGAACCCTGAAAAGTCCTAATGACAGCCTTTAAGGAAGCATGATGTTGACAAGTTGTTTTAGAGTACACACAATGACAACATGCTGCAATCTTGATATAGAGGGATGGATATCATAAGCTTATTTGCTACGTGCAAACCATAAATGAATTGACAGTTATAGTTTCTTTATATGTTGAAATTAAACAAGTTGGACACAACTGTTTAAATTTACCACAGAAGTTAAATAGTATAAAAGGTTGTATTAGTATTTTGAACATCTGTATGTGTTAATTTTTTATTGTCTTTACAGGTTATCCGACAGGAATTGTACCGTAACATTGCTCTGGCTGCAGTTTGTGTATTTATCATCTGTCTGGTTCTCATAGCCAACATATGGACTAGTTTGATGGTATTTTCCTGTGTTGCATTAACTTTTGTAAGTTCAGGTCATTTTTTCAAATTAGAACTAAAAATCTGTATGGATCTATGACCAAAGAATCATAGAGATTCGTTCACTTATACTCAAGTTATTGTCTGGAAACCAAATGTCTTCGGACGACATTAGGGGTCATTCATAATTGTCAACCATTTTCCAAAGTGTACAAAACATACACTTTTTCAGACCCCCACCCTCCTTCAAAAAGTGTACATCAACCATTTTCAGATTTCAAGACAAGAATCAATCATTCTTAATAAAAAGAAGATCCTGTCTATTATAGTTTAATTTAATATAAAAATTTGCATTGAAAATAAACTGAAACATATCTGACATAAATTCCGGAAATAAAAAAAAGCGTACGGTAAAAATGTTGATTTTTTAACCCCCTCCCCCCAAGTGTACGTTTTGTACACTTTGGAAAATGGTTGACAATTATGGATGACCCCTTACCATATCATTATACAGCAGCAATTTTTTGCAGTTGTATAAAAACCATTAGACTTTTCTACCATCAGCACCAGTATTTCGCATTCTAAACTTAAAAACAGATTGAAAAAATATCTGTATCACAGATGACCACGAATATGTTCCAATTATCGTAACCATAATCCTGTCCTCTTTTTCTCATAGAGCAGAATCTGCTTACCCTTTGAGAGCACCCCCAATTTTTTGTTGGTTCCTGTAGCTCAGTCTTTAGTTTTCTATGCAGTGTTTTGTGGACTTGCTTGTCATAGTTTTTCGTTTTTTGCCTATATCTTGACTTGAGTTTTGAATTTTTCATTGGTATCTTGCTCCTCTTTTTCAACATCCTTCATACACCAAATATAGTTAACCAATTGCTTATAGTACCTGCGAAATAGCCCTAACTACATAATCTAAACATTGACAAATGAACCCGAGGAAATAAAAGAACAGAGTACCAATGTTCCCTGCATTGCACATATTTGCTCAGATTTTTTTTTAGTTCTTTAAAACTCTTTATACATATCGTTGAGATATGTAGACTTGTAATTTTCTATACAAGTAACATTTCCAAGGGGCATAACTCTTTTAAAAATAATTGAACGGCACTGGTTTTTGAACTTGTCCTAGACATTGCTTATATAAACCCTTGATATAAATTTCATTAATATCTGGCAAGAACTGTACACAAGACAGTGCGTACAATGCAATTTTCTATAGAATTTACATATCTAAGGGACAGAACTCCTGAAAAAAAAAATGATCAGGGCTGATTTTTTTAACTTGTCCTAGACTTGCTGATATAAACCTTCGAATCGAAATAAATTTCATGACAATTCGTTAAGAAATGTAGGCTTGTAGGCAGTTATAATGCAATTTTCCATATCATTTATATTTCCAAGGGGCATAACTCTTTTAAAATTGTTGATCCACACTGATTTTCGAAACTTGTCCAAGACATTGCTGATGAATACATGTACCTTGGATTTAAGTTTGATAAAAATCTTGTAAGAAGCATGTAAGAGCCCTTACAAGATGTTTCACACAGGGGACAATGAGATCAAGGGCAAAAGAAACCCCTCAAACAGACATTTTAACCCTTACAATCATTCCATCAAACAGACATTGTAACCCTTACAATCATTCCATCCACAAAATATAGTTGATCTATTGCTTATAGTATCTGAGAAAGACCAAAACACAAAAACTCAACAATGACCAATGAGCCTTTTGAGCATGGGCTCAAGGTCAGATGAAACTTGTCAAAGAGGAGGTATTGTTTAATAGAAAAGAAGGGATTTTCTGTATTCAGTCATGTCACAAAGTCTCTAAACATACTTGACAAAGTCAAAAGCAAAGATACATATCTTATTGCTATTAATCTAAAAGGCACAGTGACACCTTCAACACAAGAGAGTAAAATGTCACTGCATTATAAACTCAAGCTGGCCCCTAGCACTGGTTGGAGTGAAATTATAGAGGTCTATGTGTGATGTGGAAATTATATTATCTGCATATAGATAAAACAATGACAAAGTTGGATTTATAGAAAACTATTGACACAATTTTATGACCTGTTAACAAGGAGTATTTATATTTCACAACCTTTATTACATGGTTACATTAGACCTTTGAAACAATAAAAAATAACATTGTAGTATGTGAAATATAAAATAACATACACATATATTTTTACCATAGTATTCTCAAAGTTATGTGAAGTAAATATATATTCCTGAAGTATCTTCAATTTCCCTAGTAAAATGAAATTATGTCAATTTCAATTTCTTTTTTTAAATTGTCATGATTTAGTTTCTCCAAGAATATGACAACAAAAATTGTGAAGTTTTAGGCAGATCAGTAGACCTTTCACTATTTTGGGCAATTCCTTTATTTTTTTTTATGTTCTCTAAAAATAACATTTTGAAAATCCAAATATACTAAAGCTCATTAATTTCTTCTTATTGTTTCAAAACTTATCTGATTTGAAATCTCAATAGAAATAGACTGTTGTCTAAACTAAACTATTTGGCAAAGATCATCAAATTTTATAAGATAAAAAATCTTTTATGTATTAGAACTAACTATTTTTTTTAATGTTGTTTAATAATAAACTCTTACCATTGAGTAATCAGTAACTCTAAATTTGATATAAAAACAAATTTGTTTAGACCTTTTCTAGCTGATTTCACAATTTCTAACTTTGTTAATGTATTCATATGAGAAGATCAAAGTTTGACATATATACTCATGTTATTTTCTACTCCCGAAAGTGGTGAAAATGAATCGCTCAAAATAATTAGTTTGTTTACATTAAATGAGTTAACCTTGTAACTCATAATGATTATTCCTGAAATAACTTTTTTAGCTATTTAAGAAAATAACAAACAAAGAATTTTCCTCTTTAGACATTGTTAAATACAGTCGAACCTCGTTATGTCGAAGTCGAAGGGACCGAACCAAAGTATTCGACTCATCCGAGGTTCGACTCATCCGAGGTCGAGTGTGTCGTAGAAATACGGTATGAGATTTGCGTAAACTAGATACTTTGAACACTGTGCCTTTTTTCGATATGACACACTTTATAATTGTGTATGCAATCGCCATTGTTGGTCCTTCATAATAATCAAACACACAAGAACAGATACAAATCATGCCCAAATAAAATCAATAGTCTACACAAATATTTATAAATAAAGGTCAGTCACTATAAATTATGAAATCATTCGCGGAACGAAATTAGTTCTGAACGGTCTCTGATGAGGGTGTCTGCTGTACATTAAATTATCATGAATTAATCATAATTGTCTTAAACCTTTATTTATTGTAATTAATGAGTCTTAATTCTAACGATTGATTTAATCTCGGCTAGTGTCATTTAAATTCGTTTTGTTTTTATCTCATGTAAAATATGTTCAACACACTTAAGTTCCGCTTGAACAATCAACAAAGGTGTTAATTACCGGCAACCATAAACATGTCAATTTAACTGTTATACAAACAAGCATGTTTACTTAGCTTTAATCTCTTTTGAAAATGATTAGGTTACATAAGAAATACATCCGATTTGAGTTTTTATCATTTAATAGGTCTGTATCTTTGGAAAATTCTTACTTTCGAACTTTGAGACATCGGGGTCAATTTACATTAATCTTATATCGACGGGACTATAAAATTTACTCGACATATCCGAGTATTCGAATCAACCGAGTTCGACTCATCAGAGGTTATTATGCATTGATCAAACGAGAATGTTACTGGGACCAAGAAATTACTTCGACTCATCCGAGTTTTCGACACAGCCGAGTTCGACACAACGAGGTTCGACTGTAATGAGTACCAAAAATAGGGTTCTAATGATAGACTATCTTTTATTATTAGTATAATATATCACACAATTTGATAAACCATGCTTATATAAAAAAAAATGAAAACAACATGTTAAAAAATCATCGTTCCAAGCACTTTTCTGGATCGACTTTTATCAGAAACACTCAAAGCCCAATATTTGAAAGCCAAGGATGTATAAGAACCGAAACAATTGAAGAGCTATATGACCAAAAAGGACCTAAAAAAATAGCAAAATCCATCTAATGTCAACTTTGCTTGAGGGAGTTGAAACCTTAGTTTCTTATTATTTCAAAATTTATTAATGGACAATTTAAGAAAGTATTGTAAAATGGTAAATTTCTTAATGTTAAGACAATAAACAATAAACTTTAACCTGTCTTTGGAGATGCACTGTGTCTTCCATAATCATGAAAGGAACAGGCTTATACATAAACGATTCTGTTTTTATCCTATATCATGTACAATTTTTCAAGTACTGTAAATTCTGAAATTTTTGCAATGTTTTTATTATTGTTAAAATTCGGACATGATAGGTTTGGCAAAAATTGAAAACTTGTGTTTCAAATTTTGATAACCTTATTTGTATGCAGCAAAAATTGTAATAACTAATCTGGCATGTTTGTCCATTGTTCAACAATCACATTAAGAAATGCAATAAAAATTTGTGAATTTACAGTAATTAGTTTGGACAAAAATTGACACTTCAATATGTATTATTCGGTATGTTGTGTTTACTTGGCTGCAAAAACTAATATGCTATACAGCATAATAAATTATTTTGCTGAAAGTGAACAACAGTAAGCTATCTAAATAAAGCCCATTTAAAACATAGTATCTTTTATATTAAATGTTTATAATCAGTTTTGACTTTTGTCTAATAGAAATAACAACAATTCTAATTAAAATATGTAAAACACAAATCTAATTAAAATCATTATATAAAACTATCTTAACATTAAAACTGATTGAAAAATCAGGTAACAGAGAGTAACAATTCTGTTGTAACAAAGTTAGATTTATGTATAACACATATTCTTAAATGAATCTTTTTACTTTGAAAAATGTGTGAAAAAGTACATATGGTGGCTCACTGGACAAATATGAAAGTGCTGTGTCTGTGATTTTAATCTATGCTTAAAAAAATACCTTTAAAAATTTGCATTTTCTTTAGAAGTTATTTTCATAAAAAAATAGAGGCCTCACAAATAAAGTTTTCCCGACAAAAAAATCTACAAAAAAGTACATTGAACACTTAAAAATCATAGAAAAATCTATGGTTCTCTGTAAAGACTTTTGTCTCTGGCAAGTTTCACTCAAACCAGGGAGTCAACTATCTTTCCATGGCGAGTCCAACAGTGAGAAGAAAATAAAAAGCAATGTCTAAATTTATTATTTAGGTCTTCATGACAAAAAAAAAATCAGAAAATAAAATCTGAATTAGATTAAATTAGAGATGTTTTGTTTATGAAGGGATGACTAATACAAAACAAAAAATAAAATTTTAACAATGTATGCATTATTAGTGTAATAATTTAAGAAGCCAAAACTTTGAGTACAATTTAAATTCACATGCACCATTTCATTCATTATGATTTCTTTGAACAAATGTTTGTAAGGGGATTATAAATCTTAATAAAGGAATTTAGATGAAAGTGAAACCTCATCAAATTGCCAGTTAATGGAAAAAACAACAGAAGTTTTGTGAAAATGTATGAATTCTAAAATATTTGGCAAGCACTAAAGGCAGGGAGCACTAAATAATTCTCCCTCAAACTCATAATAAGACAGTATTAGATAAATAAGAACAAATTTACAGATAAAACATATTTTTACAGCACTGATTGTGACAAATAAGTCATTAGAAATGCTCAACATAACAATATTGGTAACTTAACAAGCTATATAAAGATAACTTTACCATAAGACCTTTGATATTAATACCAAATTACAAATAAACCTTGACAATGGGCAATGTCTAAAAATATTCAATACTAGTGAACGTTTCATCAAACATATACAGGATAGGAGAATGACACATGATGATCACCAGTTAAGTGATTGTCAGACATAATACATCAATTCGTGATTCTTGTATATAATTTACTGAATATACTGAGTGATGACTAAAATAAATCTCTTCTGACCAGAACTGTTTACAACAGTGATTTTTGAAAAACCATATTTGTATCAAAATAACTGAATTATCATCTGAAAAATACAGTTTTCCCTCTTTTTGTAATTCCAAATGTAAAAATCACAACATACAACCACATAAAATGATTTATGATTTTCATAATATATACAGAAAACAAAATTTAGTTATCATACAAATTTTCTTTACAGCATTGGGTTATCCTTTTTAATGCTGTTTAATGCATTGCAATAATTTTATGAGTTACCTCCCCTTCCTGACACAATCATTTCAATTATTAAAGCAAGAATATGTTTCAAGAGTATTCTTTAATTCAGTGTGCATACTCCCTGAACATGTTCTCCATGTTTAAATATTCAAAAATATGAAAATATAACCAATAACATTTCTGATATGGAGAACATGATTTTTTATTCATAAATATTTTAATTTTTTGGTCTATAAAAAATCTCTATGTAGAGAAGCACTCTGTGGTAAGAAGCCACTTTTAACTTACCCTACTAAACTTTTAAATTTAACAGTATTTTATTGTTTTATTGTAGAATATATTAGAAATTCCCCAAGCCTAAGGGTTTTTTACTTATGTTAATTAAAGCAATTTTGATTTTTGTAGACTCATTACTGTTTGTGGGGATATCATGGATTTCTTGGGTAAAGGTTCAACAATATATAAGTTTTCTGTAAACTTGTCAGGTATTTAAGTTACCAGGAATATTAAACTTCTCCTCAATCTACGAAAATTGGTACCAACAAAAATATTTGAATCCCAGTAATAATATACTTACATGTTTTATAGTAACAGCAAAAAGGGGTACCTAGCAAGTTTACTAAAATTTTCATTTTTAAATCTTTTTGCTTTATTTTTGATGGCTGAATGAACAGGCAAAGTGACTATTTAATGATTTCTGCAATTTTCTTCTTCAGAAAGTGTTATTAAATTTCTTATATGCAATGATAACAATACTAAGTAAATAAACAATAAATGGATTGCAAACTATTTAAAAAAAAATAAGAGACATCTAAAAATATGTACAACTGAATTTGTCTCACAAAATATCAATTAGAAAGAAAGTGAGAGAAGAACAGAAAAGAAAATAATACAAAGGGATACACTTCCATTATATACAATTTTAAATTAAAAAAAACAACAAAACTGTCACTAAAACATGAATATCTTAAAATAACCCACCATTGAAAGAAATAAAATAGCATCACTGTGTTTTTTTCTCAAATATTAGCAGTATCCATATATCATCCTGTAAAAATTACACATAATTGAATTTAGATCCTTTACAGTCTAATATGGCAATAATTATTCTGAATACTTAAAAACCATATTCAAAACTAAACCTTTCAGAGTCTCAGGGTAGATATTGTGTCAATACATAACATGGTTATATACAAATGAAAATATAAACATTCATTTTAATGAAAAGTAAACTTATATGAACCAAGAATATACTTTTTAGAAAATGTGAAACTCCTATTTTTCTTTAATATTATCAATAACCAAAATGCTCCCTCCTCTTTTCTATCAATAAGTTTTCTTTGTCCAACGTTAAATCAACATTTTAGTTAATCATTTTGATATTTATATTGAAAACTTTTACATAATCCTTAATCAGATGCAAAAAAAGGAAGCATCTCTTAAATTCTATAACATAAACTATTACTTTCATTACAAAAATGAGACAAGAGGGAAATATTGTAGAAAGCTAACAACAAATGATGGGGAACATCCTAAGTTTAATGTATGTGATAAAAAAATGTAGAATTCTCCATATTATATGGCAAGATTTAATTGTCCCCATACCCACGAAAATGTAGAAAAAAATAAATATTACCCCTATATGTAAAACTAGTTTATGAATTTAATCATAATAAAATGATTCACATTTTTTTGCAATTACAAAATAATTTTACCCTGAAATTTGACATAGCATGAATTTTTCATGTTACCGTAAATTGTAATTTCCAAAATATATGGCACAAAAAAAGGTAATGAGAATTCTTTACATTTACTATTTTCTTCAATAATGTAAAATTCATTTCTTCTTTTATAAAAGAACTGATCTATTATCCTTTAAAAATAATCTATTCTTCATTCATTTGTAAATTTTAAAATGTTCTTAATCCATTTTTGAGTACAAAAAAAATCAGTATCTAAGTTTAAGATCCTCTCTATCTAGTCGTGGACGTTTTCTGTATGACTCAGCATAATGTCCTCCGATACCTTGTGAATGCTGGCCAATGAAATCTCCCTCAGGACTCGCCTCTGGAGGAGGAAGGAGATGGCTGTAACTCCTCTTCTGTCCTACTGGAGTTTTCTACAAGATAATTTAAGAGTGGATTATTATGCATACTCATACATGCATTTCACATAAAAATTAATCCAAGTCAAATTGAAATACATTATCTCACTTGTACATAGATCCCTGTTAATTCCTAGAAATAGTTCTTTTAATAAAATTTCTTGTCTGGTACTTTTTAAAAAAAAATAACGTACTATACCTTTTGTCTTCATTCTATAATAAATACCAATCTTACACATGCACCCATTTTATAATCCTAAAGATTATTTTGGTGTAAATTTTAGTTTCAAATGATGGAATAATGACAGAAAAGTGTAATTACATTGATTTTAAAAAAACACCTATAAAGCATGATGATCTAAATCAAATAATTTAGTGTTACTATTTCTGATCAACTGATTGATTTATGGGTGTCTAATGCCACTTCCAGCACTATTGGCTATTTGGAGGAAGCTGTAGTGCACGGTGAGAACCACCAACGTTGACAGGAAAACTGATAATCCTAGTCAATTAAGATTGGATTTGAGCAACTGCCACATTGTGGGGTGAGAACTCACACCTTAGTGTTGACAGGCTAGTATGTATTTACTATGGCCTCTGGTACGTTTCACAAATAATCAATTTCTCTAATACCTACCAATAAACCATCATCTTTCACACCGATAGGCGTACAATATCCACTTGTAGAGTAGCCCCCATCAGAATACATGGAGTCATTTGATCTGTAGGACTGTTCATACAATGATGATGGATCAGTGTACGTGTCTGAGAAATCACTGATAGAACTAGCTTGAGACCTGCTTCTTTTGGTACCAGACATTAACAAGTCATCATGGTACGATGTTCCGGTCAGTAGAGACTGATGTGCATTTGGTTGGTTGGTCATGTATTGATCAATCATATCACCATACGTCCTGGATGCCTGTGTAAAAATAAACATCAGATATAATTTTTGTCTTATTTTTGTTAGGTTGCTGTCTCAGTAATGTTTACCTTACATCTCTTTTCTTCATACCAAAGTAAATTTCAACATTGTAGTCTTTTTTGTTTATAAATGGTTTGAAGAAGTAAAACATGTTTCAAAGTGAAGATGTATGTGTATACTTCGGAAAATAAAGTTGGAGTAAATGGACATGGCATAGATACAGGTGTATATCTTAAATGATTATTTAAGTTTGATTTAATTTGGAAACTTTTTTTTCCTCAAAAAAAGATTTATATTAAATTACAGTCATAAATAGAAATTCTTTCTATTTCAAGAAGGTTACAAATTTTTTAACTTCAAAATAGATAAATTCAACATGCAAGCCTTGGTGAATATGTTAAAATTTACACTTTCTTTAGTTGAGAAATATTGTAACTTGTGAGCAAAAAGAAGGGAATTTTGGTGGCTTGCTGAGGCAGGTTTTCAATCTAAGATAATGAAGCAAGTAATCAACCTCCACAGGTCATTCTGGTATCATTTATTTCAGTATTTCTAATTCATTTAGTATGAAATTGGGACAATTTGAAAGAGCAAAGTGAAAATAAAGTCAGAAACTATTTCCAAACCGTTTTTTTTTTTTTTTTAATGATAGTCATAACAAGGATTTAAAAATAATTACAAAATAGGGTATAATAACAATCATATCAGTTTAACTAAACTCACTGCTAGAGGACTACATGTATTAGCATTAAGCAGATAGAACTCTGGAACAAGATAAACATCTGAATGAATATTAATCAGGTAGATTGGTTTGATAAGATGGTAGCCAATGAACATTTATTACTCTCATTTCTAAATGTAAGTGCTTTGTTGTTATGTTTCCTGCTTATGATTCTGAATGTAAGTGCTTTGTTGTTATGTTTCCTGCTTATGATTCTGAATGTAAGTGCTTTGTTGTTATGTTTCCTGCTTATGATTTCTGAATGTAAGTGTTTTGTTGTTGTGTTCTCTGCTTATGATTTCTGAATGTACATGCTTTGTTGTAATGTTCCCTGCTTATGATTTCTGAATGTAAGTGCTTTGTTGTTGTGTTCTCTGCTTATGATTCTGAATGTAAGTGCTTTGTTGTAATGTTCCCTGCTTATGATTTCTGAATGTAAGTGCTTTGTAGTTATGTTCTCTGCTTATGATTCTGAATGTAAGTGCTTTGTTGTTATGTTCTCTGCTTATGATTTCTGAATGTAAATGCTTTGTTGTTGTGTTCCCTGCTTATGATTTCTGAATGTAAATGCTTTGTTATGTTCCCTGCTCATGATTCTGAATGTACATGCTTTGTTGTTATGTTCTCTGCTTAAGATTCTGAATGTAAATGCTTTGTTGTTATGTTCCCTGCTTATGATTTCTGAATGTAAATGCTTTGTTGTTATGTTCTCTGCTTAAGATTCTGAATGTAAATGCTTTGTTGTTATGTTCCCTGCTTATGATTTCTGAATGTACATGCTTTGTTGTTATGTTCCCTCCTTATGATTCTGAAAGTAAATGCTTTCAGTGCTTATGATTTCTGCATTTTGTACATTTTGTTGCTTGTCTGTTTATCAATATTAATCTCAATGACTAACAAAATCTTAATTTAAAGCTAATTTTCTACCTTCCAAAGTAGAAGTAAAGCACAGTATATCAAATACTAAAATCCTTACCATTCATATCAAATACCATTAGACATTGAACTGTTATATTGTATTGCCAACAATATTAAACAGACACTCTCATGATAATATGTAGGCACGCTCTAAAACTAAAATGGAAGGCAAAGGGAAACATTTATACAGAAAGATTTAATTATATCCATTTTAACATAAAAATGTTGCAGTTAGCCATCCACAGACTTACCCTATTTTGGTATGTAGATGTAGTTTCTGTTTGTGGAGGCTGGGGTATCATATTTGTGAAGGCAGGAGGAGGCATCAAACCATCAGGTTCATCATGACCTTGTTTTGAGTTTCCATTATATACTTGGGCAATTCTGTTCTGAGACACATTTTCATGATAGAGATGAGATCTAGACATATCTGTCATTAAAGGTTTGATCTTAATGGCATTGTCTACATACTGTGATGAATGTGATGAACCTTGGTTCACATTTGACAAGGAAGCAGATTTGTTAATCTGGTCATAAGCTGCAGGATAATGTCTACTTCCATTTTGTGCTGTGAAGTTTCCATACTGATCTAAATGCATATCAGAATTTTGTCTATTAAACTGCATGTTACTATTTATAGCCGGATTTGCACTGTAGACACCTTCTTGTTGTAAAGCTGGTCCTCTATTATATGGAATGTTTTCTTTCACAGAACTTTTCATCCGATCTTGAACTGGATACATACTATGTTGGTAATTAGACATATCTATTTCCAATAAACTTTTTGGCTTGGCTTTCTGTTCTGTTACTTTTGCATTTTTAACAATGGACTGGTCATTCATTAACGGTTGGGGTGGTCCACTCCCTAACAAACCAGATGAAGTCTGTATAGATGAAGCTAACTGTCCTAAGTTTATCAACATATTCATGTTAACGTTTTTTAAGTTTAATGCCAAAGACTGAAGTAGTGAGGAATTATGTTCGTTGTTTTGTTGAAGATTCTGATTGACAGGCGGATTAGAGGTCAAAGGTTGTACTGTTGATATCTGACTAGTTAAATTTTTAAGAACAACACTGGCCTGGATTGCTAAAGGGTCTCCAAGAATAGATGACTGTCCATCCTGTAATTATTCATAGAACATTAGGTTATTATGGAAAAGTTTTATTTGGGACATTAAACAAAAAGGAATGAACAATTATGTACATGTAGAAACAATATTTTCCTAGCTTTTCTTAAATACTCACATGAATATGTGGTGGATATGAGAATAAAGTCTCTTTCCACTATCTTTCCTCATATCACATGCATATGTGGTGAATATGAGAATAAAGTCTCTTTCCACTATCTTTCCTCATATCACATGCATATGTGGTGGATATGAGAATAAAGTCTCTTTCCACTATCTTCCCTCATATCATATGCATATGTGGTGGATATGAGAATAAAGTCTCTTTCCACTATCTTCCCTCATATCACATGCATATGTGGTGGATATGAGAATAAAGTCTCTTTCCACTATCTTCCCTCATACCTATATTTTTTTCTGGAAAATATGGATTTTGTGAAAATTTCAGCAAACCATACTATTCTTTTAAATATAAAGAATAATGTTTTATACTAGTTATTTACTAAATAACTTTCATATCTCAATGAAATCAGAAGCTTTACCGACATCAAAGTTGTCATTTTTTTTTACCATGTTTACATCTAATCAACTATCCAAAAGTCAGATTTCAAGAACCAATATTTATTAATTGACAATTTACAGCCTGGACTCTTTATGTTTAAACTGGCCCTCATATTACTCATCCTAATACATGTAATGTCTTTTAAGATTAGTACATAGATTTTGATCTCAGTAAATAATAAAATGCTTTGCTGAACGCAGCTGGATACGACCGCAAAATTTACCCCCCCTTTTTTTTGCTTTTGTGAAATACACTATGCTGTTGCGTATTGACCCCCCTCCCCCTTTTTTTGCAAAAAAAAATAATGTTTGAAGAAATTTTCTTTTTAATTTCTGAAATCTGAAATGAAAAAAAAATTGCCCCCCTTAATTTCTTTTTTACCCCCCTCCCCCCTGCTAATTTTTTTTTCACCTCCCCCTCCCCCTTTTCCAAAAAAAAAAAATTCTTTCCCTCAAGATATGGTCATAATCTCAATTCAAATTTCCAATGGAGTTTGCAACCATAATAACCAATTTAAATACATCATAAAAGTCTTAAAATAGAAAATGACATACATAATCATTGCTAAAATTAATATTCCTTTAATAGTAACTTCTAAGAATAAATTGACAGCTAATCACCTCAAGATAATACAAAATTTCTTTATACATAATTTAAAAGCAGTGTAAGGGAGGTAATCCAAACATACACAACATTGTACTTTAAATGTGTTTGGATTACCTCCCTTACACTGCTTTTAAATTGTCCATTAACCAGGAAACCTTTGTTTTTCCCCCTTTTTTCCCCCTAATTCCTTAACAGTTTGAGCCATAACCCCCCAAAGTCAATCCTAACCATCCATTTGTGGTATGGAAACTTGAGGTATAATTTCAGAGAGATTCATACACCGTTCCACAAGTTATTGTTTCGAAACTAGAAAAATGCTTATTTGGGCCCTTTTTTGGCCCCTAATTCCTAAACTGTTAGGACCATAACCCCCAAAATCAAACCCAGCCTTCCTTTTGTGGTTATTAACCTTGTGTTTAAATTTCATAGATTTCTTTATACTTATACTAAAGTTATTGTCTGGAAACCAAATGTCTTCGGAAGACGACGTGAACCCAAAATAAAAATACAGACTATATCAAATCATGATAAAAATAATTTGATTAATTATAGGTTTCATAATGTCAGAGTTAGAATTGGAAATTCCTTGTTATTAACTCCATTTGTTTAAATTCAGTTTAAAAATAAACAAGATCTGGCGAGTTCAATATTACTATTTAAATCACATAACAAGAGTTGAAATCAGATAACCTATTTCTTGTATGGTAAACATTCTCTTTGTGTTAAAAAGCAAATTTTGTGACTTGCTGATCTACTCTTTTACACATAACAGTATGACATCATATGTCCTATTATGATTTCAAACTTTAACACTTTTAACCTGAAAATCTTCCTTTTGTGAAATTTCAGTTCACAAGTACACTTCAGAATGTACTGAAATTTCACAAAAGGAAGATTTTCAGGTTAAAAGTGTTAGTGTTTTGTACATTATTGAAGAAATCACATATCTCCTTTGCCATGGAGGATATGTTCATTGTATTGACCTTTAAAAATCATCGATCACCTGAGGAATAGCCAATGAAAATGTAGCAATCTTGTTGCATGATGCTGGATAAGTCAATCAAGTAAACCCATTTTTTTGTATTACACTCTGCAGTGTGATACTAGAAATATCTCTTCATGCAAAAAAACAATAACATGCCATTTCCATGAGAGAATAAATATTTTTATTTTTTAGGATGTATAAAATACCTGTTTAGTATGTTGATTCAAAACCAAACCAAACAAATCCAGTGGACTCAATATCTGCAAACAGAATAAAAAACCAATTGTTCATAAGCATTAAATCAAGACACGTTGTTTTTTTTTCAAATATCAAATTATACATATTACAATTTATATATAGATATATTCAGATAAATGTGACATCTCAACTGCAACCTAAATAATATACCTTATTTTGAGACTTTGACTGTAACTGTAATGCCAGTAAGACTATAAGTCCTAGCTGCATGCTAGGGTTGATCAATGGATTCAGTTGAACAGAAGGTGCAGGTCCCAGCAACCCTGCAAAATATAAAAGGATCAAACATAATATCTAACAAAATATCTGGCGAAGAACTAAATAAGAATAGCTGTCTTTAATTGTCTTCTTAGTTTCACAATTTGTTGACAAGAAATCATTATAATACAGATGCATATTGGGGCAATTAATTAATTTTGAAGTTAAGATTCTAGTTGTTAAGGACTTATACTGGTCATCACATGCATTTTTACAATAGATTCAGTTAAACTACAAATGTAACCTACAAAACCTTCAAAATACAGAAATGTATGTATCAATTCAATGTGGCTATATGTTAAAATATGACAGCAATCTTGAATTTCTGATGGAAATTTTATATGACCATATTATTTTCATTCATGCATAATTTTGTCATTTTGCATGAGAGAAACATTTTCTATGAAGCTGTGAAATGTTTTTTGTATTGGTTCTAATTTTAACACTCCTTTCCCGCTTACCTTTCTATTTTCAATCATGTGACTATTGTTCTTCTGCAATTAATTAAGTCATATTATAAAGTATAACCACTTAAAATGATTTTAATTAAGAATAATCTCCATCAGCAAAGTTGTTTTAGAGTACAAAATTCTTGCAATTTTTCAAGACAAGCAGATGAACTAAAATCAAACACTAAAAATCAGAATGGCTCTTTAGACCAGCAGAGCTAAAAAAAAAGAAGAGAAGAGGTAAAGTACTTTGATGTTTACCTGATTGCACATATTTAGGCACTTGACAGATAAATGATATTCATCAGAATTTGCCGACCCTGTCAACGTATATTTGTTCCGCCTAACAGAAGTTCCACTGGAAACTTTGTTATAAACAATGTCATAATATCTGTTCCTATTGGAACAAATATTCTATACAATTTATTCTGTTAGGAACATTTACTGTAATATTTATTCCAGTGGAAATAATATTCCAGAATATTGTTTCCATTTGGAACTTATATTATGAAGGAACTTCTATTCTGTGACATCCCAACACTTAAATACAGAAGAATTTAATATTTACCTGGTTTTGCAGAACTGGTTACTTGATTCATGTACGTCTGTTGTATCTGTGTTAATGCTTGTTTAAAACAACTAATTACTACAAAACAAGAAACAACTCATTACTACAAAACAAGAAACAACTCATTACTACAAAACAAGAAACAACTCATTACTACAAAACAAGAAACAACTCATTACTACAAAACAAGAAACAACTCATTACTACAAAACAAGAACACAAGTTTTATAATCTCCACAATACAAAAAAGTACACTGAAATGGTCATGATAATTTTGGGACTCGTCTTGACAACTCTCTGGTTCTTCTGAAAAGTTCGAATTGGGTAACTCTATGCTCTATGAGTATATCTTGTTTCAGTGCTTTTCCTAAAATGTAGTGTACATGAATCTATTTTATTTTTTTATTATACATATAGTCTGCTAAACTGACAATTACCAGCATAAATGAAACAAATTACCAGATGGAATAATTATGAATATGTCTGATTCATATTCATATAAATCAATTACATGTATTACCTCTCACTGTTTTATTTCTGTGTGTTTAATAATGTCACTTTCATCTTGTATGTCTTGAACACCAAATAAACAAAATATGAGTATAGCTACAATATCCCAGTTTATTCCAATACATATTTTTACATTCAAAACAGCATATTTAGATACATACAATTAGGCTGCTGGTTGCAGAGTTGTCTGACTAAAGGTGTCTTCAACAAATCATCTTTCATAAAAATAGGATCTGGTAACAAGCCTTTCTTCGGTGGTTCGGTTCTATCACAACTACCCTGTAATAATCACAGTAAAAGATTTAGGAAATAATTTTAAAACATATGGTGTGTACCTGCATTTATGTACACAATACATAAATCATAATAACAATATGATATACCACATCAGTGTTCCAACTTGATTGTTTTCACAGGGCTGCCCTTTCCCGACTGATGCCCTATGCCCTTTTTATGATTCCCTGTGCCCTTTTTTTAAATGAATTCCAAATATCAATTTAAACGTTTTTACAGGGATAATGATTATGCAGTGAAATATTTGTTACAATTTCATTTATGCTGTGATTCCTGGTTTAAAAAATAGAGGAACCCAACTTCTGTTGATCAGGAATGTAGGCAGAAAATAACTGAAGTGAAATTGAGATTTCCTGATCCTTGTTCTAATCTTCATATTTAAGCATCACATCAGTCAAATCAAGCAATAACTGCCTATATTTATAGCATGCCTAAGGCCTTCAAAGATCCTGTTCCTTGAAGGACTTAGGCACATGTATAGCTAGTAATATACTTAACGGTAATTGGTCCCTTACTGTTACCAAAAATAAGGTTGATTTTCATCTAGTGCAAAAGTGACTAAGGCCTCAAAATCATAGCTGAAACCCTGCGGTTTACATAATAAGTAGGTACGCATGCTAAATTCCAGTGAAAAAAGGTTAATTTTAAATTGCTTTTCTTCTTGATTTTTACAATGCATTCCTTAAATAATGAAAAAAAAAAAAAAATAACTACCACATACCAAAATAAATTTAAAATTATTAAAATTATTTCATTTTATATACTTGTAAGGAGTTATTTTCTTTCAGAACGATAGGTCTTTCTTTTGAAGAATCAATCCGGTCGATACCAAGTTTCAATGAAATTTGCTTCAAGACATAAAATAATGACCTGTATACAGGTGTAAGATCATAATATTTAATCCTGATTCTCAATTAAATAAAATGCTTTGCTGAGCGCAGCCAGATACGACCGCAGAGGTCTAACCCTTAACAGTTGGGGCAAGTTTGGACACAATATTCAAGCTTGATGCTGTCTGAATTTGGATTGTGATCAAAATTTAATTTTAGTTGAAATCAAACAAAGTTTAATTTTAGACCCTTCAAACCTTAATATTGACTAATTTGAAAACAGGGCCCAAAATAAAAAATCTAAATGCGCAATAAGATTCAGCATATCATACAGCCGCAATAATTCAGTTTTTGATGAAATCAAACAAAGTTTAATTTTGGACCCTTTTGACCTCAATGTAGACCAATTAAAAAATGGGGCAGAATATCCAAAAAAGTAATACAAGGTTAGAACCCCCAAAAATTAAAGACTTTAAATTAATCCCATTGAAATTGGTTAAAAGATTTTATTTATTTTCAAAAGAAGATTTCTTGCTACTGCATTTAAGATTTCTTGCTATTGTGCAATACTGTGCAATTGAAGATTTCTTGCTATTGCTCAATACCGACCAATTGAAGATTTCCTGCTATAGCACAATACTGTATAATTGAAGATTTCTTGCTATTGCACAATACTGTGCAATTGAAGATTTCTTGCTATTGCACAATACTGTGCTGTTGTGCAATACTGTGCAATTGAAGATTTCTTGCTATTGGGCAATACTGTGCAATTGAAGATTTCTTGCTATTGCGTAATACTGTGCAATTGAAGATTTCTTGCTATTGCGCAATACTTTGTTGTTGCTCAATACTATGATATTGCGAATACTGTGCAATTGAAGATTTCTTGCTATTGGGCAATACTGTGCAATTAGAGATTTCTTGCTATTGCACAATACTGTGCAATTGAAGATTTCTTGCTATTGCACAATACTGTGCAATTGAAGATTTCTTGCTATTGCCCAATACTGTGCAATTGAGATGTCTTGCTACTGTGCAATACTGTGCAATCATTTGAAATTTCAAAAATTTTGAAGAAAAAAAATATGAACCCCCCCAAAAAATTGGAAAAAAAATCCCCCCAAACTTTTTGAACCCCCTCCCCCTTGGAGTAATTACCCCCAAATTAATCCCAGCCTTCCCTTTGTGGAATGGAACCTTGTACAATTTTAGAGAGATCCATACACTTAAACACAAGTTACTGTCTGGAAACTAGAAAAAATGCTTGTTTTTGGCCCCTTTTTTACCCCTAATTCCTGAACCGTTGGGGCAATTACCCCCAAACTCAATCCCAGCCTTCCCTTTGTGATATGGAACCTCGTGTTACAATTTCTGAGAGATCTATACACTAACACACAAGTTATTGTCCGGAAACTACAAAAATGCTTGTTTTTGGCCCCTAATTTCCTAAACTGTTGGTACCATAACCCCCAAAATCAATCCCAACCTTTCTTTTGTGGTATTGAACCTTCTGGTTAAGTTTCTTACAGATCAATTCACTTATACTAAAGTTATTGTCCGGAAACCAAATGTGTCTTCGGACGACGCCGACAACGACACCATAGCATTATACGACGCAAAAAATTTTTTGCGGTCGTATAAAAATAAATGAAGAATGTGTCTGAGGATACAAATGCCCCCGCTCAAGCTTTGCAATTCTCCAAGTTAAAAGGGGGCATAACTCTAGAACGGTAATGACTCACAACCCAAATTTGAACTCCTGTCTTTGTGTGTTGTGTCTTGATAATGCCAGAAATCTTCTACAGTGACTTAAAAGTTAACACTTTATAGTGATCAAGAAGGCATCTTAAAGATCTTCTCTTTTATTTTCATTACAAACAATTATATATGTCTTTTGGATGAACATATACAGTTGTAATTTAAATTTCTTTTTGTAAATAAAAAAGACAAAACTCACAAATTTTGAGACAATCTTTGAACATAAAAAGATGCCTGGCTTCCCAGGAATGCAGTATGTTAATCTGATGGGTTGGCCTTGAACCTCGTGATTATCCAACTTATTCTTTGACCTTTGAGCTTCTTGGTATGTTTTGTATTCTATAATACCATATCCTAGAGATTCATTGTCTTTCATTACAATCTGAAAAAAAGTGTTTAATAATAGGCTATGAAATGAAATTAATATTAGTAACAGTCTTATAAACAAGACATTCAATTCACAGTAGTTTGTCACAAAATGACATGAGATTAGAAAGTCATTTGGGGTAAACTGATTCCAGTTCAATAATGGGCAATCACAGTCAAGTGAAAACAAGAATAAACTGCTTCGCTGAGCGCAGCTGGATACGCCCTCAGAGGTCCAACCCTGCACAGTTGGGGCAAAAAAGGACACAATATTCAAGCAGGTCTGAATTTCGATTGTATTAAATATTTGACATATTATAGGTTTCTGAATAAATGTAGTCAAAAGAACTTGAAATTTGGTTATATGAATTGAATTTATATTCAATTAAAGATTTCTTGCTGTTGTGCAATACACTGTGCTGTTGCGCAATACTTAGTAAATCTGTTGTCAGACTATAAACAAATAAAGTTCAATTAATTCTAAGTCATATTAGAAATTTATGAAAATGTAAAGTGAGCTTACATCAATATATATAAATAATTCAGCAAAGTTTCATGAGAATTGCTGACAGCATTTTTGAGTTATTGTCCAAAAACTGAAAAATCCCCCCTTTTTAATGAATAAAACCCCATAACTCAGAAATGTAAAATGTAAAATTTATAAAATTCTAAACCAAGCTTACATCAAAAGATATAAACAATTCACTTAAGTTTCATACAAACTGCTGAAAGCATTTTTGATTTTTTGTCCGAAAACTGGAAAATCCCCCTTTTTTTATGAATAAAACCCTGTTACTCGGAAACGTAAAACCTAAACTATATAAAAATCGAAAGGGACCTCATGTCAATAGATATAAACAATTCACCACAATTTCTTGCAAGTTGGTGAAAGCATTCTTGAGTTATTGTCGGAAAATTGGAAAATCCCCCTTTTTTTAATTAACAAGAGTGCACACACTGAAATGTCTCGCCTTCTTTACTAATTATTGATATTATGTTGATAGTCCTAAATATAAAGCTTTATTACAACTGTCACATAAACTTAACATTAACCAAGAAAACTAAACATTGACCAATGAACCATGAAAATGAGGTCAAGGTCAGATGAACCGTGCCAGGCAGACATGTACAGTTAACAATTCTTGTATATAACAAATATAGTTGACCTATTGCTTATAGTTTAAGAAAAACAGACCAAAACACAAAAACTTAACACTGATCAATGAACCGTGAAAATGAGGTCAAGGTCATACAAAACCTGCGTGACTAACATATAGATCATAAAATATTTCCATACACCAAATATAGTTGACCTATGGCATATAGTATTAGAAAAAAAGACCAAAACTCAAAAACTTAACTTTGACCACTGAACCATGAAAACGAGGTCAAGGTCAGATGACACCTGCCAGCTAGACATGTACACCTTACAATCATTCCATACACCAAATATAGTAGACCTATTGCATACAGTATAAGAAAAACAGACCAAAACACAAAAACTTAACTATAACCACTGAACCATGAAAATGAGGTCAAGGTCAGATGACACCTGCCAGTTGGACATGTACACCTTACAGTCCTTCCATACACCGAATATACTAAACCTATTGCTTATAGTATCTGAGATATGGACTTGACCACCAAAACTTAACCTTGTTCACTGATCCATGAAATGAGGTCGAGGTCAAGTAAATACTGTCTGACGGGCATGAGGACCTTGCAAGGTAAGCACATACCAAATATAGTTATCCTACTACTTATAATAAGAGAGAATTTAACATTACAAAAAATGTTAACTTTTTTTTCAAGTAGTCACTGAACAATGAAAATGAGGTCAAGGACATTGGACATGTGACTGACGGAAACTTCGTAACATGAGGCATCCATATACAAAGTATGAAGCATCCAGGTCTTCCACCTTCTAAAATATAAAGCTTTAAAGAAGTTAGCTAACGCCGCCGCCGCCGGATCACTATCCCTATGTCGAGCTTTCTGCGACAAAAGTCGCAGGCTCGACAATAAAACCCCATTACTCGGAAACGTAAAATCTAAAATTTATAAAAAACAAAAAGGAGCTCATGTCAATAGATATAAACAATTCACCAAAGTTTTATGCAAATTGGTTAAAGCGTTTTTGAGTTAATGTCCGACATGTTGACGACGGAGGGACAACGGTATACATTTTTGTACCATAATACGTCCCGTAAACAGGCGTATAAAAACTGTGAGCAGAGCCCAAATATTCAGATTCTTGAAGATAAATAAATTTAACTTTCTCTTTTGTTGCTATCTCATAATCTAGTAAACCTAATCTAATAACTTTAAACAAATTTAATGAAATTTTAATTTGTCTCAGATAGTGTGTGTTCAACAAACACAATGTGTGTTCAACAAACACAATTTTCCACTTCATAAATCATCAAAAGTGTCAACCGACAATAAACATACCATTGTAACTGTTTTAATAACAAATTGACTGACACTATTTTATTGAAAGAAACTAATCTGGATGCACAATTGGAAAAATTGGAAATTTACACTTTTGAAATTAGAAATCCAAAAGTCCTGAACCATACACTGTACCTGTCAACCTCTCAAACTGAAAATGCAGGTCATGACCTGCATTGAAGAAGAAAATGTCAAGTCATAACGCGTACAAACTTTTTAGGTCCAATTTTAGTATCGAGAGTTTGTTTTTTTATATACTATAACATATATATACATGAACAACTGAGTTTCCTAAAAATAATCACTTTTGTATTTGATAAGTATATAAATATTTATCATTAAAATTAAATATCTTTCTAACGCAATGCCCTTTTATTGTTTTATTCACACTAGTTTACTTCTTTTTATTAATGAATGTCATAAACCCCAGCTAATCAATTATAGCTAATGTTTCTCCTATACACAGGAGGAAGATAAATTTTCATATTGGTTGTTTTCGGTGTAGATATTAATTATTCAATTATCATAGTAACAACATGAAAAGATAACTACCTGACAGTAAAGAGGTTTATGACAACAACTAAATATGTCCCGTAGAGCCATTACATCTGTAAAGTCCTTAGGTAGATTGTCTATCAACAAACATTTAGAACACAATTTGTCATATGAATTGATGTCAACAGTTTCACAGTGTATTGAATGACTATCAACTTCTTTCCAATCTAACTCTAGCTCTATCTGTTTAGATTTTTCTATTGAACAATCAAACTCCACAAATCCATATCCAAGACTTCCTCCTAAAAAAATAAGAATTTCAAGTTTAAAATAAATTACCAAAAGTTATGTCAGATCTTTTTTTTTTTAAATATATGGACTTTCTCATTTGTCCACTGTAACAGGAAATGACTCATTGAAAAACCTGATAGCATGGTGGAAAAATTAGATATAAAACCTGTATTGGTGTTGTAAAAAAACTTAATTTGACTTTACTTTATTCAGTGTTCCAGCTAGGTCGTTTTCACAGGGCGGTCCGCCCGCCCTTTCCTGAGTGCCGCCCTGTGCCCTTTTTACAGTTTGCAGGGCGCCCTGCCTTTTTTGAAGATCGATTGGTATATTATTTTGTTCGTATTGATATGATCAGCCAATTACGAAAATTTACCTGGCGACAAGTATATAACTTTGTTTACGACCCCAAGCTAATCAACGGTTACAACAGGTGTCATAATCTGTTGTTATAGGTAATCCGTTTATCGGATGGGTCATTTAATGATCATCAACATTAATTCATTCAAATAGAATCGGTCAGTCTGCATAAATTTGTCTTTGAACAATTTGGGCACAATTAGCAATGTTTACCGTAGTTTCATGGAGAAAACGTAATTGACAGAAAGTCGAAAACCATAATCAACTCGTTAAAAACATTGCTACTATTGTTTTCCGTGAAATAAATAGTAAATTAAGACGTATTTTTCATTGACTGCCTTCATTTTTTATACTAAAGTAACAAAATCGGCCGCCATATTGTTGATCATATTTACATTTTCTACGTACTGTTTATTATCCTCCAAAGAAGGAGCACACCCAAATAAAGAAAGATAACTCAATCTTATTTTTTCCTAGCATTGAGTAACCTACTTAAGATATTATAAAATATGTCTTCATACTTCTGGCTTTAGAATTTATATGTTTAGGTGTTTTAAGTTATGGGAAAAGTTAAAGAGGGTCTTAGTAGCAGGGTTGGTAGGGTGCCTTGGTCATCTTTTTCTGTATTTTTTATTTTCAATCCAAATTTTCACTGTTCACTATATCCTAACATTGTGCATTTACAGCTGTTTTGTGCTGTATTGCCATTAAGCACAGAAAAGGTAGAAAGGTGAAACTTGTAAAGTGTGTCAGACCATAGAAACAGAATGAAGCAGGACATTTTTAAAAAAATACTGCATATAAAGCTTAACTGTGCCAAGCAATGATTTAAAACTTGTGTCACAAGCTGCTTGATAAGTTTTCAGCCTAAAAAGTAGAAAGATAGTTTTTCTCTGGGCTAATGATGTTGTTCTTGTATATTTATAACCAGTGATTCAATGAACAAACAATGTTTGATTACAATCTTTATTAAAACATGCCCTTTTCATATTATCATATCACACGTTAAATGCCCTTTTTCAGGATTGGCACCCTGCCCTTTTGAAATCCTAGCTGGAACACTGTTATTTAATTGTCAATATCAGATGTTACAAATTTCTTGCTAATCTTAACCAGACAAAGGCAGACAACTCTAATTCACTGATCTGCCAGTGTCCAATGTATTATTAGCACATTTTTATGAAAGTTCCTGAACACATGATTTTTTAATTTAACCAATGGATATATGATGAATTATAATGGTGAAAATGACTTTAAGAACTTTAAGAGAGGTATTCTAGTTTTAAAAACAAGTGAGAATTTGAGATTTTCATGTCAATCTAATTCAAAACTGTATGGTATATATAGTTGGCCTTTACACATTATTTATTGTACAACATTCTGTATATCAGGTTTATTTCGTGTGTGTTTAATTTTCGCTTTGTTCATAGCACCTAAAGAAACGCGAAAATTTGACCACACTTAAATTTCCCTGCATATTCCAAGATTTATGGTTGTTTGAAAGACTGTCAATTATCGAGTCTTTTGTGTTGTTTGACAGATCACAAGAATAGGCATACTTAACAAGCATTCTGAGAGTATACATAGTCCCCTACTGGTTAAAAATTAATTGCACTGGAACAAAATGCTAACTTGATCTATAACTTGTCATGGTGTAAACTAAATAACAAATATCAAGTCAATATCTTCAAGCATGACGAAAAAAAGTGCGGAAAACTGATAATTTAAGTGAATTTTCTAAGTCTAAGGACCATAACTCTGCAAAAAATCATCAAACCGAAACAAAATTCAAACTTGGTCTGTAACTTGTCATGATGAAACTATATACCAATTATCAAATCAATATCTTCAAGCATGATGAAAAAAAAGTGCAGAAAACTGATTATTTGAGTGAATTTTCTAAGTCCAAGGACCATTACTCTGCACAAAATCATCAGACCAGAACAAAATTCAAACTTGATCTGTAACTTGTCATGATAAAACAATGCACCAATTATTAAATCAATATCTTCAAGAATGACGAAAAAAAAGTGCGGAAAACTGAATATTTGAGTGAATTTTCCAAATCCAAGGACCATAACTCTGCACAAAATTATCAGACCGGAACAAAATTCGAACTTGATCTGTAACTTGTCATGATAAAACAATATACCAAATATCAAATCAATATCTTCAAGCATGAAGAAAAAAAGTGTGGAAAACTGATTTGCCGGACTGACAGGACAGACAGACAGACGGACAGACAGAAGGACGGAGTGCAAACCTAAAGTCCACTTTGACTTCGTCTGTAGGGGACTAATTAAGATCTCTGTTTTCATAATAATTAATTGGCTTATGATACATGTCACACCCTTTGACAACACAGCAATCAGTGACATGTTAAAAATATTAATAAGCGACACTCTATTGATTGGTGTCATAACCAATATGATACAGTTATTTTTTCGCGTGTATTTTCCCATTCAGCAAAAATTATACACAGTAAAAACTAACCTGCCCATTTTGTCATCAAATCGTGAAAAAATCCTGACGCAAAAAAAAACTGATATACAGTATTTGTTTTTAGAATCAGAAGAAGGAGATTAAATTGGTGTTGATAAAGAATATTCAATAAAACAGTTTAAACTGCATAATTGTTTTGTCATGCAACTGCATTTACAGAAAAATATAATATCAATTTTTTTGATAATGCCTGTTAAAAATCCTGCCTCGTCTAGCTCAGATAAGTAAATTCTGTCTTAGGGATTTTACCATTTTTTCAATGGGGAGTGACACTGTGATATAGATATTGGGAATTTTGCATCACGAGAAGTTGAATTGGAAAATATTAATATGAATCATTGTGAAACTTAGATCATTGGCATCTTTTGTTCTGATTGGGTATATTATGTGTATTTACGTAGACACTCGTAGGAATAAGATTCAAAATGTTTCTGTTGGTTGTTTTTCACTTGCACGATCAGTTACTTTGTGAAATATAAGTAACAAGGTAAAAGAGAGGACAAAAAACAAACCTGAATGTCTACATCTGTAGATGAAACATCTACACAAATTCCCATGTGATGAAACCAGCTCTCTCAACTGTTGATCAGTGTAAGTAGATGGAAGATGTGCAAGGCATAGAAGTTTATTTGAACTTTCTACTGATACATCAAATGATCTTGATAAGTACTCCATCACATCCAACACATTGTCACAGTCTTTGAATTGAACTTTCACTAAAATGCATAAAATGATAAAATATAAAGTTAAGCTAAGTGATATAAGTTTTCTTAATGATACAAATGTAAATGCAACTTTAATAAATTACTGGTACAGAAGCATGAGGTTCAGTCTTGACAAGTATAAACTAAACTTCTATAGAGATTCACATATTTTATAAATGAGATATTTTTCTATTATAACTGAACACATGTAGGCTGCTAAAACTAAGCCTTTTAATACTTACATTCACACAGATACACTTACAAGCACAAAAAATAAAAGGATTATCTATTCTGTGTGTGTGTGTGTGTGAACTAAAGTATATACATGTATATGATTAAACTCTACAAAGTCTTATTTATTGTTATACAAATGTACTAAATACTCAATCAAAGTGCTTGTAAACACTGAAGGGTAAAGATTGCTTTAATTTATCAGTGGGAAGTAAAATTAAACATTGAATTGTAAAAACATAGGTTGTAGTTGATTCAACTACAATTATATATGGACAAAGGAAGATAACTCCAATTTTTTAAGATTACTTTAACAATGACATCATTGATATTTTTAGAACAGATATTAGATTATTGCACCTTGCACAAGATGTAATTTTCTTGACAACTATTCCATCATTTTGTAACTTGAATATCTGAGCATACATTTCATTGATAAATTTCTGGAAGTATTCATGGATAGCATGTTTAGAATGTAATGATCAATGCACTATATTTTGTGTATCTCAAAAGTAGTGATAAACCTTGGAAGATTTAGATATCAAGTTACTACCATTGGGTTTTGATTGCAATCTTTACCCTATAAAATGACTTTCCAACATGTACATATAATCCCTAAGTAAGTTGAAAATTACAAATTTTCTTTTTCTTTCAATAAAAACCAATGGTTGGTATAAATGTATGTGGAGATACAAGCATAAAAATTTGTAAGGGGTTCTACGGAACTCTGTGTCTCGCCTATGATTGCTGCTGTCAGTGTAAAAGTGTAATGTTAACTTAATAAGTGAGTCCATTTATCAGTAAAATACAGAATGTTAAAAATGATTCAAACTTTCTCTTTAAATGCTTTTTTTTGGTCTTGAAGATTAGCTTCTGTCCAAGTTTCATAACAATCCATGAAGGTTAACAAACTTATCATGTCAAAAAAATGTAATCCCAGACTGTCAGTAAATGTTAACTGTAAGAAAAGTCCATCTATCAGAAAAATACTGAAAATAAAAATATATTTTCAAAAGTGTGCTTCACACATTATCTCTTAATCATAAAAAAGTTTCATAAAATTCTATGAAGGTATGACAAAGTATTTGACGTGTAACAAACTTTAACCCGAGACTGTAACTATTTGTTAAATGTAAAAAAACAAAGTCCATTTATCAGTAAAATAGTAAAATGAAAATAAATATTTTAAAAATTTTGCTCTGGATACTGTATTTTGGTAAAACAAGCTTCTGTCCAAATTTCATCAAATTCCATGAAGGTTTGACAAAGTTATTGATGCCCAAAAAAACTTTAACCACAAGACTGAACCTAAATGTTGACGCCGACCACGGAATCTAGAATTGCTGTGTCTCGCTTTCGCGAAATAAATTTTGCATGCTCGACAAAAACCAATGGTTGGTATAAATGTATGTGGAGATACAAGCATAAAAACCAATGGTTGGTATAAGTGGAGATACAAGCATAAAAACCAATGGTTGGTATAAATGTATGTGGAGATACAAGCATAAATACCAATGGTTGGTATAAGTGGAGATACAAGCATAAAAACCAATGGTTGGTATAAATGTATGTGGAGATACAAGCATAATAACCAATGGTTGGTATAAGTGGAGATACAAGCATAAAAACCAATGGTTGGTATAAACATGATAAATGTATGTGGGTATACAAGCATAAAAAATTTACCTACTGCAATATTTATGATAATCTAAATACCTTGCTTATTTTGTTCATCAAACTCCAAAATTTTCACTCCATTTTCTGTCAATGTTCTAGCTAGCTGTAAAAATTTATATAACTTTAGAAATGCATGCATTGCCTAATATAAAAATATGTAACACTCTTCATTCTCGTCATTTTTCATGACTTTAAGTTTAGTTTGTTTCTATGTATTGCAAGCTGCAATCAACAATTTGTTATTTCTCTTCATATATTCAAGATTTAATTTTACTACTACATGTATTATATATGGAACCAAGTTTTAGAATTATTATGGGTCATATATGTTTGGGTTTTAGCCAACTTGGTTACACTTGAAGCAGAATTATCAGAGGTTTAATTGGTTATAGTTTTTAGTGAAATGTTTTCTTTTTCTAATGATGAGAAAATAGTATTATTTTTCTATATACAATTATTTTGTATTAAATAAAAGAAAACAAATGTCTGTTTACAACAGGTGGAAAAAACTGACGCTAGACAAAATATGACCTGATTAACAAATAAACCTCAGACAATTCTGCGTCTTTCAACACCTCCTTAATAAAAAAACTTTTATCTAACAATTGAGCTTGCACATAACCCTGTTCCTGTTTCGTTGCCATGTTGTAAGTCATATGATTTCCCGCAAATTTGTATAACTGATTACAAATAAAAAAAAATGAGGAAGAACATCTTGAATTTTATCTGTTTGTGTACTTATCAAAATGAGTCTATAGAGCTTATTTAACATACGATTTAATAGCAAACAAAATGAGTTCTCTGGGAAACTCACCTCAGATCAATCAGGCAGAGTTTTGTATCTGTACATTGATCAGTAATGAGCCAAATTTTTAAATTTGTTGTTTTTAGGTATAAATTATTATGTATTATATATATTAAACTACATTTTAAAACGAGAAAAAAAAAAACCTACCTAAAGATAGTGTTTCTTTGTTTACATTGAAAATGACATCATATATGCATTTTGTGAAAATATACTTTTTTGGTCTTTTGGAAAATGTTGTTGGTGCTGTATTTAGACCACTCTACCAAGACATTTGTTTTGAATGCACACGTATAAAAATTGCGGTTTTTATCCAACGCAATCATAGGTTTGAACGTTGTTTTCAATTTAGACTTGTTTATATTTTTCCGTTTGGGCTTGTATTATATTTGCCTTCGGGTTCATATGATCCGTTCATCCTATTTCGACTCTTCAAAATTCAAGAGTCAATCCTAAATTGAGGTCAATTATTATATGGCCTTCCAATACCGTTTCTATTCCTAACATCACTGAAGAGACATTAATTGTCGAAATCCGGATATGGTGTACAAATCTTTGCTCCTCATGTTGGCGGAATACCATCTATTCCGCAAGTTTATTGTTTTCTGTTTGGTACAAAACGTATTAAATTAATAATTAAGATCCATTTTTACATCTGGTGATCCGTTTATTTGGCAATTGCCATGGCAGTCAGCAGGGTTTAAGAACATCCGTTGTTCGACCTGCTAGTCAAGTGCGTTTTGTTAAAATATACTTTTTCACCTTTTTGGTCTTTTGGAAAATGATATTTGTGCTGTATTTAGACCACTCTACGTATCAAGACATTTGTTTTGCATGCACATGTATAAAAATTGCGGTTTTTATCCAACGCAATTATAGGTTTGAACATTGTTTTCAATTTAGACTTGTATATATATATAAAGCGAGTTTTGTAAGCAATAATATGACTATCTGTAGCTTTAGGAACTGTTTTAAAATATATCACTAGATATTTTCGTAATCAAGGATTTTTCTTGATAATTTGACATGCAGTGATGATAAGGACAGTTCCTATGAATAAAATAGCAGACTAAATATTCATGGAAGTAAATGGGAGTGGGTGGGTTTACCAGATGGGCGGAATTACCGGACACTACTGTACATGTTAAATTTCTAACAATAGGACCAACATCCGAAACGTTTCTGAAGATCAGTTACTTTCTTTTACCAGAAATTATCCTGGGAATTTTTTAAACAGTAAATGTTTATATATATATATAATAAAATTGAGAATGGAAATGGGGAATGTGTCAAAGAGACAACAACCTGACCATAGAGCAGACAACAGCCGAAGGCCACCAATGGGTCTTCAATGCAGCGAGAAACTCCCGCACCCGTAGGCGTCCTTCAGCTGGCCCCTAAACAAATATGTATACGAGTTCAGTGATAATGGACGTCATACTAAACTCCAAATTATACACAAGAAACTAAAATTAAAAATGATACAAGACTTACAAAGGCCAGAGGCTCCTGACTTGGGACAGGCGCAAAAATGCGGCGGGGTTAAACATGTTTTTTGAGATCTTAACCCTCCCCCTATACCTCTAGCCAATGTAGAAAAAACAAACGTACAACAGTACGCACAGTAAAACTCAGTTTAAGAGAAGTCCGAGTCCGATGTCAGAATAGGAAATAAAAGAAAATAAACAAAATGACAATAATACATAAATAACAACAGTATGGTAACTATATCCCTTCTTAATAAGTCTGTTTAAAGGTTTTGTTAGCTTTTGAGGTGAATATTGACATTTTTGTGCTTTGTAAAGAATATTACCATTAAAGATTGGATGTGAATATATTTACGAATGATGTCCTTATACCGATGATAAAATTTAGTAAATGTTTTGACTAGTTTATGATATCGAAAACCCTGGTGTAATAATTTTTCAGTAATACATAAATTTCTCTCGCTAAAATCTAATACGTTGTTACATACACGAGCGAATCGTACAAGTTGAGATATATAAACACCATAAGATGGTGACAAGGGAACATCACCATCTAAAAATGGATAATTAACGATAGGAAATGAAAAATCATCTCTTTTATCATAAATTTTTGTATCAAGCTTCCCGTTAATGATATAGATATCAAGATTGAGGAAAGGACAGTGGTCATTGTTAGTATTAGCTTCATTTAAAGTAAGTTCAACAGGATAAATTTCTTTAGTATACATACTGAAGTCGTCATTATTGAGAGCCAATATATCATCCAAATATCTAAAAGTATTGTTAAATTTTTGTATCAGATGTTGTTTCGATAGGTCTTTGCTGATTTTAGTCATAAATTGTAACTCATAACAATACAAAAACAGGTCCGCAATAAGTGGTGCACAGTTAGTCCCTATTGGAATTCCGATAACTTGACGATATACGGAATCTCCAAAGCGAACAAAAATGTTATCAAGTAAAAATTCAAGGGCAGATATAGTATCAAAGCATGTCCAATTGACATAGCTCTTTTGTTTGTTGCTACTAAAAAATGACCTAAAAGAGTTTGAACATATGTATTCGCATTCCGACTTTTTAAATGCCCATTTAATTAGGTGTGTGAATTTTTTCTTAATAAGAATATGAGGCAAAGTGGTATATAGGGTAGAATAAACTGTTATCACAGAGATATGTCTTGCCTTTTTGATAATGCAAGTGTTGAAATTAAAATAGCAATACTTTAACATGTAAGTTATGCAAATATTCAAAGTCAATGAACCATGACTGAAGGTACATGGCTAAACAATCTCCATGGAATGAGATGTGCCAATGCTAATACAACTGCATACCAAATACCATTGACTTATTATAAGTCGTTCCCTTTAAACAAACCTAAACACAAACATTAACTTGTAAACTATGACATAAAAGTTTCAAAGTCAATGAACCATGATCAGGGGGGGGGGCTATATAATCTCCACCGAAACCATACTTGCAAATGCCAATAAATTTGCATACCAAATATCATTGACTTAACATTAGCAGTTTATCTTAAACTGATCTAATCACAAACTAATACATGAAAACTAAGCAATATGTTGAAAGTCAATAGACCATGACTGAGGGGGCGGGGTCAAATATTCTCCATGGAAATGAGATGTGCTAATGCTTATACAACTGAACACCAATTAACATTGGCCTACCACTAACGGTTCCCCTTGAACTGACCTAATCACAAACTAATACATGTAAACTTAGCAAAATTTTCAAAGTCTATAGACCATGACTTAGGGGGCGGAGCCAAATAATCTCCATGGAAATAAGATATGCCAATGCTTATACAACTGCATACCAAATATCATTGACCTACCACTAGTGTTTCCCATAAACTGACCTAATCACAAACTAATACATGTAAACTAAGCAAAGTTTCAAAGTCAATAGACCTTGACTGAGGGGGCGGGGCCAAATAATCTCCATGGTGATGAGATGTGCCAATGCTAATACAACTGCATACCAAATATCATTGACCTACCACTAGTGGTTCACCATGAACTAGACCTAATCACAAACTAATACATTGTTGACGCCGTCGCCGGAAACAGCATACCTATGTCTCGCTTTTTGACTCCGTCAAGGCGAGACAAAAATCAAAACTTTGAACAGATTCAAAATCACCAATATATGCATGCAATTTATCAAGTACTTTCAACGAGTTTTTGACACTCTAAAAGTAGTTAATTCCACTATTTTCAAAGGCCTTATTTGAACAATTTATTATCAGGTTTTTGATTGTACCAAGTGAACTAGTAAGTAGAATAGACAATTTAGTAGTGGAACAATGACTTGAAGACGAAATAAATCTATATTTGTAAGGTGATTTGTGTAGCTTCGGAAGCCAGTACATAGTTGGGACTTTCATTGTATTTGGTTCTGCTTGTAAAGAAGTAGCTAATAGTTTATGTTTGTTACAGATATCGTTTTCTGAAAACGTTTTCTGAAAATGAAGTCAGTTGGAATGTTAGTGAATTCGTGATTTCCTTTTGCAGAACCTCAATGTAAAATTTACGTCAAACTATAATGATATTATTAGCAGCTTTATCAGCCGGGACAAAAACAAATTCTTTGGCTAGTTCTTTTAATTTATGTTTGATAGGATTTTTATGGTTGTTGTTAAGAGTAAAATGTTCTTTAAAATGATTTTTTGTCAGCTTTTTCCCGTTTTATCCATTTCAAACAGTAAGCACTAAGTGAGTCGTGGATGATATTACGACACTCATTCCAATAAATAATTGACGGGGGACAATATTTAGGTCCTTTACAGAGGAATGATTTTAACTCTCGGTCGCGAACGATGTTAAGGTCTCCTGTTATAAAATCTGCTTTTAACAGGATATCGTAAAGTGTTCTAAAGGTTTGCTGACTTCATCCCTATATATATATATGTTTTTATCCAACGCAATCATAGGTTTGAACGTTGTTTTCAATTTAGACTTGTATATACGTTGTTTTCAATTTAGACTTGTATATACGTTGTTTTCAATTTAGACTTGTATATACGTTGTTTTCAATTTAGACTTATTTATATTTTTTCGTTTGGGCTTGTATTATATTTGCCTTCGGGTTTATATGATCCGTTCATCCTATTTCGACTCTTCAAAATTCAAGAGTCTATCCCAAATTGAGGTAAATTATATGGCCTTCCAAATACCGTTTCGATTCCTAACATCACTGAAGAGACATTAATTGTCAATATGTGCAAAATCCGGATATGGTGTACAAAAACCTTTGCACCTTTTGTTTGCGGTATATCATCTTTTCCGCAAGTTTATTGTTTTCTGTTTAGTATTAAATTTAAAATTAAGATCCATTTATTACATCGGTGATCCGTTTATTTGGCAATCGCCAATGGCAGTCAGCAGGGTATAAGAACATTTGTTGTTCAACCTGTTAGTCAAATGTGTTTTGTTAAAATATACTTTTTCACTATTTTGGTCTTTTGGAAAATGTTGTTTGTGCTGTATTTAGACCCCTCTAACAAGAAATTTGTTTTGCATGCACACGTATAAAAATTGCGGTTTTTATCCAACGCAATCATAGGTTTGAACGTTGTTTTCAATTTAGACTTATATATATATATATATATATATATATATAATAGTTAATACAATTTACATGCGTTTTATTTCGTAACTGAGATGCTAAATGTAAGTCATTAAAGGGGCATATAATAATACTGGCTACATTAGAACAAAAACTGTTCTAAGCGGAAACTGGGACCTCATATAATTTAGGTCCTAGACTGAAACAATCACCTCGGTGAGGACGGTATTGACATTTTTCAGGGTGATTTGCTTATTTGAGTAGAACTGTTTTGCAGCAAATTCCGATCCATTCTGTTCAACATGGCTGGGTAGTTTATGTCCATTTATTTCACCACAGCATCCTGCATTTGTATGTTTTTCGATCGTCGTCGAAGAGCGGGAGTGCGACATGGACGTCGCCATTTTCAAAAAATTGTGTTCTAATGGTAACACTAATGACGGATAAAACCGAATCGGAATCCGGTTTTGTAATTCATTATGCAAGGCGGGTATTAAAAAGTTAAATCACGAACTGTTTTTCTCTTCCCTTCTGAAACAAATGATTATTTTTCTTCATGAAATTCAGAATCAAACCGTTGAATTTATATAAAAAAAAGAACATACCCTTCCCCATAAAACATGAATGGTTATTGAAAATGGACCGTGGCTACCGAGTTCGTAAATTCAACATCACTCCCGCCGGGTCTGATTTCTCAAGGAGTAACAATTAATGCCTGCCATCCGCAGTCAAGTTGGCCTCAGAAATCCTTGGATTAATACAACAACAAATCAAGTCCAAGTCTCTGAGGCCAACTACATGATTATTTTCCAGCCACTCTCTAAAAAAATACACCTTGATACTCCTTTACCTCTTTGAAAAACATAAATCTCCCCACTATGAAGTGGCACGAAACAGTCAAGATGAAGCAAAACCTCAAGAATACACACGATGAATGGTAAGACAAAACCCTACCGGACGAACATAACCACTGTTCACCAGCTGGAACATCTGGAAAAAAATAAAATACTATATGACTTACAACATGGTTTTCGATCATCTCGCTCCTGTGAAACTCAGTTAATATCATTTATTCAAGATCTTACAAATTCAAATAATAAAAACATTCAAACAGACATCATAATAATGGATTTTGCAAAAGCATTTGATAAAGTTTCACACCACCATCTCATGTATAAAATCGGTTTCTACGGTATAAATTGCAATGCATTACATTGGATTCAAGATTTTTTAACAAACAGAACACAAACAGTAGTCCTTGAAGGTGAAACATCAAATAAAATTCCTGTAAATTCTGGGGTACCTCAAGGCACAGTGATTGGTCCAATTTTATTCTTAATATTTATAAATGATTTGGCAGAATATATTGAACATAGTAAATTAAGATTGTTCGCAGATGCGTGACAGTATTATTTATAGGGAAATTAAAAAACCAGATGACACATATAAATTACAGTCTGACTTGGAAGCGGCCGGCAGATGGGAGCAGGACTGGCTCATGCATTTTCACCATGATAAGTGCAACATTCTCAGTGTAACTCAAAAACGCAAACCTTTAGACTTCACTTATAAATTACACAATCACTCTCTAGAAAAAGTTGACTCTACAAAATATTTAGGCCTAACTCTTCAATCAAATTTAAAATGGGACAAACATATCGATAACATGACATCAAAAGCAAATCAGTCTCTTGGATTTATTCGTAGAAACCTAAAAATAGCCTCACCTAAAGTTAAATCACATGCATTTAAAGCTCTTGTCCGACCAAAACTAGAGTACTGATCAACTATTTGGGATCCACATCAAAAACAGCAAATTTCACAAATCGAAAAAGTTCAGAGAAGAGCAGCGCGCTTCTCATGCAACCGCTTCCATAACACCAGCTCAGTTACTGAAATGATGACAGACTTAAATTGGTACCCACTTGAAAATAGGCGTTTACGATACAGACTTGTCTTCTTCTACAAAATTATACACGAAATTGTTGCAGTCCCTACATATAACCTTTTGATCCCACTAGACAATAGAACTAGACATAGCAATCCACACTCATTTAGGCAAATACAAACATCTAAAGACAGTTATAAATATTCATTTTATCCACGAACAGTTATAAATTGGAATCATCTGCCACAACAAATAGTATCATGCAGTACGGTACAGGGATTCAAGAGTATGATCTCAGAATCTGCTCTCATCCCCATTTTCTATCCCTAACTATTTTGTTATCAAATGTATATAGTTTTATCTAAATGGAATTTTCCAAATGTACATACATTATTTTGATTTTGTTTCTTTTTATTTTTCTTGCTACAATGTAAATTATAAAATTTTATAGTCGACGCCCGGCGAATAATCTTCAATAATTGAAGGATCGCTAGAAACTTAAAGAAGAAGAAGAGGAGCTGTAGTTGACCTTTTGCTTAACCAATGAACCATGAAAACGAGGTCATTTTCAGACGAACCCTGCCACACAGAAATGTACAATTTACAACCAATCCAGCCACCAAATGTGAGCAATCTATTGTTTATATAGGGTATATGAGAAACGGATTTAACAACGAATATCAACGTTGATCACTGATGCATAAAATGAGTCCAAGGTCAGGTGAACCCTGTCTGATTGGACGTGTAGACCTTGCCATGATACAATATAACAAATATAAAAAAATAATTAAGAAAATCACGTGATAAAGCAATTACAGTTTTTAAGTGGTCGCTGAACCGTGAAAATTAGTTCAATGACAACGGACATAAGCTGACAAAAACTTTGAATATAATGAAACCGACCGTGCAAGGGCTGTATAGCCAGTCAATGTCGTTAAAAACTTCCATTTGTTGAATATAATGCATCTGTATCTAGTTAGTCACGGTTCCTTATGGAATAAAAAGCTTTATACAAATAGTTTACGCTTTCCCCGCCTTCACATTCGTCTAGATGTACGAATTAACATCTTTGTGTAAGTTCCGACTACCACCAAGGAGGTTGTATGAGATAAAACCTCCTTGCTACCACTTTTTCTACAGTGAAATATGGCCTTCAAAAATAGTGTGATGAGGTAAAGTCAACCAGTAGTGTCAATCAGATGTTGACTCTTGAAAATTTTAATGATCTACTCTAAAATCTTCAGTCACTGTCTTTACAATTTTGCAGTAATATTAAGACTTTTGATTTTTCTACGCTCTACGCTACTATTCTCCATGCCCAATTGAAAGATCGACTTCATCTTCCCATGGCATTAAACAGTTCTTTTTCAACACAAATGGGAACCGTAGATAAATATTCCTCGTTTTAGGTGATAAAAATCTTAGTTCGTGATAACCACACCGACTCCAACAAGAAATACACTGAAGATGATATCATCAAAATGTAGTACTTTTTGATCGACAACATATTTGTTGAGTTTGGTGAATAGATATTTCAAGACAGTAGGTATTCCAATGCTACTGACACACCTGGTTTTGTACTCATATGAAGCAGAATTTATACAGAACTTTCTCAAGCACAAAACTTGAAGAAAAAGCATCTTGCAAAGTTCTTTATTTTCACCTTTCACTTTCAGATATATTGATGATGTCCTGTCATTAAAAAACTAGCATTCCAGTAAGTGCTTGCGTCTCATAACACAATGTTTCACTTTGCATTTGTGTAGCACAATAGACATAGGTAAAATGTTTGACCTTATCCAACATACCCTCAAGGCAGTCCAGATTTCCCGAACTTCATCCCGGTCGAACTACCTATTGTTAATTTCTTCCCGTCTTTAATATGCATGAAACATTTGCCACTTGGAGTTAAGTGAGCAAAAATTAACTATTAAAGGCATCCGTTTCGCAATGGATCGAGGTTAGGCATCCGTTTTGTTCTTTATATAAAATGTTGAATTGTATACAAAATTACTTACTAATGGTAGCTCTAATTGCCTGTGTTTTGCTATAAAAGGCATTACAACACTATAGAGCAAGCCTATTCAATTTAGTTTTTTTTCTTCAAAAATTGAAGGAGTGAACTCTATATTTTTTCTTCTTTTAAAAATGCTTTCAAAGATTGGAATGCGCTTTCAAATAGCACACAACAATACATGACCACGACGTATTCAAAGTTGCAGTAAAACAGCATCTAAAAAATATGTAAATGTGTATCTTTGCCTTTCCTTGTACACATATACTTAAATGAACCATTGGAAATAAACGGGAACGCTTTCATGTGCTTTCCTTGGAAGGATATCAACTTATACTTATTATAAAAGGTTACCATGCAATTCAACACTGTACTTAGACCTTTAAATATTGTTTTATTGGTATAAATATTGATTTTGTTATCAGTTAATTAAAACCAAATTAACATTATTATTATATACATATGCACATTCACGGTTCTACAATCTGTCGATACCTATATTTTAGAATTGACAAGGTCATGATTTTCTCTGACTGAAAATGGCGTCTTAACACAAAATTCCTTGGGATGTTGGATGTGTACTGATTGATATGTTAGTCATAGATACATGATTTTTTATTAGTTGTTATTGACTTTGAACTAGCTGCCAGTAACTGCGAGTACTTTCAGATCTGTTCTTAGTGTCTTTTTTGTTGTGGGGGATGTATAAATACCATGCCACGTCCGGTCTGTGATTTTGTTAGATGTGTTTTTGCTTTGTATCGATCTGATGACTTAAGCCCTTTTCGGCTGATTTTTATTGTTTGTTCATATGTTGTGAAAGGCTTAGTACAACATCTGTAGAGTAATAGTAATTGACCTTAAAATCGTTTGACGATAATAAAGCACACATTTTGACCCCAGATAATATACCCGCCATGTCATTACATAACACAGTAACTATATAATTATAAATACAGTCAAGGTAAGTTTCTTGCAGTTATATGCTCTAACCAAAAACAAGAAACAATACCAGATTTTTTTATTTCTAAAAAAAGATATTATTGCGCAAATAAGTTTACGCCCGAACTTGAAAGAATGGTAATTAGATATATGGCAAAATTTTCGCAGAAGCTCTTTTCTTTTTTTTAACAATTCATAGACATTTTTAGGAATAAAAATATCAATCTGTTGGCACCCATAGATACCGGATTTTCTCGCCTGATTTACACACAGTATGATATCCGAGCTCAATCATTATTGGGGATCGACGATAAAAGAAAAGAGAGTTTTGGATCATACTATTAGTCTTTAGTTTTCTATGTTGTGTCATCTGTACTATTATTTGTCTATTTGTCTTTTTATTTTTGGCCATGGCGTTGTCAGTTTGTTTTCGATCTATGAGTTTGACTGTCCCTCTGGTATCTTTCGTCCCTCTTTTATGAATACATGATCGTGACCTTTATCCATATATTAGATAATATGATAACTGAGAACTTCATTCGTATCTCTCAAGCGTCCTATTGACAGAAACATACTATTTGAAAACGCGTATTTAAAACAAAATAATAGTGTATTCAGTGTTCGAATCTGCATGAATATAGCCAAGAAGCTCAATGTACAAATAAAGACGTAGCAAAAATACAAGATTTAAAGAAGTTATGACAAGCTTATACCAGAACAATTCGTCAGAAAGTCAAATCAATTACAAAATGGGAGACCATTTAAAATCAAAAAAATATTTAAAAGTTGTGTCAAATCTGACTTAGACCTTTAATGCATAGGATAGAAACCTCTTAATGTTAGAATAATTGGAACATTTTATGAACCGTAAACTGAGGTACAGAAAATGACACCATCTATAAGCTGTCGTGTACATCTGAAGTGTTATCGACACAATGGTTGTAGTTTATCTTTTAGTATGCAAAAGCGCATTTCGTCTACATTAGACTCATCAGTGACGCTCGAATTAAAAAAAATGACAAACCAAATCAAATACGAGGTTGGAAAGGTTGAGTATGGACTAGGAAAATTATTTACCGTGCAATGGTGTTGTTAAAAAGTTTAAGAAAATTTAGTTCATTGTGCCAATGTCTGTGTTAATTGACATGCAATTACACTCATGTTGATTCACCATTTGCAAATATTCAAAATTTTCTATGTACGTGGAAAATAGCAGGTATAACGTGAAAGGTATCAATATTGCACCTATTTTGACAGTTTTTCACCTTCGTTTATTTATGACCCATGCAGACAAAAGTTTCTATTTTGTGTTTATTTTGTAGATGTATCCTTATTAACGATATAAGTAGTTCCACCAATTTAATTTTGAATCCATATTGAATCATAGAAAAATAGATTTGAACCGACCTTCAAACGATCCATGATTCTGTAATGAGGAGTACTCAAATTGCATCCATGCTTAAATTAAAACCCGTAAATATCGAATAACTGGTGTTTTGTTTTACTTCTCAAAATATTAAGAACAATTTGACAAAAGTTGACTTTTTGTGGACATTGCATGGCGATGTTTCCGTAGATTTTACTTTTTCCAGTGAATACCTCATGTGTTGATATATATATTGTCAACGTTTTGTGTATATTTGAATATGCTTAGCTATGTGGAAAGACGCGCATACTGCATAAAAGACAATAATGACAATTGTTATGAAGTAAGTAGTTTTATTTCATTTGTCTCTGTATATTTTTAAACTTTAATTTTTGGTAATATCCTTTTGGCGTGGCTCGGTATTTATACATCCCGCAATTGTGTTATTTTGCAATGGTCATGTTTTGTGTTCTTGTTTTTCATTTTTGCTTATTTGCTTTGTCTATAGAAAATCTATGTGTCATTTTGTTGTTCTTTGTTGACCTAGTTGTTTGTTTTTATAGTGATTACGATTATAACACAATGTGATTTCTGTACCCATGCAAGTTTTGTTATTTTTATCTATTATATGTCTGTCTGTTTTCTCACATATTGGTGTCAATATAATGGAGTTCTATGCGACTGTCATATGCGTTAGATGTTTAGCTAGCCACAAAACAAGGTTTAATCCACCATATATAAAATACATCTAGGTCAACATACAGTCAAATCGTAGTAAATTGTTTACTTCATTAACTTTTACAAATGCCTGTACCGTCAGGAATATGACATTTGTTTTCCATTCGTTTGATGTGTTTGAGCTTTTGATTTTGCCATTTGATAAGGGACTTTCCGTTTTGAATTTTCCTTGGAGTTCGGTATTTTTGTTATTTTCTTTTTTTCAGTGAGAAAGGAAACTGACAAAACAGCAAAAACATTCTTACACTCATTTCATCTATCAATATAATATTGTTAGAATTCTTATTTTAAATACGAATAATAACATAATTGTAGTTGTTAACATCCCTGTACATTTTGTACTGTGAGCTTTGGTGTATAATTGTCTCAACATCTACTCTTCTTATAATTGTCATGTCTTTTTAGTTGAAAATTATAATGAAGACCAATCCCTTACTTTTTATATGCCTTTGTATTGTACGGACTGGTCATGGGAATGATGTCAATCACGATACGTGCACAAAAGACAATAATGACAACTGTTATGAAGTAAGTAGATTTTTTTTTTCATTTGGTGCAGCATATCACAAGAGAAACTTAAAGTTTGAAAAACAAGAACAATAAACCGTGAGTCCTAGAAGATCATTGATCGATACTCTTTCCTATACTCATTCCAATAAAAAGATGTTTGTTTAAAACACATTAGATAATTGTACTTCCTCCTGGCGTTAACACTATACTAAAATACTCGAAACTAAGATCAGACATTCGAGAAATTTCATACCTACACTTTTTACAGAAGATAAGATCGTAATTACTGTATAAATAAGATTACTTGTATTATATATATATATATATATATATATATATATGTCTAAATTGAAAACAACGTTCAAACCTATGATTGCGTTGGATAAAAAACCGCAATTTTTATACGTGTGCATGCAAAACAAATTTCTTGTTAGAGGGGTCTAAATACAGCACTAACAACATTTTCCAAAAGACCAAAAAAGTGAAAAAGTATATTTTAACAAAACGCATTTGACTAACAGGTCGAACAACAAATGTTCTTAAACCCTGCTAACTGCCATTGGCGATTGCCAAATAAACAGATCACCGATGTAATAAATGGATCTTAATTAAAAATTTAATACTAAACAGAAAACAATAAACTTGCGGAAAAGATGATATACCGCAAACAAAAGGTGCAAAGGTTTTTGTACACCGGATTTCGACATTTCAGTGATGATGTTAGGAATCGAAACGGTATTTGGAAGGCCATATAATTTACCTCAATTTGGGATTGACTCTTGAATTTTGAAGAGTCGAAATAGGATGAACGAATCATATAAACCCGAAGGCAAATATAATACAAGCCCAACAAGTCCAAATTGAAACCAACGTTCAAACCTATGTTTGCGTTGGATAAAAACCGCAATTTTTATACGTGTGCATGTAACACAAATTTCTTGATATAGGGGTCTAAACATCACTGAAGAGACATTAATTGTCGAAATCCGGATATGGTGTACAAATTTTTGCACCTCATGTTTGCGGTATACCATCTTTTCCGCAAGTTTTTTGTTTTCTATTTGGTATTAGATTAAAATTAAGATCCATTTTATTACATCTGTGCTCCGTTTATTTGGCAATCGCCATGGCAGTCAGCAGGGTTTAAGAACATCCGTTGTTCGACCTGCTAGTCAAATGCGTTTTGTTAAAACATACTTTTTCACTTGTTGGTCTTTTGGAAAATGTTGTTTGTGCTGTATTTAGACCCCTATACCAAGAAATTTGTGTTACATGCACACGTATAAAAATTTCGGTTTTTATCCAACTCCCTTGATCTGTATACCGTTTGGAATAACATTATTATAGGTTTTTTTATTTCCAAATCTTAATATAATTTGCTATTCATTTTATCGTTTGTATTCTTGCAGTCCATAGCTAGAACAGAAAACTGCAATTATGACGTCCTTCCACTATCTAAAACATTTGGTGCCAGAATTCAAGGAATTGACCTTAAAACAATTTCTAACGAATGTGCAAGGAATCTTCGAGAGGAAGCATATATGTACAGATTTTTATTGTTCAAAAATCAGACTCTGCCTTGGCAAAAACAAATTCACATTACCTCTTTGTTTGGCGCGCCGTTTCAAGAAACGTCTTCTATTAATAGAAAGAAATATGATAAAAATCTAGATCCACGTATAGGAATATTTTCTAATGACTACAAAGCTGGACTTGTTGGCATTGGAATAGAAGGTTGGCATGTAGACGGAAACATATTTGAGATGCCACATTTGTTCACTCTGATTTACTGTGTTCATGCCAATTCAAACGGTCCAACTCTCATTGTTCCGCTTAAAGAAATTGTCGACATGCTTTCAACTGCAGAGAGAGAATATCTTGAGAACATTTTGTTCGTTAGTGCATTTAATTCCTCTGTTCACATACCTCTTCTTTATAAACATCCCTTTAGAAATGATGACACACTGATGATAGCATTGGGAACGTTATCCGGTCAATATTTACAGCTTAATACTGATAACAATGACAACCCGTATAAACAGTTGTCAGTAGAGGAAACAAAATACATTCAAGATCTTTTTCATGCTAAAATTTTAGCTTCTAATTTGATTTATTCTGTAAACTATGACCCAGGTGATTTTCTAATGATACACAATCCTTCAGTTGCACATATAGCCGGACCAGGTACTCAGACTCCATCGGAAATATCCGGACTTCGTCTTATACATAGATCAACAGTAACAGGAGAGATAAAACCAAGCAAATCAACCAATATCCAGTACGAATGTAATTCCTTTCCACCGTTTGAAGACGAATATTGTTTATTTTCCCTGAAGGGGTCCGTATATTATCCTCGGATAGGTTACTATGATGATCAAACTACTGCCCGAAATAGGTGCAAGAATATAAACAAGTATTCAGACCTGGCCAACATATATTCAAAAGACTGGAATGACATTGCAACAAAAATAGTATCCAAAACAAAAGTACCTCATTGGCTAAATGCAACTAATCCACAAGGCACAGACGTATATTGGGATGGGAACAAAGGATTATTTAGTAACTGGGATCCCTCTAGTGGACAACCAAATGACCATGATGGAATTGAGGACTGTGTTGTAATAGGGCCCTCGGGTTATTGGTTCGATCTTCCATGTTGTGGACCAAAAACTGCACCGGGGACTGATCGAGCACCAGTTATGCTTTGGGACGGAGAGAGAACTATGCGTAATGTGTATCCGTTGTGTGGTATACACAAAAAGTATTTATAGAATTCAAATCTTATTTGATACATGGATAAACTACTACAGTTAAGTTATAATATTTTGAATACAACTACGACATACTACGCTTAAACTGCTTTGTTATCATTATATTACTGCATTCAAACATTGCATTTGGCATTTTTTTGGGTCGAAAACCAATTCCCTTAGTAATACTTTGAAACAAGACTGAAATGGTTTTTTTCTAATATCTTATATATGATTATTCATTATATGTAATTTACCCCCGACCAGACTACCTCTGTCAACAGTAATGAAGTAATCCAGGCTTGCATAAAAAAAACAAGACACCTCGAAATCCAAAGGTAAGTTTGCACAAGTGTAACCATATTTTGGTTGTAAACTTGTATTTTGAAACCAAAAAGTATTGCTAGCATAACTTCGGACCCCCTCCCTACCACGATCACCCTTGTAAAGACATATCCCAAACGATGATCGACCTAAATTACTGGAGACAAAATGGAAACCATACACCATCACCATAAAGAGAAGAAATATAAATTCCACCATACAGAGAAATATGAATTCTACATAATGTCTCTACATCTATTATATATATAACTTTATATTTCCCTCTTATGAAAGATTTTACTTCTGCACAATACATTAACATTTTTCAATTATAATAGAAAAACAAAGGATATGTTCAAATATGATTTTTCTTTCTTTCAAACAAATCCGTTAATTGTAAAAAAAAAAAATAAAAAATAGAGACGAAATCAAGCGGATAATCGAAAATCATAAGTCCAGTAAAAACAGACAACACCATAGCCAGCAATAAAAAAGGCAAAGAGACAAACAATTATAGCAAAACATCACCAATACAGTTGATCACATTTAACACAATACAATGGTTCGTTCTCATATTTCATCAAACAGCACAAGTCTATGATGTATTTAGATTCATTGTGTAACATCTTGGAAATAGTCATATACTGTGTATTTCGATTTGAGGATTATCAATGTAAACAACAAAAAGTCTTCATCCTCTGTCATTCTTTATAATTTGCCCTTCTCGATATTTGTCCATTATTGTTCATAATTTAAAAGCTTCAATATGATACATTGATAATTGTAAATTTCCAGTTCTTAAAAACATGCACTTAACTGCTGTGCCAAACCTATATATTTGGTTGTTACTCCCTCTTTAGATGAGTTTGACTGTTTTATTTATGGTCGGATGACGGATGGTTGTTAAACGTCCAGTGTCAATACACTGCATATTCAAGACGAGAACATGATAATGTGAAATGAATATGAACCCTGCTTTGTATTAGACCGGGGATGATCTTATGTGCTCTTGATGGGTACTTTGTATTAGACCGGGGATGATCTTATGTGCTCTTGATGGGTAAGAAGACCCTGCTTCCTTAATGATATCCGTCGTGTTACTTGTGATCAGTACACATTCGGTGACGACTCTCATTCTGTAATGTTACAATCGAGAAAAAGAGGACGGGATTGCGGTTACGACAATTGGAATACATGCATCGTTGGTTCTCTCTGTGAATTATGGCTTCCTCGACCAATACAAACTGGCCGCCATGAAATAGCCAATAGTGGCGTTAAAACATCAAACATTAATCAATCAATCATAATAGGCTTAAAAAGACATGACCTTGTGCAATGCCAAAATACAAGTTTCGACAGGTTACTAAGGACCGTAAGTATTCAAAACTTCAAAACCAAATCTTTGTATCCATGAACAAATTTAGTAAAGGTTTAAGTTCAGTTTTCAAACGACTTTACGTAATAGCATAAAATAGTTACATTTGACATTTGTACAATAATTTAATCATGTAAAACGTACACACAAAAAAAAACCGGTATCTTTAAATATTAGTTCAAGAGGGAAAAAGTAAATAACTAAATGACATGCTGAAAAGCATATACAAAATATAAACAAAAAGGTCTGAGTCTGAAATATTTTCATTCAGTCCAATATTTCATTTCAGACATATATCCATTTTAATCAAATGTCAGAAGTCCATCAAGCACATCTGCGTTTCCTATAGACTGAATGTTCAACCAGATCGCAATTAGTCAATAGATGTCTATGCTGGTTAAATTATTATGTTGTCTCGCTGACATTTAACAAATATTTTCGTATTTTTGTCTATCAAATAGTGTGTTTATACCCCAAGATTGTAAGAATAGTGAAAAATGTTTAAAACTCCAAGCAATATTTAAAAAAAAAAACAACAATGGCTTTTAATATTGTCAACATTAATGGCAAATGTAATCCACTCATCCCCCTTTTCAATTGTAACTGGACCCGCTACTGATTAAGTTTAAGCGTACTCAATTATGACATTGAATGTTAAATGTGTGTGTACTGACTTATATACATTAGTCTAAGATACATAATTTTTTTATTAGTTGTTATTGACTTTGAACTAGCTGTCAATAACTGCGGGTACCCTCAGATCTGTACTTTGTGTCTTTTTTGTTGTGAGGGATGTTTATATAATAAATACCCTGCCACGTCCGGTCTATGTTTTTGTTAGATGTTTTTCTGCTTTGTATTGATTTGATGAGTTAAGCCCTTTCCAACTGATTTTTTTTAAAGTATGTTCTTATGTTGTATTTTAGTTTAAACAATATTTTATTTTCAAAAGTGCTCAAAATACAATTATACAATAGAAATACTGGGATTCGGAAACAAGAAGAACTTATATAAATCCGTCCCCCTTTAAAAACAAATGACAAAATTAGGAACATAGTATAAGAAACTCGTATAATATAATTTTCAATTCACATTACATGTTTATTCAGTGGTTTGCCCGTTACTCAGAAGTCAGTTTGATCGAAAAATGTTATCAACTCATTTTTTTTTATAATTGTGGTCTCACATGTAGCTGTGAAATATGTAAATGTTTCAAAAATAAGGTAAATCAAATTAAAGTTTCAACATCTAAATCGACATAAACATAATTGTTTATGAACCAAATCTCCCTGTTTCTAACATAAAACTTTGTACAACTTTAAAATATTTTCATTTTCCTCATCACTGATGAGTTCACTACCTGATAATAATGTTTGTATTTTATATCTTGGTAGTGTAGAAATGGTTTGTGTCCTGATGAGTCTATAAATATGACATTCTAGCAGATAGCGTTTGCTGCTCTCAACCTGTCCACATATACAGAGGCTGGAAAGAACAATATTTTTCTGGAAAAGGTGTTCATTTAAGCCACTGCAGTTCAACCGGAGTCTGACGTGAAGTATTTGGCCTTTTCTACAACCAGTATTATATATATATATGTAGGGACTTTCTTAATATCTCGATTTATATAATTTTTAAGTGTAAATTTAGATGGATTACATCTAACATCTTGTGGAAGGCTGTTCCATTCACGAATAACAGATGGTAGGAAGGAATTTTGATAAAAAGTAGTTCTGCAGTTCATATTTTGAACATTAAATGCCCTTCTAGTATTATAGTTATAGACTTGATAAAGTTGTTGAGGTACGAGACTACAAAGATAATTAGGAGCTTGATCATGTTGTATTTTTACACCACTGTCCCAGGTTAAGGTGAGGGTTGGTACCTTCAAACATGTTTAACGGCGCAACATTCTTTCTGTGCCTGTCCCAGGTCAGGAGACTGTAGTTCAGTGGTTGCCGTTGGTTCATGTCTGTCATTTTTGTTTTTCATAAATTGTTTTGTTATAAATTAGGCCGTTATATATACGAGCACGCGAGTTAAGATAGATCTGAATTTTAATCAGATTTGTATTTTATTTAATTGTAATTCGAAAAAAATCGATGTTAATCTTTACAGGGTTCCAAATCTTTTTGAAACAAAAATTCCTTAAGTTTCTCAGGATTTCTCCAGAACTCGCAACTATTTTAAAGTGGTATCAGAACAGAAAGAAAAAAAACATAACTAGATTACTTTTGACTGTAAGACGAGAACAGTTAAAGGGGCATTAGCTGTCAAATTAATGTCCAATGATTTGACTCAAATTCTCATATTTGATTTACAACATACTAAAACGTATATACATATTACAAAATGTCTAAAATAAACAATCAACAATGCATGGACTCGATAAAATTTATCAAAATTTCGTGTGATTTTTTTTCTAGACATCATCTAATTAACCATCGAGATGACCTCCGAAAGACTACCGACGGTCATATTACCCGATATAAACATAAATATAAATATCAAATATAAATAGATAGCGACCTCGTGCAACTAGATTTTTTTCTAGGTCTGTTTGATTTCATATTGTAGGTTGAAAAGTTTTTACCTGTATAAGAATGATTTTTAGTGGATCGAATCAGTCAACCAAATGGTTCACCCTTGTTTCACTTTCAATGTTGACATTCTTTTTCCTTTAATAGCTGAATACATGCGTACCCATGTCCTGCTAATGGGTTAAATTGAAGGTCACATGAATACGGATTCAATGAAGTCGAATTATTCACTTGCAAGCCAATAATTCATCAGCGATGATTTTTAGCTCAGTGTGACAAAAATTGAACAAAATTGGCTTCTAAAAGCAAATTATTATTTCAGTATCTTACTTTCATTATTGATTGAACAAAAAAAAACAAATATTTTATTTTATTTTTTTTCACATCTCGTAGTTAATGCGCCTTTAAGAGAATGATTTTGTTTTCACAAAATTAAATGTAATGTTTAAAACAGGGAAAAAATGAGGAAAATAACTATGTAAATTTTCACACTGCAACTTCCCTAACCTGCATGGTTTTTTAAAGTCACATATTTTTTCATGTGGCATTGTAAATTACCAATTTTGATTTCAATTTTGTATGTTTTATTATGATTTTTTTTTGTTTTTTTTTTTGCTAACATTGGTAAAGAAATAGTTATAAATTCTACGTATTAATTAGTTTTAAAAAGGCAAACAACATATGATAACACCTGACATATGTTGATCCTTTAAGAGTTCTGTATAGTTTAATCTATGTTTACTATATTTTATTATGGTGTATACGTAGTAATTATAGCAGACTAATAATGTTGTGCTATAGTTTTTTTCAGTTGTAATTGTATGTATCAAATAATCTGCTCCTGTCGTCTAGTGTTTCGGCTAATCATATAGAGATTGCCTGAGATTTTCGATGGCAAGTAATCAAGCAAATAAAACTGGACAAAACTAAAATGATCGACAGTTTTGAGGTATTATCACGGATCACGGTTGTTCGATTTATTTTCAAAGAATGAAAAAAAAAGTGTCTAGGATATATATATTGGTGAGACAGCAACCGAACGACAAATATAACCAAAAAGACACCTAGAGTGCAACATAAGTCTTCAACAATTGACAGTTGTATTTACAACATGTCATCTAGAGTAAAGCATACGTTCTTTAACAATAGACAGTTGTCGATACATGAACACCAAAATCTCCAAATAAAGAAACATATTAGAAAATGGCATGCGATAACTACTGACGAGGTTCTTGATTTGGGACAGGCACATAAGTATGTGACGGGGTTAAACTTTTTTTTTTAAATTTCATCATTCCCCAGTTATTGAAATATAAAATCACAAGCGATGAAACTACTACAGGAAAAGCACCTAACTCTAAAATAACGGATTATACATAACAAAAACAAACATAAATAGCAAAGCATTTATAGGTTTCATAACGAGTGAGAATTGGATATCGCTTGATATCAACTCGAGTTATTTAATTCCAATATAATAATAAAGCCTCGACGAGTTTATAATTACTATTTAAATGAAATAACGAGAGTTTATATCAAGCGATTTCCAGTTCTCAAGAGTTGTTAAACCTATTTCTCTTATGGTCAACACTCTCATTGTGTTAGATTAAAAAATTCCGCGAATCTAGTCTTTTGCACATACATGTATGACGCCATATGTCCTGTTCCAGAGTCAAACTTTAACATCAGACATTTTTAAACTTTTTGTACGCTTCAGGATTTAATAAAATTTGACAATAAGAAGATTTTCCGGTGAAAAATGTGAGTGTTTTGTATATTATTGAAGAAATCACATATGTCCGTTGCCATAGACGAAATGTACATCGTCTTAACCTTTGAAAGTCATCAATGACCTAACGAATAGCCAACGGAAATGTCGTAAAAACCTCCGTGAAGTGTGATACGAGATATATCTCTTCATGCAAGAAATAGAAAACAGGCCACAACCACATGAGAAACCGTATTAAGGTCAAGTTACAGTAAATGGGCTATGTCACAGATTTTGTTAAAATTTTGCATACAACTTTGGCTCGTTGAACTATAATTGAAAATCGAAAAAATAATGCATTTATCTGTTTTGTTATCTGAAATATTACTGATTGAATTCTTTCAAAATAGATTCAAATTGGAGATTTGATGATTTTAAGACAAATTTAAGAAGGTATTTCGCCGATTTTATGTGCTTTCTATACAAATGTTCCGTGACCTATTTTAAAAGAATTCAATCAGTAATATTTCAGATAATAAAAGAGATAACTGCATTATTTTTTCGATTTACAATTAAAGTTCATTAAGCAAAAGTTGTATGCAAAATTTTAGCAAAATCTGTCACATAGCCCATATACTGTTCTTTGACCTTAAATAAATTTCGCCTACATTTTCTTACCGGAACCATCAAAATTCTTGCTTTGACGTCTTCCTGCGGACCAGATGAACCTATATTGAGATCTGTAGAACCCAAAACCCTCTTATAATATTTTTAGTGCAAATTTACACCCATAAGGGTCAAGCAATAACAAATAAAATACATGCATGTACAAGAATACAACAAATCAATAGTTTTAAAGTATAAATACACAAATGTAAAATCATATTTACTGCATTGTATTAGTATCATATGAGTATCAAGAACTTGTCTGACGCCCTCAGACCTAAAGACTGTTTATCAAATACTTCATTATGGCAATAAGCTCCGGGGTAGGAATAAGAATGTGAACTAATTTATTAAATGGATCAAGATCTTAAATTGGTGTCACGTTGTCTCATAGATGTAAGTAAAAAAAATCTGAACGTAATGACACATTCAAATTACAATAAAAAAAATGATATTCATGATATATAGGACTCTATACATTCTTTACATAATCTTTGTACTCTTGGAATGTTCATATACCTACCACTTCGATACCAAGGGCTAAATTGGAAAACAATTGGCTATAAGTGGAATTGTTGCAGCTCAAATATTCCTCAGACTAACAAATAGTTATAGCTTTCCATAAAGACAAAGTTAAATGAGGAATCAAATCTTAAAAAATCATTTAATGTAAAATTTCTCATATTTGTCTGATACAAACTTTATAATTTTACAATTTAACACTTTTTTATTTTTTGGATGGTATATCGGAATGATGTTCTGGGTGTATTTCCATATCTTTAGAAATATTACCAACAAACCAGTACTAAGAATAAATTTCTTCATATTTTCGCACTCAGTCACAACTATTACGTGCCATTGTATGCTTGGCTTGTGTACATTTGAAAAAAGAAAGAAAAAAGTTAATGTAATATTACGTAACATTTGGTGAACAGAAAAATAAGATATTTTTCAGTAGTTTTAATTTTGTGGATTTTTATCTAATTTAAAAATCAGGAGATGTGATATGATTGCCAATGAGACAACTATCCACCAAAGTGGATGTAAGCAATTATAGGCAACCGTATATACGGCCTTCAACCATGAGAAAAACCCATACCGTATAGTCGGCTATAAAAGGACCCGATATGAAAAATGTGAAACATTTCAGTTGAGAAAATTAACGGCCTAATGTATAACAAAACAATTTATGAAAACCAAATATGACAGACATGAACCAACGACAACCACTAAACAACAGGCTCCTCCTGACTTGAGACAAGCAAATAAAGAATATGGCGGGGAAAGAGAAAGAAGAAAAACATCTAACAAAAACAAAAAAAATAGACCGGACGTGGCAGGGTATTTATACATCCCTAACAACAAAAAGGACACAAAGTACAGATCTGAGAGTGCTGACAGTTACTGACAGCTAGTTCAAAACCAATAACAACTAATAAAAAAATCATGTATCCAAGACTAAAACATCAATCAGTACACATCAAACATCAAATGGATTTAGTGAAAAGACGTCATCAACAGTCAGAGAAAAACATGACCTTGTGTAATGCCAAAATATAGGTATCGACAGATTGTAATACCGTGCAAGCGCATGTATACTTCTTGGTAAAACTATGGCAGTTTTTTTTTTTTTAATTTGCGTCTCATTTGTAGTGTAGGCCACTGTAGATGTTCTATCGCTGGTATTGTGGTATCTGTTTTATATATATAGCGAACAGCTCTTCGTTTGGCCGACTCAATTTGGTTGATTTTGGGTTTTTTTTTTGTTAGCTGTACTCAAGCTTAGGTCTAACTAATGACATGTATACCCTTTCTTTTATTTGTTTGGAAGATACTTTTAGATTACGTTTTAGAAAATTAAGCTGTCGATTTGCCTTTAATGTCATGGTTATGCTTAAATATTATGTAGAAGTTTCTGTTAGTATATAATATGACCTCGGAGAATGCATTAATGATTGACAGGTGTCGTTATTTTGTATCCTTCTTCTTCAGATATACAGTTTCAACTTAATAGGTTGCATGCGGTAAAGGGTATATAAAATATTTGTTCCAACAGGAACAGATATTACGGCATTCTTTATAACAAAGGTTCCTGGGGAACTCAGTCTGCTATGCGGAACAAATACACGTTGACTTACTCATAAAGTAAACTAACTAACTAACTTAATAATTAATTTTATTTAGTATAAAATCCAGTGCAAAAGGATCATCGCTGAAATACATAAAAACAGAGAGAGAAAAATAGAAACAGCAATTTTGTCACGTATAACAAATAAAAGACAAGACACCCACATTAATAATGCAATTATTTTCACAGATGAATTTCTGGTTATGACACATTTATCTATATATATATACAAGAAATATGTTGAGAACATCAGTCTCAGTACTGTCTATTAAATATCTAAATTTACCAAATCCATGAAAATAACAAAACCATGGTATAATGTTAACAATGTAATCATGTCTTTTCTACCACATTTTTTAACAGCTCCATTGAAACATCTAACAGCTTTGCAGACCTCAGCACCAATGAAAATGACTTAGAACACATTGGAACACCATTTCATACATCATCACCAATACACAAACAAAAATTGAAACCATTCAAGTAGAAAAAGAAACAAAGTACAGTTCCACCTCTGCGAATAATAACTATTAATTTTCAATCAATAAAAAAACAAAAAAGCCAGAATTTGGTGAGATAATAGACTCATGCAAAGAGACCAGTTAGAACTAGATATTGACAAAACGTAGAATTACTTCAAAACAAAAACAACAGAAAGTATCCAAAAGCATGTACCAACCAAGGTAATAGGTAATAAAACTCACCTACCATGGATAAATTTTAACTTGAAAAACTAAAAGACAAGAAAAACTTAATATTTAGAAAGAAAAAACATGATGGTTAACACCTTAGAAAAATCAAACAAATTAAAACACAATTACAGAAAGAAATGCGAAATGCCTACTAGAAATATATTGAAAACATGATATTTGACATTGAAATACAAGAACTTGAAAATCAGAGATTCAACAAACAACCTAAAAAACTTTTTTCATACATAAAAGGCCAAAACAATGAAAACACTGGTATTGCACCTCTTAGAAGTGAAGGTTTACTCCATACAGATCCTTTAGAAAAGGCAAGTATCTTAAACGAACAATTTAAATCAGCATTTACATCTGAGACTAATACAGTAATCCCTAACATAGGTCCATCAACACAATACAATAATCCCTAACATAGGTCCATCAACACAATACAATAATCCCTAACATAGGTCCATCAACACAATACAGTAATCCCTAACATAGGTCCATCAACACAATACAATAATCCCTAACATAGGTCCATCAACACATCCAACAATGGACAACATAAACATCAATAGAGAAGGCATCTATGAATTAATAAAAATATAAATCCTAACAAAAGCAACAGGGCCGGATAACATAACTGAAATAGTGTTAAAAGAAAAATATTAATACATGTACAGAAATACTCACTTTATTTTTTACAAAATCAATACAAACAGGAAAAGTACCCCATGATTGGAATCACGCAAACGTAACACCTGTTTTCAAAAAAGGGAACAAACATCATCCTAGGAACTATAGACCAATCACTAACATGTATTTCCTGCAAATTACTAGAACACATACTTGCAAGCAACATCATGAAACACCTGGAATCGAACAACATACTTTATGACTTATAACACGGTTCCAGGGCAAATAGATCTTCGAATCCCAGATAATCTCACTAAGTAATCAAATAACGATAAAAACATACAAACTGATCTAATCAACATGGAGTTCGCAAAAGCCTTTGATAAACTAAAGTTCCACACAATCGACTACTACTCAAACTTAAATTTTACGTCGTATCAGAACGAGCTACAAATTGGGTAAAATCTTTTCTATCAAATCGAACACAGACAGTTATACTAGAAAAACCTTTCCTCTAACAAAATACCATTTACACCAGGTGTTCCTCAAGGCACTGTATAAGGTCCAATACTATTTTTAATCTACATAAATGACTTGCCTGACTATATATATCACAATCAAATCAGGCTCTTTGCTGACGACAGTATCATTTACCGACAAATAAAATCAACATCAGATTGCATAAAACTCCGAGAAGACCTAGAAGGGGCAATCAAATGGGAACAATACTGACTAATGCAGTTCCATCATGACAAATTAAACATACTCCGAGTGACCACAATGAAAACACCTATTAATTTTTATTATAATATGCACGGTCACATTCTTGATTCAGTTGAAAATGCAAAATACCTAGGAGTAACAATGAAGTGGAACAAACACATTCAGAACATGACATCTAAAGCAAAGAATACTGCTGCACCGTCTGGGACCCTTACACAATACAGCACATTAACTCCATATAAAAAGTCCAAAGACGTGCAGCAAGATACGTATGTTCTAAATACCAATATGTTGAAAGTGTTACAAACGAGCTAAACACACTTCACTGGCCATCATTACAAGAAAGAAGACTTAAAGGTCGATTAAAGGTACATGTTCCATAGAACCAACAACAACAAAATTGCCATACCATATACTGATATCCTAATTAAAAGCAAAGCAAATACCAGGTCTAATCACGAACAACCATACAGGTCAATTCGATGCAGCCAAGACAGTTTCAAATTTTCTTTCTTCTGACAAACTATAAAAGATTGGAACAAATTACCTGAACCAATAGCCTGCAGCACCACCAATGAGTGCTTCAAGGAGAAACTCACCAGAGAAATTCTCCTAGATACTTACCCATACCTACATGCATAATCTATATCCTGTTTTTATCTTATACAAAAAAAAAAAAAAATTGAAAATTGAAAAATTATACTTACAAATATAAAAATTAAAAAATTAAAATGAAATTAGAAAATAAATTTGTAATTAATAACAATACTGTTAAACCAGGCATAAGCCAGAAAGTTCTGAATCATCAACCAGTTGATGTTTTTCTGTACATAAAGAAGAAGAAACTTTTTCCTATCGTCTTGATAAAGATTGCATTCACACATGAAATGAAAATCATCTTCAATTTTGTTATCAATACAATAGATATAAGAAGATGTGATATGAGTGCCAATGAGACAACTCTCCATCAAAGTCACAATTTGTAAAAGTAAACTATTATAGGTCAAAGTACGGCCTTCAACACGGAGCCTTGGTTCACACCGAACAGCAAGCTATAAAGGGCACCAAAAATGACTAGTGTAAAACCATTCAAACAGGAAAACCAACAGGCTAATCTATATAAAAAACGAGAAACGAGAAACACTTATGAACCACATCAACAAACGACAACCACTGAACAACAGGTTCCTGACTTAGGACAGGTGCATACAAATGCAGCAGGTTTAAACGTTTTAACAGGCGCCGACCTTCACCATAACCTGAAACAATAGTGTACCATCAAAACGTAGAAAGAAACACTATAAAATATCAATTGAAATGGCTTAACTCAATCAACATGATCAAAAGACATATTAACAAAAACAAGTAAATATAAACACTTATCAAATGTAAAAAAAATGGGACGAGATATAACGCTAAATAAGTAAACATTAAATAACAAAAATTGCATCAACAGGTCAAATTAACATGAAAGTACGATTTGAGAGTACTCGCAATTAATGAAAGCTAGTTAAAAGCCAAAAACAATTAATAATACAAAATCATGCATCAGAGACTAAAATCAACTAAAACACATCCCAGGGATTTAGTGTTTTAACGTCATGGACAGTCAAAGAAGACATGACTTGTGCAATGCCAAAATAAAAGTATCGACAGGCAGTAGGATAGTTAGGGGTTAACCTTTTAATAAATATGTATAATGTTATACATAGATAAAGTAATCTCTATATAGAAAATGAACGTGGATGTGTATTTATACATCCCCAAACCCGCTTGAAAAGAATACAAATTTAGTTATGTTTTAATTTGCTGATGACAAAATAGATATTTGTGCCAATGTAAATTATATTCAAAGATCTAATTACAACATTGGTAAGATAACATTTACTAATAAGTTTGTTTAAAGGTTCGATGAGTTTACACGGACCACATAGTGATTTCGTTGCTTTTAGTCTAATATTACCGTAAAATGTACGTTTTTACCGTTTTTAATAAGTTTTCTACAGGTACAGCCAAATTACTGAAAAAATCTTTGTATCTATGAAAGAATTTAGTAAAAGTTTCAAGTAATTTATGGTAACGAAATCCCTGACTTAATAATTTACCAGTGATGCATTGATTACGTTCGTTAAAATCTATGACATCACTACACACACGGGCATAACGAACGAGTTGGGATATATAAATACTGTATGATGGAGCCAAAGGAACATCGCCGTCTAAAAAAGGAAAATTAACAATAGGGAATGAAAAATCGTCTCTTTTGTCGTAAATTTTAGTATGGAGTTTCCCTTTAGAAATTGAAATGTCTAAATCTAGAAAAGGACAACTACTGCTGTTTATGTTAGATTAATTTAAAGTAACTTCCTTTGGGTAGTATATTTAGAGAACTCTGGATTATTTAACGAAAAAATATCATCAAGATAACGTTAGTTATTGTTGAATGTATCAACCAAATGTAGCAATGACGTGTCTTTACTGATTTTGGTCATAAACTGAGATTCATAGCAATACAGGAATAAGTCTGCTATTAAAGGGGCGCAGTTAGTGCCCATAGGAATACCTACTACTTGTCGATACATTTTATCGCCGAAACGTACGTATATGTTGTCCAGGAGAAAATTTAAAGCTTCAATCATATCTTCATATTTCCAGTAAGTGTATCTAGCATACTTTCCTTTATCGTTATAGAAAAAGGCTTTAAACGAGTTAGAGCAAATAAATTTGCAATGAGATTTTTCAACAGACCATTTAATTAAATATGAAAACTGTTTCTTGACAAGATTGTGTGAGAGTGTAGTGTAGAGAGTAGAAAAATCATAACTGTCAACAGAATTAAAAGCAACATCAAAAGCATGTACTATTTTATCTAAAACTTCTAAAGAATTTTTTACACTCCAAAAATAATTAATACCATTATTTTCATAAGCTTTATTAAAAAAGTTAATAACAAGTTCGTTGATAGAAGTAAGGGATGTAGTTAGAAGCACTGACAAATTAGTAGTAGAACACTTACTAGATGCGGAGATGAAACGGAATTTAAATGGTTGTTTGTGTAATTTAGGTAACCAGTACATAGTCGGAACTTTCAAATGTTCGGAAGAGGCTTTAAGCTGGGTAGTGGCAGTGATATGCTTGTTTACAATTTGACTCTCTGTGGAGCGTACGGACCTGAATGTAGAAGAATTGATAATTTCGTTTTGGAGAACTTCCGTGTAGTATATGCGTCACACCACCACTACATTATTGGCTGCTTTGTCTGCCGGTACGAACACAAACCGCTTTGCGAGTACTTGGAGCTTTTTTTTTATTCTAGAAATGGGTAAATCATGCATCGACCATATTATTAATTTCAGAATTGTTTTCAAAATGAGATATACGAATATCAACAGTATTCATAATTTTATTCAAATAACTGTCTAAAGATTTTTTATCCGATTTTTCACGTTTACACCAATTTTGACAGTAGAGCGTCTTTAATGACCTGGCGACACTGTTTCCAATCTATTGTAGATGGAGGACGATATTTAGGTCCTTTCTTAAGAAAAGTTTTGACCTTACGGTCTTCGATGATGTTGAGGTCTCCTGTAATGACATGACCATAGGAAACATTTCTAAAACTAGATGTTTCACAGTCTCAAGTGGAAGGAGCACTATTTTCTATATTGACGTCTGATGTAATGTTTACATATTCTTTGACCCAAGGGTGTATTATTATTTCTGTCTTTTTCGTTGTGTAAATTATGGTTAAACATTCTTAATTTACAAAACTGTCTAATAAATTATTTCGAGACATTCAACTTGTATAAATCTCAGGTCAGTTATATTCCTTTTTAGCCGGTAATATCTAGGAATTGTATATTAAAAAGGAATGGAAACGCGGAACTATAAGTTAAAGGTTAAAATTGGGCGGTACACCAAACCAAGTGTGCATTGTGAAGAAATAATATGTGACAGATGTTTCTCTGATGATGTTGAGGATGAAATACATTTTCTTTTACAAAGTTCTTTTTTTAATCAGCATAGAAAAAAATTTCTTGACTCTTTTACCAAAGAATGTCCATCCTTTTCTAACTTGTCATTTCTTAACAGATTTATATGGTTAATGACTATGCTAGGGGCCGTCTTAAACTTGCAGTGAGGTGAGAGTTTTTTTGTTTTGTTCCGTGTTGAAGGCCTCACTGGGACTTTGAGATGAAGAACAGCAATAAAAGCGTTGTTCCTTTGCTTATTGTGTGTTTTTTTGCTGTGCATGTACTGATTTTGTGTCATGGATGGATACCCCATATCCGTTGTTTTTTCTATAATATTAACTATGTCATATTCCATGGTAGTATTATACAATATATACATTTTTTGCCTCATTAAGTACAAATATTTGTGCACTACCAATGTACCTTTAATAATTTGTTATGCTATGATAATCATTGTGAAATTGTTGTATTTTATATGTATGCCCCTTGAGGGTCCATGATTGGTTAAAAAAATCTTGAATCTTGAATCTTATCCTCCTTTATATCTTTTCAAGGAAGATGACCCTGTGAATTTAGTTGACCGATAAATATAACAGAAAATGGACCTCCGTTCCGATTCATTGTATTATTTACCATACTTCTGACCGAAACAGACATAGCCTGTGATCCTGGCTCACTGCCTGACGAAGTATTAGATTTGGTCAGGATGCCAGGCTAAAACAGACATAAATTATCGGTCCGCGGGAGTCCTGATTGATCTCGAGCCGCGTTTCCATTCTTTTAAAATATACAAATCTGCTCGGTAATATGTATGTAATTTCATTTGGTCTTTACCTGACAAACGTGAAAAGAAATAATTTCATATCTTTCTCGTAATCTATTATTTCACTGCAGATATGAGTTTTCCTTCTGACAGTGTTTCTTTATTATTCCAGACATGGTCAAAACCAATGATTTGACTTTGTATACTATACAAATCCTTGTCAAAACCAATGAACTTTAGAAACTGAAAAATGTGTTTGTTATAGTAGTTCTCAGCACTAAGTCTTGCATGCACGACACTATCCGAAAGGTGTTTCCAAAGATTCCGAGCAAGAACTAAACATTGGGTAACTTTTTATTGACCACAGCAGTGGCGACCGGGATCCAACCATTTTTAAAAGGGGGTTTCTTTAACGGCTATCTGTTGTAAGGTTTTAGAACACCTCTTAACAAGTAATATTAGAAAACGTTTAGACTTAAATAATATTTTAAATGATTGCCAACATGGCTTTAGGAGTAAACGTTCCTGTGAAGCACAACATGTTATCAGCATCCAGGACATAGCCAAATACTTGGCAGAAGGTAATCAAGTTGATGCAATACTTTTAGATTTTTCTAAAGCTTTTGATAAGGTCCCCCATGAAAGATTAATAACAAAACTTAATTATTATGGTATACGTGAAAATAACTTACTTTGGATAAAAGATAAACAGGCAACAGCAAGTCCTGCTTAACGGTGATCAATCTTCCAAATTAGCTGTTGACTCTGGTGTCCCTCAGGGCACAGTATTAGGCCCTACTTTATTTTTGTTATTCATAAACGACCTACCTGAGCATGTCTCCTGTAAGGTTCGTCTTTTCTGACCACTGTTTACTTTATAAAACATCAAATAATATAAATGAGTCTCAAGCACTCCAAAAAGATCCATCAAGCCTTGAAAATTGGGAATCTGAATGGCAAATGAAATTTAATCCTGAAAAATGCTATGTCATAAATATTTCTTAAAAGTCAAAAACTAACATAATCATGTACCTGAATCTGTCAAAGACAGCAAGTATCTAGGAGTTACAATAAGCAATGATCTTGATTGGGGGCCCCATATTAATAATATAACTTCAAAGGCAAATAAAACACTAGGCTTTTTTACGTAGAAACATGAAAAACTGTACACGTAAGGTTAAAAACCTTACGTACACATCACTTGTGCCTCCGACCGTCGAGTACTCCTCACCAGTTTGGGATCCGTACAAACAAAACCAAATAAACCAAATTGAGCAGATACAGCGTAAGGCAGCAAGATATGTTTTTAATGATTGTAACGATAGATCACCAGGCGCTGTCACTGGTATGTTAAACAAACTAAAATGGGAAAACTTACAATCCCGTAGAACAAAAGCTAAGCTTGTTTTGATTTAAAAGATTAAATGGGGGGGGGGGGGGGGGGGTCGTCACTAATGACGTCCCGACACAATCTGACAGGCGAACTAGAGGCCTACATAAATTCCGGTATATATATACAAATAAAGACTTTTTTAAATCATCTTTTTTCCCAAGTACTATTGCTGTCTGGAACGATCTCCCAGAAACAATTTGCATGTCACCCTCCCTAGAATCCTTCAAAGGTGGTATCTCAGTCCACCCTAACATTTGGAGGTTCTAATTAACCTGGCTAATTAATTAGTGTATTTATTAAGCCACTGTACATAATATTAACATGTTTAACATTAAGCTTCAACTAATGTTATTTAAAATTGTAATTGAACTGTGGCAAATATTTTATTTTATTATAACACAATTTTCGACAACCATTTGCATGTACAAAGCGCCACAGTTCCGGGATATTCCACACTCCGGCAACGGAGTCTTTCCCGTACCAGGAAGAAGAAGGGTTCCAACCCAGGATAAAGGGGGGTGCCAACCATATGTCCCAATTCAATAGCATTGATCGTCAAAAAAGGGGAGGTTCCAACCATCAGACCCCCCCCTCTGGAACCGCCAGTGCACAGATATTTAAATAATTAACATTCAGGAAATCATATGATTTCACATTTTACCGCGAAAATAAATCAAAGCACTTCCTACCCATAATGCAACAGAAAGTTTACAATCAAAATGAAGTCAGAAGAGAACAGGATCTGCACACAAATGGTTGTGTTTTGTAACGGATTACGTTCTGTGTACAATGACACTCTCTAGAAGGGAATTAGTAATTCTCAATATAACAAAATGATTTCATTTTCACAAAATTAAATGCAGTGTTTATTACAGGGAAAAAGAAATGAGGAAAATCACCTTGGAAGTTTTCACACTGCAACTTCCCCTATCAAATTTATATTCATACAGGGATATTAAGCAGACGAAGATGTAGATAGTTGGGTGATGAAGGATATAAGTCAAGTTATGACCAATTGTAGAAGCCACATGAAACGATCGAGAACGATTGCTATTAGTAGTTTTGGTGATATGTCTCCGTCAGAATCTCTGCTGAACTGCAACCTCCCAGAGGTAGAGGAAGAATCTCCAGTCTTAAAATCCCGTGCCCCTGGGGCATCTTGTCGAGCTCTACGACATGCTGTCTCGTCGCTTACTAGACTAGATGATTTCATTCATGAAAAAATAGGACATGGATTTTTTGCAGAAGTTTTCAAGGTACATGAAGAGCTGTGCATGTGTATATAGTTGCTTACTCCAATTTGAAGTTGAAGTCATATTCTTGATTCTTAATCTTTATATAATAATAATATTGAAAATTTATAAATGGTACACAGAATTTGATTGAAAATACGACTTATCACATTATTATCAATCCAGCTTGTTTTTTTTTATCAAATTCTTGCACCAATATATATTTAAAAGTATTCTTTTGAAGATTCAATATAGTCCTAGCCAAATTCAAATACTTTGGATCTTGATGTTCATTTCAAATATATTTCATGCTCGCACAAAAAACCTAATCACTGCTTATTGTGTCTGAATAACAGACATTTGTATGTCTCTGTTAATTATTGACATTTTCTTGGTGCCTGTTTTCTATAATATTTTTGATTTCTAACAAAATGTATATGTATTTAAAAAAATCATATTACTAATTAGTACATTCATTCCTGAACATTTGAACTCATGCAATACTTTTCCTAACATGTTATGTGAAGTACAGCTACAGGGCCGAATCTTAATCCTGACAGTGACCAGAAAAATTTCAGGCCTCCCAGTAATCGATCTCTTCACATTTCAATTTAAATTTGAAACAAAAAGTTACATACTAGTTTTGCAAATGTTTTGAAATACATTTCACAGGTTGGGGACAACCAACCAAATTGGGAATAGTTCCCCAAATGAGTAACTATCCCTCTAACAATTGTCAAACGAGTGATACTTTTCTAGTGTTAAAAAAACTATTTTTCTAATACGCATTTTATACTTGAAATTGCACATATTCATGAAAAATGCAGCAAATATTCCAAAAGATGAATAGTCTTAACCTGATTTACTGAGAAGTTACAAGTTATGAAATCTGTGAAAAATTGACAATTTTCAAGGCTTCTAACTTTTTTAAAACCCAAAATAAAAACATGGTTCTTTGGGAGAATTTCTATAGATACAGTGTAAGTGCCATTTTAAATAAAAAGACTCAGCTAAGAAAATTTTGTTTTTAGCACTATCAAATGATTACTCAATGGAGGGATTGTTACTCATTTGGGGAATAGTTTCCCACTTGGTGGGTTGTCCCCAACCTGTTTCAGTGTAGTACAGTACTATATGTACATGTATGTTTTTTGTTCCTTCCTAGTATTTTCCTCATCTAAATGAGAAAAAACGAATAGTGATAATAGATATGGCATGGACCAGCCAAATTAACTCCATATATTTTATTTGGTACATGTAAAGCTGACTTTGCGGTATGGATTTTGCTCATTGTTGAAGGCTGTACAGTGACCTATAGTTGTTACAAAATGTAACTTCTACATGTTGTATGTTAGTTTGTCTCTAGTGGAGAATTGTCTCATTGGCAATCATACCACATCATCTTATTTTTATACACATGTACATGTTTAGAACAATCTCTTCTGGTTGCAGTGATAAAAGTCCTATTCCTTCAATATGACCATAGCTATAGTCTGGACATTTCGCAATACATTTTGATATCATTTCATATCAAGAACAAAAGTGTAACCCAATAGCCATTAGCCAACTGTCATGCATTACATTTATTAAGCAGGGGTTCAAATTTTTTTATGAAAATTTATAAATATTTAAATTATTTTTTTTTGTGTTTTATATTTACATGTATATCACAGATACATGAAACTCAGAAAGTCTTAATCCTTTCCTCCTGAATCTTTGTCAATCGTGACAAGTTTTGTGGAATATGTATATTGTACCTGTGAACAAGTATTATTTTTAGAGAAATATTTTCAGCCTTACACTGTCTAGATTCTTAGGAACTTTGTGTATGATTAAGACATAGATTAAGACCCATATATCTAGAGACAACTAAGCATTTACAAAAAATAACTACATGTACATGTACACATATTTTGTTCCCACTTAATCTCAAAATGGAATAGATCATTTATTTGACATGGGTAGTAATGTCATGAAGGTAACAATTTTACGTTCATGAGCAGGAATCCTAAGATGAGTCCCAGAATCACAACAGTTTCCAAATTCTAGATTCTAACTATGTTTGGACTTAAAAAATTGTATGCCTCATCTACATGTACATGTGCAGGGGGTGCATATTTTTTTAAAGTCTGTCTTTCCAATATCAACTCAAAAAGTTAAAGTTTTGGTTTAAGGTAGGTTATCATGAAGATATAGTCAAATCAACTTGTTCATTTTGTAGTTGACTATCAGTTCATTATACATGTGTTATGTGAACTTTTTGCCAAAGTAGGCTTTTGACCCAGATTTTGTGTTTCACCTAAGAATATGGACATGATAGAAATGTGATAACTTGTAACCAGGGTCCTATGGACAAATATTCAAGTTTGAAAATGTCTTCTGAATCAAATTACATGTACAGTACAAGTACACAAAGTGTTAATTACTACAAGAATCCCTGATCACGATACAGGTGATAGATAAGCATTTAAAAAATTTATATACTCTATTGTAAATTAAGTAGGATGTCAAGTTGCAAGTAAAAAGATTTAGGTGCAAATTAGAAAAAAAAATCAGTTGTTTAATTTAGTGCATACATGTATGTTCAGTTAAGGAGAGGGGGAAACCAGATATGTGCCTCATTACAAGCACCCAAAACTCCTTTACTGGGGTAAATATATACCCAATCAAAAATGATGTATTTTTCATTGGCAATAATTTCATGATTGCATTTAATAAATCTATATTTTCCTCAGTTTCAGTGCTTGAGATGAACATTTCAAAAGTTAGTATATATTAACTTGTTACAAATATTACATGTTTCAACAATGTCATATTAATTAGGCATTCATTTTGAAATAATTCTGGATTAGGGATTTAAGGTAAACTTGTGAAATTGTTTTTATCACCTTTAAAAGATTGAATAAGAAGTTGATTATCAGTCAAATAACAAAGAAATAGCACTTGTAAGCTAATAAGTCATTTCCTATTGTACATGTAGATAAGATTTCTTACATAATTAATTCTTTACTTTAACAGTGTAAACCTTATTTATTTAAAAAGGGTATCTAAGAGACCCTAGTTCAATAAGTAGAATAAAATGAATAACCCTCCCTTTTTTCATGTTTTTTGTTTTTTGGAGTTATGTATTTTGGTTAGTTCGGTAGCAAATTTAAAAAAAATGAATGATTGCTTAAGCTTGTAAAGGGCTGTTTAGGGGTTTGAGAAATTCTAAAAAAATGATATCTAACATTTGATAGAGATATTGACACTGAAGAAGGCCATTTGTTGTGCTGATATATTTGTCAAATTGAATACAATTTCATTACATTTCATTACATTTACAAAATGTACTTCGTATATTACTATCTTATATCTATACAGATTTTGCAGTGCAAAGATTATAATTTAGAAATGTAATTTTGATGAGTTTGCTTTATTGTGATTCAAGCACAGTAATTAGTAAAAAGTTTAGAGGAAAGAATCAGCATTTTGTTTGATGTTGGCAGCATTCTATTACACCTACACCAACTGCCAAAGAATGCTATTCTTACATTATTTGTAATAACATCAAGACTTTATGTAAGAATAATTGTTGTATATTGTACCAACATACTTATCTGCAGTTCAGTGGCTGACAAAAAATAAAGAGAGTCCTTTGAGTTCATACAAACACCTACAATATATATGTATATAGGTATAATACATATGTATGTAGTCATTTGTTGACCATTATTGTAATTGTTTGATGTACATACATTACAATGTTTGGCCTCAGAATCATTGCCCAACAGCAAAGGAAATAATTTTTTGTTAATTTTAATGAAGTTTTAAAATTCCCCACCATGACAACTCTGTATGATAAAATACAAATATATGGTAAAATATTGTTTCTTATGTAGATCAGGCTGTCAGTTTTCTTGTTTGAATTGTTTACGTGTGTCATTTCAGAGTCTTTAAAAGCTGACTGTGCAGTTTGGTGATCTCTCAAATTCTATGTCATTTGGTCTCTGATGGAGAGTTCTCATTGGCAAATATCCCACATCTTATTTTTATGTATACATTAATTGTAATACATGTACCAATACTACAATAAGATTTATCTTATGTGGTGCTGGTCATATGTATTGCTTGTCATGGATGCTTCATTAGAATTAATTATAATATATAAGTCATCAAGAACCTATAGAAAATTTATATTTGGTCATTTGTATAAATTAGAAAAAGAGATGGTTTGAAAGTTAAAAAACATGTGTATATCAGTATAGATATATCAATCTTGCACTAAATTGTTGAGATAGAAAATGACATTAAGACTACCCACACGACTGTCTTACATTAGTGGAGGTACACCTAAATCAAGGTCAGTACCTATGTAACTATGTTCTATAGGAATGTGTAAATAATGTACTGATATTTATGTTTACCTTCTACCAAATAAATTACTCATTATTGACCTAAAGGTGAATAAAGGTCACAAAATAGTAGCCGTTCATTAATCCTTCCTCCCTCAATTATAATTAATAATTAGAATATAGATTCTTACCTAAGAGAATGTAGGAAAGAAAAGGACAGTAGAATTATATCACAGTGGTCAAATCTTTACATTCCACTGACTGCCAATATTTTACATTAATACTGTATACAAATTAAAGCAGTTTTCACTGTCAAAATGATGGACCCCTTTCACTGAAAGTATACAGTTTGTAGATCGTACATGTATTTATTACTTACTTTTTATCTTTTTCTTTTAATAAAAGGCCATATTTTATTTTTGTAAAAGCAAGTGTAGAATAGTATGACTGACATATTTATGAAATCTGACATTGGGACAGGAGACAAGTTCAACTGTTTTGCCAGGAAGTTACCGATCTCTACAGTTCTGCCAAACACCTTTGAGAAAACAACACATAAGTAAAGAAAAGAAAAGGAAATATTAAACTACCAACTTAAAGGCTACACAATGATTTTCATTTGTTTGGTTTAATAGAAATTAGAATGTTAAACATTTCAATTTATTTTTTGTTGCAAAAAGTTGAAAAAGGGGAAGTAGGATATGGGCTTATTTATGAATACATTTGTGAATGATAAATGATCAAGGTTCTGAATATCACTGTTAACAGCAGACCAATAAGACTTTTTCTGACTTTAGCTAAAGAAAAAAAATATCTACAGTTTTAAATGTTATATGTTGCACTTTGTAAATACAGCTGTTTCACAAGCCACGCCTCTTTTGGGGAGATATATAATATTCATAGATATTTTGTTTTGTTTACGTACTGGTTCCCAGATATGATCTCTATGTTTCATCTCATAGAGAAATAACTTGGGAATGTTACCAGTATAAAAACACATGGTAGCGGTGAAAAATGAATTCTGAGGAATACCCAAAGTGAAGGTAGGGGTAGTGCAGAATTTTAGTATAAGTTTAAACTCTTAGAAGTTGGGGGCATATAAATGTTGAAAATATGCTGCATAGCCCTATGTTTTGACCTTTGATTAAAAAAGTAGTGCACATCAACTTTTAAGTTCTAGGATATAATTTTTTACGAAACTTCATAGTAAAAGTGGCAAAGCTTTAGCCGCAAAGGGAGTTCCTATGGGAAATTGTATTGTCTATATTTACAGAAGTGCAACCTATGCTGTTGGGGAAAATCTTGTTATATAAAAAGTTCTAATCTTTTTCTAATTTGAACTTATTATATAAAAGGGCAGTCAGTTCTTATTTGAAAATTAGCATACATAGATGCTTAGAGTTGTCAACAGTTGACAGTGTACTGTCATATACATGCATATATTGTATGATTATCAACTCAGTTGTTCTTTTCTTTCTGGAATATGGAAAAATACATGCTTTAAACATATTTTTGAAAGTTATTGACTGTATAGGTAGTGACTTGACACAATATAAGTAGATGACAATCACTTTTAAGTTATCTTATTGGGAAGAATTTTTATGAATGGTATTTTTAGTCCAAACACATTTAGAATTTAAATTTTCAAATGACATGAAGGGTCGGATTTAAAATTCTATGCGTGAAATATATGTTAATGATATGTAAAGAAACTAAGATTTACATAATAAAAATCTTATCTTCAGTTGTTAAAAAGGTGTGAATAGACTTTATCTACTTTAAACTGTACTGTTAAGTATGCTGAACATAGGTTATATATCCAAGCCTGAATTCACCACATCAGAATACTTAGTAGATTTTCGACAGTTCAATATGTATAATTGAAGAAAATATGTGACAGCAACCCATCATCCCAGTTTGATCAAAATAGAAATTATGTACATGTTACTCAGCAAAACAAATGCCAGGTTATTAATGTATAGAATTTAAAAAAATTGATATTATTTTTTATCCTTTCATATAAACAAGAAGATTAATAATTGAAATTATCAGAAATGTTTAAAAGAATATTGGAAAGATGAGGGAATTAAGGAATAGCAAAGTTAATTTACACAATTTAAATTATATACATTGTATCATGTAACTTGATATAGTACATTTATGAGTGTCTTTTAGTCTACGACTACAAAAAAAGTATTGGTCAAATTTACCTGTGTTTTTAACTTCATTGAGTTGTTTAAGATCCAGCTTTAGTCTTAGATGGAATTCTTTATCATAGTGCTACAATCTGCCAGTAAGCATGGTACATTGTAAGTGTAAGATTGTGTATAACTTTTTTATGGTACTGATTTTTTATTGTCTCAGCCCAACACGTTGCAGGGGACATAGAAATACTGGGTGTCCGTCTGTCTTGTTAGTGCTCTCACATGTACAATTCTTGCCAGATTTTTATGAAACTTTTATCATATGTGTATATCAAATATGTCTTGGACAAGTTCCAAAATCAGTGCCAATCAATTATTTTTAAAAGAGTTGCCCCTTGGAAACATTAATTATATGGAAAATTACATCATTGGCGCTCTCATTTTACAATTCTTGCCAGATTTTTAGGAAACTTATATCATAGCATGCATAGGTAAATATATCAGTAATGTCTTGGATGAGTTCGAAAATCAGTGCCGATCAATTATTTTTAAAAGAGTTATGCCCCTTTGAAACATTAATTATATAGAAAATTGCATTGTTAGCGCTCTCATGTGTTCAATTCTTGCCAGATTTTTTTACGAAACTTATATCATAGGTTTATATCAGTAATGTCTTTGACGAGTTTGAAAATCAGTGCCAATCAATAATTTTTTTAAAAGAGTCATGTCCCTTGGAAATATTGATTATATGGAAAATTGCATTGTCAGCGCTCTCGTGTGTACAATTATTGCCAGAATTTTATGAAACTTATTATCATTGATTTCTATATCAGCAATGTCTTTGACACTTTTTAAAATAAGTGCTGATCAAATATTTTTAACGAGTTATGCCCCTTGGAAATCACATTGCATTTGCTCTGAAGCCTTCATTTCTCTAAGATATTAATGAAAAAGTTTTAAAGGACAAAAAAAAGTGTTGTTTTTTTTAGTTATTGCCCTTGTACCTTGGATAGATAAAATATGTGCAACGCATGGGACATTGGAACTCTGTTCTTTTATTGAATTTTAGTTTACATGATGATGTGTGTGGATATCACTGAAACTTATTTAAAAAAGATAATGCATCTTTATATTCTAATGTGTTTTTTTGTTGTCTTATAGGTAACTCACAAAGTTTCTGGTCAAGTAATGGTGTTGAAGATGAATACGAACTCAGAAAATCGTCCTAATATGTTACGTGAGGTACAACTAATGAACAGACTATCACATCCTAACATTCTAAGGTAAGAAATTGGTCTTAACATGTAATGTGAAGTACAGCTAGTGAACAGACTTTCACATCCTCGGGCCCACATATTAACATTCTAAGGCCTAACATGTTATGTAAAGTACAGCTAATGAACAGACTATCACGTCCTAACATTCTAAGGTTATTTCAAATTGAAAAATTAATAATTGCACAATATTGTTCATAGAATTAGAAACAAAAGAAATCTTTTTATCGTTTTTAAATGAAACAAAAGACAAATGATTTTTTTCTAGAATTTTAGTTATTTTCCTGCCAATTCAAAAAGAATTACTCTCTGAAGCCAAAGATATAGAGGAAAATTTTGGACTTGAGAGCATATATCTAAATTTGTTTCTTTCTTCTGGGTAGGAAACAGGAATTACAAATCCTGAGGCATTGGAAATCGATAAAGCTTAATTCCATATTTATGAGGCAGGGGACATAGATAATTGTACAGCCACAGTGTTCAATCCTGGAATAAAAAGATTTAGAAAAAGAATCACCCATTAAGGGTCAACATCTGGCTCATAGTAAGGAGTCATTTATATTTAGAGAGTTTTGACAAGTTTTGTGGACCCTTGCGCTGTAAAGAGGGATTGTCAAAGTTGTAAACTCACGGTCCCTAGGCCTCCTAGAATATGTTGTGCTGTTGAATCTGTATGCACAATTTTAATGGTCCTGATTATAAAAATGATAATCTGTGTTATTTTGGTTGTGTCCACTTTTGTTCATGGCGTCTGATTATCCAATGTACACTATGGTAAGAACTGTTTACCTATAGTAAAACACAACTACAGATGAATAAAAAATGAGATTCAAATACAGATAAACGTGTGTTTGAGAAAAAAAAATTAGATTTCATAGTGCATTGTACTTTTTAAATTCAAATTCAAATTTGTATTGTACTTGATTAATAGATTTATCTATTATAGCATATTTTATTGAATATATGTAATATTTTTGATAAAAACTTCATTATTTCCTTTTATTGATAGGTTGTGTCAAATTTCTGATAAAATCTGTTCCAATTAATCAATATTTTGATAAAATAACAATATATCCCATTCATTAACCTGACAAATCTTACATATGTTGTACCTTTAATTTACTATTTATCAATTAACTTGTGACAAACATCAGATTAAGTTATTGATATCTAATAAGCAGGATACATCTGTTCACTAATAGATTGTAATTTTATTAGTAGGTGTAGTATTGTATCTTTGTCACTATTGTACATGTCCTACTTCAACTCATCCTCATCAATCATGTCTTGTCAAGAGCTTTTGATTTTTATACCTGTATAGCTTGTCATTAATTTTCAAAAGTAACCTTTTTTTAACTGGCTTATACAGCTGCAGGTCTATCCTGAAATTGCATGATCCATGTTACTTTCCAATGCATGCTACTTAAGAAATGTGACAATTTCGAATGACCATCATCATCATGGGCAAAATTAAATAAAATTGAAATAAATAACTTAAATAAGTTTGGTTGCAGTAAAATGACTATCACTATATATAACTGGTGATGGTTACTATAAGGTTTATGAAAAAGATATATGTATTATCATAAAACATACATCCTACAAACACAGGTCAAAAGAACTAGGATACGTTTTATGTAGATATATATATAAAAATTGGACACTTTGAGTGAATTGACCTTCAATAGATGGTTAGACTATAGAAAAACTCCATCATATGTATACTGCAAGTTGACATGGATGAGCTGTTGTAACTACAAGGTGATAGAGTATTGACAAGAAAGACAGGTCAATAGTCAATACCAATGTTTCAAGGTCACAAGACATGCATGTACTTAAAAATAGTCAGAAATTATTAATTTTAAGGAATATAGGGTTTTTGAAATGCCCAATTTTCCTGAATTGATGTTCTAGGGTAACAGATTAGAGTATAACCTCTCTGTATACCTATTACTAACAGACTGAAAACAGATAAGGGATATGTTTAGAAGGTTAATCATATAATCTCAGAGATCATAATGTTAACTTACCTTAGCAGTAAATGTTAATATACTGTCATTAAATCGAAATCTAAAATCAAAAGATGAAATATTTGTACAATTATTCTTGGTTCAATTCAAATTGACCTTAATAAAAAAAGTTTCCACGAACATATAAAATGTTCTGGCATGTAAATATATAAAACATCTTAAAAAAACAGGCAAAACCTAATGAAGATATGTACATTAGTCATAACCAGCATTATATGCTTAAACCCAAAGAACATGTACAGGCCTTAATGAACCAATGGTTAGACTGTATATATCTTAAGCTTTTTGTCCCACAAAACATGCAAAAGGGAAATTGCACCTAGATGTCATATCAAATCATATACTAGTGGACATTTTGAACTTGTACATTACATAGATACTATACAATACTGTCTATACTGGTGTTATTACATAGAGAATGATACATGGTAAAATCTGTATCACATGTTGTATTGACCCCGAGTAACCAATGTCAGGCATACAAATTACGGTTTGACCAGTTTTTGTTTTAAATTATGCAAACACAGTCAGGAAAACGAAGTCCGATGTCAACAAATTTCAGGAACGGTTAAAGTGAATTCTGTTTTTCTCATATTTCCACTGTCCGCGGACTGCGGCTAACATGTCTGACATTGTCATCTGCTAAAATTTCAAGCAGATAACAACTGAGGATTTCTGAAAACAGTCACCAGATGTTCCAAAACGAATGTGATACAGGGTATGCGATACAGGTCTGGAGTTTCCATCTTTATCAAATATTCAAAATTGCAGTAACAAGTACTAAAACTAAGATAAATAAGAATATCATCGAATAAACACTAGATGTCATCTATGATACACCTCAAGACACCTGGGATTTTTATAATTCATAAATACATGTACAATACTGATATTATTACATATAAATATCATCTGAATAAACATTTAGAAGCCATCTCCCATGATATACCTCAGGACTCCAGGGACTTGAATAATTCATAGATACTATACATGTACAATCCTGGTATTATAACATAAATATCATCTGAATAAACACCTAGATGTCATCTCTCATGATATACCTCAGGACACTCAGGACTTGAATAATCCATAAATACTATACATGTACAATAATGGTATTATAACATATATAGATATGATCTGAATAAACACACTTGACAGTAGGACTAACACTTGAAGATAAAAAGATACAAATTATATAATTTGTAACATCGTGTTAATTTCCGTAACAAGGTTTCTCGGTCAAGCAGATTATTTTTATTTAAGACTGTAAAATTATTGTTTGATCCTTTAAAAATATGCTAAAAGCCTATATGTATATACATTTGTATCTAATCAGCTTTTTATTCTGGTTCTCAGAAAATAGCTTACCCCCTCCTCCAATTATATTCAATGTCCAGAATCACTATTAGCCTGGGGGTTGGGCAATTCTACTGTCAACCTGCCAGTCTCTGTAAGTTTAGTTCAGCTCAGATTTTTTAAATGTCAGAATATTTTGAATGACAATGTATATGTACATGTAGTTATATATTTTGATATGAGATCTTCTAAGTTAGTCTATTCTTACTTGAAATTAATTTAAGACTTCAACCTTGTTTAAGCAATGTCAACCTTATTTAAAGAAAAAGTAGTTCTCAGGTTGTCTGTAAGAAAAATTGATAATTTATTTTAGGGATTCAAATTAGGCCTTAGGTTTTTTAGTGTACTTTTTAAAAATTTCTTATAGTCTGTCAGTCTTCTCAAGTGCAAGATGATTAAAAGTACAAGCGACCTTTAGGTAAAGTTATGATGTTTTATTTGCATTTCATCTTCAATTAAAGATAACAGGATGAATAGCTTTGGTAAAATGTATTAGTTCCAAGTACCATGAAATAAATGATGAAATCATCACTATTTGTTATAGACATTTTGTACCATCCCACACATAAAAATACTACATAAATTTCTGCCTCATTTTTATCTTTGAAAACTGAACATTAAGTTGTATATCAGATGGCAAATTGTTTATAACCTGCTCTTCAACTAAATTATATAACTGGCACAAAAATAAAGTTATAAGATTTCATTTAAACATTGGCAAAAAGTGTTGATGAAACCTAAATATAAATTTCTGTGAGAGACTTTAGTTTATGATGTAACAATTTTCATATTGTAATAGGGGCTAGTTATTTTGCAAGGCATACCTTAGAAATCTACAAGTTTCATATTGTTCGTCTCAAATTGGTCTATAATAGTTTATTGATAGGAGACCTTGAAACATTATACATGTACCCGGTAATAGGTCTTTATTAATTCTATAGACACTTGATACATTTAACTTTTCCACATATACTAGTTCCATCACTTAAATAAAAATGAAACATTTCCATTACATTTGATCAAAAGCTCCAAACAGATTTTATCATCACTTGAGATTTCAGTTAATTCTCATGTCTGAAATTCAAGTGTAGATATTTTCTATGCAAAGTAGTTCATTGCTTATTGGTGATTGCTTATAAAATTTACCACCCCTCTCCCTTTCAAGAAACTGTTCACATGTGAACAAGTTTTCTTACAGTCAATTTTAATTTCATTTTATTAAGATATTTTTATGCCCCATGCAACAAAATATCGAGGGGCATATTAAATTACCCTGTCCGTCTGTCCATCCATTCGTCCGTCCGTCCGGATTAGGATAAATTATTGTCCGGCTATCTCCTCCTATAGTTTTGGAGGTACAACTTTTATATTTTGTAGGATGTTCAAACACATATTTGAGGTGTGCGTGGCCACAGGGTTTTGATTTCTTTTATATAATCTGAAAATGACAGGTAGTTGGACTTGGTCATTTTTTTGGTACAAGCTGCATAAAGAGATCATGGTTTGTCCGGCTATCTCCTCCTACAGTTTTGGAGATACAGCTTTAATATTTTGTAGGATGTTCAAACACATAATGGAGGTGTGCATGTCCACAGGATTTTGATTTTTTTTTCATATATTCTGAAAAAGACAGGTAGTTGGACTTAGTCATTTTTTTGGTCAGGCGGGGGCATCATTTGTGTCTTACAGACAGCGTAACAATTTCAAGTTGTATGCCAACATCACTGTTTGTCAAATCTAAAATATGTGGAACTATACTCATTCATATGGCAGAGCAGAAAAGGGGGAGGGCATTGTCCATATCTAGTTTTAAAATTTGTTAAGTATAGAAACCTAAATCGCTAAGGCAAATTTCATCACATAACAAACTTTGTCAAAACCACTTGATAGAATGCTATTTGCATGAATATCTCTAAATATGTGAATGTTTTTTACTGAAGATGATTTACAAATTTAGGTATACTTTTTATATCACTGTTTCAAAGAACAGTTCTGTATATGAAATATATAGGGTTGAGAAATGTATTATAAACTTTAACTGATAGATTTAGATTTCTGATTACAGGTTTATTGGTGTCTGTGTTCATGAAGGACAACTCCATGCATTGACAGAAGTAAGTTTATTTATACATTCATCCTGGAACAGGTCTGGGAAAGAAACAATATTATGTCCCAACTCAAGGAGAAACTGCAATGATCTTGTCCATCTGTCAGTCTATGACTTTCCCTACTTATAACTTTTAAACATAACTGAATAAAGGAATGATTTGATATTTTGGTCTGGAACTTAACCATGTTAAGTTATATATTGTAGACCATTTTCATTACTGCTGAAACATTAACATGTTTAACATTACTTCTATCATACCTCTGAGCATGGGATATTTTCCTTGTATTTGTCAGCTGTATTAAAGAATGATTTGGTATATTTATCTAGAATGTTAGAAGTTGAATTGTACTGTGTAAGCTACTATAAAATCTGTTGGGCAAACACTTCTTGATTGACAATGCTTACTTTTACGATACCCACTGATCATGGTTTTTTTGTCAGTGTTTAATAGTAAGTGGGGTATACTATGTTGAACATTGTGTGCAACTTGTAAATGGATTTGGTGTAGTGGGTTTTGCAGACACTATAATAACAGTACTGTGACATGAAGAGGAGTACCACAAATAATGATTTGCACTTGCTGTACATTATTATAGTAATTTGTTATTGATTCTGATTGTTTTGATGTGGATAAAAGACATATGGTAGTACAGAAACATTCTTTTGTTCACAGATAACTCTTATTTCCCTCTTATGCTTATCTTGTCTATTAATAAATTGTACTTTATTATCAAACTTAGCATGGATAATTTAACAAATCATCCATGAAAAATAAATATCTGCTAGTTGGTTTGTTTAAAGAGGACTTTGTAGTTTTCTGTATAGACATTGGCATGGGTGGATTAAGACTAATACTTAATTGCAGACTGACAGTTTTTGTATCTGCTAAAGTTGATAGTGTTTGCTGTTAATTAATTGTGAATAAGTAGGCCAGTCATGAAGTAATCAGATTGTGGAGGTTTACCAATTGTTTAGAAGAAATGGTACATACTATTTCTGTAATTCCTCTCCCCCATCCAAAGACAGAAAGGTTATTCATCTGTTGATAAATTGATAGAAATTTTTACATTCAGAATCTAATGATATTACATTTTTCATGCAAAAGTTTCAAATGCTGAACTGTGTAATTTTGAAATCAATGTATGCTATGAAGAAAGTGTTATCAAACGTTAGAACAAAAATTGTAGAGAATACATTAAGAAATGTTGGATAATATTAAGGGAAGACAATTGTGTGCATTTTAATGTTACTGTAGATGTTAACAATAGCATCAATGCTGCTAATGAATACAAGATAAGTATGAATAATTAAATCTATCATCCCATTAAGTAAAAGGAAATATATATGGCACTGGAGATTTCAGGCTATAGTAACATAAGGCTACAGTGATCTTTAAGTCTATTGTATTGATCCTATATACAGATTTCCTAATCAACAAACCAATTCACATACATAATTGTTAAAGTTCTATCTCTAACACCCAATATATCTGAACTTGTTATATGGCTATAAACAATAAAGTGTAATTGAAAATATTGTGATTAACTTGAATCTATCTGCTAATTTTATCCATATAAGCTAGCAGGATTTCATACTTTAAGTTTCTAGACTGTTATATTTCTGATCATGAAGAAGATGAAGCTTCGATTGATCAGTCTAAAATGTATTTTGAGAAATGACAATTACTCAGATTTCCAACATATTGTTGATGTAGAAGTAGATATTAAACATGCTCTACATCCTATATACAAGTTGTAACCAATAACACTTCAAATTAAGATGTAATGTAGTATTAGGTGTAAACACTTCAAATTCAGATGTAATGTACTATTAGGTGTAAACACTTCAAATTCAGATGTAATGTAATATTAGGTGAAAACACTTCAAATTCAGATGTAATGTACTATTAGGTGTAAACACTTCAAATTCAGATGTAATGTAGTATTAGGTGTAAACACTTCAAATTCAGATGTAATGTAGTATTAGGTGTAAACACTTCAAATTCAGATGTAATGTAGTATTAGGTGTAAATCCAAGTATCAATAGTATAGATAGGTTTGATTGATGTCATAGAGAAGATGCTGCAACAAGTTGAATTTGTGAATACTAAGATTGTGTGTAGTAATAACGACCCAGTTCGCCAACCAGTCATCTGCAGTCAATGTGTATACCACTTGGGAAACACAGTAAAAAATTTGTCATGTTTTACCGATCAACAAATTTGTCATTGAAAGCCTGGATTTCTTTATATTTTCTGCTAAGAATTCCTTAATAACATAGAAGAAAAGTATTTTAGCCCACATTTTACAAACACAACATGCAAGTAGCCATTTTAACAACAACTCCATTTTATACACTGATTTTTTTTTGCATTTTTCAATGTATTGAATGTGATAGAAAAATTATTTGAAATTAAAGACAACACATAGAAAGAATGTTTTATGTATTGTAGTATATTAATGGTGGAAGTTTAGATCAAGTGATTGCTGATAAAGAGTTTGAACTTCCATGGACAGCCAAATTAAATCTGTCATTAGATATAGCCAAAGGGATGGATTATTTACATTCAAGAGGCTGGTTCCACAGAGATCTGACATCTAAAGTAAGTATTTCCTTAGATCTTGTCAAAATGGATGGAATCGTCAGCCATTAGACCAGGGAAATAAAATTTTCATGTAAGGTCTTTCTACTGGAGTAAACCAAGAATATTCCAGATTGTCACATAGGGGGTCATTGATCACAATTGCTCAAGTTCCGAGAATAGAAAAAAACCAAGAAAACACCAGAACCCATTTGATAGAAAAAAATTAAAACATAGTTTTGGCCATCATCTCACCCTGCAAAAATATTGGTCTGCCATCTTTTTTCATAGCATTACAGGCAGTGGATCTTAACACTTGGTTCTGCTGAGGCTAAACAATTCAGTTCAGATATGGATTTATAACAAGGAAACTGAGAATGTAAAATATATCTCATCAGCAGCTTATAAAAATCATCAGATGAGGGTACTATTGCTTATATGACATTTTGCCACATTCTACATAATACATGATTAAATTGGCATTTCAACATGAAATTTCATTCACAGGAAATTATTGTCACAACTTAGCTGCGAGTTGATATAAAACAGGTGCAGATTTATACATTTCCTTAGGTGGTTTTACCTAGTCATGATTGTACATTTGCAAATTTTGCATTTCCCATCAAATTTTGTTGGATGATAAATTAACTTGTGATCTAATTATATACCCTGAATTAATACATAGGTAATATATAGTTATCAAGGAAGTAAAGCAATCCTGTTATCTTGTATTTTGTTTCCTGTTAAAAGAAATATTACTTATCCTGGGAAGTTTAATGTTTGTGAATTAAAAGGAAGTTCTTAAGGGATTTGTTTGTTTGCCAAGTGTATTTGAGTAATCCTTTGAAATCGGTTAATTTGGTCAGTAGAGACCAAAAGTTTTATATGACTCAGTTTGACACCCCTATTGTTTACTTTTATAGATTTAAATAGGTTAAAGTTACTTCCCTTTTATCTTTCACTAAAGTATTTTATTTAAGGCCGGCGCCTTTAAGTAGCATGTTTAATCCAAACTAGTCAGTGATATCGTGGATTAACTTAGGCATTTAAAATATTTTGATGGTGATAAATGCATTGAATTAAATGAAAATGAATTACGTAGCACTGAAAAATTGGTTTAATTGAGACACTCCATCCAACTAATTGCAAATTTTTGAAGTTGAGGTAATAAAAAAGTAAATGACCATCATTTCAAAGCACAGTTTCTGTCTAAAAACAAGATTGTGCTTAGCTATTTTATTTGCTGTTATAACACTTAAAAGATAAACGTTTGTATCCTTGAGATATCATGTTATTTGGTGTACTAAATTTACATTTGTTATTGACTTTTCATGTAATTATTATTGTTTACTATTATCCATGATCAACCATAAAATATATCTTAAGGTTATCTAAAGAAAAATTGGTATCATATTCGTTGAGGGAATAATCATAAAAAATCAAAAACTCTGTTGAAGTAAGGCTTTTTAAGCAGTTTTATCAAAATTAAAAACAAAAAAACTGTAAAATATTATCTTTCTGGCCTTTTATTCCATCACTCAGTACTGTAATCTATTGAGGATAACTAGATAATGTCAGATGATTTCACTCAAATTTTCAATAAATCATGACATTTATAACTAAAGGTAGTTTGTCTTTGTAGCCCACCTTATGATAATTACCAGTAAATAACTCTCAACAATAGATTACCTGTAGTGTACTGATCATCAATTATAAATCCCTGTAGTCAATATATAACATATAGATGCACTTAACATGAAAGGAAGTGCACATTGTGCAGCAGATGCAGATTTATGTAATGCAATAAAATATCTTGCTCTTTATACTTCTACTCTACATAACTATGATAAAGTGAAGATTCTTTTTAATTTGATGGATTGTACAGTAAAAACTTTATCATGTTATCAGGACTTGAAATAAAGAGTCTTGATATTTGTAAAAAGTGTCAAGGGTCAGCCAAACAATAGAAAGTAATGGAAATATCTTGTAAATTTGCTGATGTAACCATTTGAAAATATTTCTGAATTTTATTTGTTGTAACTTCAATAACAATTATAGTTGATTCAGAATAGAAAATGCTATTGAATGGCTAAACCTATTAACAGACCTTGAATAGATCCATATAAGATAATTGAAATGTTTATACAATAGAAATTATAACATCACCTACAATGTTATTTGGTCTGTTACACATTTTATTTTATAGAATGTACTAGTGAGAATTACAGAAGGCAATTTACAAGCTGTAGTGGCAGACTTTGGATTGGCAGCAAAAATTCCAGATCCACTGTAAGTATATAGTCAAAGATGAGATTTTGGTTGTTTCAGAGGATATCAAAAGCATGATCAGTTGTGACATTGCAACAAAATTGTTATTTAAGAAGTGGTATACAAAAAAAAACCCAAAAAGTAACAGACTATTGGCAACTATTTTGCAATTATCAGTTTAATTAATAGAGTGTAAGATATGATATAATCTATCATAAGGAGAATTGTTGTCTGTAATATTCATTATTTATTCTAAATGCCAGATACATGCCAAAAAACATGCTAGATTAAGAAAATACATTTAAAAACAAGAATAATGAGGTGTGACATAATTGCCAATGAGACAGTAACCCACCGAAGATCACATGGAAAGAAAGTGATCAGGTTGATATCATACCACATGGCAACCTCTTCAGATTCTTTATCATCTATAAACAATATGTTAATCAGCATTTCAATATCTATATATATAACAATTAAAATTCATGGTTGTACAAATTTCAAATGTTCAGAAAATTTACATCGAAGAATAACATCAGGGTACATTATAACAGAGTACTACAAAGGCTAACCCATTTTTGTCTCGCCTGTGACGAAAGTCACAGTATGCCAGACATAGGTATTACTCTCGGGCGGCGGCAGCATAAACTATTTGTATAAAGCTTTATTTCTCACAAGGTAGAAGACCTGTATGCTACATACCTTGCATGCAGATACCTTATGTTACAAAGTTTCTGTCTGTCATATGCCCATTGCCCTTGACCCCATTTTCATGGTTCAGTGACTGCTTGAAAAAAAATTAGTTTTTTGTCATGTGAATTTCTCACTTATTATGAGTAATAGGATAATTATATTTGGTATATGGGTTCCTTGCAACGTCTACATGACCCATGTCCGTCTGACAGGATTAACCTGACCTTGACCTCAATTCATGGATCAGTGATGAAGGTTAAAGTTACATGATTAGGTCCGTTTCTCAGACACTACAAGCAGCAGGTCAACTATATGTGATTGTAAGGGGTACATGTCAGACTGGCAGGTTTCATCTGACCTTGACCTCATTTTCATGGTTCATTGATCATTGTTAAGTTTTTGTGTTTTGGTCTGTTTTTCAAGTACTATAAACAATAGGTCAACTATATTTGGTTTATGGAATGATTGTAAGGTGTACATGTCTGTTTAGCTGGTGTCATCTGACCTTGACCTCATTTTCATGGTTCATTGGTCAATGTTAAGTTTTTGTGTTTTAGTCTGTTTTTCAAATACTAATAGCAATAGGTCAATTATAATTGGTGTATGGAATGCGTGTAAGGTGTACATGTCTAGCCAGCATCATCAAACCTTGACCTCATTTCCATGGTTCATTGGTTAACATTAAGTTTATGTGTTTTGGTCTGTTTTTCAATTACCATAAGCAATGGGTCAATTTTATTTGGTGTATGGAATAATTGTTAGGTGTACATGTCTGTGTGACAGTTTTTATCTGACCTTGACCTCATTGTCATGGATCTTTAAAAATGTTAAGTCTATGTGATACTTGAAGTAAAACCTTTATCTTTAAGACTTTCAACCTGAAATCAATGGTCAGTAAAACAGGCGAGACATTTCAGCATGTGGACTCTTGTTCAAAACATTTACATTATTTAGAGACCTGTTTTACATTTCAATACTCAAAAGTTCAAATGCATATGTTTTCATTCAATAATATATGGTTTAATAAATTGTTTATAAATATATTTTGGACAAAATGAAATTCATATTCAATTATCATGGTACAAGTTAACAAATTTTATTTGATGTTTTTTCTTAAAGATGGTTTAAATAAATGAGGAATATATGCAGGTGAAAAGAATCTGTGTTACAAAAAAGGTGAACCCTGAAAAGATGGAAACTAAAGACAAAAAACTCTAATCAAAAAGGTCTTATAGTGTTGACTGAAAGCGGATAGAAATCTCAAATGATATGCAAATTAATTTAAACAAATTTTTCAGAAACAAGACAGAGAGGTTGTCAATAGTAGGTTCACCGTATTGGATGGCTCCAGAAGTCCTCAATGGAGAATGGTATAATGAACAGGTACTTGTATAGAATTAAGATATTTTATTGTGTTTAACATCTATAACTTGATAGCTGAGTATGAAATGCATGTGAATAACAGTCCATTCAGAATTTAATGTTGCATAGCTTTTAATGGCATTGTTTACATGATTTCATCTATCATGTTTTAATCTTCTATAGACTAAGTGCCAGTTTGACTACTTTCAGTATTGGTGAAAATGTGAAATTATTTATGTGCTTTTATGCTAAAATAGTGAATAATCTAAAGTGCACCTTAGCTTTTAAGATTTACTAACCCTTAATAAAATTGAGAATGGAAATGGGGAATGTGTCAAAGAGACAACAACCCGACCAAAGAGCAGAAAACAGCCGAAGGGCACCAATGGGTCTTCAACAGGGGGAGAAAATCCTGCACCCTGAGGCGGGCCTCAGCTGGCCCCTGAATAAAAAGCATACTTTAATGCATCAGGTCAGGTTAGAAAAATAAACAGGGTCAGTGGACCAGTCCTTTCTGACATACCCTGTAATAACTGTTTCACCATGTTTCTGAATATTATTTGACATGTTCAATCTGTAACAAAAAAGCAGGTTGGTAGTCTGGAGACCTAAATTTGCATTTTGTTTTCTTTCTTGCCTACTATACTGATGCCTGCCTTTTCTGGTTAGGATGTCAATAATTGCATTGACTTTGAAAGTATTGCATAGTTTACATGTTACAGTTTTTTCATTCAAATTTCAACACTTGCATTATACTGTTAAATTTACCTACAGGTGAGACATATCTCTGTGTCAACAGTTTATAAATATTTACATCAAACTTCTGTAAACAATAAAAAGGACTTAGCAATTCCTTCTTCTTTCATAAAAAATACACACAATGTGAAATGATGTTATGTTTTATACACAAATAATTCCTCTTTTAACTTAATTTCACAGGTCAATTCTATTCAGATTGTTACAGAAGTTATTTAAATATTCCTGCTGTAACAGTCTGTATAGAATTTACTACAAGCAAAACTACCACAGAGCAGTTTTGATTGCAAGTTAAGATAAGGGTTGGAAATATCCTGTCGTTTTGTTTTCTATCACCAGTTCTTCCACCAATTCAAAGATTAAATTTTATTAGCATGATATGTGATGTCATGAGTCATTGTTGAATATTTCATGCAGCTTCTAGATGAAAGTTTTAGATGTATGTTTTAATGGTTCTACTGGAAATTCTAAATAGTTACATTTATTATCATGTGAATTAATGTAAAGTGTTTCCATTGCAGGCTGATATATTTTCATACAGTATTATATCCTGTGAAATAACAGCAAGAATAGATGCAGATCCAGATTTCATGCCAAGAACATCGGTAAATTACTTTTATTTTTGTTAGAATTTTTTTTTTTAAAAGGGCAGAAAACTTTTTAGATGCATGGTCTTGATCGTAAAAGTACCCTTTAACTTTTTCGTTTATTAAATGTGAAAATTGAGGTATCCAAACTATCTTTTGTGTACCTAACATTAAAAGCTATTATTTGACAATTTAAAAGAAATAAGTTCTGAAGATAACATTAAAGCATGAAAACAAAACTAACAATCAAGAAATGAAAAAATTTGGAAGAATAAATTACCTTCCTTAATACAAAATACTTATACTCCTGCTTTAGTGAAGCAGGTACATTATTGTGATCATTTCAGCTGTTTGGTTTTTTTTGGTGTTCAAATATCAAAAGTACACTGTTGGTTGAGTCCTGTGTACTTTTGTATCTGTAACTCTATCTTAGCCTAATGAATGGAAAACATTCGCTACTTTTTAATTTTTTGGGTTTCCCATAGTAAAATATTGACTTTGCCATATCTACAAAAGGGTTGGCACTTTTATCTGTGACTCTTGTGAATTTCAAAGAATTTTTTGCAGGATATTTCTTTATTGATGCCATTGTGCAGATCCTATTTGAATTTTGGGATTTCCCAAAGCAAAACATGGACTGCCATTCCAAGAAAAGAAGGTTGGCCTCATCTATCAGATGCTAATGAAATTATCGCAGAACCTACATGACATAATGCACTAATTTTTATCACTTCACCAAGCAAATGTTAAAAGATAGATAATTCAGTTTTTGCCTCTCTCGGGAAAAGCATGAAGGAAGACTTTGACATGTTTTTTCCGTCATTTGAATCAGTGTTGGTGGTGTCAACAATTGTTAAAGTTTTTGAATAGGTCAGTTAAAGAAAACAGGGTTTCAATACATTTGATGCCAGTTATGTTGTGTGCAAATTTTCAGTTCATAATTAAGTTTTAAGAAAATTATGAAATATTTTCAGAAAATTGATATTTTTAAAATACAATCCCATTGATGATATATAATCTTTTAAAAGATGTTGAAAATCGTCAGTGCTGTCAGAAATTTTGGGCATAGTTTCACATTTACCTATGTCTGAGAAAGTTATCTGTACTTGTATCTATGAAAAGTTTATCTGACCAATAAAAGGAGTAAGTTGAGGAAATGTAACCACTTGGGAAGACAAATTGACTGTTTAGTCAACTTTAAATATAATCTATATTTAAAATTAAGTTTGCTACATAAAAATAACTCAAAATATTCTTATTTTATGATATTTAATTACATGTATCCTTTCATATTATATTGTATGTCTTGTTCTTTCTCAGAGATTTGGATTGGATTATGTCAAGTTTTGTGAGATGGTATCATTCTGTCCTTTGGATTATCTCAGGTTAACCTTCAGATGTTGTCAGGTAAGACTTTAAAATAAAGATAAACATCACATTGTTTGAGTGAATTATAGAGAATTTGTATTGACGTGAGAATAGGTAAAAAATAACATCATGTAAAAGTTTTTAGAATTAGTAATTGAATTTGACAGTCTTTTCATCTGATAGTTGTCTTTTTGGAAATGGATTAATTTTAAAAAGGCCATCTAAAATTTTGTCGTAACAGAATAATCAGAATTAAATGGAGTTTCTGGTTTTCCCAAGCTGAAAAAGTAAGAACCATAAAACGTATAAAGAAGGTTTATTTTCTTAATCTTTTTTTTTTCAAATCTGTGATTTGCAAAAGAATGAAAAAAGAAGCCAAAAATAATTCTATCTTTTTGAAATTTTGGTATTTTAGTTGTATTATTATTTTTCCGTCCTAAGTGAGACTTGAACTCACACTTTTTTGGAAAGGCTATTTAAAAGAGGAAAAATGCTATAACAATGGCATAAACTTTTAACTTATCAAAATATGAATTCAAGAAACTTAATAAAAAGTAGAATGAATATAAGTAAAAAATTTCATGCTGTCTATCAATAAATTAAAGTTTAAAGAAAAATCTTAGCCAAAAGAAAGGAGCATTGGAGTTCCTTAAAAATTTCTTATAAAATATGAAAAAGAATCCATGTAATAGGAAATTAATCAAGAAAAATAGAGAGTTAACACACTGGGGGTTTAAATTAAAGGTTAATCCAATGAAATTGATACCCTCATCCTCAATGATAAATACAGAGGTTGTTGCATTTACTAGTGTAGTGCCTTTATGTTTAGAATTGGGTGAGATTTTGGTATTTTATACCTTTTTTGTGGAGTAACTCAAATATCTCTGTCATTTGATTCTTGTTTAAAATCATATTTCTAATATGGATATATATGTACAACTAACTAATTTGTCTCATTGGCATCATACCACTTCTTCTTATTTAAATATCAAGCTAGAAAATAAAACATTGAATACTGTACATGTATAGAATCAGATTTGAGCAAAATAGAAATGACAACAAGATAGTGACTAAGTACAACTGTGTGTACATATTCTAATGTAAGATATGGAACGCATTCTAAGCTTATGATGAATTTATTTAGTATCATGGTTGTTTGTGTTATGTCCTCACTTCATTGTATGATATTAGAATGTTCTTGACTTTACATTCAATTTTGCTGTGGGTTTTAGTGAAAACGTGTACTAGTTATATTATTCAAATTAAGTATAACATACAGTGATCATTTGCGACAAGGCAAAACTTATAAGCATTACCGTAATATAGTAGTTTGCAAGTAAACTGTAGGACATATGAATCCCTTTTATTCAACCAAAATCTGAATCCATAGCTTAAAAAAGTCTTCAGTTCTTTTACTGCACTTTATTGTGCTGAATCTTGTATTTGTATGACATTCATAATTTTGAACTAAGAAAAAAAAGAATTACATGCTAGTGACCGAACAACACTGATAATTAACTCATGCGTTACGCGCATTCATGAATTAATGTGTTGTTCGGTCACTCGTTGAATATTTTTCTCTATTTGAATTCTTCGATTAGTTATTCTATAAATATAAAGAGAGAATATAATTCACCATATGATCTTTGCAATGATGATAAGTTAGTTGCATTTCAAATCGGGCAATATTGTCAGTACATAATGTAAATAACTTTATGATTACACCTTTTCCATTATTACAGATTGATCCAAAAAAGAGACCAAGTTTTACAGAGATAGCTCACTCATTAATTCAGATTCAACAGAGATTATTAGATGATAATCTAAATACTCCAGAAAAACTTCATATCAAAGGTATAGATAGAAGAATCATCTAGTGAGCAAAGCAACCAATAAACCACTTCTTTATAATTTATAATTTTTTCACAGTTATAGCTCTTCTGACCCTAATTTTCCAAAACACCTAGGTGGACTCAAGGTTTTGTGCTCAGGGTCGACTTTAAGACTTTAAAATAGGCTGCTTCCCTGTCAAGCATGCAACATTTAAGAGTAGAGCAAAAGCTAGAAGGTGAACTTGTCTTTTAGTTACTTTGTGACCTAGAATGTTAAAAATCCTACTCAGCATGTCAGAAAAGCACAAAGAAGGGTATCTTCAAATTACATTATCTTTTTATAGTCCTGAATTACCCAGTTATATTTTTCACTTGACATTAAGCCTCCGTCAGTCAATCAATCAATCCCATTGCGCCATGTGAGGTTCTGTCATCAATTGTCATCTGTCATGCATTGAAAAAAATTCAAATATTTATTCGCAACCACTGTGCCAATTGAAACTAAAATTGATCTGAATACCAATGAAAATCATTCTGCAACTAATTAATTTTTATGTGAAAGGTATTTTTTTGTGGTTGGGGATCTCTATTATAAATTTAATGCTTTTGATTCAACAAATGTTTTGTCAAAAAAATTTCTACTTTTAGTCCATACCTATCTTACCAGCTAAAGATTTTTCATATAAACACCCATTATCTAGTAGGATTTTAGCATTATGGACAACAGTAGGTTGAATTAGTTCAGGCGCCAAGATAATTATAGACACTTTTAATAAAAGAGAAATATTTTTATATACTGAAATTAAATGCAATGAAAATTTGATACATAAGTAATTAAAGTACATGTATAACCTCCTGAATATGCAGTGAAGAACCATTTCTGTGTGTTAAGATAATTACTTTTAAAAAATAGTTTTCTTAGCAGATATATGTTTGTCCACTAATATTTTGCGTAAAAGAAATGGAAGAAAGGATGAATGCAGATTTAATATTTTCACTTGATTTTAATTTAACAAATATGTCAATCCTTTTCAGAAAATGCTTTAAGTGGTCACAAAAGATCAAAATCTGAGGACAATATATTAAATCTGATCGATGCAGTGGAGGATTTCAGTGAACCTTTGACCCCTCAGGTAGTAGGAGAAGCAATGAGTAAAGATGATCCATTTTATATTCCTGCTGATAGTAATCCTTTTGCTGCCTTTCAACGATATGGTGGAAAAATATTAGGTACTCCACGTAATAGAGACTCTATGGGTTTTGAGCTTCCATCTCCATCAGATGCCCTGACACCACCATGTACCCCCAGAACCCCTGACAATTTTGGTAAAAGACAATATACATATGAAAGGCGAAGTCAGTCTTTACCTTCCTCTCCAATGCTTTTAAGAAAAGCAGCAGAACGTTTCCATCAAGAATCTCTGCATGGATCAGGGTCAAGGAAAAACTCAAATACAAGAGTATCATTATGTCCTCGATCAAAGTCCACTATATTCCCAGAGGAAGTAGCTCATAGACTGCAGAATGAAATCGATGAAAATTTAAACAATGCATTGACCAAGGAGGATTGGTCAAAGTATAGTAAAACATGGGATGTAAAATCTTCTCGGAGGAATAATCGCAAAACTTGTCGAAAGTTATATGTGTGCAGACAGTTAAGTGAAGATTCACAGACAAGTGTTATTAGTTCTGCTGATAATGGTGTAGATGAAAATCGTTTTAATTTTGATTTGGGAACTTCCCAAAAAAGTTGCCTGAATAATCAGGGAACATCTCAAGAGGAAGAATTCGCCAAAAAGTTAAATGTCTCATATCAGGAATCTGTTTCATCATGTGTTGATGACAAATTGACAGGTACTAAAACTAAATCAAATGCAAGTAAAGATGTAAATGGAAATAATAAGTCAGATAAAAGTAGCAGAGATAAATCTGATTCACAGAGAAATGGAAAGAAAAAAGAAACAGTTGTCAAATTAAACAGACCAATAATGGAAACTAGAGTGTAACTTTATAGTATGATGGTATGTGTAGGATCTGTAGTTTTCAATGTTACTAGTGATATAAGAAAAAATACTTATAGCTAAAAAATTTAGTGTTATAGTGTAATTTCAATAAAATATTTTTATTTTTTCATAGTGAAACTAAACATCATATCAGAATTTAGGAAAACAGCTCTTCTAGCCATTTCTTCAGGGATAAGATGGGGTATAAAATGATTAAGTGCAATTTTTGTAACATTCCAATATCAGATTGACTAATTTGTTGAAAAAAGACAATTGCTGAATAAGTTAATTGGTTTTAAGCAAGGAAGTGAATTCTATACTTTGTACAAATGGAAGAATCATGTATTCCCATAGCAATATTATTTTTTAGAAAAATGTAATTTCATAAAAAAAAAACTGTTGGATGACATTTTTAATTTTAATATCTAAAGAGAGGTTCAAACAGTCTTTTCTAACTTGATAATTTAATATGGACTTAATTGAGCATTTACTATGGTTCCTCTTGTTTTAAATACATACTACAGTCTTAACCTCTGTTTCCATGACAATAGTTCCACCTGATATATTAACCACTGTGATAATTTATAAACCATCGAATAGAATTACATATGTATATATTTGTTGTTACTCAAGAGTTTGTATAGAATGGTACTTAATTATATCTGTTACTCAAGGTTTACAGTTTTTATAGATTATAATGTTATTTACAGATGTATAATATTAATAATAATTAAAAGATATCTTTGCAGCAAATAATAAATATGTGATACCATCGTGAAATTGCAAACTTCTTAATAGTAGGCTAGGAGAAAATAAATATATATCTGGGTTTTATCAAAATTTAGAATGAGCACTACAGTGTAGTAGTTTCTTTAAACTCAAAACTTGTAAATTATACCTCTGTCATTAGTACGGAAAAAAATGTTTGAATTTAGTTTTAGTGTCACTAAAACAAAGCAACACCCATTTGAATTTTAGGATCGTGCTGATATAACATGTACATGTACTGTTGTTTATAACTCCGTAAGAAAAGATACTGATAAAACATGGGGCAAAATGAATTGAGTTGTCGCTCTTGTTCAATGAGAAATTATACATGGAAATTTGTATTACTTATCATTCATCATTGTACAACACAATGCTGATTTTATAAACTAAGATTCTGAATAATTCAATAGACACCAAAAAAAAAAAAACCTATATTCTCTAAAAACATTTTGGGGTTACATCTATGCATGATATGAAAAAAAAAAGATACAAATAAAATTTAGCATACACTGTATGTGATATCATTTTGTGTTAATGTTTACACCAAATGCAGAAATTCATAACTATTTTTCACTTTGAACTTGTAATTGACAATCATCATTTTACTATCATGCATTAAACTTAAAGTTTCTCCGACCATTTTTCACTACTTTAGATCAGGCAAGACATACATATTTTGCTAAGACTTGACTTGATCAATGAGCATCCCAACAATACCCAAAAAACAAAGACATCTAGGGGTCATCATTCTGGTTTGTTTCATAAACATTCAATGGTATTCAGGCTTTTATATCAAATGTTGTAGACAACTGTTTCTTTTATTCAAATAAAAATGTCTATGTCTTTCTTTATGATCATATAGTAAGTCCAAAAGTTACATGCTTGGAACATTTCATGTTTCAAAAGAACTCAAAACTCAATTTTTGGAGGTTTCATGTTAGATGAAAAAAGGAAAATGCCAATTGCTGTCATTCTCTATTCTTGAACATGAAATTTTAACCCATGTTATCTTTGAGAAGATATTAAACAGTCAACAAAATCTTTCCAAGCTTTGAAATATTGCTACTAGATACAGAAACTTAAACATTTACTTTCAATCTATTTTTATTGTTTAGTTGATTAGTACCAGTAGCCATTAATAACGGCCTGTTATTAGTATTACTGGTTGCAATATAACTTCTACCTCTTACTCGTAGAGACATGAAATGTGCACTTATTCTTGTTTTCATTGGAAGGAAAGATTTGAATCCTTGTAATTCTTACTTTTTTACCATCCTGTATAATATGTGTGTGAACATAAAAACTTATCATACAAATTTTACATTTCTTTGTGAAAGTTGGAAATTATAGATTCCTCTGTGTATGTTAAAAATCATAGAAATGTTTGTAACCAGCTTACTAATAGACTGCTTTGTCATGTTAACATTTACAGTTATCTAAGGTGCAATAATTTATTTCATAGTGCTCTCAGAAAAATTCATATAACTATAATTATACAGATATTTGCCAAAGCTGTTAATGGATTTTTATTGTTAGTGAATTTACTATTTTTGCAGTAACATATTTATAGATGTTCTTGTCAAATAGAAGATTGTAGTTTTGATTTTATTGGATAAATACAATGTAGACTCAAATGACAAAGAAGTAGATGAATACTACCTGTGTATCAGTTATTACATGTCAATGCATCACCTTAATTATGTCAATTAAGGTAGATGGGGTGTCTAAATTATAATCCATAGATTTTTTTAATAATTTGCCAAAATGTAGTTTATATCATGCTTTTCAAAAAAATTTAATAAAAAGAATGGGTCACGGGGCTTATTTTCAGGCTACAGGTTGTTCAAAATTGACAGATTTTGTATAGATTATGCATGGAAAACCCAATTTTCAGCCATAAAACGAAAACTACACAATAGAATTTTGAGATAAAATATGAGAAGATAGCTTTAATAGTATGCTTTCAGATAAGAAAAAGAAAAAATGGGGTCACCGAACCCGTTTTCTTGCTATACATAATAAAATAGGTAAATTCCTAACACATTCTATTATAAAAGTACCTTTATCTGAATTATCTGCCCTTACATTTGCCTCCCCTTATGTGGCAAAGTTGGAAAAATTTGAATCAAACAAAAGTTTTCTGTTTTTTGTAAAATACAACCATAAATATGATAAAACATGTCATTTTCTATATTGAAATGAAAATTCTTACACATGAATTACCTACTACTCTCAAAATTTACACATTCTATTAAAGATCTAGACCGATTGCTTTCTGGTATTTTAAAATCCAAGATGGAGGAAGACACCCTATCTACCTTAATACAAGGAAATTAAAAATATATTATAAAAATTGTTTAATCCAAACTTCAAAACTAACATCAATGAAATTATTAATGATATTTTGTATATTAAGACATATAGCTAGCTAGAACAAGAGTTCCAAGTGCACTCAACTGACAAAAAGGGCAACGAGAGACATTAACAGTTTGTATCCATCATCATAATTAGTTCTGATGTCATATGTTAACAGCTTCCTTCCAGAAAATAAGGAACCTAATAGCCTCAAATCATGGTAAAATTGACAATGGGGATAAAAGTGCCATGTGAAACTCTTTCCAAAGTGGTCATGTTACTGAAAACCAGCTTAAAGTTATATATTTGATCCTTAAAGAAGTGCATGCAACTTGAAACATGTGTGAAGTGTATTCAGTCTTGACCCTGAACTAAATTTTTCTGTCACTCAAAAGATTTTATTTAAACCTAAGGAAGATGCATTCACACATTTGCCTTCAATTGTACTTCATTGAAATCCAAGTTAGTTACTAGTATAAAATATTGTTTATCATAGGACCCTATTGAAAATTTCCAAAAAGTTTTTGGAAATTTCACATTATATACTCTCTGTTGTAAGATGATGTGCCTTCGTGAAATGTATTGTATCTAAAGTTAGAAAAGGTTTTCCCTATGTGAAACATTGGACAGCAACTTGATTAAAAAGTTTAAATTTATAATTTTGGTTCAGTCCTGTAAATGATAACTTATCATGAAATAGAATATAAAATAGAACTGAATGACATGTTGTTAGAAATAATTTTAGATGCAGATTTATCCTCATCATTATTGCCAAATGACTTTTCTTCTAAAAATGTCTTATTCTGATTCTTGTGTGAAATTCCAGCATTTGATTCAATGTGAAATAAGTTGTTGATGGCAGCTAAGGTGATGGGGAGGCAGACTTCAGGCACAATGCAGTTTTAGGAAAGTGTATACTTAGTGACTGAAAAGCTGTTAATGAAAAATTTAAAAAAAATAATTTATATAGTTCTTTTGAATTTATTTATTCATTAAACCATATAGCAATTATGTTAATATAGTGTTCAAATGATTTTTACTTGTACAGAAAGTGTTATTAATGACACACGTTTGAAAGTTTATTTTTGTATGTCAAATAATATATCCTACACTTTGTTACAATTCTGTGTTATCTTTTACATAATAAACATCTGTTGAGTAGGTTTGTTTAGACTATTTTTTCACTGTAGAGTTCTTGTATTAGCTAAAACATGTTTTCTTGATGGCTAACTGTTCTCTTTAGGTGTCAGACCACCAATTCACACACTCCAATTTAAAAGTAGCCATTCCCTAACAACAAATAGTGCTTTTGATGTCATTGTTTACTTAAACTAACAAAAATATTTGCAGGAATGAAACTTTTGGTGGAAGAGAAATATATTTAGACCATTTGGAGTCAAAATTTACTTGTCCATGATTTTGCATGAAAAATTGAGGATTAATTGGCTCCATAGTATTTCCCAAAAAAACAGGGGTCATTTTTAGTAACAGTTGTTTTCCGAACGATCGTTTTTCACCATAAGACAATAAACATTGGTTGAAAATTGGCATATAGAAAGGTGATACATGTACAATTCAGGGTATACGTGCACAGGCACTTGTCTCTGAAAAAAATTACTAGGATCGATATGCCCCCGCTGTAGCGGAGGGGGCCTTAAGTTTTACCAATGTCCGTCTGTACAGCCGTACGTACAACCGTCCATCCGTACATCCCAAAATTGGTTTCCATTCTTTAACTTTAGTTTGCCTCAACCAAATGTTATGAAACTTATACACAATGCTTATTACCACAAAACACAGATCAAGTTTGAATTATGGTGGCGTCACTTTTACCGTTCTAGAGTTATGCCCCTTTACAAATGGAAAAATTGCTGAATTTTTCTTTTCTGTTCTCTAACTTGAGTTTGTCTCAACCAAATGTTATGAAATTTATACACAATTCTTATTGCCAAAAAACACAGATCAAGTTCGAATATTGGTGGCGTCACTTTTACCTTTTTAGAGTTATGCCCCTTTACAAATGGAAAAATTGCTGAATTTCCGTTCTCTTTCTTAAGTTTGCCTCAATCAAATGTTATGTACACAATACTTATTACCACAAAACTCAGATCAAGTAAAAATTTTGGTTGATTCACTTTTACAGTTCTTGAGTTAAATCCCTTTTTAACGATATATGCAAGCGGGGGCATCATCTGTGTCCAATGGACACATTTCCCATTTATTTTTTCAGAGACAATTGCCTGTGTATACCTGGTTTCTATGAAGTTAAACTAAAGGAAAAATATAAAGAAAGCTGTGAAAATGGAATAATTTGGTTGATTATATAGGGATTTTGAATTGGTGGTCTGACACCTTTATTCTACCTTAAGAATTAAAAGTTGTATTCAACTTTTGGGATCCAGTTTAGCTCAGGAGTGTTCATTCTTTCATAAGATAGCAATTTATTACATTTATATATAAAATAAGGAGTGATACTGGTAGTGCAATTTCAAGAGAGAACTATTTAGCAGAAAATAAAAACTATCTCAGGAAAAGATGATTTTGCAAAATTCATAAGATACATCCAACTGGCTACATTAATAGAAAAGCAATCAACCACTGAACTACAGGCTCCTGGCTTGGGAGACTCACCTTAAGTATGTGGTTGGGTAGACTTTACTCTCTTCAAACTCAGACAACGGTTCTGCAACAAGATATACAATGAACTCAATTCATAAGATCAGTAGTTTGAACAGCATCGTCTCTTGCAGTCCTATGATAATATGAAGGTGTTCATTGACTGGAAGGCATTTACTAAATGTGGAGACAATATGTTAAGACAATAACTTCAGGAAAAATCATTTTGAAATTTTAACTCAATGTTTAATGGGCCAAAACAAAGGATTGTGGCAACCTGTCTCTGAAAAAAACAAGTGTTTTCATTACTTTTGATGTACCTCTTTTATTTTTCATCAATATTGATCAGTTTTTGTCTAACTTAAAGGAAGTTGTTGAGTGAGGTGCTTTGATTTGCTGTTTCTGCATTTGTCAACAGATTCAACAAGTGTGTGATTAGGTTAGTTTAAGGGAAACTACTTATATTAAGTTAGCAATATTTGGTATGCAGTTGTATTAGATTTGGTACATCTTATTGCCATGCTGATAATTTGACCCCATTCCCTCAGTTATGGTCTATTAACGTAAACTTTTGCATAGTTTACATGTTTAAAGTTTGTGATTTAAGGGGAACCACTAAAGGTAAGTCAATAACCTGTGGTATGCTTCTGTATAAGTATAAGTCATGTTTCATTGAAGCATAATATACATGTTAAAGTTTGTGATTAGGTCAGTCAAAGGGGAACCATTTATGATAGAAGGAATAGTGTATTATTATCACAGGTGTACATAATATTTGAAGGTCTGCATGGGGTTTACAGAATAGAGAATAATGGGTCAAATCTACTAAAAGATGGGCCAAAAAAATAAAGAATAGAGAATAATGGGGTGCTAAAATATAAAAAATAGAGAATAATGACCTACCAAATACAAAAATGAAAGACCCCCTTTAGACCCTCATATTTGAGTGCTTTGTATTTTGGGGTATTCCAAATTTCTCAAAAATCTTTTTGATGGATGCCGAATTGTATACAAGTCATACTTTGCAAAATGGATTACCAGAAAATGCTGAAACATGTCTGTCAATGTGAGATGTTTGTTCCAAATAGGTAAAGAAATTTTGAAAATGTTTTGTTTTCTTTTAAAAAGTTCCTTTTATATAATATTAGTTTAAAATGGAAGAAATGTTCTGGAATATTGTTTCAACTTGGAAAAAAATATTACAGTATTTGATCCTGACAGAATAAAGGATATAGAATATTATAGCATTGTTTATAACAGTTTCCAGAGGAACAAGTATAAGGAAATAACATGGGTCACTGGTCATCTTCTTCTATAGGATATCCACCCTATTTGGTCACAGCATTAAAAATATATGGGTTTATTTTTAATCATCCTGTTATTGTGTTCCTGGTAAGAAGGATTACCTAGGTGTTTGTCACTTGTGTAAAAAAAATGCTTAGAATATGACGAGACCTTTTTCAGATTTGTCAGACACCTACCTCCTGTTTTCATATACTTTAAATTACAATTGAAGATATGCTTAGCACGACATCACATGCATTGTTAAAAGAGAGGCAAAAGATATCAAAGGGACATTCAAACTCATAAGTCGAAAATAAACTGACAACGCCATATATAAGTTAAAGATCAACTTTATTCCGTGTATAGAATAATTGTAAGGTAAAAATGTTTGTCTGAGAGGTGTCATCTGACCTTGGCCCCAGTTTGCATGATTTGTTGGTTAAAGCTTTGTGATTTGGTTTGGATATCAGATACTATAAGTTGCACATAAAGAATGAGTGTAAGGTGTATATGTTACAAGGTTCATATGACCTTGACTTCATTATTCATTGGTCGACGTTAACCTTCTGTGATCATTTCCGTTTTTCTAACACTTTTAGTTGGTCATTTTTATTTGGTGCATAAATTTATTGTATGGTGAAGTTGTCTATCTGACAGAGTTCGTTTGAACTTGACCTCTTGTCATTAATTATTAATAATGTTAAGTTTATGTGGTACCTGTAGTAAGACGTTGATTTTAAAGATTAACTGTTTGATTGTTGTTGGCTTGTTATCCAATGGCAAATATTTCTTGCATATTCAGGATGATATTGGTCTTAGCGAATTTCAACATGAAATTCAATTATTATCAGTAAAGAAGGCGCGACACTTCAGCTTGTGTACTATTGTGTGTATTGTTGGGATGTTGTCTCATTGACGTATACCCTTATTAATACCTCACGGCCTTTTGCCATCATTAATCGTCCGTCATCTTTTTTTTTGTTTCGTACCAGTATATATGCAAGGAAGTAGGAATTAATATCTGGAGTCGGTGGCGTAAACTGTCTGACCCTGACTTCATTTCCATGGACATTAGTCAATGTTAGGTTTTCATGGTTTGGTCCTCTCCTCATATACTATATAACTAAAAGGTCAACTATATTTGGTGTATGGAATGATGATAAGATAAACATGTCTGTCTGGCAGGGTTCATTTGACCTTGACCTCATTTTCATTATTTATTGGTCAATGTTTAGTTTATGTGGTTAAGTCTGTTTCTTAGGTACTATAAGCAAAAGGTCAAACATCATTTGTGAATGGAATCAGTGTAAGGTGTACATGTTTTTCTGGCATGTTTCATCTGACCTTGACCTCATTTTTATGGTTCACTTGTCAATATTAAGTTTTCATGGTTTGATCAGTTTCTTGGATACTATAAGCAATAGGTCAACTATATTTGGTGTAAGGAAAAAAAGGAAGGTGTACATGTCTGTCTGGCAGTGTTTATGTGGCCTTGACCTCATTGTCATTGATCTTTGCAAATGTTAAGTTTATGTGATACTTGTAATGAAATGTTTATCGTTAAGGCTTTCAGCATACAATCAATCATAGTTAGTAAAGCAGGCCAGACATTTCTGCATGTGCACCCTTTTTTCCTCAAAACTCTTCATCTGTGAAACCACTGGAATAATTTCAACGTAACTTTGGCAGAATGATCCTCAGGTATCTAAGTGTACAGTTGTTTTTTTTGTCAACCTGCATGGCTGTCATTGCTTAAAATTAAAAATAAGTGTAAAATTTGTCTGACACACATTTATTTCGTTTCCATAAATTTCGTTGCTAATACTCAGCTTCTGTATGAAGAAATAATTTTCTACTGATTTGGGGGAAACTTTGGTATGATGCATTGTACTCTGTATGCAATTTTCAGAAAGCAATCATTTCCTGATTAAGGATACTGTAGGATTAAACACATTTTTTCTAGAGGTTATTGGTGTGTAAACTTGGGCGATTAACACACAAACTGAATCAAAGTCTGGAAAAAAGTAATTTATCAAAAAACAAAATCAATGCCAGTTACAACTAATAAATAAATCATGTTTCACAGATAACAAGTTCATTTCTTCCCCATGTTTTGTATTTAGGGGAAGTTTAACAGAAATAACTAGAGGCTCTAAAGAGCCTGTGTCGCTCACATTGGTCTATGTGCATATTCAACAAAGGACACTCTACAACATTGTAGATGAGTATAGAATTCATGAAAAAATTCTCTGTTTTGTTGATCTTGTATTGCTGATCATTAATTCTGTTTAGTTTCTATCTATCTTCTTTAGCTTTTGCTCACTTTTGAAACTCAAAAGAGGGTTAAAAATATCCTCATTTAAGGACAATCACTCCTATAAAGAGTGACAGTCTTCTAACTATATCAGCAAAATTTGACTTGTTAGTAGATCTTGACCTGCTGATCATTTTTGTGATTTAAAATGTCTGTTTATCTATTATAGTTTTTATACGACCGCAAAAAATTTTGCGGTCGTATATTGGTATCACGTCGTCGTCGTCCGAAGACATTTGGTTTCCGGACAATGGTTTTCAAAACTTGCATTTTACTCCTATGTTCTATTTTAAGCCATGTCGGCCATCTTGGTTGAAAGGCGGGGTCATCGGACACATTTTTTAAAAAAGATACCCCAATGATGATTGTGGCCAAGTTTTGTTAAATTTGGCCCAGTAGTTTCAGAGGAAAAGATTTTTGTAAAAGTTAACAGACGACGACGGACGACGACGGACGACGACAGACGACGGACGCCAAGTGATGAGAAAAGCTCACTTGGCCCTTTGGGCCATGTGAGCTAAAAAGGATGAAAACCGTTGAAAAACCATTTGTTTCATTGAAGCTCAATTCTATATACATTTTGTACCATTTTGTACCTTGATATAGCCAAATACGCAAATGAAATAAAATATCAAAGATAATATTAGATTAATCTTATTGCTCTAATAGGAAAAATCCATTCATCTTTTGTGGAGGGGTTTGGGGATATTTCTCATGATTCATTTTTCAGTTTTAATATAAAAAAAAACTTGTTCAATAACTATATTCCTTCATACAGGATGGCCCGATCAAAACAGTTTTCATGATTTTCAAGTTTTGCTTAGTTACGATAGAAACAAACGGCAATTACTTCCCTTAGAACTGACAGAAATTTATTAATAACAAACAATTCAGTGTCTTCCCTAGAAAATTTTTCATGCATGGTGGGTCCATGGTCAGTGAATTTGTAACGCAGCGCGCGACGCTTCTTTTTCAGAATTAGTTACACAACATAATTTATATTTTTAAAGCCATACACCAATCTAATTGTTTTATATAGTTACAGCAATTCATATAACGGTCATGGAACTTTAAAGTATTTATTACAGATGAGAGGAATTAATGAAAGACCTTATAAACAATAAAAAAAATAATCCAGTCTGCAATAGTTATTTACAAATTAATGCCATGTACACATTATTTTTTTGATATCTTCCTCTGTTTCAACTTTCCAAAGGTCATCACACATTTTTCAAAATCAAAATCTTCCGCCTTTGGTCTTTCAATTGATATATGCATTAAGCAATTCAGCAATAATGAATTTATTTAAAAAAAATTGCCCCCCTCTTAATTCTGACCCCTTAAAAGACGAATGGGTGGTGCCTTAAACAGATAAGGATAGAGATTAAATTGTCAATTTGTTGTATACTCAGGATATAGACCTATATTTTCTAATGTAAGATATTTTATGTTATAATGATGTCATTGATGATCATTGATATATTACTGCATGAACAGGCGGCATTTTTCAAATATTTTTTGTCTTGTTTTTTTCCTTCAGTGGCAGTAAACAGTTATAGTTTAACAAAAAATACTAAAAATAATGGAAAGCTAATGGACATTTATTAATGATTTGACATTTGAATGGTAAAAAGACATTTTTTTGTAAGGGAGTGTTATACAGAGGCAGGGATTTAGGGGCAGCCCCCTCCCCTGTGGAGCTACATATATGGTTAAACATAGGTTTTTTTTACAAGTTTACATGTTTCACTCCTAATGTCGCCTGGTCCCCCCTTTTTAAAAGCAATGGATCAGAAAATTTAGTTTCTATGTAAAACAACTTTTTTTCGAAAACGTAAACGTATCTTTACCAGTTTTATTTTGTATATTTCTATTGTTATATAACAAACTGGTACCTAGTTATTTACTTTACTGTTTCTGTTAATGCATATTGTGCATTGGTACCAGGTTTTGGTTAACGGATGGTTTGTTTACATGCAAAACGTGAACTGAAACGTGCACTTTAAATTTATTAGCTTTAGATAACCAAACAATAAAACTGGCATATATGCACCCACCGTGGATACTTACATTTTTCACTGAATTTTGAAGAAAATGGATGGGAAGAAAAACGGCGCAATCAACAGCACAAATGCCAATGGTCATGTTTCAAATGGAGATATAAATTCGTCCAAAGAGGAACTGAAGCTATCATGTTTACAAAAAATAAGCCACAAGATTATTTCCGTTTTGGAAACAGCATTTTACAGGTATTTATTTAGTTATTCCCATGACATCATTTCTATGTGTTTTGACTTCCAAATTATAGAATAGAATAGAATATTTTTTTCCCAAATTACAACGCCCATAAAATGATAAAGGGGTACTTATAAAGTGAGAAATGGAATCAAAACGAAACGTAATATAACGAAACGAAATGAAATGGAAAATGAAGAAACGAAATCAAAGCGAAATAATATATTTTTAGCCCCTCAATAGCACTTAAGAATCCGACCCTTTAGGTTTAGGGGGGTAAAACAATTTTATTTTTTTTTTGGGGGTGGGGGGGGGTAAATTCGCAACAGCATAGTGTATTGCACAAAATAGCAAAAAAAAAAGAAGGGGGGCAGTTCGCAACAGCATAGTGTATTTATCTGCTGTTTTTAAGTCTGGTGATCCAAGTCAAAGAGATAATTATTGTGGCATTGCCATTAATTCTTGTGTTGGTAAATTATTTAACTCTGTTTTGAATAATAGACTAGATCATTTTTTGGTAAAGGAATCATTGATTAATCCATGTCAAATTGGATTTTCAAAAAAATGTAGACCATCTGATCATGTTTTTGTTTTAAAAAACCATTATTGATAAATATATTAGTAAAAAGGGGGGTAAACTATTTGCCTGTTTTGTAGATTTTAAACAGGCTTTTGATAAAGTGATTCATGAGGGTATCAGATATAAGCTATTAACAAACAATATTACTGGAAAGTTTTATTCTATCATTAAAGATATGTATAATAAAAGTGACCTATGTGTTAAAATTGATAATGAAATGACCCCATGTTTTAAATCATTTATAGGGGTTAGACAAGGTGATGTTTTAAGCCCAAATATTTTCAAAATATTTATTAATGATCTACCTGACAAGTTTTTGTCATGTCCTGATCCAGTAACTATTAATAACCGTAGAGTAGATTGTCTTACGTATGCTGATGATGTCGTAATTTTTTAGAAACACAGGAAGGTTTGCAAAAGAGAATTAATATGTTACATGAATATTGTTTAGAATGGTGTTTTGATGTTAATCTAAAAAAGACAAAAAGTATAATTTTTAACAAGCCAGGAAAATTCTTAAAATGCTGTTTACATTTTGGAGGTAAAGAGATAGTATGTGCAAAATTATATAGATATCTTGGAATCACATTTACATCTAGTGGTATATTCAAGCAGTGTAAAGATGAATTATACAATAAATCTTTAAAAGCATGTTTTAAGCTACAGAGATGCTTGTCATCATCTAACCCTAGTATTGCCACTTTTTTACATCTTTATGATCATACAATTAAACCCATACTATTATATGGCAGTGAAATATGGGGAAGGTTTCGTACTGATTCAGCTGCATGTAAAAAAAGATAATGATTATATATTGGAAAAAGTTTTTGGTCAGGATTCCTCTGAAAAAGCTCATAACAAATTTATGAAATATATTCTTGGTGTAAACAGAAAGTCCAGTAACATAGCTGTGATGTCAGAGCTTGGTAGATTTCCTATTTATTTTACTATAATTTTATCAATGTTAAAATATTGTCATAGACTGGAAGGTTTGAAAGAAGGATTATTATTTGATGCATTCATATGCTGTAAACAATTACATATTTCTAATGTAAATACATGGTACTCTAGTATTATAGATTATATTCAGAGAGAGATTGATTTACCAAATTTTGACCAATCAATTGGTTCTTTATGTCAGTATGTTAAAAATAAACTATGTGAAAGTTATTTAACATTTTTGAATAGACTGAAGTATCAAACAATTAACTCTGAAAAAGGGAAGCTTGGTACTTATTTTTCTATAAAAAATTGTTTTAAAAAAGAAAAATATTTAGAACTACAGGATTTTAAGAAAAGACAGTCAATTTGTAAATTAAGAATAAGTGCTCACTCTTTAAAAATTGAGACAGACAGATATTCAAAAAAATATATAGAAAGATCTGAGCGTCTTTGTTCAAATTGCTCACTTGGTAAAGTTGAAGATGAGCTTCATTTTTTGTTAGAATGTCCTCTTTATGATACTCAAAGGGAAGACTTTTTTCAATACATATCTGACAATTGTTATAATTTTAAAAATTTAAATAAATCTTCTAAATTTTTATGGCTCTTGACTCAAGAAAATGTAACTCTTATGGAAAAACTGGGCTGTTATATTTGTGACTGTTTTGAATTAAGGAAATCAGGTATGCATATTGACACTAAGTCAAGTAAATGATTTGAGAATGAATGCATATAATGTAATTTTATTCTTTTATTCACAATATATATGTGGTTTTTGGCTCTGATTCTGACCAATGCTAATACAAATGTATACTAAATATATATTTTCAAGTGACTATTATTGTTGTTGTTACCAATTATGTAAATCAATTGTATCTGATTTTATGCCCTTTATGGGCCCTGTAATTTGGGAAATAAAAATATTCTATTTTATTCTTTTCTATTGCACAAAGCAAAAAATTGGATATAAATTCAAATCATATAACCAATTCTAAGTTTTTTGACTATAGTAATTCTGTGTCAGAAACCTATTATGTGTCAAATATTTAATTACAATCCCAATTCAGACCTGTAACGAGTGCGAATATTGTGTCCATTTTTGCCCCAACTGTTCAGGGTTGGACCTCTGCGGTCGTATCCAGCTGCGCTTGGCGAAGCAATTTATTACTACAAATTTTTTATTGTTTCTTAATATGAGTGGATTGGCATTAGGAAGAAATTAAATACCAGTTCTAGTGATGAATTTGGACTTTTTAAATATTAACCATTTAGAATTTTAATTATTCATCGACCAAGAGTGACCCATAAAATGCAGGATTGTTATAAGTTTAGTTTTTAGAACTAGTACGAATTTGGTTGGGCTGAAAAAGGATTGAACTTCCTTACGCATGAGCCCTTAAAAGATTCTACAGGTATGGCATGTATGATATTCATGATATTTGTCTTAATAATTGCATTTAATCTGTTAATTTTATTATAAAATCAAGGTGCCCTTTGAAGTGCAGATTAATTCAATGTTATAATTATTCATAACATTACAAACAAACTAAACATTAATGGTTCATTAGATTTCAAATTAAACTTAAAATAGAAATCAACATCAACGTATTTTTTTTTTCATTGAGACACTCAAAAAAAGGGGTTACAAGTGTGCCAATTTTTCACATGTATTTTCATAGGTATGATTCCCAGTTACCATCAAGGTTAGATATTGCTTTGTCTTAAGATGGTTATTGTCTTAAGGTGTGTATAGTACGCATTTTTTTACCCCAAAAATGTAGTTGGTAGAGGAGGTGCGTATTATACATAACTATAGACGGTTTTTAACAGGATTTTCGAAGTAAAAATCGGTTATTGATTTGGCGATGTACGGTGGGCGGGCGGGCAGTTGCCAATTAGTGTCCGTTCATTTACATGAAAACGCTTTGAAGAAATTTTTTCAATTTTAAACAAATTTAGATTGATATGTTGTTTCCTGTGACTAAATGAAGGTCAAGTTCTATTTTCACGATTTTAGCTTTTCTCGTTAGTCAGTTATAGCCCTTTTCCAAGAGTTCAATTTTTGATGAATAAATCCATTTCTGTACGTTGGGAAATAACTCATTTTTAAAAAAGATTTTTAAAGGGGCACTAGCTACGAGAAACATAAGAATATAAAATATGATTTTTTTTATGTTCAATCATTAATGAAAGTGAAATAGTGAAACAATAATTCGCTTTTAGCAGCCAGTATGGTTCAATTTTGTCGAAATAAGATAAGAAACATTGATGATGAATTATTCACTTGCAAGTGAATAATTCGACCTCATTGAATCCAGATTCATGTGAACTTCAATTTAACCCTTTAGCTAGAGATTGATTACACATGCATTGTGCGTGTTCATTTATTTAAAGGAAAAGAATGTCAACATTGAAAGTGAAACAAAGGTAAATCATTTGATTGACTGATTCGATCCATAAAAAAATTATTCTTACATATATATTTTTAATCTATAATATGAAATTAAACAGACCTAGAAAAATCCAATTGCACAAGTTAACTTTCTATTTATATCTATATTTATGTTTATATCACTTATATGGGCATCAGTGGTTTTCGGAGGTCAACTCAACAGTTAATTAGGTGGCGTCTTGACTAAAATACACACGAAATATATTATCGAGCCCATAACCTGTAAATTGTTTATTTGACTTTTTATAATTTGGATAAATGATTTACATTGTTATAAATCAAATATGAGAATTTGAGTCAAATCGGTGGACATGAATTTGACAGCTAGTGCCCCTTTAAAAGACATTGTATTAATGATAAATGACATTTTGGATATTTTTTTTCTTTTCTTTGGTAAATTGTTTGAACAATTTTGTGGTAGGTTTGTTTGTTATTCTGCATAAACTTATTGTCTTAGTGTGTGTTGATTTTAATTTTTACTTGATCCTGTTCCAGATTTGCAAATTCATTAAATAATAATCTATTTGTATTAAAGGATATATTTCATTACATTACATTGTGTGGATAAAGTTGTAGAATTTCATAGATAAGTTGCAGATCTTTATTAGTTTGTTACAAATGAAAGAAAAAATATTGGGAACTATTAACTATATATATAAAGTTTGATTACACCTGGGAACAGTATATCTAACGGGAAATGAATCTGATACGCTTTTCAGTATAAAATTGATAAAATCTCGGACTCCCCGAGACTTCCTGAGATTTACAGATTTTGGTAGCGTCTGACTGAAAAACTATCAGAACTGCTCAACAAATAAACCACATAACTCTAATTGTAAATAAATACAAGTTTTATCATTTAGTAGATATATTTTGTCATATAAAATTACCAAAATAAGTTTGATTTATTTGATGTGAAGTGTTTTATAATAGTTTGTCAATTTGTAAATCATCGCGGCAATGGCCGCCATTTTTTTATTACCTTGTTTGCATTCTGCACAATTCTGTGATGAAATGCTTGCGATTTTAACAAATTTGAAGTGACAGAATACAAGTTTGATACACTAGCATCACTATAAAACTAGTTTGAATGACATTTTATTGATAATATCAGAAATTATTAGGATAATAGCGAGTCCGTTTTTAACACATGTCCGTTTCTGTATCGTATCTTTATTAACTATGGCACGACGATTAAATTGACTACAATCAGGTAGTGTCAAGTCCCGTCAATATATATGTTCCTGATTACACTAAGTGTTTTTAAATGATTTTCACCTTTTATCAAGATAACACACCATCTGGTAATTGTCAATCACCCAATTATAATTGTAGTGACAGATTTATTTGAAAACTATTAGTTATATTAGATTATAATTTGAAAATAAATATAACATCATATCTAATTTTAGAGAATTATAGTTAAATCGTATTAATTTTAGATTTACATTATTGGTTCATGGAAATAAAGTTATTTCCCTTTGAACAGAAATGGTTTAACTAAGAAGTATTTCATCAAAAATTGAATTCTTGGGGTTCCTTGATATGCTGATTCTAGCAATGTACATAGATTTTGGATATTGGACCGTAAAAGGTAAATGTCCAATTTCAAATTTTTCATTTCTTTGACCACATTTATTTTGTGTCACAAACCTATGATGTATCAAATATTCAATCACAATCCAAATTCAGAGCTGTTTTAAGTTTAAATGTTGTGTCCATACTTGCTCAACTGTTCAGGGTTTGACCTCTGCAGGAAAATCTGGTTTGCTGTCTCTCTGACAGCCTCTTGTTGAATTTTTTTTTTTCAATTTTTTTTTTCTTTATATATAATTAATATTGTTTTTTTCTTCATTATTGTATATGTTCAAGACATTTTTAATTTTATTTATTTATTTGTATTTTTTTTTAAAAACGCTTTATTGACCACACTGGTACTGGTGTGGCATCCTGCATGAGTGAGCTTAAAATGTAATTAAGGATTAAGTATGGGTGTGTAGCAATTGAATAATCATCTTTTGACAGACCTATTGAAGGTCAGTGGTTTTCTCCAGGCACTCTGGATTCCTCCACCAATAAAAACTGGCCGCCACGAAATAGGCCAAATGTGGCGCTTAAAAGTGGCGTTAAAACACCAACAATCAATCAATCTTTTGACAGTTTTTCAATGTTATAACCTCAGGCAGTGCTCTAAATCAACATGATCAATGAAAAGGAAATATCCGATTAAAGAGTTATTAAATTTTAATTACTGCTAATCAATTTAGAAATGTTTGAGGTCTAATTGCTTTTGTTCCATAACATTCCAATTATTTCTTTTATAATATTTGAACAGTGCATCAGCTTGGACAAGCTTATACAAACATTCATTTTGAAAGGGATCTTTAATTAATAACTTTTCTTTTATAAAATTAATAAATGTTAATTACATGATTCAGTCTTCACGCTGAACCACAGGCCCAGCAGCCCAGGCTTGTAAAATTGCTCTCGGGCCTGTAAAAATCATATCTACACTCTACAGGCCAACAGAATATAACTAAAACTTTCCAAAAATTGAGCACCAGACCTGTAGATTTAAAAGTTCATCGTGAAGACTGCATGATAAAAGCTCTACCATTTAATTGTTAATGTCTTTAAAATTATTTGATTAAGCAATTTGATTGAACAATCAATCTTATTATTTTTATCTTTCAATAGACTTTAATGTAGATTAAATACATGATTTTATTGTTCCCTATTAAAAGCTTTTTACTGTGAACTAGACTTAAAAAAAAAAGCAACTTTTTATTGGGTACAATTGGGTATAATACATGGCTAAATACGGTATATAATTAATATATTAGTATTCCAAAATTGAGGATGTCATAAAGCATTGTCATTATGATGTCATGTCACCACACTTGTAACTTCCCTTCAGAAAATGCTGCATTTCCCTATCTAAATCTGATCATACAAAAAGGAGTTTTTACAAATGATGTAAAAATATTTGTCTGAAACTTTCAGCAGTCTATTTTTACGCAACAATTCCATTATTGAATAAATTAACAGGTGATGGCAACTGGTCCTTCATCAGTAGAGCTACATTACATGTATATACTAAACTATCCTCTATCCTAAACCTGACCCTGACCCTAATCCTAAAATAGAACAACATCTAACCATAATCATAAATGAAGCCTAACCCTAGTGTAAAAGAAGGCAAGAGAAAAGTAATACCAGTATTTTGTGTATTTTCATAAAATAACTACAATTCTGATATTTTAGTGTATTCCCGTATTGTTTTAGTTGTAATGATTTCATAAATTGAAAGGTAGTGTATCATTAGTATGTAATTTTATAGATAGATAATTAAGACTCCCTTAACAAAATTAAACTTTGTTAGCAAGCTCTATACTGTTTGGACATGTTGACATAGAATAATTTGTTTCAGTTTCCAAGTTTATTGCCAAGGGTTTTTTGATGTAATTATAATTATTGTTGGGTGCTATGTCATAATGTGTGTAGAAGTATATTTGTAAGCCATAATCAATAAAAATTGGAGAGCTAAAATGTACATGTAAGGTTCATGGTCAGTATCCTGGAGACTTTCCAGCTTTACTTAGTAATAGAACACATCTGCGACATCACAGGTCCGTGACTGAATTAAAGTACCTATGTCTTATTTTTAGCCTGGATTTTTAGTATTTGTATTGTCATCTGATAAAGAGGTGCACAGTTTTCTCTGCTTTCAAAATCTTTCTGTTTGAACCCGTCCTGGTTTTCTTACCACAATAAACTTACTATAAACTAAATTTAATTTTTTAACTAATTAACCAAAATTAAAAGTGGTATTGAGGTGGAAGAAAACAGACTTGTTAAATTGTGTACTGTAGTGTAACATACATATGTAGATATAAAACAACTACTGGAAGAATTCCAGGTTCTCTTGATAGAGGAGGGATTTACAGAAGGTAACTACAACCGGAAACTACATGTGACATATACTGTTGGTATTGGATTCAAAAGGAACTTGTTAACTATATTAATTATGTGGAAAACATAAGGGCCTGGAATGGTGTAATTTTTAAACAACACCATTATCCTATATATTAGTTATATTTAAAGTTGAATTCTTTCATTCTGTGTTTACATCATGCCGGCTAAAACAACACCATTATCCTATATATTAGTTATATATAAAGTTGAATTCTTTGATTCATCGTTTTTACGTCATGCTGGCTAACAAATCGGACCTTGTTATTTTAGAAGTATACATGTAGAAATGAAATAACCGATTTAATTAAGCACAATTTATAAACAAGTTCACAGGTTATCTTGTAGAGAATGTCTGTTGTACAGTTGTTACATTTAGACAATATTCTGGGGGGGGGGGGGGGGGGGGGGGGGGGGGGGCGAAACAGAAAGCATATTGTTCCTATTTCATTTTTATGGCCCCGCCCTGGCGGAGGGGGCATTAAGTTTTACCCTTGTCCGTCTGTACGTACGTCCGTACACCCGTCCATCTGTACGTCCCAAAATTGGTTTCCGTTCTCTAACTTTAGTTTGCCTCAACCAAATGTTATGAAACTTATACACAATGCTTATTAGCACAAAACACAGATCAAGTTTGAATTTTGGTGGCATCACTTTTACCGTTCTAGAGTTATGCCCCTTTACAAATGGAAAAAATGCTGAATTTTTCGTTTCCGTGTTCTAACTTTAGTTTGACTCATCCAAATGTTATGAAACTTATACACAATGCTTATTACCACAAAACACAGATCAAGTGTGAATTTTGGTGGCATCACTTTTATCGTTCTAGAGTTTAGCCCCTTTACAAATGGAAAAATTGATGAATTTTTCATTTCTGTTCTCTAACTTTAGTTTGCCTCAACCAAATCTTATGAAACTTATACACAATGCTTATTACCACAAAACACAGATCAAGTTTGAATTTTGGTGGTGTCACTTTTACTGTTCTAGAGTTATGCCCCTTTACAAATGGAAAAATTCCTGAAGTATTTGTTTCTGTTCTCTAACTTTAGTTTGCATCAACCAAATGTTATGAAACTTATGCACAATGCTTATTACCACAAATCTCAGATCAAGTACAAATTTGGGTAATGTCACTTTCACAGGTCTTGAGTTATACTCTTTGTAACGTTATATGCAAGCGGGGGCATCATCTGTGTCCCATGGACACATTCCCCATTTATTTATTATTTAGTTCAAAAACATTATCATTGATTTCTGTAGGAGAGTCCAGGACTCACCATTTTCAATCCTTTTTGTCTAAGCCAATATAGTGAAGAAAAGCCTTAATATATTAGTTACATTTTTGTAAACCTTCACAACAAAATAAAACTTTTATTTTTAAAAATTCTGCAATGAAATGATGATAACTGGACTCAGCTAGCTGCTGATAATTTTGCTGCATCATTGTAATCACAAGTTCAAAAAATGACTCATGGACTACTCTTAGTGAGAACCCTGTCAGTACATGAAGACTTAAATTTTAATCAGATTAGTAGACTGCAGAGATCCAATCTTATTTCTTGGTGTGTAAAAAGGAAATAGTTTTGCAACTATAAACATTGATGTATTAATGGTCTAAGCACTTGTTTAAACCCCTAAAGACATAAAAAATTTAAGATTTAAAGACTTAAGTGTTTGAAAGATTGATGACCTATCTATGCTGCCAATCATCATGATCATGTGTACATTCATTTAAAATTTTGGTATATATCAACATCATCTATGTTGAAAAACCATATATAATACATGTACTTAAGAAAGTACAAAATGAAACGCTGAATGTTAAAAATAAAAATAGAATACATGACCAAGTTATTTTAAAAAATACCTTTAAGGATTAAAGAAAATTAACCAGAGCATAAACTGAATAGTTTATCATATCATTAAAATGTGTAGTTTTAATTCAACCATAAAGTTATAAAAATAAATAGTAGTCTATGATTATTAATACTACATGTAATTCAAACAGATTGATCCTGTTTGAAACTAGAAGATGTGCATTAAACAACTGAATCATGATTGAAAAATTCCCTTGCAAATACCGTTCTGCATAGTTATGATATACCTGTTTTATTCTACCACATGTTATACTGAATAAACAAAAAGATATATTTTGTAGAACTGATCTGTTTACATGAATTGTGATGTTATATATTACGTGCTTTTTGTTGAGTTACTTGTACATTCAATATACATACATAATATACATGAAGGAAGATTTCTGATCCTTTTATCTTCAATAATTGTTGTATTATAATAATTCCAGGACACCCATTAGATTCAAAGACTTAATATAGAGAGTCAGTGCCAGTTTTACCAACAGAAGCAGTCATTTGCAAAAACTGCAGGCATTGGGTATATAGTGTACTGTAAATTTCAAGACTGTCAACTTGTGACATTTTCTTTGCATTTTCACTTATGTATGCTTGAAATAAATTCTAATTGAAAGAAAATCTTAACTTGCATGTGATAAAGCTTCCTTTTTGTTTTGATTTTTTTTAATTTCTAGAGGTATTTGACTTTATTTTGTGAGATTATTAGTCCCCTACCAACAAAGTGGAAGGGGACTTAAGGTTTGCACTTTGTCCGTCTGTCTGTCTGTCCATCCGTCAGTACGGCAAATCAGTTTTCCAAACTTTTTTCTTCGTCCTTGAAGATATTGATTTGATATTTGGTGTATTGTTTTATCGTGAAAAGTTACAGATCAAGTACTAATTTTGTTCCGATCTGATGATTTTGTGCAGAGTTATGGTCCTTGGACATAAAAGATTCACTCAAATTATCAGTTTACCGCAATTTTTTTCGTCATTCTTGAAAATATTGATTTGATAATTGGTACATAGTTTTATCATGACAAGTTACAGATCAAGTTCGAATTTTGTTCCAGTCTGATGATTTTGATTATGGTCCTTGGACTTAGAAAATTCACTTGAATAATTAGTTTTCCACACTTTTTATACACCCGTTTACAGGACGTATTATGGTATACCGTTGTACGTCTGTCATCAACATGTCGGACAATAACTCAAAAATGCTTTATCCAATTTGCATGAAACTTTGGTGAATTGTTTATATTGAGGTGAGCTCCCTTTCGTTTTTTATAAATTTTAGATTTTACGTTTCCGAGTTGTGGGGTTTTATTTATTAAAAAAGACGGATTTTCCAGTTTTTCGGACAATAACTCAAAAACATCTATCTCCCCCAGTTTTTGGTGGGGTTGGTGTTGCTTAGTCTTTAGTTTTCTATGTTGTGTTTTGTGAACTTTTGTGTGTCTGTTTGTCTTTTTCTTTTTTAGCCATGGTGTTGTCAGTTTATTTTTGAATTATGAGTTTGAATGTCCCTCTGGTATCTTTCGCCATCTTCACCAATTTGCAAGAAACTTTGGTGAATTGTTTATATCTATTGACATGAGCTCCCTTTGGATTTTTATAAATTTTAGAGTTTACGTTTCCGAGTTATGGGGTTTTATTCATAAAAAGGGGTGATTTTCCAGTTTTCTGACAATATCATTTAAGAGCTTTGAGCAGTTTTCGTGAAACATTGGTGACTGGTTTATATCTTTTGAGATAACCTCCCTTTAGTTTTTCATAAATTTCTGATATGACATTGAGAAGTTATTGAACTTTATTCTTTGAAAAAGCGACAGACATATCATGCGCTTACGGCACAGCTGTTTATTTTCATCATGCTTGAAGATATTGACTTGATATTTGTTATATAGTTAAGACCATGACAAGTTATAGAACAAGTTAACATTTTGTTCCAGTACCATGAATTTTTAACCGGTAAGGTACTATGTATTGCCATGCAATACATTGTACTCTCAGAATGCTTGTTGACAGTTGTTTTTGTGTTTTTCACACGAAGTCTAGTCTTCATTTACAAATGTATTCGAATGAAATTTTATTTTACTACCCCTAAAAGCTGCCTTCCTTTAAATGACTTGATCTTTTTCAGATTTATTGTTCTTATGTTATGAAAATCATTGGGGTCGAGGTAAATTATTTACTCACGGCACAGCAAAGCATCGTGGAGATTCTTTAACATTTCATACAGATATATTTTAATGGTAATGTGAGGAGTGATAAACATTGTAACCATTACTTATATGTTGTTCAAATGAATAAATTGTCATGTTATAGCCAATGAAATGTATATATTTATTTCAAAATTATACTAATTATCAGAATCATATTTTAGACTAGGAAGAATAATTGGTACTCATCCATGGAGGGTTATGATAATCGCTACAGTTGTGACAGGACTGATTTGTATAGCTGCTCCATTTACCTTTACTGAGTCTGCAGATGGTGATGACACACTCTGGGTTCCTGTCAATGCTAAAGTTCTAGATTATAAATCATGGGTAGAATCAGTATTTCCATCAACCGTTAGATTTGGTACCATGATATTTGTCAGTAACAATGTACTGACACCTACAGTACTGTCTGCAGTAAGTAAAATTTATTTTAAGTAGTATGTTTGTGTCGAACTTACTCCATACATGTACATGTAGATTGAGGTTCCCAATTAAAGGAATTGAAATCTATATTTAGATTAGTACCAATGTCATAGGTCAAAGTATTCTGAGATTGGTGCCTTATTATGCCCTTGTTTTGTTTACCAACCAGGTTCAGAATATCTGTTTTTCATCCAGTCAGAATTCTTAAAAACTAGTTTATGGCTAATTGATATAACACCATTGGTGCCTGCTTCTATCATGTCTCTATTGATGAAAGTATTTTGAAAATTGTTGAAAGGGGAATAAATATTAACGTTGACTGTAAGCTGATAAAAAAATCTTGGAAATAATAACAAACATCTTGGAAATAAAAGCAACCACAAGTAAAATAAACAGTAGCTTCAAGATAGATGTCCCTCCTGGGGTTCAAGCCAGATATCCATTCAGTACAAAAGGTTCCAAGACATGTCCCTCTAATACATTAGGTTCAAGATAGATGTCCCTTCTGTGCATTAGGTTCACGACAGATGTCCTCCCTGTACAGTCAGTTCAAGATAGATGTCCCTCCTATATAGAAGGCTCAGGATAGATGTCCCTCCTGTATAGAAGGCTCAGGATAGATGTCCCTCCTGTACAGTAGGTTCAAGCCTGATGTCCCTCCTGTACAGTAGGTTCAAGCCAGGTGTCCTTCCTATACAGCTGGTTCAAGCCAGATGTCCCTTCTGTACAGTATGTTCTAGACAGATGTCATTCCTGTACAGTAGGTTCTAGACAGATGTCCCTCCTGTACAGAAGGTTCTAGACTGATGTCCCTCCTGTACAGTAGGTTCTAGACAGATGTCCCTCCTGTACATTCTAGACAGATGTCCCTCCTGTACAGTAAGTTCAAGCCAGACGTCCCTCCTGTACAGTAGGTTCAAGACAGATGTCCCGACTGTACAGTAGGTTATAGACAGATGTCCCTCCTGTACAGTAGGTTCAAGCCAGATGTCCCTCCTGTACAGTACGTTCAAGCCAGATGTCCCTCCTGTACAGTAGGTTCTAGGCAGATGTCCCTCCTGTACAGTAGGTTCATGAAATGCAAATCATGTTCAGAAGATTCAAGACACATATAGATGTCCCTCCTCTACAGTAGGTTCAATATACATATAGATGTCCTCCTGTAAAGTTGGTTAAAGATATATGTCCCTCCCTAAATAAAGTTCAAGATAAATGTCCATCCTTTACAGTAAATTCAAGACAGATGTCCCTCCCTGAAGAAGGTTCAAGATAATTTGTCTTTCCTGTACAGTACGTTCAAGACAGATGTCCCTCGAGCTCCTGTTCAGTACATTCAAGACAGATGTCCTTCCTGTACAGTAGGTTCACAACAGATGTCCATCCCTCCAGAAGGTACAAGATAGATGCCCCTCCTGTACTGTAGTTCAAGACAGATGTCCCTCCGAACTAAAGGTTCAAGTGAGATGTCTCTCCCAAAAGAAGGTTCACTTCTGTTCCTTCTGTATAGTAGATCAAGAAGACTCAAGATAGAGGTCTCTCCTATACAGTGGGTTCAAGACAGATGTCCCTCCTGTATAGTAGATTCAAGACAGATGTCCCTCATTTATAGTAGATTCAAGACAGATGTGCCTCCTGTACAGTAGATTCAAGACAGATTTCACTCATGTACAGTAGATTCAAGACAGATGTCCCTCCTGTACAGTAGGTTTTAGACAGATGTCCCTCCTGTACAGTGGGTTCAAGACAGCTGTCCCTCATTTACTGTAGTTCAAGACAGATGTTCCTCCTGTACAGTAGGTTCTAGATAGATGTCCGTCCTGTACAGTAGGTTCTAGACTGATGTCCCTCCTGTACAGCAAGTTCAAGACAGATGTCCCTCCTGTACAAAATGTTCAAGAAAGATGTCTCTCCTATTCAATAGGATCTCCCATAAGTCTGAATTACTTTTTTTTCAACAATAGAGGAACATATTCGCATTTAGATTACCCGGTAAAGCAATGATTCAGGCAGAATAAATGCTATGAATCAAAATCTTAAAAATTGTTCCAAAATTGGACAACTTGAGGTTTGGTCTGTTCCTAATACACATAAAGTTCTGATAAATGCTTATATTTAGCATGTTTAGCTTGAACAAAAACAATATGAATGATGATGTAAGTAAGATGTATATAGTACATGTACGTTCTAAAACTTAAAGTATTATTAATATTACAGATGTGGAGTATATACAATAGCAGTTTAAGCTTGACAACAGGAACAAACAACTTTTCAACACTCTGTATACAGTAAGTCTATGCACATTTGTATGCCCCCACCAAAGCGGAGGGGGCATTAAGTTTTACCCTTGTCAATCTGTCCATACGTACGTCCGTACGTCCCAAAATTGGTTTCAGTTCTCTAACTTAAGTTTGCTTCAACCAAATGTTATCAAACTTATACACAATGCTTATTACCACAAAACATAGATCAAGTTTGAATTTTGGTGGCATCACTTTAACCGTTTTAGAGTTATGCCCCTTTTTAAATCGAAAAATTACTAAATTTTTAGTTTCCGTTCTGTTTCTTAAGTTTGCCCCAACCAAACATTATGAAACCTATACACAATACTTATTACCACAAAACTCAGATCAAGTACAAATTTGGGTAGGGTCACTTTTATCGTTCTTGAGTTATGTCCCTTTATAATGTTGTATGCAAGCAGGGGCATCACCTGTGTCCATGGGGACACATTCTCCATTTATTTTGTTTCCGTTCTCAAACTTGTTAGCCTCAACCAAATGTTATGAAACTTATACACAATGCTTATTACCACAAAATACATATCAAGTTTGAATTTTGGGGTGTCACTTTTATTGTTCTAGAGTTATGCCCCTTTACAATTGGAAAAATTGCTGAATTTTTCGTTTCAGTTATCTAACTTAAGTTCGCCTCAACCAAATGTTATGAAACTTATACATAATTGTTATTACCACAAAACTCAGATCAAGTACAAATTTGGGTAGCGTCACTATTACCGTTTTTCAGTTATGTCCCTTTATAACTTTTTATGATAGACCAGCGGGGGCATCATCTGTGTCCCATTGACACATTCCCCATTTATTTTAATGATTACTTTTATCCTTTTTATGTATTATTCAGATCAGGATCGAACTGTTTGGTTAACAGTATCTTAGAGTTGTGGAGTTACGATGAGACAACCATTTTAGCTTTATCTCAGGCTGACATTAAAACAAAAATTAATTCTGCAACTTCAAGGTAAATATTTAATAACTGATTAAAAAAAAATTTCTGTCATGAAGTGTTGAATATTTGAAATTACAAATATATCCCATATTTGCTTATCAAGATTTGAAAGAAATTTTTACATAATGTCTTGTGCCTTGAAGCCAAAACACCTTTTGATTTAAAAAAAAAAAGGTTTTTCTTATTAATAAATAAGCAACTTAAATGTTTTAATGACAACTCAATAATGCTGCCATTGAATCTCATAAAATTTCCAAACAATAACTTGCATGTCTAATTATAAAATAAAATTGCAATTACAAATCTTTTAAAACATTTACCTCCCACCCTCTTGTGAAGATGTTTATTTTTTTCAACATAAATGTTTTCTGTTTTCAGTCCAATGTATTATAACAGTTATGATGTGACAACAGTACTTGGGGGTGAGGTGTATGATGGCAGTGGTGATATAGACTCAGCTTCAGCTACAAAAATGACTTGGTTCATTCAGGGAGATGATGCTGTATGTTATCTTACAGGACTAGACAACATTTCCATCATTATATTTTTTCTTAGAAAGATGTTTATCAGACATGGTCAATTATTTAATCATTTAAGAAGCAAGAATTCAATTATACAGCTGAAAAATTTAAAGTGAAATACATATATAAATTCTACCTCAATAGCCTACTGATTACAATATTTATCAACTCTATATAATTTAATTCTAAAAAATTAAATGCAAGACTATATAACCTTTTCAATGCAACAATGTTTATTGTAACACATGTATAAATGTACATTTCTAACAGGTACAGGCCCAAGCAGAAGCCTGGGAGCAACTACTTATTGATTTAGGACGAAATGGCCATTCAGACATCAGTAGTACATACGTGTTTGCTATAAGAAGGTAAGAGTCTAGATAAAGCTGAAGTTGCCCACTGCATAAGGGTTAAAAGAAATATTATCGGGGTATGTTATTGTTATCATTTTATATCGCCTTGTTTTACACAATTTTTTTATACCCCTCTCTAGTAGTGAGAGCTATATTGGCAATTTGCAATCACCTTGTCCTTCCGTCAGTTTGTCCAGCAAATATTTCAGTTGCAATTTTCTCAGGAACTGATTACAGAATGACTTCATATTTGGTTTATTCAATTCATACAATAGGATTTAATTGATTTGGCTTGATGCCATTTACCTTGTCCAAAATATAGGACTCATCATTGTTATTCCATGACCAAACTGACTGAGTAAAAAGTGCACAGTTTATTGACACTAAATTGTGTAGTCATGGTACACAGGTAGCTTAATAATTTTTTCACTAATTGATTTGTGTCAGAGAAAAGAAATTGTTATAAAAGTTTAATTTGGCAGAAAGAAAATCCAACATTGGTGCAAAATTGATTTATTTTTTTAGTGAAAAATTTCAAATTTGAAAAAAAAAAATTGTTAAAAAAGACATATTTGGCCAAAAAATGTTGGTATAAAATCCCAAATTTGTAGAAAAAAAGTAAAAAATAAGAAAATTTTCAGGAAAAATCCAGATTTTTTTAAAAACTTATATGGTAAAAAATGTCTAATTGGGTCTTTATTCACTGCAGATGATGGTTAAATAAACAAACGCCTGAATTACATTTGATACTGTCCACTCTGTCACACCCTTTAAATCACTAATTGTTGTGTAGACATCTATTGTCAATCAATACAATACAAGTGTTACCTTAGAGGACAGAAAAAAAAACAGAGCAAAGATCTCACCCATCCTTACAGTTATTTTTACACCGGCAGGAAGGAAAAAAAGGCACATCGAAATTCAAAATAAGATTTCATCTTTCTGAAACACAAAATGCATTTTACTCTGAAATATCTCTGGATGGTAGACCCTAAAACTTTTCCAACTGCACAGGTTTGTCTGTACTTGGAGCAAATGTTTAAGTGAAAACACAGGCATTGTGTCCATTTGTTATGAACCTTAAGATAGAAAGAATTTCAGCTCTCATTTGAAATATTTTGTGATCCTCCAATCAGATTTTGGTATGAACAAGACTTTTCTTGTATCACAAAAGAATTACTATGTAATGTAAAATGCAATTAAAAGGCCCTACAGCCCCAAAATAGTTCAACATTCACAAAGTTTGAATAAGTAACTTCACATTCATCAACTTTTCAAGTTTAAGTATGGGTCAGACTTTATGTTTGCACAAGTGATACAGTCTTTGGAAAAGAAGATTGTATGCGTCGGTTGTGAAAGGACAAGTTATTAAAAAGTGAACGAAGTCTCCTGAGCACAATAGAAAACTCTGATGAAAAATATTTTTATACATTACACACATAAATAGAATAAAAGGGATATAACATTTTTTCACTTTTATTTGAGATATGTACTGTTTATGAAATCAAAGGAGAAACTGTACTTGCCATTTTATGCCTGAAAATAGCATATGATTTAGAAAACAAGAATGTCACTCACTGACTTATTAAATGATGTCACTTTATTTTTTGATTTGTCTGTGCTTTTAATCTGTTATTTTATAAGATTCACTGATTCAGTCATGGAAGTGGTTGGTGCCATTGAAAGAGACAATGGTGGTCTCTGTGCAGGATATTTTGTATTTTTCAGCTTTAATGATGACGTTAGAGGTGTCATTTTAGGAGACAATACTTTCATGTTTGTAGAATATATTTGTGTTTTTTTCTGTATTTTTCAGCTTTGGTGATGAAGCTGGGGGTGCCATTCGAGGAGACATTGCTTTTCTGTCGGCAGGATATGTTATTGTTATTGTGTATATTACCATAATGTTGGGTAAATTCAACTGTCTTGAACAAAGGGTAAGAACAAATTATATCATTAATTTATATCATTATTCAAGTACTCTTATTTTTGTGAAAACTTTAATGCATTAATTTTCAAACAAACAAGGAAATTGGAATCCATGTATAAAAGTGCTATCTCAATAATCACTTATAAGTGAAACCTGTCCAAACTTCAAACTTGTTTTGATGTCCATCACAGTTTGTCAAAATTTCAAATACTTTCAACATGAATTGTTATCTTTAATCTGTAAACATACATCTTAATGTTGATTTTTCATGTACTTTACAGATCAAAAAGACAGCAATTCTTATTTCCTGAATATTTTGCTGAATAAATCATTTCTACATTAAACAATTTTTTTCATTAGATAACATTAACTGATTAATAGTGAAGATTACATTACAATGTCAGAGGTAAATTTTACATTGATTTCAACATACAGCATAAATAAGTAAATAGTTCTTTGAATCTGGTCAGTCTTGTTTTATTTTATCAAGAGCTATTTAAAAAAATGTTATGTATTAAAATAATTCTGCTACTTCTATCATATGACATGATTACATAATATGTAGCTCTTTAGGTACACCAGGTAATCTTTCGAATATTGTATTTAGTTTATTATCTTTACAGTTTGGTCTTGCTATAGCTGGTGTGGTGGTTGTTGGTATGTCGATTGGAATCTGTTTTAGTCTGGCCTCATTATGTGGATTTGAGTATGGACCATTACATTCAGTTTTACCATTCCTTTTATTAGGTAAATTTAGCTATAGACTCCCTTATGTTTTGTCTGCAAAATTGAGTTCTAAAACCAGATGTGTTTAATATATGTATTATTATGTATAGTGTATAGATAGTTTCTATGTTTTATCTAACAAAACAATCCTTACTTTTGATACAATATTTAATACTTAAATTCATATGTATTGAAAAAATATTATTCGGTTTAAACAAAAGACAACTCTGACAAGATCCACAACTTAGGACAGGCACATGAAAAATGCTGTAAATCAATGAAAAGCTTGAAAATGCTGTAATAGTTTAAGCACATCCAAGATTAGGATACCATGATGATGAATTAGTGTGTTAATTCATTCACAGATGTAAAAGTACCAGAAGATGATTTCTCAATTGCATTAATTATATAACCCATGTATGATTTCCACAAATAATTCACATTTATCTTTTTTCATTGTTAGGTATTGGTGTTGATGATATCTTTTTTCATTGTTAGGTATTGGTGTTGATGACATCTTTTTTCATTGTTAGGTATTGGTGTTGATGACATCTTTTTCATTGTTTGGTATTGGTGTTGATGATATCTTTTTTCATTGTTAGGTATTGGTGTTGATGATAACTTTTTTCATTGTTAGGTATTGGTGTTGATGACATCTTTTTTCATTATTAGGTATTGGTGTTGATGATATCTTTTTTCATTGTTAGGTATTGGTGTTGATGACATCTTTTTTCATTGTTAGGTATTGGTGTTGATGACATGTTTGTGATAGTTGGAGCATTGAAAAATTTATCTGATGAACAACAAAAATTACCACTAAATGAGAGAATTGGGAAAGCTCTTAGACATTCTGGTGCTTCTATAACAGTAACATCACTGACTGACATCATGGCTTTCTTCATTGGAGCTACTACAGTAAGTGCTACAAGGAAAGGAGTAGAACCATGAAGGTCTACATTAGGACCTGAAAACCTGTGTTATTTCATATCTAGAAACCAATATTTACAATCTATATATATTCATATTTAGATAAACAAGACAGGATTTTGTTTACAGTGTTGACAACTTCAAAGATATAACATACTACAAGCCTTTAGCCATTTTTTATACGACCGCAAAAAAATTTTGAGGTCGTATATTGGTATGACGTTGGCGTCGTCGTCGTCGTCGTCGTCGTCGTCCGGCGTCGTCGTCCGAATACACAATGGTTTTCGCACTCTAACTTTAGTTTAAGTGAATGGATCTCTATGAAATTTTACCATAAGGTTCAATACCACAATAGGAAGGTGGGGATTGATTTTGGGGGTTATGGTACCAACAGTTAAGGAATTAGGGGCCAAAAAGGGGCCGAAAATAAGCATTTTTGTAACTTCCAGACATAACTTGTGTGTTAGCATATGGATCTCTTTGACATTGTACCACAAGATTCCATATCACAAAGGGTCAATGCTGGGATTGATTTTGGGGTTAATTGCCTCACAATTTTAGGAATAAGGGGCCAAAAGGGGGCAAAAAACAAGCATTTTTCTAGTTTCATGACAATAACTTGTGTGTAAGTGTATGGATCTTTCTGAAATTTTACTACAAGGTTCCATTTCACAAAGGGAAAGCTGGAATTGAGTGTTGTGGTAATTGCCCAAAACGTTTAGTAATAAGGGGCCTAAAAAGGGGTTTAAAATAAGCATTTTTTAGTTTCTAGACAATAACTTGTGTTCAAGTGTATGGATCTCTCTAAAATTGTATTACAAGGTACCATACCACAAAGGCAAGGCTGTTATTGAGCTTGGTTTGGGGGGAAAGGGGGGTGGGGGTGATGAATCATAAGGGGGCGGGGGTCAAAAAAGGGGTAATTTTTTTTTTTCCTTTTTTTATACGACCGCAAAATAATTTTTGTGGTCGTATATTGGTATGACGTTGGCGTCGTCGTCGTCGTCGTCGTCGTCGTCGTCGTCTGGCGTCGCTTAAAGACACATTGGTTTTCGCACTCTAACTTTAGTTTAAGTGAATGGATCTCTATGAAATTTTACCACAAGGTTCAATACCACAAAAGGAAGGTTGGGATTGATTTTGGGGGTTATGGTACCAACAGTAAAGGAATTAGGGGCCAAAAAGGGGCCAAAAATAAGCATTTTTGTAACTTCCAGACATAACTTGTGTGTTAGTGTATGGATCTCTCTGACATTGTACCACAAGGTTCCATATCACAAAAGGAATGCTGGGATTGATTTTGGGGGTAATTGCCTCACAATTTTAGGAATTAGGGGCCAAAAAAGGGGCAAAAAACAAGCATTTTTCTAGTTTCATGACAATAACTTGTGTGTAAGTGTATGGATCTTTCTGAAATTGTACTACAAGGTTCCATATCACAAAGGGAAAGCTGGAATTGAGTTTGGGGGTAATTGCCGAAACGTTTAGGAATTTAGGGCCAAAAAGGGGCCAAAAATAAGCATTTTTCTAGTTTCCAGACAATAACTTGTGTTCAAGTGTATGGATCTCTCTGTAATTGTACTGCAAGGTTCCATTCCACAAAGGGAAGGCTGGGATTGATGATGGGGGTAATTGCCTCAATATTTTAGGAATTAGGGGCCAAAAAGGGGCAAAAAACAAGCATTTTTCTAGTTTCAGGACAATAACTTGTGTGTAAGTGTATGGATCTTTCTGAAATTGTACTACAAGGTTCCATATCACAAAGGGAAAGCTGGGTTTGAGTTTGGGGGTAATTGCCCTAAACGTTTAGGGATTTGGGGCCAAAAAGGGGCCAAAAAACACATTTTACTAGTTTCCAGACAATAACTTGTGTTCAAGTGTATGGATCTCTCTGAAATTGTACTGCAAGGTACCATACCACAAAGGGAAGGCTGGGATTGAGTTTGGGGGTGATAAATCATAAGGGGGTTCAAAAAATTTGGGGGGGGGATTTTTTTTATTTTCCTTTTTTTTCTTTTTTTCCTTTTTTTTTTCTTTTAAAATTTTCCATTTTAAGTTGGTTATTTCTGATTTATATTTAAAAGCAAATAATAATGATATGGTAGGAGATACACACCAAACAGGATGTGTAAATTATTATATAATAAGTATTGTGCAATAGCAAGAAATTTTCAATTGCACAGTATTGCACAATAGCAAGAAATCTTCAATTGCACAGTATTGCGCAATAGCAAGAAATATCCAATAGTACAATATTGCGCAATAGCAAGAAATTGTCAATTGTACAGTATTGCGCAATAGCAAGAAATATTTAATTGCACAGTATTGTGCAAAAGAAGATACTTCGTATAAATTGCTTATTTCTTGACCAATTTCAATGGGGTTTTATTCTTGAATTCTTGGGGTTCTTTAATATGCTGAATCTAACCGTGTATTTAGTTTTTGGATTTTGGGCCCCGTTTTTTAATTGGTCCACATTGAGGTCCAAAGGGTCCAAAATTAAACTTTGTTTGATTTCATCAAAAATTGAATTATTGGGGTTCTTTGATATGCGGAATCTAACCATGTATTTAGATTCTTAATTTTTGGTTCCGTTTTCAAATTGGTCTACATTAAGGTCCAAAGGGTCCAAAACTAAACTTAGTTTGATTTTAACAAAAATTGAATTCTTAGGGTTCTTTGATATGCTGAATCTAAACATGTATTTAGATTTTTGATTATGGGCCCAGTTTTCAAGTTGGTCCAAATCGAGGTCCAAAATTAAAGTTTGTTTGATTTCAACAAAAATTTAATATATGGGGTTCTTTGATATGCTGAATCTAACCATGTATTTAGATTTTTGGGCCCCTTAATCAACTTTGTCCACATTGAGGTCAAAAGGGTCCAAAATTAAACTTTGTTTGATTTCATCAAAAATTGAATTCTTGGGGTTCTTTGATATGCTGAATCTAACCATGTATTTAGATTTTGGATATTGGACCATAATAGGTGAATGTCCAATTTAAAATTTTAAGTTCTTAGACCACATTCATTCTGTGTCAGAAACCTATGCTGTGTCAAATATTTAAACACAATCCAAATGCAAAGCTGTATCAAGCTTGAATGTTGTGTCCATACTTGCCCCAACTGTTCAGGGTTCGACCTCTGCGGTCGTATCAAGCTGCGCCCTGCGGAGCATTTTATCCTTTTTATATGACCGCAAAAAAATTTTGTGGTCGTATATTGGTATGACGTTGGCGTCGTCGTCGTCCGGCGTCGTCGTCGGCGTCGTCGTCCGGCGTCGTCGTCCGAATACATATTGGTTTTCGCACTCTAACTTTAGTTTAAGTGAATGGATCTTTTTGAAATTTGACCATAAGGTTAAATACCACAAAAGGAAGGTTGGGATTGATTTTGGCGTTTATGGTACCAACAGTTAAGGAATTAGGGGCCAAAAAGGGGCCAAAAATGAGCATTTTCTAGTTTCCAGACAATAACTGTGGAACGGTGTATGGATCTCTCTGAAATTATACTACAATTTTCCATACCACAAAGGGATGGTTAGGATTTGCTTTGGGGGGTTATGGCTCAAACCGTTTAGGAATTAGGGGCAAAAAAGGGGGAAAAACAAGGTTGTCCTGGTTAATGGACAAATACTTTAGTACAAAACATAATTTAAAGCAGTGTAAGGGAGATAAATCAAATACATCATTGAAATTATCTCCCTTACACTGCTTTTAAATTATGTATAAAGTAATGGTTAATGAACAATAAAGATAATCTAAAACAGTGTAAGGGAGGTAATCCAAATACAACGTTTTGGTTACTTCCCTTACACTGCTTTTAAATTATGTTTAAAGAAATGCATATTTATAAAGGAAGACCAGTAAAAATATCTGCAAATGTTTTCATCTTTTTTTTTTACAAAAAAATCCATATGAAAGATTTGACACTATATTTTTATTAATTCTATTATAAATTAGATTAAGTTAGCACTATGGTAAATTTAAATGGGTAATTATGGTTGCCAACTCCATTGGAAATTTGAATTGAGATTATGACCATATCTTGAGGGAAAGAATTTTTTTGGGGGAAAAAGAGGGGGGGGGGATAAAAAGAAATTGTGGGGGGCCAATTTTTTCTCATTTCAGATTTCAGAAATTAAAAAGAATTATTCTTCAAATATTATTTTTTTTTCAAATTTCAAATATTGAAAAATTTCAAGAAGTAATCTTTAATTGCACAGTATGGCGCATTAGATTTGTAAAATCTTTGATCACATTTATTTATTTGTTATGCCAAATCTAACAGTGTATTTAGATTTTTAATTTTGGGTCCAGTTTTCAAATTGGTCTACATTAATGTCCAAAGGGTCCAAAATTAAACTTTGTTTGATTTTAGCAAAAATTGAATATATGAGGTTCTTTGATATGCTGAATCTAAACATGTATTTAGATTTTTGATTTTTGGCCCAGTTTTCAAGTTGGTCCAAATTGGGGTCCAAAATTAAACTTTGTTTGATTTCAACAAAAATTGAATATATGGGGTTCTTTGATATGCTGAATCTAACCATGTATTTAGATTTTTTATTTGTGGACCCCGTTATCTAATTGGTTCATATTGAGGTCAAAAGGGTCCAAAATTTAACTTTGTTTGATTTCATCTAAAATTGAATTATTGGGGTTCTTTGATATTCCAAATCTAACCGTGTATTTAGGTTTTTAATTTTGGGTCCTGTTTTTTAAATTGGTCTACATTGAGGTCCAAAGGGTCCAAAATTAAACTTAGTTTGATTTTAACAAAAATTGAATTCTTGGGGTTCTTTGATTTGCTGAATCTAAACATGTGTTTAGATTTTTGATTATGGGCCCAGTTTTCAAGTTGGTCCAAGATAGGGTCCAGTATTTAAACTTTGTATGATTTCAACAAAAATTGAATAAATGAGGTTCTTTGATATGCTGAATCTAAACATGTATTTAGATTTTTGATTATGGGCCCAGTTTTCAAGTTGGTCCAAATTGGGGTCCAAAATTAAACTTTGTTTGATTTCAACAAAAATTGAATATATGAGGTTCTTTGATATGCTGAATCTAACAATGTATTTAGATTTTTTATTTGTGGGCCCTGCTATCAAATTGGTTCATATTGAGGTCAAAAGGGTCCAAAATTAAACTTTGTTTGATTTCATCGAAAATTGAATTATTGGGGTTCTTTGATATGCCAAATCTAACAGTGTTTTTAGATTTTTAATTTGGGTCCTGTTTTTTAAATTGGTCTTCATTGAGGTCCAAAGGGTCCAAAATTAAACTTAGTTTGATTTTAACAAAAATTGAATTCTTGGGGTTCTTTGATATGCTGAATCTAAACATGTGTTTAGATTTTTGATTATGGGCCCAGTTTTCAAGTTGGTCCAAGTTGGGGTCCAAAATTAAACTTTTTTTGATTTCAACAAAAATTGAATATATGGGGTTCTTTGATATGCTGAATCTAACCATGAATTTAGAATTTTTATTTGTGGGCCCCGCTATCAAATTGGTTCATATTGAGGTCAAAAGGGTCCAAAATTAAACTTTGTTTGATTTCATCAAAAATTGAATTATTGGGGTTTTTTGATATTCCAAATCTAACTGTGTATTTAGATTTTTAATTTTAAGTCCCGTTTTTTAAATTGGTCTACATTAAGGTCCAAAGGGTCCAAAATTAAACTTAGTTTGATTTTAGCAAAAATTGAATTCTTGGGGTTCTTTGATATGCTGAATCTAAACATGTGTTTAGATTTTTTATTATGGGCCCAATTTTCAAGTTTGTCCAAGTTGGGGTCCAAAATTAAACTTTGTTTGATTTTAACAAAAATTGAATATATGGGGTTCTTTGATATGCTGAATCTAACCATGTATTTTGATTTTGGACATTGGACCATAATAGGTAAATTAAAAAAATTCAAGTTCTTAGACCACATTCTTTCTGTGTCAGAAACCTATGCTGTGTCAAATATTTAATAACAATCCAAATTCAGAGCTGTATCAAGTTTGAATGTTGTGTCCATACTTGCCCCAACTGTTCAGGGTTCGACCTCTGCGGTCGTATCAAGCTGCGCCCCAGCGAAGCATTTTATTATTGCTTTTGAAGGTCTATTTCCTTCTGTATAAAAACATTAGCCACACCCTTAAATTAAAATAAATGTGTTATAAAAAAATGTATATGGATAAGACACATCTGAACAAAGAAGTATGGTGAACCATGCATGTAGCCAATTTCGTTTGAAGCTTTAAAAACAATAAAAATTTAGAAAAAAAATGACACCATTATCATTGTAATGGGTCATGACTGACATCATGGCTTTGTAAACAAAGCTGCTACAACAATGTCCTTAATAGCACATTACCATAACTCAATGACAAAATACAATCTGACCAGAGGTTGGAGAAAAATAGTTGTCCTGAATACTATATCACAGCTACATAAAAAGATATAACAAAAATATCAAACTCCAATGTAAATTCCAAAAGGTGGAAATTCATAAAAACTGACAAAATCAAATGTTAGACTTTATCAACCAACGGAATGAATGGAAAACAACTGTCATATTTCTGACTTGGTATAGGCAACTTTCATCTTTGGAGGTGCTACAATAAGTCTAAAAAGTAAATTTAGTGTTGAACATTATGAAGCATTGCTTTCAACTTTTTGCAGAAAGAGGCCACATGACAAATGCAAATTACTATTTTGAAGTCTGAATTTACACAAGACTAATTGTCAATGGTTTATGTTATTGTTTTAATTATAATGACATGATGTAACTTTATCCATTTCAGTTACTGCCTGCCCTGAGGTCTTTCTGTATCTTTGCTGCATTTGGAATAATAGCTCTGTATGGTTTGTCAACAACGTTCTTTGTATCTGCGATGGCAGTGGATGTTAAAAGAGCTGCAGCTAGATTGAATGCTTGTTGTTGTTTTTATAAACATAAACCAGAATATAAACCCAACAACTGTAGCCAGAAGGAATACCTGCCAACATTTATACTTAAGTTCTATGCTCCACATCTCCTCAAGTTTCCAGTGAAGGTATTTCATTTAAATACAAACTATATCAAATTATATTTTTTCATAGATACCATAAATTGGCATATTTTGGTGAAGTGATATTTTGTTGGTTTTATCAAAAAAGTAGTTATTAAATATGGGTGCAGAATATTTTAGTCCTTTGTGTCTCAATACAGTATTTTATTTTTGGCATAATTGAATTCATTGTTCAATAAGCTGTGGGTACCTGTTGCCCTGCTAGTGGCTTCATTTTATGTTCTATTCCCTTCTAATTTAAATAAAGGTTTCCGTCCATTAAACTTTGGATTAGTCAGAAACTTTCAGATAATCAGAAAACTCAGAAATATGGGACTGTTTTTTAGGGAATTGTTAAAATATCCCATTTAACTGCTTGTAGCTGGGATAGAACCTTCATTTTTCATCAGATCAACTTCAAATTTGTATGGAGCTTTCTACTACCAGTAATCATAAACCTCAGATGAGTTTGTTCATCTGAAAAATCTTAAATATGGACTTTTCATTTCGGCAAAATATCCCATATTAATTATGCATGGTGTTGGGGTATGTAAGTTTTCTCACCAAAGGTTCTTTCTTTATATTCAGTTTGAGGTCATCAAAGATTATTTTAAAACAATTATTGAATTACAGTGGAATCCCCTGTGTCAGCACGGCTGGTGATATCAAGCATTACCTGATTTCGTCATATCCGTAATGCAACACAAATAGAACCGTTCCTGTAATTGTTTTAGTCTTCCAAAGGGACAAAAACGAATAAAATTGATAAGTTCAAGCATAAATTTATAATTGCAATCCCATGATTAACCATATTCAGCCATTTGCCATTAAAAAAAATTTACATCATCAGAAAAAATTGGTTTCATTTTAAGTCCAATGTTTATCAAAATGAAATAAATTTTGCTCCGCATCCTTGGAAGTCTGTTTGGTTCAAACTGAACTATATTTTGTTGTATTCAAAATAAGCTGTTTTTAGAATGCATGCACGAAATTACCGACCATTTGAAGAACTGTCAAAACAGGGGTTTCCCTAATTTTGGACACACATTACATAAAATCTTAGAGTGGAACCATACATAAAGAAGATTTCATGAAATTAAAGTATGTCATGAATTTGTTCACACAATATTATCTGATTATTGGTTTTATGAGATTACCAAAGTGAAGCCAAAAGTCTTAGGTACGCATAATACACCGGACTGCACCGTAATCTATAAAGTTTTTCATGTACATTTTTGTAAATCCCAACAGCATCGAAAGAAATGTAGAGTAAAAGAAGAAAGATTGACATCGTCCATTCAAATTTAACTCTTTTTTTCAGATAGTAGTCCTTGTACTTACTGCTGCATTGTTTGGTTTGACTATTTGGGGAACTGTTAATTTAGAACAGAAATTTGAAGAAAAATGGTTCCTTCCATCAGATTCTTATGCCTATGATTACCTTACAGCATCAGACAAATACTTCAGTTCAGGACAAGAACAGGCTGGAGTTTATTGTAGTAAGTGTGAATAGGCTAGTTGTCCATCTCAATGGTTTATGGCAGGGACTAGGCTTGCCTCTAAAAAGTAGTCCCCAGAAAAATCCCCTGTATAAAATTGTTGCTGATTTGTGAAAATTTGCACCAAGTTTCATGTATCCCTCCTCTACACACATTTATCATATTTTTTCTTCATGTGAAGTTAAATCATGCGTCAGATTTTTTTTAATAAAGGTTTGCTTGCTCATCATTAACAGTTAGAAAAGTCTTTCTTCATTTAATAACAAGCACAAAAGAACATTGAAGTTTGTTTATATTGAAACCTGAAATGAAATCTTTTAACTTTGAAGAAACTGCAAAACGTTAATTTTTTTTTTGAAAAGTAATTAAGGATGAAGACGATTAATTTTGATCTCTATTTTATTATTTTTCAAAGATTAGAATAGAAAAACTAATTCCAGTACTTCCTTTGGATTTATGGGTAATTATTTTCAATTGTCCCTACAGTGTAGAGGATCAGAATGACAATTGACCCCATGATCAACTGGTTCATGTTTTGTTCAATCAACTGATTTAAACAACAGTTAAGGGTTTATCAGTGGCATTTTAATTAGGAAATGGAAGCCTTAAATAAATGAACCTGTACAGGTGATAAACAGCATGCACTGGCAGCAGATAACAGTAAACTTATCTGAACAGTATATTGGATATGAATTTTATCACAGTTACAAACAAAAACTAAATTTCTACATCAGAAAAATGGTGCTAGAAATATTGCCAGCAGCTTTATTGTATTGCCAATTGAAATTAAAATTGCATTTTGTGACACTGAAGAAGCCCAGCGCGATTCCTTTATAGTCATCATCTTCAAAAAGAAAATATAAGAAGTTTATATGTTTATGTTCAAGTATTAATATTAAGTTTACTAACAAATCTATTTTATGTATAAGGAACAAATTAATGTGAAAAATAATTAAAGATAGGCAGTGAAATTTGAATTAAACCTAGACGGCATTCAGAATATGCTTTAGATGAAAACTGATATATTGTAATTTTTAGATGAGTAACCAATCTTATGCTTTTTTCTAGATTTGCTTTACAATTAAACTGGTTGAATAACTTCATTTATGCAAGAAAACATTGTATTAATTGTAAAATTGTTTAAGTTGTTGTATCCCATATTAGTTGTCCATGACAACAGATAGCTGATATACACAATAAGACTCTTTAGCTCACTTTGCATTAATAGCTGACCACTTCAATTTTGTTTTCCTTGTTGTAAGCATAGTAAGTTTAATAAAGTGAATTAACAGGACATTTCCATAATTGGATAGGTTACTCATGTCTTAGCTTGTAATGACATAGTTTAGAAAATATCATTTTGCTAATATACAAATTGAAAATAAGTTATTTTTATTTCAGAAAGTATCGATTATTTCAGCAAGAAAACAGAAATGGATTCTTTATACACACAGTTGACAGCCAGTAATTATGTTGTTAATGGAACTGTGGACAGCTGGTTCAAATCCTATACAGACTGGCTGTCAACCACATCTGATGCTGCTGTTACAGCTCAGATTGATGGTAATTAACACATGAGAACAATATTAAGCAATTCAGGGCCTACAGTCATAAAGCTTGACTCAGTACTCTGAGTACAAAATTTGTGCTTGAACACCAAATCCAGTATTTTGATTGGTTGAATTCTGAGTTTGAGTATGATAATCCTACTCTAAATTTCCTGTGCAGGACAAGAAAAAACCTTCACATGTTAATTAGAAAATTAATTGTGTAGTCAAGATATATCAGGTTCAAAATGTGGTGGCCAGATTGTAAGAAATTGCATATTTTTCTCAGTAGAGTCAAATTTCATAGCAAGCTTGAATGTTTCAGAATTAAATGTTTACATTGGCTCAAAAACAAAAATGGATAAGAACTAGAATTATAGTAGTAAAAAAATCATTATGTAAATGCAGGTTCATCATGTTGATGTTACTTGGCTGGAAAAGAATTCTCAATATTAATGAAATTGAATAAAACTCAATACTTTGATGATAATTTTAAACCACAAGAAAATATAAAGTAATTGCATGTTACATGAGTATCAGTATAAGTGTTTTTGCAATATCAAGTTTTAAAAAATTTTGCAGGAACAACAAAATATCCTTTAGACTCGACTAAATTTTATGACTTATTGTACCAGTTTGTTACCACGGAGACCACAGGATTGAGGTTTTCTAGAAATCTCAAGTTTTCAAATACTTCATCAGTCTTAGGACTTACTGTAAGTACAGCTATCTTTTGTAATTAAAACAGTTATGTCTCAAATCAAATTTTATGATAGTACAAAATCACAGAATAGCAATTTCCTAAATAATTTTTCCACATTGCAAAAGTTGTCTGAATATGTAACAGTGAAGATTGATAAGTTTTGCACAATGCCTTGGATGGGATCAGGTAATTTTACCACAATTAGGCAAAAAGTTAACAAAATTAAGTAGATTGGCAGTAATAGGTAGTAACTAAATGCATGTTTACTTTTTCAGGGATCTAAAATATCTTTTTACCACCCCAGTGTTAAAGATACAGTGGAAGGATTTAATGTATTAGATGGAATACAGAGTTTAGTAGCAGGGATAGCTGGTAGTGATTGCTTTCCTTATAGTCAAATACATCTTACATGGGAAAGTAATAAGGTAAGTTTCACTCTCCTTACTCAGGGATAGCTGGTAGTGATTGCTTTCCTTATAGTCAAATACATCTTACATGGGAAAGTAATAAGGTAAGTTTCACTCCCCTTACTCAGGGATAACTGGTAGTGATTGCTTTCCTTATAGTCAAATACATCTTACATGGGAAAGTAATAAGGTAAGTTTCACTCCCCTTACTCAGGGATAGCTGGTAGTGATTGCTTTCCTTATAGTCAAATACATCTTACATGGGAAAGTAATAAGGTAAGTTTCACTCCCCTTACTCAGGGATAACTGGTAGTGATTGCTTTCCTTATAGTCAAATACATCTTACATGGGAAAGTAATAAGGTAAGTTTCACTCCCCTTACTCAGGGATAACTGGTAGTGATTGCTTTCCTTATAGTCAAATACATCTTACATGGGAAAGTAATAAGGTAAGTTTCACTCCCCTTACTCAGGGATAGCTGGTAGTGATTGCTTTCCTTATAGTCAAATACATCTTACATGGGAAAGTAATAAGGTAAGTTTCACTCCCCTTACTCAGGGATAGCTGGTAGTGATTGCTTTCCTTATAGTCAAATACATCTTACATGGGAAAGTAATAAGGTAAGTTTCATTCCCCTTACTCAGGGATAGCTGGTAGTGATTGCTTTCCTTATAGTCAAATACATCTTACATGGGAAAGTAATAAGGTAAGTTTCACTCCCCTTACTCAGGGATAACTGGTAGTGATTTCTTTCCTTATAGTCAAATACATCTTACATGGGAAAGTAATAAGGTAAGTTTCACTCCCCTTACTCAGGGATAACTGGTAGTGATTTCTTTCCTTATAGTCAAATACATCTTACATGGGAAAGTAATAAGGTAAGTTTCACTCTCCTTACTCAGGGATAGCTGGTAGTGATTGCTTTCCTTATAGTCAAATACATCTTACATGGGAAAGTAATAAGGTAAGTTTCACTCTCCTTACTCAGGGATAGCTGGTAGTGATTGCTTTCCTTATAGTCAAATACATCTTTTATGGGAAAGTAATAAGGTAAGTTTCACTCCCCTTACTCAGGGATAACTGGTAGTGATTGCTTTCCTTATAGTCAAATACATCTTACATGGGAAAGTAATAAGGTAAGTTTCACTCCCCTTACTCAGGGATAGCTGGTAGTGATTGCTTTCCTTATAGTCAAATACATCTTACATGGGAAAGTAATAAGGTAAGTTTCACTCTCCTTACTCAGGGATAGCTGGTAGTGATTGCTTTCCTTATAGTCAAATACATCTTACATGGGAAAGTAATAAGGTAAGTTTCATTCCCCTTACTCAGGGATAGCTGGTAGTGATTGCTTTCCTTATAGTCAAATACATCTTACATGGGAAAGTAATAAGGTAATGTTGATTTCTGAAAATCTATTTTTGGTTTTATTTTCCTGCTTTCTACAGTCAAGACACCTAGTCTATTCTTGTTTTTTGTTTAGTACCCTTTGGTCTGCCATCCTAAATCTCTACATCTAAATTGTAGATGTGACATCATTGAATTTTGTGTACCTTGAGCCAAAGAGGAATGTCATTTGGGGCATGGATCCTCACCTTTGCACAGGTCTTTGGTCTTACATAATAAAAGTTAACAACATATATGTGACACCTAAGAACCCTGAAAAGTCCTAATGACAGCCTTTAAGGAAGTATGATGTTGACAAGTTGTTTTAGAGTACACACAATGACAACATGCTGCAATCTTGATATAGAGGGATGGATATCATAAGCTTATTTGCTACGTGCAAACCATAAATGAATTGACAGTTATAGTTTCTTTATATGTTGAAATTAAACAAGTTGGACACAACTGTTTAAATTTACCACAGAAGTTAAATAGTATAAAAGGTTGTATTAGTATTTTGAACATCTGTATGTGTTAATTTTTTATTGTCTTTACAGGTTATCCGACAGGAATTGTACCGTAACATTGCTCTGGCTGCAGTTTGTGTATTTATCATCTGTCTGGTTCTCATAGCCAACATATGGACTAGTTTGATGGTATTTTCCTGTGTTGCATTAACTTTTGTAAGTTTATTTCAGAATTTCTACTTTATTTTTATCACAGTAATTTCAAACAGTTTATGGTATCACAATTAAAATCTACAATCCTTTAATGTAACATAATAAATTGTAAAAACTCTTAACACTAATAAATTGTAAAAACTCTTAGATTTTAGAATAAAGTGTACCTGCCAGATTTGGCCTTTTTGTTCTACACAGATTGGCCTTTATACAAATGAAATGAATTAATATAACTTGGTTTATGTAAAATATGATTTATTATGAAATATCTTTATTTCATAGAAACCAATTATTGTGTTTAAACAAAATGTTGATAATTGCAAGGTATTGTAGTTTGCTATCAAAACAATTGAAAATTTGTATTTTATTGAGTGATTTTGATTCATATGTTCCATGTTCTAAGGAAATCTACACAAAAATTGGTATAAAACTAGGATTCAAAATGAATTCACAATAATGTTTATATGACTATTAAAATGGTATACAATTTATCTAAATTTCATGTTTTCTTCAAATAACAGGGTTGAAACTTCTTTTTAAAAGTTCATTTAGGTTTGTACTGCACATCTTATCAATTGAATTAGCTGTTGACCAATTGATTATCTGTTTTAGGTTAATGTTGGAGGTTTTATGCATTTCTGGGGTCTGACTATAGATGTTGTCACATGTGTACAATTGATCCTTGCCATTGGTTTAGCTGTTGATTATTCAGCACATATAGGTCATTGTTTTATGACATTTCAAGGAGGCAGAAATGGTATGTACATTTAAGACAAAAAATTATCAAATAGAGATGTTTTATTATTTCAAAAATATCAGTTTGGTTTTTGCTAGAATAAAAACTTACATTTAAGAATTTTCATAGCATTATTTGTATGCAACAATTCCTGAAATCGAAATAACCAATCTTGCATTTTTGTCTACTATTACAAAATTGTAATAATAAATGAACACAAAAACTTCTGAATTTACAGTAATTAATGGAAAAATTGGGAATCTTAAACTCCTTTTAGGGTATAACTGACGAGTTAAATTTTGACAGAAGAAAAAAAAATTCCATTTGACTTGAGTTGATTGACTAACAACACTTTCTATGAATATGTTCAACTTTATAATTGTTAGTTACTCCTATCGGGTATATCAGTTAAAGGTAGATAAAGTTTTCATTCTCTAGAAGATTATGAAGTGTAACTCTTTAATCATGCTTTCATGAATCTTAAGTTAAATTTCATTCCTCACTGCTCCACTGATCAGGTGATTATTTTAGAACTTTGTGATGTTCACTTTCACATATATATATATGTACTTGCAGTTATATTATAGTCCATCAAACTTCTGTTTTTATTCTGTTGTATTATTTTGTAGAGAGAGTAAAAGCTACATTAGTAGAAATAGGAGGACCAGTTATCAGTGGTGGTTTCAGTACATTCCTTGCCTTTGTTTTGTTGGCAGTCAGCAAAAGCTATGTTTTTACTACATTCTTTAAGGTAAACTATATTTAGTCTAAAAAGTTACCATCAGGCCATATGAAAAAGAGAGCTATACATCTATGAGACAACAACTTAATAAGCTAAAAACATCTTGAGGCCACAAACATTTACTCATAAAGAAAAGACAGGTGTTCCTATAATATATCAAGATCTCAGTCCTCCAAAGTTATGAATAAATTAAACAAAAGCTATCAAAGATCTATTTAAGAAAACACACAAAAAAACACAATTGATACATGCTTACTAAGTTATAAATGGATATTTATAAAAAGAAAACATATTCTCTTGCTGAATGTGGTCTTTATATTTTTCTGTATGGTCTGTATAATATTTTATCGTAACAGTTTTGATTATTTAATTATTACATCAGTTGCTCTTTTTTCAGGTGCTATTTTTAGTTGTGATATTTGGCTTGTTCCATGGATTAGTCTATTTACCTGTGTTATTGAGTATGATTGGCCCTGCTGCCTACTTGTCAGCTGACAGACGATATCAGCATGATCAAAAAGAAAAAGATGAGGAGAATGGTGTAGATAATTATGCCATGGAAAAACAGGTAATCTAAATATTAATTTTCATCACTAGGGAGTCAATGGTCATGTTTTCAGTCATTCTATGCAATCTTACATTTCTGTATGGTGATTTTTCCATCCTTGTTAATTAAGGGAAGGGTTTATAGCTAAAGATGGTTTGCCAGCTGTTGAAATTAATGTATCTTCAATATGTGTTCAGAGGTTTCTACAAAGCTTAATTCAAAACTTGAAATCGGTTCTTCTTAAATTCCTTTTGCTGTGAAGGAACACATCAACAATTACATTGTGGTTTTAAGAGGGTTTCATTGTATAAAATTCTGTGCAAATATAAGTAACAATTCTAGTAAAGCAGATAACATTGGTTCTGGAAAATTAGAAAATGTGGAAAAAATATTAAGCATTCTTACATAATTTATTTTTGGGGAAACTTGTTTTTTAAATCAGTGGTTTGAATAATGGGCTAATTATGAAAATAAACATAATTTGTTTATTTAAATTGCACACACAGGTCACCATATTTCTAGTTTTGAATTATTTACTATTAATCCACATTAGCATTATTATAGTGCTTGTAGAAATCATAATGATATTCCATTACAGTCATCTTAACAAGATTAATGACATTACAAAAATTTCATGTAGTTATTAATCCTAGGCTATATAGACACACACACATACACAAAAAAGGAATATCTTATTTTATGTTGAAACAATTTTTATAGCTAATCAGTCACTAGTAAACTGAATTAGTTATGATTTATGAGGATTATATCATATGATATTGTTTTTATCTACTGAGCCCATGTTTAAACCCATATTATGGAAAGTTACATTTTTGGAACTTGAAATTAGTATACAAGTTTGATATATAGATAGGTTTGAATTTGCACCTTTAATGCTTTATTTAATACTGTTCAAGTTGACAAGAAAGTTGATATCACAAGCTGTGGGATCACCCAAGGTTGTTGGTTGATTCACTTTAACCGAAAGTAAAATCAGGTCATGAGTATAATTACCTTCTTTGCATGCTATACTAATGTTGGTGTAAGATGCGTCTGGGATATCTGTATATAAGATATAGGATTAAATAAACTTGGTTGAGATATTACCTTTAAAAAAGGACATGCATGGGTTTCAGGTAGATTTTTGTGTCAAGCTGGAAAATATCTCTAATACTAGACATAAGTATTGCATTAACAAGTTCTGTTTTGAGGTAGCTTTTTGTGGAACTTATCAGTCAATAATTTTCAATGGACCTTTAATTCATCTTCTTGCTTTAGTGGTCAGGGTAAAAAACATATTAGTTATGTTTAGTAACTATATATTACAGAGCAATGATATATGGTACAATGTGTTTAGTATTATAAGGTCTATATGTCCATTTGACAGGTGTCATATTTTCTTAAACTCATTTTCATGCTCAGGAGGTCCAAATTAGTTTCTCAGTTAATGCTTATACAGTAGGTCAAATTTCTTTACAAAATCAAAATATATACCTGACCTTTAATTTGTAACAGTTTCAAATTTTATATTGACTAATTATTATAAGTCAGTCAGTAGTTGAGATAGACCTACATTGGTCTCTTAAAAAAAAAAGAAACCTTGATACAATTAAAAGTATCAATTTGTTTATGAATTCTGTTATGTTATGAAGGATATGTTTTATATGACTCACATTTGGAATTCATCATTATCAAAATATATAAAGAATGGCTTGAAAATTGAAAAAAGAAGTATTTCACTTCCATTATAGGACTACATTCATAGTATTTTATAATATAAATAATTTCAGGCCCCTACTTTGTAAAGATAAGTAAGTATATGTGAATTCTGAGTAATAATATTGTTATGCAGTTTGTATGTTTTAAGCATGCTTTAATGATTTTAGGAATCTACAACATTATGAGTATTAGCAGCTAGGCAAGTTTGTTATAAATGTTTAATTCTGACAATGTCTTTTTTTCTGGAAGTTAGTATACCGGTAAGGGTGATAGTGGTTGGATTCACGATCTTTCCCAGACACTATTGATTTTGTAGAAGACAAGACTGAATTTATTTTGGTTTTCATCTTTTTGTAGACACAATGGGAAAGTTGTTTATTAAAGTGTGCAAGTCATTGTTAGAATTTCATATCAGCTTTTTCATATAACAATAATCATTGCATGCCCGGTTCATAATTTTTGATCTTTTATTAAAGTATGCAAGTCATTGTTAGAATTTCATATCAGCTTTTTCATATAACAATAATCATTGCATGCCTGGTTAATAATGTTGTTTTTGATCTTTCATTTCTATTGTCATGATTGTTGGAATTTGTTTGTGAAGATTTTGTTTTGTGTAGTAAATATATATATGTTTCAAAGAATAAGATTTGTTATATTTCAAAGTATATAATTTTGGCCCTTTCTAGAAACTTTTTTAAGCAGACAAACTTAAGTTTGATGACATTTATTTCCCTTTTATGATGTAGTACATATTTGCTGCTGTGCAGAACTAAACAGACTTTATTTTCTTATACAGTCAAACCTGTCTATAATGGGCACTCAGGTGATAGCAGGTAAATGCCCTTAATATACAGGTGCCCTTTATAAAGAGGTTGTTGATGGAACCACGTTTCTATTTATTTAAATTAATGAACATGCATATAATTATGCACTCCTATTATCTGTTTCTTCTTTGTGAAATAAATACTAAATACCTAAATTGTTTTTTATATTGGGTCCATCATAATCAACATTGCAAAATATAAAACAGAATAATATTTTCACATGATTTCCGTCATTTGTTTGAGGACTTGAAAGTAATTTTTTTTTTTTAAACTGCCAGTTCATGCCAGAAGTCACAGAAAAAGTGAACTTGAATCAATGGTTTATTGGCATGAACTATGTGAAATTTCATACCTTCCTTTGTAAGAACATTTTAGAAAGAGTTGAGAAATGCAATAGTTAATAGAAATTATTGCGAGGTTTTTATTATTGCGACAAATGCGACAGAGTTGTAAACGCAATAATTTAAACTCGCATTTTGAAATATTTTATATGAATTAAGGTGGTACCTAACACTACAGGGAGATAACTCTGTAAAAATCAGCTAAACATTTTAATTACGTTGTATTGTTAAGGAAATATTAAGCTTCTCAATGATCAAAATTAGTGTTTGTCAAACTGCTATATAACCAAAGAAATTTTTCTGATAAAGTGGTTGGTTCAAATTTTTTGAAATTTTTATATTTTTGTCAAAGGGTCAAAGTAAACATTTTGTCAAAATTTTATGAAAATTAAACGAGCCAAATTAATGTTAGTCAAGGTGTTGGGTACCACCTTAAACAGGATTTTTCTCAAAATCGTAAAAATCAAAATCGCATTTAAGTTTAAAATGACAAAATCGCAATAATAAATGCACGCAATAATTTCTGAATTTACAGTATATCTATACTACTAAAATAACGAGGTCCAATTTGTTAGCTGGCATGACATAAAAAAGTTGAATCAAAGAATTCAACTTTATATATAACTAATAAAGGACTATGGTGTTGTTTAAAAATTACACCATTCCAGGCCCTTTTGTTTTCCACATAATTAGTAATACCAATTTAACAAGTTCCGGGTCGAATCTGATACCAATACCAATAGTATATGTCACATATAGTTTCCGGTTGTAGTTACCTGTTACCTTCTGTAAATCCCTCCTCTATCAGGAGAACCTCTAATTCTTCCAGTAGTTGTTTTATATGATATCGCCTGGGGAGAAGATATAATATATCTACATGTGTTTGTTACACTATAGTACACAATTTAACAAGTCTGTTTTCTTCCACCTCAATACCACTTTTAATTTTGGTTAATTAGTTAAAAAAAATTTAATCTAGTTTATAGTAAGTTTATTGTGGTAAGAAAACCAGGACGGGTTCAAACAGAAAGATTTTGAAAGCAGAGAAAACTTGCATTATAAGACTCTTTATCAGATGACAATATGAATACTAAAAATCCGGGGTAAAAATAAGACATAGGTACTTTAATTCAGTCACGGATCTGTTTATATCAATGTTACACTATAGTACACTATTTAACAAGTCTGTTTTCTTCCACCTCAATACCACTGGGTAATAAGTTAAAAAAGTTAAATTTAGTTTATAGTATACAAATCCTTGAGTAAGTTTATTGAAGTAAGAAAACCAGGACGGGTTCAAACAGAAAGATTTGGAAGCAGAGAAAACTGTGCACCTTACATTCAGCATGAATTTATCAGATGACAATATATAATACTAAAAATTCAGGCTAAAAATAAAGCATAGGTACTTTAATTCAGTCACAGACCTGCGATGTTGTGGGTGTGTTTAAGTAATCCTGAAAGTTATTTGAACAAATATTGTAAGTCAATTGATAGGAATTTAAAACTGCTTATCATTGAGCCATTGTTAATATAAAAAAAATACTGCTCAGAAATAGTTTACTTCCAAGTTTTATATAATATTACGATTCATGTTTCTATTAAGGGCTATTCTATTAATGTGTAAATCTAATACAGTTTATTTCTACAGTTAACTCTGTATTATATGCTTGAAGGACTAAATAACTCTGCTTTTTGTAAAGACTATCGTTTCTCTTATCAGATTTGCTTACAATTACTGTTTTCAGATTGCAAAAATAATTAATTGATATTAATCATGTAATAAATGTATACAAAGCTCAAGTATAAAGTACTATTACAGATGTATTACTGTAAGGATATTCTTGTTTACAGTATTAATCTTTGCTTGAAGTTTAGCAAAATTATGAACCAGCTTCAGAACTTTTTAGTTATTGTATGTAATTTTAGATTAAACAATTAAATAAAATTGAAGGGAAAGTAATCAACAGAAATAATCTATCACCTGATGCAAATAAATTTCCAGAAATGCATGCTTGGGAATGAAATTGATTGTAAATTTTCTTTATTATTTCGAATGATAAATACTTTCCTCAGCATTCAAATACATGTAGAAAGGAACTTTCACAGATGATTTTTAATTATGTCATATAATTTAGAATTGTATGGATGATGGTATTCATTTTTCATATATTTCAGTTTCCACCCCCTGATTATGACAACGATACAAAAGATAAAGTTTATATACCTCCACCTGACTACACACCACCTATGACAAGAAAATATAGCAACAGAGTTTCACCAGAAAAAAGATGAATATCATGGATTTTTGGAATTGGACTAAAACAGATTTGACTACTATTAGTCTCAATAGATACATTATCAGCATTATCACTGCAGAATCTCATTAGATATGGTTGCTGTGACCTATATCACTGTAGAATCTCATTAGATATGGTTGCTGTGACCTATATCACTGTAGAATCTCATTATATATGGTTGCTGTGACCTATATCACTGTAGAATTTCATGAGATATGGTTGCTGTGATCTGTATCACTGCAGAGTCTCATTTGATGTGGTTGTGGTGACCAATATCACTGTAGAATCTCATTAGATATGGTTGCGGTGACCTATATCACTGCAGAATCTCATTAGATATGGTTGTGGTGACCAATATCACTGTAGAATCTCATTAGATATGGTTGCTGTGACCTATATCACTGTAGAATCTCATTATATATGGTTGCTGTGACCTATATCACTGTAGAATTTCATTAGATATGGTTGCTGTGATCTGTATCACTGCAGAGTCTCATTTGATGTGGTTGCTGTGATCTGTATCACTGTAGAATCTCATTAGATATGGTTGTCGTGATCAAGAAGAAAAAGCTAATTTGAACGTCATTTTATGGTCAGTAAAAATTAAAACATTTCAGGCTTGCCATTTATGTTGTGCCAGCAAATTCCTAGTTTTTGCATAATGATAATATTTTTGTCATGGGTTGATGTGAAAAGAATCTATTTATACATATCAAAAAGGTCTGTGTTGTCTATTGATAGCAGATTATGGATGCTTAACATTTTGTCGAAACTTATACCTCTCTTGAAGTAATTGATAATCATTCTGTTCATGTGATTGCAACATATACTAGTTGTTTGAGCTTATTTATTTGGCATATTTTTATGCATGGAATATCAGAATTAGAATATATTTTTTGTAGTAGTAGTAATTTATTTATTGTTTTGTTTTGTTTTAATTCTTATATTTTGTTATATGTTGATTTATATTTGTGTCCAACTAAAAAAGAGAAAATTAATATTAAATTGTTAATAAATGTTAAATTATTGAATCTTTTAGAATTGTTTGAATTATTAGAGAAAAAAATTCTAAAATTGAGAGTAAATTGGCAAAGTTAAATAGTTTGCATTCAATGCTAAATTTTATCATTTGAGACATAAAAAATATTTGAATAACTCTGCCCTAAAATTGAAAATATGCGGCTTTGTAAATTTGTGTCTCTAACAAAGATTTAGGAATTGTGTATCTCAAATATCTACAATTTCAATGTCAACTACACCATTTACAATTTAATTTTGTTAATAATATACCATTGAGATTAGATGCATAATATGTCAACCTTTCTCATGATGCAATCTCTTTTATGACTGAAAAATCATAATGAATAGCAAAGTATTAAAAAGCTATAGAGTTTAATTGCATAATAATATATTTTTTCATTTCTTAATTGTGATATTTTGTAAATTGTCCCAGATACCATTAAAAACTCTTGTTCAGGAAACAACACCCTTCTGATCTAAAACTATTGCAGTATGAGCTTTATAGAAATCAGAGATTTCCACAATAACAAATATTTTTATACTCAGAAAACATATTAAATTTTTTACACAAAGAGTTGTTTGAAATATTAATCTACAAAGGTGAAGTTTTGATATAAACATTATATTTCAAAGGAAGCACAACACTATGGGAAGATAACAAAATATAGCACTAGAATATTATAAATGTTCACAAAAAAACCTTTGTATGCCAATTGAATATAATCTATGTGCAAGGAAGAAGGATTTCTGTTGTATGTCAGTAGAACATTTTAATAACTGTACCTGGAATTTAAAAGCTTTGCATTTACCTGAACCATATTAATTCATGCAGAAAATTTCTTGCTTCAATTTGAATACCTAATGTTTGAGTGTAATAAGAATTTTCCTATTCCATTAATGGATTAAACAAAGTCCAGTAAAAAAATCCTGAAAGTTAAAAGATATGAAGATTTGTTGATGTTGTTATATTTCCATTTGAAATAGAACATGTTTGTATTACGCTTTATTGTGTTGTTGCATGGGTATACAATAGAACTACCTGCCATAATAGAATCTCTTGAGATTTATATATTTTTATGACAATCTGTGATATATGTTATACATAATTGTTTTTGTCCAATACTTTCTTTGCATTATGACTTGTTTTGGTAATTTGGTCATTAAGTGCCTTATTTAACACTTTTCTTTGCTTATTTAACAATAATTTCATCACCTCATTCTTATTATTACAAATTAATGGCTTTTTTGTATTTTCCTATTTTTGTAGGTGAGTGAAGCATTACCAATTATGACTTTTTTTTTATTGAGTTTTTTACATACTTTTTATTTTGAAATGAAATCCAGTAATATTGTATTGAATCCATTTATACTCAATTTCTTCTTTTTTAATTTTTATACATTTTAAAAACTTTCTTATATTTGCATGAGTTATTAAGATGATATTTTTGAAATGTAAAGTACAGATCTAAAAAAACACTAATCATAGTTATTACAGCATTAATTGAATTTCATTGGTTTTGAAGACAGGAACCCTATAATACAATAAATTTTCAAAGAAAACTAATTTGACAAGTCCAAACAATATACATGTTTGACATTGTTCTGTCATACCATGTCATGCATTTAACTTTACATGTATTATGTTAGTTTGACTTGTGTATACATGTAAGTACATTTGTAAATTATATCTAACAGATTGTGCTGTACTAGGATAACACCTTTTTATTTGGATATTGATTAATATTTCTATTGTATAAATATAACATGCACAAGAAACTAACATTCTAGGATACTATAACAGATTCAATAACTTAACATCCAAAGACCATTAAGCAGAATCAACAATTTAGCATTCCAAAGACCACCAAGCAGATACCAAAATTAAACATTCCAGTACCACTAATCAGACTCAATAAGTCAATCTCATTGGAACACAAAACAAAGACAATAATGTTGTTCAAGTACTACCAACCAGACTCAAAGGGTCAAACTCAGGGGACCACAAAACAAAGACAATAATGTTGTTCAAGTATAACCAACCAGACTCAAGGGTCAAACTCAGGGGACCACAAAACAAAGACAATAATGTTGTTCAAGTACTACCAACCAGACTCAATGGGTCAAACTCAGGGGACCACAAAACAAAGACAATTATGTTGTTCAAGTACTACCAACCAGACTCAATGGGTCAAACTCAGGGGACCACAAAACAAAGACAATAATGTTGTTCAAGTATAACCAACCAGACTCAAAGGGTCAAATTCAGGGGACCACAAAACAAAGACAATAATGTTGTTCAAGTACTACCAACCAGACTCAATGGGTCAAACTCAGGGGACCACAAATCAAAGACAATAATGTTACTATATACCACCAACCAGACAAGACAATCTCAGGGGATCAAAAAACAATGACACTAATTTTACATCCCAGGACTTGTCAACCAGATACTATTATTGAACGTAAAAGTAATTCAAAAAGTTTGATTTTAAAAAACATAGTCATTTACTAATTCTGTTTAAAGGTAGTTCAATACAACAGTTATAAATTTTAGCTCCTCTTGCCCCAAAAAGGTAAGAGTTAGTTTATGTCATACTTTGAATACTCACATAAACCTAAGTGGACAGATGAAACAATAAAGGTGAAGGTCTCTCTTGTTGCTTATTTTACTATATATATATATAAATTGATCAGAAATGGGGAAAAAAAAGTATGGTACCGTTTTTTATTTCTGAATTTAGATGTTGAAAGAAAAGGCTTTTAGAAATTGCAAATTTAAGTTGTGGAGTGATGGTTGTTCGTCAAAAAGGAGATTTGCTGGATTTCAGCAGTACAAATTATTAGAAAGCAAAGGAGTCTGAAAAAACTTACCAATAGTCACTAAATGTACTTTTTGCAAGAAGATTTTTAAAAAGAATTTTTTATTCTGTAAATAAGCGAAACTTTCATATACATATAATAAAAGGGCCAGTTTTTCTGCAAATGACACTTGATATTTTTGCTTTGCTTTGCACTTTCACTTTCAACTGCTTTCAATAGCTTTAAAATATCAGCCACCCTGTTGTTGCCTCTTGTGGTTCAATTTGCATAAATAATGTGAATATAATGTTGAACAAAAAATTTCATGAAAATATCATAGTTTCACTTAGTAAGGGAAAATCAAGTCTTTCCACTTTTTGCATTATAAAAACTTAACATGTTTTTATAATGACGCCTCATATGTTTAAATCATCTAGAAATAAAAAAAAATTATTTTCGAAAGTAAGTTGAAAGCAGTACAATGTATAACAAAACATTTTTATTATGCTACCTTTATTTATTTTACATTCTTTATTTTTATAATTTCCTTTGATTTATATATACAGGTGGTTGGTTACCACCATATAACAGAAAGGCCCATCTGCTTAAGGATCAAGTATTTAAAGCAAGATTGTGAAAGTTTATATGCGTTCTTTCTTATTTAATATGCAGTGACATACTATAGTTATTATTTTCGAATGAGATTAATATTGTCAAACTTGCCACATTTTTATTTATAATTTGTTATACATATTTTCACTAAATCCTGGTGATACGAGTAGATAAACTAATTTATTGTATTCTCAATTTAATTGCACTAATTATACATCTGTAGACTGTATCACTCGTTTATATTTATGTTGCATCAATAGATATGTGTGAAATTGCAAACCTAACTGAAATAGTTTACATAGAAGGTAGCATCTTTACATACATGCTGAATTGAAAACAGACCAAAGCTTGTCAGCAGGTGGTTTTGATCATACTATAGTTTGCTTTGACAGCAGTCATCTAGAATTCTGTCTTTGCTACCCTTTGCTTTGATGCCATCTGATATGCTTACCCTAACAAAAATCTTTACAAGATGTTTTCTTCGGAAATATTAAATGTATTCACAGTAAACTATGCCTTGCATTCACTGACAAGCTTAGAAAATCTAGCATTATTAAATTTTGCCATAATTTACCATTATTAGGTCTTATGAAACTTAATCCTTTTCTGTTGTATCATCTAGATGTTATGACAATGTAATTGTTATCAGAATTCATTGGGGAAGCTGCCCATTTGGCAATGTTGCAGGTTTTTTTTAATACAGCACATATAATTGTATTGTTCATGTTTTAATAAAAGGAAAATAATTACTATATGTTTGTTCTGATTTACTTGATTTTTAGTGGTCCATTTCCACTAAGTCTTTAAGATATATTTGATATAAATTATTTTGTTCTTTCATTGTGCTGTTACACCTCTGTCCAATGTGAGTGGAAGGTTGAGTGGTCACAAACTTGTTTAATCCTGCAACATTAATTATTTACCTGTCCACAAGTCAAGAGCCTGTAATTCTGATGTTGTTGGTTGCAGTCTGTCATATTTGTTGTTGTTATTTTCTCTTTTAAATTGTTTCACATTTTAACATTTTTGCCTTTTTTAGATTACTATACGGTTTAGGATTTGCTAATTGAAGGCCATATAGTGACCTTTAATTATTCACATGTTTGTATTATAATATTTTTGCTTATTTTGCTGATATTGGTAACTTGGGTTGATATAGCATGTGATATCAATTTCACCATGTATTATTCTCAAATTAACATCACAAAATTTTGACTTTTTTTAAATACAATCATCAGAATTTTGCTTGTCATGAACAACTTGACGTTTGCTAATAATAGAGCAGAAACAAATCTTGGTTAGGTTTGTAATGCACAATTTTTGTCTCGCCTGTGTTGAAAGTCGCTGAATGTGTTTTTCCAGCATTGGCGGTGTCAACAACAACAAATGTGTAAGTTGCATAACTGTCAGTTCATCTCAGTTTGTCAACCATTTTGAGGCCCTGTACTCTATGTCATGGTCCAGCTACTTTGAATCAATTAGCAGTATTGCTCTCCATCAGATTTTTTTCTTAAGTCTAAATTTTCTGCAAACAGGCAAGACATATCTCAGTGTCAACAGTTAATTAGATTTTGTCTTGTCTGCAACGAAAGTCGCAGAAAGTGATGCCAAGGGATTACTATCCGACTATTTGTTTAAAGCTTATATTTCAGGAGGAATACCTGGATGTTTCATACCTTATGTTACGAGGTTTCCATCTGTAATATGTTAATTGCCATTGACTTTATTTTCATAGTTCACCGACTGCTTGAAAAAAAATTTAGGCATTTTTTGTCAGGTGAATTTCTCACTTATTATGAATAGTAGGATAACTATATTTGGTATATGGGTTCCTTGCAAGGTTTACATGTCCGTCAGACAGGGTTCACCCTACCTGGTTTAATAGCTAGCTGAACCTCTCACTTGTATGACAGTCGAATAAAATTCCATTATATCAAGGATTTGTATAGTATTGATTATATTGACAACTATATGTGAACAAAACAAACAGACATAATAGGTAAAAATGTCAAAAATAGGGATACAGCAGTCAACATTGTTATAAACTTAATCACTATAAAAACCACAAATATGTCAACAAAGAAAAACAGTGGTAGGTCAATGATATTTGGTATGCAGTTGTATAAGCATTGGCATATCTCATTTCCATGGAGATTATTTGGCCCCTCATTATGGTTCATTGACTTTGAAACTTTCACATAGTTTACAAGTTAAATGTTTGTGTTTAGGTTTGTTTAAAGGGAACGACTTATGAAAAGTCAATGGTATTTGGTATGCAGTTGTATTAGCATTAGCACATCTCATTTCCACGGAGATTGTTTAACCCTGTACCTTCAGTCATGGTTTATTGATATTGAATATTTACTTGCATGTTAAAGTATTGCTATTTTTATTTCAACATTTGCATTATCAAAATAACGAATAGGCGAGACATATCTCTGTGTTAACAGTTTATTATGGTTATATACTGTAAGCAATAGGTCAACTATATTTGGTGTATGGGTGATATAGTGGTGTACATGTTGTCTTTCATGGTTCATCTGACCATGATTCATTGGTCACAAATTTCGTAATTAGATCTGTTTGTCGGATACCATAAGCAATAGGTTAACTATAGTTTGTGTATGGTATGATTGTAAGGTGCCATGTCTGTCTGACAAGGTTTATCTGACCTTTACCTCTTTTTCATTGATCTTTGATAATGTTAATTTTATTCGATACTTATAGTAAAACCATTATTGTTTGTGTAGTGTATTGAGGAAAGCTGTTTGTTTTTTCTGTCTTTATTCGTTTAGCCAAGATGTTGCCTTATCAGACGCTAGGATGTTATTGCCTCCTCGATATGCTACTTATTCTTTATACATGAAACCAGGATATCTATTGCTTCATAGAACAAAATTGAGAATGGAAATGGGGAATGTGTCAAAGAGACAACAACCCGACTACAGAGCATAAAACAGCCCAAGGCCACCAATGGGTCTTCAACACAGCGAGAAATCCCACACCCGGAGGCGGGCTTCAGCTGGACCCAACTAGTTCAGTGAAAATGAACGTCACACTAAACTCCGAAACATATAAATGAACTAAAGTTAAAAAACATACAAGATTAACAAAGGGCCAGAGGCTCCTGACTTGGGACAGGCGCAAAAATGCGGCGGGTTTAAACATGTTTTGTGCGATCTCAACCCTCCCCCTATACCTCTAGCCAATGTAGAATAAACAAACACACAGCAATACGCACAGTAAAACTCAGTTTAAAAGAAGTCCGAGTCCGATGTCAGAATAGGTAACAGAAGAAACTAAGCAAAATGACAATGATACATAAATTAACAAAGGACTACTAGCAGTTACAGACATGCCAGCTCCAGACCTCAATTAAACTGATTAAAAGATTATGTCTTCATCATATGAAATCAAGCACAATCCTTCCTGTTAGGGGTTTAGTATCATACCATCATAAAATATATAAGAAGACCATAACCGTATCATGCCAACAACTGGTTTTAGAATAAATGTGTTTATTTCCGATGTAAAGACCCTATGAATGAATCAATATTAATTCCAAAATATGCCATCTTCAATGACCTGATAACAGTATCATAACTATATCCCTTCTGAATAAGTCTGTTTAAAGGTTTGGTTATCTTTTGAAGTGAATGACGACATTGTTGTACTTTGTACAGAATATTACCATAAAAGATTGGATGTGAAATACCTGAACGTATAAGATGTCTGCATGTTGATTTATATTTACGAATGATGTCCTTGTACCGATGATAAAATTTAGTAAATGTTTTGACTAGTTTGTGATATCGAAAACCCTGGTGTAAAATTTGTTCAGTAATACAGAGATTTCTTTCGTTAAAATCAAATACGGTGTTACAAACACGAGCGAATCGAACACGCTGAGATATATAAACATCATAAGATGGTGACAAGAGAACGTCACCATCTAAAAATGGATAATTAACAATAGGAATTGAAAAATCATCTCTTGTATCGTAAGTTTTTGTATTAAGCTTCCCGTTAAAGATATACATATATATCAAGATCCAGGAAAGGGCAGTGTTCATTGTTAGTATTAGCTTTATTTAAAGTTAGTTCAACAGGATAAATCTCTTTAGTGTACATACTGAAGTCGTCATTATTGAGAGCCAATATATCATCCAAATATCTAATAGTGTTATTAAATTTTTGTATCAGATGTTGTTTCGATGGGTCTTTGCTGATTTTAGTCATAAATTGTAACTCATAACAATACATTTGACAATTTGGGTACTAGACCATACCCTAGTTATGTTAACAAATAAGATTTAGACAGTACAGCAGAAAGCATTGTTTAAATTGATGATATTCTGAGACTTTTCTGAAATCAAGATAATTTTCTCTTGCCAACAACACATAGTTCCATTGCCAGTTGTACGAGTTCAAACACACTGAGAATAGACAAACCTATCCAAAGACCAATGGCTCCACCTACATCTGAAGCAAACTGTTGAACCTGTAATACATAAGATAATAATAATAACCAAATACCAATGGCTTCACCTACATCTGAAGCAAACTGTTGAATCTGTAATACATAAGATAATAATAATAATAACCAAGACCAATGGCTCCATCTACATCTGAAGTAAACTGTTGACCCTGTAATACATAAGATAATAATAATAACCAAGACCAATGGCTCCATCTACATCTGAAGTAAACTGTTGACCCTGTAATACATAAGATAATGATAATAACCAAGACCAATGGCTCCATCTACATCTGAAGCAAACTGTTGACCCTGTAATACATAAGATAATGATAATAACCAAGACCAATGGCTCCATCTACATCTGAAGTAAACTGTTGACCCTGTAATACATAAGATAATGATAATAACCAAGACCAATGGCTCCATCTACATCTGAAGTAAACTGTTGACCCTGTAACACATAAGATAATGATAATAACCAAGACCAATGGCTCCACCTACATCTGAAGTAAACTGTTGACCCTGTAATACATAAGATAATAATAATAACCAAGACCAATGGCTCCACCTACATCTGAAGTAAACTGTTGACCCTGTAATACATAAGATAATAATAATAACCAAATACCAATGGCTCCACCTACATCTGAAGCAAACTGTTGAACCTGTAATACATAAGATAATAATAATAACCAAGACCAATGGCTCCATCTACATCTGAAGTAAACTGTTGACCCTGTAATACATAAGATAATAATAATAACCAAGACCAATGGCTCCATCTACATCTGAAGTAAACTGTTGACCCTGTAATACATAAGATAATAATAATAACCAAGACCAATGGCTCCATCTGCATCTGAAGTAAACTGTTGAACCTGTAATACATATGATAACAACAATACCAAGATAAAAACGCTATTATTATATATGATTGTAAATAAAATGCACAGTAACTAGCTTCCTGTAGTAACACTAACAAATCCAAACATGTAAATGTCAGGGTAAATAAGAATGTCTCTTGTTGGAGAAACTGGTCATAGTATTATAAAATTTCGTTTATATTTGAATCCATTAAATTTTTAACTACACATGTTTCAAATCTTCTTACTTATGATCTTACAGCTGTCAAGGAATACGTTATGAAATACTGGTACAAAACCTATGTCAGGGCGGTATTTATTATTCCTGGAGTGTGATAAATCTTTGGAAGTCTTGGATAACCTACGATCCTTTGAATGTCAGTATGCCTCCGTTGACAGTTATGCTTTGTTTATCCTTTATATTGCACTGCCACACAATCATATTAAAGAGAAGTTTTTCTATTGATAAATCTGGGTGTAACTTTATCTGGTGTTGTTGTTACAACAATTCCCTTTTCAGTAATAAAACTTACAAAATAGGCATAAAACGATATAAATATATTTTTTATGATTTGATAATTGTCATGCTCAATTTTGAGATAAAGTACACCAACAAGTGATTAATGTTCTGATGGGTACAAACTGTGCCCTCATAAGTCTTATTGCAGACTTGTTCCTTTACTGTTACAAACTTCAATTCACGGTAAAGCTTCATAAAAAATACCCACCGGACCATCACTTGATCGATATTTTTAATAATACCTGCAGATAGTTGGATTGTATGTTCTCTGTAAACAATCCAGATTTTCCCAAGTATGTAATTTTAATCACCTAAACTCATTTTTGCTATGTCAAACAATTTATATTTATACTGACTGATCTTGGTCTGTAACCGCCTGCTTTACGATTTTAGGTCTTGAAACAAATAATATATCTAATCGGATAGCCAGATGAAAAATAAGATGGCAAACCAAATTGACTTCACATAGTAGCATAATCGTTTTAAACATACCTCAATTTCAGGCGTTTCATACATTTCTTCATAATTTAAATCCTCATAGTATATTGTAAGACGTAGAAAGCCTTGACTGAAAGATAAAGAAACCAGTTCAAATAAGTTCACTTATTTTTATAAATACAAAGAAATGTCTTTGATTTTTTTAAAGAGAGAATAAGACTTTTAGACTATAATCAAGCACATGGTCATGATATGAATCTGAAAGAAAAAGGCAGAATTTAGATTGACTAGTAATGGTTATCAGGTTAAGCTACAGGTATATATAATGCAAAATATAATGCCAAAGTAAATGGGTAAAAGTTAAACAAACAGGTTCTAACATGTCTGTCATAGTAAATCCATTTTAGTATTTGAGATTCTTTTAAAGTTCACTTTATATCTTGTCAGCTGGTGTTTGAGTTGTGTATTGAAAGTTTAAGATTAGGTCAATTTTGGTGTTATGGATGTTATTGTTTTTGTCTTCTGCTCATTTGAATAGATTAGTATGTGGCGCCGTTTTACTATTTATTTTTTATTTTCTGATATAAAAAAATGATTTTCTGATATCAAAAAATCTATTTTTTGATATCAGGAAATCGATTTCTTGATATAAAAAAATAAAGAATATTTTCTGATATCGAAAATTCATTTTTTGATATCAGGAAATCGATTTTTTTATATCAGAAAATATTCGTTATTTTTTTATATCAAAAATTTGAATTCCTGATATCAAAAAATCATTTTTTTATAATTTTTTTTTTAGCTTTATTGCAAAACAAACAAAAACCAATTTTGGTCATAGCAATACAGACACAAAAAAAAACATAAGAAAAATTCAGCAATAGTAATGTACATGTTAAAAACAGTTATTTGTCTACTTTCCTCAGTTCTAATGACTCTTTAATAAAAGAAACTACTGCTTTTATATCAATGGGTGTTGGTGGATTTAGTATAATCGCGAGTTTATCAGTGAAGTTTAGTGTATTGAAATTGACATATTTCCCGATATAATATTTTAAAAAGATTTGTCTATTATTTTTATTTATTTTACAGTTAAAGAAAAAAATGGAATTCATCATTTAAGATATTACAAATTTTACATTTTCTTCCATTTCTTGGTATTTTTGTATATCTTCCAGTTTCTATTTAAAGACAATGATCGCTCATTCTAAATTTGGTGAACATTTTTCTTGTTTCATTGTTTCGGTGAGATAGGTTGTATTCCATTTTGGTTACTAGTAATTATATTAGATTTAAGAATTTATATAGATATATTTTATTATTTTCATTCAAGTTGTTTATTTTATCATTAATAAGAGTTTGATAATAGTTAATAGAACATTTTTTTTAATTGCGGTCCTAACTTTATAGTCTGTTTTAAAGTTTTAGTTTCTTCAATAAGTTTGATGTCAATATTTATTTCTTCTGACACATTTTTGGCAAAAGTATACAAAGAGTATGTTCCTTCAGTATCTAAATTTTTAGTTAGGTTAAATGCTTCATTAAGAAGTGGGTTTAGATTTTCATTATTTAATCTAGATAGGTACATCATGGTTTGGGTTTTTATAATAGTTTCTAATGGCAGAAGTCCTAGTTCATTTTTTACAGCTAGATTTGTTGAGCTTCTTTTTGTTCCCAGTGCTTGTTTAACAAAATGCAGCTGTTTTTTGTAAAATAGTTTTAACAATAAAATGAATGACGTCTAGTGTTAAGTTATTTTTGTTAGCTCGCTGTTTAGCTCTATAAAATTGAATATTATGCCTCGTTCACACGTACATTTAATTCGAATTGAATTCGAATCGAATGCGAATCGAATTCGCTAATCGCGTTCACACACTCTTCTTTTTTAATTCGAATTGATTCGAATTGGCTAAATCGCATTATCCAATTCGCATTAGAAATGCGTTTTTGTTAATACAAATTAAAAGTTAACGTCGTTAGGACAGTAAAGCGAATTTGACGCCCATTGCAATTCGAATTAGAATTTACGTTTGGACGTTACACGTTTCGAATGCGAATTAAACTAATTCGAATAAGTTAATGCGAATCGAATTCGAATTGCGTGTGAACGCAGCATAAGTGTCCATATGACATATTTCACTATTATATGTTACTATAGGTTTAACCAATGTTTCAAAAAGGTTGCAGGATATCAGAAAATAAGAAATTCATGAATGATGGCTCCCTGTGAGTCAATAAAAGCATCCAAGCTCACCCATGAGCCCAAACATAAGGAAATATATGCAAATCATGTTCTCGGTAGACCAATTGTTTTATATTGTGAAGTACCGCTTTAAAGGGTGAAGGGTCCCTTATTACAAAAATAAAATGATTATATCAAGGACACTTTAAGTTTTATAAACAGTATTGAGACGTCAAAGTCTCCAGAAAACTGCTATTTAATCCCATTTGAAGCAAAAAAACATGTACACTTATCTTCAGTTTGACGAAACTGAACGAGTAATGAATTACTTCGATCCAACTAATTACGAAATTCGAGTCCCATGCACTAAAATACAATATATTGAAGCTTTTAGAAATTATTCTAAAATATAACATATTTACTTTTGCGTTGAACACCTAGAATCCCAAGCGATAGAATAAGTCGACCTAAGAATTTACTAAATATTGGAAGATGTTTTACAAAGCTTGACAGTCTTCCAAACAAAATACTGATGTGTTCAAGATTTAGATACGATGGCTGGATGATATATTTAGGTTCAACTGACGGTAATACACAATCTTTTCGCCTTATATATGTCTAATACAATTATATAACCACTTAAATTTTACATACCAATTTTCTCAAAATGAAGTTATGTTCGTTTTAATACAAAGACAAATGCTTCCAAAATGAATGTATTTTAAATATAAAAACGTACATCAAACCTACTGAAACTTTTCAATACTTCACAGAAAAAGCTCATATAAAATAAATGTATTATACAAAAGGATTTATGCAAGGCGCGGCACATAAGAAATAGTAGCAGGCTTTAAAAAAACGTCTCTTAAAAGACGAAATAGACGAAGTATTTGAAAATACAACACATGCAATATTTTTTATTAGTTGGTATTGGCTTTGAACTAGCTGTCGAGTACTCTCACATCTGTACTTCGTGTCTTTTTGTTGTTGTTATGGATGTATAAATACCCTGTCACGCCCAGTCTGTGTTTTTGGTTATCTTTTTTAGGGTTGGGCGCTCAAACATGTTTAACCCTACCACATTCTTTATGTGCCTGTCTCAAGTCAGGAGCCTGTAGTTCAGTGGTTGTCGTTGGTTCATGTCTGTCATATTTGTTTTTCGTAAATTGTTTTGTTATAAATTAGGCCGTTAGTTTTCTCAATTGAATTGTTTAATATTTTTTCATGTCGAGGCCTTTTATAGTCGACTATACGGTATGGGTGAAAGCCGTACGGTTGCCTATAATTGCTTACATCTACTTCACTTGAACTTTGGTGGATAGTTATCTCATTGGCAATCATACCACATCTCCTTATTTTTATATTAAACAGAACTCACTAACTTACTAAACCCGCCACACAAACAACGGGAAAAAAACCCACTAAAAACAAGATTACCAAAATCAGATCAGAGGAAACCAATAATTGCTTTCGAAAGAAACAGGAACTTACAAGAATTATTGACTATTAACCTAAAAATAATTAATATGAGAAACACAAAAACATAAAATTTCTTATGACGGATGTTACAGAACTCTGAGATATGCTTTCCTTTAACACAACCGAAACAGGGCTCATGGTGAGCTCGGATGATTTTGTTGACACACAGGGACACATCATTATTTTTTTTCTTATTTTCTGATATCAAAAAACGGATTCCTTGTTATAAAAAAATCATCAGTATTATTACTATATATATAATAAAATATTAATTTTCGCGAACCATTTAGGTCACAGAAATTCCAAAAAATGGCATCAGTAAGGAGAGTTGTACAAATGATGTGAATACACAGAACCCGGATCCAAATTATCTTTTACTAAAAGTATTCATCATTTTCTGTTTTGTATGTACTAACAACATTTTATTTTTCTACAATTTCGATTAAAATATTATAAAACCTGCAGTTCAATAGGTCACATGCCCCAAATAAACATTCCCCGATTGGTCGAACTACTGTGGCCTCGGTGTAAAGCAACGCAAGCCTCGATGTAAAGATCACGCTTCCAAAAATGGAGGTATGTCCCAACTTAACATTCCCCGATTGGTTGAATTGCTGCTCGATGTAAAGCAACGGAAGCCTTGATGCAATGAAGAAAAGGGGTTGACAGGATAAACCTAATCGTTATAAATTTTAACTTCATGGTTCTTATGCAAGCAAATTTAATAAACAATGATTTTATACAGTTGTGTTATTGTTTTCACCTTACATAGGGCTTTATTTCTGATCTTATTTCTGTGTACACAATTCTGAATCTACATATTTCACCTATATCAATATTAGGTAATCCGTTTGGACGATTCCATATACTATTATGTTTTAGGGTTTTTTAACTTCAGTGTCGAGTTGGTGTATAGTATTGAGGGCTATCTGCGAGAAATAAATCCTTTTTTCTGATAGATTAACTAAATTCAAAACCAATAGAAAAATATTTAACACATATATTTTATTTAACTGAGTAAATTGATCGGAATGTGAATGATACATAAACCTAAAATTCGTTTTGGTCTATCCCAGTGATGACATTTGCGCGGGAATTTAGTCCATTGACATCGTAATATAATTTATTTTGGATTATAATTATCTTTAGATGTAATGTTACAGGATTTAATGTGAAGTTATTTGTCTCTTCTTTTATAGTACACGAGTTTGTCGTCAGGTTTGTACACATGAAGTCTTTATAGTCTACAAAAAGCCAGTGACAGAACGATAAACAGAAAAGCAACTGTCTAGGGCCAAGTAAGGGAGGTGAAAAAGCCAGTATTAGTGATTATTAGTATTACGCAGAACGATAAACAGTTACATAGACGGATCCAGGGGGTTGGGAAAATTTGGTTGATTTTATAGGAAAGCAGGGACGGATCCAGCCATTTTATAAAAGGGGGGTTCCCAACTCGGGACAAAGGGTGGGTTGGGGAAGGGGGGGGGGGGGGGGGGGGGGGTGTTGGGGTGTTCCAACTATGTGCCCCATTCAAATGCATTGATCGTCCAAAAAAGGGGGGTCCAACCCTCGGAACCCTCCCCCCGGATCCGCCACTGGGGAAGCATGATGGGAGTGGGCAACCCTTAGGTCAGTCAGCGGCCACCCCCTTTTATGAAAAGTTGTGGATCTGCCACTGAGATTTATATAAGCAGGTTTTCTTTGTGTAGATACCTTAAAATATCACCAACTGTGACTGAGTACACAATTTGATTCATTTTAGCTCATTAGCTGGGCTCACTCACTAAAAAGGTTCATTGCGGGCCTTCTCACTGGCTAACATTTTACGATATTCATGACTCGTGTAGAAAAGCCGATAATCTATACATGTGTGTGAGGAGTAGTTATCAAGCTTGCTTTCATCTGTAAAAACTGTCTTAGGCCAAGTTAGGGAGGTGAAAAAGCCAGTAATAGAACGATAAACAGTTGATCAGGTTTTCTTCATATAGATCCCTTAAAATATCCCCCACTGAGGACACAATTTGATTTATTTTAGCTGCGCTCACTCGCCATAATAGTTTCATTGCGGCTTACTGGCTAATATGTGTAGAAAAGCTGATAGCCTATACATACATGTACATGTATATGGTCAGATCATATGTTTTCGTACGTCATATGAATTTGTACTATGCATGCCTTTTCAATGGAAATTGTGACGACAGTATGCATTCTTAATGGCACGAAAAACGATGAGAAGAGGATACATATGTCAACCAAAATTTTTCAGCAACGTCAAAATATGTGAGGACACCCTATCAAGATCTATTAAGCTTGCGTTCATGTTGCGTTAAAACTGTTTTAGGAAGGTGAAAAATACAAACAATATAACAATAAATAGATAATCGATATTGTAAAATATCAATGTGTTGAAAAGCCAATGATCTACATATATACTTAAATATGTCAACCATAAAATAAAACTGATTTAATTTACACCACAACTGTTGAAAAAACCTTTATGTTTATATAACTTATCTCATTCTAGTCCATTCAACTGACAGAATCGGTGTAAATTTCATGAACTCTTTAATAACAATAATCATCATGGACTATTCTTTATAGCAATATCTGTTAGCCATTTAGGGGTCTTTTGCATTCAAATGTTAGTTTTAGTGGGTTTATTTTGCGAAAAAGAACTCAATTTCCAAATCAAAGTTAACATTTTCTATATATTTTGCTGTGTCAAAATGACCTAATGAATATAAAGGGCAGTACCCATATAGACCCAAATATGGTATATCACATTCTACACATGACATTTTAGCAGGAAAGACTGCCATTGGAGTATATAACTTTTAACCTGTGTATATATAATTAAAATATGATAATAAAATTCATGTCTTTTTCAGGACTTCTGATCGAACCATGTAGTATGGCATGTTTGTGAGATATGGTTTTCCCAAATTGGTGGATAGGATGTTCATGAAGGACCTGTAGTACAAAGTATATCACTGGATTGAGCTCTTTGTCTAAGTGTATTATTAAAGTGCTTTGCTTTGAGCTCAGTTCATTGTTATGCAATTCATTCTTTGTGAAATAAAGATTTGATAGACTCTCATGTACAAGGATTTGTCAGGGTAGTATCCATTCTATGTGCAATGTAAGTAATAAGGAGATAAAAGCATTTTATTATGATTTGAACCAAACATTTTTTGTCCATTAACCAAATTTAAAAAAAAGAACAAATTTACTGCCTACTGATGACTCGGTCTTGAGTGTAAATGGTCATTCAGTATGTTAAAAAAAGAAAAAAAATTTATAAGGCCTATCTGGCCTAATTGATTTCGAAAACTATATTTCATTGTACATGTTCAACATTTTTCATTCATTTGTTTATTTCTTAATTTGTGTGAATTAACATTGTTACAGTAAATGTTAATTACTACACTTTCATACCACAACAAATACTGTATTGGTATCACTTATATTTGTATCCATGCATATAACAAAAAAAATTGAAAAGAGAATAATTTTGCAATACCTTTTTCATATTGAATACTATAGCTTTTTTGATATTTAGACATAGTAAGTAGATTTTCATAATACCCACTTGACATGCTTGAAATTCTATCAGATTACTTTTGGAGCAGTTATGAGTCTTTGAAGCATGCTCACAAAGGTTTTTTTGTTGATATCGTTTTCATATTGGTCAAAACTTTTTTTTGCTTCGGCCAGCTTTGGAGGAGATGTTATCAAAGAATTGATAAAAAAACAACACAGAAGTTTACTTTCTAGCTCATCTAGCCTCAAGCATCATGTCAGGCATCTTCATTACTAAAAACCAATAAATGTCTTCTAATCTGAGAAACAATTTCGACATTTTAACAAAATATTTTACTAACGATGCTGACAATCCACCACAAAGTAATATAAATAGAACCATACAAATAGTGAGCAAATACATATAAAAAATATGTGGTATGATTGCCAATGAGACAATTCTCCACAACAGACCAAAATGACACAGAAATTAACAACTACGGGTCACCGTACAGCCTTCAACAATGAGCAAAGCCCATAACGCATAGTCATTTATGTTATTTATGTACACAAAATAAACAAAAAACAAATATTATGTAACACATAGACAAATGACAACCACTGAATTACAGCCTCCTGATATCATGTTCTCAGATATCATCTCCCATTTAAAAAAAAAATCACATGAAAAAATGAACCTATTATGTGTTGCTCTCCTAGCTACAAAATGTATCCAAAATCAAAGATGTGGAAAATATTCTATCATAATCATTTGGTCATTAATGCAATTAGTGTCTCTTCCATGCCCTCTTGAACATAAAATCTAAATATTAAATAAACAACACTCCTCATGCTCAGGTTGGTTGTCATTGTGCAACACAGTTAATAATACCATATAGGAAAAACATAGAACTCCTTTTGTCATATAAAACACTGTCAAACATCCAAACATACTATCCACATTCATCTGTGTCCACACTTGTTTTATATAAAAAAATCTATTTTTTGATATAAAAAAATCGAGTTTCTGATATCAAGAAATATAGATGATTTTCTGATATCAAGAAATATAGATGATTTTCTGATATCAAGAAATCGAATTCTTGATATCAAAAAAGGGAATTTTTGATATCAAATAATCGAATTCCTGATATCAAGAAATATTTTTTGATATCTGAAAATATTTTCTTATATCAAAAAATCATTTTTTTATATCAGGAATTCAATTTTTTTTATATCAAGAAATATTTTTTGATGTAAAAAAATAAGGAATAATTAGTAAAACGGCGACTAATAGATTAGAAGGTCACAGCAGAGACATGATAATACAAATTAAATGATCACAGCGAACTTCTCATTTCAGTTAATTGTCTGTACGTTGCAATCGTTTCCTGTTACATAACAAATATAGGGAGAGAGTAAAGCGATCACATATTTTTACGTGCCAGTGCCTGCTCTAATGAAGGATCCTGTTGTTCAATGGGCATGTGTACTCATTTTGATTTTCAATATGAAACATTGGATGAGGTTTGTTAGAGGTCTTTTATCTCCTTACTCTTTAAGGTTTTCCTCATTGTTGGATCACATATAGTGACGAGTTCATGTATACACTGTCTAGTCTGGTCTATGGTGGATAATTGTCTAATAGGTTTTATTCCTGACCTCTTGCTTGGATGGACACTATGAATATATCAAAGTAGACCCTTCTCATAAACGGTAATTGTAAGTATGCGATGCTTGACTATATATAATATTTTAATAATAAATCGACTTACCTTAGTGACCGTGAATCTTTTTTCTTGTTCACGATATGATTGCAAACTTCTGGTCTTTGTTCACAAACACTGGCTACCAGTATATTCTTTTGGGTAGATAAAGTATATACATTTTGGACTCATTCTTACTTTTTTAATGTTAAAATTTGCAGAAAATGCTGCAACTGGTGTAAGTAAGGACTATCTTATATTCTATAAAAATCACTTTGAAATGTCAGGCAACAAAATACAAATCGTGTTTATTTTTTTTAGCAGTGTCGAGTTTCTGTTTCATTAATGTAAACTCCATATCTCATTGTATTTATAAAATTAACTTTGGGGTTGTAATTAACTGTAGTTCAATTATATCATCAATAATTCAATAAGATATTAAATCTCAGCCGTCAGCGGAAATAGTGTGAAGACAAAATATTAAAAACCAAGAAAAAAATCAAACAATAACAAAAGACAAACTTTTTAAAAAAATCTTTTGATTATTGTTAACAATTAATTTTTAATATTTCAAAGTTAATCGGTTAAAAGTCCTCTACAAAAGTCAACATAAATATGTTCAATAAATATAAAAGACTTCCGTTTAAGTAGGAACGAGATTTTGTAGCCAAACATCAGCTCTTTAGCTTGTAGCAAGTTTTTAGCTCCTTAGCTGATCTTTGTCTTTTATCAGGGTTTCAGCTCTTTAGCTGATCGTTGAAGATATTTGTTGTAATAAAATAACTGCTGCTTTTATATATTCATATTTATATGTTAATATTTTAGGACGTATAACAGATTTTCTTATCGTTTCCATATGATGATGAGAATAATTAAATTGCAATCGATTTGTATTGAACGCTGGCAGCATCTAAGTCATTGCATTGAATATATTTATACTGTATAAAGACAGACAATCTCAAGAAAAAAATCTTAAAATTAGTTAAGTGATTTTATCTATGAATTTATCTTAGTTGCAGTAGGATTTTGTATTTTGATGTACTATCTCTACATTAGCCGATAAGGAAACTATACTTACAGCGTACTCATCGGTAGGCCATTGTCTGGCAGTTATAACCCGCGAATATTTCGTTTCTCTGAAACGATTTCATTTTATATTAACAATGATTAATGTATCGTCTTTAACTGCTAAAAAATGAAAAGGATGTACCCTTTTTATTATTTATTTCTGTCTATGTTTCAAGAAGTCTGAGAATACGATTTTAAATTATGTGTAAAAGAAAGATTTGATGAAACTTGCCAAAACAGTATAATGGAAATTTGTTATGCATTTATATAAATCTAGTATATTTCTATGTTAAAATCATTCAAATTCGACACATCCTTTAATATGTTAATTTTTATTCCAACAGCAAGTTGGGAGAGTGCATCGTTAATAAAAGAAACGTTGCAACAATTCTTCGCGGTGTCTGTTTGGTTGTTGCAACAATTCTTCGCGGTGTCTGTTTGATTGTTGCAACAATTCTTCGCGGTGTCTGTTTGATTGTTGCAACAATTTTTCGCGGTGTCTGTTTGGTTGTTGCAACAATTCTTTGAGGTGCCTGTATGGTTGTTGCAACAATTCTTTAAAGTGTCTGTATGATTGTTGCAAGGCAAAATGTATATCCTTTTCCAGTGGCAGTCTTTTAAAATACACCGTCTTCCATCCTAATCGACCCTTTTAAATATAGGCAACAGTAGTTCATCGACTTCCAAATATCGTAAATAGATTAAGAAGCGACAAAACGAGGTAACAAACACAAAACAAAAAGGAATCGCTTGAACTCCAAACAAAGCTAGATCTTGTGCGTCAAAATAACCTTTTGGGATATTTTGTTAACCTGGGCTGAGATATCCAATCGTAGAACTAATTTATCTGGGGACATGTAGAAAAATCCGTCTGTTCGGAACAAATCTTAACTTAAGTAGCTTTATGCATATCAGTCCTGTTCTCGTTAAGGATAACGATAATGGCTCGGTGTGAGCCAAGACTCCGTGTTGAAGGCCGTACTTTGACCTATAATGGTTTACTTTTACAAATTGGGACTTGGATGGAGAGTTGTCTCATTGGCACACATACCACATCTTCTTATATCTATGAATAGACAATGGATGTGAAGAAAACTACAAAAGACGTGCCTGCGTATTTATACATCCCTATAACAGTTTTCTAACAAATTCTTACCAACACCAATTTATTTTAGATTATTATGCTACAATAACACGCCAATATCCCGTATATTTATAAAGCTAGACAGGTAACCAGCGGAATCGAATGATATGCCTCAAAGATTAACGCTTTTTTAAAATTTCATAGGGACGTTGTTTTGACATCCTTTAAAAGTATACGTAATTTGGTGATATTTCGGATCTGGTAAAATTTTGTATGCACTCAGAACTCGTTGAACTGCATCTGCATCTGAAGTACAGTCAATTACAAATTTGTGAAATAGGTTTATAAAAAGTATAGAACATATGTAAAAAGCGGCAAATATCATGACATTACAGGAATAAAATTACCGGTTTTACGTACATGTTGAATAATGCATACGAAACAAAGACTGTTCCTAGGGCAGGCATTTCATGTGTGGTCCGCGGAAATGGAATGTAATTTTAACACAGCTGCGATGTTCAGCCTCATTTCTAAATAACGACCTATTTGAATCAAGTATGAGTCCTGTGGTGCTCCACGTGAGGATGCGTTTCATTTTTTTCTTTGATTGCAATAAATACACCGATATAAGGTACGATCTATAAACTAACATTCATCGTTTTCAAATGACAACAAATCTAGAGCTGCTCACCGAGGATAGCCAAAATTTATATAGCATGCTCTGTATAATCGTAATTGTTATAGTATGTAAAGGAGAAGACTTCGTATGTTGGTTAAACTTGTGACCTATCTTATTTGTCTATTTGAGCAAATAAAATCGTTATAAACCAAAAACGTACATTCTCTACTTTTATAAATCATTTTTTACCACTGTTTTTCATATGCAGCAAATATTTTCAGTGCATTAAGCTTTTTATATGATTTTTCTCGCTAAATAGTGACAATCTATATTGATGGTATTGTTAGCGCCGTTTTAGTAAATTTGAAATAAGTGGTAATTGAAATTTATGACGTAAAACCAAAAGTAAAAAAAAAGATTCTTATTACTTATAATGGACAACAGTAATTTTTACCAAGCTAACATAGAAACAGGATGTGTATTTTGGGTACACATTGCATTTAGAGATTCTATATTCTAGTGATGAATTCAGAATTAGAAGTGGTCGTGTTTTCTCTTTTTTTTTCCTTTTTGCACATGATCGCTTTGTACATTTTCGTGTTCTGACTTAACTATCTCTCATACTTACTTGCATGGATTTGTGCATCGACATGGTACAAGTCTACGTCTTTGTTCTAGTTTAACCAGTGCTTCACATTCACGGTCTAAATGAATAACGTATTCGTCGTTTACTATAAATGATTTAACAAGATCAAATAATTGTATTTCTTAAATGAAATAAAAATAAAAAAGAATTGGATTACAAAAACCCTGCGTGTGACAATTGATCATTAGTTTTTTAAATGCATATAATTGTCTGTTTTTGGATTTTTGATGGTTGTACAAATTCATATAATTCTTTTAAGAAATAATTAATGCAAGCCATACTGTTGATTTGTTGGAAATTTTCACATGGCCTGGGTCGTTATATTCAGTCGAATTTTATCTCGAGCGTTATCGAGGGATGAAATTAACGAATGTAACGGCCCACACCATGTGAAAATGATAACAAATCTTTGGCTTGCATGAATTATTTCGATTCTAATAGAACAAATACGGTAATTTGAAAAACTGATGCGAAGGTAAGAGTGCCGTGTGTATGGCTGTTCTATTTTACCCCTGTAAGATAAAAGCTACAAATTTAAAATAAATCTAAGGCTTGCATGAATTATTTCTTAAATAACCACTAGAAAAAATGTGTTCAATCCTTATAATTCTTAACGCAAACATTGTTTTCGTTGGCTACTATTTACTGTCAAATCCACAGTTGACACGTCGTAACTTGACTAAGGACTGGAGTGAGCCATGTTGACTTGCTGAAATCCATGAATAGGCGAATGATGCAATAGATGATAGAAAATGAAACAACACCTACCTCAAAATTCCATGTTAATGTGATATTATCCGAATTAAGAGCGTACACGTAACGGAATAATCTTCAGCTTGAGAGTTTTCATTCGTATGACGTCATATTTTGACACCGTGACGTTAATGCGCCAAGATCATTCATGAAATTTCGCGAAATTTTGTTTTTATTTTTATTTTATACATTTTTTAAGATCGTATGCATAATAACTTTTTTTTTATGCATTAGAATAGGAATAATGGTTCTGTAGTTTCTTTTTCAATTTCAATTTGAACACAACGAAATCCACATAGGATTTACGTGGGAGGTAAATAGTAACAGCCATTGATATGTACATCTCTGAGTCTGCACTAAGTAAAGATATATCGACAATTTCATCACGCTGTTGTTTACAAAGCGAAAGAAGCACGTCATATTAGAATCGACAATTCAAAATTATTGATGCAATGTACCTATTAACCGTATTTATGACAAAAAGATTTTTATCTATTTACACAAGTCTGTTTATTGATGTAGATTCTAAGATATCACCAAATAATTTCCTCTTGCATCAATGTTAATTGTCTTACTTAGTTTTCATTAAGGAATTACTGTAATATTTTTTCTGTCTATAAAAAAAATAACATCAAAAATGTGGTGCACACTGAATAACCCGCGTAGCGGGTTATTTTAAAGTGTGCACCACATTTTTTATGTTATTTCGAATAGACAGAAAAAATATTACAGTCATTTCTTATAATTTAATTCTAAATTCCATTTTAAACCGGAGTAAACCATGAAAAAACGTTGATGACGTCACGGTCACATGACAAAATTATGTCTATGAGCTGATAAACAAAACAACGTCAGCCAATCAGAAGACGCGTTACATCCAAAATTAAATTATTATCAGATATCCAGTCTTTTGTTAATCGTTGCAGGACTTTTACTAACTGTCAAGATGGAGAACAACAATAAAGCATCGTTCATTTGTTGAAGGGTTATTTCAAAGTATTCGTTAATGACTTTTTGGTGTTTCAATGTATGATTCTTACTATAAAAGATTGTTTTGTATGCATGATGCTATAACGCATTTAGTTTGTAATAAACTTTTCTTGTTAAAATGGGTATTCCAAAGCAGCATTTACAAGTACCAACAGATTCAAACTGGGTAGTGTTTTGTAGACTGTTGTTTGTCTTTTAATCATTTTTCTTTTTTTACCATGGTTTTTCATGTATGGACCATGTGAGTTATAGAAATCACATCCGTCGTTAAACAATTCAAAACTTGACAAAATAATATATGGTACTACTAGTCTCTTTATAAAAAATCCTCATTTCGTTCCGATCGTGTCTGTACTTCACAAAAGTCATTGTCATATTTGATATCGATCTGTGAAGTATTTAAACTCATTTCCGAAAGAGTGAGACAAGGAAATCTCCGACCAAAAAATATTCCTGCTGTATTTGGTATCGTCTTGTTAGGTATGTATACTAGTATAACACTCATTCATTTATGCAAAAGGGGATTCTTTTCATATACGTTTTTATTGGTTTAGAGCTTTTAGAATAGATGATTTTTTTAGTTTAAACCAATCTGATACAAACTAGAACGATTCGGCTGCAAAGTATCAATACTTGATCAGGATCATCTTAGGGCAAATGCAAGTTCAATTATTTATTTGTTGACAAGCATATCAAAATATAGTCTCAAAATTTACCTACCAGGTTTGGACCTGCACATGCGTGTATGATTTTTGTGTAATTGGACTCTGTACTCTTCTGAAGTACTAGAATGACATCCACATCTTTCCAGCATCTCATCTTGTAAGCATAATGCTAAGCATAACTTAGAAAACAAAACAAAAATAATATCATACTGTTGATTGTCCGTCATTTTTTACTTCTGAAACGTAATTCCCCAACGTCAAATGTATCTTTCTTTTTTTAAAAAAAATGATAAAATGGAGCAGACACTGCTTACTTTTCAAGAGTTCTTTAGTTCACACACTTTGGTTTAAGGATGTACACCTCTGAGGAGCCAAACATTTCTAGAATTAAACTTTTTTTCTTAACCTGATTTTTGGGTTTATAAGACTGTAAGAAAGTAATTGCTAAAAAAATAATATGGTGATGCACTTCTTTTTTTGCTACGGCCATTTGAAAGTACCCCATTTTTAATGATTTTCACATTTTTCATCAATTTTTATTCATTTTAGCGCTTTTATCGTGAAAAAAATCAGTTTCACAACTAAACTTTTTTTCATACTTTCAAAAAATATGGAGTGGACCAATCTGAATAAATTTAACATAAAAAAAAAAACTATAGGTTGGTGTTAATATTAGAAAGTTTTATAAAATTTTGTTGCTTTTTCGTGTCAAATTGACCATGCTTTCAATTTGTAAATTTGGGATTTTTCTCTTTTTTCTTTCAGAAAAAAAGCATATTTTTCATTTTTTTTGTTATAAATGATTGAAAAAATACATATCTAAGAATTTTGAAAAGAAAAAAATGATATGGGATGTACATATTTTTGGTAAAAACATTTCTTTGTACCCCTCATCCATTATCTCAACATCTTTGCTGATGACACTGACCGGATTGGTTATACAATTTGTTTACTCAAAAACTTCTTATTGTAATTACACAATTTATTTACAGAGTTTAGTTTGATTATAATATTTTTTAAATTCATTGATATTTTCCACTTGTATCACATGTTTTGGAAATAATTCCCGAACGAGTTTTCAACGAGACTGAAACATCAGAAGAATACATCCTTAATAAGTTCCACAAGTTAAATCTAAACTTTTCTTTGAAATGTTCTGTTGTCTTTATCGGTTTTTTCTTCTTCTATTATTCATGATTTTCTTATAATGCAGGTCCTTCGACTAAAGTTTGTATTTCCTTACCAGGTTCATGATATACATATATTTTGGGGTCTTTTGTAATATAAAATGCATTTAGTAATATAAACCTGGTCTTGGGTAAGCCATTTTTTTATCATCATTTCAAGAGGAATCCGGTAAAATGTTCAAAGAGGCACGCTCATCAAAAACAAAAACGCATTTTGATAACTAAATATATTGTCAGCACAAGTAAAAGTCTTTCTGCTCTTTCTTACAACAATAGTTAATTTTATGTTCATGCATATCTAATAGACAATTTAATGTTATAAAGAATTATGAAGATCTCTTCACCATTTCCAGTACACTCTATAAAAAACCCCAATATATTCATGATCCTCGTACAATGTAATGGACATTATACCTCGAAACGAACAAAAAATCTTCTCCATTGACATATATCAATATTGCGTTCAGAAAATGGAGACCATAAAATCTACTAATGTTTGTGTATGAACTGTGAAGCGATTTATTACTTGAATGGTACGCTTCAGATTATTGTGTTCCTACCTGTCTAGTGAACTTATAACCATATTCAGCTTCAAAATCAGCATAAGAGTTACAGTCTCCATGATTTCCATCACTTCGTAATATATCTATCTAAAATTAGTATAATTATTCGTTGTCAATGTAGTTTCACAAATGAATTGTTTTGTCAAAGATAATACATACTATTGAAGATTTTTTCTTCGCTTTATCTTTTAGAGCTATAGGACTATAAATCTTTAGAAATACTCACACACACTTGCGTACATACACAAACAAACCAAAGAGAACACATACAATCCCGTCCCCTTTTTTCCGAATGTGACCTACCGAATTAGACTTGGCACCAGGTGTGTACTAACATGAGAAACACGACGGGTGCCACATGTGGAGCCGGATTGGCTTACCCTTCCGGAGCACCTAAGATTACCCCAAGTTTTTGGTGGGACTCGTGTTGCTCAGTCTTTGGTTTTCTATGTTGTGTTTTGTGTACTGTTGTTTGTCTTTTTTCTTTTTTAGCCATGGCGTTGTCATTTTATTTTCAACTTATGAGTTTGAATGTCACTTTGATATCATTCGACTCTCTCTTATACAAAAGATAACATAATCTAAATGAATAATTGTATACATGTATATCTTTAGCGAGATAAAAGTCAATGTCTCCTTTTATGTATTTTTCTGTAAAAAAACTGTTAAATTTCTATGCAAATAAGTTAGTCCCTAGATTCTTACCACTATTGATTCGCCAACGCTGAGAGGCCACTGTTTAATCATAACGAACTGAACGCCTAAATATTGAACCATAAAACAGCCTTTTTTCAGAGTGTTTTGTATTCCAAATTTCTAGCTACCAACCAGACATAATTTAATGAAGAGTCACATGCTACACATTTTCCCATTCGAAACATAGGGATGCCTATTAGATGATGTTAACTATTCGTATAAGATTTTATATCTTTAAATGTTTAAACGTATTCTGTATAAAGATCTATTATACGCTGTAAAGATGTAGTCTAGTCTCACTTTCATGATTCACTAATTGCATAGAAAATTGTATAGGTTTTAGATTCTGTTTTCAACAGTAACAGCAAATATGTATACGGCATATTCTATATTCTCTGTAAACAATTCGGATTTTTCTAAAGATGCAAATGAAATTTATACACCGCAAAACATTCTTACTTTTTCAAAATTTTATAGTGAACGTTGGCTCTTTTAAGACTTTGATATTTGATTTTTTTTTCAGATCAAAATGTATTAGAAACTCAACATCTTTTCTTTTCCTATTGTTTATTTTCCTTTCCCTGGTTGTGATGGTGCGTTGGTTCCTTCTTACGGACTGTATATTTTATAGTCGATTTGAAATGCGCATATTTTCAGTGATTTCTCAAATTTCAATTGGCGTAATATTTACATTGCATACAAATTTACAGCAGGGATATAGGTATCATAAATTCGTCAAAGCATTTACTAAACGGTTTCACAAATATCGAGATTTACTGTATGAAAGTACGGTTACATATATGCAAGAAGGTACTCAAAAGGAAAATTTGAAACCCAGATTTTATTATTATATCATTAATAGAATTAAAAAGTTTGAAATTGTCTTTTTAATCTTTCTTTTTGCCTAATAGACCATTTTATATTATGGCTATATTGCTATTGTTCAAACATTGCGTCTGGTAAATTCTGGAATAAGCGTCAATTTGTTTTTTTACAAAAGTTTGAATCAAGACTAAATTTTTTTTCGGCTGATTAAAAATCTGTAAAAAATTTATTCTGGGCATTGTTCAAGATTGTGTCTTTCTGACCTCTTTATGATGTTGTAGTATGAAATCTACTCTGAAGTATAACAATCACTATTAGAGTATAGAACTTCATATCAGAAGCTTATGTATTTTGAAATTGATTTCAGTGTATATATATGATATTATTGTTCTGTTTGTACATGTGACTATGTGATCAATTACTTAGTATATATACCGGTACAACAGATTTTGTTGCTTTTTTCTGTGTTAATACTTATTGTACGTTCGTTTATGTACATTCTGTTATTCTTCAAGATTAACAGAGGTGAGATAAAAACACAAAACAAAAACAAAAAACAATGGATGTTCATGTGACTGTCACAAGTGAAGAACCTAGTCATTTGTTGTCTTTTGTTTTATCTTGATGTATTTTAGGTAAATTTAACTGATGATCATGTTAGATATATTCACCTCTCGTCTAGACTCGGGACGATTTAGAGCTTGCCATATTGTTTCGACACTTGCCATATTGTTTCGAAACTTGTCTACTGTTGAAGACAAACTTACTTTCTTTAATGCAATATGGGTTTCAAAAGCTGTCGATACTAGGAATCCCTCCTCAGTTGGAAATGGTAAGGTATTTTGTTCGTGAATGTTTACTCTGATCCCATAACCACTGCTTATTCCAGCTAGTGCCTCGTTATTCTCCATGAACAAAACTATGTCAAGACCTATGTCATAAAAAAAACCAAGTACTATCTTTAAAAAAGATACCTGACGCATTCAGATGCGAGCATATAGTTTAAAACAAACCACGAATCTTAATCAGGTTTTTTTTTATGTCCGTAATGTTTTCCTTTTATTGTAGCATATATCTTTTTTTGTTGGTTTTTGTACAATTCCGTAATTTCGTCCAATCAGAGTAAAGACTGGTGACATCATGCAAGATGTTACCATAGTTAAGCGTCTTTAGGTCACAAATCAAAATTGTAACTGACTGCGTCAGTCAAAAAAAAAACCCAAACAAATCACCCGTTTGGAATTAAAGACAGCAATTCTTAAAAGTATTTATTCTATTGTTTTCTTTCAAACTTCCCAAATGAAAAACACAATAAATTCTTTCGAGTCAAATTTTAAGAGCATTTGAAATTTTATACTGTAATATAGTAATGTCCGGACAAAGTTTTCTGCCCCTGCTTTTATGAGCTAAATTAAACCAGAGTATATGAAAAAGAAGTGTTCATGCCTTTCGTTTGTCTTATACCCAATGCTCTTCACTATTTGATTTATTTTCGATAATGACTTGGTTTTCCTGTGGCCAATTGGATGTTAATGTCTCCATTCGATTTGTTTCTGATGTACTGTACTGTGCTTTGCTTTCTCTCTTTACCGGCAAATATAAACTTAAATCTTTAGAAACTATTTTTTATCATGTTTTTGTTCTATATAACTTTGATCTAACATTAAATATTTACCCGGTTAGTTTACCTTCTTGATATCCCGATGTAAATATTCAGCAGGGGCGGATCTAGCCAACCCAGGATAAAGTGGGGGGGAAGAGGTCCAACCATATGTCCCCATTCAAAAACATTGATCGTCAAAAAAGGGGGGTTCCAACCCCGGGGACCCCCTCCCCCCTGATCCGCCAATGTTCAGTCAGTATACATTCTGGATATCCCGATTTTTATATTCAAAAAGTACAACTTCTTAATATCCCAATGTAAATATTGAGAAGGCAAACCTTCTTGATATCCCGATTAAGATATTGAGTAAGTGTATACCGGTGTAAATATTGAGTATGTGTACCTTCTTGATATATTGATGTAAATATTGAGTAAGTATACCTTCTTGATATCCCGGTGCAGTTTCAATAAACTGGTCGGATTCCAATTTCCAACAGTTTCCATAGTTTTCAGTTTGAAACAATGTGAAATTGCTAAAAGTTAACAAAAAAAATTGGGTTAGCTATAATTAATTCCATATAAAAATAAGGAGATGTGGTTTGATTGCCAATGAGACGAATATCATCAAAGTTCAAATGAAGTGAAAGTTAGGAATTATAGGCACCGTACGACCCTCAAAAAAGAAAAAAAACATAACGTACAGTCGGCTATAAAAGGCCCCGTCATTAAAAATTTGAAATAATGCAATTGAGAAAACCAACAGCCTAATTTATAACAAAACAATTTACGAAAAACATATATGACAGACATGAACCAATGACAATCACTGAACTACAAGTTCCTGACTTGGGACAGACACATAGTTTACTTGATCGATATCTTGTACACAAAAGCCTATTCTATGACTCCTTTTCAAACTTAAAACCGCATGAATAAAAATAGATGTTAATTAATAAAGCTTCCAGCGTCATACTTCATCTAAAACAATGCTCACCTTGCGTAACATTTTTGTCCAGCAAATGAACATGAAACCAACATATCATCAATATGATGTCCAATTCGGATTCTTTCTTTTCTAAAATAAAACGATATGCCTGCAATAAATGTGCATTTAAAACAAAAATCTGGGACCGGTTTTAAGCCTTCAATAATGTGCATTTAAAACAAAAATCTGGGACCGGTTTCACGAAGCTATCCTAAGACCTGTCATAAGATAGATCCTCTTATGACTATCTTAGGACATATCTCAGACCTCGCCTCGAAGCTGTCTTAGGATGATCTTAGCAATGATATCCTAAACCTGTCGCAAGTTCTTTAAATTTTTAAATATTAACATGGTTTTATGGAATATGTGCTTCCCATAAATTACTAAACGTATTGACTAATACTCCATAATTAGATAACTTGCAAAATTAATATAAAAATAAGTATAAATTATATAAATAATCTATTAATAATACACCACTAAACATAATTAAATACAAAATGGCAAAAACAATAAAGAATAAACTGATATCAATTTATGTACAAGTGGTTTGAATTCAATTTGTCACTGTATAGGTTATTATCAGGTTAAAGGATATTATTAAAATCGTGTTATAAATACATCGAATGTTAATTGTTGATATATCATTTTGATAATCCGTCAACCAATAAAGTTTTGGTTATGAAAACGAGTCCCAATTTCACAGAATCAGAGCTTCAAACTCATTTGGATTGTCAGGGTCTCAGAATATTCTATTTCTGCGTATATTTAAATTTGTGTTGTCGTCGTCTGAGGTGCATTAAAACTACAATAGCCATATTTGTTTATAACTCATGTTAGCTTAACTTATGACTATCCTAAGACCATTAAATGACACCTCTCGTGTAGTCCTTACTTTATGACCAACTTTAAGAGATGTCCTAAGTTAGGACCACTTTGTGCAACCCACTTTTATTATAGCAATTTTTGGAGCTTCTTATACAGATAATCTTTTCCATATTATAGCAATTTTTGGAGCTTCTTATTCAGATAATCTTTTCCAAATAATAGCAATTTTTGGAGCTTAATATACAGATAATCGTTTCCATATTATAGCAATTTTTGGAGCTTCATATACAGATAATCGTTTCCATATTATAGCAATTTTTAGAGCTTCTTATACAGATAATCTTTTCTATTTTATAGCAATTTTTGAATTTTAACTCTCACCTCGAATGTTCCATGTAAAGACTAGTAAATAGTTGGTTAACCATTGCTGTTTCATCCATCGGCGTTCCAAGTTTTCCCGGCTGGGGAGGACCAATAACATTTTCCTCATAATCAGTAAAATTGATTTTTTCAAATTCTTTTACGAATCTTTTTCGTCTTCCCTAAATAGAAAATAACATTTTCACAATTTTGACTTGTGTGAAATTGAGTGTTTAATTAAATCTTCTTATTAACATTAACATATAATGTAAAATTCTGAAATCAGATATCGCACAATGTTAATGGTAAAAAAAAAAATTCTGGATAGGTGACCAATTGTACATACAAAACACCAATAGAAACGAAAACATAAATAGTTTTTTTTTATTTGATATATGTCCTAAGCTGTATATTTAATGGCAATATGGTGCATAAAATGTGCCGGAGGCGAGCAGATGTACGACATTTGAATTGTTTTAATATTTTTCCCGCCTTGGAAAATAAGAATAAAAAAGACGTCATATATTATAAATTACTGTTAGTAAATTACTGGAAGTGGAATTTTCTGATCTTGAGAACTTTTCTTATCAAAATACAAGTCCAGGTTCTTGATCTTTATAGGAAATAATAACCGATTTTTTCAATCTGACAAGTATGTAATAATAAATAATATATGTTAACCTTTTGATTATTCTGTAAGATTCTTCGAGGTTCAACAAATGCAACCAATTCTTGGAATGCTTTGGAGGTCAAGGGAAGGCTATTTTTGCGAACAACATTCATGTTGCATATTGTCACAGCAGGCACTTGTAAGTTACTGAAGCCAAGTTTAATTTTTGTTTGTACTGGGTATTTTAAGAACTGATCTATTAAATAAAACAGATGAAGTCCCATAGCACATACAGAGAGGATGAGTAAAATTGTCCATAAAATCTTGGCATATACTAGTTTTGAGTTATACACATTTGGCACTCCCTGCATCGACGTTTTTTCTGCAAAGCGCGTAAAAACTGAAAGACATGACGAATTTACTCCATTTGAGGCCACATCCTGCAAAAGATATAAGAAGTGCAAAGTTTACATGTGTATTGGGTTATAATACATATTGCAACAAGAGGGAAGATAATTAAAAAAAAAATGAATGCTAGAGCTATTACTTAATTTCATGTCGACCAAACATTTTGTTGCTTGTCAACTTTGTTAGAATGTTTGCTGAAGTATTGCAGTTAAAATTGACATCTGAATGCAATGAACAGACTGAGTTTTAGTCTGCACACTATATTTAACGATTTGATTGGGGGTATGCATATCATCATATTGTGTCCAGTAAGCACCTAGACATTAAGAAAAACCACAAGACATCATTGTCAGCTGTTTCATTACTGTAGATAATTGAATAAAGGAAAAGAAGCAAATGTCAAAGTGAAATTCTACATGGGACAGAAATTAGTTTTTAAAGTCTTTGTTAAATTCTAAACCCAACTTATTATTTATAAAGTGATGTTTCTGCAGTTCGAAAATGCTCACCCTACCAGTTGAAATAAATGTATTTTAGTTGGTGTTTTCCGTCAACTTTAGTGTAAACTTCTTAGTCTTTTTAAATCCTTTTCAAATCCTTTTCTTCTTTGCTGATTGGAACTAATAAAAAACGACCTTTGGTAGGTCATAAACTAGATATATCAATACAAGATAGCCCAATAACATCTCTTGAAACACAAAAGCTTCTAGGTGTATATATATTGACAAAAATTTAATAGAAAATTTCAAATTGACCATGTTTGTAAAAGTATATATTCTCGTATTGCACTGTTATCCAAAATTAAGAAATCTATAGATAATAGTAGTATACATTTATTTTAAAATGCTATTTCTGCCCATGTTTGATTTGTTTTGCTCGATACTGGAAAATTGTGAAGAATGTGGACTTACAGAATAGTAAAAATGCAGAACAGAGCTACCAGGATTATACTGAACCAATACTAACACCTACTGTAAATTTATTTGAAGAGCTTAAATGGTTAAATTTTAAATATAGGATTTCTTATCATACGTTAATTCTTGTTTATAAAATTCTCAATAATAAAGCACCTAATTACCGTAATGAACTATGTTGTCCAATTATAAACCTACACAGCAGAAATTTAAGATCTTCTGCAAACAATAATCTTGCTGTAGTAAGGCCTAATACAAATTCGACGACAAAATCATTCACGTATAGCTCCTCAATACTTTGGAATAGACGGATCAAATAGGGTATATGGTAAAACAGTACCTGATCATTTAATCGGTTCTGATTCGGCTTTGCTAGTATGCACTATATATGATATGTGAAAATCTTGGTACTTTTAAAAGAAAATGAGTAGATTTTTTTTAACTGTAAATGATATGTTACAACTCGCTCATGTCGTTTTAATGTTTGCGTATTATGTATAACTATGTTTTTCTTGTTCTACAGACAATCATTTAGCGTGAAAGTAGAATTATGTGTACAAAAAATTGTAAAAAATGAAAACAACACTTTATAAATTTCATACGTCCGAAATGCTATTCTGGATTTACCTTCATCAGGAACGCCCAAAGCCAAACATTTGAAAGTCAAGGATGTATAAGACGAAAGAAGAAAGTGAAGATGAAAATTGACCAGAATCAATAATGAATTTTTGTGAAGAAAACTTGAAAATTGAGCATGTTGCATCCGAAATCTAAGTTACTGACTCATACAGAATAGAAAAAAAAGTAATAAAACAAGACCGATTGTTGTTAAATTTGATTCATTCGAAAACCGCGATTTGTTAAAAAAATGCAAAAGAGTTAAAAGGTTCATCATACGGAATCTCAGACAGTCTATCGAGATACTAAAGAGAAACTGCCAATCTTGAAGGATTTGCGCGAAAGAAATCTAAAAGCCTATTTCGTCAAAGACAAGATTTATGTAAACGGCATTTCAGTGTTATTGTTAGATGTTTTTCTACTTTGTATAGATCTGATGAGTTAAGCCAATTTCAACTGATTTTTAAAGTTTGTTCCTATGTTGTGCTGTAACACCACTGTCCCAGGTTATGGGAGGGTTGAGCGCTACAAACATGTTTAACTCAGCCACATTCTTTATGTGCCTGTCCCAAATCAGGAGCCCGTAGTTCAGTTGTTGCCTTTGGTTCATGTCTGTCATATTTGTTTTTCGTAAATTGTTTTGTTATAAATTAGGCCGTTAGTTTTCTCAATTGAATTGATTCATATTTTTCATGTCGTGGCCTTTTATAGCCGATTATACGGTATGGGTTTTCTGATTGTTAAAAGGCGTACTGTTGCCTACAATTGCTTACATCCATTTTATTCGAACTTTAGTGGATATTTGTCTGATTGGCAATCATACCACATCTCCTTATTTTTGTAAAGAATACGTTCCATAGGGTTTACCCAGAGAACAACTTGAATGTATAAAATGCTTATGTTGGAACATTCATGACGTCAGTCTATATAATGACAATGATTTTTTTTAATCTGATCGATGAATATGACATTTTATTTCTAAGTGAAACTTGGTTAAATTATAGTATCTTGATAGATATATTTCTTTTTATATGATGATGATTTGGATAATTATGTTAATAGTGTAGAACACGTTAAAAGCCCAAGACAGTTAACGAATTTGGCCGTAAACTTTTTCAATTGTGTTACGATACAGGTTTAATTGTAGCAAACGGTAGACTAGGAAGTGATCAGAATGCATGGAAACTTTACGTTCTGTACTAAAAAGGGAAACAGTGCAACTGAATATTTATTACTTTCATCGCCAAATTATAATCAAATTAGTGGTTTCAAGGTACTACAGTTTAATGAATTTTCAGACTATGCGCCCATATTTTTTTTAATTGGACTTTTCTAATAATTGTCCACCGTTCAAGCCCCCTCCCCCCCCCCATAGTACATACTTTAATAAAGTGGAATAGTGACCGAAGCAGTGAGTATACACATATATACAATCGTTACGTTCACACCAGGACAGTCTTTTCTCATTAGTAAACTATATTTCATCTGGTGTCGATATGAACTCCGCAGTTCGAAAGTTCACAGACATATCATATAATTGTGCATTTGGAATTTTTGGTCGTACTGTTTTAATCAGAGACAACAACAATTCAGAAAGGCCGAATAATAAATTGGTTTAAGGATGTTTGCTACTCTTGTTTCTGACTTTTTGTCAGATATTCGGAATCCTCTAGTTTTATCCATGTTAGTGCCAATAAAAAATTTGCCTGCTAACCCCTATTTTTCTTTTTATAATTTTATTACATATGGTTTAAATAGCCATATTTGAAAATGCTGTAAAATCCTTGTTATTTTTTCATATCTTTTTAAAGAAAAAGGGTGCCAATGTTAAATGTATGAAAAGTCTAGAGAGAATTATTTCCCGCCAAATCTTCAGTGGCTTATATCTCGTTAAACAAGCACATGGACCCTTCATTTTTTTCTGCTCTTTTAGTTCCTTTATTTATATACTATCAATTTATAACAGTATTTTAAAAAGCCTGTTATTTTGAAACAGAGTAGCGAACATCCTTAATGAAAAATGTGCTAACGCTCGCCAAAATTTTAATAAAGCTAGAAACTTTTTTTTCAATGTCATCCTAACGATGTAAACAGACTTTCTTCAAAAGTGATGATTTTCTAAAAAATGTTTGACATTTCACAGTGATATCATACTTTAACTTTGTTTAAACCTGTTTATTTACTTTTGACTTTAATTATTTATCCCTTGTAATTTTTTTATTAACTGTGTATTTGCATTCAGGTGTCACAGGTCAAATTTATTCGTTCATTGTGTGTTAATTTTTAATACGTTTTTTGATTGAGTTAAGCCTTCCAATTGATATTTTATAGTGTGTTTTTCTATGTTGTGATGTTATACTATTGTTTCAGAAAAGGGAGAAGGTTTGGTACCATTAAAACGTTTAATCCCGCTGCAAATGTTTGCACCTGTCCTAAGTCAGGAATCTGATTACAGTAGTTGTCGTCTGTTTATGTAGTTTATACGTGTTTCTCGTTTCTCGTTTTTATATAGATTAGACCGTTGGTTTTTCCGTTTGAATGGTTTTACACTAGTAATTTTTTGGGGCCCTTTATAGCTTGCTGTTAGGTGTGAGCCAATGCTCCGTGTTGAAGGCCGTACCTTGACCTATAATGGTTTACTTTTATAAATTGTAACTTGGACGGAGAGTTGTCTCATTGGCACTCATACCACATCTTCCTATATCTATTTCTTACATAGTCGCGAGATATGATTTCGAAAAAGCATGGAATTGTGTGATATAGCCAAAACGGATCGCAGAAGATTTTGTCAGCTGTTAAGCCTAAAAGTAAGAAGAAATATGTAATTGATAATGAAAAGATGTTAGATATTTTAAAAATGTTCTCGGTGCTGATCCTCCGGAGCTTTGTTAGGAAGTTTTGATTCTATTGAACAATGAAATGTTTGATAATTCAGACATAAATGTTTTAGATTCTGAATTCACAGAAGATGATATAGTAAAAGAGATTACGAAACTAAAATCGGGGAAAAGTGTAGGAAATGATAACATTGTTGGTGAAATGTTTAGTGCTAGTCCGTTACTTTTTGCACCGATTTAAAAAACATTATTTAATCATATATCCTGATTTCGGACTGAGTGTATCGTCATTCCCGTACAGAAAAGCGGTGATTTATCGGATCTCAACAATTATAGACCTATCGTACTAGTCTTGTGAGAGTCATATCAAAACTTTTTACAAACATACTTACTGACCGTTTATATTGGTGTGAAGAAGAGGACAAATTAATAGACAACCAGTTTGGGTTTAGGCCAGGCAAATCTACTATAGATGCCATATGTGTTCTCCATGGTATCATATCGCATGTTATTCAACAAAAAAACTGAAATTATACTGCTTATTTGTGGACTTTGATAAGGCGTTTGATAAACTCAGTAGAAGAAGCCTCATATACAAATTAGTACGAAATGGAGTAAGCACTACATTTGCAGCTTTGGTGAAACCTATATAATCGTCAGTGCAACTGCGTGTTAAATCTGGAGGTTTACTGTCCAATTTCTTTTGAAAATCTGCTAGGTGTGAAACAAGGAGAACCGTTATCTCCTCTGTTATTGTTATTTTTCATAAACGATATAGTCAAAGATTTATCTGTTGATACAACCAACTGATGATGTCATAGCTGTAAACAAATATTTGATATACCTCGTTTAATTTGCAGACGATACCGTTTTGTTTGGTAAATCACCTGTTTTTACAGCAGCTACTTAATAAATTGTCAACACATTGTATAAAATTGAATATTAAAGTAAACACTGACAAAACCAGAGTGATTGTATTTAAAAACGGCTGGCATCGGGTTGAGAATGATTTATTCTATGTCAACAATGAACTTCAAATAGTTGATTCGTACGTTTACCTCGGACTATTAATATTGCATTCTAATGGCAAACTTGTATAAACAGAGAAACCTCTGGCCCAGCAAGGATCCAAGGCCTTATCATTACTAATGCATACTTTTAAAAATGTTAACATATCAACTGATCAATGTTGTATTTTATTTGATAGTATTGTTGTTCCGGTCTTAGTTATGCGCCAGAAATATGGGGCTTTCATCGTGCTCGTGATATTGAATTTATCTATAACCTTTTTTGTAGATTCTTGTAAAGGTCGGTAAAAATGTACCTACTAGTATTACTTTTCTATATGGTGAACTTGGGCGTTTGCCTATGTTAATTTCAAGGCGTATTCGAATTATAAAAAAAAATGGTTTCATATTATACTGAAAAAAAACCAAGTGTTGTTTTCGATGTTTACATGATTCTGTATAAAGATGTTAATAATGGAAAAACAAATTTGGTTTCTTGTGTACGGAATTTGTTATCTAATCTTGCCCTAATCTTTGTTTGGATTTCACAGGATGTACAACATAGTTTTTGATATTGTTAAAAAACGAATTACTGATCAATTTTTACAAGAGTGATCAGCATCGTTATATGAATGTGAAAAAAAAAACTTTGTATGTATAGAAGAGTCCAGACAGATTTTTGTCGTGAAAATTATTTTTATTTCTTTTTGTGATGTTCGATTACTTACAAAACTACTACGTAGTGGGATACTTCAATTAAATATCAAAGTTGGTAGATATACAAGTACTCCAAGAGAATTGCGATTATGTCTTTGCTGTAGTATGAACGTTTGAATTTCATTTCGTTTTAGTTTGTCCTGTATACAGACCTGTAAGGTCACATTATTTACCAATATACTACTGTTCTTAGCCAAAAATCTAGATCAAGTGTTAAAAGCTGCCAATACAACTCTGACAATAAAACTATGTAATTATCTAAAGGCAGCATGGAAAATGAGATGTCATATTATAACTTAACATTGTATCATGTGTGTTGTTTTCTGCTGTTTATCATTGTGTCAAATATATGTTTTGATTGCTGTAGCATGTATATGCTTTTTGAAAATAAACTCATTCATTTATTTCATTTATTATTTCAAGAACTCTATGAATACTTGTTCTGTATGTTTTTGTGAGAGTCTCAAGGTAGATTGATGAATACTAATGAGGCACCCGCCTTGAATAAAGTCATTATTATCATTATTTTTTTTTTTGTTATCTTTTTTTTATTTTTTGGAAATTGCACATTTTGATTATTTCAAAGAGCTTATTGATAATAAAAAGAAGTTGAAATTGTTTCACATTTTCATGTTGGGGCCTTTTATAGACAATTATACGGTATGGTGTTTTCTTATTGTTGAAGGCCGTACAGTGACCTATGATTGCTCATAAAATTGAGAATGGAAACGTGGAATGTGTCAAAGAGACAATAACCCGACCAAAGAACAGAAAACAACACAAGGCCACCAATGGGTCTTCAACACAGCGAGAAAATCCTGCACCCGAAGGCGGGCTTCAGCTGGCCCCTAAACACTAATGTATACTAGTTCAGCGATAATGGACGCCACTCTAAACTTCGAAACATAAAAATGAACAAAAATTAAAAAACATACAAGACTAACAAAGGCCAGAGGTTCCTTGCTTGGGACAGGCGCCAAGATGTCCACTTCATTCGAACTCTGGTGGATAGTTGTCTCATTGTGGGTAGGGGCAATTTTAATGAGTAGAAAATTACGGTTCGTGACTAAAAATCATTGAACTATAATATGATGCATTTTTAAGTGTAACTCTTCATGATACATGCATATGTAAAATGTAGAGTGACAGTTGAGTTAGTAAAACGAAAGGTTGGAAAATTTAAGTTTGACAATGGACGAACAAATGCACGGATGGAGTACGTGAACATATTTTTCCGGATAAAACAATAATGGATTTGACGACAGGAGAAATACAAGAAACATTTCTATTTTAAATTATTTTGTTAAATTGTTTATTATCTTTAAAGCTATTTGTTATAATCCATTTACATCAATTATTTCCGGAGTCTTTTCTTACTCTCTTTTATGGCTTTTAAATAAACACAATGATCCAGTAGTTGTTACTGTTTCCCTTACGTCTATTTTTGTTATGTGGAAATATGTTGATTGTCAATACCCTTGAGCGTTTCCTTTGTATTGTTCCACTCTTAAGACTTGTTGTTGTTGGGTCTTATACGGTTTGTACGTACATTATTTCTTTGTGGCCGCCGTAGAGATACTTTGTACGTGATACATCTTTTGTACTTTGAAGTCTATAGTTTCCCATTTTGATCAGTTCACAGTAGGTATAGTGTCCGGCTGGGATCGTGTTTTTTTCGAGTAATTTGAACGGATTTTTTTCGAGTTTGGCCATGTTTTTTCGAGTGAATATGATAAAAAATGTCAACAAACAGACATCAATTTTGGTTAGACGTAAAAAAGTTGCTAGAACCTAATATACAGGATCATACAAGGTTAATAAGTACTTGTGATAAAAAAGTTAGTATCAATCCTATATTATTTTGTTTTAAAAACGTTTAATTTAGCCTTACAATAGAACTTATCGCTATTTGGACATCTGCGCCGCTTGACCTGAGAATCTGCGCCGGTTGAACTATTGACGTCATACAACAATCACTTTTCCATTGTTGCGTCAGTTATTTTCTACTGTGACGTCAACATTTTACGGGAACCTTTGTTATGTCCAGTAATGGCGGACAAATAGCGATAAGGTGTATGGTTTATCCCAAAATATAGATAAGAGCCATTTTATACACACACCAATGTAAATGTCAAAGAAAATATATACATGGAATCTATATATACTTAGATATACAGACACTTTTCAAAAATTCTTGTCTTTGCAGTGAAAAGGACATTTTGGAGAGTAAATTCATTTTCATATGTCTGTTTTTTTTTAGAGCAGTCCGTGTTTTTTCGAGTGCGTCCTTGTTCTAACTAAACTAAATTCCTATGGCTTAAAATGCAATATGTCAGTTTAAAAAACATTAAAAAGGTTCAAATAAAGTACTTTTTACGAAACAATGCATTAAACCAGTTTGATAATGCTGTGTGGACACGTACATTTCATAAAAGGCATCGTTCATTTGTATCCAGAAATCTTCATATTAGTGTACCGAAATGGATTTCATACAGTAAGTATATCGTGATGTAAACAATCTTTATGTGAGGTGAGCTAAGGCATGTTGGATTGAGACGTACGTTCATACTGTGTAGGCCTAAAGCGGATAAATGTGTGTGTTTTACAACAGAAAATACATTCTAAATGTTTCATTTACTATTTGTCTTGATGGTAATATGTTTTATTTTTCTAGAAATGGGAAATCAAGAACAATGTTCAAATGCTTCTACTGTGAACAAGGGTCTGATCATGTGTATGCTATGCTTAGACACACAGAAATAAAGCAACATCATAGCTTCATTTCGATCAGAAATTGAAGGAATAAAAATTGACAATGTATGTTCCGGTGTCATCCTGGTTTGCCCACTTTTAATTACATGCATATGTAAACATAGGGGTGATTGTTGTTTTAACAATCATAGTTTATTTCTGAATTATAGTTATATTTTTCACCTATATTTTACCTGTAAAATTTTAAAAATGATACAATATTCTGCTATTGAATCAAGGAAAATTTGCAAAAATATTTTATATTTGATATAGTTTTTAGCAGGAATATGTATTGAATTTGACAAACCTGTATTTTTTTTTATGAAGATACTACATTCTGCTATTAAATCAATGAAATATGTGCAAAGATATTTTTTATTTGATATAAATTATGTAGGAAAATGTATTGAATTTGACAAATAGAAAAAAAAAGACAAAAATGTGTACAAAAATGTTTATTATTTTTACAACTTATCAACGAATAGTTTTAATTGTTGTTACATTCTGAAAAAAGTTAAATAACGATACATCGCTCAACAACTTCAGTAACAACTTCACCCAGAAACAGTATTTGTTGATTACGAGACCGCAACCAACAACGCAGCACAGACAGTGTTCCCAGGGGTGGGGTGGGGCTCTCTTTCAGTAGAATAATTGGGTTTATATTGAAATTTTCTGATTTTTTACTGCTTATTCTTAGTTTTCTTGCTCCTATTATTTTTTCGTCACTGTAATATATATCAATCATAGAATATTATTAACTGTAAAAACAAAGGTAGCATGAAATGAAATTGAACAGATTATGAGTCCCTGTACTCGGTTCTAAACGACGGTTTTAAAAGGGTATCAGTGACTTTTGTAATATTGCAAGGTTATGGTAAAAATGTTTTCAGAACAGAAAGTTATCATTAATTGAAAGGGTTAAATTTTACCAAGATAGTAATATGTTTTTGGGACTTATTATCTTAACACTATATAATATTGTCCGATTCACTCAAAAAAACACGATAGCAGCCAGAGACTTTACCTACCGTGAACTGTTAACTTCACTAAATACATTTATATGGTTGGGTGTTATGAACATGACGTCATAGTTATTATTTTAAAGACAATAATAACAGAACATTCAGTATAATAAAATAAATAACAAATAGCTGAAAGGGTGATAGAACAGATTGTTATATATTCCCATATTAAACCAGTTAAAACTTTTACTGTAGCTTCTTCATACTCATGACCATCTAGACTAAAATTAAAAATCATGATTCTGAAAAGTTGTCTCATTTTGGCAATAATACCACATCTTATTTTTATATGAATTTAGTTCTTTTTTTTTTGGTGTTGTACTCAACATTTACATGTAGGTACAGTCTGTGATTAAAGATTTTTAATTTCTAATAACTATGTCAAACCTTCTGGAAATTTTACAAAGCTTTGGACAGAAGCTTCTTGAAAGTGATAGTTTCCTGAGAAAATATTTTTTTCTTATTCATTATGTTTTGTTTTACTGACCAACAAAATATTTATTGTTAAAGTTTTTTTTTGTAACTAAACATTACTGCGATAAACCATGGAAGTAATTTTATGCTTAAATGCTCAAAATGTTTACAAGGAAGCACAACTAAATACCACCTTTTTATTTTCTAAAAAAAATGGATTTTTTCCCAAAAATAAAGGGTGACGTACCTTAACAAAGGAGTCGAAGCTTGTTTCAAAGACAAAGCGTAGGTGACACTTTAATTTCTTGAATTATTATGAGATATTCAAGCAGGTTTTTATTATTAAAATTGTCTCTTGTATCAGATGATAATTTTCTCACAAGCTATTAGAATTCCAATTAAAATACCTTTTTATTTTCTCCTAAGTATCCATTAACATCCCCAAAAAGAGATGCGATGTATGCCGAGTCATACAAGAGAAGATATATTTTTATTTTATTTCTGAACTGATAAGTTCCGAAAAAAAGTAGGATAGCTTATAATGTTTTCTCTAAAAGAACAAAATATACAGTACACAGCCACGTCCATCAAAAAAGGATCGTCAATTCCCATACACAGCTTGCGACGAACGAACGAACGAACGAACGAACGAACGAACGAATGAAAGAATGAATGAATGAATGAATGAATTAACTAATTAATTGATGAATTAATAGACTTACATCATAATCCGGATCAGGTTCCAAAGATCTGCTTGGTAAGTTTCCATTCCTTTCTTCATCCTTTAAGTTATACTGAGTGTCTTTCATATGAACAATAAAATCATCTTTGTTCTTGTACTTTCCATTTTGTGAAAAATCCGAAAGATGGCTTGAAAAGGTATTTGTATCCATTTTCTTTACAGTTTTGAGATGTAAAACTCAGAAAGAGTTCATGCGATTGCTTTTGTCAGATAACCCTTCAGTTATGTCTCACACTCGACCAGTTATATGTAATATATAATTCCATATTGAAACATCTTAGTGTGAACTTCGTATTTCCTTCATTATAGATACTATCAATTTAAATACTATAAAAATAAATATCGACTACTATGATGTCCAGCTAAAATAACTAAAGGCCATATATTTAAAGACCCTACACCTATTGTAATGAGTTTTCAAAATGTCATTTTTCCATTGTATAGGTGATGAACAGGTCAATTATTTCTATTGCGCTCAGGAAGTGTTTTCGTGTGAAATATATCAAAAGTTTTCGCCACAAAAAATGTACATAAGAAAGAAATAAGATTAGCATATGTACACAATGAGATTATAGTCTCTTCTATTTGAATATGCTACAAGTAATAAGTTCATAGAAGTTATGTAAAGATGACCAAATTAAGAGTTTGAAGTTGTCTATTAATGAAAATTATAGTACGTTGATGAAACATAAATTCAAATATATATTGATTTTCAAGAAAAACTTAAGAAAAAAATAAGACAATAATTGTAAACTTAAATATGGTCGTCCCTGAACTTTTCCATCCGACAGTAATACCATTGCCAAAGAAGGACGTCCGCCTAGCTATGCGGGATGTATAAATATGCTGCCAAATACGGTCAGAAATGGGACGTTAATTCCGATGCCTCGTATAGGGTCAATGCTACTTTATCATTACGTTTTTGATTACTGGCAACAACTCTCTCAGGGGTCCGTAGGAGGCAAATTCCTGTCCCTATAAAAATACCATCGTATTCAAGTGGCAGTCCTTATTTCCAGGTTTTCATTTAGGTCATTGAATCAGAACCTATCCATTGTATCAATTGTTAATTGAATATGCATGACATATTTCCAACTGAACGTTAATCAAGCAACAATCAATCAATTAATTATAAAAATCAGAAATTCATGTTAGATTCAAGATTCAATAGTTTATTATAGTCTCACCACATACATACAAGTATAAACACAATATGACATTTAATACACAATATAAAATTTAGAATGCATGTGCCATTCTTAAAAGAAATATGAGAGACTGTTATATACAATATTAAAACATCAGAATAAAACATAGTTTTGTTATTTTCACAAAACATAAAAGTGCAATATCACCATGCACATTCAAGGATAAAAATTGATACATGTACATAAAAATAACATCTTCAATTTTCAGCGATATAAAATACTATTTCTTCGCAATAAAATATTATGGCAGGTTTTGGCAACAGAACTACAAACATTTTCATTTTTGAACAAAAATATAAATTTTTCATCATCTGATAAAGTTAAAAACATATTATTATGTTGATGAATTATATCTTAGATCTTCATATAATGGACATGTTAATAATACATGTTTTTCATCTTCTTTATATTATCACAATTGAAACACAATCTTTTATCTAAATCTAATATTTCGTACGACAAGTTTCAATTTTTAAAGGTGCTACTCCACATCTAAATTTAGCATATGCACTGCGATATCGAGTAGGTATATTTTGTAACAAATATTGTTCAGTAGAGTATGAAAATTTAAACAATTTATAAGTCCTCAACTTATTTCCTTGACCATAAGAATCAAGCCTTGTACTCCATTCAGTTTTATAATTATCAAAAATATTTATTTTTAACTGATAAATTATCCAGTATATAATCATCTACATTACAAAATATATACATATTGTAAAGTTTCAAAATTTCCATAACTTTATAACTCCAATTTTTAATTTTATAACTACCTTTTCTAATTGACCATTTGAACACTTTATAATTTATTCTGTCATTATCCTTTTTTGTACATCTAACCCAGTGTCTTAAAATGTTAGTCCACTGTTTAACATATGGAGGCTTCCAACCCTTGTCACCTGAAACATCATCATTTCGGGGTATACTTTCCAACTCCCATATAAAATCTCATGGCTCGGTTCTGAACTGCTGAAATGCAGGAGAACTCACTCGTACCCCCAAATAGCTGAGCCGTAATTGATGACTGACCAAACTAAAGTGTCAAACAATTTGGTGAAAATATTGTATTGGAAGCCACCATGTGCCTTACATTTTACAATAAGAAGGCCTAATGCCCGACTTGCTGACTTTGCAACTGCCTTTGCCATAACTTTATAATCTAAAAATTCATTTAATACAAATCCTAAATATTGATAGCTAGAAACATAATTAATGACTTCACCATTTATATTAAAAACAAAATCTGATCTTACCACAGAGGGATTTCTAAAATGCATGATTTTTGATTTACTTAAATTAACTTTTTAACAGTTTATTACACCATATACCTAATACATCAATTTGATCAACAATAATGACCTGTCAATTGTATTGTATGCCTTCTTAAAATCTATAAAAGAGACAAAAGTTGACAATTTACATTTTTTTCTAGTTTCAATTATTGACGTCAAAGAGACATGGTCAATTGTACTCCTGCCTTTAATAAAACCATTTTGTTCATTTTTAATTATCTCCCTTCCATCTAACCATTCAGTTAATCTATTATTTAAAACACTACAATAAAGTTTGTAAGCACATGGGTGCTAAAGTAATACCTCTGTATGACAATGGATCTCTAGGATCAGAAGTTGAACATTTTGGTATTGGATTAATTATACCTTTATTCCAAGTATTTGGAATTTTACCAGATTTAAAACATAAATTAAATAATTTTGTTAAAGTACACACAACTATGAAAACCACAGAATTTTCTTTACTTTCAAATCCCATTTGATATTTGCATTATGGAAGATATAATCATTTGCATTATGGAAAATATAAACATTTGCATTATGGAAGAAAAAATCATTTGCATTATGGAAGATATAAACATTTGAATTTGTGATTTAGTGTTTCATTGCAACAATACACTGGAAACTTAGGATTGAGAAAAACGAACCCCACTAACTTGAAGCCACGCATAAACTCAGAGTTAAGAAGTGTAGTCTGTTCCTACTCAACTAACAAAACCCGAAGTGAACTTTTAGCTCAATGATGTAAAAACACAATACACGTACTAAGCCGCATTTGATGATATTAAAAAACGAGGAAAGGAGAAAGAGATTGTGACCGGAACAAGTTGAAAAATGTAATATGTGACACAGTTATCAACAAAAAAGTAAGAAATAACAACAGCAAATCCCTACCGATCCTTCTTTCTTTTACCATCACAACAATTTAACAAATTGTAAATATCAGTTTGATTCATCAGATAGACATGAAAGAACAAAAAAAAAGTTTATAATCTTAATCACTATAAAAACAAACAAATAAATATGTCAACAAAGAAAAACAAAATGGCATAAAGACAAAACACATAAGCAAAAATGAAAGACAGGAATACAAAAAGTATCACCTGTCATACAATTTACATTAAAAATTAAATAGCAGGTTCAGTGTCCATTAAGTTCACCCTAACTAGGTGCTCGATAGACAAACTACCAATAGCATCAATGGTTTGGGAAAGGAAGGCTAAATTGGTCCGATTTATACAACATGTTCACGAGTTTTACAAACAACGAGGTCACATCACAGAGAGAACTAACTATTGATTTACCGGTAATGAAAAATTCAGAAATCCAATGTAAAAGAACAGGCTTAACCAAATAAAAGAAACAATAACACATCTAAATGATTGTCAACAAATCAGGATGCTAACTGTTTAGTATTCGAATTAATCATTCAATTTTACTAGTGCTTTTGTAGAAAATAAGAACAACGAATGAGGAAATAATTTGTGTTTAACCTATAGTTTCAAAACGATCAGTGATTAAGGAGAGACAGATTTAGGAATTGAGAAATGATAATTACCAAATAATGGTAAAAGCTTACATTAACCGCTTCAAGAAATCCAATCAGAACTGACTTTAACAACTTAATGTTTTAATTGAATGATTAAAAATCTGCTTAATGATGGACCGTTATATAAATTGAAAGATAAACATATTTACTGTTTGATTCACATTGACTTTAGTTTTTGTGATAGCGTGCTCGCTTTAAGTCGAGGGTTTGATCTTGCTGTAAGACCATTTCAACTATCAGCTGGTCCTAATATCAGTTGTAAGTTTGCAGACAAAACGATAAAAAATACCTACAAATAATGTACTGCCAGGTTACAAAAACATAAGCAAAGATACCTGGCTTACATTTTAGTACAGCAGACGCGGGTCCCAACACCAGTAGGACATGTATCAAAATAATAGGAAGGTCAACAAAAACCATATAAAGGGAGATTAACAACCAACTTTGGTTTAATCTCCTTTTTTGTTTGTTTTTGTGTAGGAAATTACTAATAAAAAAACCTAAAAGCATATATGCATTTGAACCTTAAATACTCTTTTCAGAACAAATATTTAACGTTTCTGGTAAGAGAAAGGACGATTTCCCACAAATTGACTTGATCATTTCATAATTCACATTCTTGGAGTTCGTGTCTTAAGTATCTGATACATAGATATAAGAAGATGTGGTATGAGTGCCAATGAGACAACTCTCCATCCAAGTAAAAATTTATAAAAGTAAACCATTATAGATCAAAGTACGGTCTAAAACGCGGAGCCTTGGCTCACACCGAACAGCAAGCTATAAAGGGCCCCAAAAAATACTAGTGTAAAACCATTCGGTCTAATCTATATAAAAACGAGAAACGAGAAACACTTATGAACCACATCAACAAACGACAACTACTGAATACCTGTATATATGACAATGGACAGTTTCCTTTAATCTGAATTCAGTATTGCACTTCATAATTCAAAGTTTCTGCTTTAGTGCTTAAGTTGTCTGAATTCCCCATACTATTACTTATGTCAGTATGGCTACAACAGCGAAGCTTCATCTGAGGGTCCATGCGTGGCAGTGGACCATCCCAAGCGTGACGGTGGGCTACAAAGTTTTAAGGTGTTGAGTTAAGGTTGGAGATGTTAACTGAATAATGCTTGAAAAATGAATGAAAATTTTGAAAGACAAGTGAAATATTTCAGATGGTTTATTGTTGAGATCTTTCTCCTATTGATTAAACATTGAAGGTGAATCATGAGGATGGCGGTTGCTTTGAGAAAATGTTTAAAAAGCTGTTTACACAATGAGCAATTAACTTAGACCACTAATTGTGATCCACTTGTTTCCAACGTGACACATACTTCGAAACTTGAAGCATGCAACTTTATCTGACCTGTTTTGTTTGTGTGAACTCTTGATCGAAGTTTTATGATGCATACACGCCGTCTATTACGGAATGTGCAGAGACAGTTAAAAAATAAATAACACTATTAAATGGAATTAAACCACTCATCTATAAACCACGATTATGCAATTCAATGATCTATAGATATAAGAAGATGTGGTATGAGTGCCAATGAGACAACTCTCCATCCAAGTCAAAATTTATAAAAGTAAACCATTATAGGTCAAAGTACGGTCTTCAACACGGAACCTTGGCTACCATATCTCAGTATAATCACCTACAATATCTGATTTGACTCTGCTATTAGACATTTTCGAAAACTATTCGATACTGACGTTTACACATACGCCTATGCCTACATGTAACCTTTTTGAGAAGGGGTCATCTCAATATGTACAACGACCAGAAGCATTTATATTATATATTTTAATAAATTTACATTTTAAATACTGTATCAAACTTTTATTTTGAATGATTTGCTACTTTACTAGCTCTGTTTAGTAGCCGAAAATTGATCGATCTTTATATTGTACTTTGAAAAAAGGGGGGCTTTGTGTAAATTAGTCAAACTTTAATCAGAAATAAGAACGTGTAAAGTTTTTTATAGCGTGAAACAGAACGTATAAATATATATAGATTTTAGTATGCGTTATCCTTTGTGTAATCAGGGCGGGACGGAATTTTACACCAGTATTCAAAATGCATTGTAAAATTCCGTACACCCCTGATAACACTAAGGAAACGAATTTTATTTCACTTCACAATTCTACACTGGTGTTGCTACGCGTTATTAAATATACATATATTTTTTTGTAAAGATGGAGGGGGGGGGGGGGGGGGTTGAAATTTTATTTTTATGTTTAGTTTGGGGAAATTGTATTTTGGGGATTTTCGGCAAACAAAAGTTTTTTTTTATATTTTGACAAAATTTTGTTTTTTGTGTAATCTTTTCGTTGTTATTATTACTTTTTGTATTTTTTACTTTTAGCAGTTATATTTTACTTTTGGCATTTTATTTTTGTTGGAATTTTACACTACAACCGTTTTTATTTTATACTTGAGTCACCGAAACGTCCATTACAAATCCTAAGACCTGTTGATTTACATTGATAAAATTATGTTTGCTTGCTTCATAAGAAATAAGATACTTCATTTATGTTCCGAACCCTTTCTAGAAATTCAATTCGCCAATTGAATATTATACTACAACACTGTATTCCGTTTGATTGGTTGCAAACGGAGACAATTAAAAAAAAACCCAGATGGAATGTCACAAATTCGTTACTTAAAATAATCCAAAACTAATGAGAGCATTCGGTGTTCCTAGCTCCGATTCCGAATAAAAAATCATATAAAATAAAATACAGAATGTATTTTTTTATATCTGTAACCAAGTTTAACGAGGTCATTCATTCAGTATGTTTTGACATTTTGATACGGTCCCTATATTTGTGTAGTCAGTGTAGGTGTCGATGTCGGTGTAAGTGTCTGTATAGATGACTTTTCGAAAATGTCTATTAATGCCAAAGCTCTTAACCAATCTTAAATGTTTTCTCTTCTGCTCTTGATTTCACATTTATAGAGGAATATCCATATAACTATTATTAATTGATTGACTTTATGGTTTCAGATCTCAATCATTTCTGATGTCAATTAAAGATATGAGAAAACAGTGTTATACTCATTTATGATGGAGATGTCTCAACACTTTTGAGAACTATTGACGTAACATTACAACATGCCTGCAGTGAAGTGCCCAGTACCGGATTGCCAATATGAGACGGATGATCTCGACGCTGTTGTGTTTGCAGCATAACTTACAACTCACGCAACAGTTCACTCGGCAGCCGCTGGTGCCATTGTCTCAGCAAAAACAGAGAAAGTAAAACGTCCAACTGTTGCATCAGCTGGTTCCAGTGAAGATTGGACAAACTTTGTCTCTCGATAGAAAGACTACATACAAGCAACTTAGGTCAGCGACAAAGACCTTGTTATTCAGCTACTAGAATGTTGTGATGAAACTTTGCGACGATCTTGCAGCCATGCGAAAACTGGCAGTGAGAGAAGAAAACACTACGATAGCACGTGTTTCTCTTCATGGCATGACACAGGATCGCGATGAGACAGTTCGTTTATTTGGAGCCAGAATCCGAGGCCAAGCCAGCGTTTGTAAATTCACATTGCAATGTCCAGGATGTGAACATAGTGTCGACTACACAGAAGCTGCTATCTTACTTGATGCACTTACCCGTGGACTAAGTGACCCTGATATTCAGTTAGATCTCTTAGGAAACAAAAATCAGGACATAACACTTGAACAAGTCTTCAAATGCGTTGAGGGCAAGGAAGCCGGTAAGCGTTCTGCATCACACCTTCTTGATTCACAAGGCATTGAAGCCGCCTCTAGTTCATACCGTCGAAGACGAAATGACAATGTTGCCAAAGACACGAAAAAACATGATAACAACAAGGTTGAATTATGTGGTTACTGTGGAAAAAAAGGGACACGGAAAAAGTGCTCCAAATGACAATGTTGCCAAAGACACGAAAAAAAATGATAACAACAAGGTTGAATTATGTGATTACTGTGGAAAAAAAGGGACACGGAAAACGTGCTCCATCCAAAATCAGGAAGACAGAATGTCCTGCATACGGACATACTTGCAAAAACTGTGAACGTGAAAACCATTATGAATCCGTATGTCGAAGCAATACCAGTAAGCCAAAAGTGAAACAAAATGAAGAATCTAAAAGTGCTGTATTCGATTTTCTTTGTGCGGCAACTGTGTCCCCTCAAGGGAAAAGAACCATCCAACTTGATCATCATCTTTACTCGCAGATGTATAACACATGGGTTAAACGACAATCACAACCGCAGCCGTTCATCAACATAGTTGGTAAAGTTGTAGAAGGTGATTACAATCAGCTTGATTTTCAAAACTCTGTAGTGTCTCAAAAGAGAAATACAGTCATTCCTGCAATGGCTGACACTGGTTGTCAAAGTTGTCTAGCTGGAATCAAAGTGCTTCACAAAATTGGACTAACAAAACGTGACCTCATAACGGTAAATATGCAGATGCACGCCGCTAACAACAAATGCATTGTTATACTTGAAGCCGTCATTCTCAGACTATCAGGAAAGGACTAAGATAAGAACGAACTAGAAACGAGACAAATTGTGTACATCACAGACAGCGCAGACAAATTCTTTCTGAGCACAGAGGCTTGCATTACACTTGGTATAATATCTGAGAACTTTCCTACTATTGGTGAAATCACCGGAAGCGTCATTGATACTTCCTCACTGACAAACGATGAGAACAGGTTTAAAACACAAGTTGATTGCAACTGTCCGAAGAGGCAAACACCTCCTCCGAAACCAATGAAACTTCCGTTCGAACCCACAGAGGAGAACGTATCGAAACTCCAAAACTTTCTACTTGAACACTACAAGTCGAGCACTTTTAATACATGTGAACATCAACCACTACCACTCATGGAAGGTCCACCTTTGATACTTATGATTGACCCTAAAGCAACGCCAGTTGCATGTCATACTCCGGTTCCATGTCCCTTTCACTGGCAAGACGACGTGAAAGCATCCTTAGATCAAGACGTCAGGCTAGGCGTTATTAAACCCGTTCCAGTCGGCGAACCTGTAACATGGTGTCATCGTATGGTTATATGTTCCAAAAAGAATGAAAAATTGAGACGCACAGTTAGATTTTCAGGTTCTCAACGCTCACGCAATAAGGGAAACACATCACACACAATCTCCTTTCCATCAGGCAAGATCAGTCCCTCAGGGGAAGAACAAGACTGTATTTGACGCTTGGAATGGTTACCATAGTGTACCCATCAGAAAAAAAGACCGACATCTTACCACCTTTATCACCCCATGGGTTAGATACAGATACAAGACTGCCCCCCAAGGATACATCGCCTCAGGTGATGGTTACACAAGAAGATTCGACAACATCGTGGCCGATGTGCCAAACAAGACTAAATTTGTCGACGATACTCTTCCAAGGTCCGATGATATTGAGGAAAGTTTCGTTCAGGCTTGTCATTGATTGGAGCTTTGTGGAAAACATGGTATAACTTTAAACCCAGAGAAATTCCACTTCGCACAAGATACAGTTGAGTTCGCTGGATTGGAAATAACAAACGATAGCGCCCTTGCAAACGATACCTGCAAGCGATATTGGATTTTCCTACACCGAATACATAACAGACGTTTGATCGTGGTTTGGCCTTGTCAATCAGGTTTCATATCATTTAGTATGGCCGATTGTTTGCAACGATTTCGTCAATTGATCAAACCTGGCACACCGTATCGTTGGGATAATCAGCTGGAAGATCTCTTCCAAGAAACAAAGACAGTGAAATCGAGGAAGGAGTGCGCATATTTGATAAATCTAAACCGACGTGCTCAGCAACTGACTGGTCAAAATCCGGACTTGGATTCTGGTTATTCCAGAAACATTGCGAATGCCCAAAGCTTTTACCATTCTGTTGTCACGAGGGTTGGAAAAGTACACTAGTAGGCAGTCACTGCACTCATTGCGCTGAATCACGGTATACTCCAGTAGATGGTGAGGCTTTAGCTGTTGTTTACGCACTGGATAACGCGAGGTATTTCGTTCTTGGTTGTGAAGAACTCATAATTGCCGTTGATCACAAACCACTACTAAACAAGGCTACGAAACCTTAAGGAAAAAACATTGCGTTACAAACTCGGAATGATGCATGTCCCAGGAGCAAAACACCGTGCTGCTGATGCCGTTTCGCGGAACCCAACTAGAAGTAATTCAGAGGAACTCAAATTAATTGATGGCATAGCATTGATTATTGAAGACAGCAACCAATTTGATAACTTGTCTTTTCAGACTATTCAACACAATTTCTTGTCCTCAATCATGAAAGACGATTGTTGTGATGTGTGTTCAGATGAATAAATTCAACTTGCCGCAGCTTCGTCAAAAAACACTCTACAATCTATCACATGGCAGATGGTACGTGTTGCTACAAACAGTAACGATGATATGGTTAAACTGGTAGAAATAATCGAAAATGGAATGCGTGAATTCCGCCATGAAATGCCTACTGAACTTCGTGAATTCTTCCAGTTTCGAAAAGACCTCTACACAGTAGATGCATGGTGTAGTCATGTATAAGGATCGCATCATTATTCCACCTGCCCGCCGCAAAAATGTCTTGGCAATACTCCATTCAGCACACCAAAGTGTAACATCAATGATTTTAAGAGCAGAATCGTCAGTCTTTTGGCCTGGAATAACCCCAGATACCACTACTCTACGAAATAAGTGTAAACCAATGTAATCGAATGGTACCATCACAACCAAGTGCTCCACCTACACCACCTGTTTATCCGATTTACCCTTTTCAATGTGTGTGCGCTGATTTTGTCCATTATAAAGGCGTCAATTACCTGGTGGTCGTAGACAGATATTCTAACTGGCCAATCATTGTATTCTTGTCTTTCATATTTACTAATGCTTTGTCTATATGCACTTTTGTGTTTCTTTGATACATAATGACGTGGCTTTTTTTTGAAGAAATACACAATAAGTATATAGACAAGCGGCAAGAAGGACAAGGTAAACTTATAGTTTACATTCTGCAGAGGATATGCCTAAAAGAACTATAGACTATATTCTTTACATACTTTGAACGACATAATTATTTTATATCTCTACCTGTGTGACGTTTACATTCTGACGTCAAATGCGCGATTCTACGTCAGAGTAAATGTTAATCTAACCATTCGGTCCCAGTACTTAAAATCTTTCAATCCTTTATGGGTGGATTTAACATACATAAATAAAATACAAAAATAAGAAAGCAATGATGAGGTTGTTAAGTTTGATATATGCATTTTTGTGATTCTTTGTTAAATATTCGTTTGTTTTTATTGTGATTAAGATTATAACACAATGTTGACTGCTGTACCCCTATTTTTGACATTTTTACCTATTGTGTCTGTTAGTTTTGTTCACGCATCGTTGTCAATACAATGGAATTGGATGCGACTGTCATACACGTGAGAGGTTTAGCTAGCTATAAAACCAGGTTCAATCCACCATTTTCTACATAAGAAAATGCCTGTACCAAGTCAGGAATATGACAGTTGTTATCCATTCGTTTGATGAGTTTGAGCTTTTGATTTTGCCATTTGATTAGGGACTTTCCGTTTTGAATTTTCCTCGGAGTTCAGTATTTTTGTGATTTTACTTTCCACAATGGTGCACAAAGTCTAATTGAATGCCTACGAAGAACATTTTTTACTCACGGGATACCTGATGAGTTATCTCTAGACGGAGGTCCAGAATTCACTGCCTCTACAACAAGGCAATTCCTTAAAGTATGGGGAGTGTACAATCGTCTTTCATCGGTTGCTTTTAGCATAGCAATTGCAGAGCTGAAGTTGGCGTAAAAACAGTCAAACGTTTAATCACTAATAACACTGGACCAAACGGCGAACTTGAAACAGACTCTTTACAACGAGCAATCCTACAATATCGCAATACACCTGATAGAGACACAAGATTATCACCATCTTTGGATGTATTTCGACGCCCGATACGTGATTTCATTCCGATTCTTCCCGGTCGGTATAAACCGCATGACACATGGCGTGACACTTTATCGAAACGCAAGGAGGCTTTGAGGCATAGACACATGAAGGTAGCGGAAAAACTTTCCGAACACTCAAAACAACTACCTCCATTAACTATTGGCGACCATGTCCGAATCCAGAATAAGATTGGTGCGAATCCCCTGAAATGGGACAAAGCAGAACAAGTTATTGAAGTAAGACAATTTGGCCAATATGTAACACGGGTTGATGGATCGGGTAGAGTTACCCTTCGCAACAGAAAATTTATTCGGAAATACAAACCAGTGAACAAATACCCAGAAAGGATGTCAATTGACACTGATTTGAAATTATCAGCCAAACGAATAAAGCCAGTGTTACATGAATCGTCTCCTAAGGGTAAAACAGAGCTCCTTGTGCTGAAAAGAACGTGCTCTCTGAACACTTGTCTGCTACACCAGATGAACATAACGACCAGGATTGAGTCTCTCGTCGAATTGAGTCACACCCTCCAGATATTGCGTTGAATCATTCACAACTACCAAACCTACCAACATCAACAGAGGGTCCGAAAACGTCCATTACACAAAGCACTCCTATGGATTTGACACAAGCTAATTCTTCTCCGTCTAAAGTAGCCAATCAGACATTCCAGTCGTCAGAGAAAAGAACCGCCATGGCTCCAAGATTATATACATTAGATACAGAAGGTTACAAATGTGTAGTACAATACATTACATATATACATTTTTGTTAATTCACTGAATCAAAAGAGAGGTCTACTCATAATCAGTCATCGTAATATTTCAAATACACATACAAATGACTTGTGGTCGGATAGAGGAATATCCATATGATTATTATTAATTGATTGATTTATTGTTCCAGATCTCCATCATTTCTAATGTCAATTAAAGATATGAGAAAACAGTGTTATACTCATTTAATTTACTGTCATTTTTTTAATTGTAGTTCACATATACAAAAAAAAAGTTGTTTGTTCTCTGATCATTTCTGAATCAAAATTGTTCAAGGCATATGTCCATTTTTGCTCTAGGTCTACTGATGGGCTACTGGGTACTTAACCTGGAACCAGTACCGGACTTCGAGGTTGTTGACGATTTAAATGAGACAATCATTTAACTGTTCAGTTCGTTCAATTAAATTTGTCATCACTTCTATGATATACAAGTTTTTATGGAATATCTGTTTCACAGATGACGACGGATATGTTCCAATTGTCGTAACCACAATCCCGTCCTATTTCCTCGAATGTGATCTACCGAATTATACTTATTACCGGGTTTGTGCTTACATGAGCAATGCGACAAGTGCAACATGTGGAGTAGGATCTGCTTACCCTTTCGAAGCACCTGAGATGTACGCCGGTATTTGTTGGGGTTCGTGTTTCTCAGTCTTTAGGTTTCTATGTTGTGTTTTGTATACTGTTGTTTGTCTTTTGATCGTTTTTCGTTTGTTTTTTTGACATGGCATTGTAAGTTTATTTTTGACATTCTTTTTGGATATCTCTTTTGTATCTTTCTACAGTCTTTTTCCTAAATGTTTTGCCTACTTTCTTCTAATATGCCATTGAGTGGAAAATCTCCAAAACCAATTTACGCAGTATTGATAACTTGTGGAATAGAAATACGAATCTGATTTGACAAATCTTTTTCCCGTCTGTCTATTTCAATATAAATGCACACTACTGAAACACCATGATCAGACCATGATCCCTCATTTGTTTCCCTTCTGCAAGTTAAACAAAGTGTATATGTTTTTTAATGTTTGAAAAAAAAAAGATACCAAGGGGACAATCAAAAGCCATAAATACAATAAAAACAGACAAAACATGGTCACAACAAAGACAAAACATAACATAGAAAACTAAAGATTGAGCAACACGAACCCCATAAAAAATACAGAAATAAACTAAGGTGCTTGGGAAGAGTAAGCAGCTCTTGTTCTTGTACAACTTTTAACTATTTGGTCCTTATAACTTGAGAAATGTTTCTGTATTGTTATGAGTTACAATTTATGACTAAAATCAGCAAAGACCCATCGAAACAACATCTGATACATATATTTAAAAACACTTTTAGATATTTGGATGATATATTGGCTCTCAATAATGACGACTTCAGTATGTACACTAAAGAGTTTTATCCTGCTAAACTGACTTTAAATAAAGCTAATACTATCAATGGACACTGCCCTTTTCTGGATCTTGATATTTATATCTTTAACAGGAAGCTTAATACCAAAATTTATGATAAAAGAGATGAATTTTCATTTCCTATTGTTAATTATCCTTTTTTAGATGGTGACGTTCCCTTGTCACCATCTTATGGTGTTTATATATCTCAACTTGCTCGATTCGCTCGTGTGTGTAACAACGTATTTGATTTTAACGAAAGAAATCTCTGTATTACTGAAAAATTATTACACAAGGGTTTTCGATATCACAAACTAGTCAAACCATTTAGTAAATTTTATCATCGGTACAAGGACCTCAATCGTAAATATAAATCAACATGCAGACATCTTATACGTTCAGATATTTCACATCCAATCTTTTATTGTAATATTCTATACAAAGCACAAACATGTCGACATTCATCTCAAAAGCTAACCAAACCTTTAAACAGACTTATTCAGAAGGGATATAGTTACGATACTGTTGTCAGGTCATTAAAGATGGCATATTTTGGTATTAATATTGATTCACTCATAGGGTCTTTGCATCGGAAATAAACACATTTATTCTAAAACCAGTCGTTGGCATGATACGGGTTATGTTCTTCTCATATATTTTATGATGGTATGATACTAAACCCCTAACGGGAGGGATTATGCTTGATTTTCATATGATAAAGACATAATCTTACAATCAGTTTGATTGAGGTCTGGAGCTGGCATGTCAGTAACTGCTAGTAGTCCTTTGTTATTTAGGCCACACCAATTTAATTTCTTGTTCTATGGATTTTCCACTCCAGAAATTGGGGCTAGCGAGCGATTTGAAAATTAAAAAAAAAAAATAATTTGCAAATTTTTTAGGCGAAGCTTGAAAAGTAAAGGCGAGCGATTATATTTTTTTTTGTAAACATAAAATCATAGGTTCTGACAATATTGATCAAAACAAGATGGTATGAAACTTGATTTACCACTTGTACTTTGACATTTCTTTAATTTATCAACTGCTGAAGTGTTTTTTTTTCCTGTTCACCAAGAGATGTAATGCCAACTTTTAATTGCAGCATATTTATGACTTCTTGTATTACTGTTGTTACTTTCTGAGGACATCAAATCTTGAACTGAATAATTGAATAATTATTTCAACTGCTTTAAATGATCGCCATTGAATTGTCATAAATGTCTTTCCTCCTTCACCGGACATGACTTATAACTAGCAATATTGCGGTTGTCTTGCAAGAAGCAGAAACTGCTCATCCGTCCGGATCGCCAAGTTTTTTTGGGGTTCATGTTGTTCGTTGATGTTAATACTTTTTAGTTTTTTTGTGTTATATGTTGGTTGTCTGTGTCTCCGTCGTTTTGGTGTTCTCATTTTTGTTCTTTGTCTTTTTGGCACTTTGTATATAAATAAGATGTGGTATGAGTGCCAATGAGACAACTATCCATCCAAGTCACATTGTATTTAAAGTTAACAACGGTCTAATCTATATACAAAACGAGAAACACTAATGAACCACACCAACACAAGACAGGCTCCTGACTTAGGACAGGTTCATAAGAATGCAGCGGGTATGGATAGTTTTGTTCCGCCGATAAACGATATTGCAGTTGAAGGCAACACTTCTCCCCCTGTGTCGTCGTTTATTAAAACAACGAAACTCGGCATAATTTTGTGAAGAATCGTCCTTGACTTTGATAAGAAATCTGTGTAAATGCTCGAAACAGTTTGAAGGGTCGCGATTTGACGTTGATTAAAACGCACTTGCGATCGCTTTTTATTTTTTTTAAATGTTTACAAAAAAAACCGGTGCGGAAAATAGACACGATTACTTTTCCGGATGTGGGAAGCGGGAATATTTAAAAAATATTTTTTTTCGGTTTTGAAAAAAGTATGTGCGGGCGGGTCCGTCGAACAAGGAATTAAATTGGCGTGGCCTTATGTATCATTGGCTAGAGGTAAAGGGGGAGAGTTGAGATCTCACAAATCATGTTTAACCCCGCCTCATTTTTGCGCCTGTCCAAAGTCAGGAGCCTCTGGTCTTTGTTATTCTTGTATGTTTTTTAGTTTTAGTTCATTTATATGTTTTTGAGTTTAGTGTGTCGTCCATTTTCATTGAACTAGTACACACTTTTGTTTAGGGGCCAGCTGAAGCCCGCCTCCGGGTGCGTGATTTTCTCGCTAGGTTGAAGACCCATTGGTGGCCTTCGGCTGTTTTCTGCTCTTTGACACATTCCCCATTTCCATTCTCAATTTTATTTACTATGTTTTATACTGATTGTAGATTTTGAAAATGAGATCAGCAGTTTATGAAATATAGGTCACATGTATATACTTAAATGTCAAATGACGTGAAAAATTGAAAACAACTAGTTTAATAATTTCATGCGTCTGAAGCGCTTTTCTGGATTAACCTTCATCAGGAACGCTCAAAGCCAAACATTTGAAATCCGAGGGATGCATAAGTACCGAAACAGTTGAAGAGCTATATGACAAAAATACCTAAAACAAATAGCCAAATTCATCTAAGGTCAACTTTGCCTGAGGGAGTTGAAACCTGAGAAATCTGGTATAAACATGAATTCATTATTTCAAAAAAATATATATAATGATTTTCAATCAAAGAAGTAACAGATGCAGTAAGCGAAAATCAGTTTTTCATTGTCTAAAGTTCATGTCAGAACATTCAATAACTTAGTTACAAACATGATTAAATCACTAGAAATATTCATAGATACCGTTTTACCTCCATTTAGTTTTTTATGCTTTGTTATTGGAATGTTTTTCTCAATCACCTCAATTTCATCTTCAGGTTCATGGTTAACGTTTGGAATAACAGTTTCACGTAGTGATATATTGAACAAGTCAAACGATGCAGCACTTAGGGGACTTGCAAATGGAGACTGAGCTAATGGGGTATTCAGAATTTTCATTATTTTTAGTATGTACAACAGATTTAACAAATAATTCGATCTCTACCACTTTCACTGTTTTCAGTTGCAACGTTGATATTAGAATCATCTGCTTTATCTTGTCCAAAATTTTAATCATTGTTACTTTCATCAATTTCATCAGTGGAACGTGCATCAACATTGTTGCTATGAGGCTCATTCCAAACTTTTAAGGACTTCTGGTTACTATATATGGACCCTATTCTTTTCCTGTATCTAAATCAGTAAGCAGATAGTTTCCCTTTACATTACATTTTTTAATCATGTATTACCCTTTGTATCTTTGCTGTTCCACAGTTACCATTCCATGTTTACGCAGAAATTTATCAGAGGTACCTTGTCATTCACCTTGTATAAATTGTTACCTAGATTATGTCGTTTATCATAATTATCTTTTTGTTTTTGTTGAACATTCGCTATGGTTGTGGTTATATCAATTTCTATATGTTTCTTCTCCTGGAAATTTTTTCGACAGTTTCTATTGACAAGTTCTCTTCTGGTGTTGCAGAAACGGGGCCAATCTCAACTTCACTAGGTTAAATTGACTTGCGTATAAACATTGCTTCAAAAGGGGTATATTTAGAGCTTTTGTGTTGAGATGCCCTATATGCGAATCACACTGTTTTCTAACCGCATATCCCAATCTGATCCACTATCAAATACAAATTAATCATAGATTTTAAAGTCTGGTTGAAATTTATCTAGCCCGTTGGTTTGTGGGTGTAGTGATATGTTTTATGCCATAATTCTTCATTAGTTCTACTGTTACTTTCGAATTAAACTCTCCTCTGCAGTCAGAAATTATTAAAACAAGTCCAAGGGGTTCTATAAGTGTCCTTACTTACAAGAATTGATAGCGGACAGACAGACGGACGGACAAAGTGAGTACTATAGGGCAACGGCATCTCAATAATAAAGAATAAGTGCAATAACCAATAAACATACTAACCTATAGCCATTAGTTGATATGGGTTGTCTTTCCTGGTTCAAGTAATCCAACTAAATCAATACCAATTTTCCCTCATATTCTTAATTTTTACATAGTTCAGGAACAATTGTTTTGACTTTCTTATTTTGCTTTTGGAATTCATCACATGTTGCTATGTACTTCCTTACAGTGTCAACAATGTTTGGAAAATAATATTGTGATGCAATTTTGGAAACTGTCTTATTGACACACAGATGACAGCCACTTTCATCATGACACATAAACAATACAGTATCATGCTTACCACAACGAACAACGAGCTTGTCCATACTTTCTTTGGCCTTATTGTCCTTATAAATATAATGTAACTCCACATATTTGATTTTATAATTTGAAATTTACTTCGAAGTGTTCGCCTTACATTTTCATTGATATTTTCTGGGTATTTCTTTGAACTTAGATAGTTGTAATTTTATCGGTATTCACTGTCATCCATTTTTTATGTTAAATTCATCTATTTTTAATACATCTTACTTGATTAATTAAAATTCAAGTATAATAAAACATTTTGATGACCTTTATATTACTTCCAAAGGAGGACATAATTTAGTTACAGCTGCTATGAAATATTGTTCTGTGGAAGGACACTATTTCATAACTGTCTACTTAAGAGACAACATTTCATGGCAATAAACATTATTTAATACTTCAATTCTGTGAAAAACTGTCCAGGAATACAGTTTTTCACCGGACACTTTTATATATCTTACACTTGCTCTAACAGGTCTGTGGTTTTAAACCAATATCAAATAAAATATCAAAAACTATTCAAGACTTCTGTTCTCACTCTCTCATGCAAAGTTGACCTTAGATCTTTTTATGTCACTGTTGACCCCATAGCTCCTAACGTTTCTACGTATTTATACATTCCTGGTTTTCAAATGTTGTGATTTGAGCGTTTCTATTGAGAGTAAATGCTGAAAAGCGCTTCGGAAGCATGAACTTCTTGAAGTGTTATTTTCAAGTAAGAAAGATTGAATTAATTTTTTACAATGATCAATTTACTAAGGATATAAGTATTTCTTTATCAAAATACCATCTTGTGAATGGTATTGCATGGTACAGGAAGGATTTGAAATATATGATCACATCCATAAACTACCGTATATCAATCATTCCTTGCATTTCACTTTTTTTGTAATGATAGGGCAATGTAATCAGCCCAGGTTCGATATATTGTCTATGTACCGTCACTCCTATATTGTGTTTTCCGAGATAAGCCAAACGTTTATTGATGTATTTCTTATACAGATAAATAGATTTAAACGCATTGACCAATAATGAAGCTTAAGCTTGTTACCCCCTTGCCACTTAAAACATTTGAAGTAACACCATCATATAGATCTGTTATACTCCAAACTTGAATGTCCGTCACAACAAAATACATCTTAATCCATGATTATGTCGTGATGACCACATCAAAGACATCCTTGCTATCAAGTGTTGTAATAAATACAGTGGTCTTCCCCGCCATCTGCAAGCAGACCTCTGATAAAATCAACGAAAAATAATGCTGCCCTACTTGTTTTTTGTTTTGCCATGCTTGGTTAGAGCCCTTCAGAAAAAAAAATTTCAAAAAATGCATGCAAGACTGGTTAAACTGATTAATTTCGGCCTTGTCTACAAATATAAATTTCTGCAAATAAAGTAATGGCTCTATGGTTTTCAGTTTTCGTTGAATCTTACCTTTTTTCAGTGTTGTTATGATTCCAGTTATAAACATGCCACTTTTCTTTTTTCAAAATGTATGGTCAAATATGCCAGTAACCCGTGCGAACGCGTATATAAAGGACATTTTAAATTGATATCTATGACTACAAATAGTCATTCTCGATTTTCTCCTCATTTCAGTTCATATGAAAGGATCAGTCTATTAATATATTCATGATTCACACGACCATCGTTTAAGTTTATTAAACGTTAATTATACAGCAACCAAATCACAACAAAAGGTTTTTAGTAAAATTCTCCCTTAAACATGATTTAAATATATCTAAGAGTCCATGCTATTGTCCTGCATGTAACTTATCCCAGATTAATTTGAATGTAGCACAGTTTGTTAACGTTTTGCTTAATGGTGGCGAGTCTCTTGAATACAAGATTTTACTGGCAAATGGATAATACAGACGTTGATTCTATTACATCATTTTTTGTAAATGTTTTCGGTTAAATCATTGTAGACAAATAAGCTTGTTTGCTTTCCATATCTGGGTGAACATACAGATGGTTTCTGCTCATATTTGTTCAAGCTTCAAATCATAGCTATTGCTGTTGCCTTTGAGTAGAACGCCAATTATATCATCGTCACTATTATTTAATGCGTTTCTTCGTATTTATCAATGATAGACTTTAAATATTAATGATACTCAAAGTCTGGGTACACATTCTTTGTTGGTCTATATGCATTGATAAAGGTTTATTTTAGGTTTGATTGCAGTTGATATTTTAATTGCCAGTATTCTATGGTTTTCATCTTCCACTTTAAAAAAATAAAATTTATTCTTTTTACACATTGTGTTTGGAAATTCTCAAAAAAGGAAAGATACCAAAGGGATATGCAAACTCATAAGTCGAAAATGAACTGCCAATTCCACGACAAAAAAACTAAACACGATCAAAAGACAAATAGCCGTATACAAAACACAGCATAAAAAACCAAAGACCAAAAACCGGGGATGATCAAATGTCCATTATAATCAAGACTACTAAAAAAAAAGGAAACGGAGAAACGATCCTTCCTGAAAATTTCTTTTGCTAACAAAGGATTTGATGCAAACAAATCTTGCGAAATGAAAAATCGGTCTGTACCAGTCATCTCGAATACCTATACCACACTTATTATTGCCACCAAAATATTCAACTACAAACATATGTTGCATAATCTCCATATTGACGATTTCAAGTAAAAACCTCCTGAAAGCACCTGTGCAAGTTCCCCATTCATATATAATCCGGGAGACACGTTATAACTGGTGACCTTAACATTGTCAACAACACATTTTTATGAAATGTGTTAGCCAAAGGATATAAATGCCGTAAGCCAAAGTCCATAAACTGGAAACATAACTTTAAAATAATTGAAGAATCAGTCGATGATTATTTCAGATATTGGACAAAACGTGAAATAGAAGGTAACGAGGTCGTTGATACAAATCAAGATTAAAAGACTAAATGAGTCTGTGAACGCATGTGTTGCATCTATCTTCAAAGACCCAATTTTTGCTAAGCTCTTGTTTTACATCCATGACAAATGTAGTATTGTCCCCGCAGTCAAAGTCCCAAACAATATCGTTTTTGTTTGTAAATCACATAATATTTAATGCTTGATAAAGGAATAAAGTGTTGACCAATCACTTGGAAACCCAACATAAACTCTCATATACTTACATAAGAGAAAATCATTAACAATGATAGATCAGTTTTATGTTTCTTGAATTCAACCAAAGACGAATAACTGGATCGTCCTTCACTGTACTGGATACCCAAATTACATAACAACATATTTGTTACATTTTGAGGACATGTTTGTCAACAGAGAATCGGCATTTTTATGGGAACCAGCTGTGCCCGTTTGTTTTCCGACTTGTTCTATTGTTATTATGAGGAAGACTTTATATAGCAGTTTCTCAAGAAAAATGAAAAGAAACTGGTTTATCTTTTAATTTCACTGTCCGCTACATACTAGTAGATGGTGACCTTTCATTGCATAATTCAAAATTTGGTGGCTATGTTGACTGGATATATCCCAGTGAACTTGACATAAAGGATACAGTTAAGTCTGTCTCATATCTTGACTTCCATCTGGAAATTGACAATAAGGGTCGAGTGAGAACTAAAGTTTACAACAAAATAGAGGTTTTTAATTTTCCGATTGTGAACTTTCCTTTACTGTGTAGCAACAAACCAGCAGCTTTCATCTCTATTTAATTTGTAGCATTTTGGGCCATCTTTGAAGCTGTTTTTTTTTCTCTTTTCATTTTTGGCTCAGGTATTGATCCCATAAGTATGCTGCTTTGTAACTTCTTTATCGTTCATGATGTCTAAACGTTCTGTTAGTGGCTAAACTGATTGCCTTTACTATTGCTTTATTGGTGGTTAATATTGGAGGTCGTATTTTCTCTCAACTGTTTTTTGTTCTAATAATTTTTAAAATTTTTAAATTGTTTGTTCAGATAACAATGTAACAATGTCGTCTATTCTTTGTTCTGGAAACCATGATTTCATTTTAAACGTTCTCATTTCGTCACCTTCAGGGTTAACATATTTAGTTTCCATGGCCGATGATTTATGATTTTGTTGAACGAGACCAATCTGCTATTTTATCTTGTCTAATCACGGGATATAACTCATTAAATTATTTTAAATAATTTCATTATGGATACCAGGATTAAAATTTTATACGACAGACGCGCGTTCGTCTACAAAAGTCCATCAATGTCGCTCGAATCAAAAAAGTTAAAAAGGCCAAATAAAGTACGAAATTGAAGAGTATTGAAGACCCAAAATTCTGAAAGGTTTTGCCAAATACTGCTAGGTAATTTATTTCTGGGGTAGAAAATTCTTCGTATTGCGGAAAAATCTAATTTTTATAAACAGTAAATTTGTAATTATGACCATATCAATGATAATTCGTGTCAACACAGAAGTGCTTAACAGGAATACACCGCAGTTATTACATGTAGTGACTGCTGACCCTTGTATGATGCGGGCTGGTGACAGGAAATTTTTTTGTTGCAGTTTTTTTAATCTGTCAAAATGTTAGTTGAAAAACAACGAATACGGCTCCTTATCCCGGCCTCGATAACATACGAAAAAATATATATATATGCAGCTGGGATGTAAAACCTTCTTTGAGAACAAAGGGTAGACAAGATCATTACCTATAATAATTATTCAACAAAACCCCAATTTCCTAGCCATAGTTAAACATTAAACGTGCATTTTACAATACCACGTCTTCCAAAATACTTTTATATAAATGAGATTTGACAAACTTCATTTCGAATATTCAGTTTTAAATATCATCGATTTTAATATTATATTTTTCATTCATATTTACTTAGGAATCAGCAGTAAAGTAATTTGTATAAGTGGATCCAATTTCAAAGTGTTAGCAGCAACCATAGTTATACTATATGTGGAATAAAATTGATTTTCAGGTCACTGATGCTGAAATTGAAACACCACATATGATAAATAATACCAGTCCATGCAGTCTCCATGTACAAGATAATCCTTTTGATGTTTGGAAATTCATTGGTTTATAATGCTGATTTACTGTCGAAACTGCTTTCATTAGGTATTGGAGGCTTTCCAAAATGGGCTTTCAACATTTCTGTTTTTGTAATATGAACAAGATAATCTTAGCATCAGTATGAATGAAAATTACACTACAAATTTCGTCCGTCGAAAGCGCTTTTTTGGGATTTACGTTCATCATGAACTCTCAACCTTTAACATTTGAAAGCCAGGAATGCATAAGTACTTAGAAACGGAGCTATAGGACCAAAAAGGACATACAAAGAATAAACAAATTCATTTAAGGACAACTTTGCTTGAGGGAGTTGCAGCCATAGTTTCCTAGTAATTTCTTAATTCATCAACGGGGAATTTTAGAAACAAAAATGTGTTATAAATCTTGTCAGTACCAAATAACTGCTGATTACTGAACTGATGATACCTACGGGACTAATAGTCCACCATCTCAAAGTCATTGTGAATAACGTAGATATGCGAAACAATTGTCTATGCAAACTTTTTCACTCATAAAAAATCTTTCAGATAGTTTGAAGTTCCACGTATTTATCTAAATTTTTTCAATCCCTTCCTTTGCAAAAGTGATGTTGCAACGCCAAGTGTTTGATTTTACTATATAACATCAATGGTTTTATTTCTCTATATATCGTATTTAGTTTTCGAAATTAATCTGTTTTTCTATAAAATAAAATGAACAACTTTATTTTATAATCAAAGTACATCAGTTTATTATGGTTGTTTTTCATATAGGACTACATGAACCATTACTATTAATCGTTCATCAAACTTATAGCTGCATTAGATCAAAGTAATTTAAATCTCGATTTCTGTTTTTATTATTTCAAACTTCGTCATTTTATTCATTGATTCAAGTCAACATTTTACTATGTATAATGAAGTGTTAATAAAAGTGATAGTTTTTAAAAGTTGATGTTAAAAACGGATTTTAAAGGTAACATGCGTGAAATGACTAAGCTTAGTATAGGTGGGAAACTTGATAGAGGTATAAAAAAAAACAGGTAGGAACAGCTCAAAGTACAACAGGTATACAAGGTATATTATTATATTGATTTTACATGTACAGAATATCTTTGTTCAAATGTAAATATTTCACAATTCATTTTTTTCGATTTAATCAAATCAATTAAAGTAAATTCATGTTTATTGTTTTTTCATCTCACTTTGTTTGTTCAGTGGAATTCGTATTGATTTTATTTGTACATAGAAGATATAATTTTGTCGGTATTTGCTTTCAGAATGGCAGATATTTTTACACCACGTACTCTAAGTGATACCAAATCACTAAGGATGCTTGTACAAACTGAAGATCCAACTTATTATGGATTGAAAAGGTTGAAGATCAAAGGCAAAGATCTGAACGATTTACCTAACTCTGTATTCAATATTTTGGAGCTAGAAGTTTTAGAACTTAGTCCAGAACGCGAAGCATGTCTTGATTATAAACTTCCAGAACTTCCACACGCAATTGGAAAATTGGTCAACTTGAGGGTACTTATTCTGGATACTAATGAATTGGAAACATTGGCACCGGAAGTAACATTATTGGTCAGTTTGGAGAGACTTGTTCTTAGTAATAACCATTTATCTAGCTTACCAACTGGATTTATGAATCTGAAAAATCTTAAAAGTCTCCATCTGTCTAACAATGAACTTAAAGAGTTTCCACTAGAACTTTGTGATCTGGTTAATTTAGAATTTCTGGATATGTGTGACAATGCGCTCGAGGACCTTCCTGTGAAGATTTCAAAAATGAAGAAGCTCCATACGTTACTTCTGTGTTTCAACCAATTGAGAAAAATTCCAAACAGTATTTGTAAAATGACTGAGCTGCGCTGTCTATGGCTAGGAAACAACTTATTGAAGTCTCTCCCAAAAGACTTCGGACAACTGAAGAACATTGATTGGGACTGGCGGTATATTTCGTCGTTACTGGAGGATAATCCGCTTGTTCGTCCTCCGATAGAAGTATGCCGTCTGGGAATGGATGCAATAGAAAACTATCTCAACACCAACAACGGAAAGCGGAAGACTCGAAGTAATGCTTCGTATGGAAACAGACGGTAAATGCAAATACAGACAAAGTGGAAATAATATGGAACCCTGAGTATTTACTTTATCATTATTCATATCTACAAGCACAAATAATTTAACTAAATATTTTGTTATTTTTCATTTTTATAGTTTTATTATTATTCTAACTGTAAAGAGATCAAAGTTTCCTCGGCATCATGAAGAAAAAGTTTTTGTATATTGAATCATAACCCCAATATGATTTATTATATTTGTTTTAACATTATAATGTTTACCGTTTTGCAAATGCATATGAAACATATTTATGAACAGCAGTTTTGTTTTATGACCCAAATTAAATCTCGTAATTGTGCTTTAAACTTAATCTATTTGTGAGACAAGAACATTCCGTGTTTGCACACGAAAACACTCCTAGTAATATCTATTTACAGCATTACCTATGTTAAATCAAAATATATTATTAAAAAAAATATATCGTTTATAGTTATTAATCGTGGATTATGCATTGAAAGCAGAATTTTATGCATTATTATTATCATGATATATAGGAGTTTACAAGAATTTATAATGGTATTAAAACAATTCTACTTGATATATCTTAAAATGAAGGACACAACATATCGCATAAAGAAACATTAACGTATAAAATTATGTAAAAAGTGGTAGCGGATACAAAGAGGTAATAAAACAACAAAAGTCAGACAATACCATGGCCTACAGAAAAATGACGAAAAGAAAAAAATGCCTGAATTACTGCACAGTAAATTAATTAAAGTATAGATTAAGATTGACTAACACGACATAACAAAAACATGATGGTAAACCCACGCTATCCGAAAGGATTGAAAAAAGAGGGACGAAAGATACCAGAGGAACAGTCAAACTCATAGATCGAAAACAAACTGACAACGGCATGGCCAAAAATAAAAAGACAAACAGACAAATAATAGTACAGATGACACAACATAGAAAACTAAAGACTAAGCAACACGAACCCCACCAAAAACTGGGGGTGATCTCAGGTGCTCCGGAAGGGTAAGCAGATCCTGCTCCACATGTGGCACCCGTCGTGTTGCTTATGTTATTACAAATCCGGTAAATAGTCTAATTAGGTAAGTCACATTCGTGAAAAGGGAAGGGTATTGTAGTTACGACATAAGGAACATATCCGATATCATCTGTGAAACGGTTATTCCGTAACGGTCAACCAACTCGTGATGGCGTCCGTAAAATTTACGAAGGGATGACTTCAGCTTCACCATTTGAAACTCTTGGTTTAATAGCTTCCTTGTGAGCAGCAATCCTCTATCAAGGAAATCATGATAGGAAACACAAGCCCGGGAATATCGTATCAATTGGGAGATATATACTCCGTATGCAGGCGCTGCTGGAATGTTGCTACATAGAAATGGAAAGTTCACAATTGGGAAGCTGAAATCATCTCTTTTGTCGTAAAGTTTTGTTTTCAACCGACCCTCATTGTCAATTTCTAGATGTAAGTCAAGATATGAGGCAGACTTAACTGTATCTTTAGTATCCTTTATCTCTAGTTCGATGGGATAGATTCGTTCAACATAGTCACCAAATTTTATATTATTAAGTGAGAGAACATCATCTATATAGCGGAACGTAGAGTTAAAGGATATTGCTAACTTCTTATCTCTCTTCCTAAGAAGCTCCTGTATGAAGTCAGCCTCATAATAATAAAGAAACAAGTCGGCAAGAAGAGGGGCACAATTGGTTCCCATTGGAATTCCGACAGTCTGTTGAAAAACACGTCCTCCAAACGTAACAAATATGTTGTCAATCAAGAAATCAAGCATCTTGATAATGTCAGTTTCAGAGAATTTTTTGTTTGAATCAGAGTAATTCTTTACAAAGTAGGATTTATCCCTCCCCAAGACAAGATACTTGTATCTACGTTCGCCATTCTTTTTAATGAAACAAAGTAATACCAACTCTTTCAATTTGTCTTTTAGTTTGGAATGGGGAATACTTGTGTAAAGTGTAGAAAAGTCAAATGTTTTAATACTATTGCAAGATGAGAGAGTCTTAGATTGTATGTACTCTAAAAGATCTTTGGAATTTTTTAGTATCCACATCTGATTCACGCCACCTCTAGAATAGGCAGTTTCACAATAACTTTGGAGTCCGGCTTTGATTGCTGATAAAATAGATGTTAATAGTTTAGAAAGAGGTTTCGTGGAGCACTTGGAAGACCCAGCAATATACCGTTGTTTGTAAGGACACTTATGTAGTTTAGGTATCCAATACAGTGATGGAAGATCCAGTTCTTCGTCTTTGGTTGAAATTCCAAAGGAACATAGAACAGACCTATGATTATCTAGGACTTCCTCCTTGGTAAGTGTCGTGAGGGTATATGTTGAGTTTCCAAGTGAATTGTCAATACCTAATTCATTTATCAAGCAGTTTATGTAATGATATTTACACACAAAAACGATGTTGTTTGGGGCTTTATCTGCGGGGACAACAACATATTTGTCATGGAGGTAGGACAAGTGTTTCGCAACATTTGGGTCTTTCAAAATTGATGTAGCGTGGGTATTGATATGCCCATTCAGTTTCTTAATTCGGATTTGTATCAACGACCTCACAGCCTTAATCCATTCGGAAAGAGTATCTACGTCTTCTTTCTCGCGTTTAGCCCATTGCCTGGCATAATCCTCGACTGAATCCATCAGTATTTTGAAGTTGTATTTCCAATTGATGGATTTAGGCTCACGATATTTCGGACCTTTGGATAACAAATTTCGCAGGGAAGTGTTATTGACAATGTTGAGGTCTCCGGTAATAACGTGGCCAGCCGGATTATATGTGAATTGGGAACTAGCACAGGTGCAATCAGGAGGTTTAGACTTGAAGTCGTCAACGATTGACAGTTCCTTCTCAAACAGAGGCATCCGTCATGTTTCTTATAGAAACATCTTCGTCATTTGGGCTCTGGTGGATATTTATATCAATGGTAATTATACCACGTCTCATTATTTTATACCAGGGAAAATAAAACTTACAATTAAAAGATGAAAAACCACACCACAAAAAAAAACAAACAATAGTCCAATAAACACCACATCGAAACTTAAGATTGAACAGCACGACCCTTAAAAATTATCAAGGGTTAATTTAAGTGCCCGAAAGGGTCAATAGTTATTGCCCCAAAAGTTACTTTCATCGTGTTCAATCCGGTGACAACTCAAATCGGTACTTGGTTGGTCATGCATACAACATCTCTTGTCTCACTCTAAGTTTAAATTTACATCTAGACCTATTACATGACAAATCGAAATCAGTGTTAAGGACAAAAGATTGACAAGGCATTTTCGATTGAAATAACACGTGCATTGAACAAAAAGTATACAGTACAACGACAGGAAACAAAAACAAACACAAAGGATAAAATCAGGTGCTCCGAAAGGAAAGTCCTTCATATACCACTAGTGAAACCCGTCGTGTTATCTTTACGAACTCTGATGAAGAGCGATAAACGAAGAAAGAGAACATGATAGTGAACAGAAAGAACACGAAGTTTGTAAACATTGTTATCCAGACTTGGACCACTATAAACCAGGTTTAGAAATATAATCATAAAATATTATGTTTCCTTAGATAAGGAATTTATTATATAAGCATATAAATGTATTTGTTCATTTTGTCATACTATTTATCCACATTTATAGTTAAGTTGTGCTTCATTTATTCTAGGTTTTTAATTCTATTGATGCATGATGACAATTTTTATCCTCAATGACTTGTTTATTTCATATTTAATAATGTTTATGTTAATGGAAATATTTTTTTATTGAAATTTAAAAATAAGACTATCAAACACATATATATATATATATTGAAATACTCTTTCGGTTTCACTAAAAACATACAGGCCAAAATAGTCATGCATTCATATCTTTTTATTGGGTTTAAACATTTACATACGCGCATTGAATTGGGATTAATTTTAGTTTTTATTTCATTACATATCAATATGTTGATGTAAAACTTTATGTTATGCTCATTTTTGTGATCTATGTTTTTTTTTCTCAGATTTTAGGAATCCCCGGTCAGTAACCTTTTAATTCGTTGTTGTTTCTTTTAAGCCTCTTTGCATATCATTATGTTAAGGTCTGTTGAAACATTTTTTCATAACTTGGACAGATATTGTGTCGTTTTAAGATGAGTTAAGAGACGTGCAATATTTGATGAATAACACCAATTGATTAAAGAACATTGTGACAATTGTGATAGGTCTTTAAATTTTAACTGATATATTCCTTTCGAAACAAGGAAAATCGATTAGTTTTATTAGTTTTCCTTTGAGTAAGAGGCGATTTTATGAGGACGACCTTAAATGAATTTGGCTATGATTTCAAAACTCTTTTTGATTGTAGAGTACCTCACGTTACCAATGAGTTATACACCCTGGCCTTTCAAATAATCGGATATGAGCGTTCCTGGTAAATGTAAATCCAGACAAGCGTTTCGGACGAACCAAATAAAAAAAAAGGGTAAATTTTACTTTCTAGCACTTGGTCGATAACGCTGCTGATGTTATCATCAGTTCATTAGTCAATGTTTTTGTTATCATACCTGTTAATAAATTCTACGTTGACAAACTTAGAAATTATTAAGTAACTATGGTTCAAGGTTGTCATTTGATGGATTTCGCTATTATTTCATGACCGCTTTTGGTTAAATAACTCCTCACATAATCAATCAGCTATACATTCTTGGTTTTCAAATTGTATGATTTGAGTGTTCCTAAAGATGGTCAACCCAACAATTGTTTGCGGACGCGCAAATTTCTAAAGATTAATTTTCTGTTTTCAAGCACTGGGTCGATAACGCTGCTGTTATATCTCTTGTTCTCGAGGGTATCATCAACTCAGCAGTCGGAAATTTGGTGCTGACATGATCTATGACATATTCTGTCTTACATCATCTGTTCACAAATTTAGAAATAATTACGAGACTATTTAAGTTTAAATCCAGAGTCTAGGTTGTCCTTGAGATTGATTTGGCTTCTAAACCCTTAATTAAATCCATAGTGTAGATTGTCCTTGAGATTGATTTGGCTTCTAAACCCTTAATTAAATCCATAGTCTAGGTTGTCCTTGAGATTGATTTGGCTTCTAAACCCTTAATTAAACCCATAGTCTAGGTTGTCCTTGAGATTGATTTGGCTTCTAAACCCTTAATTAAACCCATAGTCTAGGTTGTCCTTGAGATTGATTTGGCTTCTAAACCCTTAATTAAATCCATAGTCTAGGTTGTCCTTGAGATTGATTTGGCTTCTAAACCCTTAATTAAATCCATAGTCTAGGTTGTCCTTGAGATTGATTTGGCTTCTAAACCCTTAATTAAACCCATAGTCTAGGTTGTCCTTGAGATTGATTTGGCTTCTAAACCCTTAATTTAATCCATACTCTAGGTTGTCCTTGAGATTGATTTGGCTTCTAAACCCTTAATTAAATCCATAGTCTAGGTTGTCCTTGAGATTGATTTGGCTTCTAAACCCTTAATTAAACCCATAGTCTAGGTTGTCCTTGAGATTGATTTGGCTTCTAAACCCTTAATTAAATCCATAGTCTAGGTTGTCCTTGAGATTGATTTGGCTTCTAAACCCTTAATTAAACCCATAGTCTAGGTTGTCCTTGAGATTGATTTGGCTTCTAAACCCTTAATTAAACCCATAGTCTAGGTTGTCCTTGAGATTGATTTGGCTTCTAAACCCTTAATTAAATCCATAGTCTAGGTTGTCCTTGAGATTGATTTGGCTATTAAACTATTGTGTTTGAGCGTTCCTTGTGAATGTAAACCCGGGCAGCGTTTCGGACGCACCAAATTTAATAAGTTTTTTTTTCCTTTAATTCTTTCTCTTTAATATCTTTAATTGACATCATTGAATAAGTAAAAGCATATGTTATCATCTGCATATTCACAAGCTTTTTGTGGATACATATTTTTTTGTGTTTCAAAGACCTTAGGTTATAGGAGAAATTTATGTCAAAAAAAATATCCCTTTTATTTTTTGGATTTTAGCAGAAATTTGGCTTTTTTATATGAATTTTTTTTATTATGAATGCATGCAATTTATTAAAAAATATTACTAAATACGATACCGTGTTGTTGTTCTTTGAATCAAAGTGTTCATAAGATGTAGAAAATAACAAAGAGGGATATTCTTTACAGAAACATTCATGAATAATTTTTCATGAAATATTATGTTTCCATACTAAAAATTTCATAAAATTAATTATACATATTTTTTTGTTGCATTTTGTCATATAATTTGTGCACATGAAAAGATGTTGTGCCTAATTTATTCGCATTTTAAGCCGAACACAAATCTATTCAGTATGAACATAATTCAATGTTCTTTATGACATGAATATATTACATGTACATATTTATAATGTTAGCGTTTATCTACCATGTTTTAATAAAATTTGATAATAATTACTTCAAAGGCACGTATATATATGGAAAGAACCTTCCAGTTTTGCTTACATTCACTTACGAATGAAACAGTGACGCGTCTTTTTTATTGAGTTATTAAAATGTATTTATAAACATTGTATATACAGTTCCAGATGACTATTACTGACAATATTGTAGGTTTTATTCCATAACATATGTGACTATGTTGATCAACATTTTATAATACGACAATTTCTTTCAATATTACCTTTGAATCTAGTACATTTTTTCAAATAAATTTATAATATTAGAATACAGTATATTCTTAGTATTATTACTAAAACGATGCTGTTTTGGATGTTCTTGGAACCAACAATGTTAAAAGAGATAAGAAAATCGTTGGGACGAAATTTCAATGGAAAACCTATCCTGCTTTGCACCCGACTTCCGTCAAATTGCTCAGTTAACAAAGCTGACCGTGAGTTCAATTCGGTAAAATGGTAAATTCGGCGAGTAAATGCGAACCCTTTAGGAAAATATCTCGAATGGATTGTGACACAATCACCTGATAAAACCCAATCAATATATCGTGATGGTGATCGTCAACACTTGTGTGCTCAGGATATTAGTTTAGGCTAATTATACCCCCTAACTTAGGTTTTTAAGGTAATATATTCTGCTTGACTTGACATTGTGTACGTGAGTTCAAACAACATGTAAAATATGCAAAATTCCAGGTTCTAACCACAACTTTGATAGTTAATTGAGATTGAAGATCATATATATATGTGTATACTAAATTAATCCAAGCCGAGTTTTAAATATTTATTAGAATACGACTACGAATGCCTACGAAAGTTATACTTCGATTAGATACATATATCTGTACAAACATAAGCTCTGAATACAGATGTTGTGTTTTGTATACTGTTGTTGTTCTTTTGTTCTTTTTCTTTTTCCTTTTTTTGCCATGGCGTTGTCAGTTTATTTTCGACTTATGGAATTGGATGTCCCTTTGGTATCTTTCGCCTCCCTTCTATAACATATAACATATATATTAACTACTTGAGAAGTTGGTTTATTATTCGACTTTGTATGTCATTCGCTTTCTTGAGCCGGGGAGGGAGTAAATTGGGAAAGCTTATCCGTTAGTCTGTCCGTCCATGCCTTCTTCCGCCCCGCTACTGCTCCTTAATTACTAGAAAAATTTTATAACCTTTCACATAATCTTACTCCCATGATATTCTTTTTCACCTCTGATTCATTTCATCCGAATAATTTTTAGGGTTATCTTTGGCATTACATGGACTTTGTTATATCTATGGCATACTATGCGTTTCAAGTCACATTTTTATCGGCTTGTCCTAAACCTTTTATTAAAATTTATTAAAATGTTCTCATAATCTGAATTATATAATTACATTGTGCACCTCATTTTGTTTAAATCCGAATTATTTTTGAGAGTTCCCTTAGCAAAGTATGGACGTTGTCATTGCTTTATCTAGGAGTACCCTTTTGTATTCGCAACTTCTCCTAAACCTCTGGTAAATTAAGATATGTTTAAATCTTTTCCAGAATCTCAACCATATAATACCATTGTGCATGTACAATTTTGATTTCCTAACTCAATTCTTTATTACTTTCCTTAGCAAATCTTTGATTTTGCCATTGCTTTATCCGGAAGATAAACTGTAAACATCTTATAATAAATGGGATATCACATCCTGAATTTCCAGTGATGTTGTTTATAGAGCTCGTAGGTAAAGATACGATCCATATATCAACGTATTGTTCCTTTGAAAAATAGATATTTCTTAACGTTTATCAATTTAGCATTGCTTGGTTAGATATTTGAATATTTTCTTTATCTGTACTAACATTGCTTTTATTTTTAATAGTTAAATACATACTTAAACATGTATTGTTTCTCATTTTGTAACACTAATGGTTCAACATCCTGTCGATACTCATATATTGGGATTGCACATGGTCATGTTTTTCTCATATTGATTATGAAGCCTTTACATGCTTTATCCGTCGGAGGTGTGCTGATTGAGTTTTTGGTCTTGGGGAACATGGTTTATTTCTTCGTTGAAGGAAGGTTCTGCTAGTACTCTTAGATTGATACTAACATACCAAACTAAGACAAATTGAAAGAAAATAAATCTAAATCTGTCAAAAAATCACTCTGAATCAAAAAACAAAATCTCTGAATTTGACTCGATTTCTTGATTGCCAACATATTTGTTCCTTTTGGAAGATGTGTTTTTCAACAAACAATCGGCATTCCCATTGGAACCAATTGTGCTACTCTTCTCGCCGACTTGTTCCTTTATTCATATGATGATGACTTCATACAGGAGCTTTTGGTGACGATGTTGAACGCATATATCCCAAACAACTTGAAATAGAGGATACGACAGATACAGTTAAGTCTGCGTTCCTATCTTGATTTACATTTAAAAATTGACAATGAGACTCGGTTTAGAACAAAATAAATTAAGAGAAAAGAGATGATTCCAGCTTCTAAATTGTGAACTTTCCATTTCTATTTAGCAACATACCAGCAACGCTTGCATTTGAAGTATATATCTCCCAGTTGATACGGTATTCCAGAGCTTGCATTTCCTATCATAATTTCCTTGCTAGAGGGTTTGTGCTTATATATGCTGTTAAACCAAGAGTTCGAAGTGGTAAAGTTGAAATTATCCATTCGAAAATTATGCGGACGCCATCAGTAGTTGGTTGACCATTATGGAATATCTGTTTCACATATAACGACGGATATGTTACAATGATGAGCGCTTAGAAACATGTTAAACCCGTCACATGTTTGGTGTGCCTTCCAAAATAAGAAACCAGTTATCCAGTGGTTGTCGTTAGTTGTTGTATGTCGTATTTGTTTTTCTTAAATTGCCGTAATATAGATCACGCCGTTTATTTTCACGTTTGAATTATTTTACATGTTGTTATACCGGGGCTGTTACAAATGACTATACTTTTTTAAGACGGTTAGTTGACCTGTAATTTTTTTCACAACTTTTTCCTTTCAAAGAGTGGGGATGTCATTGTGTAGGTTGTGTTTGGAGTACTTCTTGTTGTAAGTAAGCCTAAAAGTTTCTTAACATTTAAAAAATTAGCACACATCGACACAGAACTGGCTGTAAGTTATTCGACATATGAATAAAAAGATGTGTTGTGTATATGTCAATGAGACAGCCATCAAAGTAAAACAGTATATAGAGGCCAACTGTACAATTTATATAAAGCTCAAAGTCCAGAATCTTGAAAAGAAAAAAAATCCATCAATGATCTGCCATCAACACTTAATTTTCCAAAATAACTAAAATGACAACAACAAAGAAGAACACACATATTGTTACATGACAAGAACAACCACTAACAATGCTACTTTCTTGGAAAGGCGTATGGACATGTGGCGGGTTTAAAGTTGTTTTTCTAGCTCCAAACCTCTCAACTTTTGTTTTTGTACTAGATTTACTGTATGAATGACTTTAATTACTTGAATACTATGTGACATTGTACTTCGCTCAAACCTGTGTTCTTTGCTCATTAAGACGTTTACAGGGCTGGTAAAATACAATTATTTTAGTTGTAAAAATTGTTGAGGTGTAATTAAATTTTTTATTATACCTCATGTCAAAATGCCAGATTTTGATTGGTTAATACGAGGGAGACAATTTACTCTATTCTATGGTAAATATTCTATTACCCTTCACGAAGACGCTTGATCAAGTTTGCGCTTTATTAAATACGACTCTATCCTATGGCAAATACTCTATTACCCTTCACGGAGACGCTTGATCAAGTGTGCGCTTAATCAAATACGTGCAAGACGTCATAGTTTATTACTTTGAATTTGAAATTTAATCGACAGTAATAACAGAACATTCAGTATAATAAATTAAATAACACATATCTGAGAGGGTGATAGAGCATATTGTTACCCCTCGAAAAGACATTGTCAACCTTGGCTTCGCCTCAGTTGACAATGTTTTCTCGGGGTAACAATCTGCTCTATCACCCTCTTAGCTATGTGTTATTTATATACTATCGACTTCAGATCTAATGTTCGACTCTTGTCAAAATTTGGGACTTTTTGATAGAACAACCACTAACAATGTTACTTTCTTAGAAAAGCGTATGGACATGCGGCGGGTTTAACGTTGTTTTTCTAGCTCCAAACCTCTCAACATTTGTTTTTGTACTAGGTTTACTGTATGAAAGACTTTAATTACTTGAATGCAATGTGACGTTGTACTTCGCTCAAACCTGTGTTCTTTCGACTTCAGATCTAATGTTCGACTCTCGTCAAAATTTGAGACTTTTTGAAATATTGTTTTTTAATTCTATTTTAGTAAAATAATTAAGTGATTTTTATATTGAACAAGCAAACACAATTTAAAATCGTTTTTGATGCGGGTGAAATATAAGTTTCGCTTAAACTAAATGAATTTAAAAGAAAGATGCTAACTTGCAACTTGTTTATCATCACAGACCTAAACAGATTTGAATGTATACATGAGGCGAAAGCTATTACGGTCTTGAAATTGAACATAAAATTATCGTACACTTTAAATTAGACAGTGAAGAAGGGTAAAAAGGCAGCAATGCGAAAACAAGAAAGAATGGAAATGGCAAAGTATATAAGTATTGATAAAGAAAAAAAGACTTACAAAACATTTACACCAATAAACGTTTGTGATATTTGTAAAAGTATATATATCACTTCATATCATGACATATGGATGACGATTCTTTCACGCAAAAGTAAATGAATAAATAAATGATATCAAATTAAAGATTCCTCCAGAAATTGTATTTTTTTAAATTATTTAAGGAGTTTCCGATCTTCAGCCTATTACGTTTGGTCAATGGGTTGAGTTTATGCTATACTACTTCTGAAAGACCAATATGTTATATGCTGAATTTATTTACTAGTATTTCCTACAGTATGAACCTCCAAATTCAACAACAAAATTTGAATAGGTTACTACATTTCCGACTGACAACAATATTTGACCTACAATCTACTTGCCACCTTACATCATATATTGTGCTACAACCCAAGATGAAACAGATAAGGACAATGTATCACTCAACTTACACTATCTTATATAACAGCTGGACACAGTGAAGTAGGAGTTGACACGATGTCATAGATGTCACTAATCCGGCCGATAGAAAAACAGATATTTTCTTCCGTAAATTATTTGTTAAATCAGTTAAATGCAGTATATTGATTAAGTTTGTATTCCAATTGTTGATCCATATACGTAAATTTATCACTAACTGTTTTTTGTCTTGAACACTGTGTAATGATTCCGTCCGTAGTAACAATAACTTATTAAAATTGCGTATAAAGCTTATCTGGCGAAGATATGAGCTGCCTCGGATAGAAATCGACTTTATGCAAGTGCACGTATACATGTACATATATAAGACTTTGATTGATTTTGGAACATTTAAATACGAAATAAAAGATGAATTTTGATCTGCTTTGTAAGGTTCTTATACCAACTCAATTTTCAAACAGTTAAAGACTTTGCATAGTGATTTTTTCAGCCCGAAATAGGTTAACAGATGTATTGATATTCATTTGCATAAGGTCGATTTCTATCCGACGCAGCTCAAATTATACTTGGAGTTCGGTATTTTTGAAATGCTTTTATACATTTGATTGATCATTTTTCACATAAGAGTTGTCTTCCTTTGACAATAATAATCGACAGACTTATCCCAAGTTCGTAAAACTGCTTTAAAAACATTTGTCAACAGCTTTCAATAGGCATTCTAAACAATGGGCGACAAACTGTCCTAAAAATGAGGAAAAATCTGAACTTAAAAACGAAATGATACCAGGTGTGACGACAGGGTCAGCGTCTCCTACTATGGATACACCAATTTAACCATGCAAATCCAGACCACTTCAGAAATGTCAGAATTTCAAGATGATTAGACTCCACTAGATCAGTCGACTTAAATGTATTCTGGTGTCTCAAGATCAAATCTGACCAAATATTAGACAAGAAGATCATAAGACCGTTGTAATCATTGTAATCATTAAAATTTTTAACCAATTCTAACTTGACTATTCTATCTGTAATGGGTTGGGTTCTTTAATTGACAATAAAATATTTGAATTTGAACTTAGTAAGTAAGATCTTTATATTCTAAGTGATTTTTTTAACGTTTCGTGCATAATTGAGATATCTTCAAATAGATATTTTATCAGAGACCAAATATATTTTCATTACACATGTATATAATAGGTATCTATAAAAATAAATACTTTAATATGTCTTTTACCTTTTACTAGTTAGACAAGTTACATTTTCTGAACGTAAAGTAAACAATAAACTCATCATAGTTACCAGGATTGAAATTTTGTATGCCAGACGCGCGTTTCATCTACAAAGTACTCATCAGTGACGCACAAATCAAAAAGGTTAATAGGCCAAATAAAGTACGAAGTTGAAGAGCATTGAGGACCCAATTGTTTGCCGTGTCATTTTTTTCAATTCATGTCTCACTATTTGCAGAACTGATCAGGTGGCAAAACAATTAATTCGTTATATATGTTAACTTGATCATGGGTTTAATACAGTGCAAGTTAGTTATATATAGAAAAAAACAGTAAGTCAATAATCGGAGTGGAATTTAAAATAGGCGTAAAAATGTAGACGTTGTAGTCTATATTAATTTTGTAAAGAAATGACACAAATAAACCATTCTTTGTTAAATCATCTGATTTAAAAAAAAAAATACATAGATCTGAGTTTGTATTTCATGTTTTCATCTCGATGGTTTGTGGTGCGGTTGTAACTTTATTAAGCATTAAAGATTTTATAGGCCGATACGATGTGTCAGTGTCTCAACGATTGTGTACATTTACATGATGTGACATTTTTTACTAGTCTGACATGACATAGTTGGTGATGCAAACATAAAAGAAGATGCTCAACATGGTCTCCCTCCGAATTGGAGTTCATGTGATTTTCTTTTTTTTTTTCTCCTTGTTGATATTTATCCGAATAGTAACATATTAACTGAGATATATAAACGCCATACGACGGAGCAGAAGGTATTCTACTGCTGAAAAAATGTTGTATTGTGCTTAAACCCGATCATCAATGAAATCATGCTTCAGTACCGATAAACTCGTGCTCTGGAATTGGTATTAAAACTGTAGACAGGGATGATAACTCATCAAAGGTACAAGGCTTGTAATTGGATTCACCAGACGCGTGTTTCTTCTATGATCCTGTTCAAGAAAACAGCACCACTGAATGACAGCTTTGAAATCGTCTTCTAAAAAGGCTCTTGAGACCGGTACAACGCAAGTCAATTTGATAAACTCTTACCAATTAACTACACATTTCCTCATTTGCATCAGAAAAAGCTATTGTTGTTGCAACTCAATTGCGAACACCAATTAAGAAGACGCATCAGGAATTTTTCAAGACTCAGTGAGGAATATATCTGAATATCGTCAGAAATGTACTCAGCTAGAATCTAAATTCATACCGAACGTCACCAGCAGTACGAGATCCCATTGCCAGTGGTGGTTTCAATGGAAAGAAGAGTTAATAGGTACCTTCGAAGACAATAAGATCCGGGAAGCAGGCAACCTTTTTCAACTGATTTGTATAGATTGTTCTTATGTTGTGCTGTTACACCACTGTCCCAGGTTAGGGGGAGGGTTGTGCGCCCCAAAACATGTTAAATCCCGCTACATTCTATATATATATATGTGCCTGTCGCAAGTCAGGAGATTGTAGTTCAGTGGTTGTCGTTTGTTGCTGTTTTCGTTTTTCGTTTTTCGTTTATTATTTTGTACATAAATCAGGCCGTTAGTTTTTTCGTTTGAATTGCTTTAGATTTGTCATTTCGGGGTCTTTTATAGCTTGCAATGCGGTATGTCTTTTTGCTCATTTTTGAGGGCCCTACGGTGACCCATAGTTGATAACTTCGCTGCCATTTGATCTCTGGTGGAGAGTGGTCTCTTTGGAAATCATACCACATCTTATTTTTTGTAAAGTAACGAGAATCGGGCGCAAGTGGTCGGCCAGTATATCAAGAGGACAGAAGCCATGTTAGAAATCAGATACCTCATGGGATAGGACGAACAGATTAAGCAGCACAAGATACAAAAAGGGAGAGAAAGTTATAGGAAAAACAATGCATGACATGTTGCAAGATGAAACTAGAAAAGGAGATGAAAAGGTATACATGCAAGACAGTCGCAGGGGGTAAATGGGGAGGACGGACAAGAGAAACTTACCATATTACAATCTGAAATGAAAACAGACATAAACACCAGACTGCATACGGTAAACGAGGAACAACGGCTCTAAAATGGAATTTCATCAGAAAATATATCGGTAGATACGACTCAAGCCTGTGTAAAATGGCAGTCACACCAGAGCGAGAGAGGAAAAACCAATGAACTTTAGTGAGGAAAACGCCACAGTTCATCCAGTTTACAAACATTGAAGACATGTCTTCTGGTAGGTAGTAGGTATTCCTATGGGTACTAATTGTGCCCCTTTAATAGCAGATTAATGCCTGTATTGCTATGAATCACAGTTTATGGCCAAACTCAGTAAAGGCACGTCATTGTTACATTTGGTCGACACATTCAACAATACCTACCGTTATCTTGATGATATTTTTTCGTTAAATAATCCAGAGTTCTCTTAATATACTACCGAAATTTACCCAAAGGATTTTACTTTAAATACATCCAACATAAACAGCAGTAGTTGCCCTTTTCTAGATTTAGACATTTCAATTTCTAAAGGGAAACTCCATACTAAAATTTACGACAAAAGAGACGATTTTTCATTCCCTATTGTTAATTTGCCTTTTTTAGACGGCGATGTTCCTTTGGCTCCATCATACGATGTTTACATATCCCAACTCGTTCGTTATGCCCGTGTGTGTAGTGATGTCATAGATTTTAACGAACGTAATCAATGCATCACTGGAAAATTATTTATTCAGGGATTTCGTTACCATAAATTACTTAAAACATTTACTAAATTCTTTCATAGATACAAATATTAGTAAAATTTGCTGTACCTGTAGAAAACTTATTAAAACGGTATTTCACATCCTAAATTTTATGGTAATATTGTACTAAAAGCGCGGAAATCACTAAGTGATCTGTGTAAACTCATCGACCCTTTAAACAAACTTATTAATAAAGGTTATCTTATTAATGTTGTAATAAGATATTTGAATATTGTTAACATTGGCACTAACATTGATTTTGTCATCAACAAATTAAAACATAACTACTTTGTAATCTTTTCGAATGTTTTTTGGGATGTATAAATACACATCCACGTTTTTTTTCTATTTAGAGATTGCTTTATATATCTATATATAACATATGCATATTAAGTATAAGTTTATATCCTAACGATCCTACTGCCTGTCGATACTTTTATTTTGGCATTGCACAAGTCATGTCTTCTTTGACTGTTCATGGCGTTAAAATACTAAATCACTGGGATGTGTTTTAATTGATTTTAGTCTCCTGATGCATGATTTTTTTTTATTGTTAATTGTTTTTGGCTTTTAACTAGCTTTCAGTAACTGCGAGTAATCTCAAATCGTACTTTCGTCTTCAGTTGACCTGTTGACACAATTTGTAATGCATTTCTGTAATTCAATGTTTACTTATTTTGTGTTATATCTCGTCTCACTATGTTTAATATGTACCACATTTATTATATTTAAATTTACCTGTGTACGTTGTTTTATTTAACGCCATTTTGTCCCAGGTTAGAGTTGGCTTATTGACACTCTTATTCATCTTTTTTTAATTAATACCTGTAACTTGTATATTATATAGGCACCTACGTTTTAATATTGTATTTATATTGTGTCATAGATCAAACTTATTCGTTTAGTGTATATTTACTTGTTTTTGTTTTAAAGTCTGTTTGATCGAGTTAAGCCATTTCAATTGATAACAAAACAGAACAAAGAATTAGGTCGGTCAAATGCCTGATTAATTATAAGCAGATACCATCATCTGTAGTTAATCACAGTTGTGGTAAAAAATGATGCATTTTTAAAGCATAATTGGAGATTTCCCTTTTTTCAGATATCAAACATTATAATTCTTTAATAGTGTCTTCTCAGGAAACTTCTATACCAAGAGATCACCAACGATACAGCCTTTACAACTACAATTTTATTACAATTGAATTGAAAGAAGTCGCCAGAGCGTCGTGTAAATATTTAAACAAAGAGACTATATACTATATGTTTTATCAGAACCAGTTACAAGTATATCTCAATATCTATCCTGGATGAAATCTCTGTCAATATTTATTATGGATCGACCTAGAGATGTAAGCATTTTATATTCGTGTTGTCAATTTGAAACATTATTTGTTATTCGAATTTGAACTTGAACTTAGGATGTTTGTACTCTATCAGTAGGTCAGGTTGTGGTATTGAATATTCAGATCACTAGATAAGTCCTGTACTATTTTTGAACATGTTTTAAATATCTTAAAGTATATAATCTAGATGTTTTCAATCTTATATCTTCCCAATCTAATTAAAATATTGTTCTCTGATTTCGTTATACTCATATGCCTATATATATATATAAATATATCTCATTTGGTCTTTTGGAAAATGTTGTTTGTGCTGTATTTAGACCCCTGTACCAAGAAATTTGTTTTGCATGCACACGTATAAAAATTGCGGTTTTTATCCAACGCAATCATAGGTTTGAACGTTGTTTTCAATTTAGACTTGTTTATATATTATATATATGTATACATATATATAAGTACGTCTGAATCAGTGACAACTCTACAACAGATTTATCCATCGGATCACCAGCAGTGATGGTGATACATGGCTGTGTACATTCTGTATATACAACTCGTCTAAACATCAGCACAACAGTGTTAGACATGTAAATTTGCTTTCGCAAAGAACAAAAGATTTGCGAAAGCAAATTTACAGATCTAACATTGTTGGGCTGATGTTTAGACGAGTTGTATTATACAATTATAGCCTTTGTATGAGGTCGATACGAGGTTATATCAACCTAAGAGAAGCATATTGACTGAGGACAAAGTCCGAGGTCGATATGCTTCTCTGGGTCGATATAACATCGTATTGACCTCAACCAAAGGCTACAATTGTTATATTATTAATAAACAACTATAGCATGAACAATGTAAAATTGGGGATTTCTGGAATCTATTTTTAGTAACATGCTGTATGCCCTGTGCAATATGCTGTTTTTGACCTACGAAAAGCTAAACACAACAGTATTGGCGTGCAAACTGAGCAAATACAAATGTACATGTGATCAAGTTTTAACGAATCACAAATCCTTAAAAATATTCGATTAATAATATATATATATAAACAAGTCTAAATTGAAAACGACGTTCAAACCTATGATTTCGTTGGATAAAAACTGCAATTTTTATACGTGTGCATGCAAAACAAATTTCTTGGTAGAGGGATCTAAATACAGCACAAACAACATTTTCCAAAAGACCAAAAAAAGTGAAAAAGTATATTTCAACAAAACGCATTTGACTGACAGGTCGAACAACTGATGTTCTTAAACCCTGCTGACTGCCATTGGCCAAATAAACTGATCACAAGATGTAACCAAATGGATCTTTAAAAATTATTAATCCAATACCAAACAGAATATATATATATATATATACGAGCACGCGAGTTAATATGGATCAGAATTTTAATCAGATTGATATCATCCCTAATCTTGCCTTAAACATTTCAGCTTATTTTATACTTTAAATTCTTCTTTTGTATATGTAAATGAACGCTTATAATGAACATCCTAAATTTTACGGTGATGTTGTAAGCTGAGCTCGGAAATTTAGATATGATCCGGGTAGACTTCTTAAATTCTTTTTTTAAACTAACCTTTAAACAAACTTATTAGTATAGGTTATCTTACCAATGTTGTAATTAGATCTTTGAATATAGTTACATTGGCACCAATATCGATTTTGTCATCACCAAATTAAAACATAACTAAATTTGTATTCTTTTCAAACGGGATGTATAAAGACACACCCACGTTCATTTTGATCTATAAAGAGGTTAACTCCTAATTATCCTACTGCCTGTCGATACATTTATTTTTGGCATTGCACAAGTCATGTCTTCTTTGACTGTCCATGACGTTAAAATACTAAATCCCTGGGATATGTTTTAGTTGATTTTAGTCTCTTATGCATGATTTTTTATTATTAATTGTTTTTGGCTTTTAACTAGCTGTCAGTAACTGCGAGTACTCTTAAATCGTACTTTCTTGTTTATATGACCTGTTGGTACTTATTGAAATGCTTTTTGTTATTTAATGTTTACTTATTCAGGGTTATATCTGGTCTATATACCAGCTTTGATAAGTGTTTGGTATTACCATAAATTTTCACTTCTTCGTACTATGAACATCAAAATTATTTATTTTGTAAAAAATATTTCCTTTCTCCATTTGAACTGTACACGTATACCTAACAACAAAATAATTTTCATTTACCTGTGTTTAAAGTAATTGCAAATGGCTGATATTTTTGTTCAAGCATATTGTTTTTCTTAAATTGTTTAACATTTCACAGCGGTATAACATTTTACTTTAATTATTCTTCCCTTAGTTTATTTATTTTGTATTTACATTGTATCATAGATCAAATTTATTTGTTCAGTGTATGTTCTCTGGTGTTAATATGTCTTTTGATTGAGTTAAGCCATTTCAATTGATATTTTATAGTGTGGGTTTCTATGTTGTGATGTTACACTATTGTTTCTGATAAGGGTGAAGGTTTGGTACCATTAAAACGTTTAAACCCGCTGCAATTGTTTGCACCTTCCCTAAGTCAGGAATCTGATATTCAGTAGTTGTCGTTTGTTGATGTGGTTCATAAGTGTTTCTCGTTTCTCGTTTTTTATATAGATTAGACCGTTGGTTTTCTCGTTTGAATGGTTTTACACTAGTAATTTTTTGGGCCCTTTATAGCTTGCTGTTCGATGTGAGCCAAGGCTCCGTGTTGAAAACCGTACTTTGATCTATAGTGGTTTACTTTTATAAATTTTGACTTGGATGGAGAGTTGTCTCATTGGCACTCATACCACATCTTCTTATATCTATTATTCTAAAAGGTTACCTATTCAACACTGTTATCAAATATTTTAATATAGTTTTTATTGGTATAAATATTGATTTTGTTATCAGTAAATTAAAACCATACTAAATATTACACATATGTACTCTCACGATACAATCTGTCGATACCCATAGTTTGGCATTGCACAAGGTTTCTCTGACTTTTATGGCGTCTTTACAATTAAATCCATTTGACGTTGGATGTGTACTGATTACTATTTTAGTCTTAGATACATGATTTTTTTTATTAGTTGTTATTGGCTTTGAACTAGCTGTCAGTAACTGCGAGTATTATCATATCTGTACTTAATGTCTTTTTATTGTGGGGATGTATAAGTCCCCGTCCACGTCCACTCTGTGTTTTTGTTAGATGTATTTCTATTTGTATCCATCTGGTGAGTTAAGCCTTTTTCAACTGATTTTAATAGTTTGTTCTTATGTTGAACTGTTACACCACAGTCCCAGGTTAGGGGAGGCTTGAGCGCAATCATACCACATCTCCTTATTTTTATATGTATTCATTCACAGAAATACAATTTATTTATTTATCTATCTATTATTTTTTTTAATCTGTCTATTTATTTATTTATATTAAGCCTAGCCTAAATAGACTTTGTAAGCATTTGCCATCTTTAGGCCAGTCGTCTGTCATGATGGCCAACTTAAAGATGTTACTTCTCTGAAACTCGAAAAACCGTCTTTAAATGGTCAACTAAAACGTATGTCCGACCATTGACCCCTTTTCAAATAAACATGGACACAATGGTTAGAACATTTGAGGAAATAAAAAAAATCAATCAAAAGATTTGAAAAATCCTGCAATATACCAATTGCTATCAAAATGTGTGGACATCTATTACATTTGTGATCCCCTATATGTATTATGTATGATAACCCCAATTTGACAGCATATTCAATAAATATTGTAAACAATCTTGCAAAGAACATATTGCTACCAAACTATAAGTTATAATACTTGCATGTATACAATTGAGAACCTTTCTAAAAAAAAAAGGAAATACCAAAAAGATACTAGTCAAAGTAAATAGACAATGTCATGGCCAAAAAGAAAAATAAGGAAAATTCAGACAACGATCTACAATAAACTGTTTAAAGGGAACACTCTAGAATGGTTCAAAGTCCAGGTTTAAGTTAAATCAGTCAAATAGGATGTAAAAAAGATACTTCTAGAATATTATGAAACTATTTTCATTGTTCATCATATATAAGATTAGTGATAAAATTATGTGAATTTTGGGAGAAATTCGTTTGCGTTAAAAATATGTCTTTTTGCGCCACTAGTTTTTAAAGTACCTAGTACCATTTGCGCCAAAAGGTATACGATTACGACAATTCATTTTTGATAAAAAAAAAAACACAACAATTGATGACTTCACTTCTCCTTTTAGCTAGATATGCGAGTTTACATTGGTGAAGTTTAGGTCATTGCTTCGGTAGTACTGACATGATTTAATACAAACTTTTCCGTTGATAAACTAATAAACTATTAAAAAATAAGGTTCCATCTCCCTAAAAAAATGTTGACCTTAGATTAGTTTTGCTATTCTTATATCCTTTTTGGTCATATAGCTTTTTATGTGTTTACAAAAGTGCGTGTGTATGTCTTATACATCCTTGGCTTTCAAATAGTCTCATTTATTCCATAAATTATTGGTTTCAGTTACCACAATTTATTAAGGATTACTATGTACGGTTAATTATACATAAATATATGTACAGGTAAATTGGCGCAAATGAATTTCGTAAATTGGCGCAATTCATACATTTGAAAAATGATATTTGGCACAAATGATACCGCGAAATCTCAGTCAAAAAACGAATTTGGCATATATTTGAAAAGTTCGCATCATAATGAACATGTGCTCTACGTTTCAACTTAATATGAAATTAATGTCATGTTAAACTACCTAAAACCAAAACTTCAGGACGCACAGATCGAAAAGAAATAATCCCTCCTACTATTGTGGGAAGAAATAAACGTATCAGACAATCTTCCACGCTGGACAAACAGCCAAATCATATGACAAGCTCGATGTCGCCCAATACACTTACTCGATGTCGCCCAATACACTTATAAAACAACATGTATCGTCAATTTTTCAACTTCATACAGGTTCATAGCTGACTATGCGGGGTGGGTTTTGCTCATTGTTGAAGACCGTACGCTGACCTATAGTTGTTAACTTCTATGTCGTTTGGTCGCTGGTGGGGAGTTGTCTCATTGGCAGTCATACCACATCTTCTTATTTTCATATTTATTGAGATATATTAATTTCAAAGTAAATTCTTTATATTACCAAAGTTATTGCTTTATCGATATATTCGATTGAAATATTTCAATGTATTGATCATTTCATGTTTTATGTAATTGTTTGGCATTCGAAGTACCGATTAGATAACAGAAGTAACTTATGATTGGTAAAACAAGTTTTCCTTATGTTATTAGGCCATTTGAGAAAAGATGCTAGAACAAATCAAAATAGGTACGACTTTCCAAGTACTAAGCTGATATAAAATGTGTAGATTAAAAAACAACTGTGTTGTTTAAATAGTTTCTAATTATTTTCAAACTACATTGTAATAAAATAATTGTGTGTGTTAAATTTCACAAAATCTAACTTCCCCGTAAGGACACAAGAAAGCAAAAGAATAATTATCGAATTTTACCTTCAAAAGACATTTTACTTGTTGGAAATAAAAGTTAATAAACATTTAAATCATGTATATACCATTCAAAATTAGTTGAAAGAGCGTCTATTGAAATTAAAATCAGTGATCTGCAACCAGTTTTTTCATTATTTACCTTCATTACACTAGATAAAACTTTCATACCTGCCTAAGGAAGTCGACTAGTCTATGGTAAGTATTTAAACATATAACACAATAAAAAATATAATATATCTAATAAAGATTGAAAATTTAACATTACTTGGGGATCAAATAAGAAATTGCTTATGACTTAATTTAGAATCAGAAAACTATAAATAATTACTTTAAGTGTAAGCTGAAATAGAGACAAATTGAAATATGATTATAAGCTAGAGTGTGTGGATGCAGTAGAAAATGTCCCCGTGCCCAGGGTAAATTCCTTTATATTTTAGGATTTTGTTTGTTAGAAAGCTATTTACATCTTCTATTATAGAAATTTTCCATTTCAATTTATTTATAATCCTTTTCTATCCATGCCCCCTTCTATGGTTTTACTAAGAACTCTTATATCATTTTGTTTTTGTCATGTGATTGTGATAAGTCTGTTATGTTTTACTAACGTCTTTTTTCGGGCTGTTTATTATCGTTTTTACAAGAATCCTTCAACTACTCTATCTACTGTTTATATATTACGTTATTGTAATCATTATCAAATGTTATGATTTTCGGCCTCATTTAATTTTCACAAAACCCTTTAAATGATCGTGATTTTAAGAAATGGAAAGAAAACAAAATATACCACTACTTCACGGATGTTCACGTGCTAAAAAAACGCATTCCTAACATAATCGCCGTCAATAGAAATCCCCTTTCTACATTCAGCACTTCTCACAATTGTGCCAAAGGTGGCAATGCCGCTGCAGCCAGATTATTAAACAAAAATACATGTGGATATCCACAAATATTCCCGTGCAATGGCAGATAATGACAAACCTGCTGTAGATTATCTTCTTATAATACTGTTGGGTCAGCAGTGAACGGGAGAGCTTTATCGCTCTCCTTTTCATGTTACATTACTTGAAAACTCAAAGCCTCGTTTATCTGGTTACTTGAACCAAACAAAGGCTGGGGCAAACGGGACGGGATTTTTTTTAGAAGAACGAAGGAACATCCATATCGTTTCAGAAAACCTAAAAAATTAAAAAGTATAATTAACCAACATGTAGAAAAACACAATCACAATATTGAATTTATAAAATTCCAACAACTTGAAACGATCCAGAAACAACAAGGACAACCACATAAACAATTTGAAGATTCCCGTAAAATTCTCGAACTGTCTTGGATTAATACTGCATTGGTCTAATAGACAATATAATGGGACAAGGAAACATATTTAAAACTTCCTCTATTGATATAATGAATCTCGTTGATAAAAGACAATCGAAATCAACGAATTAAACATCGTATAAATTATACTCTTGGCGATCTCCTATCTATGTTTAAAACAATGGTATGTAAATTTGATCAAATACTAATTAGTTAATTACATGATATTTTCAATTAGTAAATTACACACATGATATTTTCAGAGTGACACAATATCGTCCGCGTATATTTTACTTAAATTATGATATTGACAAAAAGTTCTGTTCTTGTGATCCGTATGTTCCACTCTTCTTGTTTATCTGTATGTTCCACTCTTCTTGTGATCTGTATGTACCACTCTTCTTGTGATCTAGATATACCACTCTTGTGATCGGTATGTTCCACTCTTCTTGTGATCGGTATGTTCCAATCTTCTTGTTATCTAGATATACCACCTCTTGTTATCTGTATGTTCCACTCTTCTTGTTTATCAGTATGTTTCACTCTTCTTGTGATCGGTATGTTCCAATCTTCTTGTTATCTAGATGTACCACTCTTGTTATCTGTATGTTCCACTCTTCTTGTTTATCTGTATGTTCGACTCTTCTTGTTTATCTGTATGTTCCACTCTTCTTGTTAATCAGTATGTTCCACTCTTCTTGTTTATCTGTATGTTCCACTCTTCTTGTGATCGGTATGTTCCAATCTTCTTGTGATCGGTATGTTCCAATCTTCTTGTTATCTAGATATACCACTCTTGTTATCTATATGTTCCACTCTTCTTGTTTATCTGTATGTTCCACTCTTCTTGTTTATCTGTATGTTCCACTCTTCTTGTGATCGGTATGTTCCAATCTTCTTGTGATCGGTATTTTCCAATCTTCTTGTTATCTAGATATACCACTCTTGTTATCTGTATGTTCCACTCTTCTTGTTTATCTGTATGTTCCACTCTTCTTGTTTATCTGTATGTTCCACTCTTCTTGTTTATCTGTATGTTCCACTCTTCTTGTTTATCTGTATGTTCCACTCTTCTTGTGATCGGTATGTTCCAATCTTCTTGTGATCGGTATGTTCCAATCTTCTTGTTATCTAGATATACCACTCTTGTTATCTGTATGTTCCACTCTTCTTGTTTATCTGTATGTTCCACTCTTCTTGTTAATCAGTATGTTCCACTCTTATTGTTGATGCGCTAGTTGAGTCCCACTACGATAACTTTCATAGACCCCATATTTATATACCCATGCAAATCATTACATACTGCATTTTCCCCGCTGTTGTAAACTTAAATGCTCTCACTCTTTACGCTTTAAAAATTGGACCAGATTTTCAAATTTTCAAATCCTCGATCTTTTCATCATCAATGGACTTTTATAGTAAGGCGTCATGAATATTTGGAGTTGGTCGAAACAACGTGAGGGTACCGAAATTTCACCGATTTTGACATTGTTTCACCTACGTTTATTTTAAGAAAGAGACAAAAAATTATTTTGTAAATGAATCCTTACTAAATATAAAGTTAAAAAAAAGATAATTTTGAATCCATACGGAATCACTGAAAAATGGGTTCGAACCGACCTGTTAACGATTCAAGATTCTGTAATGAGGGGACCTTAATTGCCCACATGCTTAACAACACATCTGTAAAAGTAGAATTGCTGATGTGTTGTTTTATTTATTCCCAATTTTTTAACAATTTGACAATAGTCCATGCTTTTTAAGCATTTTTTACGAAGTGGATATCTGTGACGCGTTTTAATTTTTCATTTTCAAAAGTAGACTTTTTGTTGACGCGATGTTATCGTAAATTTTGCTTTTTTTCACTGGAGACTTTATTTATTAATATAAATGTGAATGTTTTGTGTATATTTAAGCATATTTAGCTATGTTGAAAGACGTGCCTAATAGCAAATTATAAAAATACGAATTGTTTTGTCTCTAAGAAAACCTATAATTTCCCTCAGCTTTTTGCATAACGGGTGCTATTTGGGTACTCGATACAATTTGGGAACTGTGACACTACCGTCATTAAGAAGATTTTTTCGGTCACATTTGAAATGGGGATATTATTTTAGGAACTGGGATGATTTGTAGTATTGTGCTATTGTGATAAGTAAGTCAAATACAACTGGTGGTGAAGACCCTTTTATATAACTTAACTAGGAAGTGACTGATAACATCAAAATCAAGGATTACTGTTTAGTTCAAAGGTAAGACGATTAACATAAATATATACACATATTAATTGGTAAAGTAAAATGTCAATAACACATTTATAATTTTTTTTAAACAAAAAAACATTGATCGTTCTGGTTTATTTACCCATTACTCGTGGACTTCCGAAAGATTTCGTTTGCTGTTTCAAAATTCCTATTTCTCAAAGCCCCCTCCTTTTCCCTGGCGCAATATAAATCTTTGTTCTAACGAACTCGCTATTATACTGATGGTAACATCTGCCTCGATATAATTCGAATCAGCCGTTACTTTAGTGATCTGAAACAAAGTTGTTCAAGCAATCAACTATACTTCTGCTAAAATATTTCTGAGCTGCACTTAAACAGAAAACATCAAGGCTCTAACATTACCACTTAGAGATCAGCAAAACCTAATTTTAATGATATATATCTTCCTCGTCCAAAAACATTGGAAAATATTAAGAATGATCCTTATTTGGGAAAATGTATTTCGCAACCGCCACGTGTCGTCTTGAGAAGAACATAACAAATTCCATACATATACATACTATAGGTTAATATCAGCAATATCTCGGATAAGTTCTATATTGGTGGCCGATTGACTTTTTTTAAAAGGGTTATGCCCCTTGGAAATATTCAAATTAATAGAAAATGGCCTCGTTAGCGCTCTCACGCGAACAATTCTTGCCAGATTTTTCATAAAACTTATACTACATGAGTCGGTTAATATCAGCAATATCTCGGACAAGTTCTATTATGGTGGCCCATCGACCTTCTTTTAAAAGAGTTATGCCCTTGGAAATATTAAATTTATGGAAAATGGCCTCGTTAGCGCTCTCACGGGTACAATTCTTGCCAGATTTTTATAAAACTTATACTATAGGTTAATATCAGCAATATCTCGGACAAGTTCTATTATGGTGGCCGATCGACCTTCTTTTAAAAGAGTTATGCCCCTTGGAAATATTAAATTTATGGAAAATGGCCTCGTTAGCGCTCTCACGGGTACAATTCTTGCCAGATTTTTATAAAACTTATACTGTAGGTTAATATCAGCAATATCTCGGACAAGTTCTATAATGGTGTACGATCGACTTCTTTTAAAAGAGTTGTGCCCCTTGGAAATATTAAATATGTGCAACGCGGGGGACATTGGAACTCTGTTCTTTTATTCAAATGGCGACATACTGTTATTTTATAGTACGTGTTGTACAAACAGTCGACATTACTATCGCCTCATCTAGCTCAGCTGTTCTTTATTCGTATTAGGCTGATTTTATGCTGGTGTTTCTCAAGAAAATGATAATAAGCTAGCTTTCTCTGTACATTTCACGTTCATCTATTTATATGACGTACTCTAATCGAATAATTAAAAAAAAAATTGACAACATTTAATGCATCGACCCTATTGAACTTGAATTACATGATAACACATATCTAACAGTTAAGTCTGCTTCATATCTTAACTTGAATCTAGAAATCTACAACAATTAAGGGTCGATTAAAAGTAAATTTTACGGCAAAAGAGATTTTTCTAATTTTCCAATTGTGAACTTTCCATTTTTATGAAGGATCATCCTAGCAGTGTCTTCATACGGAGTATATACCTCCCAGTGAATACTATTTTCCCTGGCTTGCGTTTCCTATCATGATTTCCTTGAAGATTGGTGCTGATTACAAGAAAGCTTTTGGACCAAGGGTTCTAAATGGTTAAAGTCGTCTCTTCGAAAGACTAACGAACGGCATCATTAATTGGTTAACCGTTATGGAATTACTGTGTCTTAGATAACCACGGATATTTTCCACTTGTCCTAGCAACAACCCCTTCATATTCTCTTCAATTGGTACATCGTCGAATTTGATTTATCAACGGCTTTTTACTTGCCATGAGCAGCACGACAGATGCCAATAGTGGAGCAGATACTGATTATCCTGCCAGAGAACCCCTAGTTTAGTTTTTTGTGTTGTATTTGTGCTATTCTATTTTCAATGTGTTTTTTATCGGTAAAGGTCTTGTCTACCAAAACTAATACTTTAATAGTTGGTCATGTATCAAAAGTTTATAAATCTAGCAAGGTCTTAGCGTTAGACAAGAGACAATTATCAATCCGCCAGTATCTGATTCATTAGCACTGGAAAGATTTCATCTACAGATTTAAACAGGCGAAACCTAACGGTTGTCACTAATGGGACAAGAACTCCAACCCTTTTGTAGTACCCGAGTTCACCACTGGTTTAGTGATGGTGTTCGTGTTGTTCAATCTTTATGATTGTGTTAAGTGTTTTCATTTGTCCATATTGCTGTCTGTTTTTTCTTGGACTTATGGATTATATTCCCCTTGTTATCTTCTTCCCTATTTACAATTGTATTTATGTAATTTTATGATTCTGTGTACATTTCAATAAATTTGTCTGTCATAAAAATAAAACAACCTTCAAAACTTCTTCAGTATTACGGGTAACAAAACATTTGCATGAAAAGGGTGCATCAAACAATGCTGTTTCAAAGAATTCTCACAGTTACCGAAGCAACCTTAAAGTACTATATCTGTTGATATAAAAGCATGTATCATACTCTTATAACAGTTGCTGTTATTCTTAGTCTACATAAATTTCAAACAGCAATGTGGCAAACAGCGTAGAAACAACACAAAATTGCGCAATATAATAAATTTTTGCACAAAACTCTAATAAAGAAAAGGAAAATAACGAAACCATTATCTAGTATTTCAAAGTAAAAATAGCGAAGATCACAAAAAACAAGACTACAAGGCCTTACAAAATTATTTACCTATGACCTATATCTATAATTTCGAAAGAGATATTACCTTGTGTATTCATTACCTTAAAAATTTGTTGTAAATTACCGTTTAATAGAGTTACTGCAAGTGAAAGTAAAATTCATGATTTCATAATTATATTAAGATACAGTTTTGTATAAGTATTGATCGTTCAATTTATATTAAGATACAGTTTTGTAAAAGTATTGATCTTCAATTTATATTAAGATACTGTTTTGTAAAAGTATTGATCGTTCAATTTGTATTTAGATACAGTTTTGTAAAAGTATTGACCTTCAATTTATATTATAAAATCCTTGATCTAAAAGAAAATTGTGATTAAAACTTTTTTACACCTATCTATTTCTGTAATTCTACTGCAAACAGTGGACATCGCCATCTGATAGTGAAAAGATCTCATTACGGTACGAAAAATTAAAAGCTCTCATTACGGTAGGAAATATTGAAAGATATTGCATTACGGTAGGAAACATTGAAAGATTTCATTACGGTAGGAAAAAATCGAGTCGTTTGTCGACAATTTAGGAAATTCAAATATCAAAGTCCAGAAATATTGTAAAGTCGGATTTGTTCATAAATTCATTCGGACATATTTGATCGTATTCAGAATATTTTTATTAACTTTAGAGAATGTGGTGCCGAAATATTTGCAGGTTTGTTTGTGTTTTAAAATTGTTTTGCCGCTTTTTATTTATTAACGTTGCCTTGTCTTTTATTTTGAAAAATACTCTTTGAAATTTTATTTTTATTCTTAAACATCAATACATGATTTTTTATAGTAAAGCTGTAATTTGTTCTTTCCGCTGAATGTGAATTGAAAATAATATTTGCATTTGCCATCTCTATGTTCTCCAAGTTATGACGATAGTTTTTTTAGATCTATATCCTTATTTCTTTACTTGACACAATTTGTTCATTGTCACATTTTGGTCCGTTCTTTTCAAAAGTACTTTCAGAAACATTTCGTTCTTAGGGAGTTGTTTATTTCCCATAAACCATGATTAAAATGCATAATGATTAACTGATGGAACGATATCGATATCATCACTCATTTCTCACCTGACATGCAGTTTAAAATATGATTTTCGGGTCGCCTCGTTTCATATAAAATCCCCAAATCTACCTCTGGCTCTTATAAATAATTTCCGCTGACTGGGGTATTAAGAAATGGTCATCGAGAGTAAAACCCATGCTAAAGACAGTGGCGGATCCAGAAATTTTCATAAGGGGTGGGGCCAAGTGACTGCAATAAGAGGGGGCCCGCTTAGTCATGCTTCAATGATTCCCTAAATAATCAACCAAATTTTTCCCACAGGCCCACTTCCCCCCCCCCCTCCCCCCCACCTAAATCCGCCTCTGAAAGAGGGACGTCTGTTTGACTGTGCGGGATGTATATATACGTAGTAAGGATAGGGGTGTTAAATTGAGCGATGATTCATGTAAAGAGAATAAAATGCTCTCTTCACATATAAGAGCAACTGCAACAATTCATTGAGTCGTACGGAGATGGTCTGTTGCAAGTGAAAATTTCTGTACCTATCCAACATACCCTCATTTACAAATGGCAGTACCGCAGGACGCTTTAAGTAAACAAAAATCAAATATCATCTACACATACAAGAAATATCTCAATTACTATCTATTTTTCTCTTCTTATTTTGAATGTTGATGAAACAATTAATCTATTGGTTTTTATCGGTACTAACATCGATTTCGTTTTTGATGAATTCAAACATAACTGAATATGTATTGTTTTACATTTACGAAAGTTTATGGTCCTATATCCTGTCGATATTACATACTTATATTTTTGCATTGCACAAGGTCATGCTTTTCTCAGACTGTTTATGACGCCGTTACATTAAATTCGTTGGATGTGTCTGTCAGATCATGATTTATTTACCGGTTGTCATTGGCTTTATACTAGTTTTCAGTAACTGTGAGTACTATTAGAACGGTAATTTCTGTCTTTTGTCTATATGTTAGTTGGTTTTGTCTTCGTGTCGATTTGATCAGTCAAGTCATTTCCAACTGATTTTTACATTGTGTTCTTATGTTGTGTTGTTAAACTGTTGTCTCAAGTTATGGGAGAGTTGAGCGCTCACAAACATGTTTAACCCCGCGGTATTCTGTATGTGCCTGTCCCAAGTCAGGAGATATGGAGCTATTAATTCAGTGGTTGTCGTTGGTTGCTGTCTGTTATTTGTTGTTTTGTCATAAATCAGGATGTTGTTTTTTTGTCGGAATTGTTTCACATTTGTCATGTCAGGGCCTTTTACAGCTGACTATACGGTTTTGGCTTTGCTCATTGCCGAAAGTCGTACGGTGACCAGTAATTGCTTAAAACCACATCATTTGGACTCTGTTTGGTAGTTGTTTCATTGGCAATCATACCACAATTCCCTATTTTATATGACGTTAATATTTATTTATCTATTTTACAAAATGTGTATGCTTTAAAAAGTTCATTTGTTCAATTGCCGATTGGCTGCAGTCTACCACAATGCCGCATTTGTCATGATATTTTTAACTATTGGCATCGGGAAAATATCGTTATTATTGGAATACAGTGTTAAATCTTTGAGTGGTTTATCAAAAATTTATTTACCTGGTTGTAACCGCTTTAAACGCACAAATAACTTCATCGGTTCACTTACTCAAGGACAATGATTTTGCAGTTTGCAAAACAAAATTTAAATATTCAATATTAGGTCACTGTCCGAAAATATTAACTTTCTTTGTGAGGTCTAGAATTGGGGAAAGACGAGGTTTACCGATCACCACATCAGTTTCGTGTTGTTTTTTAATGAATGATAATTGTCTGACATTGATATAATATTGTATTTTATTCTGTAAAATATACCTACAAGAATAGTCATTAAATAACCAGCACAAAATAAAATTTATTTTCCATCTCTAAATGGGTCCCTGTGATATGACATGAAATTGACATTTAGGACAAAAGTGTTCCAGTTGCAGTATAAATAACAATATTGTACCTTTATTCTTGACATCATTCATTACGTGTCTTCACTGTCTTGTAATAACAATATATGGAAGACTCTTTATCAAAGGGTACATATTTTTTTCTTCTTCTTTCAGACGAACAACATGTAGGATTTTTTATTTTTGTAGGACTTGCTCTAAATAATAGTAATCTGTAAACTTCACAATATGGCTATGTTTTCCTTATTTTTATCTTATGGAATAGGGTCATGTTATTTCAACTTTTGAATGTATTATTTCGTGGGGGGGGGGGGGGGGGGGGGGGTTAAATGCGATATACTGAATAGTGTCAAAAATACTAAATTATAAGGAAATTTAATGCTTTTTTTTCTCTCAAAGCTCGTGTGAATTTGTTCTAAATAAAAACCAAAATGTCACAAAACACTGCACCCGCTTTTTGAAAAGAAGATAGTTTAACATACATCTTTTAAGTTGGTTCACATGATCTAGCATTGAACTGTTGAGTATGACGATCAAAAATGTTGACAGTTGAATGACATTGACTATTTAGTTAGTGTTATGTACTCTCTGGAACAGTGAGCACCTTGAACATTTTTAAAAATAATATTTGTTTACATATTACCTTCTTTGGTGTACCATTTCAGCTCACCTGGTCCATAGGGGCATTATCCCTGAAACTAGAAACCCAATTTTAACAAAAAATTGCAGTATCTAAATAAGTGGAAACTCAAAATCCAAGATTAAAACATGTCCACCAAAGCCAATCTTTGATTCTGATTAGCACATTTCAAAAATACCTTCTCTCTTAAACTCAAATGGAATGATGTACGAAAGATTTTCTACAAATGATTTTCATCGATTTCGTTCGTAGGACAGATATTGCATTTTTTGGTAGGCCAGTTTTAAAAATCTTTTCTGATTTGCTTTTGCATAAGAGTTCCATTTTGTTTTCATTTCAGTTTGCATCAGTAATTATTGAGCAATACACGAATAGACAAACCAGGTTAGGATTGGGCATATAATCTTGATCACAATATTTTTGATAAAGTTTCAAAGGAAGTGTTCAACATTTTACAGTACTTTTCAGCTGCCAAAGTACCATGTTCGTTTTAGCATCGTATATAGTAACATAAGTATATGCGATGCAGGTTTCTTTGAGCCTCTAAACCTTGTGATGAAGATGAGTTCACTTAATTGTATTTTAATTTTTATCAAACGAGTGATACGAGTCTAAAACTGATACGTTTAATGAACTAATACCTCGCGCCCTATCAGATATTTGCCTGTTCAGCAGCTACCATTAAGATTTTTCTGTTGGTTGGCAAAATACTATCTGAATATTTGATAAGTTTGTGCGCATAATTATTTCTTGGACTGAGGGAATGTTTGAGTATTTCTGAACTTCTAGTTTTCAACGTCATGTTCAACAATAATTGACGGAATCCCGCTTACGAAAACAATGGAAATTTTGACTTTTAGTTTGAATGTGGACAATGCCAATATTCATCGAGAAGAAACAATATCTCTAAATTATATTAAACAAGACATTCAACTTGTTATTAAATTGAGAATGGAAATGGGGAATGTGTGAAAGAGACAACAACCCGACCATAGAGCAGACAACAGCCGAAGTCCACCAATGGGTCTTCAATGCAGCGAGAAACTCCCGCACCCGGAGGCGTCCTTCAGCTGGCCCCTAAACAAATATGTATACTAGTTCAGTGATAATGGACGTCATACTAAACTCCAAATTATACACAAGGAACTAAAATTAAAAATGATACAAGACTAACAAAGGCCAGAGGCCCTGACTTGGGACAGGCGCAAAAATGCGGCGGGGTTAAACATGTTTTTTTAGATCTCAACCCTCCCCTAAACCTCTATCCAATGTAGAAAAAACAAACGCACAACAGTAAGCACAGTAAAACTCAGTTTAAGAGAATTCCGAGTCCAATGTCAGGAAAGGAAACAAAAGAAAATAAACAAAATAACAATAATACATAAATAACAACAGACTACTAGCAGTTACTGACATGCCAGCTCCAGACCTCAATTAAACTGATTGAAAGATTATGTCTTCATCATATGAATATCAGGCACAATCCCTCCTGTTAGGGGTTTAGTATTATACCATCATAAAATATATGAGAAGAACATAACCCGTGTCATGCCAACAACTGGTTTTAGAATAAATATGTTTAATTCCGATGCAAAGACCCTATAAGTGAATCAATATTAAAGCCAAAATATGCAATCTTTAATGACCTGACAACAGTATCGTAACTATATCCCTTCTTAATAAGTCTGTTTAAAGGTTTTGTTAGCTTTTAAGGTGAATACTGACATTTTTGTGCTTTGTAAAGAATATTACCATAAAAGATTGGATGTGAAATACCCGAACGTATAAGATGTCTGCATGTTGAGTTATATTTACGAATGATGTCCTTATACCGATGATAAAATTTAGTAAATGTTTTGAATAGTTTATGATATCGAAAACCCTGGTGTAATAATTTTTCAGTAATACATAAATTTCTCTCGCTAAAATCTAATACGTTGTTACATACACGAGCAAATCGTACAAGTTGAGATATATAAACACCATAAGATGGTGACAAGGGAACGTCACCATCTAAAAATGGATAATTAACGATAGGAAATGAAAAATCATCTCTTTCTTCATAAATTTTTGTATTAAGCTTCCCGTTAATGATATAGATATCAAGATCGAGGAAAGGACAGTGGTCATTGTTAGTATTAGCTTTATTTAAAGTAAGTTCAACTGGATAAATTTCTTTAGTATACATACTGAAGTCGTCATTATTGAGTGGCAATGTATCATCCAAATATCTAAAAGTATTGCTAAATTTTTGTATCAGATGTTGTTTCGATGGGTCTTTGCTGATTTTAGTCATAAATTGTAACTCATAACAATACAAAAACAGGTCCGCAATAAGTGGTGCACAGTTAGTCCCCATTGGAATTCCGATGACTTGACGATATACGGAATCTCCAAAGCGAACAAAAAAGTTATCAAGTAAAAATTCAAGGGCAGATATAGTATCAAAGCATGTCCAATTGACATAGTTTTTTTTTTTTTGTTGATACTGAAAAATGACCTAAAAGAGTTTGAACATATATATTCGCATTCCGACTTTTTAAATGCCCATTTAATTCGGTGTGTGAATTTTTTCTTAATAAGAATATGAGGCAAAGTGGTATATAGGGTAGAAAAATCAAAATTTTGAACAGATTCAAAATCACCAATATATGCATGCAATTTATCAAGTACTTCCAACGAGTTTTTGACACTCCAAAAGTAGTTAATTCCCCTATTGTCAAAGGCCTTATTAGAACAATTTATTATCAGGTTTTTGATTGTTCCAAGTTGAAAGTCTTGTATAGTGACATATAAACGAACAACCATGTCGGTCCCTATAAATACTCTTCAACTTTGTATTTGAAATGGCCTTCAAACTGTTTTGATTAGAACGCCATTGATGAGTCTTATGTAGACGAAACGGCCATCTAGCTTACCCAATAATAAACCTCGTATCTTGGATGAGTTTTTCACCTCACAAATGACTCTCCTGTTCGATTTATTACATTTTGATTGCATGAAGGTCCAAACACATTTAGGATCTAACTTTCATATGTATTTCTTTAACCCGAGAAATCAATGTAGGATAACAAAACTTGCAGCTAGTTTGGCTCCCAGCCCCACCCACTAACTATGTGAATTTAGTTTTTAATCCTACACCGATCTTTTGATGTCGTTCCTTATATACTACAAAATATCGTTCACAAAGGTTATAAAACTATAAATACACAGCCTATCAAATGTTCATTCCTTTAACTCAGTCATGAGAATCAGAATGAATCCATGACAGGTGTTACATTATAATTCAGTGTTTACCATTTAGTTATTAGGTGCATTGATATTCATATTGTTTGATATGCATGATATTTAATAAACTTGATTCATGTATATATCAGGTTTTATTGTTTATCAGACTAGAAAATAATACATTCATTATATACAGGGATAAAATTTTTCCTTTGAATGGTGTGTATTTTGTTTCTACTTTGCCTGGCAAGGCTGTACGGTCCCAGAATAAATATATCAGTGTTCGAAATAAATAAGAAAACAAGTATTAAGACGAGAAATAAATGATACTCTGACAAAAAAAACCCACTACACTAAGTGAACATTTTTCTGTCGTTGGGTTGTTGTCTCATTTACTCTGCATTTTTTTTTAAATAGAAACAGTGCATGGCAACAAAATATTGGATAGTGAAATATGAATTAAATTTTTTTTATTGATAATAATGGCCAAAATTGAACGAAATGAGATAAAAGTCAATAAATAATCAACTGATATATCATGTAAGGAGGGGTATTTGCAAAAAAACGGCGAAGGTCGTTTTAGCGCATTGATAGGACATTTTAGCGAAAAAATGGGTTGTGTTTAGCGCTGAAGAATATAAAAATAAGAAGGTGTGGTATTAGTGCCAATGAGACAACTCTCAATCCAAGTCAAAATTTATAAAAGTAAACCATTATAGGTCAAAGTACGGTCTTCAACGCGGAGCCTTGGATCACACCGCACAGCAAGCTATAAAGGCCCCCAAAAATTACTAGTGTAAAACCATTTAAACGGGAAAACCAACGGTCTAATTTATATAAAAACGAGAAACGAGAAACACTTATGAACCAAATCAACAAACGACAACTACTGAACATCAGATTCCTGACTTAGGACAGGTGCAAACAATTGCAGCGGGTTTAAACGTTTTAATGGTACCAAACATTCACCCTTATCTGAAACAATAGTGTAACATCACAACATAGAAAGACACACTATAAAATATCAATTGAAATGGCTTAACTCAATCAAAAGACATATTAACACAGGTGAACATACACCGAACGAATAAATTTGATCTATGATACAATGTAAATACAAAATCAATAAAATAAGTGATGAATAATTAAAGTAACAGCATTATACCGCTGTGAAATGTTAAACAATTTCAGAAAAGCAACAATAACCTTAAACAAAAATCCGCCATTTACAATAATATTATACACAGGTAAATGAAAATAATTTTGTTGTAAGTTAAACAGTTTAAAAGGGAGAAAGGAAATATTTTTACAAAATAAATAAATTATAACCCATTTTAGCACTTTTGATATACCTCTTGTACAATAATGTTCATATAAATGCGATAAAAAAACTTTTCGTTCTCTTTATCTTGTTTAGGTTGATGTGCAGATTCATCGATACTTCTAATTTTAACACATGTTGTTGTTTGTAATTTGAGGATAGTAGTAAAAAAAAACACCATCACATATTGTACTTTAATTTTTCCGTTTGTTTCAACCACATTTATCTCCATGTTTAACTAAATTGTAAATGCAAACAACTTAAACATTAAACCAGCACGGTTTGAGTATGGTGCGTATTATTCAACTAAATTTTCGCTAAAATGGGCTGTCGAAAATACAGCTGTACGATTATCGGCGCTAAAATGTCGCCTAGCAGTTTTAAATTTTTCGCTACAATGTCCTGCGCCCGCGAAAAATGTCAGTCGAGAGAAGCTAAAAATTTCTCATTTTTGTTATTATTTTTTTTAACTTATTCATGGGAGTAATAAGATATTCTCGAATTCTCAGGTTGGGCTATTGTATTCAATAATATAACATTTTACATGTTTGAATGGATGAAGGAGTACTTAAGTGTTTATATTGTAAGTAAAAATATGAAGAAAGGAGACAGTATTTGTACTTCCCTATACAGGTAACAATTTCTTACCTGATTTAAGAATATAACTTTACGTATTTAACTGTAATACAACTTTGTACATCACTTAGTGGAGAATAAAATCTTTCATATTATTTTGGATTTAAAAAAAAAAAGTTGATGTTCTATCGCTTTATAGGAATACAATATAGTCACAAGAACGCCACTGTATTATTAATAGTGTTCTTGTCTAAAAGAAAATCAGGTGAAAATAAAAGAAATACACGAAAGGTAAGACTATTATGAACATTACACATATGACAAATCGTAATTATATTTACACAAAACAACTATAACTATCAGTATGTTGACAGAAAGTTGAAAGACGGTTAATTTCATCTATGCGTTTGAAGGTTTAGTACCAAATGATCATGTTCGAAAATGCAATGTTTCAAATACTGAAAGGGGCATTAGCTACGAGTTAGACAAAAATGTAAATCACGATCCTTTTTATTTCAAGTACTAATAAAAGCGGAATTTAGAAATAATATTTTGTTAAAAACAGTTAATTTCGCCCAAATTTGTCAAAATAAGCTTAAAACATCGCTGTTGTGTAATTCACTTGCAAGTGAATAATTCGATCTCATGTGAATCCGTATTCATGTGAAATTCAGTATAACCCCTTAGCTGGAGATGAGTTACGCTTGTAAAATGCGTGCTCAGTTATTAAAAGGAAAAAGAATGAAAGTGAAACAAGGATGAACCATTTCATTGACTGATTCGATCCACAAAAAAATCATTCTTATACAGGTAAAAACGTAGATTAACATATTATTTTAACCTATGACATGAAATCAAACAGACCTAGAAAAATCCAATTGCACGTGGTCACTATCTATCTATATTTATATTTACGTTTATATCAGTTTATATCGGCTTATATGACCGTCGACAGTCTTCGGAGGTCATCTCGATGTTTAATTAGACGGTGTCTAGACTAAAATACACACGAAATGTTTGTATATATATTATCGCGTAAATGCATTGTTAATAGTTGATTTCAGACTTTTTGTAATTTGGATGTACGTTTTAGTATGTTATACATCAAATATGAAAATTGAAGTCAAATATATTATCGCGTAAATGCATTGTTAATAGTTTATTTCAGACTTTTTGTAATTTGGATGTACGTTTTAGTATTTTATACATCAAATATGAAAATTGGAGTCAAATCGGTGAACACGAATTTGACTGCTAATGCCCCTTTAAATTGAAAGTAATGGAATCCCGTTTTTTATGTTTATTTTTTTTCTATTCGAGTTGTTATATCAAAGGATTTAAAAGAGGCAATTGACACCCTACTTCTGGCAATCATTACGGCAGATACATATGATCTGTATTCCCGATTGCCGTTCAAAAAAATATTTACAATTGCTTTTGCTATTGTGTACGGCAGTTTGTCGTCCCGATTGCCATTGCAATACGATGACGGATTTTGCGATCATGTTCTGTGTTATCTGTTACATCAACAATACCGATAACCGGTAATTGGATTACAATTTGCTATAATAGAGTATTGTACAAAACCAAACCAGAAATGTTATTATAGTTAAAGTCATGTGATCCTTCAAATTTAACACACAAGATCAGTATGTTTAAAATACTTGAATTGCAAAGTTTTACTATAAAACACGTGTTTTCTTTTAAAATAATCCTGTATTATATCCAAATATACAGAAATGTACTACTATTGCATTATTGTCTTCCCGTAGTTTAAATCGCCGACACCTTTTTCGAACGCAGTGAACTTAACCACGATCTTGTTACAATTTCGACAATCGTACAGCTGAAATGCGAAGGGAAAAACCGTTTAGAAGGAAGACAGTTTTAACTGAGTCTGAAAGAAAAAAAAATCAAAATCATTTAACAATTGTTATAACAAAGTTTAATTACTAAATTTGAACGAAGAAAAAAAAATATGTATTTAAAAAACAAGTAAACATCGCTCTATCATCTTACTTATTATAAACTTGCTCCATGATTCTGTGTTGATTGTTTATCAAGGTCACGATAGGTAAACTTCGGCATGAAAACCCGAAAGTAAATTAGCAGCCAAAGTTTTCGACCAACAATCATCGAATATTTCTTTTTGCCGATACTACGTTATGGACTCATAATAAATGTTTAAACCCGTGCACAGATAACGCTCGACTCCAATCTTAATTGACTAGGATTGTCCATTTTCCTACCTAAGGTCGGTAGTTTTCTTCGGGTACTCCGGCATTCTCTACCAATAAAAACTGACCGCCACGAAATGGCACAATAGTGCTGAAAGTGGCATTAAACACCAACAATCAATCAAATAATTCAAACGGACTAACGATGCTTTCATCGATTTCAGTCTATAGTTAGTACAAAGAATGTCAGGTGAACAATCAACTTTATATAAGTACGTGGAATCCCCTGTGTCCGCGCGGTCGGTGATATCGCGCATTACCTGATTTCATCATATCCACAATGTAACACAAATAGAATCGTTCTAGTAATTGTTTTAGTCTTCCGAAGGGACAGAAATGATTAAAATTGATAAGTTCAAACATAAATTTATAATTGCAATCCCATGATTAGCCATATTTAGCCATTTTCTTTAAAAAAAATACATCTACAGATAAAACTGCTTTCATTTTAAGTCAAATTTTTATCAAAATGAAATAACTTTTGCTCTGCATCCTAGGCAGTCTGTTTGGTTCAGACTGAACTATATTTCATAGTATACAATTGGACACACTTTACATAAAATCTTAAGGGTGAAACCATACATAAAGAATATTTCATGAAATTAAAGTATGTCATGAATTTGTTCACACAATATTATCCGATTATTAGTTTTATGAGATCACCAAAGTGAAGCCAAAAGTCTTAGGCGCGCGGATACACCGGACTGCACTGTAGGTATGTATACCGAAGCATCCTGTTGTTACCTATTCTATGACTTCGATGGCCAAAGAATGATAATATGTGTTCTCTTTCAATAGCAATAATTATTAACAAAGCTGTTAATATGTCTAGTGATTGCAGCAAGTAAAATTCATTGAACTATAGGTAGTAAAAGACTGTTTACAAGTATTACTACATCACTATTTATGATACATAAAATTGTTATGTAATCTATATTTGATTCATTTCAACTGCCTTCCAGTTATTGTACTTTATGTAAATGACTACCTTAAAGTAAGTCGCCACTGCGTCATCATGTCTTTTAATGGCGGAGTGGAATCTGCTAAACTCTAGATATTTTATTTTTTTTCCAGCAATCCTTGACAAAGACCTTTTAAGTCGAAATGTTGAGCCTCGTTTTCTGTCATTTGACTTTTATTGTTTTATGTTTTTACGTTAAGGTGTTTTACCTTTCGTGTTAAGACAGGTTGTACTTCTGATCATTTCCAATTGTTTTTGTAACGTTTAAAGCATGTGTTAGCAATGGATATACAGTATTTCACCCCTGAGGGGTAAAATCTATCGTTGTTGACAGTAATATTGCTCCAGTATCTAAATGGACAGGACACACATTTAAGTAGCATTGTCAAAATGCTTGTGCGGGATTCGTTTATGTTCTATTTGTTTCAGAATACTAAGTAAATAATCATTCCGTTTAAAACTTTTGAAAATAATATATCTCCCGTTCTATATTACTACCTTCAAGTAAAAGCTAGGTAAAAAAAAACGATGTTAAGGTTGGTCATATGACAATACTATGTCCCATATTAACGGTATCAATTTCACTACACCCGATACGCAGCTTGAGACCAAACAAATTGAAAGACCAAATCCTTTAAAAATATTGAGAATCTGATAAAAGCAAAAAGTACCAAAACTAAACCAAAACTCCAACAAGTAATCAGAGCTCTGCATGAGGAAGCCAAACTCAAACATGGATTCAGAGCTCTGCATGAGGAAGCCAAACTCAAACATGGAATCAGAGCTCTGCATGAGGAAGCCAAACTCAAACATGGAATCAGAGCTCTGCATGAGGAAGCCAAACTCAAACATGGAATCAGAGCTCTGCATGAGGAAGCCAAACTCCGACAAGGAATCAGAGCTCTGCATGAGGAAGCCAAACTCAAACATGGAATCAGAGCTCTGCATGAGGAAGCCAAACTCAAACATGGAATCAGAGCTCTGCATGAGGAAGCCAAACTCAAACATTGGATCAGAGCTCTGCACGAGGAAGCCAAACTCAAACAAGGAATCAGAGCTCTGCATGAGGAAGCCAAACTCAAATCAGAGCTCTGCATGAGGAAGCCAAACTCAAACAAGGAACCAGAGCTCTGCATGAGGAAGACAAACTCAAACAAGGAATCAGAGCTCTGCATGAGGAAGCCAAACTCAAACAAGGAATCAGAGCTCTGCATGAGGAAGCCAAACTCAAACATGGAATCAGAGCTCTGCATGAGGAAGCCAAACTCAAACATGGAATCAGAGCTCTGCATGAGGAAGCCAAACTCAAACATGGGATCAGAGCTCTGCACGAGAAAGCCAAACTCAAACAAGGAATCAGAGCTCTGCATGAGGAAGCCAAACTCAAATCAGAGCTCTGCATGAGGAAGCCAAACTCAAACAAGGAACCAGAGCTCTGCATGAGAAAGACAAACTCAAACAAGCAATCAGAGCTCGGCATGAGGAAGCCAAACTCAAACATGGAATCAGAGCTCTGTATGAGGAAGCCAAACTCAAACATGGAATCAGAGCTCTGCATGAGGAAGCCAAACTCAAACGTGGAATCAGAGCTCTGCATGAGGAAGCCAAACTCAAACAAGGAATCAGAGCTCTGCATGAGGAAGCCAAACTCAAACAAGGAATTAGAGCTCTGTATGAGGAAACCAAATTCAAACATGGGATCAGAGCTCTGTATGAGGAAGCCAAACTCAAACATGGGATCAGAGCTCTGCACGAGGAAGCCAAACTCAAACAAGGAACCAGAGCTCTGTATGAGGAAGCCAAACTCAAACATAGGACCAGAGCTCTGTATGAGGAAGCCAAACTCAAACATGGGATCAGAGCTCTGTATGAGGAAGCCAAACTCAAACATGGGATCAGAGCTCTGTATGAGGAAGCCAAACTCAAACATGGGATCAGAGCTCTGCACGAGAAAGCCAAACTCAAACAAGGAAGCAGAGCTCTGCATGAGGAAGCCAAACTCAAACAAGGAATCAGAGCTCTGCATGAGGAAGCCAAACTCAAACATGGAATCAGAGCTCTGCATGAGGAAGCCAAACTCAAACATGGAATCAGAGCTCTGCATGAGGAAGCCAAACTCAAACATGGGATCAGAGCTCTGCACGAGAAAGCCAAACTCAAACAAGGAATCAGAGCTCTGCATGAGGAAGCCAAACTCAAATCAGAGCTCTGCATGAGGAAGCCAAACTCAAACAAGGAACCAGAGCTCTGCATGAGAAAGACAAACTCAAACAAGCAATCAGAGCTCGGCATGAGGAAGCCAAACTCAAACATGGAATCAGAGCTCTGTATGAGGAAGCCAAACTCAAACATGGAATCAGAGCTCTGCATGAGGAAGCCAAACTCAAACGTGGAATCAGAGCTCTGCATGAGGAAGCCAAACTCAAACAAGGAATCAGAGCTCTGCATGAGGAAGCCAAACTCAAACAAGGAATTAGAGCTCTGTATGAGGAAACCAAATTCAAACATGGGATCAGAGCTCTGTATGAGGAAGCCAAACTCAAACATGGGATCAGAGCTCTGCACGAGGAAGCCAAACTCAAACAAGGAACCAGAGCTCTGTATGAGGAAGCCAAACTCAAACATAGGATCAGAGCTCTGTATGAGGAAGCCAAACTCAAACATGGGATCAGAGCTCTGTATGAGGAAGCCAAACTCAAACATGGGATCAGAGCTCTGTATGAGGAAGCCAAACTCAAACATGGGATCAGAGCTCTGCACGAGAAAGCCAAACTCAAACAAGGAAGCAGAGCTCTGCATGAGGAAGCCAAACTCAAACAAGGAATCAGAGCTCTGTATGAGGAAGCCAAACTCAAACAAGGAATCAGAGCTCTGTATGAGGAAGCCAAACTCAAACAAGGAATCAGAGCTCTGTATGAGGAAGCCAAACTCAAACAAGGAACAAGAGCTCTGCATGAGGAAGCCAAACTCAAACAAGGGATCAGAGCTCTGTATGAGGAAGCCAAACTCAAACAAGGAATCAGAGCTCTGCACGAGGAAGCCAAACTCAAACATGGGATCAGAGCTCTGCATGAGGAAGCCAAACTCAAACATGGGATCAGAGCTCTGCATGAGGAAGCCAAACTCAAACATGGGATCAGAGCTCTGCATGAGGAAGCCAAACTCAAACAAGGAATCAGAGCTCTGTATGAGGAAGCCAAACTCAAACATGGGATCAGAGTTCTGTATGAGAAAGACAAACTCAAACATGGGATCAGAGCTCTGCACGAGGAAGCCAAACTCAAACAAGGAACTAGAGCTCTGCATGAGGAAGCCAAACTCAAACATAGGATCAGAGCTCTGCATGAGGAAGCCAAACTCAAACATGGAATCAGAGCTCTGCATGAGGAAGCCAAACTCAAACATGGAATCAGAGTTCTGCATGAGGAAGATAACTTCCTTAATTGAAAATGATTTCCAAACTTTGAAGTCATATACCCGGTAAATAAATTAAGGAGAAAAACAAAGGAAGTATAGAGTAGTCTGAACTTCAAAGAGCCAAAATTTCCTGAATAACAAAAAATTAATAAATATGAATACGAATACGAAAGCTTTATTTAGATTCGGTTTAGTCATAAACTACAAAACATAAGCTCTAGAGAACTTTTAACCGATTACATACAAACATATACAAAAACATAAACAAAATTTAAAAAGTTGTTGAGTATATGTCCTATACATAATTCACGGTGTAGCTTGTTCCACTTGAGTTTGTACATAACTTCAATCATTGAATCCCTATTTCAATACTGTATGCTCATGTTTATTTATTAAGGTGAATCTGACGCGGTTTTAATTCATGGTCATATCTTATGCATTAAAATATGGAGATGATTATACAGTAGAATATTAAATTTAAGATTTGAAAACTAAAAGTTTTTTTCTTTAGTTGCTTAATTCACGCATCATACTATCCATAGATATAGGAAGAATCCATACAATTGTGAAATTGAATGAGCTAAGACTCTAAAAAAATCAGTACTCCTTCAGTGTCTTGTAGATGGAAGTAAATACTTATGTATCTGAATGGTGCCTAAGCATCATCTTCTTTTTTTGTGGTGGGGGGAGGGTATATTTTATTTTGTTAAATTTTATCATTAATTTATTTCAAAAGACCAAAGTTGTTTTAGAAGGGAAATGAAAAAAAAATATAGTTAGTTTTCATTGAAAATCAAGGGGGTAAAGACGACAGTAAGTTTAAAAACAAGTATCTTGTTCCTATATTTTATTGAAAATATTGATAGTTTGTTTTTGAATAAAAAAATGCGTGTCCCGAGAACCCCCAACTAACACCCAAACACAAATAGACGAATAGTCGGTGTCTTAAATCATTAAGATGTCATCAACAGCTACCGCTCAATACATTCTGTACAATGTTTTTGGTGCAGATTTCTTCAACATTCCTTGTAGATTTCATTATGTCTGTTTGTTTTGTTCACACATTGTTGTCAATGTAATTGAATTTTATGCGACTGTCATACAAGTGAGAGGTTTAGCTAGCTATAAAACTAGGTTTAATCCACCATTTTCTACATAAGAAAATGCCTGTATCAAGTCAGAAATATGATAGTTGTTATCCATTCGTTTGATGTGTTTGAGCTTTTCATTTTGCCATTTGATTAGGGACTTTCCATTTTTTGAATTTTCCTCGGAGTTCGGTAGTTGTTATTTTACTTTTTTCAATTTTCGTGTTTATGAGTGTCGATTTCAATTTCGTGTTTATGAGTGTCTATTTCAATTTCGTGATTATGAGTGTCGATTTCAATTTCGTGTTTATGAGTGTCGATTTCAATTTCGTGTTTATGAGTGTCGATTTCAATTTTCGTGTTTATGAGTGTCGATTTCAATTTCGTGTTTATGAGTGTCGATTTCAATTTTCGTGTTTATGAGTGTCGATTTCAATTTTTGTGTTTATGATAGTTTAAATTTCCTAAGCTTCAGTTTATACATATATGTAAAAAAAATAGTTTGTTGTTCACATAAGGCTGATGAATTTGAACATTGAATGTTATTTTGGGGCATATGTAATTCAATCCAATTAAATTAGATATTATATTACCGTCTCATTTCTCACCAATATATAGCACAACGCTACATTAATTACAATATAAACCAGAGAGCCTTTCTGTGTAGAATTGTAAGAAACTATATAACACTATATTATTACAAAGAACTTGTTTACATACTTTATTTACATTATCAAATCATCTACCTCTATTTGAAATAAACGACGATCTAAGACATGGTTAAGTTGTTTAGAAACATAGAATAGACAATGACATGTTTCGTTATATCGAACAAATCTGAAGTCATCAATTTAAAAATTACCTGGGCTTCATCGTCTGTAAATAATTTACTTATTATATCACAAATGTGATCTCGTCAAAGTCAATTTCCAAATATCGCTGTGTGTATTATACCACATCGGAATTTTGACAAAGTGCTTCAATATGTAAATGGCATTCACATTTACAAAACCATTTAGTTTAGAACTTATATCTAAATAAATTGCATTGCAGATTTTTTTTGGATGGTAAGTTAATTTACTACCTATCAATATATTTACTGGACATTCTATATACATACTACTTACAATTAAGGTAACTATAGGTGTAGTACCACCATTGTTTTTCCTTTTAGTCTTTGTTAAATTTGCACTTTTCAAAAAATTCTGCAGAATTTATCTTTGTTTCAAATAAAGAAAATTTCCCGCTGCATTGAAGACCCATTGGTGGCCTTCGGCTGTTGTCTGCTCTTTGGTCGGGTTGTTGTCTCTTTGACATATTCCCCATTTCCATTATCAATTTTATTGGCATGAGAAAAGTTTTATCCTGTCCAGTACTACAGCAAATGTTCACCCCTTTTTTTTCCTGTGTACAAGCTTTAGTAACCATGAAACCTCAAGTTTCCCAAATTTTCTATAGAAACACCAAATAAAAAAAGATTGGTGCTTTGAAACACCCAAGATATATGTTTTTTTTTACTGCAATGTAGATTAATTTCCTACAACTGTCAAGTTCAAGGGAATATTTTTTTCGACCCTTTTTCGTATGCAACCGGACTATGATTTGGTGATATTACACCTAAAGTCAGTACTGTTATACATATTCTATACATTATACTTGAAAGTATTCTCATTACATAGAAGTTCCAAATTTCTACAAACTTGTGGTTTCTGCTCATATCATCTGCTCATTTGAAAATCTTTTAGAACTCCTATTTTTCAAACAGCACAAAAGTATTATAGATATTGTTTACGAAAATAAGAAATGTTCACTAATCATCATTCCATCTTTAATCAATTCATTTGAAACAAGCGGCTGTCAAACTACACCACACCCGGATAAATCGTATAAAATCAGACTTGACCTCGGTAATGAATTTTTATCCAATATTGAAATTTGAAAAGAAATGTTTGAACGGTTCTTAAGTTATTGAAGAAAAGAAGCTGGTACTGACCAATAGCTCGGTTGCCCTTCCGCCTTACTGACCATAACTTATATATAGAAATCAATTGCAACATTAAAATTGTAGTTTCGGATAAGCAGATGTATTATTAAAAGGTGTATGAGTATTTCCACCTAAATTTGTTTCACTCGTTCACAGGATTAAAACCCGAAAACTTTTGAAACCTATTGGAATTTTGCTTTAAGAATACTAGTAGGTTAGCAATTATTTCCCCATATGTTCTTACATGGATGACATTAAAATTCCTTTGATTGTTTAAAACTGCAGTTGAATATAAAATAATGAGATATTTAAATAAAAGATAAAAATTATACATGTTTAAAGTGAAATTTGCTCAGAAGGATTTTTTTCTGTGTAAACGTCCAGTGGCAAATATGTTATGTATATTAAGGACAAACATCAAAGACGTCGTCAATCAAACTTAATTCATAATTCATTTGGCTACTACTGTAAATCCAGCAGTGCTCCCCCATTCAGTCCGTATTTTTCGAGGACTGTTATGCGTAGATCTTCCAGTAAAAAAAATCAAAAATTCTGCACGAACCGCGGAAAATACTTCATGAATATGTATTTGACGCAAAAAAAATTACAGTAACAATATACGCACATACGTGACAATAATTTCGACGCCACTGGATTGTAAATCACTTACAACTCATCAATTCTACAGTCTGAGGGGCAAGGGAGTAAAGTCCCCCTTCCCAAATACTTTTAAACAAAAGAGAACTCTAACTAACTCCTAGCCTTTATAAGAATAAACAATTTTTATTGCTTGCCGCTTTCAAAAGTCCCCCCATTCTTTTCAATCTACTCTTACGCCACTGGTTCTGTAAAATAACGTCTTGGTTATCTCTCTATGAATTTGATAACCGTTGTAACTTAAACCTTTTTATGCATTTAGTAATGGGATTATTTTTGTAGTATGCTATTTTTGTTTTAGAGATCTTACCTTGCATAATCACAGAGAAACAACTATGGAGAAAAAAATGGAAGCCATCAATGAGAAACCTAAAAAATCGAAGATAAAAGAAATTATACTAGAAAACCTATTGATAATATTAATGATTATATCCGTTATAATCGGGGTGTGTCTTGGAGTAGGTCTCAGAGGAATATGGTCACCGGACGAAAAAAGGAAACTTCATTATTTAAGGTTCCCAGGAGATCTTCTGATGAATATGTTGAAAATGATGATAATACCATTGATCGTATCCAGTCTTATATCTTCGCTGGCATTCCTTGACTCCAAGTCATCTGGTAAGATGGGGCTGCGTGCCGTCGTTTATTACCTCACGACGACATTGTGTGCCGTAATAATAGGTATTATTCTGGTAGTAACAATTCGTCCCGGTGAAAGAGGAGGAAAAGACATTGACAAAGGTGGTAGTTCAAAGGACGCTGACGCTTTAGATTCCTTATTTGATCTAATCAGGTGAATACAAACAATTTATTTTCATCTTAATTGTGTTTTCATATCATTGACTCATAATAAACGTGGAAACATTTCAAAACATGTAGAAACTTTTCCTTAGTTTAAACATATTTATTTGAAAAATTTCGCAAAAAGAATTAGATTTAAATTTGTTCAACTTATATCGTCTTTTCCTTAGATACAATATTAATCAATAGAATTTCATTGCATGCAAAGATTCTTTATTCATTACTATTGTCAGACAAAAGACAGTGTGCATCATTCTGTCGCTGGGCAGTGCTTTATAGACGAAGTAATATTAGAATAAAAATGCCGGTTTAATTAATAATTAGAAATAAGCTTTTAAAAATGATTTAATTTGATAAATCTTAAAAGTAGAAGGAAATTTGGAATGATTGTCAATGAGACAACTCTCCGCCATAGAACAAGAGACGATGATGCAAACAATATAGATCATCGTACAACCTTTATTTAGAACCCCCCCTACTTTATGTATGGTAAGCCCTTTTTTAATATTTTACCCTCAATATCAAAAATTGAAACAATTTAAAACAATAACTATCTGCCTGAATAACATTAAACGAAATAAAATTATGAAAGACGGTAATCAACGACAACCAATGGAACAGGCTATAAAGAGAGTTTGTGATCGCCCAAAGTACATAGTGATGTGATCGCCCAACGTACATAGTGATGTGATCGCCCAAAGTACACAGTGATGTGATCGCCCAAAGTACATAGTGATGTGATTTTTAGGAAGTAAGATGCATGTGGATATATTTTATAAAAGGTAATTTTACATTGTAGAAACTGTTTTCCAGACAATCTTATTGAAGCATGCTTTCGAAAGGTAATTATTGTAAATAACAGGAAATACACGTCTTTAAGACAGTAACCAAATAATACGTCATGTTCTGCAAGATGAATTTTTACAAAGCATCTATTCCAAGATTGCTCTGTTGTCCGACGGTCTCTTGAGGGGATTTGTTTGGGACGATATAATGCAGCCAATTCACAATTTAGTCGCCGAAAAGTATGGGAATAAATCTATTGATCATTTGTGCTAAAGGAAGATAGTTGGTGAAAAAAATATTATAAATATTCGTGGAATAAAGAAACGATTGATATATGGTTTATCTGCTTGACAATGGTTTTATTACGATTTCGAGACTTCCAGTATTGCCACAGTTCACAAAAACAGTCGAGTGGATGCCAGAGCAATCGCGGACTTCAAAACACTAACCACATGAATTTAAACAATGGACAAGCATCCACATCATATGACAAACTTCAAAATCGAGTTGAGTCTGAACATGGGTAAATGATTTGTTTGTTTGCTTTTCTTTTCATTCAAAACAAAGTTGTAGTCATATAATCGTGGAATCTATTAGCTGTGTAACATTGCATTGCTTTCAACATTCTGATTTGTTAAACAAAAATAGAATTACTTTTCATCTAAGGAAATAAATCATCTCGTCAATCCAGTAGAAACTTATCAATTTTAAATGGATAACTAAATTTCGAAAGGCTTCTAGTGAACACCGTAGGATTTATAATATCGAAAATTTGATTAAACTCTTGAATTTTTAATTAATTGATATTTTTTTTATTTAATTGATTAAATACCACAAGAGAAAAAGAAAATATTGCAGAAACTTTGTCATATCCAATTTTTTTTTCGAATAGCTTCGTTTTCCTTTCCTTTTTTTTTTTTATCTAAAATAACTTCACATCACTATGAATTTTAAAATATGATTTATTTTAATTTTCTAGCAAACGACCGAAGTATCTGATCATATTATAACCACTGAGCATACTTACATGATGAATGTAACGGGTACTAACTTCACCACAGTGTCACCTAATGATGAAATGGGTAAATATCTTTAAATTTAGAAATTTGACAATCATAAATATATTCTTCTTCATAGACACGGCTGGTAATCTACACACGCAGAACAATCGGTTCTGCAATGAAAACCGTGAGAGGATTTTCCGGTTATGCTTGAGTGGAGTAATTGTCACGGCTTCGAAAGGTATGTACATTTCTAAATCGAAATTTTCTAGTTCAATTGATCATAATATTGAAAATCGGAGAATGCTATGCTGTGGTGAATACTTTAACGAAGAGACATATGTATCATTTACTGTTGTGCATGGAGTAAAACTCCTACAAAATCAGTCGTCCCACGGATAATTGATGAAAAAAGTGACATTTCAATTTTGAGATGGTTCTATTAACAGACCTACAAGTTCAAATTTAGTTTTTAATCTGTTAACAGGATTGAATGTCGTTTTGGGCGGCGTGTACGCTGTCTGAAGTTGATAGACGTCTTAATAAATCTAAAAACTGCCAATTTTCATTATTTCATGCGTGAGGGGATCTGTTCTGATTGAGGACATCGTGAATGCGTGAGGGGAAGTGCAAACATATCTTTATATCGAAAAATGCAACAATCACTACAACGAATCACTACAACGACAAAATTATTTTATATCTCTTACTGTGTGACGTTTACATTCTGACGTCAAACACGCGACTCTACACTAGAGCTGATGTGAACCTTGCCATTCAGTCACAGGCCTTCAAATATTTCAATCCTTTATTGGTTGATTTAAAATACATATATAAGTAAGCAATGAATGTGGTTGTTAAATTTGATAGATACTTTTTTATGCTTCTTTGTTAAATATTTGTTTGTTTTTGTTCTAATTGAGATTGTGACACGGTGATGACTGCTGACCCCTATTTTGACAACTTTACCTATTATGTCTGTTTTGTTCACGCATCGTTGTAAATATAATGGAATTTGATGCGACTGTCATACAAGTGAGAGGTTTAGCGCTATAAAACAAGGTTCAATCCACCATTTTCTACATTTGAAAATATCTGTACCAAGTCAGAAATATGACAGTTGTTGTCCATTCGTTTGATGTGTTTTATCATTTGATTCTGCCATTTGATTAGGGACTTTTTTTAATTTTCCTCGGAGTTCAGTATTTTTGTGATTTTACTTTTTTCAAAGAAAGGCAAGTAACTTGCACAGTTTTATTGAAGTTCATACTAAATATAAATTGACAATGAATATGGAAATGGCTGCAACGTAAATATAAGTGGTTTAGATTTATGATTGACTATAATTGCACTTCCTCTCACGCATTCACGATGTCCTTAATCAGAACCGATCCCCTCACGCATGAAATAATGAAAATTGGCAGTTTCTAGATTAATTACGACGTCTTTCAACTTCAGACAGCGTACACGCCGCCCAAAACGACATTCAATCCCGTTGACAGAAAAAAAACTAAATTTGAACTTGTTGGTCTGTTAATAGAACCATCTCAAAATTGAAATGTCACTTTTTTCATCAATTACTCGTGGGACGATTGATTTTGAAGGAGTTTTACTCCATGCACAACAGTAAATGATACATGTGTCTCTTCGTTAAAGTATTCACCACAGCATAGCATTCTCCGATTTTCAATATTTTGATCAATTGAACTAGAAAATTTCGATTTAGAAATGTACATACCTTTCGAAGCGGTGACAATTACTCCACTCAAGCATAACCGGAAATCCTCTCACGGTTTTCATTGCAGAACCGATTGTTCTGCGTGTGTCGATTACCAGCCGTGATAGAGCTCGATCGTGGCAAGGTGTTGTCAACTTAGATCTTAATTAGGATTGCCAGTTTTCTTGCCGAAGGTCGATGGTTCTTTTCGGATACTCCGGCTTCCTCCACCGATAAAAACTAGCCGCACTCGTGAGTGTTTAAAGTAGCGTTAAACATCATCAATAGAACAATCAATCTTTATTATTCAATAAATTGGTTTATTATTTAATCCGAAATAACGATGACATGTTAACTATGAAGGATCACGTTTAATTGAGAATATAGCACCATACAGTGCATACTACCAACTGGTCCTTATTTTTCTCCGTTTTATTCATTCCTAATTTTCTTACTTTTAGTGGTAAAAATCATAATTATACACTACATTTCTATAAAAGTCATGCCTGGTTTACGCTCGTGTATTTCTTATCATAAAGTATTGATCTTCCAAGTCAAATACTTGTAACCTAAAAGTAGAAATATTGAAATGAAAGTAAATGAGTCTTCTCATATATGGCCTAAACCATGTCGGAAAGAAACAAATATCCTCAAATCAACTAATGTTGTCCAAAACTGATTTACCTTTAGGTACGTACGGACAGTACATGTAATGCAGATTTGAAAATGACATATAATGAACGTTTTTGCAGCAATATTTCATGCGCATATAACATTTGATTCTTAAAGAGTTAAGATATTATAACCAATAAGTCTTTTCTACACGAGTGTATTTTGATTCAAAATATAGTTATTATAGTTATAATGTGTTTTTTCAGTGAAAATGGTCAACTACACTACAACACGAACAGTAGACAAACCCATGGTGAAGAAAGTGGAGGGAATGAACATCCTTGGTCTAGTAGTCTTCTCGATATTTTTTGGCTGTACTTTGTCTAGAATGGGTCCATCAGGAAAACCACTGTCAGATTTCTTCGAATGTATGCACATTGCAACAATGAAGATCGTAACATTAATTATATGGTATGTATTCTTTGATTATGAAGTTTCTTGCAAAACAAACCAAGCATGCATCAATTAAAAATTAACGAACAGTAATACAATAGTATCATTAAAAGCATTTGGTTAAAGATTCAACAACGATTAGTATACGTGTTTTTCATTTACTTACACAGTTCTACTGCATTATTTTTGTATTTAATCTAGCATACTAATTAATGATTAACATAGCAATATATTCGATAATTATCTAGATCTGGTTAGAATAGTTGTTGTTATGAAATGTCATTATTTTTGGTATAATTTTAGTGAGAGGTTTAGCTAGCTATAAAACCAGGTTTAATCTACCGTTTTCTACATAAGGAAACGTCTATACCAAGACAGGAATATGACAGTTGTTTTCCATTCGTTTGATGCGTTTGAGTTTTTGATTTTGCCATTTTTTAAGGGACTTTCCGTTTTGAATTTTCCTTGGAGTTCGGTATTTTTTGTTATTTTACTTTTTAGTAATTCATCCTGTATTTTAAAACCGTGCAGAATTAAAAAAAAAAAGAAAGAAACGCAGTGATATAGTAATACAATCGAAAACCATCCAGTTTTAATTTTTAACAAGACATTTTGAAAATGTAATATTATAGTTCTTTATCTTTAGGCTTATAGCATCATAAACAAGAGTCCCAAATATAACCGACAACACAAAACAGTAATTATTCATTATTAAACATGGCTCATCCGGGTATTGAATTAGAATAATATTTGAATTAAAGACAATTTTAACTATTTCAGGTACTCTCCAGTCGGAATAGTGTTTCTAATCGCTGTCAAATTAATAGAGATGGAGGACATGGGTAAAGTCTTTACGCAGCTTGGCTACTACATGCTAACCGTGTTGTTAGGCCTTGGTATTCATGGTTTTGTTGTTCTTCCTCTCGTATACTTCATAGGCACCAGGAAGAATCCTTTTGTTTTTTGCTACAACATGATCCGGGCGTTGTTAACAGCTTGGGGTACTGCTTCAAGGTAATGACTTATAAATCAATTCATGGTCAACAATTTTAAACTGCAAAAAATCTGGAAGAACTTTTTCAAAGAAAAAAATAACGACTCATTTAACTGACCATTCTCTACAAATGTATAGCTATCTTGAAGATAGAATAAAATTTATAAAAACAATAAAATTTTAGAAAAATGTAAAAAAATACAACAATTTTAAATCATGAGAAAAACATATCGCATTCGAAAGGAGGAGGTATGATAAGAGGCTTTATTTGGCCCTTAAATGAAGGAAAAACATTAAAATCCTCAATTCTGTCAAAATTATGTTCATTCTTTTTATAAATAGGTAATGATAATATAGTCTAGTCACGTATGTGCAAAAATGTAAATGTACGTTGCGGCATTAATATGTCAAAATGGACATGGATGGCAAATAGTCTAATTCACACATAGCTTTTAGGAAGATTTTAGTACAAGCAACAGCTTTATCCCAAAAATGCACTAGCACCAGCATCTTTCTAAAAGCCATTTTATAGCGAAAGAAAATATGTGCAACAAATACGTCTGACAGACTAATGTCTTGTGAAGATCTTAAAGATGTTTTTTTGATGAATTGATATTACTGTTTGATTTTCGAATTCAAGTGGCCAAAAAAAGACTTTGTCATACCTTCTCCATTATCATGTCTATAAATGTCACAAATTTCCACTTGTTCAAAATGTATGTCTTTCAAAGCTCTTCGACTCTTCCTGTTACAATGGAATGCTTGGAAGAAAAGAATAAGATCGATATACGTGTTGCAAAATTTGTTACCCCAATCGGAGCCACCATCAACATGGACGGAACTGCACTCTACGAAGCCGTGGCATCCATTTTTATTGCTCAGTATCTTGGAATTTCATTGAATTTTGGGGAAGTTGTTATCATCAGGTATGTATTTAGACAGGAAGAAGCAAGTAGAAGTAAAATTACAAATGTACTCAGATAGTATTCAAAAAGAAAAAATATTTCAAGCAGCTTTGGTTATTTGCTATCATAACACAAAAGGTGATAATTGCATAATGACTGCAATAAGTCAGCACTTAAATCTTCTAAAACAAACATGGAGTTTTATACAATGGAAAATATAAAATTGTTTTAAAGTGAGAAAAATAAATATTCTATTACGAAATTCTGATTTGTTGTGTAAGACAAACACATTCATCCTTACAAACAATTTTGTAATGGACACCAATGTTATGCCATTGGCGAGGATAAAAAGTCAGTATAGATTTTTCTCTTATGACCAACAGTTAGGTATTTTCTTCTTCATAGTATTCTTATTACTGTTATTATAATTGTATTGTTATACTATTTACTTTGGTGCTTCAGTTTGATTTGTTTCTGTAAATAACATAATATAACCAGCATGTTGTTTTATTCCCAAGTTTGACATCAACAGCTGCTGCAATTGGTGCCGCGGGAATTCCGTCAGCTGGACTTGTCACCATGGCGATTGTTTTGACAGCGGTTGGATTACCAGTGGACGAAGTAACTCTCATAATACCCATAGATTGGTTCTTGTATGTATTTTTTTAAAAACCCTCAGGCATCCACTGTACAACTGACCTTTGTAATTGGAGTCAACACCTGACGGACATGGTCAAATTCTAATGATGTCCAAAACATTAACAAATCAACTGTATACATCTTCAATACATATAAATTTAGCGAAATTACTAATGTGACAATATTGTTTGTTTAAATCACAGAAAAAAAACGAAACGTGACCCTGTCCAAATCCGTCGGGTACTGACTCCAACGATACTGGTCTGTTGTACTTTGTGTACAAATCATACAATAATTTATTATTTGGAAAATGGTTTTGATATCCAAAATTGCAATATATTTTTTTAATTATCAAACTGTGAATCTGTATTTTCATTATGAAACAAAGAGGCGCTGACTGCTCTTTCATTGACGTATACCCCACGTCTCCATTTATTCAGAATTAAGTACTATGAGCTAGCCCTAAATGAGTCCTAGCATTTTGTTTTCAATTGGGCTTTGAACTAGCTTTAAGTAATTTGGATTACTCTAAGATAATTTACTTTTTCTATAAAACTTACTCCGATTTCTTTAATGACACTGAAGAAAGCGAAGGTAATATGAATCAATTTTGTTGCATTCCATATGTATTTCTTGTAAAACAACAGAGAAAAATACACACATTTAAAACTAAAGGAAAAACAAATATAAAAAGTGACACAAAAAAATGTCATGGTATACAATATGACCGATATAAGTTAAAACATTCCTAAGTTAATTGCAAATATTATATCAAGGTGGTAAAAAATTGTTTAATATAATGATTATTTACCTTTAAGGGATAGATTCAGAACAGCCATTAATGTATTGGGTGATGCCTACGGTGCTGGTCTTGTTGCTCACTTATCGCAAGAAGATCTTGCCGAATTAGACAGACAAGCTGCCAAAGGAATAGACATAAATGATGTAGAAATCACAGTAAATGGTGGCAAGTTTCAAGAAAAAAATGGTGGACTTGACAATCCTTCCTTTACGAAAATGTAGTTGAAAAACTCTGTGCCTAAAGCATTCAATGCAAAACTGTTATGCATGTTTACATTTAATTGAGTTCCGAGACAAATTTGAAAAAAAAATGTTAATCGAACCAACTTTCTAAAATACAGTTTGTTCTTTACGCGTTTGTAAACATCTTACGATAAGATATTTTGTAAGATAATAAACGCTTTGGCTATATAATTTCATGGTAACCCGTATTGGACCAAGGAGGGTAACTGTTACTTATATTTTTTACGCATTGTATCTGTATCACAATAAAAATAAAAATAAAGCACAAACTGTGTATAAGGTCTTAAGATTTAGTAAGAAAACATATTTCTTAGAAAAAGCGAAAAGATATCAAAACAAGTTATTATGAAAGTAAAAATATAGAAAGCTAACAGAGTCTTTATGTGAGTGAGTGACTAAGGGAGTCACTATTCGATTCTCTGGGTTGGCAAGGATGTTTTTTTTTTAAGTTTTTGAAAAATAAAAAAAAAATGTGTGTACCAAGAAATAAAAAAAATGTTTTAAATAATGGACGAGAAAAATAAATTGTGAATAGCAAAGAGTGCAAAAATATCATTTTTTTCGGATAAAATCATAAAAAAATACTTTGCGCTTCGCGCGATGATTTTATTACCATTATACTAACACAGGGAAAATCGTATGAATTCTTTAGCACCGTCCCCGGTGTCCCCTGAGCTATAAGCAATCAATCTGACCAAAGTTTTGCCTTCCCTTTGGCCACACTTCCGCACACATTCCTATTGCAGACAACTGATTATTTTAAATTATTTTATATCATTATTTTGATTATATCACTATTATTATACATTGTATTCTTTGTACGTTGATTTAACTGAATAATAATATCTTTGTCATTGCCCCCCTGAGGGACCTTTATTGGAATAAACATATTGTATTGTACTGTAAAGACACTTGCCCTCCATTCCTTTAATCCTGGACCCATCCCTGCAAATTTTAAGAAATTCAAATGCTTCAAAAGTAGATAAGATAACAAACCAAATGTCATAAACAATAAAGTCTCAGTAGTCTTATGGAGCACCATTTGATTATAGTCGGGGCAGGGAATTTCTTCTTTAAAGAAAAAGGTTGCTTTTGAAAAATGAAAAAAAAAGTTTATACCAAGAACTAAAAATAAAAAGAATAATTTTGTTATCGGGTGCAAATCCCTGTCCCCCCTCCCGCGTGGAAGCAAATACTACCTAGTTCATTTCAAATCGTATTTGAGTAAAATATAACAATACAAATTGTCACAAGATGATATTAATTTTTCGAAGTGAAATAATATGTTTAGGATTTAAGAAATAAAAATAAGCTCGTGGATTTGTTTATTTTTTTTAATTATATCAGTGTATTGTATTGTTTTTTATAATCACTTTAGTCACATATATATTAATGTTTAAATAATGTTCCTCACTAAGTAGATCTTAGATGGTTATAACCATTCTTTTTAGACCCGTTTTAGTCACATTGCTCCTTAAGTGTTATTTTTATTTTCTATTTTCAAGTATTTTGTTGCTGTCTGTAAATATTTTTATTGATTTTATCACCATTATACATTTCTTAGACACAGGGACAATCGAATAAATCTTAAGCACCGTCCTCCGGTGTCCCCTGAGCTATAGGAAATCAAACTAACCAAAATTTTGCCTTTCCTTTGGTTGCAATTCCGCACCCAACCCTACTGCAGAGAACTGATTATTTCAAATTATTTTATATTATTATTTTGATGATTACACTATTATTATATATTGTATTCTTTGTACGTTAATGCAACTGAATTATAATAATATCTTTGTTATTGCCCCTCTGAGGGACCTATATAGGAATTAACATATTGTATTGTACTGTAAAGACACATTTCTTGAATTCTGAAACAGGTATGACAATTGTCCTCTTATTTTCAAATTTATAATCGCTTTGTTAAGACTATTTTCGAATTGTTTTTTATTTACCATATACAATAAACAATATACTCTAAAACCCGTTTTACTTATTTTACTACATATAGTGAAATGAAGGATTTTATTTCATGTTTTCTGGACCTGTACTACTTATAAAGGTAACAAGTGTATTGGAAGACAAACGCGTCTAAAAAGATCAAAATGTCCAAAAGAGTATAACAAAAATACCGAACTCCAAGGAAAATTCATAACCGAAAGTCCTTTATCATATGGCAAAATCAAAAGCTCAAACACATCAAACGAATGGAAAACAACTGTCATATTCCTGACTTGGTACAGGCATTTCCTTATGAAGAAAATGATGGATTAAACCTGGTTTAATAGCTAATAGCTAGCTAAACCTCTCACTTGTATGACAGTCGCATAGAATTCCATTATATTGACAACAATGTGTGAGCAAAACAAAAAGACATAATAGGTAAAAATGTCAATACCGAACTCCAATGCAAATTCAAAAAGGGGAAGTCCATAAAAACTGACAAAATCAAACGCTGTCATTCAACGGAACAAGTGAAAATCAACTGCCATATTCCGGACTTTGTACAGGCATTTTCCGAAGAAAATGGTGGATTAAACCTGGTTTTATAGCTGGATAAACTTCCAACTTGTGTGACAGTTGTTTATAGTTCCGTTATATTGACAAAATTGGGTACGCAACTCGATATACTCCACAAATCCAAAATACTAAGATAATAATGATAAGACACCTTTTGCATATCAGTAACATAACATTAGAATTATAAAAAAAAAGATACACATATATGATAAAGAGACAACACAACAAACTTGTGAACTCCTATATTCAATTGATGCTACAGAATGATAAGCATGTTCTAGTAATAAATACATTGACTTGTGCTTATTTTAGCATGAAGTTTGTTGATGCTATTTGTACAAGTTTACATACTGTCATATATGATTTTCGTAGCTGAGTTCCCACCTTTAAACTTAAAAAAAACTGATAAAAATAGATAATATGAAAAAAACTAAGTCAATGTTTAGGACACATAAACACAATGTAATATCTCCCCTATTCCTCAATGTCTATGTTGCACACAGGACATTTCCTGCTGGTATTTGTGTTACAGGGGATGAAGCCAGTCTGTCAACGTTTTCTCTATTGAAATGTCATCTTTGCCAACACTTCCGAGATTTTGCTTCGAAAAACGTTCCCAAAATGCAGAAATTCCCAATCTGATTAAAATTCAGATCCATCGTAACTTGCTTACTCGTCGAAGCTTAGCATACTAGTATTGAAATCAGAGATATATATTTTAATTTATAGATTCAGAAATTCCCTACGGGAAAACACCAAAAAAACCAATCTAGTCAAGAAATAGATTAAAAGTTGCACACGTTATTATGTCAAGGTTAATCACACTGAATGAATAGTAACTGAAATGTTGCTTACCAAACTTCTCCAGATATGATACTTTCAGAGTTCATGCTTCGCAATGAAATACACCAACATTCAATATGATCCAAACATTTAGAAGTGCACAATGTTTGAGTGGTAATTTTGTCGTCTGTTTTTATCAGAATATTGCTTAGTGTAAACTGTAGGACAATTTGTGACCATCAAATCCCTCCATAAAATTGCAAAATTCATGTTTCGCAACGTGAAACACAAGAAATCAATCTCATAATAGAATTAATATGAAGATTTACAACTACATTTTTGTAGTGTGATGTGAAATTTTGGATTTAGTACCAATCCTACGTAAAAGTGTGGAAGATTTGATGTTGACAAACTTTCCATTAAGTAGAAATAGTAGAGTTCAGGCTTAATTTAAAATTAAAAACAAATCAACAAAAAAATCTATCTTATAATAAAAACATATCAGTATAAAACATAGGGAGGTGACATCTGAAGTAAAATCGAATGACTTAAATCATTCTTTAAATAAACTCGATCACGTTGGTCTACAGTAGGTATAGGAATGGCCATTAAGCATACTTTAAAGCGTCATTATGTTCTTCATGTTTGTACATAAGTGACTTTGAAGATGCAATGAAGGTGGAAAAAATATATTTTTACAACTGCATGAAGATATACAAACAGAAATGTAGCAAATTAAATAACAACAAAATTTTGCCTAAACTCAAGTGTTCCTTTTTTAAAATCTAATCGTAATATATTGTCGGCTGATACATCAAGTCTCTTGCTGTACAGGTTTACATGTTGTATTTTGTTCTTGTGCTTGTAATCATGTTTGGTTGTTCCTGTAAAAAATGCACATAGTCAATTATCTCTGATTTTTCTTAAGAAGTTAATCCAATGTGGTAGGTTGGTTTCTGTTTAGATCTAACAAATACTGTTATTTATATCATACAAGTGTTTAGCAATAAATGGTCTTTTATTTCTGCACGAGCTTACCAAAATCGAAAGGGTTGTCATGTTGTATTGGGTTTCCCTTCTTGTTTGCGCATAGCATTCATGTTAAAGAAGGAAGTCGATATTTAATGTACTCAAATCTACGTTTTTCGTGCATTAAATACGTTAATACCTAAATGCGAGCTTTATATATAACTTATGGTCCTACATCCTGTCGATACTTTTATTTTGGCATTGTACAAAGTCATACTTTTCTCATACTATTTATGACATATTAACACTAAATCCGCTAGTGTATATCTATTGATACATTAAAACTGCCTCAACGGTCACTTCGTTTCAGCGGCCACCTGCCTCTAACGGTCACTTTCAGATCCTCCCAAACGTTTTCTCTATTTAATTAAATCGTTTCAGTGGTCACCTGTCTAACGCGGTCAGCGGTCACCTAATTTTCAACTTTTAACAACGGTCATTTTAATGTTTTTAACTACCAAAATTCTTCATGTCGAAAAATATATGTTGTCAATATCGAAGTTAAAATTAAAATCGAAACCCGTTTGCAACCAAGATCGCGCAATGGAAGGTGAATTCGTGAATTCCTCGTGTTCCAACCTTTCAGTTTCCATCGAAAACCGTATCACCGACTTATTTCTCAACGAATATTAACATATAATTCGAATTTGTATTCACATTTTAGCGCCGGAATCCGCCATTTTTTATTTCGCTGCTCGCAAGGACGATAACTCTACCAATTGAAAACACTCAAACAATTTGCCCCGATCCCGGTCAAGGGCAATATCATAATCAGATGTTTTTGGAACCTCGTATTACAGGTCTCCTCTCTTGAGCGGTCACTTTTGAAACTTCCCAAGTGTGATTGCTTAATACAGGTTTGACTGTTTTCTAATTTAGGAAGCAATGGTTTATTCATTTGCTTAAATTTGTTTTGAACTAGCTTACTGTAACTGCGAGTACTCTTAGATATATTGCATTTTGTCTTTTTGTAAGTTATTTTTGTGATTCGTACCAATCTGAGAAGTGAAATCATTTCCAACTGACTTTTACAGTTTGATCTTATGTTGTGCTGTTAATCACACCACTTTCCCATGTAAGAGGGAGGATTGGGCATTGACAAACATGTTTAACTCCACCGCATTCTTTATTTGTCTGTCCCAACTCATGATCTTGTAATTCAGTGTTTTTTCGTTGGTTGCTGTCTCTCATAGTTGTTTTTCGGGATTTAATTTTAACACATATACTGTTTTTTTATATCATACAAGTGATTAGCAATAAATGGTCTTTTATTTCTGCACGGGCTTACCAAAATCGAAAGGGTTGTCATGTTGTATTGGGTTTCCCTTCTTGTTTGCGCATAGCATTCATGTTAAAGAAGGAAGTCGATATTTAATGTACTCAAATCTACGTTTTTCGTGCATTAAATACGTTAATACCTAAATGCGAGCTTTATATATAACTTATGGTCCTACATTCTGTCGATACATTGACAAACATGTTTAACTCCACCGCATTCTTTATTTGTCTGTCCCAACTCATGATCTTGTAATTCAGTGTTTTCGTTGGTTGCTGTCTCTCATAGTTGTTTCTCGTGATTTAATCTTAACACAACTCAGGTAATTGGTTTTCTTTTTTGAATCGTTGGGGCCTTTTATAGCTTACGTCACGGTACGAGTTTTTCTCATTGTTTACAGTAGTACGTTGACCTATATCTGCTTACTTCAATGTCGTTTGGTCTTTGGTGTATATGTATATATATACGCCTAAAAAGTGTAGAAAACAACACAAAAATTAAAAAAAGGAAAAAACCAATAAAAGTATCAATAAATATTTCTGACATCTTTAATCGGTATGATGTATAATGAATCTTTAAAATATATGCTCATTTTCATAAAACAATTTTGAATCATTGAAAATCAGCATAGATTGATTAGATTCATTTTACATAATATTGGTGAAGGATATCTGTTATCTGAAATATTTATTGATTTTTGTTTTTACTTTTCTCTTTTTGAATTTTTATATTTGTCAAAATACTACAGAACTAAAAGGACACTCATAAAGATAAGATTTCTTTTTTGCAAACATTACGTACAAAACTATATCTTAATACTGCTCTTTTTGTGTATTCATTAACCTTCGAATTTTTTTTTATGTTGATCAAATATTGCCATGTATAGGTCAGGAAACTGTGTCAATAGATACATAAGAGTATTATTAATTATGGCAAAAAGTTTGACTAATATTTGTTCAGCTGTGTTTGCAAGAAATGAATTAAAAAATTACAACTCAAATTTCTCTCAAATTAAGTACAAGTAATTAAAAAAAAATCCCTTATACGTGTGAGGAATAACTAATAATATATATGTATAGCTCTTCACGTTTTCAAGTGCTTAAAATCATTGGCTTTCAAATTTTTGGCGTTGAGTGTTCCTGATGAACGCAAATCCAGAAAAAAATAGATTTGGACGCAACTCATTCATTAAGCGTCAAGAAGCGACAAGAAGAAAAAAATTAGCGACAAGAAGACAAATCTAGCGACAAGAAAGTTTTTATACTATTTAAGGTGTATCATCGGTATACATTTCCTCAGATATAATTTTCTGATACTTTGCCAAAATGTAGATTTTATCATGCATTTTTCAAAAATATAATGTAAAGTATTGGTCACCGTGCTATTTTTCAAGTAACAAGTCGTATAAAATTGCCAAAATTTGCATAAATTATTCGTGAAAAAACACTTTTTTGTGAATATAAAGAAATCTATGAGACAGAAATTTGAAATAAAATATGAGAAGATAGGCTTTATAATATGGTTTAAGAAAAATTTAAATAAAAAATGGTGTCACCGAACTTGTTTTCCTGCTACAAGTAAAAAATGAAAATTTCTTTAACATTCCTTTATAAAAGAAAATTCTGTTTGGGTTATATCCCCTTAAATGGCTTAGATGAAAAATTTATTGGAAACAACACAAAAATTTGGTATTTATTTAAACCGTCTAAATAATTCAATAAATCACTCATTTTCCTTTATTTAAATAAACAGTCTTACACATTAATTGTCAATCTGTCTCATAATTTGCAGATTTAAGCAAAGAACTAGACCGATTGTGTACTGCTTTTTTTACAATCTAAGATGGCAGTATACAGTTAATCTACCTTAAACAGTAAATGTATAAAAAATAAGTCAATTAATTGTAGTTTAATATTGTTTTATAAAGTTTCAAATTTTGTTTTATTTAGTAGCTATGCCGTCTTGTAATGATTTTTTTGTAGAAAAAAAAATGTAATACATTATTAAAGTATTTATCAATCTGAATATTGCTACAATCCCAGGATCATAATAGTGTCACAACCGTGAAGTAATTGATAAATAAATTATAAAAATAAAAGCACATGGCAATTACTCTTAATATAAGAGCATATTGGATGAGATAATCCTTCAATCATCAAATATTACTAAGTGTCCATAAAGAATGGCTTGAAAAATTAAAGAATAAAGAAAATTATTGTTTTATAAAGTTTCAAATTTTGTTTTATTTAGTAGCTATGCCGTCTTGTAATGAATTTATTTAGAAAAAAAAATGTAATACATTATTAAAGTATTTATCAATCTGAATATTGCTACAATCCCAGGATCATAATAGTGTCACAACCGTGAAGTAATTGATAAATAAATTATATAAATAAAAGAACATGGCAATTACTCTTAATATAAGAGCATATTGGGTGAGGTAATCCTTCAATCATCAAATATTACTATGTGTCCATAAAGAATGGCTTGAAAAATTAAAGAATAAAGAAATTACCCCCCCCCCCCCCCCCTTTTCATTCATTCATTCATTCATTTATACATTATATATATGCTGTAAACTGTAAATACATTATCTTAACATATCCTTGACAATAAAAAAACTTGAACAAATGTTTATCATAGTCTCTTCTGACAGTATATTAAAATAATTGAAATACACGTATATTAAAAACACACTTTTCTATAATTATTTATTTGAAATAATTAATATGTAGATTTCTTGACGCTAAATTTCTTTTCTTGTGGCTAAATGAGTCTTCTTGTCGCTAAATTATTCTTCTTGTCGCTAAATTATTCTTCTTGTCGCTAAATTATTCTTCTTGTCGCTTCTTGACGCTTCTTGTCGCTAATTAGTGAGACCCTTATTAGCGCCGTTTCCAACCGTAAAAAATTACATTAGACAAGTCTATCTTATTTTTTCAATGATTGTGATTTAATATTAGATAGTTTTTAGATTTTACAACAGTGCATTCCTTGAACAGTTGAGAAACGTTACTAGAAAGGTGTTTTTTTTCTTTTGGGAATGGTTTATTCTGACTAGAAGCATAGACATGTATTTTAAGCATGTTTACACAAAGTAAGTAAAACGTGTGGTCTTATGAAACCACACGTTTCTATTTATCTTGCGTAAACGTGTGTAAACTGGAATTCTTCAATACTATTACGTTGCTATCATTTCTATTCAACCAACTCGAGAGTCTCAAGAAACTCTCGTAAAAAAAGAAACAATTTGCATATCTTCAAACAATATAAGACCATTTGATCGGTTTAAGATTGGTATCTTCTATCTCATAAAACCTTGTTACTAGGCACTATAGTATTTATGGATATTTAGGGTAATTCCGTGTTCAGAACATATGTGGAACATGTTATTGACAACTGGTAAATAACGTTTTACAAACTGTTTGTTTTGTGTATCTTTATACTTATTTCATATATTGTTATTAAAAAATACAAGCACGGAAATCTTCTTTTAAAGATTTTTATTTAAAACATAAATACACTTATGTGCCGCATAAGTGACTTTATGGTACAATGAAATATTGTAAGTTTTATTTGTAAGTCTTTTGATATCATGGTTGTAAATTTTAGAAATATGTAGAAAATAGTTTTGTACATAGGTATATATCTCACATGAAACTTTTGGGAATTTTGTAATTGATATGGGGGCGCTACTTCAACATGTTTTAATATGCAACCTCTTTTTGAAATAGCTGCTGAAGGAAGAACATACAGAAATTTGGTGACACTCAATTTCATAAAATATTTTAATCTAGGCATGCCTTAACACCCACTTATACTAGGTCATTCTATTTGCCATCGGCTTCACAATCACCTGCAATCAGGAAACGACCATAGACACCAATTAGATTTCAATTTGGCAAATACTTCAACTGTGGAGTGGCATGGCATAGGATGACGAACTATTCATAAAATGATAAAGTTCGACATTGGCATAGTTAAACACAAAAAAACCCGAATGTGTCATTCTCCTAGCTGGTGGTAACGATATTGCAGAGGACACGTCTGTTGAGGAAGTGACATATAAATTGATAAGTTTCTGCTCGCTCCTGACAAACACATATGGCGTTCGACGAGTAGTAATATGTGCCCTCATGCCACGCTTCCCACGGGCTAATTTCAGATTTAAGAAATATGGATACAATCGGGACAATATAAGTTTCCGAGATAGGGTATACAAGAATATGTATTACAAAAAGGTACAAGAAATAAATAAATTGATAAAAGACGAGGTTGAAAAATCATCGAAATTTATCTTTTGGGACCATAAAAACAAAAGATTTTCCTTCGACAAAACAAACAAAAACTCATGCAAAGATAAATTAATTCCGATGGAGTACATCTAAATACGAAAGGTCAATACCACTTGTACAAGTCAATACGAGGGGCAGTTACCAATGCCTGCAAAGAGATTAAATTAAAAAACGGAAATTAACACGTATTCGAACCGTACTTGTAAATTTTGTAATCTTTGGAAAACTTCCGGTAGATAATCGCAACATAATGACAATCAAAACTTTGATGCAAATTCGTAATTCAAGAAGTAGTTACGATAAATAAATACTCGTTTACAACAAAAATTACATATTGATTCCCTATGTACAGTCTTTCGATTGCTAAAACGAAATATTTGGCCACCGAAAGGTCAATTATTATGGCGGAACCCTGCAATTTTCAGATGATTTATCAAAAAACGGACACAAACAAACAAATTATATTAATGATTGAGGATCGTCCAGCTTAAATTATTCAAACAAGCAGGTTAACATGAATTAACAAACCTTAAACCCAAAGAAAAATATATAGACAAATTAAATAAAAATAAAAAAAAGCATAAAAAATTATCTTTTTGATATAATGATTGAACTATCAAAAATATTGTATAAACTTTGCGTTAGTATATTTCAGACAATGCCTCCAAAAAGAAAATCATCATATGGAGTGGCAGGCGCCATTAAAAAAATGAAGAATGCCGCCCAGAGGAGGAAAATACACACAGCTAGCCCGAGTAGGCCTTCCATCCCACCAAATACCCAAGCAGTTATGGCTCCAGATGACATGGAGGATCCGACCAACAGAGTCACAAAAAGATGGATGGAAAAGATAATGGAAGAAATATTTAATAAAATGACTTCACAAGGAAATACTGGCAATTCGTGTGTTCAGGAGGCTGAAGTTCAGCATCATGTTGACACCCTAAACAGAAACATTCAAGGTAATGAAGATCAAAATCATGACACTAACAATGAAGTTGTCAGCCCAGAGGTTCTGGCTTTACAACTAACAGTTGAGAAACAAAATTTTGGAGGGCAATCAGCATTTGTCAGTTGCTCTCTCAAAACAGGGGGCAACATCCCTGATAATATAGATAAAACAACAAATATGGGCGGGAAGATACATTGACTTCCATTCCCTCTTCGATAATGACGACTAATATAAATTACAACTCGTTCAAGGGGTGGACAACCCCGAATTGTCAATTACAGAAGAGAGAAACAAGAGAACATTAACCCTTAACCAGTGGCTATCAGCCTGAAATAAATGTACTGCCATAATATGTACAAAAAACCCTGAATTAGGGTCTGTCATTCTCCACCATATAGAAATTATACTGGAAATGTCAAGAGAAGGGGGGAACTGGCGATGTTATGATATTGAATTCAGGAAGTTATTAGAAAGAGTAGAAGCACAATGGGGGTGTACACACTTAGAGTTATATCTCAGAGCAAAATTGCAAGTGAATGTTAAATCTGGGACTGACAACACAAACAAAAGTGGCAATCCTCGCTGGCCAATTGGAGTATGCTTTTCATTTCATAAGAGTTTAGTTTGTAAGTTTGGTGAAAAGTGCAAGTTTCAACACAGATGTTTCAATTGTGGCTTCAACCACCCATTCTCTACATGCATAAAACCAGTTCGTCTCTCATATAAGTACACCCAAAAAAGGATACAAGGTGGGAACAACCAGCCCTTTCGAGTTGAAAACAGAATACATCCCTATCTAGTAACAGAGACGATGCCTCTTCGTGTTGCTTAGTCTTTAGTTTTCTATGTTGTGTCATCTGTACTATTATCTGTCTGTTTGTCTTTTTTTTGGCCATGGCGTTGTCAGTTTGTTTTCGATCTATGAGTTTGACTGTCCCTCTGGTATCTTTCGTCCCTCTCTTTTCCACAAGGACAGACAAATCTGTCCCCACCAGAAAATGAAGTTAACTATAATTCTAATGGCAGTACACCAGTTAAGGTTGACAGGCTTTCATATTGGTTAAAAGGATATAATATTAAAATGTACAAATACTTAGTTAAGGGGTTCAAATATGGGTTTGATATGGGATTCAGAGGTTCTGTTCATCATAATACAGTTGATAACTTGTTTTCAGCAAAGACTAAACCAGATATTGTAAGATGAAAAATTCAAAATGAAATTAGTGCAAATAGATTTGTTGGCCCTTTTGATTCAAAACACAGAAATGCAATTATCCCCTATTGGCCTAGCAGAAAAGAATCTGCCAGGGACATATTGAATGATCCATCACTTATCTTTCCCTGAAGGGTCATCAATCAATGACAGCATACCACAAGACAAATGCAGCGTACAGTATGCTTCCATTCAAGATGCAATAGAACTGATTAAGATCGTAGGAAGAAAAAGTTTTTGTGCAAAAACCGACATGTCCAGTGCATTTAGAATCATAAACATAAAAGAATCGCAATACAACCTGTTTGCTTTCATGTGGGATGGGAAATACTATTACGATAAAAATTTGCAAATGGGTTGTAGTTCCAGTTGTCAAATTTTTGAGAATTTTAGCACAGCACTTGAATGGATTGCCAAAAATAAAATACTGATTTCAAACATTATACATATTTTAGATGACTTCATGATAGTTGTCAAAACTGAAGATGGATGTAAGAAAAAATTAGAACGTTTTCTTGCGATTTGCAATGATATGGGTATACCAATTTCAAAGGAAAAACATTCCAGCCATCGCAGGTCAGGAGTTTTGTTGCTTACGAAATAGACACTAGGTTGATGGAAGTTAAACTTCCTATCGATAAGCTCTCGAAATGTCACGATCTGATAAACGTAGTGTTACAAAAAGAAACAAGAATGTATCCATAGTACACGGATGCCCCACTCGCACTATCATTTTCTATGTTCAGTGGACCGTGAAATTGGGGTCAAAACTCTAATTTGGCATTAAAATTAGAAAGATCATAGGGAACATGTGTACTCAGTTTCAAGTTGATTGGACTTCAACTTCAGCAAAAACTACCTTGACCAAAAACTTTAACCTGACTTGACCAAAAACTTTAACGTGAAGCGGGACAGACGGACGAACCGACGGAGGAACGGACGGACGCACAGACCGAAAAACATAATGCCCCTCTTCTATCGTTGGTGGGGCCTAAAAATTACATTGATCATTGTGCAGTTGTCATACCAGGAAGGGCATTTCTGAGAAGTCTAATAGACTTAACAATTGGAGTCAAAAAATCCTTTCATAGAATACGTATGACAAAATCAGTTAGGCAAGATCTAAATACATGGCAAAATTTTTTGAAGAATTTTAATGGGAAGTAATTGATATTATCAGACCGTTGGTTAACGTCTGATCAGTTACATCTGTTTACAGATTCCTCTGGTACATACGGTTATGGTGCTTTGTTTGGTTCACAGTGGTTCTCAGGCAAATGGGACACAAAATTGAAAAATCAAAATATTGCATTTTTAGAGCTTTATCCCATAGTCTTGGCAGTTGAAATATAGGGCTACCAATTCCAAAACCAGTGCATAAATTTTCATACAGACAATATAGGTTTAGTGTCTATAATTAACAAACAAACATCAAAAGATGCGTTGATTATGTTCCTAATAAGGAGACTAGTTCTACACTGAATGTGAACTTTAAGGCAAAACACATATATGGTTCAAAAAATGTATTGGCAGATGCACTTTCTCGTCAACAGGAACAGAAATTTCATCAGTTAGCACCATGGGCAGACACTGTTCTCAAACCAGTTCCCAATCTACCAGATTTGTTAAGCTGCAGAAACCCTTAAATCAAATTTTTAACAACATCTTATCTGACGCCTGACAAAAAACTTATAAAAGAGCACTTTTCCACTATAAGAGTTTTGCTGAAGAATATGGCATTAGATTTCAGTTACCACTTACTAGTTCAGATCTCATATTATTTATAGCACATTTGAAAAACAAAGATCTTGCACCAAGTTCTATCTCAACATACATATCAGCAATAGGTTTTACACACAAAATTAATAATTGGTCTGACCCAACTGACTCATTTATTATTGATAAGGTACTGAAATCAGTGCATAAGGGAAAAATCAAGATATGAGAATTCCAATCACAAGTACGATTTTGAATCAATTAGTAAATGCATTAAAACATACAATATCTAATAGATATGATCAAATTTTATTCAAAGCAATGTTCACCCTCGCATATCATGCTCTTTTAAGAACTGGGGAGATGACAGTCAACAACAAAAATTATAATCATGTAATTAGTTTAAGTCAAGCTGTCGTGTTACACGAAACATTAGTTATAAATTTTATGGACTTCAAACATTCTAATGGAAAACAATTCCATTTAGAAATAGCTAAGAATAAAAATGACAATAGTTGTGCAGTAATGGCACTTACAAGTTACTTAACTTTGAGAACAAACAAAGGAGGTCCACTATTTCTCAACTCCAGTGGGGAAGCTGTTTGTAGACAATTATTCCAACATGCATTGAATGGTGCTTTGAACTTTTGTGGGCTCAGCAGAACATATTACAAACCTCATAGTTTCAGAATAGGCTTTGCTACCGATGCAAGTACTAAAGGATTGTCAAACGAAACTATAAGAACATTAGGTAGATGCAAATCTGATGCATTCAAATTGTATATTAGATAATCAGATCAAATTTCATAAAGTATATAATAAAATAAGGAATTTTGTATAGCATATGCTTAAAGTCATGGTTTTTTTTATTTGAACGGCTAAGTTTTACTATAAAACACGTGTACATGAACTTTCTTTAAAAGAAATTCCTTTATCATAACAAAATCAGAAATGTACTGCTTTTGATTTATTTTCTTCCGGAACTCACCGATAGCTTTTCCGTATGTAGTAACCTTAACTACTTCGACGCACAGCGCAAGTGCGAGGAAAAATCCGTTTAGAAAGAAAAGGTAAATAAAAACCGAACGATAATAAGCAAGCAAACATTTCACATAATGTAACATTTTTTTGTCCAATATAAGCTTTGGATCCGTAATAAATGTTAAAAATCGTTCATTGAGGACTTAGTTTAATATATATAGATGCATATGTTCAATAATTCAATTAACATCATAATTTCAAGAAACACATTTCATATAACTTTTAAAGAAGCAATCGACATCATATGAATTTTTTAGTACATAGGAATCTTTCCAAAACCCCTATTCTATGTTTAAGTTCAGTTTTGGATTTACAAGTATTTTGTCTAGCAGTTAAATTTATCCCGCTAATTTTATTGAAATGTTTAAGAAAGATGCAGAAGAACAAAGGTCTATTTGGTAAAAAAAAAAACGTTTTAACATGAATAAATAAGAAATCATTTTAAAATTGATAAAGAAATAATTAACAACAATAACAATAAAACCAATACATAAAATGTGCATGTAAATATTTAAAAATGCAATGTATAACATTCTAGAAGTTGGTTTTTAAACGGTATTAAAAATAAAAGTTATAATACAAGAGAAGAAACAACATTTAAATATTTAAAATGATTGCAAAATATTCCATATATATATAAAATCGCTTGTATAAAATATATGAAAAGAAAAAAAAAGAAAAAAATATCTCATTAGAAATCGAAGGCACTAGAAAAGATATATCACAGAAAAGACAATCTGACAAGATTGAAAACTTAACAGTACTTCGATGCAAGGCTAGCTACTAGTAATAGTAGTAGCATAGTAGTAATGCTGTGGAATCTTTTTTGATCGTCACCTGTGAATAAAAATAACAATATTATTTTCTTAATATATACCCATCGTTAAAACAAAGATCCATGCAATTAGTATTGCTCGAACATTAAAATGAACTAGTATCTCAATTGTTTGTAAAACAATTGAAAGGTCTTTCCCTTAAAAGTCTGATATTTGTAATGTACTCTTTACGACCTTTCATTTGATATGCGACAATCGTACCTTCTTAAACTCTTCACTTTTCGCACTCTATGATCCTATCCACCTAAATTTACGAGATCAGAAGTATGAAATTTGTAATGTAGACTTGATGACCTTTAATTTAATATGCGACAACACCATCTTCTAGGAAGTTTTTTTGCACTTAAGATCCCTTTAAAAGTCTGATATTTGAAATGTACACATTACGACCTTTCAATTGATAGGCGACAACCTTACCTTTATAGAAAATTATTTTTTTGCAACCCAACCCACTTTTCGGGAAAAAAATTTGATATTTGAAAAAAGTAAAATCACAAAAATACTGAACTCCGAGGAAAATTCAAAAAGGAAAGTCCCTAATCAAATGGCAAAATCAAAAGCTCAAACACATCAAATGAATGGATAACAACTGTCATATTCCTGACTTGGGACAGGCATTTTCTTATGTAGAAAATGGTGGATTGAACCTGGTTTTATAGCTAGCTAAACCTCTCACTTGTATGACAGTCGCATCAAATTCCATTATATTGACAACGATGCGTGAACAAAACAAACAGACACAATAGGTAAAAATGTCAAAAATAAGGGTACAGCAGTCAACATTGTGTTATCATCTTAATCACTATAAAAACAAACAAATGTAACGAAGAAGAACAAAAAGGCATACATCAAATTTAACATCCTCATTTTGCTTTTTTATTATATGATTTTATTTATCTATGTAAAATCCACCCATAAAGGATGGAATGTATTAAGTACTGGCGTAAAATCGCGCGTTTTAAAATTCGCACAGGTAGACATAAATTAATTTTGTCGTTCAAAGTATGACGGGATACATAAGTACAGAGTCGCGTAAAATGGATATCACAAAAAACAGACTTAACAGTAAAAGTAATATTAATAAATAAAATAATTTTGTGGTTCAAAGTATGACGGGATACATAAGTACAGAGTCACGTCAAATGTGTATCACAAAAAACAGACTTAACAGTAAAAGCAATATTAATAAATAAAATAATTGTGTCGTTCAAAGTATGACGGGAAAAATAAGTACAGAGTCACGTCAAATGGATATTTCAAAAAACAGACTTAACAGTAAAAGTAATATTAATAAAGACAAATTAAAGAATACTATAACACGTTATTAAGATAATAAACAACGTCAGTACGCAGAATCTATACTTCAAGACCATCGTGTATTATTTGTGAAGTTGATACGGAATATTTATCAACAAGGTCTTGGTACCTTCCGATGAACTTTTTTAGAAAAAGGACGAGACGTTCTTTGACATACCCCTGGTTCATCAACTTTCTGCTCAGACACTGGTGACGTTTTACAAAGTCTGAGTAGGAGCTGCAAGCTCTTGAATACCGAATAAGTTGGGAGATGTATATCCCATATGCAGGTGAAGTTGGTATATTGCTAAGGTGGGGGAAATTGATAATTTCAAAATTAAAATCGTCTCGTTTGTCATAGATTCTGGTACTGAGATGACTGTGTATGTTAAATTCGAGGTATAAGTCTAAAAATGAGGCGGAGGAAGCCGTGTCTGTTGTTTCTTTAATTTCTAGTTCTGGTGGATATATTAATGGAACCCAATCAGAAAAGTTCGGATTGTTAATGGAAAGAACATCATCAATATATCTGAAAGTGAAATTAAATAACCTGGCTTCTTTGATATGTACATTTTATGGACTTTCATTTGTTATGCGATAACCGTGCCATCTTAGAAGTTTTAATTTTTGCACTTAATGAGCACACCCTTCTCTTTAGGATGAAAAAGGGGGTTTGACATTTTCATTTTTGAATAGAACTCATTTAGACGTTCAATGTGATATGTCACATGACCCCATTTGGCAAAGTCCAAACAATGATGCAATATCAATTTGATAAATAGAACTTATCAAACTAACAAAGTCAATGTAAAACATGAAAAATTCAAACTGCTAATTTTTACTTTGTTTTTTGTCAAATGTTTTTGTTATTTAGTCAAACATATAACCATGTTAAATAAAGGCAACAGTAGTATACCGCTGTTCAATAGTCATAATAAACTCTTAAATTTCTAAAAAAATTCAGGTGGCTGTTGTTGATTCAGAAATGTTTGCCCCAGTTTCGGGTCTAATGTATAAAATGTAGAGCTCTTCGAGAGGAACATTTATATGCTGTGTATTTGCAGCTATCTCCCATCGTTTTCTTAACATTCAAGTTTGAAATTTAAACTTAAAAACTTTTTACACTCTATGACCTTTGACCTTGGTTGCAAATGAAAGGTCGCATGAACTTAAGATTATTGGCGAAGGTCCCATGTCTCTACGACTTCCGGTTCTCGAAATTTAATTTTTCAAAAATTGTGTATAATATATAAAGAGAAATAACTCTTATAAGGGTTGATAACACACCTATTGTTAATGTTAATCAACATTGCCTTCTGTTCCTGTACATGTTGCCATTTCCAGATCGATTATAGCTGTAACACTTTTAAAGATATATGCAGATAAAAGAAATTGTTTCAAGGGGATATAACTCTAAATGGGGATGATGAAATCCTATGCAGGGTCATCTGTTAATACTTCATGATGAGATCTACCTATTGTCCAAATAAGGTCATGCTATCTTAAAAAACAACGAGGGAGGGGGATTTCGAAAAAATAAAAGTGAGATAACTTCTAAAGGGGATAATGAAATCCTTCACAGGATCATCTGGTAATACTCCATGGTGAGGTGTATCGATGGTCCAAATTTAACTTTAAAAAAAAAAAAAAAACATTAGAAAAACAATAAGGTTTTTTCCAACGTAGGAGACCTTAATTAGAAATATACTAAGGTCTTTACCAACGTTTGGGAAATACGTTAATAAAGGAGATATGGGACATCTTTTATTACTTTAAACTATCCAGTTTTTTGGTGTAGTTCGTGTTACTCAATATTTAATTCTCTATATAGGGTTTTGTTGACTTGTCTGTCTTTTCGTCGTCTTTTGTTTTTTTGGCCACGGCGTTGTCAGTTTCTTTCCGACTTATGAATTTTGAATGTCCCCTTGGTATCTTATCTCTCTTTTTAGAAATCTATGATTTCATAACAGAAAATACATCAAAAAGCCTGAATCTTACTGTATCTTAAATACTGCATGTGACTACTTTTAAAGGGAATTGGGAAACTTTTTTGTCATAAAGTTTTCCATCTCAGCTAAAGATGATTGGTTAATCTTCTTCTAATTGAAATCAAAATAATCATAAACTTCGCAAGTAAATAACGCTTTGGAAAAACTTACAAGTGCATCAATGATATAACTTTTTCAGTGTCAAATGCGTGATCTGTGTATCTGCGTAATGTGAACTGAAAATGCAGTGGTTTAGACACAGAATGTCAGTCTCAGATATATGCACTTTTTTTTTAAGGTGGCAAGAATTGCTAGGTTATGAATTGTTTAGCACAATGTTAAGGAATATACCGACAGTTGGTGCAATAGAATAGAGGAAAGATATAAACAACTAAACAAAAAACATCGTTTTCCGATTTATCTTTAAGGTAATTTGGATATTGAATATATCTACAATATAAAAGACATAATACTTACATCCTGAGTTAAAACAGTTCGAGTTTATATCGCAACCTGATGCACTATTTGCTGAGGCAGCAACAGGGGTCGTGGTATTAGTAATTTTCATGCTGCTAGTACCATCTATGTCCGGTCCCGTATAATCTTTGTTTGTCGTAGAGGATGTTATTTCCATGCCGCTAGTACCCTCTATGTACGACCCCGTATAATCTTTGTTTGTCGCAGAGGTTGTAATTTCCATGCCGCTAGTACCATCTATGTACGGTCCCGTATAATCTTTGTTTGTCGCAGATGTTGTAATTGCCATGCCGCTAGTACCATCTATGAACGGTCCCGTATAATCTTTGTTTGTCGCAGAAGTTGTAATTTCCATGCCGCTAGTACCATCTATGTACGGTCCCGTATAATCTTCTTTTGTCGCAGATGTTGTAATTGCCATGCCGCTAGTACCATCTATGTACGGTCCCGTATAATCTTTGTTTGTCGCAGAAGTTGTAATTTCCATGCCGCTATTACCATCTATGTACGGTCCCGTATAATCTTTGTTTGTCGCAGAGGTTATGTCCATGCTGCTAGTATCATCTATGTACGGTCCCGTATAATCTTTGTTTGTCGCAGATGTTGTAATTTCCATGCCGCTAGTACCATCTATGAACGGTCCTGTATAATCTTTGTTTGTCGCAGAGGTTGTAATTTCCCTGCCGCTAGTACCATCCATGTACGGTCCCGTATAATCTTTGTTTGTCGCAGATGTTGTAATTTCCATGCCGCTAGTACCATCTATGTACGGTCCCGTATAATCTTTGTTTGTCGCAGAGGTTATGTACATGCTGCTAGTATCATCTATGTGGGGTGTCTTATAAGCTTGGTTTGTCGCAGAGGTTGTTATATCCAAATGGTCAGTTAATTTAGTGGTCGAAATATCTAAATCGGTTTTGTTTGGTAATTGTTCTGTGCTTGGTCCCAGATTTCTTGTAAACAAATCATATGTTGTTGAATTTCCGAGGATATCCTTTGAGGTTGAACGGCTGTTATACTCTTCGGTGGTTACAGAAAATGCATCAGCTGAAGGTAGTGTTTCATGTGTCTTTATTACATTTGACACATGGTTTGGACTACTTTGCTACAAACTTGGTTCAGAGGTCGGCTCTAATGCTAATGTGTTTTCAGTTATACTGACATAACCGTTTGAATTTACTTCAGTAGACATAGAAGAGGTAGAATCTGAAACATAAAAAAAAATTTAAAAAATGACAATTATCTATAGTATTTTGCATTTTACTTAAACCAAAATAAATAGTTTATTAAGAGGATAATCAATTCGATCAACTGAATATTATAAAATACGAATAAAGCGAAAAGAATTTATCTGAAGAATAAATACGCCATACCTGTAACAATGTGAGAACAAACACCTCTTTTGTCACCTTTTAGTTTAAAATGCACTCAAAGCAAAACAACTTCTTACTGTCAATTCCACACACAGAATGTATAACTATCTAGTCAGTGGTGATTACCATCTCATAAATTACTTATGAAGTATACTGTTTTGATGAATTTTGAATATGCATTATACGAAATTCCCTTCAACTACGTTTTAGCCCTAAAAGAAACTTCTCTAGTAAAAGATCATACTGCTAAACCCAAAACCAAAAACCTGGTACAGTAATTAAAAAGCAGCTAATCTGTAAGAAAATTAAATTGCTTAAAATGAAACGTAAACTTCTCAGACTTTTTTAAAGTTCTTAATCTAAATCAGTTAGATGTGTACCGATTTATACTTTAGACTGTGAGAACATAATAATTTATTAGTTGTTAATGACTTTAAACCTGCTTTCAGTAACAGCGAGTACTCCTAGATCGGTAATTTGTGGCTTTTGTTTTCATGTTAGTAGTTTTTTTTTGTAGATTTGTTGAGTCAAGCCATTCCAACTTCTTTTTAACTCTTTGTTCTTATGTTATGCTGTTATTCCATGGTCCCGGGTAAGGGGAGGGTTGAGCGCTTACAAACATGTTAAACACCGCCACATTCTGTATGTGAATGCTAAGCCAGACGCCTGTAATTCAGTTGTTGTCGTGTGTTGCTTTCTGTTATATCTGTTTTTAGTTTAGTTTTTTTTTCAAAAATCAGGCCGCTATTTTTCGTGATTCAATCGTTTCACCTTTCGTCAACACGGGGCCTGTTATAGCTGACTATACGGTATGGAGTTTGCTCATGCTTCACTTGAAAAGTCTTAGATATGACCAAATATCAAAGAATCATTTGATTATACAAGTGGTTTATTTGAAATACAAATATTTTCATCTCTTTTTTTTTTCAAAATAGCATCCCTCTGTGAAAACAGATCATACATTTAAAGTTGAATAGTAAGTTACTATCGACTTAATAAAGTGACATAGATTCTAAAAAAAATAACGAGACAGAACAGAGGACAGGATATGTTCCTTACATAGTTGCATGCCTTGGTAATTTCGTTTTGTTGGTATTTTGTCATGAACGAACCAGACATAACAAGGTCACTTTTAGGCCCCTTGAAATCAAATGTCACGAAATATTATAAACACTAAAGAGCTATTCACAAGATATAAGTTTTGTGTGGGAATTCATGGTAACATTGCATTATTTATTAAAAATTAATTGCCGCTTATTAAAGGTCTTTCGCAAGGAGTATTTGTCGGAAACGACATGCTTAGTTGTTTATTCTACGCGGATAACGTCTTTCTCATTTTGGACTCAAGTGAATGCTAACAGTCTCAGCTCAACGTTCTACATGATTGGACAAAGAAAAATCTCCTTAATGTGAACATTGAAAAAAAAAAAACCATGCATGTTCGTAAGGCATCTGCCAGTAGATCAGATGTTGTGTTTAGACTGGGACAAAAGGAACTAGATTACGTTAGAAAGTACCGTTATTTTGGTCTTACACTATCCGAAAACATTGACTTTAAGGTTTCTGTTAATGAGCTGTTAGCGGCATCTAGCAGATCATTGGGTTCGTTTATATCCAAATTCTTGCATATGGGAAATATAGACTTCGATATATACACAAAGATATGTAATCCCAGTTATGGATTATGCGTCTGGAGTATAAGGTAAAAAGCGCTATGACTCACTGGAGAGATTACAATACAGAGCAATAAGGATATTCCTTGGCATTAGCAAATGCGCTTTGTTTCCTGCTGCTTTGGGGGATATAGGAAGGCTTCGAATATATATTCATACACAGTGTTATGCGATACGCCTGTTGTGTCGCCTCATGAAAATGTCAGACTATAGACTTTGCTGAAAGTGTTCCGTTGGGACGTTGAAACCTCTACACGCTACAAGAATACCTGATTTAACAGTATCGAGATAATTTTAAACACTTGTAATCTTACGCATTTGATTAACTACAGTAGCGACAAAATTTCTACAACTACGTGCGTGATAGAAACAGCCAAAAGTAAATGCGTAGATGACTTAAGAGATAGGTGGATAACTGAAGTGCGTACAATGCCAAAACTGAGAACGTATAGATATTTTAAATGTGAATTCTTAACGGAAGCATACGTAAAAAGACATTTATCAAGAGTACAACGTTCAGCAATTGCAAGGATTCGCTCTGGAACCTTTCAATTAGAAGTTGAACTAGGTCTTTACAGAAACATTCCAGTTTATCTACGTTTTTGTAAATTGTGTGGTTTAGGTTCGGCTGAAGACGAAACACATTTCCTCATCTATTGTGACCGTTATATTGATGCAAGAAACAATCTGTTCCACGAGTTACTATCTATTCACACAGTAAACGTTGACGAACTCTCTCCAAACGAAGCCATTACAGTACTCTTTAATGCAAATAGTAAATTTGTAGCAAACTTTATTTTAGAATGCTCCAACATAAGACGGGACTATCTATAACTGATTAATCTGTCTATTGTAAATATCAAAGTAAAGACAATACGCATGTCTACATTCAATTGTTACAATTTTGAACTCATTTTCTTATATCTGTCATATATAAAGTTAAAACATGATAGAGCATCATAAACTTATTTCGCTGGCTGAATCAGTATGCTAATACTCAATGTACATTATATTGTATATATTCAGCTTGCACTCTTAGAGGAACAAGCGATCAGTATGCTGGAGTTTCTTATCGACAACATATTTGTTGAATTTGGAGGTAGACTTTTTCAACATTTCGGCATTCCTATGGGAAGGAACTGTGCGCCTCTCCTTGCCGACCTCTTCTTATTTTCATATGAATCGGAGTTCCTTCAGACACTTGTCAAAAACAAGAATATCAAGGAAGCCAGATTATTTAGTTTCACTTTCAGATATATTGATGATGTTCTTTCCATTAACAATCCGAACTTTTCCGATTGGGTTCCATTAATATATCCCCCAGAACTAGAAATTAAAGAAACAACAGACACGACTTCCTCCGCCTCATTTTTAGACTTATACCTCGAATTTGACATACACAGTCATTTCAGTACCAGAATCTATGACAAACGAGACGATTTTAATTTTGAAATTATCAATTTCCCCCACCTTAGTAGCAATATACCAACTTCACCTGCATATGGGATATACATTTCTCAACTTATTCGATATTCAAGAGCTTGCAGCTCCTACTCAGACTTTGTAAAACGTCACCAGTGTCTGAGCAGAAAGTTGATAAACCAGGGGTATGTCAAAGAACGTCTCGTCCTTCTTCTAAAAAAAGTTCATCGGAAGGTACCAAGACCTTGTTGATAAATATTTCGTATCAAGTTCACAAATAGTACATGATGGTCTTGATGTATAGATTCTGCGTACTGACGTTGCTTATCATCTTAATAACGTGTTATATTGTTCTTTTATTTGTCTTTGTTCTATTATTAATATTACTTTTACTGTTTGGTCTATTTTTTTTGTGATGTTCATTTGACGTGGCTCGGTACTTATACATCCCGTCAATGTGTTTGTGTTGTCCTCCTTTTTTGCTGGTGTGTTTTGTGCGTGTGACTTTATGTGTTTCTTTGGTACATATGACGTGGCTCTGTACTTATTGTTCTGTTATAATACGGTATCGGGTCCGTTCGCCCTAATTACATGTTCGCCCTGGGTCCGTTCGCCCTAATTTTTATAAAAAAAATAATATTAATGGTTTAATTTAAAGTTTTGTAATCTTATTCAGATATGTGAATGGTAAATATTAAAAAAATATATCTCCAAATGCATGAATAAACATTGAAATTAAAAAAAAAAATTTTTGTTTTGGAGCATAAATCAGGCTAATTGGCTTCATTGTTACATTTGTTTTTATTCAGAATTACTTTTAATGACTGTTGATTGAAAATAAACTCATCATTGATACCAAGATTGAAACTTTGTACGCCAGACACACGTTTCGTCTACAAAAGACTCATCAGTGACGCTCGAATCAAAAAAGTTAATAAGCCAAATAAAGTACGAAGTTGAAGAGCATTGAGGACCCAAAGTTCCTAAAAGTTTTGCCAAATACAGCTAAGGTAATATATTTCTGAGGTGGAAAAGCCTTTGTATTCCGGAAATTCAAAGTTTTGTTATTTAGAATGCTGATTAGATATGATTACGATGTCTTTGGTCTCACTGATTGTTGTAGTTATTATTTTTGGTGGATTAATAATGAAATTGGTTTATTCAAATAAAAAAGTCAGCTTGGAATGAGTTAAAACAATGATGTAAGAATTGTAAGACATTAAAGGGAAATTGTTTTCGCCGCTTAATTGGCTTCTTTGATCTCAAGGTGTTGAGTGAGTTGGATCTTGTTATACCTGTTTGGATTGTTTTGAAATTGTTACAAGGTTTCAAAAAAGATAAATTCATACAGATAACTTTTTGGTCTCCAGTTCCTGAACACTTCTTCTTCTTCTTCTTCAAAATACTGTCCACATTCAAGATGATGAATATTCTTGCAAGAATATTCAATGCAAATCAAAAGAAAAATCCTTATCTGGTAGCATCAATACAACATAAATCCTCGTCTCATGGGTTTTCGTGCTATTAAGAATGCATTGTGACGTCACAATTTCCATTGAAAACGCATGCATAGTACGAATTCATAAGACGTACGAAAACGTATGATCTGACCAAATATTTCGGCGGAATTTCTACAAACTTTAGAAAATAGAAATCAGGGCGAACGGATTCAGTGCGAACAGGAATTAGGGCGAACGGACTCAGTGCGAACAGGAATTAGGGCGAACGGACCCAGGGCGAACAGGTATTATGGCGAACAGGTACTAGGGCGAACTCGAATCAGGGCGAACGGACCCGGATTCTTATAATACCATTATGTCATTGTTCTATTATAATTTTGAAAATACTTTGAACGACAAAATTATTTTACTCGCGTAGTGGTATTAACCATATGTGGATTCTTAAAAATTCTAAAGAATTTCTGGATAATTTTAAATCTCGGTCTTTTTCTGAAATTAGTTCTAACAAAAACTTTTGATTTTTCAACCCTGTATACCACCATTCCCCATATGAATTTATAGTTTTTGAAAATACTTTGAACGACAAAATTATTTTATATTTCTTCCTGTGTGACGTTTACATTTTCTGGCGTCAAACGCGCGACTTTACACTAAGAGTAGATGTGAATGCAGTCACAGGACTTTAAATATTTCAATCCTTTATGGGTTGATTAATAATACATATATAAGTAAGCAATGAATGTAGTTGTTAAATTTGATAGATGCTTTTTGTGATTCTTTGTTAAATGTTTGTTTGTTTTGAGATTGTGAGACAGTGATGACTACTGTACCCATATTTTGACAATGTTACCTATTATGTCTGTTTTGTTCACGCATCGTTGTAAATATAATAGAATTTGATGCGACTGTCATACAAGTGAGAGGTTTAGCGCTATAAAACCAGGTTCAATCCACCATTTTCTACATTTGAAAATGCCTGTACCAAGTCAGGAATATGACAGTTGTTGTCCATTCGTTTGATGTGTTTTATCATTTGATTTTGCCATTTGATTAGGGACTTTCCGTTTTGAATTTTCCTCGGAGTTCAGTATTTTTGTGATTTTACTTCTTTCTAATAAACTATTTATTCATTCATTCATTCATATAAATCTGTCAGATCCGAAATATTAAATTTGAATTACTGTCTTATTGTTTGCGTAAATAGAGAAACTGTAAAGATTAACTCATTTTAGATCTTCATAACCATACGAACAGATACCAACCCAGCTTCAAGCTTTAATTTTTTCTACAAAATGTCTCATACAATGATGATTATTTTCTTGAAAGATTTTTTTGTGGTTTTGTTACTAATTATTACATGTATATAAAACCTGTATGTCTAAGATGGTAAGTTGTGGTCGAATATGTCTATTAAAACATGTTAATGACATCACAGTGGCATTAAAAATGATATGGTTGCACTAAAGTTACAAGAGTATATTATCATAATCATTTATCATTTAAGTTAACATATTTTGTATAAGCATTAAAGAGAATGAAACTTTTTGATAATATAAGGGACCAGGATGTCACTGTTAAATAATATAAAAGTAAGTTTCCAATATCCTTAGTCATAAGTAGACCGAGGATGGATTTGGCAATTATATTAGGTTCTTTCATAGTCATAAAGCTCCTCACATTTTCAAGTGTTTATACATCCTTGGCTTGGTTTTTTTTTATTTGAGCGTTTCTGATGAAGGTAAATCATGAAAATCGATAAGGACGCAACATAATAAAGTGTTATTTTCATTAACTCGACACCTCTGCTGGTGGCGCGGAAGTTCCCCATAATATCATAAACTCAGTGAATCTCTGACATGATTAGTTAACATACCCTTTCTTAAATACTCCGTTCCTTGATTTGAAAATTATCAAGAAAATAAAACTTTCAACTCGCTCATGCAATGTTGACTTTAGATGGATTTAGCTATCCTATTTTAAAATTATTTTGGTCGTTTAGTTCCTCACGTTTTAACCTGTTTATACTTCCTTGACTTTCAATGTTTTGGTTTTGCCGATGAAGGTAAATTCAGAAAAGCGCTGTTACAGATTTATTAAATGTTATTTTCAATTATCATTACTTTGTTGTTTGTTCTGTCCTTTTATTAGTATTATTTTTTTGAGACACAATCACATTTTAAAGAAAAGAATTTAAAAACCTGGATTTTGTTTGATTAAGTCTCCTCTTTCACAATCTAGACTTTTCATATCTGCAATCCGACTGCTCTGAGAAAATATACGTATAAACAAAGACAGACAACAACACAGAACCCATAATCCAAATAGCGTGATTTAATACCGGCACAACATGGGGTTGTAATATATCCATTAATATATCCTACCGAACTAAGAATTAAAGAAATCACAGATACAGCTTCTTCCGCCTCATTTCTAGACATTTACCTCCAAATTGACAACAGCTGTCATCTCAGTACAATAATCTATGACAAATGAGACGATTTCAATTTTAAAATTTTAAATTTTCCTCACCTTAGCAGCAATATATCATCTTCAACTGTGTATGGAGTATACATTTCTCAACTAATACGATTTTCAAGAGCTGCTGCTCAAACTTCATCGGTGTCTGAGCAAAACATTAATGAGCCAGGGTTTTGTCAAAGAACGTCTCGCCCTTTTTCTCAAAAATTCATCGGAAAGTACAAAAATCTAATAGACAAATATTCAGTGTCTACTTCACAAATGATACAAGAGGATCTATTGGATTTATCCCTTGGGTCATTCCCGGTGCAGTTGGGTCCTGAGGTACGATTCGGACGCAGAGCTGTAGTCGTCTTGTTTACATTGTATTTATATTTTACTTAATTTGTACTTTATCGAGAAAGTGTATAATATATACGTTATGTACTATCAACTACAAAAACTATTTTATCGGCGTCTTTGTCAGTCTACCATCAACTACAAAACCTTTTTGTTAGCGTCTTTGTTAGATTTATTTATAGGTTTCTTTGAATTTTAAGTCAGTTATGTTGTATGTCTGTGATGTATGTTACACAGTTTTGGCTGGTGGGAGGTTCATATAGCTATAAAACCATTTTTAACCCACCATTTTCTTCGGAAAATGCCTGTACCAAGTCGGGAATATGACAGCTGTTTTTTTACTTGTTCTACTAGAAGCATTTGTAAAGACAAATGCTGATAACGACATCAAAACCTTTTAAAATATTCAAATACCTTTTGTATATGTAACCCTGTAAACTTTATTTTCGTGTTTATGCACTTCAAGCTAAACTTCATTTGAACATGTTCTAGCAAATCTTCCAATATGTGAAATGTACACGCCAAAAGACTGAGCTTAACCATCTGTGCTGACTTTCAGAACAGAGGACCATAGAATTATGAAGTTATCCAATGTATTAAAAAGTAAAATAACAAAAATACCGAACTCCAAGGAAAATTCAAATCGGAAAGTCCCTTATCAAATGGCAAAATCAAAAGCTCAAACACATCAAACGAATAGAAAACAACTGTTAATTTGAAATTTTCGAAGAAATTATAAAGAGAATGTTTTACTCGAGAAGTCTCATCAAAAAGGTCTCTTCAGGGTATTCTAAATTATGAAAAAATGAATCTCACTTCGTATCTCGAAAATTTAAACTGGTATATGAAAATGTCTAAGTTTCGAAACGTGCAATCATACATATCCAAATTTTCGATGTTGGCAGAGGAATTGCAGAAACTGCTACCATTACCGCCTACCTGAAATTAATTGTGCATACTGACCTATATGTATTTTCTTGCTAAATATTATAGATTACATTGCATTGAATTGGCTATTTGTTTAAACAGTGACTCAAACTAATCTGAACAATAGCTTCTCTTATTTTGGTTTTAAATTGAACAACGGAAATTTTTGCAACATCTTCAGTTCTGTATCTTATTTAGATACCACTTTATATATCTCGAAAACATACCTGTATCGATGCAATGAACTCCAGCATCTTGAACATAATCACACATTCCCATACTGTCACTGGTGTCATATGTACACTCTGATAGATCGGTTTCGTTACCTGTGCAGTAAACGTTAAATATACTCCTACTGAAATTGTAATCCCGATCGATATATGTTGCTTTACCAATATCTCCCATTCCAGTTTGCTTGCATACAACTGTAGCATCTTGATCGTTCCAATTGTAGGAACATATTGATGAAGTATTATATGTATCTGCGTTGTACAAAAGTACTCGACCATCAGATCCTACAAACACTGAAATATTACCTGCAACTATAAAGAGAAATCAAATATATCATACCTTCCATTCGATAAACAATAATTAGCTTTGATTAGTGTAAAATCTTCTCTGGCTTTCACCGCACGGTAACTGAAAAGACAAAACGACAATTCATTTTGAGCTGAAAGTTATCGGCATTATTCAAATCATCACTCTTTATTGAATTTAAAGATGTAACTCTAAGAAGACCCTACTACTATTTAAATTTACTGAAAACGGAATGTTTTACCAGCTTCAATAAAGATGTGATTGTACTTGAGCATTACACGTCCTTGTTCTATTAGGTAAAAGGTGGAATACCTACTGATGTATGTCTTTTTCGAGAGAACAACTCTTAATAACTTTGCTAAATGACGTCAATCCTCTTCAACACTACTTAATTTGTCTCCCTCTATGTGCATTTAAGAATCAATCACCGAATATGAAAGAACTTATCTCATACAGTTTTCGATGTACTCTTGATCTTAAATAACGAATTACTGCTGAATGACGTCATCGCAAGTAAACACTACTAAACGTTTAACAAATTTTGTTATCTTTCTTTAGTGTACGATGCAGATGAGTAACATGTAAACTTACAATGTCATAAGAAAATACAAACCCTTGCTTATGCAAATTATGTCTGGAAATGCATGTGCTGGTTTATACGTTAATTCTTCTATTTTTCATTCTCTTATAGTGTATTTTCAATTCTTTACGCTGTTTGTGTTGAATTGTTCAAATGTACCCTAAGTTCTTAATAACATAGTGTATTGTCGGAAGAAAATTCTTCCTTTTAACATTCAAGGATAACATACCCTGGGAAGCACACTCAACACCAGCATCAGACACATGTTCACATGACCCGGAGTAGTCAGTCACCTGGTAGTTACAGTCATACATGTTCTTTTCGCCTCCCATGCATTCTACGCTATACATATTTCTTGTATAGTTGTGATCTCTTGGAAGATAGACTGCTGTACCACTGTCTCCCATCCCCAGTTGTCTACAAACAACGTCAGCACCTTGATCATTCCACATGTACGAACATACTGTTGATATATCTCCTGTCTGAGTGTTATAAAAGAGTATTCGACCATCCGGTCCCAAAACCAATTGGGTCTGATCTACAAGAAACATTATGATCGTGTATTTTCTGATCCTCAGCGACGAAAATTTATGATTGTAACAATAGACTTTACATTGCGGTATTTATCTTTGGTAATTGAAATATGATTACAATTTAATATATCCGTCTTACAAATGTATCCTATACCCGAAAAACTATAGATTTCATTGCATTGGATTTTCTATTTGTGTTAACAAGGACTCAAAATGATCAGTACAATGGCTTTTGTAATGATTCTGTTAATCCGAACAACATATATTTTAGTAACAACTTCAGCTATGTAACTCTTATAAACATCGTTAATATTTAGATACCACTCATCAAGAAAACATACCTGTATCGATGCAATGAACTCCAGCATCTTGCACATTATCACACATTCCCATACTGTCACTGGTGTCATATGTACACTCTGATAGATCGGTTTCATTACCTGTGCAGTAAACGTTAAACATACTCCTACTGAAATTGTAATCCCGATCGATATATGTTGCTTTACCAATATCTCCCATGCCAGTTTGCTTGCATACAACTGTAGCATCTTGATCGTTCCAATTGTAGGAACATATTGATGAAGTATTATAAGTATCTACGTTGTACAAAAGTACTCGACCATCAGATCCTACAAACACTGAAATATTACCTGCAACTATAAAGAGAAATCATATATATCATACCTTCCATTCGATAAACAATAATTAGCTTTATTTAGTGTAAAATCTTTTCTGGCTATCACCGCACAATAACTGAAAAGACAAAATGACAATTCGTTTTGAGCTGAAAAATTATCAGCACTACTCAAATCATCACTCTTTATTGAATTTAAACATGTAAAAGTAAGTATACCCGACTACTAGTTGAATAAACTGAAAACTTAATATTTTACTATCTTCAAATTCCCCCTCGCCCTTCTGTCTGAATTTAAAGTATATCTACTCTTAATTCAATTGGATATAAACAAGACAAACGCAGAAATAGCCTTAGTTTCTCGCAGTAACATATTAATTTTTCTTGCGATATACTTTTTATTTTTAAAATGGTACAGTTTTTTCCCTTTCAAAAACATTATAATTACACGTTATTAACGTAGCAGCAACTGTATATATGATCATGTGATTATCTTCGATTCGACGTAACTGCGAGCACCTTCGATACTAATACATGTAAATGCCAAACTTTATATAGTAGCATAAAAACCTACCCGTAGAAACCGCCCAAAACTTTTCTCGTCCCTTATGCACCTAACATTAAATTTTATAAATCGTAAATACTGTTGCAGAACTAGTTATACTAGATCCCATCTATATATAAGTCCTACAAATAGCAAACGGCAAAACCCCAATTTCAAACGAAATGAAATATATTTAATTATTGTACTTGAGCATTGTATGTGGCTTTTTTTCTTATACACGGAATTAAAAGGTGGTATACTTACTGATAGATGCTTCTTTTTTCCAATATGTTTTTCTTTTTATGGTTTTGAATTGAACAACGGAAATTTTAGCAACAAGTTCGTGCCTGTAAATCTTATAATCATAATGGCATTGGTCATGTTTAGATACCACTTATCACGAAAACATACCTGTATCGATGCAATGAACTCCAGCATCTTGCACATAATCACACATTCCCATACTGTCACTGGTGTCATATGTACACTCTGATAGATCGGTTTCGTTACCTGTGCAGTAAACGTTAAACATACTCCTACTGAAATTGTAATCCCGATCGATATATGTTGCTTTACCAATATCTCCCATGCCAGTTTGCTTGCATACAACTGTAGCATCTTGATCGTTCCAATTATAGGAACATATTGATGAAGTATTATATGTATCTGCGTTGGACAAAAGTACTCGACCATCAGATCCTACAAACACTGAAATATTACCTGCAACTATAAAGAGAAATCAAATATATCATACCTTCCATTCGATAAACAATAATTAGCTTTGATTAGTGTAAAATCTTTTCTGGCTTTCACCGCACGGTAACTGAAAAGACAAAACGACAATTCGTTTTGAGCTGAAAGTTATCGGCATTATTCAAATCATCACTTTTTATTGAATTTAAAGATGTAAGTCTAAGAAGACCCTACTACTATTTAAATTTACTGAAAACGGAATGTTTTACCAGCTTCAATAAAGATGCTATTGTACTTGAGCATTACATATCCTTGTTCTATTAGGTAAAAGGTGGAATACCTACTGATGTATGTCTTTTTCGAGGGAACAACTCTTAATAACTTTGCTAAATGACGTCAATCCTCTTCAACACTACTTAATTTGTCTCCCTCTATGTGCATTTAAGAATCAATCGCCGAATATGAAAGAACTTATCTCATACAGTTTTCGATGTACTCTTGATCTTAATTAACGAATTACTGCTGAATGACGTTATCGCTAGTAAACACTACTAAACGTTTAACAAATTTTGTTATCTTTCTTTAGTGTACGATGCAGATGAGTAACATGTAAACTTATAATGTCATATGAAAATACAAACCCTTGCTTATGCGAATTATGTCTGGAAATGCATGTGCTGGTTTATACGTTAATTCTTTTATTTTTCATTCTCTTATAGTGTATTTTCAATTATTTACGCTGTTTGTGTTGATTGTTCAAATTTACCCTAAGTTCTTAATAACATAGTGTATTGTCGGAAGAAAATTCTTCCTTTTAACATTCAAGGATAACATACCTTGGGAAGCACACTCAACACCAGCATCAGACACATATTCACATGACCCGGAGTAGTCAGTCACCTGGTAGTTACAGTCATACATGTTCTTTTCGCCTCCCATGCATTCTACGCTATACATATTTCTTGTATAGTTGTGATCTCTTGGAAGATAGACTGCTGTACCACTGTCTCCCATCCCCAGTTGTCTACAAACAACGCCAGCACCTTGATCATTCCACATGTACGAACATACTGTTGATATATCTCCTGTCTGAGTGTTATAAAAGAGTATTCGACCATCCGGTCCCAAAACCAATTGGGTCTGATCTACAAGAAACATTATGATCGTGTATTTTCTGATCCTCAGCGACGAAAATTTATGATTGTAACAATAGACTTTACATTGCGGTATTTATCTTTGGTAATTGAAATATGATTACAATTTAATATATCCGTCTTACAAATGTATCCTATACCCGGAAAACTATAGATTTCATTGCATTGGATTTTCTATTTGTGTTAACAAGGACTCAAAATGATCAGTACAATGGCTTTTGTAATGATTCTGTTAATCCGAACAACATATATTTTAGTAACAACTTCAGCTATGTAACTCTTATAAACATCGTTAATATTTAGATACCACTCATCAAGAAAACATACCTGTATCGATGCAATGAACTCCAGCATCTTGCACATAATCACACATTCCCATACTGTCACTGGTGTCATATGTACACTCTGATAGATCGGTTTCGTTACCTGTGCAGTAAACGTTAAACATACTCCTACTGAAATTGTAATCCCGATCGATATATGTTGCTTTACCAATATCTCCCATGCCAGTTTGCTTGCATACAACTGTAGCATCTTGATCGTTCCAATTATAGGAACATATTGATGAAGTATTATAAGTATCTACGTTGTACAAAAGTACTCGACCATCAGATCCTACAAACACTGAAATATTACCTGCAACTATAAAGAGAAATCAAATATATTATACCTTCCATTCGATAAACAATAATTAGCTTTATTTAGTGTAAAATCTTTTCTGGCTATCACCGCACGATAACTGAAAAGACAAAATGACAATTCGTTTTGAGCTGAAAAATTTTCAGCACTACTCAAATCATCACTCTTTATTGAATTTAAACATGTAAAAGTAAGTAAACCCGACTACTAATTGAATAAACTGAAAACTTAATATTTTACTATCTTCAAATTCCTCCTCGCCCTTCTGTCTGAATTTAAAGTATATCTACTCTTAATTCAATTGACTATAAACAAGACAAACGCAGAAATAGCATTAGTTTCTCGCAGTAACATATTATTTTTTCTTGCGATATACTTTTTATTTTTAAAATTGTACAGTTTTTTCCCTTTCAAACACATTATAATTACACGTAATTAACGTAGCAGCAACTGTATATATGATCATGTGACTATCTTCGATTGGACGTAACTGCGAGCACCTTCGATACTAATACATGTAAATGCCAAACTTTATATAGTAGCATAAAAACCTACCCGTAGAAACCGCCCAAAACTTTTCTCGTCCCTTATGCACCTAACATTAAATTTTATAAATCGTAAATACTGTTGCAGAACTAGTTATACTAGATCCCATCTATATATAAGTCCTACAAATAGCAAACGGCAAATCCCCAATTTTAAACGAAATGAAATATATTTAATTATTGTACTTGAGCATTGTATGTGGCTTTTTTTCTTATACACGGAATTAAAAGGTGGTACACCTACTGATAGATGCTTCTTTTTTCCAATATGTTTTTCTTTTTATGGTTTTGAATTGAACAACGGAAATTTTAGAAAAAAGTTCGTGCCTGTAAATCTTATAATCATAATGGCATTGGTCATGTTTAGATACCACTTATCACGAAAACATACCTGTATCGATGCAATGAACTCCAGCATCTTGCACATAATCACACATTCCCATACTGTCACTGGTGTCATATGTACACTCTGATAGATCGGTTTCGTTACCTGTGCAGTAAACGTTAAACATACTCCTACTGAAATTGTAATCCCGATCGATATATGTTGCTTTACCAATATCTCCCATGCCAGTTTGCTTGCATACAACTGTAGCATCTTGATCGTTCCAATTATAGGAACATATTGATGAAGTATTATAAGTATCTACGTTGTACAAAAGTACTCGACCATCAGATCCTACAAACACTGAAATATTACCTGCAACTATAAAGAGAAATCAAATATATCATACCTTCCATTCGATAAACAATAATTAGCTTTGATTAGTGTAAAATCTTTTCTGGCTTTCACCGCACGGTAACTGAAAAGACAAAACGACAATTCGTTTTGAGCTGAAAGTTATCGGCATTATTCAAATCATCACTTTTTATTGAATTTAAAGATGTAAGTCTAAGAAGACCCTACTACTATTTAAATTTACTGAAAACGGAATGTTTTACCAGCTTCAATAAAGATGTTATTGTACTTGAGCATTACATATCCTTGTTCTATTAGGTAAAAGGTGGAATACCTACTGATGTATGTCTTTTTCGAGGGAACAACTCTTAATAACTTTGCTAAATGACGTTAATCCTCTTCAACACTACTTAATTTGTCTCCCTCTATGTGCATTTAAGAATCAATCGCCGAATATGAAAGAACTTATCTCATACAGTTTTCGATGTACTCTTGATCTTAATTAACGAATTACTGCTGAATGACGTTATCGCTAGTAAACACTACTAAACGTTTAACAAATTTTGTTATCTTTCTTTAGTGTACGATGCAGATGAGTAACATGTAAACTTATAATGTCATAAGAAAATACAAACCCTTGCTTATGCGAATTATGTCTGGAAATGGATGTGCTGGTTTATACGTTAATTCTTTTATTTTTCATTCTCTTATAGTGTATTTTCAATTCTTTACGCTGTTTGTGTTGAATTGTTCAAATTTACCCTAAGTTCTTAATAACATAGTGTATTGTCGGAAGAAAATTCTTCCTTTTAACATTCAAGGATAACATACCTTGGGAAGCACACTCAACACCAGCATCAGACACATATTCACATGACCCGGAGTAGTCAGTCACCTGGTAGTTACAGTCATACATGTTCTTTTCGCCTCCCATGCATTCTACGCTATACATATTTCTTGTATAGTTGTGATCTCTTGGAAGATAGACTGCTGTACCACTGTCTCCCATCCCCAGTTGTCTACAAACAACGTCAGCACCTTGATCATTCCACATGTACGAACATACTGTTGATATATCTCCTGTCTGAGTGTTATAAAAGAGTATTCGACCATCCGGTCCCAAAACCAATTGGGTCTGATCTACAAGAAACATTATGATCGTGTATTTTCTGATCCTCAGCGACGAAAATTTATGATTGTAACAATAGACTTTACATTGCGGTATTTATCTTTGGTAATTGAAATATGATTACAATTTAATATATCCGTCTTACAAATGTATCCTATACCCGGAAAACTATAGATTTCATTGCATTGGATTTTCTATTTGTGTTAACAAGGACTCAAAATGATCAGTACAATGGCTTTTGTAATGATTCTGTTAATCCGAACAACATATATTTTAGTAACAACTTCAGCTATGTAACTCTTATAAACATCGTTAATATTTAGATACCACTCATCAAGAAAACATACCTGTATCGATGCAATGAACTCCAGCATCTTGCACATTATCACACATTCCCACACTGTCACTGGTGTCATATGTACACTCTGATAGATCGGTTTCATTACCTGTGCAGTAAACGTTAAACATACTCCTACTGAAATTGTAATCCCGATCGATATATGTTGCTTTACCAATATCTCCCATGCCAGTTTGCTTGCATACAACTGTAGCATCTTGATCGTTCCAATTGTAGGAACATATTGATGAAGTATTATAAGTATCTACGTTGTACAAAAGTACTCGACCATCAGATCCAACAAACACTGAAATATTACCTGCAACTATAAAGAGAAATCAAATATATTATACCTTCCATTCGATAAACAATAATTAGCTTTATTTAGTGTAAAATCTTTTCTGGCTATCACCGCACGATAACTGAAAAGACAAAATGACAATTCGTTTTGAGCTGAAAAATTTTCAGCACTACTCAAATCATCACTCTTTATTGAATTTAAACATGTAAAAGTAAGTAAACCCGACTACTAATTGAATAAACTGAAAACTTAATATTTTACTATCTTCAAATTCCCCCTCGCCCTTCTGTCTGAATTTAAAGTATATCTACTCTTAATTCAATTGGCTATAAACAAGATAAACGCAGAAATAGCATTAGTTTCTCGCAGTAACATATTATTTTTTCTTGCGATATACTTTTTATTTTTAAAATTGTACAGTTTTTCCCTTTCAAACACATTATAATTACACGTAATTAACGTAGCAGCAACTGTATATATGATCATGTGACTATCTTCGATTCGACGTAACTGCGAGCACCTTCGATACTAATACATGTAAATGCCAAACTTTATATAGTAGCATAAAAACCTACCCGTAGAAACCGCCCAAAACTTTTCTCGTCCCTTATGCACCTAACATTAAATTTTATAAATCGTAAATACTGTTGCAGAACTAGTTATACTAGATCCCATCTATATATAAGTCCTACAAATAGCAAACGGCAAAACCCCAATTTCAAACGAAATGAAATATATTTAATTATTGTACTTGAGCATTGTATGTGGCTTTTTTTCTTATACACGGAATTAAAAGGTGGTACACCTACTGATAGATGCTTCTTTTTTCCAATATGTTTTTCTTTCTATGGTTTTGAATTGAACAACGGAAATTTTAGCAACAAGTTCGTGCCTGTAAATCTTATAATCATAATGGCATTGGTCATGTTTAGATACCACTTATCACGAAAACATACCTGTATCGATGCAATGAACTCCAGCATCTTGCACATAATCACACATTCCCATACTGTCACTGGTGTCATATGTACACTCAGATAGATCGGTTTCGTTACCTGTGCAGTAAACGTTAAACATACTCCTACTGAAATTGTAATCCCGATCGATATATGTTGCTTTACCAATAGTTCCCATGCCAGTTTGCTTGCATACAACTGTAGCATCTTGATCGTTCCAATTATAGGAACATATTGATGAAGTATTATATGTATCTGCGTTGTACAAAAGTACTCGACCATCAGATCCTACAAACACTGAAATATTACCTGCAACTATAAAGAGAAATCAAATATATCATACCTTCCATTCGATAAACAATAATTAGCTTTGATTAGTGTAAAATCTTTTCTGGCTTTCACCGCACGGTAACTGAAAAGACAAAACGACAATTCGTTTTGAGCTGAAAGTTATCGGCATTATTCAAATCATCACTTTTTATTGAATTTAAAGATGTAAGTCTAAGAAGACCCTACTACTATTTAAATTTACTGAAAACGGAATGTTTTACCAGCTTCAATAAAGATGTTATTGTACTTGAGCATTACATATCCTTGTTCTATTAGGTAAAAGGTAGAATACCTACTGATGTATGTCTTTTTCGAGGGAACAACTCTTAATAACTTTGCTAAATGACGTCAATCCTCTTCAACACTACTTAATTTGTCTCCCTCTATGTGCATTTAAGAATCAATCGCCGAATATGAAAGAACTTATCTCATACAGTTTTCGATGTACTCTTGATCTTAATTAACGAATTACTGCTGAATGACGTTATCGCTAGTAAACACTACTAAACGTTTAACAAATTTTGTTATCTTTCTTTAGTGTACGATGCAGATGAGTAACATGTAAACTTATAATGTCATAAGAAAATACAAACCCTTGCTTATGCGAATTATGTCTGGAAATGGATGTGCTGGTTTATACGTTAATTCTTTTATTTTTCATTCTCTTATAGTGTATTTTCAATTATTTACGCTGTTTGTGTTGAATTGTTCAAATTTACCCTAAGTTCTTAATAACATAGTGTATTGTCGGAAGAAAATTCTTCCTTTTAACATTCAAGGATAACATACCTTGGGAAGCACACTCAACACCAGCATCAGACACATATTCACATGACCCGGAGTAGTCAGTCACCTGGTAGTTACAGTCATACATGTTCTTTTCGCCTCCCATGCATTCTACGCTATACATATTTCTTGTATAGTTGTGATCTCTTGGAAGATAGACTGCTGTACCACTGTCTCCCATCCCCAGTTGTCTACAAACAACGTCAGCACCTTGATCATTCCACATGTACGAACATACTGTTGATATATCTCCTGTCTGAGTGTTATAAAAGAGTATTCGACCATCCGGTCCCAAAACCAATTGGGTCTGATCTACAAGAAACATTATGATCGTGTATTTTCTGATCCTCAGCGACGAAAATTTATGATTGTAACAATAGACTTTACATTGCGGTATTTATCTTTGGTAATTGAAATATGATTACAATATAATATATCCGTCTTACAAATGTATCCTATACCCGGAAAACTATAGATTTCATTGCATTGGATTTTCTATTTGTGTTAACAAGGACTCAAAATGATCAGTACAATGGCTTTTGTAATGATTCTGTTAATCCGAACAACATATATTTTAGTAACAACTTCAGCTATGTAACTCTTATAAACATCGTTAATATTTAGATACCACTCATCAAGAAAACATACCTGTATCGATGCAATGAACTCCAGCATCTTGCACATTATCACACATTCCCATACTGTCACTGGTGTCATATGTACACTCTGATAGATCGGTTTCATTACCTGTGCAGTAAACGTTAAACATACTCCTACTGAAATTGTAATCCCGATCGATATATGTTGCTTTACCAATATCTCCCATGCCAGTTTGCTTGCATACAACTGTAGCATCTTGATCGTTCCAATTGTAGGAACATATTGATGAAGTATTATAAGTATCTACGTTGTACAAAAGTACTCGACCATCAGATCCAACAAACACTGAAATATTACCTGCAACTATAAAGAGAAATCAAATATATTATACCTTCCATTCGATAAACAATAATTAGCTTTATTTAGTGTAAAATCTTTTCTGGCTATCACCGCACGATAACTGAAAAGACAAAATGACAATTCGTTTTGAGCTGAAAAATTTTCAGCACTACTCAAATCATCACTCTTTATTGAATTTAAACATGTAAAAGTAAGTAAACCCGACTACTAATTGAATAAACTGAAAACTTAATATTTTACTATCTTCAAATTCCTCCTCGCCCTTCTGTCTGAATTTAAAGTATATCTACTCTTAATTCAATTGGCTATAAACAAGACAAACGCAGAAATAGCATTAGTTTCTCGCAGTAACATATTATTTTTTCTTGCGATATACTTTTTATTTTTAAAATTGTACAGTTTTTTCCCTTTCAAACACATTATAATTACACGTAATTAACGTAGCAGCAACTGTATATATGATCATGTGACTATCTTCGATTCGACGTAACTGCGAGCACCTTCGATACTAATACATGTAAATGCCAAACTTTATATAGTAGCATAAAAACCTACCCGTAGAAACCGCCCAAAACTTTTCTCGTGCCTTATGCACCTAACATTAAATTTTATAAATCGTAAATACTGTTGCAGAACTAGTTATACTAGATCCCATCTATATATAAGTCCTACAAATAGCAAACGGCAAAACCCCAATTTCAAACGAAATGAAATATATTTAATTATTGTACTTGAGCATTGTATGTGGCTTTTTTTCTTATACACGGAATTAAAAGGTGGTACACCTACTGATAGATGCTTCTTTTTTCCAATATGTTTTTCTTTTTATGGTTTTGAATTGAACAACGGAAATTTTAGCAACAAGTTCGTGCCTGTAAATCTTATAATCATAATGGCATTGGTCATGTTTAGATACCACTTATCACGAAAACATACCTGTATCGATGCAATGAACTCCAGCATCTTGCACATAATCACACATTCCCATACTGTCACTGGTGTCATATGTACACTCAGATAGATCGGTTTCGTTACCTGTGCAGTAAACGTTAAACATACTCCTACTGAAATTGTAATCCCGATCGATATATGTTGCTTTACCAATAGTTCCCATGCCAGTTTGCTTGCATACAACTGTAGCATCTTGATCGTTCCAATTATAGGAACATATTGATGAAGTATTATATGTATCTGCGTTGTACAAAAGTACTCGACCATCAGATCCTACAAACACTGAAATATTACCTGCAACTATAAAGAGAAATCAAATATATCATACCTTCCATTCGATAAACAATAATTAGCTTTGATTAGTGTAAAATCTTTTCTGGCTTTCACCGCACGGTAACTGAAAAGACAAAACGACAATTCGTTTTGAGCTGAAAGTTATCGGCATTATTCAAATCATCACTTTTTATTGAATTTAAAGATGTAATTCTAAGAAGACCCTACTACTATTTAAATTTACTGAAAACGGAATGTTTTACCAGCTTCAATAAAGATGTTATTGTACTTGAGCATTACATATCCTTGTTCTATTAGAGATTTCCAATAAAATGACATACGTACCTAACTCGACGTACGCACGTAACGGGACCGGTTATTGCTAACCTATTAATTTTGTAAAATACGTCACTCAAGTTTTAACTAAGAATTCCTAAACTATTAAACCCATTCATGATAAATTTTATCAATATCAAGTATTTCTAAGATGATGAAAAACAAAGAAATCATGATTTTTATATATCACGTGATTATTGAGATTCCCGCCAAAACTTCACTGTCATAAGACCATTTATATACACGTATCTTTACCTATCATACGATTGATTTGAGTTGTCTTTCATGGTTTTGACCATGATTTTGTTTTTCGATATACTTTGCAAATGAACCTTTTATTATTTAATATTTGACATGCTTTTATTTGTCGTTATCAGATTGGTGTCCCTTTTTCCTTTCGTCTCTTAATGTTTTATAATATTTGATTTCCGTGGGTATTTATTATTAGACAGAGATATTTCTAGCAAGTTCAGAAATATCGAATTCAAAGTGTTAGTCAGAATTTGTCTCTGTTAAAGTTGATAACTGGGATTGCATCATACTTTATTAAGCATCATTTCAAACGTTCTCTTATTCTGCAGTTAATCTTGTTTATTAACAATCTCCGATTTTTTTCCCAGAGAAAACGTTCGACAAAGGGATGTGTATATTTAAAAAAAAAACAGCTGCGCCATGAACGCATGATACGCCCGTCGTCTTGTGTGTGAATTTTTATGCAATAATCATAAATAGTTTCTGACATACGGCCTGACATGCGAAAATCCCCTTTTTTTTTTTACAAAAAACTCAATATCTCTAAAATAAAATTTTGAATCAAAACCAAAAGGTATACAGATCTTTATAACTAAGAAGTGTGTAAAATTTTAAGCAATAATCATAAATCGTTTTTGAGATTCGGCGCGACATTTGAAAAACCCCTCCCCCTTTTTTTTTACAAAATACTCAATAACTCAAAAATAAAATTTTGAATCATCACCAAAAAGTATACAGATCTTAAGATTAATATAACTAAGAAGTGTGTAAAGTTTTAAGCAATAATCATAAACTGTTTTTGAGATACGACGCGACATGTGAATAACCCCTCCCCCTTTTTTAACAAAATACTCAATATCTCTAAAATAAAATTTTGAATCATCACTTAAAAGTATACAGATCTTAAGATTAATATAACTAAGAAGTGTGTAAAGTTTTAAGCAATAATCATAAATTGTTTTTGAGATACGTCGCGACATGTGAAAAAAAAAACACACACCTGCTTTAGTTATTAAGTCCCGTAACTCAAAAAGTTTTGATCTTATTTTCACCAAAAAGTATACAGATCTTTCGACCATCATAAGAAACAACTATGTGAAGTTTCATGAAATTTGGATAAGTCGTTCTGAAGTTACGGTGCGACATGTTTACGCCGGACAGACGGACAGACGGATAGACGGACAGACGGACAGACGGACAGACGGACAGACGACATTTGTATACCATAATACGTCCCGTCAAAATTTTGACGGGCGTATATAAAATTAATACAGGTCTTGTACTTCTTTAAATTTAATTGTTGACATACACTTTTCTTTCAAATGAAAGTCAACTAACATTAAAAAAAAGAATTTTGTAATTAAAAATGATATATGTAAATAAATGTGTACACCAATTCGTTATATAGATTGTAATTTGGAAGGTGTACTTGATTTGCAATAGATGACTAATCTGCATATAAACATTGACCGCTGTGGATAGTAAACTATCAATTTATAGTACATAGTAATTGGCTAAAAAAAATGTCCTGTCTCCAAGTATCTCTGATTTAAAGTGGACGAGAATGCCAATTTATATACTTGTTACATTTTTAAGACAACTATAATGACACTTCAGTCTTTATAGTAATTTTCTTTTTAAAATGTACTTTTAATTAGTAAGGCTTGATATTGTCATAGTTGTTTTTGGATTAAGACAACTCTGACTAGTCCAATTAGAAGTGGATTCTTAAACTATAACATATTGATTGAGGTAAGCAAAACTTTTTAGTTTCAATTTTTGTCTCGCCTTAGAGATATATATTTATATATAAAGTTAATTTCTACGACATATCCATGCATAGGATCACCAGTGAAGGTGATACACGGCTAAAAACAAATTTTATATTCATAATTACTTTAAATATGTATATATGTGTAAACCAAGCTCTCTGAAGGAAGGTTTTTCCAGGTTGTTCTTATGTCGTGCTGTTGAACCACTGTCCCAGGCTTAGAGGGAGGGGTTGAGCACTCATTCTTTATGTGCCTGTCCCATGTCAGGAGCCTGTGGTTCACTTGTTGTCGTTGGTTCATATCTGTTATATTTGTTTTTCGTAAATTGTTTTGTTTTAAATCAGGCCGGTAGTTTTCTCAATTGAATTGTTTCATATTTTTCAAGTTGGTTCCTTTTATAGTCGACTATACGGTATGGATTTTTCTCATTGATGAAGGCCGTACGGTTGCCTATCATTGCTTACATCCACTTCATTTCTTATTGGCAATCATATCATATCTCCTTATTTTTTTTATTTAACTAAATACGTTTAATATTCTCAGGTAATTTAACATGTAAGAATCAGCTTTCAGTACCTGGGACCCCCAAAGGTGACTGGGGGATAGAAGTATGGTCACCATTGGTCTTCCTCCGACCGGCAGTAAAACCCTTGTCAAAGTGGGGCGTCCGTTTGGCTGTGCGGGATGTACAAATTTGCAGCCACGTCCGGTCAGAATGGAGACGTTAAATCCGATGCCTCGTGTAAAGAGAATGCAACGCTCTTTGCACGTTAAGAACACTTGCAACAAATCTTTGAGGGGTCCGTAGGTGACCTGTTGCAAGGCTAAATTTCTGTCCCTATCCAATATACCCGCACTTCCCGTGGCAGTCTAAATTTCTCCGACCTTAATCCCGGACGCCTCTATTACATAACCTACTTATTGTATTTATTGTTAATTTGTTCTAGTCCTGAATATGCATGAAATATTTGCCACTGGACGTTAAGCAACCAACAATCAATCAGTACCTGGGGGTACTTTAAGATCGGTACTCTGTGTCTTTCATCATAAAAATGTCATTGTTTTGGGCTTAATTCAAGAGCTATTTCCAACTGAATTTTACCGGTTTTATTTCTTATATTGTGCTGTTACACCAGAGTGTTGAACGCTGGTAAACGCGTTTAATCAAGCCAAATTCTATATTGGTTTTCACAAGGCAGGAGCTTTCAATTCAGTTGATGTCGTTTGTTACTTTCTATCATTTTAGGGTTAATTTTACTCTTGTAAAGATGTTTATTTTCGTTTGAACTGTTTACATTTTTCAAAGTCAATGCTTTATATACTATAGTATCTTATAATTATAATACGGTATGAGTTTTTGCTTATTGTTGACGACAGCAGGAGCCACTGTAGTCGTTATTCACGCCATTTGGACTCTGTTTGATAGTTGGACGCTCGACACGGATCCAGATATATACATGTCGGAGTAAAATGGAATAAATCGAAAAAAGAATGCATGCTAAGCATACTAATGCTTTTGAAAAGAAAATTGAAAATATTTGTTGAACGGACAGACTGACGGACGGACAGGCAGGGTGATTGTAATATGAGTGCGGGTACAATATTTTGTCAGTGTATGTATCTTAGATGCTAGTGGTAAGGAAGTCTGGATCAAAACGGGGTAATCTTTACTTGTTAAAAATATTTTATACTATTTAGAATAATAATTGCATGCCTACTGGATATTAATACAATAGCAAGTCACAAGGATAATGGAAGCTGTGAAACACAATTTTACAAAAAACTAAGCTTTTTGATACAAAGAATTAAGGAGAATCAAGGAGAATAATCAAACAAATTATGCAACAAAAAGTGTTATCAAAACAAAACAAGTGTTGCTAGAATAATAATATATGCACATAAAGCATAAAATATATTAACAGTTTTTTTTATTAAATATGGGATTGACTGGTAGCAGGCTAGCCTCAATTACGGGTTCAATTATTTTGTTGGACCCCCAGTGTGTCTTTGTATCGGGTACGTTAATTTGTTACCTAGCATATAAAAATGCGACTCTTAAGTGTTGGTCATGTACAAAAAGGTATATTCATTTATCATTATCATTTCATCATCCTTAATATATATGTAATATTTGTCGCTGGATATAAGACATACATCAGTATCATCATCATCATAAGTATTATAGCCTGAGGCTAAATCTTCGTCGTATTTATTATAGCTTGTAAGTATTACAGCTTGAGGCTAAATCCTTATCTGATATTTTAGCCAATTTATGTCGAGAACTTATTTTACGCATGCATCTTTTTGCTACATAGTTCAAGTTTTATAGATGTCAAAGTTAAAAGCAATAGAGATCATAGAAGTATGTTATCAAATGATCATGTCTACTCACAATTAAAACAGTAAGAAAGGGATTGACTCGTCCGACTAAAACGAAGCACAAAAACAGCAATTACTAGTATTACCAAATAAACTCCATGTACCGATCTTAGAGTATTCACAGCTACTGAACACTATCTTAAAAACAACTACAACTAATAAATACAGAATAATTATCCAGTCTAGAATATTAATCAATTATTTCGTACTGTTACACCACTGTCCCAGGTAAGAGGGCCCGTTAACATGTTTAACCCCGCCACATTATGTATGGATGTGACTGTCCTAAGTAAGGAGCCTGTAATTCAATGGTTATCGTTTGTTGCTGTGCTTTCGTTCATTTTTTTGTACATTAGTTAGGCCGTTAGTTTTATCGTTACAGTTGTTTTACATTCGTCATTTGTGGCCTCTTATAGATGACTATTCGGTATGGGCTTTACTCATTTTTGAAGGTCGTACGGTGGCCTATAGTTGTTAATTGCTGTGTCATTTGGTTTCTTGTGAAGAGTTGTCTCATCGGCAATCATACTACATCTTTTTTGTACATATCACAAATTAAGTAAAAAAATACATAAACACTCTAGAAAAGCAAGACCTTGTGTCATGTCAAAAGCACAGAGTGTCGGTAGGACCATTAGTGTTCATAACTGAAAAGTAGATTATATGTAGTTTCTATAAAATGTAATGATAATTCATCAGTTAAAAGATACATTATTATTTGTTAGTGGAATTATATATAACTTAATAAATGAATATTTATATTAAACGACACATCAGAAACAAGAATATGTGTCCATTAGATTACACGCCAGTATCACATTTCCGTGTTAAGTGAGCTCTAAATCCAGGAAAAAATCCAATTCAGTATGTAGCCTTAAACTTTTAAATCCCGTGCGAGATGTCTAATATTCAAACATTGTTGTTTTTAAAACGTATTTATCAAAGTCAAACGACAATCATTTAATTTTTTTTGGTGCTATACAATTTGTGAGTATGGCCGGATCCAATATATTTGTAAAAAGGGCGTAGTTCCCGATAATTGAATTTATACTGCCGAGCGGAGCAACGCGAAAAAAAAATTTGGACGATTTTATACTAAACATTTGTATAGATAACGTGGAAAACGTGAGATTTTCAAAATTATTTGGCGATCGAAAGGGGGGAGTACGCCCTCTCTCCCTGTATCTGCGAATGGGTTTAGGTATACATGGACAAAAACCTCGTCCCATGCATTATTATAGGTAAAGACTAAAAAGTACTATTTGATAAATGTATCAATGATATGAATTTCTGCTCACGTCAAATTATCTTGAATTAAATTATAGAAAAATAATTTTAAAAAAAAGTTAGTCGCGTACACCTTTTACATTCGGGTGTGTTGGAATCTACTTTTTAAGCGTTAAAACTTAAAAAAAAACAAAAAAAGAGATAACCTTCTCGCTTCGGATTTCATTATTTTAATATTTTTATGCTAAATTTTTACTTGGTAGTTTTAAAAATTCATATTTTGAGAAGAACTGAAATATAGGTCAAGTGAAATGACAAGAAATGATGGGTGTATTTGATTACAAGTTGCTCTCTTGCTTATTCCATTAAAATATTTTTGTCAATAAAATCATTCAAAATTTAATAACAAAATAATTAAAGATTAAAAAAAGTAGTTTGGGTTGATTTTTACATTTAGTCTATATCAGCAAAAAATGCGTGTCGAAAGAGCAAAAAATGCATTTAGTGTATGCTCCCCTCCGTCATGCTTCAACGCAATAGGACGAAATACGTTGAATTAGGTCGGTTATGTCGAGTAAAGTCATTTTATTGGAAATCTCTATTAGGTAAAAGGTGGAATACCTACTGATGTATGTCTTTTTCGAGGGAACAACTCTTAATAACTTTGCTAAATGACGTCAATCCTCTTCAACACTACTTAATTTGTCTCCCTCTATGTGCATTTAAGAATCAATCGCCGAATATGAAAGAACTTATCTCATACAGTTTTCGATGTACTCTTGATCTTAATTAACGAATTACTGCTGAATGACGTTATCGCTAGTAAACACTACTAAACGTTTAACAAATTTTGTTATCTTTCTTTAGTGTACGATGCAGATGAGTAACATGTAAACTTATAATGTCATAAGAAAATACAAACCCTTGCTTATGCGAATTATGTCTGGAAATGCATGTGCTGGTTTATACGTTAATTCTTTTATTTTTCATTCTCTTATAGTGTATTTTCAATTCTTTACGCTGTTTGTGTTGAATTGTTCAAATTTACCCTAAGTTCTTAATAACATAGTGTATTGTCGGAAGAAAATTCTTGCTTTTAACATTCAAGGATAACATACCTTGGGAAGCACACTCAACACCAGCATCAGACACATATTCACATGACCCGGAGTAGTCAGTCACCTGGTAGTTACAGTCATACATGTTCTTTTCGCCTCCCATGCATTCTACGCTATACATATTTCTTGTATAGTTGTGATCTCTTGGAAGATAGACTGCTGTACCACTGTCTCCCATCCCCAGTTGTCTACAAACAACGTCAGCACCTTGATCATTCCACATGTACGAACATACTGTTGATATATCTCCTGTCTGAGTGTTATAAAAGAGTATTCGACCATCCGGTCCCAAAACCAATTGGGTCTGATCTACAAGAAACATTATGATCGTGTATTTTCTGATCCTCAGCGACGAAAATTTATGATTGTAACAATAGACTTTACATTGCGGTATTTATCTTTGGTAATTGAAATATGATTACAATTTAATATATCCGTCTTACAAATGTATCCTATACCCGGAAAACTATAGATTTCATTGCATTGGATTTTCTATTTGTGTTAACAAGGACTCAAAATGATCAGTACAATGGCTTTTGTAATGATTCTGTTAATCCGAACAACATATATTTTAGTAACAACTTCAGCTATGTAACTCTTATAAACATCGTTAATATTTAGATACCACTCATCAAGAAAACATACCTGTATCGATGCAATGAACTCCAGCATCTTGCACATTATCACACATTCCCACACTGTCACTGGTGTCATATGTACACTCTGATAGATCGGTTTCATTACCTGTGCAGTAAACGTTAAACATACTCCTACTGAAATTGTAATCCCGATCGATATATGTTGCTTTACCAATATCTCCCATGCCAGTTTGCTTGCATACAACTGTAGCATCTTGATCGTTCCAATTGTAGGAACATACTGATGAAGTATTATAAGTATCTACGTTGTACAAAAGTACTCGACCATCAGATCCAACAAACACTGAAATATTACCTGCAACTATAAAGAGAAATCAAATATATTATACCTTCCATTCGATAAACAATAATTAGCTTTATTTAGTGTAAAATCTTTTCTGGCTATCACCGCACGATAACTGAAAAGACAAAATGACAATTCGTTTTGAGCTGAAAAATTTTCAGCACTACTCAAATCATCACTCTTTATTGAATTTAAACATGTAAAAGTAAGTAAACCCGACTACTAATTGAATAAACTGAAAACTTAATATTTTACTATCTTCAAATTCCTCCTCGCCCTTCTGTCTGAATTTAAAGTATATCTACTCTTAATTCAATTGGCTATAAACAAGACAAACGCAGAAATAGCATTAGTTTCTCGCAGTAACATATTATTTTTTCTTGCGATATACTTTTTATTTTTTAAAATTGTACAGTTTTTTCCCTTTCAAACACATTATAATTACACGTAATTAACGTAGCAGCAACTGTATATATGATCATGTGACTATCTTCGATTCGACGTAACTGCGAGCACCTTCGATACTAATACATGTAAATGCCAAACTTTATATAGTAGCATAAAAACCTACCCGTAGAAACCGCCCAAAACTTTTCTCGTCCCTTATGCACCTAACATTAAATTTTATAAATCGTAAATACTGTTGCAGAACTAGTTATACTAGATCCCATCTATATATAAGTCCTACAAATAGCAAACGGCAAATCCCCAATTTCAAAAGAAATGAAATATATTTAATTATTGTACTTGAGCATTGTATGTGGCTTTTTTTCTTATACACGGAATTAAAAGGTGGTACACCTACTGATAGATGCTTCTTTTTTCCAATATGTTTTTCTTTTTATGGTTTTGAATTGAACAACGGAAATTTTAGCAACAAGTTCGTGCCTGTAAATCTTATAATCATAATGGCATTGGTCATGTTTAGATACCACTTATCACGAAAACATACCTGTATCGATGCAATGAACTCCAGCATCTTGCACATAATCACACATTCCCATACTGTCACTGGTGTCATATGTACACTCTGATAGATCGGTTTCGTTACCTGTGCAGTAAACGTTAAACATACTCCTACTGAAATTGTAATCCCGATCGATATATGTTGCTTTACCAATATCTCCCATGCCAGTTTGCTTGCATACAACTGTAGCATCTTGATCGTTCCAATTATAGGAACATATTGATGAAGTATTATATGTATCTGCGTTGTACAAAAGTACTCGACCATCAGATCCTACAAACACTGAAATATTACCTGCAACTATAAAGAGAAATCAAATATATCATACCTTCCATTCGATAAACAATAATTAGCTTTGATTAGTGTAAAATCTTTTCTGGCTTTCACCGCACGGTAACTGAAAAGACAAAACGACAATTCGTTTTGAGCTGAAAGTTATCGGCATTATTCAAATCATCACTTTTTATTGAATTTAAAGATGTAACTCTAAGAAGACCCTACTACTATTTAAATTTACTGAAAACGGAATGTTTTACCAGCTTCAATAAAGATGTTATTGTACTTGAGCATTACATATCCTTGTTCTATTAGGTAAAAGGTAGAATACCTACTGATGTATGTCTTTTTCGAGGGAACAACTCTTAATAACTTTGCTAAATGACGTCAATCCTCTTCAACACTACTTAATTTGTCTCCCTCTATGTGCATTTAAGAATCAATCGCCGAATATGAAAGAACTTATCTCATACAGTTTTCGATGTACTCTTGATCTTAATTAACGAATTACTGCTGAATGACTTCATCGCTAGTAAACACTACTAAACGTTTAACAAATTTTGTTATCTTTCTTTAGTGTACGATGCAGATGAGTAACATGTAAACTTATAATGTCATAAGAAAATACAAACCCTTGCTTATGCAAATTATGTCTGGAAATGCATGTGCTGGTTTATACGTTAATTCTTTTATTTTTCATTCTCTTTTAGTGTATTTTCAATTCTTTACGCTGTTTGTGTTGAATTGTTCAACTTTACCCTAAGTTCTTAATAACATAGTGTATTGTCGGAAGAAAATTCTTCCTTTTAACATTCAAGGATAACATACCTTGGGAAGCACACTCAACACCGGCATCAGACACATATTCACATGACCCGGAGTAGTCAGTCACCTGGTAGTTACAGTCATACATGTTCTTTTCGCCTCCCATGCATTCTACGCTATACATATTTCTTGTATAGTTGTGATCTCTTGGAAGATAGACTGCTGTACCACTGTCTCCCATCCCCAGTTGTCTACAAACAACGTCAGCACCTTGATCATTCCACATGTACGAACATACTGTTGATATATCTCCTGTCTGAGTGTTATAAAAGAGTATTCGACCATCCGGTCCCAAAACCAATTGGGTCTGATCTACAAGAAACATTATGATCGTGTATTTTCTGACAGCGACGAAAATTTATGATTGTAACAATAGACTTTACATTGCAGTATTTATCTTTGGTAATTGAAATATGATTACAATTTAATATATCCGTCTTACAAATGTATCCTATACCCGGAAAACTATAGATTTCATTGCATTGGATTTTCTATTTGTGTTAACAAGGACTCAAAATGATCAGTACAATGGCTTTTGTAATGATTCTGTTAATCCGAACAACATATATTTTAGTAACAACTTCAGCTATGTAACTCTTATAAACATCGTTAATATTTAGATACCACTCATCAAGAAAACATACCTGTATCGATGCAATGAACTCCAGCATCTTGCACATTATCACACATTCCCACACTGTCACTGGTGTCATATGTACACTCTGATAGATCGGTTTCATTACCTGTGCAGTAAACGTTAAACATACTCCTACTGAAATTGTAATCCCGATCGATATATGTTGCTTTACCAATATCTCCCATGCCAGTTTGCTTGCATACAACTGTAGCATCTTGATCGTTCCAATTGTAGGAACATATTGATGAAGTATTATAAGTATCTACGTTGTACAAAAGTACTCGACCATCAGATCCAACAAACACTGAAATATTACCTGCAACTATAAAGAGAAATCAAATATATTATACCTTCCATTCGATAAACAATAATTAGCTTTATTTAGTGTAAAATCTTTTCTGGCTATCACCGCACGATAACTGAAAAGACAAAATGACAATTCGTTTTGAGCTGAAAAATTTTCAGCACTACTCAAATCATCACTCTTTATTGAATTTAAACATGTAAAAGTAAGTAAACCCGACTACTAATTGAATAAACTGAAAACTTAATATTTTACTATCTTCAAATTCCCCCTCGCCCTTCTGTCTGAATTTAAAGTATATCTACTCTTAATTCAATTGGCTATAAACAAGACTAACGCAGAAATAGCATTAGTTTCTCGCAGTAACATATTATTTTTTCTTGCGATATACTTTTTATTTTTAAAATTGTACAGTTTTTTCCCTTTCAAACACATTATAATTACACGTAATTAACGTAGCAGCAACTGTATATATGATCATGTGACTATCTTCGATTCGACGTAACTGCGAGCACCTTCGATACTAATACATGTAAATGCCAAACTTTATATAGTAGCATAAAAACCTACCCGTAGAAACCGCCCAAAACTTTTCTCGTGCCTTATGCACCTAACATTAAATTTTATAAATCGTAAATACTGTTGCAGAACTAGTTATACTAGATCCCATCTATATATAAGTCCTACAAATAGCAAACGGCAAAACCCCAATTTCAAACGAAATGAAATATATTTAATTATTGTACTTGAGCATTGTATGTGGCTTTTTTTCTTATACACGGAATTAAAAGGTGGTACACCTACTGATAGATGCTTCTTTTTTCCAATATGTTTTTCTTTTTATGGTTTTGAATTGAACAACGGAAATTTTAGCAACAAGTTCGTGCCTGTAAATCTTATAATCATAATGGCATTGGTCATGTTTAGATACCACTTATCACGAAAACATACCTGTATCGATGCAATGAACTCCAGCATCTTGCACATAATCACACATTCCCATACTGTCACTGGTGTCATATGTACACTCTGATAGATCGGTTTCGTTACCTGTGCAGTAAACGTTAAACATAATCCTACTGAAATTGTAATCCCGATCGATATATGTTGCTTTACCAATATCTCCCATGCCAGTTTGCTTGCATACAACTGCAGCATCTTGATCGTTCCAATTATAGGAACATATTGATGAAGTATTATATGTATCTGCGTTGTACAAAAGTACTCGACCATCAGATCCTACAAACACTGAAATATTACCTGCAACTATAAAGAGAAATCAAATATATCATACCTTCCATTCGATAAACAATAATTAGCTTTGATTAGTGTAAAATCTTTTCTGGCTTTCACCGCACGGTAACTGAAAAGACAAAACGACAATTCGTTTTGAGCTGAAAGTTATCGGCATTATTCAAATCATCACTTTTTATTGAATTTAAAGATGTAACTCTAAGAAGACCCTACTACTATTTAAATTTACTGAAAACGGAATGTTTTACCAGCTTCAATAAAGATGTTATTGTACTTGAGCATTACATATCCTTGTTCTATTAGGTAAAAGGTGGAATACCTACTGATGTATGTCTTTTTCGAGGGAACAACTCTTAATAACTTTGCTAAATGACGTCAATCCTCTTCAACACTACTTAATTTGTCTCCCTCTATGTGCATTTAAGAATCAATCGCCGAATATGAAAGAACTTATCTCATACAGTTTTCGATGTACTCTTGATCTTAATTAACGAATTACTGCTGAATGACGTCATCGCTAGTAAACACTACTAAACGTTTAACAAATTTTGTTATCTTTCTTTAGTGTACGATGCAGATGAGTAACATGTAAACTTATAATGTCATAAGAAAATACAAACCCTTGCTTATGCAAATTATGTCTGGAAATGCATGTGCTGGTTTATACGTTAATTCTTTTATTTTTCATTCTCTTTTAGTGTATTTTCAATTCTTTACGCTGTTTGTGTTGAATTGTTCAAATTTACCCTAAGTTCTTAATAACATAGTGTATTGTCGGAAGAAAATTCTTCCTTTTAACATTCAAGGATAACATACCTTGGGAAGCACACTCAACACCAGCATCAGACACATATTCACATGACCCGGAGTAGTCAGTCACCTGGTAGTTACAGTCATACATGTTCTTTTCGCCTCCCATGCATTCTACGCTATACATATTTCTTGTATAGTTGTGATCTCTTGGAAGATAGACTGCTGTACCACTGTGTCCCATCCCCAGTTGTCTACAAACAACGTCAGCACCTTGATCATTCCACATGTACGAACATACTGTTGATATATCTCCTGTCTGAGTGTTATAAAAGAGTATTCGACCATCCGGTCCCAAAACCAATTGGGTCTGATCTACAAGAAACATTATGATCGTGTATTTTCTGATCCTCAGCGACGAAAATTTATGATTGTAACAATAGACTTTACATTGCAGTATTTATCTTTGGTAATTGAAATATGATTACAATTTAATATATCCGTCTTACAAATGTATCCTATACCCAGAAAACTATAGATTTCATTACATTGGATTTTCTATTTGTGTTAACAAGGACTCAAAATGATCAGTACAATGGCTTTTGTAATGATTCTGTTAATCCGAACAACATATATTTTAGTAACAACTTCAGCTATGTAACTCTTATAAACATCGTTAATATTTAGATACCACTCATCAAGAAAACATACCTGTATCGATGCAATGAACTCCAGCATCTTGCACATTATCACACATTCCCACACTGTCACTGGTGTCATATGTACACCCTGATAGATCGGTTTCATTACCTGTGCAGTAAACGTTAAACATACTCCTACTGAAATTGTAATCCCGATCGATATATGTTGCTTTACCAATATCTCCCATGCCAGTTTGCTTGCATACAACTGTAGCATCTTGATCGTTCCAATTATAGGAACATATTGATGAAGTATTATATGTATCTGCGTTGTACAAAAGTACTCGACCATCAGATCCTACAAACACTGAAATATTACCTGCAACTATAAAGAGAAATCAAATATATCATACCTTCCATCCGATAAACAATAATTAGCTTTGATTAGTGTAAAATCTTTCCTGGCTTTCACCGCACGGTAACTGAAAAGACAAAACGACAATTCGTTTTGAGCTGAAAGTAATCGGCATTATTCAATAAAATTGAGAATGGAAATGGGGAATGTGTCAAAGAGACAACAACCCGACCACAGAACAGACAACAGCAGAAGGCCACCAACAGGTCTTCAATGCAGCGAGAAATTCCCGCACCCGGAGGCGTCCTTCAGCTGGCCCCTAAACAAATATATATACTAGTTCAGTGATAATGAACGCCATACTAAACTCCAAATTGTACACAAGAAACTAAAATTAAAAATAATACAAGACTAACAAAGGCTAGAGGCTCCTGACTTGGGACAGGCGCAAAAATGCGGCGGGGTTAAACATGTTTATGAGATCTCAACCCTCCCCCTATACCTCTAGCCAATGTAGAAAAGTAAACGCATAACAATACGCACATTAAAATTCAGTTCAAGAGAAGTCCGAGTCTGATGTCAGAAGATGTAACCAAAGAAAATAAACAAAATGACAATAATACATAAATAACAACAGACTACTAGCAGTTAACTGACATGCCAGCTCCAGACTTCAATTAAACTGATTGAAAGATTATGTCTTCATCATATGAATATCAGGCACAATCCTTCCCGTTAGGGGTTTAGTATCATACCATCATAACATATATGAGAAGAACATAACCCGTGTCATGCCAACAACTGGTTTTTAAATAAATGTGTTTAGTGCAGATGCAAAGACCCTATAAGTGAATCAATATCAACGCCAAAATATGCAATCTTTAATGACCTGACAACAGTATCGTAACTATATCCCTTCTTAATAAGTCTATTTAAAGGTTTTGTTAGTTTCAGAGGTGAATACTGACATTTTTGTGCTTTATAAAGAATATTTCCATAAAAAATTGGATGTGAAATACCTGAACGTATAAGAAGTCTGCATGTTGAGCTATATGTCCTTATACCGATGATAAAATTTAGTAAATGTTTTGACTAGTTTGTGATATCGAAAACCCTGGTGTAATAATTTTTCAGTAATACATACATTTCTCTCGTTAAAATCTAAAACATTGTTACATACACGAGCGAATCGTACAAGTTGAGATATATAAACACCGTAAGATGGTGACAAGGGAACGTCACCATCTAAAAATGGATAATTAACGATAGGAAATGAAAAATCATCTCTTTTATCATATATTTTAGTATTAAGCTTTCCGTTAATGATATAGATATCAAGATCGAGGAAAGGGCAGTGGTCATTGTTAGTATTAGCTTTATTTAAAGTAAGTTCAACAGGATAAATTTCTTTAGTATACATACTGAAGTCGTCATTATTGAGAGCCAAAATATCATCCAAATATCTAAAAGTATTATTAAATTTGTGTATCAGATGTTGTTTCGATGGGTCTTTACTGATTTTTGTCATAAATTGTAACTCATAGCAATACAAAAAAAGGTCCGCAATAAGTGGTGCACAGTTAGTCCCCATTGGAATTCCGATAACCTGACGATATACGGAATCTCCAAAGCGAACAAAAATGTTATCTAGTAAAAATTCAAGGGCATATATAGTATCAAAGCATGTCCAATTGACATAGTTTTTTTGTTTATTGCTACTAAAAAATGACCTAAAAGAGTTTGAACATATATATTCACATTCTGACTTTTTAAATGCCCATTTAATTAGGTGTGTGAATTTTTTCTTAATGAGAATGTGAGGCAATGTGGTATATAGGGTAGAAAAATCAAAACTTTGAACAGATTCAAAATCACCAATATATGCATGCAATTTATCAAGTACTTCCAACGAGTTCTTGACACTCCAAAAGTAATTAATTCCACTATTTTCGAAGGCCTTATTTGAACAATTTATTATCAGGTTTTTGATTGTACCAAGTGTACTGGTAAGAAGAATAGACAATTTAGTAGTGGAACAATGGCTTGAAGACGAAATGAATCTATATTTGTAAGGTGTTTTGTGTAGCTTCGGAAGCCAATACATAGTTGGGACTTTCATTGTATTTGGTTCTGCTTGTAAAGCGGTAGCTAAAAGTTTATGTTTGTTACAGATGTCGTTTTCTGAAAATGGAGTCAGTTGGAATGTTGGTGAATTGGTGATTTCTTTTTTCAGAACCTCAATGTAAAATTTACGTCAAACAATAATAATATTATTAGCAGCTTTATCGGCCGGGACAAAAACAAATTCCTTGGCTAGTTCTTTTAGTTTATGTTTGATACGAGAAATAGGTTTATTGTGGTTATTGTTAAGAGTAAAATGTTCTTTAAAATGTTGAATACGTATATCAACTATGTTCATTACTGATTTAAAAAAAGAGTCCAAAGATTTTTTGTCAGCTTTTTCCCGTTTTATCCATTTCAAACAGTAAGTATGGAGTGAGTCGTGGATGATATTACGACACTCATTCCAATTAATAATTGACGGGGGACGATATTTAGGTCCTTTACTGAGGAATGATTTTAACTCTCGGTCTTGAACGATGTTAAGATCTCCTGTTATAACATGGGAAATGGGTCCATAAATGTATTCGGAATTACTGCAATTACATGAAGTAGGTGTATTTTCACTGATATTAACATCTTTACACAATTGGCTATAATTAAACACAAATTTCCGGGTAGATTTCTTGTAAATATAACAAATAAGAGGGAGCTCAGTATTATCAAAATATCCCGGAATTTGTTCTTTAACAGAATGGTCGTTAAAAATACCGGCAATATTTACAAAATCAAAACCTTTATTGACATACTTTATTTTAATAAACTGTTTTTTATGATCTTCAGGGCGATCAATTTTGGGAAACAGTTTAGAATAACAATATGCCATTATAATTTGAACGATTTCATACTTAGGACTGCTATATGAAATTGTGTTGCAATCCTCTAAAATTTTATTTAACTTATTAACCGGTAATGAACAGAGCTTTGTTAACAGATAATGTCTGCCGTTGTTTTTTGAAATAGAAATTAGGTCCGAAATATTGGTATGATTGGTCCGAAATTTTCTTTGATTGCGATTTTTTCTACGACCATGAGAACGGTTTTTACGAACAGTTTTAGAAACTATATCCAAAATGTTAACAGAATCGGTTCTTGATATATTACCAATTCCCATGATATTATCATTAAGACCGAGAGGGTAGACAGTCTGTAATTTTTTAATCCAATTTAATTCAATTATTTTCCGCGATCGTACAAACTTTGAATGAGATTCACCAGGCTGCTTATTTACTACTTCTAAAGGTTGAACTGCTAAATATTTAATAGGATGATTGTGCTTCTTAAGGTGTTGATAAATGATACTTTTGAATTTATTGGGTCTTTTAAAACGATACAGATGTTCTTGAGTGCGTTTAGATAAATATCGTCCAGTTTCACCTACGTACTATACAACTATTATTCAAATCATCACTTTTTATTGAATTTAAAGATGTAACTCTAAGAAGACCCTACTACTATTTAAATTTACTGAAAACGGAATGTTTTACCAGCTTCAATAAAGATGTTATTGTACTTGAGCATTACATATCCTTGTTCTATTAGGTAAAAGGTGGAATACCTACTGATGTATGTCTTTTTCGAGGGAACAACTCTTAATAACTTTGCTAAATGACGTCAATCCTCTTCAACACTACTTAATTTGTCTCCCTCTATGTGCATTTAAGAATCAGTCGCCGAATATGAAAGAACTTATCTCATACAGTTTTCGATGTACTCTTGATCTTAATTAACGAATTACTGCTGAATGACGTCATCGCTAGTAAACACTACTAAACGTTTAACAAATTTTGTTATCTTTCTTTAGTGTACGATGCAGATGAGTAACATGTAAACTTATAATGTCATAAGAAAATACAAACCCTTGCTTATGCAAATTATGTCTGGAAATGCATGTGCTGGTTTATACGTTAATTCTTTTATTTTTCATTCTCTTTTAGTGTATTTTCAATTCTTTACGCTGTTTGTGTTGAATTGTTCAAATTTACCCTAAGTTCTTAATAACATAGTGTATTGTCGGAAGAAAATTCTTCCTTTTAACATTCAAGGATAACATACCTTGGGAAGCACACTCAACACCAGCATCAGACACATATTCACATGACCCGGAGTAGTCAGTCACCTGGTAGTTACAGTCATACATGTTCTTTTCGCCTCCCATGCATTCTACGCTATACATATTTCTTGTATAGTTGTGATCTCTTGGAAGATAGACTGCTGTACCACTGTGTCCCATCCCCAGTTGTCTACAAACAACGTCAGCACCTTGATCATTCCACATGTACGAACATACTGTTGATATATCTCCTGTCTGAGTGTTATAAAAGAGTATTCGACCATCCGGTCCCAAAACCAATTGGGTCTGATCTACAAGAAACATTATGATCGTGTATTTTCTGATCCTCAGCGACGAAAATTTATGATTGTAACAATAGACTTTACATTGCGGTATTTATCTTTGGTAATTGAAATATGATTACAATTTAATATATCCGTCTTACAAATGTATCCTATACCCGGAAAACTATAGATTTCATTGCATTGGATTTTCTATTTGTGTTAACAAGGACTCACAATGATCAGTACAATGGCTTTTGTAATGATTCTGTTAATCCGAACAACATATATTTTAGTAACAACTTCAGCTATGTAACTCTTATAAACATCGTTAATATTTAGATACCACTCATCAAGAAAACATACCTGTATCGATGCAATGAACTCCAGCATCTTGCACATTATCACACATTCCCACACTGTCACTGGTGTCATATGTACACTCTGATAGATCGGTTTCATTACCTGTGCAGTAAACGTTAAACATACTCCTACTGAAATTGGAATCCCGATCGATATATGTTGCTTTACCAATATCTCCCATGCCAGTTTGCTTGCATACAACTGTAGCATCTTGATCGTTCCAATTGTAGGAACATATTGATGAAGTATTATAAGTATCTACGTTGTACAAAAGTACTCGACCATCAGATCCAACAAACACTGAAATATTACCTGCAACTATAAAGAGAAATCAAATATATTATACCTTCCATTCGATAAACAATAATTAGATTTATTTAGTGTAAAATCTTTTCTGGCTATCACCGCACGATAACTGAAAAGACAAAATTACAATTCGTTTTGAGCTGAAAAATTTTCAGCACTACTCAAATCATCACTCTTTATTGAATTTAAACATGTAAAAGTAAGTAAACCCGACTACTAATTGAATAAACTGAAAACTTAATATTTTACTATCTTCAAATTCCCCCTCGCCCTTCTGTCTGAATTTAAAGTATATCTACTCTTAATTCAATTGGCTATAAACAAGACAAACGCAGAAATAGCATTAGTTTCTCGCAGTAACATATTATTTTTTCTTGCGATATACTTTTTATTTTTAAAATTGTACAGTTTTTTCCCTTTCAAACACATTATAATTACACGTAATTAACGTAGCAGCAACTGTATATATGATCATGTGACTATCTTCGATTCGACGTAACTGCGAGCACCTTCGATACTAATACATGTAAATGCCAAACTTTATATAGTAGCATAAAAACCTACCCGTAGAAACCGCCCAAAACTTTTCTCGTGCCTTATGCACCTAACATTAAATTTTATAAATCGTAAATACTGTTGCAGAACTAGTTATACTAGATCCCATCTATATATAAGTCCTACAAATAGCAAACGGCAAAACCCCAATTTCAAACGAAATGAAATATATTTAATTATTGTACTTGAGCATTGTATGTGGCTTTTTTTCTTATACACGGAATTAAAAGGTGGTACACCTACTGATAGATGCTTCTTTTTTTCAATATGTTTTTCTTTTTATGGTTTTGAATTGAACAACGGAAATTTTAGCAACAAGTTCGTGCCTGTAAATCTTATAATCATAATGGCATTGGTCATGTTTAGATACCACTTATCACGAAAACATACCTGTATCGATGCAATGAACTCCAGCATCTTGCACATAATCACACATTCCCATACTGTCACTGGTGTCATATGTACAATCTGATAGATCGGTTTCGTTACCTGTGCAGTAAACGTTAAACATACTCCTACTGAAATTGTAATCCCGATCGATATATGTTGCTTTACCAATATCTCCCATGCCAGTTTGCTTGCATACAACTGTAGCATCTTGATCGTTCCAATTATAGGAACATATTGATGAAGTATTATATGTATCTGCGTTGTACAAAAGTACTCGACCATCAGATCCTACAAACACTGAAATATAACCTGCAACTATAAAGAGAAATCAAATATATCATACCTTCCATTCGATAAACAATAATTAGCTTTGATTAGTGTAAAATCTTTTCTGGCTTTCACCGCACGGTAACTGAAAAGACAAAACGACAATTCGTTTTGAGCTGAAAGTTATCGGCATTATTCAAATCATCACTTTTTATTGAATTTAAAGATGTAACTCTAAGAAGACCTTACTACTATTTAAATTTACTGAAAACGGATTGTTTTATCAGGTTCAATAAAGATGTTATTGTATTGTACTTGTGCATTACATATCCTTGTTCTATTAGGTAAAAGGTGGAACACCTACTGACGTATGTCTTTTTCGAGGGAACAACTCTTAATAACTTTGCTAAATGACGTCAATCCTCTTCAACACTACTTAATTTGTCTCCCTCTATGTGCATTTAAGAATCAATCGCCGAATATGAAAGAACTAATCTCATACAGTTTTCGATGTACTCTTGATCTTAATTAACGAATTACTGTTGAATGACGTCATCGCTAGTAAACACTACTAAACGTTTAACAAATTTTGGTATCTTTCTTTAGTGTACGATGCAGATGAGTAACATGTAAACTTATAATGTCATAAGAAAATACAAACCCTTGCTTATGCAAATTATGTCTGGAAATGCATGTGCTGGTTAATACGTTAATTCTTTTATTTTTCATTCTCTTATAGTGTATTTTCAATTCTTTACGCTGTTTGTGTTGAATGGTTCAAATTTACCCTAAGTTCTTAATAACATAGTGTAATGTCGGAAGAAAATTCTTCCTTTTAACATTGAAGGATAACATACCTTGGGAAGCACACTCAACACCAGCATCAGACACATATTCACATGACCCGGAGAAGTCAGTCACCTGGTAGTTACAGTCATACATGTTCTTTTCGCCTCCCATGCATTCTACGCTATACATATTTCTTGTATAGTTGTGATCTCTTGGAAGATAGACTGCTGTACCACTGTCTCCCATCCCCAGTTGTCTACAAACAACGTCAGCACCTTGATCATTCCACATGTACGAACATACTGTTGATATATCTCCTGTCTGAGTGTTATAAAAGAGTATTCGACCATCCGGTCCCAAAACCAATTGGGTCTGATCTACAAGAAACATTATGATCGTGTATTTTCTGATCCTCAGCGACGAAAATTTATGATTGTGACAATAGAATTTACATTGCGGCATTTATCTTTGGTAATTGAAATATGATTACAATTTAATATATCCGTCTTACAAATGTATCCTATACCCGGAAAACTATAGATTTCTTTGCATTGGATTTTCTATTTGTGTTAACAAGGACTCAAAATGATCAGTACAATGGCTTTTGTAATGATTCTGTTAATCCGAACAACATATATTTTAGTAACAACTTCAGCTATGTAACTCTTATAAACATCGTTAATATTTAGATACCACTCATCAAGAAAACATACCTGTATCGATGCAATGAACTCCAGCATCTTGCACATTATCACACATTCCCACACTGTCACTGGTGTCATATGTACACTCTGATAGATCGGTTTCATTACCTGTGCAGTAAACGTTAAACATACTCCTACTGAAATTGTAATCCCGATCGATATATGTTGCTTTACCAATATCTCCCATGCCAGTTTGCTTGCATACAACTGTAGCATCTTGATCGTTCCAATTGTAGGAACATATTGATGAAGTATTATAAGTATCTGCGTTGTACAAAAGTACTCGACCATCAGATCCTACAAACACTGAAATATTACCTGCAACTATAAAGAGAAATCAAATATATTATACCTTCCATTCGATAAACAATAATTAGCTTTATTTAGTGTAAAATCTTTTCTGGCTATCACCGCACGATAACTGAAAAGACAAAATGACAATTCGTTTTGAGCTGAAAAATTTTCAGCACTACTCAAATCATCACTCTTTATTGAATTTAAACATGTAAAAGTAAGTATACCCGACTACTAATTGAATAAACTGAAAACTTAATATTTTACTATCTTCAGATTCCCCCTCGCCCTTCTGTCTGAATTTAAAGTATATCTACTCTTAATTCAATTGGATATAAACAAGACAAACGCAGAAATAGCATTAGTTTCTCGCAGTAACATATTACTTTTTTCTTACGATATACTTTTTATTTTTAAAATTGTACAGTTTTTTCCCTTTCAAACACATTATAATTACACGTAATTAACGTAGCAGCAACTGTATATATGATCATGTGACTATCTTCGATTCGACGTAACTGCGAGCACCTTCGATACTAATACATGTAAATGCCAAACTTTATATAGTAGCATAAAAACCTACCCGTAGAAACCGCCCAAAACTTTTCTCGTGCCTTATGCACCTAACATTAAATTTTATAAATCGTAAATACTGTTGCAGAACTAGTTATACTAGATCCCATCTATATATAAGTTCTACAAATAGCAAACGGCAAAAACCCAATTTCAAACGAAATGAAATATATTTAATTATTGTACTTGAGCATTGTATGTGGCTTTTTTTCTTATACACGGAATTAAAAGGTGGTACACCTACTGATAGATGCTTCTTTTTTCCAATATGTTTTTCTTTTTATGGTTTTGAATTGAACAACGGAAATTTTAGAAACAAGTTCATGCCTGTAAATTTTATAATCATAATGGCATTGGTCATGTTTAGATACCACTTATCACGAAAACATACCTGTATCGATGCAATGAACTCCAGCATCTTGAACATAATCACACATTCCCATACTGTCACTGGTGTCATATGTACACTCTGATAGATCGGTTTCGTTACCTGTGCAGTAAACGTTAAACATACTCCTACTGAAATTGTAATCCCGATCGATATATGTTGCTTTACCAATATCTCCCATGCCAGTTTGCTTGCATACAACTGTAGCATCTTGATCGTTCCAATTATAGGAACATATTGATGAAGTATTATATGTATCTGCGTTGTACAAAAGTAGTCGACCATCAGATCCTACAAACACTGAAATATTACCTGCAACTATAAAGAGAAATCAAATATATCATACCTTCCATTCGATAAACAATAATTAGCTTTGATTGGTGTAAAATCTTTTCTGGCTTTCACCGCACGGTAACTGAAAAGACAAAACGACAATTCGTTTTGAGCTGAAAGTTATCGGCATTATTCAAATCATCACTTTTTGTTGAATTTAAAGATGTAACTCTAAGAAGACCCTACTACTATTTAAATTTACTAAAAACGGAATGTTTTACCAGCTTCAATAAAGATGTTATTGTACTTGAGCATTACATATCCTTGTTCTATTAGGTAAAAGGTGGAATACCTACTGATGTATGTCTTTTTCGAGGGAACAACTCTTAATAACTTTGCTAAATGACGTCAATCCTCTTCAACACTACTTAATTTGTCTCCCTCTATGTGCATTTAAGAATCAATCGCCGAATATGAAAGAACTTATCTCATACAGTTTTCGATGTACTCTTGATCTTAATTAACGAATTACTGTTGAATGACGTCATCGCTAGTAAACACTACTAAACGTTTAACAAATTTTGTTATCTTTCTTTAGTGTACGATGCAGATGAGTAACATGTAAACTTGTAATGTCATAAGAAAATACAAACCCTTGCTTATGCAAATTATGTCTGGAAATGCATGTGCTGGTTTATACGTTAATTCTTTTATTTTTCATTCTCTTATAGTGTATTTTCAATTCTTTACGCTGTTTGTGTTGAATTGTTCAAATTTACCCTAAGTTCTTTTTTTTTTTAATTAATCAATTTTATTGCACCTTTGCTGTTAACAATTTACTCAATCTACAGCTTCAATTAAGTATCCCTTCAAATTAGTTATTGAATATCTAGGGAAAGATATTCAATAAAGTATATCTATAAAGTAAGTTATATTAATACAGATCAATACATTAGAACAATTCTACATAATTTTTGTTTTTTTTACCGGAATACGGTACGTTTCTTAACCTATACTGTATATGATTTTTTTATCAAAGCTTCACTGAACCGCGAAATTAATGATGTATTGATCTTTGATACTGATAGCATGACTCTTCAGTCGACAATAGAATTTTGAACTTAAAACTTTTTGTTTTGTTTACAACACTGAATTATATAAGAAGTCTTGGATGATGAGGTAAAAATGTTTTTTTTTTCACACATTATTTTTTACCAGTAAATGTTGATTTCTATGATAAAGCCGAAGATCGAAAGTTGATCGAAAGTACACGTGGTCTTCAAATTATACATGTATGCAGTAACGTTGCATTGTGTTGTGTATTCTGCTCGCTCTCCTGCTCATTATAATTTTGCATTGTGAACAGGAATAAACATATTTAATAACAATTCGAATTCAGTGTAGCTGTAATAAATTATAAAAGAGTAAAATTGCGAATTTCAGTTAATGCACACAAATTGACTGGACACATTTGCAGTCATGTATTAATGAGGTCACAGCTAAGACTTGTATCTAATAATTGTCATTTTATTTAAAGGAATTCGAAATATTCCCTTGTTTTAAGTATTATTTTCTTGTTTATTTTGCTTCTGATTTTATTTATGTTAATAATGTCCCAGATTTCATTTTTGAAGATTTTGAAGATATCAATGACCTTATCTTTCTTGTCAGACATATAATATGCTTTATAGATGGAAAAGAAAATTATAGTTAATAGATAGTTCATATCAAAATAAGCTTCATCATCAATGTTATAGCCAGTTACTAAACTTTCAAGACTAAGTATATGCTTATCAATTTTTAAAAATGCTAATAGCTGGTCAACTTTATGCCAATAATGAACATTATATGAACAGGAAAAAAAGAAGTGTTTATAATCATCATGTTGCTTACAATAGAAGCACAAACCACTTGGTACTATTTTCCATTTATAAAGTAATTCATTACAGGCTAATATATAATGTATTATTTTCCATTTAAACATTTTTAATTTGTTGTTTTCAAGGTAGTTAAAAATAAAGTTAAATGTGGACTTCAATTTTGTAGTCATTTTTTTATGAAGAATTCTTTCCCACATTAAAACTCCTGTCGGTTTATCATGTGTAAATTGACTTTGCAAGAAAGTATATACTTCTTTGTTACTCATATCTGGTGAAATTTCATGTTTTAGTAGTATATTTAACTTCACTGATGTTTTTATATTGACAACAGTTTTGTAAGAGCTTCCTTGTTTTAAAATATTTTGCCAGTGCTTTGGTATAGCTTTTTTAACTAATGAAAATTCTCTAATCCAATCTTGTTTATTCTTTAAATTTTTGAGTACAGTTTCTGATGAGATGTATCCGTTTTCATCTAATATATTATTGATGTACAAAATATTACTATTAATCCAGTTTTGAAAGAACAAACATTTCCCATTTTCTTTGATAAGATGATTTCCCCATATAAGTTGTTTTCTAACCTGAAGAAAGTTTCTTGGTATGATTGTTTGGCCTCCTTTTATTTCTACCCATGTTTTAATTAATTGTTTATAGAATTCAGGTAAAGATTTAAATCTATTTTATTAAGCAAATTAACATTTGTTAAATTCATTCTGAATAAAAGAAAATCTTTCCCAAATTTATCAAGGTAAAATCTTGGAATAATTTTCCAGTTATCATTTTCCTTTTTGATTAGTTTTAAAACCCATCTGATTTGTAATGATTTAAGATAGCAGTCTAAATCAATCATTTGTAATCCTCCCTCAAGATATGGTTTATATAATATAGTACGTTTAACTTTATCTTTTTTTCCACTCCATATAAAATTATATATTAAATTCTTGAACTTTTGCTTTATTTCCTGTGTTATTATCATACTTGATGCAATGTATGTTAGGTTTGGTAAAATTAAAGACTTAACTACAGTTATCTTTCCTATTAATGTTAAGTTTCGTTTGTTCCATCCTTGAATTAATTTTTCACATTTGTCTATTTGCTTTTCTGTATTTAATTTATGACATTCTTGATAATTGTATCCAAAATATATTCCTAGACTTTTAATGTGGTCTTGTTTCCAGTTTATATTTTCAAATTTATCTTTTGAATGTTTAAGTTTCCCAAGCCACAAACCTTCTGTTTTATTTCTAAATCAATTTAAGTCCAGAAAGGCTTCCAAAAGTTTCAATAATGTTAATGGCTATACTTATTTCTTTGCGTGTTTTTAAAAACAATTGAGTATCGTCTGCCAACTGACATATTTTTAGCGAGCAAGATTTTCCATCTAATTTGATTTCAAATCCTTTTAGTTTGTTATTTTCCCTTAATTTAATTGCCATTATTTCAACAGATAAAACGAAAATTAACGAGGATAACGGACACCCTTGTCTAATCCCACAGAATGTATTAAAGGGGGCAGACACCCATCCATTATTTAAAATACACCCTTTTATATCTGTATACATAGTTTCAACCCATTTAATGAATTCCTTTTTAAAACCAAATTTTTTTAAAGATTCAAACATAAAACACCACTCCAGTGAGTCGAAAGCTTTAGTAAAGTCTAAAAATAAAATTGCACCATCTACTTTAAATTTTTCAGAATAATCAATGATGTCTTGGATTTGTCTAATATTAAATCCTATGTATCTGTTTTTTATGTAACCTTTTTGATCAGAGTGAATTATTTTTGGAAGTACTGATTTTAATCTTTGCGCTAAGGCATAGGCTAATAATTTAACATCATAATTTAATAATGTGATAGGTCTATAGTTATCAAGGGAGAGTGGATCATTTTTTTTATACAAAAGAGATATAGCTCCAATTTTTTGGGAGTTGGTTAATTCACCTTTTTTAAAGCAATAATTGAAAACGGGTACTATCAAATCTTTAATTTGTTCCCAGAATTTTCTATAAAACTCAACATTTAGTCCGTCCAAACCTGGGGCTTTGTTCAGTTTCATTTTAAATATAGCCTCTGTGCATTCACTTATAGTAATTTTTCCTTCACATATATTGCTTTCATTTTCATTAATTTTTTTACATTCTTTAATAGCTTCAAAGTGCTTTCTTACCTCTTCTGTGTCAGGTTTTGTTGAAGTATATAATTTAGTATAATAATTAACTTCTAGATTTATTATTTTGTTTTGGTCATATGTTACCTGTTTATTTTCATCATACAGTTGAGTTATAGTTTTTTTACTTTGCCTTGTTTTTTCTAGGCCAAGAAAAAAGGATGTGTTTTTCTCCCCTTCTTCTAGCCATTTCACACGTGATCTTATTTGATTTCCTTTAATTTTTTTATTATATAAGCTTGCTAATTGTTTTTCTATATTTTCTTTTAGGTTAATTTTCCTCTCATGTTTATTGCTGTCACAATCAATTTCAGCAGATAATGTTTTTAATGTGTTTTATAAAATTTCAATATTATCTTTTTTAATATTTGCTTTTAATTTACAGTATTGAATGGTATAATCCCTTACCTCAACTTTAAAATTATCCCATAAAATATCTAGGTTTAGAGATGTTTCTGCTTTTGTTTTATATGTATTAATCAACTTTGAAATAATTTTTTGATACTGTTTATCATCTAGGATGCTACTGTTTAATTTCCAGTAACCTCGCCCTTTTGAGTTTCTATTTATGTTGATTTTTAATGAAACGGCGTAATGATCAGTGTGTTGAAGTACTATTGGTCTTATATCGCATGAAATGCAATTTTTATTAACTTTATCACTTACTAAAAAATAATCAATTCTTGTAGATTCTGATAAGTTTTTTCTTCTCCAGGTAAATTGGGTTTTATTTATGTTTTTGCCTCTCCAGACATCGGTTAGTTTTAGATTCTTAATCAATGTCTTGAGGTTATGAACTGGTTTATCAAATTTTTTATTTCCTAATTTTTTCTTGGTATCTTTTATAGATAATATGTCATTGAAGTCACCCCCAATTATTAACTGGCCAATACTATGATCTTCAATTAATTGTTTTACTGATTTAAAAAAAGTATTTCTTGTTTTACAATTATTAGGTGCATATAGGTTCACTAAGGTGTATATATTGTCATCTATTTCTATATTAACTAGTATGAATCTACCTTCTGAGTCTTTATATTTGTCAATAAGCTTGTAGTTTAATCTGCTTTTTATCCATATAGCCACCCCTCTTGCATTACTTAATCCATTATTTAAAATTAATTCACCTTTGAATTCTTGTTTTAACTTTGATTCTAAGGTGTAAGTAAAATGAGTTTCTTGTAGGAATACTATATTACATTTTTGTTGATTAGCCCATTCAATAATTCTGTTTCTTTTTTCAGATTTTTGTAACCCGTTGGTATTTACGGTGCGGACATGGATACAGTTTTTTATGTATCATATTGTATTATTATTAAGAAGGTGAGCTAGTATAATTAAGGAGTTTTGTTCAGTTTGAAAGTAAGTTGAACCTGTAAATCCACATGAATTTGAATTTAAGATTTTATCTTTATCCTTGCTTTGTTGGTTTTTTTTTGTATGACATTTTTTATCAGTATTAAATTCTTTATATATGTACATCTATATACAACCATAATTATCATGATTATTAATGTGCAAACATTACACAATATATCAGTTACTGACCTCAATATATAGGTCGTGAATTGGGTCAACAATGTGACTTGAAATTGCATAGTATTGTTGGCTACTTGATAAGTTAAGTGAAATACTAGTATGTTTATGATCAATATTTGTATTGTATGACTTATGAATGTTTTAGTGTCAATTATAATAATCGATCTATGTTTTGATTTTTGTAGGTGTACTTTATCCTTTTGAGGTTTGGTGTATGGATTCACAGATGATAATCCCATATCCGCTTTAACCAAAACTATTGAAGGATTTATTACAATTATATAGGAAAGAGTTAGTTTCCGACAAGCTTTCTGAAAACATATATGTGAAGTGAATGTACATGTGCAGCTTTGCAATAAGTGATAAAAAAAGACACAAAGAATTTTAATAATAAAAAAAAGATCTAAAGATGTTGAGATTGTGCACACGCTGCTTACCACTGGACGTGAGAAATTGTACATAGTTACAAAAGGATTGTAAATTACTAATAAGAGAGGAGATATTTAGTTGTGATTATATAGACTGATAATTGAGTGATATAGAATTAAATGATGACTTATAGTTTTATGGTCTATTAATTTTTTAAATGTGGTTAAATGATACCTGTAATGATAATAAAATATTAATTTAATACATCATTATATTCATATTGTTGTGTTTTTTATTCTCATACAAACACAGGTAAATTAACTACATGTATGTATATAATAAGGTATCAGTTGTTTTGGACCTCTTGGCAGTAGAATCACTCTCTTTGTCGTGAAGCTTCTCAGTTGGTGTTACTGGGGACTTCAGAAATGTAATACTAACAGGTTGTTTTGATGGAGTTTGAGATTTTTTGGTTGATTCTTGTGTGCTCTGATTACCGGACATGAATGAGGTTATTTGAGCTTGACTGGGATCACCCTTTTTATTACTGTTCTTTTTTTTTTATTTTCTTTCGTTTTTGTGGATCAGCTACAGGATTGATAATAGATTGCGACTGTCCATTGTCATCTTCACATCCAGTAGTTGATGCACCTTCACGTTCAGTAGATGATGCGCCTTCATGACCGCTCACTCCGGTAGCTGATGCACTTTCACATGTTACATCATTGTTGGTTTGGACGGATATTTGTGTTGCATCAGTGCCAGTTTCAGATTCAGAAGTTTCATCATCCGCATCACTTGTTTCATTGTTTTCTTTATCTGATTGTTCGGGGACGTCTGAGAAAGTATCCTTGGTACAGGCATTTTGTTTGTGTCCTTCTTGTCCACATGATCTGCATACCCAATCATTGGTACAATCTTTTGTTTGGTGACCTTCTTTCAGACATTTCGAACATTTTTTATTTTGAAAGTTGTTTTTAGGCTGATCACGATAGAGGATGGTGGCTCTATATTTGCCCTAAGTTCTTAATAACATAGTGTATTGTCGGAAGAAAATTCTTCCTTTTAACATTCAAGTATAACATACCTTGGGAAGCACACTCAACACCAGCATCAGACACATATTCACATGACCCGGAGTAGTCAGTCACCTGGTAGTTACAGTCATACATGTTCTTTTCGCCTCCCATGCATTCTACGCTATACATATTTCTTGTATAGTTGTGATCTCTTGGAAGATAGACTGCTGAACCACTGTCTCCCATCCCCAGTTGTCTACAAACAACGTCAGCACCTTGATCATTCCACATGTACGAACATACTGTTGATATATCTCCTGTCTGAGTGTTATAAAAGAGTATTCGACCATCCGGTCCCAAAACCAATTGGGTCTGATCTACAAGAAACATTATGATCGTGTATTTTCTGATCCTCAGCGACGAAAATTTATGATTGTAACAATAGACTTTACATTGCGGTATTTATCTTTGGTAATTGAAATATGCTTACAATTTAATATATCCGTATTACAAATGTATCCTATACCCGGAAAACTATAGATTTCATTGCATTGGATTTTCTATTTGTGTTAACAAGGACTCAAAATGATCAGTACAATGGCTTTTGTAATGATTCTGTTAATCCGAACAACATATATTTTAGTAACAACTTCAGCTATGTAACTCTTATAAACATCGTTAATATTTAGATACCACTCATCAAGAAAACATACCTGTATCGATGCAATGAACTCCAGCATCTTGCACATAATCACACATTCCCACACTGTCACTGGTGTCATATGTACACTCTGATAGATCGGTTTCATTACCTGTGCAGTAAACGTTAAACATACTCCTACTGAAATTGTAATCCCGATCGATATATGTTGCTTTACCAATATCTCCCATGCCAGTTTGCTTGCATACAACTGTAGCATCTTGATCGTTCCAATTGTAGGAACATATTGATGAAGTATTATAAGTATATGCGTTGTACAAAAGTACTCGACCATCAGATCCAACAAACACTGAAATATTACCTGCAACTATAAAGAGAAATCAAATATATTATACCTTCCATTCGATAAACAATAATTAGCTTTATTTAGTGTAAAATCTTTTCTGGCTATCACCGCACGATAACTGAAAAGACAAAATGACAATTCGTTTTGAGCTGAAAAATTTTCAGCACTACTCAAATCATCACTCTTTATTGAATTTAAACATGTAAAAGTAAGTATACCCGACTACTAATTGAATAAACTGAAAACTTAATATTTTACTATCTTCAAATTCCCCCTCGCCCTTCTGTCTGAATTTAAAGTATATCTACTCTTAATTCAATTGGATATAAACAAGACAAACGCAGAAATAGCATTAGTTTCTCGCAGTAACATATTATTTTTTCATACGATATACTTTTTATTTTTAAAATTGTACAGTTTTTTCCCTTTCAAACACATTATAATTACACGTAATTAACGTAGCAGCAACTGTATATATGATCATGTGACTATCTTCGATTCGACGTAACTGCGAGCACCTTCGATACTAATACATGTAAATGCCAAACTTTATATAGTAGCATAAAAACCTACCCGTAGAAACCGCCCAAAACTTTTCTCGTGCCTTATGCACCTAACATTAAATTTTATAAATCGTAAATACTGTTGCAGAACTAGTTATACTAGATCCCATCTATATATAAGTCCTACAAATAGCAAACGGCAAAACCCCAATTTCAAACGAAATGAAATATATTTAATTATTGTACTTGAGCATTGTATGTGGCTTTTTTTCTTATACACGGAATTAAAAGGTGGTACACCTACTGATAGATGCTTCTTTTTTCCAATATGTTTTTCTTTTTATGGTTTTGAATTGAACAACGGAAATTTTAGCAACAAGTTCGTGCCTGTAAATCTTATATTCATAATGGCATTGGTCATGTTTAGATACATGTACCACTTATCACGAAAACATACCTGTATCGATGCAATGAACTCCAGCATCTTGAACATAATCACACATTCCCATACTGTCACTGGTGTCATATGTACACTCTGATAGATCGGTTTCGTTACCTGTGCAGTAAACGTTAAACATACTCCTACTGAAATTGTAATCCCGATCGATATATGTTGCTTTACCAATATCTCCCATGCCAGTTTGCTTGCATACAACTGTAGCATCTTGATCGTTCCAATTATAGGAACATATTGATGAAGTATTATATGTATCTGCGTTGTACAAAAGTACTCGACCATCAGATCCTACAAACACTGAAATATTACCTGCAACTATAAAGAGAAATCAAATATATCATACCTTCCATTCGATAAACAATAATTAGCTTTGATTGGTGTAAAATCTTTTCTGGCTTTCACCGCACGGTAACTGAAAAGACAAAACGACAATTCGTTTTGAGCTGAAAGTTATCGGCATTATTCAAATCATCACTTTTTATTGAATTTAAAGATGTAACTCTTAGAAGACCCTACTACTATTTAAATTTACTGAAAACGGAATGTTTTACCAGGTTCAATAAAGATGTTATTGTACTTGAGCATTACATATCCTTGTTCTATTAGGTAAAAGGTGTAATACCTACTGATGTATGCCTTTTAAAGGGAACAACTCTTAATAACTTTGCTAAATGACGTCAATCCTCTTCAACACTACTTAATTTGTCTCCCTCTATGTGCATTTAAGAATCAATCGCCGAATATGAAAGAACTTATCTCATACAGTTTTCGATGTACTCTTGATCTTAATTAACGAATTACTGTTGAATGACGTCATCGCTAGTAAACACTACTAAACGTTTAACAAATTTTGTTATCTTTCTTTAGTGTACGATGCAGATGAGTAACATGTAAACTTGTAATGTCATAAGAAAATACAAACCCTTGCTTATGCAAATTATGTCTGGAAATGCATGTGCTGGTTTATACGTTAATTCTTTTATTTTTCATTCTCTTATAGTGTATTTTCAATTCTTTACGCTGTTTGTGTTGAATTGTTCAAATTTACCCTAAGTTCTTTTTTTTTTTTTAATTAATCAATTTTATTGCACCTTTGCTGTTAACAATTTACTCAATCTACAGCTTCAATTAAGTATCCCTTCAAATTAGTTATTGAATATCTAGGGAAAGATATTCAATAAAGTATATCTATAAAGTAAGTTATATTAATACAGATCAATACATTAGAACAATTCTACATAATTTTTGTTTTTTTTACCGGAATACGGTACGTTTCTTAACCTATACTGTATATGATTTTTTTATCAAAGCTTCACTGAACCGCGAAATTGATGATGTATTGATCTTTGATACTGATAGCATGACTCTTCAGTCGACAATAGAATTTTGAACTTAAAACTTTTTGTTTTGTTTACAACACTGAATTATATAAGAAGTCTTGGATGATGAGGTAAAAATGTTTTTTTTTTCACACATTATTTTTTACCAGTAAATGTTGATTTCTATGATAAAGCCGAAGATCGAAAGTTGATCGAAAGTACACGTGGTCTTCAAATTATACATGTATGCAGTAACGTTGCATTGTGTTGTGTATTCTGCTCGCTCTCCTGCTCATTATAATTTTGCATTGTGAACAGGAATAAACATATTTAATAACAATTCGAATTCAGTGTAGCTGTAATAAATTATAAAAGAGTAAAATTGCGAATTTCAGTTAATGCACACAAATTGACTGGACACATTTGCAGTCATGTATTAATGAGGTCACAGCTAAGACTTGTATCTAATAATTGTCATTTTATTTAAAGGAATTCGAAATATTCCCTTGTTTTAAGTATTATTTTCTTGTTTTTTTTGCTTCTGATTTTATTTATGTTAATAATGTCCCAGATTTCATTTTTGAAGATTTTGAAGATATCAATGACCTTATCTTTCTTGTCAGACATATAATATGCTTTATAGATGGAAAAGAAAATTATAGTTAATAGATAGTTCATATCAAAATAAGCTTCATCATCAATTTTATAGCCAGTTACTAAACTTTCAAGACTAAGTATATGCTTATCAATTTTTAAAAATGCTAATAGCTGGTCAACTTTATGCCAATAATGAACATTATATGAACAGGAAAAAAAGAAGTGTTTATAATCATCATGTTGCTTACAATAGAAGCACAAACCACTTGGTACTATTTTCCATTTATAAAGTAATTCATTACAGGCTAATATATAATGTATTATTTTCCATTTAAACATTTTTAATTTGTTGTTTTCAAGGTAGTTAAAAATAAAGTTAAATGTGGACTTCAATTTTGTAGTCATTTTTTTATGAAGAATTCTTTCCCACATTAAAACTCCTGTCGGTTTATCATGTGTAAATTGACTTTGCAAGAAAGTATATACTTCTTTGTTACTCATATCTGGTGAAATTTCATGTTTTAGTAGTATATTTAACTTCACTGATGTTTTTATATTGACAACAGTTTTGTAAGAGCTTTCTTGTTTTAAAATATTTTGCCAGTGCTTTGGTATAGCTTTTTTAACTAATGAAAATTCTCTAATCCAATCTTGTTTATTCTTTAAATTTTTGAGTACAGTTTCTGATGAGATGTATCCGTTTTCATCTAATATATTATTGATGTACAAAATATTACTATTAATCCAGTTTTGAAAGAACAAACATTTCCCATTTTCTTTGATAAGATGATTTCCCCATATAAGTTGTTTTCTAACCTGAAGAAAGTTTCTTGGTATGATTGTTTGGCCTCCTTTTATTTCTACCCATGTTTTAATTAATTGTTTATAGAATTCAGGTAAAGATTTATAATCTATTTTATTAAGCAAATTAACATTTGTTAAATTCATTCAGAATAAAAGAAAATCTTTCCCAAATTTATCAAGGTAAAATCTTGGAATAATTTTCCAGTTATCATTTTCCTTTTTGATTAGTTTTAAAACCCATCTGATTTGTAATGATTTAAGATAGCAGTCTAAATCAATCATTTGTAATCCTCCCTCAAGATATGGTTTACATAATATAGTACGTTTAACTTTATCTTTTTTTCCACTCCATATAAAATTATATATTAAATTCTTGAACTTTTGCTTTATTTCCTGTGTTATTATCATACTTGATGCAATGTATGTTAGGTTTGGTAAAATTAAAGACTTAACTACAGTTATCTTTCCTATTAATGTTAAGTTTCGTTTGTTCCATCCTTGAATTAATTTTTCACATTTGTCTATTTGCTTTTCTGTATTTAATTTATGACATTCTTGATAATTGTATCCAAAATATATTCCTAGACTTTTAATGTGGTCTTGTTTCCAGTTTATATTTTCAAATTTATCTTTTGAATGTTTAAGTTTCCCAAGCCACAAACCTTCTGTTTTATTTCTATTCAATTTAAGTCCAGAAAGGCTTCCAAAAGTTTCAATAATGTTAAGGGCTATACTTATTTCTTTGCGTGTTTTTAAAAACAATTGAGTATCGTCTGCCAACTGACATATTTTTAGCGAGCAAGATTTTCCATCTAATTTGATTTCAAATCCTTTTAGTTTGTTATTTTCCCTTAATTTAATTGCCATTATTTCAACAGATAAAACGAAAATTAACGAGGATAACGGACACCCTTGTCTAATCCCACAGAATGTATTAAAGGGGGCAGACACCCATCCATTATTTAAAATACACCCTTTTATATCTGTATACATAGTTTCAACCCATTTAATGAATTCCTTTTTAAAACCAAATTTTTTTAAAGATTCAAACATAAAACACCACTCCAGTGAGTCGAAAGCTTTAGTAAAGTCTAAAAATAAAATTGCACCATCTACTTTAAATTTTTCAGAATAATCAATGATGTCTTGGATTTGTCTAATATTAAATCCTATGTATCTGTTTTTTATGTAACCTTTTTGATCAGAGTGAATTATTTTTGGAAGTACTGATTTTAATCTTTGCGCTAAGGCATAGGCTAATAATTTAACATCATAATTTAATAATGTGATAGGTCTATAGTTATCAAGGGAGAGTGGATCATTTTTTTTATACAAAAGAGATATAGCTCCAATTTTTTGGGAGTTGGTTAATTCACCTTTTTTAAAGCAATAATTGAAAACGGGTACTATCAAATCTTTAATTTGTTCCCAGAATTTTCTATAAAACTCAACATTTAGTCCGTCCAAACCTGGGGCTTTGTTCAGTTTCATTTTAAATATAGCCTCTGTGCATTCACTTATAGTAATTTTTCCTTCACATATATTGCTTTCATTTTCATTAATTTTTTTACATTCTTTAATAGTTTCAAAGTGCTTTCTTACCTCTTCTGTGTCAGGTTTTGTTGAAGTATATAATTTAGTATAATAATTAACTTCTAGATTTATTATTTTGTTTTGGTCATATGTTACCTGTTTATTTTCATCATACAGTTGAGTTATAGTTTTTTTTACTTTGCCTTGTTTTTTCTAGGCCAAGAAAAAAGGATGTGTTTTTCTCCCCTTCTTCTAGCCATTTCACACGTGATCTTATTTGATTTCCTTTAATTTTTTCATTATATAAGCTTGCTAATTGTTTTTCTATTATTTCTTTTAGGTTAATTTTCCTCTCATGTTTATTGCTGTCACAATCAATTTCAGCAGATAATGTTTTTAATGTGTTTTATAAAATTTCAATATTATCTTTTTTAATATTTGCTTTTAATTTACAGTATTGAATGGTATAATCCCTTACCTCAACTTTAAAATTATCCCATAAAATATTTAGGTTTAGAGATGTTTCTGCTTTTGTTTTATATGTATTAATCAACTTTGAAATAATTTTTTGATACTGTTTATCATCTAGGATGCTACTGTTTAATTTCCAGTAACCTCGCCCTTTTGAGTTTCTATTTATGTTGATTTTTAATGAAACGGCGTAATGATCAGTGTGTTGAAGTACTATTGGTCTTATATCGCATGAAATGCAATTTTTATTAACTTCATCACTTACTAAAAAATAATCAATTCTTGTAGATTCTGATAAGTTTTTTCTTCTCCAGGTAAATTGGGTTTTATTTATGTTTTTGCCTCTCCAGACATCGGTTAGTTTTAGATTCTTAATCAATGTCTTGAGGTTATGAACTGGTTTATCAAATTTTTTATTTCCTAATTTTTTCTTGGTATCTTTTATAGATAATATGTCATTGAAGTCACCCCCAATTATTAACTGGCCAATACTATGATCTTCAATTAATTGTTTTACTGATTTAAAAAAAGTATTTCTTGTTTTACAATTATTAGGTGCATATAGGTTCACTAAGGTGTATATATTGTCATCTATTTCTATATTAACTAGTATGAATCTACCTTCTGAGTCTTTATATTTGTCAATAAGCTTGTAGTTTAATCTGCTTTTTATCCATATAGCCACCCCTCTTGCATTACTTAACCCATTATTTAAAATTAATTCACCTTTGAATTCTTGTTTTAACTTTGATTCTAAGGTGTAAGTAAAATGAGTTTCTTGTAGGAATACTATATTACATTTTTGTTGATTAGCCCATTCAATAATTCTGTTTCATTTTTCAGATTTTTGTAACCCGTTGGTATTTACGGTGCAGACATGGATACAGTTTTTATGTATCATATTGTATTATTATTATGAAGGTGAGCTAGTATAATTAAGGAGTTTTGTTCAGTTTGAAAGTAAGTTGAACCTGTAAATCCACATGAATTTGAATTTAAGATTTTATCTTTATCCTTGCTTTGTTGGTTTTTTTTGTATGACATTTTTTATCAGTATTAAATTTTTTATATATGTACATCTATATACAACCATAATTATCATGATTATTAATGTGCAAACATTACACAACATATCAGTTACTGACCTCAATATATAGGTCGTGAATTGGGTCAACAATGTGACTTGAAATACAGACCCCTTTGTGTCCAAAAAAAAATATTTTGGACTCATTAAGTTTGTATACATACATGCAAATACAATCAATAGAAAAATATATACAAAGATGATTAATAGAAAAAACATGACTTTAAACTAAACACTATATAAACAAAATTGTTAAATGTTTTTACATGTACTATAAAAATACATACTGGACTATTATTTACATGGTATTTACAGAGCCAATGTTGCATAGTATTGTTGGCTACTTGATAAGTTAAGTGAAATACTAGTATGTTTATGATCAATATTTGTATTGTATGACTTATGAATGTTTTAGTGTCAATTATAATAATCGATCTATGTTTTGATTTTTGTAGGTGTACTTTATCCTTTTGAGGTTTGGTGTATGGATTCACAGATGATAATCCCATATCCGCTTTAACCAAAACTATTGAAGGATTTATTACAATTATATAGGAAAGAGTTAGTTTCCGACAAGCTTTTTGAAAACATATATGTGAAGTGAATGTACATGTGCAGCTTTGCAATAAGTGATAAAAAAAGACACAAAGAATTTTAATAATAAAAAAAAGATCTAAAGATGTTGAGATTGTGCACACGCTGCTTACCACTGGACGTGAGAAATTGTACATAGTTACAAAAGGATTGTAAATTACTAATAAGAGAGGAGATATTTAGTTGTGATTATATAGACTGATAATTGAGTGATATAGAATTAAATGATGACTTATAGTTTTATGGTCTATTAATTTTTTAAATGTGGTTGAATGATACCTGTAATGATAATAAAATATTAATTTAATACATCATTATATTCATATTGTTGTGTTTTTTATTCTCATACAAACACAGGTAAATTAACTACATGTATGTATATAATTAGGTATCAGTTGTTTTGGACCTCTTGGCAGTAGAATCACTCTCTTTGTCGTGAAGCTTCTCAGTTGGTGTTACTGGGGACTTCAGAAATGTAATACTAACAGGTTGTTTTGATGGAGTTTGAGATTTTTTGGTTGATTCTTGTGTGCTCTAATGACCGGACATGAATGAGGTTATTTGAGCTTGACTGGGATCACCCTTTTTATTACTGTTCTTTTTTTTTTATTTTCTTTCGTTTTTGTGGATCAGCTACAGGATTGATAATAGATTGCGACTGTCCATTGTCATCTTCACATCCAGTAGTTGATGCACCTTCACGTTCAGTAGATGATGCGCCTTCATGACCGCTCACTCCGGTAGCTGATGCACTTTCACATGTTACATCATTGTTGGTTTGGACGGATATTTGTGTTGCATCAGTGCCAGTTTCAGATTCAGAAGTTTCATCATCCGCATCACTTGTTTCATTGTTTTCTTTATCTGATTGTTCGGGGACGTCTGAGAAAGTATCCTTGGTACAGGCATTTTGTTTGTGTCCTTCTTGTCCACATGATCTGCATACCCAATCATTGGTACAATCTTTTGTTTGGTGACCTTCTTTCAGACATTTCGAACATTTTTTATTTTGAAAGTTGTTTTTAGGCTGATCACGATAGAGGATGGTGGCTCTATATTTGCCCTAAGTTCTTAATAACATAGTGTATTGTCGGAAGAAAATTCTTCCTTTTAACATTCAAGTATAACATACCTTGGGAAGCACACTCAACACCAGCATCAGACACATATTCACATGACCCGGAGTAGTCAGTCACCTGGTAGTTACAGTCATACATGTTCTTTTCGCCTCCCATGCATTCTACGCTATACATATTTCTTGTATAGTTGTGATCTCTTGGAAGATAGATTGCTGAACCACTGTCTCCCATCCCCAGTTGTCTACAAACAACGTCAGCACCTTGATCATTCCACATGTACGAACATACTGTTGATATATCTCCTGTCTGAGTGTTATAAAAGAGTATTCGACCATCCGGTCCCAAAACCAATTGGGTCTGATCTACAAGAAACATTATGATCGTGTATTTTCTGATCCTCAGCGAAGAAAATTTATGATTGTAACAATAGACTTTACATTGCGTTATTTATCTTTGGTAATTGAAATATGCTTACAATTTAATTTATCCGTATTACAAATGTATCCTATACCCGGAAAACTATAGATTTCATTGCATTGGATTTTCTATTTGTGTTAACAAGGACTCAAAATGATCAGTACAATGGCTTTTGTAATGATTCTGTTAATCCGAACAACATATATTTTAGTAACAACTTCAGCTATGTAACTCTTATAAACATCGTTAATATTTAGATACCACTCATCAAGAAAACATACCTGTATCGATGCAATGAACTCCAGCATCTTGCACATTATCACACATTCCCACACTGTCACTGGTGTCATATGTACACTCTGATAGATCGGTTTCATTACCTGTGCAGTAAACGTTAAACATACTCCTACTGAAATTGTAATCCCGATCGATATATGTTGCTTTACCAATATCTCCCATGCCAGTTTGCTTGCATACAACCGTAGCATCTTGATCGTTCCAATTGTAGGAACATATTGATGAAGTATTATAAGTATCTGCGTTGTACAAAAGTACTCGACCATCAGATCCAACAAACACTGAAGTATTACCTGCAACTATAAAGAGAAATCAAATATATTATACCTTCCATTCGATAAACAATAATTAGCTTTATTTAGTGTTAAATCTTTTCTGGCTATCACCGCACGATAACTGAAAAGACAAAATGACAATTCGTTTTGAGCTGAAAAAATTTCAGCACTACTCAAATCATCACTCTTTATTGAATTTAAACATGTAAAAGTAAGTATACCCGACTACTAATTGAATAAACTGAAAACTTAATATTTTACTATCTTCAAATTCCCCTCGCCCTTCTGTCTGAATTTAAAGTATATCTACTCTTAATTCAATTGGCTATAAACAAGACAAACGCAGAAATAGCATTAGTTTCTCGCAGTAACATATTATTTTTCTTGCGATATACTTTTTATTTTTAAAATTGTACAGTTTTTTCCCTTTCAAACACATTATAATTACACGTAATTAACGTAGCAGCAACTGTATATATGATCATGTGACTATCTTCGATTCTACGTTACTGCGAGCACCTTCGATACTAATACATGTAAATGCCAAACTTTATATAGTAGCATAAAAACCTACCCGTAGAAACCGCCCAAAACTTTTCTCGTGCCTTATGCACCTAACATTAAATTTTATAAATCGTAAATACTGTTGCAGAACTAGTTATACTAGATCCCATCTATATATAAGTCCTACAAATAGCAAACGGCAAAACCCCAATTTCAAACGAAATGAAATATATTTAATTATTGTACTTGAGCATTGTATGTGGCTTTTTTTCTTATACACGGATTTAAAAGGTGGTACACCTACTGATAGATGCTTCTTTTTTCCAATATGTTTTTCTTTTTATGGTTTTGAATTGAACAACGGAAATTTTAGCAACAAGTTCGTGCCTGTAAATTTTATAATCATAATGGCATTGGTCATGTTTAGATACCACTTATCACGAAAACATACCTGTATCGATGCAATGAACTCCAGCATCTTGAACATAATCACACATTCCCATACTGTCACTGGTGTCATATGTACACTCTGATAGATCGGTTTCGTTACCTGTGCAGTAAACGTTAAACATACTCCTACTGAAATTGTAATCCCGATCGATATATGTTGCTTTACCAATATCTCCCATGCCAGTTTGCTTGCATACAACTGTAGCATCTTGATCGTTCCAATTATAGGAACATATTGATGAAGTATTATATATATCTGCGTTGTACAAAAGTACTCGACCATCAGATCCTACAAACACTGAAATATTACCTGCAACTATAAAGAGAAATCAAATATATCATACCTTCCATTCGATAAACAATAATTAGCTTTGATTGGTGTAAAATCTTTTCTGGCTTTAACCGCACGGTAACTGAAAAGACAAAACGACAATTCGTTTTGAGCTGAAAGTTATCGGCATTATTCAAATCATCACTTTTTATTGAATTTAAAGATGTAACTCTAAGAAGACCCTACTACTATTTAAATTTACTGAAAACGGAATGTTTTACCAGGTTCAATAAAGATGTTATTGTACTTGAGCATTACATATCCTTGTTCTATTAGGTAAAAGGTGGAATACCTACTGATGTATGTCTTTTTCGAGGGAACAACTCTTAATAACTTTGCTAAATGACGTCAATCCTCTTCAACACTACTTAATTTGTCTCCCTCTATGTGCATTTAAGAATCAATCGCCGAATATGAAAGAACTTATCTCATACAGTTTTCGATGTACTCTTGATCTTAATTAACGAATTACTGCTGAATGACGTCATCGCTAGTAAACACTACTAAACGTTTAACAAATTTTGTTATCTTTCTTTAGTGTACGATGCAGATGAGTAACATGTAAACTTATAATGTCACAAGAAAATACAAACCCTTGCTTATGCAAATTATGTCTGGAAATGCATGTGCTGGTTTATACGTTAATCCTTTTATTTTTCATTCTCTTATAGTGTATTTTCAATTCTTTACGCTGTTTGTGTTGAATTGTTCAAATTTACCCTAAGTTCTTAATAACATAGTGTATTGTCGGAAGAAAATTCTTCCTTTTAACATTCAAGTATAACATACCTTGGGAAGCACACTCAACACCAGCATCAGACACATATTCACATGACCCGGAGTAGTCAGTCACCTGGTAGTTACAGTCATACATGTTCTTTTCGCCTCCCATGCATTCTACGCTATACATATTTCTTGTATAGTTGTGATCTCTTGGAAGATAGACTGCTGTACCACTGTCTCCCATCCCCAGTTGTCTACAAACAACGTCAGCACCTTGGTCATTCCACATGTACGAACATACTGTTGATATATCTCCTGTCTGAGTGTTATAAAAGAGTATTCGACCATCCGGTCCCAAAACCAATTGGGTCTGATCTACAAGAAACATAATGATCGTGTATTTTCTGATCCTCAGCGACGAAAATTTATGATTGTAACAATAGACTTTACATTGCGGTATTTATCTTTGGTAATTGAAATATGATTACAATTTAATATATCCGTATTACAAATGTATCCTATACCCGGAAAACTATAGATTTCATTGCATTGGATTTTCTATTTGTGTTAACAAGGACTCAAAATGATCAGTACAATGGCTTTTGTAATGATTCTGTTAATCCGAACAACATATATTTTAGTAACAACTTCAGCTATGTAACTCTTATAAACATCGTTAATATTTAGATACCACTCATCAAGAAAACATACCTGTATCGATGCAATGAACTCCAGCATCTTGCACATTATCACACATTCCCACACTGTCACTGGTGTCATATGTACACTCTGATAGATCGGTTTCATTACCTGTGCAGTAAACGTTAAACATACTCCTACTGAAATTGTAATCCCGATCGATATATGTTGCTTTACCAATATCTCCCATGCCAGTTTGCTTGCATACAACTGTAGCATCTTGATCGTTCCAATTGTAGGAACATATTGATGAAGTATTATAAGTATCTGCGTTGTACAAAAGTACTCGACCATCAGATCCAACAAACACTGAAATATTACCTGCAACTATAAAGAGAAATCAAATATATTATACCTTCCATTCGATAAACAATAATTAGCTTTATTTAGTGTAAAATCTTTTCTGGCTATCACCGCACGATAACTGAAAAGACAAAATGACAATTCGTTTTGAGCTGAAAAATTTTCAGCACTACTCAAATCATCACTCTTTATTGAATTTAAACATGTAAAATTAAGTATACCCGACTACTAATTGAATAAACTGAAAACTTAATATTTTACTATCTTCAAATTCCCCCTCGCCTTTCTGTCTGAATTTAAAGTATATCTACTCTTAATTCAATTGGCTATAAACAAGACAAACGCAGAAATAGCATTAGTTTCTCGCAGTAACATATTATTTTTTCTTGCTATATACTTTTTATTTTTAAAATCGTACAGTTTTTCCCCTTTCAAACACATTATAATTACACGTAATTAACGTAGCAGCAACTGTATATATGATCATGTGACTATCTTCGATTCGACGTAACTGCGAGCACCTTCGATACTAATACATGTAAATACCAAACTTTATATAGTAGCATAAAAACCTACTCGTAGAAACCGCCCAAAACTTTTCTCGTGCCTTATGCACCTAACATTAAATTTTATAAATCGTAAATACTGTTGCAGAACTAGTTATACTAGATCCCATCTATATATAAGTCCTACAAATAGCAAACGGCAAAACCCCAATTTCAAACGAAATGAAATATATTTAATTATTGTACTTGAGCATTGTATGTGGCTTTTTTTCTTATACACGGAATTAAAAGGTGGTACACCTACTGATAGATGCTTCTTTTTTCCAATATGTTTTTCTTTTTATGGTTTTGAATTGAACAACGGAAATTATAGCAACAAGTTCGTGCCTGTAAATTTTATAATCATAATGGCATTGGTCATGTTTAGATACCACTTATCACGAAAACATACCTGTATCGATGCAATGAACTCCAGCATCTTGCACATAATCACACATTCCCATACTGTCACTGGTGTCATATGTACACTCTGATAGATCGGTTTCGTTACCTGTGCAGTAAACGTTAAACATACTCCTACTGAAATTGTAATCCCGATCGATATATGTTGCTTTACCAATATCTCCCATTCCAGTTTGCTTGCATACAACAGTAGCATCTTGATCGTCCCAATTGTAGGAACATATTGATGAAGTATTATCTGTCTCTGCTTTGTACAAAAGTACACGACCATCAGATCCTACTTGCACTGAAGTATTACCTGTAACAATTAAAGACAAGTTATATACCTTTTTGCAGTTCAATAAAAGGGTAATTACCATCTCGAATATATGCTTCTTGATTTAAGTTTAAAATTATATGCTTACATAAAATACCTGTTATGCACTAGAAAGGACCGATGTTACAATGGAAAATGTACAAGGAACAATACACGCGTGACATTTACCGTGTTACTCATGGCAAGTCATTTATAAGAAATTGATGACTTGATTATGGAGACAGCACGTGGAGCATATCCGTAGTAAATTGTGACATATATTCTCAAAAGCAAAAAAAAAAGAAAAGAAAGAAGGCGGCGTCTGTAAAACTGTCTAAGAGATGACATCAACGTTACTTTTCTTCGTTTGATATCAAAATAAGGCATCAAAGGTCCAGCAAGTGTCGAAAAGAATCACAATTATAAATACACTCTATACTGAAATATATGTATCTAATTTTTTAAAGCTATTTCAAAATGTTTTCAACAAAGATGCCTTTCATGTTTGAATATCAAATAACATACCCTGTAATAAGTATTTATAATTGTGATTATACAGAAGTCAGATACGAATTATGAAACCAAGCTACAATCATGTATTCTGTCTCAAGTCTTCGGTCTGTATTTAAATAGAAAAATTTGTCTTCTTGTTTCATTTTTGTTTTTCATTTGCGTTATGGACTAGAGTTACATGTCTCTTTACAGTTAATGTTTGCATTTCAAGGATAATATAGCTTAATCTGATGAATTTGACAGGATTAATGGGTGATGAAATTATAGCAGGATATGATAACCCTGTTGAATCGTCACGGCTCAATTTTTAGAAATTATTCTTATCTTAATCAGATTTTGCTATTTTCGATTTATATTTATATTTTACACGGAAATCAAGAAAAACATTTACACTTAAAGAAACAAAAGTTATTTTTGTTTGTTTCACATGATCCATCAATTAAAGTTGGATTATTTCAAATGCTGCTTCAATTATTTCTTTTAGCAATTTCACTTGTATTTCCAATACAGAATAGAAATAAGTAGCAGTTTGACTGCCAATGAGGCAACTCTCAACTAGAGACCAAATGACGTAGAAGTTTGCACCTATAAGTAACTGTACGGCCTTCATCAAGCAGTAAAATCCATATCGCATATCAAGTCAAGTTATAAATGGCCCTTACATGACAAACGTAAAACAATTCAAACGAAAATACGAACGGCCTGATTTCATCTAATTCATTCACAAAATGTTAATACAATCGATAAACAAATATGTAATACAGCAACAACCAAAAACCACTAAATAAAAGGTTCCTGATTTGGGACTGGCAAATACAGAACGAAGTGGGGTTACACATGATTGAAGGCCCCCAATACTCCCCTAACCTGGAAAAGTGATGTAACAGCACAACATAAGAACAAACTACAAAACTCACTCAGATAATGTTACTTCATCAGATCGATTCAAAGCACACAAAAAAAAACCAAATACAATGAAGACATTAAGTACAAATCTGAGAGTACACACAGTCTACATACCATTACTATAACACTCAACTCCAGCATCCTATGGGGATTCAAACATGCCTATATTATGACTGTTTACTTATAAACATTCTGTAATTTTATTTTCTGTTCCCGCACATTGTATAAAACACTCCTTTCATATGTGTGTTCCCGAGCAGGGTATGTTGCTCTTCCATTGTCTCTCATTCCTGTTTGTTTGTATATAACTGAAGCATCTTGGTCATTCCAGTTATAGGAACAGATTGTTGATGACACACTAGTACTGCTGTTACATATGAAAATTCGACCATTTGTTCCGATATTTATGATAAAGGTACCTACCGTAAAAAAAAAAAAATTTAGCACCAATATCCGGTTTTATCATTGACATTCTCTCATTGTAAATGGCATCTTCGCTAGCCAAGGTTTACGATCTGATCCCCTACCTTTCACGTAAAAGGAGGCAATGTTTGATACAATCTATATGAAAACAATAAATGTCCTCAGATACGAACTTTGTCATTTTAGTCACATCGAAATTTTGAGTTGATGCCATTTTTTTTATATTGGGTTGATGAATTATACGGAAAGGGTGTTTGTCTTCCGGTATATTAACTTTTGATAATCATTTTTTGGTGCTTTCGAGATTTCTTGAAGTTTCTTTTTATTAAAAAAGAAGTGTAATCAAATCATGCTGCAGTCATAGAAGTATATATATGAAATTCAACAAAACCGTTAAAAGATATAAAAGCTTGCTTAATTGTGATCTTAATCCTAATATTATTGTCCTCTTGTATAGGGGTTAAAAGCATAACTTCCATCTACACCGGTATATTTTCTAATACACATGAGTTCATGTTCAGTTTTAGAGGGGTTCATGGTGGATCTTCCTTACAAAATTTGGGATCTAATCACCACAAATTACAATGCATATCATAGCCTGCTCATTCACTCTGCAATTGATTATAACACAATACAAGGATATAACTACTTTATCAATGAACGGTGCTGTTATTTATATTCTTCGTCTTGAAATTTGATGGATTTCGTCTTCCAGGATGAACATTTCATACCATTCACCATGCCAAAAACGGTGTTCTTTCGGGAATTCGTTTTATCATGTTCCATTGCGATAAGGAAATAGTTTCCTCAATGACAGAGAAAAAGAGGAAAATACTTACCATTAGTTTTTTCTAAACATGCTACAAATGTTATGAATATAGTCAGCAGTACTGAGCTGTGTAGCATTTTGATTCCTGTTGCATTTAATTATTCAGTTCGAATGCTGAAAATATATAAGAATTCTTATTGCTGTTACATTGATTTCTGCATGCTTAAACTGTTGATTTTAAATGGTAGAATTTTTTCATTGATTTCATTTATATACTCACAAAATGTCTTTAGGACTTTGTGTGTGGTGTTGTTTTGCTGTCTCATAGAACCATTACCAATAACCTCCCCTTATTCGTATCTACTAAATGTGGGGATGTGCCAGAGTTAGTCCTACAGTGATATATCCATGTTCATTTCTATGTCTTTGTTAAATTGAAATTAATCATTTTACAACTATGAAGCACTAAAAAAATAGAATCTTTGTTGTCTTTTCGAACCTGGACGCTGGAAAGACTTTGTACCAGTATTTGTTCGAAACAATATCCAATCGGCTTGAATTAGACAACAATCTTAATTTAAGGAATACATTTTGAAATTGAAATGTATAAACACCTTTATCATAATATATATCTTAAAGTAAATTAACGATTACAATTTTGTTGTTTTATAATAAAGTGCCAGTCTTTGTAAGAATCAGGCAATTTAGAAGAATTTCAAAACATGACAGGAAAAAAAAAACCTCTGACCTAACCATTCTAATTTGAAGTTACCTTCATCCTGAGTTAGAAATGGTAGGTCTTTCGTTTCTGCGTGTCTGGTATTTCGAGAAATCTCTAGATAACTTTTGTTTAGAATGATAGCAAATGACGGAGTTAGCTCCCCTCAATTGGTAGTTTCCAGTGCATTTCAACCAAACTATCTCTTGAATTACCAAAACAGAAAAAGGAAACAAAGTTATATTCGTGCACAGTTATACATTTTTAACTTAAATTAATGTAAACTTGAGTGGTTTTTATTTGTCATGTTTTCACCACTGCCTGATTCTTAGGCAGATTGGAACTTAATTTCTCGTAACTCATGAATTTTGCAAATCGACAAATACTGTAAGATCTCCACTTTTACCCGAAAATTGAGCAAAGTCTTTACAAAATTAACGAAATTAACGAAATTCACAAATCATAAAAAGTATTCTCAGAAGCATATTATTTTTCTTTCTTCATCTATGCCCTTATATTTTTTTTCTAACTTTTTTAGTGTCTTTCGTAATCGAGTGCTTCATTATTCAATATAAAAATAAGGAGATGTGGAATGATTGCCAATGAGACAACTATCCACCAAGTTCAAATAAAGTGGATGTAAGCAATTATAGGCAACCGTACGGCCGTCTACAATGAGAAGAAATTCATACCGTATAATCGGTTATAAAAAGTCCCGATATGAAAAATATGAAACAATTCAATTGAGAAAACTAACGGCCTAATATATAACAAAACAATTTACAAAAAACAAATATGACAGACATGAACCAACGACAACCACTGAACTACAGCCTCCTGACTTGGGACGGGCACATTAATAATGTGGCGGGGTTAAATAAGTATGTTACCATAAACACTTAAAACGCTGGCTAAATCTTAAAAATCATAAAAATCTTAAAAAACTTTTATTATCTTCTTGCATATTATGATAAGATATAAAATAAATTGTATTTCGATATACAAATGAAACTATACTTAATTTGTCGTTAACGACAAAAACTAAAAACTCTAAAAAATTATTTTGAAATAGATCTTTTTAGTCCAAATTAGACATTACCATATATGTTTCGTATGAAAATAATCTGTTTATATGGCAATAGTCCATATTTAGATATTAATGAACATATTTCAGATTGAGGATATGTTGGCAGATTTTGCCGTTTTCAATGAAATGCATATATAACACAATAAAAATATAAACAATGATATCTCAAAGACTAAAAATGTTTCCTTATCATACCTCCTTCTTTTGGACACCTTGCCGAATAGAGGACAGATTTTAGGGATAGAGGTGGAAATAGTATGAAAGGACGGGAAATCCTATGCATGTTTACATGCAACTGTTCTGTTTCCATGATGTTCTCCCGTATTTTTCAAACCATTTTTACCTCCATTATGAAAATCTTCCCCCTATCCAACATGGCTGCAATAACCGTGAAAGGGCCTATTTGCAATATTAATGATATGTTCAAATTAATGGAAACTATCTCATTGATTTCTATATTTGGTCATTCATAAAATAAAATGTCTGCAATGACACTAAATATGACACAGGAGAAATTATCATGAAAGAATTCAATTTTGGACCAGATGCTAACAAATTTTGTAACAATTTTAAAGATTTTTAGCACATTTTCCCCTTACAGATGTTTCCAGAGTAGGCCTATTAGCGTCACACTAAAATATGATTAAGGAGGGACTGACGCTTGAACATCAACAATATATTAGAATTTTCTTTTGAAAGTATGAGTCTATAAAAAGTGTAAGTACAGAAAATTTAATAAGTTTATAAAACATAAAAAGGAAATCAGTTATAACTAAATACATTTGGCAGTTCAAAATTCCGCACCCCTCAGCAACATCCGACCCCTCCAAAACATGACGTACACACAAAGACAAACAAAAATAGAAACACATGCTACAGATACCCAGACTTCGCACAAACCTCCCCATTACTTTTATTTTTGTAAAATGAATGCATAGCGAAAGAGAGTATATTTAAGAAAAGCAATATATTGGTCGACATCATTTGAACATATCAGCCGAATATCTTTTCAAGCAACTTATTTCAGTGCATGCTTTTATAAGAACGAACTGACTAATTTTAACTGATGTCCATCGTTTAAAAGTATGACTTCAAATGTTTTCTCATTTATTTTTGTTTTTTTGGTTGCTGTTTTACTTTATTTTGTTGTTATTTTTGGTGTGCATTTTTCTGTCCTTATTTTTTATTTTCTTTCTTCTTCTCTTTCGCCACTTACATTTCTGTCCAATTTATGCAAACGTTGAAGTATTATGTAATAAAATTGAGAATGGAAATGGGGAATGTGTCAAAGAGACAACAACCCGACCATAGAGCAGACAACAGTCGAAGGCCACCAATGGGTCTTCAATGCAGAGAGAAACTCCCGCACCCGGAGGCGTCCTTCAGCTGACCCCTAAACAAATATGTATACTAGTTCAGTGATAATGGACGTCATACTAAACTCCAAATTATACACAAGAAACTAAAATTAAAAATGATACAAGACTAACAAAGGCCAGAGGCTCCTGACTTGGGACAGGCGCAAAAATGCGGCGGGGTTAAACATGTTTTTTGAGCTCTCAACCCCCCCCCCCTATACCTCTAGCCAATGTAGAAAAAAACAAACGTACAACAGTACGCACAGTAAAACTCAGTTTAAGAGAAGTCCGAGTCCGATGTCAGAATAGGAAACAAAAGAAAATAAACAAAATGACAATAATACATAAATAACAACAGACTACTAGCAGTTACTGACATGCCAGCTCCAGACCTCAATTAAACTGATTGAAAGATTATGTCTTCATCATATGAATATCAGGCACAGTCCCTCCTGTTAGGGGTTTAGTATTATACCGTCATAAAATATATGAGAAGAACATAACCCGTGTCATGCCAGCAACTGGTTTTAGAATAAATATGTTTAATTCCGATGCAAAGACCCTATAAGTGAATCAATATTAAAGCCAAAATATGCAATCTTTAATTACCTGACAACAGTATCGTAACTATATCCCTTCTTAATAAGTCTGTTTAAAGGTTTTGTTAGCTTTTGAGGTGAATACTGACATTTTTGTGCTTTGTAAAGAATATTACCATAAAAGATTGGATGTGAAATACCCGAACGTATAAGATGTCTGCATGTTGAGTTATATTTACGAATGATGTCCTTATACCGATGATAAAATTTAGTAAATGTTTTGACTAGTTTATGGTATCGAAAACCCTGGTGTAATAATTTTTCAGTAATATATAAATTTCTCTCGCTCAAATCTAATACGTTGTTACATACACGAGCGAATCGTACAAGTTGAGATATATAAACACCATAAGATGGTGACAAGGAAACGTCACCATCTAAAAATGGATAATTAACGATAGGAAATGAAAAATCATCTCTTTTATCATAAATTTTTGTATTAAGCTTCCCGTTAATGATATAGATATCAAGATCGAGGAAAGGACAGTGGTCATTGTTAGTATTAGCTTTATTTAAAGTAAGTTCAACAGGATAAATTTCTTTGGTATACATACTGAAGTTGTCATTATTGAGAGCCAATATATCATCCAAATATCTAAAAGTATTGTTAAATTTTTGTATCAGATGTTGTTGTATGCATGCTCTTACATATTGCATTGTAAATTGGTAAATCAGGTATTTTACATCAAATCTTTTATGGTAATATTCTATACAAAGCACAAAAATGTCGTCATTCACCTCAAGAGCTAACCAAACCTTTAAACAGACTTATTCAGAAGGGATATAGTTACAATACTGTTGTCAGGTCATTAAAGATGGCATATTTTGGAATTAATATTGATTCACTAATAGGGTCTTTGCATAGGAAATAAACACATTTATTCTAAAACCAGTTTTGGCATGATACGGGTTATGTTCTTCTCATATATATTATGATGGTATGATACTAAACCCCTAACTGGAGGGATTGTGCTTGATTTTCATGTGATGAAGACATAATCTTTCAATCAGTTTGATTGCGGTCTGGAGCTGGCACGTCAGTAACTGCTAGTAGTCCTTTTTTTATTTATCTATCATTGTCATTTTTCTTAGTTTCTTCTGTTACCTATTCTGACATCGGACTCGGACTTCTTTTAGACTGAGTTTTACTGTGTGTATTGCTGTGGCTTTGTTTATTCTACATTAGCTAGAGGTATAGGAGGATGGTTGAGATCTCACAAAACATGTTTAATCCCGCCGCATTTTTGACCCTGTCCCAAGTCAAGAGCCTCTGGCCTTTGTGAGACTTGTATGTTGTTTTTTTTAATTTTAGTTCATTTATATGTTTCGGAGTTTAGTGTGACGTCCATTTTCAATGAACTAGTACACATTTTTGTTTAGGGGCAGCTGAAGCCCGCCTCCGTGTGCCAGATTTTCTCGCTGTCTTGAAGACCCATTGGTGGCATTGAACTGTTTTCTGCTCTTTGGTCGGGTTGTTGTCTCTTTGACACATTCCCCGTTTCCATTCTCAATTTCAAATGGAGAAGACTTTATAAGTCTATGTGTCTAATCCAATATGTGTTTATGCAAATAAAATATGTTTAAACTAAAAAAGAATGGAAAGATAGTTTCTGATATGATTTAACGCATGTTTTAAAGTGTGATTTGAATTCGTCTTTTAAACTTTGAAGTTAAAAAAAACTTATAATATTTTTTACTGAAAACTGAATATATATAAGTGCATTTTGCATAACAATCTCTTTTTTTATATGAATTTGTTTATTGGAGGCTTTTTTCAAAATTCAATAAAAACTCAATCGTTTTAGAATTATATTTACCAAAATGCAATATCTCACAAGTATACAGAAAAAATTACCTTAAATCTTAAATCTCAGTCGACAGTGTCCTATTAATTTGTGAAACAAAAATTGTGCAAACTAATTTATGCAAACGTGTTTTCCTATTTAAAAATAACAATTGCGATCCTATAGTCGAATGAAATGCAAGAAATACAACGTGATTTAAATGAACGTTTCGGGTTAGATTTTCCTAACAACAGCCCAAACAATACTGGTACAAAACAGTTCGCACCATTTTTGTGTTATTACATTTTCACCTAAATTATAATTGTCGTTTTAAAATTAACCTACTTCTTTTATACATAAATATAACAAAAGAAAAAATGAGTGTCAACGTCAAACGACAACATGATGACAAAATGGAATAAAAGTTTTATTTAACTTCCAAATTTCATAAAGATATCTAAAGCCAATTGCAAGAAATTCAGCAGTCAAAACATGTTCATAGTTAAGAAGAAATGAGGAAACGACAGTAACATTCATATCCATATATTGGCTATCTCTGTGTTTTTAATTCGTCTTTAGACCAAAAAAAGTAGAAGTTACAAATTTCATGAAAAAGCTAAATTTTTATCTTATTCTTCAACACAAATATGGTATAGTTTTATCTGAAATAATGGGGCTTAACATATAAAAAAAATACAAGGGAAATAAGGAGAGAAATCCGCTTCACCCCAAAATGCGTCCTTTAGTACCACAACTCATTTGCACCAATAGTACGTATGGGCTGCTATTTTTAAAAATATCTAAAAGTATCATTTATCAAAAATAAGTAAACGATTGCTTAGATAAATTTTCATAAAAAGAAAAAGATGCTGTGTTTGAAAAATTATTCGAAATCAAAGAAAGTGTACGAATCACATTTTGGATATCATGTCTGTTACCTTTCGTTTACATGTATGACAATTCAAATAAAAATCAAGACATCTTTAAGCAAGATGGAAAAATGAAAGTATGCCGTAGCCATATTCAAAACATGCGTCAATTTTGCTAAGAAGTCTATGTAATGGTGAATTTGTTTTATTTTCGTATTTTATTTGTGATGCTACGAGAAGCTCTTTCTACAAAATATCTTGAAATTTATTAGTAATCGGACCAGACTACAAAAAATAAAATAAAACAAGTTTTCTGCGATGATAATAGATTAGTGATGTAAACCTTAATGTTAGCGCACGTTATTTACATATCTTTTATTAAGCGACGAACAATGGATATACTGAAGACATTTATGACCTTTCAAAACTATACATTGTTTAATACGCTTATGTTTTATTGCAATTCTTTTGGAATGCCTGATTTAAATGATCCCGATAGGAGGGTATTGGCTAAAAATACTTCTTATTTGAGGGATATTTTTAAATTATACTACCCGGGATATTATAATACGGTCAACTTACATCGATATTCTTGTCACGTGGGTGTTTTTTTTCAGTTTTGGAAAACCTGGGTCAAAGGATTATTAAATAAAACTGGTAACACAATACAAGGTCAACAAAAAATGTACTTAATAAGGTCTTGAAATTGCAAAATTGTTTACGTTAGCGGACCTAAACAAATAAAGCAAGCACTTTTGAATACAGTCATTCAAATCAGTTTTAAAGCCTTGCTTAATGCATATGGCGATAATCCAAAAAAAAAAATGCTTCTGATAAAAATGATAATGATCGATTCGATGTGCATCCTCAGACATGCCACAGGACGGTCATAAGATTATCCTTAATAAGTCTGTCCGTAGATATGTCGTATGGCAGATCAAAGAACAACTTCGGTGACCTGGCTCAAATCAAAGTAATGCTAAAGTATTTAATTAAGTTAGTTAATGGGTCCCCGTCATCTTAGATCGTAAAATAGCAGAAAAAAATAAGTCTAACTCTTTATGAAATAAGCAAATTTTGAGACAGGACTACAATTTATTTGTAAGAATATTCATTTAAGTGAAGAAAATGGTGTGTTTTATCTAATATTATTTAAAAATATTTTGTGTATTATTATTTTTCCAACCTTAACCTTATGAGGGGAGGTAACTCAGATAGTTTGATTGTAAAAAAATATGTATAGTGAATTTTCTTATTTTGTTTTATAACAACAAAAAAGAAATATGGTGATCCCATTTTTTCATTTAATTTTCTTAAAGGGGCACTAGCTGTCAAATTTATGTTCACCGATTTGACTCAAATTCTCATATTTGATTTATAACAATGTAAAACATTTATCCAAACCATTAAAAGTCTAAAATAAACAGTTAACAGGACATGGGCATGATAACACGTAGCTTCGTTTCGTGTGTATTTTAGTCTAGACGCCATCTTATTAACTATCGAGTTGACCTCCAAAGTCATCCGATGACCATATAAGCGATGTAAACATAAATAAAGATATAAATAGATTAAGCGAACTCGTGCTATTGGATTTTTCCAGGTCTGTTTAATTTCATATTATTACTATATATATATAAAAATATTAATTTTCGCGAACCATTTAGGTCACGGAAATTCCATTTTTTGCCATCAGTAAGGAGAGTTGTACAAATAATGTGAATACACAGAACCCCGATCCAATTCATCTTTTGCTAAAAATATTTATCATTTTCTGTTTTATATCTCCTAACATCATTCCATTTTTCTCTAATTTCGATTAAAATATGCCAAAACCTGCAGTAAAAATAGATGTATGCCCCAAATAAACATTCCCCGATTGGTTGAACTACTATGGCGTCGATGTAAAGCAACGAAAGCCTCGATGTAAAGCAACGCAAGCCTCGATGTAAAGCACACGCTTCCCAAGAGTAAGGAGAGTTGTACAAATAATGTGAATACACAGAACCCCGATCCAATTCATCTTTTGCTAAAAGTATTAATCATTTTCTGTTCTGTATCTACCAACAACATTCCATTTTTCTATAATCCCGATTTAAACATGTCGAAACATGCAGTAAAAATAGATGTATGCCCCAAGTAAACATTCCCCGATTGGTTGAAAAGCTGTGGCCTCGATCTAAAGCAACGCAAGTACACGCAAAAAATTCCGTTGATATGTTGAACTTTGATCCCGAGCCGATTCACATAGAGATTTTCTTGCGCTCAAATGTAATTCTAAGTGAAGTATACTGGTAAAATTATGTTCTTTTACAGAAATATTTACACATTTTATTATTAATGTATTGTCATGCTTCTGCATATTTACGCTGAGCTTTAGTTAAATATAATTCTATACAAATTTTGTTACGTCAAGCATTAAGAGTAAGAATATATTTCGCGCCAAAACAAGAAAATAATCTGTGTCACCAAATAAGTTTATCAGCATCTTTCTGAAATTTTCCAACAGAAAATAGCGTTAATTATAGAGAAATTTTGGTGAGTATTACTTATTAATGTTAAGGTTCTCCAGAGGTGGTTCTCTACACCTTCTTGGCGGTCAATTTAATCCCATTTATCAATGGCGATGACACCCAGTCGATTTGTGTCATGAGTGAAAATCTTATCTATTTCAGTATTTGATGAAATAACTTCTTCATTAACTGTACTTGCAATATTTTTGTAGTTTTTGATGACCGTGCACATTCCCATTGCATGTCCGCAAGATAAATGGGTTATGCATTTGTGAATTGTGTAAGTACAGTAATATTGTGTGATAAAAATTTGTGACGGTCATTGCGTGATCACGTGACATTTTTATTTGTAAACAAACGGGCTCCCCATGTAACACGTGTCGGAACTATCCATAGATACAAGGTGCAATCAATCTTTTATTTCACTATTTGATGATATTTCTGTGTCTGTTTGTAGGTTTTGCAGATCAGATCATCGATAGATGTCATAGTGTAGTTTCATAGGTAAAAAAGTACCATGATTGTTCCTGTTCAGTAGTTGTGAATTTTTTTTATAGAATTAGAAGGTAATTCTGCATTAGTCATTATTTGAATTAAGTCTGAAAAAAAATGACTCAACTCTCTGTGTAATTTATCCCCAATTTTTGAAACATGCATAATTTAAAGAGCATTTGCCCTTGAACCCTCCCCCCCTTGCAAATTGCCCAAAACTCATACTCATAGTCCGAGATTACTCTGGTGTCCAACATCTGTTTTTGCGATTCCGGCATTTTAACTCTCTATTTTCAAATTGAACACACTCGGCCATTCAGCTTATTTGCATCATAAATGAACGAGGTGTTAGATTATGTTTTCCTATTGAATAAGGGTCATTTTCATAAATCAGCTCTCATACATGTAATGCATTGTAAAATTACTTTTTCTGTTGGTCATGTCACAATCTTTTAAAGTTAAAGTAAAAATGCCAGTGTTGATGTGTCGATGTGAAAACTGTCCAAATATGAGAAAATAGCGGGTGGCAGGTCGATTTAACTTACTTTAATGAAGAGAAAAATGAACTAATTGAGGCTCGATTTATATAGATTATGTTTTCCTATGGAATATGGGTCATTTGCTTAAATCAGTTCCCATAATGTTGGTCATGTGACATTCTTATAAAGTGAAAGTTAAAATGAGGGTGGTAATTGGGGTACCTTCATGACGAATAACGGTAAAAAATCCTGCCAAATGACGTTAACGGTAATTTTTGGTGCATGACGATAAAATACTTTCTTCAAGACGATAAAAAAATAGATTTTGACGAATCATGTTAATTTTTCCCCAAAAATAACGGTAACGATAATTATTTGAGACCTCTGACGAATCACGATAAGGATATGTTGACGAATCACGGTAAAATGTTAACCAATTTGATGCTAACGGTAACCGAAAATGACTGTTTGACGCCTGACGGTAAAGGGCATTCATACCCTCTAAAATGCCAGTATTGATGGGTCAATGTGAAAACTGTCCAAATATGAGAAGATAACGGGTGGCAGGTTGATCAAACTTACTATTGAAGAGAAAAATGAATAAATTGAGGCTTGATTTATATGAATCCAGTCACTCCACTTCGGACAGGCAAATATCATCTATCTGATATGGGACCAGCTGAAGTCCCACTGCCCTAGCTGGTGTCGCAAAACAGTCGGAGGTTAGAGTAATCTCCGACTTCAAAACTCAATTCCAATGACAAAAATGCCCTAATCTTAAATTGAAAGCATTGGAAAAGTAAACTGTAAACTATAATTTTGACAATGACCACAATTTGTTTTAGTTCAATGTACATGTAATAATATGCGGGATAATACATGAACTTAATACTGCTTCAAGGACTTAGGTTATACAGGTTTGTCAATGTAAAAATAAAATAATTTGTTTGCTAACTTAGGGAGCTACCATTTGATGTAAACAAATCGGGATAAACTAATAGAAAAAAAGGCAGGACAAAAAAGAGTGAAAAATAAAAAGGCAGGACAGATTACATCTCGAACTAAAAAAAAATGCAGGAAAATTTTTTTTCATCCAAGCCCCCCCCCCCTTTTTCCCCCATAAAAATGGAAAGGAAGCTCCCTTATAGTGTTTCCTTCAGAGGGTGTTGGCCTGGAATGGTACCCTGCAGTTTTCATACGCCTGTTCATGAGAAATATGGTATGCCTTTGTCTGTCTGTCTGCCCTGATCTGTCTGTTTCTAGCATGTTGTTCACTAACTCAGTAATATTTTCGCCCCCAAGGGTGACTGGGGAATAGAAGTATGGTCACCATTGGTCTTCCTCCGACCGGCAGTAAAACCCTTGCTAAAGTGGGGCGTCCGTTTGGCTGTGCGGGATGTACAAATTTGCAGCCACGTCCGGTCAGAATGGGGACGTTAAATCCGATGCCTCGTGTAAAGAGAGTGCCACGCTCTTTGCACGTTAAGAACCCTTGCAACAACTCTTTGAGGGGTCCGTAGGTGACCAGTTGCAAGGCTAAATTTCTGTCCCTATCCAATATACCCTCATTTCCCGTGGCAGTCTAAATTTCTCCGACCTTAATCCCGGACGCCCCGTTTAAATAACCTACCTATTGTATTTATTGTTAATTTGTTCTCGTCCTGAATATGCATGAAAAATTTGCCACTGGACGTTAAGCAACCAACAATCAATCAATCAATCAGTAATATTTTCACCAATTTGCATGAAACTCTGGTGAATTGATTATATCTACTGACGTGAGCTCCCTTTTAGATTTTTAGGAATTTTATAATATACATTTTCAAAATGTGAGGTTTTATTCATTAAAAAAGGGGGATTTTCATGAACGCCCATTAACTCTAAAATGCTTTGTTCACCAACTCTTCAACTCTTTCACCAATTTGCATGAAACTGTTGTGAATTGATTATTTTATAAATTTTAGGTTTCCCGTTTCAGAGTTATATGGGATTGTATTTATGTATTGATGTGAGCTCCCTTTAGATTGTTTTGGAATTTTAGAATTTACATTACCCAGTTACAATGTAAGGGGTTTTATTCATTCTAAAAGGGGGATTTCCATGTTTTCGGACATTAACTCGAAAATGCTTTAAGCAGTTGTTATTTGTCATGAAACTTTGGTTAATTGTTTATATATATCTATTGATGCAAGCTCCCTTTCAATTTAATAAATTGTGGGATTTTATTCGTAAAAAAGGATGGCTTTCCCAGTTTGCAGATTAAATTCAAAAGTTTGTACATGCACTTCTCTGGCATGTTTCAGTAAATGTGTAAATTATAACTGACATAACTAATTTTGACAATGACCACATATTTTTAAGTTCAATGTACATGAAATATACAAGGTAATGTATGTAGACTCGATAGTGCTGCAAGGTTATACAGGGTTGTCAATGAAAAAAAAAAAAATTTGTTTGCCAACTTTAGTGTTTCTTTCAGAAGGTTTTGGTGTGGTATGACACCCTGTCATTTTTATACGCCCGTTTACGGGACGTACTATGGTATACCGTTGTCCGTCTGTCTGTCCGTCGTCAACATGTCGGACATTAACTCAAAACCGCTTTAACCAATTTGCATAAAACTTTGGTGAATTGTTTATATCTATTGACATGAGTTCCCTTTCGATTTTTATATATTTTAGATTTTACATTTCTGAGTTGTGGGGTTTTATTCATGAAAAAAGGGGGGATTTTCCAGTTTCGGACAAAAATAAAAAATGCTTTCAGCAGTTCGTATGAAACTTTGGTGAATTGTTTATATCTATATTGATGTAAGCTCTGTTTAAAATTTTATAAATTTTACATTTTACATTTCTGAGTTATGGGGTTTTATTTATTAAAAAAGGGGTGATTTTCCAGTTTTCTGACAATAGCTCAAAAATGCTGTCAGCAATTCTCATGAAACTTAAGTGAATTGTTTATATCTATTGATGCAAGCTACCTTTATAGTTTCATAAATTTCTAATATGACTAGGAATTAATTGAACTTTATTTGTTTATAGTCTGACGACAGATTTACTAAGTATTGCGCAACAGCACAGTGTTTTGCACAACAGCAAGAAATCTTTAATTTCATCACGTTCTAATGAAGTAACAAGCTTATTTTGCCGAAAGTTAGAATGATATGATCTACAATTGAGTAACAAGTACCAGAAGTGATAAAAAAATTGTCTTTATGAAAATAACATGCAACCAACTTTAAAATCAATGCTTTAACCCCCTAAAGAAAATAAATTGTTTACGTCTTTGAATTTCTTTACTTTCAAATGAAAAATTGCTGTTTCATCGACTTGGTAAATGTTGAATATTGCCGATGACGAAAGCGAGTATCGTAAACAACAGGGCGACTAGATTTCGCTTTTGAAGGTCGGTCAAAGCGAAGTGGCGACCGGGAAAGCGACTTTGTCGCCCCAGTAGCATGGTAACGTGAGCCCTGCACAATGCTTATTACTTTAAAACACAGTCCTGTAATATTTTTTATTCTACTTTGAATATTGCCTGCTTATTTCAGCAACTATTCTTACAAAACAATCCTCTATTTATCCTAGGTGTTGCACTCAGTATTGTTGATTATATTTATATGTATATGTAGTAAAGTGAATGCAACCCCCTTTTTGAAGGTAAGTAACAGTTAACAAACTTTATCACTTATCAGTAGTTTAGAATGGTTTAAAAAAAGATCTAATAGATGTTACATGCATTATGCCTTCCTCTCAAAAAGTTTGCATGTGTTTTAAAGTGGTTATTTAGCAATGTAGCTTTTTTCCCTCAGTATTAACATTAATTTGGAAGTAAGTTCAAGGATTTCAGTTAACCAAATAATTTGGAAGTAAGTTAAAGGATTTCAGTTAACCAAAATTATTTCACGCCTAATTTATATAAACAAATCCCACGTCGATATATAACATGTACCACAATCAAACATCAAACATCAACACACGCCAAACTGGATGTAATTAAAAGACATCTAGAGGTCAATATACAGTCTCGAACAAAAGACAAAATGAGGAAAAATATAGCGAATTTTTGAGAATTATTATTGCATGTATATTTGCAATATTTAAAATGCATAGTTTAAAATCTTTTGAGTTTTAGGTACCATTTTAGAAAACTGGGATTTCATTGCAGCTAGTCTATTAGATAACATTTTATAGTTTTGAATGTTTCTTCATCAGTTAACTAAAATTAGGTGGAGGTATGTTCTTATTTCTGACAGAGGGGTACTCAACCTATATCAATTTGTGCATGAAGCGATTGATAGATTCTAGATACTGAATAATTTTATCACAAATTTGTGAAAGTTTTAACCGGTGTATATACTAAAAATATGTAAATAAAGTTCATGTCTTTTTCAGGACTTCTGATCCAACCATGTAGTATGGCATGTTTGTGAGATATGGTTTTGGCCAGTAGGATGTTCATGAAGGACCTGTAGTACAAAGTATATCACTGGATTGAGCTCATTGTCTTAAGTGTATTATTAAATTGCTTTGCTTTGAGCTCAGTTCATTGTTATGCAATTCATTCATTGTGAAATAAAGATTTGACGGACAACTCTCATGTACAAGGAATTGTCAAAGTAGTATCCATTCTATGAACAATGTAAGTAATAGGGAGATAAAAGCATTTTATTTAGATTTGAACCAAACATTTTTTGTCCATTAGCCAAACTAAAAAAAAAGAAGCACAAATTTACCAAACAATGCTACTGGCGCTACTAGCAATGTGATGCTAAGTTCTTTTGTTACACTTTTTTATGCCCCAGCCGTATCGGAGGGGGCATTAAGTTTTACCCTTGTCCGTCTGTACGTACGTACGTCCCAAAATTGGTTTCCGTTCTCTAACTTTAGTTTGCCTCAACCAAATGTTATGAAAATTATACACAATGCTTATTACCACAAAACACAGATCAAGTTTGAATTTTGGTGGCGTCACTTTTACCGTTCTAGAGTTATGCCCCTTTACAAATGGAAAATTGCTGAATTTATCATTTCTGTTCTCTAACTTTAGTTTGCCTCAACCAAATGTTATGAAACTTATACACAATGCGTATTACTACGAAACACAGATCCAGTTTGAATTTTGGTTTTGTAACTTTTACCGTTCTAGAGTTATGCCCCTTTATGAATGGAAAAATTGCTGAATTTTTCGTTTCTGTTCTCTAACTTTAGTTTGCCTCAACCAACTGTTATGAAACTTATACACAATGCTTATTACCACAAAACACAGATCAAGTATGAATTTTGGTGGCGTCACTTTTACCAGTCTAGAGTTATGCCCCTTTACAAATGGAAAAATTGCTGAATTTTTCATTTCCGTTCTCTAATTTTAGTTTGCCTCAACCAAATGTTATGAAACTTATACACAATGCTTATTACCACAAAACACAGATCAAGTTTGAATTTTGGTGGCATCACTTTAACCATTCTAGAGTTATGCCCCTTAAGAAATGCAAAAATTTCGAAATTTTTATTTTCTTCTAAATATCAAGTAATTTTTTTATTGGAGTTATCTTCCTTTGTCCATGATTATAGTTGAATCAGCTACAATCAATGCTTTATACAATGCAATGTTTAATTTTGACTTCCACTGATAAAACACAAATCAAGTTGAATTTGGGTAGTGTCACTTTAATCATTATTGAGTTATGCCCCTTCATAAATTGAAAGATTGCAAAATTTTTAGTTTCCATTCTGTAACTTAAGTTTGCCCCAACCAAACATGAACCTATACACAATATTCATTACCACAAAACTAAGATCAAGTACAAATTTTTTGTTTCCGTTTTCTAACTTTAGTTTGCCTCAACCAAATGTTATGAAACTTATACACAATGCTTATTACTACATAATACAGATTAAGTACGAAATTTGGTGGCAACACTTTTACCATTCTTGAGTTATGTCCCTTTATAAACATAAAAATTGCTGAATTTTTCGTTTCCGTTCTCTAACTTCCAAATGTTATAAAACTTATACACAACCGTTCTAGAGTTATAATTATTTATTGCGTGTTTACAAATAGAAATTGCTGAATTTTTAGTTTCTGTTCTCTACTTAAGTTAGCCTCAACCAAATGTTATGAGACTTGCACACAATGCTTATTACCACAAAACTAGGATCAAGTTCAAATTTGGGTAGCGTCACTTTTACCACTTCAGTTATGTCCCTTTATAACTATATGATATGCAGGTGGGGGCATCATCTGTGTCCACATGTGGACACTATCCACATTTTTTTTTTTTACATCTGTACTGCCTTCTGGTGACTCAGTTCTGAGTGTAAATGGTCATTCAGTATGTTAAGAAAAAGATCAGAATTTATAAGGCCTATCTGGCCTAATTGATTTCTAAAATATATTTCATTGTACATGTTCAACATTTATCATTCATTTGTTTATTTCTTAATTTGTGTGAATTAACAGTAAATGTTAGTTATTACACTTTCATACCATAACAAAACTGCCTTACTGTATTGGTATCACTTATATTTGTATCCATATAACAAAAAAACTGAAAAGAGAATACTTTTGCAATAGCTTTTTCATATTGAATACTAAAACTTTTTAGATATTTAGACATATTAAGTAGATGTTCATAATATCCACTTGACATTTTATCATATGACTTCTGTAGTTAGTTATGAGTCTTTGAAGCATGCTCACAAAGGTTCTTTTGTTGATATCATTTTCATACTGGTCAAAACTTTTTTTTTGCTTTGACCAGCTTTGGAGGAGATATTTTCAAAGAATTAATAAAAAAATAACACAGAAATTCACTTTCTAGCTCATCTAGCCCCAATCATCATGTCAGGCATTGTCATTACTAAAAAACATTAAATGTCTTCTAAACTGAGAAACAATTTCCACATTTAACCGAAATCTTTTACTTATGATACTGACAATCCCCCACAAAGTAATATAAATAGAACCATACAAATAGTAAGCAAATACATGTTCTCAGATACCATCTCCCATATAAAAAAAAATCACATTAAGAAAAAAATGAACCTATTATGTGTTCCTCTCCTAGCTACAAAATGTATCCAAAATCAAAGATGTGGAACATATATATTCTATCATAATCATTTGGTAATTAATGCAATTAGTATCTGTTGAACATAAAAAACTAAATATTACATAAACAACACCCCTAATGCTCATGTTGGTTGTCATTGTGCAACACAGTTAATACATAGAAAACATAAAACATAGAACTCCTTTTGTCATATAAAACACTGTCAAACATCCAATCATACTGTCCACACTGATCTGTGTCCACACTTGTAGATTAAAAATATATGTTTATCATCGTTTTACCGGTATAAGAATGATTTTTTGTGGATCGGATCAGTCAATCAAATAATTTACCTTTGTTTCAATTTCAATTTTGACATTCTTTTCCATTAAATAATTTTACACATACAATTCACGTGTTATCCATCTCTAGCTAAGGGATTAAATTGAAGTTCACATGAATACGGATTCAATGAGGTCGAATTATTCACTTGCAAGTGAATAATTCGTCATCAATGTTTCTTAGCTTATTTTGACAAAATTGAACCATACTGGCGGCTAAAAGCGAATAATTATTTCACTATTTCACTTCCATTAATGATTGAACAAAAAAAATCATATATATGTTTTTTTATATATCTCGTATCTAGTGCCCCTTTAACCGAATGCATATATTTTCTATCGACAATTTCGTGTGTATAAGAGAGGCGGAAGATACCAAATGGATAGCCAAACCGTTATAAGTCGAAAACTAACTGACAATGCCATGGCATCAAACGAAAAAACAGTCTACAAAACAAACCATAGAAAACTAAAGACAGAGCAACAGTAGCCCCACCTACAACTACCCTCTCGCTAACATTATTTTATACAAACCATTGAATACAGTAAAGTTTATAAAGAATTTGAATTTGTATTGAACACACATTCTAGTTTGGCTTTCTTTTCCCTTTAATTTTATTACACAAAGATATTAAACTATCTAATTAAGGAAAGAATTAGTTACGTCTTAAGGCTATCTTTTTCAAATTGTCTGGGTCTGAAACTCTATAATCAATTAAAAAATCTAAAAAAAGAAGTTAATGAACAGTAATTTTATTATGGGATAAAGCCAGCATTGAAATATAAACATGATTCTTCTTTAGAAAATACATTGAGTAATTGATAATGACATGATAAGTGTTACGTTTTCTATTTAACCAACAGTAAGCGTTTAATTCATAAATAAACAGTTAAATGTATGATAAGGCCCATTTTCTACCTTTGAATTATATAAGTACAAAAATATTCTAGGTAAACTATCAAATAACACTCTCTAAATGTTCACATGACATAAATGTGAAAAATTCAAAATTAACATATTTAAAATTTTTACTTGCATATTTGTGTTAAGCCTTCAAACTTCTTGTATTTTAGAAAATATTTAACATACTGCACAGATTGCCTCGTTTTAAGATCCTCTAATTCATATGTAAGTATTAGATATAAACGACAGATTTATCCATTAGATATTTTGCGAAAAGGTATATACAAGTACATTAATGTAACTAAATATTTTTTGGTAGAAGGCTGTTGCGAATATTTAATCTACCTATACTGAATGGCAATTTTGATCAAACATGTCAATTTCTGCATTGCTATGAATTCACAGTAACATAACAAAATGCATTTCTGCATCATAGGTACTTGGGGACAGAAAAAATTGTTTTTTGCCCTCCCCTTTTTCGAAAATCCGTCATATTTTTTTGTTTTCTATTAATTTCAATTCAGTGACCTCTGTGGATAGTGAACTTGGAATTGATAGTAAATAGCAAATACAAGTTATTTCTAGTATATTTATGTTCATATAGTAAAGAAAAGTATATTTTTTTGCGTTTCGTAGTATAGTAGAAAAATAATGTATTGCACGGTTCATCAAGAATATGTGTAGTCACGTGTTTAGAATGACCAATGGTCAAGGTTTTTATGGTTTGGCGCCAAATGTATTGTCTTGTGTTAAGGTCTTCATTCTAGCCGTGGACGTTCGATAGTAAACCACAAATTACAAGTGTATATATTTATATATAAGTATGTTATAAACAGTGGCTGTTTATTTTTGTATTTGGTTTTTTAAGCGCTGGACTTGACGCTTTCTCTGGAAGTGGTGTCGGCATTACCTCGAGTTACAGGTTTCCATGAAATTATTTTTTATGGTTTTTCCTGGGTGACATTTATCACTAATGACGGAGATAAAGATTCAAGGAATAGAATCTTTTATATTGTTTCTAAAATATAGACTAAGATGGACAAATCTGTTAGTCTAATTTATCATTTTCGATTGATGTATTGTATAAATATGTATCGTCACATAATGTCAGATTATATCATATTAAATGCCGGCTAGTTCGTCCGTAAGGCAAATGCTATAGTTCGTCCGCACGGCAAAAGCAAAATATATTAGTTGAGTTATTATTTAGATTTATATAGTTTTGAAGTATAGTCCAATTTGTATTTGGTATACTGGTCAGTCAACATCTTGAGTATGTTTGGTATATCTAGTATGGTATAGTAAATACACGAAAATAATTGAAATTAATAGAAAAAAAAGATAACGAATTTTGGAAAAAAAAGGGGAGGGCATAAAAAGCATGGACTATCGTCAAATTGTTCTTAAAATTTGAAGAAATAAAAAAAAAGACATCAGTTATTCGATTTTTACGGATGAGAATTTAATACAGAATGAAAACGTTTGTGTGGATCATAAATAAACGTAGGTGAAAAACTGTCAAAATATGTGCAATTTGGGTACCCTCGCGTTAGAGAGTATATTTTTAAGCTGGTCGCGTGATACATTGTTAAGAAAATGACTTGCATGTTTTGCTTTTTAAAAAATCGCTTTTTGCTTTCTTTAATTTGGAATACCACTGAGTCATAGATTTCGTCAATATAAAATGCAAAGTTGGTATGCTTACTTATGTTTACAAAATTAATTCATCGATTTGTCTATTGCTATCTGACATATTAAAAATATTAATATTTTACAACACACGCAAAAGGAAGTTATAACAGACTTGTCATTTCAAAGATTTAGGGTTTCTCCAGCATCCAGGGTTTGGATTAAACTATCCGGTTGATGGTACTTCAGAAGCGTAAAGAAACGGCAGATGAAATCTACATACAAAAAGACTTGCGATTCAGTTTGAAATATATTCCTGAATAAATAAAAACCTTAATCTTTTTAAGCATGGTCGTAAATCAGACATAGATATAAAGAAGGCAGCTATTCAGGCGGGGATCTGTGGCCACATATGCAATATCCTTGATTTTTGAGAAAATCGTAAGGCTTACTCTGATTTCCACTGCACTAGAGATCAAGAATAAAAAAGAAAGATAAAAAAATAGAATAAAAATCCCCCCCCCCCCCCCCAAAAAAAAAAAATCAATATGAAACTAGTCATTTCTTGAAGATGATATGTATTATACAAAAACGACCCAGCACGGCTAATGAACAGTCAGGCCTATTCCAAGTGTAACATTGTCATAAGAAAGAGCGATATTGCGGTACTCAGATGCGTTCCATCTTTTCAGAACTGAAATGCTGTCCTTTTCACTGGTTGACGAGCTGTACGGTGGCTTTAGGAGCTCCAAAGTGCTCCTCTGTCAACAACTAGTCTAGAGAAAAACATTTTTTTCAAATTTATGATTATAGAATAAGGATATGTGGTATGATTGCCAAACAGACAACTATCTACAGACCAAAGGATGTGAAAAAGATTATCCCTCTACAATGAGCAAAACCCATATCGTAATGTAAGCCATAAAAGGGACCGGTATGACATAATGTGAAACAATACAAAAGAGAAAACAAAAATGTTTGGCAAAAATAGCAACTTAATTCGACAGATGATTTTTTTTTTTTATTTCTTTTCAAAAAGATTATTGGTATAAGAACCTTTCCATCAGTATTGCTTTTGTCAAAATTGCCAATAGTTTAGCTCAACAAAAACAAGAAGCCGTGTGAATTGTTTTGTTCAAGGCAGAGAGCAAATAAAGAAGGTTGATGAGGACAACGACTCGAGGATTAGTTTCCTCAAACTAGGGTTTTTTTCTTCTAAATTTTTATATAGAATGTTAATTGCATACAGATAACATATTATATAATGTTTTGAATTGGAAATAAATATTGGTATTTTGTAGTTTCGTATTTGACAACAAAAAGAAAAAATTACCTTGTAGTTCGGTGCGTATAATGATGGTCTTTCAGAAATGTCACAAGATGCTTTTTGAACTCCGATTCTTAATTGCTGATGTTCTGTTTTCTACAAGTCTACACCTTTACTCTTAATGATGTCAAATCTTAACATTGCTCTTCTTCGTCGTCCCCGTACGAACATATTCTGCTGGCGATATTACCCGGGACCTTGACATCGTAAAAAATGAACGGCTTAGAGATGTGTTAGCCAAGGCCCGAATTACCGTATTCACCGGTTTATTCCCGATTGTCCCACTTTTTAAAATTTTAGAGTTCTGATTGTCCCACATGAAAAGTTCTGATTGTCCCACATTATTTTATGAATAAAATGTTCTTAGATAAACAAGGTAACTGTTGTTTGTTTTGCTAAAAAAACAAGAAATAATTATTGCACATTTAATATTAATTTTATAAAAGTATTAAAAAAAATGTTTTTTAAATAATTAGATTAATGCACTTTTGATTAAACAAATATAATATTTCTGATTTATGAAATATATCTACAATGTTACGTTATTCATAAAACAAATGTCAATACCGTAATTTTAATTCCTTTTTCTCTGTAAAGTTTTTGAATAAATTTAGAAATAATGCATGCAATTTCAAAAAAAAGGTATAAACTCATTTACATTCTACACTCTACATGAACTTGTTTACTAGGGAAGTCGGAGGACATTAATACAACATTCTCTGCACTATTGAAGACTGCTTACAGCCAACGTCAGATTCACCTGAACCCAACAACTGTCTTTATTGTTACGAAGCTGATGTCTATAATTTTGCCAGATCAGCCTTTCCAAGAATCACTATTAAAGGTTGTTTTTCCAATATTCCCATTGCTTTTGCAGTCAACAGGACTCTTCACCAACTATAAAGTAGAAACAGACTTCCATAAAAAATGAGAAGATGTGGTATGATTGCCAATGAGACAACTCTCCCAAAGAGACCAAATGACACAGAAATTAACAACTATAGGTCACCATACGGCCTTCAACAATTAGCAAAGCTCATACCGCATAGCTATAAAAGACCCCAAAATGGCAAATGTAAAACAATTCAAACGAGAAAACTAATGGCATAATTTATGTACAAAATAATGAACGAAAAATAAATATGTTACACAGCAACAAACGGCAACCACTGAATACCAGGCTCCTGACTTGGGACAGGCACATACAGAATTTTGTGGGGTTAAACTTATTTGAAGGCGCCAACCCTCCCAATAACCTGGAACAGTGTTGAAACAGAACAACATAAGAATAAACTATAAAAATCAGTTGAAAAAGGCTTTTCTCATCAGATGGGTACAAACAGAAATACATCTAACAAAAACACAGAGTGAACGTGGACGGCTACTTATGCATCACCACAACAAAAACACTGAGTACTGTAACAGGTCTGAGAGTATTCGCAGTTACTGACAGCTAGTTCAAAGCCAATAAAAACTAATTAAAAAAAATATGCATCTAAGACTAAAATTTTATGACTTCATATTATATTCCGTGTTTGATGATACTATAATTGTACCTACTATGTGCATAATGAAATATGTAAATATTATTATTTGTTCATGTTTTTTTCATATTTTATAAGTTACATTGTTTAGTGACCTTTAATTAACTGCAACACACTATAAAAACAAATTAATCACTATCAAAACAATTCCCAATTGTCCCACATTTAAACTTCCCAATTGTCCCACAAACATATTCCCGATTGTCCCACAAAATTTCATTACTTTTTTACCTGTAATTTCAAAAAGTGGGACAATCGGGAAGACACCTATTCACCAGCCTATCAACTTAAAAAATCCAGGTAACTGATGGATGCAGATGAGGACTATGCAAGAAAATAGAGGAAGCGCTTGTCAAATCAACCTGAACAGCACAGTTTTTACCATGATGAAAGCTGTTTGGTCATGCATTTAGAGGCGCATTCAAAAACTGCCGTGTTTAATGAGCATACGGGATTCTAACTCTCTGAAGAAGCCTGAGGTGTGGATGAAATATCATCTCTATATATAAGACAAATATGTTGTTCCAGCAGACAAAGCCTTGAACAAAATTGATTTTATATGAAAACAAAATTTATTTGGATTGACTAACATAAGAGCTGGAAATTCACAGTAATTCTGAGAATCCAAATAATGTACCTACAGTGTTAACAAAATAGGAGATTTTAGAAAATCATTCTCTCCTTTGGTATTAAAATAAAAAGGACAATGGAAATATTCCTTCTTTATATCGGATGCCTAATCTTTACAAAAATCCTTATAAAGCACGATACATATTGCATCCTCATCTACATGTCCAACTAATCATTTTTCTAAATTAAATTCTTACTGACATTCTGTTAACGGTCTTCAAAAATGGCCTTCAAAAATATTGTGATGAGGTATAGTAAACCAGTGGTTTCAAGCTGATATGAAGTAAAAAATTCTAAAGATTTAATCAAAAATCTTCAATCACAATCATTGCAATTTTTCAGCAATATAAAAGCTTTTTAAATTTCAACGCTTAACACTGTTATTCTCCATGCTTAAGTGAAATATCGATTAAAACTTCTCAATATTAAATTGCCTTTTCTGCAAAAATAGGAATCACAGATATAAATTAATTTCGTTTCAAGTCAGTCAGTAACATACCCTCTGTCCCGTCGTTTGCCGTTTACAAATCTCATTTGATTTGCTATGCGCGTGCAAGTTGACATTTTACAAACTTCGTTAACAAATGTGTGCTACAAACTTCGTTAACAAATGTATGCTCCTGACACAAAATCTGCTCCAGCTGGGTTAAGATGACGAAAGAATGCAATCAACACTACATAAGATTTATTGTCACTATCAAGAATCAGTTTACCAATATTATATGTCAGGGTCTCAATTCTCAATCGTGTTTCACAGTCTTTGATGTTTAGATACCAGAAAAATCGTCTGATTTGTACATTTAATGATTGTTTCATATTCTGTGTCTAATTGTTTTTGGTCTTAATTTGTACATTAAAAATGAATTTATAAGAATTTTGAACTTTAGTATATAACTGTTACTTTCATTCAGCGTGGACCTTCTCACTAATCATGGTGCATCAACTGACAAAAAACCATTCAACTATCATTTGTAGTTTCTGAGAATTGGATCTTAAAGCAAAAATAAATCAAAGCCATCGTGCATAAAACGAAGGGTCACGTTCATCTTATTTCAGTGTGGACTTTCTTCACGAGACATAATGCTTCAACTAACAAAATTTCGTTCCTAAGTGATTTGTAGCTTTACAGCGAAACTTGATTAACTCGAACAATAAGAACAATGTCGATTTTGGTATTTAAAACCGTAAATAAGGAAAATTCAGTAGGAATTCTTTCAGATATCAAAATTTAGCTGAAATTCTTTCGGTTCGAACAACAAAGTATGGCTTGAAATCCTTCAAATATTCTGTGCCCAATATGGAAGGATTTACCAAACCATTTTAAAAATTTTAAATCTTAGTCTGAATAGATTCATGGAATTGCAACTCATGTACATCTATCGTAAAACTAACGCTTTTTAGTAGTGCTGCGTCACTTATAAACTTTTAATTTAACTCTTTATTAATCCATGCATAATAATGTGCATTCTTGTGCTTATAAAAGAGACAGAAGGTACCACGGGTACCTTCAGAACTCATAAGACGAGAGAAACTGACAAGAAACGAAAGACGACGAAATGACAAACAAGCTCACAAAACATTACATAGAAAAACCAAAGACTGAGCAACACGAACTGCACTAAAAACTAAGGGTGATCATAAAGGCTTCGGACGGGTTAGCAGGTCCTGTCATGTTACTCATGGTAAGTACAAAAGTCGTCAATGAGTCTCATTCTGTGTTCTCACAATCAAGGGAAAGAGGACGGGATTTGTGGTTACTACAATCTGAATATATCTGTGGTCGTCTGTGACGCAGATTTTCTAGAGCGGTCAACAAACTCGATATGACTTCCGTAAAACTTCCATTTTTTTCATTTTTATCACTTGGAATCCTTTGTTAAATAGCTTCCATGTAAGCAGTAGTCCTCTATCAAAGAACTAGTAATAACAAACGTAATTAAGATCTGTAATAGCGTATCAACTGGTAGATATATATATATACCCCATAGGCAGGCACTGCTGGAATGTTGCTTCATAAAAATTGAAAGTTCATAATTGGAAAACTGAAAGCCATCTTTTTGTCGTTAAGATTTGTTCTCACCCTACCCTCATTGTCTATTTCTAAGTTTAAGTCAATTAATTTTTTTAACAAATTTCAAACTTTGTTTTTCTTGTGTATGAAATGTAAGTTTTATACTTTTAGGTTCTAGATTCTAAGAGAACGACCTTTTGTTAAAAAAAATCTTGCCTATTAAAGACAGAATGAAAATGAATATTTTGCCTCACAAAATGAAGCGCTATACCCTCTCCCCAACTTTGTTCTACAGAGAGCATGCAGATGAGATACATGTATATAAGCAGCATCAGAAGTGCATTACTAGTAAATAATAATAATAATATTTATTCAAGATAAAAGGCATGAAATTGACAGACACAATAAAGCATAATGACATACAAATATAGCACTAGACATGAATATGATATTACAGTTACAGACACTAAAATGATTGACAATTATGAGCACTACAAATTATAATTTAAAAGATAAAATTATCACGAGAAATTATCATTAATGTAATATTTGACTAGACTGTAATATTGTTAAATGGAAAAGATTTTCACTGTATCCTAATACCTAAGAATGACCCACAAAACTTAATGAAACTTATTTCCAGTGGGGTCGTTTTAAGAAGAGACTACCAGTTCACACCAAGCTTGACACATATAAATAACAAAAATCATTTAAAATTATCACAGATAAAGGCTCAAAGCCTCATAAAAATAATAAAAAACAAATTCACTATTAGAGATGGATTCAAATTTATCCATCAAAATTTTGTTACTTGTACTTTAAAATTATATTTCTTTGAGCAACTTTTAACTACTGGTATTTCTGGTAGCGAGTTCCAATCTTAAATTCCATTATAGAAAAAAGTGGTAGATTCACACCCTTTAATTCCAGGTACTACAAATGAAAATTCATGTTACTAGATCTTGTTTTAAAAGATGTTTCATTTCTAACAAAATTAGTACGCAAATAATTTGGGCATATATTGTTAATATAAATATTGAAGACATGATTGAGTCTCAGTTGTTTGACTCTATTACTAGTAATATTTAAAAAACCTAATTTTTCAAGTTCAATATATGTCACACTTTTTCTATGATGTAATTGTAGAATAAATCTCACAATCTAAATTTGTGCCACTTGAAGTTTATTCTTCATTTGTTTTGATATGCCTTCATACCAGCATGCACATGCACATGCATAACTTCAAAATGACATCAAGTTGAATCAGAGAAGAGCACAATTGACTCTGATTTTGCTCAAGTTATATATCCTATCTGCAAATGATGCTCTTTGTTTTATGTTATGTATATATTATAATTATTCGGTAAACATTTCTGAAGAGCTTATGTTTGTACTGTTATATGTGAACCGAATCAAAATAAAACTGTCCGGTATTCGTATTCTCTACAAATAAAACTAGGACCGTAGTAATTTTAAAACAGATACCAGAAACTGGTTGTAAACTATAACTTTTTATTTAATTAATCTATACATTTGTTATATTATTTAGCAAACGTTAAACATGTTTATCCTTTGTGTAAAAGCTTTCCGCATGAAACTTAACTGTAAGTCTAGGACCATTTTAAATCTGATCTTGTTCCGGATTTTTCTGATAATACCGATTTAGGTTTAACTTTAGAATGTAGGAAATTCTTTTACGTGGAGATATGAAAAGCCTATACTTCCGGAAAGAAAAATTCCTGATCATTTTCTTATTTTTATGAATAACATGCTAAATTTACCGATTACATTTGGCTGATACTACCTTCTCCATACTGAGCGTATTTTAAAGTATTTCTACTGGCTGGAAGATAACCTGTTAAGTGTTCACTCGTACAAAAATGGTAAGTAAATGTAAAGAAAAAGATACCATTGGGATTATTGTAAAATACTGCAGCAGATGCAGAACCTTTGCTAAAAGAATCAGTAATAAATTAAAGTTTGGTTAGTGAAAATAATTATGATGTCTTGAAAGGCTATTTTAATTTTTTTCTGTGACGCCTTCCTACAACGTCATAACGCTGGAGCCATTTTTTTGTCTGCACTTTGAGAGAGAATTTTGGGCAGATTTTTGAGACCCAATATTGTTATGAAATCATCATTGACGGCTAGACATTTTTGCATATATATAAAACCTTACCTTTGTGTGCTTGTTGGTGCAAAACATTTCCGTAAATATATATATATATATATACATGCATGTTCTAACACCCTGCATAATATAAAATTTCTAGCTTGAAAACTGAAGGAGAATGGTCTATACCAAACATTCAAATATATAAGCTGTTCCTTTGCTCTTTGTGTGTTTTTTGCTCTGCATGTACTGATTTTGTGTCATGTATGGATACTCATATCTGTTATTTTTCTATGTATATGGCAATATTAAATGGGAAAAAAACTTTTACAACTCCTTAAAAGAAGGTGCATAATCTCAATAGGTTTGCAAACTTTCTGTGAAGATATAAAGATCTGGGATAACATAGAAATTGGTGCCATTTTTGAAAATTTTGCTGAACATGCTGAAAAAAGTTCACAGGTCTGGAAAAAATGTGAAAAAAATCCTCCAACAAATTGAACAATTCCATGATATCATGTGCACAACTTTAAGATGTGTGTAATCTATCTGTGAAGTTTCAATGATCTGGGTTGAAAATTGTAGGAGGAATTGATTTCACAATTTAGGTACCCTCCCCCTCTTTCCAATAATTTAAGGAGAAATATCCAAGTGTCCTGGTGTGAACGGAAATCTAGCTCAGTCTGCGTATAAATGATCAATTGGGATAAAAATAAAAACTAGAGGTCTTTTGCATTCATGCATTTACCCATACATTTCTGATGTCACAATGCTCATGTTATTATGTAGCAGTAAAAGTCGATTGTTCAATGACGTCATTTATACCGATTGACCTCGGAACAACCCACCTAACTCATTCAAAAAAAAGGACTCTTAATTGGTCTATTATCCTATTTTTCTCCCTTTGAAAATTTTAAATGATATTTCAGTTTAAAGTTAGTTTCTAACTTTAATATTATTTGGAAGTGCAATCTAAAAGTTTGCAGAAGTAAATAAGAAGTACTGCTACTTATACAGGGTTCTCACTAAGGATTTTAGAAGGCAAGTGCAGGGACTCATCATTTTTTGAGATGTCGAGTCAAGCAGTGAGAAGATGAAATTTTATAGCTATATCATTTATTAACACATGATATAGGCAAAAACTCTTTATTCTTACTGTTCTTTAACCTGGATAATGAACTTCCTCAGATATACATGTACTGCACATACAGTCTGCAGAGTTCAAGTGTACTCTAATCTTTAGGGGTGGATCAGGATTTTCCAAAGGCAGGAATTGGATAATAAGTGGTATTTTGCATCCAGCTTTTTAGGGTAACACAATGTGTTGTTTATAAAGCTAACAAATTAAGTAATTGTAAATTTGTCTCCTCAAATAGACTTATTAAAATAGGGTTATGATTATATAGTTGTTGTTCAATCATTGCATTTCATATGTTTTTGGATAAATATCAATTGAATTCCCTATTTTATTGTCGAAATGTTTGTTTGTTTTTCTGTTAGTTTGTTTTGGGCATTTTACACGTCTTGATTTCTTTGTTATTCCAATGCGGAAGGGGTGCACATACAATGCATATATTGTGCAAACAAAAATAGTCTAACCCCACCTGTTTTTAATGTGGCTTACTGTCCCAAGTTAGGAACCTGATCAGTGATAGTTATTAATCTTAGAGTTTTGTCTGTTCAGGAATTATTACTGATTTCAACTTTATGGTAAGGGGGTTAAGAGTTTGACATATTATGGTATGTACACTTGCCTATCATTGAAGACCATGTGTTAACCTGTCTTTTTTTTTATTGTATTGTGTTGTTGGATTGGTTACAAATTACATACACCCCATACCTTTTATACACACTTTAAAATGAATATGATATTCAAACCAAGAACTTGTTTATCTTTATATATGCTGTTGTCTACAAAATGTCCAACTATATGGTCAGATCATATGTTTTCGTACGTCATATGAATTCGTACTATGCATGTTTTTTTCAATGGAAATTATGACGTCACAATACATTCTATATAGCACGAAAACCCATGAGACAAGGATAAGTATATTGTCTATATAAAGTTTGTGTGCAATCGTTCCTTATTTTTGTAGATGCACGCAGTAGAGTAAATAAGACTTTATTTCAGTCATATTCTTAAGTTGTAATATACAATGTAATTTGAAGGTTACATATTACTGTTGATTCATTTATTATCGTGGATTTTGAATTGTACTCCAGTGATCATGAGTTCATTATTATCATGGGATACCAATTTTCATGACTTTCTTGTTAAAAGGTGAAACACGAATTTTCAACAAAGTACAAATTTTTTTGTGGGCTTGTATGCACACATTTGCAAAGCCAAGAAAATCAAGTATCTTCAAAAATACAATTTTTTGTCAGTCCACAAAAATTAGTACCCAAGAATATAAATTAATTCACATGTACAGTACATGTAATTACTTGATAAGAATAGCAGTATTTATTCATTGAATAATATTAAAAAATTAGCTTTCTTGTACATTAAAACCTTACTAAACTGTCTTAATCTTCATGAATGAAGGGGCACATAGCCCTATCTGATCAAATGAACATGTTTCAGTAAAAATTGAGAATTGACACATTATTGATAGATAAAACAAAGTTCTTTGGTTTGAATACAAATGTCTATTGATTTCCCTCAGCCTCTGGTTCCTCCTCCTCCTCATACTCCTCATCACCAAGATTATCGTCTACAGTAGCATCCTGGTACTGCTGATACTCTGAAATTAAGTCATTCATGTTGGACTCTGCTTCAGTAAATTCAAGTTCATCCATGCCTTCTCCAGTATACCAAAACAGGAAAGCTTTCCTACGGAACATTACTGTGAATTGGTCAGAGACTCTCTTAAACAACTCCTGAATAGCTGTGCTGTTTCCTATGAATGTAGCAGACATTTTCATATCTGTTGGAGGGATGTCACACACGGCTGTTTTCACATTGCAAGGAATCCATTCAACAAAATATTGACTATTCTTATTTTGTATGTTTAACATTTGTTCTTCAACATCTTTCATGGATAAACTGCCTCTGAATATGGTTGCAACTGTCAGATATCGACCATGTCTGGGATCACAAGCTGCCATCATGTTTTTCGCATCAAAAACTTGTTGTGTAAGTTCTGCAACTGATAAGGCACGATATGACTGAGATCCACGAGCAGTTAATGGTGCAAAACCTGGCATGAAAAAATGTAATCTAGGGAATGGCACCATGTTAACAGCTAATTTTCTGAGGTCTGCATTGAGCTGCCCTGGAAATCTTAAGCAAGTTGTAACACCAGACATAGTATAAGATACAAGATGATTAAGATCGCTGTATGATGGAGTTTTCAATTTGAGTGTTCTGAGACAAATGTCATACAAAGCTTCATTGTCAATACAAAAGGTTTCATCTGTATTTTCAACTAATTGATGAACAGACAGTGTGGCATTATAAGGTTCGAGAACAACTTCTGATACCTGTAAAAAGAGGTTAAAATAATGCTTTGAATATATCTTGGTTATATTTTATTATCAAATTCAATCATATTTTGTCATTATTCATATTTTTAGTTTTGTCTCAATTTTCAGTCATATTTTTATAGACTGGTATAGAAAAGAGCTCATGGCTTTCATATATGTGTATCTGAACTTGGCTTTCATATATGTGTATCTGAACTGTTGAAAGTCCAAACTGTTAAATTATATGAATTATTAATTTTTGTCTTGCCTTGACAGAACAAGACTTAGGTATTGTGTTTCAGGCAGCGGCAGCATCAACAATTTGTGTTTATGATTAGGTCCGTGTCTGATTACTGTCAGTTTAAGGGAAACCATGACTGAAGGTGCAGGGCCAAACAATTTCCTTTGAAATAAGATTTTTCAATACTAATACAACTACATACCAAATATCATTGATTTATCATAAGTGGTTCCCCTTAAACTGGCGGTTTAACTTATTTGCATATGTTACATGTTAAAATATTGCTCTTTAAATTTCAACAATTTGCATTTTACTGTCAAAACTACATACAGGTGAGATATATCTCTGTGTCAACAGTTTATGTAACATTTATATAAAAAATTGTTCCATGAAAGCACCAAATTGGTAATTTTTACCCGTACTGATAATTGCACCCCTGTTTCCTGAACATTGGATTCAACTCTGAGTTGACTTGATTATAAACTAACCTGAGCTACATGTAAACCTTACCCTTTTTGGCAATTTTTAAGTGGCTCTGATAAAATTAAAATTTACCACTTGAAAAAAAGTTGCTAAACATTTACATGGTCTTCATTGTAATTTCAGAATTCCTCACTTTGTTCTTTTTGTTTTCAGTACTAACTGGCCTACCTGTACTTATGCACTCCCTTCTCAAGTTAAAAGTACACACTAAAAAGAGCAAAATTTGAAGTTTCATCAATTCATAAAGGGTGATTAACAAATAAGGAAAATTAAATTTGGGGTTTAATTCAGTGAGGCAGTAACCCAATAAAAAAAAAACATTTAAAAGACATCCAGACGGCAACATACAGGCTTCAACAACTGACATGTGTCCATACATTATGTCAAGCTCAAAACTGCCCAGAGTCTATTAAAGTTTTGAATGAACAGAAACAATCAAAGATCTTCCATTAACACACAATTCTAAAATAACTAAAACATTTAGATATTACATAGAACAAGTTTTGAACTGGTTCATAACATGGAACATTTACATGAAAATTGGGCTGGGTGAAACTACTGTTTTCTATAACTGATGACATCTGCTAGACTGAAATTATTTACCTTTGGTGAAGGAACAACTGTGTATGTTTTCATTATTCTGTCAGGGTATTCCTCTCTGATCTTTCCTACAATTAATGTCCCCATACCAGATCCTGTCCCACCACCAATTGAATGTGTTAATTGGAATCCTTGAAGACAATCACAGCTTTCAGACTCCTTCCTGACAACATCGATTACAGATTCCACCAACTCTGCTCCCTCTGTATAATGTCCTTTAGCCCAATTGTTTCCTGCACCACTCTGACCAAACACAAAGTTATCTGGACGGAAAACTTGTCCAAAGGGACCACTTCTGACAGCATCCATAGTTCCTGGCTCCAGGTCCACCATACAGGCTCTTGGTACATACTTGCCACCCATGGCTTCATTGTAGTACACCTCTATTCTTTCTAACTGGTTAGGATTGTCTCCATGATAGGATCCAGTTGGGTCAATTCCATGCTCACCAGAAATGACCTCCCAAAATTTGGCACCAATTTGGTTTCCACATTGGCCTGCTTGTAAGTGTACTATCTCCCGCATGATCTGTATTTTGTAATTAAGGTTATGCTTTGTAAGACAAGTAAGAAAGAATGAAGTTAGTCTAGATAGATAGTTTATATTTAGGGCTGTATTCAGGTTATCAGTGACTCATGTATCTATACATGTACATGATGTAGTTGTTAGATAATTATCTAACATAGGTGGACATACAGATAGATGATAGATTTATCTGGTTTTGTTCCAGAAAATGACCTTTAATTTGTATCAAACTTACCTGCATCAACCTGAGTCTGATAAACATGTGACAAATAATGATAAAAACAAAGTGATATCTTGTTTGTTAGCTAGAATGCAAATGTTTCTTGGAACTTAATAGTAATTTTAGATTTAAAAAAAGTTAGAATTCAAAAACACTAACCTTGGCAAAAAATCACAAGTTAAAAGTTACTAAATGCATGAAGATTTACAAGAATGTTCAGGGTACACAATATAGGTAGTATAAAAAGACATCTAAATTAGGATAAAGTTATGTTAGTATTGTGCAGTAAAAAATCCCTTTTCATGTTTTTACTTCAACAACACAAAATGTAAATGATTATTAGAAGTTTATTTTTTGGATTATTTTGTGCTTTTGGGATGCTTTCTCAGTAAAACGAATCTCATATCTCTTTTATTCATGTTCTTAACTTGAACATATCTTCAGATAATAAAAGAGAAATTTATAACAAAGCAAATTTCAGAATCATAAACTAAAACATACATATCCTAAGTCAGGAACCTGTTGTTCAGTGGTTGTTGTTTGTTGATGTGGTTCTCATTTCTCGTTTTTTATATCGATTAGATCGTTGGTTTTCCTGTTTGAATTGTTTTACACTAGTCATTTTGGGGCCCTTTTTAGCTTGCTGTTTGGTGTGAGCCAAGGCTCCGTGTTGAAGGCCATACTTAGACCTATAATGGTTTACTTTTACAAATTGTGACTTGGATGGAGATTTGTCTCATTGGCACCCATACCACATCTTCTTATATCTAGTTACATATCACAGAAAAGTATAGATGAAATAAGAAGTTAAGTTATAGTGATATATCTAGATGGTAACAATTTTAACTTGCATTCTATACAAATAGCATTGTATTTTATGAAATTTCCCATATTGATTTATCTTAAAATGTATAAAAGTTAAATACCTATTTTTTACATTTTATTTTGTTTTTATTCTAAAGATTGCCAGGATCTATCTCCTTGTAAGAATGGGTGACATCATCTAAGTTATGATAACACATTAATTAAATGTTGTTTGGCTGCCCTCTCATTGACATACACCCATCATCTTCTTTTATTTATATGATATGAGAACATTGACAACTGATTCACAATTATCAGTTATCATAGTGCATGTATTAAGTAAACATATCAAAGGTAACCTAGAATCTAACACCTGACAAAATGAATCATTATGATTGGTCATAAACAAAGATACAATTTATAATCATTATATAATTCTGGTCAGATTTATTTACAGAAGTTACATACCTTATTGAAGATTAGTAACTTCTATTTATAAACTTGAGCTGAACAATGATCCATATATAATTTTTTGTCCTATCAATTATTTGGGGTTCTTAATTAATTGAAACAATGTTCGGCTAATTAATGTTCGAATACATTTCTTTGGAATTCAGTATGGTATTTTTTGTTTAATTTCTACAATAACACAATTTTTTATGAAACTTGTTTTTATGAGAAAAAACCAATTTATTTCAGCTGATACTTGATTAGTGTATTTTTTGTTTGTTAGATATGCAGGATCTCTATAGAAATTCTTTGAAATAGTGGGGGGAAAGGTTCAATGACTTCTTACTTAAATTTCTGAAAAGTTTTATGAATTTAAAAGTGGTTTTATAAAAAGATTGATAGTTTAAGCTATATTTTTCATGCCCCTTTGATTTTGTTTCTCCCAATGCAATATTACTAAATATGTTGAAAAGTGTACATGATTGTCTGACTTTATCCTCATGTTTTTTTTTTTTAGTAAATCAAATTTTCTTAATTTGTTTCCTTTTCTCACTTTATCATGCCATTAGGTCATTAATAAGTAGTCTCAAGTTTCATTAAAAATTATGTACATGCTAATTAGACAGGGGTTACAATATGATCTCTTTTTTTCAATCATTGAACATGCATGAAATATTTACCACTGGATGTTAAGCAACCAACAATCAATCATTGAGTGTACGTTATTTAGAATAATTATGTTTTAATGTTTTTAGCATGGAAGAATAAAGGTCAAAACTACAGCAGAACAGCAGGAAGCAAAGAGAAAAGAAAGAGAGAAAAAGTTGAAACTTTACAATGCTGGCACTAAAGCTGCATTTAAAAAGGTTAGAAATACATGTAAAGAAGACTGCAAGTTATTAGGACAGTTTCATTATGTTTATACAATTTGAGATTAAGAGATTTGGTACAATTACTTATGAGAAAAGTATCAACCAAAAACCATTATACAATATCTACTGGTCATCCAATGTTAAATCTTCAACAACAGACATTGAATCACACTGTAAGGTAATTTAAACTTAAAAAGACTCCACTAAAACAGAAGTAAAAAAGATAAAGTTTTGTTAGATTTTTTTAATTTATTGGATGCAGTTGTAATAGTTGAATGTTGTATTAAGTTGTATTGTGTAATTTTCACAAGCCACTTACATAATGGAAACCTTGTGATGTTCCAACACTGTTTTAACTTATTCATCTCTAATTTTTTCAGCTTGAATTTTGACTTCTAATCTTGAAAATCAGTAGGGGCCATTCTTTATGGTGATTACTGTAAATTCAGAAATTATTGCGTGCATTTATTATTGTGAATTTTCAAGGATGGACAAAAATGTGAGATTTATTATTGCGATATCAGGAAAATCTGCATACAGGTATTATTACAATAGTCACTCAGTCGCATTATTTGCATTAATGAAAACCTCACAATAATTTCTGAATTTACAGTATATATGCCAAACATACTAGTTTTCTTTCCTTTAATTTTGATAACTGATTTGTAACTTATTTATGCTTCAACAAAATGTGTATGTATAATCTAAGCCTGAAAAAAAAAGTATATTTAAAGAATTGATTATATAATTACAGAGAGGAAATGGAGAATATGATGAAGAGGGCTTGAAGATAACAGGAGAAATTCTTGCTGTTAACCCTGACTTCTATACACTATGGAACTTTAGAAAAGAAATATTTGTTCATTTTCTTCAAACTAGGTATATTAAGCATAATCCCATGGAAATCATTTATAGTTTTGCTATTTTAATGATTAAATTTCCTGAAATGAATGATAGTTTTCCTAAATTCACAATACATTGTACATACAATATTACAGTCTTGGTCTATGAACATTATATTAGAATCTTTTCCATTTATAATTTCATGATAACCTTAAACAAAGTCATCCTATTTTCTCTCTCTCAGAGTAACTTGTACGCCCCCATTTTAGTAAATATAATCACTTGACACATTTAACATTTAACATTTAACAGTAAACTCTCTCTTTTCCTTGATTGCATCACTTTTTGCCGTTTTTATACGACCGCAAAAAAATTTATGTGGTCGTATATTGGTATGATGTTGGCATCGTCGTCGTCGTCGTCGTCGTCCGAAGACACATTAGTTTTCGCACTCTAACTTTAGTTTAAGTAAATGGATCTCAATGAAATTTTACCATAAGGTTCAATACCACAAAAGGAAGGTGGGGATTGATTTTGGGGGTTATGGTACCCACAGTTAAGGAAAAAGGGGCCAAAAATAAGCATTTTTGTAACTTCCAGACATAACTTGTGTGTAAGTGTATGGATCTCTCTGACATTGTACCACAAGGTTGCACATCACAAAGGGAATGCTGGGATTGATTTTGGGGGTAATTGCCTCCAAATTTTAGGAATTAGGGGCCAAAAAGGGGCAAAAAATAAGCATTTTTCTAGTTTCATGACAATAACTTGTGTGTAAGTGTATGGATCTCTCTGACATTGTACTACAAGGTTCAATATCACAAAGGGAAAGCTGGAATTGAGTTTGGGGGTAATTGCCCAAAATGTTTAGGAATAAGGGGCCAAAAATAAGCATTTTTCTAGTTTCAGGACAATAACTTGTGTGTAAGTGTATGGATCTTTATGAAATTGTACTGCAAGGTTCCATATCACAAAGGGAAAGCTGGGTTTGAGTTTGGGGGTAATTGCCCTAAACGTTTAGGAATTTGGGGCCAAAAAGGGGCCAAAAAACAAGCATTTTTCTAGTTTCCAGATAATAACTTGTGTTCAAGTGTATGGATCTCTCTGAAATTGTACTGCAAGGTACCATACCACAAAGGGAAAGCTGGGATTGAGTTTGGGGGTGATAAATCATAAGGGGGTTCAAAAAATTGGGGGGGGATTTTTTTTTCCTTTTTTTCTTTAAAATTTTCCATTTTAAATTGGTTATTTCTGATTTATATATAAAAGCAAATAATAATGATATGGTTTGAATAGGTAAATTAAAAATTTTTAAGTTCTTAGACCACTTTCATTTTGTGTGAGAAACCTATGCTGTGTCAAATATTTAATTACAATCCAAATTCAGTGCTGTATCAAGCTTGAATGTTGTGTCCATACTTGCCCCAACTGTTCAGGGTTCGACCTCTGCGGTCGTATCAAGCTGGGCCCCAGCGGAGCATTTTATTTTGTAATTTTATTAACAGATGGAGAGCGCTAGGGTCATTTATTGATATGCTTGCAAGAGACATTTGTTAATTATACCACATATTGAACAGATCAATTTGATATATAAAACATAGGTATTTATTAAACAGACGAGTTCTTCTCTAATTCACATACAATTCCTTCAAAAGTGGATCTCTGTTTTGTATAAGTAATTTTACTATATTTACAAATGTTCCTACAGAGAAACAGATGAGGTTCAGAAGATAATGGATAGTGAATTATATTTTCTGGAGAGTTGTTTAAAGGTAAATCCTAAATCCTATGGTACCTGGCACCACAGAACTTTTATTATGGAGAACATGCCTAAACCAGACTGGGATAGAGAATTACAACTGTGCAATACTTTCTTAGATTATGATGAAAGAAACTGTAAGTAAATATATAACTTATATTTTATTTCATATTAGTGCTATAAGAAACATAGGTAAATTGCATATATAGATAAGGAGAATATAAATAATAAGCCATTGAGACAATTATTTACCAAAGACCAAATGATGAGTGTGTAAACAACTATAGGGCACTGTACAGCCTTCAACAATGAGCAAAACTCATATCATATAGTGACCTATAAAAGGCATGACAAATTGGGAAACAATTAAAAAGAGAAAACTAATAACCTGCTGATTTATGCTGAAAATGCTAAAGGAAAAATAAATATGGCAGACAGCAACCAACGAAATACCACTGAATTACAAGCTCCTGACTTCAAACCAGCACATACAGAATACGACAAGATCAAACATATTTGTGAGCATTAAACATTTCCATAACCTGGGATAGTGATGTAACAGCGCAACATAAGAATGAACTATGAAAATCATTTGAAAAGGGCTTTTCTTATTAAATCAGCACATGATTGCCAATGAGACAACTATCCACCAAAATTCAAATGAAGAGGATGAGTTAATTTCAATTATACATCACTGTGTTCAACCATAATTGGTCTGAAAATTATCTTCACATGTGCACATCTCAATATAAAAACAATCATTATTTATCTGAAACTTATTTCCACATGAGCAAACCTTACTGTACTAAACAAACAGGCTATACTTAGTAAGTTCATTGGACAAATTAAAACATCAGTGACATGGTGGCTTTGATAATTTTGAAAACAGTTCACTGATCATGCATATAACATGAGACATTATTATATTCTTTTCCAGTCCATTGTTGGGATTACAGACGTTTCGTTGTAATGATGGCAGAAGTTAGCCTGGATGATGAATTAGGTTTTACTACACAAAAGATAACCACAAATTTCTCTAACTATTCATCCTGGCATTACAGAAGTAAACTTTTACCCATGTTACATCCTGATCCTACACAACCAGCATGGGTACAAGAAGATGTCATTTTAAAAGGTATTTTATGAAAATGAGGTCATTGATAAAAGTTATTTTAAAAAGATATAAAAAGTGATAAACAGGTAATTATTATGAATTAAAGGATGTGTTAGGTAGATATACATATACTCTTCGATTGTAAATGATTATACATACCTTATGCCAAGATATATATTATCCAGTTATGAATAATTTCAACAACTGTCCTTTTTTGACAGTTGTTGTGCTGCTCTCTCAACAGAAACAAAGGTCTGCCATCATTGAAAAACAAAAAAAATCCCGACTTTGAGGTAACATTGGGTTCATTACAAAAATAATGTGAGATATTGGTAAGTCAATTTAGTATTTTATATGATATGTCTTGCTATTTTATAACAGACACAAAAAATATTTCCTTTCTGAGATAGGTGATGGCATGCATAGGCTTAAGGCCACAATGTAAAAGTATATGATTTAGATACCATGAAGAAAGATACATGCCACCTTTTTGTTAATTACTCTGTAAAAAAAAGACAGGAAGTAGATTGGTATAAACACATTTTTGTGTGAAAAAACATATTTGAATATTTATTTCTATTTAATTTTAGAATTTGAAATAGTTCAAAATGCAGTATTCACAGATCCTGATGACCAAAGTGCTTGGTTTTATCACAGATGGCTTTTAGGCAGAGGTGTGTTATGCCAAATATATAGTTTTATGGAAGAAGCAGTTAGCTTTGATATGTGCACTGCAAAATGCAACAAAATACACACATTATTCTGGTAATAGTACATTCAAAATTTATATCTTGAACACCATTTAATTGAGTGTCATTGCTTGAACAATCAGATTTAATTTCCCATCTGTGTTATATGATTTTCTCATGTGGTCTAGGTTACAATATAGAAATGAAGAGATGTGGTATCAGTGCCAATGGGACATACAGCCTTCAATAATGAGCAATACCCTTACTGTAGAGTAAGCTAGATTATTTGGGCCTGCCTTTTTTCAACTTATTGGTTTTAAACTATAATAGTGCATCATTGAAAATTCTGGTAAGCAGTATTTTGGAATAAGCATAAATTGAAACAATATGTTTTGATTAATTAAATTGAATTAATAGCACTCTCATTTGGCTTCACAGAATGTAGTATAAACAAAGCATAGTGATTTTTTTGAAATCTATTGTATTAATATAAAAATAAGGAGATGTGGTATGATTGCCAATAAGACAACTATCCATCCAAGTTCAAATGACGTGGATGTAATTATAGGCAACCATACGGCCTTCAACAATGAGAAAAACCCATACTGTATAGTCGGCTATAAAAGGCCCTGACATGAAAAATATGAAACAATTCAATTGAGAAAACTAACAGCCTAATTTATAACAAAACAATTTACGAAAAGCAAATATGACGGACATGAACCAACGACAACCACTGAACTACAGGCTCCTGACTTGGGTCAGGCACATAAAGAATGTGGCGGGGTTAAACATGTTTGTGAGCACTCAACCCTCCCCCTAACCTGGGACAGTGGTATTAAAGCACAACATAAGAAGGAACTATAAAAATCAGTTGAAAATGGATTAAGTTCACCTTACTTTAATCCCTTTGAAGAAGACATTAGTAGTTGCATCAGACTTTGACAATTTCTCAAATTCAGCATAGCTCTAGCCCAATACATTGAATGAGACATGAACTTTAAATAAAAAGTGACTCTTTTATATGTACTTTGAATACCAATTGGATCTTGAATGATATCTTTTTATTATTATTTACAGGCAAGAAAAAGCAGCAGATAAGTTGTATTCATGCTTCCAGAAAGACAAAACAAATAACTGTGTTATTAACAAGACCAATTATGGTAAGTCCGTGTGTCATGCAAACAGTAATATGTCAAGTACAACATCATTAGTACAGTAGTGTCCAGTAATTCCACCCGTCCAGTAAACCCACCCACTCCCATTTACTTCAGTAATTGTCACTTCCGTGAATATTTGGTCCTCTATTTTACTCATAGGAACTGAACTTATCATCACTGCATGTCCAATCTTAAAGAAAAATCCTTTATTACCAAAATATCTAGTGATATATATAAAACAGTTCCTGAAGCTAACGATAATCATATTATTGCTTTCAAAACTTATTTCTGACTTGAAATTTCTTTATTTTTCAATTGTCTGAAATCCTTTTATAAGTGGTCTATTAATAGATCACCTTATCCTTTCATAAATATGTGATCAACTGGCCCTTCATACATATTTACTGCACATGGGTGGATTTACCGGACAAACACATTTCCGATAAAAACACAAATGACCCACTTTGTTGATTTTAAAATTTATTTCAGATATTTTTTGGGAAATTAGATAAACTACTCGAAATTGATTTGTCAGTGAATTAATTTATGTTAAATTTGATACAATTTGTATATAATTAAGCAGAAATACATATGGTTAAAGCCTTATGTGGGCGGATTTACCGGACTGCATCATATATGGACATGAAGGTCGTACCTTGACCTATAATGGTTTACTTTTATATATTGTAACTTGGATGGAGAGTTGTCTCATTGGCACTCATACCAATCTTCCTATATCTTTGATATAGTAAATTATTAACTACTTGACACAATGTGTTTTTCTGCCTTGTTTGATACAATAGATCACAAAAATGCCTTTCATTCATTATGTCCATCTGATGTATAATGTGTTATAAATATGGAATAAAGGAGTGTGACCAGGATGGCCTACATCTAGTGCTTATTGAATTTAACTATGTCATATATCATCTAAAAACCAATACCAGTACTTACATTCTTGAATATGTAATTTTCTTTTTTTTTTTTTACCCTTCTACTTGGTATTAAGAATCTATCTGATTTGTCAGGATTTGACTATATCACTGTTATTTATAAGAAGGTAGGGACTATTTGCCTGGTGATGCGTATTATTTTAGAGCTGTTTGATTTTGTTTTTCGGTATATTAAATCTTCACATAGGTTTTCTAGATGGTTCAATTACTTCTTAATTATTATTTTTATACGGCCTCAAAAAAATTTTGCGGTCGTATATTGGTATGACGGTGGTGTGGCCGTCATTGTCGTCGTCCGAAGACACATTGGTTTTCGCACTCTAACTTTAGTTTAAGTGAATGGATCTCTATGAAATTTTACCATAAGGTTCAATACCACAAAAGGAAGGTTGGGGGTTATTGTTACAAACAGTTAAGGAATTAGGGGCCAAAAGTAAGCATTTTTGTCGAGCCTTCGACTTTAGTCGAAAAAGCGAGACATAGCGTTCCTACATTCCGTCGGCGTCGTCGTCGTTGTCGGCGGCGTCCACAAATATTCACTCTGTGGTTAAAGTTTTTGAAATTTTAATAACTTTCTTAAACTATCCTGGATTTCTACCAAACTTGGACAGAAGCTTGTTTATGATCATAAGATAGTATCCAGAAGTAAATTTTGTAAAAATAAAATTCCATATTTTCCGTATTTTACTTATAAATGGACTTAGTTTTTCTGCCGGGAAATATTACATTCACTCTGTGGTTAAAGTTTTTAGAATTTAAATAACTTTCTTAAACTATACTGGGTTTGTACCAAACTTGGACAGAAGCTTGTTTATGATCATAAGATAGTATCCAGAAGTAAATTTTTTAAAAAAATAAATCCATTTTTTCCTCATTTTACTTTTACAAAATTTTAGGAATTAGGGGCCAAAAAAGGGGCAAAAACAAGCATTTTTCTAGTTTCATGACAATAACTTGTGTGTAAGTGTATGGATATTTCTGAATTTGTACTACAAGGTTCCATATCACAAAGGGAAAGCTGGAATTGAGTTTGGGGGTAATTGCCCTAAACGTTTAGGAATTTGGGGACTAAAAAGGGGCCTTAAAACAAGCATTTTTCTAGTTTCAAGACAATAACTTGTGTTCAAGTGTATGGATCTCTCTGAAATTGTACTGCAAGGTACCGTACCACAAAGGGAAGGCTGGGATTGAGTTTGGGGTGATGAATCATAAGGGGGTTCAAAAAATTTTGGGGAGGGATTTTTTTTTCTTTAAAATTTTCCATTTTAAATTGGTTATTTCTGATTTATATATAGAAGCAAATAATAATGATATGGTTTGAATAGGTAAATTAAATTTTTTTTAAGTTCTTAGACCACATTCATTCTGTGTCAGAAACCTATGCTGTGTCAAATATCTAATCACAATCCAAATTCAGTGCTGTATCAAGCTTGAATGTTGTGTCCATACTTGCCCCAACTGTTCAGGGTTCGACCTCTGCGGTCGTATCAAGCTGCGCCCAGCGGAGCATTTTATTGTACTTGTTCCTAAACTTTTCATCATCATGAATTTCATGTATTTAACACATGCATGTTTGTAAACAACTTTGTTAAATTGTGAATCTGTATATTTATATTGAGGAGACCCATACATAACCACTGCTGCTGGCAATCCTCTTAATATAAATAAAGAATTAAATTAAATTCATCACCCTTATGATGACACAGTCAGACTGCATAAGCAAGGCTAAGGTATTATTATCATTTTCTGAAATTCTTTCTTCTGAAGTAAATGTATGATTAGTAATGGTATTATACAATTCTTTATTTTTGTGATTAGTGATTTCAAAGCTGAACAAGACCCAAGATTTACTCTATCTTTTCATGGAATTTATAGGGCCTTTTTTTGCAGTTGTTCATGATTTAAATATGGAGTATCATTTAAAAAATGAAAATATGTGTGATTTATTTAATAATAGTAATTTTAAGTGGTAATTAGTTTTAGTTTTTTTAGTATGGGTTTATTTAATCTGTCTATGGTTGCTATAGTGTGACTAAAACCCCCAGAAGAAGAATTACACAGCTGATACACAAAGAATATTTTAATGTTTTTAGGATGACCATTCAGTATCAATGTATTCTTGTAGCTGATAAACTCATTATTGATTGTTTTAGGATTTAAGCTGTTAACATTCACATGAGGAATTTCGTTTTTCAGATTCTTTAGTTTGATATGTAGCTCTCAAAAAATTTGATAAATATGATCAAATGCAAAAATAGATATGGTATCATTTAACATATTGAACTATCTTTTGAATAGGTTGGAAGAGGGAACAGTTTAATACTAAGTATACATGGAAAATCTGTAGCCGGACAATGGAAAACCCCAACAGGAAGTTCTTCATTTAGTGTACTATGGGTAATTAGGTTTTTGGTTTATCATTTTCTCACTAACTGAGGTATATGACCTACGCATATAAATAGGAAGATGTGGTAAAAGTGCCAATGAGACAACTATCCATCCAAGTAACATTGTGTAAAATGTAAACAATTATAGGTCAAAGTACGGCCTTCAACATGGAGCCTTGGCTCACACCGAACAGCAAGCTATAAAGGGCCCCAAAAAGACTAGTGTAAAACAATTCAAACAGGAAAACCAACGGTCTAATCTATATAAAAAACAAGAAACAAGAAATACTTATGAACCACACCAACAAACGACAACCACTGAACAACAGGCTCCTGACTTAGGACAGGTGCATAAAAATGCAGCGGGTTTAAATGTTTTAACAGGCGCCAACCTTCACCCTAACCTGAAACAGTGGTATAACATTACAACATAAAAAGACAAAAAATGAGTACAGAAACATTTTTTACAAAATAAATGTGTTATTCATAGCTACCTATATAGTATGAGTACAGAAGTGAAAATGTTTTCGTCATACTAAATACTTATCAAAGGTGGTACATATTAAAAATAGTAAGATGAGATATAACACAATCATGTCCATGTTTATACCTCCAACTATACATGCAAACAGTCTGTTGCAATCAAATCAATTTGTGTCAGATAAAAAGACAATCAACAGAAGAACTTAATGAAATTTGAACAGAGTTCTGATGAGCCCTGAGTCTTACCTGTGCTTGCTGCTGTCAGTGTTAAAGTATAATGCTGACTGCTGAAAAGTCCATTTATCAGTAATATATGAAGCAATTCAAAATTATTTGAATTTTTTCTTCAGATACCATATTTAAAATTTTTTAATAAGCTTCTGTCTAAGTTTCATAACATTCCATAAAGGTTTGACAAAAGGAATGACATAAAAAAAATTTAATCCTAGAATGTTTACTGCAAAATAAAAAATAGTGAATTTATTGTGAAAACAGAAAAAGGAAAAAAAGATATTTTGAAAATTTTGCTTCAGACATTATCTCTTAATCCTATAAATTTCAAAAAACTCTTTTAAGGTTTGACAAAGTAATTGTATCTAAAAAAAACATTAACCCTAGACTGTATCTAAATGTTAGCTGCTAAATCTACAGGAGCTTTTAATTGAGTGGTTGACGTTTTTTGCTGTTTCTCATATTTGTTTTTCGTTTATTGTTTTGCATAGTTTGTTCTTATATTGTGCCGCTTCACCACTGTCCCAGTTTGAGGGGTTGGTTGATGCCTTCAAACATGTTTAACCCCACCACATTCTTTATGTGCCATCCCAAGTCAGTAGCCTGTAGTTCAGTGGTTATCATTGGTTCATGTCTGGCATATTTTTTTGGTAAATTGTTTTGTTATAAATTAGGGTTTTAGTTTTCCCTATTGAATTGTTTCATATTTTTCATGTCAAAGCCTTTTATAGGCGACTATACGGTATGGGTTTTTCTAAATATTGAAGGCTGTATGGTTGCCTATAATTGGTTATTTCCACATCATTTGGACTTTTGGTGGATAGTTGTCTCATTGGCAATCTTACCACATCTCCTTATTTTTATATTAGTTCATTTATCAGTAAAATACCAAAAAATGAATAATATATTTTCAGAATTTTGCTCTTGATATTGTCTTTTTATCATGAAGAAATTTCGTAAAATTCCATGAAAGATTTACAATTTTATTGTTGTCTGAATATTAAACTTTAACTGTAGAAATGTACCATCACAGCTTAGTTTATTATAGATGTTTGTTCAGTGCATAGTTACTGATTTCACATTCAAACATGATTTATTTAGTTATTAAGAAAAAATTGTGTAATTCTTAATGAAGAAGTCATTTTGGCATATTTTTTTTTTAAACATTTTATTAGTTATTTTATTCTTTAATGATATGATTTTAAGAGGGAATATCCCTTTGAATTATTTTTATATGTTTTATAGATAAAAGATTTAACAGAAAGTATACCAGAAGAGAAAGAGGTTTCTGTATCAGTAACACTAATACCTGATATAGATAAAGATACCCAGTTTTCTCAAGGACTACAGATAGATGCAGACCAAGAAGAGGCTTGGGTAATGGCAGACTTTAAATCAGGATCACGCTTTAGGTATATCCAATTATTTTTTTCATATTGTTTGAAAAATATTTAACTTTAGTCTATACATTTTTTATACACTAGGACTATTTTTTTGTCAAAATTTGATATTCCAGCATTAACATGTGAGCTGCGTTGGATAGAAACCGACCTTTTACAAGTACATGTACAGGTATAAGACTTTGATTGATTTTGGAACATACAGATATGAAATAAAAGCTGAATTTTGATCTGTTTTGTAAGGTTCTTATAACAACTCAATTTTCAGACAGTTACAGACTTTGCATGGCTCTATTTTGCCTAAAATTAAAGTATTACAACTTTATGCTATTTTTTGTTAAAAATAATTGCTACCTATGTGCTAAGTTAAAACAGTAAGGTCTTTGAAACGTAATCATCCAACACCAAGATTCAACAGTTGAAACAAAACAGAAATACAAAAAAATTACAAAAATGCAAAATTTTGACTTGTATTTGTGAGTGTGCAATATAGATCATGTGCAGGTACTTGCAGAGTTGAAACAAAATAGAAGTACAAAAAATTACAAAAATGCTAAATTTTAACTTATATTTATGAGTGTGTAATATAGATCATGTGCAGATACCTACTATTAAAATGTTGACATGAAAGGTGATGTTCATACAAACAAACAGCATGGTAAATTATCAAGTTGGTGCTGCCATGCACTTTATATTTGTGTTTCCCAAAATCATTTGAATAATGACCAAAATATATGTATTTTACATCAAAAGGTGTAGCAATCTGCTTGAAATACAAATCACATGTCAATGCTTTGGTTGCAAGGATGTGTCAATGTTACTTTCTACTTTTTGTTTTGATAATAATTATGTCAACTAAACAATTTTTAAAGGTGTGTATCATTACGACAAAATCTGAGGATTCTGAAAAAGCTTTCACGATAGTAATTAAACAGATCCTTGTAAGTGAAGCCTATACATTGGATTCCTTTTAAATCAAATTGAGCATGTAGAAATAGCTTTATATGATATCAAACCTGTATTTTTTGTGACATGACAGATCCTTTACTTCTTAATTTCATTTTTGCATTTCCACAACTTTTAAATACTCTTAAATGTTAATCTTGAATTAAGTTCAAATTTCAGTGAAAAATTAGGCCAAATAAGACACCATGGCCTTTTATGTAAGTTATTATGTAAAGTAGTCAGAGTGCATATTTTTGTCTTTTACAATAATCTGAAGCGGTTATATATTACAGTGCATTCACAATACACATCAGCTACGACTATAATTTATCAAAGTCTGTCACATCAGAAACAAAAATACCACCACTAACAAGGTGCCTGCTAAGAAACTGAAAAGAACATGAAAACCCTGATAACTCATAAATTCAGTTATTATTCAAGAAATTTATATTTGAGAAGACTCATCCTTTTCAGATAATAAATTACATAGTGTTAGATAGTTGTATTGTCTGCCTCTGGCCTCTGAGACAAATGACCCTGGAATGTACATGTATAAGACTTTGATTAATTTTGGAACATTCAAATGTGAAATAAAAGATGATTTGGTTGTAAAATCTATTGAAAAAAATCATCTTTTGTGAGTTTGAGAGGTTTAAAAAGAGCCTTTTAATATGACATTCTTCTTTTGCATTGTAAACAAATCTATGTTCTTATTCCAAAAGAACATGGTGTGCACATGATTGATGTTACAAATAAAATTGCAATGTCAGTTATAGGTCAGCTTAGAAGTACAGTACAAAAGATCCTATTGAAATCAAAATAATTCTATGATGCTATGCTATATGGTCATTTTAACACGGATAGGCATTATATTTGTCAAAATTTTACACCTCACTTACGCTCTTCATAAAGATATTGACAAATATAATGCATTCCCATGTTAAAATGAGCAAAGAGTATGGCATAAAACAATTATTTCTTAAACAAAATTTAAAACATAATTTTTTTACAGTAATGAATTGAGTGCTGCTACAAGTTCAACGTTAGAAACTGAATTAGAATCCATTAAAGAATTACACGGTGTAGAACCAGATAATAAATGTAGGTATAAGTTTTCTGCTTTTGTTTAGTCAAATTTACAACAAAAACCATTCAAGAGTTTACCACTTTTAACTGGATTAGCAAGTGGTCAATTATGTTTAGACTGTTACATGTGCTTTAAAACAAAATATTGAAGCTTTTGGAAAATCTTCTGTAATGATTTAAATGAAATTGATTCTTTTCAAGAAATCATTTGTGTCAAAAACTTAGATTAGTAAGTGGTTTGAAGTGGTTTATGTTATTTTTATCTATTATTATGCTTGTTGGTGGAAGAGGAGACTTTAACATTATTTTTCAGGATTTTTTATCAGTTTATGAATTAAGCCAATCCTTTTTCAAAATTCTGTTTATTAGTTAATTTGCCCATTTTACACATTCAATTTGATGAATTCTAAAAACGCCAATTTAATCCTTTAATAAATTTTACAGGGGTACTTCTTACAATGTTTTCACTGATGATGGCTATAGATAGAACACATTCCATGTACAAGTTAGAAATAAGAGAATGCATAGACCAATTGATACAAGTTGATCTCAAGAGAGAGGCTTATTACAGAGATACAAGTAAGATGTTCACAGACTGTTTTTGTCTCGCCTGCGACTTTGTCGCAGTATGCAAGACATAGGTATTACTAAACTATTTGTATAAAGCTTTATATTTCAGAAGGTAGAAGACCTGGATGCTTCATACCTTGTATACACATACCTTATGTTATGAAGTTTCCGTCTGTCATATGCCCATTGTCCTTGACCTCATTTTCATGGTTTAGTGACTGCTTGAAAAAAAATTACAGTTTTTTGGTCATGTGAATTTCTCACTTGTTACGAGTAATAGGATGACTATATTTGTTATATGGGTTCCTTGCAACGTCTACATGTCTGTCAGACAGGGTTAACCTGACCTCGACCTCAATTCATGGATCAGTGATCAAGGTTAAAGTTACGTGATTAGGTTCGTTTCTCAGATACTACAAGCAGCAGGTCAACTATATGTGGTGTATGGAACGATTGTAAGGGGTACATGTCAGACTGGCAGGTTTCATCTGACCTTGACCTCATTTTCATGGTTCATTTGTCATTGTTAATTTTTTGTGTTTTAGTCTGTTTTTCAAGTACTGTAAGCAGTAGGTCAACTATAGTTGGTGTATGGAATGATTGTAAGGTATATATGTCTGTCTAGCTGGTGTCATCTAACCTTGACCTCATTTTAATGGTTCATTGGTCAATGTTAAGTTTTTGTGTTTTGGTCTGTTTTTCTAGTACTATAAGCAATATGTCAACTATATTTTGTTTATGGAATGATTGTTAGGTGTACATGTCTGTCTAGCCGGCGTCATCTGACCTTAACCTCATTTTCATGGTTCATTGGTCATTGTTATTTTTTTGTGTTTTGGTCTGCATTTCAAGTACTGTAAGCAATAGGTCAACTATATTTGGTGTATGGAATGATTGTGAGGTGTACATGTCTTTCTGGCTGGTGTCATCTGACCTTGACCTCATTTTCATGGTTCATTGGTCAATGTTAAGTTTTGAGTTTTTGGTCTGTTTTTTCAAATACTAAAAGCAATAGGTCAACTATAATTGGTGTATGGAATGAATGTTAGGTGTACATGTCTGTCTAGCAATGTCATCTGACCTTGACCTCATTTTCATGGTTCATTGGTTAACATTAAGTTTTTTGTGTTTTGGTCTGTTTTTCGATTACCCTAAGCAATGGGGCAACTATATTTGGTGTATGGAATAATTGTAAGGTGTACATGTCTGTGTGATAGTTTTTATCTGACCTTGACCTCATTGTCATGGATCTTTAAGAAGTTTATGTGATACTTTTAGTAAAACCTTTATCGTTAAGACTTTCAACATAAAATCAATGGTCAGTAAAACAGGCTATACATTTCAGCGTGTGCACTCTTGTTTAACCATTTTTTTCTCGCCTTGATGGAGTCAAAAAGCGAGACAAGGTATGCTGTTTTTCGGCGTCGGTGATGGCGGCGGTGCCGTCGTCAACAATGTATAAGTTTGTGATTAGGTCTAGTTCATGGTGAACCACTAGTGGTAGGTCAATGATATTTGGTATGCAGTTGTCTAAGTATTGGCACATCTCATTTCCATGGAGATTATTTGGCTCTGCCCCCTTAGTCATGGTCTATAGACTTTGAAAATTTTGCTAAGTTAACATGTATAAGTTTGTGATTAGGTCAGTTCAAGGAGAACCATTAGTGGTAGGCCAATGTTAATTGGTGTTCAGTTGTATAAGCATTAGCACAAATCATTTCCATGGAGAATATTTGGCCCCGCCCCCTCAGTCATGGTCTATTGACTTTGAAACTTTTGCTAAGTTTACATGTATTAGTTTGTGATTACCGTAGATCAGTTTAAGATGAACTGCTAATGTTAAGTCAATGATATTTGGTATGCAAATGTATTGGCATTTGCAAGTATCGTTTCCATGGAGATTATATAGCCCCACCCCTGATCATGGTTCATTGACTTTGAAAATTTTACATAGTTTACAAGTTAATGTTTGTGTTTAGGTTTGTATAAGGGAAAGACTTATAATAAGTCAATGGTATTTGGTATGCAGTTGTATTAGCATTGGCACATCTCATTCCATTGAGACTGTTTAGCCATGTACCTTCAGTCATGGTTCATCGACTTTGAATATTTGCATAACTTACATGTTAAAGTATTGCTATTTTAATTTCAACATTTGCATTATCAAAATTACAAAAAGGTGAGACATATCTCTGTGATAACAGTTTATATTACATTTTCAATATACATGTACCTCTATAGACTGAATAACTCATTCTAGTACTTAGAAGTATAAGTATAGTTTTTTACTGGCATTTAGCCACCATTCCAAATTCATCACCTTGTTGTTGCTTTTATGACACTTCTCTCTATCTATCCTTATATGATAATAGTTTTAAAATGTATAATGAGTCATTGTTGGCAATAATTGCTGTTTTAATATGGTTCTTAATTTGTGATTTTTTATAATACAAAATGATAGCCAGTATGACCAAATAAGATTTATAAAATGTAAAAGTTCATTTTAGAATGCCTGTTATAGTAACTGTGATTTGATTAAAATATGAATAAAATGAGGTGCAAGATACACACCTTAGACCTATATTAATTATAAGGTAACTCTGTCAAAGGTCAAGGTCATAGCTGCAATTTTATTTAACTGATATTGGGGCAAAATTTTATTTTTGTATGCCCCCGCCGTAGCAGAGGGGGCATTAAGTTTTACCCTTGTCTGTCTGTACATCTGTCCGTCTGTCCGTACCTACGTCCCGAAATTGATTTACGTTCTTTAACTTTAGTTTGCCTCAACCAAATGTTATGCAACTTATACACAGATCAAGATTGAATTTTGGTGGCGTCACTTTTATGCCCCTTTACAAATGGAAATATTTCTGAATGTTTCGTTTCTGTTCTCTACCTTAAGTTTGTCTCAACCAAATGTTATAAAACTTATTCACAATGCTTTTTACCACAAAACTCAGATCAAGTAGGAATTTGGGTAGCATTACTTTTACCGTTCTTGAGTTATATCCCTTTATGATGGTATATGCAAGCAGGGGCATCATTTGTGTCCCATGGACACATTCCCAATTTATTTTAATATCTTTTTAACCACATGTCTGACATTCACATTAGCTTGAGAATACCCCTTGGAAAGAACATGACCCTGTTGATTTTTTTTGGTCAAAGGTCAAGGTCACGATATCTGTTTTCCATTGAACATAAATGGTCAGCAAACATTATTGTCTTTATCACCAAAATCAGAAACTGCTAATGGAATTTTATTTAGTTGAAACATCAAAGTATCCAATTCTTTCAACAAACTTTACTGGTATCAAAATGTGATGTCACTATAACATATGTAATAAACAACTTTTTTTCAGAAAGCAAATTCATCCTGCAGAGTATACTAGAAACTCAGGACAAAAATGTCAGAGAAATGTCCCTGAAAGATGAAGGACTTACTGCACTTTATCACACTGAATGGATGTTGCTGTTAACCTCAATTGATCTTTCCAATAATGCTTTGTCCACAGTCAGGTTACTTTCAAATCTTAGGTGCCTTAAGAGTTTATGTCTAGATAACAACCATTTAAAAGATTTGGATGGATTACAACACTGTCACCAGTTATGTGAATTATCAGTTAAAATAAATGGTAAGAAAATACGTTAAGATGGGTTATTTTAACATTTGAGTTGATGGTTGCTGTCTCATTGACGTACACCTTACATCTGCTTGTATTCATATCAAACAATTAAGTTTAGAGGGGTCTCATCCCGAATTCCCGAGAAAAAAAAGTGCCAAATCTAGAATTCCAGGAAAAATAATGAGTCTGTTCCTGCATCATGTTACAACTAAATCCTGACGATTTAACTGGTCATTCCTATTCCATGGAATTAAATGACTCATTCCATAATTCTCAAGAAAGGGTCTCCCGCCTCTCAGTATAACAAAAGTTCAATAATAGTTATGTATGTTGAAAAATGTTTACCAATTAGCATTATTTTTGGTCTCGTGCATGAAAGGTCAAGTAAAATAATGTTAACCAAATCAATTGACTGCTGGGAAGTATCAATAGACAATAAAATAATTATGCATCTCTGTCATTGAATTTCCAACCATTTATAAGAGAAGTTTTATAAAGGAGAAATTTTGAACTTGTCATCGTAGATTCTTTAACATTTGTGTTGTTTTGAAAAGATGGGTAATTGTCATGGCTTTTGACTTGAAACATGGCACCCTGATTAAGAATTATGACAACTTTTTTTCACATTTCACATTTTAGATTTTATGAATTATTGTTCACAGACTTTTCCAATTTAGATTTTACTGTATACTGTAGGGCCATAGTCAGGAGAAGTTTAGGTGTGATTACACAAAATGCTAAACCCTCAGAGCTTAGCTTAGAGCTCTCCTGCAAGACTGTTCACTGGACATATGCCAGTCCCAATTCACCAATTCTAGCTATTTCCCTTTTACAGCTTAAGAAAACTGAGCATTCTGTTATCCTTGTTGATATTTATATAAACATTGCAAATAGATTTCTACATGTTATACTTTTCAGAATTGAATAGTGCAGAAGATTTATATATTCTAGAGAACAACAAATGTTTAGTGAAGATTAATGTCTATGGAAATCCTTTGTGTCGTTACAAAGACCACACTACAAAGATCAAAAGAAAAATTCCTTCCCTGCTTTCTATAGATGATAATAAATGTACATCAGCACCATCATAGTATAAAGTATTCTATACATAAGTAAATAATTCATGAAAGAAATATTCTGTAACTTGCAAGGGTTTATTTAGGACTATTCAAGGAAAAATGTATGGGAGGGTTGGAGACCACATAATATTTTTTTCGGGATAATAAGGGTTGAAGCAAATACAATTCGGTTTACAAATGAAAATAAAAATTATGGGTGGTTGGGTATAAAAAGAGTTTTTTTCTTTCCCCTCCTACATTTTTTCCTGGAATAGCCCTCTACCAGAATTAAGTCATTCACACATTATGTTCTGTTTTTCGAACTATTTTATTTTGAAACTGATTTATGTTAGGTATTGTTATTTAATTTTTTTTTATTTATTTATACATTTATAGTATTATTACTGTTTTCAATGTAGTTAAACAATGCAAGATCCAATAAAATTTAAGAAATAAACATAATTTATGCTATTTGTGTGTGTCTAAAATATTGGCTATACACAAACAGATAGTACATGTATCATCTATTTCTGGCTAAAATTTACACATGTCAAATTTACACATGTGATGTTATTGCTAGATTTAAGCACCATCCATGGAAAATAAGTAAAAAAAAAAACACTGTATGAAATGTATGAAAGTGTATGTTAAGACCCTTTTTGAGAGATGTAGACTTGATATGGAAAACAGAACATTACTTTGAATGGCCTTTGCAATATTGATTTTACCATATATTACCACAAAAATTGTTCAGAGAAATTAATTGGACTTAAGTTTATAACCTTCCATAGTTTATTTCCATGAATTGCACAGTTGATTATTATTAATTCCTGTATAAGTATTGATTATTATTAATTCCTGTATAAGTATTGATTATTATTAATTCCTGTATAAGTATTTAATGTATTGTTGGCTATTATATTAACAAAAGAATTAAGGTTGTTTTTACTTAGTCGATCGTTAAGTAAGTGTTATATCATCTATGCATCCAGTCAATGTTATGAATAATAAGCATTCATTGAGTAAATTTGATTTTCATTGGCAAGAGTCCTTATCTATATAAATAAAGATGGTCTACTATACAGCAGTTCAGCTCAATCATTAATTATTATCTTATTCCATCTTGCATGAAAACAGGATCTGATAAAATGATTTTTGTTTTTTTGTGCAGAACAAAGTTGTAATAATGTTGCAGCTTTTAATGTAGCTTCTTTATGATCATCTACAAATCCAAAGTAATGCTTTTATTTTCACTCAGGAGCAATACAGTTTTCAAATTATGTATCAGTTTTCCTATGTCTTTCAACTTATAAAAAACTCAGACCCAAATAGCTCACATATTTAGAATAATACATAATCAAGGAAAGTGTTTCAGTTGATATTATGCGGATACATCTTACAGAACTGAATATGCATGACATTTTTGCCACTGGATATTAAAACTATGACCAGGACCTTTCTCATCTCTCTCACTGAACTTAGTTTGAAAGACGGAGTTTTTCGTTCTTTCTTGTAGAATTATTGTCACAATCTATATTTTCTGTTTTAAAACAAGAAAAGAATTTAAATCCTTGTTGTTAGCTTTTACATCTAAGCTTTATCGATAGAGAAGTTTCTGTCATCCATATATGTAGTCTTAACAAGCTGCAGATTTTTGGACACAATGGCAATGTAATAACTTATTTATCACATATAATAGTTTATTTAGATTTGAATTGTGTACCAATTTTATGTTTTTTCAATATCAATATTTTAAATTAGTCAGTATATTTATCATGTGCAGAATATATATAGCTATGGCCTTAAATAGATAAGAAAAGTGAGTGCTTAAGCTGACCTGAAGGAAAGCTTCTGTTATTTACATTAGGACTATGAATAACAAGCAACCAAGCTTTTTATTCTGTGTATATATATGCGATCATTCGTCAGAACCATAATTCTCCTATAGTTGAAATAAACGTAGATTAGTTTTATTTATTTGACATTGTGAAAAATCAATGAAAAAAACTTAAGAAGCTAAAAACAGCACAAGTCAATAACATTACAAATCATTCATTCAATATTAATACATATTAATTGTATGTACATTTTCTGATTTGGAATGGAAATAATTCATGCAAATTGATCACATGATACATGTACCATAGTTAGTTTTGAAAGTTACCATGAGAGTGCCTTTTTGCAGAAATTAAAACCCTTGTCATGCTCTTGATAAAAGTTAAATATAAAGATAAGACCTATTCACGGTAATCTCTCAAACAAATCATGTATGAGTTATTGAATTATTTTATTCATGTAAATATGTCAACTCATTGAATATGACTTCAGAAAGTTGGTTTTGAAGGATTTTGTATGAAATTTATTATATTTAACAAGAACATCAGAATCAATGAGTACAATATAGTTCAAATATGATATTTTACCAGAATGAGTATTTTTGTCTCGCCTTGATGGAGTAAAAAAAAAGGTGAAACATAGGTATGCTGTTTCCAGCGTTGGTGTCGTCGTCATCAATGTATTGGTTTGCAATTAGGTCAGTTTATTGGGAACCACTAGTGGTAGGTCCATGATATTTAGTATGCAGTTGAATTAGCACTTGCACATCTCATTTCCATGGAGATTATTTGACCCTGCCCCCTCAGTCATAGTCTATTGATTTTGAAACTTTTGCTTAGTTTACATGTATTAGTTTGTGATTAGGTCAGTTTATGGGGAACCACTAGTGGTAGGTCAATGATATTTAGTATGCAGTTGAATTAGCACTTGCACATCTCATTTCCATGGAGATTATTTGACCCTGCCCCCTCAGTCATAGTCTATTGATTTTGAAACTTTTGCTTAGTTTACATGTATTAGTTTGTGATTAGGTCAGTTTATGGGGAACCACTAGTGGTAGGTCCATGATATTTAGTATGCAGTTGAATTAGCACTTGCACATCTCATTTCCATGGAGATTATTTGACCCTGCCCCCTCAGTCATAGTCTATTGATTTTGAAACTTTTGCTTAGTTTACATGTATTAGTTTGTGATTAGGTCAGTTTATGGGGAACCACTAGTGGTAGGTCAATGATATTTAACATGCAGTTGTATTAGCACTGGCACATCTCATTTCCATGGAGATTATTTGACTTTGAAACTTTTGTTTAGTTTACATGTATTAGTTTGTGTTAGGTCAGTTCATGGGGAACCACTAGTGGTAGGTCAATGATATTTGGTATGCATATGTATTAGCATTAGCATATCTCATTTCCATGGAGATTGTTTGGCCCTGTACCTTCAGTCATGGTTCATTGACTTTGAATATTTTGCATAACTTACATGTTAAAGTATTGCTATTTTAATTTCAACATATGCATTTTACTCTCAAAATAACAAAAAGGCGAGACACATCTCTGTGTTAACATTTAATTATAGGTAACACAGCTGGTGTTAATTAAATGATTTCTGGCTACTCTAATATTTTCTTTTATGCAGGTGTGTTCCTGAAAATGTTTTTTTTTGTCACTGTTGATAGAAAATGACCTTAGACTTAGTCTTGGAAGTAATTTTTCACTCAATTATGTAATAAATAAATGAAAGTTATTGTATGTAATGGTTGGATATATTTTATTTTGATTTCATTTTGAAACTTAAGGAGGTTCACTACTCAGTTTCAAAATAACAAGCTTTTCATAACACTAGTATATATTGATAGGGCATTAATAAAGGAACCAAAAAAGCAAAAAATATATATAGGTCAATTTGCTTGTTTTCGAGATATTAGCCATTGAAATTTTGGTGGGAAAATGTTCTCTCTTGATGTTTCATAGCTTTATCATTGACAAGTTTAAGTTCTCAAAAACTATTTAAAAATAACAAAGATTTTATGAGACTTTTACAGATGGCTTATAATTATACATGTAAAGATTTATAAAAAGAAAAATGGGGGTCAATGGGCAAAAATGTGTAAGGCATTCAAATGGATAAAACCAGGGGATTCTGAAAATCTGGGCGCTGACTGACCTAAGGGGGGCTCCAGTCATGCTTCAGTGATTCCCTATATAATCAACCAAATTTTTCCCACAAAAGGGGGGGGGGGGTGCAGGGCCCCCCCGCTGGATCCTCCTATGCATCCTTAAGTTAAAGGGGTTTATTTGCAGCCCTTACTACACATATTCCTTTGCTTTACATTCATTTTTTTTAATCATGACAATTTTTTTTATCCATTATTGTTTATACAACCAAATACTCAAAACATTAAAGATGTTTTATAGTGAAGACAATGTTCTTATAGAAATTGAACTCTGAATTTCTGCGTCGGTACTTAACTATCAGTTTATACAACCACAAAAAAAGGTGGACTTATTTCACTGAAAATCTTAAAAGGCCTACAATGCTAATAACTTTCATCCCTGGTTTCTATATAAAACGTTTTTTTTTTTATTTTCATATGTATTGTTTGGAATAACTTAATTTTCCTCTCTTACTAACTATTTTTATTCTCTTACTAACTATTTTTAAATTATGACCTGTGCACCTTATTTTTACCTATTGCCAGAGGTTTTTTTTTCCAAAATGAAGTGCAAACAAAACCTTTGTCAGCTCATTTTTTCACATTACGTGATAAATGTTAGTGGTGAAAGAGTACAATGATTGAATAATTGATATTTTACGCTTCTACATTTAATGGATTGTACAAGTCAGTTTAAAGAATATATCAATTATAAAAAATGGTTTTATATAGAAACCAGGCTTTTGTAACTATTTAAGATTAAGGGGAAAATAGATATTGAATCACTTGGATGCTTGCTGTACTTTGTTCCTGCTAGTCAGTTTGATTTTGATACAAAAATATAAAATATTGTATGTTGCATTGAAATTTATCATCATGTTTGATGTGAATTTAGTATTTTCGAGGTACTGGTATATTAATTTAGTATTTTTGAGGTACTGGTATATTAATTTGGTATTTTCAAGGTACTGGTATATTAATTTAGTATTTTCAAGGTACTGGTATATTAGTTTCACTTGAAGTGAGGTTAAGGGGGAAAGATTTTTGAAAGAAGATTGGCCTTGATGTGTTTTCAAAACCAATCAACTTTTGTGTCAAAGTTGAATGTACAAGTGCAATGATTTTGAATGTTGGTGCAAATTTTTTTATGTGTATTTGGTATAAAATCTACTGTAGTGCTATCACTGTTGTGTTGGCTTTATACAATTACTAGTAAATAAACATATTTATCTTCAGTTTCACTGTTCTGTTTCACTGTGATTGGAAGACAGAGTCTACTGAAAGCTACTGTGGATTCATTATTATACCCCCGCTTTAAAAAAGTGGGGGTATACTGTTTTACTTCTGTCTGTCCTTCCGTCAGTCCATCCGTCAGTCTGTCCGTCCCATGAATATTTTTGTCGCATTTTTCGCAGGAACTACTTGACAAGGATTTCTGAAATTTGGTTTCAGGGTTTATATAAGTAAGTTACACCGGGTGATGCGTTTTCAGATTCATCACTCAACAACTACCTGTTTACTGAACACTTGTATTATTTTACACATGATAGCCAAGTTGAAAATTTTCGTCACATTTTTCTCAGGAACTACTTGACAAGGATTTCTGAAATTTGGTTTCAGGGTTTATATAAGTAAGTTTCACAGTGTGATGCGTTTTCAGATTCATCACTCAACATCTTCCTGTTTACCGAAATATTTCCGCGGGGGTATCATTAGTGAGCAATAGCTCACAGTTTTACTTGTTATTCACAGAATGCCATTTTTGTGGATTTCAAGGGTAAATGTGAACGAATAACTAATTTAAATGTTCAATGAAGAATAAATGTTTTATAGGCTTGTATGCAGACAATTATTCATGAAAATAAATGAATCCACCGTATGATATAGTCATCATGTATATGCTTATTTAGTAGATAATGTAATCTACCTGGTAAATACAGTATATCATGATATGTAAGAGCGAAAACTTGTGTTTAGAAATATATTCGCTCATAACTGTTTTTGTGTCTTTTGTGTGCTGTCATTTGTCTTCAGGCTTTTTCCTTTTTATACGACCGCAAACAAATTTTTGTGGTCGTATATTGGTATGACGTTGGCGTCGTCGTCGTCGTCTTCGTCGTCCGGCGTCGTCATCCGAAGACACATTAGTTTTCGCACTCTAACTTTAGTTTAAGTTAATGGATCTCAATGAAATTTAACCATAAGGTTCAATACCACAAAAGGAAGGTGGGGATTGATTTTGGGGGTTATGGTACCAACAGTTAAGGAATTAGGGGCCAAAAATAAGCATTTTTGTAACTTCCAGACATAACTTGTGTGTAAGTGTATGGATCTTTCTGACATTGTACCACAAGGTTCCATATCACAAAGGGAATGCTGGGATTGATTTTGGGGGTAATTGCCTCCAAATTTTAGGAATTAGGGGCAAAAAAGGGGCAAAAAACAAGCATTTTTCTAGTTTCATGACAATAACTTGTGTGTAAGTCTATGGATCTCTCTGACATTGTATCACAAGGTTCCATATCACAAAGGGAATGCTGGGATTGATTTTGGGGGTAATTGCCTCCAAATTTTAGGAATGAGGGGCCAAAAAGGGGCAAAAAACAAGCATTTTTCTAGTTTCATGACAATAACTTGTGTGTAAGTGTATGGATCTTTATGAAATTGTACTACAAGGTTCCATATCTCAAAGGGAAAGCTGGAATTGAGTTTGGGGGTAATTGCCCAAAAATTTTAGGAAAAAGGGGCCAAAAATAAGCATTTTTCTAGTTTCCAGACAATAACTTGTGTTCAAGTGTATGGATCTCTCTGAAATTGTACTGCAAGGTACCATACCACAAAGGGAAGGCTGGGATTGATTTTGGGGGTAATTCCCTTAAAATTTTAGTATTTAGGGGCCATAAAAGGGCAAAAAAACAAGCATTTTTCTAGTTTCAGGACAATAACTTGTGTGTAAGTGTATGGATCTTTATGAAATTGTACTGCAAGGTTCCATATCACAAAGGGAAAGCTGGGTTTGAGTTTGGGGGTAATTGCCTCCAAATTTTAGGAATTAGGGGCCAAAAAGGGGCAAAAAACAAGCAATTTTCTAGTTTCATGACAATAACTTGTGTGTAAGTCTATGGATCTCTCTGACATTGTATCACAAGGTTCCATATCACAAAGGGAATGCTGGGATTGATTTTGGGGGTAATTGCCTCCAAATTTTAGGAATTAGGGGCCAAAAAGGGGCAAAAAACAAGCATTTTTCTAGTTTCATGACAATAACTTGTGTGTAAGTGTATGGATCTTTATGAAATTGTACTACAAGGTTCCATATCACAAAGGGAAAGCTGGAATTGAGTTTGGGGGTAATTGCCCAAAAATTTTAGGAAAAAGGGGCCAAAAATAAGCATTTTTCTAGTTTCCAGACAATAACTTGTGTTCAAGTGTATGGATCTCTCTGAAATTGTACTGCAAGGTACCATACCACAAAGGGAAGGCTGGGATTGATTTTGGGGGTAATTGCCTTAAAATTTTAGTATTTAGGGGCCATAAAAGGGCAAAAAAACAAGCATTTTTCTAGTTTCAGGACAATAACTTGTGTGTAAGTGTATGGATCTTTATGACATTGTACTGCAAGGTTCCATATAACAAAGGGAAAGCTGGGTTTGAGTTTTGGGGTAATTGCCCTAAACGTTTAGGAATTTGGGGCCAAAAAGGGGCCAAAAAATAAGCATTTTTCTAGTTTCCAGACAATAACTTGTGTTCAAGTGTATGGATCTCTCTGAAATTGTACTGCAAGGTACCATACCACAAAGGGAAGCCTGGGATTGAGTTTGGGGGTGATGAATCATAAGGGGTTCAAAAAATTGGGGGGGGGGGGATTTTTTTTTCCTTTTTTTTCTTTAAAATTTTCCATTTTAAATTGGTTATTTCTGATTTATATATAAAAGCAAATAAAAATGATATGGTTTGAATAGGTAAATTAAAAATTTTTAAGTTCTTAGACCACTTTCATTCTGTGTCAGAAACCTATGCTGTGTCAAATATTTAATCACAATCCAAATTCAGTGCTGTATCAAGCTTGAATGTTGTGTCCATACTTGCCCCAACTGTTCAGGGTTCGACCTCTGCGGTCATATCAAGCTGCGCCCCAGCGGAGCATTTTATTTGTGATGGCATTGTAAGTTTGTTTTCCACTTGTGTGTTTTGTGTGCTGTCATTTGTCTTTTGGTTTTTTTCTTTTTTACGATGGCATTGTCAGTTTGTTTTCCACTTTAGTGTTTTGTGTGCCGTCATTTGTCTTTTGGTTTTTGTCGAGCCTGCGACTTTTGTCGCAGAAAGCTCGACATAGGGATAGTGATCCGGCGGCGGCGGCGGCGGCGGCGGCGGCTACGGCGGCGGCGGCGTTAGCTAACTTCTTAAAAGCTTTATATTTTAGAAGGTGGAAGGTCTGGATGCTTCATACTTTGTATATGGATGCCTCATGTTACGAAGTTTCTGTCAGTCACATGTCCAATGTCCTTGACCTCATTTTCATGGTTCAGTGACTACTTGAAAAAAAAGTTAAGATTTTTTGTAATGTTAGATTCTCTCTTATTATAAGTAATAGGATAACTATATTTGGTATGTGCGTACCTTGCAAGGTCCTCATGCCCGTCAGACAGTTTTCACTTGACCTCGACCTCATTTCATGGATCAGTGAACAAGGTTAAGTTTTGGTGGTCAAGTCCATATCTCAGATACTATAAGCAATAGGTCTAGTATATTCCGTGTATGGAAGGACTGTAAGGTGTACATGTCCAACTGGCAGGTGTCATCCGACCTTGACCTCATTTTCATGGTTCAGTGGTTATAGTTAAGTTTTTGTGTTTTGGTCTGTTTTTCTTATACTGTATGCCATAGGTCTACTATATTTGGTGTATGGAATGATTGTAAGGTGTACATGTCTAGCGGGCAGGTGTCATTTGACCTTGACCTCATTTTCATGGTTCAGTGGTCAAAGTTAAGTTTTTGAGTTTTGGTCTTTTTTTCTAGTACTATATGCAATAGTTCAACTATATTTGGTATGTGCGTACCTTGCAAGGTCCTCATGCCCGTCAGACAGTTTTCACTTGACCTCGACCTCATTTCATGGATCAGTGAACAAGGTTAAGTTTTGGTGGTCAAGTCCATATCTCAGATACTATAAGCAATAGGTCTAGTATATTCGGTGTATGGAAGGACTGTAAGGTGTACATGTCCAACTGGCAGGTGTCATCCGACCTTGACCTCATTTTCATGGTTCAGTGGTTATAGTTAAGTTTTTGTGTTTTGGTCTGTTTTTCTTATACTGTATGCCATAGGTCTACTATATTTGGTGTATGGAATGATTGTAAGGTGTACATGTCTAGCGGGCAGGTGTCATCTGACCTTGACCTCATTTTCATGGTTCAGTGGTCAAAGTTAAGTTTTTTGAGTTTTGGTCCTTTTTTCTAATACTATATGTAATAGTTCAACTATATTTGGTGTATGGAAATATTTTATGATCTATTTGGCAGTCACACAGGTTTTATTTGACCTTGACCTCATTTTCAAGGTTCATTGCTCAGTGTTAAGTTTTTGTGTTTTGGTCTGTTTTTCTTAAACTATAAGCAATAGGTCAATTATATTTGTTGTATGGAAGAATTGGTAGCTGTACATGCCTGCCTAGCATGGTTCATCTGACCTTGACCTCATTTTCATGGTTCATTGGTCAATGTTTAGTTTACTTGGTTAATGTTAAGTTTATGTGACAGTTGTAATAAAGCTTTATATTTAGGACTATCAACATAATATCAATGATTAGTAAAGAAGGCGAGACATTTCAGCGTGTGCACTCTTGTTTCCTTTTTTACGATGGCATTTTCAGTTTGTTTTACACTTGTGTTTTGTGTGCTGTCATTTGTCTTTTGGTTTTTTACTTTTTTGCGATGGCATTGTCTGTTTTTTTTCCACTTGTGTGTTTTGTGTGATGTCATTTGTCTTTTGGTTTTTTCCTTTTTTACGATGGCATTGTCAGTTTGTTTTCCACTTGTGTGTTTTGTGTGCCGTCATTTGTCTTTTGGTTTTTTCCTTTTTTAAGATGGCATTGTCAGTTTGTTTTACACTTGTGTGTTTTGTGTGCTGTCATTTGTCTTTTGGTTTTTTCCTTTTTTGCGATGGCATTGTCTGTTTTTTTTGCACTTGTGTGTTTTGTGTGCTGTCATTTGTCTTTTGGTTTTTTACTTTTTTGCGATGGCATTGTCAGTTTGTTTTCCACTTGTGTGTTTTGCTTGCTGTCATTTGTCTTTTGGTTTTTTACTGTTTTGCGATGGCATTGTCAGTTTGTTTTCCACTTGTGTGTTTTGTGTGCTGTCATTTGTCTTTTTCGTTTTTTACTTTTTTGCGATGGCATTGTCAGTTTGTTTTCCACTTGTGAGTTTGGGTGTTCCTTTGGTATCTTTCGCCTCTCTTTTGGTAGTGGTGTAAACTTTATCTACATAAAGTGGAGTTTTTTAAATCATGTTTGAACAATCCTATACTCATTACAAATAATAGTTCACGTACCAAATTATGTGCTCTTGAAATACATAGCTATACAAAAACAGATCTTATTTGCAACTCCTTAACCTGACCAGCAGATCATATAAAGTGAGGTTTAGGCCATATACTATATTCTCTTCACACTCAAATATTAAATATAAATAAATGGAGAATGTGCCCATGGGACACAGATCTTGCCCCTGCTTGCATATATATCATATAAAGTTATAAAGGGACATAACTAAAGAACTGTAAAAGTGATGCTACCCAAATTCATACTTGATCTGAGTGTTGTGGTAATAAGTATTGTGTATAAGTTTCATAACATTTGGCGTAACTCTAGAACAGTTAAAGTGACACCACCAAAATTCAAACTTGATCTGTATTTTGTTGTAATAAGCATTGTGTATAAGTTTCATAACATTTGGTTGAGGCAAACTAAAGTTAGAGAACGGAAACGAAAAATTCAGCAATTTTTTCATTTGTAAAGGGGCATAACTCTAGAACGGTTAAAGTGACGCCACCAAAATTCAAACTTGATCTGTATTTTGTGGTAATAAGCATTGTGTATAAGTTTCATAACATTTGGTTTAGGCAAACTTAAGTTAGAGAACGGAAACGTAAAATTTGTAAAGGGGCATAACTCTAGAACAGTTAAAGTGACGCCACCAACATTCAAACTTGATCTGTGTTTTGTGATAATAAGCATTTTGAATAAGTTTCATAACATTTGGTTGAGGCAAACTAAAGTTAGAGAACGGAAACCAACTTTGGAACGTACATACGGACGGACAAGGGTAAAACTTAATGCCCCCTCCGCTACGGCGGGGGCATAAAAACCCGACGTGTATTAGAAACACCCCAAAAAACTCAACCTAGCATTGAACCATTTGAACATCACATATTTTCCTTTCTAAGAATGAAGTATCAAATATTATTGACCAGTTACATAAAGTTACTGAAAAACATACCTCATGCAAAAATCTAAGTTACTAGAGCATGAAAATAAGGTCAAAAAATCTGGTTGACCTTGGTGAGTTAAAAAGGTATATATTTTTGTCAGTGCTACAACATATCTGATCCTCTCCTATCTGGATATGCTATAAAACTAACCATAAAATTGAAAAGTGATAAGCAGAGTTTGAAATAAACAAGCTGTAGTTTTACAAATGGATTGATACTCCTGCTATCATTTTCCATTGTTAAAAATAGCATACTTTATGTTTATGCTGGTAATAGATAAATCCCAACAACTTCATCTCTCATCTCCACATGAATATCAGGAAATGCTGAAAAAAAACCCACAAAAATTTCAAAAGTTCACAGGAAACTATCAAAACAAACATTGACTTCTATATTTCTGTAAACCACTGAATATACACTTCAAGGCTTGTGATATAATAGAAATTAATTATCCTCTTGAATCCCATAACTTAACTGCTTCCTACATTTAAATGGATGTAACTCATGCTTGAATGAACAACATTGTGATGTTATATTTTACTATAAAATAGATCATGGGCTGATGTTGAAACAATTAAATGGATGCCAGAAATTATTAATTTGACAAAAGGTCATATAACAAGGAATTATTTGGTATAATTTTGAAATCTGGAAAATTGATAGGTAATCTATGATGAATAAACTGCTTTGCTGAGCACAGCTAGATACGCTCACAGAGGTCCAACCCTGAACAGTTGGGGCAAAAATTGACACAATATTCAAGCTTGATACAGGTCTGAATTTGGATTGTAATTAAATACAAATGTATTTGACATATTATAGGTTTCTAAATAAATGTAGTCAAAGAACTTGAAATTTGTTATATGAATTGAATTTATATTCAATTAAAGATTTCTTGCTGTTGTGTAATACACTGTGCTGTTGCGCAATACTTAGTAAATCTGTTGTCAAGACTATAAACAAATAAAGTTCAATTTCTTCTCAATGTCATATTTGAAATTTATGAAAATCAATAGGGAGATTACATCAATAGCTATCAATAATTCACCAAAGTTTCATGAGAACTGCTGAAAGCAATTTTGAGAGATTGTCCAAAAACTGGAAAATCCCCCCTTTTTTAATGAATAAAACCCCATAACTCGGAAATGTAAATCTAAAATTTATAAAATTCTAAAGGGAGCTTACATTAACAGATATAAACAATTCATCAAAGTTTCATGAGAACTGCTGAAAGCATTTTTTAGTTATTGTCCGAAAACTGGAAAATCCCCCTTTTTTTATGAATAAAACCCTGTAACTCGGAAACGTTAAATCTAAAATTTATAAAAATCCAAAAGGGAGCTCATGTCAATAGATATAAACAATTCACCAAAATTTCTTGCAAGTTGGTGAAAGCATTCTTGGAGTTATTGTCGGAAAACTGGAAAATCCCCCCTTTTTTAATGAATAAAACCCCAAAACTCGGAAACGGTATATCTGAAATTTATAAAAAACAAAAGGGAGCTCAGGTCAATAGATATAAACAATTCACCAAAGTTTCATGCATATTGGTTAAAGCATTTTTTAGTTAATGTCCGACATGTTGACAATACATTTTTTTCAGTTTTCAGAATTCAAAATTATTCCAGATATATATAGTGATGACACATTGACAATTTTCAGAGGACATAAAATAACAAGACTAAAGCCATAGCATATCTATTTAAATATGTATGAACATTTGTTAAGGAGTAATTTTATACCCAGAACAAACAAACTTTTGGTGAGTCAAAAAGAATCGCTGTCCCTCCACCTGTTTGAAATAAGTTTCAAGTCCTTTGTCTAATTTCAACAAATTTTTGTGCAATTACAGATTATGACATGTTAACTTCACTATACAATGATTTTTCCGTTGAGTATTTCCAGAATTATGCCCCTTTAACTTAGAAAAATTTGAAAACATTCCATATGCATTTTGTAAACATAATCTCTACAAACTTCATCTGAGGTTCTTGAAACTTTGTAAACTGTCCAAATGAGTAGGGCATCCTGGTTCATTGACAAATCCAAGCATTGCCCCTTTGAACTTTGTAATAGTTCATACTATTCAGTATGCACTTTGTGGACGCAACTCCTTTTACATTACCTAGAGTTATGCAACTTTTAATTTAGAAAGTTTGAAATTGTACTCAAATAGAAATTTAAATATCTTATTATTGTAATATTTTCTATAAAAGTAGAATATAGGATAAAAAAGAGGAGTTCAACATGTTTCTGTTAGATGAATAGATTAGATGTGAAATCTATTTACTGTCAAAATATCTTCAATAAAATACATATAAATGGCTATCAAAAAGTGAAAGCTGGATGTATTAGTTCTGCTTTGTTCTAGTTTATTTTGTAGTGATCAATCATTCAAGCCAACATAAATTTCTAATTCCTTTGTTTATGTACCAGTATTTATGTAGTACTAATGGACATTAGTCTGACAATAACAACAGGTACATTTTACTGCATACATTTTTTTTTTGTAATTTAGAACCATCGTTTTATCAATCAAAGTCAAAGAAACTTGTTATAATCCTTTTATTTTCACATCACAGTTGTTGAACATGCTGTAAATTTAGGACAATCATAGCATCACTTAAAACAAGACACATAAAATTGTACAATTTATATCTTTGCCACAAATGTCTCTATTCATACTTTGTTCTCTTTGACCCTTACATAAGTAAATAATTCCCTTATGTCATGAGTATTAAAATAATATTATATACATGAAAATATTATGAGCAACAATTAATAGTATTCTTTGCAAGATAACTGTTAATTCAGAAATTATTGTATGCATTTATTATTGCGATTTTTGAAGTATGAACAAAAATTCGAGATTAATTATTGTGATTTCAGAAAGGTCGGTATACAAATATATGTATTCTTATCCAGTCCAATTACTCGATTAATAAAAACCTTGCAATAATTTCTGAATATACAGTATATGGTCTGATTTGTTTGCAAATCACTTACAGATGTATAATTTGAATCTACTTTTATCACTTTTCTGGTAAACCTGGTAAAGTCAATAAAATCTTTATATTTTGGTGAAATTTTATAAAAAATGAAAAACTGATATTTATAAATTTGTTTTGTGGTACAAAGAGTCATATTGCACCTCATCCTCCATTACTCAAAAAAAAACAAAAAAACTATTAAGACAATCTTCAATATACATAGAGAGCTTTCATACTTTAATGGAATTGTAAAAACTATTTAAATTCCCCCAAAACAATTACTCATACAGTTGCCTAAATTGTATTAGTTTTCTTCATCAATCTTTACAATGTGTTAAAATTTTACTCAATTTGACTTCAGATAAAATGCTCCGCTGGGCGCTGCTTGATACGACCGCAGAGGTCGAACCCTGAACAGTTGGGGCAAGTATGGACACAACATTTAAGCTTGATACACACTGAATTTGGATTGTGATTAAATATTTGACACAATATAGGTTTCTGACACAGAATGAATGTGGTCTAAGAAATTATAAATTTTCAATTTACCTATTCAAACCATATCATTATTATTAGCTTTAATATATAAATCAGAAATAACCAATTTAAAATTGAAAATTAAAAAAAAAAAAAATCCCTCCCCCCAAATTTTTTGAACCCCCTTATGATTCATCACCCCCAAACTCAATCCCAGCCTTCCCTTTGTGGTATGGTACCTTGCAGTACAATTTCAGAGAGATCCATACACTTGAACACAAGTTATTGTCTGGAAACTAGAAAATGCTTGTTTTTTGGCCCCTTTTTGGCCCCAAATTCCTAAACGTTTTAGGCAATTACCCCCAAACTTAAACCCAGCTTTCCCTTTGTGATATTGAACCTTGTAGTACAATTTCAGAAAGATCCATACACTTACACACAAGTTATTGTCCTGAAACTAGAAAAATGCTTGTTTTTTGCCCCTCTTTGGCCCCTAATTCCTAAAATTTTGAGGCAATTACCCCCAAAATCAATCCCAGCCTTCCCTTTGTGGTATGGTACCTTGCAGTACAATTTCAGAGAGATCCATCCACTTGAACGCAAGTTATTGTCTGGAAACTAGAAAAATGCTTATTTTTTGCCCCTTTTCTGCCCCTTATTCCTAAACGTTTTGGGCAATTACCCCCAAACTCAATTCCAGCTTTCCCTTTTTGATATGGAACCTTGTAGTACAATTTCAGAAAGATCCATACACTTACACACAAGTTATTGTCATGAAACTAGAAAAATGCTTGTTTTTTGCCCCTTTTTTGGCCCCTAATTCCTAAAATTTTGAGGCAATTACCCCCAAAATCAATCCCAGCCTTCCCTTTGTGATATGGAACCTTGTGGTACAATGTCAGAGAGATCCATACACTTGAACACAAGTTGTGTCTGGAAGTTACAAAAATGCTTATTTTTGGCCCCTAATTCCTTAACTGTTGGTACCATAACCCCCAAAATCAATCCCAACCTTCCTTTTGTGGTATTGAACCTTATGGTAAAATTTCATAGAGATCCTTTTACTTAAACTAAAGTTAGAGTGCGAAAACCAATGTGTCTTCGGACGACGACGACGCCAACGTCATACCAATATACGACCACAAAATTTGTTTGCGGTCGTATAAAAATTTGATTACTGTGTAAAGTGTGAATTGCAGGCATATAACATGACATCAGATGATAGAATAAAGAAAATCATAAAACTCATGATTAATATTTACTGCCTTTGAAATTTAAGTGGTTTTCCTCAAAAACAGTAATCATTTTTCAAGCATATTAGTGAATATTGTCAATTGGAGAACATAACTATCAAATGGACTCTCAATAGGACTCAATATTAAGTATTCATTATGTTTTACCAGAAGTAATCACATTTTCATTGATGTACAACATAACCTAGCAATAAACTGACAAAATTAATGGAGTTCTATTTTTAACCAATACATTTTATAAATGATACCTTATTGGAGCCTGGTTTTCTTGATGGGAACCAACTCAAATAAATATAGATCTTTGTACACATGCATTAACCTTATCTTAATTATGTATATACTTTTGTCACTAAGACTAATACAGTGACTAGATTTTCGATGATAACATAGCAAATTTGTTACAAATAACGTAAAACAATAAACACTAAAAAAAATAATTGGATGGACAATAAAATATATATTCAAAAATTTATTCTTTGGATTGATAGATAAAAAATAAAAGAATACATATTTACATAATTTACATCACTTATAATGGTGAGGCCCTGAATTAAAACATAAATATCCAATAAAACATTAATACATGGCTATACAGTTTACATCTGTCTAATTGTACTTGTCAACCAAAGACTGAAGAAATATATCTGTCTTATTGTTTCTTTGAAATACAGAACATGAAATTCATAAATTACAACAATCAATAATTGGCACATTGACAAAATTATCCATTTTTGCTAAAATACTAAACAAACATTTCATACATTTATAACGATACATATTTTATGCAAAATGAATTATCATTATCATCATCACCTTTTTTACGAACAAAATAAATTATTGACTACACTGACTGATAAAATAACATCAAAAGCTTTGCTATGAGTTAATTTTGAAATGTGAAACTTTTCCATCTCTCGTTTATTTTTGTTTTTTGTCTGTATGTCGAGAAGAACTGTTATTGCATAAGAACAGATGACAATATATATACAAAAAGTGAACTGCTAATGAAGGAATTGAAGAAAAAAATCTTTATTCAAACTGTGAAAAGGATTTAACAAACTTCTTTTTAAAAGAAATCTATGGAATGTTAAAAAAAACACTGATACTAACTTCTCGCTTAAGTATATAATTAATGCTTGGAGGAATTCCTACCCAATAAGTTCATGTTACAATACTGAGGCAATGTTTACAAGAGATCACAACACTGTATTACAACAATAGGATTTCAGACGTCTGCTGATTCAGCCTCTAGTCAATCAGCATGCTTGATAGTTAAAGCATTTATCTTGAAGTGTTCACACATTTCTCTCACCTTCAACAAAAAAACAATCATTGGGTAAAAGTTAAGTTAAAATTATGCATTAGACAGATTATGGATGTATTTATTTTTATTGTAGATTTTTTCAAAGAATTTTTATATATTTTTTTATGTCAAATATATTTGTTAGGTCTGTTCTAGAATATATGGTTACCATAATTGATGTGGCATGTTTGCCAATGAAACAACTATCCACCAGAGTCTAAATTATATGAATAAAAGAAATTATAGGTCACTGTAAAGCCTTCAACATAGAGCAAACATCCATAGCTTATAGTCAGCTATTTAATGGATTGTATATTCCCATTTAACGAAGAAAGCCACTTAAATTAATATACAATATACTTTTTGTTAAGGTTTGCTATAAAAAAAAATGTGGATAGTGTCCACATGTGGACACAGATGATGCCCACGCTTGCATATCATATAGTTATAAAAGGACATAACTGTAGAACGGTAAAAGTGACGCTACCCAAATTTGAACTTGATCTGAGTTTTGTGGTAATAAGCATTGTATGCAAGTCTCATAACATTTGGTTGAGGCTAACTAAAGTAGAGAACAGAAACTAAAAATTCAGCAATTTTTCTATTTGTAAACATGCATAACTCTAGAACGGTTGTGTATAAGTTTTATAACATTTGGTTGAGACAAACTAAAGTTAGAGAATGGAACATAAAATTCAGCAATTTTTATGTTTATAAAGGGATATAACTCAAGAATGGTAAAAGTGTTGCCATCAAATTTCGTACTTAATCTGTATTATGTAGTAATAAGCATTGTGTATAAGTTTCATAACATTTGGTTGAGGCAAACTAAAGTTAGAAAACGGAAACAAAAAATTTGTACTTGATCTTAGTTTTGTGGTAATGAATATTGTGTATAGGTTTCATAATGTTTGGTTGGGGCAAACTTAAGTTACAGAATGGAAACTAAAAATTTTGCAATCTTTCGTTTTATAAAGGGGCATAACTCAATAATGATTAAAGTGACACTACCCAAATTCAACTTGATCTGTGTTTTATCAGTGGAAGTCAAAATTAAGCATTGCATTGTATAAAGCATTGATTGTAGTTGATTCAACTATAATCATGGACAAAGGAAGATAACTCCAATTTTAATAAAATTACTTGATATTTAGAAGAAAATAAAAATTTTGCAATTTTTCCATATCTAAAGGGGCATAACTCTAGAACGGTAAAAGTGACGCCACCAAAATTAAAACTTGATCTGTGTTTTGTGGTAATAAGCATTGTGTATAAGTTTCATAACATTTGGTTGAGGCAAACTAAAGTTAGAGAACAGAAACGATAAATTCAGCAATTTTCCATTTGTAAAGGGGCTTAACTCTAGAACAGTAAAAGTGACGCCACCAAAATTCAAACCTGATCTGTGTTTTGTGGTAATAAGCATTGTGTATAAGTTTCATAACATTTGGTTGAGGCAAACTAAAGTTAAGAGAACAGAAACCAATTTTTGGACATACGTACGTACGTACAGACGGACAAGGGTAAAACTTAATGCCCCCTCCGCTACGGCGGGGGCATAAAAAACAGTTAATTTAATATACATTTAAAGTATATTTTCAAATAGATAGATCAGTGTTCTCATTATCAGGAGCACCTGAGATCACCCCAAGTTTATATTAGTGGGTTCATGTTGCTGTCTTTAGTTTCTATATGGTGTTTTGAGGACTTGTTTTTCTTTGCCATGGCATTGTAAGTTTATCTTGACTAATGAGTTTTGTATGTCCCCTTGGTATTATCCATTTTTTTCTCCTCTGAATTTCATTATTTAGATTATATAGGTGGAAATTTTTTTTTTTAAACTGACCGAATGAATATATTTTTGTCAATTATGTCTTGTGGATATGTACTAAATGGTAAAAATGTGCACAGAGGGCTTAGCTTAGAGTATATGCATGTATTGGTTCAAAAATTTCTTGAACTTTATAATCACTATGACATGTTTCATATGATTTTTAAAAATTTACAAATTCAGAATAAAAATACTTACAACACCACATCCAAAATGGACATGTGCACTAATGACTATTAAAGCATAACACCATAAGATGTATATTTCTAGATTTCCAGGAGCCATCAATATAACTACTGCCACTATGCAACATAAAGGTATTAACATCCAGTGGAATACTTCACAACGGGTATTACTCATCTGAGCAATAATTAAACGACACTATAAATAGAAAAATACAATTTTCTTAAAAACTGACAGTTTACAACATGCAGTATTTTAAAATTCAGTTGTTAGAAATATTTAGGTTAACATAAGGTGGGCTGACAGGTAAGTCATGTTACAAATGACTTCCTTCACTAATTCTGCAGTACATTGCTGTTTATGTTCTATACATGTACCTTATATCAATTACTGATAGTTTGATGATCATGAACAAACATATCTATTACAGAATTGTTCATACTTTGCCAAAATGTGATTTTTATCATTAAAAAGTGTTGTTTTTTATCTTGCTACTAGATTTTTTGCTTATTCTTTTGTTATCTTATGAAGATTTCAGGAAAACACATAATTATGTGAACAGACAGTAAAACAGCAGATTGAAAATTGATATGAAATTTATTGATTGCTTTTATTAAATGCTTTGTGAAACTAAGCTGAAAAGGCATAGTAAGGGGTTTTTGTATCTTTTTGTTTCTTGCTTAACATGAAAATGGGTAAATCCAGTCAAATATTACTTATGAAGTTTAATATCAAAAGAAGTTACTTCCCGTTAAATCAGAATTCATTTAAATTCTAATAAATCAAATCTAGCAAAAGGCACAATAAAATAGTTTTCTTTGTGAAAAATAAATTGCTTCGCCGAGCGCAGCTGGATACAACCGCAGAGGTCCAACCCTGATCAGTTGGGGCAAAAATGCACACAATATTCGCGCTTGATACAGGTCTGAATTTGGATTGTAATCCAATATTTGACACATAATAGGTTTCTGACACAGAATAACTGTAGTCAAAGAACTTAGAATTGGTTATATGATTTGAATTTATATTCAATTTTTTGCTTTTTGTGCAATACATTATGCTGTTGCAAATTGACCTCCCCCCCCCCCCCTTTTTAAAAAAAAAAAAGAAAATTTGAAGGATTTTCTTTTTGATTTCTGAAATCTGGAGGAGAAATTGTCCCCCCACCAACAATTTTTTTTAACCCCCCCCCCCTTTTTCCAAAAAAAAATTTCTTTCCCTCAGTCATGGTCATATTTCAATTCAAATTTCCAATGGAGTTTGCAACCATAATAACCCATTTAAATACATCATAAAAGTCTTAGAATAGAAAATGACATACATAATCATAGCTTAAATTAATTTACCTTAATCAGCATTTTTAAAATTATTAAAATAGTAACTTCTAAAAATGAATTGACAGCTAATCACCTCAAGACAATACAAAAATTCTTTATACATAATTCAAAAGCAGTGTAAGGGAGGTAATTCAAAGTTGTATTTGAATATCCTCCCTTACACTGTAATTTGTACTTAAGTAATTGTCCATAAACCAGGACACCCTTGTTTTTTCTCACTTTTTTGCCCCTAATTCCTATACGGTTTGAGCCATAACCCCCCAAAGCCAATACTAACCATCCCTTTGTGGTATGGAAACTTGTGGTATAATTTCAGAGAGATCCATACACTGTTCCACAAGTTATTGTCATGAAATAGAAAAATGCTTATTTGGGCTCCTAATTCCTAAACTGTTGGGACCATGACCCTTAAAATCCCAACCTTCCTTTTGTGGTTATAAACCTTATGTTTAAATTTCATAGATTCTATTTACTAATACTAAAGTTATTGTCCGGAAACCAAATGTCTTCGGATGACGACGACGTGATACCAATATACGACCGCAAAATTTTTTGCGGACGTATAAAAATCAAAACAATAAATGTATTTTTCATAAATACTATCATATTGAGTTAAAATATGATTTCAAGCATTTTCATAAAAAATTTCAAGCAATTTTCATAAAAAATGCACTATTTCTATGTATAAAATTTGCATATAACAAAGTTGATCTATAAGCTTATAAACTTATTATAACAGTTTTTTCATTAAACAAAAAAGTTTATGAAATGTTTTTACAGGAGCATATTTAACACTGCAGTGGTACCACTGTGCTAAATTTTTCTCAAAATTCATCAAGATTTAAAACTTTCTCAGGTTTTAAATGCATTTTTTTTCAATTTTCATAACAATCAAGATATAATTCTAAAATGACTTATCATTCATAAGACAAACGTATAATGGTACAGATTAAGTCAAAAATTTAGAAGATTTGAAATGTCTTATTTTTGACAACACTGCTATTGTAAATTTGTGGAGAGAACACAAAGCACAATATCGCTCCTTTATAAAAATAAAACTTACTGTAATATTTGAAAATACTGTCCCTGTTGTTAGGTAGAACAGTCTAGGATATAATTCTATAATATCACAACTGGAATACTTGGCCCAGATTATCATCAAGGAAAACAAACTAATAGTTGCTATTACAGGTCTCATGGCTTCCCACAAACTTAGCATTTTTCCAGTTTTATTTTTATATGACCTTAAAGATAAAAAGTCACAAATATCATAATCCACCAATTCTATCAGGTTGTCCAAATACAAAATAATATAATAACACAACATTTATGGACTGATATGGTGTGTACAGGAAAAAAGGTGCAAACTTCTGAGGGAGCTGGTACAATTTAGGACCAAACAGAATAAAAAAATATATTATATGCTAAATTAATGTTAAATGAATGCACTTTTAATAAAACATGGCTAATTGTGTTTAAAACCTTTTATTTTATATTGCAGTTATAGCACTGAGAAATGAGTAAATCATGCATTCTTTATTTGTCTGTTAATTAAGTACTGTAAAAGTATCAACTGTTGTAGTATACTAATTTCTGTGACATGAATTACAATAAAATGCTCCGCTGGTCGCAGCTTGATACGACCGCAGAGGTCGAACCCTGAACAGTTGGGGCAAGTATGGACACAACATTCAAGCTTGATACAGCAGTGAATTTGGATTGTGATTAAATATTTGACACAGCATAGGTTTCTGACACAGAATGAAGTTATGAGTGCGAAAAACCAATGTGTCTTCGGACGATGACGAAGCCAATGTCATACCAATATACGACCACAAAATTTGTTTGCGGTCGTATAAAAATGTTAGTATTATATTATTACAACCGAAAACATGTTATTATATCATAAAAAGTCTAAATTTACTAACATACATTATTTTATAAAGGAATTCTCAACAATAAAGTGCTTAGAAATTATTTTTAAGTAATGGAAATACTTTTGATAAGAAATATTTGATTTTCTTTTTGTAAAATACAGTAATGCACTGTATTTTTTTTTAACAGTAAATTTTTCTTTACATACTTATATATAATGGCACTTACTCATAAATATTCCACAGAGTAAATGGCATGGTTAATCCAAAAAATCCAACTGAAATAAACAATATAACAAATTAAACAACATTTTCTAATTTATTGTGTTGTTGGGTTGCTGTCTTATTGAAATAATCACAAAATTTAAATAAGGTTAAAAATTAGTATTCAGAATTTCTATCTCAAAGCTTGTGTTTTCTAACAGAAGTTTTCAAAATTAAAATCAACAAAAATGAAGTGACTTTCACTCTGCGAAAAAAAGTTTAAACAAAACAACAAAGTAAAATTACAATTCCCGTTTTTGCGTAAGAAATAATTCTAAATATTCTAAAATATATTTATATCCTTAAAAAACTAAATTAAAATTACTTGACTACATGATCACTAGACTATATTATATTCCCAAATTCCTACCTGTTATGACTTGTTATATAACTACATAAATTATGAACCAATCAGTACATACCATAACATATAATTTCAAATACTTCTGACATAAACATATCAACTATAGGTACTTTAAATTTCCACATATCATGTCCACCCATGGAAGTTAACAGATATATGAATGTCAAACCCTGAAAAAAAACATCAATAATTCTATTATCAATAATATATTAAGATTAAGAAACTGAAACCACTTCTAAATATCAATTGTCAATTAAAAAAACAGCATAATGGAATGCAACATAAACTGATACCTTAGCATATCAAGTATACCTTTAAATAGAATAAAAACCTATAATTATATAAAGACATGAATGTCATTCAGAAATACATACAAAAATCATAAACATTTATCCTATTACAATTATTCACCAAAATTTCTTTACCAGTTTAATTATAAATACTTTTCCCCCATTTTTTAAAAGTTATTCTTGCTCAAACATGAATACATGCCTTGTTCTGCTAAGCACACCAATATTATAAAATTCATAGTATTGGCGAACAGGAAGAAGGTAGCTGGCAGATCCAATAACTACTCCCATTTTACAATTCATCACTGTCAAGCTGCTTACCAAATATGAAGTCATTCTGTTCAGTAGTTTCTCAGAAAAATGTGACCAAAATATTCATTGGACGAACGGACCTACAAGGTGATTGCAATAAAGCCCCCAACTTCAACAGTTAGGAAGGGGTACAAAAACACATGGGCTTCCAATTCACCTTATCCTTCTTAAACTGGCTAATGGTTACATAATTTTATCAACCTAATCAAAATTCTTTAAACAATACAGAACTTTACTTAGGTATATACTCACAAGCTGACTTAAATCGTAACCCCAAGGCAGGAACAAAACATTTGTAATGTATTTCTCCCAATGTGATAGCATGAAACAAAACTGTACTCCAACAGTTATTAAGAACACTCTGAATACATTGACACCACTCTCTCCACGACCATACACAGAGTACATCGCCACTGGCATAAATAATGTTACCCAGCTATCTAAACCATGGTCAAAAAGTTCACCCAATGGGCTACTTGTTTTGGTTCTTCTGGCTTGCTTTCCATCTGTCCCATCTGTAAAAAAATATATATTTTTTTCTATACTATAATTTATAATCTTTTTTTGGAGAAAGAAAAATACTTCATAGCACTTTTGTTGTCTTAACACTATGTGCAACCTGGCCAAATGCGGCAATCTTAGTTCAACATGTCAGATTTTGTTTCTGTCATTCAGTGACTTTTCAGGGAGGAGACATTAACATATAATTACAAGAAGAAATACTGTAATGCTTTCTACAGATACAGATGTCAACAACTTATACAATTTCATGTACAAATAAATTGCTTCGCCCAAGCGCAGCCTGATAGGGCCGCAGAGGTTGAACCCTGAGCAGTTGGGGCAAGTTTGGACACAATATTCAAGCTTGATACTGTCTGAATTTGGATTGTGATCAAATTTTTGACATAATTAAGGTTTCTGACACAAAGATCTTAAAAATTTGAAATGGGACATTTAATTTACCTAGTATGGTCTGATATCCAAAATCTAACAACATGGTTAGATTCAGCATATAAAAAAACATCAAAAATTTAATTTTAGTTGGAATCAAACAAAGTTTAATTTTGGACCCTTCAAACCTTAATACGGACTAATTTGAAAACAGGGCTCAAAATAAAAAATCTAAATGTTCAGCATATCATAGAGCCGCAATAACTCAGTTTTTGATGAAATCAAACAAAGTTTAATTTTGAACCCTTTGGACCTCAATGTAGACCAATTTAAAAATGGGGCCCAATATATATTCAAAATAGTAATACAAGGTTAGAACCCCCAAAATTAAAGACTTTATTTAATCCCATTGAAGTTGGTTAAAAGATTTGTATTTATTTTCAATTGAAGATTTCTTGCTATTGCGCAATACTGTCCTGTTGCACAGTACTTAGTTAATCTGTTATATATACAGTCTGCCAAAAGTTAAGCACCACCTAAATATAACTGTCAATATTTTTTTAACTATTGCGAAAAAAATATTTATGTTTGGTGTTATGAATTGCCTATAGCATTCACTAAGAAAATTCATTACGACCAAAAAAATTAAACTCCGATATACCCGCCAAGCAACCTTTTATTAAAGGTCATCTGCACTTTTACAAATACACTGTTTTGATGCCTTTAAATCATCTTCCTTCTGTCCCGCGTACAGGTTAAATTTGACTTTCACCAAGTCACTGTGAAATATGGCAAGCGGTAAGTTATCTGTGACTGGACGTTGACAAGCAATTGACATGTCAAATGCCGGTAGGAGCACTAGGAGCATTGGTAACCATTTCAATGTTAATCGCACCGTCATTGTCAGATTTTTACAACGTCATATTGACACAGGAACTGTAAATGATAGACCAAGGTCCGGAAGACCCTGTTTAACTACCTATTGTGATGACAGACTACTTATTGGTCGTGCTAAAGCCAACCCATTTACTCCTGCCCCATAGCTTAGACACCACTGACCTCCAGGTGGTCGTGTTAGTGTTTGAACATTGGTCCGTCGACTTCATAGAGGCTACATAAGAGCACGTCGTGTTGTCAAAAGACTTGCCCTAAAAGACAGGCACCGTATATTCAGGTTTCAAAGTGCAAATGACCATCGACGATGGAACATGAGAACCTGGCAAAATATTCATTGGTCAGATGAGAGTTGGTTTCTGGTGCGACCAATAGACGGCAAAATAGGAGTTTGGCGGGGAAATAAAACTGCCTATCACCAAAACAACAATTGCCCAACGACAGCAATCGTTGGTGGTGGTGTTACAGTATGGGGTTTCTTTTCATACTGTTGTAAGCTGGGTATGCATATTTTGCAGGGTAACATGAACAGACAGACATACAGGGATTTGGTGCTTAGAAACATTGTAGTCCCTCATTTTGAGAATCCCCAACTTGCGTCAAGATTCTCGTACATGGACGACAACGCTAGATCACACAAGGCAAGGATTGTAACCGATTACAAAGATCAAGAAGCCATTGACACTATCTTTTGGCCTTCCATGTCTCCAGACCTGAACCATATCGAACATGTCTGGGATGCCATTGGCAGAAATCTCAATTGCAGAGATCCACCTTTGCAAAATCTTGGCGATTTAAGAGGGACAATTGTTGATGAAAGGAATAAATTTGCTCAACTGAAGTTCAGCAGGCTTGTACAGAGTATGAGACGCCGTGTTATGGAACTGTACCGGAAGAGAGGTGGTTACACATCCTATTGACTTAAATATTGAAATTAAATTTGCCGAACATACCAAAGATTATTTGTAGAGACTTTTAATGAATTTGGGTGATTAATTGTTGTAAAAAAATAAAATCAAAGTAAAACTTAAATTCTGTTTCTGGTTTGTGTAATTTTCACTATTTCTATGAACGCAAAATTCAAATGCATAAAATCTGTATCAGTGACCAAACTTAAGTTGATGGTATGTTTATGGCATATGTTAGCAAAATTGCTACATGAATATTTTCTCTTTTTCGAGGGTTAACTGGTTTTTTTTAAATGAAAAAAATTTCGATGCAACAAAGATAGGTGGTGCTTAACTTTTGGCGGACTGTATATAATAGTTTTCACACCCTGTTTGGTGTGTATCTCCTGCCATATCAGTATTTGTTGCTTTTATATATAAATCAGAAATAATCAATGTAAAAAAAAAACCAAAAAATTATGAAAAAAAAAATCCCCCCCCCCCCCCAAAATATCCCCCCACTAAAAATGGAAAAAAATTTGAAATTTCAAAATTTTTCAAGAAAAACATATGAAGCCCCAAAAAATATTTGAAAAAAAAATCCCCCCCCCCCCCCCCCCCAATTTTTTGAAATTTTGAAGATTATTTTCTTTTCAGGAAAAATGTACAATTTCAGAGAGTTCCATAAAATTTAACACCAGTTATTGTCTGGAAACTAGAAAAATGCTTGTTTTTGGCCCCTTTTTTGCCCCTAATTCCTGAATGTTTGGGGCAATTACCCCCAAACTCAATCCTAGCCTTCTCTTTGTGATATTGAACCTTCTGGTAAAATTTCATAGAGATCCATTCACTTAAACTAAAGTCATTGTTCGGAAACCAAATGTGCCTTCGCAGCCGACATGATAGCATTATACGAACACAAATTTTTTGCGGTGTATAAAAATAGATTATATGAACAAAACAATATTTTCCTTAAGTATAAAGTATTACCTAATGTATGTGAAATAAACATATTCAATCCACACACTAACCACACCCAGTTTGGAACAGGAGGACTCTCAGGATGGTCTTTACTAGCAGCATAAAAACTGCAGTCATAATATGTTAATAAGAAAAAGTTAGCCACAAGTTGTAGGAAACCTGTCAGTGTCAGCAGATTTGGTGCTATCCATCTTGGATAAAACTGAAAGAAAACATTAATAATTTAAATATTTTTGGTTGTTTGTGAAACTAATTTGATTTAAAATCTTGTTTACCTGTAAACATATATACTAGTAACAAATGCATACCTGTTCTTTGCAGTCTTGCTTCAGTGATGCTCCAACATTCAAGGTGAGTGCTATAATGACAACTACATGTATCTCAATCTGCAATCATCATTTTACTCGCCCTGAACCAAATGTAAACTAGACCTGAAATCATCATTGTACTTGAGTCGACCTGAACCAAATGCAAACTAGATCTGCAGTCATCATTGTACTCGACCTGAACGAGATGCAAACTAGATCTGCCAATCATCATTGTACTCGACCTGAACCAAATGCAAACTAGATCTGCCAGTCATCATTGTACTCGACCTGAACCAAATGCAAACTAGATCTGCAGTCATCATTGTACTCAACCTGAACCAAATGTAAACTAGATCTGTATTTATCATATACACTTATGTAAACAAGAGTGCACACGCTGAAATGTCTCGCCTTCTTTACTAACCATTGATTTTATGTTGATAGTCCTAAATACAAAGCTTTACTACAAGTAACACATAAACTTAACATGATCCAAGAAAATGAGGTCAAGGTCAGATAAACCAAACGAGAAATACATGTACACCTTACAATCATTCAATAAACCAAACATAGTTGAACTATGGCTTATTGTTTCTAAGAAACAGTCTTAAACAAGAAAACTAACATTGACCAATGAACCATGAAAATGAGGTCAAGGTCAGATGAACCATGCCAGACAAACATGTACACCTTACAATCAATTTAGGCATTAAATATAGTTGACCTATTGCTTATAGTATCTAAGAAACAAACTTAACCATGAAAACTTAACATTGACCAATGAACCATGAAAATGAGTTCAAGGTCAGATGATACCTGCCAGACAGACATATACACCTTAAAATCCTTCCATACATCAAATATAGTTGATCTATTGCTTATAGTTGAAGAAAAACAGACCAAAACACAAAAACTTAACACTGAGAAATGAACCGTGAAAATGAGATCAAGGTCAAATAAAACCTGTGAGACTGACATGTACATCATAAAATATTTTCATACAGCATTTATAGTTGACCTATTGCATATAGTATTAGAAAAAAAGACAAAAACTCAAAAACTTAACTTTGACCACTGAACCATGAAAATGAGGTCAAGGTCAGATGACACCTACCAGTTGGACATGTACACCTTACAATCATTCCATATACCAAATATAGTAGACCTACTGCTTATAGTATCTGATATATGGACTTGACCACGAAAACTTAACCTTGTTCACTGATCCATGAAATGAGGTCGAGGTCAAATGAAAATTGTCTGACGGGCATGAGGACCTTGCAAGGTACGCACATACTAAATATAGTTATCCTATTACTCATAATAAGAAAGAAATATTACAAAAAATGTTGACTTTTTTTTCAAGTAGTCACTGAACCATGAAAATGAGGTCAAGGACAATGGACATATAACAGACGGAAACTTCGTAACATAAGGCATCTATATACAAAGTATGAAGCATCCAGGTCTTCTAGCTTCTAAAATATAAAGCTTTTAAGAAGTTAGCTAACGCCGCCGCCGCCGGATCACTATCCCTATGTCGAGCTTTCTGCGACAAAAGTCGCAGGCTCGACAAAAATGAGATCAAGATCTACAGGCATTATAAAATAAAATGTTCAGACAAGTACAGTTTTCATGAAATTTTCTAAGTTGAAGGGCCATAATTCTGTCAAAAGTAGACAAAACCTGAACAAAAAACATACTTGACATGCAAGTCATTATTATACACTAAAGAACCAAACTCAGATCTGCAGGAAGTAAAAAAGTCTGGACAACAGATCGACAGAACGATGAAAGGACATGGATTACACTTTATACCCTGCCAGCTTATATATACTTAGTGGCATTGGGATTATGTAAAACATCTGTGTATATCTCAGCTTTTCTTCAGTCAGGCTTGACACATGTATTGTACCTGCAAGCAGCATGTTGAAGCTACTGTGCCAGGAGTCAAACCTTCTCTGGCATGACTTTTGCACAATTAGACTATGTTGCAATACATTTTGTGATTACATTGTCAATATGATGATGCAATAAAATACTCATTATTATTTTTAAATTTAGTCCTATTTGGATTTCAGTTTTCTAGTCTTTTCTTTTGCTGCATAAAAATCTTACATTTAACCAAATCCTCATACAAATCTGTTTAGCCGTGATTTTACAAAAGAAAAAAAAACAGAAAATTTGTGTGTATGGAGCCTTTAATTGCAAAACTTCCCATATTGCACAGTACAGCTTATTTGATGTGACCCAAAAAGTCACCCAGCAGTATTTTCTCAATTTTCAATGTGTCTTTTTTTTTGTAAACTTTTATTTTCATGTATTTTGAAGAATTTTGAAGAATTTCATAATCATCTTCTAACTCTGAACTTTATCCAAGTAATTCCAGTTAAGCTACCTATAGCTACAATAATCAATGAATTTGGGTATATTTACCAAAACTGGCATTTAAGCTTTCCTGATCAAAGGATATAAAAAATATAAACTTTACTTACCTCAACTACCCAGTTCCAGAAAGGATGTGTAACATATTTACTGATGGGACTAGTATCAACTGAACTGTACTAAAATAAAAAAGAAACATTACAAGGAAGTGTTATATTTTGACTTGTTAATAAATATTTGTTACAACAATTAACAATCATGACAATGATTAATGCCCAAACTAATTTGGTTTTAAGGCCATTGTCACTATCAAAGTTTTCTTGTACAAGTTTTCTTGGTCAAAATATTTGATGGATTTTTTTATAGTGATAATATGCCACAATGTCAAAAAAGAAACTTGATCAAACACTTGGATGGAATAGAATCTCATCCTATTTTTCTTGAAATTTGGATGGACTTGGACTGGATTTATCCATTCACAATGCAGTTTTTTGTTTGACCAAGTTTTTGATGAAAAACTTATTTTGTGACAATTGACATCATGATGACTTGGACCAAGTTTACCTGGTCAAATTTTTCTTTGACCAATTTAACTTTGATAGTGACAACTGGGCTTTAGACCAAAAAAAAAGTTATAAGGAAACATTTCAGACAGTCAAAACCAGTAAGAGGCTTTTAATTTCTTACCAGTAAAGTTAAGATATATTTACTAGACTTAATGTATAATAAAAAAATGTGGATAGTGTCCACATGTGGATAGTGTCCACATGTGGACACAGATAATGCCCGCTTGCATATCATATACTGTAAACCAACTAATTTTCGCGAGCGATTTATTTTTGCGTGTAGAATTTAAATCGTCGCGAAAATTTAAAACTGGGACCTTTCATTGTATAACTACATCAAGTGAATTTGAAAATTGCGAAATTAAATCGCCGGGAATAGGGATAGAATGGGCTAAATACGAAATAAAGTAACCGCGAAAATAAGTTGATTTACAGTAGTTATAAAGGGACATAACTAAAGAACGGTAAAAGTGACGCTACCCAAATTTGAACTTGATCTGAGTTTTGTGGTAATAAGCATTGCGTGTAAGTCTCATAACATTTGGTTGAGGCTAACTTAAGTAGAGAACAGAAACTAATAAAATACTCCGCTGGGCGCAGCTTGATACGACCGCAGAGGTCGAACCCTGTACAGTTGGGGCAAGTATGGACACAACATTCAAGCTTGATACAGCACTGAATTTGGATTGTGATTAAATATTTGACACAGCATAGGTTTCTGACACAGAATGAATGTGGTCTAAGAACTTAAAAAAAATTTTAATTTACCTATTCAAACCATATCTTTATCATGTTTATTATTTATATATAAATCAGAAATAATTAATTCAAAATGAAAAATTTTAAAGAAAAAAAAATGATTCATCACCCCCAAACTCAATCCCAGCCTTCCCTTTGTGGTATGGTACCTTGCAGTACAATTTCAGAGAGATCCATACACTTGAACACAAGTTCTTGTCTGGAAACTAGAAAAATGTTTTCAGCATTCCTCATTATGTGTCAAATATTTCAAACATTAAATTTATATCTTTGCAATTAAAATAATTAATGCAAGACCTTTTTAGAACACTTCAATGTGACATGTGTGATTGTGTTTTTATTTTTACTTTCATTTTCATGTTGTTTAAAGAATTTTAAAAAAAATGCTTTCAGAATGTTATTTATGATGGAAGGTGCAGGAATTCTCTTTTTAAAACTTGTCATGGTCAATGAAGATGTTAGCATGCCCATAGGTGACATTATAATGACATATTACTGATAAAATAACAGTCATATTTGTCACTGGAAGTGCTCTATTTTTAACTTCTCATGGGATTTTGATGTCTGAATTATATGTATATGATTATGTCACTAAAGCACTCCATTAAAAGGAATCAATATTTGATGTAGCCAAATTTAAAGAACACAAGTTATACAACACCACAAAGACAGATAATTGTTTGGTTATATCTGCAGTGTCCAGTGGATAAGTCTGTGCAACACTCAACAATGTACCTCAGATCTCTCTGAACATCAAGATGCTTCTTTTCATTTGTTAGTGGCAGAGGGAAAAGGTGTCTCTTATAAACAAAATGATAAATGCAAAAATATTTTCTTATAAATGCAAAAATATTTTCCCAATCATTTAGAGTTTTAAACCTTATTCCAAAAAAAACCAATTTGGATGCATACAAATTTGGAGTTTGCTCAAGAATCATGCAAGAAATATGATTTGCAGAGTTGAGTATCACAGGATGATATATCATCCAAAGCATTGTTTAAACGAGACTGTTACACATTATAACTTAATGATTATGTTTTTCAAATTTTAGACACTTTTTTTAGAATGCATGAACTTTCTTTTTAAACTTCTAACTATAGTATGTATATATGTTAATGCATGATACATTGTATATATATATATATACAAGAAAATCTATGATCAACCTCATTTTAGCATTTCAGGACCACTGTCCCAGATTTGCAAATTATCTTGTTTTTCTTTAAGTTGTAGCCATACATGTATCAATGAATGAAAATTGGCCTGCTTATGGATTAATAAAATAAATTTACTACACCCATATGTATACAGTAATAAAGATATTGATATGATATAAAATCTAGAAATGAATACAACTGGATAATTCATATGTAGTTTATGTTTCTTATAAAAATGAAAAGGGTACTTTTTCTTCATAAACAAATCTTTTATATATAGATATACAAAGTGAATTAGGCTATCTATTTTTTTTAATCTTATGAAAAGGCTTCATATTTCAGCTGAAACTGATATATTTTAATACATTTCAATATATTTTACTTTCTCTTAAAAATTATATACTTTAATAAAATGCTCCGCTGGGCGCAGCTTGATACGACCGCAGAGGTCGAACCCTGAACAGTTGGGGCAAGTATGGACACAACATTCAAGCTTGATACAGCACTGAATTTGGATTGTGATTAAATATTTGACACAACATATGTTTCTGACACAGAATGAATGTGGTCTAAGAACTTAAAAAATTTTAATTTACCTATTCAAACCATATCATTATTATTAGCTTTTATATATAAATCAGAAATAACCAATTTAAAATGGAAAATTTTAAAGAAAAAAAAATCCCCCCCCCCCAAATTTTTTGAACCCCCTTATTATTCATCACCCCCAAACTCAATCCCAGCCTTCCCTTTGTGGTATGGTACCTGCAGTACAATTTCAGAGAGATCCATACACTTGAACAAAAGTTATTGTCTGGAAACTAGAAAAATGCTTGTTTTTTGGCCCCAAATTCCTAAACGTTTAGGGCAATTACCCCCAAACTCAAACCCAGCTTTCCCTTTGTGATATGGAACCTTGTAGTACAATTTCATAAAGATCCATACACTTACACACAAGTTATTGTCCTGAAACTAGAAAAATGCTTGTTTTTTGCCCCTTTTTTTGCCCCCTGATTCCTAAAATTTTGAAGCAATTACCCCCAAAATCAATCCCAGCCTTCCTTTTGTGGTATGATACCTTACAGTACAATTTCAGAGAGATCCATACACTTGAACACAAGTTATTGTCTGGAAACCAGAAAAATGCTTATTTTTGGCCACTAATTCCTTTTAACTGTTGGTACAAACAATGTACCATAACCCCCAAAATCAATCCCAACCTTCCTTTTGTGGTATTGAACCTTATGGTAAAATTTCATAGAGATCCATTCACTTAAACTAAAGTTAGAGTGCGAAAACCTATGTGTCTTCGGACGACGACGCCAACGTCGTACCAATATACATGATATACGACCGCAAATTTTTTTGCGGTCATATAAAAATAGCTTAATACATGTATATATTTTGATATACTGTCGATTGGCTCCTAAAGGTTCAGGCTTTGTTAAGCAATATTTGCAAAATATTCTTTATCTCAAGTACCAGTGCAGAGCTCCAGATAAGCTGCGTATTTGCGTGATCACGCAATAAAAATAATTAAAAACCCAATGCAATTGCCCATTGCAGGGTTCAATAACCCAATTAATTCAAAGGAAAACCCAATTATATGCCAAAAACATGGGTTCTTAACGCTTTTATTCGCTATCGTTTGCGTTATTTACCCTTACTTGATTACAGTCGTCGCGTAAATCTATTTTTATAATATTTATAATTGGAAATGTCCTTTCGTTCTAAAAATAGAGCCCTGCATCAAGTAGCTGTAATGGGTCCCTGTTGGAATTTTCCGTTGCTCAAAAGGTACATATGTTTATGAAAACATTTTGATCTTCTCTGCGTTTATCCAATTAGCGTGTGACATGCTGTCATATTTTTTCAGATTGCTCGGGATTTATCATAACATACAATGAATTTTAAAAAACAAAAGTAAATGTCCGGTAAAAATATTGAACAGAAGCATGTTTTCGGCTTCTTTTTGATAGCTGAGGGAAAGTTATGATGATAACAAGACTCAGCTAGTGATTTTAGGAAGGGGCCATTGAACGCACGGGCGTGTTTGCGTACCATAACGAGAACATTGCTAGAGCGATAAACACGGGGTTCCGTCAAAAACGAAATCACTTGGAAAAAGTGAAAGGCCAAATCAATTATGACATGATATGTAGTTTGAAAGCATCGGAAACCAAAAGTTCTGATAAGGGACAACTTAACCCAGATTTATGTAAATTGAATTAAACGAAAACAGTTTATATATTATTTTTTTCATTTTAGTTGATGAGTGAATACACATATCTGTTTTTTACGTCAATGCAGCTTGACACTTTCTTTGTTTTGGTCTAATTATTCTAGATGCTTAAGATAGTTGTCTTATTGGCAAGTGCAGTATAACATTGTCATTTATTTACTTGATGTTGCAGAATTATTTGTAAATTTAAGTTGAATGTGGTCTCCGTCATTATAAACCACCCTATAAACCTCAAGGTTTTGGGGTATATCTTAAATTTGGAAACTACTTTTTATTTTTATTAAAAAGTAGATCTGGCAAATAGGTGAAAGGACTGGCAAAAACTTTCTTACAGCACCTAAATTTCACATATATTACACAAAAATCTAAACACTTAGCCACACCTACCCCAACTATAATTAAACTGTAGGGTGATCATATGGGATCTAGAAAGGCAATTAGTTCCTGTCCAACTAGTGACACCAGCTGCAGTTTACATAAGTTTTGAGAAAATACAAAACTGACAGAACGTTTAAAACGGGACACAAATTAAATGTACAATTGCTCAGTATATAAACCAAATAAAACAGCTAGCACATATTAAGAAAGAAACACATTTAAGATGGAAACACATCTGGGGTTGATATAATGTGATTATAACATGCCTAAATATTCAATATTGTGTTGATGAAAAAACCCAATACATTAAGGAGCTTGGTGGTGAAAAACCCAATTTGATATTTGCTTGAGGGGTGAATTGGAATTGATAACGCAATTAAAAAACTTTATCACCCAATTACATGTGTACATAAAAAAATGGTGGGTAAAAACCCCAATTTGTATAACTTATTACTGTCGATTAAATTTCAAATTCAAAGTAATAAACTATGACGTCTTGTACATAAGAACCATCCGTATTTAATAAAGCAAACACTTGATCAAGTGTCTCCGTGAAGGGTAATAGAGTATTTGCCATAGGATAGAGTCATATTTAATAAAGTGCACACTTGATCAAGCGTCTCCGTGAAGGGTAATAGAGTATTTGCCATAGGATAGAGTTGTATTTAATAAAGCGCACACTTGATCAAGCGTCTCCATGAAGGGTAATAGAGTAAATTAACACCCTGGTATTAGCCAATCAAAATATGGCATTTTAACGTGAAGTATAATAATAGTTTGTATCTTTGCTCCACAATTTTTCAAACATCCAACATCCTCTTGAGTCTATATTTAACATCCATTTATGACATTATGTTTTGTTGCGTTTTACCGTTATCTTTTGCATTTTTGATAAAAAAAATCCAAAAACTTTATAAACCTGAGACTATTTTAACAATATGTTATAGTAATCTTAGTATAAACCAATAAAAATTATCAAACAAAAATGTGCATCTTCAAATGACACATTTTACTAAAATAAGAGACGTCAAGCAAACTTAAGAAAGAACACATGTTGTGTGCAGTGAGATTGGTTTCATATGTATATACTAATAGTTTGTATCTTTGCTCCACAATTTTTCAAACATCCAACATCCTCTTGAGTCTATATTTAACATCCATTAATGGCATTATGTTTTGTTGCGTTTTACCGTTATCTTTTGCGTTTATGATCCAAAAATGCAAACACAGTTTTCTAACATTTTGTTTAATCATGAGAAAATGTAAAATGTCTTGATGATTACCTTATAATTATCAAAGCCTTTTAAAACTTCCTCTGACAAATAAGTAAACTTTGCCATACCCATGGTGTTCTAGGATGAATGCATTTTTATTCATAAAATTAACTTTAATTGGTCGCTCTAAATATCTTATCCAATCAAAACTTGTGTTTCATCGGCAATTTTTCGTCTGCATTTCACGATTCGGAATACCTTTTGACTATTCATTGTCGCCTAAGGGCTAAATAAACCTGTCAAGTGCTGTCAAAGTTGAATAAGCTGTTGACGTGGAAAAAATACACTATTATATATTATAAAAAAACTGTTTAATTATGGCAAATAGAGGGTAAGTAAACATATTTTATTTTTCTATGCACCCTTGAAAACAATTTTAATTGGCAAAATGACTATCATTGTATCAAACTGCAAATAAATTGACAATTGCTTGGTTGGGTGTGTCTGAATACAACATTCCTGTGTGGGTGCTTTAAAGTTATTCTTTGAATCACTGTTAAAAACAAACTGTTAAGACCATGGCAAAATATGTGATATGAATAACGGATGCTTAAGAAATGTAGCACCAAAAATATGTTTATATTATCATGGCTAATGAATGGGTTGTGATCTAGAAGTTCTAAAATGCCTATGTAATTTAATAATCAGTCTCTGGACTGAAAGGGATATTATGTTAAAAAAGTAAACGATGCCAGTTTACTGAACCAGTGAATCATTCATAGGCCAAATTTTGGAATAAATTTATGGCACTATATCCATAGACAGTTGAATATATGCCTCAACATTTCTATATGTTATATATATATACATATCTAGAGTTTTGCTTTTTCTTTTGTGTTTATTTTTTTTTCTATTCTATATTTTGTCATTATATATCATTAAGAATTAATAATAATCATTGTAATAAATTGTTTGTAATTATACTGCCCTCTTCGGGCGTCCTTGATTGACAATGAAAATTTTGTATTGTATTGTATTGTATTTCCTAAAAATGAGATATTTGTTGAAAAATTTAAACTGAACTGTTAATGACTTACAATTAACTTTACAATCTATATATAGGATACAGAGTCTGATCTATAAAATTGCGTTTGTCTTCTAAATCTATTGTAAATTTAAACACATGTTAAATAAAAACTTAGACAATGCTATTAAATGGTATAAAGAAAATGATATGATGGATAATAACAAGAAGACAAAATGTATGCTTGAGCCTTGTAACGGATCAGAAAGAAAACTGGAAAACTGCAATGAAAGTTTATATGTTTTATCACAAGATACTACATTTGTACTTCTTTAGATAATCTCATGGAAGATTTACATGTTATAATTGTTGAATGATTTACCTTTGTTCAATAACATTATTATTATGATCATTATGATTTTATTTTATATACTCTGTCACATCTGTTTTGATTAAGATGTTAAATCCAAGACACTTGTTGGGAAAATGCCACACACTTTGCATGTTGTAGAGTACTAGAACCTGACAACAACCTGTGCTAAAAGATCTTTTAGACCTTATACACTGTGGGAGATTAATTTATTTCAGTCTGTTACTATATTTTATTTATTCAGGGAATGTAACAAAGGCACTATGGTCTCCATTGATGACAACATGTACTCTTTTTTTTTTGAAAAATCATATACCTTGTAAAAAAATGTGATAATATGAGATGACCCTTAATCCATATAACTTCATTAAGCAAGGGGTAAAGCAATTGTATTTACCATGGTTTGCAAGGCTTCATTACAAAATTGAGAATGGAAACAGGGAATGCGTCAAATAGACAACAACCCGACCAAAGAACAGAAAACAGCCCAAGGCCACCAATGGGTCTTCAACACATTGAGAAAATCCCGCACTCGGAGGCGGGCTTCAGCTGGCTTCTAAACAATTATGTATACTAGTGCAGCGAAAATGGATGTCACACTAAACTCCGAAACTAATAAATGAACAAAAATTAAAAAAACATACAAGACTTAACAAAGGCCAGAGGTTCCTGACTTGGGACAGGCGCAAAAATGCATGTGGGGCTAAACATGTTTTGTGATATCTCAACCCTCCCCCTATACCTCTAGCCAATGTGGAATAAACAAACACACAGCAATACGCACAGTAAAATTCTGTTCAAAAGAAGTCAGAGTCCGATGTTAGAATAGGTAACAGAAGAAACTAAGCAAAATGACAATAATCAACATAAATTAACAAAGGTCTACTAGCAGTTACTGACATGCCTGCTCCAGACCTCAATTCATTATGTATACATCGGATGAGTGTCTGCTTTTGCAACACTTGGTGTTTAGCCAATAAGCCATTAAAACAATCATTCAATAAGTCTGAAAGCCGAAGGTTTACATTGATTAAATATTGAATCAGCTCTGACCTAGGAATTTGAACCAATATACAGTTTGTGTTTGATTTTGAAAAAAATCATACCCATATTGAAGTTAAGTGTTGACTTGTGATAGATTCCATCTTAGATAAAAGTAACTTTTTTTGCAAATTGATTATACAAAGTTATCAGCATCAAGCACAAATGTCCTGTCTTGATTTTCAAGATCAAGGTTGATAAATCAGGATTATAATAATTAATAAGGGATAAAAGGGGCACTAGCTGTCAAATTCATGTTCACCAATTTGACTCAAATTCTCATATTTTATTTATAACAATGTAAAACATTTATCCATATTATAAAAAGTCTAAAATAAACAATTTACAGGGCATGGGCTCGAGAATATGTAACTTTGTTTCGTGTGTATTTAAGTCTAGACGCCATCTAATTAACTATCGCGTTGACCTCCGGAAACCTCCGACGGTCATATAAGCGATATAAACATAAATATAGATATAAATAGAAACGAACTTGTGCATTTGGATTTTTCTAGGTCTGTTTAATTTCATATTATAGATTAAAAATATATGTTAATCATCTTTTTTACCTGTATAAGAATGATATTTTGTGGATCAAATCAGTCAATCAAATGATTTACCTTTGTTTCACTTTCAATGTTGACATTTTTTTCCTTTAAATAACTCAACACGCATAAATCATGTGTAATCCATCTCTAGCTAAGGGGTTAAATTGAAGTTCACATGAAAAGGATTCAATGAGGTTGAATTATTCACTTGCAAGTGAATAATTCATCATCAATGTTTCTTAGCTTATTTTGACAAAATTAAACCATACTGGTAGTTAAAAGCGAGTTATTATTTCACTATTTCACTTTCATAAATGATTGAACCAAAAAAATCCTAATTTTAATTTTTTATGTATCTCGTAGCTAGTGCCCCTTTAAACTATCTGTAAGTGGGTTTGTGAGAAGACACATTGTTATTCTGTGCAGTGTTCTGAATTTATATCTTTTACTACAGTGTTGTTGTATGTCATATTGCAGGTTTGATCCAGATCCAGAATTATCTGAGATTTTAACCAAATTATGGGAACTAGATACAAATAAATGTTACCCTGGAGATGATTTTCAAGTTGATTTGCAGGGTATGTATGAATACCAGGGGATGTAGGTAAAATTTCAAACTCATCATTACAGCACAAACATTTAGGATTTACTGTATGTGTAAATAAATATAGTATCTACAGACAGTGCTTCTTAGTAGATTTAAAATTTAATGACTGTTTGTGCATTTGTTTTTTAATGTAATTTGCTTACCTTTTGTTACACTATGAAAAATATATGACAATATTTGATGGTGTAACACAAAAAAAAACATTTTTGGCAGATCACAATAAAATATTGTCAGAGTTGCTTTGCTTACATATTGTAAAAAAAATCCAACCTTTGCATCTTGTACAAATGCAACAATACTGGTCCAGTACCAGTTACTGTCAGAAATTCACAGTTTTCTTAAATAATTGTCAACAAGAAGTCTGTAGGGAAATATTCTTTGAACAAAAAAGGGTTACCAAAAGTTAGGTTGAGCCCCATAGACTTAGACTTTAATTTCTCTTTTTAACAACGAAAAAAAACACATTACTGGTATACTAATTTTAGCGGAAAATTTTAAAAGTACTTAATGACCAGTTACTATCACTTTTGAACTTGTCATTAAATGATTGAATTTACATTTAATGAAGAACTTTTGTTAATTGGACCATTAATTTTGAAGGTCTCCTTTCTGCCCTTAATGTGAACTTTATATATGTCACTTGATATCAACTACTTACTTGTATTGAAGTGACTATAGACTTTAATTTAAAATTATAAATATAAAGCAACGACGTCATGTCCCCACACATGTATCTTCATGCGACCCGTTTTATTTATAGAAAATTCAACATTTCCCTATCTTAATTGGATCAAACAAAACAGAGTTTTTACAAACGAAGTAAAATTATTTGTCTGAAGATATCAGCAGTCTATTGTTTTATGGAACATTTCCATTATTAAATAAAATATCAGGTGATGGTAAATGGTAACTGGTCCTTGACCAGTATGATGTTTCTTCAAACTCAATTGTTATATTTCAAATATTTCATATGCCTATCAAGCAATTACTAAATGTAAATATAATTGCAGATAAACTTGTCCAAACATTGTTCTCAGATTAGTAATATAATGCCTTAGATAAAATATCCCATTGATGATAAATTAACTCAAGTTTACTTTTGACTGCAAGTAACAGAAATTAGTATCAACTTCATAAATGGACAGAAGACAAAAAGCAACAATGATGACAACTGTCAAGGTTCATGATTTTGAAGGCACATAAACATCTGGTAGTCGAAAGTTTATTGTTGCTTCACTGTAAACAGTTTTCAGTAGTAGTAATGGCACTGGATCATAATTACTAGTATCTAATATTACATTTATAATAAGTTGAACACAATTTAACCTACCATATACATGTACTGCTTTTTTTGTAGGGTATGTCAAGAGTGGTAGGCATTTAGAGAGAGACAGGGCACGCTACAACTTGTTTGAATGGGTGAATGATGAAAAGGTTTTTGGAAGGAAAACATATAAAAGTAAGTAAATTTAAAATAAGGTTATGTTAAAGAATACAGAAATAATATAACACTCACTCACTCACTCAATCCGGGAATCATCAAAAATATTGAACAGTTCAATAAAACACACCAACACCGACTAATCCAAAGAAATGCACTTTGCATATATCTTAGACCATATGTCGTACAAGTAAAAAACACAATATAAAATCTGACCAGTTCAGATGAATATTATCATTTTAAAACCCATAACACTAACAAACAGAAAAACAAGTAGGTTGATAATACATTGTATATACTGTTAACCCTTTAATATGTCCAGTGGCAAATGTTTCACACATATTCAGAACAAGAACAAATTAAACGCTAAATTCAGTTAGACAGGTTGGACATGTTCTAACTGTTTGCTAATAATTTTTCAGATTGTGATAAGACAAGTTTTCCACCAATCATATTTCATATTCACAAATATGCATTTTAACAAAAAAGGTAATAAAAAGTTTTATATTTCTTATAGAACTAAACTATTTGATCGTTTTTTATTCTTTAAACAACAGTTATATGTAAACAAAACTCATATTGTATATACACTTAACATATTACTTAAACAGTCCTTAATAAAGTTATATCCAGTTACCTTGAAATGCAACCAAAATTACCACCATTTCTAAATCAAAATGCCATGTAAAGACTTTAATTTTATTATGGACATACTATCAAACATGGATGGTTTTAAACTTTAAAGGTAATTCTTTTATGACATAAAGATGGTAAAATTTCTAAGAATGAACAATCATATAGAATCCATGAAAATTTCAAATACTTAAAAAAATGGATAAGTTTCATTCAAAGGAAGAGGTATGATAAGACCCTTTATCTGGCAACAGAAATTCTACATATATTGTATATTTGACCTTTACACATAGATTTTGGCAATATAAGAGATGAGCCAAGGCTTTACCCAAAAAGATATTTAAGGTTTATATAAAAATAATGAGATGTGGTATGATTGCCAATGAGACAACTATCCACCCAAGTTCAAATGAAGTGGATGTAAGCAATATAGGCAACAGTACAGCCTTCAACAATGATATGACCCCTTCTGTAGGTCAAAACAGTAAAACTTCAGAAAAAAGTCACATACCATTTTGTACATATACCAAAGGGAAACGTTGTTCAAAGCAATACTGTTAAATATTGCATTGCATTTAGTATAAAATGGGGATTTGGTGGCAAATAAAGCCAAGATTTTTGCAAAAAACCCACAGACTTTATTACAGAGATTTTTGTTTTAAAATTGTAAACATAGATAAATCACTTGTTTTTCCATGATGTGCTTGCGTTTAATGTCTAAAAAAGTCCTAAACAACCGTTACAGTCCAAAAAAACCTCATGTTGAGCCACTAAAGTCGAGGGAGTCCTAGAAGTTGTATGGGAATAAGTCCCTTTTTAGACTTGTTTTAACCAATGTCTTTATTTATATACTTGTTTGAGGGATATCATTGCTAGCACTGCATGTAATAATCCTTTATCTATAAAGCACTGAATTGTCAAATAAAGGAGTACCATTGGAAAGGCTGTGGATTTTTTATGCCCCACCTACGATAGGAAGGGGCATTATGTTTTTCGGTATTATGTTTTTCGGTCTGTGCGGTCGTTCGTTCGTCCGTCCGTTCGTCTGTCTTAGTACACATGTTCCCTATGATATGATCTTTCTAATTTTAATGCCAAATTAGAGTTTTGACCACAATTTCACGGTCCACTGAACATAGAAAATGATAGTGCGAGTGGGGCATCCGTGTACTATGGACACATTCTTGTTTATAAAATTTCCATATGTTAAGCATTGAAACAACAAAAGGGTACATTATCCTTAACCCACATTAAAGAATTCATATTATACATCTTGTACCAATAGTTATTTTTGGGGCAAGAGTACTATAGGACCTTGGCTCATATTTTGAAATTTGAATATAAATGACAAGATCTTGATGAGCTGTGCTTTTCTTGCAGTTTCTGAAGATGGTCCTCACAATTTTCCAACAATATATGTATATTGTTTATATATGCATGTGATCACAGATTTGCTAAATGTGTTCAGCTTTGCTGCGGTTATTAGTCCCCTACCGACTTCATCGAAGGGGACTTTAGGCTTGCACTCTGTCTGTCTGTCTGTCAAATCAGTTTTCCACACTTTTTTCTTCGTGCTTGAAGATATTGATTTGATATTTGGTGTATTGCTTTATCATGACAAGTTACCAATCAAGTTTGAATTTTGTTCCGGAATGATGATTTTGTGCAGAATTATGGTCCTTGGACATAGAAAATTCACTCAAATAATCGTTTTTCCACACTTTTTTCCATCATGCTTGAAGATATTGATTTGATAATTGGTATATAGTTTTATTATGACAAATTACAGATCAAGTTCAAATTTTGTTATGGCCTGATGATTTTGTGTAGAGTTATGGTCCTTGGACTTAGAAGATTCACTTAAATAATCATTTTTAAACCCTTTTTAGTCATGCTTGAAGATATTGACTTGATATTTGTTATATTGTTTACACCATGACAACTTATAGATCAAGTTAGCATTTTGTTTTAATACAAAGAATTTTAAACTGGTAGGGGACTATGTAGTATGTATTGTCATACAATACTCTCAGAATGCTTGTTATTCTTCTTATGTAATTGCAGGGGGAAAAGGCAGTATACATAAATGGTTAAAGAACCATCAAAATAAGTCAGGGTTATTCCATTATTCATACATGTAATTTATACCATAGGCAGGCAAACAATTTTTTTTTAAACCATCAATAGATAACTTGTTGTAGACTTATCTTAAGTTATAAATAAAGGCAAGACACATAGAGATGATGTCAGATTGCCTTATGGTGTGCTTTATAGAAGTGGAATAGCCCTATGTAACATGAGATATGACATAATGAATTATACCTTGTTTCACAGCATTTAAAGATTTACTGGATAACTATGAACTTGAGTGTGGTGAAGCAGAGGTTGTCACTCCAGAAGAAAAGAAGGAAAATGTTGCTTTTGTGGATGCCATAATGGAAACTGATGTGATGCAAGAGGCACATAAATACCTTGTATCTAAAGGAAAATCACCAGAACATGTTGGCCAGTTTAAATGGCAACTTTATAAAATTTGGTTCAGTTTAGTACGAAGAACAAGGGGAGACAGGTAAAATTGATATTCTATGTGATTGAATTAATTACAATATGTATTATTTTTTTACTTGTACTAAACCTGTTATAGTGCATAGATACTTGAAATAATAACTTTAATGGTATCAATTTTACTGCACCAGATGCACATTTTGACATTTTCATCAACTCAAAATACAAATAGATATTGAAGAGCTGATAAATCTAAAAAGGACCAAAGTAGCCAACCAGGAAACACCTTCTGGGCTATGCATGAGGGAGATGCATTCTTAATTTAGTATTTAAATGATTTTCAAATTTTTTAACAGCAAATTTCAATAAAACAATATCCGTATTTCATGCCATTACCAAAATACTGGCTACTCGGCTTGTTAATACCCTCAGGGACTAACAGTCCAACAGCAGAGGTATCAAACCAGTGACAGTACATACTGGTTGTAATGAAATTAAGAGGTCCAATTTGACTGCACCAGATAGTCATTTTAACAATTTATGACTCTTCCGTGATGCTCCCAGCCAAAATATATGTAATCCATAAATTGAAAAATCCAAAACCTTATTCCAATACGTTGAAGTTGTGCACCTACTATTTTAATTTTTGATCTGAATGAATTTTGGGTTTCCAATACTGTTGATTCATTTACTTTCGTGGGTATCAATTTTCTTGGACAGAGGAAAAATTGAATTTTTGTGGTCATTTGACTTCTGCAATACAAGCCTATAGAATATTTGTACCTCATTGAACATTTAAAATTGTGGTTAACCTTTACCCATGAAATCCAAGACAATTTGTATCCAATGATTAATAATGAATATATAGTAACAAAACACACAATATTTGTTTATATTATTTGGAGATGGCAGTCAAAACACACATTTTCTTAGGGAAGACTCATACATTATATTTAGAAGATAAAGGCAGATTTTTAAACCAGTGACTAAAAACTTGATCACATTATTTATATAACTAATAATTTATTTAACAGAGACCAAGATTCAAGCAGTTTTGAACATGTGTTTGTTGGAGAAGGTAGAGATGATCAATTTATCGGACTTCATAATTGGATTCAGTTTTACCTCCAAGAGAAAGCTGGAAATATTGACTATCATGGTTACTTCAGACATTCAACTGTAAGCTATGATATAAATGTTTGATGTAAACCCTTTGGAAGTCCAGTTTCAAATGCAACAGTTGACTGCAATATTTAGTTATTCAGCAACATCTACCCTTCACACAAAGTTTTTCTTAAAATTTATTGTTTTTTATAATGTCACTCTGTGTGTTTTATAACAGATCATGAAACACTTTATAGATTACTTGTTTTTATTATATAGGAAACACACACTTTCTTTTACCATAACTGACTTTCTTCAGTCTACTTTATTTACAGACAGCAAGGGTTGACTAAACTAAAGAAGTGTGGCCATCCCAGGATTTCTCCAATCTGGCAGTAAAACCCATGCTTAAAGAGGGGTGTCCATTTTGTCTGCATTGGGGCTTTAAATCCAATGCCTTGTGTAGGACGAGTGCCATGATTTTTCCACATTGAAGAACCCTTAAAACAATTCTTTTTGAAATCCATATTTAACCTGTTGCAAGGTAAAATTGATGTATCTTGTGCTCTTAATTCAGCTGTTCGTTTGGCCTGCTTTCTCATTGATGTATAATCTGCAATGCCTTTATTCAAAGTTATCATCATTAGAACCATGACACTACAACAATTATATGTTATTATGTTATTTATTTAGGTACAAGATGATGAACACTTCAGACTGATTGCTCTACAGTTCGACTGGAGGGAAGAAAAAGGAAAACCTATTAGTAGCTGTTTTCTGGGAACCAGTCCTGAATTTGAAATAGCAGCCTACACCATTTGTTTCTTACTTGGAAGACTGTGTAAAACCGATGTTCAGTTAGGGGAATATGAAGTAGAGATAGATGTCAAACCTTTTGCTAAGAACTATATAGGCACAGCATATATTGCTGCAGCAAGAATGTACTAGTACTGTTTTAATTAGATATTAAATATTAGAAGCATCTATTTTATAGCAATAGTAAGATCTTTAAAACTTCATTTATAATTATATTTCCGTCCAAATATAATTTGAAATTGACTGTTGTGGATGTCAGTTCAACAATTTTTTTTTTCACACAGTGCACATAATTCTTCTGATGAATGATTTATTTTTTTAGAACAGTAATACTTCTTGCCTTGAAATCATATAGCTTGCCTTTCACAGTTAACTTTATTTTTTAGCTTAGCTGGCATGAACAGCCAGTGTTAGCTATTGACATCACTTAGCATCTGTCATTTGTTTATTTACAATGTGAAATGCAATTGTAATGAATACTGGTTGTACCAGTAGCATGCAGATCAAACAATACATACGATTTTGTTAGGATGTGATAATGAACATCAATACATCATCTTTAATAACCATACATTCGTAATCAAGAACTGCATACATAGTCTTTGAACGAGTTAGAATGTCAACTTTCATTATGGTTAACCGATTAATCAGTTAAAACATTATCTGAGTAACCGGTTAGTGAAAACTGTTCAATTTGACAACACTATATGATATGATTGTCCCCTTTGGAATGGTATTGGATGCCCCCTGCCAGATATTGAAATTCATTGTCAGTATTATGCATGGAAGACAGGTGAGCGAAACAGGGTCCCCAGGGCTTCTTGTTATTATTTGAGATTATTTAAGTATACCACAATTGTTAATTTATGAAGTGTTCATATGTTTTGTAGTATTTTTTTTCTTTACTGTACTTATCCAAGAAGGTTGGCCTGATCCTCTTGGTTAGGAAATTAAAATTATCTGATATCATTGTCTTTTCTATTTTAAGTAATATTTTAAGTTTTCCTATGTTAAAGTGCTTAATTCAATGATTTACCAATTATACTGATCATCCTACGCAACTTCCATGACATTTTCAATAATGGGTGTTAACTTAATTTAACCTAACAATAATTGCATAATATGCAGAATATTTCTGCTATATTTGATTATTTATAGATTTTAACAGCTTTATCTTTTTCTTTTCCTGAATGCTGATTAAAGCAGAAATTTTGGATTTTACTTTGATATTTTTCTTTTGAACTTTATTTTTGTCAGATACAATGCTGCAATTCTGACAACAATGGTCAGTTTCATGACTGCACAACAATACCAAAAAACAACCAACCTCCAATTTCTTGACTTTTCTTGCAATAGGATAAGTATGTGAAATTATCTAATAGCAGTAATAGGTCAAAGTTTTCCCTAGAAGATTTCAAAATAGACTTGGACTTTAATGAAATGTTCATTTAATATATACAAAGTCACAATGTGATAATAATAATAAAATTGTTGTTCAAGTTCACCTGTTTTGTACCTTTTTACGTTGTAATTTCAAACAAATTTTACATTTTTTTTTCTAATAAAAGTTAATATATTCTTCATATGTATGAATTTTTTGTACTTTATATACATTGTTACATAGTTCAACTAAATGAATGTTGTTATCACTTTCTGCTGGTTTGAGGTTTTTTAATTGTGCCTTTAAATGAAATATTTCAGTCTCAATGTCGAACAAATGTATTTAACTTCTTTTATGAAGAATATTTTTTACAGTATCTGTATAAACTGATGAATTTTTATTAAGAAAATGACTATCCTTGAAGATATAGAAGGCTGATATGATCATCTAATTCATTTTCAGTTTCTTATCTTGATAAAGAAAAGATTTTGATTTTTGGTAATCCGGTTTAGGGTTTTAGAGTTATTGCCCTTGACAAGGTTACATTGGTTAAACTAGTTTCATGGAAGTTATTCAGTGAATGTCTCAGTCAACATATACATATACACATTCATGCAACTACAGTGAGGTTATTAGATAAATATGTCAAAAAATATTTTAGGACTTCGAAGTTATTCATAAGAAAAGATTATTGAATTATATACACGTAATATGTATTGTTTAAGGAGAAATAAAGCATTGTGCAACACAAATAATGTTGTAGAAAACTACCTCAAACAAAGTGTTCATGTACATCACTACTTTTTTGTACTTCCAAAGTTTTTAAATGAAACGATAATTGTATTTACTACAATTCACATACACATTTACTCCAAACATTATTGTTAATGTAAGCTGTATTTGAATTTTACTTTGAAGAATAAAAAAAACAATTTTTGTTCATTTTTTTAATGATGGAAACAACTATTTTTAAATATAAAATTTGATTAAAATTGATATATTCAGAAATAAAAATCTTTAGATAAAATATTTAAGAAAATTATTTGAAACTCATATGTCAGTCTTTCTGGGGAGAAGTTACTAAACCACTTGCTCAATTTGGATAAAAAAAAACATGTTGGTGACATAAATGGCAAAGTTTGTAACTTCTAATTGCTGTGTAATAAAGATACATTTTTTTTTTATTATTTTTTATAAGTTGTCTCCAATTAAACCAGGTATTTTATTTTAACGTGTGTTAAGTAAATACTGCCATTATATTTTACCAGTTTATGCATTATTTTTTTATATATAGAAGAAAACTTTATATTCAAATATTTCATATTAACCTTTTTCTTTATATTAATATGTATAAGTTAGTCTTGTTTACCTAATGCAATATGTTTAAAAGGACATTAATTTACAACTTAGTTTTCAGAATAAATTTAGATCTTCCAAGATGTTGTCTCGTTTATACACAAAATACTCTTAAGGTTATTTAACTGCTCTTTAAAGATCTTCCTAGATTTGGTCTATTTTGATGATGATGGATGGCTTTTAAACATCCAGTAGCAAATTAAATAGATATTCAGAACGAGAACATGTTAATGTGATAGGAAAATGAACCCTGGTTTGTACTAGAATTCAGAAAGGCTGAGCTGGATTTTTCACATGCTAGTTTACAATGAAACAGTCTGCAATAAAGACATGTAACCCTACACAGACACATTCTTTTAACTCTCTAGGCTGACCAGTCTTTGCTCTTACTCCTAAATGCTGCATGCCTAGCAGAGAAGTAGAAAATATTAATTTTCATGTCGTTGGGTTGAACCGTCGGGGGAAGTGAAACCCAGGTTCTCCTGCACTTGAGGCAAGCACACTTCTTAGAGACCAACAAGTCAGTCTGATTAGATGAAATTCTCCAATGCTATACCACTACTCTTTGAGGTCTTGAGAGATTTTTATGTCAAAGATAAAATGCTATGCATCCATGTTCTACCAAATACAGAGTAACTATTACAAATAGCAAACACAATCATAGAGGTAACATTATGGCTCTTATACAATTTCTCAGTATTCAAACTAACTCAAGAAATAGTATCTGATGAAAAAACTGCAGTATAAAGTATATACATGTATATGAACAGAATGTATCATTTTAGTCCTATTCAAGTTTGGAATTAAGGTACCTATATTCCAGAAATGTATTTATATATTACCCTCGGTTGACACAGATGTAAATTGTTGCTTATGGTTATCATAATAATACTATAGTAATGTACTTTGACTCATATTTGATATTTTGAAAGAAATATTTAATTTGGAACTTTGATTAAAATTTCTACAGTATTTCTATTGATTTTTTCTGTATTTTTTTGGGGGATTAGAATCCTGTAATCTAGGTATTCGCATTTATCTTTGGGTTGATGTCAAAATATCAAATATGAAGAAAGGGAAAATTTGGAGTATATATCAATATGACAACAACCCAACAAAATTACTTTACAGATGGCAAAATAAAGCCTTTAACAACAGGCAAGCACTGTTATCTGAAAGCCTTTTTAGGACTTATTTTGGGCTAGGGCAAATCAAACTATCAAATATATGGTAAGTTCTTAATTGCCCTAAGTTTAGATAGATACTTTATTCTCTAAAAACTATATACAAGTTTACAGAGAAAGTACAATATAAATACAAATACAATAATTTAGGGTAAACAGATGCAGTACGATAATGTAAAATGAAGTACAACTTTATGACATGTATAATAAACGTTTCAACTAAATATGACAGTCTGGTGTTATACATTTACATGGAGGGACTAACCTTTTTATTAATACACTTAATAAATGAACATAGTTTTCTTAAAACTGATTGTTATTTAGTATTAAACAGTAAGAATATTGACATTATATTTGGACTATGTGAAAATTTACTTTTTCTATAGGTAATGCATGGTTACCTGCCCTAAATTTATATAAAATAAAAATATTTTTGTCATCTAGAATGTTTAGATAACTCTCAAAGTCTTACATATTCTTGAACAGTCTATAGTTTATCCATTTTGGAGAATTTTGTATCGATGAGTACCACTTGTTTGTATTAGTCAATAAGCCTCATCTTGATGCTCTTAATTAGCCATTTTGAGAAATGACCATTTTGTAGTTGAAAAATATTTGAAAATCCACACGTTTAAAATATCTTGAACATATTGATATAAGATAGAATGTGAAAGAAACAGGGTTGACATTAGCAACTTTATACAAAGGAACCATGTCTAATGAGATTCAGGATTTTGATAATGCAATTAAATATGACAAGATTAAATCATCTTTTGTAGCCTTTATTTCATTTCTTTTACCTTATTTGTTCCGTAAGTTTCAATGACTATATGAGATTTATAAAGAAAATTCTGGAATGGAGGCAAATTTGGTATTTTTAGATTACCTTTATTATAACATCATGCCTCCTATGTAGAAGTTCCATAGCTGTAAATTAATTGTTAACACATACAGAAGTTATCTTACTGCAAGTCTGGATTGTTATGGGATATCTCAGACCTGTGTCATAAGTGCCAGCAGGAAAAATCCAGCAAATCCCTCTTAAAATGACATTGTTCTTTTTGAACTGCTGATTAAATCTGCAGAGCAGGACAAGTTGATGGAGGTGGGGATTGGAACATAAATCTGGTTAAATAACTGCTGGGGGTTATTAAATGTACCAATTTAAAGGAACACTAACTTTCTGTTTGGTCTCTATGATGTCGACAGGGGGATGTTTACCCATAGAAAATATATAGATGATTGCATTGTTACAATCCCCCCATCATTAATACATGTAAATGATAAAAATCAATATCTTCCTTCATTTTGAACATTCAGGTCAACTGATAAGGTGAAATAGTACACAAATATAATAACTTATCTTCTTATCGATGATTTCTCTCATTTGTTTCAAAATTGTTTTCCATACACAGTTTTTGAGATAGTATAAAATAAATGTCAAAAGAATATTTATTCAAAATACATATTGCAGCAATAATTATTTATAAAATAATAATAAAAATAAGTCTCCATAGTTTGTTATGAGATTTGATGATTAACACCATCAAATGCATTAGCCTTGTGGTCCTGTGGCATTGCTCTGGCTTCATATGTACAAATTGTCACTTCATGTCTGTGTGCCTTAAATAAATAAATAACATGTGTTACTTCACTTGACATAAAGGTTGATCAGTTCATTTCTTTGTGATAGGGTCTTTTTGAACGACATATAAATATTCATCAAACTGATTATCTGAAAAGTTAAGACGTAATAACATAAATTGAATGTTCGATTCCAGATCTTAATAAAATATGTACAGTATGGTTAAACAGTATAAATAATTTGATTAGCATAACTGTCACTTACATATTTTTATAAACTTTTTTACTAAAACCTTATCTTAATCTTTGAATAGTGTTATTTTGGTCTGAAATACCAAAAACAGACCAATATTTTACACAATTACACATTTTTCTCCTAATACACTTCAAATATTCTATTTATGTTCTTACTTTTTCAGCAATTGCATAGAAAATGAAAGGATATGGAGTAAATGTACATGGGACAAAATCGCACACAATACATAGAATAGAAAATTATCAATAAACCGGGCTTTTATTCTTGACAGTTGATGTAGGGTCTTCAACAATGAACGAATGTCTATAAAGAATTCAGCTAAACGCCAATGTATATTTCGGCATCTTTTATTCTGAAGCTTGAGGGTACATTACCAAAATCATTTTAACTTTTGTCTGTATTTTGTATAAATTAGCACCAACTGCTAGTATCCAATTATTCAATTACTGGTATTAGTCAAAGGAGAAATGAAAATATGCACAGTTATTTGAATTTTAGAACCAAGTTCTCTAATAACAGGAGACAGACCTCAATCAATCATTTTGTCATAAATAAGACTGTATCCATGTTTCAACAATCAGATGAAGTGTACCTTAAGGAAATTATGTACTAGCAGATGTTACCATGATGATAGAATTTTATAAAATATATGATTTTAAAAATTTGAGGTTGTAAAAAAACTATTTATCATTTTCACTTCAAAATTTCAACAAGTAATAACTCTGTTAAATCTCATTCAATGTTTTGGTATAAAAAGTATCAATAAGAAATGTGTTGGTTAATATTCCTTTTAATTAACTGGTATAAAAGTTTTGATCATTTTTAATTGTTAATATCAAAGAAGAAATACCTCTGTAAAATCTCCTTTCAAACCTATATAGTATACTTTTGTATTATCTGCACCAAAGTTGCTTGGAAAATGTATTGTCAGATGATGGACAGAACTGAATCTAACGACCCTAAAACATCAAAAGAATATATATATATACAATATTGTTTAACATTTCACAGTGGTATCATACTTTAACTTTGTTTAAACCTGTTTATTTACTTTTGACCTTAATTGTTTATCCCTTATAATTTTTATTAACTATGTATTTGCATTCAGGTATCACAGATCAAATTTATTCGTTCATTGTGTGTTAATTTACGTTTTTTGATTGAGTTAAGCCTTCCAATTGATATTTTATAGTGTGTCTTTCTATGTTGTGATGTTATACTATTGTTTTAGAAAAGGGAGAAGGTTTGGTACCATTAAAACGTTTAATCCCGCTGCAAATGCTTGCACCTGTCCTAAGTCAGGAATCTGATGTGCAGTAGTTGTCGTCTGTTTATGTAGTTCATACGTGTTTCTCGTTTCTTGTTTTTATATAGTTTAGACCGTTGGTTTTTCCGTTTGAATGGTTTTACACTAGTAATTTTTGGGGCCCTTTATAGCTTGCTGTTCGGTGTGAGCCAATGCTCCGTGTTGAAGGCCGTACCTTGACCTATAATGGTTTACTTTTATAAATTGTTACTTGGATGGAGAGTTGTCTCATTGGCACTCATACCACATCTTCCTATATTATCCATCACAGATACATATATTATAATTTTACAGTTGTTATTTTTTTTTCACATTCTGTTAAAGATATCAAATATAGATGTATATCCATATAAAATAGTATGTTATCTTACATTTTGCTTTGTCTAAATTTTTTCTATCTTATGTATAGTCCTTGATATTTTCATATTAAAATATCATAAATGTATTAAAAATCCACACAGATAGAATTTCCCTTCTAAGACTATATGTGAGTAAAAAATATGACAGATAAAGATCCAAAATCTTTTTGTCCATAAAGAAAATTGTTGTAGATAGATCTGTGTTGGATCATCATGGACTTTGTGGAATTCTTTCACAATCTCTTGATTTTGTGGTCAATAAGGATCATAACATAAGGTATGAACACCTGTGTATCATTGAAGACCTTACCATCTTTTTGGTTTAAATATGTTGATGTGTTGCTGTGTCTATGACTTTAACCCCATCTCTCCATTAATTCATATACTGTAAACTTATTTTCACAGATACTGTATTTTTCCTATTCAGCCCTCTTTTATTTATGGTTTTTTTTCAGTTTTAAACATTGTTTTTTATTCATATAAGAAAGTTAACATCTTCATGAAGATTCATTTTCACAATATTTTAACTCACAAAAGTTGCACAATAAAATCTCTCCCATAATTAGTTGGTTTACAGTAAATATACATTCATATTCACTGCCAGTTTTAACAATAGTTTAGTTAAGATAAATGAGTTAACCTTATAAAACCAATAAAACGATGTAAATAACTCTTTACCGCCTGAACACCAAAATAATTCAGCCTTTTTCATTGCTAAAGTACTTCAATCTGTTGAGAGTAATTTCTTAGAAGAAATTTTGGAAAAGATTTTAATTTATGATAATGTATGTTGAGAATTACAACAGATGCCAATTGAAGTCAATGGGAGTTCTTTGTCCCAGATTTGCTAAAAATTAATTAAAGAGTTAAAGGAAAATCTTTCTTCTTTAATAACTCAAGAACTTATTGTACATACTTAGGATTATATTCCACAACTCCTTGTGTATCTGGATGAACTTCAAATTCCTGGTCTGCATCAACACTAACATCATCAAATGTCATATTAGCACGATTTTTAAATCTAAAATATAAATACAGTAAACCTTTATGAAATATCATCAGGTAACATTATTATTTTAAGTTCAAAACCAATGAAGAGGAAACATATGCATGGGAATGTGTAATAATAGTTTAGCTATTATACTTGTCATGTGACAAATTGATTATTTGTTCAGTCTATGATCTAAGCAAAGGGGGGGGGGGGGGATGGGTTAATCTACAGTCTTATTTAACCCTGCTTCATCATGTTTACATGTTAATAAATCTGTCAAAGGTTGTTGTATTAATGATATGTACCATATTATTAAGGAATTACTGTGACTTGACTGTTAGTGTTGCTCTCCACATATTGCAGTTCATTCAACAATAGTATGAAAGCTTAAATTTGTCAAAAAGATCTCAATTCAAAAATGACTACCCTTCTTTTTGTCATGCTCATATGTTTTTACTTTTACAATTGATAATGTAAGGTATTAATTTGTACTGTGATAGTTAAGATGTAGTGGAAATCAAATCTAATAGGATTGTATGTAGTCTATTTTCTTGGACTAGCACTGCTAAATTTGATGACAATAGACTTTGGCTATCCTTGAGCAGTTTGTAAAATTGTTTGTACAGTTTGATTTTATCAAACCAATTGCGATTGTGTCAGAATTTTAAAGAATTCCAATAGGGGGAGTGAAACATGAAAAGTGAGTGCTACAAAAAATTTCAGGAAGCATAAACATGTAGCTGAAGTTTTGAATGTCTCTCTGTCCTCTCAAAACACATAAACGGAAAAATAAAAGGCTTAGCAACATTACTTCCCACAAAGAAATACAAATGAAGCTTGTTTTTCAGGGTATAATGTTTTCAAATGAAGATTCATGACATATGAAATGTGCAATCTTATAAAATTTTTAAAAAAATTTACATTTCCCTTTATAAAACTTTCACAGCCAGCTTATACAACAGGTACTGTACAAGTAATCTTATTCTTGTCCCTCCACCCATACCTTTTTTGCACTACAATGCAGGTTTTAATTATTATTGCTTCTTTCTTAGTGACATATACAACCCTTCATGTTCAAAATTTACATGAGAAAAATATTGTGAAAAAGATGCAAAAAAATTAAGAAGTACCAAGGAGGCATTACAAATCGTGTCATAGAAGGACATAAAACACTATTGGCCAAACAAAAGTAAACAAAACAGACAAACAATAATCCACAAAAAATTGCAGAGAAAACTAAAGATTGGGCAACACAAACCTCACAATAAACTAGTAAACAAAGGTGCTCCAGAAAGGTATACAGTTCTGCTTCAACTTAATTGAACTGATGGCACATGTTGAGTTCTGCACAACAAGTAAAAAATCAGGTGAAAAGTCCTGATTTAGAAAATGAGGTACAAATTATGGCTATGATAAATGGAATATCAATGAACATCTGTAACAAAGATATTAAGCAATAGTCTCACAGAAGATTTTGGAAGAGATGTCCTTTAGCAATCAATATGCTGATGTCATTTTAAATATAGTCACTTTACTCGGCTCAAGACAATTTATAACTTGACACTTGTCTATTGTTAAAGATTGTAGTTGACCTACAGATGTTAATTTTTTTGTGTGTATCCTTGGGTTGCTGTCTCATTAACATATGTACCCTACATCCAGAGTTCTCGAAATCTTTTTTATCGTGGTGGTCCTTAAAGAAAATCTGCTGGTCCTCACTATTATTTCTATTGCAAAATACCAAAATTGTGTCGGTCCTATGCCAAATTTTGGTGTTCAAAACATTCGGACCACCACTTTCGAGAACTCTGTATATCTCCTTGTATTCTGATAAAAAAAAACAAAACATCATACTTATGATATCTAAAAAAAGAATATCAAACACTGTTCTTAATAAGCAAAAGATACGATATCTAAGCTTATTTGACAAATACATCATACAAAGAGTTATTATCAAGTCATTAAACATACACATCAGCATTATCAACTCACAGTCTCATTTTGTTAGGGTGTGTGTCATCTTCTCCTCCAATCAAAATTATTCCCTTTAATTTCACATTGCCTGTAAATCTAAAAGCAAATATTAAATCTTCTAATCAAATCAAATTTGAAACAATTTATGAAATTATAACTAGAGGCTCTAAAGAGCCTGTGTCGCTCACCTTGGTCTATGTGCATATTAAACAAAGGACACAGATGGATTCATGACAAAATTGTGTTTTGGTGATGGTGATGTGTTTGTAGATCTTACTTTACTGAACATTCTTGCTCCTTACTATTATCTCTATCTATAATGAACTTGGCCCGGTAGTTACAGTGGAAAATACTTTGTAAAAATTTACAAAAATTTACAAAATTTATGAAAATTGTAAAAAATTAACTATAAAGGGCAATAACTCCTTAAGGGGTCAATTGACAATTTTGGTCATGTTGCCTTATTTGTAGATCTAACTTTGCTGTACATTATTGCTGTTTACAGTTTATCTGTATCTATAATAATATTCAAGATAATAACCAAAAACGGCAAAATTTCCTTAAAATTACCAATTCAGGGGCAGCAACCCAACAACGGGTTGCCTGATTGGTCTGAAATTTCAGGGCAGATAGATCTTGACCTAATGAACAATTTTATACTCATCAGATTTGCTCTAAATGCTTTGGTTTCAGAGATATGAGCCAAAAACTGCATTTTACCCTATGTACTATTTTTTAGCCATGTTGGCCATCTTGGTTGGCGGGCGGGGTCATCGGACACATTTTTTAAACTAGATACCCTAATGATGATTGTGGACAAGTTTGGTTAAATTTGTCTCAGTAGTTTCAGAGAAGAAGATTTTTGTAAAAGATTACAAAAATTTACGAAAAATGGTTAAAAATTGACTATAAAGGGCAATAACTCCTTAAGGGGTCAACTGACCATTTTGGTCAAGTTGACTTATTTGTAGATCTTACTTTGCTGAACATTATTGCTGTTTACAGTTTATCTCTATCTATAATAATATTCAGGATAATAACCAATAAAATGCTTCGCTGGGCGCAGCTTGATACGACCGCAGAGGTCAAACCCTGAACAGTTGGGGCAAGTATGGACACAACATTCAAGCTTGATACAGCTCTGAATTTGGATTGTGATTAAATATTTGACACAGCATAGGTTTCTGACACAGAAAGAATGTGGTCTAAGAAGTTTAATTTTGGACCCCAACTTGGACAAACTTGAAAACTGGGCCCATAATCAAAAATCTAAACACATGTTTAGATTCAGCATATCAAAGAATCCCAAGAATTCAATTTTTGTTAAAATCAAACTAAGTTTAATTTTGGACCCTTTTGACCTCAATATGAACCAATTTGATAGCGGGGCCCACAAATAAAAAATCTAAATACATGGTTAGATTCAGCATATCAAAGCACCCCATATATTCAATTTTTGTTGAAATCAAAAAAAGTTTAATTTTGGACCCCAACTTGGACCAACTTGAAAACTGGGCCCATAATCAAAAATCTAAACACATGTTTAGATTCAGCATATCAAAGAACCCCAAGAATTCAATTTTTGTTAAAATCAAACTAAGTTAATTTTGGACCCTTTGGACCTTAATGTAGACCAATTTAAAAAAACGGGACCCAAAATTAAAAATCTAAAAACACGGTTAGATTTGGCATATCAAAGAACCACAATCATTCAATTTTTGATGAAATCAAACAAAGTTTAATTTTGGACCCTTTTGACCTCAATATGAACCAATTTGATAGCGGGGCCCACAAATAAAAAATCTAAATACATGGTTAGATTCAGCATATCAAAGAACCCCATATATTCAATTTTTGTTGAAATCAAACAAAGTTTAATTTTGGACCCCAATTTGGACCAACTTGAAAACTGGGCCAAAAATCAAAAATCTAAATGCATGTTTAGATTCAGCATATCAAAGAACCCCATATATTCAATTTTTGTTAAAATCAAACAAAGTTTAATTTTGGACCCTTTGGACCTTAATGTAGACCAATTTGAAACCTGGACCCAAAATTAAAAATCTAAATACACGGTTAGATTCGGCATAACAAATAAATAAATGTGGTCAAAGATTTTACAAATCTAATGCGCCATACTGTGCATCAAGATATGGTCATAATCTCAATTCAAATTTCCAATGGAGTTTGCAACCATAATTACCCATTTAAATTTACCATAGTGCTAACTTAATCTATTTTATAATAGAATTTAAAATATAGTGTCAAATCTTTCATATGGAATTTTTTGCAGATATTTTTACTGGTCTTCCTTTATAAATATACATTTCTTTAAACATAATTTAAAAGCAGTGTAAGGGAAGTAACCAAAACATTGTATTTGGATTACCTCCCTTACACTGTTTTAAATTATCTTAATTGTTCATTAATCATTACTTTATACATAATTTAAAAGCAGTGTAAGGGAGATAATTTCAATGATGTATTTGATTTATCTTCCTTACACTGCTTTAAATTATGTTTTGTACTAAAGTATTTGTCCATTAACCAGGACAACCTTGTTTTTCCCCCTTTTTTGCCCCTAATTCCTAAACGGTTTGAGCCATAACCCCCCCAAAGCAAATCCTAACCATCCCTTTGTGGTATGGAAACTTGTAGTATAATTTCAGAGAGATCCATACACCGTTCCACAGTTATTGTCTGGAAACTAGAAAATGCTTATTTTTAGCCCCTTTTTGGCCCCTAATTCCTTAACTGTTGGTACCATAACCCCCAAAATCAATCCCCACCTTCCTTTTGTGGTATTGAACCTTATGGTAAAATTTCAAAGAGATCCATTCACTTAAACTAAAGTTAGAGTGCGAAAACCAATGTGTCTTCGGACGACAACGCCGGAGACGATGACAACGTCGATGACGCCAACGTCATACCAATATACAACCGCAAAATTTTTTTGCGGTCGTATAAAAACGGAAAAATTGCCTTAAAATTACCAATTCAGGGGCAGCAATCCAACAACGGGTTGTCTGATTCATCTGAAAATTTCAGGGCATATAGATCTTGACCTGATGAACATTTTACCCCCCATGTCAGATTTGCTCTAAATGCTTTGGTTTCAGAGATATAAGCCAAAAACTGCATTTTACCCCTATGTTCTATTTTTAGCCATGTCGGCCATGTTGGTTGGCAGGCGGGGTCATCAGACACATTTTTTAAACTAGATACCCTAATGATGATTGTGGCCAAGTTTGGTTAAATTTGGCCTAGTAGTTTCAGAGGAGACGATTTTTGTAAAAGTTAACGGAAGACGACGACGGACGCCAAGTGATGAGAAAAGCTCACTTGGCCCTTTGGGCCAGGTGAGCTTAAAAGATATAAATTTGCAAATGATATGATAAATAAATGTTTTTCCCAGAGGATAGTAAATATTTAGCAGTAGTTCTGTTTTCTCACCCATACAATGTATATAAATTATCAAAAACAAATTAACCACATTATATTAATTGTTGATCATGTTGATTTATCAAATTTCATTCACTCACTTCTGTACCGGTAATAGTTTCCACTGACATTATTTGAGTTGGAGTCATTTCCCTTTTCCACCCTGTTGGAGGTCAAACTGATTTATTTTCTTATTTGACTAAGCCAAATTTAAACATGGGGTACAAGCAAGTCTGATTCTTGATGAAAAATAAAACAAACAAAGGAAAAATGTTCTTAAAGTTTTATCTAAAGTCTAGTGATTAGTAGAACTACCAATAGTTAAATTTGGTTGATTTCTGAAGGAATTTGTGATAGAAGCATACACTAAACTGAGATTTGGCAATTTCAAATAGGTGACTAGAAAAAAATTCCATAAAATATTTGAACTTCAAAGTCATTTTTCAAATGTTTTTAGGAGGAAAAAAATGCATGGGACATCAGTTTTCACAAATTTGGCAACATTTTTTGTTTTGGGATGAAAACTTTACATTGTGGTTTTTTGAGAAGTCAAAAACCAGATTTCGGAATTGTCTCAAAATTTTGTCTTATTTCAAAACTTTTTTAAAAGGCTATAAGCAATAGGAATTGTTATTCCAAAGAAATCAATGGAGGTGGTGCATTTTTTTTGTTAATGAGTATAGATTACACTTCCAATTTATTTTCCCGTTGTTTTTTTTTTTACATGTTTAAGTTACCTGTAACTACTCCACATAATAAAACATCAGAAATGTTTAATTCAGCTTACATTGGTAGAAAATCCAATATTCATTTTTACTCTCTCAGCTAAATAAACATATACCTGTTGCTTCTCTGGCAAGAGGAAATAAGTACATTCATAATACTTACGGAATATTAAACAGCAGTTCTTCATCAGCATCACTCTCAACAAACTAAAATAAACAAAAGATATAAGTTTAATTTTTCATATATCAAAATGAAACTATTAAAGTCTTTAGGAGTAATTGAAGCTGTTGTTAAACCTATTTACAAATGTAACAGTGTACTATATGTAATAACATGTAAAAGTTCTGCCTTTCTACAATGTTGTCTACTTTAAGCTTTGTTTTTTTTTTCATGCTGATTTTATCAAAATTTCTATGATCCAAGTTAATTTAGATAGAAATAGGATTTTAAAATTCCAATTAATTGTAAGATATACACATTATTTATTCCAAATTTGAACCACACTTTTGGCAAGGTGCATTGGACTCTTAATTGACAAGGATTACAAGTTTTCCTTGCAAAGGTCTGTAGTTCTCTCTAGGTACTCCAGCTTCCTTCACCAAAAAAAAAACTTGAAGCCATGATATAGCCAAGAGAGCTGAAAGTGGCATTTACAGTTTTACACCAACAATCGATCAATCATATGGATTATCATGTTATTATCATACTTTTCCAATGTCAGATATAAAACCCTATCAGGTATTTCGTTTCTTCCCCTAAATCATTAAAAAGGAGCAAATTTGTTTATCTGAGTACTGAAAAGTACTCCTAGTGCGATGTTGATGCCACTTATTAAATAAGGGACAAGATGAAGTTGCAATGTAAGATATTTTTTTTGCAACAGATGTGCAGTTTTTACTTTGTGTTCCATGCTATACGCCAGATTAACATTGCCACATGACTGTGAGAAGTCGAAATAATATAGGGATTACCTACTTGGAAGGACTGCTACGAATGATTCCGATAACAAAAAAGGCATGTTATGCATGTTATACACCTTTTTGTAGATAATTCAATGAAGATTTATGACATCAAAATTTCAGTGGGATAGAACAACCGCAGAATGGAATTATAACGGGAGTTCGAGACCGGGTGTTATTTCTCATAAATGCGAGTTAGGTACCTTGTGTTGTCATGAAATAGAAGTTCCTTCGTAATATAAGTTCCATGTGGAAAAAAATATTCTGTAATATTATTTCCACTGGAACAACTATTACAGTATTTGTTCCTTAAGGTTATAGAATATTTGTGCCAACAGGAGCAGATATTATGGCAAAATTTATAACAAATTTTCCAGTGGAACTTCTGTTAGGCTGAACAAATATACATTGCCACTTATCAGTCAGAGCTCAGACATAAACAAGTCGTTTTTTGTTTTTGACTTACAGAAGTCAAAAAATGTATTTATTATAAAAATGTGTTTTCATTTTCAGACTTATTTAAGTCAGAAAATAACAGACTTGTTTAGGTCTATTTATGTTTATGAAAAGACTTGATTTTAATTAGTAGCCAAAGTGCACCACCTATGACATCATAAACCTGTCTGAGAGTTCACAAGGACCTGAGCTATCTATATTTAATTATCTAATTGAACATTTTTACTTAACATAAGATTATTTTCCTCATTTTGTGTGGTTATAGATGGTTGCATTGTAAAGTAAATAAACATTATCTCCGTTTTTTTAGGCCCTCATGCATATTTTTCTTTAGAAGACAAAGCATTGTCTTTCAATGTTGTCATAATTTCATCCATGTAGATGCTTGACCTTTTTATAAATATGCTTGGGTCTTGAAGTTGACCAATTTTGGTAACTTATCGACTTATAGGGGTCAATACTTGCAACTTTTTAATTCAGGTCAAATATTTCTTGCTTAACACCAATTGACTTATTGAAGTCATAGTTTGTCTTAAATTAAAGGGAGACAAATCTTGAAACCTACAAATTTAGACTTCTACGAGTCAAACACAGATTTAGACTTATATATGTCTGAGCTCTGACATGCTTATATTAAGGTATATAGGAACATTTTTTTCAGAGACAAGTGCCTGTGTAACAATACACCAGTTCCGGGATACGGTAGTTAGTTCAATCTGTCATGTGACTTCCATCACCACTTGACCATAATATAGCATCATCACTTCCAACACCTGTTGAGCGAACGGGTGAAAAAGTTCGATGCTAAACTGCACAAAATATTCGAGAAATTAAGATCTATTTGGTTTGTCACCCTCCCTTCCGTTGTACGGGAATTGAGGTTACGTACTTACGGAACATAAATTATTTCTAGACTACCCTGCAGAACGACGATCCTGAAAATGCTTGAAACTTTAATAGTGCAGGGATACAGGCGTGCCTTCTACCTGGTAAATGACGTCATAAAGGAGTGGGTAATTGACGATCTTTTCCGGTGAAAGACATGATTTGAGAAATAGCCTAAGTCCTGTAAATTTGGATACTTGACTAGCGATAACAGTATGATGATGTTTGATGAAAACAAAAATGCACCAATTATCTTTCGGGAGCTGATCAAGCAGCACCTGCCTCATATCAAATTAATTATTTTTTAAATCTTGCATGTGTACCTTTTCTTTATCCATCCTTTTGTCCCATGGTTTAAATACATGCTTTCCAGAATCTTCGGTTGATTCATTTAAACATGTAACTCTTTCTGTATCTATCTTTAAGTAAAGGCTGTATGATGAAGCCAGATCTGATTCAGGGGCATGGTCATGATCATGTTCACAGCCCCCTTCACCATGACTGTGTCCGTGGCCTGGCATCTTTTTATTTCTTTTTGGTATTTAGATATTTCAAATATGGAATTAGTGTCGAGTACTTTAAATCACCGTCGTTACTGTATTTGAAACCTGTGTGAAATTATACCTTTAATAAACGTCGAAAAGACATAGAGTGAAACGGAAGCAATATGGTGGACAGCAACAACGTGGAATTGGGTTTTGTAGAAAGAACAGACTCTCATTTGCTATGTAGCTTTCATTTCCCAAGTAAAGTTGGAGGAAAACCAGCTTGGCTATCTCTTTCACCGATACCTTCAAACAAAGATCTTGAATGTTCAAAATGTGGAAAGATACTATCATTTTTGATGCAAGTGTACTGTCCGTTTGAAGAGAGTCCGAAAGCTTTTCACAGAGCGTTGTTTGTTTTTGTTTGTAGAAATGTCGTATGCTGTAGTAAGAATAACAATGAAAACTTTTGTGCATTAAGATCCCAATTGCCTCGCAACAATGACTTTTACAGTCCAGAGCCACCAAAGAAAGAGACCGATGGACCCTCTGCAAAATTTTATCAGGATTTGTGTGTAGTGTGCGGACTTAGAGGGTCGAAAAGATGTGCAAGATGCCAGAGTGCAACATACTGTAGTAAAGAACATCAAGAAGCAGACTGGAAAACAGGACATAAGGCAGTGTGCAAAAGTAATGTACCAACACCTGCCTCAGCCTCAGGTATGTCTACAGTAATTCTAATCCCTTTTTGGATTTTGTGTCCTGAGCGATTTTATGATTTGGTCTTCGTAAGAATAATGATTTGACAAAATAATTAAGATACCTCAAAAATCATTCGTTGAACTAATTACTACCAAATTTGGAAATAATGATTTATTTTTGTAATATCTTTTCAAAAATTATGTTTGAAATACTAACATGATGCATCTATTTTGACAGTTTTTTTCGCCTTGATTTATTGAAGAAACAGACAAAAATTTCCATTGTGTGTTTATTTTATAGATACATTGTACAATCTTATTTACTATTTACATCCGCAAATTAATTTTTGAAAGCATGTTGAATTGAAAATGTAGCTGAGGAACCTTACATGTAGCTCATAAGTCCTTATGATATTTTTTGACAATTTGCAGACCATAGACTAACTACACATCTGTCAGTCAGGGATAACATTTTTATACAAGTCATTTTTATTTAAGATGTGAGTAATATTTACTTGTATAAGCAAGTTTGCACGATTTTTATTTTATTTTCATGGTTAGAATTATCTTCCCTTAAATTAATTATCCAAAAATTAACTTATACATGTAATTTTTTTTACAACCCCAAAAAAATTCTCAAGTTTTGGGAGGTCAAAACATTCCTAAACAGAATTTTTCTGGTTTGCTAATTATTTTTTATATGCCCGTTTACGGGACGTATAAGGTATACCATTGTCCATCTGTCTGTCCGTTACAACATGTCTGTCCGTCCATCCGTCGTCAACATGTCGGACATTAACTCAAAAACGCTTTAACCAATTTGAATGAAACTTTGGTGAATTGTTTATATCTATTGACATGAGCTCCCTTTTGTTTATTATAAATTTTAGATTTTACATTTCCGAGTTTTGGGGTTTTATTCATTACAAAAAGGGGGATTTTCAGGTTTTTGGACAAAAACTCAAAAATACTTTCACCAATTTGCAAGATACTTTGGTGAATTGTATATATATATTGACATGAGCTCCCTTTCGATTTTTATAAATTTTAGATTTTATGTTTTCGAGTTATGGGGTTTTATTCATTACAAAAAGGGGGATTTTCCAGTTTTTGGACAATAACTCAAAAATGCTTTGAGGAGTTTTCCTGAAATTTTGGTGAATTGTTTATATCTATTGACGTAAGCTCCTTTTCAATTTTTATAAATTTCAGATTTTAAGTTTACTAGTAATGGGGTTTAATTAAAAAAAAAGGAAAAGGCACTGTTAAAGATAAAAATATCAAGATCCAGGAAAAGGCACTGTTCATTTTTAGTATTAGCGTTATTTAAAGTCAGTTCAGAAGGATAAATCTCTTTAGTGTACACACTGAAGTCGTCATTATTGAGAGCCAATATATCATCCAAATATCTAAAAGTGTTATGAAATTTTTGTATCAGATGTTGTTTGATGGGTCTTTACTGATTTTAGTCATTAATTGTAACTCATAACAACACAGAAACAGGTCCACAATAAGTGGTGCACAGTAAGTCCCCATTGGAATTCCGATAACTTGAAGATATACGGAATCTCCATAGCAAACAAAAATGTTATCTAGTAAAAATTCAAGTGCAGTTATCGTATCAAAGCAGGTCCAATTGATATAGTTCCTGCATTTGTTGTTATATAAAGTTGCATTACTATCAGTACATATCAGTTTGACATCTATTTCGAGGCCTTCCCCCCTTGGTCAAGGTCCAGTGACTTTCTATTAATAAGCAATTTTCAATATTAAGTTTTCTGCTTACATGTAAGTTAGTTTGATAGGAACTACTTGTGATAGATCAATGATGTTTTCTATTAAGTTGCATTACTATCATTACACATCAGTTTGAAGACTATTTCGAGACCCTGCCTCCTAGGTTAAGGTCCAGCGACTTTCAATTAATAAGCAATTTTCAATGTTAAGTTTTCTGCTTACATGTAAGTTAGTTTGATAGGAACTACTTGTGATAGATCAATGATTTTTTCTATTAGGTTGCATTACTACCAGTACATATCAGTTTGATAGCTCTTTTCAAGGCCCTGCCTCCTAGGTCAAGGTCCAGAGACTTTCAATTAATAAGCAATTTTCAATGTTAAGTTTTCTGCTTAAGTTAGTTTGATAGGAACTACTTGTGACAGATCAATGATATTTTGTATAAAGTTGCATTACTATCAGTACAAATCAGTTTGACATCTATTTCGAGGCCTTCCCCCCTCGGTCAAGGTCCAGTGACTTTTTATTAATAAGCAATTTTCAATGTTAAGTTTTCTGCTTACATGTAAGTTAGTTTGATAGGAACTACTTGTGATAGATCAATGATGTTTTCTATTAAGTTGCATTACTATCAGTACACATAGTTTGAAGGCTATTTCGAGGCCCTGCCCCCTAGGTTAAGGTCCAGCGACTTTCAATTAATAAGCAATTTTCAATGTTAAGTTTTCTGCTTACATGTAAGTTAGTTTGATAGGAACTACTTGTGATAGATCAATGATGTTTTCTATTAAGTTGCATTACTATCAGTACACATCAGTTTGAAGGCTATTTCGAGGCCATGCCCCCTAGGTTAAGGTCCAGCGACTTTCAATTATTAAGCAGTTTTCAATGTTAAGTTTTCTGCTTACATGTAAGTTAGTTTGATAGGAACTACTTGTGATAGATCAATGATGTTTTCTATTAAGTTGCATTACCGGGTACTACCAGCACACATCAGTTTGATAGCTATTTTCGAGGCCCTGCCCCCTAGGTCAAGGTCCAGAGACTTTCAATTAATAAGCAATTTTCAATGTTAAGTTTTCTGCTTAAGTTAGTTTGATAGGAACTACTTGTGACAGATCAATGATATTTTGTATAAAGTTGCATTACTATCAGTACAAATCAGTTTGATTACTATATCAAGGCCCTGCCCCCTAGTTCATGGTCCAGAAACTTTGAATTTTTGCGATGTTGCTGTCCATCAGATTTGCAGACATGTGAGACATATTTCTGTGACAACAGTTTATTAAAAGTAGACTTTTGTAGACTTTGCATGCAACGTTTCCTTAAATTTTACTTTTTAAACTGAAGACTTCATCTGTGGATATATGATGTGACTGGATATTTAGCTATGTTGAAGCACGTACATCATCATGTAAATGATAAATGATAAAAAAACGAATTGTTTAGTCACTAAGAAAACATATAAGATATCCGTCACTTTTTATGTAAAATGGGTGCAAATTGGGTACTCTGTGCAATTTGAGTACTCGGTGCAATTTGAGTACTCGGTGCAATTTGGGTACTGTTACAAAATGTTCATTATATTTAACTTGATGCAAGGCCTTTCAGCCATTTATTGAACTAATTAAGTTTAACTGCCAGTTCGGTCACAGTCGACTCAGCCATACTGCCAGTTCCTGTTTGGCCATGGTTTTTCAGCCGTTTGGTAACTTCGGTATAAAGGGAGGGAAAATTAATTGTTCTTTTCCTACAAACAGGAACCAATAATTATTAAATCATATATTAGTCCCAGCTACAAACAGACCAGAGGCGGATTTAGGGGAGCACAGGGTGCCCAGGCCCCCCCCCCCTTTTGTGGGAAAAATTTGGTTGATTATTTAGGGAATCACTGAAGCATGACTGGAGGGGGCCCCCTCTATGGCAGTCAGTGGGCCCCCTTATGAAAATATCTGGATCCGCCACTGCGGACGTTTACAAAAAATGGAAAATATATTTTAATCATAAAATTATATTCATTGTAAAGAATTTGTAAAAATTTATGTACTTTATAAGAATATTCATAAACAATGATAAAAGGGTGATTATATATATTAGTCATACTGTGTCTGTAGAAGTCTGTAAGTGTATGGTAGAGTCTGGTAGTCTAAAACTGGTTTATTTGTGTTAATAAAAATAACATATTGTTTTTGATGTGTTATTTTATCAATATGAATCTTTTTTTAATCAATTGTTAAAGGTAAAAGTGGTTTTATAATACATGTAACCATCGAACATCAGAGTTCCCGATCTATGGTAATAGTGACTTTACAGTTTGGTACAGTTTTGTTGCTTAAAACAAGTAATTCGTGTATAAATGTATATACAATTGCATATTTTTCATTCAATCAACATTATTGCCATGTCAAAACCACATTGAGTGACAGTGTAAAAATGCTTATTTTAGATTATGTTTTGTACAATGTATTTGTATATTCTTTTATTTATATTTGTATTTGATTTTTTGACTACATGTACATCTTGAACAGCCTTATATCTTATCATGTTAGTAATATTACATTGAACTAATTGACTGTAAATTAACTATGTGTAAATATCTGTTTTTTTATTGTATTGTAATTTGTATGTGAGGGCCTCAGGGAAGATTAGTTTATTGTAACTAACTGAGTTTACCCTCTTTAAATAAAGAATTTATTATTATTATTATTATTATTATTTATATTGTTTATAGCAAAAACAGTGAGTAGAATTAAAGTTTATCCTGACTGCAATTTTCCTGAATATGAACTTATAACTGAACCTGAGATATTACCTAATGAAACTGAAAAGGAGAAAAGTGAAGAAGAAAAGCTAAAGGAATATGAAGAATTTATGAAGTCAAAGGCAGCTGAATCAGTTTTACCTGATAGTGCAGCAAAAGATTTAGAAAAGATGGCAGTATCTGACAACAGTCAAGATCAAGTTTTCATGAAATTTAAAGAAAGGATACAAGATGAACAAGAGCAAGTGAGTATTTTCCATGAAAGCAAAATGGTTTATGTAGTCTTATATTAGACATTATGAATAAATTAACAGTAAGAAATCAGCATACATACATATACAAATGTAAATAGCTGTTAGAGCTATCAATTGCAAATCATTCCAAATGTACACATAAATTGTAAGTTACAAATTTATCTCCTATCATAGCATTTAAAAACAATCAGTCGTACTGTAAACCAATTTATTTTCATGGATCCTTATTTTTGTGTTATCCTTTTCCAGCTACTTCACAAAGATTTTTTTAATGATTTTTAAGTTTGTTGATGTATTCATAAGATCATAATTTTGACATATTCACAACCATTTATATTTGTTTTATTTTTATACTTGCAAAGTCACAAAAAATAGTTGCTTTGCAGTACATTTTTTTGTACTAGTTTTCATACAATTGCATGTTCAATTAAAAGCAGATTATTTACCAAGGAAAAAAACAAAAAGTTCTATCTACTTTTATTTTTGATATGTAACTTCTAGGTATCATTCTCATAAAAAAATTAAATTATTATGACACTTAATCCCCTTTTTAGGTCACATAAGCTGTTGCCATTAATTAGTGTCTGTCATTCCCTAAATTCTGTCCATGTGGATGTAATAAATTGGTCAAACTTTTGAAAAGTCTTTTTTATTTTGCTGCCAAAATAAGATGTTTTTTTCTGTTTAAAAATGTTTAATATATAAATCATTGTTCTTCAGGTCTTGAGATACCAGAGAAATGGAAAGCCCTTGTGGGTTTCTGAATGCCATATGCCAAAAGATGGTGATATCCCTAATTGCTCATGTGGTTTACCAAGAACATTTGAGTTTCAGGTGAATTTGCAGATATCAAAAACTTTACTTTCTTAACTTGCATATATAACCTACATAACATTGAAGACAGTTTTGAAAACAGGCAATCCAAAACACAGAAAAAAAATATATACAACTTTACAACATATTCTGTACTAAGTTCTAACTTCAAATAGTTTTATTTGATGCATATATAAAAGTGAACTTGTAAGGTTGCTTGTGTAATTAAGGAGGTAATACATAGTGGGAACCTTGTTGTATTCATAAGCAACTGTTAGGTACTGGGGATTCATTTATTAACGTTGGTACCAAGTTTTGTGGATTGAGGAAAAATTGTAGATCATGGATATTTGATTCCGTGTTTTAACCAAAGGTGTTAAACTCAAAATCCATTAAAATTGGTATCCCACGAATAATAATGAATCCACAGTAAGTCATTTTTGAAACATATACATCCTAAATCTTTTCTTCGGAAGTTAAGTACATTTTTGTAGTTGGTATGAAAGCACTAAAATTATAATCTCTGGATAGCTAATATTATAAAAACTCTTGAAACTTTTATTCTATTTTATTGTACAATTCAGGTTCCTTGGAGCCTCTAGTTAAGATCACAGCATAGTATATTATTGAATACAGACATTGCATTTTTTTTGCCTTTGTATTACATGTTATGACACTTGTTTTGCTTTTGTTTTACATGTTATGACACATTTGTTTAATTGATGTAGATGGTTTGGAATTAATGGTATATTGTGTTTATTTACAGATTATGCCACAGTTGCTGACCTATTTAGAAGTAGACAGTTTAGGAGATAGTATAGACTGGGGAACTCTATGTGTTTATACCTGTTCTGGATCTTGTGAGATTGGAAATAATTATCATAAGGAGTTTTTATGGAAGCAAGATTTTTCAGATTCTAATATTTGATTAAAAATATCTGAGTAGCAGTTTTCTTGTTATTTTGATGCCTATGATGAATGTTACAAAGGTGATACAAATGTCTTTAATCAGCTGAAAATTACATTAAATGGTAATTAATGTATAAAACTTTGTATGATGATTGTATTTCAGAAGGATAACAATGCTTTGTTCATATGTTCCTTATGTTGTGAAGTTTTTGTCTTGCAGGTCACTCAGGCTCAGGCGTCATTGACTTCAAATTTCAATGACAAGACAATTTGCATGACAATTGTATTACTCAACTGGGTATAACAAAACAGCATACCTAAATCCAACAGTCTATATATACTATTAAAGGTACACATGATTGATAAATGTTACATTACCACACGTTCATTTTGTTTGTGGACTGAAAAATATTTGCATCCAGTTATGATGATTATGTCATTATAGTTGTGATTAATAGGTTATATATAGATTTATATATAATATATATATATGTGGTGGTTGTAAGTAGTGCTTGCCAGTTCAACATGAGAAAGCTACTCTTGGCTTCATTTTTATTGTCTAAATGTTTCACATCAAAATGCTTGTTAGGTCGGTCAGTTTTCCAGTAAATGTGAATAACCAAATGGCTTTTTATAAGTTAATGCTGATGATGATGGATGGATGGCTGCTTAATGTCCAGCAACAAATTAATATGCATATAAAAGGACGAGAACATGTAAATGTAATATGAATACCAAATGACTTTTTTTTAGATTCAAGGCACTAGTCTGTATATGTCACCTAATCTAAAACTTATTTCCATCAATAAGTGAGTTATAGTTTGATACTTAGGTCAGTTTAGAAGGAATAACTTTATTTAGGGCATCATTATACATTACAGCAAGCCAACAAGAGCCTCTGAACTTATCAATCCCATTGTCAATGTCATGGTTATAATTGCTTTTACATATGAATTCAAATTGAAAAATCTAATTCAAATGAAGAAAAAAAAACAGTAACAGTATAGGATTTGATGATTTCAAGAAATATGAATACTAGCACTGCAATTCTTCATTTTATTTTCATACATAGTTGAGAAACCTTAAGATCTTTACAAAATGTGTTTCCATTTTTTTGAAATTTCTTAATAATCCAAGGAAATTTGATATGAACTTTTAAAACATAATTCATGCATAAGTACAATTTTGGCAGATTCATTTCTTAAGTGTTACTAAATAAATGAATGATCGATCTTCACTTTCAGATTCTCTGAACAAAGTGAAACTTTAAGGCAGTAAGGCTCCTTTTGAAATGATTTAAAAATAGAGATTTGATGATTTGAAGACAAATTTCAGAATGTTTTTCGCTGATTTTATGTGCTTTCTATACAATGTTCACCTATTTTGAGAGAATTCGATCAGTGATACTTCAGATAATAAAAGAGAGAAATTCATTATTTTTTTGATTGATAGTTATAGTTCAACGAGTCAAAGTTGTATGCAAAATTTTACTAAAATCTGTGACATAGTCCATTTACTGTTACTTGACTTCAAGGTGGTTTACTATGAGGTTGTGGTCACATTAAATTGAAATAAAGGCAGCATAAACTATTTGTATAAAGCTTTATAACTTAGTTCTTGTATCCAGATGTCTTATGTGCTGAAGTCCTTACCTGGCATATATGTCAATTGTCCTTGACCTCATTGTCTTATTGAAGAAAACTTAAGCTCGATCTTTCAATTGGTAAAATATTCATGTCTGTCAGAATTGTTTCACCTTAACTAGACCTAATTTCATGGTAGAGTAGTAATATTAAGTGCTTGTGATAAGATCTGTTCTGATTCTGTAGGTCAATGTCTTTTGTCTATGTAACAATTGTAAAGTGTACATGTTCATCTGTCACAGTTCATTTAACCTTGACCTCATTTTTATAGGACCGCAACAAAATTTGCGGTCGTATATTGGTATCACGTCGTCGTCGTTAGCGTTGTCCCAAGACATTTAAATAAGCATTTTTCTAGTTTCCAGACAATAATTTGTGGAAAGGTGTATGGATCTCTTTGAAATTATATCACAAGTTTCCATACCACAAAGGGATGGCAAGGATTGGCTTTGGGGGGTTATGGCTCAAACCATTTAGGAAAAAGGGGGAAAAACAAGGGTTTCCTGGTTAATGGACAATTACTTAAAAGTACAATGTTATGTTTGGATTACCTCCCTTACACTGCTTTTAAATTATGTCTAAAGAAATGTTGTATTGTCTTTAGCAAATTTAGGTGATTAGCTGTCAATTTTAAGTTTAGAATAAAATTGAGAATGGAAATAGGGGATTTTGTCAAAGAGACAACAAGTTACTATTAAAAATGCTGATTAAGGAATATTAATTTTAGCCATGATTATGTATGTCATTTTCTATTTTAAGACTTTTATGATGCATTTAAAAGTGTAATTATGGTTGCAAACTCCATTGGAAATTTGAATTGAGATTATGACCATATCCTGAGGGAAAGAATGTTTTTTTTGGAAAAAAGGGGGGGAGGTGAAAAAAAAATTGGGGGGATCAATTCGCAACAGCATAGTGTATTGCACAAAAGCAAAAAAAAAAGGGGAGGTAATTTTTTTTTTTGGGGGGGGGGGGATCAATTCGCAACATCATAGTGTAATACACAAAAGCAAAAAATTAAATATAAATTCCAATCATATAACCAATTCTAAGTTCTTTGACTACAGTTATTCTGTGTCAGAAACCTATTATGTGTCAAATATTTAATTACATTCCAAATTCAGACCTGTATCAAGCGCGAATATTGTGTCCATTTTTGCCCCAACTGTTCAGGGTTGGACCTTTGCGGTCGTATCCAGCTGCGCTCGGCGAAGCAATTTATTATTATGGTTTAGCTGTCAATGTTACGTTTTTGTGAATGTGTCATTCTCTCAATTATTGTAATTCCACTAGCGGATTTAGGGGGGTTCGGGAACATCCCCCCCCGCTTGAAAATCTTGAAATATTTTTTGTGAGCAAAAAGCATACAATCACTTAACCATTTCTTTTTTTTTTTATGTTATCTTTATTAAAAATTGAATATTCAGTGAGCACTTAATTGGGTGACACGTTGTCGCTACACTCCGTTAAATACACACATGTCATAATTACATTGGCCTGGGAATAATTAGAGGATCAAAGGATTTAATTTAGACCATCCAAGGCTGCTATCCTATATTTTATTACTTTGTTGGTTTAATAATTAAAACAACGTTTTTTGGTTTTCTGATAGCTTGATTTGAAGAAAAATACTTTCTCACTCTATAATATCCACAAGATTTTTTTTATTATTTTTTTTTAAATTCTGATACTGCTGCGACACCTGCTGAATCTAATTATATTGCAAACTTTATTTCCACATCTGTACCTAGTGTTGATATGTATAGCAACCATGACAAGCGAGAGACTCAATGGCCTTGCTTTAATGCATATTCATATCAGCACGGAAATTGTCAAAAGTGCAGTGATCGATCAGTATGCTATAACATCAGGATGAAATTATCAACAATAGCCTTTTTAGGATAACTTTGTACATTCAATGTTTGCCAATTTTCATTTATTGAAGTATTTTTATCTGGAATTGAATCATTAAACTAATCTAAAAATTCAATTTTCGGTAACCATGCATATGACGGATGAACAAAAAGTGTGCCAACTATTGAAAACATAAGGTTTGGTTAACAATTAATAAAACAGAGAGAACAAAATGTGCTTCTCAACTCTTTTATTTGAATAATATTTGAAATTTACGTTGTCTAAAGAATATTCATAAAGATGCACATGTCTGCTTGGCAGTGTTTGTGTGACCTTGACCTCGTTTTCATAGTTTCATGATGAAAGCTGGGCTTTCCGGAAAAAGGTATTATTTTTTTGCAAGTAATATTAGTACTAGGTCGGCTTAGTTTAATCTATAAGGTCCTTATAAGCTCAGTTTCACAAGTACCGTAAAGACGTAGATCAACTATAAAAAAAAAAGAGGCGAAAAATACCAAAGGGATATTCAAACTCAATCTAAAGAATTATTGTAAGGTGTGCAGGTCCATATATACCAAGGTTTGAAAGAAGGTCAGGTTCTTCTTCTTTGGTTGAAATTTCAATGGAACATTAGTTATATGATTGTCCGAAAACTTACTTTGTATCATTGATGTATGCTTGTTGATCGGTTTTCCACGTTCTCTATGCCCAACTCCTTTATACTGGGGTAGTTTTCAGAGTACAATGTTTACACAAGTGCTATTATTTTGAATCTTGTCAGTATATTTACATGTGTGTGGGAACATTTAGGTCTGAAAAAAGATGTTCACGGACCGTTTACGTTTTTAATTCTACATGTAGTTGGTAGTGGTAATTACAACATATAGAATGTAAACCAGTAATTTACATTTTAAACCAATACACTGTGAAAAAAGTGATGCTAATAGCATAATTTTAGAAAAGGTACAAACTTGAAAACTTTTTTTAAATGCTTGAGAGCTGATGATGCATTTGAATAGCGACCCCTCTTTGTCAACAAAATTTTTAAGTCATAGCGTTCAAATCTTTACAAAAATTACAGTGAAACAATAAAAAATGTGTATACTTTACGGTTGTAACAACATTATGTCGTATTTCTGAACATATCAAATTATAAATGCTTAAAAGTTGCCCATTAAAATTGCAATTTTGACAAATTATGAGTATTTTTTATTCAAAATGATTAAGCAGGACATTTTTAACCAAAACAACATACTGTCGGAAGTAAATTTAATAATGTAATATAAATTGCATTTTTCTTTTGATGTTTTAATGAAATAATTTGCTTAAAAAGAGTGTTGATGGAAAACCATGGTCTATTATCTTCAATTTGATGTTGTACCATACTTTGATAACTAAACACGAACCCAACTAGAATCTTAAAGGAAAGTAGGCGGAGCTTAGCTATGGTACAACATGTTTATTTTGATGTTATTCTATGGCTGAAGCTCCACCTCATTTTCTGAAATATATCCGCCTTTCAACTATTTAGGAAACTAAACAAAGAAACTTAAGTGTTTGGTAGTAATCAGTATTATCGTTTCTCAAGAATCTTTATAAATATAATTTCAATGAGAACCATTAACAAATCCTAAAAATAAGGGAAAAACATCGATTAATGTTTTTATTCTTCATAATACATAAACATAGTTGTAATGTTCATGTTTTTTTTTTATTTTATGCTCACTAAAGGCCTGCTAAATAACGAAGTAGTTTGTACAAAAAGCTAAAAGGTAAAATGAAATGAACAACCTGTAAAATAAAAAATATTTGTACAATATCTTGAAAATTATCAATATAACAAAATTTACCGTCATTAAAATAAGATTTAATATCCTTGTCAGATGCGGATTTAGAGAGGGGAAGGGGCCCTAGCCCCCCCCCCTTTATGGAAATACATATATGGTTAATGCAAGACTTTTTACATGTTCCACTCCTAATGTTGCCTTATTCCCCCCTTTTTTTGCTCACCTGACCCAAAAGGGTCAAGTGAGCTTTTATCATCATCACTTGGCATACGTCGTCCGTTAACTTTTACAAAAATCTTCTCCTCTGAACTACTGGGCTAAATAAAACTAAACTTGGCCTAAATCATCCTTAGGGTATCTAGTTTAAAAATGTATCAAATGACCCCGCCAATCAACCAACATGGCCTCCATGGCTAAAAATGGAACATGGGGGTAAAATGCAGTTTTTGGCTTATATCTCTGAAACTAAAGCATTTAGAGCAAATCTGACAGGGGTAAAAATGTATATCAGGTCAAGAACTGTCTGCCCTGGAATTTTTAGACGACCCGTTGTTGGGTTGCTGGCCCTGAATTGGTAATTTTAAGGAAATTTTTCAGTTTTTGGTTTATATCTTGAATATTAAAATAGATAGAGATAAACTGTTAACAGCAAAAATGTTCAGCAAAGTAAGATCTACAAATAGGTCAACATAACCAAAACTGTCAATTTTTCACAATTTTTTGTAAATTTTTGTAATCTTTTACAAAAATCTTCTCTGAAATTACTGGACCAAGTTAAACCATACTTGGCTTAAATCATTATAAGGGTATCTAGTTTAAAAAATGTATCCGATGGCCGCTATGGCTAAAAATTGAACATAGAGGTAAAATGCAGTTTTTGGCTTATATCTCTAAAACTAAAGCATTTGATTTACTTTTACAAATTGTGACTTGGATGGAGATTTGTCTCATTGGCACTCATGCCACAACTTCTTATATTCATTTACAGCAAATCTAACGGGGTTAAAATGTTCATCAGGTCAACATGACCAATATTGTCAATTGACCCCTTAAGCAGTTATTGCCCTTTAAAGTCAATTTTTCACTATTTATCGTAATTTTTTTGAATCTTTTACAAAAATCTTCTCATCTTAATCTACTTGACCAAATGGAATTAAACTTAGCCACAATAATTATTAGAGTATCTTGATTGAAAAATGTACCCGATGACCCTGCCCTACAACCAACATGACCCCATTGGTAAAAATAGAACATAGGGGTTTACTATAGAAGTCTATGGGAAAAATGTAAAAAACAATTTCAAATGGTCACAACTTGAAAACTAATTTAAATAATGATAAGGGGTCTTCAGTAACTATTGTAAGACTACAATGGGATGACTTGATTTTATTTCCAGTGGTTCCAATTTTTTCGGGGGGGGGGGGGGTTCTAATAATTTCTCCTTGATATGTTCCATTTTCAGAATTATTCAGTGTTACTTTTTCTTTAAACCATTATTCTTTTTTTTCTTTCAGCATACTTATATTGGGTTAATACCAACCCCCCCCCCCCCCCCCCAGACCTGCCCAAATTTTTTTGAAGGGTGTTCCATAAAAACATTTTAATAAAGGCATTTTCAGCATTATACAGGCCCTGGGTGAAATAAATTTTGGAGCGGAGGAAAGGAAATTTTTTATTTTTTGTTAATTATCTTGAATATCGTTATAGATTGAGATATATACTGTAAACAGCAAAAATATCAAGCAAAGAAAGATCTACAAATTAGTTAACATGACCAATTGGAAATTGACATCTTCTTGGAGTTATTGTCCTTTAAAGTTATTTTCTGCGATTTATTGGTAATTTTTGTAAATATTTTCAAAAATCTTCTGCTTTTAATTTAACTACTGGGCCAAATTAAACCAAACTTGGCCTCTATCATTATTAGGGTATCTATATGATTTTAACCGTATTTTACATGATTTCCAAAACCACAGTAGATACAGGTGAGCGACACAGGCTCTTGAGAGCTTCTAGTTTTCAAAATCTTGGATCCGCGTCTGCTTGTTACAAATCTGCATGTGTGTCAAACCACCATTGTAACATGTGTAAGTCCAATGCAATACTGCATTCCGCGAGCAACCATCTCATTGGGTAAATCGGTAACGTGATCAGTGTCTTGTATTAGTTCAAGCTGACAATCATCATATGTCTTACTCATTAACATATTTAAAAAAACTCATCCTTCGGATTCGTTTGTTTAAATATGTTAACTCGTAAGAACCATGGTATATATGTTAGACTCAGATCGACGTCCGGTCTCTAATCTACGTCCGTTCCTCAAATCGACTTCCAAATCTGACGTCACGTTCTCAAATCAGTGTCCAATATTTTAACGTCCAAATCTGACGGCACGTTCTCAAATTAGTGTCCAATATTTTAACGTCCAAATCTGACGTCACGTTCTCAAATCAGTGTTAACCCTGTAATTGACGTCCAATGTGACGTAATAAATCACAAAAACTAAGTCCGATCGATGAGGAGACTCTCATAACGATGTCGAATTTCATTGAATCATTTATTTTTAAATTGATCTTAGTTTGTTTATATTATCTGTATCGTTTTGTCTTTTTGTGAAATAGCTTACAGAAACTATAACTGTTTTCTTGTATTGTTATCAAAATATAACTTGAAGGACAAACATCAGAAAATGACAATAAGACAATCACCAACATCCTATTACTATTACTATTACTATTACTATTACTATTACTATTACTATTACTATTACTATTACATGTTCATGCATATTAATATTTTGTAGAAAGACTTTCATATTCTAGACCTACGTTGTCGCTTTCCTTTCTTTTTCATATAAATAAATGACATGTGGGTATACATTGTACGACAATGAGACAACAACCCAAAAACAAAGATAATCAAAAGGCATCTAGAGGGCAGTACACAGACTCAAACAATAGAAAGAATAATAACATTCGGACAATTTTTGAAAAGTATTATGTTTGGACTCATATTTTTCAACAACTTTTTAAGTTTTAGGTTCAACCCACCCTTTAATAAAGTTGTGATTTCACTGCGATAAGTCCACAAAACGGACGTCGATTAGAGAAGCCAAAAATTGGACGTCGATTTGAGAACAACAAAAAAGACGTCGATTAGAGGGGCATAAAATTGACTATTATTGTGACGTCAGATTTGGACGTCGTTTTGAGGAACGGACGTCGATTAGAGACCGGACGTCGATTTGAGTCTTACATATATAGTACTTATCTTTTCGGAAATAAAGAGGAAGGACCAATTTCCACTTTGTTTCACTCGCAGGATCAAAATCTAAAAGTTGTCAAATCTTACTGGAATTTGAAAATAATAGAGCCTATATATATCACATCAGAGAAATATATACATATGTCTCTGATCACATACATTAAATATTTGTTAACAATTTTACATATTTCCATAAATTCGAAATGCTATTCAGCACTGCATGTTACATGACGTTGCTGTTGAAGTATTTTAGTACAAACTATGCAATTTTTACATGTTTTTCACGGTCACATTTTGCATCGAAAGACGTCGCTTACTATAATTACACAGGCACTTGTCTCTGAAAAAAATTCCTATATGTTTTATATTAAGACATATTGGACATTTTTTTTTAGAGACAAGTGCCTGTGCATAATTAACTAATTTTTATCCGAAAGACAACACATAGCTTTACTTTTAACGGAATTTTGGTTTTGTGCCTGTTTACGACGATCTTTTCTACATTTTTGGGGATAGATATTGAAAACTTGCCAAAATATCGGTTTTGGACAATCTTTATGCATTCATAATTTAATGATCTGTTTATAAATAATTCATTTATTACTTTTCATAACATAACTGCCAAGTTAATGAATTTCATATAATTTTACAGGAAATTTGTGAATTTAAACCAATTAATAAATAATTTTGGTTATACCATGCTATTGAGCATATTTGGATAGCAAAATATGTTTCTAATTATCAATTTGATCATAATGCAAGTTATCTTATAGGATTGATTGTCGTGATAAGTTTATTATTATTATGATCGTGAGTAATCATGGTAATTTTAAACATAGTTAAATCCTGATTGAAAAATTCTAAATTCTTACTTTTTTGAGAACTTGGGTTATTTCTTAGCTCAATATTCAAATGTTACAATATAACAATTGCAATATAATTTGTGACGGCGTCGAATTGAAGCCAATATCATTAACAAATTAAGGTATAAACACATCAAAGGGTGTGAAAATGAAGCCATGTGCTTACAGGTAGCTAAGTATTATAATAGGGATTTTTTTTACAAAGATAAAAAATTACCCAAACATTCCTGAGGATTGAAATAAGAAAGAACAAAAGCATATCTTAAATATTTTTCAACATAATCAAAGGTAAAATAATTCTTCTTTGATGATTCTTATCAAAATTGACTATAAAACACAATGTTTCTCTGTGACAATTTCATTCTATAATTTTATGTCTTAAGCGACATAGTAGAAGACTGTAACCATGACCATGGAAGCTACTGCTGTTAAAGAACTCCTTATAGTGACCGAGCGCCACTTTCGCAGAGCCTGTCAGCAAATTGTTCATCTTAACCATCGACTTTCCAACCTTGATCAGAGATACACAAAAGCAAAACAAGAAGGAAACCGTTCATTCCGATACACGCTAAGACTTCGGATTGCTGTCGCTGATGGTCTCCGTGAAGTTTATTACGAATTTGCCCTGAGAAAGGCAAAAGAAACAGAAGAATTGAAAAATCGCATTTATCAGCATACATGTTGATGAGTGCACACTTATTGTCCCATGCAGTGATAATTAAAAAGGCTCTTTTTAGAGCCACACACAAATTTCAGAAAGAGTCTAAATATTGTTGAACATCGATTGGACTGGACTATTCTTAACTTAACTCCATAAACTGCATATGTCTGCAAGACCTAGTTTATCCTAATACAAAACGCGGATAGAAGGTATCTTAGCAATATAATGTTAGGAAGATAAAAATAATATGAGCGTTTAATTCATAAGGCAGGTAGTATTAACACCAATTATAGATTTGTTTATACTTTTCGAAAATTTGCAGTTATATCGTATTTTACGAAATATGATAAAAACTATAGGTCACGCAACTTTTTATCAAGCTACTGCTTCGGGTACGGATGAGGATTTTGAAGGAAAAAATATAAATCCGCCCCTGAGATTATGCAAAATTCACATGTTTTGTAAAGATTTTACATCACAAAAGCACTATAATAGTAAGAATTCTACTGATGACTAGAAAGAGAGCTAAATTAGAGAATTTCGAAATAAAATGTGAGGACAAGTTCTTATGAAAATGCCATTCCCTTGCATCTATGTGCATCTACTCATGACAACGACAACTTTCCCACACAGTAAACTAGACTATAATCCAGCACTACTTGAAAAAGGTAAAAATCATCATTCAAGGCCATTTAAATCTTATATGAAATTTAATGACAATTTCTTCTTTGTTGACTAATTTGAAAACTGATTAAAATTTAGATATACATGTATAGCAACTCGTCGATATGAGCATAACCACACCGGGTATCCCGATCCGAAATCCGCAAAGGGATCCGAATCCCAGGGAGCAATTAATGAAAATTGTAACGGTGGGTAGGTAAAATCTGGAGCTGATTCCCACGGAGCACAATTCCTCCATGGGAATCGGATCCAGATTTTACTTACATAGCAACTCGTCGATATGAGCATAACCACACCGGGTATCCCGATCCGAAATCCGCAAAGGGATCCGAATCCCAGGGAGCAATTAATGAAAATTGTAACGGTGGGTAGGTAAAATCTGGAGCTGATTCCCACGGAGCACAATTCCTCCATGGGAATCGGATCCAGATTTTACTTACATAGCGTTACAAACTTTTCATTAATTGCTCCTCGTGATTTGGATTCCTCCGCCGTTTCGGATTGGGATACCCGATGTATAACGAAATCGGAGATCTATATTTTAATTAAATTGACCAATTTGTAGATCTTGTCTTGCAAATCTTTTTTGCTGTTTACAGTTTCTCTGTATCTTCTATACATAGTTTTTGCCCAAGACAAAAAGGGTAAAACATCTCCATGTAAGGGCAATAACTCCTATAGGGAGTCGACGGACAATTTCGGCAGTGTTTAACTATTTGTAGATTTTGTGTAGCTGAACAAATTTGCGTTTAAAGTTTGTCCCTATCTATACTAGGCTTATAGATAATAGGCAAAACAAAAACAAAATTTGTAAAAATCAGCATTTAACGGAAATAAATACTCCTATAAGGATTTTAAATTTGAACATGTTAAAGTTTCGTAAATATTGTGGTGAGAGCCTTTTGCTTTCAAACTTTTTTTTTCTGAAACTACTATAGTAGTCTCAGCCGGTTTATTTTATAAGTGGACTTAAATATCAAATAACTCAACCGTGCACAATCTAAGGATACTGTAGCATTGTATAGAAATCAAACCGATGATTAAACCAACACAAAAAGGGAATACCACGTTGAGGCCACGTAACGGCGAACACAGCAAGAGATTAGCAGCTATATATACTGGAATAGTCACCGATGTATTTTTTTTTGTAGACGGAAATATAAAGCTAGTTTGGTGATATTTAAATCATCATTAAGTAATTAGCTTCAAAGGGTCGAAAAAGAAAGATGATTGATGTCAGTATCTTGTCCGGGAGGAATATTTAGTGGAATTGTTCCCAATTTAAAGATTTCCCCTTTCCTGTAAAGAAAGCGTGAAACAAAAGATTTGCATAGTTGTTCGTCAACAACCAGATCTACAACATTTGATATAAATATGCCATCTATCTTCTTTTTATTCATGGATCCGGATTGAACATGATCCATCACATGAAAAAAATATTAAAAGGAAATAGAAGTTATGTGACTTACATATCCAATGAAAAATTATTAACAAAAACACAATTGTCGGATTCCCATTCTTAATCTCTGAGTCAAAGTATGCAAAGTATTTAATGTCATTGACTTGATTGATGATAAATTTTTACACACACTGGGTGACTGAGAAGAAAAACATATTAACAGCTTAATGGGCTAAGTGTTGATCAGATTATTTAATCAGTGAGCTTATGACATTTGATTCTTGGTAGACAAATTACTTAATATCCCAGATAAAGTAACCAAATAGATAATGTCACCAACCTAATTCTTGCACTTTAAACAAATATATTTCAGAAAAGTAAGTGGCGAAATGTTGGTACGAAATGAGCCGAGAGTAAACCGGAAATTTGGGAAGGGAGGTAATGAAAGAACGCGCCAAATCTGATGGTAGATTGTCATTTTAAAATTATATTAATTTTAAACACACTTTATAATAACTTATAAATTATACCGGCTAGTTTTATGAGCATCAATACATTGAATGGAAGTATGTTTTTGATTAATAATATGAGGCAGATGTAACTACTGTGCCTCGCGAAAGAATTCTCTCCAAACTAAATTATGGTATTGAAATCCTTCAAATAAATAGAAGATTGCCTCACATGTATCACACGTACTATTAAAAAGTCATTATGATTATTGATGCCTGATTCCCAGTGATGGTGTACAATCAGACAAAATTAATGTGACATCTGGAAATCTGGTGTTCCTCAAGGAATAGTTTTGGTCCTATCGTGTTAGCACCAAATTGGGAGAAGGACTGGCTCATGTTGCACACAGACAAGAGCTCAGTCCTTCTAGATCACTAAGAAAAACCCAATAAACTTTGACCAGACTCTTCCCCAACACAAGTCCAACATGTACTGCTAAAAGAAACATCCACAAAACATCTTGGCATATCAATACAAACCAACTTAAATGGAACAAACATGCCAATAATATTACAGCTTCAGCCACACAAAAGCTAAACTTCATTAAGGTTTATGTACCCTTTTGCTGTGTCAATGCTAATCATATGGAAATTTTATAAATATCCACAGCCTTTCCCCGTGTACTCTTATACATGTATTTGAGATCATTTGACAATTATTTACTAATACAAAGGGAATTACTGTATGCATTGCTAGCAATGCTTTCCCTAAAACAAAATTTTAAAACAAAGATATTAGTTAAAACAAGTACAAATATTGACAATTGAAGTACACCTTCAAGGATGCACTCGACTTAAATAATTCAGCACAAGGTTTTATGTATTGTAAAGGTTGTTCTTCTTCTTTCGGTTTTCAGTAGTCCTTCATTATCTGAAGATTATATACTGTTTTGCGCTGCATGGCCTATATATATATTTACAAAAACACAAAAATAATTGAAAATGAATTTGAAGTGCATCGTAAGAATTTTAGATTGTGATTAAAACTATGTACATAGGCTAATAATGAGTTAAATGAATTTGTGGAGAACAGTTGGTGTAAGCTGTTCTCTGAAAGTGTCGACTGAGGTTACAGCGACTGTGTGGACTGGTAGTAAATTCCACTGAGTAATGGTGTACGGAAAAAATGAAAATTTATATGTATCTCTTTTGGTAGAAATGTGTCTGAAAGTGAAACTATGATTTTTGCGGGTTCTACTGTCTGATGGTATGAGAATAGCAGATGGGATTGCTACGATTTGATGTACTATTTTGTAGAACATTATCAATTTTGTGCGTAGTCTTCTTTCTTGTAGCATGGGCCAGTTTAGTGAGTTTATCATGTCTGTAGGACTACTGATGTTATGGTACCTGTTACAGACATATCTGGCAGCTCGTCTTTGGACCATCTCAATTTTAGAGGTTTGTTCTGCTGTGTGAGGGTCCCATACTGAACATGAATATTCAAGCTTAGGACTAACTAGTGCCAGATATGCCTGGGTTTTGATGTTCTGACATGATGTTTTTAAATTTCTTTTTAAGAAGCCCAAAGATTTGTTTCCATTAGCTATGATGTTGTCTGTATGTTTTGACCATATTAAGTTTGCTTGTAGTGTAATGCCCAGATATTTAACTGAAGAGACTAGTTCTAGTTTGTGATTGTGAAGGATATAGTCATGTTTAAACTGTTTTTTCTTTTGTGATACTGTAAGGACTGTGCATTTGTCTGGATGGAAAGCCATCAACCAGTCTTGTTCCCACCTAGCAGCTGCATCTAAATCTAACTGGAGTTCATCACTGTTACTTTGAGATTTGATGGTTTTGTAGATGATACTGTCATCGGCAAACAGTCTGAGCTTACTGGATTGTAAGTATTCTGGTAGGTCGTTGATGTATACCAAGAATAATACTGGGCCCAGAACTGTGCCTTGAGGGACACCTGAGGTGACTGGAGCCAGGTCAGATGACTCTCCATCCAGGACAACTGTTTGTGTTCTTTCATTTAAGAAGGCAGAGACCCAGTTTAGTGTTTCATTTTGAATACCATAATAGTTCAGTTTATAGAGAAGTCTTTTATGAGGGACTTTGTCAAATGCTTTGGCAAAGTCCATTATAATTAAGTCTGTTTGTGTGTTGTTTTTGTTATTTGCTGCAAGCTCTTGGAATGAAATGAGTTGGGTTTCACATGATCGTGACTGACGGAAGCCATGCTGGAGGTCATACAGTATATTGTTCTTTTCAAGGTGGTTGATGATGTGTTTGGTGATGATATGCTCCATAAGTTTACAGGAAATACATGTCAATGATATTGGGCAGTAATTTACTGGCTTGTATTTTTCCCCTTTTTTAAATACTGGTGCCACGTTGGCATGTTTCCAGTCTGTTGGTGTTATGCCAGTTTCAAGTGATGTTTTGAAGATTAGTGTAAGAATTGGAGCTGTTTGATCATTGAGTTCTTTTAATATTCTGCCACTGATGTTATCTGGGCCAGTTGCCTTATGTGGGTTTATGTTGAGTAGAAGTTTCTTGACACCTGGTAGTGATATTTCTAGTGGTGTTATTGTGGGGTGTGAGCTTGGACCTTTGTCTGGAATGCTGTTATTTGATTCGGTTGTAAACACTGATTGGAACTGTGTGTTGAGGATGTCTGCCTTTTGCTTTGTGTCTGCTATTAACTGTCCTTCTTTTTTCAGAGGAGCTACACCGGTGTTATCTGTGCGCAGTGATTTTATAAAGGAAAACAGTTTTTTATGTTTTGACTGATTGTTACATGGTTGGTCCGGTTCATTTATGGGTAGATCCAATATAATTTTTTCAATATAACCCCAATATGCTTCCCTCTGTTCTTTTTGTACTTGGTTTTTTCAGATGTTTGTACTTGTCTGCATACTTGATGTTTTGTTTCATTTTATAATATAATTTATTTTTTCTATTTATCATTTTCCTGAGGTTGTTATGAATCCAAGGTAGTCTGTTTTTGTATGTTAAGAACTTGTGTGGGATGTTGTTTTCCAATGATTGTGTAAGATTTGTTTTAAATGTGTTCCACAAATCATTTACATTTGTTTTGTCCTCTAGGTTTTGTAGATCATTGTATGTTTTTTCTAGATCTGACTTGATTTTACTCCAGTTGGCTTTGTTATATTTTAATATTTTTTTAGGCTTTTCTCTCACCCTGCATAACCAGATGTCAGATTCTACATAGACAATGTCGTGGTCACTAAGGCCTATTGGTGGTAGTGTACTGACCTTGTTAATGTTAGATGGATTATTGAACAGTACTAAGTCTTAAGATTCTTTCTTTTCTTGTTGGTATATTAACTATTTGGTGTAAATTATGATCATATAGTACATTGTAGTTCTAAAAGTGAATTGTGCTGTTCTTGATCTGGTTTCCCTGGTATTACTTAGGGACAGACCAGTCAATGTGGCCTAGATTGAAATCGCCACCTACTAATATGTTACTGTTTGAAGTTTGATTTATTCTACTTAATGATAAGTCTAATTGTTTTATGGAGTTCCCATCATCTGAAGGTGGTCTATAATAACTTCCAACCAGAAGGTTTTTTGCACCCGGTATGTTTATTTGTGCCCAAATGATTTCACAGTCAGTTTTTAGTTCTTGGATTTCTGTGCTGATAAATTCTTTGGTGACTGCAAGTAATACCCCTCCATAGCTTTGGTTGTTTTTACTTGGTGGTCTATCAGTTCTATAGATGTTATAAAGATCTGTTGGGAAGTATTTGAACGAGGATGAGTTTTTGTCAAGCCAAGTTTCAGTACCAAGGATGATATCTGGTTTTGCAGAGTCTATCAATTGTAGAAGTTCTGGTTTTTTATTTCGAATGGACTGGAAATTAATGTTAAGAACTCTAATAGATTTTCTGTTTTTATTTGTAGTACGCTGTTTCTTTTTATTTTTACAATTGTTAAGGTATCGGTGAGGATGTGGCTTTTGGAGCACCTGGGCTCCCCAATACTGAGTTATCATTCAATGTGTCATATAGATTTGATGTTTTAATGGTCGAGTGGTTAAACAGACTAGTTGAGAAGTTGGCATACCACATTGTATGCATTCCCAGCTGATGTTACTAGCATTCATACAGCCATAGTGTTGAGGTGACATTCCTTGACAATCAATGTGATACCAAACATCACAACTGTCACAACAAAGTGCTTTATGTTTCCATGTAACAGCCTTTTGACATGTTCCACATAGCCACCTAGGACCAGGGTTTGTTTCTGTGTCAAAGGCATTTGCAATTAGCAGGATGAATAAGTATGACTGCACTTGTTGCGGAGCCTTTGATTTCAATGCTTTCAATATCTGGACTGAATTTGGCCTGCCCCAACTACTTTTCTGGAGTGCAAATACACTTATGATGGGATAATGATTAGATGGAATTTGTAATAATATGTTATAAGCAAGTGGTCTTGTATGTGGTGTTATGTTACATATTGTCTTAGCACCAAGAATATTAATTAGTGAGAATAAGACAGGTAGTACAATAATACAGTATTTTAGTACCATGGTTGATTGTGTATGGCACACCGTGTTTTCCTATAATTAATGCTTTACTATGATTAAATACCTGTGCTTGAGATCAGAAGTGTGGAAAGAGGGTACATCAGTTGTTAGTAGAGTGTACACGTGTTAATCTTCGCCTCCTGGGCAACTCAGGAGTACAGGTTATATGAAATGCCTGATTAATAAGCAGCAAAGTAAAGTTTCTGAATGAGATGTTTGTTTACTTCCGGTTTACAATTTGGTCACATGATATTTGGCGGTATCTGTCAAAATATATTTCAAAAAGTGAAATCTGCTTTTAATGGTGTATTTTAGTTATGTATTGATTATACCTATATACATTGAGTAAATATATAATAATATTCAAGATTTAGGGTGGTAACGATGTTTGTAAATACCAATTTTCACAAATTTTTAAGAGCCTAAAGAAGATAGTCTATTCAGGTCCATGCATGCGCAGTTGTTAGGACTTTTTGTAAACAATAAATGCTAGCACACCATGGATAAACTAGTGAGTAATCTAGGTTTCAAATGGTAAAAATGAAAGTCCCTGTAATAAAGTCATTGGATTTTCTGTAAAAATTTTGGCTTGAGTCAACATTAGATCCACATTTTCAACTAAATGTAATTAGACAATAAATATAATTTCTGTAAATGACACTTCTCTTTGTTATATGTATAAAATGGCATGTCTGTTTCATGCAGTATTTCTACTGTTTTGACATTATTACACTTTGAAAATTTCATAATACACAGTACTACAGAAAGGGGGTCATAAACCGTAAGAGAAACCTAAAGGTCAATTCAAAAATAGTTTAAAGCAAAAGTTTATACTTCACTTGTTAAGACCAAAAGCTAGAACGCAGCAGCTGCATCTAGGATTCACATAAATCACAAACACACCAGCCTGAGATGGTCCAGGGCAGAGCAGCATGGGTACACATTGAAACAGATACCATAACACTTGTTACATCAGTGTCCAGCAGGTTATCATGAGTATGTTGATGGATTGTTGAAATATTAAGAAGAAGAAATATGACAAAGTCTGTAAGCCTGTTAGCTTTCCATGTAAAACAGTCTTACTATATTTTTTCAAGATTAGATTAATAAAATAATTTGATTCTAATGACTAAAATAATCAGGCATAGAAACTTGTATATATCTTATCATGTTGGTAAAAAAATCTACATGTTCTATGTCAGTGTGGCCATTTGGTGATAGGTAAATTGTCAGATGTACATCGTTTTGCAGGGAACCTAGAAATGCTGGGCATCTAATTTTCTAAATTTTTATAAAACTTGAATCAGAGGTTTATATCAACACTTGTCTTGGACAAGTTTGAAAATCAGTGCCGATCAACTATTTTTAAAAAAGTAATGCCCTTGGAAATATTAATCATATGGTAAATTGCATTGTATGTGCTCTCACATGTAGATTTTTATTTATCTTGCATCAGATGTTTATATCAGCAATGTCTTGGGACAAATTAAAAAATCAGTGCTGATCAACTATTTTTTTTCAGAGTTATGCCCTTAGAATTAATATTTCTATGAAAAATTGCATAGTAAGCACTCTTATATAATTAACTTGTACAATTTTTACCAGATTTTATCAAACTTTAATATATCAAAGGATTATATCAGCATTATTTTGTACAAGTTAGAAAATCTATGCCAATCAACTAGTTTTGAAAGAGTTGTGCCCCTCAAACATTTTTTTTTAGCTATTGCCCTAGGATAGATAAAATATGTGTAGTGTAGGTTATCCTGGAACTCCTATTAAAAGGAGATAGAGAGTAAAGATCAATGAGACAGTGACTCAAATGTGCAGTGAAACAAGAAAAATCATATTGCTCTTGGCAATAAATACATATTGTTGTTGAATGTTTTTCAGGTTCTCTAAAAGTTATTTCAGCATGTTAATGTAGTTGTACAAAGTAAGCAGAACTATGCCATTGTTAAATATAAGTGGGGTACAGGTCAGCTTTCCATTTGAACCTTACCCTTGCCAAGTTACCTATATGGAAAAAGTAATGGAATCCTTGCAAAAGGTATATATTAAATATAAACTATTTTTATATATATTTCTCAAAGATTGCCCTGATTTAAACCTTCCTGATCAATAGTTTATTTTGTGATTGTTCTTAGTCTAAATGTCAATACAAGGGTTCAATCCCTATTATTATAAACAGTTCCTGATGATTTGTAAATCAGCTATTCAAAACCTTTTTGTAATGCACATTACATTTCAAATTTTACAATAATTAAAGATGCATCACTTTTGTGAAAATGAATTATCTGCAATTAAAAAAGTAACAAGAAGGTTAAAAATGTGATAGAATTACAAAAAGAATGTACTACTAAGAGCAAATGGAATTTAGGCAGTGAAATTTAAATGTGATAGAATTACAAAAAGAATGCACTACTAAGAGCAAATGGAATTGAGGCAGTGAAAGTTAAAAAGATGTGGAAAAAAACTATTTGAATCTACATTATCATGATTGTTATGTAAAATAAATGGATTGCTATGTATGTAATTATTTGCAGAATGTTAATGGTATCCTGGAAAGTCCAACAGGAACTGGGAAAACATTGTGTTTACTTTGTTCTACACTTGCATGGCTGGAGTCCAGAAAGGCCCAGACAGAGCTGAATCGACAGGTCTCTATTGCTTCTATTATGGGAGAACAGAATATACAACAAGATGTAGAAAAACTTAGTAAAAGTTTACAATCTTCAACAGGATTGACATGGGGAGGAAGTGAATTTGGTAATTAATAATTTTGACTGGTTACAATTTTTATGATAGAAAGGTCAAATTTAAGACAGAATTTTGGAGACACTGATTTTCATGACACAAGATAAAGTTCAAATAACCAATATTCACCTGCTTTAACTCAAATCTGGCTTTATATCAATAGCAGCCTACTAGTACATAGAACTTCATCTAACTATGGACGCATCAAGGGTAGTATTATATAGCCTTCAACTAAAAGTTGCTGACCTATATGTATATTACACACAGTTAAGATACTTACAAACAATAATACTACTTTTCTGAAGATGTATCTAGAGTTGTATAAAGGTCTCCAACCAAAAATGTGTGGTTTAAACTCATATTTATGCTTCATTGAATAAGTTGAAGTTTAACATTTTAAATAATTTCTAAGATACACCTCTTCAGTAATTTAATTTTGTATAAGATGCATCTACCGGTAAATGGGGTATTATTTCCACCCTCCATACAGGGGGTCAGTATTTTGTTAATACTAAGAGAGTTACAGTATTAAAACATGTGTAAGGATAGATCTTCATAAAGCATTGTCAATGGTATAACATCCTCCTATGATGCCGACTACTACATACTTTTCATGTTTCAATGACTGTGAAATCATCATTTGAGATAAGTTCTCAAATATTGCTATCCTCCCCAAAGTGTTACTATGTCTTTTGTATTGTCATATTGTCCTTTGTTCATTCTGAGATTCAACAGTTGTCTTGATTTTTTTTGTGTTGCCTATAGATATTGATCATGAGTTTGTTTTTTTTTAAATGTATATATAATGGTAACAAAATCTTACTCACGTGATGTAATCTTTCATCTCATATTTCATTCTTTCATTTAAATGATTTATGAGGTTTACCTTGGCATGACACATTGACTTTGTCATATCTTCACACTTCAGTCCACATTTTATCCACTTCTTTTCAAATACCCCTTATTCAAATTTATTGAAACTTTCTCTCAGAATTTTAAACATATATAATGCCATTGTGCATCACCAATTTTGTTCTTTTATTCCAATTATTTTTTACTAAGCAAATCATAGACCTTGTCATTGCTTTATGTGGTGGCTGGGGAGGGTGTCATTTTGCTCACAGTAACTTTAATTGTGATCTTCAATTTAGCCCTTTCACATTGAGATTAATCAAGGCCACCTTTGTAATCAATGATTGTCTATGTTTTTAGATTTTTTTCATCAACAACAACACAATTATGTAGCTGTATGAAATTACAAATACATTTGAGTATTCAAAAAGATCCAAAACAAGAATTTCATACAACATTTGTTATGTAATGAATGGAAAGATATTTGTACAATTTCCCTAACAGAATAAATTATTATAAAATTGTAACCATTCTTTCCTTTTAGCTGTGCCAAAAATAATATATGCATCCAGAACTCATTCACAGCTGAATCAAGCTGTACAAGAGTTAAAAAGAACAGCATACAACAGGTTTGTAGGAATAAAGCAAAGTTAAATCTACTACATATATGGTTTTAAGAAAGAAAGGAACACATTTTTACTAAGGCATCACATAATAAACTAAGATGCAGCTATGTTCACCACTAAACTTACATACCAGTTACCTCCCATGTCTATGTAAATATTCACAAATGAACTGAAACATTTGGGTTATATCCTTAGAGCTGTTTATATTCAAGTATGTGTGTCATAAATTTTGTCAATTTGCTTGCTAGTTTGGTCATTGTTATATGTATCAATTAAATGTATGGATAAATTACAATAAAGATTGACATACTATGTGGTCGGACAGGAAGTCATGAATGCAATAATGTTCTAGGCTTTGTCAATGTTCTTGTCCTTCAATATATTGCAGCCGTTTTCATTTTCATGTTCCTACGATGAAGGTAACTCATGCTTTATTACCACAATTAGTAAAGGTATTAACCTTCTTTGACTAGTTTGAAAGCAGTAAAATTTTATCAATACAGATTTTATTTATTTTGGTTTGGCAATGAATGCAAGCCAGCGGCTTGTTTTTGGCTGACATGGTGGTGTCTGAGAAATAGAAAATTTATTTTACATGGCATTGTTGAACGAACTACCATACTTCTGACATAATTGTCTAACATCTCTGATCTAGCTTCAGTAAATTTATAATGCAATTACTCATTGTCTATATCAATTAACAGATAATATATATATATATATATATATATAAATAAACAAGTCTAAATTGAAAACAACGTTCAAACCTATGATTGCGTTGGATAAAAACCGCAATTTTATACCTGTGCATGCAAAACAAATTTCTTGGTAGAAGGGTCTAAATACAGCACAAACAACATTTTCAAAAAGACCAAAAAAGTGAAAAAGTATATTTTAACAAAACGCATTTGACTAGCAGGTCAAACAACGGATGTTCTTAAACCCTGCTGACTGCCATTGGCGATTGCCAAATAAAGGGATCACCAGATGTAACAAAATGAACCTTAACTATTAATTTAATACCAAACAGAAAACAATAAACTTGCGGAAAAGATGGTATACTGCAAACAAAAGGTGCAAAAATTAGTACACCATATCTGGATTTCGACAATTAATGTCTCTTCATTGATGTTAGGAATCGAAACGGTATTTGGAAGGCCATATAATTTACCTCAATTTAGGATAGACTTGAATTTTGAAGAGTGGAAATAGGATGAACGGATCATATAAACCCGAAGGCAAATATAATACAAGCCCAAACGAAAAAATATAAACAAGTCTAAATTGAAAACAACGTTCAAACCTATGATTGCGTTGGATAAAAACCGCAATTTTTATACGTGTGCATGCAAAACAAATTTCTTGGTAGAAAAGTCTGTATGTTTGTTCATGGTCTATTGACTTTAACTTAGGTAACATGAATTAGAAACTTTTGCTTAGTTTACATGTATTAGTTTGTGATTAGATCAGTTTAAGATGAACTGCTAATGTTAAGTCAACGATATTTGGTATGCAAATTTATTGGCATTTGCAAGTATCGTTTCCATGGAGATTATATAGCCCCACCCCCTCTTCATGGTTCATTGAATTTGAAACTTTTACATAGTTTACAAGTAAGTGTTTGTGTTTAGGTTTGTTTAAAGGAAACGACTTATAATAAGTCAATGGTATTTGGTATGCAGTTGTATTAGCTTTGGCACATCTCATTTACATGGAGATTGTTTAGCCATGTACCTCAGTCATGGTTCATTGACTTTGAATATTTGCATAACTTATGAAACATGTTAAAGTATTGCTATTTAAATTTCAACATTTGCATAATCAAAATTACAAAAGGGCCAGACATATCTCTGTGATAACAGTTTATTATTATATAAATATATATATATATGCGTGTTCTCTGTTTATATAACCCTGCATCTTGACCTTACTTATCATTTACATGTAAAAAACACTTATTACACAACCTAGTACACAACTCTTGACCTCAATAGTATGTTAGATGTTTAATATGGTCATGAAAGGTTTCAATACATTTAAATGGAAATTATAGAAGTATAAAACAATGATTCAATGCAGAAAAAGAGTTAAAATGTGAATCTCTTTCAAATATTAAAGTAATAAATGCAATTTTATGTCCTGCCTAAGATAGAATGGGCATTATGTTTAATGGTCTGTTTGTCCATCCATCTCTTATCATGTTATACTTTTTGTTTAAGGTAGGTTACTATGAAGTTGTGTTCACACATGAACTTGAAACACAGTACACATGTTATTTATGGTGTAAACTTTTGAAAATATCTGCAAAATACATGTAAATGGATTGGCCCACATTACTCAACATGGAAATGTGATAGTGCGAGTTAGGTACATGTATGTTCTATGGACACATGTTTTTGTTATATTAATGCAATGGTGATCATTTTCAGGAGAATTCATGTTTTATGATAATTTTATTTCAGAGTAAAAAGTTAATGGGGTTACCCTGGGTGGGTCATGAAAAGTGTGGTTAAACCCCTTACCTTGTTCATTTTTCTTTGAATATATTTTATAATTTTTAGTATGATGTTGAAACAATGAAAATTCAGGTATTAAATTACATGTGAGACCTGTTATATTTTAGTGTTAAAGTGAGTGTAATAGGATCTAGAGAGCAGCTTTGTATCCAGGAGCAAGTTAGAAAGGAACCTAATAATTCCAATAAAGTAGGTCAAAAAGTTCATTAAAATAACTTAAGGCTGTTCTATTTAAACATACATGGTACACAGGGGAGATACTTTCAAAATGGGGAAACCTATTAAGGCAAATATAGAATTTCAATTATATTTACACTGTACTTGACACCAATCTATAGTGGAGGTTTCAAAGTGCCTTCTGTGGGTCCCATATTTGTTTTGATGGAGCAACCCTTAGACAAGTTTTACAAATTGAGCGTTACCAACTACCATTACATACTGATAAATATGTAGAGAATGGTGCAATAGCTTATTGGTATTATCTGGAAAAACATTTTAATTGTACACTTCAAATATTCTTTTGAATAAAAGCCACATGGAAAATCTACAACTCTTTTTTCATATCTCATATTTCTTAGATTTTTAAAAATTGATCTTAGCCCAAAGATAAGTGGCCATATATACAGTAGTCATCAGTCTGAATCAGTTGCCAGTCTATCAATCTTAAAACTTTTTACATTTGTTTTTTCTTATTTGACTGAAGCTACTTTGCAAATTTACAAATGCCTTCAGATTATGAAGTAACAGTTCTTTTTTTTTGAGTGATAAAAGAGGCATATTTTGATTCCCTAAGAACCTTATTATGTTTGAATAAAAGGAGATGTTGGTAAAGGAATAGAAATTCTTTATTACCAATCATTGACCCATGCCAATCAATGGTTATGATGGCAATAAAATGATAGATAGAATCAGTGTTATAGAATAATGAACAGTCAATGCATGTACATGAGAGAGAAAATATTAATAGGGAAGAAAATCATTTATCAATGAGACAGCAAACCAACAACAACCAAAAAGACATCTAGAATTTGTATATCAATGAGGATTTGTTGTCCTTCTTTATGCAGAACCAAAAGATAATGGGGGCAATGGTAGTTCATGAAAAAAATAATATTTGAATTAAAATTGGCATGTAGGATGTCTTTCTGTGGACTGTTAGTCATAACAAAGCAGTGTTCATATTCATATCTCATTAACATTCTCATTCTGAATATTCACTTTATTTGCCACTGGACATTAAATAGCCATCCATCCATCCATCTAGCTATTAAGGGGAGACATAAGTTTTAGTCCACCAAAACAGTTCTACTTAGTTGCACTTGAATAACTTATTATCCTCAAATTTTCATAAGAGATAGATTAATCATGTTCAATAAATGCTGGTTTTATGATAACTTCAAAATGGTTTTATGTTATGTAATACTCAATGGCTGATACACATGTACAAGAAAGCACATATTTGTGAATTATTGTTACTGATGTTATTGCTTCCAGGTTCACATGTGTAGAGCAAAAGTCAGTGCTAGGACATGTCACATGTATAACAGATTGGAAGGTATGTTTGTGATTTGATCAAATGTTCAGTGATGTGTTTTTTTCGAAGTACACAATGTTTGCTGCTGAATTGACAGCCTTATTTTCAGTCCTGTTTATTTAGACTTTTCAAGTTATAGCTTTAACCATGGAATGGCAACTTTCATAAAACTTTGATTATGGGACACTCAAACATAGTTCATTACTTATATAATTAAATATACCAGATGAAGAGCAGAAATACAATCCAGTCTTCAAATTTGTTAATTTCACGACCCAACATGATCTTTCTCTCACTAAAAAGTACAGTTTACCAAAAAAATATTATTAAAGAACACCATGCTTGATGAACAGTGGTTTTATATTACATTTCTAAACTTAAGTAAAAATCTTAAAAACATGACATTTATTTATTTCCAGCATCAAGTGAAATTTTTAAGTTTGAGTTAGATTATACAGAGATTTCAAACATTGAGGAATATTTAAGCTTTTAATAATGATCTTCATATTCATCTCTATACATATCTTCAAAGGGTTTGAAATGCACTAATTTATCTTTTGAAATATTTTTCCAGATATAAAGAAAAACAGTGATGCACGTTCATTGATAGGAAACGTTATTGACATAGAGGATATGGTTACTTATGGTGAAAAACAGAGGTGAGAATTCCATTTATTTTGTTAATAATGATATATATATGTATATTTATTTTTTTTACCCTAATATATACATCCTTGATGATACACTAGAATTAAAAGTGTAACAGTTATGACTACTTGATTTCTAGGGACATTATGGTCTTAAAAGGGAGTCTTGTATGTATTTGCTGTCTTGATTTGTAGGATAAATTCATCTTCTGTATGAAGAATGCGTGTTTCATAGTATTTCAAGATCCCTATTTTCAGCTTTTGTTCATAGTAAGTCATAACTTCTGTTATTATATCCATACACAATTAATTTTCTTTTATTCAGAATAAAAGATTTGATCTGGTAAAGGCATGTTCTCTTTTTTCATACAAAATTTCAAATATTAGTACTAAATGATTACATTTTCTCTTTCAAGTAAACGAGCAGCAATGGTATAATCAACAGTTTAACAAATCATGTTTGGTTAAGGTAGAATTTTGTTTTTGTTGATGTTCTGTCATATCTTTTAATTACCGTTCCTACTCGCTTATTAGTCGGAAAATTGGGAGTAAAATTCATAATCCAGAGAGGGGGGCCGACTAATAGACGAGATCTAGCGACCAGAGGAAAAATCCAAGCTTGAGAAAAGTGGTCAGGAGTGAATTTCCTGGTCAAAACTACGTTTTTGATTGCCAAACCTACATAAATCAATAAATAAAAAGTTTTTGTTGAAAATAAATGACTTCAATACTGTCTTTGTGTTTTATTTGTTCTTTGGTAAACATTTTCTGCAAATTCGTGTTGAAATTCTACTGTTTCTGGTTTGTGTATTGATTTTCATGGTCACATGGTTTTCCTATAAACCCAAAAGAAGAGCCAAGAACCAAAAATGAAAAGGAGATAACAATGTACCAAATATGTGAAAGGATGTTTTCAGCGGAGTTATTGTGTCATTATTGTGATATCATGATATCAATTCAATGCTTATAAATCATATAATAATCAAAAAATAATTTTAAGATTCATTCCCAAAATCAAAATATTATTCATTATAGTGTCTCAGGTAAACAAAAATTACAAAATTGATTGACAAGCCAATATAATCCATTGATAACCCCATTAAGAGACAAAGAGTTGTATTCACTAAAGGTGTGAAAACTATCAGTGATAGGTAAACAGATGACACTAATGAGTTGGAGTTAGTTATTTTAATATATTGATTAGCTTCACTTAATTTTTTTAATCCTTTAATCATCACAATATAATAAGAATTATGAAGTGTTCATGCTCATTTAACACCGAGTTATGTATGCTGTGAAAAATATTTTCATCAAGTGTTGATTGACTTTAAATTTTTCAGGTTCATATTGGTTTATATTCGCTTTTCTCAAACAATAGGTTGTTAGTCATACCCTACAAAATCATTGATGCATTACGTAAACAACACATGGCTAATCTGACATTTGAACAGCGAACAAAACAAGAGAAATGAATACATCTTTATTATTAACAGCAATATAAATTATCATGATGAGCATCAACTAAATTCAAACCAAACAAACATTAATGCAGAAATGAATATTATTCCTGGATTTGCATTGGTTTTACCGGCGTTCAGTTACTGTCAGCTGAAAAAAAAAAATGCCCAAATTTTGTCCGACTTATACGAGGGTCAAGACTAAATCCTTAGAATTTGGAGCTGAAAAGGGACCCTGACTTATAGTAGGATCGACTATTAGGCGAGTATCTACGGTAATTAAATTGTCACTTAGTGCAGGAACATATATATTGACGGGACTTGACACTACCTGATTGTAGTCGATTTTATCGTCGTGCCATAGTTAATAAAGATACGATACAGAAACGGACATGTGTTAAAAACGGACTCGCTATTATCCTAATAATTTCTGATATTATCAATAAAATGTCATTCAAACTAGTTTTATAGTGATGCTAGTGTATCAAACTTGTATTCTGTCACTTCAAATTTGTTAAAATCGCAAGCATTTCATCACAGAATTGTGCAGAATGCAAACCAGGTAATAAAAAAATGGCGGCCATTGTCGCGATGATTTACAAATTCCCAAACTATTATAAAACACTTCACATCAAATAAATCAAACTTATTTTGGTAATTTTATATGACAAAATATATCTACCAAATGATAAAACTTGTATTTATTTACAATTAGAGTTATGTGGTTTATTTGTTGAGCAGTTCTGATAGTTTTTCAGTCAGACGCTACCAAAATCCGTAAATCTTGGGAAGTCTCGGGGAGTCCGAGATTTTATCAATTTTATACTGAAAAGCGTATCAGATTCATTTCCCGTTAGATATACTGTTCCCAGCTTAGTGTAAACCACCTTTTATACATTCTACTTGTAGAGTATGTCCATACTACTTGGCTAGAGAGTTAAAGAATGATGCAGATATTATATTTATGCCATACAATTATTTACTGGATCCAAAAGTAAGTTCTGTGTTCATGTGAAAATATTTAAAGAATCATGCAATAATGTAGTTGGTGTTTTATGTATGTTGGTCTTTCACCAACGTGAATGGTAAAATAGCAGAAAACAAATCTGCCTTAATTTTTGTCTCGCCTTGACAGAGTCAAAACGAGACATAGGTATGCTGTTTCCGGCGTCAGCGGCGGCGGCATCGTCAACAATGTTTTAGTTTGTAATTAGGTCTAGTTTATGGTGAACCACTAGTGGTAGGTTAATGATATTTGGTATGCAGTTGAATTAGCATTGGCACATATCATTACCATGGAGATTATTTGGCCCCACCCCCTCAGTCATGGTTTATTGACTTTGAAACTTTGCTTAGTTTTCATGTATTAGTTTGTGATGAGGTCAGTTTATGGGGAACCACTAGTGGTAGGTCAATGATATTTGGTATGCAGTTGTATAAGCATTGGCATATCTCATTTCCATGAAGATTACTTGGCCCCGCCCCTTCAGTCATGGTCTATTGACTTTGAAACTTTTGCTTAGTTTACAAGTTAATGTTTGTGTTTAGGTTTCTGTAAAGGGTACGACTTATGAAAAGTCAATGGTATTTGGTATGCAGTTGTATTAGCATTGGCACATCTCATTTCCATGGAGATTGTTTAGCCCTGTACCTTTAGTCATGGTTCATTGACTTTGAATATTTGCATAACTTACATGTTAAAGTATTGTTATTTTAATTTCAACATTTGCATTATCAAAATAACAAATAGGCGAGCAAAACTCAGTGTTAACAGTTTATTATTGAAATAGGCAAATTTTGAAGCAGGAATACAATTCATTTGTAAGACTATTTTATGTAAATGAAGAAAGTTATGTGATTTAATATTTTTATTACTACTGTTTTTACAAATACAGAATATTATTTGATTGATTGATTAAAAAAAAGAAAAACAAGTTTTGCTTTATAAGGGGAGATAACTCAGATAATTTTACTTTAAAAAGGAATTTATAGTAAATTTTTCTATTTTGTATTATAGCTTAAAATTGTACAGTGACTCCATTTATTGTTTTATTTTATAAGAGCTATCTTCTCATATTTCTTTCAAAATTCTGTCATTCAGTTTTCTCTCTATTCACATGATAATTACTTTTCCCTGTATAATGTTTTCAAAACATGTATATAACTATCATATTAATTTATGAAACAGGGTTTAATGAACAGACATTATTTAGCATAATATGCCTATGTGTACCAGTACTCTTTGATGAGAGAAATTCTGCTCAAGAATTTTTAGCTGTTATACTCACTTTTTCAGTCAAGGAAAGCTCACGGTGTTGAACTTCAAGGCAATATTGTCATCTTTGATGAAGCTCATAATTTGGTAAGGTGAAAATATATCTGTTTAATTGGACTATGTCAGATCTTAAAAAATGATTATAAAGTTATAAGAGGGTTTGGTTTGTGATTAACACTTTTTGGAGAAATTGTCTTTATTCAGATTGGTGGATTCTGTACATTATATCTCTAGATAACGCTTAGTATTTTAACAAAAATTTGGAACAGATGTCACACAATTTTGCATGACTTATATTAATATCCAGTATATATATAAATAAAGCAGTAATATCAAGTGATTTTGATTTTTATTCAAAACGTTTATTTGAAATGAATTAATTAATTTAAACAAATAAGTGTCAAAATATTTTTTACCATTTCATATGGCAGTTCACACTGTAATATTTTAACACAGAAATTGATAAGAACTACAAATTCCCTTTCAGGAAAAGATTTGTGAGGATAGTTCTTCCTTTGATTTAACCTCCACTGATTTAGCAACAGCCATTGAAGAACTTGCAAAGCTCTCAGAAAAAATATATGAATTGACAAAACATGAAGATCAAAGTTTGGTAGAAATGACAGATTCCTCAACTATGCCTGGTAAGGGATTTTCTTTTAAAACTTGTAAAGTGCTTATGGGGAAAAAACCAATTTAATATAATGCTATATCTTCTGAACTTCTCTCTTACTGAAAATACTTCAAAAACCTTAATAAACTTCTATGACTGGTTGTTGAAAGATATAATGCATGGCTTTTCTAACCTAGGTCAGAAATTTATCATGATATATTTTTGTATTTGGGAATAAAAAGCATACATTAAAAATATAAACCAGATAAATTATTCATTTAGGGAGTGAAATGAATGTCAAATGCTGTGTAACCAACATGGTTACTGAATATTTTCTTTTATTACATTGGTTGTAGTGATAGATAATGTGATTTCCCAGTGAAATACAAATTGTAATTATATTAATCTGATAATTTCATTTCTCTGTCACCATACATCAATTTGTGTTTACAAGATGCTGCCAATAATGTAGAAATTGAGAATTGAGAGTGTGTAGTAAAATTAAATTCCTTTCATTTTCTACTTTATTTCCGTTTAAAATTCAAAGTAATCCAAGAAATCAAATATCAAAAAATATTCCAGCTTGTGACTGAACAACAATCCTTAGTGGTAGGAATGAGCAACTGAGACATTCAGTTCCCCAGCCTTTTCATATATTTTGAATACTTAAAAATACATACCTTATCATATATTGTTTACCAAAATAGACCTACATTACACTTTTCCTTGGGTTAAAAATAGATTTGAGACAAATATCTGAAGCATTCTCGACTGTTTTTTTTTTTAAATCACATCTTTATTAAGTACTAACATCTGATTCAGTAGTTAAAGATACTTATGATTCAATTAGCAACCTATCATATATGTAATATAAATCTCTGGACCTTATCATATATTATGAAGCTTAAAATAGTGACCTATTCAGGAGACTCATCCCTACCTCTTTGTACACAGTAAAGTGGTCTTCTGAGGTTAAATTGTCAATTTAACATGTTATTTCATACTTTTTGTCATTTATTGCAGAACCAGAATTTACTCTAGAAGATCTTCTGCGGTTAAAAGGTAGTTAAAACATTTTAAATCATAAAAAAACACATTGTTAATGAATTAAAGAAATTGACATGGCAGTCATGATAGAATTAGTTAGAAATACAAATAGATGACTGAGATTTAGTAGCAAATATGCAAATATATTTTTTTATATTATTAAAAGGAATAGTTATATGAAAGGATATGAAGCTCACATTTCTTCTAAAGCAATATGTGAAATGGATAATACATTGACATGTATAAACACTGACCAGACACAAATGATCATTCACTACACAAATTTATGAGTTACAACCAAAATCATACAATGTTTAATCAATATTCTTGCAACTTTACAGTTTAAATCAAACTACAACAGATCTGTAATTTTACCAGACTGATTTAGGAGAGCCACAGTCAAATCATCAATGTTAGTAGTACATGAGTAAAAGGAAGGCATACTTAAATCCTATTAGATTTGACTTCACTTCAATTTGGTATAATTTCTGACAAATTGCAATTTTGTCAAATTTTTTAAAGATGTACTATAGGTCGAGGGAAAGTAGGGATTTTTTGTAAAGTATAAAATAGTATATTCAGTTTGTTTGTTTTATTTTAGCCACATTGAAAGATTTAGAAAATAAAATAGATGAAATTCCAGTTCCCAGTAATGGTAAAGGAGTCACGAAACCTGGCATGTGAGTTCTCTTCATTTTGTCTTTCTAAATGGTGAACTATTGTTATATGTGACTTTTCTATCCATAAACATGGAACAAGTTAATTCTGTAGTTATGACTAAAACTGTAAAACACAAAATGAAAACTATCCTTTAACGATTATATTATCATTGAATGTAAAACTTCAAGATAGTTTGATGTGAAGTAAAAGTGATACTAATGTGAAAGTCTATCAAAGAATGTACGAAGTTAACAACAATATCAAATTAATGTCAAACAAATGAACTTTTTTGAATTGATGGTGCTGTAAATGTAATTGAAGAAACAGAGAGATTTATTTATGATGGTATAACTAGCCTTTTATAATATGTTATTTTGCAGGGCATAACACCTATTATACACAAATATTCTTGTTGATAATGATTCGGTTTCAGTGAAATCTTATATGTGATAAATTGTCATTTTATTTTGCTTGCGATTGCTCAGCCTACAGTTTACAGTTATTGCAAGAAATAACGACGAGGAACTGAACCTTGTGCCTTTGATGTCCAGATTCAGTATCTTTACATGTTGTTGGTTTTTTTTCACAGGTTTATTTTTGAACTTTTGAGAAGTGTGTCTATTGGCTTTGATACTAAGAACTTTTTAATTGAATTGCTGGACAAGATAATAAATTATGTTTCTCAAGATGGTATGTATAAGGAAAATTATTTATTAAGATGATAATTAAGTTGACCATAGTGTTAAATTGTGTTGATTATGATTTTGAAATAGATATAATGTAAATGAACTGCAAATGAACAAAATGTCCGAAATGTTATTTCAAAACATGATTCGGAGGGTATTTTGTCAATTAATAAAGAGATTGTAAGCTCTGAATTCAATTTTGTATTTTGTTACAAGTTGTATCAATTGTCATATTTTCTACTTATGATGTCTAAAAATAAAATAAATTTTACCATGTCACTTATAACGTGGAGAGATAGACTTAAACTTGATGATACTTGACAAAAATACATGGATTTTATTTTTTAGTTCACAGAATTCACATCCATGGTATGAAGTAATCATTTTCTTGTTTTTTTATTGTCTGAATATCCTTGATTCACCAATGATTACATTGATTGCCTTCAGTTACAAAGTCTTAAAGAAATAATAAACGGAATTAAAAAAATGTCCAGCTGGCTTAAATTTTGTTTTTTGGAAGCCCTAGTGTAGACACAATATGGACAGGGGTAAGGGAACATGGGAATGAGAGACAGAGAAGCAGAAGTCAGGGGGAAGGGAAGTGGTAATCAGGGGGTCGAGAACGAGTAAAAATAATGAATATTGTTGGAAAATATTTTTGAACAATTTTCGTTTGATAGTAATGGGGATGGGAGTGGGAGTTCAGGGGTTGGGAAGTGGGAATCAGGGGCCCCCTGTTCATCCCCTCATATTTAATAACAGCTGTTTTTGTTTTTGTTTTTGTTTTTATCTTGTGTTTGTTTGACATTGAAAAGATAGTGCACTGGTGAATTGTATTTCTTTTTTATTTCAAACATCCTTTTATACCATTTAAGGCAATTTTTTTTTTCATTTTAAGCACTGACTGGATTCAGTACAAAGGGAGCTGGTCTTACAAAAGTCTGTGATATACTCAAGGTAAGTCTATAATTATACCTTTGTCTTTACTCAACAGTAATTATACAGATGATTTACAAGATTTCTTTTGGTGGACAATATGTCTATCAAAACATTTTTTATTCAAATTGGCCACATTCAAAATAACAACCAGAATTTGCCAAAAAATATTTAGAAGAAAGAATTGCTGACATGAAAGTTCTTTTTGCTGTTATCATGCTGCCGTATCTGTTTACGCCAATAGAAACAGAGAATACAAACATATTTGGTCTTTATTTTAATGCATATTTATAATGAACATTATGATTGTACTATGTATGTTTGATTTTATTTCAGATAATATTTTGTCGAGATTTATCAGATGGAGGGAGCATGCAGTTACATATGGCTGAATTAGCTAAATCATATAAGGTATTCTATAACAATATTATTGAGAGTTTGACCATGTGCCATAGGAAGAAGATTGTATGATCTATATTTCATAGTTCACGTGTTTTATCATAACATCCTTCCATTAGAAAGTCACTCTCATTTATTTACGTTATGTTGTAGATACACAATAAGAGACATATCTGACATTTTACGTATAGATTATGGTTTTTGAAAGAGCAAGATTATTTAACTGCTATGTTATCTAATCTTGTCATATCAAGTAGTATTTTCATTGATAATCTACAAGTATTTTAGGGCACTTTTTGTATTGCTGTATGATTTATGAACAAATGAAAGTTTAATGCATAGAAAAGTAATAAGGCTAAAACATCAGGGAAAAGCATAAATTAGTTCAATATTATTGAATGCATAGTTTGTCTAAGAACGCTAGAATTTTCTAAAATTTATTTCAGTAATTATATAAATATTTTTGCTTTATCAATAGGTCCACATTCAGAAGACTGAGCCTAATAAAAAATTTGGAAAGATAACAAGTTGGGCTAGTAATAGCAGTACATCTGATAAAACAGGTAAAGACCTTAATTTTTATGGTAAAGTCTTGGATTTCTCAAACCAAATCATGTCACATCTTTAATAAATTGCAAATTTAAATATGATTGATAGTTTTAATTCAATGTTCTTTTACCAGTTATTTTTGCAACACTAACCTTTACTCCAATTTTTGTTTCTTGAAACAGAATGATAAAGTCTATAGTTTAGAATTTTTTTGAATTTGATTGTCGTCACCTAGCAAAAGATTTAAATTGCTTTCAGCTCTAGTTATATGAAACTTCAAAGATTATAATATGATCAGTTTTCATTTTCATGAGTGGAAAAAGGCAAGGAAAGTTTTGGATTTATCAAATTTACTTACCTACTTGCATTTTTCTGTTTAATATTTTGCATACTTTTATATACAGGGAAAACTTTAAGCTATTGGTGTTTTAGTCCTGGACACAGCATGGTAGACTTGATGGCGCATGGCATTAAATGTATTATATTAACCAGTGGAACTTTGTCTCCACTGTCATCTTTTACTCTTGAGATGCAAATGTAAGAATTGTTTTTATAAATAGTTCACCTAAATCAATCTGACTTTATAAATATATATATGATTTTAAAAATAGCAGGGGTTGCAAGTGTTCGAAGAATTAAAACAGATCACATAATTTTTCAATATCCAATTTTATTAAGCAGAGTATTGAAAAAGGTAATAACTTCATGATATGTGATGTTTATTTCATGCCATGTAGGAAAAAAAGATGCCTCCTTGTCTCATCAAAAAATTTCTAAAATTGGTCTGAGAAGCTTATTACTTTTAGCCTAGTTGAAATCAAATCAAAATCAGCTTATACTAGGATGAATTGCATCCAGCTGTCCTAGCAGATGGACAAAATATTTTGAGCCAAAAAAATATATTAACCAAACCTGGTTTGAAATTATCATGGTGTGAGGAAGACCTCAATTGCTTTAGTTTTCAACAGGTCAAATGTCAAGGTCACAGTAGCTATATATAAACAGAAATTTTCGACAAAATTTTTATATCTGATTATTCTCTTTTGTACCATGTATCAAACTTTTACCAGACTTGTTTGATAATGTCCCATGAGATGAAAAAGATCCTTTTCGATGTTAGGGTCAATAGGTCAAAGGTCAGTGTCGGCACTATTGATAGACTATAATTAGGGCAAAATTTGGTTACAGAGATTATCTTTATAACCATATTTCCAACCATTACCAAAATTTGATAATACCTCATGGGATGTAAAATGGCCCTATTGATTTTGAGATTCTAAGGTCAAAGTTCACACGAGCAATTGATAGACTGAAATTGGGGCAACAATTTTTGTTTCTAGATATCTTTTGAATTATATGTCCAACCTTCATCAAATTTATCTGTAGATGCCCCTTTGATAAAACCTTATTGCTTTTTGGAAATCTGCGCCGCTTGACCTGAGAATCTGCACTGCTTGAACTATTGACGTCATACAATAATCTCTTTTTCATTGTGGCGTCAGATATTTTCTATTATGAAGTCAAAATTTTATGGAAACTTTTCTGATGATCAGTAATGGCGGACAAATAGCGATAAGGTGTATTGAAAAAGACTACTATTGATTTTTTGGTCAATGAGTCAAAGTTAAGGATCACAATTCATATAATTAGACTGAAATTTAGGGAAAATAATTGTTTTGTTACAATATCTTTTTAGCCATAAATCATATCTTCACATATCTCTGGTGAATAATGTGCCCTTAGGTGTTAAAGACACCTATTGATTTTAAGGTTACTTTTTCAGATGTCAAGGTTACATCAGTAAGTAATAGACTGACATTCAGACAGATTTTTTTCAATCATTTCATAAATTTACAGGATACTGTACAGTGTACAAACTTTTTTCTCTACTACAAATCCAAAAAGATCACAACTAAGCTTATACACCCATGATGCTTCTGTAAAATATTTTAGTATTAATATATCCTTTCATTTTAGACCATTTCCAGTGACATTAGAAAACCCACATGTGATAGAAAAACACCAGGTTTGGATAGGAACTGTGAATAAAGGACCAGATGGTGTAACTCTTAATTCCAACTTTGAAACAAGGTGGGTGGAATAATATATGTCCAAAATTAGAGTATGTTTATTTTGTACAACACCCAGTTGTTTTTATTTAATAGATCTATTTAAAATTATTTCTATGTTGCTGTCAAACAAAAGATAATCTCATATCTAGTTTGACTGTGCTTATCAAACCAATTTTCCAGAGAACTCATTTATTCATGTGTTGCTCTGTGTTTGTTATTCTGGTTTTATTCTGTTTAACCTACCTTTGATGGAATTTCAGTCCATGAAAATTTATTTTATATTACAATGTACTTTTTTTTATGGATGAATACATCATAAATATTTGTGTTCTCAATTTCTAGACAGCCACAGACAATATGTTTAATCACGGTTTGATTTGATGATAAGCAATCTTTTGATTTTTCAGGTTTAATTAATATATTGCTTACTGAGATGTTCTGTATAATTTCTTTTAATTATACCCCACGCAACGAGTTGCAGAGGGTATAATGTTTTTGACCCGTCAGTCCTATTTCTTGTCATCGCAACTTTTCTCAAACCACACAACAGAATTTCACGAAACCTTTTTAGATAATAAGGACATACTATGTAGTTGTGCATATCGACAGGAAATTAAGATTCAATTCTTTTTCTAGGAGTTACGCCCCTTTGAACTTATTTACTTTAATGTACTACTGCAACCTTTTGTCATCGCAACTCCTCTCAAACCACACAACAGAATTTCATGAAACCTTTTCAGATAATAAGGACATACTACGTAGATGTGCATATTGACAGGAAATTACGATTCAATTTTTCCAGGAGTTATGCCCCTTTGAACTTATTTGCCCAATATACTACTGCAACTTTTTGTATTGCAACTCCTCTCAAACCACACAACAGAATTTCATGAAACTGTGTAGATAATAAGGACATACTATGTAGATGTGCATATTGACAGGAAATTATGATTCAATTTTTTTTTTCTGATACAATTTTTTTTTCTTACACTTATTTTATTTCTCCAATGACAATGTGGGGACGTGGGGTATGTGAGTGCGCTCACTAAGGTTCTTTAATGTTTTGCATGCTAAATGTATTCTGCAACCTTTTTCCTTTATACACACTATTTCAAACACCCTTTAGTCTGTCCCCTTTCCAAAAGAGTTTGTTCTATTTGATAGTTTCTGCTTTTCCTTTCATTATTTAGGTACACACCAAGTTACCAATCATCATTGGGAAATTCAATAGGTAAGTTACATTTTAAAAGGTTGATTTGTTAAGTTGGTTTTGAAAACAAGATTCTATTGGTTATTTAGATCATATACACCTGAATTTCATACTGTATCAGACAAAGTCTTTGATTGTCTTCTGATGCAGTGTCATTGTGTCATAAAAACAAATATTATGACTGAATAATTTTGTACTGAGTATGAATTGTTTTTATCATTAAATATACCACAATGTAAGAACTAACCAACAAAAACACCAATGTTTTCTATTTTTCGTACTTGTCAGCTATTTTTTGCAGGTTACACTAAAGAATATGTCCTCTCAAATGTTTTTTTTTTCAATCATCTGCTGGGTCATAAAAGACCCCAGAATTTTATTAAATGACTAATTCGATGGATTGCATAAGGCTACCTTGCTTTAAACAGAAAACATTTTTTACTTAACATTTTCAAGCAGAATTCCCGATTCTGCTGAAAATCCTTAGTCTAAACTGATATCTTTAGAAAGACTTTGATTACTCAATTTTACAAGTAAAGATTTTGGGCTATTTATTCTTCAGGATTTTTGCACATATTGCTTTGATTTTTATTATTCATAAGGTGTTAGGCCACATTATAACGATAAGGAGATGTGGTATGATTGCCAATGAGACAACTATCTACCAGACTAACATGTTTCCTGTTGTACTTTTTAATTGAATTAGATATGTTATGTTTGCTTTCTATAACACAAGATTTCTAATCTTTTTTAGTGAATTTTGCTAGAATAGTTCCAAATGGATTACTTATATTTTTTCCTTCTTACCCAGTAATGGATAAATGTATAGAATATTGGAAGGTATGTTAGTTATGCATTTTCTTGTCAATTGTTAATATGTTCAGAAATATTATGTAAAAGTGTCCCATATGATAGTATTTGTATATCTATGTACATGTAATTATTTAATCAACAATAGAAACCCCACATTGATTGTCATCCCCAAAAGTATATATGTGACATATTTTTCATGCTAGGATGTCAGATATGATATCCTTGTTGAATTTTTTTTATTTGAAGGGATATGCATATACAATTACATGTTCAAATTTTTGTGAATTCAGTATATTTTATTTTTTTTGTATGAATTTTTTTTTCTTTCTGACATACTTGTTTCATGTTTGAAAAATGTAACTTTTATCAAAGAAATCCAAAATCATGCCAGATGTTTTGTTAAATATATTCCTACTTTATCTTCTTATTTCCAATGCAACCCCTTTCCACCCATAAGATCACACACAAAAATTAGCAGAAAGTTCTTCAAAAGGGTGAAAATTGATGATTTGATTAATCATTATTAGCTCACCGGGGCCCTTCGGGCCCCATGTGAGCTTATGCCATCACTTGGCGTCCATCGTCGTCTGTCGTCGTAAACTTTTTAAAAAATCTTCTCCTCTGAAACTACTGGGCCAAATACCTTCAAACTTTAACTTAATGTTCCTTAGGGTATCTAGTTTATAAATTGTATCCGAAGTTTTGATCCTACGACAAACATGGCCGCCATGGCTAAAAATAGAACATAAGGGTCAAATGCAGTTTTTGGCTTATATCTCAAAAACTAAATCTTTTAGAGCAAATGTGACATGGGGTAAAATTGTTTAATTGGTCAAGATCTATCGGCCCTGAAATTTTCAGATGAATCAAACAACCCATTGTTGGGTTGCTGCCACCGAATTGGTAGTTTTAACAAAATTTTGCAGTTTTTTGTTATTATTTTGAATATTATTATAGATATATATATAAACTGTAAGCAGCAATAATGGTCAGCAAAGTAAGATCTACAAAAAAGTTAATATGACAAAAATTGTCAATTGACCCCTTAAGGAGTTATTGCCCTTTAAAGACAATTTTACACAATTTGTTCAAGTTTGCTAACATTTTAAAATCTTCTCCTCTGAAATACAGGTGAGCGATTCAGGCTCTTGAGAGCCTCTTGTTACTACATACTATTTATATGCAGATGATACTACTGTTGACCTCTATTGCCCTTTGATTTGAACTGGATGATATTGTCATTATCATTAGACTGGTCATGATATGAAAATTATTGAATAAGTTGACTATCTTGCATATGAGAGTGCATCACACATGGATTTACTTTTCATTTCATTTACAAAAATTGCACATGCTTTAATTCTGCAATAATGCACAAGTGATTTTCTCCATGAAATATTTGTCATTGTTTAAATAAAATTTCTGTACCTTTAACTGGAACTATCCCAGGCTGATTTTCATTTAAAAGCTGAAAAAGAACTTTGATGACCTGACTGTGGTTCTTCTTCAGCAGTTAGTTAAAATTTCTGTTGAACAGATTGATTTGATAAAACAAAATGCAATTTGGTCAGAATTTTCAATGAACTGCAATGGATGGACAGCAACACTTAAAATCAAATCACTGTAAATAAAGGACTTTATGCTTTTGATACTAACTTTATCATGGTGAAGTATCAGGCTTATCCTTCAGATTCTCGTGGTATTCACTGTGATAAAGTAAACATTAAAAACTAAATATCCTTTATTCTATATTTATTACTCTTCTTTATCAGTAAGGGATATTAACTCCATTTTAAAAAAGGCATAACAAATATTAGAGAATGATGTAAAGATAACAAATGGTAATTAATACTTAATCAAAGTCTATGTTCGTTGGAACAAATCGTAAGATACAAATGATAAAATCTATGACATGGCCCATTTAATGTTGCTTTTCTTAAGTTCTTGCAATAAAAGTTTATTTTTTTATTTTAGGAGAACAACATATACAACAGAATAGCTCAATATAAGCCTATATTTGTAGAACCTAGAGGGAAAATGGACTTCCAAGATGTAAGTTTTAATAAGATGTGAAGAAATATGATTTTACAGTAAGAACTGTATGTAACCTCCATTTATATTTACATTTTATCAGGCACCAGAAAAGTTTCATACACAATATAATCAGTATCATTCTTTTTCATCATCTAAACTCTCCAACTGATAATCAACTCCAAAGTTAACATCAAAGATGGTTTTTCTTTGACTACTGGACTTTGGCTCCATTCCCTTAAAAGGTTGTCAGATCCATACAGCAGATTTAAACCCCCAACTAACAAAAATCCATAAAGACCTATGAATTATCATAAAGGTAAGGTTGAAGGAGAAGGAGAGATTTATTTATTAACTAACTATTTATCATAGATAGCACTATATCAGATTTTCTATATTCATGTACTTTCATTATCTTGCAAAAAATAACTCTTGTTTTTATGCCCCACCTAGGGGCATTATGTTTTTCGGTCTGTGCATCCATTTGTTCGTTCGTTCGTCAGTTTGTCAGTCCGTCTGTCCTGCTTCAGGTTAAAGTATTTGGTCAAGAAAGTTTTTGATGAAATTGAGGTCCAATCAACTTTAGACTTTGTACACATGTTCCCTATGATATGATCTTTCTAATTTTAATGCCAAATTAGAGTTTTGACCCCAATTTCACGGTCCACTGAACATAGAAAATGATAGTGCGAATGGGGCATCCATGTACTATGGACACATTCTTGTTACTTTTATTACAGCATGGCATTAACTAAAATTATAACATTGGTTGTCATTTCTGTTGTAGGCTATGTTTGAATTTTATGATAAAATAAATGACCCATCATTAAATGGAGCCATATTTGTTGCAGTATGCAGAGGAAAGGTAAGATGTCATAATAAAGTTACATGCTATGAATAAGATTTTCAAATATTCACACAATTCAAGTTTGAAGTTACTAAACAAATGTTCTTGTTATTTGACCTTTCAATCAGTTAAAAATTTAAAAATTTAACAAACTGTTATAGGATTTTGAATCAAGAAAATGTTACAAAATGTATTATTCTATGAACATTTTCAGTTTTGCTCAGAAGAGGATTTAGTTATTTATGACTTGATTGAGAAAATTTCTACCAGGTTAATTTTTACTTATAAGGTTAGTGAAGGATTAGACTTTGCTGATGAAAATGGTAGAGCTGTTGTGATAACTGGTCTCCCATATCCACCATATATGGATCCAAGAGTAGTTCTTAAAATGCAGTATTTAGATGAAGTTAAAAGAAGACCTAATATAAAGGTATCAAAATATTTTCCTTAAGGTCTTTTTTTTTATTTATGCCCCTTTGAAAAAATATTAATGATATGGATAATTAACATTATAAGTTCTCTAGTACCTACATTTTTCATTGAAGTTTCATGAAATCATTAGCAATATTGCAGACTAATTTGAAAATCAGCATAGATTGATTATTTTTGCAGCAATTAAGCCCCATAGATCTATAAGTTATATTGGAAATTCTCATAAATCATCAGGGATAAAGGACTGTATACAGTTGAAAAAGATATGTAACAATCAGAAACGTGTCTATTCCCCCAGACGTGTCCATATGACCTCACTGAACTGTAAAACATGTCTAGTTGCTAAAAAGCGTCATTGTGTGTCCTTTTTATGAACGCCCAATCATGTCCACTTTTAAAAAAAAATACGCCCAAACATATCCAATCCCCCAAACATGTCCATATCATGAGGCCAAAACGTCTCCCTCTTATGAACACACAATTGTGTCCATGATTTAAAAACACCCAAACTTGTCCACTGTTATTAAAGGTTGCATTTGTGTCAATTTTCACCTTTTAAAAAAAAACACTCAAATTCAGAGTTTAATGTTTTCATTTTCGTTTATTGATGACTGCAATTTATGATGAATATTTTATATTTTGCAAAACTATGTTTAATACATCTTTTTAAAATAGATTTATTATCTATACTATTTACCTGCATGATTAGTGCAAAGAAATGTGTTATTTTGGCGCAAATGAAATGTATTATTTTGGCGAAAATGAAATATAGTTTGTGGTGTAAATAAAAGATTTTTTGGGTGCAAATGAAATGCCAATTGGCGCAGAAGCAAAGCACTGCTTATTGTAATCACATATGTTGTTTAAATACAAATCCAATCAATATAATTACAGGAACATTAGTTTTGTTTTGTTTTTTTTTTGTAAAATTGTGACAGTAACTCTTTAAAAACCCAGACACCACTTTTGTAGAGAGCAGGCTATGTGATGCCCTCATATATTATTTAGATAGTTAGGCATTACTGAAGTAAATTAGTACAAAAGAATTCACTTAGTAAAGGACAAATTTAACTGTTCAAAACTAATTAATTGCAATTTTTATGTTTGTTCGAGATATGCATGACATTTGCTACTGGACATTAAGCAATCAACAGTCAAGAGTTTATTTATGTGTTGCAAATAAACTTGCAATCATGCTAAATATTAACAACTGGCGTTGAACAAACTTATTCTTATGAATTACCATTTAATCAATAGTTGAAGCACTGGGAAAATATTTTTGATTTCTTAAGTGTGATGTACCTCCATTTTAGATTTAAAACAATATTAATCATATTGATAAAAAATAAATAAAATCACTGCAAGTAAAAAATAAATATTTATTGTGCCATTCTTTTTCTTATCTGGTGTCTGTTGAATGCAGAAGTCAGGGATTTCATCTTACACGGTAGATAGTGTACCATGTCTTGGCCATTTGAGACGTTCTGGCGTTTTTAAAGTGGACAATATTAGAACTGTTTGGGGGTTGTGAAATCAGACATGTTTGGGTGATTTGAGATTTTAAGGACATGTTTGGGAGAAATAGACACGTTTTGGAGTGTTACAGATATTTTAGTCTCTTTCATAAATTTGTTAATGAAGGAAAGATTGGTTCCTCCTTATCAGTTCATTTGAAAAATCAAAAATATTCTTATTATAAGTTAAATTTTGGCATTGAGTTTCATTTGAGCAAGCTATACTGTTTGATGTCAATTTTCTGTTAACCAAATACTTATGGTAAAGCAATAGCTGACAGTACATCTTGATTAGTATCAAATTACAGCATTTAACAGGTAAAGAATGGTACAGACAGCAAGCCTCAAGAGCAGTAAATCAGGCTATTGGAAGAGTTATCCGACACAGACAAGATTTTGGTGCCATTTTACTCTGTGATACAAGGTATATTGTAAAAATGCTACATCTACATTCAAAATTATATTCTTTTAAAAATGACATGTTCAGATTTACAAACAACATTATGTTTTACAGCATAATAGCAAATAAATCATAAACTAAGGGAATACTGTTTACTATTTAATGAGGAGTGTATGTATGTATTAATGGATGTTTAAACCTTTACTTTGATTAGGCTTAAGAACAAGAATACAACCTTCCACAATCAAAGTAATCACACAACCATGAAGCCACTGAGATTTTAGTTGTACTAACAAACAGTGGATGGTTGTACTAACAATCAAACAGTGGATGGTTGTACCAACAATCAAGCAATGGTTGAATCTTCAAAAAAGGAAAAACATTTATCTAACAAAATGGAGTTCACAAGGAAACTGCAGGAAGACATGCCTTACCTAGAAACATCATTCTCACTCCTTTGCATCCTATTTTTGGTCTTTTCCCTAAATGCTGCATGCTAAGTGAAGAAGTACCAAATACCTATTTTCAAGTCTTTGGTTTGACCATGCCAAAATTTCCCCTATTATACAGATCTATATAAAATACCATTTGTTCTTTAAAAAACCACATCAAAACTACATTGTTAATTTTGTGGGGTTTTATAATACATGAGTTATTTTTTTAGAAGATTGCACACTAAAAATAGTGTAGTTGTGACTATTTTAAGATTGAAAAATACTAGGGACAACTTTTTAAAATGGTTTGTACAGTTCAAATAAGTATCTTAGTTTTTATTTTAGGTTTTCATCACCTGATTCAATAAGTCAGTTGCCAATCTGGGTGAGGCCAAATGTTCAAAAGTGTCAAAACTTTGGACAAGCACTAAAGGAAATAACAGTGTTCTTTAAAACTGCTGAACAGAAGGTAATTATTTTTTTTATAGAATAAAAATTTACTCATAAAATTTGATACTTGTTATATTATTAATGTCCAATATAATCTAAAATTGATCATAAAATAGTTGATGCAACTACTTGACAAACTTTACCTTATACTTATTTTTGTGAAATGCTAAGAGTGATGATCCAATAGACATATTTATACTTGTATGCAAATTTGTCTGCCATTACTTTAAATCATGTAAGTTCCAGTGAAATATTGCATCACAATTTTAAAAAATTGACATCATTATTAAAAAGTAATGGTTGCTTGACCTCAGAATGTTATTCCTAGACAGATCTGGAGTCATTCCAACACAATATTCAGCTAAATGCCAAAAGTGTAAATACATCTGTACATACCAAGCATGACTAGTAGAACTTCTAAGCATAAAATGTAATTTCTGTTAATTACAGATGCCTGCATCAAAGCCTAAGAAAAAGATTGGTATAAAAAATTCACCTGGAGCATATTTCCTTCCAACTATGTCAAGATCAGCTGGTCCTACAAATCTTGTCAAAGCTGGAAAAGTATCTGACCATGTTGCAAGTCTGAAACAATCCAAAGGTTAGGCCAATGTAATATTAGTTTAAAACATTCCAAAGGTAACCAATGTAACATAAGTCTGACACATTCCAAAGGTTGTTCTTATGTTATACAAGTCTGAAATATTCCAAAGGTTAGGCCAATGTAATATTAGTCTAAAACTTTCCAAAGGTAACCAATGTAACATAAGTCTGACACATTCCAAAGTTTAGGCCAATGTTATACAAGTCTGAAATATTCAAAAGGTTAGGCCAATGTTATATAAGTCTGAAACATTCCAAATGTTATGTCAATGTTACGTAAGTCTGAATTATTCCAAATGTTACGTCAATGCTACAAAAGTCTGAAATATTACTAAGGTTATGTCAATGCTACATAAGTCTGAAATATTCCAAAGGTTATGTCAATGTTACATAAGTCTGAAACATTCCAAAGGTTAGGTCAGCATAACATAAGTCTGAAACATTCCAAATGTAAGGCCAATGTTACTGAAGTAGTCATTCCAAAGGTTAAGTCAATGTAACAAAAGTATGAAACTTTCCAAAGGTTAGGTTAATGTTACATAGAAACTAGTAATAGGTCAACTATATTGGGTAATCAAGTCCACCTAACATTCAGACTTCACGAAAACTTTTTTCTCAGGTGGTCCTTGAAGAAAATCTGCTGGTCCTCAATATTACTTCTATCGCAAAATACCAAAATTGTGTCGGTCCTTTGCAAAATTTTGGTGGTCAAATCCGTTGGACCACTATGTGAACTCTATAACATGGTTTATCTGACATTCACCTCATTTTTAAGTATCATTATAATTACCATGATAATGTTAAGTTTATGTTATTAGTAAGACGTTAGTTAATCTTAAGGATTTTCAGCATGAAATTCAATCATAATCAGTAAAGTAGAAAAGACATTTCAACATGTGTACACTTGTTCTTCTTACATTCAGACTTCACGAAAACTTTTTTTACTCATCTGCTGGTCCTCAATATTATTTCTATTGCAAAATACCAAAATTGTGTCGATCCTTTGCAAAATTTTGGTGGTCAAATCCAAAACAACAGTGTGAGTAACTGTTAACAATTGATTTATAAATTTTATTTACTAAACTGTCAGGATTTAATTAACTACATGATTTAAAAAAAACCAACACAAAGTTTAATAGTGATACATTATATATGTGTGAAACAAGTTTGCTGTGTCAGTTGTTTTCTTTTCAGTTGTTATTTCACTCTGAAATATGAATGAATGAATGAATTTTATTTCTCATTAACTACAAATTACATAGTTACAGAGAATATATATATAAACAATTACATTAAATACTAAAGCACATGTGAACAATACAGACATAAAGTATTGAATTACAAACTAACCAGGAGGAGTGACCCTCACATTTATATTTTTTTATACATCTACATAGTTTTTCAAGAACAGTATAGGTTTTCGGGCTCATTAGTTGTTGAAATTTATATATATTTGGACAAAAAGTACAATAGCATGGTAACAACCTCTTTCTATCTTGATATAGTACATTACATGACATGATGACATGACATAATGGTATTAATCACCGATGTCTCTTGAAAAGGCAAGATGGCACAACCTATCATTATGGATATTAAGTACATTCTAACAAGGATTGTTAATTTTGAAAATGTATTATTTTGGTAGATAGCAGTAATAACTATGCTAAGTTAAGTATTCAGTATGAAGGAGGTAGCAAAACTTCATCTTCAACTCAGGAAATTAAAAGAGGATTACTTGGAGCATTAACAGACAGTGAGGTATGTTCAGGAGTTTCAGTGTTTGAACTTATAATTATTAATTTTTTGTCATTCCTGTTTTTGTTTCGCCTTGAAGGAGTCAAAATGCGAGACATAGGTATGCTGTTTTCAGCGGCAGCTTCAACAATGTATTAGTTTGTATTTAGGTCAGTTTATGGTGAACCACTAGTCGTATGGTCAATGATATTTGGTATGCAGTTGTATTAGCACTGACACATCTCATTTCCATGGAGATTATTTGGCCCCACCCACTCAGCCATGGTCTATTGAATTTGAAACTTTTGCTTAGATTACATGTATTATTTTGTGAAGGTCAGTTTAAGAGGAATCATTAGTGATAGGTCAATGATTATTGGTATACAGTTGTATAAACATTAGCACATCTCATTTCCATAGAGAATATTTGCTCCTTAACCCTCAGTCATGGTCTATTGACTTTGAACTTTTGCTTAGTTTACATGTATTAGTTTGTGATTAGGTCAGATTAAGGGGAACCATTAGTAGTAGATCAATGATATTTTGTATACAGATGTATTAGCATTTGCACATTTCATTTCCATGGAGATTATTTGGCCCAGCCCCTTCAGTCGTGGTCTATTGACTGAATAATTGCATAGTTTACATATTAAAATTTGTGATTAAATCAGTTTAAGATGAACCACTAAAGTTAAGTCAATGAAAGTCTCATTTCCATGGAGATTATATGGCCCCACCCCCTCAGCATGGTTCATTGACTTTGAAACTTTTTCATATAGTTTACAAGTTAATGCATGTATTGTAATTTTAATTTCAACATTTGCATTATTAAAATAACAAAAAGGCAAGACATATCTCTGTGTTAACAGTTTATTGGAAGCAAAGTCTGTGCCCTTTTCCAGCCTTAGTTCATTCTTTTCTTAAAGGAAACAACTATAGTAATATCTTAATTATCATACCAATAAAACCTTTTATTCAACAGTAATTGTACAGATTTTTTAGGATGCAAGACTTATCATTGATTAAGACCAAACTATATTGGAGGTTTCATATAAAGCCTGCTCTCCTCAAGTGCAGGAGGTCATGGGTTCAATCTCTGTTCCTGGTCAAACCAAAAACTTTAGAATTGATATTTGCTACTTCTCCTCTAAGCATGTGGGATTAAGAGCAATGTCTGGACGGCTTGGAGGTGAAAAAAATTGTGTAGTAGGATAAAATTGAGAATGGAAATGGGGAATGTGTCAAAGAGACAACAACCTGACCAATGAACAGAAAACAGCTGAAGGCCACCAATGGGTCTTCAACACAGCAAGAAAATCCCACACCTGGAGGATTTTTAACATTCTAGTTCACAAGGTAACAGTCATCAGGAAAACATGTTACCTTGTGAACTAGAATGTTAAAAATGTGACTCAGCATGTTGGACTAGCAGGAAGATTCTCTTATCCTATTAACCTGTTCACATCTGGAATATGCTTTTAATAAGTTTTATTGTTAATTTGCTATGGAGTTGTTTTAAACTTTAAACTCATCAAAATGTCTAATGTTCAAATATTTTAGGCATTTTATAAAATTTCAGAATAAAGTGCTAGAATTTGTTCTTAAAAAAATAGAATTTTAAAGAATTTTCAGCAGAGAATGTTGAATGAATATTAAGATATTGATTGCTTGTTTACTTAGATATACCCGGTATATGGAAAAGTATGATTTATATTTTTTTTAATTTGCAGTTGAAATTACACATATTTATTTTCAGTGTAAATCACCAGATAATGATAGTCAGGTAATATTTTTATTATTAGTAGTAGAAGTATGCTTTCACAAATGTCATAGAATATTGTAAAAGATCCTATTAGTTATCATTTAATTATTGAAATATATGGTCATTGAGATTTGTTTGTTAGAGGAGTAATGCCTACAACAATGGTTCTATTACCTTTTCTTTCAGATTCTATTAGTCACTGACTCTCCAATCTTTTGAAGTAACTACATGTTAATCCTTATATGAAATTAACAATTAATGCTGTAAGAATAAGAAAAAAACAGAGACAAATACAAAGTCCATGTTTTGATGTACCGGTAGGCAGTTGTACAGACTGAAATTATGATAATGTCAGGTTAATATTTCAGGGTTCACCATTTAGACTTCCACCAGATAAAATGGTCTACAAAAAGCAGGCTAGGAAGAAGATTACAATTAAGGTAATAACTAATTGCAGTTTAAGATATTTGAGAAGTGACATGATAAAAAGTTTGATACCTACAGACAATCTAAACATTTGTAATTTCTGCACACAAACAGAACAAATTCAGATCTTCGGACACCAACTTCCTGTTTTCCTATGCTTTGAATTATCAGTGGGTGTATGTTTAGCACAGCAACGTGTGCATACTTGTTGATAAAACTATACACAGTTGTAGAACATTACCTCAGAAATTGAATAACGGAATATAGTACTGGTCCTGCAATTTAAAAGGGAGATAATCAAAATTATTTACTTCAATATTTACAATATGTGGTAATAGTCTCATGCAAGTAGGGTAGGCTATCCTTTTGTGAGTTCACTCACAGTTCTAGTTTATACCTGGTTTATGTCATTTAAAGCTCTATTTCGTCCATGGTCTTATCAGTCTTTCATTTTCTAATTAGGTACCCCTTAAAAACTAATAACTGAATTTGGTAAAAATATTGCTCTTTTTTATCACAAATGTGGAGTTTGAATTTACAGTGAAATTTGATCTTTTAATTTCAGAAAAGAGGGGAAACAGATAGTAAGAGTTCTGCTGCTGACATTCTAGATGACATACCATCAACAGTAAAATCTAATCATTTACAAACAGCTGAGTCTTATATAGCTGAGGTTTGTGTATGGTCACACCACAATAGTCCATAAACTTACAAATCTCTCATTTGAAAGTTGGAGCCAAAAAAAAGAATTGACAAATCTGAATTATTTTTACAAGATTTATGGCATTGAGATTAATGGGACATCAATAAAATGTACCAAATGATAGTACTAAATCAATGTGAAGGAAAAAGGATAGAAGGACTTTTATGTTCTAAGTCATTAGCATTTCCAAATTGCCAAAAAATACATTACCACAGTAACATTTGATAAATTTTAAAGTTATAATTGTAACTTTTAAGAAAATATTTTTCCTGGTGTATTGTGATGAGATGATGTTGTACTTTTAATGCCAACATTGAAACTAACCATTGTATGAACAAAATGTCCCATGATGCCATAACTTTTTGTATGCATGAAGGAGATGTGGGGTTTACGTCAATGAGACAGTAACCAAATGACATGAATAACCAAAAAAACATCTAAAGGTCACTATACAGTCTTCAACAATAGACAGGTGTCTTCAAATTATCAAGCTCTTTTAGTCCATTCTAAAAACAAGTTCTGAATAAATCTGCAAACAAAAAATTCTCCAAATAACAAAAGCAATAAGATAAATCTGCAAACAAAAAATTCTCCAAATAACAATAGCAATAAGATATGACAACTACTAAAGAGGTTTGTTACTTTGGACAAGAACTTGAATATTGTTTTATCTTGTTTCATGAAGCAATTTTATATTTTACAAGCCATTATTGAAATTAGTTCATTTCTGTATAAACTTGTAATTACTAAGAGGCTTAAAAGGCTTTCTTGCATTTAACATTAGGAATTGATGCAAGACAAGCAATTCAGTCTCCTGGGAGCCTCTAGTCCCTTTTTTGCAGCTTTAGTAATGAAGTTAAGTGGGGAATGTTTCCTGCTTTTACTTAACATTTTTGTCCTTCTAGTAATTGTATTGAAATGAATAATTTATTCATATATTCTCCTTATTTTTTTATATTTAATTGAGTTACAGAAACATTTTTTTATTATGTGGCAAATTGGACTTAACTTTGTTTTCAGGTAAAAAGAGTGTTATATGGTGAAAGATACAAGATGTTTTCAAAGGCATTAGTAGATTATAAGAAGATTGGAGATTTTCAACAGTTGACTCCAGTTTTAGTTGGGGTTTTTACAGAAGACAGTCAGCTTTATCCTTTCTTTAGAGGTTTGTTAAAATATAACATTCAGCATTGAGTTCCTATGGATTCATTGGTCTCTAAAAGTGTGCTAACCTCAAGTGAGTAAGGTTGTGGATTCAATCCTATACTGGGCCAAACCAAAGACTTGAAAAAATGGTATATTCTGCTTCTCCACAAAGCATGCAGCATTTAGGAGAAAGAGAAGACTGGTTGGCTTGGTTTCTGGTTAATATGTCTGAGTAGGATGCTATTTCTGACTTTTGCATGTAAACTAGCATGTTATAAATCTGGCTCAGTATGTTGGTCTAGTACAAAGTAGGGTTCATATCCATTTCACATTAACATTAAATGTTTTCATCATGATATGCATGTAATATTTGCCTCTGAATGTTAAACATCAATCTATTTATACATTCCTTTACCTACCCAGTACATAAGACAATGATTTGGAATATATGAGGCTCTATGTGGTTACCAACCATTAGCAATATATTGACTTAAACTAGAGTATTTTGATAACATATTTAATCATCAAAATATTTATAATTTTGATACTGTTAACAAATTTGTCATAGGATATCATACACTATATATTGCTCTTTTTAACTCTTGTTTATTTATACACATACACCAAATCTCTTTCCAGACTTCAGAGAATGAACATACATGTACATTTTAATTTCGGCACCTTCATTAGACAAAAAAATGTGTACAATTGACAGACCAACCCTATTTTAATGTGCCAACCCTATGTCATTTTATCCGTTAATGAAATCAAAAGGAAAACACCCATATGCAATTTTATACAGATATAAGTATGCCCATGTTCACCAGAACACTTTACATGTAGGATCTCTGATGTTTGATGATAAGACAATTTGTACATGTGCAATGTTCTGCAAATAAACACATGTATTCTATATATATAATGCTAGACTATAAATTGAATATTTATTTTCATATTTAATTTTTAAAAGAAGTAATCTGACAAACACTTTCATGATTGTATGTTCCAATGTGTATTTACTTTGTTTTCAAATTCCTCTATTTGTTGTTGATAATTACAGGAAAACCCCTATTACCAATAATATTGTATCTGGTTGGTTAAAGCTTAGAAAAGAATTCCACCCTGACAAACGCCTGAGATAGGAGTGTCATTAAAATGTACATTTAAAGAATGAGTATAAAATTTAATATAAAATATGATCTGGGAAAGAGTGTGAAACTACATTTTATTAAAGATTATTTATATAGTAACTTTACATCCACATTGGAGGAGGTCTTGGTATTACTTTTATTTTCTTATTTATGACAAATTGTAGCAAATAACCAGACTTTTGTTTATTTAGCTTTGATATGAAAGCAAAATCCAATGCATTATTTTTTATACGCCCGTCAATTTTTGACGGGACATATTATGGTATACAAATGTCCAGTGTCCGTCCGTCTGTCTGTCCGGTGTAAACATGTCGCACCGTAACTTGAGAATGACTTATCCAAATTTCATGAAACTTCACATAGTTGTTTCTTATGATGGTCAAACAATCTGTATACTTTTTGGTGAAAATAACATTAAAACTTTTTGAGTTACGGGACTTAGTAACTAAAACAGGTGTGTGTTTTTTTTTCACATGTCGCGCCGTATCTCAAAAATGATTTATGATTATTGCTTAAAATTTTACACACTTCTTAGTTATATTAATCTAAAGATCTGTATACATTTTGGTTTTGATTCAAAATTTATTTTAGAGATATTGAGTTTTTTGTAAAAAAAAAAGGGGGTTTTCGCATGTCACGCCGTATGTCAGAAACTATTTATGCTTATTGCATAAAAATTCACACACAAGACGATGGGCGTATCATGCGCTCATGGCGCAGCTGTTTATTAATTCCTGTATTCATATTGACTTTATACTTTTTCCAGAATTTTATCGTTTTGTGAGACCTAAAGATAAATGTGAATATGACAAGCTGTGTAAAAGTATAACAGGAACTGGGTGTGGTTACCGACCAGAAGATTCCATTCTCAGAAAGAGGCTACATACAGATAACTCATGTGAGCAATATTTTAGGAATATCAAATTCTTGGTACAATATCTTAATGTGTGTTTTTTTTTACTGATAAACAACAAAGAAACAATAACAAAATTTTAAATAGGAAACACAACAGCAAAATAAAACTTGGGGAAGACACTTTGCATTCGGAATTTACTGTACCAGTTAATTAAATATTGAATTTTGAATATTCATGTATGAAGAAAAAAGAAAAAAAAAACAAATGCAAAATTAGAAAAAACAAAAACAAATGCAAAATTAGAAAAAAATAATTGATATAGAAAAAGCAACAGCAAAATAAAACTTTGGAAAATTTTTTAGCATTTTCAAAGTTTACGTATCATGTACAATAAGGTTTAGGTTGATTTAATATTCATTGAATGCACATTTAAGAAAGTTGGTCAGTATCTTAGCAAATAAAGGATATCTTTTTCATGCTTTACGGACTTCAGTAAAAAATTACATCAAAGTTCATATCTTGTGTACACTGAGATGTTCAGAACTAGTTGACAGTTACATATTAGTAAGAAGATCAGTTTCCAAAAAAATAATAAGTCCATGATATTTTGCATGCAGTTGTATTACTATTGGCACATTTCATTTCCATGGAGATTATTGGCTCACCTCTCTAGTCATGACATTTCATTTCCATGGAGATTATTGGCTCACCTCTCTAGTCATGACATTTCATTTCCATGGAGGTTATTGGCTCACCTCTCTAGTCATGACATTTCATTTCCATGGAGATTATTGGCTCACCTCTCTAGTCATGACATTTCATTTCCATGGAGATTATTGGCTCACCTCTCTAGTCATGACATTTCATTTCCATGGAGATTATTGGCTCACCTCTCTAGTCATGACATTTCATTTCCATGGAGGTTATTGGCTCACCTCTCTAGTCATGACATTTCATTTCCATGGAGGTTATTGGCTCACCTCTCTAGTCATGACATTTCATTTCCATGGAGGTTATTGGCTCACCTCTCTAGTCATGACATTTCATTTCCATGGAGATTATTGGCTCACCTCTCTAGTCATGACATTTCATTTCCATGGAGATTATTGGCTCACCTCTCTAGTCATGACATTTCATTTCCAAGGAGATTATTGGCTCACCTCTCTAGTCATGACATTTCATTTCCATGGAGATTATTGGCTCACCTCTCTAGTCATGATCCATTGACTGAAACTTTTGTATAGATGACATGCTACACAGATGAGACATACCTCTTTTTTTAACAGTTTATTCCAACTCTTTCTTGAAAAGTAAAAGATTAATATTAGGTCTAGTGGAAGTTATTTAATGCCAATTGTTATTTTTACTTCTGTATGTGATAATGTTTATGGCAATATCATAAGAAACTCATGAACATATAACTTCAATGAAAATCTATTGAAAATCTATTTGTCACAAAAAACATGCATTTTTAACTCTGCTGAGTGAAACTCCATGGATTCAAAATCTTGCTTTACTTGAATATATTGTATGATATTATTTATGGTCTTGACTGAATTTAAATATCTTATCTAGGTAATGCAGATAAACGACAGAAAACTATCCATACAAATTTAAGCAGTTTACCTGAAGCTTCTAATACAGCAAAACAAATAGCAGTAAACTTACCTAAGGAAGTTAATGTATCAAATAACACTATTCAAAGTGAGAACTGTCCTTTGACTAAAAACAATGTAGAAAATGTGCCATCCTCATCAGTAAAACAATCAGACTATCTAAATCAAAGTTCAGAGGATTTATTTGAAGAAACAGAACCATGTTCACCATCTCGGAAGCATGATAGCAATGTTATTGTAAAGGCTGATGACATAACTTGTCCAAGTAAATATCCATCAGGTAAATATACACTTGTAGACTTGTGTTACTATATAAACGTTTATGGATTTCAGATATTGTTATTGTATGCTATTAAACAATCACCAAACTAGCGACAATGTTCTTATAATGAAAGAAAAAAACTAAAATAAGTATAAACTTATTCTATACCAAGGTCATTCTCTGTTGTATCTTTGTTGGTTTAAGATTAACTGACATTTACATAATATAGCAGTTTAAATCTGTCCATCATGGAAGGTTTATTTACTACACACTTGTACAATAGCTCAAGATTCCGTGGTTTTATTTCCTTAAAACCTTTAACACATCTTAAAACTTGCCATTTTTTGTGTACATGTAGAATGTATGGGACAATACACTAAAAGGTAATATTTAACAACAGACATACAGGGATTAATGTGCACAGATTATTATTGTTAATCTGTAACAACAAAAGGAAAAAAATCATTTGATTGCATGTAGAATTGTGATAATAAAAATATTATTGAAAATTGAAATAAGTTTTATTATTTATACAGTTCGTGTTATAATGAAAATGAAAAGATTTGGGGTAGATTTAAAGAAGAAAATATCCCAAATGTATAGAATAAAAACTAGCAACTGACTCACCACATGGACACCATAGATAAGTATAAACTTCCAGCATATGACAAGCTTATGAAGGCCTCATATGTAAAGTGTTGCATTACCTGCATTACAAAAAAAATACTATCATAAAACCTTAACAATGATACAGAGAACAAATGTTTTATACTTATAGGATATAATTGTGAATGCTGCCAAAAAAATGCAGAAAGACCATTTGAAGCAGGATGTGGACATATCTGTTGTTTTCCTTGTTGGAGAACAGCTTTTGATGTAAGTTTTAGCAAGTGGTAAAAAAACCCAAATCATATAAAGTTTGAGTGATGTATGAAAATTGCTATTTTGCAGCCTACGATATGCTTATTTTTTCCTGTTAACATTTTTTTCTTTCACTTTACATTTTTAGTAAGACTATGATAGATGATTTTAATACAATGAAATGTTTATTGCTATATAAAAAAACATATGTTAATTACTAGTAAATCAATACCATTTTATGTAAAAATCACTAGAAAAGTTTAATTTTCATGTCTTATCTACCATAAATCTGATTATAAGATTTACAGTTATCAAGTTATTGGTGATTAATTGACAATATTGACACATATTTTGCCTATTTTTATTTGCATTTCTAGAGGTTATTAGATCAGATCTATTATTGATCCACTCCATCCAAAACACACAGAGGATACCTAGTTTGTACCATGTGTATCTCTAATAGTATTCCTTCAGTGTCATTCAAACTTTGCACATTGATTGCACACATTTAAAATGTGCACCTCTTATTTGTTACCAATTATGATCATTTTTTTTTCTGGTTTCCCATGTTTAGAACATTTTTGTCATTGAATGTACAAAAGGTACTTAGTTTCATACATAATTATCTTAGACCACCAGGGCCGTAACTACATTGAGGCAAATGCCTCATGTTGAAAATTTCGAAAAAAAAATGATAAGTTGAAACAAAAGCTTGTCTTCATATCAAATTTTTTTCACGGCGAGTGTCTTGCAAGATGCAAGTTCTGTTCTGTTTTTCGGGATCCACGTTCCTCATTTATTTTTAGTTTTCAGTGTTGATGGTCTATTATTTGTCGTTATGTGTCTTATCTGTTACCGGGTTTGTCTTTTGTTCGTTTATTGCCCTTCTTTATGACTATTGTCTTAGTGTTGAATTTCCTTTGTAAATTCAATTTATTAATTTTGTTTTAAACTTGAGTTTTATTATATTTAAGGACCTTTTGTCTAATTTTAAAAAACTACTTTTAATTGTAAAAATATTTGAAATTAGCTCTCGCTTTTTTTGTTCTGCGGCGGCGTTAAGCGAACACCAATCAATCAATCAATCTTTATGACTAACACTTCAGTTGTCCAATACTAAGCTGTTTTTGATTCTTCTCGTAGCATCTGTATGTTGTAAACGTTCATTCTCTGCTTTGAGTAGACTTAAGACTTGGGAAAGATCAACAATAACGGGTGAAAGGTTGTGTGGTTTGGCAATGTTGCATGTCCAGCAATGTCCAGATATTGTTCGAAAAATTGGTTTTGAGAATATTCGATGCTACCGGACATAGAAAAATTGGTCGTTTTTTTTCATGGAAAATTAAACTTTATATTAAAGAATACAAGACTGGCTCTCTTTTCTGTAAATAAAACTAAAAAGCTAACATGGGTTAAATTAAAGTGAGGCAACCAATCTCCCGGAATCAAATCATTTAAAAAGAAAAATCATGTATTGCCATACGACCTTTTACATTGAAGGGCTAAACTTGCATTAAGCCGTGTTCAGGTCCTTAAATAGAAAATAAAGGGATATGGAGTAAATGTGCATGGGACAAAATCGCACACACAACATAGAAAAAGTACAAATTATCAGTGAACAGGGTTTTTATTCCTGTTCTTCATCTTGACAGTCGCTTGAGGGTCTTCAACAATGGAAGAATCATTCATACCCTACAACAAGTCCAAGACAGCCCCTAGCCTCGACTTAAGCGGTACTTAAAGTATTGTACTGTGAATAAATTTCAAAGTCACAAAAAAATACACCAAAGTATAAACACAATACAAGACCAGAACAGACAGATCCGACATTAATTAGCCGGTATAAAATGTAGCAATGAGGTCTAAGAACAGTTTTCCTGAGTCTACCCTGAGTGTACCCTTTTATCCCAGTTAGGAACTACATCAAGTTGTAATTGAAATGCGTTATAAAATCTGAATTCACATAGTTAAATAAATGATAATCAGTGCCCTCTTAACTTGATTTGAAAAAAAAAATAATTGACAGGTATAATACGTTTTCTGCAAGCCGAAACTCAATTAAAAAAACAAAAAAACAGCAGCCACACACTTAATTATGTGAAATACGATTTTTGCTTTATCCTACTTATCGGACTTTTGATGTTGTCCCTAAACACTTAGTCTTACAATGAATCTATATATTTTGCTTCGAGACCAGAATATTGTCGAAAACATAATTAAAACAAAACTTGCGTTTCAGATTAAGAACGGGTCCGAGAAACGCTCAGAATGCACAATTTTGCGTCATTTTTTCCAGAGCTTCTAGGGGCCATGACCCCTCACCGAAATTTTTTTCACCTCGCTTCGCTCGGCTAATATATTTGGCCTCACTTTTAAAAGAGGCTAGTTACGGCCCTGACCACATTCAAATCAAGAGGTAAGCTCTGTCCATCACATGAATATGTTTTAACAATAGACCATGGTCCTATCCAGAATTAGATATTGTACCATTATACATTCAAACAATTGATGTACTGCATGTGAATGACTATAAGCTTCACAGATTACTGGGTTATTGCCTTGAGTATCTTTCCACCAAATGACACTGACCATGAAGTTTATATTTTCAGACTAGCAAAGTTTGTCCAGTTTGCAAACAGCCAGTTAGAAGAAGACACCTCACTGCAAAATATTTTGCTGGACCTGAACTAGAATGATTGACTATTGGTGCATGAATTATTTACCTCATAATTAAAATATACAAAAAATTATAACACTTTTAACTCTTTTACTTGGTTATTCAGTCACTGACTTGAGTTAATTTAGGCTAGCATCAATTCATTGTATTATATACATGTATCTTAGGCAGGGAGTTATAAAAGACACCTCAGCACCTAATGAAAGTTAAGTCACAAATTTTGGCCCTGCAATCTGCAACATTTATGATATCTGGCCAACCCTGAAAAAAACCTTTTCTAATGAGTCTTTATCAGTTGTTTAATTAGCTCAACTGGCCCTATGAGCTATTGGCATCACTTGGCTTATGTCACTATCGTTGTTGTTAACTTTTAAAAAAAAATCTTCTCTGAAACCACTAGACAAATTTAGTCTGAAGGTATCTAGTCTAAAAGTTTTTGATTTTTGTTCCTGCCACCTACATGGCTAAAAGTAGAACATAGAGGTAAAATGCATTAATTGTCTCATATCTTGAAAACCACAATAGACAAGAGAAAATTCAACAGTACAAAAAGGCTACGAATGGCAAGATCTACCTATCTTCATATCTGCACCAAAATTATCAGATAACTCCTTTTAAGTAACTGAATTTGGCTGTGTATTGTCCACCGTCTCCACACTCCAAAAATTAAAATTGCAGGGCAGGGTTGTAAATTATGGAGTACTTAAAGCAAGAAATAGGAAAATTTCAATGTTTTACTCTGCCATGTTTGTTATTGAAATTGTACAGGCAAAACTCTAAATCCAATTTTCCTATTAGTCTAAATAACAGAATATAATCTTATGATAAAAAAAGTAAATGATGAAGTTTATGCTGTCACAAAACCATGAAATAAGGTCAAATGCCAGACTATTAGGCATCTGATATATAAAGTTTAATAAAAAGTTTACAGTCACTGTTGGACTAGAATCCCTTTATCTTGGATTTTTTTTAGAATTTTTGCAGGTGAGAAAAAAACAATGGTGCTCACTCGAAGAAGTCTCGCCTGCTTTTCTAATCATCATTGAATTTGATGTTGAAAATCTTTAAGATCAAGGTCATACAGATCCTGCAAGATGAACGCTTTTCCCTACTAAAAAATTGTTTACCTCTTGCTTGTTGAGAAAAGGGTGCAACCAAAAATTCATGTTGACCAATAAACAATGAAAATAAGGTCAACTTAAGATGAATGGACAAAAGTGTACAACTTACAATCATTCCATTAGTCAAATTAAGTTGACTTACAACTTTTAGTATCTAAGAAATGGAACTAATCACAATAAACTTAACATTGACCAATGATCAAAGATGAGAGTGCACACACTGAAATGTCTCGCCTGTTTTACTTATCATTGAATTTATGTTGAAAGTCTGTAACATGAAGGTTTTACTACAAGTATCACATAAACTTAACATTATCAATGTTCTAAAATAATGAGGTCATGGTCAGATGTTCCAGGGCAGACAGACATATACATCTTGCAATCATTCCATACACCAAATATAGTTGACCTGTTGCTTATAGTATCTGATAAACTTACAAAAGTATGAAAACTTGTTGACCAATGAACCAAAAAAATTAGGTCAAGGTCGTATAACACCTGCCAGACAGACATGAACACCTTAAAATTGTTCCAAACATAGCTGACCTATTGCTATTAGTATTTGAAAATCAATTAAAACACAAAAACTTAAAATTGATCAATGAACCATGAAAATAAGGTCAAGGTCAGATGATACTGGCTAGACCAAACGTTTACACCTTACATTCAATCTATACATTAAACATAGTTGACATATTGATTATAGGACTTAAAAAACAAACCAAAACACAAAAACTTAACATTTACCAATGAACCATGAAAATGAGGTCAAGGTCAGATGAAACCTGTCTGACCTATATGTACCCTTTATAATCATTCCATACACCACATATAGTTGAAATACTGCTTACAGTATTTGAGAAACCGACCTTATCACGTAACTTTGATCACTGATCCATGAAATGAGGTCGAGGTCAGGTGAACACTTTCTAAAGGACATGTAGGCATTGCAAAGAACCCATATACCAAATATAGTTATCCTTATATTCATAATAAGTGAGAAATTCACATGACAAAAAACCAATTTTTTTCACGGTCACTAAAGTTGACTAAACCATGAAAATGAGGTCAAGGACAATGGACAAATCTACCTTCTGAAATATAAAGCTTTATTCAAATAATTTACATCGTCGCAGGATAGCAATACCCATGTCTTGCATACTGTGACGAAAAAAAGACATAAATTAGGTCAAGTTAAGAAGAACCCATTCATACAGACATTTATTACACCTCACTATCATTCCATACATGAAATATAGTTGACCTAAAGATTATAGTATCTGAGAACGAGACCTAATCAGGAAAACTTAACATTGACTAATAACCCATGAAAATGAGGTCAGGGTTAAGTCAACCCTGCCAGAGAGATGTGTATACTTTACAGTCCTATCATACATCAAATAAAGTTGACCCCTAGCTATAGCCTAATATCATTTAAACTGATGAAACCACAAACTTAACATTGACCAATAAACCTTGAAAATGAGGTCAAGGTCAGATGAAATGTGCAAGATTGACATGTACACCTTACAATCATTCCATACAAGGAGTAGACCACGAAATCTAAACCAAATATAGTTATCCTATTACTCATCATAGGCGAGTATTTCACATGACAAACTATATTTTTTTTAATTAGTTGCTTAACCATGAAAATGCAGTCAAGGACAATGGAGATATCACCATAAGGCATCTTGTCATTGTCATTTTAAAATTGAGAATGGAAACAGGGAATGCATCAGAGACAACAACCAACCAGAGCAGAAAATAGCCCAAGGCCAACAATGGGTCTTCCAACACAGTGAGGAAATTCCGCACCCAGAGGCGGGCTTCAGCTGGCCACTAAAAAGAATGTATACTTAGTTTCTTCTGTTACCTATTCTAACATTGGACTCAGACTTCTTTTAAACTGAGTTTTACTGTGCGTATTGCTGTGTGTTTGTTTTTTCTACATTGACTAGAGGTATACTAGGGGAGGGTTGAGATCTCATAAAACATGTTTAACCCCACATTTTTGCGCCTGTCCCTAGTCAGGAACTTCTGGCCTTTGTTTGTCGTGTATGTTATTTTTAATTTTGATTCATTTAATTTTTCAGAGTTTAGTGTGATGTCCATTTTCGCTGAACTAGTAAACCTTTTTGTTTAGGGGCCAGTTGAAGCCTGCCTCCGGGTGCAGGATTTTCTCGCTGTGAAGACCCATTGGTGGTCTTGGGCTGTTTTCTGCTCTTTGGTCAGGTTGTTGTTGTCTCTTTGACACATTCCCTGTTTCCAGTTCAATTTTATCTGCATACAAGATATGCAGCATCCAGGTCTTCTAAACTTTATTTCAGCCTTTTTAAACATTTTTGTTTGTGTGATTTTCCATTCATCAATGAAGACCATTATTAAATGTAGCCTAAATCTGTATATTTTGGAGATGGTCCTGTACATTTACCAATTGGTGAAAATTCACATTAATGTTTTTTCCAAATTATTACATCTGGCTATTGTCACCTCCATATTTCAATATTGAATAACAGTTGTTATTTCCAATACAAGTCTTTGTGCTTGCTTGTTCTACTTGCAATGTGATAAAAAAATAATGGAAATGTAGGAATTGTAAAAATAAAATAAAATATTGATTCCCTATTAACTCCCTGAGTGGATAGAAAGTTTATTGTAAATTCTTACCCTTGAACAAACCAACTACAAATGGCTGAAGAATGAAAGCTGTATACTTGACAACATTTAATGAAGGCCTGATGTTACAAATTAAGACATGTAAATGTATTCCATCTATTTCACAACCACATAATGCATTCTTTGCATTCAAGTTACAAACATACAGTTAAATATAGTCTACAGATGTCTTCATGAACATAAAAAGGCAAATGATTTTTTTTCCAATGAATGAGTCTCTCTAAGATGCTCAGAGGTTATCCAATAAATATAAAGTTCATATGTGACATGACAAACAATAATATTCAATCAAGGTATGAAAGTCTACATATTTGAAAGAATTCCTATATTACAGACAATAAACTGGTAATACAAAACTTACTGGGAAAAGGAAAATAGTGACAGTGACACATAACAAAATACTTTCATAAAAACAATACAATCTATTCCAGTAGTTTACTATTTAATAGCCTTATAAGATATTGGAATAGGTAAATGGATAAATTAACAAAGATAAAATATTTATGTATTTATAGCCCGTCACTTCATAAACGAATGAATAATAATTGAAAAAGCATGGACTCTGTGAGCAAATAAGTGCAACTCAAATACATTGTACTACTACTTTCAGAATAAGTTATGATTGTTAAACTGGAGCATCCCCTGGGACTGAATAATCTTAATTTGGATTCATATTAATTGGAAGGTATTACAGTGAAACAAGAATTTTAATTACCACATGGATGGGAACAACTAAAATGGCTTGTAAAGCATGGTAAACAATAAATAAAATGCTCTGCTGGGCGCAGCTTGATACGACCGCAGAGGTCAAACCTGAACAGTTGGGGCAAGTATGGACACAACATTCAAGCTTGATACAGCACTGAATTTGGATTGTGATTAAATATTTGACACAGCATAGGTTTCTGACACAGAATGAATGTGGTCTAAGAACTTAAAATTTTTTAATTTACCTATTCAAACCATATCATTATTATTTGCTTTTATATATAAATCAGAAATAACCAATTTAAAATGGAAAATTTTAAAGAAAAAAAAGGAAAAAAAGGCAAAAAAAATCCCTCTCCCAAATTTTTTGAACCCCTTATGATTCATCACCCCCAAACTCAATCCCAGCCTTCCCTTTGTGGTATGGTACCTTGCAGTACAATTTCATAGAGATCCATACACTTGAACAAAAGTTATTGTCTGGAAACTAGAAAAATGCTTGTTTTTAGGCCCCAAATTCCTAAACGTTTAGGGCAATTACCCCGAACTCAAACCCAGCTTTCCCTATGTGATATGGAACCTTGTAGTACAATTTCATAAAGATCCATACACTTACACACAAGTTATTGTCATGAAACTAGAAAAATGCTTGTTTTTTCCCCCCTTTTGGCCCCTAATTCCTTAAATTTTGAGGCAATTACCCTAAAAATCAATCCCAGCCTTCCCTTTGTGGTGTGGTACCTTGCAGTACAATTTCAGAGAGATCCATACACTTGAACACAAGTTATTGTCTGGAAAAGAGAAAAATGCTTATTTTTTGCCCCTTTTTGGCCCCTTATTCCTAAACGTTTTGGGCAATTACCCCAAAACTCAATTCGAGCTTTCCCTTTGTGATATGGAACCTTGTAGTACAATTTCAGAAAGATCCACACACTTACACACAAGTTATTATCATGAAACTAGAAAAATGCATGTTTTTTGCCCCTTTTTTGGCACCCAATTCCTAAAATTTTGAGGCAATTACCCCCAAAATCAATCCCAGCATTCCTTTAGTGATATGGAACCTTGTGGTACAATGTCAGAGAGATCCATACACTAACACACAAGTTATGTCTGGAAGTTACAAAAATGCTTATTTTTGGCCCCTTTTTGGCCCCTAATTCCTTTACTGTTATTACCATAACCCCCAAAATCAATCCCAACCTTCCTTTTGTGGTATTGAACCTTGTGGTAAAATTTCATAAGGATCCATTCACTTAAACTAAAGTTAGAGTGCGAAAACCAATGTGTCTTCGGACGACGCCGGACGACGACGCCGACGCCGGACGACGACGACGACGACGCCAACGTCATACCAATATACGACCACAAAAATTTTTTTGCGGTCGTATAAAAAGTATTTAGTTAGAAGTATATCAGTGTGCATTCTTCTTAAAAAAATATTGCAAGTAAGCATCATTTATATATAAAAGTTCATACTTCAAACGCATAGGAAATACACTTACATCAGTTGAAATAAAGGAAAAAATGTACCTTTACAATTAACATTTTACTACAACAAATTATACACTTAACAATCATTATAATACAATTCAAACACATAAATTAACAGCATGAACAATAAAATTAAGCACTGATTTGCTGCATGAATAGCTGTTTCTAGTAATAAGTTACAACCTCAATCCTGAATTGATTTAAAATTGCAAACAAATGCAAAAGCCGCCTTAAAAAGCCCAGTATGCATGGTACTACTACTACACAAATGTACTAGCTTTAGTCAATATGACTGATGTTTAATTTTTTAACAAACATTTTCTTTTTGGACAGTTCTTGGGTAAACAAGAGATGATAGTATGTAATATATCAAGGAAATCAATAATTTATATTATATACCTCTCACCATAGGGTTGCTTTGAAGCAACTCAAACAAGCCATTTGAAAGGGGAGTAACTCTAACAAAATAAAATACAAAAGTCAAATTCACCATTTATGAATGAAAATGTATGCTGGAATACAGGTGGATACTTCTTTTATACTTAAAACTGTTACATTTGCTTGCAACAAAGATCAATGGCTACTAATGGAAGAGCAGACCAAATATTAACAGACCCATGATCTATCTCCAGAATTTTAATACATTTTAAAACAAATACAAATTTCAAAATCATTAAAACATAAACAGGGTTAGGATCTTTTATTGATCTTGAAACTACTGGTAAAAATGCAAATGTCTATGAAACACACAAACAGTACTCAGGGTAAACAGCCTATCATACATGTATATAAGTATTTTAATATGTGTAAATTGACCTTACAAGAATATTTGAATAGATTACTATGCCATTTCACAAAAATCTGACCTTTTACTGACCATTATTATATAATGAGAAGATATGCCTCATGGTTGCAAAGTAGAAAACTGTTGTGTTTTGAAGCTATCCCCTAGTGTAAAACTTGTTGGGAAACTTCTGGAACCAATTCATGAAACCTTAGTTTCAACAAATAATTATGTCTACCCGGTATTGAAATGTCAAGTTTCTTATGAATAAAAAGAGATGTGGGGAACACATCTATGAGACAGCAACCCTAAACACAATAAAAAACAAAGATATGCCTTTCCTGCTTTTAAGTAAAATAAAAAAAACTGATATTTCAGAACTGCTACTAACTACTTGTAAATGAGAGTGGATGTCTCTTTTCAAATGCTTCTAAAGCTAACCTGATCAAAAATATGTATACATTAAATTCAGTATAGAGCATGAAATAAAAATTTATATAGTTCACAAAATCTGATATATTCAGATATAGACCTGATCAGAAAACTTTACATTGAAGTGTTGAGGCCAACAGAAGAGATTTGTTTACCTTTGTCTCAGATGAGACAATTAAACAAGAAAAGATAGAATAAATTGAAGAACATTGGCGTATACATCAATGAGAAAAGTGTCTATAATACAATATGTAGTAACACATACACTTGCATTATATGAAAGATTTGGGTCAAGTGATACACAAAGTTCAATTCAAAGTGAAAGTTCCAATTTAATATCAGTAGACCAGATGAGACAACAATACAAAGTAATTTTTATAAAAATACCCAAAACATACAATTAAAATTTTCAGAAATTTCACTATAAAAAGTCTTTTGAACACAAAATTTAGTCTTGAAATCTTGGCTTATAGAAAACCAATGAATTTCAAAATGGGAGAGTGCTTCCAAGATTTCTCTTTAAATTTACCATTGATTTGTATGTAAAACTATGCTTTGATTTTACAAATGCAATATCAATTACATTCAAATGAAGAAAAGTTTTGCCAAAATGAATTTCGAAAAAGCTTTCAAAATTTTTCCCATCTGAATAAATTAAAAAAAAAAAAGAGTTCCAGCTGTTTGACACCATGTTTGACACATAAGTTGGTCAATTCTGACAAATATATCACTTGTTTTAAATACCCTACAACTATGACAGAAAATCCTTCCATTTATAATTTAATTAGGTTCATTATGTTCATTCTTAACTAAGTTATCGAAACTTAAGTTATAACAATCTATTACCAATGTAATAGCCATACATGTTTGTTGCAATTTTTTGACAGATTACATGGAATATTTCAAACATGGACATGATGGATGCATAAATTTAAAAATTTTAGAACTCTGTATAAAATCCTAATTATGATATTCTTTCTGAATTTCCCAAAAGTCCAGTTCCTTTAAAGCCTGATTCAGGCCCAGAAGAGACTTGGATCATATCTTGTAAAACTAAAAGGTCTTCAGCAGGTTCGTCTGCTTGTAACATGATAATGGATCCTGGTGCAATACGTAGGCTACCTAATGTTGCAGTGTCATCACACAAACTGTGTCCATTCATCAGTAAAGTTTGATCAAAAGGTGGCACAGAAAACAATTTCATTAACTGTAGCTTAAAATCTTTCAAAGTTTGTGAAGATTTTACTTTCACTTCTTTTTCACCTCTCACTTTTCTATGACGTTGACTTTTCCTTGTTCCATTTTCATTTTTGGACAATTTTTCCGGAGGTTCCTCTAAAGGATCACTTGTGCTGCCTCTTTTCTTTGAACCATGCTGATTGAAGTCTGGATCATAATCCTTAGAATTCTCTGACTCGTTAGGATTGAGAGAACTGGATCCTGCTGACTTCTGCAATTGCTTGGGAATTTTGCGTACAAATATAACTGCTTCATCATAATCAAACCTTGCATTTTCTTCTTGATTTAGACGACTAACAACACATTCGTCACATACTTGTGGAAGTGTTACAATTCCTAGGTTTTTGTCATCATCTTCATAGCTGATAATGCTTATTTCATAATCCACATTGAACATTTGACTGATCTTGTCCCACTCTGAACTCCATGTGTAAACAAAGTTATCGTTTACATATAATTCTAACTGTCCTTGAGACTGAGGATACAGGTAACCCTCATGTTCACATATTAGAATGGAATTTCCTATGTTCTGAATTGGGGGGTATTTTAGTGGTTCTTTAATAAATCTCCTCAATTCTTCTAAAAATGCTTTATTTAAAATAAATACTTCTATTGGTTTTTTCAGAGTAATTGGTCTTTTTCTGTCATTTAGAAGATCATTAAGAGCTGTTTTTTGTTCTTGAGCCAATTTTCTCAAATATTCTTTTGTTTGTTGTTCATTTCGCATTTGGTCATTGCATTGTCCACAAACAGGATCATCTTTAGCAAACTCTGGACAATTGGCAAAATATTCCTTGAGCCTACGCCAAACTTCTACTGGGACTAACTTTCTACATGTCATATCTGGGTCAAGTCTATCATGAGCTTCACAGAGAATATCTTCATTAAATTTAAAGCTTTCTTCTTCTTTAGACAGAGTTTCATCTATTGTTATTGAATTATCTTTCTCTTTTTGCCCTTCTTCTTTTGTACCAGAACTTTCTTTTTCTTTCAAACCATTTTCTACAGAAGGTTCAATGTCAGTTGAATCTCTCTTATCATCATCATTTTCTCCAAGTTGCTCTAATACCATTTTCTTCCATGACCTAAATGAAGCTTTACCTACCCAGTAACTAGGACCAGAAATGACATTGGGTTTGGTCATGCTGCCGAAAAGTTTGTCATCTTCCATCATTTTAATTTTTGTCCTAATCACATGGCACTGTTGTTGGACACAAAGCAAACATAAGCTATCTCCTCCAATAAGCCTTTGTCCTCCTTCATATCTATTACATAAACTTTCACTACCATTTAAGTTTACAAATTTTAGTTTCATGGCTGCTGCTGGGGACAGTTTGTCATGTTTGCATAATGAAGGTTTATTGTCTATTGGTTCTGCTTTAGCTGGATCAGTTAGCCATGAATTCAGCCATTTTTGGCTAATCCATTCTCCTTCATTGACTTCCAGTTTATCAAAGGCTAGTTTCTGATACGTTTCTTTTATTTCTTCTTGTTTTTCCTTTCCACTTTCTATATTCTGATCTCTAATTAACATTAATTCAGACACCCAATTTTCAAATGTTTCATTGTCTTTAATGACATAATCTAACACATGAGCTGGTAGAAGTTGTTGAGCTTCTGCCTTACTATCAGTACTACAGGGAGCTTCTTCATTTAGTGTATATACCAACATGTATGCATTACGTGATGAATGATATCCTTTTGGACATCTGCCTTTCTGTTTAGCACCCGTCTCCTCTGGGTCATCCTCTGTACCCAACTGAAGTTTACTTCCCTTCATTTTCTCTATCTCTTCATCATTAAACTTATACCAGTTTTTACTGTTTATATCTCTGATATGTGCAATATAATGTCCACTGTAAGCAGTGGGTCCACGATGTATTAATACAGCTGTAAGGTTGTATGTAACAGAATTCCCTTCCACACCTTCAGGCATGGCTGGATCTCCAGCACAATTATTCACAGTCAAATATTTTGTCATATCAATTTGTTCTGGAAATTGAATAAAGCTGTTCAGTTTCTTTTTCATTCCTGTTTTCTTGTCGAAAACAAATCTTAAAAGTTGTAAATTGAGGACAGGCGGAAGGTATTTTAAATGTATTTTCCGTGTAGCATTTTGTTTACTATTGCACGAAGAACACATGTACTGGTTATCTCCCTCTAATTTCTCTTCCTGTAAAAAATCTTTTAAAGATTCATCTAAAGTTTTATGTCCTTTTATACTTAAATCTAGTTCATAGAATGTTGATGGTCTTTCAGATTTTGTCCCACATCTATTACAAGTAGTGACATACGCATACTCTCCACGGAACTGATTTTGAATAACATTTCGCACACATGCATCCCTTTGTCTTGATAAGGCATCTTCTAATAATGTTAAGAATAGATTAGAAAATTCCTGAGCATCTTGCTGCTGACCAGCATCTAAACCTAAATGTGTTATGAAATCTTTAGGATCTAAATATCTTCTCTCAGATAATGAAAGTAAGGCAAATAATGCTTGAAGATGACCACCAATGGAAGAAGGTGACCACTCTGCTGTTACATCTCTGGTAACATGTTCATCTGGTTCTCGGAATTTGTAAAGTGCATTTCGGATAACAGGATTATGAAACCACAACTGAAGAAATGTGTTTACATAACAGGTGGCTCCAAGATTTTTCAGTCCAACAAACATATCATCATCACGCCTCTCATAATTTGGATCTTCAATTTGATGCCAATCATCATCATCAATTTTCCCAAACCACACTCGTTCTCCAATTGCATTGAGACAAAGGGGGTTTCCTTTACAGTTGCGTTTACAAGATCCTAATGGACATGGTTTTAAGTTCAATCTGTATGCTGTCCGAACATGGTCAAATGTGACATTGTCAGGATCAGTTGTTTCTGCCCATTGCCAAGCTGCTTTATCAAGCTGAAACTTCGAAGGCATCTTCAAAAACCTGAAATATATAGCATTAAGTCTATTAGTCTATAAGTTTTAAAACCAGTAGGCATCCCAGCATCCTACATAAATTTTTCATATTTAAAACTTTCAAAGTCAGAATCAGGATAAGCAAGTTCTTCAGTAACTTTGTGGTTGGTGAAATAGGGCAAAACAGTACCTTATTAGAAGAATTTCATAGCAAATTGTAGATTTGATAATGATGATGATGATGATGGATGGCTGCTTAATGTCCAGTGGCAAATTAATATGCATATTCAGGACGTGAACTTGTTAATGTATATGAATATTAACCCTGCATTGTACTAGACCTACACACAGCCAGATTTTTAACGTGCTAGTTCACAAGGTAACAGTCCACAGGAAGACATTTCACCTTACTGGGACACATCATTCTGACTTCGTGCTGACCAGTCTTTGCTCTTACTCCTTAATACTGCGTGCTTAGCGGGGAAGCAGCAAATAAACATTTTTAAATCTTTTGTTTGACCCAGCCGGAGTTTGAACCCATGACCTCCCGCACATGAGTCGAACATGCTACCATGAGACCAGAGGCAGTTTGTAGATTTGAGGGTTGCTAATGAAGTTATTATAGTACACTTAGTCTTTTTGACATGTTTTCCTTATTTCAATTCATACTCAGTTTCAATGCAAGGACAATGCTATCAAATTCTTTAATCAACTATAAACTTACAGTTATTCCAAGCATTTTGTGATAATGATTGGTAATTTATTTTCTAGATTTAACACCTAAAACCAATTTTTTTGTATCTGAAAATCATAGAAACTTTGCCAAAACTGAAGTAGATTACTGAATGTATGGTGTTATGAATGTGATGCTATCATTTCTAGAAACGAAATGGTATTAAAAATTTCCCTTTTACCAGGACACTATACATGCTATATGAAAAAATAAAATAACAAAATTACCAAACTCCAAGGAAATTTCAAAACGGAAAGTCCCTAATCAAATGGCAAAATCAAAAGCTCAAACACTAAACACATCAAACGAATGGAAAACAACTGTCATATTCCTGACTTGGTACAGGCATTTCCTATTGTAGAAAATGGTGGATTAAACATGGTTTTTATAGCTAGCTAATTAGCTAAATCTCTCACTTGTATGACAGTCGCATAAAATTCCATTATATTGACAATAATGTGTGAACAAAACAAACAGACATTATAGGGGTACAGCAGTCAACATTGTGTTATAATCTTTATCACTATAAAAACCAACAAATATGTCAACAAAGAAAAACAATATGAGATATAGACAAAGCACGTAAGCAAAAATGAAAGACAAGAATGTAAAAATTGACCATAGCACAATAACACAATGAGGGAATGTAATTTACCAAAAAAATTTTGGGGAGAACACTGATTATATTTCATTTCTTTCCCCTCTTTTTAATTGGCCTTTAAACTATAATAAAATGCTCCGCTAGGCACAGCTTGATACGACCGCAGAGGTCGAACCCTGAACAGTTGGGGCAAGTATGGACACAACATTCAAGCTTGATACAGCTCTGAATTTGGATTGTGATTAAATATTTGACACAGCATAGGTTTCTGACACAGAATGAATGTGGTCTAAGAACTTAAAAAATTTTAATTTACCTATTCAAACCATATCATTATTATTTGCTTTTATATATAAATCAGAAAGAATCAATTTAAAATGGAAAATTTTAAAGAAAAAAAAAGAAAAAAGGGAAAAAAAATCCCCCCCAAATTTTTTGAACCCCCTTATGATTCATCACCCCCAAAATCAATCCCAGCCTTCCCTTTGTGGTATGGTACCTTGCAGTACAATTTCAGAGAGTTCCATACACTTGAACACAAGTTATTGTCTGGAAACTAGAAAAATGCTTGTTTTTTGGCCCCTTTTTGGCCCCAAATTCCTAAATGTTTAAGGCAATTACCCCAAACTCAAACCCAGCTTTCCCTTTGTGATAAGGAACCTTGTAGTACAATTTCATAAAGATCCATACACTTACACACAAGTTATTGTCCTGAAACTAGAAAAATGCTTATTTTTTGCCCCTTTTTGGCCCCTTATTCCTAAAATTTTGAGGCAATTACCCCCAAAATCAATCCCAGCCTTCCCTTTGTGGTATGGTACCTTGCAGTACAATTTCAGAGAGATCCATACACTTGAAGTTGAAGTTGAACACAAGTTATTGTCTGGAAACTAGAAAAATGCTTATTTTTGGCCCCTTATTCCTAAACGTTTTGGGCAATTACCCCCAAACTCAATTCCAGCTTTCCCTTTGTGATATGGAACCTTGTAGTACAATTTCAGAAAGATCCATACACTTACACACAAGTTATTGTCATGAAACTAGAAAAATGCTTGTTTTTTGCCCCCTAATTCCTAAAATTTTGAGACAATTACCCCCAAAATCAATCCCAGCATTCCCTTTGTGATATGGAACTTTGTGGTACAATGTCAGAGAGATCCATACACTAACACACAAGTTATGTCTGGAAGTTATACAAAAATGCTTATTTTTGGCCCCTAATTCCTTAACTGTTGGTACCATAACCCCCATAATCAATCCCAAACTTCCTTTTGTGGTATTGAACCTTATGGTAAAATTTCATAGAGATCCATTCACTTAAACTAAAGTTAGAGTGCGAAAACCAATGTGTCTTCGGACGACGACGACGACGCCATACCAATAAACGACTGCAAAATTTTTTTGCGGTCGTATAAAAATGATTTTTCCAATCAACAAGTATAACATGTATAATATTCTACATAGTTTGGTTATTGAACCTTTCATATCTGCAGAATTCAGGATAAGTTCATGATGAAATTTTGATACACAGAACCCAAAGGACCATAATATATCTTAACATGTGATTTTTGGGATAAACTGTGACAGATTGATTGATTGGTGTTTAAGGCCACTTTCAGCACTATCGTGCTATTTTGTGGTGATCAGTTCTTATTGGTGGAGGAAGCCGGATTTCCCAGGGAAAACCACGGACCTTCAGTAGGACAACAGACAATCCTAGTCAATTAAGATTGGAGTCTAGTGTACCTGTCACGTGGGATTGGAACTAACAACCTCAGTGTTGACAGGCTAGTGATACAGTAGTTTGACTACCTGTACTAAGACCACTCAGCCACCGATGCCCCCATAATGTGTTAGAAATCACATCCATATAACATGTGATTGAGTGAATCAATCGTTCTTTCCAGAAGTGCATTTATGCTATTTTCAAAAGTTCTGTTTTTTTTAAAGTTTGATGATTGATGTTTTAGTTTATAACTTATTGTTTTTATTTGATATATTTGCTGTTTGTCTTAAGAATTGTGAAAAGAACATCGTTTACTTGTACAGCCTACAGGTGATTTTTTTTATTTTTTAGTGTATTGATAAAATCTGGGGAACAAAACATGTTATCTTCAGGTGTTACACCACTTATTTGGGCCAAGTCTGAAAGAACATACCAGAAAGTAGTACATACATTTAAAACAAAATAGTTCCTATGCATGGTAGTAACTTTCAAAATATGTAGAATATTTTGGTAATTTTGGTATCATGAAAGCTGAATGACTGGTGATCCTTGTTTGACTTATAATTTTGAACAATAAACAAGATGCACATGCTGAAATGTCTCGACTGTTTTACCTATGATTGAATTCATGTTGACAGTCTGTAAAATGAAGGTCTTATTACAAGTATCACATAAACTTAACACAATCAATGATCCATGAAAATAAAGTCAGTCAGATAAACCATGACTGATAGACATGAACACATAACAATCATTCCATACACCAAATATAAAGGTCCTTTTGCTTATAGTACCTGAGAAATAGATCAAACCACAAAATCTTAACATTGACCAATGAAACATGAAAATGAGGTCAAGGTGATATGAACCCTGCCAGACAGACAATCATGCAATACACCAAATATTGTTGACCTATTGTTTATAGTAACTGATAAACTGATATAAACATAAAAACCTATCATTGCCCAATGAACCATGAAAATGAGGTCAAGGTCATCTGAAACCTGCCAGGCAGACATGTACACCTTACAACTATTCCATACACCAAATATAGTGGACATATTGCTTATAGTATCTGAGAAATAGACCAAACCACAAAAACTGAACATTGACCAATGAACCATGAAAATGAGGTTAAGGTCAGATGTAACCTGCCAGTCGGTAATTTGCCCATGCAGGATGGCACATTTGTAATTTCTGTTGTTGTGACAGCTTTTCAACTCAATTATGGTCAATCTTATAACAAATTTGACTGAATAATCTAGCAGACATAGGATTCCTATTCTACTCAAATGACACAAAACACAGATTTGTATCCTAGTCAAATGACATAAAACACAGATTTGTATCCTTCTCAAATGACACAAAACACAGATTTGTATCCTACTCAAATGACACAAAACACAGATTTGTATCCTAGTCAAATGACATACATGTAAAACACTATTTTTAAATATTTTTTGGAAAAGCAATTAAATCTTTTTGGGACGGTTAGAAGGCAGGAAAGAGACTATCTTTTTTTTTGCCTGATCACAAATATCACTCATTTATGTTTTTAAATTATCAGAAAGAGAGACAACTCCTACATATACATGTACATTACTTGTAACAATTTTTATTGATTCCAATTATTTAAAATTCCTTGTTTTAGTAATCTTCTGACTGTAAGGCCAACTAAAATTAATTAGATTTTTATCCAGATTTTTTTTAAAAGTAGGGCAGGTGGGAGGATTTAATTTTTATATGCTCGTCAAAATTTTGACGGGACGTATTATGGTATACAAATGTCGTCTGTCCGTCCGGCGTAAACATGTCGCACCGTAACTTGAGAACGACTTATCCAAATTTCATGAAACTTAACATAGTTGTTTCTTATGATGGTCAAACCATCTGTATACTTTTTGGTGAAAATAAGATTAAAACTTTTTGAGTTACGGGACTTAGTAACTAAAACAGGTGTGTGTTTTTTTTCACATGTCGCACTGTATCTCAAAAACAATTTATGATTATTGCTTAAAACTTTACACACTTCTTAGTTATATTAATCTTAAGATCTGTATACTTTTTGGTGATGATTCAAAATTTTATTTTAGAGATATTGAGTATTTTGTTAAAAAAGGGGGAGGGGTTTTTCACATGTCGTCCTGTATCTCGAAAACAGTTTATGATTATTGCTTAAAATTTTACACACTTCTTAGTTATATTAATCTAAAGATCTGTATACATTTTGGTTTTGATTCAAAATTTTATTTTTGAGATATTGGTTTTTTTTTTTAAAAAGGGGGGTTTTCACATGTCGCGCCGTATCTCAAAAACGATTTATGATTATTGCTTAAAATTTTACACACTTCTTAGTTATATTAATCTAAGGATCTGTATACTTTTTGGTTTTGATTCAAAATTTTATTTTAGAGAATGTCAGAAACTATTTATGATTATTGCATAAAAAGTCACACACAAGGGTAATAACAAGCTTATATCATGTATATATAAGGAATTCTACATTATTTTTCAAATTCTTAATCTAATATTTCTGATTGGCAAACACTGCTCTACATGTAATTGCCGCTTTAGAAACCTATTTTTAGTAAATAGCAAAATCGTGGAGAAATGTTCTCTTTTACACTTACCTAGATCAAATTTATTTTGCTCTCTAAGTTATGATTTGTAGTGCCCATAAAAGGAAGCATATGCATTGGTATGCAACACAAATATTATGAGTACAGAGTGAAATGAAAACTCAAACTGTGTTGAAAATACTAGGGTTCATGCTTTTAAGATTCTTACATGTGTATGCAAGGTGCAAATATAATTACAATGTAAAACATGAACTGAACCAAAAGGAAGAAGTTGTTTAATGACTCTATTGAGGGGCTGGGGACAAAGGGTGTTTGCTGTTTGTCAACAAAAACAACAGCCTTCACTGGGGTAAATCTAAGGGCTTGCTATAATACATTTTGTACGTTGGCCGACTCTTTGTACTCAATAAACGCCCATAAATCGCACAAATTCGTGCTTGTGTCAATTACTTTATTCCAGGTATGTTTTTGTACCAATGTGTTCTGTGATTTTCACGCTTTGGTTATCATTCACAGTCCAAATTTCCTAACATAAAGTCATTGTATAAATATTCCAAAAAATCCACGGTTTTTCATTCACTGAAATTTGTGACATACCACGATTAGCTTTCTTGGACATTGCCTATTATTCGTAACCCGAATATTCCATGCCCTTCTAGTAATCAATCTATATTCTCAGAAGATAATGTTATCATCTGACATCATTGAGCAGAAGAATATGTCGACTTATATTACTCGAAGAAATACAAAAACCGAAATTTGAAACAGGAAGTTTTGAATGAAACGAAATTATCGGCGGTTACCAGTAACGGAAATGAACAAAATCCAGAAATTGTAAATTTTTAAAAATAAAAAAAATTGGGGCGGAACAATTTCAGAGGGGCGGGCGGGGATGAAAATCTATCAATTAATTTTAATTGGCCTAATTATGATCTTAATTATTTATGAAAAAGAAATTATTTTTTTTTAAATCTTGAACATATTTAATTCAGGGTGATGTGACTTTTTTTTAGTGGGTGAATGGACCTGAAGGGAACATCCTTGAACCTCCACAACTTAGGGGGGAAATAATGATTCCTCCATCTCTTCAGCCCTTTCTTTAAATTCCCATCTTTACCAGCTTTTAACAAGACAAAAAGGGTTAATCAAAATGTGTTTATCTTAAGTTTGAGTTAATATAGCTTGATCTGGCTATGCAAAATTATTTCCCTTGGCAATTTTTCAATGAAATTCCTGTTTCTTGCTTTGCATTTGGGAGTGCATTTTGAAGCTTTACAAACACAATAAGGAAGTACTGTTGAATGAAATTTTCCAATTAAATCTTCCTATAATTCCCTAAAAGTTCCAAAAATTTTGTACACAGAAACAATCTTGACTATGTTTTTTTTAAGCATGTGGAGTTTTAGACTGCACATCCAAAAATTTAAGCAGAAACTTAAATTTTCTTCGAGGTGGGTGGGGGGATTTCATATCTCAATCAAGTTAAAATAGCCCAAAGTGAATCTGGGTTGTTTTGCCCCTATTCCCATTTGCAACCAGTCATTCTGCCCTGATTTCATAAATAAATATCGTTGAGCAAGAATATGTATTGTTTTAATTTGTTTAGCCTTTTACGTGTTTTATGGGTATTTAGACAGGAAATGTTACATCTTGAGTGTCATTTTGATGACCATCTGGTAAGTGTGTTTTTTGTGACTTGCTCTATGTGTTAAAAATAACTCAAACAAACTTGAGAAATGTATGAACAAAACATTCTTCAACACAGGCTGATATCCAGTTGAAATTAAACAAAAGAAATTGAACTCTTTATTAGAGAAGGTAAAAATGGCCAAGTTGGTATATTTCAATTGTTTAATTCTGTTTCTCTGGGCTTTGAAAGTTTAATGTAGGTGCATAAGTTAGGATTTTATGCATCTTATATACACGGTTTTTACTTAAATTATAGTATGGATCTTCAAGATATTTGTAAACTTTTAAATTCCACAGAAAGTTAAAAGATTGATCTTTATAAAGCATTAACTTGCATCTCTGCCCCCGGAGACATTTTTTTTGGAAAAAATCCTAGAAATTGGCAATTACACAACTGTATTTCATCGAAAAGAGAAAGGCAAGTATACCTTTGTATGTACACATGTGTATGAGACGACAATTTTGCCTTGAAAACATATAAATAAAAAATATTTGATACATCATCTTGCTTCAGATTCTATTATTTTCACATATATAAGCTACTGTACAGGTTGATATAATAACATTGAAAACTCACAGTACTAAAAATTGAAATATATGGATTAAGTGAAATACCTTTCTAACGAGTCATAACAACAAAGTAGGTGTGTTTGAATAATTTTTTTTTACTGAAAACCGTAGACGACAGACTTTACAAGTGGATCTTAAAAATTCAAAACTTCAGAAAACATCCATTTTTTGTGCGTATTATCTAGGGTAATTCCTCTTCAACCTCTGAAAACTTTTAGTGTGCCCTTCCACGAAATATATTAGATTTTTTTTTTTTAACTTTTGAAAATTCCCGCTGACAATCAAAAAGACAATATTAATTAAATGACTAAATGCCTAAAAGTACATTAAACGATGCTTAATCATGTTAATAGCTAGTACAAATGTAAGATACATTTGTCTTTTAAAATACAACTGGAATATAAGGGTCGTAATGATGCTATGTGGATAAGTATATCGGTTTTCAAGTGCTAAATCGGCCGTCCATCATCCCTACAATGGCCTTCCTTTTTACGATTGAAAAAATTAGGTGGCGTAATGGGGAGTTAATTGGAAGCAAGTTAACTCGTACCATTGTAAACTCGTACCACGTAAACTCGTACCAAAAAAGTTAACTCGTACGAACGTAAACTCGTACCACTGGAAAGTCGTACCAATCAGAATTTTATACTAGATTTTAATGAAAACTTAGACAAAAATACGAATGTTTAATGATTTTTTTTTTGGTAAACTTAATAAAAAAAAGTTGAATTACTTGAATTTTATACTAGATTTTAATGAAAACTTAGACAAAAATACGAATGTTTTTTGATTTTTTTTTGGTAAACTTAATAAAAAAAAGTTGAATTACTTGAATTTTTTTACTAGATTTTAATGAAAACTTAGACAAAAATACGAATGTTTTATGATTTTTTTTTTGGTAAACTTAATAAAAAAAAGTTGAATTACTTGAATTTTTTTACTAGATTTTAATGAAAACTTAGACAAAAATACGAATGTTTTATGATTATTTTTTTTAAGATTCATACAAAAAATTGAAATATCTTGGAATTTTATACCAGATTTTAATGAAAACTTAGACAAATATACGAATGTAATTTCTTAATCACCATGCTAATTAATATATTAAATTCCTTTGATTGTGTGATAATTGGTTGATTATAAACTAATCAACTTGTTTAATCATATTATTAAAATTTGATTGTTGTTATATAATTTAACAGCTTGGAATTAAATGTATAATGTTTATTATTAAATGAAATTCCTGATTATCAAAACAAATTGGTCATTGTAATTTCTAATTATATACATTTTACAGATTTAAGAGGTATTGAGTGAAATTAAAGTATATATTCATCATTAAACACCATTTGAATGCGTTTAAATAAGTTGGTACGAGTTTACAATGGTATGAATTTACCATGGTACGAGTTAGCAGTGGTACGAGTTTGCATTGGTACGAGTTTTTTCTTAGTGGTACGAGTTGACATTGGTACGAGTTTACAGTGGTACGAGATAACTATAATTCGAGTTAATTTAGACGAACAATTCATATTATGGAATAAATGGGATTTATTTTTTTAACATTATCAATATACAATTATTTCAGTACAGGGCAAACTGAACCAGACCTAATGCGAACAGGAACCAGGGCAAAATAACCCACTATCCAGTTGCTCAATAAAGCTATATTTGTAGATTTCCTGAACCCTGTTCATTTTTCTAGGCAGTAGTGTTTAGATTGTACTGAGTATACATGTACCCTTGGTTTTATCAGTTCTTGGGAAAACCAAATATTCTGAACGAAATCAGTACATAAGCAAACTTGGTACCTTGTTACATGGATGTGTAATACTACTTTCACAACGACACAACTTGAAGAGGTTGTTTTTCGGATCAGAAAAAAACTGTTTTCATTCGTGTAAACAAAAGCCTAAATTTTCATATATTAAGGAAAGAATATTTACTATTTTTCTGAACATGTAAGGGGATACAATGTCATTTCAAACTACGAATATATTTCTTTTTTCTCATTCCCGCCTCCGATTCAAGAGTGATGAGTTATGTCCCTTTCTAATTTTTTCAGGCTGATCGAGGTCAGATAAATGCTTCATAAAGATTGAGCTTGACTAATCTTACATGGATTCTGGTCGGGGACAAATTTTAACCGGCCGCTTATAGAAACACTCCTTAGGTGCTTGATTGAATGTTGTTTGGTTGAAAATGGAATGGAATATGGAACGAAAAATGGAATGGAATAGAATTCAATGAAATTCAATGCAATAGAAAGGGATGTGGATTGTAGAATTGAATGCAATGGAATATGGAATGGAGAATGGATTATGGAATGAAGAATGGAATATGGAATGAAGAATGGAATATGGAATGAAGAATGGAATATGGAATGAAGAATGGGAATGGATATGGGATTAGGAATTGAAATGGGAATGGAATGTTATAGAATGGAATGTAGAATGAAGGATTGAATGAAATGGAATATGGAATGGAGAATGGAATATAAAATGGAATAAGGAATGGAATGGCAATGGGATGGAAATGGGAATGGAATGGAATGGGAAATAGAATTGAATGGAATTGGAATGGAATGGAATGGAATGGGAAATGGAATGGAATGGAATGGAATGGAATGGAATGGAATGGAATGGAATGGAATGGGAATGGGAAATGTAATTTAGGGATCTCTATTGACTGTTGCCATAAACTTGATTTATAACATACTGTTACAGTACAGGAACAAGTCTGATAGTAAAGGGGGGGCAATTGGTGCCCATAGGAATACCTACAACTTGTTGATAAAATTGAGAATGGAAATGGGGAATATGTAAAAGAGATAAACTATTTCTTCTAAATCATCTGATGTCAAAAACAACTATCCCAACAACAATCAACCGCTCGGTAAATGTAACGTTTGTACATAGTGTGATTGGATTACCCGCGGTAGACAAATCTAGTACGGCCTAAATATTCAAAACGCACGAATGATACTGACTCGATGTAAACAAACATGGATTGTTTCACGTGGACTCAACAAAGTATCAAAACTATTGAAAAATTAGTTGAATCATGTATGAAAAGACATAATATGTGTGTACAACGGCTTGTACTTTGTAAAAGAAACAGGGATCTGAGAGATGGTGACATTTCCATGCCAATAGGTCTTGTAAAAGCTGTTTCAGTAGAGGTACGGTTCTGGAAAATAGACAACTCTTCTTCTGGTAACTCGACCGAAGACAACCCGTAAAATAACTAGGACTGTCTATGAATACAACTCGGACCGTCTTTAAACATAACTCTAAATGTCCTACAGACCGTGGCTGGTTTACTTCTTAATTTGTTCGGTTTTGAAGAAAACAATCTGTACAAACCAACACTGATTTTTGTCTTCCTGCAATGAAAATAATGCGAGATATAGGAAATATATAAATTTCCGGTGGCAACAATGCCGTATTTTGTATTTTTATAAAGCTTGATATTTTAGTGGGTAAAAGATCTGAATGCTTCAAACCTTGTACGCAGATACCTTATGTTACAAAGTTTCAATCTGTAATACATTGTGTTTAATTGTCCTTGACCTCATTTTCATAGTTCAGCGACTGTTGGGCACAAACTTTGGTCATGAATTTCTCACTAAGTATCTTGGATACTATAAGCAATAATGTAGGTCAACTATTATATTCGGTGTATGAATGATTGTAAGGCAAATTAAACATGTTGGACTCACAGGTTTCATATGACCTTGACCTCTTTTTCATTTTTCATTGGACAAGTTTAGTTTAGTATTTGTTGTTAAGATTTATTTCTCAGATACTATAAGCAATAGGGCCATTTTATTCGGTCTATTGAATGAATGTAAGGTGTACATGTCTGTCATGCAGGTTGCATATATGGCCTTGACCTCATTTTCATGGTTCATTGGTCAATATTAAGTTTTTGAGGTTTTGTCAGTTTATCTGATATTACAAATGTAATTATGAGCAATAGGTCATCTATATTTAGTGTATGGAATGATTGCATTTTTGAAAGTATATATCTGTCTCACAGGGCTCAAATGACGTTGACCTCATTTTCATGGTTCATTGGTCAATTTCAAGTATTTGTGTTTTTTTCAGTTTATCAGATACAATGAGCAGTAGATCTATATTTGGTGAATGGAATGATTGTAAGGTGTACACTTCTGTCTGGCAGGGTTCCTATGACCCTAAACTAATTGTCATGGTAAGGCCAATTAAAATTAATTGATACATTTCCATCCCTGCCCCTTTAAAATGGTCCTGCCTTGATTTTTAGGCAGTTAAGCTGTCATATGCTACCACCCTAGATTTGTGTTCTTCCCACTGAATGGTGTAAAAAGTGCTATTGTTATTATCTAGCTGGCTAATATGTTATTAATAACTAATTGGGCACTTTTTTCATACTTTCAATTCTGGAATACAAAAAATATGACCAGTAAAACCTTATATGATCGTTGAACCACCCAAAATTTTTGAAGTTGCACATAGGAAGTAGTGCTTAATAGAAATCCGTACGTAGTTTATTATCCCATGTGCTTTTGGCTAAGATGTCAAAGAACAATTGTATGAAATATTTCATCGCCATCATTTCTAATTACAAGTCGTTTACATTTCCCAAATGGCAAACAGCACAGGAATATTGTTCATGTACACCAAATCTCTATGATAAAGGACATAAAGTTATACATAGTATAAGTTGGCTGTAATTTTAACTAATAACTTACACGAAACGTAAGCTAGTAAGTATTCTGATGTTATAAAGTAAGTTTTGTTTATCATGATCTTCTTTTCGTTTAAGAAGATCTTTTCGTTTAAGAAGATTGTGATTAATCAATTAATTTCAATTAAATGTATGCACATTTAAATTCCTTTCTTTTATTAAATTATTCCATTCATCACTGAACTTGCCAAATTAAGTTGTTGTTGTTTTATGAATGACAAAGATGGGATGTTTTAAGAAATGTGGACAACTCGTCCCCGAGACAAGTCGGACCGAGTCCACTTGGACTATCTAAGAAGACAACTCGGACCGCTTGTCAGATTTACTTAGGGTTTCATTAAATGTTAGACTAACATGTCTAGCGGAGCCATCAATCTTTGGTTTTTGTGCCTTGGGGGTCTACTTAGGGGTATTCTGAGGGTCCTAAAGAAGGGAGGGGTTTACTATAGAACCCTATGGGATTTTTTTTTTTTTTCAATTTTCAAATGACTATTACTTGAAAACAGTAAGTGATCGACACACACGGTGTTCAGTAATAATAACAGGACAATAGAACAAATCAAATAAAATATAGGGTGAGTCCCTGGGGGGTCATCCCACCCCTTGAATTTGAAAATGTGCTTTTATCTTGTAAACGGTCGCGATCCCCACCCCTAAACCATATACATACTTGTATGGGACAATAAAACAAATCAAATGAAAATTTGGGGGAATCCCCAGCGTCACCCCATCCCCTTCTGTTTGTGAAACTTGTAAACGGTCAAAATCCCCACCCCTACTGCATATATATTCTTGTATGGAACAGTAAAACAAATCAAATGAAAGATAGGGGAGTCCACAGGGGTCACCCCCACCCCCTTCTTTTTGAAAACTTGTAAACGGTCGAAATCCCTATCCCCCTTATTTTTGAAAACTTGTAAACGGTCGAGATCCCCACCCGTAAATCATATATATTCATATATGGGACAATAAAACAAATCAAATGAAATATAGGGGGAGTCCACGGGGGTCACCCCCACCCCCCTTATTTTTGAAAACTTGTAAACGGTTGAGATCCCCACCCCGAAACCATATATATTCTTGTTTGGGACAAGATAACAAATCAAATGAAATATAGGGGAGTCCCTGGGGTCACCCCCATCCCCCTTATTTTTGAAAACTTGTAAACGGTTGAGATCCCCACCCCTAAACCATATATATTCATTTATGGGACAATAAAACAAATCAAATGAAATATAGGGGGAGTCCACGGGGGTCACCCCCACCCCCCTTATTTTTTAAAACTTATAAACGGTTGAGATCCCAACCCCGAAACCATATGTATTCTTGTACGGGACAATAAACTAAATCAAATGAAATAAAGGGTAAGTGCCCTGGGGATCACTCCCCCCCCCCCTTTTTGAGAACTTGTAAACATTGAGATACCCAACCCTAAACCATATTTATTCCTGTTTGTCATTTCAAGAAGATTTGAATGACATGCAGGGTCAATCCCCTAGGGATCACATATGCACATCACTTTACTAGACCTAACCAATTTGTACTGGACTTTGCCCAATGTCAGGCGACCATGGGAATGACGAATTATGGGAGCTCTGTTTGGAAGACTTCGTAACAGCATCCTGTTACAATTATTTCTTGTTTATTATAAAATTTAATTGATGCCAAAATAAGTCTAGGTTAATTGAATTTTACTTTACTTATTTTTTGAATTATTTCTGGGCCTATGGATGGATGGAAAGTTGTCTCATTGGCACTCATACCACATCTTCCTATATCTATAAAAATTTTCATTTATGGCTCATTTTAAAGAAAACATATAAAACTTACAAAGCAGTGTAAAGCCCAAGAATGTTTGACCAACTGTTTTATAATCACCTGTCATTTTACTCCAAACTTGGGATGGAGTGACATCATGGACTTGGTGAAGGTAAGGATCATTTACATTTACTATGGACAGGTCAATCAGACCTCACCTTTGATCCCTTTAGTAGTAAACCCTTGGCTGATTTGTGTCTCATAACTTTTGTACTGTAGAACCCAAACGCCAGGGAAGCAAGTCCATTCATACTATTACAAACTCGTACTACATCACCTTGTACCACTAAAAGTCAACTGGTACCAACGTTAACTACCAACTAGAACAACTGCAATCATTGCGAACTTGTACCACTGCAAACTCATCATTAAAAATATACATTGATATATGCATTGCTTTTGAAAACCTTGATAAAATATTAATTAATTTGCCTTAATAATCAGTTCATTAAATAAACATACATGTACAATATACGAATGTTTAATGTTTGTTCTTTAAAATCTTTTTAAAAAAATGAAGCAACACTGCCAGTTTTCATAATTACGTTTGCCTTGGTTTTTGGTTAACTGCCTATAGCGCTTACAGAGCTTTGATTAAACGTTTATGATTTTATATATGATTTTGTTCATTTCCGTTACTGGAAACATGCTAATAATTTAGTTTCATTCAAATCTGCCCGTTGCAAATTTCAGTTTTCACATTCTCAAGTAATTTAACCAAAATACCACAAGTCGATATTCTGTTGCTTTATCATGTCTATTAAGACAGCACTATCTTCCAAGAAAAGAGATTGATTACTGGAAGGGCATAATATATTTGGGTTACGAGTAATAGGCGGTGTCAAGGTATGTCACAAATGTTAATTATAAGAAAACCGTGTAATTTGGTTTTGACTTTTAAAGAAAAAGTTTTTGTGCATTAGCTTGGGGATCAGCTTGTATTTATTAACCAATTGTTATTACACCAGTTGAAAAGATTATTCAAATCAAAGTCATAAGAAAAATTGCAGATTAATGTCGACTAATGATTGCACTTACTTCTGTAATATATGTTTTTATGCCCCCACTGTAGCAGAGGGGGCACTAAGTTTTACCCGAAATTGGTTTCCATTCTCTAACTTTAGTTTGCCTCAACCAAATATTTTGAAAGTTATACACAATGCTTATTACCACAAATCACAGATCAAGTTTGAATTTGGGTGGCTTCACTTTCACCTTTCTAGAGTTATACCCCTTTACAAATGGAAAAATTGCTGAATTTTTTGTTTCCGTTCTCTTACTTAAGTTTGCCTCAAACAAATGTTATGAATATTATACACAATGCTTATTACCACAAAACACAGATCAAGTTTGAATTTGGGTGGCGTCACTTTTACTGTTCTAGAGTTATGCCCCTTTACAAATGGAAAAATTGTTGAATTTTTTCATTTCCGTTATCTTACTTAAGTTTGCCTCAACCAAATGTTATGAAACTTATACAAAATGCTTATTACCACAAAACTCAGATCAAGTATGAATTTTGGTATTGTCACTTTTCCCATTCTTGAGTTATGTCCCTTTATAACATATGCAAGCGGGGGCATCATATGTGTCCCATGGACACATTCCCCAATTATTTCATCATAATTTTACATACCCAATATTTGTTATTGTTCATACAATTCATTAATATTTATGAACTACATGTTAGAAATATATCATTTTTATTCTTTGTTAAATATTTTTTAAATTGGGGCCAGATCGTCTTTAAATGCGGGCCAAATCTTCTTGGGCAGGATCGACTTGGGGGCTGGATCGACATGAAAGCCTTAGATTTACCCCAAGGCTGTCTTTTTTTGTTGACATATAGCAAACACCATCTGTCCTCAGCCACTCAATAGAGTCATTAAACAACTTATTTTTTTTAGTTAAGTTCATGTTTTACATTGTAATTATATTTGCACCTTGCATAAGAATCTTTAAAGCATCAATCCTAGTATTTTCAACACAGATTGAGTTTTCATTTCACTCTGTACTCATAATATTTGTGTTGCATACCAATGCATATGCTTCATTTTATGGGCACTATAAATCATAGCTTAGAAAGCAAAATAAATTTGATGTAGGTAGTCTAAAAGAGAGCAATTCTCCATGTTTTTTCTATTTACTGAAAATAGGTTTCATGTAGAACAGTGGTTGCAAATCAGAATGTCTATTTAAGAATTTGAAAAATTATGTAGAATTCCTTATACATTTGTATATACATGATATATGCTATTATTACCCTTGCATATGAAGAACACACTACAAAAGGATTTCTGAGGAAATTAAAAATAAAATCCTCCAACCCGCCCTTAATTTTTCAACAATCTGGATGAAAATCTACCTATTAGTTCTGGATGGCATTAACTTGTAAATTTTATTAATTTTTGTGGTTTCACAGATATTAAACATGTAAATAATAGGGCCATTAAATTTGGTGTATGGATTGATTATAAGGTGTACATGTATGTCTTGCATGGTTCATCTGACCTTGAACTCATGTTTATGCATTATTGATATAATGTTAAGTGTACAAAAAAAAATGTATATGATACTTGTATATAGACCTACAATTGCTTCAGTTCTTAAACATCCATGGCTTTCAAATATTCGGCATTCAGCGTTCCTGTTAGAAGAAGGTAAATCCAGAAAAGCACTTCGGACGCATGAAAGTGTTGTTTTCATTTTTTGTAGTAAAACCTTCATATATAGGAGACTGTCAACATAACTTCAATCATGATAAGTAAAGCAGGTGAGACATTTCAGCGTGTGCACTCTTGTTTATTCATTCAGAGGCGGATTTTGTGGGAAAAATTATTTGTGGGTTGATAATTTAGGGAATCACTGAACCACTGTCATTAATACAGAGATAACGTACATTTCTGTTCTTAATGGACTAGTAGGTGAGCTTTAAAAACTCTCAGGCAATTTTTTAGGTTTATTTGATAATGCAAAATTTCATAAACCCAAAAACATGAAAAATAACTGTTGTTGATTCAAGGGTTCTTTTTGCACAAATATAACATGTAATATTTCTTCTACTAAAAATATACTGCAAAAAAGGGCAAAGTATGGATTCATTTATTTTTTAATGGATACCAATATTAATTTTTGTGGAATAAAGAAAAGTTGTAGTTTCATAGATATTTGATTTTGTGGTTTTGGCAAAATCAGCATACAAACCTATAGTAAATTTGTACTTCGTTGAACATTTAATTGTGGTTTACCATTATCCACGAAATCCACATAAATTGGTATCCAACGAATACATAATGAATCCACAGTAATTGTAGGTTAATAACCATGTGCTTCTCATCTGATAGCTAAATCAGCTATTTGATATATGAATGAATTTTATGTGTATTTGAATAGACTTTTTTGTGGAATGCCCTTTACCTTTGTATTGATGCCATAATTTTCATTATTTTTTCAGGAAAAACAGGCAATAAAAGATGAACTTCTTCAGATACTATCTGAACAAAAATGGAAGGTATCGAAAGTGACCTCCCCTACCTATTGCTTTCTGGCATTCCATTATCACCGAGAGACACTGTACAGAAATGTTTTATCAGCAGTATTGAATAGTGATTTCTTGTCAAGAAGATCTGAAAGTGATGATAAAAGACAAGTTTTATTAAATGTTGGGTTACAAGTTAATGAAAAACAGACAATAGATGATTTAAGATGTGCAATACTGTTACAACATGTTAGTCACTTACTGTTTTGCAGTGGGTAAGATGTTTATTATTAATAGAGTGAACATATTAATTGACTTGTAATTTTTATCCTGGTGTTTTTTCTAATCACATAATGATATTTTAAAGTGTTGTTTTCTTCACACATAACTTCACATTTCACAACCATTCTTTGTTAACATCTTTGAAGTTAACTCTTCTTTGGGACACATATATATTTTAAGTTTGATCTATAATTTACCATATTTTATAATTTGTTGTCAGTAGGCAAATATCAGCAATATTAGTTATAAATAACAAGGAATACTTCAGATGTCAAATGATGTCAATATTTTACAAAACTTTTATTCATTTATAACCCAGGTATGGAGCAAAACCAAATAATATTAAATATCACAGGTTATTACAGGAGTTGTGAAATTAATATAAAAGACTTTCCTGGCAAATGAGTTTTTACTATCAATTTTAAACAATTGCATTTTCAGTTTAAGCAAAGAGATGAAGTCCAAACAAGTAGAGTACATGTAGCATTTATAAATTAAAAATTTGGTGTTATAAAGTGATTTACTTACCATACATGTAGGAAAACGACTTTTGCTGATTTAGAATAGATTTTAATGGTTACATACATGTATGATGCTTGAACTTATTGATTAGTATTCAAGTTGAAATAGTTTTAATAATTTGACAGATTTTCTGATACAGAAATTATTTTCAATTGACCAAAACCACCTAAAAAGACTATTTTACCCATGTTTTGCATTTTTGACTATTATCTTGAAAATCTATAAAAGAAATACAGATATTTTATACAAGATAGATTACAAAAATGCCAATTTCACTCAAACCACCTATTAACTCTCTATAGGAGTTGTTACCTTTAACTGATGAACTTTTACCCAAATTTAAATGTATAATAGATAAACAGACACTTAAATAACAATAAAGATCTGCAATATCCGTGTTCAATAAACATAAAATGAAAAATGACTAGAACCGTCAAATGACAACTTACAGGAGTTATTGCCCTTGAATTATTGATATGTAACTTATGCTACAACAATGCTGAAATGGTTACACCCATAAGCACTACTAATAGGACAAGAGTTAAAATTTTAGGTTTTTATCTTGAAAACAATCAAAGATAGACAAATATATATGTTTACTGTAAATGCATGGAGGAAGAATGATCAGCAATAGTGAAAACAAGATCCACAAAAAACATTATGACTGAAATCATCAATTGAATCCTTATAGGAATTATTGACTTTATTGTGCAATTGTGTTGTTTTTTTCTTAAATTGTACTGGTTTTGATATTATCTTGAGAACAATAATGGATAGAAAGATACTGTATACAGAAAAAATGATAAACAAATCAAAAACCTGTAGTTCAGTGGTTGTTATTGATTCATGTCTGTCATATTTGTTTTTCGTGAATTGTTTTGTTATAAATTAGGCCGTTAGTTTTCTCAATTGAATTGTGTCATATTTTTCATGTCGGGCGTTATATAGCCGACTGTACGGTATGGGTTGTTCTCATTGTTGAAGGCCGTACGGTTGTCTATAATTGCAAGCTTGCATCCACTTTATTTGAACTTTGGTGGATAGTTGTCTCATTGGCAATCATACCTCATCTCCTTATATTTTTTTTTAAATAATATTTTCAAATCATTTCTTCGCTTGTAATTATTGTGTTGGCAGCCTAGAGGAGTGCTTTTTTATTTTGGGGAAGTGGGGGTTTGGATGATTTTGTAAATAAATTTTTTACATTCAGATTTCTAGGTAAATCCGTAATGTGATTTTGACACTGTAGAAAAACTAACTGGTACATCTATTTATTTGCCTTGATTTCAATTGAATGCACTCAGATGAGCTATTCAGGCTCCTAGGAACCTTGGGCTTTTATTTATCTGTTAATTAACATTGTAACTGTTAATCTTTTGAACCATACTGGTAATCAACATTGTAACTGTTAATCTTTTGAACCATACTGGTAATTAACATTGTAACTGTTAATCTTTTGAACCATACTGGTTTGATTTATACTTTTTGACCTTTGAAAACAAAAGTTGTACATGTATGCACTCATTTCTTATCTTATAGTTATCAAATTGATTTGGTCATTGATTAATATTTAGTTTTTAATTACTTTTATTTTTCAGATATCAAGTATCATTCATACCTCAGTTAGTGTCTGGAGACAGAAAAATGATATTTGAGAATGTTGGACTAGAAACAGAAAAAGTGTTTACAGACAAACCATCTACAGAAAGAAGATTTTCAGATGTCTTAAAAAAATACCATTTTCAAAATAATCGTTATCTGATACATAAAGAAATAGTTAAAAACAGTAAATCACCAGAAACCAAAAGTGAAAGTAAGTCTCTGACTGGTCAAATTGATAGTGAAATTGTGCCATGTGACTCATTGTCTGATCAAAGTGAAACAAGATCCAGTTATACTTCCATTTGTAGATGCTTAGGATGGAATGAAGAAAAGAGAGTTTTATCTGATGGTCCAGAGAATGATGACATTTCTGTTGATTTTGATTTATGTATAAAGGAGTTAAACCTAGGAATAGGGAAAGGAAGATATGAGAAAAGTTTAAAGGTTATGACTCCGTCAGGTATAATTTTAGATTTAATATCGGAATATAATAAAGATATTTTTTCCATCTTTGAGTTTAGTTAATGTTTAATCTTTTGTAAATACACTTTTAATTTAGATGTGAACAATGAAATACCAGGATTTTTCTCATATTGTGTGTATTAGAAATAACAGAAATTTAATGAAATTGGGTCCAAGCAGATATGGTACTGACAAAATCCAGCAAAGACAAACAGAGAAAATTTTAAGCTTCAAGTGAATCTACAAGTAGTAAAAGTTAATTGATCATCTGAATAAAAGTAGATTTGAGGTATACCATATATGTCAATGGGACAGCAACACAACAACACTAAAAAAAACAACAATAATCATAAGAACTGAGGCATAAAAATCTTGGATTGTTTGCAGATAGTTATATTATATGTAATCATCTATTGTGTACCTTGTATCAACCTTTGTCCCAGGAGGAGCAGGTATCGATGTCTGCTTAGGGTTGGCAAGGAAGTCTAAGGCTTATATATAGATAAATGCCATATAATAATCTATAACAAATGTAACCTGTGACTGATATGCTGTTAGATTTATTCATCTGTCATTATTTATTTCAGTTTCTGGTAAAGATGACACTTGTACAGATATAATGAGTGAAGTTATTCATCTTCAGGAAAATACAACACAGGTATAATGCTGCACAACATAAATTATCAATTTATCAAGATTTCTTTTACACCAATTACCAAAGCTATACCCAGCTGTTGAGACAAGGGTACATTGATTTACCTCTGCAACTGTATATCTTAATTTAGTGCTATTTTAGATCAAGACTGATCTATCAAGTGAGCTATCATGTGTGATTTATTATCATACATGTATATGCATGCCACTTTAGTTTTAGTTTGATTTTGATGAGAAGTTTTTATATTCATATAACATCCATGTCTGCATTTTTAAATTCAATTTGTGGCTGCCCCTGTGATTTGTAGTAAGTGGCAAAATGGGTGGATATATATTTTACATGGCACATAGTAGTTGTGCTATCTGTTTAAATTCCATGTATTTGCTTATATGATTTTAAGTGTTTAGTGTTTAGTAAAAGCATTTACGGGTTAGTAGATAATTCAATGTGTCTGAAAATGCCAAACCCTCCCCTAACCTAGGACAGTGGTGTAAAAGTACAACATAAGAACAAGCTATAAAAATCAGTTGAAAAAGGCTTAACTCATCAGATTGATTCAAAGCAGAAAACATACATGTATAACAAAAACACAGACCAGATGTGGCAGGGTAGTTATACATTCCCACAACAAAAAAGACACTTAGCGTACTCACAGTTGCTGACAGCTAGTTCGAAGAAAATAACAGCTAATAAAAAAAACATGTAGTACTTCTCAATTATATAAATGTTGGTACTATACATAAAAAACATGATTTGTTACTATTCTTAAAATAATGTCTCAAGCAAGCTGTGTTGTCATGGTTATGGATCAGCCAGTCAATTAAACTTTTTAAAAATCAGTTTGAATTAATAAAGACTCAATCATCTGAAGTGTCGATCAAATAGTTTTATCCTAGACTTGGGAACATGCAATATGTGTCATTTGCTTCGTTGGTTATCTTACAAATTACTTGCACAGAAAGCAAAACTCTTGTACAGAATTCTTCTTTCCATTTAAAGGTCACTTTTCAAATTTTATAGCCAGCCCATTCTTACGGCCGCAATTTTAACAGAAATGTCAGTACTACAAGATTGTGATCTTCTTTATTAATGAGTACTACAATTATAACTGGATGAAATGGGAGATAAAGGGAAAAAGACACATGAAAAAGTTAATGTAATTTGTTTTTATAAAATTTAAACTCCTATTTATAAGTTTTTTTTAATTTCCAAACTATTGTAGGTTCATCATTTTTGGTTGGATACTAATTTTAGTGGATTTCAAGGGTACAGGTGAATCACGTATTTAAAGGTTCAACGAATTACAAATTTCCCATAAGATTGTATGCAAACTTTGACAAAACCATTAAATTAAATATCCACGAAAATACAAGTTTTCATCAACCCACGAAAATAAATGAATCCACAGTATATTGCAATATTGTTAATGCATTTTATTTTATAGACCAATGGTAGTGTTATTGTAGTGCATTTAAATTCAGAGAGAAGATTTTACCACCAGCAGAAAGTTGATCTGTTATGGAGAGCATTATTTGGAGAACAAAATATTAGCCAGGTATTAAGATTGTGAGAGAGAATTTTCTTGCATTATTCATTATGTTATTTTACCCTCGCATTAGGATCATCCCATGAGGGCTATATTTTACACTTTATGAATTATTGTATATCAATGCTTTTGCATTTGATGAATATGCTATGTATTTGTTAGAATTAAAAATTTCTGTTTATTGTATTAATCTTCAGGACCAGCACAAGAGTTTCATTGATAGACAAGTTTGCAGTTAGTTCATCCCATATGTCAATCTCAAAACTGCCCCAAGTCCAGAGAGGTCATGAATGATTTTAGTAATGCCCATCATAGATTAATTGTCACCACCAAATTCATAAATGAGAAAAAAAAAAATTTTTTAAACAAAAAGCTTTTTGTATATACTAGTAACCAACAGTGATATATTGTTACTTACAGATTCATATTAACTATGGTTTAGTTTCCAGTAGGCAAGGGAGCAGTCATTATAAAGCTTTGACAGCAGAAGAATTTATACAGTGAGTTTTACATCCCTTGTTGTATATTTGATAGTTTTATTTATTTCCAGCAGTTACAAAAGAAATCATACACATGTTTACCAATACTTTCAAGTGGAAAATTCAAATTTGATTAATTAAATGGAGAAATTATTTTGTGTAAATGTACTAGATAGCCAGCTGGGAAAAGTCAATACTTTTGAACTCTGGATTGTAATGTATTCATGGTATCCTGTTTACAAAACCATTTTAGTGAAAATACACAGTTAAAGAAAATATGTTACAATAACTTTAAAACTTAATAAGAAAGGATACAACCAAACTTATTACAGAATTATATTGCATGATTTCAATATACGTTTTAGAACAAGATTTGAACAGATGAAAGATGCTTCTGTTATGAAGTACGGAGACAAAGTCAAAGGTATGTTTTAAAAACATGTATTACCAAAGTGAGTTATGGCATCAATAAAATCACCTGACATTTTACTGCTGCACATGGTTCAATTTTTTTGGAGATTGATATTTCACAGTTTTATTCTAATATGATCGGTAACCTTTTTCTTTTGAAATACTGTACATGAAGTTGGTTTATCGTATTATCATAGGGAGATCCTGATTTATGACTACATCCTGATATCTTATAAACTGAAGGGGTAAAGAATACATTTGTTAGGCTTTGTAATTTGTTTAAAAAAGAATTGATCAATCTCAAGGTATGACTAGTAAAATAACACTATTTTATTGCAATTGTGTATTACATATAAATTTTTTACTTATGATGCTAAATTTGGTTTATAATGTTTTTTATTTTATAGGACCTAAATGGGAAAATACTATTTTCAGATTGACAATGGCCAGTTTAAAATTTGAATTTCTTATGTCTAGTCACAAAAATGTGGTATGTATGTATATTCAAATAAGCATAGCTGTGTTACATGATTTCACTGTTACTAAAATTAGTTAAATGTTTCTTTTATTTACAAACATTTTAAGCTTTATGATTGAGTTTAATGACGTTTGTTGAATTGCAAAAAAACATTAATTATTTTCATATTTATATAAACCAAAGATTATCTTTAAACCAATATGGTTTGTAAACCCCTAATCATTGACTCCTCATTGAGCTTCATTGTTTCGAAGCAGTTCTACTTCCCGACAATGGAAATAACCTGATTCAAATTATAAGTTTAGAGTAAAATTAATTCTTCAGGAAATGAATTTCTGGAATTTCTGGTGAGGTCTATATGCAAATTTGTCATTTTGATTGTTAAAAATTTGACTACCTTAAAATTGAGGTTTATTTGATTACTTTTAGCTACAATTTTTATTAGTTGCCAAAAGTTTTATACTTTCACAAGATTTTACATTGAAATTGTATATTGGATATTTGACAACTCTTAAACAAATAGTACATGTAGTATGTAAATCAAGTCAGTGATCAGTTTTTAATAAAATTGTGATGAGGTTATCCTTCCATAATTTCGTTTCATGATTGTGTGTTTTGTTTATTGATGCAACATTGTGTCATTGGTAAATAAAGGTAATGATAAGGAAAATTTTATCTTTCCAAGACATGTATAGCCAGGATTATTCTTTTGCAATACCAGTAGATCTCCTTGAGACCTCTTGATTTTCAATCTGGTTCACAAAACTGATTACAGAATTATGAGAATATTATAACTTGATAATTTAAGCAGAATTATGAACCAATGCTTTAATCTGAGTCTAGTTTCACATGTATTAAATATTCCACAGTTGAAGTTAGATTTATCACAAGGCCAAGAATTTGGAGGAGGCATAGATAACAGATCAGGGGCATTTGTTATGTACAACTGTGCTAGATTGGCTACATTATTTAAACATTTTGAAGAAAATGTTTCAAAAGGTATGTTCATCTTTTTTTATATTCATCAAACCTTCCTCAACTGTTTTTTCCATACATAATATAATCATGTTAATTGTTCTGTTGGTGGGGATTTAGTATCTAAACATTAATAAAAAAAGTGCACAAATGTTGAAATACGACTAGCCTAAGTGAAAATTTTTATCATGCCCAACCCTTTGGACGTGCAGGGCATGCATCCACCTTGTAAGTACGTTCATCTGTACAGTTCCCGATGGATTTTAATTGAAATATTGAAAGTGTTTTATATCAACAATACTTTGTTTCAGTTCAAAAACCAGTTTTGGTCAATTTTGTCTTCTGAGAGTTATGCCCTTGGAAATACAAAATGTATAAAAAAATAGCCTTGTAAAAGCTCACACTTAAGTAAAGATTTACAACTTTTGTGGACTTGGTATGAGATTGATAACAATATTTGGGCCTAGTTCAAAAACCAGTACTGATTGATAATTTAAATAGAGTTATCCCCTTGCTGATATAAATTATATTAAAAGTTGCCTTTTAAGCATATCACACTCACAGTTCTCTATAGATTTCATGAAAATGTATATATATGTTGCTAATAATGTTCATCATCTTGAAAATTGTTTTATCCATGGCTCTATAGGAAATACAAGCACATAAAATCATTAATAGACTACAGCTGTTTAATGTATCCATCAGTATTTGATTATTTTGTTTTGTAATGTTCCAGGTATATATCCACCACTACCAGAGATTAATAGTCTAGACTTTTCAACACTTAGAGAGGAGGTTTGTATTAAAATAACTATTAGTTTATGTTATGTTGAATACAATGTTTCCCTTATTACTTTGAAGAATTTTTAGTTTTGAGCTGCTTAACCAACCCTGTAAATGATCAAGATAATGTTGGTGAGATAACTCCTACCCCTGACTATGCTGGAATTTAAGAGTCATTTTCATGTTGTTGTTTTTTTGTGGGGGGGTTCAGTTTTGAAGTTTGTCAACTTATCAAATGGTTATGTATTTTAGGATGAATGGGAATTACTTTACAATTACATCTTTATTTATGGAGAGCTGATAGCAGAAACAACAGAGCAGTTCATACCTGAAGACAGTATAATTTCTAAAATTCACTGTCATAAGGTAATGATAGGCATTTAATCTTTTTATGGTTCGTGGCAAAAAAAAATGAAAACAAAAAGTTTTTGATTTTTCTTTCCATCTGGTTATATGTTCAATCTAAATAGATGTATTTTAGATGATAATTAAAGTTTGCTTTGACCAATTACCCTTCTACTTTTGTTACAATACTTAAAGCCTTAAAAAACTTGTAGTTTAAGAGTTACCTCATGAAATATTGAAAGTTAGTAAAATTGAAAGTGCCCCCAGTGATTGAGACAAGATAATACAAAATTTAAAGTAAATAAATAAACTTTGGTTCATAAAGTTAGCTTCTATATTACACAATTACACTTAACGTATATGGATTTTAAATTTCTAACTTCTTTTGGAGACCAAACAGCTTGTTCAGTAACAACAAGGATGGAACAGGCCCATCTGTCTCTTGTTGATAAAGACTTATTACTGCATTATCTTGACTTTCCTTGTAAAAAGAATTTTAAGGCAGTCTTATTGTTGATTATACTCTATTCAATTGACAAAGCTCCAGTTTAAATCTGTAACTCCATGCTGTGCTTGTTTCATTGTTTCATAATTAGGATACTTTAAAAGATCTGAATTATAGTGCATGTTTGTCAATAATTAATAAACAAAATTTTTTCTCTCATTTGAAAACAACTCTTACTCATACGTAAAAGAGGTATTGTGTCAATTGGAAAAAATACCTTATCTCTTACAGACAACCTGGTTCAGCAAGTTGAGTATTTTCTGTCAATTTTTCAAGTAACTGCTTCTTTTTTTCTGATGTAACTCTTTCAGGTGGCACGGTAGTATTTCCTGGCCCATAGAGATAATGATGGCCTTTTTAGAATTTTCACCACTTTCGAACACTGCCCAAAATTCTACATACACAGTTTACTGAAGTACTTTCATTATAATATTCAGAAATTAATTTGAATATGTATGATGACCAATTACTTTTTTTGCTATCTTTATAAACCTAAGGCCACTAGTGCTTTTCGGTCTTTTATACAGTGAATACAAAATTAAAAAAAATTCTTAAAAATTCATTTTCACCTGTAGGTAAAATTATTTCATATTTTTCTACACCTGATTCATCCCTGAGTTTGGGAAAGTATGTTCAGTAGATACTGTATTTTTCGTCCAATCACACTGTTCAGATACATTGACTTAAGTAGGGTACACAAAAGAGCAACCTAAATTCCGGAATGTAAATACTACCTGGCCAACTTCATCTTATATCCTTTTTAAATTCACTTGTAGAAATATACCACAAAGAACTTTGTATGTCAACAATGATAGTGAGTGTGAGAAGATGTTGTTTTAAGGAGCTCAAAAACAATCACTATTTATAAAATGGAGATAACTACATTTAAAAAAAAATTCTTTTAAATTTACTTATTCTTCGTAGGTGTGTAATTTTCTGGTCAGTTTAAGCAGGCATCTCAGTTCATACTACAGCAGAACACATGTTCTAGGGGTAAGTCACTAGAGTAAAAAGGTATGAATGTTAGTCAAGAAATAAAGACATGCACAAAGATGACTTGTTTAATAACTTGAAAAAAGAAGGGAGATTTTAATTTTTAAAAACTCATTGTAGAACACAAACACAATAGATTAATGTAATATAGATAAGACAAAATCAGTATGAAATTAAGAGAAATTTAATCATAGGCTAATCTCCTGATGCATCAATTTTTAGATAAGTACAAACACTGAATGGTCCCTGACAGATATTAACTGTATCATAATGTCTTGCATGTCTGTGATTTATAAAGTTTACAATATGAAGGAGATGTGGGATTTGGATCATTGAGACAACAACACAATGACACTAAAAAACTGAATTTGTTATTTGATTTATTTTGTCCCCAAGTCTTCTATAAAAATAAGGAGATGTGGTATGATTGCCAATGAGACAACTATCCACCAAAGTTAAAATGAAGTAGATTGCATGTTAAAAGTACACTGCCAATAACCAATCTGTACTCAAGACACTGTAACAAAAATACAGCCATTAGAGAGTTGTACTAAAATTTGATCATAGTTATATATTTTAACATTATCTGATAATAACCCTGAAAATCTGTTAACATTAAAGAAATGATTGATATGATATTATCAAAATCATGAAGAATATGCTTGGTATTTATGAAAAATTAGTGTTTATTGTCTCAATTGTTCCTTTGTTGGGTACACATAGTTAGTGACTGTCTCATCCACCATATCATCAGTGAAACAAATTCTAAGTCATCAGAGATGTAACTGTTGCTGACACATATTAAAAAAATCTTATCTTTTTATTTCAGGAAAACAGAGAACACCTGTTGCCTACAATGTATGCAAGACTGTATCTGTTGAAGGTCACTCATCAAATTATGTGTCATGCACTCAGCTTGTTAGGAATCACCCCACTTAATCAGTTGTGATTGTATATGCTTGGTGTAATTATACACACTATAGAGTAGTTTTCAGCCATTCTTCGTGAAATTGTGATGATGAATTCTATTTAGTTATATAAAGAGTAATTATGCTACAGGTTTTTTTGAATTCTTGACCATTGAATTTGACAATGTAAAAAAACAAACATAAACTGTTCTACTCTCTGCCTTACCAGTAGATGAGATGTTGTAGGTGCTTTTTGTAAGAAATGTGACAAATGTTGCTATAGGCAAGATATTAGTATGCTAATTTGGCAGTGAGGTAACAGTGTTAGTTTATTTGATAAAGCTTAATATTTCAGAGGCTAGAAGAGCTAGACTATTCACATATTGTATAAAAGATCTGAAATTTCCATTTTGGCATATGTCAATTTGTCTTGTGCTCATTTTCAAGGACCTATGGATGATAATGGTAGTTTCTTAATTTCTGCAGTAACCTCAACTTGCTAAGTTATTGGACTATTTTGATACTTGCAGAAGATTTCAACTTTTTTTGTAAAACTAAATCTCTAAATTATATAAATCAAAACTGCAAATCTTTTAAACTAAAAAATCTGAAAAATGCTAAAACATACTATCTTGGAAAAATGCAATGGAACACAAGAGGTATTGTGTACTTTTGTCTCGCCTTGACAGAGTCAAAAAGCGAGACATAGGTATGCTGTTTCCAGTGTCGGTGGTGGCGGCATCAACAATGTATTAGTTTGTGATTAGGTCTAGTTTATGGTGAACCACAAGTGGTAGGTCAATGATATTTGGTATACAGTTGTATAAGCATTGGCACATATCATTTCCATGGAGATTATTTGGCCCTGCCCCCTCAGTCATGGTCTATTGACCTTGAAACATTTGCTTAGTTTACATGTGTTAGTTTGTGATTAGATCAGTTTAAGATGAACTGATAATGTGAAGTCAATATTTGGTATGCAAATTTATTGGCATTTGCAAGTATCGTTTCCATGGAGATAATATAGCCCCACCCCCTCATAATGGTTCATTGACTTTGAAACTTTTACAAAGTTTACAAGTTAATGTTTGTGTTTAGGTTTGTTTAAATGGAACGACTTATAATAAGTCAATGGTATTTGGTATAAGGACATTATAACTCCTACATCTAACTGACAAAACCTGAAGCAAAGGTGCAGTGCTTTTATTTTTGTTTTTCATCTCAGTCATAATGAAGTTTTAAACACGGAGCAAATTCATTCTAAGGTGTCTATGTTGATCTGAAAGAGTTAATCTGACCTTGACTTAAATTTGGGTATTTATATTGAATAGTTTTGAAAATCCTAAAAAATGATGATTTTTATAATCCAGATTGTGAAAACTTAAAGATACCAGGCTCATCAGTGATGCTCAAATCAAAACAGTTAGAAGGGCAAATCAAAAACAAACTTGGAAGAGCATTTACTACCAAACAATTCCAAAAAGTTGTGCTACGGCAATCTATACCTTGTGTTGGATAAACCTTAGTATTTTGAATAATTGAACAATTTAAAAACAATAAATTTACATCAAATTAATATATCAACGATACTTCATGTCAACACAAACGTGCTGACTACTCAATGATATTTCATGTCAACACAAAAGTGCACCAGTAGTGGCATTAACCCAGTGATTTAACTCATAACAGATACCAGGCTTATAATTTGGTATGCCAGACATATTTTTTGTCATCATTGGACTTATCATACCAATCAAATCAAAACAGTTGAAATTTTTTTATGCAGATAGAGAATGATTAAAGACATTTAATTGTGTTGCTGTACTATGTTGGCAGCACACAACACATTTGGAAGATTCATGCTAAAAAAATCCATGTTTAAACAAATTGTGTTTTTGACTCAATTCTAAATTTACACTATGTAAAAGAGAGGCAACAGGATCAGGATGGTAGTTATGACAATTGGAACATATCTATTGTCATCCGTGAAACGGATATTCCATAAAAGCAAAATGATATGAAAAATATAAAATTAGTATGGAATGGTTTTAATATTAGAATAATGTTTTAATGGTATAAACATCATTTTCAAATAAATAATTTTCAAATGTTGTCTCCATTTTTTGTTGTTGAAATATCCATTGTTAACGAGACTTGATAGCAGTATATGCTCTTCTTTGTAGTTGTTTATTCTTTTCCCTATATTCATCTGGTAGGTCAAATACTGAGAATGTGAAAGCTCTTGAAAAAGACAAATTAGATAAACTTCTTTCATAAGATTGAGGTTGGCTAGGTTCAGCATGTAGAATTTGGTTGGGTACAGATTTGGTTTGTTCTCCCAAACATTTCAGACTGGCTTCTTCTTGCTCTGAATCTGTGTAGGATTTAACTATCATATTCAGTTTCTGAAGAAGAAAATAAACCTGTTACACTTGACTGAATATAAGTTCATGGTATTGTCAAAGTCAGATTCGCTTTCATTTCTGTATAGGAACTTGGGTAGTAGCAGAACTTTAACAGATTACCAGTTTTGAACACTTGAGATTTATTTATTGTAGCATGACAATACATCAGGAATTCTCTTTTCAGAGTCATAAAACTCTGTCTAATGCAGGTAATTTTGTCTGAGGTCACCTTAGCTTTTTATCTTATATATGTAATTCTATCAAAGGTCACCTTTGAACTAATTGATACTATAAGGTCAACTAGTTTCACAATTAATTTCAGCTATTTCTTTCTGAAGTCGCCTGTAGTTTTACATTTAATACAGGTAATTTTGACTTAGGTCATATTAGCTTTATATCTAATACAGGTTATTCTATCTAAGTTCACCTGTAGCTTTTCTTCTAATACATGTTATTCTGTCTAAGGTCACATGTAGCTTAACATCTAATTCAGGCAGCTCTGTCTAAGGACACATGTAGCTTTATATCTGATGCAGGCAAGTAGCTTAACATCCAATACAGGTAATTCTGTCTAAGGTCACCTGTAGTTTTACATCTAATACAGGTAATTAAGTCTCCCAAACAAAGCTTTTTCAAATTTGAACTTGCCCACAGCAGTTTTCCAAAACCACTTGTCAGATTTACTGAGGGTTCCACATTATGTTAGACATATATGTCTAGTGGGTCCATCAGGGTTTTGTTTGTGCATTGGGGTCTATAAAGGGGTACTTTGAGGGGCCAAAAGAAGGGAGGGGTTTACTATAGTATCCTATGGGATTTTTATATTTTTTATTTTCAAATGATTATAACTTGAAACCACATGGATAGCCACATGGGGTCTGCAGTAATGACAAAGGGAACATGTGGCCTACATTAGGTCAAAAGGTCAATGGTCACATAACTTTGACCTTGATAATTTTTTTTTTCCATTTACACAAAACATTTTTAAAAAATCGGAGAAATGAATGAATAACAGGGGAGTCCTTAAGGGTTTATACTTATGGGGACTTTTTTTGGGAGACTTAGTAACAGCATCCTGATACAATCGTTTCTTGTTCTGTCTAAGTTCACACATAGCTTTACACCTATTACAGGTAATGCTATCTAAAGTCGCTGTAGCTTTTACATCTAAAACAGGTATTTCTAAAGCCATCTGTAGCTTTACATTTAATACAGGTACTTCTGTCCAAGTTTGCCTAAACCTCCAAACTTAAAATGGGTTATTCTATACATGGTCACCTGTAGCTTTACATGTTATTATATTTCTACTCCCCTAGGAGTGAAGGTTGTATTGTATTGTGCATTCTTCCGTTTGTCCTTTCATTCAAAATATATTTCTGTCACACTTTTATTAGGTACTACTGAACAGAATTAATTTATATTTAGTCAACAGCTTGACAGCCAGTTGTAAAGTGTGAGTAGTTTTCAGATCTCTCATTTACCAACTTCCAGTTCTCTGTTACTTCGAATGTTAAGTAATAGTTATACACCGAGGGATAGGTGTATAACTAACTTACACCTGATGCTAAACCCTATATTTGTTTACATTGATTATTAAATGAAAAAGAACGGACAGCATATTTATTGACAATATCAAACCATGATTTAGAAGATTTTTTTTTAGATGAAACCCTCTAGTAACCTTACTTTGACTATCTTCGTTTAAACTTTGACAAGTGAGTAGATTTCACAAATGTCAAAATTGCTGCTTTGCATATTCCTGTTAAATCAATGTGCTAATATGAATCAGCAAGGCAAGGTTGACCGTTTCGTGTATTCTTATTACACAAAAAATCAAAACATCATGCTCCTTGTATGCAGTTGTCAATATGGATGGGTATAAGGCGGACGACATTTTGGGTCAAGCGTTGTATTTGGTAGAAGAGACTAAAGATAAAGGCAATATTATAATTCAAAGTACTTACTTGTATCAGATTAATGAAGGTAATCATGAATATATTTCATGTGTTACGGTTTTATAAAAAAAAAAGCCCCCCCCCCCCCCCCCCACTTCTTCAAGAATAAACAATCATTCATATTCAGGACATACTGATGGATAGGTGTGTCTGGATTAGAAACCCGACGACCGGACACGCTCAACATACAAAAATACAGATTGAATATTTAGGGGGGGTCCGGGAGTAATAATCGTTTTTTATACGACCGCAAAAAAATTTGGTGGTCGTATATTGGTATGACGTTGGCGTCGTCGTCGTCCGGCGTCGTCGTCCGAAGACACATTGGTTTTTGCACTCTAACTTTAGTTTAAGTGAATGGATCTTTTTGAAATTTGACCATAAGGTTAAATACCACAACAGGAAGGTTGGGATTGATTTTGGGGGTTATGGTACCAACAGTTAAGGAATTAGGGGCCAAAAATAAGCATTTTCTAGTTTCCAGACAATAACTGTGGAACGGTGTATGGATCTCTCTGAAATTATACTACAAGTTTCCATACCACAAAGGGATGGTTAGGATTTGCTTTGGGGGGTTATGGCTCAAACCGTTTAGGAATTAGGGGCAAAAAAGGGGGGAAAACAAGGTTGTCCTGGTTAATGGACAAATACTTTAGTACAAAACATAATTTAAAGCAGTGTAAGGGAGATAAATCAAATACATCATTGAAATTATCTCCCTTACACTGCTTTTAAATTATGTATAAAGTAATGGTTAATGAACAATAAAGATAATTTAAAACAGTGTAAGGGAGGTAATCCAAATACAACGTTTTGGTTACTTCCCTTACACTGCTTTTAAATTATGTTTAAAGAAATACATATTTATAAAGGAAGACCAGTAAAAATATCTGCAAATGTTGCATCTTTTTTTTTTACAAAAAAATCCATATGAAAGATTTGACACTATATTTTTAATTCTATTATAAAATAGATTAAGTTAGCACTATGGTAAATTTAAATGGGTAATTATGGTTGCCAACTCCATTGGAAATTTGAATTGAGATTATGACCATATCTTGAGGGAAAGAATTTTTTTGGGGAAAAAAGGGGGGGGGATAAAAAGAAATTGTGGGGGGTCAATTTTTTCTCATTTCAGATTTCAGAAATTAAAAAGAATTATTCTTCAAATATTATTTTTTTTTCAAATTTCAAATATTGAAAAATATCAAGAAGTAATCTTTAATTGCACAGTATGGCGCATTAGATTTGTAAAATCTTTGATCACATTTATTTATTTGTTATGCCGAATCTAACAGTGTATTTAGATTTTTAATTTTGGGTCCAGTTTTCAAATTGGTCTACGTTAAGGTCCAAAGGGTCCAAAATTAAACTTTGTTTGATTTTAACAAAAATTGAATTCTTGGGGTTCTTTGATATGCTGAATCTAAACATGTGTTTAGATTTTTGATTATGGGCCCAGTTTTCAAGTTGGTCCAAGATAGGGTCCAGTTTTTAAACTTTGTTTGATTTCAACAAAAATTGAATATATGGGGTTCTTTGATATGCTGAATCTAAACATGTATTTAGATTTTTGATTATGGGCCCAGTTTTCAAGTTGGTCCAAATTGGGGTCCAAAATTAAACTTTGTTTGATTTCAACAAAAATTGAATATATGAGGTTCTTTGATATGCTGAATCTAACCATGTATTTAGATTTTTTATTTGTGGGCCCTGCTATCAAATTGGTTCATATTGAGGTCAAAAGGGTCTAAAATTAAACTTTGTTTGATTTCATCAAAAATTGAATTATTGGGGTTCTTTGATATGCCAAATCTAACCGTGTTTTTAGATTTTTAATTTGGGTCCCATTTTTTAAAATTGGTCTTCATTGAAGTCCAAAGGGTCCAAAATTAAACTTAGTTTGATTTTAACAAAAATTGATTTCTTGGGGTTCTTTGATATGCTAAATCTAAACATGTGTTTAGATTTTTGATTATGGGCCCAGTTTTCAAGTTGGTCCAAGATAGGGTCCAGTATTTAAACTTTGTTTGATTTCAACAAAACTGAATATATGGGGTTCTTTGATATGCTGAATCTAAACATGTATTTAGATTTTTGATTATGGGCCCAGTTTTCAAGTTGGTCCAAATTGGGGTCCAAAATTAAACTTTGTTTGATTTCAACAAAAATTGAATATATGAGGTTCTTTGATATGCTGAATCTAACCATGTATTTAGATTTTTTATTTGTGGGCCCCGCTATCAAATTGGTTCATATTGAGGTCAAAAGGGTCTAAAATTAAACTTTGTTTGATTTCATCAAAAATTGAATTATTGGGGTTCTTTGATATGCCAAATCTAACCGTGTTTTTAGATTTTTAATTTGGGTCCCATTTTTTAAAATTGGTCTTCATTGAGGTCCAAAGGGTCCAAAATTAAACTTAGTTTGATTTTAACAAAAATTGAATTCTTGGGGTTCTTTGATATGCTAAATCTAAACATGTGTTTAGATTTTTGATTATGGGCCCAGTTTTTAAGTTGGTCCAAGATAGGGTCCAATATATAAACTTTGTTTGATTTCAACAAAAATTGAATATATGGGGTTCTTTGATATGCTGAATCTAAACATGTATTTAGATTTTTGATTATGGGCCCAGTTTTCAAGTTGGTCCAAATTGGGGTCCAAAATTAAACTTTGTTTGATTTCAACAAAAATTGAATATATGAGGTTCTTTGATATGCTGAATCTAACCATGTATTTAGATTTTTTATTTGTGGGCCCCGCTATCAAATTGGTTCATATTGAGGTCAAAAGGGTCTAAAATTAAACTTTGTTTGATTTCATCAAAAATTGAATTATTGGGGTTCTTTGATATGCCAAATCTAACCGTGTTTTTAGATTTATAATTTGGGTCCCATTTTTTAAAATTGGTCTTCATTGAGGTCCAAAGGGTCCAAAATTAAACTTAGTTTGATTTTAACAAAAATTGAATTCTTAGGGTTCTTTGATATGCTAAATCTAAACATGTGTTTAGATTTTTGATTATGGGCCCAGTTTTCAAGTTGGTCCAAGTTGGGGTCCAAAATTAAACTTTTTTTGATTTCAACAAAAATTGAATATATGGGGTTCTTTGATATGCTGAATCTAACCATGAATTTAGATTTTTTATTTGTGGGCCCCGCTATAAAATTGGTTCATATTGAGGTCAAAAGGGTCCAAAATTAAACTTTGTTTGATTTCATTAAAAATTTAATTATTGGGGTTCTTTGATATTCCAAATCTAACCGTGTATTTAGATTTTTAATTTTAAGTCCCGTTTTTTAAATTGGTCTACATTAAGGTCCAAAGGGTCCAAAATTAAACTTAGTTTGATTTTAGCAAAAATTGAATTATTGGGGTTCTTTGATATGCTGAATCTAAACATGTGTTTAGATTTTTGATTATGGGCCCAGTTTTCAAGTTTGTCCAAGTTGGGGTCCAAAATTAAACTTTGTTTGATTTCAACAAAAATTGAAAATATGGGGTTCTTTGATATGCTGAATCTAACCATGTATTTTGATTTTGGACATTGGACCATAATAGGTAAATTAAAAAAATTCAAGTTCTTAGACCACATTCTTTCTGTGTCAGAAACCTATGCTGTGTCAAATATTTAATAACAATCCAAATTCAGAGCTGTATCAATCTTGAATGTTGTGTCCATACTTGCCCCAACTGTTCAAGGTTCGACCTCTGCGGTTGTATCAAGCTGCGCCCCAGCAAAGCAATTTATTTTAAAGGGGTTCCCAACCAAGAATAAAGGGGGGTTCCAAATATATGTCCCCATTCAAATGCATTGATCGTCCAAAAAAGGGGGGTTCTAAACCACTGAACCCCCCCCTCCTTTTTGGATCCGCCGCTGTATGACTGGGATCAAAAAATTTAGCTTCAAGCAAAGGAGTATTTGAAGGGTTTTTTTTTTTGTTATTCAAAACAGATGATCAATATTTTTTTCGCAATTAGAATTTCCTAAAATATGTTTTTTTTTTTAATTTCTTGAAACAACTTGTAGTGAACACTTTTAGTAATTTCTTATGTTCATGCTATTTAAGAATAATCAATTTCTATTGTTATGAATAACAATGGAATGTGTTTTCGGGATGTAGAAGCAGGGGTTTCCAGAAACCCCGCTCGTTACACCCTGTGGTCAAGATCCATTGTTAATCGTAACAATAGAGCTATTCAATTTACACTTGTTTCAGAAATAGAAACTATGAAGTATAACAATAGAACTGGGGTGTAAATGTACTGAAAATTTGCATTACATATTTCTCGAGTATTACTGAGCAAATTGACTCATATTTTGTCAGGCAGCTTTACGGTGATGAGTAATAACGTGTTGACACTTTACAATCCTAAAGACACCTACTTTTTGTTAACTGGTACTACTTTGAATTACGAGTGGGAAAAACTACATACTTTCTTGTTCTGTCTAAATTCACCTGTAGCTTTACATATAAGTTAATAGTACTTTCTAAGGTCACCTGTAGCTTCATCTAATACAGGACATTCCGTCTAATATAAAACTAAAAAGGATGTCGTTTGATTGCAAATGAGACAACTCTCCACAAAAGACAAAATGACTGAGAAGTTAACAATTATAGGTCACCGTACGGCCCTCAACGATCAGCAAAATCCATATCCCATATCAAGCGATAAATGGCCCCGAAATGACAATATAATACAATTCAAACGCGAAAACTAATTGACTGATTTCTGTACAAAATAATAAAGGAAAAAAAATGATATATAACAACAAACACTGAATTACCGACTCCTGATTATAGTAGCTTTACATCTAATAAAAGTAACCGTCTAATGCTAACCTTTTTACATCTAATACAGGTGAGTGTGTCTAATGTTACCTGTAGCTTTACATCTTATGTAATAATGCTCCCTAAGGTCAACTATAGATTTATATCTAACACAATAATGCTTTCCAAGGTCAATTGTAGCTTTACATATTATACAGGTAATTATGGTTGGTTCTGTCCAAGGTCATCCGTATTTTTACACCTGCAATAGGTTATTCTGTCTTATATCTCATGTAGCTCTACCTCAAAAACCGGTAAGGTTGTCAATTGTCACCTGAAAGCAGGTCATTCGGTCCAAGGTCACCTGAGGCTTTATATCTAAAACTGGCAAATCTGTCTTAAGATCACATGTTGCCTTACATGTTATACAATAATTCTTTGAAACTTCACCTGTAGCTTTATAACTGCTATGGACAATTCAGCCTACGGTTCAAAATCGCCCAAATTCACCCATATGACATCCAATTTAAATCTAATTACGTCTGTCAAAGATCACCTGTAACTTTAAATCTAATACATTTTATTTGAACGCTTTGCATACCTTCACGTCTAATGCAGGTAATTCTTTTCCTAGATCTTGATCCGATTGATTACAAGTTATTTTCTTCGTCACTTTTTGGATGAAATTTTTCATTTTGTTTCCAGGCATTGTTTGCAAAAGTTCATTTAGTGTCAACATTGATAGATCTGTTTCAGCAGGTTTGCTTTCTTGTATAGATTTTTCTAAAAGGATAACATGTAACGTAATAAAACAAGGATGAGCGCAATTGAAGTATCATATATCGTACTGTTTGTCCTGCTAGATCGTTTGTTATCAAATAAAGAAAAATTACATTTAAGGTCCTTTTAAGGGGTTAATAGTTTAAATTTTTGGCGATGGGATTTCCAGATGAAACCAATTTAAAACGCAGCAAATTGACACGTTTTACTTCGATTTACTGCTACGTGTTCGTGAAGCAAATACATACTCATTATTTGGCAAACATGTTCTCAGTTTATGAACCAATGGAACTAATTTTTCGAGACTTGCTATCGCTGGCTGCCTCTTTAAAAATGTCATTTAATTTTAGCATTGATATGGAACACAAGATAGTTATATAGCTATGTAGAATAGAACGTAGGTACATATATCCTTCTTTGAAATCAATGGAGAAGTTTCACTACAATAGAATAATGAATCACAAAACTATAAATGAAGTCAGAGATGTGCATGATTGATCTATATATTTTAAGTCATATTATTTTAAAAATTTAGCAAAAGCAAATTTCAAACAAACAATATCCGTAATTTCATGCCAGTCAAAATACTGACTAAAGAGGTTTTCAGAAATGTTACGAGAAACTAAACATTTCTTTTTAACTATATTTGTATTTGAAGTGAGTGTTCCATTGAATTCTTAACAAAAAGTAGGCGGTGGTCAATTTTAAGATAGGTAAAAAATATAACAATAATACCGAACTCCAAGGCAAATTCAAAAAGGGGAAGTTTATAAACTGACGAAATCAAACGCTATCAATCAACTTTTTAATATCACACTATATTTTCACCATTTAATATTTCTTATAAAAATTCTATGCTTCATTGATCATGGTTAAAATTTCATTTGCCAAGTTATAGAAGATTTGCGTACAACTGACGTGATATAAAAATTTAACTTCTCGGCGGAATACATTAAGATATTATCCAAATGTCCAGAGGATAGTTTCATTTGAATGCCATGGTTAAATTTCAGGTCAATGTTTTTAATGTTAAGGTTATGTAATACTAGTATTACAATGTCACTTTATATAAACATGTTAATTTTTAGATATCAACTACTAGTATCCAAAGAATAACTCAAGGTGATAACGTAACCTCGATATCATGTCCAGTGACCGCCTCGGTGGTCTCGTGGTAGCGTGTTCGCCTCGAGTGCGGAGGTCGTAGGTTCGAACCCCGGCCGCGTCAAACAAAAGACTTTAAAAAGGGTATTTGCTGCTTCTCTGCTAAGCACGTGGCATTACGGAGTAAGAGCAAAGACTGGTCGTCTCGGAGTCAGAATAATGTGTCCGGGAAAGGTGACATGTCTTCCTGCGGACTGTTACCTCGTGAACTATAGTACGTTAAAATCTGCGTGTCGGTCTAGTACAAAGTAAGGTAAATACTCATATTACATTAACATGTTCTCGTCCTGAATTATGCATATTAATTTGCCGCTGGACGTTAAGCAGCCATCCATCATCATCCTCATCATCATGTCCAGTGATCTGCATGGTAATTACTTCTTTGAGTTTCATTAAGGAAGTTTTGCGTTAAGTCTGATTTTATTGGTGAGTGCATTGGCAATTTAACAGTTTATCAATCTTATAACCCCCAGATATTTCACTATGCTTCGTTAGATTTGTATCGTCGCAAAGTTTAGTATTAAAAAGAATTGATATTTAGACATTATATCATTATATCATTCGACTTTATTCTTTAGTGGTCTTTTTTTTTAGGGTTTAACTTAATACCTTGCTTGATAATTGACATAAAGTATTGTGGTTACTACTAAACACTAGCTATAAAAATGAAAATAAAATTTTACAAATTACATGCGTTTGAAGCGTTTTCTTTTTGCATATACCTTCATCGGAAACGCCCAAAGCAATAATTGTTCAGTTTTCAGTCAATGTTCAGACTTATCCGCTGCGGTAAATTAAATACTGCTCAGATAATACGCTTGCAGTCAATTCAGAACTGTTCAGTGACTTTTAGACAATTCAGTATGATGTTGATGTGCACAGGTAGATAACAACTACTGAACAGCATGATCATAGACAGAACATATCTTAGTTGCAAGCGAATTGTCTGAACAGTACGGAATTTACCGCAACGGATAAGTTTGAAAATAGACTGAAAGACAGATAATGACTTAATAGTTTATTGTTTAGTCATTTAAGAACGTTCAGATCAAAATTACTGTTTTTGATCAAAACTGGTTTACTGGTGGATGTCTGAACAGGATACATTACTTATACTGAAGTACTGGACTTAATCAGGTACATAGTTGTTTGAGTTCAGATTTTCTATCTGGTATACGGAAGAGCCATTTTCCATTGCTGATTGTAAATGCATTAACTAGCGACATGTTTTCGTGGTGTTAGATTTTTAGATACCAGTATAAAAGTCTGAACTGTAATTTTACCATTTGTTTCCGATTGTGACATTTGTACCTAGTGTGAACTCGTATGGCGGATTTTGTATGCATATCGGGAGACACTTACTCTGTCGACGCACCCGGTCTCGCTCCTTTGGAACATAATGCGATTCCCTCCGTTTATGTTTGTTACCTTGATTTGTCTCTTCCTTATCGATTTACGAGATTTGAACATCGATAAACTACTGTCGCCTTAATTTAGTTATCTGCTTTTGTATCTTTTACGTTTTTATTGTATGTGAAAAGTACCAATTTCTCAAGTTACCTTGTGAATTATTCAGCTTCTTTGAAATGGGTCGACTTTGTGAACGTTTTTCCATTTTCATTTTATCATTCTTTAAAACAGAATTCTCCTTCCTCTGTCGATGGATCGTTGTAACCAGGACTGCATTGTTATCCTTATGGTAAGGACTATTGCTTCCCTCAACGTTCTGGACGTTCAAAGGATTTACAAACCTAAAATTGAATCATTTTTTTGTACACTTACAACGCTTAAACCCAAACAATTGAGAGTCGAGGAGTTATATATGACATAAGGGACATGAAAAGGAGTTATACAAATCCACCTACAGTAAACTTTACCTGTGGTAGTTGGAACATTAGTTACTTAAGGTTCATCATAACCTTTTAGCAAATAAGGCCGTACACCACAAATTTCACTCTGAGTACAGACAAACCTGTGCACCTGGAAAAGTTTCGGAGCATGGCAGGACTTATATATATGAAATTTAAATGCATTTTAAGTTTCAGAATATTAAAAACTTAACTGGATTTTGCTATTCATTTTTGTTCGTTCCTGCAGAAGATGCCAAATAAACTAAGTTGGAAAAGAGGTTTGAGAAGTTCACAATATATGGACAATAGACATCTGGATTTTAAGAAAGTTGTTATAAATCATGTCGGTACCGCAGCATTTGTACATAGCTGATCATATCCTCGGGGACTATCAGTTCAACAGCAGACATTTTGTAAAGAGTTTCCTGTGTGAAACTGAAATATCCAAATCAAGAAAAAGGACAATTATTGTATTTCATATCCGTTAACTTTGTACATTTTCGCAGTATAACTAGAGAACACTTGATAATCTAAAGTAAAAATTTCAAATTAACAATGTTATTAAATTTTTATTACATTAAATACCTAACCTTCATAAATTTAGATATCAGTTCACTCGCTGCATTTTTCAGCCGGAAACCAGCCAGAAAAAAAGAACCATACCCCTGTGACAACCTCTCCCACCTAACGCATGCGCGCCATAAACCTTTTATCATTTTGTCCGGTTCCATGGTGTATGCTGCACGCTTTGTCTGAGAAGGAATAAAGTTTTTTTTCAAAACCATGTTTTTCTTGATAGAAAATTATAGCTTTTAATTATTTTGTAATATTAATTTGTATTATTATTGGTATTATTCAGGTTATATATTTTAATTTAATTTATCTGAATATAAATGGTTGATAAAACACCAATATAGTCAACGCAAGAGGTAAGTGAAACACACACACAAGTGGTTTGTTGTCCTCTTGGCGTTCGGTCACTCATTCGGATAAGTTTTGGGATAGAGGTATGGGATCTCAGTTTATCCCTGGTGTTTCTAGTGTGAGTCTGGAACAGGACCCAGGCCCTGTTAGAACTTTGCCCTTCACTTCTGGTGCTAGTCAGTTGAGGTTATCTAGGCCTAGTAGGGTATCTCATAACGTAACCAGGCCTAAAGAGATACCAATGTTTCCTGTTTCTTGCACAAGTATGCAGGAGACGCTTCCAGTTGGTATCAGGAGTGACCCCTTTTCCAGGACTAGGTGGCCTATAAATTTTGCCTACCCTCCCATGGCTATGGGTATGCCCACCTTGCCTCCTTATCCTCAGCCCTTCGATCCGTATTCGGCTCAGTCAGTCTGGTCTGGTCAGGGATCCCGTGGAAAGCAGTCCAGAATCATCATCTTTTAAGTATGAGATAAAGACTCTAACCACTTCTATCCATAACATGCAAGCATCTGTTAATGCAAAATTCATTGAGTTTGGTAACAGGCTTGCCCTTATGGAGTTTAAGGGTCTGTCTCAGGATCCTCCATAGGATCCTCCCACACTTTCTAGACATCTGGTGGAAGATGATTCTGTTTCCTCAGCTCCAAGAAGACAAGAACTTAACTTTCTTGAAGACCAATGTGCTTCATCTGATAATGACAGTGTTGGGAGCACAGAGAAAGATGCTATGGATACTAAGGAGCCTTCTTCAGGCAACTCCTCAGAATGTCTTAGGAGTCTAATTTGTTCCATTCGTAGGGATTTGTCGGATATGCCCATGTATACTCCACCAAGGGTTTCTAATGTCCATTCAGGTTTTTTGGCTTGCTCTTGTTTAGTCAAGCCAGATTTAAAGGGTATCATTCTTTTCCAGAGTCGGGTCATTTCACAACAGCTTTGGCTTTTGTTAACTCGTCTTTGGCTGAGAACCATGCTAACACCTGGTGATAGTAAGTTCTCTGGTTTCGGACCTGCCTATTATTCAGGGAAAACCAGATCCAAGATTCATGGATTTTTCTTGGGTATGTCTGCTCCAATTTTTGAAAAGGTTTTTTTTCTAGATTACTGGGTTCGAAACCTGTGAACGGCCTCAGACTTTCTCAGTATTCATATGTAAAATCAGAGAATAATCTGAGGTTTCTAACTTATGTTCTTGAGACAGCTGAACACTATTTGGCGGCAGCTTGGTCTCTTTTAAAGGACACAGGGGTGGAATTTTCAGACTTGAAGTCTTTGCTTCTACAGGTAGACAAGAGTCTTGGAATTTCTCAATTCCTTATTCTTGACACCTTGGCCAATTTTATTCTTGCTAAGAGACAGGAGATTCTTGCTACATCGACTGTCTCTGAAGCTTTCCAGGAGAGTCTTCTAAGGTCTTCTCTGTCTTAGGACAAGTTGTTCTCTGTTTCCTTTGATCAGCTACAGGAGGAGGTGAATAAGGCTCCTCCTGTTGTCAAGGTGGATGTTAAGGTCACGGATGGAAAATGAATTGTCAAGACAACTAAGATTAACAAACCTTCTTCCTCTCATCAGCCCAAGCCTTCTTCCTCTCATCAGCCCAGGGCTTCTTCTTCCTCTTCTTCTTCACAGTCTATGAAGAGATCGGCTGTCTCTTGTCCTAACCTTTCAGGTGGCAAGAAAGCCAAAGTTGTAAAGGGTAAGAAGCAGGGTAAGTGATGTGTTGTCCCCGCCGTTAAATCCATCCCCACTGGAAGAGGAACATTATACAACTCCTCTTTCTCATCTTCCAGTTGGAAGCAGGCTTTCCCACTTTCTATATCATTGGTCTCTGATAACTTCAGACAAGTGGTGCTTTCGATTTTACGGGGGGATTGGAGCTTCCGTTTTTGGAACAGTCTCATATTTCAATCAATCTGTCAGTGACAAAGGATTCTCAAAAGAATCAGTTGTTGCAAAAAGTTAAATCACAAAAATACTGAACTCCGAGGAAAATTCAAAACGGAAAGTCCCTAATTAAATGGCAAAATCAAAAGCACAAACACATCAAACGAATGGACAACAACTGTCATATTCCGGACTTGGTACAGGAAGATGAAGTGAACATTCTAGTTCAGAAGGGTGTGTTGGAGGAGGTAAATCCTCCTTTTCATCTAGGGTTTTATTATCCAAGAAGAACGGGAAAATGAGACCGGTTCTAGACCTTTCTGTTCTGAATCAGTATCTGGTGGTCCTACATTTCAAAATGGAAACCAACAGATCAATCAAGTCGACACTTCATTAAGGAATTTGGACGACCTCTCTAGATTTGATGGATGCTTATTTTCACATCCCGATTTCTCCCAAGTTTCGTCATTTCCTGAGACTGGTTTGGGCAGACAAATTGTACAATTTCAAGGCTATGCTTTTTGGTAGCAATACACAGTTAGGAAAAAATCTTAAAATTGACACTCATAATTTTTAACCACCCTCTTTTCCTTCCTATCTAATAAATAAGGCTTACTATTTGTGTTATGTATGTGTATATTTCTGGAAAGAGCATCTTCCATAGATTTTATTTTCATTAGTTAAAAAGGTGAAATATAATCTCTTTTTGGTGTAACCATGGCAACAATCTGCATTTATTTGATACAAAATATTGCAAAAAGGGGGGTGAAAATGTCACAAAAGTCTCCAAAACTTGATCCAAAGTAAAATTTCTATCAATTAGAGTGATACCTTTCCTGAAACCATAGACATTTATCTATCAAGAGGTCCAAAAATATTCATATGCCTTTCTGCTCGTTTTTCCATAAAATTGAATTGAAAAGATCGAGCGTAAAATCTTTGTTGATAAACACTACAATAATTTCTGGACCTATGGGCGGTACGGATAGGAAAATACGGATTGTCAAACAGAAAAATGGCCTATAAAACATGCTAAAACAATCTAAATGTTCATATAAACCCACTTCGAAGGCTATATTATTCTTCAACTATCTAAAAATTAATTTTATTGTACAAAAACTTTCATATTTAAAAAATTCACCATGGCCATAATGCGAAACTAAACTTCTTACTGTGTATTGCTACCTTTGGCCTTTCTACTGCTCCCCTAGTTTTTACCAGGATTTTTCAGACTGTGGTGTCTTATCTTCAATCCAGGCGGTACTCATTCACTCCTACCTAGACGATTCTCTTCTGGAGGAACACAGCAATTTGGCTATCCAATTACTCCTGAAACTGGGTTTTTTATTTCATGGGGAAAATCAGATATAATTCCCAGTCAGAATTTTATTTTCCTGGGAGAACATTTTCAGACGGATATGGGTCTAGTTCTTCCTCCAGAAGAGAAGATAATAATAATCTTTATTGCAAAATTACACCCATAAGGGTCAAGCAATACAAACAATTATACATTTAAAATACAATGCAATACAATGTAATACAATACAATACAAGAGTGCACACGCTGAAATGTCTCGCCTTCTTTACTAATCATTGATATTATGTTGATAGTCCTAAATATAAAGCTTTATTACAACTGTCACATAAACTTAACATTAACCAAGTAACCTTAACATTGACCAATGAACCATGAAAATGAGGTCAAGGTCAGGTGAACCATGCTAGGCAGGCATGTACAGCTAACAATTCTTCCATACAACAAATATAGTTGACCTATTGCTTATAGTTTAAGAAAAACAGACCAAAACACAAAAACTTAACACTGAGCAATGAACCTTGAAAATGAGGTCAAGGTCAAATAAAACCTGCGTGACTGCCAAATAGATCATAAAATATTTCCATACACCAAATATAGTTGAACTATTGCATATAGTATTAGAAAAAAAGACCAAAACTCAAAAAACTTAACTTTGACCACTGAACCATGAAAATGAGGTCAAGGTCAGATGACACCTGTCCGCTAGACATGTACACCTTACAATCATTCCATACACCAAATATAGTAGACCTATGGCATACAGTATAAGAAAAACAGACCAAAACACAAAAACTTAACTATAACCACTGAACCATGAAAATGAGGTCAAGGTCAGATGACACCTGCCAGTTGGACATGTACACCTTACAGTCCTTCCATACACCAAATATACTAGACCTATTGCTTATAGTATATGAGATATGGACTTGACCACCAAAACTTAACCTTGTTCACTGATCCATGAAATGAGGTCAAGGTAAAGTGAAAACTGTCTGACGGGCATGAGGACCTTGCAAGGTACGCACATACCAAATATAGTTGAACTATTGCATATAGTATTAGAATAAAAGACCAAAACTCAAAAACTTAACTTTGACCACTGAACCTTGAAACTGAGGTCAAGGTCAGATGACACCTGCCCGCTAGACATGTACACCTTACAATCATTCCATACACCAAATATAGTAGACCTATGGCATACAGTATAAGAAAAACAGACCAAAACACAAAAACTTAACTATAACCACTGAACCATGAAAATGAGGTCAAGGTCAGATGACACCTGCCAGTTGGACATGTACACCTTACTGTCCTTCCACACACCGAATATACTAGACCTATTGCTTATAGTATCTGAGATATGGACTTGACCACCAAAACTTAACCTTGTTCACTGATCCATGAAATGAGGTCGAGGTCAAGTGAAAACTGTCTGACGGGCATGAGGACCTTGCAAGGTACGCACATACCAAATATAGTTATCCTATTACTTATAATAAGAGAGAATCTAACATTACAAAAAATCTTAACTTTTTTTTCAAGTAGTCACTGAACCATGAAAATGAGGTCAAGGACATTGGACATGTGACTGACGGAAACTTCGTAACATGAGGCATCCATATACAAAGTATGAAGCATCCAGACCTTCCACCTTCTAAAATATAAAGCTTTTAAGAAGTTAGCTAACGCCGCCGCCGCCGTAGCCGCCGCCGCCGGATCACTATCCCTATGTCGAGCTTTCTGCGACAAAAGTCGCAGGCTCGACAATAATAGAACATATTTTAAGACTTCAATTTTAAATTTATGTAAAAAACACAATCATAAGCTTGTCTGACATGGGTCTGACCCCCTCAGTTCTAAAGACTGCTTAATAAAGACTCCAATATGACAAATAAGTTCAGGGATGGGGTTTAGAATGTGTTTTAGTTTATTAAATGCATCAAGATGTTGAAATAATGGTACATAGTCTTTTAGATAAGCAACAAAATTGGAACGCAATGATATGTTAATGTTACAATACAAAAAGAAATGAAATTCGTCATCTAGGACTCCACATTTTTTACATAATCTTTGTGCTCTTGGAATGTTTCTGTACCTTCCCAATTCAATGCCTAGGGAATGATCACTGAGTCTAAATTTTGAGAGAAACTGCCTATGTATAAAATTATTGCAATTTAAATATTCCTCAGACTGACAATTAGTTTTTAATTTCCCATAGAGACAAAGTTTGGATGAGGTATCCAATTTTGAAAGTTTATTTAAAGTAGTTTTTTCATATTCCTCTGAAACACACTTTTTAATATTACATTTTAACACGTTTTTTTATTGTTTAAAAGGTACATTAATATTAGATTAATTTTCTGGGTTTATTTTCATATCTTTAAAAATTGTATCTGCAAATGAGTACCAAGAATAAATTCCTGCGGAATGTAAATTTATGTTTGTTTGTAGAGATTCTTTAACCAGGGGATTAATATAATTACAGTTTATTCTATAAAAATACATGAGTGTTTGAGTTTTTATATAAGAGTCCAAAGAAAATCTACCTAATTCTGATCTAGCACCTATGTTAGTGGCTGTCTTTTTCAGTCCTAATACTGCTTTACAAAATTTAGAATGAACCTTCTCTAAAGGATATTTTTCTGCTAATGCAAGAGTATCACAAAAAGTATTATTTACAGCAGCTCTATTAGATGCCCTAAAAGCTGACTGAAAATTATCCATAAACCAAATTTCAGAGTTGTAATCGTTAATCAAGGTATATAAGTTAGTCAGTGCTTTAATGCAGTTTTCAACTGTCCCAGCTTGTCAATTTCTTCAGCTGGTGAGTTTCTTGATTTCAATCAAAGGCGTCATTCCACTAGGACGTCTACACATTCGTCCAATCCAGTGGTATCTGACGGAGTTTTGGCACCCAATTTCTCATCTGTGGGAGGCACTTGTTCTAATTCTTCCTCGAATGTTACCATATCTTCAGTGGTGGCTTCAGGAGAAACACCTTCTGAAGGGAGTTTTGTTGTATCCTCAAGACCCCATTCTATCTTTGTTCACAGATTCGAGCTTGATGGGTTAGGGAGCTTATCTAGAGAGCAAAATAGCTTCAGGTCTTTGGTCAGGTGCTCAGTTTGAAGAACACATCAATCTTCTAGAGATGAGAGCTGTGTCACTTTCTCTCCTTCATTTTCAGGCTGGGATTCAGGGTCAGTCACTTCTGGTTGCCACGGACAACTCCACAGCAGTGGCTTCAGAATCAAGGGGGACTCATTCCTTTTCTCTGTATCTTCTGTGGAAGGAAATTCTTCTTCTGTGTGACAGTCTCGATATAATCTTGTCAGTGAGACATGTTCCAGGCAGTCAAAATCTTCTGTCTGATGCTCTTCCTCGTTCACGTGTTCCAGTGAACACCGAATTTGGAACTTCATCAATCAGTGTTTCAGGAGATCACTCTTCGTTGGGATCGTTCTCATATACTAGTAGATCTTTTTGCCACCAGTCTGAATTGCAACTTGGAGATTGACGTTTCCCCCATTCCATACGAATGTCCTATGAGAACTTTGCTTTTGTACCTAGCCTCGTCAGCACAATTAAGACCTGTTGGTTCTTCTAGGTTGTTCATTCCTATTAAAAAAGGAATTTCTGACATTTCTGCTAAAACCATTTCTACCTGGATTTGCAATACTGTCATGTTGGCCTATAAGTCTGCTTGTCTGAAGTTTTAGCTAAACATCAAGTTAAGAGCCTTAGTCTCTCTTTGGAATATATTTAATTCCTCCTCTATATCGAAAATCATGTCAGATGGTTTTTGGAGGTCAGATAGTGCCTTTTATAACCAGTATTTACGCTCTATGCCTCATCATTGTGACAACCTCTATTCTTTATGACCCTTAGTTGCTGCTCAACAGGTTGTTTTTCCTCCTCCTAGTGAGGGGGGTTCAGCGCTTCGTTAAATTCTGTTTATCTAAATTTATGAAGGTGAGGTATTTGATGTAGTTTTGTAAATTAAATACTCACCTTCATAAATCAGAGGTCCCGACCCCCCCCTAAACCCCCCGTCCCCATCCCCCTTAGTGTCTGTCAGTTCAAGAAACAAATGATGAAGGTTTATGACGCGTATGCGTCAGGTGGGAGTGGTCACAGTGGTATGGTTCTTTTTTCTGGCTGGTTTCCGGTTGAATAATGCAGCGAGTGGACTGATATCTAAATTTATGAAGGTGAGTATTTAATTTACAAAACTAAATTTTAATTCTTAAAATTAGATTTTTCTATTACATGGAATTTAAGCGGATCTTTACTGAGTTTAGCAATAAACTGTGATTAATATCAGTTCTATAAAGAGAGGCGAAGGATACCAAAGTGGTTCTCTTCACAAACAAAAGCTGGCCGACATGATTGAACCAATGTAACATAAACGTTAAGGTAGCACTCCACAGTTAGAAAAAAACATTAAAATTGAACCACAAAATGTTTTATCATCTTCTATTCCTGGCTTTCTAATACATTAACCTAACTGTTTGTGTTATACATGTGCATATGTATGTAATCAGTATCTTCCATAGATTTGGTTTTTAAAAGTTAAAATGGTGAAATATAATTCCTTTTTTGTGTATCCATGGCAACATTCTGCATTTATTTACCATAAAATATTACAAAAAGGGGGGTAAAAAAGTCACATATTCCCCCACGATTTGGTTCAAACTAGAATTTCAATGCCTTTCAGTGATACCTTTTCAGAAACTGTTGATATTAATCTACCAAATGATCAAATAAAAAATGGGTGTCTTTCGCCTCATTTTTTCGTAAAATTTAATTGCAAAGTTCGTGCGACATAAAGTTGGAAAAAAACATTACAATAATTGCCGAACCAATATTTGGTATGGATATGAAAATACGGACTGTCATACAGAAAACAGCCCATATTAAATACATTACATAATCTTGATGTTCCTATAAACCCACTATGAAGGCTATTTTAATCTTCAGCTATCCAAAAATGAAATTTTATTCTACACTAGCTATCATATTTGAAAAATCCACAGGGTCCAAAATGCGAAACTACACACCTAACTGTGGCGTGCTACCTAAGTGGTATTAAACACCAACAAACAAACGTAAATATATGTAGGAACCTTCAGATACATAATGGAGGCCTCAAACTGAAAACTGAATTATTTTCTACTATTTGACTTTCCCTGGAGCACACGACCTTGAATGTACAAGAATTATAGTTTCATGTTTAAGAACTCCCGTGCTGTATTTACGTCATACCACTACCACATTTGTGTATTCCTTTGTCGGCCAGTACGAACACACAATGCATTCCGAGGACTTGAAATTTATTTCTTAACCTAGAAATACTCATTTATCTTTTTCGAAATATCAACCTACAAAGATGAAAATAGAAATCTCAAAATAGAATATTATTATATTACAATTCTAAACGTCCACTCACCTATCCAAGATATTTCTATGATTCTTTGACTGTTTTCCTTTACCTGTACTTCGAGTTGATACCTTGCCATCGTGAATGTTAGGAAGTTTAGGTTTAAGCTGACCTTCAGAATACTTCTTGTTGGACAAAGACTGATTTTTCTGATGGTGCTGTTTGGCCAACTTTAAAACAGATCGTTCTAAATTTAAAATTGAGTTAAATTCGCTTTTCCTGTCTTTACTGTATAAGCGTTGACAAGGTGGTTGCTTGTAGGTATCTGCGATGTTTTCGCTACTACCTTTTGTTAGTGTTTTATTGCTAAGATTTCCATACTGTTGACTCTTCCGCAGTACAGTTTCTACTCGTATAAATGGGTCTGAATCGCACTCACTTGTAGAATTCATTGACGAATAAAGTTCATTTTGCAGACTTGGTTCGGAATAGTCATTTATTACATTATTTTGTTGATAACCTCTTGCATCTAACACTTGGTCAGAAGCTGAATAATTTTGTAGACAACCACTTGCATCCAACACTTGACCGGCAGTAGAGGCATTTTGTCGATAAACACTTGCATCCAACATTTGATCGGTAGCTGATGAATTTTGTCGACAAGCGCTTGTATCCAACACTTGATCGGCAGTTGAGGAATGTTGTCGATAACCACTTGCATCCAACACTTGATCGGCAGCTGATGAATTTTGTCGATAATCACTTGCATCCATCACTTGATCGGCAGCTGATGCATTTCGTCGATAACTACTTGTACTAAACACTTGATCGGCAGCTGGGGAATTTTGTCGATTATCACTTGCATCCAACACTTGACCGGCAGTTGGGGAATTTTGACGATTATCACTTGCATCCAACAATTGATCGGCAGCTGATGAATTTTGGCGATGATCAATAGCATCCAACACTTGATCGGAAGTTGAAGAATTTTTTCGATACTCAATTGCATCAAAAACTTGATCGACAGCTGAGGAATTTTGTCGATAACCACTTGCATCCAACACTTGGTCGATAGCTGATGAATTTCGTCGATAACTACTTGCACCAAACACTTGATCGGCAGTTGAGGAATTTTGTCGATAACCACTTGCATCTAACACTTGGTCGGGTGCTGATAAATTCTGTCGACATCCACTTGCATCCAACACTTGACCGGCAGCTGAGGAATTTTGTCGATAACTACTTGCACCTAACACTTGATCAGGAGCTGATAAGTATCCATTTTTAATCAAGTAATCTTGAGATATGATAAGGTGATTTTCCGGAGATTCCAACTCTGAGATTATGTTATGTTTCATCTCACCATTTACACATGAAATGATTTCTTTCCGATCAAAACTCGGTTCTTCTCTATGAATTATTTCAACATTTAATCCCTCAACATTTCTATTTTGAGGTAATTCTGAAATTGTTCCATCACTCACTTTATTCTGATGTCTGTCTAAAAACTTGCTTTCTATTTTATTGTGTGTTTGCCTATCCAGTATTTTAAAGCGGCTGTTTACTCTCGTGATAATATCGTTAGCATTCCCTTCGATACCTTCTGTTAGTGGCATACCATCTTCTGGAACGTTTAAAGTCTTTGTTGACACCTCTGATTTTTCTATGTAAGCACCCAGTTGTTGAAGAAAGGTTGAACTTGTATATTTCTTTTGTTGCATGTAGTGTGACGAAAGATGCATTCCATCTGAATTAACAAGAGTGTGTGTGTAATATATTTCATTATGTATTCTTATGACAAATTATTTTAAACATTTTGCCATCTTTTATTTATGCAAAAAAAACTGTAGTGAGGCAGGGTTTGAAATAACTTTTAAACTGATATTCGGCTTTGAGCGTTCCTAATGAAGGTAAATCCAGAAATGCCCTTAATTCGGACGCATGAAATTTATAACGTGTTGTTTTCATTTTTTTTTCATAGGGATAAATATCAATCAAACAATATCTCCAAACTGCATGGAATAATACAAGCCACATTTTCAAAATTCAAATAGATTATGCATGTATCAGTCGATTATTTTATCAAATGTTTGAATTAGAATATCACTTTTAGAACAAATATGTAACTTGTTAATAAATAAGTTCTTCTTTCTACTGATCTTAAATCATTCGGTATCACAGTGATATATTATAGAACAAATTTATGCTATTCGATTTCAGAAAATGATCGGTTTCTGGTGATTATGAGAAACCTTATATAAACACTACAAGTATAAACCCAGTTATCAAATAGATATCTACCGTTATTTTCATCCTTAAACGCCTCTAAACCCTCGTCAGATATTGAGGCACGATCGCCATTACGAAGGTAATTCTCCACTGACAGGTAATTATCTCTGTCTGAAGATGTTTGATCCGAACTAGCATCATAGCATAACATTGCTTGTTCGCTACCAAAAAGCTGTTTTAAGGTTTCTCGGCGTCGACGGCGAAACTTGATTTGTGAATCAGGTCTTTCCGGAGGGATGGAGTCTTCCTCATTATTGGCTCCTTCTTCTGCAGAGCTGTCATCAGGTGATATCAACTCTTGCTGCTTTCCATCTCGAACCTGTTTTCTCTTCTTCCTTCGTCTTCTTTTCCATCTGTTGTACCGTTTGTCGGTATTTGGTTCAAAATAAAAGTCATTTCTTTCAGAAATGTCTGAAAACAAAGCACGACACTATTTGAAAATTTAATTCCAGCTACCAAACAACCTAACGTTTTCACAAAAAGATATATGGAATATCTGCTTTTATGTATTAAATGCTATATAAGTTGAGAGTCTTTTAACATTTTTTTTTCTGATTTATAATTTTTTTGCGTATGATTGATATCCTTACCTGGTAAAAATCCTCTGTGAGAGATCTCTTTTAATCCTTGAGCACACTCGCGAATGATGTCTTGTAACATCTCTCTGGAAAATAGATAAATCACTAGTATCACAACATTTCCATTCAACAATACCTATGACATTGGCACAGGAAACAAAAACATATCAGACGACGTAATTTCTAATATCATCGAACAACTGGATAAAAATGAGAGACAAAAGAAAAAAACAGTCATGAGTAGACCTTAGATAGAATAAACGTCGTTCCAAGATAGGTTCAGAGTGCTGTGCTAAATAAAGTGATAAAGAAGCTAAATATTGACACACAAAAAAACTAAGGAATTTAAATTTCTTAGTTAAGTGCTATAGAGGATATTAGTTTTATAGAATGAAATAGAACATGAATTTAATTTGGTTTAGTGTTGATGCACCAAAACAGTATCAAACATATAGGACTAAAATATTAGTGCAAAAGTCCTAATTTAAACATACGTTCGGAAAAAAAGTAAAGTAAAAACGCTAACCTTGATTCCATGCCCTTAACTCTTCCTAGGAACTCTTCTTTTGAATATACTGGTTTGGGTGATGTTTGATTGACAGCTTCTGTTTTGAAATTTTCGGCCTCTATTCTAATGTCATTATTCTTTGATGAAGAAATACTTGGAAGATTGTGTATGCTAACAGAAATACTAGGATTTACTGAATGTATTCCAATCAGTAGATCCGTATTCGAATTATATGGAGTACCTAAATCTGAAGGTGATGGTGTTTCTACTACTCCACTTTGTACTAAATCAGCTAGTGGTGGTGTTTCAGCTACTTCACGTTGTACTAAATTAGTAAGTGGTGGTGTTTCTGCTACTTCACGTTGTACTAAATCAGCAAGTAGTGGAGTTTCTACTACTTCACGTTGTACTAAATCAGCAAGTGGTGGTGTTTTTGCTACCTTACTTTGTATCAGATCACTGTTTGACATCGATGTTGCTTTCTCCAGCAAAGGGACGGGTGAATGTGAGTACTTTTCACATGGTTGGTAATTTGGCCGCTCCCGCAAAGGGACATGTAAATATGCGTAGTTTTCACATGGTTGGTGATTTGACCAAAATATGTTAATAACCTCATCAACACCACGTTTCTCTGAATCTTTTTGTTGACTTTTTCTGTAGGGTTGGTGGATTTCATTATTTTCGTTGCTAGGAACTCTAATTTGTTGGCTCGTTGTTTCTCCATTAAATATTTCTAAGAACCACAAGTAATATTTATATTTCTTTACAAGAAAATCTCTACATGTTTTACAAATAACAGATTTGTTTACAAAGTTCAAAAAGATCTATTGGCAACAACATGATGTTAAGTTGTTTATACATTGAATAAGCAATCATATCATTATTCAACTTTTACCAAATTCTTTAATTATTATTTAATGTATAAGTCCTTTTGAGTTCTATGAATCTTCAAAATTAAATCATTAAAATTTATATCTTGAAGGGCCGGCTGTTGCCAACATTTTCCGTGCAATAACTTAGGAACCGTTCAACCAATGTTTTTTTTCTAATTTTAATTTGTTGTTAGTGATGACAAAATGGAAGTCAAATTTGATATTGACGATTTTCACTTTAACCGTTCATGAGTTATGTTCCTTGGTAGATTGGAAAATGGTTCTTTGTGTAATACCGTGCAATAACTTATGAACCATTCAACTGATGCATTTCAAATCTTTGATATGTTTTACTGATGACAAAACTGAGATCATGTTCGATATTGAGGATTTTCACTTTTACTGTTTAGGAGTTACTAGTCTGGTCCATGTTAATTTGGAAAATGGCACTTTATGTCGTTTCCGTGCAATTACTTATGAACCGTTCAACCAATGCGTTTTTATATTTTTGATGTAAGTTTTTTTCTGATGGCAAATTGGAGGTCAATTTTTAATGATGATTTTCACCTTTGTTGTTCAGAGTTATGGTCCTTCATAGATTGGAAAATATGCACAGAACGTGGCAGGTGACACAAACATGGAAGCGTCGTTAAATTAAAATACGGAAAATCCAGTTTTCTGTCAATTTTACAGCTTATTTTGCGGTGTATCTTTATCCATAAAGCACACAAACTATGACAATCAATTTCAAAATTTGTGCTCAAGTAATTAAAAAAAAATCCCTAATAGGTCCAATAGCGAAAAAATATTTACAATAAATAACGGGTATAAATGGAGTGAATGAACAGATAATGACATGAACTGGTCAAGTGTTCTGTTCAAATTCTTTAAATTTTAAGATAAATATCAAAGGAGTTCATCATTATCAATTGCATTACAATGAATGGTTCTGGTAATAATTAAATGTCAATTGTAATCATAAAAATACCTCCCTCTGTATAGAGTGGATTGGGAAATAAACATATCATCTACTATAGAGACCTAACTGGCAATTTTTTAAAATAATTGATCGAAAATTCGATCAAAAATTGTAAGAGATATAAATCTAATATAAAAAAAATGGGATATGAAATCACTCTTTTCTGATAAACTATTTTTGAAGATTTATAGAATTCAAACGTACTAATAATGAAATGTTGCTGTTTGGGTAAAAATGTTGAATTTGAACGGTTTAACCTTATCAACTGTTGGGTGGTTTTACAAGGTTTCTGTTTCAACCATGTATTATATTTTGCGAGCTACGTTCCATTTTTTAGAAAAAGCATCATAACATCTTCGTTATATATATTAAGCTATAGTTTGTAAAACATTCAATCCGAAAAAGCATAAAAATTACTATACGAAAACAGATTTTCACAATGTTTCGTCAGATATATATTTCATGGTTTAATTCTTAGGGGTTTGTATTTTAGTTTGAACATCTACCTAAAAATGTAAAAAGATACCTGTTTTGTGAGAACTGTGAAATTTCTGTTTAGATGCAATGGAAGTTGAATTTAACAGTTCTTCATTTTCATCGGACTTCTTTCTATTATGATTATAATGAAGATATCTCGGGAAGAGCCTTGGTTTTTGAACGCTCTTGGAACGTTCAAAGACAGCTCCAGACTTTTCTTTTTCAATGGCAATAGCGTGTGGTAATTCTGGTAAAGTTAACATATCGTCTTTTAGAGGCTGGTCAATAATCAGTTCTTCACGAGTTTCCAAGCTCCTGTCTGAATGTAGTGGTGGTATGTTGTTATATGACTGGGTTTCTGCATAAGTTGAACTACACTGGCGGAAATAAGACGGGAATGGGCTGCCCGATTCTAACATCAGCGAGTCGTGGCTTATCATTCTACCCTCACACTTGGCACAGCAATACGACTTTTTCTTTAAAAGTCCGGGTTTGAAATCTTTCAACTACAAAGTCGAACAACACATTCATTTTGTGGTGATGCTACATCATGGACACCTACGAAGCTATCTTAATATGAAGGAAGACATTTGTTATATAATAACGCGTAAAGAGGCCATCTGTACTTTGCCATAGAAAGAAATATTTGATGAATAATTTTCAATGTCATCTGAGACCCTTGTCATAAATTCCAAGCTGAACATCTAACTTCTAGGAACGATGCGGTGTTTTGCTATCATAGGTTTGATACTAGAATTAAATGCATGACGTAAGCATTAGTTTGTACTTATTCATTTTGATAAGAAACGAAACTTTTATAAACTGAAGTTTCATAGTTTAATGCTAGCTTATCACATGGAGCGGTTTATTAAGAACAATATTTAAACTTCACATTCTACCTGTATCCACACTTTACTACAAACTACATGTACTTATAATGAATAATTGTAAGGGAGCTAACATTGATTTTTATTGGGGGCTAGGATGAAATTTGAAGAAAAGCAGGACAGGAGTTTTGAGTAAAAAAAAGGCAGAATGAACAACTTGTCAAAAAAAAAGGCAGGATGACAATTTATGTAAAAAAAGTCCGGATAAACTAATAAACAAAGGCAGGACCAAATAGAGTGAACATTAAAAAGGCAGGACAGAGATTACAACTAAAAAAAATGCAGGACACAGTTTTAGATCCTAGCCCCGCCCCCCATAAAAATCAAATGGTAGCTCCCTAAAGGCGATCAAGTGTACTTTTATATCGTTATTTCAACTGCCTATTTTTTAGATTTTTTGTAAAAGATAGAATATAATAAACCTAGTGTGGAAAAAGTGGTAATACACATTTGAAATCAAGGGGACGATACGTGAATAAGACAAATTATTAAAGGTGAACGGTAAGGCGTCTAAAAGGTTAAACAATACAAATTGCTTACAAAATATACCAGCTATAATCGCTCCAGAAGATTTATAAAGAAGTTTTGTTTTGGCTAATATTTGTAAGATAGTCATTATTTGTCGATATTTTTGTATATAATTGGAAACTTCGTTTTTAAAATGGGCCTCGGTAGTCGTGTGGTCTAAGCAATTCATCTACTGTATCGCTTGCCTGTCAACATTAAGGTTGTGATTTCGATCCCCGCACGTAGCAGGTGCGGTGCGTTCGACCTCAACCTTTATTGGCTTTCCTGTCGAAGGTCGGTGGTTCTCTCCGGCTACTCTGGCTTCTTCCACCAATAAAAACTAACCGCGACGTTTAGACAATAGTGCTGAAAGTGACTTTAAACACCAACAAGCAATATTACTCTACATGAATCTTTATATTTCTAATGAAAGTCAAGCATATATGATAATCTCGTTATGTGATATAGTCAAACTTTTCAAATTCTCTGTGATGTTTCTCGTATAAAATTTTGTGTGTGTGTGGTGTTTTTTTTAACATTAAAATAATTTACCTCAGATTTAGATCTAAAATCAGGACATGACATTTTTTTACCATCCAGCTTTAAATCAGACGCTTCTTGAATAGGAGATGACGGTGGGTTATCGGGAGATGATCTTCCGCAGCATTGGCTGCATTCACTACAATTGCTACTGTTAGATGATTCACTGATATAATACTGTCGTCTGTGTAGTGGTGTACTTGGCTACAATGCAGACCGACATATAGTGTAGGAAAATTTTAAAGTATCGGAAAACAGGGAGAAGGCATCGGACAGATCCAAAAAGTGCTTACACTGTGACTTTTCATTTGGTCACTGCCAAGCTGCTGACCAAATATGAAGTCTATACATTTAGCAGTATATGTGAAAAGTTTGACGAACGAACAGACAAGAGGATTGTTATATTTCCCCCATTCATAGATTGGGGGTATAATTAACAACAAGCCAAGTTGTCTTATAGTTTCATGAGTAATTGTGAGATTGTGCATATAAAAAACGGAGTTAAACTAAATTTGCGTGAACTTGGAGATTTTTTAATTGTACAAACATGGTTCGATTTTTAATTTGTATTACGTTCAAGTTTGTTTTGGGAAAATTAGAATAAATTGATAAGATTCAATTCACGTCATACTGATGAAGGATATATCTGTTATCCGAAATATTTGTTGATACTTATATTTACTGTTTCCTTTTTTTAATTTTTTGTGTTGTTTTGTACACTTTCGAGGTGTATATATAATTTAAAGTCAAAGTCAAAGATTTTATTGATATACAATCCAAAATCTATAATTTATTATTGTGTACAGTACTAACGACCCAACGCCCTCGTAAGAAAGATCGTTAACTTACATCTAGACGTGTTATATATATATATATATATTTTTTTGACCATTTGTTATTTGATTGCATTTTTTAAAAATTACCAGACAAAACTGCAGGTTGGATATAGCGTCCAATCTTTCTCCAGTGACACTCAGTGGTCCTGTCTGTACATCATAATCGACGCATTCAGAATCATAAAACGTGTGTTGATAATATTGTGTAGTTGAAGGTCTTTGGGTTAAAAGATCAATCTAAACATACAAAAATCTTTAATGTATTTTCTTTTTCCATTCCTATGGGGAAAAAATAAATGAATCACCCACCCAGTGCCAGCATTTCTCTACTGGCACAGTGTATACCTAATATTTATGTTAATTAATTAAGGAATAGATATATAAAAATATACGTGGTATCAAAAATCATATAAGTAAGAGGTATTTCTGAATTTCTTTCACTCACAGAGTTAAAATTAGAAAATGGTTAAATTCTACTGGAATGTGTATATTGCAAAGTCTCAACGTTACAAATTAAAGATTTGACTATCAATATACAAATAATCATTAAAATTAAAATGAAAATGTTCTTCATAGCTTTACATTGTTATTAATTGAAGACATATTTGATACAATATCGGAAAATACCTTGCCAAACATAAACCAGGTGCTGATTTTCTTGGAAGCTATATTTGCTTGTTTATCTAACTGTTTATTTTTCTTCAAAATATTTCATTTCAAAATTTTGATTTCAACCGTATCTGATGGAAACACATTACGTAATGGAGTCAATATGTCCACATCATTCGAATGTTGTGAAATGCGTGTATTTATAATACATTCGTCTCTTTAGATAATGCACGTACCTCTCTTGGTTTTCTCGGTTTTCCTGTTCGATTTTCAAGCTTGTGTGTCTCTGTATTTAAAAGTGATAGTCCTTTTATTTCCTTGACAATACAGCTACCTTCCATGCTTCTGTTGCCCGCTGTCAAACTTCCTATCTAAAAAGGGAAGTAAAAACAAATAAATGACAGGATCTACAGGAAAATTCATCTGGTACGTCGACAATGGAGTTTTATAATAAAAAAAAGATGTGCATGTCTTATTCTTATTATTTACTTATATATTTGTGAATTCGTTTGTTTATTGTTGTTTGTGTTATAACTTACGATTAGTCATTGGTGGATAGCAGGTTTACGCTGCGTCAGTAACCACGGACAATGATGCGGCGAGAACAAATTGTGTCAAAATAGCAAGATTAAAATTCAAGCAAAAATTGAGCGAAATTTTTTTTTAGGTAAAATTATCGAAATATTCTTTATTAAGCTGAGGACAACCCATGCTATGCAAATTTTAGGGGAAGCACGCCCACCACGCCCCCGCATGAATCCGCCCCTGTAATTCCATGTAAAAAATGCAAAAGAGGGGCGAAAGATACCAAAGGGACATTCAAACTCATAAGTCGAAAATAAACTGACAACGCCATGGCTAAAAAAGAAAAAGACCAACAGACAAACAATAGTACACAAAACACAACATAGAAAACTAAAGACTGAGCAACACGAACCCTACCAAAAACTTGGGATGATCTCAGGTGCTCAGGAAGGGTCTGCAGATCCTGCTCCACATGAGGCACCCGTCGTGTTGTCGTGTTAGTACAAACCCGGTTACCGTAATAAGTCTAATTCGGTAGGTCACATTCATGAAAAGGGGACGGGATTGTAGTTACGACATCAGGGTCTGTGAAACGGATATTCCGTAACGGTCAACCAACTCGTGATGGCGTCCGTAAAATTTACGAAGGGATGTTTTAATATCTTCCTTGTGAACAACAATGCTCTATCAAGGAAATCATGATAGGAAATACAAGCCCTGGAATATCGTATCAACTGGGAGATATATACTCCGCAATTGTTTTAAAATCTATATTACTATTTACATATTAAAGAAAACAATAATGTCAAACATTGAACTATTTCTTTTATATGCTAAATATAAAAATAAGGAGAAGTGGTATGATTGCAAAATAAAACCCAGTTTATAACATGTGGTGAATTACCACTACCTTGAATTCTCTGATAATTTGAATCATCTTTGAAGATCATTTTTATAATCTAATCCTAATCGATGTGATTTTACTCCGTAAATATCTTTCTAGATATTCAAAATATATTTGAAGAAATCATTCATATCTACCTTAGCAACTTTTGTTTTGTCTAAACCTTTAGATGTAGAAGTTGATGAATGGCGGGATCGATCTTTGTCTGACCTGCATTCTATTAATGATATGGTTGTCATTATAACAGGGGAAAGCTCTTTCTCAATCCATTTTCAAGAGACGCCGATATCGAATGGTAACGTAACGTCATAATAGCTTACGTACCTTAGTTGGATGTTGGTAGATGCAATACTGCGGATCCACAGCTGATGTTATAAAAATCAGATTCTTTAATGGGAAAGACATTTGTTTAAATGGTTATCCATTTGTTTTACTTACCGTGAAACGAATTGTGTTATTTATCTGTATTTTCTGAATAAAATATTGTTTGCCCTTGATTCACCGTAATAATTAATTGCACCAACCCTAAATGATTCCGCTGACTACGATAACTTCAAATCAAATGTTGGCCTCATCTAGCGGTGAATATATTTTCCAACTCGTTCTCTATGCCCGTGTCTGTAGAAACGTTTTAGAATTCAATATGTTTTAATGATAAATTATTAAGTCAGGGATTTCGTTACCATAAATTACTTTTAAAAAATGTTTACCATATTATTTCATAGATAGTCATACAAAGATTTTGTTTGAAAGTTTGGCTCTACCTGTAGAATTATTATTACAAACAGGATAGTTTGTCCTAATTTTTACGGTATTGTTGTTTATAAAGCCCATAAATATAGAAACGATCCATGTAAACTCATCACAGAGTCTTTGAATAAACCCATTTTTAAAGGATACAAATTTAACACCGCAGTTAGTTAGATCTTTGAATATTGTTTTTATCGGTATACTAACATTCATTTGATATAGCTTTTTATACATTAAAACATAACTAAATGTGCACCTTTTACATTTATATACATGTATATAAGCATAAGAACTTGTGGTACTACATCCTGGCGATATTATGTACGTATATATTTGGTGCAAAAGTCATACCTTACCCAGACTGTTAATGACGGTCTTTACAATAAATCCGTCGTGTATTGATTAATACTTTAGTCTAAGAAACATGATTTATTTAGTAGTAAGCTTGTTATTAGCTTCTAACTAGCTTTCAACAACTGTGGGTACTCTTAGATAGGAAGTGTGTGTCTTTTGTCTTTTGTCTTTATGTTAGTTGTCATTTGTGCTCTGTACCAATCTGATGAGTTATCGTCTATTTTCAACTGATTTAACAGTATGTTCTTAACCACTGTCCAAGGTTAGGGGAGGATTGGGTGCTCTCAATTATGTAAACTCCGCCACGTGCTATATGTGCCTTTTCCAAGCCATTAAGTGGTTGGCGTTGGTTTTGTCTATCCGGTATTCGTTTTTCGTTTATTGTTTTGTCATAAATCAGGTCGTAACTTTTTTTCCAGCCCAGTAAGGTGTAAAAGGAAAAGCATGGAGAATCGGTGCCTACCCATAGACGAGAGGACTATCGTCCAGATACAAACCTTATGAACGGAATACCAGTGCAAGAGATAATTTTTTGTCGTATTGCCAGTTGTAAATTTTATAAAGCAATTCTGTAATTAAGCAATTAATGGTGATAAGTTGTGATTGATGTTCTAAACCTTGTCTTATCCCTGTTTTAGAAAATATCCGGTATTACAGATTCACAATTCTCTAATTTTTTTCTGTTACTCTGTACAACAATGAGTATATAGAGTATATATATATATATATATATATATATATCCTTAATCTGTACAAGTAGGTCTGTAGGATCATGTAGTATAAATCTCAATGTATCCAGCAACACCAAGTGCCCACCAACTTCGTATAGAAACTGGGCGATACGAAAAAAAGAAAATAAATGAACAATCAGTGCCGCTAAAAAGGGGAGATAGATTATGCACTCATTGTACATTATCGGAAGTTGAGAATGAACAACATGTTATGCTCGAATGTCCACTCTATGATGCCAATGAACGTCAACAAATGACAAATAAAATTGTTCAATTATGTCATACTATTTATTGTTAAACAATTGGCAAACATTTTATTAGCTTTTAAATAATGAAGACAAAACCATTTTATGTATACTTGCAAATTTCTGCAAACTAATTATGAAATAAGAAACAAGGACATTCTTTAAATATATGTTTACATATTATTTCTGTAAACATTTTGTATTATAACATCATACAAAAGATTTAAACTGTCCTATCTTTTAATATAACTACTAAAATAGCATATGTCAGAAAATAGTTTATATTATTGCTATCTCTATTTGGATCATTCTATTCTCATAACATGTATCTATCTGTATGCCCCACAAGGGCTCCGATTTCGGGAAATAAAATATGTTTAATGTTTCACTAATAGTTTATTGTTTAATGTTTATCCACTTAATCGTTCCTATCTAGTTTGTTTATCATCTTGAAAATTTTCCTTTCAATGTCATAATTTTGTTTTCTAATATGATATAGGTTTATTGACCACAAGAAGATTTTTTTTCTTATTGTTTGTTTAATAATATCGAAGGTGCGAAATGGTCTGGGACGAACGAACACTAAACAATAATATACCTTGTTAGTTATGTCCCTTTGTCTCCGTTCTTCTCGAAAGAAAACATATTTAGACCAAAAATGCTTTCCTGACAACAACAAAGTATTTTTTATAAATTATTCGACCTAAAAGGCATGCCATAAAGCAGGAGTGTACCTAAAATTTCCTGAAAGATTGAATCTTATTGTTGTTAAACATTTTAGCAGCATTTTCATACCACTGCCACAGTCAAGGGGTCATATACTGGTAGATTCTATTTACATATTTCCTCACAGTCACATACATATTAGGTTCATCATAACCTTTTGGCTAAGAGAACGATCATTTAACTTCAAGGGGTTGGGGGGGGGGGGGGGGAGGGTTGTGGTTTTTTCCTAAAATAAATATTCTGATCCCCAATTTGACGAAAAAAAATATTGTGATCAAGCAGATGACAAACAAAAATATTCTGAATCCAGATCACAACCTTGGGGCAAATATTATCCACTTTGGTTTAATTATTCTTTACTTATTTGCAAACAGTCTGATACATTTAATTGATGGATAGTTTCAGAAACATGGTCAATCTGTCTATGTTTCGTATTGTGGCCCGATTCCATAAAATAAGTAGACATGCTTGTAAGTTCGTGTCCATTGTCTGGGACGGTGGCTTTTGCGCATGTGCAACAATATATAGGTTAGGCCTATTGTATTATATTTTTGAACATTACAGAATAAATTTGAGATCAAATAACAAATGAATATCTCGAGAGAAAAAAAGAGAAATTGGGACATACTTTTTATTCTCCCTACAAAAATTATTCAAATTTTTACATGCGACTTTCAATGGTCAATTGGAAAGTCCAGATTTAAACACTTTAAACATGTTTAAGATAACTATAACGATGTCACAATGTCATTAATGCATCAAAGTATTTTTGCATTCAATTTGTATTCATTGGCATAGGATTAAATTACTTTTACGAGCCAATATTCGGCAGGTTTTATTTTATAAAAATATATCAAATCATTTTCTGATCTTAAAAAATCCGCTCACATACGGACTTTAAAAAATAATACTCTTGGCCTTGAAAAAAAGGAAAAAGAGGCCACATAACCTAAAAATAGATGATGACTCACTGTTGCGATGTCAATAACATTGCTGAAAGGATTTCCCAAGAATTCAATGAAATTCTAGGTGGAATAGAACAGTAGTAGTGGAAATAGACGTTTAAACAAATAATATGCTAGAATATACACAACTTCTCTTTTTCTAGCCGATATTAGTGAAAATGCAATGAAAAATATTCGGTTAAGTTTTTTTAAAGTAGCACATTGCCGATGATAAATACTTTTGCATGACGTCATGAATAAAGTGGAAATCCCCAAATGTCTTGAACTTGCAAGCATAACAAACTTGCAATCATCGATGATATAGTATTAAATTTTGAAAAAGTAATTTGATTGATAGCATCAAAAAACAAAACAAAATGTTCGCGCTTTGCACGAAAACAATTTTCTGACTCAGACAAAAAACCATAACCCTCCCCCCTCCTTGAGGTTAAATAGTTGCTCCCTAATATGGCTGTATTTACACCACAATTTTTTCTCTGAGTACAGACAAACCTGTGCACCTGGAAAAGTTTAAGGCATGGCAGCAATTAGATAATTAAATTTCAAATGCATTTAATGTTTCAGAAAATTATAAACTTTTCTGGATTTTGCTATTCATTTTTTTTCATTCCTGCAGAAGGTATCAATATAAACTAAGTTGGGAAAGAGGTTTGAGAAGCTCCCCTCATAAAATAAATGTTGTGAGTAGTATTGATTTAAATGGACAATAGACATCTGCAAACAATAGGTGGTTTCAACTCTGTAACTGAGTGAATCGTATCAAATGACAAAAAATCATGTGTTTTTAGCTCACCTGGCCCGAAGGGCCAAGTGAGCTTTTCTCATCACTTGGCGTCCGTCGTCCGGCGTCGTCCGTCGTCGGCGTTAACTTTTTACATTTTGAACTTCTTCTAGAGAACCACTGAATGGAATGAAACCAAACATGGCATGAATGTTCCTTATGAGGTGCTGACCAAGTGTTGTTACTTTGTAGCCGATCCATCATCCAAGATGGCCGCCAGCGAGGGACTTAGTTTAACATAGGACCCTATGGGAAATGCATACAAATGACTTCTTTTAGAGAACCACTGAATGGAATAAAACCAAACATGGCATGAATGTTCCTTATGAGGTGCTCACCAAGTGTTGTTACTTTGTAGCCGATCCATCATCCAAGATGGCCGCCAGCGTGGGACTTAGTTTAACATAGGACCCTATGGGAAATGCATACAAATGACTTCTTTTAGAGAACCACTGAATGGAATAAAACCAAACATGGCATGAATGTTCCTTATGAGGTGTTGACCAAGTGTTGTTACTTTGTAGCCGATCCATCATCCAAGATGGCCGCCAGCGTGGGACTTAGTTTAACATAGGACCCTATGGGAAATGCATACAAATGTCTTCTTTTAGAGAACCACTGAATGGAATGAAACCAAACATGGCATGAATGTTCCTTATGAGGTGCTGACCAAGTGTTGTTACTTTGTAGCCGATCCATCATCCAAGATGGCCGCCAGCGGGGGGCTTAGTTTAACATAGGACCCTATGGGAAATACATAAAAATGTCTTCTTTTAGAGAACCACTGAATGGAATAAAACCAAACATGGCATGAATGTTCCTTATGAGGTGTTGACCATGTGTTGTTACTTTGCAGTCGGTCCATCATCCAAGATGGCCGCCAGCGGGGGACTTAGTTTAACATAGGACCCCATGGGAAATACATACAAATGTCTTCTTTTAGAGAACCACTGAATGGAATGAAACCAAACATGGCATGAATGTTCCTTATGAGGTTCTGACCAAGTGTTGTTACTTTGTAGCCGATCCATCATCCAAGATGGCCGCCAGCGGGGGACTTAGTTGAACATAGGACCCTATGGAAAATACATACAAATGTCTTCTTTTAGAGAACCAATAAATGGAATGGAACCAAACATGGCATGAATGTTCCTTATGAGATGTTGACCAAGTGTTGTTACTTTGCAGCCGATCCATCATCCAAGATGGCCGACAGCGGGGGACTTAGTTTAACATAGGACCCTATGGGAAATACATACAATTGTCTTCTTTTAGAGAACCACTGAATGGAATTGAACCAAACATGGCATGAATGTTCCTTATGAGTTGCTGACCAAGTGTTGTTACTTTGCAGTCGATCCATCATCCAAGATGGCCGCTAGGGGGGGGGGGGGGCTTAGTTTAACATAGGACCCTATGGGAAATACATACAAATGTCTTCTTTTAGAGTACCACTGAATGGAATGAATCCAAACATGGCATGAATGTTCCTTATGAAGTGCTGACCAAGTGTTGCTACTTTGTTGCCGATTTACTGTTCAAGATGGCCACCAGGATATTTTATTAAATAACGGGACCAATATTAATCAAAATTTGGCCTCAATCATTATTTGGGTATCTGTTATGATTTTTATCTATCTTTACATGATTTCTAAAACCAAAGTAGAGTCAGGTGAGCGACACAGGCTCTTGAGAGCCTCTAGTTTTATTTTGCTATCTTCTGCAGACTGGAAAAAATTCACATCTAAATCCAGGTAAGTTTTAATTTTCTGAAACATAGACTACATATAACTTTTATATATCTAGGTCCTGCCATGCCTTAAAACTTTCCTAGATGCATCAGTTTGTCTGTACTCATACATGTAGTAGATTTTGTGGCGTAAACACGGCCATATTTTTCAATTCCTTTTGTTGAACAATAATACTTATAACACAGTCAGCTCTGTAATTCATGTTCAAGATTCAGTATCCATAATTGGTAATGCAGTTATTTGTACTTGGCTCAAATAGGATAGAGCATTAATGGCAATTCTCTTTAAACCATCAACTAAGTCATGACATGCATAATCTGTTTAACATGAGATTTGTTTGTTGATAGCTATTGAGAAACATATCAGAAATATGTTGACATTAAATATATTGAAATTTGTAAAAGAAATGCCCATAATGTATATTTAAATGGCATATTACAGATTTTTCTTGAGGGGGGGGGGGGGGGGGGGGGGAGGCTCAGCCATGTAAGCATAATCAAATTATTAGACCATGTTAAATTTAACATTCTGTACATAAAATTATCTTCGTAGATTGATAATGGAACAGTACACAATATTAGGAAGGATAGGTGAAGGTGCTCATGGCATTGTCCTTAAAGCCAAACACATAGAGGTTTGTTTATGGTATTGTGTTACATGTACATACATAATTGATTCTTCCAGGGGGAATCAAACTCTACTCCTTAAAATAATGTTAATTGATAAGAATATAAATTAAAAAGAAAATTAAATGTAAAGTTATATACATGTAAGAATGTTCTTTAAATGATTTTTAACTTTCTTATGACAAACCAAAAAATATACATATTGAAAATTCTTTTAAACATCTACACTTCTTAAAATGCTTGAATTTTAATTTATAATATGCTTATATCCACTGTCAGAATTAAGCGCAGAACCAACTCAGTTATGCTTAATATAAACTTTCTGGACTGTAATTGCTTAACTTAGCACTCCAAGGAAAGTTAATATTAATCTGGTATACACTAGTTGCAGTTTTTACAACCAAATGAATTTCACTTAATAAATGGACAAGATAGTGAATACTAACCAGTGCACATGTCAATTAAACTTTTTAAAACTTATCATTTATCATAAACAGATGTTTGAAAACTTGTTTTTGTCTTCCATTTTCTTTTCAAGTCCAAATGAGTTCAAAGCTATGCAATCATGATTTTTAATATGACAAATGCAACAGTTCTACATTTATCTTTTTGATGGGAAATATTTAGTTTTTATACAATCAAAATGAACACAGAAAAACATTGACAAAATGTTGATTGAAAATCTCCAGTTATGATGCCAAAACTCCAGCTGAAAATTTTTAAATAACCAGATGTGACCTAAGACAATTCTGTCCCATGTCTGATGTTATATTGACAGGTCATACACTGATTGACAAAAATATAAAACTAAAATGATAAGCATTCAAAACATTGTTACATTTTTACATTATGATTGTGTATTCATTTCATTCATTGAACTTTTAAAATTTTAGTAATAATTAATTGAATTTGGGTGATATTGTTATATGTGGTGTACATGTACATTTTACAGAGTGGTGAAGTTGTTGCCTTGAAGAAAGTTCCGCTCAGAAAACTTGAGGATGGTATTCCAAATACAGCACTTAGGTACTTATGTGTTATGTATTACATTTTAGAATAGAATATATTAATGTTTTGTTTTTATAAGCTTATGAAAATATTGAGAGAAATGCAGTATACCATATTTTGATGTCTTGATTTTTTCGTATATGATATGATTGATAACAATTATATTAAAATTATTTAAATGTTTTCATACCATCTTTGTATTGAGAATCTTTTAGCAGTAAATTCAACAGAAATTCAATATGCATTTCTAATAACAAAACTATGAAGGCTTTAGTTGTTCAGGATTTATGAGCTTTATATGTTGGTAGCGAGAATACTGTTGCTGACATAAACACCTCAACTCTTTTCAACTTCTAACCCTCAATATATTTTGATTTCCCCCTAAGTGTTTGACCCCTTAAAGTATTTCAGTATTGTATTTGTTATGAGAACTTTGAATTTCAGTATTTAAAAAAAAAATCATTCAACATAAGGGTTTTTCCAATAGCTTTGTATTTGATCATTTCTCTTTTTCTGACTCATTGACCAAATATGTTTAAATCTTTTAGGGAGATTAAAGCTTTACAAGAAATAGAGGATAATCCATATGTAAGTAAGATCTTTTAGAAAATTTCAAACAAACCTTTGGAGTTTGATAACTTGTAAGATATTCGTTAATTTCGTTTTCCTATATATTTTTTATTATCGCTATTTTACGAATTTTTCCTTTGATCTTGCTGACTGATAATTTCCGTTCTCAGCGGAGTCGAGTGATATGAAAATTATTGCTAGAAACTAAGGGAACATGTGCCGTTGTCAAGGAAATTAACAACGTCTTCATAGGTAAAATAGCGATAAACAGATTATCATTGGTCATCTCAACTCGATTGCTTTTCTCGCTTTCGCCGTACCGGCTCAAGCGATAAAATCAATCTCGTTGTGATAACCAATGATAATCTATAATTATTAGCTCACTTGAACCAGTGCAGGTCCATGTGAGCTATTGCTATCACTTGGAGTCTGTGATCATCTTCGTAAATATTCTTCAAATAATAATCTAAACTGAGACCACCAGTCTAATATAAACTAAACTTGGCCACAGGCATCCTTTGGGTGAAAACCCCAAAACTTGAAGCCACAGATGTATAAGACCTGAAAGCATTGGGAGCTATATGATCAAAAGGAAAATAAAAACAATAGCAAAAATTCATCTAAGGTTGCTTTGCCTCTTAGTTTACAATTTCATTAAGAGAGAATTTAAGAAAAAATTGTACCGGTTATTATTATATATGATGATCATGTCAGTACCGAAGCACTAAATTATCTATTGATTTTCATTGTCAAATACCATAACTACCATAAAGGATCCAGGGGGAAGTACATTTGTGAAAATTTAACCAAGAGTACTTTAAATCCATAAACTTTATGCATAAAACATAAAAATACTACTAGGGGGTGTTTAACGACCTTGACTACCCATGAGGGTGTCGCACAGTCGGTACATAGCAATTGTGTAACTTATGTTAAAGAGAAAAGGTTTATTTTCAAATTCAACATATTTTGAGATTCCATGCCATTACATTATACTGAGACAGACAGTCTGACATGTTGGTGAAAACATTTAATCTTGCCTTTACTTGTTTTGGTCATTTTGAAGTCTGACCTGTGGCTAAAATATTATTATGTCCTCATATTTCAGCTAGGCAGACCTGACATGACAACTTTTAATTCTGATTCTGATTTTGCTTTTGCTAAAAACAAATTGGTTTGTGTCGCAAGTTTTGTTTTACATAATTTATTATGTCATTGGCCCAACATTGATCAGGTATCATTAACAAACAAGCAAAATGCATTAATGGATGCAGAATGAATAAGATGCTCCGATGGGTATCAATTTTGATGTTAACTGCATATGCTCTTCATGAATTATCATTGCACTTGTTCAACCAAGTATTGTAAGCTTAAAATTCCATTAAATGTCATTATTATGCTTTAAAAAGCAGACATTTGTTTCAGGTTTAAATCCATTCAGGAAAACCTGCTCAGGTGTCTATATACCACAGGTATATTTTACTACTCTTGAAAAAAATAAGGAAATTTTGGTCTATGAAAAAGAAAACATTCTTGTATTTAGAATGGTTCTTCATTATTAGCAAATGATCATATATTTCCCCCTAGAAAGATGTACCACATTAGACATCTAACCCATCCTCCTGAGGGATCTGGTTGGAAATTTCAACAATAAATATATAACATTAAAATCTAAAGTTGTGTCCATAAATGAAAAGTACACAATACATTTGTACTAGTACTAATATGAGAAAACAGAAATATGACAAAGGGAGATAATTCTGTGGGTAGCTCTAATCATTACCCTCTTTATGAAGGGCTTTGCAGTTAAGAAAGTAAGCTTGTCAAGCTTGTTTGAAGGATCCTACATATATCCGAAATTGAGTTATATTTCTGCTTACAAAATGTTTGAAATATAATTTCTTGAATAACACCAACATTATTTTGCAGGTGGTAAAGTTACGTGAAGTTTTCCCTCATGGCAGTAGTCTGGTTTTAGTCTTTGAATATATGCTGTCAGATTTATCTGAAGTTGTACGGAACTCAGAAAAACCTATAACAGAGGCACAGGTCAAATCATACATGCTGATGCTTTTAAAAGGAGTCGCTTTCTGCCATGAAAACAATATAATGCACAGAGTAAGTTCTTCATTTTAATTTGAATAAAATGGAATATATAAATGCAAAGTCTAGTTAGGTTCTTCCTATCATCACATTGTTTCCAATTGATTAAAGTAACATTTAAGAAAAATGTTGTTGTCTTAAGACTAAAAGAATCTTATTAATCTTATCAAAACTCTTACAAAAATAAAGTTTGGATCTTTGAAAAATACTGATTTTGCTTTCAAGTACTCTGTAATACTTAATTTAAAGTTGTTTCATTGGATGGTGTTGATTGCATTACAGATAAGTTAATTAAAGATAAAAATTTATATGAAAATGCCTTGATTAACATCTTCATTGTCAGTTACATCATTAGCCATCAAAATGGCAGGTAAACTAAGCTGGTCAGATTCATATTACTAGCAGTTTTAACATTTTTCCATAATAAAATTTTACCACAATGAGCCCTGTCTTTTATTAATTAATCATCCTTAATAGGAATCTACATTTATATCTGTTTAGTAATGTGAATTTATTTATAAGTCAGTGCATGTCCCATTTACCTGTATACATTTTAAGATTTCTCAGGTACAAATCATAAAAGGTAGAGATTAATTGAGCAATAGACTGAATATGAATATATCACCAGTAGCAACCACTGTAAAATGATATTCCAATAATATATGTAAATCTCATTAATCTAAATTTCAGGACTTAAAACCAGCTAATCTGTTGATTAGTTCAACAGGTCATCTAAAGATTGCAGACTTTGGTCTTGCCAGGGTGTTTCAGAATGAAGGGAATAGACAGTATAGCCACCAAGTAGCTACAAGGTTAACATTAGAAACATGTAGCCTAGAGATTTTCTCTATAGATTTCTTTAAAGACTGTTATTTGAAGAGTCAAATAATGACCCCATTTAGTTAATGAACAATTATTTTACTGTAAATGCAAAAAAATAATAAATCAACCTTCAAATATCCCCCGGCCCTGCACATGTTTATCTATCTAAGGGCAATAACTCAACTTTTTAAACTTTTTCATTAATATCCTACAAGAAATGTAGACATGAGAGCACTTACAATACAGTTTACGATAGAAATCTATTTTGCAAGGGCCATAACTCCTGTAAAAATATTTGATCAGCACTAATTATCAAATCTTTCAAGACTTTTTTTATTTAAACCTTTGATAAAAATGTCATATAAATCTGACAAGAAATGTAAGAGTGAGAGTGCTTACAATTCAATTTTCCATATAATTTACATTTAAAAATAACACAACTCCTGTAAAAATTGTTGATAAGCATTGATTTTTAACACTTCCAAGACATTCCTGATATAAACCCTTTGATATAAATTTCATAAAAAAGTTTAACAAGAAATGAAGTTGATTAGCACTGATATTTTAACATTTCTGGTCATTCTACTTCTCCCCTCTATTTTGTGACATGGACAAAATATGAAAAGTACCTAAACAAGAAATTCCTACCAAATTTCCTTAATTTACATTGATGCTTGGCTTGGAGAGAAACATTAACATACAAAATATAGTTACACCAAACCAAACATCTTAAAGTATAAATTATTGATGTCATCAAAAAAGAAAACAGAGCTTATTAAACTTTTGAAATTTATCAAAATCATAAATAAATCTGTGTGTACTCCAGGCTTAATCTAAATGTGAAGACACCCCTATTATTGTTGATAAAATGTCTTGTGCTAATTGTATTTTATTAGATATTGTACATATATATTTCTCTATACCTTGTCAAAATGATGGTTAATTGAGAATAAAGATATATATATAGCTAATCAAAGGCTTAATTTGACACATTATCACTCATATGTTCATTGGTTGGGTAACTTCACTTATTTGTGTATCAGAATTAAGATTCTAAGACATGAGTTAAACATCAAACCTTCTTTGTAGATGGTACAGAGCCCCAGAATTGCTATATGGAGCTAGAAAATATGATGAAGGAGTAGATTTGTGGTTAGTTATAAAGTCAATTATATTTTATTTTGTTCACGAAAATTAATTTTTTGGATAAATTTATATACACATACTTTTAATGAATTTAAACAGATTTCATCTTTAACATAAAATTACTAAAAGAAGCAAAGTTTACAACTTATTTGCTAATGCTAAAATTTTGATTTTGAATGCATAACTACATACTGTTACTTCAGAAATTTTTTGCAATGTTTTTATTATTGAAAAAAATTGCAAATTACTTATTGCTATCAATGTTTCTAAATATGTATCATCCAATCAATGAGTTTCCCAATACAACTAAATTTTGTATACAACATTAAGAGAAAATGAATAAATTTTAAATAAGTATGTTTATCAAGTTAATAAGACAATTTGTGCATTTTTAGGGCAGTTGGTTGTATATTTGGTGAGCTACTAAACAACTCTCCATTGTTTCCTGTAAGTATACTACTGTTTAGAAGGTACTCTGATTTTTGTTTTACTTGTAATATAGTCATCAAACATCAGAAAAAAGGTTTTATTTTTGGTGCCATATCATTTTACCTGCCAAGACTGATATGATTCATACATGGAAGTCAGCTGTATTTGGTAGGTGCCTCCCTTGTGTGTTGCTCATGTCAGTCTTATATATGTCACATTTTTTTATAACATGATTAATGTATTTGTCATTTTTGCAATTATGCAAATTTTTTGTTGACTAATTTTATATGAAACATCAGCTTTGTTTCTGTCAGAATGTTGTATGTATCTGTGTCAGTAATCAGACATTATCATTATAAAAAAAATCTCCTGTTTCTTCATATTTATTCATGACTAAGTGTTTGTATTTTTTTTTTTATTTATTAAAAAATAGCTGTATAATAAAAAATCCATATTTACAGTGTCAGTAAAAACTGAATATAACTATTCATCTTTTGTAAGGTAAAGTATTGCATAGGCCATTTAAGTTGCTGTGATCTTTGGCATGTGAATCAATATTTATTTCAAGCATAATGTCTTCAAATGAAATTTCAATTTCTCTCAATAACATTAATATATTTCAGGGAGAAAATGACATTGAACAGTTATGTTGTGTTTTAAGAGTGCTAGGAACACCCAATGAAAAGATATGGCCTGTAGGTGGTATTATTTTCCCATGTTTATTGTTTGTTACTGTTAAATATGTGATTAAGGGTATTTGGGTTGATATTAATGAGACAACCAACTCATATACTTGAAATAACCCCAAAAAATCATTTGGGTTAATATACAAAAAATCTCATCAAAGATACCAGACTTATAAATTTGAACACCAGAGGTGCGTTTTGTCTACGAAAGACTCATCTGTGAGGCTATAATGTATAAATATAATTATTATTGCGATTGTTAGACTATCTACATACATACAAGTTTAATTATTGTGATTTAAATGTGACAACAAACTCATGAGATATTTGAAATAACTTAAGAAATTCATGTCTCAGACACTCAGTAGATCCTCTTTAGTTCAGAAGATTTAATTAAAAAAATAAATTTTCTCTTTGTTTTAAGAGAAAATTCTGTGAAAAGTTGTTCTTGCCCTGTGGCATTTAAACAGTTGGTGTCATAGGTCTGCTTCTGGCGTCGGAACATTTATATCAGACTTTTAAAGCTTTTTGTATGCAACAGAATGGAATCAAATTTAACCAAAGCTATTTAAGGTAAAAAATGTGAGTGTTTTGTGTATCATTGAAAAAATCACATATATCCGTTGCCACAGAGAAAAAAAAACAGACCTTTGAAAGCCATCATTGACATGAGCAATAGCAAATGTAAATGTCGCAATTTCGTATCGCATTGCAGGATAGGCCAACCAAATTAATACATTTTTCACCTATTCATTTACGCTCTGTTCAGTGTGATGCAAGAAATATTTCTTCATGTGGGAAATAGATAACAGGCAACAGCCATAAGAGAATAGGATATATCTTATGCTTTTGAAAATGTGAAAATATTACATTAAGTTGCCTCAAAAGTCATATATTATCATATTGAACTAGCGTATCAATGTATATAAACATTACAAAAAAGATTATTTAGTGTAAAGATGCAGTTTATGATTAACATCATACTATGCTGAGCAATATTTAAGACTAACAACAGACAATACTAAGTGTTATTTATAGACCCATTTTTTGTTCCGATTGCATGCTTCTTGTGTCCATATAATTGAAGTGAAGTAGAAAAAGAGCATGGCAAAGATTCTTTTTTATGTACAAAGAATGAATAAAACTTTGAAAAGGAACATCTTTTATGTTACACATTGATTTTGCTAATTTCAGGGAATCTCTGAATTGCCAGATTACAACAAAATAACCTTCCCAGAAAACAAACCCATACCATTTGAAGAAATAGTACCTGATGCTTCACCTGAGGCGTTAGATCTGCTGAAAAAAGTCTTAGTGTATCCATCCAAACAACGCATATCTGCAAAAGACGCTTTATTACATCCCTATTTTTTCACCGAACCTCTCCCAGCTCACCATTCAGAATTACCAATACCTCAAAGGAGTAAACGTGGATTGCCACGTCGCCAACAGACTCATGAATATAACTTTGAAACTCCTTTAGAAAAATCATTAATAGACCCTGAAATGTTAGCACCACATGTAGTTAAGATGAAATAGATAAATGTATTGACATATTTCATATTTTATATATTACAACAATGCCAATAATAGCATCAACAATATTTGTAACAATTTCTAAAAAGAGGATAATTCTGAAAAAGGTACTTTTGATAGGCCATTATAATTAAGTGTGATGTAACATTGGCATTCATGCATTTCTTAAATGGATCTTTGTGAAAACTATTGAATTGTGTATATGGTATGAGTAATACATTATAAGCAGAGTTGCAACATAGTTTAATTTGATGAATGATGTCCACATACTGTATGTAAACAATTTAGTTTCCAGACAAATACTTTCAAACCATAAATTGTTGAATGCTGTCCAGCTGTTGGTATATAAACAATTCAGTTTCTGGACAAAAAAATTTGAGCCAATAACAATATACTTACCAAACTTTGTTTAATATGCCATATGGGGTCAAGAATATCCCTTTTTTTATTTAATTGAAGATCATAGGCCATAGGGCAAATCCACAGAAGCAATTAATAAGGCTGATTTCGAGGCCAGGTTATAGTTTTCAGATGATCTCTTTTGTCCAACTTTCCCAAAAAACAAGTTGAAAAATTTTCTTTAGAAAGAACTAGATCCCTATTGATTATTGGGTCAGAATTTCAAAGGTTGAGGTCAAGGTTCTGGATGATATCTTTAGAGCCATGAATCAGATCTTCACCAGTCTTAAGAGGATAATGTATCTTTTGAGTGAAATAGACCTGTGTTGATTTCAAGGTCATTGGGTCAAAGGTCAAGGCCACAGCGACGATTAAAAGACTGATAAAAGGAGAAAATTTTAGTTTTCAAATAATATTTTTTAAAGCGTACATAAAATCATTACAAAACTTTGTTTGATAATTTCAATTGGAAAGACCCTTATTGATTTTTGAAATTACTAGGACAGAGTTAAAAGTCACAACAGCTATCTGATGGACTAAATTAGGGACAACATTTTGGTTTCTGGATACCTTTTAAACTGTATTTAAGCTTTTACCAAACTTAGCTTGAAAAGTCACTTTGAAAAGACCCCTCTATATGAATAATATATATAGATGATTTACCTCATTGTATGGTTCAGTTGTCAATGTTAAGTTTTCATGATTAGGTAAATTGCTCTACTACTATAAGTAGTTTTCCAGCTCTGCTACCTTCTGAAATATATGAAGCTTTATACAAATGGTTTGTGCATTTGTCACCTATATTCAGTGTATAGAATGATTGTAATGGTAACATATCCGTCTGTCACCTGACCTTGACTCCTTATGATTCGGTATACACCCAAATTATATCATTTGTTTTTTATTTCAACTGGTTCATTACCACTGCTTGTGCACTTTCAGTCCCAGAGGATACACTTTTCCCAGTTGCTATTGCTTCCTTCTAGCATTTAATTTATTTAATTGATGCATTTTCATGTTGTCTCATTAACATTATTGTTATAATAAATAAGTTAGTTTCTAAACTACTGTAATTGATAACCGGTCATCAGCTGCATTTTGGTGCCCAAAAATCTCTTTAATATAAATGTATGATGCTGCCTCAGTAGTGCTAACGACATGTGTTGTTGGAATAACCATAATCAAGAATACTTGTGACCAAAGTTTGGATGGCAAAATGTATAAAACATCTATAGAAAAAAATTGTCTTAATAGGGTAGATCGATTTATCTAATGTCAGCTTTACCTGAGGCAGTCACAACCTTATTAAGTTTTTTTGTCTAATTGCATGATTTATAAATGGAAATTCACTAACATCTTATTTAGGAAAGGGCCTGGCTGTATTTTGGATGGTACCTTCAGGGGTTGGCAGTCACCAGGACTAGATCTAAGCCCATTCCATTTAAAGCCCGTCTTTTAACAGGATCAGTGCAATTTTCAGAACCATCCAGATTGTACCCCTATGCAAAGAAGTTGCAAAGGGCATAATGTTTTTGTTCTTATCATCAATATCTTTGTCTATCCCCCGTCACTGTGTTGTCACATTCTAGATCATTCTAAGGCTTTAATTTTTTGTCAGTTCAAATTTTCAGACTCCTTTGATGGTGTGGTATTAGCGTGCCTAGCTTGAGTGCAGTATATCATGGTTTGTTCATCATCTGGGGTGAACCAGAAACTTCAAAACTTGGCTTGTATTCTCTTCTTCTTCTTCTTCCAAGTAAGGAACCGAATTCATTTTGAATGTGTATGGTCCCGCGAAAACTTAGCGCAGTGCCGGGCAAGGCAACAAGTCTTCTCAAGGTTATTTACATTTAAAACGTTCGCCAATTTACAATTAAAATTATGTACACGCTATGCTGTTTACTTCCTTCCAGATCCTGCTTTCAGAGCAGCTCTGAATCCCTCTATCGAGTCAGTCGATGTTGTTTTAGCTGGAAGTTGATTCCAATCCCTGATGGTCTTTGGGAAGAATGACTGTCCATAGGTGTCGGTTTTTGTTCTCTCTTGGTAGAAGCGGCCTATACCTCTGGTCCGACTGTCGTTGGGTATTAGATATTGTTGTCTATCTATATCGATTAGCCCGTGCTGGATTTTAAATAGCATACATAGTCTGTTGGTTTTCCTACGTTCTTCCAGGCTTTCCCACTGTAATTGTTTAACCATGTGTGTTACACAGCCAGGTGTTCGGTCTGAGTAGTTATTATGAACAAATCTTGCTGCTCTTTTTTGAACTTGTTCTAATGATTTGATCTTTTTTTGGCTCGATGGATCCCAAACTGTGCAGGCATATTCCACTGAAGGTCTTACCATGGCTGTATATGCTGCTGCTTTTACTGGTTTTGTGCAGTCTTTCAGATTTCTTCGGATAAATCCCAATGTTTTATTTCCTTTGCCTACAATATTATCAATGTGTCTATCCCAGGATAGGTTGTTGCTGATAGTTACGCCTAAGTATTTGCTTGCATCAACATTGTCTAGTGTGTGTCCGTGGAGTTTATATGATGTATCTCTCACTTCTTTGTTCTTCTGCGTTATTCTGATAACTATGCATTTTTTGGCGTTAAAACTCATTTGCCATTTATTCTCCCATTCTTCCAATGATGTTAAGTCTTTTTGCAAAAGGTCGCTGTCTGCCTGGTTGTTTATTGTTCTAAAAAGTAGGCTATCGTCTGCAAAAAGTTTTGTTTCAGATGACGTTGATGTTTCTGGCATGTCATTTATGTAGGTTAGAAACAATAGAGGTCCAAGAACTGTGCCTTGGGGGACGCCTGATAGTACCGGGACTTGATTCTTTGCTCCTCCGCCAAGGATCAGACCTTTTAGAGTCTTTTAAAGATTGCTCGGACCTTTATCAAAATAATGTGTCCGAGTAGGATGAAATGTCATCCTGCAAACTGACAGAATAAATTACATTTTGCATGAGCCTAATATTATCCCTGATGCTTTCACATTAACATGAGGATTCAACTAAACTCTACTTATCTAATTATATTATGGCCTATAGAAACGTTTCAAGATATGCATTTCTGTCTGAATTAGTATAATAGACCCAGCCTGACATGACCATGCTATTATTATTTAATAGTTAACGTTAAGTTTTCCTGCTAAGGTCAGTTTCTCCGTCACTTAAAGAGAAGTTCAGCACTCTTTGTTTCATAGAATCACTGTACGGTATACATGTCTGTCTGACTGAAGTCACCTGACTTTTAAACCCTTTTCATGGTTCATTGGTCATGCAATTGAGCGTGTCCACTCCTGTTCATTCCTCCGTGGGTATGACCTATTATTTATACTCCCATAGATGTACCCATACACAAAGTTTTATCATTCTTAACCTTAAAGTTTCTTGAAACAAAATTTTAATATTAAACGTTGAAAAGAGACTTGAAAATTATATGAGGTATATGATCTTTTTCTGATAGCACATGGTAAACTTCTAAAGATACACTGCACACCAAAACCGTAATTGTGGACGTAAACACGGACATCCATCATGCTCCACATGTGACATTCGTCATTTTACACATGGAAAGTAAAAAATCAGTGAAATTCAATGTCAATTTTTAGATTAAAGTCAAAGTATGAGGCAGACTTAACTATCTTTGGTATCCCTTTTTCAAGTTCGATGGAACAGATGCGTTCAACATAGTCACCAATCTTCGAATTATTTAGTGACAGGACAACATCTATATGTTAATGCGACAATCGTTTACCGATGTTCAAATCTCGTAACTCGATTTAGAAGAGACAAATCAAGGCAAGAAACAAAAACTGAGGGAATCACAAGAACTTCAAAATGAGCGAGACGGGTGCGTCGACAGAATAAGCGTCTTCCGCTTTGTATGCACCACCCGTCATGCAAATCCACACTTAGTCAAAATTTGACAATCGGTATAACGGAACCGAAAGTTATAATGCTAGCTTTATTTCATTTTTGTCGAGCCTACGACTTTTGTCGCAGAAAGCTCGACATAGGGATAGTGATCCGGCGGCGGCGTTAACTTACTACTTAAAAACTTTACATTTCCAAAGTTGAAGGTGGAAGACCTAGATGCTCCATGCTTTGTATTTAATATAGATGCCTTATGTTATGAAGCTTCCGTCTGTCATATGTCCATTGTCCTTGTCCTCATTTTCATGGTTCAGTGACTATATAACCCCGTGAATTTCGGCACGGGTTACATTAAAGTCTGTTGGTCTATAATCGACACTGTGGCTGCTTTAAACGCAAGACCGTATACAATATATACAAATTTATTCACAAGTGTATAGCTTGGGAGCTAGGGGAAGACTGCTCAAGCAACAGTTTACAAAACATAAATTAATTCCAAGATAAGGGTATTAAAACATTATAAAAGGTTCTCATAAAGGTGTCTTCCTCCTATCGGCCCACTTTTTAAAAATACTATTCCTTCTATTCCCACATGCAAATGACAATAGATGTTTTGATAAATAATTTGTTTTTATAACAATCAAGGTTAATGAGAATGTCACCTAAGATTTACCTGTTTTTTAAAACATAACATATTTGGTACACTGTTTATGTATAATACCTTGTTTATTTCTTTTTTCGTCGAAGAAATATTTAAAAATAAAGAATAATTATGATAAATAGATTGGAGTAAGATTTATTTTTAAATTTTTGAATTTGTAACCTTAAAGAATTGTCTGCTTTACAAATAAATCATGATATAAATAATATTATAACCAAATATAATCTTCAGATGTGGAATAAAAGTATACTCTTAAAATATAATTACTTGGACCAATAATCAAAGATGTAAAATATTGGGTGAAAACTGTTAACTTTACTTCAAAGCATGAGCAGTCAGATTTGAATAATTTTAATAGACTGAGTTAGAGTTTGGTGATGCAGCCTCCCACCTTCTTCACGTGGAATAGATTGTCTAATGTATGTGCTACAATGTGTGATTTGATTTAGTGCTGTTGTATAATTTGTGTTATATTATGCTTGCTTGAATCTACAGTTGAATTTGTGTTATTAAAGAAATAAAATAATTTACTTATATTTGTTTTAATTTCTTTCATATTTATTTTGTTTACAAAAAACCAGAATTCATACAGATGCAAAAATAACTTATTATCTGTCCTAATAAAGAAACAACACTGGTCAATTAACAATTGATTAAAAAATGTTTGTACAATATAATCCTTTGTTTGCACAATTTTTCCCCCTATTCCCACATGAAATATTAACTTTTCTTACCAGATTTATAAAAAGTGGGAATAGAGGGAATGAACCCTCATAAAATATATATTATTGTCCAATCTTATGTAATAATAATCGGACTATTGTCCTCCGGCTAAACTTGGTAAAATAGCGGTAATTGCTTCTTTTGTAGTTCGAGTGTAAGATACATGTATAATCTTTCGCACTTTTAACTGCCATCGGTGAAGTTGTAAAATAGTAAATCTATAATCTCTTTGAGTATTTGAAATAAAGAAACATTATATTTAAGAATAAAGAAACATTTAAAACAAGAAATATTCAACTTAAAACTAAAATGAGAAATATTCAATTTAAAACGAGAGTTCATATATATATATATATTCAATTTACTGAAACGAGAGTTCATATAAATATTCAATTCAAAACGAGAGTTCATATAAAGCACTTTGCAAATTAAAGTAAAAGTTCCTAACGTCACTTTTCTTCTGGTTATATTTACTTGAAAAAAAAAATCAGATTTTTTGTGATGTTAATTTCTCTCTTATTATGAATAATATGATAACTATATTTAGTATGTGCGTACCTTGCAGGTCCTCATGCCTGTCAGACAGTTTTCATCTGACCTCACCCTCATTTCATGGATCAGTTAACAAGGTTAAGTTTTCGTGGTCAAGTCCATATATTAGATACTATAAGCATTAGGTCTACTATATTTGGTGTATGGAATGATTGTAAGATGTACATGTCCAACTGGCAGGGTCATCTGACCTTGACCTCATTTTCATGGTTAGTGTAAACAATATTTTATTATGAAATAAACGAATTACAAAATATATTCACATTCACATATAGGATTCAGAAACTAACAACAAGTGCTTTTTTTTTCATGGTTCAGTGGTTTTGTTAATTTTTTGTGTTTTGGTCTTTTTATTTCTAAAACTATATGCAATAGGTTAACTATATTTGGTGTATGGAAATATTTTACGATGTACATGTCAGTTTTGCAGATTTTATTTGACCTTGACCTCATTTTCATGGTTCATTGCTCAGTGTTAAGTTTTTGTGTTTTGGTCTGTTTTTCTTAAACTATAAGCAATAGGACAACTATATTTGGTGTATGGATTGATCGTAAGGTGTATAGATATAAGAAGATGTGGTATGAGTGCCAATGAGACAAATCTCCATCCAAGTCAAAATTTATAAAAGTAAACAATTATAGGTCACAGTACGGTCTTCAAAACGGAGCCTTGGCTCACACCGAACAATAAGCTATAAAGGGCCCCAAAAATTACTAGTGTAAAACCATTCAAACGGGAAAACCAACGGTCTAATCTATATAAAAAACGAGAAACGAGAAACACTTATGAACCACATCAACAAACGACAACTACTGAACATCAAATTCCTGACTTAGGACAGGTGCAAACAAATGCAGCGGGTTTAAACGTTTTAATGGTACCAAACCTTTCATCCTTTTTCTGAAACAATAGTGTAACATCACAACATAGAAAGACACACTATAAAATATCAACTGAAATAGCTTAACTCAATCAAAGGACATATTAACACCATTGAACATATATTGAACATATACATTTGACCTATGATACAATGTAAATACAAAATAAATAAACTAAGGGAAGAATAATTAAAGTAACATGTTTTTCGGTATGAAATGTTAAACAATTAAAGAAAAACAATATGCTCGAACAAAACAATCAGCCATTTGCAATAACTTTAAACACAGGTAAATGAAAATAATTTTGTTGTTAGGTATACGTGTACAGTACCAATAGAGAAAGGAAATATTTTTACAAAATAAATAATTTTGATGTTCATAGTACGAAGTGAAATACCAAACACTTATCAAAGCTGGTATATAGACCAGATATAACCCTGAATAACATTAAATAACAAAAAAGCAATACAATTAGTATCAACAGGTCAAATAAACAAGAAAGTACGATTTGAGAGTACTCGCAGTTACTGACAGCTAGTTAAAAGCCAAAACAATTAATAATAAAAAATCATGCATCAGAGACTAAAATCAACTAAAACACATCCCAGGGATTTAGTAGTTTAACGTCATGGACAGTCAAAGAAGACATGATTAGTGCAATGCCAAAAATAAATGTATCGACAGACAGTAGGATAGTTAGGAGTTTAACCTCTTTATAGATCAAAACGATCGTGGGTGTGTCTTTATACATCCCGTTTGAAAAGAATACAAATTTCGTTATGTTTTAATTTGCTGATGACAAAATCGATATTAGTGCCAATGTAAACTATATTCAAAGATCTAATTACCACATTGGTAAGATAACCTTTACTAATAAGTTTGTTTAAAGGTTCGATGAGTTTACACGGATCACATAGTGATTTCCGGGTCTGTCTGGTAGGTATCATATGACCTTGACCTCATATTCATGGTTCATTGGTCAATGTTAAGTTTTCATGGTTAAGTTTGTTTCTTATATACTATAAGCAATTGGTCAACTGTATTTAATGCATAGATTGATTGTAAGGTGTACATGTCTGTCTGGCATGGTTCATCTGACCTTGATCTCATTTTCATGGTTCATTGGTCAATGTTAAGTTTTCCGTGTTAAGTTCGATTCTTCGAAACTATAATCAATAGGTCAACTGTATTTGGTGTATGCAATGATTGTAAGGTGTACATGTATTTCCTATTTGGTTTATCAGACCTTGATCTCATTTTCTTGGATCATTTTAAGTTTATGTGATACTTGTAGTAAAGCTTTATATTTAAGATTATCAACCTAAAATCAATTGTCAGTAAAGCAGACGAAACATTTCAGCATGTGCACTCTTGTTCATGAGAAGCTCCTGTCTGAACTGTCTAAAGTCTACCTCATATGATAAAGGAAGAAGAGGAGCACAGTTAGTTTATCACGAGCTGCTTTATTGCAAACGAATGTCTCATTAGGAATAGCAGGTTCCGTTCGAAATAGAAATGAACAAACATCGTTTATCCATCGACTCGTCAAAGATGTATTTTGAGATAATTCTATTATAATATAGAACAGACATTCAGCGATAACATTCATGCACAACGGTGAATAGTGTTAAACTGAAAATGAAAGTAGCTTTGAATTCAGAAAACTTAAATAAGTCCTGTTTTTGACATACGGATGTTATTGATTTTTTGTTGGTAAAAACAAAATGTTAAAAATGAACTTGCGACCGTCTGAAATTTACTTTACACAGTCTTCGATAAGTAGCATATTCGGGAGGCGTACCATTCATAGAAGTAAAACTATTGGAGACACTCTTGATGATTTAGCCGAGGGAAGAATTAGCATTGAAAGCATTCCAAAAATAAGTGTTATGAAGGAGAATGGAAAATGGTGGACAGCAGATAATAGAAGATTGTGGATATTCAAACACCTTGAAAAATTACAAAAATGTACAGAAATTCCAGTTTATATCATACACAGCATAGATTCTAGGAAACGCTCTTCAACAAACGGAGGTACCGACGTGAGTATCTGTAGAGGTAGAAATCCTGGAGGTGTTTGGCACAGCAAGGTTGACAGCATTAAAATCCCAGAGAAACAAAGCAATAAGGATATATTTACTGGGCCAGTTGTTAAACACCATGCAAATAATCAAATTGGAGGCATAACAGATGGCACATTCAGAGACAAAAAAATATTAGAGTGTAATGATCAACCTATAAAACCGGTCGACACTAACAAAGGGAGTCCATATGGCATGATCCAGCCTGATAGGATTTCTAGGGCATTCAATCATTGTATGGGGTTTCTAGATTTAGATGACATGGGAAAGAAAATGAATGATACTCCGCTAAAAAAATCACCCTTTTCACATGTCTGCAGAAACAATCCATCTATTAACGAGTTTGTAGTACTGAGCTCTGTTAGTTCCCATAATACATTAGACGTTCTACCCAAGAGGTTGTCACTGCATCAGAGTTCCAGATACACACCTTATAAAAGTATTAGCAAGTTTTCAAGACTTGGAAATTTGAATCAGACTTTGGCATGCAAGACAACATCAATAAAAAATACAGAAAACATGTGCATTGATTCTAATCGTTCTAATTTCAGTAAGAAAGTTCGACTTGCTAAAACCGATGATCCTTTCGTGACTTCTAGTATTTACCAACAATACGAGAAGTATTATTCTTTTCATCCGAAGAAAAATGTTCATTCCTATCCTAAATTAAACAACTACAATTATCATGACACTGGTTCCGATTTTGAAGATGAATATGAATATTGTTATGAATACGAATCCGACATCTCGGATGATAGTCAGAGTCCTGATAACATTAAAATGAACTCGTTTGATGAAAGTTCCGACAGCTCGGACGAAGAAAGTTCCGACGAATCAAATGATGATGATTCCTATGAACCAGACGACGAAAATTCAGACCTTTCAGACAATGATCGCTTCAATTATTCACCAAAGAAAATCTCAAGCACTGCAGCCCTGAGAGAGGCCTGTCTTTCAACGGGAGATTTTCAGCATTCAAGCAGAGAAAGCTATGATATTGCATACGACTCTTCTGACAATTCTGTTGATGATTTCAGATGTTATGATCTAACATACCAGAAAGAAGGACATTTGTATAATGGCTGTGATGAGGAAAATTCTTGTGATTTTTATGACGAAGAAAATAATCCTTTTAAATATTGGAACATGGAAGACTCCACCATTTCAAATCTTGGCAGTTCTGATGACCATTATACTGCTGTGTTAGACAGAGCATACCTCGCGGGATGTTATAATAGTGATGTGGATAATATGATATACGACTACATTGATTGATTGAAATTTGAAATGCACATTCTAGACTTTATATCTTTAATGAGTACTAACAGAATTTATATTTGTTTAAACAATCAGTTTTCAAATAAAAAGAAATAAGGCTGGTCATGTTATTAATTGTGACCTGAACATTTTCAACAACACTTCACTGCGAAATGTGCTTACCAAAGGCCTACATATACCGTTAGCCTAAATCAATTAACTGGAAACATCACTTTAGATACTAAATGATTCAGTCGAATCTTATACCAAGCAATGGACTTAACGTGAAAAAGAAGAAATAGATACACTTTGTAAATAGGTTAAGGCTGTGTTGATAAAAATTAGAACTAAAAAACTGAAAGGGTATACGAAAACTCTTACTACATCTATCTTCAAGGACATAAATGTTGCTTAACACCTGTCCGTCCTCCGTGACAATTATGGTGTTTCCACAACCGTCAAACCATCAAACAACATCGTTTTCTTTGTAAATAGTGCTTGATAAAGCAATTAGGTTTTGGCGAATCATTTGGAAAGTCAACATATACTTCCAAGACACTTATCAAATAGGAAATCCTGAACAATCATAGGTCTGTTCTATGATCCTGTGGATTTCAACCAAAGATGAAGAACTGGATCTGCCTTCACTGTAGTGGATACCCAAAATTACATAAGTATCCTTACAAATAATTTAAATTTATGGGTCTGCTAAATGCTCTACGAAACATCTTTCAAAATTATTAACTTCTAGTTTATCAGCAATCAAATCAGAGGCAACCACAGTATACCGATGTTCAAATCTCATACATCCATGAAGAAGATACAAACCAAGGTAAAAACAATACCCGAGGGAATCGCATAAACTCCATAAGAAGCTAGAACGCACGGATGCAGGTTGAGCATCTGCTGCCATGCACGCACTACCCGCCTGCGAATCCACACTCAGTCAATATGTCATAAACGGAAATTGGACACAATCAGTAAAAGTGGAGGTACGCATAAAGCCCTTCGACTAACAAAAAGATAAGCGTTTCAACTAGGTGATATTGGATTGAGAAAATCGTAAAGTATGAGCAAAGTTTAAACTGTAATATCTTTGAAATATTATGAATATTTACGGAGATATGCCAATTTTTCTTCAATAAAATTACAATTGCTTTTTTTTGCGGTTCCAAAACCTCTGCAAGATGACCAAACACTATTTTTCAAGATGCATGTAGAATGTATCTTTTTCGTGACATCACCGCTGGTTTATTTTTTTTTTGTGACGCCATGTGTAAAACAAATGCTCGTTTATAATTTTGCATTATCTTATCTTTAAAACTGATATAAATTGAAATCTTAAATCAAAAGTTAAAATTTCAGTGTTTTAGTTTCGGTTGTGTCCTTATCTCAAGTCCACTGGGATATATGATATACAAGCACTCACTGAAATGCAGGTTATTAAGCGAAAAGACATCAATATATCTGAAAGTGAAACCAAAGAACTTTGAAAGAGGCTTTTTATGTTGTCCTTAAGAATATTTTGTATATGAATTCTGCTTCATATGAGTACAAAAATAAGTCTACCAAAAAGGGTCCTCAATAAGTACCCAAGTACAGAATAACTATGAAACTACTTACTCTAGGAGCAGTGTAAATAAGATGTGGATACTAAAAAATGCTAAAGATCTGTTAAGAGTACATACAATCTTAGCCTCTGTCCTCTTGCAATAGAATAAACAACTTACTTTTCTACACTCAATACTAGTATACTCCTCATTCTTAACTTAGACGATTGAGCTTTGTTTCATAAAAAAGGAATGGCCGACGAAGATACAAATAAATCATACTCTGTAACAAAAAATACACAAACTGATTCAAATAGTAGATGAAGCGCACATAAGCGCACATTTCACCAAAAAGCTTTTTTTTTTTTGACAGCATATTTGTTCCGTTAGGACGACGATTTTTCAACAGGCAATCGTCATGCCTATGGGACCCAAATGTGCTCTTCTTCGAAGGGTCTCGCCTCGGTGACCGAATGGTGGAAGAAGTTCATATACAATTAAGGTTGTGGATTAGAATATTTCTTGGTGCAGGTGTGCTGGACTCCGATCTCAATTGACTAGGACTGCCATTTTTCTTGGTGCAGGTCGGTGGTTCTCTCGGGACACCCCGGCTCCTGCTACAATAAAAACTGGGCACCACCATATATCCAAGTACACGGAAAGTGGGGTTAAACACCAACAAACAATCAATCAGTCAAACAATAAATCTTCTTACCCGCTGGATCCAAACTATACATATGGTGTAGCTTTCATGCAGTAACATTTAACTTTACTTTCCGCTATATAGATGATGTCCTCTACTAAATAATTCAAATTTTGGTGACTATCGTGAAGGCATCTATCCCGTCGAACTTGAAATAAAGGATATCATAGGATATATAATTCTGCATCATACCTAGACTCTAGACTCATACCTAGAAATTGACAACGAGGGTCGCTTGAGAACAAAACTTTACGTCAATGGAAATGACTTTAGCTTTTCAATTGTTAAATTTCCATTTATATATACTCGTACGTGTAGCAACACTCCATCAGCACCTGCATATTGAGTGCATCTCCCAGTTAATATATTATGCCAGAGCTTTCGTTTTATATCCGGATTTTCTTGATAGAGGGTTTCTGCTTATAAATGAAGCTTTTGAACCAAGAGTTCCTAGTGGAAGAGGTGAAGTCACCTCCTCGAAAGTTTTACGGATGCCATCATGATTTTGTTGACCGTTGTGGAATATATGTGTGATATGTTCCAGTTGTCGTAGCCACAGTTTTGTCCATTCTTCTAATCTTGAATTACGGTTTGTTTACAGTATTAAGTATATTTTATAGTTTTATCTGAAAAATAGGTATGAAAAAAAAATCTAAATTTGCTAATAAACCATGGAAATGAGGTCAAGGTCATGTGAACTCTGTCTGGTGGACATGTTTATCTTACATTATTAATCATCAGATACGACTCATCGGCGTGCTTTAATAGGAATACCAGGAGATTTGTGTCACTATAGTGAACGAGAACTGCTGATCCGATCCGGAGCATATGAGTTCATACTCCCATCCGGATGTTGAAGGGATCTTTGTTGCTTTTTCTTTGCGTATGTTGTAATGTTGTTTGTTTGTTTTTTATTTGTAACCGTGTTTATCTTTTTTGATATTTTATAATGACTATTCATGAAGAAGAATGATTCAGGTAGATCATTTATTTCAACAATGCTGTTTCTCCAGTCTATACAATAACCGGTTCTTTTTCTAGATTCAACGATTCTTAGATCGGCCGGTGAAATAGAGTTGCCTAATTATATTCAATTAATCTCTTTCTTCGAATTGGTTTACTTCAATTAATTTTAAACTGTCTGAACAGTTATTTGATTTCTGTTCTCTAATGGAAATAGTTTAAAGACTTGATTTAAAGAACTTTCGGGCGTTGGTTCATTTTAAGGGGTCATGGTATCTTTTTAACGAAACAACGCTTATCTATTGTACCTTCGTCGCCTCTCTGATCACTTTTTAGCTCACCTGGTCCAAAGTGAGCTTTTCTCGTCACTTGGCGTCCGTCGTCGTCCATCGTCGTTTGTCGTAGTCCCTCTTCCATCGTCGTCTGTCGTAGTCTGTCGTCGTTTTAAACTTTTACAAAAATCTTCTCCTCTGAAACTACTAGCCCAAATTTAACCAAACTTGGCCACAATCATTTTTTGGGTATCTAGTTTAAAAAATGTGTTCGATGATCCCGCCCGCTAACCAAGATGGCCGACATGGCTAAAAATAGAGCATAGGGGTAAAATGCAAGCTTTGTCTATTATTTTGAAAACTGTTATAAATAGAGAAATTCTGACAGGGCAAAAATGTCAAGAATGCTGAGCTCTACCAATTATTTATTGACGTCAAAACTGTCAGGCGACTTCTTATAGGAGTTACTGCCCTTAAATGACAAATTTTACCATTTCTTTTAATTTTTGCCTTTTATCTTGAAAACTTTAATAGATGGAGAGAAACGTTAAGATGCAAAAATGATCAGCAAGACAAGATCTACGAATAAGTATGCCTGTAGAAATCGTCAGTCGACTCGTAATTAGAGTTTTTGCCCTTTTGATGACAATTTTTTGCGTTTTTGCCTTACATCTTAAAAATTATAATAGATATATAGAAACATAAATAATCAAAAATGATCAGCAAGACAAGATCTACATTTAATACCACATTGAGGAAATTTTCCGACGACTCCTTATTGGAGTTAGTGCCCTTAAATGACGATTTTTACAATTGTTTTGCATTTTTGCCTTGTATGTTCCTAATGTCGTAACTACAATCCTGTTCCTTTTCCCGAATGTGACCTACCGAATTAGACTTATTACCGGGTTTGTACTAACATGAGCAACACGACGGGTGCCACATGTGGAGCAGGATCTGCTTACCCTTCAGGAGCACCCGAGATCAATCTCAGTTTTTGGCGGGGTTCGTGTTGCTGATCGTTGCTCAGTCTTTAGTTTTCTATGTTGTGTTTTGTGTACTATTGTTTGTCTGTTGGTCTTTTTTCTTTTTTAGCCATGGTGTTGTCAGTTTATTTTCGGCTTATGAGTTTGAATGTCCCTTTGGTATCTTTCGCCCCTCTCTTATAAAATTATAATAGATAAATAGAAAATTTGAATAACAAAAATTATCAGCAAGGTAAGATCCACAAACAATTCAAATGTTGCCGATATCATTAGTAGACTGTCACTCTTCACAGGAGTGATTCTCCTCTAGTTTTATTTATTGGCATATTTGGTGACAAATCGCCCATTAACGTTTTTCGCCGATCTTGTATGCCTACTATACAAATGTTCACCTGTTTTGAAAGAATTCAATAAGTAATATTTCAGAAAATAAAAGAGACAAAGGCATTATTTTTTTCGATTTTCAGATATAATTCAACGAGCCAAAGTTGTAAGCAAAATTTTACCAAAATCTTGTGACATAACGGCAGCCCCTTTTCTGGCCTTCTTTTACTTTAGGGGTCCCGACATTTTTGGATTTTACTTTAGGGGTCCCGACATTTTTGGATTTTACTTTAGGGGTCCCGACATTTTTGGATTTTTCTTTTGGGTTCCCGGTCCATAAAATGAGAAGTAATGGGTTTCTGGAGCACTTACATATAGTAAAATAAGTTAACTATATAGTAAAATGAGTTAACTGCACTTTTCTACATTATTTGTGATGATAAAGTTGGGACCCCTAAAGTAAAAGAGTGCTATAATGCCTTCTTTTACTTTAGGGGTCCCACAACCTATATATAGATAATTTTAATGGGACCCCTAAAGTGAAAGATTGCTATAATGCCTTATTTTACTTTAGGGGTCCCACAACCTACATACAAGCCAATACTATATAAACAATCAATACAACAGTATAAATTTTAAATACACTATATATTGTGGGACCCTCCCATTTTTAATTATACTGAATAATGTTGGGACCCCTTGAAACAAATAATTTATTATCTTCAAATCAAGGTGGTTTTAGAAAAAATTACAGAACTATAGACCTTGTCTTTATTTTAAAAACAATAATAAACAAATATTTGTTTAAATGCAAAAAGAAACTATATGTGTGTTTTGTGGATTTTAAAAAGGCTTTTGACAGTGTCTGGAGATCAGCTCTATTCTTAAAATTACAAAATAAAGGAATACAAGGCAAATTTTATAATATACTGCATGACATGTACTCTAATACCTTATATTCATGTAAATATCAAAATATGTTTACTAAGCCTTTTCTTGCTAACCAGGGAGTCAAACAAGGAGACAGTTTAAGTCCAACTTTATTTAATATATTTGTTGATGACATAGGAAAATACTTAGATACAAACTCAACTAGTGCAGTGGATTTACATGATCAAAAAGTGAACCATTCATTGTATGCTGATGATTTATTATTGATATCTGAATCTGCAGCTGGTCTCCAGAACTCTCTTGATTCTTTGCAAAAATATAGTGCTGAATGGAAACTGGATGTGAACTTTAAGAAAACAAAAATTATAATTTTCTCTAAAAATAAAGTAAATAAAGAAAACTTGTACTTTTATTACAGATCTAATGCAATTGAAATCGTTGATTGTTATAAATACTTAGGAGTTGATTTTCATAGCTTTGGAAAATTTATACAGGCAGTGTCAAGCCTCTCAGATAAAGCTAAAAAAAGCATATTTTGCATTAAAGTATAAACTCCCATATAGTGAAAACTTGTCTGTTAAAACTTGGCTTCAGCTTTTTAATTCAATGATAATTCCTATTTTAACTTATGGATCAGAAGTATGGATATCAGAATTCAAACCAAATTTTGAAGCATTAGACAAAAGTAAATTAGAAAAAACACAACACTCCATATTTAAAAACATACTTGGGGTTCGTGGAAAGTCTTCCAATCTAGCAGTGCGGTGCGAATTGGGCACATTACCTATTAGCATTAAATGTTATCAACTTATGTATAAATACTATGTGCGTCTCAGTGATATTGGTGAACGGTCTGGTGGTCCACATGAAATTCTCAAGGCTGCTTTTGAAGTGGACAAAACTCTCACAAATAGAGAAAATTCATGGTCTAATAAATTATGTGAATTATTAAAATATTGGAATACCCTTAAACAAGCATTGTAATAGTAATTTCAAACAGAAACTAGAAGATTTCTACAAAAATAAAATTATATTCGAACTATCTAAGATAAAAGATGGAAACTAACTTTTATTTTTTAGTAAAATTTATACTAAATTTAAACAACAAGAATATTTGAACTTTAATGTTCCTAAATATCTTAGAAAAAACTCACTAAATAAGAATAAGTGCACACTCATTAGCAATAGAAACTGGTAGGTATGCAAAACCAATAATACCCTCTAATGAGAGATTTTGTACATTTTGCACACTCCGGGAAAAATTGAAAATGAGATACATTTCTTGATTGAATGTCCTCAATATAACAAAATTAGATCTAAATATAAAATCAATGATATTAACACAAATAATTTGGCTGAAAATTTTATCAAAATGTTAAATCCTATGTCTGAAAAAGAACTAAAATCTAGTTGTATGTCAGTATTGAAGAAGCTCTTGATTTGAGAGACCACCATACTGTTTCATCAGATAATAATCCTTTATAGTAGTTTGTGCATATACACATATATCTTATATAGGTGATTGTGTTTTTAAGTAGGGTTATGAAAATTGAGAATAATCGTGATGTATATGTTTAATGGTATTAATATGAGTTTAGAATGTAATGGTATTCATCATAGAATATACTTAGAATGTTATGGTATCTATAGAATTTACTTATGACTTGCTGTTACATGCATCTATATTTCATATTATTATTGTCTGTATTTGGATCACGCCTCTATTGTGCTCTTTCCAATAAATATTGAATTGAATTGTAAAGCAAAAGAAGGCCCATTTTGAAATTTCTGTTCCTTGACCTTAAAGATGGATTAACAAATCATGATTTTTTAATACATTTAAGCGAACATTTCTCATGTTATTGTTATGAGACATGCTTAATTCAAACTAAACTGATTTGATCGGTAAACACGTTTTCACCACAATCATCAATTCATATTTGCCGCCAAAGAAATTTACTCTGACGGAAGTTTACTTCGTACGCCACCTGTTGGAAAGTTTCGCTGATATTCCTGCATCACAACAAACAGTCTTGTGGTTTTGTAGACAGATTTCTCGTTAATTTTCTTGCATGGTAATGCTTAAATATTCATTGCGTGCATGAAACTTAATCTGACAAAAATGTATTTCGAAATTACACTCTATGCGTAAGAACAAGCTGTATATAAACATGCAGACACCTCCCCCTTTTTGCAGCCTCCAGAAAAGAGACTTTCTTCTGGTATCAATCGATGAATGACCCGTCATGTTTTGTATTTTTTCGTCCAAACGACATTATTGGCAGTATTTCTTCAAGCTATGAAATATATGATATATAAATTTCAATTGGCATTTTTAATCCCCGATTCCTCTAGGTCATTAATAAGACCAATTTCAAGTTCCTTTTTATGATTTACCCAAAATGGAGTAATTAATTGTCATTGAACAATCAACTCTTACTGTGACGTTATGACATAAATATTGTGACATTTGAAATGTACTGTAAAATGTGCCAATGCATATCTGCCAACCTCTGAAACCTTCAATGATGGAGATCTCCCCCCTCCCTCAGCTATGACAGTCCATTGACATTGTTCATGTTGTTATAATCTAAAACCCAATCGATTTTGTATTTTTTAGTCTCCACTGCCTTATTGTGAGTTTCACATATACATGTAGCACGTCTTTTAACATCATAAAGACCACCAGAATCAATCAAAAGTTGACTGAACATAAACTATGTGCTAAAGGAATATTCATTGTTCCAGTCTTTCCTAAGGCACCGGCCTCCCAAACAGAAAGTAGCACAGGTTAGCTACTAAATCTACAAAATGTATACACACTTAAAATATATTTCCCTATATTTCTCATATCTGTCTGTGTACATATGCATATATGTACTGTGAATAATTAGGGTTATATCTTTGTAGCAGTTCATTCAAGTATGTTTATCTTTTAAGTTTTGTCAATTTGCAGGCTATTTTTGTCATTTTAATATGAGGTAAGAGTAATGAAACATATACAGTACCAGTTTGATAGACAACTGCCTGATCATCAAACAATCAGAAACAAGGTGGGGCCTAATTACAATGTCCAACCTCCTTAAATGTCAATCATATTAACCAATTTACTAATCAACCTCAGTCTTACATAATTAATCAGACCCTTCATTATACATCTCAATACACAAATACTTGACCTCAATATTGAATACTGAAATTATATATTAGATGTTTGATATATAGAAATGATAGATTTTTTCATTGCCTATTACTTTTGATCTACACTACATACGGTTATTCTATAAATTATGTCTGAAAGATAAATGATTAATAACTAACCAGATCTTTTTTTTTCAAAAGAAAAGACAAAATATGAAATATGCATATATAAAAAGGTATTCAAGTATTGAATACAGGAAGTGTACTTTTGCAATTAAGAATGAATCCCCATTTCAATAAAATAAGTTTTTAAATTTGTTATGTTCAAAAAGTATATTTTCAATGCCCTTTATCGGAAAATATTAAATTAAAAATTTAATAGACCAGTTTCACATAAGCGACTTATCAACGCTGATCTCGGAATCTTGTACGCGTTTGAGTTTAAATCCCACGATAATTAAAGATATCATACGTGGCAGGGGGCTACATCAAATTGACTCTGATATTTAGCAACACAATAATAAATCAACCGATAATACACATCACTCTCTCTCGTGGTGTATGCTGGAGATTATTCAATTTTACGATATATATTAATAATCGTTTATCTTATATATTCCGAATAAATAGTTTGACCGTTTATACAGAGAATAACATAAATTTAAAATAAAAAGATGTGGTGTGATTGCAAATGAGACTACTATTCACCAGAGCCAAATGACAGATGAAAGCAACCATATGTCACCATACAGCCCTCGACAATGAGAAAATCTATACCGAATAGTAAGCTCTAAAAGGTCACGACACAAAACAATTCAAACGAGAAAATAAGTCATCCTGTTGCTGTAAAGAGTTCATAACAGTTGTGTTTATGAGTTTAAAAAGTATTAATCTTGTAATTGCACTATGTACATTGCTGTATGTCAGTTTGATTTTTCGTGAAAATAGAAAAATATTTTGATAAAAAGAAAACAATCTAAACATAAGAAATACATTTAATTTCAGTTCTGTTCCAGTATCAATTCCCAGTTTTTCTTAAATATTTTTTTACATAGGCTTTAAGGTATCATTATATGAATATTTGAAGGTAAAATGAATGATAGAATTTCAAAATAAAATGTGAGAAGATAGCTCTTATCAGAATACCAGCAGAAAAAATTGAGTCACCATGCGTTTTATCCTGTTTAGCATACATGGCATATAACATAAAATAGAACACTTTCCTGTTAATTGTAATAGACATATAGTAGACAGGGCCCTGGCTCCGTGTTGAAGACCGTACTTTGACCAATAATTGTTAACTTTTTATACATTGTGACTTGGATTGAGAGTTGTCTCATTGGCACTCATACCACATATTCTTATTTGTATGTACATTTGTTTCAAATATTTCTGCATCAGTGATGTTTAAAACTGTCATGATAATGAAGTGAGATATAAGGCAGTTTTAAAATACGTATCAGAAATACAGGTTTTATTTATCTTCAATTTTCAAACATTACACTATAATACAATGCATTCAATACCATTTTAATTTCTAAGCTATGTTCATGATCGACCTCGTCTAAGCAGATGTTCAGTGCCAGCGGCCAGAGTAATGTTCTACATATTTCAACTTTATCAGTTTTCATGTCATTAAAAGTAATTGAATATCCTGTATCTACCACGCTTTACCATAAAATAATATCAAACTGTTGAATGACCCTCCTCCTAAATTATTAAAATATTCCCAGTGGCATTAACCGTACTGGCCATGATATCTCAGTGTAAATTAGGTACCAGGGTAAACATTTTAAACATCTGTATTAGGGGATGACCATTTGATTTTCAGGGAGAGGGGGTTAGAAAATTGATATTCTAGTAGGAGTTAAAAATAAATAATTATGACCAAGGCAGGATGGAAAAGAATAATCTGCAACACAAAATGCAGGAAACAATTGTGTACAAAAGTTGAATAAACTAATCAAATGGTCGCCCTTTTTCAGTAACTGTGTAGAAAAGGGTACGTTTTTATCAATTGTCACCTGGTGAGATTGTACAAGGTAAAAAGAGGATTCCACATGGCTAAGGTGTTAATTGACTTCTTAATTTATGACCTAATACTATGTATATGAAGTAAGCCCCGCTTATCTAATCTATTCTTCCCGTTAAGTGAACGACCTCAGCGTGAATTCGTGACAATTAAAGGTACAATTAAAGCCAGGCGGCATATCAGATCATATATTACTGCAACCAACAACACAGCAGTAGTCCGTTTTAAAATCTTTTAATGTGTCATTGTTAATAAAGTTGTCTCGTCAATATAATTTTTTATATTTTGATTCAAATGATGCTCATGTTGCTTGGACATGTAAACGCAAACAATCAGATGATTGTTTTTTCCAAGTCTGCATGATCACTGCTTATCAACCGTTAGCCCCCAGTTGATGAACTCTCGGTAATTATCGCAAGATTTCATAGTTTGGCTTATAAGATTAGACATGCGCAGTTAAATGTGAAACTGGTGTATTGAAATACACTTTACAACTTTTGATCTACAGTGTCATATAATCATGATAATTGTTTTCAAAATCAATAAGCAATTTAATTTATAGAGGAGAAAAATAGTAAACCTATGTTTCAACTTACAAAATGCCCCCAAAACAACATTTATAAATTATTTTTGGAGACAATAAACATGATAAAGATCTTAGTTTCAAGTCTATCTTTTGCATCCATGTTCTACAAGGATAATTGATAAATTTATTAGAAGAATATTTTATTTATAAATTTCTCTTCTTTATCTAAAGATAAAATGTAAAAGGTGAAACATGTAATAGGGAACATTATTTGGTTAAGATATGAAATTGCAATTTAAATAAAATTGTTGTGCCATTTAAGGGATCTGCTATCTGACATTGATTCCCATTTAAAATTTATAGCATATTTTATCTACTGAAAAAGTGCTTATCCTTCAAAAGTACTGCAGTTAATGCAATAGTCAGCAATAGTGCTATATTACTGGTAATGTTCCTTTTTGTCCACATACATCATACCTAAATATAATTTGAAATTATTCAAACTACTCTTCCAATCTTTCCATGAGTATTCTAGATCTCCATCACTTTGATTTACACTGCCACTTGTTCATGACAAATATCTCTTTCTTGTTGTCATGACAGAAATGATTTTTGATCACAGATAAATCGAACATAAAAACTTATCACGAATGTTTTCAAATGATTGCCCATTGTTTGTTTATTTCTGTTATTAGTAAAGAAAAAGAGAAATACGAACGTGAGTCATTCTGGGTTAAAATATCTGAATGCGGGAGATTCTATACTCCCGTGTGGTAGCATACTAGCAAGTGGGTGATTTCCGGAATTTCTTCGTTTGTGCGGGAGGGTTGGCAGGTATGGCCAGTGTGAAAGTTGTCTACTAACCTTATCACTTTTGAAATCTTCCACACTTGAAATATTGATGTCATACAACAATAACTTATATTTTTGTGGTGTAAAACATTTTTCTCTTTTGAAGTCAAAATTTTAATGTCCAGTAATGTCAGACATAATATAGTGATGAGGTCTATGATTAAAGCTAAGTAATATGGATTTATGTTGTTCTTTCCAAATGTCTTGCCATTGCTGGTTGTACAGACCCCAGCAGATCTGTCTCCATGATGACATGTTTCCATTGTTTATATCAATTATATCAAACAAAACTTATGACAATATAATTAAATAAGTGTTTATCATTTATGAAATATAAACTTTTGGAACTAGGTCATCCAAAATGAGGTTTATACTTTATAGAGTGCTTTTATATAATTTATCCCCTTTATGTTTGAAATTGTAAAAGCAATAAACAAGATTTGTTATCTACATGTACAGCAAATACATACATATACATTTGTACACTGCCGTAACACCAATGATAACCATAAAAAGTTTGTTATTAGCCATTTTCAATGATACAGGAACTTTACAAGAAATCCTACACCAAGTTGGAAAATATGATAGGTGTTTCTCTAATGTTGGCTTGCTTATTTGATTGTAGATAGTTTAATTACCTAGCCTAGGTCTTAAAATGGATGTTACAAACTGTCAGGATGAAATTGAAGACTTAGACAATGATGTAAGTTTCTTGTTTATGCAAAACAATGTTTTCTCTATTCAGTAATTTGCTTCTTTAACTTTAAGCAAACAACAATCAATCAATCAAACCAATTTTCAATAGATGATAATTGTGCTTCATAATCAGTGATAAGGTCAAGGTGAAGTAAGGGAATATGTCATACAAAAAATATTGTTTATTAAAGGATTTAAACTGAATTATGACTTTGAAGGTGTAGATAATTTGAATTAATGTTTACCTTAGAATATTTGCCTTATAGTTAAACAGAAAACTGAAATATTTAAAAGTTTCTGAATTCTTATTAAATATAGATATTTAAGGATACCTGTGAATAGATTTTTAAAGTAGATCTGTTGCTTTTATATATAAATGATGATCTGGCTGAAAAAAAGAAATTTGTCATTTACCTCATTTTTCTCATCAAAAATCTTACAAAGAGCCCTACCTATGCTTCAATGGAAATAATTGGTGCGATAGATGTATAATATTTAATGATTTTGAAATTCTGTGTTTTCCTTCAAGGGTGTCTTTCTCGTGTTTTAATTTTTTACTTGTTCAATGTGTAGTTTTTGTCTGATTATGGGGAAAATATTTGCCAACTATTTATTTTCATCTGATAATGAAATGATGTAAATTGATTCATGGATTGACATACATGATGAACTAAATTTATTTCTATTTAGACAAATCTCATCTCAGAACCAGAACCAGTGATTGGTATTGAAGAGGTAGGTTGATTGGACAATGGATTTAAGACAACTTATACTTTGAGTTAATGAAGAAAACTGTCTAAATATTTAAGAATTTATTGTGAATGATTCATAGAATCAGAATTGCTCACACACTAGCTAATGATTTATTTTACAGCCAACAAATCAAAATTTTTGGGGTTATATTTCGCTATTTTTGAGAGTTGTGCATATGCAAAGTATTGCATATATTCATGCAGCCAAGTCCATGCAGTTATTTCCTTTACATAGCAGAGTATAAAAATAATTCAGAAGAAATGCTTTGGAGAAAATTGTGACATTTAGCCAATACATTGTTTGATGTTCAAAGTTCAAAGTAAATAATGTCTACAGAAATTGACTGATGATTCACAAGCAGATTTCATATTTAGTTTAAAGCTAAGACATGGACATTTTTCTGTAAAACACTTCATTTGTTAGTTAATTGATGCATTTGTCAGTAAACCAGTACATTTGTTAGTTAATTGATGCATTTGTCAGTAAACCAGTACATTTGATCAATGCACAGACACAGCCTGGATGGTATAGTGGTAGTATGTTGCCTTAAGTCCAAGGTTTGATCTATTTCTGGGTCAAACCAAAGATTTTAAAACTAGTATTTGCTGCTGTTCCTCCATGCATACAGCATTAAAGAGTAAGCCCAAAGACTGGTTGACTCGAAGTCAGAATAATGTGTTTGGGAAGGGGGGCATGTCTTCCTGTTGACTGTTACCTTGTGAGCAAGCAAATAAGTTAAAAAGCCGGTCTAGTACAAAGCAGGGTTCATATTGATATCGCATTACAAGTATTATCATCATCAATGCATATATATCTGGACTTTTTTTTGCACCAGATGGCACTAAAGCATTATAAGATTAGTTGATTTCTTGGAATTGCATACAATGTACAAACTATTAGTCCTATTCAGAAATCAACACTAAGGAGTGATACTTCAATGTGAAAGTCATATGATACCTCTAATTTAACAAAAATATGAATATGTTTTAATGAACTAAATGGCTTTTTTTTTTTTTTTTATAAAACACATGTCCATATACATTGTACTACTTTCAACTAAAAATCCTTTATTTTTGTCCAAATCTTCAGGAAATGTTCTGCTATTGAATTCATATTTTTTCGTACAATTCACTATCAGCTTTTCAGTGTTAGAAATTAAGCAAGTGTAAAGGGGAAAACTGTGATGGAAGAAAAGGTAAACAAACGTTGAAAGAAGTAGTATTAACCAGTTTGAAAGAAAAGTTATATTACACCAAATCATTTAACAACTGTTATGATAAAAGTTAATTATCAAATGGGAATGCATGTCAAAATATTTAAATATAAAACAAATAAACCAAGCTCTATTATCTCCCTTATTAAAATATGCTCATCGTACTCAATATCCTTGCTTCTGTGTTGATTGTTTATCAAGGTCACAATCTGTAACCTTTGGCAACAAAACCTGAAAGTTAATAATAGCCAAAGTTTTCATTTGTTGATTGTACTTTATGGATTCATATAAATGTAAAAGATGTGCACAAAGGACCTAGTTCAGTATTTGCATTTGTTCAATAATTTCCTAACATTATAATTACCAGAAAGTCTTTTCAAATGACTTTAAAATGAAAAATGAAACAGTTCTGATCAGAATTATAAAAGAATAGATAAATTTGATAGATAGTGTAAATAGGAAAGAGGGTAATACCAGATTTGAAACTTAAAATAAATATAACATTGTTAGCAATACTAAACATAATATACTGGTACTCATTATTTACATTCCTTGCATGTTGTACGTGATCCATATATTTTCAATCCACTTAGTTACCAGATGATGATGATGATATTTCTGTTACTGAAACCCCAAAACTAATCCTGGAGGAGTCAACCTCAACCGATTCAGAGCTTCCCGATCCACAGGTATGTCCTATTTAAGTATAGACAAAGTGTGAACCTTGAAATAGGTTGTACTAACAGAACCGTTATGCAATGATTTTATTTCTACTTATAAAATTCAGTTTAAAAAAACAGTCATGGATTATGTAAGAAGGTAGCCAGAAAATTGTTTTCTTTTTTTCACCTGTGTGTTTACAAATGGATTAAAGCTTTTAATGATTAAGAAATAATTCATGTAAGCCATAGCTTTGTTGGAACTTTCTCATAGCCAGTGGGCTGTTATATTCAAATTTTATCCAGAGTATTAGCATAAAATACCTGTACCTTCATATAGATATATCTATCATTTAAACATGCTATTGATTATAAAGCGAAAGCAGCACTTCATATTAGAATTTGGAATATATGCTGTTACACAAATTTATTATTCCAATGTTAAATTTCAGTTGCATGGATGCTAAACTTTCCTATTTAGTTATCAATATCAATTATCTCCAATCTTACACATTCAGTTGATTGATTGCCTTGATAAACATTTCTATAAATAATTATTTCATGGTGGAGATGTTATCAACAGTTGTTTTTCCCAACTTTTTGTTGCATGAGCGAAAAATAGGGCTAATGAAAATAAAAATTGTGGCAAATTCATTTGGTTTCAACAATTGTTTATATTTAATCTTACTAGAAATCATACATGAAACCGAATTTGAATATATAAAATAAGAATAACTCTTATAACAGAACAAAAATAATTCATTTTCATGAAAAAAATTGTAAGGTTACTGAAAAACATATATCTTAAATTTTAACCAATTTAATTCTATTGGTATACATTGGTTTTTTATGTTATATTTACAGTTACAAGAACCTACCAGCACTGGACGTGGAAGACCAAGGAAATCAGATACTCCTAAAAAACTTGTTAGTACACATTTAATTGGTGTTTAAGGATAGTCAATATAGTTTTAAGGGGATAAAACACGAAGATAAACATTCAGTGTTCTGTTGTTGTCGGTTTTGTTTATGATGAAGTCTAAACAACTGAATACTATCATGTATATAGTTCCTTATTAACATTAAGTCAAAAGCAGGAGTGATAATTGGTGCAGATTTAAGGGGTCCACTTCCTTAAGGGGCAAAAGTTTGTTCTTAAGTTTCTCCTTTTTTTTTTACAGAACAAACATTCCTGAACTCTTCATGGTTCTCCCTCCCACTTTTTGAAAACATTGATCTGCCACTGACAAGTTTATAAGCACTCATAAGATATGACTTAAGACAATCACTGATGAGGTTCCTGATTATTTGTTTTGATTTTGTTGCCTGGAGCCATTGATATCATGCCACTGCTGTTTAATTATGTTTTATTGTATGGTTCGATTGATAAAAGCTGGAACTATTACTTATCAATCATGATACTGCTATGTAAATAAGAATGATCTTTTTTCATATTTTATTTAGGAAAATATATGCCTGTCTGATTTCAGAATATACCATGTCACCAAAAATAGTTGACCACATTTTATGGTAGAAAAAGATATTGACTTGATATGAATAGACAAATATAATTCTGGTGTACAAATGTGGCTACATTTGTTTGATATTATTCACTTCAATCTTTTGTGATAGTTTCAGGAGCTTGTAATCCAGTGGTTATCATTTGCTGCTGTCTGCTATAAATGTTTTTTGTTTATTGTTAAGATAAATGAGGCCTTTGGTTTTCTCTTTGTCTTCCCACAAACTGTTTCCTTGTGAACTAGGGTGTTAATAGTCAGACTCAGCATGTTGGTCTATTACAAAGCAGTGTAAATACAACCACATATTTTACCAATATGTTATAGTCCTGAACATGCATGTAAATATTGTACTTTACAAAATCACCCATTAATCAATCTTAAAAAAAATTTTGTCACGTAAGCTGACATTTGGAAATTACCTGTACATTCATGTTAAAGTTTTCTCACATGTTCATAATTATCCGAAGTTATAACATTGATTACAATTTTTTTTGACTGTCAATCAATTTCAGAAAGCATCAAATGTTTTAATGCTACAATGTCCTGTTGCATACACTATAATAAATATTGATTGATATTGTAACTTGTTTATTTTCAGGATGATGTACAACAATCAGACAGTGAAAGGAAAACAGATTTTATGTTAGTTACCCCAGTATGTGTAATACCAAAAATATATCATATAACATTATTATATTTCATGTCAAAATGCCAGATTTTGATTGGTTAATATGAGGTAGACAATTTACTCTATCCTATGGTAAATACTCTATTACCCTTCACGGAGACACTTGATCAAGTGTGCGCTTTATTAAATACGGATGATTATGTACAAGACGTCATAGTTTATTACTTTGAGTTTGAAATTTAATAGACAGTAATAACAGAACATTCAGTATAATAAATTAAATAACACATATCTGAGAGGATGATAGAGCAGATTGTTACCCCTCGAAAAGACATTGTCAACCTTGGCTTCGCCTCAGTTGACAATGTTTTCTCGGGGTACCAATCTACTCTATCACCCTCTCAGCTATGTGTTATTTATATACTGTTTATCTTCAAACAAATATTACGTCCAATTTGCATAAAAATTGTGCTCCGGTTATTCATTTTATTTGTTGTCATTTTCATGAGCATTGAAACCTCAGCTAAGAGATTTGACTCCTTTTTATCATTTAACTCAGAATTTGGGTGTGAAGCTGTCAACTTTTGACTTTATATTTGTAGTTATTTGTCTGCTATAACAGGACATATTATAATTTATTAGATTTATTGATAGTATTAGCTTCAATGTTTTGTGATAATTTCAGGAGCTTCTAATCCTGTGGTTGTCATTGATTGCTTTCTGCCATGAATGTTTGAAATTTGTTAAATTAAAATGTTCTGTTCATGTTTGACTTTTAAGAGACAAGGAATATTAAAGGCCTTTAACAAAATATTGGCTACATTTAAAAGAAACATGGAAATTTAGACAAGATATTTCGGTTCCATTGAAGCAATCAGTTTATTTCTCTTGATATTTTTTTCGGAGGGGGGTTTGTGCTTCAAGTGTATTAGAACGTTACAGCATATGAATAAGATTTAAATAAAGATTCCAGTAATATTTAACTTAATTTTTGATTTAACACCAAGATACAAGGTTATATACCTATGTATTTTTTCAGTCATTAAAAAGAGGAAGAGGAAGACCTCCAAATCCATTCAAACTACCTGTAAGTAACAATCTTGGAGAAAATTTTATAATATGCATACTAAAATATGTCATGTAATTAATTAATTGCTGATTACCATATACACATAGCTAATACGTGTATTGATATTTAATTTCACTGTTAAACATGCCACAAGCTTCTACCTTGGGTTTAAGCAATGGTGATTTAATATGGCTGAAATGGTCATCCTATGTGAAATTTAGATTGAAAATTCTTGTTCCAGTCTGATGGAAGAAAAGATTTACAACATAGCAGCCTTTAGTTCCGAAGTTGAACACTATTTATTCTACTAGAAAGTAAACCAAACCAAACTATTCCAAATAATTTTGCTTTGATATAGCTTGCATAGATTTAACTCAGGTTTGTTAATTATTGATAATTTATAGAAGTTTTTCATAAGATTGGTCATATTTTTGTAATTTGTAGAAATCAGATGGTCCAAAAAAAGTAGGACGGCCAAGAATTCATCCACCGGTAATATACCATATATTTAAGTATTTAGTAACTTATTGAAAATGCCTCCATTTATCTTATAGATATTTTGCGTGGCTCTTAAAATTATAGCTAAAAAAGTACATATTGTTTTTGTCTTGGCTATCACTGAATGTGAGACAAAGGAATTCTTACCTGGTGGCAGTACATGTATGATGTAGTCCCATGTATTCATGTTTGACTGACTTCAGCTGACCTTTACTTCATTTTCATGACTCATTGATCAACTTAAAAATTTCATGATTACATCACATTTTAAGTTACTTTTAGTTGATGGTCAGCTATATAACATTAGTTGTAAGGTGTACATATATGTCTGGCAGGGTTCATCTGACCTTTACATCATTTTAATTGATCAGTGATAAAGATTAGTTATAGCTGTGGGAAGTATTTGTTGCTATTATCAGTTATTGAAGTGTAATTGTAGTCGGAGATCAAATGTGAGTTTTGATCTAGTTGGCCTACTTTTAACCTTATCATGCCCTTTAACTTACAAATCTTATTAAAATAATAGTTTTTCTCTCTGTTTATAGCCTTTGATGCAAAAATTGAGCTGATATTTGGTACCCAAATGGGATAAAATTACTGATCAAATACACATACAAGTTTTGTACTATCAATTGTTCTCCTATACGCCAATCTCGAGTTTGTTTTTTATGAATGAGTTACACCGGTTGACCCAAGGTCAATCGGCGTAAACAACATCATTGAACAATCAGTTCTTAGGCCACACCAATTTAATTTCTTTTTCTATGGATTTTTCCACTCCAGAAATTGGGGCGAGCAAGCGATTTGTAAATTTTAATAAAAAAAAATTTAATTTGCAAATTTTTAAGGTGAAGCTTGAAAAGTAAAGGCGAGCGATTATATTTTTTTGTTCTGACAATATTGATCATAACAAGATGGTATGAAACTTGATTTTCCACTTGTACTTTGACATTTCTTTAATTTATCAACTGCTGAAGTTTTAGTGTTTTTTTTGCTGCTCACCAAGACATGTAATGCCCACTTTTAATTGCAGCATATTTATGACTTTTTGTATTACTGTTACTTTCTGAGGACATCAGATCTTGAACTGAATAATTGAATAATTATTTCCACTGCCTTAAATGATCTCCATTGAATTGTCATAGATGTCTTTCCTACTTCACCGGACATGACTTATAACTAGCAACACAGCTGGTGTCTTGCAAGAAGCAGGAACTGCTCATCCTTCCAGGACACCTGAGTTCACCCCCAGTTTTTAGGGGTTCGTGCTGTTCGTTGATGTATGTACTTTTTAGTTTTTTGTGTTATGTGTTGGTTATCTGTGTCTCCGTCGTTTTGGTGTTCTCATTTTTGTTCTTTGTCTTTTTGGCACTTTGTATATAGATAAGATGTGGTATGAGTGCCAATGAGACAAATCTCCATCCAAGTCACAATTTATTTAAAGTTACCATTATAGGTCAAAGGATTGTCAGTTTTCCTATCGAAGGTCGTTAGTTTTCTCCGGGCACCCCGGCTTCCTCCACCAATAAAAACTGGCCGCCACGAAATAGCCCAAAAGCGGTGTTTAAAAGTGGCGTTAAAACACCAAAAATCAAATCAAATCAAAGTCAAACACGTTGCAGTCATATAATCCTGGGCTAAGCTTTGTCTTATATATTTATTTAAAAAAGTAAGATATTATTCTAAGTTTATTATATAATGGGATTCCTAATTTGTATATGTTGCAGAAAATACCCAGTGGTAGAGGTCGGGGAAGACCAAGAATACACCCTCCTCATCCTCAGGTATATATAACTATTTTGTAATCTATATAAAATTGAGAACGGAAATGGGGAATGTGTCAAAGAGACAACAACCTTACCAAAGAGCAGAAAACAGCTGAAGGCCACCAATGGGTCTTCAACAAAGAGAGAAAATCCCGCATCCCGTGGCGGGCTTCAGCTGGCCCCTAAACAAAAATGTGTACTAGTTCAGTGAAAATGGACGTCATACTAAACTCCAAAACATATAAATGAACTAAAATGTATCTTTTTAGAACAAGGTATTTATGAAATCTCAAAAGGTTTAAACATTAGCTTTATAATCAAGCTACATTTATCTGAAGTTAAGATGTGTCTACTTTGTAAGTTTAATAAAATGACTGGATGGGATTTGGAAGTTCAATCAGATTCCAGGTGTTTATAGAGTGACGGGACATGCAGTATGTTAAAGTACCCTTTCTATAATTCTTATAAAGCACTCTGTTGATGACAATATTTCAATATGATGTTGATAGTAATTTTGTTGAATATTTTCGATACATATAAATAATTTCAAGCACAAGTATACTACATCACCAAAATATTGCATTGGTTTTCTGGAATGGATTAAAAGGAATGTTTTGTTTAAAATATGATGATTGTTCACTGTGCAAAGTTTATCCTAAAACTTACCTTCCTTTATTTTTTTGACAAAATGTGACAGATTTTAATGAGAATAGTAGAAGAAATTTCTGGATGCTTCCAAATAAATAAGCACTCTATACATTAGGAATATCTTACAATGACGTTTAAAATCATAAAAGGACTGTAAAATTGATCCATGTCCATTTTTTCCTAGTCCTAACTCAGGATTTTTTTTTACTTTAGATTCACATGTGTGAAAAACAGCTCTCTTTAAAATTTAAGGAACAAAAGGTTTATACTTATCTGATATAGGTTGTAGAGAATTTTCTAATTGGTTCCATAAATTTTTTTTAGTCAGAGGGTAGAAGATTTGCAAGACCATTTAATATGGTAAGGATTATACTATCTATAGCTAAAATTTTGAAATTTGATTTTTTTTTCTTGCTTTTTTCATGTCATATGTTCAAATTCTAAAAGAAACAATCACATAGTCATACAGAAGAAGAATTTACAAAAGATGTGGTACACAAAAACATCAAATTTGAGAAAGGCATTTATCGTAAAATAACTTAAGATAAAAAATAAAAATGATAAAAGGGAAATATAAATGTTACATGTAGCAGACGTGATAACTGTATATTATTAAAAAAAAAGTAGAAAAATATCAAGATGCAATAAAAAATCTAAGGAAAATACATGTAACACCATGACCTAAAGAACAGAACAGAAAAACAATTCTACAAAATGCTTCACAAAACTAAAGATCAGTCTATTCAAATATTCAAACATGAATTTAGGTGCTCGAAGGATAAACAGTTCAATTAAGGACTATTTTATTATCTATTAGGCTGTAATACAATGTAGGTATGATCTTCTTGCAGTTAGGATTATTGTTTAAAGAAACCACCTTTAACAAGCAACAGAAAAGCACCGACAGTTTACAAAAAACTCATTGTCTTTGTCACATAAACATAGAATTGATTGCATGGAGCCTATTTTGTCCAAAAAATAAAACAATTGGTAAATGCTTGTATGATGTTATACAAGGGTATTGCAGAAAATATATTGGAACACCTTAAGAAAAAGATAGATTCCTTGCATCCTCTATAAGTATGAAGACTTATGAATGAATTAAACTTGAAGAGAACTTGGGATCATAGATAGACTCACAAATTAATTCCTTTCGGGAACAGCATCGACAAATTTCAAAGCATATTAGCTTAATAACTCCTGATAATCAAGGATCAGTTAAAATGTATCATCTGCCCATACTAAACTCATGTTACTATATGATGGAATGATCGTAAGGTGTACATGTCCAGGTGGCAGGTGTCATCTGAGCTTGACCTCATTTTCATGGTTCAGTGGTTAAAGTAAAGTTTTTGTGTTTTGGTCTATTTTTCTAATACTGTAGGTTGCACTTTGTAAATACAGCTGTTTCTCAAACCACGTCTCTTTTGGGGAGATTTAGAATATTCATAGAAAATTAATTTTGTTTACATACTGGTTCCCAGTTATGCTCTCTGTGTTCCATCTCATAGAGACATAACTTGGGAATGTTACCAGTAAATATACATGTGCATATTGTTTACATTGAAATCTGTGGTAACCCTTCATTCGAGGTAGGGGTAGTTAAGAAAATTAGTGTTAGTTTAAACTCTGAAAAGTTCAGGGCATATAAACGTTGAAAATATGCCGCACAGCCCTATATTTTGACCTTTGAAAAAAATTGTAGTGCATATGAACTTTCAATTCTAGGATAAGATTTTGTTCAAAACTTCATAGTAAAAGTGGTACAGTTTTAGCCGTAAAAGGAGTTCCTATGGGAAATTGCATTGTCAATATTTACAGAAATGCAACCTGTATGCAATAGGTCAGCTATATTTGGTGTATGGAAATATTTTATTATGTACATGTCAGTATGGCAGGTTTTATTTGACCTTGACCTCATTTTCATGGTTCATTGCTCAATGTTAAGTTTTTGTGTTTTGGTCTGTTTTTCTTAAACTATAAGCAATAGGTAAACTATGGTTGGTGTATGGAATGAGTGTAATGTTTATATGTCTGTCTGGCAGGTATCATCTGACCTTGACCTCATTTTCATGGTTCATTGGTCCATGATAAGTTTTCATGGTTAAATTTGTTTCTTAGATACTATATTTTATATGTCAACTAAAATGGATCTTTGGAATGATTGTAAAGTGTACATGTCTGTTTGGCAGGGTTCATCTGACTTTGACCTCATATTCATGGTTCATTGGTCAATATAAAGTTTTCATGGTTTGGTCTGTTTCTTTTATACTATATTCAATAGGTCTACTATATTCAATGTATGGAATGATTGTAAGGTGTACATGTATTACTGGCTTGGTTTATCTGACCTTGACCTCATTTTCTTGGATCTTGATAAGTTAATGTGATACTTGTAAAACTTTATATTTAGGGCTATCAACATAAAATCAATGGTAGTAAAGCAGGCGAGACATTTCAGCGTGCACACTCTTGTTTGACTAGGATCCAGTATTTTATTAAACCTATATAATAAATACTTTTTACTAAAAGACTGCAAATATTTTACCATCAATATTTATATCTATGGATTTATTATTTTAACGGTATGAGCAAAATTTTAATGCATTTACTTTCCTTTTCTTAAGACTAAATCACTAGAAGTAAGATTAGTGAAGTGTACAGTAAGAGAAAGTAAGAAGAAAGGTAGACCTCCAGGTTCAAAAAATAAGAAGAAAGTTAAATCCATGAAGAATGTCATCAAAAGACCAAGGGGCAGACCTCCAAAATCTGAGAGCAGTATTAAAGTCACTTCAAAAGAATCAAACAGTCAATTTATTTCAAAAGAATCGAACAGTAAATTCACATCAAAAGAATCTATGAGTTATCAAGATTTTGTAAAACAAGTAAATGAAGAGTTGTCTGCTATCAATGGTACAAGTATGGAAGATGATATCGCTGAAAACGATGATACAACAACAGAAATGGAATACTCTGATGATGAAAGGGAAGATGAATACTTTGATGATGAATGGGAAGATAGTATTATATTTCATGAACGGCAGCAAGACGAGTCACCATCACCAAAACGTCGTGCTGGCAGGCCCCCAGGAACTAAGAATAAACCTAAAGATGAAAAGCTTTTATCCCTAAAGAAAAAGAACCTAGGATGTGGAAGTCCAAAGAAAGAAAAAAGAGGTAGAGGAAGACCCCCTAAATCTTTACAGGTAGTGTATTCAGTTTATTGTCCCCCGCCCGATGCATTGTGGGGGACATAGAAATACAGGGTGTCCATCCGTTCGTGTGTCTTTCTGTCCGGTCTTGTTAGCTCTTTTACTTGTACAAAACTTGCCAGATTTTCATAAAAATTTATATCAGCAATGTCTTGGACAAGTTTGGAAATCAATGATGATCAACTATTTTTAAAAGAGTTATGCTCCTTGGAAATATTAATTATATGGAAAATTACATTGTTAGGGCTCTCGTACTATTCTTGCTAGAATTTTATTAAACTTTATATTTAAAGTTTTAAAGAAGAAAAAAAAGATTTTTTTTTTAGTTATTGCCCTTGGACAGATAAAATATGTGCAATGCAGGGGACATTGGAACTCGGTTCTTTCATTTATATATAAGTAATCAAGCTTAAACACCAAAGTTTATGGAAATTTTGGGCCTTCTTTAGTTTGGCATATTTTTCATAGAAACCTCTTATGAGACGATTATGAAGTTTTGTATTCTTTTGGATCAGCATCAATAGATCTAATTCCCATGGAGATTATTTTACCTCATCTCTCCATGATAAAACACTGACCTTTAAATTTTAAATGGCTTACATGATGGAAGTGTGCAAAAAGTACAAAATTATAGAAAATGAGAGAAAACTAGTACACCAAAGTAAACATGTACAATGGTCAGTTTTACAGGAAGAACTTGTTATAAGTTCAGGGTAATTTTGTATACAGTATTATTTTTATTTCCATGGAGACTATTTATATTCCCCCCTCAGATATCCTTCACTGATTTTAAATTACTCATATAGTTGACATGTTACAATTTGTGACCTATTCAATTAACTTATCACACATGATGAACACTAAACCCTTAAATGTTGCCTTTACATTTTATGTCCACAATTTATAAATTGATTAACATATAAATATCTCTATTACAGATACCAATAGAGGAATCACCCACTGTTAAAAAGCCTGGTAGACCTACAGGTTTTGGGAAGAATGATGAGAATAAAACACGTCTATGCAAGGGAGATGTTAGTTACACAGAAGCTGTGGAAGATATTATAGAAGAAATATCAGACAGTGAATATGAATATATGTCAGAGGAGGAAGAAGAACAACCAGTAAAAAGAGGCCGTGGGAGACCCCCAAAGCAAGATTTTAGTTACACAGAGGATGTTGAAGATATGGAAGAACAATCTGACAGTGAAATTGAATATATTTGGGAGGAGGAAGAAGAAAAACCAGTTAAAAAAGGCCGTGGGAGACCCAAAAAAAATAAAGATGAGGTGGAAGATGTTCAGTCAATAAAGAGAACCCCTGGGAGACCTCTGAAATCTGCTTATGAGAAGGAAGCAGTACATTTAGTTAAGAAAGGTCCTGGGAGACCTCCGAAAAATGCTAATGAGGAATATCAGGTACATGCTGCGAAAAGAGGTCGTGGGAGACCTCCTAAAAGTCCATATGCCAAGCAAGATGTTAATTACACAGAGGATGTTGAAGATATTATACAAGAACAATCTGACAGTGAAAATGAATATATTTCAGAGGAGGAAAAAGAACAGCCAGTAAAAAAAGGCCGTGGGAGACCTAAAAAAATAAGTAATGTGAATCAAGATTTACAGCCATTGAAAAGAGGTCCTGGGAGACCTCCAAAAAATTATCATGATGACCATTATGTACAGCCATTGAAGAGAAGTCCTGGGAGACCTCCAAAAAGTGCTAATTCGCCTGGGAAGAGAAAAAGAGGTCGTCCATCTGCATCTGAAAGTAAAAAATTAAGATTGAGCATTGTAAGTTTTGTTATCTGAGTTGCACTACTGGATGAAGTTGCCAGTGTTATACAAAATATTACTTACTGAATGAACACCTCAAACCAGAATGTCGAAAAACTTTTAATTTATAAAAATTTGACCTAGAGTATATGCAACTGAGGTTATTATTTACCACACATGATTAGTTATCTGATATTGAATGATTGGGTTATCAAATTCTGACATGAGGTGAATACCTTGGAACTTGGCAACAAAAAATATATTAAATATTTCTTACTGTGAAAGTACTTTTATTTGTGGGGTAACAATTTTCACCGTATTCGTGGAAGCCTTTATCCACGAATTTAACTGTCAACAAAATTTTATTACTGTTGTCCAAAAAAAACACATGGAAAGATCCCCTGTAGGTTTGATTACATAGTAATCTAGAGAAAACATTGAATATCAGCAAATGCATTATGAACTATATGCAGTGTAGTAGCACCAGTGTAGTATGTACAACTTCAGTTGGATTTTAATCTTTAATTAACATAAGTTGTACGACTTTTAACCTTTTTATTCTCATGAAAAAATTAGTTTCGGAAGATGAAAGTCATACTTCCAGTGAAGATATATGATGGTGAAGTGTTCATTTTATCTCCTCACATTTCTCACTAAAAAAATATTAATTTCATATAGGGCTTTCTTTTCCATTTCAAAAGTATTAATTCAAAGTACATTTGTAGCATTTCTTATGCAACCTTTTTCTTTAAATGACATGTTTATGGACCAATTAACATCATTGATGATCGTTAATCTGTTGATTGTTCGATCTTGGGTTAATTAGTGTCACCACTTCTGATTACATGTGTGCAACAATTAAAATGTTTACTTCAATGAGACAATTTGTATTCAGAGATGAATAATCAGCTTATTTCGGAAATTATTTTATTAAAAATCTAATGAATGTTATCAGAAAAGAAAGACGAACATGTAAGTGAAAATGAACAGCATATGATTATTTTAAAGAATCTTGTTTCAGATGAGATCCTTACCTAAATTTTATTTTCAGAGATCGAAAATCCACAAATTTAAGAACCGACGAACATGTAACTTTGCTCATTCCACGAAAATTGATACCAATGAATAAAAGTACTTTCACAGTATGTAAAAGCTCAGGAAATCCTTCTTTCGATTCATAGTAAATTAAAATGCAGCATATGTTATCTCAATTTTGATCTTCTCGGATCACTCGGGAGTCCATCATAAACTTTTTCAAAGATTTTCCTGTCTACAACAATCTCCATCTTGATATGAATGATCTTTAGATTATCTCTGTTAAAAGTAACACCAGAAAATTTCACCTATCAGCCAACTTGTCAATTGTTACATATACTTTACATAAAACATTAGGTATTTAAGCCTTAAAGATGAATTTTATAGAGGTTTATTTAAAGATATAGCAGTAGGCAGTTTGTTTTCTGGTCTTTGTGTCAATCTATTAATCTGTCTGTCTGTTCCTCCGTCCATTCATCTGTCCCATATTGGGTTAAAGTTTTGGTTTGAGGTAGTTTACTAGTTAACCATGAAGTTGTAGTCACATCATCTTAAAAATCAGTACACATGCATGTTCATTATATGATTGTGAACTTTTTGAAATATATGCCAAATCAGGGTTTCGCTTAGTATATAATTTTGTAATGTGAGTGCTTTTTTAAGGTGACTCATAAAAATGTAATATCGTACACCCATATTGCTGGTACACTTTGAAAATTATTATTATTACAATTTATTTAAACTGCATGATATCAAGTAATTCATATTATGTTTACCTTTAAGTTTTTCACAACTTAATTCTGTTTATACAGAATATAATAAGAAGAATAAGAATATTTATTGAATCCAATTAAAGGGCCCGTTTCCGAGCATATACATATATATATAGTATTAATTATACAGTAATTTTTAAGATATATTACCTTAAAAATAAATGATTAAATAACTATACTCCATACCAGATGATGTTTGAAAATAAATAAAATAGAATATTAACCCTCTCTAATACATAAAAATAAATAAACTACTGTAAGTTCACAATATATGCATAACTTCTATCTCTTATCTAAAAGTATCTTTTGGTATAATGTCATATCCAAATTTGGCAGATTTCCTTTGCCATAACTTGGATAAAAATTCTGAGAAATTATTTTGCAGACAGTTTTTTCCGAAAGGATTATCTTTTCTTGTTGTTAGGTAGTTATACATGCCTTTTTGTAATTTTTACATCTATTCTATCTTGCTGTTCTGTTTTGCTCTCATGTTATGGTTTATGATTAATAACTATGTAAAAATATTTTAGTCTGATACAAAAAATTGTGCCTGATGATACTATATGATTGAAGTTTTCATACGTTAAACATTTAATTTTTGAAATTGTTGAAAAATGCATTTACAATGTACTAGCAGCCCACATGTATCCTTAAAAAAATATATGTTCAAACCCATTCATGATCGGTTACTTCTCCAATATTTTATTTTACATTTGACCTATGCCCTGCCATATGACATAGATAATTCATTTCCAACTGTACTTGTAAATATTGTACTGAAATTATACTTCTACTCAACAACTTGCCTTGCTTCTGTTCATCCATCCATAACTTTTGTTAAATATCACTCAGCTTATGTTTAAGGAAGGATTTGATATTTGGTTTTGGAATTTTTAATGTTCAGTTGTACCGTGGAAGTAATTTTTAGATTTGCAAGATATTCACTTCCTGTTTGACCATACTTTGAATTATTATTTTACCCACTGAGTATCGAAGTTTTTGTAAATGTTTAATAATGAGATGGGGAATACTTTACACAACATGGCATTCAACTTTTTGTTTTTCCGTCATCTGCTATTTATTGTTACAATTGGCTGATCAAATTATAGTTATATGTTTTGTTACTCATCTAACATTAACAAGTGAATTTTTATTTAGCCGGGAGTAACAATCCCAAGGAAAAAAGAAAATAAGAAGAAAAATGAAGATCTAGTGATAGGCAGGAGGTTCAAAACACATATAAACTATGCTGCATTGGCAGAGGGATTGGACATTGAGGACAAAGAAGATTCAATAAGTTCTGAAGCTGACACAGACAATGTTAATATGATCGACGAGTCTCATTCTGAATACGAGACAGGTAATGGTGATATGTCTAATACACATTCTGAAGACAGTCATTTAAATTTAAGTTCGTCAGGTAATGAGGAGGAATTCCCCAAAATAATTAATGAAAAAAGAAGCCCTGGCAGACCTAAAAAAACTGACATTATATGTACTGAAAATACATTAAATAGTGATATCATGAACTTTTCCGAAAAAAGGGGAAGAGGAAGACCTAAAAATTCTGAGAGGAAGCGTCCTGGCAGACCAAAGAAAATAGCCAATTTTACAAGTGATGATTCACAAGAGGAAAGTTCTGTGACAGAAGAAGTTTCAAAACGTGGTCGAGGGAGACCTAAAAAAGTAACTAATAGTGTAGATCTGACTAGTGGTGATGGCTTTGAACAAAGCAAACAATCTCCCAGTAAATCAAACATAATTCAACATGGAGTAATCAAAAGAGGTCCTGGTCGACCTAAAAAGGTGGCACCAACATTGGATATGACGTGTGATGAGGAGGACGGAACAGGTATCAGTGGTATTACCATGGAAGGTTGGGAAGGATTTACTGGTGGTATTGATCAATCCAAGGAATGTCCAATAGATATATTGTGTAATGGTTCATTAGCCAGAGAAGAAGAGGATGTTATAGCAAAAAATGCTCCAGATTTAATAGAGGTACTGTAAATTGAGAAATTATTGCGCGCATTTATTATTGCGATTTTTGAAAAGTGTACAGAAATGCAAGATCAATTATTGCGATTTCAGGAAAATCTCCGTACAGATATCAGGATGCGAGTTCTTATTATTAGGATACTCAGCCAATCGCATTATTCGCATTAATCAAAACCTCGCAATAATTTCTGAATGTACAGTAGTAAGTTGTATAAAAATAAGAAGTTGTGGTATGCTTGCCAATGAGACAACTTTCCACCAGAGACTAAGTTTTGAAGACATATATAAGTCTTAAGATATACATTTGTAACTAAAAGTTAAAACATGATTTTTTTCCTCAAAGTACAGATAAAATTTAATTGAAAAAAAAATTTCTTTTTGTTTTACTTGCATAACCACCAGTGTCAAGGGATTCATAACTAGCACATTAAATTTGAAATGTCTTTCCAGCAATGCACCTTCATCTGTACATGTATGTTTAAAAGGCACCTGCCATTTATAGCAATGTTAAGCAGTTGTAAGCAAAGCAATAAATAAAACCATTATTTGCCCAGATTCCTCAATAAAAATCCTAATCACTAATTTTATGCATGTTTTAAAATGGAGGGAATTGATTCCAGTATTTAAGGAGTCTGGGATATTTCAATATAAAAAAAGCAGATGTGTATTGATTTCCAATGAGACAACTATACACCAAAGCATGACTAGACCATATAGACCTATCTGTTGCAAATATGCATATTTTTCCTAAAGGCTCAAACTGTGCAGGAATGCAGGCTAGCATTTCTGAACCGTAAATGACTTCACAAAGGCACCAGTGATTGATTTTTTTTCTACATTATGACTTTGCTTCTTTTACTGTACTTTACTAGGGTTCCAAATAGGGTTATAGTAAATTTTGTTATCTTAACCTTTTTTTTAAAAAACAAAGTAGTGATCAAAAACTTGTTGTCTCTTAATATCAGTGAATAATCTTTATTAAGCAACAATATTGAAACAAATTACCTTTACCAGTAGAAGCAGAAGACATGTATTTCATGCCCATCTTGCACAAATGATTATTATTAATTGTATATTTTAATATTTATTTTAGTCAAATATAGATTCAACTGATGTTAGTGAAACAAATACAAACAGACAACCAGTGAGTTATATAGACGATGTTACCATTATTGATTCAGACAACCTACAGCTAGAACCATCACCCAAACCTGAGAATAACTTAATACAGAATAAGTTAGAGAACATTGCAAAACAGATCAATTCTAATACAATAGAATGTACAAAATTATCATCAAATACAGACAGCTTAACACAAGATATGATTATACAACCACTAACAATAAACTCTACATCACAACTGATAGCAATTACTGATTCACAGCCAGTTTTTAATAACAACTCTGCACCACAAGTAGTGATGATAAACTCAACACCACACCTACTTGTAAATTCAACAATACAGATACCCACATCAAGTTCTGTACCACATATTGGAATACAAGAATCTAATTCATCTTCCAGTTCAGTGGTAACAGGAGCTGTTGTGCCACAGGATAAAGTGATTTCAGAAACAATAGCACAGAGTTCAGAGCTTGGTCAGGTATCATCCTTATATCTAGATGTAAGTTTTTATATGAACGCAAAAAATTTGCGTTCCTATATTGCTATCATGTCGTCGTCCATAGACATTTAGATTCCGGACAAAAACTTTAGTATAATTGCATGGATCTCTATGAAATTTAACCACAAGGTTCAATAGCACAAAAGGAAGGTTGGGATTGACTTTGGGGGTTATGGCCCAAACCGTTCAGGAATTAGGGGCAAAAAAAGGGGGGCAAAAACAAGGTTTTTCTGGTTAATGGACAATTACTTAAGTATTAGTCAATGGATCTCTATGAAATTCCATACCACACACAGAAGGTTGGGGTCGATTTTGTGGGTTGTGGCTTTAATTGTTAAGAAACTAGAGGCCAAATAGGGGCCAAAAAACAAGACTTTTCTAATACTGGCTAAGCTGGTTCTAACATAAATTATTTCTGATCTATGTTAAGAAACAACAAATACTGATATGGCAGGAGGTACACACCAAAAAGGGTGTGTAAATTATTATATTTAGTTTGTAAACAGATTTACTAAGTATTGTGCAACAGCAAAGTATTGCACAACAGCAAGAAATCTTCAATTGAAAATAAACACAAATCTTTTAACCAATTTCAATGAGGATTAATTTAAAGTCTTGAATTATTTGAGATTTTTACCATGTATTACTATATTGGATATTTGGACATTTTTAAATAGGTCTACATTGAGGTCCAAAGGGTTGAAAATTAGACTTTGTTTGATTTCATCTAAAACTGAATTCTTGTGGTTCTATATTATGCTGATTCTAACTGTGCATTCGGATTTTTAATTTAGGGCCCTGTTTTCAAATTAGTCCATATTAAGGTCCAAAGGTCCAAAATTAAACTTTGTTTAAATTCCTGTTTTTTTATGCCCCCGCCGTAGCGTCCCAAATTTGGTTTCCGTTCTCTAACTTTAGATTGCCTCTACCAAATGTTATGAAACTTATTCACAATGCTTATTACCACAAAACACAGATCAGGGTTGAATTTTGGTGGTGTCACTTTTACTGTTCTAGAGTTATGCCCCTTTACAAATGGAAAAATTGCTGAATTTTTCGTTTCCGTTCTCTAACTAAAGTTTGCCTCAACCAAATGTTATGAAACTTATACACAATTCTTATTATCACAAAACTCAGATCAAGTACAAATTTGGGTAGTGTCACTTTTACTGTTCTTCAGTTATGTCCCTTTATAACTTTATATGATATGCAAGGGGGGGCATCATCTGTGTCCCATGGACACATTTTCATTTTTTTTTTTATATGTTGAATCTAACTATGGAATTAGATTTTGGATATTGGACCATTAAGTAGATTAAAAGTCCCATTTCAAATTTTTAAGTTATCTGACGACATTTATTCTGTGTCAGAAATCTATAATGTGTCAAATATTTATTCATTATCCAAATTCAGAGCTGTATCAAGCTTGAATATTGTATATAGATCTAAGAAGATGTGGTATGAGTGCCAATGAGACAACTCTCCATCCAAGTCACAATTTGTAAAAGTAAACCATCATAGGTCAAAGTACGGCCTTCAACACGGAGCCTTGGCTGACACTGAACAGCAAGCTATAAAGGGCCCCAAAAATGACTAGTGTAAAACCATTCAAACAGGAAAACCAACGGTCTAATCTTAATAAAAAAAAAAAACGAGAAACACTTATGAACCACATTAACAAGTGACAACCACTGAACATCAGGTTCCTGACTTAGGCCAGGTGCAAACAAATGCAGCGGGTTTTAACGTTTTAATAGGCGCCAACCTTCACCCTACGTGAAACAATAGTGTAACATCACAACATAGAAAGACACCCTATAAAATATCAATTGAAATGGCTTAATTCATTTAAAAGACATATTAACAAAAACAAGTGAACATACACTGAATGAATAAATTTGATCTATGATACAATGTAAATACAAAATTAATAAAACAAGGGGGTTAGATATAAAACAATATAGGAAAGACAACCATAACCTTTGACAAAATGCCACCAAATAAAATAACGTACACAGGTAAATAAAAATAATTTTGTTGTAAGGTATACATGGAGTACGGAAATAATTTTGTTGTTCCTAGTACAAGAACAAAAGTGAAAATTTATCGTCATACTAAACACTTATCAAAGATGGTAAATATGTGTCCATACTTGCCCCAACTGTTCAGAGTTCATCCTCTGCGGTCGTATCCAGCTGCTCAAGGTGGAGCGCATTTTTTGCATCAATATTAAAAAGAATATAGTTTTTCCAGGCAACTTTTATATTTCATGTGTAGCATATGATGGCATATCATTACTGTGGATTCATTTATTTTCATGGGTACCAATTTGCGTGGATTGAGGAAAAATCATATTTTCGTAGATATTTAATTTCTTGGTTTCGCCAAAATCTGCATACAAACATACAGAAAACATCTACTTCGTTCAACATTTAAATTTGTGGTTCATCTATAACATAGAAATCCACGAAAATTGGTATCCCATGAATAATAATGAACCCACAGTATATAGAGTTGAGTACCTTATTTAATAAATTGTTGACACAGAGATATGTCTCGCCTATGGGCATAAAATTTAGAAAAAGATGATCTAGTGGGCAGGGTCTGAAAATGGTTGATGAACTGAGATGTACAGACAGTAATGTAACTTTATAGAAAATATCGTTGTTTATTGTAAATAGTTCCTATCAATATAACTTAAGCCAAAGCCATCGCTGTCACCAGAAAAGCAATCCCTTTGTCTCGCTTTCGTCGCAGGCGAGACAAAAACTACATTCTTGTTCAATTTACATTTTCTTAAGCTTAATAAAAAACTACAATTATTTATTTTTAGCTCATCTTGCTCTAGGGGTTGGCTGAGCTATAGCCCAAGAAAACATAGTGACTCATTTACACCAATTTTGGTCAGAATTTGCCATAATGTATTGACTGTTTATAGGAGTTGTTGCTCTTCAATGGAAAGTACTGAAACACTTCAATAAGGTGGTGTTGGGTACATGTCAGCGACGGCATCAACAATGTATTAGTTTGTGATTAGGTCAGTTTTGTGGGGAACCACTAGTGGTAGGTCAATGATATTTTGTATACAGTTGTATTAGCATTGGCACATCTCATTTCCATGGAAATTATATGTCCCCGCTTCCTCAGTCATGGTCTATTGACTTTGAAACTTTTGTTTAGTTTACATGTATTAGCTTGTGATGAGGTCAGATTTTGGGGAACCGCTAGTAGTAGGTCAATGATATTTGGTATGCAGTTATATTAGCATTGGCACATCTCATTTCCATGGTAATTGTTTGGCCTTGCACCTTCAGTCATGGTCTATTGACTTTGAAACTTTTGCTTAATTTACATGTATTAGATTGTGATTAGGTCAGTTTATAGGGAACAACTAGTGGTAGGTCATTGATATTTGGTATTCAGTTGTATTAGCTTTGGCACATCTCATTTCCATGGAGATTGTTTGGCCACACCTTCTCAGTCATGGTCTATTGACTGAAACTTTTCTTAGTTTACATGTATTAGTTTGTGATGAGGTCAGTTTTTGGGGAACCGCTAGTAGTAGGTCAATGATATTTGGTATGCAGTTATATAAGCATTTTCACATCTCATTTCCATGGTAATTATTTGGCCCTGCACCTTCAGTCATGGTCTATTGACTTTGAAACTTTTGCTTAATTTACATGTATTAGATTATGATTAGGTCAGTTTATAGGGAACAACTAGTGGTAGGTGACTGGTCAATGATATTTGGTATTCAGTTGTATTAGCTTTGGCACATCTAATTTCCATGGAGATTGTTTGGCCACACCTTCTCAGTCATGGTCTATTGACTGAAACTTTGCTTAGTTTACATGTATTAGTTTGTGATGAGGTCAGTTTTTGGGGAACTGCTAGTAGTAGGTCAATGATATTTGGTATGCAGTTATATAAGCATTGGCACGTCTCATTTCCATGGTAATTATTTGGCCCTGCGCCTTCAGTCATGGTCTATTGACTTTGAAACTTTTGCTTAATTTACATGTATTAGATTGTGATTAGGTCAGTTTATAGGGAACAACTAGTGGTAGGTCAATGATATTTGGTATTCAGTTGTATTAGCTTTGGCACATCTCATTTCCATGGAGATTGTTTGGCCACACCTTCTCAGTCATGGTCTATTGACTGAAACTTTTCTTAGTTTACATGTATTAGTTTGTGATGAGGTCAGTTTTTGGGGAACCGCTAGTAGTAGGTCAATGATATTTGGTATGCAGTTATATAAGCATTTGCACATCTCATTTCCATGGTAATTATTTGGCCCTGCACCTTCAGTCATGGTCTATTGACTTTGAAACTTTTGCTTAATTTACATGTATTAGATTGTGATTAGGTCAGTTTATAGGGAACAACTAGTGGTAGGTGACTGGTCAATGATATTTGGTATTCAGTTGTTTTAGCTTTGGCACATCTAATTTCCATGGAGATTGTTTGGCCACACCTTCTCAGTCATGGTCTATTGACTGAAACTTTGCTTAGTTTACATGTATTAGTTTGTGATGAGGTCAGTTTTTGGGGAACCGCTAGTAGTAGGTCAATGATATTTGGTTACAGTTATATAAGCATTGGCACATCTCATTGCCATGGTAATTATTTGGCCCTGCACCTTCAGTCATGGTCTATTGACTTTGAAACTTTTGCTTAATTTACATTTATTAGATTGTGATTAGGTCAGTTTATAGGGAACAACTAGTGGTAGGTCAATGATATTTGGTATTCAGTTGTATTAGCTTTGGCACATCTCATTTCCATGGAGATTGATTGGCCACACCTTCTCGGTCATGGTCTATTGACTGAAACTTTGCTTAGTTTACATGTATTAGTTTGTGATTAGGTCTCAGTTAATGGGTAACCACTAGTGGTAGGTCAATGATATTTGGTATGCAGTTATATAAGCATTGGCACACCTCATTTCCATAGATTTGTTTCACCCTGTACCTTTAGTCATAGTTCATTGACTTTAAATATTTTGGATAACTTACATGGTAAATGTATTGCTATTTCAATTTCAACATTGCATTTTACTAACAAAATAACAAAAAGGCGAGACATATCTCTGTGTTAACAGTTTATTCTTTGATTGATTATTGTTTGCTTAACATACAGTGGCAAGTATTTCTTGCATATATTCAGGTTGAGATATAATTACATTTCTACATGGGAAGAGAAATTAGTTTGTTATTCTCATTTCATCTTAGTGTCACTGGAAACAAAGTCTTCTACTGTGGGCAATTAAAACAATTGCACCATACAAGAAGCTCTAGACTTAGAATTCATTAAATGTGCAAGTAAATTATTTCTGTTTTTCAGGTGTCCATTTCCTAGGCCATCCAGTGGGACAAAATAAGGCAGGGCAGCTGAAAGGTGGAATAGAACTATTAGTATTCTGAGCAATGTTTGCATTTAATTATATATTAATAAGTTTTTGTCTGTTCAATAATTCTAAGTCATGCTTAACGGTGTCAGCCTTTGAAATTTTTAAAATCAAACTTTTCCAAATTCATTTGTCATTAGATTATATAAAATACGTTTAAAAATATAGAAAATGAATGTATATTTGTGTGCTTGCTGTTTGAGATATGAACATTTGAAGAAATTTAATTTTTGACAAGAAAATAATTTCTCCAGAATTTGTAACATGTAGGAAATGTATTCACAAAATTGAATATTAAATTTAGTAGAAAAATCTGGAAGGAATAACAAGAATTGCTATTTTTTGTTTGTTTTGTAAAATGTGTATTTAAGTTTTATCACTAAAGAAATAAAACAAAATACAATATATTGAAACCTTTTTAAACCAAAACCTACATAAAGCATAAAAGCAAATTTAAATTAAACTCATCTTTTGAAATTTAATCTGTGTCTTCTATTTAGACATGAACAGATTTCATTAAATACTAGTTACTTAGCATAATTTTTCAAAAGTTTGCTTTAATAGGAAAGGACCTGTGGAGTTAAATATTTTTATGAAAAATAAAGATTCCATAGCGGAGGGGGCATTAAGTTTTACCCTTGTCCATCCATCTGTCCGTCCTGAAATTGGTTTCAGTTCTTTGAATTTGGGTGGTGTCACTTTTACCTTTATAGAGTAACGCCCCTTTACAAATGGAAAAATTGTTGCTGAATTTTTCGTTTCTGTTCTCTAACTTAAGTTTGCCTTAACCAAATGTTATGAATCTTTTACACAATGGTTATTACCACAAAACACAAATTAAGGTTGAATTTTGGTGGCGTCACTTTTACCATTCTAGAGTTACGCCCCTTTACAAATGGAAAATTGCTGAATTTTTCGTTTCTGTTCTCTAACTTAAGTTTGCCTCAACCAAATGTTATGAAACTTATACACAATACTTATTACCACAAAACTCAGATCAAGTACGAATTTGGATATGGTCACTTTTATCGTTCTCGAGTTATGTCCCTTTGTAACGTTATATGCAAGGGGCATGATCTGTGTCCCATGGACACATTCCCCATTTATGTTTTTGTATATTATATATATTGTTAAATGAATACAAGCAATAGTAAATTGAAACATTGTATATATGCTTACGACTGTTACCAGTATTTTGATTCATAAGCCTGTTGAGATAGTTTTGTTGCTGTATAATTTTTAGGCAGTTAATTTGTATCAAAAGCATATGAATAAAGAATGCTGTTTCTTATGTTCACACAATTATTTGTTAGACTTTATCTTCGTAAGGGAGATTGTTAGAAGTTACAATGTACAGAGGCTTATATGAACAATTGTTTCTTGTTACACAAAAAGGATTGTTAATTATGAAATTGATTTTTAACATCAAGTTACATTGAAAATAGTTTTTAAGATGATATATACTGTTAAAATTTTATACTTTTGCTTAATGTTCTATGTGTATAGGACAGTAATCATTATCAGACATCATAAATGTACTTTATTGCCACTAAAGGTTCTGTTATTTGAGCAATCATATAAACATGAATGATTTTACATCTTTATTCAAGAAGATTTTTTTTTAAATGTATAGTATTAGAATATAGTTATGTTACTATATAAGAAAAAGAGTGGGCACATTGTTATGAAGTACATTTGCAATTTTATATGTTAAAAAAATGATTGCTGTATAGTCATCACAAGGTATCACTTGTGTTGTTGTTTTTCTCTTTACTTGAACCACTCAATAAAAACCAACTAAACTTCATATGATCTCTTGTTGCATTATTGTTATAAATAGTACGAGAAACGGATAGCTTTAAATGTAGACATTTTAGCAAGTAGCATATTGTCCTTGTAACTTTTTAGGTCCCTTTTAGTCATACACCTACTGACATTTGTGGTATTAATAAATTCATGGCTTTCTTTTTAGGTAGATCCACAAAAAGTGTTTTGGACACACAAAATATTTCAAGTTTTAATTTCATTAGAAGACCGCTCCTTTTTTTCTGCACATGATCAAATCAGCATTCATCAGAAACTCATTCATATTAACAAATCTGGAACTAACAAATTATTTTTGTTATTACTTTTATTATTTGACATGAATAATCAGCCTGACTGAATGAGGGTTTATGAACATTACTTTTAATAGTAACTGATTATCTGCTTATTTTGTATGACAGGGAAAACTACCTACAGTTGATTTAGCCTCTGAAATTGGTAAATTGATTGCAGATCTTTAATATGTTATGAAATGTGATTTTTAGGACAAGGCTTTGATAAGAAATGTCCTCTAGAACTGTTTTCAAAATGTCTTTCATGACTTGCTCTCCAGAATTCTCATTTTAAATAACATGCTGAATATCATTGTAACTATTTAAGAATTATGTTTTCTTTGTATACCTACATTAGCTAGCTATATAATTACAGTCAACTACACCAGCTTCACTGCTTGTTTATATTTTATGCCCTGTCTACAATAGTAAGGGGCATTTTGTTTTCCTGTTTGTTTGTCTTTGCATCCGTCCATCTGTTTGTTCATTGTCCAGTATCTGGATTAAGCTTTGGTATAAGGCAGGGGTTATAAATGTTTTGGTTTAAAGTAGTTTATCAGGAAGTTGGGCTAAAATCAATTTGAAAAACATGATGTGAACTTTTAAATGTATGCCAAAGTAGGGTTTTCACTCAGATTTCATGGTTTGATGAACATGTGTAACAATTTTGTGGATTAAGTCTATAAAGAAATTTAATAACATTTGGAAATAAATGCAAATTTATAACAATAAGTAAATTGACTCAGAACGAATATTGCAATGATTAAAGCTCTTGCTTAACTTTGGTAGTTATATTTTACTACAACCTGTACAAAAATCACATTAACCTTGTATAATTTGCCTTTTCCAAAATTTCACAAATGTACACCTTAAATAATAGATACTGTCCATTTCAGCCAAATATCAGATACCTGTAGACAAAAAAAAATTATGTAGGTCTTGTTTGGAAAATACAAGTGATTTGTGTGCCATGATATTTTTAGTTATCTAGGCAGTGCCAGTCAACAAAGTCTGATATGTTTGGGGATATAACTGTTATCATTATCTTGAACCATTTTGATTCTAATTATGTACCCAGTATAGCTAGTAAAGGATATTTTCCATATTTTTCATTCTTGTGCTTCAGTTATATGTAATCTAAAAATCATTTTACTTTACACTGCTTTTGAAGTTTGCTTAATAGAATGTAAATAACTGAAGCCAGGGTGTGATAGAGGATATTTCATTTCTAATTTTTTTTTACTAATACATGTAGTGATTCATTGATAATTAATTAGTTAGTATATCTGTTATTATTCTATTCACATGTGAAAATGATTTTTGATTATTTGTCTTCTTTTAGTCAATCTTTTTGAAACATAATATTCTTGAATGACAACGAAAATAATTTCCCAAAAAGTTTTCCTTGTACTTTAAATCAAAGAAGTTAACAAGATAATTACGTAGTCATATTTATATACTAACAGCATTTATATAAAAACTGTGTTCATCTTAGTTGTAAACTATATATTTGTGCAATATTTTAAAGAAAGGTGCATTTTTACTGTATACAAATTATCTTTTATTTTGATTGTTTAAATGAATCTGTTTAAGATACTTTTGGGTTGTAAGTTGTATCTCTGGTAAATGTAACATTTACTGCAGGTTATTGTATCTTTGGTAAATGTAACATTTACTGCAGGTTATTATTGTATCTCTGGTAAATGTAACATTTATTGCAGGTTATTATTGAGAATATTTAGTTTTTAGGTAGGAAAGCTTATAAGATGAAAGTGGGGAAGAAGACATTTATTATTTTCATTTATTTCATCAGACTAATTCATTATCCATTGCATGATAAGTTTTTTCTACCATAAATTCAGAAATGGTGTTGCATTTAACAGAATATCATTGCTTTGGAAAGATTAATGTAGATGTCAAGTACAGCGACATAGAGAATGAATTGTAATTTACTTGTATGGAAGTATTAATTCTGAAATGGTCAATTGAAGTTTTATTATGTCTCATGTAAAATAACAAACAGTGCACTAGTTATATTTATTTGACGATACAATTTCCATCCATATTCAACCTGGGAAACACCTGAATAACCATGTATTTCAAAGTGGAATTCTAGGAATATATACATTTCTGATAAATTTAATAATAATAAAAAACATTAAATTCAAATCAGCTTGATCTGAAGTGTCTGTGTAAGAAAAACATTTTATTCATTGTTAAATCATTGTCTTGTTCTTTTAGCCATATTACTCAACCAAATATTTCTGTTAAGTTTCCTAAAGTATTCTCATTTGAAATTAAATTCCTATTCTTTGGAAATGATCATGCAATTGAAATTCTACAAATCCACAGTTTATTTCTAGTGCAAATGGTTTAATTATTAATTAAATTGTAAAAGAACTACTCTAAATTTGTTCAGGTTCTGATTAATGAGATGTCAACCAAATTGTGTATAAATGAATGTTGGTGGAATAACTTGCTTTAGAGATAACTCTTGTTTTTTTATTATTAATTTTAGAAGCCAAAATTTGTTAGTTATATAGTTTTCATGTTTTCATGATTGTTGTTTCACAGATGTAATCTTATCAAAATATATATCTGTTGTGTTGCTGTCAATAAATGGTTGTCCTCAAAGCAATTTATTTTTATTATACTGCCCATCAAAGATTTATTATAGTATACCAATGTTGTCCTTCCTTCAACACTTCGTACAATAACTAAAAATTGCTTTAACTAATTATCATGTCACTCTAACACCACATAAGGAAGAAAGCTCACTTTGATTTTGAAAATTGTTGCCTTTGTTGTTCCAGAGGTACAGGACTCTTTTAAACCGTTTGAATTAAGGCAATTTTTCACATAACTCCAGTATACCTTGATTGATTTCCCCCAAACTTTACCTTACTTTTAGGATTAATAAAGGAAGCTGTAAAACGTACCAAAATTGAGTTTGCTTGAATTAAGGTAATGGAAACTTAAAATACTTGTTGGAATTAGTGAAAGTAGCACACCATTTGATTTAATTTTTTTTTATATGTCATTCAAGAGTTATGAGACTTTGACAATCGAATGATCTCACAATAGACCACTTTCAGTTATGTCCTTCACTGGAAAAGTTTGCCAATTTTGCTCACCTTTATGATCTACTTTTACCAGATAGAGGGGATCGCCTGTATTCCTGCACTATTAAAGTTCATCAAGTGTCTTTGTGATCGTCATTATGCAGAACAAACTAGAAATAATGTTTGTTCCATAGGTACTTAATCACAATTCCCTAATGATATCAGTGCTGATTATCAATTATAAGAATTTAATTTGCCGAATAATTCGTGCAATATAGCATCAATTTTTTTTACCTTACTTTTAGTATTAATAAAGGAAGCTGTAAAACGTACCAAAATTGAGTTTGCTTGAATTAAGGTAATGGAAACTTAAAATACTTGTTGGAATTAGTGAAAGTAGCACACCATTTGATTTAATTTTTTTTTATATGTCATTCAAGAGTTATGAGACTTTGACAATCGAATGATCTCACAATAGACCACTTTCAGTTATTTCCTTCACTGGAAAAGTTTGCCAATTTTGCTCACCTTTATGATCTACTTTTACCAGATAGAGGGGATCGCCTGTATTCCTGCACTATTAAAGTTCATCAAGTGTCTTTGTGATCGTCATTATGCAGAACAAACTAGAAATAATGTTTGTTCCATAGGTACTTAATCACAATTCCCTAATGATATCAGTGCTGATTATCAATTATAAGAATTTAATTTGCTGAATAATTCGTGCAATATAGCATCAAATTTTTTTAACCACTCACTCAACATGGGAAGGAAGTGACCATGCTCCTAAACGCATGAATGATGTTCACTAAAACCAAAATTTTTGATGGAAATGCAACAAACTCATTTACATGAAAACAAAATCTTTTCAAATTTAGATATGTTGTTTCCTGTGACTAAATGAAGGTCAAGTTCAATTTTCAAGTTTTTAGCTGTTCTCGTTGTTGGGTTGTAGACCCTTTCAGTAGCAAAAGTGCTTAATATTTAAGTCTCCCAAACGAAGTTTGGGAAGACTTATTGTTTTTGCTCAGTTATTATTATTATTATTCTTCTTCCTCTTCCTCTTCCTCTTCCGCCGCTTTTAAATTTGAACTTGTCCGCACCCGTTCTCCAAAACCGCTTGTCAGATTAACTTAGGGTTTCACAATATGTTAGACTAACATGTCTAGTGGTGCAATCAGGGTTTTGTTTGTGCAATGGGGTTTATAAAGGGGTACTTTGAGGGGAAAAAAGAAAAGAGGGTTTTACTATAGAACCCTATGGGATTTTATTTTTTTTAATTTTCAAATGATTATAAATTGAAAACCGTTTGTGATACACACAATCTTTTTAATTGAAAATGTTCTAAATGATAAAACCCATTAAATGAAATACAGGGTTAGTCCCCAGGGGTCATCCCCACCCCCTGCCATTTAAGAAAGTTCTAATACCTTGTAAGTGGTCAAGATCCCCACCCCTAAACCATATATATTCTGGTTTGTCATGCTAAGATGGTTTGAATGATATACAGGGTTAGTCCCCAGGGGTCATCCCGACCCCCTGCCATTTGAGAAAGTTCTAATATCTTGAAATGGTCGATATCCCCACCCCTAAACCATATATATTCTGGTTTGTCATGCTAAGATGGTTTGAATGATATACAGGGTTAGTCCCCAGGGGTCATCCCGACCCCCTGCCATTTGAGAAAGTTCTAATATCTTGTAAATGGTCGAGATCCCCACCCCTAAACCATATATATTCTGGTTTGTCATGATAAAGCACATGAAATGAAATACAGGGTTAGTCCCCAGGGGTCACCCCCACCCCATGCCATTTAAGAAAGTTCTAATATCTTGTAAGTGGTCAAGATCCCCACCCCTAAACCATATATATTCTGGTTTGTCATGCTAAGATGGTTTGAATGATATACAGGGTTAGTCCCCAGGGGTCACCCCCACCCCATGCCATTTAAGAAAGTTCTAATATCTTGTAAGTGGTCAAGATCCCCACCCCTAAACCATATATATTCTGGTTTGTCATGCTAAGATGGTTTGAATGATATACAGGGTTAGTCCCCAGGGGTCATCCCGACCCCCTGCCATTTGAGAAAGTTCTAATATCTTGTAAATGGTCGAGATCCCCACCCCTAAACCATATATATTCTGGTTTGTCATGCTAAGATGGTTTGAATGATATACAGGGTTAGTCCCCAGGGGTCATCCCGACCCCCTGCCATTTGAGAAAGTTCTAATATCTTGTAAATGGTCGAGATCCCCACCCCTAAACCATATATATTCTGGTTTGTCATGCTAAGTTGGTTTGAATGATATACAGGGTTAGTCCCCAGGGGTCATCCCCACCCCCTGCCATTTGAGAAAGTTCTAATATCTTGAAAATGGTCGATATCCCCACCCCTAAACCATATATATTCTGGTTTGTCATGCTAAGATGGTTTGAATGATATACAGGGTTAGTCCCCAGGGGTCATCCCGACCCCCTGCCATTTGAGAAAGTTCTAATATCTTGTAAATGGTCGAGATCCCCACCCCTAAACCATATATATTCTGGTTTGTCATGATAAAGCACATCAAATGAAATACAGGGTTAGTCCCCAGGGGTCACCCCCACCCCCTGCCATTTAAGAAAGTTCTAATATCTTGTAAGTGGTCAAGATCCCCACCCCTAAACCATATATATTCTGGTTTGTCATGCGAAGATGGTTTGAATGATATAATGGGTTAGTCCCCAGGGGTCACCCCCAGCCCCTTCTATTTAAGAAAGTTCTAATATCTTGTAAGTGGTCAAGATCCCCACCCCTAAACCATATATATTCTGGTTTGTCATACCAAGATGGTTTGAATGATATACAGGGTTAGTCCCCAGGGGTCACCCCCACCCCCTGCTATTTAAGAAAGTTCTAATATCTTGTAAGTGGTCAAGATCCCCACCCCTAAACCATATATATTCTGGTTTGTCATACCAAGATAGTTTGAATGATATACAGGGTTAGTCCCCAGGGGTCATCCCGACCTCCTGCCATTTGAGAAAGTTCTAATATCTTGTAAATGGTCGAGATACCCACCCCTAAACCATATATATTCCTGTTCATCATGTCTCGAACATTTGAATGACGTATACGGTCAGTCCCCATTGGGTTCCCCCCACCCCCAATGTTCTAATATCTTGTAAACGGTCGAGATCCCCACCCCTCGACCATATATATTCCTGTTCGTCGTTTCTCGAACATTTGAATGATGTATAGGGTCAGTCCCCAGGGGTTCCCCCCACCCCCAATGTTCTAGTATCTTGTAAATGGTCGAGATCCCCACCCCTAAACCATATATATTCTGGTTTGTCATGCCAAGATGATTTGAATGATATACAGGGTTAGTCCCCAGGCATCACTAATGCATTAACTTTACTGGACCAAACCAATTTTCACTGGACTTTGTCCAATGTCAGGCGACACTGGGAATTACGAATTATGGGAGCTTCGTTTGGGAGACTTCGTAACAGCATCCTGTTACAATCATTTCTTGTAATTATATGATTTATTGTTTGAGTTATTTCTCTTTGAACAGAAATGGTATAATTAACAAGTATATGGATAAAATTAAACTGTGTTTCATTTCAACATAAATTGAATATATATAGGGTTCTTTCAAATGCTGAATCTAAACCTGTATTTAAATATTGGATTTTTGGGCACAGTTTTCAAGTTGGTCCAAATCAGGGTCCAAAATTAAACTTTGTTTGATTTCAACAAAAATTTAATTTATGGGGTTCTTTGAAATGCTGAATCTAACCATGTATTTAGAGATTTTGGATTTTGGGCTCGTTTATCAAATTGGTCCACATTGAGGTCCGAAGGGTCCTAAATTTAAACTTTTGTTTGATTTCATAAAAAAATTTAATACTCCTGGTTCTTTGATATGCTGATTCTAACAATGTACTTAGATTTTGAATATTGTTATTATATGAATTGAGTTATTTCCCTTTGAACAGAAATGGAGTAATTAAAAAGTATTTCATCAAAAATTGAATTCTTGGGGTTCTTTGATATACTAATTCTAACAATGTACTTAGATTTTGGATATTGGACCATAATAAGTAAATGTCCAATTTCAAAATTTTCAGTTATTTGACCACATTCATTTTGTGTCACAAACCTATGCTGTGTCAAATATTCAATCACAATCCAAATTCAGAGCTGTTTTAAGCTTAAATGTTGTGTCCATACTTGCTCAACTGTTCAGGGTTCGACCTCTGCAGGAAAATCCGGTTTGCTGTCACTCTGACAGCCTCTTGTTTGTAAAATACAGTCGTAAATATGATAAAACACATAATTTTCTATATCAACATGAAAAGTCTTGCACATGATTTACAAACTACACTCGAAATTTGCACATTTCATTAAAGATCTAGACCAGTTGTTATTTGCTATTTCAAAATCCAAATGAAGGAAGACACCCCAGCTACCTTAATATAAAATCTCTATTTTTACTGATGATACAGTTAATCAGGAACATATATATTGACATACTGTTCCCAGAGCTAATGCAGACCATATATTTTCATATTCAATCATTTTTATATTACCGCAAAAAATTTGCATTCGCATATTGCTATCATGTCATCATTGTCCGAAGACATTTGGTTTCCAAACAATAACTTAAGAATAAGTAAATGGATCTCTATGAAATTTAATCACAAGGTTCAATAGCACAAAAGGAAGGTTGGGATTGATTTTTGGGGTTATGGTCCGAACTGTTTAGAAATTAGGGGTCAAAAAGGGGCCAAAAAGGAATTTTTCTAGTTTCCAGACAATAACTTGTGTATAAATGTATGGATCTCTATGAAATTGTACCACTAGGTTCCATACCACAAAGGGAAGGTTGGGATTGACTTTGGGGGTTATGGCCCAAACCGTTCAGGAATTAGGGGTAAAAAAGGGGGGGGAAACAAGGTTTTCTGGTTAATGGACAACTTCTTCAGTATTAGTCTATGGATTTCTATGAAATTGGAACACAAGGTTCCATACCACAAAGGGAAGGTTGGGTTTGACTCTGGGGGTTATGGCTCAAACCGTTCAGGAATGAGGGGCAAAAAGGGGGGGGGGAGAGGAACAAGGTTTTTCTGGTTTCCAGACAAATACTTAAGTATTAGTCAATGGATCTCTATGAAATTGTACCACAAGGTTCCATACCACACACAGAAGGTTGGGGTCGATTTTGTGGGTTGTGGCTTTAATTGTTAAGAAACTAGAGGCCAAATAGGGGCCAAAAACAAGACTTTTCTAATACTGCCCTAGCTATTATGGGTCCAAAATTAAACTTTGTTTGAATTCATGGTTTTTGCTTTTATATGTTGAATCTAACCATGGAATTAGATTTTGGATATTGGACCATTAAGTAGATTAAATGTCCCATTTCAAATTTTTAAGTTGTCTGACCACAATTATTCTGTGTCAGAAATCTATAATGTGTCAAATATTTAATCACTATCCAAATTCAGAGCTGTATCAAGCTTGAATATTGTGTACATACTTGCCCCAACTGTTCAGAGGTCGACCTCTGAGGTCGTATCCAGTGGTAAATAGAGATGATGGGGTATATCACGTGTTTGTCGGTCCTTGTGTCCTATGCATCCCATTCTGTAGTTGTATAAAGGTTGAAATACTCCAGACTTTTGACTGGTCCTTAACTTCAAGGGGGGGGGGGGGTTATGGTTTTTTGTCTGAGTCAGAATTTTTTTTTAGTTTTTCAATGCTATCAATCAAATTATTTTTTTCAATATTTTTTAACACTACAAGGTATGGGGAAAATCTGGATTTAGAATTTTTTTTTTGTCATCTGCTTGACCAGAATCTTTTTTTCATCAAATTGGGGATCAGAATATTTTTTTTAGAAAAAACCAGAACCATCACTAGGTTAAATGCGAGAAGTAATCTATTGCAATAGATTTTCATTATACATGTATTTTATATTTACATAATTGTTTGTATTTTACTACCACGTTTATCCATTCGGTCATTACCATTTATTGTAAATGCGTTTGTGCCAATAAAATATTGTTACTATATGTCTACTATACTAGTATATAAAAATATTAATTTTCGCGAACCATTTAGGTCACGGAAATTCCATATTTTACCATCAGTAAGGAGAGTTCTACAAATAATGTGAATAGACAGAACCCCGATCCAATTTATCTTTTGCTAAAAGTGTTCATCATTTTCTGTTTTGTATCTCCTAACAACATTCCATTTTTCTCTAATTTCGATTAAAATATGCCAAAACCTGCAGTAAAAATAGATGTATGCCCCAAATAAACATTCCCCGATTGGTTGAACTACTGTGGCGTCGATGTAAAGCACACGCTTCCCAAGAGTAAGGAGAGTTGTAAAAATAATGTGAATACACAGACCCCCGAGTCCAATTTATCTTTTGCTAAAAGCGTTCATCATTTTCTGTTTTGTATCTACTAACAACATTCCATTTTTTCTATAATTCCGATTTAAATATGCCAAAACCTGCAGTAAAAATAGATGTATGCCCCAACTAAACATTCCCCGATTGGTTGAAAAGCTGTGGCCTCGATGTAAAGCAACGCAAGTGTAATAAAAAATTTGTTCCGGCGTGACATTTGTTCCGCCGGAACTTATTTCATAGAAAATATGTTCCACCAGAACTTATATCACAGAAAATAAGTTCCAGCCCTGTAAAATTTGTTCCGGAACTAATTTTTAAACCAAATGTGAAATAAGTTCCGGAACAAATATCACAGCTCCATGAATTTCGTTCCGATATAAATTGTTTAAAAAAAAGTCAGATAAATTCCCGTTATAAGAGTTAAAAAATTTTGAAATATCAAATTAAGTCAGCATATCTGTTGTAAGTAGATAATATGATTAAAAAACAAATGCACAATTTAGATTAAAATTAAGATTAACAACGGTGATAAAAAATTTAAACACCGTGACTATTTAATTTTTGCAGTTTTAGCCTCCTTGTTTTGTTTTTGGCAATTTTCACTTTGTTGAACATATTGCTTTGTATCACTCACAATACCTTTCCAGTAATATCTTTCTGTTATCTTATAGACAGTTTTATAAAGACCTTGGTGCCCACTATGGTCATGGCACAAGTTTAAAATACTTTGGACTTTGTCTTTTGTAACGACAAGTCTTTTGTTTAACTGACCAGTAGTTTTGTCCTTCTCAATATAATACAAATGTTCATCTTCAACTATGAAATTTTTCTGTGTGATTTTTCGAATTCTTCTTTTTTCTGCATCATTTGTTTCATTTGGATATTTTTTTTCAAGAATGTAATTAAATATTTTCCTATACTCCAAAGGATCCATATTGGATGTTTACACTTTTTATTATTATATATTATCAATGTAGTGCTTTTTTTATAATGTACTTGAATGATAACTTTAAACTCACTAATCACGGCTGGTAATCTACACACGCAGAACAATCGGTTCTGCAATGAAAACCGTGAGAGCATTTTCCGGTTATGCTTGAGTGGAGTAATTGTCACCGCCTCGAAAGGTATGTACATTTCTAAATCGAAATTTTCAAATTCAACTGATCAAAATATTGAAAATCGGAGAATGCTATGCTGTGGTGAATACTTTAACGAAGAGACACATGTATCATTTACTGTTGTGCATGGAGTAAAACTCCTACAAAATCAATCGTCCCACGAGTAATTGCCGAAAAAAGTGACATTTCAATTTTGAGATGGTTCTATTAACAGACCTACAAGTTCAATTTTTTTTGTCTTTCTGTCAACGGGATTGAATGTTGTTTTGGGCAGCGTGAACGCTGTCCGAAGTTGATAGACGTCTTAATAAATCTAAAAACTGCCAATTTTCATTATTTCATGCGTGAGGGGATCGGTTCTGATTGAGGACATCGTGAATGCGTGAGGGGAATGCAATCATATCTTTATATCGAAAAATGCAACAATGACTTCAAAGAAAGGCAAGTATCTTGCATAGTTTATTGACTCGAGTTTATACTAAATATAAATTGACAATGGAAATGGCTACAACGTAAATATAAGTGGTTTAGATTTATGATTGACTATGTTTTTTTCTCGTGTGCATGTATTAAGACTTTAATCTATGTTTTATATGGATAGAACACGCCAACATTGCCTGCAGTGTGATAAGTCATATACTCAAGTCCAAAGTTGAACTTCCATGTAAATCTGGTACATGACATCATACCCGACACAAAGTGCAGCTACTGTGACAAGACATTGTCATCTAAAGATAGTAAAAGAAGGCATGAATCTGTGGTCCACATGGGAGCCAAGCCTACTCAATGCTTATGTCTTATATGCGCCCAGAGACGGTACAAAGTCGAAAACTCTCCTGACAATCATTTGTATTACACTGTAAAGGATTGGCTTCCATGTAAACCACAGATTCATGCCTTCTTTTATTATCTTTAGATGAAAATGTCTTGTCACAGTAGCTGCACTTTGTGTCTAGTGTGTTTTCATGTACCAGCTTTACATGGAAGTTCAGCTTTTGACGTTGAGTATATGACTTATCACACTGCAGGCATTGGTGGCGTGTTATATCCATCTAAAACATAGATTTAAGTCTTAATACATGCACGCGTACAAAAGACATAGTCAATCATAAATCTAAACCACTTATATTTATGTTGTAGCCATTTCCATTTCCATTGTCAATTTATATTTAGTATGAACTTCAATAAAACTATGCAAGTCACTTGATTTTCTTTTAAGTGATTGTTGCATTTTTCGATATAAAGATAATTATGATTGCACTTCCCCTCACGCATTCACGATGTCCTCAATCAGAACCGATCCCCTCACGCATGAAATAATGAAAATTGGCAGTTTTTAAATTTATTAAGACGTCTACCAACTTCGGATAGCATGCACGCCGCTAAAAACGACATTCAATCCCGTTGACAGATAAAAAACTAAATTTGAACTTGTAGGTCTGTTAATAGAACCATCTCAAAAGTTAAATGTCACTTTTTTCTGTAATTACTCGTGGGACGATTGATTTTGTAGGAGTTTTACTCCATGCACAACAGTAAATGATACATGAGTCTCTTCGTTATAGTATTCACCACAGCATAGCATTCTCCGATTTTCAATATTTTGACCAGTTGAATTAGAAAATTGCGATTTAGAAATGTACATACCTTTCGAAGCGGTGACAATTACTCCACTCAAGCAAAACCGGAAAATCCTCTCACGGTTTTCATTGCAGAACCGATTGTTCTGCGTGTGTAGATTACCAGCCGTGCTAATGCCAATGCTCATTATTAAAGATAAGTTGTATAACCAGTGGAACATATTTCACAGATTAGGAACTTATTTCACCAGGTAAGGAACAAATTTCATTGAATAGGAACTTATTTCACAATGTAAGGAACAAATTTCATAAACCCAGAACTTATTTCACCAGGTAAAGTGTGGAACTTATTTTATAGAGATGGAACAAATTAAATAGAAATTGTCTGTGAAAAAAGTTCTCCCGGAATATATTTCATGTGATATTTGTTCCACTGGAACTTTTATCACAGGAACAAATTTTGGCTCACACAAGCACTCACGCAAAATTTTCCGTTAATATGTTGAACTTCGACCCTGGGATTCAACCGATTCACAAACAGAGATTTTCTTGCGCTCAAATGTAATTCTAAGTGAAGTATACTGATATTGTATCATGGTAAAATATTGTGATTTTGTACAGATTTCAGATTCTTTATTAAATTAACTTATAGTACATAAGTGTTCTCCATTACAAATCATATGATAATATACAAAACAACATTTCAAAGTTTTACATGTAGTGTATATATATATATATATATAGGGTTTGGTTTAAATAATCAAATTTTAAAGTAAATTTGGATTTTATTAGATAAATACTTACCATCATAAATTCTGAGTGTACCCCAACTGTGTCATTAGGTCAGATGGAATGTCCCCGACTAAAAATAAACGTACTATCACTGGTCCGGACATATACCCCTGTGTACCCATATTCTCCCATTCAATTTCCTCAAAACAGAAACGTAAGGAAAGGGGATGAAGGGGAGGCGGGTGGGACCTATAATTTATGATGGTAAGTATTTATCTAATTAAATCCAAATTTACTTTAAAGTTTGATTATTTTATAGCTATAAATACGTTACCATCATAAATTCTGAGTAACAGAATCTAACGTAAAGCTGAATCCCCATGTAACAGAAGAAACAGGAGGAAAGTTCAATCTTTGTGCTGAAACTATAGGTCCAAGAGAGTATAAACTCTTGGCAAAAGTAGCCATAGATTGGAGGTAATGAGAGATAAAAGAGTTCTCATTTCTCCAGAAACCTGCAGACAGTACCTCTTCTAAAGATGCACAGTTAAACAGAGCCCAGGATGTAGAGATACCTCTAACATCATGAGCTTAAACATTAAAACTATCCAAAAGTTCTGCCTTAGAAGAACCATAAGCTAAAGATATGCATTTGCATATCCAAGTATAGAAATAGTTTTAACAGACAGATCTGAGATTCCTTTTTTAATAGGAATAAAGAGTCTTGAGTTAGAAACAGAACGTTCTATCCAGATAAATAGAAAGGATTCTTACTGGACATAAAAGCACAGAAATAGAATCGCTAGGGAGTGCAGGAATCACGACTGGTACTGCATTCTTATATGGAATCTAATTCTTTGCCAAAAAAGCAGGATCAGTTAAAAGAGAAACAGAAGATTTATCCCTGTTAAATCGAAGCAAGCATCAGAAAGAGAGAAGGCATGGATTTCACTCCTTCTCCGTCCAAAAGCCAAAGCTAAAAGAAAACAGCATTTATAGGAAAGAAACCTTAAATCTATTTTTTCTGCTGGTTCAAAAGGAGAAAGTTTAAAAAAAGATAAAACTAGTCCAAGGTCCCACTTAGGAACTAAAGTTTTTTGTCTTGGTCTTTCAAGACTAAAACTACGAACCAAAAGAGAAATATGCTCATTGTTTCCAAAATCTGGACCACCAGAAATATGAATAGTTCTTGAAATAGCTGATCTATATCCCTTAATAGTAGAGGGACATAATCCTTTGGATTCAAAAAGAAAAACTAGAAAGTCTGCTAATTGTTGTACAGTGACTTGGAAAGGATCGTTTACCCGCTCACTACACCAATCTGAGAAGATTGACCATTTTGCATCATAGACAAGGCTCGTGGAGTCTCTGACAGACTTTGTGAGATGCTTGGTTGCTCCTTCAGAAAAACTTCTCTTTCTGAGGCTAACCCTGAGAGAAGCCAGGCGTGTAGATGAAGTTTTTCTGGGTTTTGATAAAGAACCTTGCCCTTCATTTGAGACAGGTCTGGTCTCAGAGGAAGAACTAGAGGACAAGCACATGATAAGCGCAGAAGGTCTGGAAACCATGACTGTTTGGGCCATGCTGGAGCAATAACTATGATCTTGCAATTCTCCCCTGCTATTTTCTGAAGTACTGAGGAGAGAAACCTGAAAGGAGGGAAGGCGTACCCGAACATTCCTTTCCAAGATAGGCTCATTGCGTCTACCGCAAAAGATTTCGGATCTGGAACCGGAGACACAAATGTGGGAAGTTTGTGATTGAGAGTCAGACTGGTCGCAAACAGATCTATCTGAGGTGACCCCCAATGAAGAGTCACAGCTTTGAAAACTACTTGAAGTAGTTCCCACTCCGTGTTTACTGGAGCAAGGGATCTGGATAGAGTGTCGGCTAGAATATTGAGGTGCGCCGCAATATGTCTCACCACTAGATGAACCTGGAGTTGAAAACACAGAAGGAGAATGTCTCTGGCTATCTGATAAACAGAAGGCGAGTGAGTTCCTCCCTGATTCTTGAGATAAGCTACAACTGTTGTGTTGTCCGTGGCCAGAATGACAGACTGATTCTTTAGAGACAGTTGGAAATGATTCAGTGCAAACAGAACTCCTTTCATTTCCAATACATTGATATGCTCTTCCAAAAGATCTGGGTTCCAGACTCCCGCGATTGTAAGTGTAAAGCAAAATTATATCTTGATGAAATATCATCTGGGGGAAAAAATGTTATAGAAGTTGTTATTTTTTTTTCCGGAGGAAAATATTTCACTGTGATATACTATCCATTGCCGTGAAATTCTATCTGGGAAGTTAAAATATTGAATAATTAATAAAAAAAACTTAATCTTTGCAAATACTATGTACTAATAATAGTGTATTTGAATATAAGCTAAATTAGTAAATAAAAAACCAAATAAATGTATTATAATGGGAAATAATTTCACAGATTATAATTGAAAATAATATCCTGAAATATTAAAGTAAATATCATTCTTTTAAAAGACAAATATCATGAAACATATGAAACAAAACCAGAAGTAATTTCACAGATCTTAATTGTGAAATAATATCATGATCAATTTAATATATAAAATAAGGTAAGTGTAATACAGGTAAAAGTGAGTTTTTTTCAGATCTCACATGTGTCTCAGTACAAATAAAAAAGTAATTAGAAATATAATTTTTTTTAAATCATGTTTTAAGTCATCTTACCATGTCTGGAAAAAAAATTCTGTGACAAATTATCCCTAGGATAAAATATCACAGAGGAAGAAATAAACCGTTACATAAGCCCCTCCAGATATGCTCCCCAACCGAGGGTGGAGGCATCTGTGAATAAAGTTAGACTAAGAACTTGAGGGGCCCCTCATTACATTTTCCCGTACTAACCACCATAATGGAAGATGTGAAAATAGAGGCTGAGTGATTGGAATCAATGCTTCCCATTCTTGTGAAGCTGGAATCCAAAACTTGTGCAGATAAAACTGAAGCGGACGAATGTGAAGGCGTCCCAATGGAATTACATCTGCCAGAGAATTCAATAGACCCAGAAGTTGCAAGAATTGACGTGCTGTGACTGATTGAACAGTCAGGAATAAATGTATTTTCTGACATAGTTTTGTAATTTTTTCCTCTGGGGGGGGGGGGGGGGGGGGGGGGGGGGGGGAGAACTACGCCTAGATTGGTTAGGAAATGTTCTCCCAGGAAAACAAAGTCTTGAGAAGGAACTATCTCTGACTTTTTCAAGGAAATTAGGAAGCCTAGGGACAGAAAGCAATTGATGACCAAATCTGTCTGAACCTTCAATTTGATTGGGCAAAATTCCTTGAGAAGGGAATCGTCCAGGTAGGAATGAATCTGAAGACAGGGAATGTAGGTGAGCTATAGCTGCCTGCATGATTTTGGTAAAAGCCAAAGGGGTTGTAGATAGGCCAAAAGGGAGAGCCTTGAACTGGAAAACTTTGTTGTTCCAAACGAAGCGAAGGTATTTCCTGTAAGTATGGGAAATGTGAATGTGGAAGTAATCACCTGAAAGATCCAGAGAGGTAGTCCACATTCCTGGAAGGATTAAAGCCCTGATTGATCTGTTGGTTTCCATTTTGGAATGGGGAACAATATGAAAGTTGTTCAGAATAGATAGGTCTATGACCGGCCTCATTCCTCCCGTCTTCTTTGGAACCAGAAAAAGACGGGAATAAAATCCCGGAGACAGAGTTAAGAGCGACACCTCCTCTATTGCAGATTTCTGTAACATAGTTTCTACTTCTACTGATAGAAGTTGATACTTGACTGGGTCTTGAGTATGAGACAAACTTATCGGAACTGCAGACAGAGGAGGTGGGTTCTTGAACTGAAGTGTTAATCCCCCTCGAAATATTGACAGCACATAACAGTCTGAGATAATTTTCTTCCACTGATTTAGGAAAAAAATTAACCTCCCTCCTACTGGTATTGATTTTTGAGAAACTTGTAAATTTTCCACTGGGGAAGCTGTCAATAACGTACGAGGGGGCAAGTACCTAGGTACTAGACCTAGATTTCTTGGGGCCCTTAAAACCACCAGAAGTCTTACCTGAGCTTTTACCGGAGTTATGGGATTTGTTCTGAGGTTTGCCGTAGTTATTCTTCCTTTTCTTAGCAGAAGAAGGAGGACCACCAGAAACAGAAGTACTAGTAGAACTAGATGTAGCATTAACCGACCTCTTGCCATTGTTAACTTGTACATTGACTTTGACAGGAGGAGGATTTTTCCTGAGTTCCTCTTGAACCTGCTGTAAGGGTAAACCAAACATCTTGTCAGAAAGTGGAGATTTCAGTAAAAAATCTTTCAAAGACTCAGCAACAGAAGTTTTTTCAAGAAACTCTACTCTTTTAGATAGGGTGCAATTAGCAATAGAACCCATTAAAGCAACTGAGATGAACCTAGAGCTTTATCCAGTTGAAGTAAAAAAGATCGTACTTCTGCTGGAACAACCGAATCTTCGCTGTTAAACAAATGTCCGGTTGCAGCTAGAAAATGTTCGGCTGTGCCAAGAACTGGAGAAGCACTACAAAGGAGATTCTCAGTCTTTGCCCAAACAGTTTGAGTGAGACGAAGACCATCTACTGGCTTTGTTCCCAATAAAGATGAAAAAGATTTGTCACAAATGGGAACAAGTCTACCCAGCGAAGAATCAAAGATATCAAAATCTTTGTACTTGAAGTGATCAGAAAAGGAAGACATACCAAAACCAGAGATATTGTTATTAGCAACCTTAAATTTTCACTAGCCGAATTAGCAATACCTTCATTGATAATTTGTAAGGCAAATGCCATATGGCCAGATTCAGGAAAAGAATTGTGAGAAGTCACAGTATCCTGAGAAATACCACAGGAAGCTTCAAAAGTTGAAGAAGGTCTCTTCGGCTTGGAAGGAGGGGCAAAAGGGAAATATTCTTCATCCCTCATCAGGGTATACACCTTATCCCTAAGATCCTTCAAGGATGAAGTCGGATCCTCAGTCTCCTTGGTGGAAGGTTGGTGAGCTGACTTAGAAGTAGGCTCAGGGGCCGTCTGCGATAGCTTGTGAGAAGAAGAACTACTAGTATCAACATCCTCACCAGTGAGGAAAGCCCTTTCTGGACTCCTAGGGAAACAGAAAGCTCGTCAACCTCCCTCTCATCATATTCTACAGACTTAGCTGGAGAAGATTGATGAGAAGAAACTCTATTCTCCAGTAGAGACATATACGATTGGATAGAGTACTAAACTCAGCCTTGAAAGACTCAACAAAGTCCAAAAGTAACTTCTGAAAACCATCTAAGGATGGTGCAGACTCAGAACCCTGATTACCATGAGAAGAGCTAGAAGACTGAGCTCGAGAGTCAGGTACAGGGTTAGAAGGAGCTACTGCAGGAGTCAAAGATGGAAATTGAATGGGAGAATATGGGTACACAGGGGTATATGTTCGGACCAGTGATAGTACGTTTATTTTTAGTCGGGGATATTCCATCTGACCTAATGACGCAGTTGGGGTACACTCAGAATTTATTTTAAATAAGTCTTGATATGTGATATTGGTGAAGGAATATATTGACATTCTTATTGTGTACAGACTGTATTATAATTCTATTGGTGATTGGATTTATATTGGATTTATTACTTCGTACTGAAGGTGTGCCTATATTGGCAGAATATATGAAGATACAGATACAGATACAGATACAGATGGTAACGTATTTATAGCTATAAAATGAGGATTTCCTCGATCTCCTATATTGGAGGTGAAGATTTATTACAGATGCAGATACAGCTTCCAGTTGAACGGCAAACGCTTTAATGGCGTCTAAGTTCAAGACATTGGTCACGTGATAAAAGGTCAGAGTTTACCGTTTTCTTGTGAACGTGTACACCTCTTGGTTTTTTACCTCGTATCGTCTAATTGTAACTCGTACATAAATAAAACTTGTAGGGTCCAAATCTTGAGTGAATAAGTTTCATTATTATGTATACTTATTTATGAAAGGTGTTATAAAGTATTCTAAAACAACGATGGAAGTTGAAATTTTTTTTGGAAAATTTGCGTAGGTCTACGGAAAATCCCAAATCATTTCTTAAATGGGTTTGGTAACGTATGGAGGGGTATAAAATATGAAGTAAAACCATTTTCTGCATCTTATATTTTAATTATAGATCATAAATTCCCCGGATACGCAATTGTGTCAGCTTATTCGTGGCGAAGCGGAGATCAACGGGAGATAACTCCGTACACGCGTCGTAGGAAACTGCAAGTTCACAACAGTAAATTCGAGTAAAATTAATGATTGTAGTTATATTTCGACACTTTCTTGAATAACCATTCAATATTTTATGTTCCTCTACTCTTGTAACATTAAAATAGTCATGTAATGTTTGAATATGGCATTTTTTCAAGTACCCTAAAACAGGTTTTTGAAAACTTCCAAAGAAGAAAATTATAGATAACTGACTTTTCTCTGAAACTTGGACTTATTTGTATATTCTCAAACACCCTTTTGGTAGATGGAATGATACAAGTCTTTGTTTTACTTTCTTTGTATCAATATTCTTAGAAAGGATATGAAAATAAACTCAGCGTTTGTACATGTTGGTTGTTTAGAACAGTTTGTTTAAATATATTAAAATTTCACTCTAAAATTAGACTTGAATTTTTATATTTAAATAAGTATCTAACATAGAAAGTTGTTAATCTGGTGCACTGAAAATGTTCCATCAGAAATGAGATTTAACAAAGTTATTTAGACTGAAGAACTTGTCACTTTTTATGCTGATCATATGGAGAAAAAAGAGTGATATTATAAATTCTAACACAGCATCAATTGTGAAACAATAGTTCTTTCCTACAGACATTTTATTTTTCAAGATGTGAGGCTTGCCGATCAATTTACATATTTAAGATTTCACTGTTAAGAGTGGAAAAATAACTTATTGACAGAGATTCTGTATGGGAATGTTTCTCTTGATATTTTTAAATACATTTATGTTACCAACTACATTGTATCTTTGTTTTTCTACTATGATCTGCAAAGAGATGTGTTCTTTATGTGTGACCTCAATGATTGTCAAGCATGATTATTGGTAGCCTTTATTCCTGATGTAACAATGGAAAATTCTGAGAAAAGCAAGAACTTTTAAGCAGATCCAGGTCTTTTATAAAGAGAGGGTGGATTATTCCTAAATTCCATATACAGAAAAAAACATATTTCATTTCATGCCAAATAATTACATACAAGAGGGGTTTATCAGCCATTTGTCAGCAGAACTTGTGTTACAATAGAATTTAACTTTGCATTAATATTACATTAAAATACAATATGGAAAAAAAGAAAATGTAGACAATACATGCCCCCTCCTCTTTGAAAATTTGCTTGATCCACCCCCGAGATAAGAAACTATATAAGATGTACAAGTTCCGTTGCTCGCTCTTAATCAAGAGAAAAAATCTGAACATCCAAAAAGCCGGAAAGGGATTTAAAACATTATAATCAACACAAAGAAAACTGAACAAAAAGCTGTATTGCAATCTGATATCATGCAGTTCTCATAATTCCTATTGCATGTATTACTTCAAGTTTTGATTTTTTCCCCTTATATTTGAATTCATAAGTCCTACAAACAACTGTTGAGTCTTTTAATTAAATTATTGATTGAATAATGAATGATTAGCTAAGCTGGTCTGTAAATAAAGTCTGAAAATGCTTCGTTTAAATAAAAGAGTGTTATTATGTCATAAAATATACTGAATCAACTTCAAATTTAATCCAAATTCATATTTAACTGCTCTAAAATGCATAGTCAATTGAACTACAAAACAAAAACCTGAGACTACTATAACAATTAACATAGAGATTGGTCACTTCCCATGTTATAGTAGTCTCAGACAAAAACAAAGCTGACTTAAATACATGTACAGTATGTTCAGAAATTTTTTGAAGAATGGACAACAATGAGATATTTATTTTTCTGATATCAGAAAAAATCTCATAGTATCAAATCAGAATGAGAGTTCTTTTTATTGAGATAATCAATTTAATCGCATTATTTACTTTAATAAAAACCTCATGATAATATCTGAATTTACAGTCATGACTTGTCAACCTCTACACTTAAAAATTTAAGGTTCTTAGGCCTAAATGTGGTTGAAATACAGACAATTTTTGTAACTTTTACAAAAAATCTCTTTTTTATGACATACCTTACAATTTCAGAATAAGCTGCATTAAGTTATATATGTATCACATATAAGAATGCTAGTTTGTATTTTAATATCATGATCATCATGAGTATTGCAATAAGTTGTTATTATTCAATTAATTAAAAAAAACATCAATTATTTTTGAATTGATAGATGTGGAACTAGTACATACATTTGTTTTTTTAAACATCTATATACTATTCATTAGGGAACTTATTCAAATATATTTTGTACAAGACAGTCATGGCAGTTCACAATTACAGTGGTCATTATAAACATAATGACACAATTTACACAACCAAATCTTATTGTTGATATATGTAAACTGAAATCATTGCAGAATTTTTCTTTCAAATGATTTAATGTTTGTTAGTCACTTACTTTGAATACTTAACCTGTACTAAAATAAAGAGATGTGGTATGATTGCCAATGAGATAACAGTATAGAAACTATCCACCAGAGTCCAAATGTCTGTTAGCAGTTAAATTATAAGTCACTTTACAGACATCAACAATGAATACATTTCATTGTTATCAGGCAGATGAGGAAAAAGAGTAATGATAGCTTTTTAGCTTACTACATGTACAAGAGAATATAAGAAATATAATAATATAAATAAGGAAATAATAGAGACAAAAAAGACAGGACTTAGCCACTGGACTATATGTAAAGTGTTCCCTTACTAATCCTTAAAGGAGCTGCTGTATACTTAGAAAAAAGGTTGTTGAGGACTTGGCCACATCAATCAGCATTTTTAGACACTACATTATGATCGATTGCAATCTGCCCTATTTGCTCCAACCTCTAATGAGTATTAAAATTAATACCTAGGGTGGGAATTAAACCCATGTATGTTCATTTACTCTATTGTTCTCTATGTACATACATGTACATGTATATGAAATATATCAAATGCAAAAAAATGCTGGAATGTAAATATGGTAATTTACATCATGTACATTATTACAGCCTCTTTTTTTAAGGACCTAGTAAAGGAGGTCCATGGACCTAGCTAGACCTATTTCTTAGGCAAGGTGTATTATATAACTCTTGAAAGTAGTTAAATGCAATTGTAAAATTAATTTTATCTGCTGTTAAACAATAATAACACGATAACAGCGTGCAATTTAGGTAAACAAACATCAATAATCTACCACGTGTTTGTCTGCTGTGCTTGAATATTCAAAACGACCCATCGGGTTTATTTACACGAATGTTTGCTAAAGCAGACAGTTAAACATGTCTGTTTACCTAGTAAGTTCTATAAAAAATGCATTTGCTGTTATGACTTGTGTATGCATGGAAATATAATGAACATAACATTGATTATTTACCGTAAATATTGAATACACATCATTCCTGAGCTATACACACAAAACACATGGCACTGTTGTAACGATGGCTGGTAACGTATAGCCACTTTATAACAGTAAATCCCATTGGATAAGCTACCCTACACAGTACATAATATGCAAATTAATGATTGGATACGAATTTGTGTCAGCTCTCAAATCGATGGAAAAATGTAAACATTGGAATCCGCCATTTTGACATAGGAAACAAACTAATTTTGAATCTTGGATTAAAGGACATTGCGCACATTGCCAGCGTATCATGCATAACCAGTCATGTGCAAATATATCTTTTAATTAGTTTTATACACTTACTTTTCTATGTTTTAGTTAATTTAATGTTTTAATTTACTACAGAACGGAACATCGTTCTCAAAGACGCCGTAGAAAAAATATAGGTGGCGCTGTTTGTGGGCGTAAACATTTTACATACGGGTACTTTTTTTGTCGACAAATTGACCTCTATCTGTCAGATTCAGGCGTTTGCCGTTCAACTGTTCCCCAGACATGCGAGTCGAACATTGAGGGGGTAAATTAATTAGAAATCTCCCATTTAGGTAATGACTTCAATGCAAATCCATTTCTTCATTAGATTTATACCAATTTACCTTTAGAAATTAGAAGCTTTTATATATATTTTTCCTTAAAGTAGACCAATCGTTTGCTATCATCAATGCATTTTTGGGCCGTCCACGTGACATGGCTTTGTTTACAAACACTATAATTTAGCGCGCTAAACTTTTACGATTACCCATCACTTTTCAATCCTGTAATTAATTTTTTAAATGCATTGTCTTCTTGTATATATAAACTCTCTGTTTTACTTGTTATTCCTGATTTAGTATACACATTTATGATGTAAATGGTTTACGGCTTTTAGAAAAGTATTTCTTGACGATCCCTGCCAAGTATTTGAATTTTATTTGAAAAATACAGAGCACGCAAAATAAGCATTTGAAAATCACGATGCACGTAAAATTAAATAAACAGAACACGTTGAACGAGGCACCTGTCTTGCACGACTGAACGTTAAATAAAAAAGTAAAAACACGTTGAACGTGAAATAAAGAACAGCGATCACGTTGCACGAAAATAACCCTTTACCACCCTCTTCTTCTAATATATATATTATGATGGTATGATACTAAACCCTTAACGGGAGCAATTGTGCTTCATTTTCATATGATGAAGACATAATCTTTAATCAGTTAAATTGAGGTCTGGAGCTGGCATGTCAGTAACTGTTAGTAGTCCTTTGTTAATTTATGTATCATTTTGCTTTTGAGTTTCTTTTGTTACCTATTTAGACATAGGACTTGGACTTCTTTTAAACTGAGTTTTACTGTGCATATTGCTGTGTGTTTATATTTATTCTACATTGGTTAGAGGTATAGGGGGAGGGTTTGGATCTCACAAAACATGTTTAACCTCGCTGCACTTTTGCACCTGTCCCAAGTCAGGAGCCTCTGGCCATTGTTAGTCTTGTATGTTTTTTAATTTTAGTTCATTTATACATGTATGTTTTGGAGTTTCGTGTGAAGTCCATTTTTACTGAAGTAGTGCACATTTTGTTTAGGGGTCAGCTTCAGCTGCTTCCAGGTGCGGGATTTTCTCACTGTGTTGAAGACCCATTGGTGGCCTTCGGCCCTTTGGTCCGGTTGTTGTCTTTTTGACACATTCTCAATTTTATAACACAGATCTATATACGTTGCATGTGCGCCAGGTTAAAAATAAACAAGGACTATCTTGTTTTTACATATAGTTTTGATCCATCTAAACACAAAACATTTATTGAAAACTTCATCTAACAATCTGTGGAGCACTGGTCTTCAATGTTATACTGAAGAAAGCTCCCAATCCCACCCCATAAAGGGTGGTCCTTTATAACATTTATTTACTGAATTTACCCCTATAAGGTCGCTTCTGTAAATATTGTATTTATACTGGTAAAATTCCCAAGTTGTCTCTCTATGAGATGAAACATGGAAATCATTTCTGGGAACCAGTAGGTAAGTAAAACAAAATATATATGAATACTAATTCTAATATGAAGTGCTTCTTTCGCTTTGTAAACAACACCGTGATAAAATTCTCGATATATCTATACTTAGCGCAAACTCAGATATATACTTACAAATGGATGTTACAATTTACCTCCCACGTAAATCCACATGTTTCGTAACCTATTTGCAATCGCAATGCCGATTTTATTGTTTTAAAAATTGCAATTGAAAAAAGACTACAGAACTTTTATTCTTACTCTGATGCATAACAAAAAGAATTAATGCACCAGAGCTCGGAGAAATGTACAAAATCAAAATAAAATAAAAATCCGCGAAAGTCCATTAATTCTTATGACGCATTTAAGTATTTTCAAAACATAACGTCATACAAATGAAAACGCTAAAGCTGAAGGCTTTTTCCATTACGTAAACCATCGAAATTCGAATAATATTTCATTAAATTTGATTTTTGAGGTAGGTGTTGTTTTATTTTCTATTCTATTGCATTATTCGCATATTTACTGATTTCAGCAAGTCAACATGGCAGCTCCTTAGTTACGAAATGTTAATTGTGGATTTGACGGTAGCTTACGAGAAAAAAATGTAAATTAAAAATGGCAAACGTTGGGTTTGAGAATTAAAAGAATTAAGCACATTTTTTCTAGTGGTTATTTACGAAATAATTCATGCAAGCTACAGATTCATTAGAATGTTTTAGCTTTATCTAACCGGGAGTGAAATAGAACAGCCACACACACGGAAACCCACCCTCGCTCCAGTTTTTTAATAACTGTATTTGTCCTATTAGAATCGAAATAATTCATGGAAGCCATAGATTTATTGTAAATTTTGCACATGGCCCAGGCCATGTGTAAATTTCCAACAAATCTATGGCTTCCATGAATTATTTCTTGAGCATGGAGGCATGGTTTGTGAATCAGCTGTATTTACAAAGTGCAACCTTAAACATACTATGATATTTCAAAAGATTCAAACAGTAACTTTATTTTAACAGAACAAAACAGTAAATTCACGTCTTACAACAGAGTCAAACTGTAAATTCACGTCTTACAACAGAGTCAAACAGTAAATTCACGTCTGAGGATCTAGGAGTTTTTGTTTGAAGTATTGGAAATTGTCTGCTATCAATGAATATGGAAGAAGATATCTTGAAAACCAATGATACAGCAACAGAAATGGAATACTCTGATGTTGATGGAAGTGAATATAATGTTATATTCAATAATGACAATGAGGGTCTATCGTCAAAATGTCCTGGCAGGCCTCCAGGAGCTAAACATAAACTCAAAGATGAACAGCTGTTATCCCTTAAGAAAAGGTACTTAGGACCTGGAAGCCCAAAGAAAGAAAAAAAAGGAAGAGGAAGACCCCTCAAATCTTTAAAGGTATTCAGTCTTATTAGCTGTTAGCTACTATAAACACAATAACATACTTGCGTGCACACACCTAAGGCTAAAATATGATTAACAGAAAGGAAGAAAGATGAAGGGACGAAAGAGAGAGATTGGTTAGAATGGTTACCCCAATGAGTATATCACTCTGTGCAAGAACCTAATATCTCATATCTCACTTAGATATTTGGTAAATGATGTTGAACAGTTGATATGCTTTTAAAAATGACACTGCTTAACCAAACACTTTTCCATGTAAGAGTTATCTCCCAGAACACTGTTTTTCTTGTGCGCACTACTCTTTTGCAACGTAAAAGGTTTCGACAAAATTGATAGAGACCAAGGGTCTTTTGATTTGAGTGCTTTGTTTACCAAAAAGAAAATGATGTGAAGGTCATTGTCGTGAATATGAGCCAAGAGACTTTAGAATTTAATGTTATGTAACTATTTCCCAGACTTTCTCACACACACTATTGTAATGTAACATAATGCTATTGTTACATATCTACAAATCATAGAATCATAAAGCATCTCAACTAGCAAGATGTTATTTTCTTTTCACAAGTCTAACAAGTTAATAACCCTCAAGATAGTCATGTTCTAAATTTTGATTTTTGCTAATAATACCTTTTCTTCAGAAACCGTATAAGGTATCAACAAAATGTTTTATTAAATTGTTAGTTGCCACATGTCTTAAACACTGAATTTGGTTGACAGGGTATGTTGACATTTATTAGAGTTTTTATGCCCCCGCCGTAGTGGTGGGGGCATTAAGTTTTACCCTTGTCTGTCTGTACGTATGTCCGTCCGTCTGTACGTCCCAAAATTGGTTTCCGTTCTCTAACTTGAGTTTGCCTCAACCAAATGTTATGAAACTTATACACAATGCCTATTACCACAAAACATAGATTAAATTTGAATTTTGGTGGCGTCACTTTAACCGATCTAGAGTTATGCTCCTTTATAAATGGAAAAATTGCAAAATTTTTAGTTTCCGTTCTTTAACTTAAGTTTGCCTCAACCAAATGATATGAATCTTATACACAATGCTTATTACCACAAAACACAGATCAAGTTTGAATTTTGGTCGTGTCACTTTAACTGTTCTAGAGTTATGCCCCTTTATAAATGGAAAAATTGCAAAATTTTTAGTTTCCGTTCTCTAACTTAAGTTTGCCTCAACCAAATGTTATGAAACTTTTACACAATGCTTATTACCACAAAACACAGATCAAGTTTGAATTTTGGTGGCGTCACTTTAACCGTTCTAGAGTTAGGCCCCTTTATAAATGGAAAAATTGCAAAATTTTTATTTTCTTCTAAATATCAAGTAATTTTTAAAATTGGAGTTATCTTCCTTTGTCAATGATTATAATTGAACCAACTACAATCAATGCTTTATACAATGCAATGTTAAATTTTGACTTCCACTGATAAAACACAGATCAAGTTGAATTGGGTAGTGTCACTTTAACCATTATTGAGTTATGCCCCTTTATATATTGAAAGATTGCAAAATTTTTAGTTACCATTCTGTAACTTAAGTTTGCCCCAACCAAACATTATGAAACCTATACACAATATTCATTACCACAAAACTAAGATCAAGTTCAAATTTGGGTAGCGTCACTTTTACCGTTCTTCAGTTATGTCCCTTTATAACTATATGATATGCAAGCGGGGGCATCATCTGTGTCCACATGTGGACACTATCCACATTTATTTCCTCTGTTGTATTTCAGATAATCTCTATGGTAATATTTACCATATATAGTAGGGACCTAGTGTCTTTTGATTTGAGGTCCTAGCTGGATGACCATGAAATTGAGGTCAAGGTCAAAGATGAATTTGAAGTTCTAGATTTTGACCTTTGCTGTAACTGCTTATTGGTACATGATACAGTCCAAGGGTCTTTTTCTTATGAAACCGGAAGCAAAAATTTGGAAACCTGAAGTACCTACTTATCTGCCTTATTTTAGAAACATAGAAACTGCATATTTTTGAAACAACATAAAGTATGCTATGCCTATGGCATATTTTTAGAATCAGTGTCTTAAAGGGAAGTAGAAAATTACCTCCCTTATTTCAGGCAAAGGTATATCGAAACCTTGTATTTTTGAAATCAGTGTAAAGTGAGCTATCTAATGACTCTTGTAGGGACTTTCTGTAAGCCAAAAGTGGCAGATAATCTCCCTTTTGTCCTATGTTCTGACATGATGAAAGGGGAATTGATTTTAAAAATAAATAGATGTGGTAGGATTATTTCCAATGAGATAACTTTCCACCGAGACCAAATGACGTAAAAGTTGTCAACTATAGGTAACCATACTGCTCTCAACAATGAGCAAAACCCATACTGCATAGAAAGCTATAAAAGGCACAGAAGATGACAAATCTAAAGCAATTCAATCGAGAAAACTAACAGCCTGATTTATGTACAAAACAATAAACGAAAAACAAATATGAGAAAGCAACAAAAGACAACCACTGAATTACAGGCTCCTGACTGAAGACAGACATAAACAAATTGTGGAGGAGTTAAACATGTTAATGGGCGCCCAACCCTCCCATAACTTTGGACATTGGTGTTACAGCACAACATAAGAAACTATAAAAATCAGTTGATAAGACTTGACTCATCAGATTGGTGCAAGTTAAAGCAAACAAAAAACAACTAACAAAATGACTTAAGACACAAAGTTTTGTACTAATCTGAAAGTACTCTCAGTTACTGAAAGCTAGTTCAAAGCTGTTAACAACTAACAAAAAGAAAAACATGCATCCAAGACTGAAATATCAATCTGAACATGAACACATTCAATGGAATTGGTAAAGACGTCATAAACAGATCTTGTTGCTTTCAGTTGTCAATTGTGACATCAGCAATTGTTGTAGTTTTTGACTAGGTTACAGGGATGGGGTAATTGTAATCTGTAATCGTAATCGATTGTTATTGATTACATTTTTTCAAGCAATCGACAGTAATCTGTAATCAACAACATTTTCGATTACATGTAATTGTAATTTAATCGATTGATTACTTTTCGATTACATTTCGATTACTTTAGTTAAATAGTTTGATGAAATAAAACCTAGTTTAAATGAAACTAGACAAATGCATGTATTCATCAATTTATAGTACTGATAAAATAGAATGTATTAATATTACTTGAGAGTTTATCAAATACCTTATTTAGATCTGTTGTCTCAAGCTGCATTATGATTAACCAGATCTAACAAATTTTACTATATTTCCAGCTTTTGAAATAAATGACTTTCAATGCTTGTCAATAATTTAAGACCTTTTATGTTAAACACAAAAATGTTGAAAATAAGAAAATTGATTCAAAATAGGAAAATACATGTTGTCCTAAGTTAAGTTCTGTACTACATTGAAGTTGTAAGCTTATTTGTAATAAAATTCCTTAAAGCTTAATTTTCAATTACAGTTAGAATTTTTAGCTTAGAATAGATAAACTATTGATTCGTCATAATGGTATATAGCATCAAAATTAGGAAAGAATACAAAATCGTTTTGACAATGAACCAATGCATTGAAATTTTTGCTCGGTAAATAGATACAATTATCCCATTTTGACACTAAAATGTATATTGTTTATGATTTTGAATAGAGAACAAAGAATTCTCAACAACCTTCTTGTTTTTACTAATCAGATGATCAAAGACTTCTAATCAATGAGACTCAGACTTTGATTTGATTTCAATTATGTCTAATTAAGTGAGATATTTAATTCATTATATTGCCATAAGTTATGAATTGTTCTCCATTGGCAGTTTTATAACCTGTAATTAGGGGGATTATCCAAACAAAAGGATTACTTCATTCATGTAATTATAAATTATAAATTTCCATCTTTTAAAATTAGCTGAACTCGATTCTTCTTCTTTTTTATGTAATTTTTTTCAGAGGAAACCTCTCACATTGTAATGAATAATATTCAAATATACCTGTTGATAACGAGTAAATATCAAACTTAAGTCAGTATGACAGCAAAAATTTGCAAACTATAGGAAAATAACCTACAATATAAAGAAGCGATTGATGCAATGGTAGAAGTCATTTCAAGAATGTTCTCATGTTTTAATATCATCACTCACTCAAGAATTTCTAAATAGTTTAGTTCCTCTGTTTTTGTAAAGTTCCACTCTAAATATCCACTCTAAATAAGTTGAGCAACATAATTGTGTTTAAACTTACTTCATTACTTTATAGCATGTAATCGACAGTAATCGGAAAGCAATGTAATTTCTTTTGATAAAGTAATCGATTGCAATGGATTACAATTACAAAAATCAGAGTAATCGATTGCACAAAAATCCTTCGTGTAATCGATTATTAATCGATTACATTTGTCAGTAATCGTGCCCATCCCTGCTAGGTTATTTTCATAGAAACCTCTTTTGATATGATTGAAATATTTAGTAAGCTATAGCTACCAGCATTAACACATATCATTTCCATGGAGATTATTTTACCTCATGGCTCCATGATAAAACACTGACTTTTAAATTTTTGCATGGCTTACATGATGAAAGTTTGCAAAAAGTACAAAATTGTAGAAAATGACACAAAAAAATACACCAAAAGTAAACATGCACAATGATCATTTTTTGCACAACTTTTTTGAACTTTTGGTCCTCAATGCTCTTCAACTTTGTACTTGTTTTGGCTTTCGAACATTCTGATCTGAGCGTCACTGGTTAGTCTTGTGTGGACGAAACGCGCGTCTTGCGTATTAAATTTTAAACCTGGTACCTTTTGTTAGCTATTATTCGTATGTTTCTCTGTCCTATGTGTTCTATTTATTTGTATTGTAGTCCTGTCATGTAATGTTGTCATTTTAATGTTATATTTGATATTGCCATAAAAGCGGGAGGTTTGGCTAGCCACAAAATCAGGTTCAACCCACCATTTTTTTCTTAAAATGTCCTGTACCAAGTCAGGAAAATGGCCATTGTTATATTATAGTTCGTTTCTGTATGTGTTACATTTTAATGTTGTGTTTCTGTTGTGTCGTAGTTCTCCTCTAATATTTGATGTGTTTCCCTCAGTTTTAGTTTGTAACCCGGATTTGTTTTTTTCTCAGTCGATTTATGAATTTCGAACAGCAATATACTACTGTTGCCTTTATTTACAAGAATCAATAATGATAAGGTGAGGATAATTTTGTATACAGATACATTAGAATTTGCTTATCTTATTACCATTTATTGATACCCCCTTGTCATTCACTTTAAATTTCTATTATGTATACACAGTGCACATGTTAAAATTTGTTTCCTGGCATATTCAGTTAAATGATTGCACAATTTGAACACACAGTCCTTGAATGTTTCCATAAAAATTTCAGCGTTTTATTGTCTGTAACAGATGCTGGAGAGGCATATTTTGTGACCTCATTTGAATTGAGTTGATAATTGACTAAAATATAAAAATCTCTATTACAGTTGCAAAAAAAGGAATCACCTACTGCTACGAAACCAGGTGGTAGACCTAAAGGTTCTGGGAAGAAGTATGATGGGAATAAAACAAGTCTTGGCAAGGGAGATGTTAGTTACACAGAAACTGTGGAAAATATTGTAGAAGAACAATCTGACAGTGAAATTGAATATATGTTGGATGAAGAAGAATTGCCAGTTAAAAAAGGCAGAGGGAGACCTAAAAAAAATAGTTATGAGGAGGATGAATTACAGTTATTAAAGAGAAGCCCTGGGAGACCTCTGAAATCTACTTATGGGGAGGAAGAAGTACATTCAGTTAGGAAAGGTCCTGGGAGACCTCCGAAAAATGCTAATGAGGAATATCAGGTACATGCGGTCAAAAGAAGTCCTGGAAGACCTCGGAAAAATCCATATAAGAAGAAAAATGTTAGTTACAGAGAGGATGTTGATTTTAGTATAGAAGAACAATCTAACAGTGAAAATGAATATATGTTGGAGGAGGAAAAATTGCAGTCTGTAAGGAAAAGTCCTGGGAGATCTCCTAAGCAAGCTTTTAATAACATAGAGGAAGTTGAAGATATTCATGAAGTAGAACAATCTGACAGTGAAAATGAATTTATGTTGGAGGAGGAAGAAGAACAGCCAGTAAAAAAAGGCAGAGGTAGACCTAGAAAAATAAGGGATGAGGAGGGTGAAGTACAGTTATTAAAGAGAAGCCCTGGGAGACCTCTGATATTTACTTATGGGGAGGAAAAAGTACATTCAGTTAGAAAAGGTCCTGGGAGACCACTGAAAAATGCTATTGAGGAATATCAGGTACATGTGGTGAAAAGAGGTTGTGGGAGACCTCCGAAAAGTCCATATGAAAAACAAGATGTTAGTTACACAGAGGATGTTGATTTTAGTATAGAAGAACAATCTGACAGTGAAAATGAATATATGTCAGAGGAGGAAGAAGAACAGCCAATAAGAAAAAGCAGAGGGAGACCTAAAAAAATAAGGGAGAAGAAGGATAAAGTTCAGCCAAAGAGAAGCCATGGAAGTCCTCTGAAATTTAATTATGGAAAAGACAAAGCTCAGTCAGCACGGAAAAGTCCTAGGAGATCTTCAAAGCAAGTTGTTAATTACACAGAGTATTTTGATGTTAGTATAGAAGACCAATCTGACAGTGAAAATGAATATATGTTGGATGAGGAAAAAGAACAATCTGATAGTGAAAATGAATATATGTTGGAAGAGGAAAAAGAACAGCCAGTAAAAAAAGGCAGAGGGAGACCTAAAAAAATAAGGTATGAGGAGGATGAAGAACATCCAATAAGGAGAAGCCAAGGGAGACTGTCAAAGTCTTCTTATCATGAGGAGAAAGTACAGTCAGCAAGGAGAAGTCCTTGGAGATCTTCAAAGCAAGATGTTAATTACATAGAGGATATTGAAAATATAGATGAACAATCTGACAGCGAAAGTGAATATTTGTTGGAGGAGGAAGAAGAACAGCCAATAAAGAGAAGCCAAGGGAGACCGCCAAAATCTTCTTATCGGGAGGACAATATACAGTCAGCAAGGAGAAGAATTGGGAGATCTCAAAAGCATGCTATTAATTACACAGAGAATATTAATGCTAGTATAGAAGAACAATCTGACAGTGAATATGAATACATGTTGGAAGAGGAAGAAGATCAGCCACTAAAAAAAGGTAGAGGGCCTAAAAAAATAAGGGATGAGGAAGAGGAAGTACAGCCAGTTAAAAAAGGCAGAGGGAGACCTAAAAAAATAAGGGATGAGGAGGAGGAAGAACAACCAGTTAAAAAAGGTAGAGGGAGACCTAAAAAAATTAGTTATGAGGAGGATGAAGTACAGTTATTAAAGAGAAGCCCTGGGAGACCTCTGAAATCTACTTATGGGGAGGAAGAAGTACATTCAGTTAGGAAAGGTCCTGGGAGACCTCCAAAAATTACTTATGAGGAATATCAGGTACATGCGATGAAAAGAAGTCCTGGAAGACCTCGGAAAAATCCATATGAGAAACAAGATGTTAGTTACACAGAGTATTTTGATTTTAGTATAGAAGAACAATCTGACAGTGAAAATGAATATATGTCAGAGGAGGAAAAATTGCAGTCAGTAAGGAAAAGTCCTGGGAGATCTCCTAAGCAAGCTGTTAATAACAAAGAGGAAGTTGAAGATATTCATGTAGTAGAACAATCTGACAGTGAAAATGAGTTTATGTTGGAGGAGGCAAAACTGCCAGTAAAAAAAGGCAGAAGGAGACCTAAAAAAATAAGAGATGAGGAGGAGGAAGTACAGCCAATAAAAAGAAGCCGCGGGAGACCTCTGAAATCTACTTACTGTGAGCCAAAAGTGCAGTCAGTAAGGAGAAGTCTTGGCAGATCTCAAAAGCAAGCAGTTGATTACACAGAGGATATTGAAGATATAAAAGAACAATCTGACAGTGAAAATGAATTTATGTTGGAGGAGGAAGAAGAACAGCCAGTAAAAAAAGGCAGAGGGAGACCTAAAAAAAATAGTTATGAGGAGGATGAAGTACAGTTATTAAAGAGAAGCCCTGGGAGACCTCTGAAATCTACTGACGGGGAGAAAAGGGTACAGTCAGCAAGGAGAAGTCTTGGGAGATCTCCAAAGCAAGCTGTTAATTACACAGAGGATGCCGAAGATATAGATGAACAATCTGACAGTGAAAATGAATATATGTCAGAAGAGAAAGAACAGCCAGTAAGAGAAGGCTGTGAGAGACCTAAGAAAATAAGGAGTGAGGAGGAGGAAGTGCAGCCAATAAAGAGAAGCTGTAGGAGTCCTCTGAAATGGACTTATGGAGATGACAAAGCACAGTTAGTAAGGAAAAGTCTTGGGAGATCTCCAAAGCAAGCGGTTGATTACACAGAGTATTTTGATGTTAGTATAGAAGAACAATCTGACAGTGAAAATGAATATATGTTGAAGGAAGAAGTAGGGCTAGTAAAAAAAAGCAGAGGGAGACCTAAAAATATAAGTGATGAGGAGGATGACTCAATTATCATTGATGAGGAGGATGAAGTACAGCCAGTTAAAAAAGGCAAAGGAAGACCTAAAAAAAAATATGATGAGGAAGATGTTCATCCAATAAAGAGAAGCTGTGGGCGACCTCCAAAATCTACTGATGGGGTGGAAGAAGTACATTCAGTATGGAAAGGTCCTGGGAGACCTCCAAACAGTACTAATTCCTCTGTGATGAGAAAGAGAGGTCAACCATCTGCATCTGAAAGTATGAAATTTAGATTGAGTATTGTAAGTTTGTTTTGATATAAAAAAAATTTTAACCATCCAAATTTACAAATGAAACTTTATATATTTCTTTGTACACACAAAAACCCTGAGATTTAGATTCATAATAAATTATAGTGGAGCATATATTAATTTAATTTTAATCTTCTTTGATCATAAAAAGTCCATCTTTAATTTTTTCTAAGATTTATCCTGTTTGAATTGGTTTTTACCTTATTGTTTTCTATAGTCCATCATCTGTTATTCTGTTTTGGGTTAGAATTTTAGTATAAGGGACTTTCTCATTAAGTTTCCATGAAGTTCAAGTCAAATCCACTTGAAACTTAGTGTACACATGTTCATAATGATCATAACTTTTTGAAATATATTCCAAATTAGGGTTGTGCTTGGTAGATAATTTTGTAATGATTAGTTACCCTTCCAATGGTATATAAAATCTTGACCTGTTTCATGATGCTTACTCAATAATTTATATTGTATTACAAAAAAGTCAATCATACATCGGCTGTTGTCTGCTCTATGGTCAGGTTGTTGTCTCTTTGACACATTCCCCATTTCCATTCTCAATTTTATTAGAAATTTGGTTACATATAATGAAAGAAAGATCTCTAAATTGTGAAATGTGCATATGAAGCAGTTGAGATCTAGGGGTGTGTGCTATACCAACAGTTTGTTAAAGTTTGTGATTAAGTTGGATTAATGTTAAATCAATGATAATTGGTATGCAGTTGTGTAAGCATTGGCACATCTCATTTTCATGAAGATAATTTGGCCCTTCCCTCACAGTCATGGATATTTGTCTATTAAATGAAAAACAATTAAATAGTTTAAATGTTAAAGTTTGTGATTTGGTCAATTTAAGGGGAACCACTTATGATAAGCCAATGATATTTGGTATTCTGTTGTTTTTTCATTCAGTCATGGTTCATTGACTTTAATAATTTTGCATATTTTACATTTCAAAGTATTGCTATTTTAATTTCAACATTTGCATTTTACTATCAAAATGACATGTAAAATTGAGAATGGAAATGGGGAATGTGTCAAAGAGACAACAACCCAACCAAAGTGCAAAAAACATCTGAAGGCCACCAATTATTACCAGGGTCTTCAACACAGCGAGAAAATCCCTCACCCGGAGGCAGGCTTCTGCTGGCCCCTAAACAAAAATGTGTACTAGTTCAGTGAAAATGGACGTCATACTAAACTCCAAAACATATAAATGAACTAAAATTAAAAAACATACAAGACTAACAAAGGCCAGAGGCTCCTGACTTGGAACAGGTGCAAAAATGCGGCTGTGTTAAACATGTTTTGTGAGATCTCAACCCTCCCCCTATACCTCTAGCCAATGTAGATAAAACAAACACACAGCAATACGCACAGTAAAACTCAGTTTAAAAGTCCTAAATAGCAAACTGGCAATGTTTTCACCAGGTGAGCGATACAGACACAGGTGTGCCTCTTTTTTGTTTTAACATTGTTAGCTATATTTTGTTATTATTGGTTGATCAAACTTCATAAATGATTTTTGTTCAGCGACTGCTTAAAAAAAGTTTAAATTTTTTGTTATGAAAATTTCTCACTTATTATGGATAACTATAACTGCTTGAAAAAAAGTTTATGTGAATTTCTCACTTTTGTAGACAGGATTCACCTGACCTTGACCTCATTTCATGGATTAGTGATCAAGGTTAAAGTTACATGATTAGGTCTGTTTCTCAGATACTATACGCAGTAAGTCAACAGTATTTGGTGTATGGAATGATTGTAAGGTGCACATGTCAGTTTGGCAGGTTTCATCTTACCTTGATCTCATTTTCACAGTTAATTGGTCAATGTTAAGCTTTTGTGTTTTGGTCTGTTTTTCTTGTACTATAAGCAATCGCTATAGGTAAACTATATTTGGTGTATGGGATGATTGTAAGGTGTACCTGACTGTCTTGGAGGTATCATCTGTTGTTGACCTAATTTTCATGGTTCATTGGTCAATGTTGAGTTTTAGAAGTGAGGTCTTTTTCTAAGATACTATAAGCAATAGGTCAACAATATGTTATGTATGAAATCATTGTAAGGTGTACATGACTGCCTGGAATGGTTCATCTGACCTTGACCTCATTTTTTTTTACCTCATTTTCATGGTTCATTGGTCAATATTAAGTTTTCTTGGTTAAGTCTATTTCTCATATACTTTAAGCAATAAGATCAACTATATTTGATGTATGGAATGATTGTAAGGTGTACATGTCTGTCTGGCAGGGTTCGTCTAACTTTGACCTCAATTTCATAATTCATTGGTCAATATTAAGTTTTCATGGTTTGGTCTGTTTCTTGTATACTATAAGCAATAGGTCAACTATATTTGGTGTATGGAATGATTGTAAGGTGTACATGTCTGTTTGACTTGGTTGAACTGACCTTGGCCTCATTTTGTCTCGCCTTGACGGAGTCAAAAAGCAAGACATAGGTATGCTGTTTCCGGCAGCGGCGTCAACAATGTATTACTTTGTGATTAGGTCTAGTTCATGGTGAACCACTAGTGGTAGGTCAATGATATTTGGCATGCAGTTGTATTAGCACTGGCACATCTCATTACCATGGAGATTATTTGGCCCCGCCCCCTCAGTCAAGGTCTATTGACTTTGAAACTTTGCTTAGTTTACATGTATTAGTTTGTGATTAGGTCAGTTTATGGGGAACCACTAGTGATAGGTCAATGAAATTTGGTATGCAGTTGTATAAGCATTGGCATATTTCATTTCCATGGTAATTATTTGGCCCCGCCCCCTCATTCATGGTCTATTGACTTTGAAACTTTTGCTTAGTTTTCATGTATAAGTTTGTGATTAGGTCAGTTTATGATGAACCACTAATGTAAAGTCAATGATATTTGGTATGCAAATGTATTGGCATTTGCAAGTTTCATTTCCATTGAGATTATATAACCCCACCCCCTAATTATGGTTCATTGACTTTGAAACTTTTATATGGTTTACAAGTTAATGTTTGTGTTTAGGTTTGTTTAAAGGGAACAACTTACGAAAAGACAATGGTATTTGGTTTGCAGTTGTATTAACATTGGCACATCTCATTTCCATGGAGATTGTTTAGCCCTGTACCTTCAGTCATGGTTCATTGACTTTGAATATTTGCATAACTTACATGTTAAAGTATTGCTATTTTAATTTCAACATTTGCATTATCAAAGTAACAAATAGGCGAGACATATCTCTGTGTTAACAGTTTATCATGGATCATTGATAATGTTGATATGATGAGGTACTTGTTTTAAAACTTATCTTTGGACTATTAACATAAAATAAATCATGAATAGTAAAGCAGGTGAGGCATTTTAGAGTGAGCATTCTTTTTGTAAAAAAATTGTGAATGTAACTGTACTTAACAAAGGCACTTTTATTTAGTCAGGAGAAAGAATTCCACGGAATAATGAAAATGAGAAGAGTGAAGATCATGAAAAGAGAAGCCCTAGCAGACCAAAAAAAACTGATGTATTATGTGCTAAAAAAGCATTAGATAAAAATGATTTATACCATTCAGAAAAAAGGGTTAGAGGAAGACCTAAAAAATCTGAGAGGAAGCATACTGGCAGACCAAAGAAAATTACCAGTTTTATAAGTAACTTTCCTCAAGATGACAGTTCTGCATCTGAAGAAGTTTTAAAACGTGGTCGAGGGAGACCTATAAAAGTAACTAATAGTAAAGATCTGACTAGTGAGGTTGACTTTGAACAAAGCAAACACTCTCCCAGTAAATCAAACATAATTCAACATGGAGTAATCAAAAGAGGTCCTGGTCGACCTAAAAAGGTGACCCCAACCTTGGATATGACATGTGAGAAGGAGGATGGAACAGGTATTGATGGTTTTGATCAATCGAGGGAATATTCAATAGATGTGTTGTGTAATGGTTCATTAGTCACAGAAGATTAGGATGTAACAGCAACACATGCTCCAGATTTAACAGAGGTAATAAGTTATGTCCCCTTATTAATGACTAGGTCATAACTTTTCTGTACATTGGTACAAACTTCATTCAAAAATAGGTACAGTTATCTCAAGGATTTGTATAGTATTACTATACAAATCCTTGGTTATCTTAAGTAAATAATATATAGGTATCAATGATTTTTGTCTCGTGACATAGACATTACTATCCTTAAATAATTTTTTGATTTGGTCTATTTGTCAGATTCTATAAGCAAAAAATAATAATAGCAGTTATAGTTGAAATTGGCTTGTTTTATGTTAGTTAGTTCTGTCATTTCTAGGTTTTATTCTGTTATGTACCCTATAATGGGTCTCTGGGCTGACTCCATTTGTTTATGGGTAAAATCTGATTTTCAAAGTGTTTGTTAGGCTTTTGCAACTTTCCAAAATGAATTTGATTTTATTGGAGCCTTAAAACTCGTCTACAAGTAACACTATTTCTATATATAAATTTTTTGTCAACAGTTTATTGTTAGTTGCCTTAATTTGGTTCTTCCTAATAGATTTACAAGATTATAATATTCAGGTTAACTACTGTTGCCTTATCTTATACATGTTTTATAAATTAGAAAACTGATCAAGCTGATAACAGTATTTGTTTGGTCTAGAATAAATAATAATAATAGTAAATAATAAGGAGTTGTGGTATAATTGCCAATAAGACAACTATCCATTAAAGACCATATATATACTTGTCTGTTGCCAAAATGCATATCTTTCTCCCCAAATGTGCAGGTAAGGCAGGAATACCGGCTAGCATTTCTGACAGTTTATAATGATGTTAAGGGTTTAATAAAATTGAGAATGGAAATGAGGAATGTGTCAAAGAGACAACAACCCGACCAAAGAGCAGAAAACAGCCCAAGGTCACCAATGGGTCTTCAAGACAGCGAGAAAATCCCACACCTGGAGGAGGGCTTTAGCTGGCCCCTCAACAAAAATGTGTACTAGTTCAGCGAAAATGGGCGCCACACTAAACTCCGAAACATATAAATTAACCAAAATTAAGAAAACATTCAAGACTAACAAAAACCAGAGGCTATTACTATTTTATTAATTCTCAAAGTGTCAATACACCATCATATTTATGAAATTTCAAGTTTTATAATGGTATGGCTTGAATTAGATATATTGAAATATGTAGCTTACAGTAAGTAAATTATTTCTGTTTTGTAGGTGTCCATTTCCTAGGCCATGCATTTGGACAAAACAGGCAAGGCAGCTAAAGGTGGAATAGAACTCCTTGTGTACTCAGCAATGTAATATTTTTTGTGTTTGTTGAGATTGTTATAGTATTTTAATACATGTATACACATATGTTATGTGATAAATCAGTAATGCTGCTCTATTTTGAAATGCCATTGGGCAACATTTTGGGTAAGACCCCATGCCACTACCCATAATTTTATTTTTATTTGTAACAGAATTATATTGGCCTCCACCCTTAATTACAATATTGTTTTTTAACATCAAGTTACATTTGGGATAATTGAAAATAAGACATTATAAATTTTGTGGATTATAAGATGACATGAACTATTAAAATCTATTTATATTTTTGTATTTTATGTGTATAGGACAGTTATTATTGTCATACATGAACTTTTTTGCCATGGATCATGAATAACGTATAATAATTAGTATTTTTTTTAAATGGATGGGCACATTAATGTTCCACCTCAATGAAGCAGGAGTTTTTGTCGAGCCTTCGACTTTAGTCGAAAAAGCCAGACATAGCGATCCTACATTCCGTCGGCGGCGGCGGTGTCCACAAATATTCACTCTGTGGTTAAAGTTTTTGAAATTTTAATAACTTTCTCAAACTATCCTGGATTTCTACCAAACTTGGACAGAAGCTTGTTTATGATCACAAGATAGTATCCAGAAGTAAATTTTGTAAAAATAAAATTCCATTTTTCCGTATTTTACTTATAAATGGACTTAGTTTTTCTGCCGGGAAATATTACATTCACTCTGTGGTTAAAGTTTTTAAAATTTTAATAACTTTTTTATACTATTTTGGATTTGTACCAAACTTGGACAGAAGCTTGTTTATGATCAAATGCTAGTATCTAGAAGGAAATTTTGTTTTCTTCCAGTTAACATTACATTAATTTTTAAACATTTATTAGATTCATAAACTATCCTTGATTTTTACCAAACTTGGACAGAAGCTTCTTACAATCAAAAGATAGTATCAAGTGGAATATTTTTATTGATTTACTTCCTCATTTTTGTAGAGCCTGCAATTAACAGAAAAAGTAGGCGAGACACTGGGTTTCGCGGAACCCTTACAAATTTTTGTTTAGGGACATTGTTAAAAACTTAATTTAAGTTTGTGATTAGGTCATTTTAAAAAGAACCATTTAACCAACTTAGTCAGATTGAGGATGGTAAGGGAAAACATGAGGTCAAAAAGATCATCTCCATCCCAAATGTTTTTAACCCGGATTTCAAAAGAAAAATCTGTTATTGATTTTGGGATGTATGGCGGGCGGCTGCCAAACAGTGTCCGTACAGTTACTCATGAACCTTTCAACCAAAGCCTTCCAAATTTAAATATGTTGTTACTGATGACAAAATGGAGGTCAAGTTCTATATTGACGATTTTCACTTTCACTGTTCAGGAGTTATGGTTCTTGAAAGATTGAACAATGGTGTTTCCAGTCGTGTCCCTGCTTTAGCTCATGAACCGTTTAACCAAAGCTCTTCAAATTTTAATATGTTGTTACTGATGACAAAATGGAGGTCAAGATTAATATTGATGATAGTCACTTTTACCATTCAGGAGTTATGGTCCTTGTGATATTGAAAAATGCCAGGACACAAATAAATGTTAAAAAATCTGGTTTACTGTCATTCTGACAGCTCTTGTTGTTTTATAGTTTGTGAAAGAGGCTAATCTTAATATGGTGTTCTTTTCAGTCGATCATCAGACTGAAGTAAAAACGTATTTTGTTGCACTTGTCTGGAAAATGAAATGGTTTTGGAACCATGTTGCTTCTAATGAGTACAGCTGATCTATGATATTGACATAATTTCCAAAATCAAATTTATGTAATCAGCTTACTTAATATTGTTTTTGAAATTTGCTTGAGTTGTTTTAATACATATCCTTTCTCAGTATTATGTAGAAGTATGATAGTTTGATTCTGTATACATTAAGTGAAGAAGGTTAATTCATTTTTGGAAAGATTGGAACTTGTTTCAATTCTTTTCTAAGGCACTGGCCTCCAAACAGAAAGTGGACAGATTAGCTACTAAATCTATACACATTGACATATAGTTCCCAATTGTTCTCATGTCTATGTACATATGCACAAGAGAACTGGAAAGAAATTTGGCTACATCTTAATTTAGAGTATATTTTCAAAAATAATAGTCATTACTTTTTTCAATCACTGGCTTTAAGTTTTGCCTTTTTACTTAAGTGAATTGATATATTAACAGTATGGTTGACAACTTTTATGATCAAGTTACAATTAAACAAAAAGGGTGGAACAATAATTGGAATTTTATATAGACGCCTCCTCCTTAATGCCAATCATAATTGACCAAATAACATAACTTGAGTATATACATAACATGGCAGACCACTCAATACACAAACTTTGACCTCATCATTATCTGATATAATTCCATCTATATAGGTCAGTCTCTGTCTTCATTTTTAATTGAAACTAACAAATACTAAATGGGGATTTCTTTAATAAAATTATATACAGATGATAGATTTTTTCCTTTACCTATATATATATCCTTTTGATTTACACTGCATTAAACAAATGATCTGTAAATCTTGTTTGAAAGATGATTAAGTAAGGATTAATACATAATGTATTTTTTGAGAAAAGACCAAAATGAAAATCTGTATGAGTAAAGAATCCAAGTGGTGTCTGTTTTTCTTGCAAAATCTGTGCAACAATTATCTGTAATTAATCCATAATTTTAATAGGTTACATTTATCAGAGAAGGTATTAGTATATTTGAATACTGTGAGGTAATATATTTATTCAATGAAATAAATAAGAATTTGCCTCAAAAATTAAAAGTCTCCATCTTTGGACAGTAGAATAAAAACATCATATTAAATTTATTGATGTGAAAAATACCCTTTCGTCAACCATGCATCTTCCGTATCATATGTTATTGTTTTAATCAAAATCAATAAGCTATACTTAGCAATGTTTGAACACAGAGTAACAGACATGCCCACAAAACAACCATTCACAGGTTTATTTTGGGAGATGAAAAAAGGACTTTAAGTTTCAAGTCTCTTTAACCATTGATCCCAGGTTTATTGAGAAACTACATTGATAATTTTTTTTTATTAGGGAATTTTTTCTGTTTCAAAAAAATATAAACATTAAGTTGCAATCAAAAAGAAGTTATTATGCAAATTTAGTGACCCACTGACATAACTCTATTAAGCTACTTTATTCACTGAAAAGTTGCTCATCATTCTAAAAATCTGCAGTAATATAACTAACAAATATGCAATAGTGCTATAGCAAGTTTTTTTTGTCCACCACCACTGCTATGGAAGTGTAAAATATGATTGAAATTATACACACAATTCTTCCAATCTTTCCATTAGTGATTTTAGATCACTTTGATTAATTGTTGTACTTCTGAAAGTGATTCGCTGATTACTAATTAGTAAGTATTTGTTTTTATACGACTGCAAAAAATTTGCATTCGTATATTGCTATCACGTCGTCGTCCAAAGACATTTGGTTTCCGGACAATAACTTTAGTATAAGAGAATAGAATTCAAACAAGGTTTAATACCACAAAAGGAAGTTTGGGATTGATTTTGGGGGTTATGGTCCAACTGTTTAGGAATTGGGGGCCAAATAAAGGCAACAGTAGAATACCGCTGTTCAAAAGTCATAAATCGATTTAGAGAATACAAATCCAGGTTACAAACTAAAACCGAGGGAAACACATCAACTATAAGAGGAAAACAAAGGAACAACTGGGATACTGAAGTGCAACAAAAACAAATGCCGACATACATAGAAACGAATTATTTGATAACAACTGCCATATGCCTGACTTGGTACAGGACATTTTAAGAAAAAAAATGGTGGTTTGAACCTGGTTTTATGGCTAGCCAAACCTCCCGCTTATATTGCAATGTTAAAAAATACATTAAAATGACAACACTACATGATAGAAATACAGCACAGAACACTCATCACAGAGAAACGCACAAACAAATAAAATAATATTCAACACAACATGCAAACCGCAGAACAACAACAGTTTTTATAAAATTTTTGGAAAAGTATTCATGAGTTAATGATAAAATCAAATTTAAATTTTAGAGTATCCTTAAAGCAATTAGTCTACGGATATAAATTTTTTGACAAAAATTATTTTGGTCTGAATTATTTCCTAACAATTTTAGGTTTTTCTTTATACAAATCATATTATGTATCTAATCAGAAATTGACAAATGTAAATGTATATCAAATTTTTGTTCAAGAATACATAAAAAGATGTAACAAAAACAGAACAATAACATTTAATCCATTACTGAAGTCACTAAAAAGAAGTATAGACGATTGAATAGATTAAAAACATAATGCATAAAAATGTTGTACATACATATATACCAGCAGCTGATTACTAACCTGGGTAATCAGTGGAATATTACAGGATACATCAAGAAAAGGTTGGTTTCTTGAAGTAACAATTTAACAAGCATATTTGGTGAATAAATATATAAAAAAAAAATGATTGTAAGGTGTACATGTCCAACTGGCAGGTGTCATCTGACCTTGACCTCATTTTCATGGTTCAGTGGTTAGTGGTTCTTAGAAACTATAAGCAATAGATCAACTATATTTGGTGTATTGAATGATTGTAAGGTATACATGTATTTCCCATTTGGTTTATCTGACCTTGACCTCATTTTCTTGGATCATGTTAAGTTTGTGTGATACTTGTGGTAAAGCTTTATATTTAGGACTATCAACCTAAAATCAATGGTCAGAAAAGAAGTTGAGACATTTCAGTGTGTGCAATCTTGTTAAATAGGTCTACATTGAGGTCCAAAGGGTCCAAAATTAAACTTTGTTTGATTTCATCAAAAACTGAATTCATAGGTTTTTTTTATATGCTGAATCTAACCATGGAATTACATTTTAGATATTGGACCATTAAGCATTATATAGGGGATAACATTCGATTGACTTATGATATTTTAAAGTATACAAAAGAGAACAATATTCCTGGATTATTGCTCTTAATTGATTTTAAGAGAGCTTTGATTCTTTATGTTGGGACTTTTTGCTATTAGTATTACAATTTTTCATATGCTGAATCTAACTGTGTATTTGGATGTTGAGCCCATTTTTAAATTGGTCCAAATTGAGGTCCTAAGGCTATAAAATATGTTTTGTTTGATTAAATAAACATTAAATTTAAAAGATAATAATTACAATATTATATTTGAATTACCTCCCTTTCATTGCTTTTAAATTATGTAAAGTTGTCTGCTAGTTCTAATATGAATTATTTTTTAGCTACTTATAGAAACATCAAATACTGATATGGAAGTATATATAATATAATAATATTGTATATCAGAGGGCTCAGTGGTAATAGATTTTTATCTGCTGTGTCAAATATTTAATCACAATCCAAATTCATAGCGGTTTTATGCTTCAATGTTGTGTCCACACTTGCCCCATCTGTTCAGGGTTCGACCTCTGCTTCTGACAGTGACTTTTTATTATTTGTCTATTTTTGCTTGTTAAGTAAAAGTTGTTAAGATTATTGTGTAATCTTTTTCTTGGTGCATTTTAACTGTAAACAAATTATTTTTTATTATGCCCCACCTAGGGGAATAATGGTTTTTGGTCTGTGCGTCCGTTCCTTGGTCCGTTCGTCCGTCTGTCCCGCTTCAGGTTAAAGTTTTTGGTCAAGGTAGTTTTTGATGAAGTTGAAGTCCAATCAACTTGAAACTTAGTTCACATGTTTCCAATGATATGATCTTTCTTATTTTAATGCCAAATTAGAGTTTTCACCCCAATTTCACGGTCCACTGAACATAGAAAATGATAGTGCAAGTGGGGCATTCGTGTACAATGGACACATTCTGGTTTATTTTTAACTTAAAAGCCAAAATATGTTAGTAACCCAGTGTTTGTTTTCATCATTGTAGATGTAATTTCACAGACACAATCTTTTCAAAATATATCTGTTGTGTTGTTGTAAATGAATAGATTCCCTTACAGCACTTACATTTTTGTATTGTCATTAAAGTGAATTTTGGTCAAGAGGATTTACAAGAGACAGATACTCATTCCATCCTCCATATTCAAGATTTATAATTCAAACTGTTCACATCTCAATATGACTTATTAAATTCTAAGAAACACTACTGATTTTTATACGACCGCAAACATTTTTTGCGGTCGTATATTGGTATGACGTTGGCGTCGTCATCGTCCGAAGACACATTAATTTTCCTACAATAACTTTAGTTTAAGTGAATGGATCTCTATGAAATTTTACCATAAGGTTCAATACCACAAAAGGAAGGTTGGGATTGATTTTGGGGGTTATGGTACCAACAGTTAAGGAATTAGGGGCCAAAAATAAGCAATCTTCTAGTTTCCAGACAATAACTTGTGGAACGGTGTATGGATCTCTCTGATATTATACCACAAGTTTCCATACCACAAAGGGATGGTTAGGATTTGATTTGGGAGGTTATGGCTCAAACTGTTTAGGAATTAGGGGCAAAAAAGGGGGAAAACAAGGGTGTCCTGGTTAATGGACAAATACTTTAGTACAAAACATAATTTAAAGCAGTGTAAGGGAGGTAATTCAAATACATCATTTTAATAATCTCCCTTACACTGCTTTTAAATTATGTATAAAGTAATGGTTAATGAACAATTAAGACAATTAAAAGCAGTGTAAGGGAGGTAATCGTTGATGAAATACAACGTTTTTATTACCTCCCTTACACTGCTTTTAAATTATGTTTAAAGAAATGCATATTTATAAAGGAAGACCAGTAAAAATATCTGCAAATGTTGCATCTTTTTTTTTTTTACAAAAAAATCATTATGAAAGATTTGACACCATATTTTAAAATCTATTATGAAATAGATTAAGTTAGCACTATGGTAAATTTAAATGGGTAATTATGGTTACAAACTCCATTGGAAATTTGAATTTAATTCAGATTATGACCATATCTTGAGAGAAAGATTTTTTTGGGGGGAAAAGGGGGGGGGGGGGGGGGGGGAAGAAATTGTGGGGGGTAAATTTTTTTTCTCATTTCAGATTTCAGAAATTAAAAAGAAAAATTCTTCAAATATTATTTTTTTGGCAAAAAAAAAAATGTGTGTGTGTGGGGGGGGGAGTAATACGCAACAGCATAGTGTATTGCACAAGAGCAAAGTGTATTGCACAAAAGCAAGAAATTTAATATGAATTCAAATCTTATTACCAATTCTGAGTTCTTTGACTACAGTTATTCTGTGTCAGAAACCTTTTATGTGTCAAATATTTAATTACAATCCAAATTCAGACCTGTATCAAGCGCGAATATTGCGTCCATTTTTGCCCCAACTGTTCATGGTTGGACCTCTGCGGTCGTATCCAGCTTAAATGATCTGTCTATTCAAATATTTTACAAAATACATTTCAGGTAATATGGAGGAAAAAACAAACAATAAAAGACTTTTTATCACACCTGGCCCTATTGGTGATATGAGCTGTTGCCATAACTTGGCATCCTAAATCATTGAAATCATTTTTCAAAAGTTTTCTCCTCTGAAACCACTTGACTAATTTCAACCAAACTTGAAATAAATGATCCTTAGGTTATCTAGTATGATATTTGAGTTTTAGTGCTTGCCAATCAACAAACATGACTATAATGACTAAAAATTATATAGTCTGTCATTCATTAGTAATATGTCATGTATCATTCAGAGCGGATCAATACAGATACTTGGACAAAGTCTGTCATTCATCAACGATAGTGGATCAATACATATACTAAGACATATAGTCTGTCATTCATCCATGAGAGCGGATCAATACAGATACTTGGACATATACAGTATGTCATTCATCAATGAGAGTGGATCAGTACAGATACCCGGACATATAGTCTGTCATTCATTAATGAGAGTGGACCAGTACAGATACTCGGACATATAGTCTGTCATTCATCAATGAGAGTGGATCAATACAGATACTCGGACAAAGTCTGTTCATCAATGAGAGCGGATCAATTCAGATACTTGGACAAATTATAGTCTGTCATTCATCAATGAGAGCGGATCAGAACAGATACTCAGACATATAGTATGTCATACATCAATGAGAGTGGATCAATACAGATACTTGGACATATAGTATGTCAATACAGATACTCAGACAAAGTCTGTTATTCATCAATTGGGATGATCAGTACAGATACTCAAACATATAGATATTTATTCATCAATGAGAGCGGATCAATACAGATGGGGAGACATATAGTCATTCTTTAATCGATGAGAGCGGATTAATACAGATAGTGAGACATATAGTCATTTTTTAATCAATGAGAGCGGGTCAGAACAGATACTCGGACATATAGACATTCATTCATCAATGGGAGTGGATCAGACCATATACTTAGACATATAGGCTGTCATTCATAAGTGAGAGCGGATCAATATAGGTACCAAACATATAGTAAGTCATTCATCATTGAGCAAATCAGTACAGATACTCGGACATATATTCTGTGGTCCATCATTGAGATACCAGGACATTTAGTCTGTGAATCATCACTGAGAGTTGATCAATACAGGTACTTGGCCATATTGTCTGGCATTCATCAATGAGAGTGGATCAGCAAAGATACTTGGCCATAAAACCTGTCATGTACTATCAATGAGAGTGGATCAATACATATACTCGGATATATAGTCTGTCATTCATAAGTCAGGAAGACCAATACAAAAACATGTAGTATGTCATTCATCAATGACTGAATCACTAATAGAATTGAAACACATATACTGAATCCATCAGCGAAAAGGCCAATAAATAAACTCCAACAAAAAGACTGCCATCCATTAGTGAGAAAGGACAAATACAGACACTTAAGAAAAATAGGCTACCATCCATTAGGGAGAAAGGACAAATACAGACACTAAGAAAAATAGGCTACCATCCATTAGGGAGAAAGGACAAATACAGACACTAAGAAAAATAGGCTACCATCCATTAGGGAGAAAGGACAAATACAGACATTAAGAAAAATATACTACCATCCATTAGGGAGAAAGGACAAATACAGACACTAAGAAAAATAGACTGCCATCCATTAGGGAGAAAGGACTAATACAGACACTAAGAAAAATATACTACCATCCATTAGTGAGAAAGGACTAATACAGACACTAAGAATAATAGACTACCATCCATTAGGGAGAAAGGACTAATACAGACATTAAGAAAAATATACTACCATCCATTAGTGAGAAAGGACCAATACAGAAAAATGACTACCATCCATTAGGGAGAAAGGACAAATACAGACACTAAGAAAAATATACTACCATCCATTAGGGAGAAAGGACCAATACAGAAACTAAGAAAAATGACTACCATCCATTAGTGAGAAAGGACCAATACAGACACTAAGAAAAATATACTACCATCCATTAGGGAGAAAGGACAAATACAGACATTAAGAAAAATATACTACCATCCATTAGTGAGAAAGGACTAATACAGGCACTAAGAAAAATATACTACCATCCATTAGTGAGAAAGGACTAATACAGGCACTAAGAAAAATATACTACCATCCATTAGTGAGAAAGGACTAATACAGGCACTAAGAAAAATATACTACCATCCATTAGTGAGAAAGGACTAATACAGACACTAAGAAAAAAGTCTACCATCCTTTAGTGAGAAAGGAAAAGATTGAAAACTACTAAATGAAAATTACACGCCGAGATTAAATATGAAAAACACTCCTATAGACAATGAGAGTAAAGAATTACACACTGATGAAAAACACACAGAGAATTAAAAATTGCATGTTTTGATGTATGCGCAAATACATAATTAGCATACTATTGGGGTGCTTTTGGATTTGATCTGAGGTTGAATGTTGTTATCCCACGATATTTTGGTGTAATTATGAGAGATAAATGACCATAAGGGACCACTTGTACCCAGAGTTCACACAGACCTTCTACCTATTTTTTGTCAAATGATAATCAAACTAACTCATACTTAGGTTAGTTATTGTTGACATTCAAACTCAAGTCGAAAATAAACTGTAAACACTGGCCAAAAAAACACCAGACAAACAACAGTACACAAAACACGACATAGAAAACTAAAGACTGAGCAAGTACCCCATCAAAAACTAAGGGTGATCTCAGGTGCTCCGGAAGGGTGAGCAGATCCTGCTCCACACGTCGTACCCGTCGTGTTGCTCATGTTAGTACAAACCCGGTAATAAGTGTAATTCGGTAGGTCACATTCGGGGAAATAGGGGATGGGATTGTAGTTACGACATTTGGAACATATCCGCTATCATCTGTTAAACAAGATATTCCATACCAGCCAACCAACTCGTGATGGCGTCTGTAAAATTTACGAAGGGATGATTTCAACTTCACCACTTGGAACTCTTGGTTTAATAGCTTTCTTGTGAGCAGCAACTCTCTTTCAAGGAAATCATGATAGTTAATACTAGCCCTGGAATATCGTATCAACTGGGAGATATATACTCCGTATGCAGGTGCTACTGGAATGTTGCTCCATATAAATGAAAAGTTCACAACTGGGGAAACTGAAATCTCTTTTGTCGTAAAGTTTTGTTTTCAACCGACCCTCATCGTCAATTTCTAGATGTAAGTCAAGATATGAGGCAGACTTAACTGTATCTGTTGTATCCTATATCTCTAGTTCGATGGGATAGATGCGTTCAACATAGTCACCAAATTTTGAATTATTTAGTGAAAGAATCATCTATATAGCGTTATATATATATAGATTCTACCACTGCATCGAGTGTGATACGATATTTATCCACTCGAGACAGTTAAATTTTCAAATTTAAAACGCGAGGCTCGCCGAGCGTTTTAAATATTTAAAATTTAACTGTCGAGAGTGGATAAATATCGTATTACACGAGATTTGGTGGTGGAATCTGTTTCTCTAATGATTTTCAAACAATATGCAGGCAAACTTATTCCGTCTTTTCGAATGATCTGCAAAAAGATGTGTTCTTTCTATGTGACGTCATCAGGCATGGTCGCCTTTTTTCATGCCGTCACAATAGGAAATTCAGAGGAAAGCAAGTAAATTCGACGTCATAATCGGATTTTAACCAATGAAGAACTGAGATCAAACGAACCACACGTTGATTAAATTTTTTTAATACAATGGGTGCAGAAAGGGATCAATTGACGAAGAATTAGAGAAAAAGTAATATATATGCTTGTAGTTTTTACTAACAGTGTGTTTTTACCTCACAAGACCCAACGGGTCACGTGAGCTATTGCCAATAATTGGCATCTGTCCGTCCGTCGTAAATTGTAAAAAAAATCATCTGTGCCAAATAAGACTTACTTGTACCCCAAAGTTCCTCAGGGAATCTAATTAAAGATTGTATTCGGGAGATTAATCAACAAACATAGACACTATTGCTGAAAATAGAAATATTGATAAATGTGCAGTCTTTGGCTTACATTTCAAAAACGAAAGCAGTTATAGCAAAACTAAAATATGATCAGCAGGTCAAGGTCAAACTACTATGATATTTTTAGAAACATTCATCATTGGACAAACAATTTTTGAGTAATTGCCCCTGAAATTTCCATTTTTAAAGAATTTGCAGTTTGTGGTAACAAATATTTCATCTTGAAAACTATTATAGATTAGGAGAAACGTAAAAATGTAAAGTTTACCAGAACAATAAGACCTACAAATACGTCAACATTGCTATAATCGTCTCTTATATGAGTTGTTGCCCTTGGAAGATGATTTTAAATATTATTTTTTTTACATTTGTTAAGAAACTTTAGCAGATATAGAAAGAATATTTATACAGGAAAACAAGATTTAAAATAAGCCAAATTCTGTTCGTGATTGTCCCAAGTCTGGGGCCGGTAATTCAGTGGTTATCGTTTGTTGCTGTATATCATATTTGTGTTTTCGTTTATTGTTCTGTACATTTATCAGGCCATTAGTTCTCTCGTTTGAATTGTTTTACATTTATCATGTCTGTACCTTTTAAAGCTTGCTATGCGGTATGGGGTTTGCTTATTGTTGAAGGCCGTACGGTGACCTATAGTTGCTAACTTTTACGTCATTTGGTCTCTAGTGGAGAGTTTTCTGATTGGCAATCATACCACATCTTCTTTTTATATATCTTAGGCCGAAATCATCCATCGTCCCCTTACAGGATCTATTGATCTTGAAAGACGATTTTTATCCATTTTTGTGTTTCTTGCAGAAACTATTACTGTATATAAATAAGATCTACAATTAATAGAATCCTTATAAGAATTAATTGCCCTTGAAAGGCAATTTTTAAAATTATCTTGGAGAGGGTGATTGATATTTGTCCTCTCCTGTGGTCTACACGAGGAGTCCGTTTCTGGTCATTCATCATTATGGTACACTGCTTCCCCGTTTATACTCGTTCTGTGCCGCTCGAATTTGAATTCCTTCAAAGTGGTCAGTGTTGTTTTTTTTAAAGGGATCCTATGCAGTTGTAGAATATTATAGTCGATATCTTACTAGAGTGATATAGACAGTGAATTTGAGGAATAGTGTTCAGAGTAGACTTTGCTTTGTAGCATATTTTGTTTTATGCAGTCCAGTTCAGCTTGCACTGATGAGTACTATCAGGTATAGATTATTAAAAATCGATTTGTTCCAGAATATGTTGAACAAGGTTGTAAAACTGTGTATATGGATCCTTACTTCTGTGTATATCATCATTTTGTACCATGTTGTGCTATTTGTGCGCAATCCCGTGTCTTAGCTCATTGCTCTAAGGATTACACATCCTTTGGAATTGCAGTAGGTCGTCTAATAATTCGATGGTTTTAAAAGGATCAAGACAAAAGCTAAAAAAATAGACAAAATTCAAAAGTAAATTAACATCATGCTAAATATTACACATATGTACTTTCACATTACTACAATCTGTCGATACCTATATTTTGGCATTGCACAAGGTCATGTTTTTCTTTGACTGTTAATGACGTCTTTACACTAAATCCATTAGATGTTGAATGTGTACTTATTGATATTTTAGTCTTGGATACATGATTTGTTTTATTAGTTGTTTTTGGCTTTGAACTAGCTGTCAGTAACTGCGATTACTCTCAGATATGTACTTGGTGTCCTTTTTGTTCTTAGGGATGAGGGATGGATATATAACCTACCACGTCCTGTCTGTGTTATTGTTTGATGTTTTTCTTTGTATCGATCTGACGAGTTAAAGACTTTTTCAACTGATTTGTATAGTTTGTTTTTATGTTGTGCTGTTACACCACAGTCCCAGGTTTAGGGGGGGGGGGGGGGGGGGGTTGAACGCTCACAAAAATGTTCAACATCGCCACATTCTTTATGTGCCACAAATTGAATACTTACATAATTTAGGATATCTAGATTTTGGAGGCTGTAGTTCAATGGTTGTCGTTGGTTCATGTCTTTCATATTTGTTTTTCGTAAATTGTTTTGTTATAAATTAGGCCGTTATTTTTCTCAATTGAATTGTTTCATATTTTTCATGTCGGGGGGCTTTTATAGCCGACTATACGGTATGGTTTTTTTTCTCATTGTTGAAGGCCGTTCTGTTGCCTATAATTTCGTACATCCACTTCATTTAAACTTTGTTGGTCATACCACATCTTCTTACTTTTATAAAAACAAATATTGGAACAAAAAGTGTTATCCTCAACAGTGTTATTTGTATTGCTGTCTCGTTTTTACCCAGTTTACACTTATACAATTTCTATACGTGGTCATATTCTGTTTTCCCCAACTGCAATGTTTTAGATACTTCAAAATGATTGTCTCCCTTTATCCATGCACAAATATTCGTATGTAAAGTTTTGGTAAGAATGAAATATTTGCTTTGCTTTTCTTCGTTGTGAAGATCTTCTTTTCTTCCCACTTTCTATCTAAGCTTTATGCACTGTTTTGTGATTTTTATCATATGTCTATCATTAAAACATAACACCACTGTGTAATAGTAGTTTCCAGTAGAAAACGAGAATACGTCTGTCTTTTTAGGACACCAATTTCAGACTAAATTATATAAATTTTTTTAAATATTTTGCCTTGAGATCATTCTTGAATGCCAAACCAATTTGTTAACAAAATAATAAATCTGATTGTAACTGAATAAAAAGACAAACCCAAGGCCACCTGAACAACATCAGAGTCTGATGAGTCCGACACAAACTAGTTTAGTTTAGACCATAAAATTAATTTAGATAACAATGTTAATTTCTGCCATTATCGTCGTGTCAAAATACTAACAAACATAACTTTTGCTTTAGGTGTCCTTAAATTTAATTTATGGTTGTAATGAGCTTGTTGAGAATTGTAATGTCAACAAATGTGACATGCATTTAAATGTGTAAATTATATATTGACCACACTTCACTTTTGGGTCATATTTAATTTGAACTTTTTTCAAACATTTTAGTTTTTATCCTACATGGACAGTGCACGAATATGGATAATTTGTTACTAAAGCTAAGATGTGAAATGGTAAGTTTTAACAAAAGAAATTATTGTTTAAAGGTGAATACAAAATCATCTGAATGCATCTTATAACATATATTTCAAGCTCCCGCTTTCAAAAACACATATCAATTATTCTGCCCAGTGATGGGATTTTAGGAATAAAAAGGAAACAGACAAAAATTAAACTGAAGATGATATATATAACATATGTTAATGGCAGAGACAAAATACGGTTGAATATTTGTCTTGTTTATTTCTTTTATATATAGTGCTTAGTCAAAAATATTACTGTGTCTTATATATATAAGAATTGAAACGACTGAGAGTAAAATTTATAAGTATAATATCGATTGGAATTATTATTTTAGTGAGTTAAATTCAAGTGTCAAAGTGTCCTACATTATAGATTTCAAACGGGCAGTTATCATGCATCTTTCATATAAAGTCAGAGTACCGGTAGTGCAACTATTTTATTAAAGTAAAATTGTACGTGTAAATATGAACAAGACACGGAATCATACAAATGCCGAGCTACAAACTCTTGAATGAAATGGAAAAGTGTAATCGAAGGACTATTCTAAGACCACCATAAATTGGTGTCGTAAACTTAGGACAAATTCTGAGACTTGTCCTTAGTTGAGAAATGTTTGATAACCCAACTTATGACTTAAATATATCCTAAAATGGTCTTAAGAAACGTTCTATAGTCCTAAGACACCTTCGATAAACAGGTCCTTGTATTGCATGCAGGTCTTTTATCAACACAATATTGATGTTACACTAGAAAAACATGTTATACCCTGTACTAATGAAATTATTGTGGAAAAACCATTTATATATATATTTCTTTTTTGCATTACATGCTGTATTGATTCCTAGCATTAATCCAGACCGCCTCGGTGGTCCTGTGTTAGCTTGCTCGCCTCCAGTGCGCAAGTTCGTGGGTTTGATCCCTTGTCCCCTTATAATCTACATTAAACGCAATAAGTATATTAGAATATAACGTATACGTAAGGGAATGAAAGTAGTCTCTCTTCCTTAAGGAAATCGGCGATTAGACTTTTAATTTAAACATTAACTATGTCAAATATCAATTAAGAATTCACTTTATGTACACATTTCTCTGTGTATAAGCTTAGTGCTTTGCTAAGATTCCTTAGTATTGGTCCCGTGTTTCCTTTATTGTGTTATATATGTTTTTACCAACTCGAACTATAAGAATTTTAGAATAAGAATTTTTCTGTTAGAATAAGAATTTTATTCTATATACTATATTCTATATAAACTATATGTTTTTACATATACATACTTACCCTACTGACCCTCATATATTTATCGTTGAAGAGCAAGAAGTTTGCTTTTTTCTGGTGTGTGTATGCACCCCCTTGAACTGTTCAGTGTGGTAATTTATCAGTGTTTACCATAACTATACACATTGCGTGAGATATAGTATTAAATAAATAGGAGATTTATAATTGTCAAGATCCCTATCTTATATATACTATGTGTAACAAAGGGTAGATATAGTATATACTGTATAGGTATTAATTGAAGGACATTTGTTGTGAAGTTTGCTATGATTCATTCATATTTTTGTATTATATTTATGATCATAAAAAGCAATAAATTTACAACTTCGTTTATGTTTATATATAGTGCAAATATCTAGTATAGCTTTAGCAGGAAATTATTGAAAATATTTATACCAACAAAACAGTCGCAAATGTACGAACACAAGGTTGCTGTCTCCTTTTACTTTAACCCTCTTAAATTGTTATCAGTTAGGGTCTCTGATTTTCATTGCATATGGTGTACTGTGCATGTGGGACCAAACAAAATCTGCCCTTCTCAACAATGACCATGGGTTCTGTTTTCCTTGGGGATACATAAACGTTGATACCTGATTGAGTGGGTTTTTGGTATATAAGAGTTTATTTTGAAGATAACAATGTAGTTACTTCTATATACGGTCCTTTTATGACTTATTTCTCCTGACCAGTGCATTACAGGATAAAGTTCGTGATCTTAAGTCAAAGTTTAAGTCGGGTCGGTCAGTGTACCTTTGTAACCAGTGTTATGTCTAGAAAGCGTGTATCTTCCATGGGAAAATATTATATTCATACAAATACCATGATAGATATACAGGTTTTACTTTTCCGTTTTCAATTAAAATTCACTGGTCACCTTAGTTTCGCCACGACATACCGTATGGATTACGGAATATTTGGTATGCATATCTATTAAATTTTGAAGAATCTAATACACCAATAATTCAAAATCAATTTATTATCTCGATTTGACAAGTGGACAATAATAAATAACAGTAAAGTCCTTCTGATTTTATTTGAGATTTAAGATATGGTGTTTATTGCAAGTTTTGTATTTGTGTTGACAATCGTTATTAAACATCAAAAGTGAGAATATTTGATAGAAAACGATAGCATGGAAAGTTTAAAATCACTTAAAAGCAGATAAGTATCAACTGGTTGTCACTCAGGTGAAGGCTCAGGTAGATAGTCCGCCTAGGTTAATTAGGTACGGGTACTAAAGTTACTTTTCTTGTACTATGTGTTGACTTCAAATATTTGTTGATGGGGGTTGATATTTTAACAAGAACAGTCAATATTAAACACAAAACGATCGTCTTTGTGTGGGGACTTTAAATGATTTTACAAGTTTACAAACATTAATTCAATTTATAACTTTGTACTGTTACAATGAACACATTAAAGTTTAAAATTATACAGCCCAACTTGCATGTAAAATAGCAACGTATAGAGACAATCGAAATTTTCACTTCATTTTTGATGAAAAATGTGCAGTCTTTCAACGCTGCGTACTTCAAATTTTACTAGTTTCAGTATTTCTTTTGGCATTTAACCTTTTGTCCTTTGTCTTCCAAATGTCAGTAGCATATGCATTTTACATTGCACATGCACCGTTAGAAATACCATTAAATCTTTTGTTCTATGAAAGCAAAATGTTTTATGTAGGTACGGAAAATTTGAACTCTTGTTTTTGATCCACTCCGCCTGTAGAGTATTTGCAAAATAGACTGAAACACGAAAATTAAAGAGTCTACACAATACACAGAAAGTATTTACATTTCCTCCAAGTATTTGAAGTCTCTTCTGTTCGTGCAGATTAGTATCAAAAATCACCGACTGGAAAATCGTCACTGTAAAAGAATCTCGCCCCTCTTTCTAACAATGACAAACAAGAAAAAAAAAGGAAGCTGGATAAAACTTAATTATTGTGTACCTATAAATATTGTATCCAATACACATACAAATTATGCTTTCTCACTGTAATTAAGTCATGCTAATTACAAGGTTGTGATTGACATGTTTTTTCTGTTGGTCATCTGATTTGACACAGTTCCAAAGGTTGTGGTCAGACACCTGTAAAAAAGAGATGTTTATCTGTAATATCCACTATCACCCACCTCGCGTGATGTCGTCTTTAACAAGGTATCTCACAGGATTGGGTTACAATAATTTCTCTTCGTAATTCGCAACTTAATGTAGTTTGGCTCATAAATTATTTCACCTGAGCTTGGTAAATATTGTGATAAATGGCACAGTATTGTTCTGGGTTATATTCCCAGAACCATTTGTAATACACACTGGTATAAGGGGGTATTTGCCAATATTATTTATCGGACGAAATTTTAAATTATAAAATGTGCAAAATTTCATGTAATGTAATACGGGATATTTTTTAATAAGGACCTTTTGAGGATCTTAAATTGCTTATTATTTTTTTAACTCATACGACACCTTCGTTTCCTCGTTGGCAAAACCGGTCAAGCCAGATTTCGCATCATGTACTAATTTAAAAACATGGTTATAATACCATATTAACAATATAAAGAAGAGACACAGTTCCAAAGCTTGTGGTCAGACACCTGTAAAAAAAAGAACAAGGGATTAGTTAATTATTGATGTAAAATCCAAACAGCCAGGCATGTGGCTGATAAAGCATCAAATTTTTTATATTGTTCAGTAAAAACTCTAAGTTAAAACAATCATAAAGGATTAGCTGTTATTACCTTGGTTTCTTTCAGACATCTTTAAATTATGATGGGATAAACAGTTATGACAGGAAATCCTCTCGCATTCCTTTGCAGTTCCTATTTATTTATATTAAAATCACACTACAAGATCGGTAATATTTATTTTTTATCATTCTAAAATTGCGTATGTTCAGTATATGAATGAGCAGTCGTGGTATGAATGCCAATGAGACCACTATCTACGAAAGGCAGAAGGAATTATGTATGATCATGGAAGTAGTATATTGATACTTCCATGGTATGATGTAAACACATATACAGGTCACCGTAGAACATTTCAACAATGAGAAAACCCGTGCACTAAATTGAGCTACACTAAGTACCCAGGATAATAAAATGTGAAACAATTTAAAAGAGAAAACTACCGGCCTGATTTAAGATAATATATAAACACCAAATGCAAAGCAGTTATAGCAGAAAGCATTCAACGAAAACTTGTTACATATTTGTGAGCGCTCAACTGCCCCCCCCCCCCCCCAAGTGCATTTTCAAGATCCGAAATCATCAAACTGTCGTTAAGGGTGTCTGGCAGAACTTTACTGGGGGGTTAACTCTCCCAAAGGTACATCTAAAACATAGCCCAGAGAAAATCTAAAATTAAGTCGATATAATACTAGAGATAGCTGATGTTGTATGTTGTATGTTTACATCCTGTTCCAACCTGCACGTTGTCTGAGAAACTTCAATCTTGTAGTACTTGATTGCATCATATCATTTGAACACTCGACGCCCAGTTTGATCTTTTGATGTAAATATTTGATGTCTGTCAAATAGTTAAACCTAAAATTAAACATGAGGCACATTCTGTATATTAGCTCACGATTGCTGTACTAGACTACCGTGACATGCACACGATACAGTATGCAGAAAAATAAATATTGGGCAACACGAATCTCCGCCTTAACTTTCGGGTGGAATCTGGTCACCATTCCAAGAAGGTTGCCAGTCCCTGAGCAATTAGGGACACCAGTTGCGTTACTCATATAGTGGTTTGGTAGACATCCCATGTCATCTGGCGTGTCTAGACTTCGACTTTCCTATGAATTAAGTCCCATTTACTGCTGTAAGACAATGCAGGTTCTCTGTTTTTTCTTCAACCAACGAATAGACTGTGTAATTAATCATGCAACGTATAACAATTACAGTTGTTTTAGGTATAAAATTAAGATATCGGATTCATCGTACAATTCGATAAACAATTAAGACTATACTTGGAATACATGATAGCTGCAAGAGTAACAATTAATGAGGATTAGTATTAAATTTCCAAATTCCAAGATCGAATATTTAAGCACTTTAAAACGTAGAACGGCGTCGTTAAGGTCACTTTTAATCTATTATCTAATGGAAATCAATAATATCCTTTTTCTAAATAACATTTAGTCATGAAAAGGAATTCCCTGAAAAATGCTATAATGGAAAATATGTTGTCAGCAATCAACAAAAATGATTTATGGACTTTATCGAACAGAACCGAAGATATCAAATGGTTTAAGGGGGATATATATATGTATATACAGCAAGCTCTCGCTAATACAGAGTTTGTAATACCAAACACTCAAGGCAATATGACGAACACCTTTTTCAAAAATCATTGATAACTTTTTCATCATTTTTTTACATTAACGAACATAAAATTGACAGTTTTATGCCTCAGTAATTGAGTCAGTGTGTGTCATTTGGTAATAATATGTCACCATTACATATGTAAAAATCATTATCGGACTCTTAAGTGGACATGTATATTTCCAATAATAAAAGCATTGTTTTCTTTGTGGACACGCACATCTTTACGTCATTAATCATCGTCTATAGCTTCACCACCCTAACATTTGGTGCTTGATTACAATTAATCATCGTCTATAGCTTCACCACCCTAACATTTGGTGCTTGCTTACAATTCAATACTTCAATTGGTTTCAATTTTCATAATATTTGCAAATATTTTCCCGATGAAAGAATATTTTGAGTGCATTGCGTGGTTTGTGTGTATACATTTTTGTCTATCTGTCGACATTTGATATTTTTGCTTTATGTATATAAGGGTCAGGATGGCGACTTAACGACTTTGGGTTTGATATTAAATTCAACAAAAAGAAACACAAATTTAAAGGTTTTTTTATGATAATATTATGCATCGCATGCATTTATGAATTAAAGATACTTCAGGTACATTGTTTAAGCATGCTTTCGAACAATCTCTGGTATCAATGTAATGGATTGCAAACCAAATTTAAAAACTCTTTGCGATCTTAAAAGTTGAAAGTATTCATACAATATGCAATAACAGTGACGCAACAATGTAAACAATATTTCCTTTAAAAGTAGATATAGACATAAAGAAAGTGAATGGATCCATGAAGTGGTTGAGCGCTTGTGCGATGGACTTTGGTTCCTCTCCTTTTGTATCTTTTACATATAAGTTCTTAAATATGCTCATACGCTAAATATGTGTTACAGTAGTCTAATAATTAATGGGTTTTCCTGAAAAGGTGATAATATTAGTGGAAAAGAAGTGATTAACGCATATGTTCTGGAAATTCCAATGAACCGTTTCTATCATATATCAAACCTGAACAATAATGAAACCGTCGCACTTGGAAAACCAGAGGAATCATATAAGTGTCATATAACTACTGTGAATCAACTCTCGATATTTCTTCGCTTCTTGAATGAAACAGCATCATTTCTTTCAATATAAAAATAAGAAGATGTGGTATGATTGCCATTGAAACAACGCCCCACCAGAGACCAAATGACGTAGAAGTTAACAACTATATGGCCTTTAACAAACAGCAAAAGCCATACCGCAAGCAGACTATAAAAGGCCCGAAATGACAAACGTAAAACAATTCAAACGAGGAAACTAACGATTCGTGTACAAAACAATAAACGAAACACAAATATGATATCCAGCAACAAACGTCCGTCTGGATAAGTTCGAACATCACTTGGAAACGTTTATTTTGCCATGTTTTTAATAGCATTTATCTCCGGTTTATTAAATGATCTCTTAAATATGCAGAACTGAACATATCTTTGTTTAGTACATGATAAACTTTTTACTAAATGTAATTTTATACATGGTCTTTTTCACATCGACCCTGTTATCATCCCGTTATTCCCATTTATCGGCAATTTGTACATTTCCCTTTGATCTTACTGCCTAATATTTGGAAGATCATGGACTGGACTTGATACTCGAAAATATTAGGCAATGACGTCATGTATCAGTGCAGCAACGTCACGTGTTCATGTCCGTCCGTTTCAATTTATCAATGAAATGCACGCGACTTCATTCATACAACCGAACATCTATCCCAACGTTTTGTACGCGTAAAAGTAGTTTTACTTATTATTTCGTTTTACTTCATATTCTGAACAAAAAAAATACAGTTAAGACAAATTGCCGATAAAAAGAATAATGGCATTTTATTTTTTGATACTGACTTCATCGGCTCGAATGTCAGCTCGCCCTTGCGGGCTCGCTTGATATTCTTGCTGATAAAGTCAGTATCAAAAACAAAAATGCCATTATTCTATATATATCGGTTGTCCCACTGACTATATCACTCTGCTCAGCTCTTAATAAAATTGCATATCACGGCTTTGTGACGTCAAATACGTTGACCCGGCCTTAATCACTTTGACCCGGGCATATCACCGACGTCATAATATATGAACCGACGTTAATTTGGACCCGAACTTATCACATATTCCGGTTTGCTGGTGAACAAATGAAACACTTGTTTCTATCATGCAAAATACGCAAATACAACCCGATAAATCGATTATCTGGATGTCTGCATATTGATATTGTAAAATATCAGCTGCTCGACACAATATGAAGCCTTTTTGATCTCGTTCGCTGCGCTCACTCGACAAAAAGCTTCATATTGTGACTCGCAGCTGATAATTTACGATATCAATATGCAGACAACCTGATAATCGGTACATATCAGCCCTAAACGGTAGTAATGAACTGATATGGATTAAGGGATGATAACCGGGTCGCAGTGGAAAAGGCCGTGTATTATTCATCTTTCTTTCTTTTCTTTTTTTGGTGGAAGATGATTTTCAATCTTCTGAAATCCAATACTGCTAGATGGTCAAGTCTTAACATATAACGTTTCCAGGAGTGTTTCCGTATCCCTTTCTGTGCTTTACAATTTTATAACTTTCATGCCTCATCTCGACACCGATCTGTAGACATGATCGGTAACAAGTTTGTAAAATAGCATCTGCATCATTTTATGAAACAAAGACATTTTTCAAAACTAATGATTTACCTAATCCATATGCAATTTTAATTCAAAATCCAATATTAACTGATAAATGATATCAAAATTAACCTATACTGGGAACCGTTTGTATTTAACGGAATGAAAAAGTGTATAAGTCAACCGGGAATTAAACTGGAATCCGCTTGTATTACGCTACACTCTAGGCTCAGTCCCTGAAATAAATCCCCTCTTAAAATAATCAGTTCCAGTGTCTGTCTTTTTGGCTCTCGCGATACAGTACGACCTGGGACATACTCAGTCCAGATCATTAGACGATAAAAAAATTGAAATGTCTGATATATGTTGTTACAATGTCAGTCCAATTGTTTGACACAAGGAAATGAACTTTTTAATAGAATTATTACAGGACAAGCAAATACAGAAAATGACTGGGTTTTAAATGTTAAGTGCTCAAAACCCAATCCATAACCAGGAACAATTGTGAAACCGCACAACATAAAAAAATCAGTTAAGATATGATTTTGAACCACTTTCAAATATGATTACAACAGTTCATGATTGATTGTTGAGATAGTGTTGCTCAAATGTAAGTTTCCGAGGGAACTTAATTGTTAAAACCTGCCAACTTTCAAAATCTACATTGGATATATTTAGCACTTTTCAAAAAATGTTTATAATGAAACAAAAAACAATTAACTGTGAACAACTATACCAATTCATGATTGATTGATTGGTGTTGGTGTCAAACTCCACTTACAGCACACTTTACTAAATCAGTGGCCATTTTTTATTGACCAAGGAAGCTGGAATACCTAAAGTAAATAACCACCTTCGACAGAAAAACTTTCAAGTGAATCGTAATCATTTCCTGGTATATTTGCTTCCCTCAAGTTGAACATGCTGAGATGCAATGTATGGAATTGTAGAAAGATTATTTGAACCACCCTCTCAGTCATGGTCTATGGACTATGCAAATTTTGCTTAGTTTGCATATAAAAATAAAAATATGTGGTATGATTGCCAATGAGACAACTCTCCACAAGAGACCAAATGACACAGAAATTAACAACTATAGGTCACTGTACGGCCTTCAATAATGAGTAAAACCCATACCGCATAGTCAGCTATAAAAGGCCCCGAAATGACAAATTTAAAATAAACGAGAAAATTAACGGTCTGGTTTATGCACAAAATAATGAACGAAAAACAAAATATGATATACAGCAAAATGACAACCACTGAAATACAGGCTCCTGACTTCGGACAGGCACATACAGAATGTGGCGGGGTTCATCTAGTTTGAAAGCGCGCCAAACCTCCCCTAACCTGGGACAGTGGTGTAACAGTACAACATAAGAACAAACTATAAAAGTCAGTTGAAAAGGTTTAACGTATCAGATCGATACAAAGCAGAAACACATCTAACAAAAACACAGTGGACGTGGCAGGGTACATGTATATATTAGTTTGTGATTATGTCAGTTTATGGGGAACCACTGCACGGTGGTATATATGTCAATGGTCTTTGGTCTGCAGTTGTAGTAGCATTGGAACATCTCATTTCCATGGAGATTATTTGGCCCTGCACCTCCAGTCATGGTTGCCATATTGCCATTTTGATTTCAACATTTGCATTTTACTATCAAAATTACCAAAAACGAGACATATCTCTGTGTGAACAGTTTATTACATATTCAGAACTGGACCTTTCTTTGGTTAGAATATGACATAAAGATTGTTAACCTAAGAATATTACATTTACCAAAAAATATGTAAGCACCTCAATTTCCAAAGCAGATATGTTAGAAGCAATAGGGGTTAAAACAAGCACGAATCCTTATACTCTGTAAAAAAAAAACACGAAGGTAAGGTGTGCATGTATTTCAGACCATTGGTCCATCATAAAACAAAGGAATAATGATTCGTCGGTCGTTTCTTTAAACTGTATTAAAAAAAATGCATATATTGTTACTACAGTTACATTGAACATATTACATTATAATAAATAATTAATTAGATAATTATGGTTATTCTGGGGGATGACATTTTAATGTCTTTTGTGGAATACATTATATTTTCTTGTCAACTAATTAATTTAATACTGAAACAGGTGTTGGTTTTCTGAAGAATTCATGAGATCCAAAACACCTTTAGTAATTATTCATTACCGCATAAAAATGTTTGTGTAAATGTTGTACATGGAAGCCGACTTATACAAAACTATATATAATAAATCATTTTAACAAAACCGTAGTGTGCATAACTTCTAAAACAGGCAGATAAAAGCAAGATTTGCTTAGTGTATAGAATATGAACACATACGCAAGAAGTGGTCAAATAATTCAAAGCAATTGCAAATTATATTTGCACTATACTAGTGCAATTATCAATAGTAAAAAGAAGGTTGAGATCTTCAATAAAAAACTCGTCCTAAACATGCATGAAATATTTGCCACTGGAAGTTAAGCAACCAACAATCAATCTTAAGAAAAAACAATATTTAACTCCGCCACATTTTCATTCGCCCAAGTAAGGAACCTTGTAAGCGGCTGTCGTTTATCGTATCTAAATATTTTGGCTTCTTTTATTGTCATTTGAAGAATTTGTTGTCACAGTAATGACGATGCTAATCAGTCTCTGATAAGACGAATACGAGTTTGACGTATTGTTATAGACCTGTTTATTGTTGAACAACGTATATTGAAATGTATATTTTGTGTTTCGTAGTGTTTTATTCTCATTGATGTATACCCAACATCCCTTATTATTCTTATTATAAACTTGGCCCGATCTTTCCACTTACTACTAGTGTTAGTGAATACATCATTTTATAGCGTGACAACTATGATCACGGTCACTGCTCTCGAATAACGTATCATTGTGACTTTCTTTATTGCTTTGCATCTTATTAATGATTCGTAACAATACTTCGACAAAAAAAGCAGAATCCATTGAACCTTTGGTCATCGTCTTTTGGTTGGGAATACATGAAGGAAAATTATACTTTTCAAGCCGTTAATTTTAGTTTTTAATACCCTTTATGTTCCCAATATCAATCTCAGTTCCACTTCGATATTTCAGACACTTCGTTTGTTCCGCTTGTCAACTCCCTTTTAAGAGAAAGCAATCATAAACAATTAATATTAAAAACAAGATTAAATCGGATCAATTGTTGCCATTTTAAGGACAGTATAAATATTATGCAATATTTATCATTCATAATTGGTCTACTTTCATGTATAAAATTTCTTTATTTCTATCCGTCTATCAATTTAATCTAATATAAATTCAATACACTCTTCTGGTTTTTAATTAAAATAAAGTACCTGATATTTTTGCATTAAAGACTTAGTTTGAATAATCAAAATAGCCGTCGATTTCAAACAATTCGGTCTGATTAAAACTCATCAAAATACAAATCTCATATGACAGGTCAAGAATGAATATTTGCAGTCCGAAGTACTATATTGATGTTCACATTTAGCTTCAAACGTTGTCGAAACACACACAAGTATGCTATCCAGTCCGTACTTTTAGTTTTTAATCTAACCATTATTGGTCCTTTAAAAACAGTTCTTTAGATGGAATGTCGGTTCTGCATTTATATACTACATTGATAATTGCTAGAACTATATTTTTTTAATAACGGGCTTTCTGAATATATATAGTCAAATGCGTTTTGTTTAAATCAAGGATTTCTATACAAATCCTTGTTTAAATATACTTTTTCACTTTTTTGGTCTTTTGGAAAATGTTGTTTGTTCTGTATTTAGACCCCTCTACCAAGAAATTTGTTTTGTATGCACACGTATAAAAATTGCGGTTTTTATCCAACGCAATCATAGGTTTGAACATTGTTTCAATTTAGACTTATATATATTCTATATGTATATATATGTTTCGACATTTGATAACTGTTTTCATATACATATATATATATATATACATTTAATGTTTTTTTGAGGTCACAAATCTACCTGAATTTAAAATCATATTTAAAAATGATATCTACTATTTGTTGTTTTTTTGTAATTTAAATATATACATGGAGAGTTGTCTCATTGGAAATCATACCACATCTTCTTATTTTTTATATATTAACATAGAAATAAAGGTTAAATTTATATTTTCCCATAGGGTCTTGATTCATTTTGGGAAAACCAAACATGACCACGATTTACATGTTCACATCACTGTTACAATTTATTGTTACTATATGTTGCCGAGATATATAAATATTATATTTGTAGCAAAACTTGGGTGTGGTAGAAAGTTTAAAAAAAAAAAGGAAAAACAATATATACAGAAATACATGCACTCAACTGCAGGACTACTTAGTTTCAGAAGTATTATAATTCATACTTTTCAAACAAAAATGAATATACATGTACTTTAAACTGCAATTGGTTTAAGAAAAGCAATATATGCAAAATACACGCTCTCACACGTACTTGGTTTCAAAATTATTATACTTTGGTATATTCATTTTAAACAAAAAAGATTATGCGTGAACTTTTAACGTCACTTGAAGCAACTTGCTGCAAACTAGAGTGTGTATAGTTGCAGGCAACATGTAGCTTTACCTTTCTATTTTGAAAATATCTGTCTTTATTTGTATGGATTTGATTGAAATCAATCAAAAACCGTGATATGTGACATCCTAATATATCTATGTCACATGTAACGTTACATAGTTTCTATCTAGCCTGCATTGACAGGTGACGTACTAATATTTGTACAGCTTAGAAAACAAAATAAGGATAAAAAAGTTTAAATCCCCGTAAAATCCTCCCACTAACCTATCTTTACCATAATCTGAATTCGTTCGTATCTGGGATTGGGGCTTTATCCGTGTCATATTGATAACATCTACAATTCAAAGAAAGTTCCACAAAGAAAGGATGTCAAGTAGGTAACTAACCATTGTTCATTTCACTTACGTATATATCTAATCCTAGAGTAGAAAAGCAGTGGCGGTTCAGAGATTTTCGACAAGGGGTATGGCAGGTGTGGGTTGGAGATTCAATTTCCTACCGGAATCAGAATTTTTTTTACTAAAAACGGAATGATTTTGGTCTTGATTTGGACCTGGAAAGTTGCTGTGTGGATTTTCCAAAAGTTAAAGGATTTGGAGCCAACTTGTTTCCCGTTTAATACTTATCTGAGAACAATAAATCTAAATGAATCTAGCATTTCCGACAATTAGGTGATTCAATTATAAGTTTTGGAAAATTAGATTAGCTTATAGATATTAATTTATTTATTAGTGATATCAATTAATCTGTTCGTTAATTTTGTAAGCCCGGTAATCTTATTATGAAAGAAAACCAATGCGACTTTTAATTAATGTTGTTTTAACAATTTCCCCCAGGACATATCAATTAATTCACCCCAAAACGAGTGTGCTAATTGATTTAATTTATAATACATATACAGTGAGAAATGGCAGAAAAACTAGTTCTTAAGTTTGTTTGATCTTGGTATAGAACCTGATCAAAATCAACACTCGGATCTGTTCATTTCGATTTGGTAAAATAAATATTGAAAGAAATTATAATATTTAGAGTAAACAGCCCAAGGAAACAACAATGAAATAGGTATAGATTTACTTAACCTGTACAGAACAGGTGAACTGGAATAAAACACGTCTTTAGTTAAAAAATTACCCAAAATTGTCAATCATTGTATATATAATTAGAATGAAACGTTTTTGTTGTTAAGTCGATGATATTGTTCCGTGAGAAATAGACTTCGTATTCATTTTAATTGTTATTGATGCACATTTGAGGTTTATCATTGTGATCTGAGTCTTTTTCGAGGTTTTGTGCTGATGTTTTGGTTCGACGCCACCGATTGTGATTAGATTTGGCTATATCACCTTAAGTAGTCCAATGAAATCATCCGTTACAACATTAGCCAGGTAAATCTCAGGTGTATAGTAGTTTGAAGATATGCACTGACTATAACGCAGGAAACAATTTATCTCTGGAATACTATAAATTTATTATTTACAATATATATTTGAAACATCCCTGGAATATTTCATATAACTAGTTTTGATTGTTTATTCTTATTGGATATGGCTTGGATTTACAAACCATAGGAAAAGTAAGTTTTTTGTTGATTTTAAATATTAATTCAATTTCTGCAGTTGATGTTGAGAAGTTATGGAACTTTAAAAGCCTGGTATATTTGATGTGTTTTCACTCTTATGATAACAATACAATACTTTTTTACGTGTATTCATTTTACTATTTTAATTTTTAATTGCAAGTTTAATAACCAAATCAGAATGGTAAAATCGTCTTTAGTCATTTTTTTTTCTCACGGAAAAGTATGATGATAAAATGGTAAAGGTAGGATTCTTGCAAGTAAAATATAGATACGAACATTAATATTCAATGTCTTATGGACTTTTTGTTACGCGCGGAATTAATTTTTACAACTTTCATATAAATAAATCATTATACTGAATCTCAATTTAATTAAATTTCTTTAGCTGTATACCCTGTTTTCCAGATTCGCTAATATGAATGGTCTATCACGGAAATGCTATAGTATAGTCTTAATGGGTATCTAATTTGAAATTAACACTTAGAAGGCCACTGACCACTTTATTAAAAACATAAATCAATTTCCTCGGTCATCTAATTCTTACAGATAACATCGGGTAGATAGGAACTTAGTCTAGCAATTTCAGTCCTTTTAAATTTGTGATCAAGTGAAGATCATTTATTAACGAACTTGTAAAACTGTTGATAAATGAGATGAACTGAAATTTTGAATACACATATAAAACTCAGTTGTAGGCGGACGGATCAGTAAGATTGACTGTAACTAATAATCCTTACGTAATTTATCAGATGCAAAACTGTCAAAAGACAAATGCCACAAATGCATGTGTATCTAATACAATATGAATAGGTAAGACAATTTTCCCCTTAATTTATTTCACTCGCAGGATCAAAATCTAAAACATGTAAAATCTTATGGAATTTGAATACTAAAGAATCTATATCGTGTACTCAAAACTAAACATTATTCAAAAACTTTATTCATGTTTTGAATATTGCATCGAAGGGCGTCTCTAACCAAAATGAATGGATTTTTATCTGAAAAACAATATAATACACATGTAGCTTTATTTCTAAAACAATGTTGGTTTTGGTTCATATTATTCTTTTTTATTTATACGTTTTTTTTTTATATAATTACTCAAAATGTAACATAATATGTCAATAATGCGATTTTGTTCTTCAGACATTCATAACATAGTCATTTGTTTAGAATGGAGCTATATGAAACGGTGGGGCTGCATAATTTTATAACTCGCTTTTCTTAATATTGAAGGAGTATATCTATTCTAGGACTATACTAGTATTATAGTCCCAGATATCTATAAGATTCTCCAATGAACAAACACTTCTTAACTTTAAGACCATAAGACCACAAAGAGCTTACGACTATTTTTTAGTCTTTAAATATGTGGTTTTTGTCTAAATTATTGAAATTTACTCCAGGGTTTATTGCTATTGGTTTTGTGATAGTAATTAGTTTTGAAAACAGTTAAAGCACGTTTCCTTTGTTACTTTCCTAGCATTGTATAGGCTAGTTGTGTCGCGTACAAATGTAAATCCAAAATATACCCCCAGTTCCTCCAATCTATATACAATATGATATACCACAATCAGTATACAACTTATATTTAGTATCCGTGGAGACTGCTATTCTATTGACATTACGTTTGTACAGATGGATAAGTTACATTGCACTAGAACATGACACTAGTTTGTCAATAAAAAGTTAAAAAAAAAGACAAACTATTTGCATGAATTCGATGCAAGGTCTCATGTTGCATATTATACGAATAATGAAATATTTGGTGACTCTTCTTTTTAACGATCGCCCTGAATATGCGTGAAATGTTTTCAACTGGACGTTAAGCAAACATCAATCAACCAATCAATATTTTTAATAACAAAGAAGTAACTTATACAAACAACAACAATTCTTAAATAAACCTAACTAAGAAAACGAAAAAAATAAATAAAAATTCCACGATTTTATCATATAAATCAATCAAGAAAAATATTTAGTAAACAGACATTTTAAGACTATTCAGTAAATATTACACTAATTTATTATGTTTATATATGGGGTAAAAATCTTGTTACTTTTTTCGTTTTCTTTGTGATGTTGTTTGTTGGTTTGATGGTTATTGTCTATGGAAAGCGAAACCATACAGTTACCAGCTTCTCTAAAGCCGAATAAATAAAAATAAATAAAACAATTCAAACTTGATCTGTGTTTTGTGGTAATAAGCATTATGTATAAGTTTCACAACATTTGGTTGTAGCAAACTAAAGTTAGAGAACGGAAACCAATTTTGGGACGTACGTACGGACGGACGGACGTACAGACGGACAAGGGTAAAACTTAATGCCCCCTCCGCTACGGCGGGGGCATAAAAAAAAAAACTGAATGCATGTACATCGAGAATCGAAAGCTGGGGAACAAGTTTGGCATACTCTGGTCCAATTGGCTTTATCCGTTTACTAGTTGATTAAACTAAATATTGTGTAATTAATTTGACGTAAGTGGAAACGACCATGCAATACTTAAGTGCATTTTCTACAATGTTTATGGAAAATAAAACATAATTGTTGTTAAAAATAGACTAAACCAGAAAACCCGTGAAACTTAATGCTATAAAAATCAATTATGGTCATTAATGTCAGTAAAGTGGTCGATATGATAAAGCTGTGACCCAACAAGATGACAAACTTTGTGATAGTTAATGTTAATTATATCTGTATACCTTATTCAAGTTCATCAGGTGTGAAAAATGATCTATGTTAGTTCTTTTGTTAAGAAACTGCAGGATTCACTTCCTCGGCCTTTATCATATATATGTACTGTCATCAACAAAACCACACATTTTCTCTTTGATGGAAAACACATTCATTACAAACACGACATTGATTTTGTTTGAAGAAAACATGTTTTAAAAAGAAAAACTAATTTTATGATTTAAAAACAAATATATGTAATCATGGAAATATCAGTAACGATACTGTCGTAAAAGGTAAGCGATTATAGGTTATTATTAAATAACGACACACTTTTCAGTGATTTCCAATGTTCGATATCTTTGACAATATATTTTAACTCTTTGAATTCCCAAATTAAATATATGACTCCAACGATTTCCTTGTGTTTACACATTTCTACAAACTTTTTTTGGGGGGAGGGGGGATTTAAACAGCAACTTATTATTTGTTTCGATACATCTCTACAGAAACAATTTTTTTTCCTTTTCTAATTCTGTTTTATTAACGGGTTTGATGAATTGCTGTGTACAAGTTATAGTACATATAACATTTTCACTAGGACTCCTTTCGTAACAAATCTCCACTTATACCAAAATAATTACATGTTACACTCCAGTGATGAAAAAAGGAAAACGAATAAATTGTGAGCAGGATTTTAAATGATAATTTATCTGTCCTTTCTATCCCTCTTTGATCAGTCTAAGGTGTTGAATCTCTAAATAATCATTTCTGAACAACAACACAATGACGATCCTTTTTCAAAGCGTTATCCAACGGCCATTTTTCAATGTCACACTTTATAAAATGCAAATTAGTTATTTAATTTAGGTGAAATAAATAACATATAACGTATTAAATATTCATACTACTTAATTCATGTCTTTAACTTGCATGTCCTTTAAAAGACATTCTGGAGAGTTTATTTTTCAATTTCCCATGTTTTGATTTATATAATTTCATTCCTCCTCCAATGTGATGTAACTATAGAAAAGAGATTTTGCTATAAAACATATTGACCATGTAGAGTTTAGATAGATGACAGTTCGATATAATGTAACTTGGGCCGAACATCCTGTAGTTTCAGATGCATTATTGGTGTTTTATATTGTTATAGTTCAAAGTTGAATTGGGTATTAAGTCAACTTTAAAAATAAAGTTACCAATGATGAACCTGAGACAATTAGAATGTAAAAAGAAATTTGAATTGTACTTGCATAGTATTGACTAGCAATTTATTTTTGTTCAAAATGTTTATTGCCTATATTTTGAGAAAAAAATATTCAAGAAGGAAAACACAGCAACAATAACAACAACAACACAAACAATAATCCCAAACAAAATTAAACAAACCGTGACACACCAAAAACCGTTATAACGATATACAATGGCTAATTTTTACATGTTTTATTTCCCGTCATGCTAGTTTTGGAAGTATAACTGACTGTTTATTTTTAATTTTTTTTTTGCAGAATGATCTTCGAGATCAGAGCGTGGAGTTGACAAATCAGATGTGGTTGTTATATGTAACTTTTGAGGATTTTATATGTCTATCATATCCAGCAAAATCAGCGGCAGTATTATCAACTCGCGTGGATATAAACCATTATTTCAATACAGGACCATTCTCTGCAAAACGACGTAAATCTAAAAAACGTCACCGCGATAGTCCAGATAAAGCAACCGAAGAAACGTGTGAAGAAAATAGACACAAACATAATCTTGGTGATGAACATCTGAATCAAAACGAGTTGGGACTTCGCATTGGAGAGGTTATCTGTGTGCATCAAATCGCTAGAAAACGTCGCCTCGGTAGATCGGTCTCGGACAATACATCGTCTGACAATTCGGAAAACTGTGTGCATGGTGTTAATGATTTAAACAGTATCAGATTGGATAACATTGATATGCCGTATCGTGATAGAGATAGGATGCATGAACGTAGAAAAAAGGATCAGAGATCTAATGTCACACTGACAAAGGACTATGGGTTTGGCAACTCATGGAGGACCCGTCAATCTGGAGATATAATTAGAAATTGTCATTTAACTGATCAATTAGTGAACCATAATGGCTCTGAGCAAAGTCCTAGGAACAAAAATCTACCCGACAATAGAGTATGTCAGCGTGATAATCCGGCATTGAAAATAACAAATGGGTGTTTAAACCGAACAGCTGATCACTGTGTGGGATTTAGTCCTCTTAATGCTTATCCTCAGGAGGAGATCCATAATAATCATTTAAATTTAAGTTGTAGCGCTACTAATACTCCACTCTCACTTAATTTGACAAACGATTTGGATCGCCGTAATAATATACTAAATGTTTCAGCTTTTAATCCAGGGGACTCAAAAAGTGCAAGATTTCGCCTGAAGTTGGACTTAAATACTAGAAATAAACCAAAAAGCCCAAGAAGGATATGTTCCAAAGAAGAACTTAGTGGTGCAACTGGAAATTCTGACCTGACACGGTCTGCATCATTTGATAATGTGATTACTCCAGATAAAGAAATGCCGTCCAAAGCACTTTCGTGTGAATCTTCTCCTGTAACGATATCTAGTGGATACGAAAGTGATTCCCTGCCGACAAACGAAGCCGATATAGACAATATATTTGTCCAGGGAAAGAAAAAACAAAGCAATCGACCTGTTCCTCCAATGGAATTACCAATAGACTATTTTTCAATGTCAGACAGTCATCCATCGCCCCACGGACAACCCATCTGTACAAGTGCAATTGTTACACGTAAACCAGAAACGTTTGTGCAAAATGAATTGAATGAACAATCTCAACAAAATAAATCAATTACAGAGGAGACAGGACCACCGGTGCAGACACATCAAGAGCGAACGGACAATCAAACTCCAACCAGGTTCTCCCCCGCACAAATAAACAATTATCAACTCACAAAAGTCGCGCGTTCAATGTTTGAGATTATACATGATTTACAGGCTGAAAGGGACCAGGAAAACAAAATGAAATCTCGGAAACTAAAGCGACATGTACAATGGCGAAAAGACAGGCCAGATGTTTTAAGAAAACCTGTCAGAAACATTGAAAATGAAAGTGGTGTTAATACAAGCGTAAGTCAACAGGAAAATTGTGAACAATCTCGTGAAAACTTTCAACCCGCCCCCTTGTCGTCACAAGGGAAAGTGTCCGTTAGATGTTTGAGGCGACCTTTGGGGAGTGATCCTTCGTTTCAAAATAGACAATTTCTACCTCATAGTTCAGAGTTTGATAAAACTCTTGAATTTCCTGCAGAGTTTTGCAGATTCAACAATTCCGCTTCTTATCCAGAATTTTCAAGACAACTCAGTGAGCCAGAGATAAGATCACGTGATATTCATTCAGAAAAATTTCAAATGAATCATTCATTTGATTCCAGAGATAAACGACATCAAATTGTGTTCGAAGGTTGTGCGCCATATGCAACCACAAAACTGCCAGGTTGTTCCCCGTATGCAACAACTCGATTGCCTGGATGTCACACGCCACGAAGGGATGATAAAGATGATCATGTGTATGAAACTATTCCTGGAGATGATCTTCTGCAATATGAGGAAATTTTAAGAATGAGGTTAAATGGGTTGCTTCCGCATAAATATCACCCTCCAGCTTTACCTGCAAGAAATATAAATGACAGAAAAATGTCCGAGCCTCTTCGAACAGACTTCAATGCAAACTTTCGTTTGCAACAACACAATATCCAATCTAATCCACATTTCCAACAAAATTTGCAGAATGACATTAACATAATTTCTACCTCAAGTAATCACCGAAATCATCAAATCAGTAAACCCAGATCGTTCTCATATGATCCATCAGACCCTTCGAAAACCGTTCCGAATGAACTCTTATCGAGGTGGTCAGCTGCCGACTTGCTAAACTATATCGATGGTATTCGACAGCCTCCACCGAAAAGAAGAGAAAATTTCTATTTCTTATTGGATAGTAAACAGAAAAGAGCATGTTTTTCAGAGTCCCTCGAGATAGAAAATAAAATAAAAGACATGGGAATAAATTTGGACGAGAGCAGACGTTCACATCAGGATGAGGACGGTTATACCACAGTGGATAATGAACCTTCTGAAGCGCCGCCTTTTTGTGGGGGTTTACACAACATGCAATCAACTTATGTTTGACCCATTATTACGTGCAATCATGAATTCTTTTTAACTGCTTTTGCATGATGGACCGAATTTTTATATAACATTCGGCTAAAGGTGCAAGATTTGATCTCAAACAAATGTGAAAAATGGGCTCTTTACATACTGTTGTCGTGTAGAAAGTGCTAAATGACTGTGATTGTTAATACTTTAATTGTTGTCTGTATTTGTGATAATGTGAAAGTTGTGTTGAATTATTTAATAATTGTATTTAAATATACAAACATTAAAAATAGATATTTTCTACTTTTTATATGTATAAAGAACCAAAAATGAAATATATAAAAATAAGAAGATGAGGTATGATTGCCAATGAGACAACTATCCACCAAAGTTCAAATAAAGTGTATGTAAGCAATTATAGGCAACCGTAAGGCCTTCGTCAATGAGAAAAACCCATACCGTATAGTCGGCTATAAAAGGCCCCGACATGAAAAATACGAATCAATTCAATTGAGAAAACTAACGGCTTAATTTATAACAAAACAATTTACGAAAAACAAATATGACAAACATGAACCAACTATGACTATTTGAAACAGTCGAGTAGATATTGGGTAAACGTCAATGAGACAGCAACCCAGGTTAACCCCAACGTTCTTTTATTTTTATCTGCATCTGGTTGTCTTTATCACATCGTCACTGTGCCAAATCGTTGACTGTATACGCCATACCGTCGATGTGGTATTATTACGAGACAACAATCTCCAGAGACTAAAGGACAAGGATGAAAAAAATGCAACTACAGATAAATGTGAGCAAAACCAATACTGTATCATAGATATAGGAAGATGTGGTATGAGTGCCAATGAGACAACTCTCCATCCAAGTAACAATTTATAAAAGTAAACCATTACAGGTCACAGTACGGCCTTCAACACGGAGCATTGGCTCACGCCGAACAGCAAGCTATAGAGGGCCCCAAAAATTACTAGTGTAAAACCATTCAAACGGGAAAACCAACGGTCTAATCTATATAAAAACAAGAAACGAGAAACACGTATGAACTACATAAACAAACGACAACTACTGAACATCAGATTCCTGACTTAGGGAAGGTGCAAACATTTGCAGCGGGATTAAACGTTTTAATGGTACCAAACCTTCTCCCTTTTCTGAAACAATAGATATCAATTGGAAGGCTTAACTCAATCAAAAAACGTAAATTAACACACAATGAATGAATAAATTTGATCTGTGATATCTGAATGCAAATACATAGTTAATAAAAATTATAAGGGATAAATAATTAAGGTCAAAAGTAAATAAACAGGTTTAAACAAAGTTAAAGTGTATAGTAAGCTATAAATGACTCCGGCATACCAAATGTTTAAATATTCAAACGAGAAAACAAAAGGCCTGATAACCATGAACTGGGACTATTATACTAACTATAGCTGTTACTATAGTATAATAGTCCCAGCCATGAACGAACAATACTAAGGTAGACAGCAACCAACGACAACCACTGGATTACAGGCTCCTGGCTTGGGACAGACCCATACAGAGCCGTGTTAAACATGTTTGTCAGCGATGGACTTTGGCCCAATCTAATTAAAATATAGAACTCGGATTTCGTTATACTGCATACGTATGCAGTATAACGAAATCCGAGTATTATATTTTAATTAGATTGACTTTGGCCCTAAATTGGAACAGTGGTCTAACAGCACACAACACAAAAACAAACTGTAAAAACCAATCGGATGGGGCTTTACTCATTCCATCGCTACTTTGAGCACAAAAATACAAAGATCACAAAGTACCGATCTAAGATTATACTTGCAAGTAATAAAAGCTAGTTCAAAGCACAATTTCGACTATATAAATAAAACCATGTTTCCCAGAATAAAATATTATATCATTCAGTACACCTCTCATAAATTCAGTGTAAAAACGTCATTAGCAGTCTCATAAGAGCATGACTAAATGTGCAGTGTCTTAATATAAGTTAACTGAACTGAACACATTCCTCAAACGGTCGAATTACAAAAAATAAAAGAAAGAATTTAGTGTATTTATTTCACCAGCAGGGTAATTTCAAAATTAAGTTTTGAATCTACATATAAATTAACAATATCACAGCTTCATGTATATAGATGGTAACATTATGTGATATTTATATGAAACCTTTATAAAACTATGAATGCGTATATAAAGATTACATCTTCATAGATATTGTACAGCTGTACATTGAGGAACACAGTTGCGGGGTAATATCCACAAATTATAAAACTATACTGGACAAAGAGAGCTTACAAATACTGTCATAAATTGCCCGACATTGTCACTATTTATATGATGTATATTTTTTACTTGTTTATATCTTGCGACATAATTCATTGGATTTTGTATGTTAGGTTCAGTACTGGCTTTATACAGTCATGCAAAAAGACATCCGTCATGCAATATTGCAGTTTAACCAAAAAATCCGACAAAACCATGCACAGAAAAACGTGTATAAATATAGAATAAATTACAAACCAGATGTAAAACTCGTTTATTCCACGTACAGAATAAATTAATAAAAACAAAAATACAAAACACCAGAACAATATATGTTAATCGTGTTCAGATTAATAGAAACAAAACTGTAACAACCCCATCATCATTTCTATTTCACGTATTTTAACCAGTGATTTACAATAAAACACCTTTATTTGATTGAAATATAAATTCAGTTGAAATGTGTACTTTGAATGACACACTGCAGAAAGACTGCACAATAAGACTTATATAAGAATATAAATTGGAACAATTTAGGCGACTTTGATCATACAAAAATGTCCCTTTGCACCTATGAATCCGCTTACTTCTCTTATTGCAACCGTTTTTAATTGTTAAATAGGAAGGGTATATGGTGCAGCTCCCAGGCACTTCTTATTAATCGTAGATCTTTAATTGCTGGCTAGTCGTTTATTTTCCCACAGGTTAGGATTTATGGAACCGTTAAAAGTCACAAAGATTAGTTTTTAAATTTTAAACTCTCTAAAGAAGATCTATTTTTAATAAATATTTAATTCAATATGACCTTTTTCCGACTTATATACATGTACAAAAAAGACCTCATTAATAATATTTGTACTAACATAAGATCGCTCAAAGCAGTTATTTTTGGAAAAAAGAGAAAACTTGAAATTTGGAAAACTGCGTTCTTCGCGTAAACATACACTTTCCGCTGTCCTGCTGTATTGCAGATGGTTTTTATAATCATAATTTCTTTCAAGTTTGACTTGAAAAAGACCGACATTTATCACGAAAAACCCTGCCATATATCTTTTCTTAATAAGTGTAATACTACCAAATCATGGTACGCCGTCACATCCGGTTTCATACGAAAAAGGGTCTAAAAATTATTCCCTTGACTTTGACATTTGTAGGAAGTTAGTCCTGCATTTCATTGACATATATCTTTTGTGTTTCAAAGCATCATTCTTTTTTTATTTGGTGTTTCTATAAAATAAATATGGAGGTTACATTGGTACTAAAGCTTGTGAACGGGGGAAAAAGGTGAAAATTTGATTGGTTAACTTGCAGTGATGGTTATTGTCTTATATGCGATGAAATGTTATGTAAAATTTTATCTGTAGTACTGGACAGGATAAAACTTTACTCATGCCAAGTATTTCTTTATTTGAAACAAAGATAAATTCTGCACAATTTCTTGAAAATTGCTAATTTAACAAAGACGTATAGGGGAAACAATGGTGGTATTACTCTTAATACAAAGATGGACCAATAAACAATATATATTTGTACAAACAGTCATAATAATATGATGAAATCACATGATTTTTCCTCATTGAAATGAATACCCTTTCAAATGAATTGCATTTTTGCCTCAAATTTTGCTACTTTTTATTATAAATCTAGACCGATCATTGTCTGCTATTTTGTGATCAAAGATGGCAGAAGACCGCCACCACACGTACTACATAAGATCATTTGTGGATGTTTGTTGTCCATCGAGCCATCTGTCAAGTGTATTCAGGGCGATATAAATTTCACTTGTATTAGAACCTTAAGAGTTCACTGCGGTATTGAATATGGTCACCTGGACTTCTCCTACTTGACAGTAGAGCTAATGCTAAAGAGGGGCATCCGTTTGGCTGTGTGGAGTGTACAAATACGTAGCCCACGTCAGAGTAGAGTTCTACATTCACACTTAGAATATTAAAAAAATATAGGAAAAGTTTTAAAAGATAAAAAAAAATAAAGATAAAGACATTTTCTCTACTGCATAAGGGAAATAGTATAATAAAATGTCATCATTGGCCTAATTTTTGCATTGCACAAGGTCATGTTTTTCTCTGACTGTTAATGACGTCTTTACACTAAATCCATTGGATGTTGGATGTGTACTGATTGATATTTTAGTCTTAGATACATGATTTTTTTAATTAGTTGTTATTGGCTTTGAACTAGCTGTCAGTACTCTCAGATCTGTACTTTGTGTCTTTTTTATTGTTAGGGATGTATAAATACGTCCGGTCTGTGTTTTTGTTAGAAATTTTTCTGCTTTGTGTCGATCTGATGAGTTAAGCCCTTTTTAACTGATTTTTAAAGTCTCCCAAACAAAGTTTCTTCTTCTTCTTCTTCTCTTGTCCGCAGCAGTTCTCCAAAACCACTTGTCAGATTTACTTACCATGTCTAGTGGGGCCATCAGGGTTTTGTTTGTGCATTGGGGACAATTAAGGGGTACTTTGAGGGACCAAAAGAAGGGAGGGTTTTACTATAGAACCCTATGGGATTTTATCATTCCTATTTACAAATGATTATAACTTGAGAACAATAAGTGATAGACACATGAGGTCTTCAGTTATGACATTGGGAACATATGGCCATCGTCAAGAGTAAAAGGTCAATGGTCATTCGTGACCTTGACCTTTGACCTTGAACATTTTCTTTCAATTTACACAAAATAAAAAAAAAATGAAGAATCTGTATAATTGAAAATGTTTTACATGATAAATCAAATGAAATATAAGGTTAGTCCCCGTAGGTTACCCAACCCCCTCCCATATGAGAATGTTCTAATATCTTACAAATAGTCGAAATCCCCACCCCTAAAACATATATATATATATATATATATATCCCTGTTCATTAATGTCAAAATGATTTGAAATATATACAGGGTTAGTCCCCAGGGGTAATACCCACCCCCTGTCATTTGAATATGTTCAAATATCTTGTAAGTGGTTGAGATCCCCACCCCTAAACCATATATGTTCTGCTTTGTTATACCAAGATGATTTAAATGATATATAGGGTTAGTCACCAGGGTTCATTCCTTTCCCCTGTCTTTTAAATATGTTTAAATATCTTGTTAGTGATCAAGATCCCCACCCTAAACCATATATTTTCTGGTTTGACATGAAAAGATACATTAAATGAAATATAAAAGAAGTCCCCAGGGGGTCATCCCCACCCCTGTCATGTGAGAATGTTCTTATACCTTGTGCATTGATAAGACCCACAGCCCCAGACCATATAATTTCTGCAAGATGAATTGAATGAATAATACGGGGAGTCCTTAGGGGTTCATACTTAAGGGGACTTTGTGCAAGATGAATTAAATGAATAATAGAAAGAGTCCGTAGGGGTTTATACTTGGGACTTTGTTCGGGAGACTTCGTAACAACATCCTGTTACAATCATTTCTTGTTACAGTTTGTTCTTATGTTGTGTTGTAACACCACTGTCCCAGGTTAGGGGAGGGTTGAGTGCTAATGTTTAACACCGCCACATTCTTTATGTGTCTGTCCCAAGTCAGGAGCCTGTAGTTCATTGGTTGTCGTTGGTTCATGTCTTCATATTTGTTTTTTTCGTAAAATTGTTTTGTTAAAAAAATTAAGCCGTTAGTTTTCTCAATTGAATTGTTTCATATTTTTCATATCGGGGCCTTTTATAGCCGACTATACGGTATGGGTTTTTTTCTCATTGTTGGAGGCCGTTCGGTTGCCTTTAATTGCTTACATCCACTTTCATCCTTTTTTTTTAACTTTGGTGGATAGTTGTCTCACTGGCAATCATACCACATCTCCTTATTTTTATATACTACGCGACTTCCTGAAAAAATAGCCTAAACGCAAACAATGATCAAAATGACACGAACTTAAAATGGAGGTCAAGAATATTTAAAAGATTGAACTCAATACGAAATGTATACTAGTAAGTAAATTCTTTGGTTTCTAAGAAATGAACTTAAAAACAAAACTTTCCCAGAATGCGGAAAGACATCTGCATAGGAATGTATCGACATGGATAAATCTATATCACACAATCACATTCTTTGACGGAGATAACAGGTAATTTATACACTATACAATTGAGAATGGAAATGGGGAATATGTCAAAGAGACAACAACCCGACCAAAGAGCAGACAACAGCCGAAGGCCACCAATGGGTCTTCAACGCAGCGAGAAAATCCCGCACCCGGAGGTGGTCCTCAGCTGGCCCCTATATAAAATTGTGTACTAGTTCAGTAAAAATGGACGTCACACTAAACTCCAAAACATATAAATGAACTAAAATTAAAAAAACATACAAGACTAACAAAGGCCAGAAGCTCCTGACTTGGGACAGGCGCAAAAATGCGGCGGGGTTAAACATGTTTTGTGAGATCTCAACCCTCCCCCTATACCTCTAGCCAATGTAGAATAAAGAAACACATAGTAATACGCACAGTAAAACTCAGGTTAAAAGAAGTCCGAGTCCGATGTCAGAATAGGTAAAAAAAGAAACTAGAATACCAAACTAACGGAAAAGCAGCGGAATACTGGAAAATATGAGACAAGATACCCGCATGTACAGTGTATCTTATTGACTTTTAAATAATATGGTTCTGTGTTGGTATTGAGGTTTCCTCATAAACATCTAATAATGCCATATTTATTAAATGACAACATGCAAGAGAAAAGCAAACGGTGACGAGATTAATGTTTTGGGAACACATTGGTCCTTTATGAACACTTTCCCACGGTAAAATTTTTACTGAAGGATTAAAGAAAACAGTAAGAACTTTCTGTGTTAACTAATTATCCTTGATAATCTTTCATTACAAAGTAAAATGATTTGCACTGTGGTTGAAGTAAAGTGACTGTGTCCAAATCTATAGATTTTAAAGACGCCAATCCGATTAGGAACCTCCTGCCGATACGTCAGTATATAATCCTGCTTTAATCCAATTCAAAATTTGAGGATAATTTGTACTTCGCACATGATCTATTTGTCAAATTATATATTTACATTGTCAATTACTTATAATACAAGTGATACCTTCTGACACAATTTATCCACAAGGATATGTAAGCTGGCAGGATATATAACCTGATCGTTAATACTCGCTAAACCAAGGATTGACATTTTTTTTATCAGTTGCTAGATGATGCTCCTGCTATTTTTTGTAGATACATAACGTGAACTTTTAGCAGCATCAGATACAGTGTTTTAAGGTCTTGCATGTAATATCAGCGAAGTGTTCAATAAATCAGTCAGTGACGAATCGGTTTTTGTGAGAACTGGCAATGTTGGCCCAAAAATGCATAATTCCAGCTAGCAGCGGAAATTTAAATGGTGCATATATTATATGCAAAGGAAACAAGTTGAGTATCAAATACTCAATTATAAAATCGATTATCAGGATCTGTTAATCACGGGTCCTGAAATGTTTTCAGTAGGCATCCCTACATTCTAAATCATACATTCGTTGCGTATGACATTGGTTCCAATATAAGCATCACACTATAAACGAAAATTCGTAAACCATTCTAGATTGGGTGATATAAAGAGGCGAAAGATAACAAATGGACATTCAAACTCATTAGTAAAAAAAAACTAACAATGCCATGGCAAAAATACGAAAAATAACCAAAAGGCAAACAACAGTATACAAAACACAACATAGAAAACCAGACTGAGCAACAAGATCCCCACCAAAAATCGGGGGTGATCTCAGGTTCTCCGAAAGGGTAAGCAGATCGTGTTGCTCATGACATATTGTAGAGCTTGACATATTGTTGATGACCATATGCTAACCCCTTGATTTTATTTCGTGTCGTCGGGTTGACGTACATGTTCATGCATCTCAATAAAAGACACTTAATATAGTGAGATGCATGGATTATAATATAAGAGCACTGGTCTGGTTTGACTTTCCAATCATTTTGTCTTCTGTAATTAAGTGTTCTCGAATTGTTTGATGTATTGACACATATGCAATAAATGTATATTAAGTAAAAAAAAAAGGTTACACACATGTTGAAGCAAACATTGTTTGTTGACTGCATAGGCCAAACACTTCTTAAAGAAAGCAGTGATTTTAAATGCATAACACTCATGACAATAAATTTGTTTTCAAATGTTGAACAATCCGAAAAATAATGAATGTAACGACTGGATACTATTATGCTAATTTGTCAATACGATAAATGAATCAGACATGTTCAAAACATTGAGACGTCATTATGAATGAGCTGTTGTATCATACAACCATTGAATTAAACAAAAACGGATACAAAGACGTTTATCTGAAAAAATAAATGAACAATAAGATGTAACCTTACGTCATATTATCAACAACTTCCTACTGAATTTATAATTATGGCTTATGCTTATCTGAGTCAAAAATAAAAACGTAGTTATACAATTAAACATAAGATAGGTGGGCGTTATTTTACGGGTATATATCTATTATCATTTGTTCTTTTGTTTACATGATTAAGAACTTAAATCTAGTTCAAGATGTTATATATTCAATATGAAAAATTAGTCAGTTAAACTTGTTTCGAGTTTTGTATGATTTTTGGATTAGTCGTAATTCATAGTACTTTAAGATACTTTCAAGCTCGAAATGGTTTTCATGTAGATTATAATTTAATGTTTAAAGAAAACAGAGTATTGTTTGATTAAGTGAAATTATTACATTAAAGATACACATTCCTACAATTATTCAGCAATTTTATGTAGGAGAGCAAATATCTTTGGACCAAATAACAGAACGTTGTATTAACACCGGTGCAAGTAACCCTTCATTTGATGACATACAAAATTACTAAAGTTACATTATACCTCAACAATGTACTTAAACACAATATATTAATATCTAAGTGGCCCAAATCATTGAAAAATTTTCAAACGTTCTGTAGATGACCAAAGCAATTTAAAAAGACCATCAAATGGTGATCCAATATATATAATTTTCCCATTACATAGTTGTCCATGCCCCATTGGGTGCATTATTCTATAGAATTTGAATGCATGTATCGTGTTTCTCTTCAGCAATTGTCAAACTACTTAACCCGCTTGTTACATAGAGAAACATTCCTTTTCTCATACTTATTTGGGATAGAAGACGCATCCATCCGAGCAACAAAACTACTTTAGACTCAATTGTTCAGAAAAGGGATTAAATTTTCCAATGATATGGAGATAATTTTATCACCGACATGGTTGCGATGTTATGAATAAGGCAAGGATTTAAAATTTCTAAAAAATCGTTACAAAGCTATCGGTTTTGCCATCTTAAACTTATGTTTATCTAACCTGTTTTAATAAATATTCTGAGGAAACAAAGATGACCTCCAACCCATCCATGCAAATCTTCTTTCGAAAAGGTTTACAAGATACCCTACAATAGACCATTTACATTATATCTTAACCGAAGGCAAGACTAGTTTTCTTCATTAACGATTTAAATAAGTAATCAAAACGAACCATCTGTAATACTTCATGACTTAATAGGTTAAATAAGATTAAAGAATGTTTACAGAAATCATTTGAAAATGTTTGGTAATGTGGTTTGTTTAATATGAAAGATTTACATTGTAAAAACAACAATAGATCACCTTAAGTACACGTGTGGACAGATCATATACAAACTAAAGCTTTTTATACAATTGTTTTGCGTCGATGTTGACAAAATTCTCAATGTTTAACATAAATTTACATTTGTTTAACCTTTGAAGAAGATGATTAAACATTAGGACCAATAGTAATTCTCAACATCACAAGCCTGAACTGCCATTGAAGGTCTGCATTTCAACACACAGACATCTACACGATAATTTTACAGAAATGTCAAACTGGTTTCCTTTAATGAAACGACAATGAGTTACTTTGTAAAATAGTGAAGCATTTAATCTACGAAAAATCTCATTAATGAAGTCATATTAATGCCGAGAGAAGTTCCGTATATTACTGTACCTACATGTATAAGGGAATAAGCTGCAATAGCATAGAACTACAAATCTTCGCTATGAGTGTCCCACCACTAGTGTTTTTTGAAAATTCAATTGAACAGAGCATTCTACCCAAATGCATATATGTTTATTTAGTTAGTCTCATAGAGATATGATAAACTATGTAACAGGATAAGAAATTTTTGATGACAATGTGAATTTTGAACAGGATAAAATTTCGTTTGGAAACTCAATGAATCAGAACATCCTACTCACATGTAAACCTGCAAATTACAATCTGACAATGTACCAAGCTTCCTGTAAATACCACAACAATAAAAGAACAAATTCAATGACAAGGTGGGTGCTGGGCATGTGATTGTCCAAAACGTACAAGTTTAAAGCTATAACAAAGGGAAAGCGCAAGAAACCAGAATATCTCTCGCATGCATAAATGCATATCAGGATCTATCAGTCCAGTGGTTTCATGTAGACATAATACATGTCACTTGTTGGAGTTGGGCAAGTAGAACACATGGAAGTGCACAACTCTTCAAAACATAAATGAACAAAAAACATTTTACTCTCTTGAACATCTATATATTAACAAGCATTCTGTGAGTATTGAATGGCAATACATAGTCCACTACCGGTTAAAAATTCAGTGTATTGGAATAAAATTCTAACTTGATCTATAACTTGTCATGGTGTAAACTATATAACAAATATCTTCAAGCATGACGAAAAAGTGTTGAAAACTGATTATTTAAGTGAATTTTCTAAGTCCAAGGACCATAACTCTGCACAATATTATCAGACCGGAACAAAATTCGGTCTTGATCTGTAACTTGTCATGATAAAACTATATACCAATTTTCAAATCAATATCTTCAAGCATGACAAAAAAAAGGGCGGAAAACTGATTATTTTAGTGAATTTTCTAAGTCAAAGGACTATAACTCTGCACAAAATCATCAGACCGGAACAAAATTTGAACTTGATCTGTAACTTGTCATGATAAAACAATACACCAAATATCAAATCAATATCCTCAAGCATGAAGAAATAAACTGCTTCGCCGAGCACAGCTGGATACGACCGCAGAGGTCCAATCCTGAACAGTTGGGGCAAAAATGGACACAATATTCAAGCTTGATACAGGTCTGAATTTGGATTGTAATTAAATATTTGACACATTATAGGTTTCTGACACAGAATAAATGTGTCAAAGAACTTGAAATTGGTTGTATGATTTGAATTTATATTCAATTGAAGATTTCTTGCTGTTGTGCAATACACTTTGCTGTTGCGCAATACTTAGTAAATTTGTTTTCAGACTATATACAAAGAATTAGCAAAATAAATTGTGACCCCCAATTTTTTTCTTTGGAAAATTGACAATTTCTTAAATCTTGAGGGAAAAAAAATTGCCCCCCCCAAAAAATTTTTTTTTTTTAACCCTTCCAAAAAAAATAATTTTGAAGAAATTTTCTTTTTGTAAAATGTGGTACAAATTAAGACATCCATACACTTAAACACAAGTTATTGTCTGAAAACTAGAAAAATGCTTGTTTTAGACCCTTTTTGGCCCCTAATTCCTGAACGGTTTGGGCAATTACCCCCAAAATGAATCCCAACCTTCAACTTATGGTATTGAACCTTGTGGTACAATTTCAGAGCAATCAAAATACTTATACACAAGTTATTGTCCTGAAACTAGAAAAATGCTTGTTTTGGCCACTTTTGGGCCCCTAATTCCGATAAAGGTTGGGACCATCACCCCCCAAAAACAATCCCAACCTTCCTTATGTGGTATTGAACCTTTTGATTAAATTTCATAGAGATCCATATACCGGGTACTTAAACTAAAGTTATTGTCCGGAATCCAAATGTATGATTTGAATTTATATTCAATTGAAGATTTCTTGCTGTTGTGCAATACACTGTGCTGTCGTGCAATAGTTAGTAAATCTGTTTTCAGACTATATACAAAGAATTAGCAAAATAAGTTGTGACAAAATTTTTTTTTTACCCCTTCCAAAAAAATTAATTTTGAAGAAATTTTCTTTTTGTAAAATGTGGTACAAATTATGAGACATCCATACACTTAAACACAAGTTATTGTCTGAAAACTAAAAAAATGCTTGTTTGAGACCCTTTTTGGCCCCTAATTCCTGAACGGTTTGGACAATTACCCCCAAAATGAATCCCAACCTTCTACTTATGGTATTGACTGACAAATAGACAGACAGACAGACAGACGGACGGAGTGCAATCCTAAAGTCGGTAGGGGACTAAAAAAACAATGCAGGACCTTGATTCTAATTACAATAAACCTTGTTAGAAGAATTGTGTAAAGGCAGGTGCAATGTACAGTGAATGTAATAACTCAACTGTGGGACAACTTATCAGGACATAGTATACATAAAAATACATAATTCATATCGTCTTATTTTTATATTCATAGGTAGCTAAGAATATGGAGCGCATACATGGACCCGTTCAGAGTCTCTGTTAAGGTATATACAATAGCTTGGGTATTTCAGATTCCCTGTATAAGTTAACGCTGTTATTAAGGTTTTGAATTTTCAATAAAATGCTCCGCTGGGCGCAGCTTGATACGACCGCAGAGGTCGAACCCTGAACAATTTGGGCAAGTATGGACACAACATTCAAGCTTGATACAGCTCTGAATTTGGATTGTGATTAAATATTTGACACAACATAGGTTTCTGACACAGAATGAATGTGGTCTAAGAACTTAAAATTTTTTAATTTACCTATTATGGTCCAATATCCAAAATCTAAATACATACACGGTTAGATTCAGCATATCAAAGAACCACAAGATTTCAATTTTTGTTAAAATCAAACTAAGTTTAATTTTGGACCCTTTGGATCTTAATGTAGACCAATTTGAAAACGGGAACAAAAATTAAGAATCTAAATACACGGTTAGATTCAGCATATCAAAAAACCCCAATATTTCAATTTTTGATGAAATCAAACCATATCATTATTATTTGCTTTTATTTATAAATCAAAAATAACCAACTTAAAATGGAAAATTTTAAAGAAAAAAAAAAAGAAAATAAGGAAAAAAAAGAAAAAAGGAAACCCCCCCCCCCCCAATTTTTTGAACCCCCTTATGATTCATCACCCCCAAACTCAATCCCAGCCTTCCCTTTGTGGTATGGTACCTTGCAGTTCAATTTCAGAGAGATCTATACACTTGAACACAAGTTATTGTTTGGAAACTGTAAAAATGCTTGTTTTTTGGCCCCAAATTCCTAAACGTTTAGGGCAATAACCCCAAAACTCAAACCCAGCTTTCCCTTTGTGATATGGAACCTTGTAGTACAATTTCATAAAGATTCATACACTTACACACAAGTTATTGTCCTGAAACTAGAAAAATGCTTGTTTTTTGCCCCTTTTTGGCTCCTAATTCCTAAAATTTCGAGGCAATTACCCCCCAAATCAGTCCCAGCCTTCCCTTTGTGGTATGGTACCTTGCAGTACAATTTCAGAGAGATCCATACACTTAAAAACAAGTTATTGTCTGGAAACTAGAAAAATGCTTATTTTTGGCCTCTTTTTGGCCCCTTATTCCTAAACGTTATGGGCAATTACCCCCAAACTCAATTCCAGCTTTCCCTTTGTGATATGGAACCTTGTAGTGCAATTTCAGAAAGATCCATACACTAACACACAAGTTATTGTCATGAAACTAGAAAAATGCTTGTTTTTGCCCCTTTTTTGGCCCCTAATTCCTAAAATTTGGAGGCAATTACCCCCAAAATCAATCCCAGCATTCCCTTTGTGATATGGAACCTTGTGGTACAATGTCAGAGCGATCCATACACTAACACACAAGTTATTGTCTGGAAGTTACAAAAATGCTTATTTTTGGCCCCTAATTCCTTAACTGTTGGTACCATAACCCCCAAAATCAATCCCAACCTTCCTTTTGTGGTATTGAACCTTATGGTAAAATTTCATGGAGATCCATTCACTTAAACTAAAGTTATTGTGCGAAAACCAATGTGTCTACGGACGATGACGATGCCGGACGACGACGACGCCAACGTCATACCAATATACGACCGCAAAAATTGTTTGCGGTCGTATAAAAATAGTATATATTTAGAGAGTTCAAAGTCCAGTAAGTGCGTAGAAATTTGTCTTCCAATACATTAATAGTAGGGGATTGTATTGCTCATTTTTGGATTTTTGATGTTGTGATTTGTTAATTTGACTCTTGGCTATTGCTTCTGTTCTTCTTAATATGTGCTTTTTTATTGTATTGCCCCTTAGTACCTTCTTTTTTTTTATCTTCACAATAAAAAAAAAAATCCTGCAGACAAACTAACCAGTAGGCAATCAGGCCACAATAAGATGATTATATCAATATTACAAATACATTGATAACTAATCAGAATTAAAGTATTTCTTCAGTGTCCTAATTATAAAACACAAACTCAACAGAATAGATACCACAGACACAAACATCATTTTCATGCACAATCTTCCAGTAAAGTTCATTTAGCTGTTTTTCTTGACCCATTTCAAAAGTTCTTCAGTGATGATAAATGTCAGGCTCAGCAGTCAATAATAAACTGCTTCGCTGAGCGCAGCTGGATACGCCCGTAGAGGTCCAACCCTGAACAGTTGGGGCAAAAATGGACACAATATTCAAGCTTGATACAGGTCTGAATTTGGATTGTAATTAAATATTTGACATATTATAGGTTTCTGAAAAAATGTAGTCAAAGAACTTGAAATTGGTTATATGAATTGAATTTATATTCAATTAAAGATTTCTTGCTGTTGTGCAATACACTGTGCTGTTGTGCAATACACTGTGCTGTTGTGCAATACTTTGTAAATCTGTTGTCAGACTATAAACAAATAAAGTTTAATTTCTTCTCAATGTCATATTTGAAATTTATGAAAATCAATAGGGAGATTACATCATTAGCTATAAATAATTCACCAAAGTTTCATGAGAACTGCTGAAAGCATTTTTTAATGAATAAAACCCCATAACTCAGAAATGTAAAATGTAAAATTTATAAAATTCTAAAGGGAGCTTACACCAACAGATATAAACCAGTGGCCGATCCAGAGGGGGGCGTAGAGGGCGTACACCCCCCCCTTTGCTTGCACTTTTTTTTTTTTTTTTTTTTGTAAAATGATTAATCAGACTAGACTTGCGAACTTTGCCATTTCCCGTGTATTTAATTTTTATGTGACAATTCTTTATTTATAAAGATATTTTTCGCTCGTATTTACTGTAATTTATTATTGATTATGTCAAAGTCATGTGATTCGCTACGGTGGAGTTGACCAGTACGTCGAATAAAACGTCACTCAGTCGTTTTGAAATTCAAATTACAGTAACACATTGCTTAGGCTGAGGATGACAAGCATGACGCCTTCAAAGCGACAAAGTATTGAGCAAGAACGTATTGACTTTTATTTCACAATTCCATCCAACAGAAAGTAATACTCTATTACACTCTCATGAAAAAAAAAGTTCCACAGCAATATTATTTACCTACGAAAACATGTTTAACCCCACACGCCCCAGCCCATTAATAACATTGCTGAATATTGATCCCCAGTCAGTAAGCTCTAGATATAGTTTTAAAGTCTAAGGTACGGACCATTTGATTTGAGGGGGCAGTCTGAGATATTTTAGAGAAAAAATTCTGACCCTGATTTTTGCCTTAAACAAAAATTCTGGCCATATCTGGATTGAAAACAATAATCTTGTCCACTTTTTTGCTATTAGAAAAAAAAATTTTCAACAAAATTATTTAGCACTAAATGAACATGATGAATAAAAAACGGGCGTAATTTTTTTTTGGGGGTTGCATGTGAATCCCATATCTGACCAGAATGTCTGTTTCGCAGAACTGATATACTGAATACTTTTTTCAAGGCCCGACTGCAACCTGCCTGCTGGGTGTGGCCTATATGTCTCCATGCGTCGACCGTCATTCACAACTTCATTGTCATTTCCTACTCATTCGTAGCCTTTGGTTGATTTGGAACCCCTCACTTCCCTTGTTGGTTGAAACATTTCAACCAAACATTTGGATAAAAATTGCTTGTTTGTCTTTCTTCGTGTCGGTTGTATTGTAAATTTCATTGAATAGCCGTATATCTTGTTTACAACAAGAAATCTGTGAGGTTATGCTAACTAACCATACAACAAACGAGAATTTTCCATGTCCATTTTTTACTGACAAATCCCACATCAAATATATTAATTAGTACATAGCTTTGGATCCATCCAATCATTTTATAATAGACAATTAATGGAGAGAATACGGCACCAAAAATGTCCAACCCCTACACTTTAACTATAAAATGCATTTTACACTTATTTTATGTTTTTTAGCCAAAAAAAGTCCAAAATTTTTTTAATACTATGCCCCCTTTCCAAAATCCTCGATCTGCCCCTGTAAACAATTCACCAAAGTTTCATGAGAACTGCTGAAAGCATTTTTTAGTTATTGTCCGAAAACTGGAAAATCCCTTTTTGTTTATGAATAAAACCCTGCAACTTGGAAACATTAAATCTAAAATTTATAAAAATCCAAAAGGGAGCTCATGTCAATAGATATAAATAATTCACAAAAATTTCTTGCAAGTTGGTGAAAGCATTCTTGAGTTATTGTCGGAAAACTGGAAAATCCCCCCTTTTTTAATGAATAAAACCCCAAAACTCGGAAATGGTAAATCTGAAATTTATAAAAAACAAAAGGGAGCTCACGTCAATAGATATAAACTATTCACCAAAGTTTCATGTATATTGATTAAGGCTTTTTTAAGTTAATGTCCGACATGTTGACGACGGACGGACGGACGGACGGACGGACAGACGGTCAACGGTATACCATAATACGTCCCGTAAACGGGCGTATAAAAATCATTGACATATTCTCAATGCATATGATACAACTTCTGCAATCACTAAGAATCTGTAATCATAAGTCAATCAAATGGTAATGCACAGTGTGTTGATCAGATCGACATACAAGTTGAGCAGGGTGTGAATGTATCCCCTTACTATGACATAAATGAAAATTCTTGCATGTGGATCAATTCCCACTCCCCAAATTCTTGTTTTAGGTGAGCTCAGTTTTATTTCAGAAATCAGAGATATGGGTCTGTTATAATTTTAATGCATTAAATAACACCTATATATACACTTGTATTTATGTATATGCATAGTAGCAATATTTTTTCAGTAATCAATATCACAGTAAGATTTAATTCCTCATAATAATCTTGACATCTCCATTTTGAATTATGACATTAGTATTTCACGTCTCAGTTTCTCATCTGTTAATATTGTGTTTTCTACAGGGTTATCTTCTGCTATCACAGTCACATTACCATGGCAACTAGTAGTGCTGCCATCTTGATTCATCTGTTGATCATTGTCATCGTCTTCAAGCTGACATAATAAATTGTCATTTTCATATGTTGGGAAGAAATACCTGTAAAAATGTGTAAATATCAGTATATAATCAATGCATATAAATTATTGAATAATTCTAAATGGAGAAAAAATTTATTATAACAAAGCCTTCTTAAATGAATGTTGAATACTACTAAAAATTTCTAGTTTTATTACCTCTCCAAATCTAATTATTCCAATATGATGTAGTGTCATAAGCTAAACTAGAACAAGAGTGCACACGCTGAATGTTTCACCTACTTTGCTGGTTATAATCAAGTTTTTGAGATCAAGGTCTTAGTAAAGGTATCACATGAAATAAAATTAAAAATATCCCCTCACATACATTGGATCATGAAAGAAGATCAGAGTCAGGAATAAAAGAAACCACCAAAATAAAACCTTGTGAACAGGTTTGGCCTATGACATGATGTGTAAGTGTTGACAGTAATATAGCATTTGAAACAGAAAGGTGTTTAGAAGTAATAGCAATGCAATTTGATACAGATATGTCACTGTCACATAGTGTTTATGTGTTAAGAAATAGTATCGTCACAATTTGATTCAGAAATGTCACTGTAACATTGTGTTAAGGGACAGTCATTTTGAAATTGATACAAGTATGAAACTGTAACATAGTGTTTATGTGTTTAGAAATAGTATCACTGGAATTTGGTACAGATATGTCATTGTAACCTTGTGTTAAAGGACAGTTATTGTGCAATTGAACAGATATGACACTGTATCATAGTTTTATGTGTTTAGAAATAGTATCACTGCAATTTGATACAGATATGCCACTGTAACATTGTGCTAAGGGATAGTTATTTTGCATATAATGACAGATATGTCATTGTAACATAGTGTTTATGTGTTAAGAAATAGTAGCACTGCAATTTGATAAAGATAAGTCACTGTAACATTGTGTTAAGGGACAGTTATTGTGAAATTGATACAGATATGTCAAAATAACATAGTTTGTCAGTGTTTAAAAATAGAATCACTGCAATTTGGTACAGATATGACATTGTAACATAGTGTTTATAGGTTAAGCAATAGTGTCACTGCAATTTGATACTGATATGTCACTGTCACATAGTGTTTATATGTGCTAGAAATAGTATCACTACAATTTGATATATATATGTAACTGTTATATTGTGTTAAGGGACAGTTATTGTGAAATCGATACAGGTATGTCATAATAACATAGTGTTTATGTGTTTAGAAATAGTATCACTGCAATTGATACAGATATGCCACTGAAACATAGTGTTTATGTGTTTAGAAATAGTATCATTGCAATTTGATACAGATATATCACTGTTACATTGTGTTATGAGATAGTAATTGTGAATTTGATACAGATATGTCACTGTAACAAAGTGTTTATGTGTTTAGAAATAATATCATTGCAATTTGATACAGATATGTCACTGTAACATAGTGTTTATGTGTGCTAGAAATAGTATCACTGCAATTTGATATAGATATGTCACTGTTACATTGTGTTATGGGACAGTTATTGTGAAATTGATACAGACATGTCACTGTAACTTGGTATTTATGTGTTTAGAAATAGTATCACTGCAATTTGATACAGATGTGACTGTAAAGTAGTGTTTATGTGTTGGGGACAGTTATTGTGCCATTGATACAGATATGTCACTGTAACATAATGTTTATGTGTTGGGGACAGTTATTGTGCCATTGATACAGATATGTCACTGTAACATAATGTTTATGTATTTGGAACAATTATTGTGCCATTGATACAGATATGTCACTGTAACATAATGTTTATGTGTGGGGAACAATTATTGTGCCAGTGATACAGATATGTCACTGTAACATAATGTTTATGTGTTGGGGACAGTTATTGTGCCATTGATACAGATATGTCACTGTAACATAATATTTATGTGTTGGGGACAATTATTGTGCCATTGATACAGATATGTCACTGTAACATAATGTTTATGTGTGGGGAACAATTATTGTGCCATTGATACAGATATGTCACTGTAACATAATGTTTATGTGTTTGGAGATAGTAATAGTGTTACTGATACAAATATGTCAGCATGAAATGGTGTTATAAATGTCCATATGACAGTCAATAAAAAATATGTCTCTAGTATGGTCAGTATTTTCTTAAAAGTTAGTAAATTTCATTCTTGATTACTTTTCAAAAGTTTATGATGAAACAGCTCGGCTTTTCAAACTATTTCAAAATGAATGATTTTTGAAAAATAGGTTAATATACAAATAAAAGTATATAATTTCAGTCATCACCAAAAATATTCTCTATGTTTTATGTGATCTTCAGCAGTAAGTTTGTGTGTCCTGTTTAAGACCTATCTTTAAAAAATATGGAAGCAATTTACACTAGATCTGAAAAATTATTATAATTACATTTATCTATCTTATCATCTTTCAACATTTAATTTTCAAATTCTAATAACAGATCCATTTCAATCTTTATGAGCTCTATGGACTAATAAATAAAAATTAAACCCTGAGAAAACACACAGACATGATCTTATGAATACAATAATAAAAAAGATTGCATTCATCTACTCAGTTATCAATTTAAAATCGAACATATTTTGACAAACATGGATCATAAAATTATATTGATATACAGGTGATATGGGAAGTGTACATTAATACAAAAACTAATTTCCCTCTTTTTGCTTGATCTAACAGGATTTATTAAACAAGAATTTACCCCATTCAATCAACATAAAGTTACTATGACGAATACTGCGACGTACAAAAAGTTATTGATTTGAATAATGCATCAATTTAAATAATTATCAGATTTTGTGGTCTAACAAAATATGTGTCACCCATCATCAAGTTAGGAAGATTCTTTGTTATATAAAACCTGAAGCTATTTAATAAAGCACGGTTTATGTGAGCTATATTTTTGTTAGCAATTGCTATGGTGTACCACACATCATAATTGATACAATAAGATGTCTTTAGGTGCTAATACCTCAAGGCTACTGATGCTTTGATAGTACTTGAACTTTTAGCATTGCAATTATGAATATGTACTAAAGTATCATTTATTATCGACAGTACTGTCTCGAAGTACTACTGTGCATTTGGCTTCTTTTTGCTTTTAATGCATGGTTCTCTTATTGACATTTACCTGATATCTACTTTTCTGAGACATAATATATTAGTATAATAGTCCCAGATTAGTTTATAAAATTATACAAATATATATATATTCATAAAATGGTTGTCAAAAACATTGCATTATACATTGTATAACTGAAAACAATATCCTGCAGCTAGAGTCATATACATTCTTATATATTAAATAGTATAAGAAAATGTAAAGTTCCCTTTTGTATAAATTCAAAAACATAACATTTACAAAGTGTTTAATATGTGAAATTTTTCATAGATTTATATAGCTTAGTTAAGTGAATAATGTTTTAATCTTCCTTGTTTTTATATTGTAAATCCATGATTCCTGCAGTCCGTATTACTCCTAACAATGTCATCACTAATGATTACATTTCAAAATTCTTTTCCACTTTTAAATAATAAAACAACCACCAAAATGAAGAGCCTGCTCTTAAACAAAACATAGCACTATGTTTTTTTCCTTAATCAACTAAGATCATGATATATATATGACCCTAGAGTTAAGTGATGAAACACTAAAAGAATGTTATTTATGTACAACTTTTGTTTAACAAACAAATGACCATTACACTAAATAAACAAACATGACTTTCTGAATGTTTGTCTCAAGATTACCTACTTCAAAATCAATTTCTTACAGCTTAAATGGATAAAAAGTGAAACAAGACCTCTTTGTGTGCTCATAACAACCAAACCTTCACACTACATATCAAAACAGTTAATATCCAAACCCATATTAAATACACTTTTTCCTAAGTTTTCTTAGCCCTTCCTACCAATTGACTAATTTGAATCTAATTTGTCAGGTGAGCACTAAACCTTTAAAGTCACAGGTGTAACAAAATACACATCCCAACAGATAAAACTTCAAACAACAAAAAATACTAGGTCATCTTATTTACTTTACCAAGTCTTAACAGAAATTAAATGTCTGGATTAAGAAGACAGAGGACTCACTATTTCAAAAAATAAGTAGAAGATCAAAAGTGAGAATTTGTTCATATGTAAATGAGGGTCCTATAGGAGAAAACTTGATGAACACAGGCTACATCATAGGTCTGACAAGCTCTGTACATTAAGACGACAAGTCTTAACCTCAGATTTCTTTTACTAAACCCCATCTCTGGTTACTTTTACGTGGATGTCTTTTGACTTGTCCTCATATTGAATGGATCATGTCAACCCGTAAAGTCACCCAGTAAGAAATCTGAGCCGTAACATTAATTTTATGTCGTTGATATTGGAGTTTTGTTGTAAATTAAAGTTTTATAGGTGGCAATTTTAACATCAATAGATCAAGCTTAGATAACTTAGGTAGAGTATCTGTTGCACCAATGGATAAAGTTTTCTACTGTAACAATGGGAAAAGACCTCCAACTGTTGACATTACAAACACTTCAGTGCTCTCTTGTATAGAATTCATGCTTCCTGTTGCAAACAAGAAGAACAAAAGATGACAGTAGAATAAAACAAGTAGAAATACAGATACGTATCACCAATTCAAACACAATGTACAACAAATCATATTTGACCCACTTCTTATACGGAAAATTGCACTTAATAATCTCTATTTCATGCTTAATTTTCCCTTATAAAAGTCTTTACTTTTTATGGAGTATAAAGCTATCCTGTTTATCAGATGCACTAGCACAAGCTTAGTAGCATATATAAATGTCTTGGTTAAATGCACATTTTGTCTGGTGATATACATGTATAAGAAATATGAGCAAGAGTGAATGACTTTGCAGCATTTCCTCTACAATAAACGCTTTGCAGTTTATTATGCAAAATTGAAAGGAGTATGGTTGATTCCTTAAGATTTTGCAACTATATTGTAAGCTGCTACATTTTTCCTACAACAGGTACAAAATTTCTTGTCGTTCAGTACTTTCTGTATTACCATTGATACATGTTGGCTTGTGATGTGACTTTTTGATTTACAGAAGGTATGATAAGACCATTTTTTGGCCCCTTGAATTTGAAAATTAAAAATTTAAAAGGTATTATGAATCTATCAAAAAAAAAACACCTTTTGATGTTCACAAGACATTAGTCTGTCAGATACCAGTATTCATATTTCTGAATTTTCGATACTGTACTGCACTATTGACATATAAAAGAAAAACAACTTTATTTGCATGAACCGGTATAAATAAAATTTCTATTAAAATTTACTAGTGTGTAGGAGCAGTATCTGTTATTTTTGAAAATAATATTGCAATTTGATTATCTGACAAATTCTAACCACAAGTGCTATGCAATATTTAAATAAACTTTTCTTTGTGATAAAGATGAAGTAAAATTTGAGCAGACGGATTGTAAAAGTCTGTATATCAGACAGAGGTATTTGTGTGCTGTAAAGTAAAGAGCCATTATCAAATATCTGTCAGCAATAAAATACTACAAAGCACCTCTATAAAGATCTAAAATGATATTAACTTCAGACTTTTAATTGTTTTCTTTCAAAATTGAAAAGAAAATTTTGATTTAATTTTAAACTAAGCGAAGCATAAGATATAAATGATTGTGGCAATATTACAGGTAACAAAGACAAGAGATCGGCTGATATGGCGTGGAAGTTGAGGACTGATAGGCGTTGTCAAAGATTTCAAATTACGGTCACAATTAAGTTTTTATATTGACAGAATTCAATAAGTAACACAAATATGTAATGAAACCTCACTTGAGACCAACAAAATAATTCAATTAGATCATAAAAGTTTTCTCTATAATGGTCGTTGAGGTGATCGATCATTTTTTCAATACACAAAGATAGTTCTTGATTAAATATTGCTTCTCATCTAACAGTTTAGACTTTGACCATTTACAAAAACGTAAATTGTTCATGTCAGGCAAATACTCAATTGACTTGTACTTCCAAAAATTTCTTTACAACCAGTGTTTAAATGCATAGTCATTTTATAAATCATTAAAAAGAAAGATTTTAAACATTTTCTTATTTTAGCACATTAAATAAGGCGGCAATATAGATCTATAATCCATAATAACAAGGAGAATATTACAAAATAGCAAACAAAACTTGTAGGCTAATTACTACTCTCAACAACACTTGAAGGCTAAATACTAAGAAAAAAATGAGGAAATGCTTGATAAAGCAAAACATCTTTTAACCTTTTAATCAGGAGAACAAAATAATGAATAAAACAAGTGACTAAAATTTACAATATTTTTTTTTAACTTAAAAGAATAAAAAATGGTAGTTTTTCAAACAATACAATTCAATACACAATTCTTTTTTCATATTCATTCATTTTCATTGTCAACCCAACAACACAAGTGATTAAATAAAGAAAATCTTGCGGTCAACTTATGGTTGGATGAACTAGCATTCACACCATTAGGTCGCCCTGATTCTGTTCAAATGGTGAAAAAATTCAAAAGAGACAACTGAAGATCTAAATCAACACCAAATTTACTAATAAACAAAAACACTAACTGATAACAGAAATCGCAAGTAGACAATACTGCAGTTACTGAAAGCTAGTATATTCCATTGATGACAAAACTGGATACAAAAACAGTTACTGTAAGGTAGTATATTCCACTGATGACAAAACTGGATACAAATACAGTTACTGAAAGCTGATATATTACAGTTATCACTGATGACAATACTAAATAATACTGCAGTTACCAAAAGCTGGTAGATTACAGTTACCACTGTTGACAAAACTAGATAATATTACAGATACTGAAAGCTGGTAGATCACAGTTACCTATGATGAAATACTAGATAAAAAATACTGGATACTTCTGTAGCTACTGACAACTAGTTGATGACAGTTACTACTTATGACAATGCGAGATAATATTACAGTTACTGAAAGTTTGAAGAAAACAGTTACCACTGATGACAATACTAGATAATACTGCAGATACTGAAAGCTCTTAGAAAACAGTATACACCTATTGACTGGTTATGAGGGTAATAGCAAGTTTGTTGTCCCTGAGATACCAATTATTGCTCGAGGCGAATTGTCAATATTTTAATTACTGTAATCAAGACCAGGAATCCTCGTGTAAAAATTCACGTGCATATAATAAACACTAGCTAAAATATTTTACCATACACCAAAGCAATCCCAGATTATGAAGACAACGACATACCCATACCATAAATTTGTTATGTTTTAGTCCTTAAAATATGTAACGTAGATTTTCTTTTTCTATTTTAATTGCTTCTGGTAAGTAATATATAAATTTGAAATTACGACGAGACACATACAGATTATACCGTTTATGATATTTCAGAGTTTAACGTTGTCAAGCGCACAAATCCAAGCAGAATAGTCTGTGACGTCATTGTTGTCCAATGAAAAATTAGTATGAAAAAGTACGGGAAATGTTTATAAAACTATTGACCGGGGTAATAGTCTTAGAAACTATTGACTGGCAAATAGTCTGTGGAATAAAAAAGTACAAATATTTCATTCTTTTTTATATAGAAAATACATAAAGGTTTAATAATTACCACTAATGACAATACTAGATAATATTACAGATGATGAAAGCTGGAAGATAACAGTAACCACTGACGACAATACTAGATAATATTACAGATGATGAAAGCTGGTAGATCACAATTACCACTGATGACATTAATAGATAATATTACAGATGATGAAAGCTGGAAGATAACAGTAACCACTGACGACAATACTAGATAATATTACAGATGAGGAAAGCTGGTAGATCACAATTACCACTGATGACATTACTAGATAATATTACAGATGATGAAAGCTGGAAGATAACAGTAACCACTGACGACAATACTAGATAATATTACAGATGAGGAAAGCTGGTAGATCACAATTACCACTGATGACATTACTAGATAATATTACAGATGATGAAAGCTGGTAGATCACAGTAACCACTGATGACATTACTAGATAATATTACAGATGATGAAAGCTGGTAGATCACAATTACCACTGATGAAATACTAGATAATAAAATGCTCCGCAGGGCGCAGCTTGATACGACCGCAGAGGTCGAACCCTGAACAGTTGGGGCAAGTATGGACACTACATTCAAGCTTGATACAGCTTTGCATTTGGATTGTGATTAAATATTTGACACAGCATAGGTTTCTGACACAGAATGAATGTGGTCTAAGAACTTAAAAATTTTAAATTGGACATTCACCTTTTATGGTCCAATATCCAAAATCTAAATACATGGTTAGATTCAGCATATCAAAGAACCCCAAGAATTCAATTTTTGATGAAATCAAACAAAGTTTAATTTTGGACCCTTTTGACCTCAATGTGGAAAAAGTTGATAATGGGGCCCAAAAATCAAAAATCTAAATACATGGTTAGATTCAGCATATCAAAGAACCCCATATATTCAATTTTTGTTGAAATCAAACAAAGTTTTATTTTGGACCCCGATTTGGACCAACTTGAAAACTGGGCCCATAATCAAAAATCTAAATACATGTTTAGATTCAGCATATCAAAGAACCCTAAGAATTTAATTTTTGTTAAAATCAAACTAAGTTTAATTTTGGACCCTTTGGACCTTAATGTAGGCCAATTTGAAAATGGAACAAAAAATTAAGAATCTAAATACACGGTTAGATTCGGCATATCAAAGAACCCCAATAATTCAATTTTTGATGAAATCAAACAAAGTTTAATTTTGGACCCTTTGGACCTCAATGTGGACCAATTTAAAAACGGGCCCAAAATCCAAAAACTAAATACACGGTTAGATTCAGCATATTAAAGAACCCCAAGAATTCAAGAATAAAACCCCATTGAAATTGGTCAAGAAATAAGCAATTTATACGAAGTATCTTCTTTTGCACAATACTGTGCAATTAAATATTTCTTGCTATTGCGCAATACTGTACAATTGACAATTTCTTGCTATTGCGCAATATTGTGCTATTGGATATTTCTTGCTATTGCGCAATACTGTGCAATTGAAGATTTCTTGCTATTGCGCAATACTGTGCAATTGAAGATTTCTTGCTATTGTGCAATACTGTGCAATTGAAAATTTCTTGCTATTGCACAATACTTATTATATAATAATTTACACATCCTGTTTGGTGTGCATCTCCTAACATATCATTATTATTTGCTTTTAAATATAAATCAGAAATAACCAACTTAAAATGGAAAATTTTAAAAGAAAAAAAAAAGGAAAAAAAGAAAAAAAAGGAAACCCCCCCCCCCCCCCCCAAATTTTTTGAACCCCCTTATGATTCATCACCCCCAAACTCAATCCCAGCCTTCCCTTTGTGGTATGGTACCTTGCAGTACAATTTCAGAGAGATCCATACACTTGAACACAAGTTATTGTCTGGAAACTAGAAAAATGTGTATTTTGGCCCCTTTTTGGCCCCAAATTCCTAAACGTTTAGGGCAATTACCCCCAAACTCAAACCCAGCTTTCCCTTTGTGATATGGAACCTTGTAGTACAATTTCAGAAAGATCCATACACTTACACACAAGTTATTGTCCTGAAACTAGAAAAATGCTTGTTTTTTGCCCCTTTTTGGCCCCTAAATCCTAAAATATTGAGGCAATTACCCCCATCATCAATCCCAGCCTTCCCTTTGTGGTATGGTACCTTGCAGTACAATTTCAGAGAGATCCATACACTTGAACACAAGTTATTGTCTGGAAACTAGAAAAATGCTTATTTTTGGCCCCTTTTTGGCCCCCAATTCCTAAACGTTTAGGGCAATTACCCCAAACTCAAACCCAGCTTTCCCTTTGTGATATGGAACCTTGTAGTACAATTTCAGAAAGATCCATACACTTACACACAAGTAATTGTCATGAAACTAGAAAAATGCTTGGTTTTTTGCCCCTTCTTTCTCCCCTAATTCCTAAAATTTTGAGGCAATTACCCCCAAAATCAATCCCAGCATTCCTTTTGTGATATGGAACCTTGTGGTACAATGTCAGAGAGATCCATACACTAACACACAAGTTATGTCTGGAAGTTACGAAAATGCTTATTTTTGGCCCCTTTTTGGCCCCTAATTCCTTTACTCTTGGTACCATAACCCCCAAAATCAATCCCAACCTTCCTTTTGTGGTATTGAACCTTGTGGTAAAATTTGATAGAGATCCATTCACTTAAACTAAAGTTAGAGTGCGAAAACCAATGTGTCGCCGGACGACGACGACGCCAACGTCATACCAATATACGACCACAAAAATTTTTTTATATAAAAAATACTGGATACTTCTGTAGCTACTGAAAACTGATAGATGACAGTTACTACTCATGACAATGCGAGATAATATTACAGTTACTGAAAGTCGGAAGAAAACAGTTACCACTGATGACATTACTAGATAATATTACAAACAGTAACCAGTGCTAACCACTGATGACATTACAAGATTATATTACTGATGATGAAAGCTGGTAGATCACAATTACCACTGATGACCATACTAGATAATATTACAGATGCTGAAAGTTGGAAGATAACAGTTACCACTGATGACATTACTAGATAATATTATTGATGCTAAAAGCTGGGAGATAACAGCTACCACTGATAACAATACTAGATAATATTACAGATGCTGAAAGTTGGAAGATAACAGTTACCAATGATGACATTACTAGATAATATTATTGATGCTAAAAGCTGGGAGATAACAGCTACCACTGATAACAATACTAGATAATATTACAGATGCTGAAAGTTGGAGGATTACAGTAACCACTGATGACATTGCTAGATAATATTACAAATGTACATAACATTCTATCCAAAATTCCAATCACCAATGATGACAGACTAGTGTACAATGACATTTGATGATTAATTAGTTTTGACTAATTCAGTTCAACTACAGATTACGTTGTCATTATTTTTAAATAAAGTTTTTTTTTGTGAAAAAAATTATGTGTAGCATGTGAAGTAGTCAAAACTACTAGTCTGTCATCATTGGTGATTGGAATTTTGGATAGGATGTTATGTACATTATATTCCAACTTGTCTTGTACAGATACTAAAAACTAGAGCTTTGGACAATATGTTACAAAAAAAGCACATGTAGAATATCTTCAGAAGTGGCATTTGAGCAAATACCAGAAAGCAAAACAGTTGAAATAATAGAGAATGACTTAAGTTATGCAAGGACCAAATGGGATTTTATGCCTAAATTCATCTCTGGTTCAGATTTCACTTCTAACAACAATTACCAGTGGTGGATTCAAGGGGAGTGTAGAGGGTATAGCCCCCTTCGATTAGAAAATATATTAATGTTTAAGCATAAATTGTCCCAAAACAATTTTGCATTACTCAATTCAGCAGTTTAAATTGAAAGCTAGTAGATACAGTTACCACTAATGACAGACTAGATAAAACTACAGTTACTGAAAGCTGGTAGATGACAGTTATCACTGACGAATAACTAGATAATACTACAGCTACTGAAAGTTGGTAGATACATGTACCACTAATGACAATACTGGATACTTCAGTAGTTACGGAAAACTGGTAGGTAACAGTTACCACTGATGACAATACTAGAAAAAAAAATTACAGATGCTGAAAGCTGGTAGATTACAGTTACTTATGATGACAATAATAGAAAAAAATCACAGTTACCACTAATGACAATACTAGATAGTACTGCAGTTACTGAAAGCTGGTAGATAAGATTTACCTCTTGATGGCAATACTTGATAATATTACAGTTACTGAAAGCTGATAGATCACAGTTACCACTGATGACAAAACTAGATAAAATTACAGTTACCAAAAGCTGGTAGATTACAGTTACCACTGATGACAAAACTAGATAATATTACAGTTACCAAAAGCTGATAGATCACAGTTACCACTGATGACAAAACTAGATAATATTACAGTTACCAAAAGCTGATAGATCACAGTTACCACTGATGAAAAACTAGATAATATTACAGTTACCAAAAGCTGATAGATCGATCACAGTTACCACTGATGAAAAACTAGATTATATTTCAGTAAACAAAAGCTGATAGATCACAGTTACCACTGATGTCAAAACTAGATAATATTACAGTTACCAAAAGCTGATAGATCACAGTTACCACTGATGATAAAACTAGATAATATTACAGTTACCAAAAGCTGATAGATCACAGTTACCACTGAAGACAAAACTAGATAATATTTCAGTTACCAAAAGCTGATAGATCACAGTTACCACTGATGATAAAACTAGATAATATTACAGTTACCAAAAGCTGATAGATCACAGTTACCACTGAAGACAAAACTAGATAATATTTCAGTTACCAAAAGCTGATAGATCACAGTTACCACTGATGACAAAACTAGATAATATTACAGTTACCAAAAGCTGGTAGATCACAGTTACCACTGATGACAAAACTAGATAACATTTCAGTAAACAAAAGCTGATAGATCACAGTTACCACTGATGTCAAAACTAGATAATATTACAGTTACCAAAAGCTTATAGATCACAGTTATCACTGATGACAAAACTTGATAATACTACAGTTACCAAAAGCTGGTAGATTACAGTTACCACTGATGACAAAACTAGACAGTATTACAGTTACCAAAAGATGGTAGATCACAGTTACCACTGATGACAAAACTAGATAATATTACAGTTACCAAAAGCTGATAGATCACAGTTACCACTGTATTGGAAGTAAGCTTTAAGTACTTTAATCTGTTGATTATGAAAGCATGCCTGTCTATTCAAAATATCAGCTATTTCAAATAGATGTCATACACCACTGTAAGCAGCACAAGAAAAAGCTAAGCAATGGTAAATTTGGGTGGCAATTTTTATACTTTTTTTGGTCAATTTTAAATGAACTTTTCACATTTCAAGGAAAAAACAAACGACAAAAACCTAGAAAGTTAAATTTTAACTTTAATATTATAGAAGTTATTATATTTTTTTCCAATTCTGTATAAAGAAGTCTCTAAATCATTCATTACTCTTTTGAAAATTTGTATATCAAATAAATGCAATGCACAAAGTGACTTGTATACCATGTAGATTAGAAAGAAAATAGTGAAACTGAAGAACATCAGTGTTACAATGTTACAACTGAAAACAGTATTTGTAAGCCAATTTTCTTGATCAAGAAGTATTATAACAACTGTAAGATATTGAAATAAATTTTACTTATGTGAAAAAGGTGGTTTAAGGTGACATTATTAATATTGGATTAAGCTGAGATCCATGAGAAATTCATATGATATATTTCTTTAAATAAAATTTGGTAAGAATTTAAATAGAATTTAAACTTTTTCAAGTCAAATTGGTTAATACATGTATGGATTTGATCATAAAACTCTATGAAACTAACAAAGGCTCACCAAAGTGTCCATTTCAATACATAAATGAACTGCCATTCAAACTCATTTAAACTTTTATTTCACATTAAAGTTTAGATTCTGTAGGCACTATAAAAAGGAAAGTCATAAAATTCCTTTTATAGTTTTTAAGGTATAATTTTTACAAAGAGACCAATAACTAGCAGTAATTGTTAGTTTTATTGTATGGCTGATACACGCGACGCTTTATTAATATAGAATTAAACTGAAGGTTACATAGTTTTTGCTTTTGTAAGAAGTTATTATATTTTTTCAAAGTCAATGTCTTTTGGTATTTTAAAAAAAAAAAATTATTGCTTCTTTTTTTTAGAATTTAATTGAATAGATTATAATATTCACCAGACATACTTTTAGAAATCTTCTTAAAATTTCATGCAAAAAGGTGATCTAGATATACTGAAAATGAAATTAAGTGTTCACCTTTAAGATAATTATGCAGAAAATTAAATAATTTACATATGTTACCCGATAAAATAGTTAAATTATTGTCAAAGTGGATGTAAAACCTCAACTATTTTAAATATTTATAACAATACAGGTAGAATGTTTATAAACGAAACCATTAAAATCTCGTTTAACAGACTATAAAGTACAAAAACACAATGATCTTAGGATGTGAAACAAATTTTATAATTCTTATGTTAGTGATAATGTGCACTAAAATTCCGAGGTTAAGTATATGTATGTTTTGGTCAAGGTAATGTCTGGAAACATTATAATCCATAGAGCAAAATTTATGCATACAGTGTTTAAATTATAAAATTCTAAATTTATACAAAATATATTTTGTATTGGCCATATGTTTACATCTTACCAGAATATTTGAGAAATTTTTTAACCACCTTCTACACATTATTCTGCCAAGTTTGGTTCAGATTGGCCTAGCAGTTTCAAAGGCAAAGAAGAAAATGTGGTTTCCCATAGAGTTCAATGTCAATCTAAATGTCATGTTGGCAACCAATTACAGAAACAACTGGAAATTAAAACTGTCCTAATGAACCATGTTAATCATCCTAAGGAAACAAAATTAAGAAACTTAAGGAGTCTCTAAATCGTGCATAACTCTATACAAAGTTTGAAATGACTTGGCACTACATTTTATCAGAAGAAATTTTAATATTGACCACTCAGAGTCAAGAATTCCATCTAGTGGTCATGTTTTTTTGCCTAAATGAAAAGATTGCCCTTGCATACACAATATTTCTACCAACTCTTGTTCCCAGTAGTTTCAGAAAAATTACTAAAAAAAAGGTGAAAAGGTAATAGACATACAAAGAATGCTATGGGGATGGTACTAACTCTTTGGGTCAGCTCAGCTCACAAAATAACAAGATACAAACAACATATGCCTTAATTAAATCCTAAATAATTTTAAATACATTGCTTATTCTTGCCAAAATGCAGTATGAAAAAATAAATATAAAACCACACTTTTATGAATTACTGGTAGATAAAAACAATATGTAGATTTAATAGATTAAAGATTGGAAATAAGAAGGAAATGAATTTTTAACCATTTTTGTAATTTGCTCAAAATCTATAGACTCATGCTTGTTCTTCAAACAAAATGATCATTCTACTAAGCAGGAGGTTATATAAATTATATGTTGTGTATCATTATGTGCAGGTGCAAACTTTTGAAGCAGATTTTACTAAATAAATAATTTCATCTAATGTATAAATACAACCTAAATTATCCCAACAAAGTATATTGTGGTAAACATAATATTAGCGACACTCTTGGTTCTACTAAACGCCCTGTCACGGCACATCAACATAATACCTTTTTTATTACTTCACTTTAAAAGATGGCTGCTTTTGTAAATGCAAATTATAAACAAAATAGATGTCTTCTTGTAGACTATGTGGGCCATTAAGTTTTTAAAAGATACTGGTAATTAAATGTAATTAACTGTCCTTTGACTAATGACATGTATATAAAACTGTTACTTTTTGTTAACATACCATGTAAAGGGGCTATTCAAGGGCTTAATAAAAAAGTGTGTCTGCTAAGATAGTTAAGCATGGTATATATGATGGTTTAACTTTGTCCAAAAAGGTTCCATGACCCTTTTTTTAAGCATGCTTTACATGGTATTTTCAAAACATACATTTTTAATGTTAATTTTAACACATATGTATAAAATTCCAAACATAAAGACAACTTTATTTATTGTTTCTTAAAATCTAAGACTAGCAGTTGAAATGGAGCATACATAACACATGGCCCTTTTCTGCTACATGTACGTATTCACTTTTAACTTTGAAAATATATAAACGTTGTGACAATTTTGAGCAACAAGAAAATAAATGCAATTGTTTTATAATGGTCAGTTTCAAGGCAGAATGATATATTTACAACACAGCTACAAGCACATTTTTAATCCCTTTAATTTAGAGTCAAGTTATAACTATTAAACATATCAACATGGTTAACATTTATCTACTGTTTCCAAAAAAATTTATTATAGTTCTTTTTGTTCATAGCTTAGGAAGATGATGGGAGGTCAATGGTACAGCAACCTAAAAAGACAAAATGCAAAAGAAGACCTCTAGATATGTAAATGCAATCTTAATTATCTCAAAAAGTCTTTTTGCCCTAAAAAAAAACCTACATATGTCATCTTTATACAAAAATAAGGAAATAAAGGTTAAACTGTGCATTAGCTGTCAAAAAGTAGGGTGATATAGGTTTAACTGTGAGGCAGCTGTAAAAAGTAGGAGCAATATAGGTTAAAACTATGAGACAGCTGTCAAAACTTTCTATTTACACCACTAGTCAACCAATTTCCATCCTCAGCTTAAGCTGATATGAAAGGAAAAGTTTGATATAACATTAGATTGCATTAGTTGATATTTGACTCTACCAAAAAGTAGTAATATATAAAGACAAAATACTAATTTTTAACAAATAAAATATATCCTTTGTGCGCCTATACAGCTACTTAACCCTGGTTAATATGCAACCTTAACAAGCAGGTATATGTAAATTTGAGAAGGCTACATGTTTAGAATCTTAAGTACTTAATAACATGAGTCCTTGTGTTGAATAGTAACAGTCTCCTAATCTCCAATGCTATCAATCTGGGAACGCACTGTGCCAATACATATCTGATCTTTTTATTTTAAATCAATAAAACTTGGTGTACTTTTGAATAAAAAATACCACAAAAATCTGCCTTTTGATCATTATTGTATCATGCTGGTGGTTTAAATCTCAATGGCGTCTTTGTTTTTGCTGACAATGTTTTTTCTATAAAGAATTATAAAGAAATTGTGTTCTAATGTAAACATTGATAGGAAAGATATGAGTATTTTGTATTCTTTTTTCATAAAATTTATAATTTAGTGTCAAAATTTCTATGGTTTTGAAGTAAAGAATTTTTATGTCCTGTTAAAAAAAATGTTTATGATATAAAGTTTCCACTGAATTTTGATGAGTAACAGAGGACATGTACCGTATGTGTAATACATGTACATGTAATAACAACTGAGAAAAATGCAATATCATTGGAATATCCCCATGATTTTTCTGAACCATGGACATGACTTCTGAACTGGGCAGGAGTCACAGAACTATGAAATAGTTAAAAACTTTTATGAAGGATAAAGATACCCTATATTGGGTTATGTTTGCAGTTTTGGCCTTAGATTGGGTAGTTGAATATCTGCTGTGTTCATTTTACTCATTTTATGGCCTGGTACAATGCATTTTAATGAGCAGTGAAATATTCATGTAAGATAAATTTCAAAGTAAAAATGTCTACTGCATAAATTGCAAAAATTTGACACATGTGTTGTAAAAATTTCTTGACATATGGTATATAGTTCAATATTTGTTCAAAATTATATTGTGAATATGAAAGGATTTTGTAAAGTCAGATTTAGTTAAAAAAGGTATTTCACACTCAATGTTGTTGAGACTTAGTGCATATACAGTGTATATAACTTTCTTGCATTACGTTAAATTGTCTTGTGCAAGAAATTGGTAGTTTTGGGAACTATAATTCATATCTAAATCATTATGACATCACATTTTTGATAGCTTCACAAGAAACATTGCCTTTTTTGTTCTAGTATGGGCTTTATACAAGAAAAATTCGTAAGGGTTCTGTGGAACCCGGTGTCTCGCCTACTTTTGCTGTTAATCGCAGGCTCAACAAAAATGAGGAAAAAAATTAATGAAAATATTCCTCTCGATACTATCTTTTGATTGTAAGAAGCTTCTGTCCAAGTTTGGTAAAAATCCAGGATAGTTTATGAATCTAATAAATGTTTTAAAAACTTTAACTGCAGGCTGTATGTAATTTTAACTGGAAGAAAAACTGAGTCCATTTATAAGTAAAATACAAAAAAAAACAGGTACAAAATTTGAACAAAATTTACTTCTAGATACTAGCTTTTGATCATAAACAAGCTTTTGTCCAAGTTTGGTACAAATCCAGGATAGTTTAAGTTATCAAAATTTTAAAAACTTTAACCACAGAGTGAATGTAATGTTTCCTGGCAGAAAAACTAAGTCCATTTATAAGTAAAATACAGAAAAAAAAAAAATTCTTTTTAGTAAATTTACATCTGGATACTATCTTATGATCATAAACAAGCTTCTGTCCAAGTTTGGTAGAAATCCAGGATAGTTTAAGAAAGTTATTATAATTTCAAAAACTTTAACCACAGAGTGAATGTAATGTTTCCTGGCAGAAAAACTAAGTCCATTTATAAGTAAAATACGGAAAAACCAGATTTTTTTTTAAAAATTTACTACTGGATACTATCTTATGATCATAAACAAGCTTCTGTCCAAGTTTGGTAGAAATCCAGGTTAGTTTAAGAAAGTTATTAATATTTCAAAAACTTTAACTACAGAGTGAATATTTGTGGACGCCGCCGTTGACGACGAAATGTAGGATCGCTTTGTCTCGCTTTTTCGACAAAAGTCGAAGGCTCAACAAAAACCGAAAAACATGTGGCAGAAACAAAATCTACATCTGATTTGCACTCTTCCCACTTGGCCACAGGCTCATCAGCCTAGGCTTGTATTTCTTTCCAACCTGAAAGAATTTTTTACTACTGGTAAATAGAATCTGTACATAAATTTTTTAAAAATATCATCAGGTCTATGACTGTAGAAGTTTATTATGAGGACTGGTTTTGCTCATGATTTCTAATAGTTATCCACTTTTAAAAAGTGATATTATAGAAACTATTTAGACTGGAAATATATCTTAACTCACTCACAACAGAAGACGAATATCTATATATGGACCAACAGAATCAAATATATAAAAAATAGACATGGTTTTATGTTTTCTCAGTGAGCTTTAACAGCTTGATCTCAGCAGGAAGAAAAGATTAAAGTACAACATAAATCTTTTTCTTTGCCTCATCCATGTAACAAATGTCTTCACTATATTTTTTTTTTGAGAAACGAAAAGAAGAGGAAATGCTTTTTTAATTCTTTATCAACAACAAAAATAATTTATCATTATTCAAGACTTCATTCAAGATTTACATATTACTTTCAAACTTTCCATTATATGAACATTTAAAATGCTTGCATTGATTTTACCAACAAAAGGGGATTAACTCTTGATTTAAACCAGTCATTTATCAATCTAAGAGGACGTTAAATATGTATTTATTTCCGTCAGAATCTATAAAAATACCTTTTTAATCCCTACCTTAAAATTGTAAGATAATCAGTTTTTAGAGAGGGTAAATTGCATAATAATTTGGATGAGAAAGACAGATGTACACTGAGGGCAGAATGACAATTTGTTTTGAATTCATCAACAATTGCAGTAATGGTGATAAGGCAGTAATTCTATATTCAGTTTTACAGGTTATCTAAAACTGCTGTTAGCTTGTTTTCATTGTCCTGTCTGAGAGGTATTATCACAGGCATTCAAATAAAAATAAACTGTTTTATGTTTTCCATACATAACAAAATCATTGGAAAACAGTTTATTTTCCCCTCAAAGGAGTAAGTTCACGCAGGTTAAAATTGGCCCTTAGAATTTGATGTTTTTTAATAGGGCAAAAATACTATAAATTTCACATAGAAATAGTTGTGATATAACTTTTAATACAAAATCAGTTTTGGTCAAATTTTCAATAATTCTTCACAGTTTTTAACTTCAATTACTTTGTCCGCCACCCCTGATCCAGAAAGTTTTTGTGTCTAGGCCCTATGTGTTAATCATTGTTCATATGATGCCCAACTGATTAAAATGCTTGCCTTTTGTTACTAAGTCTTCAGGGATTGAAATCAGGATAAGACAAGACAAAAAATGTCCGGCTGGCTCAGATATATTTTGGAAGCCCTGGTCTAGGGATTCAATGTCACCATTCACTGTGATTGGCAACTTTTGGCTACAGCACATTTTGGATCCTGTGTTGCGGCCAAGGGTTTCCTCAAGCTTTGAGTTCAGAATAATGCACAAAATCATTTGTTTTTTGACAATATTTCCAAAATGTGCTGTCTTTCAAGCCTAGAATGTACTCTAATGAAGAAATTTGTTTAACCTTATATTAAGGCTTTTGAAATAGATCCATTTAAGAACCAAATTATGGCCAATTTGATACTTTATAATAAAATTGAATTTCAAGGCGATATTTGGCCTAAAGTAAACCTTGTCCTTTTACTGATTGTAAACTTGATCTTACTACTTTTAATTGCTCTTATTGACTGAGTACCAGAATGTCCTACCACAGAGTACAGCTAGGTAACCTGTCAAAAAATTATACATTCTGGAGTCAAAAGTCAGTAATAAGAAAATAGTCTATTTAAAATTAGAAAGATCATATCATCTACCTTGACAAAAAACTTTAACCTGAAGCAGGCACTATCATTTTCTATGTTCAGTGGACCTTGAAATTAGGGTCAAAACTCTAATTTGGCATTAAAATTAGAAAGATCATATCATAGGGAACATGAGTACTAAGTTTCAAGTTGATTGGACTTCAACTTCATCAAAAACTACCATGACCAAAAATTTTAACCTGAAGAGGAACAGACGGACGGACGGACAAATGGACGGAGGAACGGATGAACAGATGCACAGACCGAAAAATATAATGCCCCTAGGTGGGGCATAAAAAACAAATTGTGTACATGAGTGGATAAGTGGTGGTTATGTTTTAGCCAGTGACATAAACAAATCAAAGAGTTATGTATATGAGAACGAAAGAAAGAAAGGTGCCTGAGTACCTGAAATGTATGTGTATTGTGAACATGAGTAAAGTTGTGAAAATCAGTTAATAATTGGTGTATTTGATTCAGAAAGTTATTTCAACAAATCTCAGTTCAAGTCAATGCATCAATTAGAAGAGTACTTGATCCATCATTGATCATTTGATGAATACCTAACAACTCCTTCTATTCAAAATAAGAGAACCAAAAAAGGAGAGATAACAGCTACAGAGAACTGTGATTTTATATATAGTATTATTTCATACAATAAAGTTTCAACGAGAAAGTGTTTTGGATCATTTTCACTAAGAATACCACTCAATCAGAAATAAAGGAGAGTACACAAATCATAATCTTCATAAGATTGAAAAGATTTGAACTTGTAGTTTCAGAGGAAAAGAAATTTTAAAATTTAACAATTAGATTCAAGAATTGAGTCTATCTGCCTTGTTTTCAACAGGAACATATTGAGGATTATAAACCAGTAGTTTTAGAGAAGCAATAAATGGGGAATGTGTCCATGGGACACAGATGATGCCCCCGCTTGCATATAACATTATAAAGGGATATAACTCAAGAACTGTAAAAGTGACGCTACCCAAATTTGTATTTGATCTGAGTTTTGTGATAATAAGCATTGTGCATAAGTTTCATAACATTTGGTTGAGGCAAACTAAAGCTAGAGAACAGAAGAAAATATTTCAGGAATTTTTCAATTTGTAAAGGGGCATAACTCTAGAACAGTAAAAGTAACACCACCAAAATTCAAACTTGATCTGTGTTTTGTGGTAATAAGCATTGTGTATAAGTTTCATAGCATTTGGTTCAGGCAAACTAAAGTTAGAGAACGGAAACGAAAGATTCAGCAATTTTTCCATTTGTAAAGGGGCATATAACTCTAGAACGGTAAAAGTAACGCCACCAAAATTGAAAGTTGATCTGTGTTTTGTGGTAATAAGCATTGTGTATAAGTTTCATAACATTTGGTTGAGGCAAACTAAAGTTAGAGAACGGAAACAAAAAATTCAGCAATTTTTCCATTTGTAAAGGGACATAACTCTAGAACAGTACAAGTGACGTGACCAAAATTCAAATTTGATCTGTGTTTTGTGGTAATAAGCATTGTGTATAAGTTTCATAACATTTGGTTGAGGCAAACTAAAGTGAAAGAACGGAAACAAAAAATTCTGCAATTTTTCCATTTGTAAAGGGGCATAACTCTAGAACGGTAAAAGTGACGCCACCAAAATTAAAACATGATCTGTGTTTTGTAGTAATAAGCATTGTGTATAAGTTTCATAACATTTGGTTGAGGCAAATTGCAGTTAGAGAACGGAAACCAATTTTGGGACGTACGTACAGACAGACAAGGGTAAAACTTAATGCCCCCACCGTAGCGGACAAGGGTAAAACTTAATGCCCCCTCCGCTACGGTGGGGGCATTAAGTTTTACCCTTGTCCGTCTATACGTACTTCCCAAAATTGGTTTCCGTTCTCTAACTTCAGTTTGCCTCAACAAAATGTTATGAAACTTATACAATTCCTCCCAAGTATGCCCCTCCGCCGCGGGGTGGGGGGGGGGGGGGGGCATAAAAAATGTGATTTTACATAGTGTTCAATCAAATCTATGTGTCACTAATTCCTCCCAAGTATGCCATCTGTATACAATAATGTTTGAAAATTGGTAAACTTATTGCCATTCATGTTAAGTTTGAAAATGTTTGGTTTTTTTCAGAGGAGAAGGAATTTCAAAAACTGACTTATAAGAAGCATGAATAATATCTGTGGCAATGTTTTTTGCATGAAATAGGAGTTTTTATACGGGATGTTTCATACATCTTTTTTGTCAATTTCAATTCAGATTGGATAATTGGTTTCACAGACGATACAGTTCAATTTTTTTCAGTACTTCAAAAACATATATGATATTACAGCTGCAATGTATGCATTTCAAAAAGTATGGACTGAGGAATCTATGTAATAGCATCATTTATACTATGCTTTTTGTGTTGGCCTTGTTGTTTCATATAAGATGTATATGCCTATCAATAATTTTAATGCTCTGTTTGGCCCAGCAGGTTCAGAAGATAAAGAAAATGAGAAACATGAACAAATGAGAGAGCATCATATGACACCTAATATACAACCAGCACAAAATATAAGCAACTGTGAAAAAAAAAGCTAGGTGAGATTTAAAGAATAACTGATGATTACTGAGATTTGTAGTAGAGCATTAACTTTAACAGTGGATTAATTCAGATCCATCAAAAAATAATTTAAAACTATTGTGGTTATAGTGTCCTTTTTCTGTCCTTCCTTTTTTAAGACTGAAATGCACTTACTGAGGCTGATCCCAAGTCAACAGATCAGGTATCATGTTTGTGTGGCCCTTCTCATGCATATGGTCTATTAAAGCCTTTCTGTCTTCAAACTTCTCTTGGCATCCAATACATATACCAAGATGAACCTTTTAAAAAGAAATATGCTTTAAACAGTTTGAATATTGTTATATTGTCTTCAATTTGTTTGCTTTTGTTTCAATAATAAATAGTTAACTGTTATTAAAAAAAATATTTTAAACGTCATAGAATCAGATCTTCTGCATGACTGTGAGACTAAAATCTGTAATTGGTTTAAAATAATCATGTACAGAGAAAACAAAGTAGCTTACAATTGTAAATTTGAGATGTGCAGTGTTACATCTTGTATAAGCTGTCTTTTCAAAAAATGTAAGAAAAAAGAACATTGAAAAAATAAGAAAATGTGGTATGATTTCCAATGAGACAACTATCCACCAAAAATACCCAAAAGACAAGCCTGTATCTGCCTATTTTCTAAAGAAAGTATGTTTAATAATTAAGCTTTTTATGAGTTATCAATGGCTTAAAAATTCAGGGGGAAAAAGCACATAATAACACAAAATGAATTTCTTGACAGTTTCTAAATATAAGTAGGTGCTCACATCATAGCATAAAAGAATATTAATTCATCAAAGATTTTGACAAGTTGTACAAAAATCTAACAATGAAAACTAAAGATCTGAAAACAGACAAACACAAGATTTTATTAATGAAAAACAATTAAAGACCATGTAAAATAATATTTACAAGACTTTAGACTTGTGACAAACAAATTAACATTGTGGAAGTTTCACAGGTTTAATGAAAACTCAACCCTTCCTGATATAGAATACAGAGAGAATAAAAATATAGAGTTCCCCGCGTTATCTGTCCAAGGGCAATAACTAAAAAAAAACCTTTTTTGATTGTTCTTTAAAATTTTATAAATATCTTAGAGAAATGAAAGCTTGAGAGCAAGTGCAATGCACTTTCTGATATAATAAATATTTCAAAGGGGCATAACTCTTTAAAAAAATTTGATCGGCAATGATTTTCAAATTGTACAAGACATTACTTATATAAACCTGATATGAATTTGATAAAAATCTGGCAAAATTGTACACATGAGAGCGCTAACAATGCAATTTCCCATATAATTAATATTTCCAAGGGAGCGTAACTCTTTTTAAAATAATAGATCAGCACCGATATTTGAATTTGTCCAAGATATTGCTGATATAAACCTATGATACAAGTTTCATAAAAATAGGGCAAAAAATGTACACATGAGAGTGCTAACAATGCAATTTTCCATATAATTAATATTTCGTAGGGCATAACTCTTTTAAAATTTGTTGATCTGCACTAATTTTTGACCTTGTGTGAGACAACACACATGAGAGCGATAAAAATGCAATTTTCCATATAATAAATATTTCCAAGGAGCATAACTCTTTTAAAAATCATTGCAGTTCGTGCCAAACACCAGCAGTCCCATGGTCCTGACAGATGAAATAGATGCCGGTCTTCCAAATCGTATGTCAATTGTGATCCGTATGTCCAGTGTTTTCACAATCTCCGTTCTCTGACTTATTATTGTATTTTGATGTGTGTGCGCACAGTTCAATAGAAATGAAAACTTCCAGGTAAAATGTTTACTCTGAAGTATGTTCAAGGGGCTAAAATTTATCAACTGCTTTCCTAAAATGCAATTTTTACCATCAATATTATCATAAAACAACACAGTACATTTAAGAACAACACAATAAGCTTAAATAATTGATTTTATTTTCAGACAGACAAAAATCTGTTTGGTCAGATAAAACCTACAACACTGTCTGACCGAATGTCAAACAGAAACCAAGAGTTTGGCACAGACTGCATTGATCGGCAGTGATTTTTCTAACTTGTCTGGGACATTGCTGATAAAAACCTATGATATAAATTATGATATATTATAAAAATCTGGCAAGAATTGTACACAGAGAGAGCTAACAAAACCGTACGGATGCCCAGTATTTCTATGTCCCCTGCAACGGGTTGCAATGGGGGACAAAAGGGGATATACATCTATTAAGACCCAGCAACACAATACAACACAAAAAAGACAAAGAACACATAAGTTAGTCGCAGAACACATGAAAATAGTATAATAAACTGTTAACACAGAGATATGTCTCGCCTTTTTGTAATTTTGATAATGCAAATGTTGAAATTAAAATAGCAATTCTTTAACATGTAAGTTATGCAAATATTCAAAGTCAATGAACCATTAGTGAAGGTACATGGCTAAACAATCTCCATGGAAATGAGATATGCCAAAGCTAATACACCTGCATACCAAATAACATTGACTTATCATAAGTCTTTCCCTTTAAACAAACCTAAACACAAACATTAACTTGTAAACTATGTAAAAGTCTCATGAACCATGATGAGGGGGTGGGGCTATATAATCTCCATGGAATCAAGACTTGCAAATGCAAATAAATTTGCATACCAAATACCAGTGACTTAAAATTAGCAGTTCATCTTAAACTGATCTAATCACAAACTAATAAATGTAAACTAAGCAAAAGTTTCAAAGACAATATACCATGACTGAGGGGGCAGGGCAAAATAATCTCAAAGGAAATGAGATGTGCCAATGCTAATACAACTGTATACCAAATATCATTGACCTACCACTAATGGTTCACCATAATCTAGATCTAATCACAAACTCATACATTGTTGACGCCGACACGGAAACAGCATACCTATGTCTTGCTATTTGACTACGTCAAGGCGAGACAAAAATGCAACTTACAAATTAATAAAGAAGGAGCACTTTTCAAAAGAAAATTTTCTATTATCATGTTTGACCACAGTATACAAATCAGAGGAAATTAAGTATATTAAGTAAAGTTAAACCATGGGAAATATTACCTGTCTTCGAATGTAATTTATTAACTTTACTTGTTGATAGAAGTTGAGGTTTAGTCTAAGTTTTATTTCCTTCAAGTCAAGGTCATGCAGCTCCTAAAAAGAAATATTCAGACATAATAGTAGCCATTTGAATACTGTATGTTCACATTGACATATAGTTGTCTAAGAATGATAACTTAAAGTCAATACAGGTAGCCTTGTATAAATCTCCTTATTTTGCTAGTTATAGTATGAGAGATATACTCTTTTGATTCAAAGAAAAGTAGTACAAGTGATAAATCAATTAAAATGTTACACGGTGCATCAATTGTATAATCTTATACACATCTTTAACCTGATTTGTATTTAATTAAGAACATGTCATAATCAACTGACTGTCATCATGAAGTTTAGAATGAACCAGGGTACAATACAGATATTCAGCCTTGGTTACAATGTATCTGGATGTGAGATCATAATACAAATATACTGCTTTGTGTTTACTATACCCATGTTTGATCATGAAACTAATGTAGCACACTGAAATAAAATTCAATATGCAGACACATATTATTGGGTTTTCTATAACTGTATAAGAGCATGAAACCCATTTCTTATACAGGATGAGCATTCACAATTGTTCCATGCTGTACCTGCTTGTGTATACAGGATGAGCATTCACAATTGTTACAGGCTGTACCTGCATGTGGCCATGAAATTTAGCAGCTATACTGTATGAGCATTCACAATAAAGACACACAGCCTGAAGTGTACTATACCTGTGTGTGAGCATGAAGTTTATCAGGTATGCTGAATAAGAATTCATAATTACAGACACTCACCCTAGGGTTCAATAACCGGCATGTCAGCATGAAGCTTATCAGGTATGCTGGATGTGAATTCCCAATAAAGAATCTCATCCTGGGGTGAACTTTACCTGCATGTGAGCATGAAGCTGATCAGGTATGTTTGATGTGAATTCAAAAATAAAGAATCACATCTTGGGGTGAACTTTACCTGCATGTGAGCATGATGTTGATCAGGTATGCTTGATGTGAAATCACTTAAAGATTGAGAGTGTGGGGTGTTATATACCTGCATGTGAACATGGAGCTTATCATGTATGCCTAAATAGAAATTACATTTACAGACATAATTCCTGGGGTATACTGTACCTGCATGTGAGCATGAAGTTTATCAGGTATGCTGGATGAGAATTCACAATACAGACACACAGCCTGAGCTCCTACTTCTTCCCAGTCACTGTAATCATCTCTATACAAATAAAAAATTATTCACATTATAAAATTACAGGAAGAAGTGTATAAAAGAATTTTTCGAGGATTGTACAGTTTCTTATGAAGAAATAGAGCTGGCACAAATAATAACCCTCTTACATGTTTTATCAAATCAAAATGCATTTTGTTTGGCACCCAGTATTGACCATAATCTTCCTTTTACATAAAATTTAATCCACTGTGGTTTTTGTATAAACCTTTACTACCAATCAATAAAATAACACTGATAAACCATGACTACTCTGTGAATTTTAGTTCCTTAGCTCTGTATCTCAATGTAAATGTTATCTAATGTAGTATGGGAGTATTCAGCCATCTTGGTTCAGAAATGGCAAAACAAATAATAGACTATTTTCATATTACCGACTTTTGACTACAGAGTTCATATTTTTTCGACAGGTTACCATCTCTGTGGTAGGACATTCTGGTACTCGGTCAAGTAAGAGCAACTTAAAAGAAGTAAAATCAAGCTAAAAATGAGTAAAATTTTGGGGGAAAATTCACTGTTTTATGTTTTCTATACACAACAAAATCATCGGAAAACAGTCAACTTTCCCTCCAAATTGCACAGAATACATGTTTGATTTGTAAACAAGGTATGAAGCATCCAGGTCTTCTACCTTTTGAAATATAAAGCTTTATACAAACAGTTTACGCTGTCATCGCCGCCCGATTGCAATCCCTATGTCTCGCATTCTGCGACAAAAAAATTCCTATTTCTTCATATCTTATATCAAAATTCTATGATTAAGATTGCTTTTTTGTCACAGTGTTTTTTTTTCATGTAGAAACATATACTTTATACAAATTATGTGAATTTTGCACAGCACTTAGCTTAAAAACAAGCAAATTGACATATTCATTTGTAAAAATATAAATTACATTTTGGCCAATTTTAAAGATTAAATCATTTGTTGTTTATGCTCCTGAAATTTTGATACTTGTTTTGCTCATTGCAGTGCAAATCAGGCTATTGGTGGCCATTTATAGATTTCTGTATAATACTTGTTTTGCTTGTTGTTGCAGGCTGCACAGCAACCTGTAATAACTCACAACTTTGTCCTTTGATCTTGGTGGATAGCTGTCTCTTTATCAATCATACAAAATCTCCTTATTTCTATAAAAATTTAGACACATACTGGACAAAAAAAGTTGTCATAAGTCATCTACAAACCAAATTTGAATTGTTTAGCTCTAGAACTTTCTGAACTATTAAAAAAAATCAAACTGTCAATAGATTAGAATTCATATTTAACTTAAGCTACATTTTTCACACGCAATGTCTCCAATTCATATGTCTTACCCTTATCAATATCTGTCACAGGTGAGAAGAATGTTTCCAATACATATGTCTTACCCTTATCAATATCTGTCACAGGTGAGAAGAATGTTTCCAAAACATATGTCTTACCCTTATCAAGATATGTCACAGGTGAGAAGAAAGTTTCCAAAACATATGTCTTACCCTTATCAACATATGTCACAGGTGAGAAGAATGTTTCCAATACATATGTCTTACCCTTATCAACATATGTCACAGGTGAGAAGAATGTTTCCAATACATATGTCTTACCCTTATCAACATCTGTCACAGGTGAGAAGAATGTTTCCAATACATATGTCTTACCCTTACCAACATATGTCACAGGTGAGAAGAATGTTTCCAATACATATGTCTTACCCTTATCAACATCTGTCACAGGTGAGAAGAATGTTTCCAATACATATGTCTTACCCTTATCAACATCTGTCACAGGTGAGAAGAATGTTTCCAATACATATGTTTTACCCTTACCAACATCTGTCACAGGTGAGAAGAATGTTTCCAATACAAAGTTCATCTTAATAACTTACTCCTTTTCTGACTCAGCATCATTATCTATGGCTGTATCATCTTCAGATTGTATAGCCTCCCAATTCTTACCTAGTTCCTATGAAAATATTATAAAACTAGTTTTCTAGATGTTTTACCTTTAAGTACATGTTTATAAATATATATTGACAAATTAAAATCTAGTGTTGACTTCAGTGATAATTGCTGATGTTTTGTTTGTAATAAGATGATACAGGCATTCTGAGAGTATTGCGTGGCAATACATAGTCCCCTACCGGGTAAAAATTTGTTTTACTGGAACAAAATGCTAACTTGTCATGGTGTAAACAAAAAGTAAATATCATGTCAATATCTTCAAGCATGACTAAAAACAGTGTGGAAAAAACATTAGATATGTTTAATAGTTCTCTAAAATTAGATATGATGTAATACAGTGTATATCTATTTTCAAATTATAATCAAATATAATTAATAGTTCCATATATTTTTTCTTTCATTTGTCACAAACTAATATAGATTTGTAACTTATCTATAAAATGTCAACAACATTTATCTACACAATGTAATGTATTGAAATATATACATTAATAAAAATAGATTATTATCTAATTAAAGGATTTCTCTTCATAAATTTTTCTTCATATATATATAGCATTCAGAAAATTAGTTTATACTAAATAACAAACAAATCTGCTAAAAAATTCTTCAAATAATTTGACAATGAATGTCTTTTAAAAAATGAGTTATCTCCCTTTGTACAGAAATATGGTTAAACATAGTACTCTAACATTAGATATGGTCCAGAGTTATGGTCCATAACTCTGGACTAGATCATCAGACCGGAACAAAATTCAAACTTGATCTATAACTTATCATGATAAAACTATATACCAAATATCAAATCAATATCTTCAAGAACGAAGAAAAAAGTGTGGAAAGCTGATTTGCCGGACTGACGGATGGACGGACGGACAGACGGACGGACGGACAGACGGACGAAGTGCAAACCTAAAGTACCCTTCGACTTCGTCGGTAGGGGACTAATAAAAGCTCAATAGAGCTTATGTATTCTGTATACAAATATTGGTCTATAAATAATGCTTTTGAACTTTGAATTTGAAGCTACTATTGTTTTCAAACACTGATAAAATCATGTCTACTTTATGTCAGACAGCAAATAACACATGCTCATTCAGGACCATACCCCTGCTTTTCACTAGTCTAACTAGACAAGTCTCATTTTAATGTGCATACTCCTAATAAAGCACCTTACAGTCATTACAACTATAAAAACACCTTACAGTCATTACAACTATAATAAATTGCTTTGCTGAGCGCAGCTGGTCCAACCCTGAACAGTTGGGGCAAAAATGGACACAATATTCGCGCTTGATACAGGTCTGAATTTGGATTGTAATTAAATATTTGACACATAATAGGTTTCTGACACAGAATAACTGTAGTCAAAGAACTTAAAATTGGTTATATGATTTGAATTTATATTCAATTTTTTGCTTTTGTGCAATACGCTATGCTGTTGCGAATTGACCCCCCCCCCCCCCCCCCCCTTTTTTTTTGCTTTTGTGCAATACACTATGCTGTTGCAAATTGACCTCCCCCCAAAAAAAAATTTTTTTTTTTACCCCTCCCCTTTTTTGGCAAAAAAAAAAAAAAAATAAGAAATTTCCTTTTTAAAATTTCTGAAATCTGAAATGAGAAAAAATTGTCCCCCTTTTTGCCTCTAATTCCTAAATGGTTTGAGCCATCACCCCCCAAAGCAAATCCTAACCATCCCTTTGTGGTATGGAAACTTGTGGTTAATTTCAGAGAGATCCATACACCTTTCCACAAGTTATTGTCTGGAAACTAGAAAAATGCTTATTTTGGCCCCTTTTTGGCCCCTAATTCCTAAACTGTTAGGACCATAACCCCCAAAATCAATCCAACCTTCCATTTGTGGTTACAAACCTTGTGTTTAAATTTCATAGATTTCTAATAACATATTCTAAAGTTATTGTCCGGAAACCAAATGTCTTCGGACGACGCTGACGATGACGTGATACCTATATACGACCGCAAAACTTTTTGCGGTCGTATAAAAACACCTAACAGTCATTACAACTATAAAAACACCTTACAGTCATTACAACTTTAAATACACCTTACAGTCATTACAACTATAAAAAGAATATTTTTCGTCTGAAAAATTCTTAGAAGTTTTAAGATTTTTTTATTCATAGAAAATGTAAGTTTTCCTTTTGAGATTTTCCCTTAAGTTTGGTACACATGAGATTTGATAAAAAAAATACTGCAATGTAATTGATGGTACTTACCAAATAATTTATCATATAAAATCTGTCATAAACTTTATTGTTAGGATTAATTTTTCTATGTTGTTTCTTTCTCATGTGCTCTTTTAAAACAGTTCTGTCTCTAAATGTCTTCTCACAATATAAACAATTTAAACTGAAAAGATATCAACATGAAAAATTAAAATCTTAGACACAGTAAATGCAAAATTTTAGAACTGATGTAGAAGTTATTTGTCTAACTTCCTATTAGCTTAGGTGGTTAGGCCTAGTTGAAATTAATACTTTTAAAAATTAAAATCTATTACATGTATTTGCTTCCTCACTGCTTATAACATAGACTTTTTGAATGACAACTAAACTGGTAAGTCTAGTCTTGCTTCATCTATATGCCAAAAACTTTTAACTTGTTTGGTGTGATTATAATTTTTGCTTATCTGTAATAGTATCAAATAATACTCTTGCAAGCATTTCCAACCCAATATAGAGACACTGATTTGTGAATTTGACTTTAATATCATGAGTGTATATTTATTTACCTACATTTAAATCTCAACTTACTTGTTTAACTTCTCTTGTAATAAATCTAAAAACTCATCTTTGTATACTGAAATATAAAAAAATATATTTTTCTTTAAACTACTGTGGATTCTTTTACCTTTTGGATACTGATTTTTGTGGATGATTAAATGATTGTTGTTTAACACCACTTACATCACTTTTGGCTATTTTGTGGCAGCCAGTTTTTATTGGTGGAGGAACTCTGAGTGCCTGGAGAGAATCACAGCCTAAGGTAGGAAAATTTTGTGGATGACAAATTGTTTTTCCTCGAAAAAATACAATTTTGTGAATGAGAAATTGTTTTTTTCAAATTTCAAAATTTATTAAATTCATTGATTGGAAGTCAGAAACTAAAATAAATATGTTGAAATGTTTAAACTTGTGGATTCCAAGTTTCAATATTAACAAGATTCCTATGCCATTGCAAAATGTTTGCTGTACTGTATAAATGAGGCATTAAATTGTGTGTCACAATGTGTTTTTGTGGTCTGATAGTCAAAAATATGGTTTAAGTCCCACAACTCCCATAAAAATGATCAAATCAAAATTATGGCATAATGTAGCCAACTACACATGATGGCAAACAATACTACCAATTATGAGAGCTTTCTGTCAAAAAAGTCTCAGAAGAGTTGCATTTACAAGGTGTTGTTACAATACTCCAATAAATAATTAAAGTCCCATAACTCCTGTAAAAATGGTTGATTGAAAATATTGGTACAATATGGGACAACACATGTCAGCAAACATTTCTACAAGTATGAGTCTTTTGTACACAGATTCAGAGGAGTTGTGTTAACAAGGTGTAATTGTTACAATACTAAAAAATGGTCAAAGTCTCTGGATGTTGACTGATTTTTTTTTTTATTCTAGATGGTTATGAACAAGCTTTTGTAAAAGTTTCTTAAACTTCCATAATGGTTTGATAAAGGTAATTGGTGTTTTAAAGACATTAACCCTAGACTGTATCGAAATGATAAGGTAAATTTTCAAATTACTGCTCTGGATACTGTCTTTTGATCATGAAGAAGCTTCTGTCTAAGTTTCATAATTTTCCATAAAGGTTTGACAAAGTTATCAATGTTTAAAAAATAAATGGAGAATGTGTCTATGGGCCACAGATGCCCCCGCTTGTAAAAATGCATGAGTCAACTTCCACATACAGATGCAGGATTCACGTTATTAAGACTGTTTTGTGATTATAAGCATAAGTTTCATAACATTTGGTTGAGGCAAACTAAAGTTAGAGAACAGAAACAACAGATTTAGCAATTTTTCCATTTATAAAGGGGCATAACTCAAGAACGGTAAAAGTGACGCCACCAAATTTTGGACTTGATCTGTGTTTTGTGGTATTAAGCATTGTGTATAAGTTTCATAACATTTGGTTGAGGTAAACTAAAGTTAGAGAACGGAAATGACAGATTTAGCAATTTTTATGTTCATAAAGGGGCATAACTCATGAACGGTAAAAGTGACGCCACCCAATTTCGAACTTGATCTGTGTTTTGTGGTAATATGCATTGTGTATAAGTTTTATAATATTTGGTTGAGGCAAACTAATGTTTTTGGGGATGTTCAGGATGGACAGACGCACAGACGGACGGCATGGGTAACATTTAATGCCCCCTCCACTACCGCGGGGTATAAAAATTCACCACAAACTGAACAATGCTTACAGAATGTAGGATCTTTATGTCTCCCATCCTTGACTGTTAACCTAGTCAAGACTAAAATAATGCAGCTATAATTGTGAGGCAGAAAGAATTTTAATTGATTTTAAGTAAACTTTCTTTGAGGTTAGTACATCATATGTAACATGTATTGGTCAATTATTAATTGGAATGAGTGTCGTAATATCATCCACGACTCACTCCATACTTACTGTTTGAAATGGATAAAATGGGAAAAAGCTGACAAAAAATCTTTGGACTCTTTTTTTAATTCTGTAATGAACATAGTTGATATACGTATTCAACATTTTAAAGAACATTTTACTCTTAACAATAACCACAATAAACCTATTTCTCGTATCAAACATAAACTAAAAGAACTAGCCAAGGAATTTGTTTTTGTCCCGCCGATAAAGCTGCTAATAATATTATTATTGTTTGACGTAAATTTTACATTGAGGTTCTGAAAAAAGAAATCACCAATTCACCAATATTCCAACTGACTCCATTTTCAGAAAACGACATCTGTAACAAACATAAACTTTTAGCTACCGCTTTACAAGCAGAACCAAATACAATGAAAGTCCCAACTATGTATTGGCTTCCGAAGCTAAACAAAACACCTTACAAATATAGATTCATTTCGTCTTCAAGCCATTGTTCCACTACTAAATTGTCTATTCTTACCAGTACACTTGGTACAATCAAAAACCTGATGATAAATTGTTCAAATAAGGCCTTCGAAAATAGTGGAATTAATTACTTTTGGAGTGCCAAGAACTCGTTGGAAGTACTTGATAAATTACATGCATATATTGGTGATTTTGAATCTGTTCAAAGTTTTGATTTTTCTACCCTATATACCACATTGCCTCACATTCTCATTAAGAAAAAATTCACACACCTAATTAAATGGGCATTTAAAAAGTCAGAATGTGAATATAAATGTTCAAACTCTTTTAGGTCATTTTTTAGTAGCAATAAACAAAAAAACTATGTCAATTGGACATGCTTTGATACTATATATGCCCTTGAATTTTTACTAGATAACATTTTTGTTCGCTTTGGAGATTCCGTATATCGTCAGGTTATCGGAATTCCAATGGGGACTAACTGTGCACCACTTATTGCGGACCTTTTTTTGTATTGCTATGAGTTACAATTTATGACAAAAATCAGCAAAGACCCATCGAAACAACATCTGATACACAAATTTAATAATACTTTTAGATATTTGGATGATATTTTGGCTCTCAATAATGACAACTTCAGTATGTATACCAAAGAAATTTATCCTGTTGAACTTACTTTAAATAAAGCTAATACTAACAATGACCACTGCCCTTTCCTCGATCTTGATATCTATATCATTAATGGAAAGCTTAATACTAAAATATATGATAAAAGAGATGATTTTTCATTTCCTATCGTTAATTATCCATTTTTAGATGGTGACGTTCCCTTGTCACCATCTTACGGTGTTTATATATCTCAACTTGTACGATTCGCTCGTGTATGTAACAATGTTTTAGATTTTAACGAGAGAAATTTATGTATTACTGAAAAATTATTACACCAGGGTTTTCGATATCACAAACTATTCAAAACATTTACTAAATTTTATCATCGGTATAAGGACATCATTCGTAAATATAGCTCAACATGCAGACTTCTTATACGTTCAGGTATTTCACATCCAATTTTTTATGGAAATATTCTTTATACAGCACAAAAATGTCAGTATTCACCTCTGAAGCTAACAAAACCTTTAAATAGACTTATTAAGAAGGGATATAGTTACGATACTGTTGTCAGGTCATTAAAGATTGCATATTTTGGCGTTAATATTGATTCACTTATAGGGTCTTTGCATCGGCACTAAACACATTTATTTAAAAACCAGTTGTTGGCATGACACGGGTTATGTTCTTCTCATATATGTTATGATGGTATGATACTAAACCCCTAACGGGAAGGATTGTGCCTGATATTCATATGATGAAGACATAATCTTTCAATCAGTTTAATTGAAGTCAGGAGCTGGCATGTCAGTTAACTGCTAGTAGTCTGTTGTTATTTATGTATTATTGTCATTTTGTTTATTTTCTTTGGTTACATCTTCTGACATCAGACTCGGACTTCTCTTGAACTGAATTTTAATGTGCGTATTGTTATGCGTTTACTTTTCTACATTGGCTAGAGGTATAGGGGGAGGGTTGAGATCTCATAAACATGTTTAACCCCGCCGCATTTTTGCGCCTGTCCCAAGTCAGGAGCGTCTAGCCTTTGTTAGTCTTGTATTATTTTTAATTTTAGTTTCTTGTGTACAATTTGGAGTTAAGTATGGCGTTCATTATCACTGAACTAGTATATATATTTGGTTAGGGGCCAGCTGAAGGAAGCCTCCGGGTGCGGGAATTTCTCGCTGCATTGAAGACCTGTTGGTGACCTTCTGCTGTTGTCTGTTCTATGGTCAGGTTGTTGTCTCTTTGACACATTCCCCATTTCCATTCTCAATTTTATTGGTGTATTGAATCAACACTTTATCATAAAACACAATCATACCAAGATCCAAATTACCACAAATGTGTTTGCACATAAACCTGATAAGGATAAAACTATTTATTCCCAGAGTTTATAAGCAATCAATTACATTTTGTATTAACCACACACAGATAACCTTGTCTTGAAAGTACCATAAACATGAACTTGAGAATGTAATAAAATTAGATAACAAGTTTTAGTTGAAAAATGTGAGTTTTTTAATTTATTTTCGAATAATATAATATTATTAATATTATTATATGGGGGGTAAAAAGGAACAGCCAAAACAGTATTGTGTGTATAGGGCTTTCACGATTGACAAAATTACCGTCTTTGTTCTATTAGAATCGGAATAATTCATGGCAGCCGTAGATTTCATAAAAAGGTCAGCAAGAAGCAAATGATCCTTATTTCACATAGGTGAAAAATTTCTGCACATTCCACTGTCACTACAGAATTATTTTTCTAGTGACTTAAATACATGATGAATAACCTATATGCTCTAATTATTTTATGATAAAATCTGAATTGCAAAAAATCTGGAAAACATTTCTAGAAGAGTTTTAAAATTATTCCAATATGATTCTAATTTTGTTATTTTTTTTTTTTAATTCAGATATCTCCCATATCTATCAAACAACAAATTGGAATTACATGTCTAGATCTTTGGGCTATATGGATATACTTGTCTTTTGCTGAAGAGTATATATTGACTTTCGAATTTCTTTTCTAGTTTTATTGTGTTGTTTAGTTGCTGTATCATTGATATATACCTATAATCTCCTTTTATGCAGATGTATTTTCATAAAATGGATCATAAACCTGACACACCGACTGATAAAAAAAAGAAGAAAATTATATTTTTCAACATCGAACCAGAGACATATGTGTATATATGTCTCTGATCGAACGCAGAATCCTGCCTACAGCTAATGGAAAGTTACTATAAATCTTTGAGTTACATGAGATGAAAAGGTACAGAAAATTAATTACCTAAATTATCCGGCAGTCCAACATTGAATCCATGATCATGAGCCATGTGATCAAACAACATTCCTCTACAAAAAAAAATACAAACGTATATCTAAACCATTCAATATATTTGGTGATCACTCCTTAAACCTATTCCATTATCATTTATTTCTGCATTAATACTTATTTCTTATAAACAAATATTTCAAGGTCTTGAATTTTTAGCCCTTTTGGTAAATGAAAATAGCATAAATAAGAATGTGTACATTATATGTTGAAATGCACATCAGGTGCAGTAAATTTGGTACATTTAATGTTATTATTACCACTGAGTCGATACCTCTGCTGGTGGAATATAAGTCCCTGAGGGTGTCACCAGCTCAGAAGCCCAGTACTTACCGCACTGACATGAAAATAATGATATAGCTTTTATGAAATTTGCACAGATAAACTTTAGAAAACATTTGAACTTATCTCCTTCATGCATTGCTCTGATTCCTTGTCTTGGTTTGGTTATACTATTGTCCTTTTTGGCTTTATTAGCTACTCAATATTTGTATTAAATTTTGGAAATCTGAATATTTTGGCTGTTAACATCACTGAATTGACTGAGCCGGGTATATGTCAAATTGTACATCTTTAGCAGTAATGTTAGTAACATTTTATATCATAACAGTAATTAATCAAACAAATGTGTCAAATTCATTATTGTAAAAGAACAGAGTTCTAACGTCCCCCCCCCCCCCCCCCCCCTTTGCACATATTTAATCTATCCAAGGGCAATTACTATAAAAACTTTTTACAAATATCTTAGAGAAATGAAGGCTTGAGAGCAAATACAATGCAATTTCCAATATAATTAATATTTCCAAGGGGCATAACTCTTTTATAAATAGTTGATTGGCACTAATTTTCGAACTTGTCCAAGACATTGCTGATATTAACCTATGATATAAGTTTCAGAAAAATATGGGAAGAATTGTACACATGAGAGCACTAACAATGAAATTTTCCATATAATTAATAATTCTAAGGACAGGGCTCACACTACTTCAGAATTACAGGGAGAAGTGACTTCTCTTTTTGAGACTGGTAGGAAAAGTGGGGAGAAGTGGTTCACCTTGCCATATAATGAATCGACAAACGCGTCACGTTCTAGTTTTATGTTTCCTTGTGTATTATATGCAGTATTTAATGTACTCAGTATAGTGCATGTGTTATTTTAACTAACTATGCATCTTTTAATCTTTGCTTTGTGTTTTAGGGCTCTTGTGATGATCCAGGCTCATGTTTAGGAATAGAAAAAAGCCAATGCAAGGCATATCTTTGTTGCAGATTATAGCATAATAAACAAATACAATATTATATCAGTGTTCAATTTTATTGAGCAGTCAGTTTCATTTCATTTCATTACATACATACATTAACAACATACATAAAGACATAAATAAAATAAATAACAACAGAGTAATGAAAAGAAAACAGATGTATATGCACTATTTCAATGTTCACTGCACTATAAATTGTCACAAAATGATTGAGTTTTTATCACAAACTACAATATGCTGATTCCACACAAGAAGACAAGTTTGAATTGCTGAAATTCCCAATCATTAATCACTAATCTCTTATACTGCCTATACTCTGACACACACTCTACTCTCTCTATACCAAGACGTTCTTCAAATTTGTCAAGGATGAAGGTTAGTTCATCCATGCCAAATTTGAACAATGCCTGGCTACCCTCTCTCTCTGCCTTAACAATACAAGCAGGTACAAACAAAGAAAACTTACTGATCATATCACTCTCACTAAACTATAAGAGTCAGCACATGTTCCCTTAACCTAACTACAACACCTGTCTTTTTGCCGGTCATCACTGATGCCCCATCAGTACTGATACCATATAGTTTGTTTATGTCTAAGCCATTTGATTTGAGATCAGTTAAAACTAAGTTTGTAATCATCTCTGCATTGGCAGTGCCTGAGGATATCTGTATGTTTGAAAGAAAGCATGTCTCTTTGACAAAGTTGTGAATGTATTCTATATAAGTTATCAAGCGTTTTTTGTTGGCAAGATCTGTAGACTCATCTATAGTTATCTAATATCCAGCTGAGTTATTTATGTCGTATATCTTGTTTTTCTTTACAATACTTGATAAGACAGACTGAAATTCTGTGGTACTTTGATGACTTGTGTATGCTACAGTATCAGATTTGTGAATTGGAGCTTCTTGGATTGACTCTATCAATTCTAAGGTTGGCTTAAACTGTGTTTTAGGTAGCTCATGTTTGGCCAGGTGATATGCAGTCTTTAGATAAGTTTTTACGACAAGATCATCTTTCGACATTTGTTTAACCACTATATCTTTTATACCTGTATCTGTTTTACTACTTATGTTCTTTTTTCTGGTGATAGCCATCAGGTGATCAGCAGCTGAAATTTAAAGATCATTTTTATTTTCTGTTGAATGTAAGGATAAATTTATATTCATGTAATACAACTTATTAAAATTTTATTCAAATAATTTTTTACTCTTCATTCTTTTTATTTTTGTTCATTCACTACCATATATTATGTGAACCCCATCAAGACCCTCCAATAATACAACGACTTGCAAAGGAACAAACGAAAGAATTATCGATTTTTAATTTTTACCTGTGACCGATAGCTATCTGTCAGAGATTTTAACTAATATAGTATGTAACAGGTAGATATTGTAGACTGCCTGTCGTGTGTGTATAATAAAAATGCCAAATCGACACATGTCGGTAATTAATAGTTTGACTTGATCGGACCAGAGACATATATACTCTGATTGGACTTTAAACGAGACGACAGAAATTGATATTAGCTCAAAATTCTAGAATAAAACTTATTAACCTACCCATTTACAAAATTTAAGATACATCGTTCTTATCTTTACATCTATACAGTAAGGAAATTGATTCCTTTGGCGTAAATGAAGTTATATTGGGGCAAATGTTCATTAGATTACATTAAAAACTTTAAAAAATCTCGTGTTTCCTAAGATTTTTCAGTACTTTCTGACGTTTACCCTTTAACAAATATCGTTACTACTGACCAGAGATACAAATTATTCTTTAAGTATCGTAAAGACGTATAAAATGTCATATTTCCTATAAACAAAAATCTATCTATCGACGTCTACAAATGTAAATCATACTTTTCTTTACTTCTATACAATGACGACCAACGAAAAAATATATTCCATTCATAATAAATAATCTATTAAGTAATGATACAATTCTAAAAAGGCATTTTCATAATATAAATCTAAAAGTAATGATTTTATATACCGGTTATATATATATTAAGAGCCCAAGATGTCTTCAAGTAAATGAAAAATATAAATATAAAAGACTTACATTTTGCATGCCTAGAATGGTTTGTAGTTTTCTGAGGCTTGTCATGTCCAGTGGAATATTTATTACTGAATTTAGCATCCCGACACAAAATACAATGCCACATATTGAAAGTATCCTTGACGTACCAGTCATAAGAGTTCTGAGTCATAGTTTTACAAAACTTTTTCAGTGGAGGAGTATTTTCAAATTCACTAGTATCAGCTTTCCGTTTTAACGGAGCTGGCGATTTAAGCCACGTTTGGAGAGACATTTTTGAGAATGGTTAACCATTTTTCCGTGGTGCTGAATTTATCAACTTCAGAGCTTGGGTATAAACAAAGAGAAACAAATATTCCGACATTTTAGGACGAACTCAATTTCCATTGACCCAAGCGCGATCCAAGCCTGATACATTTAATACATTTAATCATGAAACATCAAGTTTTTGTCACAACAAGTTATTTAATTAATTTTACCTTGTTTCTGATCATTAGTTCTGATCACTTTCTGATTAAATTAAATCGAAGCTATAATAGGTAATCATTAGCAAATTGAACGACCATGTCGGCATTTTTCTTCATTCTATCTGATCAATAATAAGATAAAAGAAACAATTTGAAAATAGATTACTTGTTAGCACCAATTAGAAGTAAAAATCGGATCTCTGGATGCGGATACACATTCACTTTCCGACACGTTTTTTTAGTTTAGTATCAAACACCTACTTGTTATTCCCCTTTGATAAACAATGTCTGCATACTCGTTTGATGCTATAACGAGTCTGTTTTTTGTTTAGTTGACACAGAAACAGAAACATTTCAGGGATTTTAATGCATTTCAATATAAATATTGATATTTCACGGATTTCATTGGAACTTTTTACCGATTTACTGCAAAAAATCGGCAGGCGATTAAAAGCGACTAGTGCAAATTTGAAAGCGACTTGTTTTCGCTTTTGACGGTCGGGCAAAGCTAAGTGACAGACGGGAAAGCAACTTCTTCGCCCCAGTTGCCTGGTAACGTGAGCCCTGCAAGGACATAACTTTTTTGATTTTGGAACTTGTCCGAGACATTGCTGATATAAACCTATGATATAAGTTTTATAAAAACTGGCAGGAATTGTACAGTTGAGAGCGCTAACAAGAATAGACAGACAGACACATGTACGGCCGCTATTTCTATGTCCTCCACAACACATCACGAGGGTGACAAAAATATCTGAACATGCACAAAAAATCTAGTCTTTAAAATGTAAAATGCAACTAATGTCTTGATTAATATGGCATCATTACAACATCAAAAACAGTACCTATTTCCTTCCAATTTTTCTCTACAGAACAGACAATCTCTGGCTGACAGTGAATCATCCCTTTCTTTTTGCTGGATACTCAATACATCTTCCTTTAACAGAAAAAAAAAAAGGTATATAATGTGCAAACATTTTCAATTTAAGTGCGGGATTTTCTCTCTGCATTGAAGACCCATTGGTGGCCTTCAGCTGTTGTCTGCTCTTTGGTCGGGTTGTTGTCTCTTTGACATATTCCCCATTTCCATTCTCAATTTTATTGATCATAGGCATATTTTCGATTGTGTCTATTTACAGGCCATTTTAAATTTAATCACAACTGAACAGAATGTTTCCAAATGGACTAATGTTAACTTCTATGTCATTTAGTCTCTGGTGGAGAGTTGCCTAATTGTTAATTATACCACATCTTCTTATATTTATAAGAAGGCATAATATTCAGGTATGGCCTTCATTAAAAGTTAATAAAAAATTTTCGATATGTCTAGCTTTTTTGTAATTTCGATAATGCAACTGCATACCAAATACTATTGACTTATCATAAGCAGTTCCCTTTAAACAAACCTAAACACAAACTAATACATGTAAACTAAGCTAAATCTCAAAGTCAATAAACCATGACTGATGGGGCGGGGTCAAATAATCTCCATGGTAATGAGATGTGCCAATGCTAATACAACTGCATACCAAATATCATTGACCTACCACTAGTGGTTCGCCATAAACCGACCTAATCACAAACTAATACATGAAAACTAAGCAAAAGTTTCAAAGTCAATAGACCATGACTGAGAGAGCGGGGCCTAATAATCTCCATGATAATGAGATATGCCAATGCTTATACAACTGCATACCAATTATCATCAACTTATCCTTAGTGGTTCCGTATAAACTGACCTCATCACAAACTAATACATGAAAACATAGCAAAAATTTCAAAAGTCAATAGACCATCACTGAGGGGGCGGGGCCAAATAATCTGCATGGAAATGAGATCTGCCAATGCTTATACAACTGCATACCAATTATCATTAACTTACCACTAGTGGTTCCCCATAAACTGACCTAATCACAAACTATTACATGAAAACTAAGCAAAAGTTTCAAAGTCAATAGACCATAACTGAGGGGGTGGGGCCAAATAATCTCCATGGTAATGAGATGTGCCAATACTAATACAACTGCATACCAAATATCTTTGACTTACCACTAGTGGTTCACCATAAACTAGACCTAATCACAAACTAATACATTGTTGACGCCGTCAAGCGAGACAAAAATTAACACTCAAGAAAATAGCAGCCCAATAAGTGAGTTACCTCATCAAATATATGAAAAATAATAACATATATTATTAAGGGGTGTTTAACGATTTTTAATACCATTTCAGGTCTCACACAGACAGGTCCATAATTTTTTTTTCTTTTTTCTTTCTTCAAAGAATGATCTGTTATTAAGATTTACCTTTTTACCTTTGAAATGCAAGTTTATAATTTTCTCAAAAAAATGATATCATAAGAAAAAGCAAACAAACCAATGTCTTTTTCTGTAAGAAATTCCTCAGACTTTTATCTTCAGACAAGACATCACTAAGTAAATAATACTGATCTTTAGGGCCTGAAAACAAAGAAATCAAGAAATCAAAATAAAAAGTGTCATTCAAGATATGCTCTACAGTCAGATTTTAACTTACCAGTAAATAGGAGATAATGTATTGAGAACGTCTTTTGTCTTAGCATCACTTACTCATAATAAATTATGTTGCTTAACTCTAGATGTCTTTTGGTTGTTTGTGTCATTTTGTTGCTGTCTCATTAACCCTTAGCATGCGGTGACCGTTATATGACGATCTTACCCAAAACATGTCTTTGGCTCCAATGGCTCTCTACTTTGAGAGGTCAATTTTATGATATTAATTTCGAAGTTGATGCATGTTGCCTCAACCTAAGGCTATTTATTGTCATGCTTCTCATGTTTAAGGTGCATTTTGAGCTCAAATACGAACTTGGAAAATTGAATTTGGATAAAACTGTTTTTTTTGGAGGGCTTGGCTTCCCTTCGATGTCTGACACACGCAGTTCAGAGGCCTAAAACTTCCAAAATAGTGTAAAGCTACAGGAATATAACTACTGATCGTGTTTATTATTGAAATTCACTTAGTGAATGACTACTTCCGGTTGCAGGTCCAGTTGAAGCCAAAAATCGGGAAAAATTGAGAAATTCAGGATTTTTTGTGGAAATGACCTTCTTTAGACTGCTGTACCCAGACCAGTTTTACTACGACCTAAGCTTTGTTGTGGTTAATGTGTTCAATGGGGTCCACTCTACATGCAGACTACAGTGGGGTACATCTATCAGCATCCCTCTGTCTTCCTGGTTGAGAAATAGGACGACAAATCGTCAAAATTGAGGCTTTTTGCACCTAATGACCCTTCTTTGGGGCAAAATATTGCATGATGTTATATTCCACAGAAATCCACTTTATACGAAAAACAAATTTACTATTTCATCAAATCTATTGCAGACACAGTTTCCTAAAGAATAATCTAGATATATATATTTTTCTTACAATATATAACAATGTAAGAAAGTGTGATTACTTAAATTCAGCTTATGACAAAGCTCATGAGAGCTACTGATGAAGATCAACCAGAAAAGCTTTTACATTGCAGAAGAGTTGGAATGTTTGACTTTGCTATAAGTAGTTACCTTCATCTTTATCACCAGAATTAGTAAGTATAATGGAACAAAAATCTTCTACTGGCTGTTCTTTAAACCTGGCTTTCCAATATAGGAGATACCTGTGGATAAAAACTATATATATATGTGGGAAAATGTTAAAAAAACAATCCAGACTTCCAAGAAGAGAAAATTAAATATATGCTGAACCATTAGTTTATAACATGACTTTTTAACCTGTCTTTCCAATACATCAGAATATCATTGTTTTTTCTTGCAATTTGGACATAACATTTTTCAACATGTTCAAATCAGTACATAATTAATCCTAAACAAAACTAGAGGCTCTAAAGAGCCTGTGTCGCTCACCTTGGTCTATGTGCATATTAAACAAAGGACACAGATGGATTCATGACAAAATTGTGTTTTGGTGATGGTGATGTGTTTGTAGATCTTACTTTACTGAACATTCTTGCTCCTTACTATTATCTCTATCTATATTGATTATAAGGGGCAATAACTCCTTAAGGGGTCAATTGACAATTTTGGTCATGTTGACTTATTTGTAGATCTTACTTTGCTGTACATTATTGCTGTTTACAGTTTATCTCTATCTATAATAATATTCAAGATAATAACCAAAAGCTGCAAAATTTTCTTAAAATTACCAATTCAGGGGCAGCAACCCAACAATGTGTTGCCTGATTGGTCTGAAAATTTCAGGGCAGATAGATCTTGACCTAATGAACAATTTTTTTTCTCGTCAGATTTGCTCTAAATGCTTTGGTTTCAGAGATATGAGCCAAAAACTGCATTTTACCCTATGTACTATTTTTTAGCCATGTCAGCCATCTTGGTTCGCGGGCAGTGTCATCGGACACATTTTTAAAACTAGATACCCTAATGATGATTGTGGACAAGTTTGGTTAAATTTGTCTTAGTAGTTTCAGAGGAGAAGATTTTTGTAAAAGATTACAAAAATTTACGAAAAATGGTTAAAAATTGACTATAAAGGGCAATAACTCCTTAAGGGGTCAATTGACAATTTTGGGAAGGTTGACTTATTTGTAGATCTTACTTTGCTGAACATTATAGCTGTTTACAGTTTATCTCTATCTATAATAATATTCAAGATAATAACCAAAAACGGCAAAATTTCCTTAAAATTACTGATTCAGGGGCAGCAACCCAACAACGGGTTGTCCGATTCATCTGAAAATTTCAGGGCAGATAGATCTTGACCTGATAAACAATTTAAACCCATGTCAGATTTGCTCTAAATGCTTTGGTTTCAGAGATATAAGCCAAAATCTACATTTTACCCCTATGTTCTATTTTTAGCCATGGCGGCCATCTTGGTTGGTTGGCCGGGTCACCGGACACATTTTTTAAACTAGATACCCCAATAATGATTGTGGCCAAGTTTGGTTTAATTTGGCAAGTAGTTTCAGAGGAGAAGATTTTTGTATAAGTTAACGACGACGGATGACGACGACGGACGACGGACGCCAAGTGATGAGAAAAGCTCACTTGGCCCTTTGGGCCAGGTGAGCTAAAAAGTGGAGGTCAATGTGTACCTTTTTTTACTAAAAGCATAAAAACTTCTGAATAGATTTAATTTCCTGTTTTGGCAATAAATAATGTTGCACGATATTCTTAATGCAACATTGTAGTGAAGGTTTTCCTGCCCTGCATCCCACATATACCAAATCAATGTCATATATTGGAATATATAATGATAGAATTATACTTCACTTGCCTCTAGCTTTATACCCTGTGGTAGTTTAAACCTGATTTTATAAACAGCATGTCTTGTTTTCCTTCACAACTGCTTTCAAATTTACATGTTCTCTACCAGATTTGATGACTACCGTGCATTTTCCATGATTTTTGAAAGCCTAACATTGTGAACACAAGACATTAAATTATAATTCATTATCTGCCCTTGCTTCTGTATATATGCCTGTATACACAGAAGATACCATCAAACTTTTATAACTATAGATTTGTTATACTTCTTGAATTTACATTTAAGAAATAATTCATGGAAGCCATAGATTTGTTGGAAATTTACACATGGCCTGGGCCGTGATATTCGAATTTTATCCTGAGCGTTAATGCAATAATTCAAGAGGCGCAGATTCTCGGGTCAAGCGGCGCAGATTTCTAAATAGCAATAAGGTCTATTCTATTTTTTGTAACCTAGAAATAAATGTTCTACTATATATTTTATGTGCAACAGCTAGTTGTTGATAATTAATTAGGTATTTATGCTTTATTATGCTTTATTGTTGGGTTGTTGTCTACTTTACAAAAATATCCAATTTTCCCATTTACAAATGTATTTGGCATTATACCATGAAACTATCTGTATCTAAACTATACCTTCAAAGTATAACTTATTGTAAACTCCTGTTTAAATGTATAAAACAATTTAATACCTATTCATGTTACCTTTGGAAATGACTGATGAGATTAACATCTGCTATCACAAGTTTATGTTCTTTCACCAAATGTCTCTGAACATTATCTTTGTCATCAAAAGTCTGGTTGCAAAATAAACAAGAGAAGACAACTCTGTCATTTAATTCAGCTGAATCATCATCAATGTGAGATAACCTGAGGCATTCCAGAACCAATTTTTCTGAAAGAAAACACCAGAATAACAATAGCCTCAATTTTTTAAACAAACGAAATCTTTAACATAGTGACTTCTTTGATCAGAAATCATCATACCTGGATTCCACCTATGTAACTATGACTGTATATTACAAAAAAAACCAATTTCTACTCTGGTCAACAGTTAATACATATTCAGCTAATAAATGCTGTGATAATGCAGTTAATAAAATATGTCTGAAAGTTGGGTAAAGCTTCAGTTTTGTGTTCATTGTTCTTATAAATCCATTTTTGTTTCACCTAATATTGATTTTCTTGCTTTTCATTTTGTCTCTTCATATATATGCTGTAGCAGGATTTCATTTTTTATTATCCCCCTTTGAACATAAAATATTCAGTACCTTCTATTTGTCATCATACATCAATATTGTATTGAGTGTACATAATTTGGTAAAAAGCGTACTTTATCCTCTTATGTATTAGAGAACTGTATTTTATGTACATAATCTGTTGGTTGTGTAGCCCATTTCATGAGTATTTAACCCTACAAAATATCATTTAACCTTGAGAAACTGGAAAACAATTATTAATATTTCCCTATTTGTTTTCATGATTATGTTTTCTTGAACAACTAGCGTAAATATAGAGGTGAAAAAGGACAGTTTCAATCATTTCAGTGTATGTTCTGATTATCAGGTTTTCTGCATATTAATTACTTATAGATTATCAATGGTTTTTCAAAAGACAGCCCTGAGATAAGATGTGGCCGATAAACATCCTTGAGTTTAAAAGACGATTGATAATCTGTTTATCAATATTTTGCTTATGACATTGTCGATGTTTACATTGACAACGGCACGTGCAACCTTATTTTCTAGCGATAATTTTCTATCTTAAGCCAGTAGCATGAAATGAAAAATTACCACAAAAAAAGATCAAAGGAGAAATACACAAAATAGCCATAATGATGTTTTCTTGAACAACAAGTGTAAATATGGAGGCGAAAAATTTGTAAGGGGTTCCGCGGAACCCTGTGTCTCGCCTGCGATTGCTGCTGTCAGTGTAAAAGTGTAACGTTGACATAAAAAGTGAGTCCATTTATCAGTAAAATACAGAATTTAAAAAAAAAAATCAAACATTTTCTTTAGATGCTATTTCTTGTTCATGAAGATTAGCTTCTGTCCAAGTTTCATAACAATCCATGAAGGTTTATAAATTCATCATGTCAACAAAATTTAAAACCAGACTGTCTGTAATGTTAACTGTAAAAAAGGAAGTCCATCTATCAGAAAAATACTAAAAATGAAAAATATATTTTCAAAGGTTTACTTCAGACATTATCCCTTAATCATTAAAAGGCTTCTGCCAAAGTTTCATAAAACTCTATGAAGTTTGACAAAGTAATTGATATGTGACAAACTTAAACCTTGGACTGTATCTACTTGTTAACTGTAAAAAACTAAGTCCATTTATCAGTTAAAAGTGGAAAAATAAAAATAAATATTTTCAAAATTTTGCTCTGGATGCTTTATTTTGGTCATAAACAAGCTTCTGTCCAAATTTTATAAAATTCTATGAAGGTTTGACAAAGTTATTGATGACTGAAAAACTTTCACCTCAGACTAAATCTGAATGTTAACTGTAAAAAAAAACTAAGTCCATTTAACAGTAATATACGGAAAAATGAAAATAAATATTTGCAAAATTTTGCTCTGGATACTGTATTTTGGTCATAAATAAGCTTCTGTCAAAATTTCATAAAATTCCATGTAGGTTTGACACAATTATTGATGTATAAAAAAACTTTAACCACAGACTGAACCTAAATGTTGACGACACCTATTGTGACAGAATCTAGGATTGCTTGCTCGTCAAAAAATTTGTAAGAGTTCCACAGAACCCAGTGTCTTGCCTACTTTGCTGTTGTCTATGTTTTCAGTGTGATTGGGAATGCACATAATAGATTTACAGTTAATGAAATAAAACATTTGAAATGTATGAAAAAAGTTATGCTTGTAAAAAATGAATACAGTATGCAATCAAATCTATAGATTTATAAAAGAGTTGAAACATAAATTTATTGAATGAACAAATGATAAAGAAGATAATTTTTACATTGCTTAATGATTTTTCCCTTAATTCATCAATAAAAATGCATGTAAATATAAGATGCTATTATAAAATTTGTTGGCAGAAAAACTAAGTCCATTTATAAGTAAAATACGAATAACAGGATTTTTTTTTTACCAAATTTACTTCTGGATGCTATCTTATGATCATAAACAAGCTTCTGTCCAAGTTTGGTAGAAATCCAGGATAGTTTAAGAAAGTTATTAAAATTTCAAAAACTTTAACCACAGAGTGAATATTTGTGGATGCCGCCGCCGCCGACGGAATGTAGGATCGCTATGTCTCGCTTTTGCGACAAAAGTCGCAGGTTCGACAAAAAGGACAGTTTTTGGGCACATAGTTAATGTTATTAAGAATTTTCTACAAAATAATAATAAAGTTGATAAAGATATTTTGAAATTTTTTGAATACCTATAATTGAAATTTTGGTTTTAGTTCATGTTGTTTAGAAAGATTTTACTTTTTTAAGACTTGGAGTCAACAAAAATAAAAATTTGGCCACTGAAGGGTCATAGGTTGTGTTTACATGTATATGTATAATGCTGGAACCAGACTCAATTAGACAAAATATTTTATAGCATGTGACCAAAAATAAGATAACAACCTATCAACACTACAATTCTTTATTAAACAGGAAACCCTGAACACACATGTTTTGCTACTATTAAAAGTAGATATCAATCTTATTACAAAGCTAGACTTGTCCATTATGATGGGGATTATCAGACTTTCTGCATATTTATATTGTTAAATGTCAGCTGCAAGTCACAATATGAGTCTTTCTTGGTGAGTGAGCGAGCTTAAAAAGCATTTAATGCTTTAATGCTGAAATAATTTGTATTCTAAAGCAAGTTTTTCAAAAATGGGGGGTGGGGTGGGGGCGGGGATTTGGGGGGGATTTGGGGACTGAAAGTGACTACATGTGTACATGCATGTCATGTCCACAACACATACATGTATCTTCCCACAAAAAAAACCAAAAAACTCTGCCTTTCCCTTTAACATTTTTATTTTTACTGAGTTGAATGGATCACTTTAAATCTAATGCAGGTTATTTTGTATAAATGTTTTATGATGTCCAAAATTAACGTTTTTAGCACCGTGAATTTATATCCCAAACAGGTTAGTATAACCTATTTGGGGGAGTGGTCCAAATTTGTCAAACAAAACAGAGCTTTATAAATATTTGTCTATGATAAAAGCAGAATGTTGTCTTTAAGAAATACTCCTCTTTTTGCATATAATTCCAGACGTTATCGGTATTAAACTATTGGAAAATGGTCCTTGACCAATACACCGTCAATGCAAAAATTAAAATAACTTTTATCAATTTATGCTGATCATTGTCATTTTGCTTAGTTTCTTCTGTTACTTATTCTAACATCAGACTTGGACTTCTTTTAAAATGAGTTTTACTGTGTGTTTACTTATTCCATATTGGCCAGACATATAGGAGGAAGGTTGAAATTTCACAAAACATGTTTAACTCCATCCATTTTGGCTCCTGTCCCAAGTCAGGAACCTTTAGCCTTTGTAAGTCTTGTGAATTTTTTAAATTTTGGTTCATTTGTATGTTTCAGAGTTTAGTCGCTGAACTAGTATACATTACTGTTAAGAGGCCAGCTGCAGGTGCAGGTTTTTTAGTGCATTAAAGACTCATTGGTGGCCTTAGGATGTTTTCTGCTCTTTGGTCGGGTTGTTGTCTCTTATACACATTCCTTGTTTCCATTCTCTATTCTATTTAAAGATATCATAATTTGGACTACTGGTAGCTATAGAGGACCTGTTACCATCAGCATGATCAGTTACTAGTAACCGCCACCTGGCTTTTAATATAAAAAGGACAGTGTAGTGTAAATATGACATACATGTACTGCTGTTATCTTCCGACATATATTTTTACTTTATTTGTAAAAGTCTGATAAATTTAATCCCATTAAGACAGTAAAAAAAAAATTTTTCACATAGGAGGGGGGGGGGGGGGGGGGGGGGAGAGATATGCTTGTGAAGGATGGAAGTCATCACTTATAAACAGTCTTTGATTTCAGAAAACTTACTGTTTTAAGACAAAGCATTATCTAATCTTACTTTAGATTGCAACTGGAAAGAATTTTAAGATTTATTCATGTAAAATTTTAAAGTTAAAATCCATGCTCCTCTTCTATTTAGTTTTACTTGTTAAGTTTAAATTCAGATCACCAAGGTGACCTACTTTTTATGAACGGGTTGCACTGAATGACCAGACGTAAATCAGTATTAAGGTACAACAAATGGAAGTTTTTAACGACCTTGACTGGATATACATCCCTCGCACGGTCGGCTCGGTGCCCAAAGGCGTTTGGTGAGCGTTTAAATAATTTTGTGCCATCGGTCAGGAACAGGTGGAGGACGCCATTTTGGTAGGCCGCCATCTTGGTTTTGTGAGTTGTTTTGGTTTTTCTTTTGTTGACTATTTTGATGTTATATCTTCACAACAGCTGCTTTCAGGGCCAGATTGGTCAGCTTGGCAGCCCGCTAACCTCGATGATGGAGTACTTGTAGATGAGTCTCGGACGTAGTATTAACGATGACAGGAAGCATTATCAGGACCAAAGTCGTGAGACAGTGAAATGGTGGTCCATCATCTAACACCTAGGATACAGCCCTCGGACGTCACTTGGCATACCACTCCCCCATCCATAATGGGTTTTGGAGTGTATGTTGACGCGGGAATTAGCCCTACGCGGATTATAGCCTAACGTAGTCTGTACAGCGTTGGATTGGTTTCTGTCATCGAAAGTAGTAAGTCGTTGATCCATCTAACAGTAAACCCTCATCGAAGATAGCGGGTAAAGGAGAGCTGACCCAGCACGTCCGTTCAGTTGTAATGACTGAGACGTGACTGTGATTGGATTGGATTGAATGGTATTAAGGTAGATAGGGTGTCTTCCTCCATCTTGGATTTGAAATACCAGAAAACAATCGGTCTAGATCTTTAATAAAATGTGCAAATTTTGAGAATAGTCGGTAATTCATGTGTAAGAATTTTCATTTCAATATAGAAAATGACATGTTTTATCATATTTATGGTTGTATTTTACAAAAAACAGAATACTTTTGTTTGATTCAATTTTTCCCAACTTTGTCACATAAGGGGAGGCAACTCAAATGTAAGGGCAGATAATTCAGATAAAGTTACTTTTACAATAGAATGTGTTAGGAATTTGCCTATTTTATTATGTAGCAAGAAAACGGTTCCTCACTCACAGTGACCCCATTTTTTCTTTTTCTTATCTGAAAGCATAATATTAGAGCTATCTTCTCATATTTTTTCTCAAAATTCTATGGTGTAGTGTTCGTTTTATGGCAGAAAATTGGGTTTTGCATGCATAATCTATACAAAAATCTGTCAATTTTGCACAACCTGTAGCGTGAAAATAAGCCCTGTGACCCATTCTTTTTATTATTTAAAAAAAAAAAGCATGAAATAAACTACATGTTTGGAAATTATTAAAAAATTCTATGGATTATAATTTAGACACCCCATCTACCTTAAATGTAAATGATGGCATTGAACAATTAACTCTTACTGTGTTGTTATAACATTAGCATTGTGACAATGGAAGTTTATGGAAAAATGCACCCATGTGAAAGTCGTCTTTACTTCCAAACCATTGAGTTCCGGTTAGACAACAGAGCCGAAAGTTACCAAAGGGATATTCAAACAAGCTGATCATACGAAAAACAAACTGACAATGCCATGGCAAAAACGAAAAACTTTGAAAAGACAAACAACAGTACACAAAGCACTACATAGAAAACTAAACAGCTTATTGTAATGGATGTGATTTAGATACATGTACATGTATGCTAAAATATAAGTATATATAAAGTAGCATTACTAATTTAACTATAAAAGTATTTTAATTTCATGTCACTTTATATATCTGATTTATACTCATTTATTCAATATTTCTTCAATACCATATATATGAGCCAGCAGTGTAGCAATGCCACCCTTCTCTAATACACTTTTAATTCAGTCTAATTTATAGCTTGCAGGAATCCACTGGTTCCACTTGTTGATTTTCAGCAACTACATTGGCATTAGTTTGATACAATTTACTAAAATTATTCTAATACACAACGCGAAGGATATAAATACAAAATTTTGCATTTACTTTTTGAACTTTAACTTGTTAATATTACCATTTTTATTTGAATTTATTTGACTTGAAACTCTTTTCCTTTTTATTTCCTTTGCGAACTATTACTTTTTAATTTTTTTTAACTTTTGAATTATTATTATTTTTTATTTCATTTGACTTTGTATAACTTGATAATGTTGTACATTTGTAAATAAATTGTTGAGTTCTATTTGATTTATGTCTCTGTTAAGCCAAAATCTGATATCAGGTATCACGATGATCGAATAGGGAGGAAGTACTAACCACTACATGTCCCAAAAGATGTCGACACTGACCCCCTCCTGTTACAATATTCATGAAATCTGAAATTTCTGGTACACAACCAAGTTTTGTCATCGCTATACTAGTCAGACAATAGCTAGTCCTAATAATTATGACGTCTTGTAGGGCTATTTTATTTTTTATAAAAAAAATAACATAGCCTTTCAAAACTTTATATTTATTTTAACTACACAATCATAACATAACCTGCTGAAAATGAGGCACAACCAATTTTTGTTTATTTCTGAAAGTGAAAAATATAAGAAGTAAGACATTTAATTAAAGGAATCAATGCAAAGATCAAGTCGTCTAATACAGCTAGCAATTAAACTCAATTTGAAAGTTTGATATAATCATTAAACATGTTAAAATGTTGAAACCTGCAACCGTCGAATCAGCTGCTGTGGGGGCTGACATCTTGAAGTTCCGCACTGAATAATTTATAAATAAATTTGGAAAATTTGTATGCATCATTTTCCAACAGGTTATTGTCTGGCTGACACGGCTTTATTGTGAACAATTATTTGCCAGATTCACGATATAAAAATAATTAAAACCATTTCAAAATTAGCAATCTTGTGATGTACCGAAAATTGGAGTTGGTGAAATGAGAGGACAGATAATGAATCAGTGTTGCAAATGAGAGGGATTTACAAAATGCGGAAGTAAACAGTACTGTTGTGTTAAAATTACAATGGAATTAAATACATGGAATAAATCTCGTCAAAAATATGGAGTTGGTAAGAAAGTTATAACTTTTTAAACTCGAAATTACTATAAGACATATTGCAGTTGTACCATGTGTACATTGTGTACTACAAATTCAAGTACAAATGTAACCCAAAGGGTTGACTGGGGTATGAAATATGTCTAATACTAGACTCCGTCTGGGAGTAAAACATTGCTAAAGGGGGTATCTGTTTGCTATTCTCATGGGGGTTTTATCCATAAAACTGAACATTCTAAAGAAATACTGTGAGTGTAGTGAGGCAAAACACAAATTTTGGACGATTTATTCTAGACAAATTTATATATTTTCCAATCAAAAGGAAGGTGCCCAGAATCCGCCACTGGTCAGCACATTAAAAGTCCTTGCAACAACTTTCTGACTCAGGTTCCTGAGGTGGCCTGTCGCACAGCAAACGTCTGCCGGCCTATCAAACATTTCTCAAATTTCCAGCCCTTACTTTTCACATCTCTGTCAACCCATCTTACAGAACCTACACATGTATTGTAAATTAATATTGTTCTAGCCCTGAATGTGCATGAATACTTGCTACTGGATGTACAGCAACCAACAATCAATCAATCACTGTATACATACATGTACATTTGTACTAAAGTACATTCTAATTTGTAGAACTCTCTAATTTATATTTTATGGTCACTGAACTTACTGAAGTAAACAGTATAGTTTTTGTATGTATACCTACATGTTCATCTATAAATTATAATACATGCTTTTTTCAGAATCAGTGGAAATTATAAACCACGTCATTCAACATAAAAATAGATAATTTACTTTTATTTAGGCAGAAAAGATCCTTAGGAGATACTTGATAAAGTTACATCAGAAGTGTTAAACTCAGTCAACCAACAAACCTGTCATCTACATGTACATGTGTTTATTGTGTTGCAATAAATACATTTGAATATGTAGTTAAAAAACAGATTTAAGAGATAATCTATCTAAAAACTACATTTTTTATGTGACCTATTAATTGAAGTGTTTGAGATGATAAGGACAGTCTGCCTTGTCATTGCTTGTGTTAGGTCAAAGGATTTTTTTATTTGATAAAGCAATCTGATTAGATTCAGATGTCTGACTATTTTGTTATTTCGGTTGCTGTATCTTTGTAGGGGGTATACATGTATATCCTAAATAACAGAGTATAAGAAAGAGATTTGATTTTTATTAGATTGAAGATAATATCAATTTTCACAAAATTCTTCAAGAAGTCAGTTAAAGTTGTTTGATCAATTATCACAAAATAGTCTATATTTTTGTAATATTAACAGAAATATAAATGAATTGCATTCTAAATTTCTGAATAACAACCAAATTTAAATATAAGATTTTGATGGAAGCTGTCATAAAAAATGCTGCTATGTCATTTGGTCTCTGGTGGACAGTTGTCTCATTGGCAATCATACCACATCTTTTTACTTTTATATTTGAGCATCCCTGTTAAACACATCTTAGACATACAGCTTAACTGACCAACTGACTTTGTAGTACAAATTTATGCACCATTAATCATTGTTAATGATAAATATTGTTAAACAGTAGCACACATACATCATTTAGTCTAAATTTACATAAATCAGCTACAAATGTATTTGAGTGGTACAATTTTTAAAGTTTCCATGTTGCAAGTCTTCTCATTCATGTGATGTACATGTATCCATATTTCTTGTTTCAGCTGTGGTAAACTACAATCCCAACAGAACAGAATGTTTATCTTTATCAGTGGGTGATGTTGTACATATTATTGAGGAGTATGGATCTGGAAAGACAGGTATCACAAAGCTTTCAAGTTATACATACAGAATTCAGCTTTATTCTATACTGATTAATTATAATTTCTGATACCAAAACTTGAAAAATTGGGTAGATCTGGACTGAAATATAAACTTATTACATGCATCATTTAACATATAAAACATTGAATCAATTTGAATTTAGTATACATGTAATTAACGTGTAAATAGGTTATCATGGTTTATATGGTTAACACAGTACAAACATGACAAATTGCATTTTATTTTGTGGTGTATTCCAGGTGCAATTTTACACCTGATCAGCTTTTGTAGATTGGTAGAGATTCTTCCTATCATACATGTACCCCTGCTTGGGAGAAAATGGGGGTACACAGATTTACCCCCTGGCCCATTTATTCCTCCTTCTAACACACCTGTACATAAAACACTTTGACAAATTTTTAAATGAGTTGTAACATGTATAAAGTTTACTTAGTGGTTTTATTGGCTCATGCTTACAAATGTACCTAGTTTTTTGATAACAGTATTCTGTGTCATTCTCAATGACTTATTGGAATTTTTGTGACTTATTAGGTTTGTTTCTCAGATAATATAACCAATGGGTCAACTATATTGGTGTATGAAATGATTGTACAGTAGTCATGTCCATCTGACAGGGTTCATCTGACCTTGACCTAATTTTCTTGGTTCACTGGTCAATCTTAAAATTTCATGGTTAGGTCTGTTTCTCAGATATTATAAGCTAAAAGCCAACTAAATTTGGTGTAATAAGTGGAATGAGTGTGAAGTGTACTTCTGACCTTGAACTCAATTAAATGGATCATTAATAATTTAAAGTACAAAAAAAATGTATGTAATATTTGTAGTAAAACTTTTATCTAAAAGACTTTCAACATAAATTCAATCCTGATCAGTAAAGGAGGAGAGAATTTTAGTGTGTGCTGTCTTCTTCATCTTTGGTAGAAGTTTGAAGGAGGAATTTTATATATCTTATGCCTTCCATCATATAGAATTAAGGGTGATGTAATTAGTTTTGTTCAAAATAAACCTAACCAGGAAGTCAAGAAAATACCCTATCATATCAATACATACTATTTATAGGTTTAACATTGGTTTCTTGCATACAAAAGAGATATAATTTAATGTTTTCTTTCATATGATTTGTGTAGGAACCTTAAGAAAACTGAAACAAGATTTAAAGGTGATTAAATAGTTCAGTCCTATTGGAATAATACTATTTTTATGAAAAAATTTAGAATTAAGATCATTTGTAGACAAAAGATGTCCTTTCATTATCAGGAAACTTGTAAATTGAAACCTGTAACTGTTATAGGGAATTCCATCTGAAAAGTTTCAAAACATTTTATATGATAATTGTTGTCCTACACATCTCATTAGATTTAAAGCTGCGTCAGTTATACTTACCTGAAGCAGTTGGGTTGGGACTTTTATGTAAACTGTAAAATTTAATCTTGTTCCATATCTTATGTTTTCATATAAAATGTTATAGTGTTTACTCATATGGTGGCCAAATCTAGTTCTTAAAACTGTCAAAAGTTATATGAAGTTATCCTGTTGACCGGGTTTGAATAATATTTATTGCTTTTAATGACACACTTTTTGAATGTACCTTTTTTAAAAGCCAACAAGGTAAATTAAATGAGATCAGGAAGTAAAAATAAATCTTATAGATACCTATGTATATAATATGGAAGTTTGACCTTCAGATTATCACTTGGTAAATAATTAAAATCTTCCTAGTGGTAATATAATTTTACAGCAGTTTTAAAAGCTTTTAGAAACTTAGTGCCTTGCATCTTTTCTGATTACTAGCTTAAAAACTGCAGAGCCTTTTTTTGTTTGGTATATAAATAGATACATGTTAGCTAAAATGAGCTATCAAATTCAGTAAAATTATTGTGTCAATTATCAAAATCATTGTTATAAATTACTTTGCTCTTCATGGGCCCTTTAATTGGAATAAAAATATCTTCTCTTATTTGGTTGTTTATTTCCTTGAACATAAATGAAGCCGTTAGTTTTCTTGTTTGAATTGTTTTACATTTGTCATTTGGAGCCTTTTTTAGCTGACTACACAGTATTGAATTTGCTCATTGTTGTAGGCTGTACACCATACAGTGACCTATAGTTGTTAACTTCTATGTCATTTGGTTGCTGGTTGAGAGTTGTCACATTGGCAATCATACAACATCCTCTTATTTTTATAGGAGACAACCTTAAGACAGATAGCCAGACAGACACTAACATTGTTTCTATTTTGTCCTTTAATTTGAGAATTTTGTGATTATGGCTGATCTTTGATAGTCTCTGTTAACTTAATTCATTTCTTGTCTAGATTCAGGGTGATCTAAAGCTTTACTTATGATGTCAGGGGCGGATTCAGGCGGGGCGTGGCGGGCAAGCGCCCCCCTAAAATTTGCAAAGCATGGGTTGTCCTCAGCTTAATGAAGAATATTTCAATAATTTTACCTCAAAAAAATTTAAGTTTGCTAATTTCAAGCAATATGTGGTTTTAACTTTGATTATTTCAGATAAATTTTTTACATTTTAGTTATTTAACATTACTTAGCAGCTTAAAAAGTGGTGTTTTAAAAGATCTTTTAGCTTGATTAGATCAATTTACTTTCAGTAAATAAATTGAAAATGGGTGGATTACATTCTTGAACCCATACTAAAAGTTAAAATAAATAGCTATTATTTTTGCCATTGTAAATAATATTTTAGGGAAATGTTAATTTAAAAGAATTGTCATGTTTATGAAATGCAATAGGTTTTATACAAGTATCTTTTAAAGTAATTTCCACTTGACTGTCTATGTTATCAGGAATGTAATTAATAATATTTTGAAAATAAGTATCTTAATTCTCACATATTTGAAGTGCAAAATTGAGGAAGAAGAAACAAAACATCAAAAATTGTCCTAATATCTAAAGTACTTTATACTATATCGAAGGAGGAAGTTCTTCATTGACCTTGTTCAGATGAAGTTAAGTACATTTTAACATGATTTGTACATAATTGTCTTTAAAAAGTGTGAAAAGTCAGTAAATATGGCTATAACATGTTATTTTAGGAGAAACAGTTTTCAGGGGAGCCAAAACTTCCAACGTTATGTATACGATGTTACTGTATCTCCTTTTTAATTACAAATAAAAAAAAATGCATTGTTTCCTTAAAATGTTTTATCAGTTATGTTGTGACACTTAAGTGTTCTGTCAAATTAGATCTTCCTGTCCACATTAAAGTTCTATCAAGGATGAAGACTTAATTAGCTGTCATGATGTGTATCAAAAAAGGACAATTTTCAAGCATTTAGATACTGGGTAGATCTATTTTTGGGTAATGAAGGTGAGATAAGAGCCTTATTTGGCCTAATTCTTGACTGAAATTTAAATTTTTAATTTGAGATTTCCAGTTGTGTCTATTTTTAGGATAAGGTAATAAAAAGTATAAGCAGGTAGTTTCCAATCCATGATATCACTCTACATGCTCTAGATAGTACCTTCTTAGTTGACTTCTTAGAAAAGCCCCTTCTACCTGTCTTTGGGCCTACTAAATAATCTACCACAATGTTTGTCAATATGAACAACTTCTGTCATGTAAATATTTTTTTATGGTACTTGCATGTGCTCTACATTTTGGATTTTCCCATTCACAAGTATGTGTAAAAAATGCAATTTTTGTAGAAAAGTTCAATTTATTCCTTCTTTTGACCATAAAATCTACATCTATATTCATAGTTGTTTTTATCATGCCTTTTAAGTCTTCCAACATACCTACTTATCTTTACACAATAATCAGCTGGTTTATGACACTCAATTTTGAGGCCAAATACATGAAATAGGTCCTTCATTGCAACTACTCCTCTAACTTATTGAATTGATTGCTGATTATTTAATCTCAAGAAATAACTATTTGATATTCAAGATGTAATACCACCAAATCATAGTATGTCACATCCGGTTTTATTCGAAAAAGGGTCAAAAAAAATATTCCCTTGAATTTGACAGTTGTAGGAAATTAATCCTACATTTCATTGCAGTAAAATATTTCTGAGTCATAAACATATATCTTGGTTGTTTCAAATCACCATTCTTAAATTTTGGGGTCGTATATTGCTATCACGACGTCGGCGTCGTCTTCGTCAGTGTCGTCGTCCAAAGACATTTGGTGACCAGACAATAACTTTAGTTTAAGTGTATGGATCTCTATGAAATTTAACAAAAAGGTTCAATACCACAAAGGGAAGGTTTGTTTTTGGGGGTGATGGTCCCAACCGTTTAGGAATTAGGGGCCAAAAACAAAAAAAAATTTTGGGGGGGTCAATTTTTTTCCCCTCAAAATTTAAGAAATTGTCAATTTTCCAAAGAAAAATTGGAGTTCACAGTTTATTATGCTAATTCTTAATATATAGTCTGAAAACAGATTTACTTAGTATTGGGCAACAGCACAGTGTATTGCACAACAGCAAGAAATCTTCAATTGAATTTAAATTCAAATCATATACTGTAAATTCAGAAATTATTGCGTGCATTTATTTTTGCGATTTTGCAAAAATACACAAGAATGCGATTTTAATTATTGCGAATTCAGAAAAACTACATACAGATCTATGTTGCAGTTATCAAAATGCGAGTTTTTATTATTGCGATACTCACCTAGTCGCATTATTCGCATTAATAAAAACCTCGCAATAATTTCTGAATTTACAGTAACCAATTTCAAGTTCTTTGACTACATTTATTCTGTGTCAGAAACCTATAATGTGTCAAATATTTAATTTTTAAGTATCAAGCTTGAACATTGTGTCCATTTTTGCCCCAACTGTTCAGGGATGGACCTCTGCGGTTGTATCCAGCTGCGCTCGGTGAAGCAATTTATTATTTGGTGTTTTTAGTCCCCTACCGACGAAGTCGAAGGGGACTTTAGGTTTGCACTCCGTCCGTCTGTCTGTCCGTCTGTCTGTCTCTCTGTCCATCTGTCAGTCCGGCAAATCAGTTTTCCAGAATTTTTTCTCCTTGCTTGAAGATATTGATTTGATATTTGGTTTATTGATTTATCATGACAAGTTACAGGTCAAGTTCAGTTTTCACGATTTTAGCTTTTCTTTTTGTTCAGTTAAAGCTCTTTCCCTAGAATTTTTTTATGAAATACTTATTAATTAGTAGATTTCTGTTCAAAGGGAAATAACTCATTTTTTAAAAGATAAGATTTTTAAAAGACAAAATGACATTTTGGATTTATTTCCTTTTCTTTGGTAAATTGTTTGAAGAATTTAGTGGTAGGTTTGTTTGTCATTCTTTAAGATATTGATTTGATAATTAGTATATAGTTTTATCATGACAAGTTACAGATCAAGTTGGAATTTTGTTCCAGTCTGATAATTTTGTGCAGAGTTATGGTCTTTGGACATAGAAAATTCACTTAAATAATCAGTTTTCAACAGTTTTTTTCGTTATGCTTGAAGATCTTGACTTGATATTTTTATGTAGTTTACACCATGACAAGTTATAGATCAAGTTAGAACTTTGTTCCATTACAATGAATTTGTAACCGGTAGGGGACTATGTATTGCCATGCAATACTCACAGAATGCTTGTTATAAAATATTTTGGAAACTGGAGGTTACATGGTTACCAAAGCTTGTACACAGGCGTAAAAGGGGTGAAAATTTGATTGGTTAACTTCCAGTGATGGTTATTATCTTATATGCAATGAAATGTAATGTGAAATTTTGTCTGTAATACTAGACAGGATACAGCTTTACTCATGCCAAGTATTTCTTTATTTCAAAAAAGATAAATTCTGCAAATTTTTTGAAAAGTGCCAATTTAACAAAGACTAATAGGGGAAAAGCAATGGTGGTATTACTCCTCAAGTAGAAGGCAGGTGTGGATCCAGGAGTTTGAAAAACGTTGCCCCTGGCAAGCCAACATTTGTAGTGGTACTTGTAGAAGGCCTATGCATTTATAATATATGAAGCTTCATAAAGGGGGGGGGGGGGCTGGACCCACTTCCTCCCCTTAATCTACCTCTGGAAGGGAATGAGAATTTGAAACATGATTTTTACAAGTTTTATGTACACTATTAACAAATGAAAATATGTTTTGATATATTTTGTATCAATTTTTTAGCATTACACTGTATATTTATGTGAGCTTATATTTCTGAAAAAAAATGGGTTAACAACTTCACAGCTGTTCTGTAAAACACCAGGTATCTTTATCTTTGTTTAACAGATAACTTCCTAAATTGATAAACATTTTTTTTCTAATTAAAGATGTTCATTATGACCTTGCTGATATAGGAAGCCAAATCTTGTAATATCCTGTTACTGTACTTATAATTGATTTTAATCTTTTTATGAATGAAACAATTTGCATTTGTTTGTAGCGTGTGCTGTTTAGTATATATATATATATTTTATAAATTACCCAAATGCTACACCATTCATGTGAACCAGATATTTGAAGGTATATATTTCTAGGTTTTAATACTACATTGTACCTGCAGCTGAAATTTTGGGCAGAGTTCAATTTGTTGAATATTACTGTAACTTTCAAAGTTGTCTCTTCACACTGATCAACTTGTGAATTTTTTTAAAGCTAATTGCTAGTGAAAGTTTCAGAAACAGTAGTTCACCTAGGTTCAAATTATATATAAATCGGTTAAGAAGATACAAACCAAGGTAACAAACAAAAACTAGGTGATTGCATGAACAGTGAGACAGGGTGCATCGACAGGGTAAGCATCTCCTGCTATGTGCCATGTGAATCAACACTCATAATGTCAGTCGTGAATAGACCTGATGTTTCTAACTAATTACTATATAAAGTGTTCTAATAATAGTATTTTTCCTAAATCAATATAAAACTATTTCTAAACTATAGTTCCTAACAAATTTGGGTTGAAGATTTTTCTTACATTCTCAATTTACATAAGTCCATTACTGGAATTGGATGGTAAAAATATTTGTTTCTTACACTATACTGGCTTTAATCTCACAACCTTCCACCATGAATGGGCTAAAAATGGTCACCAGCTTATCAGTTTGAAGAGATGAATTCAAACTGCAACTTGGAAAAATAAATTTAAGCCCATTGGTAAAAAGGGCAAAGCCTTTCAAATAATCACAATAAATGACATTAAACCATTGAGGCATGGATATGGTCTACATTGTTATATCAAAAAAGGAAAAGATTGGTATATTTTTGAAATAAAAGATATTACCAATATAAAGTTCATTTTCAACCATGTAGTATCTTTTTGATTTCCTAATTTTTGCTGTAACCCTTTGTAGAAAGTCATTTCTCTCCATAACATTATTTATAAAACTAACAAGTTTAGAAATTGTCCTTTAAATATTTTTTTTTCTTCATGGACTTATTGAAAAGGGTTATACTTATTCTAATGTTGTATGACCTATGTGTCTGCTATGTTTGGGAAATAAACATCAATTCTCTAATTTTAATATGATCAAGACTTAAATGTTTCTATTATTTGCTACTGTGACATTAAGATTAACAAAAATTATTCTGGGCATCACACAAGATCATGTTTTATTTTGCTGTATATGACATGTTTTAAGAAATACCCCAAAATACAGCAAAGGAATATGTAAATAAGAGTGTAGGACGGCCTGAATTTATATCAGCTGGTTAAGTACTGTTGATTTATTCACAACCGTTTAGACTAAAGTGATTTAGAACTTAACATATTGTCTGTACACTTGTCTTCTCAACCATTTAGACTAAATTGATTTAGAAGTAAACATATTGTCTGTACACTTGTTTTCACAACCTTTTAGACTAAAGTGATTTAGAACTAAACATATTGTCTGTACACTTGTCATCACAACCGTTTAGACTAAAGTGATTTAGAAGTAAACATATTGTCTGTACACTTGTCTTCACAACCTTTTAGACTAAAGAGATTTATAACATAACATATTGTCTGTACACTTGTCATCACAACCGTTTAGACTAAAGTGATTTAGAAGTAAACATATTGTCTGTACACTTGTCTTCACAACCTTTAAGACTAAAGAGATTTAGAAGTAAACATATTGTCTGTACACTTGTCATCACAACCGTTTAGAGTTTAGACTAAAGTGATTTAGAAGTAAACATATTGTCTGTACACTTGTCTTCACAACCTTTTAGACTAAAGAGATCTAGAAGTAAACATATTGTCTGTACACTTGTCATCACATCCGTTTAGACTAAAGTGATTTAGAAGTAAACATATTGTCTGTACACTTGTCTTCACAACCTTTTAGACTAAAAAGATTTAGAACTTAACATATGTCTGTACATTTGTCTAATGTTGAACCTCTATATGTCCTTTGGTTGCTGTCTTTCTGGGGTTATCCCACATCTCCTTTTATTCATATCAATTAATATTTCAAATATAACACTCATACAAAAGCTACATAAACTTGATGTTAAAATATGGTCCAACAAAACATAATTTCTATACAACTGTCAAATTTTAAATCAAATTAATGAATAAATTTAACAGAGACTTCTATAGATCTGCAATCAACACCAAAATTTTCGTAAGGACAAAAAATAATATGATATAACTAAAGAAAACCACTGATGAGGTTACTTGACTTGGAACAGGCACTTTATTATGTGGCAGGGTTTAACTAGTTTTTGAGTGCTCAACAGTGGTCCCTTTCACATTTTACCTGGATCTGTGTGGAATAATTTTCTATTGAAGCAGCTGTCTTATAATTATTGTTTTTAATAGTATCATAGTTTATTCCTATTACTTGTAGACACTGATTATTGTACAATTGAACCAAAGTCCCTAATGAATTTTAATGTAGATATGAGTATGAAAATAGAAACTTCATATTAATGGATACTTTTAACCAGAAAAGATACACTGCAGCTGTAATTCAGTGTTTTGTAAATTAATGATAGTATTGTGTGATTTGTGGTTCAGATAGGATTGTTAGTCAGTTTACTTGTATCTTTGACAGTTTGAAAACATAATTAGTGTTAGTAAAATAAGTTATTAGATGTTTTAACCACAAAACCTGTTTTTTGTCGAGCCTTCGACTTTAGTCGAAAAAGCGAGACATAGCGATCCTACATTCCGTCGTCGTCGTCGTCGGCGGCGGCGTCCACAAATATTCACTCTGTGGTTAAAGTTTTTGAAATTTTAATAACTTTCTTAAACTATCCTGGATTTCTACCAAACTTGGACAGAAGCTTGTTTATGATCATAAGATAGTATCCAGAAGTAAATATTTTAAAAATAAAATTCCATTTTTTCCGTATTTTACTTATAAATGGACTTAGTTTTTCTGCCGGGAAATATTACATTCACTCTGTGGTTAAAGTTTTTAAAATTTTAATAACTTTCTTAAACTATCCTGGGTTTCTACCAAACTTGGACAGAAGCTTGTTTATGATCATAAGATAGTATCCAGAAGTAAATATTGTAAAAATAAAATTCCATTTTTTCCGTATTTTACTTATAAATGGACTTAGTTTTTCTGCCGGGAAATATTACATTCACTCTGTGGTTAAAGTTTTTAAAATTTTAATAACTTTCTTATACTATTTTGGATTTGTATCAAACTTGGACAAAAGCTTGTTTATGATCAGATGCTAGTATCTAGAAGGAAATTTTGTTTTCTTCCAGATAAAATTACATTCAGTCTGCAGTTAAAGTTTTTAAACATTTATTAGATTCATAAACTATCCTGGATTTTTATCAAACTTGGACAGAAGCTTCTTACAATCAAAAGATAGTATCAAGTGGAATATTTTTATTGATTTACTTCCTCATTTTTGTTAAGCCTGCGATTAACAGAAAAAGTAGGCGAGACACTGGGTTCCGCGGAACCCTTACGAATTTTTTCATCAGTGTACATGGACACTTTAACTTATAAAATAAAGTATATATCCTAGATTTTGCTGCCCATAAATTTCAAAATATAACTTTTTGTTGTTGAAAATTTCTAGATTATTGTGATAATAATTAATTTAATTACAGTTTATATATAATTTTAAAGTCAGTTTTAAAGTCAGTCCAAATAAATAAAAAAAAAAATTGGAAAGAATACATTTGTTGCCTGCTGTATCTGTAAACTGCTATTTCTGTGGCCAGCTATGTCCTGACTGCAGAATTAGATCACAGATATAACTAGATAGAGTTTTAGACAATAAGTTTCCTTCCCTGTTTGATAACCTGTCATTATAAAATGTCCTGGAACAAAAACTTTAGATGTAGAATTTCAATACTAAAATTTCGCCAGTTGTTTACATTTACATAAATTTGAGATTTGAAATCAGTGACTGAACTAAAACAAACATACCTCTGCAATCATCCTTTGACACTAGAGGACACAGCACAAGAATTATGGGGTTTTATATAGCTTTCACAGTCGTCTTTTTCTAGGAAATACAGTTGAATATTTGTGGAAGTATTTCAAAGGTCTGAAGTTTTTATCAGAGTGTAGATTTAACTACCCTTAAATGACAAGAACTGCTGAACAAAGGTATGAACTTTGAAAAACAGTTTCTGTTAATTTTTGTGTTCTTCCTCAAGTATTTTAGGGATAATTACAGCAATTATTTTATATTTTTATATCCTGCTTATTCAAAACCAGAGGATGTGATTGCTCTGGTCTGTATATCCTTGTATATGTTCATCAAAGTCATATAAAGATTGCTAAAGTGGGGCGTCCATTTTGGCTGTGTAGGATTTATAAATACGCATCCCTGTCCAGTTGAAATGGAGACATTAAATCTGATGTCCAATATAGGGCAAATGCCATTTTCTCTGCACTTTAAAGAACACTTGCAACACTTTTCTTAGGAATCTGTTGCAAGGCAAATGTCTACCCCTATCCAACATACCTACGTTTGCCAGTGGTAGTCCAAAGGAGTATGTTCACAAAGGGTCAATATTGACCCTATAATTTCATGAAATTTAAATTCAGTAATGATAGTAAACATCTATTAATAAAATGTGTAGAAATATCTGACAAATACAAAGTCAACAAGTTCTGACGCATAAGAACACTTATAATGTCATTATGACGTCATCAATTTGCACTCTATTAATGAAAATCTTAATTTTGACTATCTTTTTACAAAGTTGTCGGGGCCATATAATTCGCAACAAACAGTTATACAGACTTTTTTTCTTAACGTCTTCACATATTGAGCGATTTTTAGAATGTGAGTCTTCTATGGTGACTTACAGATCCAGTTTACGTTTGGTTCTGCCCTGCTGATTTTTGCTGAAAAAACAGGCTTTGGACTTGAACATTTTGTGAAAATAACAGTTATACAAACTTATTTCTAAATGCCTTCACATATTTAGCTGATTTTTAGTATGTTAGTCTACTATGATGAGTTACAGATCGAGTTTATGTTTGGTTCCACTCTGCTGATTTTTGCTGAAACAAAGAGCATTGGACTTTTTCCTGAAAATAACAGTTATATTGACTTTCAATCTCAAATTTCCACTCCTAAAAATAGCTTCAAGCTTATTTTGCAAGCGGGGCCACTCGTGTCTTTCAGACACATCTAGTTTTTGCTAATTTTAAGGTTTTGCCTGAAATGACATTGTTCACAAGCAAGGACCACCATGATATTTTGTTGATCACCCCCAGTTTTTGGTGGGGTTCCTGTTGCTTAGTCTTTGGTTTTCTATGTTGTGTCATCTGTACTATTATTTTCTGTTTGTCTTTTTATTTTTGGCCATGGCGTTGTCAGTTTGTTTTCGATCTATGAGTTTGACTGTCCCTCTGGTATCTTTCGTCCCTCTTTTGTTAGGATGTGTATCTGGTCTATTTACATCTTTGCATAACACATTTATATTGGTTGAAGGGTGTGACCAATGTTTTTCAGAGGGAAATATACCTCATAAATGCATGAAAAACAGGCAATCTGTCTAAAATGGTGTAGATGTTAAATTCTATGTCATTTGGTCTCAGGTGGAGAGTTGTCTCATTGGCAATCATACCACATCTGCTTATTTTTATATAAAATTTCATACTTTAGATGCTGTCAACATGGTCTAAATGAACAGCAGAGAGAAAAAGGGTCTATTTTATCTAATTTTGCATATTGAAGATCATAATTATAGGTTTTTGCATATGATATTACTAAAGTTCTATTTCTAGGACCATATATGACCTTCCTGGTTCTTCTCCGTTCCCACCCATCATCCCAGTCGACCTACCTTGCAGAAACTATCTCTTGTATTGCTTGTTTACTTTGTTTTGTCCTGAACAAGCATAAAATATTTGCCTCGGGATGTTAAACAAGTAATCAATCAAATAAGGCAGATTAAATGCATTCCACCATTTTGGATTGTAAAATAGCAGTACACAGTCAGTCTAGTTATTTGCCTAACTCTACAAGTTTTTAAACAGATTGGCAATTAATGTGTAAGATTGTTCATTAAAAAAAAAAAAAAAAGTGTTTCATTTTATGATTGTCCCCCGCGCAACACGTTGCGGGGGACATAGAAATACCTGGCGTCCGTCCGTCTGGTCTTGTTAACACTCTCACATGTACAATTCTTTCCAGATTTTTATGAAACTTATATCAGCAGTATCTTTGACACTTTTTAAAATAAGTGCTGATCAAATATTTTTAAACGAGTTATGCCCCTTGGAAATATTGATTATAATGGAAATCACATTGCATTTGCTCTGAAGCCTTCATTTCTCTAGAATATTAATAAAAAGTTTTAAAGAACAAAAAAAAGTGCTTTTTACATCGCGATGACCTTGATGTCATTCCGATGTATTGCTATCGCCTAGATTTCCATTATGTAAATTAGTTTTGGGTTTGTAACCGATCTTTAAACATTATAAATATGCGCACATAAACGAGTGCAAAATAACATTCCTTATCGTTTGATATAAATACATCTCTTCAATGAATACTGATAAAAATATTTTTGTTTACAACATAAATTAATAATATGAAAATGTTTTGTAGTTAGATATATATATATATATATAAGTAAAAATCATTGATAATATCAATGCACATTAACGAAAAATTGTGTTAAAGCATGTGGAAGAATATCTCAAAGAACATTTTGCGACAATACCGGCAAGGACCGGTAACTCTGTAATTGTTTTTGCGGGAAAATATGAATGCCTACTCGTATCCAATCTTAGAAAAATCGAATTTTTACAGAAAAGTGTCCACCATGCACTTGCATTGCACTATTATTAGAATAGTAGAATAGAATGATATACAAATGGATGCAAATCATATATATATGTAACTGTTATTTTAATATAATATATAACAACAAATCAGTGTATGATTTGTATCACTACAATATAATAGTTATTACGGTGAAGTTGAATTTCCTGTCATTTATTCATCATCCACGCACGAACTTGTCTCACAAAAAAATATATCTCTGTACATTAACCTCAGTTTCAGGTAAAGAGATATGTTGTTTTTTTCTGAGACAAGTGCTTTTGACCATCCTCAAGAACTTGTGGTCATCCGATGTTCAGTACTTCAGTACTTTGATTTTTAGTTATTGCCCTTTTACCTTGGATAGATAAAATATGTGCAATGCAGGGGACATTGGAACTCTGTTCTTTTATTCGGACTGTTTAAGCAAATACCAAATATTTGTTGCTGTTCAATTATATTTTTCAACTTAGCCATATAAGGGGAGATAACTCTTTTAGTAAAATTTGTTTAGAGGAATGTTAATGAAATTTTTGATTTTTGTCCGTGTATAAGCATTGGCATATCTCATTTCCATGGAGATTATTTGGCTCCGCCCCCTCAGTCATGGTCTATTGACTTTAAATCTTTTGCTTAGTTTACATGTATTAGTTTGTGATTAGGTCAGTTCAAGGGGAACCACTAGTGGTAAGTCAATGATATTTGGTATGCAGTTATATAAGCATTGGCACATCTCATTTCCATGGAGATTATTTGGCTCCGTCCCCTCAATCATTTTCTATTGACTTTGAAACTTTTGCTTAGTTTACATGTATTAGTTTGTGATTAGGTCAGTTTATCGGGAACCACTAGTTTTAGGTCAATGATATTTGGCATGCAGTTGTATTATCATTGGCACATCTCATTTCCATGGAGATTATTTGGCTCTGCCCCCTCAGTAACGATCTATTGACTTTGAAACTTTTGCTTAGTTCATATGTATTAGTTTGTGATTAGGTCAGTTTATGGGATCCTCTAGTGGTAGCTCAGTGGTATTTTGGGTGTAGTTGTATTTGCATTGGCACATCTCATATCCATGGAGATTGTTTGGCCCTGTACCTACAGTCATGGTTCATTGACTGTTGATATTTTGCATAACTTTTATTTAAAGTATTGCTATTTTGATTTCAACATTTGCATTTTACTATCAAAATAACAAAAAGGTGAGACATATCTCTGTGCTAACAGTTTATTTACTTGTAGCAAAAAAAAAACAAGTTTAATGACACTATTTTACCTTTTTATTTTCTTGAAGCATATTATAAAACCTATCTTCTCATATTTTATTTCAAACTTCTAAATATGAGAAGCTACAAGTAAATCTAACTCATAGATTTCTTTTTATTCACAAAAAGTGTTTTTTCATGAATAATCTATGACTGTAGCTTGAAAAATAGTATGGTGACCCTTACTTTTTATTATGATTCGAAAAAAGCATGGGGTAAAATCTATCTGAGGAAATATATAATGATGATTCACCTTAATCTATTCTTAAACAAGTTTTCTTAGTATAGTTCAAAATCATTTTTTTTTTCACAACAAATAGATATTCAAAAATTACATTTTTTCTTTTTTATATTTTGTAGGATGGTTTAGAGGTCATTTACTTTCAAACAGAAACCAGTCGGTAAGTAGAGGAATTACCTTTTATTTGGTAAAATGTATATCTGAAAAATATGTCTCTTACTCTCTTGCTTATACATGTTATACACTTACACTATTTACTACTACAGTAGGGATAAAAGGATTTCAAATAGGGGCATGTTACTCTCAATCATAGTTGAATTTGACGGTTGTGGAAAGTTTGTTGGTTTATCTGAAATTTATATATCAATAAAACTGACTTCACTCTAACAATATAATGTAGTGCCTGTCCCAAGTCAGGAGCCTGTAATTCAGTGGTTGTAGTTTGATGTTGTATATCATATTTGTTTTTCGTTCATTGTATTGTACATAAATCAGGCCGATAGTTTTCTCGTTTGAATTGTTTCACATTTGTCATTTCGCAGCCTTTTATAGCTGACTATGCATTATGGGTTTTGCTCATTTTTGAAGGCTGTACAGTGACCTATAGTTGTTAACTTTTATGTCAGCTGGTCTCTGGTGGAGAATTGTCTCATTGGAATCATACCACATCTTCTTATTTTTATAAAATAGTTATGTGTGAAAACAAATCTACAGGCCCAATATCTTACTTAAATACAAGGTCAAAACTGATGAAGACAACATATAGTGTAACTCTGTCATGATGGGTTAGTCATTTGACAGTAGTTTATTATTCATACAATAAACCTGTCGCCTTAAACACAAAAATATGTGGGGATCAGGAATAGCATCATTTAAGGGTAGGAACCAAAAATTAAAGGTCCTTGAGTTCTTCAGGAACTATGATCCTTGAGGACAAGGAGCAAGGAATTAAAGGATTATCATTTGGAACTCTTCTAGGGACTAGCATCAGTTCGTGTTAGGAACCATCAATTTGTAAATGCGTTAGGTTTATTCCAAATTTAAATCTAAAGAATATTTTGATATACAAGAATTTAAAATTTTTATTTTAATTTACATGTGACTTAAAGATATTTTAATATACATGTGACTTGCAGATAAATGTATCACAGGCATGAATGAAGTCATAGACAAGCCTGTTAGATTTACATACATCAATTGTCTAGCCTAAGGTGTTTATACAGACAGGTGTCCAAAACAAAAATTAATTACTGAGAATTTTCATTTCTGTCATATGATTTCAATGTCATGGTCACAGTTTAATATATATGTACAAGTCATTTGGTACCAATATAATTTCCTTAAGAAGTAAGATGATTTTAAATCATTGTATATTTTATTAATGAATATTTTGTTCTTATCTATAATCCTATGATTTTTCAAAATGTGGGTTTTTTATGAATTTGAGATTAATATACCTGTTCATCTCATAGGTTAAAGTTACTTTGTAATGTGTTTAGGGCAAATTAATAATTATATTGTGAATAAAGGTGATTTATTAGGATATAAAGTCAATGAATTTTAAATTTCTTTAAGGTATAAAAATATGTACAGTTTTTATCTATTTACATGCAGTTTTAAATCCTTTGTACAGGAGACACGTGCACTGGTTCAGTGTTAAGGTAGTTCTATATATCGATTGAAAAAAGAAAAGATATAGGGTTTACATGCAGGACAACACAAAACTTGTTAAACAAGGAATATAACACCAGATTGCTGTTTTTCCTCCTAAACTTTGTTGGAAGATCTGTCTTAGTTAAAGTCATATGAAACAAGTTTCTGGTAATTATAAAGTTTTTCCTCACACATAATTGTGTTTTGTGGTTGCTAAATTTCTAATGAAAGGTGTCTAGGTTAGTGTCACTGCATATGGAAAAACTGTCTGCAAATTAGAGTAGAAAAGACAATAATTCAATAGCAGGACAATTCTGCAAATTAGAGTAGAAAAGACAATAATTCAATAGCAGGACAATTCTGCAAATTAGATAACATAAAGGATTTTTTTCAAGAAGGTCTATGTACACATGTTTCACATACAAACATAGCCATTCAAGTATATAACATATTCAATTTTTATGCCTCCGCCATCACCGGAGAGGGCATTAAGTGTTACCCTTGTCCTTCTGTATGTCCATAGGTATGTATGTATGTCCCAAAATTGGTTTCCATTCTCTAACTTTAGCTTGCCTCAGCCAAATGTTATGAAACTTAAAAACAATACTTATTTCCACAAAACACAGATCTAACATACTTTCATGTGCTAATTTTAGAGATTAATGTGGTTGAAATTTTAAATATATTTACCTTAAATATTTTTTGTTTTACATAAATTTGTATAATTTGAATAGGACTTTTTTGTTTCAAAAAATGAACACTACGTTTTTTTTATGCCCCCGCTGTAGTGGAAGGGGCATTAAGTTTTACCCTTGTCCGTCCGTATGTAAGTATGTCCCAAAGTTGGTTTCCGTTCTCTAACTTTAGTTTGCCTCAACCAAATGTTATGAAACTTATACAAAATGCTAATTACCACAAAACACAGATCAAGTTTGAATTTTGGTGGCGTCACTTTAATTTTTCTAGAGTAATGCCCCTTAACAAATGGAAAAATTGCTGAATTTTTCATTTCCATTCTCTAACTTTCGTTAGCCTCAACCAAATGTTATGAAACTTATACACAATGCTTATTACCACAAAATACAGATCAAGGTTGAATTTTGATGGTGTCACTTTAACTGTTCTAGAGTTATGCCCCTTTACAAATGGAAAAATTGCTGAATTTTTCATTTCCGTTCTCTAACTTAAGTTATATATTAATTAGCCTCAACCAAATTTTATGAAACTTATACACAATGTTTATTACCACAAAATACAGATCAAGTTTGAATTTTTATGTTGTCACTTTTACTGTTCTAGAGTTATGCCCCTTTTCAAATAAAAAAGTTGCTGAATTTTTCGTTTCTGTTCTCTATCTTTATGAAACTTGTACACAATACTTATTACCCCAAAACTCAGTTCAAGTACAAATTTGGGTAGCGTCACTTTTACCGTTCTTCAGTTATGTCCCTTTATAACTTTATATGATATTCAAGCTGGGGCATCATCTGTGTCCCATGGACACATTCCCCATTTATTTTTTTTTAACTTCTGTAAAATACATTTTTTGGATAGTTGGTACATTATGTAGTTAAACATGTTTGCCTGTTCTGTAATTCAGTGGTTGTCTTTGGATTCTGTCTTTCATATTTTTAAAAACATTTGGATTATCTTCTTTACATACATGTACTATATATAAAGTACACATTAAATATGTGCAAATATGTGCAACAATTGTTTGGAAATGATTCTTTATGAAATATTCACATGCTCTTTTTGCTATTTATTTATATAATTAAAAAAAAATGCATTGGTGATTTTTTCCATAAAAGTTGTTACTAATGATCTTCCTACATAATTAAACCTAATGTCATTTTTTAAAACGAGTGCATGAACTCATTTTGGTGCTAATGATTAAAATCAGTTGAAAAATACGTCTTTTTCTAGATACATTTTTGTCACATTTTGATGACCTGAAAAATTACATATTGTGTTTATCCTTTTTTTGCTAGGAAACATATTCATGATATTTATTATTAAACTTAAATTTTGTTGTTGTTATAAATATATTTACTCAATTCACAGTTTATCTACTCAGTTTATTTGATTTTTCCTGGAAATTCTATGCACTAATATATACTTGACAAAGATCTTGAACTGAGATTTCATCTGATCTGGTTTGAAGTAATGAGTGTCAACTATATCACCTACTTGCAATATGAAGAAGTCACTCAGATTTCATTTGCTGAAAAAGTTTCATTATTTTGAAGCATTAACATTTCCTAAACCACGCTTCAGCTGCTACAGTGTTCTGTCATTGTAAAATAACATTAACTATGTTTTCTGCTCTTTGGTTGGGTTGTTGTCTCTTTGACACATTCCCCATTTCCATTCTCAATTTTACATAAATGACCAAAATTACATTCAGAACATAAACTTCAGGTACAGGATGCTCTGAAATATTAAGTTTTTGGTTCTCAATAATAAACTGTTATACATCTTTACATTAAATATTTGGGATGGACACATTTTCATTATATAATTGGTTCATTAATTAAAAAAAATTTTAACAATTTTTTGGCTTAAACTTCGTGATTGAATTCCTTATTTTATTTTTTTCTAATTTTTGGTCAATTAAATTCTGCTCAATATGTTATTTTTTTGATAATCAAAATGTGTTTTGCTTTTTCTCAAGTTTTCATTTTTGAAAATTAGGACCTTTGTCATTTTTGGCATAGGACATTTGAGTGAAAATAAAAAATGCACATAGGGTCATTTGAGCGCTGACATCATAGGACATTTTAGCGCTTGAATATTAAACTTACCTAGATTTTAAAATAGGACATTTGAGTCAAAGATCTTTTAGAGTACATACAATCTAATACTCTCTCATCTTGCAATAGTATTAAAACATTTGACTTTTCTACACTTTACACAAGTATTCCCCATTCCAAACTAAAAGACAAATTGAAAGAGTTGGTATTACTTTGTTTCATTAAAAAGAATGGTGAACGTAGATACAAGTATCTTGTCTTGGGGAGGGATAAATCCTACTTTGTAAAGAATCACTCTGATTCAAACAAAAAATTCTCTGAAACTGAAATTATCAAGATGCTTGATTTCTTGATTGACAACATATTTGTTACGTTTGGAGGACGTGTTTTTCAACAGACTGTCTAAATTCCAATGGGAACCAATTGTGCCCCTTTTCTTGACGACTTGTTTCTTTATTATTATAAGGAGGACTTCATACAGGAACTTCTTAGGAAGAAAGATAGCAATATCCTTTAACTTTACGTTCCGCTATATAGATGATGTTCTCTCACTAAATAATACAAAATTTGGTGACTATGTTGAACGAATCTATCCCATCGAACTAGAGAAAAAGGATACTACAGATACAGTTAAGTCTGCCTCATATCTTGACTTACATCTAGAAATTGACAATGAGGGTCGGTTGAAAACAAAACTTTACGACAAAAGAGATGATTTCAGCTTCCCAATTGTGAACTTTCCATTTCTATGTAGCAACATTCCAGCAGTGCCTGCATACAGAGTATAGATCTCCCAATTGATACCATATTCCCGGGCTTGTATTTCCTATCATGATTTCCTTGATAGAGGATTGCTGCTCACAAGGAAGCTATTAAACCAAGAGTTCCAAATGGTGAAGTTGAAATCATCCCTTCATAAATTTTACGGACGCCAGGAGTTGGTTGACCGTTATGGAATAACCGTTTCACAGATGATATCGGATATGTAACTACAATACCCTTCCCCCTTCCCTTTTCACAAATGTGACCTACCGAATTAGACTATTTACCGGATTTGTAATAACATAAGCAACACGACGGGTGCCACATGTGGAGCAGGATCTGCTTACCCCTTCCAGAGCACCTGAGATCACCCCCAGTTTTTGGTGGGGTTCGTGTTGCTTAGTCTTTAGTTTTCTATGTTGTGTCATCTGTACTATTATTTGTCTGTTTGTCTTTTTATTTTTGGCCATGGCGTTGTCAATTTGTTTTCGATCTGTGAGTTTGAATGTCCCTCTGGTATCTTTCGTCCCTCTTTTGAGCCAAATTTCCTGTGATACTTTTATATGAATTAAGAAAATATGTTTAAAAAGTAAGAAAAAGAGTAAGTTTTTAAAACAAATATATTTCATTTGATTTTACAGCCAAGTAATTTGCACAGATCTGGCTATTAAACGGTAGTTAATTCTACTGTAATTCATTGGTTATGCACATTTTCTTTGCTCTAAGTTTCATATATTTATAAAGTGAAATGTTCCTTGGCACTTGAGATCTTAATACTAATACATGAACATGTTAAAATTGATATAATTTTGACCCAGACTAATAAAAGAAAAAAAGAGCCTTGTTTGTGACAGTTTCCGATATAGAGTGGTTACATCCACCTCCCCGTGGTGAGCAGGCATAACAGATTATATCTGGCGCACAGAATAGGTACTCCTTCATCTTTGCTAGCCAAGGTTTACGATCCAGTCCCCCTTCTCCACCCTTGGCAGAATTAAGATAGAATTTCGAATCCACAAGGTAATGATTTTCATTGGTTGCAGTTGTAACTGGTTGCATCCAATCAAAAAGCACCTTTAAGATGATCCCGTGTAAATGTAGAAAATGTAAATAAACAATTGCCACATGCTGATTGTTCAACAAGTCTTTACCCCAAAAACATTGGACAATATTCAGTGACAATTTTAAAGTTTTCAATCAACTAATTGGAGTTCCTGGGTATGTTTCTTGCGCAAATGTTGGAATGTAAACATATATTTTTCGGTTCCTGATCTAAACACTAGACACTACCATTTTTACACCTCCACACTGAAGAGAGTTCAAGTGCTGTCATTGGTCAAAAATGATGCAGTCGTAATGGGCGTGACTCTTGTCTACCGGTAGATGGCACAGCCTTGAAATCTGCCAAGGATGGAGAGGAGGGGACTAGATCGTAACCCTTGGCTAGTGAAGATGGTACTTCTTCATCATTCTTATTTTTTTTGGCTCAAATGTCCTATGCTTATTCTTTGTTTTGCTCAAATGTCCTAAATGTCCTATGCTTTTTTAAATTTTTTGCTCAAATGTCCTAAATGTCCTATGCTTTTTAAAAAAAATTGCTCAAATATCCTAGATGTCCTATGCTTTTTTTGAATTTTTGCTCAAATGTCCCAAAATTCAAGTGCTCAAATTTATGTCTTATACTTTGGCGCTCAAACATCTTTTTTTATCGCTCTAATGTCCTTTGCAGGCCATTTTATGGTTTTGCTTTTGTGATGGTATGAAAATGATGACTACATATGCTGTCATTTCTGTTAATTGACGGAGTCAAAAAGCGAGACATAGGTATGCTGTTTTGGCGTCGGCAGAGGCGGTGTCAACAATGTATTAGTTTGTGATTAGGTCTAGTTTAAGGTGAACCACTAGTGGTTGGTCAATGATATTTGGTATGCAGTTGTATTATTACTGGCACACCTCATTTCCATGGAGATTATTTGGCCCTGCTCCCTCAGTCATGGTCTATTGACTTTGAAACTTTGGCTTAGTTTACATGTATTAGTTTGTGATTAGGTCAGTTTATGGGGAACCACTAGTGGTAAGTCAATGATAATTGGCATGCAGTTGTATAAGCATTGGCATATCTCATTTCCATGGAGATTATTTGGCTCCGCCCCCTCAGTCATGGTCTATTGACTTTAAATCTTTTGCTTAGTTTACATGTATTAGTTTGTGATTAGGTCAGTTCAAGGGGAACCACAAGTGGTAAGTCAATGATATTTGGTATGCAGTTATATAAGCATTGGCATATCTCATTTCCATTGAGAATATTTTGTCCCGCCCCTGCAGTCATGGTCTATTGATTTTGAAACTTTTGCTTAGTTTACATGTATTAGTTTGTGATTTGATCAGTTTAAGATGAACTGCGAATGCTAAGTCAATGATATTTGGTATGCAAATTTATTGGCATTTGCAAGTCTCGTTTCCATGATTATATAGCCCCACCCCCTCATCATGGTTCATTGACTTTGAACCTTTACATAGTTTACAAGTCAATGTTTGTGTTTAGGTTTGTTGAAAGGGAACGACTTATGATAAGTCTATGGTATTTGGTATGCAGTTGTATTAGCATTGGCACATCTCATTTCCATGGAGATTGTTTTTCCATGTACCTTCAGCCATGGTTCATTGACTTTGAATATTTGCATAACTTACATGTTAAAGTATTGCTATTTTAATTTCAACATTTGCATTATCAAAAGTACAAAAAGGCGAGACATATCTCTGTGTTAACCAGTTTTTTTTGTTTTTTTTTGTTTATCGTTCTTAGCTTAAATCTGTATTCTTTTTGCAGTATTTCATATTTTGTTACATGGGCGTACTATAGGGTATGGCTTTTTTCATTTTTTGAAGGTCTTATTTTTCAGGAAGTTGTTTACATCTTTGTTATTTGGTCTTTTATGGATAGTTGTCTTATTGGCAGTCATACCACTGTTCCTTTTTTTTTTGTATACTGATGACATTACACAGAATGAGCACAAATTTTACAGATAAGCTGGAAAAATTTAAACCTTATTATTTATTAAAGCTGAAAATGAATTATCCAAAATATGACATGACAAAAAAAACTAAACTGGTGTTTTTTAAACTCTTTGTTTTGTGAGTAACATTATACACAGTAAGAACATTGAAGTTTCTCTATACTGTTAGCCAACTAATTTTCAGGACTTCTCCACATAGTAAAATAACACGAATGATCTTCTCTTATATCAATACATCAAAAAGTTTTAAAAATTGCCACAAAAAAAAGTATTCAACAATAAATTTCATTCACAATGTGTCATATAAACCTTATGAAACTAACTGGCTAGTGGGACACAATATTTCTCTACTATTCAAAGTAAATTGTAAATATTTAAAATGCTTAGCAGGCTTTTGTATTGTAAAATTGGGAAAGCTTACTATCTTGAGTAGATAAATGATCATAAATATTACTTCTCAATTGATGCAGTGGTAGAATGTTTATTTATTTTCAGGGAATATTTCCAAAGATGTATATACATACCAAAGACTGTGATGTAGAAAATCCAGGGTAAGCTTTATAGTACATGTCATAAATATATCTACATAGCAAATATTACCACTGGCTAAATTGTAAAAAAACGATTTCTGAGAAAACTGTATGGATTTAATTGATCTTTGAAAATAAATTATCCAAAACATAATGTGACAAACAATACTGCAAAACTTATGTACCCACAGTAATACTATGTTTTATGAGTGTCATAATACACTCTTAGTAAACTATGTTTTCAGGTTAATATTATTAACATTTTAAAAGTTTACTCTCACAAAATTATGATGACTTATTTAACTTCAAGTGTCATTGATTTAGATCTTTGACCATGTGTTATTCAGCATTTCAATAGTTTTATGTAAGAATCTACATATTTTTATATGATGAGTTAAGCTATTATTCAGTAAGTATGAATCAAGAGAGATTTAGGTTATTGTTCAATGAGACAATAACCCAAAAACATGATTAGATTTGAAAAGACATTCAACATGAACAAATTAGGTCATTTCTAGTAGCATTCTAGAAATGGTACACTGAGATTTACAGCAAAATATTATTGGTACTTACTTGTAGTCTGCATTCAAGAGGAATTGGATCACTGTTACCTTTATTTGAAGTCTTAATGACCTATTGGAAATTTTGTTAATCTTACCAGGAGTGCACTATATCTAGATAATTTTGATTTTGTTCATATGCTTCAATGGAAAAATTATAGCTGTTTTTTTTATTACAGACAATTCGAGACAGTGAAACCAAAGGAAGATTCAATGGCCATGGAGTTGACATTCACGCTCCGAGAATGGTGGGTGGCATGGAAAAATTTATTTCTTAGACAGGTTTGTTTGCTATAATTTCAAGTTAACTTGATTTGTATGTGCATCTTAAAACTGTAAATTCAGAAGTAATTGCAAGTTTTTTATTAATGTGAATAATGCGACTTGGTGATTATTGTAATAATAAGAACTCACTTTCTGATATCTGATATACATTTTCCTGACACCACAATAATTAATCTTGCATGTTTGTCCATTCTTCAAAAAATGGCAATGTCTGTATGCACGCAATAGTTTCTGAATTTACAGTAGTGTCTTACACATGATTTTCATGAGAAACTATAGCAGTTTTCTGTTTTCAAAAATCTTGATTTAATATTTAGTGTACTGTATGAAGATTATTCCATTAGTCTATCTGGGCATTGAATTTGGTATCCTAAATTTATATTACTATTCTTCATTCTGTACCATTGCTGGTGACATGTTAGACACCAAGGAAATGTTCTACCCAGAAGACAATTCATCAGAGTTTACATGACTGAAATAACACATTTTGAGGGCATTTATTTAGTTTTGATAAGTTACGTAACTGTACTTAAACTAATGTTGCAACTCCCTAGATTTTAGGCATATTTGACCTAAGATACCTTTAGGCTACTATTTAGATCATTTTGGATTTGATGCAGGAAACATTTTATATATGTGGTTTTCAAAGCTCCTAGCATTCAGTTTATCTGATGAAGTTATTACAGAACTTGTAACCACTTTAATATTTTTATATTTGTTGCTAAAAGTTCAAACCTTTGACTAATACATCTTCTAAAATCTGGTGCAAAAATTTTTGTCTACCTTTTTGAATTTGATATGGTCACATATAATGGGAGGACAATCCCTATTTATTTTGAGTCACTACACTTAATGTCAAGGTCCTAGTTACTACAAATAGACAAAAATTAGTGCAGGAAAGGAATTTTGAGATTATAATACTAGAAACTTGCATTAGATTGTAATGAACATGCATGTATGGATACATATACTAAAAGGAAAATCCCTTTTTGATTTGGAGACAATTGCTTCCAATGTCAAGGCCAAAGTTATAAAAAATACTGAAATTAATGTAGAATAGGAGTTTCCAAAAAATAACCCCTGAACCTTATGTATGACTAGAACCAAACTTTATTCACTAACTATTAGAGGAAGACCCCTATTGATTCTGAGGTAACAAGTCAAGGTTTTAGTTTCTAAAATTAGAATGAAATATATGCAGGAAAGGGTTTTCCTAATGATAACTCCAGGACCTTACATTATATTGGAACAAACTTTGGATGTAAGTTAACAAATAAGTGGAGGAAGATCCATATTGAATTCTAGCTCAATACTTCCAAAGACAAGGAAGATCCATAGTGAAAGCTAGCTCAATACTTCCAAAGACAAGGAAGATCCATATTGAAATCTAGCTCAATACTTCCAAAGACAAGATCACAGCTCATAGAAATAGAGGCAAATTTGTGAAATAACAATGATAGAAAAATTTCTATTTTACAATACATTGAAAAAGGAAACTTCTACTAAACATGAATACATGAATATACTGAATCCTTGACTTTGTGATGGTTCAAATCTGAAGCTGTAACTTGCTAGAAATAGGTTCATTGCTTTTGATATTGTTAGCTTTCTTTCTAAGGATCTTTTATTTAAGAAATAATCTCTGTGACTCAGCCATTTGAGTCTTTCATCCATTTTTGTCTCGCCTTGACGGGGTCAAAAAGCGAGACATAGGTATGCTTTTCCGGCGGCGGGGGCGGCAGTGTCAACAATGTATTAGTTTGTGATTAGGTCTAGTTCATGGTGAACCACTAGTGGTAGGTCAATGATATTTGGTATGCAGTTGTATTAGCATTGGCACATCTCATTACCATGGAGATTATTTGGCCCCACCCCCTCAGTCGAGGTCTATTGACTTTGAAACTTTTCATAGTTTACATGTTTTAGTTTGCGATTAGGTAAATTTATGGGGAACCACTAGTGGTAGGTCAATGATATTTGGTATGCAGTTGTATAAGCATTGGCATATCTCATTTCCATGGAGATTATTTGGCTCCGCCCCCTTAGTCATGGTCTATAGACTTTGAAAATTTTGCTAAGTTAACATGTATTAGTTTGTGATAAGGTCAGTTCAAGGGGAACCATTAGTGGTAGGCCAATGTTAATTGGTGTTCAGTTGTATAAGCATTAGCACATCTCATTTCAATGGAGAATATTTGGCCCCGCCCCCTCAGTCATGGTCTATTTACTTTGAAGCTTTTACATAGTTTACATATATTAGTTTGTGATTAGATCAGTTTAAGATGAACTGCGAATGTTAAGTCAATGATATTTGGTATGCAAATTTATTGGCATTTGCAAGTATCGTTTCCATGGAGATTATATAGCCCCACCCCTGATAATGGTTCATTGACTTTGAAACTTTTACATAGTTTACAAGTTAATGTTTGTGTTTAGGTTTGTTTAAAGGGAACGACTTATAATAAGTCAATGGTATTTGGTATGCAGTTGTATTAGCATTGGCACATCTCATTCCATGGAGATTGTTTAACCATGTACCTTCAGTCATGGTTCATCGACTTTGAATATTTGCATAACTTGCATGTTAAAGTATTGCTATTTTAATTTCAACACTTGCATTATCAAAATTACAAAAAGGCGAGACATATCTCTGTGATAACAGTTTATAATTTTTTATTATTTTTTTTTCAGGGACCAACTTTAGTACTTACTCAAATTTACCATACAATGAACGAATTAATTCTTTTACGAGGAAAACTAATGAGTAATATGTTAACAGAGGATAGCATGGTAGAACTGAAAGAAGAAATAGCTGATATTGTAGATTGGGGAAATGGGTAAGTTAGAGAGAGAGATAGTGGTACTAATTTTATTTAATAAACGTGTGGTTCGTTTGATCTCAGTTCTTCATAGATTAAAATTCGATTATGATGTCAAATTTTCTTGCTCTCCTTTGAAATTCCCATTGTGACGTCATTAGAAAAATGCGACCATGCCTGATGACGTCACATAGAAAGAACACATCTTTTTGCAGATCATTCGAAAAGAAGGATTAAATCATTAGAGAAACAGATTCCAACACCAAATCTCGTGCAATACGATATTTATCCACTCTTGACAGTAAAATTTTAAATAACACTCGTCGAGCCTCCCGTTATAAATTTGAAAATTTAACTGTCTCGAGTGGATAAATATCATATCACACTCGATGCAGTGGTAGAATCTATATATATCCAATTCCCACTTGTTTTGAAACCTTTAGATATCCTATCCTTTTGGAAAAGGGTAAGTTAGGGGTGGATAAAGAAGACTGGAGATATGGGAATGTTAGAAAAGAATATATATAATATCACTGACTTAGGGAATGAGTAGGTCATTTGAGGATATTAATGACAGGGAAATGGATAGGTTACAGAAAGAATAATATCACTGACTAGGGGAACGAGTGGGTCAAAGGAGGATATTGTAGACAGGGAAATGGATAGGTTACAGAAAGAATAACATCATTGTCTTGGGGAATGAGTATGTTAGAGAGAGAATAATGTCAATGACTCGGGGAATGAATAGATTAGAGACAATATATAGAGAGTGAATAATATATTTCACATTGATATTGGACAGAGCAAAAATTGGTTTTTTTTTACTTGCGAAATGGGTAGGTTAGAGCAAAATAGATATCATTGACTTTGACCATGCAAGACCTGTAGTATTAGACTAAGGCAATGGGTACGTAAAAGAAAGAATGATATTATTGACTTGAACTATGTAGGTTAGAGAGTTATTGGTATCACTGACTAGGGAAATGTTTGGGTTAGAGAGAGAGGGATACAAGACTTTTAGAGAAAGAATGGTGTCATTGCATTTGGGACTGGAAAGGTTAGAAGAGGAATTTTTATACTGAGAAAATGAGAAGGTCAGAGAGAGAGAATGATATGATTTTCTATGGAAATGGGCATGTTAGAGAGGGATAGCATATTGTAGACCTGCTAAGTAGAAGTTAGAGAAGGGAGAGAAAAAAATAAACATTTATCTGGGAATGACTCATCCAATTAATGATTTGTACTTATTTAAAAAGTAGCAGTTGTATATATAAGGTTTTCTTTGGTACAAAAAAGACTGAAAAAACCACAAATAATTTTGTTAACTTCAAAAGGACTTCTGCACTTAAAACCGCAGTTTAGATAGGAAGATAATCAAGATTTTTATAATTTTGTGGTTAAACAAGTCATTAATTTAAGTATCTTTTAAGTCAGGTGATGAAAAATCTAGGTCATTATTCATTAGGTCAATAGATCATTGTTTTCATTTATTTCAACAGTTAAATTATCCTATAATTAATACATTTAAAACTTTTAATATTTTAACAGTTGTTAAAAAATGACTCCCATAAGTGTAGTACAAGCTTTTATATATATAGGTTACAAATTCTCATTGTTTCTATTCATTTAAAGTGACCTATTGACAAAAAAATATTCTTCCTTATTTGTATTTTTCACTATGTTTAATGTAACATGGTGATTATAACCTTTTACTTTTCAATATTAAAAATTCATTAAACCGCAAAAACAAGATCAAAATACTAGACCAGGATAGCACTGGTAAATAATCAAATATTAAAGCAGCCTAACTAGGAAAAAATTATACGAAAGAAAGGAAAGAATCGAGGACCCTTTCATACAACAATTTAAAAAAGATTTTCTTTTTAAAAAATGCTAGATACCAATATATCTGATTACATAAGTACTTCGTGATCTAAGTTGCTTGAAAATAGCTTTGTCGGCCCTGTTGAATTTGTGACTTAAGTGGTTTAAAATAGTTCTTCCTTCCCTGATTGATTAAAAAAAATTGAGAATGGAAATGGGAAATGTGTCAAAGAGCAGAAAACAGCCCAGCCAGAAAATCCAACACCCGGAGGCGTGCTTCATCTGGCCCCTAAACAAAAATGTGTACTAGTTCAGTGAAAATAGACATTACACTAAACTCCGAAACATATAAATGAACTGAAATTAAAAAAACATGCAAGATTAACAAAGGCCAGAGGCTCCAGACTTGTGACAGGTGCAAAAATGCTGTGGGGTTAAACATGTTTTGAGAGATCTCAACCCTCCCCCATACCTCTAGCCTATGTAGAATAAACAAACACACAGCAATATGCACAGTAAAACTCGGTTGAAAAGAAGTCTGAGTCCGATATTTAGAATAGGTGAAAGAAGAAACTAAGCAAAATGATAATGATACATAAATTAACAAAGGACTACTAGCAGTTTCTGACATGCCAGCTCCAGACCTCAATTAAACTGATTGAAAGATTATGTCTTCATCATATGAAAATCAAGTATAATCCCTCCTGTTCGGGGTTTAGTATCATACCATCATAAAATATATGAGAGGAACATAACATGTGTTATTTCCGATGCAAAGACCCTATGAGTGAATCAATATTAATTCCAAAATATGCCATCTTTAATGACTTGACAACAGTATCTTTAAAGGTTTGGTTAGCTTTTGAGGTGAATGACGACATTTTTGAGCTGTGTATAGAATATTACCATATAAGATTGGATGTGAAATACCTGAACGTATAAGATTTCTGCATGTTGTTTTATATTTACGATTGATGTCCTTGTACTGATGATAAAATTTAGTAAATGTTTTGACTAGTTTGTGATACTGTTTTAGAAAAAAAATTGGAAGGTCACTGCACCCAATCCTTCACATGTTTCCCCCTCTGCCCTAACACTTAAATTATCCAATGTCCTATGCATTATTGACCAGTCAATCTTGTTAAAGGACTTTGTACTTTTACATTCATTCTTTTTTTATTCTAGACCAATTAGGATTGATTGCATGTTATAAATATTTTGATGGTTTAATGTTTTGATAAACAATTTAACACTGACACATAATCCTGTTCCTGTCAGAAGTCTGGAACCACATTACAGGTTACTTTTTGTCATATGTTCATGTTTTTCGTTATTTGGAGAATTTGGTGTTCATGGCAGATAGTAAAAGTTTTTTTTACTTACAGCATTGTTAGACTGGGGCAATATAGAGATTGACATATGATATAGACACCTGTCTATTGTTGAAGACTGTTTGTTGACCTCTGGATCTCTGGTTAACTGTGATAACATAAATAAAGATAAAAAAAACTGTGATAACACTACTGTCTCATGACAGTGTTCCTCACATCCCCTTCATAAAGTATACCCACATCTCCTTCATAAAAATGTATTCTTGGTAATTGTGGTTAAAGTAATATTTGGTTTTCACAAATCAAGTTTAGCACAAAGTGGCTAAGCGTTCAATTAAAACAAAAGCTACATGACCAATTTCATCAAAACTAGCGCTCAGATATTTGTAATTCTACAAAAGACTTGTAATACTGATTATATAAAGATGAATTTGAGTTTGAAAGATTGAAAGATTGACAAATTCCAGTTACTTTTATGTTGTAGATCTCTAAATGATTCACACAAAAAAAAAGATAGTTTCTGGATAAATTTTACTGGAACAGAGTGAATGTGATTAAATATTAAAATTATTTCAAACAACACATAGAAATAAGTGAAAAATATCTGTAAATTTATAAATGGAATAGATTAATCAACAAGTCTTCCAGGTTAACATATATATGCCTAACTGTTCTTTCTGTAAAAATAAATCAAATGTTCTATTCCTATCATGTAAACAATTTATATTATGTATACAATGTTTAATACTTTTATTATTTGTACCAATTAGTAAATAGCTGTTTACAAGATTAAATTATCTTGTGGTTTATTCTTTAAAAGTACCTGTAAATGCACCTGTATTATAATTAAATGAGAATTGCATAACATAATGACAGGTAATTGATAGCCAGTTCATTGAACTAATTTACCCCACTAATTTGGATATTTAATAATAAAACGTGTTATATCAGTTATAAGCTATAAAATATTATGAACTTTAAATGAAAATGGCATAAAAATAAAACAAATCTGGCAAATCCTAACCATTTTTATACGACTGCAAAAAAATTATATTATGTAAACAATGTTTTATACTTTATAAAACATTGTATACATAAGGTTTATAACCACAAAAGGAAGGTTGGGATTGATTTTGGGGGTTGTAGTCCTAATAGTTTAGGAATTAGGGACCAAAAAGGGGCCCAAATAAGCATTTTTGTAGTTTCCAGACAATAACTTGTGGAACGGTGTATGGATCTCTCTGAAATTATACCACAAGTTTCCATACCATAAAGGGATGGTTAGGATTGGCTAATTCGCAACAGCATAGTGTATTGCACAAAAGCAAAAAATTGAATATAAAATTCAAATCATATAACCAATTCTAAGTTCTTTGACTACAGTTATTCTGTGTGAGAAACCTATTATGTGTCAAATATTTAATTACAATCCAAATTCATACCTGTATCTAGCGCGAATATTATGTCCATTTTTGCCCCAACTGTTCAGGGTTGGACCTCTGCGGTCGTAGCCAGCTGCGCTCGGCAAAGCAATTTATTAAAGAAATGTCGCAGCGTTATTTCCCATAACAATGTATTTTCTTTAAAGTAGCGTTATTTTATATACAAATGTTTAACCCACTATTTACATATTTACTGGTAATATACATTTCAATTGATTAAATGTAGCTTTTTATAATAAAATTACTAAGGTATACCTTTGGTTGAAAAGATTAATGACTTATTCCACCGTTATTTTGGATTTTGACTAAAATTTTGTGTATAACAATGAACTGTGTTAAATATATTGCATGGGGAAAAATATAATACTGGTAGGGTTAAATTACTTTTTATAAAAGATGAAATCAAGATCATGATAGCTGTTGACATAGGTAAATGAATTACGTAACACAAAACTAAATATATATACTCCATAAATGGGAAAGGGAAGAGAAACTTCAGTTCAGTATTCCTTTACTATCCAATCAATTGTACATCTTTTTAAGAAGGAAGTTATGCTTGTCAAAGAAAGCAGATTTTTTGACAAGTCTTTTGTAAAAATGGTAACTACGCATTAGTATGCGTTTCATTTGAATGCACCCTACTGGCCTCAGATTCAATTTACAACATTTGAATGCACCCTACTGGCCTCAGATTCAATTTACATCACTTTTAGTAATTCACCTAGCAAAAATTGTAATTTAAAAAAAAAGAAAAAAAAAAGATTAAATGTAGAAAATATATATAGGATTAAACATCATTTAAGTTTTAACATGTTAAATATTGAATTTCTTGGTAAAAATATTTTTTTGAAGGTGTCTATCGTATTCAAATTTGGTGAAAATGTTGAATTTTTTATAGTTTTTCAAGTAATCTGAATATGATCTCATACTTCGCCATAACATCAATCATTCAATGTATCTACTTTGACCTCTTTGATTATTTTCAAAAATATGATTTTGTGGTTGGTTAGTGATTGCATTGAAAAAATGGTGTTGGAGCTTGGAATCATCATGATGATACTTAATTTTATGTAAAAAAAAACAACAACCTCAAAATATACATAGGGAAGAATTCCTAAATTTTTCAAAAACCATCTAATTGTTAAATCAAAATTTCAAAACTTGGGGAGAGCATCTTAATCCCTTTGAACTTTGACCCTTCTAGGCAAAATAGATGAAAATATAGAATTAGTCATTGAGCTTTCACAACATTGAACAAAATTAAGCATTTATCTTTCCTAGTTCTTTTTATCACAGTGACCTACATTTCTTGTTTGAGTGACTTCAGTATATCAATGTTATTTTGCCAATTTTGTTCTATTGCTGTCGCGGAGGGGGCATTAAGTTTTACCCTTGTCCGTCTGTATGTCCCAGAATTGGTTTCCGTTCTCTAACTTTAGTTTGCCTCAACTAAATACTATGAAACTCATACACATTGCTTATTACCACAAAACACAGATCAAATTTGAATTTGGGTGGCATCACTTTTACTGTTCTTGAGTTATGTCCCTTTATAACGTTATATGCAAGTGGGGGCATCATTTGTGTCCCATGGACACATTTCCCATTTATTAAACTACATATTGTAAGAGATTGAACAATATTGTATGCATTTTTGGCTGGGTTGACTCTGCATGCACTATGTTTATGTAATTTAATTTGCCATTGAATAGTTTTTATTTCTATATCTCAGAAGCATATCTTGTAAATTTCTCACTTTAGTTGGAATTTGGCATTCATATAATAAATTGTTTAGATTTGATTGTTTCAATTATTGTTTTTTTTATTGATTAATTATTGGACATTTCAGGCAATTGGGAATGGACTTAATACCCAGAGTTGATGGTGAACAGGTGGATGTTGATAAATGTAGTATTGTCAGGTTATACAGGGTTCACTTACAAAGTGCAGAAAATGCCAAATCTTCACAGGTGAGTGGACTATAGTATGTCAAATTATATCGCACAAGTTGAAACTGTTCCTTGTGAGTATAGCGTGATGATGTGTTGATATTAAGTAAAATAATACCTTGTTACATGGTTCATGTTCAGTGAATTTGGTATAACATGTTAGTATTGAAAGTAGTGTTAAGGGTAAAGAGGTTAAACTTTAAAAAATAATTGACCAATTAAAACTTAGAATAAGGAATTTTTTCTTACCATAAAAATTCAAAAATCATTGTTTGAAACAATATATGAATACAGGAAGTTGGATCAGAGTGGAAATTTCTATAAAAAAGGATTGTACAAAAATTTTATTTCATAGTGTAAGCTACCTAGTTTTCATATATTAGTCCTGCGATTTGATTTTTAAGCTTTATATTTCAGAGGGTAGAAGACCTGGATGCTTCATACTTTGTATATACCAGCCTTATATGTTACTACAAAGTTTGTGTCTGTTATATGTCCATTGTCCTTGGCCTCATTTTCATGGTTCAGTGACTGCTAAAAAAATGTGTTTTTTGTCATGTGAAATACTCAATTATGATGAGTAATAGGATAGCTATATTTGGTATATGGGTTCCTTGCAAGGTCTACTGTACAGACCTGCCAACTATCCCAATTTATGGGGGATATCCCTCATGAGAGGTATTGACCTGAATTTTGAAATTCCTTATTTTATAAACTAAACACCTCAAAAAAGGCATTCAAATGAGTAGAAAGGGAATTTAAACACATACATACTCATTCAAACAATATAGTAGTAGACTAAAAACATTCATGCCAATAAAAGAGGAGCATAAGTTCCTCTTGCGCTTAAAATCCCCCATGGAGATTTTGAAAAGTTGGCAGGTATGTCTACATGTCCATCAGATAGGGTTCACCTATTCTGAACCTTATTTCATGGATCAGTAATCAAGGTTAAAGTCATGTGATTAGGTCCGTTTCTCAGATACTATAAGCAGTAGGCATACCTGTCAACCTATGACAATGAAAATGCAGGTGATGACCTGCATAGAAGAATGAAATCTCAGGTCATAACACGTATGAACTTTTCGAGGTGAATTTCAGTATTTAGGGGACATTTTTCTTATAATTTATATCAAAGTTTCCAAAACATGTCAACATGATTAAGTAATTTAAAATTGTACATATTATTATTTCATTGCACATGGAGGCAATTGATAGATTTGTGTTACATTGCCTTAATTCCTGTTCATATTCATTCCATGACATACAAAGTGCCAATTTGTGTTTTCTTTATATACATTTGTGCAGCTTTTAAACAGTAGAATATATCATATGTTGATATTAGAGAAAAATAAAATAAAGTTAAACAATTAAAGGAGGTATAGATGAAAAAAGTAATTTTCAAAATTTTTATTTTTTAATTGTTCTAAGGTAGAACAATAAGTAAAAGTATTATTCTGATATGTTTGTGCATTCAATTCATTTTAGATTTAATATTTTTACAAAAAAAACCATAAGTTTAAGGAGTATATTGTGAATTGACAAAAAAGGGGAAGTAACTCAAATTGTTTTTAAAACAACTTTGAAATACACAAATTATTTACGACCTAAAGCTAAGGTAATTGGTGTTAATTAACAGTGTGTTTGACACCAAAGCTGTCAAGTGAAGCCATGCACTGAAATGGGTCAATTGAGCTGAGTTTACACAGCTAGTTGAACTTCTTGTCCAGGAAGAATTACGAATTTGCCGGTATTTCATTGAAATCACTTTATATCTAATCAGTCTGAAGGCTAAGGAATCCAGGTGAAAATGGGTTATTTTCCGAATTCCCGGGTTATTTGGTCACCTGGTGGGTGTTCCGGGTGACCCCTCAGATTTGTGAAAATCTTTTGTCACACCCGCAGGATCCGGGTCAATTGACAGGTATGCAGTAGGTCAACTATATATAGTGTATGGAATGATTGTAAAGTGTACATGTCAGCTGGCAGGTTTCATCTGACCTTATTTTCATGGTTCATTGGTCAAAGTTAAGTTTTTGTGTTTTGGTCTATTAAAAGCAATAGGTCAACTTTATTTGGTTATTGGAAAGAGAGTTTGGCAGGTATAATCTGTCCTTGTCCTTATTGTCATGGTTCATTGGTCAATTTAAAGTTTCCATAGTTTGGTCATCTTTTCAGATACTTAAAGCAATAGGTCAACTATATTTGGTGTATGGAATGATTGTGAGGTGTACATGTCTGTCTGGTAGGGTTCATCTGACCTTGACATCATTTTCATGGTTCATTGGTCAATGTTAAATTTTCCGGGTTAAGTCTGTTTGTAGATACTATAAGCAACAGGTCAACTATATTTGGTGTATTGAATGATTGTAAAGTGTACATGTCTGTCTGGCATTTATCAACTGATCTTGACCTTATTTTCATGGTTCATTTGTCAACGTTAAGTTTTCATACTTTGATCTGTTTCTTAGAAACTATAAGCAATAGATCTACTATGTTTGGTGTATGGAATGATTGTAAGGTGTACAAATCTGTCTGGTAGGATTTATCAGACCTTGATGTCATTGTCATGGATCATTGATTATGTTAAGTTTATTTAATACTTGTTGAAAAACCATTATCTTTAAATATAGGTCAACTTTTTTTTGAGTGTATATAGTGATTGTAAGGTGTTCATGTCTCTATGTAAGGATTAATCTGACCTTGAACTTTTTGAAGGGTTCAATTATCAACCTTAACTTTTGACTCTTAGATCAATTTTCTAGTTTCTATTAATAATATGTTATGTATACATGTATTTGATCTATAAAATTATTATAAGTTTTACATGTTGATTTGACAGGGGGAATATGACCTTAACTTTATTTTGATAGTTCAATGAACAATGTTATTGATTGTTTAGTGCTTAGGAGAGTTTCTCAGATGTTATGAGTAAGATATAGTTGATAGTATTAAAGTTAATAAGATTACTTAATGTACTGCCTGGCCATCTGGCCTTATTTTCATGGTAAAGAGCAATGTTCAGTTTTCTTGCTCAAGTCAGTATATCAGTTACTAGGTCAACTATATTTGGTTTTTAGAATCAGTGTAAGGTGTACATATCTGTTTGAAAGGGGTCAACTAACCTTGACGGCATTTCCTTGGTTCATAGATTAATGTTAAGTTTTGTTTATAATGAAATAATGTTGGGTTTAATTTGTTGTTTTGGCCATAGAAGTGACCATTAAATCTATTCTATGTCCATTTTTCTCATTTAAGCCTTGTACAATACATTTAGATGGGCTGAGAAATGTAAGTTTATGGTTTATGTGGGTAATTTAAAAAAAAATGCCTACCTGGAAACATAGAGAAAGTTTCCAGAAGATGGCAAGTCCTTTATTTGTCAACATACTATTCAGTTATACAAAATTAAGATGACAAGCCATTTCAGTTTGTGTGCACTCTTGTTGGTATATATTTAGATGACAAGCCATTTTAGTGTGTGTGCACTCTTGTTGGTATATATTTAGATGCCAAGCCATTTGAGTGTGTGCACTCTTGTTGGTATATATTTTCACACTGTTTAAAGTTGTTGTTTATCACATACATTATTTACAATTTCTTTTTTTTTTGTAGCCAAAATACTCCAAGAAAAGACACAAATCAGTCTCTGTCAATACTCCAAAAGATACGGATATTGTTTTTAATGTTTTGGTTAATTTGAAAGTATCTCAGTGTAATGTTGGTGATGAATCTCAGATAGTGATGAGTGTATATGACAATAGAGATCAGAAATTTGTCAGGTAAGGCTTTTAGTGCTTCGGAAGAGATTGGATTCGAATACGAATACTATATTAACTAATTATTACTAACTATTATAATTGTTGCACATGTGTTATCAGAAGTGATGACACTAATTAACCCGAAATCAAATAATCAACAGATTAACGATCATCAAAGGTTCTAATCAAACCATAAACATGTCACTTTAAAAGAAAACAGTTCGATAAAGAATGCCACAAATGTACTATGAATTGTAGAATCAATTCTAAGGAAATAGGAAAGCAAAGCACAATATGAAAAAAAAATTTCCGTATAAGAATTATGAGGAGATAAAATGAACACTTCATCATTGCATATCATCACCGGGAGTGCGGCTGACATCATCGATCAAAGCTAATTTGTCATGAGAATTAAAAGGTTAATAGTCGTACAAGTTTAGTCTTTTAAAAGATTAAATGGATAAAACTATGTCTGAAGTTGTAAATATAATTCATAGTGTGTTTGCTGATATTTGATGTATTCTCTATATTATATGCCAGTATCCATGTAGTCAAATCTACATAGGGATCTTTCCATTTCTTGATTTGGACAACAGTTGTTATATTTCATTGGACACTTAAATTCGTTGATAAAACCATCCACGAAAACCACAAAAATTGGTACCCCACGAATAAAAGTACTTTCACAGTAGTATCGATTTAACTATGCAGTTGTTTTCTCATTGTAAACAAATCAAAGCCACAGTATTGGATATCTCTTCATGTTCACAAGAAAGAAGCCAAATACATGTAAATCTCTTTTCCATATTTAGATTTTTGAAAATGTAACATATTTCTAAAGCAGAATTTAACATAACTTGCCATTGTTGTTTGAATGCTGATATGCTCATTACACAATATCTAATAAAGCTAATAATCTACTTTTGATTCTCTTTGAATAATATGAATGAAAAGAGTTGTGGGGTATATATCAATAAGACAGCAACCCAGCAACAGATTTCAACTTCTGCAAATCATTGTACTTTCTTAAAATTAATAGTGAGTTTAGCTTTAGAATTTTTGTAAAGAAAACAGATGATGGATGGAAGTTATCTCCAAATCTCATTCAGTTATAAGCTTAAGGTCTTAGTTTAGGTCAGACACAAATATTTTTTATGTTATGCCTGATTATTTCTTTGAAGTATTAATTTATTGTTTGGGAAAATGTTTTTGTATTTTTTTTTTAAACTTAAAACCAAATAAGTAAAAATATTATAGAATAAATCAATATAATTGTTAGGTTCAAATGTGCTATTGTATCCAAAGTCAATTTTAAATTTTGGACTAACTTAAACAATTTTGGGTTATTCCAATATAATGACATTATTATAATTTCCATTAATACAGAAAAAAAATAACTTTAATAAATAATAAATATTAAGCAAATGCTGCAATATTTATACAATTGTTATTTGTAGTGAACAGTTTATAATAAGAATGAACAAAAATGGTGCTCCACTGAAACCAGAAAAACTGGATAATTGTTTTGGTCTCTTTACTGTAAGTACCAGAGATCTTTCATGTTATTTGTTGTTTTTTATGCCCCATCCATAGGCAATGGGGACATCAAGTGTTACCCTTCTGTCAGTCCCACTGTCTGTCTGTCCTTCTGTCTGTCCCATTTTGGTTTCCACACTCTAATTTAAGTTTTCCTCATCCAAATTTTATGAAACTCACACACAATGCTAAGAACCAAAACTCACAGACAGAGTTTGAATATGGGCAGTGAGTCACTTACCGTTCTAGAGTTATGCCCTTTTTAACTTGGAAAATTGCAAAGCTTGAGCCATTAAGGTGTGTCAACAAAAGGAAATGTGTGGTGTTCATCAATGAGACAGCAACTCAATTACACAAAAAAAGAAATGAAAAATACATCAAGAGATTCTCTTCTGTTTACACAGTACCTTTCAAGCCAGATTGTTTTTAAGCAGGTGAATGTCTGGAAGTCTTTGCTCTATTATCTCATGTTATCCTATTTTGCTGCTAAGAAGTGTTTTATAACTATGATGTTTAACATTAAGTTTAATCCACAAATATATTTTTTGTTAGCTTTTGTCACTTTTTGTCTCACCTTGATAGAGTCAGAAAGCGAGACATGCTGTTTCCGGCGGCAGCGGCATCAACAATGTATTAGTTTGTGATTAGGTCTAGTTTGTAGTGAACCACTAGTGGCAGGTCAATGATATTTGGTATGCAGTTGTATTAGCATTGGCACATCTCATTTCCATGGAGATTTTTTGGCCCTGCCCCCTCAGTCATGGTCTATTGACTTTGAAACTTTGGCTTAGTTTACATGTATTAGTTTGTGATTAGGTCAGTTTATGGGGAATCACTAGTGGTAGGTCAATGATATTTGGTATGCAGTTGTGTAAGCATTGGCACATCTCATTTCCATGGAGATTATTTGGCCCTGCCCCCTCAGTCATGGTCTATTGACTTTGAAACTTTGGCTTAGTTTACATATATTAGTTTGTGATTAGGTCAGTTTATGGGGAATCACTAGTGGTAGGTCAATGATATTTGGTATGCAGTTGTGTAAGCATTGGCACATCTCATTTCCATGGAGATTATTTGGCCCCACCCCCTCAGTCATGGTCTATTGACTTTGAAACTTTGGCTTAATTTACATGTATTAGTTTGTGATTATGTCAGTTTAAGGGGAACCATTAGTGGTAGGCCAATGTTAATTGGTATGCAGATGTATAAGCATGAGCACATCTCATTTCCATGGAGAATATTTGGCCCGCCCCCTCAGTCATGGTCTATTGACTTTGAAACTTTCGCTTAGTTTACATGTATTAGTTTGTGATTAGATCAGTTTAAGACTGCTAATGTTAAGTCAATGATATTTGGTATGCAAATGTATTGGCATTTGCAAGTCTTGTTTCCATATGAGATTATATAGCCCACCCCCTCATCATGGTTCATTGACTTTTAAAACTTTTACATAACTACTGGTGGACATTTCATCCCCGAGGGTATCACCAGCCCAGTAGTCAGCACTTCAGTGTTGACATGAATATCAATTATGTGGTCATTTTAATAAATTTCCTGTTTACAAAATTTTGAATTTTTCGAAAAAATTAGGTATTTTCTTATCCCGGGCATAGATTACCTTAGCCGTATTTGGCACAACTTTTTGGAATTTTGGGTCCTCAATGCTCTTCAACTTTGTACTTGTTTGGCTTTATAACTATTTTGATCTGAGCGTTACTGATGAGTCTTATGTAGATGAAACGCGCGTCTGGCGTATTAAATTATAATCCTGGTACCTTTGATAACTATTTACAAGTTAATGTTTGTGTTTAGGTTTGTTTAAAGGGAATGACGTGATAAGTCAATGGTATTTGGTATGCAGTGGTATTAGCATTGGCTCATCTCATTTCCATGGTGATTGTTTAGCCATGCACCTTTAGTCATGGTTCATTGACTTTGAATATTTGCATAACTTACATGTTAAAGTATTGCTATTTCAATTTCAACATTTGCATTATCAAAATTACAAAAAAGGCGAGACATATCTCTGTGTTAACAGTTTATTTAAATAAGTTACTTGATTGGGTGGATTTTAATATAAATATTTGCTAATTTGATTTCAGGAATTACCACTTGATGAATATCAGAAGTATTTGTATATAGTTGTTAGAATTTACAGAATCGGTAAGTATTCATTAACAGATAATTTTATGCTATATTAGTCTTCTAAGATGGTCAATTGTCACTTTATGATATTTATATTTTACATATTAAAAGAAGTCGGGTAGATTTTTTTATATCAAATATACAATATAAAATATACGGACTATTCTGACGAACTCAATAGTTGCTATTGTTTGTGTAGACAAAAATGTTTATACTCATTTATAACTATTTTTTAGGTCGTATGTTTTCTGACAGTTCAAAGAAGTCTCCAACACGTCCATACAGAAGACCCTTTGGTGTAGGAGGTAATTTGTATGTTTGTATGGTATAGATCCACTTTTTACACATCCATACAATATGATTACTGTCAGTTTCATTGGAAGATGAAACCTAAGTATAAACGATGAACCACAAACCTCTTTCAAGGGGGGCCAAAGATACCAAATGGATATTCAAACTCATAAGTCGAAAACAAACTGACAATACCTTGGCAAAAAAACAAAAATGATGAAAAAACAAACAACAGTGCACAAAACACATCACAGAAAACTAAAGACTGAGCAATACGAACCCAACCAAAAACACGGGGTGATCTCAGGTGCTATATAAGGGTAAACAGATCCTGTGTCACTAAGTAAACAAAAATCACAAACCAGCAGATCAAGTGCTCCTTGATATTTTTGCAATTGATTTGACAGACTAGTGTGATTTGTACAGATGAATGTTTACAAACTGCCTGGACAATTTGATCACTCAGTCATCTGAAAGCATGATCTTTTACAATGATGTTGTTTTTGCTGAAGCAGGCCTTGGTTGAGAATATTAAAGATGGTATAGAAACAGATCTTCCAATTACAAAATATAATACAAGAAATATAAGGAATAACAGTTATCAGTCAGCATACAAGTTATTCAAAGTTAAGCAAGAATATTCATTATGTGTCTCAATTGCTCATTGTTTGTCATTGTTTGTAAAAAATTCCATATGATTCCATCTGAAAAAAATCAGTTAAAAATTAACAAAAAAAGGTGTATACACATTATTCTTGTTAACCAAAGAAAATATACATATTTGTAATGGTATTGTAAGCTTTCATTCATTATTTCTTTGGGGTTCTCAGCTGCTATCACATGGAATTCTCTGTTAATTTTCATGTAAATGTATTTTATTTTTTCAGTATTAAGTATAGAGGATGTCAAGAATGGGATGAACGATGATTCCTGCTTTTGCACAATAAATATCACAAGGTAATAAAATATTTAAGTACATAGACATTAAGTCATTCTGGAAAGCCCACAAAGGAATTCATTGCAGTTTTTGCCCCATCATTACTGATTCAGTTTGCAGAAGGTTCCTTATGTTTTGGTGAATATGCAGTTAGGAATTTATAACCTTAGTTCCATCATGTTTTCACAATGTGACCTATTCATATAATTTTGTTTTGTACAGTAATGTATGACTACTGAGCAACCAATCACACAATAGCTTTTACCTTAAGTTTGAATTTCTGTTTTAGTAATTTTCTAGTATAAGCTTGATCTATCTCCAAGATTTCAGATTGTCTGTATAATTCTTAAAACATTAATGCCTTCAGTTTCAAAAACTTATTTTTGATAATATTTATGTAAGATAAGATACTACGTATAGTTATAGTTTCAATAAATATTTTGTTCAAAGTTTCTTCTATATTTCAGTTGTATAGAAAATGAGGGAACTTTTCCAGAATTACATAAAGATCTGATTAAAAAATTGAGCAATCCAGGTGTTTCTTCAGGTGTTGGTAGTAGTATAAGTAGTAGTTCAAAATTAGGTAGCAGTTCAGCACTAAGTAAAACAGGAGCTAACGTGGGTAGGTTCTGTCAACTGTAGTGGCAAATTTAGCTACACTTTGACCATTCTATACCATTGTATCTAATTATTTAACAGCTCGATGGTATTCATTCTACTTATTTCATACAGTCACAATGATAATGTTAATTCATTCTAAAAGAAACTTGCTTTTGAAGAGGATATTTACTAGATAGACAGTATGCTAGATACTAAAACAACTGTTTGATAGATACTAAAACAACAGTATGCTAGATACTTAAACAACAGTATGATAGATACTTAAACAACAGTATGCTAGATACTTAAACAACAGTATGATAGATACTTAAACAACAGTATGCTAGATACTTAAACAACAATATCATAGGTACTCAAACAACAATACAATGTACAACAATTGTCTCTACAGTACTATATGCAGTTTTTTTCATTAAATCAAAATGTTTCAGCTGGTCAGATATTTTTTTCCAACTTCTCAGGAGAGCCAGAGACAATTCATTAATGTTAATAATGCAAGTGCAGCAAGAACGCATCCTTTAAATCCTGTTAGATTTGAATTCTGCTGTCTTTATGATAGGACCAAATGAAAAATGATTATTTAGGTTTTCCTTCCTAAAACCTATTTGGTCCATATGATGAATGTTTTTCTTTTTTAAGTCATAATCTGGAAAATATTGTATTTTCACTGACTTCAGTTCCCTATACATACTGCTTAATCCAAATTCTAACTTTTGCAATTTGTCAATGAACAAAGCTACCATTTTTAAAAGATTAGATTTTTACTGTTTTTGCTTCCTATGTTAATTTTAATAGGATTGTTTCTATGCTACATTTCCTGAAATTGCAATAATCAATCTCACATTTGTGTTCATTTTCCAACAATTTCAATAATGAATGTATGTAAAAATTTTGAATTCATAGTAATTCAAACCTGTCAACTGACCCAATATTTGTAAGTCATTTGTAAGTCATCTTTGAATTTTCTCACCCACCTAAAATCATCCGGTGGGTAATCAAATATGTTGAGAATTCAGCAAAATGACCTATTTTCACCCATTTGTCCATTGCCACATTTCATGTATCAATACAATCTATCTTATACAATACTGAGCTTTGACATTCTTCTTTGTCAGGAAATTCAATAACTTGACATTATTTTACTCTGTAAAATGAGTCAAAACAATGATAAGGCACTTCATTCATGAAAAGGAACTAGCCAAGGTAATGATAAAATCGTGGTTGTCAAACTCAGTAATACAGTGAGAAAATACTTTAAAAATCAATTTGCTGCTTACAAAACCAAAACTATTTAACTATATCCCCTTTTTTATGTAACTGTTCAATTTGTACTTTTGCAGTTGAACTCAGCAAAAATGAAGTTTTATTTTTACTTGAAGGAATGTCCTTGACCTTTGATGTGTCTGTTTATGATGGTGACCTACAGGCAGTAAAAACAGATTACCCGGTGTTGTTTACAAAAGATATCACAATTATACCTAAGCTCAGCCAGTTTGATGTCATCAATCCAGGTAAAGAAATACCTCAATGTTCAAAGATAACGCATTCTTGTAACTCTTATTTTTTATTTCATTTCTTAGAAGATCATATGCAGTATATATTAATTTCATTCAATTTCATTCAATCACTCAATTCAATTTTGAAATATATCATTTAATCATATTTACATTGATCACTATGGCTGTTATTTAAAGCATAAAATGTAGGTAAGGTAGGAATATTTCATCTGTTGCTATTTATGGTTCAAATATTACATTTAAACTCACACTTCTTCGTTCGTTCGTTCATTCATTCATTCGTTCTTTCATTCATTTATTCATTCATTCTTTCATTCATTCATTCATTCATTCATTCTTTCATTCATTCGTTCATTCATTTTTTCATTCATTAATTCATTCCTTTTGTTCCTGTCATACATTCATTCAAGCATTTAATGGAATAGAAAGGATTTGGTTTATTTATTCATGGAACAAAATCCCTGCATACACTTGGAAAAACAAAATCAAAGGAACATTAAGATATTTGTTAAATAAGTTAGTTTGTAGAGTTCATTCATTCATTTGTACATTGCATTCATTTATATGTTAGTTCATTCTTTCATTGATTTGTGCATTACTTGTTGAAAAGGCTATGGCCTAGGTAATAATGTCAGCTGTCACATGATTATTATATAATCCTGAATTTATTTTTTAAAGCATTCTATGTGGACACAGTGATCAGGGGTAATTTGACAGTTTTAATAAGGATTAATGTCATTTTAGTTTGCCATGTTTCAATCCTTGTTTTTGATGAAACAGTTACAAGTTATCTTAGGTTTTTAGTAGATGAAAAAGAAGACACTTTTCTTGGGAATGCAAAAATTAGTTATAATAGTACATTTAATGATATGAATGTCTTGAATTATACACTGTAATTCATTCTACTGGTTAGTATTGAAATGATATTTAGTTATGAATTCATATTAAAATAGATTAGCCTGTTTTTGTTGATCAACATGAAAAAATTGGTAATTGGCAAAATTGCAAAATAAAATGCATACTTTGAAGAGAGTGACACTAACTTTGTGAGAAAAAACCAATAGTCCCGAATATGAGTTAGTTCATAAAATAAAGCTTTTCACAAGAAAAACTAGCATAATCAGTTTATACGTGCTTTAAAGATCTGTAACCTGTAAGCTAGTGTCATGTTCTGTGCTGTAGAGATACAGAAAATTTGTAAGATATATGCTAGTATCAGGTTCTATGCCGTAGTTATACAGAAAATCAATCATAAATATATCACAGTTTTAAATACATAAGAAACACTATCTGCAATCTTCAACTGACTTGTATTGTTGCCCGTCTTTGTAACACTTGATAACCTGTAGCTACTCGTACACTTTTTGACAGAAACAAAAGGAACTTTCACAGACTATTCTAAGAGGAAGTAAAGTTTTGCACTTCCTATTTTAGTTTTGATCATGTTTATTTCATCATTGTTTGTTTTTGTTAAGCTTTGCCAATGGTACAACAGTAGCTTTATATTTGTTGAAAATTCTTTTACGGACATCTTTCAGCCTTCTTTTGATTTTGCTGGAAATTTTTCCTTAATTTTTTCAATTTAGCTTGTTTTTGTTATTTGCTTCACAGAAAATGAAGAATAACTGTGAAATATCTAATTGTCCCTCCCCTCGCATGTAGCATCGCGGGGGATATAGTTATGGTCTTCATCCTTCCTTCTGAAACACGTTATTACTCAGACTGTTTGACATAAAGCTTTCATATTGTTGTTTTATTTGTAGTCATTTTCTCTTGTTCATGCTATGTCCTGAGTTTGATTTGACAATAGGTTTTGCAGGAGTTTTGGTACTTTAACCATTTGTTTTAATATTGTGACAATAACACCTTATGAACAAAACTCCTCTGAGACTGTTTGACAGAAAACTCACATACTTGGTAAGATTGTTGCGGTATTGTGTAGCTGATCATATTTCAACATCGTTTTGTTGCGTCCTTTTTTACCAGAGTTATGGGATTTTGACTATTTTTTGGAGTATTGTGACCATAACACCTTGTGTACACAACTCCTTTAAGACTATTTGACAGAAAGCTTTCATACCTGGTACCATTGTTTGCCATCATGTGTAGTTTACCATATTATACTGTCATATTGATCCAAACAATTTAGTAGGAGTAATGTTTGCCATCATTTTGATTTGACCATTTTTAAGGGAGTTATGGGACATTTACCATATTTTGACTCTTCATACCACGATGACGCATTGTGACACCAAATTTAATTCCTCATTTAAATAGCTCAGGAGACATTTAGCTACACAATAGCAATCATTTTACATTTACTACAAAATTAATATTCTTGTAACATTGTGATAATTTTATTTTTTACAATGCAAGTTCTTGGTGTTGTGAGCTTTGTGACCTTTCAACCATGTTGGTGTATATGTATCTGTGTTGTCTATAACCAGTTATGTGGTTGTTGTCCCCAGCGCAATGCGTTTTAGTTATTGACCTTGAACGGATAAAATATGTGCAACACCGGGAGACATTGGAAATCTGTTCTTTTATTATTGTGGTGATATTTCATATTGCCATTGTATTTGTAGCATGTTAAAAAAAGTGAATAAGTTAAAAGTATGTTAGTAGAATGTTATTTATGATGTTGCAAGTGAGGGTTTGCAGAGATTTTTGAATTGTTCATTTCATATCCCAAATTCAAAATATTCACCCAAATATTTTCTTAGGAATATGTTTCAAAAGTAAAACAGTGTTATAATTTACCATTTCAAAATCTACAGGACAATGGGTAATTTCATTGTTCGTACCCCATAATGAAAATAACATCATGTCATTCGATAAATTTCTATTGTTTAGAGCTATTTTAACCAATTACAACATTTTGGTGTGTGCTTTAAAAAAAAATATCACCCAAAATGCATCAGATTCTGAAACAGTGAGTTGGAAAAGTAAAAGCTCAATTTTATTCAGTTTCGTTAATAGCTGGGCACAAAAGGAGATAACTATGTAAAAGAAAAGTAGAAATCAGTTCAGTATGTTGTAAATTTGTTGTAGCATGACGAAGTAAATTGGATTGTAAAAAAAATGGTAGGAAATGCATTGTGGTGCATGATTATAATGATTACGTTATTAATGTTTGAGAGTCATCTTAAAAACTAAACACCTAATTGTGTTAGAGTGTAAGAATGTTTCACATAAACTTTAATTGTATGTTTTACCCAACATTATTAAAAACATTTTGATATATGTGTCAATTGGATATGTGTGATATCTTTATGTTACTTGATGATATAAATTGTCTTTTGAAATAGGATTATACAGAGAAATTTATCATAATAAAGCTAAGTTGATCCTAGATAATTTCAACTATTTTTTTTTTGTAAACCCCTTTTGACAATAGCTCATCATGTATTCAAACATGGTTGGCATTTCAAACTTTATTTTGATTTTAGCTCTCTTTTGTGAACATTAACACGTTAAGCTTCATTTATAGCATTTGATAGGTGACTTTGACAGTGACTTTCCATTTGGAAATGAACTTGTATAAAATCAAAAGGAATCATTCATTACAGTTTTGTACCATTACAGGTTTTGCTTGTTACTGACAGTGGTTTAATATTGTTTCAGGTGAAGTTAGAAATGACATCTATTTGACATTGTCAGAAGCTCAGTTTGAAAGAGGAAATAAAAAATCTCAAAAGAATGTTGAAGTTGTTGTAACAGTTTTTAATTCTAAAGGAAAAGTAGTTGAGGTAAGTACTGTGCATGAAGGACGAGATTAATTATTTTAGGGAAAACATTGATAAATAAAATTGCACATAGTTGATGATCAGCACAATGTTGCAACTATGGAAATATGAACTTATACTAGCTTTACAAAAGAGAACTGTATTTAATTGGTGATAAAGTGTTTACTATGTGTGTTTGTAGTCCTTTGCTATTGACAATGCTGAATTTTAAGTTTTATTAAAGAGATCTGTTCCGAAATGAATATTTATTACAGATCTCTGATAGTTTTATTACATTTTGGTCAGCATTCATGTATCAATTATATGCAGTATATGAGGCCCCACACCATCTGTCATGATTCAACAAATTTTGAAGGTCATGAGTATATCTCTAGTTGGGTATGAAAGAGACTTTAAATTGGTATTTGTTGCTTCTCAACCAGTCTTGCTGCATTAAGAATAGGAGCAAATACTGGTGAGCTAGGAGTCTAAATAATGTGTTCTAGTATGGTGACATATAAATATTAGGAGAGGTGGGCTATACATCAATAAGACAGCAACCCAACACACCAAAATAACCAAAAGGCATCCAGAGTGTAACATACAGTCTTCCACAATAGACTGGTACCTTATTTTGGACTGTTACCTTGTTAACTAGCGAGTTATATCTGCTGCTGGATGTTTGACAACAATCAATTATTTACAGAATATTGATAAATCATATGCTTTGCATTAAGATCCGTGCGTATAAGTTTATGAATTTTCGCACCATGAATTATGCTGTACTGACTATATAATTAAGGGTTAAATTTTCTGACTAGATATGAATGAAAGAAATGGGATATATGTTAATGAGACAACAACCCATCAACATATAAAAAGTGACAAGACATCTTTAGATCAACATATGGTCTGCATAAATAGACAAGTAATACATAAAAAGAATATCAGGAATTATCAAAAATATAAGACAGCAAAACAGACCACGCCAACCACATTTATAATATCACGCTCTATATTGTTTCTGCTATTTGGTGTGCTATTGCATAAGCATCATGAAGAAGTATCTGCTGTTTGGTGTGCTATTGTATAAACATCATGAAGAAGTGTCTGCTGTTTGGTGTGCTATTGTATAAGCATCATGAAGAAGGGTCTACTATTTGGTGTGCTATTGTATAAGCATCATGAAGAAGTATCTGCTATTTGGTGTGCTATTGTATAAGCATCATGAAGAAGGGTCTACTATTTGGTGTGCTATTGCATAAGCATCACGAAGAAGTATCTGCTATTTGGTGTGCTGTTGTATAAGCATCATGAAGAAGTATCTGCTATTTGGTGTGCTATTGTATAAGCATCATGAAGAAGTGTCTACTATATTGTGTGCTAGTGCATAAGCATCATGAAGATGTCACTGCTATTTGATGTGCTATTGCATAAGCATCCATTTATTTTTACTTCAGTAAGAACATTATGCTTCTTCCTTCATTGATACTTTTATTAATATTATAATTTTTCTACAGCTGAGAGATTTGACTCATTGTTTAAGAGATGTATATTTATTTTTAGAATTGTATACACCATGGTTGCGGAGATGATCCACTAGTTCATTTTCCATCCTGTGTATTTTACCATGACAACCAGCCAAAATGGCAAGAAACAATTAAGGTATGTATATTTGTGTCAGTATCATAATGGACTGTCATATGGCAACTTTATTACTGAAAGACCCAAGCATTGGAACAATTAACAATGAAATTTTCAAATTATTATACCCTCACTCAAGGAGTGGGGCTGTAGTGCATTCATCTTGTATGTTCATTCCTGTTTATGTCCGTCAATCCTTCTGTTGTGCTAGCTAAATCTGTCAGACACCTACTTCTTCCTGCTTCTGATACTTTGAATAAGGAGAAGGGCAATGATTAGAATGACAACACGTGCATTCTTGTTATACATATTATATTGTAAGGCATATAAAACATATAAAACTATATGAGGAGTAACCTAATATATTCAATGTTTAATTTTTATGTCCCCGCCCAGCAGAAGGGGCATTAAGTGTTACCCTTGTCCGTCTGTATGTCTGTCCGTATGTACGTACGTCCCGAAATTGGTTTCCGTTCTCTAACTTTAGTTTGCCTCAAGCAAATGTTACGAAACTTATAAACAATGCTTATTACCACAAAACACAGATCAAGTTTGAATTTGGGTGTCATCACTTTTACTGTACTAGAGTTATGCCCCTTTACAAATGGAAAAATTGCTGAATATTTCTTTCCAATCTCTAACTTAAGTTTGCCTTAACCAAATGTTATGAAACTTATAAACAATGCTTATTAGCACAAAACTCAGATCAAGTCTGAATTTGGATAGCGTCACCTTTACAGTTCTTGAGTTATATCCCTTTATAATGTTGCATGCAAGCAGGGGCATCATCTGTGTCCCATGGACTCATTCTCCATTTATTTGCTCTAAGCTTCCCAGAGTGACTGAAAGGGCATCCTTACTGTACATGTTGACTGACAGATTCACATGCAGCCATAAAATTATTCTTACCTATCTTTCTTGCTTCATGTAACAATCAGGTAATGTGATATGATTGTCAATGAGACAACCATCTACCAAATAAGGTGGATGTAAGCAATTACAGGTCAATGTGAGGCCTTCAACAATGAGAAAAACCCATACTATATAGCCAGCTGTAAAAGGCCCCACCATGGCCTAATTTATGACAAAACAATAAACAAATAAAATGTATGACAGATAGCGACCAACAACAACCACTGAATTTCAGGTTCCTGACGTGGGATAGGCACTTAAAGAATGTGGCTTGGTAAAACATGTTTGTAAGTCCTCAATCCTCCCTATTTTCGTGGTTTGTTATTTTTCATGATTTCATTTGATAAACTTTGCATAAGGAAAGTTCACCAAATTCAAAGGAATAATTGTGATCAGATATTTGGACCCAGTTGTTCATCTCTTCGTTAAATTTTAACCTATGGATAAATATCATAGCCCTTGGTTAAAATTTAAAATAGGTTGTTTTCTGTTAAAATCATATTTATTGACCAAACAGTTTTTTAGGACAGGAGAAAAATGAACATTCACTGAAAATTTAACCACGAGTTAAAAAGAAGTTGAACAACAGATTATTTAACCCTTGCTTGTTATATTTTCAGATCTCATTACCAATGGATGAACTTCCTGGATCTCACATTAGATTTGATGTTTACCATTGTCAAGGTATATTATTCAATGTGTCTTAGATCTTCTTAGTTTGTTTTTTAAGAAGATGATATTAATAATAAAAAACAAAAAATTCTATAAAAAAGCTTATCATATCGATTACTGTAAATTTAGACATTTTCTTGATTTCATTTTAGAAACATTATTGGTTAGGGTTTTTTCAATCAAACAATATGTGAGCCCTTCACAATAGTATTGTAGATTTGTATCTACAAAAATATCTACATTTATATATATATACTAGTAATTTTTTTTCCAGATGTACACTAAAATTTCTGACTGTTTTCAATTACACACCACATTGAAATTCATAAATGTAAACATCAATATGACAACAATAGGACAATACAATAAAATAAAAAGCCATCTTAAGATAAGAATAAATGGAGAAATGGGTATATGTTAATGAGACAGCATTATAACAAGTAAACCAAAGCTCACATCTAAAAGTAACCTAAAGACATGACTTGCTCTAAATCATTTCTAGTAAAGAAGATGTAAATAAATTCAACAAATAAAATCAAAACTTTCTGCTTACAATATATTTTATTATTTGATGTCATTTAAATGCCAATCATCCCATATTTTATATCTGTTTAATGTTGTTCATTAAATACATTTGTAGCAAGACACAGAGCAGAAAAGAAACTTTATGGTTTTGGTTTTATGAGAGTTACTAATGATTTACAAATTGTTATCAAAGATGGATCTCATAATCTTTGTATATTTAAGGTAAGATAAGATTTGGATTGCATTTTAGACCTTTTTCATACCAACAGTTTCCTGTTTTATCTTTTTTATGGCAACACATGTTTCTAATTGAACTATACTTTAAAGCAAGGAAAACCAAATTAAAACTTTTACATAAGTACTTGTTATTATTCTATACATGTATTTATTGAATATTTATTGAAACTTAAACGTTTTCAGCAAATCAACTCTATGGCATTAAAAAATAAAAGTTGTACGGTTTTAATAATACACTCTTGGCATTTTTCCGTTATTTTTTTCTCTCATTAGAATAAAGAAATATTATTTTAGAGTTCTGTAGCTTTGTCATTGTGTGTTGCAAGGAGCCATATTTGGCATTTAATTTGGATTTTACTTTTATAGAAATATATACAATGTTTCATTCATAATGAAATCTTTTTGAACCTCAGGATATAAAGGCATGATATATCAAGCTATAAATATTGGTAATTTTAATATAAAGAAATTGTTGAATGATGTTGCAATATACAAAAGGATTATAATGGTGAAATATGATTTATGTCAGACACAGCTTTTCATGCCTTTTCTCCTGTGCATATTCCCTGCAGTGCAAATAATTATTAACATAAAAGAAGAATTAAAACAAAATGATTAACTGATAAATCTAAGTAAAATATTGTTCTTATTTCATTTTATTATGATGCATGTCTTGGTTTCATTTTATAGTGTGAAGATGAAAAGAAGATAAAATTTGAGAAATATTCCAAAATACCATTTCTGGCAGAAGATTATGGTGAGACCACTAAACAGTCATCTGCACAGTCGCCAACATCATTGCCCTATGACAGACATTATCGAGAACATATAGGAATTAGAACTCTTTTATGTTCTACAAAGTTTACACAGACATGTAAGATAGAAATTAAAGTACACACATGTTAAATACTAATTCTAATACTTATTTCGCTTTGTAAACAACACTATGATAAATATTTTGATATATCTATACTTAGCGCAGACTCAGAGATGTACATAATAATGGTTGTTACAATATAAATCCCACATAAATCCACATGTATTGTAATCTATGTGCAAACACTATGCTGATTTCCCTGTGTTAAAAATTGCAATTCAAAAGAAACTACAGAACCATTATTCTTATTCTAATACCGAAAAGAATTTATGCATTAAAGCTCAACAAAATCCAAATAAAATAAAGTTCCCCAAAATTCCTTTAATGGTTTTGGCGCACTAAAACCATACAAATGAAAATGCTCAAGCTGAAGGTTTTTTCCGTTATGTGAACGCTCCAAATTCAAAATCAAAAGTTTTGAGGTCGGTGTTGTTTTATTTTTTATTCTATTGCATTTTTTGCACATTTACTGATTTCTGCAAGTCAACACGACAGCTCCTTAGTTACAAAATGTTGTGTTAGCTTAAGAAGAAAAAATAGAAATGTAAATTTTTTTGGCAAATGTTGGGGTTGAGAATTAAAAGAATTAAACACATTTTTTTAGAGGTTATTTAAGAAATTTTTCATGCAAGCTATTGATTTATGGGAAATTTTTAGCTTTATCTAACAGGGAGTATAATAGAACAGCCAAACACGGCATACTTACCATAGCTTCAGTTTTTTTAATTACCAAATTTGTCCTATTAGAATCAAAATAATTAATGTAAGCCATAGATTTGTAATCATTTTCACATGGCCTAGGGCGTTATATTCATTAATTTGATCCCTTGCTAACACTCCAGATAAGATTTGAACATAACTGCACAGGCCATGTGAATATTTCCAACACATTTATGGCTTGCATGAGTTATTTCTTTACTAAAGTATATTCATGTAAAGGAATTTATCTTTCTATTTCTGTAAGTAACAAAATTTAACATGTTGATTTTTTGGCAAACATTTCAACTTCAAAATACTAGTAGTGAAATTTTACTCCCTCCAAAACAACCTTCCATAGATATAGAACATATAAATGGATAAGAAAACATAATAAATCTTCTCAAACTCATTGGACAACTTTTGACCAATTTTGGCCTTAATGATCCATAGGACATTTATGATACTATGTGATCATTCCAAATAATGTGTTGGTTTGTCATGGTAGGAATAGTCTGAACTTTAAAAACAAATGCTGAAGAAGCTTATGCTGAAAAGTAAGGGTGTTGTATCCTAAAGAGTTGTGTAGTGATAAAGCACAAATATTCAAAACATTTTATTCCACTGTATGTAAATATTGATAGCAAAATCAGCATTTGATTGGTTGAGACCATTCCACATGACATTGAACAAAACTTCATATTCCCCTCTGAGTATCATATTCCCCTCTGAACATCAGTACTTCATCGTGCAAGGTTACCTGTGATTAATGTTCATAATGTATGAACGTTTTTTAAATAGCTAAAGTAAAGTCATTATAGTGTTCAAAATTATTTCAGAAGTAAAAAACAAATGAAAAATTAACTTTTGATCAGAAATGTTTTTTCAATGTTTATGTCGTGTTTAGGTATAAAGACAAGCTGATAAGAAAAAAATGTATGTAAATTAATATTTTATGTTCACAGGTAATAAACAAAGTAGAGGCGGTGCTTATGAAGAACAAATCTTCATATCTCCCTCAGACTCGGGAAATAAATGTATAATATTCATTCCTTTTATTTTTAGCTGAGCTCCTTGGAGTCTTAAACTGGAGGGAAGAAAAAAGTCATATAGATAAAAATCTGAATGAACTAATGAGTGTACAAGGCACTGAAGTGATGAAGGTACATATGTCACTGAATATGTATTTGTTAACTTGTAGATATGTACAGTAAAACATGTATATGAAGGTCACCCTTGGGACAAGAGTTAATTTACCTTATAAGTGTGGTTGCCTTTAAATGGAGGTTCAAAGTGCATATGTATTACTTTAGCAGGACTAGATGAGGGTGACCTGACCAGGTTTGACTGTAATTGCATATTTTCCCAAATTGTAAAGTTATTTTTATGATATATACTCACTTTTCCCTTCCATATGTACAAAAATTTGACAGAAAGAGTTCAAATAATTTTCCAGAATACTTACCTTCCCTAATGTTTTCTTACAGTGGTCACTCCTGAAATGAGTAACATTTTATTAACTTATTTGATTATCACAGATATGTTGTATTGTAACTGACCCTGAATGACCCTTCTCAATTGTTTTGTGTGTGTTTTTTTTTAAATAAAAGTAGATTATGATATATGTTTTGATTTTCAGTTTTTACAGAACATTATGGACCGTCTTTTAGAGATGTTGGATGATGGATGTACAAATAAAGCTCCATATTGTTCCAAAGTGTTTCAAGTTATTGTAAGTATAATTGTTAAGAATCGTAAAGCAGCTACATATGAAAATATCATTGATGTATTGAGAGCTTATTTTCCATACACAGTCTATCTGTTATATTCTGAATTCTCTTGTTTTTGGATGATTTTGTTTGAAGATTTTTCAAATATTATTTTATGATATCTTGTAGATTTTATTTAAATTCTACTTAAACAAATGTTAAGCACTATAGTTAAGGTATTCTAATAAGGGAGATAACAGTTTGGGTGATACAAGGTTGGTGTTAGTGATATGAATTTTAGTTAAGCATTTTGTATTAAATTCTAAGACTGCAGCACTAACTGCTAACGTAAAGTCATGACAAATAAAAAAAAAAACACAAAAATACACTTTGGTCCCGTTTATCTATTTGATATACAGAACACTATTATACATTTATATTTTACAACAAAATTTTACCAAAATAATGCACTTTATTTTTGTATTACAAAAAGTTTGGGATCCTCCCCCAGGTCAACCAACGACTGGAACATTGGTATTTGCTACTTCTCACCTAAGTATGCAGAATTAATGAGTAAGAACAAAGACTCAGGGTCAAAATAATGTATCCAGGTAGGTTGACATGTCTTCTTGCAAACTGTTACCTTGTGAACTAGCACTTTAAAAATCCATCTAGCATGTATGTCTAGTTCAAAGCAGGTTTCATATTCATTTCCTATTAAGATGCATGTAGTTTCCCACATAAGGTTGATATATTGAAAAAGATGGGATCCATTTGGGATAAATTTCATAGAATCATAGAACAATAGGGAGTTTTATATGTATACAAATAAAAGCAAACAAATTATTTCATATTTTATAGGTATTTATATTGAATTTATTATTGGACACAAGATTTGAGAATTTTAGACCAGTTTATGAGGACTACTTAGAAAAGACCTTTTCTTTTCCTAATGTTTACAAGTAAGTTATATGTCATAATTATATTGCTTTAAATTGGTAAAGGTTGAATAATATTAAAGATAGAAGTGACAGATTTTTGTCAAATTTTTAACCTAAATTGAAGCAATCAAAAATCATTACTGTCGAAGATAAACATTTTGGATGAAATAAATACACTGTACACTTGAAAGATTTACAACAAAATCTTAGTGCATTCAGAAATTACAACAAACATGCATTAATGGTAAAATACGACAGTCATTGATCACAACTCCTTTATCAAGCTGTACCCTTTTTATGACTTGCTGTTATCTTTCCAGTAGCAAAAGGATGGCTTTATTTAAAATAATTACTAGGATTATAGATATGTTAGTGAAAGTCATAGATGGATAGATAAAGAAGCTCTGTAGTTAATATATGGAAGATGATTTGTACATATATGTCATATACTGTATTGTGTATAAAGAGGAAACTATTGGGGGAGCTATGGCATAATATATTTATAATAAGCTGAAAATATAAACCAGCATCCTATCACTGTACAACTCCAATGTTATAGTCATATCTTTTAACATACACTACTGTATCTTGCAGGGTTAAATATATTTTTATTTTGTTTAGTTTTTAAAGGCTTTCTTAGTGTTATTCAGTAAATTCACATTCAGATGATAATTCAAACTTTTTTTCACCAGACATTTAATGAACCAGTTTGCTTTTGGTATAGAACAATTCTGTGAAGGGAAAGCATTCACCTTGTCTATGGCCATGAAGGTAAGAATTATACACTTATCCAATTCACAAATAGTGAAACCTTATATAAGTCACCGCTTTTGACATTGTGAATGTTCATATTCTGGGTATTATTTACAAGGATGCTAAGATTAACAATACAATTTATTAGGACAGAAGTTAAATTATCTAATTGGTCCATTGGTCCACAAGAAACCAAGGAAACTAGGAAATCATTTCCTTATATAGATGTTTTGCAAGCAGAATTTATCCAGCTGCAGAAAAAAATGGATGAATATTTTAACCATAATTTAAACAATAACAAATTACAACTAGAGCAGTGTACATCTGATTGAGTAATATAGACATTGCCTCGAGAAGTTGTATATCCAAACAAAACAAAGTATTACACGAAGTAATCAGTGAAGATGCAGGAACTTACATATTAGAACTTAGATTGCTATAAATTAATCTGCTTTCAAAAGATTATCATACTATGTCTTTGATACTTTAAATAGAAATAAGATTTCAGTTGATGAGTCAAAAGGCAACTTTAATATGAATTTGAATGAAAAATTGAATCATTTTAAAGTATTATTTTTAAATGCATTAGACCATACAAAAAATTAATAGCTTCTCAGACCTATTTTGAAGTTTTTGCTGAGTCTGGGAGATGCCACCCAGATTGACTCTTTTTTATGCCCCTACCGTAGCGGAGGGGGTATAAAGTGTTATCCTTGTCCGTCCGTCGCGTACGTCCCCAAAATTGGTTTCCTTTCTCTAACCTTAGTTTGCCTCAACCAAATGTTGTAAAACTTATACACAATGCTTATTACCACAAAACACAGATCAAGTTCCAAATTGGGTGGTATCACTTTTAGTGTTCATAAGTTATGCCCCTTTAAAAACATTAAAATTGCTGAATTTTTCTTTTCCATTCTCTAACTTTAGTTTGCCTCAACCAAATGTTATGAAACTTATACACAATGCTTATAATCTCAAAACGGTCTTAACTACGTGTATCCTGCATCTGGATGTTGACTCATGCATATTTACAAGCGGGGGCATCTGTGGCCCATAGACACATTTTCCATTTATTTATGAAATTGCTTTATCACATTTGATATAAACTTGAAGTGCTTTAAATTTTTACAAAATGTTTCAATTACATGGACCACAATTTGTCTCATAACCAGGGAATGACAAATTTCCTGCTATTACTTTTTTCCAAATAAGAAAATTAATAAGAAAATATTTTGATTAGGTGGTTGCAACTGAGATGCATATAGTATATGCTTTTGGCCTTATGAGACATATCGATGAAACTAAATCATAGTTAATTTAAAAAAAGTATTCTTCAAGTTTCATGTTCATGGAAAATATTTGGAAAAGAAAACATACAAAGTTTAGAATATGATAAAAAACATTTATTATGCAAACAGTAATACTTTTACCTGCATAGGTGAGAAATGCAAAATCTAAATTAAAGATACATTTGAAGAAATGATTTTGACTGTAGGTACTTGGAGAACTTATGAGACTTATAACAAGATCAAGACAGTTAGAAAAGGAAAGGTAAAAATACTGTTACTGTTATAGCTATATTTTGTTAGCATCTGAACTATAGTTAATTTGTGTCAATTCCCATTATTTTTTATTATCAAATACTTGAACTTTGTTGATTTAAAGTTTCTTTTGGATTAAAGCAAAAGAATAACTATACATTTTTCTGCAGTTAATCATGATTGTGATACTTTATATGGTTTTCAAATTTTAGTTTTCTGATGATAGTGATATTACTGTGGATTCATTTGTATTTGTGGGATACCATTTTTCGTGATTTTCGTGGGTTTTGGTTTGCCACAAATTAAAATATTTAATGATATACACATTTTCTATAGGCTTCTACTATACTGATTTTGGCAAAACCATGACGTCAAATATCCACAAAAATATGAGTTTTCCTCAATCAGAGAAAAATTAGTATCCACAAAAATAAATGAATCCACAGTACATTGTAGTAGTAATTCAGTTTCTAGTAATATGAACTATGAAGCTTTAAGGTGAAAATTTTTCAGTACAGTTCTATAGTTATATTAAAATCTATTGTCTTTTGTAGCCCTTTTAATGACAGAGAAAAAGAAAGAGAATTTAGATTAAAACTTCAGCACCTGTTTGAAAAAATGGGACGACTGCTATCACAACAGGATGAAAAGCTTAAAATTTCTCAGGTATGCTGATTATATATGGTTTATTTAATATAGATGGGCGAAGTAAACTTGGATATGTTTGATGGCTCGTTTTGGAGCCGAGATTTCTCAAATGTGGTTAAATTTTAGGGGTACAAAGTGAGATTCATTTTCCCATAACTTAGCACACCCCTAAAAGCCCTTTGTTGTGCGTCTTCTCAAGGTTAAATATCTTTTTTTTTTTCACACAATAAGAACTTTGAAAATTTAGTTCTTTGTTTTTGTCATAATTATTTATAGTTAAACTTTGGGATTGTGGGATATATGTTGGTTTTGTGTTGGTGTTGGTATTATTGTTTGTGTGTTTTCACATTGATAGCTATTTTGAAAAGATTTGTTCTTGTAGATTAATAGCTTTGTGTTATAACACAATAGTCAAGCAATTAATGTGTAAGATTTTCTGGCAATTGTATAGAATTATTTCACTCTAAAAAAAATTATAAATAATCATTTGCATCACTAATGGTGCAACATGTATACCCGCGCTCCAAAGGAGGGTGGTATACTGGTTTATTTCTATCTGTCCTTGTATGTGTATTCTCATCAGTTTGTCTGTCCCTCCCACAAAATTTTGGTCATTTTTCTCAGGAACTACAAATCAAACCTTCTTCAAATTTGGTATCAAGCTTCATGTAAACACTGTCAACACTGAGGTTGTGAGTTTGAACACTGCATGTGGCAGATGCTTTCGACTCTAAACTTAATTGACAAGGATTGCCAGTTTTCCTATCAAAGGTCATAGCTCTCTCTTTGCACTTTGGCTTCCTCAGCCAATATAAACTGGCCTCCAGGATATAGGGAATAGTGCTGAAAGTGGTGTTAAATGCCAACAATCAATCAATCAGACTGCAGCAATCTGCATAAGTTAGTGAGTCCTTTCTAGTCTTCTGTTATCAAATACAGGAGAGAAAAGATATGAGACAGTAGTATATGATGCCATGAAATACCTGAAAATGACAGCATATTAAAAAGAATGCCCCTTTATTGTTGTTCTTTATCTTGTCAATATGTCGAAGGTTTACATTGATGAACTTAGTCTGAGAGTGGACACAGTCTAACATTATTAACACAGCAAGGTTTACATTCATGAACTCAGTCTGACAGTGGACATAGTCCAACATTGTCAACACAGCTAGGTTTACATTGATGAACTCAGTCTGAGATTGGACATAGTCAAACATTGTCAACAAGGCTGTGTTTGCATTTAGGAACTCAAATGAGTGGACACCCTCAATTATTGTCATCATAGTTTGAAGCATTGCATGGAGTGATATTAATGGCAACTGTTTAGGATAGAGATCACCATCCTATGTTGCGTACAGAGTCTAAATTTTATCATTTGATGATATAAAAAATTAAGGTATGTTTGTTTCAATTAACAATAATAAAATTTTTCAGATGGAACTTTTATCAAATCTGCACAAATGCTATGAACCCCTGATGGAGTTAATAACCAAAAGAGAATTAGCAGACCAAGTCAGAGACGTGATCACACATTTACCTAAAGCCAAAGATTTACCTGTTGAAATTAGAAGGACCAAGATGGAATTTATACAGAAAACTGTCAACTCTGATCTGTTTAGAGATGATGGTATGGCTTCATCGGCTGTTGAATAAGTCTAACATAGCAATGTTTAACTGTATGAGTATCTGTTTCACTCTGTTCTTTCCAAAACACATAGAAGATACCTAGTTTGTTTCATCTGAAAGGCTATCAGTTTTCTTTCAAAATTTTCCAACTTAGCATAATGAATACATATAGATGAAATAAATGCTCCTCCCATTTTGAACAGATTTGAACAATATTTTCTCAGGTTTTACATGTGAGGAACTTAGTCATTTTTGTTATTGAATGCTATAAGAGTGTACCCAGTTTGTGTCATGTGTAACTCCAACAGTTTTCCTTCAACATTATGGAAACTTTGCATTTTATACCTGAATATCCCCTTATAATTATATTCAAATATCTACCAAAAAGAGAGAAACACCATACACAAATTTTGCTATATCTGGCTTAGCTATAAGGATAAATCTATTCTATTCCCAGAATTTTTCTAATAAACAATGGGAACCTCCTTATTCATACAATTTGGTTGATTGCAGCTATTACAATTGATGATATTCTGACACTTAATAATTTCCAAATTTTTATGGCACTGAGTCTTGTTCTTCGTACCTTGGGTCCAGAATGGTATTGTTCTTTTTTTATATAAACATCTGTTTCTTCCTTAATGTATATAGCAGTTCTCAAAGTACTATAAAAATTTTGTTTGCTCAAAAGCAAAAGTATAATGGAGGTACTGTTTTAGAATTTCGTATTTTGGACTGTTTCATTGTTTAAAACAATTTGGTTGACTGTAAAGACAGCATCTATGTTATATTCCCAAGTTTTTGTATGTTCCTCTTTAAAAACAAATTTCACTTTAAAGGTTTTGAAGAGTAAATAGATATAAGGAGATGTGGTATGAGTGCCAATGAGACAACTCTCCATCCAAGTCAAAATTTATAAAAGTAAACCATTATAGGTCAAAGTACGGTCTTCAACACGGAGCCTTGGCTCACACCAAACAGCAAGCTATAAAGGGCCCCAAAGCATTGTATTGATAGTTATCACTGAAAATTGGAGCTTCTATTATATATTTTTAATGTTATTGTGTGATTGACATAGAGTGGGTGGCACATATTCGCCTTGGACACATTTTCGCCGTTTTGCTATTTTTTCTGTAAAATTTGTGTGCCTTTACCCAATACTTGCCTAAAAATATGGTAAAGGCTGTTTGTAATGTTACAACTGTTGATATTCCTCTTTACCCCATTTCCAAGGTTATTCGCACATATTGAGAAATACGCAGGTGTTTTTAAATTATTTTGGTAATTATTTAAGACTTATATGGCAATCATGCGCGGTCTTAAAGTAAATATTTGTGAAAAAAATCATATAGGAATGATCTCTCAAGCTAATTCATGTAATTGCAAACATTCGTTTTTTATAATATACCAGGATAATGAGGATGGTCATATCATACATTGCGGCGAAAATGTGTCCCCCATGGTACACAAACAACTTGATTTCCTCTTGAGTTTGCGTTCATTTTTAGAACAATTAACCAATGTTTTGAAGATAATTTCTTTATCGAACATTTTTTTCACATAGTTAAATTTCTGAAACCTTCATAAAAAGTTCCAAATATTCGAATGTAGGTCGGATGTAAGTGGAAATGAACGAATTATGGGGCGAATATGGGTCTCTCACTCTATAGCATAAAACAGTGAAATAAATACAGAATAAAGTAGATTTTAAATCTTTATAATTGGAAAATTTACTAGTAATTGATCTGTATATTAAGCAAATTGATTAAGTGTTGGTTGATTAGCTGAACATTTTTTTTGTGAAGTATTTAATAGTCATCAATAAAGCTTATTTTTGAGCAGTTGCTTAGTTATTTCCAGGACGAAGTATCTTTTTAAAGGATAAACATTTTGGTTATATACTTTTGTCTAAAATAAAAATATACATTTATTTTTGTAGAATCTCGGAGTACTTTATTATCCTTATGTTTGAACCATATAAAAGCATGTCTGATAGAGCGATATTTCCTCGACATACAGATAGCTACTTCAATTCTTGGAGATATTCTGGAGATTTTTTTTAACCTGAAAGAGGTAAAATTATCATTTAATACTAAATTACTTATAAATACTTATCAGATTTAGTAAAGTTGACTTTATAAAGATTTTGTACTATGCAATCAGATGTATTGGTAACTTTTAATTTCTATGAATATCATTTTTTACTTTGTATTTTCTGTATATACCACTGATTGTTTCATAATAATAGAATTAAGTCATAGTCAACAATTTCAATTTCTGTTCTTAAATAAAGAATGTTTGTAAAATATAAGCATTGCATTTCGGCTTTGATTGAAGCTTTTGCTTTTGGGTGTTTTGTTTTTATGGCTTCAGAAAAACTGGTTTTGGACATGTCTGGTGGGGGTTGTTCTTAAATGTCACTAAATGCATATGATACACATACTTTGGAACAATTAAATGATATAAGTGACTTATCTGTTGTAGAAATGCCCAAAAATCCAACAGCAAATTGATTAGGTCCCAAACTTTTACCTTTTAAGTAGTTATGAAACGAGAATATAGGTTAATAAGCATATAAACAATGTTGATTGCCCTAACTTAGGCTTTACAACTGTATTGAGATATACTGTGGTTTCATTATCATTTGTGGGACACCAATTCTCATGGATGTTGTAGGTATGGGTAAAACACATATTTAAATGTTTAACGAAGTACACATTTTTCATATGCTTGTATGCAAATTTTAACAAAACCACAAAATTCAATATCCACAAAAATACAATTTTCTTCAATCCACTAAAATTGGTATCCACAAAAAAAAAAAGAATCCACAGTAGAATGATATTTAATTTAATTGTTAATTTAAGACAAAAAGAGTATGTCCACCACATCTAATGGTAAGTACTAAGTCCTGTCACCTATCGTTGTTGTTGTAAACACTAATTAATTTTGTGTGCATTTCTTTAACGTTAGAATCAAGCTGCATAATATTGTGTAAGGAAGGCTCTCATGTTTGTTTTGCAGGGAAATGATCTTCGATAATTAATTGATCATGACATCCCTTCCCACCTTGTGATTTCATGCTAAGATGCTTTTGCTTTGAATATGCTTATGGAATATTTACTGACTGGCTAATAATTATTTTATTTTGCATAACATTATGTTTAAAACAAATACATTTATAGTTGTATATTTTTGTCTTTGTCTCAATTAAGCATACTAACTAGTTGAAATATTTCAAGCCAGTGTATGCACATTGGATTAATCTGTTTTGTTCTTGTACGGTTTTTGTCTACCATGTAATGAACATTGCTGATGGCAAGACATAGGCATGCTAATCTGGTGTTGATGGTAATTTGTGTATAGATGATGATGATGGATGGGTGTTTTATGTACAGTGGCAAATTAAATGCATATTCTGGATGAGAACATGTTAATGCAATATGAATATGAACCCAGCTAAGTACTAGACCAATGTGCTGAGCCAGATTTTTGATGTGCTAGTTCACAAGGTAACAGTCTGCAAGTAGTGTGTCAGCCTACCAGGACAATTTTCTAACTACGAGAAAACCAGTTTTTGGTATCATTCCTTAATGCTGCATGCCTTGGTTGGTCATTATCTACATGTTTATGTAATGGGTCAACTATATATGTCTTTTTGAAAAATTGTACATAAGGTGTACATACCTGTCAGACTTTTGTCCCTTGAAATTTTGTGGTTCATTTATTGACATATTGTTTTTTGATTGGATCAGGTTTTAAATTGTCCAAGTTAGACCTTTTATCTGTAGTCTTTTATACCTAATACCTATAGTGTCTTATGTGATTGTCATTGCCTTTTGTAAGTCAGATATATTTGGCTTTGATTTTGACATGTAAGATATTGCTTACAGGTTAGGAATTATGTAGGCCAGATATTTTATGTGTCCATTCTTGTTAATCTTTATATCAAAATTTCAAAGAAGTTAAACTTTTCAATATACTGTAAATAAGAAATTTAAAAATTGTAATTTTTAGTATTTGGTGGCATCAATTTCAGCTGAGTCAGCAAAAACTTTTTTTTTGGACAATTGAATTCAGTGCAAACATTTTCTATGTATGGCCATGTTAAATATATTTTTTGATTCTCAGACAGTGACATCTAAAAATATGGTGAGGGGGGAGGATATCACTTCATGTTGATAATTTTGATGATATTATAAAAGTATTTATTTTAAAGAATAAGATATCAAGGGATGATAAATATGCACCAAGCCAAAGTAAATACAACATGATTGCAATATGGAGAAGACAAATAACTAGTCCCCCAAACATTTCACAGAAAAATAAATTCTGAGTTATTGCTCTGATTAGTTTGAAAGCGGTAAAATTTGAACAATGCAGATTTTACACGTTCTATTTATTTTGGTTTGAGAAAAAAAAAAAACAAGCCAGCTGAAGGATTTTGGCTTACACAGCTGTGTCTGAGAACCAGAAAATTAATTTTACATGGCCTATTATTAAGACATCAATTGCATGATTATATACAATGTAATTGATGCTTTCCAATATGCAGTTTGAACTGAACCAACCAAATCATGATGGAACACTGTCTGACCTTGGTTCAGTTCTAGTGATACAAACCAGATGACCTTGAATTAGTTTTTCTGTTATTTCAGGTGAAGAGTATATCCCAGGATATCAATACATTGGCTCTATCCCTCTTTGAAGTTCTTATACAGAGTATATCAAGGATGGCTGATGGAGAATTTATATCAAATCCACAAAGTTATCCTCAAGTAATGGTGAGTTGTCTCTCTTTGCAGTATCAATTACTTTTCTTTGGCAGTGGTGTCTCTGCTACAGTTAACTTTGAATTTTGTTTCTGTCTTTTTAGAAAATTGAAAATAAATATTTTATAAAATTCAAAATGGGATATGGTGCAGATTTTTATGAGTTTGCATGCAAATTTGGCTTGTTAAAAAACATGAAGTAAAAATAAGGAAAAGAAATGTGTGTACATTTTCAATTTTTTATTATTATCAAATAAAATCGCTTAAATTTGATGTACCTTCATATTTGTTTTGAACGCAATTTAAATCAGTAAAAAAAAATTCCAAGAGTTGTCCCAAAATGATCCTTCCTCAAAAACCAAACCATTTGTTGAACTGAGAAATTGATATGTTGTTGCTAAATAAATATTTTTTTCGTTAAATATGAAATAGTAATTTGGGTACCAATTTTTTTTATTACTTCAATTTGAATGGTGTATACATCAAAAAACAAAGTTGTTGACCCTATGATTATTTAACTTCTTTAAAAACAGAAAGTTATCTCACAACAACACATTGATTTTTAAGAAAGAAAATTGTACAATTTTTGCCACTGGACCGTAAGTTAAATTTTAAGTTAAACTGCTTTAATTTCAGTCTAATTTTAACATTGTTTATATTTTGGTATTGAAATACATATGAAATTTATCTATTATTTATTAGCTTAGAAAGCCAACTATGTCAGAAAATAGTAGTCCATGTTCTACCTTGGATAGAAAAAGTAGACGAAGTCGAACTCTGTTTCAAGGAGTTAGTCGACCTTCTTCTGAAGTTATTACAACCAAAGATGATACACCTAAATTTCTTGTATGGTTTGAATTTAAATTACTATCCAGAAACTTTTATATAACTCTGTCAGCTTTTGTGAACCTCTGAACATTGTTAGTTTTGCTATAATAATTATAATGCTAAATAATTAACTTTCATGATCATCAACTTTTGATTGAAAATTTGTTATTCATAAAACTTCTATCTTCTAACCCAACTTAAACATGTGTTGTTGTGTCTTCATATCCAATATTTATTCATCATCTGAAATATTTTAAAGAAGAAATTAATAAAAAGATAGCTATCTGTAATGAAAAAAAAAAATTCTCAACATTTTCTTTTATCAGATTATGTTATAACTTTTATTCTTACTTTTTCTTTTAATGTTGTTTTTTGTTCTGAATTTGCTAAACAGTCTCTTGTAAACTTTCTTCACCATAACATTTTCATACATTTTGAGATGACCTTCTACCTTACACTCCTGACAAAAGCCATTTTTACATATTTTGTCATCTGGTTACTATAGTTGTTCTATGTTCAGGATTACTATTCAGCCTCAGGTGGGGACTATTAAAATAACTTTGGCATCAATTTCTTTGTTTGCATCCACTGGTATATTTGTCAGAAACTGATAACTGCATATATAGTATGGTGTACAGTATATCTTAAGGAGTTTGATCATATGCCAGAAGATGAAGGTCACATGAGCAAATGTACATTACTTTAGTTATTTTTATACGACTGCAAAAAATTTTGCTATCATGGTGTCGTCGTCGTCCGATGACATTTGGTTTCTGGACAATAACTTTAGTATAAGTGAATGGATCTCTATGAAATTTAACCACAAGGTTCAATAGCACAATAGGTTGGGATTGATGTTGGGGGTAATGGTCCCAGCTCTTTAGGAATTAGGGGTCAAAAAGGGGCCAAAAAAGGCATTTTTCTAGTTTCCAGACAATAACTTGTGTATAAGTGTATGGATCTCTATGAAATTGTACCACAAGGTTCCATATCACAAAGGGAAGGTTGGGATTAACTTTGGGGGATATGGCCCAAACTGTTCAGGAATTAAGGCAAAAAAAGGGGGGAAAAACAAGGTTTTTCTGGTTAATGGACAATTACTTGTATTAGTCTATGGATCTCTATGAAATTGAAACACAAGGTTCCATACCACAAAGGGAAGGTTGGGTTTGACTTTGGGGGTTATGGCTCAAACCGTTCAGGAATAAGGGGCAATTTGGGGGGAGGAACAGGGTTTTTCTGGTTTTCTGGACAAATACTTAAGTATTAGTCAATGGATCTCTATGAAATAGTACCACAAGGTTCCATACCACACACAGAAGGTTTGGGTCGATTTTGTGGGTTGTGGCTTTAATCATTAAGAAACTAAAGGCCAAATTGGGGCCAAAAACAAGACTTTTCTAATACTGGCTAAGCTGGTTCTAACATAAATTATTTCTGATCTATGTAAAGAAACAACAAATACTGATATGGCAGGAGATACACACCAAACAGGGTGTGTAAATTAATATATTTAGTTTGTAAACAGATTTACTAAGTATTGCGCAACAGCAAAGTATTGCACAACAGCAAGAAATCTTCAATTGAAAATAAATACAAATCTTTTAACCAATTTCAATGAGGATTAATTAAAAGTCTTGAATTGTTTGAGGTTTTTACCATGTATTACTATACATGTATTGGATATTTGGACATTTTTAAATAGGTCTACATTGAGGTCCAAAGGGTCCAAAATTACACTTTGTTTGATTTCATCAAAAACTGAATTCTTGTGGTTCATATATAATGATATGCTGAATCTAACTGTGCATTCAGATTTTTGTCGAGCCTGCGACTTTTGTCGCATAAAGCTCGACATAGGGATAGTGATCCAGCGGCGGCGGCGGCGTTAGCTAACTTCTTAAAAGCTTTATATTTTAGAAGGTGGAAGGTCTGGATGCTTCATACTTTGTATATGGATGCCTCATGTTACGAAGTTTCCATCAGTCACATGTCCAATGTCCTTGACCTCATTTTCATGGTTCAATGACTACTTGAAAAAAAAGTTAAGATTTTTTGTAATGTTAAATTCTCTCTTATTATAAGTAATAGGATAACTATATTTGGTATGTGCGTACCTTGCAAGGTCCTCATGCCCGTCAGACAGTTTTCACTTGACCTCAACCTCATTTCATGGATCAGTGAACAAGGTTAAGTTTTGGTGGTCAAGTCCATATCTCGGATACTATAAGCAAAAGGTCTAGTATATTTGGTGTATGGAAGGACTGTAAGGTGTACATGTCCAACTGGCAGGTGTCATCTGACCTTGACCTCATTTTCATGGTTCAGTGGTTATAGTTAAGTTTTTGTGTTTTGGTCTGTTTTTCTTATACTGTATGCAATAGGTCTACTATATTTGGTGTATGGAATGATTGTAAGGTGTACATGTCTAGCGGGCAGGTGTCATCTGACCTTGACCTCATTTTCATGGTTCAGTGGTCAAAGTTAAGTTTTTGAGTTTTGGTCTTTTTTTCTAATACTATATGCAATAGTTCAACTATATTTGGTGTATGAAAATATTTTATGATCTATTTGTCAGTCACGCAGGTTTTATTTGACCTTGACCTCATTTTCAAGGTTCATTGCTCAGTGTTAAGTTTTTGTGTTTTGGTCTGTTTTTCTTAAACTATAAGCAATAGGTCAACTTTATTTGTTGTATGGAAGAATTGTTAGCTGTACATGCCTGCCTAGCATGGTTCATCTGACCTTGACCTCATTTTCATGGTTCATTGGTCAATGTTTAGTTTACTTGGTTAATGTTAAGTTTATGTGACAGTTGTAATAAAGCTTTTTATTTAGGACTATCAACATAATATCAATGATTAGTAAAGAAGGTGAGACATTTCAGCGTGTGCACTCTTGTTTATTTTGGGCCCTGTTTTCAAATTAGTCCATATTAAGGTCCAAAGGGTCCAAAATTTATCTTTGTTTGAATTCATGTTGTTTTTTTAGCTCACCTGGCCGGAAGGGCCAAGTGAGCTTTTCTCATCACTTGGCGTCCGTCGTCGTCGTCGTCCGTCGTCGTTAGCTTTTACAAAAATCTTCTCCTCTGAAACCACTGGGCCAAATTTAACCAAACTTGGCCACAATCATCATTAGGGTATCCAGTTTAAAAAATGTGTCCGATGACCCCTCCAACCAACCAAGATGGCCACCATGGCTAAAAATAGAACATAGGGGTAAAATGTAGATTTTGGCTTATATATCTGAAACCAAAGCATTTAGAGTAAATCTGAGATAGGGTAAAACTGATTATCAGGTCAAGATCTATCTGCCCTGAAATTTTCAGACAAATCTGACAACCTGTTGTTGGGTTGCTGCCCCTGAATTGGTAATTTTAAGGAAATTTTGCAGTTTTTGGTTATTATCTTGAATATTATGATAGATAGAGATAAACTGTAAACAGCAATAAGTCGTCAGGACCAAAATTGTCAGTCAACTCCTTTAGGAGTTATTGCCCTTTATAGTCAATTTTTAACTATTTTTCGTAAATTTTTGTAATCTTTTACAAAAATCTTCTTCTCTGAAACTACTGAGACAAATTTAACCATACTTAGCCATAATCAATATTAGGGTATCTAGTTTAAAAAATTTGTCCGATGACCCCGCCTTCCAACCATCATGGCCGACTTTGTTAAAAATAGAACATAGGGGTAAAATGCAGTTTTGGGTTTATATCTCTGAAACTAAAGCATTTAGAGCAAATCTGACAGGTGGCAAAAATGTTCATCAGATTTAGATTTATCTGCCCTGAAATTTTCAGACGAATCCGACAACCCGTTGTTGGGTTGCTGCCCCTCCCTGAGTTTGTTATTTTACAGAAATTTTGCAGTTTTTTGTTATTATCTTAGATATCATTATAATATCTAATATCTAATACTATTAATTATGATTTTAACCTTATTTTACATCATTTCCAAAGCATCAGTAAATACAGGTGAGCGACACAGGCTCTTGAGAGCCTCTAGTTTTATATGCTGAATCTAACCATGGAATTAGATTTTGGATATTGGACCATTAAGTAGATTAAATGTCCCATTTCAAATTTTTAAGTTATCTGACCACATTTATTCTGTGTCAGAAATCTATAATGTGTCAAATATTTAATCACTATCCAAATTCAGAGCTGTATCAAGCTTGAATATTGTGTCCATACTTGCCCCAACTGTTCAGAGTTCAACCTCTGCGGTCGTATCCAGCTGCTCTAGGCGGAGCGCATTTTTGTTTTTGTCGAGCCTTCGACTTTTGTCGAAAAAGCGAGACATAGCGATCCTACATTCCGTCTTCGTCGTTGTCGTCGGCGGCGTCCACAAATATTCACTCTGTGGTTAAAGTTTTTGAAATTTTAATAACTTTCTTAAAACTATCCTGGATTTCTACCAAACTTGGACAGAAGCTTGTTTATGATCATAAGATAATATTCAAAAGTAAATTTTGTAAAAAAAAAATTCCATTTTTTCCGTATTTTACTTATAAATGGACTTAGTTTTTCTGCCAGGAAACATTACATTCACTCTGTGGTTAAAGTTTTTAAAATTTTAATAACTTTCTTAAACTATCCTGGATTTCTACCAAACTTGGAAAGAAGCTTGTTTACGATCATAAGATAGTATCCAGAAGTAAATTTTGTAAAAAAAAAATTCCATTTTTTCCGTATTTTACTTATAAATGGACTTAGTTTTTCTGCCAGTTAACATTACATTCACTCTGTGGTTAAAGTTTTTAAAATTTTAACAACTTTCTTAAACTATCCTGGATTTGTACCAAACTTAGACAGAAGCTTGTTTATGATTAAAAGCTAGTATCCAGAAGTAAATTTTGTAAAAAAAAAATTCCATTTTTTCCGTATTTTACTTATAAATGGACTTAGTTTTTCTGCCAGTTAACATTACATTCACTCTGTGGTTAAAGTTTTTAAAATTTTAACAACTTTCTTAAACTATCCTGGATTTGTACCAAACTTAGACAGAAGCTTGTTTATGATCAAAAGCTAGTATCTAGAAGGAAATTTTGTTCCATTTTTTCCGTATTTTACTTATAAATGGACTTAGTTTTTCTTCCAGTTAACATTACATACAGTCTGCAGTTTAAGTTTTTAAAACATTTATTAGATTCATAAACTATCCTGGATTTTTACCAAACTTGGACAGAAGCTACTTACAATCAAAAGATAGTATAGAGAGGAATATTTTTATTAATTTTTTTCCTCATTTTTGCTGAGCCTGTGATTAACAGCAAAAAGTAGGCGAGACACTGGGTTCCGCGGAACCCTTACGAATTTTTTAAATTTTAATGTCAAGTTATCATCTAGACATTGGGGAATGGCCTCAGTCATTGACCTTGCCAACACTTGCCATCTGTAGTCTCCAAATAGATTTTATGATAATGAAAATTATAAAAATCTTTCTTTTTGTCAATTTTTAATAGCATTTAGATGCCATTTTTGTATGGTTGTCTATTTGTTTTTACTTTAGTTAAGATGTAATGGTTTCTAGATGATAACTTGATTTTTTTTTTCAAAATCCTTACTATATTGGACATTACTGATATTCATCTTAATATACAGTTAAAGATTAAGGTTGAAGATGGCAGCACCTACTGTTTGGAAGTTATTTTCCATTAACATTCAAATTCTGCAAAATCAACTTTTTTTCCTTTCCTTATTAAAATTTCTGTTACCATAGGAACAGCTTTAATTTATTTGAATATCATCTTTTGTATATAAAACTGACATATATGATCTGTTCAAAGCACACTTCATGACTTCGGTAATTTAAGAAAAACTTGGAAAACAAATATTCATTACTTAGAGAGATTTCAATAAGTTTATGTTGCTCTTTTACAGGATCATTAAATATGTCCAAAATAAGTAAATAACATATGGTTAGATCATTTAGAGTATTTGATTATGGTCCACATACTTTAAACTTACTTCTTGTATCTGTTCATCATAGAAGTTTTATTATTTTGGATTGAACAAAGTGATTTGGAAAGGTTTGATACAGATACAGAACCAATAGATTACTTATTTTGTCCTCAAACAGTTTAATGATGAAATACATGAAATATTTTAATAGTTGATGTCAATGTCTTAAACAAGTTTAATATCATTTTCCTGAATTAATATTGATATTGATATGTACTGTTGACCTTTGACATTTAACCTTGAAGCCAGAAGAAGATAAAAGTAAGACATTGCCAGCAAAATCACCACGACGTTTAACCATACAACTGTTGCCATCACAGCTTCAAAGTCTACCATTTAATGATGATCCACAAGCATACTGTGTAAAACTTTTAGATATTCTGCATCTGCATGCAGATTAAATGCATGTTGGTGGCTTGTACTGTTCTCAATGTCAGAAAGTTTAATTTGCAAAATGTCAAGTTGTCTCTGTTTAGTAGATTTTTCCATAATTTTTGTGAAGCATTACAAAATTTTCCTTTCTTTGTTTAATGAGAGTTAATATTCTGTACAAAAATTTTCAAGAAAACAATTTTGATTTTGGAAAGAGAAATACAATTTTTGTAACTTGCAAATTTTAGTAGCTTAAACCCAAAGATATCAATCAGACTTCTCTTTCTTTGATATTACAAAAAAATTAATGCTTGCTTGCTTTGTTGTGGAGAAGTCTGTAGCATGAAATTCCATTAAATACATTCATGTATGATTATTCTACTGAGCAACGAGAATCATTAAACCGTGAGTTATCTCCCCTCTACACATGACAAACATCTTGACATTTTGTTTGATAAACTGAGAAATTTAGAATGGCCAAAACTAAATGACTTTTAAGTCAGCATGCTCAAGAAAGAATAGTTTTAGATGGTTAACTGGTTATGTAGAGGTTGGATGTCTTTTGAAGTATTAACGCAATGATATTAACAAAATCTAATGAATTATATTAACAGGAGTTGATTTAAGTATTAACAACTTAAACACACATTGATGATATTAACATGAATTTTGAAATACTAATAGGCCAGTGAATGTATAATAAGTATTGTTATTAAATGGTGACATTTAGGAATATTTGTTCTGGAAGACCATCAAACCGCAAGATAGTTTGCACTTAACTGTTATTGTGATGTATGCATGCATGTAACTTAAGATTTTTTTCTCCATCGATAGTTTTTTTTCTGTCAGCATAGTTATTCATGGAAATTTCTGTTAAAAAATAGATTATGCATTATTTCCTACTCTTAATTATTGCTGCACTATGTCACTAGTTACTTATGCAAGAAATGAAAGCAATTTTTTTTTCTGTGTTTTTTTTATTGCTAAATGAATTTTCTTACCACTATGCTGTCTTTTTCTACAATTCTAACTTGTTGTCTTTCTGTTTCACTTTGCCTTATTATCTGTTAAATGTAAGCCTTATTTACTTTAATTTATATCAGGGGGGAATCACTTATAAATTAGTGAAATAAATAATATATACTGATCATCTTGAAGTTATTGATAAAGTTAATAGTCAGCCATTTTAAGAAGCTATTATAAGTTATTTCATGGATTTTTGTCTGTGTGAATAATATCACATATAACATACCTGTATAAGGTAAATGTTTCGGGTTTATATTCATGAATTTTCTGCAATGTTTCACAGGATGAAATAGGTATTTACCTGGCACAGATTTTAAGTTATCTGTTGAATATTTCAGGGTGAGATGGTAGCTTGTTTGACAGAACTTTTACGTCTGATGGAAGAAACTCATTATACAGCTGTGATACAGATTCATCCCAAAGGACCACCTTTAAAAGTAATACTCCTGGTCCATTATTATTTCATGGGGATCTTATGGGTGAAACACCCTATTGTATGGCAATTCACAAAATAAAACACAGCTACAGCCCTTTTCACAAAAAATTAGTATGAGTAAAATTAATCATAAGTTACCAAACTGTTCATGACATACAACTGATATTTATATAAAATATTTCATCGAAATGGCTAATGGTTCCTAAAACCTTTAGATTCAGAATAAATTTAGGATCCAGTAGAGGTCAAAATTCTTATATACAACATTAATCAGCATTAGAGGTTGCACTTTGCAAATACAGCTGTTTCACAAGCCACGCCTCTTTTGGGGGAGATATATAATTTCATAGATATGTTAATTTGTTAACGTACTGGTTCCCAGATATGATCTCTGTGTTTCATCTCATAGAGACATAACTTGAGATTGTTACCAGTATAGAAAAAATGGTTGCGCCTAAAATTTAATTATTAGGAGGTCCAAAAGTGGAGGTAGGGGTAGTATAGAATTTTAGTATAAGTTTAAACTCTTAGAAGTTCAGGGCATATAAATGTTGAAAATATGCCGCACAGCCATATATTTTGACTTTTGAATAAAATAGTAGTGCATATCAACTTTCCGTTCTGGGATATAATTTTTCACGAAACTTCTAAGTAAAAGTGGCACAGTTTTAGCCACAAAGGGAGCTCCTATGGGAAATTTCATTGTCTATATCTACAGAATTGCAACCTAGATGTGTAATATTGTTTAAATAAATGTGTTAGAAATATCTCAAATCATATTGTTTGAAACAAGTTATTTCTCTTGGCAGTACATAGTACTGTACTGTTTTGTGGCTGTGTAGAAGAACTTTGAGAGAGTCTGGTAGATTGAACATGCAATTGTCATTTTAATGAAATTAACATCCTGGCTCACAATTCAAAATGTAAGTCAATATTGGTAGTGATCCAAATTGATGCATATATGCAAAGTATTCATCTGAAGCATTTAAATCAAGAAATCATTCTAAAAGTAAATGTGTACATTTATCAGCATCCATTTTATGGAGAAATGATGATAATTACTAAGGTTATTTAAGGAATAACAGTACTGTAGTTGAAGAGTTGCCACCGTCAATTGGCGATTTGACGGTCGCAAATGCAATTTTACTGACGACGCGTAGCGGAAACAGTAAAACGGAGATTTGCGACCGTCAAATCAAAATTGACGGTGGCAACTCTTCAACTACAGTACTGTTATTCCGATTCTAATGCATAACAAAAAGAAATAATACGTTAGAGCTTGAAAAAATGAATAAATTTTAAATAAAATAAAATTCAGCGAAACTTTATGAATGATTTTGGCGCAAAGACGTCATGGCAAATCATGACGTCATACAAATGAAAACTTACAAACTGAAGGTTATTTCGTTACTTCTACGATTCAAATTTGGATAAAATCACATCAAACCGGCGTTTTTTTAGTTAGGTGTTGTTTTATTTTCAATAATATTGTAGTAATCGAACATTTGTTGATCCATGAGTTTAAAATGGCGGATCCATCCTTAGTTACGACTGGTCAACTGTGGATTTGACGGTAACTTTTAGCCAATGAAAAAAATTGTTACATAAAAGTTGCATTAGAAACTTTCTTTTTCAGGATTTCCTTACTCAGGTTTTACATACATTCCAAGAATTAATCAAACCAGAAATGTTATCAGCAGATTGGACCATAATGAGAATGGAGACCAATAAGTATGTATTTTTCATATCAGTGAAACATCCCTCATTGACATACTTACGATAGCCCAGATATTAACTTATTTTTTAATAATCAAGACCATGGATAAGTTCAGAAATAAACAAATTAATAAATTTGATATCTTCATTTTGTACAATTTTTAAAGAAAATTACATGTATAAAAAATATTTTGCAACTTTTCTGAAAAAAGGCTCAATTTTCATAATCAAAAATAGGAATCAATGACACTACGAAATAATCAAGTTATAATCTTTTCTCTTACTTAAAAGTATTATTATGTCACTATGTATTTTTCAGTGTGATATTTTCTGCTGTTGAATATTTCTCCCAAGCTTTAAAGAACCATTTCCTGGAAGGAGAGTACTTTGACCAACATGTAAGTTTATTGATATGTATGGTTATGTTAGGTTTTTCCCTCTCTATTATTTCAGCCACTGGAAAATGAATTGTAAGGTGGGTCTGAAGCTGAATGATTATAGTGAAATTCTTATTGAAAAAAACAAATTGCTAAAATTATTTGTAGGCACATGCTTACAATGATACACTGCAGCTACACCACTGCAAATAATACATGATTTGTATGGTAAATGTCAAAATTGTACAACATAAATTAGACACACAACTAAGAAATGTCTCAATCAAATTCTGGAAAAAATTCTGGGCTAATTTCCAAAGGTCTTTAAATGGAAATATGTTTAATGTATTCTTGTGTGATGCATTAACATATTGTATAAAATAAATTGAAAAAACTATGTGCTAGACAATTTAAATTCTGAGAAGAGTCTCCTTCAGTGATAAATCCACAAAATATTTGTGACTTTTACTTACAAGACGTCTGCACCTGTGGTATCCATTCTTCTGATTTGATTTTCTCATCCGCTGGCTGTTTGATATTTTTTACCAGAATATGTTTCATTAAGATAATGTTGTCTTTCTGTTTCACTTTGCCTTATTATCTGGTAAATGTAAGCTTTGCTACTGCTTGAACTTATATAGGGGGGGGGGGGGGGGAATCACTTACAAATTAGTGAAATAAATAACCTTTGCTAATATTTGACAACTAAGCCTTGAAATCATCTCTTGTCTGATGTAGTAGACCAGCTTATCTTCCCGTTTAAGAACAGAATTACCCCCCCCCCCCCCTGATATGAGTCACATACAATTGATCATTAGACACTTGTTCAGACTCTGAGAGTGTTTATAAGGTGATTGGCAGTTTAAGTGTTATAAATTATTGTAAATACCTTTGAATATGCATTTATTGAACTTTTTTATCCAATATATCATTTGACAAAATTATTGAAAAACATCAAAAGAGACAAATATTCATAACATACTAACATGTTATTGTCTTAAATATTCATGTAATATTTGAATTTTTTCGTACATGGTATACCTTGTGGATTTATCTTATTTGTACTTTCAGTTATGGAACCTATACTTTAGACTTGCAGTGAACTTTATAGTACAACCCAGTCTTCAGTTAGAGGAATATTCAGAAAGTAAAAGGAATAAGTTTATTGAAAGGTATATTAAAATACAAATTGTTATATTACATTGTCATTGTTCATCTTGCTAGTTTTAATTAGCATGATGAAATTGATTGATTTTTTATGACCCGCCGCATTTAAGGGGACATTAAGTGTTAGGCCTTGTCCGTTTGTATGTCTGTATGACAGTATGTCCCAAAATTGGTTTCTATTCTCTAACTTTAGTTTGCCTGTACCAAATGTTATGATATTTATACACAATTCTTATTACCTGAAAGCACAGATCTAGTTTGAATTAGGGTGGTGTCACTTTTACTGTTCTAGAGTTATGCCCTTTACAAATGGAAAAATTGTTGAATTTTTCGTTTCTGTTTTCTAACATAAGTTTACCTTAACCAAATGTTATGAAATTTATACACAATGCTTATTACCACAAAACTCAGATCAAGTGTGAATATGGGTGCCGTCACTTGTACCGTTCTTGAGTTATGACCCTTTATAATGTTATATGCAAGCGGGGGCATCATCTGTATCCCATTGTTTAGATATACAAAATCTCTAAACATTATTGTACCTAAAAGAGAATTTTTTTTTACACCTGGTAGAAAATCGTTTGCTGAGGAAGACAGGATACACATCATCTGATAATTGTAATATTCAAAAGAGTTCTATTGCTGATTAATAGTAAAGTAAATATTTAACGTTTTTTTTTCCTCAGGTATCATGATATGAGAATAATGATGGGACATCAGATACAGACATTGTGGGAAAAATTAGGTAAGAATATTAGAAAAATATAGCTTTTCTTTTTATACGACTGCAAAAAATTTTCGTTCGTATAATGCTATCATGTCGTCGTCGTCCGAAGACACATTTGGTTTCCGTACAATAACTTAAGTTTAAGTGAATGGATCTCTATGAAATACCACAAAAGGAAGGTTGTGATTGATTTTGGGGGTTATGGTACCAACAGTTTAGGAACTAGGGGTCAAAAATGGCCCAAAAACAAGCATTTTTGTAGTTTCCGGACAATAAATTGTGTGTAAGTGAATTGATCTCTCTAAAATTGTACCACAAGGTTCCATATCTCAAAGGGAAGGCTGGGATTGAGTTTGGGGTTAATTGCCCCCAAACATTCAGGAATTAGCAAAAAAGGGCCAAAAACAAGCATTTTTCTAGTTTCCAGACAATAACTTGTGTTTAAGTGTATGGATCTCTCTGAAATTGTACTACAAGGTTCGATACCTCAAAGGTAGGCTGGGATTGAGTTTGGGGGTAATTGCCCCAAAGTTTAGAAATTAGGGGCAAAAAAGGTGCCAAAAACAAGCATTTTTCTAGTTTCCAAAACAATAACTTGTGTTAAAGTTTATGGAACTTTCTGAAATTGTACATTTTTCCTTAAAAGAAAATAATCTTCAAAATTTCCTCAAAATTTGGGGGGGGGGGGGGTTTCCATTTTTGGGGGGTTCATATTTTTTTCTTCAAAATTTTTCAAAATTTCTTTTGGGGGGGGGGGGGGGGGGGGTGGGGACAAATGTTTTGGGGGGATTTTTTTTCATAATTTTTGGGTGTTTTTTTTTCCCAAAAATTTTCCATTTTTACATTGATTATTTCTGATATATATATATAAAAACAACAAATACTGATATGGCAGGAGATGCACACCAAACAGGGTGTGTAAATTATTATATATAATAGATTAAGTATTGTGCAATAGCACAGTATTGCGCAATAGCACTGTATTGGGCAATAGCAAGAAATCTTCAAGTGGGTCTCATTAGGGTCTAAGTGTGATGCGGGATTGCCGATTTTTTGTAAGCGTGACACGTGAAAGTCAAATTATTGTGCCGTGAAAAACAGAAAATGAAGTCTAGCGGGACAAGGGAAATTACTAAAAAATGAGAATTGCTTACGTACATAGTGTAAGCGGGATACGGGAATCTGACAAAACAGTAAGCGGGATCCAGGATCAGAACCCCCCAATGAGACCCCCCTTCAATTGAAAATAAATACAAATCTTTGAACCAATTTCAATGGGATTGATTTAAAGTCTTTAATTTTTGGGGGTTCTAACCTTGTATTACAATTTTGAATATTGGGCCCCATTTTTAAATTTGTCTACATTGAGGTCCAAAGGGTTCAAAATTTAAAGTTTGTTTGATTTCATCAAAAACTGAATTATTGCGGCTCTATGATATGCTGAATCTTATTGCGCATTTAGATTTTTTTATTTTGGGTCCTGCTTTCAAATAAGTCTTTATTAAGGTTTGAAGGGTCCAAAATTAAAATTTGTATGATTTCAACTAAAATTAAATTTTTTGGTGTTTTTTTTGTATGCTGAATCTAACCATGTTGTTAGATTTTGGATTTTAGACCATACTAGATAAATTAAATGTCCCATTTCAAATTTTTAAGATCTTTGACCACATTTATTTTGTGTCAGAAACCTATATTATGTCAAAAATTTGATCACAATCCAAATTCAGACAGTATCAAGCTTGAATATTGTGTCCAAACTTGCCCCAACAGTTAAGGGTTCGACCTCTGTGGTCGTATCAGGCTGCGCTTGGCAAAGCATTTTATTAACAAGTTAAGGACATGCAATACAGAAGAGATCGCACATTGATTTTCCACAGAGGTTACACAAAGGTCGATTTTGATATGCACTATCAAAATATGCATGGAAATATATATCTTCATGACTTACTTTTCAAGATATTATTCGGTTGATTTGGCCTAAATATTGTAAAAACACAATTTTTCACATTTCAATACTTTGCCGAAAATATAGCAGAACTTTCAAACAAAAAGAGATATTTTCACCCAGTTCAATGTAAAGTGCTCCTTAGTTTATAGGCATTTAAGGTAGTTTTACAAGTTGAAGTAAAATTATGAAAGCCTTGTTGTGAAATCATCACACGGTGACTCTTACAATTACAAATTCTTGCAGAAAAATAAATCTACTGTGAATACAATCAAATGCACAAGAATGAATGGGGGCCCATATTTAATTATTATGCAAAAACTATGATAGGTAAAGAAAAACTGTAAACAAATCAAAATGATGAGCAAGACAATATCTACAAATGAGTCAACATTGGCGAAATTATCCGTTAACTTATAATAGGAGTTATTGCCCTTAAAATGAAGATTTTAACCCTTTTTTATGTGTTGGGCAAAAAGTATAGAAAATAAAGAGAAACTGTAAACAGCAAAAATTATCAGCAAGACAAGATCTATCAATAGGCCAACAAAGCTGAAATTGTAAGTCCATTTTTTTATTAAAATTATTGCCTTGATTTTTTTGTTTTTTTTGTAATTTGGGCAAAAACTATAGTAGATAGAGAGAAACTGAACACAGAAGAAATTATCAGTAATACAAGGTCAACAAAAAAATAGATTTTAGTTATGAATTATATTCTTAATACATGTATAGAATATGGAGATGTGGTATGATTGCCAATGAGATAACTATCCACCAGAGACCAAATGTCATAGAGCCTTCAACTATGAGCAATACCCATACAGCATAGCAAGCTACAAAAGGCCCTGACATGACAAAATGTAAAACATTCAGTCTTTAATATTGGAGAGTGACCATTGTTGGAAATGCACAAAGATCCAGGAGAGCGGTATAGGCTCTTTTAGAACCTCTTATTAACAATCCAATTTCTATATTTTACAGGGACCAATAGAAGACATTTCATTCCATCCATGATTGGACCATTCCTCAAAGTGACTTTGGTTCCAGAAAAAGAACTCAGGGCAGCAACTCTTCCAATATTTTATGATATGATACAATGTGAACAGAAAACAAGTGGAAATTTTGTTATGGTATGTATTATTGTTGATGATCTGTTATCTTCCTTCTCTCTACTTTTAACAAGGGTTGTCTTTCATGAAAGTTGGCCCCATCTTGTTAGAATATTTTATGCAAAAATTTAATCATCAAACATGTGAAAAGCAAAAACATAATGGAAAGCAAGATTAATAATATGATGTCAACTGTATTCTGATTCAGATGTTAAGAGAAGAGTGAATAAAAAGTACTGAAAATTCTATTGAGAAACAAACATGGTTAATTTTGCTGCATTTAATTTTAACTGTCCACATCCAGGAATTATTCATAATTTGATTTTGAATTCAAGACTGTGTGCTAAGCTTCAGTTGTTTATTTATATTTACTCTATAGATACACGTACCCAAATTTCATTGTCATATGGATTGGAAATACAGGTGATTGATAATGTCATCATGGTTTGAAGTATTTTCATATAACTTGTAAAACTAACTTTACTTAAGAAATCATGGCAATTGATGTCTTGAATTCAAAGGGAGTCTGTGGCATTCCAGCCTCCTAGATATTTTTATTACTTAAGATTTGTAAGCATTTACACAATTCTATACCAGTATGTACATTTAAAATGTTCTACAAAATATATGACCATTAGACAGTTTTTTTCAATGTAATTTCAGGTTGAAAAAGAGATTATAGAGAAGTTGGATCAGTTCATCACAATGGACAACCAAGGAGATGATGAATATAAACAATTATTCTATTCCATGTAAGTATTAACAATGTCTACACTTAATAAATGTTGATTAAACAAGAGTTTTCTAGTGTGACAAATGTGGTGTTAGTAGAACACACACTTCTTTGGTATTTCAGTACCCCATAAAATTAAAATCCATCACCTTCAGTCTAACGTTAGTTTAAATAATATTGCTTATACAAGAGAAATTTTCATTATTGAATTATATTATATTATTAATATTATTATTTGAGGGGTAAAAGGGAACAGCCAAAACAGTATCGTGTGTATAGGGCTTTCACGATTGACAAAATTACTGTATTTGTCCTATTAGAATCAGTTAAATGGTTAAATGAAAATAAATATACGGCTGCCATGAATTATGCCTTATGTTACTAATTTTCTGTCTATCATATGTCCATAGCCCTTGACCTCATTTTCAAGGTTCATCAACTACTTTAAAAACCTGTATTGTTTTTTTAAACATGAATTTATCAGTTATTATGAGTAATAATTGTATTTTGAGATCCTTACAAGGTCTTCATGTCGGATTTTTTGTGGTCTGTTCAGTTTCTCAGATAATATAAGCAATAGGTCACCTGTATTTGGTGCATGGAATGAATATAAGGTGTACAAGTATGTCTGCCAGGGTTCACCTGACCTTGACCTCATTTCATGATTCAGTGATCTAAGTGAAGTTTTCATGGTTAGGTCTGTTTCTCAGATACTATAAGAAATAGGTCTATATTTGGTGTATGGAATCATAAAACTACTGGTAAATGGAATCAGTGACTTTTATATTCCCCTGTGTGTAGATTCAGCATCTTTTGCATCATCCAAGCACTAAATTGACAAACTGTTTCATACATTTTTATTCACCATTCACTGTTCTCTGGTGAAGTCATTGAAGAAGCAAAATGGTTTGTCTTAGAATCAATAATTTCATAACCAAAGATGTAGTGTTGAAAATAAAATACTCTGTATATGTTGACAAGAAAGATGCTTTGTTCAAATTTCAAATGAAGGGGAAAAGATGCAATTAAATTTCTATTGAATTGAACAATGCAATGGTATGAAAATGGTTTTTTTTAAAGAAATGTTCTAAAGTATCTTGGAAAATGATTTTAGTAAAGTTAATTTAATATGAAATGTATGATATTTTTATTAAAGTTATGATTGATACCATAATCACTTTATCTATCGAAGTGTCATCATAACTCCTTTATAGAATTGCTAAAGATTCCATGATTTAATTTACATAACCTTGTAATAGTTGATATTGAATTGAGTTATGGCCCTTTTCTTCAAAACCTGTTAAAAATGGTCTTCATGTTTCCTTAACTAAATGAAAGGTAAAGTATATGTGATAGTTATGGAAACATTACCAGAGTTTATCTAGATTGTTCCCCTTTAAACTTGGAAATATTTATCCTTATAAGGACCCAATTAGTCTTAGAAAATTTTCTTGTAAGATAGCAATATAAATTTATGTCTATTGGTATTTTAATTTTTGCCTAATTTTGATTCTGACTTGTCATTGCAACTCTTTCTCAACATGAAACTTAAAACTTTGTTAGATCTGTCATATGCATATGTGCATGTTGGTAGCAGGTCCAGTCGCTGAGATTTGCATCTCTCTGATCATATGCATTTCCACCCTGTCTAGCAGCCATTTTGTATTCACATAAAACTTTATATACTGTAATAGAATCAACTTTTGTGGTTTTACTCGTCACATGAACACGTTCGTGGTACGTTTGTTAATACATTTTGTATATATTTTCGAAGTATAACTCAATTATATTATCAGTGTCTTTTGTATACTCCCACTCAAGGAGTTTGTAGTTGTAAAGGATTTTTAGATCTGCCAGCCAGTCACTTCCTGTTCCACAATACTTTCAAATTTTATTATACCCATGTGCATGGAACATTTTCCTCCATGTCTAATAACAAATTTGGTAATGCTTTGCAGGACTTTACATTTTTTTAAAACTTCTTGTTTAATCAATATTGAAGGCTTTTGCCAGTAAAGTAAAAATTCTACTTTAACCAGTATTCTTAGAGCCTGACATGCAGATGCAGATGTTCAGGATGTTGATTGAAATTTTGTAGAGCTACGCCCATTTTAACAAATTATATACCTACTTTTGTCATTACACTTATCATACATGGTTTATCATATAAAACTATGTGTACATCCATGTCATCTTATGTTTTTGTGGCTTATTCTGGTTCATTGAGGTTAGTTCTAGAAGCAGGTATTATTAGTTATTTGTTCTATTAATAGTTGATATATTACCTATTTTCTTTAAATTCATTTGTTCGAAAAAAGCGTCTTATGAATCTAACATTTGGTTCAGTATCTCAGATTATTTTAGAATTTACAGTTCATTTGCTAATAAATGCTAGAGGTATAGGGGGAGGGTTGAGAACTCACAAAACATGTTTAACCCCACTGCATTTTTGTGTCTGTCCCAAGTCAGGAGCCTCTGGCCTTTGTTAGTATTGTATGTTTTTTTTTAATTTTAGTGCATTTATATGTTTCGGAGTTTAGTGTGACGTCCATTTTCACTGAACTAGTACACATTTTTGTTTAGGGGCCAGCTGAAGCCCGCTTCCAGGTGCAGGATTTTCTCGCTGTGTTGAAGACCCATTGGTGGCCTTGGGCTGTTTTCTGCTCTTTGGTCGGTTGTTGTCTCTTTGACACATTCCCCATTTCCATTCTCCATTTTATTCAAAAATCCTCTTCATGATAAACAAAAGTTAAAGTACTGTACATGTCAACAGGTCAGCACACAATCAGTAATTGGAAGTACAGCTATATTTTATTGGTGAAGATGGATAGACCCATAATTAAATGAAGTATTAATTATCTCAACTATTCACAGTAAACAAAATTCTGAAAGATCTTGAAAATGAACAGAAGATAATTAATGACTGCACCATTAGGTATTAATGATGTACAAACATACTGCAGAAAATAGTTTCCACACTTCATAATCAGTTTGAAATTAAGGTGTTACAGGTAATTTGTGTGAAATTAGCCAGATAAAACCAGAAGTTATTTTTGTACTTGATGGTATTGTTGTGGTTTCTGCCAGAAATGAAAGAAGATTGATTATATCTGTACTTTGTACTGGTGCCATATTTTAATACAAATGAGAACTATACAGCAAAACTGCTTCAGCAAGGATTCCTAAATAAATCCTTGCTTCCAGATTGTGGTTAATTATTAAGATTATAACCATTTGTTTAAATATTGTTCTTGCATCTTTTTTTACATAATGCCTATCCAGGTTATTTTTTTTTTTTTTTTGAAAGAGTTTCACATTTGTCCACATACCACTGCCCAAAGGGCCAAAATTCTCATCACATGGCTTCCAGGGTCAGGTGTTGTCATCAGTTTAACTTTTACAAAAATCTCTTCCTCTGAAAATATTAGGCCATATTTAATTAAACCTGGCCACAATCATCATTAGGGTATCACCTTTAAATAACAGGTCTCATGATCCTGCCTACCAACCAACATGGCTGTATGAGTAATTGCACCTAAATGACGTTTATAATGATGCTTCATACCTTGTTTGCAGATACCTTAAGTTAAGAAATTTCCGTCTGTCATTTGCCCATTGTCCTTCACCTCATTTTCATGGTTCAGTGACTGCTTGAAAAAAAATTGCAGTTTTTTTGTCCTGTAATAGGTTAACTATATTTTGTATATGAGTTCCTTGCAACGTCTACATGTCAGTCAGACAGGGTTCACCTGACCTCGACCTCAATTCATGGATCAGTGATCAAGGTTAAAGTAACGTGATTAGGTCCTTTCTCAGATACTACAAGCAGCAGGTCAACTATATGTGGTGTATGGAATGTTGTAAGGGGTACATGTCAGACTGGCAGGTTTCATCTGACCTTGACCTTATTTTCATGGTTTATTGGTCATTGTTAATTTTAGGTGTTTTGGTCTGTTTTTCAAGTACTGTAAGCAATAGGTCAACTTTATTTGGTGTATGGAATGATTGTAAGGTCTACATGTCTGTCTAGCTGGTGTCATATGACCTTGATCACATTTTCATGGTTCATTGGTCAATGTTAAGTTTTTGTGTTTTGGTCTGTTTTTCAAATACTAATAGCAATAGGTCTACTATATTTGGTTTATGGAATGATTGTTAGGTGTACATGTCTGTCTAGCCGATGTCATCTGACCTTGACCTCATTTTCATGGTTCATTGGTCATTGTTAATTTTTTGTGTTTTGGTCTGTTTTTCAAGTACTGTAAGCTAATAGGTCAACTATATTTGGTGTATGGAATGATTGTAAGGTGTACATGTCTGTCTAGCTGGTGTCATATGACCTTGACCTCATTTTCATGGTTCATTGGGCAATGTTAAGTTTTTGTGTTTTGGTCTGTTTTTCAAATACTAATAGCATAGGTCAACTATAGTTGGTGTATGGAATGATTGTAAGGTGTACATGTCTGTCTAGCCAATATCATCAGACCTTGACCTCATTCCATGGTTCATTGGTTAACATTAAGTTTTGTGTTTTGGTCTTTTTATACAATTACCATAAGCAATGGTTCAACTATATTTGGTGTATGGAATAATTGTAAGGTGTACATGTCTGTGTGACAGTTTTTATCTGACCTTGACCTCATTGTCATGGATCTTTAAGAATGTTAAGTTAATGTGATACTTGTAGTAAAACCTTTATCTTTAAGACTTTCAACATAAAATAAATGGTCAGTAAAACAGGCAAGACATTTCAGCATGTGCACTCTTGTTGAAAGATAGTTTCACATCTGTCCACATACCACTGCAAAAATGACCAGTAAGACAAGGTCAACAAAAGAGAGATCTTAGTTATAAAATATATTCTAGTCTGATGTTGAAAAGGCACATAGATCAAGGTGAGGGACACAGGCTCTTTACAGCCTCTAGTTTTTGTCGAGCCTGCGACTTTTGTCTATCAACATCATATCAATGATTAGTAAAGAAGGCGAGACATTTCAGCGTGTGCACTCTTGTATTTACATAGAAGTGTTATCATTTATCCACAACAAGTTTAGATTTTGACAATTAAGCCAGAAAAAGACAAGATAGTACAGCAATTCATATTGTCATACAAACAAAAGCAGTGATTAAGTATCAATTTGATGACAAATAAATAGAGGCAATTAAGATTTCATTCCAAATTCACAACTATAAAACATCTTCTGAAAGTGTTACTGCATCTGGAAAATTTGAGATAATGACAGCTCTTTTTAGAACAAGAGAAAAGATAAAATATATATTTATTACTTCTATGTAAATCAGATGTATTCGGGGCTAACACCCCTCAGATATGAGAAGCTTACATCTAATATTTATTCCAAGTTTCCTTTCAAACTTCTAACTTTTCCCTCTTTTCCATAACTGTCAACTGCTGGTGAGGAAGAGATCTGTGACTGTATGATGGTTTTAAAGTGCATAATTGGACAAAAGATATAAGACATTAAGAATATTTCTGGTAGTAAGATAGAGAGTGATATAATGTTAAAATGAGATATGATCAGAATATTGTCAACAGGGAGTTTAAGTGAAGAAAAAAAGTACTGTAAACAATGAAATATTTGAACCTGGAATAATTCTGAATTATGGAAAATTGATAAGAAATGTATGATGGAAACTAACCCAATTTAGGAGGGTTAGCCCTGCATGCACGGCTAAGGGGGTTAGTTAGTTCATACTGAAATATCAGTGAAAGTAGAATTAAACATATTTAGTTGGGTTAGGTTTCATCTAACATTTGTTATCAATTTTCCAGAATTCAAAATTATTCCAGAATCAAATAATTCCTTGTTTATATATATATCCATTTCATTATAGCTGAAATTCTTAAGGTAGATCAGGTGTCTTTTTCTGAGCAACCCTTTTGGGCATGTTGCAAAAATACTTGTTTGGTTTAAAGATATTTACCAAGTATCATTGAATATAGTGTGAATGATGAATAATGAAGTGCAGTTAAGTGTATTTAAAATTTTCAGAAAAAAATCATTTTAAAATCAAGGGCAGATAATTACATTGAATTTGATAGGACAATTTGCGTTTTCTTTTATTTTTTCAAGAAAATAAGGCCCATGACCCCCTATTTTTTTTTTGTTATTTCAGAAGTATTTATGGAAAACCAATTCTCTCATTGTTTTCCAACCCATGTAAAAAAAATTGTGATTTTGTTAATTTCAATTTATTTTAAAGTAAAAACGAGGTGTGTGAATTTTAATTTTTACATTGAAATTTGAAAGTACATTGAACCAGAAGCCCTTTACAGAAGTTTAAGAAAAATCTATCAATGAATATTTAGACACCCCAGATCCCTTAAAAGGCAAAATTCTGATATCATTACATTCAAGGTTAAAAGAAGGCATCTGGCATTCAAAATTGAAATGTTTGAATAGATTGGAAGGAATGAAAGCTTTCTAATGCACAGTTGAAGTTTCTGACTGGCATATGTCAGTTGTCTATGACCTAATTCTGACTGCTTAAAAAGTTTTTTTATAAAGTTTTTTTTATCATATTATTTAAAAAAAATTTAAGTTATTATCAGTAATGGGTCTACTGCATCTGGTAAGAAGTCTTGAAGGGTTCACTTGACCTTGACCTCATTTCATGGTTCAATGACCAACATTATATGTACTTGTGAATAAGTCGGTTTCTTAGGTACTATAAACAATAGGTCAGCTTTATCTTTTTGATAAATAAAACAACTAACTGTTGGATAATCAGGATTTTGTTCTATAATTTCCATGAATATCTTAAAGCTGATCTTTAAGTTTCAAGTAGAAATGACTATGATATTATGAGATAAATAACATGAAAAATAAAGCAAGGAAAGGTACTATCTATCCTTGTCTGCTATGAAGCCATTAGATTACTTGTTGTTTTCAAATAATGCTTACACAAAGAATGCCAACGTTGTAAGCAATTGAAATGTTAGAATTTTTTATTTTCCAGGCTAAGGAAATATTTTTAATATTGTACAGAATTTTATCATTTTGGTTATCTGAAAATCATAAACAACTGATTTTGAATTTCCTCAAAGTGTTTGTTATAGAATACTGTGTTATTGGGTATGGTTTTGTTGAATTTGAAACGGTGGTCCTACCATGATTTATTTTTGGTCCATAAAATTAACCTTATTCTTGCTAGAATGAAAGGCAATTAAGCCAACAATTTGCCAAATGCCTGTATAATTATAGGCCATTTATGTTAAGTGACTTCTAAATATTTACGATTTTTTCATTGGAATATTTTGCAGTTATGGGCTGTTTTGACCTGTTGCGGTAGTTGTTAATATTCTTGTCATTGGATCTTTTGGTAGATAGTTGTTTCATTGGCAATCATATCACATCTCCATATTTTATATTCATTGATCTTTGTTTCAATTATTTCAGATTGGAATAAGAAATATTTTCAACAGCTTTAAATTTGATCATTTTCATTTGTTTAATTTATCTTCATATTCAATATTCTTGATGAATAAATATAAATAAGAAAAGTATAAATTTTTATTACTTTTTTATCTTTATTATATATATTTTGTTACTTGCAAATATCTAACCTGAATAATTATATTCTGCTGATCTACAATTACTTCATTCAGTATGAGAGATCGATTACCGGGAGGGACTGAATTAGCAAATATCTGTTATTTCAAGTCAACAAGAGGAATTATGGGTAATTCTAGTGACAGAACATGTGAAAAAAAAAGAAAGCCAATATCATAACGGTTAAATATGTTGAAACATGGAAGTATTCCATTAGAATTGCTACATGTCCCTTCCTAGTTTTCTTTTTTTTCAATTTTACCCCTTTAACAATTTTACTGCTATAACTAAGAGATTGCCATTATACTGACACCTACAAGGGCAATCAGTATACTGGCAGTTTTCAGTAAACATATAAATTAGTAAGAAAGAAATAAAAGAAAGGGAATTGTAGCACGTCTAGTATTCCATGGTTGAATTGAAATAACTTGTGGCATCAATTTTAGTTATGGTCAAATAATTTGCACTGAACAGCTAGTAAAACATCACAGGATTGTCATGTAATGGATAGGGCACATGTACTTAACAATTTGTTATTTTTCATGTTTAATTACCTAAATTGATATGCCATTTGCTGCCTGAAGCAAAAAAAAAACAGATAATAAACGTCTTATATTAATTTTACAGGTATGAAAATATGATTTGTAACAATTAAGGTGTGTTTAAATTGTCACTGAAAACATATACCACTATATAGTTACATGTCCTTGCTCACCTTTATTATAAACATTTTGTAAATTAATGTGAATATAACATGCAATAGACCTAAATGTAGTAAAAGAGGCAAAAATTAAAATTGGAATAACAATACATCTTTTATTTTCATGTATTTGTAAAATATAAATTTTTGAAAAATTTGAAAATTTTGTGATTTCTCTTTCAATTGATTCATTATTCTTGCACCTGAGTTTGATCTTTAATTTCAACACTTCATCCAATTTAAAACTTAATTAAACTTGTACAGTGCTGCTTTGGGTGTTACCGTACATTTGCATTTCTGATAATTTTTAAAAATGAATATAAGAACCCCCTTGTTATTGGTCACTTGAGTATAACTTTAAATTGTTGATAATGCTATTTCAAATATTGATATAAACACTCAATGGGTGGCAAAAACCCATCACAGAGGCAACCATGGGGTGTAAAAATTACTTTGGATTTGTTTATTGTCGTCAACTGGTATTTCCTCTTAATACAATTCAATATGCCAGTTTGTTTATTTATTTGACATCTTGTTTATTTATTCGTATGTACTGTCTTGTATATATATTGTTTGAAGGAAAAAAAACATTCTTCAGATAAATCTTATAACTTGAAAGTACATGTTAATAGAGATGAAGTTAATAAACAGGTTAGAGTTTTATTAATTATTATTTTGTTTGAAAAAAAAAGTATTTAAATATTTTTTAAATTGAAAGTGCATATACATGTATCCCCTATAATGTTTGCTCAAAATCTGGGACTAATACAAGTCCAAGTTAATGAAGGAATTAAATAAGAATATTAAGGAGAATAGATAGATATATTTTATACAGTAATTTACAAAAATGAACTTATTGCAAATGCAGTGTAGAAAAAGCTTCCTTTTTTGAGAAAAAATAGATATGTCTTAAATTAAACAAAAGAATTTTTTGGTTTGCTATTGAAAAAACAAAGGAGAACATTTTGTTTCAAATGCCTTTGCATGTGTATCAGTTTCATCTGCACTTAGTTTTTGAATGAATATCTTTTTTGAACAATTAGCAAACAGGAAATCACTTAGATCTTATCAATAGTAAAAATTTGGTTCTTATTGTTGTTTTTTATCGCTGATCATACCTGGTCAATTATGTATTGATAAAGGTAAACAGTTATGGATTCACATTAAAATCCCCTACAGCATGATAACACCTTTTTGAAGTAATCTTCAAGGTTTTCTCAATAGGGTGTAATTATCTTCCCTTTAAATAATACTTAACTGAACCATCGGGACTTCAATATCTGCTAGAGTTTGTAGGTCGTACTTATAGCGTCAGTTTTTGATATTTATGGAAATCAACAATAGATGATATTTAAAAAGTTGACCGCGTTGTGGAGCTATTTATCCTATATAGTGGTATAAGTGCCTGATTTGTAGAAATTATTCAATTGTGTTGATAGTTATGCTTTGTTGAGAAATAAAGCATGTATCCAGAAAAAGTTACAAAGGATAAATTGATACGGTCATGTAGTTTTTCTTTTCCCCAGAGACCAAAAAGTTTAAAACAACGAAGACTTTCAAGGTAAATTTAATAATCTAATCAATTTATTTTTATTATAGATAGATTTTATTTTAAAGCAAATCAATAGCAGTTTTATGTAAAAATATTTGTCTATAAATTCTCTCATCATTTTAAGAGGAAATGTTTTATCTGCCAAGAATTATTGGAAAAAATGAAAATATAGAGTTTAGTTGCAGAAAATGCATTTGCCTAGAAGGAAGAAGATTCTGAAATAGGATGCATTCTACCTTATAGCTATATTTACAATGTTTCACAACAAACGAAAAAAGTGATATTTTATTAGTATTTATAAATATTTATACAACACATTTTGAGATCACAGTAGCCTTGAATCTTGAGAGAATCAGAGTAGAATCTCTTGTTTATAATCAATAAGTTTATTGTACAAATTGTGTATATAACTTTTAACATAAAACATATTTTAAGATTATGACATACTTTGTAAAAGAGCCAAACCATTGAGTTTGACCATGTGAAGGTATTTATAGGAGGAGGATGTTGATGTTGAAGTTTTGCCAGATATTTTGCATTTTACAAGAAAATTACCAATAATTCACTATATTAAAGAGGCGTAATATCAGGGGTTTTATGAAGCTAAATAGGATGAAAAAATGTTCTTGTATGAATAGTTCTTGGTAGAAAAATCTAAATGTTTCAAAAGATGTGAAACCAAAGTAGTAATTCCATAGGTTCAGATATTTCTAGATTTTAATCATTTCTTTCTCCCTGGATCATTTAGAAAAAGGCCAACATAATTAAGGTTTCATTTTACATCACAAAGCTTTAATGTCATATAAAATGCAGTTCTTAATTAAGTTGAATAACGTTTACATAATGCTATCAAATTTAAGGCAGATTACATTTGATTCTCTTACAGTGCATCCAGACTTGTTTATGGAACTAAGGTTAATACTTTTATTTTACGCATTATCATAGTTTGGCATTCATTCTATATGCCATCCATGTAAGATTTTTTTTCAGTTATAATCAACTCAGCTGTATAAAAATAATTGGGTGGCCTTTACCTAGATTTTCTGTATGAATGGCTTATTAAAGGTTTTGACTTAAGGTTAAGAGCTAATCAATTTCTAGACAGAGAATGAAATTTCATCAGTTGATATGTCTTGGTTAGTATCAAAGCTCCATACAAAACTTGTGTCAACTTGACTTGTGCAATAGAATAAGAGAAGAGTAAGCTGACTGTCTTGAAAACTGGTAAAGATAAAGGCATGTACAACATTTAGGTCACTCTGACCTACATTTTATGCTTAATTTGATTCATGTCAGTCTATTGACCTAAATTTTATGCATGAATGATTCTACCAGTAGTTAAGGTTTCCAGATGATATATATGCTAAACAGCTGGAGACTATTAACTTATTTGCAACTGCAATGACACTTTCATATTAAAGAGCTAACTCAAATCCACCATGTTTAACTTGCTAAATCATATTAGCTGGGGAAAGTGTGATTAATTAAAGGAGATGTGAGATAAACACATTTAAGACAGCAATCCAACATGATAGAAACTAAGTCTAGAACTAGAAGTTGCCATGCTATTTATATAATACTTCCATAGGTAAATGATGAACCTTATGAAAAGCTCTTGGATTTTTGTTTTGCCCTGCATAGAGTTGTAGAGATATCCAAAGACTTGACATCAGTATGAATACCGGTTTATATATTATACAGAGATGTGGCATGATTGCTGATGAGACAAATATCCACCAGAGACCAAAGGAGTCTTATCAATTGTTATCATGGTTGCTTTAGTTTTTGACTTGTTAGAAGGAAGTCTTAGATTGATTTTCTAGTTTGATTTGTTTCACATTTTGTCATGCAGAGGCTGTTGTAGCTTGCCATACAGTATAGGTTTTGCTCATTGTTGAAAACAGTAAAGTGATCTACAGATGTGTATATCCTAGTCCTTTGGTCTTTGGTGGATTTTGACAGTGCATTCAAAACTGTCATATTTCATATATCTATGGTAGAAATATTGTATAAAAAACAAGATTCAGTAAAATGTCTCTCATATGTGTAGATACACAAGTAAAGAAAAAAGGTAGTAGTTGATTATTTTTTAAATTGTTCATTGCAAGTTCGTAAGAAAAATGGCTCTGAATAAAGTATAAGTTATATAAAACTATTGAAAAGAAAAATCAGAGACAAAATAAATCGCTAATAAGCTGGCCTGTTGGAAGAGGTACAAAATTAATTAATTCTATAAAATGAAAGGCAGGACTTTTGTTAAGCTGTATTTGGGGTCGTCTTCAGTCCCTTGACATTATAATATTTCTGTTGCCTTTTTTCCAGGCAATAATTTAATACCAAAGTAAAATGTCAATCATGGATGTAAAATTTATATCAAAACTTGGTATTATGAAAAATGACAGTTGTGTTGGTTCCACTGAATATAAAACTGTGTGTTTCACTGTGATTATCAAAGAAAGAAAAGGTTTCACCGCATAAGCAGTTCATTAAATGTGTACCAATCAATTTTTGTATTCTAAAAGCCAAGTCTATCTTGAATGGGTCTAAAAAAAAATCATGTAAATATCTTTGTCAGTGCTATAAGAGTTATATTTCAGTATTTTTTTTTTATTTATTTAAATTCTCTGGGGCCATATTATATCACCAGTGCCTACCTTTTAAACTGAAGGGGTCTAATTGATTACATAAAACAGCATTCAGAAAACTGGAGTTCTAAAATTTAACACATTTATTCTAAAGTAATTAAAACCATAAAATTATGACATATTTTGATTTACAAGAAAACATGAACATAAAAATTGAGGTACTTCAAATAGAGTTAAAATAACATCAAAAACAGATGTTTTTTTAATCTAGAAAACAACATAAAAATCTCTCCTTGAGGGCAAGGAACTACTCTGCCCCTCCCCTGGAGTTTTGCACATGTGTTTGAAGTTATTTTTATCATGCAGGAAGACCAGTTTATTTTTCCAATTATTTCCCAGTATAGATCAATGCTACATTGAGGCTTATAGGAGCAATTTACCGGCTAATATTTACATGACTATGATCAGGCTATGAAGTAGTTTACAACCTTACACTTCTTCCAGAATCTTAGCTTACAGTTAATTAGAACAGATTAATTTGGGATTCTTTTAAAAAATTCTTTCTACGATATTTAGAAAAAAAGAATAAGGCATTGCCTTTCTTATTTGTTGGAAATTGTAGTGATGGATTAGTTAACTTAAATTTACACTGAATTTGTAATGCAACATCTATGTTTGCCTAGAGAGTGTTTAGGGTAATCAAGGATTTGTCACCCGTAATGACATCATTGGTATTTACCTGGAACCAATCAAAATGTATTGATTATAGTCCATTGAACTGATTTGTTGACAAACAATTTTAGCAGAGGAATAAATCTACCTAATTTTACATAATATGGAATATATGTTTATATACAACTTAACAAATTTCATGCCACAAAAATTTAAAGGATAAGCTAACAAGTGATAGTGACAATTTATTTAAAAAAACTGCCCAACAGATCAGTTTTCAATTATACTGTTCTTGTTTAAGGAAATAGTATACTAATTTATTGGCAGAACTTGTTTTGAGAGTTGCATGCTAACAAATAAATGCTAGCAGTCTGGAATAGATGCAACATAAAGAAGAATTTATTAAGTGTCCAAAACGAAATTGTGCTGTTGATTGGGGGCATTCAGAGGTTAATTTGGCTATGACAGACAATGAATTGATTGGAAATTTACAATAAGTGACAATTCAATGATCTCCTTGGAGTAAAAGAGAGACTGAAGATATATAACTTGACCATTAATAAGTCTCTGTGAAAGTAGATATTGATTTTACTGGATTAATGTCAGCATCATGGTGTGTGCGTTTTAAAAAAAATCTTGATTTGTTATCATATTAGCTCATTAATTTGCATAAGTAATTAAAAATGAAATTTTTTAACAGACTTTTGGAGCGTGTCCAGTCAGAGCCAGCTTTGAAGGATACTGGTTCCCAGTTTATTGTATCTGTTACAAATCTGCTGGAAAAGTTACTTGATTATCGGTAAGTTACCTTTTTTTTATATTTTATTACATCTTTAAAAACAACAGAAATATTATCCTGGGTCTTAAAAAGTAAGTGCTAATCATTTTAGGTAAAAAAAAAAACATACTTGTATAAATAAAAAAGAATGAAATAAAAACAGTACAATAACCAAAGCAATAACATGTATTGTGGTGGACAGGAATAGGGTTACTATAAGAAAATTAAATCATACACAGTCAAGTTGATGTTTAGTTGTGGACTCTACTTATGGCTTCTAGTTTCATGTCTACAGTTTTTCTCAGATGCTCTTTAAATTCTTCAGTGGAAAAATTCAAAAGCATCATCTTCAATCAACACATCTTTGAAACAGACTTCAGAATTTCAGTATCACTTTTAACATAAATACTCCTGACAAGAAAACTCCAGAAGCAAAATCAAAACATTTTATTTAATTGGTGGAAAATGCTTTTCATATCCAGATAATGAGAGTTTATGTTTTGTAAAATTGCATCTGTTAAAGAACAACTGTGTTATAAGTATTGACAGGAGAAGAACTCTTGAGGAAGTCATTACATCCCTTCAAATTAATTCCAAATGCTTTCTAAGTGATGATGTTACTTCAGCTTAATCTGTTAGGTTAAAAAAAGTATCTGTTAAAGCTGCAGATGGTGGCAAAATGTTTTAAACATTTAAATGTTTTTCCTGACAAAAGTTCAAATTTATCAACTACAAATGGGTGCTTCCTTTCATGAATTTCTTACAAAACATGGTAAAAATGGATAAACAATGGTTAATTAGAGTTTAAATTTTTCATTTTTAGTCCTGCATGTGATGGATGTAGTGAAACTTTTCAGGCTTCAGCAAAGCAAAGTATTTAGTTGTTAGATTAGGTTCATGTTCAGAATAAGTACCATCATCTGAATATCTCATATTTAAGAAGATAATGATGTCTAACTCGTCAATTTCTTCCCCTAAATTTGTAGAAATAGCATACAGTGTTCAGTCTTTTTGTTTGTTTTTACCAGTAGAGTTTAAGACACACCCAGTAAGTAATATTTATCAAAAGAACGCATTAATATGACAATCAATCATTTTTGTCTGTTTTATATTTTTTGGGGCAAAGCAGCTAAACAAATCTAGGGTGACAGTTTACTTGCAGTGATACATATTATGGTTTACTTATGTGTGTATATGTGTTTTTTTTTTTAATGTTTGAGTTAACCAGGTTTTCCAATGAAAAATCTTACTATTAAAAGGGAGAAGTATACATGCAACAGTCAACAGATTTTTTTAATAAATTGTTACTCATTTTAATCTAATTTTATCAAATGTTTAAGAGTTTTTTGTTTAATTTATTGGTCATTTTTCTTGTTGAGGAGTAATGATCCATAAATTCTTGTGGAAACCCTTATATGCTGTTTCTTATTATATAATTGAATGGGTGGTGAAAGCAATTTTTCTGTCAAGTTTACATATCTATTGCTATTAAAATTACTTACAAGTATTAAAATATTGCTGTAAAATTGTAACACAAACTCAGAAAGGAAAATGTACCATTTTGAGAGAGAAATGTTCACTATAAACACATACATGTATATATTTTACTACAATGACATTGTAATTGAAATAAAAACGTATAATACTTTAATATCTATAAGCAGCTCTTTAATGATAAACACATACTGTGATAGCCAGGAGATTATAAACAGAAATGACACCAGATACTCTATAAAGTAATCAGTCAAAAATTGACGACTAGGGGCAGATAACTGTGTTCTTTAATTTGTGACAGTGCCCTTGAGGTAGTTTTTACTAAATACATATAAATTGAATTAAAATGCTACATGGTAATGGCTATCATAATCCCTATAAGAAATTCAATACCAAAGAAATCAACAAGTATCTAGTATACTAGAGACTGTAATCCAATTAATTGTCAAAATGTTTTATATGTACTGGTTAAATAAGTTTAAAATCAACTATGATCAATTAAAAGATGTCTAAAACTATAATTTGTTTTAAATCAGGAATACTTAGAAAAACATGTAAAATAATTTGAAAAATTTATAGATTTGGTCTTTTGTCAGTTCATCAGTTCAAACACATTTACATCTAAAAATGTGGGTTTTTTTAAGTAAATAAAAGGCAGATATCTATATGATATGTTACTAACTAACAAGAAAGTTTACTCTTTTATTAAATAGATCTTCTTTGAAATTCAATGTTTTCCCTCTGTTAGTGAATTGAACTATGATTTCCCATACAATCAGATGTCTGTTGCTAAGATGCATGCAATCCTCCAGCTTAGAGGTATATATCTCCTCATATTTAAAATGTTTCCCGGATAAAAATTACTATTCTGCTGATGAAATCAATATATGATTTATTTTCACAGAGAAACTGAAAGACAGTTAAGTATGTGACATGTAGATTGTATCAGTAGGTCAGAACCATTATTATACCCCTGCTTTAAAAAAGTGGGGGTATACTGTTTTACCTCTGTCTGTCCTTCCGTCTGTCCATTCATCCATCCGTCAGTCCATCCGTCAGTCCGTCCGTCCCATGAATATTTACCGAACACTTGTATTATTTTACACATGATAGCCAAGTTGAAAATTTTCGTCACATTTTTCTCAGGAACTACTTGACAAGGATTTCTGAAATTTAGTTTCAGGGTTTATATAAGTCAGCTATACTGTGTGATGCATTTTCAGATTCATCACTCAACAATTTCCTGTTTACCGAACACTTGTATTATTTTACACATGATAGCCAAGTTGTAAATTTTTGTCACATTTTTCTCAGGAACTACTTGACAAGGATTTCTGAAATTTGGTTTCAGGGTTTTTATAAGTAAGTTACACCTTGTGATGCGTTTTCAGATTCATCACTTAACAACTTCCTGTTAACCGAACACTTGTATTATTTTACACATGATAGCCAAGTTGAAAATTTTTGTCACATTTTCTCAGGAACTACTTGACAAGGATTTCTGAAATTTGGTTTCAGGGTTTATATAAGTCAGCTATACAGTGTGATGCGTTTTCAGATTCATCACTCAACAACTTCCTGTTTACCGAAATATTTCGGCGGGGGTATCATCAGTGAGCAGTAGCTCACAGTTTTACTTGTTTAGATCATGAGAATTAATTTTTTTCTTTTACAGACAAAATTATGATGGAGAAGAGAACAGAGACAAGCGCATGCAGTGTACATTCAATATACTTGTAAGTATTTTCTGTTCAAGACAAAAACGTGCAGTGTACATTCAATATTCTTGTAAGTATTTTCTGTATAAGGCACTTGTTTGCAGTTTACATACAAGACACTCATATACACAGTGTACATTCAATATTCTTGTAAGTATTTTCTGTACATGGCACTTGTATGCAGTTTACATACAAGACAAACATGCAGTGTACATTCAATATTCTATTTAGTTTTTTCTGTACAAGACAAAAACATGCATTCAGAGTACATTCAATATTTTTGTAAGTGTTTTCTGCATGAAAAAAATATATCTGCTTTCACACAGGCTTTTGTTTGTGCTCTATGATTTTTATTACAGATGATTAAAAAACTGCATTGGGCATATTTAATTAAAATTGGTATTACCATTTCTTTCAACAATTTTTAAAATTGTAGAACCTGTACTTTTTCATGCATCTCTGTTGTTAAATTGTTTATGAACCATTGTCCTAACATACAGATGTGCATACAGATGTTTTTTGGGAGGATCTGTTCTGTTCAGATTTCTAGAAGCAGCGATTTTAGTTCTTGTTAGTGGAAATCTCTTTGTTTAATTGATAGTAATAACATTTGGGATACACTTCAATAGTGTATTGGGTATAGAAATCTAGATACAGTTCTATCTTCTCATGTATCAGTTATAAAGCTCTTTGATTGTTTCACGCTCTTTGTTAACAAATTTTTATAGTTTAAAAACACTGTAAAATTTTAAGCTTTGTTCTTAATCATCTGATTTTGTTTCATAGGAATCTTTTGTAAGTTAAAATCTTGGTTTATTTCTCCTCAAAAGAAATTGAAACTTCTGTTTATAGAACAGATAATTGATAAAGCAAATAAAAATCCAATCTTCTACAATATTGAAAGAAATAAAATCTTCGTGAAGTTGTTTTTGTACTCATCAGTTTTGTCAAGTAAGTCTTTAAATTCCAAATTTAGCAACTATTTATGTCCTGGGTTAATACAATTTCTTCCCTTTTTGTTTAACACGTCTTTAGTTTATTGAAATGAAACTAACATTCCCAAAATAAAACTGCATTAATAAGTTTCAGTTATGTGATCATGACATGTTCGTAATTATCCATTAGTCTTTTAATCTCATGCTGTCAATCATACCTATAAAACTACAATATCTATTTTCTAGCTTTTATAATTTGATCACAGTTTGTTTAACTCTTACCATTATATACAAGACAGCTAATGGTTCCATCCCATTACTTGACTGTTAAGTGAGAAATTAAAGCGTAAACCATACATCTGTTACCCACTTTCCTTTCAAAGGGTCAATTTTTTTAACTTGGTCAAGAATTATTTAAGATATTGGGTGGTAAAACCAGTTTGACGTTATTTGTTGGTGTTTAGCACCACTTTCAGTGCCCTTGTCAATTATAAAGATAGGATTCAAACACACCTCGCCACAAGATAGGTTCAATTCACAACCTCAGAGTTGACAGTCTAGTGATCACTGTAGATTACCTACTTAGACCACACACACACAGCGAGGCCCCTTGAACAGTTACAAGAAAATTAATTATTAACACATAGACTTTTCATCCTGTAAAAGAAAGAGGTGACATAATCTTTAGCAACTGCATTTTTTTTTGGAATTCAATTGTGTTTCTTATTAATATTACAATGTAGAAAGCTTCACAAAGAGATACATAGAAAATAAGTTTGGAAGATAAATTCTGGATGATAAAGATGAGTGTCCAGTTCTTTATCATTTATTTCAAAGTCATGTTTATATAATGTTAAAACACAGAGAAGGAAAATAAATTGTGTTGGTTGTTTGGGTAAAGATTTAGCGTTTTCCCTAGAAAAAAAATTGAATGGCTGACAGGATGTGATCATGAATTTTGAAGGATCTGGGCTTTTATAGGGAGATATAGGGGAATCAGTTTTAAAGGGTGGGGCCAAACTATGCATAAATATTTTAAGGAAAACACTGAATGTAATTCAGATGTGTACTAACTAAATTCTTCTCTGACAAGATACAACTTTCTTTTTTTTTGTGATCATCCAGTAATAATTCTTGAGGCTTTATATACTTTCAAGTGGCTTAAACTACATCATAACCTAGAAAAACAGATCAGTGACCCATAGTTGATCAGAAGCTTGTTTATGCAGTTCCATCATTAACCCCATTATTGATTAAAATGTTTGAAGAAAAAAACATGTACACCTGTTTGAATGGCAGATAAGATAACTTTGTTGTTTGTTCCCTGTTTGTCAATAGTTAACTAACCATATCAATGGTTAAAAATAGGCATCATTATTTGAAGCATTGTTTGGATCTTGCTCAGCTGAATAATGAGATATGTTCAATCCAGTTATTATTGTACTTGTGTGGATGGTTTTACTTCCTCGTTGACATTTCTTTATTGATAAAAGATCACTTTTGTCTGACAAGAATTTCTCACAGACAAATAAATATCAAATGAAAAAATAAACTGAAAAGATTTATGTAATTATTGTTTGAATAATGAAATAGATGAAAAAAAAAAATATTTTATTGATAAAAATTTATTACTTTCAGTTATATTCACTATCTCTTTTTCATTTTTTTCATTTTTTGTTAAAAAAAAAACTTTGCCGTTTATATTGGCTTCTTATAAAAAAACATAGCCAAAAAAAATAAGAGTGCAAGCACCTTCATCAATTTCATGCATTACCCCCTGGACCCTCTTAATTCAGCAAGAAGATGATGGACGTGTTCCTAAACTTCTTAGCTCAAAGGAAAGTTACTGTTTGCTGGGTAATTAGTATTATTAATTTCATAGGTGTATGCAAGGCCTTAGTGAGGAATAATTTTTTGTATTTGCATTTATTCAATTTGTTAAGTACTAGCAAGGGAGGTTTATGTAGAACTGGTTAAATCCAACCACATTTTGTGCCTGTACCAAGTCAGGCTGTTTGAATCATGTGTGCTTGTTGTTCTTCTTCTTTGACTTTACGTTGATTTTTTTCAGAGGAGTTGAATATTGGTGATTTCCATTACCCTTTTTATGTATTTTTAACTGACAAATGATAGGTAACTTTGTACCTGAAATATTGAAACTAATGCCCATAAATATTATTAATTTACATGAAAAAAATTGAAATTGATTTCTATATTGTAATCATGGATCATGACCAAAGACCAACATAATGGACAGAATCAATAATTGATCATTTAACTATTTGATGATGAAAAGGTAGATAAATATTGATTCCTAATGATGACTGATGCTTATCTTTAGAACAAGTTACAACAGTGAAAAAAATGAAGTCATAATGTAGGTGTGAAGACTAGTTCAGAATTATTAAAAGTTACTGATGTCATTTTCAGTAATGTTTTCCCATATGTAGTCACTGTTCATACAGCTTCTTACTTTAATGAGAATTCTTAAACTATACTAATGTTACGATATTTTCAGCTACAGATTTTTTTTACTTCAACTTTCTGTAAACTTCAAGAAATATTTCATTTTGAATTTTTAACTCTTCAGAATTTCTATCGGGACAATAAAGATAAGAGACGAGAAATGTACACACAATATATCAAGAAATTGTATGACCTTCATTGTTCATCCAGAAATTATGTAGAAGCAGGACTTACACTTCAATTATATGTACAGTTATTGGAATGGAAAAGTGATGAAATCCACAGTGAAATGGGATTTCATCCAGAACCACAGTGTGAAAGGAAAGAAAAATTACTCAAGGAAATTATTGAATGTTTTGATAAAGGAAAGGTAAGAAGCATTTATAGTTGTGGCCATCCAATCAGATGGAAATAATTTTTTAAATGTTAATATTGGTTTAATGTTATCAATTTGTATTTTAGCTTTCATTTTACCGGTATATCCAGTGAACTCTGTGCTTGGAAAACTTCTCTAAATGGGTACACCTTTCATTTAAAGGTTAAATTTGCAAACTTGAAAAATTCTTAAAAATAGAAATCATTATTGCAGATAAAGCCATGATACTTTATGTAATTTACATTTAGTAATATAATAATCAGAAAATTATTTCAATTTCAAATTTTCTATCAACAGGTTCATGTCACTTTATAACCTGTGTAGCTGTAAAAAAAAATTGTGTTCTAATTTGATGTGTCCCACTTTGCTACATAAGATTTCTTTAAGCAATCATTATCTTTTATACTTCTTTAGATAATGAATTGGTCTCATTCAAATTTTAGTTAATGTTGTCATTTTCAGTTATGGGAGTATGGTATACCAGTTTGTAAAGATTTAGCGAGTTACTATGAAAGTAGGTTGATGTACAGAAAACTGAGTGAGATTTTAGTAAGTATTACACAGTTAAAATTACATGTATGTAAGATAACTTTATTTCTAAATAATGATATAATTATGTTTCCTACAAACATACATATAGATAGGAATCATTTTCTCTTGTGTAATACCAAATGAAGGATTTCAATGGGTAAAAAAAAATGGTATATCCCTTTTAAAGGCATACATTGTATTATATTGAGTTTGCAATTTGTTGCCTTTAGGGAGAAAGAAAAAAAAAAAACATGAAGAATAATTTTTTTGATTTTTTGGGTAAAGATTGCTTGAAATGCAATCAAAACCCTATGGTACTGACTTGATATCTAATCTCCCAAGGTTTATCACTACTTTTGAGATACACAAAATATAGTGCATTGATCATAACATTCTAAACATCCTATCCATGAACATTTCCAGTAATTTATCAATGAAATATATGCTCAGATATTCAAGTTACAAAATGATGTTATACTTGTCAAGAAAATAACAACTTGTGCAAGGTGCAGGAATCTATTATCTGTTCTAAAAATATCAATGATGTCATTGTTCAAGTAATCTTTAAAATTGGAGTTATCTTCCTTTGTCCATAATTGTAGTTCAATCAACTACAACCAATGCTTTATACAATGCAATGTTTAATTTTACTTCCCACTGATAAATTAAAGCAATCTTTACCCTTCAGTGCTTACAAGCACTTTGATTGTTTCTATGTAAATGATAAACTTACATAACAACAGAACATAAGCAAAAGGAGAGAATTAATTTTCAAAAGTGTTTTATTCTAAATTTTATTTCTTTGACCAGATGTACATTAATATTAAAGGAGTTGTATTGTCTTTCAGCAAAGAGAAGCATCATTTTTCACCAAGATTTTAGATGGGGTACAAGTAAATGAAACTGGAACTTCTAGCCAGGAACAACCAAAGTTTTATCCAAGACAACAATCTTCATACTTTAGAGTGGCATATTATGGCATGTCTTTTCCTCCATTTGTACAGGTGATCTATCATACTTTCTCTTTTCACATATTTTTATTTCTACACACTCACATATCATGGTTTCTGATATATAATTAAGAAGGGAGTACAAAAATTTTGTATACTTTAATGTACTGATATTTAGCAGCTCTGACTTTCAATGAGTTTTTAACATTCCTATTTTCTTATCGGAATTCAAACCAATATTTGCTTGAAAAGTTTGTGGTTACCATTAAAAAATATAATTTGCTGCACCCACTGTTATCAAAGATGGCCACCATCGGCTCAAAACATTTTTGTCATCCCCTCTCAAACTAATTTGCCACATGCAACTACACTTTTACATCATCATTCTTTCGTCTTTGGTGGAAAGTTGTTTTATTGGTTATCATACCTCATCTCTTTATTTTTATATTAATGTTAATGTTTCTAAATAATCCTTTAATCATTGTGAAAATTCGTTTATTTTTTTCAAAGAGAAAATTCTTGTAATTCCATATAAAAGTGTTGGTCATAATATTATAAGTTATATGGTTTGCTACTGACCCCCTACGGATGCATAGAGGGTTAGTTAAATTCATAGGGGGTGAGGCTGAATTTAGCTGAATCCCCTTCGGATTTTACTAACCCTCTATAGATCCGTAGGGGGTCAGTAGTGAACCTTATAACAAAATTTAACCCACACAGGACTTTTTCTGCCAAGTTTTGTAAAAAAAGAAACAATGAAATACAATAACATTAATAGATGACTTCACCATTAATATTAGATGTCATGTCATGAACCCCATAGGAAATTTACTGACCCATACGGATCCATAGGGTGTCACCACATGACATGACATAATGTCACTAATTTACCCAAGGTGCGATAAGGTAAATTATTATCTTATCTATGAAATGTTGTCACAATATTGTTAATCATTACCTTATTTATTGGCAAGGTAATAATTCTTTTCCAGAATAAAGCATTTATCTATAGAGGGGATGAATGTCTGAAACTTCAGGACATAATAAATCAGTTGACACAAGAGTTCCCGTCAGCAGAAATACTAAAGACCAACAATCCTGTGGAAGAAAGTAAAAAATATGGAGAAGCACAATGTATCCTTTCATATTAGCTTTATACAGTTTCTGTCACATTTATAAGTATCCACTGATGTTGGACATAGAATTTGTATTTTTAGCTCTCCTAATGTGTAGCTTACAAACTCATTAGTTTTTTTCTCACATTGAATAACTTTTTATTGCACATACCACATCTCCTTTTCTGAGGTAATATTCTGTCATCCTACAAAGTTTCAGTTATAAAACCTTAATTGAATAATAGACATACAAATAAGTGGTGTGAAACCTGTACCTGATCCAAAGAATGCTTACTCCTCTGACCAGAAAGTACCAAGAGAAGTGGAAAAATTTTATGAAAGTAATGATGTGGACACATTTCAGATGGACAGATCATATCATCAAGGAAAAAAAGATAGAGATAATGAGTTCAAAGTAAGTACAAAATTAATGAGAGTTAAAGAGCAATGCATTTAATTACATGTTTCATAATGTTAAAAAAAACCTCTTATAATCAGGTCAGAGAAATTTTGAGTGACCAAAAAATCATATGTAGTCCCAATATAAGTAAAACATCAGTAAACTGATGTTACGTTAGCTTACAAATTAGTAAATGGCAAAGTAGGTAATCTTGATATAACATTTGATAAATTAAAAAAATGCACTAATTTTAAAGTCACTTATTTTTTGGATAGGTACCTTTTAATCATCAATTAACTATACTAATGTAAATTTAAACCAATTAAAACTGCTAACCTGTAAAAAACAGCCAAGTTTTTAATTAATTCCTTTCACATTTTTCATTTGTTTCAACGTTAAATTTAATAATGATCAGTTTCTTGGTGTTACCAGAGTGAGTCATACTTTTATTTTCATGATAAAGTACCAAATTTATTTCAATGAGAAATTGCAGTATTTCAACATTTAAACATTGATAGGTTCCTCGAATAATACTTATGGCTAAAAATATATCTTTACATTTACAGACATTGTGTACAGAAAGAACTGTAATGAAAACAAACCATAAATTTCCTGGTATATTACAATGGTATGAAGTCATACAGAGTGATACAAAAATATTTAGTCCTGTTGCCACGGCTATCAATGCTGTAAACAGTGCCTGTCATGAGTTACAAGTCAGCATTGAAACTTGTCGTAGAAGTTGTAGTGACAACAACATGAAAGATTTATCCAGACAACTTAATGGCATGATAACAGCTCAAGTCCAGGGAGGCATACCAAAATATCAGGAGGTAATTAGGAGTTTAGTATATAAATACATTTGTATTTGTACATATTTGTTTGGCAAGTGGCAAAATAACATCTACATCAAACATTAACATTTGTCTATAATATTCCTGCATATACCTATTTTGGTCTGCCATATCCAAAATTATTCAAATTTATCATTTATTACAAAATAATTCAGGACTTTCTGTTTATATGGTGCTAATAAAAATGTACTTGGTAATGTTCGATGTCAGCAAAGTATGAAACTCACAACCCAAGTAAAGTCGCATTACCCATATCATCACAAAACAATACCAAAATAAGTCTCAGTAAAAGCCATTTGAGAAATATGTGATAAAAAGAATATGATCAGGTTTTTAAATGAACTTAAAAATGTTCATCACACTTTTCTTCAGTATTACTAAACAGAACAAATTCATATTTGTTCAGAAACTTGAAAGTGATGAATTGTAACATGGTAGCACTTTTGAGATTTGTCAGATTTTTACTTTCTATTTGCCAATATTTTGAGTTTTCTAATATATTGAATGAACTTTAAATTTTCATCACACTCTTCTCAAATACTACTGAACAAAATTGCTTCATATTTAGTCAGCAGATTGGCAGTGATGAGTTGTAAGGTGTGAGCACTTGGGGCCAGTAATTTCAAATGTCTAATTTAAAGGACTGTATTTGTTCTTTATTATTTTTTTCTGTGTAGATGACATTCAATCATGAGAATGATTAGATTGTTGTAACTTTATATATCATTATAATGTAATTTATAGCTGAATTTTGTAATTTGTAGGTTATCATTTCATTGTTATATGCAGTAAAATTTTGTAATTTTAGGCATTTTTCTCTGAAGAAGTTACAAGGTTACATCCATCAGAAAATGAAAATGTTCAAATTTTGAAAGATCAGATAAACTTACAGGTAACATCTTAATTAGATTTAAACTGTTTGAGAATGAAGAGTATATTCATTCCCAAGTTGTCAAGATTAGTCCATTAAGAGCTTGCCAAACAAGTGTTGGCTCAGGTGGAGACGTTTGTGCTTTTTGATAGGACATTCATGTTTTTTTTTATGGACATTTGTCTTTTGAAAAACGGACATTTGCACTTTTCTACAGGACTGTTCATTAGAATGGGCATAATATTATATTATTCTGAACCATTTGTTGTTCATTTACTGTGTAATGAAAATCAAAGTTGTAGATTTGTTATGGAAGGTATGATGAGTTTGACTCTTCCATCTATCCATTAATCTCTCCCTCTCTCAGAATGTCCATGCCTCAATCCATATGTCATCACTTTGTTATCTCCAGTATATCTTCTTCATCTTTTATCTGATCCTCTTCAAATGAGGGGCGAAGGTTTCCACTCATTGAAACTATGGTTGCTTTGGATAATCATAAAACTTTGAAAAGGGTTAATTTTTTTCAGGAGGGGACTTGAAAAAAATATCCCATATTTATTATGTAGCCGTTATAGGGCCTTCATTGTTTGTCAGATCATCTTCAAACTTAGATAAAGGTTTCCACTAAGCAAATCCGCAGAGGAGATTGATAATCGGAAAAATCTGATATGGGAACCATTTTTGCAGAAACAGGGACTGTTAAAAAAAGTATGTTAAAAGTAAATAGAAATAACTGTGCCAGCATGTCATTTTAATAAGCTTTTCACCTTTATGTGGGATGTGGGGTATGTTAGCTCGCTCACTAAAGGCTCTTTCATTTTAATTATATTTTCTAGGAAAGTGACAGTTACTTAGTTTATAATTTTGATAATTTTTTTTTTAGATTAACTTGTTGGATCAAGGACTTGCTATAATGAAGAAAGATAACAGTGAACACTTGGTCATGTTAGTCCAAAGTTTGGATGAAGAACTACGGAAATTGATGAAGAAAATTGGTTATAGAAAAGAAAAGAGAGCTGTAAGTTATTTCTGATTATTTTGTAATGGTAAAAGATGTGTGCTGGTAAAATCTAAACAAACAAAATATCAATAGAAAGATTTCAGGATTCATTCGGTAATAATAACAAACAACACATTATTCACAATGTAATAATAACAAACAACACATGATTCACTATGTAATAATAACCAGCAACACATGATTCACTATGTAATATAATAACCAGCAACACATGATTCACTATGTAATAATAACCAGCAACACATGATTCACTATGTAATAATAACCAGCAACACATGATTCACTATGTAATATAATAACCAGCAACACATGATTCACTATGTAATAATAACCAGCAACACATGATTCCCTATGTAATAATAACCAACAACACATGATTCCCTATGTAATAATAACCAACAACACATGATTCACTATGTAATATAATAACCAGCAACACATGATTCACTATGTAATAATAACCAGCAACACATGATTCACTATGTAATATAATAACCAGCAACACATGATTCACTATGTAATAATAACCAGCAACACATGATCCTCTATGTAATAATAACCAACAACACATGATTCCCTATGTAATATAATAACCAGCAACACATGATTCCCTATGTAATAATAACCAACAACACATGATTCACTGTGTAATAATAACCAGCAACACATGATTCACTATGTAATAATAACCAGCAACACATGATTCCCTATGTAATATAATAACCAGCAACACATGATTCACTATGTAATAATAACCAGCAACACATGATTCCCTATGTAATAATAACCAACAACACATGATTCCCTATGTAATAATAACCAACAACACATGATTCCCTATGTTATAATAACCAACAACACATGATTCACAATGTAATAATAACCAACAACACATGATTCCCTATGTAATAATAACAAACAACACATGATTCACAATGTAATAATAACCAACAACACATGATTCCCTATGTTATAATAACCAACAACACATGATTCACAATGTAATAATAACCAACAACACATGATTCCCTATGTAATAATAACAAACAACACATGATTCACTATGTAATAATAACAAAGAATAGAAAATATGAAATCTATTAAAGTGTTTAAAATTTGTCAAAAGAAATAGTTGGCAAGTATTTGTTTATTTTCAAGAAACTCCTAAGTGGAACAACAAAAACACATATGTATTATTTTTGTTGTAAACAAATTTCAGGCTGTACATAGTGACTTAAAGAAGTGGGACTCTGGGATGGGAAGTTTTATAGATCCAAGGCCAGGAACACCAAATTCTCAACATTCAAGTGGAAGGTTTGTATCTCAAGTTTTGATATCATTAGTAACATGGTATTTTCAAGAAGATTAAATTTATTTAATCATATGATAAAATCAAGTTATCAATAATAGTGATAAATGTACCATGAATGTACCATAAATGCTAAAATACATCAATGATTGATTTTACAAAATTCATTTCCATTGATTGGATAAAACCTTTTGCAAAATTTGAAACAACTTTGAGTAGTAAATATGCTGAGGTGGCAATGGTTGTTTTAATTTGTGACATAAAATCAAAGGAAGAGTACTTTTGTTGCTGTTTTTCATCGTAGAAGTAAAATCTAGGCCTTCATTATGGAACAAAAGCTTACAACTCACTCACGTTTAAGATGACCCCTTTCACAGGTTTTAGCTGAATTCTTTGCAAGAATGCTACATCTATTCATTGAAGACCACAGATGTTGGATATATCAACAAATTACTGACTGTTATAGGCATAAAAATCTAACAAGCTGCTGTCTGAGACTTGTAGTTTTGGTAGTCAGCTTTCATTGTCAAATTAATTTGAAACAATATCATTTTAATTGAGAAAAGTTCAGTTAAATGTATGAAAACAGTTCTATGATTTTAATATACAATTTTTTAATTAGATTATGATGACCCTAAAGACTATTGTTTAGAGACCTCCAATAATGGGGTTATATGTCTATCCATATGTCTGGCTGCTTAAACTATGAATCTCTTGGAGTTGATTTGTGATGCTTCATATTATTTTTCCTCAGCACCAGAAGCCTACAACATTGGAATCTCTCATGACCTTAGTTTAGCACTACAAACTGTCCACATGTACCACTTATTTCAGACTTTTAGATTTTGAAACATGTGCACTTGCTGGTAATTGTTATACCTTGAATGAAAACAAATGTAAGGTATACATTTATGAGAAAACAACCTAACAATAAAAAAAACAAGACATCTAGGGATACTTTATATGATTGTTCCTAAACCTCAGAATGTGTATTGCTATTAAATGTGATTAATGTTGAAATCTACAATGAACATTGGCATTCCAATTAAATGTCGAAGTCCCAAAAAATGTATATATGTGTTTGATTAATGAATTGTCATTTCTAATTTTAGCAACAGATCATCAGTTATATCATCAGATTCTAGATCAAATGACCGAGATGATCTGATAGATCTCACTTCTACGGTAGGTACCAACATCAGTTATATCATCAGATTCTAGATCAAATGACCGAGATGATCTGATAGATCTCACTTCTACGGTAGGTACCAACATCAGTTATATCATCAGATTCTAGATCAAAAGACCGAGATGATCTGATAGATCTCACTTCTACGGTAGGTACCAACATCAGTTATATCATCAGATTCTAGATCAAATGACCGAGATGATCTGATAGATCTCACTTCTACGGTAGGTACCAACATCAGTTATATCATCAGATTCTAGATCAAATGACTGAGATGATCTGATAGATCTCACTTCTACGGTAGGTACCAACATCAGTTATATCATCAGATTCTAGATCAAATGACAGAGATGATCTGATAGATCTCACTTCTACGGTAGGTACCAACATCAGTTATATCATCAGATTCTAGATCAAAAGACCGAGATGATCTGATAGATCTCACTTCTACGGTAGGTACCAACATCAGTTATATCATCAGATTCTAGATCAAATGACCGAGATGATCTGATAGATCTCACTTCTACGGTAGGTACCAACATCAGTTATATCATCAGATTCTAGATCAAATGACCGAGATGATCTGATAGATCTCACTTCTACGGTAGGTACCAACATCAGTTATATCATCAGATTCTAGATCAAATGACAGAGATGATCTGATAGATCTCACTTCTACTGAAGGTACCAACATCAGTTATATCATCAGATTCTAGATCAAATGACCGAGATGATCTGATAGATCTCACTTCTGCGGTATGTACCAGCATTTTTTTATTAGTTCTCAACACAGACATTTCACATCCTTAAGAAAAGACAGCAACCTTTTATTAGTTAAAAAAGCAAAGAAACTATAAATTATAGATATGTTGAATATTTTATCTTAGAAGTAGTAAACTGCATTTTTGACACATCTGGAAAGTTGAAGGCAGTAATTTGCCAATACTTATGAAATAAGCTTCTACATGAAATTCAGTAATGTATTGTGCAGATGACATTTGTAATTGGAATAATATTTACTATATATTTTTTATAAAATTTTGCCTGATGCATATTAATAAACTACTCAAACATAATCTATCATTACATTCATAAAGATATTATTTAATTCTGAGCTAGGCTATAGCTTTTTTTTGCTGTCTTTTTTGTCTTGCTGCAGTTCTATAGAGTGCTTTACTATCTTATTTAAAGTAATACTTTATAACTGCAGTAGTTAGAAACTAGTATGCATTCAATATTCTAAATGCCTGTTTTTCTTTGCCAGCTAGCTTAAAACATAATGTTTTTACTGTTATATAAATTTAGTTTCTACCCTAGCTTTTATTATGTTTCTAAGAAGACCTGTAGACTTGCTTTTATATAGTTTCATGTAAGCTAATGCTTGATCATGTAGAGTATAATGTACCAAGCATGAATTGATAAGATTATCAAGCTTCATATTCATAACCTGAATTAAATTGCATGGCTTGAATATTTATCTGTAAGCTTATAAAGATGCCCATTTACTAAATTGTAGCAGATGGTCTTTGAAGTTGATTAATTTCATATCATTTTCAATGCTAAAAAACAATGATTTATGTAATGAATTCATTTAACGTTCATAATTGCCCCTGTTGTACCTGCAAAAAGGTTTATCTTTTTCTTGATAGTAATACTGTAGACACTGTTTTTCATAAATAATTAAATCAAATTTGATTTTATTCTATAATTCTTGATTTGATGTATAAAAATTAATTTGGTATTTAAAAGTGGCTTGTTTGTCTTGAAAATAACTAACCTTAAAAATATTATGATAAATTTGATAAAAATCAAAATATATGATATGATACCATATTCTATAAAACATCAGAAATGGATTTACATTTTGTCAGGATATCCTTACATACATACTAATGATTTTATATTTAACAGAATTGAAGTAACTTTGAATAACAAAGTAAGATTAGTACTAACATAATAGCTTTAAAAAATATTTAAAACAATATTTAAATAAAATGATGAAAAGTTGATTGTCTATTGCTCATCTGCATGTATCATACAGGATATACCAATACTTATTACCTCCCCTACCACGGTGGACAGACGGAGGTACAGCCACCATTTTCCTTCTCGGAATCTGTCACATCATCATCGTAGCAGACCTCTGTCTCTGCAGTTTAGCGATCATCTTGTCATTAAGGTATACCATTTAAGCATTGGTACGAAACCTATGTGGGCATGGTATTTTGTGTAATGATTTCAATGTTTTGGAGTTGTGTGGGCTTAAGTATTTTTGGTGTTGTTTGATGGTAAAAAGTGGTAATCCAAATGTTTTTGGTGTTGTGCCCTTTTTCATGTATTACTCTTATTTTAACCTGTCCATTCAGTTTAATGTTGTAAAGAAGAAGCATGTCAAACAATGGTGATTTATTTCTTTTTGCATGCATTTAAATTTTGCATTGATTTTCTCTTTGAGTGTTTGAAATATCTTATTTTGTTTACAGGAATCACATTGATTTTAGCTAGCCAGAGATTTTTTTGTTTTCACAAAGGCATCTGTTGTAAAGGACATAAAATTAATTTCCCTTGTTGCTTATTACAATAAATATTACAGGGATAGTTATAAACAACTTTTTAATGGGGATCCACTGGATCATTTAGGGTTTATTGACAAATAGTTCTGATTAGAGTAAAGTTCATACACTGATGCATATTTTCAATATAAGATGGTAATCATTTCATATGAACCAGATTGTCACGTAATTTAGATAGGCAGGGTGAACAAGTTGATAAAATCAGTTCCAGAAACTTGAGTTATATTACCAAGATATTTATATTTGAAAAACTTTTTTAATTCAACACCATTTAAAAAAAAACACTTTTATATCATATAATATTCCTATGTTGAAACATAATTTTTTATATAAATTTAAATTTCCATACCTAGACAAATTTTATGGTGGAAATGAATGTTTTTGAAAACTATTATTAAGGTAGATCATAGGTATATGTTTCGCGAGATAGAATTTTCTTATACTTAGCCATAATGAAGACTTTACTATGCTCTTATCAAAAATATAATAAAAAGGATGGGTCACCGTGCTATTTTTTAAGCTATGAGTCGTTGAAAATTGCCTAAATTTGCTTAGAATGATCATGAAAAAACACATTTTGTGCATAAAAAGAAATCTATGAGATAGAATTTTGAAATAAATTGTGAGAAGATAGGCTTTATAATATGTTTTCAGAAAATAAAAAGAAAAAATGGTGTCACCGAACTTGTTTTCTTGCTACAAGTAAAAATAAAAAGTTTCCCTATCATTCCAGTATAAATTTTTTACTAAAAGAGTTATTTCCCCTTAGATGGCTTAGTTGAAAAAAATGATTCTAAAACACAAATGTTTGGTATTTCTTTAAATATTTTGATTAATGCAATAAATTAGCAAGTTTTCTTCATATAAATAAACAGTCTAACCAATAAAATTGCACATCTGTCTACAAATTTGCAGATTTGGGCAAATAACTAGACTGATTGTGCACTGCAATAGTACAATCCAAGATGGCGGTATACCATGAATCTACCTTAAACAGAATGAATGCTTCAATATTACCATGGTCATTTCACTTATCTTATTTCTTGAATAACATTTCTATAAAAAAAAAATTAACATGTGCCAGTTATTTAATACTTTAGAAGTAGATTAGCTACACTTCAGCATGTTGATATACAAGCTTTTCTATAGTCTGAGAGTGGATTTCTATACTAATTCTTTAGATCTAACATGTTAATAGACTGTGAAGAGATTTGCATGCAACTAAAGTGGTGATACAATGTAATACATGTTTGTAAGACATTGACTGATGACTGCCAAATCAAAGTATTTTTCTTTTTCTTGTTTATGTAGTACCAAAGTTAAATTGTAATGGTTTTGGGGGGAAGTTATGTGTCTACAAATTTACAGCATACAGCACAAAACTTGTGATTGTGTACTTTCAATTTATCATATTTCTCACAAAGAAGAGGACAATGAGATCATACATGTACTATAAGGTTCAAGACTGGTGCATTTGTTAGAAGTAAGTTTACTCAACTGAAAACACAAACTTGATCTAAAACTAGCTTTGCTCTGTTAAATTTGTTTTCTTATTTTCCATATAGTTCAATAGAAAGTTTTACATTCAGGTCTTGAAATTTAAAAAAAATTACTTTTTTCTTAATTTTCATTTTAAAATGTTAAAATATTCTTTCAGGCCGAAAGTCCACAGAGTAAACCATCAAATATTGAGTCACCTAAACCAAAGGGTAAGTTAATGATTTAGAAATAGGTGAACCTCTTCATTGCCATATCCAATGGATTTATTAACAGAACTAAAGTAGACTCATCAAAAACATAATGTTTTTTCAATTGTCTTGAATCTCTGTATAAATGAAATTTGCAAATTTTTCAATAATCAGTTTTATACGACCGCAAAAAATTTGCATTCGTATAATGCTATCACGTCGTCGTCGTCCGAAGACATTTGGTTTCCAGACAATAACTTTAGTTTAATTGTATGGATCTCTATGAAATTTAAGCAAGAGGTTCAATACCACAAAAGGAAGGTTGGGGGTGATGGTCCCAACCGTTTAGGAATTAGGGGCCAAAAAATGGCCCAAAACAAGCATTTTTCTAGTTTCAGGACAATAACTTGTGCATAAGTATTTTGTTTGCTCTGAAATTGTACCACAAGGTTCAAAACCACAAGTAGATGGTTTGGATTCATTTCGCGGGTAAATGCCCGAACCCTTCAGGAATTAGGGGCCAAATCTGGCCAAAACAAGCAATTTTCTAGTTTTCAGACAATAACTTGTGTTAAAGTGTATGGATGTCTCTTAAATTGTACCACATTTTACAAAAAAAAAAAATTTTTTGGAAAGGGGGCGGGTGGGGGGGTTAAAAAAAAAATTCTTTGTATATAGTCTGAAAACAGATTTACTAAGTATTGCGCAACAGCATAGTGTATTGCACAACAGCAAGAAATCTTCAATTGAATATAAATTCAAATCATAAAACCAATTTCAAGTGTTTACACTACATTTATTCTGTGTCAGAAACCTATAATGTGTCAAATATTGAATTACAATCCAAATTCAGACCTGCATCAAGCTTGAATATTGTGTCCATTTTTGCCCCAACTGTTCAGGGTTGGACCTCTGTGGTTGTGGTCGTATCCAGCTGCGCTCAGTGAAGCAGTTTATTTAGTTTTCTTCCCATTTGATGGTTGTTGTTTTATTTTGACAGTGTTATGGTGGGTTACATATCATTTTGTACTGTAGTATCATCTCATTTCTCTACAACAGTTTGATCTAAACAGTGAACAGCAGTACATGTGATGGTTTCAGTCAAGATATTAAAAAATGTGTTTCAGCCATAGTATTCTGTCCTTGTGAGACGTGGACTTTCATTATATTGTCATCTCTACAGAAGCAATACAAAATTCCCCTAATAATAGAAACATAAATTGACATAATTATCCATGGGCTCTAATAATTATTTATTGCAATAGTTATGTTAAACAACCTATAGAAGTGTGAAATGAATATATAGTTATCAGTATAAAAGTATGACAAAGCTTTAGAGAACAAAAAATACCATCAGTGGGGAAAAAAAACTTATTGACTTCTATATACAAATCAGGAAATAAATATCCTATTCTATTTTCTTATTTGATATTCTTCAGTTCCAGCCAAGGGTGGTATGTCAGTAGATACTTCTGCTATAAAACACTTGAGGACAAAATCTGTAGCATATACCAGGAAACCTCCTATTCCAGAAAGGAAAAGATCAGGTAACTACTCATTATAACAATATGGAGATGTGGTATGATTTCCAAACAATCCACCAGAGACAAAAGGAATAGGATGTACAGTTACTACCCATGTTTGTTACATTTCACTGAAAAAGTCAGATGATAAAAATTATGCTCTAAAACTAGTTGTTTATAGTTTTAAGAAGCTTTTCCTTATTTGATACAATTGGTATGGTGTGAACATTTATTTTGTTAATTTTGTTTTTGTGAAAACCATCTATATAGGAGATACCACTAACTTTTATTGTTGCATTACAATTTCAAGAAGGATAAGATTAAAAGTAACTATTACAACCAGCTGGGTAGTCTTCATATGACCATGACCCAATTTCTTAAAAGTGCATACTAACTTTTAATTGTGGAAAAAGTAGAACACAGCAATTTTGCAGAATTAATTTTGATTCTGATTTTTTGTTTTAGATCCTTTTCCAGCAAGTGTGCCACGACCCTTTCCAGGTCCAGACGGATCAAGCATCATTGAGGAAGATACAGTACCTAATTTACCTGTAAAACATAGTACATCTAAGGTAAACAAATTAACACTCATTATCATACCGTGTGGCACTTTTGTAGTACATGTACATACATATCTGCACTTGTTGATGTACCTTTAATGTTATAGAGGTTGTACTAATGTGTTTTTAAAAGTCTTATCTTTGACAACACACACAATGGTAATACTTACAATCATTTATGTTACAGAAAGAGTAGAAACTGTGATACCAAAACTTTCATGTTTTCTTATATCTTGCATTAGATAATGAGAATCTATTTATGGCCATATTTCTACTCATCTTTTGCCAAAACACAATACAATAAAAAAACTAAACTCAGTGAAATCTTTAGTTAATACATGATTATACTTTGATGAAGGCTTATTGGTGTCAACAAATATAGCAAATGTATTGTATGTGATAAAAGTCTTACTGAATAAGTTTTTCACCCTGTATAATCATATAAATTATACAATTTAACCTAAAGTTTTATTAAGATGGACAAAAGTCAGATACAATTTATTGGTTATAGTGTATTTTATACTAACTTTGTAAAATACAGGTGAGAATGTTAACAACGAGACAGACAGTTAACTTTCATAAAGCTGAGAGTTCCAAAATAAACAAGACTGTTTCTCAGTCTTATGAAAACATAGTAAGTAATAGTCCCACCACTCACATAATCCATGTATCAATATTATACACAGCTTTATATGGTAAACTAAACAGCATCTACTGTTATCTGATACTTGACACTGATTTTTATTGTCAAATTAGGGTTCATACAGTTTGAAAACCATATAACATGAAGCTCAGTATGAAAAAAATGGATTCTGACTAACTTATGCTTTGATGATGGAAAAAATAATTTTGGCTACTAATATTAAACTAACAATGAAACTGAATGCCTGGTTGTGAATGGTAAGTAAAAACCAACAAAGATCAGTGTCAGGTAAACAGATGGGGTAACAGTTAAAACATGCTGTAATTTGTGTTAAGCAGATGCTACTATCATCCCTAGCTGATTGAGCACTTTGCGTCTGCTCACCTAAATCTGTATAAGCATTTCCAATTAGATCAGCTTTTAAGTCTATAAATGGTTTTCTTGTCACAATAAAGAAAATATGGAGAAAGTGTACATTTAATATGTAGTTGTTTTCACTAGTGTCTTATTTCATGAATTTTCAATGAAAACATTGTAAATTTACATTCATTGAAATAGAATTGATTTTTTACTTTGCTAAGTTTTTAACCCCATTTCTTTTAATCCTTTTGTGGTTGGAGTGAGCAGCTGAGACCCCATCCTTTTCAGATATTTTAGATATTCAAAAAAAAAAAGACATTATATATTTTTTGACAAAAAATAGACCTATAGCTATATTACTCCATTTCTTTGAGAGTTAAATGGATTTGACAAAAGTCTGATGTATTTACAACAACTTTTAAACACATCTTTAAAAAGTAATTATGTTGATTCAGCTATTTCAGATACTTATGATAAAAACAGCAACCTTATATATTTCATCTAAATTTCTGTCCTTATCATGATTTTATGTGGATATATCTTGTAAACTTTGAAATAGTCACCTGTTCCAGTTGCTCATCCCTAGCACTTAATACATAGTAAGTGCCTGTTCTCCCCCATGAACCCCCCTTTCTTTGCATATATATTTCTAGGACTTAGTTTATTAAAATGATTTAATAGAGTGCATGAAATTTTAAATACAAATACCCTTAACATATGCATGCATATAGATATATGTATGTTAAGATAATATCGATGACATGTGCATGCATATACATATGATTTAGTTATTATACCTTAACAAAACCGTGATATACTATTGTTGTCTCCTTAAAATAATGGTTCATTACTGTTGTTATTTGCCTACAGATGGAGATTACAGAAAGTGCAAAGATATTTGTCCTTAAGGATCAAATGCTTAACCCTGAAATTCATATCTTTCCATCTTCATTAATTTAGTGAATTTTTGACAATGATCCTCTTAATAAGTACAGATTGTAAGGTTGAAAGACCTTTGACTTTAGTAAAATATTTAACCCAAAGTTTTATCAAGTTGTTGTCAGGAATAAATGCCTGGTTTTGTTAATTATTTAAAATAAACATGTACAAGTGTGTCTGGATATATATATGCATGTTTGTGAATAAATAGCATGAAAAATGTTTAAGATACATTTATTATTTCCATTATGTTTGCATATATATTTATGAAAAGGTGTACATCTACCCTGTATCCTGACTCTTTTATACTTCTGTTGCTGTACATGTGTAGTAGCTTATACAAATGTTGTTTACCATATTGTTTCTGTGTGAAAATTAATATGTGTAAAACTTTTCAGTGGATTTTCTGACTTTATTTAGTTACTATAGTATTTTAATGGGCTTGTATTCCAGCCCTACATATATATCCTTTATGGAGAATTTTTGTTTTGTTTATGGATTTTTCAGCTATTTGATATTTTCTATCCTTGAACAAGGAAAGTGATCTCATTGTAACTTTTCCTACTGCTAAAATCTTTCTTTATAGACATGTTTGATGTGTTCTTCAAATCATTATACAAGATGTTTTAAAAGTTTTCATGAAGTTGATAGACTGTTCCTGATTGGTTGAGCTTTAATGGTTTGAAAAACATAATTGCAGGAATATGGCAATTTATTATACTACTGTGTTTGATTTTACTGCAATTTATACCAGGCATATTTCTGTGTTTTCCTTGGTGTTGTGACTCTGTGTTTTCTTTATCTTATGGGTTCCCTGGATTTTCTATAGTTCTAGACGTTGTAGCAACCAAATTCCCTCTAGTTTTCACTTCACAATAATAAGGCAGAAAAAGAAAGAAATTTCCATAAATTCATAAAATTTTGTTGCGTAAATTGTAGAGGAAATCTACGAGTGGTAAATAGGTATGATTATATATAATATTATTGCCTACGCTAAAAAAAACTTCTTCAAGTACTAAATAGCATGAATGCAAACTGTCAACTTGTTACATTGTTCATTTTTAGCAAGACTTGGTGAGTTATTGCAATGCTGTATTAGGTGAAAGTTTTCAATTTGATAGTGTAATTCACATTTAAGGTCATAATTATAGTCATTACTTACATTTATTAAAAAAAATCTGAGGTTCATTTGTGTGATATTAATTTGAATCAAAAATGAATTTGAAAGGAGATTGGAGATTACAAATAAATTTAATTATGACCTTACTGTAATATAATTTTATCTAATGTTGCATTATAACATATAATTGCTTATGAATAAAAGGAGATGTGGGGTATTTGTCAATGAGACAGCAACCCAACACAAATATTCAAAAGACATATAGAGTCTACAATAGACAGGTGTCTTCTTACAAATAAGCTTGATGAAGTTGAGGGGAGGATTTGGTATGCAAATTGAAAATTCTCTAATGGGAAAACTTGGTATTTGTTTCTTGGAAGAATTATAATCTGTTCTCGTGCTGAAGATAAGACAACAATAGACACCAAATGATATTAGATATAAACTACCCTTTGGTGAGCAATTGTTTACTTTATTAAAAACCTAAAGAAGACTTATCCAACTGAAAGCAGAAATTTAAGAGTAAGACTGAAAATGTCAAGTAGAAGAAAATGAAAAGGTTAAAATCCAACAACCATTCTTAAATATTCATTCAAACACCATCTTATCATTTGTTTTACTAATCTGAACTCTACATGCATTACCACTGTAACAATTTTAACAATATTGTTTGCTTGCACAATTGTTATAAGCATTTTCAGAATTTATAGCTGCCTAATTCACGTTCTCATTTCATTTTTCATCACCATTATAATTGTCAGTTGATAACTGTTTTTCTGTAACAATGCCAGCATTTTTCAGACTAGTACACTGTCCAAGTGGGTATTTTTCATGGCAGAAGTTTGGTTTTTGAAGGCGTTTTCACCATTGAATTTGTTTTTGTAGAGAAATGTCTAAGCAATAGGAAATTTTATTAATCAGGCCCCAGCAATTCTTTTCTCAAATTCTATTGAAAATAAGTATACTTGTAAGTCTTGAACATTTCAGTGTGATTTAAGATCAATTTTAATCTTAAGATTTTTCGTTAAAAGTGTCACAGGTTTTTAGAACAACAATGTTTTGAAATGAGAAAAAAATCTTTAAAAGATAACTTCCGAAATAATTAGTTTTACAGTCCAAGATTTGGCTGTTTATTAGTTATGTGTCAGTTCAATATATCACCACAGTACTTTACCATACTTAGAAATTTTAAGAAGAAAAATCTTTTTCCCTTTTACTTATAAAAAGATAGTGTGTTTCATTGTATTAGATATTTCTTTTCAATTTTACTGATTTTTGCCTTTTAGTTTTCTTACAATGCTTTTGTTGTGGTAATTTATTCAATTTAGCTTCCTTACAGCAATTAAGATGGACTTTTCCCAACTAGAAAAAGATATTCATGTAATTTATGTATTTCTAGTTATTTTGCACAATATACAATATAAGAATATAATCAATAACACAGATTTTAAATCATTTGATCAGGAAAATGAACTACACTGTAATAATATTTACTCATTGTAGTGTACTTATTGTTGCTAGTGATCATTTTTTTATTTTGGATTGTTGAAATTAACTGATATTAATTATATAAAAATGATTATTTTGAGGTTGCAATAGCCATGAAGTGTAGTCTTTTCAAAGCTATGCTTCCTCTCTGTGCTAATTGAGCTCAAAACTTATGAAAATTTGTCAACTTCAATTGGTTCTGAATTGAGATATACCCAGTATTTTCAAGATGGGATATTTCTAAAAGACTTTGCAGCACTCCCTACTACTATTGCTATGGTTTAAAAAAAATACTCTCCCCCCTTCCACACACACACACACTCAAAAAGCATTGCTAAAAGGTCTATAGTTTACTACTACTCAAAATACACAAGATTTTTTCTAATTGGAAGAAACCAAATATGTCATAGAAATATTTGTTTTTACCTTAGAAAATGTAATTAAAAATGGGTGTTGATATCTTTGTTTGGTGTAGGTAGAAATGAAATTGTCCATCATATAAAAATAAGAAGATGTGATATGACTGCCAATGAGACAACTCTCAACAAGAGACCAAATGACACAGAAATTAACAACTATAGGCCACGATATGGTCTTCAACATTGAGTAAAACCCATACAGCATAGTTATAGTTTCTTTGATTAATCTTGTAAAGATATAACTGCATGTTTTCACCTTGGCTTTGTTACTTTTTGAATGAAAATACCAAGCTCATGCTTTTGCATCCATACCTTTCAGCTTATGTAAATAGCAAGTTCTTTATTTGGTATGATAGAATATTAAGAATGAGACAGTATTAGCAATATTGCTATGAGTTTTTCAATTTATGGTGAAATATTTGTATCTGTAAATGAAATTGAGATAAAAAGATGTTCAAGTCAAAGATGCAAAGTAATAAATTCCAGATCCTTCATAGAGAAATATAGATTCTACTATTTCATCAAGTAAGATACAATAGCCCATCAGTCAACAGGTTTTTATACGACCGCAAAAATTGAAAATTTTTTGGTCGTATATTGGTATGACGTTGGCGTCGTCGTCGTCGTCTGGCGTCGTCCGGCGTCGTCCGAAGACACATTGGTTTTCGCACTCTAACTTTAGTTTAAGAGAATGGATCTCCATGAAATTTTACCATAAGGTTCAATACCATGAAAGGAAGGTGGGGATTGATTTTGGGGGTTATGGTACCAACAGTTAAGGAATTAGGGGCCAAAAAGGGGCCAAAAATAAGCATTTTTGTAACTTCCAGACAATAACTTGTGTGTAAGTGTATGGATCTCTCTGACATTGTACCACAAGGTTCCATATCACAAAGGGAAGGCTGTAATTGATTTTGGGGGTAATTGCCTCAAAATTTTAGAAATTAGGGGCCAAAAAAGGGGCAAAAAACAAGCATTTTTCTAGTTTCATGACAATAACTTGTGTGTAAGTGTTTGGATATTTCTGAAATTGTACTACAAGGTTCCATATCACAAAGGGAAAGCTGGAATTGAGTTTGGGGGTAATTGCCCGAAACGTTTAGGAATTGGGGGCCAAAAAGGGGCCAAAAATAAGCATTTTTCTAGTTTCCAGACAATAACTTGTGTTCAAGTGTATGGATCTCTCTGAAATTGTACTGCAAGGTACCATACCACAAAGGGAAGGCTGGGATTGAGTTTGGGGGTGATGAATCATAAGGGGGTTCAAAAAATTTTGGGGGGGGGATTTTTTTTTAACTTTTTTTTTCTTTTTTTCCTTTTTTTTTTCTTTTAAAATTTTCCATTTTAAGTTGGTTATTTCTGATTAATATTTAAAAGCAAATAATAATGATATGGTAGGAGATACACACCAAACAGAATGTGTAAATTATTATATAATAAGTATTGTGCAAAAGCAAGAAATTTTCAATTGCACAGTATTGCACAATTGCAAGGAATCTTCAATTGCACAGTATTGCGCAATAGCAAGAAATCTTCAATTGCACAGTATTGCGCAATAGCAAGAAATATCCAATAGCACAATATTGCGCAATAGCAAGAAATTGTCAATTGTACAGTATTGCACAATAGCAAGAAATATTCAATTGCACAGTATTGTGCAAAAGAAGATACTTCGTATAAATTGCTTATTTCTTGATCAATTTCAATGGGGTTTTATTCTTGAATTCTTGGGGTTCTTTAATATGCTGAATCTAACCGTGTATTAAGTTTTTGGATTTTGGGCCCCGTTTTTAAATTGGTCCACATTGAGGTCCAAAGGGTCCAAAATTTAACTTTGTTTGATTTCATCAAAAATTGAATTATTGGGTTTCTTTGATATGCCGAATCTAACCGTGTATTTAGATTCTTAATTTTTGGTTCCGTTTTCAAATTGGTCTACATTAAGGTCAGAAGGGTCCAAAATTAAACTTAGTTTGATTTTAACAAAAATTGAATTTTTAGGGTACTTTGATATGCTGAATCTAAACATGTATTTAGATTTTTGATTATGGGCCCAGTTTTCAAGTTGGTCCAAATCGGGGTCCAAAATTAAACTTTGTTTGATTTCAACAAAAATTGAATATATGGGGTTCTTTGATATGCTGAATCTAACCATGTATTTTGATTTTGGACATTGGACCATAATAGGTAAATTAAAAAAATTGAAGTTCTTAGACCACATTCTTTCTGTGTCAGAAACCTATGCTGTGTCAAATATTTAATCACAATCCAAATTCAGAGCTGTATCAAGCTTGAATGTTGTGTCCATACTTGCCCCAACTGTTCAGGGTTCGACCTCTGCGGTCGTATCAAGCTGCGCCCAGCGAAGCATTTTATTTTCAAATTTAAAAAATGATGCTTCAAAAGTGTTTACTAGTAAAATACTTTAAATTCAACTATCAAGGAAGATGAAAATTTTGCCAAAGATGAAGTGGAAGAATTAGTTTCACTACTGGTTTTTTTTTGGTAGATATATAGGCAAACTTAGGTGCTCTTCTTTGTTGATGTAAAATAATTTTGATCTTTACCTGTGACATCATCAAACAATCATTTTTTTGCATGTTGTCACAATATTGAAAGCAATGAATGGCATTTGTCATTATAGATCAAATCCAACCAATGAACATCTGAGAACAAGCAAACCACTTGTTATATTATTAATATTTATCAAAATTTAAAATAAGTAATCAATAAGTTGGTAAAAGCATAATACAGGGAAGATTTTGAGGAAATTATTTCAACAGCTGTTGCATGGGTACTAGTAGTGTTTGTTTATTAACACTTGAAAGTGCAACTTTCAAATATAAATCAGCAATATTATGATTTTTACTAACTATATACTTAAATCCAATATGCATTTACCATTCCCATATGCCGACAATAATTTAAAAGTTTGTATTTATTAGATGTTTTTATAATAATTCCATTATTTTTTTCAGTTGTTGAACTTAGAGAAAACAGATGATGGATTTTCTAAATCAAATTCCCCAGTCCCACCTCTTCCTCCAAGAAGATCAGTGCTAATACGTAATACTGTGTTGGATATAGATTATACTTCACAATCTAGACATTCTAACAGTTCAGGAGAAATAGAATTCTCTCCTGGAACAAGTCCAAGATCTGGACCTCCTCCTATTCCGTCTCCTTCCTCTATCAGAATGCCAGCAATACCAAGTGGAAGAATTCCATCAGACAGTGAGCCTGCAAATAGAAACTATAACAATTGCAATCCTTGTGGACCATCAATTACAAATCAAACAAATGTTGTAAATGGTAACAAACAATCAGTGCCAGTATCACGGACTAGTACCATTAGTGATAGTGGGTCACATGATAGCGTGTTTTTAGGGAACGAGTCTGCTCCACCTATCCCGAAACGACCAACCAGACAGTCAAACTCATCCCAATCATCTGATGCATCATCCAGTACAACACATACAAACCAAGAATATGAATCATCCAGTCTTTAATTTTTTTAATGTACTAATTGAAGGTTCATTTTGTGATATTCATGTAGTTTATATTTATGATTGCCACATATTTTAACTATAGGTTAATAAGTTTATAATCTATATTGGCATGTTCTTTGAGGTTTAACTTTATCCTAGAATGAAAATAGTTGGTTCATCCATTTAAACCTATATGGACATAATTTTATTTATCAACCTAACTTACTATGTTAACTTTAACCCAATCTAATCTGGATGAACTATTGTGTGAACCTTTATCATATGTCGTCTGTTGTTTCCTATTTGTTGTATGTGATTGTAAAGGTTGGTCAGTAATTGGAAATTAACTTTCATTTTCTTCATTTTTATACCAAATAAAATGTTTTAATGAAACGAATGGGCAAGTTGGTGCTAAGCATATTTTTCTAAATTACATTTAACTATTAATAAATTGGAATCAGCTTTAATTTTGATTTTAGAATTAAAAAACTACAGGAATCTTCCATTTAGTACTAGGTGCTTATGTATAAAATTTGTATACCTATTGTCAAATTTAATGTATGCAAATTATTAATCTCATCCAGAATCTCCTATTTGATGTAAGATTATGTATGTTTGTTGTCATGAAGATCTTTGGCATTTAGTTCATACAATTATCAAGTTTTATGAAATATTGTTCAGGTCACATTCTGCACTATAACTGTAAGGATCGTGACAATTAACATACATATAATTTTACCTTTTTTATCGTCACAATGAAATTATAGGCCTGAGAGGTATTTTATCATTATTAAACAACCATAATGTGTGCAAAATCTGACTTATTTAAGTTTAATTTTTCTGAAGCTACATGATCTGACACACTCTTATTTTCACTCAGAAAGATAGTTCTTTTAATTATAATTATTAATAAAAGGATATGTCATTGTTAGTCACTTTTGTGATGAAATACATTTTCCATATTATACATTTTAGTCTTTAATTCAAGGATTTTTCAATACCGTTTTTCACTATAGAGTTTATCATATTAAAACTATTCAATCTATTGGTATGGCAGTGCCATTTATATTTGATAAAATAGAAACATGATCTTTTTCTAAAATTTTACAAAATAAAGGCTAATCAACCAATTTTAAGTACCACAGAACAAAACCGCAGTCATGGATATTTTGAAGATGTCTTTTTAAATTAGTATCCATTTTATTCTACTCATACAAAGATAGACAGATAGAGGAGGAGGTTTTCCATATCAGTTAATGGTCGGTCAGTCTCAGTCAAAGTTCTGTTTTAAAATCGTAAATACTGGTAGATAATATATAATCAATGAAAATATCATTTGTTGAAGAAGATTGATTAAAATATTTCACCTTGACCTCTTTTGATGCAGAAGTGACAAGTTATTCCTTGTTTAAAGTACAGATCAAAATAGGACAAAACACCTGTCAAACTCAAAAAGAAAATGAGTTAAAGGTGACTGAAATTGTAGGCACATATTGGTTAGTATTGAAAAGCTTCACAAATTTTAATGTCTGGTTTGCATTGCAATGTGAGCAAGTACATCGAGAAATGATGTATTGTCAGTAGACTTGCTATAGGACATTCACTTGCATTTTATTAATGTTTCCATTCCTGTTAATTTATAGATTAAGGTCCAGATCTTAGTCATTATTTTTAAACTGCTTCACATTGACTTTAAAATTGAAGTGCCTATTTTGATTTCTATGAGAGAATTATCTGAGTGGGTGCTTCATTTCTGTTAGTATAACATTCCCGACATGACTGTTAATGTTGTTTATGTATTTTTTGTGTATTGTTGATTTATATTATTATTGTATTGATTTTTTATGTATTTAAGATATATTGTTATTATATAGATTAACATTTTAGAAGATACTGCTGAAAAAGGTAAAAAATCTCATACAGTTCATTTAAAGTAATAGATTACTGTTGAAAACAGGAAGTATATAAGTACATTATTTATATAAGAAATAGCAGGGTTAGCTTTAAAAGACAAGAAGTTTAATTCCTTTTCTGATTTTATATTGAGGTGGTCTAAAATATTTTTTCTGAATTGCAGATAATTCTGGCCTTAAATATTTTGATAAAAATTATATTTTGTTTGTTTTTGCACAAATCAAATAAACAAGCTATATCTTTTTGCAGTCTTAAATACTGAAAATAGAAGAATAAAACTTGGTCAGAGGTGCTGCTTTAGTGAGAAGTTTTAGATTAACATATTTTTATTTTTTTCTATTTATATAAGTGTGCATGTTTTTGAAACCATTCTTAATAACCAACTTTTGTTAAAATAATTGAAAATGTTATGAAAGGAGTTGTTCTTAAAAAACCAATGATGAGTTGTTGTGAAACTTTGTTGTTGTTTTTATATAGACTATGGTCAGATTATCAAACAATGTCACAATGAATCCTTTTTTACTTTTTATGAAATAGAAGATTTGTATACACATATTACAATGAGCTTTAAAGTATATGTGTGAATAATCAAAGAAATCAATGTCGGTATATAAACATATTTGAAATATACTCATTTACTTAATTTTTTACTGGTAGCTAAGATACATAAATGGTTATTTTTGTGAGAATTGGCACAGAATTTTGAATTAAATAATTTTCAGTGCTTTTTTTACATGATAATTATGTTTTATATATAAGGTTGTTCTGAAGATTTTGCTTTTGGAAGCAGTTCTCTGAAAAAGAATGAAATATTAACATTGGAATTAATTGATAACTAATGATAAAATGTGAAGAGGTTTTGATACTACAGAACTCTTTAGACTCTGTCAATTCTAGAGGAAAAGTATGATAGAAAAAGATTAAAATTTTTTAAATATTTAATTGGAATGTATTTCAGAGTTTATTGCCATGCAAAAAATCAGTATTTGTTTTTTATTTGATATTTTGTTAACTGGGTATAATGCATGATAATTCACTGGATCTTTTAACTGATAAAACAATTACAATTTATGCTGAACATTTAAACAATATCTGTCTTGTCTAGTTTATCACTGAGGCAACACTATAGTTTCATTGTTATATAAATGCTTAGAATGGTTTTACTGTCAATGCTTTGAGAATATTAGATATTGAACAATAAGTAGACAAAAAAATCATATAACTTTACAAGTAATTAGCTTGGCTGATTTGAGTGTTTGAGATATATTTTGTACTGAAATCAAAAGTGGAAAAATAGTTTATTATACATTAAGAGCCTTGAAAAATAATAATAGTCTTTAATATGCTCAGATTTTTTTTTTATTTTACCAGTTAATGAAACAAAACCTACTTTGTATGTCAAACATAATTGCAGCAGATGAAATGTATTTTTATTCATCTGCTATATAGTTGTAAAAATAAATTTGAATGAACTGAAATGTATACGTAAATTTGAATAAACTGGAATATACAAATAAATGTGACTAAATTGTAAATAGGTTTTACATATGTACAGGTTTATTTATTCAGATAACAAGTATTTATGCATAATATAAGAATGAGAGAGTCATGATGTCATGTCTTATGGTGGACAATAAATTGTTGAAAACTTTGCTTGTTTATTTGATTCAACTGTTTCTACCTAGCAGACGACTTGTATAAACAACTGTTTCTACCTAGCAGACGACTTGTATAAACAACTGTTTCTACCTAGCAGACGACTTGTATAAAGATCATTATTTACTACCATTTATATCCTCAAGATTAAAGCATCAGGTCACATGATCACTGGTAAGACCAGAATGCAAACACAAATGAAATTGATGATAGCCATTAGATTTCTTTAAAGAGATGAAGAAGAAATAATATTGCCATTAGATTTCTTTAAGGAGATGAAGAAGACATAGTATTGCCATTAGATTTCTGTAAAGAGACGAAGAAGAAATAATATAGCCATTAGATTTATTTAAAGAGATGAAAAAGAAATAATAAAAGCCGTCAATTTTTATCTCATTTGGCTGAATGAAGGCTAGTATGAGCTTTTTGGTCTTTCAACCAACATGGCTGCCATCACTAAAAATAGAGCATATGGGTAAATGAAAGTAATTGTCATACATCTTGAAAACCAAGATACACAAAGAAAATATGATAGGATTAATTATGTTCAAAAAGTCATTACAAATGAACAAACATATTCCAATAACACTGAACCATCAATTGACTACATATATGAGTTGATAGACCAAAAACCATCAAGTCATTCTTCTATATGTCCTCATTTTCCCCCTTAAGTTATAAAACAATAGTTATTGCCCTTACAATGACAACTTTATCAATGGAAATTATATGGCCCTGCCCCTCAGTCATGGTTTATTGACTTTGGAGTTTTTGTATAGTTTGCAAGTTAAAGTTTGAGATTAGATCAGTTAAGGGGATCCACTCATGATATGTCAATGATATTTGGTGTGCAGTTATATAAGCATTGGTACATCTCATTTCCATGCAGATTATTTGGCCCTAAATATTTAGTCATGGTTCATGACTTTGGATGTTTTGCGTAGTTTACATGTTCAAGACTTCAAGTATTGTCATTTTTGCTTCCAGTTTTGTAAGCACTCTCTTATACAGTTCTTGCCACATATTTATAAAATTTAATAGCAATGTCTTTATAAAATTCAAAAATCATTGCCAACAACTTGTTTTAAAAGAGTTATGCCCCTTGGATTTATTAATGATATGAAAAATTGTATTGAATCACTTTCATGAATACAATTCTTGCCAGATACTTGAGTTATTCTCATAACTTGGCATATGTCGTCCATTAGCTTTTACAAAAATCTTCTCCTCTGAAACTAATGGGCAAATTGGAACCAAACTTGGCCACAATCTTCCTTGGGGTATCTATTTTAAAAATTGTGTCAATGACTTGAAATTATATAGGATAGAGTGACACTTTAACTAGAAAAATCAGAAAGACAAGACCTACAAATTAAAATTGATGGTTGACTCTTTATAAAAGTTATTCCCCTTGAATGACAATTTTACCATATGTTTTGGTGTATATGCCTTTTCTCTTTTTTCCCTTAAATGATGGTTTTTACCAAAAATTGGCCATTGTTGAAGATGCAGGTGAACAACACATTAAGAGCCTCTAGTTAATACATGACATCTCTATATAGATGAAAGGAGACGGTGTGATAAGGCCACTTTTTGTCTCGCCTTAACGGAGTCAAAAAGGGAGACATAGGTATGCTTTTTCTTACAGCGGCAACAGTGTCAACAATGCATTAGTTTGTGATTAGGTCAGTTTACGGGGAACCACTAGTTGTAGGTCAATTATATTTGGTATGTAGTTGTATTAGCATTGTCACATCTCATTTCCACAGGGAATTTTTGGCCTCATCCCATAAGTCATTGACTTTGAAATTTTTGCTTAGTGTACATGTATTAGTTAGTGATTAGGTCAGTTTATGGGGAACCACTAGTTGTAGGTCAATTATATTTGGTATGTAGTTGTATTAGCATTGGCACATCTAATTTCCATGGAGATTATTTGGCCTCACCCCCTAAGTCATGGTCTATTGACTTTGAAACTTTTGCTTAGTTTACATTAAGGTTAGTGATTAGGTTAGTTTATGGGGAACCACTAGTTATAGGTCAATTATAGTTATAAGGTATGTATTTCTATTAGCATTTGCTCATCTAAGAGACTATTTGGCCCACCCCCCTCAGTCATGGTCTATTGACTGAAACTTTTGCATGGTTTCAAGTTAAAGTTTTTGATTAGGTCAGTTTAAGGGGAACCACTTATGATAAGTCAATGATATTTGGTATGCAGTTGTATAAGCATTCACATGGACATTGTTTGGCCCTGTACCTTCAATCATGGACTTTGAATATTTTGTATTACTTACATGTTAAGGTATTGCTATTTAAATTTCAACATTTCCATTTCACTATTAAAGTAACAAAAAGGCAAGACTTATCTCTGTGTCAACAGTTTATTTTACCGCTTAAATTAAAAAAATATCAGAAAGCTACCAAATAACATCATGCAGATGTTTATTTATAGACATCATGTGGCAGACATCAGTAATTATGCTTTTTTTAATTTGTATTACATATTTGCATAAGAGCTTAATCTAGTGTAAACTGCACAAACTATCAAAATAGCCTCATTTTGAGATCTTGTTGTAAATATTTAAATATGAGCAACAGCTTTACCCAAAAAGATATTTTGTTACAAGTTGTATTTCACACAGATGTTAATGTGTGAAAAAAAACATCTTTTTCTGTAAAGCTGTTGCTCATTTCTGCCTTTTTTTTCTCCAAAAACTAGGTTTAAAATGGTCATTTTAGGTCCAATATATCAAATTCAACATGGTTATGATATCACAGCGACATCACAAGTGAACTCTCTGTACTTGGTGTCCAGATTATATTAATATTAAACTGTTCATTTATCAATAAAATAATAGGCATAATTTTGAAACCTTTGAGTAATTTTACAATTTTTGCAATTTGAGTGGCCAAATATTGGCTTTTGGGTCAATGGAATGCTTTCCAAACATTTTAAAGGGAAGCCTAAAAGGGTTTACCTGTATATTAAGATATTGGAGAAAATATATTGGTCCTAGATTACTACATGTACAACTTTTTTAATTTTCTAATATTATTGGGTATGTCTGGGAACATCTATCAATGTGTGGTTCATGGAATATAGGTTGGCGATGCCAAATTTCTACTTGTCTTGAAAACTATAATTGATTTTTTTGTTTTTAACTTTTGACATCAGAAATAATCAGCAAAACAAGATTTATGAATAAATTGCTAATATGACCTGGGAATATTATACTCAGTGGCGGATCCAGGGGGGGGGGGGGGTTCCAACCTTTTTTTTTGACGATCAATGCATTTGAATGGGGACATATAGTTGGAACCCCCCCCCCTTTATCCTGGGTTAGGAACCCCCCTTTTATAAATGGCTGGATCCGCCCCTGATACTAGTATAATAGTCCCAGATATGACTGAAACCTTCAATTGACTCCATATAGGAGTGATTGCACTTTAATGTTGATTTTTTAGGCAGTTAAGCTGCCTTATGCTACCACACTAGATTTGTGTTTTTCCCACTGAAATGAGTAAAAAGTGCTGTTATTATCTAGCTGGCTAATATGTTATTAATAACTAATTGGGCACTTTTTTCATACTTTCAATTCTGGAATACAAAAAATATGTCAAGAAAAACCTTAAATGATCGTCGAAAACCCAAAAGTTTTGAAGTTGCACATAGCCTCATAGGAAGTAGTGCTTCATAGAAATCCGTACGTAGTTTATTATCCCATATGCTTTTGTATGGAAAGCCTCAGCTGTCATATATTAGAGATTTACAAAACGTTATGCTGAAGCTTAAAATGTAAAGTTAAGACAGCGTGATGTTGAATTGAGTCATCAAAATGCTAACTCTAAATTACAATATGCTAAGTTGAATTTGCGCAATGTTGACTTGCAATGACAAGTGCTTTAGTCGTGATAGTATAATGATAAGTCACGATGTTGTGATGATATGCCAAACACACGTAACGTTGGGTTTAAAGTACATGATGTGAAGTTGACGTTGCATGATGTTAGCTTGCAGATGGATACTGCTCAGTCATCCACTTCGATAGCTATGATAACAAATAAAATGAATAGCTAAAATGTATGGGGCTGACTTGTTATTAATAAATGTTGAGCTGAGATAGTACGATGTTATATCATTGTGATATTACGATAGGTCTATCATGCAATCTGTTGATTTAAAACACCATGATGCACAGTTGAAAGTACATGATGTTAAGTTAAGATAACATGATGCTACACCACTATATTGAAACGAAAGGCTTACCATACAATATGTTGACTTAAAACAACACGATACAACGTGTTAAGCTAAGATGCTCACTTGAAACTACACAACGTACAGTTGAAATTTTGTAATGTTAAGCTACGATAGCACGATGTTATATCATTATAATGTCACAATAGGCTTATTATACAATTTGCTCATTTAAAATTACACCTCGTACAGCTGAAAGTACGTGATGTTAAGCTAAGATAGAACGTTGTTATATCATAAGAATTTCACGATAGGCTTACCACACGATATGCTCATTTAAAACTACATGATTTTCAGCTGAAACTAGGTGATGTTAAGCTAAGATAGCATGTTGTTATATCATTAGAATGTCATGATAGGCTAACCACACGATATGCTCGTTTAAAACTACACGACGTACAGTTGAAAGTACTTGATGTTGAGCTGTGATAGCAATATCTTATATCATAATAATATCACGATAGGCTTGCCATACAATATGCTCATTTAAAACTACACGACGTACAGTTGAAAGTACGTGTTGTTCAGCTAAGACAGCACGATGTTATATCATCATAATGTCACGATAGGCTTATTATACAATTTGCTCATTTAAAATTACACCACGTACAGCTGAAAGTATGTGATGTTAAGCTAAGATAGCACGTTGTTATATAATTAGAATGTCACGATAGGCTTACCATACAATATGCTCATTTAAAACTACACAACGTACAGTTGAAAGTATGTGATGTTGAGCTATGATAGAACGATGGTATATCATAATAATATCACGATAGGCTTGCCATACAGTATGCTCATTCAAAACTACACGACGTACAGTTGAAAGTACGTGTTGTTGAGCTAAGATAGCACAATGTTATATCATTATGACGTCACGAGAGGCTTATCATACAATGTGTTGACTTGAAACTACACGATGTAAATTTGAAGTAGTTTAGTCTTGACTTGAAACAGTCAAATGTTAAGTTATAAAAACAGAACGTGAAGTCAAAATAAAACAATGATAGGATGGATGACATATACTTGTGCAGAATTGAAGATTTTTGGTGTTGACTTCGAATATAGTACAAATATTAGATCGTTTTATGTTAAATTGAAAGACAATAACGATGCGTAAAACATTACAGAATTATGTGAATTGAAACTGCAATTCTATGGAAAAGAATGAGGGACAAATCCCCAGGATTTTTTCTTCTTTATTTGCAAGTTCGGAGGCAAAATGATATACAAAGAAAGTTTTCCATAAATTCATAAAGCAAAAGAATTACCCATCGCTATATATTACACTTGTATACAGTTTTGCCGTATATTTTACATGTTTTGTTTGGATTTTTTTTATGATTAAAACCAGACTCTTTTTTATGAACAATATTTAAGAAAATATTATCTATGTTGTGTGTTAATATATTATACAACATATTATTGTGCGTATAAGACTTATGACTGTGAGGGTCAAATTTTACTCATATAAAATCACATCTATGTAAGAGTTAGCGGAGAATTTGTATATACCACTCCCGTTTTCCCCGAAATAAAACTAAAGAATCTGGAGTCTTAATCTTAAAAAACAAAGATAAACTGATATGACAAATAATACGCTAAAGCGTAGGACAGGGTCAGAGCTATATGAGAATGTGACCCCCCTGGCCTTGTTAGAGGTATCTGAAAATTTGAATTTTCTTTTCCACGAAATAAAACAAAAAGAATTGATAGGTGGAAGAATCTTACTGCATGGGGCCAACCCAAACATAAAGTATGGTAGATTCTGTTGTATACTTTTCGCTCATACACGAAGTCTATGAAACCGAATGAAATTTGACCTAGAGCCTCCACTCTAAATCGTCAACTTTAAAAAAAAAAAATATAACATTTACAGCAGTGCCAACCATTTTTCCAGCACCAAGTAAGATAGTGCCCAGGTTTATGTATATATCCACTCGGAGAATATTTTATTTTTTTAAATTTGTAAAGTCATTAATGGACAATGACCCCTTTAACTTATAATAAGAAGCCAATTAATGATTTCCGTCACTTATTTTCTTGTCCATAGTGTTTTTCTTGGTTCTTTGCAGCTTCTCTCTATCTTTATGTGTTTTCAAAGAAAAAGAAAAAAATCAAAAATCTGTAAAAATTGTTAAAGTCCATGAATTATTTTGGTATTGCTTTGATTAATTTGTAGATAAATTATGTTTTTTTGATGTCAACAGTTTCTCTCTCTCTCTCTCTCTCTCTCTCTCTCTCTCTCTCTCACTCTCTCTCTCTCTCTCTCTCTTTCTTATAGTTTTCATGAGTGTGGTCTTAATTAAAATCGGTAGATTTTTTAAAATTATTTGCCAAAATGAAGTTTATTCTTTTTTGAAAAACATAATAAAAAGTTTGGGCCACAGAGCATTTTGCAAGCTACAGGTTATGCAGTATTGTCAGATTTTGTATAAACTATACATGGAAAACTCAATGTTAGAAAATAAAAATAGAAATATAAAAATTGGGATCACGAGACTCGTTTTCTGTCTACAAAACAAAATAGATAAAGTCCCTACACATTCCATCATTAGAGACGAAATATGCCAAAGGGATTTCAAACTCATAAGTCGAAAACAGACTGACAATACCATGGCAAAAAATTAAAAAAATAAAAAACGACAAAAAAATAATGTTATCCGAGTTATCTCCCCTATATGGAAAAGTTAAAAAACATATGCAAAAAACGTTCTGTATTCAAAAACAAATAGTCGTTTTAATCAGATAAATCTCATAATTTTTTAATTTTTCAAGATGAAAAGTACTACATATGAATGACATTCCTCTCTCAAAATGTGTATATTTTTTTTAGATCTAGACCGATTGTGTTGAGCTATATGAGAATCTGAGGGAGCTACCATGTGATTTTTATGGGGGGTGGGTGGATGGGATAGGATGAAAAATTTTGTCCTGCCTTTTTCAGTTGTAATCTCTGTCCTGCCTTTTTATTTTTCACTCTATTCGGTCCTGCATTTTTTTTATTAGTTTATTCTGACTTTTTTTTTACACAAATTGTCATCCTGCCTTTTTTTTGCCAAGTTTCTCATCCTGCCTTTTTTTTTACCCAAAACTCCTGTCCTGCCTTTTTCTCAAATTTCATCCTAGCCCCCCAATAAAAATCAAATGGTAGCTCCCTAAGATGGCGGAAGAAACCCGATCTACCCTAAGGGCAATATATCTAATGAGGAAGAAATTTGCAATTTCGATCACGTCGAGTTACTTGTAGATCTCCTTTTGTTGAAAAGGGTTTCTGTTTTCATTTATCTATCTATTATACTGTTCAGGGGGAGGGGAGAATCGAAAAAAATAATAGACAAAAATGGATAAAAGAAGGCGAAAGATACAAAAGGGATAGTAAAACTCTTAACCAAACTGACAATGTCATGACAAAAACTCAGCCGAAATAAACGATAGAAAAAAGATCAAAAGCCAAACAACAGTATATTAAGCGCAACATATAGAAAACCAAAAACTGAGCAACACGAAACCCTAAAAAAAGGATCATCTCAGGTGCTCCAGAAGGGTAAGCAGATCCTGTTTCATATGTGGCACACGTCACATGGCGATTTTGCAAATAAAGAAGGAATGTGTTATAATTTTCGAGGAACTCCCAAAAAACATGAATTACAGGGTGTCAAATCGATGAACGTGCTTAAAATAGGCTCCTTTTCATTAAAAAGAACTGATGAAAATGTATTTGTATTTAGTGTACAGTGGCAAATATTACATGCATATAAGGACGAGAATATGTAAGTATGATATGAATATGAATAAACCCTGCTTTGTTACAAGACAAACTTTTTTACTTGCCTAGTCGAATTTTCAACGAACTAGTCGACAAACTGTCTCTGACATTCGATGGAAATCGTAATCGCATCGCTTTTGATTAATTCCAGATTCTTTTGTTTTATTTCGTGGAAAAGAAAATTCAAATTTGTTGATACCTCTAACAAGACCGGGGGTCACATTCTGATATAGCTCTGACCCTCTCAGTCCTAAGCTAAGCGTATTATTTGTCATAACAGTTGATCTTTGTTTTTAAGATTAAAACTCCAGATTCTTATGTTTTATTTCGGGGAAAACGGGAGTGGTAAATACAAATTCTCCGCTAACTCTTACATAGATGTGATTTTATATGAGTAAAATTTGACCCTCACAGTCATAAGTCTTATAAGCAAAATAATATGTTGTATAATATTTTAACACACAACATAGATAAATATTTTCTTAAATATTGTTCATAAAAAAGAGTCTGGTTTTAATCATAAAAAAAATCCAAACAAAACGTGTAAAATATACGGCAAAACTGTATTCAAGTGTAATATATAGCGATGGGTAATTCTTTTGCTTTATGAATTTATGGAAAACTTTCTTTGTATATCATTTTGCCTTCGAACTTGAAAATGAAGAAGAAAAAATCCTGGGGATTTGTCCCTCATTCTTTTCCATAGAATTGCAGTTTCAATTCACATAATTCTGTAATGTTTTACGCATCGTTATTGTCTTTCAATTTAACATAAAACGATCTAATATTTGTACTATATTCGAAGTCAACACCAAAAATCTTCAATTCTGCACAAGTATATGTCATCCTATCATTGTTTTATTTTGACTTTACGTGCTGATTTTATAACTTAACATTTTACTGTTTCAAGTCAAGACTAAACTTCTTCAAATTTACATCGTGTAGTTTCAAGTCAACACATTGTATGATAAGCCTCTCGTGACGTCATAATGATATAACATTGTGCTATCTTAGCTCAACAACACGTACTTTCAACTGTACGTCGTGTAGTTTTGAATGAGCATATTGTATGGCAAGCCTATCGTGATATTATTATGATATACCATCGTTCTATCATAGCTCAACATCACATACTTTCAACTGTACGTTGTGTAGTTTTAAATGAGCATATTGTATGGTAAGCCTATCGTGACATTCAAATGATATAACAACATGCTATCTTAGCTTAGAATCACCTAGTTTCAACTGAAAATCATGTAGTTTTAAATGAGCATATCGTGTGGTAAGCCTATCGTGACATTCTAATTATATAACAACGTGCTATCTTAGCTTAACATCACATACTTTCAGCTGTACGTGGTGTAATTTTAAATGAGCAAATTGTATAATAAGCCTATCGTGACATTATGATGATATAACATCGTGCTGTCTTAGCTGAACAACACGTACTTTCGACTGTACGTCGTGTAGTTTTAAATGAGCATATTGTATGGCAAGCCTATCGTGATATTATTATGATATAAGATATTGCTATCACAGCTCAACATCAAGTACTTTCAACTGTACGTCGTGTAGTTTTAAACGAGCATATCGTGTGGTTAGCCTATCATGACATTCTAATGATATAACAACATGCTATCTTAGCTTAACATCACTTAGTTTCAGCTGAAAATCATGTAGTTTTAAATGAGCATATCGTGTGGTAAGCCTATCGTGAAATTCTTATGATATAACAACGTTCTATCTTAGCTTAACATCACGTACTTTCAGCTGTACGAGGTGTAATTTTAAATGAGCAAATTGTATAATAAGCCTATTGTGACATTATAATGATATAACATCGTGCTATCGTAGCTTAACATTACACAATTTCAACTGTACGTCGTGTAGTTTCAAGTGAGCATCTTAGCTTAACACGTTGTATCGTGTTGTTTTAAGTCAACATATTGTATGGTAAGCCTTTCGTTTCAATATAGTGGTGTAGCATCATGTTATCTTAACTTAACATCATGTACTTTCAACTGTGCATCATGGTGTTTTAAATCAACAGATTGCATGATAGACCTATCGTAATATCACAATGATATAACATCGTACTATCTCAGCTCAACATTTATTAATAACAAGTCAGCCCCATACATTTTAGCTATTCATTTTATTTGTTATCATAGCTATCGAAGTGGATGACTGAGCAGTATCCATCTGCAAGCTAACATCATGCAACGTCAACTTCACATCATGTACTTTAAACCCAACGTTACGTGTGTTTGGCATATCATCACAACATCGTGACTTATCATTATACTATCACGACTAAAGCACTTGTCATTGCAAGTCAACATTGCGCAAATTCAACTTAGCATATTGTAATTTAGAGTTAGCATTTTGATGACTCAATTCAACATCACGCTGTCTTAACTTTACATTTTAAGCTTCAGCATGACGTTTTGTAAATCTCTAATATATGACAGCTGAGGCTTTCCATACTTTTGGCTAAGATGTCAAAGAAGAATTGTATGAAATATTTCATCGCCGAAAATCCCTAATTACAAGTCGTTTACATTTCCCAAATGACAAAATGCGCAGGAATATTGTTCATGTTCACCAAATCTCTATGATAGAGGAAATAAAGTTATATATAGTAGTCTAAGTTGGCGGTAATTTTAACTTACACTAAACGTAAGCTAGTAAGTATTCTGATGTTATAAAGTAAGTTTTGTTAATCATGATGTTCTTTTCGTTTAAGGAGAGTGATTATTTATTTGATTTCAATTAAATATTCCTTTCTTTTATTATATTATTCCGTTTATCACTGATCTTGCCAGAGACATATATACACTGTGGCCAAGTTCGGATGGAACTCGAGTTCTGACTAGAGTTCCATATGAACGGTAAATAATTTTGAAGAGTAAGGTCTCTAGATTACCGGAAGTACAAGGCCCCTACTCTGAATATGTTTACATTCAAATTTGATTGGATCGACGTCATAACATCCGGGATATCGAGTCGATCTCTAGGAACCCTGCCACAACCCAGGGCTCCTCGAGTGTTAATGGCGGGAAAGCTATATCCAATCATAACAGGTGTTATATATGACCATGTCAATCCCATCTTCTCTAGATATCCATTCGAACTTGCCCATATATGTCTCTGATCTTGCCAAATAAAGTTATTGTTGTTTTATGAATGAAAAAGATCCGAAAATCGACGTTGATGGGATGTTTTAAGAAATGTGGACAACTCGTCCCCGAGACAAGTCGGACCGAATTTACTCGGACCGTCTAAGTAGACAAATTGGACCGCTTGTCAGATTTACTTAGGGTTTAATAAAATGTTAGACTTACATGTTTAGCGGAGCCATCACTCTTTCGACACACGGTCTTCAGTAATGATAACAGGACAATAGAACAAATCAAATAAAATATAGGATGAGTCAATGGGGGTCATCCCAACCCATTCAATTTGAAAATGTGCCTTTATCTTGTAAACGGTCGCGATCCCCACCCTAAACCATATATATACTTGTATGGGACAATAAAACAAATCAAATGAAATAAAGGGAGTCCACAGGGGTCACCCCACCCCCCTTCTTTGTGAAAACTTGTAGATGGTCGAGAACGCCACCCCTAAACCGTATATATTCATGTATGGGACAGGATAACAAATTAAATGAAATATAGGGGGAGTCCCTGTAATCACCCCTACCCCCTTCTTTTGGAAAATTTGTAAATGTTCGAGATCCCAAACCCTACACCATATATAACCTTGTATGGGACAATAAAAAAAATCAAATGAAATATAGGGGGAGTCCACAGTGGTCACCCCTACCCTTCTTTTTGAAAACTTGTAAACTGTTGAGATCCCCACCCCTAAACCATATATATTCATGTATGGGACAATAAACTAAATCAAATGAAATATAGGGGAGTCCCTGGGGTAACCCCACCCCCTTCTTTTTGCAAACTTGTAAACGGTCGAGATCCCCACCCATACACAACATATATTCTAGTATAGGACAATAAAACAAATCAAATGAAATATAGGGGGAGTCCACGGGGGTCACCCCACCCCTTCTTTTTGAGAACTTGTAAACGGTTGAGATCCCCACCCCGAAACCATATATATTCTTGTATGGGACAATAAACTAAATCAAATGAAATAAAGGGTGAGTCCCCTGGGGATCACTCCCCCTTTTTGAGAACTTGTAAATGGTGAGATACCCACCCCTAAACCATATTTATTCCTGTTCGTCATTTCAAGATTTGAATGGCATACAGGGTCAATCTCCTAGGCGTCACATATGCATTACTAGACATAACCAATGTGTACTGGACTTTGCCCAATGTCAGGCGACCATGGGAATGACTATTATGAGAGCTCTGTATGGAAGACTTCGTAACAGCATCATGTTACAATTATTTCTTGTTTATTATCAAATTTAATTGATGCAAAAATAAGTCTAGGTTAATTGAATTTACTTTAATTATTTTTTTAATTATTTCTGGGCCTATAAAAACTTTCATTTATTGCTCATTTTTAGCTCACCTGGCCCGAAGGGCCAAGTGAGCTTTTCTCATCACTTGGCGTCCGTCGTCCGTCGTCCATCGTCGTCATCGTCGGCGTCGTCGTCGTCGTCGTCCGTCGTCGTTAGCTTTTTACAAAAAACTTCTCCTCTGAAACCACTGGGCCAAATTTAACCAAACTTGGCCACAATCATCATTAGGGTATCTAGTTTGAAAAATGTGTCCGATGACCCCGCCAACCAACCAAGATGGCCGCCATGGCTAAAAACAGAACATAGGGGTAAAATGTAGATTTCGGCTTATATCTCTGAAACCAAAGCATTTAGAGTAAATCTGACTAGGGTAAAACTGATTATCAGGTCAAGATCTATCTGCACTGAAATTTTCAGACAAATCTGTCAACCTGTTGTTGGGTTGCTGCCCCTGAATTGGTAATTTTAAGGAAATTTTGCAGTTTTTGGTTATTATCTTGAATATTATTATAGATAGAGATAAACTGTAAACAGTAGTAATGTTCAGCAAAGTAAGATCTACAAATAAGTTGTAATGACCAAAATTTTCAGTCGACCCCTTTAGGAGTTATTGCCCTTAATAGTCAATTTTTAACAATTTTCGTAAATTTTTGTAATCTTTTACAAAAATCTTCTTCTCTGAAACTACTGAGACAAATTTAACCATACTTGGCCATAATCATTATTAGGGTATCTAGTTTAAAAAAATTGTCCGATGACCCCGCCTTCCAACCATCATGGCCGACTTGGTTAAAAATAGAACATAGGGATAAAATTCAGTTTTTGGTTTATATCTCTGAAACTAAAGCATTTAGAGCAAATCTGACAGGTGGCAAAAATGTTCAACAGATTTAGATTTATCTGCCCTGAAATTTTCAGACGAATCCGACAACCCGTTGTTGGGTTGCTGCCCCTGAGTTAGTAATTTTACAAAAATTTTGCAGTTTTTTGTTATTATCTTAGATATCATTATAATATCTAATATCTAATACTATTAATTATGATTTTAACCTTATTTTACATGATTTCCAAAGCATCAGTAAATACTGGTGAGCGACACAGGCTCTTCAGAGCCTCTAGTTTAGAAAACATATAAATCTTGCAAGCAGTGTAAAGCCCAAGAATGTTTGACCAACTGTTTTATAATTTTCATTTATTGCTCATTTTTTAGAGAACATATAAATCTTGCAAGCAGTGTAAAGCCCAAGAATGTTTGACCAACTGTTTGATAATTACCTGTCATTTTACTCCAAACTTGGGATGGAGTAACATCATGGACTTGGTGAAGGTCAGGGTCATTTGCATTTACTATGAGCAGGTCAATCAGACCTCACCATTGATCCCTGTAGTAGTAAACCTTTGGCTGATTTGTTTCTCATAACTTCTGTACTGTAGAACCCAAAATCAGTGTTCCTGCCAGGGAAGCAAGTCCATTCATACTACTACAAACTCGTATTACGTCAACTTGTACCACTAAAAGTCAACTGGTACCAACTTTAACTACCAACACGAACAACTGCAATCATTGTGAACTTGTACCACTGCAAACTCATTATTAAAAATATACATTGATATATGCATTGCTTTTGGAAACCTTGATAACATATTAATTAATTTGCCTTAATAATCAATTCATTAAATATACATACATGTACAATATAGGACTGTTTAATGTTTGTTCTTTTAAATCTTTAAAAAAAATGAAGCAACACTGCCACAGTTTTCATAATTATGTTTGCCTTGGTTTTTGGTTAACTGCCTATAGCGCTTACAGTGCTTTGATTTTTTAACTAGCATTACATGCCTTTTTTTGTAAACTAATACTGAAACTGTAAACAACATAGTTATATACAATACAAAATATTAAAAAATACTAGTTTTAGTGGAACCCTCAGTTGACTCCTTATAAGAGTTAATGCAGTTAAATGACTATTTTATAACAACTTTAGAGTTTTGGCATATTCATTTGAAAAGTATAACAATACAAGATCTAAAAAACACAACATTTGTCTCTTTTAATGGTAGTAAAGAGTCTCCAATACAATGTCAATATAGATAACAAAAATTATGGATGTCAATCACAAAACATAGCATATTATTAATTCACTATGAAATTTGTGTGTTTTAAGGTAAACATGTATTTCTGACTCAACTTAGTACCACTATTCATTGTAGTTTATTTTAAGTTTGACTTTGATTTTTTCATGAGTCATGTCTCTCCCACATAAGGACGCAAGTATAACAGAGTTCAAGTAGTTTACATAATGACATCTCATATATATATATTTATAAGTACGTCTGTATATATATATATATATATATATATATATATATATATTGATATAGTGAATCTAATTGAATAGATGCACTATATAAACTGTAAGGGCAGAGAATAAATTTACATGATTATGTAACACCTTTTGTAAAGCTACAAATAATTTGATGCAGGTACATACAAATAATTTCAAATTCAAAGTAAAACATAAATCTTCTTTTATATGTACTTACCAGCCAAAAAAAGAGCTTAGGTAAATGGTTATTATACCTTATTTACACATACTTCTATATGCAACTTAAACATCGATTAGATAAGGCAGGACTAACAGAGACCAGTTGTGAATTAATAAGTTTCAATTTATATATATTTTCACCAGCTTTCAACCAATGAAGTCAAATTCATTTTAAAATTCTATGCAAACATGTCTTATGACTTCTTTTGACTTTTATATTTAAAAATGATCAAAGTATTGTTACTGTTCAGGTACTTATATATATACTAGTATATGTTTTAGACTGGATGTTGACTCCAAATTATATATTACCTTTTTCCCCAACTATATTCAACATTGAATTTTTACAATGTTATTCAAAAACGTGTTACTCATTTTTACATTGAAATCTAGTTGCTGCATAGACGAATGTGTGTATTTTATAAACCAGTGGCAAATATTACATTTATATTCAGGACGATAGTAATATGCCAAACACTATTTCGTACAAGACCAGAAGGCTCCGTCCATTTTATCAAACAGTAGTTTTCGATTGATTGATTGTTGGTTGCTTAACGTCCAGTGGCAAATATTTCATGCATATTCAGGACGATAGTAGTTTTCGAGGTAACATGTTAACCCATCGGACATATATATGAGCCTCCTCATGGGGTTTTTGATTATGTGATTACTTGGCCGGTTTTATAGTGATTATTTGATTACCAGACCAAATATTTCATGATTATTTGATTATGTGATAATCTAGGACTGTATTATTGATTATTTGATTATCTTGTTTAAAAAAAATAATTAATTATTATGTGATTATATTGGCAAAAAATTTGTGATTATGTGATTACTTGGACACCCCCACGAGGGGCCTCATATATATAATTCTGACTCCTACTTGCTTAGGTTTTGCACTAATGAAATGAGAAACGATGGAACAATTAAATGATTTCAGAAAAAAATATATAAAATGGGTTAAACATATTTTTTGTACTGGCAGAAAGACAAATTTGTTGTAAACATTCCTTTATGAAAATTAAAAGTCGTCCGAGTTATCTCCCATTTTTAAAGAAAACTTTTTTAAATCAAAGTAATATTTCGTATTTGTAAAAAAAATTTGTTTTATCATCATCATATAAAATAACATTATTTTCTTCATTTAAATGAAAAGTCTCGAAACAAGTTGGTTTTTTTTATTAAAAATCTGCAACAGTCATTATCCAGGATTGTAAAAGACTCCTATACAACATTAAACTTCGATCATAATGACAATTAAACCAACCGCAAGAACAGAAATTGTTGTTTTAGTTCGTAAACAATATCTGATGGTGTACAATGAGAACGAAAACATAAGAATATAAAAGAGTTCATCATATAATGTTATAATTTCCCTCTAAAGATAACAAACGATAATCATTTCTTCTTCAAGTCATATACATGGTATGTAAATTACAATGCAGAATTTGTAAATCGAAAGATGTTTTCTGTGGTCAAGATAGATTGTGTATGTATTGTTTGTTTAGCGTCCACAACTATTTTATACAAACGCAGGATGACCACGAGAATGAGTATATGAAACGAAAACAGATATATATTGACGAAAGAAAATCATGGTGATGAAGAAGAGAGAAAGTAATCTCTTTATGAATTATCTTTCCTTAATTGAATGGCCAAATAATACTTTACTACAAAGGTATATGTAAAATGTATTTAATACAGGGGCGGATCCAGGATTTTGATTTCGACTGGAGCGAGGCGAACAATTTTTTTGACCTTTTTTTTGCTAAAAAACATAAAATAAGTGTAAAATGCACTTTTTTAACGGTTCCTGACGTGGGGCATGTATATTTTATAGTTAAAGTGTAAGGGTTTGACATTTTTGATGCCGTATTCTCCCCATTATTTGTCTATTATAAAATGATTGGATGGATCCAAAGCTATGTACTAATATATTTGATGTGGGACTTGTCAGTAAAAAATTGACATGGAAAATTCTCGTTTGTTGTATGTTTAGTTAGCATAACAGACGAAACAGACATTCCGGTCAGATATGGGATTTACATGCAAACCCCTGGCCCCCAAAAAATTACGCCCGTTTTTTTATTCATCATGTTCATTTAATGCTAAATAATTCTGTTGAAAATCTTTGTAATAGCAAAAAAGTGCACAAGATTATTGTTTTCAATCCAGATACGGCCAGAATTTTTGTTTAAGGCAAAAATCAGGGTCAGAATTTTTTCTCTCAAATATCTCAGACTGCCCCCTCAAATCAAATGGTCCGTACCTTAGACTTCAAATCTATCTAGAGCTTATTGACTGGGGATCATTATTCAGCTATGTTATTAATAGGCTGGGGCGTGTGGGGTTAAACATGTTTTCGTAGTTAAATAATATTGCTGTGGAACTTTTTTTTCATGAGAGTGTAATAGAGTATTACTTTCTGTTTGGTGGAATTGTGACATAGAAGTCAATAAATACGTTCTTGCTCAATCCTTTGTCGCTTTGAAGGTGTCATGCTTGTCATCCTCAGCCTAAGCAATGTGTGACTGTAATTTGAATTTCAAAATGACTGAGTGACGTTTTTTCGACGCACTGGTCAACTCCACCGTATAGCGAACCACATGATTTTGACATAATCAATAATATATTACAGTAAATACGAGCGAAAAATATCTTTATAAGTAAAGAACTGCTGCATAAAAATTACACACGCGGGAAATGGCAAAGTTCACGAAGTCTAGTCTGATTAATCATTTTACAAAAAAAAAGTGCAAGCAAAAGGAAGGGGGGCGTACGCCCTCTACGCCCCCCTCTGGATCCGCCACTGTAATATATGTGAAGAAATTATTGTTAAGATATGGGGTATACATCAATGAGACAGTAAAACAACGACAAACACAACCAAAAAGACATCTAGAGGGCAACGTTCATTCTTCAACACTAGACAGGTGTCTGTACAAAATTTCGAGCTGTTAATCGTCCAGGTTTCTATAAGTTGGAATTGCTTTAATGGAAACAATCAAAGATCTTCCATCAACGCACAAATCTTCAAATAACGATACGACATACGACAACTTCTAATTGGCTTCCTGTCCAGTATGGACAGTTACATGGAAATGTGGAAGTCTAAAACTAGTTTTTTTTTTGTTTTTTATCTTAGTCATCTCCTTGTTTAATGTCGATTAGTAGATATACAAAGCGTACAAAACAGAACATACAATACATATAAACTGTTGACAAAGAGATATTTCTCGCCTTTTTTAGTTGCCCCCCCCCCCCCTAAAGTTTGCAAAGCATGGGTTGTCCTCAGCTTAATAAAGAATATTTTGATAATTTTACCTCAAAAATTTTTTCGCCTCGCTCCACTCGGCGAAAATTTAAGTTTGCGCCCCCCCCCAAACCTAAAATCCTGGATCCCCCCTGTTTGATAGTATAATGCAAATATTGAATTTAAATGGCAATATTTAAACATATAAACAATTAAAACATTCAAAGTCAATAAGGTGCAGGACCAAATAATCTCCATGGAAATGAGAAATGCCAATGGTTATAAAACTGCATACCAAATACCGTTGACTTATCATAAGTGGTTCCCTAAACACAAACTTTAACTTGCAAACAATGTTATCATTGCCCTACCACTAGTTGGTTCCCTTTAAACTAACCTAATCGCACACACTAATTAATAGATGTTAAGTAAGCAAAAGTTTCAAAATCAATATACCATGGCTGATGGGGTGGGCCAAATAATCTTCATGGAAATGAGATGTGCCAATGCTAATACAACTGCATACCAAATATCATTGACCTACCACTAGTGATCCCCTTTAAACTGTCCTAAGCAATATCACGGCCGTCACTCGGCTAACCGAGAGATTGGTCGGTTAATCTATATTGAGTATGCGGCTATATCGGCGGTTGGTCTGTTAATTGGGTTGGCTAAAGTCTGTTAATCAGGTGTTATCGAGAAAATACTTGCAAGTTCAGTATGTTTCATTGTATAACTTTTTAAATATATTTTTATCATAAAAATTATTCATGTCTGACAAAACAATTCAATGTACTGAATCTAGTGGTGTAATTATTTTTTTTCTAGCTTCGATAAACAATCAATAAAATGAAAAGGCGGGTTACTCATCAATAAATTTATACACATTTTACACACACAAAATGTACACAAAATGACAAATTGGCTGAATTTACTTGCATGCAATATTTTGAACATCGAAAAAAGACAGGCATTATGTTTGTTAACCATATTAATATCATTGTGTGAAAAATCTACACGAAAATCTGTATTTTGGTGATATTAATCAATTTTTATTAAAAACCTGGTCTGTTAATGGGTCGGATGTATAAAACCCGGTCTGTTATTTGGTCTGTTAAGAGTTATGAATGGCAATGAAAATATAATTTGATTACTTTATGGGGAGTTATCGGATCAAATGGGTAGGCTCAAGACGAGTGGCTAAAATATACGGAAACAACACATGAACAATGAAACATAAATTAAGACAATGGAAATTGGAAATTGATAAAAATGGTTTCAAAAAGTGTAATATTAAAGTAATATTAATTTCATTCAAGAATGGTCGCATACATCATGTGAATTCTGTTTCGTTGTTATGAATGACACCAATTTGTCATCTACATTGGTAACCAGTATATACATCATTTTTATAGTTCGTTCTTATGTTGTACTGTTATACCACTGTCCCAGGTTAGGGGAGGGTTGGGATCCCGCTAACATGTTTAACCCCGCCACATTATGTATGTATGTGCCTGTCCCAAGTCAGGAGCCTGTAAATCAGTGGTTGTCGTTTGTTTATGTGTTACATATTTGTTTTTCGTTCATTTTTTTTTATATATAAATAAGTCCGTTAGTTTTCTCGTTTGAATTGTTTTACATTGTCATTTCGGGGCCTTTTATAGCTGACTATGCGGTATGGGCTTTGCTCATCGTTGAAGGCCGTACGGTGACCTATAGTTGTTAATTTCTGTGTCGTTTTGGTCTCTTGTGGAGAGTTGTCTCATTGGCAATCATACCACATCTGCTTTTTTATATCAGAGATAAACGTCGTAATGTAACTAAACATCAGTAAGTAAAATATATTGGGATGCTAAAATATAAAGAATAGAGAAAAAATAATGAGAAAAATAAATAAAATGTAGAGAAAAGTGACATAACAATTTAAAGAATACAGAAATAAACAACACCCCCAATCCGGACCCTCATGGTATACACGAGAATCTGGATGGAGACGCAGAATAAAAGATAAGGACAGTAGAGAGTGATGCATTGCTAAAAAAGAAAGAAAAATAACAATTGCTTAAGAATACAGACATGAAACACCCCTTTTTACTATTTAGACCCTCCAAGATGATTGTTAAAACAATTTTGGCTTTTATTCCACATCTCCTTATTTTTAAATTAATAGTATAGACAACGATATCTATATAGATGCTTTGCAATTTTTTTACTGTATATCACTTTATGTTATTTGAGACTGGAGTCCGATAAACATTGGCCTCCTGTCAACCGCTGAATCTGATAGCTCAGTAAATATTCTAAAGTGCAAACAAAACAAAATTTCAGGGGGAGGGGGTGGTTGAAACAGTAACGGATTGCGATGTACTCAAATTGGTGACAAATGCTAGAATTTTACAAGCGCACAACTGCAGGTCTCCTCTGCACTTATGTAGAAAGGAACTAAACGGAATAAAATGAATTAAAACTTAAGATAATCAAATGTAGCTGCATTCGCTTCTTTCCATTTACTTCTTTAGAATGTTTTGTAAACAACATATGATTAAGTAATAGAACAAAAGAACCAATTGGATGATGCTGACGAATTAGGGTTTAACGTCCAGTGGCAAATATCATGTCCATAAGAGAACGACAACACGTTATATGTAGCCGGTGTTGTATAAGACAGACACTTTCAGTCGGATTTTTGAACGTGCTTCTTTGAACAGACACAAAAATCTGATTGAAAACGTTAATAATAAATTCATGCATATTCCAGCGGCCAATCCATATCACGCTATATTGCAGTGACACACCTTTCAATGAAATGCAAAGAAAGTCAAAATAAAAATGCTTTTACGACAATACTGTTGCACCGTATTGTCATTTTTTTTTACTCAAGTACATCTCATTCTTAACTTTTTTAATGGGAAATTATAAAGGTAGCAAAACTATTGTCGTGGCTAAATAACTCTTAACTGACACAATTTTAATTGTCCAACCCATTAACAGACTTTATTCCCCTTATAGTCACTAGAACGTGGTATTACTCACGTTACATTACAATTATGAAATATTTACTAATGTCAATTTATTTTTTAGAACCAAAGTACTATTTTGTGTCCTTTAAATGATATCTAAAATTGTTTGTTTCGCCTTTTATTAAAACAATTTTGCTATGTGTATAAGCATAAATACCACATACTTGCGCGACGCCTTTTAGTTTTACTGAAATTTGCGCAGACTATGAAATGTTTTTACAGGTGGAAAATGTTCTATGATAGATATCATTTTGTCAGACACTTTTCTTTTTTTTATTTGGTTCTTATAATATGCCAAAAATCTGTATATTTAACAGAGTTGAACATTTAAATTGTGCGTTTTACTCTTAACAGACGTATAACCGACCCGATTAACAGACCAACCGCCCATATAGCCGCATACTCAATACAGATTAACCGACCGCGGCAATCTCTCGGTTAGCCGAGTGTCGGCCGTGAACATTGGCACTTCTCATTTCCATGGAGACTGTTTGGCCCACCCCTCAGCCATGTCTATTGATTTTGAAACTTTTGCTTTCTTAATACGTATTACGAATATTCACGGCAATTGCTTCTTTCTTTTTTAGCAATGCATCACTCTCTACTGTCCTTATCTATTATTCTGCGTCTCCATCCAGATTCTCGTGTATACCATGAGGGTCCGGATTGGGGGTGTTGTTTATTTCTGTATTCTTTAAATTGTTATGTCACTTTTCTCTACATTTTATTTATTTTTCTCATTATTCTTTCTCTATTCTTTATATTTTAGAATCCCAATATATTTTACTTACTGATGTTTAGTTACATTACGACGTTTATCTCTGATATAAAAAAGCAGATGTGGTATGATTGCCAATGAGACAACTCTCCACAAGAGACCAAAACGACACAGAAATTAACAACTATAGGTCACCGTACGGCCTTCAACGATGAGCAAAGCCCATACCGCATAGTCAGCTATAAAAGGCCCCGAAATGACAATGTAAAACAATTCAAACGAGAAAACTAACGGACTTATTTATATATAAAAAAAAAATGAACGAAAAACAAATATGTAACACATAAACAAACGACAACCACTGATTTACAAGCTTCTGACTTGGGACAGGCACATACATACATAATGTGGCGGGGTTAAACATGTTAGCGGGATCCCAACCCTCCCCTAACCTGGGACGTGGTATAACAGTACAACATAAGAACGAACTATAAAAATGATGTATATACTGGTTACCAATGTAGATGACAAATTGGTGTCATTCATAACAACGAAACAGAATTCACATGATGTATGCGACCATTCTTGAATGAAATTAATATTACTTTAATATTACACTTTTTGAAACCATTTTTATCAATTTCCAATTTCCATTGTCTAAATTTATGTTTCATTGTTCATGTGTTGTTTCCGTAAATTTTAGCCACTCGTCTTGAGCCTACCCATTTGATCCGATAACTCCCCATAAAGTAATCAAATTATATTTTCATTGCCATTCATAACTCTTAACAGACCAAATAACAGACCGGGTTTTATACATCCGACCCATTAACAGACCAGGTTTTTAATAAAAATTGATTAATATCACCAAAATACAGATTTTCGTGTAGATTTTTCACACAATGATATTAATATGGTTAACAAACATAATGCCTGTCTTTTTTCGATGTTCAAAATATTGCATGCAAGTAAATTCAGTCAAGTTGTCATTTTGTGTACATTTTGTGTGTGTAAAATGTGTATAAATTTATTGATGAGTAATTAACCCGCCTTTTCATTTTATTGATTGTTTATCGAAGCTAGAAAAAAAATAATTACACCACTAGATTCAGTACATTGAATTGTTTTGTCAGACATGAATAATTTTTATGATAAAAAATATATTTAAAAAGTTATACAATGAAACATACTGAACTTGCAAGTATTTTCTCGATAACACCTGATTAACAGACTTTAGCCAACCCAATTAACAGACCAACCGCCGATATAGCCGCATACTCAATATAGATTAACCGACCAATCTCTCGGTTAGCCGAGTGACGGCCGTGATGTTAATACAACTGCATACCAAGTATCATCATTAGTGGTTCCCCATAAACTGACCTAATCATAAACTTATACTTTATTGACGCTGCCGTCGGAAACAACATACTTAAGTCTCGCTTTTTTACTCCGTCAAGGTGAGACAACAAATCAGGAACAGCCTTTAGATATAACTCTAAAATACCGGTTTAAGACTTGAACAAACAACAAAAAAACTACAACTACATTTTGTACTGTATTAAAGAATTACTGCTAGATCTTTTCGATAAAATATTTTTGAATCCATATTTATGTGCATTTATGTAAGGTTATGAATGTCAAACACGGTTCCATCTAAATTTGTATATAAGCTTAGCTGAACTCTATTTTTTGAGCTGATGCATAGCTGTATGACTTCAAAATTAAAATTAAAAATAAGGAGATGTGGTATGATTGCCAATGAAACAACTATCCACCAGAGTTCAAATGACGTGGATATAAGCAATTATAAGTCACAAAGAGAAAAACGCATACCGTATAGTCAGTTATAGAAGGCCCCGACATGAAAAATCTGAAACAATTCAAACGAGTAAAGTAACGACCTAATTTATAACAACACATTTTAAGGAAAACAAAAATGACAAGCATGAACCAACGACAACTGCTAAATAACAGGCTCCTGACTACCTGATTTCGGACTGGTACAAAAAGAATGTGGCGGGGTTAAGCAAGTTTGTGAGTGCTCATCCATAGACGGATCCAGGGGGGGGGGGAGGGGCTTGGGGGCCCGGGCCCCCCTTTCATGGGAAAAATATGGTTGATTATATAGGGAATCACTGAAGCAAGACTGGAGCGCCCCCCCCCCCCCCTTTAGGTCAGTCAGCGGGCCCCCCTTATGAAAAGTTCTGGATCCGCCACTGTGACATCCCTCCCCTTAACCTGTGACAGTAGTGTAACTGCACAACAAAGAATAAAGAACAAACTGTCAAAAATCCGTTGCGAATGGCCTAACTCAATAGATCGATACGAAGCACGAAAAAAACAACTAACATAAAAACAACAGACACAAAGCACCGATATAAGAGAACTCTGAGTTACAGAAAGCTATCCCAAAGCTAATTACAACTAATAAATTAATCATGTTCTCCCAGACTGCAGTCATGATCAAATAATACACATCTAACGGAGTTAGTATAAAGACGTTATTTAAACAGTCTGAGAAACGCACGACCTTGTGAAAAGCCAACATATAAGTTAACAGTATCAAAAGGATGTAGGGTCATCATGTGTACCCGTAACTGAGCAAATAAAGCAATATATAGTTAGCTATGTTCTAAGTTTTTAAAAACAAAAGCAATGTTAAAGGGTCTGGATAACCCGAATAATTCAGTCGTTATATTCCACTGCTCTACGATGGCTACATTAACGCGAGTGGGAGAGTCGATCACGGGGAGGGACTGAATTATTCGGGTTAGGGTCTGGATGGGGTTTACAGAATAGAGAATAATGGGCAAAATGTGCAGAATAAAGGCCTAAAAATAAAGAATAGAATAGGTCAAAAAATAAAGAATAGAGAATAACAGGCAAAATCTATAAAGAATAAAGAAAATAGCCTCAAAAATGTTTATTTTTTCGAGAGCAACATTTAAAATGTCCGGGTTTTTAAACAAATGGTACAGGTTTTTCAAAGAAAATGTGAATAAGAAAGAAGGCATTCTTGGGCTTAAAAGCTAACTTTTTCTAGTTTGTAACTATAATTTAGTGAAGGGCAATATCATATATTCCTAATAAGTAACAAAACATATTACTATGTAGATCAAATTTAACCCTTTTAAATTTAATAATAATTTTCTGATCTGAAAACATTTTACCATAACCTTGCAGTATTAAGATTTATTAGAAATTACTGGAATCTTTGTAAAACTGTTTTTAAAACATAGAACAGGGGAATTTTTTTTGCTACAATATGTTTTACAGTAAATAATAGTTTATGATTTATATATATTACAGTGGCGAAACCTGAAGTTTTAAAAATAGGGTTAAGAAAAACAAAGGGACATTTTTGCTCTCTTGTAAAAAAGTTAAGTAAAATTATAAAAAAAATAGATTAAATATTTTTCTTCATAAATTAATAAGATTTGATTCGATCTGAATCTGTGATAAGTGCAAATTAGGGGGAAATAAATCCATACACGAATGACTAATTAACTATTTAAGCCATACTTAAAATTACGGATAAGATGCTCAAAATGGGATATTTTTTTTTATCTTAAAATGTGGAAATCGAGATGTTCTTATAATGTCATTTTTTTCATTCTTCTACCGTGATTAACTTTCTTGTGTCATGCTTTCTCCAATTAGCAAATAAAAAATATATGTCACCATGCTGGATTCGAAGATAATTCGCGATTAATCTTAAAAAAAATATAGTTGTATGCCATTATTACCGCGTCCTCTAATATTTGATATAATCAAATGGAATGAAATGTTCCGTGGTGGCATTTACTTCTTTTGAAGTGCTTTTTTATTTATTTATGGGATTACAATAATTAAAACTGGATGTTTGCGTTATCTTAACTTTCGATATGAAATTTTAAAGATCATTAACACAAATTGATATTGACTTTGCTTGTAACTAAAATGCGCTGTAAATTTTGTTTGTGTGCTGTCGACTAACGGGCTGTCAAAAAATCGGATCCAAAGCAGTATTCGATCAGGAATGAATGATAATGTTTTTGATAATTGGTATGCATTATGTTAACACCAAAGGGTTGAGTCGTCTTGAGATTGCTCACTGTACGATACTTTATTGACTTCATTGTTGGCGACCCCACAGAAGCTTCAAGGCGAGGAGCAGCAGAAACGGTAATATGTGTTTAATTTCTTGTGATTTAGTAGACTTTTATCCCGTGTAATGAGGGTCGTAATGGGGGTACCTATTTTTGGTGCATGACGAAGAAATGTACATTTTCTTTATGACGATAAAAAAAATCGACTGATTTTGACAAACCACGTTAAATTCGTTCCACATGATAATTTTTTGAGACCTCTGACGAATCACAATAAAATTTTAACCAATTTGACGCTAACGGTAGCCGAAAATGACCGTTTGACGCATGACGGTTAAGGACATTCCTACCCACGTGTAAATACCCAAAACGCTAGAAATTATCAAACTTCGCTAATCCTAAGAGCGTAGAAGTTAATGATTGGGGAATTGTTTATACAAGATACAGTTCAAGCGATTTTTTTTTTATTACGGAAAATTACATGCATGCCGTCCCGCCGAAAGTGACGTTCTGGACGTATTCGAACGCGTAACATCGGATATAAACGGATTCCATAGTGCCGAGCGAGCGAGGCGAACATTTATTTGGACGAATTTATGCTTAAAAATCATATAAATCGTGAAAGACAAGATAGAATTTTTTTTGGGGCGATCAAAGGGGATGGACGTACGCCCTCTACTGATCGACGCACCCCCTGCAGGGGCGGACCCAGCCATTTTAAAAAGGGGGTTCCCAACCCAGGATAAAAAGGGGGGTTCCCAAATATGTCCCCATTAAAATGCATTGATTGTAAAAAAAAAGGAGGGTCCCAACTATCGGACCCCCCCCCCCCCCAAACTGGATCCGCGCCCTGGCTATATCAGCTACTGGGCCGCGTTATTTAATATCTTTTAATCGTGCATAAAAAGCGCGGTTCCTTTGCTTTTTATGTGTTTTTTTCTGTGTATATAATGATTTTGTGTCATGGATGGATACCCATATCTTTTGTTTTTGTATCATTCAATGAAATAATGGCCCGTGCCAAACTATCTATATATATATATATAGAATTAAGGAGATGTGGTATGATTGCCAATGAAACAACTATATCCACCAAAGTTCACATGAAGTGGATGTATTAATTATTATATAATGCAATTATAGGCAATTAACCGTACTGCCTTCAAAGGTTTATTTTTGCGGGATATATATAGATATCCTAAACTGGACACCAGTGTGTGGAGCGAGGCTTTAGATGGAATGGCGGACCAGTTTCGAGAAGATATATCAGGCCAAGAATTTTTAACCACATTTGCTGCATTTTTGCAGTCAGGAGCCTCTGGCCTTTAATTTTTGTTAGTCTTGAATGTTTTTTTAATGTTAGTTCATTTATATGTTTTGGAGTTTAGTGTGACGTCCATTTTCACTGAACTAGTACACAATTTTATTTAGGGGCCAGCTGAGGACCACGAATCCGGGTCCGTTCGCGCCCAATCACGTTCGCCCCCATGCACGTTCGCCCCCTTTCACTTTCGCACCCTACACGTTCGCGCCCAAAGTCCGTTCGTACCCTACACGTTCACGCCCAATTTTTATTGGTTTTGTGTTTAATAATTTGCAAACGAGTTTTGGTAAGTGTACTGCTATAAATATATATTTTTTCATTTTTTCTAAATAAAGTGAGATTCTGACAAGGTTTTTTTTGTGTCATGGTAAATGTATTGCTATTATATAAACATTTTTTTTCATTGTTTCAGTTAATTAAAGTGAGATTCTGACGACCAGTATTTTATTTTTGTGTTGAATAATTTTTAATCATGTTTTGGTTAGTGTATTGTTATAAATATTTTTTTTTCATTGATTCTAAATAAAGTGAGATTCTGACAACGTTTTTTGATGTGTTGAATAATTCGTAATCATGTTTTGGATAGTTAAGTGTATTGCTATAAATATTTTTTTTCGTTGTTTATGAATAAAGTTAGATTCTGACACACATGAGATCAAAGGAGCCAATTAAGCTGTTAAAAACAATTATCTTTCATGTTTTTTATTTAAAATCTTCAAAGTTTTACTCATACCAAGCTAAATACATGCCAACAATCATGATTTTTAAACACTCAACAATAACACCAAATTAGGCTGTGTATAAATACCAATTAGCAATAATCATACATAATTAACATTTAATAATCATCAAATCAATTTAAAACAATATTTCATTTAAAAATTCCCGAATTTTTATTTATAAAAATAAAAATATTTTGATATAAACATCTACAAAACATCTAAAAATTTATCAGGTTTTTGAATAAAAAAAAAGGGTGCGAACGTGTAGGGTGCGAACGGACCTAGGGGGCGAACGTGTGGGGTGCGAACGTGTAGGGAGTGAACGTGTATTGGGCGCGAACGGACCCGATACCCTTTTACCGAGGACCACCTCCGGGTGCGGGGTTTTCTCGCTGCGTTGAAGACCCATTGGTGACCTTCGGCTCAGGTTGTCTGCTCTTTGGTCGGGTTGTTGTCTCTTTGACATATTCCCCATTTCATTCTCAATTTTATCCTGACCAAAGCAACGTATGCTTTATTATTATGATTTGGTTATCTAACGATACATGTATATAAAATCATTTCCGCGTTTTTCTCTCAAAAATATGTTGATAATGATGCAATAGCATGATGCAAGAATTTCATCATACGGAATTTTTCGGGTGTTCTTCAGATTTATCTCCACTTGTTACAGAAAGAGAGTTCCGAATGCTGAACAACCGGTTTAGTATTAGCTGTTTTGACTTTTTACGTTCACCTATTACAAAAAATAATAGTCGAAGAACCAGTCCTCTTATGTCTTAACATTTCTGAAGAAGTGATTGGTCTCTGAAGTCACACCTTCCACATTGTTTATTCGAGGTCAAGGTCTTTTGTAAAGAAATGTCGATCATTGGAAAATTAAACTTTCAAGAACTGAATAATTTGAACTTATGTGTGAAGAGATTGGCTAAACATTGCTGTAAACGACAATTTAACAAACAGATTTCAAATTCCGTAAGTAATTCTTAATACTTTAGTTCAATTCTGTTCCATAATTTTAAAATTATTGTGATAATTTTGAAAACTAAATCAGCTGATTGTCCCAACTTGACCTTTCATAAACAGTCGCCAGTTTCTTGGGAAAATGAACGGCTCAATACAGGGAAAGGGATGAAAAGTGTGCTAAAGTAAAAATGAATGATGTTTGGTCCTGTTAAGGTGGCCAATATTCTATACTTATATACAAATACAGCACGGCTATACAAGTTTTGAAAAGCTAATTTAATGCAAGGGGAAGTAATAATATATAATTATAGTTTTCATCCAAATTTGGTTGTCCAAGACTTAAACAAGTGTGATAGTGGGAAAATGTACAAATTGCAGATGAATAGTTGATATATCAATATTTGTTTGTGATTTGATTGATGAAGGCAACATATACTTTGCACTAGACACAAGGATAATAATAATAATAAATTCTTTATTTAAAGAGGGTAAACACAGTTAGTTACAATTACTAATCTTCCCTAAGGCCCTCACAGGGGCATAGGGGTTACCTAGACTCACCAATAATTATAATTTTCAGTTTTGTATGTATTTTATCAAAGATAATCAGAATTATTCCCATATTTATTTTATATAATATAAAAATGAGAAGATGTGGTATGATTGCCAACAAGACAACTCTCCACAAGACACCAAATGACACGAAAGTAACAACTATAGGTCACCATATGACCTTCAACAATGAGCAAAGCCCATACCGCATAGTCAGCTATAAAAGGCCTCGAAATGACAAATGTAAAACAATTCAAACGAGAAAACTAACGGCCTAATTTATATACAGTATAATGAACAAAAAACAAATATGTTACACAGCAACAAACGACAACCACTGAATTACAGGCTCCTAACTTGAGACAGACACATACAGAATACAAGTATGTTTCTATTTGGTATACTTGGGCATGTCATTTAACATTGTCCCTTGGCAGTCGGGCCACCTTACAATATGTATCAACAACTCTGCATTAGACACGAGGATGACATGCCAGGTTTGTGCATATGCTCATAACATTTTAACCAAATTCTCTATCTTCATACATGTTACCATGGGCATCTATCTCCCATCTTGCCATGCAGCACTGTCCCATGGTGGCTTTCGCAGATATTAAAGTTACATATCCACAAAATTGTCAATTTATTAAAAGCACTGTTTCATGTTGGGGTGTGCCTGAAAAGGAGGTATTACATGTACACTTGCAAACATAGCAGGGTTTAAGAACATCCGTTGTTCAACCTGCTAGTCAAATGCGTTTTGTTAAAATAGACTTTTTCACTTTTTTTGGTCTTTTGGAAAATGTTGTTTGTGCTGTATTTAGACCCCTCTACCAAGAAATTTGTTTTGCATGCACACGTATAAAAATTGTGGTTTTTTATCCAACCCAATCATAGGTTTGAACATTGTTTTCAATTTAGACTTGTTTATATATATATATATATATATATATATATATATATATATATATATATATATATACTGTACATGTTAAGTCAGAAATTATTGTGAGGTATTTATTTATGCAAATGATGCGACTTGGTGATTATCCCATAGTAAGAACTCGCATTCCGATATCTGATACGTTTATCTGTATGCAAATTTTCCTAAAATCGCAATTATTAATCTCGCATTTCTGTCCATTCTTCAAAAATCGCAATAATAAATGCACGCAATAATTTCTGAACTTACAGTATATTTATATGTGTGTGTAGTTTATACATGTTCAAACTGCTTTTTCTTTTCTATGTATGTATACTTGATTATTGTTTTTTGTTGTTTAACTACATGTACTGTCTCAGTCTGATGTTGTAATGTGCTCTTTGTGAGCCCATTTAATGGAAATAAAACTTCTTTTTTTCTTCTTCTACTTCTATTGGTCCCAGATTATAGATACAATAAATGTAACCTATATATATGTAACACTCAGAAACGTGTTTATCCACCCAAATGTGTCTGATTCCCCCAAACGTGTCCATATGCGGTCACTGAAATGCAAAACATGTCTAGGGGCTAAGAGCGCCAAAACGTGTTCTGTTTATAAATGCCCAATCGTGTCCAATTTCAAAAAACGTGTCCAATCCCATTAACGTGTTCATATGTAGCCAAAAGGTATCTTTTTTAAAACATGTAAAAGGTAAGAAACCATTTCTGCAGGAAGCCAGTCATTCAATACCCTCTTACATTATTAAGATAGTAAGGCATCACTGGAGTATATCAGTACAAAAGAATTCACTTAGTAAACGATGAAATAAACTGTTCAACACTATTGAATTACAATGTGTATGTTTGCATCTAAACATGCATGAAATATTTGCCACAGGACATTTAGCAATCAACAGTCAATAGTTAATCATGTGTTGCAAATTAAGCTTGCAATAATTATACTTAATATAAACAACCGATGTTGAACAAACTTATGCTAATACATGACTACTTGATTAATAATAAAGCACTGGGAAAACTTGTAAGATAAAATGAATCAAATTTCTTAATTGTGAAATACCTCCATCTAAAATTTAAAACAGTGATAATCATATTGATAAAAAAATTTGATAAAAACGATGAAAGTAAAAATATCTTTCTATTGTGCCATTCTAATTCTTATCTGGTGTCTGTTTTTTGACAGCAGGAGTCAATAGGCATACATGGAGTGTACCATATCTTGGACATTTGTCTGTACGGATCACTTATTACAGCTTTCATCCAGATATCCTTGGATAGCGACTTCGATCTTTTGTTTTTAGAATCCAACTAAAACCCGACCTCTTTGACAATCATGTTCCCCATCTGAGGACATATTAACGCTAAAAGTTTTGTGACATTCTGGCGTTTTAAACTGGACACGTTTTGGGCGAATAACAATTATCGGACATGTTTGTGTGATTTGTGATTTTAAAGACAGGTTTGGGGGAATCGGATATGTTTGGGGGATGGACACGTTTGGGAGTGTTACATATATATATACATCAATCACAAGTAAAATAAAAACATAAAATGCTTGATTTATTCTCATGTTGTAAAAATCAGACTAGAAATAAATTAGGAAAACAAATATTTTGTATACATGTACATGAATACAGTCATGTAAAACTTAAACCAGAAAAATTTGTTTTGTGAGCTTCACTTTTGCATGCAACTGTACCTTCATCAACAATACATGCAGCTCATTGTTGAAGATTGTACGATGACCTATAGCTGTTAACTTCTATGTCATTTGTTGTTTCATTGGCAATTATACCACACCTTCTTACAAAATGTATTTTTATATTCATTGGCAAGCAAATGGTTTGTCTCTGTGTACATTTGCCGCTATTGATAAGTGAAATGTAAAACAGAATTGTCCAGTTTCAATAGAAACTTTTAATAGAAACAACTTGGCACAAGAATATACCAAACTCATTACACATAAGCAAAAATTTAGATAAAAATGGTATAGAGTTGTTGGTTACATGTAAAATGTGTTAGTGGTTCACACATTACTTTAATACATGTACATATAATTATAGTGGATTAAGGATTTCCAGCTATTCCTGGTAATTTCATCCTCCAGACCCACTATATAATGTCCAATAATGTGGAATAAACTGGATGTTTCAGGGAATCTTTGTAAACTGATACAATAGGCAATGGCCAGATGGCCAGCCATTACATCTTGGGGTAGATGGTATGACATTCACAAAACACCACAACAGTATTTTGCCACTATCATTATATATCAGTACATGTACAGTAGCAAATCCTAAATCCAAATCCAATATTACATAATGTTGCACATTAACCTGCTGTAAAGCTGAACACAAAATATTCCACCTTTCAAGTCTTTGAAAATAAATTCACATGCTGTTCCTTTAAGAATGCAAAGCTTGCTTCCAACTCAATGTCAAGGTCAATTAAAATTGTGCTCCCAGTTTGTCATATGGTTCATTGGTTGGTACAGTATGAAATTGAGAAACCTATAAGAATGTATCTGACAAGTTTTAATTGACCTTGACATTGAGTTGGAAGCAAGCTTTGCATTCTTAAAGGAACAGCAAGATTCTTATGTGATTGAAGTAAATGTTTGACTTAAAATTATCATCTCTTCTCATTTTGTTTTTGTATGGAAGATGATGTATTTTTAAAATTAAAACATATATAAGGAAAGAATATTGATTTATTGTATAAGACCTCTCCCCCTCTTGTTCCTGTATCAGTCTGTTATACGAGATTTTCAAATCAGTCCACGTCTCATCATAAACTACTGAATATATTTCAGTTTTATTTACACAAAATATATATTACTTTTCTTTCTGCAGCAGAATTGAGTATTAGATATTTGGTTTTAAAGTAAAGTTGGTGTAGAAGTCTAAATGGTGATTTTTTTCTGTCTATTGATATAGCTGCATTTCTTTTCACATCTACATGTAAGTTTACAAAACTTACTTTTGTTGTCCTGAACATGCATGAAATATTTGCCACTGGATGTTTAGCAACCAACATTCAATCCATCCTTCTCATGACATGTTTTTTTATTTAGTTCATGAACATGATGAAGTTGAGCAAATCTCAGCATACTATATTTATCAGAGCTTATAAAATTAGAATAAGTCTTTGACTATTATATTGTTAAGTATACCAGTTTTTAAAATCTTACAGTTGTCTGAAAAATTCATTGAAATAACATAAAAATCCCAGTTTGAACTTCTTTCTTTCTCATAAACAAGCAAACTAACTTATGTTTTATTTTATGATTTTGCAATCATCTCATTTTGAACTTTTATGATTTTGCAATCATCTCATTTTTAACAATCTACAAATATTTCAAAATAAAAAAAAAAACCAGTAGAATTGGAAAATTTATAAAATCCCCTTAAAGTAAGATAGTTGTTAGCTAAAATGTCTGTACATGAAAATACTATGGTAGGCCGGCTATAAATGAGCCCTAGGCTTTACAAAATCTATGTTAGTTGATAATGCTAACTATGTTTCTTTTTGATAGAGACCAAATGTTCTGATTGTTTGTACAACTGTCTCGAAAAAAACAACTTTGTTTTATGCATTGTTGCTTTTTAGGCCTAATTACTTTGCTCTTGAGATTTTTTATGCCCCACGCCGTAGCAGAGGGGGCGTTAAGTTTTACCCTTGTCCGTCTGTACGTCCGTACATACGTACCAAAGTTGTTTTCTGTTCTCTAACTTTAGTTTTCCTCAACCACATGGTATGAAACTTATACACAATGCTTATTACCACAAAATACAGATCAAGTTTGAATTTTGGTGTAGTCACTTTAACCGGTCTAGAGTTATGTCCTTTTACAATTGGACAAATTGCTAAATTTTCGTTTCTGTTCTCTAACTTTAGTTTTCCTCAACCACATGGTATGAAACTTATACACAATGGTTATTACCACAGAATACAGATCAATTTTGAAATTTGGTGGCGTCACTTTAACCGTTCTAGAGTTATGCCCCTTTGCAATTGGACAAATTGCTAAATTTTTCGTTTCCGTTCTCTAACTTTAGTTTGCCTCAACCAAATGGTATGTTTAATGCATTGTTGCTTTTTAGGCCTTATTACTTTGCTCTTGAGATTTTTTTTATGCCCCCGCCATAGCAGAGGGGGCATTAAGTTTTACCCTTGTCCGTCTGTACGTCCGTACATACATACCAAAGTTGTTTTCTGTTCTCTAACTTTAGTTTTCCTCAACCAATTGGTATGAAACTTATACACAATGCTTATTACCACAAAATACAGATCAAGTTTGAATTTTGGTGGCGTCACTTTAACCCTTCTAGAGTTATGCCCTTTTACAATTGGACAAATTGCTAAATTTTTCGTTTCTGTTCTTTAACTTTAGTTTATCTCAACCAAATGGTATGAAACTTATACACAATGGTTATTACCACAAAAATACAGATCCATTTTGAATTTTGGTGGCGTCACTTTAACCGTTCTAGAGTTATGCCCCTTTGCAATTGGACAAATTGCTAAATTTTTCGTTTCCGTTCTCTAACTTTAGTTTGCCTCAACCAAATGCTATGAAACTTATACACAATGCTTATTACCACAAAATACAGATCAAGTTTGAATTTTGGGGGTGTCACTGTTATTGTTCTAGAGTAATGCCCCTTTACAAATGGAAAATTTGCTGAATATTTTGTTTCTGTTCTCTTACTTTAGTTTGCCTCAACCAAATGCTATGAAACTTATACAAAATGCTTATTACAACAAATTACAGATCAAGTTTGAATTTTGGTGGTGTCGCTTTAACCGGTCTAGAGTTATGCCCCTTTACAAATGGAAAAATTGCTGAATTTTTCGTTTCCGTTCTCTAACTTAATGAGGGGCCTGATGGGGGGGGGGGGGGTCTCATCACGATTCATGAGTTGATTTTTTTGTCAATCACAATTCACAGAAAATAAATTTCCATGATCACGGATCACGAAAATATTAAAAAAAAAATTTGTAGAAAAACGGATCACGATAGCAAAAATGCGCCAATCACGAAGAACGAAAATAATCCATCAGGCCCCTCCTTAATGTCTCAACCAAATGTTATGGGACTTATACACAATTGTTATAACCACAAAAATCAAATCAAGTACAAATTTGGATAGCTTCACTTATACCGTTCTTCAGTTATGTCCCTTTATACGTTATATGATATGCAAGCGGGGGCATCATCTGTGTCCCATGGACACATTCCCCATTTTTTTAGAAGAATTAGATCCATTAAAAGTTAATTTAAACCTAAATCAGGTGCATGATTATAAGTTTGAAAAAGTTTTGATGAAATACCAGGAATGCAATGTTCTATTAGCTATAGACAAAAGGGAAGTTTCTAGTACAATATTTGTGTCATCTTTTTGGGGTAAAAATGCTTAAGTATTTTTTTGATTATTTCTATATACTGATATCTATAGTTGCTGCATTATTACTCATATTCCTGTGGACTAACAATATATGTGTTGTGAAAGAAGTAACATTTATTTATTAAAAATCTGAACAATGAATTTACTAGTAAAAGTTACCTTGATTTTAACCTTGTATTGAGTCAATGCAGTCACCTTGATAAGTTATATATTGTACAAGTAAGTTTTACTGTACAAATATTTTAATATAAATGATCTTTTTTTATGTACATGTATTTGTATTTTATTATGTTTAATTATGTTTTAGACACTTCGTGGTAAGTTTGGTTTCCTCTTTGACATTGATGGTGTCATTGTAAGAGGAAAACGTCTACTTCCATCAGCTAGAGCTGCTTTTGAAATGCTGATAGATCGACATGGACATTTTCAAGTTCCTACACTTTTTGTTACAAATGCTGGCAATAGCTTACGGCAACAAAAAGCTGAACAGCTATCAGAATGGTTAAAAATAAAGGTATTAATTTGTAGTCAAATATTTCTATGAAACTTTTGTTTTGAGGGTAAAAAGCTTTTTTTCCACAAGGCTTTGGATTTACAAGCTGCATTTATTGCTCTTACTTTTGCTGTTTTTTATTGATCTTATTGTTATAAGTTAAACTTGGTATATACCCAATGCAACACAGTTGCTGTAGCTGTAATGTTTTTACCTCTAGATTTCAATCTGTTAGTCATTACCTGGATATCACCTTCATTTCTTGACTGGTAACCTTCAATTTAAGATAAAGGTTTACTTTTATTAAACCTAGGAAGACTTAGATTTAAGAATAAGAATTACAAATATATATTTATACTTTATATTCATATAAATAAGTGCCTATAAATAGCAACACATAACATACAAATCTATTTGAGTGTGTATTAATCAGTACAAAGATTAATACAATTACACAAATAAAATATAAATTGCTTATCAATGTAATTTAAATGCACTATTTAGTATATAATTATTAAATTGTTAAAATATTTACAATGCAATAAAAAAAAAATAACCACAGTATTTCACTAGACAAAATAGCTTCATCGGGCGTGCAACTATCCAGGTGAAATTGGATGCAGATAAGAAACTTTTGCAGCTCTCTTTTTATGCCTCCGCTGTAGCGGAGGGGGCATTAAATTTTACCCTTGTCCGTCTGTACGTCCGTCCATACGTCCCGAAATTGGTTTCCGTTCTCTAACTTTAGTTTGCCTCAACCAAATGTTATGAAACTTATACACACTGCTAATAACCACAAAACACAGATCAAGTTTGAATTTTGGTGGCGTCACTTGTACTGTTTTAGAGTTGTGCCCCTTTACAAATGGAAAAATTGCTGAATTTTTCCTTTCCGTTCTCTAACTTAAGTTTGCCTCAACCAAATGTTATGAAAATTATACCTAAATACTTATTACCACAAAACACAGATCATGTTTGAATTTTGGTGGCGTCACTTTTACCATACTAGAGTTATACCCCTTTACAAATGGAAAAATTGATGAATTTTTCGTTTCTGTTCTCTAACTTAAGTTTGCCTCAACCAAATGTTATGAAACTTATACACAATGCTTATTACCACAAAACACAGATCAAGAGTGAATTTTGGTTGCGTCACTTTTGCCATTCTAAAGCTATGCCCCTTTACAAATGGAAAAATTGCTGAATTTTTCGTTTCTGTTCCCTAACAGTTAAGTTTGCCTCAACCAAATGTTATGACACTTATACACAATGCTAATTACCACAAAATACAGATCAAATTTGAATTTTGGTGGCGTCACTTTTACCATTCTAGACTTATGCCCCTTTACAAAAGTATAATTCAACAATGTATACTGTTTGTATTATGAACTATGTTTTAATTAATATTGTGTATAATATGCTCCTGTTACGCAGTCTTCTGCGGCTGAGTTTTCTTTAATAAACTATGAAACAAATGGAAAAATTGCTGAATTTTTTGTTTTCGTTTTCTAACTTAAGTTTGCATCAACCAAATGTTATGAAACTTATTAGCAATGCTTATTACCTCAAAACTCAGATCAAGTACGAATTTGGGTAGTGTCACTTTTACCATTCTGGAGTTATGTCCCTTTATAACGTTGTATGCAAGCAGGGGCATCATCTGTGTCTCATGGACACAATCCCCATTTATTTATATATATATACATAAAGATATGCCCCAAGGGTTGGTCAAGGGCCGACAGACTTGCTCTGGAAAGTTTTTGGATAAGGAAGTTACGGACAGTTTCCCCAGAAGGCATTAATGAAAAAACATAGAATGAGTCCCTACTGTCACTTGTTTCCAGTAACTCAGGCTTCAGTACAGGACTCTTACAGTTTTAAGGAATTTATTCCTCCTCCCAAACATCAGTTTTGAAAAAATTTACCAACATATTGATTTGTCAGGACTCTTACAGTTTTAAGGAATTTATTCCTCCTCCCAAACATCAGTATTGAAAAAATTTACCAGCGTATTGATTCGTGATAATTTGTATAATGATCAAGATTACTATTACAGTGTGACCACCACATGTCAAGATAAGAACCATTTGACATCTTACTGATGAAAGATATTAGTTATCTGAAATATTTAACATATGTTCATGATTTTATTTTTTTTTTTGGTGATGTTGTACCCTTTTAGACTTGCTTATTATATACATATAGATATATATATATATATCTGTTTATAAAAATATTGGTCAATCTGTTAATTTTAAGCATGAAAATAAACAATTGAAAAAAAAAATGGTCTAATGTAAGAATGGCTTCTTTATCCAGAAAGTTAAATCTTTCTTTGCTTTTGTCTGAACAACTTTTGATTTCAAAATTTGTCTATCCATAATGAAAAAGTACAAGAATCTGCAGTGGACTCACATGAATTAGGATTAGAATATAAGCTTATCATTTACCAGTAGAGTTAGAGTTATTCAAATATACCATGAAATGAGTAAATATCTACAAACATTGAAACTGAAATGAGACTGATGATTAAAATAATTTTTCATTGAAATGTTCTATTTTTCAGAATTTAAAAAAAAAACTAGATTGAATATTATATCATACATAACAAAGTGGCAGAATTTCTTTCTCCAATGATTTAATAAAAAAAACTTGATTGTATTCTGTATAGATTTTGCATAATATCCCATTCAACAATTCAATCAATGTGTAGTTAAGAAAATAATAATTTTCCCTCCATATTATTATGATATAATAGTACATATTCATTAGTTATTGTTATTTTAGGTTGACGCTGACCAGGTTGTGATGTCTCACAGTCCTCTGAAAATGTTTCGACAGTTCCATGACAAACAAGTGTTAGTCACAGGACAAGGGCCAGTTGTAGATATTGCTAAAGGCCTAGGATTTAAAAATGTGATAACAGTAGACGAGATACGACATATTTTTACCAGTCTTGATATGGTTGATCATAAACGTCGCAAATCTGCCGTAAGTAACTACATTATTACAAAGACATTAAACCACAAGACTTACATATTCACAAATGTATTTAAATGTAGACTACATTTTACAATTCATCACATATTAGGATATCCGTATCAGTTATAGTTGGTGCCTTATAAACAGGATATGATGGTACTTTTTTTGCATCACATCTCACGTCATGATATTAGAGATAGGATACTCTAAATATTTATCTGGAATAAAAACTAAAATTCACTAAATTCATGACATATGAATTTACAATCACAACATTATCAGTATGACAAGATTACACACCTGTAATGGTGGTTATAAACTCTGTAAGTTACATACTGTTTTACTGAAAAAATTAACATCCCAATCAGACAACTCAACCCATTGTCTGTGTAATCTTTTGGTAATTTAGAATGCAACTAAATTCATAGTGAATTATATACAGTTATTAACTGGATTGGAGGTTTCAAGCCATTCCTTAAACTTGAGGGTGTTCAGGTGAGGACAAAATATTGGTGATAGGATCAAAGTAAAGTCACCTACTAATACAGACTAGGTGCTTTGTTATACAACTTCCAAAATTAACCAATCATTATTACTGTGGCTTCATTATTATTCATTGGATACCAATTTTTATGGATTTTGTGGGTACATGGAAATTACAAATTTAAATGTTCAACAAATTACAAGTTTTCCTCAATCCACAAAAATTGGTAGCCACAAAAATAAATGAATCCACAGTACGCTAAGCTTTTTTAGACTTCTGTTAACATTCATTGAATTATATATTGTACTTGATCTCATATGTTTAATACATGTACATAAAAAAAAAATTTTGCATCAAGAGTCAGGCTAGTATGGATAGGAGGCTATCAAAGAGCTTCCACAGTCAAAGAATTCATTAAAGTACAAAAACAGGTTTAACTAAAGACTACAACTTACAAGGTTCCTGACTTGGACAAACACATTTATTGATGAGATAAATTGTATGCAATGCCAAAGCTTTACAGTATGACTATACCTCATGTCCACAACAGCTGTTAAATAAAGAAAACATGAAATGTCATAAAATGTTTGTCTCTGCATTAGGCATTATTTTTATTTTAATTTGTACATTTGTAAGGTTATTTAGTGATTTTTATTTTTATTTGTTCATATGAATTTTGTAAGGTTAATTATCTTAATGATTTTTTGTGTCCTTTTTTCCAGCCTTGTGGATTTCAAGATTACTTTCCAAGAATAGAGGGTAGGTTTTTAAAGAAAAAGGAAATACTTTTGACATTTAGAACGAATGTTCTCTTGTTTAGGTTTGTCCATTATATGTTAAAGTGGCAATAGCATACATTTTTGTTATGCCCCCACCGCTACATTAAGGATTAATTACCCTTGTCTGTACGTCCTGAAATTGGTTTCCGTTCTCTAACTTTAGTTTTCTTCAACCAAATGTTATAAAACTTATACACAATGCTTATTACCACGAAATTCAGATCAAGGTCTAATTTGAGTGGCGTCACTTTTACCGTTCTGGAGCTATGTCCCTTTATTAAGATGTATATGCAAGGGGGGGCATCATCTATGTCCCATTGACACATTCTCTATTTATTTGTATTTTCTTTCTTAGTTCTAATGAAGCCATAAATAAGAAGCTTACAAATGTTTTAAAACCAATAATATTTATGTCCATGTTTGCAAAATACCCAAATTTCACTGAAATTAGCTATAGATGCCTCATAGATTCTTATCAGAACGTCTGAAACTTTCAAAGACAGAACATGAAAGGAAAGACATCAATAAAACAATTTATCACCATTTGGTGTCGTGAATTTCTTTGAATTGACCTTAAATACTGAGGCAAACAATAATGCATAATAACAGTTAGTTTATGTTGTTATGAAGGAATCTGTCAATAGAGTTTAGTATACCATAGTTCTTGTAGTTAAGGGCATACGATACAGTAGCAAGGGCAGATAATAATGCAGCAAAATTTAGCACGTTGTTAATGATAAGCATCCAAAGTTTGCTGAAAAATGAATAACGCTATCATGTCAGTTACCTGGATTTGAAAGTACTTGCAAAGAAAAACAAAATTACTGTATATTTAAGCACATGAAATGTACCACAGGGCATACAATTCGAGACAAGTGAAGACTGTTTACTTTTCTATCATCAATAAATTAGTATATGACAGTAATTCATATAGCGTTTTGATGTACGAAGAGATTTACTGCACGACCCCTATTTTTAGCTCACCTGGGGTGAAGGGCCAGTGTGAGCTTTAGCCAATAATTGTCATTCGTCATCTGTAGTTGTTGCTGTCTGTTAACTTTTACAAAGATCATCTCCTCTGAAACTACTGGTCTAAATTTAACCAAACTTGGCCACAATCATCAATGGGATATTTAGTTGTATAAATGTGTCCTATGACCCTGTCTGCCAACAAACACGGCCACAGGGTTAAAAATTGAACATAGGGGTAAAATGTAATTTTTGTCTAATATCTTAAAAACCCCTTGTTTCACTTTCAATGTTGACATTCTTTTCCTTTTAATAGCTGAATACATGCATAGCCTAGCTATGTCCAGCTAAGGGGTTAAATTGAAGGTCACATGAAAACAGCAATGTTTCTTAGCTTATTTTGACAAAATTGAACCAAATTGGCTGCTAAAAGCGAATTATTATTTCTTTATTTCACTTTCATTAATGATTGAATAATGATTACTCATGATTTTGCAAAAAGCGGCGTGAAAATATCTCTATCCGTTTAATTGTTGTGTTATTTTTCAGAAAAGTATTGAAAAATGAAATTTTTGTGTTTTTACATAAAACAAGCATATTTAATTGAAATATCTCGAAAAGTTAGTCATGGAGATATATTTTTCTATGCATATTTTGATAGTGCATATCAAAGTTGACTTTGTGTCAAAATCTTAATAAAAAAATCAAAGAGGGATCTTTTTCTGTATGGTATGCACATTATTGAAGGAATAAATTTCTCATGGTCACATTCTATAAGAAAATACTTTCTCTTCTATTCATCCAGTGAGCACATTTTATATATAAGATTATTTTATGTTAAAACTTCTGTTTTGTTATAATTATATCCATATTTTATTTTGCAGCTGTGATATTATTTGGAGAACCAGTCAGATGGGAGACACATTTACAACTTGTAGTTGACATTTTGTTAGCTAATGGAAAACCAAACGAAGCACTAAGTGAAATCCCTTATCCACATCTTCCAGTTCTAGCCTGTAATATGGATCTATTATGGATGGCAGAAGCATGCATGCCTAGGTAACTACTCATTTTTCTATTTGTTAGCTTGGGTTATAATTCACTCATTGTGAATGATACATGTAGGACCAATGTGAGATTCCAATGTTAATAAATGTTCATCTGTTACAGGTGATATACAAAGGTAAGATTCCCTTGCTTTGATCTTGTATCATGTGACATAAACATATCTGTCATGTATGCATGTGAATGCGATATTGTTCTGCATAACTGCAGCGTATTGTTTGGTATGTTTTTGATCTTTACATATATGGGGAAACTGAAGATAAGTCTTTGATATTAGAACTGAGTTTGCTGAATGATTTAGGTTCAATGAATTAAACAAAAATCTATCAGATTGGAATTTGGAACTGAAGTTACAAAATAGGTATAAAATTTAAATAGGATATTGCCTTCTACTGTCTAATGGAAATATTACATTTAAATGACACATAAATAAAATGTGATGTCCATCACTCTGGTTTAATTCTTTTATATATAATATAACAGGGTACATACAGGTCAGTATAAGTAAACACACAGCAGAAGTATTACTGTTATACTTAAAACTTCACCTGTTTGGTATGCAATTTATTTTTTTACACTCTTAAGTAAATAGAAATATTTTTTGAAATACTTTAAATAGATAATAAAGTTCAGAGTAAAGTCAGTGTACCTGTTGCATATATCAGATTGAAACTTTAAAATAACAGTTACTTTTAGAAAACAGTTTTATATGTCATTATGGTTTATTTTCAGATTTGGACATGGATGTTTTCTTGTATGTTTAGAACAACTCTACCAAGTAAGTGTGGCAAATACAGCAGCTAATGGAATTTGATATTTCTACATCTAGTCATATTTTTTTCCCTCCATCAACCACTTCATTTATAAATCTTATACTGGAGTGAAATATCCAGGCTAATCATGCAAATTTCATTGGTAACCTTGACAGGGTTTATGAGCCCATATACCCTGCAAATAAAAACAAAGAACAGAAGCGTTTTAATATTAATAGGCATTCCAGTATAATATAATTTTTTTTCAGATTTTACAGGGGATATGGAATCATACTCTCTGTCAGTGCACTATATCCCTGAGACGTTGTATATAAAAAACACCGACAGAAAATATGAGCCCAATCCTGTGAAGATTCTGAATATCATATAATATTATTAATTGAATATTTTTAAGGATTTGTGATTCGTTTAAACTTGATAATATGTACATTTGTATTTACTCAGTTTGCACACCAATACTGTTGTGTTTAGCTTTTTGTAGGTCAAAAACAGCATATTGCACAGGGCATACAGCATGCTACTAAAATACATTCTAGAAATCCCCAATTTTACATTGTTCATGCAATAGTTGTTGATTAATAATATAACAATTGTAGCCTTTGGTTGAGGTCAATATGATGTTATATAGACCTAGAGAAGCATATCATTGTAACCTCGTATCGACCTCATACAAAGGCTATAATTGTATATTATATCCCTTCATCTAGACATTGAGTAAGGAGCATCATCATGGTTTCTTGTACATTATGTAACTCATTTTCTTATACATTTTTTCTAATACCAAATACATCCATTTAATTATACCATTAAGGCTAGCAACACTGTGCAACCCATTTCTAGACTCATTGCACAAGTATTGCCTTTATATCAGTTGAATATAAATATATTTTCACATAATATAATTAATGTTGGGAATCAGGTTTAGACACAATATTGGTTTTGTTCCATAAAACGCAGAAGCAGTAGGATATTTATAATACTTTTTCTTTGTGAGAAGCTTAACATTTTTATGAAAGTCTTACTACCGGTATATATATATAGCTAATGATTTTGTCATAAAAGATGAAAGTTTGAAATGAATTTCATTTTTGAACAAAGACTTAAATACCTTCTACAAGATGTAACCCAATTTTCTTTAATTGTATTCTTTCTGTTTTAGAAACTTTCAGGCAGAGAACTTAAATACACAGCATTAATAGGTAAACCAAGTGAAATTACATACCATCATGCAGACCATCTCCTGTATCAGCAAGCCAAACAACTAGGAATGGAAAATGTAGATAATATATATTGTATAGGGTATGTAATACTAATATTGACAAATTACCATCTTTCAGTCTTTGGCTCTTCTATTTCACATCTTTTAAAGTATATGTAGGGTATGTAATACTGTAAATAATGAGTAAATTATTGTCATCTTTTTGTCTTTTGGGTTTTCTTTTTCACATTTTGTCCTGTTAGTCACAGAATGAGAGACATAGTGAGGCTAATCAAGTGTCAGTGTCTGTGACAGCATAAACTATTTGCATAAAGCTTTATATTTCAGAAGGTTACGACCTGGGTACTTAAACATCTTTTAAATAGATGCCTTACAGTGGCGGATCCAGAAATTTTCATAAGTGGGGGCCCACTGACTGCCTAAGAGGGGGCCCGCTCCAGTCATGCTTCAGTGATTCCCTATATAATCAACCAAATTTTTCCCAAAAAAAAGGTGGGGGGGGCCTCCTTCATCAACTGTGTCAACATTCAGGTTCAGTCGGTGGTTAAGTTTTTGTAGACATCAGTAACTTCATCAAAATTTTATGAAATTTGTATAGAAGCTTTTTTATGACCAAAAGACAGTATTATGAGCAAAATTTTGAAAAAATTTCCAATTTTCCATATTTTACTGATAAATGGACAGTTTTTTTTTATAGTTAACATTTAGATAAATACATACAATGTATTATAGACCATTGATAAATGGTTAACTGTTACCATGCATCATAACCCTGTAAACTCATTTGTGCTGAAAGGGAGAGAGTATGTGTGTACATATGTGTACATGTCCTTTAGTTGGTTCCATAAATAGTTTCATCACATTTTTCTCATGGACTAAAAATAAGAGCTTTCTGAAACTTGATATCCAGCTCCATGTGTTGAGTTTTCTCATCAATTGTTCATCAACTTCCTGTTTACTGAACACTAATATATTCGTACAAATAATGGCCATATATGAAATTTTGGTGACATTTTTCTCAGGAACTACAGCTTCCTGAAATTTGGTACCACGCTTCATATGATCAAATTATACTGTGTGATATTTTTTCAGATATTGTAGATCCAGGATTTCGAAAAAAGGGGGAGGGTGGTCCCATGTAGAAAATTAATTATGAAAAAAAACTGAAGCTCTTTGTTGTTTTCCTATGTGTCTATTCATAAGATATTTGATTTATATTGTAGAGATAATCCAGAAACAGATATATATGGTGCCAATTTATATAACAGATATTTACAAAATCGTGCCTTTCAACTGAGAAGCAAAAGGAAAAAGAGAGTTATAGCAGGAAATTCCTCATCTCTTGATGTGGACTCTGATGATGATGAACTTATTAGTTCTGTTGTTAATACTATAGAGGATGAAGAATTAGAGAGTAATTATGCTTTGAACTGTCACTCAATTTTAGTATGCACCGGAGTATATTGTTCATCTCGTGACTATGTGACTTATGACAACAAAAAACCGTCCAACCATAATCATAGAGACTTTGTTCTAGACCCTCATCTCAAACAACCAAATTATGTTGTGCAAAATGTACATGAAGCAGTTCAATTAGTCTTTCAAAAAGAACAATGATATTAAAGATTTTAGTGGATTGGTTTTTAAGGATAAGAATCTTGTTAATGTATACACTTCCTTTTATTGTTTTTATTGTCATTATTATTTATTATTTTTTAAATGGTCATCTTTAGATTGTTGTTATTATTATTTCTTTGAGAAAATTGTTTTATCATTATCCCAGAGATGTGCGTAATTGCATGGAACACCCTCATGACTCTTATCATACATTTCATTGATAAACAAAACATGATCGCAATAATAGTGTTAGTTCGATTATGCATAATTCTGATAGTTTTAAGATTGTTACAAAGAACCCTTTTAAAAATAATATTGTTCATAGAATTTAGAAAGATAGTTATTCCATTATGTTGCAATTATTTCCTGAAGTTTCAGAACTGTAACATTTTATAAGATTACAATATGGAAAAGTACATAAATTACTGAATTTCTAGAATTTTTTGCTTACTTGTGGAGTAAATATACTATATTGCATATACACTATTGGTTTTACCAGAATTGAACAACATTGAATTCTGTAGCTGACCAACAGTAGAAATAACAGTATAAGTAACTAAACTGACTATACAGTATGGGTTTTGCTCATTGTTGAAGGCCGTACAGTGACTACAGTTGCTTAAATTTGCTACATTTGGACTCTGTTGGCTTTTTGTGTCATTGGCAATCATACAACATCTCCTTATTTTATAATGAATTCCTATTATGTTGGAACTATTTGGAAAATTTTATCTGTGCATTCACAATAAAAAAATAATGGTATTTTGAAAACAAATCCATTGTTCAAGAATGTTTAAAATTCCAGCATTTTGGTTTCAGTAGTTTTGAATTACATTTATACTACATTTATAGTTAACCAATTCTAAAATTATAGCATCTGAAAAAAATGACCTAGTCAAAAGAACAAGGACAGAAAATTCCTAAAACTTGGGACTGACTTTTATTTCTTTTTCCAACTTGAATCCAGAATTGCAGCCAGTAGGGCTAGCTTATCGTGATTAAAAATAAAATCAGAACTACTGTATATTAAATATTATGTGTAAATTTGTCAAATCTAACATTTTTATGATATTGCAATATAACTTTCTCATGACTATATTAGTTTCCATTCAGTTTCATTTGAGTGCTTTTCCATTTTACTGAACTACCTTGGTGGTCTCGTGGTAGCATGCTTGCTAGCCTTAATTGAGGGAGTATATCCTGCTTGGTAAAACCATAGACTTAAAAATTGGTATTTGCTGCTTCTCAACTAAGCATACAGCATTTAGGGATTAGAGCAAAGACTGGTCAACTAGGAGTCAAACCTGAGCTTGTCATTGAATACATATATTAATATGTAGGGAAAACCATCACTCTTTCAACAAATTTATTCAACTAAAAAAATAGGTCAGGACTGCTGTCAGAGCTTGGAAATGATGTCAAGGTCATTACTTATTGATGTAGTGTATAAAATACTGTGCTGTCTGAGCTTGGAAATGATGTCAAGGTCATTACTTATTGATATAGTGTATTTATAAAAATCAACAAACAAAATTATCATAAATCACTGACCTTTGAAAGTAATCTACGATGTTGTTGTCTTTGTGTAGCATTATTTTCCTGAGGTTTAAGACAACCGTAGCATACCTCTGGGTATCCATCCTGATTACTCTTTACCAGCCTGTACAGTTAGAAGGTGTTGGTTCACTCGATGCAACCTTTGAAAATAAGGTCAAGATCAGGTGACCTTATGAGATTAACATGTGTACCTGAATTTAATATATAAGATTCTCTGGACGAAGTACATTTAATCTATAAATGCGTAATGTAATTAAGAAACTAACCAAACCTTAAATATTTTTAAATCCATGAATTCAGATTTGTTCAGCTGACAATAAGAACCAAAGCTGAGTGTACTTATATAAAAATAAAATTGGGTAACTAATGGTAGACTTGACAAACAAGATTTACATAGCTCCAACAGCAAGGGAATTCCTCTTAGTTTAGGGCAAAGTAATGTTAATTTTTTTTTTATGAACATTTAGCATTCGCCATAATATTTTTGCTTTACAAAACTGGTTTAATTATCCCAGGAGTTTGAGCCTTTGAAGGTAATGTCTTTAATATAAATAGTTTATCACTAGAACCAGTGGCAGTAGATAATAGCAAAACTGAAAAATAGTCATGGACACCAGGCCTGGACTAATGAACATACAATGATTCATCAGAGCAAAACATCTTATACACCAACTTTTAGTACCAGTAATTGGAACACACACTCGTGGAAACATACATTTGATTTTGTAAGTCACATGATAACTATCGTGTGTTACTGTACTGTTTGCCAATACCTAATAGAATTGAGAATGGAAATGTGGAATGTGTCAGAGACAAACAACCTGACCAAAGAGCAGAAAACAGCCCATAGCCACCAATGGGTCTTCCACACAGCGAGAAAATCTCAAACCCAGAGGACGGCATCATCTGGCCCCTAAATAATATTGTATACTAGTTTAGTGAAATGGCCGCCACACTTTACTCCTAAAAATAAAATATAAATGAACCAAAATAAAAAACAAGACTAAAAAAATTTACATACAAAACCTGTTTTACCTCTTGAAATGAATCTTTCTTTACAAATAGATAGCTAAATAACATAAAAAGTAATTGTTACCTTCATTCTCACACTTTAATTACCACTGATAATGAGGCCAAAGCAATGACACAAGTGAGAAAGACATATTCCGTTTTAAACAAATTCACATACCAAATACTGTTGATCAATCATGCAGTTCCTTATTTACTCAGAAACAGACCTTATCCTGAATTGTTAAATTAAGGTCAAGGTCATATGTCAGATGCACACATACTCTTTCCATATGAAATTTGTCACACAGACCTTTACTCTTTTCAATCAATGTACAGAATAAATATTGTTGAGCTATCATGTATAGGTACTGAGGAACAGACCTCATCCTGAAAACTTAACCCGACCACTCCAGTGTGAAATTTTGGTCAAAGCAATATAACATATTTCAGGACCAACAGTCAAACCTGCTATAAAGGTCACCTCTATAAAGCAAAATCTTGTCTTTTCGGGTCACCTTCTTCTACACCTATACATTTTGAGCCTTGATTTGACTAAACTACTTTCATATACGAATAAAAGGAAATGTGTAGTTTATGTCAATTAGACAGCAACCCAAATACTGGAAATTTAGAAATTATTGCAAGGTTTTTATTAATGTGAATATTGCAACTGGGCGAGTATTGCAATGATAAGAATGCGCATTTTGATATCTGATACATATATATGTTTGCAGCTTAATTTATGGTTCAGTGAACAAGGTTAAGTGTTTGTGGTCAAGTCCATATCTAAGATACTGTAAGCAATAGGTCTACTACATTTGGTGTATGGAATGATTGTAAGGTATAAATGTCCAACTGGCAGGTGTCATCTGACCTTGACCTCATTTTCATGGTTCAGTGGTTTAAGTTAATAGATATAAGAAGATGTGGTATGAAAGCCAATGAGACAACTCTCCATCCAAGTCAAAATTTATAAACGTAGACCATCATAGGTCAAAGTACGGTCTTCAACATGGAGCTATAAAGGGCCCCAAAAATTACTAGTGTAAAACCATTAAAACGGGAAAACCAACGGTCTAATCTATATAAAAACGAGAAACACTTATGAACCACATCAACAAACGACAACTACTGAACATCAGATTCCTGACTTAGGACAGGTGCAAACAAATGCAGCGGGTTTAAACGTTTTAATGGTACCAAACCTTCACCCTTTTTCTGAAACCAAAGTGTAACATCACAACATAGAAAGACACACTATAAAATGTCAACTGAAATAGCTTAACTCAATCAAATTAAGGTTTTTTGTTTTGGTCTGTTTTTCTTCAACTACCCCCCACCCCCACCCCTCCCCGGTATAAGCAATAGGTCAACTATATTTGGTGTATGGAATTATTGTAAGATGTACATGTCTGTCTGGTAGTTATCATCTGACCTTGATCTCATTTTCATGGTTTATTGGTCAATGTTAAGTTTTCCTGGTTAAGTTTGTTTCATAGATACTATATGCAATAGGTCGAACTGTATTTAAAGTATGGAATGATTGCTAGGTATACATGTCCATCTGGCAGGGTTCATCTGACCTTCACCTCATCTTCATGGTTCATTGGCCACTATAAATTTTTCATGATTTGGTCTGTTTCTTATTATACAAAATGTATAAGCAATAGGTTAACTATATTTGGTGTGTGCAATGATTGTAAGGTGAACATGTATTTCTGGCATGGTTTATATGACCTTGACCTCATTTTCTTTGACCATAAAAAGTGTATGCAATACTTGTAGTAAAACTATATTTAGGACTATCAACATAAAATCAATGGTCAGTAATGCAGGCAAGACAATTCAGCATGTACACTCTTGTTATATGTTAGTGAAGGTTAAAACTAATATTTATGAAATCTCAATCTTATTCTTAATAATTTCAATTAGTGAAGGTTAAAAAAAGTCTACATTAAAAGTATAATATACACTAAAATTTTGCAATTAAATTCTCCATTGATATATTATTATAAAACTAAGGTTCCAACTCCCTCAGACAAAGTTGACCATAGATGGATTTGGTTATTCTTTCAGACCCCCTTTGTTCATATAAGCTCTCGACTCTTCATATGTTTAGGTAGTTTTAAAACCTTGGCTTTTATTTTTTGGGTGTGATACTTCCTGATGAAGGTAAATCCAGAAAAGCACATTGAAATTCAGACTCAAACAAAATTTATAAAGTTACTACTGACCACATGATGTCATATCAAAACATGCAGAAATTGACACATTTGCCATAAAATACAAATTCTGCACACAAAAAGATATCTTACTTAATTAACATTTTTTTAATACATGTAGCAGAATATTTTGGTTAGGAAAAGAAAAGCTGGCTATTTTTTCATATAAAGATTGTAGTAGAAGTTCTAATATCTATTCTACTAAGGGAGCTACCATTTGATTTTTATGGGGGGGCTAGGATGAAAAATTTTGTCCTGCCTTTTTATTTTTCCCTCTATTCGGTCCTGCCTTTTTATTTTTCACTCTATTCGGTCCTGCCTTTTTTTTTTAGTTTATCCCGACTTTTTTTTTACATAAATTGTCATCCTGCCTTTTTTTTTTGCAAATAATCTCATCCTGCCTTTTTTTTTACTCAAAACTCCTGTCCTGCCTATTTTTTTCAAATTTCATCCTAGCCCCCCCATAAAAATCAAATGGTAGCTTCGGTAAACAACAATTTACATGTGTTGGTCATTATACAGCCGCAAAAAAAATTTTGTGGTCGTATATTGGTATGACGTTGGCGTCGTTGTCGTCGTCGTCTGGCGTCGTCCGAAGACGCATTAGTTTTCGCACTCTAACTTTAGTTTAAGTGAATGGATCTCTATGAAATTTTACCATAAGGTTCAATACCACAAAAGGAAGGTGAGGATTGATTTTGGGGGTTATGGTACCAACAGTTATGGAATTGGGGGCCAAAAATAAGCATTTTTGTAACTTTCAGACATAACTTGTGTGTAAGTGTATGGATCTCTCTGACATTGTACCGCAAGGTTCCATATCACAAAGGGAATGCTGGGATTGATTTTGGGGGTAATTGCCTCCAAATTTTAGGAATTAGGGGCCAAAAAGGGGCAAAAAACAAGCATTTTTCTAGTTTCATGACAATAACTTGTGTGTAAGTGTATGTATCTCTCTGACATTGTATCACAAGGTTCCATATCACAAAGAGAATGCTGGGATTGATTTTGGGGGTAATTGCCTCCAACTTTTAGGAATTAGGGGCCAAAAAGGGGAAAAAAACAAGCATTTTTCTAGTTTCATGACAATAACTTGTGTGTTAGTGTATGGATCTTTATGAAATTGTACAAGGTTCCATATCACAAAGGGAAAGCTGGAATTGAGTTTGGGGGTAATTGCCCAAAAAGTTTAGGAAAAAGGGGCCAAAAATAAGCATTTTTCTAGTTTCCAGACAATAACTTGTGTTCAGGTGTATGGATCTCTCTGAAATTGTACTGCAAGGTACCATACCACAAAGGGAAGGCTGGGATTGATTTTGGGGGTAATTCTCCAAAATTTTAGGAATTAGGGGCCATAAAAGGGCAAAAAAACAAGCATTTTTCTAGTTTCAGGACAATAACTTGTGTGTAAGTGTATGGATCTTTATGAAATTGTACTGCAAGGTTCCATATCACAAAGGGAAAGCTGGGTTTGAGTTTGGGGGTAATTGCCCTAAACGTTTAGGAATTTGGGGCCAAAAAACAAGCATTTTTCTAGTTTCCAGACAATAACTTGTGTTCAAGTGTATGGATCTCTCTGAAATTGTACTGCAAGGTACCATACCACAAAGGGAAGGCTGGGATTGAGTTTGGGGGTGATGAATCATAAGGGGGTTCAAAAATTTTTTTTTTCTTTAAAATTTTCCATTTTAAATTAGTTATTTCTGATTTAAATATAAAAGCAAATAATAATGATACGGTTTGAATAGGTAAATTAAAAAAATTTTAAGTTCTTAGACCACTTTCATTCTGTGTCAGAAACCTATGCTGTGTCAAATATTTAATTACAATCCAAATTCAGTGCTGTATCAAGCTTGAATGTTGTGTCCATACTTGCCCCAACTGTTCAGGGTTCGACCTCTGCGGTCGTATCAAGCTGCGCCCCAGCGGAGCATTTTATTTTTTAAGATACCTCCATGTGTAGTAATGGAAAACAGGATGTAACTCATCATTGTTTAGCTGCATACCAAGTATGAAGTCATTCTTTTCATTAATCAAATGTGTGACAAAAAGATCAAATACATTCAACATATTGATAAATTCAAAGTATAAGAAAATAGAAATTAGGCACCTGACAGACCCAAAACAAATTAGAACAATACAGTTCATCACTTTCCAGCTTATGACCTACATTATAATATCAAGTCATTTTGTTGAGTAGTACCAGTGAAAAGTGTGAGGAAAAACATTTGCTGGACAAATAGACAGACAAGGTCATTGCAATCATTCCCAATTCTTAGAGTTGAGATATAAAATATTGTTAGTTGAGAATACAGAATGCCTTGCCATTAACCAAAATGAGTTGTTTGTAGAATTCCATGTTTTTTTTTACAGTGAGTACTTTTTTGTAGATTTTGGAAAAAAATAATGACATCAAACAATTGCTTGGAGCTATCAATGCTTAATTCACAAACCCTAACCATGGCCATCTACATTCTACATTATCAACAGTCAATTCTATCATTCTCTTGTAAGCATACTGGCACTTTAGGACCATGTAAGGTGTTGCCATTATTTGGTGTCCATCCTCTGTCTTTTTCAAAGCTCTTCTCAGAAAGTAATAGACCATCAAACAATTGACACCAAACTTTAAATGATTGATCCTTAAGATGTCTAGATAACAGTTATAGTATTCTGTTCTATCAACCAACATGGCCACCATAGCTTACAGTAGAACATAGGGTTTGAATACAAGAACATTTCAAATATCTTGAAAACCTGATTGAGAAAATATAACATAGTAAAAATGTTCAGAAAGTCAATTTTTTTCTATTTTCCATTAGTATCAACTTATCAGATGACTCTTTTTAGGAGTTATTGCCCTTAAAAGACCAAATAGATTGTAATGACGATTCAATATATGTATATTTGTTGTTAACATTCTGAATGAACTTTCAATAATAAATGTTGAAGGCTTTTATCTTTATATATTTTGATTTCTTAGAAAAATCTGTTCACATACAATCTATGACATAATGTATTTCAACCAAGGATCTACTGGTATGTAAAACAATATTTTTTTATGAAATCTTACAATCTTACAATTCAGAGTAACTGGCCCATGAAGACAGTTATGGTCCTTTGATTTCCATTGCCTACAAATATAGTCCCTAGTGCATGTAGTGTGGACAATGTATTACTCGCAATGTTTTTCATACTCCTTCCAAATTTATTTCTTCATGTTTATACCACAAATAACAAATAAGGGGAAGAAATTACACTGTAAAAAATTTTGAATTAAAATATCTGCAAGAAATGCACTTCAAAACGTGTTCTGGAGCCAACAAAAAATAATAGCTGAAATAAATTTAAAATTTTACCATTACTTTGCTTTAAGAGGGAATGACAGTTTTATATTCATATAGAATAATAATAATCATACAAATTTTATTTTCATTTTTATTAATCAATTCATGAAAACAACAAGACTGTCCATATCCCTTATAAATATGTTTATCACTACAGAAACTGTTAACTTTATTGTGGAGGTTGCCAACTTTCTATTTTTGGCCTTGTGGTACTATATGGTACATAACATTCTTTAGTTCCAGATAAGTTTTCTTTGTGTACATCTACCATCCATTTCCTTTTCACAGGAGGATTATCAACAGGGGTTTCATCTGTTGAGTAGTGGAGCCATCCATGCCTGAAAAAGTAATACAAAGTGGGTTTACATCTTTGGTTGATAGTTTGTCTCATTGCCATTGGCAATCATACCATATCTCATTATTCTATATACTGCAGAGGTGTCATGTGTAAATTTGTACTGGTTTAATATATTTCTTGAGGGGAACAGTCACAGACAATTGTATTTTTATACACATCTTGCCATAAATATCAGATAGTTTGCTTTGTTTTCCTCCATTTACGTCATATCAGGTGCTGTTTCAACCCATAATGTTTAAGGAGCTTGCTGAAAACTGTAGGAGTTGATTAAACTAATTACAAATTAAAAGAAAAATAGGTAAAATTCTGCAACTTAAAGAAAAGTCAATTCAGTTTAATTGTTCCTTAATTTGATTGGGATGATTTGTATCTTTACTTACCACTCTGCAGGAATCTGAGATGAATCATAACAAAAACCTTGATTTCTATTATAAACAATCCAACGGTTTCTACCTGCAATTTAAATATTTAATATTGAGGATGTTTGCTTGTCTTGTTTTTGACTTTTTGTCTGATATTCGGAATCCTCTAGTTTTATCCATGTAAAGCCAACCCCTACTTTTATTTCCATAATTTTATTACATACAGTTTTAAAAGCCATTTTTGAAAATCTTATAAAATTCTTGTTATTTTTTCATAGTTTTTGAAAGAAAAAAGGTGCAAATGTTAAATGTATGAAAAATCTAGTAGAAATCATTTCCCACCAAATTTTCAATTGGTTATATCTCAAAAACAAGGACATGGACCTTTAATTTTTTTCTGAATTTTTAGTTCCTTTATCCATATACTATCAATTTATTACAGTCTACATGATATACATGATATAATAAAATGCTCTGCTGGGAGCAGCTTGATACGACCGCAGAGGTCGAACCCTGAACAGTTGGGGCAAGTATGGACACAACATTCAAGCTTGATATAGCACTGAATTTGGATTGTGATTAAATATTTGACACAGCATAGGTTTCTGACACAGAATGAATGTGGTCTAAGAACTTAACATTTTTTAATTTACCTATTCAAACCATATCATTATTATTTGCTTTAATATATAAATCAGAAATAACCAATTTAAAATGGAAAATTTTAAAGATAAAAAAATCCCTCCCCCAAATTTTTTGAACCCCCTTATGATTCATCACCCCTAAACTCAATCCCAGCCTTCCCTTTGTGGTATGATACCTTGCAGTACAATTTCAGAGAGATCCATACACTTGAACAAAAGTTATTGTCCTGAAATTAGAATAAAATGCTTCGCTGAGCGCAGCCTGATCGACCGCAGTGGTCGAACCCTGAACAGTTGGGGCAAATTTGGACACAATATTCAAGCTTGATACTATCTGAATTTGGATTGTGATCAAATTTTTGACTTGATATAGGTTTCTGACACAAAATAAATGTGGTCAAAGATCTTACAAATCCAATGTGCAATACTGTGCAATTGAAGATTTCTTCTTGAAACTTTTAACAAATTTGAAATTTTGAAGAAAAAAAATTGGAAACCCACCCTTCCCCCCTAACTTTTTGAATCCCTCTTTTAGCATTAACCATCAAACTCAATTGCAGTCTTTCCTTTGTAGTATGGAACCTTGTAGTACAATTTTAGAGAGATCAATACACTTAACTCCGCTGGGCACAGCTTGATAAGACCGCAGAGGTCAAAACCCTGAACAGTTGGGGCAAGTATGGACACAACATTCAAGCTTGATACAGCGCTGAATTTGGATTGTGATTAAATATTTGACACAGCATAGGTTTCTGACACAGAATGAATGTGGTCTTAGAACTTAAAAATTTTTAATTTACCTATTCCCAACATTTCATTATTATTTGCTTTTATATATAAATCAGAAATAACCAATTTAAAATGAAAAATTTTAAAAGAAAAAAAAAGGAAAAAAAAATCCCCCCCCCAAATTTTTTGAACCCCCTTATGATTCATCACCCCCAAACTCAATCCCAGCCTTCCCTTTGTGGTATGGTACCTTGCAGTACAATTTCAGAGAGATCCATACACTTGAACACAAGTTATTGTCTGGAAACGAGAAAAATGCTTGTTTTAGGCCCCTTTTAGGCCCCAAATTCCTAAACGTTTAAGGCAATTACCCCCAAACACAAACCCAGCTTTTCCTTTGTGATATGGAACCTTGTAGTACAATTTCAGAAAGATCCATACACTTACACACAAGTTATTGTCTAGAAATTAGAATAAAATGCTCCGCAGGGCGCAGCTTGATACGACCGCAGAGGTCGAACCCTGAACAGTTGGGGCAAGTATGGACACAACATTCAAGCTTGATACAGCTCTGAATTTGGATTGTGATTAAATATTTGACACAGCATAGGTTTCTGACACAGAATGAATGTGGTCTAAGAACTTAAAAATTTTAAATTGGACATTCACCTATTATGGTCCAATATCCAAAATCTAAATACATGGTTAGATTCAGCATATCAAAGAACCCCAAGAATTCAATTTTTGATGAAATCAAACAAAGTTTAATTTTGGACCCTTTTGACCTCAATGTGGACAAAGTTGATAACGGGGCCCAAAAATCTAAATACATGGTTAGATTCAGCATATCAATGAACCCCATATATTCAATTTTTGTTGAAATCAAACAAAGTTTAATTTTGGACCCCGATTTGGACCAAGTTGAAAACTGGGCCCATAATCAAAAATCTAAATACATGCTTAGATTCAGCATATCAAAGAACACTAAAAATTCAATTTTTGTTAAAATCAAACTAAGTTTAATTTTGGACCCTTTGGACCTTAATGTAGACCAATTTGAAAACAGAACCAAAAATTAAGAATCTAAATACACGGTTAGATTTGGCATATCAAAGAACCCCAATAATTCAATTTTTGATGAAATCAAACAAAGTTAAATTTTGGACCCTTTGGACCTCAATGTGGACCAATTTAAAAACGGGGCCCAAAATCCAAAAACTTAATACACGGTTATATTCAGCATATTAAAGAACCCCAAGAATTCAAGAATAAAACCCCATTGAAATTGATCAAGAAATAAGCAATTTATAAGAAGTATCTTCTTTTGCACAATACTGTGCAATTGAATATTTCTTGCTATTGCGCAATACTGTACAATTGACAATTTCTTGCTATTGCGCAATATTGTGCTATTGGATATTTCTTGCTATTGCGCAATACTGTGCAATTGAAGATTTCTTGCTATTGCGCAATACTGTGCAATTGAAGATTTCTTGCTATTGTGCAATACTGTGCAATTGAAAATTTCTTGCTATTGCACAATACTTATTATATAAAAATTTACACATCCTGTTTGGTGTGTATCTCCTACCATATCATTATTATTTGCTTTTAAATATAAATCAGAAATAACCAACTTAAAATGGAAAATTTTAAAAGAAAAAAAAAAGGAAAAAAAGAAAAAAAAAGAAAAAAAAAAAAATCCCCCCCCCAAATTTTTTGAACCCCCTTATGATTCATCACCCCCAAACTCAATCCCAGCCTTCCCTTCGTGGTATGGTACCTTGCAGTACAATTTCAGAGAGATCCATACACTTGAACACAAGTTATTGTCTGGAAACTAGAAAAAAGGTTATTTTTGGCCCCTTTTTGGCCCCCAATTCCTAAACGTTTCAGGCAATTACCCCCGAACTCAATTCCAGCTTTCCCTTTGTGATATGAAACCTTGTAGTACAATTTCAGAAATATCCAAACACTTACACACAAGTTATTGTCATGAAACTAGAAAAATGCTTGTTTTTTGCCCCTTTTTTGGCCCCTAATTCCTAAAATTTTGAGGCAATTACCCCCAAAATCAATCCCAGTGTTCCCTTTGTGATATGGAACCTTGTGGTACAATGTCAGAGAGATCCATACACTAACACACAAGTTATGATTGATTGATTGTTGGTTGCTTTACATCCAGTGGCAAATATTTCATGCATATTCAGGACGAGAACAAATTAACAATAAATACAATAGGTAGGTTCTGTAATAGCGGTGTCCGGGATTAAGGTCAGAGAAATTTAGACTGCCACGGGAAATGAGGGTATATTGGATAGGGACAGAAATTTAGCCTTGCAACAGGTCACCTACGGACCCCTCAAATTGTTGTTGCAAGGGTTTTTAACGTGCAAAGAGCGTGGCACTCTCTTTACACGAGGCATCGGATTTAACGTCCCCATTCTGACCGGACGTGGCTGCAAATTTGTACATCCCGCACAGCCAAAAGGACGCCCCACTTTGACAAGGGTTTTACCGCCGGTCGGAGGAAGACCAATGGTGACCATACTTCTAATCCCCAGTCACCCTTGAGGGGGCACACAATTTATGTCTGGAAGTTACAAAAATGCTTACTTTTGTTGAGAATACCGCGGGAGTTAAGACGTCGCGTTTTACCAATTGTATCTAGGGTTGACGTCAATGCGGGACGTAGCCTTAGCAGCTCGGATATAGATGAAGTAAACGTTAAACTGTATGGTTGTGTTCTTTCTGTATAACGATAGTTGAGTTAGCCCCGACATTTATGGTGCCGTAACCAAAGGATTACATCGAAGATGGAGAAGTTAAAGAATATTAGGACTGGAAATAGAAGTGCAGTGACGAGACTTTTCCGAAAATTCGAGGAGGCGAAGGAAAACACGGACTTCGACAGAGATGAACTACTTGCAACATACGATAATCTTACGCAAAAGAAGAAATTGTTGGAAAAACTGAACGAACATATATTGGAAGCAACGGATTCAGACAACGTTGAAAGTGATATAGTAGATACAGATGAGTATTCAAATAATTTAGACACTAAACTTAGACATTTTTGTAATTTCATTCAAATTGGTCAAAACCGTACACCAAGTTCCAATGTAACACAACCTTCATATCAAGTACTCAATGTAGAAAGCCCTCCTTTCCGCCCGGCAAATGTTGATAACTTTCAAAACGCAACACCATTCTATGCTTCATCCGCCGCTCAACCACAGACAAGCTACAATGGCTCTGATACAGGTCATATTGCTCCACAAACTATAGCTAGTACTAGTAACCATCGTTTACCCAAGTTATCACTACCGAAGTTTAATGGCAACATTTTAGATTGGCAAACGTTTTGGGACTCGTACGAATCTGCTGTACATTTCAATCCTACTTTGACAAACATTGAGAAATTTAATTATCTAAAATCGCAACTTGAAAGCGAGGCATTGAATACGATTACAGGATTTGCGCTTACAAACGGAAATTATATGGAGGCTATAAATGTACTAAAGGAACGGTTTGGACAAACACACCGAATAACGGAAGCCTACTTACAGGCACTTTTAGATATTGCCCAACCACGATACACCTTGTCAAGCTTAAGATTATTTTATGACCGATGTGAAGCCTACGTAAGAGGTTTAGATTCGCTCGGACAACCTGAGACGTCATATGGAACTTTACTGGTACCGATTATTATGAGAAAGTTACCCAGTGAAATCAGACAACACTTAGCCAGAGAACACGGACCGTCCAGTTGGAATTTGAAAGATCTGAGAAGGAGCATATTGAATGAAATTCAAATCATGGAGGCAGGACAAAATACAGGTACATATCTCGAGTCTTTAGACCGTCAGTTCGCAACTGCATCTACATGTACATTTCATACAGGAACAGAATCACCGCGAGAAAACACATCACACAACGCGAAGAGCCAACCCTGGAATATTACAGAAAGACCATGTGATTTTGTAAAGAGATACATGCACCAGCACACTGTACCAATGTTAGTAATCATAAGGCTCGCATGTCTATCGTAAAACGTGATAATTTATGCTTTAATTGTTTAGGTAATCATCATGCTAATGAGTGTCAATCGAAACGAATGTGTCGACACTGCAACCAGAGACATCATACCAGCCTATGTAGTGCAAGTAGCAATGTTAACAGCGAAGGTTTAGCATTCATTACAAGCAATACCGATAAACAGATTCAATCTACACCCGTCAATCTTATAAATGACACTGAAAACGAGGAAGATACTAAAGTTTTGCATTCATCGACACAGATGCGTACAAATGTGCTACTGAAAACGGCTGTAGCTCCTGTATGGTCAGGTAATATATGTATGGATACGAATGTTTTATTTGATGAGGGTGCACAAAGATCTTTTTAAACAGATGATCTAGCGAAGAAATTGAATTTGAAAACTGAAGGAGCTGAAGTTGTAAACCTATCGGCATTTGGAAAGGACAACACAAGCACGAGAGAACTACGCAAAACCACTGTATTTGTCGAAACCAAAAATAGTCGTAAATTTCCTATTGAAGTCCTTATTGTTCCTACTATAGCAGTTCCAATTCATAATCATATGCGGTACGTAAACCGAAATATGGATTATTTCAAAGGATTAAGACTCGCTCATCCAGTTACTCAGGACGATTCTTTTGAGATATCGTTACTTATTGGTGCCGACTACTATTGGAACTTTATCGAAGACGAAGTAATAAGAGGAGACGGACCGATCGCGGTTAAGTCAAAGCTTGGATACTTATTATCAGGACCCTTACAACCAGGAAGGGTACGTTCGTCTACGTCATCCAGCATCTTGAACGTACTGGTTTCGAATAAATCAGAGGAATTTGGCTTAAAAGAAATTAAAAGTGAACAGACACGTCGCGGATTTATTGAGAGAGATGAGGAAGCAGAACCGACAGGGAAAATGTTAAAAGATGGACTGAATGATACGTATCTAATGAACTGTTGTGACTTATTATGGACTGTTACGAAAATGTTTGATTTATTGACTTACTTTCAAAAACCGATTATATGATACTATTTCATTGAAAGAAGGAACAGGTGCACGGAAAATATAGACATACTGTGATTTGTGTATACGAGATAGATTCATTGTGATTTAATTCGAAGATAACTAATCTGGAAGTTAATGACTGTGCTAAAGTTTAAGTTTTGAATTTGAGAAACAGTGATTTTAATTCATTTTCAGTTTATTGTAATTTAATTTTAATATTTACTTTTAGCGGCCCGGAGAATGTTGAGAATACTGCGGGAGTTAAGACGTCGCATTTTACCAATTGTATCTAGGGTTGACGTCAATGCGGGACGTAGCCTTAGCAGCTCGGATATAGATGAAGTAAACGTTAAACTGTATGGTTGTGTTCTTTCTGTATAACGATAGTTGAGTTAGCCCCGACAACTTTTGGCCCCTTTTGGGCCCCTAATTCCTTATCTGTTTGTACCATAACCCCCAAAATCAATCCCAACCTTCCTTTTGTGGTATTCCATTCACTGAAACTAAAGTTAGAGTGCGAAAACCAATGTGTCTTCGGACGACGCCAGGAGATGACGACAACAACAACGTCATACCAATATACGACCGCAAAAATATAAAAAAGGGTGGTTTTTTTTCTTTAAAATTGATATAAATATCATAGAGAAATGAAGGCATGAGAGCATATGAAATGCAATTTCCGTTGTAGGTAATATTTCCAAGTGGCATAACTCTTTTAAAAATATTTGATCGTCACTGATTTTTTAAATTGCCCAAGACATTGCTGATATAAATATTTGATATAAATTTGATAAAAATCTAGCAAAAATTGTACACGAGAGTGCTTACAATGCAATTTTCCTTATAATTAATATTTCGAAAGGGCATAACTCTTTTAAAACTTGTTGATCAGCACTGATTTTCAAACTTGTCCATGACAACTCTGATATAAACTTATGATAGAAGTTTTATAAAAATCTGGCAAGAATTGTACACTTGAAAGTGATAACAAGACAAGATGGACAGACACATGGACGGATGCTGGGTATTTCTATGTCGCCCTCAATGCGTCGCACGGGGGACAAAAACGGACAACTGAATTACTATGTACATGTATTTTCTCAATAATTGAAAACTTACAGAATTTCAGTATCTTAATGACTCAGTTGTAAATGTGCTCTTAAAATAAAAATATTGTTTAAGTCAGATGATGTGGTCACAAACAACACAAAGTGATGGTATATGTAATTATCTAACATGACTCCTGTTGAGATAAGCTGAATCAAAAGTGAAGCAATTATCAGTACAATGAGAAGCATTACTGGTGCAGCTATTTTTAATTCTTTAAGTTTTTTAGGTATTCTATATTTTATCTTGGTATTCTGTATTCTATATGTTTATACTAGTTACATGCTATTGATGAATTTTAAACCTTACAAAGCAAACCAAGATATCTTTTGGTTTTATAGTGTTGCTGTCTTGTTGACACCCCAATCTCCCTTTATACAAAATATTCATTACATCTTACATATATCTGATGATAAACTTAAACTAGAAATCCATCATGCCTGTTAAATTTCATCTAAGAAATACAATCTATTGATATTTTTCTCAATTCAAAGTATTTGTTGAACTTAACCTTAGAAAATTCAATCTTTTATATTTCCTTATACATGTAGCTAATGTCCATTAATTTACTTACCTATGAAATACTTGTTGTTTTCATAATAGTTGTTTCCATATTTATCTGTGCCTTTTAATGTTCCTTCTTTAAGATCATCAGTACTGCAGGAATACAAGATCAAAGATTAGCACATACATGTACATTTATCATCATTATATAAGTTTCTTATAAATTATATAAGTTTCTTATAAACAGTACTACCAAAAAGTATTGAAATGTGATTTTTTTATTTGTAACATGAACCATGCAAATTTCAACAGACATACAATATGTATTTGGCAAAGTAAGTAATGAAGGTACATTTTTCTTTGCATATATATTTTAAGAGTGATTATCATAATCAACATTGACTTTGTGTCAAAATTTCAAGGAAGAGTAAATGCAAGATCTTTTCTCTATCTATGCCCTTACAGAAAAGATATTTCTCTATGTACACTTTGTTTTTCAAAGTTAATCCAGTTTCAATTTGCAATATGCTGACATCAAGTTTGAAATTATTTTTTTTTCAATTTCTTTTGTTTGAAATGAATCGCCAACATTATATTTACAAATGTATTTTATTAAAAAAAAAATTTCAGTAATGCAACATATTTCCATTTGTGTTAAAGCATATGTTTAAAAAATAAAATACAATTTTTTTATCATAATACTTTAATAAAAGGGACATTGCATTACAAACATAGCATACTGTTGCAACACTAAAGCTAAATGGTCTAATATCGCAAGCTTATCAATGACGAAGCTACCATCTTCTGCACGCATAAAAAAAATGCAAATAAAATAAAATGCTCCGCTGGGCGCAGCTTGATACGACCGCAGAGGTCGAACCCTGAACAGTTGGGGCAAGTATGGACACAACATTCAAGCTTGATACAGCACTGAATTTGGATTGTGATTAAATATTTGACACTGCATAGGTTTCTGACACAGAATGAATGTGGTCTAAGAACTTAAAAATTTTGAATTTACCTATTGAAACCATATCATTATTATTTGCTTTTATATATAAATCAGAAATAACCAATTTAAAATGGAAAATTTAAAAGAAAAAAAAGGGAATTTTTTTTTTAAAAAATCCCCCCCCCCCCCCCATTTTTTGAACCCCATTATGATTCATCACCCCCAAACTCAATCCCAGCCTTCCCTTTGTGGCATGGTATCTTGCAGTACAATTTCAGAGAGATCCAGACACTTGAACACAAGTTATTGTCTGGAAACTAGAAAAATGTTTGTTTTTTGTCCCTTTTTGGCCCCTAATTATTAAAGTTTTAGGGCAATTACCCCCAAAATCAATCCCAGCCTTCCCTTTGTGGTATGGTACCTTGCAGTACAATTTCAGAGAGATCCATACACTTGAACACAAGTTATTGTCTGGAAACTAGAAAAATGCTTATTTTTTGCCCCTTTTTTGGCCCCTAATTCCTAAAATTTTGAGGCACTTACCCCCAAGATCAATCCCAGCATTCCCATTAAGATATAGAACCTTGTGGTACAATGTCAGAGAGATCCATACACTAACACACAAGTTATGTCTGGAAGTTACAAAAATGCTTATTTTGGGCACCTTTTTTGGCCCCTAATTCCTTAACTGTTGGTACCATAACCCCCATAACCAATTCCCACCTTCCTTTTGTGGTATTGAACCTTATGGTAAAATTTCATAGAGATCCATTTACTTAAACTAAAGTTAGAGTGCGAAAACCAATGTGTCTTCGGACGACGACGACCCCAACGTCATACCAATATACGACCGCAAAAATAATTTTTTGCGGTCGTATAAAAATTCATGAAATATTTTTATATGCTGAAATATAAAATGCATTTATATTTTATTCTTTCTAGGTCCTGTCATGCCTTAAAACTTTTCAAGATGCACAGGTTTTTCAATACTCAGAGTAAATTTTGTTTTGTAAACACAGCCATATTTGTCAATTCTCTGTACTTCAAATGCCCGAAATTTTGTTATAAAGTAAAATTCTGAAATAAAGTTGCAATGTCCAAAAAAAACAATTTCACCCTTTTTTCTACAATTTATTGGTTGTTTCAGGACATTACAACTTTATTTCCGGGTTTTGGCTACATTTTTGGTTACTTCAGGCATCAAGGTACCCATTGATGCTCTCTGTTGAGCGTAAAGGTTCATTACAACAGTCAAACCTGTATAAAGCAGCCATTCTAGGGAAGTATCAAAAGTGAACGGTCAAGAGGGGTGACCTTTTAAACGAGGTTCCAAAAATTTATTTTACTGTAAATTCAGAAATTATTGTGAATAATGCGACTGGGTGACTATCGCAATAATAAGAACTCGCATTCTGATATCTGTTACATATATCTGTATACAGATTTTCATGATATCGCAATAATTAATCTCGCATTTTTGTCCATTCTTGAAAATCGCAATAATAAATGCACGCAATAATTTCTGAATTTACAGTAATTCCGACATCGCCTGTGATGGGGATACATTGTTTCAGTGTTTTCAGTCGGTAGATTCATCGTACTTGCCAACAAGGAAATAAAAAATGGCGAACTACAGCGCTGTTATTTGAAGAAAAACTCGAAATATGTTTATATTCGCAAAGAAATAAGTTGATGGTAAGGTTTTTAATGGAAATTGAAAAGAGTGGAACAAGGGGAATGCACAATTTCACCATCTATTGCGCGATCTTGGTTGGAAACACGTTTTGATTTTCATTTTGACAATATATATTTTTCGTCATTTAAGATTTTTGGTACATGTAGGTAAAAGCATTAAAATGACCGTTGTAGAAAGTTGAAATGACGATTTCGTTCGAAAATTAGGTGACTGCTGACCGTGTTATACAGGTGACCGCTGAAACAAGGTAAATTATGTAGAGAAAACATTTGGGAGGGTCTGAAAGTGACCATTAAAGGCAGATGACCACTGAAACGAGGTGACCGTTAAGGCCGGTTTGAATGTATTTGACAAAACTGTGCATCAGGAAAAGTTTTAAAGCATGGCAGCATCTAGTCCAAACAATTATGACGTCTTGACAGGCTATTTTAATTTTTTCTGCGACGACTTCCTCTGACGTCATATCGTCTCTCAAAGTCCAGACGAAAAAAATGGCATCAGAATTATGAAGAGTAGGAAGGTGTCACAGAAAAAAATAAAATGGCCTTTCAAGACATCATAATTATTTGGACTAGGCAGCATCTAGATATATAAAAGTTACATTCAATTGATGCCTGCTCCAGCAATAAGATATAGGTATCCATACAGCTGTTTTGTCAAATAGTGTTGATGAACCATAAGGTGTAGATACTGATTTCTCCATCTCTTTCGTAAAAGACAAGACAGATGGAGTAATACTAATGGGATGACCTACATGTAAGCATTCTGAAGAGTGCTTGTATATAAATCATGCCTGTTAAACATTACACATTCACAGTCGAGTATAGGACATAATTTGTATATTCGACGTAACGATACAGATACACACCAAAGTTTAGAAATATTGTTTGTTGTTGTTTGGGTCAACCAATGTCAACCAATAAACCTTGGCTTAGGATTATTGGGTTCATAAGATTTTCTATATAGATATCCGTGCATATTTTAAGAAATACTAACTAAAACATGGTTTTAACAGAACTCATAACGCCTCCATTCTGTTGTATTATTCGCCGAAAGCTCTTGAAGACCTCAGTGTAAGGTCGTATGAAGCTCATTTTGATTTTGAGTTTTGAAGGAACTGCGTCTGGTTACCTCCCGTCTATTTACAAACTGGTTTCTTGTCAGGTTAACAGCTTTTTCGCCACATAAATCCGTTCGCCCCTTAACTATTTTGTTTCTATTCCCTTTTTTCTTCTGAATTTATGCAATATTACGTTCATATCTAATACTTTATTTTAACCAGAAACCTGTAAGTAAGTAAGTACGTTAGTAATCATAAATCTTTATTTAAAGTTGGGTTGCATATATACATAATAACAAATTAAGGAACCTGATTTGTTATATGTCTCTGAATTAATATACTCATTTTTAAAATTAGATAACATTTAAAAAACATGTCCTCGCTGAAAATAATGTTTTAAATACGGAGGTGTGTGAGATATTTAACGACTATTTTGTAAATGTTGCAAAGAATATAGGAAGCAGTCAAATAAAGGTTGATGGTGATCACCCGAGACGGTATTTTGGCCATTAAAGATAATCTTCCAGATCTTGATCAAAACAGTTTTACCTTTTCCCCTATTGATGAAGACTTTGTTGAGCAACGTATCCGTAAAATTAATGTTAAAAAAGCCACTGGAATAGATGGTATTTCACCTAAATTACTGAATTTTGCTAAACCTGCTATTGTAAAACCTCTTACAGATATTGTTAATTTATCATTATCATCATCAACCTTCCCTGACCGTCTTAAGGAAGCTCAAGTCGCACCTATTCACAAACAGAATAGTGTATTAGAAAAAAGGAAATTATAGACCGGTAAGTGTATTACCGGCCATTTCTAATTTTTTTGAAAATGCCATAGAAGTACAATTAGTACAGTACTTTGATAATATCTTCAATCCATTTTTGGCAGCTTTTAGATCAGGTTTTGGATGTCAGTCAACTTTATTAAGAGTGATTGAAGATTGGAAATTAGCCTTAAACCAAAATAAATACCTTGCAGATATCCTTATATTTTTTTAACAAAAAGAAAACAGTGTGTGAAAGTAAACCAAAATTTAAGTGGTATGCTTGACATATTTAAAGGGGTACCACAAGGTTCCATCCTTGGACCCATCCTATTTAATACTTTTATAAATGATTTGTTCTTTTTTGTAAAAAAAATGTTCTTTATATGATTATGCTGATGACAATACCTGGCATTTCTGTGGGGAACAAAATACCAGAAAAATAGAAAAAATACAAGAACGAGCGCTTCGCTTTATTTATGAAGACCATCAGAACTCATACGAAACACTCCTGCAGATTTCAAACCTTCCATCACTAAAAACTCGTAGGATGCGCTCAATTGCCTTGGAGACCTTTAAAATAATTAATAAAAAATGTCCATTATTTATTCAAGATCTAGTTGTTATAAAAAACAATTCATATAATTTCAGGTATGTGAACACTGCTGAGGTACCTAGACCTAGAACCACAAGTTATGGTAAAAGATCCTTTAGATTTGAGGCAGCACAAGTATGGAACTCCCTTCCCAATGAGGCTGGAATTATGACCTCTTTTGACCAATTTAGGAATTATATAAATTCCTGGTGTTGAGTCAAAAATGCTACTGCAGTTCATGCCGTTTCCATCCAGTGCTGTCTCAAAGCTAAAATTTCTTTCTTTCTTTTTATTTTTTATTATGGCCTTTTGCTCTGCTTTTTATGCATTTATTATATATATAAAAAAGAAGATACCTGCTACTAAATGCCAGTGCTTATTTATTTATTGATTTTATGCTTTTTAGTTTGTTAGTATTTTATGATATTTAAGTGATTTGCTGGTTCCCCCATTCAATGCACATAGAGGTGCTTGCCGCATGGGCTTTGACTCTGGAGACTCAGAAATCAAAATTACTTTGCTTTCATTATATTTGCATGCTTTTTCATTTTTATTTATTAGTATTTGCATGATGCTGCATGACTTTTATGTGATAGTCGGTTAAAGAGCTCACCAGAGCTCATGTTTTGTCTGTTATTATGTATATATATGCCGACTCTAAATAAAATTTACTTACTTACTTACTTACTAACTTACATAATAATTTAATGTTAAAATAAATGTCATATAATTTGATGTGGTACACATCTAACAGCTGTACGGAAATATATCAATTTTGTATAAACTAATACTCGAGCATTCAGGTCAAGGCTCACTTTTTTGCTGGGAATAGTCAATATATTATGTCCCAGCCACAGGCACTTGTCTTTCAAAAAAAACAACCTATATACTTATAATTATAACGAATGTTATTCTTAATCTTATAGGCAAAAGGACCAGTAGTCCCAGCTCTTAGTTGACTCCAAATGATGTATAAATTCATTAAATATGTAAACACCAAATATTATACTATGATCTTGTACGAGAGAGGATTTAAAAAGACTGTGCCTTTATCCCTTTGTTTAAAAGAGAGGCTAAAGATACCAGAGGGACATTCAAACTCACAAGTCGAGAATAAACTGACAACGCCATGGCTAAAAAAGAAAAAAGACAAAGAGACAAACAATAGTACACAAAACACAACATGGAAAACTAAAGACTGAGCAACACGAACCCCATCAAAAACTGGGGGTTATCTCATGTGATCAGGAAGAGTAAACAGATCCTGCTCCACATGTGGCACCCCACACAAATACTTCTTAAGTTATATTCAAACCATTATACCGATTTGTTGATGTTTAACGCTTAGGGAATTATTTTCCTATGTACGTTGCTTTTATTTTTATGCCAACAAGACCTGCCAACTATCCTGATTTATGGGGGATATCCCCCATGAGGGGTGTTGACCTGAATTTTTAAATTCTTTATTTTATAAATTGAACACCTGAAAACGGGCATTCAAATTAAATGAGTTAAAAGGGTATTTTAGCACATTCATACTCATTCAAACATTAAAGTAGTAGATTAAAACATTTATGACAATAAAAGAGGAGCATAAGTTCCTCTTGCGCTTAACATCCCATGTAGATTTCGAAAAGTTGGCAGGTATGAAGTACCAAAAATACACCACATTTTGTTATATTCTTAAAAATTGTGCACCTGGTACCTGAAAATGTCTGGGTCGATCGTCTACCGTTGCCACGCAAGCCACAGAAATTCAACCTTTTTCACTCTTTATTTCTAGACCTGTTTCAGAATATGATGGACGTTAAATACCAAAATCTAAGACTTCATAGTCACTAAAATTCTCTAACAAAAAGAATATTTTCTGACATAGTGGTCACAGCTAGGTGCCGTACAGTATATAGCTGTTGTTTTTGCAAGATGCCGAACTCATCCGTACAATATGCTGTACAAAAAACATAAATTGTTTTGACACATATCCCTTCGAAAATATCTTTTTCACAATTAGATTTTTTCAGAGAACCATATTCTTGGAATTCATCTAGAACAGAGGTAAAAACCGTAGAATTTCTGGTCTTTGTTTGATACTTTTTTGGCACGAAAAATTAAACTTTTGACAGTAAAAATCAGAAAATCATTTCATAAACGGTACTAGTATATAAAATGGGTTAAATGAAAGAAGATCCTACCTTGGTTTTTTTTTCATCTTACGCATTTTCCACTTCGAGAATACCCAATCACCGCTGTCAATGATACTGTGTACGCATGGCATGAAAACAATTAAATCTGACATTGAATTATGCATAAGAAGGTGTATTGCATCATGACAAGCACGTTGGACCACATATATATTTCACATGGCTAACTCTTGTGGAACTTGAGCGTTTAAGCGAGTCCGATTGACTCAATAGAATAAAACTTTTTATTTATGACAAACGAGTCTATGAAAGCCCATTTAAGACCTGCAGATTCTAATTTGATTTAACTTACGAAATGGATACAGTGAATTTTCAAATTGAATTGAATAGAAAATATTTTGAACAAAAAGTGATGATATTATTATATTAAAAAAGAAACTAAGGCGGAAGATACTAAATGAATATTCAAACTCATAAGTCGAAGACAAACTGAAAACGCCATGGCATAAAACGAAAAACCACCAAAAGACAAACAAAAGTCTACAAAACGCAACACAGAAAGCTTAAGGCGGAGCAACACGAAATTATGGAAGACGGATGCGGCCAATTTTGCGTTTTCGCCTATGTATTTTCAAAGGCGAAATCAAACTCATTTCGCGATTTCGCGTTTGTCAATTATTGCCCACTTCTGTCAAATCATTGTTGATCATTATCCAATCAGTTCAAAGATACGAGTTGACTGACAGAAGTGGGCAGTAATTGACAAACGCGAAATGAATTTGTTTTCGCGATTTCGGTTTCCTCCTCCCTAATTTCGACACTATAGTTGGACATGATAATTCCACTTTATAAATGCTTGAAACAATAAAATCACATTTTATTTTACTTTTGTAAATCGTTACGTAGCTTATGAACTTAACATTCAATACATATGCATATCATTCAATACATATGCATATACATATTTCTAAATTTGATCATGAAGTAAATGCAGCATATGACAATTTTAGTAAATGTTTCAATGAGGTAGCTGACAAACATGCACGGCCTTTTACGGAAATAAAAATATTTTTCCGAATTAGGTACCATATACCGGTATATGAATGCAGAGCCAAAAAGTGCCATTTAAAGAAAGAAAATGAGGTCAAAAGTGTTTCACTATTCCGAAATTCCCCTATTATTATTATATAAAAACTCATTGTTTTAAAACATTGTCAAAGTCCTATTTTGATGAAACTTTTGTAATGTTAAACTCATAATTGTCTACAGTTTTTTCTGGTTATTATGAAATATTTTTATGACATGCCTGATTACTGAGAAATCATCATTTGTATACAAATATTGAAATTATAGGTGTAATTTTTTCCTATATAGCCATATGTTTGTTTCGTGCAGACATTCGTATTTGTCTTTAAATAGTGATTTTCTTAAAAAAAAAGTATAAATTATAAATATATTTCATAACTATTGCAAGAAACTGCAGACATTTCTGCATTTAACGGAAAAAAATCATTCAATTTGGAAAAGAAATAGCTTCAGTAGAATTTTTACTAAAATATGTTTTTGTATGAAATAATAGGGGAATATTCGAAAGGTGAAACACTTTTGACCTGAGACTGTATAATAAATTTTAAAAATTCAGTGGTAGTAAGAATTGGGAGGCATAACTATGTTACAACACTGAAAAACAGATATATTTTAACCAATATTTTATAGAGAGGTGCGCTGGGGCCCGAAATCTAAGGAATCTTTTCTTACCAATAAAGGTAATGTACACCAAAAGGAAACTGTCCTTTCTGAAAATGATGATGTTTTAATTACAAAACAAGAGGAGGTTTGTGAAATATTTAATAATCATTTTGTTAATGTTGCCAAGAATATTGGAAACAAATAAAGGTTGATGATGATCCCCCGAATATTTTGGCCATTAAAGATAATTTACCCGATTTTCACCAAAACAGTTTTACCTTTTCTCCTGTTGATCAAGTTTTTGTCGAGAAACGCATACGTATAATGCGTATAATTAAAAAAAGCCACTGGAATAATTAGTATTTCAGCTAAATAATATAGTTACTATATTTTGCTAAACCCTCTATTGTAAAACCTCTTACCGATAGTGTAAATAATTTATCAATATCATCAACCGGACAGTCTTAAGAAAGCACAAGTTGCACTTTTTCTTAAACCGAATAGTGTACTAGAAAAAGGAAATGATAGACCGGTAAGTGTGGTACCATCTATTTCTAAAAATTTTGAAAATGCCATAGAAGTACAATTAGTACAGTACTTTGATAATATCTTCAATCCATTTTTTTGCTGCTTTAAGATCAGTCTTTCGATGTCACAAACTGTATTAAGAGTGATTAAAGATTAAAATTAGCCCTAGACCAAAATAAATGCCTTGCAGCTATCCCGATGGACTTGTCAATAGCTTTTGACTGTCTCCCCGATGACTTAATTACTGCTCTACTGAAATTAAAGGCTTATATGGTCCAGGCTTTCAAAATGCTGACTTGATATGCTATATATTTAGTTAACAAACAGAAACAGTGTGTGAAAGTAAACGAAAATTAAAGTGGTATGCTTGATATATATTTAAAAGGGTTACCCCAAGGATCCATTATTGGACCCATTTAAATTTTTATAAATGACTTGTCCTTTTTTGTAAAAAAAATGTTTTTTATATGATTATGCTGATGGCAATACTTTGTTAAAGTCTGGAAATTCCTCACAAGATGCAATTTCTGCGCTTGAGGAAGAAAGCAGTTATTTAATAGAGTGTTTTTCTGCAAATAAAGTGCAGGCCAACTCAGGGAAATTTCATGCTATCTGTGTTGGTAAAAAAAACACATGATAAAAATATTGTGTTTGATTTGATTGGTATGATTTCTATTTTATGTGAGGACGAGGTAAAATAACATGGAGCTTCTTTTGATTTTAAATTAAATTTCAATTTACATATTTCAAATATCTGTTAAAAGGCTGCAAGGCAATAAAATCAGTTTTGAAAATAATTTGGCAACACCTAAACAAATCGAGTAAACTAACAATTTATTGTCTAACTTAATTGAGTTACTGCCCTCGACTTGGTATTTCCGTGGGGAACAAATTCAAGAGAAATAGAAAAAAATACAAGAACCAGCGCTTTGCTTTAGAACTCTTACGAAACACTCCTGCAGATTTCAAACCTTCCTATACTAAAAACTCATAGAATGCGCTCAATTGCCTTGGAGAACTTTTAAAACAATTAATAAAGAATGTCATTTATTTATTCAAGATCCTGGTTGTTCAAGTACAAAAAAAACCAATTCATATATAGACCAAGAACCTCAAGTTATGGTAAGATCATTTAGATTTGAGGCAACACAAGTAAGGAATTCCCTTTCCAATAAGGCCAGAATTAAGACATTTTTTGACTTATTTAGGAATTAAATAAATTCCTGGTGCGGGGGTCAAAATGTAAAGATACTGGAGGTTCAGAAATTTAAAAAAATATTTGCTTTCATCATTTTCGCATGGCTTTTTATTTTTATTTCTGATTAGTATTTGCATGAAGCTGCATGATTTTTTTTATGATAGTCGGTTAAAGTCATGTTTCTCTGTTATTGTCACGGTACATAATGCCGATTTGAATAAAATTTATACTTACTAACTAACTCACTCACTCACTCACTCACGATTTAGGTTCAACGGAATTATATCTTTCTTATCAAACGATACTTCGAAAATTGGGTACGAGTTGGTGAAAGTACGAGTTGTTAGGGAACGACCATTTAACTTCAAAAAGAGGGGGGTATGGTTTTTTCCTAAAAGAATATTCTGATCCCCAATTGGATGAAAAAAAAATATTGTGGTCAAGCAGATTACAAAAAAAAAATTCTGAGATTTTCCCATACCTTATAGCGCTAAATTTAAAAAAAAATGATTTGATTGATAGCGTCGGAAAACTAAAACAAAAAATCTGACTCAGACAAAAAACCATAACCCCCTCCTCCCTTTGTTTAAATAGTTAGGTATTTACTTAATAATTTTTATAAGGATTAACCAACCTTAATTCAGTAAGGTTGGTGTACTCCAACTATTGGAGGAAGATATAGAGGAAAGAAGAAGTTTGAAGTCAAGTTAAATGGTTGCTCCCTAAGGCACCCCCAAATTACAAGTTTATTCCATGTCTCGCTCAGTAGTCCAAATTTTTTATATTTCTAAATTCAGCGGGTTTTAACTATATTGGTCCTTTGCGGAATTCTTTTGATACCTAAAATATTCCTTACTAAAAATATTGCGAATCGACGTCAGTACCCTTAGCCAGGTTATAGGTCATGCAAAGATGGCGAGCACCATGGACTTTTTCCCCGGTGGTGCCGAAGACGATTTCGACGATGACGATGATGATGGATTTATCCTAGGCTGTGACAACAATCATATCAATTATGACCACGCAAAAATTTCACAGTGGAGTAATGAAGATGTAAATGTAATTTATCTTTTTTTCGTGTATCCTTGCACTGTTCTGTTGCATCTGATGATTTTCCATCCAATTTATTTTTGCAAAAATCACCCAAGGTTTGAAGGGAATATAGAAATATGGTAATTACAGGACTTCTACCGCTTGGCAGTTCAACCCTCGCTTAAGTTTGGGGTCCATTGTATAAATGCGCAGCCACAAGCGGTTGGAATGGGGGCGTTAAATTTGGTTAGGTATACATTTTGTTTTCTGCAACAACTCTCTGCAGGGTCTATAAGAGGTCTGTTTGAAGGCAAAATATTTTTTTTGTTCCTATCCAACATGTCCTCATTTTCCAGTGGCAGTCCAAATTACCTGCCCTTCATCCTGGTCTAGCTATGTTGCAGAACCTACCTATGTTAATTAGTTCTTGTTCTATAAATGGGTGAAATATTTGCCACTGTACATTAATTAGGCATCAATCCTTCCAAAAGGAAAACGATACCAGCTGCATTTGAACCAGGGACAACTGGTACAGTCAGCCACCATGCTATGCTACCTAACTAGCTAAAGGAGTACTCCACTATTTCACAGTTAATAGCAGATGGTTTTATATCTAATTGTACTGAGTACTAGGTCAAGCGAAGAGCACTGCTTCACAAAACATAGGAAAAAATGAAGAGGACTACATTTCCAATTTATGCACAACCCTCAAACTACTTTTATGCCCTGGCCGTAGCGGTGGGGGCATTAAGTATTACCCTTGTCCGTCTGTACGTACGTACGTACGTCCCAAAGTTGGTTTCCGTTCTCTAACTTAAGTTTGCCTCAACCAAATGTTATAAAACTTATACATAATGCTTATTACCACAAAACACAGATCAAGTTTGAATTTTGGTGGTGTCACTTTAACCATTCTAGAGTTATGCCCGTTTATAAATGGAAAAATTGCAAAATTTTTATTTTCTTCTAAATATCAAGTAATTATTAAAATTGGAGTTATCTTCCTTTGTCCCCGATTATAGTTGAATCAACTACAATCAATGCTTTATACAATGCAATGTTCAATTTTGACTTCCACTGATAAAACACAGATCAAGTCAAATTTGGGTAGTGTCACTTTAACCATTATTGAGTTATGCCCCTTTATAAATCGAAAGATTGCAATATTTCTAGTTTCCATTCTGTAACTTAAGTTTGCCCCAACCAAACATTATGAAATCTATACACAATATTCATTACCACAAAACTAAGATCAAGTACAAATTTTTTGTTTCTGTTTTCTAACTTTAGTTTGCCTCAACCAAATGTTATGAAACTTATACACAATGCTTATTACTACATAATACAGATTAAGTACAAAATTTGGTGGCGACACTTTTACCATTCTTGAGTTATGTCCATTAATAAACATAAAAATTGCTGAATTTTTCGTTTCCGTTCTCTAACTTTAGTTTGTCTCAACCAAATGTTATAAAACTTCTACACAAAACCGTTCTAGATTTATACGTGTTTACAAATAGAAAATTGCTGAATTTTTAGTCTCTGTTCTCTACTTAAGTTAGCCTCAACCAAATGTTATGAGACTTACACACAATGCCTATTACCACAAAACTCAGATCAAGTTCAAATTTGAGTAGCGCCACTTTTACCGTTCTTCAGTTATGTCCCTTTATAACTATATGATATGCAAGTGGGGGCATCATCTGTGTCCACATGTGGACACTATCCACATTTATTGAACTTTCATATGTACCTGTTATTTTTGCCCCTGGTTAAGTAGAGTAAACAGCTGCGCCGTGAGTGCATGATATGCCTGTCGCGTTTTTCAAAGAATAAAGTTCAATAAATTCTCAATGTCATATCAGAAATTTGTAAAAATAGAAAGGGAGCTTACGTCTATAGATATAAACAATTCACCAAAGTTTCATGAGAACTGCTGAAAGCATTTTTGAGTTATTGTCAAAAAACTGGAAAATCCCCCAACAACAACACTACTTAATTTTAAGAGGGTCACACAGTTAGCTATATAACTTATCTTCCTTGGCTTGAGGCCCTCATCATAGAAAAGCATAAACAAAAATGCAAACATGTACATCAGGGTATACATTATAAAAGTCAAGTATAATGATAATGCTCAATACAACTGCATAAAATGTCATGAAAAAATAAACATGATGAACATGATGAAATAATTAATATTCAATATTTTTTCAATTTGTTGATTTCAAAAAATGATCTGTATATGTCATGTATGTAGTAATGCATAGGTACATGTAGGTACTGTAAGGTAGCTAGACTAAGATGAATGGTAGGTTATTTGGACTTAAACCCAAAAGTATATGTATTTACAGTACTTGAACCTGATCGTAACATACAAAAAATTATTATTAAAAAATAAAAGATTATTTCTTGAATAAATTAATCACCTGGTGGAAAAAGAAGATTAGAGCTATTGCCATCACTTCGCATCGTTCGTCATATACATTATAAAAATCAATAATACCAATTATAACATAGGGGGTAACACTGCAGTTTTTGACTTATATCTCTAAAACTTAGCATTAAATATATAAGATCAAAACTGACAAGGGTTAAAATGATCAACGGTCAAGGGCTATGTCCTATGGAATTTTCAGAAAAATTAGACAAGCTGTTTTCCTATGTATATTGTCCCTGAAATGTCCATTATTAGCAAATTTCACAGTTTTAGGTTGCATGTAATATATTGAAAAGTATTACAGATAAAGAGAACCTTTTATAGTGAAAATGACAAAAAATAAGATTTACAAGTAAGTCAGTATGGTTAAAATCTTAAATTGACCTCTTATAAGAGTTATAGCCCTTGAATGATTCTTTAACCTTTTTTGAAATTTTTGCAGAAACTATTGTAGATAGAGAGAATCTTTTAAAAATAGTTCAAATGTTCAGCAAAATAAGATCTTCAAATTTATAGTCAAAAGACCGAAATCATTACTGGACTCCTTTTAGGAATTGTTGCTCCGGAACGATGTTTTTTATACTCATTTCTTGCACATTTCAGAAACTATAATAATTAAAAAGACATTGTAACTAGCAAACAATGTTTAGCAAAATAAGATCTACAAAAAAGTCAGACATACATGTAGCTGAAATCATCATTTAACCCAGAATATTAATCAAATGCCCTTTATCTTTTTTCTTGAAAACAATAATAGATACAGTAGTCTGAAACTTTAAGCAAAAACGATAATCAATACAAAATCTCCAAAATTGATGGAAATCAATGGATGACTTCTTATACATGTAGAAGTAATTGACCATTAATGACAATTTTCTACTTATTTCCATTTTTGCCTTTTTTATCTTGAAAACTATGATCGAAACTATAAACAGCAAAATTTTAACAGGAAAGCCAATCAGGCTCTTAGGAGTCTATTATTTTTTTATACGACCACAAAAAATTTTGCGGTCGTATATTGGTATCACTTCGTCGTCCGAAGACATTTGGTTTCCGAACAATAACATTAGAAAATGTAAATAGAAATCTATGAAATTTAAACACAAGGTTTATAACCACAAAAGGAAGGTTAGGGGTTATAGTCCTAACAGTTTAGGAATTAGGGGACAAAAAGGGGCCCAAATAAGCATTTTTCTAGTTTCCAGACAATAACTTGTGGAATGGTGTATGGATCTCTCTGAAATTATACCACAAGTTTCCATACCACAAAGGGATGGTTAGGATTGGCTTTGGGGAGTTATGGCTCTAACTGTTTAGGAATTAGGGGCAAAAAAAGGGGGAAAAACAAGGGTTTCCTGGTTAATGGACAATTAAAAAAAGTACAATGTTAAGTTTAGATTACCTCCCTTACACTGCTTTTGAATTATGTATAAAGAAATGTTGTATTGTCTTGAGGTGATAAGCTGTCAATTTATTTTTAGAAGTTACTATTTAAAAATGCTGATTAAGGAATATTTAATACCGGTATATTAATTATAGCCATGATTATGTATGTCATTTTCTATTATAAAACTTTTATGATGTATTTAAATGGGTAATTATGGTTGCAAACTCCATTGGAAATTTGAATTGAGATTATGACCATATCTTGAGGGAAAGAATTTTTTTTGGGAAAAGGGGAGGGGGGTAAAAAAGAAATTGTGAGGGGGGGACAATTTTTTTCTCATTTCAGATTTCAGAAATTAAAAAGAAAATGTCTTCAAATATAATTTTTTTTGGGGGGGGGGGGGGGGGGGGTCAATTCGCAACAGCATAGTGTATTGCACAAAAGCAAAAAATTGAATATAAATTCATATCATATAACCAATTCTTAGTTTTTTGACTACAGTTATTCTGTGTCAGAAACCTATTATGTGTCAAATATTTAATTACAATCCAAATTCAGAACTGTATCAAGCGCAAATATTGTGTCCATTTTTGCCCCAACTGTTCAGGGTTGGACCTCTGCGGTCGTATCCAGCTGTGCTCGGCAAAGCAATTTATTTTAATTGTAAAGCTTCTGCAATATTAAAAGAGTACTCAGTTATGATGTAGTGGTGACACATTAAATTTTCTGACACTTTATTTTGAGTATTTGATAAATATGCTCTTATTTCAGACAAACAATAATTTTCAACAGCCAGATAATGTTGGAAAAGGAGGATTTGGAGCACCTCAAAGGAAATCTGCTCAGAAAAATGTCCCAGATAAGGCTAACCAGAAGAGGCCAGTAAACAGAAAACTTGGTGTTGATGATTTCAGAATGGCTATAACTAGAGGAAATATGGATATCATCACAGAATCTGTTGCTAATGGTAAAACATTTCTTTTTAATTTTTTGTCTCATTGGCAATGAAAGTCGCGAAAAAGAGAGACATAGGGATTACTATCTGGCGGTGGCAGCATCATAAACTATTTATATAAAGCTTTATAGTTCAGAAGGCAATCTGATTAAAATACAGATTCTGTGTCCAAGCTTTGCTTGCAAGGATCTGACAACACTACGTTTTCCTTTCTGTTCTGGCATTTATAACATCAGCCAATGAAATTTCAGCCTTCAGATTTTTGAAGGTGTGTATTTATCTGACAAAACCAGAGGACCCTGAAAGGTCTTTAAAACAGAAAGTGGAATGGAGTGTTTTCAGATCCTTGTAAGCAAAGCTTGGACACATGATCTGTATTTTAATCAGATTGTTCAGAAGGTAGACCTGGATTCATACCTGATATGCAGATACCTTATGTAACACAATTTCCATTTGTCATATGTCCATTGTCTTTAGCCTAATTGCCTTATTTCAGTAACTGATAGAAAAAAATTTAGTCTTTTTGTCATCTGAATTCCTCACTTATTATGAGTAACAGGGTAACTATATTTAGTATAGGGGTTCCTTGCAACATCTACATGTATATGTCGGTCAGAGAGAGTTCACCTGACCTCGATTCATTTTATGGATCAGTGATCAAGGTTAAAGTTACTCGATTAGGTCTAAATCTCAGATTCTAGAAGAGTAGATCAACTATATGTGATGTTTGAAATGATTGTTAGGGGCACATGTCAGGTACCATTTGACCTTGACCTCATTTTCATGGTTCATTGGTCAATATTAAGTTTTCCTGGATAAGTCTGTTTCTTAGATACTTTAACTTTAAGTAAATGGTTAACTATATTTGGTGCAAGGAATGATTGTAATGTGTACATGTCTGTCTGTAATGTGTCATCTGACCTTGACCTCATTTTCATGGTTCATTGGTCAGTGTTAAGTTATTATGGTATGGTTTGTTTCTTTGATGCTATAAGCAACAGGTCAACTATATTTGGTGATTGGAATGACTGTAAGGTGTACATCTCTGCCTGGCAGGTATTATTTGACCTTGACCTCATTTTCATGGTTCATTGGTCAAAGTTAAATGTTCCTGGTTAAGTCTGTTCCTTAGTTACTATAAGAAATTGGTTAACTATACTTGGTGCAAGGAATGACAAGACATGCACACCTTAGTTTTCACTACAACATAATGTTTTCTTCCCTCTTTCAGGTTTTGATGTTAATACTGTTTTGAAATGTGGTTGGACTGGATTGATGTATGCAGCCAATTCAGCTAACAAGCAGATCGTAGAATTTTTGGTGAATAAAGGCGCCAATGTAAAATGTCATCATGGTAAAATATTGTAATTATCACTAACTGTTTTCCAATATTAACTGAAACATCATTGCAATTTTCTTTATCAATTGTTTCTAATAGAACCTAATTTGGTTATAATAAATAAATTCATGGTACTCTTTTTGAACAAAGTTTAAAAGTTAATTTTAATTGAAGTTTTCCAGACATGGGGAAATAAGCCTCAGTGAGCAGTGCAAATTGAGAAGTTAAGAACTGTTCTTCCTATAATTTTCAAATTTTATATTAGTTGTTACTGATGAAAAAATTGAGGTCAAGTCTGATTTTGACAATTTTCTATTTTGCCGTTCAGTAGCTATTGCCCTTCATTAATATTGCTTTATAAACAATTGCACTTCATGAATGTAATAAAAACCTGGTTTGCTGTCATTTTGAAATCCGTTGTTATATATATTTCAGTGTAACATTCCTCAAAAATCAAGGCTTTTTAGTTTCTGTGTGTAATGAATTATCCAATATGAATTTGAGCATAAGTTTTTGAGTGTAAAAGCCAGGTAAAAAGAAAACACATTTTGTTTCCACTTTCATTTTTACTTTCACTTTCAGTTTTACTTTTACTTTCAGTTTTACATTTACTTTCATTTTCACTTTTACTTTTACTTTTAATTTTCTTTTTGACATCTGTTTATTGATATGTTGTACTTATTAAGTTTGTGAACTTTCCATAAATCAAGACAGCAGTTGGCATTGAATGATTGGCATACCAGATTTTTATTTTAATTTCAAAAGCCTCATGTGTCATGCATTACAAGAAGACAATGAGGGGCATTCAGTGTTAACCTTTCTTTTCTTTCCTTCTTGCTTTCTTTTCATTTACTAAGTAATCATTGGCTAAATAATTTGAAATTTAAAATGTAAATGATTTTAAATACAGATTAAGTTCTAAATTTACATATTATTTCATGGTAATGTTTTCTGAGGTACATGCATACCCCTTGATCATGCTGAAAGAAGGCAAAGCTTAGGACTCTGTTTAATAACTTGAGTTACCCCCAACCATGTAGTGTGTTAACTTTAGGATAAGGAACTTCATGTGTCATTTGCAAGTTATGGTTTTTGATTATCATGATTATGCCATAGTTTAGGTTTTGCCATTTTACTCTAATGGCACCTGCTTTCATACCCATTCTGTAATCTAAAGAAATATTACTCATCAGTTATTACATATTAGATAAATGCTCAAAACTTTCAACTTTATTATTCTGACAATAGTCTCTTTGTTTGGAGCTGAACATGCTAAACTGAATGGATGAAGACAACCACTGCTTACAAATCAGTTCAAATGTTTTGTTTCGCTTTATTTTCATAAAAGATAGTTGAGCCCTGGAAATTATCAGAGTCAGAGTAATGACAATGTTTTATCAAGCAGTGTCTAATGTCTTTCACAATGAAGTCACCAAATGACAATCTTATAACATTTTGATTTTCTCCCTTTATTTTAGATATGTTTAATGTACTGATGGCAGCATGTTCATCGACAATCAGCAAGCAAGAAAACATACTGTCATGTGTAACAATACTTATAGGTGCTGGGGCAGATGTAAACAGTCATGATAGGTAAGTATACTGTCTTGTGTAACAATACTTCTAGGTGCTGGGGCAGATGTAAACAGTCATGATAGGTAAACATACTGTCCTGTGTAACAATACTTCTAGGTGCTGGGGCAGATGTAAACAGTCATGACAGGTAAACATACTGTCCTGTGTAACAATACTTCTAGGTGCTGGGGCAGATGTAAACAGTCATGATAGGTAAACATACTGTCCTGTGTAACAATACTTCTAGGTGCTGGGGCAGATGTAAACAGTCATGACAGGTAAACATACTGTCCTGTGTAACAATACTTCTAGGTGCTGGGGCAGATGTAAACAGTCATGATAGGTAAACATACTGTCCTGTGTAACAATACTTCTAGGTGCTGTAGCAGATGTAAACAGTCATGATAGGTAAATATACTGTCCTGCGTAACAATACTTAAAGGTGCTGGGGCAGACGTATACAGTCATGATAGGTAAGCATACTGTCCTGTGTAACAATACTTACAGGTGCTGGGGCAGATGTAAACAGTCATGATAGGTAAATATACTGTCCTGTGTAACAATACTTATAGGTTCAGGGGCAGACGTATACAGTCATGATAGGTAAACATACTGTCCTGTGTAACAATACTTATAGGTGCTGGGGCAGATGTAAACAGTCATGATAGGTAAATATACTGTCCTGTGTAACAATACTTCTAGGTGCTGGGGCAGATGTAAACAGTCATGATAGGTGAAACATACTGTCATGTGTAACAATACTTCTAGGTGCTGGGGCAGATGTAAACAGTCATGATAGGTAAACATACTGTCCTGTGTAACAATACTTCTAGGTGCTGGGGCAGATGTAAACAGTCATGATAGGTAAACATACTGTCCTGTGTAACAATACTTATAGGTGCTGGGGCAGATGTAAACAGTCATGAATGGTAAATATACTGTCCTGTGTAACAATACTTATAGGTGCTGGGGCAGATGTATACAGTCATGATAGGTAAACATACTGTCCTGTGTAACAATACTTATAGGTGCTGGGGCAGATGTAAACAGTCGTGATAGGTAAATATACTGTCCTGTGTAACAATACTTCTAGGTGCTGGGGCAGACATAAACCGTCATGATAGGTAAGTATACTGTTCTGTGTAATATAAAAATAAGGAGATGTGGTATAAGAAAAGCCAAAACCATATAGTTAATATATCTTCTTATTATTGTTAATTTTGAAAATTCAAGAATCGACTCAGGAAGTAGTCTAAGTAATTTTCATGAAAAAATCTCTAAAATAGTTACTTAGGTCCTATAATGAAGGTATCTGAGGAATAAATCAAAAATGTCAGATTTTAATACGACCGCAAAAATTTGCGGCTGTATAATGGTATTGCGGTGTAGTCATGCAAAGACATTTGGTTTCAAGACAATAACTTGAGTATTAGTGTATGCATCTCTATGAAATTGTACCACAAGGTCCCATACCACAAAAAGAAGGTTGGGATTGATTTTTGGGGTTATTGTCATAACTAGTTAGGAATTGGGGGCCAAAAAGGGGCCTAACCAAACATTTTTCTTGTTTCAGAACAAAAACGTGTATAAGTGTATGGATCTCTATGAAATTGTACCATAATGTTCCATACCAGGAAAGGAAGGTTGGGATTAATTTTGGGTTATGGCCCAAACCATTTAGGATTTAGGAACCAAAAAACAAGTATTTTCTGGTTTCCTGACAATAACTCGAGTATAAGTCAATGGATTTCTTTGAAATTGTACCACAAGGTTCCATACCAAAAGGAAGGTTGGGATTGATTTTGGGGGTTATGGCCCTAACCTTTTAGGAATTAGAGGCCAAAACAATACTTTTCTGATAATATGTATAAATTCACTGAATTTTAAATTGCTTATTTCCTGACCAATTTCAATGGGTTTAATTCGAAGTCTTGAATTCTTTGGGTTCTTTAATATTGTGAATCTAACTGTGTATTTTAATTTTAGATTTTGGGAGCCGTTTTTAAATTGGTATACATTGAGGTCCAAAGGGTCCAAAATTAAACTTTGTTTGATTTCATCAAAAATTGAAATCCTGGGTTTCTTTGATATGCTGAAACTAACCATGTTTTTAGATTTTGGATATTGGACCATAATAGGTAAGTGTCTAATTTCAATTTTTATGTTCTTAGACCATGTTCATTCTGTGTCAGAACCCTATGCTGTGTCAATATTTAATCAACATCCAAATTCAAAATTGTATCAAGCTTGAATGTTGTGTCCATGCTGGTTTAGGGTTCGACATGTGCGGTCACATCAAGCTGCACCGTGCGAGGCATTTTATTTTCATATATACCTGGTACTTGGCCAAATGTTGTTTATGTTTAAAATCTTAAAGAAATACTGTTATGTGTTGTTTGGTTATACTATGAATCCCATTTCCACTTGTTCTTTCCACATAGAGGCATATCTATTGTAAAATTAAATTACAACAAAAAAAATTGTTAATTTCAGATACCACATGTCACCATTGATTTATGCTGCCAGGGAAGGAAGAGAACTCATAGTAACTAAATTACTGGGCTGTGGTGCAAATATTAATAAACAAGATAGTCGAGGCTGGTCTGTAAGTAGAAGATTTGTATAAAATATTAGTTCAAATATAAGTATGCTATATTAAAAAATTCCCTGGTCATTTGTCCCTATAATGTGATTAAGACAATATAAATAAGCATTAAACTTACATTATTCATTGACTGCCTGGAAAACTAAATGTCCTTGACCATTGAGCTATTTAGACATTGATCTTGTTGAGCCAAGTATTTATTAATCTTTTGATGGATCTAAATATTTGTATGATGTTTTGGAAGGATATTGACATCACAAATGTCAATATAAAAAAATTCCATTTAGGGAGTAATACCGGTAGTTGCTTTGTGATTTTATAAAAAAAAGGATGTTATTGAAACTGTGTAGCCAATTTATTTTTATCATCTTTTAGATCTAGTTATACCCCTATGCTAAGAGTGGGGCTATATTGGATTCAACTGATCTTGTCACGTGTCACAACATATAATTTTTTGATCAGTCAGACAACTTCTTACTGTTTACTGATGGTCTGAATTTTTCAATAAGTAAATGAAATGAACATTTTCACCACACATTAAGCCAGTACTACTGAACAGACTGACTACATATTTGGTCAGCAGCTTGACAGTGATGAGTTGTTAATTGTAAGCACTTTTTGATCTGTACGACACCTAAAGTTCCATCCTGTTTCTTTTAAAACTTAAAAGGAATATTTGATTTGGAGGAAGAAAGCTCCCTTTCTATCCTGAAAATTTTATATATCATGTCATTTCATTATTAAAAGATAAATTTTGAAAAGATACATGATTGTTGATTTAGAACAAGGTTTCCTCCACTTTAGGCACTGAGTTGGTCTGTTAGTAAAAACCATGTGAAAGTTGTAAAGGTTTTATTGGACCATGGTGCTGATATTAGTATGAAACAATGTGATGGACAAACCCCTCTGGATCTAGCTGTCTCACAACAATATGATGAGGTAAGAAGTTTTTACAAATTTATACTGTTCTACAAATATAATTGAACTCTATAAAAGGACAATATCAAGAAGAAACAGTCATGAAAACTAAAAAAGCTTCTGACATTGAACAAACGCATAAACATTGTAGGATTAAGCTAGCTCATCTTGTGTTTAGTCCATCTTACTCCTTTCCATGGTCAGTGGGAAAAAAAATGAATGTCTATCTTCCTCAGTCCCAAAGTAAATGCAAAAACTGATATGTACAATACAGAAGATTTTCCTTCACTTAGTAAAAACTTATTGCGGTACAGAATAAAGCAGTTCACTTTTATAAGGGGTGTTGGTTGATACACCTCAAACACGGGGATAGTCCGTGACTCATGATGGATACCAGCTAATGTGAAACAATGGAACTGTAAATAACCAGTAGTATAGACTCAAAAACATGGACCACAATAGACTTAACTCAAAATTTTCAAGTGGTCAGAACATTGTAGCTTGAACGCAAGTATATGTAAAAACTGCATCTATAGAATACGACAGCAATTTTTATACGACCGCAAAAAATTTTGCGGTCGTATATTGGTATCACGTCGTCGATGCCGAAGACATTTGGTTTTCCGGACAATAACTTAAGTAAATGTGAATAGAAATCTATGAAATTTAAACACAAGGTTTATAACCACAAAAGGAAGGTTGGGATTGATTTTGGGGGTTATAGTCCTAACAGTTTAGGAATTAGGGGCCAAAAAAGGGGCCCAAATAAGCATTTTTCTAGTTTCCAGACAATAACTTGTGGAACGGTGTATGGATCTCTCTGAAATTATACCAAAAGTTTCCATACCACAAAGGGATGGTTAGGATTGGCTTTGGGGGGTTATGGCTCAAACCATTTAGGAATTAGGGGCAAAAAAAGGGGGAAAAACAAAGGTTTCCTGGTTAATGGACAATTAAAAAAAAGTACAATGTTATGTTTGGATTAACTCCCTTACACTGCATTTAAATTGTATATAAAGAAATGTTGTATTGTCTTGAGGTGATTAGCTGTCAATTTATTTTTAGAAGTTACTATTTAAAAATGCTGATTAAGGAATATTAATTTTAGCCATGATTATGTATGTCATTTTCTATTATAAGACTTTTATGATGTATTTAAATGGGACCTCCATTGGAAATTTGAATTGAGATTATGACCATATCTTGAGGGAAAGAATTTTTTTTTTTTGGAAAAAAGGGGGGGGGGGGGGGGAGGGGACAATTTTTTTCTCATTTCAGATTTCAGAAATTAAAAAGAAAATTTCTTTAAATATTTTTTTTATTTTTTGCAAAAAAAAGGGGGGGGGGTAATTTTTTTTTGGGGGGGGGGGGGTCAATTCGCAACAGCATAGTGTATTGCACAAAAGCAAAAAAAAAGGGGGGTAAATTTTTTTTTGTTTTTTTTTTTGGGGGGGGGGTCAATTCGCAACAGCATAGCGTATTTGCACAAAAGCAAAAAATTGAATATAAATGCAAATCATATAACCAATTCTAAGTTCTTTGACTACAGTTATTCTGTGTCAGAAACCTATTATGTGTCAAATATTTAATTACAATCCAAATTCAGACCTGTATAAAGCGTGAATATTGTGTCCATTTTTGCCCCAACTGTTCAGGGTTGGACCTCTGCGGTCGTATCCAGCTGTGCTCGAAGAAGCAATTTATTATCAGTAGATAGGATGGTACTGTATAATGCCGAAAATGTGGATAAAGCCTGTGTTAAAAATGTACTCTATGACAGTCTTTTATCTAAATTTGACAATGAATGGTGAGAAAATCTAAATAAAACTTTTAAGCAAATGGAAATGATGGGAATAAGTTGAGGACTTATAGAACTTTTAAAACGTCAATATTCACTGAGGAATACATGCATTAAATTATAGTTCCTTCGCATAGAAGAGCCTACAAGCAGTTTCGTTGTGGCACTGATCCACATAGAGAATGGACAATATAAGAGACTACCTGTACAACAACAATCTTGTGAAACATGTAGAAACATTGTTGAAACTGAGGAACATGTATTGTTAGAGTGTCCATTGAACCATGACCTGCGAACTGAACTTTTATTAATTAATTTTGTCAGAACATTCAAACTTTTAAAAAAAAATTAATTTGAGAAATATCTATTGTTCTAGCCAGTGATTGTGATAGTATTATTATAATAAGTGCCAAAATCTGCAAATTTATTTTAGATAGAAGACATTGTTTTTTATATTACTTTTTGTCTTCACTATATATTTTTAAAGAAATTAGAAATTTTTTAATTCCGTCTCTCACAATTCTTTTTAGAATGGCGTTTATATTTTATATTATTTTATGTTTTCATGTATTATGTTATGTTTTGTTATATTAATGGTGAGACCTAAATAAACTACTTGTACTGTATTGTATTGTATAGTAATTGACATCAACAAATTAGGGGAATACAATGGATTTACAACCTTCATCCCCTAAACATAATTCTTAACTTACACTTTAATTATTTTTACATTTAAATAGCTTGCAGCATTGCTGGGTGGAGAAGTGAAAAGAAAATCAAACCATTTAGAAGCATCAAATATAGAGTCCCAGAAAATCACAAATGGTGAGGTGTATGATGATGAACCTGATAATGACTCACAGTGAGTAGGATTTTAACAGCATTCTGTGGATTTTTATGCCAATGCAACAAAATTTATGACCCAACGACAAAATGTTGAGGAGCATATTAATTTACCCCTGTCTGTCTGTCTGTACATCTTTTCGTTCGTCCGTCCTGATATCTATACGGATATGTCTAGACATCTCCTACAGTTTTTGAGCTACAGCTTTAATATTTTGTAGGATGTTTCTACACATAATAGAGGTGTGCAATTCCTTTGATTTTGATTTTTGTCGAGCCTGCGACTTTTGTCGCAGAAAGCTCGACATAGGGATAGTGATCCGGTGGCAGCATTAGATAACTTCTTAAAAGCTTAATTTTTCATAAGGTAGAAGACCTCAGTGTTCTCCCCAGAAATTTTGGATAGCATCACATTTGGCGTAAAAAAATAAACTGTATATTTTTCAATGTCATTTGACGCGTCGCGGCGATGCTCTATTTCCTTTATGTTATATATGTTTATATTGTTCAATTCATAACTGAGAATACAATTAAACTATAGCCATGATAACAGTTGTTTCAGTTTATGTTTTCTATATTCATTTATAGTTACAAAATTATTTTTTTCCTCTTGGGCCAAATAAAAATATATATGTGGTTCCAGTTACCCTACCTACTCAACTAAATGAATGAAGAATGAATGAATGAATGAATGGTTTATTATAGTGCAACCTGTATATACAATACTAAATACCTAGCAAAAAAAAGAACTGGTTTTTATATAAAAAGGGAAGAGAAAGTATCATATAGCAATAAAACTTCAATTAAAACCTTTTTTCTTTATCATGTCTATGAAATTCATTGTTTCATGGTACTCAGTGAATTAGTCCCAGTTGTTTCTTTATATCAAAATGATATATATTTTTAACAAAGTTAAGCTACTTTAGTCAGTATATTAAAACAATGCATTTTCAAAAAGATTACATTTAGCAAAGATATCTAATAAATAGTCTGTTAATGCGTTTGGAAAGCGTAGTTTATTCTTTTGTAATCATTTTTTCTGTCTACTGTGCCATGTGTGCATCTGTAGTTATTATCGGAAAAATACTGAATTTTGTCATATCTGGTCCGGTTCCGATCCGTAGTTTACACATATATTTCAATGGCGGCTGAAGAAAAATTTACGAAAATAAACAATGTTTGACAAGAGATTGGGAATGCGTATGACGCTTTTAATGCATTAAATGGATGACATGAAACAATAACTAAAGCCAATTATGATCTCTTTCTAAAGTAGTATCAAACTTTTTTAACTCAAAATCAAAATGTTTAATATATGGCATGTACGCTCTCGATTAACTAGATACCGGAAATGAAAGAAAGTAATTTTTCAAAAGTTGTAAAAATATACGACCTAACCTCTTTTCTAAAGAGATAAATCGTTTGTATCTTTGATTTTGGATTATGCAAACGTAGATTTCGAATTTTTTTCGATTTTCTGATTAAATTTTCTCCATGTTGAAATTTGCGATTGGACCACGTGGTATTAGTCATGTCACAAGTGTCAGCTTGGGGTATTCGTATCCATTCAGTTATCACCCAAAGGGCAATTAACACCTATTTAATCACTCTTAATTGCCTCTATTGTCGGACTTGAAGGGATTACAATTAAAGGTGATATAATTTTTATGATCACAAGCGGTAACTAGATGAAAGTTCAAAATTTAGGACATGGTTTTGCGATATAGAGACAATATAGAGACTAGAAAAATAGCATCCTCAAAATAATTATAGCGTCGCGGAAATTATTATAGCATCACGGGAAAAAAATATAGCGTCTCGGTGCCGCGACGCTAAAACGGCCTGGGGAGAACACTGGACCTAGATGCTTCATACTTTGTATCTAGATGCCTTATGATATGAAGTTTCCATCTGTCATACAGGGTTCCCCTGGGTCAATTTTTTTTTTTCGCAACCTCTTTCGCCAAATTAAAATATTTTTCGCCACTTTCAATTTTTTTCACCAACTTACATAAACATATTTTACGTTTAAAATTTTTTAACACAAAAAAAATCAGTTTGTCACATTGTTGTCTATCATAATTCTAAATATGTTTTTTTTAATCTACATTGTAATAAATTCACTCTCAATAATAACAAACATTTACGTTTTAAAATAAACAGTAAATTGCAATATAGTTCATGCAATCATCATTTTTGACTTCTGCCGGGGAACATGCATGGGATTCATCGTTAATAAGTTTATCGGATACTTCCCGTCTAGTTGAAGGATAAACACCAAAGTCCGAGATTTTTCGGACTTTTTAATATTTTTCTTCAGAACAACAGTTTTCTTTTCAGACAATCGTTAAAAGAAAAGAGTTGAGATGTAAAACTATGCGTCAAACACATGCGATCGCTAAAGCGATTGTAAAGCAATGATTTCTATCAAAGTTAAAGGATAAAGTTTAAAGTCAGAGATTTTTCTTACTCTATTTTAAAACATTTTTCATCATTACAACAGTTTTCTTTTCCGAACCATCGTTAAAAGAAAAAGAAGGGAAGTAAAACTATGCTTCAAACACGTGCGTCGCAAAAACGTTTGTGAAGTTCCCACTTCAAAACAATAATTTCTATCAAAGCTTTTAAAAAATCCTTTTAGTGACACGGGATGCCATTTAACACACCATTTCATTAAAAAATACAATCAACACCTTTATTAATTATAATCCTTTATTGCCGATAGCTATAAAATACAATCAGCTGATTATTGATTTACTTTCAAAATCGTAACAAGGTCAAGGTGAATTCCCAGTATTGTCTGATCAGGGAAGAATTAAGAGAAACCTGAAAAAAGTAAACTAGACAAATTCGAACCGTTATATTTCTTTTGCCTTCTTTCGCCAATAATGAATTTAAATTGCCACAATTTTTATTTTTTCAAAAAAGGTCACTAGCGGAAACCCTGTGTCATATGTCCATTGTTCTTGATCTCATTTTCATGGTTCAATGACTACTTGAAAAAAAGTTAAGATTTTTTGTAATTTTAATTTCTCTCTTATTATGAGTAATAGGATAACTATATTTGGTATGTGCGTACCTTGCAAGGTCCTCATGCCTGTCAGACAGTTTTCACTTGACCTCGACCTCATTTCATGGATCAGGGAACAAGGTTAAGTTTTCGTGGTCAAGTCCATATCTCAGATACTATAAGCAATAGGTCTACTATATTTGGTGTATGTAATGATTGTGAGGTGTACATGTCCAACTGGCAGGTGTCATCTGACCTTGACCTCATTTTCATGGTTCATTGCTCAATGTTAAGTTTTTGTGTTTTGGTCTGTTTTTCTGATACTGTATGCAATAGGTCAACTATATTTGGTGTATGGAAATATTATACGATGTACATGTCAGTCTGCCAGGTTTTATTTGACCTTGACCTCATTTTCATGGTTCATTGCTCAATGTTAAGTTTTTGTGTTTTGGTCTGTTTTAACGTTAACGTTAAGCAATAGGTCAACTATATTTGGTGTATGGAATGATTGTAAGGTGTATATGTCTGTCTGGCAGGTATCATCTGACCTTCACCTCATTTTCATGGTTCATTGGTCAAAATAAAATTTCCATGGTTTGGTCTGTTTCTTTTATACTATAAGCAATATGTCATCTATATTTGGTGTATGGAATGATTGTATTAAAGGTGTACATGTATTTCCAGCTTGGTTTATCTGACCTTGACCTCATTTTCTTGGATCATAAATGTTAATGTGATACTTGTAGTAAAACTTTATATTACGACTATCAACATAAAATCAATGGTCAGTATAGTAGGCGAGACATTTCAGTGTGTGCACTCTTGTTTTCAAATATTCTCAAAATGCCAGGTATTTAGACTTAGTCATTTTTTGGTATTAGCTGCATAAAGAGATTATGGTTTGTCCAGCTATCTACTCCTACAGTTTTTGAGCTAAAGTTTTAATATGTTATAGGAATTTTCTACACATAATAGAGGTGTGCATGTCCACAGGATTTTGATTTTTTTCAAATATTCTCAAGATGCCAGGTATTTGGACTAAGTCATTTTTTGGTACTAGCTGCCTACAGAGATCATGGTTTGTCTGGCTATCTCCTACTTCAGTTTTTGAGCTACAGCTTCAATATTTTATAGGATGTTTGTACACATACTAGTGGTGTGCATGTCCACAGAATTTGGATTTTTTTTCAAATATTCTCAAAATGACAGGTATTTGGACTTGGTCATTTTTTATGTATTAAAATTCATAAAGGGGAAATGGTAGATATTCACAAAAAACAGTAGTTGGACTTTTCCTTTTCAATTGCTATATAATTGAAAATATGGATTGTACTACTACAGTTTAATGTCCCTAATGCAATAAATAAATACTATACTGGTTCAACCTTAGACCTAGTGTTTGTTCCTGAAAACAGATATCATTACAAAGTTGATGTATTTCATACTTATTTCTCAGACCATAAAATACTTTCTATTGTTCGTCAGTAATTCAGTGTCGTATAATTAAGAAAAACTTGTAGCTGACAGTTTTCTGAATAGTTGAAACCTTTTGGCTGGACATTCAGTCCTGCAAGTGTAGACATTAAGAACAAAAATAAAAGATAGATCATCATTCATAGTGTTAAATTTATAATTTACAGACAGTGCAACAATTTCAAGTTGTACTTCAACATTACTGTCAAATCTAAATTATAAGTAACTATACTCATGCATATGGCAGAGCAGAGGGGGGGTATCGTCCATATCTAGTATTTTAATATAATTGGATTCAAAACTTCTATTGTTAAATAGGAGAAACTAATTTAAAAAAAAAAATTAAGGAAAAAAGATTTAGTATTGTGTACTTGAAGGAATGGTTTTGTTTTGACACTATTAGAGCTATTTTCCTAATGCTTGTAGTTTAAAGGTTTGGGTGGCTTGATTGCTTCTTTGTATAAATGTTTGCTCAAGCATTGTAATTAAGATTGACATCTGCAATCAATAGATAGACGGGGCTTCAGCTTGTATACATTATACTTAAATGTTATTGGATGTCAAGTGTAATGCAGAGTATAATGTATACAAGCTGAAGCCCCGCCTATCTATTGATTGCAGATATCAATCTAAATTACAATGCTTGAACAAACATTTATACAAAAAAAGCAAGCAAGCCACCCAAACCTTTAAACTACAAGCATTAGGAAAATAGATCTAATGAATAGCTTTAAAGAAATTAATTCAATAAAACTCTCAGTATAATTTTCACATAATGTGTATATTGTAGGTCTGTGATAAAGTATGGAGAATTGGAATTATTTTTGTGTGGTTTAGACTTAAGTCGTTTTGTAAGCTTGTTTCAGCAGCAACATCTAGACTTTACCACAGTATTGCAGATGACAGATGAGGACTTGATAAAGGTGAAATATCTATATTGTGCAGTAGGAAATAGAGATAAAAATCAAGTCAGAAAATCATGAAAATCTGTTAAAGTAAAATACAAATCAAGAAACATATTAAGTATATTTCTGACAGACCACTAATGTCATGGGTATCTGAAACATTTAAAAGATAAAAATGTTGGCCTCCATGAGACATTCCACATATGAAAGCAGAGATTAACATTAAGGTTCTACTGAACTTGGTCCCTTTGGACAAGTGTCAATGAAATTTTGCTTGTCTGAAAGGTAATACCATTTGTCAAAATTTTGATAGTCTCCAAAATACCAAAAGTGATACAGGACACTTTTAATGACTGCAACACATGTTTGCTTCGCATCACGGTGCTGAGCTATTAGTTTCAGTCAATATACATGCCATCTTGAAATAATTACTTATCACATATAGATTCTGATTGGTTGCTTTATGATGCGGCTGAGATACAGCAACAGCTATTTGCTTAAATGAGATAAAGAATTACAGACTTTTCTCGTCTCAGGATAAGACATCAAATGCTGGAAAATTAACTATGTGTATTGCAGTTCCGATCAACTGTCATTAAATCATGTTCGTTTATTTTTTTGCCTCCGCTATAGCGGAGGGGGCATTAAGTTTTACCCTTGCCGTCTGTACGTATGTACGTCCCAAAGTTGGTTTCCATTCTCTAACTTTAGTTTGCCTCAACTAAATGGTATGAAACTTATACACAATGCTTATTACCACAAAATACAGATCAAGTTTGAATATTGGTGGTGTCACTTTAACTGTTCTAGAGTTATGCCCCTTTACAAATGGAAAAATTGCTGAATTTTTCGTTTCCGTTATCTAACTTAAATTAGCCTCAACCAAATGTTATGAAACTTATACACAATGCTTATTATCACAAAATACAGATCAAGTTTGAAATTTGGTGGTGTCACTTTTACTGTTCTAGAGTTATGTCCCTTTACAAATGGAAAAATTGCTGAATTTTTCGTTTCTGTTCTCTAACATAAGTTTGCCTCTATCAAATTTTATGAAACTTATACACAATACTTATTACCACAAAACTCAGATCAAGTACAAATTTGGGTAGAGTCAGTTTTACCGTTCTTCAGTTATGTCCCTTTATAACTTTATATGATATGCAAGCGGGGGCATCATCTGTGTCCCATGGACACATTCCCCATTTATTATGCATATATTGCGCACTGAAATTCAATATTGAAATATCAATTATTAATACATGTTTATTTGCTTTGTTAATCTGCAATATGCACGATTTGTTTTGCTAAACAATGTTCCTATACAATGTTTACAAAAATGCATTATCTGTATTTTATAACTTCTGCCAATCTAGGCACACCTCCAGAGTCGTGTCTATTTGTAAATGTTTTAATTTTCAACAATTAAAGTGAACAAAATTTTAAAAGCATGGGTGTAAAACGCACACTCTTAAAGTAGAACAACATCATTTTCACTGAAACTAAATATTTATTTCTGTTTCTTATTTATTTTAACTGTTGTAAATATCTTTTGGTTGTACATGTACAAGTCTTTGTTTACTCCTTGGTTTTGATTGTTATTGTCTTCATCACTCGAAATCATGTTACTCTTAATCAACATACCTAAACATTCATATATATCTAAATAAATTATATACAGAACTAGCAATCAAAATCGCAAGTCAATGACCAGCTGAAAGAACTAGAAAACCACACTCCACAAAAACACATTGACTATACACTGAACAGCCAGTTTAAAATTTCAGAAAAGTTCATCTTAATATATATACAAAAATTGATATTCCAAGTCTAAGACATTCATTTCATATCAATTAATATCTAAAAATACCACATTTCCAATACTAAATCAACAACCATATGCACACATATTATCTTAAATTAGGATGGAGTGAAGCAGTCCACAGCTTTTTAGAAAGCTTAAACTTGTACATCCTTAATATTCAGTTTTTGACTTCTTTCCATGATCTGTAATGTTGTGATCCTAATGCCCACAATTATTGAATATGGATATATTTTAATTCATATGTTTAAAAGAAAGTTTGTTTTTATTAAAGAGATTTGTGTATCTTCTTTTTTTTAGCTCACCTGGCCCGAAGGGCCAAGTGAGCTTTTCTCATCACTTGGCGTCCGTCGTCCGTCTTCGTTAGCTTTTTACAAAAATCTTCTCCTCTGAAACCACTGGGCCAAATTTTACCAAACTTGGCCACAATCATCATTAGGGTATCTAGTTTAAAAAATGTGTCAGATGACCCCACCAACCAACCAAGATGGCCGCCATGGCTAAAAATAGAACATAGGGGTAAAATGTAGATTTTGGCTTATATCTCTGAAACCAAAGCATTTAGAGTAAATCTGACATAGGGTAAAACTGATTATCAGGTCAAGATCTATCTGCTCTGAAATTTTCAGACAAATCTGACAACCTGTTGTTGGGTTGCTGCCCCTGAATCGGTAATTTTAAGGAAATTTTGCAGTTTTTGGTTATTATCTTGAATATTATTATAGATAGAGATAAACTGTAAACAGCAATAATGTTCAGCAAAGTAAGATCTACAAATAAGTTGCATGACCAAAATTGTCAGTCGACCCCTTTAGGAGTTATTGCCCTTAATAGTCAATTTTTAACAATTTTTTGTAAATTTTTGTAATCTTTTACAAAAATCTTCTTCTCTGAAACTACTGAGACAAATTTAACCATACTTGGCCATAATCATTATTAGGGTATCTAGTTTAAAAAATGTGTCCGATGACCCCGCCTTCCAACCATCATGGCCGACTTGGTTAAAAATAGAACATAGGGGTAAAATGCAGTTTTAGGTTTATATCTCTGAAACTAAAGCATTTAGAGCAAATCTGACATGTGGCAAAAATGTTCATCAGATTTAGATTTATCTGCCCTGAAATTTTCAGATGAATCCGACAACCCGTTGTTGGGTTGCTGCCCCTGAGTTAGTAATTTTACAAAAATTTTGCAGTTTTTTGTTATTATCTTAGATATCAATATAATATCTAATATCTAATACTATTAATTATGATTTTAACCTTATTTTACATGATTTCCAAAGCATCAGTAAGGCCACACCAATTTGATTTTTAGTTCTTCGGACAAAAGCTCCAAAAAATATGGGGCGAGCGAGCGAAATTTTTTTGATTGTATATATTTCTTGAAAATGAGTTTTGTTGAGGCTGGTGCTCTACAAGCATGACAAGTGGAGCGAGCGGTATAATTTTTTTTTTTAAATTGTGCGATTTAGAATTTTTATGTACATGTTAAAACTGGGTTACTTCAAAGAAGAAGGAGGAGAAACATGCTCTTATGCATATAATTTGATGCATTTGTGCCTGAAGTACAGTCTGAACCATACCCAACTTTCTGGTTAGCTTTGGTTTAGTATAATTTTGACTATTTTCGTCAAATAAGCTTTGCATGCATTTTCATTTAAATTCATACATGTACATGAGTGTATATTAAGGAAGCATAGCAGATGCAGTTTAGCAAGAGGAATTATGTTAGTTAGGTAAATGAAATGTTTGAATATAATTAAAATATGTGTATGTATTCCAAAAAATGCCCTTGAAAAATATTAAATATCTTTTGATATAGTTGTTTTCATTATATGGTAATGATTGTTTATTGGTTGCTTGACATCCAGATGGAACTTTTTATTCATAATAGGATCAACATAATGAGTGAGGTGAATATTTCACCAATATCCTGAGTAAGATAGTTATATTGCTATATATATGCATGTAGATCTCAATATAATAAAACATTCCCTTAAAACACCTTTTACCATATTCACATGCATTATTCTGACTTAGCAAAATACTTTTTCCTTTTGCCCCTGAAACCTGCAATGTATTTCAAACTGGAAGTGGTTGCACCAATAACACATCCCTAATTATTATTAGCATGCCAATCCCAGTATTACCACTTTGGTCTCGAACGTTGGAACTCTTAAATTTTCCCTTACAAAAGTGTTCTGATTGCATGTTAATAGACTAACAAGGGGATATGGGGTTTTCATCAAAATAAGATAAATCTGTCATTTTTTATACGACAGCAAAAAAATTTTGCGGTCGTATATTGGTATGACGTTGGCGTCGTCGTCGTTGTTGTCGTCGTCCGGCGTCGTCGTCCGAAGACACATTAGTTTTCGCACTCTAACTTTAGTTTAAGTGAATGGATCTCTATGAAATTTTACCATAAGGTTCAATACCACAAAAGGAAGGTGGGGATTGATTTTGGGGGTTATGGTTTCAACAGTTAAGGAATTAGGGGCCAAAAAGGGGCCAAAAATAAGCATTTTTGTAACTTCCTGACATAACTTGTGTGTAAGTGTATGGATCTCTCTGACATTGTACCACAAGGTTCCATATCACAAAGGGAATGCTGGGATTGATTTTGGGGGTAATTGCCTCAAAATTTTAGGAATTAGGGGCCAAAAAAGGGGCAAAAAACAAGCATTTTTCTAGTTTCATGATAACTTGTGTGTAAGTGTTTGGATATTTCTGAAATTGTACTACAAGGTTCCATATCACAAAGGGAAAGCTGGAATTGAGTTTGGGGGTAATTGCCCGAAACGTTTAGGAATTGGGGGCCAAAAAGGGGCCAAAAATAAGCATTTTTCTAGTTTCCAGACAATAACTTGTGTTCAAGTGTATGGATCTCTCTGAAATTGTACTGCAAGGTACCATACCACAAAGGGAAGGCTGGGATTGATGATGGGGGTAATTGCCTCAATATTTTAGGAATTAGGGGCCAAAAAGGGGCAAAAATAAGCATTTTTCTAGTTTCAGGACAATAACTTGTGTGTAAGTGTATGGATCTTTCTGAAATTGTACTGCAAGGTACCATACCACAAAGGGAAGGCTGGGATTGAGTTTGGGGTGATGAATCATAAGGGGGTTCAAAAAATTTGGGGGGGATTTTTTTTTTTTTTCCTTTTTTATTTCTTTTAAAATTTTCCATTTTAAGTTGGTTATTTCTGATTTATATTTAAAAGCAAATAATAATGATATGGTAGGAGATACACACCAAACATGATGTGTAAATTATTATATAATAAGTATTGTGCAATAGCAAGAAATTTTCAATTTCACAGTATTGCACAATAGCAAGAAATCTTCAATTGCACAGTATTGCGCAATAGCAAGAAATCTTCAATTGCACAGTATTGCGCAATAGCAAGAAATATCCAATAGCACAATATTGCGCAATAGCAAGAAATTGTCAATTGTACAGTATTGCGTAATAGCAAGAAATATTCAATTGCACAGTATTGCGCAAAAGAAGATACTTTGTATAAATTGCTTATTTCTTGACCAATTTCAATGGGGTTTTATTCTTGAATACTTGGGGTTCTTTAATATGCTGAATCTAACCGTGTATTAAGTTTTTGGATTTTGGGCCCCGTTTTCAAATTGGTCCACATTGAGGTTCAAAGGGTCCAAAATTAAACTTTGTTTGATTTCATCAAAAATTGAATTATTGGGGTTCTTTGATATGCAGAATCTAACCGTGTATTTAGATTCTTAATTTTTGGTTCCGTTTTCAAATTGGTTTACATTAAGGTCCAAAGGGTCCAAAATTAAACTTAGTTTGATTTTAACAAAAATTGAATTCTTAGGGTTCTTTGATATGCTGAATCTAAACATGTATTTAGATTTTTGATTATGGGCCCAGTTTTCAAGTTGGTCCAAATCGGGGTCCAAAATTAAACTTTGTTTGATTTCAACCAAAATTGAATATATGGGGTTCTTTGATATGCTGAATCTAACCATGTATTTAGATTTTTGATTTTTGGGCCCCGTTATCAACTTTGTCCACATTGAGGTCAAAAGGGTCCAAAATTAAACTTTGTTTGATTTCATCAAAAATTGAATTCTTGGGGTTCTTTGATATGCTGAATCTAACCATGTATTCAGATTTTAAATATTGGACCATAATAGGTGAATGTCCAATTTAAAATTTTTAAGTTCTTTGACCACATCCATTCTCTGTCAGAAACCTATGCTGTGTCAAATATTTAATCACAATCCAAATTCAGAGCTGTATCAAGCTTGAATGTTGTGTCCATACTTGCCCTAACTGATCAGGGTTCGACCTCTGCGGTCGTATCAAGCTGCGCCCTGCGGAGCATTTTATTAAAAATTCATGTGAATTTTATATTAATTACATCCATGACAGCTATGTCTGTTGTAGTCTGAGATTACTATGACGTCCAACAGCGCCTCATCTTGTCTGGCAAAACAGCCGTTGGTCTTCAGAGTAATCTCGGACTATGTCTGTTGAAACAATGATTGGGGATGACAATGGTTCTAACAAGTACTGATGTGATCGTGGTCCTCTAACGAAAGATTTTTTTTATTTTTGTCTCCTAGAACAGGTCTTCATAGGTTAATGAAATGCATTTCAAATAACTGTGTGTTTAATACATTAACTACTTGTCCTCCACAATGATCTGACACAACTTCATGTTATCATCCCGATTTTTGACCTTTTATTCATTGTTATTTATAAATCGATTTATCACACGTGCGTTTGAATCGATCGGAGCAATATATGCACAAGAAAAACGTCTAAGAGAAAAAAAAATGTCAAGGATAAACTAATTTTGGAGCGGCATGCGGCCCCAAAATTGGCAGAAGCGGTATTTATTTTTTTTATTGAAAAGTCAATTTCTCCAAAACCGGAGCGGGAAAATCCAAAGAACTATTAATCAAATTGGTGTGGCCTAAATACAGGTGAGCGACACAGGCTCTTGAGAGCCTCTAGTTCATGTACATGTATATGATTTTCCTCACTATTTTATTAGATTAATTTGAAGAAACAATAGCTATACAAATTTTAGAGTTCCATAGTTATGTTAATCTCTAAAAAACAAAGACTGCACTGATATTGTATTTACTTTTTCAACTGGCAGAGATTGATAAATCCTTGTCTCAACCTTTGAAATTCTGGCACAGATGATTATTATTCAAATGGGTGCAGAGAAAGAAATTAGGTAACTTTCTTTTTGATATTGTTCAATCTTGCTGTCAATTTATTGACAGAATTGTCTTTCCTTGTTGTTATAAATATTGGTAAATCTTAAAAATTTTTTCTTGAACTTGCAAATTTTTTTTCAGATGGGTATTCATCAGATTGGTGTTAGAAAGAAAATATTGGATGGTATTAGAACTGTTCATAAAAAGGAGTGGGAGACAACAAGTCTTCAACAAGTGCAATACAACAAACAGATAAGGTAGAGGAATAATTCTTTTCTGATAAAGTTATGTTATTATAACCCCACTCTAGGAATGGGGCTATATTGCATCTACTTGTTGTCTGTCCAACACAGATTTTTTCTCTCACATTTTTCTCAGGTAACACTGAGTTCATATTTGGTCAGCAGCTTGACTGTGGTTAGTTGTAACATGAGAACACTTTTCAGATCTGTCAGACACATACTTCCTGTTTTCATATACTTAGAATTACGAGTGGGTTATGCAAAGCACAGCAATACGTGCAATCTTGTTATTCTCACAATATGTATTACATCTGACAGATGTAATGCTTTCAAATTGTGATAATCATCCATACTTCTTAAAAGATAAAAGCAAATCATTATTCAGCAAGGAAAAATCTACTTGTCTCACCTGAGATACATGTTTGGGAAAGCTAGACATCTAAAATCTGAACAGTAGAAGAGAAGTTCAGAATAGGAAAATCATTTGTAAAATACTTTTGTAGTCACAGATGATTAAAACCATAGCCAAAGGTGCTCAAAATATTTTTGTTTGTCATTTTCAGCATTATTTAAGGATATAAGGTGATGAATTCTAGTTAGGTAAAGATTTACATTAATGTTTTTTTATAACATAAATTGGTTAAAAATTGGAACTGATGTTGAACTTAATTACTAATTATTTGTTTCAGTTGTATAACTTGGAATGTCCTATAGATTTTTGGTATGCCACTGCAATAGAATATGCTTCTTACTTTTAGTTTATCCTCTTTATCCCAAGTGGGACATAAGGCCTCATTAGAATTCCTCAGTCTCTTTTTCTTTAATATATTATGAACAGAATTAATTTAAGAATAAATAATCATTTTCCTGTTTTCAATCTCAGGATTCTTTTTCATGTATCTCTGTTTTTCAATGTAGTACAAGTTATTATTTAATAATTGAATGCTTCTTTTTGTAAATGTATTGGGGTGTAAAAGCGTTGACCGAAGTACATTTTGTCTAAAAATGTGCGCATGGTCAATGCTTTTACACCCCTATAAAATTACTAAAAGAAGCATTCAATACTTATACATGTAATTGCATTTTTTTGCTAGGATCATGAAAACAGGATTTCTGTCAAGTTTTTCTTTTGTTTACCTGAGCACTTTATTGTGCAAGCTCTTGTCATCATGAATGTTACATTTCATGTTACATTTCATGTTGAAATGAAGGTTAATTTCAGAATGACACGAGATTGCTGTTAGCCAATCAAAATAACATATTATAATGAAACATACATGTAATGTAATTATTAGATATATTGAACGCATATTACTTTGCCCTTTATAGCTGTATTTAATCTGATAGCATGTCACTTTGTCTTCCACAGCTGTGCTGAATCTATTGCCATGGTAGCTAACATCAGTAAGCATTGTAAATATATTGGAAGCACAACTGGATATATTAGGGACCAGATTTTAAAGAATCCAGAAATTCTAGATGTTCAGGTAAAAAATATTTAAGGTTTTACCAGAACTATAAATATCAAAAAAATTCCTTTTTTTTTTTTTTTTTAAAGATAATCTTTAGGAAATCTTGTGGCATCATACAAGACTATGTAAACAATTATTTACCAGGGAAAATTTATCTCTGTAAAATCTGCTCTAACCATATTATATTTACAAAACTTTAATTTCTTTTACACAGGATGGGACAGGACCTGAATTACTTTTGCAACATACAGATGATACTATGAAAAATGTACAGTCACTATATACAGAACTACAGAAACTTAACAGAACTTTAAATTTGGTAAATTTATCCTATATTCAGTTGGTTTTAATGGTGTCTTAGTGAGGGATTTTGTTCTACTTCTACTTATAAGACAATGTTGAAAACAATCTTACACCTAAAAACTTTATCATCTTATGAACAGCTTTTGATTATTACATAAGGTTTATGTCAGATCAAAAATTGCTTTACCGCTTACTGTTAAAAACATTACAATTTATTCTTGTATACAAGATTAAAGCAAAATTAATCCCATCTGAAGAAAGTACAATATAGTTTCTGGTACAAAAAAAGGAAACTTTTTTCAGGTTGAAATAATGTTACATGCCAAAGTGCTGACTGGATCATATTATTTTTATAAGCCATACTTTTAGCCAGAATTGTTTGTTTGTGTGTAGGTTTATTTTTTACAACCAAAGCTAGTAGGTCAATAAAATTTCATCACTATATTTCACTACTGGTATATAGTGCAACATCAATTGTTTAATCTTATGAAATCAACTTTTGCCACCCTGTTGTGGAATTGGAAACTTGTCCTTAAAAATTTGTATAATTACTTTGGCTTTAAAATTTAAAAAATAGGTTTAAATATAGATTTTTTATGCCATGCTTATGGCAGTAGGGGGTTATTATGTTTTCTGGTCTGTGTGTCCATCCGTCTGTCCTTTGAAATGTCCTGTACCAGGTAAAAATTCTGGTTAAGGTAGTGTACAATGAAGTTGTGGTCACATCGATTGAAACTTTGTACACATGTTTATTGTTATGTGAACTTTAAAATTATATTCCTTTACTTTTTGTGTGTTTTTTGCTGTGCATGTAGTGATTTTGTGTCATGGATGGATACCCCATATTCTTTGTTTTTCTACTAAACCAGGGTTTTGACCCTGTTTTCATGGTTTACTAAGCATAGAAACGTGATAGTGTGAAATAAGTTATTCTCTGTTTTAAGTTTTTGGTTAAGATAGTTTAACTTAAAGATGTGGTCACTTCAACTTGAAAGTTAGTGCACATGTTCATTGTGTGTTGAACTTTTTAAATTATATGCCAAATTACAATTTTACATTGAACATAGTGTCATCTGATAGTGAGAGCAAGGCATGATGTCCTATGGACACACATTCTTGTTTAAATATGACCTAAAAATAAAAACACATACTAAAGGGTAGTTTGAGATATGATTAAAGAGTAATTTTGATATAGATTGAATAAAAAATTAGAATACATGTATATTGTTGTTATTTTTTAGCAATTAAAACGAAAGGACTTCAATCCTCCAGATCTCGTTACTTTAAAGAAGAAGAAAAGTGGTTTTAGAAAAAGACGATTAATAAGCGTATGTTGTGTGACCTTTATAGTAGGACTAGCATGGTGGAAAAAACAACCTATATTGGACTTTCTGTCACAATATGATCCTGCCGATAGAATTTAATACATTAATTTAATTTAAACAACCGTGTACAAATGAAGTTAAAAGATGAGGTTAAGATTTGCAGCATAACTAGGACCAAATTTTTTTTTTAATAAACCTGAAAACTTTGGTTTTTATGATCATGTAAAATGTGTGTTTGAATGGTGTGAACAACAACCAATATAGACTAAGAAGCATTTATTTTGTTTTTGTTTTTTTTTTTTTGTGTTTTTTTTTACAATTGTTATACTTTGTGTCGTCATTATAAAACATTATTTTATTTACAAAATTATTTTTTTAATCATTAATTTCAGATATTAATGCAGAATGTTACATTAAAATTAGATTTTCTTTTTAAGTTATCAGATAAAAACTTTTTAATTAAGAAATAGTTGGTAGCCATTTTAATTAAGAAATAGTTGGTAGCCATTGAAGATTTAAATTAAAAAAACAGACGTCAGATTAAAATCCAACAATTTAATTGTGTTCTTTGATAAAATTATGTAAAAAACGGCTTTTAAATCTAACCGTTCTGTGTGTCATACATTTGTTTGTTTTGTCTATCTAAACAAAACTCCACCAAGTCTTACAATCAATATCACTAATCACCAGTTGAGTTCAGTTTTCACTTTCCTAATATCTATCAAAGAATTGTCCCTTGATTGTATGAAGAAAATTTAAATCTTAGCTTTCCTTTACCAAATTATGAGCTTTGTTTAATTAATCATTATTCTGAATATTTTGTAATAAAATGTAACTTCACAGAAGATGGATGTGGAGATCTTTTACTTGGGATTACATTCATCTGTCATTCTTTGATGGTATTTATACCTGAAATAAAGTTTGGGGTACACAGGAATCATCATAAAAATAAGAAGATGTGGTATGATTGCCAATGAGACAACCCTCCACCAGAGACCAAATGTCGTAGAAATTGACAACTACTGGTATGTCTGTTTCTCTGAATTTACTTCTTTGTCCTTTGTCCATCTTATTCATAGTAGAGATAATGAACATAGTATGCAAACATCACCATCACCAGTATTTTTATATTAGCGCTCTGTAGGAGAGTGGTATACCTCTATGTCTGTCAATCCTATTTAATATCCATCTTATTTTTCTCAGGAACTATAAATCAGAGCTTTCCATATTTGGTAGCCAGTTTCATGGTAGCATGCTCAACTATGTAATGTGTTTTCACTTTCATTGTATATTGTATGTTATTTTTCATGGGAAATTTATACAAGGGGAAAATTTTTGACAGATGTTATGTGTTGTGGAAGGAAGGTTTGTTTAAATTGTAGTTAATTGTCCTTGTTGAGACTTACCTCCTTAAATATACTCAAAAGTTGAATTTAATCTAGTCATTTAAAGTGGATTCTATGCACTCATATTTGATCTTGAAGAACATTGTTCTTTTGAAGATAACCATAAATTACAAATGAAGTAATTTTAATAACAAATGTATGTATAAATATTGAAGTTTAGCCAATCAAATACAGAGAGTAGTTTTTTATTAATTTTTATATTTTGAAATATGATATTTTCAGTGCCTTTCCAAACAGAGGGCATCTTTTTCTTTTTCTTACGCAATACATGTAGGATGTTATACCCTTTTTCATTGTGGAATCTAGACATCTTTGCTGAATTTTTATTGATTGTATGATTACTGAATGAAATATTATAAATGTCATTTAATTATTTCATTAGTTGGTTTGACGACCAACCTTTGAAAATAGAGGACATAATTACTGTCTCTAGTTGTTTGTCCAAAAATTTGCCGAGAAGAAGTTAAGATATTCATAAAAAGGATACCAGGAATCACTTAAAGTATTGTTCAATTGACAACATCAGCAAACATATAGACTTCTCTGAAAAAAATAAACTTCAAATAAACTGATTTTGGTACAGCCACAAAATTTGGCTGGGTTTAACCAGTAAGAGAATTGCTAGATTTTGATGTGGAAGGATATCAAGATTAAGCTTCATTTAGAAATACAAAGAGGTAGTATACAAAGTACCATACTGTGGATTCATTTATTTTCGTGGATATTTGATTTCGTGGTTTTGTTATTATCTGTATACAAAGCATATAGAAAATTTGTAATTCATTGAACATTTGAATTCGTGGATCACCTGTACCCACGAAACCCACGAAAATAGACAAAGTACATTTTGTATGAAGCACAGAAGCGCTTCATTCTAAAAATGTGCCCATGGTCAACGCTTTTACAACCCTATAAAATTACTAAAAGAAGCATTCAATACTTAAAATTACATTTTTTTCCTAGGATCATGAAAACATGATTTCTATCAAGTTTTTCTTTTTTTACCTGTGCACTTTATTGTGGAAGCTTGTGTCATCATGAACGTTACATTTCATTTTGAAATGAAGGTTAATTCCAGAATGACGCGAGATTGCTGTTAGCCAATCAAAATAACGTATTATAATGAAACATACATGTAATGTAATTATAAAATATTGTTAAATAATGAAGATAGGTGTAGCTTTAGATTTTTTAAATGACTGATTTATGAAACAAAGAAATAAACCAGACAATGTTATAAATTTCTGTTGTTGAATGATTGTTGTAAAAATTTTATACATTTGTATGACAATTGCATTATTGTGAACTCTGTCATCTTTGACAAGAAAATTTTTTGAAGTCCCTTCACTGAAATGAGATTTATTGGATTATTTGATATCACAAATTTCTATTGAATAAAGTTGATTAACAAACAGTATATTATGTCTTTTTTGTTAAAAAATAACCAGTACCACTTTTATACATGCATCTCATCCTAAAGCCAAGACCATTACTTTTGGTAATATTCTCATAATAAAAAAAATAATGCATCTATATTTTTATGCCCAACCTACAATAGTAGAGGGGCATTATGTTTTTCGGTCTGTGTGTCCGTTCGTTCGTTCGTCCGTCTGTTCGTCCATCTGTACCGCTTCAGGTTTAAGTTTTTGGTCAAGGTAGATTTTGATGAAGTTGAAGTCCAATCAACTTGAAACTTAGTACACATGTTCCCTATGATATGATCTTTCCAATTTTAATGCCAAATTAGAGTTTTGACCCCAATTTCACGGTCCACTGAACATAGAAAATGATAGTGCAGGTGGGGCATCCATGTACTATGGACACATTTTTGTTTGTGTCTGGAATAAGGTAGACATTGCTTCAGTTGGATTTCTTGTTCTTTTGACTAAAACATAAAATATTTGTATGTAAGTCATGTGCTATTGTAGATGACCTTGACCTTTGATATGAAAGTCAAAAATAATATATATGTAATTGATTTGTTGGAAAATTTTTGTATCAGTCCATGATGTTTTTGTTCTTTGAAAGAAACTGACAACGCCATGGCTAAAAAAGAAAAAGACAAACAGACAAACAACAGTACACAAAACAACATAGAAAACCAAAGACTGAGCAACACGAACATAAGCTTTTAGTATTTTTAAAACTGATACATCATATCACAACTGGGAATATCTAGTACAGATGAAGGGAGTCTCCTGAAACAGTTCTTTCCTAGTTCACCTCTAATCTTAGGTGTGAAAAAAGTTATAGCATATAAAAAGAGACAATGGGTATATACATCATTGAGACAGCAACCAAACATTTAGATGAAGGAAAATTTTGATCTGGTGTTTGAAGCAATGCTGTTTTCAATTCAATTGTCAGTCAACACATGGACTATGTTTTATTTATTTTCTTGTCACTTCATGCATGCATACTATGGATGGAAGCGGAGTATTATTATACGACCGCAAAAAATTTTGCGATCGTATATTGGTATCACGTCGTCTGCGTCGTCCGAAGACATTTGGTTTCCGGACAATAACTTTAGATATGTAAATAGAAATCTATGAAATTTAAACACAAGGTTTATAACCACAAAAGGAAGGTTGGGATTGATTTTGGGGGTTATGGTCCTAACAGTTTTAGGAATTTGGGGCCAAAAAGGGGCCCAAATAAGCATTTTTCTAGTTTCCAGACAATAACTTGTGGAAAGGTGTATGGATCTCTCTGAAATTAGACCACAAGTTTCCATACCACAAAGGGATGGTTAGGATTGGCTTTGGGGGGTTATGGCTCAAATCGTTTAGGAATAAGGGCCAAAAAAGGGGGCAAAACAAGGGTTTCCTTGTTAATAGACAATTACTTAAAAGTACAATGTTATGTTTGGATTACCTCCCTTACACTGCTTTTAAATTATGTACAAAGAAATGTTGTATTGTCTTGAGGTGATTAGCTGTCAATTTATTTTAAGAAGTTACTATTAAAAATGCTTAAAGAATATTAATTTTAGCCATGATTATGTATGTCATTTTCTATTTTTATACTTTTATGATGTATTTAAATGGGTAATTATGGTTGCAAACTCCATTGGTGGGGGTGGGGGTAAAAAAGAAATTGTGGGGGGAGTCAATTTTTTAACATTTCAAATTTTAGAAATTAAAAAGAAAATTTCTTTAAATTTTTTTTTTTTGAAAAAAAGAAAATTTTTGGGGAGGAGGGTCAATTCACAACATCATAGTGTATTGCACAAAAGCAAAAAAAAGGGGGGGTAATTTTTTTTTGTGTTTTTTTTTTTGGGGGGGGGGGGTCAATTCGCAACAGCATAGTGTATTGCACAAAAGCAAAAATTGAATATAAATTCAAATCATATAACCAATTCTAAGTTCTTTGACTACAGTTATTCTGTGTCAGAAACCAATAATGTGTCAAATATTTAAATACAATCCAAATTCAGACCTAATCAAGCGCGAATATTGTGTCCATTTTTGCCCCAACTGATCAGGATTGGACCTCTGCGGTCGTATCCAGCTGCGCTCGGCGAAGCAATTTATTTTTAATATTTCTCACTGTCTTGAGAAATAAAGATTCCACCACTGCATCAAGTGTGTTACGATATTTCTCCACTCGAGACAGTTTAACTTTAAAATTTAAAACACAAGACTTGCAGAGCTTTTTAAATATTTAAAATTTAACTGTTGAGAGTGGAAAAATATCGAATACACAAGATTTAGTGGTGGAATCTGTTTCTCTAATGATTTTTAGACGATATCTAAACAAAGCTTATCCTTCCTTTCAAAGATTTGCAGATTAGCAATGTAAATTTGAAAGGATACACTTTGAGGAAGATTCATTGTACAAACTGATATTTTGGGGGATTAATATCTATTCTTTCATTTAAAATTACAATACTAAATATTCTTGCGAAGAAATTCCAACAGTTTTATATACCAAGTATGCATGAAATAGGGTGATTGTGGCCTACATTTTGTACTTTCAATTGGATGCTTACAGGGTCAACTAGATGTGACACCATATAGTTACATGTGTGAATCTTATAAAAAGTGTCAAAAACTTTATAGCTTGAAATGATCTTTTGGAACTGACAGTCTGTCTTTTCCACAACTAAAAAAAAAAAAATATATTTAATAAACTTTTGAAACGTAGAAATGGTGATAAAATGTAAACTGGGACTCCTTTTTTTTGTGGGATTCTCATACTCTGTTTCATGATTGTAATCCCCTGTACCTGGAAACAATGTGGGACAGCATAGCAATAGGATCTCTCTGTTTGTGTGCCTGTCTGTTATACTTCTTATGCAGAAATTTTAGTACTATAAAAAAAATCCAAGATAATACTATAAATTCAGAAATTTTTGTGATGTTTTTATCATTGTCAAATTTGGTACAGCATAGGCATCACAAAAGTTCTGAGTAGTTATCTGATTTGACTCATTTTAAATTTTTATATCATTATTTGCATTTGGATTTACTGAAATCACAATAATAATTCTCCCTTTTTTGTGCATTCTTCTAAAACCACCATAATAAATGCAAGCAAAAATTTCTGAATTTACAGTAATTAGAAAAGTATAACTGGACAACAATCATACTGTAAGGGCAATAACTCTTAAAGAGTCAATTAATGTTTTTTTTATAAAAATCATGTATTGCTGTAGATCGTATTTGGTTTTTTTTTTGTGATCTATTATAGCTTTTAATGTAACTGGCAAAAATGCTAAAATGGGTCAAACATAGTCTGCAATAACTCCCCCTTAAGTAGTTATCTGATTATTTTTGTTGACTATTAGCAAAGTTAAATATTAACATACTGATCAGATTTTCTCTATCTATAATGGTTTTCAAGATATTAATTAATCACATGCAATTTACCCTTACATTCTATTTTTAGTAAAACTAAGGCTTCTGCTGATAGTGATATTTATTAACCATTTAGCAACAAAGTAACCCAATGAACATTTTGTCCTAATATCATTTTATATTTCTCCAGAAAATTTTTAAGTGAATGAGAAATAGAATAAGAACTTGCACTCATCAAACACTTAAATAAAGATGTCTGCCAAGTTTGGTCATATAACTGCTCGGGAGAAGATATTTTTATGGTTTCCAGACAAACCGTTGGACTGAAACTGATGGCAAAAAAAATCACATGGCCTTTGACCAAGTGATCTAACAATCACCTGCTACACAAGCACACCAATTAAAAAAATCATGATATTTTATTTTTACATGATCAATGAGAAAAATAATAAATATAAATTATATATACAGTACATATTATATGGTAACATTGTTTCATTAAATCTTAAGAATAAAAACATGATATTTTTAGTCAATACATCACAGAAATTGCTTTATTGTAAATTGCAAAGATATATTTCTGAAGACCTCCAGCGTATACCCCTGTGTATTCCCTCTATTTAAGATGAGCACTGTTTAAACAATGACTGTCTCTTTAATCACCTCAGGACAAGTATATAAAATCCCATAAGAAGACATGATAAAGCCACTGGTATATGTAATCTTGTGCCAATAACTGATGCTGAAATAGAAAACACAAGTGATAATGTATAATTTTATTCAACAGTCTATATATTGTTGTTTTCAAAATGAATATTGTTACTATATTTTATTGGTAAAGTATTTCAGTTTTTATAGACTTGATATTTTATTTGGAACTTTAATTATAAATACAGTTATACAGAATGGTTCCTTGAACTTGAAATATGTGTCTGTTCAGGCAATAGGGGGCACTAGCTGTCAAATTCATGTTCATTAATTTGACTCCAATTTTCATATTTGATTTATAACATACCAAACCCAAAAGCCAAATTACAAATACTCAAAAAGAAGCAATTAATAATGCATGGAATCCTTATAATGTATCAAAACTTTGTGTGTTTTTCAGACTAAACACCATCTAATTACCCATGAAAATGACCTCTCAAGAATGTTGATGGTCTTATGTAAATCATCATTATACCTGTATAAGAATGATTTTTTGTGTGTTTAATCTGTCAACAAAAATGATTCTTCCTGATGGCTTCCTTGTTTCATTTTTTAAATGTTGAAATTTACTTTTAAATAACACATAAGCAACCCATCTCCACCTTAGGGTCAAATTGAAGGTTGTATGAATAGAGATTCAAATGAGGTTAAATTATTGCAAGCTGATAATACATCAGCTTATTTTGACAAAATTGAACCAAATTGTCTGCTTATAGCAAAATATTGTTTCAGTATTCTGCTTTTATAAATGTTTGAAACAAAAAGAAAAATCATATTTTAATTTTTTGTCTGAATCATAGCTAATTCTCCTTTAAAAGATTCATTTCAATGGTTAAGATTGAGTTAATTTTCTTAGTACAAATTTTACATATTTCTAAAACTCCATTACAATACAGATGGCAGACTTATGGCAGTGCAGTTTTGATTGTTTTTTAAGTGACACATTTAAGCATCAGATGGCAATAGCTTAACACAATTCTCCCATTGTAAATTATGTGATATTTTTGCTGTTCATATTTCAGCACATTCAGAAATTGAGCTTCAAATGCCATAATGCATATGTACTTATTCAAGACATTCTAACCTATTTAATATAACCTGACTTTTAAGTACCACATGTCCTATGCTATTATATATGTGTCTCAGTTGTAAATTCTTGTTTTTTTAATGTATTCCTGTGTTAATTGTCACCTCTTTTTGTTTAAACATTTCTGAGTGACATTTAATCATTTTTTGGACTATTTTCCCGTTGATTCTACATATTTACACCTTTTTTGTTTTACAAATTTTATCTAAAATAAGAAAAAAATCAAAAATCTATATGTTTTCAATATTCAGACACAGTTCCTCGGGTATACATCTGTTTTACTAGTGTAGCAAATCTTATAATAATCTGACAGATCACCATTTTATATACCTTTCATTTTGTGAATTCTCATTATCTCTAAATTTATAGTATTTCTTTTTTATTACATAATTTGTTTTAGTCTTTTTAAGCACTGTACAAGGAATACTAACTTACCTTTATAAAATACCCCAAGGAATCCTTTTTTCTCAGACAAAAACCACTGTTTAAGACGTGGCACTCTTCTCATATATGCACAGGTACAAATAACCAAAAGACTAAACACCAGAATCCCCTCAAATGAGTATGCTGCAAAAATTAATCATTTCTTTTTACTAAAATGGTCTGGTTAATCAATATGCAACAAGTTAATAAATGAATTATTAAGTAATATTATTACTGAAACATGCACAATCATATATAGTAATAAGTAAGGGAATTTATTCCATGAATGATCTCATTGAAACTTAAATAACCCTTCAACAAGTTATTAAGATATCACAATCTTATAAAGATGTCACAACTTGTGATGTTATCATGCTTTTATGTCTGATAGAGAGACATATATTAATGAGCTATGATTTTGCTTCATTGTGGTTTTTCTGTAAACATCATAAAGAAGCAGATGATAGGTATGATTTCCATAAAGGAGTATGGTGATGATTTTTATCTAAGTACTCCATAAAGGAGTATGGTGATGATTTTTATCTAAGTACGCCATAAAGGAGTATGGTGATGATTTTTATCTAAGTACGCCATAAAGGAGTATGGTGATGATTTTTATCTAAGTACGCCATAAAGGAGTATGGTGATGATTTTTATCTAAGTACGCCATAAAGGAGTATGGTGATGATTTTTATCTAAGTACGCCATAAAGGAGTATGGTGATGATTTTTATCTAAGTACTCCATAAAGGAGTATGGTGATGATTTTTATCTAAGTACGCCATAAAGGAGTATGGTGATGATTTTTATCTAAGTACTCCATAAAGGAGTATGGTGATGATTTTTATCTAAGTACACCATAAAGGAGTAATCTAAGTACGCCATAAAGGAGTATGGTGATGATTTTTATCTAAGTACGCCATAAAGGAGTATGGTGATGATTTTTATCTAAGTACTCCATAAAGGAGTATGGTGATGATTTTTATCTAAGTACGCCATAAAGGAGTATGGTGATGATTTTTATCTAAGTACGCCATAAAGGAGTATGGTGATGATTTTTATCTAAGTACTCCATAAAGGAGTATGGTGATGATTTTTATCTAAGTACTCCATAAAGGAGTATGGTGATGATTTTTATCTAAGTACTCCATAAAGGAGTATGGTGATGATTTTTATCTAAGTACGCCATAAAGGAGTATGGTGATGATTTTTATCTAAGTACTCCATAAAGGAGTATGGTGATGATTTTTATCTAAGTACACCATAAAGGAGTAATCTAAGTACGCCATAAAGGAGTATGGTGATGATTTTTATCTAAGTACGCCATAAAGGAGTATGGTGATGATTTTTATCTAAGTACACCATAAAGGAGTATGGTGATGATTTTTATCTAAGTACTCCATAAAGGAGTATGGTGATGATTTTTATCTAAGTACTCCATAAAGGAGTATGGTGATGATTTTTATCTAAGTACGCCATAAAGGAGTATGGTGATGATTTTTATCTAAGTACGCCATAAAGGAGTATGGTGATGATTTTTATCTAAGTACGCCATAAAGGAGTATGGTGATGATTTTTATCTAAGTACACCATAAAGGAGTATGGTGATGATTTTTATCTAAGTACTCCATAAAGGAGTATGGTGATGATTTTTATCTAAGTACGCCATAAAGGAGTATGGTGATGATTTTTATCTAAGTACACCATAAAGGAGTATGGTGATGATTTTTATAGAGCCAATAAGTTATATACAATCCATATAAGCTTATCTATCTTATATACTATAGTATATAAACTTATTCGAAAATGTTATCAATTATATACTAATTGTAAGAGGATTCTTTGGATATTGTTTTTGTCTGTACTTAAATTGATTTTGTTGTTCATGAATTTAACAGTACTTAATACATGTATGAATTCTAATACAGATATGAACAATTGTGGTCCTACATCATGTCAATATTTTTATTCTGACATTGCACAAGGTCATGTTTTTCTCGTACTGTTTATGATCTCTTTATCCTAAATTCTTTGGATGTGTAATGATTGATATTTAAGTCTAGGAAACATGATTTATTTATTACTTGTAATTGGATTTGAACTAGCTTTCAATAACTGTATTGTGGAAGTACTCTTAGATTGGTATTAGTTTTTATAAGACCGCAAAAAAATGTTGTGCTGTTAAACCACCTGTAATTCAGTGGTTGTAGTTTGTTATTGTCTATATATTTGTTTTGCACATAACTCAGGCCCCTGGTGTCCTTGATTTGTTTTACATTTAATCATGTTGCCAATTGGGCCTTTTATAGCTTACAATACAGTATGGGTTTTGCTCATTGTTAAAGGCCTTATAGTGACCTATAGTTGCTTACATCTACATGTTTTGGTCTCTAGTGGATAGTGTCTCGTTGGCAATGTAATACCTTTTGGGATTTTGTCCAGCATGGTTTTCTGATTAAGCACACAAAACAGAAAATCCTTTCTGAAAGAGTCCCAAAGGGATTAATTGGCAATCATACCACATCTTATTTTCATACCAATAACCTTCAGGAGCTCACCAGGTACTACCTGCCTCATATTTTTTAACAACAGCCCTAAGCATATAACATAAACCCTTACCTAGAACAACCCCCAACCTAACAAGAAATGAGACCCTCGTGCTTATCACTAAGGAATTGTTTTATATGCAATGAAAAATATACTTGCAGTTTTTTCATGTTATTGTACAAAATGTATATATAGAAAGTTCTTTATAAAAAGGTTTAGACAATATAGTTGTTATTTATTCATTGATACCAATTGTACTGTCATATTGAATTTAAGTTTAAATAAAATTTGTTGCTTGGGACATGAGGGAGTAGCCTAGTAATATTATGATGCATTAAATTCATGTGCATCTGCCTCAATTTATTTTTAAATGTCCAGAAAAATATGACTCCCAGTTTACCTGATGAATTTCACATGACTGGGAATTTAATTTATATCACCACTTGTCATTATTTCGTCAAACATTATTGAATGTTCAGGACATCATGTTACATGTAGTTGTAAATTGAGATTCCCGTTAAAGATTGTAAGTCTATAAAGGAAAATATCTGTCAATTACATATTAATTAAACGATACATAACTAATTTCTATCATTTTTTAAAGATATCTTCCCTATCAACGAAATTGTCGTGAAAAAAAATCCACTGCTGATCACAGATGGTCGAGTGTCGTACGTTTGCAATCACATTATCCATCAGCTGTCTTTCTACCTTTTATATTTCAATTTTTATTCAATGAATATAATAAATTTACCGTTAATTCCCACCCTTAACCCACCGAATAGTACAATCTGATCGACTCGTAATAAATAAAAATAAAACAAATCAGCTGAGTGATTATGCAACATCCTCAGATAAAAATCATCGTAAAATGATAACTTTAACAGACGGTCAATTTCCGTTTGAATAGTTTTGAATGTTATATCTGAGGATGTTCAAAGTCGCCGTTGTATTTATTTAATTTGATTGTTGACAGTATTAGTCCTGGTTTCGTTTTGAAAATCTCGATTTTCCTTGTCAGTCACCATTTTTTTTTTACCTGGGAGACTTGTAATTCACAAGTTGTCTCCCTTTTACCAATTTTCATAGCGATTTGACTTCGCCATGAAGTCAGTCCGATGGCGAGATTTAACGATTTTCAAAATTTTTTGGCAACTTAAATCGTCATTTCGACGGGAAGATCATGGCCTGCCCACTGGCACTTTCCAACTGAGTATAAATAGCCAAAAGGTCTGGAAATTACTTGTAACACATGCACTTGTTTCATGTGATGGTAAAGGTTTGATGTATGTGGATCTCGTACGCTACAACTATATACACCTTATCGCTATTCCCGCTTGACCCGAGAATCTGTCCCGCTTGAACTTTTGACGTCATACAACAATCACTTTTCCATTGTGGCGTCAGACATTTTCTATTATGACGTCAAAATTTTACGGGAACTTGTGTGATGTCCAGTAATGGCGGACAAATAGCGATAAGGTGTATTAAAGTATGGGTCTTACTATGCACGTGATTTGATTTCGCTGTTTGGAATTCAAGGTTCATGTGGACCCTTTGGCTATGCCTTATAACTTTTCCAGATACACAGGTTTTTCTGTACTCAGAGGTAAATTTTGAGGTGAAAATGCAGCCATTTTAGCCAAAGGGTCCACATGAACCTTAAGAATTCTTTTAGAAATCAAAGTTAATAAGTACGAATCTGGATCTGACCAATAGTTCGGTCTCCGTCAGCAGCCCTACAACACTATCTCAAATTATCAATGTCAGGGACCTTTAATGTGTATAAAATGGGAGCTGTCACGGTAAATTTAATCTGAGAAGTTTACCATTTGTCATTTTGCGTGTCCGGAAGTATCTGATGAAAAATAATATCAGAACCGTATGCGACTCTCCACAAGTTTCCGAATGCGGCACATTTCCAAGGTGTAGATAAGAACAGTTACACATTGAAGACAGACAGAGCCGCATAATTATATATGTCTCTGATAAAGGGATACATACAGAGAGTTTTATTTATTTGGTATATCAACCAGTTTCTAGTGCTAATCAGAAAAGATAGAATGCTATACTTTGCCAGGATGTAGTTTAGGGAACAGTCATTAGGTTGGTAAAATAAAAGAAATCACACCCCTAAAGAAGCAATTTGAAAATTTTGACCCCCCCCTAATTGCTATACATGTGAAATTTAGTTTACATTAATAACATTTGTACATGTAATAGTTATACAATATAAAAGCAAAACATGCATTGTTTACTCTAGACTGCTACATCATTCAGTCTCTCTTTGACAGCTTTCACTCTCCATAGATTTGCTCTTCACCTCCACGACCAATCAATTCTTCTACACTCCCTGATGGATAGTCTCTATTCAACTTTCATGCTGTTTTTTATGTTCCCAATATGATTCTGCCACAGGATTATCCAAGTTTTCCAAAATTGAACATTTTGCTGTATGATCAAACACATTCTCGAATAAAACAAATAGAGCTTTTGCCATTTTTGTGTTCTTTAAGGAAATTTTAACCAATTGTTATTGTAAGTACTAAAGGGACACTTTTCTTTGCTAGTCATACAATTCATTCATGACGAGAAAACAAAGGGTCTTGAATTTCAATGGAAGGACACAGCTGTTTGTTCAAATCATTATATTACACTTTGAAACCAGAATTTTCAATGTCCTGTTAACAGCCTTTCTACGGTTAAGGCTATTCTTTTTGTCTCTGATTCCAACTTAAGTCTTGCCAACTCTACTCTTCTCTTAGCTCCAAAAATTTGCTTGTATCCTTTATCTAGGATTTGTAATTGATGCAAAATTTTCTTCACTTTATCCAAGGATTTGTATAGTGAGACTCTACAAATCCTTGCTTTATCCATCCGATAATTTTCCTCTAATCACAGCAAGAATTTGTATAGTCTTACGGTAAAAATCCTTGACCATAGTTTTTACATACATGAAGGGTGTAATATGGTGATCAAAGAGGTAAAGCTGTGATGACCAGAGATTAAGCTGTTCAGTTACAGTTTACATTGTCTATAAAAGCTCCATTGGTGATCTGAAGGCATTTATTTAATAAGCAAGAATTAATCATCTCAACGTTTCACAATAAATGAACAGAAAATGAGCTGCGTAAATTTTTCTATAGTCAATAATTCTGGTCTAGTTTTTCGACCTCACCCCATTGCGCCCTGAAATTAATTTGAGCACCCCACCCCCTCCCAGTTTAAGTATGAACAAAATTTCATCCCCCTAAAATCCCCTCCCCCTGGTAAATAATGACCGTTCCCTTATATCATGCTTTTTTCAAAAATATAATTGTTCATGAGCTATTTTTCTAACTACAGGTTATAAATTATAGATGGAAAAACAACTTTTGTGTGATAAACAGTAGAAAGAAAACTACTCAATAGATTTAAAAATAGAATATGAGAAGACTTTTATATTGTCCCCCCCCCTCCGGGTCCCAGTTTAAGTATGAACAAAATTTCACCCCCATAAAATCCCCTCCCCCTAGTAAATAATGACTGTTCCCATATATCATGCTTTTTTTCAAAAATATAATTGTTCATAAGCTTTTTATTTTTATTACAGGTTATAAATTATAGATGGAAAAACTACTTTTGTGTGATACACAATAGAAAGAAAACTACTCGATATATTTAAAAATATAATATGAGAAGACTTTATATTGTTCCCCCTCCCAGTTTAAGTATGAACAAAATCCCCTCCCCCTGGTAAATAATGATTGTTCCCTTATATCATGCTTTTTTCAAAAATATAATTGTTCATGAGCTATTTTTCTAATTACAGGTTATAAATTATAGGTGGAAAAACTACTTTTGTGTGATATACAATAGAAAGAAAACTACTCGATATATTTAAAAATAAAATATGGGAAGACTTTATAGTGTTCTTTCAGAAAATTAAAAGAAAAACGGGTGTCACTGAACTTGTTTCCTTGCTACAAATGATAATAGGTAAATTTACTGAACATTCCTTAAATGAATTGACACGTTAATATTGAGTAATCTCGTGTTATATTACTAATACAAAGTTAATATAAATCAAAATATTTTCGGTATTAGTAAAACAATTGTAATAAAGAGATAGATCGTATTTTCTTCATCTAAATGAAATGACTTACACTTACAGATGAATAGTAAAATGTGGCGGGATTTAACATGTTTGTAAGCGCAAAAATAGTTCCCTTACCTCCGAAGACTGGTTGAAGAACATTCAACAAGCTGTAAAAATCTGTTGGAAGGGCTTGACTCATCTTATCGGTACATATTTCACAAAAACAAATAACAAAAAGACAATAGACACACAGATCTGATCTAGGAATACTCACAGTTACTCAGTGAAACTATAGTTCAAAGTTCAATTTCAACTTATTGATAAACCATGTTTTCCGATACCAAAACGTCAATCAGTACACCTCAAATGAATTAAGTGCGAAGAAGTTAAAGGTAGTGACCCGTAATGTGCAATGTCAAAATAGACAGGGTGTAAGACCATTACAAATAATACGTGTTAAGGTTAAGCTATGTATGAAACTTTAAAGAAGAAAATCGATGTTAGTACCGATATGGGTAATATAATACAAAGATCCTTCTACAAACCTTTTACAATGAGTTTCATAGGAACACTAGTTTATTGGGATCGAATCTTAATTTACGAGATCATTAAACAACATCATCGTAAAAATTAGGATTTCATATCCCATTTGTAATTAGGTTTTGAAAGGTACTGCCAGTCTTCCAAATAAAATCTGTGTATCCATGAAATAATTTAGTTAAAAGTTTTAATGAACTTGTTGTTATGAAATTCCTAGCTGGCTTAATCATTTTTCAAATATACAAATGGCGTTCATTGTAATCCAACACGTCACTACAGCCACGGAATTGGCGAACGTATGAACAAAAGGAAACGAAAAATCGTCTCTTTTATCGTCATTTTTTATATAAATTTCTCCATGTGAAACTGAAATATCCAAGACACACGTTATGTTTCTTATTGTCTCATTATTCTTCTCTACTCAACTCTAAGTTTTGGAACACTAAATTTACCCGTCAAAACAAAATATTGTGATTAGCGCTGATCGAAATCGACTATATTTGAATACTAGTAGTGTATTTGCTCACAGCACGTTGAACGAATAATACAAGTTGAGATTATAATGTGTTAAACCTAGGAAATGATAATTATTGTTGTGAAATTAAAATGTATTTAAAGTAAGTTTCCTTGGCTTGGATTACATATCCGCAAAAGTTACACAAATCTTGATTATTTAAAGCAAAATAACGGTAACTGTTATTAAATTTTCCGTTGAATGAAATTTAGAAGAATCATTATTGAGTTTTCCCAATAAACTGTTATTCATAACATCATACATACAAGATCAACCTATACTGCCTTCAACAATGAGAAAACCCATACCGCAAAGTAAGCTAAATGAAAAGTGCAAAACAGTTCAAACGAGATTTATGTACAAAACAATAAAGGAAAAACTGTTATGATATACAGCAACAAACGATAATCACTGAATTACAATCTCCTAACTAGGGACAGGCACAAGTCATACAGAATGTGGCGGGGTTAAACATGTGTGCTGGCGTAATTCCTAAACTGTTTGCCCCATAACCCCTAATATGAATCCCAACCTTCTATTCGTGGTATTAAACATTGTGGTACAATTTCAGAGCAATCGAAATACTTATACACAAGTTATTATCCTGAAACTAGAAAAATGTTTGTTTTGGGCCCCTTTTGGACCCCTAATTCCTAAACGGTTTGGACCATCATCCCCAAAATCAATCCCAACTTTTCTTTTGTGGTATTGAACCTTCTTAAAAAAAATTCATAGAGATCCATTAACTTAAACTAAAGTTATTGTCCGGAAACTAATGTGTCTTCGGACGACGACGCAGACGACGCAGACGACGACGACATCATACCATTATACGATCCCAAAAACTTTTTTGCGGTCATATAAAAATCAGTTGAAAAGGACTTTACTTATCAAATCGATACAAAGAACAAGAAAAAAAAACTAACAAAAACACACAAGACACAAAGTACAGATCTGAGACTGCTCAGTATAAATTTACCTTTTTCAATATAGAAGTAGTAGGCTTTCTATATTTGATTAAAAAAGAAAACTTCTGTGTGATAAGATTGTGGTAATGTAGAGAATAGAAAATTCATAACTATCAACCAAATCGAATGGACCATCAAAAGCACGTAATTTATTTTAAACACTCATAGCAAAAAAAAGGGCAGAAATAATAGTTGTAGAACACAAACTAAAAGACGAGATGAAACGACATTTGACTATTTATTTTGTGTAGTTTAGGAAGACAGTACATAGTTTGGACCTTCAAATGTTCAGAAGACACCATAAACTGAAATGTGGTAATCATATGATTGTTTACTTTTTGACTCTTAGTGGAGAGCACGGACTTGAAAGTAGAAGAACTTGTACCACCACCACATCAGTTGCTACAGTCCGAGACATTAGCGTATTATTATTAAACCCTATTATTTTCGAAATGTGATGCGTGAATATCTACCGTATCCATACATTTTTTCAAATAAAAATCCAGTTATTTTGATTTTTATTAGATTTCTCCTGTGTGCACCAAGATGGTTTAGAGGGTCTCGGACACAAGTCTAAAAGTACATAATACGGATAATCCAAACCATCTGATTGGTTTTCTTTTTTGCATAAAGGAAATGTTAAATTCACATAGAATCTATAAATGATTCCTATGAAAACGAAACAGTTGAAGATTGTATTGAGTCTGACTCAGCGGAGCCCCTGTGTATTGTGTTAGAATTTACTTATACAGCAGAAATTATTTCCAATCATGATTAGGTAACAGTTTTCTTCTAAAGATTTAACAGGGAATACAGTAAAGTTTTTAAACGGTATGCATTTACAGATTTTCAGACGCGGCCAATTTGTCTAAGAATAGAGGATGGGCATGTATAAACTACTGTTATTATATATCGTGTGGATAAAAGCAAGAACATATCAAATAAGTTAAAGATAAAAAAAAGTTTAAATATTATGGAATATATTTACTAAACAAAGATTAAACACACAAAACGGGAAATAAAAAGGGGCCCATGCCCCCAAGCGCCTTTGTGGTGGAACAAAAACTGCAAACCCTTCCGGTGAGTAAACATCCTAATTGGCCCATACTAAGAACAATTAGTACTTTTGTTTGTTTATTTTTACAAAGTTAAGACAAGATAAAGTACATGTTTAGAACATGTCATTATAATTTAGGCAAATGTGCGCAATATCTTTACTACTCGGTTAAATGCGGTAGTGTAGGATTGACGCTCCAATCCGGGATACATGCTGATTTTAACATAGTTGGAGTTGAAAGGAACTTCCTATTTTTGAAACTGCAAGGTTTTTTTTTAAGTAATTGAATAAAAAGTACACAAATGACGTTTTGTTATTGCCATAACAAAAAAAAATGATCAAAATATTGCTGAGATAAATGACTTCAGTTCAAGTTATAAAAGGAAGTCGCGGACAATATACATGTATTATTTAATCAAAACAAACATTTTTGAATGATATATATATATAGTCCGCAGGAAAAAAGTTAAAGTAAATCAAACATGTACCTAAAGTACTAATGTTTAAAGGTATTTTAAAATTGTAAAGCTGATAGGTGGTGGATAAAGGTTGTTACTCTATTGACGTGTATTTATCGAACTATAAAGTAAATTCAGGAAGCTATAAATAAAACACGCGATTGGTTGGTTTAATGTTCAATAGGTTTTTCCCTTAGTCAGTTATAACAGGTAAACACGTTTTCAAACGGTATTTTGTGAAATGGCGTTTTCGTTAATAGATGCAGTACGTTGTGGAGATACAGAAACAGCGAAAAAAATATTAATGAACAAAAAATATACTGCTATTGATATACAAGGTTCGAAAAATGATGGAACTGCATTATTTTGGGCATGTTGTCGTGGATTTTTGGATATACTACACATACTAGTTATTCAAGGGGCTAGTTTGAACTCAAAAACTGCATGGGGAGCAACACCAATACACGCAGCTTGTGATAATAATCAACCTGAAATCGTAAGGTATGTATGATAAAATAGCAGCTCTAGTTTTCTTCGGTTTTCTTATGTTTTTTTTTTTAAATTGTTTTCAGGAATTTGACAACATAATTCTGAAATACAAAATTGCAAAATTAGCAAACAGAAAAAACCATGAAAACTATTTGACTAGCAGTCTGCTATTTCCTATGATAAACGCATTTGGTAAATCCCTTTATCAGGTCCACATGATATACATGCCATGCTTTCTTCGGGTTTTTTTATTACTCTTTTAAAACATTTGAAGAAATGTACAAAGCATCTTTAATTTATTGGGGTTAGATAACACGATATACATATTTTTGGTATACATGTGACACTCAAATTGTAATATATTTACATTTTTCTTTCGGTTTATTTATTTATTTATGTAGTTTTTTTTGTTATTTATTTGGCGATAGTCATTCTTTTATTTATTTGTTATTCGTTTGATTTTGTTTTAATTGGGTGAAAATAAAGTATGAAAAAAAAAAAAGAGGTGAAAACGCAGTGAGAATATACACTCACATATCAAATGTGACATGTCTCCTTTTTTCACATTCATGATTTTATAATGGTTCATAGCGAATCAATCCCTAGCACTCGTTTATTTTTACGTATTTTCATAGAAATAATATCTTACTTTTTTTTTAATAAATACACAACCTCGAACGGGTTACAATATTTCGACTATTGACAGAACTTAGGGGGGGGGGCATATCTATCTATATATATATATATATATATGGGATTGAATTTACCATTAATTATTCGTTCTTTGGCTATATACGATCAAGAAAACACATAGAATGATGGTAGATTAAGAATTGTTCAACCAACAGGCGCTCGGTTAAGAAAGACATAGATCCAACTGCATGGATATCATATAACCGTATTTTAGTGAAATTGTTCTTGTTAATGAATGACAGTCATTTCCCTTTTAAACTGACCATATATTTTCGTTCTTCCACGTATTGAAAAATTTCTACTTTTCATTTCAAATTTTGCATTAATTCGACAACACTGTGCCTTTTCAACCTATGGATTAGTGGATAGTATCGTTTTAGAGGCGTATTTGCGCATGTATTCTTATGACATACAAAAAAAAAGAAAAAAAAAGAGTACTTCAAAAACATTTACAAATCATTTTGCTGAGGGTAATTTTTTTCTAAACTTAAAGAGTCGGATGCAATGAGGGTCTAATTTTCCGGCCAATTTTTTAACAGATTTTTTTTTAATTTAAGATTTTCATTTATATCTATTTTTAAATTGATGTAATACAAAACATACAAGCAATTAAAGATTCATGTCTTCATAGAAATTTGATGGTGTCGTTTGTGAAGAAATTGGTCAATTTAAAACTAGTTATTAAATCCACAAAAAAGAGCATAAGTAGGTACCAACACAATAATTTACCACGACGTTTGTAAGTTTGAGCTCAATATTTACCACATGCAAATATTTGATAAAATTTGCATTTTTATTTTTTTAATCTTGCGTAGACAAATTGTAATAATATCAGTTTCGACCGTAAAATCTTTTTGGATATTAATTATATTTGAAAGAACTTTATTATCCTAAATTCTTAAATTTTGCATACTATGTATACTTAATAAGGAAGAATTTACGACAAAAAAAATCATCCGGTTTGTAAATTAGAGCACCTCCTCATTTGCCATGATGCAATTAAGAGTGGAACTGATATAAACATACATGCGTGCTCCTTACTTTACGACAAACTGTTATAAAACCGGGAAATTAACGTATGTCATTGTTCCAAGTTCCATCTTGGTCTTAATTTTTATGTTAATGAAAATTTGGATTTTTATTCATTTGTTATGAACGTTAAATGATTGATTGTTTTGTTTAAAACCAGCGGCAGATATTTCATATAAAAATAAGAGGATGTGGTATTATTTTCAATAAGACAAATATTCAACAGAGACCATCATGCGAGGATGTCAACAACTACAGGCCCCGTCATACCTATCATAAAAGAATGAGAAAAAGTTTATACAATATATATAAATTCTCAGTATCTGAAAAAATGATAAATAAATGAAAAAAATTGCGTTTTCAATAGGATCTGAAATACACATCAGAACACGAGAGGTTATTTTGTTTAGTCTTCATTTAAAGACGACAATCTCACACAAACATCATCTACATTTTACGGGGGTTATACATAAAGTTCCATGTACATATAATTAAACAGATAAATATATTTATATAATAGTAAAGAAAGGTAGAAATATTTTTTTTAATGTCACATGTTTGTGTTTTTCAAAGTGCGTAAACAGGAACAAATATTCCCCACATTTTTCAAACACAAACAAGTTTAATCACTTTTAAACTTACGTAAATAGTATCGTAAAGATTGATGTCAATGTATATAGGGTGAATCTTTACCTAATAAGGAAAACATTTTATCGGTTAATATATAGGGCATTGTACTGATAATCGTGGTATTAGATATCCAATTTAATACACGTAAACAATATTAAAACTTTGCATTTGCGTATATAATGTGTAAAGAAAGGTTTTAAGTAACATGTCATTAGATGTCATAAATGTTGTCTCGCCAACATAGTAAGTCGAGAAAGGCTAGACGAATGAATTCATATTCTGTCTGCGTCAACAATTTGCACCATCTTATTAAAACTTTTTCCTTTAGTAAAAAAAAGAAGGACTTTGATTTTCAATAAAGAGTGCACGCAAGCTTATCTGCTAGTCATAGTCACCTGACAGATATATCCGCCTAACACATGTCACATGGCCTTGATCTCATTTTCCCGTTTTTTTTGTTTCTCCAATGCCCTTTCACGAATCCATAACCGCCATCTATAACCCATATACTCCGTTATAGTCATTCACTCATACAACCATACCATTTAAATTTTGTTTGCTTAACCAAATGATATAAAACATCATTGGTATGTAAATTGGTTTTGAACATATGCTGACATATATGATATAGCCTTGGTCTCATTTCCACATTCAAGTGATCAGGTTAATGTTTGAGGAGAGGTATGTTCCTCAGTAACTATACATAATGGATCAGCAATATTTGGTATGAGGGGACTAGCTCTTTATATCAGAAATATTCCAGGATACCCTAATATTAAAATATTCTGCAGATGAATAAGTTGTGAGCCATGAAATAATCACATCTTAAAGACTTTGATTGACATTTACCCTATTTTCATAGTTCATTTTCTCTTTTAAAACAATTATAATATTTTAGCAGGCGAGACATCCGAGTATGTCCAATCTTGTTATTTCATTTCAAAATGACGGCTTTCACCCAAAACAGTTTAAATTATAAACAAAAAATAAAATTCATTTTTTATCAAATTTAGCAATAATGCTAATTTGCTTTGAATTTCCTATTTTCATTGAATGATTAACCCCCTGAAAAACAACAACAACAAAAAAACGTCACAACACGTATACTTCATTTGATGCTTTTCTGCCGTTCAATAATAACTAATTAAAAAAACAAATAAGTTTTTAATTTTAATATGTAACCGTTCCTCGAACAATCTCATTCCTTTATGCATACAAACTCTTACCACTATTTTCACATTTTAATTAAGTATTTGACCCCCCTTCCCGGCCCATCATGTCGAAGTGCTGATGTCCCCTTTATCCAGTAGAAAAAAAACTACCAAGACAATAATGACAAATCTATGTGTACAAATATCTTAGTGATTGACCAATTGAATTTAAATATCACAATAAAGAAAATTAAATATTTCAGGTTACTGATAAAATATGGATGTGATTTAAACGAGAAAACGGATAGTGGTGATACACCGTTACATTTAGCTTGTTACAGAGGATTTCCGGAAATTGTTCAGATACTAATTGAAGCGGGAGCTAACTTCAATATTTTCAATAGCAAACATCAGATTCCTTCCGATTTAGCTTATGTGCAAGGATATTATACAATTGTCAATTATTTACAAGCAGTAAAACAAATAGGTAGGTTGCATAACTTTGTTATTTTTATAATAACATTGCACTGTAACTGTCGACAAAACTACAATAGAACAAGATGGAATCTTTTTAATAATGTGTGCACAAGCCTGATCCTCTAAAGCTACTTTACATGTGATTCATTTCTAACTCTACATGACATTTGTTTTTATACTTTTATAAATATCTCCATTAAATAATCTTGTACATCCCGAATAATATATCATGTTTTAGATATACAAGAAGCGAATTTTTGAAATATTTAGGGATCTGCATTGCAAAATCGTACTTGTTCAGTTGAAACTGTTTTTGAATACTAATTTCAGCTATAGTAGAAGGATAAAAAGTCTGACACAGAGAGATGGTGAAATGTGATAGGATATAAACACTTAACAACAATATTTAAAGTATATTAGAACAAAGTAAAACAGATTTTTTTCTAAATTAAACCATTGCTACAACCATATGCCAATGTGTTGCTGCATTGATATACATTAGAAATCTGGGGATTCGTAAATGAGGCAGAAACACAAGCTATGACAACAACACAAAAACAAATCTTATAAATTACTTTTGCTATATATTACAACATTTTCATTTACTTTGATATATATATATGTTAGATGACTCTCGTCGCGGTATACACTTTTGTGCTGATGTGACGTTAATCAATCGTCAAACAGTCAAACATTTACATTAATTATTTTTGTCTTCTTTTCTTACAGTTAAAAATTCTTCTTCAAAGGGTAAACACAGAAGACTGAGCGATCATAATTGTGTTACATGCTGTTTGTCTCAAGATCCAAATGTTCCAAGAGAGGTCTATGAATATTGGACCAGAAATGACATCTGTCTACAAAGTTGTTCTGGCAAGGAAAACAATCTTTCAAATCAACAAAATAAATCAACTCATCATCGAAACGTTTGAAGGATTTCCCTTGTACACTTGGTATTTCAAATTAGCCAGAAGTCGTCAATCCATGGTCGTTGATTAGATATTTATTGGAGGAAGTGATCGGAAAATTAGTTAATGTTATGAGAAAATGACATTATTATTACCCAAAATAATAGACATTAACATGTTGGTGGAGTTTTAATAAAGTTTTCCTGGTTCATAACATTAACGAAATGCGATAATGAAGTCGACAGCGGGAAACGTGCAAGATCTATCCATTAGTTACCGTATAAAGTGTCCATGCATTATTAAACTGAGCTAAAAAAAAAGTTCATCATACACATTTTGACAATTATGTCTACATAATTTACGTGATTCCTGCTAATACATCATGCATCATGCTATGTGAACTGTGATATTTTTTGTGAAGACATTTAATGGGTTATTCTATTTTATCGCCAAGTAAGTTGTTGATAATAAAAAAAAATCCATGATTTTAACTGTTAGTTGAAATTGCATATAGGTTAAGATTTTGAGTGGGAGGTCCATCGAATGGATGCATGGATGGCTGATTAACGTCTGGTGACAAATTAAATGCATATTCATGACGAGAACATGTTAGCGCGATATAAATACAAATCCTGCTTTGTACTAGACCGAAATGCTAAATCGGATTATTAACGTGCTAGTTCACATGGTAACACTCCGTAGAAATACATGTCAAACTACCGGATACATTATTTTGACTCCGATTCGACCAGTTTTTAATTTTTAACTCGATTCTAATTCCGCATGATTAGCGGAGAAGCAGCAAATACAAATTTTACAGTCTGGTTTGACCCGGCCGGGGTTCGAACCGACGTCCTCCCGCATTCAAGGCGAACACGATACGACAAGACCACCAAGGCGGTTACGGTCCATATGGGGACTGGATCGTAGCCCTTGGCTAGCGAAGATGTTTCTCCCTATCTTCTATAATTTTTGCCCAAAAAACAATACAACTCCTATTAGGAGTCGATTGGCGACATGATAAGTATTTATTGATAATTTCAACTATTTGCGATAACTGCATGTAGATCGTGCCCTGTTGGTCATTTTAATTTTGAAAGTTTCTACCTATCTATATTCCTATAGTTTTTTCAGATTATAGACAAAAACGGAAAAAAACGGGTAAAAGCTTCATTTAAGGAAATAACTCCTAAAAGAAGTTGTTTGACGATTTGGACAAAGTTGACTTATTTGTAGATCTTGTTTTGCTTTTCATAGTTTCTATGATGCATCTATCTATTATAGCTTTCGAGGTAATAGACAAAACGCCAAATATCGGAGAAAAACGTCATTGAAGGGCAATAACTCATATAAGAAGTTGTCTGACAGAATTTCTGTAAATTTGTCAGAAGGTAGATCTCAGCTTACTTAACATGTTTGTTCAAGTCAGATTTTCTCTATCTATAGCGGTTTTCGATAATAGACAAAATGTGCATGTTACCCCTATGATTCTATATTATTCTTATATTTACAGCCCCTCTTGTCATGTCATTACTGGGGATCTAAACATTATTCAACATGAACATCTCCGAAAGGCGATATCTCATGGTCCTAAGTTCAGAGAACCCTAACACATCGATTGGAACCATAACTTCAAAATAATTATGAATTCCATTGAGGACTACGCCAGAGCATGGGCTAAACGAGAAAAGATTGAATTGGACACTTTGTCGGAATGGGTTAAAGCTATCAGGTTTCTGATAAAACGTCGAATCCAAAAGTTGAAAAACTGTGTAAATGATCGACCAAAGTCCATATTCAGAGACAAAGAAGCTATGAAATGTCTATCATCTCTTTACGGTAAATAGTTTGTTGTTCCTGCGGACAAAGCTTCAAATAATATTGTGTTTCTATGTAAATCGTACTACTACAAGTGTCTTGTAAAAGAATTAGGAATAAATGAGCACTCAGGTAATCCCATATATAAAAAAATTTCATTTGACAAGGATGAGATTTTGGCGAATCATAAGTCCTTCATGGCTTCAATGAACATTACATTGAACAGCAAATCTGAGGACTTTCCTTGTTTGTATTGGAAACCTAAGTACAAACAACGGTACATTGCCGGCTCATTTGCATGTTCTACAAAGGAATTATCTATTAGACTGACAAAAATTCTGTCCGCAGTGAAAGAAGGTCTTCCGAAATACTGTGAAACTGCTTACTCTCGTATCGAGTGGTAATAGCCATATTGGATTCTAAAAAACTCAAAAGAACTTTTGGATAATTTTAAATCTCGATCTTTCTCTGAAATTAATTCTTTCAAAACCTTTGATTTTTCAACCCTTTGTACCACCATTCCCAATGGCAGATTGAAAAATCGTCTAAAAAAAATAATCCACAATGCTTTTCAATATAAAAATGGTAGCATACGATATAAATGTATTGCTTTGGGGATACCATACAGCATATTTTGCCAATAATGAACAAAAAGTTAAAACATGCTTCACCGAGGAACACAATATAAAACCTTGGAGGATCAATAACTCGAACAAGGAAATAAAAGACGGTTTATAATTCAGAAAGTAGTTTTTTACTACAGGATACTAACTAGTAAGCTAGCCACGCCTGTTGGTAAAACTGTCACTCAAGAAAACAACAAATTACTTAGTAGAACAACACTCCTACTAGCTTCATTTAAACACATTTTATTTGCTATAAACTTATAACAAATAGAATAAGATATATACAAGTTATCACAGTCCCCTCCTTAGTTTAAATATTAGTAGTTATAGTGTATAGATATTAAGGCAGGCAACTATTATATATTTGGACATTATAGTTATAGAAAAAAATGTCCGAAGCAAATAAAAGTCCTAATTTATAATAAAAGTATCTTCCTAAAAATATTTCATAAGAAAGAATGAAAGATACCTTGAGGTCAAAACGTTCACGTAACTGATAACGTATTTTGGTTAAGAGTTAAATTTGCATTTCCATTTAGATCTAGCAAAGTAAACGAGATCTAAAGACGGAACAAAAAGTAATTAATCAAAATGATGACTTATAATTTGTGCATGAACCCGCAATTCAAAGTGGGTTCCTCGGATTCCTATGTCTGGACTGCGATTGCTGCTTTCAATATAAAAGCGTAGTTAGAATCCAGGATTTAAAAACTGGGGCACCCAAAAAGCAATGTTAGGAGTAGGTCTTGGTAAAAGTATATGCATTAACCATATATGTTGCTCTATAAGCGGGGGCACTCTAAATCCACCTCTGGTAATGTTGACTGCTAAACAAGTCCTTGTATAAGTAACATACGGAAAAAAGAAAGAAAACAAATTCTTCAGATGCTATTTTTTATCATGAAGAAGCTCTTGTTCATGAATAATAATATGCCATGAAGGTTAAACACAGTTATTGGTGTCTATTTTTTCACCCCAGTATAAATTTTAACCGCAAAGTCAATCTATAACTGAAATATAAACCAAATGGCTGGTTTGCGCAGATTGTTTCTTTGATATATACTCAATATTTAAAGATAAGGAAATACAACAAGTAAAATGATGACAAAACAATCTGTAAACAACTCCAAGATGGAAGGCGCACAACCTAAATAGGTTTACAAACTCTCTGTAAATCTGTAAACAACTCCAAGATGGAAGGTGCACAACCTGAATTGGTTTAGAAACTCTCTGTAAAGTTTCAAAGATATGGATTAAAAACAAAATTAAAACCGTCTTTTAAAAATTTGGTCACTGAAAGACACTTAGTCCCAAAGTAAGTAAAAATGAGAAAAAAAATCAATGCATTTCATATTAGCAGCTGCACAACATCAATATACGTGTGCAATCTTTCTGTGTAGTTTCAAAGATCTCCGTTAAAAACTGTAGGAGCGGATTACATAAATAAGGTACCCAATTTTCGCCATCGAGCGTCTGACCAATCCAAAAATCAAAACGGGAAAATGAAACAAAATATTTTCGAAATTTACACTGGATTCTGTTTTTTGATCACGTAATTTTTATACTTTATAGCAACCCATTTTTCTCTATCCTTCATTTTTTTTTCATTTTGCTGTATTCTTTAGTTTGTGGGTCCATTCTCTATTCTATCCTCATCCACATCCTATACGGATGTTAATATCAAAATATATATAGTGTAAAATCTGGCATAAAAAGGCCTTAACACCTTTAGTGCTATATATTGGTTTTCTGAGAGTAAATGTAATTACCTTAACGTCACGTTATAGTTTTTGAAAAACAAATCGGTATACTAATTTTTCGTTAAAATAAATCAAATATAAACAGCAGAAAGTGTCCTTTCCTAGTTTAGATATTTCAGTTTTACACCAGAAACTCTACACAAAAGTTTACGACAAAAGGGATGATTTTTCTTTCCCTGTTGTTAATTTTCCTTTTTTGGACTGTGATGTTCCTCTGGTACCATCTTACGGTGTTTATATATCCCAACTCGTTCGTTATGCCCGTGTCTGTAGTGACGTTTTGGATTTCAATGAGCGTAATCTATGTATTACTGGTAAATTATCAGGTCAGGGATTTCGTTACCACAAATTACTTTAAACCTTTACTAATTCTTCCATAGACACAAAGATTTGGTTTGCAAGTTTGGCTGTACCTGTAAAATTTTTTTTATTTCAGACGGAATAGCACATCCTAAATTTTACGGTGATGTTGTTTACCGAGCCCGGAAATTTATATACGATCCGTGTAAACTTATCAATCCTTTGAATAAACTTATTCTAAAAGGTTATCAATTCAACACTGTAATTATATCTTTGAATATTGTTTTTATTGGTATAAATATTGATTTTGTTATCAGTAAATTATCAAAGTACTGAAGTACTGAACATCGGATGACCACAAGTTCTTGAGGATGGTCAAAAGCACTTGTCTCAGAAAAAAAACAACATATCTCTTTACCTGAAACTGAGGTTAATGTACAGAGATATATTTTTTTCTAGACAAGTGCGTGCGAATATGATGAATAAATGACAGGAAATTCAACTTCACCGTAATAACTATTATATTGTAGTGATACAAATCAGTATACACTGATTTGTTGTTATATATTATATTAAAATAACAGTTACATATATATATGATTTGCATCCGTTTGTATATCATTCTATTCTACTGTTCTAATAATAGTGCAATGCAAGTGCATGGTGGACACTTTTCTGTAAAAATTCGATTTTTCTAAGATTGGATACGAGTAGGCATTCATATTTTCCCGCAAAAACAATTACAGAGTTACCGGTCCTGTCGCAAAACGTTCTTTGAGATATTCTTCCGCATGCTTTAACACAATTTTTCGGTACGTGTGCATTGATATTATCAATGATTTTTTACTTATATATATATATATCTAACTACAAAACATTTTCACATTATTAATTTATGTTGTAAACAAAAATATTTTTATCAGTATTCATTGAAGAGATGTATTTATATCAAATGACAAGGAATGTTATTTTGCACTCGTTTATGTGCGCATATTTATCATGTTTATAGATCGGTTACAAACCCAAAACTAATTTACATAATGGAAATCTAGGCGATAGCAATACATCGGATTGACCTCAAGGTCATCGCGATGTAAAAATCATACTATTAGTTTTGTTATACACATATGCACTTTAACGGTAGTACAATCTGTCGATCCCTTATTTTGGCATTGCACAAGGTCATGTTTTTTCTCTGACTGTTCATGACGTCTTTACACTAAATCCATTGGATGTTGTATGTGTACTGATTGATATTTTAGTCTTAGATACATGATTTTTTTTACCAGTTGTTATTGGCTTTGAACTATAGCTGTCAGTAACTGAGAGTACTCTCAGGTATGTACTTAGTGTCCTTTTTATTGTTAGGGATAAGGGATGGATAAATACCCTGCCACGTCCGGTCTGTGTTTATGTTTGATGTTTTTCTCGTTGTATCTATCTGATGAGTTAAGCCTTTTTCAACTGATTTGTATATAGTTTGTTCTTATGTTGTGCTGTTACACCACTGTCCGAGGTTAGGGAGGGTTGGGCGCTCACAAACATGTTTAACCCCGCCACATTCTTTATGTGCATGTCCCAAGTCAGGAGCCTGTAGTTCAGTGGTTGTCGTTGGTTCATGTCTGTCATATTTGTTTTTCATAAATTGTTTTGTTATAAATTAGGCCGTTTGTTTTCTCAATTGAATTGTTTCATATTTTTCATGTCGGGGCCTTTTATAGCCGACTATACGGTGTGGGTTTTTTCTCATTGTTGAAGGCTTGAACTTTTGTGATATTCAGGTTTTCTCCTAAATTATTATGTTATTTGGAGATCTGCGTTTTAATTAATTCTATTAAATTAATTTTAGTTCCGTTTGATGTACTGTTAAATCGGTTTATGACATACCATAACCGAAAGGGTTATTGAGTATAGATTAATTGCTTTTCTTTCCCTCAAGAATATACACAGAAGAATGGAGATGTACCTTTATAATAATTTATAGTGCACAGTTGATAGAAAAAAAGTTTCACTTATCAACCTTTAACTTTTTCTCCATCCCCCGGCTATTTTTTTCAACTGTATTAATTTTGAAGAATTTTGAAGACATGTCGCATAAAACCAAAGTCTGATTGATCTGCAACGTATGCAACTTATATATTTTCCTGTACTGGCATATAATTTTTGAAGTATTATTTTTTAAACCTCATTAAACTTGATCCCAAAAAAAATCACTAAAAAGAAATAAAATTTAAAAAGTCAGGCGTAATAAATTCCATTGACCACACAACTTATTCAAATCAGATTGCAATTATTTGAATATTCTAAAACACATTTATTTTTTTGGTAGAAATTAAAAAAAAAAATAATGATCTTGTTTGAATTTCAAACACTGATTAAAGATTTACATTGTACATAAAATATCATAATATGTTTCCAGTTTAAGGAATGAGAAACACACTTTTATTTACTTTGAGTTTATTTTATAATAAAATTGAGAATGGAAACGGGGAATGCGTCAAAGAGACAACAACCCGACCAAAGAGCAGAAAACAGCCCAAGGCCACCAATGGGTCTTTAACACAGCGAGAACATCCCGCACCCGGAGGCGGGCTTCAGCTGGCCACTAAACAATAATGTGTACTGTGGATTCATTATTATTCATTGGATATTAATGTTCGTGGGTACAGGTGAACCACAAATTCAAATGTTCAACGAATGACAAATTTTCCATAAGCTTTGTATGCAGAGATTGGCAAAAAACCACAAAATTAATCCACGTAAATGCAAGTTTTCCTGAATCCACGAAAATTGATACCCACGAAAATAAATGAATCCACAGTACTAGTTCAGCAAAAATGGACGTCACACTAAACTCCGAAACATATAAATGAACCAAATTTAAAAATAGCATACAAAACTAACAAAGGAAAGAGGTTCCTGACTTGGGACAGGCGCAAAGAAAGCGGCGGGGTTAAACATGTTCTTAGGGATCTCAATCCTCCAGCTATACCTCTAGCCAATGTGGAATAAACTAACACACAGCAATACGCACAGTAAAATTCAGTTTAAAAGAAGTCCGAGTCCGATGTTAGAATAGGCAACAGAAGAAACTAAGCAAAATGACAATAATCAACATATATTAACAAAGGACTACTAGCAGTTACTGACATGCCAGCTCCAGACCTCAATTAAACTGAGTGTGTACAAAGTAATTAATTGATCAACTATGTCGTAATTGCAAGGACAGTGGCGGATTCGGGGGAATGAAGAGGGCGTACGCCCACCCCCTTTTGATTGGTAGTATTCTTCCATTTCATGGAATTACGCATCCCTTTTGAAAAGTCCTAGATCCGCCCCTACAGGTAAGAGTACATTTGAACTGTGCAGTATATCGAAGTACAGTAGTTAATGCACACCTTAGCTATGCATTATCCAGATTATAGCACAGCAAGTACAAAGAGATTTTACCTATATCGTGTGTTATACTAGTCAGTTAAGCTGAAATGAAGACAACACATCAGTAAGATCTTTTGCCATTACTATGCCTTGTTTTTGAAATATGTAACCATGTCCTTGTTTTTGAAATATGTAACCAGGTCAACTATATACGAACCATATATTATCTTTTTAATTAAACCATGTTAACTGATAGTGATTTATGATATTGTTATAATGCATAATTAACCGACCGCCTACACTTATATGTTTGCTTATCCTTGAGTTCTCGGAAAAAATGTGTTTACAATTGTTTGAGAAGGAAAAGTAAATACCGGGAGGTCAGACCAAGGACATATATTTTGGGCAGACGGACACGGACGTCCTGGAATCACTTGAAATTCCTTATCTAATGAACGAATGGACAGCTCCGGGATAATGTACAACACGAAAAGACGGAAGTATCAAGATAAAATTATATTTTGATTTAAAAGAAATGTAACAGGAATGGTAAAAATGAGACATGATAAGATCATTAACAAATCAATACCGGAAAGTTTTATGAACAACAATTCACCTGACATTGGCTGTGGAGGAATCAAAGTACACCTGGTTTTGAATGTACAGGAATACACCTGGTTTTGATTGTACAGGAACATATACATGATGAATATTATAAAATAGAAAACGAAAGAAAAAATATGCCCTTTGTCAGTGTCTATCATTTGTCCCTGATAATACTAAATGACAATTGTTTATATTCCCTTTTATAATGTCATTAGCTTATACTTATGAATTTTATCCGTGAACTTGAATTCATAATAAACATAAATTAATACTGAATGTGTGCGTGTACATATACATCCTAAAATGTCAAAATGTGATAATACATGTAAAAATTTGTGCTATTTCTTTTTAAGGTTGCAAGATTTTAAGTTCCTTGTATCCCAAATCTTCCCCGGTGCCCTCAATAAGTATAATTCCAGTGACTTTTCTGGTAAATGACAAGAACTTTCGTTCGATTGAAATCAATGAGGATGTGATCCGACTTTCTAAAAGGGTTGACACACAGGGTGATATGGTTTCGTTGTAACATCATTCCTGTGTCTATTACGGCGTTTATGGAATGGCTGCTTAGATTCAACAACATATTGGCGGCCACAGACGGAACATTTGTAGTTTCTTTAGGTGGCATTACTAATGAATGTTGATAAAAGTGATACATCTGTGTGTCAACAACATATTGGCGGCCACAGACGGAACATTTGTAGTTTCTTTAGGTGGCATTACTAATGACTTTTGATAAGTGATACATCTGTGTGCAGCATTTACAGAGTTTGTCACCACCTCTCCAGAAACAACGCTGGGTTTAGACACTCCAACTCGTACCAGCATATCTCTCTAATTATTTGATGGCATCAAAAAGTGTCACAGGGGGCTCGGGATAGATCTTGAAAAATTTTTGATTGTTTTTCACTCGATTTCCAAATGACACCGAATCTATTCTTCACAAATCATGAAGTATTGGCACAGTTTATATTGATGACTTCATAAGTTTGATGTCTATCCTCAGGACGATTTAGAAAAATTCGATAACGTATTTGGATCAGGATGTTAGATATCATTTCACACATGATTTCCACTCTATTAAAAGTATGTTGGAATTTTAGTATGAACCCAGAGACAACATTTTTTATTTCAAGTATAAATACTTATAAATATGATTGGAGGGACAAATAAACATTACTAATATTGCTTATTTTTCACCTGTATAATGATTTACAATTCATAGCGGGATATCATCCGTCGACCAATCTAAAAGAAAAAGTATATTTTAGTAAAAGCAACCTTGAAATGTTGACCCAAATCTCAATAGGCGTCTACTAGTTTATAAGTTTCATTCCAATCAAACAAGGGAAACTCAAATTACCATAATCTTTTTTCCAAAGTGGTTTTATATTTAGAAACAGTGACCTTGATCTTTGAACTACTGACCCCAAAATAAGTAAGCTTTTCCCCTTTCCTATATCTTCAATCTGTATAAGTTGAATTCCAATCAAGCAAGGGAAACAAAAGTTACCATCCAGAAACCCTTTTTCCTAAATCGTTCTTGTAATAAGTGACTTTTACCTTTGAACTATTAACCCAAAATTCAATAGGCTTCTTCTCCTTCCCTTTGTAGAAGTTGAATTCCAATTTAAGCAAGGGTTACTTGAGTTATCATACAGAAACAAATTGATTCAGATAAATGGACAGACTGAATAATTACTGTATACAACAGATTTTTTCAGGGAGAATAGGTAGCAACATGTCCAATATCATTGCACATTGATTTTTTTTTACATCCTCACATGAAGTGCATTAGGGATATTGACCCAGTCAAGGGCAATAACTCCTCAATTAAAGGGAGTTGTTTGATAATTTTGTTATAAATGAAATGTAGATAGATCCACACTTGCATTCAATAAGATTTTCTCTTATCTATTATGAACTCAAGATATTAGACAATAATTTGCATATATCCTTATGTCCTATTTTAAAGTAATGGCAAGACTATTGTTTTGGGGATAAAACTCACAAAGTTTGCATACAAATATATCTTACTGGATCATTGAGGCCAAGTTTTGTTAAAATGAGTCCAGTTGTTTCAGAGGGAAAGATTTATTTACAGAGTTAACAATAGACCATGGATGCAAAGTGATAACAGCTCACATGACCCAATTGACCGGATAAGGTAAAAATGCCACGTTAAAATGTTACTTAGAAGAAACTGCTATAATGTAGTACATGCAAATAAGACACAAAAATGCAAATGAACTGTATACCCAATACCATCCAAAGTACTTATTCTGTATACACAATACCATCCAAAGTACTTATTCTGAAATGGGCCTTATCAGAAAACTTAAAATTGGGTGTTGACAATGCCACAAACAATGATACTTGAAAATTTTTACTTGTATCTTGTTTCCCAGTTATTGCAGGCAAGACAATAATACATGTATTAATATACTGTCCATATTTTATTTTGGCAATGGTGAACATTTATTGTCAGGGAAGACCAACAGGTAAAGCATCAATAGAGAACCATCTAAAAATACTAATAAATGAATGTTGTTGTTAAGTTTATCAACATAAATTAAACTAAAGGCTCTAAAAAGCATGTGTTGCTCACCTGGATCATTGTGCATCTTCAAAAATCTCCAACAGTATAGACTAGAATATAAATCATTACTAAAATCTCTTATTTTTATCTTGTGCTGCTGATCATTTCCTATGTTTACAGTTTCTCTCTTTCTACTATAGTTTTTTTTTAATCAATACACAAAGAAAGGGTAAAACTTGTCATTTAATAACAAAACTCCTATAATGAGTCTTCTGACAGTTCTAGCTATGTTATATATCTCGTCTTTCTTCATCTACTATAGCTTTAGCCAAACATGGAAGATAAAGTACAAATCATAATTAAAGAGCAACTACTACTGTAAGGAGATGATAGACAATTTCTGCTGTTTGTCCCATTTCTGGATCTTGTAGATCTTTTCTGGATCTTGTAGATCTTGTCAGATTATCTATAACAGTTTTCAAAATATTAGATGACACTTGCAATTTACCCCAGGTTCTATTTCTAGCCTTTGAAGCCATGTAACAATTTTTATACTAGATACCACAAGGAGGATTGTGGCAAGTTTTGGTTCAATTTTGCCCAGTAGGAGATGATTTTTGTAAAAGACGACAAACAAAAAGTGATGACAACAGCTCACACTGACCTTTTAGCCAGGAGAGCTAGAAAAACACAACATACACAGGTATTCTGTTTATAGAATATATGTAATGGCAGGTGTCATCAAATATAACCTTGAAAGACCGAACAATGTTTAATGTTAAGAAATATTGACCATGTAGATTAAAATGACCCAATTGTTATTCATTATTTTGGATGGTATATCATCTTAGCATAATTCAGTTATTTTAGTTTTAATAAGTTGAACTGTCCCAAGAAATTTAACTGCTTACAGATACTAAGGATGATATACCAACAACTCAAACTGTGAGCTCAATATGTATAAACAGAAGAATGACTACCAGAATCAGAGGCATGTTTTCAATTAACATGAGAAGAAATGTCAAGCTGGTAAGGCAAATTTACACAAAAAATTACAAATATTTTATTGTTTACATTTTCTCAATCATACGAAACAAAATATATCACAATTTCACAAGTATCTCTCTAATTGTTCAAGTATTCTTAACAATGAAACAAAATATAGTAGTGTTAAGTCAAGTATAATGATATAACAATCATGAAAATACAGTGTAACAACTTTCTAAATATATTTAATCAAGTAAGCAGTGTGGGTATTACTTATAACAACAGAGAACATGTTTTCATTTTTCACTTTAACATTACATAACAGAAAATATGTGAGATACAACACTCATACTTTTACTTCCTAATTTTGAGTATTTGGCTTATTGACACAGAAGAATGTCTGCCCTGATTTTGGAATCACCATCATATTCTTTACTTTACCCCTTTTCCAGAATCCCTATTTGTGTTTATTTTCCAAACTTTTTTGTGGACTACTTCTCAGATGTAAATCAAGAAATAAATCTTTCATTCAGAACCAAAACTATACTTATCAGCTTAGCATCATTAAGTCCTTAGCTTTTAAATAAACTGGACCACACTTTACATTACTTGCAATCAAGAAGTCAGTAGCACATATTAGAAAATAGCTGATTGGCTGATATCCTAGCAAAATAACCAAAATCATCAACATATCATTCAAACGCTTAACAAGACTGCACATGATGTTGTGCTAAGCATACCCCCACTTGTAATTTAAAGTATCAGATAACAGGAAGTAGGTGTCATACAGATCCAATGCTCACATGTTACAACACACCACTGATAAGCTGCTGACTAAATATGAAGTAGTTCTGTACAGTAGTACTTGAGAAAAGCGTGATGAAAAATATTAAGTTCATTCAAAATATTGATAAATTCAAAGTATCGGCAAACAGGAAGTAGGTATCACACAAATCTGAAAAGTTCTCACATGTAACAACTCATCAATGTGAAGCTGCTGATCAAGTATGAAGTTATTTTGTTAAGTAGTACACAAGAAAAATGTGACAAATGTTTTTTAGTTTGTTCAACATATTACAAAATCTAAAGTATCAATACAACATGAAGTTGATGTCCAAATTCCCAAATATCTGAATAATACTCATCACTGCAAAACTGCTGACAAAATATGAAACCATACTGTTCAGTAGTACTTAAGAAAAGTGTGACAGAAATATTTGTTTGACAAATAGACACACAGACAGACCAGGTGAATGCAATATAGCTTCCACTTTTAGAGTGGGGCCAATATGTTTCAAAAGAGCAACACATTGTACAAAGAAACTGCAAGTTCTCCATTTGTGAAGTAAATCATAATCCTTGACAGATTTCCACTGGTTATTAATTAAGAAATTATAAAATGGAAGCAATACAAGTATGCATATACTAATCCATTTAGATTACACAAGATCTGAGGCTTATATCTTAGCCCTCTAAAGCTACCGGTAATTACTGATTCATTGTTCGTGGAGCGATGACAAAATCAACACAGCAAGACACCTACAATCACTTTAGTCATAATAAACTTATGTTCGACAAAAACTGAAAAATTTACAGGGTTTGGAATCTATTTCTTTGATCTCTGTTCACTATTATAAATATCACAGTGTAAAAGTTGCAAGTTCATCAAAACCCATCTCCATGATCTCATAATGAAGCACATAACAATAATCTACCAACACTACTTAATGGTATTTATAAAGAAGTTGGACAAGATGCTTATAATAAATAGTGTGTCACATACTGAAAAAACAATCTGCTTTGATAACCTTACTTCTTCATCCCAGTTACAGCTAAATTTCTGAAGTGTCAAGTTAGTAAATATTTCGTTTAATTGATTGGTGAACCATATATTATTTATTTGCTATTATAAATATAACAAAAGTAGACAAACTGTTCCTACAGACAGTTCAATGATTCAACAGACAAATAAGGGCAATAGTTACCTTTTCAATTGCTAGTTTATACTTCATTTCATGGTCTACCTAACATACAAGATAACTTCATTATATTGCACTTTGTAAACACTTATAGATAGGCTGTGAAGCTAACAGCTACATGTAAATTTTACTACAACTATTATGGCAATAGATTTCTAAAGCTTTAAAAGAGTGCAGACCAGAATCTAATAAATAATTTTGCCAGATACCCGTGTTTTTTTATTGTGACCTTTCTAAAAGCTACAGAGATTTATATTTTCTTGGATATCAAATTCCTTTGAAAAAGTAATATGGATCAATTAATAGATTGAACTTCCGTCCTCTTTGTTCAGTTTCAGCATCCTTTGAAAAAAATCTGGACCAATCAGAACATACAAAACAAAGAAGTTCCCATAATGCAACATTATTTCTAAATTCATAGAAAAAAATACATTCCACATGTAAAATATGTTCACTAAATATATCAATATGTTGTTTCAAAAGGTTGTATTTATAATATGAATGGTATGAAATCACAACCTATTTTTAGTACGGTGTTTTATATATATATAATCAAGGTCATTAACTTTTATAAAGTGTCTACTTATAAAACAAATATTATAATGGATATATCAGGAAATGTAAACTTTAATTTCCTTGTGAGTATAACATTGTTTTGTATGAAGAGGTTATATTTTGTACTTATACTGTTCCATTTTCTCTGTCCATTCAGATTTCAGTTCAATTGTAAATAACACCTACATGTTATGTTTTGGAAAAATATTCAATACAAAAGCAGTTCTCTCTTGAATTCCCTTCACAATAATAACCTCAATGTCACAAGATCTGTACGATCTAATCATTAAGAAAAGTTTGTTTGAACTTGAAAGATATTATTCACAATAAGCATTTCTCAATTGTTCTCTCAAAGTCCATTTATGGCACTTGCTATCAATTTTCACATACTTAATATACTGTCTAAACGTGGGAACATTTTCTTAGTATGATTTCTCTAAAACTGGTGAAGATTGTAATAAATGCTCAGAATATTGCAATGATCTAGTAAATTTATGTCTGTATGATGAGGAAAAAGTTTCAATACTCAATACTGAACAATTTCAGAATAGTTGTTACTTGTATACATAAATTAACAGTTCAAAAGCATAGTAGTCAGTGCCTCAGAACTGACATGATTTCATCAAATATAATTCCGTTGTTAAATCAAGAGAAATTATTTAGATACTAAGGTTCAAACTCCCTCAGGCAAAGTTGACCTTGGATGAATTAAGATTTTAGGTCCATTTCGGTCATATTGCTCCTCACCTTGGTGTGGTAAATCCAGAAAGGTGCTTTAAATGCATGAAATTTATTATAAAGTATAATTTCATCTACATTATTTTTAAAATATCTGCAGTTTTCTGTCCATTGTTAGTTGCACAAAATTGCTGAAAATACCCTTCTTTCAGAAAAATTGATAGAAACGATGAATGTTTAGTCACTAAATATATTTATTGTCGAAATACAGTTTTCATGAAATCTTTCTTCTATCATGAAATGATATATGACAAAATGATATCAGACATATGATGAAAAACTTTCAACAACTAAATGCTTAAGAACTATATGTACCGGTATCCATTCAAATGTTTTATCAGTGATCCTCATAATGGTTATTCAAGGAAAATTTGCAAAAAGTAAGGGATGCTTGGTAGATTGACATTTTTGAAAATAATAATAGTACATGTAATTGGGCTCAAGACCATTATCACTATATAAAACACTTTTGATATTCTATTGAATCTGTAAAAAGGTGGGGTTATGAAAACAAATTCTGTTCAACCCTCTCCATCCCAATTTATTATTTTTTTCTTGTTTAGTCCTAACTTATGTAGAGGATCATGATAAATAAACTCAATCATTCCCAAGGTCACCGTACATTGGGCAAAGTCCAGAAAAATTGGTATGGTCCAGTTAAGCGATATGCATTACTGGACAAATGACCAGTAAAATTTTTAATTTTGTCCAAATTATGCATGTAAATGTCCAGTAAAATAGAATCTGGTCCAGTTAAGAAGAATGGTTTACTGGATTTCTCAAAGCCTTGAGAACCACTGTTAACTAGAAAGAAAGTTCACATTTATTACTTGATTCCACCAGGAAGTTCATCAATGTTATCAATGGCAAAACAGATATTTTACAACATTATTAATACATCATCTGTGTCAATTGTTATTCACTTAACAACATATATTTTTGAAGATACACAATTAGGGAAAAAATAAAAAGCTTGCTTTTGATAAAAATCATGTTTCCTTTTTTTCCTCCAGACTTAATTGGAAAAGGCCATTATTATTTTCTAAAAACTAGATGTGTCCAGGTGACACAAAATCCTGCCTGCAGAATTTAGAAGAATACTGTCATTCTGTGAAAAATTGCTTTAAATTGTAATAAACTATTTATGTCATGTAGCGACAACTTCCAAATTCGATACAGCTTTTTCCTCAGCTGATAGAAATTTAAAGACCTGGCATTTAATGCAATGCACATTCTCCAGAACTTTATTTAATGTTTTATGTTAATAAATATTCAGAAAAAAATATATCCATAGATGTTTCCATTTAAAAAAGTTCATCTAAAATATTACTATAACAAACATCATAACAAGTATATAAAACAAAAGTATGTTTTTAACTATCCTTTGAAAAACGATCAAAAAATCATATGAAGAACAAAACCATCTGAATAATCTGTTCTCCTCACTTATAAAGAATATTTTGCTATTCTCAAAATGACTAAATTGACTAAAATCTTCAACAATAGATGACATTTCAAACCATTTGTTCTTCGTTTCTTAGTTTTCGTTTTTTAAGTATAGGGTTGTCAGAGTCTGCTAAGTTCTTTATTGGACATTGTTCATAATCCACTCTCATTGTTGCTAAAGCATTTGTCATTTCCTCCTGCAAAGAATAAAGTAGCAAGCCATTAAATCAATGTCTTTTGGTAAAGAATCATACCAAGTATAAGTATTATTTAACTTAAACAAGCATTCTGAGAGTATTGCATGGCAATTCATAGTCCCCTACCGGTTAAAAATTAATTGTACTGGAACAAAATGCTAACTTGATCTATAACGTGTCATGGTGTAAACTATATAACAAATATCAAGTCAATATCTTCAAGTATGATGAAAAAAAGTGCGGAAAACTGATAATTTAAGTGAATTTTCTAAGTCCAAGGACCATAACTCTGCAAAAAAATCATCAAACCGAAACAAAATTCAAACTTGGTCTGTAACTTGTCATGATAAAACTATATACCAATTATCAAATCAATATCTTCAAGCATGACGAAAAAAAGTGCGGAAAACTGATTATTTGAGTGAATTGTCTAAGTCCAAGGACCATAACTCTACACATAATCATCAGACCGAAACAAAATTCGAACTTGATATGATGAAACAATGTTCCAATTATTGAATCAATATCTTCAAGAATGACGAAAAAAAGTGTGGAAAACTGAATATTTGAGTGAATTTTCCAAGTCCAAGGACCATAACTCTGCACAAAATTATCAGACCGGAACAAAATTCGAACTTGATCTGTAACTTGTCATGATAAAACAATGTACCAATTATTACATCAATATCTTCAATCATGACGACAAAAAGTGTGGAAAACTGAATATTTGAGTGAATTTTCTAAGTCCAAGGACCATAACTCAGCACAAAATTATCAGACCGGAACAAAATTCAAACTCGATCTGTAACTTGTCATGATAAAACACTATAGCAAATATCAAATCATCTTCAAGCACGAAGAAGAAAAAAATTGTGGAAACTGATTTGCCGGACTGACGGATGGACAGACAGTCGGAGTGCAAACCTAAAGTCCCCTTCGACTTCGTCGGTAGGGGACTAATAACAATATAATTTATGAGAAAAACTAGACAAAGTGATGCAACAGCATTCCACTTTGAAGTATCTGTATTATAACAAAGTCAATGTAGGACTTTCTTTGAGATATTATTCTGTCTGGGAGACACAAATGATGCCCCCGCAGATGCAGTGTTATTTTAAAATACACAAAGTTGAGCATGGGAGCACATAGGTCTATGGTTCACTGTAGGAGAAGTTATCCAGAAACTCTATGCATCTCTAATGCGAGTATATACTCCAAAATAACAAAGTTCAACTATCTCCCAAAAGAGCAAATATTAATAAAAATCAAAACCTTGACCAAATGCACACCTTCAACATATGTACAAACAGCCAGCAAAGTGAAAACTTCCTAGCATTCAAACTGTAGGAGGAGTTATGTGGAATAACTATATACCCATAATGGGATGGACGGAAGGATGGTCGGACAGGGGTAAAACAATACGACCCCCAACTTTTAGTTGTGGGGCATAAAAAATGTCAGACATGAACCAAGGACAACCACTTAATTATGGACACCTGACTTGGGACAGGCACATAAAGAATGTGGCGGTGTTAAACATGTTTGTGTGTGATTAATATGTGAACTTATATTGATAATGACTTTTATGCCATTTTGCTCGTATTATTTTGACAAGGTTTCCTTAAACTTAAATGAATGAGTGGTGTAGCATGTATTATGCTGACACAAGTTTCCACCTGGACAATAGACCTACTTGAACTTTGAGATTGAAATAAAAAGGTTTAATTCTTATTATGCTGTAATTGTTTGTACTTAATTTGACCAACTCAAAACATTAAAGTGTTGGTTACATGAATGAAATGGAGAGATAACTTCAACAGCAAGTTTTCACATTGTACTGAAATACAGTATGCTTCATTGCAAGCTTGATAGTAGGTAGTATATATCTATACCCATTCTTTACACTTGCAGCAGTGAGTCTATGGAGTATAATTAGTCTTTTATTTCAATTTCTATCCTACTATAACCACTTGAAGTTTTTACCTGTACATCCTGCCACATGTCTTCATCTTCCTTCAGTATTTTTGCAGAAAATAAAGGTGTATCAGGTACAACTGTATTGTCCTGGGAATACAAAATCAATAGATATGATGTCTTATGCAATTTTATTGGTTGTGTACCAGTTTAATTAGATTTCATAATTTTTTGGGTCAAAGGTTTATTTTTATAATATTAAATGTGTGATTCAAAAGAAAGTTTCTAATCCATTTTCAGATTCAATTATAGCAAACTACAGTCCTTTGGTAAATGTCTTCTTTTAAATAATCAAAGTCAGATAACTCTGACAAAATAGGAAAATTAAAGGAATACACTACACCTCATTTTTTTTAATAAGCAAGTCTTATTTCTTTGAGTTACAGAATTTGATAATATTGAGATTTTCATTACACTTATTTGGTTATTGTTTCATTTCCATCTTGACCGTTCCTCATTTCAGTGTTGTAATGAGTATTTTAGTATGTGACATATGTATGTCAAAAATTGGTAAAGCTTGGGAAAATAATGATTTATCTATTGATAAACTCTCCCAGAATGTTATTTGATCATACATCATGGAAGCCCCTATACATCAATAACTGATTGCAAGTTCAACTAAAATGTTCATGACTTACAAGTACTTTTGGTCATAAACTTTTTTAGTGAAAGGAGTCACAGAACTTTTATTTCATTGAATATTTTGCTGAATGTAAGGAACTTACTGATATCCATTTATTTGACATTACGTCTCCTATTGATAGTCTCTCTTCTGGAATTGTTTTCAACAAACCTCGTATTAAATCTTTTGCTGAAAAGGGAAACAAATTTTTAAAGAATAAAATCAAATTGTGTGAGAATTATTTTACTTTTCAAGATGAAATTTTCATGAAAAAGGCATAAATAAGTGTCAATATTGAAATTCCATGCCCCTTTCTGTCAATTTCTAATGTCTATCTAAAAGTAAAGGAATAGTCCTTTTATTGCGTGTTCTCAATCTTGTTCACTGGAAGGTCTTCAATGATGGGTCAAAGACAATCCCATCTAATTTTCTAGACTAACTAAACTTAACTCTTTCATTTGCGTAAAGAAAATACTTGAATTAAGAAAAAAAAAACAAAGTCAAAAGTCAAAATTTAGAATTCCCATGATGATTGATTTCCTTTCATTAAAAAGACCAGTGATTTGCATTCCATTTATTTTTAAGGGTACACAACACATTTCCCCACAATATTCTTCAAGTCTAGAAACACACCAACATTATCATTAGAGATTTAAAGTTAGTTGATTGATTGAATGATTGATTGTTGGTTGCTTAACATCCAGTGGGAGATTTAAAGTTAGTCACTGAATATACAATGTTTTGCCAAAAACTAAACATGATTTACATTTTAGCAAAGAAAAAATTCATCTACAATCATCTATACACAAGTTAATTATAAACTGTGTGTTGACATCTTAATATTACACAATATCTTATTCGCAGACAATGTTAGTCAAATGAAGTGTTCTTACCTTCTTTTGATACTTTACTCCACTCTGGATTAGGAAATTCATATTGCCCATTCCTAATTCTTTTTTTCATACCGGGTGAAATAGCTGCACCATGATTACTATAAAAAGGTGGGTAACCACATAATCTACAAAAAACACAAGATATTTAATATCAGAATAATATCCTTATTTCCAATGTTAGCAGTAAAAACTTGCTATAACTGGTTAGTCTTATTAAAAGCATGGTACTTTAGCTTTATTTTCTTTCTTTTTTTAACCAAATGCCAAATATCAAAATTCCACAGTGTTCCAGCTTGATCGTTTTCACAGAGCGGTCCGCCCCCCCTTTCCAGACTGCCACCCTGTGCCCTTTTTCTGACGCCCTGCCCTTTTTCGCATGTCCATGCCTTTATTGTCGTAATATTTTGATGAAAATACTATAATTCTACCTGTCTTCATGTATCTGACAAGTTTATGACCCTCCGCTAATTTACATTAATAGCAGGTGCTATAAGTTGTGATTACAGGTAATCCGCTTATCGCCATCGCATGGGTCACTAATTCGTTAATTAAACATCATAATTGACTATTATAATTATTTTTCCAAGTAATATTGGTCAGTCGGCATTTCAATTTCAATATTTCTAAAAAGACCACAATTTGCAGTTCGTTTATCATGTTTTTCCATAGATGTTTTTGTAGTTTCGTCAATTGAACAAAATTGTTTTTTCCGGAGGGTTCCATTTTAATTTCATAATTTCTCACACGATCACTTATTGCAGCTCGGATGACATTGTTTCATCATTTGAACGTATTTTCGTCACATTTTATTTAACAATTTCGATTAGAAAGATTAAAACTTAATTCAAAAATATTTTCAAGAGTCAAACGTGCTTTCTTTATCAAGTACCGCGCATGCGTGAACGTATCTTTATAAAGTTAATAGACACTAAAACGTTAAATACAAAATCTTTAAGTATCAAATTAAACGAGAGAGAAAAATATATTTCTACTGGGCAACTTAATTTTAAGAAATGATAATTTCCTGCCTTTTTGTTAAACACAAACCAATCCATAGATGAATCCGGATTCATTCTAAATTTATTATCCACTTATCACTTACTGTTTTCATTTTGTTTAAAAATCGAAAGTAAACGTGATCTATTCTTGATAAATTTAAAATAGACAGTCATTTTAATCGTTCAAAGTTTTGCTGTTTACATAAGACAATGTTTGACATGCCCTTTTTTAATTATCAATCAGCGTGCTAAAGTGCCCTTTTCATGATTGGCTCCCTGCCCTTTTGAAATCCTAACTGGACTCTGTTCCATATAAAAATTGTCAGTGGATAAATGTTTGAAATCTTGGGACCTCACATGAATTGGGTGGACAGTTAGACCAATTAACAAATCAATGGTTGCAAACTATAATTTAAACTGATTATAATGATCAGGTAAACTGTAATGCACACATACATGTCCTTGTCCCTAGTTAGAAACATCATCAGTTTTTGTCTTACGACATATCTTAATGATTTTGTTCTTCATAGAATTTCGTGTTTACAGCAGATCTTTGATTAGTTTTGTTTAATTTTAATTCAAACTTTTATAGAGCATGACATATTGTATAGACATCTGAGTATTGTTGAATATGTTGCCTTCTAGAAATATTTAGTTGTTTTTTGTCATTGGGTTGCTTTTACATTGACATTTACCCAACATTTCCTTTTATTCTAATCAGGCAAACTAGTCCTCCTTTCAAAACATTTGTTTACAATTAACTAAAAATCTGAAAACTGTTATACTTCAAGATATACCATAAATAAGGTTATTTTGATAGTTTGTTTAATTTTCATGTGGAAACAGTCAACATGATCTATAACATAGTAGTAGTTGTGACTAGTAAAACCATGTAATGTAAATTTTCTAATTCTCAACCTGCCACTTCAGCAAAAATTTGGCTGAAGGCTGGTATTTATGGACAAAAAAAAAAAGAGAAAATATAATAGCTAAAAATCTGCATTTAAATTTTACAGCTTTCAAAATGGTCAAAGGGTCATAACTTATAGAAGAGTTACTAATTGCATGCAATGTAAATCTTATATAATTTGCACATTTTAATCTGTCAAAATATAGACGGTTTTCATATATACTTTCTCTCCCTTGATCATCCTTAAATTACAGATGGTATAAGTGATAATGATATGCAAAAATGATTTTTTAAATCAGATTTAGGGGACTGGTCCGAAAATTCCAGATTAACCTTGCAATAGGCTGAAGATAATATCCCTTGAACAACAAAAATTTGATGTCTGTTTGGTATTTTGCAGGATTGCATTATAAAACAACAAATCACTATACTTACAAAATATACATAATAACACCTAATGACCACATATCACATGATTTGTCGTATTTTTCTGGACCCAACACTTCAGGTGCTGTAAAGACAGAACAAAACATGAACAACAAGTTAATAATATTGAATATTATTCATATACTGCAAATTCATTTCAGAAATTTTTGCTGTTTTTTTTATTAATTCAAATAATGTGACTGGGTGAATATTGCAATAATAAGAACTAGCATTCTGATATATGATACATATATTTGTTAACAGATTTTTTTGAAATCGCAACAATTGATCCTTCATTTCTGTCTATTCTTCAAATATTGCAATAATAAATGCATGCAGTAATTTCTGACTTTACAATACCATATATTATATACAAGAACATAATCAATCCAATAAGATATTAACTTAATAAAACTTATTCTTCATGTTGGCAACTTTTTCATGTATTTAAATTTTCTTGTTGGATGTAGTTCCCTATATTTTAATAGGAGAAATTTTCATGCATTATTCATGTGGCACAGAGAGAGATGGTTTTACAAGTCATACATCTCGAAAAAACTGGAAGATTTGTTTATTCGTTGGTATATACATCGCCTGTAGACATAAATTTGCTGTTGTATAAAAAGTTATAATAAATTGCTTCGCTGAGCGCAGCTGGATACGACCGCAGATGTCCAACCCTGAAAAGTTGGGCCAAAATGGACACAATATTCACGCTTGATTCAGGTCTGAATTTGGATTGTAACTAAATTTTTGACACATAATAGGTTTCTGACACAGAATAACTGTAGTCAAAGAACTTCAAATTGGTTATATGATTTGAATTTATATTCAATTTATTGCTTTTGTGAAATACACTATGCTGTTGCGAATTGACCTCCTCCCCCCTACCAAAAAAAATTTATTTTACCCCGGTTTTTTGCTTGTGTGCAATACACTATGCTGTTGAATATTAACCCCCCCAAAAAAATATTTTAAGAAATTTTCTTTTAATTTCTGAAATCTGAAATGAGAAAAATTGTCCCCCCCTCCAATTTTTTTCACCTCCCCCCTTTCCCTTATTCCCCAAAAAAATTCCTTCCCTCAAGATATGGTCAGTATCTCAATTCAAATTTCTAATGCAGTTTGCAACCAAAATTACCCATTTAAATACATCATAAAAGTTTTAGAATATAAAATGACATACATACTCATGGCTAAAATTAATATTCATTAATAGTAACTGCTAAAAATAAATTGACAGCTAATCACCTCAAGACAATCATCATTTCTTAATACAAATGTACATAATTTACAAGCAGTGTAAGGGAGGTAATCAACCAGTGTTCTTTAATTTGAATTGGATTACCTCCCTTACACTGCTTTTAAATTGTCTCAATTGTCCTTTAACCAGAAAAACCCTTGTTTTTCCCCTTTTTTTGCCCCTAATTACTAAATGGTTTGAGCCATAACCCCCCAAAGTCAATCCTAACCATCCTTTTGTTGTATGGAAGTTTGTGGTATAATTTCAGATTGATTCATACACTTTAACACAAGTTATTGTCTGGAAACTACAAAAATGCTTATTTGGGCCCCTTTTTTTGCCCCCAATTCCTAAACAGTTGGGACCATAACCCCCAAAATAAATCCCAATCTTCCTTTAGTAGTTATAAACCTTGTGTTAAAATTTTATTGATTTCTATTTACTTATACTAAGGTTATTTTCCGGAAACCATCTGTCTTCGGACGACGTTGACGACGACGACAACGTGATACCAATATACGACCAAAATTTTTTTAATTTTTGCGGTCGTATAAAAACTGTAATAGAATAGCTATAAACAGACAGTAGACTATTTATAATTAGTTTCCATACATGTATCATAAACTATATAAATAGTATAGTTTTGAATAACCTACCAACATAATATGGTGTATAACATGGTGTCTGTAAACTTTTTGTATGTGTAGTTATTTCTTTGGCAAATCCAAAATCCGTCAACTTTAAAACGCCTTCTGAAGATTTTCTTGTATATAGCAAGTTTTCTGGCTGCAAATACATAGATATAAAGTATAAAACACCTCAATAAGAACGACAGTCACTATCTGCTTCCTAAGATACTGATTTAAAATTATGCAGCACTACAGTCAGAATTGATTAATATACACTCAACAGAAATACTAGCAATCAAATACTTCCATTATCATAAAATTCTAGTTTATTTCCTTTCCCACCAAAAACAATAAATTAAAAGTAATGAGTAAATGTACTCCTACTGCTGCTATGTTTTTCAGTGACAGCAATTATTGCTGCCAGTCTTTTGTGTCCATAGATAAAAGAAATTCAGAGAGGAAGCTAACATATCCATGTCCCAACACAAATAAAACTAGAGTTAGGTGTCTAGTGATCACAGATCCCTTTCTTGCAGAAAAAAAAAACCTCTTTATATGTAAATGCCAATGGCAAAATCGATAATGAATGTGACCTGTAGTTTATGTATCGTAACTGTGTAAGATTTTGTTTTGTGGTTCTTGCAAAATCACCAGTAAACCAAAAAAGTCTAAGTGTTAATGTAACTAAATAACTTTTGAATGTGACCTGTGTTTTATGGTACCTGACAATGTGTTAAAGTTTCAAACGATTTGATCAAGAAGTATAGCAATTATTATCTGGAACCAGGAGAAAATCCATATTTTAAGGTAACTTAGTCATAAATTTCGAACAGTAAATTTCAAAATCATCAACATCGAACTTCAGTTTTATGGTTCATGAAATTGTGTAAAAGTTTAGAAAGATTTGGTCTAGTAGTACTATAATTATCATCCAGAAACCAAACTTGTGACTGACAGATGGACGAACAGATGTATGCATAACTTTATACTCCCCCCACCTTTTTTAAAGGATGGGATAAAAATAGAATGCTATAATTCCCCTCCCCACGAAATTGTTCCAATTTCCTGATTTTTCAGAACTCATCAAATGTTCTTATAAAGATAAACCTCCATTTCAAAATTGCAACAATACACTTTCTAAAAGAAAAGAATGATCACATGATATTTTGAGAATTATCTAATTAATCAATGTGTCTATGAAAAGAGTAAACCTAAGGGCTCACACTACTTCAGAATCATAGGGAGAAGTGACTTCTCTTTTTGAAATTGAGAGGGAGAAGTGGTGAGATTTGAAAGAGAAGTGCTTGTTCGCTCGCGGGGCTACAATGTTTGGATTCTACTATAATACATTAAGGGCCATATGTATCTTATCTTTTTTATATTGTTCAATTTGTACCTGGGAATACAATTAACATGATTAAAGTAACTGTTCAAATTTAAAGTTGTTTAATTTTATCATATCTAGTTGCACAATCAAATGAGTTCTCTTGTCAGAAAAAAACATTTAAATATCTGGCAATAAAAAATAAAATAAAATTCAATTAAAAAAAAAATACTCTGTTATCATGTTCATGAAATTAATTATTTCTCATTAAAAAGATATATAAATTTAACAGTTAAGCTTGGACATAATACAATTATATTAGTGTAATAGTCCCAGAGTTGAGCAACTTTAACTTATCAATTGGAACAATGCATATACATGGAAATATATACATTAATCAAGAAGATCTAACCAAAAGTATGTTAATGCGTGTCGAATGCGTAATTTTTCCTTTTGGGATCAATTTTTGTCTGTCAGTAGTGCCATTCAATGCGTCCGTAGTCATTATCGCAAGAATCCGGATTTCGGTCATAGCGGGTCAGTTTCCGATGAAATCCCGACCCTGATCCGTAATTGTACAATAGTATGCCCAATAATTTAAATGTCGGACAAAGAAAAATTTACAAAAATAAACGATGTTTGACACGCTATTTGGAAAGGAATATGACGTTTTTAATGCAATACATGGATAACAAGTTTACTTCAGGCAAATTTCATCAAGTTCTAATGAAGTAATAACTTATTTTGCCGAAAGTTAGAATGATTTCGTGTAACAAGTACCGGAAGTGATAACAAATTGTTTTTATTATAAAATAACATGCCACCAGCTTATAAATCAATGCTTTAACCTCTTTTTTGAAGAAAATAAATCGTTTATGCCTTGAATTTCTTTACTTTTAAATGAAAATTGCTGTTTCGTCAACTTGGTAAAAATTGAATATTGCCGATGACGAAAGCGACTGAAAGCAAGTATCCTAAACAACAGGGCGACTTGTTTTCACTTTTGGGGGTCAGGCAAAGCGAAGTGACGGACGGGAAAGCGACTTCTTCGCTCTAGTCGCCTGGTAGCGTGAGCCCTGAACCTAAGTCTGACAAAAAAACTATTTAGGTACTAACCCGGTGACAGAAAAATTAAGTGATAATTTTTTCCCTCACCCAAACAACAATAAACTGCTTCGCTGAACGCAGCTGGATACACCCGCAGAGGTCCAACCCTGAACAGTTGGGGCAAAAATGGACACAATATTCAAGCATGATACAGGTCTGAATTTGGATTGTAATTAAATATTTGACATATTATAGGTTGCTGAATAAATGTAGTCAAAGAACTTGAAATTGGTTATATGAATTGAATTTATCTTCAATTAAAGATTTCTAGCTGTTGTGCAATACTAAGTAAATCTGTTGTCAGACTATAAACAAATAAAGTTCAATTAATTCTCAATGTCATATTTGAAATTTATGAAAATCAATAGGGAGATTATATCAATAGCTTTAAATAATTCACCAAAGTTTCATGAGAACTGCTGAAAGCATTTTTGAGTTATTGTCCAAAAACTGGAAAATCCCCCCTTTTTTAATGAATAAAACCCCATGACTCAGAAATTTAAAATCTAAAATTTATAAAATTCTAAAGGGAGCTTACATCAACAGATATAAACAATTCACCAAAGTTTCATGAGAACTGCTGAAAGCATTTTTTAGTTATTGTCCAAAAACTGGAAAATCCCCCTTTTTTAATGAATAAAACCCTGTAACTCGGAAACATTAAATCTAAAATTTATAAAAATCGAAAGGGAGCTCATATCAATAGATATAAACAATTCACCAAAATTCCTTGCAAGTTGGTGAAAGCATTCTTGAGTTATTGTCAGAAAACTGGAAAATACCCCCTTTTTTAATGAATAAAACCCCAAAACTCGGAAACGGTAAATCTGAAATTTATAAAAAACGAAAGGGAGCTCACGTCAATAGATATAAACAATTCACCAAAGTTTCATGCATATTGGTTAAAGCTTTTTTGAGTTACTGTCTGACATGTTGATGACGGACAGACAGTCAACGGTATACCATAATAGTCCCGTAAACGGGCGTATAAAAATGATCTTGATTTCCAATTGTTCTGCTTATCTAACATACCAATGATTTTGATAGAAGTAAATCCTCAATAAGAATTGAAGGTGCTATCTTGGCATAACTCAACATTATCACGATTATAGCCAGATTACATGAAATTGTAGATCCAAAGAGCTTTCAACTTTACCCGTGAATATCACTGCTATGAAGATTAACATTTACATTCCTACCTTTAAATCTCTGTGTGCTATGTTCATGGAATGTAAGTAATGAATGGCACTAGCCACCTGAGTTACTATTTCTGCTGCCTCTGTTATAGAAAGAAGAAAAAAACAAGATTTTTAGAAAATTGAGAAACTCATATCTTAGATTTCAAATTCTCATACCTACTTCTTCAAACTGAAGGAGAATCTTTCAACAAAAATGGAACTGAACACAGCACAAAGTATTAGCTTCATTAGTTATACAAATGATATCCACATCCAGTAATTGTAAAACTACTCCTCTCATTAATTTGTTACTTTTCTGTTAAGAATCATAGTTAATGGATAAATTTCATAGAGATCAAATGAAACATAACACTGTGTCCCCAGACAACATCTTATCACAAATTTATACATTTTTGTCGAGCCTTCGACTTTTGTCGAAAAAGCGAGACATAGCGATCCTACATTCCGTCGGCGTCGTCGTCGTCGTCGTCGTCGTTGTCGTCGGCGGCGTCCACAAATATTCACTCTGTGGTTAAAGTTTTTGAAATTTTAATAACTTTCTTAAACTATCCTGGATTTCTACCAAACTTGGACAGAAGCTTGTTTATGATCATAAGATAATATTCAAAAGTAAATTTTGTAAAAAAAAAAATCCATTTTTCCGTATTTTACTTATAAATGGACTTAGTTTTTCTGCCAGGAAACATTACATTCACTCTGTGGTTAAAGTTTTTAAAATTTTAATAACTTTCTTAAACTATCCTGGATTTCTACCAAACTTGGAAAGAAGCTTGTTTATGATCATAAGATAGTATCCAGAAGTAAATTTTGTAAAAAAAAAAATTCCATTTTTTCCGTATTTTACTTATAAATGGACTTAGTTTTTCTGCCAGTTAACATTACATTCACTCTGTGGTTAAAGTTTTTAAAATTTTAACAACTTTCTTAAACTATCCTGGATTTGTACCAAACTTGGACAGAAGCTTGTTTATGATTAAAAGCTAGTATCCAGAAGTAAATTTTGTAAAAAAAAATTCCATTTTTTCCGTATTTTACTTATAAATGGACTTAGTTTTTCTGCCAGTTAACATTACATTCACTCTGTGGTTAAAGTTTTTAAAATTTTAACAACTTTCTTAAACTATCCTGGATTTGTACCAAACTTAGACAGAAGCTTGTTTATGATCAAAAGCTAGTATCTAGAAGGAAATTTTGTTCCATTTTTTCCGTATTTTACTTATAAATGGACTTAGTTTTTCTTCCAGTTAACATTACATACAGTCTGCAGTTTAAGTTTTTAAAACATTTATTAGATTCATAAACTATCCTGGATTTTTACCAAACTTGGACAGAAGCTACTTACAATCAAAAGATAGTATAGAGAGGAATATTTTTATTAATTTTTTTCCTCATTTTTGCTGAGCCTGTGATTAACAGCAAAAAGTAGGCGAGACACTGGGTTCCGCGGAACCCTTACGAATTTTTACTGTTATAAATCTGTTTATGAATAAAAAAAAAAAAATTAAAAAAAAATATTTTCAAAAATCTCTGAAGCTCACAAATTCTTTATAAATAATAGAACAGAATTCCAATGTTCCGAGTCCAAGGACAATAACTACATGTATAATAAAAAAATTGTTTGATTCCTTCAAACTTTTTATAAATATCTTTGAGAAATGTAGGTTTAAAAGTGTTTAAAATGCAATTTTCCATATAATCAATGTTTAAAAGGGGCATAACTCTTTAAAAATAGTTGATCATCTGATTTTCGAACTTGTCAGAGAAATTGCTGATATAAACCTCTGATATAAGTTTGATAAAATGGAAAGTATTGTACATGTGAGAGCACCTCAAATCAAACTTACTAAATCTAATGCTGAAACTGATCATTTACTTTTCTAGACCTTGAAATTAGAATTTCTAATACTAATCTTGATCTTCATCCCAATATTTTTGACAAACTGGACAACTTTCCATTCTTTTCCTTCATGGCGGTTTTTTATTGGCTTGTTAATTGTATATGGAGTGTACATTTCTCACTAATTTACATACCAGTGTGTTGTCTCACATTTTAATGAGTGTTATCTTTTGACTACTAACAAAACTAAGAAAAAAGTTAAAAGATATCATAAATTGGTAAAAAATTTGACCTAAAGTTGTTAAGCTTCTGTTTCATTAACAATTACCTCACAAATCTTTTCCTTCATTTTTTATTTTTCTATATTCTGCATGTGGTCTACACATTTGTATATTTAAATCAATATTTTTACCTCGTTCTGTGAATGCACTGTCAGCTCTTTCTTGTATTCGACTGAACAATTCTCCACCTTCCATACTAGAAAAAACAATATTGGAAAGAGTTCACATGATATCCAAACATATTGGTTATTTCATTCAAGTTGTAATATATACATGTTTCTTGTTTTTTCATTATATGTAAATTAAAAATATATTTTATGTCTCATTATTGAATGAACAGTTAACAGTTTTCTGAATGACTTAAAACATAAATGGCATACAAAGTTGAACAGTCTACCAACTAGTTTCAAACTTTTCATGGTTAAGAGTTGCCATTTTAATTTTGGGTTATAACAAGTCACCACCATAATCTTGTTTTTTTTCTGCTGCAAATAAATATGATGCAGCAAAAAAGGAAATGTAATTGTTATTTTGTTTCAAAAAGATATAAGCATCCACAGTAAACCAAAAATAAGATACAGATGATCAACAGGGAAAATTTTTGAGAAGGATGTTGGTCAGAGTAAGTAAATTGATGCTGACCAGTTTTGTATTACATGTTTATGATGACTGTAATGGTCAATTATCAATGATTTTGTTTTCTGGTAGTATTTATTGATACCAAACTATATCTCACATACACAGGTACATTATACTTCTCAGTGTTTTCTGACAATCTTTTCGACAACTTTTAACCTGCATACAATTACATGTAGTCTTTGCCAAAGTATTTCAAAATTCTAATATGTTAAATTTTACATTAGATTAGTTCAAACAACTGCTATATTTGTGTAATTGATCAGGGGTTCAAAATTAATTGCAGAGTTAAAATATTCATGAATTTTTGGATTTACAATTCAAAGGTCCACTATGGGATATTAAAGAGGTTTACACTCAGGAACGGAAAGGCCAAAATGTCGGACCTTCATTATTTTGAACACCTGATGAATCTAAAACTGATCACATATATATCATATGCATTTTAATCTTATTTTACCATTCCATCACTACTAGTAGACATCTCTGACCACTGTAGACATTTTCATAAACATCAATTATTCTGACAATATAAGGACATCCTGAAGCCCGCCAATGTAAATCAACTTCTCTTCTAGCCTTTGGCACATCCCGTAAGACCTGAAAGAAAATATAATGTTCATAATGGATATTTTCAAAGTGTTAAAACAAGATTTCTTAAAACATAATAGTCTTCCATAAAACAAACAAATTTTTACATTTAGTTTTCAAAATGTTAGTTGTGTTGAGAAATGTCAATTTACCTCGATTGATGACTGCTTAACAACCAGCAGCAGGTACTTTCATCTTCAGGATTATTACATATTTATTTCATAACAATATAGAATTTGCTATGTATTAGAAAGATTTAGTGTTTCCTACAGGTTTTGGTGTGGTGTAGCGCCCTGTCGTTTTTTCTTAAAGCCCTGCCGTAATTTAAGATAGGTTCTGCGATTCATCTTTTAGCAAGACCATTTTGAGTTATTTCCCTTCGAACGAAATGTCTTGCCTGCTTTACTGATCATTGATTTTATGTTGATAGTCCTAAATATAAAGCTTTATTACAAGTATCGCATAAACTTAACATGATCCAAGAAAATGAGGTCAAGTCAGATAAACCAAACCGGATATACATGTACACCTTACAATCATTCCATACACAAAATATAATTGACCTATTGCTTATAGTTTCTAAGAATCAAACTTAACCAGGAAAATATAACATTGACCAATGAACCATGAAAATGAGGTCAAGGTCAGATGAACCATGCCAGACAGACATGTACACCTTACAATCAATCTATGCATTAAATATAGTTGACCTATTGCTTATAGTATCTAAGAAACAAACTTAACCATGAAAATTTAACATTGACCAATGAACCATGAAAATGAGATCAAGGTCAAATAAATTGCTTCGCCGAGCCCAGCTGGATACAACAGCAGAGGTCCAACCCTGAACAGTTGGGGCAAAAATGGACACAATATTCCCGCTTGATACAGGTCTGAATTTGGATTGTTATTAAATATTTGACACATAACAGCAGCCTTCACGATTAACTTTTGAGTCCACAAGCCCGAAGCTCAATTTTTTGAAAATTTTAGTTGGATTCTGTTGGCTTTTAGAGAAGAATTTTACAAGTCCGAAAGCAATTTTACAAGCCAATGTTGTAGGACTTGTGGTTAAGCGTGAAGACTGTAACAGGTTTCTGACACAGAATAACTGTAGTCAAAGAACTTAGAATTGGCTATATGATTTGAATTTATATCTCAATTTAAATTTCCAATGGAGTTTGCAACCATAATTACCCATTTAAATACATCATAAAAGTCTTAAAATAGATAAAATGCTCCGCTGGGGCACAGCTTGATACGACCGCAGAGGTCGAACCCTGAACAGTTGGGGCAAGTATGGACACAACATTCAAGCTTGATACAGCACTGAATTTGGATTGTAATTAAATATTTGACACAGCATAGGTTTCTCACACAGAATGAAAGTGGTCTAAGAACTTAAATTTTTTTAATTTACCTATTCAAACCATATAATTATTATTTGCTTTTATATATAAATCAGAAATAACCAATTTAAAATGGAAAATTTTAAAGAAAAAAAAGGGAAACCCCCCCACCCCCCAATTTTTTGAACCCCCTTATGATTCATCACCCAAGGTTGGGCGGTAAATACCACCCCCGGTATTTACCAGTGGTATTTACCGGTATTTACCGTCCCGGTCAATACTCCTCAAGTGGTCAATACTGGCAAATACTGGACAATTGAAATTTTCATTGTTCTTTTGACAGATTTTTACTATCAATGTTAGTTAAATCTTAGTTGATAGGGGAAATTATTTTAATTTTATTCATAAGGCATGATTCAGTTTATAAAAAGGATTGATATTGGTATGTTTTATCAACTATTAGCATGAATAATGACTTATTCAGTTCTTATGGGTAATGATATAACATAGTTTAGGTATGAATATAAAATTGCTATATCAGTTATTTCAACATGTATAAAATATATATATTTTTTTCTTGAAAAGGTATGATTTTAACAGGTAAATAGAATTAAAGGTGACTAGATTATCAGGGCATTACCTATTAAATGGCAAGCAGGTGTCAAAAGTTTATTCAATATTACAACTGCCCCCCTAATAAATGTTGACATAACAGGAAAAAAGTCATAAAAGTTATTTTTGAAGACTGTTTAAAACAATTATTTTATTCCTGACTATTCAACTGTATGATAAATATCTTCTAAAACTAAATCATGTAAATACAGAAAATGGAAATTTTGAAGGATCTATACTTTGGCTGCTGTTTTTCTTTTTCTTTAATTTATTCTAATAATCACTGTCCATGATGTGTTCATGTATAATTTCAATTTATATAAGAAAAGATAACATTAAAAAAGTCTAATTTTGACTTGAAAACTTTCATATTTTCATGACTAACAGTAATTGAATGTACATGATGTAGGGCTAAATATCACAGGACAGAAAGTCACAATGCAATTTTGAAAGAACTATTTCTTTGATTAAGAAAAGACTAATTTATAAGACATTGTTTTATTACATTTGCTGAAATTACTGTTAAGAAAACAAGCTGTCATACTTTTTCATGACTGGCTTCATGGTACCAAGAAATATCCTTTGTAGGATTAATATTTAATAAATCTTCATTTAACCATGTTTATTATCAATCTCATAAACATTACAATGAATTCATTCCAAGGATTTTCCCTTACATATTCAAAAACTTGTTAACTAATTAATCGTGAGTTTTTGTCCTTTACAATTTGTCCATTTACCCTGTAGTTGACCAGGTAGGGACTGTATTTAATAGTAATATCTTATCAAAATTTCAATTGACCAGTATTTGCCAGTATTGACCAGTATTTGCCAGTATTTCCCGGTATTTACCGCTGGCCTGGTCAATACTAGTATTGACCGCTTTTTTGCCAACCTTGTGACATCACCCCCAAACTCAATCCCAGCTTTCCCTTTGTGGTATGGTACCTTGCAGTACAATTTCAGAGAGATCCATACACTTGAACACAAGTTATTGTCTGGAAACTAGAAAAATGCTTGTTTTTTGGCCCCTTTTTGGCCCCAAATTCCTAAACGTTTAGGGAAATTACCCCCAAACTCAAACCCAGCTTTCCCTTTGTGATATGGAACCTTGCAGTACAATTTCTTAAAGATCCATACACTTACACATAAGTTATTGTCCTGAAACTAGAAAAATGCTTGTTTTTTTGCCCTTTTATGGCCCCTAAATACTAAAATTTTGAGGGAATTACCCCTATAATCAATCCCAGCCTTCCCTTTGTGGTATGGTACCTTGCAGTACAATTTCAGAGAGATCCATACACTTGAACACAAGTTATTGTCTGGAATCTAGAAAAATGCTTATTTTTGGCCCCTTATTCCTAAACTTTTTGGGCAATTACCCCCAAACTCAATTCCAGCCTTCCCTTTGTGATATGGAACCTTGTAGAACAATTTCATAAAGATCCATACACTTACACACAAGTTATTGTCATGAAACTAGAAAAAAAATGCTTGTTTTTTGCCCCTTTTTGGCCCCTAATTCCTAAAATTTGGAGGCAATTACCCCCAAAATCAATCCCAGCATTCCCTTTGTGATATGGAACCTTGTGATACAATGTCAGAGAGATCCATACACTTACACCCAAGTTATTGTCATAAAACTAGAAAAATGCTTGTTTTTTGCCCCTTTTTGGCCCCTAATTCCTAAAATTTGGAGGCAATTACCCCCAAAATCAATCCCAGCATTCCCTTTGTGATATGGAACCTTGTGGTACAATGTCAGAGAGATCCATACACTTACACACAAGTTATGTCTGGAAGTTACAAAAATGCTTATTTTTGGCCCCTTTTTGGCCCCTAATTCCTTAGCTGTTGGTACCATAACCCCCAAAATCAATCCCCACCTTCCTTTTGTGGTATTGAACCTTATGGTAAAATTTCAATGAGATCCATTCACTTAAACTAAAGTTAGAGTGGGAAAACTGATGTGTCTTCGGACGACGATGCCAACGTCATACCAATATACGACCACAAAAATTTTTTTGCAGTCGTATAAAAATGACATACATAATCATGGCTAAAATTAATATTCCTTAATCAGCATTTTTAATAGTAACTTCTAAAAATAAATTGACAGCTAATCACCTAAAGACAATACAACATTTCTTTATACATAATTTAAAAGCAGTGTATGGTAATCCAAACATAACATTGTACTTTTAAGTAATTATCCATTAACCAGGAAACCCTTGTTTTCCCCCTTTTTTGACCCTTATTCCTAAACGGTTTGATCCATAACCCCCCAAAGCCAATCCTAACCATCCCTTTGTGGTATGGAAACTTGTGGGACGTACGTATGTACAGACGGACAAGGGTAAAACTTAATGCCCCCATCCGCTAGGGCGGGGGCATAAAAATAACATTACAAAAAATCTTAACTTTTTTTTCACAGAACCATGAAAATGAGGTCAAGGATAATGGACATATGACAGATGGAAACTTCATAACATAAGGCATCTATATACAAAATATGAAGCATCCAGGTCTTCCTACTTCTAAAATATAAAGCTTTTAAGTAGTTAGTTAATGACATTTTTAGCTATATCGGTTGATTACTCAAATGAGGGATTGTTACTCATTTGAGGAATAGTTCCCCATTTGGCGGGTTGTCCCCAACCTGTTTAATTACTTTTCAAATAAAAAGTTACATGGAACTTGGTGCAAATATTTTGATGCTGGTTATTTTTCTGGTGACAACTTTTTGTAGCCCAGGCCAGTCCATGGAATCATGCTTATATAAAACATTCAATAGAATACAGCCATGGATCACTTAAATAAACAGGTTTTAAGCAAGGCTTGTTATATGTATCTAAATTGAAAGGAACCATCTTATACACTCAAACAGAAGCCTGAGGCAAACACCCCTCTGGGCAGCTAATTATCCAAATAATTATAGACTGCACAACATTGGCTCAAGAAATGAACTTTAGTCCTGAAACAATATTTAAAATAGAAAACCTGAGTAGAGATCTGTGCTATGGACACCATACTCGTAGAATATTGTTGCAAAAGAAGACTTAGCAGAGCTCCAGATAAGAATTCACAAATTGGGGTTTTTACCCACCATTTTTTTATGTAATTGGGTGATAAAGTTTTTTAATTGCATTATCAATTCCAATTCACCCCTCAAGCAAATATCAAATTGGGTTTTTCACCACCAAGCTCCTTAATGTATTGGGTTTTTTCATCAACACAATATTGAATATTTAGACATGTTATAATCACATTATATCAACCCCAGATGTGTTTCCATCTTAAATGTGTTTCTTTCTTTGTAGCCTGAATATGTGCTATTATAATTGGGGTCCATGTAGGTGTGGCTAAGTGTTTAGATTTTTGTGTAATATATGTGAAATTTAGGTGCTGTAAGAAAGTTTTGCTAGTCCTTTCACCTATTTGCCAGATCTACTTTTTAATAAAAATAAAAAGTAGTTTCCAGATTTAAGATATACCCCAAAACCTTGAGGTTTATAGGGTGGTTTATAATGACGGAGACCACATTCAACTTAAATTTACAAATAATACTGCAACATCAAGTAAATAAATGACAATGTTATACTGCACTTGCCAATATAAGACAACTATCTTAAGCATCTAGAACAATTAGACCAAAACAAAGAAAGTGTCAAGCTGCATTGACGTAAAAAACGGATATGTGTATTCACTCATCAACTAAAATGAAAAAATAATATATAAACTGTTTTCGTTTAATTCAATTTACATAAATCTGAGTTAAGTTGTCCCTTATCAGAACTTTTGGTTTCCGATGCTTTCAAACTACATATCATGTCATAATTGATTTGGCCTTTCACTTTTTCCAAATGATTTCGTTTTTGACGGAACCCCGTGTTTATCGCTCTAGCAATGTTCTCGTTATGGTACGCAAACACGCCCGTGGGTTCAATGGCCGCTTCCTAAAATCACTAGCTAAGTCTTGTTATCATCATAACATTCCCTTAGCTATCAAAAAGAAGCCGAAAACATGATTCACTTCAATATTTTTACCGGACATTTACTTTCGTTTCAATTCATTGTATGTTATGATAAATCCCGAGCAATTCGAAAAAATATGACAGCATGTCACACGCTAATTGGATAAACGCCGAGAAGATCGAAATGTTTTCATAAACACGTGTACCTTTTGAGCAATGGAAAATTCCGACAGGGACCCATTACAGCTACTTGATGCAGGGCTCTATTTTTAGAACGAAAGGACATTTCCAATTATAAATATTATTAAAATAGATTTACGCGACGACTGTAATCAAGTAAGGGTAAATAACGCAAACGATAGCGAATAAAAGCGTTAAGAACCCATGTTTTTGGCATATAATTGGGTTTTCCTTTGAATTAATTGGGTTATTGAACCCTGCAATGGGCAATTGCATTGGGTTTTTAATTATTTTTATTGCGTGATCACGCAAATACGCAGCTTATCTGGAGCTCTGACTTAGACTACATGAAAAGACGACTAAGACTTCAAAATGTATATGAAGTGATGTTAACCCAATGGGCACAAATTTGTCTTTTTACATTTTATTTTCAATTTTACTAAATTTAATATTGAAATTACAAATAAGATAAGGGTTGAGAATCCTAGATAAGATTAAGACCACAGGTTGAGGACACTATCACATGTATCATGTATAAACCTGTAGAAGTTACTATTTCTTACATATAATCATAATTTTAGGGTTTGAGTTACTTTTAATTTTTATGAGTTACTATATACATGTAATTAATGCAATTAAATCTAGTGATGTAAATATTCCCACTGTAAATTTTTTGAGCTCAAATTTTACTTTTTGTTCTTTTGTTTTAAAGTATCTTACCATAACTAATGTCTCCTTAATGTATAATAAAAAGATAAATAATGGCCTGCTGTAACTATATGATATCCCCTTACCACCTTTTCTTTTAAGATAATTTAATATTTTAAAGATAAGGTTTTTAAATTTTACTACTGTGTGACACCGGTGCTCCAATGCAGAGGAATTTACGAAGAAAAGAAAAGAACCTGTCTGAATAGATGACAGTAGAATAGCAGAGGTAAAAATATGCACTAGATAGGAAAAGTTTTTCAGAGAAAATTTTTACTAGCCCTCCTAAATTTTCACAGACCTGGGATAATGGGATTGTGGTTAATCTTGAAGACTGATTACCTGATAAATGGGGGTAATGGCATATTATTAGGATCACTCTAAAGCTGTTCACATACTGATAAATTAAAATAAAATAACATTGGAAAAATGTCCATCTGAGAGAGTTATTCATTTGGGAAAACTGTTATCGATATGATCAGCTTTCCCCTACTGTGTAACTGTGTATAATTTTTATTTATGATACCTTTAAGGCACATTTTTGATTTGTTGTCTTCTGGAAACATTCTACAACTTTTCCGTTTATACCAAGCCCTAAAACACTTCCGGTTATTCGGTAATCATCGCTAATGGGGTTCTTCTTCGGTTGTAAATTTCTGTATATAGGTACATTTTGTATCATACTGGAGAGCCTTTTCTTTATGAAACCGAAAATTTTGATGTTTTTTTTTATGTCACAGTAACTCAATGTAATGTGTAAATGGTCTTTCACAATACTATTAACAGTGTGTATAGACTCATTGATAATCTGTCTGTGTGTCCTTGTGACAGGAAGTGACTGGATGCCTGTTCATTTCGACCAAGAACCAGATATTTAGAGATAAATTGATTACTGTTTTTTCGACCAAAGAACATTGTTATTGGAGAAAAAAAAATCCTAACTAAACTCTTCCAAAGCAACTCATGATTTTAAACTGAACTTTTATTTTAGAACAACATTGATTAAGAGAAAAAAAATGTGCCGTTTTTTTAGAGGTACGGGATTCGAAGTTATGATCATTTCATTTAAGTAATTTTGTATACCTTATATTAGACTTTCTCAGGGTTATCTTCATACGAAACCAGTGACCGTCAGGAAAGGCTGAATGGCGACTGGGGAAGACCAGTGACGCTGGTGGGACAGCTGGCAGCCGGGAATAGACTGGTATGGGCACTCGGGGTCAGCTGAAGATTTCAAAAAGTTTAGTAAACTTAGAAATCATGTTCAAAGATCATGCAAAACTGCAAAATCTGACTATTACAGCAGTGAAATTGAAGAAAACAGAAATAACCCAAAACAACTTTGGAAAAGTTTTAAAAATTTAGGATATCAAAAAGATCCCAAATCAAATCCTAATATAGTATTAAATATTGATGAGCAAAACTGTCACGATAACAAAAAAAAATATAAAATAATTTTAACATGTATTTTACAACTATCGCTGCAAAATTGGCAGAAAAACTACCAACTGCAAAGGGTTTATATAGTGCTACTACAAATATTGTTAGATCCTTTTATGTTCAGAGAAAGAAATCAGACCTAAAGCATGTAACAGAGGAATTTGTGTATAAAGAACTATGCAGTTTGAATATAAGTAAGAGCATGGGCCTAGATGGTATTCCAGCAAGGTTTCTTAAGGATGCAGCCCCAATTCTGAAAATACCTTTTACTTTCTTGATAAATTTATCTATCTCTGAAGGTACGGTACCTGACGATCTGAAAATGGCTAAGGTCAATCCCCTATTTAAGAAAAAGGACAGACTTAAGCCTGAAAATTACAGGCCTGTTAGCATTTTAAGTGTTGTTTCTAAAATTCTAGAAAAAGCTGCCTATAAGCAACTTGAAAATTTTTTGATTTCAAATAATTTATTATTTGAGTTTCAATCAGGATTTAGAAGTTCATATTCAACTGATTCTTGTCTCATTCACTTGATAGATCACATTAAAACTCAAACAGCCAAAGGTCTTTTTACAGGCATGGTCCTATTAGACATACAGAAGGCGTTTGACACAGTAGATCACAAGATATTATGTGACAAATTAGAAGTAATTGGGGTTAGATCTATACCTTGGTTTGAGTCATATTTGACAAACAGAAAACAGGTTGTAAGTGTAAATTGGGTGATTTCAGAAGTATGTAATATTACATGTGGTGTCCCTCAAGGTAGCTTACTGGGTCCACTATTGTTTTTGAACTATGTCAATGATGTTCAAACTAGCATCGACTCGGATTGTAAAGTTTTGATATATGCAGATGATACTGCAATTTTATTTTCCCATATAGACCCTGGGGTCATCTCGCATAAATTATCCAGAATGCTGGAATCATGCCATGATTGGTTAACTGACAATAAATTGTCCCTACATTTGGAAAAGACGGAGAGTACAATTTTTGGTCCTGGTCGAAAACTTCGGTCTTTAATACCGGGTGATTTTGATATCTCCTGTAATGGTATTAATATTGAATCCAAAACTTTTGTAAAATATTTGGGAATAACAATTGATCAGTTTCTAACTGGTGATTTTATTGTCAACTCTATAGTGAAAAAAAGTCAATCAAAGGCTTAAATTTTTATATAGAAACAAAGAGTGTCTAAATTTTCAATCTAGGAAAACATTGTGCTCTTCTCTAATTCAATGTCATTTTGACTATGCATATGCATGCTGGTATGAAGGTATATCAAAACAAATGAAGAATAAACTTCAAGTGGCACAAAATAAGATTGTGAGATTTATTCTGCAATTACATCCCAGAAAGAGTGTGACTTATATTGAATTTAAGAAATTGGGCTTTTTAAATATTAGTAATAGAGTCAAACAACTAAGACTCAATCATGTTTTCAACATTTTTAACAATATATGCCCAAATTATTTACATACTAATTTTGTTAGAAATGAAACATCTTTCAATACAAGATCTAGTAGTAAAAACTTTTATATACCAGGAATTAAAGGGTGTGAATCCACCACTTTCTTTTATAATGGAATAAAAGAATGGAATTCGTTACCAAACATGATTAAAAGTTGCTCTAAAAATATAATTTTAAAGTACAAGTGAAAAAGTTTTTGATGGATAAATTTAAATCCATCTTTAATAGTGAATTTGTTTTTTTATTAATTATACTGGGGCTTTGACCATTTATCTGTGATAAATTCTAAATGATTTGTGTTTGTATTTTTCTATGTGTCAACCCTTTGTGTCAACTGGAAGTCTCGTCATAAAAGGACCCCACTGGAAATAAGTTTTAATAACTTTTGTGGGTCATCCTAAGATATTAGGCTACAGTGAAAATCTAGTCAATTTAAATTTCACTCATTATTTAATCTAGTCTATTCATATTATCAAAATATCATGAAAAGTTTCATAATTTTATTTTTTAAATTAAAATTTTTAGTAAAATGTAAATCATTTTAGTGTCTATAAATTATGTCTAGTGCTATATCTGTGTCATTGTAATATATTGTATCTGTCAAATTCATGCCTTTTTATCTTGAATTAATATATATATATAGCTACCCTAAGTGTGGTTTCCGTGAGGGAACACCAACGACAGCTACTACACAGAATGAAGAAGTATACCATAGTCTCCCGAGAGAGGGAAGGATGAGAGGCTCAACAAAACAGATCAAACGGCAACGACTTGGAAACGAAAACGGACAACGACACAGATGGCGCAAACAACTTTGACAGGAGAGAAAGCAGAAGCTAACTGCCATTGTGGAAAGAACTACAAGAACCAAAGAGGCTTAAAGATTCACCAGTCAAGGTCTGGATGCAGTCGAGGAATTGTTACAGAGCAGCGCACAGATATATCTGGTGAGACGCAGGAGAATCCTAGCCAGGACACAAACCATAGTGCAAGGAATCTCTCTGCATCAGTATCATCCCACAACAGCAGCCAAAGCTTGAATTGTGAGGAGCACATTACACAGGCAGCAAAGGCAAGAGACATCACATCAGAAAGAAAGGATAGCATGGCCAAAGATGAACAGTGAAGCCCAATGGAGAGATCTGAACGATGATTTAGGAGTAATTCTGGAAACATCACTGCAAGGATGTGTTGAGAGGAGGATAGAAACACTGACTACTCTAGTGTATAACATCGGAAAAGAGATTTGGTGTTGAGGAGAGGAAAGAAAGAAGTAACATCAAGCCGACACCAAACTGGATAGAACAGAGAATTAAACAGCTAAGGAAGGAGCTCAAAGACCTAAACAGGCGGTACAAGAGAAGCAATGAGATAGAGCAGTTAGGAATAGCCTGCCTTACAGACAGTATTAGAGATGAGTTGAGAAGAACTAAAAGGGCAGAACAACTCAAGAATAGTAAAAAGAAAAAAGCGAAAAATAGAGCGAATTTCATCAAGAATCCATTTAACTACGCAAAAACACTGTTGGGTGGAGAAAGAACAGGACATCTGCATTGTAGTAAGGAAGAAGTAGAAAAGTATCTGCATGAAACACACTCAGACATAAGGGAGAGAGGTACCTTTGGGATATTGTCCAAGAGTTGAAGAAGAAGAACAACCAACAATAGACTTTGAAACTAAGGAACCAACATGGAAAGAAGTTAGTGAGGTGGTAAAAAAGGCAACAACAGGATCAGCACCTGGATACAGTGGGGTGTACCGTGCAAAGTCTACAAGAAATGCCCAAAGATACTAAGGAAACTATGGCAGCTATTCCGAACACTATGGAAAAAAGGGACCATTCCAGAAAGCTGGCAGAAGGCAGAAGGGTGCTTTGTACCAAAGGAAAAAGATTCAAAAGACATTTCACAGTTTAGAACAATTTCACTGCTGACCGTAGAGGGGAAAATCTACTTCTCTGTCTTGGCAAACAGGATGACAAAGTATATGGTAGAGAATGGTTACATCGATACATCTATGCAAAAGGAGGCATTGCAGGTTTTCAGGGTGTGTAGAACATACTAGTGTTCTAAGCCAACTCATACATGAGGCGAAGACCGGAAAGAAGAATTTGGCAGTTGTATGGTTAGATCTGGCAAATGCGTATGGATCAGTACCACACAAAATGATCGAGATGGCAATGGATCACTACCACATTCCAAATCACATCAGAAAGATAGTCCAAAATTATTTTGGTGGAATACAGCTGCGATTTACTGTAGACAATAAGACAACAGCATGGCAGAAACTAGAGAAAGGAATAGTTACGGGTTGTACCATCTCGCCGATACTATTCATTATGAGCATGAATATCATCATGAAGGCCGCTGAAAGAGAAACAAGAGGTCCAAAGACAGATTCAGGGATTTTTCTACCAGCAACAAGAGGGTTCATGGATGACCTTACAGTTACAATGTCATCCCATATCCAAGCAAGATGGATACTTTTAGCACTGGAAGAGGTAGTCTCGTGGGTCAGGATGAAATTTAAGCCAAGGAAATCAAGATCAATGATACTCAGGAAGGGTCAGATAACAACAAAGTTCCAGCTTAAGATCCAAGGGGACGAGATACCAACAACTGTAGATAACCCTATAAAGTGCCTTGAAAAATGGTTTGATGACACCCTAAAAGACAATACCAATGTGAAGACATTACAAACACAGGTTGAAGAATAGCTTAAGAAGGTAGATAAAAGTGGGTTGCCTGGGAAGTTTAAAGCTTGTATATACCAACATGGATTGCTACCAAGACTGACATGGCTTCTCATGATCTATGAAATGACAGCAACAACAGTCTAAGGCGTAGAAAGAAAGATAAACAGTCACATCAGAAGATGGCTAGGAGTACCACCAAGTTTTACAGCCATAGGTCTTTACAGTCGATCTTCACAAATCCAGCTACCTTTAACATCAACTTTGGAGGAATACAAGGTATCAAAGAGCAGGCTTGCTATGACTCTCAGAGACTCAAAGGATAGCAAGATCAGTAAGGCTGGAATCCAGACACGAACTGGGCGAAAGTGGTCAGCGAGAACTGCAGTAGATCAAGCAGAAAGTATTCTTCATCATAAAGATATAGTGGGCTACACCGTTACTGGTAGACAGGGCTTAGGAATGACACATTTCCAACAGTGGTCAAAGGCAACACCAAAAGAGAAGAGCAGTATGGTGCAGTCAGAAATAAGACTAGTAGAAGAAGAACAAAGAAGGGCAAAAGCAGTAAAGCTTTGCCGTCAAGGAGCATGGATGAAGTGGAACTTGCCAGAAAGAAAGATCACATGGACAGAGTTATGGAGGATGGAAACATTCAGAATTTCTTTCATGCTTAGGTCAGTCTACGATACACCTCCTTCCCCTTCAAACTTACACCAGTGGGGAATGATAGAGGAACCAGGCTGCAAGTTATGTGGAGAAAGAGGTACGATGGAACACATACTTTCAGGCTGTAAGGTGGCACTGACACAGGGAAGATATCGATGGCGGCACGACAAGGTCCTAAAACATCTGGCAGAGATCCTTGATGTTGAGAGAAGGAAGAAGAGACCAACAGCAACAGAGGCTAAGCAGATCAGATTTGTTAGAGAGGGAGATACTGGTCATGCAACAAAGTCACAACAGCACTTCATCTTGGACAAGGGCAGTGAATAGAACACGAGGGCTGACATTGGCAAGCAGCTTGTGTTTCCTGAATGTATACAGACAACCCTACGCCCAGACATTGTAGTTTGGTCACAGAAGTCAAAGATGATAGTAGCAGAATAACTAACAGTTCCTTGGGAAGAGAGATGAGAAGAGGCATACCAGCGGAAAAAAGAGAAATATACAGAGCTGATGACAACATGTAGAGAGAGAGAGGTTGGAAAGCGTGGCTGTTCCCAGAAGAAGTAGGCTGCAGAGGATTTCCTGCACAGTCAGTATGGAGGATGTTAAAGGCAATGAAAATATTTGGAAAGGCAAGGAAGACAGCAGTAAGACAGTTAGGGGAAGCAGCAGAACGTTCATCATGCTGGTTATGGCATCGCAGAGATGATCTAAGCTGGAAGCCGAGTGCTGATGAGTAGAGGTTTGGCCACCTCTACTGACCCGCCAACCGGAGGATGTAATGGTACAGGGTCGAAACATCTGGTGAAGGTTGGAACCATCTGAAGACACCAAAGCACCGGCAGAGAGCGACAGAGATTCAGAGATGAGGGAAGATGAGCAGTCAAATGAATATGACAGCAGAAAAGCAGAATACCACCATCTGTAAGTAATAATCATTTTACAAGTTGCTTTCTTTAAAAAAAGAAATGCAATCGTGAACCCAAATGCCTGTTTGATACGAAAGATCAGATAATTGTTAAATAAGATCCAAGGTTGTACCTTATTTTTGTTCTATAAATATAGGCAACAGTAGTATACCGCTGTTCAATAGCTATTATTCGATTAAGCAGAAACAAGTACGGGAAACAAACTAAAACCGAGGGAAACACTCTATAAGATATAGAAACTGACATAGATTGTCAATGTAACTACTGTTCAATGTGAGGCAAAATGTTCTTTTTAAAAGAATCCTTTGTCTATCTCCGCTCCCTCTCTTTGTCCCGAAAGATAACATGACAACATTCTTAATAAGAGTCACCCTCTGGATGTTCATTCTGAGGTGCTGTTTTTTAAATTATAGTTAGTTTTCTGGCTGCAGTCGAAATGCAAATGTGAAGAAATTTAATGAAATTAATCATAATTATTTGTTTGTGTAGCCAGTTTAAAAATAGTTCAAAATTTTCAACTGTTCTTATTTGATTATATTCAAGGTATATTTGACCTCAATCTATTTATACCACAGACAACTAAGTGCAACCGAACTTTTGGAGTGAAAGAGTTTGAAACCACAACTTTATAACTTGTTCAACCAAATCTCACTTTTCATTTCTAGCTCGTCCTTTTGAAAATAAGCAAAAATGAAATGAAGTTGTTGTTTTGTTGCTTTTATACGTCTGTGAATAAGAATAAAAATAAGAATTTTATTAGTCTAAAATCCAAACAATAGGATTGTTACTAAATAAAAAAAAACAGCATATAAATAACAAAACGATAGACAGAAGACAACACAAACATGTAGCATTGAAAAAAATAAAAAATATTAATATTTATTACAATACTATTTTTGACAGCATGCCTCCTCTATAAAGTTATCAGTTCCAATATCTTGATTATATATTACATTATAATATTAGTCATGAATCATTCACAGTTCATATATTGACATTACAGTTGTTTCTCTCATTATACATTTCATTTATACTGTTAATAATGATTATTAATATATCACATTCTTCACAAGAAAATATAACATCAAATTTGTTTTCATTGCTCATTAAATTTAAACAGGTGACAATATATAGAAATTTCGTAAACATTTTGATCCTAGGTTAATAAAGTTCTGTTCGTATTATGATAAAATGGAAATCATCTTCCACCTCTTTGTGTGACCGACAGAAGGAAGCAGGAATAAAAGGGACAATGCAGTATAGTTCATGTCCTGTACGCAATTAAAAAATGCTGTTTTTGCAATCGGCTGTCGACGTTGAATATATATGGATGTTGATTTAAAGAAAAATAATATGTACTATTCTGTTTTTTTGTTTTTGTTTTGTTTGTGTGTGTGTAATGAATTACAAACGATTTTTTAAATCGCCTATCTTGTTAACATATCGTCATATTTTGCGCAAAACACGCTCCATGCATCTGTTAACTTGACTCTCTAACCGTGGCTTGGCCTATGAATACAGATTGTCGCAACTTCCCGAAACATGAATTGATGGAATTCCCAGAAATTTGCAATGATAGATAGGACATGAAGTTGTGCACCTGCTCATTTACTTTTAATCTTATTTATTACGGGGAGGGGTTAAATATAAATACATGCACCAAAACAAAATAATTGACTTTGCCATATTTAAATATATTTATTGGAGAGGGTAATTGACACAGGTGTCTCTAGGAAAACTCACATTTCCCCCACAAAAAAGACTTACGGATGTCTAGTTTGATAAAATAATCATAACTAAATAATGTTAATCTTCCTGGTATAACTAGTACTTAAACAATTGCTAATCTTTTCTCGAAAACCATAAAGAAAATTAAGGAGATGTGGTATGATTGTCAATTCGACAACGATCCACTAGAGTTCAAATGAATATGATATAAGCAATTATAGGCAATCATATGGCTTTTATGGTCGTATTTCATTCTGTTTTTGTTTCTACTTTGATGACAGTAAAGAATTTATATTTTTTTCCTAATATATTCCTCTTGAAACGAAAATAAAAAGTAACCCCACCTAAGTAATTCTAATTTACCTGATAATTGTAGATATCATTGTTCTACTATACGCATCTGTCATGGACATAAAACTTTGATAGCTGAATAAATGGACTGCGCTCTATTTAATTTTGCTAAAATGGATAGATTTTAAAATTCTAAAAACGCCCTCTCCGTTGACGGTAACTTTTTTCGCTAAAAATATCATCTCCAATGTGACCACAGCTTGTGTTTCAGAAAACTTTGGCTCATGCATCTCTAATTAATTAACTACTGATGTAGGATATCATTAAATGTCGATAAACACTTATCTCTATAGTAACTGCAAAACGCTAATAAATATTCATAAGATCATTTAATTACCTTTTACGCAGTTGGCCATAGAAAAGAACAGATGTATTCCGAAAAGACTTCCGGTGTTCCGAAAGACAACAGCGGACGTCCAATATATACTGCGTGAACCCCTGAGGGTTCACGCAACAAACGGAACGAATTTTCCTTTTGCGTTGTTAATTTCTTATCCTTGATTAAAGTTCATTTTTATGGAGGGTATAATTCTCACTGTGTTGGTCATTAGCAGTAACGTCACAGATATCAATGGACGTCATATTTTCATCACTCTAAAATTTTATAAAAGGGATACATATCTTTTAAATTGGTCAAAAGTTTTACTGAATCTTATCACGAACATCGTGAATTATTTTGGTAGCATGATTCCACATTCAGAAAATTAACAAAAAGTGGTACCTCGACCGCACCCATTTTTTTTTCGGAAATATAATTTGGAAAGATAATAATGTTAGGAAATGTCGTTTTAATATTTTTATTTGGCTTACAGATATATTGTTAACAGTAATTTCATATTGTTGTTGTTCAATCGTTGCATCCATTAATTTTTTGCTTGTTTGATTTCTTCGCAATTTTGTTTTTAGAAAGAGTCAAGATTACAAAGTTCCGCTTATTTTCCTTCATTTAGCTTTCTTTCAACAACTGCGAACATCCTTGATTACGGTATAATTAATATATTATTGTTTTGTTTGTACTTGTGTTTTTGCTATCTTTTATATCGTTATCATGCTTAAGTTGCTTTTCCTGGACTGGTTCTTATTGTATTTTCTTTTAAGAAACCGTTTACTGTTTGGTCCATTTTTGGTAATATCCTTTAGGCGTATCTCGGTACTTGTACATCCCGCCATTGTATTGGTGTGCTGTGGTCATTTTTTGTATTCTTGTGTTTCATTTTTACGTATGTACTTTGTCTATATGCCATTTTGTTTTTCGTTGTTGACATATTTGTTTGTTTTTATAGTGATTGAGATTATAACACAATGTCCTATTTTGACATGTTTACCTATTATGTCTGTTTGTTTTGTTTACACATTGTTGTCAATACAATGGAATTTTATGCGACTGTCATACAAGTTAGAGGTTTAGCTAGCTTTAAAACCAGGTTTAATCCACCATTTTCTACATAAGGAAATGCCTGTACCAAGTCAGGAATATGACAGTTGATTTCCATTCGTTTGATGTGTTTGTTGAGGGACTTTCCGTTTTGAATTTTCCTTGGAGTTCGGTATTTTTGTTGTTTTACTTTTTATATCTAAAAAGAGATGAATTCAACTTTACATATACACAGCTTGGTTCAGAAGCATCAGATCTCAGTCAAAGAGATTGTGGAAGTAATTACCGGCCCCGAGAAGCCGTATCTTACCCTGCATGACTAAGATATATACTCTTCACGCAGAAGTTAATGGAGTATTTTATCATATAAATGGAATGTTCACAATGGGAAAAGCTACAGGTTGTGAAACAATCTCACATTGTGTATAGATTATACAGGAAAAACATCATCATGTGAATAGAAGATAAACTAAATGATAGAATTGTGAAATAAAATACGAGAAGATAGCTCTTAGAAAATGTTTTCAGAATATCAAAAGAAAAGATATGGTCACCGTACGCTTTTTGACCCTGCTTTACATAACTGCTAACTTGATTAGAGAAAATCTAGACCTGTGTTCTGCTATTTTATCATCCAAGATCCTTAAATCATATCGTTTGTCGAAATTACGTACGACAGAGTTCAGTTCTTAACCGACCCTTACTGTCTTTACTTTTATTCAGATATTGAAAAATTTTATCAACGAAATCTAACAGGTTTAGTTGTAAGCTACCACTGGTGATGGGTCGCTTCCTATATAAATCAAGCTTTACAGACGTGCCGCTGGTATGGGTCACTGAATTTCAAACATATCAATTGGATGCAATTTCACGGAGGCAATATATCAATGGGTAGAAATTTATATGCGAATGGGTCATAAATCTTCATTTTCAGTAGTGTAAAAAGGCTGATTCTATACCACCTCCAATTTTATAGTAGAAATTCAGCATCTTAATTACCTCTAAAATTCAATATAAATGGTAAACGAACAGTTACTAAGTAAATAAACAACATGATGGCATTTTTTATCAACAAAAATTGTAAAAACACATTGAAAATTGAAATAAAAGAATGACAACAGATAATAATATGGCTTTTTGCGTGAACCCCCCTGAGGGGTTCACGCTTATATATTGGCGAGTTTGGATGTGTCTATGGGCCACTCGATATCTCTCGGCCGGAAGTCGGAATAAAATTCTCGGAACGTCTCGAAAGTTTTCGATCATTTATACAGGTAGTTATCTACGTCTTTGATACGGTCCCTCTATGACTTGGCTACCACGTGACATTACACCATCAAAGTAAATTGGAAAGTAAACAATAAGGCTAGGTTGCAGTCAATAAATCGTTTAAATATAAGAACCTTTTTGCCTTTTCACAAAACATATGTGTTTTTAATAATGTGAATGTTTATAAGCGCTTTGATTTGAAAGTTTTTAAACAAGTATTATGACAACGCAATTATATTTGTTTTAAAACGACCCCTGTACACTGTGTGTATCTAGGTATATTATAACGTGGTATTGTGCATTGTCATGATAACATGTAAACTAATTATGTCTGAAGATTTAACCACGTGTGTATTTTCATCATAGACTAAGGAGAGAACATTCTGATTTAAATGTGTATATTAGATCGGAAAACAGAAAGATAAAATTATTATCAAAAGTATTCAATTTAATTAATTCAATAGAAATCAAAGAAATATATACAAAATATATACTGTATTTATGTTTCTGTTGAAACTAAATATTAAATTGAAGTCAGAATATTTTCAGAGTTGCAATTAAGAAATAAGTATTTATATGACAAGATACTATGCTTTGGTATTTTTAAATATTCATTTGTAAATGAAACATGCATAATAATAAAATCTGAACAAATCCTTGCATCATACAAAAAAAATGTTGATAATGATTATATTTCTACGTTAATTATTTCCTACCGTTTTAGTAAGGTTTTATAAGTAATTGTTATTTATTTTTTTGTATTGTAATATATCCATAAAACGGAAAGTAAGATAAATTAATTAAATATTTAAATTTTAAACGGTCGTGAATAAAAATACTTGTGTGTTTTCAATTCACAAAGATTTTAAATCCTTGCAGCTCACAAAAAAAAACGTAATAATAATTTACAATAATCATTACAAAATTTAATTAAGTACTATCATAATGTTAATTTTTTTGTAATGTTTTAGTATGGATTTATAAGTCTTTGCTTATATTTTGTATAGTAATCTATTCATATAGTGGAATGGTAGAATTTAAAAATAGATTCATTTGATAAATAAAATGTCCGTCCGTAAATACTTGACGTTTGTGTTTATTGATACTACATGTATATATATTAAAATTTTTCGGAAAAAAATTACTAACAGGAACGTAATTAAACTATGTTTATTATAAAATTTCGATTGTATTTTTGTTTGTTTGTTTTAATAGTTTAACCTTATAACATCTACATATTTGTACTATGGTACGGTTTTGAAAATTGTATTCACTGTGTTGCCCAACTATCCTACACGTCTTGATTCATTCACATTATAGATCACATTTCAAACGCACACTCTCGGTTTGCGTTCTCAAAAATTCCAATAATACTAATTTCACTCGTGAATGCGCATTTTCGTTTTTCTTATCTAAATTTAGGACACGACTGTAAGAGATTGACATGTGACTTTCATGCACGGTCATCATTACTTACGGTATTCTGACCTCTAGCTGTTTCTCTTTTGTTTCTTTTTTGAGTCACTGTCCTATAATAAACTTTGACCTTTTCGAAAAGCTAAGGATTGTCTACCCAAGGAATAGATTCCTTAACTTTGTAATTTATTTGGCCTTTTAACTTTTTTCGTATGAGTGTCACTGATGCTTTTTTGTAGTCTTGCGTGTGGCGAACATCATTTTAATTCTGGTATCTTTTTATATCTACATACCTTTTTATATAAATTGGTTATTTTGAGGGTATGTACAGGTATTCATAAAATTTCTGAATTAAGATATTCTTCGGCAAAACCAAGTTTCCCTGTAGAATATTTGAATTGATTTAAGTAAAATCAGGAAATCCTTAAAATTTGAGATGTTTTATTAGACCAAAAAAAGTCTCTTTATAAGATGTCCCAATCAGTTGCATGCCACAGGTTTCATTGCATGGAAATTGGACTTTAGATTTATCTATACAATTAACATCTACCATGAGTACTGACAGCTTCAATAACGAATTGAGAACATGAAGGTCCATGCAGGAAGCAAAATATAAAGATATGATAGATAAAATAAATGCATGCAGAATTCCAGATTATAAAGCAAACTGAGTGCATAAATTTATATTGCGATTGGTTTGTGCAATTTGCATAAGTCATCCGGTTTGTAGAAATTGGGATTTGCAAAAGGGTTATCATCGGGAAAATTATGTACATTCCCAAGTACTAAATAAAATAGTCTAGCTTTAAAATGTATATTCAAATAGTAGATGTAATTATACACTTTCAACTGACTTCTTCTAATCACAGTCAATTATTTCAATTCAAAAGCAAACACGGTCTTAGGTTCACGTATTGCTTTTCTTTTTTTTAAAGAAAGCAACTTGGTTTTTTTTACAAAAGTATTGTGAAGCATTTAAACAAGCAAATGTTAAAATACCAATTAACGTCAACTTGTCGTTATAAGAACCCTAAGAGGTGTATCAATGATTGGTGATTTACAAGCAAATCCTTCAAAAGGTAACCCCCCCCCCCCCCTTTACGGCGAATAACGACTACACTTTAGCGTTAAAAAAAATGGTATGTAATTAAAATTTGAATTATAATGTAAAGTGTATTTTAAAAAAAGGATTTATACAATTATTTTTTTTAAGTACAATTTTACTAAAAAAGGTAACAATAATTTATTAAAACACCCGTGAATAGCAATGGAACGAACGCCTTATAGCGATGGATTGAACGCCTCTAAGAGACGAAGCGTTTGAACGAACGCCCTATAGCAATGGATCGAACGCCCCTAAGCGATGAAGCGTTTGAACGAACGCCCTATAGCGATGGACCGAACGCCCCTAAGCTATGGAGTGTTTGAACGAACGCCCTATAGCGATGGACCGAACGCCCCTAAGCGATGGAGTGTTAAAACGAACGCCCAATAACGATGAACGCCCCTAAGCGAACACATCAATTTTGTATAACCCAACAAAAAGTAGCCAAAAGTATTAAAACCATAAAAAAATTAAAGAAGTTAAAGAAAACGGCTTCCAGTAATTAGAACACCATTATGGCAAATATTAATTTATATCCCAAAACAGATATTCGTTACGATTTACCAAGAAAAGATGTGTGTGGAAAAACAAAAGATATGTCCAAAATTATAGGACAATTAGTAGTAAGAAATAACGAAACAAAAGTAGGCAATTTAGATTATAATAAGTTTTGTAAACGTGGCCATAAAATGATCCAACTTCCAGATATTTGTGTAGACAGTTTTTGTGTTTCCTTTCCTGTAGGTAAACAGTTGGGTTGGGGAACAAGTACCACGTAAAAGTGGTATTAGAAAAATAACTAAATATATGATATGTACAGTACAAATTTCCCTTATACGTTACAACATGCAACTTTTCAATCTCGTTTGACGTGTTTGAGCTTTTGATTTTGCCATTTGATAAGGGACTTTCCGATTTGAATTTTCCTTGGAGTTCGCTTTTTTTGTTATTTTACTTTCTACTTGGGACTAAATTCCAAACAAAATTTGTTAAGGCGCAAGGTGCGAAATTAGGACAAAACCGACAACAGTTTAAAGTAGCATGCAAAGACAAAAAAATAGAAGGTGTTTTTGCTGTACTAAAAATACAGAATTTTACCAACAAGGAATGGAATTGGACGACGACGATGTAACTATAGATTTTGCTGGCAGTTTTGAACGATCGGAATTACGAGACTATACGTTGGGAAAACACGGAGTTTGTATGGAAAACAAAAATACTTTCAAAACAGATAGGGATGAAGATATTTGCTTTGAAATGGATGTGGACGAAGATGTAATAGATATAGACGAGGAGGTAGCTACTTGCAAACAAGAAAACTTTTCTGGAACCATTTTACGTAATACATGTAGTGTTGGTGGAAATTGTCTTACATACATGCAAACATTTAAAGGGTGTGCATTTCGTAGTAAAGTTTACAACAAAGTTGTGCAAAGTATGGCCGCGGAAAGTGCAAGTGTACGAGGAGTTTTTGGAACCCACCTTTGTGATTGGTGTAATAATCCTGGATCGCGTCTTAGGGAAACTACTAGTATACCAAAGGGTTTGGAACAATGAACTAACACGGGTAGATGCCACATTTTATGGTCGCATGCCTAGTATAGAAGACCTAAAAGAAATCCTTTCAAAATGAAACACTTATTTGCCACACCATATTATGTTATTCCACACCGGTGGTTTCCCAATGGAAGGCGTTATTGTACCAAATAAATTCTACATCCATTTATTTTTGCAAGGATGCTGGGGAAATAGCATTAACTTATTGGGTGAACGAACACACAGGAAAAGTATAGGTAGTGTTTATATACAATTGGATATGGTAAAAAAGAACGAAAATTGGAACAAACACTACTTTGGATGGCAAGCGAATTAACTTTTACAAAACCAATACACATATTTTATTTGGAAATATCTGGGACTATACTAAGTAGTATAATAGTCCCAGGAAATAGACAAGGTAACATACAGACTTTCTTGTGGGGTAAAATCCTTTCAAAAATATGCAGCGACGATTTACGTACAAGACTTGTGGAAAAACATATTTGAATAAGTTTTTAAGTGCTAAATCGGAGTTTGTTAACCAAAACGATATGAGAATTGTTGCATGTAATGGGATCGATTTTATATTTGTACAACAACTTCCAACCTAAATAGCAAACGAAGATTCTAATTTTTCGAACTGGAAGTTTCCTTACAACCAATTTTAATTGGGACAAAAGCTATGCAAAAACAAACTTACGAAAATACTACCATTGCAGAAAGGCAAAAATATATGGATCGTAAAACAGAACACCGAAAAATGGTATGGGCAAAACATCTGTTTTTACAAAACTTGCCGAAAAGGAAAATGCTGCTAGAAAAAATAAATGTACGAAAGTTTGTACCAAAATCGACACCAAACGTTTAAAAAGGAAGACGAAGGTAAAGAATTTGTAGTAACAACAATTGGTCCGTGTAATGGTAACCATGGGTTATACTACATATTGCTAACAGACAAAAGAACATATACTGCAGATTTTAGTTCAAGGAAATAAATTCCTAGTATTTTGGAGTTACTTACTAAGGAAACAACCAATGGGCGTCTTATATACAATTTAAGTGGTAGAAATATTTACACAGTTGTAATGGAAAAATGGGTTTTAAGTGGAAATCGACATTACTATTCAAAAACTAAGTTGGTGGCAAGTAATGCTTTATAAAGATTGGATTCTGGTGGAATTATACCCGAAATGGTACCAGAACCACCGACACCAAATTCATTTGCTTTAAAAATATTACTTGGTCGACAAAAGCAGCTTGTTTGTTTAGAATCCTTGGAAATTGGGACAGCCATCGAAGGAGTTGGCATGTGTATCCAAAATTAATTCTAGGGAAGTACATATTTACCTTGGAACGGATGGGAAATGTTATCGTGGTTCTCTTTTTTTCTACTCGCGATGTGTTAAAATTAGCTCCAAAAGAACAATTTAGATTAATAATACAAGGTTTAAACATTACAGCAACTAAAAAGCGCGAAATGGCAGTTGGTATTGTTAGTTGTAAGAATTGTTAAAAAAAAACCGCACAAATAACAAACACCACAACTCCCCCCTGTTTTTTTTACTATTTATCTGGTTAATTTAATACATTTTTTTTCATTTTTTTTTTACCTACCCAAAGGTTTTAAAAAATTGTATACTATTTTTTAACAAACACATTTATTGCTATTTGTTTTTAGTTTTGTTCAACAATTGTATCTTTTTTTTATACAATTTGTTTCAATAAAATTTACAATACTGACATCGAGTCATAAAATTTAAGATTCATTTGGTCAACCTTTGCTTTTAATAAGCTACCTCATTTTGTAATATATTCTGCCTTTTTTTGGTAAGATTTATACATTTTATCTACTTATTTTTTTGTACCTTTTGAGCGTTTTTGTTTTTATTTATTTTAAACTTTCATCTAAAATTTGTGGTAGCCGTTATTCGCCGTGTTATTTTTACAACATTTTTTGGTTAAAAAAATTCATGTTTTCAAGCAGAAAGTGTGGTAGCCGTTATTCGCCGTACGGGGGGGGGGGGTGGGGTATTTTTTTTACCCTTTTGACAGTTTTAACACTGGAGTATCGTGACCTTTTCCGATGTCTGCATAGATATCGTAATCATGATCGGCTTCGAATTTGGCATTGCAAATATTACGCCATCTCGAAGCCGACCACCCCACTTCTTTTGCACAGTCTAATGAAGGATTTGCTTGTAAATCACCAATCATTGGTTACATCTCCCAGGGTTCTAATTACAACAAGTTGACGTTATTTGGTATTTTAACATTTGCTGGTTTAAATGGTTCTTCACAATACTTTTGTAAAAAAGCCATATTATTATCAGTTGTCATTCTTTTTATTTCAATTTTTAATGTGTTTTTACAATTTTTGTTGATAAAAAATGCCATCATGTTGTTTATTTACTTAGTAACTGTTCGTTTACCAATTATATTGAATTTTAGAGGTAAGATGGTGAATTTCTTCCATAAAATTGGAGGTGGTGTAGAATCGGCATTTTTACACTACTTTACGATCTTTTTTTATTTAATAGATCATGCATGTAAACTACGGAAGCGTATTATGGACTTAAACAGACACACTCTAATCAGTTATCAATTCTGCTAAAGGCATGCGATAGCGGCTCTGATTCTTTTCACGGATTGCCTTTACTTTTGGTCTTTTTTTAAAGTTTAGTTTTTTCAACTTTTGTATGTCTTGTATTGAGATGTCTTGAGATTTTTGGATTTTCATATATCCAAGTTTGCCTCGATCAGCACAGAAGAGACATTATTAAACGAAAAGCAAATCTGGTGAAGTAAAATTGGTACCGTTGATGTTATTAATTGCCATTGCTCTCTGTTTTAGATAATGTTAATGGCAAAATATTAGTGCTTGCATAGGCTTATAATTATGATCATTTCAACAAAGTGAGAAAGTTTGATGTAACCGAGTTACAAAATATATATCTTGAATGTCTTTCAAAATACAGATACCTTGGTTTATATTTCAACTCACCTAGCTCATTCGGTTATGGAAAAATAGGTTGGAAAATTGAAAAAGTTCCGTACGGGCAAGGATTTACTATACAAATCCTTGGTACGGGTACGGATAATAATCATGCTTTTCTACTAACCAACATCCACGCCCCCGGAAGTACTATTTACCATCACATTATTATATATTTCGAACGCAAATAGTTCACCAAACAGGTGCAAATATATTACCTAAATTAATGTTTGTAAAGTCTTAGCAACATACATATAAATATTCTTACCTGTCTTTGGTAAATGCATAAGCAAAACCAATCATACTATGACAGATACATATATTACGACTACCGCGCAGTAATCAGCTGAAAGAAATATGGCTTCATGAATCGCGTCCTATAATAGAAGATTGTGTCGAAGAAAGTGAAAAACACTGCAAAAAATGAAGCGTTCACCTATCAGAGACCATTCCCCAATAAGTAAAAGGTCCCGGTCATCATATCGCATGTCTGATCATGATATGGGCAGAGGAATGTCACCAGATATGTACGATAGAAGAGACCCTCGCAGGGACATGGTAATGAAAAAATCTTACCGTAACATTGATCATGAAATGGATCGACCTCGTGCTAAATACAGAGATGACCGAATGGACTATTCCCCTCCTTCAAGGCCGGATAATAGACAACCCGATTTTAGATCTATTTGTATAAGTAACATCTCCGGGAAAATCCCTGTTCCCGTCTTGAAAGAAACCCTCTATCACGAATTCAAAAAGTTTGGAGAATTCAATGTTAATGTTACATACAGTGGTGATATAAGGGTGGCATATATAAACTTCAGGTACCCAGAAGATGCACGTGAATCTAAACATTTGAAATCCAAACTTGTTCTTTTTGATAGACCTGTAAGAATAGAGGCTGTGTATCAAAAGAAACGAAGCCATAGCCCTGGAAACGATAATTTTCATTATGAGCGCCATGACAATTATGGCAGCAGTAGTAACTACAGAGGAAGGGGATCTTTTCGAGGATATCCTAGCAGCAGAAGACCATCTGGTCGTGGATTTTACCAAGGACCACCTCGTAACATGCCTCCAAGGGAAAACCCAGAATTCAATCAAGGAGACTCATATAATGCTCCTAAAAGAAATGACAAATTTCCATATCATCTAGATCATATCCAGCCAGAGGATGATGAAAATGCAACAAGGACATTATTTGTAGGCAATCTTGATTACAATATTTCTGAACAAGAATTAAAAACAGTGTTTGGGAGATATGGTACCATAGAAGATACTGATATAAAACGACCTCAAAGAGGCACTGGAAATGCTTATGCCTTTATAAAGTTCATTAATTTAGACTGTGCTCACAAAGCCAAAGTGGAACAATCTGGACAGTATATTGGTAGGTTTCAGTGTAAGATTGGTTATGGTAAAGTGACTGCAACAACATGCTTATGGGTAGGTGGTCTTGGTTCATGGATTACGCATGAAACACTTGAACAAGAATTTGATAGATTTGGGATGATAAATAGAATAGAATGGCCAAGAGGTAAAGACTATGCATATGTGTTATATGATAATCTTGATGCTGCTCAAGCAGCATGTCAAGAAATGCGTGGTGCTCCAATGGGAGGAACGGATAATAAAAAACGACTTAGAGTTGATTTTGCAGATCCAAATCATATCATGAGTCCTGAAAGAGGAGAAAACAATGGAGATCGTGACGGTACTTCCTTGTATGAAGAATCAAGGCGTGAAGGTAAAGAAAGTAGAACAAGGGAAGAATGGCGTGAAAATGATAACAGAAATCCTGACATTGAACTCCGGCATAGTGGTAGTTGGGATGAAGGTAGAAAAAGACCTTTATCTCCAGATGATTACAGGAGAAGGAAGGTATCAACTTCACCTGATCAAAGATTTAGTAAGGACCCTGATTCTAGAGGAAGATCAAGAGAAAAAAAATCACTCTTTTCACAAGAAAGAGAACTTGGTGAAATTGATCCTCATGATGATTCAAGGAAAGAAAGGAAAAACTCAGTTGACAGTTCAGACATGGGAATTGAAAATGTAACATCAATACCAGATCTTGCTAAGTGTTTACCTGTTGCATGGAATGGTGCAGTAATTCTGAAAAATAGTGCTTTCCCTGCTAGAATGCATGTTGTAAGTGGAAATGTAACCATTGTTGATACCCTCATGAGAGATCCTAATTCAACAGAAACACCAGTGTTAAAGGTCAAACAGAGATTAAGGCTTGATCAGCCTAAATTAGAAGACGTTGGAAAACGTGTATCAAGTGCTGGAAAAGGAGGACATTGCATTTTGTTAGCTATGACAAGCACACTTCAAAACTATGAAGACCCAAGTGTTCAACAAAGACCATTGAAAAATTTAGTTAGTTACTTAAAACAGAAAGAGGCAGCAGGTGTTATTTCCCTTCCTTCATATGAGTCAAAGGACAAAGATGATGTTGGTGTTCTATATGCATTTCCTCCATGTGAATTTGGCTACAAATTTTTGACCAGCAAAGCAACACATCTTCCAAGTGAATTAGTACCAGATGATTATATGGTCATTGTTGTTGTTACTGGCGCAGGTTAATTTAAATAATTTTTTTTACATCATTTATTAAGAATTTACATTTTATAGATGTTTATATAACAAGTTGAAACATATTTCTAATTTTGACATAACCTTTAATCTTCAGTCAATCTGTTAATTATTTTATCAGTATTCTCTTCTGATTGTCATTATGTCAAATATAGAATATTTGTATCATATTTATTTTTGAAACTTTAGAATGAATATTGTGAATATTTAAATGATCAGACTGGGATGCAGTAAATGACACTTTAACAATTCATGAAAATAAAATACATTATTATACATGATAGACATGAATGAACATGTATTAACATGTAACAATGTGTTTTTTTTTTCCTTCATTGTAATCATGATTCATTCATATTTGTGTTGTAAATAAATTAGTGAGATCAAAATTCTTTTAAGTTCATTCAGTCTCCAAACATTTAAACAACAATATTAATGATGTTTACTGTTATGGATGAACATTTGTTGATCCTGATTCCACAAAATAAAAAATATGTTACTTTTTCCATTGTCATTGAATTAGTTAAAAGACAGTTTGCAACTATAGGCATGATAGACAAGTGTTTGTGGTAACAGTGGTTAAGCTCTTGCCATAATAAATTTCAGAATTTTTAGGTGACAACACTTTGTGCAATGCACAAAATATCAGATTGAAATATTTGAGAAGCTCTGTTGGAAATTGAATTTCATAAAATTAATTTTATACATAAATATGTAGTTATATTTTCAAACTATTTTTTTTATTTTTACATGTCCGAATTGCTGAACAATCTGAAAACATGGGCAAGAAATTATCAGATAATGAAATATGTGCAATTTTTCATGTTGCAATAGCATAGAAATTATAAATGTAGCTATGTTTTGCATACATTTGATATAATATCAGGGATACATTAACAGGTTCAGGGTGGGCTAAAAATTGGGGCAACAGGAAACATATTTTGCACTTAGGTTAAGGGTCAAAATAGCATGGGCTTTATTGCTTATACTTTTTTATTGAAATTAATTAATTCTTCTGTTTTAATTTTTGGTGAAGAACTTAATTATGTACATTGTATAATTCAAGGACCCTGTTAAGTAAAAATATGTAGCATACTTTGTCAAATCCTGGTATTCAATTATTTTTAATGATGCATGGTACATTGTAAATTATTTTGTACTAATGCAGGTGATATTCCACTCTTAACCTTTTATAAATATAAATTTTTCCAAGTTGAGAAAATTTATATTTTTAAATACAATTTTGTTCTAAAAATACAGCTTATCAATATGCAGCTCAGATTATTAATCCAAACTTATTAAGATTTTATTTATAAAGGATTATACAAAATTTGGATTTCAACCGAAATATTTTTGATTTATTTGGAAAAGAGAGTTGCAATATAAACATAATAAAGAGAATAACTATACCTTATCTCAAAACTCAAATTTTATGTGTACTCCTCTCCAAAAAAAGATTGAAATGCTTGGCAAAGCTGTGCATTCTACCTGTTTTTAAGCATTGCCCTAATTAGTTTCATATTTCATGTATTTTGAGACCATGTATAGTTATTCTAATAATAGAATTTATATTTGTAAAGTTATTAAATTGTTTTGTACCCAGAAGTCACATGTCCATATGTGTAAGACATGTATTTCCACACATGCACATTATCTGTATTTTCTATTCCTTCAACATGTTCAAGTAGAAACAAAAGTTGTTTGCAAACATGTCATGTACCTTTGAGTTTGAGTCAATACCAAGTCTTGATTTTACAACTAACATGACTAAGTACATTGTAAAATACAAAATGTATATACATGTACCTACTTGTTAATTTTGTCCAAAATTCTCATGTGATACACTTTGAAAGTGACAGTGCTCATGGTGATGTGTGAGCCAAATCAGTTTTTGTAGTTTTTGGCATGCTTGAGGGACATTCTGTCACTGGGGTTGATTGTCAATTAATTTCAATGCAAAAAAAAAAGAATTTCTTTTGAATTAATTTTCATAAACATATTTTTATTGGTAATAGCCACAGCAGTTAAAATTTGTGGAAAAGCTCATGAGATATGCACAGTCACTTCTGAAGTGTAAATTTCAAACATGTCAAATAAAATAGCAACCTTAACAGTTAAGACATTTATATAAATTCTGTCTCCTAAGTTTGTGACATGTAAGCAGAATGTTTTTGTTATTGTTGAAATTTGATTTGTACATAAGCAAATGAATTGTTTTACCAAATGTTTTTAATCTTGCAAATAGTGTATTTTATTCAGGAAGTCTTGCTGAAGTTTAACACAGTTGGATGACTTCAACAACAAGAAAGTTCAAGTTAAAGGTTTGTTCATATAGGCAGACATTTTGTAGTTTAAAAGGAATGAAATGTATTTTATAGATTTACACAACAGAAAGGATCATCACAAACAGATTTTTTTACTTGCTGTTCTTCAACTGTAAAGTTTAGTTGATACATGTATCTACAATATGAATAACATTGCATGTTCAAGCTATTCCAAAATGAAAATTATAAGATGTAGTATGATTGCCAATGAGACAACCTTCCACCAGAGACCAAATGATGTAGAAGTTAGCAACTACAGGTCACTATGTGGTCTCAACAATGAGCAGAACCCATACTGCATAGCAAGCTGAAAATAAATGTAAAACAAAACAAGAAAACTAACAGCTTGATTACTATATGAACAACACAAAGAAATGGAAAAACAAACTTGAAAAACAGCAGCAAACGACAACCATAGAGAATCTGTCAGGGTTCAACAGGTTTGAGGGAACCTAACCCTCATCCACCTTGGACAGATGTGAGCAAACAATAAAAATCAGTCGAAAAAAACATTGACTTTAGTCCATTTGAGTTTTAAAAATCTTCCAAAGTAAATGTTAAAAATCAGATTTTTATGCCCCCGCCGTAGCGGTGGGGGCATTAAGTTTTACCCTTGTCCGTCTGTACGTACGTACGTCCCAAAATTGGTTTCCGTTCTCTAACTTGAGTTTGCCTCAACCAAATGTTATTAAACTTATACACAATGCTTATTACCACAAAACACAGATCAAGTTTGAATTTTTAACCGTTCTAGAGTTATGCCCCTTTATAAATGGAAAAATTGCAAAATTTTTAGTTTCTGTTCTCTAACTTAAGTTTGCCTCAACAAAATGTTATGAAACTTATACACAATGCTTATTACCACAAAACACAGATCAAATTTGAATTTTGGTGACATCACTTTAACAGTTCTAGAGTTATGCCCCTTTATAAATGGAAAAATTGCAAAATTTTTAGTTCCTGTTCTCTTACTTAAGTTTGCCTCAAACAAATGTTATGAAACTTATACACAATGCTTATCACCACAAAACACAGATCAAGTTTGAATTTTGGTGGTGTCACTTTAACCGTTCTAGAGTTATGCCCCTTTATAAATGGAAAATTTGCAAAATTTTTATTTTCTTCTAAATATCAAGTAATTTTTAAAATTGGAGTTATCTTCCTATGTCCATGATTATAGTTGAATCAACTACAATCAATGCTTGATACAATGCAATGTTTAATTTTGACTTCCACTGATAAAACACAGATCAAGTTCAATATGGGTCGTGTCACTTTAACCATTATTGAGTTATGCATAATGCCCCTTTATAAATCGAAAGATTGCAAAATTTTTAGTTTCCATTCTGTAACTGAAGTTTGCCCCAACCAAATATTATGAAACCTATACACAATATTCATTACCACAAAACTAAGATCAAGAACAAATTTTTTGTTTCCGTTTTCTAACTTTAGTTTGCCTCAACCAAATGTTATGAAACTTATACACAATGCTTATTACTACATAATACAGATTAAGTACGAAATTTGGTGGCGACACTTTTACCATTCTTGAGTTATGTCCCTTTATGAACATAAAAATTGCTGAATTTTTCGTTTCCGTTCTCTAACTTTAGTTTGTCTCAACCAAATGTTATAAAACTTATACACAACCGTTTTAGAGTTATGCGTGTTTACAAATAGAAAAATTGATGAATTTTTAGTTTCTGTTCTCTAAAGTTAGCCTCAACCAAATGTTATGAGGCTTTCACACAATGCTTATTACCACATAACTCAGATCAAGTTCAAATTTGGGTAGCGTCACTTTTACCGTTCTTCAGTTATGTCCCTTTATAACTATATGATATGCAAGCGGGGGCATCTGTGTCCACATGTGGACACTATCCACATTTATTTATTTTGCAGTGTATATCTACTGGTATATACATGATATAGTACATAAAGTACACAAACTTTGATGATTAATTTTGTAATTTTTGCTAAAGTACTTTTTAAAGTTGTTCATTTGGTGAAATTTACTAAAGAAATATACCAGTATGTTTAATTATTTACCACAAATTGAGACCAAAGTTAGAATAACAATAAGAAAAAAATATGAATTAAAAACTTTCAATAATTTATTTTTGAATATTTATAGAATTTCAAACAGACTATAAGTTCTGATGATCCCTGTTGTATATCAAGGTTCTCACTAAGATTTTTGTATCGCCTTGCACAAAAGTCACAGTATGTGAGACATGGGGAATACAAGCCGGCAACGGCGTAAACTATTTTGTTAATGTATATAAAGCTTTATATTTCAGAAGCTAGGAAACCTGGATGCCTCATACCTTGTACTTTATGTTACGAAGTTTCCGTCTGTCATATGTTCATTGTCCTTGACCTCATTTTCATGGTTTGGTGACTGCTTAAAAAAAACAACTGTTTTTTTGGAAAGTTAAATACTCTCTTATTATGAGTAGTTGGATAACTTTATTTGGTATATGGGTTCCTTGCAAGGTCTTCAAGTCTGTTAGGTGGGTTCATCTGACCTTGACCTCATTTCATGGATTAGTGATCAAGGTTAAAGTTGCATAGTCAAGTCCGTATCTCATTTACTTTAAGCATTAGGTCAACTATATTTGGTGTATAGAATGATTGTAAGATGTACATGTGCGACTGCCAGGTTTCATTTGACCTCGACCTCAATTTCATCGTTTATTGGACAATATTTAGTTTTTGTGGTTAGTTCTGTGTCTCAGATATTAGTAGCAATAGTTCATTTGTATTTATTGTTGAACGATTGTAAGGTGTACTGGTCAGTCTGGTATGGTTCATGTGACCTTAACCTCATTATCATGGTTCATTGGTCAATGTTATGCTTTTCGTAATTTTGTCAGTTTATCAGATACTATAACATGTCTAAGCAATAGGTCAACAAGGTTTAGTTAATGGAATGATTGCAAGGTGTACAAGTCTTTCTAGCAGGGTTCATACAACCTTGACCTCATTTTCATGGTTAATTATTCAATGTTAAGATCTTATGGTTTGATCTGTTTCTCATGTACTATTAGCGATAGGAGCACTATATTTGGTGTATGGAATGATTGTAAGGTGCACATGTCTGTGGCATTGGTTCATCTGACCATGACCTCATTTTCATAGAACATTGATCATGATAATGTTAAGTTTATGTGATAATTGTTGTAAAACCTTCATATTACAGACTTTGACATAAATTCAACGATAAGTAAAACAAAGAGACATTTCAGCGGTTGCACTCTTGTTAAGATTTAACCATATCAAGTCAGAGAGTAGGCCTCTGATTCATCGTTATTGATGATAATTATGAACAAGCTACAATGTATGTGTTTGGTAAAGCACAAAATATCCATGTATTTTAATTGACTTTTATCTTGGTTTTTTACAGCTTCGCAAGAGGAAACACTCCCTGTTATTTTAATATTCTGCGACCATAAATTTGACAGTTTTAGTTTGTTATTGGATTGTATGATGTAGCTGTTTAGAGTAACGACTAGGAGTACATAAAGTTTCAGTCTTAAATGAATTGACTGCTTCTGTTTATCCTGATACCAACAAATAGGAACTAAACTGATGAAGAAGTAATGAAATTTGATGTGAAATAGTGCATATACCGTAAATTATCATCAAGATTCATCATAAACAATAATCATGGTTGATCATCATTAGTATTGATTTGTGAACTGTGTCTATGTCAGAAATTTGACACTTTTATTTTCAATGAAGACAAAGATATCAGAAAGACTTGGAATATATTCAAGTGGTTTTCAGAATATGCATTTATGAAATGTGCATTGTGGTCTATATATAATTCTTGCTTTGTGTTTCATTATATAATTAATATGTGTCCTTCACAAGTGTTCGATGTTCCAGTGGAATTTATCATATAGTAGTATTGCAGCTTTTGTGGTGACACAATTTTTGTCTAGTGTTCGTCATTTTAAATTTTAATTGCTTGTATGATTGTTTAGTGTGACCTAGAGGCATATCCTTTAGGTAGTAATCTACGATAAAAATATACATAATCAATTCTATGAATTTCATTAATTTGTGCATTGTGGAAATCCTGTGATTTTAGAGATGTGTGTATGTTTATGAGAAAAAAGTTAATTATTTATCAAATTTTCACTGAAGAAATGTGGGAATGAAGGAAGAATGTTGCTACATGATTTTAAAGTGAAACTGTGTTTTACTTTATGCTGTTAATATATATATATATTAACAGAGATAACAAAAGTTCAAATATATCCCATGTTATGGTGTGACTGCATCTGATTCAGCTGTATATTAATTAGTGTGAGAAATATACAGTAGAAAAGATGTGAATTCAGTGCAGGAAAAATTCATTGTACCATGTACATATATTTGGCTATTTCATCGACAAAATTAATCTTGAAAATATTTTTTTATTCAAATTGGATGTGGTGACGAAAGTTTCATGTTTTCGTAAATTTGTGTTATGGCCCTGTTCAGAGAAGAGAGGAGTTCTTGAAGATGATCCCATCAATCATGTCAATCTTGAATAATTAGATTCTGTCATGTGGAATTTGTTTAAACTTGTCCAGTGTTTAAAATGAATTTAATTCTGTTACAAAATTAAAGATGAATACATGCACATGTATTAGGAGTGAGACTGCATTTGGAAAGAAAGAAATCTTAGTTTCCATCACACACTTATTCTATTACTTTACTATTTGGTCATTTCAAATGCATGCTTTGTGGCTTATGCAAGGAATGCTATGAAGTTCACAGTATATGAGTACTAAGTACTATGAATGTGATTATCAAATGATTATGATGAAAACTTGTGCACTTTCAGTGATAGGCTTTTCTTCCAAAATAAGTGATTTTGTTCTGTGAAAAATCAGTGAAAAATTATATGAGAAGCAAATTTTAAAAATATGTTCATTGAAGACTGTTAGGTAAGTATTTGGTGAAAAGGTGAATCATTTAAGAACATTTTGTACACATGGCTTTTTCCTTTCAATATTTGTTATATACATGATATACATGATATATTTTAAATCTTTCCCTATTCAGACAAATGAATTGTAAGTACATCTGACATTCCATAATGATAACACAATGTACATACATGTATACTAAAAATGGTGGTGTAGGAACATAGTCTCAGCATATATGGCATATCGGTGATGATTTGAGATTATTATCTAATTTTCAGATAGGTACAGTGATTTCAAATATTGATTCAAATCTCACATGATGTTTATCATAAACTACCAATTATATATTATAAGTTTGCCACTTACACATTAAGAACACTACCGGGGTATATTCTCAAGGGTGGCTATAACATGTATAAACTGATCAGAAAACTGCAGAAAAACTAAATTTTTTCACTGACAAAAACTAAAAAGGCTTTAAAAAGGTCAAAAGCAGTGAAACTGGAATGACCCTTCTGTGATTGGTCTACTCAAAATTTGGAACCAATTTATTTGTCCCTGTGTTACATTGTCATGATTGTATTTAGATTTAAACTAAAGTCTGAGGTTCCAGCTGAACAGCCAACATGTAGGTCATCATGACTTAAAAGGTTGCAGTACATTTGAGTATGATAGTTAAAGATGAATTTTTCATGGCTTTCCATTTATCATGTACATTGTACATTGTACATATGTATTGAAACATTTAGCATTGTTTAGCCGAAACAGAGAAAAATTATATAGATTCAGCTGACCCAATTCGTTTTATGCCCCCGCCGTAGCAGAGGGGGCATTAAGTTTTACCCTTGTCCATCTGTACGTCCGTCCGTACGTCCCAAAGTTGGTTTCCCTTCTCTAACTTTAGTTTGCCTCAACCAAATGTTATGAAACTTATACACAATGCTTATTACCACAAAACACAGATCGAGTTTGAATTTTGGTGGCGTCACTATGACAGTTCTAGAGTTATGCCCCTTTACAAATGGAGAAATTGCTGAATTTTTCGTTTCCGTTTTCTAACTTTAGTTTGCCTCAACCAAATGTTATGAAACGTATACACAATGCTTATTACCACATAATACAGATCAAGTTCGAAATTGGGTGGTGTCACTATTACAATTCTTGAGTTATGCCCCTTTATAACTTTATATGATGTGCAAGCGGGGGCATCATCTGTGTCCTATGGACACATTCCCCCATTTTATTTACTAAAACCTACAAATTTACCTAATTCACTCTAAATGATCCTTAATGTCTTGGTTATTTTTGTAGTTTGCCTGCTATTGTCATGATTGTCAGCATTTTGCACAAATGAACTTATATTTGGTTTATAATCATGATGCAATTTCTGTTCGTTTGACCTAATCATTGACAAAGAACCTAAATATATTCAAGTTAAATGACATTTTGTAATGAGTTGTCATGGTAGTCAAGCTTGAAAAAAAGGGGGTGGTTAGGTAGAATTGGTCAAATTATCAGCATGTTACAAAAGGCGGTTAGATTTAATTTTGTGAATTTACACCCATTTCAATTTACAGTCATTGTGAAATACCAACAGATAAACATGCAAGGGTTTCATTATACAATATGATAAACTGATATTACAATGTACATGTATATAAAAAAAGAGCCATTGACTGCAATACCCAAAGAAAACATTTTGCATGAGCTTTAGTAAGATTTACTTGGCTTTGTCACACTTCTCAAGTAAAACCGGATCTCCACATTACTGAAAAAAGAAAACTTAAAGCAGGACTTAGTGTATGAAATTTGTGCTGAGAGAAGGGGTGTCAAGGAAACATACCTGCAAAGTTTAGTTAATAAAAGACTTGTATTCTGGTAATATAAATCCATTAGGACACATATATGCAATGGGTTCATGTAGGAGCATTCTGTTCTTGTCATTGAGATTGGGAAAGGGTGATGAAGATTTTTATGAGATGATTTTCAACTTTGTTGTTGACCTGATCTGATAGCAATTTTCTGGTTATTAGTTCAATGTCAGGAATTTTATTTGATGCCTTGTGAGCATTTATTTCATCCATGTGTATCCCAACCTTTTCAAAGTGCTCAATTTTTGTCTTGTTTCTACAAAGTTGCGGAGGCTGAGACTTAGTCATGTTGATTCCATCAGCAGCATTGACACTTAAATTTGGGATTAGGTCATTTGAAGGGTAACCACTAATGGCAGGTCAATGATATTTGGCATGAAGTTTATTAGCAAAGGCACATCTCATTGCCATGGAGATTAACCCCCACCCCTGACTCCTTGTATATTGACTTTAGTTTACATGATAAAAGTTTGTGCTTAGTTCAGTTGTAGGTGAGCCACTAATTATGCCAATATGTAGTATTAGCATTTATATGTCTCATTTCCATGGAGATTAAATAGCCCCATGCCCTTAGTCATGGTTCACTGACCTAGAAAATTGCATAGTTTACATATAATTAAAGATTGTGTTCGGGTCAGATTAAGGGGAACCATTTGTGATAAGTTATATATTTGATCTGCAATTGTATAATTAAGCAATGGCATATTTCATTTTCAGAGTTTATTTTGCACCTTGAGTTCATTGACTGAATGTTGTGCATAGTTTAGATGTTAAAAGTATTGATATTTTAATTTCTCTTCACAATAGCATCAACCCATCAAAATAACATACACTGGACTGCGAAACTTGTCTCTGTGTCGAGTTTATTTCAGTCCCACATTATGATACACAAGGTTGACATGGGCATAGAAATGTGGTTATTTCTTGGTCTTCTAACTGGCAGTAAAACCCTAACCAAAGCAGGGTGTCTGTTTGGCTGTATGGGATGTATAAATTCGCAGCCAGGCCCTGTTGGAATGGGGACGTTAAATCAGATTTTTTTTTTAGCCCACCTGGCTGAAAGGCCAAGTGAGCTTTTCTCGTCACTTTGCATCCGCCGTTACAAAATTCTTTTCTGAAACTACTAGGCCAAATTTAACCAAACTTGGCTACAATCTTCATTGGGGTATCTGGTTTAAAAAATGTGTCCGATGACCCAGCCTGCCAACCAAGATGGCTGACAAGTTTTGCCTATTATTTTGAAAAACACTATAAATAAAGAAATTCTGTCAATAGCTAAAATGTTCAGAATGTTGAGTTCTACCTATTGTCTATATATGTCAAAACTGTCAGACAACTTATAGGAGATATTGCCCTTCAATGATGATTTTTACCATTTTAAATTTTTTTTCCCTATTATCTCAAAAATTATAATAGACCGAAACTGTAAAATGCAAAATGAGCAGCAAGACATGATCTACAAATAAGTCAAGTGACCAAAATTGCCAGACAACTCCTTATTAGAGTTATTGACCCTTTAATGACGATTTTTACATTTTTTTTTGTGTTTTTGCCTTGTATCTTAAAAACTATAATAGATAGATAAAAAAAATAAAGAAAGAATCAATACAAAGCAAAAATAATCAGCAAGACAAGATCTACTAGTAAGTCAACCTGACCAAACTCGTTAGTCAACTCCTTGTTGAAGTTATTGCCCTTTAATGACAATGTTTCCCATTATTGCCTATTATCTTGAAAACTGTAATAGATAGATAGAAACTTTAAATAGCACAAATGATTAGCAAGACAAGATCTAAAAATGGGCCATAATGGCCGAAATCTTCAGTCGACTTGTTTGTAGTTATTGCCAATTAATGACATTTTTTTTGCATTTTTTGCCTATTTTCTTGGAAACTATAATAGATAAGTAGAAACTTCAGAAAGGAAACATTATCAGCAGGATAAGATCTACAAATATGTCAACATTACTGAAATTGTCCGTTAACGCTTAATAGTGTTGTTCCCCTTTCATTCTGATTTTTACTAAAAGCGGCCATTATTGAAAGCAACGCAAAAGCCTCTAGTTATAGAGATGGTGCTATGGCTATACCCTGTCAGGATAATAAGAACCACTTGCGACAAGACTTTGAGGGTCTGTAGGTGACTGGTTTAAAGCCTCAATTTTTATCCCATTTCAAAATTACCTCATTTTGCAGTCTCCAGTGGCATTCCAAAAAGCCTGGATGACCCCCCTATTGCAGGACCTGAATATACATGGAGTTTTTGCCACTGGACGTAAAGCAAACAACAATGAATCATTTTACTGAAGTTTTCTGTTGGTCTAGATCTAAGCAACTACAACGCTCAAATTAATAAACTGTTGTAAGTTGATACACCATATTAATGGAAACTAAAAAAAATATGACCTTTATTTTTCACATCATAGGCGGATCCAGGTGGGGGGCAGGGGTGCCCCCCCCCCCCTTTTTGTAAGAAAAATTTGGTTGATTATATAGGGAATCACTGGAGCGTGCTCCCCCTTATAAAAAGTTCTGGATCCGCCACTGCACATAAATAGCATATTGGTCATTTAGGATACATCTAAGCAAATGCAAATAGAAGATTGGTCTTTTGTCATTTGCCAATTGGTTCATCATATTTAGTGAAGGAAGTCCACAATCAAATTGAGTTACTTTGACCTTCGACTTGCGAATGCATGGCTTTGGTGAAGTTTGCGTTCGCTTTGGCTCCATTGTTATTGAATAACGTTTCCAGTTCAGGGCAGGTCAATGTGTCGTGCATTGGTGGGATGTCGCAGGTAGATTGTTTTACGTAACAGATTCCTAATAAGTTATAGCATAATACTATTATGAGGCTTTCATTCATTTCTCCTGTAACGTCGTATAGAGGTGCACATGCGGTGGATGGATTGTTAACATGGTTAATGTCCAACGGCTCATTGCTCATGCAAATTCGGGAGGGTGACACGGGTGCCAATTTCCCAAATCCAGCTTTTGTATTATTTTTTTCTCGCATTTCTCTCTTTTTCTCCTCTTTTTCTCAGATCCCTAATTGTACATCCTAAACTGCTAAAATCGTGTTGTCCCTTCATTCGGGACGGACGTTCTAGACTTGATTTTAACGCTGTATACTAGCTACTTTACTGAAAGATTTTGATTATTGTGGCTGTGATCTGACCATCTTGAGCTGATCTACGGAGAAGAAGTAAATACAAACTTTAACGTCCTTGGGTTGAATCGGCCAACAAGTAGCCGAGAGACCACCGATTCGGTTCAAGAACAACTGATTGGGTAAATATTTATGCAAGATCCTATTAAAGAACGTCGATCTGCACCATGCGTTCGTACATTTCATACTCCCTTGACGAAGATTAGATAATATTTCCAACTCCAATCTTAAAAACTCGAAGTGAAATCGACGGGAATCTGATAGGTGCCAATAAAAATTTTAAATTAGGTAACCGTAACCTATGTACCTGAGTATACGTATACGTATTTAAACGAGTTTTCCCGCAATTTTCCCGAATTTTTGAAGTACGGCAGGCGGTAGGCTGCCAACAGTTTCCATGCAATAAATAATGAACCGTTCAACCTATGTTTTTCAACTTTATTAATGTTGGTACTAATGACCCAATGAGACTAAAAGAAGGTTTGGGCATGCAGGAAAGCAAGCATGGATAATAAAAGTTTGATATCTTAATGTATTTGATACCGCTTTCGTTTTAATAAATCTGTTGACAGTATAGTAGTTAACGAATTTATTACGGATTAATGGTCCATCTGAAATATTCGGAAATAGCTTATTCCTGACTTAATATGTACTTAGACTTAAAGAAAGGCCTATGACAGGAAAGCAACTCGAACACCCTTTACGAAAAATCTATATATCTTGCGCTGTGAACCAGTAAAACATACGTGGAATGTACTTTGAAACGCACAAACACATAAGACCAGCAAATTTTTACATGATTATCAGTAGTTCACGAAAGAAACTGTCACCTAGTTTCCGTTTGAGCCACAAGAAAACTTTTACACATATGAACCATTATAAAATGATACAAAAATTACGCACATACGCAGGGTTATACATAAAAAAAACCCGGCCAGACGCATCTTGATTTTGTTTCATATTATAGTATTTCATCTTTCGAACTACAAGACAGACGGACAGCATGGCACACACAATGGACGATGTTTGGGATACGATATACTAAGATGAACAATATATCAATCAGACGATTATAGATTCCTAAAGTCATCTTTCGTAAGTAATGGTAATGCATGTGGTCTATATCATTCGAAATCTTCAAATTGTCCTAGATCATTTAAAACGAAAATTATAATACCACCTTGCTTAAAAAAAGGAAAAGAAGAATCTCAACATCACATTATTTCAGAAAGAATGATGCTTCCCACTGAGCTTCAGTGTCCAGGTTAGCAGCCTGGGTTCTTTGACAAATATGGTGGCGAACATCTTCTTCGATCAACTATAGATATGTGCATGCTTAAGCTTTGCCCACATCAACTCATCAAATCTTTAACTCGCTTAGATGTAGGCATGCTATTCCGAGTATAACAAATGCAGCGACTTAATTTTAAATTAGTATATAAAGTTTGAAGGCATCCACGATCTAGATAATCCATCTTTTCTGCGGGAACTATTACATCAGTGTTATCAACCGGTTTGCATTCATATTTCCGCGGAATCATTGGGTCCTAGCAACAAACGATGGATTATGTCACCTTTTAAAGCCATTTACAAATGAATGATTGTCTTTGTTTAAACCAGATTTATTCAAGAGGATAGAGCACATTTTGCTTTGTTAACACTTTATACGAAATTTATAGATCATCTTGTGGCGTCGGTGGAATTGTCTTCGATATATACGAAAACCTTGTTCAACCAGTTTTGTTGTGTGGGTCGAGAATATGGGGTTTATCGGAACATAAGCAACTAGAAACGGTTTTCATAGTAAAGTAGTACATTGTACCTAAAGAAAAAAAATTGTTCGTCGGAAAAGTTGAATTCTCAAAACTTCAATAAAAGAATTTCATCCATCTTTGTTCGATATTTATTCATATAAAACATAAAATCACGCAGCCGTTGTTCTTTACAAATAATAATCATGAGAGTGCATTTTGTAAACCTTTACAGATGTTTAGAAATGTCTTGTACTGTATTTTCCTTTCGAATGATACGAAAAGATCAGCAGGTTCTAGTTTGATAAGTCTAAAGATTTGCCAAACATCGTAATGTTGCGCAAATCTTTAGACTTTTACACTTTTATAATGTTTCCTTATCTGCGCAGTATCGCCGATTCTAGACGATCCGGTACATTATATATATATATATAGTCAAATGCGTTTTGTTAAAATATACTTTTTCACTTTTTTGGTCTTTTGGAAAATGTTGTTTGTGCTGTATTTAGACCCCTCTACCAAGAAATTTGTTTTGCATACACACGTATAAAAATTGAGGTTTTTATCCGACGCAATCATAGGATTGAACCGTTGTTTTCAATTTAGACTTATTCATATTTTTTCGTTTGGGCTTGTATTATATTTGCCTTGTTCATCCTATTTCGACTCTTCAAAATTCAAGAGTCAATCCTAAATTGAGGTAAATTATATGGCCTTACAAATACCGTGTCGATTCCTAACATCACTGAAGAGACATTAATTGTCGAAATCCGGATATGGTGTACAAATTTTTGCACCTCATGTTTGCGGTATACCATCTTTTCCGCAAGTTTATTGTTTTCTGTTTGGTATTTAATTAATAATTAAGATCCATTTTGATACATCTGGTGATCCGTTTATTTGGCAATCGCCATGGCAGACAGCAGGGTTTAAGAACATCCAACGCAATCATAGGTTTGAACGTTGTTTTCAATTTAGACTTGTTTATATTTTTTCGTTTGGGCTTGTATTATATTTGCCTTCGGGTTTATATGATCCGTTCATCCTATTTCGACTCTTCAAAATTCAAGAGTCTACCCTAAATTGAGGTAAATTATATGGCCTTACAAATACCGTTTCGATTCCTAACATCACTGAAGAGACATTAATTGTCGAAATTCGGATATGGTGTACTAATTTTTGCACCTTTTGTTTGCGGTATACCATCTTTTCCGCAAGTTTATTGTTTTCTGTTTGGTATCAAATTAATAGTTAAGATCCATTTTGTTACATCTGGCGATCCGTTTATTTGGCAATCGCCAATGGCAGTCAGCAGGGTTTTAGAAAATCAGTTGTTCGACCTGCAAGTCAAATGCGTTTTGTTAAAATATACCTTTTCACTCTTTTGGTCTTTTGGAAAATGTTGTTTGTGCTGTATTTAGACCTCTCTACCAAGAAATTTGTTTTGCATGCACACGTATAAAAATTGCGGTTTTTATCCAACGCAATCATAGGTTTGAACGTTGTTTTCAATTTAGACTTGTTTATATATATATTTATATATGGTATGCAGGTATTTATTTACAATATATGATTTAAAGTGTCTCTGAGACAATATATATATTGACCCGTTCTTTAGTCTGTTAAAGCGCGGATCGAGCCTATACTGATTTATCGACAAATATGGTATCGTAAACAACTAAATTGCCATATATGGTAATGGCGCAAAACGAAAGTAGCATATAATCTAACCAATAAATTTAATAGATTTACCTGTAATGTTTTAAAATAGATATTTCTAAACAGCTCTTACCTGCATGTAATATCGCAGCAAAAGGTACACAGACTAGTCAGATACTTCTTGCTTCAGAAAGAATGTCGTAAGTACTAATTATTAAGTCTCCCAAACGAAGTTTGGGAAGACTTATTGTTTTTGCTCAGTTCTTATTATTATTCTTCTTCTTCTTCTTCTTCTTCTTCTTCTTCTTCTTCTTCTTCTTCTTCTTCTTCTTCTTCTTCTTCTTCCGCCGCTTTTAAATTTGAACTTGTCCGCACCCGTTCTCCAAAACCGCTTGTCAGATTAACTTAGGGTTTCACAATATGTTAGACTAACATGTCTAGTGGTGCAATCAGGGTTTTGTTTTTGCAATGGGGTTTATAAAGGGGTACTTTGAGGGGCAAAAAGAAAAGAGGGTTTTACTATAGAACCCTATGGGATTTAATTTTAAAAAATTTTCAAATGATTATAAATTGAAAACCGTTTGTGATAGACACAATCTTTTTAATTGAAAATGTTCTAAATGATAAAGCCCATTAAATGAAATACAGGGTTAGTCCCCAGGGGTCACCCCCACCCCCTGCCATTTAAGAAAGTTCTAATACCTTGTAAGTGGTCAAGATCCCCACCCCTAAACCATATATATTCTGGTTTGTCATGCTAAGATGGTTTGAATGATATACAGGGTTATTCCCCAGGGGTCATCCCGACCCCCTGCCATTTAAGAAAGTTCTAATATCTTGTAAATGGTCGAGATCCCCACCCCTAAACTATATATATTCTGGTTTGTCATGATAATGCACATCAAATGAAATACAGGGTTAGTTCCCAGGGATCACCCCCACCCCCTGCCATTTAAGAAAGTTCTTATACCTTGTAGGTGGTCAAGATCCCCACCCCTAAACCATATATATTCTGGTTTGTCATGTTAAGATGGTTTGAATGATATACAGGGTTATTCCCCAGGGGTCATCCTGACCCCCTGCCATTTGAGAAAGTTCTAATATCTTGTAAATGGTCGAGATCCCCACCCCTAAACCATATATATTCTGGTTTGTCATGATAAAGCACATCAAATGAAATACAGGGTTAGTCCCCAGGGGTCACCCCCACCCCCTGCCATTTAAGAAAGTTCTAATATCTTCTAAGTGGTCAAGATCCCCACCCCTAAACCATATATATTCTGGTTTGTCATGCTAAGATGGTTTGAATGATATACAGGGTTAGTCCCCAGGGGTCATCCCGACCCCCTGCCATTTAAGAAAGTTCTAATATCTTGTAAATGGTCGAGATCCCCACCCCTAAACTATATATATTCTGGTTTGTCATGATAAAGCACATCAGATGAAATACAGGGTCAGTCCCCAGGGGTCACCCCCACCCCCTGCCATTTAAGAAAGTTCTTATACCTTGTAGGTGGTCAAGATCCCCACCCCTAAACCATATATATTCTGGTTTGTCATGTTAAGATGGTTTGAATGATATACAGGGTTAGTCCCCAGGGGTCATCCTGACCCCCTGCCATTTGAGAAAGTTCTAATATCTTGTAAATGGTCGAGATCCCCACCCCTAAACCATATATATTCTGGTTTGTCATGATAAAGCACATCAAATGAAATACAGGGTTAGTCCCCAGGGGTCACCCCCTCCCCCTGCCATTTAAGAAAGTTCTAATATCTTCTAAGTGGTCAAGATCCCCACCCCTAAACCATATATATTCTGGTTTGTCATGCGAAGATGGTTTGAATGATATACAGGGTTAGTCCCCAGGGGTCATCCCGACCCCCTGCCATTTGAGAAAGTTCTAATATCTTGTAAATGGTTGAGATCCCCACCCCTAAACCATATATATTCCTATTTGTCATGTCTCGAACATTTGAATGACGTATACAGTCAGTCCCCAGGGGTTCCCCCCACCCCCAATGTTCTAATATCTTGTAAATGGTTGAGATCCCCACCCCTAAACCATATATATTCCTGTTCGTCATGTAATGAACATTTGAATGACGTATAGGGCCAGTCCCCAGGGGTTCCTCCCCACCCCCAATGTTCTAGTATCTTGTAAATGGTCGAGATCCCCACCCCTAAACCATATATATATTCTGGTTTGTCATGCCAAGATGATTTGAATGATATACAAGGTTATTCCCCAGGCATCACTAATGCATATAACTTTACTGGACCAAACCAATTTTCACTAGACGTTGCCCAATGTCAGGCGACCCTGGGAATTACGAATTATGGGAGCTTCGTTTGGGAGACTTCGTAACAGCATCCTGTTACAATCATTTCTTGTTTAAATTTAATTTTATTTCAAGATTAATCAAAAAGGTAATTATATTCTCAGATTTTAAAAATAGGTCTTAACTTTCTGATGTATATATAGGTATAATTAAGCCAACATTTTGACATACTAGTATGCAATAACCAGTGGCGGATCCAGAAATTTTCATAAGAGGGGGCCCACTGACTGCCTAAGAGGGGGCCCGCTCCAGTCATGCTTCAGTGATTCCCTATATAATCAACCAAATTTTTCCCACAAAAGTGGGGGCCCGGCCCTCTGGGCCCCCTAAATCCGCCTCTGATAACGTAAAAGAGAATAATTTACTGAAAGATCTTCCAGAACAATTCAATAGCTGTAGCAATCAATGCCGGAATGTTCATTTTAAATACATGATATTTCCTTTGGTCACGTGCAAATGTACATCCACCACAGGCACTTGTCTCTGAAAAAAAATCCTATATCAGATTATGATCCGCGGGCCCCCTAACTATAGACAATATTTTGGGTGGTATAGGTAAAAAGTCTGGATTAACCATAAATGTAGCTCCATAAGGGGGGACCCGGGCATCCCCCCTAAATCCTTCTCGGTATATACCTTTTAAATATAACACACAGAAACAAATGCCTGTGACATCCACCCCTTCTCCCTTAATATCTAAGTTACTTTAACTAAAAAGTTTGATTTGGTGGAAAATTACAACAATCTTGACTGTTTAGTATAAGTATTCTGTATTCAATCAAATGAATCGAAAAACTCAGGTATCTCTTAAAAATTACAGTTATCACTGCAGTTTCATCGGTGAAAATGACACGAAGATATTCATCCTCCATATCTCCAGCGTGAGTCTCCAGTGGCTCGTCGATATTTGAAGGCGAATGCAGTGTTCTGAAAGGTGGGGTGTCCTTTTTATTTTGGTTCAAGACGTGAAATATGTATATTCGTATTTTGTTTTATATAAATGATAAAATGCCTATGCATTTATCATATTTGCTTCGTCAAAAGGGGGAGGCGTTCTTATATCCGCAACTGGCCGAGTACAGGTTTGGTTATTCGAAACCTTGGGCATTCTTTCGAATAACAAAACCGGCGAAATAATCTGCAAGGTTTGTAGGAGTATAGATCTGGACACTACTTTTAGTGCATTTAATTGGACCTATATGCAACGAATGATATTTTACAGAGATCATTGATATGTAAACTAAGTCTCATGCTCAACATTTACACAAAATCCTTCGTATTTTATTCAGTCTGTGGGTGAGTCTACAGAGTTTTCACATCAATAAACACCTTCAAAAAGAACCTTTATTTCTTTACAAACAAAGATGCTTATTAACTGGTACCATTGGTGTTAATTTAAAGCAACTTCTTTCTAATTTATTTGTCTTGTACATGTATTTTTTGCTTTGATTTTAACTGCATGCGTTATCTTTTGTAGTGCAGACGAAGATATATGGCAGCCATGTATTCATCAAATTCAGGGAACTGGGGAAGAGGTAAAATTTTGAATAAGCAAAGCAATGAAAAATGATTAATATTAGATTCTATCACAATAAGATGTTCTTTTACCTGCCCATCTGCTATTTCAAAAGCTACACTTGAAATTAAATATGACTAAAAGTAATATTGGATGCCAATATTTCATAAGAGATCATAATTAAGACAATTTAATATTTTTTATAATTATCATAATACATTGGAATGCTTTTATACGTAAAGAATATTCTTTACACAAACAATTTGATGCTATATTCTTTCCCGAGACAAGTGGGATGTATCAGGCGTTTTACATATGATAAGTTATTTCATTTTAGAGACGAATAACAATAAGTTTGAGTGAAACTTTACAAAAGTTAGAAGTTGAGAAAGTGGCATTAAGTATTTGTGGATTTCGTTACTGCTCTGATGTAAGTACAACAATGTATTACAGTGTATTGGCATTCAGTCTTATCGTTTTCTTGTGTTTTTCATGAGTAGGCAGCTGTGCTATGAATCCATGATCCCGTCTCCTTTATCTAATAAAAAAAATCACATAAACACAGCATAACCAATCAGAAAATCAGTTACTAGTATGTATAAAAAAGAATAAATTTACAGGTTAGGATATGTTGTCAAATTCCATATCATTCGATGGAACCGTACTGAGTTTCCATATATCAGGACAAAATCGCACACCTACTTTTTATAATTGAAGTTTCATAACTTCAAACCGACAATATTAAAAGACGATTGTCAAAATAAAATGGAAACGGTTCGATGGACAGTGGTATTAAACCATTATATACCAGTAAAACGACGGCCATATCAAAAGTCACAAGGTTTACAAAACACCGTCCCAGTATACTCTGTAGCTGCAGAGGAAAAGATAGCTTTGATTTGCTTGAAAAGTATTGACAAGAGAAACAACAAAGAAAGAATAATGCAATTTCCAATTACGTTATCATCACAACAAAAACTGTTAGGTCGACATTAAACCCATGCAGGCGTAACCTTTATTACAAAAACAAATCAGTATATAACACACTTGTATCTAAAAGAGATTCCATTTCGTAGTTTTTCAGATCATTGTTAACAGTTGGGCTGAGCAAAATTAGTGGTACATCACGGAAACAAATTTTTATAGCTATAGAAAAGATGCTATTTGAAGGTGAACTTTCTTATAATTTTGCTGTCAATGCAATATACCCATATTTTCCAGAGGCACCCACAATTCGTTTTTCTCCCGCACCACTCACTCTTCAGATCCTTCTAGCTATCTCATCTAATCAAACCCGCTATCATATTCGGTGACGTCTTGTCTATGCATAAAAATAATGGTTGATCTTGATTGGGGTAACAGTGGCAAATCTTTCATGCATATTTGGGACGAGTCCATATAATTACAATTCTTACTTGTCTTTAAGTCCCACTTTTTATAGACAAAGTAGCTATAACGCTGTCATGTTTCATGGGGTTCGAAATTCTATAGTTTCCACTATCAAATAAACAAATCTTAAAATTAATCAAGTGGAAAGTTATCTTTATTTAAAATTTTAATTAAATGGTTTTGTTAATTCTTTTTATTAATTTAGAAAAAACTGTCTATCCTTTCATCCAATTACTCTGTATTGAATGCAAGTGCATTCAAATCGAGTCAGATGAAATAAATATCCATTAAATTGCAGTTCGTAACCCATAACTAAACACATCAAATGATAAAAATGATTATCCTACTGCTGAATCTAGACTTCGTAACCCATAACTAAACACATCAAATGATAAAAATGATAATCCTACTGCTGAATCTAGACTTCGTAACCCATAACTAAACACATCAAATGATAAAAATGATAATCCTACTGCTGGATCTAGACTTCGTAACCCATAACTAAACACATCAAATGATAAAAATGATAATCCTACTGCTGAATCTAGACTTCGGCAAGTAGCAGTGCATTTGCAAAACCAATTTATATTAACAAAAAATCTTGTTAATTTAAAAAAAAAACCACCCAAATAACAATACAATAGCAAATACCACCCTGCATCTAACCTACTATCAATTCGCCGTCTCTTTTATATTAATTTCAAACTTACTGTAGTCTTTAGTTACTAGCTGTTAGAATATTTTACTAATTAATCAATTTAGTTGAATGATTCACACTGCAATTTGGTAAATGTTTTATATGATTGTAAGTAATACTGAGGAAGACTGCAGATAGCAATTGCACGGGATGAGTCGAATGTGACCTGGTGCCACCAAATTTGTACTTGCTATATGAACACTACGACGGGTACCTCATGTAGAAAGGAAACTGTTTGCCCTCCCTGGGCCAAAGATATTTTATTGGGATTCGTGTTGCTCAGTCTTGTTTAGTGGTTTGTGGACTGTTGTCTTTTCGTCGTATTTGTTTTCTTCATTATGTATTCTTTCTTTCACTTGTGGGTTATTATTGCCTCATTGGTATCTTCTTTCCATGTGTTCACAGGTCAAATTTCTTTTTAATAATTCAGAATACAGAAATTCAAAGCAACATAATTTTTTTTCGGTTCTTTTGTTCTGATTTTATAATCGTAATAATTCATAGTTGGTTCCCCATAAAAGAGCTGAATCCATGATTGTAATGTTCATAAATGATTTTTCAGTGTGCTTGACAAAAAAAAAACCAACAAAAAGATGTCTCCTTCACTCAGACAAGCCAGAAAAATTCCAGCCTCATTTCACATATAACAAGTTCTGACACGTTCAATTCCCCAAAATCAACAGACTTCTGTTTTAAAAAAATTATATATATACAGGCATGTTTTAAGTGGCAAGTTTTCCATTGAAATTAATGTTTGCACATCTTATACGTTCAGGTATTTCACATCCAATATTTCATGGTAATATTCTTTACAAAGCACAAAAATGTCGGCATTCACCTCAAAAGCTAACCAAACCTTTAAACAGACTTATTCGGAAAGGATATAGCTACGCTACTGTTGTCAAGTCATTAAGGATTGCATATTTTGGTATTAATATTGATTCACTCATAGGGTCTTTGCATCGGAAATAAACACATTTATTCTAAAACCAGTTGTTGGCATGATACGGGTTATGTTCTTTTCATATATTTTATGATGGTATGATACTAAACCCATAACGGGAGTGATTGTACTTGTTTTTCATATGATGAAGACATAATCTTTCAATCAGTTTAATTGAGGTTTGGAGCTGGCATGTCAGTAACTGCTAGTAGTCCTTTGTTCATTTATGTATCATTGTCATTTTGCTTAGTTTCTTTTGTTACCTATTCTGACATCGGACTCGGACTTCTTTTAAACTAAGTTTTACTGTGCGTATTGCTATGTGTTTCTTTTTTCTACATTGGCTAGAGGTATATGGGGAGGGTTGAGATCTCACAAAACATGTTTAACACAATTTTATTTAGGGGCCAGCTGAGGACCACCTCCGGGTGCGGGATTTTCTCGCTGTATTGAAGACCCATTGGTGGCCTTCGGCTGTTGTCTGCTCTTTGGTCGGGTTGTTGTCTCTTTGACATATTCCCCATTTCCATTCTCAATTTTAATGCTTTATTTTCAGCTTTGTCTTCTGAAACAAATCTTAATTGTGTACGTAAACTGTTGAGGACTGCATTGACGTCTTTGGAAAAGGGAGAGAGGAATAGAATTGGTAGTAAACGGTTGTGGAACAAACATAAGGAGACAGTTAGCAATCTTCTATGTCGATTGGACATGTTTGAAATAACACCGGTTTGTATATTATGCTTGGTCGGAAAGGGCCAGGGGTTGTTACTACCTTGGGTGTGCAATTAAAAACGACCACACCTCGCCATGAGCGGGGTTGGAAGTCATAACTTCAGTGTTGACGAGTTAACGAACTACTTAGACCAAGGGACCACCCAGACCCATCATTAATATGCAATTAAGCTCTACAGTTTTTAAAAACTATGCATTAGAGAGAAGGCCGTTTAGAGGCTCTTTTGGCCCTACAAAAATAACAATATTCTCACCTTATAATTTCAATAATTATGATATTTGAATAAATCTTTATTTCAGGCAAATTGAATTCTTACATTATTAATTTTCCACATTCACTGAAATCCTCGAATATCTTCAATTATGGAAAATACTGGATTTGAACTAGTTATTAGGGATTGTAAAACTTCCGATGTTTCCTAGGGGATAAAGTTTTTATCTCAGTCAAAGTTTCAAGTATAATTACCACAGAACATGCATTACAAATAAATAAACAGAACTTTTAACTTTGAATCCAATAACCATAGTCAAATCTAAGATCTTATTATCTATACTGCAATTTCAGAGAGAAGAGGATGGTAAGCCAATGTTTCTAGATCTACCAAAAGAAAGCATTTACAACATTATTTCCAAACTGTCCAATCCTAAAGATATTCTTAACCTGGGACAAGCTTGTAGCTATCTCAATGTCATATGTGAAGATTGGTTACTATGGCAACAGTTATGCTTGCTCCATTTCTCGGAAAAACAAGTTTCTTCACTTACTACCGATGACTTGGATGACAGTGACACTAACTGGATACATTTGTTTTATTTATGTAAAGGGTAAGTAAATACCTAGCTTCTATGCCAACTATATTGAATAAACTTATCATAGATACAAGGCTTAAAAAATTGTACGCCAGATGTGCGTTTCTTCTACAAAAGACTCATCAGGTCGAATAAAAAAGGTTGGGTTGTTGTCTCTTTGACACATTCCCCATTTCCATTCTCAATTTTAAATAAAGTATGAGGTTGAAGAGGACCCAAGCAAGTTTAATGGATTTCAATTTGTGGTCATAAAAATAATTTGGAACAAGTAAATTTAACGTAGAAATCATTAATTTATTCCAGTCGGAATGAGGACAATAAATATGCTTGTATCAGTAGAATACCCAGATCTCTGCATGCAAGAGAACCCAACTCACAACAGTTCTTTAATGGATATATAGTCAAAACTAACTACTTTTTCCTTCCCTCCATCCCTCTTTATTTACTCTAGAGACTGAATCTGCATAATTCATTATTGTTGAAAATGTTCTCATCCTAAAAATGCATGTGATATTTACCACGGAACTTTATATTTTAATGTGTATAACATGTTTGTCCAGCATCAGTGAAGACTGTTAATACAGAAATATAATTTTATTCAAACAGGCGGTTCAAATTAACATTTACGGAGGCGTATGGAGACGAGGTTGTTTTGTGCTATAATTGTAGGAAGTTATATTGGAGGGTGAGTAACCTTTCTCAATTACAATAATAATCAACAAACCCAAATAGATCTATCAAAAATGATTAAAAAGACTTTTTTTTTAAAACTCATTTAGAGAATTGATTGTTAATGGCAGATCTTTGCTGGTTTCTATTAAATTCATTCATTTTTGTTAAACACATATGATTCAGAGATTGACATATTGTGTAGACACCCGTCTATTATTAAAGACTGGATGCTGACCTCTAGATGTCATTTGCTTATTAGCTTTGTGTTGCTATCTCATTGACGTATAACCAATATCTCCTTTTATTTTCATTTAACTGTGTATGTTGCATTAGATGTTCAATCTTTTGGAAGAATAGGTAATTCACTGAAATCCCATTTTCTTTTCTTAACTACATAATACTTAACAGATATGCATAGATTATCACTGGTTTCCTTTTTCTTTCAGATACAAGGACATCCCTGTTCAAATCCAGATATGGCTCCATCAAAGTCTTTTATAACACCTGAACAATTTGTGAATATGCTCCAACTATGATGTAATTAAATATACACAACTGGTTTTTTACTTGAGTGAATAAGGCTTGTCTACAACAAACTAGGCACATGTAGATTCTAAATGCTGCACATTGATGGGAGTGATAATCAGTGACTATGATAGTACTTTTCATTTACTACACTCAATTTCTAAAATTTCGAGAACTATCAATACATAAATATGTTTTGCTTATCTGTTAGTTTGTTTGTGTTTATCTCCACTTTCAGTGCCTTTGGCTGAATCATGGCAGCCAGTTTCTATTGGTGGAGGAAACAAGAGTATCAGGAGAGAACCACAGACTTATGGTTGGAAAACTGACATTTCTGACCAATTAATAACAACCACACCTTGCCATGAGCAGGGTTGGAAGTCATAACCTCAGTGTTGACAAGCTAACTATCATACCAGATGAACTACTTAGACCAATGGACCAAATAGACCCATCATTTATATGCAATCAAGCCTTACAGTTTTTAAAAACTAGACATTGGAAAGGAAACACATTTTGAGGTTTATTTGGCCCTATAAAATCAAGGACAATGGAAAATTGTATGCTGTCAACCATTTAAAATAATTTATTTTTAAATATCTGATAGAAACCTTTCATAAAATATCAACATAAACTCTGATTTGATGATGCAATAATTCAGGGATTTAGCTAAAAAAATTGCAGCTAAATAGAGAAAGAGCACAAGCATATTCAAATTTAATTTTTGTCATCAAGTAAGATAATAACAAAAACACTTCATGTGTAAAATATTTTTTGCTTGAAGCAAACAAAAATAGTATCCTAATATTTTGATTGATTATAAGTCTTTAAAGTTACAAACTCTTTATATATTATAGCATGTGAGTCAAAAGTCATAATTTTGTACAATTATTTTTCAATTTTACTGCATTTATGGTCATTTAATGATCTGATATCTTTTTTTTAGTATTTTTAAATTAGAACTGGTGGTTGAAAATTGTTATAATTGAATTATAATGGTGTACTTGAGATGTTCAAGGGATCCCAAATTCCCAATAACATGAAGTATTCAGTACTGCAGAAATATAAGTAAAAATCTGCAAGCTATTATTGCAAGAAGTATGAAACTACTAAATGAATTAATGTAGTAAAACTTTACACCATTTATAACCTAAATGTAAATGTGAATAACATATCATTATTTCTTACCTACAGAGGCTTCATGTTTTTTAGTGTGTTATTAAATTTTTTACAGAATATTGTTTTATTTTCCTTTATTTTAATTGTTGGATATTTTGATATATGAATAAGAACTGTGTGTACTAAATAGTTCCTCCCCTGAATCACTGATTTGGGAAAAGTTGTGTCATATTGATTGATATTTACAAAAGAGAACACACCTCTGCTTTACTGCTCATTATTTAATTTATGTTTAATTTAAAGTTGAAATTCTGATCCCTGTTTGACGGATGTGTAGACTTTGAAAGGATGCCATATACCAAATATAGTTATCCCATTACTCATTATCAGTGTGAAATCTGTGAGATAAATAAAATCAGATTTCAATAAATTGCTTCGCCGAGCGCAGCTGGATACAACAGCAGAGGTCCAACCCTGAACAGTTGGGGAAAAAATGGACACAATATTCGCGCTTGATACAGGTCTGAATTTGGATTGTAATTAAATATTTGACACATAATAGGTTTCTGACACAGAATAACTGTAACCAAAGAACTTAGAATGTTATATGATTTGAATTTATATTCAATTTTTTGCTTTTGTGCAATACACTATGCTGTTGTGAATTGACCCCCCCCCCCAAAAAAAATATTTTGTTACCCCCCCAAAAAATGTTTACCCCCCCTTTTTTTTGCAAAAAATCTGAAATGATAAAAAATTCCCCCCCCCCCCCTCACAATTTCTTTTTTACCCCCCCCCCCCAATTTTTTTCCAGCCCCCCTCCCTTTTTCCAAAAAAAAAAAAAATTCTTTCCCTCAAGATATGGTCATAATCTCCATTCAAATTTCCTATAACAGGCTATCATTTGAACTTGGAATTATTTTTAATTATGGAATTTGCATTATTTCTTGTGCTTGAAATTTTTAATGAATTCCATGTTTATTCTGTATTATAATGTTCTGTGCTGCGCACAACACTTTCTATTACAAAGACGATAGCACATTTTCAATAGAATGTACTGTGCCGCGCACAACACTATCTATACAAAATACATTGTGTGGAAAGTGTTATGCACCGCTCAAAACATAATAATACTTAATAAACGAATTCCATAATTAAAAATAATTCCAAGTTCAAATAATAGCCTGTTCAATGGAGTTTGCAACCATAATTACCCATTTAAATACATCATAAAAGTCTTAAAATAGAAAATGACATACATAATCAGCTAATCACCTCAAGACAATACAGCATTTCTTTATACATAATTTAAAAGCAGTGTAAGGGAGGTAATCCAAACATAACATTGTACTTTTTTTTAATTGTCCATTAACCAGGAAACCCTTGTTTTCCCCCCTTTTTGCCCCTAATTCCTAAACCGTTTGAGCCATAACCCCCCATAGCCAATCCTAACCATCCCTTTGCTGTAGGGAAACTTGTGGTATAATTTCAGAGAGATCCATACACCGTTCCACAAGTTATTGTCTGGAAACTAGAAAAATGCTTATTTGGGCCCCTTTTTGGCCCCTAATTCCTAAACTGTTAGGACTATAACCCCCAAAATCAACCCCAACCTTCCTTTTGTGGTTATAAACCTTGTGTTTAAATTTCATAGATTTTTTTTACATTTACTTAAGTTATTGTCCGGAAACCAAATGTCTTCAGACGACGCTGACGACGTGATACCAATATACGACCATTATATAAAAATAGTTGCTTAACCATGAAATTGAGGTTAAAAACAATCAATATATGACTGACAGAAACTTCAAAACATGAGAAGCCACCTGTATACAAGGTATGAAATATCAAGGCCTTCTACCTTTTAAATATAATGCCCCGGGGCCCCCACACTGGATTAGCATCATTATGCCATATTCTACAGATTTCATCATAGACAAGACAGTAAAAATCAGCGCCCCCTGCCCCCTCTTGGATTTACAAAAGATCCATTACTTTCTAAGAAATTTTGCTCGTCAAGTTTCTCTATCAATTAGAGCTTTTTAGATATATTAGACAATTATAATTTTCAATTTAACACTATGTTCTACTATTTTTATTCATTGTGTATATGTGGGTTGATAGATAAAAAAAATATAATTCACAAACTTAAATCAAAACACACTTAGGTTCATTGGTGACAACAAAATTTGAAAAGAATAGAAATAAAGGAATGTACATGATGCATATAGATTGACACTCAAATTAAGCATTGCAGAAGTGAAGTTTTCAGTAACTGAACTTCCTTATTCAAGTAGACTATAATGAAATGCCAAGAAAATCTGACATTTTAAAAATTTTAAGCTGACATTTGAATAAAATTTCCTATCATATGACAGATAAATAAAAGAAGAATGTGTCCCCCGTTCAAGCTTTGCAATTTTTCAAGTTAAAAAATGAATAACTCCAGAACGGTAAATGACTCACAACCCAAATTCAAACTCTGTCCGCCTGTTAAGGTTCTTAGCATTGTGTATAAGTTTCATAAAATTTGGATGAGACAAACTTAAGTTAGAGTGCAGAAAAAAATAGCAATTTTCCAAGTTATAAAGGGGCATAACTTTAGAACGGTTAATAACTCACTGTCCAAATTCGAACTCTGTCTGCTAGTTTTGGTTCTTAGCATGATGTAAGCGTTTTAAAAATTTGGATGAGGCAAACTTAAGAGTGCAGAAATGAAAATAGGAAATGAAGCTTGATATCAAATTTCAGAAAACTCAAGATTCATATTTCATGAAAAAATGTGCAACAATATATATGAATGTAAACAGTCAGTTGATGAGTGAAAACATATTAACTAGTATAGAGTATAGCATACTTACAATGAAGCTTAATACCAAATTTCAGGAAGCTCTGAATCATTAGTTCCTGAGGATAATGCGATAAACATTTTATTGGGTGGTAGGATGGAAGGACTGACAGATAGAAGGGCAGACAAACAGAGGTAAACCAGTAAACCACCCTTCTTCAAAGTGGGGATTTACCCAAATTTCAGGAAGCTCGAATTCGTAGTGCCTGATAAAATTACAACCAAAATTTTATTGCACAGACACATAGACAGAATTAAACCAGTACACCCCCTCCTTTGGAACAGGGGTATAATTATGGCTGAACATGATAGTGTACCATTAATTTTTTAATTGAAATGGTACAGTAAAATTAACAAGAGGCTCTCAAGAGCCTGAATCGCTCACCTGTATTTCAGAGGAGAAGATTTTTAAATGTTAGCAAACTTGATGAACAAATTGTGTAAAATTGTCTTTAAAGGGCAATAACTCCTTAAGGGGTCAATTGACAATTTTGGTCATATTAACTTTTTTGTAGATCTTACTTTGCTGAACATTATTGCTGCCTACAGTTTATATATATCTATAATAATATTCAAAATAATAACAAATAAAATGCTTCGCTGGGCGCAGCTTGATACGACCGCAGAGGTCGAACCCTGAACAGTTGGGGCAAGTATGGACACAACATTCAAGCTTGATACAGCTCTGAATTTGGATTGTGATTAAATATTTGACACATCATAGGTTTCTGACACAGAAAGAATGTGGTCTAAGAACTTGAATTTTTTTAATTTACCTATTATGGTCCAATGTCCAAAATCAAAATACATGGTTAGATTCAGCATATCAAAGAACCCCATATATTCAATTTTTGTTGAAATCAAACAAAGTTTAATTTTGGACCCCAACTTGGACAAACTTGAAAACTGGGCCCATAATCAAAAATCTAAACACATGTTTAGATTCAGCATATCAAAGAACCCCAAGAATTCAATTTTTGTTTAAATCAAACTAAGTTTAATTTTGGACCTTTGGACCTTAATGTAGACCAATTTGAAAACTGGACCCAAATTAAAAATCTTAATACACGGTTAGATTCGGCATTACAAATAAATAAATGTGGTCAAAGATTTTACAAATCTAATGCGCCATACTGTGCAATTAAAGATTACTTCTTTAAATTTTTCAATATTTGAAATTTGAAAAAAAAATATTTGAAAAATAATTCTTTTTAATTTCTGAAATCTGAAATGAGAAAAAATTGACCCCCCACAATTTCTTTTTACCCCCTTTTTTTCCCCAAAAAAATTCTTTCCCTCAAGATATGGTCATAATCTCAATTCAAATTTCCAATGGAGTTTCCAACCATAATTACCCATTTAAATTTACCATAGTGCTAACTTAATCTATTTTATAATAGAATTTAAAATATAGTGTCAAATCTTTCATATGGATTTTTTTGTAAAAAAAACAAAGATGCCACATTTTTACTGGTCTTCCTTTATAAATATGCATTTCTTTAAACATAATTTAAAAGCAGTGTAAGGGAAGTAACCAAAACGTTGTATTTGGATTACCTCATATACACTGTTTTAAATTATCTTAATTGTTCATTAACCATTACTTTATACATAATTTAAAAGCAGTGTAAGGGAGATAATTTCAATGATGTATTTGATTTATCTCCCTTACACTGCTTTAAATTATGTTTTGTACTAAAGTATTTGTCCATTAACCTTGTTTTTCCCCCTTTTTTGCCCCTAATTCCTAAACGGTTTGAGCCATAACCCCCCAAAGCAAATCCTAACCATCCCTTTGTGGTAGGAAACTTGTAGTATAATTTCAGAGAGATCCATACACCGTTCCACAGTTATTGTCTGGAAACTAGAAAATGCTCATTTTTGGCCTCTAATTCCTTAACTGTTGGTACCATAACCCCCAAAATCAATCCCCACCTTCCTTTTGTGGTATTGAACCTTATGGTAAAATTTCAAAGAGATCCATTCACTTAAACTAAAGTTAGAGTGCGAAAACCAATGTGTCTTCGGACGACGACGACGCCAACGTCATACCAATATACGACCGCAAAAATTTTTTGCGGTCGTAATTTTTTGCGGTCGTATAAAAACTGCAAAATTTTGTTAAAACTACCAATTCGGTGGCAACAACCCAACAATGGGTTGTTCGATTCGTCTGACAATTTCAGGACCGATAGATCTTGACCAATTAAACAATTTTACCCCATGTCACATTTGCTCTAAAAGATTTAGTTTTTGAGATATAAGCCAAAAACTGCATTTTACCCTTATGTTCTATTTTTTGCAATGGCGGCCATGTTTGTCGATGGATACAAACTTTGGATACAATTTATAAACAAGATACCATAAGGAACATTTAGTTAAAGTTTGAAGGTAATTGGCCCAGTAGTTTCAGAGAAGATTTTTAAATGTTAGCAAACTTGATGAACAAATTGTGTAAAATTGTCTTTAAAGGGCAATAACTCCTTAAGGGGTCAATTGACAATTATGGTCATATTAACTTTTTTGTAGATCTTACTTTGCTGACCATTATTGCTGCTTACAGTTTATATATATCTATAATAATATTCAAAATAATAACAAAAAACTGCAAAATTTTGTTAAAAACTACCAATTCGGTGGCAGCAACCCAACAATAGGTTGTTCGATTCGTCTGAAAATTTCAGAGCTGATAGATCTTGACCAATTGAACAATTTTATCCCATGTCAGATTTGCTCTAAAAGCTTTAGTTTTTGAGATATAAGCCAAAAACTGCATTTGACCCCTATGTTTTATTTTTAGCCATGGCGGCCATGTTTGTCGATGGATCAAAACTTCGGATACAATTTATAAACAAGATACCCTAAGGAACATTTATTTTAAGTTTGAAGGTATTTGGCCCAGTAGTTTCAGAGGAGAAGATTTTTGAAATAGTTTACGACGACAGACGACGACGGACGCCAAGTGATGGCATAAGCTCACATGGGGCCCTTTGGGCCCCGGTGAGCTAACAAAAGAAGAAAATTGTTGGTTCTGATCCACTTGGTATAATCAAAACAATAAAAACACATGATTTTGGTCTTTCTTTATATTTCTTTCAGTTATCTTATATATAGCTCTTATCTTTATAAGTCAGTATTGTATAAAAGTACTAAACATGGGTGTATCTCTAGTATAATCAATTAGAATAACTTTGGGGAAATAAAACTTTGTATAAAAAGATGAATATCATTAACAAACGTAATACTGCAATCCACGTACAACTGTAAATCAGATAATGACGGATCTCCATCAAAGCAATAACTTAATATATAATTGTTATATTTTAATCATCAGCTGGTTGTCAACTTTGAACTTCAACTGTAATTGAGACTGTCTTTTGTGAACTTTCCTCTTTACATGTAACATGTAATGACCCATCCCTGAAAAAAAAATGAACAACAATATGTAAGGTTTATATTTTTCCAAACAACTTACACAACATATCCTTTACTTCTATAATCATCTACTCTTATCCCATCCCATATATGATATCTCTACACGACTATAGCCTTTCACGTAGGCTGCTTTAATGTTTTATGAACTTTAGAAATCTACCATTATCTATAAAATCTGCAATATCACATTTTTGTTTTACAAAAGAATGTGTTTCTTTTTTTATTTCAACTGATCTTTTGTACTGTTAATAACTATCACTTAAGCTCATTTTGTACTGATTGAAGTCTGAACACAGAATGCAGAAAGCTTGCAATACACTTTGGAATACTTTTAGGTCAGTGAACTAAACAAATCCATAGAACATCTATCCTTTAAAAAACATTCCTGATGCTATAAACATTTTTCTTTGACAAAATTTTAATTTTTGACTGAATATTAATTTTTTCATGTAGTAATGTAATGAGATAATGGTTGATACAATACCTTCTGAGATGGCAAACTATTGATACTACTGCTGATTTGGGTAGATCCTGCATTACAAGCTGAAATGATTTAACATGGAATCATGGCAATTTATAGCTACAACAGTTAAAATAATCTTAATAAAGCATATCAATTCAATTTAATAATAACCAGTGATTTAAGGTAACACAATACAAAGATTGTTTCACCCCCATCAGACAACTTTAAATTGATGTAATTTCTTTCATCCAGCTCTAAAATTTATATATGAGGAACCAAAAGAAAGAAGAAAGAATAATCTTTCAAATGGTGATAATTTCATAATTACATAATTATAACATAATTAATTATTATGTTATTAGTTGCTAGATTGTGATGTCCACATTTGAATGAAATTAGCTTCGCTGTTATTCATAGCATCCCAAAATTTTTGATAGATTCTTGAGCAACACAGTTTGACCTCCAAAACCGTGTCTCAGATTTTTCCTATTGTATTTCATTCTCTCATAAACCTTCAATTAAGTTTGTAACCTTAATTCATAAGAAATCACTAAATTTAATTAGGTATAAAATTTGTTCTATTGATGTTTTTGGAAATCTGAGACACGGTTTTGAAGATAACTGGTCAAGGAACAACATGTGCTAAAATCATGCATATAGGGGCACCCATCTAGGAGCTAATTTCATTTAAAACAACATTTTCATGGCAAAAATGTATGTGTCACAATTGAATAAATAAGAATTTTCCTACTTGAACATCATTAACTTCAATATAATTCACAAATGTACCATGTGGATACTTCAGGATTGGCATTTAATCATAAATCAATTAGGTGTTGACCAGTAAGAAAGCTTTCCATTTCAGCAATTCTAAATATATATAAAGAAAATGCACACACTGTGCATCAACATTCTGATCTGGCGGGAGAAGTTATATCATTATTGACCTTGATCTAAGTCAGTTGCTACTGATTTGGTCAAAACTCCGCCCACCTGGATAAACATCAACTATTAATGATCTCAGAAGTTTAATTACTCATTGCATTTGCTTTTTCACTATGGATTTTATTCATGAAGTACATAAAACAATAAATTTTACTTTAAACGTTTTCCTAAAAAGTAAGTTATGCATGTGTACAAAAAATGATCAGTTGGTCAGTGTAGAGGATTCTTATGGGGGATTTCTAGAATTAAAATTGTATACAATGAAAATATGGTGTTTAACACAAAGTAGAATTTTCTACTTTCTGTAGTTTGAAAATGAGATATTTAATTTGTGTTTTCTTTTAAAAAGAATTCATATATAAACATTCACCTCAAGAAAATCTGATATAACCATCAGCAACATAAAATGTTGTATAGTTATATTTGTTTAATATTTGTACATTTATATTTTGATTCCCTCTATAGATCCAAATAGTTTTTTGTTTTTTTCTCCTGGCAGCTCCAATATAGAAATGTATTTTTATTTGGAATTCATTATCATCTTTTTTCTATAAACCCCTAGTCCACCTCTTTTTCATAACTGTTATTTTTATAGCTGGTCAGTGGTCGTAAAGCTATCAAATGATTCTATTGATTAACCACAAAGTGCTGCCCACATGTTCTTATCTTGTATCAGACAGACACGTGCATTTGTTTATAAAACTAATTATCATCAAAACTCATTAACAGTGCAAGATATGGAAAAATATTTTTCTTCTGCGGTTTTGGAATATTAAGAAGTAATAAAAACAGCTGAAAATGAAATTTTGATAAAATTTAGTTGTTTTTGAATAGTGCTACCTTAAGTCACATGAAAAAGAAATACCAACATTTGGTCTGTACTTGCAAGGTTATGCAAAATAGAGATAAATAAAATGCTCCGCTGGGGCGCAGCTTGATACGACCGCAGAGGTCGATCCCTGAACAGTTGGGGCAAGTATGGACACAACATTCAAGCTTGATAAGCACTGAATTTGGATTGTAATTAAATATTTGACACAGCATAGGTTTCTGACACAGAATGAATGTGGTCTAAGAACTTAAAAAAATTTAATTTACCTATTCAAACCATATCATTATTATTTGCTTTTATATATAAATCAGAAATAACCAATTTAAAATGGAAAATTTTAAAGAAAAAAAAGGAAAAAAAATCCCCTCCCAAATTTTTTGAACCCCCTTATGATTCATCACCCCCAAACTCAATCCCAGCCTTCCCTTTGTGGTATGGTACCTTGCAGTACAATTTCAGAGAGATCCATACACTTGAACACAAGTTATTGTCTGGAAACTAGAAAAATGCTTGTTTTTCGGCCCCAAATTCCTAAACGTATAGGGCAGTTACCCCCAAACTCAAACCCAACTTTCCCTTTGTGATATGGAACCTTGCATTACAATTGCATAAAGATCAATACACTTACACACAAGTTATTGTCCTGAAACTAGAAAAATGCTTGTTTTTTTGCCCTTTTATGGCCCCTAATTCCTAAAATTTTGAAGGAATTACCCCCAAAATCAATCCCAGCCTTCCCTTTGTAGTATGGTACCTTGCAGTACAATTTCAGAGAGATCCATACACTTGAACACAAGTTATTGTCTGGAAACAAGAAAAATGTTTATTTTTGGCCCCTTTTTGGCCCTTTATTCCTAAACGTTTTGGGCAATTACCCCCAAACTCAATACCAGCTTTCCCTTTGTGATATGGAACCTTGTAGTACAATTTCATAAAGATCCATACACTTACAGACAAGTTATTGTCATGGAACTAGAAAAAATGCTTGTTTTTTGCTCCTTTTTGGCCCCTAATTCCTAAAATTTGGAGGCAATTACCCCCAAACTCAATCCCAGCATTCCCTTTGTGATATGGAACCTTGTGGTACAATGTCAGAGAGATCCATACACTTACACACAAGTTATTGTCATGAAACTAGAAAAATGCTTGTTTTTTTGCCCCTTTTTTGCCCGTAATTCCTAAAATTTGGAGGCAACTACCCCCAAAATCAATCCCAGCATTCCCTTTGTGATATGGAGCCTTGTGGTACAATGTCAGAGAGATCCATACACTAACACACAAGTTATGTCTGGAAGTTACAAAAATGCTGATTTTTGGCCCCTTTTTGGCCCCTAATTCCTTAACTGTTGGTACCATAACCCCCAATATCAATCCCCACCTTCCTTTTGTGGTATTGAACCTTATGGTAAAATTTCATAGAGATCCATTCACTTAAACTTAAGTTAGAGTGCAAAAACCAATGTGTCTTCGGACGATGACGACGCCAACGTCATACCAATATACGACCTCAAAATTTTTTTGCGGTCGTATAAAAACCTGAAAATTTCAATTTCAGTATCATTTTGACTTTTGCAGGATACTATGAGAATTTTTCAATAACGTTCATATATTGTATTTGCTACCTTAGAAATAACAAACAGTAAAAATAAACTGTTATCACAAAGATATGTCTCGCCTTTTTGTAATTTTGATAATGCAAATGTTGAAATTAAAATAGCAATACTTTAACATGTAAGTTATGCAAATATTCAAAGTTTATGAACCATGACTGAAGGTAAATGGCTAAACAATCTCCATGGATTGAGATGTGCCAATGGTAATACAACTGCATACCAAATACCATTGACTTATTATAAGTCGTTCCCTTTAAATAAACCTAAACACAAACATTAACTTGTAAACAATGTAAAAGTTTGAAAGTCAATGAACCATGATCAGGGGTGGGGCTATATAATCTCCATGGAAAAGATACATGCAAATGCCAATAAATTTGCATACCAAATATCATTGACAATTAACATTAACAGTTCATCTTAAACTGATCTAATCACAAACTAATACATGTAAACTAAGCAAAAGCTTCAAAGTAAATAGACCATGACTGAGGGGGCAGAGCCAAATATTCTCCACGGAAATGAGATGTGCTAATGCTTATACAACTGAACACCAATTAAAATTGGCCTACCACTAATGGTTCCCCTTGAACTGACCTAATCACAAACTAATACATGTAAACTATGAAAAGTTTCAAAGTCAATAGACCTTGACTGAGGGGGCGGGGTCAAATGATCTCTATGGTAATGAGATGTGCCAATGCTAATACAACTGCATACCAAATATCATTGACCTACCACTAGTGGTTCACCATGAACTAGACCTAATCACAAACTAATACATTGTTGACGCCACCGCCGCCGCCGCCTTCGCCGACGCCGGAAACAGCATACCTATGTCTCGCTTTTTGACTCCGTCAAGGCGAGACAAAAACTATTAAAAAAAAAGTATTAGTTAGTACGGTTGGCTATAGTTGCCTACATCCACATCATTGTGGATAGTTGTCTCATTGGCAATCATACCACATCTCTCTATTTTTATTTTAAGTATATATACATACTTTTCCCAGATCTGCATCCACAGAATTATTATTACTACATTCACACAGCTCTAGTTTGAAAGATGTCTGGTTACTTGGTAAGGTGACAGTTTCATGTTTTCGACATGGAAATGGTGTTAAAGATGGAAAGACTGGATAAAGTTGGCATGTAGACTCATTAGCTGCCTATAAACAAATCATCAGGAATCATATAATGAACTTTAATTTGGTAAAATCATTTGACATGTCACTAGAATAGTTTTTTAACAGTCTATCTTTAATTTTCTATTGAATCAGTAAAAATACTGTTTTGTGAGTAATTATTTAATCTGTAATTTAGTTATAACATTTTATTGAGGTTATTCTTTAATACAGAAAACTTGAGATCACAATTTAAGCTACCAACATTCTAAGAGTAACTGACAAACTTTTACTTCTACTACTGACTGAGAACATAATTTTCCTGCATTTTTTCATAGGTGGATCAAAATTTAAAATTCTATATTAGAGGAGATAAACTGATGTATCTGGTACATGAAGATATCAATCATCTTTTCTGTTAACACATCTAGCATATTAAAAAACATCTAATGAATGTCTCCTCCTCATATTGGGTTACTACTTAAATTTGATTATTGGATCAACTTGACCAGATTTTAATCAATATAACTAAATTCAAAGTTTATTTTCTTCTGGTACTAGTGATCTTTCGATTCTATTTATGGTTTATCTTTTAATCCCTTTCAAAACAGGTGCTCCTGCTATAATCCATCTGTGTATTGTTCCCAGTGTTTTTACTTCTAGCATATACTATACTGAGAAGTGTTATAATTTGAATTTTGAATAATTTTTCAAGATTATGTCATGTGCAAAACAACAAATTTGAAGGGAACTCATGTTTTGTCCGGTCACGACTCTCTTCTTATCCAGGTGTAGTAATATGTATGCATTTTGAACCTCAACAAAAGTCACCTATTTTATGAGGCCAGTTTTCTCTGCTCCTAAAGGAGAGATGTATAGACAGGTTTGACTGTATATAATTAAATGTGATGCCAATGTAATAAATGTTTGGTAAGATAATATAACATCATTTACTTACCTTTACACATATAGATTTTTTCAGACATTCAACTTCACTTTGTTCAAAATTCACTTTAATATCAGTTTCATCACTTCCAGTAAGTATAGCTGCCTGAAATGGGTATAAACAAACAAAACATTATAACTGAAGTTTTATCTCCCCTCATCAAGGTACAGAGAAGTTTCAAATTTTCCCAGTAAGAGGTTTTCCTGTCTCATCCCAAGGCAAGATAAAAATGAATGCTTAAAAAACAAGAATGTGTCCATAGTACACGGATGCCCCACTCGCACTATCATTTCCTATGTTCAGTGGACCGTGAAATTGGGGTCAAAACTCTAATTTGGCATTAAAATTAGAAAGATCATATCATAGGGAACATGTGTACTAAGTTTCAAGTTGATTGGACTTCAACATCATCAAAAACTACCTTGACCAAAAACTTTAACCTGAAGCAGGACAGACGGAGGAACATACGGACGAACAGAAAACATAATGCCACTAGGTGGGGCATAAAAACCAGTTCGGAATAAAATTTCATCTAATTGCATTTTTTTGTAAAGACAATAGTTATCTTTCCATTTGTAATGAAAATTCCAGATAGGTATTGGAAGACAATGTATAATGCTTGTCATTCTTGAACTCAGATAATAAGAACAAGAAAGTGGAAGAGGATCGGGCACTGATGATACCCTCAGAAAAAAAGACAAAAACATTACCAAGCAAGACATCGAAAAAGGGGAAAGGCCAAAAAACACCTGGCGCAGGGGACTAACAACTGAGCTGAGCAAAATTGGAAAAACCTGGAAAGAAACAAAACGAACAGCCATGGACAGGAAGAAATGGAGAGAAACTGTAGTTGCCCTATGTCCCCATTGGGACGAAGTGGATTAAGTCAAGTCAGTCATTCTTGAAAACTTATTGATACCTTTGAATTTCCATGGTTTATACTTGATAACTTTAACTATAATTTCAGTTCTAACCCTAGTACTGCCAGCTATAAATATATCATTATTTCACAGCAGTGCCATAATGCTAATTAGCCTTTGCATTCTATTTAGCCAAGAGTGCTGAATGTGGTGTTAAACACCAACAATAAATCATCATAAACCACACCAGGCGATATTACGAATTATTATACTTCACGTCAAAATGAAGGATTTTGATTGGTTAATACGAGGGCAATAATTTACTCTATCCCATGGCTCAGCAGGTGACAATTTTTTCAAAGTCAACCTCTCGTGAAAACCAATCAAAAACTAATAATTTAAAGGACAATGAATTGAACTTATATCGACAATGCTCAAGTTTCAGCCCCAGAGCTTTTTAAAAGACTGTCAACACAGAAAAAAAACATCTTGCTTCACTTTTGTTGTTTTCAAATAACTGTAATGTTGTTATGTACATGATATCATAGTTAATTTCTTTCAATCTCCAATTTAAAAGACAATTATGACAGAACATTCAGTACAATAATTTACATATCACATAGCTGTGAGGGTGATAGAGCAGATTCTTACCCCTCAAAAAAAACTTTGTCAACCTTGGCTTTGCCTTGGTTGACATGTTTTCTCAGATGTAACAATCTGCTCTATCACCCTATCAGCTATATGTTAGAGTGCGGAAATGAAAAGGGGATGGAAGGAAAGACGTACAGTTAAGGGTAACACTTAATGCCCCCTTCACCTACGGCGGGGGCATGCAAAGAACAGTCAAGAACATCTTTTTAATAGGTGAGTGAGAAACTAACAAACACAGATATACTGACTGCTACTTACAATTGATGCAATTACAGTTTGTTCTATTAACAAGAGTGCATACGCTGAAATGTCTCGCCTTCTTTACTAACCATTGATATTATGTTGATAGTCCTAAATGAAAGCTTTACTACAACTATTACATAAACTTAACATGATCCAAGAAAATAAAGTCAAGGTCATATAAACCAAACGAGAAATACATGTACACCTTACAATCATTCAATACACTAAATATAGTTGACCTATTGCTTATAGTTTCTAAGAAACAGACTTAACCAAGAAAACTAAACATTGACCAATGAATCGTGAAAATGAGGTCAAGGTTAGATGAACCATGCCAGGCAGACATGAACAGCTTATAATCCTTCCATACAACAAATATAGCTGACCTATTGCTTATAGTTTAAGAAAAACAGACTGAAACACATAAACTTAACACTGAGCAATGAACCGTGAAAATGAGGTCAAGGTCAAATAAAACCTGCGAGACTGACATGTACATCATTGAATATTTCCATACACCAAATATAGTTGACTTATTGCATATAGTATAAGAAAAAAAAACCAAAACTCAAAAACTTAACTTTGACCACTGAATCATGAAAATGAGGTCAAAGTCAGATGACACCTGCCAGCTAGACATGTACACCTTACAATCATTCCATACACCAAATATAGTTGACCTATTGCATACAGTGTAAGAAAAACAGACCAAAACACAAAAACTTAACTATAACCACTGAACCATGAAAATGAGGTCAAGGTCAGATGACACCTGCCAGTTGGACATGTACACCTTACAGTCCTTCCATACACCGAATATACTAGACCTATTGCTTATAGTATCTGAGATATGGACTTAACCTTGTTCACTGATCCATGAAATGAGGTCGAGGTCAAGTGAAAACTGTCTGACAGGCATGAGGACCTTGCAAGGTACGCACATACCAAATATAGTTATCCTATTACTTATAATAAGAGAGAATTTAACATTACAAAAAATCTTAACTTTTTTTTCAAGTAGTCACTGAACCATGAAAATGAGGTCAAGGACATTGGACATGTGACTGACGGAAACTTCGTAACATGAGGCATCCATATACAAAGTATGAAGCATCCAGGTCTTCCACCTTCTAAAATATAAAGCTTTTAAGAAGTTGGCTAACGCCGCCGCCGCCGCCGGATCACTATCCCTATGTCGAGCTTTCTGCGACAAAAGTCGCAGGCTCGACAATAAAATCAAATTAAAACACTTTGAATTAAGTAAACTCATTACAGAATAATCATTCTTTTTCCTTTTAATTTTTTCTGAAAGGGATTAGCAAACTCAAATAAATAAGCCTGAAATATACATTTTATTTCAAGTATAAATATACAAAATGGTTGCTGAACATGCCCGACCACTTTACTAAACTTATACTTTGATGCAAAAATGGTAAACATGTCGATTATTGGAGAAGACTTATACCTGAGTCACACTATAAAACTCCTATTAAACACCTACCTTCTGGATATCTGTTTTTGCAATATCTGCAGTAGAACATAAGCTATCTATCAGAGAGGGACACTGCTGTACTAATGACGATATTAGACTTTCAAATCTGGCTCTGAAATAAGATTCTATGCTTAAGATATAAAATAGTTATATTCATACCCATAGTCAAATTGGGGTTTTGTACCTTGAAATCAAATAAATGGGGAATGTGTCCACGGGTCACAGATGATGCACCTGCTTGGATATAACGTTATAAAGGGACATAACTCAAGTATGGTAAAAGTGACTCTACCCAGATTTGTAACTGATTTGAGTTTTGTGGTAATAAGCATTGTGTATAAGTTTCATAAAATTTGGTTGAGGCAAACTAGAGTTGGAGAACGGAAACAAAAAATTCAGCAATTTTTCCATTCGTAAAGGGGCATAACTCCAGAACGGTAAAAGTGACGCCACCAAAATTCAAACTTGATCTGTGTTTTGTGGTAATGAGCATTATGTATAAGATTCATAACATTTGGTTGAGGCAAACTAATGTAAAAGAACGGAAACCAATTTTGGGACGTACTGATGTATGGACCTACGGACGGACGGACGTACAGACGGACAAGGGTAAAACTTAATGCCCCCTACGCTACGGCGGGGGCATAAAAATACTATCAATGTGAAGATTCAGATTAAAGTTTGACTATTAAATCAATAGCTTTATCACAAATAACCCTCTCAAAGACACAGGGGTTTCATTATTTTTTAAGACTAGAGGTACCTTTGAGATTATAGGGGGAACCAAACTTAAACGGTGAGGGGTCTGGGGGCCACTTAAGGCCCCCAGTGGGTCCAGGGCTAGCCCTGGTAGGGGGGCCAGGGTGGCAAAGCCCCCCGGAAGCTCATGGATTTTAGGGATTTCAGCCTTAATTTTTTACTTAAAAAAATAGGGTAAAGTCTGAAATATTTGCTTCAATTTTTGGTCAGTTAACATTGAATTGTTTTTTTTTTTCTAGACATGCTAGAGTAATCATCTGAAAATTAATTGCTTATAATTATTTTGTAATCAGTTATAAAATATGTATGACCATGGAAGTATTATATTGTCAATATAATACTTCCATGGTATGACCTATAATGCAGGGGTTTCATGTGAAATGTTATTTAAATGTTTTGTTTGTTTTTATACTTTTATTAAATGTTTTGCATTTGTTCAATTTTGTGAATGAAATTTCATAAGTTACATAGTATATTATTAAAAAAAATTGATAATAAAACTTGTTGTAACTTTTTTTTATTGCTTTGTTATAATCATAACTGTGTCAATTGTTTGTGTAAGTAATTTAACAGTGTCATGCAAACAATTAAACAACATGAACAATAAACATGCTCTCATGCAAAACAGCAAATAAACGTTTTTGATATATGGCTTTTATGCTAAGTGTTGTGATGGTTGTTCTTGTCAGAAAAAAAAACATGTATTCAACTTTCACTTAACTTTAATATTTATAAAAAGGGGTGATTGTGAAAAGGGGGGGGGGGGGGGGGGTGGTGGCAAATTAATCATAGGATTCTTGACTATAGTAAGTAAAAATGTTGTTTTTTTTCACTTCTTCAGAGCTGTCTTTTTTTTTAATTTTAGAAGTCTTAAATCTCGTCAGATATTATATTTTGTAAACGTAACAGTTATGTTAGTTCAGATTGTTTCACGAAGTCTTACACTAAAACATTCAATCACAACATAGAACACATATCGAGAAAACAGAGATCAGTGACAACGTCCAACGGGAAACGAACTGATTTGATAAGATTAACGATTTTCTGAATTTCATAGAATGTTCACCTTTATTAAACCTTTTATTCATAAAATAATCTGTGATACAAGCTGCTTTCCTTTTATTAGACATAATATTGCTGTTGTTATTTAAATTCATCAACAATTTGCCGCTTGAAAATATACTGCTAAATCGTCGCATTTTAAAGCGCTCTTACGATACAGATACAGACACATGGTTTATAATTATCACTTCTCCTACTTTGGAAGTGTGCCTAAATTGGCAGAAGATAGATCTATACTTTAACGCGGACCTCGACGAAGACACCTATAAACATACACATGAACTGCGTAGAACGGAGATTATCAAGGAATGAAAGAAATTAGATTTGAACGATCTTCAAAAGAATTTTCCACATTTTTTTTTTGTATTTTTATTTTTTCTGCCGGTACCAGACGCTTCCGTAGGCGGGTAAAAGTACCAGGTACCGGGTCTTAATGAATGCACTGAAGACATCCTGGCTACAGGCTTTTATTCACATGAAAATCAAACAGAAAAGACATCTAAAATCAAAGTCTTAAAAACACTATCTTTATCAGCTATCAGGCTGAATATTAATGTCACATTTATTGAATAACAATTCAGGCCTGACAAACACAGTAAACAGTTGTGTCAAAATAAACACAGTCAACAATTCGGGCCAGAGAAACACAGTTTACTATAATCAGGCCAGACATACACAGTAAACAATTGCTGACACTTAATTCTTAAATTTTGCACTATGCTATTCATTAAAATGAATTCTGTTTTGATTAATGAATACATCAATATTAATTTATCAAAAAGATAAAAGAATAGCTAAACATTCTTAATTATATATGTGTTTCTATAAAATAAAATAAGGAGCTGGAGTCAGTTTCACAAAAAAACTTACGACCAAGATTGATCGTAAGTATACTGAATTGTTCATGACTTACGATCAATCTTAGTCGTAAGTTTTTTTTGTAAAACAGACTCCTGAGTCTATTTTACTGTATTGAGGAATACACATCTCTCTTACCTTGAAACCTGACAATGGAAGTCTACCCCTTCAAATAATGAATCAACAGCACATTGGGCATTACCAAGTGTAGATAATGTATGTTTAACATTTTCTGCTTCCAAACGGAGCTTTTTCAGTGATCGTCTGCTTTCTTTCACATCTAATTTGTATTTTCTAAATAAATATATAGAACAAAGTAATTTTTAACACAAAACAGGTTTCTACTTCTTTCCCCAAAAATATTACTGCAATGCACACCTGTACAATTAAGCCTAATTTAATATAGATCTGAATCAAGCATTAATAGACTAATAGTCGAAAACAAACAATTTTTTTTTATATTTCATTGTTTGAAAAAAAAAAATTCAACATACAATTTTTTGGGATTAAATATCAAGTTTATTCTCAAATTGGATTGAATTTGTCCTTTAAAATTGGAATTTTAAACTCTTAAATAAATTCAAATTATGTTTTAGATATCACAGAACTATTTTTGTTTACCAGTTAGTAAAATCAAATAAAAAAATTACTTATAAAATTCTGTTGCTAAGTAATCTGTGAGACTGTCTGTAAATTTACTTCCTGCCACTGCTGTGGAATTCTGGGAACAAAATACTCTGTATAAACCATTTTGTACTTTAACAATTGAGACATCTGTAGATTCTCCGCCAATACGGATTACTAAAACATTGCTGTAAGAGTAAAACATAATATGTTCTAGCATGTCATCAATAGTTTGAAAAATTGTCTCTAGCCATGTGAGAACCCTATATAGAGTTAAATATTAAACATCCTCATCTGTCAAGACAAAAAATATCCAGTCTTCAGATATTCACTTCCTGTTGTTTATTCTCCCAGTATCATAAAATATTGTCTAAAAAACATTATACAAATAATCGTAATGCATTTACATCCTTATTGCATCTGCAGCTTCTGGAACAGTAGCCATGTAGATATGAAAATAAATCTTCCTAGCACAAAAATATTTGCATTAAAATAAAAGATCAGAGTTCCAATGTCCCCTGCATTGCACATATTTGATCTTTTCAAGGTACAAGGGCAATACTAAAAAAAAAACTTTTTTTTTTGCTTTTAAAACTTTTTATAAACATCTTAAGAGAAATGAAGGCTTGAGAGTAAATTTGCGATTTCTGTTATAATTAATATTTCAAAGAATTGTACACATGCCAGCGCTAACAATACAATTTTCTATATAATTAATCTTTCCAAGGGGCATAACTCTTTTAAAAATAACTGATCGGCACTGATTTTCAAACTCGTCCAAGTTTCATAAAAATCATGTGAGAGCGCTAACAAAGACCGGACGGACCGACGCACAGACAGATGCCCAGTATGTCTATATCCCCCGCAATGCGTTGAGCGGGGGACAAAAAACTGAGAAGAATAATTTATGCAGTTCAAGGATAGTTGCAAAGTTAAATTGATTAAGGCCATTAGTCATTATTCAACTTCATAGCTTACTATACAGTATGGGTTTTTCTCATTGTTGAAGGACAACCGTTGCCTATAATTGCTTACATCCATTCATTTGAACTTTGGTGGATAGTTCAAGTTGAAATTAATCAAAAGAAATGGACCTCTTTATTAGAGAAGGTAAAATGGTCAAGTTGGTATACTTGAATTGTTTTCATCTGTTTCTATGGGCTTTATATGTTTAATGTAGGTGCATAACTAAGAATTTTTTGCATATATGTGTTATACTTAAATTAAAGTATGGAGCTTCTAGATATTTGTAAACTTTTAAATTAAAGACAAATTTTCACAAAACAGCGATTGAGGTAGATGCAAATGCATGTGGATCTTTTTCGTCTTAATATATCTGTTATCCGAAATATTTATAAATAATTACATTTATAGTTCCTTTTTTTGTTATTGGTGTTGTTGTGTACACTTTTTAGGCGTTTATATATAAACCGTATATTCCTGTCAGCCAACACTTCAGGTTACCAGATCACAATCTAAAAGATTTTGATCACATGAAGATCCTTGTGATCGAACAGGATTGTACATGGCAAAATAGGCAAAGAGAGAAGTTTTGGATAAAAACACTGGGTGTCCTCCATCCAGATGGAATCAATAGAAAGAAATAATTAAATTTACAGTCTAATGTTTATATTATGATATTCAGGATTTTGAATTAAAATCAATCGACCAAAACTTACCTGTATTATTATTGATCTATGTTTACACCTTATACATTATATATCAGTATTGTTAAAACTTTTAACACTGAGGAAGGCCATTTGTTGAGCCGAAATATTTGCAATTATTGTATAATTTATATCATCTGTTCAGTTTTTCCATCTTTGTGCGATGATATTCAACACTTTTTAGTGTTTTGTTTTCCATCTATTTATCGGTATTGTTACACAATCTTTTAGACTCATATATATATATATATATATATATATATATAGAAGTCTATAAAAAGGACCAACCAGCAAATTTACTATGTACCGGATCGTCTAGAATAGACGATACTGTGCAGATAAGGAAAAAATTATATAAGTCTAGAGATATGCACAACGATACTAATATAAGATGGTATTATACGAAGATGTTGTTAATAAATCGTGTTGACAAATATTTCGGCTTAACAAATAGCCTTCTTCGGTGTCAATTATTTTAACAATACTGATAATATGTATAAAAATAGCTCAATAATACAGGTAAGTTTTGGTCTATTGATTTAATCCAAAATCCTGAACATCATAATATAAAACAAAACTCAATACTCAAATATACGTGACTGTGTATATTTACAACCCAAAATGAGTGAAAAATAAAACTTAGTATTTTTTATTGATGCCGTTTGGATGATGTACATTTAGTTCCTTTATCCAAAAGCTTTCCCGAACCTGTCGCTGGGCATCACTCCAGTGAATGTTCTATTCAATCACTAGGATCTTCATGCGGTTAAAGTCATCAAGTGTGTGACCAGACTGTCTGAAATGCTGAGAAACTGGGAGAAGTGGCTTCTTAGAGATATCACTCCTATGGCCATTGAGGCGTTTGTGGAAAGGCTGCTTTGACTCACCAACATATTGGAGGCCACAAACCGAACATTCTAGAATGTAAATAACATTCATACTTTTGCAGTTAACATTGCAAAATATCTTATAGTTATTTTCGGTTGCCTTACTGTGAAAAGTTGATGAGTGATGCATCTGTAGGCAGCATTTGCAGCGTTTTTCATCACACGAACGACATTCTCCAGAAGTACTTCTATTATCAGACACTTCAGCCCGCACCAGCAGGTTACGCAGACTATTGGGTTGCCTAAAAGCTATCATGGGAGGCTCGGGAAAAATCTTGGATAGTTTGGAATTCTTTTCAACTGTTTTCCAATGCTCACGAATGACACCGAAGCTGTTTTTGAGAGATGGGTGGTAAGTAAGAACACATGGAGTCCTTTTCTTTTTCTTTTTATATTTGTATTCTAACAGTTTACTCCTTGGAATAGTTTCCGCTTTCTGAAAGCCTTTTTGGATAGTTTTGTGTTTGTAGCCCCTTCTCTTCAAGCGGGTTTCGAGTTGACGTAGTTGTTTTTTAGTTGTTTCTGAGTTGGAACATATTCGCTTGACTCTGAGTGCCTGACTGTACGGGATGCTCTTAGTACAATGAGCAGGATGGCAACTTTTAGGGGACAGATATTGGTGAGTGTCAGTAGGCTTAGAATATAGATCAGTGGATATGATGCCATCTGTGAGCGAGCTGGAGGTATCGAGGAAGGTGATTTTGGATTTAGATTTCTCATGAGTAAATTTGATACTTGGATGTATGTTGTTAGCATGAGTGATGAATGTATCTAAATCCTCGTCACTTTACCATCTGAAAAAAAGAGAAAACGAGTAAGGCGCTTTAAACGTAGGTCACTAGAGACTGATTCGCCCTCCAACATTGTGGTCAATCTTTCCAAACACCAGTTAACGGAAGCTGAAACATCTCTTCTCTCGAGAGGCTTAAATTTCTGTCCTTTACCTGCCCCTGTCAATGAAACTAAATTGTCGGAAGACCTTGACAATTTTGCCAGAAGTCTACGCATTAAGGAATATTTCGCGTCGAAGGAGAACAACAACAGAGGCTCGGATAGCGACTCAGAAATTTCAGAAGACGAAAACAACTACAAATTTATAAAAAAGAGTACTTGGATCCCTAAACCGAGCAAAAATGCCACCTTGGAATCATTTATTGACAATTTTAAGTCGGACATTATTAGAAATACTAGAAATAACAATAAACCTTTTGACAATCTTACCAATGAAGAACGAACTGCACTGAAAAACTTACGATCTAACGACAATATCGTCATTAAACCTGCAGACAAAGGCAGTGCAGTGGTTGTCATGGATAAATCTGCCTATATTCAAGAGGCTGAACGACAACTTGGCGATGCAAGGTTCTACCAAAAACTAGACTCTGATCCTACAACATCTTTTAGCAGAGAAATAACTGATAGTATGGTAGAAATGCACAACGATGGTTTCATCGATGAAAAGACTCTAGAATATTTGAAACCAGAAAATCCAAAACCGGGCAGATTTTATCTTTTACCTAAAATTCATAAGGCCAACAACCCAGGAAGACCTATAGTTTCAGCGAACGGTCATCCGACGGAAAAAATATCGGAATTCGTTGACTTCCATCTTCGTCAACAAGTTGAGGACTTACCATCTCACATCAAAGATACTACCGATTATCTTAGAAAATTGCAGGCCTTAAATCCACTCCCCCCCGACACGACACTTGTCTCTATGGACGTCACCTCCCTCTACACGAATATTCCACATGCAGATGGCATTGATGCATGTAAAGAAGTTTGGAATTCCCGACCAGTGAAATATCCACCTACTGAATGCCTGGTCAAAATGCTCACGCTGGTACTCAAAAACAACAACTTCACTTTTGATGGAGACCATTATCTGCAAGTTAATGGAACTGCTATGGGCACCAAAATGGCTCCATCATATGCCAACATATTTATGGGCAAATTAGAAAAACAACTCCTTGAATCTTCCATCAAAAAAACCGCTTTCCTGGTTTAGATTTATAGATGATGTGGATATGAAATGGAATAAAAGTGACGAGGATTTAGATACATTCATCACTCATGCTAACAACATACATCCAAGTATCAAATTTACTCATGAGAAATCTAAATCCAAAATCACCTTCCTCGATACCTCCAGCTCGCTCACAGATGGCATCATATCCACTGATCTATATTCTAAGCCTACTGACACTCACCAATATCTGTCCCCTAAAAGTTGCCATCCTGCTCATTGTACTAAGAGCATCCCGTACAGTCAGGCACTCAGAGTCAAGCGAATATGTTCCAACTCAGAAACAACTAAAAAACAACTACGTCAACTCGAAACCCGCTTGAAGAGAAGGGGCTACAAACACAAAACTATCCAAAAAGGCTTTCAGAAAGCGGAAACTATTCCAAGGAGTAAACTGTTAGAATACAAATATAAAAAGAAAAATAAAAGGACTCCATGTGTTCTTACTTACCACCCATCTCTCAAAAACAGCTTCGGTGTCATTCGTGAGCATTGAAAAACAGTTGAAAAGAATTCCAAACTATCCAAGATTTTTCCCGAGCCTCCCATGATAGCTTTTAGGCAACCCAATAGTCTGCGTAACCTGCTGGTGCGGGATGAAGTGTCTGATAATAGAAGTACTTCTGGAGAATGTCGTTCGTGTGATGAAAAACGCTGCAAATGCTGCCTACAGATGCATCACTCATCAACTTTTCACAGTAAGGCAACCGAAAATAACTATAAGATATTTTGCAATGTTAACTGCAAAAGTATGAATGTTATTTACATTCTAGAATGTTCGGTTTGTGGCCCCCAATATGTTGGTGAGTCAAAGCAGCTTTTCCACAAACGCCTCAATGGCCATAGGAGTGATATCTCTAAGAAGCCACTTCTCCCAGTTTCTCAGCATTTCAGACAGTCTGGTCACACACTTGATGACTTTAACCGCATGAAGATCCTAGTGATTGAACAGAACATTCACTGGAGTGATGCCCAGCGACAGGTTCGGGAAAGCTTTTGGATAAAGGAACTTAATGTACATCATCCAAACGGCATCAATAAAAAATACTAAGTTTTATTTTTCACTCATTTTGGGTTGTAAATATACACAGTCACGTATATTTGAGTATTGAGTTTTGTTTTATATTATGATGTTCAGGATTTTGGATTAAATCAATAGACCAAAACTTACCTGTATTATTGAGCTATTTTTATACATATTATCAGTATTGTTAAAATAATTGACACCGAAGAAGGCTATTTGTTAAGCCGAAATATTTGTCAACACGATTTATTAACAACATCTTCGTATAATACCATCTTATATTAGTATCGTTGTGGAAATCTCTAGACTTATATATATATATATATATATAGATTGCCTAACAATGTAATTTTAACACACTATTTAGTATGTAAATATAAGAATGTTTAAAATATTTACAAAATGATGAAAATAAACGCAATATTTCGCTAGACTAACTAGCTTTATCAAGCGTGCATCTATCCAGGTGAAATCGGATGTAGATGATAAGAAACTTTTGCAGCTCAATGTATATGTTGCACTTGAATTAAGCTGCCTTGAAAATAATACATAATTTGGATGAAGTTCAAGATTTTTACAAAATTGGTAGTTGAAGTTAGCAACGTCCATTGGCCAATATTACAGGATAAAAAGGACGATACTGTGTACTAAATTATTCTTTAATAATCAAACATCAATTCCTTTCTCCTAAAAGTTGCCATCCTAAACACTGCTCTCGTGGCATCCCATTCAGCCAGGCATTGCGAATCAAGAGAATATGCTCTACTGAAAATACGCAAAATGCTAGACTTGGACAACTACGTAAACATCTAGTTGTTCGAGGATACAATAACAACATCATTGATAGCGCTTTCGAAAGAGCAAACAAAACTAGTCGCCAAGAACTTCTAGAGTACAAAGATAAGAATAAAGCAGCTAACAGAACACCCCTTGTACTCACTTACCATCCTGATTTTAAAAATGTGTCTTCCATAGTTCAGAAGCATTGGAAAATTATAGAAAATGATTCAAATCTTAAAAAAGTATTTTCCTCACCACCAGTCATGGCCTTCAGAAGACCTAAAAACATCCGTGACAAATTAGTGACATCTGTATTAGCAAAGCAGCCTACTCCATCTCCCGGTTGCTACAAACAATGTGGTCGAAGGAACTGCTTGTGTTGTAAAGCTGCCAATACAAGCAGTTCTTTCATCAGCTCCGTTACTAAACAAAATTATACCATCTACTCAAATTCCAACTGTAAAACGGAGAACTCAATTTATATATTAACATGTGACACATGTGGCATTCAGTATGTGGGAGAAACAATGGACAAATTTAATATTCGGCTCAATAACCATCGTTCATGGTACAAAACCAACAAAAACTGTCCTCTCACAAGACATCTTCGTTCAACGAAACATTCTTTTGATAATGTTACCTTCCAAATCATAGAAGTCAACACCGAGTGGGACACCACGGCGAGAAGGAGAAGAGAAAATTTTTGGATCCACCAACTCCACACTTTAGAACGTGATGGTCTTAACGAAAAAGATGAGAAAAGATACAGGAAAGATAAAGAATAATTTAGTACACAGCATCGTACTTTTTATCCTGTAATATTGGCCAATGAACGTTGCTAACTTCAACTACCAATTTTTTAAAAATCTTGAACTTCATCCAAATTATGTATTATTTTCAAGGCAGCTTAATTCAAGTGCAACAAAACAAAAGTTTCTTATCATCTACATCCGATTTCACCTGGATAGATGCACGCTTGATAAAGCTAGTTAGTCTAGCGAAATATTGCGTTTATTTTCATCATTTTGTAAATATTTTAAACATTCTTATATTTACATACTAAATAGTGTGTTAAAATTACATTGTTAGGCAATCTATAATTTTATTTGTGTAATTGAATTAATCTCTGTACTGATTAATCCACACTCCCATAGATTTGTAAGTCATGTGCTGCTATTTATAGGCACTTATATATATATATATATATATACAAGTCTAAATTGAAAACAACGTTCAAACCTATGATTGCGTTGGATAAAAACCGCAATTTTTATACGTGTGCATGCAATACAAATTTCTTGTTAGAGGGGTCTAAATACAGCACAAACAACATTTTCCACAAGACCAAAAAAGTGAAAAAGTATATTTTAACAAAGTGCATTTGACTAACAGGTCGAACAACAAATGTTCTTAAACCCTGCTGACTGCCATTGGCGATTGCCAAATAAACGGATCACCGATGTAATAAATGGATCTTAATTTTAAATTTAATACCAAACAGAAAACAATAAACTTGCGGAAAAGATGATATACCGCAAACAAAAGTTGCAAAGGTTTTTGTACACCATATCCGGATTTCGACAAATAATGTCTCTTCAGTGATGTTAGGAATCGAAACGGTATTTGGAAGGCCATATAATTTACCTCAATTTAGGATAGACTCTTGAATTTTGAAAGAGTCAAAATAGGATGAACGGATCATATAAACCCGAAGGCAAATATAATACAAACCCCAAACGAAAAAATATAAACAAGGCTAAATTGAAAACAACGTTCAAACCTATGATTGTGTTGGATAAAAACCGCAATTTTTATACGTGTGCATGCAATACAAATTTCTTGTTAGAGGGGTCTAAATACAGCACAAACAACATTTTCCAAAAGACCAAAAAAGTGAAAAAGTATATTTTAACAAAGTGCATTTGACTAACAGGTCGAACAACAAATGTTCTTAAACCCTGCTGACTGCCATTGGCGATTGCCAAATAAACGGATCACCGATGTAATAAATGGATCTTAATTTTAAATTTAATACCAAACAGAAAACAATAAACTTGCGGAAAAGATGATATACCGCAAACAAAAGTTGCAAAGGTTTTTGTACACCATATCCGGATTTCGACAAATAATGTCTCTTCAGTGATGTTAGGAATCGAAACGGTATTTGGAAGGCCATATAATTTACCTCAATTTAGGATAGACTCTTGAATTTTGAAAGAGTCAAAATAGGATGAACGGATCATATAAACCCGAAGGCAAATATAATACAAGCCCAAACGAAAATGTATAAACAAGTCTAAATTGAAAACAACGTTCAAACCTATGATTGCGTTGGATAAAAACCGCAATTTTTATACGTGTGCATGCAAAACAAATTTCTTGTTAGAGGGGTCTAAATACAGCACAAACAACATTTTTCCAAAAGACCAAAAAAGTGAAAAAGTATATTTTAACAAAACGCATTTGACTAGCAGGTCGAACAACTGATGTTCTTAAACCCTGCTGACATTGGCGATTGACAAATAAACGGATCACCAGATGTAAAAAATGGATCTAATTAATAATTTATTACCAAACGGAAAAAAAAACTTGCGGAAAAGATGGTATATCGGAAACATGATATATATATATATATACAAGTCTAAATTGAAAACAACGTTCAAATCTATGATTGCGTTGGATAAAAACCGCAATTTTTATACGTGTGCATGCAATACAAATTTCTTGTTAGAGGGGTCTAAATACAGCACAAACAACATTTTCCAAAAGACCAAAAAAGTGAAAAAGTATATTTTAACAAAGTGCATTTGACTATATAACAGGTCGAACAACAAATGTTCTTAAACCCTGCTGACTGCCATTGGCGATTGCCAAATAAACGGATCACCGATGTAATAAATGGATCTTAATTTTAAATTTAATACCAAACAGAAAACAATAAACTTGCGGAAAAGATGATATACCGCAAACAAAAGTTGCAAAGGTTTTTGTACATCATATCCGGATTTCGACAAATAATGTCTCTTCAGTGATGTTAGGAATCGAAACGGTATTTGGAAGGCCATATAATTTACCTCAATTTAGGATAGACTCTTGAATTTTGAAAGAGTCAAAATAGGATGAACGGATCATATAAACCCGAAGGCAAATATAATACAAGCCCAAACGAAAAAATATAAACACGTATAAATATATATATGGTATGCAAGTATTTATTAACGATATAGGATTAAAAGTGTCTCTGAGACAATATATATATTGACCCGTTCTTTAGTCTGTTTTAAAAAGCACTGATCAAGCCTATACTGATTTATCGACAAATATGGTATTGTAAACAATTAAATTGCCATATATGGTAATGGCGCAAAACGAAAGTAGCATATACTCTAATAAAATTTAATAGATTTACCTGTAATGTTTTAAAATAGATTTTTCTAAACAGCTCTTACCTGCATGTACTATCGCAGCAAAAGGTACACAGACTAGTCAGGTACTTTTTGCTTCAGAAAGAATGTCGTAAGTACACAAACAAATTATTTGAATATTATTTTATTTCAATATTAACCAAAAAGGTAATTATATTCTCAGATTTTTAAAACAGGTCTTAAATTTCTGATGTAATATATAGGTATAATTAAGCCAACATTTTGGCATATGCAATAACGTAAAAGAGAATAATTGTAATACTAAAAGATCTTCCACAACCTTTCAATAGCTGTAGCAATCAATGCCGCATTGTTCAATTTAAATACATGATATTTCCTTTGGTCACGTGCAAATGTACATCCACCACAGTCACTTGTCTCTGAAAAAAAATCCTATATCAGATAAGGATCCGCGGGCCCCCTAACTATCCCCCCTAACTCCGCTTCTGTATATACCTTAATATAACACTGCATGTGTCACACAGAGACAAATGCCTGTGACATCCACCCCTTCTCCCCTAATATCTAGGTTACTTTAACTAAAAAGTTTGATATTGTGGAAAATTACAACAATCTTGACTATTTAGTATAAGTATTCTGTATTCAATCAAATGAATCGAAAAAATCAGGTATCTCTTAAAAATTACAGTTATCACTGCAGTTTCATCGGTGAAAATGACATGAAGATATTCATCCTCCATATCTCCAGCGTGAGTCTCCAGTGGCTCGTCGATAATTGAAGGCGAATGCAGTGTTCTGAAAGGTGGGGTGTCCTTTTTATGTTGGTTCAAGACGTGAAATATGTATATTCGTATTTTGTTTTATATAAATGATAAAATGCCTATGCATTTATCATATTTGCTTCGTCAAAAGGGGGAGGCGTTCTTATCGATCAAGTAATTCTTTCCCTCAGTATTGTTCTTTGTTTTTGTTTAATATGTGTAATGTTATTATCTCATGTTGCCCCTTGTGGGCCCTTTAATTCGGAATATTCTATTCTATATCCGCAACTGGCCGAGTACAGGTTTAGTTATTCGAAACCTTGGGCATTCTTTCGAATACTAACAAAACCGGCGAAATAATTCTGCAAGGTTTGTATGAGTATAGATCTGGACATTACTTTTAGTGCATTTAATTGGACCTATATGTAATGAATGATATTTTACCAAGATCATTGATATGTAAACTAAGTCTTTCATGCTCAAAGTTTACACAAAATCATTCGTATTTTATTCAGTTTGTGGTGAGTCTACAGAGTTTTCACATCAAGAAACACCTTCAAGAAGAACCTTTATTTCTTTACAAACAAAGATGCTTATTTTAAAACTAGTACCATTGGTATTGATTTAAAGCAACTTCTTTCTAATTTATTTGTCTTGTACATGTATTTTTTGCTTTGGTTTTAACTGCATGCGTTATCTTTTGTAGTGCAGACGAAGATGTATGGCAGCCATGTATTCATCAAATTCAGGGAACTGGGAAAGAGGTAAAATTTTGAATAAACAAAGCAATGAAAAAATGGTTGATAATAGACTCTCATGTCACAATAAGATGTTCTTTTACCTGCTCATCTTCAATTCAAAAGCTACACTTGAAATCAGTAAATATGACTAATATTGGATATTTCATGATAAGAGATCATAAGACTAATACTGGATATTTCATGATAAGAGATCATAAGACAAATATTGGATATTTCAAGATATTATTAAAGAGATCATAAGACAATTGACTTTTTTTTTAATTATCATAATAGATTGGAATGCTTTTATACGTAAAGAATATTCTTTACACACACTATTTGATGCTATATCCTTTCCTGACACAAGTGGTCTGTATCAGGCGTTTTACATATAATGAATTATTTCATTTTAGAGACGAATAACAATAAGTTTGAGTGAAACTTTACAAAAGTTAGAAGTTGAGAAAGTGGCATTAAGTATTGGTGGATTTCGTTACTGCTCTGATGTAAGTACAACAATGTATTACAGTGTATTGGCATCCAGCCTTATCGTTTCCTTGTGTTTTTCATGAGTAGGCAGCTGTGCTATGAATCCATGATCCCGTCTCCTTTATCTAATAAAAAAAATCACAAAAACACAGCATAACCAATCAGAAAATCAGTTACTAGTATGTATAAAAAAGAATAAATTTACAGGTTAGGATATGTTGTCAAATTCCATATCATTCGGTGGAACCGTACTGAGTTTCCATATATGAGGACAAAATCACACACCTACTTTTTATAATTTAAGTTTCATAACTTCAAACCGACAATATTAAAAGACGATTGTCAAAATGGAAACGGAAACGGTTCGATGGACAGTGGTATTAAACCATGATATACCAGTCGAACGACGGCCATATCAAAAGTCACAAGGTTTACAGAACACCTACCCAGTATACTCTGTAGCTGCAGAGGAAAAGATAGCTTTGATTTGCTTGAAAAGTATTGACAAGAGAAACAACAAAGAAAGAATAATGCAATTTCCAATTACGTTATCATCAAAACAAAAATTGTTAGGTCGACATTAAACCCATGCAGGCGTAACCTTTATTACAAAAACAAATCAGTATATAACACATTTGTATCTAAAAGAGATTCCATTTCGTAGTTTTTCAGATCATTGTTAACAGTTGGGCTGAACAAAATCAGTGGTACATCACAGAGACAAGTTTTTATAGCTATTGAAAAGATGCTATTTGAAGGTGAACTTTCTTATAATTTTGCTGTCAATGCAATATACATATAATTACAATTCTTACTTGTTTTTAAGTCACACTTTTTAGAGACAAAGTAGCTATAACGCTGTCATGTTTCATGGGGTTAGAAATTCTATAGTTTCCACTATCAAATAAACAAATCTTAAAATTAATCAAGTGGAAAGTTATCTTTATTTAAAATTTTAATTAAATGGTTTTGTTAATTCTTTTTATTAATTTAGAAAAAATGTATATCCTTTCTTCCAATTACTGTGTATTGAATGTAAGTCACGGCATTAAAATCGAGTCATATGAAATAAATATCCATTAAATTGCAGTTCGTAACCCATAACTAAACACATCAAATGATAAAAATGATAATCCTACTGCTGAATCTAGACTTCGTAACCCATAACTAAACACATCAAATGATAAAAATGATAATCCTACTGCTGAATCTAGACTTCGTAACCCCGCATAACTAAACACATCAAATGATTAAAATGATAATCCTACTGCTGAATCTAGACTTCGGCAAGTAGCAGTGCATTTGCAAAACCAATTTATATTAACAAAAAATCTTTTTTTATATAAAAAAAACCCACCCAAATAACAATACAATAGCAAATACCACCCTGCATCTAACCTACTATCAATTCGCCGTCTTTCTCATATTAATTTAAAACTTACTGTAGTCTTTAGTTACTAGTTGTTAGAATATTTTACTAATTAATCAATTTAGTTGAATGATTCACACTGCAATTTGGTAAATGTTTTATATGATTATAAGTAATACTGAGGACGACTGCGGATAGCAATTGCACGGGATGAGTCGAATGTGACCTGGTGCCACCAAATTTGTACTTGCTATATGAACACTACGACAGGGTACCTCATGTAGAAAGGAAACTGTTTGCCCTCCCTGGGCCAAAATTTTTTTATTGGGATTCGTGTTGCTCAGTCTTGTTTAGTGGTTTGTGGACTTGTCTTTTTGTCGTATTTGTTTTCTTCACTATGTAGTCTTTCTTCCACTTGTGTGTTATTATTGCCTCATTGGTATCTTCTTTCCCTTTGTTCACAGGTCAAATTTCTTTTTAATAATACAGAATACAGAAATTCAAAGCAACAGAATTTTTTTCGGTTCTTTTGTTCTGATTTTATAATCGTATTAATTCATAGTTGGTTCCCAATAAAAGAGCTGAATCCATGATTGTAATGTTCATAAATGATTTTTCAGTGTGCTTGAAAAATAAAAACCAACAAAAAGATGTCTCTTTCACTCAGACAAGCCAGGAAAATTCCAGCCTCATTTCACATATAACAAGTTCTGACACGTTCAATTCCCCAAAATCGACCGACTTCTCTTTTAAAAAATTATATATATACAGGCATGTTTTAAGTGGCAAGTTTTCCATTGAAATTAATGTTTGCACATCTTACATACGTTCAGGTATTTCACATCCAATGTTTTATGGTAATATTCTTTACAAAGCACAAAAATGTCGGCATTCACCTCAAAAGCTAACCAAACCTTTAAACAGACTTATTCGGAAAGGATATAGTTACGATACTGTTGTCAAGTCATTAAGGATTGCATATTTTGGTATTAATATTGATTCACTCATAGGGTCTTTGCATCGGAAATAAACACATTTATTCTAAAACTAGTTGTTGGCATGATACGGGTTATGTTCTTCTCATATATTTTATGATGGTATGATACTAAACCCTAACGGGAAGGATTGTACTTGATTTTCATATGATGAAGACATAATCTTTCAATCAGTTAAATTGAGGTTTGGAGCTGGCATGTCAATAACTGCTAGTAGTCCTTTGTTCATTTATGTATCATTGTCATTTTGCTTAGTTTCTTTTTGGTACCTATTTTGACATCGGACTCGGACTTCTTACTGTACGTATTGCTATGTGTTTCTTTTTTCTACATTGGCAAGAGGTATTGGGGAGGGTTGAGATCTCACAAAACATGTTTAACCCCGCCGCATTGTTGCGCCTGTCCCAAGTCAGGAGCCTCTGGCCTTTGTTAGTCTTGTGTGTTTTTTAATTTTAGTTGATTTATATATTTTGGAGTTTAGTGTGACGTCCATTTTCACTGAACTAGAATTTTATTTAGGGGCCAGCTGAGGACCACCTCATGGTGCGGGATTTTCTCGCTGTATTGAAGACCCATTGGTGGCCTGCGGCTGTTGTCTGCTCTTTGGTCGGGTTGTTGTCTCTTTGACATATTCCCCATTTCCATTCTCAATTGTATTGCTTTATTTTCAGCTTTGTCTTCTGAAACAAATCTTAATTGTGTACGTAAACTGTTGAGGACTGCATTGACGTCTTTGGAAAAGGGAGAGAGGAATAGAATTGGTAGCAAACGGTTGTGGAACAAACATAAGGAGACAGTTAGCAATCTTCTATGTCGATTGGACATGTTTGAAATAAAACCGGTTTGTATATTATGCTTGGTCGGAAAAGGCGAGGGGTTGTTACTACCTTGGGTGTGCAATTAAAAACGACCACACCTCGCCATGAGCAGGATTGGAAGTCATATAACTTCAGTGTTGACAAGTTAACGAACAACTAGACCAAGGAACCACCCAGACCCATCATTAATATGCAATTAAGCTCTACAGTTTTTTTAAGCTATGAATTAGAGAGAAGGCCGTTTAGAGGCTCTTTTGGCCCTACAAAAATAACAATATTCTCACCTTATAATTTCAATAGTTAGTTTCCTAGGGGATCAAATTTGTATCTCAGTCAAGGTTTCAAGTATAATTACCACAGAACATGCATTACAAATAAACAAACAGAACTTTTAACTTTGAATCCAATAACTATAGTCAAATCTAAGATCTTATAATCTATACTGCAATTTCAGAGAGAAGAGGATGGTAAGCCAATGTTTCTAGATCTACCAAAAGAATGCATTTACAACATTATTTCCAAACTGTCAAATCCTAAAGACATTCTTAACCTGGGACAAGCTTGTAGCTATCTCAATGTCATATGTGAAGATTCACTACTATGGCAACAGTTATGCTTCCTCCATTTCTCGGAAAAACAAGTTGCTTCACTTACTACCGATGACTTGGATTACAGTGACACTATCTGGATACATATGTTTTATTTATGTAAAGGGTAAGTAAATACCTAGCTTCTAAGCCAACTATATTGAATAAACTTATCATAGATACAAGGCTTAATAAAATGCTCCGCAGGGCGCAGCTTGGTACGACCGCAGAGGTCGAACCCTGAACAGTTGGGGCAAGTATGGACACAACTTTCAAGCTTGATACAGCTCTGAATTTGGATTGTGATTAAATATTTGACACAGCATAGGTTACTGACACAGAATGAATGTGGTCTAAGAACTTAAAAATTTTAAATTGGACATTCACCTATTATGGTCCAATATCCAAAATCTAAATACATGGTTAGATTCAGCATATCAAAGAACCCCAAGAATTCAATTTTTGATGAAATCAAACAAAGTTTAATTTAGGACCCTTTTGACCTCAATGTGGACAAAGTTGATAATGGGGCCCAAAAATCAAAAATCTAAATACATGGTTAGATTCAGCATATCAAAGAACCCCATATATTCAATTTTTGTTGAAATCAAACAAAGTTAAATTTTGGACCCCGATTTGAAACAACTTGAAAACTGGGCCCATAATCAAAAATCTAAATACATGTTTCGATTCAGCATATCAAAGAACCCTAAGAATTCAATTTTTGTTAAAATCAAACTAAGTTTAATTTTGGACCCTTTGGACCTTAATGTAGACCAATTTGAAAACGGAACCAACAATTAAGAATCTAAATACACGGTTAGATTCGGCATATCAAAGAACCCCAATAATTCAATTTTTGATGAAATCAAACAAAGTTCAATTTTGGACCCTTTGGACCTCAATGTGGACCAATTTAAAAACGGGGCCCAAAATCCAAAAACTTAATACACGGTTAGATTCAGCATATTAAAGAACCCCAAGAATTCAAGAATAAAACCCCATTGAAATTGGTCAAGAAATAAGTAATTTATACGAAGTATCTTCTTTTGCACAATACTGTGCAATTGAATATTTCTTGCTATTGCGCAATACTGTACAATTGACAATTTCTTGCTATTGTGTAATATTGTGCTATTGGATATTTCTTGCTATTGCGCAATACTGTGCAATTGAAGATTTCTTGCTATTGCGCAATACTGTGCAATGGAAGATTTCTTGCTATTGTGCAATACTGTGCAATTGAAAATTTCTTGCTATTGCACAATACTTATTATATAATAATTTACACATCCTGCTTGGTATGTATCTCCTACCATATCATTATTATTTGCTTTTAAATATAAATCAGAAATAACCAACTTAAAATGGAAAACTTTAAAAGGAAAAAAAAGGAAAAAAAAAAAATCCCCCCCCCCCCAAGTTTTGGGCAATTACCCCCAATCTCAATTCCAGCTTTCCCTTTGTGATATAGTACCTTGTAGTTCAATTTCAGAAAGATCCATACACTTACACACAAGTTATTGTCATGAAACTAGAAAAATGCTTGTTTTTGTCCCCTTTTTGGCCCCTAATTCCTAAAATTTTGAAGGAATTACCCCCAAAATCAATCCCAGCCTTCCCTTTGTGGTATGGTACCTTGCAGTACAATTTCAGAGAGATCCATACACTTGAACACAAGTTATTGTCTGGAAACTAGAAAAATGCTATTTTTGGCCCCTTTTTGGCCCCTTATTCCTAAATGTTTTGGGCAATTACCCCCAATCTCAATTCCAGCTTTCCCTTTGTGATATAGTACCTTGTAGTTCAATTTCAGAAAGATCCATACACTTACACACAAGTTATTGTCATGAAACTAGAAAAATGCTTGTTTTTTGCCCCTTTTTTGGCCCCTAATTCCTTACATTTTGAGGCAATTACCCCCAAAATCAATCCCAGCATTCCCTTTGTGATATGGAACCTTGTGGTACAATGTCAGAGAGATCCATACACTAACACACAAGTTATGTCTGGAAGTTACAAAAATGCTTATTTTTGGCCCCTTTTTAGCCCCTAATTCCTTAACTGTTGGTACCATAACCCCCAAAATCAATCCCAACCTTCCTTTTGTGGTATTGAACCTTATGGTAAAATTTCACGGAGATCCATTCACTTAAACTAAAGTTAGAGTGCGAAAACCAATGTGTCTTCGGACGACGCCGGACGACGCCAGACGACGACGACGACGACGACGACGCCAACGTCATACCAATATACGACCAAAAAATTTTTAATTTTTGCGGTCGTATAAAAAATTGTATGCCAGATGTGCGTTTCGTCTACAAAAGACTCATCAGGTAGAATAAAAAAGGTTGGGTTGTTGTCTCTTTGACACATTCCCCATTTCCATTCTCAATTTTAAATAAAGTATGAGGTTGAAGAGGACCTAAGCAAGTTTAATGGATTTCAGTTTGTGGTCATAAAAATAACTTGGAACAAGTAAATTTAACGTAGAAATCATTAACTTATTCCAGACGCAATGAGGACAATAAATATGATTGTATCAATAGAATACCCAGATCTCTGAATGCAAGAGAACCCAACTCACAACAGTTCTTTAAAGGATAAAGAGTCAAAACTAACTACTTTTTCCTTCCCTCCATCCCTCTTTATTCACTCTAGAGACTGAATCTGCATAATTCATTATTGTTGAAAATGTTCTCATCCTAAAAATGCATGCGATATTTACCACAGAACTGTATATTTTAATGTGTATAACATGTTTGTCCAGCATCAGTGAAGACTGTTATTACAGAAATATAATTTTATTCAAACAGGCGGTTCAAATTAACATTTACGGAGGTGTACGGAGACGAGGTTGTTTTGTGCGATAATTGTAGGAAGTTATATTGGAGGGTGAGTACTCTTTCGCAATTACAATAATAATCAACAAACCCAAATTGATCTATCAAAAATGATTAAAAAGACTTTTTTTAAATCTCGATTGTTAAAGGCAGATCTTTGCTGGTTTCTATTAAATTCATTCATTTTTTTATACACATATGATTTAGAGATTGACATATTGTGTAGACACCTGTCTATTATTGAAGACTGTATGCTGACCTCTAGATGTCATTTGATTATTAGCTTCGTGTTGCTATGTCATTGACATATAACCAATATTATACAATTACTGTCTTTTGATGAGGTTATTGACTTTTGAAAAACTGATATTCACTGAGGCCAACGGCCGAAGAGATTATCAGTTTTTCAAAAGTCAATTAAACCACATATTTACCGAAACAAAAGACAGTAATTGTTTTATTCCATATTCCGAGAGTACAGATAGAAATGTATGTTATGACAATTATTTACCAAAACCAATTGTACATCAAACGATTTTAACATAATTATATGCGTAAAAGCATGCGACGTTTTGCGCGGTGAATATACTTTTTCCGCAGATGAATATGCTTATTTATTCAAAATACCATTCATATAGAAAAACCTACTAAAGTTCTATCAATATGGAATAACTCCTTTTATTTTCATTTAACTGTTTAAGTTGCATCAGATGTTCAATCTTTTGGAAGATTAGGTACTTCAATGAAATACCATTTTGTTTTCTTAAATACATAATACTTAACAGATATGCATAGATAATCACTGGTTTCATTTTTCTTTCAGATACAAGGACATCCCTGTTCAAATCCAGATATGGCTCCATCAAAGTCTTCTATAACACCTGAACAATTTGTGAATATGTTCAAACTATGATGTAATTAAATATACACAACTGGTTTTACTTGAGTGAATAAGGCTTGTCTACAACAAACTATGCACATGCAGATTCTAAATGCTGTGATGGACAGCACTAATTCTCCACGAGATCTGCACATTGATGGGAGAGATAATCAGTGACTATGATAGTACTTTTCATTTACTACACTCAATTTCTAAAATTTCTAGCACTATCAGTACATAAATATGTTTTGTTTATCTGTTAGTTTGTTTGTGTTTATCTCCACTTTCAGTGCCTTTGGCTGAATTATGGCAGCCAGTTTCTATTGGTGGAGGAAACAAGAGTATCAGGAGAGAACCACAGACTTATGGTTGGAAAACTGACATTTCTGACCAATTAATAAAAACCACACCTTGCCATGAGCAGGGTTGGAAGTCATAACCTCGGTGTTGACAAGCTAACTATCATAGCAGATGAACTACTTAGACCGCTTGACCAAATAGACCCATCATTAATATGCAATCAAGCTCTACAGTTTTTAACAAACTAGACATTGGAAAGGAAACACATTTTGAGGCTTATTTTGCCCTACAAAATCAAGGACAAAGAAAAATTGTATGCTGCCAACCATTTAGAATAATTTATTTTTAAATATCTGATAGAAACCTTTCATAAAATATTAACATAAACTCTGATTTGATGATGCAATAATTCAGGGATTTAGCTAAAAAAATTGCAGCTAAATCGAGAAAGAGCACAAGCATATTCAAATTTAATTTTTGTGATCAAGTAAGATAATAACAAAAACACTTCATGTGTAAAATATTTTTTGCTTGAAGCAAACAAAAATGGTATCCTAATATTTTGATTGATAATAAGTCTTTAAAGTTACAAACT